>NW_028075471.1:8725185-13661073 GCF_014824575.4 Sturnira hondurensis
GACTGATGTGGCTCAGTGGGTTGGGCATTGTCCCGCATACTGAAAGGTCACCGGTTGGATTCCCAGTTTCCCATAGGATACATGCTTATGTTGTGGGCCGGGTCCCCAGTTGGGGCTCTGTGAGAGGCAACTGGTCAATGTTTCTCTCATGTATCAATGTTTCTCTCCCTCTTTCCTCCCTCCCTTCCCTTGTCTCTAAAAATAAATAAACATAATTTTAAAAAAATCGGTATGATTCATCTCCCCCATCTAGTTAACAGGCTCCATAATTCTCTATTTTGATCCTGTTTAATTTTTTCATAGCATTTATCAATATCTGGCATTATACTATATATTCATTTATTGGTTTTTTGTCTGTCTTAGCCAACTAAAACATAAAATCCATGAATTCAGGGACTTTATTTGACCTATTTTCTATTAATCCTTAGCACACAGAATGATGCCTGGTACACAGTAGGTGCTCAGTAAACATTTGCTGACTGAACAAATCCATGAATGAATAAGGCCCCCTCCCACCTCCTATTTAAATCTCTTCAGTCACACTACAGCAGCTCCTCAACTAACGGTTGTTTTATTCAATATTTTTGTTATAACATTAATAGTTGATGAGATGGCTCTAGGAACTAAATCTTGTTTATGTCCATTAGCCATGGTAAAATTGGTTGTGTTACAACTCATTTCACTTAAAGTTGCAGTGTCCAACAACCTATCAATGATGTTAAGTGAGGACTTACTGTGCATAGATTTTTATTGGATCCTCCACAAATCAGAACTTTTGAAAATCATTTAAATTTCTCTGGGCCTTCCCTGGATGATGTGGCTCAGTTGGTTGGAGTGTCATTTCATAAACTGAAGGGTCATGGTTTCCATTTCCAGTCAGGGCACATGCCTGGGTTGCAGGTTCGGTCCCAGGCAGGGTGCGTGTGAGAAGTAATTGACTGATGATTTTCTCTCACATCAAAGTTTCTGTCCCTCTTGTTCTCCCTCCCTTCCCCTCTCTGTAAAATCAGCAAGTATGTCCTCAGATGAGGATGAAAAATAAATTACTTCATTACTTCAATTAAAATAAATAAATCAATCTCTCTGGGCCTTAGTTATACTATCTGCAAAATGGGATTAATAATAGCTCCTTAGTTACCTTCATAAATTATGATCAGCTAAAATAATGTATGTTAAGATGCTTTAAAAGCCACACTACTATGCAAACCTTAAGCCACTGTGATCTCCCCACCCCAATATTACATTACTTCATAGCCTTACCTACAATCCACTTTGGAACCAAGAAGAAAAATAAAAAACAACATCAAAATAAAAACACAAAGTCTTGGCACGAAAATGTAAAGTTTTTTCTTAATAGGGTCTTTGGGGCTCCCGCTCACTACTGTTTCCTTTTGAATCAGCTTCATATGCAACTGCAACAAGTTTGCTTACCCTCTTTTGGGGGGCCAGCCAGGGGAAAGAGGGGACTTGTTTGGAACAAGTGTGTTGACCAAAGGGTGCTATCAGGTTTCCCGATGTCCTGAGTGTGAGGGAGCAGGCTGCCAAACGGTAGCATGTGGAGTCACCAATGGTGGGGCTTGGGAGAGGCAGGCTGTCCCTACCCTTGGGAGGCCCTGGGTGGAGCAGGACACGGGGGAAAGTCACGCTGGAAAGGTTAAAGTATGGCTAGATCCCTGTTTTAAAAAGCAGGGGAGGATATGTAATGCATTTTAAGTAGATTTCCAACCAAATGGTTAAAATAGAAACTGTTTACACACAGATGAGCTAACTTGTAGTTATAGATGGAAAATATTCTTAGCTAAACAACTGATGCTATGAGATAAATTAGGCTATAATCACATTGTTATCGACAAATAGTGGGAAAATGTTAGACAATGGTTTTAATATCCCACAATTACATTGCTTATTTCAAGCATGGCTTGAACAGACTGATGACATAGGATGTAGATTTCTTGAAGACATACAATAAACAATACATAAATTAATCTCTGTATAGTAACTCCATCCACATATGGAACATCTCATTTGTGAAGGGGTCACTGTGTGGCTTAGGAAAAATAAGGCATTTTAATCATAGTTTGTTCCTATCAGAATAGTTCTGAGTTTGAAAAAATGAAATCAGACTTTCAGCAACCTAAGCAAGCCCTAATTAGCAACACAAGTCTGCTATGTATTCCAGAGGTTCCAATACTCCATTTGAAACAAAGAGAAATGCTTTGGTGAATATGCAACATTTTGAATGACTGGTAATAATATTTCTCTTTGTTAGTGTGGATAATTAAGACAAGTCTCTAGGGTAACTAACTACTAGTTCCCACACAGAACTAGACGAATGAACCATGTGCCAACATCACACAGTAACACAAATGAACTCAGAGTCTTGAGAGCTAGAAATAACTTAAAAGATGATTTTATCCAATGATCCCTAAACCTGGTTGCAAATGAGAAGGACCTGGGGAGCTTTACAAAATACTAATTCCTAAACCCCACACCCTAGAGATTGTTTTAATTTGGCAAGCAACCTGGCACTAATAAGTGTAGAAAGCTCCCCAGGTGTTTCCAATTTGTAGACAAGGTCAAGAATCACTGACGGAGTCCATTGGTTCCTAGTCCTGGACTACATGTCAGAATCATGTGGAGGGCTTTTCAGAAACAGATTTCCAGGCTCCATCCCAGAACTACTGAATCATAATCTCTGGAGGCAAGGGATGAGAAATCCCTATTAAAAAACAAACAAACAAGAAACAAAACAAAGTAAAACAAAGATCCTTGCCAAGTATGACCACGGCACATTTGGGTGTGCAGACCACTGAATGGGTGAGAGTTGTGTGATGGTAAACTGGTTCTTCAAAACAAAAAACTGAAACCACCAAGTAACACAAACAGCAACCCTCGATTTGCAGCGCTTGCCAATTTCCATGGTGTAAATACTCTCCATGGTTGAGTTGGCACTGCCAATGTGCCCTCGCTGAAGGCAGAGTTGGAAAGAAATGTACACAGTTGACTCTTTCTGGGGATCCAGTGCCAACAGGTTCTGTCTACTAGTCGAAGTGCTTGCATTTGAATGTTCACCTTCCTACTTACTTGCTGGGAGACCCTGGACAAACTATTGTACTTAACCTCCTTCAGTTTCCTCAGCTGTGGAACAGGATAAAAATATTACCCCACCCACAGGGCTGTTGTGAGATGTAAATGATTACTATTATTTATTACAATGTACACACAATGTACACGTAGTACATATGTCTATTACACACTATTGTTTTCTCTAAAATTATAATCACATTATCACTATATTATTTACTATCATATTATTTTGTATAAAATATACTTTTACCAACTTGATATTAAAGTTTACCTTTTTATAAGCCATAATAATAAGTGAAAGTATATGTTTGAGGTGTTAATCATAGTTTTTCCAGTAGTAAATTACTCAATTAATCAAATAAAGATGTTCATCTGTGCACTAACTAAAATCAACTGGCAGATGGCATAGTGCTTAAGAGCACTGGCTGAAATCTCAGCTCTGCAACTTAGCAACTGTGAGACCCTAAGGAAGTGAAACTCTGTGGCCTCAGTTTTCTAATCTTTAAAGTGGGTTTGTTGTGAAGATTAAATATAGAGTCCTTGGAAGGTAACCAGCACACAGTGAGTGCTGCATGAGGTTTGGTTGCAGTTGTCACCATCATATTGTATATTTCCAGTGGCAAATGTGCCATATTTTGGGACATGCTACATCATTTTCTTTTGCTTCCCCAGAGGGTGGAAACTTCACTAATTCATTTTCTTCCCCCAGATGCTCAGCTCTGATACAGCATAATTCATCCATAAACACAGTATGACTACAGGGCACCTGTCCTGTTGATGCATAGTCCATTTTTTTTTACCTCATTTATACAGTAAATCTAGACTCGGCTTGCAGGAATTAGGTCGAACCACTTTTTGGTTGACTTTTGACGTTTTGACCTCCCCCATGTCCCAATTTGAGTTGCTAGTACTGACTGCCTGATCTCCACATATTTGGGCCTTGCCTACTTCTTACCTGTTCTATTTTACTTTGCTGATGAAATCTCCCTTCTGCTTTGAGGCTTACAGAAAACAAACCTCAGCCATGAGATCTTGAGTTAGGAGCCTAGAATTTCAGTTTCTATTACTGTTGAAGACCATGGCAGGCCAGAAGTAATGTCAGCAAATCCCGCTCCCACTCCCATGCAATAGATTGTGGGCATCACATGCCCATTCCCCACCATGTGTCCTGCTCCTGCTGCCGAAATGTCTGATGAGGGCCAGTTGGGTACTGAGTGTTCCATACATGAATGCCATTTAATCTGCACAGCAAACCTGTGACTTACATATTATTATCTCTATTTTAAGGATGGAGAAACAGGCACAGAGAATTTGAGAAGTCTGCTCTCTGTGAACTGAAAGTTAATTGTTTGGGGCTTGGACTGATAAATTACTTAACTCCTTTCCTTGCTGCAATTATGTAAGCCTTTTCTCTTCTCATTGTAAGGAATATCTATGTGAAGTAGTCAGAGGTCCTTTGATGACAAATATATAACCCTGGCTGGTGTGGCTCAGTGGATTGAGTGCCAGTCTGAGGACCAAAGGGTTGTTGGTTCAATTCCCAGCAGGGCACACATTGATGTTTCTCATCCTCTCTTTCTCTCTCCCTTCCCCTCACTCTAAAAATAAATAAATAAAATCTTTCAAAAAAGAAATATTATATGAATTCAAAGCATAATTATTGCTTGTACATCCTTTCATTAAGCAAATAAAATATATGCTAATGCTAAATTTACTCCAATTTTCCATTTTGCCTTCCCTTGAGAAATAAGCCAATAAACCATTACACACTTAACTTCCTGGGGAAATGAATTTAAATGTTAATATAAATCCTTTTAGAAAAAAACAAATTTCAACAAATAAGTATTTGAACAAGGAGGGTACTTAACCACGTTCAGAATGAAAAACGTTCAGGATAAGACCCTTGGTAGCTGTTGAGATAAGCTCTCTAAATTTAATATTTTATAATATACTCACACCTCTTTTGTTAGAAATGGAGAAAGAGAATCATTTTCCTTTCTCCTTTATTGGAATACATTTAAATCTCTCCAATTTTATTTTGCTAATAGTTAGGGCACAGTCTGTCTATAAATGTGTCCTGGTTTATCACAGGTAATCCCACATGCTAGCATTCATATGTAGTACTTAACCTCAATTTAAATGTAAATTTTGGAAAACTTCAAGGGCTTTATCTGTGAACTTTGAGAGCTCTCTTCATTAATGAGGTCTGTACTAATTATAAGCAGTTTGTAAGGTTCCCTTAAAACAATTGTAGAACTGACCCCTAAATGAACAAATTCAGAATTTATTTATTTATTTTTTTAAATACTAGCGCCCTGTGCAAATTTCTAGTTCATGACTCTACTACCAAGGTGAAGTAAGGTGAGTGGACTGATCACAGAATGAAATATAGAAGAGAAACCAATGCAAATAAAAATGAAAGAAAACAGGGTTTACCCTCAAACGGGAGGTCTCTGCCTGATGAAAGAAACAATACCCTCTTTTCATCGGCTAAAAATTTTACCGGGAAATGTTCTTGGCTTCCCTCTTTCTGGTAATTCAATTTGGGAATATACAATTTAGCAGCAACTAATAAAACCAGCATCATCAAAATTCTCATAAAAGCAAATAAATAGGTAAGTAAGTCAAAACAAACACCCCAAAACCAAGAACCAAAAATATCAAACCCACAAAAACATTTTTCAAATACTCACAGGTACATCCACATATTTGGAGGCTGCCTTCACCTAAGAAGAAAAGAAGAGGATGGAAGTGAGGCTGGTGTTTATGTTTAATTGTTCACAGCTCAGTGTTGTATCATCATCAGAGTTAAAACAATATGCTGGCACATGGAGCTGTCCAGGAAACATAGAAAGGTACTAAAAAATAAAATCTGTTTGCTATTTTTTCCTTAAGCCATAGCTACTGCTTGAGAGAAAGGGAGAAAAAGGGAGAGAGAAGGAGGAGGAGGAGGAGGGAAAAAGGGTGGGAGACAGGGAGACGAGGCCAGAGGGAGACAAAGTGAACAGAAAGAGAGTGAAGTTTTCCTGACTGAGATTCTGAAGCTGGTGTGGGAACTTGGCATTTTCTTCTCTCCCTTCTGAAAGGGTAAAAAATGACTGTAGCCAACCCCCAACTGATGAGTGCGGAGCTCACCAGTCTAGAAAAGCACCTAAAGACTGGTGTCACTTCATGGGTCTTTGTGTAATTTGGCTGCACGTGTGTCTGAATTAAATCCTTCAGTTTTCAGTTTCTACTAACCCTGTTCAAGAGGAGGGATGTGGTGGTGGTGGTGGGGTCATCCTTAACCCAGAGGGATATGGGTGTCTGTGGGTGGAGTTAGGGGGATAACAGAGTCTTTCAAAACTATCCCAAGGGTGCTGTTGTGTCTCTTGGTTTTGAATACTAAAAGACCCAGAAGGGAAGTGCAGGAAGAGACTGTGAAATTTATTTTCAGTTTTTGGGGAGGGAATCTGGTAGAGTAGTGTGTTTTAGAGCATGGAATTTGGAGTCAGATCTGGGTTCAAATCCTACCTTATCAATTTAAAAACTGTGCAACCTTGGGCAAACTACTTTATCTCTCTGAGCCTCAGTCACATGATCTGTGAAGTGGAGATTCTACTAGTGCCTACTGCAGCAGGTTGCCATGAGGGTAAATTCATGTAAGTCCTGGGACATAGTAAACATGCTACAAATAGCAGCTAAGACGAGCAATTCATAAGCAAACGCGGGTGGGCTCTGGGTGCCGTGAGGAGTCAATGAAGAGCTGGGTTTGAGGAATAACACCTATGGCAGTACATCTGATATTCCATGGGTCTCATTTTGACCTGCATTTGGTCACACATATTCCTCTAGGCACGGATAAGACTGAGGGGCTACATCTGGGGTCTGAGAGGGTTTCCAATTTTACAGGCAACCACAAGGACTGTGATGCGAACACATCAGTTAGGGTGTCTTTTCACATCTTGGGTTAGCTTCCCTTTGACATCTAACTGAGCTCTATATAGAAAAATCTCAACTTCTACCTATATAAAAGTATCCAGGGGAACATTTCCCCTTTCTTGCCCTTTTCCCAAAGCTACTTTACAAAATGTCAACTACCAAGGGACAGACCTAATGAGCCAAAGTGAGGGGCGGAAAGACCTAGGATTGAGAGTCTAAAGTTCTGCAAGTGACAGAAGAGGTTGACCCTGGGATAATCACTTCAATGCCTTAGTCTTGGGTTCTAGATTTCTAGAACAGGGTGATGATACTGTGTCCTTTGCAGGGTTGAGAGCCTCATCAGGTGAAAAAAAAAACAGAAAGTACTTCATAAACTTTAAAGGACTGAATATACATCAGTTAATTATTGAGAGAGCAAAGCATTCTGTCCTCTGGAATCACTGCCAGCACCCAAGATGATCCCAGATTCTGCTGTTACTGACCCTCCTGTAACGTTACCTTTTTTTCTAAGCAGCCCTGATAGCCTAAGAAAGTCATGCTTTTTGTGCATTGTCTGTCTCCTGCAAAATGTCATGTCTTGCTCATGGCTGCCTCCCTTGTGACTTACTTGGAACCTCTCTTAGAAAAGGCACTTAGGAAAAATTTGTCGAAGGAAGGTAAGAGAAAAAGCTAGTGACCGGTTCTGGCTTCAGAATGATTGAGGAATATGCAGAGGAATGACCAGATTGAGAAGCCACTGAAAGCCAACCTATTTTTATATAAAGTTGGCGGCCTGCAAAGGCTGGTGGATGAAACAAACTGCTCTGGGCCATTAAAAGGATGGAGGAACATGTTTCGCGTTTTGCACAACTAATATTTCTATTGAATGATCCATAACCCCAAATCGTTCCTCTTCATTCCTGTTCCAAATTTCATTTGGGCCAAGAGGTGGCTTTCCTTTCTTCCAAGTCTTCCCCCATTTAAAACAGCATCTAACACTTTGAGGATGTTTTCCACTTTGCAAAGCACTTCTGTGTACAGTTTCTTCTTTAAGCCACCCTGTAAAGTGGGGGATATGAGTCATATCTATTTATGATTGGGAACACTGAAACCCACAGAATTTAAGACTTTATTTGCTAATGATCTCAGCCAGAAGGCAGAGAAGCCAGGACCCCTGAGCCCCAGTTTTTCCCTTGGAACTCCTGATCTCCTTCCTCACCAATGGTAGAAAATCGTGAGGAATTCAAGGATCAGTGAGTGGTCAGAGCAGGTGATGGCAAAATAATTATTCTCAGTGGGACATGGCCTCCTTTGCTCTGTAGAGTTAGTGCTTGGCAATTGGTAGGAGTTTTGCCACAGCTGAAATGATCAACCTTTAAACACGCCTACTCCCCATTTACCACTGAAGTGCAGTTCCAATCGAGAGAATGACACCAGTCAAATTCTGTTTCTTTCCAGGCAGTTTGGGAAACAAAGCAAGCTCTGTGTAATGAATGAAAACCATCCCCTCTGCTACATGCACCAGCCTTCCATTCGCTAGGCTTTTTTTTGTTTCTGATAACTGCTGACTTGCATGAGGTCTTATTGATCTTCCTGCAGTCCCATAATAACAGGAAAAAATAGCTCAGAGTAAACTGCAATCCAATTTGATTGGAAACTCCAATCCAATTATGATTTAGAAGCATGTGGTATACCATTTTTTGTTCTGGCCGTTGAACTTTAAGAAGGATGTTGATAAGGATATAGGGGCGTCTGGAAGGGTCTTGTGTAAGGAACGCGAAAGCAGAGGCCTCTTGCAGGAAAATAAAGGGCTAATGGCAAATAAAATAATAACCTTCACATAGTTCAAGTAAGGGGTTCAATGCACATGGAGTGGACTTGTTCATGGTCCTTCTAGAGCACAGAATCAGGATGAATGAGTAAAACGACAGAGCCCCTGAAGGAGGCGCTAACAGCTGTCTTAGTCCAGCCAGTCATGGCCGTTCCTAGGTGTCAAGACCTCTCTAGGGCAGCTCTAGCAGAAGCTCTGTGGGATGCCCGGGTGTGAGCCTTTCCCTATGTGAGAGGACCCCTCTGAGGCTGCTTCCTGTCTCTGATGCTAGTCTCCGTAAGTGGTAGGAAGCCACCATCAGTCCTCTTTTTCACAGCACTCACGGTGAAGTACGGCAGAGTGGGTACTCGGGCAGAGAAACAGGATTAGAACTCTGGCCCCTGGAATTCTTTCCTGCCTCACGTCAACAGTGCTACCTTTAAGCATATTGTTTCTTTTCGGTATCCACAGGGATATGTATTTTAGCCAGCTACATTCTACATCCGAGGTCCCCAAAATTCAAGAGCACACTAGATCCTGTCTCTAGGTCAAATCAACAACAGATCTTAGTATCTACACAAAACTATTTTCTATTATATGTAAATCCTTCGATGAATACAATATAAACTGCTTAAAAAGTACTACCTGTTTCGTAGAATTTTGTCAGTTTTTTTTTTACCACCCATGGTTCTCAAGTGTGTGTGTGACTTTTTCTTTCTTTGTGTTTGTTTGTTTCCTTCCTTCCTTCCTTCTCTCTCTCTCTCTCTTAAACTTGAAAAGAAAGCTTCCTAGTGAAGTGACTTATGATTGAAGAGCCTAGTGAAGAGGATAGGCTCAGAATTGCTGGATCAGAATTGGCTTTGCCATTTTCTAACTTAGTGACTTTGAGCAAGTTACTTAACTTCTCTGAGCCTCCTCTGCAAGTGGGACAATAATAATATCACTCAAAGGGATACTGAGAGGGTTGAGTGAGGCAATTAGATCGGTGTATAGAACAGTGCTGGGTACATGGTCCAATGTACATGTTCTTATCATGATTAGTGGACACACTGGCTTACTGGTGTAGATACAGCATGTGCTCCTGGTCCTAGTGCTAGTGGTGACAATTTCACTCCTTTAGATCACAGGCGATTTCTTGCCATAACAAAAGGACGCTGGTATCTTCCAGATTACCAGCAGGCGTCTGAGTGGATTCTCAGTCTGACATACTCTCTGCTAATTCTGTGAACACCCCATGCAGTGGAGAACTTGCCCTTGAAAGACTGATGCAGACCTCAAAGCCCTCTCTTCCCTACCTCAGGATTGCTGACATTAGGCTGAGCTGGGAGGGTGTTCCCAAGACCTCGCACTCTGTGATATTCAATGACACCTACCTACTGCTCTCTGGGATCAAGCTGCATGCCCTGGGAATTGCAGATTAGGGTGGGGATGTGGGGTCTGCCCCAGACACCTGGTCTGGCACCCTTTCGAAACAGGGACACAATTGATCTCAAAGGAGAGGCAAGAAGTATGACTTCATTTCTTGAGACTCCCTGCTTTCTCACCATCCCCTCTGGCGAAGTGAAGACTACCTGTTTTCTAGTATTATCCATGAAACCTCCACTCCCACCCTAGCTTCCCAGATACAGCCAGTTCTGGGGAAGAAATTTAGAAAATGAGACACAGATCAGGAGAGTCTGTGGGCACCAGGGTGATAGTTGGGAGACAAGCTGTCAGTGAGCAACCTGTTCATGTTTCCACAGGCCTGAAGCAAAGGGCATTGATTACCTATGAAGCACCATATGAGGGGCTGCAGACGAAGGCTTTGCTCCATGAGTCCTAGCCTCCTCCTCAGATGATATCTAAATGTACAATCTCTCCAGTACTCAGAATGAGTCATGTCCATCCAACAATTAAGATTTATTCATAACACTTCTTGAGTGCTTATGACTTGCCAGGTGATGAGTCAGGACATTGTATTCATTATAGTTAATCCTCAAAAAAACCTTTTGAGGAGAGGGTATCCTATCAATATTCCCTTTTTACAGATGAAGAAACAGAGGCAGAGTGGTGAAGTAATTTGGTTTAAAGTCACACAGCTAACAAATTATAGCATTGGGTCTCCCATCTCTAAGATGTTCATTATTCAATTAAAAAAACACCTATCAAACCACTTTTACTGACCATTCATATTTAAGTGTTGTTTGTGGTGTGTGTGTGTGTGTGTGTGTGGGTACTACCTAAAATGGCTTCAGCAGGAAAAATGTATGAGGGATTTGAATAATTATTTGTGTTGACTCAGTCAGGGCAGAAGGTCCAACATGCTTTCTCTGGCCTGAATGTCTCAGCTAATCACCTCGACCCTCCACCTGACTTAGCGTGTGTAGACAGGCTTAATGGTTTCTCTATTGAGTTCTTCCATTATTTTTCAGGTGCCCAAGGTAATCTTTTCATTGAACACTCACCATTCTGGGATTTTCACAATGCTGATGACTAAGGGATTTTCTTCTGCCTGGTCCTAATAAGGGGACCTGAGTTAATCATTGTGAAGCTTTGATAGGAAGCTCGGCAGGGGCTTAAACCACTTCTCTGGCTTCATTAGGGGAAAAAGCAACCCAGGTGCAGACCATGCAGACCTCGGGGCTTGATACTATTAAATCAATGCACGAACAACAAAAAAAGTGGATTAGGCCCTTTTTGCAAACAGAAATCTGGTGGGTAAGACTCAAAGATGGGAGAAAAAAGAAATCTGAACAGATACCACTGCATTAGCAAATGCCCAAGCTCTCCTTTTTCCCCAGGGTCTCTTGAAAAAAAAAATCAACTAAGAAAACAATTTATTCTCTGCACAGGCTGACTCCACCCCTGCCTATCTGACTTCACAAGAGCTCTGAGCTGATTTCTCTGCCTCTGCCTAGAAATGTCGACCTCACCACCATCTCAAGAGACTAGCAAAACTGACGTCAATGTTGGCTTTTGAAATTTCTGCTGCCAGGATAATGATGCTATTTTGTTCCTTTCTCTACTTCCCTAACTCAGGCAATTTTAGCAATATGGATTCTTTTTTCTTTTTGAGAATGAAGCAGTTCAGTACGTAAAAGTGTTACTTAATGCCTCTATTATCCCTAAAATAATTTTATCTCTATTCCTTGAGTTTTATTATCTGTCACCATCCCCCTGTCTAGAACATAGGTTCTATGAGGAATAAAACCTTCTCTCTCCTCTCAGTGTCTACACTGCCTGTTGTGTAGTAGGGGCTCAATAAAAGTGTGTTGGACGAACAAGTTCTGAGTATGGTGCTCTTTACTCAGTACCTAGGGTAGAGGTTCCCAGAGCTGTCTTGAAGTTGATTTCTAACCTTTAACATTCTGAAAGGGACACTGAAGAAAGTGCAGTGAGGCACTACTGCTTTAAAAGGAACTGGTATTTGTTGCCTCTATGCAAAGAGCTTGTTTTCCTACACTATGGGAGTCCCTTGTGGAGGTAAGAGCTTTGGGTCTGGAGTCAGATGCCTGGGGTACCATGTGGTCCTGCCACTCACCAGCTGTGGGCCAGGCCAGGAATCTCTCTAAGCATCAGCTTCCTTCTTGGAAATAAGAAATAATGACAATAATACCCCTTGTATGGTGGTTCTATGGATTACTCATTCAAAAAGTCATGTTTCTTAAGTGTTTAACATGTATAGGATGCTATTCTAAGCATTTGACCTCTATATTTAGTGCATGGCAAAGGATTAAATAAGTTCACGTGTGTAGAAACCTTTGCACAGGACCTAGAACATAGTATGTGTTCAATAATTGCTGGCTATTAGTTTTGCATTCTCTTTTCCTTTCACCTCCAAAGAGACTGGTTTGATGGGTCAGGTTCCAGGGTATAGACTGTTTCCTAGTGGGTTGGGTCAATAAACCTTATATATCTGTACACTTAGGTATGGTGCTTCTGTTTCATGGTTAGGACGCTTCAGGTAAGAGCATGGGACTTGTGTGTAAGAGGCTTGGGCATCTTACTCCATTCTTCCTTTCTCACCCTGTGTGATCTAGGCCATCTCTGTGATCCTACATCTCCCTGACATTTCTGCATTGAAATGTGGACCCCACATCCAGTTCACAGCATGGTAGCTTGTTTCCAAAGACACTTGCTATCAATTATCTTGCTCCCTGTGTGGGCATGACACTCCCTCATTGAGAAGTGGAGTCTATTTCTCCATTCCTGTGGAGTCTGGACTGGCCTATGACTGCTTTGTCCAACAGAATATGCTGGAGGTGACTCTGTGCCAGTTCTGAGCCTAGTCTTGAAGAGGGCTGGCAGCTTCCACTTCCTCACTCTTGAAAGCCAGCTGCCATGTAAGTGCACTGTGCTACGACTATTACTTTGAGTGATGCCAAGCCACCTGGACAAGGATGAGACCCCGTATGGGGAGAAAGAAGCCCATAGAATCACACTGAGTTATCAGACATGCAGCCCTAGCCCGGCTCATTTCCCTGCTGAATGCAGCCAAGTGAGTGACCCTGGTCAGTGCCACATGGAACCAAAGAATCTCCTAGTGGAGCTCTTCCTAAATTCCTAACCACCCAAACTGTGAGCGAAATAATCTGATTGTTTTAAGTCACTGCTTTGCCATAGTCTGTTATGCAACAATAGATGAAAACCAAGACATTGAAAAAGGTGTTACTTTGTAGTATATTTTCCCCAACTTTATCCATTGCATATATTTTTCTGGAGGAGGAGGACAGGATTTGGTCATTCCTGAGTTTCCTGGTTCTAAAAACATTAATGAGCAACTTGATTTTCACCTGATCCTTAATTATATTTATTAAGCACATATGTGTGGGGCACTGTGCTAGGTACCTTATGTATAGTCGCCTCAATCATCACTGTAGAAGAGGGGTGTCAAGCTCCTTTTCGCCGGGGGCCACATCAGCCCTGTGTGTCTTTAAGGGGCCAAATGTAATTTTAGGACTGTATAAATGTAACTACTCCTTAACTAGGGGCAAGAAGCTCAGTGCTGCCCTCCAGTAGAAACAAGGTGCCGGGTAGGATAAAACAAGGTGGAGGGTGGGATTTCGCCCGTGAGCCTTATGTTTGCCATCTGTGCTGAAGAACATTAGAAGACTCATTTCACAATCCCCCTCGTAGATGGGGATGTTGAGTCTCAGAGAGGTTAAACAACTCTCAAGAGGTGAACCAGTAAGTAGTGAGTAGTGAAGCTAGAATACAAGCCCAGGTCTGATTATAAAGTGCAGAATTCTTTCACTGTATCACGTGGTTGATATTCTGAAAATGATGTGTAATTGTAAATCTATTTCTTACCACCTGGGATCTGGAAGAAGGGGAGCCTACTTTGTGGAACATAGGGGCTTTGGGTAGGACAGATCTTGGTTTTCATTATTAGCCATCGTTTACTAGTTGAATGAGTTTGGGAAGTATTATTTCACATCCCACAGCTTCTATAATCTCATCTTCAAAATGAGGATGACAACAGTATCTTCTTCATAATATTCTTGTGAGGCCAAACAGGTTGACATCATATAAAGTGCACAACACAATACCTGGTACACAGTAAGAGCTCAAGAAGCATTAGCTAACATTATTACTAGTGTTTGATTCATTGTGGTTCACTGGGCATGGACTGCCATGTGTGTTCCTGTCTATAGTGAATAGTCTAGAACAAGGGTCAGACAACTATGGCCCATGGGCCAAATCTAGCCTGTTGCCTATTTCTGTATGGCCCATAAGCTAAGAATGATTTTCACATTTTTTAGATGGTTGAAAGAAAATAAAAAAAGAATACTGTTTTCTGACACGTGAAAATGATAGGAGGTTGATATTTTAGTGTCCTTTAAGTTGAATTAGAACACAGCCATGCCTATTCACTTACATCTTGTGTATAGTTGCTTTTACACTACAAGGGCAAAGATTAAGTTCCTGTGTCAGAAACCATATAGCATGTGAAGTCAAAATATTTGTTGCCTGGTCCTTCCCAGAAGGACTTTTCTGATTTCTGGACTAGAACATGACTTAAGTGGGAAACAGTGACGTGTGGGAAGAATCACAAAATGTAAATTTCTAATCCTAATTAGATCATTCACTCACTGACTGACTCCTGCTATTTGACTAATCTGTTGGCTTCATGTCTTTATCTGTTACAATAGGGCACTGGACTAATTGTTTTCTTAGATTCTTTATGGAATTAAAAAAATGTCTGTGACTATCGGCTGGTGTACAAGGAAGGTTCTAGTTAGAAATAGAAAACACTTCCTACACCTTGGGAAGGTTATATAGCAGCAAATCAAAAGGCAATTACTATTTTAGAATTAATAAGAGTTCAGGAAAGGAGGCTCTGGGAAAAACTGTAGTAACAGGGAAAAAGAAAATAATATTAGAGGTAAATAAATTCCATTCACGCAGGTACCAGACAATGTAGCATGGCCCAGTGGGTAGCCTTGGCAAAGACATAAAGGGATTACAATGAGCAGCATGTGTTGAGTACTGACTCTGTGCCAGACACAGTTTTCCATGTTTCTCACTAATCACTTCATTTCATATTCCCAGCACCCTTTCCTTGTATCCTCCTCATCTATACCTCTTTGGGCTGTTGTAAAAATTAATGAAGATGATACACATAAAGGGGCATAATAAAGGAACATGGCAAACCCTCAGTGAATGCTAGCCACTCTACTGTTCTGGTTGGAATTCCAAGGCCAAAGGAACAGCTTCCTGTGACTGGGCTCCTGCCTCTGTGCTGAATTGCCCATATCTTCCTCCAGACTCCAGTATAATGTTCTCCATTTGTGGCAGAAATGGGATAGGCAGGGTTCATATCTAAGTACACATAGCCCCTATGCTAAGCATAACTTGGGCCAATAATGTGGAAGAAGCTGTGGTCACATCGTTGATCAGCAGATTGAAAATAGTATCTAAAAAAGAGTAGTTCACCCTGGCTGGCATAGCTCAGTGGATTGAGCACAGGCCTGCGAACCAGAGGATCGCGGTTCAATTCCCAGTCAGGGCACATGCCTGGGTTGCAGGCCAGTTCCCGGCAGGCCAACTCCCAGCAGGGGACGCACGAAAGGCAACCATACATTGATGTCTCTCTCCCTCTCTCCTTCCCCTCTAAAGATAAATAAATAAATAAAATTAAAAAAAAATAAAAATAAAAAAGAGTAGTTCTAAAAAAGAGAATTTCTAATGGGGATTGGAGGTTTTATAGGGAAGGGGTTTAGAGTACAAACTCGGGTTGGATCAAATGGGGCCAAATTTTAGGTCTACCACTTACTAGACAAGTTACTTAACTTTTCTCATGCCTCACTTTCCTCATTTACAAGATGGGGGTAATAGTACTCATCATAAAGTTGCTGAGTTATTAACTGGGTTCCTAGAATAGTTTCCAGGGCATAGTAAGAACTATGCATCAGTGATTACTACCACCTCAGCTGAAAATTCAGGATGTTCTAGGTAATCAGATTTGTACATTAAGCTTGGTCTGGCCCTGCACCATCCAAGAACTACATGCAGTGATTTAAATGTATGAATTCAAGCAAAATACAATTAAAAATTTGACTTTTTAGTGGTACTGGCCACATTTCAAATACTCATGAGCTACATGTGGCTAGTGGCTACTGTACTGGACAATTCAGATATAGAATATTTCTATCATTGCAGAAAGTTCTCTTGGGCAGGACTGGTCTAGATGCAAGAGACATTCATAAACATACATGCTTACATTTTAATGACAGGAATGAAGAGACTATCATTCAGTTATCATTCTAGAACAAGAGACCATTTGGAGGAGAAAGCAGGGGAAAAAAAGGGATTGGGTGTCCATAACCTCATCCTGTGGATGAAATAAGAACTAAAGATGGATTGGTATTACTTAAAGTTATAAAGGCTGTGAGAAGAGCAATAATGCTGCACAATGTAACAGGAAGAGAAGGAGAAGTGGAAGATGGTGAGGTGGGCTAAAGCTCTGCCGACTAGAGTGGGGTGTCAGTCTCTAACATCGATCAATATAAGAACAGTATTCAAAGCCCTGGCTGGTGTAGCTCAGTGGATTGAGCACTGGCCTGTGAACCACACGATCGCGGTTCAATTCCCAGTCAGGGCACATGCCTGGGTTGCAGGCCAGTTCCCGGCAGGGGCCAGTTCCCAGCAGGGGATACATGAGAAGCAACCATACATTGATGTTTCTCTTCCTCTCTCCTTCCCTTCCCCTCTAAAGATAAATAAATAAAATATTTTTAAAAATAAAAAAACATATAAGAACAGTATTCAGAGTGATGAAGATAAATACAAAATTGTTTCAAAGGTCCTCTCTGGGGTAAGGGATTCAGGGGGGAAAGAGGTAGGACAGAGGAATGTTGCTTCCTGAAAAATTATTGTTGCAAGTGTTTCTGTACTATTCCATTTTTAAACCACTCTATATACTTATTTCATAATTTCTTTTTGAAAAAAGAACAAAACAAGTGATAGAATTTTTAACATTCCAGTGGAGAAAGACATTTTGCAGGTTTTTGCTTGACTGAAATCAGAATTCTGAGATATGTACTCTACAAAGGCACAAGCAAAACCTAGCAAAAACCTCCCTTAATACATAATCTGGATGCTCTAAGTGCATCTTGGGAGGAAGAATACATTGTAAGTGCCAACTGAGGGACCGATTGCTTGGGGGAGACAGAATGTGCTGGTGGGTGGATGTACTGGGACTGTGTGTGCGGGTGAGCAGTTGAGCAAACCTTAGTGGCTTCTGCTTGGGGCCAAGTGACAATTACAGTGAAAGCCCCTTCCAAGACTTTCTGAGAACTGGAGGAAAACATAACCCTTGAGTATATCTGGAATCATAGTATAATGAATTCTCAGAGCTCTGTTACTGGGCAAGGAAGAGGGCACTGAAATGTCCTCAGTACTTGCCAAAGGCCAATGGCATTGCTGCCCAACTGTGAAGTGCTGGGCCCATCTAAGTGCCATGGAAATGCAATGTGTACACACAGCTTCTCTCATTTTCCTTTTCAGAAGGGCCAGAGTAGTTTATAAACCCTGTTTTCACAGATGTGGGAATTCTGACACCAAACACTACTTATGTGTAGCTCATTCAGATGGCCATTGCTCAGAAACATGATCACTGGCTTTCAAAATAGCATTGATATTTGAAAGACAAGAGTAAACACTGGAATGTCTTAAAATAATGTTTGCCTAAATTACTAGTGTTAAAAAGAATGAGTGTTAAAAAATATTTCAGATAACAGAAAGAGAATATTGGATTCCATGTCTGGACACTCACTTCTGCTATTTCAACTATTTTCTGTGACTTTGGGGAAAGCTATTATTTAGCTTTACTCATAGACAACATAGAAATACTTAATATTGATATATGGTCATATATAAAAATAGGGATGTATTTACCAATGATTGAGTGCCTGATTTACACTATCTTATTCAATTATTATAAAAACTTATCATCTTGTCTTACAAATGAAGAAACTGTGCCTCAGGGAGGTTGAGGTACGTTCCCCACAGGGAACTGGGGGAAAAGAAGTAGTAGAGCTAGGACCTGAGCCTGTCCCCTGCACTGCCCTACCCTTTCCACAAGATGCTTTATCAAAGTTTGATGATTAAGCCCAGATGAAGATTGTTGAAGTACTTTGAAAGGCAAAAAGTTTTATAGTTATGATGATATACATTTATTGCTGAGACCTCATCTACAACTATTGATGTAACCAGCAGGGATATTCTGAAGTGGCCTTTAAGGGCCAGTGTAGAGACTTGGAGGGGCTGGGGGAAGGTGGGAGAGAGCCCAGGCTTTCCTGGGAAGCATCCTTAGGCAAGAACACGAAAACCCGAGTTGCCGGGCTGCTGGCTGAGTGCATGGCTTCTGTGCATGTTCATAAATATTGATTGTGATTAAACTATTATCATAGTAATGAGGGTAATAATACCTCCTACAGCCCTTCCCACCACATTACTTAAAGTCCCTACCTTTCATTAAACAAAGAGCTGCTGGCACTGCTGGGGAGTTGGGCAAGAGGCAGGGAAATGATCTCTATTAAACAAAAGCATTCTGTTCCATGCACCGATTAGGAGCCGCAGCCTCATTAACGAGGAGAATTGTTCATGTCTCCTGTTGCTCAGGGTACTGTGTTCTGAGACTGGGTCCAGGAAGTGTGTGTTCTCATCTTTCTTCTCCCCCAGGGCTTCCAAACAGATGCCCAATTGAAGTAGACCTGTTTTTCCGTCCAGTTTCCCTCATTTCTGTCCCAACCCTTCATTTCCAGAGAGGATTTCTGGAAGGCTCACGGGCTCCTTTCAAAGCTGCTAACCCTTAAGATGACTGCATTCTTATTGTTTGCCTAGCACAAGGATATGCAATTTATACATAATTAATCCTCACTGTAGTGGGCCTGATGGTTATCATTCACAGATGAAGAAACTTAGGGTCCGAGAGGTGCAATGACTTCCTAAAAACCTCACAGGTTGTGGCATCATACAGCTTACCTGGAAACAAGGATCTGTCTGGCTTCAGGGTTTGCCTACCTTTTCCTAATGACTTTGAACTGCCTTTTCACTTGTCTACATGGCAAACAGTCATTTTAGAAGAAACTCTTGTGTAGAGAGAGGAAAGTTTTAATTTTGTAAAATCTCTAAGCAAGCATGAACATTTATTTTTATTTGATTATAAGTGGGAGCCTCTGCCCACCTCTGGCACTGTTGGGTTTTGCTTTGCCTTTTGAATATCCCTTAATACTAAGGAGCCCGACAGAAGGCAAACTCAAAGAGGGCAGGAGCCACATCTCACTTGCGTCCCTGGCTTCTGCATGGTCTCAGTGTTTGGCAAATGGGGGCTGTGTCATCATTACTGAACAGTAATGTTTCTGCACGAGGGATCACCTGTCACCCATGACACTCTCTTTCTCCCCTTGGTTGTCTCAGTCTGAACTTGAGGGTAAGATTGTTTAACCCCTGCTGCCAGTGGCAACTTGTCCTTCATTGTCAGCCTTGATATGCTGTGCAGGGGAGGATTTTTATTTCTTCTTCCCTGCCATCTCAGATAGAGTGGGGAAAACACACAAATGGACAAGATAGCAGGTCTAGGTTCTGTGACTAAGCTATTCAAGCCATTTTCCGTCTCTGGTCTCAGTTTACACAACTGCAAAATGCGGTGGTTAAAATGTATCACAGCTTCTCACATTTCGTTACCAATGCCAACCTTCTGATTTTGGCTATTGCCCATGTGCCATCTATACTATACTTACTTAGTATTCTTCTCTAAATTGGCTCAATTTTAAAATAACAAGAAAACCTTATATCACTACCATGAGTGCAAATCAAAATAGACAAAATATAAATAAAGTTATTACAGGGTAGGTAGACAAGTTGCCTGCTAAGAGTGCTGAGCCTGAGGCCTGCTCAAGAGCTCTCTCTCTCTCTCTGTCACCCATGAAGATTTGACATTTTAGGAAAGCGTGAGAAAGAGCTAAGCACTCACTGGAAACTTTCTTTTTAATATAAGGATAAGAATGAAAATAAAATCATAAATGGAAAGGCCTTCTTGCACTCTGATTGGAATTATTTAATGCTGAGTTTTTGTAGTATCTGATATCTTCTCAGGTACCATGTGGTACGTATCCTATGCTGGAAAACACTCAGTGATATACTAATAAAAAATTCTGGAGAAGGAAAAAGAAGGAGAAAAAGAGGAGAGGAAATTTCCTACCTGGTTGGTAGTGTTTATCTATTTCAGTGGTATAAATACTTCAACCATGATCAACGTGGTGTCACCAAATGGAGAGATGGGAAATGGTAAGAGATGCGGAGAACTGGCTCTCAACAGTGAGTAGGAAGTGAGCAGATTCCAGAACATCACTGAAAATGCTGGACCACAAAATCTCAACTCACTTCTGCTGTATGCACTCTAGATAGGAACTTCCAGATAACAAAGATAAGGCCTGTTTTTCTGTTTTTCTGTCTTTCTATATCTACAAATCTATCTTAGTAATGTACATACAGGAGTCATTTAAAACATGATGGCTGATTTAGTAACTGATTCTGACACTCGTTACTTGATGGCATAGGCACATGATGTGTTATTACTTGATGTAATAACCACAATAATAATCATATCTAACAAGTATCAAAGACCTACCCCCTTTCAGTTATATAACCGTTTTTATTTAATTCTAATAATACCACATAATATAGGTCACATTATTATTTCTATTTTATAGGTCAGTAAACTGAAGGTAGAGATTAATCTGTCAAAGATTATACTCTACTAAGGGGAAGAACTAGACAAACAAGTACATTGAGACAAATCTGATTCAACCAAAAATATGCTTGAAGAATGGGTTATTCAATTCTGTTTAAGCAAAAACTTTAATAGAGAATCTAGAGACCATGTATGACTGAAAGTTCTTGAATTAAAATAAAACACTAAATGCTAAAAAATACACTAAACATAATGGAAAATATTTCTGATGAGTCAAATATCTGAATGTAAGGATATGCTAAAATAGAAGTTTTAACAGAGTCCTGGTTGGTCCTCTTATAGATAATGATTTGGATTGCTTAGGAGAAATGATTGCTATGCTAAGGACTGAACAGGTGAGAGAATTGTTGGTTAAAAGCACAGGGTCATTTAAACCTTTTTACAGGTTTAAGTTGAAGGTAAAGTTAAAATGGCTATTTATAGAACAGCCGCAACATGTCAGGTACCATGCAAAGCCTATTGCTCACTTCATTTCTAATTGTCCCACCAGCTCTCTGAAGTAGACATCAGCATTTCCACTCTACAGATGAAGAAACAGGCTCACAAATGGTCAATTGCTTGCCCATGTTTCTGTTAGTCTGGCCTTCACAATCACATCTCTCCCTCTAACTCTCTGGTGATAAGCTTCTCACTGTATGGGGCTCATAGGTCAGTCAGGTCAGAATCTCTAACTTTTAATTTCAGAGCAATTATTTTCTATTTGAAGCCACACATATGTTCATTAGGTATTTCTTTCATAGCTGACATTTCTGTGACTGGTTGCTCAGCACGTCACAGTCTGAAGAAAATACTGTGCTCGTCTTACGTTCACTTTGAATGATAATCATCTGTCTACCAAAGAGTATTAAGAAAAATGGTTACTTTAGATGCTTATCTTTCTTTTCTGAAAAGCTTCTGAAGGGTTGCTTTGGACAGCAGGTATGTTAATTGTCAACTGTGTTTTCGAGGCGTGACTTAGAAATGAGGATGGTGTCCTACTAGGTGACAAAATTATCTGTCATAGACCCCAAAGTGGATGTCAAGTTCTGAAACATTGGGGAGTGGTTGATGAAAAAAGTTGGTAGGAGACATGACAGATCAGTGCTTTATAGTTCCGGATTGTTTCTGGGCATGGTGTTTTGTTGGTCCATGTGAATAAAATACGTTACGTAAAGTAAGTCTTGCCTTCCAATAGTGGCTCAAGGTTTCAGAATCAGAAGATTACAGATTCAGCACTGACATAACAGGTAGCTGGTCTCTCATGACCGCTCAACTTCTCCAGCTGAATCAGTTTTGATAATGACCCTGTGTAAATCCTTAAATCCACCACATGGGAAGCTCCTTCATATTCAGTCTTCTGACTAACTTTTCAACCCCATCTCTGTCATCTTCCTCATCTTTGATCTGACCTTTCCTCAACTAACAATAAACTTCCAGTTCTCATAATGTACTAGACCTTCCCTTTCCTCTCTGTGTCTTTGTATCTCGGAATCCTCTTTGCTCTCTTCTTTACCAGGTGAAATTTTACTTATCCATTAGATCTCAGCTCAAATGCCACTGCCCTCACGGTCTCCCAGATAAGGTTGGGTCCCTTTTGGATATGGCCCCATTATATCAGCTCCTTCTTTCTTGGAATGATCGCCATGCTTGTGAACTGCTTGTTGAGAATGGATCTCCCTCTTAGGAACATACAATAAAAGGCATTGTCCCTCTTATCCACTGCTAAGCACTCCATGATAGGTACTCAATAAACATGTGTTGAGTGAAGAATTAACATGCAACTAAAGATTATCTAGAGAGCACAAAGGAGCTGGGGAATTTTGAATGTCTCTGCCTTTAGTTTTATTGCAAAACTCATTGGCTGGGGGGTAAATTATAAAATTTTTTTGCTGGTAAGATGTGAAAAATGATGACTTTTCTCCTGAGGAATGATATCAATTAATGCATAGTTCCTGGAAGAGCCACTAATTGACTTCATTTGTGGGTATCTGTGCTTCTGTGGGTGTAACATTCTGGTCATAATAAAAGAGTAATTTTAAGGTGGAGTCTTAGTAGCTGTGTGACTTTGGACACCTTACTCAACTTCCCACGTGTGTAAATTGGGGATAATTGTATCTATTGCATAGGGTGAATGTGAAGGTCAGATGAGAAAGTGCATGTAAATCATTTAGCACAGTGCCTGGCACATAGTTTGTGTTCAATAAACACCAGCTGTTACTGCCATGGTAGGCACTTCCACTCTGAAAATGTAGAGGCCAACTGATCTGAATCTCATGACTTCGGCATCTGATCACTGGACGATATTACCTCCTGGGGATGGTCCAAAACCTGTCTGTCTGCATACCATCACCCACCCACACAGTAAAAAGTCATTTGTCCCATGCTGGGCATTCCCCAAAGCCAAAGCCAAAGTGGAATGCCATCAGAGGCAACATTGACAAACTGGTGAACATTCACCACCCCCTAAAATCTGAACTGCTTCCTGATAGAAGGGAAAATTTTGGATCTGGTTCTGGCTTTCGACCAAGGTGCCAGTCTTGTCCTCTGGCATGACATCTAGAGCTCTGCACGAAAGTAACCCCCGCTGCTGGTTGATCTCTGCTAACCCCAGTCCTGGTGATGGATTTTAGCAAAAAGCATGTCCACTCTGTTTTGTTTCTAAATAGCAAACAATATACTAGCAAAAGGAAAAAATGTGAATTTTTGAGACCTAATGTAAGTTGTAACTCAGTGTAAGTTGAGACCTAGGAGATAGGACATATCTCCTAGGGTTTGGGCTCTTGACAACCCTAAAATGGACTTTCTTGTCCTTGTCCTGAAGGGCTTCCATGTTACATTATGACCATCTCAAATAAATTTGCTGGATGGAGGGATCTTAGATGAACTCGAGGGGGCTTCGGAGGAGTTGATGTATTTCTTTTGGTGCCAAAGGTGAGGGTGGGCTCCTCCCACAACTCCCCTCTTCCTTAAAGCCTCTAGAGTCTGGAGGAAGGGTGGATGCTGGTTGAGCTGGAGGGCTTAACCTCTCTGAGCCTCAGTTTTATCGTCTGTGGGAGGACGTTCTGGGATGACATTGTTCAGGGGATTCACACACACACAAAAAATCTATTTAAATCATTTAGCTCCGTGCCAGGCACTTAGCTATAGCTCTCATAGCTATTGCAGATTTTGGAATTCATCTAATACAACTGGAGTCATAGTATACGAAGGGAATTAGAAGCCAAGCTACGTCTCCCTGGTGAGGGGCAGAGCTGGGGTCCTATCCCAGGTCTCCCCAGTCTGTGCTTTTTACTGCACCTTATTGGCTCTCATTCAGCTCGCTGAGGTCCTGAATACGTTCCGGTTCTTGGGCCCCCCACCCGGCCCCCACCAGTTGAGTGTCCGCCTCCAGCACCTACTGAATCCCTAAATCCTGCCTCTGTTGCCTCCCAAATATCTGGCCAAAATTCCTCCTGCTTTCCTCCTGCCTCACAGCCATTGCAGTTGTCTTGTCCAGGAGATTCCCCCCTCCTCTTTACCCGTGGCTGTAGCCCCTTTAAGTTTCAGCTCAGAGAGCCCGTCCATGCCCATCCTAGCTGAAATAACGCCATCCCCTATGTTCTGCCTCTTTCTCCCTTTCTTTCTAGTTTGCGGCCTGTCAGCACTTCCTCTATACTATAATTTTCTTTCCTTTTTTATTGTTTCTCTCCTTTCCTAAATGTAAGCTCCAAGAGGATAGAGAAAATGTATTCCCTAACACTTAGCACAATACATGACACAGAGGTGCTCAATAAATACATGTTGGGTGGGTGAATAAATGAATGAATGAATGAATGAATGAATGGACAAAAGGATTCCAGAATCAACATATTTGTTAACAACTGGAAAGAACCAAGGGAAGGCTTTAACTTGCTGGGAGAGGGAACTGGGCATCTGCTTGTCCCCCTTTTTGGCCTTCTAAAAGAACAGCGTGAAGCTACCTACAAACAGGGACTCTTGCAAGCAGGCAACCCACACAAAAGCACATCTTGCAGGCAGGGGAAATGGGCGGATAGTTGCTAATTGCGACTTCCAACTGGGCTGATCTTTCCGAAGTTCCAAAGGCGCCTGCCTCCATAAATCCCAGGCTGCTACTGCTGCTGAGGCAGGGGAGGGAGGAGGGGCGGGCGCCTTGGGCGCCTCTTGGGCTGGCACGAAGAAGCCACATCTCATCCTCCCTCCTCCCTGCAGCTCCTCTCCAAGGGAGGAAGCAATGCAGATGGAGACGAGAAATAAATATTCCTGCCTGCTCTGTGCCACTGCAGACGTTTTCCAAAATGTCTGGCTTGGACCATGAAATCAAGCCTACCCAGGAAAGGAGGCGCTCAGCAGGAGAAAGAGGGGGAAAGGGTGGCATATTTGTCGATACTTGTCAGCTTTCTGGGGGGCAGAGCACATGGCTCATACTTGGCAGCCCTGCTGAGGTGGAGACGTGGTAAGTGCACAGTAATACTTGAAGAATTGAATCAGAATGGGAGTGGAGTTTAGGAAACCCTGCCAAGGCATCGGCCCTATCTTCAGCCTTTGTCCTGGGTCCCAGGACTTCTGGTTCCCTCATTGTTGATGTCAAGGCTCTTGGCACAACACCTGCTGCCTCTGCCCAGCCCTTTCACCTGCACTCCACTTCCAGGCAAGCAACTCTCCTGAGCTGCAGGAAGTCTCCAGAAGCCCTTTCAGATTTGGGCAGGAGCTCGAAATCCATGTGCGGAGATATTCCCACCACCTCTAAGCACAGCTAGAATTCTTGAACACTGGAACACAGCAGGAGATGAGAACATAGGCTGCAAATGATAAGTGGGTGCTTTAGGCCCGGGGGTGGCTAAGTATGTGGGAGAAGTGCCACTGAGGAAGGGAAGTTACAGGCCCGGCAACAGGCACCGAAGTGTTGTGCAGTGGCGGGGACTTCACTAGGCAGGCTGTGTGGCTGCAAAATGTCTCTGAAAAGGGGGATGAGAGGATGACAATTTCAGCTTGAAAACTCCTGCATGGGCTCTGCTAGGTTTTCCTTGTTTCAAATGCTCCCCTGAGAATCCCCACTGGTATCATGCCCTTGATATGGCTGCCACGGGACCACCATCCACTACTATTCTTGGTAAATCAGTAATTAGGGTGGGTCCTTGGTGGATTGAATTCTGCTCAGAAAATTGTAGAGGAGCTTTCCTGGTTTCCACTGGTTCAAGTCCAGTGCAGGAAAAACAGTTCCTCAAAATGAAGTCTCAGAGAAAGTGATATCTTTTGTGGGTGTCAGGGAAACGTTTTCCAAAAGTGTTGCATTTAATTTTGCCTCTTTTCTCCATTTTCATGACTTCACTGGGGATGAAGGATTATCTAATATTTCCCACTTATGTGCCCTGAATCCTTCTTCATGCATCTTCCCCACTCACTTGCTCATCTGCCTTCTGGTGCCAGGCAAGTGCTAGCTGAATCCCACTCTCTTCAGGAAGCCATTCGATGGTGGGGCGAGGCTGGCAGAAGACCTGAGTTCCTGTCCCCACTCTTCCCATTGCTATGTGACCTCAGACAAATTACTCCCCCCTCCCTGGGCCTTGGTTTCTTTGCTTGTCAGAGGAGTGGGTTGGGTAACTTTTCTTTCAGTTGTGACACATGATGGATGGTTTTACAGAATGAAACCAGATAAAATTCCCATTGTCGCCATCTTCTTCCCACCCACTTTCACCAATAAATTATAGGCACTGGTGTGGTCGCACTTTCTGGGGCTGAGTTCAATCCTTATACCTGGGAACGTCAGAGCTGTATATCAAAACAAATTGGGGATGAAGATACATGGATGCTATCTAGAACTGTTTTTTTTTTTTTTTTTTACAGATTTTATTTATTTATTTTTAGAGGGGAAGGGAAGGAGAGAGAGAGAGAAATATCAATGTATGGTTGCCTCTCATGCATCTCCTGCTGGGAACTGGCCTGCAACCCAGGCATGTGCCCTGACTGGGAATTGAACCACGATCGTGCGGTTCGCAGACTCATGCTCAGTCCACTGAGCTACACCAGCCAGGGCTAGAACTGTTTTAAATGTTTTCTGTCTACATTTCCTTTAACTCTCAGAAAATATGATATATATGTTAGGGAAAGACCAAAGTAGGGCATGTCTGGAAAGAATGTGTGTATGTATGCTGTATTGTATAATAAACATATCAGATATCTTTTATTAATAATAACTGGTATTTATTGAGGACTATCATGTGCTAGGACTATGCTAAGCTCTTTCACTTACATTATTATCCTCACAAAAGCTCATATGGAAGACATAATTTACTTTCCACTTCCATATAACATCAGTAGTAGACTGCAATTAACACACAGATATTCACACATACAAAAGCAAAATGACACAACAGCATACCTCTCTCAAACCAAAACAAAACTCAACGAGGACAAGGCTCAGAAAGGATGAGACACCCACTCAAGATCACACAACTGGTTAATATTGGTAATGGGATTTGAACCTGTTTTTGTTGCCTTCCAAAGTCATTGATGACCCTACTTTGTGCTGGGTTTTGCCATGGCATTCAATACCCTTTTAAAAACTTCTTCATAAAGGAAGTCTGTTTTAAAGACTCATGGATAGTTGGTCCTAAATTGGACCAACTTGGCATTGTCAGAGGAAAACAGCTAGTTTCAGAGCCAGCAAGACGGCTGCCATCAGAAATGAAAAGAAAGCATGCAGCCGCAGTGCTTGCCTAGCACAGGAAGGGAGAACTGGGTCCCTGCAGTGGTCTATATGCAGTGACCATCTCTGTTCACCCACAGAGAATTGAACTGGCTTCTGCCCATTATCTAACTAACTTCTAAGACCGTGCCTAATTCTGGCACAGAATTAGAGCCTCTCAGAATTTGTACAGACTTGATCATCTGCACCAGAGGCTGTAAACTCAAGTGCCCCCAAGCCCAGGCAGGTCTGTGAATGAGTGAAACAGCTGGGAGGGGGCTACAGGAAGCTGGCAAATGCTTGTCTGGACTGTGAAGACCACTGTGACTCAGCTCCAGGAGACTGCTGCTCTCCCCATAGGCAGGCTTTTATGAAGCTGCTAACTGTCCACTTTATCAAGAAAGTCCTGGAATACAGCCTTCTCTGTGAATTCTCCTGAATTTTAAATGTGGACAACTAAATTCAGTTAGGAAAAGTGGACCTGACGAAGTGAGGATTAAATACAACACAGTTACAAGTTCTATCTGACCTGTAGATCTCCATTTGCAACCTCTTAAATTAATTCACGATGAGGAAAGTGTAGCTCAGAAATGTTGAGTGATTTGCTTAAGACAGGTAAGGTGGGCTCATGCTGGCACCCCTCTGTTTGGACACAGAGACACACACACACACACACTGTATATTCACAGATGAATAGAAACAGTTTTGGACTGCCTGCTGTTCAGAGGTGTCCTGCTCATTCCCCTGGCGTGGTTATTGCACACTGGTAGCTGATTGCAATGGACATACATACACAAACTAAAGCCAAATGCCACAGTGGCACTCCCCCCTGATGTCAGCTCCTTGACGCTTATTAGATCATTTCACCATTTGAATTATTACACATTTCCTTAATATAAATTACAATGTAAAACTCTTTACTTACCGTAAATGACAAAAATGAAGAAAACAAAGTCCCTTCGTCGTATCTGGATAATTTTGCCAGTACTCCTTCCAAGATAGTAACAAACTAGTAAAACAGAAAAATAAAGGAGTTATTATTTCAAAGGAGAACTGCTGTTCACAATAAAGAACAGCATTTTTCGGCTATGTAGAAACCAGCATTGAGTCCTCTGCTCAATTTTTACATTTTATTATTTGATCTCAGCCTTTAGGGAAAGGCTGCCTTTACATAGAAATATTTGACTTATCCGGCTTTCTCTGCATTATTATGTGATTGCAAATAGAGAGTGTTCCAGAAGTGCAAAGTGACAAAATATTATTGAGTTGCATATAGCATGCGATAATATTAAATGCATTTTTCAAAATCCAAAACTGCGCAAAGCCGTTTTTATGTTACATATTAGCACTACATTTAATCCAATCTATTTTTATTTGTATTTTATCAGTAATTTTGGGGAAACAGAAGTTTAGCACTGGCAAATATACATGCCTTCTCATTCAACATTACTTAGTTAAAATTCTATAATTCATGAGGGTGACTGAAATAGCTTTATCTGACTTTTCTGTTTTATTATGACTCTCACTGCATGTGAAACTAGAGAAAGGGGGTTTTCATGATGGCAGAATTCCTTATTACAATTTAACTTTCTGTATTTAAAAATCTAACTTTGTCGGTGCTGAAAAACAAAACAAACATTTCCTGCATAACCTAGAGCGATGTTTGGGGACAAACTCTTATTAAGTTAACACATGCTCCTTCATCGATCATCTTCGCATGGCTCGCAATCACCAGAAAAATCATTCGGAGCTGAGGCTGAGTGATGTGCAATCTTGTTTCCTGAGAAATATAAGTATCCAGCTCAACTTTTTAATGTGTTACATTTTAATGGAAATGCAGACATAACAAAGCAATGTTCACAATGAAACATTTCACCTGAAACTGAAGGTTACCTTTGCTACCAAGAGTGTTATCATTTCTTTAACAGTTTCTTCAATTAGTTCATCTATTTTTGAATGGTATTGATGCTAAAGAACACAGAAAGACAAATATTAGCATGTTTGGGAGGTGATGGCATTGCATCAGTCAGTAATTTTTAGACAACACAATTTATAAACAAAGCCTGGCCTACAGACCCAATTTATTTCCTTGGTTCCAGAAGCAGCTGTAAGATTCTGAGTATAGGCCTTTAATGAGGAGAGATCTGAATCGCTTCAAAAAATTACCAGGTGCTTGTTCCTCATCCAGTACTTTCGACGGCTTTGATATGTGTAGAGACATACACACATTTACAAATAGTTTGCATGGATGGCTTAACAGCCCAGCCGTGTATTGATCTGGGTCTTACGCAGCACTATACAAAAACAATCCAACATGGGGGATGAAAAATTATGTTTGGAAAACTGCTGGGGGGTGTGACTTAGGGAGTAGCATCCTTCCAAAGGGAATTTGACCAGTACATTGAGAAGGATTTTGCAAAACTGCTGTAACACCTTTGGCTATTTGTGTTAATGCCTTAGAGCCCCCAGTTCTATCTCAGGGTGTGGACTCAGTGTTGAGGCGCAAACTGAACCTTGTGGCTACCACTCATTTTCTCCATTAATGGATCAGCAGAGCCAGGTTTAGAGCTTCTAGTGAGACTGCTACCAAGTTTTTCAATTTTTCTGACTGCTGCTATCAGCTATTAAGTTTAAATAGTAATGCAAAAACAAACCCCCACACAAACAAAAATCTGTTGCGAATGCCAGGAAAAAACAAAAAGTGATTTCAACAGAAAACACTGCATGCCAGCTCCTTGACATTTGTTAGATCATTTTAGTATCCATTTGAATTATTCCCCATTTCCTTAATAAAAAAAAACAATAATGCAAAACATTGCTACTTGGAAAGAATGCACTTACCCACTCTTTAGCAAACTTTCAGAGGGATGAATAATTAGGAATAGGAAAAAAAGGAACAGTGCAAATAAAAATTAGGACAAAACAAAACATGAGAAAATAAAAATTAAACCATCAAAAAAGCTATGAAAACATACAGAAATAATAAACCATGTTAATGTGGTTTGATATTCTGATAACTGGCAATCAGAAGTATTGGAAGTGAGCAGAGGGATGTGAATTAAGTTAATTCATTTAAAGTAATAGGGGAATTTTGTTGTAATTGGAAGACCTAAATAAATTCCCAGGGCAAAACTGGTTAGCTATGTTGCCAAAGAAAATTTAATTCAGTTTCTTCATCTGTAAAAAACAGATAGTACAATACTACAACCTACTAGTACAAATTACTGATTTTGTCATGGGAGTGAGGCAAACCCTGTATAAAGACATTTAGCAGGTTTTTGTTTTTGTTGTGATTATTGTCAAAAAAGCAGGACCAAGTCCTCTCCTGGCAATCCTGCTCTCAGACTCATGGATCTGTTTTGAAGATCTAGTGAGGTCCTAGATGTGGAAACACTTTGTGAAGTTATAATCGCAATTTCAATATCATTTGGTCAAGTTCATAAAGTAGAAAATAAGGGTCAGAAGAGATGGTCTTGTTCATTCACCTCAGTTTAGTTTCCTTCAGTTGATTAGAGAAAAATGAGAAAGCAGATGACCCATGTTGCGTAGTCCTGATAAATAGAATCCACGTTAGCTCTGCCACTAACTTCACAAAAGAATTTACTAGGAAGTGGAATAAACCTGGATCTAAATGCAAAAACTATCTGCAGAATTCTGTGCTAGAAGCACAAAGAAATGTGTCAGAACAAGGGAATTTAGCAATATTGACAGGGCTCCAAATTCATTTTTAGGTCTTGAGATAAGATCCAGAATCACATGTTTAGTTTCCCTCCTCATGTGACTGCCTCCCTAAATTTTCTTTGGATTGCTATAAATGATTTACATTTATTAAACTAAGTATGAGACTTAACTAACTCAGAAAACCTAGTTGTAGACAAAAATCATACAATATGAAATATTAAATAAAGGGCTTCTTAAAAAGCAAAGAACTTCAGTGAGAATAAAAACATTCTCTCCAAAAACTTGGCTAAAATGGCAGAGATAAGAGTGAGCATTCTCTATGCATTGAGCAAGAAAGATTTTCCTGGCTGGTGTGGCAAAGTGGATTGAGTGCTGGCCTGTTGAACTAAAGGTTGTGGATTTGATTCCCAGTGTAGGGCACGTGCCTGGGTTGTGGGCCAGGTCCCCAGTTGAGAGTGCATGAGAAGCAACCACACATGGATGTTTCTCTCCCTTTCTCCTGCCTTTCCCTCTCTCTAGAAATAAAAAAAAAAAAAACTTAAAAAAAAGGTTTAGGCAAGATTTGTTCTGAGTAGTTAATATTATCTTTCTTGAGAGACAAACAAGCTTTCTCTTTAGACATGGGGCGGGAGGACTTCAAACTTTTTTATCACCTGAGGAATTCAAATGAAAATGCATGGAGACATGGTGGTTTACAAGAACCTCATCTCACTTTCAATTTTTCCATGCCAAACTTGGCTCTGTCTGCTTTACAGGTATTCCTACTCTCTCTTTTATTCTATGTGAATTTTTATTTCCACTTTTGTCCACATTTCTTTTATTCTGCTTATAAGAAAGTATTTTGATATGATTATTCTGCCTCTTACTTCCAGAAGGAAACTTGAGTATGTCATCTCTGTTGGTCTATTTCCTCATCTCCTCAACAGGGCTACAATTATCTCTGTTGTGAATATGAAAATCATATTCATCTAACAAGGTAATGAAACAATCCAAGGAAATATGGTTTAGAAACTTAGAAGTGCTATATGGCAATATTACTGCTACCTAACTAACAATTAGCATGGTGGTTACACATGGTTATACATTTCTCTAAATTCATCTAAAATCAATATACTTGTTGTGTGTAAATTATAATTAAATTATAAAGTAAATTTATAAGTAAATTCAATTAAATAAATAAAATCTACTTTGGAGAGCTAGTAGGGCAGGGTAATATCTACTCTACTTATCATGTAGCAAAAGGGTACATACCAAAGCAGCCCCCATTCCTATACAAGTAATTACAAAATACATGGATTCATTTACCAGATTTCCCAAGACTTATTTGATTAACTTGCCTTTGTGGAGTAATAGTGAGTGTTCTGCCTTTATTCTGCTCTTTCTTGGTAGAGTAATTGTTCCATGCAGCTATGAAGCTACGTGAAGGGTATAAGTAATACTGGGGCTTTGTTAAATTACTGTCTCCCCCAATTAGATGCTCTTGTCACAGAATTTCTTACAGTCAGATGAACTATCTAATTTTATATGCATCCCAATGTGGGTCCAAAGAGGGATTTTTCCTATTTTTGTAATTTTCAATCCTTTCTGCTGCCCTTTGTGGATTGGCTCGATAACAATAATAACACTCTTAAATTATATTCTGGGGCCCTAGCTCCTGGTGACAAGGGAACTACAAATCTTCAATGGCATGGAACATTTGGGGAGTTCACTTTTGCTTCTAATGAGCTAAGTTGCTGCAAATTCACAATCACATTGTGAAAATCATTCCACTTGACTTTCTGTACTGCACATTTTGCCTTGTCATGGAACAGATTGTGTGTATGTTGTCTTTCTCTTAAGACCATCTGACCTTGGAAATGAGACGAAAACACACTAGACCAAGTGAGAAACTATTTAATACATAATTCCTCTCTATTGGTGCTTTGCAAATTTTAATGAAAAAATAAATATTTAAGAGGGAAAAGTATACTAAATACATATTTCAACAGCTGCCTTTAGATGATACTTTACCCCAGTAATGAAATTCAGGAAGTGATATTAAAATTGTATAATATTGCATCACCTGGCCAGTATCTGGTCTCAAACACCTTGAGGACATTCGAATCCAGGTGGAAGCAAGTAGAAGTAAGTAGATTTATAATATGAGTTTAATACCAAATACTCACAAAGTGATAACTACAAAAATTAGACTTTTTATCTATTCTCCCAATCTCAGGATGTTTCCAGTCATCCTTGGCCAATCTAATTTTAACTGTTCAGTTTTACTTTGGAGATGAATATCCCCTTCCTCAAAAGTGAAAAAAGTTAACAAGAGACTATTTGCATGAGACTTCGCATTGAAGTTCTGCTCAAGGTTACAGCCACAGAGCAAGGGCCCTCCGAGGACTTGTTATTTCTCATCACATATTTCCAAGCGGTATGTTTAGTGTGGCCTAAAGAGTTCACAGGTCCCGTGAAACTGTATAGTAAAATTATGTGATAGTACTTTTTCCTGGGAAATGCCTCAAAATTTAATCAGATTTTCAGTTGGGGTCTATGACAACCATCTCCCACCCATAATGACTCTTCTGAAATGCTAGTTCAAAAAGAAAAAAGTTAAGATTAGAGTGACTTGGCTTGTTTGAAAGAATTAGTTAGCTGTCTGACCAGGTATATAGGAGTCCTTCAAACACGGCCACAACCCAGCCAATCTGAAGAGGGACAGGAAAAGCTGCTAAGGGGAAGGGAGGCCATTTACGAGGCCTGTATTCCAACTGTTGGAATACAGTCCTCGTATTCCAACCCTCCCCCCCCCCCACGGAATAGCGAGTATATTCTTGTGAACTTCAGTTAAAAGGGACACATCAAGAAACTCTCAGGAGTTCATAAAACATAAACAAACTTTTGTGTTTTGAAGAATTACTATAAAAAAGTGAAAAAGACAACCTATGCAATGTGAGAAAAATAGTTGTAAATCATATATATAATAATAGTCTACTATGCAGGGTATGGAAAGAACTCATAACTAAACAATAAAAGGATGATCCAATTTTTCAAGTGAATGAGGAATTTGAATAGACATTTCTTCAATGAAGATATACAAATGGTCAACAAGCACATGAAAAGATGGCCAACATCACTGTAAATCAAACCCGTAATTAGATAACACGAGGATGGCTATATTTAAAAAAGACAAGTCATAAGAAGTATTGGTTAAGATGCAGAGAAATAAGATTTCCCATACATTGCTAATATGAGAATATAAAATGGTACAGCCACTTTGGAAAACAGTTTGGCAGTTCCTCAAAAAGTTATACATAAAGTGACCATATATCTAGTCATATACTGAAGAGAGTTGAAAGCACAGATCCACATGAAAACTTGTACACAGATGTTCATGGCGGCATTACTCATAGTAGCTAAAAAGTGGAAACAATTCAAATGTCCATCAACTCAGGAACTGATAAACAATATGGTAGATCCATATAATAGAATATTATTTAGTTATAAGAAGGAAGTACTGATTCATGTAACAACATAGATAAATCTTTTAAAAAATATTTTATTTATTTATTTTTAGGGAGAGGGAAAGGGAGAAGGAAAGAGAGGGAGACAAACATTGATCAGTTGCCTCTTGCAAGCCCCTAAATCGTGGCCTGGCCTGCAACCCAGGCATGTGTCCTGACTGGGAATCAAACTGGTAACCTTTCAGTTCACAGGCTGATGCTCCATCCACTGAGCCATACCAGCCAGGGCAACATGGATAAATCTTAAAAACATTATACCAAGTGAAAGAGGTCGCAAAAAGCCACATATTAGTATATTCTATTTATATGAAATGCTCAAACAGGCAAGCCCTCATTATTACAAAGTAGGGTAGTGGTTACCTGTGGCTGGAAAAAGAGAGTTGGAGAATTATACTAATAGGTCCAGGTTTCTTTTTAGGGTGATAAAAACGTCCTACAATTGATTGTAGCGACAGTTGCACAACGTTGTGAATATACTAAAAATCACTGAATTGTGCACTTTAAATTTTATGGTATGTGAATTATATCTTAATGAGAAAAAAAAAAAGGAGCCCAAGGAGAGAAACGTTCAGGAGGCACAGGATTATGGAAATCACCCATGATTTTTAGAGATCACATAAACAGGGTTTTTAAGTGCACTCTGTGAAGCCTAGGACACTGTTCAGTCACCCCGAGAAGTGGGGGCAGGTGGAATATGGGCAGCGATGAACGCAGAAGTGGAGAGGAATGTGGTAGCTTGGGCTCTGCACCCCGCTTCCTTGGTCTGCTGGCCACCGCCCCCCGACTTCATTCACCGCAGCTCTAATTTTATTTATTTCACATGCTGGCCTCTTTTGGTGAGATCTGCAGAACTGATTCTACATCTAAAAACAGCCTGAATAAAACTAGAATAGTGCTATCATTTTACAAATGAAGAAACTGAGGCCCGGAGAGGTTGAGTGACATACTAGCCGCAGTGTGCAGCCAGCCAGGGCAAGACACCCAGTGTAAGCCTTCCTTAGGAGGCTGTCACTTATGCCTAAGCAGGTCTTCTTAACTCATTTTTGGATACTGAACCTCCAGGCCAGTGGTTTGCAAAGTGTGGTCTCCAGACCAGCTAGCAGCATGGGTATCACCAGGGAATTTGTCAGAAATGCAAATTCTTAGACTACACTCCCCAGACCTGCTGGAAACTCTTAGGGTGCAACCCAACAATCTGGGTTTGAGAACCTCTCTAGGTAAGTGGGATATACACTGAAGTTTGAGAACTGTTGCTCCAGGTCATTCACAATGCAGCAAATGGGGCTGAGGAAGAGAACCCCTTGCACTTGACCCCAGTGTTTAGAACATAACCCCCAGGGAAATGTTCCCAACAAGTAAATCAGTCAGGAATGGAGGCTAACAAGAGCAGCTGAGAAAGCTGATCTGGAGGTGAAAGAAGGTTAAAGACGATCTTGCCAGGAAGAGAATACCACCAACCCACATTTAAAAAAGGAAGGTGCTGAAAGAGAAAATAAATAACGAATAAGGAGCAAAAATAATTTAGTCAAAATTCTGAGCATGTAGGGCTGGTATTGAAAGATCTGATTTAGGAGCAATTTATGCCAATTGGCAACAACATGAGAGTTGCCAGAAATGTTTCTGAATTAATTCTAAATTGGTATATGAATATCTAGCTGGCTTAAGGCCATCAGAGAAAAATGATCACGATAGTTTTTAATCAAGCCCAAGTTGCTGTTTCTTTCTCCTTTACATTTTAAATGCCACTTTGGAACTGGAAACTTAGCAAAGGACTAAACTTTTGGTCAGGGAAGATTCACATTCAACTCAATCTAAAAAAAATAAAGTCTGTGATTTCTTAAAAATTCAGAACCTGCTGTTGGGGACTGGGTAGCAGGGGGATCTAACATTATATATCCTGGAAGAGAGCTCTCCTGCTGTCCAGATGTTAAAGTGATAAAATGCACTTCAAATGTGAAAATGACTTGCATTCTGGCAAACATCTGTTGGAGATACCAGCCTAATAAATAAGATCATCAAACATCATTTGACTTAAAGGAACTTTATGGTCACCCCAGCTCCGACCAAGAATCACTTCCAAATGACCAGTGAGCTCATTAGCACATGTCTTAGATATTCACTTAACAAACAGATACCAAACATTCATCTGCGGCTTAGTCCTCAAGCGTTAGAGTACATTTCTGAAACTAGCAGACCAGTGTAGATGGAAGGAATTTGTGAAGTTTTACTCTACATGATCAATGGAGGGGGGGAAAATCTCTCTCTCGCTCTCTCTCTCTCGCTCTCTCTCTCTCTTTTTTTACCTCTTGGCCCATTTCCATGCTGCAAAGTTTTGTTGATTGAGCTTTGGCATCAACCATAACATTAAACATGGTGCATATTGACTGTGGGACTCGAAAATCTGTTGATCGACTGGTTTTTTGCAGCTTAACTTCAAATGCAATCCTGGTTCTATTAAAACAAAGTAGGAAAAGACCAATTCAGCATTCAGATGGCAGCGGGAGGAGGAGACATTTTCCGAGAGGTCAGTGAAAAAAGAAAATTGAAGGCTGTAATCACTTTCAATTGACAATGACTTCACATGTGTTCTTTTAAAAATGAATTTCCCAAATAAGGAAGGCCTATTCAGGGAGACAGCCATGCACACCCTTCTTTCTCCACAGTATGTGGAACACCTGTAGCTAGGCGTATTTCTGCCTATAGTTTACATGCTATGGAGAACCCTAATTGCAGGAGAATGAACGAATTAACAAAAACCCAATTATAGCATTATAGCATATGTAAGTTCTCTCACATTGGCAACTGCCTACCTTGAATCACTTCATTTAAAAAACCAAACAAAAAAAAAAGCAGTTTCTAATCTTTAAAGTCTCATGGTGGGAAAAATTTTTAAATGACATTTATTGTTTTTTTTTTAAACTCTGGTTTTGAAAGAGACTGAAGTGAAAAAAAAGCTTATTATATTGCTTAAAAGACTAAAAAAATAAGATGGCTACCTTTGCAAAGAGTGAAATCAGGAGAAGTGGTAAGGGGGGACTTCCACTGTATTTGTTTGTTTGTGTTGCAATGCCAATGTTTTATTTTGCAATAGAATATATTCATTTTATAAATAAAAATGTCACAAATACTTTCCAATTCAAGAATCATGTAATGGTGGGAAATTAATGGAAAATAATTCTGACTTAGGTCAAACTATGATCCCAGCAATGTGGTAACTGCCCCGAGAAAAAAACCTGGTCTGACATGGCCAGCTGGTAACACAGGTGTGAGGTCTAATCCTTGATTTCAGCATTGTAAAGGGGCCCAGTTATATTTTAAAATGTTTCAGAGAAGTGGGTCACATCATCACATGTCTTTAAAGAAAAGCACCTGGTTAGTAAGTGGTTTTATTGGAGGTTGCTTTGTCAAATGCATCTTTTTAACATTGTTCGCCGTCAGGTTCTGGAGATCATGCAGCCATCAAGAAAGCATTGCTTTAAGAGGCATTTGTAGCAGTTTTCTAACAGTGCATAGAGGGACCACACAGCTAGTTAGCTCAGGAAAGGATGCCAGCTTGCTAACACACCCTGGGTGCATGCAGGAAAGCCAAGTATAATTTCTAAGGTTGGAAGCCCAGTTCTTAAGAAAACAACTAAAAAAAAATCTTAAAACACTTTTATGTATTATATGATCATGTTAAAGATAAAATGTATCTTGGCTTCTAAAGACTCTGTGCACTGCAGTAGCTTTCTAATCATGATGATCATTTTAAGCTACATTGAAAATATATCATTTTCTGGTTTTGTGAAAAGGAGGCCTGATGGGGACTGAGTTGGACAGGTCCCTGTGCTGATCTTCTGAGGCTCGTGCGCCACTTCCGGCCCAATTTGAGAAATAGAAATGCTAAATCACTCCCTTACAATGAAGTAATCGTTTTCTGTTTTCACAGGAGAGCTGTTCGTAGCCCTTAGAGTGTGGGGCTGTGGAAAAAGGAAGCCAAATGCAAAATTAATACTACCGAGAGGGCTCTGTGGGACCAAAAAGCCAAGAATGAAGAGGTCACTTAATTCAAACGACTCTCCTTGAGGGCAGAGTTAGGGCACCTTGTCTTGTGTAGAGCACTGTATCTAATATATAGACTAGACCGGAGGCTCGGTTAAGTCCACCAAAGGAATAATTTCAATTTCTTAGAAACTTGGAAACTAGGAGTCCTTGATTGATTTTTTGGCATTGCATATTTACAACTATTCAATCATGTCCTTACTATGTTGTCCTAGAACAAGGGCTATTTCTTCTGTACTGAAGAGGAAAGCAAAGGTTCTAGGCTGTACCAATGTGGATTCTACATCTGAAAACATTCACAGACTGCTTCAAGTTGTACCCTCTGACTCTGAATGTCTGTGGATGACATTTTTACTTATGTTTGCTGCTCTTGTCTGTGTTTGTGCTAATGACTGGGGCCTTAACTGGGAGAGACACCAGGGTCAGGAGTACATGTACAGTTTTCCAACTTCTATTAATAAACAGTTACTTAACAGTTACTGCGTGTCAAGCACGATGCCAGGACCTGGGATGGTTGAGGAGCTTCTGTCTCTGAGAGGCTCACACTCTTTGAGCTGGCTGACTCATAAAGATACACGGTAAGGGATAAAATAGAATCACTATCCACCTTTCACACCTATATGCCATCTCCTTATTACTTATTTCCTACTCAAAAGACTGGCTCTTAAGAGAAGGGCACACATGTCTTCCTGTACAACTGTGCACAGGTCAGAAGCTAGTAAGTCTTAATTCTAATGCATTGCAGCCACTAGTACAGACCATGGAAGAGCACTTTTCTACAAAGGAACTACTGTTCTTCCACAAACAGGTTTTTGTGCAATGGTTTGGCTATGAGAAAAGATTGGTTTTCCCTAAAATTGATATGGACTGTGTAGGAGATAGTAAGATTCAAAACCCTAAGGAAACATTTTGACCTTTTGAGGAATAGGCCTGCCTTTGATTCTCGGAGTGGGGAAAAAAAGAACAAAGAACAAAATCTGGATTCCTGGGACTTAAAACTCCCTAGAGTGCCAGCAAACACCCGGCCAGATTCTCCATAGCACATTATTCTTTTCCTAATTCCTTCTGAGATGCTCACCTACCTGGGATGGTATTGTTCTTCTGCCCTTTTGGTTTCCAGTTTTGATGCTATTACTTTTCTTTTCTTTTTCCAAGATATAAAATGATGAATTCAAAGCACTCCCAGCCAAACCCAGCCCCCACCTCCCACAACTGGCCCATCAGCTAAACTATACAACATCTGGGGATCTAGAGTGGCCTGTGATGCTTGCAGTCTTTTTTCTTTTTATTCTTCTTTCTTTTTGAATGAGGAAAAATAACAGGATACTTGTGAACTGGGAAAAGAACTTGGGCTTGTGCCTGGGGATAGATAGGTTGGTAATAATGGTGTCAAATCAGAGGATGTACAGATACTCCACGAGGGAAGGATGCAGTCCTTGGTACCCCAAGAACTTAGCAATATGCCTGGCATATAGGGGGAGCTCAAACTATTTCTGTTGAATGAATGCATATTGTTCTCATTCCTTTCTCCTTGCATTCAGAACTGTCTACCTAGGAACTTCAGGTGCAGCCTTCCCACCTCAATCCTATATCCCACAGTGACAAAGCAGGCAAAATGTCTCGTGCCTTCTTGTTGATATCTAGTTAGATTTTCAACCAGACTGCTAAGAGTTGGCAGGTAATACAGGCTCAGTTCATATACACAGATGAACAATGCTGCTGAGCTCCTGCTCACATGGTTGGAAACTCACTGGATTCCTGCTACTTGCACTGGATAGGCTGGCTCTGGAATTGTATGTGCTTCTTTGATTTTCATCTAGCTATCCACCATGCATACACTGCTACATTTAAATGTATATATTAAGTATTTTGTGCCAGGCACTGCTAGATATCAGGGCTGCAGAGACAAACAAGAACTGACACGGAGCCTTTCCTCATGGAGCTCAGTGAAAAACAGGCAGACATATTGTTTGGTTTGGGACAGGCGTGGGGCAGGTGAACAGAAGCTAGACATGGGTGGCCACCAATCCAGCTGACTTTGACAAGCAATCACCTTCTCCAAATCCTTCAAATTGTGGTCAATCGAAGAGTGGCCATCTACCCTTCCCCGAGTCAATGTGTGCTGGGGAAGGCATGCAGAGCATGTCCAGGTACCTCTGCTTACCTTTTGACACAAGATTCAATCATGTCACTTGCCATCAGCTTCAGCCGTTGTTCCAGGTGCTTCCCAAACTCCTCCTCGGGCCAGTGTAAGTCCCGTATGAAGGTCTGAAGGGCATCGAGCTTCCAGAACAAATCTTCTGAGGTTCCTGATCCATTACTGGCAGGATAAAAATCAGAAAACCAGAGTCACCTATGAGTCATGGGCTTTAAAAAAACTGACACAGACAGCTGGGGACTAGAAGGCTTAAGGCAAACAGTGGCTTCAACATACAAAACGACGCATGTTGGTGGTTGGAGGGGGGCATTCTCCACCAACAGATTTTGAGTTTTACCATACGTGACTCTGTTGGCTTTGTTCAGTCAATTATTCCAGACCAGGGAGAAGTCTGAGGAGGGTATTGCTCCATAACAGCCAGGAGAACAGTGTATGGTAAAAATCAGCCTTCTTTTAATAACCACATTAACACATGTGATGATTCAGATGAAGGCCACGAACCAGAAGGAGAAGTAAGTCTCAACAAATAATAACTACATGGCAACATGCAGTTATTGAAATTCCGGGTTTCATGCATTTCCCCAGCTCTCCTCCAGAATGGAGGCCTTTTGGAGATTGCACAGACTTTGCGTGCTAACAAAGTGGTGAGCGAGGACCTGCTTTCTCTTGAAGAGCTGGAAGGAAATTAGGCTGACTCAAACTGAGACGAGTGCACCTGGATACCTTGAATCCATGAGTCTTATTCAGCTTGATTATTATTCCAATAGACCAGCCCATTGCATAGGCAGCCCCAGGACGAGGTTGTTGGAGGGAGGTAAATGGACAAGGGATATTCGAAAAGCTTTAGGGCTCTGAACCAGAGTTGTTTTTTTTAACCATTGCACCACCTTACCCAGTCCTCTGTACAGACGGAGAAATTGGTCTTGATTCCTTTCTGTACAATGATGTCTAAGAAAGTTTTACCTGGGGCATCCATGGAAAGCCTGTGTATGGGAAATCCTCCATCTCTCACCCTCTTGCCCTTCTCTGGCTGGCTTTCTGTTTTGCAACAATCCCATTTGGGGCTCTGAGGGGTGGCCACCTCCCACCCCTTTCCTCGCATACCACTAATGCTAACACGGTAATTTATAAAATGTCCAACACACCATGCATTACCACTTGTTCTGACATCGTCTATAGAAACAGATGAGAGTGGGTGTTTCTATTGTGACAGATGCCAGCTGCATTGAATTAATGCTTCAGAGAGAAATATAGCTAGTGCATAAATGCATACATAGCTACTGCAGGGTGGGGAAGGGGCACACTCCCAACATGCCAAGAGGGAGCCTGCGGCCTTGACCGACAGGGACATGTTTTCAAGGACAGACCAATCTGAGGTCAGTACATAGATGTATCTGACACGAAGGAGCAGGTAACATGGAAACACGTCCTTAAAATGAAAGGTGGCAAAGGAGGAAACTGGAATTATGAAAAGATATAGAATCAGGCATTTCCTGGTAGGTGATTGAGAATCCACGCCTTCTTTTCAGATACCGCCATAAGCGTTGTTCAAAAGTGGGGGGGTGCATTGTTTCTCTGTGGAAGTTCAGCCTTTCCCCTCCCCCATCCTGGGCTTGAAAAAAAGAAACCCCAACTTTGTCTAGACTAAACCCCGTTTTGGAACTGCATGGTTGTATGTTTTAAATCATTAAGTACATATGAATGCAATAATTGGTATTTATTACAACAACATTTTGACACCCATCTGGTTTCGGAGTTTTAAAAATTCTTCTATGGTTTTTTTTCTTTTTCTTTGAAGAGCTTATTATTAAGTTTTGACATGAGGAAAAGAATATTTTCTTTTTATTTTTAAGATAAACTGTTAATGTTAAGGCAATAGCACCAAGATTATTTTGATTGCTGAGCAGTTACCAAAATGTGTTCCCACTCGTGCCTTAATTAATTGAACAGAGACCATTATCTGCTTTATTACAATGTCTTGATTCATATCTTTTCAAATATAATGTCACAGAGCATGCACAGAAGAAGGTAAGCTTTCAGATATTTATTTTTAATTATTAACAGATAATACCTAATCTAACTTTTAATATAGTCATCTTAGCATGAATATGATTTACATTTTTTAGAAGTTTTTTTCTTCAGGAATAAATTTTGGGGGGATTTGATTTATCTTTAGAAAAAAATAAGATACATTGACCCTATGATTTCTCTGTGAACCCGGGAGTGAACACAGGTTTCAAAAAATATCAGGCAGCTTTCAAGGAGCCAAGCAGAGCAGTCATTTCAGTGTCCTGTTCTCTACCTGGATTATAGCAAGAATGAGAATGTTGAGGGCCATCTTGACAAATGTGATTTCGAGATTTCAAAACTCACTGCCAGTTTCAGATCATTTTTTATTCCTTTGATAATAACACTTCCCTTTGAAAACGTGCCAATTTATTCCTTCAAGAAAAAGCTTATCTGGCCTATAATTAGCTGTGGCCTAAGAAAAGGATCAAAGGAAGGTACAGAATCGCCAAACCTTATTTCACTTATTAAATCATGCACATGGTTCTAATTTTATCTCCCTGAGGTAGAATTTAGAGGTGCTGGATCTTCTTCTTGCTAAGGAAAAAAAGAGAATTCATTTCCTAAGCCTTAGAAGGAACGGCTACTTGACGTTCTTTCCCCTGAACTGCTGGCTGGCTGGCACTGATGGTACGGCTTGGCCTCCCAGAAACACAAACCCCATGTGTTCCTGGCTGTGTGCGGGTAACTGTAAAGACTGTCTCTGCACTCAGACCACAGATGATACAGCTACCAAGAAACTTAAGTATTTGTTCTTTAAATCTTGTAGCCTCAAATACAGAGATTTTGCTATGTAGATCTTAGTGCTCAGCATTATACTATGACCTTGGAAATTATCTTTATACAACATGTACATGACTAAGGCTTGATCCATTCAGAAATTTTCATTTAGCCCTGAACATACTGTTACTATATCCTGCCATTTGCTGATACCAGAAATATGCTTTATGGTTTAAACAGTCTTTAGAAAAATTTTTTAAAAGCTTCTAGGTAAGTATGCTTCCCTCTTAGATTTGGTTCAGGCCAAAGATGACTGGCCAGTCCATCAAAGAGGTTTCCTGGACAATCTTTGGATGAATAACTCCTAAAGTCATGCCACCTGTATCAAAAAACAAACAAACAAACAAAAAATCAGGGACAGAATCCTTTTGCAAAAAATTCAGGAGATAAAACATAGTCCTCGAGCATTCAGTGGGCGTAAGACAAATTGTTAGTGCTGTATATATAGTAAATGTCTTACAAACATGCTGCATGCCTGAAATAAACAATATTGTCTCTGTATGATCAGCAAAATATGTCTAATTATCCCTCTCCCTTTCTGTTATATAGGATGTATAGAAATAAACAATACATATCCATGCCAAGATCACTAAAATTTAAATTATATCTAATGTGAACTGAATACACACTCAGCATCATATATAGCAGCCATCCATGACGGTGCCGAAAAAGTAGGCATTTGTGGGATGCCTAGAGGGATGTTAACTGGTAGGTTTGGTACTTTGGGAAGGTTCACATTGGGTAGGTTCACATTGGGTAGGTTACTGGTTAAACTCCTGTGGAAGAAACAGACAGAAAGAAAAAATACCATCACAGTGACAATGCAGATGTGGCAGAAGCACATGATAGTTGTAAATAAATTGGCTAAGTCCACAGCAAGACGACAGCAAACACACTTCAGAAAGCATCTTACAGATGGGCAGCAGTGGCATCGCTCAGTAGTCAGAGAAAAATGACCAAAGTGAATGGAAAAAAATTAACAGCAGAGTGATGAAGGCATGGACACTCATGAGCTCCTATCCACAATGATCACATTATTTAAATGCCTTTGTGAGGGGTCTGCAGTTTCCAAATCCATTGCCATGAGAGTCTAGAACTTGTCTTATTCTCAGAACTTGAAGTTTGTGCAATTCTTGGCATAGCTGGGGCTAGGGCTGCTGTGATGTAGCTGGGAATGATACAAATGGTGGAGCACTTTATTTTTCTTTTATTTATGGATTATTTTTTATGGAAGCACATTCTTTAGGTCAGATATCAGACACATAATGTAACAGGACATTCACCAATTTGAATGCGTAAATAATGGTGATAGGCAGAAACAATATTCTTTTAAACTGCTACTTCTGAAGACAGGTGTATGTGCAACGGGGTGTCAGAGTTAATGACAATGATGAAGAAATTATATCAAAAATAACTAGCTTTGAATAATTTCATAGGACATTTAAAGAAAATAGAAACTTCCACTCCCAAATTGTCCAATTAAAATGAAAAAAATATTTATACACACACAAAGAATAAAACCTCAAATTCAGCTCTTATAGTAAATTATTTGACCACAAGTGGATTTAGAATGTGGCCTCTTGTTATAGTAACTACCTTGAAAGTAAGACAGAGACATTAGAATGAATGACAGGAGCTTCTGGGGTGCTGGGGTTGTGTTGTTTCTTGATCTGTATGATTGTTCTATAGGTGTTTTTAGATTTTGAAAATTAAAGCTGTACATTTTTAATAAAAAGTTAAAATTTAAGTTAAAAATTAATAAATCATTTAAAAATGTGACCTCATAAGACATCTTGTTTTTGAACAAAGACCCATCAACTGATAAGATGAAAGAGAAATGGATGGATTTATGACTAGAGAAAATAAAACAAAACAATAATGCCAACTCAAATCAACTGTATCTCTTCAAAGGGACTGTGTCATATACTCTTCTCCAAGCTGGCACTGTAGCGGCATTTTAAGGGTATTCCATCCAGCCAAAGTCACTGGCACAGTAGAGCCCAGCCTAACTCTGCATCTGAGAGGAGCCTTCCTGTTTAAGTAGAGTTGACAGCACTTTGGCAAAGGAGTTGAGGCTTTCTTTTTGGATCTTGCAGGAGAAGAGTGAGTTTTGCCAAAGCAGCTCTGCCCTGGGCAAGCTGTGTTTGACTAACAGAAATCCTGCAAGGGCTGGAGCTGCCTCTGGGCTTGCTTGGGGAGGTGGGGGGAAGATCTCCCGGTAAGTCAGAAACTCTGGCCCCTGTAGATAGTCTGGACACCTGTCTCCCTCCAGAAACAAGTCATTTTTTCACAATGACAATATAGCCCTGACTCATAGATGGAAAATCCTAGAATGCAAAATTGCCAACTTGGCATTCTCTTCCTTAAGGGAAACAGGTATCTCACAGATGTGTCCTTTACACTTTCTATGTGAAAAAGCCAATTGTACTTCTCTACTTGGGACTGAAGGGTGCTGTTGTGGGAACCCTCAAGAGAAGCTAAATACAACTATTAAGTAGAAGGAAAAATGGAACTTTTCCTTCCACGTTTCTCTGTGGAATCAGGGAATTTGCCTTTGAATTCAGTCCCTGGTGGCTCTCAGTCTTGAATGCTGCCGTGTAACAAAACTGTTGGCGATTTCCACTGAGACATGTGTAAGCCTATATAAGCAAATGTGATCATTAAATGATGCACACACTGAATAATGATCAAGGAATTAGGGGATCTTTAGAGATGGCAGCCTGGAAAGTTAAAATGTCAATTCTGAGCAAATTAAAAGTAGCTAGGAATGAATAACATATCAATGTATGCAAAAACAACTTAATTTAAACATATTCGAGGATGGTTGGTACACAAATTACAAATGAGCTTCATTTTGCACACAAAAATAAAAAATGCTTATATTAATCAAAACATTTATATTTGTAAAATGTGACCTTTTGGTTGGACTACTGCACTGAACTCATAGAAACATTTCTTTCATGAGACATATTATAATACTCTATTTATAAAAGGCTGAAACATGCTTGATAATTCTGTTCTTAGCAAAATAATATTGTGTGTTACTAATGTAACTAATATTTCATTCGGATATAAGCTGTATTAATAATTAAAAAAGCAATTCCAAGCATTGTATTTTACTAACACACATGTGAAAAGGGAAAATTTTCTGGTAACACTCAGGTCAGATCAGGCTCCTGGAGCTGCTGATGGATATAACAAATTACTATTTTAGAGGGCCCTTTAGCAAATACCTATAAAGTCCATTGTGCTTCTCTGTGAGAATCATAATTGGATATCTCTGAATAGTAAAAGAAGTGTGAATTGCAATTCTAACAACTGATGTATGTTAAAAATTAGACTCATTCATTTTGGGGATGCTGCTGAAAAGGGATTGCTCCCATTTATGTCAAAGGGCCCCGCCTCTGGAACACTGGATTAAAAAATTCTCATCTGCTCTCTCCCACATGAATTTAAGTTACAAATATGTGGGTGCCTCATCATTTCTACTGATGAAAGTGACTAGAGATAGAGTCATTCCTTGCTTCTAGAATTAATTATAATCAAGATTGTGTCTCCAGGCAGAGATGATATGTTTGGGTCTTCTCTGAAAGAAGCCTTAGATCGGTTAGATTTAAGATACAAATGTCTTCTGCTTTATAAGCCATTTGTTGCAGAATGTGTTTAACACATCTTGTCTTTCCTTTCTGCTGTGGACACTAATGTCTCTCTCAGTGTTTATTCTAAGGTCTGATTCCTACTTTGGGGCACAGGCACTCTTTGATATCTTCTTAGAGTTTAGAATGACACTTATCAATCTTTTATCATCAACAGTCCCCCTGCCTTCTACATGAAAATTTAATACCACCATCATACTGTATATATGTTTATGCACTCTAAGTACACCTATGCTTTAGACATATACATAACAAGAGTAGGATTTTGTTTACCCTCCCTTGCTCCAAGAGACAATATTCACCAGCTTTGGGAGCTGTAAAGCTCCTGTTTAGAATGCATAACCTAGAGAATAAAGTTTCAAACTTCATGGGATTTTAGGGTGTCCCAAACACTTCTCCAGCCTTATCGCTTGCCTCCTTTATAATTCATACTAGCCGGACCAAGCATTCAGTTTCTATCGGATGCCCCACTTCCCCCCACATTTCCACTTCTGTTCATGCTCTTTCCCAGCATCTCTGCTCTTCTTTAAATCTTAGTGTCCAAGCTGTTTGCCTCATGACTCCCCTTCTACTCCCTTCTACTCTCTGCTCTGATGTATGTTATTTGGTAAATACAATGGCGAAGATTTACATTGATTTTTCTTGTGTGTTTGTTGCTTAGACTCAACTAGATTAAAATCCTCAATCAAGGGAATAGAACTTTTTCCTCCCTTTTCCATAGTTTTTTTATTGTATCCTTATAATTTTCAGCCTGTATGCATTGGGTAACCTTAATAATGATTAGCTAATCAATACATACTTACTGAACACTTGTTATGTCCCAGGCCCAGTTTTAGATGCAAGGGAGGCAATGGTGATCAAATTATGAAAATGGAGTGACTATGAAAAATCACATTTTCTAGATTGTTAGTGTTGGAAAAGTCTTGGGTATTCAAAATCCTTGTTTTTCAAATAGGGATTCTGAAACTCAGAAACGTCTGCTGATTGTCAAGGGTTACCCAGCAAATCACTGGCAGAGTCAAGAGTCCTGACTCCACATCTAGTACTTGTCTAATTTAAACCAGGCTGCCAACATTTTGCTGAGGCGTCCTTGGTCTGACATTTTATTATCATTAAGATATTGACATCTTCAACAATATGGAAAATAGTACTATTTAAAAAATTCTTCTCATATGTATATCTCAGGCAGAGGGAGATGAAGTGCATTTTGATACATCCAGATTTTTCTGTGTACATATATCAAGAAGCAGTGTTCCGTTCTCCCATTCAGAGCCATCCTAACCTGACATGAACCACCACGAAATGTGGATTCCCTGTGCCTGCAGGTGTTCAAGCAGAGACTGGAAGATGATCTGCCACAGGAAGGGTAGTGTGGAGAGGGTACTAGACTTGACGAGTTTTGGATTAGACACTTTCTAACTTTTCTTTAATGATGACTTGGCCAACAGTGAAACATCCCTAAAGAGACAGAAATGTTGTCCACCGGCTAGTTAGGACCAGAAGCTCATATTCAGGGATGCCAGGAGGATTGTGATCAACCTGCCATTCAGGTGGGTGGTGACCCTATGCTATCTCCTGAAGGATACCCAGGAGAGGGTTATGGGCTCTGGCTTAAGCCTGTTTCTGAGGGGCTGACTATCTCCCACTGCAGTTAGTAACTAAGTGATAACATTTTCCACCAAAGCAGAAATTCTAATTGTGACTATCTCTGGCTTAATGGAAATAGAAAGGCAGCCCCTCTTTTCTCTCCTTGCAGAGCTGGAAGGTCATCCTTCTAGAGAAAGGCAGCATTAGGATTTAGCCATTTTACCCTTTCTGCCAAATAAGTTGTATCCAACTCAAATGAGGACCACATCTCTATTTTCTTTACATGGCCACATTTTGAAGAAAATCTGAAGAACATTTAAAATCTGTTTTCAGCAAGCTTGTCAGAGTGCTGTTTTTTAAAACATTTTCAATACTAGTTTTATTGAATGAAACTTTTACAATGCATGTCTCAGTCATTTAACCTATAGTCACATGCCTGTAATTATGACTTTTGAAAAGTGGAAGAACAGAGCTGAGTGTTAACAACTGTCGGACAGATTGGTGTGCATGTTTGTGTATGTTGGGGGATCACGCAACAAAATTAGATAAGACAGAGGGCACTAAATCTGTTTATCTAGGTCAGTTTCTTGTTTTTGAGTAAGCCTGATGATAAACATTCCCCCCAAATCATTCTTTACTTGGGAAAAAATTCTACAAAGGAAAATGAATCTGCTTCTATACCAGTTCTCTAATCGGCCAGATGTTTGTTCATATTTTGTTTCTCTTCGCATAGAAGGAAGGGTAGAGACTCATTCCTGTTAGCCTTTGAGCATGCCCCCAAGCTCTTTTGCCCTTTATTTTGTGCTGGCTATTCTGCAAATCTGCCCCATGGCATCCACATTCTGCATGCAAATCCCCTGATAAAATGCGTGGGGTTTCAAAGAATTTTCATTTCGCTTATATTTTAGTTGCAACTCTCAAATATCTCTATGTACTCTGAAAGGCACATACTATTTAGCATGAAGTGAACAAACAATGATCATGTTAAAAGTTACTTAAAAAACCACATCAACATAAAAGATTCTTAGGTTATTATTTATAACTATTAATCCTTCACCAATTTTCAAACCTTTAAATTACTGGTCCATGAGTTCAAATTTTATTTTTCAATCATTAAAACATCCTCAACAAAGCATTCCCACACTAAGACCCCCAGCGATGAAAATGATTTCGATTCTATCTTTACTTCTGACAGTGTTAAGAATATTCAATGCTTCAAAAGGATTTAGCAGTAATTTACTTGGTTTCTGAATAATTTAACAGATTATAAAATGGCTTTAGTGGAATTGTCACAGAACTTCACGACAATTCTCAGATACTGAGTAGGGACATTTTAAAAAATCAGTTTTGCAGATGAGAAAACAATTTTATTACCTTTATTAGCCTTCTAGCTTGTGAGTAGAGGGCCAGGCCCTAACTCTGGGCCCTTTAAGAGCCAGAGAAGGAGACCAGTCATTTTCTCCGTGTGTGTTGGTAGTAGTAGCCTTCACATTTAAACCAAAGTAAGTAAACGCTATTTTTTTTAAAATTTCAAGACCACAGCTATTTTCAAAATGTGAATATTACTCATTATAACCTTTTCTTTTCACAACTGTTCTTTAAGCACAACTGTTTTGATCACAGTGAGCATTAAAAAAATTGAGTTCCTTGTTAATCAAGGGATCCAGTTTTATTCTCATGAGTTAAAAGCTGGTAGAGCCATATTAAAAGACTGTTACAGAATTGAAAATAACAGGCTAAAATTTAGATCTAGATTTCTTGGTACTTGCAAATGAAGAGTTATTACCCATTAACCTGCTCGAAGAAGGGTAAGCCAAGACACTTTCCTCCTGGCTCAGATGCGAAAGTGGGGCTGAGAAAGCTATTTTGCATTTATTTCACAAAGTCTCCTGAATGATTTGTTCTGGAGTGCCTGAAACGCTGCTTGTACATACCCCCATTTTGTTCCACACTGGTTGCTATATTCAAAAATGTAAATGACTAGAAGAAACAAAATGACTTTCTTACAGGAGAGAGAAGGGGGTGAAGAGAGGGTAAAAAGAGAGAGAGACAGAATCTAGTAGGAAAAAGCTGAGAGCAGGTTGTATTGAAGCTTTTCAACTCACACCAGAAAATTCTCTCCATCTAGGAGACCTCTGCTTTTCCAGAAAGAACCTGAAGTCCCTCTGGCACCTGAAGTCACAGTCCTCCTCGTTGCTGGAGAATGGAGGTGGCAATGAATCTGCTAGACATTTCAAATAGATTCCCCAAGCAGTTATGGAAATTGCCAAATTCACAACCCACAGGATTTCCTGTAATTTATCCTTTAGATGGATATCCCATTTTAAAAAATGACTACTGTGGCCAGATACATTTAGGAAACCCAGGGTTAAGCAGAGTTAAAAAAGGTTCTGCATTACTACGTTATCTACGTTTTGGAATGTACTGGTGTGCTTTGTGGCTCCCCTGGAGACAAGGGTGTAGAGTGGATGAATGGGGTGTACAGAGTTTCCTCAGTGTATTTGGCCATCAAGTCCTTTCCCTAAGGTGTGTTTCAAAGGCTTAGATGAGAGAAAGACAAACTCTGGCTCACAGGCCAGTCTCCTGTTTTTGCAAATAAAGCTTCACAAGAACAGAGCCATTTTCCTTTCTTTACCTATTATCTAGAGCTGCTTTGGTGCTGTAACAGCAGATTGGAGAAGCTGTGACAAAGATCATGTAAGTTTGAAAAGCTTACATATTTACTACATGTCCTTTTATAGAAAAAGTTTGCTGACCCCTTGCCTAGACCACTGTGGAACACACTTTGGGAAACATTAACTCCCGGAGACAGCACCATTGGAGTAAGATACACAGTACAAATATCACAGCCAGGTTTCCATTCGTTATTCCTTATTTATCCTGTATAATAAAACAAAGATTTCATTTCATAAAACATTTCTCAACCTCTTTGCACAAGCAGACTATGTGCATTACAGTTGGAAACACATAGTGTTTGCTTTCTGTCATGCTAACACTGAAGACCATAAGACACCATTAATCCATTTCTGTATGATTCTCCAGCTATTTGCACCCACACTCCGATGGTATCAAAAGAAGTTTCCTTACTTGACTGGTTCCCATGACTCCCGCTCAAAGCCCCTGTGAATGGATTGTGCAATTGAGGACTCCATCAAATCCACATATCTAACCACAAGTGGGGCAAACAGGTCTTGCAGGTGTTTGTGAAATTTTCCATTGCACAAATTATCTAGAACAGATAAGCACAATCTTGGTAAGAACCTTTGACCCACAAGCATGCAACATACACAGAGAAAATTGTCTTTGACATTAAATATATGGCTTCTAACAGAGCCATCCCACACACAAAAAAAGCAAAAGCAAAACAAACAAAAAACAAATAAAAAAAAACAGAAGAAAGAAAAAAGTACACGAACAGCATCAAAGTTCATGCTTAAACCTGCATGGAAAGAAAATGGAATTCCAAAACATTTTACTCATTTGCATCTCTCTTGTAAAGAAGAAAAACAACAATTTTCCTCTGAAAGCAACAAAACAGTAACCGACACTGCTTTTCAGGTGTTTTCCGTACCAGCTCCCCTTCCTCCCACTGTGCAATGGGGAAGAGAGAATATTCTGCCCCTTCCTTCATCACTGTCCTTGGTGAGGAAGGTGTGCTTTATTCCTATTTATTGTGTAAGATGCTCTGGAATGTTTAGGGTGTTACTCAGCTAAATTTTTTATGTAATATAAAAAGCATCTTTCATCCTTGGCTAATGTGGCTCAGTGGATTGAGTGCCGGCCCGCAAACCAAAGTGTTGCTGGTTCAATTCCCAGTCAGGGCTCATGCCTAGGTTGCTGGCTAGGTCAACAGTAGGGGGCACGCAAGAGGCAATGGCACGTTGATGTTTCTCTCCCTCTCTTTTTCCCTCCCTTCCCCTCTGTCTAAAAATAAATAAAATATTAAAAAATACACAAATAAAATCTTTAAAACATACAAAGCATCTTTCAATAAAAATTATGAAATGCAAAGAGGTTAATTAGCTTGTTCAAGAGTAAATAAAGCACACAGACACCACTTCTGACACCTCTCTTAGGTTCTGCTGCCTAGTTAAGAGAGGGTTTCTCTGTCACAGCACACTTGTTGGAAGAAAGAATGTCCATCATCTGTAAGTTTGTTTCTTTTCAAATTAATAATAAAACTACAAAGAGCTATGTCCAGCCTATAGTCTGCCCAGAATAAAGATGTTTTAACAATTATCTGCGCACTACTTAGGAAATTCAAACAAAGATTATACATACAATCGGTGCGCAGAAAATCATTCAGCAGCTGAAACAGTGGAAAACTGTCCCATGTGTCTGGGGGCTGCACCTCTAATGCTGCATCCATGTCCACTGCAAAGAGTGACAAAAACGTCTCGGCATGCTCCACCATCAAGTCTGACCACCACGCAAAGGCCTTTGAAATTTGGTAGAAAAACAACAGACAAAGAGGCAATGAGCTTCTCTCTCTAACACAAGATGGGAAGCCAAGCCCTCACTGTTCAAGGTTAAGTGTGCATCATCCAGCAGGGTTTGATCATTTTATTGTAAAGAGAACAGCATTTTTTATACAATTGGGCCTCAAAGCATCCAAGGCCATGCTTTTCCAGATTCTAGGCCTGCCTTAGAAAGTCTTTATTTGGACCCGCCAGTCAGAGGATTCATCTGTAGATGTGACAGGTGTGGAATTTCTGTTCAGTTTACAATAACTCAGTATGTTTTGAGTCATGCTCTTTATCACTGTTGTTGGCTGGTTCTTGCTCTAAGGTATTAGACTTTGGGAGTTTCTTCACTGTGTTTATGGGTTTTCTGCTGATCTAACTTGAAAATTTGTAATGATTGTACACATCTGGGGTTTAATTGTCGGTGGTCTCATACAAGCTCAGTGACTCCTGTTTCCCTACACATTGGAAATGTTACTCCTGTTTCATACCAAGGCAAAGGAAACCATTGTTGCAATTGTCACAAAACTTTTGGGTCAAAATCTCTTTAAGCAGGGAGCCTCTGGTTTTGCATCCTGTCTGTAGGAAAGATTGGGCTTATGCTAGGAAACGCTCAGTAATATGAATACTTACTTTTCTGGGGTTTGGACACATATGTACATTGAAAACCAAAAAATATCAGTGAAGTAACTCATTTTCATGCACGTGGGTCCTTGGAAATCATTGTGCAGGGTCTCAGGGGTGACATTCACATCAAACTGGGCCAGATGTGAATGCAATTCAAAGGCATGCATGCATGTTGACTAATCATTTCTGGCAGGGATCATGCAGAATGAGTGGCGGTGTCAACAGGCCCTTTTTTGCTGATTTCAAAGACAGCAATAGAACAAAAACAAATCGCCAACCCCGTCTTGTCCCCAACCTTCCCACCCAATGCTGTAAAGTATTCACACTGGAAACACTTTCTGGAGCATTCACTGAGAAAAGATGGAAGGCGTTTGAAAACATGAAAGATGATTATGGAAATAATTCCATAAATGAAAGTGTTTGTTCAATGGCCAAGCTCTTCTGTGATCTATTGTTATTTGGGGAATATTCTAACAGCCACTAGGAGGCAGAATAGCGGTCCATCTCTCTTCTTTCAAGAGATTTCATTTTACTTACTTCTCCTTTATCAACATGTGGCTGGTTTGCAAATTAAATGGAAAAAATCAAGTCATGGACCATTCTTCAAGGTAAGCTTGGCTGGAAATAGACACCTGCTGTTTCCATTTTAATTTACAGTAAAACCTCACTGATTCAGGGAAATGGGAGTGGAGAGATGCTAGTCTGTAACCATAAAAGCCTACATTATTGGACTTCCTAAAAAGAGGTATTTGCTGCTTTCAAATGCAGTCTGTACTTGGGCATCAAAGTAGGAGGTACTCACTGGTTATAATATGAATGCATCATAAATGAAAAAGTATTTTTTAAACTTCTAATAATCATAGATAAATTGACATATAAATTGAAGTGAAAGACACAGAAGGTTTAATTTCACAGGGCCTGAGATGACAGTTGTAAAAAGAGTCTTTAGAATTTCCAGAGAAAGTTGAGATCACATAACACATTTTACATAAAAAAAAAAAATAACCACTTCAGCTATTAAATTGTCACAAATTTCAAGTGCCTGGGTCTGAATCCGTGAGGTTTTATTGTAGTTTTACCACCTGGGAATGAGAGTCCTGAGAGGTCTGGACCTTGTTCCAAGGACTACCTGGATGAATGAATCCAGCAGAGGTGGAAATCCTCCAGCCCACACCCTGAGCTCTGCCAGTCATCTATCTGTCTTTTAGGTGGAGACCTTCTACACATTGGAATCTGCTGGAGTCCCACTCCCACCCCCAACCCTAAATGGAGGGCTGGCTGTCATCAGTCCTGATGCGGGATACTTGAAAAATTCACAAAGGTGCACCAAATGTTGGCTGGTACTTATTCTTTAGTTATTTGATTAACTTTGAATCTTCAGGGTCAGTCTAAGAAAAGAGTTACTAGGGAGACTGAGTTTCCTTCCCAGACACGATTTTGCTCTAAGATGAAAGGACAAAACAAAATAAGACACCAGTCTGAAATGCCTGAAATTAAAAATTTCTTTACCCAGCCTTGTACTTGGTTCTTATCACCTTTATTTAAAATGTACACACCAGAGACCATAAGCAGCATCCTCTTTTGCTATCTAGAGAGAACTTAGTCCTTCAATGGGATTTAATAAATTATTGAGCAATTGTCTACAGTTGTGGTGTTAATAATCACATAGATAGGTAGCCCTGCAAAGAACAATGACTACTGTGATATAAATGATCACTATTGAATTCTGGCAGAGAAACTTAGGATCCGAGTGAGCAAAAAAATTTAAATAGAAGATGTGGGAGAAGTGAAGACCAGATCTGTTTCTGGACACCCAAGGTGATTTTTTCAGAACCTCATGCTCAAACCTGAGTCTCTGAGAAGGAGAAAAAGATTCTGGCAAGGGCAGTATGGACCAAAGAGCTATGTCATAGTTTCAATCAAATGAAGAGAGTCTGTGTGATTGGACTGGGCAAGAGAAGTTTTTTAAAAAACACAAAACAATCTTTGTTGATATCATTATTGCTCAGACAGGTGAATGCTATTTTTGTACATGAGCTTACTCAACATTTATGGGCATTGAAAGTCTTTAGAAATCTTTTCCAAAGAAAATAAGAAGTTATACTTCAGCTTCTATATACTTACCCAGTGCTTTTCATTATTTAAAGGCAAGATGTATAATTTAGGGGTACAGTCAACCACACCGAATTCACTGTATTTTAGTACACAAATTACATGGATATATGTACCCTTCTCTATAGCACAATACATATATACATATACATACATATACATAGAGAGAGAGAGATCGGAAAGTTAAAGCAACAATACATGAAGGGGTAGCTTTTGTGTGTGTGTGTGTGTGTGTGTGTGTGTGTTTGTGTAAGTAACTTAGGCTCTTAGAACAGAATTAAACTGCTATTAAGAGATAAATTTAACACTGCTACCATACACTGCATGGGTGTATATGCGATGCATTCTGAGCTGATGAAAAAATTTTCTCTTTGGATATTTAATTACTTTATATTTGAATTAAAATGGCTTCGAGGATTATTTTTTGGTAAGGGAGCACATCTACTTTTACTTTTATTTGTGGTGTCACCAAACATCATGGCTACCCAGCCAAGGCCCATCATTAGGATTTAGTAATTTTCTAGTGTTTATTGAACACCCAGAGATTATAGCAATGAGTACTGGGCAGTAGAAAAAAATTTTTTCACCTTTCAATCTTGTCGTGTGCTGTGCTAGGGCAGATTCTTCTGGCTATACCCAGTGGCTCTTGACCCAGCTATATACTGGAATCCGGTGGGCAGTTTAAACACTACGAATACCTGGTCCCTCCTCATGAGATTCCAACTAACGGAGCTGGGGTGAGACCTGGGCATCAGCAAGTTTCCAGAGCTCCCCAGGTGATGGCCATCTGTAAGTGAATGCTGAGGACAGGTGGTGGTGCCTGTCTGGACAACTCCACCTTGGAAAACACCCACTCACCTTTCAACATACTCTGTCTATATCATTCACTTGGTACTTTCCACAAAAGTTTGTTTTTTTATGATCACATATATGTATATTTTGCTTCCTTACCAATTTGTTCCTAATCGTACAACACCCAAGCTTTGTGGAGTGCTTACTATGTGCCAGGCAGGCTACCAGAGGCTTTACCCAACATAGCCTTCCCTCCCAACAACAAGCATCTGAGGTAGGTTCTACTGTTATCTCCAATGGACAGGATAAGAGAGGTTAAATAACCAGGCCGAAACCACAAAAAAGAAAGAGGTAAAGCTAGGATTCAAACTCAAGCTTCTCCAGCGTAGAGCCTGAGCTTCTGGCCACTCTGCTTTCCATTGCTTGAAGACCAAGACTGCCTCGTGACTCTCTGCCCATCAAAAAAGCACAGAGGTCATTGCCGCAGTTCTCAGCAGGTAGATGGCTTTTGATGGCCTGAGTGACGAAGTGAAATTACTAGTTCAGAAAATAATCCTGTATATTAATCTAAAAGCAAGTTGGGTTTCTAAATCCCAAAGCATGCTGAAGATTTCATTCCTAATTTCTAAAAATAGTAAATGAAAACAGAACTGAATTGATTTCTACCCTATTTACTTACCCTGAATTGCTTTTGAATGTGTATGATTAAAATATTTTTATGATCATGGTTACAAGGGCAGGTTAAGTACTTAGTGAAAAAGTGTTTGGTGGAAAAGTGAAAAAACCAAACAAACCCATCTTCTTTGGGATATTACTTTCCTTTGGTACCTCTTTTGAGTAATTTGGGAAAACAGTCATCCTTCTCAGCCTATAGCAGCCTGAGTAAATAACTTGATTATAAATCAAGCATATCTGTCACTTTTCTTCTATCATTTTATTTAAAAGCAAAACAGTGACTGAGGAAGGCCATCTTCTTCATACCCCCGTATGAAGAAGGCCTTCTTCATACCCGTCTTCAAAAATGTGTAATTTGGTTCATTATCGTGTGAAAAGCCTCAATGCCCAAATCAGGAGAGCAGGCCAAAAACCCACCACACCTCTGGAGGTACTCTTGTGGGCACCCAGAAAGAATATACTTACCATCTCTTGAACCCCAAATGCCCCCAACCTAAAAAAATGCCAGATAGAACAGAGTAGAAAAAAATTCTAGCCCAACTTAATTTTATGTGTCTGGACGTTAGTCCTGTTTGGAGGGTGCTAGTTTGGCCCCTCTTCTCCCAGATATTCATTTCTGGGGGCAGTAGGAGTTAGTTACTCCCTCCTCAAAGGGTTTTCACCCTGTTCTTAGGAGGGTTCTGGGGAAATAATAATTCTGTAGCACTCTCTCTCTATATAAATACTGTATATATGATTCACATACTGACAGTCATAAAGATTAGTATCACTCTGTCTAGCTACTGGTTACTACATTTGGTACTCATCTGCTGAAGTACAGACGGACATAGGAAACTAGGACAGGCTAAGGACAGAATCAAGGCAGGTAGGAGGCACGTGTCAGGATGTAACTGCAGTCGTGGTTAGGTGTATCATTTGCTTCATGCACGCACGAGAGAATCACCCCACATATACCCTGCTGTGAAGGGCCCCCCATTTCACAAGCAGCCCACTGGAAGTTGCTGTTACATTCCTTGGGTCAGTGTTAGAAAGCAGGAGCACCCGGGGGAAGTCCCATTAGAAGACATGGTACTAGAAGGGCATGCACAAACTACAACAGCAGGTGGCTGGCTCAACAGGTTTAGTCACATACCTCTTTCCCCTGCCACGATCGGCCACGATTGAGTGGAACAGTAGAAGAACAGGGAGGAAATTTAAATATGCAATCAGGCATTATTCGGGATGACTGGGTTTATGTGTATTAGATATTAGTTAACTGTACTGTTAATTTTCATTTAATCATGGGAATGACCATTTTAAGTGCTTGAGAAATTACTTTTATGGAATGCCTTTTCTTCCCTTTTTGCTGTAGAGTTGAAAGGAGAGGAAGAGTAAGAAATAGTGTGATTTTCAGAACGGTTATTTTAAGAGATATGATCTTAAATCTCAGTTTTGAAGCAAGCAGTGATACAATAGTTTGATCATAATGGAATCTTGGAATCTTTTCTTGGAAGGGTTGGGTTGTTTAAGTCCTTACACATTTGGGATTTAGTTAGCCTTGAAATCCCTTGGTTTGTAATTATTATCAAAACAATCATTTTGACAGTGTTTTTTTTAAGTAAGCTATATCTATTTAGATGTATGTTGGAGAATCGACAAGTTGAACAACAGAGAATAATTCACTTCTGTCACGGTGTTTAGCCACTTAGGTCATTTAAGATTAACGAATGAAGACTCTAGTGCAAGCAGAGTAAGTTATGGAGTAAATCCAAAAACATGGCCTGTGATCCACACACCGAATCAAATAAATAAAAACAACAGTGGTGGCAACAAAAACAACAAGAGACCAGAAAAGTATTTTGTGTGCTCTGGACAATAACCATATGCTGTTTGAGTAATATTTTAAAGATACACTCACCTCTTTTGCATGTTGCTATAAACATCGGAAAACTTAAGCTTAAATGCACATTACACAATCATTTTTTGGTTGTTTTAAACAACCTTGCAAAGGCTCCTCCTTGCCAAATTTCCACTTTCATTCTCTTTGCAAGGCCAGGTGAAAAGAAAATGGGTGTTAAGACATCTTAGTCATAATGTCACCAGTAAAATCAGTTCTTCAACCCCCACTAAGGAACACCAAGACATGTTTTCCCACCATGCCTGCTCACCTCTGCGTGGTGCTCCTCATTCTGCTGAAGAACTTCAATGACTAGTTCAGCAAGACGTATTGTGTCTTCAAGCTTTTTGGCAGGAGTGATTAACCGGCCTACATTTTCTGTAGTACAAGAATTTGTGTTAACATTCAGTGAAAGCATCAGGCTAGTGTTTTGGCCATTAGAATGAGTAGATAAAAAATTCTGAATAGTTATCAATTTTTAAAAAAGTTTCATGCAAATGTTAAGAGCCACAAAATTAGTAGTGAGCAAACCATAAAGCCATTTTATTGTTGTTATCACCATAATCATTATCATCATAATACATATTAAGAAAAAGCAGTGCTCCAGCTTCAAATTGACATATTAAGCTATATTGTCTATGACAGCCCATTTCAAATTGAGTGACATTTTGTACACACATTCTTTAAAGACAGCATAAATATACTACTATCTTGTATTACACTCTAGACTGTGCTTGTGCAGCTTGAAGTGGGAATATGTAATAGAAGCTTAATCTTGATCACTGCTACATTTGTTCCCTGGATTTCTCCTTAAACATTTGATACTACAGACTATGTTTTACTATGGGTCTGTAAGTTTAACAGGTGTTACAATGTTCACTTTTAAGATGCAGAGTCGAAGGTCTGGCTGTTTTAAGTTATCCAGGGAGGAGATTGAAAAGAAACCTGATGGAAATTTCTAGTCCATTAGGTGGAAGGCAGGGTCGAATTATTAAAATGGTGTTGGGGGTAGATTATTGGGTAAAGTAGTGGTAGTTTGTGCTACTGGTTGGTACAATTGAAACCTTATCAGTTACCTGGCAAATGTACTCACTTTTTCTCTGTTTCTTAGTTTCTATAGTGTTGAAAGGGGTGTGTTTTTACCCGAATCAACAACAAACTGAACCCTGGTTTATACTGCATCCTTTACAGAGCCAAATTCACGAATATTTGGCAATGTCATTATGTTCCCCAAACTTACAAACTTTTTTTCCAGGCAGAAAAGAGTAACATATAAAATATAAAGTTTTTTCTTAGCCAATGAAATTTCCAGTCTGGACTCACAGGGAATGTTGTGTTTCATGCTTAGATCCCTTCAAACCTTAAGCCTCAGTCAGTCGGAGCCCTTGGAGTGGAATGGCAATAAGGATCACGTAGCATGATTCCACAGACAGGTATGTAGGTGCAAAAAAGGACTGCCAAAAATTATTTTCATGTCTTTATTGGAAACAGATATGTTTGGCTTCAGGATTTTTCCTGCTAGAGATTACTTAATGCTTCAGAGAAATGTTTGTTGTTGTCTTGTTTTGTTTTGGGCGGGTATTTAAGCAAAATCTTAGGAGCTCATGCCTTTACAAAAAAGTGACCCATAATTTTCTCTTTGTGCATTTGTTAGGTAGACAATGAGTATATCAGATGATTAGTAGTTTAGGGCTTAATGAAAAGCAAGTTCAGTGAAACACTATGCAAAATGAGTGTCCCAGCCCCTCTGTGGGCTAAGAGTGATGGATGGGACTGCGTAAGATTATTGAGGGAATTCAGTCCAACAATGCCTGGTGACTGGTGTGAAAATGGGCTTTCTGGACTCCAGCCAAAGAAAAGCTCCATTGTCTCTGCAGCACTCAGGTGGTAGTGTGGCTGGAACTGGTTAGGGAGTGAAGGTGGGAACCGCAGGGAACATACGTATGCAGATCGGGCAGCCAATATCCAACACTCAGAGCAGGGAGGTGTGTGGAGGTGAGGGGCCAACAGCACACTGCCTAGGCCAGAGCAATAAATATTTGGAGAAGTAATGTGATTTGTGTGCTTTTGGGGCACCTGGCCAGTTTGTAATTTCATAAGCGGACTGCCATCATTTCATTAATAGACTTTCAGGCATTTCTACAAACATACTGTGTATATATGTTTGGGTAATATGCATAGAGTGAGGTACTTGCATTTTGACAGTAAATATGCATAGGTTACTCTTTATTATTAGTTGATATTCACATTTACACATCAATCTGCAAATTCCTCATTGTATGCTTATTACCCATTTGACACATACACCCACATACACACATCACACACTTACATACATTTTCTAGTAACCAGACAAGCCTGCACATTAATACAAATCTGCAGGAAATCCCATTTGGGCACATCTTTGAAATCTCTTGCTTTAAAAATAGAGAGCATTGTCCTTTTGGATGGAATACTCACCAAATGGAGGGGAATTCTAGCTGTACATGTCATATCGTGTAGAAATGAAATAATTCCCACCAATATTTTTAAACATTTTCATTTAAAAACTGTGAATGATATTTGTGTTTGGAGAAATCCAAGATGCTTAAGCTAGGACCACCTGAAGATTTGTTTTAATATGTGGTACTTTTAGATTGACTACAATATATATTAATAGATACACATAAGGTGTATATGTGCACACACCCATTCTGTGAGTGTTTGCACATGTACACAGACATGTGTATGCCTGATGTATATATACAGACAGTATGTTTAATAAAACCTTTTGCAATATTACTTTAACATGCAACCATTAAAGTAAGCAGGTTAAGGATCCTTTAATGTAGAATGCTTGATCATCCAGACTTTCATTTGCTATTGATTAGCTGCAGTTCCACTACCTGGAGATCAAGCCACTTTATTAAGACACGGAACTGTTTTCCTCTTTACTTGCATAGCTAACTTAGTAGCTAAATGGCAAAAAAAAAGTACTGAAAGCAACTTTTTAAAGATGTTGTCTTTAAAGAAAATATTGTGCAAAATCCCCTAGCACCTCCTCCCTCTCTCAACTGAGGTCAAGGAGAAATTTGAGTCTATAAATAATTTTTTTGTCCCTTCTGCTGTCTGGAAATGTATTGCAATATTGCTACCACCCAATCTTGTACTAGCTGGAGCACTGACAAAGGGGAACTAAAAATACAATTTATTTAGTAAACATTTCATACAACAGAATTGAAGCTCATAACATATAAAAATCATCATGCAAAATGTTATGCAACAACGATGTTATTTTGTGCTGACATTGAGGTTTGAAAATGTTGCATATGTCAGACATAGCTAGACAAAAAATGTGGACATTTGGAAAGAAATACTCTCTTTTGCAAAACCTACAGTGTCAAACTTGAGAGCTGAACTCAGCTTAGTGTGCTAAAACAAAACAAAATTTCAAGAAGAAAAATGAATGTAAAAGCAAACTAAACTAAACTAGAAAGATGCTGAGTAAAGGAACATTAGAAGTTTACAGTACTTGATTTTGGCCTAGGCATGCCTTTGAGCCTCTGATATAACATGCTGGTCTGCGTTTGGGTGGGTGGAGGAGGCCCAGGAGGTGGCCAGGAAGCTGCTCAGGTAGGTGAAGAGAGACAGCAAAAAAGTAGAGACAAAGTGACTTTCACAGAGGGGACAAGTAAGATGACAGACTCTAAAAGAATCATCAAACAAGCAAAAATGATAAAACACTAATGGAGAGCTGCTGCTTTCTCGGCGTTACTGCACCATTACTGGATGAGACTATGACCAGTGTCACCAGCACCACCCTATGGAGACACTCAGAGGCAGAATACAAATGCTGGATGCCTTTATTCTGATGGATGCACATGAAGGATGGTGGCAGCATCACTGACCAAAACAAGATACACTTTTGTACAATAAAGGACACATATTAATAGCTGCTTCCTTCTTACAGATGACCACGAATAGGACACGATGCGGTTGTAGTTGGAAGATTGGCTTCTCACCCTCAGTATGCTGCTTCACTTTCTACATAACCTTGTACCTTCTACTTAGACCTCTCTGTACTTCAGTTTTCTTGTCTATAATTCAAGAATATTAATATCTTTTTGGTGTACCTTGCAAGGTTGCTGATAAGAGCAAATAAAACAATGCATAGGGCAGATCTCTGCAAAGCCTAAGGTGCCTATAAATGTCTATTGTTCTCTCCAACATTGTGAAAAGGCAGGAATTAATTGCCTTGCAAGAGCAGATGAAGGGCCGCTATTAGTTTAAGTGAGCTAGGGGATATTCTTGCTCCCTTTGTGAAATTTCAACATGTCAAAATCTGTCATTTTGGGGGAAAATGTGTGGTATCTGATTGTTTCCAGCTCATTTAATTATTTTCAATTTGGAATTCTTGTGGCTTTTATATTGTGAGTTGAATCATATATAAAAACTTGCCAGTTTATCAAATATGTTACTTGCTACTCCAAATGTTAGAATACCGTAATCAGCAGTTGACCCATCTGTCATGTGGTTTACAATATCAGCACAGCAAACATCCTATAACAATAGCTGCTCCTTCAATACGGGCACAGAGCACTGTCAGCTCCAACGACTCTCTTTTCCATGATGCCTCATTAACCTTGGACCTGCTCCTTTCTAATAGTTCTCATTTATAAAGCAATCTGTATGATAAGGGGGGACATATTCTATTGCCAATTTTGCTTCTTGGTTTGCTTGAATTTTCAACTGGGAAAGTGAATTTTACTGCAGGCTTGTAGGAAATGGAATTCTAGCAAAATTAATAAAAATATCAGCAATAAGGATAAATACAACATTCTGGCAAAAGTATCTATTAAAAGCAAAATTAATAAAATCCTTTTCTTGTGGGACCAAGAATATATTCAGGGCTAAAAAATTCTTTACCAGTCTCCTCTTATTTAATTCTTTTGTTTGTGAAAGACTGTGTGTGAATAGAATTTGGAAAAATTGGTTTTAAATAACAGCTATTTAAAGGAAGCAATGACTGAATGCTTCTTTATAAAAAAAAAAGGTCTCGTATTTAAATTTTCTCAAAATCTGGTCTTCCACCTACAGCTGTGCTTAAAGTTAGGTACATCTCTGGTAATATATCCTCCTTGCTTTTTAATGAATGCAAATCCATGTTGCCTGAGTGTGCAATTCTTCTGGAAACTCCTTATTCATTCTCATCCAGCTAACCGAACCTGTGTAGAGAAACATTTGTTCTGGTGGTTTATAAAGCAATGCAACGTCCCCAGGCTGCTCCATAACCCTCGAGGCAGCAGCTACGTATTTCAGCTCCATGGGTCTTGATGCAAATTCGTAAAGGGACCCCCAACTGCCAACTGTCTGTCCAGAATTCTGACAGTGAGGTTTGCTACTATAGAAAAACAAGCTCCCTATTTTTTTCTCTCACAGAGCAAAACAAAAACATCATACCTTGGTTTCCAACTTCATTTACCCAATTACCATTGCTCATGTTTACACAATTAAATCTGCTTGGCTTCCAGAGAGAGAGTTAAATGTGACTGCAGAAAAACAAAAAGAGAATTCCTCTGTATGCTCAGCTAAGCCAAGGAAGAGAAGCATCCAGGAGTGAGAGACACTCCAATTAGCCCTTAAATAACCTGACCATCCCTGGTTCCAGTGAGTGAATTGCCAGTCCCTCAAATATCATATAAAAGATGGATATGGGTGATGGAAAGCCCATTACTACCAAGTTCCAATCTATTGATATGTCACTGAAGATGCCAGTGAAAATAACTAGCCTGTTCCCATTTGCTATGACTTAGAGCTAAGGGTGGATAAAAGCTAGAGTATAAACAGAAAGCTAAGCAGATAGACACCTCATGCTTCCCAGAGTATCCTACCTCCCCAACACAATGACCATGTGGACTATGTATTCAATACAGGATTACAGTTCAGCATCATTTCTCCGGGGCGGGGGGGGGGGGGAGCTGTAAATTACATAACTGATTCCCTTGTGTCCTCCTCACTTCCTTTTAGAAGATTTTATCTTTAGGACAATATGAAGTATATGGTAATAAAGACTATCAGATGAATCGTGGATCATCCTCTTTGCTTTTTGAACTGAAGTTATCTTTGTCTCTTCTGTAAACATAAATCTGAGCCTGCCACACTCCTGCTTATAAGCCTTAGGGAGAACCCCTTTATAACAAGAGGCTGCCTTTATAGCAAAGGCCCAACTCCTCTGTTGATACCTCTATTCGAGCATTTCCGGCCTTTAACAATAGCAAATTATATACACATCTGTGGGCCCAGAATTCACCCTCTAGGCCCAGTGAATTCTCTATTTCTAGGGAATGCCTAGCCCAGAACAGATCCTCAAGTATTGGCAGAGTCCTTAGTGTATCCCACCCAGTGCATTGCTTTCAAGGCAAAACAGATAACTTGGTGTTGCAATATGCATATAAATGATACAGGAACTTTTATCATTTACCCAAAGCCCCTGGTTATGTAATGCATGTACTAAGGTGGATTGCTGAATAGTAAACATTATAACCTAAACTTCCAAACCAGAGAACAATTTCCGGTGTTTAATGTGATTTAAAATTATTTAATATCATTAAAATACTTTTTATTAAAATTCAATTATATCTAAAAGGAAGAAAAATGCCATTATGATATTTTCTTCTCTAATTTGATTTCTTTGTCCTTAAGGATGAGCTATAAAGTTAAATTAATCCTACTACTGGATAGACACAGTAGTAGATATCTGTTACTCTTGTATATGTAGTAGTGCCTTTCCCCAACTCCATGTGGTTCTGTTGGAAATGTCAAACAATGAAACCTACAGGGGCAGTCATGTGAGCTAAGCCAGGCCAATCATAGCACTCACACCATCATGGGAATTGGACTGGCTCAGAGGTTAACATGAGAGCCAAGCATGCCAAAGAAATGCTCCTGTGGAATTTTACACAGTCACTAAGAGAGGAAAGCTTGTTTTCTTATAGGGTTAAAAGCCAGTGTTATCTGTGACCATGTTGCCAGCAATCTCTCTACCACGACCCCCAGTCATATCAAAGAAGCATGTCAGCAGCTGGAGAGATCAAAACATGCTAGAATTCTTTATCCATGAGGCCAGTCCCTAGCTATGCTGGTCAAAAATTCCCTTTTCTTGCTTAAGCTATATGCTTTTTTTGGGCGGGATCACTTACTATACCAAGAATATTGATTTAATAGTATGATAAAATATCTACCCAGTCCTCAAATAAGCTTTCACTTATATGGCCACAAGCTCTCTGGGGCAGGACCTTGGAAGCACTAGAGGCAAATACTTCAACAAAGTCAGATGACATCCTAGACAGTTCTTCTTAGGGAACCAGCTCTTGACCTCCATGACGATATACTCCCTGCAGTGCATGAAAAACCCTGGACTAGTTGAAGTCCCCTGTAGCACCTTGTATTTCTCTTTATCATAGTCAGAATGGATGAACATTGAAGCTTGAGATGCATTATTTTATATTCCATTTTTGAAACTGAATAATATGTCTATACTACACATTTAGATTTGGAAGTTTTCTTTTAAATAATAACAAACCAATAACATATTAAAAATAGATAGCTATAGCTATAGCTATAGCTATAGATATATAGATAGATAGTGCCTATGTGGCAGTCACTGTGCTAAGGGCTTTATTTGGAATATGTGTTTTAATCTTCACAGTGATCTTTTGGGGGAGGAAAATAAGTGCATCATAAAGAGGTTAAAAAACTCATTGAGGCAGGATAATGTTTAAAATTGTTTGTGTAAAAAATCCTGAGTGCTCAGGTTTGTTCTGAGGTAGTATTTTCCTGGAGCTGCATAGGATTCTCATATGTGGACACTGGGCATCATTGACTGTCATACTGGAAGCTCAGGCCAGTTAATGGATTAGGTTAGACCATTACTCCTGAGCTGAAAGGTACGGCAGACTGGTTGGGGTGTGAAGGCTCCTGAACTGTGTGCAGACCCAAAACTAGGGTCACTAACTGCCTGCCCATCTTCCTTAGAAACTGCTAGGCTTCTATTTTCTAATCTGTCAAGTGAGAGTTTGGATTAGGTGATTGAGGAACCCCTTTTTGGTCTTACAATTTTATCACTAATAATCACAAGTATTTTATAATTTAAAAGTTCAACATGTGGGATTAGAAATTAGGCTCATGATCAAATTCTGTCTCTGCAACTATCAAGTTATGTGACCCTGGGCAAATAATATGTATCATTTCTAGCTCTTTGTATTTCTATACACAAAGATTGATTTCTTATTTCATTGAGTATAAGTGGCATATTTTAACATTTCTGAAATTAGATGCATTTACACTTGATGGAGTCTAACAATTTAGTTGGCAGCACTGTGTTTTTCTTAGGAGTACATAAATTAATGGTGCATCTTAAAATTGTTGGCCTTTTAGATTCAATGAAATAGGGTAGTAAAATACTACTTATAGAGTTGTGCTAAGAATTAAATGAGATATGCATGCAACTATTAAATACAAACTCAATTCTCAATAAAGGACAGTTATCATCATAATCATCATCAGCAGCAGTATCTATTTTTTTCTGGTAGAAGACACATTGATTTCATATTTATTGGTTTATGGCATATTTTTAACACATCCTCATTCCCTCGGAGATCCTCCCTGGTGACAGTGTTGAAACCATGTTTCTCCTTGCCCCCCTCACTTTATTTATAACATATAAATGAGATACTAGTCTACAAAATGGTTCAAGCATGGAAACCCTGATTTATGCATCCCTGAAATAAGAAGGAAGGACAAATAAGCATTTTGTTTCTTGTGTAAGATATAAAGTATGAATTAGTGCTCATTTTAGAGGAGCCTGTAGCTTGGTGAGCTGGGATTTGTCCTAACTGTTCCCTGGGTGGGTGGCTCTGCATTGTGTGTTCAAGTATTGCAAGCTTAGCTGTTTCTTCTTTTCTTTCATCTGGCTTTGGACCTGCAGGAGGTTTGACTGGAGAGAGGGAAAGCTACTGAAACACAGCACTACAGAATTTCCTTGGAAGTCCTTTGGATGGATTTCTCCTACTTTAGAATGTTTCTGTCAACTGGGGAGAAAAAAGTCTTCAGTTCTTTGGTAATCTCAGGGAGTCTCAACTACCTTTGGGAAGACTTCACAATGCAAAGATTTCAGCAATGATCTGTTCCCAGAAAGGACTGCTTTGTTTTTTGGGAGTTTTTCTAATTAAAAGTTGTAGATGTTTTTGAATTTATCCATTCAATGAATGGATATTATCCAACTGCCCACCACATCAGCTGGAAAGGCTGCATTTATGAAAGAGACCAAAAAAAAAAAAAAAGCATGATGCTTGAATTTTAGAAAGATCTTTCAAATCCTGCTTGAGAAATTCACTTATCTTCTCCAAATGTCAGCTCCCTCATCTGTAAAGGGGGTAAAGATTGAATTATATCCTCCATATAAAAGTCCTTAGCACAGTGCCTTGACCCATAGGTGGGTTGGCTAGCTATCTCCCTATCTCTAGAATATCTATCTATCTTGCAAATATTTGGTGTATTTGAAGGAAAGTTGTTTTATTTCAAGTTCCAGCAGAATTTTTATGATGCTCAGAAAATTGTACAAGTATTTAATCAAGAATGGAGGCAAAACAGCAATAGTAATGTCTTCTCAAGGCTTGGTGGGGTCATGCCATGTGATGCTTTAAATGGAAATGTCTTTAAAATAATAAATTTATGTGCAGGAGTCACTTCCCTTTTATAGAACACCTCCTTTTTGGAGGTGCTGTAATTAAACTGAACATTTAATTTCTAATAATACCACCAGACAGAAAGCATAAGTCCACCACAATGCCATCTGCAGAGTCCCATAGCCTCTCCAAGCACAGCCTGAGCAAAGCACTCCATAGCTGTGCACATTCCATCTCAGTTTACACATGTAATTCTATCTGTACCTTGGCACCTCCATACAGGGCGTTTTGAACACCCACCCATGTCTTTGTGCTTAGTTCCCTCTCAGGAGATGGACAATGGAGAGGGAGGGCAAGATAAAAGATGAAAAGGTCAGGAAAGAAGTAATTATGATTATGACTGTGACTGAGATTTGTTTTGTTTAGAAGAAGCCTCAGATGTACCAGGACTCAAACCCATCTCTGCTTTGACATTAAGTTTTAGGTACAGTTTTACTCTATTCCTCTTTCTGAGTCCTTTCTCTCCATCATTGTCACTATGATTTTCCTGGAATGCAAATCACCAAGCCATCCTATTGCTAAAAGAGCCTTTAATTAAAGAGCCTTTAAATCAGTCTTTGGAAGTAAGACCTGTGGAGTTTTTCCTTAGAAAAAATCCATATGGCTGTTAAAGTTGACACAGATTCCAGGTTAAGAAATTTTGGACTATGAGACACAGCCTGAGCTCTACATTATTAAGGCATATAAAGGGTTTCGAGACCTTTCCTCCTGCCTACATTGCCATCATCAGCACCCATCATTTCATTCATTTGCAGACACACTTACTTGGACCTCTGCCTGGGCTCAGATTCTGGCTCTACCCTTATTCTTCTAGGAGTGTGTTAATTAACCTCCCTGTAACCCACTTTGCTCTTCCCCAAAATGGGGATAATAGTAGTATCTACCTCATAAGGGGTTTTGAGGATTAAATAAACCAATAAATATAAAGCCCTTAATAGTCATAGCTGGTACATAAGCTATGTGCCATTGAATATGCTTATACATTGAATAAGCATAGTAATTTTTATTAGCTATATGGTTTTACATAGTTGCACATATTACTCTCTTTATTTAGGATATATCTCTACTTTCCAATCCCAGATCCCTTCCACTGATTCTAATTTATCCTTTAAGATGCAGTTCAGCATGTCCATTCTTGTGAAGATTTTTGAGGCTTTCTGACAATGTCCTCTTATGAATAACTCCAGTTGGTGCTGCCACCTACTTAATTTGTAAATAGACACTGCACCCATTTGCACATGGACACTTCATAAGGTTAACAGCTGTTTTCCTGCTGTTTCCTTAGTCCCTGGTTTTCACCACTGTACCTGGCACATGGTAGGCTCTCCCTAAGCAGTTGTCGAATGAATGAATGAATGCGTGAGTGAATAAATGAGTGAGTACCTTCCCTTCCGGGGACAGAAAGGCTTATATTTCTTGAACATAGGTTTGTGAGTCTTCAAATACTTATTTCCAACCTGGTGCTTGCATGTACTCAAAAACGCTTTCTGAATTGATCTGAAATACGCTCGACTTTGATTAAATGAAATGTTTAATTTCAATTAAATTATCATTCTCCTTTGATAATCCTTTAGACCTCAAAGGCAATAGTTAATACTGTACTTTTATTTATTAGAGCTTTCCTCACAACACGCTCAGAAGCCTTTGGACTAATCAAGAAGAAAACATCCAAAGGTAGAAGAGGACTGTCTAAGAGCTTTTCTCTCATGAAGCTTCTAGCAATGGCCTCTGAGCAGCCACCCCGCCTGCACCCTGCCTCATCACATGATACACACAGGAACAACACAAACACAACTTCTCTCTGTCTGGGTTGGTAAACATTCATCAAAGAACACAAATCTCTCATCGGGGTAAAAAACAGAAAAAAAGAAATGAAAAACGAAAAGGAAGATTAGTTTGGTTCAGTAACTGTTTTTTAAAGGCATATGAGGCCAAATCACTGGAATCCTGAAACCAAGGATGAAATGAAGTTCCATAGCAAACCAGAGTTCTGTTCCTCCAAAGCTTATGCTTTACAGAAATTCTACTTTATAAAGGTCAATGTCTAATGGGCATGAGGGATATTTAGACAGCACAAATTAACTCCTTAAGTATTATTGCAACTCCACACCAGTCTTTGGGAGTACATACGTTAAGGAGCCATTAAAAAACAGAAACAAAAACAAAAACTAAATATAACTCAACAATCCTGATAGTTTATAATGCATATACAATTGGTTCACCTGCATCCTTTTGATTCTCTATTTGAAAGAGAGAGCACAACAAGGAGAGAAGAGAAAGAGAAACAAGAACACATATGCAGAATTAATGAGCAAGTGGACCAAAATGCCCCCCACTTATGTGTGATATATGATATTGGAAGAAAAGATTGCCCTTGGGCTCCCACTGCCCCGAAGTATGGGGGCCAGCAAAAAAAGGCTCCTTCACAGAGGTGGAAAATGCTGCACAAATAGAAAATTAGTAAAATTACGTTTAATGTGAAATCAAGCTATGAAACATACATGAACTCTCCGAATGACAATTAAGTCATATGTTCTAGCCAAAGCTTAGTGGACAAGCACAAGTCAAAACCTCCAGAGAGAACAAGGAAAAGCTTCCCAGCTTCAGAGAGAACAGACAGGAGGCATATAAGATCTAATTTTTATAGAGAATGGAACACCTCACATGATCTTATACCCATAATAGTTTGACATGTTAAACATGGAAAAGAAGGCATGATTTTGCCCCAGCTGTCCTTTATCTGACACCTACCACATTGCTCCCAGCCTAGATACTACCTTTTGATTGTGTACCAGTGACAAGCACTTTACAAATTGGGGTTACACACAAGCAAAGTAAAAATGCATTCAGGTCACAGACAGAGAATAACTAAAAAACTTACAGACAAATCTGAGTTTATCACAAACAAATGGCTTAATTGTCTAACCTGTTTTAGGCTGATAAAAAGTGACTGGACTTCTTACACTGGGTTTTACAGACAGAATCAACAGACAAGCCAATGCTAAACAACTTGAAGCAAGGAGAGTGAGTTGATTTGGATCTGGATTTTCTTGAAATAATGAAAACAGAAAGAGTGAAGACAGCATGGCGAGGAGGTGGTAGGTACTCACGAATGGTTAAATCCATCACTTGGGAGGCCAAGCAGAAGACAGGATGCTCATACATTTCTCTCTTTTTCCCTATAAAAGAGGATTTGGGCATGCAAGAGGCTTAGGTCAGAGGTAAAGAGGTTAAAGGTCATAGGTTAGAGGAAAACGTTACATTAGCTCAAGGGAAAATAGCCACGGAGTATTTTGGGATAAACACAGGATAAAAGAAAAAGGAGTTTCAAAATTGGAGATCTACTGGATTAACCATTCAGCATGCCGTGAGTCACGAGAGAGATTGTGACCATGACTTTACACGTTTCTTTAGAATTGTTTGCAGGAATACAATGACCAAAAACATCATGAGTAAAGGGAAACAGGATTTCATTGGTTTAAGGCTCCAAGATACTAAGGATTTCAGACTTTAGTATCTAAGGCTCTTGAGGTATTTCTTCATAAACATAGTCTCCAGCAATATTACTACAAGTTCTTTACAAAAAGTTCTCTGGGAACTAAGCTGTTAATGCTCATAAAGGGACTCAAATGTAAAAATGAAAGGTTTCTTTTCTGAGTGTAGGATCGGAACCTTATAAAAGAAAGTTGTCTGGCAGTCATATCTTTACAGCTGCAATGTCTCAGCTTACAGTGGACTATGTTCATGAAAGAAAACCTGATACATGCAGCCAGAGGATGTTGGGTTGTCTGAATTAACAATCCCAGCATGCTTTGAAATTGGTGTCACAGCCACTTTTGCAGAGATGATGTCAAAAAGTGGCTGAGCCAATCACGAACAAGGAAGGAGAGAAGCAAAGAGAGCAGGTAGTGTGGAATGAGGTACTTCTCTGAAAAGAGAGTTGGAAAAAAAGATTGGTTCCTTCAAAGAATCCCCAGACCTAAAAGTCACAGTGCAAAAGATAATTAACACAACCAAGAAGAATTGAGGCACAAAAGGAAATTACAGACCAGCTGATCTACTTTGGAAATGAATGCATTTTTACTTACAGATCTTAAAGTTTATTTTGGATATACTTATCTGAAAGAAGAGAGTGGATCTTACCAAAGACTAGTGATAGCTAGACCAAGACCTATGAGGCAGCAGCCGTGGCAAACAAATGTTGCTTCTTTCCATCCCATTTCTGTCTTTGCCTAGAATTACTGGGTTCCTGGTTGACATTACCAAATACAACCAATCATTATGTCCTAGGAAGGTAAATGCTGGAACAATTATTTGCTAATAAAGCCCTTTTAATGATCTTCTTGTCCTTCTATTTTTGTCACTCATTACCAAGTCAGGAGTTGATAAACATCCTTTTAGTGCCCAATTCTTAAATGTTTTTCCCTGGATGCATAACAATGAATTCATTACCACTGGTACACAATTTGCATTGTCAGACAGACAAAATTGAGAGAGGGAGACATGTAATGTAGAGAACACTGTGAACTTGACATGATCTTAACCTAATTCTCTAGGAAAATAAGGACTTTGGCAGGGTAAGTGATGCGTTTTGGTTGGTTAGGTCTTTATTTTCCCCCCAGTCATGTCCTGAAGGCAGACGATGGGCATTTGCTGGTGTTTCACATGTGAGAGAACATCAGATTCCAGAATGCGGACACATTGAGTTTTGCACACAGAACTTCCACATTTATACACTTACACCACTGGTCAAGTTGGGTGTGGTTTTCAAATCACCCTATAGCAGCCAACAGGGTAACAATGAAAAATGATTAATACCTTTGCAGATGTATAGGTCCCAAAGAACCATATTTTTTCAAGAAGAGTTTACTCAAAGTGACTTCTGGGTGACTACTTGGTCATCAGTGACTGCTTCCCTAAAACTTGAGAGGGCAGTAGTAATGACCATCCTAAATCTAGTGTTCTCATAATGAGTGAGATTGAAAGCAAACCAGGAGCCATCAGAGAGGGCTGGACATTAATTTGCCATGGAGTTTGAAATGCTACCAAAGATAACCCCTTGAAAGTTTAAGGGGCAAGAAAAAGTTAAGCAAAATCTTGATGTTGCTTTATTCAATTCTTGTTTTACTTACAATGCTATCAACAGTTGACAACAAACTGCTTTATTTTCCTCTATTTAAAGAAGGTAGCAATCCTCCAGAACTCTTTAATAATCAGACATGAGCCACAGAGCAGACCTGGGCCAACACAGAATTTCAGAAAGACCTGAGTTATCTGATAACATCCCTTGTTCAATATTCTTCCCTCATAAAGAATGATTCCTGAGTCACTGCTCTTTAATTCATTTATTTGGCTACATCCAAGAAAGATTTCACATTTTCACATTTTGAGGGCTTTCAAGTTTCTGCTTAACACACTCAGATGGACCAATGTTTCTTGGTACCCATCAGAATAGAGAGAGACTTCCCCAGGGAGGTGTACAAATTTTTAAATTAAAAATTGGGGATAGAAGGGAGCCTTACCTTCAATTTTGGCATACTCTGATAGCCGAGAGTAGTTGACTAAAGCAGCCTGCTCTAGACATTTACGGATGACTGTTTTTACCTCCTCTTGTGGCACTGGGGTAACAATATCTTTCATCAAAACCTTTAAGGTGGAAAAAAAAGTTATTAAAATGGTTCAACCTAATGTGTTACTCATTTATACTTCTTAGAGTTCAAGGCTCAAATTAGTTGTGAATGTCTCCTTGTGATTTCATACTGATCAAGTTCCATTGGTAGGGAAAACACAGAATTTCAATGCACAGTTAGCATGGCAAAGCCTGTCCAAGAATCAGAGAAGAGCAAGGAGCATACCTTCAATATATCCAACTATTTGGGAGTCTGGAGATAAAACACCTAGAATCTTGGGCAATTTTCTCATACTTATTCTGGTATTTGATGAGTGGTAAATAAAACCCCACAAAATTACAAACTAGGTTATTCAACCACGGTTTTTTATTACAATTACATTCATGTCTCTGTGTACCTATAATCTGTCTTTTACTTTTATTCTTACCCTTTCCAGGAGTGAAAGGGTAGCTTTCAAAGCACCTTCAGGTCGGCCAAATGGAAAGCAATACCTAAAAAAGAGATAATTATTCAGGTTATGTAATTTATTATATTTTAGCATGAAATATACTGGAATTTGGTTTCTGTAAAAATTCTTTCTGAGGAATAGCAAATCTTTTTATTTTGTCACATTGTGTTATGTTAATATGAATTCACACCATATATGTGTGTATATAATGTATACATGTGTATGTGTGAAAGACTAAAGAGAGACTCTGCAAAGGTCTGCAACAGAAAATAGTATTTAGAGTGATAACAAGACTCTGTTTAGATTTCTATTGTGAAGGAGAAACATTGGTTAGCTCCAAGGAGACTGTAGATATTATTATAGAGACCGCAATTAAAATATTAGTTGAAAGAGGGTAAAATTCATATACACTTACTTAAATCCTTAAAGAATAAATATGAGTAATAAAGAAGGGTATTTTGAGAAAATTCATGATTGTACAACTTGCCCTTTGTTGATTTTTTTCAAGTTGCTATTGGATTGTTCATTATTGGCAATACATCTTGCATATAGTGTATGATCGATACAGATTTATCCAGGAGGATCTGCATGGCATAGATAGAACTGAGTTCCACTGACTTTCAGGCTGTGGTTGACTAAAGCAGCCTGCTCTAGACATTTACAGATGACTGTTTTTACCTCCTCTTGTGGCACTAGGGTAACAATATCTTTCATCAAAACCTAAGGTGGAAAAAAATTATTAAAATGGTTCAGCTAAATGTGTTACTGGTTCCACCAGCCTTTTGGAACACTGTTTCTCATGGTACAAAGGGACAAGCATGGGCTACTTACACTCAGACTGGCCTAGAGCAAATTCCAGAACCTCTCTTAGCCTCAGTTTACTTCTTATTTAATTGGGGATTAGAATAACTACCTTACAAAACTGTTCTGGGAACAAAAAATAGTGAGATGTTAGTCCAGCCCCTGTATCTGGAAGTGTTTGATATAAAGGTCCTATTTATTATGCCATTATAAGCCCCCTTATTATTTTTGAATTACTATTTCTGGCTTCTGGTCCAGAACCACAAGTGTAGCATTAGAAATGTCTAATTTGTTCCCAGAAGAAGTGGACTATGTGGTACAAGGCTCAAGTGTTAAACCTGCTTGCTGTTTTGAGTGTATGGGGAAGAGTCAACCTGCCAAGGCTCATCCGAGTTTCTTTCTCTGAGTATCCAGCTCATCCTATTCTCAGGAGAAGGTAGAGATTCCCATGGGTACCACTGAGTTCCTTCTCTGTTCATATGATGTTTTCATAGGATTTTTCATTGTTTCATTTAGGAGCCCTGAAGGAGCTTCAAATTCAATTTTTCAATAGATGAAAAAAGTTAAATCGATGACCAAGGTCAACCTGCACAAGGCGGGCTTTGTTCCTTTAGTGGAAATAAAATAAACTTAAGGTTTCAAAGTCTCTGAGCTATTGTGGAACCCAGTCTTCTCTATTTGGTTATTTCCAAATTCCCAGTGTGTACTTAATTAACTTATAGTTTCAGAAAATTAAGCCCTCCCTAGTGTCACCCTCCTAATAAAACCCTCAACCCCAGGTCCTTACCTGAAATGTGTAATCTGATTTTCCAACAGAACTCGGAGTCTCTCTTTGATTTCTTCAAAACGTTCCTTTTCTTCAACAGTTACAGTTCCAATTCCATCAGGCCTGGAGGAAGACATGTCATGGAGTGACGGGAACCTCATATGCTGGTACCATCAAATCAAATCTCTAGCAGGAGGAAACTGTCCATTATAGAAGAACACTGGCAATGATAGATGTGACCTTAGGAGTTCTGCTTTTTAGAGCTGGCTACTAAAGCAAACGGGGTATTTTGGGATTATCATTTGGAGACATTTGCAAAACTGTCGTTCATTTATTGTGAAATGGTAAAATGTAAAAACCAGTGGCTTGGAGGTTCAGTTTTTAGGTCCGTTTGCCTCACAGTTTCTTGAAATTTTGAACTACTTGCCAACATTTTTAAAATCAGGAAAGTTTTATAATACAATTCTGTAAAAAATTTGGAACAACTGACATTTATTGATGAGTGCAACTAGTAACTAGCTTCTTCCTTAGCTGGGGTAGGCACTCACCCAGTCCACAGCTCTAATTTGCATTACTTGTCTCTTATCAGCAGTTAGGTTTGGAACCTTTGAATTATGCATACGAATGCCCTGGAAAACCAGATGCTTCGTAAGTGTCTGCCTTTTCCAGTGTTAAATGTCCTTAAGTGACTAAATTTCTAGCTTATAATTATAGACATTCAGGTTAATTTGAGCACTCATGTATTACTTGAAGAACAAATTACAAGACGTAAGAATTGCAAGACATTGATAAAAGACATTGAAAAAGATACCCACACAAATGAAAAGAAATCCTATGTTGATGGCTTGGAAGAATTAATATTGTTAAAATATCTCTACTACCCAAAGCCATCTAGAGATGCAATGTAATCCCTATCAAAAATCCAATTGCGTTTTTTACAGAAATAAAGAGAAAAAAGATCCTAAAATTTGTATGGAACCACAAAAGACCTAAATAGTCAAAGGAATCCTGAGAAAGAACAAAGTTGGAGGCAGCCCAATTCCTGACTTCAAACTTTGTTACAAAGGTATAACAATCAAAACAGTATGGTACTGGCATAAAAAACAGACATATAGACCAATGAAACAGAATTGAGAACCTAGAAATAGACTTTCACATATATGGTCAACTAATTTTTGACAAAGAAGCCAAGAATACTCAATGAGGAGAGGATAGTCTCTTCAGTGAATGGTGTTGTGAAAACTAAATATTCACATGCAAAAGAATGAAATTGAACTCCTATCTTATACCACTCACAAAACTGAACTTGAAATGGATTAAAGACTTCAATGCAAGGTGTGAAACTGTAAAAATCCTAAAAGAAAACAGAATAAGAGCTTTTTGACATTAGTCTTGGCAATGTAATTTCTATTAGATATTATACCAAATGCATAAGCAACAAAAGCAAAGGTACACAAGTGGAATTATATGAAATGAAAAGTTTTCTGTATAGCAAAGTGAAAAGGCAACCTATGTAATGGAAAAAGAACTTATAAAATATAGAAATAACCCAAAAACTCAATAGCAAAACCCCAATTAGATTAAAAATTGGGCAGAGAACTTGAATAGACACTTTTTCAAAGAATACATACAAATGACCAAAAAGCACATGAAAAGATGAACAACATCATTAATCATCAGGAAAATGCAAATTGAAACCACAATGAAATATCATCTTGTACCTGTTATAAAAAAAAGTCAAGAGATAATAAATGTTGGTGAGACCATGGAGAAAAGGAAATGTTTGTGTACCATTAATGGTAATGACATTTGGGGCAGCCACTATGAAAAACAGTGTGGAAGATCCTCAAAAAACTAAAAAATTACAACTACCATATAATCTAGTAATCCCACTTTTCTGTATATATCTGAAGGAAAGGAAACCACTATCTTGAAAATGTACCTGCACCCCACGTTCACCATAACATTACTTACAATAGCCAAGACATGGAAACAACCTAAGTGTCCACTGACAGATAAAAGGGTAAAGGAAATGTTTATATATATATTTTTATAAAGAAAATGTTTATATGATATATATAAAATCTGGCATATATCACATAAAACAAAGGAAATTATATATATATATGTAAAATAAAGGGAAGAGGAAATGTAAGAAATATATAACATGAAATATTCTGTCACAAAAAAGAAGAAATCATGCCTTTTACAACAATATAAATGGACTTTGAGGGCATTATGTTAAGTGAAATGTCAGACAGAAAAAGTTAAAGATTGTATGTTCTCACTTATATGTGGAATCTGAAAAAATCTAACTCAGAGAAATAGAGAAGAGAATGGCAGTTGTCAGGGTCTGAGGGGTGGGGGAAATGAGGAGATATTGAACAAAGGATACCAACCTCCAGCTGAAGAGGATCAATTTCCAAGGAGCTAAAGCACAGCATGAGGACTCTACTGAATAATACTGTCTTACATACTTCAAAGTTGTTGAGAGAAGATATTAAATGTTCTCACCACATACACAAAAAATGGTAATTATGTACGGGATGTAGGTGTTAACTAACCTTACTGTGATAATCACTTCACAAGATGTATGTGTATCAAATCATCACATTGTATACCTTAAATTTACATAAATTGCTTGACAATACCTCATTAAAGCTAAAAATGAAAAAAAAACCCACATACAATTTTCAATCTTAGCAAAATATTGCTCATTTTAATACATGGGACTTAGCATAAATAAGTGAATTTCAGTTTAATCACTGTATTCCCATGTTTCTAAATCACCATTAGGGCCATATACATTTTCCCTATTTGATTGGGACCATTTAAGTTGAAAATACAATGGGAGACTGCATATTTACAGCCCAAATTAGTACCAAATTAGATGGAACATAACCTAACCCATTCAAAGACTTCAGATTCATAGACCCATGGTGACTGGTTTTGATTACTGAATGAGCCAGTGTGTAGACTGGTACATCACCAGGAAACTTCTACTGGAACATTCTTCAGTTTGCAAAAGCAAGTCATCTTGACACCAAACAAGTGGTCTTATTTATAGGCCTCCTCAAGGATCTACCGTAAGTGGGGAAAAATCCTGTATACTAGACCAGTCCGACCACACAAAAGGATCGGCACATGATGGCAATGTATGTCCTATTATGGTCAGCTTCCCGTCTTTGAAATACTAAAACTGCCCCACTTGAAAAAAATGAGAAAAACTCCCCTCCCCCACTTTATAAAACTACCACTGAGGGGTAAAATCCTATTATGGTCCATTTTTTTATATTGCCCTGAACTTAAGGGAAGAAAAAAGCAAAATGGTAAATATCAGATAAGCTGTTGGAATCTATGAATGTGATCTTATTTTCAATTTTTTGGAGAAATTGCAAATGTTAATTGACAAAGTTTATTAAAAAATTTTAACATGAAATGTCCATAAATCTGTAGTTAAATCTCAGAATAAATTCATTGACCCCTACAAAATACGTGACATTTTCTGTGGTAAAATTTCATGTTTCTGTTATAATCTACAACTAGCCTTTAGCTGTAGCTTTTGGAATTTGTCTATACAAAATTTACCTTACAAATGCACTGAACACAATTGGCACGTGCATGCACTTGAAATAATGGAGCCGTTTTAAGCATTTTATTTTTTAGTAAGGAATTAACCCAGAGAAAAATGCTATTAAATATAATTTATAAGCCACAGAGGGGTTTAGGAATGGACACTACTTAACATGGGCAGCCCAGAGATGTCTGCTGCCATTATTAGGAAATAGGCCTTTCTGAAGAAAACCATTCATTCCTTACCTAATAAGTAAGTCATCTTAAGACAATTAGACAATTAGAAGAGAAATTTTAGGTTTGTGTTTGAGTTGATCAAAAACTAAACATTTAGTGTGTGGCTGGCCTTCTCAGTTAATTCTCACTACAAAGGGTATTATTACAAATGTAAAATTTGATTGTTTTTTCCTTTTGTTCTGATGACTCACATTTGTAATTATTAAACGTATCAGCTAGCACCTTCCATTTCCCTGACAACCTCTCCTTTCTGAACACTGTCAATCTAACTATTCAAATAAGGAAACAAGTAAAATTTATTTTTGTAATCTTTTCTTAAATTTGCTTCTTAATAGTCTATGTTAGTGTGAATTGTTTTATTTTAAAATAAATGTAACTAATATTTATGTAAGGCTCATAGTACAAATTTCACCAAACCAAACCAAATGGAAACCAAAAACAAGCCTGAAACAAACGTGATTTTAAAACAATCAGGGTTTTGAAAATGAGTGCAAATATGTTTGCAATTTTCAGATTTGCTCTGAAATGTCAGTGGTAACGGGGTGTGTTATTTTACAAAATGAGAAAGAGACATGCAGGATCACAGGTTGTAACTACATCAGTTGAAAAGCAAAAGTATCCTTTTTAATTTCACATAATTATTTCTGAAAATTCTATCAAACATCAACTCATTTTTTGTGGACCCCTAGATTGCCAATGTTAATAACAGGTTAAAAAAGATTTCCACAGAATTACTAATTGAAAAAGTCTGGTTCAATATTTCGGGGAGCACTGTTTTCACAGAGGCAATAAAACCCTCTCCCCAGGACAGTGGTTCTCCAACCTGAGGGCTTTAGAATGGCCCTGGGGCTTGCCATGACGCTGGTCACTAGGCCCCATCTCAGAGATTCTGATTCCTTAAATTTGGGGCTGGGTCTGAGAATTTGCATTTCTAACAAGTTCTCTGATGCTACTGGTTTGGAAACCACACTTTGAGAACTGCTCTAGAGTAAGAAAATGTTTGGTGGGTAGCTCTTTCTGTGGCCAAAAGGGTATATTTGATTCAGGCTTCCCAATTTCCCTTGGATTGGAGTGACTTTAACCAGAGATCTCCAAGTACATGGTACACTTGGAAAGCTAGCAATTCCTTCCAAATGGGCATTTGCACTTTTCCAAAGTGCCATTCCAAGCAGTGCTGGTTGCAAAGTAAATAGAACTGTACGGGTGTCTCTTGGAAGCTATGCTTTTGTTGTTTTGTTGTTGTTTTCCTAGAAACATTGGAGTTATTCTATAATTGTCATAAAACTGGTTCTGCATCTTGTTCCTTTCTCAATACTTTTAACTTACGGGGCCATGAAGAGTGGGAGAAGAGGAGAGATGAGGCTGGATTTTAAACTCTTAGCTAAATCCCAGATGTGTCTTTGCTCAGAATACATGTCTAGGAGCTTGAATACTCCAGTCTTCTCATGTCCTGACTATTCTCTTGTTTTTTTTGGCTTACTGTCCATTGCCACTTCCTGAAAGCACCTGGGTTTCCTTTGGAGAAATGATCTTGGCCACATTGTGGGTACCCTTGTGGGGAAGGACACATTAAGGGACCTATTCTCCTTCTGGTAATACTGAAGACCTTCCTGCAAGCCAGTTTTTCCATTTCATGGTCACTGTAAACTGTACTCTGACCTAAGCTTAGCCAGATGGACACTCTGCTGGAATCTCCACATTGAGTAAATGATGCAAGAATAGAAGAGACAGGTGGAATTTGCTCATCTGGCAGCTGTGCCCTGACCAGACAGTCCTCACAGGTCAGTAGCTTTTAAGCCTTGGCTGTACTTTTTAGAACCATGTGAGAGCTTTAGAACCTCTGTGTAGCAAGTAGGATTGTTATCACGCTTGTTTAAGGACATTTTCATGAATCCATAATGCAGTCTTCAGGCATACATCCATTTGGAGAGAGAATATATCATGTTTACAGTGCCTGCTGTACTTTTAGAACCATGTGAGAGCTTAGAGAGGTCCCAGCCCAAGGCTCTGATTCAGTCTGTCTGCAGTGGGGTCTAGATACTGTCACATCTAAAGCTCCCCATGTGATTCTAACTCACAGGTATGAGTTGAGAACCAGTACTTTAGTCCTGTTTCCCACTTTTCTGAAGCCGCCTCAATTCCAGTTTCCCCCTTCCAGTCCCCTGAGCTCCCAACATCATCCCAATAAACTCCCTTTTGCTTAGATGATCCAGAGTTAGTTTTTGTCACTTATGTTGAATTGATGTATGTTCACCATGCACATATTTCTCTCCTTTCCCAGGCTTCCAATTTAATAGAAGTGCTGGTGCCTCTGAACCTAGGTTTAGACATACACACACACACACACACACACACACACACACACACAGAGAGAGAGAGAGAGAATAAAGAAATGTGGTCCTTGGTCTCTGGTTCCACCTAACTGCATACTGGCTAACTCACTTCCTGTATATCATGATCCTGCAAAGTTGAAACAATATGCAGGTCAAGTGCAGCCGTTTCTGGAGCGCGTGGCAGACGCAGAGCCCTCCCTCCCACCTGCAGGCCATCAGTGCAGCAAGAAGTGGGTCTCTCTGGCCACCGGAGACTATATTGCATCTGACACAGCCGGCATCTCTGGAATCCACCTTTCAAGTTTTCGGCAAACCATTTTCTCACTGTCCTTCACAAAGTTGACATTTTCGGCAGCATGATAGGAAAGATGTCATGTCGGCTGCTCTTCAAGTTCTTGTCATCGTGGTTAGCACCAGTTCTGTCATCTTCACTCTCCTCACACTCTCCCATCTTGAGCCATGTCACAAATAATAATATATCCAGAGTTGTGTCGTTCTTTCTTTTCTCTCTCTCTCTTTCTTTTGTAAGTTGGAAACTACCATAACCCAGCTTCCCAGCCTTTAAGTTACTAGTTATGCAAATTGTTCTCCTTTCCCTTAAATGCTTCTGAGCTAGAGTTTATTAATTAATGTCCACTGTAGGATTAATCCAATGTGGTTAGGTACAAGATTTTTAATGTGAAACTTTTTGTTTTGATATTTGAAATTAAGTATGAACAACCTAGTGAAAGAAATCAAGCGGCATTGTGTCTTGTGAAAGAAACTTACCTTCTGGGGGTCAGTAAACTGTCTCCATACACCCATGTGGCACAGAGTCCCTGTGCCCAATTATCCCACTAGCATAGTTCAAATGATATTGGAAGCTGGGACACAAAACCCTTGTTTGCCGGATCAGACATCTTCTCAAGAAGGCCAGATTACTAAATTAATTCAAAGTTTACAATGGCTGATGTGTTCTGATATTGCATCAAGTGCAGAGTCTGGGTGTAAAAAAAGTTTGAATTTAACAAAAAAGGAGAGAATATCTGGTCCACCTCTCTACACGTGGGTTTAAGCTCCAATTACTACCAACAAGGGGTAAAACTCCAGCTGAATTTGGAATATACTTTCTCTCAAAATGCAAATGTCCACATATGCTGGTGCAAGCACTGTAAACATGATATATTCTCTCTCTCCAAATGGAAGTATGCCTGAAGACTGCATTATGGATCCATGAAAATGTCCTTAAACAAGCAAGATAACAATCCTACTTGCTACGAAATTGTTCCAACCCAGAAACACGACAGCTTAAAGGGCCAGAGTGAGACAGAATATCTTACTAATGTATCTTGCAATGCTCCCTAAATAGAACATTTAGACCAAGTATACTCTATTAATCTCTTTCCTTTTATTTTAATTGCCTTCTCCTAGCAATTCTTTATCCTAACAAATTTTAGAATGATACCTTTGAATTTACTCCTAGCATAGAATATTTTACTTTGTCTCTTTCTAGTGGTTAATAACTACAAATTCAAGATAGCACCAAAACATTATTGTTTCAAAAGGAAACATCTCTGTTTGCTCATCTGAATGGTTTGTATAATCTTTATGTTAACTATAAATGGTAATTAGAACTTTCACATCCCATGGTCACTGCTTCATTAGGAAAGCCCAGCCTTACCCTTTCCTTCTTCTTTCCCTCCAGCCCATGCCCTTTCTAATTATGCCCTGGTGCCCTGGGGCCCCGACATGCTGCTAAAACAAATATATCAAAGTGTTTGTACCACAAAGGGTAAGATAGGAAGCAACAACAGGCAGTTTCTCCAATGTTACAAATGTGCACTGAAGCTTCTTGAGGTTGGCAATTTGAAAAAGGAGCCTGGAGGTGGCAAAAATATACCAGTGAGGTCTTTTCTGAATTGTTTACTGTTCTAAACATGTAGCTATAACCAACAATATCAGAATGTGTCTATTATAAGAATGGGAGTGATCAAGAAATTTTTTTCCTGCTGAACAGTCTCAAAGAACATGGATGCTACTGGCACAAGCACATAAGCCAAAGTGACTTAGACTAGGTCCAGGTACTGAATGAAGCAAGAACCCAAAGATGATTAGAAAAATGGTAAAAAGTGCATGCACTTCAGGGAAGCTTATATTTCTTTCCTGGAGAAGAACTAATTTCCAAAATTGGTATTAGATAGATTTTTCTCTTTGAGGATTGAGGAAAAGACAAATTTCTTTATTTCTAGACAAACATAGATAATTAGGCTTTAGATTCTACCCTGATCCTCCAATGTGTAGATTTCTAAGTGGCCAGACCAGTAATAACCATGGCTTTCTGGGATCATATCAACCCTGAAAAGGGGACAACATCTAAAAATATGGCTTTTGTTCACCAGTGAATTCAATGACCACAGGATGAGGACACACTACTGGAATCTTAGAAAAGAAATGCATATTACTTGGATATTTTTCATGGACCAAAAATATCTTTTTTCATGGAAAGATAGCATTGATGGGATAGATAATCCAGTACATTTTATAAGATTTTATGTCTGAGTTGGAAACTCTGCTGTTCTTCTGGGGCAAATTTCCTTCAGGAAGAGTTACATTAAAAGCTAGAATGCAAGCTCTAAAGAGAACTTCTTCCAGTGATGCAAAATTTCTTTGGAGTGTGTTTGGACTTTTTTCCCCTCTCTTACAAGTACATCCTATTAGGTGAAGCTGGTTCTTTAGAATTCAGAGAGTACGACTCAACCATTTGTAAGGCCAACACCTGCTCAGACCTGCAAAGCCAATTAGCCACATGCTCTTGTCCATAATGCCTTGTTTCAGAGTGAATCATGAGGCCAAAAACTCGAGGGTCTCTGTCACTCTCCCATCCATACCTGCTCACTGAAGGGCTATATTCAGAAGTCATTATAGAGCTATCCCTGCTACAGTCTTCTCTCTATCTCTTTTGAGGAGGTAGAGTTAATAAAAGCCCCAGACATAATGTCATAATAGGTGTTTGTGTGTGTGATAGGGGAGGGAAGGAGGAAAGAAGAAAAAAAGGGGAGAAAGGCGAGATTGGAGTAAAAGGAAAAATAAAAATACCCCAAAATTTCTCATTTACTCCCAGGTAGGCATTCGCAAAAATGAAATAAAAGAAACCATTACGTGATATGACTTGGGGATGAGAGACTAACACTGGAGGCAAGACCACAGTCAATAAGGCAATTGCTGTGGGCCAGGGAAGAGCAGATAAGGACCCAAACTCTGGTAGTGGCATTGAAGAGATAGAGAAATAGATAGACTAGAGAGATTCTTAAGGACATTGAAAGGGCATAATAACTGAATCCTTGCAATGTGCTGAGTGAGAAGGAGAAAGGACAGGTCCCAGGGTTCTGTCTTGGACAACTGCGTAGGTAGAACCACTTGCTGACTTAGGGACCCTGGTGGAATAACAGGAGGAAAGTGAGTTCCATCTGATTGTTCTGTCACTCAGATCTAACCCACAAGAATCACATGGTCTCTGCACACAAACAGCACCTTGGCTCCAAATACATCTCCCAGAAGAAGCCTTGGACACATTCTCGGAGATTTTCAGAACTCCTGCCCTCTTACATCTGCTTGCAGACTCATTAAACTACATAGCTTACTTTGGATTGGGGCTGTTGGCATTGTGGATTTGTTAATTGCTGATACAATGTACTTTCTACACAGGCCATATGTGAAGAGCAGCACTGGCATTCAAAAAATGTTAAATAATAATGTAAATGAGAAAAATTTCCCAACCCAATATTAGAGGGATCCAAGGAACATTGACACAACGTGCAATCATAGGAGCTGTTTGATTGCCTTGTCCCTGTGGGACAGTGACCAAAGTGACGTTAATCTAAATGCCATCTAGAAAGAATACTAAAAATATTATGGTGAAAATTAAGTACTGCAACCTTAGGAGTCGATTTAAAAATTAGAAGATACAGCAATGTACATCTGTGGATTTTATGATCACCAAATGCAACCAGCTGAACGTACATTTCCCTTTTCCCTCCCAGAGAAAATGGGTTGGTTCAGTTTTAAAGAGCTGGTCCAAACTACTGTTCCTCAGTCCGTGGTTCTTAAACATTGCTACTAATAGGAGTCACTTGAGAACATTTAAAAAAACATGATGTTTAGGCCATATTCCAGATTAATCAAACCAGAACCTCTGCATGTGGGGCTAATGTGTCAGCATTTTTAGGCTCCCCAAGTCATTCAATGTACAGCCAAGTTTGCAACCAAGGCCTTAAAACAATGGGCTCTGAAGACCAAGTACCTTAGAATTAATTACCTAGAAGGGACTGATTAAAACTGCAGGGGCCTGACTCCATCTAAGACTTGATGAATCAAATTTTTTTTTAGAACGGGACCTAGTATTCTCCATAAGATTTATATGTAGACTAGAGTGCGAGAACCATTGCAGAAGTTGAAAATCAGTGGTGGCAGCTCTTCTGCCTTTACACACAGAACAAATCTCTGTAAAAGACACAAAAGTCCAAGTAAAAAGGAAAACTTTCAACCTATTACCTGGCCGTTTGTTTTGTCGAGTTTTGTTTGCAGGGGTCTCTCCTGTTCATTGTAGGATATTTAAAAACACCCCTGGTCTCTACCTCCTCCAGTGTAATAATAAAACATGTCTCTAGACATTCCAAATGTCCCAAGAGAAAAGATCACCCCTAGTCAAGGACAACCATTCTAAGATGCCAAACCTGTGGACAGTTTCACATCTTCCAGTGCATGAAATGATGAAGAGCAAACATCTTACTGATTGATCAGACATGCCTCTTGGATTAAATGTTCATGATTCACATAGGCATAGTTTTTCACAGAGATGTGACATGCACTTCCAGAAAGGTGGTAGAAACTGTGCATCAGCACTGGAGCACTCACTAATGGTTTCCAGCTGAGGTAGGCCAGAGCTCTGCCTCTACCTTGGGGGTTGCTGAGTTATTAATGAATAAAAAGTCAGTAATTAGGTGAAAAGAAACTTGTTATCCAATCAGAAGCTGGTCATGAAGTGATGATAGAAATGGGCTTTATTGTTCAGTTAAACCAGTTAAAAGGCCATTTGTGTCCATGACTCATGAACTCCTTCTTAGGCAAATAATGTTCATCCTGGTGAAAGAGGTTAGGAAAATGGTTTGCCAGCACCAACAGCTACTGATCTTGTTCAGAGAAGATACTTCCTTGGGTGATCTAGAATTTCAAGTACATTCTGGCTTTCTCCACCAGGTCAACATTATCAGGAGGGCCAAATTGATTTTGGACATTTTTAGGACAAAAATGGAAAACTGTTTAATTAATTCATATGACTGTCTCATTTGGAATGTTTAAACTCATGTAAAATGGCTGAATTTGGCATCTCACACTGTACACAAGTGCTAGTGGTAGGCAGGCAGTAAGGCAGAGAGTTTACAAATGCAAGCTCAAAGCCAGCAGTTTGCATTAGGCCCACACACTTATTTGCTGTAAGTGACTGAACTTAACTGAGCCACAAACTCCTTATCTGTTAGATGAAGGTAATAATAATACTGATGGGGATGTAATAAGAACAAAATATAATAATATATGTAAAATAGCACTTTACACACTACCTTGAATGTGGGAAGTATTATTAAATGACAGCATTTGTCTTTATTTTAATTAAACTTTATTTGTGAAATCTGGCAATGTGCTACTATTCCATTTGCTATTTTAACCCATAAAAATGATGTTAGCAGTTGATAGAATATTACTAATGCTATAATTCTATGTGAAAATTTTACAGATGAGAAAACTAAGTCACAGGAAGGAGGTACAATAATCCTAGATTTACACAGAACAGGCTTTAATAATCAAATGTTTAGAATCTGTGTACAGTTCTGATATATGCAAAGATGAAGAGTTTTAGACTTAGAATGTCTAGGTTTGCCACTTCAGTGAGCAGACATTCAGTTTAATCATCTGCAAAATGAATGTAAAAGTAGTTGAATTAAGGATATTATATAGCAAATGAGACAGAGTATATAAAAGTGCTTTGTAAACTGCAGAATGCTACACAACTGATACTTAACATTATGTTCTCTTCTTCATGCAAACATAGAACCTACAACACACATAAGCCTCTCAAAGTACCACTCAAGATCCTTTGGGATGGTTTTTCATGGCACAGGATCTAGGTTAGGCTCCATCAAGTGTGATCATTTACTCTCTGTTCTGTTTTAATACCGAGCACTCCAAAAGCAGCACCTTGGACAGCAGCCAGTCTTCCTTCAGGCATCTGCAATATTCTCAAGCCACTTTCTTACTTGGCTGCAAGCTACTGTTGCCTTGCATTCTGACCCTCACAGGGAAGCATGCATGGAAACTCTACTTCATCTCCATCCTTATAGTAAGTTCAGAAGATGGGTGTCCACGTAGAAGCAGGGCTTTCTTTGACCTTTGCTATTGGACCTGCATACACCAACTAACAGCTTGCCACATGTTCTAGGAAGTGAAAGTTGGCATTGTCATTCTGTATATTGTCATTCCTGCACATGAACTGTATATATTTCAGAACTTAGGAATATTCCAGTGGATAAATTCTTACTGAAGCATAAACCGTATCTGCTTACAAAGATTGTGTGGCTTGGCAATGCCAACCTGGGGTTATAACATCAGTTCCAAAAATGCAACAAAAATTTTTTGTTAAGTATCAGTATTAATTTAGGGATGGTAGGGAGGGTGAAGAAGGACACATGGGTAACACAGAAAATAACTGTAAACCTGGTTTATAAGGGGGAAGAAGCCACCAATTTGCCATTTTATGAATTCACAAAAAGTATCACTAAAGGTCATAGGAAATGGGAGAGGATAAACACAATTTTAAAGTTAAAAGTACCTTCCTGGTGAGCTTATTATATACACAATTCTACTAAGAGTCATTGATTTAGTGATATGCTTTATTTTGTAACTTTATTATAAATCATTATTTGAAAGTTGATTTCTTTCATGAGATAAATGTGGAACTGAGGAGGGTTTCCTAAAAATATTAGAGTTGCTATACGTGTATAGATCCACCTTATACCAGCAAATTGGATTTGTTCCTGAAACATCATTTCAAAATTATAAAGCATAGGCTGCTCATTATGAATGACTTGATAAGGTAGCAGATATTTAGTGGCCCCTAACTAGATGCCACTAAAAAAGTAATCTGACTCACGATTCTGTTTATATATTGCTCAATTAGTTTTTAAAAATAGGAACATGTTTTAAGAGTCACTAAACCCCTGACTTGAATTCAGTTCTAATACACGGTATTTACCCACTGCTAGGATCATTTTAAAGTGCACTTTTGAAAACCTTTGAAGAAACAGAGACTTCAGAAATACAAAAGTTTGCTGTTTGCTAAGGCAGAGGTTGTGATGTGGATGAGGGGGTAGGGGAAGGTCACAGACATTGCAAAACACAAGCCAATACACATGTAGCTTCTTACCTTTTGGGCTCTGGATTTGCCTGAGTTTTGAAATCTTTTCTTCTTTTAGATTCCTTTTTTGTATCTTTTTTAGCTTCTGATTCAGATGGGGAGGGAGTTTTGCTCCCTTCAGGGTCTGTATTTTGTGGCAGCCCACTAAGGTACACATGCATTTGTTGACTTTGGAGAGGGGGTGTGGCATGGGGCATGCACAGAGTGTGGCCAGCCATGAGAGAATCAAGAGCACACACATACACATGAACAGACAAAAGAAATAAAAAGAAGGATGCATCAAATAGCAAGAGCAAATGAATTCAAGCTAAAATAATAAGCAGAAAAAAAGATGCAAACTTGCATAAGGAAAATCAGAACTGAAAAGAAAATAAGAAATCCAAAACTGTTTCCATGACAAGATGTATAAACCTAACTGTGAATCAAGTGGCAGTCTTACAATATGAAACCCAGACAATGTGTATCATAATTCATGATGATGTTTACTAGGGAGTTTACAAAAACACTTCATTATTTTATAACACTTTCTTATTCAGTAACATATGTAGAATACAGTGTGACAACCCAGAGAATATAATGCAACTTCTCTCTCCCTCTTTAAAGAATTCAGTCCAAGAGGCTGTAACAGATAGTCATCAAAGTGTACATATTTATGAAAAGCAGAATTATAAACAGATACTTCTCAGGTATCAGAGTTTTCACGAATATCTTTTGTAAAAATAAAGGGTCATGTGTTGGGCTACTGAACCTGATAATAATGGAAAATGATGAGAGCCCTATTCTTGATTAAATAATCAAACCGATGATGCTATTGTTATCTAACCCTAAATGCTAAAGTTGCATTTCACAAACTCTACCACTGCTAAAGAAAAGAAAAGCACAGTACAAATCACATAGACACTTCAGAGTTATATAGATTGCAAAGATGAAGATGGCTAATATAGTTCAAATCTAAAATAAATTCAGTCAACTCTGGATTCTCTTCCACATGATTTTCCCCAGAGCAGCAACTTTTTCATCACAGACTGGGTTTCTGAAGCCACTAGGTTTTCCCTGTGTATGCCTTCCCTGGCTATTGGATAGGGTGGTCTGGGATAATACAGGCTTGTCTTTACAGCAATGTGAGGCTACATATATTGGGATAGTAAACTGGCTGTGGCAATGTTGAAATTTATTCTATGTCTTCAGAGCTAAATGGTAGTATTCTTACATTATTTGCTGTTTTGCATTATTCAGAATTTGGATCTTTTCTTCCAGGAGCTAGGCAACATCTAAAGGAAGAGGGTACTTAGTACAGAGTTAGAAGAATTGGCGTCTGTCTTGTCAAAAAAACAAACAAACAAAAAAAACAACCTATAAAATGAGTGGATTGATTACACTGTGATCTCTGAAATTCCTCCAGGTTCTCTTAGTTATACTAAGAGTGTTATGATTATCTTTGCCCTTCAGCTTCACTTAGGTTGTTTTAGCTCTTGAAGTGGACTTGGCTTCGTCTCTTTGCAAGGCATTTGTACAAGTTGCAGCTTTTGCTTGGAGCCACGCAGCTCCTATCTTGCTCCACTTCTCAGCCCCAGCACCACTTCCTCAGGGAGGCCCTGCCCACTGACCTGCCACCTCATCTGAGTCTCGTTCCTTTACTCAAGGATATCATGGAGTTTTATTCCTTTTTCTTGGAGCACCATTCTCTATGTACCTCTGTCTTTGTTTGGTGTTCAGTTTTTGTTCACCATGTATTAGGAGTGTATACCAGAGTGCCTAACACTCAGTTGGTAATCATTAAAAACCTATGGAAATAATAATAATAATAATAATAATAATAATAATAATAATAATAAAGGCAAACATTTATTAAGCTCTTGTTATATCCCAGGCATTGTGCTAAGCCCTTTATGTTCACTTGCATCCTCTCAACAACCTTAGTAGGACACTATCATTCCTGTTTACAGATGAGAAAACTGGCACAGAGGATTTAATTACCATCAAGGTTATGGCTAGCAAGTGAAGAAGCCATGATTTAAATCTAGATTGTTCTAATTTCAGACCCATTCTTGAAGTTCCATTCACCATTTCCTGTAAGTCTCTTGAATAGAGAAGAAACTATGTTAGACCTTCATGCTCTTCATGTGACCTGTGTATATGTGTGTCTCTGTCTGTGTGTACTACTGAGGGAATGGGGATAGAAAGAGAGATGAACCTAAAAGCCGGACCAGATATACACCATACAGAAATTGTTTTGAGGAGTACCTCGGGACAGGGGCTTACCTGTTTCCATGGACGTGAGATGCACAGAAGGCAAAGCTATAGTGAAGGAGGGTGGGGTCGATCATGGCTCCATTTTCCGCCCGTTCAAGCAAGTCTCTGAGGTAGCACAGATGTCGGTGACACCCCCGGACTCCATTGCGGGCACAATACTCATCTAGTACAAACACCTGGCCAGGACTGAACCAACCCTGTTTGAGGAATAAAGGAGAGGGTTTCTTTTAAATACAGGTTTTTATTCAGAGGGCTGTAAGAACTGGGAGTGAGTGGAGGAGGGGGTAAAATAGCCAGAGCTAAGCCTTACTGATTGCTTATTAAGTGCCAGCCACTGTGCTAAACAAATAAGTGTGTGCTACCTGGTGTAATTCCCCTAACAGCCCCATGAGGTAGGTACTTTTATTCCTGTTTGATGGACAGGAAAATTGTGCTCAGAGAGAATATGAAATTTCCCTAGAATTCCAGAGCTGTAAGTGCTGGAGTCTGGATGAGCAGAAAGCACAATTACAAAGAGAGTCTCCCCCACTTGTTAAACACTGAACTGTACACCTTAAAAAGTGTTGGAGTGGACGCAGGGCAAAGTCTTCATTACTGATAAGAAAAAATAATAACATTAATGCCTTAAATTGGTGTAGTGCTTTATACTGGACAAAGAACTTTCAGTTGAGCTCCATACCAACCTCGTGAAGTCATTTCATAGGCAAGGAAATGGAAATCAGGGCTATTAAGTGACTCAGAGACAATATAAAACATAGGCAGGACTCAAACTCAGCTCTGCCTTATTCCAACTCTTCCGGGTTTTGTTTTGTTTTGTTTTACTTTGGAGCATTAAGAAATACTATGTTTGGTTTACATACATATCAAGATTTCATAAATCATTTTGCTATGGAAGCACAAATCTGAAAGAAATATTATCAATAATATTGTAATAACTATATATGATGCCAGGTGAGTACTTAAAATATCAGGGTGTGGGATCACTCTGTAAAATAAATAATTGTCTAACTGCGATGCTGTATATCTGCAACTAATACAAAATAATATTGACTATAAGCTGTCATTGAAAAAATTATAATGAAGATAATATAATTTTCCAAAAAGAAAAACATACTAAGTTTTCAAGTTGTGAGTCAGATATGGTTCAATTAAACTGAGAGGAGCTTCTGTGCCCTGGTTTAGCATTTAAAAAAAATTATTCCCCTCTGGTAATTATTTATTTTCTTCTTATGTATTGGCTTGCTATACAACCTGACAAAACTCTTCTATAAAAGAGAACCCACTTGTAATCTCTGATTCTGAGCATGTTGGGAGGCACCATGGGAGAGAAATTTCTGCCTCCACATACATTTAAAACAGATGCTCAGAAAGGTCAAGTGACTTGCCACTCAAGGCCACCCTTGGGCCAAGTCTGAAATCCAATGACTGACTTCTTTTGGTCTCAGTACCTTTCTGAAGCAAGAAATAAAGCAATTCAAGGGGCACTTTGTAAGCCTGGATTTTAGGATTGCTTTACACAAAAATTTAATTTTACTCTGAGGGTCTTCTCTGGGTCACCTTTTGAATACTGTTGTGTTTTGGAAGAGAAAACATAAAAGGAGGAAATGACTGGGGGCAGGTAGAGGCCACAGAACTGCAGCAAGGAAGGCCTCTGCAACCTCTCATCATGTATCAGTGATTTGAAGAATCTTCGATTGACAACATGCAGCTCAGCAATGCATCCAACGGGAGACGGCATCTTTCCTATTTCAAATTATAAGTTACTGCAGAGGGCGGGAGAGTAGTTGAGGCAGTGGGCTGCCCCTATAGGCAACTTCTTTGCCACTCCATCTGCTACCCCAAATGCTAAATCTTAGAAACAACACTGCTGTGAAAGATTAAAATATATTTTCTACGACTCAGATGACACCAAGTCTTTTGTAGATGCCAAAATAGCTGCTTTGAAAAGAGTTGAAGAAATATCAATTAGGAACTCAGTCGAAGACACAGAAAAATTTATGTATCCCTGCTGGTTGGTCTCCAAAACTAACGGGAAAAAAAAGATTGTAATAATGAGAATATGGAATATATAGTGGCAGCAGATAAGGACTTTTAATTGCTGTTATTTTCTGAAACTTTGGAATGGTGATTAATAGAAACAGGTATACAAATGGAGAAGGCAACTATTTTATGCTATTTATAATTAATTTTGGATTTCGGAGCATATTTTAAAGCCTATACGTAACTAATAGGACACCGCTTTAAAATTTTATTTCTGTTTTTTTTTTTAAAAATTAAGTCTCCTGAGTAATGAATTTCCCAGTGAAAAAATAAAATGTTTTTTAAAAATGATGTAAAAAACATTTTGAAAATAGTACACCTCAAGAAATTTTTAAGAGAATAAAAATTATACATAAAGAGGAATGAGTTAAGTTCAGAGGCACATTCTTACAAGCTTCACATATGCAATTTATAATTACACAAGTAATCATGTAATTGTAGGAAACACATTAGAGAAAAACTGCCTTGCAATGCAAGGTATGCTTTTTTCTTCTTCGTTTTTTTTTTAAAGTCAAAATGATGTGTTCCTTTCCAAACTGGCAAAGTTCAGATTCTTCTGGTAAAGTGATTCCAAACCTGAGATAATCAATAAATCTTTTATGAGATACAGCTAATTAAATTATTCCACATAACCCCGCTTTGATTTTCAGATTATTTTATCTACTACTATTTTATCTAAAAATAATATCAAAATATTTTTAACATTTTGGCTTCTGGTACAGAAGAAAAGAAGGAATTTAAAATAAAAATAAGTTGGAATAGATTTAGGATATAGCCATGTCACTTAAAAAAGAAACATTTTCTTTTTTTAATTTAATTGTTGTTTAAGTACAGTTTTCTGTCTTTTACTCCCAGCCCACCCCCCCGAAACAAATTTTCATTGTATTTGTTAATATCAATAATATGTAAACCTTAGTGAAATATATCATATCAATGATGTGCAGATATATTAATCTTGCAAGCAGGGATGAGGCTTCTGTATAAAGTCATTTTATCATTTCTCCTCTCTTTTTCTATTTATAAAGTGAGATTAATAATATTTATCTTTAAAAATGTAGTAATAAATGGGTTGCAAAAGAAAATAAATCGAGCCTTTTTGAGGCATCTTATTTTGATAGTATAAAGCTCCAAATGTGTCTTCAGAAATCCAATAAAGACATAATAGTTGTCCCTTGAATTTAAATGGATTAAATCTGGGCTTAAAATAGGATTGCAAAAAATATGATCTTGCTGGAGAGCTGGACTTCCAAAAGCCTAAACCACCATTAAAATTCCCCCAAAGGGTCATAATGCTTTAAATACTATTAAGAAAATGAAGCCACCCAAGCAAAACGAAACAGTTTAGCTTATGAAGAGTGAAATGAAGTTTATTTTAAAATTATTTTAATGCTTCAAAAATAAATGAAAAGAACACATTCATTTCTGAGAGAGGAGCACAGGGTCTTATCATCTGGGATGGGGAGGGAGGGGGATCGGAAAGTCTCAGAAACCGAGTCAATTTTTACAAGTTCTCTGCAAGCAGATGCCAAACTTGATTACCCTCTTGGGAATATTTCTCATGTAGCAGCTGAAAAGGGGGAAGCTCAGATAGGGAGGCTGGGGAATTGGATCCTGCCTACTGATAACTTCCTTGTGCTCGGTGTTCTGTCTTTGGTAAGGAAAACTATCTCAACTCAGGAAATCAAGAACCCATTTAGAATTGTTAAAGGGGCTTTATAATGGAGAAAAGAGCTTCTAGCATAAAGGTAAAAAATATTTCATTTAAAAAATGTTATCATGTTTAAATTGTTTTAGACCAAAGAATATACTTGCCAGGCAAGAATAGGAATCATTAAGTCTGTGATCCAGAGTAAGGCGTTGCACCATCTCAAAGAGGGAAGCGTGGTCAAAGTTACAGGGGTTGGACGAGATAAATTCATCCATGCCATGCTTTTGAGCTCTATCTGCGTCTGTTCGTTTATACATGTAGAGAGAGACACAATTTAGAGAAACACATCACATTTTCTTTGACATTTCAAATACATAGGAATTCACTAGACATTATGAACATTAGCTGTTACCCATTGCCTCCCACCAACATCCCTAAGTTATTCTTTTTACCTCCCATTGTCAACTTGCATCACTTACTGGTGAGTTTATTGCATTTCGGCAATAATATATTGGCATCAACATGTTTATCAAATGATCACAACTCCAGTGCCTTTATGCCGTTCTTTAAAATCTAAGCACACAACCGTAACTTCGCCTGCATTTCATCAAACACTGAAAGCAGATTGGATCTTTGCTTATAAAAGCATATTTAGCTTTTTAGGTTTTTAATAGATTCTGCCATTCCAGTGGTTATGTCTAGAGCAATTTCTCTACAATTATTGGGATTATCTGGAAAAGGGTTAAGCTGATTTTTAGCCAAGTGACAATATTTGTATCCACCTCTTCCAAGGCCCCATTGCCAATTTTGTTTCACAAAAGGTTTGGGTCCCCACACTCCAAAATTAAAAAAATAATAACAAAAGATTTTTATTGAAACCTGGTAAATAAGTTAACTGGGAATTCAGTTTGTGATAGCTGAGGACATTGCCTTCCAGTGTGCTTACTCAGTTAGCAAAGCTTATGAAAGAGACAAACAAATTTACTCAGCAAGGGCTCTGAGCTGCCATTTATTGTGAATTAATAATCTCGATGTATTCACACTTTTCCTTACAGGGTGAAGGCTGTAAGCAAAACCTCCTAAGGGCTAACTAATTAATCTCAATATGTGTAACTAAAATACTCTATACTCAATCAGCAAAATAACTCAGAGATTTCAAGCAAATCCTTAAGAGGCAGGAATGAGGGTTCTAAACATTAAACGAATTGGCTCACTCCACCTCATATTTGTTCACTCTCCTGAAATGCAGACTGAAGGAAAAGAATCTTATATCAGATCAAATCAGAGTTTATTCATTCCCTTACATGCAATATTCTTCTAGAAGACAGGGACCTGCCAGGGACCAGAAATGCTGTCAGGACACAGGGAAAATCAATTTCTGAGTTGAGAGGGTTTTGGGATAATATTCTCATACATGGCCTCCATCCCAGTTAGTTTTTTTCCCCTCCCATGCTTGGGGAGTGGCTGGAAAATTGGGTTATGAGAGCAGTGTGACTTTAAGATGATATTTTTCTCACACTATTGATTTTGTGTATCATTTAAATATAAATATATGGTATGTTAGATTTATGCCCTTTTGTTAGAATTTTTGAATTTTTAGTAATTTTTCATAAAAGCAGCAAGTGGTCAGTGTTTGAACAGGATGTTTTGTTTTTGCCCAAGACACACAGATGCAACAGTTTCCAGAAGGCAAATTGAAGAATGAGTATTTTAATAGCCAAATTGTTTCATTTGGACGGTTAAACATAAGCTTTCAGAAGGGATATCACACATGCATAATTATATTAGAGAATCTGAAAGAATACCCTTTACTGTGTTATTTACCTCAGATTTGTATTTAAGGGAGTGCTTTCAAACAATAAAAAGTGATTAAAAATTTTGAGGTTAGGTGCTTCATTTAGGAGGATTCTTTTGTTTTGTTGTTTGGTCTACATTTCTCCTTTGATTGGCTGGTAAAAGAGGTGGCCAGGAAGTTGGTGCTGGGGAAAAAAGTTAGCTGCTTCCAGGTGTGTGTCTTGGTATGTCCCCTCTGGCCCAAGACAGACTGTGTATGACTCCTCTGGCCCAAGACAAGTTAAGCATCTTAAAGGTGCTCCTAACTTTAGGTCCCCCAGGCAAATAGCACTCCTGCAATCCAGATGGCATCTCGTGTACCTCAGGACAGATTCTGCCCTCTCACCTGCCTTCTGTTAGTCCCAGGTCAATTTAATTGAGGAGAAAACTAACAGTGGGGCACAGGAATTGCTCATCCTGTGGCATCCAACACCCTGTGTCTCCCCAACTGAACAGATAGATGAGGTATTTTGCTTAGCACCAGCTCCTTGCTCTCAGATTTCTCAGAAGAGGCTGCAGGCTGATAAATGGGCCAGGCCCTTTGCCAGTTTGGCTCTCCTATTTTATTGCTCTTCAATTATGATGGTGCCACTGGTCATTTAGCTCAAAGAGAAGGGGTCTCTTTTGTGGCTGTTAAAAATATAGCACATGTTTCGAGTCTCTTACTCTTTCTTTTTGCGTTGAACCTCTTGAAAACTTTGTGATGAACTATTTTGCCTGCTGCCCACTCAGGAAACAGATCTGAAAAAAAGACTTGGCTCCTTCGCAGGGACCTGGATTCAGAACCACTCTCCGCCTCCCTAGTCCATCACAATACATCTTCACCCTGCCAGTTCTTGGCTTGGAGTACATCTAAAGAACATTTTTGGTTTTACTTATGTTTCAAAGCTGGCTTACTGAAAAATAGGCTTTAGCCTGTTTTCCTTTTGAAAAAGTAACCCTATCAACATATAGATTAATTTTCCCATCTTCATTTTTTTTCTCTCTGGGTCCGCATGTAGAATTTGCCTGTAATGGATTTGGAGGTTTGGATTCTAGTTTGAGCTCTGTTTCAAAATAGCTGTAGGATGCTGGCTGAGTTGTTCTCTCTCTGAGCCTCAGTTCCCTTGTGTGTAAAATGAGCTGAGCTTTCAGTTCCCTTTCTGCTGCCACTTTCCCTTGATTATCCTTAAGAACCCTTGCACACCTTCTATACGCGTGAGGTGAAACTTCGTGTGGTAGGTATTTCTAGCAAGTAAAAGAAAAAGCCCCTGGATTTTGCTTACACCATTCTGAGTAAAATCACCATTTACTCAGAATTAGGCTCCTTATCTCAATGCTTCCAACAACTCGAGTGCTTAAAAGGGTGGCTAGCTCTCATTGGCATCTTTGAGATTTTCATTGAGCTTATTGTATTCAGAAAAAGGAAGAGGAGTGGAGGCCGGGAATACTATTTTAAGGTATCAGTTGAAGAGATTTGATTTTTAAACTCCATTTGAGCAGGGATTTTTGTTGTTACCTATGATATTCCTAGAAACTAGAACAATACCTGGTACACATGTATTACTGTAATAAATTTATTTCAACAAAATAAATAAATTCACTTCTTCACCAAGTATTTTCTATTTTTTCCTTTCATGGAATGTTGATATACTAAATTCAATGGGGACAAGTTTACTGGAGCTAAAATAATAGGTGGTGAAGTGGGTGGGCTTAGGAGATCACAAAGACTGCCTTTGAGGCTACCTCTGCCTTTACTAGGTATGTGATGTGAGTCAGGTTGATTAGTATTTCTGAGTCTCATTTTCCTCATTTGTAAGCTGAAAATAGTGTTTGAGTCTACCTTCAGAGGGCTGAGGGGACCTAATGAGAAATAGCGCTAAGCCACCTAGGCGCCTGGCACAGGTAAGTGCTCAGTAAACTGTGCCTATGAATGAATGCACCGGCTTCTTAGTGCTCTCAAAGCCAGATTGTTTAATGTTCTTAGAGAGTGAAGGATGTCTCCGAATTTATAGCTTACATTAGTTATAGGTTGTTCCTGAAACCACACTGTTGCCAGGAAGCTGGGAGTCCTTTCGAATTGCTCAGCTTGATGCTTCTCCTTTGCTCCCATATAGCCGATCTCTATGTCCTTTGTGTTTTTTGCTGGGTTATGTTCCAATTTCTCCGTGGACTCACAGACAATTAAAATCCCTAGGTATTTGATAATATGTTCCTTGAGGGTAAGTTTCTGATCTGTTGCTTCCCTTTCTGGCTCCCAGAGGAGCCAGGTCCTTAGAAGGTGTTTATTAATGGACTTACTCTGACACCTCCATCCCAGAAAACTTCCCACTGACTTTATTAAGGAGTCACACACATGGGGATTCAGATGGCATCTTGCAAATCCCAAAGTGGGAACATGTGCTCTTAGGAGAAAAAAATCTTAGAGAAGGAAACAGAATTCTAGGTGCAGGTGTCTTTGGATACCATTCAGATTGTCTGCCTGTGTCTCCATACATGTCTAGGACCATATGCATTACATATGTTGTCTATTTTAAAATAAAACACTGCAGTGGTCCAGCTGTTCCAAATTCTGTTTCAAAGAACTTGTGGGTGCTTCCCAAGCAACACCATATAGTCATCCTTGCACTGTCCCAGTCTGTTCCTCTACAGTGCCAAACATTAGAAATTAAATGCTCTTTGCAACTCCATTCCCCTCTCTACAAACAACTGGTTTGGGTTGATTAAAAAAAAAAAAAAAAGAAAACTCTAATGTTGACATTAGCAAGGGGAAAATAGCCTAGAGCTAAAGTATGAGAAAGTTAATTATTGAATTCAGGATACCTTGGGATCATTTCCTTTGCCAATGTTTGGCATGTGTCAACAGAATGAAAATGAATTTTAACACTAGGGTGAGCAAAATAGAATTAGGAGAGTCAAGTGGCTGCTTAAAACTCCAATTATGTTTGGATTATTGCTTGCTTTAGGGAGATGCATACCAATGCTCTCTATTATTATTATTATTATTAGAAATCAAGGACTGACTACTTCATTTTAAGAATTGACTTCAATCTTTGCTCTTTACCTTTTCCACACCTGAATGAACTGCTCCTAAGTTCTGTGTGGTCTGCAAGAGCTCCAAAGGTCCTGAAATGGGCAATATGATTGGATAGGCTCTATAGCTGGGACATAACTCAATGCATCTTTCAAACGATGCTACTTGTTTTAGTTCTGGGGGCTAACTGCAGAAAGATTTTGAAGTCCTTCATAGCATGGGCATAGGAAACTAACTTCAGACTAAACTTAGATGGATAAAGCTGATATTGGTACTTAACTACATTAAAAACTTAATGTACTGTCAATGGTGTCCATGACGCAAAAGTATGCTGATGGACACACAGACTAATGGGAGGCAGGTACACTTTCAAGTGGAAACTAACAAAAACCTTTAATCCAAGTTTGCTCAGAAACTGTTTTGGTTGGGCATTTAAGGAATGTTGGGAAAATATCAGTTCCTAAAGTTCTACATTTATGTAGTTTTGTATTCTCATTTAATCTACTTCATTAAAATTCAAGTGATATCCTCAACTGACCATCCTACCATTTATGTTGTTCTTTAATTGATCATGATGTTTGATGGGCTTAAGTCATATTTCATATTCTTTTCTTTTTCCCCTTCGCAATGGAAAATATATATAATATTTTCATGATTTCTTGTCTTAATAACAAGCATAGTTATGTGATCTTTTTCAGATATAAAAATTCTTAGATAAGTTTGCAATAAGGTCTACCAAACCAATGTACTTTTCTTGGGGAGAATAATATAGGTTTCAAATTTTTATTTTATTGAGGATTTTCTATTATCTAAGAGCTAAGAGAGTGAAGACAAAAATTCAGTCTCTCATTTTATTTTGTAATGTTACATTTTGGGAGTTTTTGTAGACTAGAGAAAAAGAAATTCTGCTGTTGCAAATAATTATAACTGTATTAATAAATTGTTTGAGAGAGACTTCTTTCTTTAATGATCCCTTTTATAATAAGCTAGAGGTAGCTGTTTCATCACTGAAATTCAGCGTACAGCTATGGCTGCTGTTACTCCTGATGGATGCTAGAGGCAAGAGAATAGCTAATGTAACTTTAAAGTCTTTGTGAACCCAAACTGCAAATTAAAAGGTGACTTTGTATCTTTCTTATATAGAAAATGTGTACTTGTCATATCTGCTTGACAGTACAAGAGTGAATGTATGGTTTGGACAATAACGAACAATGACAGTAGTCAACCTCATCAGAAGACATGAAATAAAGAAATGACAATGATTGATGGCAGCTGGCTGTTTACAGATTTTTCTAGAAGAGTTTTTCTTGTCATGATCAAGTAACCAGGGGATGTTGTGCCCTTCCCGAGATCCACTCAACAAGCAAAAGACTGGTCCTACCATGTCTGCTGCCCTTGAGAATCAACTTAATTCCTTCATGGTCCTTTGACTAAATCAAGCTAACTTGCATGGCCAAAAGAGGATGGCTGCTTCAGAAGCTATAAAGGGTCATAGTGAATCCTGCAGAAACCTTGAATTAAAAACTGCTATGGCAATATACCCAAGGGGATAAACATGCGATGTATACTTCAAAGTTAATTTTTATTATTCTTTTTAAGACAGCTGCTTTGAATAAGAAGCACTGCAGAGATTTTGTTAATGACCTCCAAATAAATAAATATATAAATGATATTTCACTTTTTCTATTGTTAATTATTATATTTTCAATTAATTTACAGAGTACTTGATGTTTTTACATTGCCTGCAACATGAGCAAAAATAAATTTTCTCTCCTTAACCAACTAATAATGTACCTTACTGTAAGTCATTACCTGACATGAAAATACTCAACTGATTAGTGAATACTATACTATGTTAAATGTGTCTGAAGTAGTTAACAAAAAAAGAAGTTTCTTTTACTATTGTCTATTTAGGTCATATCATGGTATTTGGAAAATTTTGGGCCTGATTGTGGGGGTACAGTCTTTTAAAAGGTCATCTAGTTTTACAATGGGAAGAAAGTGATTTGCAGTGTGGCTTTGGGTCATGCAAATTAGTTAATGTTGAATTAATTCTTTGAAGTTGTACTCCTGCAATATAGCAATTGCAAGTTGACAATATAAGAAGATATAACAAAAATCTCATGAGATAAAACTAAAGGAATGAAAGCAAATGAGTATCTGGATATCTACTGGAATAGCAATGCGTTATTGTGCAATACATGTGAATTTATGCAGAACAAAATCCATTCAGTCATCAATTCATCCAGTCTTTCTTTCAGTCTTTAAAAAAAGTAGAGCAAAGTCCTAAATTCCCACTAAGTGCACATTCTAAGGAAAGCTTTTCAAAATGCCTCATCAGACATTAAAAGGAAATTAAAGTTAAATTAAATATCTGCTTGGAATGTTTAAAAAAATCTGTCTGCTAGCCAGGGGTACATTTATGCAAAATAAAAGAAAAAAGAAGAAAGGAAGGGGAAAAGAAAGCAAATTAAAGAAAGAAACAAACATAATTAGAAGAAGGACTATTATTAAATGATCAGGAGAAATGATATGACCTACGACTTCCAAATTAGCATTCAAAATACTCAAGTACATATTTGCCTGCTCTCTTGACCAATTTTTCTAGCTCCCTCTAATGTCAAGTCTGCCCTCAACACATTTTTTGGTGGTCAGGTTTTCCCTACAAGAGTAAAGAAATTGTATATTCTCCTTAATTAATAACTGAAATAGTGAAAAAAGATTTTCCTAAGTTTTAGTTTCTTTTTTTCTTTTTCAGGTATATTTTTAGAAAAGCTAATACAAATACAAGTGATGTTGAAGAAGTTACTGTTGTCATTGTTCTTTGGGGAGTAGCAGAGAGATGTACATTTGAGACCATAAGTCAAGCCCTCCATGGTATTGTAAGCTACATAGACTCAATCACATCCTTAAGTTCCTGTTTGTCTGTGGCAGTCCCACGCAGTACTGCTCTCCTTCAAAATTAATTCTCCATTGGGTCTTAGAGCACACCATCAAGCCAGGTAGAATTAATTCTTTAGTGTTTAAATGATATTTTACTTTATTAATTGCACTTTGCAATTTCTTAAAGTCTTGCTCAGTTAACATCTCTGGGTTTCCCACTTTTCTATCTGTTAGGATGTCCATGGTTACTACACCATTGGTATGCTGACCATTCTAATCTTCAAAATGGGAAAGGAAAAACAACAGCAACAACACATTATCAGAGTGCAAAATGATCTGTTTTCAGGCATTAAGCAATCATATAGCTGTGAATTCCATGAAACAAAGGTATTGTTTGCCATTTCATTGTGATGTTGAATAATAGTCTTAGAATAAAAAAAAATAGATGTTAACAGCTGGCTTTACTCAGAGGATCATTTGATGCCAATATGAAAGCCAAGGAGAGGAGGCAATTATGCACATATCACATGCATCCTAATTTCAGTATGGAAGCTTATGTTTCAAACCTAAGGTCAGGAGAATAACATGAAAAATTTTACTACGAAGTCTAGACATGAGAAAGATATAAGAGGAGAGGGAGGAAGCACATTGCAGGTGTCAGATAATCTAGTCTGATTATCTGAGCTGTGCTAGCTATAGGGGAACACTTACCCTTCAGTCCAGCTAGAAGTTAGCAGGGTAAGAAGGAACAAACCAGAATAACATAAAGACTAGCAACAACGCTCAGGAAAGCAGACAGGAGTTCTAACCTAGCAGCTAAAGTTCTTGGGTTCGAGCAAAGATTGAACAAGAAAACTTAAATGAAACAAAACAAAACAGAAACCAAAATTAACCCCTCCCCCCAAACCAATAGTAACCAAGACCCCTCTAACTGTTGAAGACTGTTCAGGTGGTAGCAAAAATAGAACATTTCTCAAACCAACCCCCAACTTTGGGGATCTATGATGTGATTAACCATTATTAATTGAGAAACAGACATTAAAATGAGACTCATTGCAAGTGATACATCAATCATTGACCAAATAGTAAAGCTTAAAATACCACCCCCCTCCCACTCTGAGATGCTGATTTTTTTCTGTTCTTTAACACAGGGATCAGGTGTCTCAGTGAGAGGCCACTTGCCATAATAAATAGTGGCAGCACTCAATTACATATTTGGACATCTTTTCCAAGGTAAGCAACATTGGCCTTAAAAATTGGAAAATTGCAATTAGTTATTTTAAAAAGTTGTATAGCTGGGCACTGACTTAATTTTCCTCAAGTTTTAACCAAAAAGAAAAAAAGGAGGGGGGAATTAAACCAACAACAGCACACCAAAAAAAATCACAACAGAACAAAAAAATTGTAATGTTTGGTGGAACCCTCCCAAAGTCATTGTAGAGTCTCATACAAAATAATGAATAGCAGGATCTATTTTTTCAGTATTTACAGTTCCATATAAATACTCCACTCCACTCTTTCTTAGACGTGTCTTTTCGTTTTGAAATTGAGCTTTTAACATTGCAAAGAATAAAAGCTGCACCCGGAAGTTCATTAAACTGAATTTAGAAAGACCCAAATAAATTCACAATTACTCCCAAGTTTCCCAAACTGTAAAGTATTCCATTTTCAAATTTCCCTTGAACAGACAGCGACATGACAAGACTGGAGTGTTTATTTTCTGTGCCCAAAAGTCCTCTTCCATTTATCTGTAGTTTCCCTTTGTCATGTAAATACTAACAAAATAATTACAAAGTTAAATCCTTGAAAGTTTTTTTTAAGAATTATTCACTTGCAAGAATGGCAAATATTCAAAGACAGGTTTTGATGAGATGTGTACAGAATAAAGTATATAACAATGACCCTTACCTTTTGGGAGTCAGGGAAACCTTTTTAAAATGCAATACTTGATTATTTAACTTTTTTTGTTAGAAAATCTGTGATTGAACTGCAGCGTGCAAAGTGACCCAAAGCAAATCAACGTAGAGACTGAGAACCAGAGATAAGTGAAAGATCAAATATTTATATCTATTATTGTACTGTGATTGTTTTCCATTTTTAAAATATACTTACATTGGACTACCAGGTCACCAATTTGCCCCAGCTTGCCCAGGACTGAGGGGTGTTGGGGACACAGGACTTTAGTGCCAAAAACCAGGGAAGTCATGAGCAAATCTGGATGAGTCAGTCACCCAGAGTATGAATTCTCACTTAGCTGATTGATGTTTTTAATAGTAATGATTTGAATTTAACAAATTAAATGCAGCTGTGAATTATTCAGTACATCACTCCAATAAAAATCATGGTACAAACCCCGAACCCTAGCCATTTTTTGGTATGTATAACCACTTGTGACACCACAGAATATAAAATTCCTGGTTCCTTGTTTGATCTTTCTCCTGGGTTTCATACACCCCTAACTGCAAATGAGTTAAGTTCCGACTGGTTTCCTGTGCTGGTTTCTAAGTCCTGAAAACAGATGCCTCGCTTGCTGGTACTCTGGCTGCAGTTTTTATGGAGTGCCTGAATTAGCAATAGATCAGATTTGGAGCCGTGCTGAGGCTCTGTTTCTGGATAGTAAAGTAACTATGGGGTTACTGGGTTCCACACTGCCGGATTGAACCTCTGGGTAAGGGCTGCCATTTATTACATGGTGATGGTGTACTGTTGTGCAGACTGGACACTGCACAGCTCAATAGGGGCCATTCACATTGTTGTCTCTGTGAAAAATGCCTCCTGCAGCACAATCTGCATAGCTCTGAGTGGTGGCCTTATTCTTAAAGAACCTGGTAGGTGTGGTGGGGCCTCACACTATTTGGACAACTCCCATTCTTGGGCAGTGATTAAGGAGGCAATATAGAAGAAGGGGGCTCAACAAACCAGGTGTTAATAAAAGTGAGAAGTGTGAATTATCTGACCTCAACCATCTCTAAGCTTTCTAATAAAAGTTTCTATGTCAAGTCAGGGAATGACATACATCAACCTCATATGTACTCAATTTATCTTCCTGCTGATACCTAATGACCAGCAGTTTAATTCCACAGCTCAATGAACCCTGTCCACAGAGGGAAGTCAAAGCCAAGAGCCCTGAGTACTTCCACAAAGAGACAGGCATCCATCCCCTCTTCTGCAGCTTCCATAAGCTGTCTTTTTCTTTTTAAATCAGTGCTACTCCTGAATGTCCTTCCTCTTTCCTACTCTAGTGAGGAAAAACTGGAGCTAAACACAAACCAAGTAATAATTTCTTAGTTGGGATAGATAGTACACTAGAGACACTGAGTACAAAGTGAAATGACTTCAGAAAAAATGGGGATTATTTGGAAATAAAACCAGACTTTTTCAAATATTACCCAAGATCCATGTTTTATAAGGTTGATTTAGATGGTTACGATCAAGAAATTTTTTCCTGACACACAAATAACTCCATGTCAGAGGGCTATGATAGGGTGTGTTGTTTCAAAATTTATTAAAAAGGAGCCTATAGGCCAAGGTGAAGGGGGGAATACCATCACAGAGGGGATTTTTTAAATTAAATAAATATTGGGTATGCTTTTCCTCAACCAATAACTAAGAAGTTAGGAAGAGATAATGCCTTCTCTTTTTATAGCTCTCAAACCTGACTATCACAAGAAGAGAGTGGGGACATTGTGGGTGGTTATGGTCAAGAAGAGGGCTGTCCCTTCTCCCCCAAGTCCCTCCTCAACCTCTTCCTCATTTTTTCAGGATTTTTGTGTGGAAACCCACAGTGAGTATGTGACTATTAACAATGTTCCACAGGGAATGCGTGTTCCTTTAAGAACCATCAATATTGGAGAGGAATTCCTGAGAGCACCTGATTAATAGTATTTGTCATCCAAAAAGAGTTTTTCCCCCATCAGCGAAGGTGTTGCAGGGTTAATGAGGATGGTCTTCATTAGACATAAATAGACGTGACAGTGGAATTCATTGGAAAAAGAATCTACCTCTATTTCATTGCTGTAGCTGCAAAATTATTCCATCCATATCCATACTTTGTTTAAGAGCAAGAGAAAAGAGACTATGTCAAAGCACTATGCTAATGATGAAGTTTGTATGGTTGACCCTCACACTTGCTTTCCTTTCTGCTGCACTTCTCTTGCTGCAGATGTTTGTGGCACTGACTCTCTACTATTTGAACTTAAGTTCAGATCGTCTGTCTAATATCCCTTCTCCTCATTCATTCTCCAAGGCGTGAAGCATGACCTTCTTCATAGTATTGCTCAATGTCTGAGTCTATTTTATTTGTTGACTTGCTTGCTATTTAGATTCCTCCACTGATATGCAGGCATGACCAAGTCAACAAATAAATAAAATAGTCTGTTCATCATTAGTATGTCTTATCACCTAGACAGTTGCTCAATAAACTAGACTGAATGAGTGGGTTCCATGCTAAAGTAAGGAATCACTGTCATTATTGCTAAAAATTAACTTGTCCCTGAGATCTTTCTAATTGACTTGATAATGATGGTAAAGCAAAACTCACTATTTAGGGTTAATGCTTATAGCTAAAATAAATTAGTTTGTTTGGTGCTGTATGTTTCCAACGGTGTCATCTTTTCTATTTAATAAATGTCTCCAGTGTATGCTGGATTTCACCTTACCACTTGCATCAGAAGACTTGAGAGGTAAAAATTATCCCTAGCTAGCAAGAAGACATGGCAAAGGGGAAGAAGTTAAAATGCATGCAGAGACAGGAGAGAAGAAACTGAAAAATGAACTAGGTCTACTTAAAGAGATGGCTTCATTTTGAGGTTCTGGTATTTCACCTAAGAATGGGATTTTAGGTACCCTGGTTTATATTTGTTTGTTTTCTATTACATGTGATAATGTCAAAATTTATTTGTAAATGGTTCTAATAAATAAAATTTCAAATAAAATTTGCAAATTATTTTTTTTTGCAAATTAAAATTTTGGTTAAACCAAGCCCTATTTCAGTAAGAAGAAATGGGGGAAGGACATACATAATCTACTATTTTTGAAGGACTCAAACAAATACATGTTTGGTTGTAAATCCCAAACTGTCACAAAAAAATAAAAATCCACCTAAATATACTTCTCTTTGTTTAGTCTTTAGAGTGTCAAGTATTGCACTTTAAAATTATTTTCATCTACCATGTTTGTCCCAAATTTCCCCCTGAATTCACTGTTTTTTTTTCCAGCAAACATGATTTTATGAATCTTTAATATTAAAGCATCTAGATTTTTCTAATTCACCTTTGGAAGATGTACTCTACAGAACTACTTTGAACAAAGGGCATATTTACTTACAAAATTGGGAGATGGGGGCATCCAGCTGAGGCACATTCCCTCCCTTGGCGTTGAGTTTCTGAACTTGGGTTGGGGGCACAGGCTTGTGTGACTGCCCAGTGGCCCGATACATGGCTTGGACCCACAAGATGCGATCTTGCTCATCATCACTTGCAAATATTACAGTATCTCCTTCTTTGACTGCATTGAAGAAGGCTCGGCCGCCCTCCAAACCTGGAATAAAAGGGAATAAAAACTACTAAGCTGAGCTTCAATGTTCTTGGCAGGACTGAGCTTTGAGAAAGGTGGTTTCCTTGGGCTAGATAGGGGAGGAACAATTTATCTGACTCCAATGGGAAGGCTGACACCCACTTGTCTGAAGTGGGGCCGTGATGTTCAAACAGTGTTTTTGAGCTTGGCTCTGGTCTCTATCTTTGTCTGGCAGGGGACAGAGTTGTCAACTAGGCCATCCACAGGTTGGGTAAGCCTCTGTCTATAAATACACTGTTATTTTTCTCATTCTTTACACAAATAAACAACAACAAAAAATCTCTTGGCACCTCCCATCCTAACTTTCTTTTTTCTTTTCACTATCAGGGGATCTCTACCCGGGCTGCTCAAATTTTAGTGCACATGTAAGTCCCCTAGGCATCCTAAAAATGTAGCCTCTGATTCAGTAGCTCTGGGGTAGAGCCCCAGAGTCTGCATTTCTAACAAGATCCCAGAACATGCAGATGGTGTTGGTTCAAGGATCACACATTAAATACTGAGGGTATCTCTCCATCAATTCTGCCTTAGTGCCCCTCTAATTAGGCTACTGCCCCACTGACACTTGTCAAGGTCCCCAGTAACTTCCATATTGATGAATCCAATAATGAAGTCAAAGTCCTCATTTTATTCTATACATCTACTATCAGCAAAATTTGACACTCTCTCTATTCTCTTTGAAATGCTTTCCTCATTTGGCTCCAGGTTACCTGATTTCTACTTCCCTCCTTGGCTGCTGTTTGTCAGTCTTGTTTGGGAGTTCTTTCTCCTCCTCCCTCTCTTGTCCTTTAATGTTGGAGCATCCTGGTGTTCTGTTTTTGGACCTCTTCTCTTCTTTATCTACACCCTCTCTCTCAGTGATGTCATCTCTCTACTATGAATATGCTCATGGGCCCTACATTTCTGCAGGAGACTGTTCTGCATGGCATGGGCCCAGCTCCCACTCAGAGATGCACAGGACCCACACCCATGGATAGGTTCTCCCGTGGGGAATCAGGCCTGCGATATGCCTGGGCTGCTTTGAGACTTGCTTTTCCTAAAACTCCCTCACCCTGAATTGCAGCAAACATTTACTGCAAAGTAACTTCCTAAAATCCATGCTAAAACTCCCCAGTATGGAGTGTAACTGGTTTAACCACTTTTCCCTTTCATTTGCTAATATCCTTATTCTGTGATGTGATTAGTGGCATCGGTTCCTTTGTTTTCTGTAAAAGGTAACCGCCTAAAGTGAACCTGTGCATAGTAAATGAGGACCATCATGTAATGTGCCAAGAAACCTGATAAATGGTGGTCATGGCAAGGGCCGCGGCTTTTGCTCCCCTTGATAGAAAAGCCATGTTGTCCCTTTTCCTTCACAGGACTCATTAGTCCATGTGAATGTCTTGTATCTTATCCATCATGTGGTGGGCCCCATGAGCTGGGGGCCACACAACACTTCTGCCTCCATTCTGGATGTCACCCTTTGAATTGCACGTCTTAATATCTAATGGTTTTCTCGACTCCTCCATGTGGATATCTAATAGACATCTGCACTATTATACCCAGCACTGAGCTTGTCTTTCTCCCAAACTCCTCTCCAGCTCAGTGAAGCTGAGTTCAGAGAAGCTCATCTGTCTAGCTGCTCAGGCCCACAGCCTCTCTCTGGACTCCTCACTTTCCAATGGAATTCTCATTGGCTTAATCTTTAGGATAACATAGCAGAACTTGGCCCCTTCTTCTACCCCCAGTGCTGCTACCCTGAATCTAGCCACGCTCACCTCTGGTCTGGATTGTTTTATAGCCTCCTATCTGATCTATCTGTCTTCATCCTCACTCTCTATAGCCAACATGGTGGCCACAGTAATTGGTTTAGCATAAAAGTCAATTCATGTCACTTATTTGCTCAAAACCTGCCAGGAACCACACTTTTCACTCAGAAAAAGTATAGGTTCTGACAAGGCCTTCAAGGCCCACAGGAATTGACTCTCCACTACTTTTATCTTCATCTCTTACTCTCTCTCATGCACACATGTATGTACTCACTTCATGGTGGCCAGGCGAGCCTCTTGCAGTTCGTTGAACACTCTGGGTGTGTTCTCACTTCAGGACCTTTGTACTTGCTATTTCCTGTGCCTGCATCACTTTTCCTCTAGATATATGTATGATTCAGACCCTCATTTCCTTCATGTCTTTGCTCAAATGTCAAATTCTTGTGCAAGCCTCCCCTGACCTCTACCCCCCATTATTCATCTCTCTTAGCTTGCTTCATTTTCCTCCATAGTTCTTAGCACCATCTTGAAAGCTATATAATTTACTTTATTTCATAAGGACAGGAAGCTTTTTCTGTTTTATTCACTGCTGTGTCACTGGTAGTTAGAATAGTACATGGTATATAGTAGGTGCTCAACAAGTACTTCTTAAATGAATAAATTAATACTCTATAGAACCATCTTTTTCCATGGACAGTTCTCAAGGTTACAGTTTAGGAAGAGGGAGGCAGAAGTTTCTGTTTGAACTCAGGCCACAGTTATAATGTGTCTGTCAACATATTCCAAAAGCTAGTATTTTGAAGTTACTGGGGACTCTCTGGCCAGAAATAGAGCTTCATGTCTTTCATCAGGTTTCCTGTCATCCTTCCAGTTATCAGTTAAAATTGAGGGAATGATTGGAGTGATTAGCAGCTGCAAATTTTCAACAAGTCTCAGTCACTAACCCATTTGGCATTTAGAGTTGGGGCAGGTGGCATGAAGATTTCACCATGTGTATTTCAAAAAAGTGGGTGTGTGTTTGCAGTTTTGAACTTAGAATTTCCTGGGATTCTAGAGAGAGGGGTACTGGTCAAGATGGAGGTTTAGGCACAAATGCTCTGCTTCCTTGCAAAATCACAAAAAGAATAAAAACAAATTTAAAAACAAGAAACAATTAGAACTGCCAGAAAAATCAAACTGCATGGAAGTCTGATAACAAAGGAGTTGAGGAAACACTTCTTCAGACTGGTAGGAGGTGTGGAGTTGGGCAGCTGGGGCAGAAAGGATGCACAGCAAGGCAGTGGCCACCCTGGTGAGGTGGGGGCTGGCTGATGGGGTGTTCCCACATTCACGTGGTGGATAAGCCAGGAGGAGCAACTGGAGATAGAGACAGACCACAAAACCCAGGGTTTCAGCGTGAGAAACTAAAGACTCAAAACCTCTGGCTGTAAAAACCTGTGAGGGTTGCAACAGTGGGAAAAACTCCAAGCCTCACAGGAGAGTCCATGAAGAGGCCCATGGGGTCCTAGAGCATACACGAACCCACCCACCTAGGAGTCAACATCTGAAAGAGCACAATTTGCCCGTGGGAATCAAAGGAAGTGATGGAAAGTGGGATGAGAGCTGAGCAAGCAGCATTGTTCCCTCTCTGACCCCTCCCGCACAGATAGTGCCATAATACAGGGAAGAGGGTTGCCCTGCTCTGGTGAATACCTAAGTCTCTGTCTCTTACAATGTAACAGGTATGAAGACAAAGAAACATGGCCCAAATGAAAGAATAGATCAAAACTCCAGAAAAATAAGAGATGAGGAGATAGAAAACCTATCAAATGCAGAGTTCAAAACACTGGTAATCAGGATGTTTGCAGAAATTATTGACTTTGGTTGCAAAATGAATGAAGAAATGAAGGTTATACAAAGTGAAATAAAGAAAAATATACAGGGAACCAATAGTGAAGGGAAGGAGACTGGTACTCAAGTCAACAATTCGGAAAAAAAGGGAAGAAATAAACATCCAGCTGAAACAGAATGAAGAAACAAGAATTCAGAAAAATGAAGAGAGGCTCAGGAACCTCTGGGACAACTTTAAATGTTCCAACATCCAAATCATAGGGATGCCAGAAGGAGAAGAGGAAGAGCTAGACATTGAAAACTTATTTAAACAAGAAATGAAGGAAAACTTCCCCAATCTGGTGAAGGAAATAGACTTCCAGGAAGTCCAGGAAGCTCAGAGATTTCCAAAGAAATTGGACCCCAGGAAACACAAACCAAGGTACATCATAATGTCATTACACAAAATTAAAGATAAGGAGAGAATCTTAAAAGCAGCAAGTGGAAAGGAAAGAGTTATATGCGAGAGAATGCCCATAAGACTATCCTGATTTCTCAAAAGAAAGCTTCAGCAAAGAAGGGGCTGGAAAGAAGTATTCAAAATCATGAAAGGCAAGGACCTACATCCAAGATTACTCTATCCAGCAAAGCTGTCATTTAGAATGGAAGGGAAGATAAGATGTTTCCCAGATAAGGTCAAGTTAAAGGAATTCATCATCACCAAGCTCTTATATGAAATGTTAAAGTGGCTTATCTAAGAAATTGAAGAAGATCAAAAACTATGAACATTAAAATGACAACAAACTCACAACTATCAACAACTGAACCTAAAAACAAAGACAAAAACTAAGCAAATAACTAGAACACAAACAGAATCTCAGAAATGGAGAGCACATGGAAGGTTATCAGTGGAGAGGGGGAGGAGGAGATTTAGGGGAAAGGTACAGGGAGGGAGTAAGAAGCATAAATGGTAGGTACAAAATAGACAAGGGGAGGTTAAGAATAGTATAGGAAATGGAGAAGGAAAAGAACTTATATGTATAATCCATGGACATGAAGTAAGGGGTGAGGGGATGCAGGAGGATGGAAGGGGTGCAGGGTGGAGGAGAATAAAGAAGAGAGAAAATTGGGACAACTGTAATAGCATAATCAATAAGATATACTTTTTATAAAGTATAACTTTCAAGAAATTAAAGAAAAAGAATCTCCTGGGATTCTAGAACAGTAAGTGGCTAATTCTTTACATGGAGGGTCTAGTAGTATAGCATTGTGAATTAAAGATTTTTGTTGGTTATAATTATGAGGGAATAATTTTCCTAATTTTTTAAGGAAGGTTTAAAATGTAAAAATTGGGTAGGTGATACACAGTTAGGAAGCTGGGGAAACCTGATGAAATGAATGCATAGCATGATAATGCAGAAAATCCTGGAGAGGCAGGAGAAAGAGAAAGAGCTTTGAGGGAATATTTAAGCTGTGAGGAGTGAGTGAGAAGGAACTCAAAGAAGGGTGGTCCACAGGCCTTTCGCAGTTTAGGCTCATGGTCACCTTTGGGATGAGCTCCTTTAACGCTGTCAGGGAATGCTAGGTACATGTCACTGGGTAAGAGCTTTTCCTGGCCCTCATCCCCAGGGCCTGCAGCTATTTTCACAAAGTCAGTTAACAGTGTTCCTTGGAAATGGAGAGAAAGAGAGAGAAAGATGCTAAAAAGTTTTCAGATTATTTAATTCTCCCAACAGCCCTCTGAGAGAAGTACTATTATTCCCATTTTATAAATGAAAAAATTGAGTCCCAGAGAAGACAATAACTAGTGGATGAACACAAAGTGGGACTGCAAGCATCAGAGGTAGGCTTCTAGTCCTGGCTGTCTGAGGCAGAGCTGACAACTGTAACCACTGTGTGGTGTGGCCATGCAGCCTAAACAATGTGGCCGGCCACACAGCTGCAACTCTCTGAGCATGTTATTAACAACACTGAAAAGTGCAATCTTGGAGGCAGCAGAGAAACATCTACAGCAACAGCAACATGACAGCAGTGGAGGGCAACGGAGCTTTTCCAGAAAGCACGGGAGACAAGGGCACACCAATGAGAGCAAGGAGACAGCAGAGCAACCCAGATGGAAAAAAACTAAGGGAAAGGGAAGGTGAACACTGACATGTGCTTCGAGACAGCAGAGTTTTAGACAATGCAGCAATTTGTGGGGCTGAATCTGCAAAATGTGATGTGTGACACTGCACAGGTTCTCCATAGAGTACTCCACAGGTACTGTTCTGTCAAGATCAAGAGGACATGCCTGGAGTGGACAGAGGCAGACCAGGCAAGAAATGCTGGCCAGCCCCCTGGGGGAGAGAGTGGCCAACAGCACATAGCTGGACATAGCCTATTTATGGCTGTGGTACAGTTGTTGAAGATTTCATTGAGTTTAAATTGTGCCACTGAATTATTTTGAATGAATATCCTTTTATTTGAACACTCAATCACTTATTCTAGTAGGAATTGAGAGACTGTTGTATGTTCTCTGAACCACACCCAGAGAAAGGTAAAGCAAAGCATTTTTACCTTTAGCTTAAAATGAGTAGCCTACCCTGGTTGGGTGGCTCAGTTAGTTGCCGCATCATCCCACACACCAAAAAATGGGGGGAAGTTCAGTCTTCAGTTAGGGCACAAACCCAGGTTGTGGGTTCCATCCCATCAGGGCGTGTGCAGGAGGCAACTGATCAAATGATTCTCTTCCCCCTTCCCCTCTCTCTAAAATCAATAAATATGCCCTCAGGTGAGGATTTAAAAAATGAGTAGCCTGTATATAAAAATTTACATAGTTATTTAGGGTCCTTACTATGTCAAGGACCCTAAATAGGTAAATTCTATTTAGTGCAAATGCTTGCGTCTGGATGACCACTGGGTGCGAGGCTAGGCAAGATCTTACAGAGTTACAAGGCTTACCTACCCCTTAAACACCTCCACCAGGTGGGTCCACTCACAACCTGAATAAAGCCAAGAGGAGGAGGACAGATGAACTCAAAGTCCTCTCCATTTGCACACTTACCTTTCAGGGGGGAGACTCCTCACAACTTTGTGGACATTGGCTAAATTGTACATAACTTCTGATCCCTGACTGGCAAACTTTACTGTGCATTAGAATTCCCTACAGAGCTTATTGAAATATGAGGAATCTGCTCTCTCCTCTTCTGGTTCATAGGTTAGGTTTGGGGTCCAGGAACTTTTATTTTACATAAGCACTCTTTAAGAAATTCGGAGTTAGACTTTTCATATGACAATTGGGAGCATTTAAACCTCATGGTCAATCAAACATTACTTTGAAAATAAATAGGACTTGGCACACAGAAAGGCAAAGAAGAAGTTGCTTGTTATTCTCAAGAACATAATCAATTTGCTTTTTCTTTTACATCTTTGGTAAAGGAATTTATAAATTATATCCTGTGGGATCAATGCAATGAAAAAGAAGAGAAGCTTTTATAATATATGTGCACATTCCTTTTGCTTGTAGATAGAACAGCTTTCTGCCCTCTCCTGCCTTCCTGCAGGAAGAGGATTCTGTTTTCATGTGATAAAATAACTACTACAGCTTCTTGCAAGTGTCACAGAGTGACAGGGCTGTAACCCTGAATCCCAGCTCAGTTTCTTCCTTTACAGAATGGGATAATAATCCTGGTCCTGTCTATTCCCATGGGTGGGATTGCCGTGAGGACCAAATGCAATCACGTGGAGGAAAAGAGTGGTGAATTACTGTCAGAAGATGTGATCATTATCCCCTCTCATACTGGACTATCAGCCTCCCTCTGTAACCTGGAGGTCTTAGTAAAGATGAAATCCACTTATTTGAACAAAGCTCAGTGGTTTGAGGAGATCGCAAACCATCACAGGACATAGCTGAGGGTTGGTTTTTAATGCAGGAGCCACATCTTTTCCATGAGATGTTGCATGAAATTGTTTCAAATTCTTAAGTTCTATTCATTATGAAAGATTTCCAGACAGAGCCTTTAATTTACGCTTTATGTGGTCAGCTCTGTATCCCATTCTGTCAGGATGCTAATGACCTCCTAGCGCATGGGGTTGGTCCAAGTCATTCCTGTGGCGATTCTGAAGGTGCTAATTTCTTTAAGTGGGTGGGCCTATGGCCTTCCCCACCACACCCTCCCAGGTTAATACCGATCTTCTCTCAAACTCTGTTATTCTTTTATGTGTATTTTGTTGCATGTGGAAGAGCAATATGGGAGTAGAAAAAAGGTTTTGGGCCAAATAATGCAGTATGGTTGGAAATGCTTCCCTTGTGCAGATTTGGCATAAAAATAAACTTCTCTGGGAGAGGGCTGTTGGTGCTTGTTGTTCATTAATATGCTGAAATGATTTCACACCACCCTCCCGCCCATTTTGAAGGTTCTTTGAGGCTGATTTCTATTCATTTTTTTCTGGGAAGAAGATAAAATGGGTGGGGGTAGCGAGAGAGGTGTGAGGGGGCAGGATGTAGAACTTATGAGAAATACTACCATTTGTGTGGTTCTCTTAGTTACATAAGGCTTAGGAGCTTGGATGTCTATGCTTGTGGATTGGTGTCATCTTAGGAAAAAAAAGACATTTAGGGAGAGCTCTCTTTTTAAGTGCCATCAGCCAGCCTTGAATTGTAGTTAGCATATATAGATGCACAGGGCAGCCCCATGTGGACATGGAGATATAATACATGGGCACACACCACTGGTGGAAAACCACACACACACACACACACACACACACACACAGAACCTTGGTGTGTTAACATAGGACTTCTTTCTCAGGATTTTTTTTAGCTTTGTAGGGTAGAGTACATATTTGATATGGATACAGGTATGTAAAAGAAAAATATATTATGTTTTCTTTTTGGTTTTACAAGAATCCCTTGAAAAACAAAACAGTTCTTGATTGGGAACTCATTTACTCGAAGCTCAATGAGGTCAGGGATTGTCACTGTCCTGTCACCTGTGAAAGGCTGGGAATGTGGCTTACTTAAAGCTCAGCATGGAGGAAGTGCCCAACAAATGTTAACTGATTATTGATTTGGGAAGGGGGAGAGCTTTGTAGGTTCATGGCCTGCAGGGGGGGTGGGTACCTGGCTGGGGGTCGGTGTAGTCCACAGTGTAGCCGTCCAGTTGTAGAAGTTCCTGAGGCTCTGCTTTTTTCTCCCGATAACTGCACATGGCAAAGGTGTACTGACTGACCTGGGAAGGAAGAGCAGTTTGTGAGGTTGGTCCCCTAGAGCTCATCTTCCTAGAAGAAATGCTTACTCTTTAAGCCTGCCCTTTTCCCAACACCCTGTGCTCAGGAGCTAGGTTCAAATTGAATACTGTCACGTCTTGGCTGTGTGACATGGAGCAAGTTACTTCCCCTCACTGGTCCTCTTGTTACTTCATCTATGAACCACAGGTAACGTGAGAACTACCTCCTCATTCACTTCATTTGAAGATTGAATGAGTTCATGTGTGGAATGCACTTAAACACATTTCCTAAGGCTTAGTAACTGCTTGATAATAGTGTGCTATTATCATCACTGCTGTTATTTTAATTGGAATAAGCCACATAAAATTGCCATTTTTGTAGGTTAAAACTGTTTGAATACTGGCACTTGATGGGCCCTAACTGAGACTGCCAAACTCATAGACATAACACAGACCTTTGGTCAGGAGTTAGGGACTACACTTTTTAAAATTTATGTCCCAGCTTTTAAATATCTTTTCAGTATTTCAATTTTTGCAGGTCAATTCTCAGCATCAAGCTGTACATTTCATCCCCCACCCCCACCCTTCATCCACTGAAGGAAGTGGTTTTGGTTGTTTTGAGAAGTCTTTTCATTCAGACAAATGCTGGAGTGACATGCTGTCATAAGCAATGAGCACTCAGTTGCTAGGTGCTAGTCATGGTAGATCCATCCTCACCCCAACAGCATGGCTGCTGTCCCTGGTGTGGCCCCCCACTGACACTGTGGGCCTGACAGTGCTGGGAGAGCTGCAGGTCAGCCTTCAGACCCAGCTTGGACACTTCGCATTTTTGCATTTGGCTTCTCTGTGAGATGAGCCAGTGGGAGAGTGAGCATCCTTCGGGCTTCAGGCTAAAACCTTGTGGGCATATTTACCATTCACAGATGTCAGACGTCTTGGTGAAGGAGTGCCATACCCCTCATCTCTTAGTTCCTTTTATTAAGAGAGACATTTTCTAAGTGAACTTTGATCTTAGTCTCCTTATCCACAGTGAGGTTTGTCATTTTAAAAGAAATGACGATAAGAAGTTGGTGCTTACAAGTCCTGCACACATCTCCCACACGGGAGGCCTGAAGGTCCTGGTGCCTAGATAAAGGGAGTCCACTGGCGAACACTGTACTGGTTGGTTGATCTGCTGCTGCCCTCTGTTGGTTCCTGGTGAAAACCTTCTGCACAACTCTTTCTTTATTATGTACATAGTTTGTAGAATCTGTTCCCTATATTGTAAGGCCTTGATGGGCTTCAGGGGAAACACACAGCCAGATCACTGAGTATTTTCATAAGCGGAGATGTGTTAGTCTTTTAAATAAGCAGAACGCCCAATAGCATCCTAAAAATGAGGCTTAAGAGTTCAAACTTGGTGGCCACACAGGTGTGCAGCCCCATCCCAGTTCTGATGAGCTATCGCCTAAGTCTCAGGGTCCTCATCTATATTTTGCCTGTGTTTTAATGGTGCTAGAGGGTTAATTTAGCAGTGAAGGGCTTCACACTGTGTGTGACCCTCACATAGAAAACACTCAATACACACATTTATATAAACAATTTCCTGGCATTGGGCACTAACATTCTAATATCGAGTAACTGATTAGGTATACTAGCCTACTAGATTATAAATCCTTTGAGGGCCAACCTAAGCAGTCTTGTATCTTGGTTTTATTTCCCTTCCCATAAGCAAAATCCACCACATAGGGGGTATTCACTAATTGAGTCTGATTGTTTCTAGAAAGTTGAGTATGTATAATCTAATAGGGAGGTATTTTCCCCACAAACTTACATATATTACTCCATGCACAGCACCAGGCTTTTCCAACCCGTTACTGGTCCTATAGATAACTGGTCCCCCATGACATGACAGTAATCACAGATTGCCGAAATGGCTGGATGGTGATTTTTACCTATCTCTGGCAATACAAGATGATACAGTTTGCAATGTGATGATTAGCCAAACAAGTAGAGAGTTGCTGACACTCATCTGAGATCAAAAAATCACAACAAAAGGGTGTTATTTCAAGATCATGCATTTATGATAACAATACTACATGCTCTGGGCTTTTTGAGTTTTCCTTGGTTCTTTGCTCGCTTCTTGGAGCATTGGATGTTGCTGCCCTCTTCTGGTAATGCTGCAAGTTGTTCCTGACAAAATCTGGGCTAAAATAAACTTGAGCTGGTGACTAGGGCCGCTTTAATTTGGGATTTGGCAATTTACTTTAGAAAACAAAGGAAGGGAGAAAAAATGATTTCTCTTTAAATATTTCTACTTAGTTCTATTTTGTGGGGAACCTCAGTTTTTCTAGAGTGTTTGAGGGTGAAGGAATAGTAAAGGTTTGGCAGCTTTTTGATTTTTGTTTTTAAGCATCCGCAAGACATCACTAAGGGGAAGTAATTCCCAGTTAAATGCATGTTTTTCTGTGAGAGTATATATGATTCTACTGAAACTACAGTTTGAAGAAAATTAATGATATAGTGAGCACTGCTATAATAATAGTATTAAAGAGTCTTGAACACGTGTTAGAAGTCAGAGGGTCAGCTACCCCAGTCTGACAGCCTGGACTAGAACAAAAAACCCATAAAGATCTGGTCATGTCAGATCATCTGCAGACATCTGAAAACGCACTCTGGAGGACTACAATGTTCACATCTTTGGGATTTTCAGCTGCTATACAACCTTTTCATGGAATCATGGAATTGGTTGTTGGGACTTCTGAGGATACAATCTTCCAGCTCTTGTTTTAAAGGAGGCTGAACCTCAGACACACAAGGAACCCTTTAGCTCATTTCCAACCACTTATTTAAACTGAGAAAAGTTTTGCAATAAGTTTTATAGAGCATGGACTGAGGCCACATTCCTCAGAGTGTGAGTATCTAGTGGAGGTAAGTTATAAATATGCAGATTTTTAAAGTCAGACCAATGGAAACAGAGTGTCAGGTCTGAGTGGACCTCAGGAATCTCTGTTTCTTTTTCATAATTGTCTCAGATATTTCTTAATGTACACTAAAATTTGAGAACCTATGTTTTAACATACAGGAACTGTTCAGATATTTTAAGTTTGCTCTGAGTTTCAATTGCACGTAGCAACTAGAGTTCAGCTATGATATAAGAGGGTCAGTGCTTTCCTACCCCTTCCTGTCCTTCTTCCCAACATCCATGAAAGAATGAAATACTTGGACATACAAGTAATGAAGTACATTTTGTCTAAATCCCTTTTCTTGCCTTTACTGTCTTTCTATGAGAATGATTCAGCTGTCATTTTTACTGAACCCTGGTCACTAGCCCTTCTCTAGAGTTCAGATACATACATTTTTAAAAGAATGCTTCTTTTTTATGGCAGATTCATTCAATCATTCAACTTAGGTAGTATGTTGGGTGCTGGGAATATAAAGATATACGGAACCGGATGTGGTTCCTGCCCTCACGCCAGAAGGCAGACATTAATTATATTATCTCAGAAATGTATAACTTTAATGGTAATAAGTATTAGAGAGATCTATGTACTATCAGAGCTTGGGGATTTGGTCTGGTTGGGTGGTCAGGAAGGTTTTCACGAGGACACACTGACTAACTGAGACAGGATCTGAGGATGAAGAAAGTTTTTATGATGTGCACACAGTTCCTGGGACCAAGGACCATTTTTAATGTGACGTGACTGTGTATGAAGAATCACAGAGTCTTGAGTGACATTGACAGGAAAATAGGTTTTGGAGCCATACAGAACTGGATTTGATTCTTAGATCTGTTTTTTTCTAGGTATGTGATACCAGGCATTTTAGTTAACTTTGCTGAGACTCAGTTTGATTATCTTTAAAGGGAGATAATAGTATCTAGGACATTTCTCCATGTCTGCACACACAGCATTTGTTTTCCTCTAGTAACTGAATCCTGATTTTCCTTGGGGCATCACCCTCTTCTCTACTCTCAGCCCACGGAGTCTGTGGGACTAATGTGTCACTAGCTGAAGGTTGGGTGGGTGGGACATGTGGCTCATGCCTGGCCAATCAGTATCACATCTTCTTGGCTGCAGTGATTGGTGCAGGGATGGGCACATGACCACTTTGAGCTAATGAAAGCTCAATAGGGGCCTCTGCTAGAACGACTGGAATTGAAAAGCTTTGTTTCCTCTGGGGCTGCTAAACTGTTCAAAGAGTTGGCCGGCCAGTTTACTTCGCAGAGAGAGAGCTTGCTGGAGGGTAAAGCCAGCTCAGAGGAAAGCACAGTCAAGAGGTGGTAGACAGAGACGGAGTCTTGTTGACTTTGTTTGAGTCCTGGACCTAGCCTTGCCAGAAGACTCATTCATTACTAACTTAGTTAACTAACCAGTAAAACTTTCCCCCTTTTAAAATGTAAGCTAGTTGGGGCTGATTATTGTCATTTTCAACCAGACTATAATCATAAATGCCCTTTAGGACAATTGTGAAGTTGAATGGGAAAAAATTCATTTAGAGTGATAAATTATTCAACTACTTGTATGTCTTATAATGTATTTTCATGGTTAACTTATTTTAATATTGTTTCCAGGTGACAACTGCTGTATTTCAAGGCATTTTATATTAATTGACAATATATTTTATTCCATTTACATTTAGTAATTTTTCTGAAAGCTGGGATAGTCAGAGGTTATTTTTTAGTTCTACTATTATCTGTAGTGAATTAGAAATAGGATATGACTTTAGGGACCACATTGGTTCTATCTGATGCAAGGCAAGTAAGCTCTAGAAATTGTATACACACAACATCTCTTTGAACACCAGTCCTGGCTGAGTACTTGGAGTCACGGAATACATTTGGAGTTAGAAGACCTGTGTTAGGTTTCATATTGGCTGCCTAGGAGTCACAGGCTCCTGAGTAGGTCAGTCAACCTCATTTTGTTCTAATATAAAGTGGATAAAACTTGTGCTCACTGCAGTGCAGAAAGATTGTAAAGATGAAGTGAACCTTGTAAACTCTGAGAGAACACATACATATAAATCATAATTATCCTTATTAGAGGAACCACCGAATATTATGGTGCTAAAGGGGGAACATATCTCAGGAATACTTTGGCTGGAAATCAATCAAAAACTGATTTTAACCTGAAATCTTTTGAGCATAGAAGAAAAATATTTAAAAGAAAAAGATGATAGAGGACAGACTTTCCAGCCTGGTATGGCTGATGAGTTGGCTGCTTCCTTTCCTTCTCCTACACACTAGGGTGAGAAGCTTATGAAGGAATGTAAAGAACTCGTACCTTTAGCTTTAGCATTGGTTTGGTAAGTCCTAACAATGTGTTTGGTCCGCCTTATTGTGGCCTCAGGGGTTTAGAATGAGTGTACCCAGCAATTTCTTGACTTGGGGGGCTACAGACCCATTTCTCTTTAATCCTTGGGTTATAGTTGACAGCCATTTTCTTAGGGAATTTATTAGAATTTAAAGGAACAGGGCTGAGGAGGCTTTGTCATGTCATTTGCATATAATCATCTGTTTAGCTACTCTGGTGCTCAGCTTCGTGGAGAATATAAAGTCTAAGAGGGCATCGTCTAAGGAGAATGGGATACTTCACTTTTAAAGGGACAATGACTACTGAGGCAATATTTCTCCAAAGGTAGTCTCCAGACGACCTTCACAGAATTTCCTGGTGCTTGTAAAATGTACAGATTTCTGGGCCTCATCCTAGACATACTGTATCAGAATTTTCTGCATGGTGCTTTGGGATCTGTATTTTAAACAACACCCAGTTCAGGTGGCCTAGGCTTTTACATGGTGAACACGGTCTTATCTTGTAGGAACACTCATGTCTCTTGCACAAAAACACCCTGGAACTGCTCATACCTTTTACAGCTGGTGGAGAAGACTCCAGCCACATCCATAATAATTTTAGCCCTGATTCTTAAAAATGGGACTGTGGCTTTGTTTCAACACCATTTGTGGATATCTTTGTCTCTGGTTAATAGGAGGTCCATTTAAAATCTACCTTTTGGTTTTCCAAAGTGGTAGCATTAAAAGGGACCTTTACTTAGGGGGGTGCTTTCAATAGTTCTGCATCACAGACATGTACATATTTATATATTGATAATATGTGGAGATACTATACTTATATATATCTAAATATATAATTATATATATATATATATGAAGAGAGAGAATGAATGAATGAATGGAGGGCAGATGATTTTGAGGAGACTGGTGTTGGATATGTATTTCTTTTAGGATTTTCAAACAAATTTCATTTTATTAAATCTAATGGAATGCATAATTGTGTTGAAAATTATGTGCTGAACACTTTGTAAAAAATACTCCATGAGACCTAACACCTGAGTGCAAAGAAACAAAGCTTCTGTAAGTCATGGGTAGATATGCTTCCAGTATTGTGGTCTTCCACCGAGCCCCTCTGAGGCTTGGGGCAGGCTGTGTAGCATCAGCTTCTTTCTCCAAAATTGATCAGACTGCCTAACCTGGTTTCATTTGCATTTTCAGTTTCAGTGGAAGGGTTTGGTGCCTGAAGAGGAACCTGAAAAATCTTTGTGTATTTGACCAAATTCAACAAGATAGCAGCTGGGTACCTATTATCATGGCCTGGACTGCCATCCTTTTCTTCAAGCCTCCTGAGATATTTTTTGTTTCCCTGAATTGTGCCAAAACTGGTGTCCTTGAACTTATCTCTTGTAATTATGTTGGCACTGGATTTGTTTCAAAAGGGGTGAGTTTATCACTTTGGCAAAATATCTGTAGATGTGATGATTTAAATAAAAGAGGAAAAAATAAAAGAATCCAAAAAATAATGCAGTATTTTTTAGGTAGGCTACCAAAATTGTTTTTAGACATTGTTGTGACAAACAGGATAAGAAAAGAAACAGAAGAGCTGAGCTCTCATCCTGGCTCCCCCATCACCTTTGTGATGGTGGGCTGTCATGTCACCTCTGTTGGCCACGGAGGTTGAAAAGAGAGGAATCCAATTTAGGTAGAAACTGAAGCTTTAATTTGGGGAATCAATGTAACCAGTGAATCTCAATGGCTCTTCAAAGTTAATGAGAATCAAATGTATGTGAAATATTATGCAGAATCCTGAGATTCTTCACCTGTGCTCTTCTCAGAAAGGTGCTGAGCTTTAGATGGGATATGCCATTTTATGATTTTCTCAAGTGAGCACAGAGCTTTCTCTTTAGTGACTGTGTGGTTCACATCTTCTCTTGGTGGAAGGCTCAGTGTGAAGGCCCTAAAACATCTGTGTTCTGATCACATGGCCTAAAATAATCATTTTCTCTTTCTCATGTCCAGTATGTGTTTTACAGACATGGCTTCATTGTTATTCTCAGCATATTTTTTTCCCTGAAGAAAGTTTCCCTCCTAAAATCTTTCCCAAAGTAAGAGGTCAGTTACTTCTTCTAATGACTTCATCATTCCAAAATTCTCAGAGGAAAGCTGTATGTCAGTGAAGCAATAACATGGGTGTGAGGAAGAAGCCCTGTCATGGTGAGAGGGCCACTTGCCCCTCTTCTTCTGGAGACTTCTCATTCCTCAGGCTATTCTTCTCTCTTCCTTTCCTACCTTTTCCCACCAACATTTCCTGAGTGCCTGTGCCGCACACTGAGCTAGAGGAAGTGTAGGTGTGTGGTGGGGGGAAGAGGGAAGGATCCCAAGGTGAATCAGAAACAGAACTGGACCTGGAACTGCATACAGTGTGCTGGGGGAGGCCAGGCAGACTCCCAAGGGAGTCTAAGAGAGGCTGCTTTGCTGAGTGAGCACAGTGAAGGGGAGAACCATCCCAATGAAGCACTGCTTCTTTGGTTGTAGCTCGTCTCTCCACTTACATTGTACTACTGGGCATCAGTTGTTTTGGCCTGCCTAGTGTCTATTTCTCCTCCTGGTAATGGCATCCTGATTTTGCATTGGAGATAGCCTGGTAGTCTGAGCTGTTGGGACTGTTGAAGTGCCATCGCCTGCCCCCGTTAAAAGTTGGATGTGTAATCCAAGCTGAACCAATCCAATTCTCTCTTTCTCAGTGGAGACTGGAGGATAGACGATGGTCACAGCCAATTTTGTCTTATGATTGCCTGATGGTTCCCAGCACCTGGATTTCTGGAACTGGGTTCTGTTTGTACAAGGACTGATCATTCAGCTTTTTTAGTTCAATTCAGTTGAGCTTTTTTAGTTCATTCAGTTCAATCTCATGAACTACCTCAAGCATTTTCCAGTGCATTCTTTTTTAAAAAATCATAATTAGCTTGAGTCTATTTCTGCTGTTTACAAATAAAGAACTCTAACAGGTATCTTTCTGGAAGTAAGAGACTGCACCTCATAGTCCTCCTCTATGACCTACTAATGTATTCTACACATAGTAGGTGCTCAATAAATATTGGTCAATTGGTAGCTGAGGAAATGCATCTCAGAATAAAATGTCTTATATTGCTTAGTCTTGGTTTATTTATGGGGTAGGACATAATTCCAATGTTTTTTTCTGACTAATTTATTTTAAGGTTTTGTTGTACCCTATAGTCATCATGAAAGCAAAGATTACCACTTGCTTACAGCCAGAGAGATGCATTTTGCCTTAGTGGCAGGCACTTGAGTAGATCTGCAGCAGGTCTAGTCTTAGAAGCTCAGGGCTGGTGGAATTTCAAGGCCTAAGAGGCAGTTGCTTTGCTGTGAGGTTTCAGAACTGATAGTGATCCAAATACTAGTCAGTGCTTATAGCCAACACAGTGACCCAATAAACACCTTAGTCACTAAATTACAAGGTGATGTCTTTCAGAGTACAGCATATTTTTTTTGCAAATTGAATTACAGTTTACACACTCTAATGAAGGCTCAAATAAAAAAGAAGCAATGGCAAATCCCTCTGTAAATGGAAAAATCCTGATACAAAAAGCAAACAAACCAAAAGCAAAAAAAGGAGGGATTTTAAAAGACATTTATTACTATTTCTGGATTTTTTTTCTTTAAGAAACACTCAAGAGAGCAAAGAGACTTATACATTACTAATGTATTGTTAATATCAATGTCTGCATCTGCATCTATACCTGTATATATATAGATGTTCATGCTGCATGGTTAATAATAGCCCTAGGTGAGGAGGCCCAGAAGTCTATCAAAGAGGAAAATTCTAGTTGCTAAGACAATAAATCTTAAAATTTCCCACCACAAGGGAAAAAAAAGAGGAAAATTTATAGTGTTAGAATCAGAGCTCCATGTGCAAGCATGAAAAAATGTCTACAATGATTTTTTTAGAAAGTAATTTTCAGAACAACATGAAGAGTTTGATTTTTTTGGTTAATAAAATATCTAACTGGAAATATATGTTCTAGACTGTAAACTAGACTGTAAACTCTATAGTTATGTGTTCTAGACTGTAAACTAGATGGCAAACTCTATAGTTATATGTTCTATATAGGTATAGTTATATGTTCTAGATTGTAAACTCTATAGTTATAGGAGTTCAGTTAACACTTTTGGAAGCCCAGGCATCAAGAAGGCTCCTCTACAAGTAATTAAATATTAAACATACCAAACAATAAAGTGAATGTAAAAAAGTCCAACTAAATTTTGGATTTTCTCATAATGAGGGACTTAGTGCCTTTAGAAACAAGTTCTTCTAAAACAACACTGGTGTCCTACTGCTCTAAACAGGCATGTGCTCATTCCATTCCTGGGTTCCTCTCTTGCTGACAGGGGTAGGAGGAGTTAAAAAAATAACGAGTCTGCATTAATTTTTTAAATTTTAAAGTGACCTAAAAATAAGAAATGGCACATCAAAAACACTCTGAATTCTGGACATGTTCTGCATCACCCTGGATGATGGTTACATGAATACCTAATACGTAAAAACTCATTGAGCTAAATGCTTGAGCCCTGTATGCATGCAAGGTAAGTTTATCTCAATTAAAACACATTCATTAAACCTACCAAATTTTTAAAACTGGTGGCTCTTAAGACTGATATTAGAGTTGAAGAGTTACCTGCACCAATACAAAAAACCTTTTCTTCCATCTTTTCCAGACATTCTTACCGATGGCCCATAAATACCTAAGGGAAAGGGAAAAGACCAAAGTTGCATTAATGTTTGAGTGAGTGCATTGTTTAATACACTTTACTGTGAAGTTTGGTGCTCATAAACAGGGACATGTACATGGCCCAGAAACAGAAAGCAGACTTTGCAACTGTGTGGTTAAGGATAAGGTACAGCAGGCAAGGTTTGCTTCCTGTGATAGAGGGAATTGTGGCCCCTGATCAGATTTGCAATGGATTCCTTACCGATTCCAGGGAACACCCCGGAAAATGTTACATTGTGACTTAATTTGTACACGCACCAAAAGCCTTTTAGATAGGGTAGGGAAACTCCTGAAAAGTATTATACAAAAAAAAAAAAAGGAGTGCTAAATCTCACAACTACTAATTTTTTCACATCTTGACAAGTTTCATTCAGAAAAACCTTCCCTTACTTTCTTTTGCTGTAATTCTACCAATCTAGATGTATTACAGGGAAGATTTTTAAGAACATTTTGTTTATTTATTTTTAGAGAGTGAGAAAGGGAAGGAGAAAGGGAGGGAGAGAAATATCAATATGAGATAGAAACATTGATCGGTTGCCTCTCTTACATGCCCTGACCAGGGACCAAACCCACAACCCGAGCATGTGCCCTGAGCAGGAATTGAACTGGTGGCCTTTAACTTTGTAGCAGGGCACCCAACTGAATCACATTGGTCAGGGTATGGGAAAGAAGTTTTAAGTCAACATAGAAAGTTCTCCCTTGGCCCCTCCCCTTTTCCCAAACACTCTTCTGTTGATGGAAATTCATCTTTATACAGAAAAGTGAAATTAGAAGGAGGTACAGGTCTAAGCTGTCTGAAGATTTCAAGACCAGTGTTACTACTAATTTATTCATGAATTATCTTGATGACCTGGTAGGTTGTTATATGTTGAACTGGCATTGATCAAGGAAGTGAGGCTGCTAGTTTTTCAGGTTCTATTAGACCAAGTGTGGAGAGATCTGGTCATACTCCAATACCTTCAAATGCTTGAGTCTAAAACTGGCTTCACCTGCTATCACAGCCAACAGGACTACTTCCAAATCCTCACTTCACCAAGAATCAGAATTTTCACTTTGGAATGTAAAGAAGAATGACCCTGAACTCTCTTGTCAGGCCACCGGATATGTGGAAATCTGGATTTATGAATAGATAAATCAGCATTCTGGTGTAGTGAGCAGAAGTGTAGCCTAATGGTTTTATTTCAGACTCAGAGTGGGAACACCTAGGTGAGAGTTCTGGGCTTGCCATTAACTGTACCTTGGCTTAGCTGCCCTATGCCTCAGTTTCCTCTGATATAAATGGGGATAGCAAAGGATAAACCCCATTCAGTTGTTGTGAGAACTGGTGGAGATGATACATGTCCAGTGTTTAGCACAGTAACTTGCACATAGTAAGTTCTTGAAAATGTTAGGCATCAATGTTGTTTGTTGTTATTCTTGCTACTGGTAATAGTAGTACTAGTGGTAGAAATAATAGTCCTAGTAGAAAGAGTCTGGAAGTACCAACTTTCCAAAGAATTCATCTTTGGATCCTTTATTTCAATTTACATTTAGTTCTTAGGCACATATCCATTCAGAAATAAAGTGAGGTAATACAAATTCTGTCCGGAAAAACTCCAGCCATTATTAATATAACAATAACAGCTTGCATGACATCAATGTAACCTGGCAGCCAAGGGGGGTGGCCTGGGCTGAGCATGTGTGAACAATGGCAACTTCACTTTACTTATCCATGGGGGCAGTAGACACCAGTGAGTGAGGATGTGTATTGTGTGGCCATTACATTCAAAATGACTGAGTTTGTAGAGCAACGAATCTGCATCAAATTTTGCATTAAGCTGGAACATTCCTCTGTGGAAACTATTTGGGTGACTCAGAAGGCCTCAGCTATGGGCAGTTGGTGACTGGCAGCCTGCTCATGCTTCACATCTCATTCACTTTTGGTGAAACATCAAATCACCCAGGTGACTCAGGCCTGCTGAAGCCCAGATTTGGCACCCTGTGACTTCCAGCTTCTTCCAAAACTAAAATTACCTTTGAAAGGGAAGAGATTTCAGGCTTTCAATGAGATTAAGGAAAACACAATGGGGCAGTTGATGGCAATTGGGAGAACCATGTGAGGTCCCAAGGTGCCTACTGTGAAGGGACTGAGACATCACTGTCCTATGTACAATGTTTTTTGTATCTTGTATCTTCTTCAATAAATGTCTCTATTTTTCATATTACATGGCTGGATACCTTCTAGCCATGAGAGACTTCATATATCTGGGTTTGGATCTCCAGATCATATTATGTGTCATGATTCTAGTGTATCCTTCCTTGTAGCATTTTTGTAAAATCCATGCCAATGATATTACTGCCATTCCTTGAGGTTATTTTAATTATAATAAAGTACAGAGTAAACTAGAAAGGTCTAAAAAGAGATGAGGAAGATGCACTTGGGTTCAACATAAGTCCCAGGAATCCCAGTCAAATGCATGGAATACTCCTTGTCCTCAGTGTCCCTCTACCCTGGGACTACTTGTCAGGATTGCACGTGGGGTAAATAAAAAAAAAAAGTCAGTCGTCCTTCACGTGGTGTTTGTGAATGTAAATGAGCTAGTACCTCAGCTCTGCTTATTAAGTGCCTTCTGTGCTCAGCACTAAGTGTGCACATGATAGCTATTCATGTGGAAATTTTTTATTGTGTATTGTAAGACACCTGGGGATAAGCAGCCAGTGTGGGGAGAAGAGCATGTGACCCCTCAGGACATTTGCTGGAACTGCCTGCCCCTGAGCACCTTACAAAGGGGTAAACATGGCTGAGAAGAATGTGAATACACGGGATGCCAAGGTTTCATCTTTGGGGTTGTAAAATCAGAAGTGACCAAGAAGCCTAGGGATGAGGGGTTGGTGGTGCTCTGGTTAAGGTGGAAAGGGAGGCATTTGTCCTCTCTGTGCAGATTTTTTTTTTCTTTTTTTGCCAGAAATCTCTCATGACAACTTTTTTTTTCTAAGAAGAGCAGTCACAGGGAGGAAAAAAAAAAACCCCACACGAAGCTTCTCTCCTCTCCCTAAGGACTTAAAGAGAACAAGGAGGGCACGGAGGCTCAAGTGTCCCAGACTCCTTGCCACAGCCCAGCAGGAAGTGTAGGCTGGGGAAAGCTGCAAAGCATGGGTCAAAGTAATAAACATCGGTGATGAAAACCACCACCAACTCCTCTGTAGCTGTAGCTCTTACCATGTATATAAATATTTTACATTTATTAACTTGTTTAATCTTCACAACAACCCCAGAGGGCAACTATTATTGCCTCCATTTTTTGCTGAGCAAAATGATGTTCCAAGAGGTTAAGCAACTTGTCCTCAGCTAGTAAGTGGGATTGTCAAAGATTATATTCTAGGCAATTGACCTAACCAGAATTTCTACATAATAATAGAATAAAGAAGATGTAATAGAATCATAAAAGTATTTAATTAGTTCAAAAAAAAGGAAGAAAAAGAGAAAAAAGGAAATGAAGATCAAATGGAACAATCAGAAAAACAAATAGCAAGATAACAAACAGCAATTCAATTTAAACCTAATCATATCAATAACCACATTAGATATAAATAGGCTAAATAAATATCCTCATTAAAAAGCAGAGTTTCAGGTTAGATTTAAAATCTAGACCCACCTCTATGCTGCCTATAAGAAATGTACTTTTACACTAAAGACATAGGTTTAAAAAAAGCAATAATGGAAAAGAATTTAGGATGCTAATATTAGTTTTTGAAAAATTTGGAGTGGCTACATTTACTACTGTAATGCAAAGTAATTTTTAGGGCCAAGAGTAGCACCATGGTTAAAGAAGATCATTTTGTAATGATAAAGGGGTCAGTTCATCAAGAAAACATAATAATCTTAAATATTTAAGCATCTTATAACAGAGAACAGAACTTAAAAATCTTTGAAGAAAAAATAGAACTGCAAAGAAAAACAAACTCACAGTTATAGTCAGAAAATGTAATACCTCCCTATTGATAATTGATAGATCATCTGTAAGGATTTAGAAAACTTGATCAACCAGCTAGATGTAACTGACATTTATGGAAAATCAGCCAATAGGGAGATAAAAGGAAATCGTAAACATATTCAGTCAGTCTAGTTGAAGTAGTTTCATTTGAGAGTCACAGCTAAAATGTGAAGTTCTTGGAGACCTACAGGGACGAGAGAGGAGTGTGGTGGTTTTGAAGATCACAGAGTCTAAGAAGGGACACAGCTAAGAAAATGAAAGAGGAAAGGGGATTTTAAGAAGTATGGCTGAGACTTATAAACCGTATCCCCTTTAAGACTTGTTAAAATACAAAAGGAAATTTAGAATTGCTGTGAATTACTCCTGGCTGGTGAACTGTGTGGTTCAATGAATGTAAGTTGCAGGTCTGCAGTTAAGGTTGAACTGAAACAATTCTAGACCTGGCTCTGAGGTTTACTGTAACTCGGGTAAGTCATTTCAGAAGTTTGAGTCTCTGTTTCCTTGTTTGTAAATTGGTGATTCATTTATTCACTTATTTGTGTAACAAACAATTTAGTGGACTTTTACTACAGTTGGGACCTATGGCTGCTATCTTGAACAAAGGAGACAAATATCCCCACTGACAAAGAACTTACAGTCTAGTGGGGAAGACAGACAACAAACTGATCATGAAATATATGGTATGTGAGATGATAACTGCTCCAGTAAAAATAAGGCAGACTATGAAAGAGAGGGGGACACAGGTGGGCCAGGAAAAGCATTGTGATAGGTGCAGAGATATGCAGAAATCAAGGTGAGTCATTTGGACATCTGGGTAGGGGAGAAGGGGAAGAATGGGGAGAAGGGGGAGAAGGGGGAGATGGGGGAGAAGGGGGAGAAGGGGGAGAAGGGGGAGAAGGAGCATTCAAATCAGAGAAGACAGTGGGGACAAGGTCCTGAGGTAGAAGGTTCACTTAAGTCTTTGGGAAGAGCAAGGGGGCCAATAAGGCTGGACCAGTAATCAAGGTCAGATAGGTAGTGAAGTCCTCATCACATAGGGCTTCAATAGCCATGGTAACAACATTGACTTTTATCCTGAGTGAGTTGGGGAATCAGTGGAGTTTCTCTAGCATTTGTACAGCAGGGTTTGCCTTGGTTTTACAAAAAAACCAAAATGACTCTGGCTCCTGGTGGGAGATAGACTACAGGGAGGCAAGGACAGTAGGGGGACTGCTATGGGGCAGGTGGAACATGTGAGCGGAGAAGTAATGGAGGCTTGGATTTGAATGGTGATATTCAGGGAATGGCGAGGTGGTGATAGCAGGCTGAACCCACAATTTATTTTGAAGGTAGAGTGAAAAGAATTTGATGACAAATGAGATGAGGGGTGAGAAAGAGATATGTTGAAGATGATTCCAAGGATCTTAGTCTGAGCAACTAAAGGAAGAAAGAGGCCATTCATTAAGATGGGGAGATGATAATACCTAATCCTTGTGAGGCTGTTTCAGGGATGAAATGAGATAATGTAAGTGAACACAGTTCCTGCAGTTAACACATCATGTGGGTATAAAAGAAAAAATTTAAAAAGCCACTGAGGAGTTGCTAATTCTCAAATATGCCCAGATACTAAGGTCTTGAAGCCAAGAATGGATATTCTTACATTTTCCTATTCAACAAAGTTATTCTGAATGTGTCAGTGGCTCATTCAAGGAACCACAGTCCACCAACAAGGAGTAATTCTGAGTTTCCTTTTATGTTTTAATATACATTAAAGTAAATACAATTTATAACCTCTCCCATGCTTCTTAAAAAATTCCTTTTCCTAATCTTCTAAGCAGTGACATGGCTCTGATGTTTCTATCACTTTCCCCCACCCCCACTCACATAACGGGCCTCAATAAAGCTATTTTAAGTTTATAAGACACAAAATAGAGTTCATAAACATTTCTGTTTTCCCTGAATCAGCCCTTGTGCAGCTATGGCTGCTCAGCCTGGGCTAGGCCACTCTGGGTGTGATGGCATTGTGTCGAGGAGCCCACTGCTCGCCATTCTAGACCCTCCTGCTATGTTTCCCCCTGGGGCTAATTTTAAAATGGCAGCCAAGTCACATTAAAAAGCTATGAAACATGTCAGAATTGATCTACAGGTTTTTCTTTAATCTATAGGGTCAACGTACCTGAAATATGTTAATAATTTTATAAATAATGCAATGGAAAAGTTACCAAATCCAGATCAGTTAGTTCAATTTCCAACAGAGTAAATGAAGAGAATGTGGGAACTGATCCGACAAGGAAAACAACACCTATGCTGATGTTTGCCATGGGGCTGAAATGAGAGAGGATTTGTGAAAGTCCTTGTGTAGCTCTTCCGAGGGACCTGGAAAGCGGATTGAGCTACTAGTCCTGTCAAGGAAGCTTTTGAAAAGCAGTTTTGAGGACAGATATACCCATATTTTTGTTTTCTCATTGGTCTGCCCTGACTTCCTCACCTCTCTCTGTCTTCCTCTGTGAGCTAGTGTCTTACAAAAACACAGGATCTTTTCCTCTGTGCTACACAAACCTAACAGAATTCTCCAGCCATTTGTCTTGAAACTAGGATATCTACCTTGCAGGGGAAGAGATATGAAGGAGAATTCTCATTTACCATTTTGGCATGTATGCCAGGAGTATAAGAAAAAGAAAAAGCTGACTTCAGAACTACTTCATGAACATTTTCATGAGACACTAATTTAATTGAGCAGAGCCGGATGGTTGAAAAAGGCCCGAGTGTGTAGCAAGGGCCTGGCTTATGCCCCACAGCCTTCCCATAGTCATGAGCTGAAGTGCTTTGCCATAGTCCCATCTTAGGCTGTGGGAAAACTTTGGCCTCAACACAATGCCATGTAAATTTTCCAAATCCAGGCTAGAGCTCAGGGTCAGTGCTGGGTCCCTGGCTCATGACTGACCTTTGCTTCTTCCATAGTTCCCCAGGCCTGAGAACTCCAGTTGCCCTGACTAGTGGGGATCTATCTGTGCTCTGTTAAGGCTCCGACCAAGGCTGGGGATTCGTTCTTTACTCTCCATCTGCATGCTGCTATGGGCTGCCCATCTGCTAGGTGTGTGTTTCCAGTCTTCATTACTCTCCCTGGACCTCTCACGGGCTTCTGTTTCCATCTGTCTGAATCAGCAGTTAGGCTTTGGTACTGGGTTTCTGAATCCCCCCAAACCACTAGTATAGAACCAATCTCAGTTTTCTTGTCAGTTGTTCCACTTTAAAGCCTCTCATAAACACATATAGCAGCACTGCCCCCCAAATTAACAAGACATTTTTGTTGATCACAGGCTTCCCCTATTCAGAATTATCTGGCACAACTCCTCCCTAAGTGATTACAGTGTCTGAGATAGTGGGGTCTAAGCAATTTTGTGTAATAGGCCATCACTCAGCATATGCCCAGTTATCAATATACATTTTCTGTAAAAATCACTGGTTTGATCTGTCAAATAAAACTATATTTTACCTATTCTTTTTATCCTACTTGAAATCACTTAATTGGTCATTCTCAAATCTTGAGAAACTGATATTGACCATACATTTTCTATTTTTTGTCATTTATTTAAATACTACACTACACACTAAAACTAATTCAATGTGAGTTGATTGAAGGTTGCCTGTGGCAACTGCTCACACCTCCTGTGTGTGGTTGTTAATGAAGTTGCAAGAGAGTGATTCATAGAGTCTGAAAGATCTGAATGCCTTTGAAAAGGAATATGAAGCCAATAAAACCTCCTAAACCAGGAACAGCCAGAATGCTTCTAGTAAGTTATTGAATTGCACTGGGAACCCTTGTTACAGAAGAAGAATATTATTCTATCTTGACAGCATGCATGCAAATACAGTGACCCTAAGAATTGAGGAAGCTTATGATACAGCTGGCCCTCTGTATCCATGAGTGCTGTGTTTTAGGATTCAACTAACTATGATAAAAAATATTTTAAAAATGGTATATTGTTGCTGATGTGTACCATGGAGTTAGGCCTAGATGATTGAGTCTGTACTGAGCATGTACAGACTTTTTCCCTCTCTAAACAATATTATCATCCCCTAAACAATACAGTTAACTACTATTCACCTAGCATTTGCATTGTATTAGTAATTATAAGTAATCTAGAAATAATTTAAAGTATATGGGAGGATGTACCTAAGTTACATGCAAATACTATGCCACTGTCTCTGTGGATGGTCCTGTGCCCAATTTTCCATGGATACTGAAGGATGACTATAAATATCAAAGTATTTTAATAACCTTGCATGAATCCTTTGTACTTCTTTGCATGTCATTCACTGAGTATCAGTTTTTCTATTTAAAAAAATTTTTAATAAATAAATGGAGGTGTGTCCAAAATTGCCACTCAAAGAGGAAACACTTACCCAGAGTGCTTCATGTTTTGAGGTTTATCCATTCGGACAGCAAGTTTGATTTTGAGGTCTTGATCAGGGCAGTTTTTGGAGACTGTCATTTTGTGCCACTCTGACTGTTTGGGGCTGTTCGGGGTGGGGTGGAGAATAACCTGTTGGGAAAAAAGATGACCATTTTAGCCAGGAAATAGAAACACTGTTATGGGCATGTTTTTGAAGATGAGAATTTTTGCTGCTGAGAAGTATAGCAGATTGTCCAGGTCGCATAGCCAGATGGAAGGAAGTTACATGAACTGGAATCTTGGGTGCTGGTCTCAAATCCAAGGCTCCACCTACCAAATGAGGCTCCTCCTGCCAAGTAGCCAGGCCTGAGGATAGAAATGGTGTTGTCTGCTCCCTTACCTCTTTCCCTGGTTAATTCTATAAAGGGGAGAATTGTGCTTTCTGTGATCCTGCTTTGTACTTTTCCAAAGTTCAGAAGTACAGTAACCCAGAACAGGGAATGTTCTCCNCCAGGTCGCATAGCCAGATGGAAGGAAGTTATGGAATCTTGGGTGCTAGTCTCAAATCCAAGGCTCCACCTACCAAATGAGGCTCCTCCTGCCAAGTAGCCAGGCCTGAGGATAGAAATGGTGTTGTCTGCTCCCTTACCTCTTTCCCTGGTTAATTCTATAAAAGGGAGAATTGTGCTTTCTGTGATCCTGCTTTGTACTTTTCCAAAGTTCAGAAGTACAGTAACCCAGAACAGGGAATGTTCTCCAACAATCATTCTTTTCATAAGAGGAGATGGAGGTATGAAAGGAAGAAACATCTTTATATACAAGAGGGCACTTCTAATCCACTCTTGTCCATTTGGATGGATTCCTTCCACCATTTCAGGAGGAAAAAATCCCTCAGAGGCTGCAGGAGAAGATGCGAAGGACCTTATTTGACGGATAAGAAATGTGTCATTTAGAGAAGGGGAGGAAGGGACTTGATGACAGTCACGCATCTCAATTTGATTTCACCTGCACTTTTTATCTGTCACTCAACAGCAACTCTGTCGAGGCCCAGAGGAAGCACACGCAACTGAAGAAGTGCCAGCTCTTGGAGGCTGCTTTCCATCAGGGTGCTTCAGAGATGGTGCTCTGATTTGGGACTTCTGCATCTGTTCCCATTGCCTCAGAGGCTGTGAGAGGAGAATTCGGTAAATCCACTCTGCCTTTGAGATGAAGGAGTTTTCAGGAGCCACGTGTGACCTGGGGAACATGCACTCAGGAGGAATGATGTTTGGAAAATCTTTTAAACCATGGGCACACAAACTAAATATAGGTACAACAGAAACTGGGCTTGTTGAGATTTGCTTTGGTGATGGCAATAGGCTTTGGTGTACTGGCTGTTGTTTTGGCTTTATTTTCAAAGCACCTATCTTCTGCAGGTGTAAGCTCTTTTCCTGGGCTTCTTTCACTTCTGGTTGGGGGTGGGAGGGGCTCGGAGTCTCTGGGTGGACACTCAGGTCTTCCAGATGCTGCCCTGGCTTCACTGCCACCATGCAAGCTTGGCCTGTGCATGGTGGGCAGCAGCATATGTGTTCCTGGGTGATTTTGGATCAAGAGCGTGGAGAAGAGGGAAAGACTGTGTGTGGCGTAAAAGGAAAATCAACCCCTTTTCATATGCTGCACTTGTCCTGGTTTTTCACCTTTTCCGATTCAAGCCTGACCCTTTCTCTGTTTTCCCATTAAATCCCCTCTCTGGTGAAAGAAAATTTGTGTATTTTTGCTAAAGACAAAATTAGAGTCTTCTTAATGTCTTATGATGTGATTGAAACATGAGACTGACATTAGTAAAATATTTTGAGTAATTAGCTTAGTATCTATAACCATCTTACTATCAATAAAGAAGCACATCAATATAAATACAGGCAGACTTCAGAGATATTACGGGTTCAGTTTTAGACCATGGCAATAAAGCAAGTATCATAATAAAGTGAGTCACACAAAGATCTGGGTTTCCCTTTGTATCTAAAAGTCATGTTTACCCTATACTACAGTCTAGTAAGTGTACAATAGTATTATGTCTAAAAAGGTGTACATATCTTAACTGTAAAATACTTTATTGCTAAACAATGGTAATGATCACCTGAGCATGTTGGAAAAATGGCACCAGTAGATTTGCTTGATGCAAAGTTGCCAGAAACCTTCAATTTGTTTAAAAAAATGCATTATTTGTGAACTGCAATAAAACAAGGTATGCCTATATATAAATATCTGTAAAATATATATACTTAGCTATATTTTACATTTATGTGTTTACTTTGTTTTAACATTAATTACATATATGACAAAACATACACAAATATAGAAGTGTTAAGAAGATGGGCTAAAGATAAAAAACTGTATTTTAAGACTCTCGCTAATTGTGGTGGCTTTGCTCTCTTATGAGCTATACTATACCATATACATTTATGGCCAGACTAATCATTAATGATACTGGATGTAAATCTGTTTCTTAAATATTCTTGTAAATAGTTTTATAGCATCTTGACTGCTGCCTGACCCTGTCTGATCACACCGGATTGCTTTTGTCTCATGGGTGGGTGGCAGAACTCTTGGGAGCAGCACTGGGGTCAGCTCCACCATCTTTGTGTTGTTTGCCGGGCTTGCAATATTAGTCCTATTTGCAAATCAGAGCTCTTCTATAGTAATCTTCTGAGGCCATGTGTTCATTTTGTGAAGGTTAATTTAGTTAAAATTCTATCATTAAATGTATCAATTTACTTAACCATCACTAGCAAACTTTGATATGCTGTATGAGGCTAGAGGTAAATGAGGAGTCAGGGTGCCCTTGGGTGACAGAGACCACTCCCTTCCTCCAGAGAATGCTGTCCCACCCTGGCTGGCTGGCTCAGTTGGTGGAGCATCCACCCATACACCAAAAAATTGAGGATTTTATCCCCAGTTCAGTTGGGGCACATATGGGAAGCAACCAATTGATGTTTCTCTCTCACATTGATGTTTCTCTTTCTATCTCTATCTGTCCCCCCCCTCCAGTTAATAAACATATCCTCAGGTGAGAATTAAAAAGAGAGAGAGAGAATGCTATCCCTATGCCACCCATTTTACCCTCCGTATCCTGAGGGCCCAGCCTTGGAGGGATGGAGAGGTGGGGCTGCTGATCCCAGGGAAGCTGACCCTCTCTCCTGAGTTCACGCTGCCTGAAGAAGTAAGGTGGGGATGATGTGCTGGGAAGCAAGGAAGAGGAGGGGCAGATAGTAGGAGCCCCAGCCAGGGCCTGAAGGCAGCAGGCCAAGCCCTGGGCCTCCTTCTGCTCCTGCCTCTTTGGCAATGTAAATGGGAGTGTCGCTCTGGGCACCCGGAGCTCGTTAACAGGCCTCCCACCATATGGGTTCTGGGCATGTTTCCCACGGGCAATATGGTGTCCGTTCTCCAATGCAAATGGCCTCAGCTCATTGCTGGCCTCTCTACAAAGATTTCTTCCGCCACATGGTGGCTCCCTGGGGAGACCTCCTCACTGGGGTGGATGGGGAGATGAGGTCACTGCATTTCTTCTCCATCTTTATCCCCACCCTCCTGACGGGTCGACAATTCCTTTGTATGTGTCAACCTTGCTGAATTATTAGGGTCCTTCCGGGTGCACATAAGCCCTGCGCAGTCCAGACACCTCATCTGGACATTCCAGGCTGCTAATCAAGCACTTTGTCATCTCAGCCGAGGCCCATGTGTGCTGGGCTTTGATGTGGTGATGCTGATGCGGGAACACAACCCACCCCATGCAATAAGCTGCACCAGCCAGCCCCAGCTTCTCTTAGTTACCTGGGCATGCAGGCAGGTCCTGGGAGGGGACTGCTTCACCCTGAGCCTTTACCTGGCTGATCTCCCCCCATCTCGGTGTCCCCATGCTGGAAAGGCCTCCCAGCCTCCCAGACTTCACTGTGTCCCCTCACTACATGCTTTCTAGGTGTCCTGAACCACACTGTACTGTACATTCTAGTTTTTATATCTATGTCCTTTAAGTCTTTTGAGGTTAGGAATTTTTGCCTGTCACTATTTCTGTTTGCTCTGTGCGGAGCACAAATGACAGAACACAATGGGCCCACGATCACATTCACTGCATAAAAATTTGATAATTTTGCATTGTAGGCATGGGTGTGGGGCAATAGTCACTCTCATGCCTTTTGTAGAAGTATAAGTTGGTGTATACTACTCTTTAGGGGACAATTTGGCAGTGTCTATCAAAATTCAAATTTCATTCAGCAAAATATTTTTTGACATTTATCCTATACATACACACATATATGTGCAAGGAAATAAACTGAAGATTATTTACTGAAGCATTGTTTATCCCGCTAAGGACAGGAAACAACCTAAACAGATTATGTGGCATCCATACAATGGAATACTATGCAGCTATGAAAATAGGAGGAAAGCCAATATGGGTTGATATGGATTAATCTCCAAATAGACTGATATTTCCAGCAAAGTGAAGAGCAGTGTGAATACAGTAGCTTCCTATTGTGCTCTCCCTTTTTAAAAAGAGATATATACACATATGCTTCTATATGCTATGCTTGTGCATGCGTGGACTATTTGGGGAAGAATACACTAATAAACTGAAAGCACGGTTGTTTTCGTTGGGCAAAGACACTATGGTGAAGCCAAAGGGATCAATAGTTTCAAACATATCCATTTTCTTTTTTTTTTTACCGAATGCATGAATTTTTTAAATTAGAAAGCTTAATAACAATGAAACATCATAAAGACAGAACAAATTCATATCGTTGAATAAATGAACAAAGCACTAGGATTTTAAATATGGCCCTGTCCTGCTAAGCTTGAGAAGACTTGCAGCAAGCCCATAAACACTCTTACTTCCTTTGGGCTCCTGAGGGCTCCAAGGAATGGCTTCACCTTAAAAGAATCTCACTTACTCTCACCCAGCTGCTGCCTGTGGAGGTGCTGCCAGCAGAGGGCGCCCTGGATGGCACAAGGGCCAGGCAAGTCAGCTGCATTGCAATTGGAAAGTTTCTTTGTTAGGAGTAAGTGTAAACTAAGATGGGGGGGGGGGAGGCGGGGTATTTAAAAGGAAAAAATGATTAAGAAAAGAATGTCTGTGTGAGGGCTGTGGCAAGCTCTTGGCCACAGAGCTGAGGGTTTTATTTTTGCCTAGGACACTGTGGGGTAGTAAAAATTATCCTGGAGACCAGGCAACATTACTGGTAAGTTACGAGCTCTGGACTCAGGGTGCTCATCTGTATGGGAGGAGTAAAAACTGTAGTTGCTTCATCAGGGTCATGGTGAAGACTGAATAAGGGGTTGCACACAAAGTCCTTAAGGACAGTGGCCTGGCCAATGGTACATGGACAGCAGTGCATGGGCTTCCGTGAACTAGATGGCTCTGAAGAATTTTCATGCCTTCTTTAGGAATCACTTTTCTCATGTATACAATGAAAAGGTTTGACTAGCCCAGTGGTTTTAACTTTTCTGAGTGGAAACAGCCTTGAAGAGCTGGTAAAGCTTTGAACTAGTGAGTCCAGAAAAATCCACATATCTCCCCACCACTTGCCAATGGAGCCCTCTGTGGACCCATGTTGAGTGTTCCCAGACTTGTCTCTTCTAACATTAATATCCCAGTTCTTTGAGATTCTCATTATTCTTGGCATGATTCTTCATGGAAAAAGAAACTTGAAGAAAAATAAAAAGCAGGCTACTTCTCCATCTGTGTCTCTCTTTTTCCCTAAGGACAAAAATGAGTAGTTATAATTTTCAAAGAAAACACTAGACGTCTTCTTTTCTTTCATCCCCCTCCTTTTTTGGGGGGGGGAGCATATTTTTTGCTATTAGTCTTGTTTACTTTTTGTTTTACTTCCATCTGTGGCATGGGTACTAGTAATATGATTCCAGGTCAGTTCTATGGATGAAGCCAAAATAAGGAAGTGAAAAGACAAAGGAAGTAAGAAGAAATCATGGTTCATATGTTCTCGCTGGCATTGCTACATGTGTGCACTTGTGTGTTTGTCTTAGGGCATTCTCTTATTCTCTACATAAAATATCAGAGGACCAGAGACGTTAAATGTCTTGGGTAAAGTTACACAGCTTTTTGAAGTGATCATACATTCAACTAGTATGACATGAAGTTTGACAGTCTATGTGCTGGGCTCTGGGTATGGATGGAGTGGTGAATAAAATAGTTTAGGTTTCTCTCTCCATGGAGCTTTAAAAGTCTGGTGGGGAATACAGAAGCCAAAATTTCTATAAAACCTTCTCTTTCTCCCATGGATGACAGTTTCACTGGAGAATGTGAACAGTGGGCTAGGCAGCAAATGAAGGACGACGGGGCATTTATATAGAGGGAGCCTTCCAAAGATTTGGGAGGTGGGGATATGCTCCAGGCATAGAGAAAGCCCCTCCTGTGGCGGGAAAGCATTGGGTTTATTTGAGGGGCTGAAATTTGGCTAAGGATATGGGACATAGTGGCAGCAAATGGGTTGAGGAGGTGGGCAGAAGCCTGACTACCCAAGTCTTCGTAGGCTGTACTTCAGAGCTCAGATTCCACTATAAGCAGTGTGAGTCGACCTTCAAGCTGGCTAACTTACGCTGAATATGCTCCTGGTTTTCTGCTGCAGCATCAAGAGCTGAGACGCGAGAAATGCCTTTCTTATCCCAGCGGTACTCAGAAATTAGGGGGGAGATTGTTGGGCTGAAAAAGTAACTGGTGCTGGGCTCTGTTGGTGTTGAGTGGGTAGGGCCCTGGGATACTACTCACCCAGAAAAGGCGTGAGATAATTTTCTCCAATAAGGAATTGTCCTGCATCCCACCAGACTTCTGAATATCCCCACTGAATATGAATAGAGGTGAAAAAACTTGCCTACAACTAACTGAGTCTAGATCCTAAATCTTTTTATACATACACTCAAAGTATTTGGGGCACTTTTCTAGGTAAATGAAGAAAATTTTATTACCAGGATATGTTTATTGATTCAAGAAATCAGTTTCCTGGTTATCAAGTTTTTGAGTCACTAACATCCACAGCAGATTTTGTGGCTGTCCATGTCATTGTGATTCTCCATATGGGACTTCTTTATATTGTCTAGTGCATTCATGCCCAGAGCTTCACCTTTTGAAATTATATTGTTATTAATTAATCTCCTTTTATTTCCCCCTCATATTACATTGTGTTGATTTAAAGATTGTTAGGTGGGTTGGTTTGTTAAATTATCTAAGAATTTCACTTCAGGATGGTAAAGGGCACGGGAACTAAAGAGTTCCCACCTCTAAAAGGTGTATGGGTTTGACAGTTGGAGAAGGGCTGCTGTTTGTGCAGTGTGCACTGTGGAGAACCAGATTTGAAGAAGGGAAGCTATGGCTTGGAGAGGTTGAAGAACTTGTTTGCTTCACTCAATGTGGAGCTGAGCCTGGGATTTCAATTACAAAGCCATGTCTTTCAGGTCTGGGCAATGCTGTTTCCTGGGACCCCCAAACATCCATGCTTTGGAGCAACTTGTGATGAATACCCATTGTGATGGGAAGCGCTTACCCGTCCAAGTTCCTTGTCCTCCAAGGCCAGGACGCCTGTGCTCTCTGTGAACAGCTTCACCTTCACAGCAGGCAGTGCGTGGGTTGTGGAGAAGTCACCCTGGGTGCCCCAGCTGTGGACAGAATGAGAGAGGTCAACGTGGAGAACTCTGCCTTGACAATACTAAACTTAGCTGCCTTCTGCGTGGGTTGGGTTAAAGCAGTATTAACCCGAGGCATCGTTGGCTGTCACATCCTCCTCTCCTCCACTCCAAAGCTGCCAGAGTGACAAAAAGTGTTAATTAATGTGGTAGGCAAATGCAAGACAGATGCTCAGAAAGTTGCCATGGATCCTCACAGAGCACTAGAAGGAATCATGAGGAGTTAGCATGAAATCAAGTGGGTGAGAATTTCCCTCCATACATTTGCTATACTTATAAACTATTCCCAGATAATCACGAATACATATTTTCTTGTATCCTTGGAGTCCCTAGCTCTTGGAAGCTACAGTTCTAGATTTTGAGATGGGGCTCCATTTGGTCTGAGCTAATACCTGACTTTAAAATGAGACTTCAGTAGTAATGGGTAGTGGGGTGGTGAGGGGCTCTCTTTCTTCAGGCATACAAATATGAGTTGAAAAGAAGAGTGGATGAAGCTCAGTCCTGTCATCAAAGAAAGGAGTTGTGTGGAAAATTCCCTCCCCCACTCATGGTCTGTGGCCATCTGAGCCTTAGATCACCTCACAGGAAAGCCTGGCTTACCTAACATTGGGGTAGAGTGCCAGGCTGGGCTGACATGAGCCCCCGATGTGGCCTTTTCATTCACTCTCCACTATTCTTGCAGGGTCGTTTCCATCCACTCTGTACCTGAAATCAGTGTCATCTCCTGAAGTGCCAACTGGATTGCACTAAGCCCCTTCCCTAAACCCTTCCATGGCACCTGTTCCATTTCACACAGAATGCCATCCAGACCCCTTGATAATGGTTTCCCATTCATCTGCTCCAGTGTCATATCCATCCTGATTGGGCCACCTCACTGCTGTCGCATGCATCGTTCCTTCTGTTGGCAATGCTTCTTCCCACCTTGCTCTTTTCTTGACTACCTCTTATGGGCTCAACTTAAACCCCACTTTCCTAGAGGACATGTCCCATGATCTTCCGTTGTAAGTTTGGCTCCAGCGTTAAAGTCTCTTAAACATATTATTTAATTTTCTGCCCTAGCAATCATTGGATTTTTAATTATTGCTTTGTCTGGTTGTTAAATAGCTAAACCCCTATTATTCTGTAAGTTCCATAAGCACAGAGAGTGTAGTTTGTTTATATTGTATACCCAGTACTTAGCACATAGGACATACTTAATACATTTTGTTGAATGAACAAATGATGCCAAATATATATTATTTTACAAAACCAGGAAACACGAATAGATGAAACTGTATAGAGATGTTTATTCATCTTGCCTTCTGTCATGGTCAATTTCCAAATTGTAAGATATTCATTAAATATTATTTTTAATGACTCTGTAATAGTGTACCTTATGGATCCATTATAATTTATTTAATCATTTTTATATTATTGAGACTGAGATACATCATTACTTCTTGATCTCATCTCTGATGATTTCCCTGGGTCAGTAACGTAGGTGGGAAATCATTTCTTTATGTGTCAACAAACATGATGGTGTTCTTACAATGCTGCAGGAACTGTGTTCATCAGTAAATACTTTCAAGGCTTGGGACACCTACTCCCAAAATGCTTTCCACAAAGCTATCTTCCCACTACCTGGAAATGAGAGTGTGCAAATCATAGCGCTTTGCCCACATTGGTGTCCCTAATCATTGTCTTCGACCTATTTTGTCATGGTTGTTTTCATGGGCATTTTTTTTTTTACTAATTCAAGCAGGCTTGAATATTTTCCTCTGTGTTTGTTGGTTGTTTGCATTTCTCTTTTTGTAAATGATGGAAATGTGACTATAATCTCCCTGTTGCACTCAAATAAACTCAAAGACAGGATGGCTCTAGAAAAAGTTGACAAGACAGCAGCAGAATTATGTGGGGAGGGGGAATCCCAGATCTACAAGGGTCTGTGTGTGCAAGAACCATGAGGAAGCATACCAATAAGCTACAGGTTTCAAACTCAACAGCAAAATGTGAGATATATAGGTAGAAACTCTTAAGCAATTCACCATCAGCAATTGCAGGAAGCCCTTAAGATAGGGCAATCTTTGTCTTAGCAAAGGCGATATGACAAGACATAGAGTTTTGAACTATATATCCTTAGTCCAAATCCTGGTTAGTCACTTACAAACTGTAGGATGTGAGGCAATATAATTTTTGTCCCTGTATGTCAGTTTGTTCAGCTGTAAAATAACCTCACTTCACAGAGAAAACAGTAGCGGACTTGAAACAGGAAGGGAACACAATAAATTTTGGCTGCCTTCCTTTCCCAAATAAGGATATGTAAGATGTAGTCTCATAAGAGTGATGATCACTCATATTGTGTATTATCTATTCAACACATACCTATTAAGCACCTACTAAGTCTTTCCCTTTGCTGGGCAAGCAAGACAGATATTACCCTTCCTTCAAAACAAGGTAATTTGTAAAACAGCTATTATTATTCCCATTTCACAGATGAAAAAGCTGAGAAAAAATCCAAGATCTTGTGTATTTTATGCCAGTGAATTGCAACAAAATTGGGCTAGAACCCAAATTTCTTAATTCCCAATTTACAGCTCCTGCTTCTATTATTCTCATAATTATCAATAACAAGCACTATTAACGACTAGCAATATTGGCAGAAAACTTGAACATTAATTTTGTATTTATGATTAATTATGCTATTAATCTCTTTGGGCATTTATCATGTTTGGTAATAGAGATGAGGAATATTCCTGTTGGAAACCAAAATAATTCTTGAATAAGACACTTTAACACTGAGCTACAAAGAGGTCTTGATCCCAGTGCCCCAGGACTCTCCCACACAACATTCCCAAGATACTTTCCTTGGACCTGGGTTATATGAATTTTGTGGTCAGCTCAGCAGACAGTAACCCAGTTTGCCTGAACTTCTATTGCTACCCAGACATTCTTAGCCAATAAGGCATTCAACATGACCCAGACTCTGAGGCAAGGTGAGGTGGCCTAGACCCTGTCAGTTGGATGGAATTCAAGCTGCTGGATGCTGTCCTGACCACAACTGTCCTCTTGGATACTGAGTTGCTTTTTATATCTACCAGGCCTACAGCTGTGCTTTTGGCTTCCTACCATGACCCTTGACTTGCCTCAAGTTCTTAAAGTCACTAGAGAATCCCAATTTATCCATCAGATTTTAAAATGGTAACCAGGCCCATTGGAGCAGGCCATAAGAGAGTCTCCAAATGCCTAAGTCATTTTCAATGCCCATTGCAAAATGAAAATGTGGGGCTTCTTATTCAAAAAAGCATGAAAAAGTGTCCTTCAAGGTACCAAGATATAAAGCATTTTCCTTTCTCTAAGCATTTCTTTCAATCAAATGCATGTTCCATTGTTTCACTGAACTTCACTTACAAACACAAGTTCAAAGATAAAATTATCAAGAATTTCAAGATGGTAATAGCAGAGAATTACACCCAATTTAGGTCCTCCCTGAGAGTGGTACTTGTGCAGTTGCATGAATCACAAGCCCATAAGTTAGGTTCTTAGTTCAGTGCCCCTTGAGTCTGTTTAGTCTGGATTGAGGGTGAGCAGCAGCAGAGGCTGGCTGCTGTTGCTATTGACATGAAACTTGTGCCCCTTGCTACAGTCATTGAACTTGCTGAAAACCACTCCTGCCTTCTTTTTGTCACTACTCTCTATTTCTAGGAGTCAGGGAGGTTTAATTATTAGCAACCTTCTTCTCCCCATTACTCTCCCCTTCAGGTAAAAGCTTCATGAAAATGTCCACTCTGTCTTTTTCTAGCCGTGAAAAGACCTATCTCTATAATAAAGAAAAAGCTAATAGTTGTTCAGAGATTACCATGTGCAAGGCACAAATTCCTATCCAAAAATGTTATACAGTCATACATACATTTTTATCTTGATCATCTGTGAAAGGCTTAAAATTAAATTATACCCCCATAGTATAATGGAAATTATGCCCCCATAAGAAATGGAAAAACTGAGGCTCAGAGAGGCAGCAAATGGCAGTCTGCCTCCGCAATCCAAACTCTTACCCATGCTGCCATATGCGTTCCTCACACATCCCTCCAACTTATTCCTCAGTGTCTTGATTAGGTTAATATCAGTGACCTGCGTACTTCAAAGGGTGAATTCTGTTTCAAGAATGAGGAGGCCTCGGGCTACTCCAGCTTCTCAGTTTGGATTTATCTCACATGTTCAATATACTTCACAGAGTATGACCTATCTTACAGACAAATTAGTCAGTGGAGGAAGCATCAAGCTTGGCCTTTCAGTGGGGTCACACATTTATTAGTGATTCTATTTCTCATTGTTGCATTCTTCTCTGCTCATTTCTTTTCCTTTGCTGTGCATTAACTGTGCTATTAAGATGAATACCTCTTCTTAAAAGTTTTCTAGAACTGAAATAAAATTATACTTTGAAGAGAATGATGGTTGGGAAGGTTAACTGATTAATTTGTCTCTGAAAAGGTAGATGAAGTACGATGGGTGAAATGTCCCCTCCTGTGACTCATATCTTATCTCTCACTGTACTCACACTGTACAGCTAGCTTGCAAAAATGCTAAAAATAACCACCAATTATTGGGTGTTTACAGTTTGTCAGGACCTGGGCTGAGTGCTTTTCATGGATTATCTCATTTAATCCTCCTGAGAGCTCTGTGAGATCTATTTTGTTATTACCTTCACTTTACGAATGGAGAAACTAGGATTTGGAAACTAGGATTTGGTCCCTAACTGGGCCAGGGTTTCAGGCAATCACAGAGCTGGAATTTAAACTCCTAGTTTCCGAGCCCAAAGCCCATGTGTTAAACCACAGAGCTTTTCTGCCTCTCAATAACTCATAACACAGTATTACAGTAGAGTTTGAGTGTGTATCTGCCTCTCTCATTAGATGATGAACACCTTGGGGCAGGAAGCATAGCATACTTTTTAAAAACTCTCCTGCACCCAACATAGGGCCTGGCATACAATAAATATTTGTTTAATGACTGGGAAGAGGTGACAAATTCAGAAGAATGGTGTCACCGAAAACAGGAGATACTGGAGAGAAGTGACACACAAGACCACCAAGGATGTGACTGCCTCCTTTAAACCAAACTGTAGGCTGCATCTCTTTGAGATCAGATGTTTTCTTAGGAGCACATCAGTTCTCTGCAGTGCATGCAGCATCTGCCAGCATGCATGGAGACCCAGCATACACACCAGAGGGATAGCACTCTGAAGAGCAAGGTGTAGGTCCTTTAAGGTCAAGGAGTGGTTAGTGATGAGGCCAAGGGCTGGAAGCAATGTGGATGCTGATAGGCATAATGATATAAAGAACCACCAAGTTATAAATTATTATTATTATTTTTGGTCTTTCAGCCATCAGCATATAAGCACAGAGTACAGAAATGCCATCACCCACGATGGAACCTCTAAATAGGAAGAAACAAGTGTGTCTTGGGACATGTGTGTCCTACCCAAATCAAATACCTTTTGCAAGAGGGTGGTGAATAAATAGATGAACACTCACTAGCCTTCATGCACTATGTACTATGTGTATTACTATAACCGACATGCATTGAATGGAGCTCTGACTTCTGCTGTTTAGGGATCTCACCTAATTAACCCTGCACTTCTCCCTTCATTTACAAAATACTTCCCGAATGTCTACCATGTGCTAATAACTGTGTTAGTGCTGTTGTGTATCCTAAGGTGAACGAGATATCAGCACTGCCTTTATGGACCTTATATTCTACTTAGGGAGATGCCATTGTGCAGAAATGATTATACTTACCAAGTGTGAGTATTTGCCTTGGCTTTTACATCTGTAAATTGGAAATAAGAATACTACTGATCCTAGAGGGTCCGTGGACTAATAAGTGGGAGATAAAGCTCTTACATACACATCATTCAACTCAATACCTAGCTTATAGAAAGTACAGAAAATATGTCTTTCATTTTAAGGGTTATAGACCAAGGGTTGGTAATGCCCCATGGGCCAAGTCGAGCTAACTACCTGCTTATGTATGGATTTTGAGCTAAGAATAGTTTTTACATTTTTAAATGGCTGAAAATAATTTAAAAGAATAATATTTCATGACACATGAATATTATACATAATTGACATGTAGTTTTATTAGAACAGGGCTATGCTCATTTGTTTACAAATTGCCTAGGCTGCTTTTGTGCTTCGAAGTGAGTTTAGTAGCTATGACAGAGACCATATGGCCAACAAGCCTAAAATATTTATTTTTTAGTCCTTTCCAGAAAAAGTCTACGAATCCCTGCTATACACAGTTAAATCTCTGGCTCAGTCTAATGGGAACACTTTTATTTTCATTAGCAGATTAGAAGCCTGCTCGCCTGAGCGCCTCCCTAAAGAACTGTAAACACGCACTGACAAGGACAGCTCATGCCATGGTGATCCAGTTTGCTGCTCGTAATTCTTCATGGGGCTCTCTCTCTAGCACTCTTGGCGCACTGGAAAATTTGGGATTGTGTATCACAGTGTTACAGACACGTGGTGCCCAAATGCGGCTTCCAGATCCACTTGAGCTGGCTGACTCACTTAGTCACACTACATCATTATTAATACCAAATAATAAACATGAGTCGCAGATAATTCATATTTTGGGGGGTCGTGATGACTTTTAAAGTCACAGCACATTATTTCTGCAAACCTGTTCCACAGGGCCACTGCTTTGAAAACGAACACTTTGATCTGGGGGAGAAACTAAGGGAGAGCAATATCCTCTGGGGGGAGGGAGGGAGAAATCCACAGGCAAGGCATCCTTATACTGTGTGTTTGGAGAGCATCTGCTTCATCGCAGTCACATCTCTGTTTACTATTTAAAGCCTCTTATTTGCGGAAGCCTCCTCAGACCATATGTTATCAACAAATGTTGCTAATCAAATACAGTAATTTTCATGAGAATTTCTCCCATCCCCCTCATGAACAAAAAATATTTGCCACAAAGGGAATATACTTCCCCAAATGACAGTAAACAGCCACTGCAAACCTTTGACAACAGAGTGGTATTTACAAATGCATATGTCAGTAAGCCAAGAGCACACCTACTCTCTGCAAATAAGGACCCTTGGAGAACTGGATTTTGTGCAGGTCTGTTTTGGGAGATGATGTCATTAGTTGCCATAGTGATGCTCAGCATAAGGCCATAATTCATGCCATGGAGACTGGATTCAAGGTATAGGGCTCATGTGAGCCGGGTGTTAAATTGGCTTAGTTCATAAAATTAACTGTGGGCTTTAACAGGGAAAGTGTTTTTTCAGGCAATGAAAATGTCTTGGTCCTAAGAGGAAAAGTTAATAATTGCCTGGAGATAACTGCCTCAAAACCTTTGGCCTGCATTTTAGACAGACTGCATGATATTCTACCCTAAGGGACTCAATTGTCCCATCACAGTGTGTCTCGTGCAAACAAATTGATAGGATGTGATTTGGGGCCTCTAATGTACTAGAAAAGCTAAACTACCTCTTATCTATGTAAATGAGATGTTTCCTTTGGAGAAATTGGGTTGTCTGGCAGGCAAAGAGATGAAGGCTCTGGTTTGCCTACTTGATATTCCCGTAGGAATGTCCCCTCCCCAGGAATCTGAAATGAAATGTGGACAAACTTAAGCTTTAGCTTTCTCTCCTCCCATCTGGTCTTCTAAGGCTTCCCTAACTTAGTCAAAGGAATTGCCAGCCATCCAACATTATTCTTGTTTTCTCCTCTTTGCTCCATGTCCACTTCATCACCAACCAGATCTTTCAGACCTCCTACATATATCATAAATTGCTACAGAAAAAAATAAATCAGAGAAGAGAAGTAGAAAGTGCCAGGAGGGTGGGTGGAATATTTAAATATAGCAACCAGCAATGATCACCTGTACTGTTTTTTGTTTTCTCTTGCTAGAATATAAATTCCACAAGTGCAGGCATCTCTGTCTGTTTTCTTCATTGCTTTATCCCCAGTACCTAGCACAGTGCCTGGCAATGGGGCATGCTCAATGGGAATTTGTTGAAGAAATAAATTCACTAAGTTGTGAATTCCTCCAGGCACATATATATACATGAAGATGAGTTTCAAGTTGAAAGTTAACTGTTGCAATGCTTGATTATCGTGGACTGACATTGTTTGGTACGGTTAAAGATGAAGTTCAAGTAAATGCTATACTATGAACTTCATAAAGGCAGGGACCAAGTCCATCTTGCTCACTGCTATATTCTAATGTTTAGCTCAGTGCCAGGTGCCTGTTGAAGACCTGATGGAATAACATATACAACACTTCATTCAAAAACAAGAGATTGTGTATCAATTCTTATTTTCTCTTTAGATACGTGAACTTTGACAAGCCACCGGCAGAGTCTCAGTTTGCTTACCTGTATATTTGGGGTTAATATATATTTCTTGTCCTCAAGACAAGATAACGGGTATTTAATTTCTAGCATTTCCTTTTGATTCCTCCTTACAGTTTCCATCTCTCTGCTCTTATTGCCCATGGCTGTTTTAAATTCTCTCTGATCATTCCAACATCATTGCCATAGCTGAGTCTGGTTCTGATGTTTGCTTTACCTCTTCAAATGTATTTTTAAAATCTTTTTAGCATGCCTTCTAATTTTTGTGGAAGCCAAATGTGATGTCCTGGGTAAAAGTAACTCCGTGTGGTTCAAGTAGCAGTTTCTGCTCCAGTCGGGTGTGATACTCTGTACTTGCATGTCTAATTTGGGGGCAATGGATTGCCTTGTGACCCAAATTCTCTGATGTATCTAAGAAGAGTTACTGATTTTCAGTTTGTTCAGACATTTCCTTGCTGTGAGGACAAGAACCAGGACTTCCAAGCTCTATGCATGCTAGACTGGAAACAAGAAACCCATTAGAATCTGGATATTTCAAGATTCTATCCTGCTTTGAGAGCTTAGATTGTATACTTCATTGGAGGTTGATGCATAAGCAAATGTACAGGTGGTTAAAATCTAAATGGAAAACCCATGATTGAAGCTAAGTAACAGGATGGTGTGGGATTAGGGGGAGTGGGGTGGAATGCAGTGCTGTGGAGTAACCTGGAGTGAACCTGAGGTTGAGTGTCCTGGGGTTTGTGGGATGAGATGAAGTGGGGGAGGGTCTGTCAAGGGCTAATTATAGACCACAGCACAGCACGTGGCCTGCGCATCAGGGCTGCCTTGTCTGAAATGGAGTTTACAGAGAGGCTCTGAGATATGCCCTGTCATTGTGAAAGGAGGTGAGGTTTTTTGTTACTGGAGATTATGGCTGTCTCCTAGTCTGAGAGAGATAAAAATGCTCCTGTGCATCTTTATCATCTAGCTGCCTTCCTCTAATCATCTGTTTATTCTACGTTTCTAAAGATTCTAGAGAAAATGAACTGCTCACTGCATGACAGGCCAAAAAAAAGTTGTAAAAGTTGCTGGGAATATGTTCATTCACTTTCCACTCTCTGTGAGTCAGCATAGCAACTTCTATTTAATTTCCTGCACTGGACCTTTTCCTGTAATTGCTCTTGTAACTTGAGTTGGTTATTATGCTTCTAACCTGTGATTATCATAATCAACTGGGGGGCCCTATGGTTAATTAGGTCTTTAGAACTTGAATCAGCTTTAGGACACCTTGTAGCCTCCAAAAGGTTTATGGGTACATAAAAGCCACACTATAGTCAGCTAGGACAAAGATGTCAGAAGACCCAGGCCAAGAGAATTAGAAAATGCATTGCAAACCCCTTGGTATTCCAACTAGTTCCATTAAGGGTATAAGCCAAGGAGAAACAACAGCCAGTAGAGATACCCAGCAACAGCCTGAGTTGAAAGAAACCCTAAAGATCACTTTGGCCATGACCTTCACATACAAATGAGGGGGGTACTGCAGTGGGGAAGGATTTGGAAGTCAGACTAATTTGTTTCTATCATTTAATAGCTTAATTATCTCAAGCAAATTTATTAGCCTCTTACATTTCACTTTTCAGGTCTATAAAATGGACATATTAACAGCATCTATTTTACAGGGTTTCCTATCTGCCTGTCCTTCAATAAAATGAGGGAAGTGCTGAGTACAATGTAAGTTCTTAGCTAAGGGCAGTTCACATTACCCAGGGAGCACAGGATTAAAAGAGTCTAGACTCTGGCAGCCTGGGTTCTATGACCAGCTGTGCCACTTTCTATCTTAGTGATTCTGAGTAGCAGACTGAATATATTGCAGCCTCTATTTTTTTACCTACAAAATGGGTATATTAATAGTGCTTCCTTCTGAGCATTCTCTTGGTAGAATTAGATGAGAAAAGGCTTTCCAGCCTAAGTGTCGATAAGCCCTCTATAATTATTCAGTGACATCTCAGGGATACATAAACAACTTAGCCCAGGTAACAGCACTAGAATCAAACATCAAGATGTGAGATGTTTTCAAAACCATCTGAGCAATGGCATTTGTGTTTCCTCAGTCTGTGCAAAATAAATTTGGGAACCAAATTTGGGTTTGATAAAGGCAGTTATGTCAAGGAGGTGCTGAGAACTTGTCTCACTTTCTCGGATTTCCTTCCTTCTTGGGTGTCTGGAACACTTCGTCTCACCCATCCCCCTTATGTTCTTCTCTGGCCTTGTATTCAGTTAGATCAGATTACTGTTCAAAGAGATTCACTCTTTTCTGCCTTCCCCAAGAGAAGAATTTTCTTCCTGTCCTGTTGATGTTGGGGTTGTCTATGTGACTACTTGCTTTGGCCTCCTCTAGGCAGAGTGTATATATCTCCACAACTTGATTTTGAAATTATCCATGAGGCTTCTTGGGCCAATGGGGTATTAGCAGATGTGATGGAAGCAGAGGCTTGAAATGTGCTGCATTTCTGGGCTTGCTATCATGCTCCTGCGTCATCACCCTGAGTAGAGCTTCCTTTGGGTGTCTGCTATCCCTTTGACCTGGATGCCAGAAGGAAATGTGGGGAAAGCACCCACCTGACTGTGAGGAGCCAAGGCCAACCATACCCGCAGCTTGAAGCACAGCCACCTAGCCAAGCCTGGCATGAATCAATCAACCCCAATCAGTCTGCAGACCAGTGAATAACTATATATGACTGGTTTTTAGCCATTCAGTTTTGAGATGGCTTATTATATGGCATTAACTAACTGATGCAGTGTCTTTACCTGGTACTTAGTTACATCATCTTGGTTCTATTCTTTGTCCTGTAGATTGGGCTGGAGTCCTCAGTTAGAATAAATAGCATATCCTACGATCCCAGACACATTTTATTGTCCTTTTATACAATCAAAAACTTTGTTATAGTCACTCAATAAACATCTGCCCAATGACCTCACTGGCTTGGTAAAACAGTTTCTAGCTCACATGTCCTCAGAGAACAACCACCCTGTTTGCAATGCCAAAGGAGGCAGTCTCTCCACAGTATGAGAACTGGACTGAGGCCTGATTGTGCCAGCTAAGGCGGCCACTGCCACTGTCTAGCTCTCCTAAAGAGCAAGAGTACCAACATGTCCCAAAGCCAAGGCAAGCAGCCAACGTCTCCCAAACCACTTCTGGTCAAGTGCTCCCAGGGGAAGCCCTAACCACAAAAAGGTGCTCCAGATCAAGCCTCCCACACGGAAGGCAATGAGCAGTAGGCCAACCTTAGAGTATTTGAATGCCCCCAACATTTGTGGCTCTGTCTGAGTGGGTATCCAAGCTGCGGTGGGCACGCAAAAGTAGCACTAGGGAGACTCGGGGATGTCTATTCAGAGATTTGGCTGCCACTCTGACCAGTCAGCCTCATCCTGTGAGACCTCCCTATTGCCTTTGACACAGGGAATTATGGGAGTTGTTGGTTTTGCTTTTATGGGCTGGGTTCCCCTCATCCCATAGGGTGGGGGTGCTGGAGGCCACTGCTTTGAGCCAGGCTGGTCTCTACCTGCAAGGACTGGCTTATGGATTTGTTCTTTTTTCTGCCTGTTTAACATGTATGAGAAATCACTGGGAGTGGTCACAAATGCCAGAAGCCTCAAAGGGAAGTGGTGAATGGGCCAGCTGGCTAAGTGCCCTTCAGTAAGGACTGAGATGCTTTCTTAAAGCACTGGGGAAAGTGCTCTCATAGCCAAGTGCACGGCAGAAGCCGAACAGGAGGCGGGGGATTGTTCTTGAAAAGTGACAAATTTCGGATGTGGTGAACTATCACCACTACTTGACCAGATCATGATATACTGACACTGTTTCACCTACCTTCCCAGTCAAATCCGACTCTCCTTGCACTGCACCAGGGTTCTTCACAAGGTCTAGCCACTCTTACTTTTGGACTGCCACTCATATAATATTAGATATACTCCAGGGCACCTTGTAAAATATGTGTAAAAACCTGGATACACCTTGAATGAGTTGCAGTCAATTAGTAGATATAGATTACATTTGAAAGACAATTCAATATTGTTTTTGAATTTGCAGCTATCTTAATTTTAGAGTTAATCCAATTGTTTTGGAGTTTTAGATAGTTTCCTAGGCTTCCAAAATTCATTTGCACCCCAGCACTGGATCTACATGGGTTTAGCAGACAAGATCACTCTGCTGGCCAGACAGTCTAAGGCCCAGGTGTAGCCTAAACTTTATGAGTAGCCTTTGGTTTTCACTCCAAAATAACAAATTTGAAGGCTCACTAATTGATAAAAGCTAGGATCAACTTTAATTTCCTTCAGTGCCAACTTGCACACACCATCCCAACAGAAATCAGTTTCATGTCCTTTGCTCAGGTAAAGTAGGTGGGCAGATATTTCTGCCATGTACTAAGGTCCATGTACTTTTCTTGTCTTCATACTGGGGAGACATAAAGTTAAAGAAGGGTGTTCCACAGAGTGAATTTGAAAGGCCCAACACAGGGACAATCTCTCAACCTTTGGGCTAGGTTGCTTCACTTGCTGTGGATTTGACAGTAACAAAACCTGCCTTTGGTAGCCCCCTGGATAGATAGCAGTTTTAAAATCTTTTAGTGCCTCCAAGTCCTTTACAAATGTTAGTTATCATTTTACAGCAGAGCCTTTTCTTTCTTTCTTCATTTTCTTCATAAAAGGAAGCATACCTGCTTCCTTCCTTCCTTCCTGCATTCTTTTCTATTTTGGAGATGGGAGCAAGGTGTGTTATGAGATCCATTTGAAGCCTGTCAGCTGCTGGTGCCTCTCAATTCTCATCACTGCTGCTTGTCATGTACTCTGTTTTGCTTTTTAACATTCCACCTTGTTGAGATGCACCTTGGGAAATCGAGTGGCAGAAAATGAAGCCAGGTGTAGCCTATGAGGAAATCTAAAGATGCTGTGGTTAGAAATGTGGGCTCTACAGTCAGATAGACTGGTTTGAGTCTTGGCTTCATTTCTTAGGAGCTGAGCAAGATGTATAGCCCCTCTGAGCCTTAGTTTCCTTCTCTGTATATTGGGGATAATCAAAATCCCTACCTCATAGTGTTGTTCTAAAGAATAGATTATGAAATGAAGGAAAAGCACTAGTACAGTGAATACATGGCACAGCTTGGCTGACTAATGTGAGCTATTTTTATTGACAGGGTCCTGGTGGTGACTGTATTTGAAAACGCCCATTAGAAATACAAGTGGTTGAATTTGGAGGCTTCCTTGAAGAAGGACATGACTAAAGTTATTTAAAAAACCCACCTTTATTTTGGTATTGCTGGGTTGTTATGAGTTAGCACCAAATTCTATGCAAGTTGATGGACTTGTTTGCAGAGGGTTTTTTTAAATTATCAAGATAAGTATGTAGAATCATTGTAGAATAATTCACATAATATGTGAAGCATATGTTCCCTTTCCTGGTTTTCCTCTACCTCATTGGCCATGCCTCCTTAATTTTCTGGTTGATTTTCTTCATCTTCTCTCTAAATATGAGCACATCCAGGTTGAAGTCTGCAGACCTGTTCTCTGTCTACATGAGTGGTTCTCAGTGGGGGTGGTTTTGTACCCTTTCGCCTGATACATTTGGCAATATCAGGAGACAGGTTTGGTTGTCATACAATGGTGGGTGTGTATGCTGCTACTTGCATCTAGTACGTAGAGGCTAGAGATACTGCTACATGTCCTACAATGCACAAGATAATTCCTCCAAACAAAGAGTTACCCATCTCAAAGAGTCAATAGTGCTGAGCTTGAGAAATCTTGGTCTACATTGACCAACTAATGATGTCTAATAGGTGCCTCCAACTTAATATGTTTAACACTTAACTTTAATCTTCCTTACCCAAAATCCAAATTGGTTCCTCCTGAAGTCTTTCTCAGGTCAGCAATTTGCTACTCCAGCCTTCCAGTTGTTCTAGCCAAAAGTTTGGAGTCATCTGTGACTCCAGCAAATCTGTTTTGTCTTCAAAATACAAGCAGAATCCAACCACTTCCCACCACTCCACTGATCTCATCCTGGCCCACATCACCATAATCTCTTCCTTGATTTATTACAAGAGCCTTTTAACTTGTTTTTAAACATTTCCCTTGTATCCTTCAAACCCCGAGGAGGTACAGTGACCCTGTAAAATGTAAGACAGATTTGATCACTTCTTGACTCAAAGCCCTCCTATGCTTGCCCACATCAGTCAAAATAAATGATAGTATTCACTGTGGCTTCCAAGAGCCCACATGAGTTGGACCTTCATTGCCTTTAACCCTGTCACTTTCATGATCATTCACTCAGCTCCAGCCACTTTGATCTCTTCCATGTGCTTCAAGAAAGCTAAGCATGCTTCCACCCCAGGATCTTTGTACATTCTCTTCCCTATGTCTGAAATGCTATTCTACAACAGTCTGCATGAACCACTATGTCAGCTTCTTTTAGGCTCTGCCCAAAATTACTTTATCAGTGATGCCTTCCCTGAGTGTCCTGCATAAAGTGGCATCCTAGCTGCACTCCCTGTTCTTCCCCACTCTATTTTTCTCCTTAGCACTTACTGTTGTCTAACATTTATTTTACTGGTGTTCTTGTCTGTTTGTTGCTTGTCTCCCTCCAACAGAGGCTAAGATCTGTGGAGGTCTAGGGATTTTGTCTGCTCTGTCCTCTGCTATATCTCTACCTAGACTAATGCCCTACTCTTTTTAGATACTTCACAAATACTTGTGGAATAATTAACTTTGAAATTATGCTACTGAAGGGTTCTAAAGTTAGAATAATTTTCCTTCACCATAAATAACATATTCCAAATGTGCCAGGCCAGCTGAGACTCTGTTCTTTGCCACTTATTTGTTGTATAACCATAGGAGGCTATTTTAATTCTTTGGATCTTAGTTTCCTTATCTGAAAACTTTCAATTCCTAAGTCATTTTGAGGTTAAATGGAATAAAATGCAAAAAGCATTTAACATAGTGTCTGTAACATACACTGTATATATAAATGGTAACAGGTGTAGCAATAATAATGGGGATTTACATGGGGATGTTATCTAGTCTAGACAGGAGCCCACTAAGAAGTCACCCTGTAGCTGCTCAACTTCATGTACTCTCCCAGAGTGTCCCTGCCTGCCTCCTCCCTATTCATCCTTGCTAGACTTTCTGGGCCAGGTTCAGAGTTTCTTAAATTTCTGAGCTTTCTGATTCAACTTTTTATAATTAAATCAATTTAATAAAATAAGGAATCTATTGCTGAAGGACACTGTATGTCAATAATGGAGATGAGTCACTGGACACCAGGCAAATGATTTCTTCCCTGGACTTGCAAGATGAGAAGCTGGGGAAATAGTACAGAGTTGAGGGCAATAGGGAATTGATTCGAGAGCTGCCCTGTTGCTATTTTTTTGTTTGTTTGTTTCTTAGTGAATGAGAGAAGGCTAACTGATTTAGCTTCAATAGTCCTCATTTTTGTTGTTCATTTGTCCATCCAGTCACATATGTATGTCCAAAATATGTTGATCACTATATGTGCCAGGCACTGTTCTCTGCTTGGGGCAAAACTCTATGAATAACACAAGAAGGATCATACACTCATGAAGAAGTTCTTATTGTTTGGATAAGACAGACAATAACAAAATAAATAAACATGATGATTTCTGAGAAGGACAGGAGCCATGAATACAGTAGACTAGGGTCATGACACAGAATGGCTGGGGCAGAGCTACATTAGGTAGAGTGATCAGGGGATGTTCTACCTGAGAGCATGGAGCTTGAGCTGAGACCAAGAGGAGGGATCCCCATCAAGCTCCTCATCTCCTTTTCTGTACCTTCCTTTAATGAAGTAAAGAGAGGATGAGGTGGGGGGTCACAGCTTCAAATTCACTAAAAGGGAGAAACCTAAACCCTTGGTTTCTACTTTATCTCTGCTACCCAACATCCTGAAAATACTCAGTAAGCAAATGGGTCTGGTTTGATATCTTTCCTCCTTTCCTTTCTCCTTTCTCTCATCTCCTCCTTTTCTCTCCCTTCCCCCTCTCCTCCCTCTCCTTCCCTTCCTTCCTTCTCTCTCTCTCTCTCTCATGCTCTCTCTCTCTTTTTCTCTCTCATTCCCTCTCTCTTGCTCTTCCTCTTCCTCCAGAGCTCCAAAGTGGAAGTACCTGANCCTTCTCTCTCTCTCTCTCTCTCTCATGCTCTCTCTCTCTTTTTCTCTCTCATTCCCTCTCTCTTGCTCTTCCTCTTCCTCCAGAGCTCCAAAGTGGAAGTACCTGAGCACGAGCAGTTTAGTTAGCAGATGTTATGACAAAGAAGGATCTTATAATGAAATTAGTTCAGAAAATGTTGACTTACAAAAAGACTTTCTTTTATGCAGGTTTTATCCATCTTCACTATGCTAATGTACATTGTAATGTACATTCTGAACCTTCAAAAGGGTCCATAGCACATAACATTTCCCAAACTTATATGATTACAGAACTCTTTTTGTCAAAGAGTATCACAAATGCCTAGTGTTTAGTGGGTTCATTCAGACTTTGGGAAACTCTGAATGAAACTGACCAATGCATGAAGAAAATTCTTCTTACCTAATGATTTTGTTCTGGATGACCAAAGTCATTTCTAAGGGATGTTGAGACCAGGATGTTGTCCTCCTATCCCAATATTGGTATCCTGATGTAACCAGGTAAGATTCATTATTACTATGTAGGAGAAAATAACCAAATCACTTAAAGGCTTGCTAAAAAGAAAGAAAAGCAGGCCATTTAATTTGTTGTGGGTGGCACCAGTGGTGGGATAGGTCTTGGTGAAGAAAAGAAGAGGTCCCTATATATACATTTTATGCCCTACTCCCCTCTGTTCTCCCTGAGTTACTGCCAGTCAGCATTCCGTAAGAGAATATCCCTCCCCTCATCCCAAATCCCCCTCTGCCACAGCAGAAGGGCCTGGAGAAATCAAAGATTGTCATACTCTTGGCTGATTATATAATCATCTTAATTACTAATCACTACTATGGTCATCAGTTCATCCCAACAGATATGATTTATCAAGCACATACTGTGAGCCAGGCACTATTTCAAGTGCTTTCCACATATTATCTCATTTAATCCTCACAGTAATACTATGGGGTATTGAGAGCTGTTAGCCCTGCTTCCTAGACAAGGAAACTGAAACTTAGAAATATTAAGTAGACTTCCGCCAAGATGGAGGCATAGGTGGAAACACTGTGCCTTCTCCCACAACCAAGTTTGAATAAAACAAAGGTTTGGAGAAACAAAGACACAACCAAAGGACAGAAAATTGAATTATACGGAAGTCCGACTACATCTAACCGTTCAACAGGACGGTAAGAGGGGCGGAGCCAGCAGCGAGCAGGGTCAGGCAGGACAGGGCCACCGACCCAGGTGCGCAGGCAGATGAGAACCAGTTGGGGTGTGGGGCAGACGGCGGGCGCATATTCGCACACAGTGAGACGGACCGCGCAGGCCCCAGGGGGTGAGGGCTGACGGAGGTGGCACACTCGCGAGCAGTGGGACGAAATGCGTGGGCCAGGTGACGGCAGCAACTGCGGCACCGGTGAGGGCCGTGGCGGCAGGCGGCGGACAGGACGCCATAGTCCCTCTTTGACCCCGCCCCCACATACAGCGTCACAACCCAGCGACTTAGTTGCCCTGTTCTAGTGAACATTTTAGGGCTCTGATCCTGCTATGGAACAGGCACGAACAACCCGAAAGATGGCACAAGAAGAACTCAAAGTCCAAGAGCCAATAACTCTAAGCGACCAAGAAATTGCCAGCCTCTCAGAAGCACAATTCAGGACACTATTTATCAGGATGCTCACAGAACTGGTAGATTATAGTCACAAATTAGAGGAACAAAGTCACAAATTAGAGGAATATATGAAGGCTAAACTAATTGAAATGAAGGGAGATGCACAGGAAACCAATAGTGATGGAAAGGAAACGGGGACTCAAATCAATGGAATGGACCAGAAGGAAGAACAAAACATCCCACCAGAAAGGAATGAAGAAATGAGAATTCAAAAAAATGAGGAGAGGCTTAGGAACCTCCAGGACATCTTTAAACGTTCCAACATCCGAATTATAGGGGTACCAGAAGGGGGAAAGAAACAGCCACGAGTGGAAAACATATTTGAACAAATAATAAAGGAGAACTTCCCCAGTCTGGCAAAGGAAATAGACTTCCAGGAAATCCAGGAAGCTCAGAGAGTGCCAAAGAAGTTGGACCCAAGAAGGAACACACCAAGGCACATCATAATTACATTAGCCAAGACCAAAATGAAGGAGAGAATCCTAGAAGCATCAAGGGATAAGGGGACAGTCACCTACAAAGGAGTACCCATCAGACTGTCAGCGGATTTCTCAAAAGAGACCTTACAGGCAAGAAGGGGCTGGAAAGAAGTATTCCAAGTCATGAAATCCAAAGACCTACAGCCAAGATTGCTTTATCCAGCAAAGTTTTCATTTAGAATGGAAGGACAGATAAAGTGCTTCTCAGATAAGGTCAAGTTCAAGGAGTTCATCATTACCAAGCCCTTATTATATGAAATGCTAAAGGGACTTATATAAGAAAAAGAAGATGAAAAATATGAACAGTGAAAGGACAGCAAACACACAGCTATTAACAACCACACCTAAAACAAAAGCAAACCAAGAGGACAGCTAGATCAGGAGTGGAACCATAGAAATGAAGAACACATGGAGGGTTAGAAACAGGGGGGTGGGAGGGGGAGAAGGGGGGAGAAGGCACAGAAAATAGCATAGATGGTAGGTAGAAAATAGATAGGGGGAGGGCGAGAATAGTGGGGGAAATATAGAATCCAAAGAACTTGAGACATGTGGTTATAAACTAAGGAGGGCAGAATGGTGGGGGAGGGAGTGTGCGGGTGGAAGGGATTGAAGGGGGGGAATAGAACAACTGTAATGGTATAATCAATAGAATATACTTAAAAAAAAAGAAAAGCATGTTCGAGAGATGAAAGGAAACGAATGCTTACACAACACACAGGTAACCATGATGCATGATGTAACAGTGACAGGGTTCAAGAGCACGTAAACAGATTCACTGATTGGTAGGTGGGGGAATTGGGGCAGTGAGCAAAAGGGTAAGTGTTGAAGTGAAGGGAGGGGATGGAAGGATGGTCGACATGGGTAAATGGGAAGATGAGTGGGTGTTAATGTCATGCAGAAACCATCAAACAGCTTCTTTGTCAAAGAGATTCAAAACGAAATAAACCTGAGATGCCAAAAAAAAAAGAAATATTAAGTAATTTGACAAAAGTCACATATTTGCTATGTGGTAGATGCAACTTCTCCTTTTTGATGTTTGAATACCATTCTTAGACACTTTGATGAATTGACTGCAGGATCTCAGGTGGTGTCAGCAGACCCTAGAGTGCTCCACATATGTGGGTGAGTGAGTGATAGACAGGTCTTGGTCACCCAATCATAGGTTTCCCCTCAATATTAGGTGTCTCTCGAAGGAAAAAAAGAGTAATTACTCAGTTTCTTTGAGATGCTGACCATAGGCATGCTCTTTTCTAGTTTTTGAGACATCAAAGAGTGCATTGGAATAGTGGCTCTTGGAATGATGATTTGAATGTTACTATAATTGTGATTCTTAGTAGGAGCCTCCCACTCACTAAAGGATGATGATAATGACAAAGCTCTCAGTGGCTGCTATGTGCTGGTCACTGCTCTCGGTACTTGTACGTGAATCATGTCATTTAATAAACTAAGAATTGAACCTGAGTTGAATGAATGTTCACTATCATGTGCCTCAGTTGAATAAGGTCAGCCAAAGTCAAGAAGGCTTGATTCAAAGAAACATGTCTGACACCTCAATTTACGCTAGATTCCTGGAAAGCAGATCTGGGTAAAGAAAGACCGGTCTGCCTTACTGGGACTGCTTCACAGTATTGTGAGCAACTAACAAATGTGAGACCAATTTTATCTTGGTGTGCGTGTATGTGTGTATATGTAGATATATACATACAACACATATATATATACATACACCTAATTGAGAAAGTAAAATATGTGACATGTAAATGTGTTGAAAATAAGAATTCAGTAGCCAATAGTCTTTTAAGCTTTCCCCTCATAGCTTCCTGATTTACATAAATAATAAGACAGTTTCATGACCTCTGAGTACTGCCCTATAGCTTTACTGGCTTTCCCATGATGGGGAGAGTAGCATCAATACTGCACCGCTTTTCAATGCTGCTCTAGTCTACATCCGTCTAAAGAAGACAATGTCTTTTTTGTTTGCCCACAAATGCTTCCCTCCCTCTGATCTATCAGTAGCTTAGGCTCTGGCAGTTAATTACAAGAGCAATAAAATCAGGTTTATTCCCTCCATTAATCATCCAAGAAAATTTATAGAGTTGTGGTCATTAATTTCATCATGTTAAGTGATGAATAATTTCATTATCTATTATTATTGCTTGTAAATTTTTACGGATTATTTGCATCATTAAAAATTCAACATGTGCCTAACATGAAAATGCACAGCTGTTTGGATCAGAGAGACTTTTTTCTTCTCCTTCTGTCTTATGTCAGGCACAAATATTGGTGATGGTAGGGTGTTAGAATGTTCTATTTTCCTTCACAGAGGGTAGAAAAAACAATGCTATATTCTGATGGAGAGTGAGAGAAAAATGCCAAAAAATCTGATAAATGACAAATGAGTGGCTGATGTATATAAACTGTGTATCTCTCCCTACATGGGGGTACTATTTCTGGATGGTTTAAATGCTTGATTTATATTCACATTTTATCATAATGAGTTAGAATTGCAATTTGAGGGTCATATCTAGGGACCTTGGCTTGGCCAATGTTTTATCTGTAATAATGAAACATGTGATAGCATATCTTGTCTGTAATACCACATTTTTGTATACTCAATATCTTACTCAGCTTGGACTGCTATAAAAAATACCATAGACTGGTGGCTTAAACAACAAATGTTTATTTCTCATAATTCTGGAGGCTGGCAAGCCCAAGTACCAGCAGATTCAGTGTCTCGTGAGAGATCACTCCCTGGTCCTATCCTTACTTGGCAGAAAGAGGGTGGTCAGGGTGGGGAGAGAGAATCTTCTCTCTTGTGTCATTTAAAAGTAAGGACATTAGTCTTGGCTGGTGTAGCTCAGTGGATTGAGCGTGGGCCTGCAAACCAGAGGATCATGGTTTGATTCCCAGTCAGGGCACATGCCTGGGTTGCAGGCCAGTTTCCAGGAGGGGACGCATGAGAGGCAACCATACATTGATATTTCTCTCCCTCTCTCCTTCCCTTCCTTTCTAAAGATAAATAAAAATAAAAATAAGGACATTAATGCCATTTATGAGGGCACCATCCTTATGACCTATTTACCTCTCAAAGGCTTTACTTCCAAACACCATCGCATGGGGAATTAGGGTTTCAATATACGAAATCTGGGGGAGTGGGACATATACATTCAATCTATAGCAGTCCATCCCTACATTTCCAAAATTCATGTCCTTCTCATGGGCAAATACATTCACTCCATCCCAGTGGATCTCTGCAAAGTCCAAAATCTCATGTAACTACCACAAGGGCCTTGGCTTGGTCAATGCTTTATCTGTAATAATGGGTCATGTGACAGCACATCTTGTCTGTAATTCCACACTACTGTATCCTGTCAGCAACATTTATGAACTGCTTACTGTGTGCTAGAGATGATGCCCCACACTGTACAGACATCATCTGCTTGAATCTTTGCAACAACTTAATGGTGTAGGTATGACTACTTCTATTTTACAGGTGAGGTGACTTTGAGACTCTCCAAAACTGAGGGCAACTTTTAAGTGTCTAATATTACAGATATTTACTGTAAGACATGGTCTATGTATATATTGTTATGCACCAAATTTATTGTTTGAGTAAACTTAGAAATGCTTTTGCATTAAAAATATTTTTTACTCAAATGTCCCTCTAACCCTGTAAAAAATCTTACAGAAAAAAGTAGACATCTTAAATTTTATGATTTTGTGACACCCTGGCATGACCAACCTCTTGATAAACATTCATTGATAATCTACTCTTTGTACACCATCATGTTAAATTGTGAGGTGCTACAAAGATGTCTGGCTCCTGTTTCTGTCCTAGTTCATTTGAAATACTGAGTAATTTTTTATCTGAACAAATAAAGAACTTCACAGAGGAGCTAGACAGTTTAAGATAGTTAAAAATGTCCCAAAGCAGAATAAAGTGAGCTAATAAATGACTAATAGAGGTAATGAGCACTGTGGTTCAGAGGAGAATGGGATTGATGTGGTAGCAGTGATTTGGGAATCCCTCAAGGTTGTGATGGCAGTGGTGGCGGTGGTGGCGGCAGCAGTGGTGGTGACTAGAAATGGTCTTAAATGGTCTTAAAAATGTATAAAATCCAGATGGGTATTGGGGAGGAAAAGTTGAATGCAATTGTTACTGAAAATCCCTCAGTATTTTCCTCGGCTCTCTGAATAAATTTCGAACTCTGTTCATTTTTTCAATCAATAAATACTTATCAAGCGCCTACTGTGCTTAGAATTACTGCAGACATGGTCCCTGCTTCATGAGCTCACAGGCTAGTGGAGAAACCCAAAATGGAATGTGTGATGATATTTATGGAGGGAAAGTTAGAGGGGCTAAAAGATCATACAGTACAGGAGAGTGTTTAACATGGGGAAGAGAGGGGAGACAGCTGTTCAGTAGCTCTGTAATAGCATCTAACACAAGTAGAGTCATTTCTTCACTTACTATGGAGGGTGGCTGACTTAGGCTGCTGGATAAATGGTAGGAATTTATGGGTTTGGTATGATGAATGAGCTATCACAGGGCAGGCAGAGTTGGCCCAAGGAGAACTGATGAAGTGGGTGGAGTTCATAGAATCTTTTCCTTTTCCCTGCTGAACATCCTTACTCTCCCGTTTACTTACCTCATTCCAGTTCTTCCTTGGGAACCCCCTCTCCCTGATCTTGTTTCACATGGTGTGGGTGCAGCTGACCCCACTGCATTTCCATGGCTATGATAATTGGTTCATAGATGGACACCTGACTCAGTTGATTTAATAATATTCAGCCACAAGACTTTGGCTAAAACCATAGGGAAGGAGAGGCTTTTTTTCTGTTGGGATTACTATTGTCATAGAATGCGACCTGTGAACTATTGGCAGCAACCCAATTGCCTCCATGAAGAAAGAGACTGCCTGAGAATGAAGACAACACAGAAGGAACAAACTGAGAGAAGGAGAAACTCTTGATGACATTATTTGAGCATCTGGATCCAGCCATGCCTGTAGGCCTAGACTCGTCAGTTACATGGAATGGTGAAATCTTTTTTCAGTCTAAGCCAGTCTGAATTAGGGTTCTGATGATTTCAACAGAATACAGGTTTAGTCAAGCAAAGCCCCGCTCATCTGCATTTCTTCACCTGCTTCCTCCTTTTCCAATTACATCTTCCCATAGTCCATGCGTCTCTTCCTTTCAGATACCTGCTGCCTCATGCTCAGAGCCTTGCCTTTTCCTCTTCCAACTGGGCTGCCACTACTCCATTATTTGAACATTTCTGGAGAACTCCTCTTAATCAAACCTTACTTGTTCTGAGTTCTATTTCTTCAGGTTCTTAGCAGAATACTGATCAGTCTGAGAGCCCCAAATTTTGTTGATGTATTCTTCTAACTCATTTATTGGCACCTTGTGGGCCCAGGTGCTTACTTTGATTAATTGATAGGAAAGGTCTCTGATCTCATGGAACTGATAATCTAGGTTAGTTGTACAATAACCTACTCTCATATTTAGATATTAATGATTAGGTATGGTCTAACCCCAGGACTGCCAAACTATGTCCTTTGGGGCAAATATGGACTTCTGCCTGCTTTTGTAAATGCAATTTTGTTGGGGGTATATCCATGCCCACTTATTTACACATCATGTGTGGTGGCTTTCACACTGGAATGGCAGAGTTGAGTCCTTGTGACAAGGGCTGCAGGGCTTGCAAAGCTGAAGTATTTGCTATCTGGCCCTTTACATAAATGTTTGCTGACCTATGGTCTAACCTCTGCTTCCTCACAAAGGTATTCACAGCTAAATGGGATTCCCAAGAGATCTGGTGTTTCAACTCAGTTCTTTTTAATGGTGGAATCACACAAAGGGTCAACTTGAACTTAGGAGTCTGGTGGTACTGTGTGAAATGCCACCCTGCAAGCACCATATTTATTCAAGGTATTCTGATTTTAAAAACCCTATACCCTTTGCATTCTACTCTATCATATAGTTGTTTGTTTCAATATGAAAATGATGTTTCAGATTTTGCCAATAAGTGGATATGACAGGAAGGCGTGCCCTGTTGAACTCTGTGACCTTGGGTTCCATGTATGTTCCAGCTTGAAAAACATGGCCTGCATTCAGTACACATGTCTAGTGTGGGGCTTTTTGAGCCATGGCTTAGAGAAGGGAAGGCTTCTCCAGGCCCCACAGCCCCTCTGCCCTCCATCAAAGGGATGGCACCAGTCAGGAAAGGCCACTGCTCCTGGCGGATTTTTGGCCCAAGCATCTGTCCCTTCTGCCCTACTGAACATTTATAAAAGTCTGAAAACAAAGAGTTTGTTGGTGTATTATTTTTTTAAGTTTTTTAAAAAGAATTTTGGTTTTCCTAATAAAATCATTCATTGCACCCTTATTATATGCCCTTTCCCCTAGCCCAGAATTTTCAACCTGTGTGCCATGAGAATTTTTAAAACATGCAGTACCTGACTATTTCAGGGGCACTGACCTCTTTTTCCTTAGATTGTCACATGAAAGAAGAAATGACAACAGCCAACACAACAATAGCTGTCTGTTGTGAATGAATAAAAATTATACTTGTTTTTGTCAGATTAGCAAAAAAGTATAATTTTTGGTGTGCCACAGAATTTTAGTAATTTGTTTATGCATGCCATGAGATGAAAAATGCTGAAATTCACCACCTTACTGAACTCTCTTTCAGGTGCCCTGTTGTAACTCATTTTATACATTACATGTGGACAGAGGCTGCTTAAAGATTAGGAATTTTTTTGTTGCCTTTATTTGTTTGGCATGTTTGGTGGTAGAAAAATTGTTCTGTGTGGTTGGAGTATTGCATTTGTTATTGATGTACAAAAAGGCATTTGTTATTCACTGAGTGTTATAGATTGATTTTGCTCTTGGGGTACTGGGCTGTGTTTATATTATTAGGTTTTATTTAACTCTGTTGGAAAGAGAATCACTTAGCTGGATGGACCCAGCCCCCTCCTCTTGGCAGAGCGGAATGGCAGGTAGGATTGAGGGACTGACTGTATCATTTAGAGATGGATGTCTAATGGTTCATTTATTAAGACACTGAGTGAAGGCCCACAATGTGAGTGGTCTGTGCTGAGCACATGGCCTGCAGGATCTAATTGAATTAGTACCAAGGTCATTGTGAGGTGGAGTATCCACTCTGGTTTTACATACGAAGTCGTTCTAATTTACAGTTTCTAAGCAACCTGATCAAGGTCATTCAACTAAAGAACAACAAGAAGAAGCATTAACATTTGCTGAGCAAAACACACTAGTCACTGTTCCAAGCAACACAGTATCTTGGTTTACAGTCACAACAGCCTTATGGAGCAGATACTGTCATTATTGTTGTGGTACAGAGCAGGAACCTGAGGCTCAAAGATGTTAGAGAACCGACTGGAGCTCACCAGAATAGCAAATCCGCCTCCTCTGTGCAACTCCTGAATAGTTCAGCTCTCACTCATGTCTCCCTCCTTCTACAATTACTCCTCTATCTGTAGAGCCTCTTCAATTGGTTCCTTTATGTTGGTTTCAAGTTGGAGCTGGTGTGTATCCCCAGGGACCCTGGCCCAGGGCTATCTGTTGAGTAGGCCCTCTCCACACCCCAGAAGCTCTGGGTGTGGGGTGTAAGGGAAATGCAATGGAGTTCAATGTACCTGACTCCTAGTTTTGGATTCCTCCCACCCTCAACAAATATTGCTTGCATTTCTACTACGTGCCAGGTGGAATTCTTGGTGCCATGATATACCACATGGCACAGATGGACACAACACTATCACTGGTACACCAGGCCTTTGTTTGATTTCTTTTTTGTGGGGGAGGGATGGGCACTGAAATTTCTTCCAAAAGCTGAACAAGCAGGCCTATATACATACACACATATGATGGGTTTTCCAGAACACGGTAAGTTTAGACTTTGTTATCTTAGCCAGCCTTGATAAAATAAGAAATGTAAAAATGTCTTCCATAATGCAAAGGGGCCAAACATTAGAAGCTGGTATTTTTAGGGATCCTGGCTCTTTTTTAATATAATTCTCCCTGAGATGGGCTGTGTGGATACACTTGCCCATTTAATCATTTGTTTACTGATAAAATACTAAGACACAAACAACACTCCAGAAGTTCAGGAAAAAAACAAACAACGAAGTTATGATAGGATTCAGCCACTAGATGGCAATCACAGGCTGTAAATGCTTCCCCAATTTTTGCAATAGACTTCCAGAGAGCTTCCCTAATACTTAACTTCTTCAACCACGACACATTTTTAATCTGTGTTTCCAAGCACATTTCCACTTGCTGGGGAAATATTTCAGCTGATGTGGAAATGTTGAAGAACACACTAGGTCCTTTGCATTCTCAACTACCATGTTAATTCAACCAAGTACAGTTAATTGATAATAAAGATGAAATTCACTTAGGATTGACATTCAAATGTAATTTTAAAATGCACTTTGGTTGTTTTTTTACAAATAGACCTTGATTTTGCCTTATGTAAAAGATGATAGCCCTGGCTGGTATAGCTCAGTGGATTGAGTTCGGGCCTGCGAACCACACGATCACGGTTCGATTCTCAGTCAGGGCACATGCCTGGGTTGCAGGCCAGTTCCTGGCAGGGGACTCACGAGAGGCAACCATACACTGATATTTTTCTCCTTCTCTCCTTCCCTTCCTCTCTAAAGATAAATAAATAAAATCTTAAAAAAAGATGATAGTGTCAAAAAAGGCAAATGTGTCAAAAAATTCCAGTTCCCTTTCTAAGAGTAGGGCCCACAGGTGGGGTGCAGGCGGGGCCGCAGTGGTGTGTCTATACCACATGTCTCTGGCCTCTTATACAGAGCTGACTGTGACAGGGACAGACACAAGATTGAAGCACTGCCATACTTCAGAGAATTTGAAAGACCAGGCAAATACAGAGGCAGGGGGCTAAGGCTTTGAATGGAAAGCACCACTAATTATTCTTTATTGGTGGCTGATAATTCCCTAGCATTTCATCAATATTGAAACTCAATCCCTCCATTTCCTCTGATTGAGTCATTTTAATCAGGTTCTATCTCTCAGCACCATCAGGAAACGAACTAGACTAGAATGGATTCCTGTTTATTTTGGGCATGTAAGAAGATAATGGGACTCAAGGATAAAACCGCAAAATGATTTACAACAAATGTCTAGTGTTCTTGGTCACTGCTTGTCGACAATATGAGGACTGCTTGGTCCTGGACTGTTTGATTATTCTTCTGAGTTAACCACTAGGCACCCAGACTTTTCGATAGAGTTTTCCCTGACGATACTGCCCATAAGGCCAAAGAACACAGGCTGCCATTTCCATGTTCTGCCATTTGTGGCAGAACAATCATTTTCTGAGACCGTGGTTTCAGTCAGTAGAAATGAATTAAGATGGTTTGCTATCACAGGAAAAAAAAGGATTCATAGCTAAATGAATGGTTCTCAGTTAGGGGTGCTTTTGCCTTCCGCTCCCAGGGCACATTTGGCAATACCTGTTGACATTTTTTTGGTTGTCACAAGAGGGGGTGGGGATGCTATGGTCATCTACTCAGCTTTTGTTCTCTTCTCCCTTTTACAACTTTGGAGACCCTTTTAGAACATTTTAGAATCCAGGGATGCTGCTAAATATCCTACAATGCACAGGGCGAGAGATAACTGGTCCCAAATGTCAGGAGTGCTGAGGCTGAGACACATTGGCCCCAAATCTTTCAACTTCAGTCAGTGGTCTGGACATTTTAGGTACTTCTGGGACATAGTAAGAGGACTGCTGGGCTGTTTTGATTGGGTAGAATGCAATGTTTGGTGCCTGAATCTCTACTCTCCAGTTCTCATTCCCCACCCCCATGCCCATATATTTGCATACCTTTCCTAGCTCCAGCTGTTTGAGAATTGCATCAGACTATCCATCTGTCTCCAGAAAAAAAGAATCCAAAAATGCAAATGACTTATTCTCAGCTAAGCACACAGCTGTGCAAAGAACCATTTAAACCAGGGCTGCTGACAGCTTTTTTTTTTTTTTTAAGAAAACCATTTCAAAATTTCTCCAGCTTCTTAAAGAGTTCCTTTAAAAAATCCTATGGTTAGGTTAAGAGATAAAGTTGCCCATATCTTTTTAAATGTACTTGCTTCCTGCTTTACTGAGAATTTGGAAATTCCCAGAGACGGATTTGTCTAATTTCTTGCTTTCATATTTTCAAGTTCCTTCCCATCCCATAGGGCAAGTTACCCAATAATGGTTCTAAGTATTAGTTTTTACTAGTGGATGGGGATGATAACACCTTCTTCACAGGACGTTCTGAGGTGGGTGTGCACTAGTGCCTAGCTCAGGATGACACTTTGTCTCTGGCTCCCTCTCCATGAATTGGCTTGGCCTCCAGCAGACATACCTGTGGTACATGAATATGCCCTCCTGGTCCCCTCTGACTTTTCTGGGCTGAGCACCTGACCAGGCTGAACCCATCAGGTTCCCTTCTTCTGAGCATTCTTGCTCCAGCTTTTATGTTATCCCTTCTAAATGAACTTGTTTAAGTTCTCTCTCCTTGGTTTAATTTTCAAGGCTATTTTCCACTTTGACTTAACCTATCTTTATAGATTTCATTCTCTTTTCCTCCTGTGATATCCTTTTAGAACCTACCTTCCCCACACAGCCTGCACCTCTGAGACTGTAGTCATTGGTGAAAAAGGCTTCCTTTTCTGGAATGCCCTTTCTGCCAACCCTGAACTTGCAAACAGTCAAATTCAAGGTCATTTCAAAAGCCATCTCTTCCTGGAGCATTTTTCCCCCAAAAGAAGAAATCTACAGTTCTTCTCAGAAAGGAAACCTCTCTATTTTCTGTTTACTATTAACATACATAACTGATTTCCTTGTGAGTATGCATGAATCATAGGGGCAAAGGTTTGCTTTTCTTTTTCTATTCTTTGGCATCTATTAGCATTGTTTAGAATAAACTGTAGATACTCAATTAAACTTATCAAATTAAGGATTGCTTATTCTATTTATTTGTGGCCCAGGAACTTCTTCAATAGCTGTTACTTTATCTATTTTAAGATTGTAATACAATGCTGATGTATATACACATAAAATTCAGAGAAAATTAAGAAATTATTTCAAATGTTTCCTTCCCCATGAAGCTTTCTTTGGTTTTCCCATCAGGAATTAACAATTTCATTTGATACTTGGTTCAGCTCGTTCAGGAAACAAAGCCAATTGTGGAGGAAAGGTTTTCTTTTGTCGTGACTAGCCATACAATATCACTAATTTAATGTTTCTCATTCACTTAAATTTGCAAGCTGTCAAGTGACCTTCCTTTTCCAGTGAACAGAATCTATCTAGAATTTACTAACATTTTGTTTTTGCTAAAGTTGTTTTTATGGCAACTGTTTACCATCAGACAAAAAAATAATCCCTTTAAAATCCAATTTTTAAAAATAAAAGTAGATTGAAACGATATATAAAACAAATAGTACTGATGGTGTGCAGGATTGGTGTGAAGGTCAGGAATGAACAAAGTTTTAGAAAGCTGTAGCTCATGCCGTACACTGTAGATTTAACTGCAGTAAATGTTAGAAATATGTCAGATTTGAAAAAGGGAGGGTGACTTACAAGTAGATATATGTCCTAATTCTTCTCAAAACCATATTTGGAATAGATTTTTCTATGAAGACTCATCATTAATATGTATATATGAGGATTTATTTTGACATAATGTTAAGTCCTTAATTCTTCTCAACCATTTTCAGGTTATATTACAGTTGTGTGTTTGCGTTTGTGTGTGTGCATCCTGCTCTCAACTGAACAGCAAACACTAACCATCGCAGTCTGATTCTGACGAATTATGCAAACCCCCGTCTAATCCAATTATTCTGCATAATTAATGCAGTTGGTTTTTATTTATAACTGAGTTCAATTTTAAGGGAAAAATAAATCTCTTTTTTAAATTTTCTACTGCCTTAGTTTTATCCAGCTTTGCAAATTGTACTTATGGTCTGTCTATAAAAATAAACCTAAATGTAAATTATGATTTAAATCCCCATGAGCAAGCTGTTCTGCCTTATTTGTTAGAAAGCAAATAAGACCTACTTTATGACCTATTTACTAAACTGAACATTTCAAACCAAGGGATTTAAAAGACATCAATCATATTGATATCATAACCACAGAAATTATTAAACAGAGTAATGCCTTTGAGATAATCTAAGAATCTTTAAAAGACACATCTGATGTTTTTCTTTTAAGTTATATGGTGATATGGAATTAAAAAATGTACATATATACATTATTTGTGTTCACCATTGAAGCTGTTGTTTAACCAATCTATAGAGTCAAAAGACTCTAAACTGTGCTTTTTTTTCCCCTTGTAACTTAGTTTTGGTCACCAGCATGCATTTACTCCCTTCACCATTCACCTGGACTGTGCCACATCAATGTTTTAAAAACCAGTGGAATGAAATAGGATTCCTCCTCTCCTTAAAATGCCATTGTTATTTGAGGTTTCAAATAGATGTTGTTTCAAATTGTCACATGAAATTCTAATTGAGAAGCCCCAGGTAAGCAACATGTTCATAGATCAGTTGATCTGCTTCTTGCCTTGAGGAAATTTTTGCAGGGAAAATTTCTTACGCTAATAATGTCTAAATATTTAGGTTTTCTCTATTGTAGGTGAAGTAGAGTGTTCCTCCTTCTCTCTTCAGATTCACAAATTAGGAAGAAACCAATTAGGAAGGTGTTCTGCTGTGTGACTTGCTCCCATGGGCATAACCAGATTGGAAAGAAATGCTCCCTGCTGTGCAGAGGAGTAAAGCATTGGACTGGTTCCTGCTGTGACAACAGAGGAGAAAGCAGAGAATGCCCTGGGCTGCATCCACTCCCTCGGGGCGTGACTCAGCTACTGCAGGCTGCAGATTATGCGCACTTCTCCAAGCATCAGCCATCAAGCAGTCATTTTCTTTCAGTCTCAAAAAAAGCACATGAGAATGAGAGATCTTAATAGAGGGACACTCTTGAATCTTCTTTGTTTGTCTAAATTTTGTATATGTGCAAAATTTAGTAACTAACTACTAGCCACATGGTTCCTACTGATCGTGACATTCCAGGCATAGTGATAAATGAATAACCTGCTCTTCTGCAACTCAGGAAATAGCACCTCAACTGTCTGGTTGCTTGAAATCCAAACCTGGATGCTACTCCGATTCCTCTCTTATCCTCACTACTACTACTACTACTGCTACTACACACACACACACACTTCAACCATAAGCCTCGGTATACCATTCTCCAAACATATCTGTTTTTCTTCATTGTTAATACAGTCTAAGCCACCGCCACCTCCTACTTGGACAGCGGCAGTAGCTTCTTACTAGACTCCTTTATGCTCTCCTAAAAAAGAGAAATATATGAACATTTTTCCAGTTAATTGTTTAAATAACAGCTTGATTGAAGTACTATATAATTTACATGCCATGAACTTCATCTCTTTTACATGCACAATTCAATTATTCTTAGTAAATTTGCAACGTTGCACAACCACAGCTATACTCCAATTTTAGAATGTAACTGCCACCCCAAAAGAGCCCCTGTGCCTGTTTGCAGCCCATCACACTTGCAGCTGCAATCCTAGGCAACCACTGGTCTGTTTTCTGTCTCCGTAGAGTGGTCCTTTCTGGACATTCATGTAAACAGGATCATGTAATATGTAGTCATTGGCATTGAGCTTTCTTGTAATGTTTTTGAGGCTTATCAGTGTTGTAGTATGCATTAGTATTTTATTCCATTTTACTGCCATACCTATAATTGTGAAGCATAATAATTAAACAAACACCAGGAAGCCATCATTCAACTTCAAGTTAGAATATTATACAACTACTTAGTGCTCTGCTTCTCCCTCCAGTCCGTCACCCACCTACCACCTGGCATGATGGTCGTCCTTTGCTTACAAGTTTCTGATGAATTCCTGTGACCGTTGATGTTAAACCTAAAGTTCTTTAAGTCCTTTCATAGTCCACAAGGCTTTACCTGATCCTTGCTTCTCTCTCTTCTTACTTTGCTCTTACTCATACACTCTAGACACAATGTTTTTCTTTCTGCTCTTTGAACATCACAAGCTATTCCACCCCTTTTATGTAAATGTTCCTCTGCTGGATCTGCACGTGATTGGTCCTTGACATAGTCTCAATTCCAAACCCTCAGGGAGGGATTCCCTGACAAGCCAATCTAGATGAACTTTCTCCCCAGCCAGTCACTACCCATCATACTACCCTGTTAAATTTTTCATAGTACTTACTGCTGTGTTTAATAGTTATTTGCTTACATATTTTATGTTAACTTCCACTAGAATATAGGATCACTGAGGGAAGGGCCTGTGTCTCTCTTGTTCATTGTTTTATGCCTTGTGCCTCGAGCATTGTCGAATTCATATTTTATATGAACTACTATTTATTTAATGAACAAGGAAATGGGAAAAAGTCAGGATGTGGAATACACAGGTAAAATCAGGGTTCAAAATGGATCTGGAGATTTGAAATAGCAGGTAGTAGAGAGTGCCCCAAACAATGGTTGATGCTTAACTGGCAATGTTTTTGGATCTGTGCTTTACCATTTTCTTTTAAATCAGTGTTCTTGGGACTTCCAGCCAAGATGGAGGCATAGGTAGACACACTGTACCTCCTCCCACAACCAAAATAAGGACAACCATGTAGAAACAAAATAACAATCAGAACTGACAGAAAACTGAACTGTATGGAAGTTGGACAACCAAGGAGATAAAATAGACACATTCATCCAGACCAGTAAGTGGGGCAGAGCTGGGCAGCAGGATGGAGAGGGGTCGAGGCAAAAAAAGTGGTGGCACTGGGTGCGAAAGGCACCTTGGGCACACAAGACGGCAGCCAGCTGACCCTGGGAGCACAGGCAGTGGCTGGCAGACCCCAGGCATAGGGTGGCAATGGGCAGACCCAGTGAGGCATCGATCTGTGAAGCAGGGCACTGTATGTAAGGCGGCTGACTGGGCGGTCCCCACATGAACGTGCAGATAAAGCAGGTGAAATTGGGAAGCGAGACAGACTGTGCATCCCAGGGTCCCACCACCAGAAAATAAAGTCTTGAAACACCAATTGAAAACACCTGTGGGGGTTGAGGCGTAGGGAGAGACTCCCAGCCTCACAGGAGAGTTTGTTGGAGAGACCCACAGGGCCCTGGAATGTATGCAAACTCACCCACCTGAGAATCAGCATCAGAAAGGCCCAGTTTGCTTGGGGAGAAAGGCGAAGGTGACTGAGATCTGACAGAAAGCGGAGCAAGCACCATTGTTCCCTCTTGGACCCCAACCCCACATATAGCATCACAACTAAGCAACTGGGTTGCCTTGCCCTGGTGAACATCTAAGGCTCTGCCCCTCATACATAACAGGCAAGGCAAGACGAAAAAAAATGGCCCAAACAGAAGAACAGGTCATAGCTCCATAACAAATACAACTAAGCGATAGCCAACCTATCATATGCACAGTTCAAAGCACTGGTGATCAGGATGCTCATAGAATTGGTTGTTTTTGATCACAAATTAGATTTAAAAAAATGAAGACTATGCTAAGTGAAATGAAGGAAAATGTACAGGGAACCAATAGTGATGGGAAGAAAACTGGAACTCAAATCAATGAAATGGACCAGAAGGAAGAAAGGAACAACCAACAGAAAAGAATGAAGAAACAAAAATTCTAAAAAATGAGGAGAGGCTTAGGAACCTCCAGAACATCTTTAAATGTTCCAACATCTGGATTATAGGGGTACCAGAAGGTGAAGAGGAAGAGCAACAAGTGGAAAACTTATTTGAACAAATAATAAAGGAGAACTTCCCCAGTCTGGCAAAGGAAATAGACTTCCAGGAAATCGAGGAAGCTCAGAGAGTCCCAAACAAGTTGGACCCAAGGAGGAACACACCAAGGCACATCATAATTACATTACCCAAGATTAAAATGAAGGAGAGAATCCTAGAAGCAGCAAGAGATAGGGGGATAGTCACCTACAAAGGAGTTCCCATCAGACTGTCAGCTGATTTCTCAAAAGAGACCTTGCAGGCAAGAAGGGGCTGGAAAAAAGTATTCCAAGTCATGAAAGGCAAGGGTCTACATCCAAGATTGCTCTATCCAGCAAAGCTTTCATTTAGAATAGAAGGGCAGATAAAGTACTTCTCAGATAAGGTCAAGTTCAAGTAGTTCTTCACCAAGCCCTTATTTTATGAAATGTTAAAGGGACTTATCTAAGAAAAAGAAGATAAAAAACGTACAGTAAAATGACAGCAAACTCACAGTTATTAACAACCACACCTAAAACAAACAAACAAAAAACCAAAAGCAAACTAATTAAACAACTAGAACAGGAACAGGAACAGGAACAGATCACATGGAGGGTTATCAACAGGGGTGTGGGATGGGGTCAGAGGGGGAAAAGGTACAGAGAATAAGTAGCATGAATGGTAGGTAGAAAATAGATGGGGAGGGTAAAAATAGTATAGGAAATGTAGAAGCCAAAGAACTTATATGTATGACCCATGGACATGAACTAAGGTGGGGGAATAGTGGGTAGGGGGTATGTAGGGTGGAGGGGAATGAAGGGGGGAAAGCATAATAAAATATATTTTATTTTATAAAATATAGCATAATAAAATATATTAATAGCATAATAAAATATATTTTAAAAAATAAATAAGTATTCTTATGAAAAAATGTAATCACTTTTCTCTTGATTAGGTGTAAACTCATGCAGAGAAAATATGTACTTCTGATCTGCACTTTGGTCTACAGAATCCTTGCAAATATTGCTGGTTTTGAGTCTTGTGTAATTTAACCCTAGTTTTTAATAAGGCATTTGATGTCAGTTTCAAGAGACTTGTGGTTTCAATCACCCTGGCAACCTAGGTTTAGAATTAAGACCTAGTAGCTTAGAGTGTCCTCAAGGTTATGTAGGTTTCTTAGGTTGTGAATATTTTCCATTTCAAATATGGGTCAAAACTTTTTCTTAGGTTACTTACTAAAAAGAGATAATAAGAGCCAAAAAGGAGAATTCTTTTCTCTCTCTCTCCCCCTCCCTCATTTTTACAAATTATTTTTATATTTATTTTTATATTTATACATTCATAGTTTTTATATATAATATTTTTCCTAGGCCCTAGAAAAAGTTTAGGTATTAAGCAATGAAGTTGGTAGTTGATCTTAGGTCACTTTAGTTAAAGTCATTGGTATTAACCTTAGTCCTTGAACTTGGTTGGCAAATCCATTTTCACTGAACTTAGCATGTAAAATGTGGACATGGCATCCTGATCCCTGGTAGGTTAAAAATACTGGGAAGGGATTAACAAACAATTTAAGAAAAGGACTTAAATTGTTATTAGTTATCGCAAAAAAACTAGAAAAATCCTACAATGAATTGTGTTAACTTTACAATTAACACAATGGTCTCTCCCTATATATTTTAATCCATGACTATGTTTTCTTCCAATGCTTTAAACAACCAAGATCCTGCACAAATAAATGTAACTAAATATAACTAAGATGTTAATTGTTCTCACCTCAATGTACAAGCAGCACAATTTAATCTGTTTGCTTAGTTACATGAAGTATCACTCTGCTATTTATACAATAATTCTAATTGTGAAGCTTTTTATGTATCCAGACAAACGGAGCAAATTGAGATTGCTCAGTGAGGCTGGAGAATGACCTTCGCCTGAGCACAATGACTTGCTTACTGTTCGTATACAAACAACAGAGCTAAATTTTACTTTCAGGCTCAAGTTTAAAAGCAATAGCGAATCCTCTGAGGCTGCAAGAGATAGACAGCATCCTGATGGTGGAAGCTGAAGACTCGTGGGCTTCCCACAACTAAATTAGTGAGTGACTATCAGTCATGCACTTCCCCTCATGGTTGACAGAGGTCACTCAAATAGGGCAACCAACTCTGCCAGTTTACCATAGGACACAGGACCTTCAGGGTTAAAACCAGAAAATCCTGGACAAACTGGGATGAGCTGGTCACTCTAGTCACAAACACAAAGGAAATAACTAGTTGTGAACTAATAATAACAGTTCTAGGAATTTCTCCAAAGGAAACAGTAATAGATGAGTATAAAGATTTCCACAAAAGGTAATCTATCACATGCATATACCTGTGGGTGAATGTGTACACATACCCTGAGATACAGAAAAGCAAACTGGAAAACAGAACCAAAACATTTAGAGTCATTATTGCCAGGTATTGTGATCATGAGTAACATTTAACTTTCCCTCAAGTTTTGGCAACTTTGTTTTATTAGGAACATCGAATCTGATTTTAAATACCAGCCAATAATAAGACCAAGCACAGTGCTTGACACAAAATGGATACCAAAAGAAAATATTATTTGAGGTATAGGCATAAAATACATATTTCCTACCCAGATATTTCAGCAGCTGCATCTGTTAGGAGAGTCCTGGGTCTAAGATTCCACTGCAAAGTTGGACTCAAGCCTAATTTACTTAAATGTAGTTAAACATTTTCCTCATGAAAGACTTTAAGTGCCTGACACTCCCATTACCCACAGAGAACCACTCACTCGCACAGTGAGATTGGACACATTGTAGGTTATTTCTTGAGATCCTTTCACATTAATAGCGCTCTACCAGCAGCAAGCATTACCATAAACACAGTGCACTCTGACTTTTAAAACAAGCAGGAAATGAAACCTTCAGGGGGAAGTGAATGTGTTAATTTTCTTTTTCAGGGTTTGGTGTCAATGTCACCTAGAGTCAGTATATAACAGTCTGTAAAACACACACACACATCTTTGCTAATGTGGGGAAAGAACAAATTTGGTACAGCTGTAGAGTAATCCTTGCAGGAAATAAAAGACAGCTAGAGAACTGACTGTCCCAGTTCCCAGTTGCACATCCATTACCCACAAGGTTGTAAGAGATGCTGGCTGGTTTCAACTCACTCAAGGTCATTCACCAAGGCACTGGAACTACAAACTGCAAATTGGCAAGCAGTGTGTGCAAAGCAAGGTTTGGAGGCAATAAACGATTGCAGACTCACGAGAGAAGGGCCAGATGTTGTCCAGGGTTAGAATGCAACCTCCAGAGGGCATAGTACTTTCTTTGGAAAAGAGTAGAAAATGGAAATAAGGAAAGTCTTGGCTATAGGTCCCAATGTATTTTGAACTTGACTCTTTCATTCCCCTTACCCTGCCACAGCCAGCCACTATCATCTGTGGAAGGACAATAACAGCCCCCAGCTGATATCCCAGCTTCCGTGGTTGCCCGTGCCCTGTAGAGCCATTTGAACTACAGCAGACAGGTGGACTTTTTAAAGATGTAAATACAATACCATCAGGTTATTCCTGGGCTTAATATTCAAACTTCTTACCTTGGACTCCAGCCCCTGGGATCCAACCTCATTGACTCCCTCCAATCTCCTTCCCCTCTCAATCTTCTCACTCTGCCCCAGCCCTCGAACATGCCAGCCTCCTTCTTATCACAGGGTCTCTGAACTCTCCTTTTTCTCTGTGCAGCATGTGCTCTGCCTGACTGGTTCTTTCTTGTTCAATCATCACTTCTCGGGGAACTTTCTGACCAACTTAATGAAAACAGTTCCTACTTCCCAACTTGATTAGTTTCCACTGAATGACAGCAGAGCTGGAGAAGCCCTGAACCTACACATCGGCTGAATGCTAAATGAGCTGAGGGTTACGAGCAAATATTTGGCTAAAGTGTCAACATCACAGAATAAACTTCTGGACTATAAGAATCAAATAAAATTGTTAACAATTAAGTTATCATTATAACTTTATTATAAATTTTTAATAATCAAAAGTTAAACTTTTGCTATTACAGTATAATAATTTCTTACCAGTATCAGCTAAAAACTTCTCCCTGGTGCCTTTATAGGACACATTTAAGGTAGACAGCAAATAGATGTTTATTTTGCCTCGAGGGTTAGTGGAGTGAAATATTTTTGGGTTAGTTCTGCAGAGTGGGGAACTCTTATCTGTTATAGCAAGTCACAAAGCTTTCCTTTCAGATAGCATTAAGGTAAGCTTTATCTTATTTTTTTAATATTTTTATTTATTTATCTTTAGAGGAGAAGGGAAGGAGAGAGGGAGAGAAATATCAATGGATGGTTGCCTCTGCCTAGGACACACAATGTATCGTGTGTCCCCTGCTGGGAACTGGCCTGCAACCCAGGTATGTGCCCTGACTGGGAATCGAACCCCGATCCTCTGGTTTGCAGACCTGTGCTCAGTCCACTGAGCTACACCAGCCAGGGCCTATCTTATTTTGTTTAATGTGATGAATGTTACTACAACAAATGTATCTACAAAGATTAGAATTCTAATGTAGACTAATCTTTATCTTTCTACCTTGAGTTATTATTTAAGTTTTATAAAGACTTCTTCGCTCAAAGGGATATAATATTCATTCTAAAGCTATCAAATTACATTATTTTAATATTCATCGACTTATTTAACTGTTTGAAAATCTTTATGTATAAAATAAACAGTTTTATATGGTCAACTATTACATGTGTTATATATACACGTATATATACACATGTACATATGTATATAAATGTACATGTATACATGTATATATTTTATACATGTATATATATATGTTTATACTTAGAGTTCTACTAACTGATAGGATTCCAACATATAGAGCACATATAAAAGATTTTGACTTCAAAATGCATTTGAAATGCTCACTGGTACTTCAAAATGAGTATTCAGATGTTAATAACAAGGAAGAATGACACATCTTGCTTGTGTCATACACATTTGTCACACTGATTGGCTGTGATACCATACATGACTTTGAAGTAACATTTGACTATTAGGCTTTCCAAAGACAAGGTTGAGGAAAGCTGTATAATAAATTTTGACTAAATTGTAAGACCAAAAGCCAAACTCGGATGCACATTTACACAGTGATTTAAAAATGATATCATTTAATGTTTGTCTGTCCCATTAGATTGTAGGTGCCAGAGTGGCAGGATTTTTGCTTCTTCTGTTCCTGCTGTATCCCCAGCACCTTGCACAGTGTTTACGTATAAAAGCTGCTCCCATAGATGAGAAAGAGGAAGGACCGATTGAATGAATAGAGAAAATAGCATCTTGTGTTCCTCTTTCCCTAAGTTGATTGTCACCCTGATTTACATGCATTTGTGGGATCAGGAGGCAGCAGACTCTGGAGATGAATTCTGATCACAAACAACTAAAGGAGTACAACGAGTTCTAGAGGCTGCCATTTCTAGAGAATAGGCTGGTTTTGAGATTTGTTTTGTTTGGGGTCTCTTTGAAGTAGGAAAGTGAGAAGGAGAGAGAAGTATTTTCCAGATCCCAAGCCCTGATACATTCAATGCAACAAAAAATCACCTAGTTCTGTACTTGGAGTAGAGATTGTTTGCATGATTTGACCCACAGGGAAAAAGACACTTTGAAAACACATGGCGGGGCAAAACTGGGACTTCAGACACTGAGATTCCTGACTCCAATTCCTCTTTCCTAATAATCCTCAAACATTGATATTGCAAGGCAGTTGTACTTATTGATATGTAAAGAAATGTCAGACAAGAACTCTCTTTATTCCTTTCATCTCTTCGGTAAATTTACCAAAGAAAAAACTTAAACCAATAAAACCCTGCCTTAATTAGATTGCATGACAGCCTGTTGGCTACATGTCAAGATATCCCCAAATTTATATAGATTTAGTTTAATTTTTGATGCACCTAACAATTTCTTGGTGTGTGTATTTCACAGATGCACGTGTATGTGTGTTTCATTCATTACTTGAAAAGTATAACAGTGGTTTGGCGTCAATAAGAGCTCATACAATGGGGTTACTCTGCTTTTCAGCCATTTCTGTTCTTTCAAATATTGAACACTCATTTAAATGGAGAAATCTCTGCTCATTATATCGTTAGAATCATTGCATCCTAAAGAGGCTTCCAAGCCCATCAAATGGGACTGCTTTTCATTTATTTTATTTTTTGTGCAAAGGGATAAACACTTTAATTTCTTTTATTTATGTATTAAATTGTTTGGGTGACATTGGTTACTAGATTATATAGGTTTCAAGTATACATTTCTATGATATACAATCGGTATACTGTATTGTGTGCCCACCACCCAAAGTCAAATCATCTTCTGTCACCATATATTTGGGCTCCTTCACCATTTACTACCTCCCACCCCCTTCCCTCTGGTAACCACCATACTGTTGTCTGTGTCTATGAGTTTCAGTTTTACATCCCATGTATAAGTGAAATCATATGGTTCTGGCTTATTTTGCTTAGCATAATATTCCTGAGGTCCATCCATGGGGCAAATGGCAATATTTCATCTTACTGCCGAGTAGTATTCCATAGCACATGCCTCATTTTTAGCTTCTCTCAGAGCCTTTCACCATTAGCCATTAAGGCTTGCTTTGAGCCAATTAAGTATAATTGTCTCAAATTGGATAACTGGCCATCTAATACATGTAAGGCATTATAAGAAAATTAGCCTGGTACATAGATTTTTCCAAGTGCAAGTGAGATGTCTACATATAAGTGAACACATTCCTTGGGAAACTGTTAAAGGGCATCTGTTGGGAACCACTCTGCTTGGTTTCAGGAGTTGTAACTGCCTCCCATGGCTAAGGATGAGTGAGCGACCTCCAGAATGTGAGCCACAAAGCTTGTCTCTGGTAGCAAACGCTGCCTCTGCTTCACCCCCCTGCCCCCAGTGCATGGTGGGTTAGTCAGAGGCAGGTACGACTCCTCAAAGGAGGGGCAACCTAAGCCAGACACAATCACTTGGGAGGCCATCATGGAAGAACTTGGGGGGCTGTGACAGAGAGGGAGTGATGAACCCTTGCCCCCCAGCTATTCTGACAGAGCCTGAGTCCCCATGTCCTCTGGGAGAAGCGCTTCCTGGCTCTAATTCACTTAAGCCTGAAAACCTGTGATGGGGGAGGCGGTGCAGCCTATTGCCAGCTAGAGCAGGATCCAGGGTGATCAGGCATAAGAAAGAATTTCTAAAAGTCCTGTGAAGCCTGCTTTGCTAAGAGTGCTTTCATTCATATGTTAAGGATCTGAACAGGAAATGAGTATGTCTTCCAAAGTTTCTGCAACCCCCTTTCCTGATAGACACTGACCCAGACTAAGCCCTCAGATTTCTTTGAAATGTTATCTACTCTTTGATCCTTACTGCCTGTATTCCTGTGTATTATAACCCAATAAAAGCCATTGAGGAAGGGGCTCCTGGCCCTTCTCCTCTAAAAGATTGGCCACCTCTCCTCCCCAAGCAGATCATGTCTTGGTAGTGTTAACTTTCATCTGTGGCGGACAGGGGGACTTGCTGGCAAAGTTGCTCCCACAGGCATGTAATTGAGAGATTAAATATCTTAAGCTTCTTTGGTTCATACCACCTGATTTTGATGGCCAAGATGGTTTTCCTTTTTACTTGGGCTCCACTGATGGCAACAACAATTATAAAGAAAAGAGTAACAGCGCCTACCTTTGTGCCAGGTGCTTTGCATATACAATTAAATGTGAATCCTCATCAACAAACCTGTATGTATCCTTCATGAAGAAACTGAGGTTCCAAAAGATTCAGTAACTTTGTAACAATGTCAGTGGCAAAACTGACAGTGGCAAAACAGTGTCAGTGGCAAAACAATGTCAGTGGCAATCCAAACTAGGGGTTGTCTTACCCAAAAGCTTTTGCTCTGATACTTATGCTAAACCTTACCTTCCATAGAATCACCAAAATGTTTCCAACCAGGTCCCAGCTATAAAAGCCTTCCCGAAATAACTGTTCTACCCCAAACACTCTGAACCAGAAACCATGGTGGGGGGAGCTTTTAAGTCTTTTCAAAGAAACCCTGGAGAATTTTGAAGGACTCCAGAATTTAAGCAACAGAGTCCCGGAAATTTCCAAACACCCTGATGATTGGTCTTATGCCAAGAAGAGCATCTGTCTTCCCTGGAGGCCCCACACTCACCTGCCTCCCTGCAGTAAATTGAGCTCTATCTCCCAGCACAGGGGGGGTTGCTCAAAACAAATAAGGCACTTATCAACACGTAGGGAGTAATATCTCAGCAGCGCTCTAACCTCTTTTGAAAAAGGCTGTGATCCAGAAAGAATCTGAAAGAACGGGTTTGTGGAGATCCTGGCTGTAGGGGGGCTGGATGCGGTGTGTATTGTGACTGTGGATGGAGGCTCAGAGAGGACACTGCCCTTTTCCATTCCTGCTCTTGTACCACTCAGTGGATGCCGGCCCACCTTGAGGGTCTGCCCTCCAGCCTTTTGGCAGTAGTGTCCTTTACCATCAGGCAACGTGCTGATTTGCTGTCCATGTGGTTGGAGTCGTAAAGCCTGGGTTTGAGGAGCTGTAGAATTTTAGGGCAGACTTTCTAGCTTCTCTGAGCTTTTTCTTTATATGTAAAGAGGGGATAATGGTTATCTATTTCTTAAGAGTACCATATAGGCTTCAGTGAGATTATAGTGGGTTTTTGGCTGTTAATAACATTTCTTGAGAGGTTATGATATGCTGTTCATGGAACTCTACCCTTAGCATGGATCATATCATTTTTCAACACCAATACCACAGGGCTGGTTACATTATTGTCTCCTTTTCAAATGTGAGGAAACTGAAGCTCAGTGAGGAGAATCCACTTACTTGCTTGCGGTCACCCAGCTGGCAAGTGGTGGAGTTGGGATTTGGACTAGATCTGTTAGACTCAACCATAGGGTATCCGCCAGCTCAGAGCCTAGCCCCTAGATTTCAGTAAATGGTTGGGGCAGTTGTTATTGATACTGATTTGCATGAAGAAGGATGATGATCACCATCATTGGTGGCTCTCCTAGAATTTTGTTAGCACGTTGAGGGCAGGGGCCACCTCTGGCTCATCTCTGCAGACTCACCTATGCAGCACCTATGCAGCACCTAACAGTGCTGCAGGATATGGGTTGAATGATGCCTGCTGAGCTGTGTGTCTGCATTGAGATGGAACATGTGTGCTAGTTCTAATGTGTGACAGCACATTCATTACCATTTATATAGGGCCAGTGATTTAACCCACAAAAGAACTGAGTTTATGGAAAAGAAATGAGCCCCATTAGATTTGCTGAATAATCAATGGTAATCAAATTAACTTCTTTAAGTGTTGTGATTTCTTTCAGAAATATAAGGTAGTAGGGTCAGTTAAAAGTTTAGGCTTTGGGTTTGACTCCAGGCTCAGCTATTTATTATCTGTGCAACTTTGACCAAATCACTTACCCTCTCTGAACCTCAGTAAAATGGGAGTAACAATAGTACCTATCTTAGAGGTTTTGGTGGGACATTAAAGAAGACATTGACTATGAAATATTTAGTACAGCACCTGGCCCAAAGTGTTGAATCAATGATAGTGATTACTATTTTAGACCCAGGTCACTTTTTCTTTTCAATTTCCCCCTTCTCCCTCCAAACAAGAATAAAGCCATGGTAATAATTGCTAACATAATTAGTATGTGACAAGCACTGTTTTAGGTATTTTAGTGTTGTTGTACAGGCAGTGCTCCAACCAACTGAGCCACCTGGCCAGGGCTTGGCATTTTAGATATGTTAATTAATTTAATTTCCACAAGAATGTAGAAAATTTGGCATAAATAGTTAAGTAACATGCCCAAGGTCACATAGGTGAGACAATTACCCAGTGCTGTGGTTTCCTATTCCAGGCTTTGGTCCATGATACCAGACTGTTTCCACATACCGATGAATGTAATCCAAGCCTTTCTGTTTTCCTATTAGTGAGAATGTGGAGTTTCTGGACTGTATCCCATTATTACAGGCAAGAAACTATATCACCCTCCTTTCCAGATCCTCCCTGGTCACTAAGTAATAAGTAGAGTGGTTTTTCACACTTGGGGAGAAATGAATTGGATTTCCACTGAACAGTGATGTGCAATAAGATCGGCTCTCAGATTATTCAGTATTGGTTATTATGGGCAAGGAAACTCAGGCAAGGTGTTCAAGAGCTAAACCAGAAAGGCAGTGGACCTAGTGTCAGTTAGTTCTTGGAGGGCCATTAAAAATACACCCCTATGTTATGCCTGTGTTATATCTAATATTGGACAACTCATGAAATCAGAACTTTCAAGGATTTCTCACATTTAGATGGAGCTTTATGATCTAAATGTCAAACTCCAGCCACCACACGATCATCCAATTCTGGAACTCCTCCTACCAATTTTAGAAATTTCACCAACTGAAAATTATTTGCAATTCCTGAAACCTCTGCCTTCAGATCTTCCATTATGAACCTTCTGTGGATCAGGTGGGTGAAAAAGAACTATAGGATTGTTGAGGGAGAAGGGATCTTGGACACCACATCTTAGCACATGGTGATGCTAGAAAGCATGATGACCTCTGTGAGGTGGAGGTAAATTTACATAGAGTCCCCGGGTGCAGCACTAGCAGCTCCTACTGCAAAGCTTGTTCTCTAGCACCAGTTCCTTTCCTATGTCTACCCCACTGCTCACTGTTTTACCAGCCACCAAACTTTCACCCTCTAGCTCATGAGTGAACACAAACTGGTTTTCAATAAAAGTTGTGGCTTTTGGACTCAGCTTTCTGGTCTTGGAGGCAGGACAGTCTCTAAGCATCCCAAACTGTGATTATAATTTTGCTTCCTCCCAACCCACATATCTTCAGGGAGCCTAGAAAAATTGAATTTCTAGGTCAGTGCTGGCCTTTACCATTTATGATTTAATTAACTCTTAAATAAGCTAAGCCTTTTTCTTAGAAAAGAAAAACAAGAGAAATTGTATACAAGCTTCCACTGAGTACTACATGAATGTCTCCTGGAATATGACCTTGAGCATCTTGAATTTTGAGAAATGTAGACAGAAAGGAGTTGATTCTGAGGAGGCCCTCTTCCCATGCGGTGCCTTTTGCAGTTCTCAAAAGCTATAGTGGCTTCTGGAGAATTTATCACCCTGTGCCCTGGCACTTGAATATTTCCAGCCAGCTTTTCTCCATTGCTCTGCAATGTCAAGAGCCATGTCTGAACTACTCCTCACTCTAACACTAATGCCCAGCAAATAGTATGTGTTCCATATTTCTTGACCAATATGCCTATTGTTCCAAATTTACTTTGGTCCTTAAAGATGCTTCAGGCTTATAGATGGAAATCCAGTCATACCATCCCTGGCTTAGAATCCTCCAGTGGCTTTTCTCCATGGTCTTGGAATGAAGTTCAAATCTTTTATGTGGCCTATAAGGTCCTGACTGTCTGTCACTGCTTTGCTCTTTAGATAACTCCTGTAACATGCTTCTCACTGACTATAAACTCTAGTCACATTGCCCTCCTTTCTGGTCCAGGAACACTTCGAGCCCTTTCATACCACAAAGCCTTTACACCTACTATTCCCTGTACCTAAAATGCTTTTCCTAGCTCTTCTAATGGCTGATTCCATCTTTTCCTTCAGGTATCAAGTCACATGTTATCTATGAGTTGGTTTCCTTGGCCAGTAGAGCAACCTACATCTCCATTGTCTTTTAGTGCAACAGCCTTTTCATTTCTTTGAGATCAAAAATACAACCTGCTATTATCCTTTATACTTACTTGTTCATTTGTTATTTCCTATGCCCTTTACTAGAGTACACTCCATGTGGTCAAAGCTGGATCTATGTTATTCATTGGCTACAGCCTCAGCCTTAGTTGGAAACAGCATTCCATGAACACTTGCTGAGAGAATGCAAGTGCCAGCCCTTCATATCATTCTTTACATCTAAATTTTAAAGGAGCCATTCAGGAAAGATATTCTGTTTCCATTGAAAGTATCACAAGGACCTGTGTACAGAAAACTTTTCCATTATATTGGGAAAGGAAGTACTTTCCTTTCCTAAGAAGATGATACACGAGGCAAGGATTGAAGGCTACAACTTCCTTTTTCTGACTTTGACTTAGTGTAGGGGAGATTTAACAGAACTACATTTCTATGAATAATTTGGTTAGTAAGCTGAGCTCATTCTGAGTTGCATCATTAGGACAAATAATATTTTTCATAGAACAAAAATGTTATAGAATGTAATTGTGTGTTTGCTCTTTTTAAAAATATGGTCTCATCAGAAAAGGTGCCATTAGAAAATGCCAGCACTATAGCAAGATTTACCAGTTAAGGTATTTTATTTTTATATCCCTTGGAAAGTGGTAGGAGACAGTTTGATTGTGTTTTTGAATTCCTGACAATAATAAAATCCATACATCATGAAGCCCATGGCTTGTCAGGAAATAATGAAGTTGTTATGTAATCAGATGCCAAACAGCATTCTTGGTTTCAATTTAGAAGAATATAATTTCCGATAAGTCAGCACAATTTTGGGCTGCTAACCCAAACTGCCTTTCTTTTTAGCAGAATTACTTACTTTTCTCTGGTATTTCCCTGGTATTTAACCCTCAGGGCATACTTTCTTTAGAGGTTAACTTACACTGTACAAATCTACTGAGAGAGACAAGTTTCCTTGCATCAATTTCCCCCAAGTAATTTATATACTATCTTCCCACTCTTTGCCATGTCTACTTTCATGGCAAAAGAGAAAAGATTACTTTCATGATTTTTAAAAATTATATTTGTGTATCATCTGTGCTATTACTTAATGTATTTTACTTAGATTAACTCAATTTTTAAATGTTAATATATTTCTTTAAAAAGGAAGCCTCATGTCACTACTGCAATAGACAAAGGGGCAACACCAGCCACAATGGGAGGTAACACAAACTACAGTCTGTTATTATCCTTTATACTTACTTTTTCACTTATTATTGCCTGTGTCCTGTACTACAGTGTACGCTCCATGAGGCCAAGGCTTTACCTACATTAGTCATGGCTGTAGCCCCAGCCTTCATTGGAAACAAGTAGAGCATTCCATGTACACTTGTTGAGAGAATGCAAGCACCAGCCCTTCATGTCATTCGTTTTATGTAAATTTCAGAGGAGCCATTCAGGAAAGATATTCTCTTTCCATTTGAAATATACCAATGACCATTACACAGAAAACTTTTTTGGTCAAGTGAGATCTAAATAATGCTATCAAATTCCGCCTGGAGGCTGTTGCCTGTAGGAGGTTTGGAATCTGAGACCTGTGGAGGTGCTCAAGATTCGCTAGAATCAAAGCAAAACATTCTTCTTGACTTGGTCAGAAGAACTGAAAAGAAATGAAAAAGGAGCGACTTCCTTATCACACGGTCTGGTGTTACTCAATGTTCTGTCTTGGTAATACCTAACACAATCTCTTATCAGCAGAGGAGAGAGTGCCGCCATTTGAAAAATATTGCCTCACGGCCAGAAAAGCCGTCTGCTCTATTTCAAAGGAGCTGGACAAAAATATCTGGGTTCTTCAACCCACACGTATTTCCCTCCTCCATTGTCATGCCTTCCTGAGATTGCTTACCTAAAAATTGCTTCAGCTTCCACCTCCACTGGTTTCCTTTAAGAGGCAGAAAAAATGAGTTGCTAATGTGGGTAATATTGTTTAAAATAAATGTAAATATTGAAAACATTTGATCATATATTCTTCTGGCTTTCTACATTAAAAGCCCAGGAGAGAGTGTATAGTCTGCTTGAAAATAACCAACATGTTGCAAGGAGATGGATAACATGAAGGATGAGTCCAGGGCTACACATACACATATCACACACAGCATTTTTCCAAACAAAAAGTACATTTAACTTAGGATCACAGCATTCTTATAGGCAACTGATCCAAAATGACAATGCCAGACAGGGCTCTTATTCTAAGTGAAGAGATGACATTGATAAAGGAGGTGAGAGAAAGTTTCAAACCTCCACTAACGGGTTTGTACAATATAAACCAGCATTTCCAATGAATGCTAATAGGTGCTAATTAAAACAAGATTGGAAACTTAGGGATAAATAAATTTGTTTACTGCTGGAAATCTCCAAAGCCTTTAAAATGACAATATATACTGTGAAAAACTTAAAAAGAGAGGACAATGTAATGTTTTATATTTCCCAGCTTTACTTGATCAGGGGTCCATTCTCCCTACCCTTATTTTTCGTAGAGTATTCTACACATTGAAGTTTTAGAAGCACATTCTTGGACAAAGTGGCTTATGCAATGTACTCCTGCATTTGTGGCTGTACTTGAAAAAGAAAGACAAAAGCTAAGGTGTTCATGTTCCAGTTACTGGGTGAAATACTTGGTAGCAGCATCAATAGAATTTATAAGTAATAAATAAAACAGCCTTGAGTGAAATTTCCATTTTAGAATGTATAAATAAAGTACGGCATCCGCTGGCTGTAAGAAGAGTCAAAGACAAGATTCAGAAAATGAATAGGGCAGGAAAAGGCTAAACTTATCAGGTGATGAAAGTAGAGTTATTAGGACAGGTGAAAGATAACCCTCAAGAGAATACTTTCTGGGATAATTGAAATCAAGTAGCAGAGATGACAGCTGAATGGAAGACACTGTAAGTAAAGGAGGGGAGGAAAGAGAAGAAATATAAGCTCCAAAAAAAAGAAAAAAAGAAATGATGGAGAAGATTCTGAGTTAGTCCAAATAAGGGAGGAAGAAAATGCACCTGCACAAACCAGCTCATTTATCCTACCAAGTAAAACTGGTGGCAGAGGAAAACTACCAGAACTGGACCATGACAACGCAAAAGGTAAAGCAGAGAATTAGGAAAAAACAGTGGATTTAAATGAAAGACCAGTAATGGTTATAAGGAGAATTTATATAGAAAGGATAAAGGAAAGGACAGGAAGTGGCAAGAACATTGGTAGATTCCATACTCTCTGTTTATTTCTTTAGGAAAATATGGAAATGGCAAATACAGGACAGTCATACCTTTTTCACTGCCATAACAGACATTGTAAGTTGATCATGGCACTATTTTCCTCTGAATACAGATTTGGTTTCAGGATCTTTCTCAACACAACACTCTAGGTTGCCACTGACAACCGATTTGACTCGGTGCTGGTCATGAAACTTGCATTCCTACTGTATTAAAAGAAACAACCAGCGAACCAACCATTCAACCATCCTACCCTCAGTGGGGTTTTGATAATACCTACCCACTGATTGAAAAAAAATTATACTCTAGCTAGAAAAGCAAAATATTTCAGTGTGAGATATTTATTTACATGGACATAATTATGTACATGTATGGATATGAGTGAATATATATGTAAAATATGAATATTTAAAGTAGATAAATCCAAGTATTCCATATTTATTTGTAATCTGAAACTCTGTTTCAAACATTCACAAGCACATGAAATTCAGCTCATCATTTCCCCTGGCAACTGAAACCATTAAGCCCCCCCAAATGATATGAATTACATTTTGAGTTAAAATAGCACATGTAAAGCAACAGCCTGTTAGAATAACCAGAGTCTTTTCCCTCCTTACCTAACTCATGACAACATATTGAGCCGAACATCTTCAAAGGTTGGCAGAAACACCAAACAGGTTTTTCTTCCCCCTACATGGCACATTTTTTAAAAAGCACATAAAAATAATGCAGCATAGTATAGTAGCCTTGACAGTGATCAGGCCATGGTGAGAGTTGGGGAAAATTTTGAGATTGAATTACCAATAATAAAAAAGAAACCACGTTCATTTACAGTTTGAAACTAAGTTGAAAAACAGAGGAGGGTGGTGTGTGACAAGCTGCACTGGTTTCCATCTCCTCCTGTGGATGCTCATCAATTTCACCCAGGTTCTGAATGTCTGAGGCCTTTGCCTATTCATGCAGAGAACCACCTGAAGGCACACAATATCCTCATGTTTTTTCTCTAGTGTGGGAAAGATTCGCTGCTTTCTTTGAACTACTTTGTTTGAACATCATAAGTTCTGCTAAATAGCTCGTAATGCTGTGGGGGATGAGAGGCAGTGAGGTGCTACTTGGAGTTACCCTTTCTATGACTTTCTTATGGAATTAACAATAGTTAAAAAAAGATTCTTATTAGTCTAAGATGGCTTAATTGAGATAGAAAAGAAAGAGAGAGAGAGGCACTAGTTAGGGAGAAATCCTTGAGGCCCAAGGATCTATTGACCCAAATGAATTTATCAACACCCCTGTGAGCCATTGCAATAGGACACTAACTGGTCTCCTGCATTGACTCTGACTGCCCCTCCCCCCAACTGCAGCCAGAGTGATCTTTTCAAAACACATGTCTAATCATATATCTCCATGCTAGCTTTCCCCAGCCCCTCACAGTGTGTCCCCTTCCTGTCTCACTGGCAGTGTACACATACCTTGTGATCTGACCTCAAGTACCACTGGCCTTCTTTTAATTCCTCCTGGCCACAGGGCTGTCACACAAGCTGGCTCCGCCTGGAGCCTTCTCTCCAATTCTACTACCCCTGCTAAACCTGTATATGAGGGGGACCCCAATAAAAACCAGAATTGTCTTCTGGAGGGTGGGCCCTCCCCTCATCTGCAGGCTTCGCCTGCTAGGTGAGTGTTCTAGGAACCCATCTGTATCAGTGTACCAGTTGGCATTGTTGTGAGAGGCTGAGTTCAGCTTCTGTGAATTTTTTTGAAGACTCAACCTATTTGTCCATTCTATGATGGGTGAATTATGAATGTACCTGTCTACACTGCATTGAGGGCTCAGAATTTTTGATCAAAAACATCATTACCATGTGCCCCACACTCCCTATTCACTCCATCCCTCCCCAAACAACTTCTTTTTTTCTGTTTCTGCACATGAAAAATGTCCTCAAAGGGAAACATTTTGCTGATGTAGAATAGGTGAAACAAAAAATGACAGAAGCACTAAAAGGCATCAGAACTGATGAGTTCAAAAACTGTTTTGAGCAGTGAAAAAACACTTTTGATAAGTGTATTACATTAAATATAGAGTACTTTGAAGGTGACTGAAGTTTAAACATGTAAAAATAATACAAAATATTTTATAAATAAATTCTTTTGGGGGGGGTCCCCTATTATAATATTAGTCCAAATGTCTTGTAACTCCTAAAGAAAACTGACCCTGATTCTGTCTTCACAAACTGGTTCAGATTCCCCTGCTATCTCCTTGCAAAACACTCTTTCCTTCTCAGCATTAATAACTATTTGTAGTTACACTAATATATTTGTGTGATTATTTTTCTGATGGCCACCCTCAGATGTAAGGTCTATAGAGCAATAACAGTGACTATTTTCCTTCATACTGTGCAACAGTACCTTGTACACACACAGTGAGCATTGGACAGATACCTGCTGCCCTAAGGAATGAGATATTGGATTGGGTCTAATATACAGACTGCTTTGTTAATATATTTGTAACTGTGGCACATAAAGATTTTGAAAAATAGTTGTTTATATAACAAACCAAATATTTAGAAAATATAATAAAACAAATTTATATCAAACTCTCCTGCAGACCTCTCTAAGGTAAACACATAAAGCCTCCAGAAAAGAAACTGTTTCTTTAATTTCCTTCTATTCTCTGTTTAAAGGAATTTGAACAAGTGTTATGGCTGCCAAATAGAAATGTAATCAAGTAATCTTGTTTGAAAATTAAACAGAGTACATGCCTTCTAGAACTTTCCAGGGAGACCAGACCTTTAACTTGGAGTTAGCCAAAATGGAGCCCATGAGCACAACCTGGTGGATGATGAAGGGTGGAGAAACAAAACTTACGTGGGTTTAGAGGCCTCAGCCTGGTCTGTCTGTAGTTTTTCTCCCCCTTCCACCTCCATTGTGCAGTACACAATGCGATTGGGAGCCAAAGATTTGAGGCCTTGGACTTCCATGATCACCACCTGGAAACAATCACACACAGTTGGGGGTTATTGCCAAAGCACATGGGCAGAATCATCTGTAGGAAAATATATGAAAGAGAAGGAGTTACAAAAAGGCCAACATGTACTTCATAGCTTCTATTAGGTTTCTACCAGCCATGCTGGGACCAGTCTAGCATGAAGATGTAATTTTTACAGTGTAGTTCATTGCCTCCCTAATAGAAAAACAAGGCTCACTAATTCATATGCTCACAGGGGCCATATAATGTGAAATTGGCTACTCTTTTCTATGTTAGTCACAGGACCAGTTTTCATTCCTGCAAAGAAATCAGCTCTCTCCTATGGCTTTCTGTCTTTTTTTTTTCAATATGAGTTTTTAAAAATATGTTTATTAACTTTAAAGTGAGGAGAAGAGAGAGAAAGAAATGTTGATATGTGAGAGAAACATTGACTGGTTGTCTCCCATACACGCCCCAACCAGGGACTGAACCCACGACCTAAGTAAGTGCCCTGAGTGGGAAGTGAACCCACAACCTTTTGGTGTATGAGATGATGCTCCTACCAACTGAGCCACACTAGCCAGGGATCTCACCTATTTCTTTAAAAATAATCTAGCTTTTAATTCAGCACTTGGCAGAGGCAATGTAAATGAATTTACATTTCCCTTTATAATAAGGTAAGTGATGATGTCAGTGCTAACATAATGGGCAAGTAGCATTCAACATTAGTCAGAGACCATAGGCAGCCCAGGTGTCAAACTCATTTTCACTGGGAGTGACATCGGCCTGGCAGTTGCCTTCAAAGGGCTGAATGTAACTTTAGAACTATATAAATGTAACTATTCCTTAATTAGGTAGGGGCAAGGAGCTCTACATTCGGCCCTTTGAAGGCAGCTGCGAGGCTGATGTGGCCCTCGGTGAAAATGAGTTTGACACCCCTGCCATAGGGAGTAGTGGGGATGTTGGCAAACTGGAGAGCACACTCTCCATCTAAACAGAGCAGTTGGTACTCAGTTACAGCCCATTGTCCCTTGTCTTTTCCTGGCTTACTGGTGCCAGATACTGTAATTTTTTCTACCAGAAAAATGGAGATATGAATCAGAATCAAGTCAGAAATCTGATTTTAAAATTTTGATAATAATCCAAACAGGGAGGAATAAAATACACAAACTGTGCAGTCCAACACTGTTGGATCAAAACAAAAACATGTCTGTAGCTGTATACTCTTGATGGGGCAAGACATGTCTTTTACTACTCCTGGTGTTTCCCATTTCTACTTTCAGACTCAAGTCAATCTCCTGCTATTATTCTCATATTCACTGGGATGCCCCATCACTTATCAGAGATAGGGGAGGAGAATGAGGTAAAGGCAAAGACACTGATTTAAGAATCTGAAACAGGAAGCCAGAAAGTCCAGGAGAAGTTGGACCCAAAGAGGAACACACCAAGGAACATCATAATTACATTACCCAAGATTAAATATATAGAGAGAATCCTAAAAGAAGCAAGAGGAAAGGAGAGAGTTATTCACAAAGGAGTTCCCATAAGGCTACCAGCTGATTTCTCAAAAGAAACCTTGCAGGAAAGAAGGGGCTGGAAAGAAGTATTTGAAGTCACAAAAGGCAAGGACCTACATCCAAGATTACTCTACCTAGCAAAGTTTTCATTTAGAATAGAAGAGCAGATAAAGTACTTCTCAGATAAGGTCAAGTTAAAGGAGTTCATCATCATGAAGCCCTTATTATATGAAATGTTAAAGGGACTTATCCAAGAAAAAGAAGATAAAAAACTATGAACAGTAAAATGACAACAAACTCACAACTATCAACAAATGAACCTAAAAGAAAAGAAAAACAATGAAAACAAAAATTAAGCCCTGGCTGGTGTAGCTCAGTGGATTTGAGCACGGGCCTGCGAACCACACAATCAAGGTTCGATTCCCAGTCAGGGCACATGCCTGGGTTGCAGGCCAGTTCCCAGCAGGGGACTCACGAGAGACAACCATACATTGATATTTCTCTCCTTCTCTCCTTCCCTTCCTCTCTAAAGATAAATAAATAAAATCTTTTAAAAAAATTAAGCCAACAACCAGAACAGAAACAGAATCAGAGAAATGGACATCACATGGAGGGATTTCGGTGGGGGTGGGGAAGAGAGGGGTAGGGGGAAAAGGTACAGGGAAGAAGAAGCCTAATTAATAGGCATAAAACAGACAGGGGGAGATAAAAATGGTATAGGAAACAGAGGACTCAAAGAACTGATATATACAACCCATGGGCATGAACTAAGGGGGGTGGGAAATGCTGGAGAGTTGAGGGGGCAGGGTGGAGAGAGGATATAGGGGAAAAACTGTAAGAGCATAATCAATAAAAACACTTAAAAAGAATCTGAAACAAACAACATGCATCAGGAATCTATAATGAATAATACATATTTAAAATCAATTATACTCTATAAAAGGTCATGCCATTACAAAAGGAAAGGATATGGGTGTGCAAAAATGTATACTTCTTTAATGGGCTTGATTCAAGAAAGTACAATAGGGTGGCACCCAACCAGGATTCACAAGCCACAGTTTTGCTGCTAAATAGCTCAGTCGTTCTCACACTTAGTGTCAATGAAAATCACTTGGAGGGCTTGTTAAACCAGAGGCTGCTGGGCTCCACAACCAGTTTCTGATAAGCAGATCTTGGGTGAGGCCCAAGGCTTTTTATTTTTAGCAATTTTCCTGGTAAGCTAATGTGATGCTGATACTTTGAGAACCATTGTACTTTCCGTGAGATGTTGGGCAAATGACTTATCCTTGACGCCACTCCACTTTTGTTTTCAAACTCCCAAGCCTCAGTTTCCTCATCTGTAAAATAGGGATATGAGTCCTGTCCCTCACTGTGGCTGTTGTGTGAGGACCAAGTGATATATATAATTGACAAACTTTTACATTGGGAAGAACCATAGAAATGAGAAGAAATGGAAGGCACAAGAAAAAGAACACACTTCTTGGAATTCAAAGGATCTGAGTTCAAGTCCTAGACCTGAATCTTTAATTGTAAGTTTCTTAACCTCTCTGAGACTTTGTTTCCACATCCACAAATGCCTCAAAAGATTGTTGTAAGGATCACTGAGTGAATAATGGCAGAATGTGGAGTATAGTGGCATTCTATAAATACCTACTGCTTTTCATCAGAGCACTCCTCCTGCCCATGGGGCCGTGCCACTCAGCGTCCTGGACCTTGGTTCTCTTGCTGCAGTTAACTGCTCTCTGGTGTCCCTTCCAGGCAGATAGTTTTATAATTACATAAAATCTGTCTTGTACCAACCTATAAACTCAATTCCTTAATGAGATGATTGTCTCTCCCCCTCTTCTTGCATCTTTGTGTTCCTCAAAACACATTCACTAATACATATACAATGATGTTTGCTGGCAGTATTGGTGTGATGTGCAATTTTGTGTTTGAATTAAAAAGTATTTGGGAGCCTTGGGGAATTTTATTCTTTACTTGAACTTACAAATTAAAGCTTGTTCAATCGTGTACACATGTGAGTATAGTTGGGCACTTGCCCATATTGATATTTCAGATAATCAGCTGTGCAATATTGAGTAGTAATCAAGAATTAGAAAATTACAGATTTAACAGCTTCGTGAAACGGGGTTGGGGGGGAGGCAGGGCAGGGAATATAAAACAGAAAACTGTACTTGAATAAGAATTAAATAAAAAAAGCTTCATGAAAATCAATAAACTATTTTTTCTCCTTTCTGTAGAAAGACAAGAGGCAGTAGGGAATAAATTGCCACCTCTAATTGGCAATAATCATATTCAAAGAAATGTAAGAAAAAGCATTCAGTGCCTTAGGTAGCAGTAATAAAAAAAGTTTCTGTGAAATTACACTGATGATTTTTTTCACACACCACATGTTCTGTACTTAATTAAATACTGCTTCTTTCAACTGCAAAATACATGTTGAAAATATTGTAATGTGACTATCTCAACCCAAAATGAGCGCGAACAAATTACCTGTGGTTAATTCACAGTAAGCCTTAATGATGTTCTAGAAAATTAATTCAGTTTCTACAAATTCTAATTACATCTACAGAAATTTAATCTATTCTTTTGATCTCCCCAAATCTAGGGCCATCATAAAATCCTTGGTGGGTTTTGAGCTTAAATCAATTATAAATGGTTCTCAAACTTGGGAGTGTACAAGAAATACCCGGATAACTCATTAAAATGCACATTCCTGGGACTTTAGTCAAGATGGCGGCAATGACAAACATGGCTTGCCTATTAACAAAACCACATAAAAATTACAACCAAAATGTAGAACAACCATTACTCAGAACTGCCAGGTATTGAGTTGAATGGAAGTGTGACAGCTATGAAATTAAAGAAACCATATCCATCCAGACAGCTAGGAGAAGTGCAGATGCAGAACAAGCTAGTCCCACACCCACATGTGGTAGATAAAAATTCAGGAGGGATATCTTGGAAGCAAAGAGTCCCAGCCCCACACCAGGACCCCCCACCCAGGGTTCTAGTGTCAGGAAGATAAATCCCCACAACTTGTGGCTGCAAAAATCAGCAGGAATTGAGTCGATGGAAGAAACTTCTGGAGCCCCAAGTAGCTCCTCTTAAAGAACCCACACATGGACTCACCTACTCAGACTCTCTCTCTCTGAGCTCCAGCACCAGGGTAGCAGCTTGTAAGTCACCAGTGTTATGCAAGAAAAAACTGAAGTGTCTGGTATCAAGGCAAGTAGAGGCCATTGTCCCTTTTCTAAACCCTCTCCCCACCAGTGAACTGGTGCCATATCTGAAACTCCATCAACATGGTTACAATTATTTGACCCTCCTTGGAGATCCCTAGAGACTCCAGCCCACCCAACTTACAGGCCCACCCAAGCTGCTTTTCCATATAAATGACTGGTCTTGGTTCATGCTTCAAAACTTTCTAAATCCTATCTAACAAGTAACAGCTGGCCTCAGTGAGCCCCCCAGGCCCAAAACTAGCAGAGGCCAGCCTAGATTCACAGCTTGACTTTAACTGGAATCTCCAAGCCCAGCACCAGCAGCAGCCATCTCTGATTGCTTTATAGCTCAGACGGGGTGGCTCCAGGCAAAACAAAGGTGGCAGCTGACCTTGGCCTGCATCACCTGGGAAACCCTAGGGCCAGAGCATGCAGTACAGTAGACAGCTACAGACCATGTTGAAGCACCACTACTCTGCCCCAGTACAGTTGATCCTCCATGGAGGGCAGAAGTTGGTAGTCAGTGGTCACAGCTAATCCTTGCTGTTGATTGGCCTAGGTAAATCCCCCCCGTTGATCTGCCAACAGCATTCAAGTCTCAACTACAAGAGGAGGGTGTACTCAGCCCACACAAAGGGTACATTTCAAGTACCCAGCTTGGGTGATAGGGGAGGTCACTGGACCCTACAGGACACCTACTACATTAGGCCATGCTACCAAGACATGGAGTAAAACTAGCTCTAATACATAGAAACAAACACAAGGAGGCTGCCAAAATGAGGAGACAAAGAAACATGGCCCAGATGAAAGAACAGATCAAAACTCCAGAGAAAGAGCTAAATGAAATGGAGATAAGCAATCTATCAGATGCAGGTTTCAAAACACTGGTTATAAGGATGTTTAAAGAACTTAGTGAGGACCTCAACAGCATAAAAAAGATCCAGTCAGAAATGAAGGATACACTAATTGAAATAAAGAACAGTTTATAGGGAAACAACAGTAGAGTGGATGAAGCTAAGAATCAAATAAATGATATGGAACATAAGGGAGCAACCAAGAACTAATCAGAACAATTAAAAGAAAAAGGAATCTAAAAAAAATGAAGATATTATAAGCAGCCTCTGGGACAACTTCAAGAAGTCCAACATTTGCATCATAGGGGTGCCAGAAGGAGAAGAGACAGAGCAAGAAAATGGAAATCTATTTTAAAAAATAATGAAAGAAAACTTCCCTAATTTGGTGAAGGAAATAGACAGGCAAGTCCAGGAAGCACAGAGTCCCAATTATGATGGATGCAAAGAGGTCCACTCTAAGACACACCATAATTGAAGTGCCAAAGGTTAAAGACAAAGAGAGAATCTTAAAAGTAGCAAGAGAAAAGAAGTTAGTTACTTACAGGGGAGTTCCCATAAGATAGTCAGCTGATTTCTCAAAAAAAACTTTGCATGCTAGAAGGGATTGACAAGAAATATGAAAAGTAGGGACCTACAGCCAAGATTGCTCTACTCAGCAAAGACGTCATTTGCTGGGTAGACTGGAAGGGCATATAAAGAGTTTCCCAGACAAGAAAAACTAAAGGAGTTCATCATCAGCAAACCATTATTATATGAAATAATAAAGGCACTTATTTAAGAAAAAGAAGAAGATCAAAACTGTGAATAATAAAATGGCAAAAAATACAAATCTATGAACAAGGGAATCTAAAAAACAAACTAAGCAAACAAGAACAGAGACAGAATCATGGATATGGAGAGTGTTTTGATGGTTGCCTGATGGGAGGGGGGAGTGGGGGGATGGGTGAAGAGATGAGGGGATTAAGAAGTACAAATAGATAGTTACAGAATAGCCATGGGGAGGTAAAGTATCGTATAGGAAATGAAGTAGCCAGAGAATTTATACACATGACCAAAGGACATGACTAATGGTGGGGAGTTTGCCCGAGAAAGTAGAGGTTCTAGGTAGAGGGGGACAAAGGGAGAAAAATCAGGATAACTGTAATAGCATAATCAATAAAATAATTTAAAAATTAAATATAGTGCACATTCCTGGGCTGCATTCACCTAGAGAATTCATCTTCTTTTTCTGATAACTTTACTGAGAATATTTTACATACTATATAACCAACTCATTCAAGAGTTTTAGTAATGATTTTAGTAAATTTACTTAGTTGTGCAACCATCCTCATTAATTAGTTTTAGAACATTTGAATGTCCCCCAGTAAGGTCCCTCACATCCATTTCCAACCCCTGCCTCAGAAGCAGTAAATTACTTTGTGTTTCTGGAGATTTGCTTTTTCTGGACATTTCACGTCAATGTAATCAAACCATATGTGTTCACTTGTATCTGGCTTATTAGCTTCTCTCATAAATTCAACACAGGTTGCCCAAATTTTAAACTTTGTAAATTGCATAGGTCTTTACAAAATACTTGACCACTGCTTGAAGACAGAAAAGTAATGCAATATTAAATGTAGTAAGTGTTTCTTAAGAGCAGTTCCTTGAGAAAAGTACAGGCTCCTAGAGCTTGGGAATCACTTTCTGATTCGCTGACTATGCTCTCAGCAAGCAGTGATTTTAGTAACTGCTCCTGAGGTGTAAGGAAGAAAACAAGCTGACTATGATGCCTCTAATCACATTGCACTGCTTGCTGTGCCTGGAAACTTTCAAAGGTTTAGAGCTTTTTACCTCCAAGGAGAAAACCAGCACGACATCTGACTTGGAGAGCTGGTTCTCACTCTCCTCGCCCATGTCGATGATGGAAGCATTGTGGCTGCGTTTGAGTTTCTGAAGTTTGAACTCTCCGCCTTTGGACACTGGCATGCTCTCCAAGTTGGCCATGAGCAGGTTGACGGACGACTTCAGCTCTTCAATGTACATGTTTTCCATTTCTTTGGATACAAACTTGGGAAATTTGCGTTCCTTGCAAAGAAAAAGCATAATATGAAGAGAGAAGTAAATAGAGATTGATTTACATACAAGGTTTACATTTTATACCTAGGGTTATAATAATATCTACCTCTAGGGAACGTTGCCCACATATGGTGGCACTGTGCTAGAAAAATGTTCAGTCCATTTGAGTAGATAGTTGTCTGCCCTCTAGTTACAATCCCTGATAGGTAACAAAAGTACATAACGGTATAGCAAACAAGAGTCAAATGTTTTATTGTAGTTCTGTATTGCATCCCCTCTGCCCAGTTTTTCTGCAGCAAATTTGATTTGTGAAAAGAAAAATGGGGTACTATTTTTCAACTCTGGCTTGAGTTGAAACGGTTCTTTTCAGCAAAACACAATTAGTTGTTTTTAAGTTATGGCAACAGAAAGATACCCTATTTCTGGATATCTATAGATATTTTCTTAGATGAATAATTCAAAAGGAGGAGCTCATTTGGGATGTTTCAAATGTAGCCTTTAACTATTTCTGAAAAAAATACTTTTTTTCTAGAAAAATTAAAAAAATTAATGAAGCAAAGAAAAATGTGATTAATATTCTTTAGAAAAGAATAGAAAACATTTCATTATCAAAACTGACCTGATTTTTTATTTCCCTGCTTATGAATTCAGTTATAAAAGCAATATATTTTAGCCATGCTATTTGTTCCCGCCTCTAAGTTGTCCAAGTACCTTGAATATACTTTGGATTTATGACTCTCTCAAATAACCGTTTCCTACTTGAAACATAAATTTGCTCCCTGTAGCTCTGCTCCATAACTGACCAAGTGAGGAGCAAGTCAAATCAGTTTGGCTAATTTAGCAAGCAACAGAAAAATCCAACTTGAACTGCCTTAAACAGTAGAAATAATTTATTGGTTTGAAAATGTACTGGAGGTAGATCCAACTTCAGGTAAGGCTGCACTCAGCACTCAGATGATATCATCACAACTTAATGAGTTTTGACTCCAAATCTTGGTTTGGATTCCTCTGGGTAAGTTCATGCTTGAAGTTGCTCCTTAATGTCACAAAAAAGGTTGCTGAAGATCTGAACTACAGAACATCACATAACTATTTAAAGGAAGAATGAACATCTCCCTTTGTAATGCTGATCCATGGAAGATGGAGTCTTTAATATGAGAATTTTCACCCAAAATCTGACTTGTGTGCATACCCTGAACCAATTTCTAAGGCCAGTAACATGCTGTGCTGACTTCCTTAGGCATGAGTTACATCTTTTATCCCTGATGCTGGGGTAGAACTCTACATACGTAGATCACAGGAATATGAATTGGTTTCCCAATTCCAGGTAGCAAAAAATAACACGTTCAGGACATGGGCCCCTGAGTCAAAGTCAACCAATTAAATGACCACTAATCAACCAGATTTATTCTCTCAAGCAATTGAACTGAGAGATATTGAGATTGCAATCAATGGTGAAGCTGAAACAGTAGATCATGTAGATAAGACTCTGGACAAAGAAGAGAGATAAAGGTGTAGAGAGAGAAGGAGAGAGGCGAGAGAGAATAGAAGAATGGGGAACAAGCTATCCAGAGTCACAGGAAAGGAGCTTTGACTTTCACTGGTTTTCTATTTCCGACATAGTCTAGTTATCCCTTTTTCATTATGATTCCTTGAGATTCTCTTTTTTTCCTTTCAATAACTCCATCTACCCACTAGTTAGCTAAAAGGGTATTTCTTCTTTGACACCATAAAGCTTCACTCAGATTCACATAGTGGATCCTCCGTATAGACTTGGAGATGCATTGTTGCTATGCCAGTCTTCTTCCTACCCAGACACTGTCATAAGTATTTTCCCTTCCTCCTGCCTCCCTAGGTAACTCTCAGCCATCTTGTCACCTCCCATATTTCAGCCTCACAACTTAACTTTCCTAGACTCGGTCCTCTATTGTACTTTCTTGTAATTCTTAGCTCATCTTCTTGGTAACACTTATTACAATTAATCAATTAATATCTTATAAAATTTGTTTAACACCTGCTTCTCCTTCTGGTCCACTAGGTAGGACCATACCTATCTTGATGCATACGTTAAATTCTTGCACTCTAGAATGATGTTTGGCGCATAGTAAATATTCAATACATAAAAGTTAAATTAGTAAGTGAATGGCTTGTCAAAATGTCTATGTTAAATATCAATACAGCTAAATCTCATCTGTGAGGAGGAGGTGAAGAGATGATGAATTAAGTTCCAGAAGAACACTGAGATTCAGCTTTTCCATGTAAATGTGTACTGCGATCTGAAATCTACCCAGCAGCCTTAGAGTACAAACTCCTTCTGGAACTTCTTGGTACAATCATTTCCTGGTTTATGGTTGGACTCAGCCCACTGTGTGGTGCTTCCTGGACCTCTGTGAGTGAGTGTGAGGAGGGAAGCAGGATGGAGGGCTCTAAAATGTGATGACAGGTGAAGGAGTGCGATAGGAGTGAGTCCTGATTCAATGCAAGAGTCTTATTCCTCTAAAACTTCTGCACAGTTTGGCTCGATTTTTATCCTGCTGGGATTCAATCAGGGCACAACTGTGAACCTCAAAAACTTGGGTACCCTGTATGGAGAAGGTCATAGAAATGTGAGGACTTGGCTGCTGAGCCCATCACCACTTAGAAAACATTTAATGCCTCCAACACTGTGCCTGGCACAGTATTAGGCACAGGACAAACGTGATGTAAGGATATGAATTGTTCTTCTGGAGCTTATAGCTAGTGGGAAGAAAGATCTATGAGGAAACCTCATGGCCAATGTTGTAATGGAAGCCTATGAGATGTGAAGTATTCCTGGGAGAATTAGGGTGGCTTTCCAATGGTGGTGACCACCTGGGCTAAGAATCTGGTCAATGAAGAAGAGTTTGCCATCAAGCTGAACTGGCTAAGATAGGGCCACGGCTATTTTCTCCTTCCCATGGAAAATGTAACAGGCAACTATGAATCCGAGGAGGTCTATGTAACTGTACATGGTCACAACATATTTCCTCATCTCCTTTTGAACATGGCTTCTCATGAGAGTAAAGAGAAAAATGAGGTAGGTTAATTTACTGTCAAATAGTGGTCTCCAAGCAGCAAAGGTTACATCCTAAGAGCTTGAAGGCTGTTACACTGACCTATCTCTTTTCTCCTCATGTTGGAGCCCAAACCTTATAACTACATGATATTCCCAGGGAGCTGGGTAAGTGGTCTCTTGGATGTTTACTGGCAGCTGCTGGCCTTAGAGTTACCATAGAAATAGCATGAAAGCCATAGTGTTTATGACATGTATTCTTTCCTGCTAATCAACCTTCAGAGACCTTACCAGTTCAGACCCTTTTATCACACTCGTCTTCAGAAATCATCCAAGGCCTTTTAATTTCATGGTGTTAAAGTTTTAGAAGAAGACCTAGTGGCCATTGACAACATTCACTCTGGCCCAGAGTTAGCATCCACCATATCTTTGTGCAGGAGAATATTGGAAAAATCAAAAGAAAGATCACTCCTCTAAGAAACTGGGCAGTTCCTAATGACATCATAAAAACAAGCTCATAAAACTGAAGTGTGCAAGGGAAAAGAAAGTCATTTTTCTGCCCTGAGTACTTAAGCCTTGAGAAGAAGTAGCACTGTGCCAGTCTAAGCCAAGGTTCTTGAGGGGAGTTTTTAGCAGCAGACCCATCACAAACATATTTCAATGCTGAAGATGTGCCAAAATAAGGAAAATATAGTTGTCTATCTTGACCTCTACTTTCCCAAGCATCAGAGTAAATTATCCTAGACAAAAGGACTGTTTTTTTTCATACTACTTTATGAAAGACATAGCATACAGGTGAACAAAGTCTTCCAAAGAAAATTTTTGCTGGACGTTTATTTTTGTTTTGGGCTGGTAACATACTTCAGTGAGGATGGTCCCCCAAGGACAATTTCTACCAGGGTTGTGTATGCTCTGCAACATTCAGTGATTTGGGGAGCATCTTGAAAAACAGCATTTGAAAATACTAACAGCTTTCTCTGCCGTTTACTTTGCTTTTCCACCTTTGCATTTTTAGCCACAGAGGATGAAGTGAGTATGTGTAAAAGCTGACAAGGGTACCCCCAGTTAGACAGAGGGTCCTTAGACCCCATAGGCTCAAATGACATACACTGGCAGACAATCAGAAGGAAGAAGGTGGCGGAAGAAAATGCTCTAGACATGGGAGCTCACCAGTAGTGATGCAGCTATTCAATCCAATCTCTCAAGTGCTTCCTGGGCCCCTATCATGTGCCAGGGAGTATAGTTGTTACTGGTAACAACTGGTAATGAGATAAATGAGACACTGGTTACTGGTAATGATAAATGAGTCAGTAGAGGGCAGTGGTATGAGGGGGGAGCCATGATAGAAAGCAACCAAATTGATACCATATGTCACATGAACAGAGGCATGCACAGGGTACGAAGGTCACCAGGGAACCTTACCCAGTCTATGTTAGCGAAACAGACTCTACTTTGAATCCTGGATCTGCTACTCACTGGCTGTGTGACTTTGGATAGGTTTCTTAGCCTGTCTGAATTTTTGTTTCCACATTTGAAATGGGGGTAAAAAAACTCATAAAGTTATTGTGGAGTAAAAGATAATAACAAACAACAATACTTCTGACCACTAATGATGGGCACGTGTGTGTCCATGTATATATGGATATATATGCACACCACGTATCCATACACGTATATATATACACACACACACTCATACCCATGTACATATCCACACATATGTATATAAATATGCACATATACATACATATCCATATATATTAGGCAGCACACTACCACCAATATTACTAACAACAATACCACTAATAATGATGGTGACCACAATAAAGATCATTATGCTAGTTGGTATTAAGTTGGTATTGAGTGTTAACTGTGTACTGGTTGGTATTGAGTGTTAACTGTGTACTGGCTAGTAGTCTAAGCAGTTAACATGTTACCTCATTTCATTTCTCCAAAAACCCACTGAGGCTAGTGTCATTATTTATTCCTATTTTCTGGAAGAAAATGAGGCATAGAAGTTAAAGCAATAATTAATAGAATTGCATTTGAGACCCAGAGCTCATATGCTTAGCTGCCATATACCAGGGCAGAACTATCTGGCGCAAATGGCAACAGACCTGAGTTAAGCACTGTGGGCCTCTCATTGTGGTGACCCAGCACTCGGCAAAGGGCTGGTGACAGCCATTCCTCCACAGCAGGACCATTCCACTATTACCAGTGAATGTGGATGGTGGGCATAGGGTAAAGTGCAGGGGAATGCAGGGGAGGGCTGGGCATGGTAAACAAGAATAAGAAGGTCTTGGTAGTAACTTGTCCAAACCAGCATGGCAGACATTAGAAGGCATTTTGAACACAGGAATCATAGATTCTGGATTGGCTTCTTTTTTTAAATTCTTTTTTGAGTGGCTTGGTCTTACTTCCTCAGCTTTTATGAATTGGGTGGACTCCTTGTCACTGGAATGAATGTCAGGGGACCTCCTTGGCATTTAGATTTTTTCCTTGAACTCAGATTTCTCTTGGTTCTTAGCTGTCTGACAAGGGCCAGAATCAGGGAAATGCTCCCTACAAACATTATTTCAGGAAAAAAAAATGCACTAACTTCTTCTGTGTTCATGGACACTGTCCTAGTTCATGCTGCAGGGTGGATGTTGGGTACAGCAACATTAATTTATAAGCTGGGGCTAGTATCATTCTCTGGTAAGAGAGCAATCCATTTTTTTCCTGATTTTTGGCAATGTATGAAGCAGAACTTTTTTTATCAGGGAAATATTTAGATCTTACTTCTCTCCTGAGGGCATATTCTCACCAATGTTTGTAACAGGATCATGGAATGAGATGGAAATTCTGCCCTACAGAGAATACAGGTCTCAATGACAACTTCACATTTAAATGATAGCTTGAAAAAAACTCTGCCACTAATACCACAAAGGCTGTATTACCTGTCTTATCTAATTAGCTCAAGAATTTTGGAATCTCACCTTAGTATGTGGCCGGAAGAACTGGCAAATATCAGCAGCATTAATGCCACAATCTGCCTATTTAAGCTCCAATGTTAACTTCTAATCACAAAATTTAAAAAGTTAGATTTAATTTCTGGGTGAAATATGGGAACCCTTTAATATCACCATGACAGGATTTGGGAAAATGTTTGAACAGGGATTAAAGAAGTCTTTTCTACCAGATTACAAACAACAACAACAACAACAACAAAAACCCCCCAAACCACCAAAAAAAAAAACACCCCATTTAGAGCTCATGAAACTTGTAGGCAGCATATGTCTGGTATTCACAGCAAGGGCTCAGGCAGCTGTCCCTGTCTGATGATTCGTAGGATGTTGGTGTGATTGGATTGATAGATCAAAGTGTCAGAAATGCACCCTCCTCCCTCCTCTCCTAGGAAGAAAGGACAAACATGTGCCTTTCATATGTGTGTGATGGTGAGAATTCTGCTGACCGAACCACCAAGGGTCCTACAACCTCTTTTCCAAATTCCAAGCAAATCAAAGTAGAAAGAATTCAGAACTCCAGGAGCCAGTTCTGCCTGATGCTGTTGCTTCATTTGGCCTTCTTGATAAACTGAAGAGAATACACAGCAAAAATTTTTTTTTGGAAGAGAGAAAGCTGTTTCCTGGAGGGGCAATCATCAGGGAGAGAGGACCTGGGGGCAGTTCTGTCCTGGCATAACTTCCTGTCTGTCATCTAACCACTGAAAAGAAAGAGCACGAAAGAAAGCTGCATCAGAGCATGCAGCTTCCTGCTTACTAGCTAGCTGAGTGAACTTGAGCACATCACTCAAACTCTTTGATGTGCCTAAAATGGGGAGAATTATTGTAACTCCCAGGACTGTTTGTCATAGGTATAAAGGAACTCTCAAGTTTAGGTGAAACTGTACAGCTTGACAAATTTAATAAAGGACTGATTAGCAAAGAGGTCAGGGTGAGGTAAGGTGAAAGACTGGGTGAAGGGCATGTTGGAGCTGTGTATTGGGGTGATGAAGAAAATGAGGACCTGTATTTGCAAAGGTGATGTATTTGTAATTGTGATGTATTTATACTGGTTAGGACTGTATAGATTCTGGTCATTGGATGACCTGGGCCAAGTCCTATGATATTTCTGCTTCAGCCTCTTTTGAAAGGGGAATAATGATAGCGCAACTTTCATAAGGTTATTGGAGGGTTAGATAGGCTATCAAATATAAAATGCTTAGAAGAGAGTCTGGCACATAGTAAATACCATGTAAGTGATAGTTAATAATTTTGAGCATGTCTTGGGGTTTCTCCCAATTCCTGTTGACCACGCCACCCACAGCTTGACCTTTCGGGTACTACCCTCACCCCCAATGGTGTATTTCCAGCATCTGCGGTTCAGTGAGGTCCTTACCCTCTTTCAACAGTGGATTGTTAATTGCTCCAGGGGTTGCCCCTTGAACAAAATTGGGCCAATCAGAGGGCTGACTCTTAAAATTGTGAATCTGAAGGTGGCAGTGAGAAAAGGGGAAAGGGGAAATAGAGAAAAAGATTTGAAAGAGACGTTGATTGGCTAAGTGAGTCCTTATTTGGCCATATTGGAAACATGCAGAGCTGTGTAGCAGCTGTTTCCCATGTGAGAAGCATAGGAAGCTGGTTTGCAGAGAAAAAAGGAATAATCAATGGAACACACAGAGTTAAGAGACGAGGAAAGTCCTGACCACTTGGTGGTCCCTGGGTTCAGTTCCCTCTTGGGTTTTGGTTGCACCTTGCCATGTGCTCTGTGAGACACTTTGATCCCTTTGCCTGTCTTCTGAAAAATTAATCCCATCTGTTAGAGTTGGTGCCTCTAACTTCAATCAAAATGTTCTACCCATCTTTTAATTCAGAGAACAGAGTGGATTATGTATGGATAACATCTGTATCCAGGAATTTCTGGTTTTGGTATTTACAGGAGCTGTTTTTCAGCCATATGAGTTGAATTGCACACCCTCACCAAAATTCACTGTGATGCAGGAGATAGAAAAATCAGGGCATGCTAAAACAAGAGAAGCAGAGGTGCTTTGGTTTCAGTGCCTCTGTGTGAATTAGCCAATATCTGAGATCTTGATGTTTAATTTTTAGTATATGAATTATTTATCAATTTTCCTCAGTATTACCCAGGTTAGTTTTAAGCAAAAAGAGAATTTATTTTTCTTGGAAACCAAGCAAACTGAGGGAAAAGCAGTTCCATGGCTGAGTCCCCAGAATAAGTGGATCCAGGGACTTGAACATCCTGAGGACTTCAGTATATTCCCTGTCTTGCTTTTTCTCTGTGCGTTGACTTCATTCTTTCCTCTTCTTTTCTCTACATGGAAGAATTTAATTGGCTTCAGAGATCTTTCTGCCACTAAGAGGCAAAGCCTTGTTGGTGTGCAGTCCATAAGTCCCAGGGAAAGGAGTCATTGGTTTAGTTTCATCAGGCATCCATTTCTAGATACATTACTGTGCTCAGGGCAGGTTGAAAATTGTGATTGTACATTACTGAAAATTGTGCTTAGGTGAAGAGCTCACTTCCAAGACCAATTAAATGTGGCAAAGGGCCACTGGTATGAATGAACACTGACTGCAGAAGACAGTTTCGAGGATAGCAGGAGATAATTGGTGGTAAACTCCCTTGTAAAAATTCTCTATACCCTAAATGTTTGGAGGACCTTCCATGTATAGCTAAGTATTCTCTTCTCTCTGTAAATAATGACCAAGATTCTCTTTAACTACCTACTTCATTATCTAAGAAAGTCTAGTTCTAAGTTATTAATAATATCCTACTTTGTATCAGAATGACTAACTGGCTGGAGAGAGAGTTCTTTAATCCACTGTTTGGAGATGAGCAACTTGTCTCACTATATAACTGTTGTTCATCTATGGTCTTTTAAAAATTAAAATTAGCCTACACTAGGCCTCAAAGTACACTAAAATAAAGATGTCATGATCTTGTTTTTGAAATGTGTATGTGTATGTGTGTGATTTTCTTTAAATGGAATGAATACTTAGTTGGGGACATAACGGTTGTCCAAAGGCAGCAAATGGACCAAATGACCTCCATTTTCTGGATAATTTGCTGAGGAGACACTGGGTTTGCAAAAGTAAATGCTAAAGCCTTATTGATGTTTATTCCTATGTTAAGTAGGGTTTTCAAACATAAGAGCTTTTTACAACTAACTTTAGCCAAATTCATAACTGAATTATTATGTTTAATCACCAGACTGACTCTATTATAAACTTTAAAGGTGCCAAAAATAATATATAAAACATTTCAATAAAACTGTTTGAGCACAAATGAGGACTTATATATTTCTTGGAATCTCTTTGGTTTCTCTTCTAGTAGAACTGCCTTCCATGTATTCAAGTCCCGATACACTTGTTTCCATAAACAGAAAGGTTGAATGCCAAGCTCTACTGTCTGCTCATTCTTCCTACCACCTCCCAGAGCCCCTGCCCTCACATGTACACAGGGCTTGTGGCTACCATAGGAACCAGTAAGACTGTTTATTAAAAATTTTGGCATTTTGTTTTTCAAAGATGTTTTCTGTATTAAGTATGATTTTTAAAACATCATATATTTTTATTAATGCATTTGGTCCCTCACTTTTAAATGTTGCACCTGGGATGAGTGCCTCACCCTTGCTGCAGCTGTGATATTTAGACAAACTTGAGTTAAAGGTCCAGTGTAGCCTCTTAACTGTTCCTCAGTCTGGATTTCCCATCTCTAAAGTAAGAGTGGTAACTGAAAGGCCCTTATAGGGTAGTTTTGAGATAGCACATGTAAGGCATTTAGTATGCTTGACACAGAGTCGACAATCAGTATACACTGCTAGAATTACTATCGTTAATGATAATACAAATGGTAGGGATAGAAGTCTGATCTACTGGGAGACTCAGGCACATAAATGAATCATCACCATTCAATGAACTATTATAATAAAGGTTCATATATGGCATAGAAAAAGCACAAAAGTGAGGAGGGCTAACTGCTAAGCTCATAGAGAAGGGGTTTTAAGTGGAAAGCTGAGCTGAAGGAGAGAAGAAAGGTCATTCCAGGTTAAAACACCAGTGGGTACAAAGGTAGTCAGGCTGGAAAGGGCCTGGATTATTCAGACAGAGACATTTTCTCTAGCTAAAATGGGGAGTTCTGGTGGGAAAGGTGTGGGAGCCAGGTCAATGAGAAAAGACGTGGTCTGTGGATTAAGAGACTTGGATAGCATTCTAAGAAAGTTAGACTTTGTTTTGGGGACAATCAGGAATTGTACTGAGCATCTTAAGGTTCTGTTTTGAGATGTTTATATATAAATTTTAGAATGACAACTACATACATGATGCAGGACAGGAGAGAGGGAGGGGTTGGAGCCAAGGATACCCATTAGGGGGCTATTTTAAGATTTAGTAGTAGAGGATGAGGGTGTGAATGAAAGTACTAGCAGTGGTGCTAGAAAGCAGTAAAGGATCCGAGGCACAAATTTAGAGGTGGAATCAATGGACATGGTGGTTGGTTGGGTGTGAAATGTGAGGAGGAAGGAAGTTAAGAATGATTAGGTTTCATCTATAGTAACTAGATAGAGAATAGGGCGGAGTAAATGTAAGTATATGTATGTGGTAAGAGGGAGAAGATAAGGAGTCAGATTTTCAACATATTCCACTTGAAATGCCAAGGGACTGTCCTCACTGAAATGCTCAGTAGACAGTTGGAAATATCAGTGTGGGACTCAGAAGAAAGGTGAGGCTGGAGTCTGGGTAATGACTGAAGTACGGTAAACACATGTGATATCTCTGGGAGAGATGCCCTGAAAAAGGAGGGTGGAGGCCCTATCAGAGTGATTGTCCTCATCATTTCCCCTCTCTGCTTCTCAGTTTTATCTTTTGATGGCCCTCGATAATCTGTGTCTTTGTGTGGGGGACGTTGGCTGGTCCCCTAGCAAATGTCTCCAGTGTCCTTACCCTGGCTATTTGGTCTGCCATTTGGAGTCGTCCATCCAGCTCCCGTCGGATCTGTGCTGCCTGCTCATCCGGATTGTCCAGCTGCATGGAAGCACAAACACGGAGACTTTCAGCCTGAGTCACAAAAGCCAGGAAACTCACAACTTTCCAGTATAAACCCCTGGTCTGGCACCCATGGGCACATTTCATTGTAAGTAAAGATTGTTGTAACAGACCTAGTTTGAATGAAATCCAAATTCTTTTAGGCAGAGTGTGGCTGGCAGTTGCTAAGAAAGATGTTTAGATGAACTGTATAGGAATCACCTGAATTACCAGGTAGCACTGTTTCTAATGGGGCCCCATGCAACACCCCACTTTGGTCCAATGAAGAAAGTGCTTACATGGCAGACATACAAGGAAGGACATGGTAATGCAACTATTAATAATGTATGTAAGTCAAGGAGAAGATGGTGACAGAGTAGGACAGAGTGGATTCCACTTCCCCCTACACATGGGGAAAAAAACCTGGCTGATCTACAGAGGAACAGAGCAAACAGCCAACAGTACCCCAGCATACATGAAAATAAGAGACCAGAAATTGTAGCAGACACTGAAAAACCAGACAGTAAGGAGACAGCTGCAGGACAGTAGGGTCCTAGGTACCAGCGTGGAGACAGGGGCAGCAGCAGCCTTGGCCCACACCCAGTGCCCTGCGCCGGGTCTACCCTGGACTCTTTGGAAGCCCAGAGCCTGCCGCAGGGTCCTTTGGAGAGAGCCAGGTCACCAGCTCCCTCCCTTCCTGGCCAAGCAGGGTTTGAGTGACCGATCTGGCTGGAGAATGGGGCTGTATTGAGCAACAGGCTTGAGTAGGAGGAATTTTGCAAAAAGTAACCTGTTTGAAGGATTCTCCTGTGACAGCAGCTTGGCCTACTCCTCACCCAGACTGGCAGTGATCTTGAGGTTGGGCGGAAGGCCTTGCATTTCCCCATAGCACTGGGAAGGTTTCTCGCCCAAAGCCTCAGGACCCAGGCAGCCTGGATGGGCGAGTGGGCCCACACCCCAGCCCATGGCAATGACCCTGGGGGAAAGAGTGCTCTGAGGTGGACCTGGATCACTTACATGGGGCTCTGGGGAGAGGCGCCAGACTAGCTCTTGGGAGAGCGCTCACAGATATGGCTGAGTACACATAGGAAAGGGGGAAAGGCCACAGCAATTGCCCCTTAACCTGCTGCAGACAGCAAGACCAGAAAAACTGATCTGGCCTGTTTGAAACAAACAAGAGATTTTTTAAAGTACTCTTTTATTTTTTTAATTTTATTATTGTTTTATCTTTCAATACCATTTTCATCTCTTTCCTTCCTTCTTGTTTAATTCCTTCTTCCTTTCTTTCCAAACTTATTGCTTCTTCCTCCCTTCTCCTGCCTTTTTTTTACCCACAAGTGAGACAAACAACTTGAAACTGCAAAAAGACCAGAGTTTGACCCAAAGAAGGGGCATCCCAACAGCAGAGACAGAGAGACAAATTTCATTTTGTTATCGCAGAGAAACTACAAGTTGCTGCATATTTGTATTATTTTTCATTATTCTTACATCTTTTATTTTAATAGTATTTTTTGTATTCCTCCTCTTTCTGTATACTCTTCTTTGCCTTGGCTGGTTATATTGTATCATTTGACAGTTTTCCCCTGTTCTCTCTTCCACAGTGTATTGCTAATTTACTATCCTTGACATCACTTGTGTTCTTTTAGCACATTATTCAAAGTTCTATACCCCCTATTCATGTAATCCAGATCACATAGATTCTGTCATATGATTGTTGCTCTAATATTATTGTAAATAATAGCTGTTCCATGCAATGGTAAATACTTCACAACACCCCTCCAGGATCTTAGCCCACTTCACAGTTTCCTGAACTCTATTACTGTAGTGGTTAACTCTACTCTCTCACACGCTACACCTATTTACTATCCTTTACTCTCACCTTACTTCAGAATCTGACCTCCCAAAACCTCACTGCTTTCTAGATCCAACTCACAATCCTTCCCTCCCCAACAAGAGTCTCATGTTCTTTCCATCCTTTCTTAAAAGTGGCTAATGGGGTTGAAGATTATGGTGAACACTATACATAGCTTAAAGATCTCCCATCTCTTCTCTCCTGGCTGCTATTGTAAATATCATAGAATAAGTTCCTGCTGTCATAAACCATTTTGCCTTTCCCTCCAACTGATCACACAAAAGACTAGGTGGAAGCAGTAAACACCAGGATACCCATTGGAAAATGAAGGTTCCTTTGGTGGTTCCTTTGTTTGTTCCCAACAACAAAGGAACCACCAATAAATAACAACAGAAGAAGGTGAAGGAGGGAGTGGAAACCACACAAACCTCAATCCAAGACTTATCTGGAAATACAATTAAATAGTGGAGAAACTAGCCAGTACAAACAACAGAATAAGAGCAAAAGAGGATTCTCAAAACCTTGTACACATGGAAGAACTAGCTTCGACACAATTTGCCCTCACCAGTACAACAAATTAAAACAGGTGGTGGACAGAGGGACCATCAGTTAACCAGCTGGTGGGAATGACCCACAAAAGAAAGACCCCAAAACAACCAAAACCCAAAGACAAACATAGAGCCAACTTAAACAATAGCGCAAGACAAGTGAGCATGTGAGATCAAGGAGACTCTTCCACCAAAGCTCAAAGATATTATACCACAGAAGTTTACACCATGAATCCAAGAAGCCAGAACCAATAGATTTAAGAAGCTGAAGCTAACACAAAGTCTCACAAACAATGGGAAGACAAAGAAACAAACCCCCAAATGAAAGGAAAGGAGGAAGCCTCAGTAAGAATGCTAGATGGAATAGAGGCGAGTCAGTTATCAGATGTTGAGTTCAAAACAATGGTTATCAGAAAGTTCAAAGAGCTCACAATGAGCTACCAGAAACTACAGGGGAGCTAAAATGAACTCACTGCAAACTATATCAACATGAAAAAGGAAATAAAAACTATCAGCAAGGGCCAAGAGGAAATGAAGAATACAATTTCTGAACTGAAGAACACAGTGGAAGGAATCAAAAGCAGGATTGATGAAGAGGAAGATTGGATCACTGAGTTAGAGGAAAAAGTAGGAAAAAAAACCTCCCAGAAAGAGCAAGAAAAGGAAAAGAGGCTCCAAAAGAATGAAGAGGGATTAAGAGAAATGCAAGACAATATGAAACATAATAATATCTGAACAATAGGGATACCAGAAGGAGAAGAAGAAGAGTATGAGATAGAAAACCTATTTGAAAAAGTAATGATGGAAAACTTCCCTAATTTGATGAGAGAGAAAAAGTGACACAAATCCAGGAAACACAGAGAGTTCCAATCAAGAGGAACCCAAAGAGGCCAACTTCAAGACACATCATCATTAAAATGGCAAAATTCCAAGACAAAGAGAGAATCTTGAAGGCAGCAGGGGAGAAAAAGGAAGTAACATACAAGGGATTAAGATTAAGATTAGCTGACTTCTCCACAGACACACTCCAAGCAAGAAGAGAATGGCCAGAAATATTCCAAATAATGAGAACCAGAGGCCTGCAACCAAAGCTACTTTACCCAGCAAGACTCTCAATCAAGATAAAAGGCCAAATAAGGAGCTTTCCAGACAAAAGAAGTCTAGAAGAATGCACCTCCACCAAACCAGCTCTGCAAGACATGCTAAAGGGACTGCTTTAAGGAAAGGAAGGAAAAGAGAGAGACAGAGAGGAACACAGGTACAAAAATGGCAATGAATAAGTACCTACCAATGATAACCTTAAATATAAATGGATTAAATGCTCCAATCAAAAGACATAGAATAGCTGAATGGATAAGAAAGCATGACCGACACATATGCTTCCTACAAGAGACCCACCTCAGGACAAAAGACCTACATAGACTAAAAGTGAAGGGCTGGAAACAAACTTTCCAAGCAAACAAACAGGAAATAAAAGCTGGGGTAGCAATACTCATATCAGACAAAATAGACTTCAAAAAAGGGACACAAAGAGAGACCCAGAAGGTCACTTCATAATAGTCAAGGGAAGAATCCACCAAGAAGACATAAACAGTGTAAATATATATGCACCAAATGTAGGAGCACCCAAATACATACAGAAAATCTTAGAGGACTTCAAAAAAGATATTGACAGCAACACAATTATAGTAGGGGATTTTAACACCCCACTGTCAAAAATGGACAGGTCTTCCAAACAAAATATCAACAAAGATATTGTGGCATTGAATAATGTCCTAGATGTAATAGACTTAACTGATATATATAGAGAGAGCCTTTCATCCCAAAGAAGTTAAATACACATTCTTTTCAGGTGCACATGGAATATTTTCAAAGATGGACCACATGATAGGACACAAAACAAGCCTCATCAAATTCAAGAAAATTAAAATTATACCAAGCATTTTCTTTGACCACAAGAGACTAAAACTGGAAACCAATCCCAAAGGAAAAAACCCAAAAAACTCAAAATCATGGAGATTGAATAGCACACTATTAAACAATGAATGGGCCAAGAATGAAATTAGGGAAGAAAGCAAAAAGTTTCTGGAAACAAATGAAAATGAACTCACAACAACCTAAAGCTTGGGACATAGAGAAGGCAGTCCTGAGAGGGACATTCATAGCAATACAGGCCTACCTAAAAAAAGATAGAAGCATTTCAAACAAACAACCTAACCCTACACGTACAAGAACTTGAGGAACAACAACAAATACAGCCCAGAGCAAGTAGGAGGAAGGAAATAACCAAGATCAGAGCAGAATTAAATGACATAGAGACTAAAAGCACAATTCTAGGGATCGATGAATCTAGGTGTTGGTTTTTTGAAAAGATAAACAAAATAGACAAACCTTTAAGTAGGCTCATCAAGAAAAGAAGAGAGAGTACCCAAATAAACACAATCAGAAATGAAAGAGGAGAGATTACAACTGATACCACAGAAATAGAAAGGATTGTAAGAAATTACTATGTGGAACTGTATGCCATGAAATTTGAAAACCTAGGTGAAATGGACAAATTTCTAGAAAAATATAATCTTCCAAAACTCAATGAAAAGGAAGCAGAAAACATGAACAGGCCAATAACAGCAGATGAAATTGAAGAAGTAATCAAAAAACTCCCATCACACAAAAGCCCTGGACCAGATGGTTTCACAGGAGAATTCTACAAAGCATTTAAGGAAGAGCTAACCCCTATTCTTCACAGACTATTCCAAAAAATCCAAAAGGAGGGAAGACTCCAAAACTCTTTTTATGAAGCCAGCATCATCCTAATCCCAAAACCAGATAAGACACAACAAAGAAAGAAAACTTCAGGCCAATATTGCTGATGAACATGGATGCTAAAATCTTCAACAAAATATTGGCAAAGCACATTCAAAAATACATTAAAAAGATCATACACCATGACCAAGTGGGATTCATCCCAGGGATGCAAGAATGGTTCAATATTCACAAGTCAATAAATGTAATACATCACATAAACAAAAGCAAAGACAAAAATCACATGATCATATCAATACATGTGGAAAAAGCTCTTGATAAGGTACAACACTAGTTTATGATAAAAACACTCAGCAAAGTGGGAATAGAAGAAGCATTCCTCAATATAATAAAAGCCATATATGGGGACCTACATCCAACATAATGCTCAATAGGCAAAAACTAAAATCTTTTTCACTAAGATCAGGAACAAGACAAGGTTGTCCACTTTCACCACTTCTTTTCAATATAGCATTGGAAGTTTTAGCCACAGTGACCAGAGAAAAAAAGAAAATAAAAGGCATCCAAATTGGGAAGGAGGAAACAAAACTGTCACTGTTTGCAGATGACATGACTTTACCCAAAAACTGCTCGACCTAATAAATGAATTTGGCAAAATAGCAGGATACAAAGTCAATATTCAAAAATCAAAGGCATTTTTGTATACCAACAATGAAACAGCAGAAGCAGAAATCAAGACAAAAATCCCATTCAATATAGCAAAAAACAAACAAACAAACAAAAACCTAGGAATAATCCTAACCAAGGAGGTAAAAGACCTGTATGCAGAAAACTACACAACCCTGAAGAAAGAAATCAAGGAAGACACAAACAAATGGAAACATATACCATGTTCATGGATTGGAAGAATTGTCATCAAAATGTCCATACTACCCAAAGCAACTTACAGATTCAATGCAATACCTATTAAAGTACCTATGGCATATTTCACAGATGTAGAACAAACACTTCAAAAATTTATATGGAACCATAAGTGACCCTGAATAGCAGCTTCAATTTTGAGGAAGAAGAATAAAGTAGGGGAGATCATAATACCTAATACCAAACTGTATTACAAGTCCATTGTAATCAAAACAGCCCGGTACTGGCATAAAAACAGGCACATAGACCAATGGAACAAAACAGAGAGCCAAGAAATAAACCCAACTCTCTACAGTCAATTAATATTTGACAAAGGGAGCAGCAACATAAAATGGAGTAAAAATAGCCTCTTCAACAAATGGTTGAAGCCTCCCAGCAAATGGAAGAACTGGACAGCTAGGTGCAAAAAAATGAAACTCGAGCACCAACTTACACCATACACCAAAATAAATTCAAGGTGGATAAAAGACTTAAATATAAGCTGTGGCATCATTAGAATCCTAGAGGAGAACATTGGCAGGAAAATCTCAGATATTTCACACCGCAACATTTTTCCAGATATGTCCCTTAGAGCAGGGGACATAAAGGAAAGACTAAGCGAATGGGATCTTATCAAAATAAAAAGCTTCTGCATGGCTAAAGAAAACAGTATTAAGATAAAAAGAGAACCAACTGTGTGGGAAAACATAGTTGCCAATGATACCTCAGACAAGAGGTTAATATCCAAAATATACAAAGAACTTACACAACTCCACTCTAAAAAGACAAGCAACCCAATTAAAAAGTGGGTGAAGGATTTGAACAGACATTTCTCCAAGGAGGACATACAGAGGATCCAGAGACACATGAAAAGATGCTCAATATCGCTAGCTGTCAGAGAGATGCAAATTAAAACCACAATGAGATAGCACTTTACACCAGTCAGAATGGCCACCATAAAGAAAGCAACAAACAAGTGTTGGAGAGTTTGTGTAGAAAAGGGGAACCTAATACATTGTTGGTGAGATTGCAGACTGGTACAACCACTGGAAAGCAATATGAAAATTTCTCAGAAAACTAAAAATGGACCTGCCTTTTTTTAAAAAGATTTTATTTACTTATCTTTAGAGAGGAAAGGAAGGGGAGAAGGAGAGAAACATCAATGTATGGCTGCCTCTCGTAAGTCCCCTGCCAGGAACTGGCCCGCAACCCAGGCATGTGCCCTAACTGGGAATCGAACCTCGATCATGTGGTTCACAGGCCTGCACTCAATTTACTGAGCCACACCAGCCAGGGCTGGACCTACCTTTTGACCCAGCAATTTCACTGCTAGGATTATATCCTAAGAACTCTGAAACAGCAATCCAAAAGAACCTATGCACCCTGATGTTCACAGCAGCACAATTTACGATAGCCAAGAGTTGGAAGCAACCTAGGTGCCCGTCAGTAAATGAATGGATCAAAACACTATGGTACACAATGGAATTTTATGCAGCAGAAAGAAAGAAGGAGCTCCTATCATTTGCAACAGCACGGATGGAACTGAAAAGCATAATGCTGAGTGAAATAAGCCAGGCAGTGAAAGAAAAGTACCATATGATCTCACCTTTAACAGGAATCTAAACAAGAAGACAAACAAGCAAGCAAAATATAACCAAAGACACTCAAATGCGGAACAGTCTGACAGTGACCAGATGGGAGAGGGGAGAAAATTTCAGGGGAAAGATTTACAGGAACTAGTATAAAGGACACACGGACAAAAACTAAGGGCATTGGAAATGGGAGGGAGGTGGGGAGCACTGGGGGTGTGGGTTGGGATTGGAGTAAAAGACAGAAAACTGTACTTGAGCAACAATTAAATAAATAAATTTAAAATGATGATAATGTATGGAGCATACCCTGGCTGCTATGGCTCAGTGGATTGAGCACTGGTCTGTGAACCAAAGGATTGCTGGTTTGATTCTCAGTTAGGGCACATGTGTGAACTGTGGGCCAGGGCCCCAGTAGGGGCATGTGAGAGGCAACCACACACCGATATTTCTCTCTGTCTCTCTCTCCCTCCCTCTCTTCCCCTCTCTCTAAAAATAAATAAATAAAATCTTTAAAAAATAATGTATGGAGCAGAGTGTGTATTGATAATGCCTACATGGCACATACTCTGCTACTCTCCCACCATTGGACCACGGAACATTAATCAGTCATTGCTTTCCTTCTCACTGAGTTGTCTCAGCCAGCACCCCAGAAGGCCATTACCACTCAGCTGTTTTCCATTATTGTTAGAGCTATTAGGATACCAGGATCAAAGTATCCCAGCATGAATAAATCTGGATAATTCCCTAACATCTCTGGTTTCCATTTTCCCATCAATAGAATGAAGGAGGGAGGTGGGTTATGTAATCTCCATCTTCCTATGAGTCTATGAAAGAGATTGACAACCAGGTAGTTAATATTGTAGGCTTTTGAGGCCATAAGATATATCTCTGTTTCAATAACTCAACTCTTCTAATGAAGTTACAAAAACAGCCATAAACAATATGTAAATAATTGAGCACTGCTCTGTTCAACAGGTGGCGATCTATATAGTTTCTGATTCCTGCCCTATAAATTAACATCATGTCTTTATTTCCAAGCAAGCCTAGTTTTATCCTTCAAACTGTAGTTGAGTCTGCTGTGTTAAGTAATTTATGATTAATTTTAATCACAGTACAGGTTAATAAGTACAGAAGAATAACATTCAAACAGGGTGGGCTTTATTCCTATTTTTAGTATATATCAAATCACAGCAAAAGGTAGTGTGAGAAGTCTGTGAGTTTTCTAAATCCCTCTTGTTTAAAAGCCACTTTTATTCATAAATTGGAAAATGATGAAAGATTATTCAGAAATTTAAAAGTGAGAACTCTGCTAATTATAGCAGAGATGAATAAAAAATTCATCTCTGCTATAAAATGGTATAGAAAAGAAGGCATTTGCACTAAAAGGTAAATAAAGAGACTAGAACGTGTATGGTCATACTTTTGAAGCACCAGGACTAGTAATTTTGTTTTATTTTACAAAATACATAGAAACTTGAGTGGCTTTATGCTGTATTTTTTTAATCACCTTATTCAATTAGGAGTTGCCTTATCTTCTCCCTCCCAAAGTTTTGAGGAGCAGGACTGCTTCCTAGACCATAAGAACTGCAAATTTTGGCCATATATTCTATTGTAGCATTTTCCAAAGAGTGTTCTGCTGAACATCAATCTTATTGGATATTCCAGAAGAAAGGTTTCTAGGAGGGCTCCAGAGAAATGGTCAAATATGTTTGGGAAAATTCTGTGTTGAAATGAATGAAGTCCCTGAGAAGTTCTGCAATAAGGATATCTGTCAGACTTTGACCAACTCAACTATTTTTCAACTTAAATTTAAGTGTTCTATTTTTTGCGTAATGTCCAGAGAACAGGAGTTGGAAACTCTGTTCTAAAGAAAGAGAACCACCTGAAAACAGTAATATTTGCTGACATGGTCTGTTGATCATTGCTCACTATTGGCTACACGTGGAAAACATGATATCCCCAATGTTGTTTTTAAGCTCTAATGAGCTGTTTTTATTTGATTCCTTGGAAGCCCAACATTTCTTCAGGTCCAGGCACAAACCTACTGAGGATACTCGGAAATGCCTTGTTCAAAATAAGTATGCAAAGGAAACATCTGACTATTTCATGGAGAAGCAGCAAAGCAATTTGGTTAGGGGCCAAAGCTGGGAATTCTGTCAGAAGATATGGAGCTCACAGAGGTTAAAACTGAAAAGGGAAAACAGTGCAATAGAACCATCCCTGTTACTAACTTTTGCAGAGGCATCTGACTTCTCCCACTGGCCCTGTCAAATGCAACTGGAAATAGCAGAGAATGATGTCAATGAAAACAAGCAGGCTAGGACTACATTAAACTTCATTCATTAATTTATTGGTTTACTCATTTACTCATTCATTCATCAGATTTCTGTGGAATGTCTTTATATGCCAAGACACTGGAATACAGAAAAGAATAAGGCAGACCCAGATCCTGCCTCCATGAAGCTTAAATCTAGCAAGAACAAGCATGATAGTTGAACAATTGGGCATAAAAGAGAGGGGTTGATATTTACTGATATTTCAGTCTTTTCTAAAGGTTTCCAAGGAATAGATGTTCATGTTCATTCTTCCAAGAAGAGGACTCTGGGGTCAGAAAATGTTGCTCCCTGTTGAAAATGTATAATACATGTCAGCATAATAAAGAGTCTGAGAAATTCTAGAGTAAATAAGCTTTGTCTTTTACATACTTATGTCCCTGAAAGCAAATATTCCACAGAGCAGTGTGGGAAATTCCACAGACTTTATGAGGTAGGTACCATTGTTACCTCATTTTACAGAGGAGGAACCTGAGTCTCAGTCAGGTTCAGAATCCTGCCCAAGGTCCCACAGCTGGGAAAGTGGGCTCTGAAATGGGCCCACTGACATGGGCTCTGCCTTCCTCAAACTGTAACTCTTTTGCTCTGTGCTATGTTGGCTTCCTCCTTAAATGCCTTGTTTGGTTTTACAATTGGTCCTGAAGTTAACCAAGTACCTTCACTTTGGTCCTTGTACACATGGGTTGATTTCACAAACAGAGCCTCCAAACTGGGGGGTCACCGCAGAGAAATTATCTACCCTTGGTCACCTGTCATGACTGGCTGATTTCTTCTGGTTTCTAGGGAGGCTGTAAAAGAGTCTCCCTACCCCCAAGAAATGATAGCAATGGGGGTGCCCTTATCCTGGCTCTGCCACTTAGTAGCTGTGTGACCTTGGACAGTTACTTAACCTTTCTGTGCTTCATCTGAATGATCACAATAATAATGCTACCTAAGGGTGTCATGAGAATTCACTGAGACAACAGATATAAAGTGCTCAGACCAGAGCTTGGCAAGCAGCAAACCCCCAGGAAATGGTGGCTGTCCTTGGTGTTATTAGGGCAGTCCGTGCTGGATGTATTTCTGACATGGGCCACATGGGGCATCAAAGATTCAGAGGAGAATGTGCCAGATGGGACAGTTTTTCTTCCAGATGTGGATGTGTGGTCTTGGTTGGATAGTCTGCACAGGAAAGGAAGGTGAGCCAGCACTCCCATTTCTCAACAAATTTCCCTGGCTTTTCAGTCAGTGTCTTTCACTTTCTCTAGGGTCAAGTCCCTTTGGTCCGTCAGACTTTAATTAGCAGAGATGATTGGAAGGTGGACGCTGCTGCCTGATAGCTAATGACCTGAAGGGAAGATGAAAACGGAAATGCAACTGAAGTTCCCTAAAATAGCCTGGCATGATAGAGAAGGACATCCTCAATCGAGGAGCTTGACAGCCCCACTGCATGAAATCCAAAAATATAAAGAGAAATCAAGTAATTACCTTTTCAAGTGCTGGAGAGAAAAAGCCAGAGAATGCGCTTCCATGGAAACAAGATTGTGTTTACTGCACTGGTCTTTTCCACTGAGGCAAGGAAAGATCAGACGGTGAACCAGGCCAAGGGCAAACCTTTCCCACTGACAGCTCGTTAGGGTTAAAATATGGACATGTGCATTAAGACTCTTTACCTAATTTGACAAATAATCTTCCTACTAGCGGAGGTCAAGCAGAAGCAGTGTGGTTGTTTTGATTTGCCAGCCAAATAGTGGGAACACTTTCCCTGGGCTTTTCTTTCAAAGTCAAGGGGAACTGAATTCAGCGCTGCCTAAGTTCAGACAGGTATCATCTAAGGCTTTCTAAGCCATCAGTTCAAACCCATCCTGAGGCTTGGGAATCTCTCCAGCTCATGGCTATGCCCCTTCAGTCCACGTAAAGTCAAAAACTCAGACCAGTGGGGCTGTCGGCCTAATTTGCACCTTCAGGGACACTGTGTGGTGAAGGACACATGCCTGGAAATCCAGTGGAGGAGAGCTTGTGCCCGGCTATTTCACTCCCTCATTGCATGACCTTGTGAAGTCTCTTAATCTCTCTGAGTCTCAGCTTCTTCAATGGCAAAGTAGGGATCATTTTCACCTTGCATGGCTATTGAGGACACTGAATGAGACATTGTGTGGCATGCTTCGAGGAAAATCAAGCAGACTTGGATCTAATTTTGGCTTTGCAATTTCCTTACTTAAAGGAATCCAACAAGTTACTAAACCTGTTTAAGCCTCAGTTTTCTCATCTGTAAAACTGGGATGACACCTACCTCCCCATGTTATTAGGATAATTAAGTGAGATGACAAGTGTGTGAAGCACCTAGCATGGCGCTGGAACATAGGTCCTATAGCTTAGCAAATAGTTTATTGAATTATCTCTGTTTTAGGGTGGGCATTCATCAGATGTTAATTCCCCCTCCCCCCTGCCCTTTGTGATTCATGAAAAAAACCAGACACAGGAACTGGAAAGCCCTGGAGTGGAAATGAGATGCCTGTGCCTTAGCTGGAGGATCTTGGGCCAAAGTCAGGACCTATCTACTACAATCCCTTCAAGTGAGAAAGGAAAAACCCTAAGCTACTATGTTCCAGGAGTCTCTGAAAAGCCTAGATGAGCATTTCTCAGTTATATTCTGGGGAACATTTGTCCTGCAGCTGCTCAGTGAGGAAGGGTTCTGTGGTCAGAAAAAGAGTCTGCTCCCTCTCTCCTTTTTCTGGAGAGCCACAAGACACATTGGTGTGAAAGCCAAAACCAAGGCAGCCTTGTGTGGCCCTGCATTTCCCAAACCTTTCTGCCCAAGTGTGCAATACATTTAAGCACCCCAACAACACATTTGGGGATATGCTCATCGATGCAATTCTCTTGTGTACTTCACTTTTCTTGTGTCCATGGACAGAAATTTGGTGTCTAACTTATGGTTACACACCATATGTCTAACCTCTAGGGTAATGGAGAAGTCATCTCAGGGCCCAGGCTTAGAGCCTCCTCATTAGCCTCAATCCCCCAAGGACTGACTTTGACAGTGTGGCAGGGGGATGTCCTTGAGTACTACTTTTCCTTAGGAATACCTGAATTCTCTGGTGCTCACACGTTACGATGATAGGGAGGCGAGGCCAGTTACGGACTCTTCCAAAGTCATCATTTTACAGCTGCAAGGCAGCCTTCAGTTAAGAGGAGGTGTGATTCAAATATGTAGACAATTTAAATACAAATAAGCAGATTACTTTATGCAGTATTTGAATCACTTTTCCGATTTCTGGAAAAATCTATGATACACACAGACTCAGAGCAAATAGGCTCACTTCAGCATAAGGACTAAAATGAACATGATTAGTACTTGTGTCTGGAAGGAGCTTTAGAGATGATGTAGTGACCTCACGCTGGGGTGCACACCCTGCTGAGCTCTTTAGCCTGTGGGTATCCTGTCTCCTTTCAGGATGCTTCACTGGGTCTCTCCCTGAGGCTTTGGAAGGACTGCCTTCCTCCTGCTGCCAGGTCTTTGCAGATGCGGCTCCTTATGCCAGGTGCACTTTCTCTTAGTGTCCCCCTTGGCTGGTAATTGTCTCTTGTCCTTCATCCCTCACCTTTGCAGCACAGTCCTCTTTGACCCCCACAAATGTTTCTCCTGTCACATGCTCTCCAGGTACTATGTACCTCTCCTTTATTAGCATTTGTCACAATTGTAATTTTACATGTATTCCTGTGATTATTGACATTTACCTACCACCTGTCAGCTCTACAGGGACAGTGATGGGTATGACTTTGCTCACATCTGCAACCCTAGAACCTAGCCCGTTGCCACATACACACCAGGTTCCGATGACTGTCTGACTAACTAAAGCACTGATTTAATTAACTGTGACATAAAGAGAGAAAGTGACTTGCCCACAGTCATACAATCATCAGTGAGAGACCTAGGACCAAATTCCCAGCCTGCAACTTCTAGTTTGCTGTCTTGCAATTTAGTGGCTGTGTCATTGGAAGTGCCATTCTCTGCAGAAATTGGGGGTAAAAAATAAGCTTTGCAGGCCTATAAACAGTCTCAATCCCGATTAAAACAGCCTTAATTCTTAATTCTGGGCCTTGGGGACTGAGGCAGGTATGCTGTAAGCAGCTGCAACACAAGCCACCTGCTGACCTGGGTTTAGCTCAGTCTGTTCTCCTATTTCCTTTCCATTCTCCCACTGGCCTCTCAGTCCCCATGAATCAGTAGTGTCTGAGAAGGAGGCTGCCAAGAGCTACTGCCGAGTGAGGCTGAGGCACCTCCCTGTAAAGCACTCCTATCAGCTGGTATGGCCTGCCTTTTCTCCACAGCCCCACATTTTTATCCTCTTTCAGAGACAAACTGCTCAGGGAATTCTGCCCTCCTGGTGTGCTAAAGTCTGGAAAGTTACAGCTGGGACAGTGTCAGGCCCCAACCTGATGATGTGGCTGCCCAAGCTTCTGTTTTGCGGACGTGCTGAGGTTTGGACTGTGGTTAAATTACTGCATTCAGTGCATGGCTGCCACCTCCAAATCTCTTTTTTCCCCTCTTTCACTGACTGTCTCCTTTATGTCCATCTCTAATGCAGAGGTTGTAGAAGTGGTTGGCAGGTGCCCCCTCTCTACTGTCCAGGTTCAAATCCTTGCCTTTCCACTTAAAAGCTGAGGGATGCTGAGGAAGTTATCAGATCTTTCTGAGTCTCAGCTTTTTAACTTTTTTTCAATTCCCTTAACTCTAAAATGGGAGTAATAATGGTAATAGCTACCTTGTAGGATTGATAAGAGGTTAAATGAGATGGTGTGTGTATGATGATTAACAGGGGCAGTAACTTTCAGTAAATCTTAGCAGTCTTTAGCACTGGGCATTCTGCAGCCTGCATACTTAATGCAAATTCAGATCTTAATAGCACTTAAAGTGGCAGACCCTCCAGCAGGGGACCCACAAGAGGCAACCATACATTGATGTTCTTTCCCTCTCTCCTTCCCTTCCCCTCTAAAGATAAATAAATAAATTTTTTTTAAAAAAGTGGCAGAACAGGTTTCCTCCACTTTAAGTTAAGAAACTAAGCTTCAATGCTTAGACTAAAGAACATGAATTTTAGAATCAGAAAACCTTGACATCAAACCTTATCTCTGCCCTGGCTGGTGTGGCTCAGTGGATTGAGTGTCAGCCTGCAAACTAAAGGGTTATAGTTTGATTCCCAGTCTAGGGTACATGCCTGTGTTGTGGGCCAGGACCCCAGTATGTGTTGTGTGAGAGGCAACCACACTTTGGTGTTTCTCTTTTTCTCCCCCCCTTCTCTAAAAATAAATCTTAAAAAGACAAACAAACAAACAAAAAACCCCAACCCTACCTCTTTCACATTCTCACAATATGACCAGTGCTAGGGTATTCAACCATTCTGAGCAATCGTATCTGTAGCTGTAAAATAATACCACCAGAGGAATATTGCAATGGTAGTAAAAATAGACACTTTCACACTGTAGGGGCTCAGCACATTGTTGGTTTATTATTACTTCTATTATTATTGCTGGGATGAATCAGACTAAACCTGCAGCCTTGCCTCCTGTTGGGAACTGCCCTGCCTGGTTTTAGGAGCTGTAACCTTCCCCCAGGACTAAGGCTGAGTGAGCAACCTTTGTACCATAAGCTACTAAGGAGACAAAGCTTATCTCCCTGGCAGAAGCACCACTTCTGCTCCTTTTTCCATAACTGGCCCCTAATGCTTGATCAGTTAGCCAATAAGGGGTAAGATTCCTCAAGGAGGGAACGACCTAAGACAAGCATGATCACGTGGAGCCCCAGGGGAGGACTTGGGGGGCTATGGAACAAGGGGGTGATGGACCCTCGCCCTTTAGCTTCGACAAAGCCTGAGTCCTCATTCTGTCTGAGAGGTCTCCTAATTTCTTGGCTATCTTGCCTCCTCTGCCTGACTTAAGCCTGAAACAATGACAGAGGGTGGTGCAGCCCTGTGCTGGAAAGGGTGGGCTCCCTGGGTGATCAGGCCTAAGAAAGAATATGTAAAATCCTGTTAAACCTGCTTTGCTAAGAATGCTCTCAATTAAACGATAAGGGTCTGAGCAGGAAGTGAGTTCGTTTCCCAAAGTTTTGTAGCCCTTTTTCTAACAGACTGACTCAAAATAAGCCCTCATAGTTCTTTGTATGCTATCTATTGTTTGATCCTTACTGCCTGACAATGACTAATAAACTTTACCTGTATTCCTATGCTAATTGAACCCAGAAAAACCTGTCAAGGCAAGGGTCAGGGCGCTCCCCTCCTTGAAGGAGCAGCTGTGCCATCCCTTCTCCTCCACAAGACTTGGTAGTCTGTGTGAATTTGTCTTGTATCTCATCCATAATGCCACAGACACTGCAGGCCGGTGCCGCATTAGCCTCCCATATGAGTCTCTACCATGACTCTGCTCCAGGGTTATTTGTAGTGAAAATGTGGAGTTTGTTGTCCTATTCACACTCAATTACCTTTTGTTTTTTATAAAAATCTCCCAAGGAGATACTACCTCATTTGTGGAAGAGTTAAAATAAGAGCATTTGTGCCTTTCTTTATCATGTCCTAATTCTTCACCAAGAGAAGACCTTGAGTAGGTCAAAGTTTCCATTCTAAAAAATTTGCTTCTCTTTGATTGCAAAACACAGGCTTTAGTTCCCAGAGTGTGTCAGGCAATAAGAACATCCTCTGCATTTGAGTCACTCATTTTGTGTCTTTGCTGGCTTCTGGCTATGCAGTAAATATAACACAAGAACTCCAAAGGCAGTAATTCTCTGAGTAAGAAACAAATTAAAAAAATACATAAAAAATACCCCAAACAGAAAACCAATCCATTCCTTTATGATTCTGCAGCTCCCACCAATCTCTCCCCCTTCCCACCCCACTTCTGGACTGACTTCAGTCCTTTCCACCATTTCAAATCTGACATATGATTCAGGGTCTGGTTCGAGACCCATTTCCTTCAGCAACCGTCCTTGATCACTTTAGTGATGTATCAACTAGCTATCATAGGCATTTTCTACCATGGGTGTCCAATCTGTGGCCAGGCAGGCTGCATGCAGCCCAGGATGGCTGTGAATGTAGGCCAACACAAAATCATAAATTTTCTTAAAACATTATGAGATTTTTATTGTGATTATGTGTTGCAATGTATTTCATGTGTGGCCCAAGACAACTCTTCTTCCAGTGTGGCCCAGAGACACCAAAAGGTTGAACACCCCTGAAAACATTCTTAGATTGTTACATGTCTTAGATTTCCCTTCCTTGACAGAATAGATATAGGGCATAGTGGTCATGGACCCAGGAACTGGAAACAGTCAGATCTGGGCTTAAATTTTTGCCCTGCCACTTACCAGATCTGAGACACTGGACAAAATACCGAAATATCTGTGTCTGTGGTCTCATCTGCAACTGGAAGTCCTAACAGTAACAATGCCAAGAGCAGAGGCTTGTTATGACACTAAAAGAAGGCATTACTCATAAAGCATGTAGCAGGTCCACAAAGTCAAGGCTATAATTTTTTCTGCTGAGACAACAGCCCATGGATTTTTATCTAGCATGAAGGACACAACTGTGTTTTTTATTGGTCATCTTAATGATCTTCACATTTGCGGTTGGGAGATGGTCCAATTCACCTGCACTATCTTGGCTACACAAGGGAAATGAAGCTATCTAAAGAGAGTGGGTATTGCTTTTCTGAGTGGGAGTGTGGCAACTGAAGGCTGTGGTATGCAAGCAGCAGGTAGTTTTGTGAAGAGACCATGCTGAGGACTAGATGGGTTAATCTCCTCTTAATTGTGAAGCTGCCCCCTAAATATCTTTTGAATCCATCTATTCTGTTAATCCACTTCCATAGGCCAGACTGCCCTGGTCTTTATCCTGGACCACTCACCTGTTTACAGACATCCTCTCTAATGCAGTTCTCAATCCTGGCTGCACATTAGAATCACTTGGGGAAAATGAACGTCAAGCCCAATATCCTAGCTGCACCCAGACTACCTTAATCAGTTGAGACCCAGGCATCAGTCTTTTTTAAACTGTCCAGGTGATTTCAATGTGTAGTGAAGACTGAGAACCTCTACCAAAAGCTAGTGGCTCTCAAACTATGGTGCACCTAAGAGTCAACTAGAGAACTTGTTAAAACACAGAATCATGGGCCTCAGCCCAGGAGAGATTTGATTGTAGATTTGGGGTAAGACCCGAGAATTTGCTCCTTAGAAGGTTCCCAAGTGATGCTGATGCTGCGAACCACAGTTTGAGAGCAAGGGTCTCGAATCTATGCCTAGCACTACATTCTGCTCATCTTTTTGGAATGTGCACTTGTTCTTGTTACTCTCCTACTTAAGACCCTTCAATAATTCTCTATTTTCCTCAGCAATAGGAGTCCCAGTTCCAGCTCCTGTGCAGCTTTCCAGCCTTATCTCAAGCTACTCTGTCTTGCCCTCCAGGCTCAGGCCATTCTGTACTTCTAGGTTTTCAAACATTACAGATTCTTTTGTCGCCCCAGGCTAACTGCACCACTCTACCATATTCTTGTGGCTAATACTCATTAACCCTACTTCCAGCCTCAATATTGTTCTTGGCCCCAGCCAAGGTCACATTCTCAAGTCCCCCTAACAATCTGAACATCCTTTTTGAATCACTACCATCACATTTGCATTATTTGCTACAAGACATGTTCTCTGTAAGACCACGAATGCCTGGAGGATAGGGACCTTGTCTGTTTTATTCACTATAAAATCTCCAGTGACTGGTGCATGGCAGGTGAGCAAGAAATTATGCAGAATTAAATTAGAGATGGAGATAATGATATCTGATTGATAGGGTTGTTTTGATGAATTAATAAGATAGGTTTGTCCAAGCACTTAGTGTGGTGCCTGACACCTAATAGGTGCTCAGTTCATGACCTAAATAGAAATCTGAATGTGAATGGTTTACACTTTTAAAAAATCCTTATTGAGTGTATAGAAAAAATTTAAGTGCAGAGGGAATAGAGAAAAACTGGCTAAAGTGGTGTAAAAACCAGAGATGCAAACGAATTAAATTCAACTCAACATTAAAAAAATACTCATTAAACACTTGCTTTGTAGTAGGCATTGTACTATGAGCTGTGAAAGCAGGATAAACACAGAACATGCCCTCTCTATGAGAGCTAACATATACTGAATATAGAGTAATACAGCCTGGCCTCATACCAAGTACTTAATCCTTGAGCTAGGTATTGCTATTACAATCAATACCACATTACAGGTGAGGAAGCTGAGACTCAGGGAATTAAAGTAACATCACAAAGAAGTGGTAGAGCTGGGATCCAAATTCAGTTCTGAGCCCAGAGTCATGCTTTGAACCATCTCACCAGCACAACATGCCATCAGGATAACTTTAAGAATTTTTTCAAAAGCAGAAAAGAAGGGTTATTTTTCAAATTATTGAAGTACTGAACAAATGTAAATTATTATTTTTATTGTCATTAGTTTTGGATTTAGTTATTACTAATTTCTGAAATTCTGTTCAGGCAGCCAATTTTGATGTGAATATTATTGGAAATAGATTACCTTTTTGGTGCTATTTAATAATGTTGATATCTCAACAGCATCAAATTGTGGTGAAAAGGAATGTGAACTGGCAAAAATAATGCAACCAATGGGAAGTCCAGAAAATACCCAACAATGTCTAAAATTATCAGTATTAGTATATTTATTAGGCTCATTATCAACTCTTTTTGATTCAGAGATTATTGGATCAACAACCTATTAATTTTATTTGATAAAAATAAAGGAGTGACCTAAAGTATAAGGTTTAGAGAAAATGAAATCATTAGATATGAAAATCCTTCACAAAGTTGATATGACTGCACAGAAATCTTATTATTATTGTTGATGGTGTTTTACCTCTTTACAATTCCTGCATGCATTTTTTCTGACATTTTAGCAAAATGTACATTTCTATCATTTCTTATTGTGAAATTTTGCCATAGAGATATCAAATCGTGATGCCACAGGCCCCTGCTGGTTTCGGACAGTGTGTAATGGATTCTTCCTCCACAGTTTGACATGTGCAGTTGGAAATGGCTGATTAAAAGATTTCGAATCAACATCTGCAGCCAGCCTGCACAGAACATGATAACACTCTGGGGGACAGCTTGTGGCTTTGATGTAGGACAGTTGGAAGGGATCTTAGGCTCCGGATAGCAAGTCAGACGGCTGCACCCAACCAGGAAAAAAATTCTGAAAAATTCATAAGCTTCCCTATCATTAATAATTAATGTCTAAGTCAATAAATACTGGCATTTTATACTAGTCAGTGCTGGGGAACAGCCATGGACTGAAGCCTCTACCTTTCTCTGCAAATTCCTCTGAAGCAACTGTTTTCATGGCAGCCTTCAATTTCTTTTTGAAAAAGCGGGGCTGCAGAACCTCAGGAGACAATCTTCAGCATAAACTGTGACAATAGCCATCGTAATGAATAAGATGGAGGCATCAGGTCTTTCTTTAACCACAGTCTCCCAGTGAAAGGTTTAAATTTGAAAGACACTCGGATTGGGATTTTCTGACAAAATTCTATGATCTCTGTAGGCTATTTGTTCTTTTTTTTTTTAAGATTTTATTTATTTATTTATCTTTGGAGGGGAAGGAGAGAGGGAGAGAAACATCAATGTATGGTTGCCTTTCATGCGTCCCCTGCTGAGATTTGGCCTGCAGGGAACTGGCCTGCAACCCAGGCATGTGCCCTGACTGGGAATCGAACTGCAATCCTCTGGTTCGCAGGCCTGTGCTCAATCCACTGAGCTACGCCAGCCAGGGCTATTTGTTCTTAACCAGATGAACAGGCACATGTGATTTTGCCCTACCTGTTGCCAGAGAACATTTGGTAAAGTCTGGAGATATGTTTGGTTGCCACAGTTGAGGAAGAGAGAGCTACTGTCATCTGGCAATCAGGAGGTCGAGGAAGCTGCTGAACACTTTACATTGGCCAGGTCATCCCCCATAATAAGGAGTTATCCAGGCCAAATGTCAATAGTGCTGAGGTGGATAAACTGCTGTAGATGCTGACCTGGGGCAAGCAAAATGTTTGCCTGGACAACATTTGTTGGTGGGGACAAAGAGAAGGCTGCTAAACGGATACAGAGGCTTAAATTAACTTCATTGTGCTAATCTCACTGTTAGATTCTTCCAAATAATACCAGCAGGGCTGACATCTGAAATAATTTGAGGAAAGAGATACAAATAGGAATTTCAGCAGTTCATACTGTGGTCAAGAAACTTGTTCAGAAGGTGCCAGATTTGCAAAAATACCCCCAAAGAAGGTATTTGTGGAACCCAGCTTTTGAGGTTATTTAACTGAGGTGTGTGGAACATGGGGGTTTGACTAGCACCTTGCCAGGAGCATTTTGAGTGTGTCAGCCTCACTCTATGCGTGCTCCTTCTGGAAGCTTCCTTGTTTCAGACAAAGACAAAAAAGCTACAGCACGATCCTAGAAGCACACTCTTCTCTTAACATCATGTCAGATATATACTGACTGTATCACATAAACCAGGACCCACCCCCCCCAACACACACACACACACAACCCTGCCACTCAGAGGGAAAGGAGGACACAAATTACAACTACCTTTCCTTCTTTGATTGAAAAGCCTCAGATGCACCCAGAACCCAATCAGAACAAAGGAGGCAGCAAACCTGGTGGGGGTGGGGGGAAACATGGATAAGGAGTAGAATGTCTAGGCTTCTAGGCAGGTGATCCTTTGATCCCTTTATCTAATCCCGGTTGAGATTAAAGTAGAAAAACGCCACTCCTTTTCAAAACAGGCAAAAGATTTTACCCTCCTTCCTCACTAAATTCCATTTTCAATTATCTTTTTACGTTTTCCAAAGTCACTATTTTGTAAGGAAGAAAAAAATAGTGCTTGATTCTGAAACTTGTTTTTCTGGAAATTCCTTCACTGGAAAGAGAAACCACACTCATGTTGCACAGACTAAAGAACTTGCAATGAATTTATTTTACTCAGGAACATAAGCCAGTTTCTCTTTCTGACAAGCTTTACAGTGAGTGGAAAGTTGAGATTTCAGGGGCCAAGGTAATATCATTCTTCCCTTGTTAAAATTTTTTGAAGCATAAACATATGCATGCTTTTACATAAAGTTTCTTCTACATGGACAAAGCTGCAAAGGAGAAACATGTTGACTTGACCCACGGGAAGATCTGCAATGAAGTGTCGAGTAAATTTCTTCCGCTCTTCAGAAATTGGAGACACAAACTGTAGGGGTACAAACACACCCTCCAGGGCTTAAGAGCAGTGCAGCCTTAACCTGCTACCCCCGACCATTGTCCCTGCGACCCTCTAAGCCAACCTTATTTCCATGTCTATAGGAGCAGGAGGCTGAGAAAGGAGAGGAAAAGGACTGATTAGAAAGGAGGAGAAGACCTCAGTGTTGCCCGGGCATTGGCTTAGGGGGGATTGCTGTGGCTTTTCCTTGTGTTCCCTGTGGGGCTGCCTGCTTCCTCTCCTTCAAAAAAATCACTTTTAGATATTTGGGGTGTCTACAAAAAGGTGGGCATCTCATTTTTCCTATTGGATGCCTGCTTTGCAGCAGACATGGTGAATTGAGTTGGCTACGGTGAATTGAGTAGATCTGACATGCAAACAGAACTGGAGGGAGATCAGGATGATGGAGCTGTGGGCCTGTGGCTTATTTTTATTACAACTATTTGATGTGGCAGAGATTTATGGGTTCCTCATGGACACTGAGCTAGAACCATCTAGCCACAATCTTATCCTACAAGGTGGGTGCCGGTCCAGGGAACCTGAGCGATGGAAGGCTCTGGAATGTATTCCCAGGGATGGATGTTGATGTGTGGTTGGAGAGAGAAAGCTGAAGAAGGTCTCCCTTGTGAGAACACATCTCTGCACAACTAGGATCTCCAGGCTGCGGAGCCCATCTCAGACTTGATCCTGCCCTCTAGAATCTTCCTGTTGTGCTTTACCCTATGTCAACGCTTGCCATCATTCCTCTCTAGGGCAGGTGATCCACCACATCCTGCCTTTCAGACTCATTTCTCAAGGGCCCTCATAAAAACCATACACTTTCCATCACAGAACCTATGTACATTGAACATAGTGAATGTACATTGCGGATGTGGTTTCTAGTTGATGTCTCTTTCTCCACTTGACCATACATTCTCTGGCACAGAGCCTGACCTCTTGGGGGTTTAATAAAAAGGAAAGAAGAAAATGAACCCTCTGTGTGTAGCCCTCCTTATGGCTTCTTCTCACAGCATTTACCACAGGAGTACTTGGTGTTGTTATTATTATTATTTGCACACATATCTAATGCTCCTGTAAGACTAGACACGTATGAGGGCAGGAACTGTATTTGGGTTCTCCCCATGTTTCTGATAGAACCTTGAAGAAGGAATAAATGGTGGGCAAGATTTTTGTTGTTTGCAAAGCCACATGAGCAAAAACCTGCACTGGATCCCCGCCCCCCTTTTTCTTAAAATTTTCACCAGAGGATATGTTTATTCATTTTAGAGAGAGGAAGAGAGAGAGAGAGATGTGAAAGAGAAACATCAATCTGTTGCCTTCAGTATGACCGGACCCACAACCTTTTGGTGTACAGGATGATGCTCCAACCAACAGAGCTACCTGGTTGGGGCCACGCTGGATTCTTTTCACCCAACTTCTACCTTCAGACTCCCTGCCACAAAATCTTGTTTTGAAAAACTCTGGCTCTTCCGTCATAATCTAATGATTTCAATGTGGCTATAGAATCCACAAAATTTCGCCACTTAACCCTAAATTCTGGTCCAGCCCGACTATGTAATGGATAAGGAGGCACAGGAGTTGCTGGGTGTGGGTGACAATAGATGGAAGAATGACACTTTAGGCATTTTTTCCTCCAGAGGATGTAGTTGCAGAAAATCATGTTGAAGGAGACACACTATTTATACCTTTAGAGGAATTAAACAGTATGTATTGCAGGGCTGACTTATTAACTACCAAATTCAAAGGCAATAAGAAAATAATGAGAAGTGGCAGTGAGCTATTTTCAGCAGCACACAAAATGAAGGTCTTTCAGAAAGGCAGAGGCTTCCTTTTTTAATAATTGAAATTCTATTTCACAGTCCACAGTTTTTGTGGCTGTGCCTTGACACCACAATAAAAGTATTTCTGGAATCAAGGAAAGAACTCAGCAGTTTTTTTTGGTTTTGTTTTTTGTTTTTGCAGATAAGTACAGGAGCGATTTTTTCTACTGTTTATGCTATTTTTGCATAGGGAACCTATATCCTTAGGAATTCTGTGAATCACGAAATGAACAGAAATGGACCTGCTTGGTTTCAGTTGTGAAACTGGTAAATCCTAAAGATGCTTAGTTGGGAATCCCTGCTAGGAAGCCCCCACACTAGAGATGCCAGCTCTGCCTTTTGCATTGGCTCTGCCCACATAATGTTCCCACTCTAAATGTTGGTGCTTCAAAAATCATGTCTGAAAACTGTTAGCATCCTGCAAGTCACAGGATTTTCAAACTAGTCCATTTTAACACTCCCTCTTACTTTGCTATTCACCAAAGTTGGAAGCTGAGAGGTCAGGAAACTAGTTTAACATTTCAAAATTCATATTCAAGATATCAGTATCTCGGGGGAGGAGTTTCTAAAATGATCTTAATAGAGGCAGTTCATTCTTTCTGTCTCTTTCTTTCCACAGATATTTATTAAACACAGATTGTATCCATGATTGTATAGCAATGTGTTAGGCACTAGACATACAATGATGAGCATTACTGAACTGGTTCTTCCCTCATGGAATTTATAAAATGGTGCTGGGTGCCCACAGTGAAGTAACCATGCATATTAATGTAGACTAACAAATAGACAATTGCTTCAAAGGATGCGAACATACTTCTACAAAGAAGTCTTACTGAGTGGCTTTTGAACTGAAAGCTAAAGATAAGTAGAAGTTAACTAGGCAAAGCATAGGGAGCATGTTTCATACAGAAATATATGTGAAAAGGGCCTGTGGCAGAAGAAAATGTGGGAGCAGGGCAAAGGGCAGAGTTGTATGAGCTAAGGCTGCACATATAGTAAGGGGTCAAGCTGTGTGTGGGGTCATGGAAAGCCTATGTATGAGGTCTTGTAGGTTATGGGAAGGTCAGTTATCTCTATCCTAAAGGCAGTAGGAAACCACTGGAGGATTTAAAGCTGGAAGGTAGAATGGGAAATGTGGAGAGGTGAGACAAGAAGCTTACATTAGTGGTTCCTATGGCTTATATGGAAAACAGATGGAAAGCATTAAGGGTGAATGCTGCTGGTAGTGGCCAATCAACTAAAGAGACCAAGTGCCTACAATGGGTTAGGTGATTTATAGTGTACATGCACTCATTTGATTGTGACTATAATGCCATAGAGGTCTTTTTTATATGTAAATAAACTTTTTATTTTAGAGTAGTTTTAAATTTAGAGAAAAGTTGCAAAAGTAGTACAGAGAATTTCCATGTATCCCACACTAGGTCCCCCTATTGTTAACATCTTACTTTATCATGGTACATTTCTCAAAACTAATGAGCCAGTATCAATACACTATTAGTAACTCCACAATGTACGTGGATTTTCTTAGTTTTTCCTTAAAGTCCCTTTTCTGTCTGTAGGATCCCATAAAGGATCCCACATTATAGTTTGCCATTCTGTCTCAGACTCCTCTGGACTGTGGGAGTTTTTCAGGCTTCCCTTTTTCTTGAAGACTATTACAGTTTTGAGGAGTACTGCTCAGATATTTTTAGAATGTCCTAGATTTGGGACATTCCAGCTTTTTTAATGGATATACTGGGTTTATGGGTTTTGAAGATGAAGACCACAGAATTGAAGAGCCATTCTCAGCATGTCATATTGATGATACATGCTCTCAATAACACTTTTTATTGATATCAAGCTGGCCAAGGTAATGTTTTTCATGTTTCTCCACCATACCATTACCTACCTCCCTTTCCCCTTCCCTTCATACTGCTCTCCTTGGAAGCAAGTCACTAAGTATAACCAAACTTACTGGGCAAGTTATGCTCCCTCTCCTGAGTGGTATCTATATAAATTATTTGGAATTCTTCTGTATGGGGAATTTGTCTTCCATTTGTCTCTTATCCTTAATTTATTTACTAAGTCATTTGTTTATTACAGTATGGATATTTATTCTATAGTTTACATTATAATAAACCAATTCATTATTTAAAGTGTCACTCTAATTATTACATATTTAGCTGTTGGGAGTTCTTTCTGTTAGCTCCTGTGTCCCTTTTACCTATGCCCAATTTAAGATTTTCTCTAATCACTTCCTTACTTTTTGGTACACCACGATGATCCAGGTTCATCCTGCATATTGCCTACCCTAGCCCTAGAATTACTCACTTTTCCACAGAGCCCTGGTGCCTTTGATGGGAGAATAGCAGTAAAAATTAAGATATGGGCATTGCATGTGCTCACTGCTGCTGGGGAAAGATTTTTTTTCCAATTCAGTTAAGAATACTGATGGTTAGAAAAGTTAAGTCATTTGCCCTAGTAAATGACATAGCTAAATGTCTACCAAACATCCTTTCCTTCATTCTCCTTTGTAAAAATATCTAAATTCCACACTCATAATTTTCCTAGCTGGCCCATGCACTTTGGAAGAAGCTAATCCTGTCCTCAGCTCCAGGTGAGGGTATTTTCTGACTTAAGCCATTCAGTAAACCCCATGCACTTGGCCACAGTGATTGCACTGTGGACACCATACTACAAAGCATATTCACCAATCAGATACATTTTCTAGAGGGGTTCCATGTAAAAGACTTCATCACTCTTCTGAGAGAAATGCTGAGGGAAAATTCTCTTTTGCTGCTGGATGCTAATGGAAGAGTAAAGAGAATCTATTGAAGGATAAGACTGTGAAGTGCATTGTGCCCCTGAACTCAGTAGTTTACAATAAAAGTAGAACATAAGATCATACTGAAAATTTTGCTACCAATTAAAGATAATGAGTGATTCACTTATTCATTTACCTTTAATTTATAATATACCTACTTTGCTTCCAGAAAAAAATTAGGTGGTTTCCCCAACCTCAAGGGAAAAACCGCAAAACACCCAAACTCACTGAATAGCATGCTATTAAATAGCATACTATTATACAATGAATAGCATGCTATTAAACAATGAATGGGTCAAGAATAAGATTAGAGAAGAAATGAAAGAGTTTCTGGAAACAAATGAAAATGAACTCACAACAGCCCCAAATTTATGGGACACAGTGAAGGCAGTCCTGAGAGGAAAGTTCATAGCAATACAGGCCTACCTAAAAATGATAGAAACATTTCAAACAAACAACCTAACCCTACACTTACAAGAACTTGAGGAACAACAACAAAGACAGCCCGGAGCAAGTAGGAGGAAGAAAATAACCAAGATCAGAGCAGAATTAAATGACATAGGGACTAAAAGCACAGTTCTAAAGATCAATGAATCCAGGAGCTGGTTCTTAAAAAAAAGAATCAACAAGCATTTAAGCAGACTCATCAAGAAAAGAAGAGAGGACTCAAATAAATACAACCAGAAATGAAAGAGGAGAGATTACAACCCACACCACAGAAATACAAAGAATTGTAAGAAATTACTATGAAGAACTGTATGTCTAGAAATTTGAAAACCTAGGTGAAATGAACAAATTTCTAGAAAAAAAATAATCTTCCAAAACTCAATGAAGAAGAAGCAGAAAGCCTGAACAGACCAATGACAGCTGATGAAATTGAAGCAGTAATGAAAAAGCTTCCAACACACAAAATCCCTGGACCAGATAATTTCAAAGGAGAATTTTACAAAGTATTTAAGGGAGAGCTGAACCCCATCCTTCACAGATTATTCCAAAAAATTCAAGAAGATGGAAGACTCCCAAACCCTTTTTGTGAAACCAGTATCATCCTAATCCCAAAACCAGACAAAGACATAATGAAGAAAGAAAACTTCAGGCCAATATAGCTGATAAACACAGACACTAAAATGCTCAACAAAATACTGGCAAACTGCATTCAGCAATACATTAAAAGATGATACATGATGATCAAGTGGGGTTCATCCCAGGGATGCAAGGATGGTACGATATTCACAAATCAATAAACATAATCAATAAACATTTTGTTTATGCACCACATAAACAAAAGCAAAGACAAAAATCGCATGATTTCATATCAACAGATATGAAAAAAGCATTTGATAAGGTATAGCACTCATTTATGATAAAAACACTCAGCCAAGTGGGAGTAGAGGGAGCATTTCTCAACATAATAAAGGCCATATATGAGAGACGTACAGCCAACATCATACTCAATGGACAAAAATGTAGAGCTTTCCCACTAAGATCAGGAACAAGACAATGATGCCTGCTTTCACCACTCCTATTCAACATAGTATTGGAAGTCCTAGCCACAGAAATCAGACAAGAAAAAGAAATAAAAGGCATCCAAATTGGAAAGGAGGAAGAAAAATGGTCATTGTTTGCAGATGACATGAGAGTGTACATAGAAAGTCCTATAGACTCCACCAAAAAACTACTCAACCTAATAAATGAATTTGGCAAAACAGCAGGATACAAAGTCAATATTCAGAAATTAAAGGCATTTTTGTACACCAACACTGAAATATCAGAAACAGAAATCAGGAAAAAAATCCTGTTTGATATAGCAATAAGCAAAATAAAGTACCTAGGAATAAGCCTAACCAAGGAGGTAAAAGACCTATACTCAGAAAACTATACAACACTGAATAAAGAAATTAAGGAAGACACAAACAAATGGAAGCATGCACCATGCTCATGGATTGGGAGAATTAACATCATCAAAATGGCCATACTACCCAAAGCGATTTATAGATTCAATCCAATCCCTACTAAGGTGCCAATGATATATTTCACAGATATATAACAAACATTTTAGAAATTTATATGGAGGCATAAATGACCCCAAATAGCTGTAGCAATTTTGAGAAAGAGGAACAGAGCAGGAGGGATCACAATACTTGATATCAAACTGTATTACAAGGCCACTGTAATCAAAACAGCCTAGTACTGGCATAAAAACAGGCACATAGACAAATGGAATAGAACAGAGAGCCCAGAAATAAACCTAAGTCTCTATGGTTAACTAATATTTGACAAAGGGGGAAGAAGCATAAAATAGTGTAAAAATAGCCTCTTCAACAAATAGTTTTGTGAGATCTGGACAGCTACATGCAAAAAAATGAAACTCGATCAGCAACTTACACCATACACAAACATAAACTGAAGGCGGATAAAAGACTTAAATATAAGTTATAACACCATAAAAGTCCTAGAGAAAAACATAGGCAGGAAAATCTCAGACATTCCATGCAGCAACATCTTCAGTGTTATGTCCCCTAAAGCAGGGGACATAAAGGAAAGAATAAACAAATGGGACCCTATCAAATTAAAAATCTGCATGGCTAAAGAAAACAGCATTAAGATGAAAAGACAACCAACTATATGGGAAAACATATATGTCAACGATACCTTGAACAAGGATTTGATTTCCAAAATGTATAAAGAACTCACACAACTCCACTCCAGGAAGACAAAAAACAAAACAAAACAATTATAAAATGGGCAAAAGACTTCAACAGAAACTTCTCCAAAGAGGGCATACAGAGGACCCAGAGACATATGAAAAGATGCTCAGCATCACTAGCCATCAGAGAGATGCAAATTAAAAGCACAATGAGATACCACCTCACACCCATCAGAATAACCATCATAAACAAATCAACAAACAAGTGTTGGAGAAGATATGGAGAAAAGGGAACCCTAATGCACTGTTGATGAGAATGCAGACTGGTGCAGCCACTGTGGAAAACAGTATGGAATTTCCTCAGAAAACTAAAAATGGTACTGCCTTTTGAGCCGGCAATTCCACTGCTGGGATTATACCCTAAGAGCCCTGAAACACCAATTCAAAAGAACCTATGCAACCCAATGTTCATAGCAGCATAATTTACAATAGCCAAGTGCTGGAAGCAACCTAGGTGCCCATCAGCAAATGAGTGGATCAAAAAACTATGGTACATTTATGCAATGGAATTCTACTCAGCAGAGAGAAAGAAGGAGCTTCTACCCTTTGTAACAGCATAGATAAAACTGGAGAGCATTATGCTAAATGAAATAAGCCAGTAAGGGACAGTAGGCAGTAAGGGACAAATAGGCAGTAAGGGACAAATACCATATGATCTCACCTTTAACTGGAACATATTTAACAAAAGAAAAAAGCAAACAAAATATAACCAGATACACTGAAATTAAGAATGATGTAACAGTAGCCAGAGGGGAGGGGGGAAGGGAGAGTGGGGGTAAGGGTTTTCAGGAACTACTATAAAGGACACATGGAAGCCCTGGCTGGTGTAGCTCAGTGGATTGAGCACGGGCCTGCAACTCAGACGATCGAGGTTCGATTCTCAGTCAGGGCATATGCCTGGGTTGCAGGCCAGTTCCCTGCAGGCCAACTCCCAGCAGGCGGCGCACGAAAGGCAACCATACATTGATGTTTCTCTCCCTCTCTCCTTCCCTTCCCTCTAAAGATAAAAAAATAAAATCTTAAAAAAAAAAAGGACACATGGACAAAACCAAGGAGGAGGGTGGAGGCAAGGGAGGGAGGTGGGTTTGGCTGGCTTGGTGAAAGTTGGGAGAGGGGAAATGCAGACAACTGTAATTGCACAACAATAAAGTAAGTTAAAAGAAAAGAATTATGTGGTTTCCAAGAAGCCCTGGATGCATTAAACCTCTATGAACAAGGCTAAAAAGGACAAGAATTGGTTAAAAGGTGGCAATGATAATTTCACTAAAAAATATAGGCTAAGGAAACTTACTGAAATTGAGCAGAAACAGGACTGTGAATTTCTAATTACCAAAGGCAAAATGAGGAATGTGACAAAAAACTTCTTTTCATAATCACATTTCAAAACTGCTAGTTCTGAATTCTGAGAGGAATCTAGTACTNGTGGAGGCAAGGGAGGGAGGTGGGTTTGGCTGGGCTTGGTGAAAGTTGGGAGAGGGGAAATGCAGACAACTGTAATTGCACAACAATAAAGTAAGTTAAAAAAAAAGAATTATGTGGTTTCCAAGAAGCCCTGGATGCATTAAACCTCTATGAACAAGGCTAAAAAGGACAAGAATTGGTTAAAAGGTGGCAATGATAATTTCACTAAAAAATATAGGCTAAGGAAACTTACTGAAATTGAGCAGAAACAGGACTGTGAATTTCTAATTACCAAAGGCAAAATGAGGAATGTGACAAAAAACTTCTTTTCATAGTCACATTTCAAAACTGCTAGTTCTGAATTCTGAGAGGAATCTAGTACTGGACCATTTGCAAAGGGGATACAGAACTCCACACTGGCTGATATCAGTGGGAGCAGTGTCAGAACAATGCAGAAGCAATCCTCTTATGGGCATTTTTCACATCTGTTCTCAAGAAGTTTTGTGAAGACTTCCAAAGAAACCCTGGCGAACCGCCCTTGTGTGTAGCCTTCTGGTTAATGGACTTGCTTTGGGAGGACATTGCAAAGAATCTCAAAGAATGTGTAGCTTAACATGTCCCTTGGCTTCTCCCATCAAATATCAGTTGTCTTGGTTTCATTTTTTAACTGGACACCATAGCAGATAACATGAAAATTAAAACTGGGTTTGAGTTTAGTATAGCATAGTTAAATTAAGAATTCTGACTGTGGAGTCAGACTTGGGTTGGAATTTGTATTATTATCACTATGCAATGGCTACTCACAGCTAAAGCATTAGTGAACTAGAATTACTTTTCCTTTCTTGCACAGCTTTCTGTGTTGCTTGGAGATAATTGCTTCTATGTACTTACTACTTATTTAATCCTAAATTATTCACTGATCCTAACTTTTCTCTGGAGATATGCCAATGTTCAGATTCCTCAGTTATCCCACCAATTTCATCTCCCTAAGGAAATCTTTCTTTGAGTTTTCTGACCTGCTCCAAACAGAACTGGTTGTCTTCTACACCTGATACATAGATTTCACCCTGGGATTCTCCCTGTGAAGATTCTGAGGACGGGGGAATACCTTTCACTTCTCTCCTGTCCTGCATTAGCTTTCCTTATCCTCTGTGTTAAGTAGTCCTATTTCTTGTGGAAAACTCCCTTTAGTAGTTTACTAAGAATGGATACATGGGACATAATTTTTTAAGACCTCTAATTTCTTAAAATACCGTTTTCTTTTTTTAAAACTTTGTAGTTAGTTTTGCTGGGTATGTGGCATTTTAGGTTGAAAATTATTAATCTCTATCACTTTGAAAACTTTACTTCCTTGCTTCCTAGCTTACAGTGTTGCTATCAAAAAGTCCCAAAATATGTTTTTAGTTTTTTAATTTTTTTAATTTATTGATTTTTAGAGACAGAGAGGAAGAGGGGGAGAGAGGGAAGAGAAACATCCATTTATTGTTCCACTTATTTCTGCATTCATTGGTTGTTTTTGTCTATGCCCTTGCTGGAGATCAAACCTGCAGCCGTGGTGTATAGGGATGGGGCTCTCAGGGGCCTTGTCCTAGTTATTTAAACTTATTTCCCTCACCTACCCACCCACCTCTTCTGAAGTGTGAAGATTCTTCTTTGTTTCTGACCCTCTAAAGTTTCACTCTAAAGTATTTTGGTATGGCTTTGCTTTCATCCATTGTGTTGGGCTTTTAGCGGGACCTTTCAATCTGGAATCTTACTTCCTTTAGTTATGTTGAAATTACCATGAATTATTTCACTGATTACTTCCTTATTTTAATTTTCTCTTGTCTCTATACCCGAAACTTCTCTCGTTTAGGTAGATGATGAATCTCTTGAACTGATTATCTTATTTTCTTTTCTTCTTCTTTTTTTGAAATATTTTTTTTTATTTATTTTCAGAGAGAGAAGGTTAGGGTTAGAAACATCAGTGTGTGGTTGCCTCTCATGTACCCCCTACTGAGGTCCTGAGAACACCATGTGCCCCACTGGGAATTGAACCAGTGACCTTTTGTTCACAGGCTGGTGATTAATCCACTGAGCCACACCAGCCAGACCGCTTATTTTCTTATGATTTCTTTTCTAGTTTGAATTTTTTTAAGTCTTTGTTTCATATTCTAGAAGCTTTTCTCAATTCATATTTCTACCCTTCTATTGATTTTTAACTGCATTATCAAAGTTTCTAATTTCCAAGGGTACTTTATTATTCTCCAAATGTTTATTTTTCTGTAATACATTGTCGTGTTTCATGATTGCAATACCTTTTCTGATACTACCAAGGATGTTAACATCTGTTGACATTTTCTTCTCTCTTGTTGTTTCTGTGTCTTCCACGTTGCCTTTGATTTTCCTTTTGGTCTCTGTCTTCCAAATGTCAGAGGCTTTCCTCAGATGTATGGCAATCTTTGGTTTCTGGTCATTTCTAAGGAGGGAGCTGGGAGCTAAAAATCTAGTTGGAAGTATTGAGAACTTAAGGGAGCTTTCAACACTGAGCTTCACTTAGGATTATATAGGTGGTTTATTTGGGGGACAACCCCCAATGTCGCAGTTTCCATTTATGACCCACTGAATGCTACAGATTCCCCAGAGAAGATGCTTCCTGTCTCCTACTTGGAGGATAAAGGCCTGATTATCAGTATCAGGCTGCTATGCAGCAGAAGAAAGCTGAAGATCTCAACATCCAGTTTGCATCTGCCTAGTTACTCCAGGTTCACTATTTTGTCTACAGTCTCAACTGTGCCTGGTATACCCACCCAGAGAGCCTGTGTCTATCCTCTCCAGCTTTTTCCAGGCAGGGTGTGGTTGGAGGTTTGAGGATAGCAACTGTTCTTTGATTTTTAACAAGTCCTTATTTTTAGCTATTTCTTTAACCCCATTTCCAGAGATACATAGTGGCACCAATTCCTGAACTATTTAAGGACACATACATAAGAATACTCAGATTTCCTTGTTGCTGGTTTAGGATTATGTTTCTTTGGGGTTACCAAATAGTTTACTTATATTCTGTTATCCAACTTACATTACTTTGTCATTATCTCCTCTCCCTACTTCCCTTAATTAAGAGTTTAGATAGTTTGTTGAATGGAATGATGATATTTATGTGTTTTCAGTTCACATCTAGAATCAGTGTTCTCTGAATTGTGTTCTACTATGTCCTGGGGTTCCCTGTAGGTCCCTCAGAGCCACAGAGGAGGACTGCATAGAGAGCACTGTTAGGGCTTCACATTGTCTAGCCTCACTTCAGGCGGAGAATTTAGAGACTTTAATCTAATAAACATTTTGTTTGAAAAAAATATGCTGCTAAATACAACTGCACAGCACTTTCAAAAGTTTATAATACTTGACACTGAAATATACCCGTAAGGACAGAGAAATATTAGACAGTAATGAGTAGTCTCCAAAATGACTTCTAATAAGCCACTCCTCTCTGTAGGCTGGTGCTACTCTTGGTTTCAGGAGGTAGAATCCATTTTCCTTCCCCTGGAATTTGAGCTGGGTTGGTAACTGGCCCTGGCCAACAGGATGTAGCTCAATTATGTTCTGGAACTTCTAAGGCCAGACTTTAAGTGGGCTGGAAGCTTCTATTTCTTGTCTCTTAGTGCCAGCTGCCATGCTGTGAAAACCCAACACGCATGGGGAAGCTGTGTAAGAACTGAAGCTCTCTGTGAAGACGGGCAGTGCAAACTGCCACAGTGACAGTAAGCCCTCTTCGATTTTCCAGTTCCTTGGATGCTGCAGGTAATTGCAATCCTAGCTGTTACCACAGAGAGCAGAGGAACCACTCATCAAAGCCCAGCTGACCCAGGGAATCATGAGAAATGATAAAATGGTTGCTCTTTAGGCCAAAATTCTGTGGTACTTTGTTATGTAGTGACAGATAACTAAAACAGAACAATTTTAGGGACTGTTTGTTTCCTTCTATGTAGCTTTCTGATTTTTAAAAATGTTATTTTAAAATAAACAAGTTACTTAATCCCCCTTCTTTAAAAATAAGTGATAGAGTATAAGTAGAGTAGTGATATTTTTTGCTTTTATAAATACTTATTTTTTTCAGTTTTTATAATTAATAGCATGTAAGGTGGTCACCAAGGTCTGATGTGGTTATGGAGCAGAATAAAGCGAACCAGTGCTCACAGGTATTCAACTTGACATACTAACATACATTTAAGCACACATGCACACATTCCTGACACAAATGATCAAGAATAAAGGAATATAGGCCTTGGCTGGGTAGCTCGGTTGGTTAGAGCATCATCTTTTTACGTTGGGTTTGTAGGCTGAATTCCCAGCTAGGGCACACGTGAAAAGCTGCCAATGAATACATCAATTAGTGGAACAATAACTCAGTGTTTCTCTTTCAAATCAATAAAAAAGTTACAAAAACTTTCAAATACAAATACATATAAAGTTACAAATACATAATCAAGCAAACAATTACTAGACTTTCCATGGAAGGATTTGGTGGCCTATAAACATACCATATAGATCAAAGAGTGGATGATGCTATTTGGAAGAGAAGGTGGCTCAAAAATACTCTAATCATAACATTGCAATTTAAAGATTAGTGAATTGAACATAGTAAATTGAAGTCTGGAGTGTGAAGTGACTTGTTGACATAGGTAGAAGGTGGCAGTGAGGAAGACTACAGAGGAAGAGTGATGCTAAGAGAATAAGTTAACTACATTCTAGTGAACGAAAAAATAACCTACTTGTGTTTAACTAACAAGAGAGCAATTTACTTTTCTTGATATAACATTTCAGTAGCATAAAATACCTGGCTTTCCTACAGAGGAAAAATAACAATAAAAGTTTGTTTAAAATTATTTCAGAAAGTGAGGCAGGGTAAGACATCCATAGATCAACTAACTGCAGTGAGCAGGAAAAAATCTTTGGTCCCAAACAATAAACACACATATGTATTAACTGTGAACCTGAGAGATACTTACGTTGAATTTCTGAAGCTTTTTTTTCTTTTTGGGCAATTGTAGTTAATGTACATTATAAGTCATAATTCCATAATTCATTTTAAAAGTGACTAGTTTGCTGACAAAGGTTTCATAATGGCATATGCTTGAAGATTTATTACTTTATTGTTTCTGTGTTTGTGTTTTTGAATGTGCTGTTTATGAACTGTGTTTCACGATGGTACCTTGCCCAGCTTGTCTTAGTGGCTCAAAATAGGTGCAGTCCAACTTATTTGTATTTTAGTGCGTATTTCAAAATGACCATCTGTTTAACATTATACATTTTGATAGTATCTTCCACTTAGGAAGTACCCCGGAATTTACTGGGTAATTAGGCAGAAATGTATTATAAGCCATCAGAGACTAGAGGATTTGTTTTTACTACATATGCCCTTTGGTCTGGTGTTCCTTCCATGCAGTAATGTGTAGAACATCCAGGCCTCATGCTAGTTCTTAGTAATATAATTGTGCTAATGGTGATGGCTGTGGGCTGCCACCAAGCAATCCAGCTGTGCAGCTGTCACTACAGCTTGGAAACTGCCATCAGCAATGGGCTGCTTCCTTTATGTCAAAGGCTTGCCCCTCAAACAACATGAAGAGCTTTGTTTATGGCAGAGAAAAGAGATCAACAGTCTTGTCAACGTAGATTTGGGTTGTGAGGGGACCCAAAAGGGGCAGCAAATCTCTCCCATCTGTTCTTGTTTTTCTAAAGGGCCGATGTCAGTGAAAAATTTAAAATGGCAAAGATGCCCCAGTCACTGCCCTCAATATCAGTTTATAGGTTTGTAAGTTCATACTGACCTCCTCAGGGAATTTGTGAAAAACTTCCAAATGAGGCAGGAGATACTGCAAAGTGCCATCTGATTCAAATAGAAATGAGTGCTTTCAACAGCCAGAGGCATATTATTAGGATACTGTTAATAAATTCTAAGAAAAAGCACTTAACTGCTGCCAACTAAAGGAATTTCTTTCTTTCTTTTTAAATTAAGTGACAAGAAGGTAAATAAAAAGAAAGGAGGCCTGTGAGACCTCAGGGTACCAGGAATATAGGACTAGAATAGATTGGCTTGAACATTTTCCATTTTCAGGGTACCATGACTACTTCTTCTGTTAATATTATCTGTTGTACATTTTGAAATCTTGTCCTTAAATTTCAACATTATGCATTAAAAGATTTTATTGCTACTTCTTGGTTACCCTTTACATTTTTCACTTCTACCTTAACATGTATTTGGAAAAAACCTTCTCCCCTCCTTTTTGTTTTTTACACATTACAAAGAACTTTCAAAGACACTATCTCACCTGAACTACAAAATTGTAGGGGATCAGTTTTTTTTAGTCTCATAAATGTGACTTAGCTCTGTATGGAAAACCTACAGAAGCAAGGTGGTGGGCAGGAGCCAGACCTTCAAACCGAGTCTTCCCATGGGAACCAGGCCTAGAAAATGTGTACAGACTGTTATGGCTTGCTCTTGCTAAAACTCCATCACCCTGATCTAAAACAATGAATGTGTATTGTCTATTTTCAAGGTAATATCCAAAGTTTGTGTGAATTTTCCCAAGGAATGAGCTAATCAGCTCGCCACCATTCCCCTCTGCATGTTAATTTCATTTCCTTGATTGTATCTAAAATGTAGACAGTGATATTCTATGTAATAGATAATAAATCTCTCTCTGATGTAAGACCTGAGAAAAACAATAAAAGCCTCTCTAGGCAAGAGTCAAGGTGCTCCCCTCCTGAGGGAGTGGCCGAGGCATCCATAGGCACTCTCCCCTTGAGAGAGTAGCCGTGCCGTTCCCTTTTTCTTCAGGATTGTTGTCGCCTGTGCATTTATTCTCGTCTTCAGACACATCAGGTGGACTCTGCTGGCCGGAGTCCACCACACAAAACGTTCAGCAAGTGGAAGCAGCACTACTGTGAAGTGTGTGGAACTGAAATATCTCAAACTCATTTTATAGTTGAGAAAACTGAGGCCCAGAAAGATAAAGAAAAACTCCCAAAGTCAATCATGCATCTAATCCTATTATTCATTCAATAACTATTTAGTGAGCACATACTGTGCTAGGTACACAACTACATTACACTAGTGAAGGGTAAAGCAGTATGGTTAGAAGACTACGTTTGGGAACAGAGATCAGGATTTTATCAAAAGTTTACATTAGGTCATCAAGGTTTCTCAGTCTCAGCACTACTAACATTTGGAATGGATAGTTTTTTGTGGAGGGCTGTCCTAACCCATTGTAAATGTCTAGTACCATACATAGTCTCCCCTACCAGAAGCTGGTGACATTCCTTCCTGTTGCTATAACCAAAAATGTCTGTAAGACATTGGCAAATGTACCCTAGGGGTCAAATTACCTCTCAGTAGTTGAGAACTAATTACTGAGCTAATAAAATTTTGTGGTCCTCAGTTCTTCATCTCTAAAATGGGTATAACAATCTCTACATAACAGCATTGTTGTGCCTAATGAATACACTAGAAGTGACTAGTAAGTGACCAGGGAGATGTTGCTGTGTTATTCTTATTCAGGTCATCCAGTATTTAGGAAGTGCCTACTGTATGCCATGCAAACAGGAAGGTGCAGACAGACTCAGGCCTTCACCTCCAGGCTTGCCTTCCGTATGTGGTATTCTATTTGTTCTAGAAACTGGCACATCTTCTGAGCCTCCAGCTAGCCAACAGCCTCATTTTATTTTTGCTCTCACTATTTGTAACCATCACCCTGTCCTAGTTTGTCATCATTTCTTGTCACTAAGTTGTAGGGCAGGTTTCAGTTTTTGAAAAGGCTTTTCTCGGGATGGCATTTTAAAAACTTGCCACGCCCAGAGGTTCCATGGCATCTTGCCTTCACTTCTCATGAACAACCTGCACAATGGATCATAAAGCCCCCAGAATTTCTAGACCAAAAGGAACTGGTGATACTATAACCTACTGTCCTCAAGGGGTCCATGAGTAGCAGTGAGAGGTGATATGAGAAAAGAATTGAGTTGACATTTTCAACGATTTTCTCTAAATGGGTCTTAGAAAAAAATCTTTCCAGAGTATGAATAAAAATAATAGTAGGGCAATCAATGTTTCTTTTGACTGCCTTTGTTACTAGGCTCTGACTTGACAACTTTTAAGAGTTTTAGTAATATTTATTTGTAGAAAAATTTCCAAGTCTTAAAAATGAATACATCTTGAGTAAGAATGAACTAACACTTGATTTCATCCAAGCAGTAGAGTGTTTTCTCTAGGCAAAACAGATTAATAAATTTTTCCATGCTGTACCTGAGGTAGAAAAAATGCCTTCCTCTTTTACATTTGTTTCAGTTATTACCTTAGGTAGCTTACAAACACTTGCCTTATATATAATATGAACTGTGACCCTAAAGAGACTGTATACAATGTACTTTAGGATCATAATACAAGCATAATTAAGGTATAATGCCAAGATAATAGAATGTCATCTTGAAATAATGACCTTCAACTACTGTGAGAGTGTGGAAAAAAACTGATACCTAGAAATACAGGTTGGGCATTAGCCAAGGCCTTGCTTGCATGTCGGTGCCCAAGGGCTCGCAGAGTGGTAACTGAATCACTGCCTTCTAAAAGATAGTCAATAATTGGAGAAAGAAGGGGAAGGGTCACTAGAGGAACATGAATAAAAGACCCATGAACAAAGACAATGGGGGGAATGAATGTGGGAGATGAGGGGTGGGTAGGCCAGGGGAGAGTAACGGGGGCGGGGGGGGGGGCAGGGGATGGAGACAACTGTAATTGAACAACAATTAAAAAAATAAAAGGTAGTCAATTCCCCATCATTCTCAGGAGAAGAGTTATAAGGCATGAAGCAAAAACAGCATATTAATTTGTATTTGGATGATGTCTTTGTATAATCCTTTGGACATAGTTCACTTGACATTATGGAATTTCTTTTTGCCAAGCCACCAGAAATGGTCAGATCCATTTCCTAATCTTTCAAGTCTTTAAGTTCTTCTTGTTGATAAATCAATTCACACAAATGTACTAATAGCTTCTTGGGTATCTTCTCCAGGAAATCCATTTCCCTATGAATAGCTGGAAAAGCTTCAAGGAAGAAATAGTTCCTGAGATGGGCAGAATGGATGAGACTTCAAAATGTGGCAATGAGGGGTGAGATAAGAGGGCATTCCAGGTGGAGGAAACAGCATAAACAAAGCATGGTGGTGGGAAAGTTCACAGCAAGTTTAGAAAGATGACGAGCTTGGTTTGATCAGGGGCAAAACTGGTGAGAACAGTAATGAGCATTTTAGCAGGGAAGAGCTGTGAGTCTTTTTTAGACTAGAGTTCCAAACGAGCACTTCGTTTGCCAGGTTTGGAGTGAAAATGTGCTTTGGTTGTTCTATGACATATTTTTTAATTGAGATTTTTAGCTTCTGTTGAAATTCTAGATCTCTTTTTAAAAATATATTTTATTAATTATGCCATTACGGTTGTCCCATTCCCTGCTTCATTCCCCCCCCCTGCACACCTCCTCACACCCACATCCCCTGCCTTTAGTTCATGTCCATGTGTCATAAGTTCTTTAGCTTCTACATTTCCCACCCTCCAACTGTCTATTTTATCTCCACCGTCTATGCTATTTATTCTCTGTACCTTCTCCCCTTGTCTCCTCCCTCTCCCCTGTTGATAACCCTCCATGTGATCTCCATTTCTGTGGTTCTGCTCCTGATCTAGCTGTCTGCTTAGTTTGCTTTTGTTTTAGGTGTGGTTGTTAATAACTGTGAGTTTGCTGCCCTTTCACTGTTCATATTTTTTATCTTCTTTTTCTTAGATAAGTCCCTTTAACATTTTATATAATAAGAGCTTGGTGATGATGAACTCCTTTAACTTGACCTTATCTGAGAACCACTTTATCTGCTCTTCCATTCTAAATGAAAGCTTTGCTGGATACAGCAATCTTGGATGTAGGTCTTTGGATATCATGACTTGGAATCCTTCTTTCCAGCCCTTTCTTTCCTGCAAGGTCTCTTTTGAGAAATCAGCTGACAGTCTGATGGGAACTCCTTTGTAGGTGACTGTCTCTTTATTTCTTGCTTCTTCTAGGATTCTTTCCTTTATTCTAATTTTGGGAAATGCAATTATGATGTGCCTTGGTGTATTCCTCCTTGGGTCCAACTTCTTTGGGACTCTCTGAGCTTCCTGGACTTCCTGGAAGTCTGTTTCCTTTGCCAGATTGGGAAAGTTCTCCTCTATTATTTGTTCAAACTTTTCCACTTGCTCTTCTTCCCCTTCTGATACCTTTATAATTCATATATTAGAATGTTTAAAGATGTCCCGAAGGTTCCTAAGCTTCTCCTCATTTTTTTTGAATTCTTGTTTCTTCATATTTTTCTGTTTGATTATTTCTTTCTTCCTTCTGGTCCACTCAATTGATTTTAGTCCCAGTTTTCTTTCCATCACTATTGGTTCCCTGTGCATTTTCCTTCATTTCCTTAGTGTTGGCTTCATTTTTTTTCATCTAATTTTTGACTAAAATCAACCAGTTCTGTGAGCATCTTGATCACCAGTGTTTTGACCTGTGCATCTGATAGGCTGGCTCTGAATAATATGAGCAGACAGATTGACAGTAGTAGGTATGGCCGGAGACTCAAAGAGCAGGTTTCAACCATGTTTAGAAGAGAAGTGACACAGCCAGGGGAAGGCCTGTTGGCAAAGGGACCCAATCCATTTAATTAACAGGTTACACCAAACAATATGGAGATGGGGCACCAACTTTATTAATGACCATAAAGATGTCCTGTGGCAGGAGCAGGAAGACACACCTGGCCACCTCAAGGCCCAATGGCCTGTACTCATTAGTATGGTGTTATGAGAGCAGGGGCCGCACTGCCATGTCCGTGGTGTAGTGTTCTGGAGAGGCATCCCCATGAGTAGGGGCTGTGGTGCTGGCTGACCAGAATAGGACTTTTTGCATGTGAAGATATCCTGGTAGATAATATTTCCAGAGCATCTCTCATTGATATCCTTGGATGTGAAAACTGACCTTCTATAGTAATGCCTGATAATATGCACAGTGCTTTAGAGCTTGTAAAGCCCTAATACATTTTCATAGATTATTTGATTCGATCCTTACAATAACCATGAGAGATATAACAAGGCAGATAAGTACACGGGCATTGGAAACAGAAAGACAAGTTTGAATCTTAGCTCAGTCACGTCTTAGTTATGGGATCTTGGGCAAGTTACTTAATTTCCTCTTAAAAAATGCATTGCCTACCTCATAGGGCTATTGTAATGGTCATGAAAGAGAAAGCACTTTAAAAAGCACTTAGCACATTGCCTTATACAATGAATGTTCAAAGCTCCTTGCTGTTATGCCATGGATAGAAAAGAGAACTGCAGACGAGAACCTACTTGCCCAGAGTCACTAAGTGATGAATTCAGGCCCCACACTTGTCTTTGTATTCAAGTTCCTTCACACTTTTTCACTTAGCAGCACAATTTTTCTGGAAGCCTCTCAGGTATGTCCTGTGCAGGCAACATCTTACACTTAGTTGCTGATGGTTAATGGCTACACAAATGCAGCAACATGGAACCCCTTTTTTTGGTGAATATCACCCATCCTAGCACTGTCAATGAAGGTGTGATTCAGGGTTTTATGTTTCACCCTGTTGGGCCTACATTTCCTTAAGTAGAGTGACCACCTCCTACCCCAGTGATTTCTTTTAATGCTGGCTGCAGTTGGACATCACCTGGGAAGCTTTAAAAAATACTGATATCTGGGTTCTCGTGCCCTGAGATTCTGACTTAATTGAGTTGTGGCCTAGACATTGGTCATCAAGAAAATAATCTTCTTTAGTCTATTATAAAGCCAAGGTTGATAAATATTGTCTAGGTCAAGTGTTGAAAACCTTTATATGCAATGGGCCAATCCTGGCCAGTGGTATGTTTTCATAAAGTTTTGTTGGAACACCAACATATTCAATACTTGGTAGTTCACATATTGCCTGTAGTTGCTTCTGCACTATTGCAGCAGAGTTGAGCCATTGCAACACAGATCACATGGCCTGCAAAGCCTGAAATATTTACCAACCAATCCTCAACTACAAAACTTTGCCAACCCTATTTTAAAGGTCTGTATGATCTCTATAGGTCTTCTATCTCTACATACTACAGACCCATGATTCCTATCTGATAAATTAGATAATATAGTCAGCCTAGAGAAATGACTTTCAAGGTTTTTAGACTGCAAACTAAAGTAAGAAATAGATCTTATATCTGTGGTGGTTTTAAAAATACATCTACTAAATCATTGGAAGTCTTCCCTTCAAGAGGTGGAGCCTAATTCTTCCCCTAATCCTGGAACATTGGCTGGACTTAATGACAGGCTTCTAAGGAATAGAATTCAGGAGAAGTGTCATTTTGTGACTTTAGAGACTAGGTCATAAGAAGGCCTTGGTTTTCACCTTGGTTGCCCTCTTTCTTGGATTCCTCCAAGGATTAAATTAAATAATGCAGGTCAGCCATTGGTATAGTGTCTGGTACACAATATATGCTCCTTTCATAAATCTTAGTTCTTCTTATTGCAATTATCATAACTCAATTCCTGATAGTGGCTCACTTCTATTACAGATGATTTTTGCATTTTAAAGGGAGGGATTGGGGAGCCAATCCCCAATTCATTAGTGATTCATTGGTGTCATTAAACAAGAATTGTAGGACTAACACTACAATCTCTATCTAGCTTTTACCATGTGTCAGGCAATGTACTTAAGTTTATATGCTTTGTCTCCCTTAATTCTTACACTAACTCTATAAGGGATTAGTTTATGGTTGAGAAAACAGAGCACAGATTCTTAAATAATATCCCCAAGGCCACACAGGTAGCAAGTAAAAGAGGTAGCATGGGAAACCTTAATGTGATGCCAGAAACTGCATTCGTACTCACATTACTCTTCTAAGATATGAGAGAGAACAGCTACTTCAGGGAAAAGTTATTATTAGTGGTGGCAATTGTAATGGGTGAGAGTCTAGGAATAAAAGATCCCAGTAAAGGGGCCCAGAGCTACCCCACTTAAAAGCTCAGGTATGAATACAATGTGAATAGGAGCATAGTTCCTGGCCTTCTCAAGAAACCATGAAACTACTGGGGAGTGTCTCTGAAAAGTCAAAGCAAAGTGGTGCTTGGAGGAGATGCCCTGCTTGTCATGTGATTTCACAGCAGGTACATACAGGTTCAAGCCTGTAGGCACTGCTTTGGGGCACCAAAGCAGTTCAGAGCAGGGTGATTTGTAGAATGACTAAAAACTAGATATAGCCTCCTGTTCCCAAGCAGAGGAAGTTTTGTTTATTTAGTGATGAACTCATTCACTTATGCAAATGTTTAAATGCCTATTACACAACAAGGGTTCTGGGAGACACAAAATAAACAAAATATGGTTTCTGCCTTCGACAATCGTGAAGACTAAAGTCCAAGTGACCACTCACAATTCTACGGGCTGAGCTCCACAGAGGAGGAATGAAGCAAGTGCTGTGGGGCTCAGCCTGGGGAAGCTCCAGAGGATGCCCAAGAGGAGGCAAGTCATTGGGAGATCAGCTGAGCAGTATCATCAAGGAATAAATGGATTGTTAATGATGAGAACAGAGAAAAGGGAAACACCATGAAAAATACAGACTCAGAAGCACCTGGTGACTCAAAGAGAAAAAAGCAAAGGAAATGTAGGAGTTACTACGATGATTTTGTTTCTGTCAATCTCTATCCAATAGAACTTTCTGAGGTGATGAAAATGTTTTATTTTCATTGCTCAATATCATAGCTACTAGTTACACATAACTGTTGAACACCTGAAATAGGGCTGGTTAAAGTTATTGATTTAACTTTTATGGAATTTTAATTAATGTAAATTTAAAACACTTTCATTGAATTATCTCATTTAATTTTTACAATAATTCTATGCAGTAGTTATCACCCTTTGCCCCACTTCATGGATGAAGAAACCGAGGTACAGAGAGGGGAGTCTATTGACCAGGATGCTACAGCCAGAGGTGAAATTTAAGCTGTGACATCCTGGCCCCAGAGCCCATGCTCTTGGTCACTCCATTATGATGTCAGCATTCTGTTCACATAAATCTTCTTGTAGAGATAATTCCTATTATGTAACAAACTTATTAAAAGCTTGTAAAATATTGACAGTAGAATTATTTGAGGTATTAACACAGCTTGTTCTTTAAATGAATTCATGTGTGAACACCCTGGTTCACCTTTAGGAGTTTGCTGAAATGGTTTACACCACCAACTAAGTGACCCTATTTAATGAATTCTAAAAAAAAATGTAGTAAACTGCTTGAGGGATTCCAAACTCTTTCTACAGGAGTCATTTAATTTATGGAGGGACATCTCAGTAGGAATAAAGAATGGTTCTGTAGTTAATCTAAGGGAAATCATTGGGCATTTTTGACTTTCAGTGTAGCGTTGGCATTAGAGTTCATAGCTGGAGACTTAGTTGTGTGGATTTGAGAAATCTCCCGGGAACATCTTTCAACAGTCCTTGAATATAGCTGACATTTTGCCTGTCCCTCTAGGAGGCTGAAATTTAATTCTGACACCAATTTTTTCTTCAGTGGAATTAATAGTAAATTGAAGAGAAAAATCTTAGGAGTGGCAGACCCTAGGGGAAATCCAAATGAATTATGGGGCTCTAAGATAGATTTGAACCAGTGGCTCTCAGGGTAATGTGCAACAGCTACCGCAGACCAGCAAAGGCCGCACAATATGTTAACTCCAAGATGAAAAGCAGAGAAATCATACTGAGAAGAAATGCCAGATCCTATTTCCCTTATAAAAGGTGCAATTTTGAAAGATGAGTAAAGACTCCCAGTGAAGCAGAGGTTGTACATAACACAATATTTAATCCAGCTGACTCATCATTATAGCAAAGCATGTTCCTTTGCAAATCCCTTCATTTAGAGTAGGGTATCCACAAATGAATTCCTGGCAACATAGGGAATTTTAGGTTAATTGACACTAGGTCATCATGCTGCAGAGCTTAATTCTGACTCTATTAATTCCTTCCACCCATGCATAGGACACCTATTCCATGTGTGGCAAGATTTTCAGTACTGAGGGCACGGAACTGAACGAATCACACAGGGTCTGATTACTTGGAGCTAACATTCTATTGGGGAAAGAAGGCAACGACCAAGAAAGTTAAGCAAGGAAGACCACTGCGGATAACTGTACTTGTGCTGCAGAAAAAAATAGGATGCTATGATGCTACTACAGTCTAGTGTCTAGGGATGTTTCTCTTGGCCTGAGTGATAAAGTGTAGCTTCATTCTTTACTCTCAGAGAATACACTTCACCTGGCCTCTGAATCTGTTCTACCAAACACTTGGTGTAAATTGTAGCTGTAAGATGCCTGTCTGTGCTATAATCATGTGTATGTACATTTGACTTTCATTTGGTCATTCCATTTTCCATTTGACTCCCATATGATTTAATGATATTTAAGAGTTTTCCTGTGTCCTTTGGGGTTCCATTTATTTCAACAACTGTTTTCTCCACTTTTGTTCTCCCAATTAAAATCTCTAATGAGCTCTGGCAGGCTTTCCGTCCTCTGCCCACTCTGAACTGGAGTTAATGCTAATGATGGACTTGTATATGGAAATCAAAGTTGGTATCATTAACAAGTTCTGGGATTATTAAGGATGGTTTCTTCTACTTGTACAAAGATAATACCAGCCAGACATAGCACTCTTTAACTTCTAAGAAGATGCCATCAAATTTCAGAAGGCCTAGAAGGATCCAATATTGAATAGCACTCAAATGTGTCTGTTGTTACAGCATTTGTAGGTGTTCTGTAGGCTGACAACCTTTTAATTAAAAAACTACAGCACAGAAAGATTACTTTCCTCTCTTCATTGTACCACTTGTGAAAGCCCAGTGTGTGTGTGTGTGTGTGTGCGTGTTCAGGGGGGCAGGTGTTACTCCTAATAGAGTTAGTAAAGTGGAATGATCAAGAACACAGAAAAAAACCCACTTACATTAATCAAACCCAGCAAACCAGCACTTTGATGATGTTTTGGACTCCAAATATGTACTAAAAATAATCTATGGCAAAAGTCATTTTCCTGTGAGTAGGATGAAGAGTTGCTCTGGGAGAAAATTGGCAAAATAAAACCCCTTTGCTGAGTTTTCCTTCTTAATTTTATGGCACTTTTCAGGATTTCTTCGCCATTTGTGTCACAGGCTCCCAATCTATTAAGGTAACAGTGGCCAAGAGAGGTCATCTGGAGTTTCTCACTCCCCACAATGGTAGCATCTTTATCCTTCCAGGCAGCTGCTACAGAGGCACAATGAGGCTTTCTTCTTTTCTGCCCACAAACATGCATCTCTCCCAGTTCACCTCACTCTTCTTTCCTCATTGCTCCAAATTTCCCACCAGAGAGACAGAGAAGGGGGCCTCCCTGACTCCTCTCCAATTCATTCTGCCTTCAACAGGATGTCTTCCCCAATGTGGTGGTGTCCCTGTGTATCTGTCCAAATGTCTCCTTCTTATAAAAACACCACTTATGCTGCATTAGGACCCACCCTAGAGACCTCATTTTTAATTGATTACCTCTGTGAAGCCTCTCTCTCCGATAGGGTTACATTCACTGGGGGTTAGGTCTTCAAAATATGAGTTTTGGGGGGACACATTTCACCCCCTAACAAGGACTGTGTCCCTTTGATTTAATAAAATTTAACATAGAGCCTGACACATAGTAGGCACTTAATAATAAACACTCCTTGAATGAATGAAAGAATCAAAAGCTGACAAATGGGCCCTGAAGGAGAAATACTGGATTGGTACATTTCATGAAGGATGGTAATGGGATAAGACTTTGCTGTCCAACACATTATCCTCTAGCCCCATGCAACTATGAGCACTTGAAATGTCAATAGTCCAAATTGAGTTGTGTTTAACTGAAAATGCATTCCAGATTTCAAAGACTTAGTAAAAAAGGTAAGATGTCTTAATAATTTTATATTCTTCTTATGTTAAAATAATGTTTTGCTATATATTATGAATAACATATTTCATTAAAATTAATTTTACCTGCTTATTTTTACTTTAATGTGGCTCCTAGAAGTTGAAAATAATGTATACCTTGCATTATATTTGTATTGAACAACATTAGTATCCGTAGAGTTGAGAACATAGAGAAAGTGCTAAGGTGGGAGACAAAGGAAAACATAGCCAGGACATAACAAGAATATATTTGTTGCGTGTATATTTGTGTGTGTATTGGTATGCACAGATATACATCACCAGTGTATGTATTGTGTACATGTGTGTATTATGCATCCATCATAATGCTAAGCACTGCATATGCAAAATCTTTTTTACTCTTCATGATAGGATGTGGTGTGTATATTTATTGTTATTGTTATCATTATTATTAATTCTGTTGCACAGAAAAAGGCGAACTACTCAGCAGTCAGGTAATTTGCCCAAGGTCATATAGATGGTGATTGAACGCAGCCATCTTGTTCCCAGAGCCCACTCCCTTACACACTGCTTCCTTTTTGTGAGAGAGTTATATATTTGGGGGATCAAAAGCATTGAGGGGGGCCAATGCCTGAGTGGGGGCATGTAGAACCCTGTAGGAAAATTGTACCTCTTGCCCAATCTTTATTAGTACTGAGCCTAATCAGACATAACAAAGAAACCCAGTGGAGTCACTTGTGACCCAGCTGTGGAACCTGCAGTAGCCAAACAGGTTAAAGAAAGGAGCAGAGGCATGGTAAGAGCATTTTGACTTTCAGGGAAGCCAGAGGGACTAAAGTTGTACAGAAAGCAAGTGCAGACAGAACAATTAACTTGCAGCCTCTCTCTTTGCCAGGCTCCGTCCCAGAAGAAAGCTGTGTGGGATGTAAGGAACCAGGTCCAATGCCAGAACACTTTTACTTTCACTGCACAGGCATTTGAAGGACTTGCAAGAACTAACTCAGAGCTTCTGGAGTCTGTCTTCCAGCATCTCACAGTTAATACTGGCTTTCATTCATTAGGGTATTTCCAGCTCCCGCTCAAACAAGGGTGTGTGTGAAAGATGAATCTGAAGAATCAATTTACTTCCTTCTCTCCCCATCTCTTTCCATCACACCAGTTCCTCCAGACCCACTCCCTGCCCCTCACCAGGGGTTGGCGGGTTGAGGGGGGCCACAAAATAAAACTACATTTTTCCATGAACATTGAGATTCGAGGTCATTATGAAAGACATGTGATTCCCCACTCCCCAGCTAGTGATCCCTGGACAAATGGTTTAACATCTCCAATTTGCAGTTTCTTTCTGTGTAGAACTGAATGCTATTTAATGCATATTGTTAGAGCATTCTTGCTTATTATTAAATTAGATAATGTATATAAAGCAATTTGCCCATCGTTCTTCTATTATGTGCCTATTTATTGTTCCTTAAGCAGATTTTTAGGTGCTAGGCCAAACCTAATGATTCAGAATCTCTGGGGTGCAGCATGGAAACCTTATTTTCAACACACTCCCCAGGTGATTCTGAGAATGGATGCTGAGGCTGGACAGTCCCTTAGGTTACGTGTTAATATCTCAGTAGTGACAATATCACCTGTACTTTATTTCCCTTGAGAACAGAAATTATCATTTAAAAAAAATCTTGAGGTATAACTGCACAAATCTTAAATGTACAGCTCAGTGAAATTTAATATATAGATGCAACCATTTAACCACCACCCAGATCAAGGCATTAAATATTTTTGGCTATCTAGCAGGTTCCATCCTGTCTCTCCAAGTGAGAAACACACATTACCCCTATTCCCCACACTGACATTGTTTTAAAGGCTCTACGGGTGATTCTAACGTACAGGTAGTTTGAGAATCACTGATTCACGTCCTAGAACGTTGGTCTTTCCATCTCTAACCTCTTCCACTACACTTGTGAAATTGTGTTTGGGCCATTTCTTCATGAGGTGATAGAGAATAGGAAATAATGGAATGAATCTTAAGTTAATTATCAAGGCAAAAAGAAATGAAAACACTTCCAGGCTAACCCTGCTTAATGTTGTGTACACATGCTTATCGCTTTCTTTGGTTCCTGACTTATAGTTTCCACTGTGCCTATTCTTTATGCTGTAAGGATCCTCTGGTGAATTTCTACCTTTCAGAGGTTTGTGCCCTTCCTCAGGAAACAAGTCACTGGTTTTGTCTGCAGCAGGAAAGCAAACAAAACAAGTGGAGGTACTTAATTTCTTTGGAGCAAAGAACTTCTTGGTACAGACTTGTGAAGCCTATTGACCCCTTGTCATTATAATGTTTTTAACTACACAAAATGGGATATGTAGGATTACAAAGATAACCAATTCTATAAGATATACAGATATCAAAGCAAAAACATCTTTATAATAATATGTGCTTATTTGATAACTCATTAAATAACAAGATCTAGCAACAAATCTAGTATTTACAGTAATTTTGATATAAAATGAGTATAAAATATTTAATGATATCTTCATCAACTACTAAGATGGCATGAAAGTATTTGTTAATATGACTATAGTTTGTTGCCTACATTCATAATTAAATAAATGCTATTTCAGGTAAATGCTAGTAAAAATAAAGATGCAGCTTCTCCCACTGCCCAGCTGAGTTCATGGACATCCTAGTACAATTTACAGATTCCCCCTAAGGTCTCCCCAAATCTCATCTGTGAAACAGTTTCAAATTCTTGTTTTATTGTGACTTTCTGGATCAGGTGCCATTAGCAATTTAGGGTGATTAGCTTGGCCAGCTTGGTAATGACACCTACAAGGAAGCTGAAATAAGCTGATACTTGTGGTGCTGAAGTGACTGTCTATTGTCAAACAACTGGTTGCTGTGACTGAATTCCACATCTTGCTCATGTCAATATTCCTAGTGGCTTGGAGTAAACAGCATGTTCTCTTGGTTTGTATCAGGTTTGCACAGTATTTACTATGTATTATTTAATTATGCATATTGTTGTTTATATTCTAATGACTACATGAATATCTATCATTTTGCTTCTATTTTGATGTAAAGTCCTTTTGAAAACAAAGGAATGCAGTCTTATTTTCTTTTGTAGCCATAAATAAACTCATGCATATGTGACCGATTAATTTAAGACAAACAAGCCAAGAACATACGATGAGGAAAGAACACTGTCTTTCATAAATGCTGTTGGGAAAACAGGACAGCCATGTGCAAAAAAGGGAAACTGGACCATATATCATATAGCAAACACAAAAATTAACTCAAAATAGACTAAAGATATCAATGTGATCTGAAAGCATAAAACTAGAAGAAAACTAGATCTGAAAGCATACAACTAGAAGAAAACATAGGCAATAAGTTCCCTGATACTAGTTTTGGTGATATTTCTTGGATTCGACACCAAAAGCAAAGACAAGAAAAACAAAAATAAACAAAGGGGACTATATCAAACTAAAAACTTCTGCTCAGCAAAGGAAACCATCAACAAAATGAAATGGCAACCTACCAAATGGGAGATGATATTTACAAACCATATATACGATAAGGGCTTAATATCCAAAACACACAAAGAACTCATGCAACTCAATAGCAAAAAAAAAATCCGATTAAAAAATCAGCGAACCAGAGGATCGAGGTTCGATTCCCCGCCAGGGCACATGCCTGGGTTGCAGGCAGGTTCCCTGCAGGCCAACTCCCAGCAGGGGACACACAAAAGGCAACCGTACATTGATGTTTCTCTCCCTCTCTCCTTCCCCTCTAAAGATAAATAAATAAAAAAAATCTTAAAAAAAAATGGGCAGAAGATCTGTATAGATATTTTTTTTCCAAAGAAGACATACATACGACCAAAAAGTACATGGAAAGTGTTCACCATCAGTAATCAGTCAGGAAATGCAAATCAAAACCACAATGAGATATCACTTAACACTTCTTGGAATGGTTACTATCAAAAAGACAAGAAATGACAAGTGTTGTTGAGGACATGGAGGAAACGGAACTCTCATGCACTGTTGGTGGGAATGTAAATTAGTTGCAGCCACTATGGGAAACAATATGGAGATTCACCCCAAAGTCAACAATAGAGCTACCATATGATCCAGTTATTTCACTCAGGGTATTTATGTAAAGAAAATGAAAACACCAATGTGAAAAGATGTATGTATGCCCACAATTACTGGAGCATTATTTACGATAGCCAAGATATGGAAACAACTTAAGTGTTCACTGAAAAACGAATACACAAAGAAAATGTGGCATGTATATGTGTATATATATATATATACACACACATATACATATATATACATATATATGATAGAGTATTATATCACTCAGATAAAGAAATAATCTCACTTATATGTGATATGTGGAAACTAAAAAAAAAAAAAAGCAAAAAGTTCTCAAAACCTAAGCTTATTAGAGAATAGACTTGTGATTGCTGTAGGCTGGAGGGGAGTGGGCAAAATGGGTGAAAGGGGTCAAAAGGTACAAACTTCCCGATATAAAATAAGTAAGTCACAGGGATATAATGTTCAGCATAGTGACAATAGTTAATAATCCTCTATTGCATATTTGAAAGTTGATAAGAGAGATTTTAAAAATTTTCATCACAAGAAATATATTGTAACTGTGTGGTGATGGATGTTCATTAGAATGATTAAGATCATTTCACAATTATACAAATATCAAATTATGTTGTACATATGAAATTAACTAATGTTATATACCTACTTATGTCTCCAGATAACATGTAACTAATGTTACTTATACCTCAACCAAAAAATCTGTTAATGATAAAAGCAGTGTCTATGAATTTTCAAACCTAGAATATTTAAATATTGCTGATATACTTTGTTTTATAATAACACTAAATAATGTCAAAAGAAAATAATAAAATCAAATATCTAGAAACATATGTTTATAAAATGGGACCATGCTATCTATTTTCTGCAGCTAAGTATTTGCACTTTAAAATGTATTTTGGACATCTTTCCATTTCAGAAGAGAAATATACTTCATTGTTTAACAATTGCAAATATTTCAATTGTATAGTTATATCAAAATTATAAATAATTCCTCAAATGATGGCATTTTGATTGTTTCTAATGGTTAACTCTTAAAAAACAATGCATATTCATCTATATATTTCTTCAATCACATATATTAATACTTCTGTAGACAGTTACCAGAAGTGGAATTGTTGTATCAAATGATATTTTATGACTTAATTTTGAAAGGTGTTGTCTTATTTGCCCTCCAGAAAGGCTGTGCCAATTTATATTCTCTTGAGGAAGGTGTGAGAGTGCCAGTCTCCTGTATTCTTGCACTGGGTATTGGTAGTCTTTATCTTTAATTATTGCCAATAGGATAGGTAAAACAATATGACACTGTTAAACACTTATTCAATTATTAGCAATGTTGTGATTCTTTTCACATACTTATTGTATATTTGTATTTATGGAATGTTTATGCCCTTTGCTCATTTTCCTGTTTGGCCTAGATGATGAATTAAAACAAAGTCTTGTTGCTCACCTCAAGTTTATTTTCACCAGCTTGCACCTTTAAATTGATTAGTTAAGAGCTGAATCATTGCTAGTTATTTAAAACAAAAGCAGCCAAAAATCCTCTTGGAATGAGACAGGATTATAAATAAAAAAAGTTTTAATATGTAAACTAGGATTGTATGCAACTTGCCTCAGTTCCTCTTTTAGACTCAGCTGGAGATGTTTGGCATTAAAATCCCTCTCTCTTTTCCTGAGTCCTGAACAGATGATCAGAAATCATGTTTTACAAGTTCTCTGACATAATGTGGTATTATCACCATCATTTTGTACAACGAGGAACTGGAAAATGTTAAGACTTATAGTAATAAAGTTAATGCATGCAAATGAGTCAACATCAAACCTAGCCAACTCTGAGAATTGTAGAGTTATAATGTCAGGACCTCCTTATGACAAAGGAATTGGTAATAATTCTACAACCTTGTGTCATGGCTAAATTGTTTTTATTTTCTCTATTAAATGCAGCAATAACATAATACTTCTCACTATTTATTGAACTTTTACCAAATGCCAGACACTGTGAATTCTATGTGTTATTGTCTTTAATCATTATTAAAACTCTGAAATAATGTGATGGACTTCCTCCCTCCCTTCCTCCCTTCCTCCCTTCTGTCCTTTTTTCCCCAGACCAATTCTCTTTCTCCTGGTAAATGAGTACACTTTTCCTTTAGGGAGTGACCCTTTCCTCACTCTGTTTATTTGTGATGGGACCTGTCAAACTGTCAATTAAGGAGCCTTGTCAAGTAGGGATATTGTAACCTAACCCTGGACACTATCACTCTCTGGGGACTTGGAATCCCCAGAATCAATTAGAGCTGATTCTTCTCAGGGGTTGTCATGTGGGAGGACTTTTCATTAGTTCCCGTGGTACTTAGATCCTTAGAGCTGCCCCGGTTTATGCCCTTTCTGAAACAGTTTCCAGTTATTTCTTTGATTCTGAATTCTCTATATCCTTCCAATACCTTCACTGTGGTTAAATCAACTAGAGAATTTGTATATTATTATTAGTTCCACTCTACAGATGAGGAAATTGAGGCTCATCCAAAAAAGCCTGCACTATACCAGAAAGCCCTGAAACATTGATGAAAATAGCCAAGGTCACAGGTAGTTGGCACAGAGGAAAAGAGAGTAGGCATCCAAGGAAACATTGGAAGTTTATTTTTAATTTCCCGATTACAAAACAGTTAAATTAAAAACCTTTTTTTCATAATGAAGGCATTGTATATACAGCATGATAAATCTTTATGTCATGGTTCATCAATTACTTATACTGCCACCTTATATTGTATAATGTCCTAATTTTGGAGAAATTATTTGGGGAATGAGAATCCCCATTATGCCAATTTTGGGCTCCTAACAAGGGAAGGGTTGGTCCACCAAGTTACTGTTTTGGAACTACTATTTATCTGTGGTTAATGGAGGCCAGAAGAAATTTTGGGAAAGACAACCACTACAGGGGTGTGATTTCAATGATAAAGGGAAAAAAGTGGAAGAAAAGTGTAGGGATCCTTTCCGGAACAGCAAGATAGCACTTTCAAGACAAAGAGGAGAAGCCTGCCTGCAAACTAGCAGGTGGTTCAAGAAAACCAATTAGATGGGTAGAAAAAATAAATTACCGCCCCCAATACTGACAAAATTCACACACACACACACACACACACACACACACATGTTGGAAGATATGGTTAGGCTAGAGTCCTAAAGAGAATACTCCTAAGAGCACAATACTGTAGTCATTTTAAGTTTTTGCTGATGCAAAATATCCTGCCATTTAGGGTACTGAAGTTTCCTGGAGTCAGCAAAACTTTTATTTAAAAAAAAGTTTCTACTTGGAGATTTAAAAAAGGCTTGAGAGATATTGTACCCAAACATATGTATGGACCTCATTTGTGGGGCAATTCAAACAAATTGTAAGATAATTTCTATTTTTATGTACAGAAACACAGGCACAAACAGAAAAATCTGGCCATATTTTATATTAATGAAAATGAAGCAGGAGATAGGAAGGAGGAAACACTGGGGGTGCATCGGGGTTAAGACAAAGGACAGTGACACAGGACAGAGACCTTGTTCTAAGACCTGTTGTTTCTACTCTCTGGAAAAGCGCTGAATCATGGTGACTCATGACTGCACCTGTGCAGAAGATGCTACATGACCCCAGCTTCATTATAATAGCATTATAATAAATTAACAATGTGTGACCCTCTTCCCCAGTGGCCAATCAAGGAAAATCATGGGAGACCACACGCGCTACTTGTGGTCTAATATAACTACTTGTACATGTGCAATAAAAGCTCGCCCAAACTAGCTAGGAAATATCCACTGTGTAAGAATAGAATCCCTCCAGCCCCTGAGGTCAATCTCTGTTGGGAGTTGGCCTGCTCCCTGTTCTGTGGAGTGTACTATCACTTAATAAATCTGCACTCTCTCTTTCTGCTATAAACTTGGTGTGTTCAGTTCAATTCTTCATTTGTGATCATCAAGAACCTGGGTTACCTGTGCCCACCTGGGACAAAAAGGCACATCTGTAAATTTGTTTAAGGTGTAATAATTTTTGGCAATAATAGTAAATTTTTAATGAGTTCCTATCTTTTAAAGATACATACTGAAATAAATACAAACAGATGATAAAATGTTTGAAACCTGTTTCAAAATAATCTGAAAATAGAGAGTGTGGCTGGAGACAAAGATGAAACATGAATGACTGTAACTTTCTAGGTGACAGGTGATGAAAGCTGGATGATAATTGCATGGGGTTCATTATGCAATCTGCTTACTTTAGCACATGTGAGAGATTTTCCATAGTACAAAGTTAAATAAAAAGAGTAAAGAGTATCCCTTAAGCTTAGGCTAGGTGTAGGTATTTATTTTGTGATTGTTCTTTAAACTCTTTATATACATTACATATGTTGTTTCGTATATATGATAAATCCATGTTATGAAATTATTTTTTTCCAATTTAGCCATTGTATGGAATACGTATAACACTCTAAATGCCCTCTGCATGAATCTCATTTCTACTCAGGCCTTGGGCAAATTGCTGTAAATCTCCATATGTCAGTTTTCTTATCTTTAAAATCAAGATAGTGATAAAGCATACATTACATGATTTTTATGCCTATTAAATTGATAATCCTTCTAAATATTAAGCCTAGTGCTTGAGATATTATAAAAACTTAGCAAGTGTTTACTATTATTTCCCCATATTAGTAATATAGAAATATATCTGAGGTATTTATTCATTCAACAGTCACTGAACATGTACTGTGATTTCAATATGTTTTGGGGAGCTTCTTTTTCCTCCTTCCAGTACTAATGAGAAGGGACTTAATAAGTGTGGGACTTAAGCATTATATTACATTTGTTTAAGTTACAGAAGATGCTGTGTTATTGCTGCATTCCAGTAAAAGATAGTTTACCTGAACCTTAGGAATCAATGCTACATATTAATGCACACACATTAAATATCGTAAACACTATTTGGAGATATATAAGGCTTTCTAAAATAAGAAATGTAAACATTCTATTTAAAATTCAGTGCAGCATTTAGAACACTATCAAACTATGCATATTCACATTTATCTGTTGTTTATAGATTAAACAAATAACAGAAAACAATGTGTTATACAATGTTCCAACTTATATTATTGTAAATCTAGGTCCAGTAGAAAATGATAGGAGAATTTCTAGAAAAATCCAGAAAGTGTCTGGTCCAGTTCTCTGAATTATGAAGCCAGACCTTTATGCAAACTTGAAACATTCTATATCATTTACTTTTTACTGTGACAGACCAACACACTTTCCCATTTTCTGAAGATAGCATTACATTAGATTCTGTCACCCACATGGGAAGACCTTACTGCTATTTTCTACCACTCGCCTATATTAAAACTAAACCTTAAAAAAATGAGAGAATCTGGGCAGAGAGATGGTACGATCTTTACCTTTTATAACAGACTTATAGGTTATTATAACAATTAAGTGAAAAGTATATTGGTCCCTCATCATCTGCTTGCTTTGCCTGTTTAAATTCTATCATGTAGCTTATAACTTGTAAGCTGAATTAGTGGATATCTTGGAGTCAAAGCATCACAAAGTCTTGAAAATCTAGTGTACATATCCCAAATGATCTGATTTTTCTAATCTCCTGGTGGAATCAATGCAGACTCTAGAAATGTCAATGGTTCATAACAGCAACTGTAGGCAGGCCAAGATAATTCAAAGACTAGTGAAGTCCACAGGGTAGGCAACCAAGCTAGCTCTTCCATCTTAGGTTGTTTCAGAACATCTCAGTAGCCAGGCCATTTACTCTTGCAGCAATAGCCATAGAAAGTGTGTACATTTGAACTGATTGGTTTTGTGTTTTTCTCCTACTACATGCTAACATCTCCAATTCATTCACCTTCTTTCAATAGACCCATTACATTCAGAACTAGACATAACAACAAATGACAAGTTCTATTGCTTGTCCAAAAAAAACCAAAATGGGATTGGATCTCCTANCCATTTTCTGAAGATAGCATTACATTAGATTCTGTCACCCACATGGGAAGACTTTACTGCTATTTTCTACCACTCGCCTATATTAAAACCAAACCTTAAAAAAAATGACAGAATCTGGGCAGAGAGATGGTACGATCTTTACCTTTTATAACAGACTTATAGGTTATTATAACAATTAGGTGAAAAGTATATTGGTCCCTCATCATCTGCTTGCTTTGCCTGTCTAAATTCTATCATGTAGCTTATAACTTGTAAGCTGAATGAGTGGATATCTTGGAGTCAAAGCATCACAAAGGCTTGAAAATCTAGTGTACATATCCCAAATGATCTGATTTTTCTAATCTCCTGGTGGAATCAATGCAGACTCTAGAAATGTCAATGGTTCATAACAGCAACTCTAGGCAGGCCAAGATAATTCAAAGACTAGTGAAGTCCACAGGGTAGGCAACCAAGCTAGCTCTTCCATCTTAGGTTGTTTCAGAACATCTCAGTAGCCAGGCCATTTACTCTTGCAGCAATAGCCATAGAAAGTGTGTACATTTGAACTGATTGGTTTTGTGTTTTTCTCCTACTACATGCTAACATCTCCAATTCATTCACCTTCTTTCAATAGACCCATTACATTCAGAACTAGACATAACAACAAATGACAAGTTCTATTGCTTGTCCAAAAAAACCAAAGTGGGATTGGATCTCCTAGAGTTCAGTAAAGAAAATCATACGTTGTCAGAGTAAATACATTATTTGTTGAATGAAAAAAAGAGAACAAAGCCAAATGTTCTGGTGACAATGCAAATTAGCTCTGTGATATTTGGCACTTATTACACAACTAAATACCTAAAGTGTATCTCCAGCCCTGAGCTCCATGCATATTTGTATGCCTCCTAAACATGTCCACTTAGATATCTAATACAAAAATCAAATTTAACTTGCACAGTAGAGACAGTTTAGCTCCACCTACCCCACATCTGTTCTTTTTCTTCTCTTTGAAAATAACATGTTTATCTATCCTGTTACTCACATTTATAAACTTGGGGATCATTCTTATTTCCTCTTTCTCTCATACTCTTTATTTAGGCTAGTAGCAATTCTTATTGGTCCTATCTCTGTATTTTCCACTGGATCTGACAGCTTCTCCGTATCTCCAAACCACCTCCATATTTCATGTGACTACCTAATCTCCTTACACCCATGCTTGTTTGCTCTTCAGCTCAGTTTCCCCAAAACAGCCAGAATGATCTTCTCAAGGCATTAAGAATAACATTACTACTATCTTGCTTAAAATTCATCCATGGTGTCCTATTGCTGATAGGTAAAATCCAAACTCATTATCATGTACTGTCAGATCCTATAAGATCTGGATCCTACCCACCTCTCCAGCTTCGTTTCTTTTTTTAAATAATTTTATTTATTTATTTTTTAGATTTTATTTATCTTTAGAAGGGAAGGGAAAGAGAGAGGGAGAGAAATATCAATGTATGGTTGCTTCTCATGTGTCCCCTGCTGGGAACTGGCCCCTGCTGGGAACTGGTTTGCAACCCAGGCATGTGCCCTGACTGGGAATGGAACCACGATCCTTTGGTTCGAAGGCCCGTGCTCAATCCACTGAGCTACACCAGCCAGGGCCTCCAGCTTCATTTCTTACCACCTTCCTCCCTGTCCTCTATGCTCCACAACACCCCACACTCATTTTCTCCTGGTCATTCCCTCTGCCAGGTATCTTGTCTCCATCTAGCCCATTCCTGACTCCTTCCCATTATTTAGTTCTTGGGCCAAATGTCACCTCACTAAGAATGATTTTTCTCCTGGCCACTCCAGCTAAAGGAATTGCTCCTCCCCTCCTTGATCCTACATTATCTTATTTAGTTATTCACATGTTTATATTCATCTTTTCTCATCAGAATGAAAGCTCCATAGAAGAGAGAACACACCTGCTCTGTTCACACCTGTCACATTTCCAGGGTTCAGCACAGAGTCGGACTCATTGTACCTACTCATTAGATGATGCCTATGCTATTAAATGCATTTAAAGAAATGTATCCATTTAAATGTTTAGAAGCCCACTGTAAATCAGGGACTTTTTTCTGAGGGTGCAAAGTTTAAATGACATCCACCATTATAGAGTTTCCAAACTATATTTTTCAACCCAAAGAGAAATGACCAGAGAGCTTGCTGTTTTCCTGTCCCAATCTGAAGGGCAACAAACAGGCTATGTCTCTCCTCTCCTCTAAGATAAGCAGGACCAAGAAGGATTCTTAAACATGGCTTTGTGAATCCTGATTACTTCCCAGTTGAGTGACTGTTGTTAAGACCTTCTTATCCAAGTTCAGATGTTGTTATGAGATGGGCTGGGCTCAGTGAGTTGAACAAGTTTGGGCAGCGGATCTGGAAACTGCAACCCTCCAAGGTTAAGGAGGTGACATGGTTCAACCCCACATATCTGATAGGCTGACTGCAACCCACACACCCAGGAGGAAACAATGTATCCTCAGCCCCATTAGGAGTGTTTTTCTCCCCACAGGCAGCTGCACTGCTGTGAGTGGATATGTCATTTCCTTCTCAGAGTCTGTGGGAGGCTGCCTTGAATGTGAGAAATACACAGGGAAAGGGACACATTTGTTATTCAGAAGGTGGCTCTGGGGTTCGGATACCGATAGAACACATCTGTTGAGGGAAGGGAATCAGAAGCCTTCAAAACACAAGGACTCCTTTGTAACTTCAGAGTTCATGGGCATGCCATCTGGGTTCATATGCTAATCCTCTGCACTAAGTCCTTCAAAGCCTTCTGCTCCGGGTGGAGATAAAGAATCAGATCTTGAGGGATCAGCATGACCTGGTTCCTGCCTGACATTCCAGTGCCATCTGCCACGATGCCCTTCTTGGTCCTGCGCTAGCCACATAGACCTGTTTTGAACCCTTCACACTCGTAGTCCTTCTCTTGGGCAGGGCCTCTGCTTGTGTAGTGCCCTCTGTCCTGAAAGTTCCTCAGTCCCTCCCTACTTCACCTAGTGAATGGTACACATCCTTCACACACCCACTCAAACATTAGGTAAGTCTAGTTAACCCTTATTTGTATTCTATATCACATTTCCCCACAGAGCCCTGTTTCTTTCCTTCAGCGTTTAATAAGTATAAACTCATTGCTGAGATCTTTCAATTAATTTGGTCTGTAAGATACATGAGTACAGAGATTTTATCTCTTTTTGCTTATTATATTCCCAGTGACTAGCACAGGGCCTGCCATTAGCAAGCATTTTTTAAATACAAATAAGTAGGTAATCTGTAAATTAGGGTGACACGTTCCTGGAAAATAAACATCCTGAAAAACGCAGCCATCACCAAAGAAGTAGTTCATTTACGCCTACGCTAAAGGTCTGGGGTGATCATTTGTCCCATTAGCAAACACTTCCAGCTCCCTACTTTCTGCTAACATGGTAGCATTCAACTTCTTATAACTATTAGGATTGGGTGGGGTTATGTGACTACTCCTGACCCCTGAGTTGTGAACACATGTGCTGTGTGTGTCTTCCAGGATAGAACCTTTATTCATGGGTGCAAGCCCCTCCAGAGCTTTCTTTTGCTCTGGCCAAGTGGAAACATCCTTTGAAATGGGGGCTGTGTCAGAAGCCTAGATTATTAAGTATTATGAACAGAGCCCCCTTGTCAAACTAAAGTGCACATAAGATACAAAAGAGGAAATAGCCCTTCTCTTTTGAGCCACTGTGATTTGGGGTTGTTTGTTACCACAGCACCATGCAGTTTATCCTGACTTATGTAAGCAGTAAATCCAAATGCTCAAATAGTCATAGAATGCTCACTTTCATGCTCAAATAGTAATAGAAGGAATAACAAGAATGACAACACCTTAATAGATATGTGTCATGTATGGTTCTACACGTTTTATAGGAATGATCTCATATTGACCTTGTAAGAACAGTATAGGGAGTAATATTTTAATTCTTAGTTTATTGATGAAGAAACAGGAGTCAGGGAGGTAAAGTAAATGGGCAAAGTCTGCTTGTTTGTGATCCTACCTTATTCCAACATCTATGACACTGATCACTGAGAGAGCAGGCCTGCCCAGTGCAGCTACAGCCACATGTTACAGATTTAACCAGCACAGGTTTCTTAACCTCGGTAGTAAGGACATGTGGGACAGGATCGTTCTTTGTTGTTCAGGCTGTCCTGTGCCCCGGGGGGTTCTTTAGCAGCACTGTGTTCTTTAGCTTCTACCAGAATTCAGTAGCACCCTTCCCTCCCTTCCTGGGATGAGCCAAAAATGTCTCCAGACATTGAAAATGTACCGGGGTCAGGGGAATGGGTTTCAGCACTGCCCCCAACTGGGAGCCACTGGTCTAGCAGCTGATTTCACTCATTTGCTGAGAATGGATTATAGCATGAGGCTCTGCGATGGAGATGTGCAAGTCAGAGGTGGCTGGGGGCCTTCAGGAAGCTTAAACTTTTGAGAAAAGAGCCATAATGTTAACCACGCAATCCTGTTAATAATTCTTACAGAAAGTGCTACAAAGGAAAATTACAGAGCCTACAGCTGGGATGAAAACCATGCTTGGACCTGGCTGCAAAGACACAATTCATATTGACCAGATATTTATCAAGAGAAGATGTTATAGGTCTCCAAAGAATGCCAGTAGATTCTGTTAAATCCAAATGTGACCAGATTTTAAATCACCTTAAATTTAAGGTTTTTCCAGTTCAAGGGACCCTGATTCCAGCCTTAATATCAGCAGACAGGTGAAGGAAAAGGGACACAATTGTACACAGACTCTCTTTGGCAAGGCTGGCACAGCACACAGGGGTATGGGGCTGGCCTCTGTCTGCTGTCTGAATATACATAAGCTAGAGTCTACTAGCCTTTAATCTATCAAGTGGCTCTCAGAAGGGTTCAGCAGGTCCAGGGATAATGTACAAGGTTGTTTATCAGGCCAAAAAGAAAAAGCATCCACTGAGACTAAGGCAAGGGAAAAATATATCCCTCTAAAAATAAACCTGATTTTAATTTCAAACTGGGTCAGTTTGGCTTGGGAATTATTGGGGGTGTGGCTGAGCCACTCAGGAGATGAAGTGGAACCCTTGCTAATTTAATTTGCATGTGCTGCTTAAAATACAAGAAGCCTGCTGCTGGGAGCCGGGCAGCTCCTGGGTCTGGCAGCACCCTTTCCCACCTCTGCAGGCTCTGTCTGAGAGGCACTGTGGGAACAATGGTCTCTGGAGAGCCTTCTCTAGAGAGCCACCTGTCTGGAACAGGCAGAGGAATGGCACAGAGTAGAGAGTATCACAGGTCAGGTGGCCTCACTTGGATCATGTGGCATACAAGGGAGCTGTGCCTGTGGTTTTCTGCTGTGTGAGGCGGAAGCCAACTGTTTCCCTGCGTGCACTTAACCTTGATGTATACGTGCTCAGGATGTGTGTTCAGGAGCTCCTGGGGATCAGGGGTAAAACAGAAGAAGTGGAGGCACTGTAGTGGCCTTCAAGTCAATCCCCGCCATCCCAAGGGGCAGGGAGAAGGCAGACTCCTCTGAGAACACCCTCTTTCTTTCACTCCATTCTTTCACTTCAATCTCCTGGATTATTTTCCCACCCACATGTCTTCTGGTTTATCTGTCCCTTTCCAGCCTGCCTCCTTCTTTTGCTAAGAGCTCAACTTTCACATGGGTACCACTGTGACGGGCACCATTTATCAGTTCCCAAATGGGGGAATTCATCCACTATAATATAATAATTTAAAAAAATCATTTGAAGCATAGACATACATTTTATTTTGTTTGGTACAGAAGTAAAAAAATCCTTTCATCTATTATAATACTGTGAGTCATATTCATAAATAAAAGGCATTATAACATCAAAAAGGGAGAGATACAGTTATTTCCAAGTAATAAGGTATTTTCAAGAAAGTGGTTAGAACAGTTAATATTCCTATATATATGGTCACATGACCAACACACACGCACACACACACACACACTACATTGCCTTCCTCATTTCTCAAAGGGACCCGCATGTGGGGACCAGCATCCTAACTTATTTCAGTTCCAATAATTTTTCTCTTTCATCAGTCTGTTTTCTCCATGAAACCTCCAAGACACACCATCCTAAAAGACAAATCTTCTTACACTGCTTCACTGCCAAAAAACCACCAAAAGCCCCTCAGTTATACTCAGGATAAGGTGAAACACACTCTGGGAAACAGAGAGAAGCTAAATGACTTGCCTGAGTCACACAACTAGTTCCCGACTAAGCCTGGGTAGAACCCTAGGTTGTACAACTGCAGACAGTGCTGTTGGCCAGCAAGCAACAAGCTCCCTAGGTGGCTGACCACCCTGCTGGCCTGCTGGAAGATTTCACTTGTCTGCCTTTACTGCCTTCCCATCTCATAGACTACCCACACTGTATTCCTGATCTTGTCCTCAAAACCCAACCTGGACTTCCCTATCTGGTTTCTTTTATTCCAAATCTGAAGTCTAACAGAACTGTGATGCCTGTGATGATGGAGATGTTCCAAAGCTGTGCTGTCCAAGGTGGTAGCTGACAACCCATGTGGCTAATGAGCACCTGACATGGACCAGTATGACCAAGGAACTGAATTTTTATTTTAGTAAATTCTAATTAGCTTAAAGCTAAATAGCTACATGTGACTAGTGGCTACTAGCATGATGCAATACAAGTCTAGACTTTTCTCTGTGAATTTCATTCTTAACAATAACCTGGAGCCCAGATAAATCATTCCACGAACATTCAAAGGGAAAGTACATAGTGAAGTAGAGGCAGAGTCTCAGGGTTTGAGCTGTAACTCTAGCGACTCTAATTAATAACTTTAATTCGCTATGTGACCTCGGACAACTTTTAACAGCTCTGTACCTCAGTGTTCCAACCATAAAACAGATGGTCACGGAACCCACTTGATAGGGTTGGATGATGATTAAATAAGCTAATGACATGTGTAAAATGCTTAGACACTGCCTGACGTATAGAAAGCACTGGTATGCTTGCTATTACTACTTAGCTCATAATGTGTGTGAATCCTTATAATTAAGCTTGGATTAGCCGCTGGAGACAAGACACTAGTCCCTGCTCCTAAATTAGTTCTTTGAAGGTGTCCCTCTCACGAAGACAGACCATTGGAACCTCAGCAGCAGTTGTGGAGGTACTCAGTAACATCTCACTTGAAACTCACTGCCCTACCAGGAGATGTCACCACTCCCCATTCCAAAAGGTGGGTCACTGAGGCGTAGACATGAGCAGTTCTCCAAGGTTTCCCAAGGAAACTTCTAGCAAGGTTTCCCATGCTAGAACATGCCAGAGTCTAGATTTGAATGGGAGGCTCTCAAGAGGGTGCCAAACTGCCTGCTCTGGGCTCACTGAGAAGGAAGACTGATGCATCTCTCATGAAGAATGTTACCCTGAAAAAATATATAGAATGAGGAGAGGGGAGAGAAACAGATCAAGGGAGGGACAATGCAGATATTTTTTAAGCTCTCTCCTTGGATAATTAAAGTATAGAGAAGCTGCTGGACAGTCACTGTCTGCAGCTATTGGCAGTAACTCCGGCCTGGCACAGATCCACCATGATGAGGTGAGGGGACAGTCAAAGAAATGGCCACTTTGGATCCCTGGACAGTTTTGAATTCATTCAGTTGGAAGAATAATTATACTGTTTTCTTTCATGGTGATTCACAGCCTAAGGAATGCATTTATACCTCTTTCCCCAAATTGAAACACTGGACTTTCTATATTCAAACTTGAAATAAAAGAGTCACATTCCTTAGATTAAACAAAAACAACCTTGAGGTCTGCAGATGTACCCTTGGCCACAAATATCAGCAGGACAGAGTACTGCTTAGCTCTGGCAGGAGCCATAGACCTAGTCGGCAATAGAGCAGACGTGGAATTAACTTATGACATAAGATGACTCTGCCAGGAAGGCTAATTTGCTCTATTATTAATTACAGGGATCCAAGATTGCTCAGTTTCTAGGTATGCAAGGGATGCAATATCTTCAAGTGACCCATTAGGTATATTGATCAATGGCTAATGATATATAATACTGCATTCTGGCAAACGAAAGTGAAAACAACACGTAGCGCTAAGTAATTAACTCTTCTGCTTCCTTTATATTTTTCATACCAACCAACAAACTCTCAAATAAAAATTCTCTTCCTTTCTTAATGACACAGTAAGACCAGAAAAATCATCCATATTAGCCAAGTTTTTGCTCTATTCATGACTCTATCTGTATTGCTAGGCACTCAGGAGTGTTACAGTGTTATGTGGACTTGGACAGATTTTTAAAATCAGCTCTGTTTTAAAAAGTCATTGCTTTAAGAACACAGGTAAGGACTATTTGTGGATGAAAATTTGAAGCACCCAGATTCTCTTATGTTGCTGGTAGCAGTGCTTATTGTTAAAACCACTTTGGAAAGTGGTTGGGCAATATCTACTGAAGATGAACATCTACATACATCTATCTGTCCCATAATCCAGAATTCCACTCCTGGACATCTATCAAAAGAGTTAAGTCCTAACACCCTTTAAATAATATGTGTAAGAGTGTTGAAAACAGCTTTATTCATAGTAACTTCAAAATGGAAACAATTCAAATCTCACCAATAGTATAACATACTGATTTTGGTATATTCACACATTGGAATACTACAGAGCAATGAATGAGAATGAACTACTGTTACTTGCAACAACAAAAATAAATCTCATATGCACGAAGTTGAAAAAAAGAAGGCAGACACAAGAGGATATATACATATGAGTGTGTATAATTATATATGAAATGAAATAATTATATAAATGAAATTATATACTTTCACTTATAGGGAAGGTCAAAAGAGCTAAACTAATCCATAAGAACAGTTTCAGTTGGTGGGCAATCTGGGAAGAAGTGTTGATTTTTAAAGCCCAATACCTAGGTTTTTCTTTTTCTGATTTCACAGTTGTCTCCATGGCAATAGTTACAGACTCTATAATGGGTGGCATCTTAAACAAAAGAGACATTGTCATCATCAACAGCTGCCTGGGAAAGTTGCCAGTGTTCTCTCCAAGTGGCACCTGCTAGGATATAGGCTTCCTACATGTTTTCCCATTAGAGAAAGCTTTAACAAATAATACTAACACAAGTCTGAATGAAAACATCATGGAGGCCTTCATAACCATTGTCCTGAGGGACAGGACGTGTATTCAGTTAGAAGGAAGCACTGTTGTTTCAGACCAAGGAGCATGTGATTTCTTTGGTGGAAAATGGATACAGAAAATGGAGTCCTAATGAAGCTTCCCTCAAATATTTAGTGTGCTTATACATGGAGTGAAACTAAAATGAGATTATTCTAATTGCTGGTTTTGTGCTTTTTATGGAAGTTCTAAAGCAAGGGTATGTTTTAAGAAGTGGCAAAAACTCAATTTGGTTAACCTTGTGTTTACATAACCCTTATCAATGTATAAATTGCCATCTATACACTATGTTCTTTGATTACATAGATGACCCCTACAAGGTGAAGTCATGATGCAAACACAACTAGTGATGAGAGGGCTGGAATTCAGATCCAAAATGGTCTATCTGCAAAGCCCATGTTCTTTTTACCACAATGGCTGTTTCCATCTGGCAGGGACTGGCCTCTCCTCAGACTTCTGCAGGGTGGGAGGTGTTATATGCTCCTTATTAACTTTAACAATATGTTGCCATCTTAATTGGAGAAGTCTTTCATAAATTTAAGGATTGTCTCACCTTCTCCTTAAATATATTCATTTAAATTTTTTGGAAGATACTAAGAGCCACATCTCAGCTTGTTTTTTCCTACTGTATCCTCACTCCTTTAACAATAATTATCACCAAAGATCTTTAATAGCTCCTTCAAACATGGCACTGAAAACTGAAGTTTGACACAGCAGAGGAAACCATCAACAAAATGAAAAGGCAACCCACTGAATGAGAGGAGTATTTCCAAAGGATATATCTGATAAGGGGCTAATATCTAAAATATAGAAAGAACTCAATATTTTTAAAAAATTGATTAAAGAATATGCAGAGAACCTGTGCAGACATTTCTCCAAAGAAGACATACAAAGGACAACTGACACATAAGATAATTCAACATCAGTAATCAATCAGATAAATGAAAATCAAAGCCACAATGAGGTTTCAAAATCAAAACCTCACCTGTCTGAAGGGCTATTACCAAAATGACAACAAATAACACGTGTTGGTGCAAATGTGGGGAAAAGGGAGCCCTCATGCACTCTCAGTGGGATTGGTAACTTGGTACAGGCATCATGGAAAACAGTATGGAAGTTCCACAAAAATCTAAGAATAGAATTACTGTAAGTCCCAGAAAAGACATATTCACATCTATGTTCAATACAGTATTACTTACAATAGCCAAGATACGGAAGCAACCTAAGTTCCTATCAATAGATGAATGGGTAACAAAGATGTGGTACATATATGCAATAGAAGAGTATTTGACCATAAAAAAGAATGCCATCTTTTCATTTGCAACAACATGAGTGGATCTGAAGGGTATAAGAGAAGTCAGACAGAGAAAGACAAATACTGCATGATTTCACTTATATGTGGAATCTAAAATAAGAAAACAAAACAAAATCAAAACAGACTCATAGACACAAAGAACAAAGTGATGGTTATCAAAGGTGGGGTAGGGTGAAGGATGGGTGAAAAAAGTGAAGAGTATTAAAAGGTATAAACTTCTAGTTATAAAATAAATAATACATGGGGATGTAACATATAGCACAGGTAATCTAGTCATAATATAGTAATTTTCCACAGTGATATATGGTTACTAGACTGATGATTATGATCACTTTACATGGCATGTAAATTTTGAATCACTATGTTGTATACCTGAAACTAATATAATATTGTATGTCAACTATAATTTCAAAAAAGAAAACTAAAGTTTGAGTTTGAGGGGCATTTGGAACCAGTTTCATTTCATATTCAAATCTAAAGTTTCTTTCAATGATAGCTTGAGTAAATTTGCTGTTGTCTCATTTTGAAGGCTGTTTGGGAAAGCTCGACTGTATTGAAACAAAATAAATGTAATGATTCTCAGGTGTTCCTTTGGACTAAAAAGTAAAATAAATCTGTGTCTTTTATTTTCCTTCATCTTTGAAATAAATATTGTAAGTTGACTTGGGAGTAGAAAAGACACTAGAAGAAATGTGTGTGTGTGTGTTTGTGTGTGTGTGTGTGTGTGTGTTTAAAATGTTAAGCAACTTCTTGTACCCAGTTGGATAGATGGGTATATGCTTGAAATTTGGAATCAAGTCTTTAATCTCTCTAAAAGCCTGCTCTGTGACCTTGGTTAGTTAAGTTCTCTTAGCTTCAATTTTCATACCTCTAAAATGGTGATGTTAATAATTATCTGCATGAGAAAATGCATATTTATAACAATCCCTGGCATAAGTATTAGTGATTTTTATTATTGTTTGCTTTTGTAATTACCCCGTGGTCTTAGTATCTGAGATCTGGAAATACTGTGTTTTTAAAAGAAACTTTACAGGCAGAGGGGCTGGAAAAGAGTATTTGAAGTCATGAAAGGCAAGGACCTACATCCAAGATGACTCTATTCAGCAAAGCTATTACTTAGAATGGCAGGGCAGATCAAGTGCTTCCCAGATAAGGTCAAGTTAAAAGAATTCATCATCACCAAGACCTTATTATGTGAGATGTTAAAGGGACTTATCTAAGAAAAAGAAGATAAAAAATTTGAACAGTACAATGACAACAAAGGCACAACTATCAACAACTGAACCTAAAAACAAAAACAAAAACAACAACAAAAAAAAGCTAAGCAAATAACTGGAACAGGAACAGAATCAGAGAAATGGAATCACATGGAGGGTTATCGGGGGGTGGGGTGGGGAGGAGGAGTGAGGGGGGAAAGGCACAGAGAATAAGAAGTATAAACGGTAGGTACAAAATAGACAGAAGAAGGTTAAGAATAGTGCACGAAATGGAGAAGCCAAAGAACCCATGGACATGAACTAACGGGGTGGGGGGCATGAAAATGCTGGTGGAAGCGGGTGTGCAGGGTGGAGGGGAATAAAGGGGGAAAAATTGGATAACTGTAATAGCATAATCACTAAAATATATTTAAAAAACAAAAGAAAGTGATTGAAGCCACAGTTCATGATGAGATTTAATTAGCAATGTAGATTAGTTATGTAGAAATGTAGCAAGGATACTGATGCCAGAGAGTATCCATGTATGCTTAGGGATTAGAAAAAAACTTATGGGATAGATAAGCCCAAAGTTTTTATTTTTGGTTTGATAATTTGCTAAACCTGCATACTAGAAGTAGCCTAATTAAGGTAAGTGATAAATAATATCCATCCTAAAATCTTATTAATTTGTTATTTTTTCAGAGCTTTCATGCTTTCTTCTGCTGAGTTCACATCCCACATAACATTTAAAAATCAAATTTGAAAAGCTGTTACTTGTAAGATTTTTCTGCTTTTTGTTCTCTTTTCTATTTCTTACACTCTTTTCCCCTTATTTTATGGGACATAACACTTATTTTCAAGTATACTCTATTCATGAGGCATAGGCATTGTAAAAGTATTAATTTTAAGTATACATCCTGATTAATTTTTACCTATGTGTACCATGTAAACACCACCCAGCTCAGTATAGAGAACAGCCCCTAAAATTTGGTGTAATGATGAAAATGTTCTGTCTGCATGTCCACCTTGATAGCCACAAGCCACATGTGGCTAGCATGGTCGAGGAACTAAATTTTAAATTTTATTTAATGAGGTTAGTGGCTACCGCATTGGACATTACAGATATAGAATGATTTGGTGTTTGAGTACCTTCCAATCTATACTCACCCAGTCCTTCTTTCTTTCTCTGCTGGTATAATCACTACTGTGATTTACATTACCACAGATTAATTTTTCTGATCTGGAATATCTTATAAATGAAACAACCATATATATACTCTTCGGATTGGGATATATTCTCTCAATATACGTCTGTGAGAGTCATCTTTTTTGTTAAATGTATGAGTGTTCTTTTTTTAATTGCTTGAGCATTACATTGTATTTATCTCTTTTAGTGTTGATGGATATATGAGTTATTTTTAATTTTTGGCTATTAGCAAGGGAGCCATTTTAAATATTCCTGTGCTTATTTTTTGGTGACCAAATATACTAATTTCTCTTGGATATGTACCAAGGGGTGGAACTGCTGTGTCTTATCCTTCCCACGGGAATGTACAAAAGGTATAGTTCCTTCATTAAAATAAAGTTTTAACTTTTGAACTATGACTCTTTGTAAAGAGTAAAATAGTTACTTACATGTTGCTCAAGGTCAAATTTAGGCAACTGTCTGGAAAACCTTTTTTTGTTGGTGTTCTTGTTACTCAAATTTTTACATTTGGCCATTGGGAGCTCCTTCAGGCTGGTGCCTGGGCCTTTCCATGTGCCGCTGCTTTTTTCTTTGAGCTCTTTTTCAGCACCACCCCACACTCAGGCTCCTACAGTATTTCCCCTACTCTGTGAACTCATCCCAAAGCCGAAGTTGTCCATTTCTCAGGGCTCCCTGCTTCCCTTTATTGGAGAATGGTATTTAGAAACCAAGATCTGAGTAGAGAATATAGAATATAGAATAAATTCACACAAATATCACCAACTGATTTTTTTACACAGATGTAAAAACACCCCAGTGAAGAAACAATACTCTTTTTAGTGAGTGCTTTCGGAATGATTGATCATATGCAAAAAAATAAAATAAAATAAATAAAAAAAGACTTCAACAACAAGAGAAGGTACGACAACTAATTGAAGCATTATTTGGAAATATCTAATAAATTGGAGATGCAATTATCTCATGTCCCAGTAATTACGCTTCTATGTATGTTCCCTGGAGAGATTCTTGTACATGTGCACAAAGAAACATGTATAAAATACTCACAATAATATTTTGTGTAGTAGTAAAAAATTGTGATTTATTTGTTAAGTAAATGACAATATATCCATAAAGAAATCTCATCCAGAAAATAGAGCTACATGTTTCAATATGAATGACTTTCTTAAATAATAATAAGCCCCGCCCCCAGATAAAAACATCAGTGACAAAAAAATCATAGTTCAATATAATGTATATAAAGATTTCATGTAGCCCCAGTAGTACTAGGCCTGTTCAGGTTACATGAGACCTGTCCAGAAAAAATTCAGCCATTGTTAATATAATGAAGATGGTTTGCACAACATGATGTAACCTGGCAGCCAAAGAGAATGGACTGGAATGTGCATGTGTGAACAATGATGATTTCACTGTACTAGTCAGTGGGGGCGGTAGATGCTGTTGAGTGAGCATGTGTACTGTGTGGCCATCACATTAAAAATGACTGAGTGAGTAGTGCAATGAATCTGCATCAAATTTTGCATTAAATTTGACATTCCTCTGCAGAAACTATTCAGATGATTCAGAAGGATGTAGCTATGGCTACTTGTGACTGACAGCTTCTTTACGACAATATGCTTGCTAATGTAGCATGTCTCATATGTTTTCTTTTTTGGCAAAACAACAAATTACCCAGGTGACTCAGCACCCCTATAGCCCAAATTTGGCACTTTGTGGCTTCTGGCTTTTCCCAAAACTAAAATCACCTTTGAAAGGGGGGAGATTTTAAACTGTCAATGAGTTCAGGATAATATGATGGGGCAGCTGATGGCGACTGGTAGAACTCTGTGAGGTCCCAAGGTGCCTACTTTGAAGGAGACTGAGGCATCATTGTCCTATGTACAATGTTTCTTGTACCTTCTTCAATAAATGCCTCTATTTTTCATATTACATGGCTGGATACCTTCTGGACCAACCTTGTATGTGTCAGTAACAAAAGTATTAAGAAATGCATGGGGCCCTGGCTGGTGTAGCTCAGTGGATTGAGCGTGAGCCTGCGAACCACATGATCGCAGTTCGATTCCCAGTCCGGGCCCATGCCTGGGTTGCAGGCCAGTTCCCGGTTCCAGTTCCCGATTCCTGGCAGCGGATGCATGAGAGGCAACCATGCATTGATATTTCTCTCCCTCTCTCCTTCCCTTCCCCTCTAAAGATAAATAAATAAAATCTTAAAAAAAAAAGAAATGCATGGAAAATATAAACAGTGACAGCAGAAAATTTTCACTTTATATTCTGGGCAGGGCGACAGACTGAGACTTCAATTGCACCAATAACATTTATTTATTAACCTGGACAATGGGTATGCCTATTTGGGTGTTATACTTCCCATCATTCTGCATGCCCTAAAAAGTACCACATTTTTTGGACCATAAGACGCATTCAGATTTTAAAGGAGAAAAATAGGAAAAAAAATTTTGAAGCAAAAAATGTGGTAAAATATTTAATAACATAAATAACACAACATTTCACCAATGTAAATGTAAACAGAACTCAACAGCAGCATTAACAACCATTATTCCTCCCAAATTTTAGGGGTGGGGAAAGTGAGTCTTATAGTCCAAAAAAGGGTACATAATAATGAGTCTGACAAAGTGCTAGAGATTGTTAACTAGGTGCTGGTAGCCAAACTTACTTATCAGTAACTGAATGAATCTCTAGTCACACCCACAAAGTTTCAGCTGCTCACAGGGCTGCCCAGTGAGAGACACCCTTTGGGCTTCTTTGTAAAGAGATGTGGGCACAGGACTGTGAACCAAAGGATCCCTGGTTTGATTCCTAGTGGGGGAAAAAGCCTAGGTTGCAAATCAGGTCCCTGGTGGGGACACATGAGAGGCAACCACATATTGCTGTTTCTCTCCCTCTCTCCCTCCCTTCCTCTCTCTCTAGAAAAGTAAATAAATAAAATCTTAAAAAAAAAAGAGAGATGTAGCCATATGGCCAATTTCTTACAATGGGATCTAAGTGGAGGTGACCACAAATTCTGGGTTACATCTTTAAAAAGAAGCAGCTTATCCTTATATTTACTCTTTCTCTCTCCTTCTGAGGTGAAGGTCAGTGTTGGTGGTAAGACCGTCTAAATCATGCACACAGATGAGTTCCCTGTCTTGTCCATTAAATGTCAGCTTTGTGAGGGCAGGAATCTCGCCTGTCACATTCACTGCTGTGTCCCTCGTTCCTACAACAACTCTAGCATACGACAGACTCTTGATTCATGTTGAATGAATGCATGATTGTTTTATCACTATTGGTGCACACCTATCTTCATTCTCACATCACTTTTTATGAAGGTTTGCTGATTTTACTGTTATTTTAAGATGAAAAAAAATGCCTGTCCATCTCAGAGCAATATAATGAAGTGGCTAGTGCCTTCCAATGACAAAAGGGTCAGAAAAGAAAATGCTATTTTCTCCAAAAGGCATTTTAAATGGGGATTAAAAGCTGATGACTTTCCAAACTGCTAATTGAAAACACTATTGGACATATTTTCCTACATTTGCTGATAGTTTCCTAAGAACAAAAATACTTCCATATTTAAAATTTTGCTCCACTTTTAATTAGTATAGGTCAATCACCCTCAGGTCCCGATTTCTTGTTATATATGGTATTTAATTTTACTACAGCAATAAAAAACACTATTTCCTAATGAAACACTATCCATTAAAAGAAATTGGTAAAATATATGGGACATATATTGACTTTAATTAGCTGAACACTAATGCTGTCAACAACTGTGGTAGATTCAAAGGTAGTTGCAGTTCTTCACTCTATTGCAACCACACCATTTGCAATGTGACTTGGTAGCATATCCCATGAAGAAATAGGATTTGTTTTGCCTCTTCTTGAATCTTGACTGAGTTAGTGAGTTTCTTTGGCCAAGAGAAGTGACAGTGTGACAATTCTGAACCAAGACTTCTAGAAGCTTTGCACTCTTCCATTCTCTCACCTAGCATCCTGTCTAGCAGCCGTATGAATTCCAGGGTGAGAGATCTCATGGAGTATAACTGCATCATGCTAGCTGAAGTCATCCTAGGTGAATCTATAGCCATCTGGCCCTTAAAGAGAAAAAAGCTTCTTACAAGACCCACAGCCTACAACAAACTCATAAGTGAGCCCAACCCAAGACCAGGCAAAGCACCCAAAGAAGTGAGCAATATTAAATGCTCATTGGTTTAATCTATTGTTTGAACATTGTTTGTAATGCAGCAATAGCTGGCTGATATAGGCATCAGGACAACAGTAACATAAATACCCTTAAAAGGCAAAGGGCATTATAGATTTCTAACGATCCTTGTTAGGTTTCCTTGATCTCACTAATAAATGAGAATTTCAGATTTCCTGACCTCTTGCTCAGTTCTTAAAACTATCTGTATTCTACCCTTACTCTTGGATAATGAATAAAATCATCTAGTTTTAGTTCTCCAATATTTGCCCCAAACAGCCTATTTTCTTTCCAATTTCATAGAAGGAGCCCTTTGAAGTTAGCACCTCAGCATTGATGCCAGGGTGCCAGCACATTAGAGTAGTCTGGAAATGTGGACAATTCAGGTTTGACACAGAAAATGAGAGACACAAAAGGAGAAATTCTTGATTAAGACAGTTGCAATAGTAAAGAGAGGTTGTTAATTAATCCTAGAATCTCACTATACATGGAGTTCTGTAAGATACACTTATATTAACTTACTAGTAGTCTGTTACTTATAATATACATTTATTTTAAATGTCATCGGTGTTAGTGAGCTATTGCCACAATTATGCTGCACAACAAACCATTCCAAAAGTCAATGACTTATTTTAACAAATATCTGTTGTCATGTGTATGGATCTGTGACTTGCCTGGGTTTTGCTGATCTGCACTAGGCTTGGCTGTAGACTTTAGATACTAAAGTGGGTTGCTTAAGACTGGGTTGATTCCAGGCTTTTGTGTAAGTATTTTGCATACAATTCAGGCCTTTGTATAAGTATTATACTGGTGCCTAGGATAAAAGACTAACAACGCCTAAGGCATGTTATTCTCTTGGAAGATTACCAAAGTCCAATGGCAGCAAGACCACAGGCACAAACACGTTTCAAGTCCTCCACTCTTCAGTCTGGTAATAGCTCATTGACAAAGCAAATGTGATGGCTAAGCCCAAAGTCAACAGGTAGATAAGTTTACTCAATACACCCTGCAGTCATGGCAGGGCGTTTAATTCTAATACAAGTGAGTAAAGAATCTGTGCCAGTTACTTAATCATCATAATTTTAATGATATAATTTTTTTCTACTCTGTTTTATCACTTAACAAAAGAAGATAGTAGGCATCTCAGATAATCTCTCTTCATTCAGCTTGAACCGCCTCCTCACTATTTAAACTCAGCTCAACCCCACTGTGGAGAGGCCTACTGACAAATCAAACCTCATTTTCACCTGAGATCTCCAAAGTTCCCCAACCACTGAAACTTACACTGCTATGCCCCACTAACTACCATGACCAACTCAGAATATGTTTATTGAATCTCTAGCATATGACAGGCTCTCATTTCTACCTGGCAGATAGTAACATCTATATTTTATGAAGAAGCTAATAAACTTCCTAAAGGTTAAATAGATAGTAAGAAAGTGAGTCTAGATTCATACCCAGATGTGTCTATAAACACATCTCTAACATATTATGCTACCCTTATATATTACAACTGTCTATTATGTTATATACTGACTCTGTATTGTGGATGGATCTTGCTTATACATTAATTTTGTTCTTTCAAACTTATTGCATACTTCTTGAAGGCAAGATTTTCCTCCTAGCACAATTCAATTGTTTGATTTCAGGGAACCAGGCCAATTCTAAACATTATTATTCAAGAGAATGGAATTTTCCCAAGACACATGCATTTGATTTGTTAGTGGTGGTTAATATTAACTAGCACTAACTATCTTATTAGGTGCAAGCTATCATTATTCTGATTTTGTATATGCAAAAAGTGAGGCTCAGAGAGGTGAACTGTCTGGTACATGAACACAGAGTAAGTAGTAGAGTCAGAAAGCAAATGCAAATATCTGCAACTTTGGTGTTCTATTTTTTGCCACTAGTGTTCAATGATTCATTTCTGTATAATACTAGAGTTAAATTATAGCTATGCTGAAGGTTTTAGCTAAGAAATTCTATACAAACCAACACTTGGCAAATTCCTAGTCATGGCCCAACTGTTGGCTCAAGTTGCAGTAATACAAATAATGATTGTTTATATTTTTAAAAATGTGTATATGCCAAGTATGGTGCTAAGTGATTTATTCATTAACTTACCACAGACTCATAATAAATTCAATAAAGCACAATCTGTTATTATTCTCATTTTACAGATAAGCACACTGACACTTAGGAAGTGAAGTGCCTTATACAAGATTTACAGTGCCAAGGAGCAGAGCCTGCAACGAGCCAGTATATTAAGAATCTGAAAGAACGTACTTGGCTTCTGTGTTACATAATGACGGTCTTCTGTTCCAACATTATAAACAATCACCACTTCCCACTCCTCACAGAATGGATGGACTAAGTTTTATGTTAAAATCTTTTGTATTGAAAAGGCAGCATCTTATATATCCAGAGTTTTTGGAAAGTAAAAAGTTGTTTGTTATAATGTGATATTTATTTAATTCAGGGTTGACACACTAGAGCCCTTGGGTCAGATCTCTGCCAGCTGCCTGCTTTGAAAATAAAATTTACTGGAACACAGACATACCCATTCCTTATATGTTGTATAAGGCTGCTTTTGCTATAATGGCAGAATTAAGCAGTTGCCACAAATACTGTAGGAATCACAAAACCTAAAATATTTACCACCCTGGTTTAATTCTTCATTTCAGACCATTGTAATTTGAATTTTCATATGTGCTTTTGTGGGTGGACTTTCTCCAGAGAGCAACTTTGTTTGGATTCTGGGTCACTGAGCCCTGCCAGAAAGGTACTCACTTTGTAAAACAAGAAGTAGCCACTTTTTAAAGTCAGCCAGTTGGCTCAATCACACACTGGCAAGGACAGGACAAGAAAAGATGAGCATTTCCTATCCTTAACCATCCTCTGAACACTGTCAGGCTTTACATATGTTTTCCAAAATCAAACCAGGAAAGATTTGAGCTAATATGAAAGAACCTAAATGACTGAGGCAAATGCAAACCTAATCAGTCACCATTGAGTAAAGATACATCCATTAAAATAATTAATTAATACAGAGAATTGAGTCCTTCACTGACCTTTTTTTTTTTTACCCCAATACATTTTAGTGAAAACAGGAGCAGGCTATATAAAAGGGACTTTTAGAAGATTTAGTAACACAGACACACATTCTCGGAGTATAGACAGAATTAATAAAATTTCTACTTTCCAAAACTTCCTATATCAATAAAAAATCATTACAATTTTCAACAATTGAGCTGAAGAGCTTATTTTGGAGTTATGCAACCTTGAGTCAAATACTGATTTTGCTGCTGACTGGCTGTTTGACTTTGGAAAAATTGTTTCACTTTTCTCTCCTTTTTTTTGTTCCTTATTAAAATGTGGGTAGAATATCTAGTTTGCAAATTTATCATAGGATTAAATATGATAATATATGTAAAGTATTAGGCTTAGTGTCTGGTACTTAGTAAATATTCCCCATTTGGTGAGCAGTATTGCTGTTTAAACTCAAGGTCAGAACATTGGTCACAAAGCCCCCCTGAGCAAAAGTCTATAGAGAATTAGTCATGAAGGACAGAGAGCTAGGGTAGTTTATGCTTATTTTCAGAAAGGGTTAAAACAAAAAGGCTTAGCAATAAAATTTAATCAGTAGGCTATGTCCCATTATCAAGTTTCTTCGAATTTTAGGTCTGAAGCATTGAAGATTCAAGAAGGTCCCACATGTTAGGAGATGAAGGTAAATTCAAATCATTACCCATGTGGCATGTGGGTGGCTGAAACATGTCCTGAAGCTTGTAAAATACCTCTGTTTGCAAAGCTGTGCTAGATAGTGTATAATAGCTTCCATCATTTAGTGAAAGATAGCAAGCATAGAAAATACTATTTCTGTATATCATTTTTTGAAAGCACACTTCTGTAACACCTTGATTAAAATTTTATGGTTCAATGCTTATGAATGGACTTTGACTAAAAGAACATATTGATGATTCCTCTAGCAACAAAGGGAAAAGATTGCTAAAATATCCATAGCAGTTTTGAAGACTACATAGAAAATATCCTGTTCTGTGTTGCTTAGATGAGGATACCTACTGTCTTTCAATTTCAATTTCCCATTCCAGTTAGTCTTTCAATAATGCAGGTGCAGTCAGATAGAAATATCTGGCCCTGTGGTTTAGGAAGAATTTATAGAGAAGAATTTTCTTATGACCCCATCATAAAAAATCAGGACGGGGTCTTCAGAGAGTTGTTGCTCTAGGCAGTTAAATATTGCCATCTGGCCCCATGCCCTCCACATCTTTAATGCCCTTCAATTTTGTCTCTTATAACAGAAGAAAACATGTTCATGGGGTATATACATCTTGACTTCTTTCCACATCCCAAGAATACTAAAATTAATGCACATTTGGCAAGCTTAGCCACTGAAAACCAGCAGCCCATCAAATATCTAATGACTGTTAGAGGCTGTGTTGGCTTTGGAAACATAAGATTTAATTACTTCAACCCTGTTTTGGGAGGAAAAAAGTTGAGCATTATCAGTGGGAGAGTTTATGGCTGAACACATACTGTGAACCTCAGATGAAATTCACACTATAATATAGCAGTATTGGCAGGTGGATTGAGGTCTCAGATTGACATTTTGTTCCATTGATGCACTTTACCTCATCAGAAAAACATGGCCAAACAACATGCACTTTTGTGGAATGTGGGCATTTAAGCCCCAGGAGGCCAGAAATGCTTTGGTCTCTGCATTACTGATTTAGTCACTATTTAGTTGAACATCTATTATGTGTCAAGCATTGTGCTAAATGTTGGTCATACAGTGCTAAATGCAACAGACATGGTCTTGCTCTTAAAGAGATACTCAGGGGGAATAAGAGAATGAATAGGTAATATAATATTTAAGGTAATTTCATATTAAAGTGAAATTCTATGATGGTAATAAACAAGGTACTGTCACAAAACCAAATAACAAGGAGAAGCCCATTTTAGGCAGAATGATGAAGGAGAACTTCTCTAAAAAGGACATGTTTAAACTGATACTTGAAGAAGCCAGCCAAATAAACATCAAAACTTTGGGATGGGGGAAGAACACTTGTGGCAGAAACTCTAGGATAACAACCAGTGAGTCATACCCTATTATATAGTCCCTTCCACTTGAGTGTAGGTAGGACCTGTGTCTCATGTCTAATCAATAGTATAGGAATGACTAGAGTGAAGAGATTTTGCAGATATAATTCAAGTCTGAAATCAGTTGACTTTAATAGAAGAGGTAATTATTCTGAGTGGGCTGACTTAAACAGGTGATAATTTTAAAAGAGGATCTAGGAATCAGAAACTTGAGGCACCAGAGACTCTACTTTCTGTGTCTCTGTCTCTGTTTCTGGCTTTGAAGAATTCTACAGCTATCAGGATAAGAGTTGTGCTAATAACAGGAGGACACTTGAAGAGGATCCTTCCCTGTTGAGCTTACAGATGAGAACACAACCCAGACAGAACCATCCTTTTAGCTTTTGCTTTCTGATTCCCTGAGCAGAGAATGTAGCTAAGCTGTGCCTGAACTTCTGACTTGAAAAAACTGTCAGATAATAAATGGATATTCTTTTAAGCTACTAAGTTTGTGGTCATTTGTTACACAGCAATGTAATAAATACAAACACAATACTTTTAGCTGGACAAAATATATAAAGTCATTGGGAGGTGTGATGTGGTTAGCAAAGAGAAAGATGGTCAGGAGCCGGATCATGGGCCATTCTATGACAAGCATGAAAGTTCAGGCTTCATCCCCAGCACCTGACATTCAGTGTCTAGTGCACAGTAGGTGCTTAAAATATATGGTAAATGAATGGGTTAATTTATGAATAATTAAATTTTGTTAAATTAAAGTGTTAATACCAGACTGTCATTGCCACCCCCTTCAGATTTTAAAAACATTTTCAGTAAGATATTTATTGAAAGACCATTATGTGCAAAGAACTGTCTTGGTTTTAGAAGGCTAAAAAAAGTGATTAAAAAATACAGCCTGATCCAAGAAGCAAAATCTCAGTCAACAGATCTATTGGAAACTTTTCTACTAAAGACTCTATAATGAGGTATGGATACAACCTAGTAATCTGGGTCACAGCTGAAAGCCTGATAATTTGGGGTTTCTCTTCAGAGTCTAATAAACTATCTGAAAAGCTGCCAAGTGCTAATCAGGTCAAAGGAAGCTTGCACTGTACTAAAATAAGCACATTATCAAAGGTCATAGTGATGATGGTTTAGAGAGGAAAAGAAATAAAATGTTAAGAAAATTAGTAGTTCAATAATGATGGAGAATTCAATCTTAAAATGAAAAGGTGTTTGTGGATTGGAAAATTATATCCCATGTGTCTCTGGTGAAGTCTTGCAGAGTATTTGAAAAATTTTTAGGAATTCAGAGATGACAAGTGAAGAGGTTATTATCACCTTTTATTAGTTGGAACATGCATGTTATTCCTGCTGCCCCTTAAGCACAAATGCTGGCGGAAGAAAAGGTGAGTCATACCACTGTTGTTTCAAGGAGCTACAGATCAGTAACAGGGCAACCAGAAATGCCATTCTCAAAGTGCAGTATTGAAATGCAAGGAAACAACCGGTTTCCTTAGCTCACACTCCTGTTGGAGATCAGCTGGGTTGCTTCCCTAAGAGGAGTTTATCTACATTTGAAAATGTATAAAGAGGCAGACTTATATTCTTCTAAAACACACCTTAGTGATGTTTTTCAAGAGAAAAATATTCACACACTTGAAAATGAAGCAATTAAAAATAACTGAATAACTGGAATTAATCAGAGGGTAGGCATGGGCAGCAGCAGATACTTGGTACAACTGGGCATTAAATTCACTCTAGCTTTGGAGGCCATTAAAGAGAAAGGGGAGAGACAGTGCTTTGGATTTTTAAAACTTTAAAAGTATATATCATCATCATCACCATCATGATTATCACTTGCTTTGCATTTTATGACAACAGCAAGAAAGCCTTAGTCTCATTTCCCAGGTAATTCTACCTATTCCCAAACAGTTATCCTATTCTTTTCGAATTAGGTTTAGAATTTAACTCAAATGCCCACAGAGTGACATAATTAACTGCTTCCTCCTAGATTCTAGAAAGATAAAAACACTGATTTCATAATGAGTTTCCAGTTATTTTACATTGATTATTATGTTGACTATAAACAACTCTTCTATGAAATAGGACAATGCATTCTCAAATAAGCCAAACAGACTTGAAAAAATCCCACATGCAAATATGGAGACATTTGTTAAACGTCCTCACTTTTTAAAAAGATTTGACAAACTCAGTTCATGTTACGATAGACGACCAGTATATAACTGACACAACTGCTCTTCGATAAACATCATGTTTCATTTGAGATAAAAACTTCAGGGACTGCAAGAACCCTGCAGAGATCACAAGAACCTTTAGAAGCAACACCAGAAATCAGAAGACAGCTTCCCCTAGGATGTGATATGCCTAAGAACATATGTACATTTCTGGTTTTGGAAGCACTCAGGAATTGCTTTGTTTTGTAAGAAGGTCCAGAAAATACATAACAAAACAAAAAAAATAAGCAGGGTAAGAATGAAAGCCATGTGATTTTCCTTTTTACATGTATACGGCTTTGCTCTTCTGTGTTAACAGAGTTCTGCAGAGCTCAATGAAGTCTATGAGAAAGCAAGTGGACAAATCTATAATTTCTGAAAGCTGGTGGCAGAAGGGAAGTGTAGAGAAGTGTAGACTTATGTGAAGCTGTTCTGGTCAGTTTGGGGCTATTTGCAGGGGTAGCATCGGAGGGCTCACCAGGCTCAGTATGCCAGGGCACTGGTTGCCCAGCCATGCCTCCCACATCACTGGTGGTGTGGATGACAGATGAGGGCAGACTGATGAAGAGCTTCCATCTTTCTGGTTGTTGAATTAAAAAAGATAAACTAATACTTCAAAGCTGTGATTTTATATACATTACTTCTAAAGGTAAAAATGGGTTTAAAAACTGAGGAGTTGGCTTAATTAGGAATATTAAATAAGTAATCATACAGGTAGTACTTGGAAGTGGCAAAATCATGAAGGTGGTATGTTAGTGGCCGAAGTCTAGAAAACAATACAGAAAAGAATTTTCTTCTTATCCCATTGTTTTGATAGTTTATTTGCTGAAATTTTTTGCTATTTGCTTCCACTGCAAAGTACCTATATAGCTGAGACAAAAATTTGAAAACACAGAACAGCATAAATGAAAACAATAAAAACCAACCATAATAATACCCCTAAAGACAAGCTCATTTAAGATTTTGCTTTTCACCCATTTGGTACTTTTACCATAAAAATAAAAGTATGCTTTCAATCTCTGTTTCACAGCCTGATTTTCCATTTAACAATGGCTAATGGCCCTGTCTGGTGTAGCTCAGTGGATTGAGCACAGGCCTGTGAAGCGGAGGATCACGGTTCGATTCCCAGGCGGGGCATATGCCTGGGTTGCAGGCCAGTTCCCAGCAGGGGCCAGTTCCCAGCGGGGGACACATGAGGAGGAATCATACATTGATGTTTCTCTTCCTTTCTCCTTTCCTTCCCTTCTAAAGATAAATAAATAAAATCTTAAAGAAAAAACAATGGCTAATGAATGTTTTCCCATGTGATAAGCTTTCTTCTTTAACAAGTATTTTATTGGCAGAAGAGCATTCTTTTATATGGTTAAATCAAAATCTAATTAATCTCCTACTGTTGGGAATTAAAATTGCTTCCACTTTTTCCCTGCCATATAAAATGCTGCAATGACATCTTTGGACTTAACACTCTTATACACATCTCTGAACATTTATTCATAACAAATTCCTAGAGGTAGAGCTACTAGGTCAATAGGTTTGTCCTTTATAAAAGTGCTTTGCTGAAAATTAACAGATTACTGTACAGGAAGGTTAAAATAATAAATTATTGCAACAGTGACTTATGAGAATACCCATTTCTATAACATTCATAATGTATTATCATTACCAATGTTCTTTTTTAAAAATACTTTAATTTTTTGACAATATACTTCTACAACACAGATTACTAAAGTCATAGAACATAAAATTAATCATTTGTTTAGAATTCATTTATATATTTTTAAAAAGATTTTTGTGTTATTTTGTTTTTTAAATGTATTTTATTGATTATGCTATTACAGTTGTCCCATTTTCTCCCCTTTATTCCCCTTTGCCTTGCATACCCCTTGCACCTGCATTCCCCCTGTTTAGTTCATGTCCATTGGTTGTACATATAAGTTCTTTAGTGTCTAAATTTCCTATACTATTCTGAACCTCCTCTTGTCCATTTTCTACCTACCATTTATGCCACTTATCCTCTGTACCTTTACCCCCTCTCTTCCCCTTGCTCCCCCCCACTGATAACCCTCCATGTACTCTCTATTTCTGTGATTCGGTTCCTATTCTAGTTGTTTGCTCAGTTTGTTTTTGTTTTTATTTTTTTTAGGTTCAGTTAATAGCTGTGAGTTTGTTGTCATTTTACTATTCATATTTATAAGCACCTTTTTTAAAGATAAGTCCCTTTAACATTTCATATAATAAGGGCTGGATGATGATGAACTCCTTTAACTTGGCCTTACCTGGGAAGCACTTTGTATGCCCTTCTACTCTAAATGATAGCTTTGTTGGATAGAGCAATCTTGGATGTAGGACCTCACCCTTTCATGACTTGGAATACCTCTTTACAGCCCCTTCTTGCCTGTAAGGTTTCTTTTGAGAAATCAGCTGATAGTCCTATAGAAAGTCCTTTGTAGGTAACTCTCTCCTTTTCTTTTGCTGCTTTTAAGATTCTCTCCTTATCTTTCATCTTGGGTAATATGGTGTGTCTGCCTCCTTGGTGTCTGCTTTTTTGAGTTAAACTTCTTTGGGACTCTCTGAGCTCCTGGACTTCTTGGAAGTCTATTTCCTTTGCCAGATTGTGGAAGTTCTCCTTCATTATTTTTTTCAAATAAGTTTTCAATTTCTTGCTCTTCCTTTTCTCTTTCTGGCACCCCTATGATTTGGATGTCGGAATGTTTAAAGTTGTCCTGGAACTCCCTAAACCTTTCCTCATTTTTTGAATTCTTGTTTCTTCATTCTGTTCTGGCTGAATGTTTACTTCTTTCTTTTGCTCCAAACTGTTGCTTTGAGTCCCAGTTTCGTTCATGTCATTGTTGGTTCCCAATTCATTTTCCTTTATTTCACTTTTCATAGCCTTCATTTTTTCCCTCTAATTTGTGACCATATTCAACCAATTCTGTTAACATACTGATTACCAATATTTTGAACTGTGCATCTAACAGGTTAGCTATCTCTTCGTTGTTTAATTGTATTTTTTCTGGACCTTTGATCTGTTCTTTCACTTGAGCCATTATTTTTTGTTTTGGCATGCCTGTTACATAGTAATGGGTGGAGACTTGGGTGTTCACCAGGCTGTGGCAACCCATGTTGCTGCATAATGATGCTGTATGTGTAGAAAGGCCCAAGAGGGAACAGTAGTGCTTGCTCGTCTCTCTGCCAGTTTTCACTTACTTCCATAGCCACCCACAATCAAATTGGGCTCTTCTGGTGCTGATTCTTGGGTGGGTGCGTTTGTGTACATTCTACGAACCTGTGGGTCTCTCCAATGAACTCTCCTGTGAGGGTGGGAATTTCTCTCATCACCTCAATCCCCACAGGTGTTTTTAGTCAGAGGCTTTGAGGCTTTATTTCCCCTTATGAGAACCCTGGGTCACATGGTCTGTCTTGCTCACCAGTTGTTTTTCCTGTTTTATCTGCACATGAATGTGGGACCACCCTGTCTGGCAGCTATTGTCTTGCCTCAAGTCCTCTCCACCCGGCTGCCTGTCTCTGCCCCTCCTACTAGTTTGGATGAATGTTTCTTTAACTCCTTGCTCATCAGACTTCCATATAGTTGAATGTTCTCTCAGTTCTGGTTGGTTTTTGTTTTTAAATTTGTTGTTGTACTTCTTTTGGTTGTGCGAGGAGGCACAGTGTGTCTACCTATGCCTCCATCTTGGCTCGAAGTCCTCATTTATATTTTTTCTTTTGTGAGCTACTTGCATGTGCTCTTTGTCTTAATTTCTATTGATGTGGCACCCTAAAGTAATGATAATCTGACTTAGGTATGAGAACAGAATACTAAATGCCTTGGGTATTCATGTCTCAAGAACTACTTTACATTTATTATAATTCTCTTTTGGCTAAGGAGACAATCATTACACTGGGAGAGAGAACATTACTTACTTTTTTTATTATTGCATTATTGCATGGACAACATGAGTCATGTTAATTCATTTTTTAAATTTTTTTTACGTTAATTCATTTTGGGGGGGAAACCAATAAACTATGGTCTGGCCATGTAGCCCTATTCAACAACTTCAAAAACACTGAGATAAAAAATGGCATAGCAGTGGATTCATTCCAATGATGCTGCTTTTGAGCAACAAAAAAAGATATACATAATAAACTATTGCAATAAGAAGAAAAGTTAATCCCTAGAATAATTTTTTTTGCCTATTAGGTTTAGGAACACTTGACCACTTCTGTAGTTTTGCATCTTATTTACCACGTACATGGGTAATTGCTAATCTTCATGAAGCGCTGACAACCCACCTTCTTATGGCAAAGAAGGTGGTGGTAAGGTTATTAAGGTTAGTGATCATGGTAGATGGTTATACCACCTGCCTATCCCATTCTCAAAGTGCCATGAGGGATGCAGTAATATTTTAAGTAAAAAGAACAATTAAATTTAATTTTACAATGAGATTTATTGGAGAATTTCAAAATATTTCTTAATCCATCAAAGAAACCCTTTATCTTTGGGTTGGTGATCAGTGTTCTGGATTGAAGTGGCTGAGAAGAACGTAGAATGTCAGAAATACTTTGAAATGTAAGGTATATATTATGAAATAATAATTAGATTCCTATTTACTAAAATATTCAAAAAATATTCAGGGTAAACCATGATGGTTAACAACAACAAGACCTTATTTTCTGGTTAAAATAACCCGTTGCCTTTCATTGATTTAATTCAATAAGCAATTAGTGGACTTCCACCAAGATGGAGGCATAGGTGGAAACACTGTGCCTTCTCCCACAACCAAGTTTGAATACAACAAAGGTTTGGAGAAACAAAGACACAACCAAAGGACAGAAAATTGAATTGTACGGAAGTCCGACTACATCTAACCGTTCAACGGGGACGGTAAGAGGGGCGGAGCCAGCAGCGAGCAGGGTTGGGCAGGACAGGGCCCCCACCCAGGCGTGCAGGCAGGTGCAGGGCAGACCGCAGACGCACATTCGAGTACAGAGAGACAGACCACACATGCCCCAGGGGGCGAGGGCTGACGGAGGTGGCACACTCGAGTGCAGTGGGACGAAACGCGTGGGCCCGGTGACGGCAGCAACTGTGGCACTGGTGAGGGCCGCGGCGGCAGGCGGCGGACAGGATGCCATAGTCCCTCTTTGACCCCGCCCCCACATGTAGCGTCACAACCCAGCGACTTAGTTGCCCTGCAATACCAGTGAGAGCCATTGTCCCTCTTTGACCCCACCTCCACATACAACGTCACAACCCAGCGACTTAGTTGCCCTGTTCTAGTGAACACTTTAGGGCTCTGATCCTGCTATGGAACAGGCACGAACAACCCGAAAGATGGCGCAAGAAGAACTCAAAGTCCCAGAGCCAATAACTCTAAGCGACCGAGAAATTGCCAGCCTCTCAGAAGCACAATTCAGGACACTATTTATCAGGATGCTCACAGAACTGGTAGATTATAGTCACAAATTAGAGGAACAAAGTCACAAATTAGAGGAACATATGAAGGCTAAACTAATTGAAATGAAGGGAGATGCACAGGAAACCAATAGTGATGGAAAGGAAACGGGGACTCAAATCAATGGAATGGACCAGAAGGAAGAACAAAACATCCCACCAGAAAGGAATGAAGAAATGAGAATTCAAAAAAATGAGGAGAGGCTTAGGAACCTCCAGGACATCTTTAAACGTTCCAACATCCGAATTATAGGGGTACCAGAAGGGGGAAAGAAACAGCCACGAGTGGAAAACGTATTTGAACAAATAATAAAGGAGAACTTCCCCAGTCTGGCAAAGGAAATAGACTTCCAGGAAATCCAGGAAGCTCAGAGAGTGCCAAAGAAGTTGGACCCAAGAAGGAACACACCAAGGCACATCATAATTACATTAGCCAAGACCAAAATGAAGGAGAGAATCCTAGAAGCATCAAGGGATAAGGGGACAGTCACCTACAAAGGAGTACCCATCAGACTGTCAGCGGATTTCTCAAAAGAGACCTTACAGGCAAGAAGGGGCTGGAAAGAAGTATTCCAAGTCATGAAATCCAAAGACCTACAGCCAAGATTGCTTTATCCAGCAAAACTTTCATTTAGAATGGAAGGACAGATAAAGTGCTTCTCAGATAAGGTCAAGTTCAAGGAGTTCATCATCACCAAGCCCTTATTATATGAAATGCTAAAGGGACTTATATAAGAAAAAGAAGATGAAAAATATGAACAGTGAAAGGACAGCAAACACACAGTTATTAACAACCACACCTAAAACAAAAGCAAACCAAGAGGACAGCTAGATCAGGAGTGGAACCATAGAAATGAAGAACACATGGAGGGTTAGAAACAGGGGGGTGGGAGGGGGAGAAGGGGGGAGAAGGCACAGAAAATAGCATAGATGGTAGGTAGAAAATAGGGGGAGGGCGAGAATAGTGGGGGAAATATAGAATCCAAAGAACTTGAGACACTTGGCTATAAACTAAGGGGGGGAGAATGGTGGGGGAGGGAGGGTGCAGGTGGAGGGGATTGAAGGGGGGGAATAGAACAACTGTAATGGTATAATCAATAAAATATATTTTTTAAAAAAGCAATTAGTGATCTCTCACTATGTGCAAGAATTGTTTCATATACTAGAAATATCCTTTCAGGCAAGAAATTGTTTCGTGCAAAGGCAAAGATGAATGAGGCTAAAATTCTGATGAAGGATAATCAGGAAAAGAAAGACAGATAATAAACAGGTAAAAATGGATGATGAACAAGAAATGGAAAATAGCTGTAAAGGTGAAGAACGGAAATAGAATATATAGGTATGGCATGGCATGGAGTAGGTATGGCATGGAGTCACTCGGTGAGGAGTAAGGCAAGGGAGAACTTTAGATGAGGTGGCCTTCGATGACCTCTTGGAGAAGTTGATAATTAATCTGTGCTAGTCACACAGAGGTGTTGGCAAAAAAGCATTGTAAACTGTGGGAAGAGCAAATGCAAAGGCCCAGAATGAATTTGCTATGCTGGGGAAATGGAAAGAATGCCAGTGAATAAGCATGCAGGAAAAGTGGCATGAGCAGGGCTGGTTCGTATACTGCCTCAGGCCTTCGTGAGGAGTTGGGATGTCTTTTAAGAGTGATAGGACACCACTGGAAGGTTTTAGGCACAGGACTGTTGTGATCCAATTTACATTTTAAGAATATCACTCCAGCTGTATGCGGTGAGTACATTACCATGGGCAAGAGAGGAGGTACTATTACCAACTGGGTAGACACTGTGGTTATTCAGGTGAGAGATGTTGGTGCCTTGAACTAGGGGGTAGCCAGGGAAAGGAAAAGAAGTAAGCCTTAAAATCCTATATTTCTCATATTAAACATTTGTGGCACTATGCTGATACTGTCTGTTGACTTTTTGCCTCTTCCAGTAGATTGCAATATATTTTAACTGCTACTATTTATAAAGTAACCTGTGTTGTTCTGGGCACATTGAATCCTTATAATATTTTATCCCAAGGTGATGTGTGGAAGGTTAACGATCTCTCTAAGACCACAAAGTCAGTGTGGGGTCATATAAAGAGATTTACCTATGTTTGTCTGATTCTGAGCAAGGCACAAATCTTAGCCTGTATACTATAGTGTCTTCATTTAAAGTGTCTTAGGGGCAGAATTGGCATAGTGGAACCAGGGTACGGCTGAATTTGTCTAATGGCTCTTAGAAGGAGAAGGGCAGAAAAAAAATCAGAAAGGAGGGCTCTTGTTTAAGGTGCAGATGCCTGGACCCTGAGAGTGCAGGATCTGCATTTCTAGGGTTCAAGCTTGGAAATGTGCAGTTAACAAATGCTCCCAAGTGATAATTACTAAAATTTGCAGAGGTGACAAAGTAGGCACTCAATAAATATTTGTAGAATGAATAAATAAATATAACGAAAAGCTTCACAGGAAATGAAGATCTAAGGTACCTCATTCCCCCAACTGCCAATCCAGAGAAAACAAGACCATTTGGGGCTGGGCCCAAGTAGAGCCTCAACAGTCCCTTCAGATTCACTCAGAAATTCAGATGTGACTGATCCTCAGGCCTTCTGGAAGCTTTTGATTTTAAAGAATTATTCTTGATGAGCAGGTGCTAAGTCCAGTTGTCTCCCTAGCCGAGGGACTACAAGCTCCACAAGTGGCAAACACTATCTGTTTTAAAGGCAAAGCAGTGTTTTAAAAAATCATTATTTTGATCTTTTTGGACTTTTTGACAAATGGAAGCTAGGCTTTACTCACAGGGTTGATTTACTCTGATATACAATAAGCATAGTACCTAAGACCTATATTATGGAATAAAAAAATATTCTAATTTCTTTTTAAGTCAGAAGAAAAACATTCGAGCCTGTTTTAGCCTGAATTATATTAAACTTTTACCAATGCAGTTATAAAATATAATTTTTAATGTTTTTTAAAATCAATAACAGGCCCGAGAAATTTTCTTACCTATAAATTGGGAATAACAGTAATGTCTAGGGAACACAGAAATCATAATGTGGCCATTCTCACTCACCACTCTGAGCCCATGTGATAGTCAACGTACCTGGCAGGCATTGTACAAGAGCTGATGTTCAAACTTCTTGATCCCAAGAATGTTCTGGAACATCTCGTAGAGTTGCTCTTTGCTCAGAATCAGCTCAGAGGCTGCGCTGGCTGTCATCCGGGCCTGCTGCTTCCTGGGGTCCTCTTCTCCACGGTAGATGGCATCAAACTTGGCCATCCAGGAGCTCAGCACTGTCTCCTTGCTGAGGCCATCAATCTCAGGCAGGCTGCGCACCCTCTTCTCAATGTGCTTCTTGAAGACCTCCCGTGAGTCATTGGCGGAGCAGCCCCCACTCTGCACCATGCGGGCCACACGGTCACTCTTCAGGAATACCTGAGCAAGAACAGGGCCAGGAAAAGCATGAGAAAGTCAGTCCTGCAGACAGCAGTTCTCAGGTATCACAGGAGGAATGAGTGTGGTCACAAGCTGTCCCCCTGGCTCCTGCTCTGCCAACTCAGAGAAGTCACACATGTTTGATCTTTATGTCCAAATATGGACAATGAGAATAACAATAGTACTTACCAGGCTGTTGCAAGGATTAATGAGAAGTAATATCCTGAAAGGCAGCATAGGGTACATAGAGTCCAGGCCCAGAATGCCTGGGTTCTTTCTCTGCCACTTAGGGGCTATGTTTCTTTTAGCAAGTTAGTCTCTTTGTATCTCAGTTTTCTCACCTGTAAACTGGAGACAATAGTAGTCTCTACATAACAGGTATTTTTAAATGAGGATAAAATAAATTAATATATGAAAAGCACTTTAAAAAGTATCCCATACTAATGCCTTCTGGGTTATGATGGTTATTATTATTATATACAGTGCATGTGGCCTGATGTTGGGTATTTGACACTTAAATGTTAACTGCTATTTATATCTCATTCTATCCTCTCTATGATACTCATCACAAGTGAAATTGAACAAGTATTAAGTAAATGTGTATTTAATGTCTGTCTCCCTCTCCAGAATGTCAACTCCACGTAGGCAAGGACTGTGTCCTTGTTTTCCACAATGTTATCTGTCCCCAGAACACAGCCAGCAACTTTGAGAGTAAGCACACATAGAAAGTAGGCATTACATTCAGTCCATTTTGTAGACAGAAAACTAAGACTCTTCTTGTTAACTGGAACTGGCTGACTGTAAATGAGTGATCTTTTGATTACACCCTGGTACTTCCTTCCCTCACGGTCTCACCTGCTGCATGAGAACTTTTTCCACCTACCTGGTGGAGAACTGTGTGTGGCCCATTGGTGCTGTCTGGGTCCTGGGACCAAGCCACCCATTAAGAATAGTTTGCAATGGTGCCCACCATGTGGAAGCCTACACAGCTACATAGTTTGGGGGTATAACACAAGGTGGTGAGGCTGCTGCTTCATAGTCACAGAGAAGAAACATTCACACTTCAGAAGGTACATAAATATCCTTCCAGAAGCAGAACAAATGTTCACTCCTCTGCCAGACTTCAGGAAATGCTCTTGTTGGCCAGGAAACACCATTGCTTGGGGTATATTTCATCATCACCTGCTTCATCACAAAGGCTTCCTTGGTGGGAAGAGCTGTTAGCAAGGTGGCCTCCATTTACTGCGATTTAATGAACTCATTTACAAAGAAGGAGAGCTGAGGGTTAGCTTCCCAGGCTACAGGTAATGGCCCACTTGCCAGGGCCTGACAACTGGTACTCAGTGAGACCTTAGAGTTCATTTAAAAATCAGTGTTAGAATAAAATTTTCAAATGAATCCTCAGGCCTTATGAGACTTAATGAGCTAAAGAATTCACCTGAAACTCTGTAATGCTTGACACAGAGGCTTTGTCCATCTAACAGATTGTGTCTCAGGTTTAGTTTTAGACCTCAAAGAACTTAAAAGTTTTGAGGCAAATAGAGTAATTTTGTGGAGAGGCTGGAATTGTAAACCATGGTCCCAGGTCAGTTCTTGGATAAGTCACCTCCTCTCTTTGGTTCTCCAGTTTCTAATCTGTACACTGAGGGTGTTGAACTATGAGGTTTTGGGGGTTGTCCTTCTAGCTGTAATATTTACACTCTTCTTTATGATCCCATTCTTCTTTCTTCAAGCACTGAGATGGTGAAAGTCACTGTGCCAGGTGCCAGGGATACAATGGCAAGAAAAACAGATGCTGACCCAGTCTGCAAGCCTCCATGACATCATCTTAATAATCCCATCCAAATATCACTGCAGGTTGGGACAAGTGCTATCCAGGAAAGTCCAGGGGTCCAGGGTGCCTAAAACCAGGAATCTGTTCTAATGTATAATCAGGAAAGCCTTCCTGGAGGAAAACTCCTTGAAGATGATATGCAATAGGTGAAGAGAGAGTATTTCAGAGGCCAGGAACAATATGTGTAAAGACCCCGAGTGTCTGCAGACATAAGGAGAAGCCAGGATGGCTGTGGCAGTAAAGGCTGGGGAATGACTGATGTAAGGTACACAGGAAAGGGCCATGTGGCCAAGGGTATGAGAGGCCACATGGAATATATTCATTTTCATTTGAAGGGCCCTGGGAAACCACTGAAGGTTTTAAGCTGGAACATAACACAATCAAGTTCACATTCTCTTACTTTAATGTAGAAAACAGACCTGAAAGAGGCCAAGAGAACTGGCAGGAAGCCCTGCTGGGGGCCACTTGTAGAACTATAGGTGACCGAAGATGGAGGTGAGGACACAAAGGGGTTGGGGTTAATTCTTGGTTCTCTAATGAACATTAGAGGTGACTTGGAAACAGTTAACAATGAAGTCACCCTCTTCTCCCCATCTGTCCATAGCAGTGTCCCACAAAATGGAGCCAGTTATAAACCCTCAGCACCATATTTCTGTCCCCTAAAGCCCTTCTGTAGCTGACATTTGTCATCTGTCTTGGTGACTCTTTTGTTAATATGTAAGTCTCAGGAAGGCAGGAATTATAACTGTTTTTTTCCTATTATTTGTTCAAGTGTCCAAGACAGTGTCTGGCATACTGTAGCACCAATGTAATTGGTGCTACATTGAATGAGTGAGTGAATAAGAACAAAACAGACTTCTCGAAGCAGAGACCCTATTGAGATTCTATCTGGATGGGGGCAAGCCCAATATATGGTTCTCTCCAAACAGCTGACTGAGGCTAGATATTCCATGGCACCTGATAACAAGTCATATGAAATGAACATGTTGGCACATTGATCCCAGCTGGTGTCCATAACTGGCTGGTGACTCCTGTATTCTGCACGTATCATCTACACATAGTCCATTTCTTCATTTCTAGAGGCCACTCAATCCGTATTTGTCACTTACCCTCTATCAGCTCCACTCTCCTTCACTGTCGCATGCGGTTAATGCATCAGCCAGCCTTCTTTGATAAGGATAAAACTGAGAGGATTTTGAAAAGTAGGGCCTGGACAGGAGGGAAGATGAGTGGAATGTCAAGTGTGTGAGGCAGGGGGCTGAAGATTGATGTGATAGCAAAGATGAAATGCCGAAAGGAGGCGAGACAGCCAGGGGTGAGGGGAAGCAGCAGCAGACTAATTTTCCAGGCACATTGTCTGTGTTGGCTTCTCAGTGTGTCAGAGGGAAGGAGGGTCGGGCCAGCCTTGCCCTGCTGTGAATAGTGCCACTGAAGACCCACATGCTTGTGTGTCTCTGAAGCCACCCTTGCCACTCATGTATAGTGGGAGCTCTATCTGGCATTTTTGTTTTCTGTTTTGCTTTGGGTTATTGTGAGAGACTTCAACCCCAGGCACAGTTCCACGTGGCACATCCATAAATCCTCCCTACTCCTCTGCCAACTTCCAGATAGGTCATGATGGGAGATGGAAGATGAACAAATACATGTGGAATGGTGAAGGGCAGTCAACTCAGTGACTCGACCTCATTCATCAGTCGTTCCCTCCATCACCTGAGCCAAGCAAGCTCAAGGCTGTTTAGAAGCACACAAGCACATCAGTACTGAACACTGCGGTGCAGTGTAGGGTGGAGCCAGCCCAGCGCCACTTCCTTGCTGACAGGCTGAGAAACCAAGACAGATCATTCCCAGCTCAACAAAAATGTATCGTTGCAAAATAAATACCAAAAAAGATTTTGGTGTTGAGAGTAAATGAGAGTAAAAACAAAACAACCTGGTTGCTCCTAGTGAATGGCTGAATAACAAGAGGAACAGGGTCTAGTGTCAGAGAACCTGAGTTCAAATCCTGTAACTTTGAAACCTGAGCAAGTGGCTTAATCTTTTTGGCTTCCGTTTCCTCAACTCTGGAATGGGAATCATAAATACCCTACCTTGTAGGATTTTGGGAAAGATTCAAAGAGATAACATGTGTCAACTGGTGAGCATGGTGCTTGCTAGGATGTTGTAACCGAATTAGCTATTATTTTTAATAGAGTGTCATGCAGCCATACAATAAGCATTTTTTCCCATTAGCATCAAAATATGTCCATGATCTCTTGTTAACCTGGACATTTGCAATGGTAGGGGTAAGGTGGAGATAGAGGATTGGAGCATTACTCTGGGCTGAGAACATCATAGGTACTAAAACATTTTACTGATGAGGATGTCATATGTGTGATTTTTGAAGAGGTAGGAATGAGATTGAAAATGATTGTGCTAATAAAACAAGTGGGTTATTAATATTTTATAGTAATTTTCCATCTTATTATGGAAATCAAACAGCTATCTGAAAAGATAAATACCCCAATTTAATAGTGGTTGTTTAGGATAATGGAATTACAAGTATTTTTCTAACCATCTCATTTAGATTTTTTCCTACACTGTCTAGGTTTATGATTATCATTCATTATTTTCATAATCACTTAAAACACCTCTTTATGCATGGAAAAATACAAAATTTATCTTTGTTGAAGCAAGATCAATGTTCATTTCTAAAATAAAATGCACCTTTGGATCTTAGAAATCTTCCTCACCGAAAATTAAGAGATCCTGGGGCCGTGGCCTGTGGCAGGTAGTGGTAGATTAGGAGCTAAAGCAGCCTCCCTGTCTCCTGTTTCGACCTTGCACCTTCATTACCCCAAGCCCAGACCCAAAAACTGAAGAGTGGTACTAGATTTCAGGGGTGTGTGTGTGTGTGTGTGTGTGTGTGTGTGTGTACAATTTAATCCTGACAACAATTATGCAAGAAAGGTCCTACTACAGATGTAAAAACTGAGGCTCAAGCTTGGCTAGGGTCTGAAAGCCACTCTGCTGCTGAATTAGACTTCAGCCCCACATCTTTGGAACACTAAACTCATCCTCTTAACCTCTCTAACCCTCTGCCTCCTCCTTCCTTGCCTAACTTTCCCCATAAGAACAAATGCCTGGGGAAAGGTCTATTTTAAGACCGCTGAGGACTTACAGTAGTTTCGAGTATTGGAAATACATGGGGGGACCTCCCAAAATATGGAATTATCTTCTAGAGGGTAGGCCCCTTGTAGCACAGGATTTCCCCACTAGGTGAATGTTCTAGGAATCCATCTGCATAAGTGTACCAGCTGGCATTGTTGTACGAGGCTACATTTGGCTTCGGTGAACTTTTTTTTAGACTCTTTTAACAACATTGCTCATTTCATTATGGGTGTTAACAAGTACACCTGCACACAGAGCCTTCAGTAGTTTTGACCACAAATGGCATGCCCCCCATGCTGTTCCCTCCCTATTCATCCAATCTTGCCCCAAATAACTTTTGAAAAAAATTTTCCTGGATGAAAAAAGTCCTTAAAGGGAAATGTTTTGCCAATGTGGAAGAAGTGAAACAAAAAATGACAGAAGCGCTAAAAGGTATCAAAATTGACAAGTTCAAAAACTGTTTCGAGCTGTGGAAAAAATGTCTCTATAGGTGTATTGCATCAAATGGCGATTACTTGGAAGGCACTTTGTTTAAACATGTAAAAATAAATATACGTTTTTATGAATAAATTCCAATTTTTTTGCTCCTCCTCATATATAGCTTCATTTCAGAAAAATAGCCAGGTGTCATCTGACTGCTACTTTTTTAGACCAAAAAAGATTCACCCATAAAGACTACACCAAATATGTCACCCTGTATAGAGGACACCTGCATTTTTTGCCTGCAAACAATTCCTCCCTTTCCGATAACAGCACAGTAGGTAGACAACCTCTTTGTCGTTACACAAAGTTTCACTGGGACTGTCAATCACAGACTTTGTATTTCCTTAGCCAAATAATGGGTTGGGGCCTGAGCTTGGCCAATCACACATCCCTTCCTCAGGTTCAGATTCAGAGTGAGGTGTCACAAGGATGGAATGGAATAGATTCCATCTAAATAGATTCCATTCCTTCTAAAATAGATTCATACCAATGATATGGTGTCCATTATAATTTTGCTACCTGGCTTTCTAAAGTCAATCTGCTTTGGTTTCCATTTTTTCTTATGTTTGGTTATTTCTTTTAATAGCAAAAACAGGAATAAACAATTATTACTATGTTATTGTTGTTGTTGTTATTATTATTAAAGGCTTAATTTAGCCATAATCAGATTCTATTGCTAGCAACTGAAGAATTCTGCCTGATACAACATTCAGTGGTAGTTTGACAAAAACAACTGGGTCTTTGTCAGAGGAGATCAGCTAAAAACAAAATAAAACAAAACAGAACGCAGTCCGAGCTTCACTGGCTGAAGCCCAGCTGTCAGCTGCAGTCTTCACCTCGTTCTACAGTCTCACTTCCCACCGAATACCCCCATGTTTCCTTTCAGGTGGGATCTGGATGAGAAAGGTTTCATAACATTTTTCTACCTACCTCTTTTCTCTGATGCCAGGACCAGCATGTGAATGAGACAAAATTAAGCAGGGAGATGGGAAGGCGAAGGTGAGGATGGGAGGAGGAAATGCTTAAGTTTTAGACATTTGTCTTAAAAGCACTGAGAGTTAGAAAAGATGTGGGGGCCCTGGAGGAACAGGTGGCTCTCTGATGTCAAGGACCATGTGGTGCAAACAGGCTGGGGTTGCTGGGCCAAATCTCAGAGCACCCACCTCAGTGCCCAGCCATTAATGCTTAATGGAAGAGATTAAAGGATTACTCTGCTGCTCTGCTTGATTGTCTTTGACAGTCAGGGCCACTAGGGTAGGATAAAGGAAACCGACATGCTCTCGAGAGTCTGTGGGAAACTTGGCCTCCCTCTGCCCTGGCCTAGCTCATATCCCAGGCCTCATCAGCTTGCTGTTCAGTTGTGGCAGCTGGGTTTCGACGGGGCTGGATGGGTACAGATGGAAATTGTTCTTTACTCCTCTGGTGTGTTGACAAACCATTACTGCCTTAGTAAGACAAGGCCAATACATGAAACTTACTCTGACTTTGTCTAATACAATACTCTTGAAACTTTCTGAGGAAATTTTTTTCCCTGTAATGTCATTATCTTGGTAAACTGGGATGTGAAAGTGTGATATGGCAGGGAGGAGTGTGTGTGTGTGGATGTGTGTGTGGATGTGTGTGGAGGAGTGTGTGTGTGTGGATGTGTGTGTTTGAGGGTGAGAGAGTTTAGAAAAAGAATATATGTGGGTTTCCTTTTTTTTATGATGAGCATACACTCCCCATTCTTCTGGAAAAAAAACTACCCTAATTTCTTATCGGGAAAACATTGCATTTTCAATACATACAGCTGCAGCGAGACTGATCCTGCACTCAGGCTCTAGAGGTGGTATGTGTCCTAGGCCTGATTCCCTAGTCTGTTTGTCCCTCTTCTATTGTGATTCACTTAAGAAAAAACACCTGACCCATGTCACTCCAAGCAAGGCACCCCTGAGCCTCTTGCTGGGACTCTCAGTAAAGAGGCATTCTCTTTGCTCCTGGAGTTGGGTGAAAGGAACTGCCTAACAATGAAGTCAACATAGACAAGAGCAGCGCCAAGCTATATGGGGCAAGATACGTATGCTGTGGTCAGCTTTGAAGTCTCAGGATATAACCACAGCTCCAGCCAGGTCAACCCCTGGCCTTTGAAGTTGTTTGAGCAAGTAAATCTCATTTTGGGTTTAAGCCACTTTGAAGTAGCTGTATGTCAATTGTCATCCAAAGACTCCTGACTAAAAACAGGTACTGACAGAAAAATAATTGGATTCCAGATTAGGGTAGAAGAAGAGACACTAACTTCTTGACTACCCAACAGTACAGGGAAAGCGGGAAAGGCTAATCAACTTGGGGCTCTTCCAGGTAGAGGGTTAATCCTGATCCCTTGACTGGGGACTTTGCTGCAGAGGATAAGGCGTTCCGGGAAATGTGAATCTCAAGACTTTCTAAACCTTTACTGATGACTATGGTAAATAATTAATACCTCACATTATTTCCTATTACCCAAATCTCAATATTAAATATGCAGTAATTTCTCAAAGCCTGTATTCTCATCAGACTAAAAATAGTTCTTTCAGACAAGCTGGTCAATATTGAATAAATATCAGGATCATTTATAGATATAATGGTAATTGCCTGAGACTCATTAGCATGTTGATGACTACTAATTTTTCAATTCAGTTAATAGAAATGGCACAATTAATAGAAATGGCACTTTCTTTTAATTTATGTAATTAATTAAATGAGCTTTCTAATTAAAATTAGCATTTTCAAAATTTATAAATCGATAAGTGACTTTAAACATGAACCATCGATAAGAGTCTATCTGGTAAGAATTGGCTTTCAGAACTTGAAAAAAGGGGACAGAGAATTAATTTCATTCCCTGGCAGTTTCTAGACAGAATCTTTGTAAAATATATTCTGACTATTTATTGCCAGACCATAATTGTGATTCCAAATCTCACTTCCACTCTCCATTAAATCCAACCAAGCAATAAATTTGGCACTTATTGGCAATAATCAATACTGTTTGTAAAATGAAAGAAAAAAGCTAAAATTTGACAAGTATAAAAATGAACCCAACTTCTAAAATAGATTAGAATAGAAATTTCACTAAGGAAATGGCACGTAAAATGAGCCTGTGGCCAGACTGAGCAACATCACAGAGATGAAGGCTGTTTACTATTAAACTAATAGATAATATTTTGACAAGATCTAATTGTAATTTTGCTCCAATTTTCATGAAAGGAGGAGTCAAGTGCTTCAGCAAGTGTGAAGGGGAGTTTCACTAAATCAATCAACTAACATTGTTAAAGCATCTACCGAGGACTGGAGTGGAATCGGGAACACCAATGTATTTGTTCTGAAATAATTTGCTACCTAATAATTTCAAAAAGAAAGAAAAATGTGAAGTAATCCATGGTGAAAAAAATCAGGGTTTGTTGCATTTTCTTACACTTACTTTAGAGCTTATTGTTATTATAAAGTTTGGTTTGCATATGACAAAACACCATAAGTTTTTCAGTGCTTAGGGGATGGTTTCAAATGCTTTTAATGTAGTCTTGACAATGGGTAAGACATTTGGGGCATAGGATTCCAAACACAGAGAATATTTGGATCATAAGAAAATAGATTAATATGAAGTAAAATGTCTTTCAGTGACCATTTTTGAAAATATGTATGTTAGTTAAACATTGCCACTAGGAAGGTTTGGCATGTCTATATGCAGTTAATGGTGTACCAGTGACAGCCAATATGTACATTATGTACAAATAATTATAAAATTTAAAATAAAATTGTATATATTTAAGTTGTACACATGATTTTTTAGTTGTACAATGTGATGATTTTATATACATATATACTGAAATGATTACCATGATGAAGCTACTTAACGTATTCTCACCTCAGATAGTTAGCATTTTCTTTTTACTTAAGATCTACTTTCTTAGCAAATTTCAAGTGTTATTAACTAGAGTCAGCATGCTGTTCTTTAGATACTCAGAATTTATTCATCGTAAAATTGAAAGTCTGTACCCTTGACCAACATCTCCCCTTTTCTCCCACCCCCTGTAACCCCTGAAAACCACCATTCTTAGGTTTACAAGTAAGTAAATATTTAATGCTAAAAACTACTAGTAAAATTGTAAATTCTCTTTACTAATAAGCCACTGAGGTCTAAAGGTGAAAATTTTCTTATGATATATATTCAGGATACATTGTTCCATTTTTAGGTTTTCTGAAAATAGTGCATTTTGGATGGTGTTCTAACTTACAGAAAACAACTCACAGCCACATTTTAATTAAAAAAAGGCATTATTGTTAGGATGTATTACCAATCTTCAGAAAGGTTGTAAGTGGTGAGAAAATGCTCCTGACTCACTTTATGTCTCAGCTGTGGCATTTAAACCATTGTGTGACCTTCAGTTATTGACTTAAACTCTCTGAGCCTCAGTCTCTTCATCAGGAAAACGGGAATAATGTCAGAACCTAACTCTTAAGACCGCTCTAAGGATTAAACAAGAAGTTTCATGGAAAGCACTCAGCACACTTTCTGGTACAAAAATCAGTTGGTGAACAGTAACTCCTTTTATAGTTCTCCCCAAAATAAAATGCTGTCATTCCCTACAGGTGTAACCAGTCATCACCCATTTGCCTCAGGAGAAATGGTTCTGCATAAGGCCAAGGCTGCTGTATTGCTCAGAAACCTTGGGCTCCAGGTTTGAGCAGTCTTGGAATTCTTTTGAAAGATGAGTCTTACCTCATAGTAACTCTGGACAGCGTTCATGAAGGCTTCATCAGCTACAATCTGGGTTTCCCCATTGAGGAAAGCCTGAAACCGGTCCTTGACTGTCTGTAGCTGCTGTTTGCTGATCTGTAAGAAACACAGAAAGAGGAAACACTGAGGACTTGTTCCAGATGGGGATCATGGTACTTTAAGCTGAAGATGCCGGGCCTATTGGTGAACTGGAGCCAGCTTGGATAGGCATTTGTGAGTGGAATGTTGAGTCTGCAGAAATTTTGTGAGGCAGTTGTTAAACATAACCACTTCTAAAAAAGATATTAAAAATTATATTAAAACCAAGTTAATACATATTCAACATTCATTGCTTTTTTATTATTGTGTCACATTTTACTATTACTTGTACTTTTGGGGTTATTTATATCTATTGTATTGTAGAAATGATATATAATGGGGTACCACCCTGCATCTCTTCCCAATTCTGCATTCAGTTACACCTTAAAGGAAGGTTATCAGCCAAGGTGAGAGTAGTTAAACCATGGAAATGAGTAAATATTACAAATCAAGAATTTTAGCTTGTTTTTTTTAGAGATGGTTACTACACACACCACTGCATAGGCCCCTCAGGTGGTCTGAAACACCATCTTTTACAAAGATATAGTAATAAAAAAGTACAGTACTGGCATTAAAACAGACATGTAGAACAATGGAACCTAATTGAGAGCCCAGTGATAAACCTACATATATATGGTCAATTAATATTTGATGAGGGCCCTGGCTGGTGTAGCTCAGTGGATTGAGCATGGGCCTGTGAACCAAAGGATCACAGTTTGATTCCCAGTCAGGGCACATGCCTGGGTTGCAGGCCAGTTCCCAGCAGGGGACACTCGAGAGGCAACCATACATTGATATTTTTCTCCCTCTCTCCTTCCCTTCCCCTTTAAAGGTAAATAAATAAAATCTTTAAAAAAATATTTGATGAGGGAACACTCAAGGGGTAAAGAACAGTCTCTTTAATAAATGATTTTGGAAAAACTGTATACTCACATGCAGAAGAATGAAATTGGATCCCCATGTTACATACTCAAAAAATAACTCAGAATGGATTAAAGACTTATAAGTAAGACCCCCCCAAACTATAAAACTACTAGAAGAAAACAGGAAAAAAAGCTCCTTGACATTGCCTTGTTAAGCGGTTTTCTGACAAGAAAAGCACAAGGAACAAAAGGAAAAAATAAACAAGTGGGACTACATCAACCTAAAAAGTGATAACGAGAGGTGTGTCCAAGATGGTGGCATAGTAGGTGCTGAACTTGCCCCCCTCCCAATAACACATTGAACATACACCTATATTTAGAGCAATTACTTCTGGGAGATAACTATGAGCCAACTGAACAGTTTCTGCACAACAAGCAACAGAGAGGGTCTGCAAGGTCAGGAAACCACGAGAACACTCTGGGAGCTGAGGGAACAACCCAGGATAGGAGGAACTGGTGAGCGCCACTGTTTATATTTCCCCTGACTGTGGATAGTGGGTGGAAGCTCCCTCCAGGTTTTCTGGCTGACTTATAGGGTGCTGAGACAGGTCCCCTGCCACCCCTCCTGAAGCTACACCCAGCAACATAGGAGGGCACAATAATATACATAAAAGGAGCATTCCCACCCAGATATTGATCCAGTGGGTACAGCTGGGTGATGCTTCACATACTCACTAAGATGCACACATAAGGTGCTTCCCTGCTTGAGAAGAGTAAGGAGCTAACAAAATGTTGTTGTACCTACCTGCAGGACTGCATTATCCAGAGAAAGTGCTGAGGTAGTGGGGCACTGCTACATGCCCACGTGGGGCTGCCCAGCCAGAAGAAAGTGTGGAGCTAGCAAGACTTTGTGGTATCCACACTCAGAGGTGCCCCTTGTGGAGTAAGTGGGGTGTTGCTGTACCACACAACATTGCCAATTGGGCAAAAGGGCAAAGATTGTAGGGCATTGAGTAGGCACACAGAGCAGCCCACCCAGACCCTGCTCTCACTGCAAAAATTAAAGCAGAAGGACTTGCAGGCAAGGATGACTTGAGAGGGGCATGGCTGAGCATGTGAGGAGCTGTACGCTCCAGAAAGGCAGCAAAACTAGTTAACTGTGGCCATGCATACAATCACACCCAGAGAGAGTGGTGCTGGTGGGACATTCAGCTGAAAAGCAGCCCATCCAGACCTTACTCTAATCACAGACTATTAAAGCAATAAAACGTCATAAGAACACACCTAGCAGGCACCTCTGCATCGGGCAGCCCATGTAGATTAGAAAGCAAGGAAGCAAAACACTTCAGGCTGCCCTACCTGGAACCCACTCCTCCAGGCCAAGGGTCGTATCAGGCACTTCATGCACCTACTCCAAAACCAACTAGCCTGCCCAAACTATTCAATACATTGACTGCTATTCAACACAGAGACCACTATTTCAAGACTATTTCCTCCTCAAGACTAGGAGGAAGAGCTATTGTATCCACATCATAGAAAGTCAAACAAAATGGAAAGACAGAAGAATATGCACCAAATGTAGAAATAAGAAAAAAGTCCAGAGGAAAACCCTAATGGAAAGGAGATGAATTGTTTTCCTAATTATTAATTCAAATAAATGGTTATAAGGATGCTTAACAATCTTGAGAGTACATAAAGGAATTCAAAGAACACTTTAACAAAGAGAAAGAAAATGTAATAAAGGACCATTCGGAAATAAAGAATACAATATCTAAAATAAAGAATATATTAGAAGGAAACAATGGCATATTAATTAATACAAACTAATGGATTTGCAACCTGGAAGACAGAATAGTGGAATCACCCAATTAGAATAGCAAAATAAAAGAGGAATTAAAAAATGAGGTTAGTACAAGAGATCTCTGGGATGATATCATGTGCCCTAACATTTGCATTATAGTGATACCAGGAGGAAGAATGAAAGGGGCAGAAAGTATATTTAAAGAAATAATGTTTGATAACTTTCCTAATCTGGGGAAGGAAACAGACATCAGGTTTAGGAAGCACAGAGAGTTCTAAAAAAGATGAACCTATAGAGACCCACACCAAGGCATGTTGTAATTAAAATGGCAAATAATGAGGTTAAAGAGATTATCTTCTTTTAAAAAGATTTTATTTATTTATTTTTTGAAAGAGAGGAAGGGAGGGAGAAATAGAGGGAGAGAAACATCCCTGTGTGGTGGCCTCTCACATGCCCACTACTGGGGACCTGGCCCACAACCCAGGCATGTGCCCTGACCAGGAGTCAAACTCTGACAACATTTTGCTTCACAGTTTAGAGCTCAATCCACTGAGCCACACAGCAAGGGCTAAAGAGATCATCCTAAAGGCAGCAAGAATGAAACATCAAGTTACATACAAGAGAAACCTCATAGGCTATCAGCTGATTTCTCAGAAACAACTTTATAGTTAAAGTGCTTAAAGAAAGTAATATGCAAGCTAGAATATTTTATCCAGCAAAGTTATCTTTTAGAATTGAAGGAATTTCCCAGACAAGTAAAAAATAAAGGAGTTCCCAGCACTAACTCAGCTTTACAAGAAATGTTAAAGGGTCTTCTTTATCCAGAAAAGAAAGGGCCATAACCACAAATAAAAAAAATATATAGGAAAGGGGGGAAAATCTCACTGGTAAAGGCAAATGAACAATAACCCAAATGAGTCAACCACTTAAGAAATTAATATGAAGGTTAAAAGACAGTAATAGCAAAATTAACTATCACTACAATTAAGTTTAAATAACTGGGATACATAAGACAAACAGGTATAAAACATGACATCAAAACCATAAAGAGTGGAGGAAGAGAAAAATGCAGTGCTTTTAGAATGTCATTGAACTTAAATGCTTATCTGCTTAAAATAGACTGCTATAGATATAAATGGGTGTATATGAATCTTATAGTAACATAAATCCAGCCCTACAAAAAATACACAAAAAATGAAGAGGAAGGAATCCAGTTAAAACAATGACACCACTAATGGACCTAGAGAGTATTATGTTAGATGAAATAAGCCAGACAGAGAAAGACAGACACCATATGATTTCCCCTATATGTGGAATGTAAAAAAACAGAATAAAACAAAATAAAAACAAACAGATACAGAGAACGAACTGGTATTTGTCAGAGGGAAGAGGGTTAAAGCAATGGCTTAGAAAAAGGAAGGTGATTAAGAAGTGTAAACTTCCAATTATAAAATAAGATGCAGGAATGTAATTCACAGCATAGGAAACAGAGTCAATACAATCATAATAACTACATATGATAACAAATGGTTACCAGGCTTATTGTGGTGATCATTTTGTAAGGTATACAAATGTTGAATCACTATGTTGTATACCTGAAACTAATATACTATTAGTTATATGTTGACTGCAATTAAAACTAAATTAACAATAAATACAAAAACTTTGACTGTTCAATTTTAAAAAAAGCTGCCACACAGCAAAGGAAACCATCAGCAAATGCATTCTGGAATGAGAGAAAATATTTGAAAACTATCTGATAGGGAATTAATATCCAAAATATATAAGGGACTTGTACAACTACATAACAAAAAGCAAATAATCTGATTTTAAAATGGGGGAGGGGGGAGATCTAAATACAATTTTTTTCCCAAAGAAATACAAGTGGCTAACAGGCACATGAAAAGGTATTCAACATCACTAATCATCTGGGAAATGTAAATCAAAACCACAAGGAGATATCACCTCACACTTGTTAGAGTGGCTATTATAAAAGAGACAAGAAATAACAAGTGTTGTCAAGAATGTGGTCATACTATCCAAAGCAATATACTGACTTAATGTAATGCCCTTCAAAATTGTAATGTCATTTTTTAAAAGAAATAGAACATGAAAAAATCATCAGTCTTGTATGGAACCACAAAAGACGCTGAATAGCCAAAGAAATTCTGAGAAAAAAAAATGAAGCCAGAGGTATCACACTACTTGTCTTCAAATTATACTACAGAACTACAATAGTCAAAACAGCAAAGTGTTAATAGATAGACAGACACACAGACCAATAGAAGAGAATTGAGAGCCCATAAATAAAACCACAAATATATGGGCAAGTAATTTTTGACAAAGGAGCCAAAAACATACAATAAAAAAAGAATAAATGGTGCTCTTTAATAAATGGTGCTGGGAAAATTGGAAAGCTACATACAAAAGAATAAAACTAGAGTACTGTTGGTCCCTATGTGCAAAAATTAATTCAAAATGCCTCCAAGGCTTAAATATAAGATTTGAAACAATAAATTACATAGATATAAACATAGGCACTAAACTTATGGACCTTGCTCCTAGAGAAGATTTTATGAATTTAACCCCAAAGCCAAGGGAAATAAAAGCAAAAATAAATGAATGGAACTATATCAAACTAAAAAGCATCTGCACAACAAAAGAAACAGACAACAAAACAAAAATTAACCAACTGAGTGGGAGATGATAATTGCAAATGACATCTCCAACAAAGGGTTAATATCCAAAATATATAAAGAACTCACAACTCAACACCAAACAAACAATTCAATTAAAAAATGGACAGAGGATCTGAACAGACACTTTTCCCAAGAAGACATAAGAATGACCAACAGATATGTGAAAAGCTTCTTAACTTCACTAGCTATTACAGAAATGCAAATAAAAACCACAATGAGATACCACCTCACACCTATGAAAATGGCCACTACCAACAAGACAGGTAATAACAAGTGTTGAAGAGGCTGCGGAGAAGAAACCCTCATTCACTGCTGATGGGAATGTAGACTGGTACAGTCACCATGGAAAACAGTATGGCAGTTCCTTAAAAAATCAAGAATAGAACTATCATATGACCAAGTGATCCCTCTCCTGAGTATCTACCTAAAAAACTCAAAAACATTTGTTCTCAAAGTTATATGCACTCTTATGTTTATTGCAGCATTATTCATGGTGGCCAAGACATGGAGCCAAAGTGTCCTTTTATAGTGGACTGGATAAAGATGTGGTACATATACACAATGGGATATTACTCAGCTGTAAGAAATCAATTTGCGGCAACATAGATGGACCTTGAGAATATTATGCTAAGTGCAGTAAGTCATTCAGAATAAGCTAAGAACCATATGATTTTATTCATATGTAGGATATAAAACTGAAAGTCATAGACACAGATGAGAGTAAGGTGGTTACCAGAGGGAAGGAGGTTGGGGAGGTAATAAAGTGTAAAGGGGGCCAAATATATGTGATGGAAGAGGTTTGACTTTGGGTTGTGGGCGCACAATGCAATATACAGATTAGGTATCATAGAAACATATACTTGAAGCCTATGTGATCTTGTTAGCCAATGCCACCTCAATAAATTTAATAAAAAATAAAATTTTAAAAAAGAATTTGAAGGAAAAGGAACCTTTGTGTATTGTTGGTAGGAATGTAAATTGGTGAAGCCACTATCAAAAAAAGAATGGCAATTTCTCAAAAATAAAAATAGAACTGCCCTATTATCTAGCAATCCCATATCTGAATATATATAATCAAAGTAAATGAAAACGGGAAAATGGGACCTCAAAAAAAAAAATACCGGCACTCCTGTGTTCAATGCAGCATCATTCACAATAGTCAAGATACAGAAACAACCTAAGTGTCCATCAACAGGTGAATAGATAAAGAAAAATATGTGATTATATACATAATTAAGTGTTATTCAGCCATGAGAAGGAAGAAAATCCTGCTGTTTGCACAACTTGGATTAAACTTGAGGGCATTATGCTAAGTTAAATAAGTCAGACAGAGAACGACAAATGCTGTGTGATATCATTTACATGTAGAATCTAAAGGAAGCTGAATTCCGAGAAGCAGACTCGAGTGCTGTTTACCTGGGACTTGGGGGTGACATGGGGGAAACTGGGAGATGCCGGTCAAGGATATCTGGTAATAAGATTAACAAGCTTTAGGGACTTAACATTCAGCCAAAGATTATGAGAGGGGATGAAGATATTAATTAACCTTAATGTGATAATCAATTCACAATATATGTACATCACATTATTACATTGTACCCCTTCAATTTGCATATGTTATATGTCAATAATACTTCGACAGAGCTGAGAAATTTAAAAAATATCCTGCTAAGTGCAGCATGGCAATATGCAGAAGTTTTCCAACTTTATTGTGTTATTACATCTATGACCACATGACAGGTGATATTCAGATCTAGCATACACTTCCAGGATGTGCATAGGTAATTTGGACAGCAGGTTATGCATAATTCCCCACCTTATCACTTCTACCTTTCTTTCCCAGTTAGGAAAGCCTTCCTAAAAAATTCATCTGTTCTCCCCCTTCACCCTTATCTGGCCGTTTCCCACTGTCCTTAAGTCTCAGCATGAGCAGTCCTAACTGATGAAACCCTTCCTGACCCCTAGTCTAGGTCTTCCTGATATTTCTGTCATTCCACATCTATTCTACTTGTGCCATCTATTCTACTTGTTAGTCATGATTGAGTTTCTTAGATGAACTATCTTTTCCTGCTATTTTGTTCATGGATGTTTCTCCAGGGCCATCTTAGTGTTTACATACAACAGGCCCCCAGCAAGTGCTTGAAATATGAATAAATGAATGAAATGTACAAAAGCTAAATTATTTTCAAATATCCTTTAGTCATATCTAATTTATATAAAAGTGAAATCAACTAAAAACTTTGCTCTTTCCTAATTATTTATAAAAGTTATTACACTTCATACTTGATAATGAGATACTACATCTGAGAACTGCTATTCCAGTAGAAAGAGTGAGATAATTCCAGTCCCTTTTCTATTGACCATTGTGTTATCTTCAAAAAGCTGCTTATATTCTCTGAAATGACTGGAGCATTAAAAGCCTTTCTGAAATGGGGCCAAGTTTAGATGGATAAATGTTACCTTATCCTCAGTCTTCTCACTTAGAAACTGGATAATTTTTCACTTGGAAAATGGTGATAATTCTAATCACTGGCAACCCTGGGATAGTTATAACTATTTAACAATATAATATACATTTTAAAAAATTATGTTGCTCTATATTTAAAATGCTTTCATCTTTAAAGTCAATACGAGCCTTGCTAATAGAAAATAAATCTTAAATCTATCAGACTGAAGACTGGCTTGAGTTTTGACTCAATCAGGAGACGAAACAAAACAGAGTTTTGAAAATGGACACAGAAAGGAAGTAGAGTGACCTATCTAATTTTTGTGACTTTAGGAGAAGTGGGAAATAGTGAAGTAGGGGGTAGGTATAAAGGAGTTAGGCCATTATCATATTCATATTTGTTACTGTCTAATGTTAGCCACATGTGTAATTTTACATTTTCTAGTCATCGCATTTAAAAAAGTAAAAAAAAACAGGTGAAATGAATTTTAATACACTTTAGTGAACCCAATGTGTCCAAAATAATTTCAACATGTAACTATTATACAAATTGTTAATGATATATTTTACATTCTATTTTTATAGTGTGTTTGAAATCTGGTGTATGTTTCACTGACAGTATACCTCAATGCAGAATAACATTGCAAGTACTCAATATCACGTGTAGCTAGCGGGTATACTGTTATTAGATAGCACAGGCCTATGGCATAGAATGAACTCACTTTTAAACCATTTACGTTTTCCTGTTCTGACCTAGGAATATTGGTATTAGTGGGGTTGTCCAGAAAATCCTAATTATTTTGTATGTACTTGAAACTATTGAGCTGAAATGTTGGGCAGAAGTTGATTTGCTTATAAAAGTGACATTGTACCATGAGTTTTTAAAATTATTGACACTTTTACAGATGTCCCCCATTTCCTCCTTTTGTTCCTCTCCATCCAGCTCTCACCCCCAAGCCTTGAATTTTTTTGAAGCAGGCCAGCCTTAACTGGCTTAAGTCATAAATCTTTACTATATGGTACCAACTGAGGTCCCCCACAGAATTTCTTGCTCAGATTTTTTCCCATGACTGTGTCACTACCAGTTCTGTGTGATTTGGGGGTTGAGATGGAATGGGGTGATGGGGTGGGGGAGGTAAAGTAAACTAATAAACCTTACTTGCCCTAAATACTTAAGTAATTGAAATAAAACTAGGTATATACCCTCTGAATGACTAACATTGATTGTTGGCCCAGGACAAATCTGTTATCACTTTAAGTTTTCATAAATAAGCTTAGTGGTAATTTTTCAAGAAATATTTACAGAACACCTACCACATGCCTTGGGCTTGATAGTTTAATGACCCTCAAAACACTCTCAACCTCTGATCTTACTGGACAGGCCTGGGTACTGAGGAATCAGAGAAATGAGGAATCACCAGGGACCTTATCCTCTAGAGAAAAGGAAGAAACGTAAAAAATGCACAAAGGTATGCTTTAGGATTTCAGAGGAAAGAGATTACAGAATATAAAAATCAAAAAGAGAAGGCCGTCAGCAGGTTCAGGAACATGTATCACAAAGCCCCACAAAACATCCCCCACTTCCTTGGACACATCAAGCTCTCAGTGGGATAGCTAGGGACGCTGAGTCTAGTGGCAGAGTTCTGTTTGTGCCTGGGTTTGGACACCTGCCAGTCCACGTCCACTACTTTTCTTACCATTGATTAAGTAAGCATAGTGTTTATGTAGTCATCTGGGCAAACAACTAATCTCTCCACACCTCTGTCTTTTTATCTGTAAAATGGGGCCAGTACCGACCTGATAGGATTGTTGTGAGGTTTAACTCAGATACGTAAAATATTCACTGTAGAAACCAGCACAGCATGAAAGCTCAATAAACATAAGCTGCTGTAATGATTAATCCTCATCTTTGAGTCTTTGCACATACTTTTCTCTCAAGAAAGTATGCCTGTGGGGAAATCCGGTTTGAATGCTTGATATCCAGCCCATGTGCTCCTTCCCAGGCTTCCCTAGATAGCGTTTGCTATTGGTCACTACTCTGTTCACAATACCAAGGGTACATGGATCATGCTGGAAAGTAGTTATTTATTTCGATAGCAGTGCTCAGAGGCAGAGTCAGGGATTGAGCATGCAAGCTTGTGTTCAAAGGGATGTGGGTTCAAAGCCTGATAATACCACACACATCCAAGCTGGTGGGACAGATGAAAAGGAAATGGGATGACACTTCTAAGGACTGTAGTACACTGCCGGGCACAAACGTGCCCAGTGATAAGGAGCAGACCACCAACTAAACGGCCTTAAGGCCCCATATGATATGGCCTCTGTTGGCTCCTGGCTTTGTTACGTCGCATTCTGCTCTTCACTTACTCTGCTACAGCCACACTGGCTTATTTTCTCAAATGTATAAAAACCAGTGTGCATCAGATCAGTATTCTGATCTGATTGAGGTGAGGAGTTCCAATAGCAGAAAATCTGAAAAAATGACAGGTAGTCATTGCAGACGTAGGTGCTACAGTGGCATTTGCTAGGAGTATTCAAGCATTCTTGGCACAGTCTGCCTCATTAAGAAAGGTCTGAAAAGTGTTACTGCATTTCAGGCAGTTTGAAATTGGCTGCAGCATTCTGGAACAGTGTGATATGAGACCTACGGGGAAGACAAAACTGCATGTTCGAAGTGCTGGTCCCAGGAGAGATGATGTGGAAGTCAGAACAAGCTCAGGTCAAATTGTGACCTTAATAGAAGTCCTTAGGCAAACAGTTAACTTTGGTTTTCTTCTCTGTAAATAGGAGCTACTCTTATCTACCTTATAGGATTTTCATGAGGACTCAGTAAGATGATTTATTTAAGGCACATAGCACAATCTACGGAATAGAGTTAGGACTCAATCAGTAAAAGATTATTGTTAAAACTGAGTTTTTCTTTTTCACTTCATTAATCTTTTATCTTCTTTCAATGCTCTTTTCCCCTTGTTTATTTAGTCTTTTGCAGTCCTGCTTATGTGCTGTTCTTTGCCTTCTTCCTTGGAGGCTGGGAAGCCAGGCACCAATTTACTGTCTTCCGTGCATCCACGAGTAGCCATGCAACAGAGGCGGGAACCTAGTAAGGGTCTTCTGGAAAAGCCTCTGAAATTCTCGTAAAACGGACATGCTTTTCGACTACCCAAAAGAAAAGGGTGGTAGAATCCTTTTCTTTCCTGCTGACCCCTTCTTCTCCTGAGAATATTTTGTCTAGATTTCTCATGCCTATTATGTGACCACGAAGGAAAAACCAAGAGCATCATAGAGATGTTGGTCCTTATATTTTTGAGAGGTGAAAAAATGTTTGTAAATACCCATCTGTGGCCTTCTCATTATTAGAGAAGAAAGGAATCATTATTTGTTCAAGTCATTATGTGTTTTCTCTTACTTCCAGCTAAATGCTTGCCTATGCATGAAAAAAAAATACTTACTATACTTACCAGGGTACTTACTGGCTAATATGCCTCCTATCACAGCAGCAATTGTATCACAGAAGAGGGAAAGCAATATTTACCCTAACGGAATGTATCTAAAATGGTAGCATTCTCAGCATAGGCAATTGGTAATAGAAATTGTTTTGGGGTATAGAAAATGTTCCAAGTATACGTATAAATGAAGTCCTTCTCTAAAGTATAAATCAGCACTATATAGTACAACCAGATAATATGAGCTATGCCTTTTCTTAAAAAAATCATTATTTGGGGAAAAAGTAGTTTTTTTAAAACTCTTCTTCTGTATAGAAAGCTGGCAAAGTGTCAAGCCAACAAACTTTTTAAAAAGCTATAAGTTAGTCTAGAGAGATGAGAACAATGCTTATTTAATTCCCTTTCCTTGAATGTTATAAAAATTTATATTGGTTCATTAAAATGTTAGTTATCAAAATATCCTCTTCCTACAACCAGAATAAAATATAAACAAACTCACGCCTCTAAGAAATTTAGAAATTGTATCATGCTAACCACATATTTATTTAATTACATATATGTAATTAAAAATTATATGTCTTTCTCATCTTCTACATTGTAAACATTTACATAACATATTCCAAAAAAGGTGTTTTAGGGGAGTTTTGTCCATCTGGCTTGAGCAAAAATATCAATTGGAAAGGCTTCATTATGGAAAAGTATGACTCAATAATTCTGAGATGAAAGTGGAAGGGGCACAAGTACCCATGGTGGGGCTGAGACAGAAAGTTTCTCTTTGGGTCGTGGTTTCCCAAAACCCAGCTGTGCAAGGAATACCTTCATGAGTATGTCCTTTCCACATACCAATTGTACTAGTATTTCCTTTATATTTTTCTGTGAATATATTTCAAATATCATGATTTTTGAAAAACTGAAACTTGTTTTAAACAATAATATCTCTGAAAGAATAGGCTCCACATGCTATTGGTAGTTAAAATATCTTTAAGTTAATTACTATTTCTAGAAAATGAACTCTGAATTTTTAAATCAGTAAAAAAAATAGAAAGTCCAACTAGTCATATTATTTCTAAAGACCTAGGCCTTTGTTCTTTCTTTGTGAGAAAGAACAAAGGGTTCTATTTCTAAAAGTGTGGTGACCCTGGAAACAAAATTTAAACATTGCTTAAGCTGGAATTCTCTCATTAAACAATTATTTAGTAGAAGAAAAAAGTTAGGAAAAGCAAACATTGAACATGATTCAGCTAATGGTGGATTGAAAATTAGATTAGAGGAGGAAAAAGATAGGGGTAGAGAAAAAAGATTATTAGAAGATGCCCTATATGTGATTACATACAGCGAAGCAGCATGGGAGACAGATCAAGTATCCTACCAGAGGGTGAAATACACACAGTTTTTAAAAATAAGAAAATTTTTTCAAGTTTGGATGCTCTCAGACAGTGTTCATCTAGATACTTCTGACAGGTGGTCAAATATAGATTTTTAAACTTGGAGGACTTAGGACTTCTGCCAAAATGGAGGCATAGGTGGAAACACTGTGCCTTCTCCCACAACCAAGTTTGAATACAACAAAGGTTTGGAGAACAAGAACACACCCAAAGACCAGAAAACTGAATTATACAGAAGTCCGACAACTACGAAACGTTCAACGGGGACGGTAAGAGAGGCGGAGCCAGCAGCGGAGCAGGGTGGGGCAGGACAGATCCCCCAACCGAGGTGCGCAGGCAGCACAGAACCAGTCAGGGTGTGGGGCAGACTGACCTCGGCCGCACATTCGCGCACAGTGAGACGGACCACGCAGGCCCCAGGGGTTGAACCCAATGGTGGAGGGCTGATGGCGGTGGCACACTTGCGTGCAGTGGAACGAAAGGCGTGGGCCTGGTGACGGTGGTGGCTGTGGCGCCGGTGGGGGCCGAGGTGGCAGGCGGCAGAAAGGAACCCATTGTCCCTCTTTGACCCCACCCCCACATACAACGTCACAACCTAGCGACTTAGTTGCCCTGCTCTAGTGAACACTTTAGGGCTCTGATCCTGCTAGGGAACAGGCACGAACAGCCCAAAAGATGGCGCAAGAAGAACTCAAAGTCCCAGAGCCAATAACTCTAAGCAACCGAGAAATTGGCAGCCTCTCAGAAGCACAATTCAAGACACTATTTATCAGGATGCTCACAGAACTGGTTGATTATAGTCACAAATTATAGGAACATATGAAGGCTAAACTAATTGAAATGAAGGGAGATATCCAGGAAACCAATAGCGATGGAAAGGAAACTGGGACTAAAATCAATCGAGTGGACAAGAAGGAAGAAAGAAATAACCAAACAGAAAAATATGAAAAAACAAGAATTCAAAAAAAATGAGGAGAGGCTTAGGAACCTCCAGGATATCTTTAAACATTCCAACATCTGGATTATAGGGGTACCAGAAGGGGGAAAGAAACAGCCACGAGTGGAACACTTATTTGAACAAATAATAAAAGAGAACTTCCCCAGTCTGGCAAAGGAAATAGACTTCCAGGAAATCCAGGAAGCTCAGAGAGTGCCAAAGAAGTTGGACCCAAGAAGGAACACACCAAGGCACATCATAATTACATTAGCCAAGACTAAAATGAAGGAGAGAATCCTAGAAGCAGGAAGGGATAAGGGGACAGTCACCTACAAAGGAGTACCCATCAGACTGTCAGTAGATTTCTCAAAAGAGACCTTACAGGCAAGAAGGGGCTGGAAAGAAGTATTCCAAGTCATGAAATCCAAAGACCTACAGCCAAGATTGCTTTATCCAGCAAAACTTTCATTTAGAATGGAAGGACAGATAAAGTGCTTCTCAGATAAGGTCAAGTTCAAGGAGTTCATCATCACCAAGCCCTTATTATATGAAATGCTAAAGGGACTTATATAAGAAAAAGAAGATGAAAAATATGAACAGTGAAAGGACAGCAAACACACAGTTATTAACAACCACACCTAAAACAAAAGCAAACCAAGAGGACAGCTAGATCAGGAGTGGAACCATAGAAATGAAGAACACATGGAGGGTTAGAAACAGGGGGGTGGGAGGAGGAGAAGGGGGGAGAAGGCACAGAAAATAGCATAGAGGTAGGTAGAAAATAGATAGGGGGGAGGGCAAGAATAGTGGGGGGAATATAGAATCTAAAGAACTTGAGACACGTGGTTATAAACTAAGGGGGGAGAATGGTGGGGGAGGGAGGGTGCAGGTGGAGGGGAATGAAGGGGGGAATAGAACAACTGTAATGGTATAATCAATAAAATATATTAAAAAAAACTTGGAGGACTTATTAAGAGTTGTTCTAGTTGCTGTGGCTCTCAAACATTTTGATACAAGTTTCTCTAAACTCTCAAAATTTATTGAAGACTTTAAAGAGCTTTTGCTTATGCAAGTTATTTATGTCTATTGATATGTGCTTAATAGATATTAAAATTTGAGAGTTTAAATTTTTATTAATAATTAAAAATAACATTAAATTCATTACCTGTTAACAGAAAATAATTGTGTTTTCCAAAACAAAAATTAGTGAAATGCCTAGCATCAATTTTATAGTCTTGCAAATCTCATTTAGAGATTAATAAAGATAGCTAGGTTTTTATATCTGTTTCTGCATTCAACCTGTTGTGATATGCTGTTTTGGTTGAACTACATGAAGAAAAGCCGGACTCCCACAGATTCGTTGTTGGGAAAGGGTGAAATATTCAATAGCCTTTTCAGGTATGTGTGGGTATTCTTCGATACTAAACCAAAGTTCAACCAGTGGTATTTTCTTAAATGTTAGTTGCAATGTAAAACTGTAAACCACAACAATAAAGTATTTGTCCTATATTACATTGAAGTTCATTGGTATATCTTAGCTCTTTGAAAGAATTTTTAACCCATGCATGGATGTTTAAAAATATACATTGGTCATATGGAACATAATTAGTTCATTAAGTTATACAAATATTCCAAATCTTGAAACATTTCATTACACAATATGTAAAAAAAATCACATTTCTTTTTTTAACATATTTTATTTATTTATTTTTAGACAGAGGGGTAGGGAGAGAGAAACAGAGGGAGAGAAACATCAGTGTGTCGTTGCTTCTCATGCACCTCCCCATCAGGAGCCTGGTTCACAGCCCAGGCATGTGTTCTGACTGGGAATCGAACCAACAACCCTTTGGTTTGCAAGTCAGTGCTCAATCCACTGAACTACACCAGCCAGGGCAAAAATCACATTTCTTAAGATCATCATTAGCAACATCAAAAAAAGTCTTTAGGTGTTGGGAAACTGGCTTTAGTGGCAGACTGAAAGCTCAAATCTTATCACTGGCAAAAAATATTACAAGTTATTTTTCTTGAAATAAAAGGTTTTCTTCAGTTATTTTCTGAAAAACACCTACTAACTACCTAAGTTTGACTAGCCTTAGTTTATTTGTCACTAGTTCTTTCAAGTAAAATTGATGTTTCTTTTTAAAAAATGACCAGTTTAATTGGCAACTCAGTGTCCCATAAGCCCACTTCCACAAGACAATGCTTGATGTTTACTTAGTATTTCATTATATAAAATACTGAAAGAGTGTGTCCTCAGGGTCAAATTGAATAAAATTAATAATTTCTACTGCTTCAGAGGGCCCAGAGACATATGAATAGATGTTCAGCATCACTAGCCACCAGAAAGATGCAAATTAAAACCACAATGAGATACTGGTTCACACCAGTGAGAATGGTCATCATAAACAAATCAACAAACAAGTGCTGGTGAGGTTGTGGAGAAAATGCAACCCTAGTGCACTGTTGGTGGGAATGCAGACTGGTGTAGCCACTATAAAAAAACAGCATGTAATTTCCTCAGAAAACTAAAAATGGAACTGCCTTTTGACTCAGCGATTCCACTGTTGGGATTATACCCTAAGAACCCTGAAACACCAATCCAAAAGAACCTATGTACCCCAATGTTCATAGCAGCACAATTTACAATAGCCAAGTACTGGAAACAATCTAAGTGACCATCAGTAAATGAGGAGCTCAAAAAATTGTGGGGAAAAAAAAAAGCCCTGGCTAGAGTAGCTCAGTGGATTGGATGTGGGCCTGACAACCAAAGGATTGTGGTTTGATTCCCAGTCAGGGCACATGCCTGGGTTGCAGGCCATCTCCCAGCAGGGGACTCGTGAGAAGCAACCATACATTGATGTTTCTCTCCTTCTCTCCTTCCCTTCCTCTCTAAAGATACATAAATAAAATAAAATAAAATAAAAAATAACCCCCCCCAAAAAAAACTGTGGCACATTTCCACAATGGAATTCTAAAGTAGGTAGAAGGTACAGGAAAGTCAAGTTAAGGGCAGCAGCAACAGGAACTTTCAATTATTTGGAACTTAAAAAAATAAATTAGGTTGCCCTTTGATGCAGTGTCTGTCATTAAGAGTATTTGGTTGTTAAGAGAGGATTCATCACTGAACGAAGAATTGGAGTATGTGGTGGCCACAACTGCTTGCACACAGAGATTATGGCATTTTATTCTACCAAAGGATTTTCTAATCTTAGAAATGTGTCTGGTCAGTGGAGATTTGTAATTTATAAATAACTGTATGAAGCAGTTAATTATCCTCTCCAAAGATGATAAATAAACCATTGGCTTTGAATTTCCTCCTGTATAAGCTGCAGCGATACACTAATAATAAGGTCTAACAACTAGATCTCACCTCTTTAAAACCTAGCATTTAGACTGGAAAATATCCTTTCAGGTACAAACTCAGTCTCAGTGAAGAGGCTGGTTTTTACTGACCACTGCCCATGCCAATTTTAATACTAAACTCAGGTAAAGTGTCTCCTCCAGGGCGCTGTTTCTGAACACCCAGATAAGGCCCTCTACTCCTACAGCTCCTTGAATTTGTGATTCTCACCACCCTGGTATTCATTTATGAATGTGCATCTTCCCTATTGTAATGTGCCCATGAAGACTGTATGGAGTCTGTGCCACTCAATTTCTACACCAGCAGAGCGCCTGATACATAGAAATTTCTTATTCAATATCTTAAAGAAACAGGGAGAGGTTAAGACTGGTAGAGGAAAGAGAGAAGCCAAAGAACATATGTACAACCTGTTGACATGAACTAAGGGAGGGGGAAATGCTGGAGGGTGGGGTGGTGCAGGAAGGAGGGGGGAGAAAGGGGAGAAAATAATTGGAAAAACTATAATAGCATAATCAATAAAATATACTTAGAAAACACAAAACAAACAAAAAATTCCTAGTGAGGAATGAAAATGACTACTGTGCTCTCTGGCTCTTTCATTACAGAGCTGTGTGATTTGGGGCCTTTTACCTAACTTCTCTAAGTCTTCTTGTCTAAAATGGGAAGCTGATATTTACACCTTAAATTCCTGGAGATTAGGATACCTGAAACTTGGAAATAAAGCTAAAAATGACCGTGTCACCTTTTGTTGTTATTTTGTGCAGGGCATTGCCGAACAAACCTGCCCAGAGGTCACCTCATTCTCAATAAGTTTGTTTGATTTACTTGTTTCTATTGACTAGTGTCCAGACTTCATGAAGCTAGAGATTAACCAATAGAATGCTGATACGTTGTAAATGATTTCCATCTGGTTGAAAAACATACCCCCCAATTTACAGCTTGATTACCTATACGACAGAGTATCCAATTCCAAATGTAACTTAGCAACTGATTTTAGCATTCCTTTGTTGGCTCTCTATATAAATCCCTTATTCTCTAATGCTCTCTTAACCAGCTTTCCCCTCCTGCTTGTACTTTCAAGAATGAGTTAAATAAATCTTTGATAAACGTTTATTATGAATTCGTATATGAGTCACATTTTTAACTTTTTGAAAATGTACTTTTATTATATATAAAGGCTTGTCATAAGGACTTGGCAGTTAAGTGCTGCACAGTTAAGTGTTAGTACTCATCACTTTCTCCAGAACTCAGTTTCTGCATTTATAAATAGAAAAAATGCTTAACAGCATCCAGACTGCTTCATGATCTGGGACTTGGATGTGAACGAGATGTACTGGAGATAGGCAACCTTGGGCTGTAGGAGATGTGTTCTCGAGCTGGGAGGACACACACTACTGTATTTGCATAACTTATAACTAGGAAGGTTGTCCCAGGGAGACTCCACGGCCTCTCTCAGCAATGTTTACTGCTTTGAAGGCTCCCAGCAGACAAAGCCATCAGCTGTTTTGCTGAGTTGGCTGCTGCTAAACACAAGAGCAGTGAATCTGTGGGCAGGAGAAATTTGAGGGTACATCAGGGCATGCACTCCATTGACACACTCCCATTTAGGAGTAAGGAAGTCATTCCTACCAAACCTGCTTATTTCAAAGGACAAGCAGCTTTGAAGTTGGGTGTGGAAATGCAGAGATGAGCAGATAAGCTGGGTCAGACTCTTGAGCCTCTGATGTACCAGGATGTGGGGATAATAACACATTTGCCACCCAGCATGGGCAGCTGAGAATCCTAGAGCAGAAATAGAAAGGGGGCAAAGTGGGACAAGGCTTCTGGGAAGAGGAAGGTAAATTCTCTGAGGGGGTAAAGAGGACTAGAGCTCGGAGGAAACTACTCCTGGGAGCCAGGAAATGCTGTGTTTGTGTGGGGGGCAGATGGCAACAGAGTGATCTCAGGCACTCCAAAACCAAGCAAAGCACAAGATGCAAGTGTGACACAGAGGCTAGGGATTCCAAGTCTTTGCATTTCAGAGACTACCTCTTGGTAGTCTTTGATTTTAAAAATTAATAAAAAGAGATTGGAGAAAGCTTTGCATTCTCCATTTCACTGAAACTCTTCATTTCCTTTTGGTCCCCACAACCCTCACAATTTAATTGAGATTTTTAGTTCTAAGAAGCTCTTCTAAAAAACTATTTCTTGTCATTCATATCCTAATGTTCCAACCACTCCCCATCCCAATACTGCCATTACTAAGCTCTGTTGAAAAATCTGGACTTTTGGTGAGGGTAAAGGAGAAGAGATTCATCATTCTGGAACAAGTTGAAAATTTTTGGAGAAAGAAGAGGATATCCAAAGGCAGGACACAGAAAGAGAAGAACAGTGTGAGGGAGAAAAAAGCATTTCCCCTTCTCGGTATTTCTGCACAAGGCAGACTAATGAAGCATCTCTAAAGTTTAACATGAGCACTTCCTTTGCAAATTTCTGGAGCTCAAATTCATTCATCCATCTACTCACTCACTCAATTATTAATTGAGCATCACTATATATTAAACAATGTTCTAGGCACAGAGGATTTAACGGTGATCTAAAAAGCAGAAAATCTTCCCATTTGGAACTACCATTCTAGTTGACCTTCCCAATGCCCAATGGATTAGTTTATGTCCATTTATGTCCATTTCTGAGTGTAACAAAAGAAGAGGTAAATTCTGACTCACAAGTTATTACATATTCATCAAAGGGGAAAATGTCTTCATGGATCAAATTTGACTACAAAGGAGGGCCAAGTTTCTTTTCTAGAAGAATGTACAGACTTTGAAGAGCAGAGGTATTATGTCACCTGGAGGCCAAATCCTGGACAAAAGGAAAAATAGCCTCAGAAATTGTCTGTTGTACATATGCATGGATTCTAGGAGTTTTGAATATGCTCTAGACTATTATCTTCCTACTAATATCATCCGCTACCCCTCCAGAATATTCCAGTAGTTTCAGAAAGAAAACAAACAAAATGTAAGGCTTTCCTTAAACAAAGATGACTGAAGAGGTCAGTTGGAGCACTGGGTAAACGTTCTCATTGATGTGTGTTTCTGGTTTGTGCCCCAAGAAAAGGCCAACACTAGTTTCAAGCACAATCAGGAATGGTACACTCTAAGTGGTTCCATCACCAAGAACTTGTAGTTTTTTCTTTATGGATCTAAGTTTTGAATGCTGTCTTCTTCTTAAAACTTCATACTTATCAAGTAATAGTCTTCCCCTCCTAATGTTTACTAATCATAGGCAGAGTAAACTTGAAAGTTCAGACCAGTGGTACCTCTATATTGAATTGGTATAATTCCAAGTCCAATATTTTAGTTATCTTGGAATAACAAAGAGACAGAAAGTAAAAACCTGAGCTCTAAAGCTGAGTAGTAATATGCAGTTTGAATTCCAGCTCAATGCTTATTAGTTGTATGAACACCACCAAAGTACTCAGCCTATTAAGCATGATTTTTAAGGTAGGTGAGACACATTAAAAAAGGTACATGCAGAAGGCCATTTATTGAAGTATTACTCATAACAAGAAATATCTATTATTTGGGGTTGGTTGAATAAACTGTCGTATGACCATACCATACAATGAAGTACTATATAATTAAAAAGTAGTGAAGAGTAGCTTTAGATGCTGCTATGAAATGACCTCCAGCGCATATTATTCATTGAAACAATAAGTCAGAGAAATATGTTTGAAATATGGCACTATTTATCTAAAAGAAGGGAGAGAAACACATGCATGTTTATATAGTTGATCCTTGAACACAAATTTGAACTGTGCGGGTCTACTTGTATATATAACTCCTGTGACATGTTTTCTCTTCCATATGATTTTCTTAATGACATTTTCTTTTCTCTAGCTTACTTTATTGTAAGAATAGAGTATGTAACACATACAATATACAAAATGTATGCTAATCAACTATTTATGTTATCAGTAAGGCTTCTGGTCACCAGTAGGCTATTAGTAGCTAAGTTTTCAGAGGAGTCAAAAATAGTATGTGAATTTTCAACTGCACAGGGTTTTGGTGCTCCTAATCCCTGCATTGTTCAAGGGTCAACTGTATGCCAAAAATGGGAAATAAACAAAAGCTTAAAATGAAAATGATTTCTAGTTGCAATCTATAAAACACCATTTCTCATGAAAATCAACAAAGTTCTTCAGCTGCTTCCTCATCTGAGGTATGAAATGTACACAATGAACCTTGTCTTACCAGAAATTAAGGAAGCTATCAAAAACGTATGGAATTTTTTAAAAGAACTGAGAAACCAGTTAGAGAAGGCTCACACTGGCCACAGGTGATTTGAGAATCGATAAAAAATAATACACAGAATGTGATGTCAAATACATTTAAATCTTAACAGTACTAAAATAAACAAAACAGAACAGAAAAAAAATGTAAGGACACTAAAACCACCCATTATTTTGATCGTATAGATAGAAGTAAGTATCAAGTTGATTTTTTTCTTTTCTTGTATGATTTTGTGTGTACCTCAGAGTAAACAGTTGGTGAAGGAATCTTTCTCTTTAGAGACTTGTTCTGGCTAAAACATGAAAAAAAAAAAAAAGCAAAACAAACCCCCTGTAGTAACTTCCAATGAAATAATGAATTTAAGCAATTGTCACAAAGGGCTATTAACATTTCCAAAAGGGAGGAAACTAATCATTATGTGATTACTGATGGAAGTACAAATACTACCTCTGAGGTATTTTGGCAAAAGAATCAAATTTTAATGCAATAATCTACTGGATCATGTTACTGCTTTACGGAGAATACAGAGGACCATGTGAAATAACAGGAACAGGGTACAATTAGTAAAGTGCAGACTGTAAACACTCTTCAAGAGAAATGACCTGGTATCTTCAACAAAATGTTGCAAGCAAAAAAAAAAAAAGAAAGAAAAAAGTATATATGAAAGATACATAAATCCTATATCAATCAATTACAATGCATGCCCTTATTTGGAAACTGATTTCAATGAACAAACTACAAAATATGTGTGAGACTTTAAGGGAAGTTGAAAACTGGCCTGGTAGTTGATACTATGAGATATTGTTAACTTACCAGGTATCATCATGGTACCATAGGTCATATTTAAAAAATAGGTCCTTTGTGTAACTGTACCACAGTTTTCTTTCTCTTTTTCTTTTTAAATTACTTTACCATAGGTTTTTGATCCGTTCATTTACTGATGGGCACCTAGGTTGCTTCCAGCACTTGACTATTGTAAATTGTGCTGCTATGAACATTGGGGTGCATAGGTTCTCTTGGACTGGTGTTTCAGGGTTCTTAGGGTAAAATCCCAGCAGTGGAATTGCTGGGTCAAAAAAGGCAGTTCCACTTTCAGTTTTCTGAGGAAATTCCCTGCTGTTTTCCACAGTGGTCACACCAGTCTGCATTCCCACCAAAGGGAACCCACTAGGGTTCCTTTTTCTCCACATCTTCAACAATTGTTGTTTGTTGATTTGTTTATGATGGCCATTCTCACTGGTGTAAAGTGTATCTCATTGTGGTTTTAATTTGCATCTCTCTGATGGCTAGTGATGCTGAGGTACATTTACACAATGGAATACTCTGCAGCAGAAAGAAAGGAGGAGCTCCTACCCTTTTCAGCAGTGTGGATGGAACTGGAGAGCATTATTCTAAGTGAAATAATCCAGGTAGTGGAAGACAAATACCGTATGTTCTCACTTATAAGTGGAACCTAATCTACAAAACAAACAAGCAAGCAAAATATAACCAGAGACAGTAAAATTAAGAACAAACTGACAGTAACCAGAGGGAGGTGGGAGGAGATAATAGGGGAAATAGCAGGTAAGGGTTTTCAGGAACATCTATAAAGGACACATGGACAAAACCAAAGGTGGGTAGGACCAAGGGTGGGAAATGGGGATGGCATGGTGGGGGAATGGTTGAGGGTAAATGCAGACTACTGTACTCGCACAACAATAAAAAAGTTTAAAAAATAAATACATGAACAAAAAAAACAGGTCTTTATATTTTAGACATTCATACTAAAATGTTTATAGATGCAGTGATGCTATATCTGAGATTCCCTCTTATGTAATTCAGTAGGGAAGCATGGGGAATATAGATAAAATGGACTAACCATATAGTGACAGTTAGTAAGCTGGATGGTAGATGTATGGGGGTTTATTACACTAACATCTCTATTTTTATATATACAGTTGATATTTTCATAATTCAGAAACAGTTTTTTTTAGTTACTGAGTGATGTAACACTGGTGGTTGGAACGGTAGTGGGGAATGTAAGTGACCAGGGTTAGTTAGAGTTAATTAACTTCTCCACCACGATATGGCTGAGATTCAACCTCCTAAGGTCACAAGTTTCATTTGCTTATATTGTTCTTTGAACATTTAGAAAAATTGGATTTTGAATGTCACATTCCTTGAGTTTTGCTTTTGCCATCCAGCAATTATTTTGGTTGATACCAAAGTAGCCTTCCTGTATAACTGCAGTAACTCACCCCATTCACAATGGTGAGATCTCTGGCCATTCCTCAAACTAAGAGGCCATGAAAAGAACTCAGTGTGATGCCATTAAAGGCCTGTAAGCTTTCTTCCTCCCATTCCTGTCTAAGGTGGTTAACTTGATGATAATAAGACTAGCACAAAATAGTAGGAAAATGGTAGAATCAACACTTCTGCTCTTATTCCTCATCAGCAATATTACAAGGCAAAAACAAAGATGAGCTTCTCCTCAATGTAAAATTATGAAGAAAACATTTGAAATAAACATAATCATCATCAACACTGAACCATGCCCTTCCTTGAATATTGTCTTGAGATATATGCTAATCATGGTTTGAAGCCCACATTAGCAGGGCGCATAAATACCAAGCAGATAGGACATAAAGATAAACTATTTTCTTAACTGCCGTTATAGAGAGAGCAATTTGAAAGCAGAACTGCTTTTGGAAATAATTCTTTTAGTATGTGACATCACAGTGTGTTCATATACTTGATGTATTTATAAAAAATCTCTTTAAAATATTGGCAACAATTGTTTTGAACTCATTAATCAGATTTTAGAGCTTCTGAACTAAGAGTATTAGTAAGTTTGACACAAAACTTTTAAAATATATGAAGATCCAACATTTATTGAATAGCATTTAATTGACATTGGAAAAGATAGCAACTTAATAGCTGGATTTCCGCAAACATCTCTGTATAACTGGTGGGTAGAACTGAAATACAGATATCTTGATTCTGGAAGTGCAGCCAAAAACATCAACCTTTCATTTGGGTCTATGAATATTTCCCAAACATGTATTCCAGTCACAAGCAAGTAGTGAAAAAACCCTCAAAACTGGACCTTTGAGTTACTAATCCACAAAGCATTAAAATTTTTTCAAAAATAATGAAGTCTATTTATGCATGCTATTGACATCAAAACATTAATTATAATTATCTTTTTATGAGATCAAAGACTCTTTTCTTCTATTGATAAACATAATAAAATCAAACATTATTTCATCTTGGTTTCATACTTTTAAATTTATACAGTATATGTATTATTGTGTACATAATATATTAGTATAGTGTTAGTTATTAATAAATAAGTATAAAGAGGGGTATCCTCAAAATGTTTTATTGATGGGTTTTGTGTTCAACAATTTTTGAAGACCATAAACATAGTGATTAAGTCTTCATTTTGGAATTTGATTATTTGAATTTGAATTCAAGATTTATTGCTCATTAGCTATATGGACTTGGGACAATAGTTTTGCTTCTCTATGGCTCAGTTTGTTGGTTTGTGAAATAGGCATATTAATAGTGTTTTCATTATAACTGTTGTAAAGACTAAGTGAGATAATGTATGAAGTTTTAGCTCTTTCCTTGGCACATGACAAGTACACCAAAATGTTAGGTGCTATCACCATCACCTTCATCATCGTGCCTGTCATCATCCTTATCATGATGTAACACAGCTGTCTAGTCACTACCATACATGTTATGTCCTGAATAAGAAAATTCAAGTAACCTTCCACGTGTTTTTTTGAGAAACTCACAGTTGTGTAAGACATTCCATATCTTATTTTGGCAGTTTATTAAAGACATGGCTGATCAACTAGGTCAGGTGTCCCTCAAGGCTCATTTGAATGGCATGGTTTGTACCACACACAGTCAACTCTGAAATAAGTGAAGGACAGAGCACAAAATACCTTTCCCTACTAGTTACCCCCCTTAATTTGTTTAAAAAGTACATGAATAAAAAATAAGAAGCTCTTGGACGGAATCAGATGGGGCATGGTGCCAGCGCTTGTCACCCTATGTTCTTTTCTCCACCTTCCTCTCAGGCTCTGATCATATGGCTGCATCACACAGCGTCTGTGTCCCTGGGTTTCCTTAAGTGAGAACAAATCAAGTTAAGAGGAAGTTGAGATGAGCAGGCCTTTTACTGTGGGGGCAGCTAGGAAGTCCATGACTCATGGAAAGTTACTCATTTCTCAATGTCCAGTTAGACAAGATTCATGCCTTCAATTGCTGTCTTTTATTTTTTTCTTACATTTAGTAACACTGATTTACTCATTCAGAATCAAGAACATAAGTGCAAATATCCAGAGTCAATAACTAAGTCCATTAGGAACTACAGAGAAAGTAATACAAATTATAATAAAGTTAAAAGGCTGGTACTTTTTCATTGCCATACATGTAAATCAGGCCATCAGTCCCACACAAAAAAAGTACTGAATGTTTGTTTTTAATTTATTTATTCAATTATTTTAAGTTATACAAAACTGATTACCCTACTAAGTACAGGCCACAGTTTTTATTTTTACACTACCAGTGTTGGAAAAACACTAAACCATTAGTCTACAATAAAAGACAATAAAAAAGACAATCCCTGCCTTTTAAAGACCTATCAAAATGGCTTGGACGACCCACAGAGATGCATTTGATCATTCTGCAGAGCTACTGCATGTGTACTTTAGTCCCTGCTCCTAATTCAATGACATGACTAGTTACTAAAGAGACTTTCCTGCAGCCAGGGCCTCTCATAGATAACAAGGTTATTAGTGTGCTTTCAAGCAGATGACTTGTTTGTTTGAATAATCTGTGTCTAGCTCCTCTGTGTGCTCAACCAGAAAGCTAATGAATATGGGCAAAATAAATCTCTTTTTACAAAGAAAAGTGGAATTTCACTCCAATATTTTTCCAAGAAGACTTTAAAGATAAATTCCACTCGACTTCAACTTTGAAAGGCTAATGGTTTAGGGTATTTTTCACTGATCTTAAATAGGACTGCAGATAGGAAACAAAGCTTAAGTTCTAATATTCATCTGATATAGCTACATATTCAATCTGGTACTTAGGGAGTCATTTCAATGATCTGAAAAAAGTTTCTCATTGATTTCGGCTGAGAGCAGGGACTAGCTTCTGAATGGTTGGTTTTACGCGGCAGAATGTTGTGGTTAAAAGCACAGGTTTTGGCTCCACATAAAACTGATAGAATGCTACAGTTTCCAGCTCTGTGCTCTTGAGCAAATTAATAAAATCTCTCTGCTTCTGGGAATAGCAACACCTAGATTGTGGTTTTTGTGAAGATTAAATGAGATACTATATGAATGTACACTGCCTAGCCAAAAATAAGCACTTATTTTATGCTATGCTGAAACTTTCATCAGCATCCTGATTATCATTATCATCACCAGCACATTAGTAAAATTACATTGAAGTAGTCTGGCACTTTGAAGTGGGAATAGAGACACTTTAGTCAAAGTTCTAGTTCCAACATTTTTTCTGGATCTGTGGCATGCCAGAAGCATTTGTTATGCAACTTTGGGTCCAATTTTCTTCTAGTGGTAGACTCAGCAAGATCTAATGCATTGGTCTCTTAGAATTTGGAAGCTAATGTCAAGTCCATAAAAGAAAACCACAGAATATAAAAGTGCATACATATTTAATTCTCAGTCACTGTTAGTAATGAAGTTCTGGCATTGATGGCCATTGTTTCCTGTGTGTTCACTCTGAGCTAGACTTGGTATGAAAAGCTTTATTTGCACTATCTCAGGGGATGTCTTGACAATGCTGAGAAGTAGGTACTGCCATTACAACCGAGGAAACCAAGACAGAGAGACTAGAACCAGGTCAGCAGACTCCAAGTTCTAACCTAAATCCAATGTTTTTAATAACCCCAATATATCCACCCCCACCAAAAGGGGAAAAGTATGTGAATCCAAGCAGCAGACCCTCTAAAAAGCACTTATGTTTGAGATGACATAATTGTTATTATTCTCTTTATTGTTCATAAACTCTATAGTATTTTGCTTAGACTCATTTGCCCCAAGGGTTGTATTCTTTGAGCCTGAGCAGACATCAAGTGATAGCAAGGAAAATACACTGGCCAAAAAAAAGAAAAAAGGCAGCAACCAGTTCCACACTGAATGTGTCTCAGAGATATACAACAAAGAAAGCAATCCATATGAGAATATAAAAGAGATTACTTTGGAGTTTTTCAGAAGTTTTATGTTTATTCTTGAAATAATTCCAAATAAAGCTATAAAAATATTGCCTGTGTAGTGTGAATGTGTGTGCAATGAGAATTGTAACAACTTAAAGAGAGCAATAATTATAATTAACTTTATGAAGCATCACTATGTGGTAGAGTCTAATAACTATTTATTGAGGGCCTACTATGTTCTAGGTGCCATTCTGAGCTCTGTAGAAAGTGTCTCAAATAAAATAGCCATAGTCCATATGCTCAAGGAGTTTACTTTTATTTGTTTTATCTTGGATACATGAGTACAAGCTTTTGAAAAAAATCCTTACCCAAGGACATGCTTATTGATTTCAGAGAGAAGGGGGAGAGAGAGAGAGAGAGAGAGCGAGAAACATCGAGTGAGAAATGTCATTCGGTTGCCTTTCCTACATGCCCTGCCTGGGGACTGAACCTGCAATGTAGGCATGTGCCCTGATGGGAATCGAACCTGTGACCTTTCAGTTTATGGGACAACATTCCAACCAAATGAGCCACACTAGCCAGAGTGAGTATAAGCTTTCTGGAAGTAAATATGAAAACTTACATCTGAAGGCTTAAGATCTTTTAAAAATTTGGCTGAACAGTTCTAATTTTATGAATTTATCCTATAGAAGATTATGTCAATTTCTCCTATGATGACACTCATCACAAGGTTGTTTATGATAAATGAAACAAAATAGCACTGTAAATGTTGAACAACTGTGATCCAAATGGATATATTTTGACATTACCATGCAATGGAATATTACTTTAGCCACTACAAATGATTTAGAATCTTATTGCTTAGAAAAATGTTGATAATTTTGAAAAAGTGTATATGATCCATTTATATAAATCACACAGAAAAATAAGAAGGCTACTTAATCACCAAACTTACAGTAGTATCTCTGACTGCTTCAGGTGATTTAAATTTTTTATTGTACTTTCTAGATTCCTACAATGAATAGTGCCACTTATAGAAAAAAATTGCTTTATACATGTTATAGCCTATTCATTTCCACTCCAGACAATTCATTTCTGATTCTAATGTCTCTCTATATACCTTCGACAGAATGCAAAGAAAGAGAAGTAAAAAATGTTATTTTCAGTACTCAATGTGTCATTCAAATAATTCAGTAGGGAGGAAATCAACTCGATTCATATCAATTCAGTGAATACCACCATGCACTTAGGACCAGCTCTAACTAATCCTAACTGCACATCACAGCTCCTCTTTGAGCCTTTGTTTACACACCTGTAAAATGACAGGATTGGACAAAGTGATTTTTAAGGATATTGTCAATAATCAAATGATTTCCTTACTCTGTTGACAATGACTGTGGACTTAAGACACGTGGGCATCCATGGAAGTCAAGTCCTTGACAAAGCTATGTGTGGAGAAAAGTCATAGTTGTGACTAGAAAGCACCAGAAACCGGTGGGTTTGCAGATGCACCTCCTATGGTTTTCAGAGTCTCATTAAAACACTGCAGTAAAGTGCTGGTGGTTTTAGAATCATGACAATTCCGTGGTTTGCTATTTTAAAAGCAGTGCCTTTTTGTCTCAAGCACATGTGTTGGATCTTAACTAACTAAATATATTTATTAGTACTGTCTGTGCAATATTGCCATTTCAATCAAAGATTCATGTATTTGATATATAGTTAGGGTAACCTAACTGATTATGAGGAAAGATTCTTTTTCAGGCCAATGAACTAAGATATGAATGTATTTGGGACTCTTATAATAGATTTTTACACTAACTGAACATTCCGTAGCATTGCAGCCCAAACAGGACTTTCTGTGATGATAGAAGGGTTGTATATCTGCCTTTCCAGTGTAAGGGCAAGAGTCACACGTGGCTGTTTAACGCTTGGAATGTGACTAGTGTGCGTGAGAAACTAAATTTTAATTGTAGTTGTTTTAAATCTAAAGAGCTACCTGTCGTTGCTTGGTAACTGCCAATTTGTAGTTCTTCATTCCTTTACCTTTGGGATGTAAAGTACAGCAAAGGGAATGCAGTCAATAATATTCTAATAACTACTTATGGTGCCACATGGGTATTAGACTTATTGAGGGGATCACTTTGTAAGTTATACAAATGTTTAACCAACATGCTATACACCTGAAACTAATGTAATATTGAATGTCAACTGTAATTTAAAAATTAATAATTTAAAAAGGAAATAGCTACATGTGGTTTGTGGCTTCCTCACTGGACAGCGCAGGTTAAAGCTCTGCAGTGGAAAGTATGTGCGGTCCATGGACCAACAACAACATTATCTAGGAGTCTGTTAGAAATGCAGAATCTCATTTTCTATGTGGAACCTGCTGAACCAGAATCTGCATTTTCACAAGATCCTCATGCAACTCATGTGCAAAATAGCACATGAGAAGCACCACTCTACAGACATCTGTTCAACTTTCCATCACATTCCATTAGTCAATTAAGTAACCAACTGATCTTTCAATCAGTCAGTTAGTTACAACTGTACCTCGTCAGGTGGCAGCAGTATCTGTCCATGGCACCAGGCACTGGATTAGGCACAGCTGAAAGTGTGAGAGGTAGCCTTTGAACTCAGGGAGTCTGACTCGACTCCGTGTGTTAACCATTGTGTTATGAATAGCCTGACACAGTCAGTCACTGACATAAGTGATCATTGAGATTAGTTTTTTTTATTGCATTTTTGTTGAACAATAATGAAAAATATGATGGGAAACCCTTCCTTTCTAGTTCCCCAACCATCTAAGCAGCTTTGCTTCGTAGAGATCCATCCTGCACCTAAGGCAAGAAGATGGTGACTACTAAGAAGATGAAAAAGTCACCGGAGTTGATCGACTCTAGACTCCAACTTGTTATAAAAAGTGGCAAGTACGTGCTGGGGTACTAGCAGACTCAGAAGATGATCAGACAAGGCAAAGTCAAACTGGTCATCCTCCCCAACAGCTGTCCCACCCTGAGAAGATCTGAAATAGAGTACTATGCTATGTTGGCCAAGACTGGTGTCCATCACTACTGTGACGATAATATCGAATTGGGCCCAACATGTGGAAAATACTACAGAGTATGCACACTGGCTACAATTGATCAGGTGATTCTGGTATCACTAGAAGCATGCCAGAACACACTGGTGAAAAGAAAATCACGGAAATTTTTTCTTTAATAAAACTAGCCAGAGCCTGGTTTAAAAACTGAAAGAAAAAAAAAAAGAAAAATAGAGCTCACATCATTTCCAATGTCCTTTATACCACTCCCTGTGGCTCCCTAGGGCCCTGCTGATACATTTTTTGTGGGTTAGAAAACCTGTGGTGTGTATTTACAAAGCAGGGGCAAAGTGGTAAAGGTTTCAAGAGCCCTTCTTAATGAATGTTCTAGTCTCAATAGTTCAGGTGAAGAAATGTCAAGAATCTATCTTCCTTCTTTTGCACATTGGTTTGTCCGATATGGATGCTGATACTTAGCCTGTGGGAAGCTCTCCTTCAGATCTTTATCTCCCAGCCATAACTTCATGGGCTGAAAGGGATCTTTTCTCTGCAGGAGTCTGAGTCTTGTGCCTCAGTTATCCACAGCCACCCTCATTTTTATTTATTTATTTACTCCTCACCCAATGATGTTTATTGAATTTAGAGAGAGAGGGAGAGAGAAAAACATCCATGTGAGAAACATCAATTGTTGCCTCTATATGGGTCCCAACTGGGGGTCAAACCCACAACCATTTGGTGTAAGTGATGACAATCCAACCAACTGAGCCACGTAGCCAGTGTACCACCTTCCTTTTTACTGACCAACTTCCTCCTGAACTCAGGCCCTTCAATTCCCCAACCTCACTTCTATATAACAATGATAGACCTTCTCTTTCTCAAAATATTGAACATTGCCCTACCTAAGTGCATGCACTAGAATACTGTCTCACCAGCTCTTAGCAAAGTTAGCTCCCCTGCTCATCCTTGAGTTATCATCTCCAAATTTTCTCAAAGAGGTCTGCTCAGACCATGCAATCTAAATCTTCCCCCTACCGTCCTCTTATCACCTCAGCATTGTTTATTTCTTCATGGAATTTACTGCTTGTTTTTTGTAATTTTCTGTTTTTGGTAAAAATCTTGGCCTATACCCTAGAAGTAAGCTCTGTGAAGTAGGGTGCTTATTTATCACTGTACTTCCTGTGCTAGCACCTGGGTGTTCAATAAACACTGATTCAACAAATACATACATTTTCTCATCTTTGTGTTAGCTGTATGCCTCAGGGTTGTCTTTCTGTGCCCTAAAATTGTATTTTTAAGGTCTTTCCTGCCTCATGGGCCCTCATGCATTCATTTATTCATTCAACAAATGTTTATTGGGTGCCCACTAATTGCTAGACATCAGGGCACATCGATAAATAAAACACATTTTGGCCATTGTGGAACTTTTCGTCTATTGGGCAAGACAGAGCTGGGTAGGTGGTTTCAACAGAGGTTCTGTCTACCATGGGTATTATGTAGTACAGAGGAGTGCTTGGCATAACCTGTGTGGTGGGGGAGATTCCCTGTAAGACACAAAGAGGAGATGCTTTTTGAAAAAAGAAATAGTAGACAGTTAAAGAAAGAAAGTTGGGACAGGCATTGAGATAGCAGAAATAGCATAAACAAGGGTGCAGAAATCACTATTGGGGTGGGGGGTACTCTAAATAATTAAGTGCAAAGCAAGGATGACATTGGCCACATAATGGATGGTCATGTTTCACACAGTGAAAAGCCTGAACTTGTTGACCCTGTAAGATATGGGGTGCTATATATAAGGTTTTGTTTCGGAAAGTGAAATCTCCAGGGAAGAGATTAAGTTCTTTGAGTTTTAAGAAGCAACCTCAGAGGTTTTTTTTCCTTGAGCTCCTGAATAGCAGCAGTTTGCATTTGGTCAAGTAAGAAAAGGAGTGATGAAGTCCATGAAGTTACATAAGAAAACAAATGGTGTGTTTAAAAGCTACCACTTTTTTTTTCTGCAGGAGGCATGTAGCAGAGAGTCTAGGCATGGGTATAATTGCACCTCTTTTCTATAATGGCACCATTTGCTCAAACTAAAAAAAAAATGATTTCACTCTGATTGGAAACCATTTCTGATTCAACTTAAACTACCGGCAGAAATTTTTTATAACCACTCCGGATCAGCATATTTGAGAATAAGCTAGACTACTTAACAAACCATATGCTTTAGTGCTGAAGAAAAAAATAAAATTTAAATAAATGTAGGGAATCCTTGAATCAAAAAGATGTATAACAGAATTTCTTTGGATAAACAATCCATTCCTAGTGAAAACATTAGTTCCCATTAATTTAGTTTTTAGTAATCACCTATTAATTAACTATCCTGGGATATTTCTAAGCTAACTCATTATTTTTCTTAAAACAATAAGTATGCTTATATTTGCAATTTCATCAATCACATAATTCTTCCTTTATTTTAAGAGAAAAATATAAGTAAGATGGGGTGAGAAATTCTGTGGGGAAATTAATGTGTGGAGTTCATCTGTACTATCCAATTCAAAAGTTTTCCTCGTGGAAAAGAAATATTTGAGGTACTGAGTTTTTCTGCAGGGAATGTCCAAGAAATTGACTTTTAACTCCACATTTTTTTCCAGTTATACCTCTTTGTTTTGTTCTATCTTATACAGTATGTTTACAAACTATATCCCATGACTACATTTGATTTCCTTATGGATAAGGGTCATGTTTGTTTGTGGCTTCTATGTGACTATCTAACACCCAGCTCTTTGCATGCAGTAGATAGTCAAAAAGCATTGAATGAATAATGAATGAATAAGTCAATCAACTCTCATTTCACTTTTCCTCCTGTCTTGTATAGAAGATAGATATTGCTTTGAAATCAAATTTAAAAGGTTTTCTGAAAGTTATTTATAACAAAAGAATCTTTTGGAACTGAAAAATAAATAAATGAATAAACAAATAAATAAATACACATATATCCTTTTTATCTGTGTTATATATACATATCATCATCAGGGAGAATACAAGCAAGACTTAATGTTTACATTCATACATTTATTCAGTAATTACTGAGCAAATAATGTGTTTCTGGCACTATTCTTGAGACTGTAAATACAAAAGTGAGCAAGAAAGACCATGAGATAGATAATGTACAAGTAAGTTTTAAATAGATTAAACATTTTAGATTGATATAGGTGAAATAAAGAACTTGAACAGTGGTATCAAATTTCTATTCATTTTTTTAAAGCTCAGTCCACATGTTACCGAAGTGAAGCTTCCCCCAATGTCCCTGGGATGTGTTAACTACTTTTTCCTATATTCTCCCATTAGACTTTCTACATAGGTCTTTTGTAGGATGAATACCTTTTTATTCTAATAACAAACTTGTATTTATACCAAATCAGGAACAAAGATCTCACATAAGGCAGACAGTCTAAAAGAATTTATTGAATGAATGAATGACGTGGATCTTAAAGTACAGGAATCTCCAGGTGCTGATGGAGAATTCAGTGCCGTGAGTCTCTCTAGACATCAGAAGGCATTTGGCATTAACCCCACCAGCCACTGCTAGCCTTACCCTATGGATCAAACTACTTATCCAAGTTTGGCTGCTTATCAGTCTCCAGTATTTGGAATGGTCCCTCTCTGCAGAGCCCACTTGAGTTGTAGGTCTCTAAATGGCCCATATTCTCCAGGAAAAGAGTAGTACTTCACAGATACTACACCCTTATTGACAACAATTACCTCCGTGTTTTGGCAGGTTATTCATTTCTTAAATGGATGTTTAAAGCATCAGATAAGGGGGCTGGTTGCCCAGAGTTAACTCAGGACTTCTGCTTTTGTAGCTGAGGGTTCATCTGTCCAGTGTTGGCTGGAGAACTTGCTGGTGAAGTGCTCCATCTCTGGACAGCTTTCCTACATTCAGACCTGGGCTCTGTCATCTCCTCTCCCAATAAGTTCACTTGTGAAAGACTCACCCTTGATATCTTGGTAAGAAAAAAAGAGTATACCTTTATATACCCAGTCTAAATTCCTTCTATTTTTATGTATCAGCTTGTTTCTTCTATGGCAAATATTCAGGTGCAAATGAGACTATGTATATAAAGGGCTTGACTCAATGTCTGGGAAATAGGAGCTCAATAAATATTACCTACCACCACCACCGCTATTTTTGGGAAGTGACTCCTCCTGGTGTTTCTACAATTCTCCAGCTTTTGTTCTTGACTATCCTTTCAAGGATGTTTATATTTTGGAAGACAGAAGTAGGGTTTCTCTGCAGGGCAGAGGAAGGATTTGTTTCCTGAAGGGGATAATAAAGAGACTGTCTCCCTGTAGGATAAAAATTGGGCAGATTTGCTAGCAGCAATGTTTGGTGTTTCCTAAACTCAGGGTACTTCAACTACAACACAGACCCACTGAATAATCAGTGTCTGCCAGGATACTTCCATGTCACCCCCATGAGACTTGGGAACCAAGAGGAACTTGTGTCAACAGGAAGAACATGTCCCCTGCTGTGCCATTAGTAAGAAAGTCCTTCTTCGTTGATACAAGAGTTTTGTGTCATCTGCCCCCATGTATGAATGAATCTCTGGCAAGTTAACTTATTAGCTTGCAAGTAGAGTAAAATCTCAGACCCTTCATAGCTCTTGACAATCACCCTTCTCCTCATCATCACCACCATTCTTTTAAGTGAAAAAATGTTGAAATAAAATGTTAAGGTTTTATCCAAAGTGAAACTGCTTAGAAGATTCAGGGGCACCTTTCCCTTAGAAGACAGTAATGACTTACTTTAATATACATAGCATGGCTAATTTACTATTCTTTCACTCAGAATCATGTAGAAAAATAAAAATTATATTAACTGAGAAGATGTTTAAATACCAGCTAAATCTGAGTGTGCTTACTGGACATGAGCTAACCTAACTAAATATAGAATCACATTAAAGTAATAAATTGCAGTTTTGCATATTCCTTGTTAATACAAATGAGTTTTTTTATTATTGCTTGCTTTGAAGGCTTAAGAGTTCAAAACAGCTATTTGTGCAATTGGTATATATTTTGCACTGCCATGTCTTGCTGAATGTGTTTCTTGATATCCTTTTTATCTATGTCATTTTAGTTAAATGATTTGGAATAAACCAGAAAAACAACAACAAAAAGATTAAGATATTGCTCCCCCAAAAAACTCATTTCTTGATTTCTTAGTAACAAAACAGTTTTAAATCAAGAGCTCCCACTTTAATTTTCCTTCATTGTGTTTTTATACAAAGTTCTTTATTCATTTCCCTGTCAGGGAGAGCACACATACTAACTATGTTTGTTAAGGTGGCAGGCTGGGCTAGAGTATAAGGATGGAATAGAACAAGTTAAATTGTCCTTGGTCCAGGTCTTAGATTCATTTCTATGACTAACCTTGAACTTTGAATCTCAATTTCCTCATCTGTAAGATGGCATTATAACACATATCTCTAAGATTTTCTTAGAGGTCTGAGAGAGCGTGCTTCATAAACACTATTTAAATGTATGCTTATAAAATTAAAAAAATGATCTGCATAGTAAATGCTACAAAACACAAGGATTTTTGGCAGAGATACAATGCTAAATTAAAAATAATTCCCACTAAAAACTGCTCTTTGGCTCTAAGACTCTTACTCTGAAAGATTAAAGAAGAAATAAATGCATAGAATTTATATTTATTTGCTACAGGAATAATTTTAAAGATATTGTCTACTATATTGTTTGGGGAGGGCTCAATGAAGACTAGGGTAAAACATCTCTTGCATGCCTAACTTCCAGGATAATCTTGTCTTAAGAGGAATTTCTATGCTTTTACTTCATTAACACCATCAATCCTCTAACTTTCCTGTTTTGCTATGAACGCCAGGAAGCTCTGTGAAATCTGTGGTTCAGTGATTAAATCTAGCTGTTATAATTTTATAATATGAACCATACATATTATAATGGCAGCTACCACTATTTAGCACAGCAATGTGCCAGTGATTTCCATAAATCATCTTGACTCCTCACACTGATCCCATGAGGTAGGCATCATTACCCCATTTCACAGATAAGAAAACAGATTCAGACAAATGAAACAATTTGTTTAGGGCTACATAGAATGTGAAGCTGAGAGTTGAATATAGCTAGTTCAGATCTCAAAATTTATGCTCTTTCCAATATGTCACAGTACTTCTAGTTTTGATCATCTTTCCTGTCGACATGTTTCTGGATTCTGATTTTTTCTCTTTATAATTATTTGTTTTGTTGAACACAATCCTGTACATATCACTCTTCTATCTCACTGTGTTTGTGTTGACATATTATTTTATGGTTTCTGCCCTGTATGATTTTCGTAAAGACAAAGAGTCAGATTGGAAAACTTGCCTTATAAAGCTGAGCTAAACAGCAAAAAATCTATTCTGCATAGGCAAATAATACCATATTTTGCCATGTATAATGCTCATGTATGTTTTCTGGAGTTACACTTTTAATGCACAAACATAAATAAAAAATTAAAAACATTTTTTTAGATACTGAATTAGTACTATTCATGTGTAATGCACATCCTTATTTTCCTCTCAAAAATTTGGGCAAAAACATTATACATGGCAAAATATGGTATATATGAATGGAAATTAAACATGAACTCACCACAGGACACATGAATTTTGATTATAACCTAGTATTATGCAGTGTGGGCAGCAGGCAGTGATGCCAGGTTAAAACACATATGTACATTTGTGCATACATACAGACATATCTGTAAGACACACACTGGCTGGGCCTCTTGAGATAAAGTCAGCTTGTCTGCTGGGCCTTTCAACATGCTGTACTCCCTGCCTGAAGTGCTCTCCTCATCTGTGCCTTCTCCATCTGTTGGAGAACTTGGCATTATTGACATTTTGGGCCTGATAATTCCTTGTGTGGAGGGCTCTCCTAGGCACGCACATGGTAAGGAGGCTCCTTGGCTTCTACCCATTAGATGCCAACAGCACTTCCTCAATTGCTAAAAACAAAAATGTGCCTTGATGTTGCAGAATATTCCCAGGGCAGGGGGCAAAATTAACTCCAGCTGAGAACTATTGGTATTGATCATTTATTTGCTAAAATTTCTTCAGCATTTCTTTCTGTACTAGGCATGCTATATATACCATCTCATCCACTCCTCAAAAGTAGCTTATGAAGAAGCTATTAACCTTATCTCCCTTTCTCTAAGGAAGAAACTAAACTTACTTAATAACTGCCCTTGATCACACAGGAAGTGATAAAAGCAAGATTCAAACTGGGGTGGGTCTGATTCCAAACCTTGCCTCCAAACTACTATGCTATTAGAAATAGTCTTTCTTAATTTTTACACTTTGGAATGATTTTTCAACATTTTCTGAAGTTTATTTCCTTTCTTTCCACAAATATTTATCAGCATCTGTCATATATAAAGCAGCTCTGTTAGTCCGCTGGGCCAGAGGGGGCTTGCAGTTTACTTTCACACCAGCTCTCCTTTCTCCTCCCTTGGGTTTAGGGATGTTGATCACTGCAGACTGCCTTACCCAGCTTCCTTGTCTTTTGGCCTTCTGTTGGGCTCAGCTAATGACATGCACCAGAATGGGGATTTTCTCTGGTGGATGAGAGAGAGGTGGGAGTATTTGTTTGCTGTCTCCCTCTTTGTCAGATGGCAGTTCAGTGCTTCTCCATCTAAAGCTACACGTCCTATTGTGTGGTCCTCCTCTCCTGCCTCTTTAAGCTATTGGTGCTTTGGGATCCCGGCTCTTGCTAGCCCCAGGGAGCTAGTTCATCCCTTATGGGCTCCCCTTACTCTGTGCATTCTTCTTTTAATAACACTTTCATTCAGCATGCTTCAATTACCCAGTCTGAGTGAGCCAACTGTGTTTTTTTTTCCTTTTTGCTAGGACTCTGAAGACTGATACAGAGGAATGAAAGGAACTTATAAAGGAACAGAGTCTAACCCTTGCCTTGGAAAATGTTCAGCCTTATTGGGGGAAAATTCATTCAAACCAAACAGCTAGAATAAGGACAGTGTGAGAATAGAAGGTGTACAATATACTAGTTAAGAGAGGTGATAGTAAAGAGTACAATTTATTGAGCATCTACTTTAAGCCAAGGTACTTAAAGAGTCTTCCTGTCTTAGGTCTCACAATAATCCTATGGTGTGTGTGTCTGTGTGTGTTGCTCCCATTTAAGATTGAGGAAACAAAATTAGACAGATTGTGTAACTTGTTTAAGGCCACACATTCAGAAATTGGCAGAGCATGTTACTGAATTTAGCAATCAAAATGATAGGGGACTCAAGACTTGGAAAAATTTAGCTTAAGGAAAAAGTTGTAAGTCTAGCAAGTAATGTGTATGTTAAAGCATTTGTTTCAGAAACTATAGATAAGGCTCCTCCTAGCTCCTGGGAAAAACAATCAGCCTCCTGGGGCACTGGCTACAGATTACTGCCTAGAGACAAGTTGGAGGCACCCGGACCTTTTGTCTTCCAGGGGAGCAGACAACCACCCCGCCACTTGGGAACAGCTAGCTGCTGAGGACAGCAATGTTGCAGCTTTTGAATCTCAAAGCCCTCATCACACCTTGTTTGTCCTCCCCCACCCCCTTATAAAAGATCTGGCCAGGAAAGAGAACGGAAGATGGTTTGTTAGGGTATGAACCTGTCATATTCTCAGATCGCTGGCCATCTGAATAAAGTGACCATAAAAGATTCAATTGCTGTCATTGCTTTCTGGATTTGGTAGTGACAGGCAGCCCAAAAGCTGGTGTCTTTTCTGGTTACAAAAATAGAGTCAAATTTTACTGATACTGTTACAGAACAGACACATGGGCCCAGACTCTGGAGGATGGTATACTAATACTGTCTGGACCACCTACTGGGCTCGATTGTCCACCGCCAATCAGAAAGACATCTCTCAATGCCAGAGATTTGTGAAAAGGAAAGGAAATGTTTATTTAATGCTGTAGAGACTTAAGGTAGTGAACTAATGTCTTCATTAAAATATCAAAATCCTTTAGGAATACCCATGGACACACTGTGCTTCCTTCTCTCCCTCCCTAATTTGGGGTACCTAACTCAGGAAAAGAGCAAAAGTCCTAGGTCCAGACTCCTGCCACTATTGGCTGTGTTGCCGTCCAGGCAGGATCTTTAATTAATCCAAAGTAATGTGGCCGTGGTCTACTGGCAAGAGTTCTTTATACCCATTTTCCAGGCAAAGTCTCTCCTGCTTCCCAGGCCACATGGCCAAAGGGAGCATGCCAAAGCCGTGGGCCTCTTCTACCAAAGCTGCAGGGGCCTGCACTCCAGCCAAAACCTCATGGTTCTTTCTTCCACCAGATCTGTGGGGGCCTGCACTCTGGCTAAGCCTCGTGGTTCTCCCTTCTTCCACCAGAGCCAAGAGGGGTCCTCACTCTGCCAAAAGCATGTGGCTCTCGCCCAATGGCTGCCGTGTCTGGGTTTAAATCCCTGCACCAATCTTCCTTTGTACCCCCATTTCCAAATCTTTCTACAATTAGTTATACCTGCCAGCATCCCTGTATTATTCCAAGCTTACTGGGCTGCCATGGTGAGTCTTGGGAGCCAATCTTCTCCAAGCTCTCATGCAGGCGCTGTAACTCAGGGGACCTGCTCCCAGTTGTCTTGGGTGGAAGTCGCTTCCATCCTCCTGGCTCAGAGCATGGCCACAGCTATTTAACATATCTATGAAGCCAGTTAAAGATTACAGATATGCTAAATGATCACGCCAGAGGTTAGCTGCAAAACCTTTGCTGTGCAAAATAGCTCTCAATGGCCCTGCTCCATTTGTCCTTTCTCCAACTCACACCTGTGTGGGGAAGGGATGAGGACATCTTAATATTTCCTGGACACCTTGAGTTCTGGACCCCATTCCAAATCCCTTTTTGGGCTCCCCCCTCTTGGCTGCACCCTGTTACAATATTAACCTGAATTGCAATTTTTAAAAACAAGCAGAAAAAGCAACAAATATTTTATAGAGAGTTGTTTACAGTTGAAAAAGCACTAATTCAGATGACACTAACTCAGAAATTTTCCCTGCTCAGGCAAAGAATCTGTGATTCTTAAAAAATTAGATACTAGCCCTGGCTGGCGTAGCTCAGTGGATTGAGCGCGGGCCTGCGAACCAGACGATCGCGGTTCAATTCCCAGTCAGGGCACATGCCTGGGTTGCAGGCCGGTTCCTTGCAGGCTAACTACCAGCAGGGGATGCACAAAAGGCAACCATACATTGATGTTTCTCTCCCTCTCTCCTTCCCCTCTGAAGATAAATAAATAAATAAAATCTTTAAAAAAATTAGATACTGAACAATTATTTCTTCTTTAATATTAACAGTCTTAACAGCAAAGAAAGATTGCAGTCCAAAAGCAAACAGTTTTTTTGATCAAGGACTTTGAAATTAAGAATAATTTCTATGGGCTTCAACATCTAATACAGTAATGCAGGCTTCCACCTTAGACACTGTTGAGTTCATGATGCATTACTGCACAAAATGCACCTCTCAGAAAGCAAGACATTTTCACCCCAGAGTTTCAACCTGCCATTTCAATGCCACAAATATTTTGATTACAAGCATTATTTGGATTTAAATCAACACTACAAAATCTTCAAGGCTGTAGTTTCTCAGGTTAATGTCATCGAGCCAATTTAATTGCTTAATTAGATTTCTTTTCAGCACAAGTAAGTCATCTCTATTTTTTCCATTTTCATTTTTAGTTTACCAAAATTATATTCATAGGAGTAAGCTCATTTTTCGAAAAACTTTAATAAACATTTGCATCTTCTATCACATTTTATTCACGTGACTTCAAAGATTTTTTGCTATGGTCAATTTTCTCATTGGCCATTATTTCTACCAAAGCTCATTTTCCTGGGTCAATTTTGGCAAAATCTACATTTTGTTAAGATGTTATTTCTCATTGGTTTTTAGGCATTATGAAATTTTGCAATGTGTCATTTTAGGTATCCTCAGTCTTACTTCATCTAAATATTTCTAAATATGACAAACATAATTGTGTATTCCACTCCCCGACCTTAAGTGGAGATGCAGCCTTCCTACTCAGAGCTATGGTGAGGACTCAGGTCCCCTCAAGCATCATGCTGCAGGTGCAGGGGCACAGAGCGAGGTCCAGCTCCCTTCTCTCCTTTCCCTTCTAATGAGCTGAATCAAAAACCAAAGGAATTAGAGAGGAGAAATCCAACTCAGGATTGGAGTATGGTACTTTATATTACTACACATTGTTTATAAACCAGCTCTTCTTTACCTGGAGTAAAGGTAAAAACATAGAGAAGAAGGTAGAGGCTGAGATATAAACGCATACAAACTTTTCTTCCTCCCTCCCTCCCTCCCTCCCTCCCTCCCTCCCTCCCTTCCTCCATTCCTTCCTTCCTTCCTTCTTTCCTTTCTATTTTTTTGTGGGGAGTAGGGCTTAGCTTCCATTAAGCTTTCCAAGAGGCTGATGACCCAACAACAGCTAAGAGTCAGAGATGTAAATTACATAAAGAATTGGATGTAAAGCACGCTTGAATCAAGTCAAACTCTCCCTGTCTTTAATATTTAACTGAGAGAATGGCCTGGCATTTTTACCAAATTGCTTTCTCCTTGCTTCCACATATTTTACCCACTCCTCTTACCAGCCAATTTTACAAAAAAAATCTGTAAAACAGTCTTCTCCTGCACTTTTTTTAGTATTGTGCACGGAATAATCCCCACTAAACTTAGCTGGCGGCATTTTCCTCTCTCAGTGATACACCTTGGCTACCGTGGAAGCTTCAAGAAAATGCATCCATTAGGCAGATTAATTTATATCTTTTGTATTCATATATGTAATAAATAATCAAAAAATCTTTGTAGATAAAGGAATATGCCACGTGGCTGTCAAAGCCCTGCACTACAGAGGCCTATTTCAATCCTATCCTATCTTCCAAGTCTCAGCTTAGAATGCTGTCTCACCCAGCTCTTCCTGAAACCTTCTCCAGTGACTGCCTTTCTTCTCTTCTCTGCCTTTCTTCTCATAGGTATGACACCAAAGTTTTAGCCCAAGCAATTGAACACCGCACTGTATCAGTTGCATTACACTGTAGTTGGTAACTCATGATTCTTTTCCATACAAGGCAAAAACTACTGTTTATTAAAGGCTCATTAGTTGATTTTTGTTGGAAAGTCTTTCTAAAATGAAGATATTATTCCTGAAAATTGTAGTTTAAACAAATTCATTTGTAACCATAAAAAAGGAACATTATGTTGTAGCTTGAATTAACCTTTTCGAATTTTATGTTTATTTTGCTTTAAAGTTTTAAAATTGACTTTTTATTTACCTAAATGTCCTCTAAGGGCTTAAATGTCTTTTATACCTAAATATCTTTCAAAAGGTTAAATATGTTCATTTGATGAAAAATTATACGTGAAACCAATATTAAATTGTTAAAATTATTTTCTTTATGAAAATATTTTTACACAATATTTACTTAATAATTTCATTCTGCAAAATATTTACACAATGATGTCAAATTAAAAAGGTAGAATATGTAATGATATAAATATAGTAAGACCTGAACTATGAAAAAATAATATCCAAAAACAATTGGAAAGATATGCACAAAAATATTAATACATTTTTCTTTGGGGGTGAGACTAGAGATGATTGAAAATTTATTTTTATATACTTTTCTGCATGAATACATTTTATATGGTGAGAATAATTTAGGTGATATAATCAGATAAATGTAACTTTTTAAAAAATTGAGATATTGACATATAACATTTTACTAGTTTCAGGTATAAAACATAGAGATTCTTATTTGTACACATTGCAAAATAATAGCACAATAAGTCTAGTTATCATGAATCACCATAGATAGTTATGAAATATTTTTTCTTGTAATATCTTATTTGATTTTGTCATTGACCCATTGGTTGTTCAGTAAATGTTGTTTAATTCTCATATATTCATAATTTTTCTGGTTTTCTTTTTGTAACTGATTTCTGTATTTATCCAATGTCATAAAAATATGATTTCAGTCTGTTTAAATTTATTGACACTTGTTTTGTGGCCTAACATATGATATAGCTTAGAGAATGTCCCATGTACACTTGAGAAGAATGCATATTCTGCTGCTTTCGGAGGGGATGTTCCTCGTGTATCTATCAAGTTCATCTGGTGTAATGTATTACTTAAGGCCAATGTGTTCTTACTGATTTTCTGTCTGGATGATCTATCCATTGATGTAAGGGATATTACAGTCCCCTACAATTATTACATATCCCTTTAGATATGTTTGTGTTTTACATATTTAGGTGCCTCTAATGTTGGGTACACAGGTATTTCCGAATGTTGTATCTTCTTATTAGATTAATTCCTTTATCATTATGAAATGTGCATCTTCATCTTTTATTATAGTCTTTGTTTTAAAGTCTATTTTTGTCTAAAAATAGACTTTGTTTTAAAGTCTATTTTGACTATAATATGTATAGTTACCTAACTTTCTTTTGCTTTCTATTTGTGTGAAACATATTTTTCCATCCCTGTACTTTCAGTCTGTGTGTCTTCAGATCTGAAGTGAGTTTCTCATAGGTAGTATATACATGGGTCTTGGTTTTATTTTTATCCATCCAGCCACTGTATGTCTTTTGATTAAAGAATTTAGTATGCCTACATTTAATTATTGCTATTTATTTATTGTCATTTTGTTAATCATTGGTAGTTATTCTCTGTTACTTTCTTCTTCTCTTGCTTTTCCCCCTTGTGGTTTGATGACTTCATATAGTCTTATGCTTAGTTTCCTTTCTCATTATCCTTTGTGTATCTACTATAGGTTTTGCTTTATGGTTACCATGAGGCTCATATAGACAATTATATATATATATATATATATATATATATATATATATATATATATATTCAGTCTATTTTAAATTGGCTGCAAGTTAAGTTTGAATGCATTCTAAAACTCCTGTACCTGTATCAGTAGTAGGTTTTCAGCAAGATATCTCTGCTTCTCCTACATGACTCATGTGGCTCTTTTATCCTCAGCTGTGGAAGAGTTGTTTAGCTAGTTTCAATGTCTTTCTCAGAGAGATAGTTTCCATGTGCAGCTGTAGATTTCTTGTCTCTGTGGGAGTAGGTGAGTTTAGAATCTTTCTACCCTGCAGTCTTGAAGAACCACCTCTTCAAGATGATTTACAAATGTTGCTTTCTTAAAACCCATTTGCCTTTATATGCAAGATGACCTTCTACTGTAAGGTGATGTCCAGACAATCTACCTAATATTCCCAATATTAATCAGCTAGTGAGAATCACAGCTGAAAGATGAACCTACAAACTTTAAACTGAAGTTTGAAATCATTCCTTCCTGCTAGAAGTGAATTAACAAAAAGCCTTCTTTTATATTCAGAATCAGTGTAAGATGCAATCACACAACACATCTCTCAGCTTCAGTTATGCACACAATATCATTTCAAGGGCAGCAAACAACTGGCATATGCTGCCTCAGGCCACACATGCTGTCTAGATGATTCCATAGACATTATGTAGTTCAGTCACGGGGGCAATTAAGCTGTTCAGAATATACCCTCTCCATTATCTGAAAGAACATACACACATTCTTCTAGGAAACGGATGATGATCTCTTTTGTAAATTATGAGATCAAGTGAACTCTCCATCACTCCATTTGAGACAATGCCCCAAATCATCAGCCCAAAGGCATGGTTCTATAGCAACTGATTTATATATGTATGTGTAAGACTCCCTTCCCAGAATACTCTTGGTTGGTGGTCCTTTATATTCTGTGACTTCCTGGTAGAAATTAAAAGACTTGTTTCTAGGGGCTGGAGGAAGTAGGAGAGTAAGAGGTCACTAGTGAAAAGTGTCTAAAGCAGGTCATGGTCCATAATGCTGCCCCATTCCCTCCAGGATCTCTACTGACCATACACCCATTCTGTTTTCTTGTCTCTCTCTTTCATTTGACTCTAAGCTTCTTTGCAACAGAGGCTGTCCTTTGTTTTTCACCATATCCCCCATGTTTTGCATATTTGCCAGAACACAGCTGAAGCATATTTATTGAATGAATGCATTAATGCATGCATGCATGAATGAATGAAATAAACATATGGGACTTTTATCTTCAAGAAGCAATGACTATATAACACAGCTCTCTTACCTCTGCACATAGTTGGCACTTACTAAATGTCTATTAATGTCATGATAAAAGCAATGAAAAAGCAAGGTAAAATATAGTTGCAACCAAACAAAGTCCACACATGCCATGGAATCTGTGAGTAGATGTAGAAAGTAAACACTCAGAAAGTAAGCACATTTGAAAAACTTATTTCTCTAATCCTGTCAAAACATTATTTTCTGGCTAAACCACTAGTATTTGGTGATGTGAAGCTCTAAAAACACAGTATGAATGAAATATGAGCCACATGTGCAATTTTAAGTTTTCTAGTAGATGCCTTAATAAAGAGAAATAGATAAAATTAACTTAAATAGTATATCTAACCCCATATATCTATAATATCATTTTAAAATGTAATTAATATAAAATGTTAATCATATGATATTTATACAACAGAAGTTATACAACAGAAGAAACAAACTATGGTTGTTCTCAAGTTTAAATTCTTTGGAAGTTCGCAAGCCATATTCTGAAGATGCCAATGTGAATTTCTTACTGGAAGAATATGTGACCAAAGAGGCTGGAGTATACTCTGTGTGCTTCACCATCATTAGGGATAATTTCCATAAAACTTAAATGTTGAGCATGGAAAGTACCCACTCTCTTGCTCTTTCAATTGTTTTTATTACTTAAAAACCAAAGCAATTAGTACAAAATATAAGTCACTATACAAATTTTAACAATTCAAACTCAATTCTGAGGACTTCACAAAGACACAAAGTTCAGAATACAGGTTTTGCTTTACTTCTTCTTCTTTTTTTTTGCTTTACTTCTTTATCTTCTTTTTGCTTCCCCCCTTTACAGAGGTAGTCAACCCTTATAAAATTGTTCTGTTCCTCTTCTGAAATACACAGTAAAAAAAACTCTTAAATTTCTGTTCCTTAGATTTTTGTGAGACTACTGTTCTTAAAATAAATGGTAACAAAATATGTGTGTATATACTCACTAAAAGATTTATACAGATCTCCCTGCTATCCAAAAGTAGACAGATCCCCTGTCTATAAACACTTTAAAGCCTAAATGTCATAAAGTGAAGAAGCAATTCCCATTAATTTATTGGAAAAAAATTTAAGCATTTTCAGATCCCCCCAAAGAAGTTATAAAATCACATATAAAACCTAAAGTAACATTAACATGTAGTAAAACCAGGAATAATATGATAAATACACAGCCTGTATAAAGTAGAATTAATGTATGATGTAGTTTCACTTATTAAAAATACTGATTGATTTCTCCTTAAGTATAGGATAACTTAATGGAACACCATGCTTTGTACACCTACTATCCTTTCAGCCAATAGACTTTCCATTTTAGCCATTACTAGATGCTATCTATGATGAACACCTTGCCACAAGCAGAACCAATAGTAACTTTGGCAGCTGTCAAGATTCTTTCTCTCTGCATGAAAATAGTACAAATGGCAACTCTGGGGTCATGGAGGAACTCATGACCACAGTTCAGCCATCACTGCCACCGAGAAGACTGTGGATGGACCCTCTCGAACCTGTGGTTGAGGATCTGTCCAGAACATCAACCCTGCTTCTACTGGTGCTACCAAGGCTGTGGGCAAGGTCAGCCTGAGCTGAATGGGAAGCTCGCTGGCATGGCCTGCTGTGTCTCTACTCCCAATATATCAGCTATGGATCTGACCTGCTACCTGGAGAAAGCTGCCAAATACGATAACAGCAAGAAAGTAGTAAAGCAGACCTTAGAGGGCCCCTTCAAGGGCATGCTGGGCTATACTGAGAACCAGGTTGTCTCTTGTGACTTTAACAGTAACATCCACTTCTCCACCTTTGATGCTGAGGCTTGCATTGCCTTCAATGACCACTTTGTCAAGTTCATTTCCTGGTATGATAATAAATTTGGCTACAGCAGCAGGGTAGTAGATGTCATGGCCTCCAAGGAGTAAAAACCCCTGAACCACCAGCTCCAGCAAGATAAAGAGATGTCCTCAGCTGCTCAGGAGTGCTTGCCCCAAATCAATCCCCCATCACACTGAGAATCTCCTAACCTTCACAGTTTCCATCCCAGACCCTCTGAAGAAGGGGAGTGGCTTAAGGAGATTACTTGTTGTCATGCACCATCAGTAAAGTTAATTGTCTCTCCCCCTCAACCACAAAATATTATGAATGGTGGGTGTTTACAACTTCGATGCACACAAAAAGTCTTTATTTCATACATTATAATTGAAACACTTAATTACATCCAGTTTTACACTAAATGTAATACCCTTTCAAGTTCTCCTGCTCTTCTCTAATACCTTAGGTCACATTTTGCTAAGGGGCACACACAATAAATCAAGCTAAAGTACAGGCACTCACAGACACAGTTCAAAGCTATGGTGCTTAATGCTGCAATGCTGAGTGTAGCTCCTGTGGAAAAACTTAGCAGAGTCATTCTTGCTGCTAAGGGTTCACATCACCTCTATAATGACTCCCTGCCAAACAAACACTGAATAGTATTTTTAATTTTTGCATTTTTTAAATAAAAGCAAAAATCTTCTTTGGATTTTTTTGGTTACCCCCAAACAGATACTCATCTATATTGTATTCCACAAAAGCAAAGTGGCATAAAGTGAGCTTTCAACATTAGCACAAGGTTCAAGTTGTTTCCAAACCAATATTACTTAGAAAAGAATGTAAATTACTTACAGGCTTCTAAATTCAAATGTCTACAGAACCACATTTCCCTTTGAGGGAAGAAAAACATGGTGCAGTTTAGAACGATGCCATCAATGGACCTCAGGTCCTTCAGGGGCTCTAGTAATACATTGTATGCAACTCACATTTGGTTTAAGTGCCTGAGCCCAACCTCAAAGTTTTTGAGCTGAAGTTTGACATTAAAATTCAGTGTCAAGTCCAGAGAGAAGGAAAGAACACACTGGGAGTCATTTTTCAAATGTTTTCTTCGACAATTTAAAATTACCATGAGAAAGCCTTTGGATGGGAAAACCTCTCTAGTTATAGTTACTCAGACCAGTTGAAGTGTCAGCAAACTTACATCTTAGTCATTACAGTAGTGGTCCTCAAATTTGTCTGCATTTCAGAATCACATGGAGACTCAGCATCAGAATCAACATGGCTAGTCATCAGGAAAATGTGCATGACACTACAATGAGATACCACTATAGACCTATCGCAACAGCTAAAATTAAAAAAGACAGATGACCAGTGTTGAAGAGGATGTAGAGCAACCTTAGCTCTCATACATTGCTGGCAGGTGTGTAAAATGGTACAACCATTTTGCACAATGGCTTGGCAAGTGAGGTAAACATATACCTACCTTATAAGCCAGCACCTTCACTCCTAGCTGGTTACCTGAGAGAACTGAAAATATATGTCCACAGAAAAACTTAAGTGGGAATGTACAGAGTCCCTTTATTCATCATAGCTAAAAACTGGAAACAATCCCAATGTGTCTCAATAGGAGAATGGATATATTAATTGTGTTATAGCCACACAGTGGAAAACTACTAGCAATTTAATAAAAAACAAACCCAACAACTAATAAACCCAACAACATAGTTAATCTCAAGAGCATTATTATGAATGTAAAAAAAACCCATATGCAAAAGACCTTACTTAAAATCTGGTCTCTGAAAGGAAAAGGATGATGTCTGTAGGTCTTTATTTTATCTCCAGCACCTAGTTCAGGCCTGACATTGATAGCAACACTATTTAAAGGGTGCAAACTAGGTAGTCTAGTTCCTTGAGTACAGCTGGCTCTTCTCTGTCTCAGGGTATTTGCATATGTTATTCCCTCTATTTAGAATAATCTTTATTTTCTCCCTGTTACTCCCTCCTTTCTTATTTATACTTTTTTTCTCATCTTAAACATTCTCCCCAGAAAACCATCCTCAATTAAGAAACGCTCTTGACTAGTGGTACTTTTGTTTTCAGGCAGGAGAATAATGGAAAGAAGTGTGATTTGCAGATTAAGTAAGAATTCAGATGTCAAGGTTGAGATAACAAACACAAACCTTGACTCAAGGCCATTAGAAAGAAACTTAAGAAATGCTTAAGTTCTGTCACCACATGAGAAATGGCCTGCCACTTACTCTGCCACTTTTTCTTGGTTCCTCCAGGGATATCCATTACCTTTTCAAAAAAATTAATAGGTGCTGACAATTGTATGACAGCTTGTGAAAAAAACAGTATGTGCATTTTGCAGCTGTACTCAGCTGATATACCTTCAACCAACAGGCATCCTTGTGTTGCTAAGATTAAAAACCTACACTTAGCTCTCAATTGAATTGCTAAATCAATAAACAGCCTCCTTTTAAGCACAAAATCCCGAATGAGCTGGAAAATTTTTTAGATGTGCAACGTTGTATCTCTGATGAAATAATCAGACTGGTATATTCCAAAGTTAATCATACTTCTGAAGTTTGTCCTTACTGAGGGAAATACAAATATTTACCTTTAGTTATAGTTCCCCTTTGGGTGATTCAGTGCAGTACTATTATTTTAATCCTCACCTGAGGATATGTTTATTGATTTTTAAGAGAGAGACAGAGGGAAAAAGTCAACATGAGGGAAAGACATCAATTTCTCCCTTATGTGCCTCCACCAGGGATAGAACACTCAACATAGATCTATTCCTTGGCCAGGGATGGAACCCACAAACTTTTGGTGTATGGAATGATGTTCCAACCAACTGAACTACCCAGCCAGGGCAGTGCAGTACTATTTTAAAGTGAGTTTTTAAAATATTCTTTTTTAAGTGTAAGAAAAGAGGTTGGAGGCAGAGAACTTGTAGCTAGTAGAAAAGGAGACTTCAAAAAAGGGGCAAGATTAATGTCTATATCCAGGATTAAAATACACAGCTGTAGTCTGCAAACTTGAATACATTTTAAGGCCATCTCCTTTCTCCCCCATCAAAAGATCCAACCCTTTAACTGACATTACAGAACTATAAAAAAAAATGACATTTATTCTGATGCACAGGAGGTAAATCTTAATCTGTTGAATCCAGGATTTCTTCAAATAAAGGGAAGCAATTATCATTTCAATTTCTGCTTGTTCTCCTTCCTAAGAATGAATCAGGGGGATCAGTCAATTCCATCTTTGCTGAACCTTAGGGGGCTGCAGGGATAAAGTTGTGTGACAGCCGTAGATGACACTGCCCACGCTTTTCTGCTGTGGCTGCTACTGCTATTCTCCATCTGATTTCTCTTTGCAGATGTTACATAATGCACGGGGGAAAGTGGCCTGAAATAATCTCAGATTAGGAGGACTTGGACAAAGAACCAAATTCAAACTGACATCCAAGGCTGAGACTGCCCTTGCCATTCCAATCTCTAATTTCGAAACATTTTACAGCTTGTGTTTTGGTACCTGCTGTTAATACCTCAGAAAAACCAATCTATCTTCATAGATATATTTCAAAGCCCAGCCATCTATTTGACAGAAAGCTAAAGCTACTGATGTTTGCAAAATACATGAATATTCAACAGTTAACATCTGCTAAAAATGCAGATGAAGAACTGCAACAAGTATACTATTTGTTGCAGCCATAGAGCAATGGGTTCAATCTCACCTCACATGTAGAAGTCAAGTTTGAGACTCATGCAGTAAGTGTGTGTTTTATCATAGTTTGTGAGAGTGTTATTTCCAATGCTGGAAGTCAGAGTGTGTAGAGGGTCTGGAGGATGAATTAATAAAAAGAGATCAGGGGTTGCATGCAATGTCAGGAAATCCAGGACGCTGAAGATTATTAAAGTAACCCCTCAGAGTCATACCTGGGATTCACTCTCTTACCAAAAAAAAAAAAAAAATCAGTGGTGGCAAAGGAAATTTAGAGTGATTTTCTTTGTATTCATAGCATGAGTGAAGTATATCAATTTTTTTAAAAAAAGAATTCCATAGCCCACAGTTTATTCTATCAAGAACTGTTATAATTTGGTCTGTTTAGAGATAGCCCAGAGACTGAAATGTTTTAATTCACATCTCTAATGAGGGATTCTTTGCAGTTCTAAGAACACTTGTTTTCCCAAGTTTCCTTCTCCCTCATTCTCTCCCACATACACATGCCAAAAATAGCATGTAAGGTGGGCCTTGCCTGGGTAAAATAGCATGTGTCAGGTGAAGCTGGCACATAAATATTCAGTGTATGTACATACATGTGTGTTGACACATACATGTGCACATATATCCAGCATGAAACTCCTAACCCTGAATTTGCTTTTAGGAAGAAAGTCTTTTTTAAACTGGGAATGATCCAAGCTGACCATGTACCCTTGTCAAAAATGCTTGATAATGTCATAGCCTTTTGATTTACATCGCTTGCTTATGCTAAGCAGAGAATCAGTTTCTAGAAATTCAAAGAACTTAGCTTTGGGGTTTTCTTGTGGGGGCCGGGAAGAGGGAGGGTGTCTCATTTCTTATGGTTTTGTAGGAGGACTAGCTTCCCATGGGTGAATACTAGTGGTCAGCTATATTATTAGGCACTTTACATTCCTTATATTAGGCATTTCCCAAAGGAATCACAAGGGGGTCCCAAAGTGTGATTCCCCAAACCAGCAACACTTGGAAACTTGTTAGAAATGCATACTAGCAGGCCTCAACCTAGGCTTATGGACTCTAACTTGAGGAAGGGTGAAGCAGTCTGTTGGGACAAGCCCTGTAGGTGATTTCATTGCAGGCTCAAGTTTGAGGACCACTGCTTTTAGCATTTAAACCCCAGCACTGCTTTATGTAAGATAAACAGTCATCTCCATCTCTAATTTTTATACAGATGAGGAAAGAAAATCTCAGAGAGGTGAGGTCATCTGTTGCATAGCTCAATAGGTCCATAATGCGATTGGGATTTAAACTCTAGTTGTTCAGCCTTCTAACTTTGAACATTTTCCATGCAGCCTTCAGTATTTAGTCCCTGTTGGCTACAGAGAATAATTTCATTGCCCAGAAAAGAAGAAACTCCTTAGGCATGGAGGTACAATGGTCCTTCCTAAAACATGTACATCTGCAATCAAAATTCTCCTTTTACTCTAGCTGTCAGTCTAACAGACACAAAATCCTAACACTTAGCAGCAGTTGAAGAACCAGCGTAGTAGCCTAAATTTGACAAACAGATCTTCAAATTTCTTAACCTCACAGTATTTAGATTTCAGTGTCCTGGCTACACACAAGTCATGGGCTTATAACTAACTGAAACATGGGCTGCTGTGCCTTATCCTACATCTTAATGTGATCTTGAAGCATAGCAACTCCATTCCAAGAATTCAGATTCAGGTGATAGAAGACAGAAGACAGAGCAAGAGAGATAGTCAGACAGATTCTTGTGGAGCTGCCGAGACATTTCTGAGAACATTTTGTTCTGGCCATGTTTTCAATTGATTGAAGTTATCACAAAAGACTTTTTTAAAATGGGGTTTGTGGCATTAGGTTTATATTTTCCTTAAAAAGTGCATCATAGTACACATAAAACTGGTGAGATCTGAATGTGGTTGATGCACTGTATTAATCTCCTGGTGGTGATAGTATACTATAGCTGTGTAAGATGTCACCATTAGGAAAAACGGGTGGAGTGTATGGAAGGTGTACAGAACCTCTCTGTAGTGTTTCTCACAATTGCATGTGAATTTACTTTTATCTCAAAATAAAAAGTAATAAAAAATTGGTGACATATTGGGAGATCAGGAGAAATGGGGAGATATTGGTCAAAGGACAAACACTTTCAGTTATAAGTTCTGGAGATTGAATGTATATCATGGTGGTACAGTTAATGCTGTATCATATACCTGAAATACTGCATGCTTGAAATACTGTATTGCTAGGAGAGTAGATTCAACAAAAACACACATAAAAAGGTAACTATGTAAAACAATGGGTGTGTTAATTGATTGCTGTAATCGTTTCACAATGTATAGAGATAATCAAATAATCAACTCATACACATTTTAAAAAGAATGTACAATCTAAATATAGACACTTTTTATTTGTCAGTCATACTTCAATAAAGCTGGTAAAAAATGGTGTCATGGCAAAAAGGGCAGGAAATGTGGTCTGGGGAAAGTAATCTGGGCCACACTATTTTAGATCCTTAAATGTCATCCCTTTCTGGGCCTACAAGTCCCTACTGCTCCCAAGAAGCTGAAAGAGAGGCTCTCACATCATCTTATACTTTCACAGGAGTCACTGAAACCCAGAGGCTTTTGCTCACTGCTGAAATCACACTCTGAGGGAGGGTCTCCTGGATCTAGTAATTAGTGAGCATATTTAGCAGCACCCTTAGGCAAGATTGCTAGGTAAGATGGCCACTCTGCTATTTTGACCTATTTCAACGTATTCCTTTCTCAAAAGGGATGGACAGGTTGTGGCAAAAGAATCTTTGTTGGAAAGAAAGCTGTTGGTTTCTGCTGATTTGGGTTTTGGGTTTTTTTTTTTCCCCTGAGCTGCCAGACAGCGTGTTTAAAAATACACCTAAGCTGTTGTTGGGCGCCAAGAATGTCACACCAACTGACTGCCTGTCTGCCTGTTTAAGGTTTTGATGGGAGGCTTGATATGACATATTCACATTCCAGTAGATAATGTGATTGCAGAGAAGAGCAGACAATACACTGCAGAGTAGGGTAGAGACTGCTTCTTGATTCAAACTCCCCCAGTTTTATGAAGGAATCTCTACACCCCATGACCACACAGTCCCTAACTACATCTTTTCAGGAAGTCTAAAAGTGAAATGAATGCTCTCATCAGTAGTGAAGTGTAAACACAGGCAGGATGGCCACTTGTCAAGCAAATGTTGGGGACTGAACAAGAAAAAAGTATATGTTTATTGGACATACTCATTATGCCCAAGATATTTAATCCTCACAACACCCATGAGCTAAGTATTTTAATCCCTATTTTATAGATAACTGAGATTTAGAAAAGTGAATAAATCTGCCAAGATCCCATAGCCAGGGAGAATGTGGTGGGGTCAGGCCTCAGACTGGATGCCTTTGTGCTCTAAATTCACTACCACTTTGCTATTTTAAGCCATGAAATGTGTAGTAGCCTAATCAGGATTGGGTAGGCTCCATAAAACATTTTTCACTGTGTCATTCACCAGGCACAGCATTTTAATATAACTGAGCAAAAAATAGGATTATCACTAAGGAAATGAGCAAATGACCAATTGGTCACTGAGATAATCCTACCATTGCCATAAAAACCTTAAACATAATTTACAAGAATCTGCACCAAAAGGCAAATGGATGCAGAAGATATATCTAGATTGTATATCTAGATAAATATTTTATATATCTAGATTTACCTTGATTCTCAGTGACCTTTGACTATATCATTTATTTTTTATTTAATTGTTGTTCAAGTACAGTTGTCTCCGTGCCCCCTCATCCATTCCTCCACCCCAGCCACCCCCACTCCCCATTCTTGATCCTACCCCTCTTTGGTTTTGTCCATGTATCCTTTATACAAGTTCCTAAAAACCCCTTTTCCTATATTATCTTTTTACACCTCCCCTCTGGCTATTGTTACATTGTTCTTAATTTCAATGTCTCTGGTTATATTTTGCTTGCTTGTTTGTTTTGTTGATTAGATTCCACTTATAGGTGAGATCATATGGTATTTGTCCCTTACCTCCTGGCTTATTTCACTTAGTATTATGCTCTCTAGATCCATCCATGCTATCACAAAGGGTAGGAGCTCTTTCTTTCTGCTGTATAGTATCCTGTTGTGTAAATTTACCACAGTTTTTTGATCCATTCATTTACTGATGGGCACTGTGGTTGCTTGCAGCACTTGGCTATTGTAAATTGTGTTGCAATAAACATTGGGGTGCATAGGATATTTTGAATTGGAGTTTGAAGGTTCTTAAGGTATAATCCCAACAGTGGAATTGCTGAGTCAAAAGGAAGCTCCATTTTTAGTTTTTTGAGAAAATTCCATATTCTTTTTCCATAGGGGCTGCACCAGTCTGCATTCCCACCAACAGTGTCATAGGGTTCCATTTTCTCCACATCTTCTCCAACACTTGTTGTTTGTTGATTTGTTTATGATGGCTGTTCTCACTGGTGTGAAGTGGTATCTCACTGTGATTTTTGCATCTGTCTGATGGATAGTGATGCTGAGCATTTTTTCATATGTCTCTGGACCTTTCGTATGTCCTCCTTGGAGAAGTGTCTGTTCAAGTCCTTTCCCATTTTAAAATTTTTTTGTCCTCCTAGAGTCATGTGATTTCTGTCCATATTACCCAAAGCAATTTACAGATTCAATGCATTCCCTATTAAATTACCAATGGCATATTTCACAGACATAGAACAAACACTTCAAAAATTTATATAGAGCTGTAAACAACCTGAATAGCTGCGCAATTTTGAGAAAGAATAACAAAGGAGGAGGGATCACAATATCTGATACCAAACTGCATTACAAGGCCACTGTAATCAAAACAGCCTGGTACTGGCATAAAAACAGACACATGGACCAATGGAACAGAATAGAGAGCCCAGAAATAAACCCAAGTCTCTATGGTCAATTAATATTTGACAAAGGGGGCAGAAGCATAAAATGGAGTAAAAATAGCCTCTTCAATAAATGGTGCTGGGAGAGCTGGACAACTACATGCAAAAAAGTGAAACTCAGTCACCAACTTATACCATACACAAAAAAAATTCAAGGTGGATAAAAGACTTAAGTATAAGTCTTGACACTATAAAAGTCCTCAAGAGAACACAGGCAGAAAAATCCCAGATATTCCATACAGCAGTCTTTTAACTGATACGTCCCCTAGAACAAGGGACATAGAGGAAAGAATAAACAAATGGGATCTCATCAAAATAAAAACCTTCTGCACAGCTAAGGAAAACAGCATTAAAATGAAAAGAGAACAAACCATATGGAAGAACATATTTGTCGATAACACCTCAGACAAGGGTTTGATATCCAAAATATATAAAGAATTATATTATTTAATTTAATGCTATGTTTATAATTGGAAAACCAAATTAGACCTTTATTTAATAACATGTAAGTGTTTTTTAAAAAGTTTAGACATCTCTTACATTTTCTGTTGTGCTTAGTACCTATTTTATACCTCAATTTTTCTGTTGAGGTTGCAAACAGGGTGCTTATGAACCCAGTCCTATCAATAAATGGGAATGTCTGCTTTTGTCTACATGTGTTTTTTACTAAGAATTTTATTTTGGTTTCCTTCAATTGATGTACACATGCTCTACTTCACCAGTTTCCACCAATTTTAACTGTATTTCATCTAGTATACTTTAATCTTTCCCCTCATATGTTTAATCCTTCTAGGTAACTGAATTTGATGGCTATATAAAGGCATATAATGTAGATGATTATACAAAAAACTTGAGAATTAATAAAAATTATGGCATATCATGATCTTAGGGGCCTGATGGCTAACAGTTTGAAATTATGCAGGTTTTTTACCTTCTGAAACCTCAATTCCCCAGCATGAAAAATAAGTCTCGTATGATAAGTTCACCTATGTCACATGAAGATTAACAGATAAATGTGAAAATACTTTGAAGTTCGAAGTACATCTACCCACCCACAAACTGTTTACCGAGAGCCTATGACTTCTACTCTTACTCTTGGTTCTTGGGTCCTAGGCCAAGAATAATGAACAAGTAAAGGCTTCATGGAGCTAGTATTAGCTCTTTAGGCTTCAAACTCAATGTTAATGAGTATTCTGCTTATTTCTAATAGTCAACTGTTGATAGAGGACCAAAGAACAGTTTATATCAAGAAGAATGCAAGAAGGAGGCGCAAGATTAGTTGGAGGAGATGCTGACTTTCAACTGTCCACTTGATTGTAACTTTCAGGAGCCATTTTGCCCAAAAGTCAGCCGTTGTCAATAAACAAAGTCACCTCCTACACTGAAAATTCATTCTTCTCTTGTCTACCACCACCAGCTGGATAAGTTCCCCTTTTTTGGTTCCTACAGTATCCTGTGCTGAGCTCTATTAAAGAACCTATCACATTATATTGAAATCATTTCATTACAGAAGAGCATAAGCATCTTCACACAGTCCCATGGTCGCATGGAGGTCTGGTAGGTCTGCATCTGTAAAACTTGTTAAAGGATCCAACTAGCATTCATCTTTGAAAAGTATTTTCCCTCCCTCCCTTCTAGCCCACAGCAAATCACAGAAGTTCTGACATTTTTATAAATCAGAATCATCCTCAACATAAAAGAGAACATTTACCCCCATCTGGGTTAAAAGCATCTCTCAGTCCACTTTAATCAAGATCATCTGCTAGCAGTCTTTTTCCCCCTTGCATGTGCTTATCAACCAAATTGGTAAATTAAGTGAGAGAAGTGCTGAAAATACTTGGGCTTTTTGTCATTGTTCCCCTTTCCTTGTTTTTTCCCCTCTAGAAGAGCAAATATAGGAAGAACGAGGTGAAGGGATAAAGGCTATGCTGAGTGCTAGAAACGAAATTAATTAGAAACCCCCAAACTCCACCCAGTCATAAACAAAGTCTCCCAACAGGAAATTGGTTGTATAGCTGCACAGATGTAATTTAAGAAATCTTTCAATATGTGGCCTTTTCAGTGATGTTAAAGCTATTACACTGACTGATGTGGTATGCTGGGCCTGGATGTTTCCCTCCTAAGGTAACATTCCCCATGTTCTGTGGAGACTCAGTTAGACTATTCTTACATTAGGAAAATGCAAACACACACCAGAGACCATCTAGTCCAAGCCCAGGCTATAGATGTCATATGATATTATTATTATCCAGTCTTTTTATTAAAAAGATGTATAACATCCTCATATTTCCTCATGCAAATTGTGGACTTTACCAATTGGCAGCCATGGAACAGTTCCAATTTTCTGGGGAGCATTTATTCCTTCATATACACAAATGTCAGAATCATTGCATTTACTCAACATACCATTCTAGAAAAGTATGTACAGTTCAAAGATTACAACTGGGATATTTGCTTAATTACAGGCCCCACCATTTTAAGGGCAGCAGGCTATGGAGCTTCTCTAAAGTCCTGGAAAGCTTTTAAACAGAGACAACTCCCTTTTAACTGTAGATGTGTTGATAAGCAACATCATAGCTGACATCTGTTTTGTGCCCTGTGCCAGGTTCTAGGCAGCACTTTAAACACGTTTAATCTTCACAAAAATTTTTTTGAAAGTAAATATTATTCTCTTCATGAGATAACTGAAATGTGAAGAGGTTAAAAACAAACAAACAAATTTCCAAAGTCCCATAGTTAAAAAGTGAGAGTCACTAGTCACACTTGGGCCAATTACCAATTTATCCCCTACACCAGGCTGTTTCCCATTGGCACAGTCACTGGTTACATGGTGATTCTGTCCTTTGGAATTAGTGTTGGATAAGTGTCTTGAAATCTGGGTTGCAGGCATGGCTCTATCACCAAATTGCTGTGAGGCCTTAGATAAATCACTTAATCTCCTTAACCTACAAGGTCTCATTTGATTAAAGTATAAGAAAATACAGGTGTCTGTAAAAATTACATTCACAGATACGATCTTCTAGAGTGTAAATTCCATGAACATATTCTCCATAGTATCTCAAACACCTAGAGTCACAGTAGGAAGTGCTGACTTTTTGTTGAGTGAATAAATGACTGATGCAACCAAAGAAAAATCACTACACAAAAGGCATTAAATTCAGCAAATATTTAGTGCACAGCTGATCTAAGGTGACCACCTTCTATGTGCTACAGTCCAACCTAAATAATTTCATTAATCCTCAAGACCACTCAGCAGCATGGGAATCTGTATTCTTATCTGTATGAAACAGTTAAGGAAAGACATGCAGAAGAGCTAAGCATCTTATCCAAGATTGCACGACTAGTAAGTCTTAGATGATTTTTAAAATTGTTTTATTGTTGTTCAAGTATGGTTGTCTGAATTTATTCCTCACAACTCCCTCCTGACCTCAGTCATCCACACCTCCTTCCTGATTCCACCCCCAACCCTCTGTTTTATCCATGAGTCCTTTATTGTTGTTCCTGAAAACCCTATCCTCTTCTGCCCCCATTATCCCCTTCCACTTCCCCTCTGGTTACTGTCAGATTGTTCTTAATTTTAATGTCTTTGAGCTGATTTTTGAACCCACATTCTCTCTGGTCAAGATATGATGGCAATACAAGGATGAAACATGCATCTGTCTCTTCTCAGGAAGCTTATAGTTCATTACTGAATAGGTAAGCCACATGTAGAGAGAAAAAAAGATCTATTGGGCTAAGTGTAATAAAAGAAAAACAGCAAACAGGGAGAGTAATTCTGAGTGGATTTGTTGGGACTAGTGTTTCTGAATGCTGTCTATACTGTAGGATCATGGGAGTTTGGTATAGGCAACCGTTGGAGATACTGTAGGGTTGGGTCCAGACCACTGCAATAAAGCCACTCCTAATCTTTTTGCTGGTAGAGAGTCTTATATTCAATTTGTTTTTAAAAAAAAGACATCTGTGAAGCACAATAAAAGGAGTTATGCTTGTGCTAGTAATTAAAAAAAAAAACAACTCTAGGTGATTCTAACATGTAGCTAGAGTTGAGAACCACCAATCCATGCAAAGCTCTTCAAAAAGTGCCTATGTGTGGCTTTAAGGTATATGATTTCAGTGAAATGGAGAACTTAAATGACTTGCCCAAGGCCACACATACTCACATGTCAAAGTTAAAACAGACTCCAGACACCCTGTGCCTGAATCATAGGAAACAGTCATGAATTAAAGATGCTGCTGCTACCTTAGACAGCTAAAATGTAACCAGAAAAGTTATTTCATTCTATCAGAGGACATTGTAGATAATCAATTTCACATGTGGCCCAGAGTTTTCACCTAGTACCATAAATTCCAGCTTGAAGCTCCTTGTTACCAACAAGCCTGAGAAATAGTGTGGGGAAGAATCTATTTAATTCTGTCTCTCCTCACATCGCTCATCATCATTCCTGATGTGAAAACACAAAGCTTACTTAGCCCGTATCCACAGATCCTAAATGTAAAAAGAAAAGCTGCTCCCGCTGAGGCATTGCCTTGCATGATGGATGAAGCCAACTATCTCAACTGCTGAAAACTCTCCCAGTCTCACAGTCATAAAACTAAAGGGCAGGGAAAAGAGGCCATATGCTTTGTGCTGGCTGTGGATTTATGTCTGCTTGGATAGAATGAAGAGTCCCTCTACTTCTTTAAAAAAGCAAAACAACCAACAACTTCTTGCTCATTTTTGGAGGAACTGCGTCTTCTAGGTAGGGGGTGATCTAAATACGTTTGTATGCCTAACATTAGGAAAGAGTACAAAAGCTGCAAGGTACCTTTCTGTCCCGATTTCTCTGTTAATGGTCTAGGTTTAGGGAGATTCCAGATTATTTTTCTAACCTGGGAGAAGAAAGTACAGATTTTTCTATTATTCACAAATTTTGGAAAATATAGTTTCAACTATTATGGCTACTAGTATCTTTTAATACTGATTTTATCCTAGAGGAACTATTCATTCTCTAAGTTCTGAGCTTTGCCTTTGGTGCTTCAAGATCCCTCCTGAGGGCATAAGGGAGACAGAGAGAGAAGCTGCAGCTTAGTGTGGGCTCATTCCTCTCCCTCTGGGCCCCTCTCCCCAAAAGAGCATCTCCATTTATATCTGTTTACCACCGATCAGGTTTCTTTTTAAAAAATATATTTTTTTTATTGATTATGCTACTGCATTGTCCCAAATTCTCTCCCTTTGCTGCCCTCTACCAGGTACCCCACTTCTCTTCAGCAGTACCCCCGCCTTGGTTCATGTCCATGGGTTGTGCATATAAGTTCTTTGGCTTCTCCATTTCTTACACTGTTCGTAACATCTGCCTCTACTTTGCACCTACTGATTATACATCTTAATCCTTGTATCTTTTCTCTCATTCTCCTCCTTCCCCCTCCCAGCTGATCCTCCAGATGATCTCCATATCTATGATTCTGTTTCTGTTCTGCTTGTTTTCTTGGTTTGTTTTTATAGATTCAATTGTTGATACTTGTGAATTTGCTGCCATTTTAATGTTCATAGTTTTTGACCATTTTCTTTTTCTTAAATAAGTCCCTTTAACATTTTATATCATAATGGCTTTATGAGGATGAACTCCTTTAACTTGACCTTATCTGGGAAGCACTTTATCTGCCCTTCCATTCTAAATGATAGCTTTGCTGGATAGAGCAATCTTGGGTATAGGTCCTTGCCTTTCATGACTTGGAATACGTCTTTCCAGATCCTTCTTGCCTGTAAAGTCTCTTTTGAGAAATCAGCTGATAGTGTTATGGGCACTCCTTTGTAGGTAACTGTCTCCTTTTCTCTTGCTGCTTTTAAGATTCTCTCCTTATCTGTAATCTTGGGTAATGTAATTATGATGTGTCTGGGTGTGGTTCTCTTTGGGTCTTGTTGGGGACTCTCTGTGCTTTCTGGACTTGTATGTCTGTTTTCTTTGCCAGATTAGAAAAGTTTTCTTTCATTATTTTTTTCAAATAAGTTTTCCAGTTCTTGCTCTTCCTCTTCTCCTTCTGGCATTCTTGTGATTCAGTTGTTGGTACATTTGTTAATTGTACCTACAATTACCAAATTGTAATTGGTAATTAATTGTAGTTGGTAATTTCTGCATCTGATAGGTTGGTCATCTCTGTTTTGTTTAGTTCTTTTTTCTGGGGGTTTGTTCTGTTCTTTCATTTGAGCCATATTTCTTTGCCTCCTCAATTTGGCAGCCTCCCTGTGTTAGTTTTTGTGTATTAGTTAGAGCTGCTTTGACTCCCTGTCTTAGTTGTATAGCCTATTATAGAAAAGGCATCTGAAAATTGTGTAGGGTGGAGGCTTAGGTAATCACTGGGGCAGGGCAATCAACTTCACCACTTTGTGGCTCTGTGTAGGCAGAGGGCTTATTGAGGGGCAATGCCATTGCCGGGATTTTGGAGGTTTGCTGGGCACTTGCCTGACTTCCAGTCACTTCACCCACTTCCCAAATATGACTGGTTTCCTTCCAGCTGTTACCTGGATTGTAGTGAATCTCATAGCAGGTAGATTTGTGTACATTCTAAGTCAATGTGTGCTCTTTAAATGGAGTCTACTGAAAACCCAGGAGCTCTTTCTGCCACCCCAACCACAACTTATATTTGCAGTCAGAAAGTTATGAGGATTTATCTTCCTAGCACGGGAACCTTGGGCTGTGCAGTCTGGCCTGGGGCTGGAATCACTCACTCCCAAGGTATCCCTTTTGTTTTTTATCCACCACACACGAGTGTGGGACTATCCATTCCACCACCGCTGCTGCTGCTCCATGTTGCACTGAATCTCTGCACCTTTCCACTGGTCTCTGTGACTCTACCCTCATACCCATCTGAATGGATGTGGCTTCTTTAAATACTTGGTTGTCAGAATTCCATATACCTTGATTTTATGATGGTTCTGGGTGTTATTTGTTTTGAGATCTAGTTGTAATTCTTTTTTATGGTTGTGTGAGGTGGCAAGGTGTGTCTACCTACACCTCCATCTTGACCAGACTTATTGGGGTTTGTATAAGATTGTTTTTGAGATAACTATTTCAGTTATTAAAAAGTAGTAATTGAGAAAAAAAAGATAACCAAAGATGTGTATAGAATACTCTAATTTCTCAGAATATAACTGTATTTATAATGATAAGAAAAAAGCATATAAGAAATCGATACATTGAGTTATCTCTTACAATTAGTAACAAGTCATATATTCACTGTTTTGCTTCCTTGTGTATTCTAAGTTCTTTGTCATGGGCTTTGTGAGAAGAAAAAATAATCACAAATGTAGGTAAAAAAGAAAACTCATGTTTTCAACAAATTTGAACTTTTGAGGACCCAGCAGAATGAAGGTGTGGTTCAGTACCACCTCAAGAGGTGCTCTTTTAGAATGCCACTTGAGGAAAATGGCCTGCTTGTGGTGTGCAGGCACCTGCTTTGGGGCATCTCTGCAGCTCACATATCCATAAATAGGGTATGCTGCTGACTTGCAATTGGCCCCACCCACCATCTCACAATAATGGCCATTTCTAAACCTATGGTGACGGGATATTCAGTAGCAGGCATTTCCGACTTAAAGAACAGTCTAATATAGTTGAACAGATGGCCTGGATGTACAAACAACAAAGCAAAGAAGAGAAGAAATTGCTGAAGCCCACCACATATTGGTTACAGAAAACTAGGACTAGGTCTATGGTCTTTTGAGCTCCTCTAAATCAACTGGGTTAACCCATCTTCAGTAACAAAATGAGTCAGAAGCATAGTAAATAAAGGCATTGACTTTGCTGTCAAACATCTGTCAAAACCTTGGTTCTATCCCTAACCAGCTGAGAAGGTCACCTGCCTTCTTCATGCTTCAGCTTCCTCAACTGGAACATCAGGGTCATGTATTACTGTGCAGGGTTACTGTGAGGCTTAGGTCCAAAATCTCATGCATGTTGGCTGATACTAGGGCTGGACAGAGTCAGGGCTCACCAAATTTTACTAGCATGATACATAATATTATTGTATTCTCTTTGTTCCTCACATCTATCTGCTTTTCCTGGAAGCATCAAAACTATATTTATATTAAGTCCAGCCAAGTTATAGATGTTGAAGTAATGTAGGTTTAGCTAAGGGTTGTCCTTGGCATTTGGGAAAATAAGGCAAGAAACTGCAATGTTCTTTCAATTATAATTGTCTAACACAAATATGCTGCCCAGGTAGTGGGTAAAAATAAGTAGGATCATATACAGTCCGTCATCAGACTGATGAGAGACTGCATATGAAGAGTGGATAATATTTAGAGGAGCAAGGTTCACTGGAACACAAACTATAAAGTTTGATAAAACAGAGGTCTTTACATTATTTAATTTGAAAGTTTTCTAAATCTTTGCAAAATGTAAATCCATTTTTATTAGACACTATGTAGGTTTTTTAATTGGAAGAAGTAGAGCATATTTTTTAGTTTCATGGATATAAATACATATACAAGATAGTAAATGTACATTTTTTCATTACATAATATCTTGAAATAAAACTGGAAGGAACAAATATTTCAGGCTATCTGGCAGCAAATTAAAATAGTCAGAAAATAATAAGAAAATTTGCATGTTTAACCCAGAAAATTCCATGTAAAATGCCACACTTGAGTTAAATTTTTGAAAAATCTGCTTTGATCCAGGTATTTATACAATCTTGATATTTAATTTTCTTTCATCATATCTGTAAAATAGCACCCAAACACATCTTCCTTGTTGTCTTCATTTTTGAATCTGTGATTTGTTTGTGCTTGGCTCTATATGAGAAAATATGGGGCCATGTAAATTAAATATCACCTTCCTTTATCATCATGCTTATATACCTTGTAATCATGAATTATACAGGCCAGTATTAACTGTCTTATTGTGAGACAGAGCAGCTGCATGGAACTCACAGTGGGGATACAGGAAGTGGCTGAAGGGGCAAAATTGAGCCACATAGTTTTGACAGGAGGAACTGTCAGGCATTCTCCTGTTTACTGTGGTTTTTATCAAAATATACTCATAACATTTCAGGGAAACTCAGCTTCCCTATCCCAAACCTAGTCATGACAATACCAAATGGAATTAGAAGTGAAAGAGAAAGAAGAAACTAAAACTGTTTACATTAAATTATTTTTAAAAACATGTTGTGTTCCTAGGGAATGGATGGGGAGTTAAACTTAGGTGACTCACTCAAAAGCTAATGATACCCTTTCCATTCCTCTCCTCTCTATTCTTCACTTGCCCTTATTTATCCACAACTAGATATGTTTAGATACGGGTGAGATTTGATTGAATGGTTCAATCACTGTACATTTATTGAGAACCTCTCAGTTAATCTAATGTTTCTTATCCCTATAAGCACATTGCAATCATCTGGGGAGATTAACAGATGTACTGAGGCCTGGGTTTCTGAATATTTTACAACTCTTGAGTTAATTCAGTGTGTATCCAAGTTTGAGAATACCTGGCCTAAATATATGGGATTCAAAGGTAAATCAGGATTTCCCCTCTCCAGGAAATTACTAAATTATCTGGCTAATTCAGACCCAAATAAACAAACAAAAAACTAAGCTACATTTTTTCCTATATCATTTTTCCTTTCTTTTCCTTCGTTCTTTCTTTTATTCAAATATTTATGGAGTCTGCTTTGTGCCAGAAACTGAGGCAACAGTGACACTATCTTTTGTGCCAAAGTACATGGTCTGGTGGCTGTTGCAGGCAATCAAAATAAGGTACCGGTGCACTGTTGGTGGGAATACAGACTGGTGCAACCACTCTGGAAAACAATATGTAATTTCCTCAAAAGCTACAAATGAAACTGTCTTTTTTTGACTTGGAGATTCCACTTCTGGAATATATCCAAAGAATCTTGAAACACCAATTCAAAAGAGTACTTATATGTGCACCACTATGTTAATAGCAGTGTTATTTATAATAGCTAAGATCTGGAAACAGCCTAAGTGCCATCAGTAGATGTGTAGTGCATCTATACAGTGGAATACTACACAGCAGTAAAAAAAGAAGGTAATCTTACCTATTGCGACAGCACGGATGGAACTGGAGACTATTATGCTAAGTGAAATAAGCCTGGCAATGGGAAACAAATAACACAGAATCTCACTTATAACTAGAATCTAAGGAACAGAATAAACTAATGAGCAAAATAGAATCAGAGGCACAGAAACCAAAGAACAGACTGATAGAGGGAAGAGAGGAGGCTGGAACTGGTTGAAAGAAGGTGAAGGGATTAGACTAGGAACATTCATGCATCACCCAAGGTGCAAGGTGGGGATTGATTGTGGGAATCAGGGCCTGGGGAAAGAGGGCCAAGGAGGAAAAATTCGGAAAACTATAGTAGGATAAATGATCAAAATTTTTAAAAATAAAGCGAGGAGAAAGGTAAGCACTGGATTCAAAGTGATCCCCAAAGGAAGGCCCATTAGCCAGCCATAATGTAAGTTTAGGGAGAAGTCTTTTAAAGGAGGTAATATGTGAGCAGGTTTTTCAAAGTGGAGCTAGAGTTAGCCCGTGTATATGTGGGTAGTTGTGTATACATATATTATGTCAAGGGCAGTCTAGCCAAAATGAAGAGCATATACAAGAGCATAAAGATGAGAACACTGTGCATCTTTGGAGCCATGAGTTTGCCAATGGGGCTGAAGTAAAAGGTCCATTTAGGAACAAAATCAGAGAAGCTAGATTCAGATAATAAAAAAGTATCACTAGCCATATCCAGGAGTCAAAATGTGACCCTGAGACTCTGGAGAAGCTTTTGAAGAACTTTAAACTAGTAAGATTTAGGTTTTGAGATAAATTCTGGAAGCTTCTTTTGGTACAAAAAGGAAGGAGGGACACATTTGTTCATGCCAGGATATCTACAGTAGTCAATTCCCTGCCCATCTTTATGCTACTGTTGATACCTGGTTGCTCAACCTGAATTTATTAAATATTCCTGTAGGTAAATTTTCACTGTGCAAGGGGAAGCCTTACACCATTTCTTAGTATTTGAAAGACACTGAAACTCCTCTTTCAGGTAATGTAGCAGTAATAGTAATACTAATAGTAGTAACTTCTATCACATCCTATATGCCAAGAAATTTACATACATTTAATCCTTATCATAACCTTTGTTAAGGTGGTATCATAATTATCATTTTGTACATGGGAAAATAGAAGCTCAGTGAAGTTCAGTAACTTGCTCAAGATCACAAAGCTTGTATGAGACTGAGCTGGGAAGTTACAGCTGACTGTGAAGTTACAGCTCTTTCATCTTACGCATGTCACTTCCCCATCCTACACAGAACACAGCACCCTGTACTCCCCACGGCCTCACAGCAGAGGGTGAATGGGATAAAACACAGCATCAGCCCTCAGCCAGGGCACTGATAACAGTCCTGTTCTGAAAATCAGCCCAGAAGGGCCGAGGAAAGCATAGCTAGTTTCTTCCAGTTACATGGTCAGAACTTTATGCATGCTAGTCAGGACCCAGGCATGTGGACCCAATCCAGTAGCTTTATATGCCAGACGTATCCTACAGAAGTGTTGTGTAATAGCCCCTGATTCATGGCTGGGGTCACTCAATATCCCAACCTCTTTTATAGCTGTTGCTTTTTTATCTTTTGAGCTGCCCTACATCACGTTCCACAACGAATTGGGTGACTCAGTACCAGTATATGAGGATATAACCAGGTAATAAATATTTATTAACATGAAAAAACCTCAGAGCAAGCTATTGTAGAGCAAAGAGTATGAATTTTGTTGGATACAAATGAAAGGAGACTTGACTTGTAGTTGTGAGCACAATAAAATACACAGATGAAGTACTGTAGAACTGTACACATAAAATCTGTATAATTTTATTATCCAGTGTCACACAATTAAATTTAACAAAAAATAAAGTTAAAAAATCAAACAGATTTAAATCTCTGTTTTACCAGTTATTAACTGAGTTGACTTGAGGCAAAAGACTTACCCTTTCTGGGTCTCAGTTTCATTATCTGTAAAATGCAGGGAAACTGTGACCACTAACATAATGCATGGAAGTCAAAGTCCTGTGACATAGTGAGCCCTCCACAAGTGTACAATTTCCTTCTCCTGTGACTAAAGATGAATTAATTAAGCATTAGTGAAACAGCCTCCAAAATGGACATGCTACAGTTGACAGAGAGGATAGGCTTTACCTGAGTGGACTAGCTTTTAGGAAAGCAGATGTCACTTTCTGATACAGGTGAGAAATACACATGTTCTTTAAATATATCATCAAGGAGAGAGTTCTGAGTGCCTGGCATCTATGCAGACTTGAAAAAATATGGTACTCGAGGGACAGCTGGATTCCAGCCCAGGGACTTGTTTCTTTGGCCATGTGTACTACTGTACTCACAGGGAATGCAGCGATGGGGCGGGGAGATGCCTCAGAAATGTGTTCCTAGTTGGACAGAGGTAGGACACAAAATGTTATGGAGGGAAAACAGCTGGTTTTTAGAAGATACATTTAAAAATCAAAGTCAGGAAACCAGAAAGAATGAGTTTAAACCAGGTAACACTTTGAAGGTCAAAGAGCTTTCAGATACTCTAGAACAGGGATGTCAAACTCATTGTCACCAGGGGCCACATAAGCCTCACAGTTGCCTTCAAAGGGCCTAATGTAATTTTAGGACTATATAGATGTAACTACTCCTTAACTGGAGACAAGGAGTGCGGCCCTGCTGCAGGGTAGAAACACGGGCCAGATAAAAAAAGGGGGGAGGGCCGGATTTGGCCTGCCGGCCTTGTGTTTGCCATCTGTGTTCTAGAAGCAGGAAAAACATTAGAGTTGTTTAGCTAGGATTTCCAAACAAGGAATTTTCTCATATGGTCCTTAGGGAGACTGTGAAACCTACAACTGTGTGCCTAATAGAGTGTGCATCAGTGTGTTTTGGGAGCAGAAAGTCTATATTCTTCGGATTTTCAAAAGGATTAAGGGCACAGACTCTATGCTCAAATCCTGTTTCACCTAATTTCTGTGTGATTGTTATAAAAATTGATTAATCTTTCTGGGAATAATAATAAAATTTATCCCACACTGCCGTTAAGAGAATTAAATGTGTTAACATTTATAATGCACTCAGAAAAGTACGTGGGTGATAGTGTTCATTAATAATAATCATCATCATCTTGGATTCAGAAGGAACTGCTTATCCCTGGATCCTGCACAAACCTTGCCCTAAAAACTAATGAATAAGCCACTTGAGAAACCTAGGCATCAGATGTCTAATACATAAAGTGGGATGCCTCTCATCTCTAATACTTTTAAACATCTGCTTTGCACCAGGCACTGGGTGGGCCTTCTAAATACAAAAGTAAGATAATGCCCCTTCCCTGGAGTAACTCATATTCTGGGATGGGTAGACAAGTGCAAAATAAATATATAATTATAATTAACTTGCAAATTCAACAACAGAGCTATATTCAGAGGCTTATGGTGTCCCACATGAGAGATGGTAATTCAATTGTGGGAACAGATGACCTTCCGCATGTGTCTAGGAAAGCTTTGCTTAAAGAGGTGTTTCAGGAGGATGGAGTGGCCAGGGTCTTGTAAGCAGAGAATTTTAGCAAAGGTAAAGAGACAAGAGGCACCAATGCAAGGGTGAAGGGCCTTGGTACTGGCCCTTCATGGTACTGGAGTCCAAAATATGGGACAAGAAGTGGGGAGAAGGGAGCAGGTGGTGGGGGTGGGCAGTTGACCATGAAGGGCTGGATGCCTCAGAGAGAAGCTGAGACTTACCGGTAGGGAACATTATACGGTTTACATGTAGGGGTGAATGTGGCAGTGAATGTAAGAATGGGCTGAAGAGCAGGGACTGAAAGATTTTGAAACAAAGAACAAGGATGGCTAAAACAAATCCAAAGCATGATCTAGGTTCTTAGCTGAGGAGATACTAGGAGGAAGAAAGACACCCAAAACATTAGGAGATAAACATGAATGACTTGGTAATTGATTACACATGAAATGCAAGGGAGACACATTCAGGTATAACCCCTGAGATTTCTAGCTTGGGTGACTAGGTGTGTGGTGATTCTGAAATTAAGAGAATGAGAAGGAGCTAAAGATATGCTTAGGGGAATCATGAGCTCAGTATAAGACATAATAAGTTGGAACAAGTGAGTGGGATGCATTGAGTAAGTCCTGGGTCACTAATAAAGATTAAATTAGATAATGCACATGGATTGCTTTGTAAACTAAAGAAAAGTAATTATCCTCATTACTATTGCCCTTAGTTTATAGTGCAAGCCTCACAAATTCTTATTTATCCTCTCTCAGCCTTAAATTTTCCATCCAATTTAATGGGAATAATAACCATCTATCATCTTTAACTCATAAGATATTTGGGAATAAAATGAAATTGTCTATGAAACATTGAGTTCTTTGTGGGAAAGATACATAAATCTAATATAATATTATTAAATGGCATTAAATTCAAAGAGATGAACCAGTGTATAATAATGATTTTCCACAGTACTCAATAAGTCAATTATAGCTCTGAAATGCATGGTTTAACATGACAGCCAGATCACTGAGATATTTTTAATCATATAAGTGAAAAATTAATTTCCCTATTAGTCATCTATTTTTGAAGACTCTTTCCCGGAAAACAAAGTATTGTCTGGTTTTTTTTTTGTGAGTGTATTGTGGGTGTGCCTAGAAGTGTGTAGCATTCATGTGTACAAAATAAATAATGAACAGAGATTAAAATAATTAACAAATAATTATTAAAAAATGAATAATTAGTATAGTTAATAGCCTGGCTCCCTGTAATTGGTCAGTAAACCAAAGCTGAGGAAGTGAAGTGATACCTTTTATATAGAATTTTTAGACTTTAATATAAACTCTTAATATCTTGACCAGGAGAACTGGCTCATAAGAAATACTCAAAAGGCAAAATTAAGGACTGGCAATTATCCAAGGTATTTGGAGAAGCCTAGGTCCCAACTGATGCATAGTCTTGTTTGTACATTTAATTTTCTGGACTAATGTCAGTACTCTGTGATACACTGACCAAGGCGGGAAATCACAATTGAATCAGTTAAATTGAAACCCTGTTTTGTAGTGCTAATGAACCAGGCAGTCTTTGTATTCATTTACCTGAAAGTCCATTCACTGGTGAGCAAAAGGAATCTCATTTGTTCCATTCCCCATCTCTAAGCAGTAAATGAGATTCCTAAATTTGTCCCTGTAACATATTCTATTCTTTAATAGCCCTTATTGCCAGAAAATATCTCATCTGAGTCTCATCTAAATTCATCATTAGGTGCCAACCAGCATGCAAAATGTTGAGAAAAAACCTTATCAACTAGTGAGTGAGTAAAAGAAGAAAAAACTTTCAGTCCAAAACAAACAAAAGGAGTCACTAGCTGAGATGTTCATTGTTTATTTCTCACAGTGACATGTGTAGAAGACAAGTGGTACCCTTAAACACTGTATAAGTTTGTTTCACAATTATCTTATTGGAGAGGGAGAAATCCTTATCTCTTAGGTACTCATGTTGGTACTTGGGTCTCCAAGACATAAAATAGCTCATCTCAAAAAAATATAAGACAGGAAAACCTAATGTCATGTGTCATTCTCTTGTAATACTGGTACTTTCCTAGGAAGGAACTTTGAAACTATGTCTGCAAACTATAATGTTCTCTCCCAAATACATCAATGTATTATTTCCCTCTGCCTTGTGACTCTCTCCCCCTACAAATCAAGGTTGAGAAAAATTATTTTTTCCTGTAAGTAAAAGCAATTGTTCATGAACTGAAAATGTTTCCATGACAGTTCTCATATTCATGGACTTTAGCCATGAATGTAGATTTAAACATCTTATATTCTCAGATTAAAACCAAATATCAAAACATTCAAGAAATATATCTTATTTGAAATACATTAAAAATTGCTATAATTTATACGGAAGACAATAAAATCTACATGGATCTCATTCATCATGGGTCAAAAGGGTACAGTGCTCACATGTCTACTTGGCAATAACAAGAGCTGCTACTAATATAGCACTGAGCAGTGCCAAGGCAGTATTCTATGAACTTGATGGATAGTACCTCATATAATTTTCACTAGAACCCAGTGAAGTCAGTACAATCATTCCTATTTTTCAGATGAAAAATCTGAAACACAGGGAGGTCAAGTCACTTGCTCAGTCACACAGCTCATAAGTGGTAGAGATAGGAATAGAATCCAGGTAGTCCAGTGCCAGAATCTGTGCTCTTAACCACTATGAAGTATAAATTTCTTAAGTAAATCTGTCCAACATACAGCCAATCAAGATAATCTGGTTTTAATTTCGGAAGACTGTATATTTGATTGATGATCACCTCAGTCATCTATTTAATCATCACCATCATATTAACAATGATCATAAGTGCTTTTTATTGCATGTCGCTGATGTGCCTCACAGTATAATAGGCATATTGCCTAGATTACCTTATTTAATTGATATCTTACAAAAATTCTACCAAGGCACCTATTAGCCTCATTTCACAGGGAAGAAAATCATGGCTTAGAGAAGACAGATGCCTTTCCCAAAGTCAAAAACAAAAAGTTGCAGAGCTAGCCAGGAATCTAGACTCCATGCCCCATAGCCTCCAACAATCATGCATTGTCTCCATCTCACTCTATTGACCTAGCTTTGGATTAAAATTATGATAGAAGTTTTATACCCCCCTTCTTTAGGATGGGATTAGACATGCATATTTGTGCAATGCCAACATATTACACTGCTTAATCAAAGTCCACTTTAAAGTTCTTTTGACCTATATACCCAGTGAGCCTGGTTGAGAATTCGTATTCTTCCTAGCCACTGGAAGGTATGGCATTTTGTAAAGCCCATGACAAATGTGTTTAAAATAAAGATGATGGTTAATCATCAAGTTTAGTGTCACTATCAGGTTCTGGTATAATGAAATTGTTTTTCATCTATGTTACATCAGATAATTAATTTCCGAGACTTTTTACTGAGCTGCAAAAACATTACCAGGTAATTTTATCAAAATGAGCATTCCCATGAGACAAATAATGCAGTTTAAAGTTAAAGTAAATTAATCTTTCAAGTATTATGTGAAAATAACCATCTCAGTTATTGTTAATAATCACTATAAAACAAATAAATTAAGTCTATATTATTTCCTTATTCTGTTTATTACTGCATTTCCATTATTAGTAAAATTAATAAATAATGAAGATTCATGGTCATGAGACAGATGTAGCTGAGCTTTCCATGTTAGACAGACAATACTTCATGTTTGTATTTCTAACATAAATACAACTGAATTATAAAATGCCCCCAAATAAATGTCACTTGTTAGTGATGTAAACAAGACAGTTGTGTCTGTGTGTGCTTGTGTGCATACACATACAAACTAAAGCCAGAGGAAAGCAGTACAGAGCTGGACTCAACACCATCTGGGCCCCAGTTGCTCTATTTTCTTGCTCCATTATTTTCAAAACAAAACTTCTGCCTTATGGTCCAAAATGCCTGCAACCATCAGGTCTGGTTTCCAGACAGCAGGCAGGAGAGACGAGGAAGAAGGGAGGGGCCTCTCTTTAAATGACGGGTCCTGGAAATCACTCAGTCCCTTGTGCTTTTATCCACCAACCAGAACTTAGTCCAATGCAACATCCAGCTACAAGAGAGGGGCTTGGAAATGTCTATATTTTATCTCTGGCTAAAAATTAAGGCCCCATTTTTAGAAAGAAGAGGTGAATGGATGCTATATAAGGTAATTTAAAAGTCTCTATGAGATCTTAAGAATATAAAAAGATTAATACTCTTTTCCTTTAAAGTAAGATATTACCTTTGGTATTTGTAGGTATTTTCCCTTCTCGCCCCCAAATCTAGGCCCTGGCAACTATATAAAAATGTAAAACCTGAACTGGGATTGTCTATTCCACAGCTAAACATAGACATTATGTATATATGAGTGAATGTTATTGCTATGCTCTTTTAAAGTGTCTTTCTTTGAGCCTGTTTCTCTGCTATGTAGGAAAGGAGGGGCAGCCACACAGAGCCAAACCAGTGTTATGGTTAGACCTCTTCTGATAAAGTTAACAAGCACAGATGTCATCCATTAGCACAACTTTGGTTATCAGGTTTAAAATGTAACAGGCTGACAAACAACAGAAGTCTTAAACTTGACAAAATTGTAATGAAAGGGGAAATATAACACAGCAAAGCCATCTTGCTGAGAACAAGAATTCAGGCTGATATGTGCAAACAAGGGAATATCTCATTTAGCTTGATAACACCCCTTTTTGACATACTGCCTGTTCTTATGGGTTATTTCAGATTTTTTTCATCTTCAATTCATGGGAGGATTCCCCTGTTCTGTCAGCTTTTTCTTTCTCGTTGCACTAAGGAGCAACTCCCCACTCCTTAACGATTGCTGTCAAAGGCAAGGACACACAGCACCCAAGGTTGAAGGGAAATTGCAAATAATCTAAGTAAATACAAATTTAAGGAAGTCATAAGTTACCATACCTTTTGAACTAAATTAAAAGACTAAAACTAGAGACTTAGAAATCTCAAGGGGTAGATTATTCAACAGACTAGTACAAATTATTAGTATGATAGGTAAAATGGAAAAAAGAGGTGACTGCTCTCTGGCTCTTTGTCTTATTGTATTATGTGACAAAGACACAGGCTCAGTTTCAAACAAACTTGTGGTCAAACTCTGGCGAAACTAATCAGGGTTCTTGACTGCATACAAGAGAAACTAATTATGGTTAACTTAACCAAAAAAAAAAGAACTTACTGAGAAAATATTGAAGGGTAGACTTCAGAGGCTTCAGGAAGACAGAATGGATTTGAAAAATAGGCATGAACCAAAGCTAGGATACTGAAATAAGAACCAGAGCATACTTGGAAACAGTTATGGACACTCACCGTCACAGATGGTGTAGCTATAAACTCTGATACCTTTATTCCCTATGGATGCAGGACGCTATAACTGTGGGTGGAATACATTCTAAGTAGTTCCTGTTATTTGCTTCAACTGTTTCACAATTTTCATTTCATAAAGAAATGTCCATCAGACTGGTCAGTCTGAGGTTAGATATTTAGGCCCTGTCAGAAGTCTGGTCATTTGAGATTCTGCTGTGGAAAAATGAGCCCCATATCCCAAGCCTCGTATTACTAATATGTTCCCCAGATAGAAGTGTCCAGATATCGAGCATTCGAAAATGTAGCTCTTCGTGTAGAATATGCAACTTGACAGATATGTGATCATGATCAAGTTACTCAAGTAAGCCCTTGGAGACTCAAATACATTACCTCCAAAAAGGAGATAATTAATGCATATCACCTACAATCATTCTGATGATCCAATGAAGTTATACATTTAACCATAAGTCCCATAATAAGTAAGCATTCAATATGTTGGTGTAACATGCAGTTGTGAGAAAATATAGGAAAAATGCTTGATTCCATCCACATTAATATTGATTCCATAAACATTAACAATTTTCATGANTGAGGTTAGATATTTAGGCCCTGTCAGAAGTCTGGTCATTTGAGATTCTGCTGTGGAAAAATGAGCCCCATATCCCAAGCCTCATATTACTAATATGTTCCCCAAATAGAAGTGTCCAGATATCGAGCATTCAAAAATGTAGCTCTTCATGTAGAATATGCAACTTGACAGATATGTGATCATGATCAAGTTACGCAAGTAAGCCCTTGGAGACTCAAATACATTACCTCCAACAAGGAGATAATGAATGCATATCACCTACAATCATTCTGATGATCCAATGAAGTTATACATTTAACCATAAGTCCCATAATAAGTAAGCATTCAATATGTTGGTGTAACATGCAGTTGTGAGAAAATATAGGAAAAATGCTTGATTCCATCCACATTAATATTGATTCCATAAACATTAACAATTTTCATGATTGTTACCATAATCAAGACTCAATTTAGAAAATTTAAATTCCAAACTCCATTTTATCTCTGCTGCCCTAAAGTATTGATGTAATTGGTTGATATAAATTTCTCTTATATTTCTTTTAATCTTTCAGCATTTCCTCCTCTTCCCCTTTCTTCCCCCTTTCTCTTTCTCTGATCTATCTCTTCCTCTGATTTTGTTGTTGTGATTGAAGAGATCTGGTGTTTTATTCTGAAGAGTTTCTGACAGTCTGAATTTTCCTGATTTCATCCCCAGCTGGCATGAGGCATGTTCTTCTCTCACTTGTACTTTCTGGACTTTGATAGTTAAATGTGGATGACTGATCAGATTCAAGTTCAAGTTCCTAGTAAGACTGCTTTATAGGCAGTGTGTTGTGCTTATATCGGGAAATACATTAATGTCTAATTATTTGTTGTTTTATTTTGTCAGTACTTAGAATCATTGCCAAGACTCATTAATTGATCATGGATTGCAGTGTGTTATTTGAAATGCTCAATAAGAAAATCTTTCCCTTATCTGGTTACCGTAAAGTACAGTCACAGGGGAAGACAGCTTAATACTTCTTTACCTTCATTTATCAGTTTCAAAAATATATTGGTATTTTAGCATCTTCCAAAGGTGACCAATCAATATGATAAGTATTTTTTCTTAGTGTTATTACAATGTTATGAATTTGAAGATATTTAATAGGTTCAAACCATTTTAGTTATCCTAACTAATGCTCATGTGGCTCATCTCTGGCCAGTCAGAGTCTATTCTAGTAGGCTCCTGACTCCATTTGATCGGATCCTAGTAGTTTTTAGTAACTTTGTTGGTAACTTCTTTGGTTTTTGATATGACAATATGTTCCTGCCCCAAGACCTCCAGTTATAAAATCGCACCAACAACGTTTTCAATAACTTTCCTGTTCCTTCTTTCTTTTTCCTCGGCCAGGAGTCAAGTTCAATTAATCAGATTGACACTTTCTCCTTAACTTGACACTTTTTTCCCAATCTTTTTTCTCTCACATGCTAGAGGCTTATAAATATAACTCATGTAAGCAGTTTAGGCTTATTTTTAAATATTTGGTAACTAATTCCTCATTAAATGTAGTAAGTCCAAATTCACTGAGTTTTGAGGTTCACCATGATTTGGATCCATTAGCCCCATTTTACTTTGAGTTTCCTGAAACATATCCTACATTCCAGCCAAATACATCACCCTAATTCTTTAAAAATGCCCTGTACTACTCTATGTTTATGGCTTTGCCTAGGCTGATTAATCATACTTNGACAAGCTTAATACTTCTTTACCTTCATTTATCAGTTTCAAAAATATATTGGTATTTTAGCATCTTCCAAAGGTGACCAATCAATATGATAAGTATTTTTTCTTAGTGTTATTACAATGTTATGAATTTGAAGATATTTAATAGGTTCAAACCATTTTAGTTATCCTAACTAATGCTCATGTGGCTCATCTCTGGCCAGTCAGAGTCTATTCTAGTAGGCTCCTGACTCCATTTGATCGGATCCTAGTAGTTTTTAGTAACTTTGTTGGTAACTTCTTTGGTTTTTGTTATGACAATATGTTCCTGCCGCAACACCTCCAGTTATAAAATTGCACCAACAACCTTTTCAATAACTTTCCTGTTCCTTCTTTCTTTTTCCTCGGCCAGGAGTCAAGTTCAATTAATCAGATTGACACTTTCTCCTTAACTTGACACTTTTTTCCCAATCTTTTTTCTCTCACATGCTAGAGGCTTATAAATATAACTCATGTAAGCAGTTTAGGCTTATTTTTAAATATTTGGTAACTAATTCCTCATTAAATGTAGTAAGTCCAAATTCACTGAGTTTTGAGGTTCACCATGATTTGGATCCATTAGCCCCATTTTACTTTGAGTTTCCTGAAACATATCCTACATTCCAGCCAAATACATCACCCTAATTCTTTAAAAATGCCCTGTACTACTCTAGGTTTATGGCTTTGCCTAGGCTGATTAATCATACTTTTCACTTTTTGAAATTACAGCATGTTTCAGGACACACGTTAGGAGCTACCTCCTTCTGGGAACTTTCACAAAACCACAAACCATCTTTCTTTGTCTCTTCCCTGTGGCATTTTTCACTCAACATTTCACATTTTACTTACTTATCCACATGTCTACATAGCATCAAATGAATTAAGTAAATAACTACAAACATAAAATAACTCAGATCAGAGATATGTTACTGATATTTTTGATACTGGGTTATTCTTCTATTTTTAAAAAGGATTTAAAACATAACAGACTGAAATATCTTCCGACATCTTTACACCAATTCTCCAGTGATTTGTAAATGAGCTGCAAGCCCTAGGAGGTCTGCCTAAGCAATGGTTTAAATGCTTTATCTTGTACTTGGCATATTAATATTACAAAAATGGAATGAACTGAATTTCTAAATGAACAGCAGAGCAAACAGGGAAACATCACAGTAATCACTGCTGCTTTTATCGCCTTTTTCTGTAGGCAGACTAAAAAAAAGAAAGAACCTCCAGAAAAGAAAATAAATTCTACTATTATATCAATTCGGAATGGATTACATCATAATCAGACTGTTTTCAGTACTTTGGCCTACAGTCAAGGATATAGTAATGTTGTGAGACAGCATTTAAAAAGTACATATGACAAAATAAATAAAGACAAAGGTTGAATTCTTTCTTCTTGATGTCATTTTATGCCCAACATACTTGTGTTCCATTAGCAGGTATCTCAGTATTTTCAAGACCATTTGTTAAAAAAAAATATTTCGGAATGAACAAAAATACAGGAATCATAGCTCAGAAAGTTTTAGAAGTGACTTGCTTATCAAAAACTGTAATCCACAAGTTCAATACTTCTTTAATTATGTAAATTGGAGACAATTTATGTGGTTGGAATTCAGAGAATAAAATTACTCAGTCTCCTGCTAAAACAATAAGTTTTACTCTGTACCTTTCCTTCCTAGTTTTGCCCCATGAAGATCATAGCAGGCTATCCATGTATCTGGTGGCAGGAACAATCACTGTTAATTTTTTGCTGCAGGAAATTTTATTCTAGAGTCTCTAATACAAAGAGTGTAACTCTAAGCTTCAAATCATACTTTTCTGAAGGAGAATGGTCATTAATGACAAAGAGGATTGGAGGAAATGCCTCCAAAGGTTGGGTGTATACAACTATCAAGGAATATAAAGACAAACAAGAAGATTAACTCCTATCGTAGGAGTTTATATGTTGCTTTTCTACAAAGATATGGGTGAGAAATATGACCAGGGTGGGAAAAGTCTAATTTGCAAAAGATGACATATCTTTTGGCTATCTAGAATTGTGCAGTCATAAGTAAAATGGTCCTCCTTATCTTCTTCCCAATACAAAGCTCCTACCCTGAGCCTGGAAGTATTTCCCCTTCAATGTATGATAAGATTTTCAGTAGAAAGACAAATAATTGTGAAATTTAAATGGGTAAGTGCTAGTTTTTGAATTTTTATAAGTTGCTTGCCCCTTATATTTTATACGTTTGTATTTCAAAGATTAAAAAAGGGGATATTTAATACAAAAATGCTGACTCAATATCTTATTCTAGTATAAGCTATTAAGAATGGGCAGGGCTGGGAATATAAGACAGAAAACTGTACTTGAACACAAATTAATAAAAAAATTAAAATTAAAAAAAGAATGAACCCTATTAAAAATAAACACAGATCTCAGCATGAAAATTGGGTTTCCTTTTCTTGAAGAATACTCAATTTTTATGAGATATAAGTTCCACTTATTTTCAAATAAAACTGTAACCCTGATAAAATTCAGTCATCCTGATTTTAAGCTTTACAAAGTTTATGTACCCAAAATGATAGCACAATTTTATCTTGTCATGTATAATAGTAATAGAGAATTCCATGTTATCCAATGAAAATAGAAGAAAAGGTAAACAAATAGGAAAAGAAGCAAAGTAGTTATTTTAATTTAAAATAATTCAGGATCAAGAAACATTAAAAATACTTTATAAGTAGAATGACAAGCAAATTTTTTTTAAGTTTATATTTTGTACATGCCCCAAATATAAAATACTGTAGAATTCCTCTCAATACAATTATTGTAGGCTAACTTTTTAAAAATTAGTTGAAGTACAGAATTTTATTTTTCTATTTCTATCATATTTTTTCATTACCATTTATCCCCCTTGTATCCTCTTCCATTTCTATCTACCTCACTCCCCCACTGCAATCACAACACTGCAATCACAAGTCCACCCCTCCAACCCTCAACCACCTTTCCCCAGAGCTGTCTGCCTGCTTTCTATCTATGAGTCTCTCAGTTTTCTTTGTTAAATCACTTTGTGCAGATTCCACATATGAGTGAAATCATATAGTGTTTGTCTTTCTCTGACTGGCTAACTTCACTTAGCATAATGCTTTCCGGGCCCATCTAAGCTGTTGCAAAGTGTAAAATCTCCTTTTTGATGGCCAAGTAGTATTCCATTGTGTAAATGTCCCATAGTTTTATCCACTCATCTATTGATGGACACTTGGGCTTTTTCCATATCTTAGCAATTATAAATGATTCTACAATAAACATAGAGGTACTTATGTTCCTTTAAATTAGTGTTTTGGGTTCCTTTAGATATATTCCCAGAAGTGGGATAACTGGGTCAAAAAACAGATCCATTTTAAATTTTTTGAGGTATCTCCATGCTGCTTTACACACGGGCTACACCAGTTTGCATTCCCCTTTCTCCACATCGCTGCCAGCACTTGGTTCTTATTGATCTATTGATGGTGGCCATTCTGACAGGTGTGGGATGGTATCTTGTTGCAGTTTTAATTTGCATCTCTTTGGTGATTAGTGATGCTGAGCATCTTTTCATGTGTCTATTGGCTATCTGTATGTTCTCTTTGGAAAAGTGTCTATTCAGGTCCTTTGCCCACGTTATAATTGGTTTGTTCATTTTTTTGGTGTTGAGTTGTGTAAGTAGTTATAAATTTTTGATATTAACTCCTTAAAAGAGTTAAGCAAATATGTATCAGCAAATATGTTCTTCCATCCTGTGGGTTGTCTTTATGTTGGAGGGGTTGAGACTCTGCACCTTATACGTGACTCAACCCGGTGAAAGTCTCTGGGTAAACTTGAAGATTCCTCTGGGGGCAGGGCAGAGACCTCCTCGCCTTGTGGCAACCAACATGAGCCATAGGCTGGTAAGATGGAGACTGAGTAGGACAGAGTGGATTCCAGCTCCCATACACATGGGAAAAAATCCTGGCAGATCTACTGAGAAACAGTGCAATCAACCAACAGTTTCCTAGCATTTATGACATCGGGAGGCCAGAGATTGTGACGGACGCTAAGGGACCAGGCAGCGACAGTGGGTCAGTGGGGTCTCAGGGACTTGAGTGGTGACAGGAGCAGCAGGGCTGGCACCTGCGGCCAGGTGGCACTAGTGTTGCCGCTACCGTCGGGGTCCAGAGGCATCAGTCTGGGACCTGTGCCAGAGGCATCTGCTATGGGAGCCTGGGCACCTACCGGACTCACTAGGCAACCAGCACTGGTCATCAGCTCCCTCCCTCCCCATCTAAGCAACACGGGGCAGAGACCTGTCTGCTTGAGTTTACAGAGAGGTAACAAGGACAAAGGGCCATGTTCAACTATGGACTCTGTGGTTGCCAGCCTGGGAGAATTGAGAGGCAAATTGTCATCACCTGTCTGGCTAGGGATTGGGCTGGGCTGAGAGACAGGCTTTCTGGAGAAGATTTTTTTCTTTTTTGGAAAGTGAACTGAGGTATTCTCTTGCAACAGCAGCTTGCCTTGCTTCCCACCCAGCCTGGCAGCGATCCAGAGGAGAGGCGGAAACATTTGAGTCCTGCCACAGGACTGGGAAGGACCATGCCAGATCCCGGGACACCCAGGCAGCCTGGCAGGTGCGCGGATGCTCGCATCCCAGTCTGGTAGTCTGCAACCCAGCCCAAAGACAGGTCCTGCTGGAACCAGGAAAACCGGTTTGGACAGTTTGAAACCAACAAGGGAAGGTTTTATTTTATTTTTTTTAGTAATTTTATATATTTTTAATTTTATTATTGCTTTATCTTTCAATACTTTGTGCCTCTCCTTTCTTTTTTTCTGTTTTAGTCCTTCTTCCTCACTTCCAAAACTTATCAGTTTTTCCAACCTTCTCCTGCCTTTTTTGTTTGTTTGTTTGTTGCTTTGTTTTCTTTTACCCACAAGAGACACAAACAACTGGGAACTGCGAAAAGACCAGAGTGAGACCCAAAGAGGGGGCATCTCAACTAAGAGACAGAGAGACAAATTTCACTTTGCTATAGCAGAGAAGCCACAAGTTGCTGCATATTTGTATTATTTTTTTTTTCATTATTCTCACTTCTTTTATATTTTGATAGTATCTTTGTATTCCTCCTCTTTCTGCATAGGCTTCTTAGTCTTGGCTGGTTATATTGTATTATTTGACAGGTTTCCCCTGTGTTTTCCCCCACGGTGTATTGCTCATTTTCTGTACTTCATGCCACTTGTTTCCCTCTAGCACACTACCCAAAGTTCTGTACTCCCTATTCAGACAGATCACATGGAGTCTGTCATATGATGGTTGCTCTAATATTATTGTAAATAATAGCTGTCCTATACAACTGCAAATACTTCACAACATCTCCAGGATCTTAACCCACATTACAGGTTCCTGAATTCTATTACTGTAGTGATTAACTCTATTTGCTCACACGCTACACCTATTTACTATTCTTTACTCTCACCTTACCTCAAAATCTGACCACTTGCAACCTCACTGCTTTCTAGATCCAGCTCACTAGCCTTCCCTCTCCAACAAGAGACTTATCTTGTGTCCATCCTCTCTTAAAAGTGGCAACTTGGGTTGAAGATTATGGTTAACACTATATATAGCCTAAAGATCTTCTATTTCTTCTCTACTGGCTGTGACTGTAAATATCATAAAATACCCTTCTGCTGTCATAAACCACTTTGCCTCCCCTCCAACTGATCACACACACACACACACACACACACACACACACACGGAGTAGGTAGGAGCGGAGAACATCAAGATACCTGCAGGAGAATGCACCATTGAATTTCACAGGTATTCCACCACAGAAGTTCACAATATAAACCCAGGGAGTCAAAACAGATCAATGTAAAAAGCTGAGGCTAACAAGAAGAGTCTCACAAACAATGGGAAGACAAAGAAACAATCCATAAATGAAGGGAAAGGAGGAAGCCTCAGAAAGAATGCCAAATGAAATAGAGGCAACTCAATTCTCAGATACTAAGTTCAAAGCAATGGTTATCAGGAAATTCAAAGGGCTCACAATGACCTACCAGAAACTAGATGGGAGCTACCAGAAACTAGAGGGGAGCTACAATGAACTCTCCGCAAACTATATCAACATGAAAAAGGAAATAAAAACTATGGGCAAAGGCCAAGAGGAAATGAAGAGTACAATTTCGAAACTGAAGAACACAGTAGAAGGAATGAAAAGCAGTATTGATGAGGCAGAAGATTGGATCAGCGAGTTGGAGGACACAGTAGAAAGAATCTCCCAGAAAGAGCAAGAAAAGGAAAAGAGGCTCCAAAAGAATGAAGAGGGATTAAGAGAAATGCAGGACAATATGAAACATAATAATATCAGAATAATAGGAATACCAGAAGGAAAAGGAGAAAAACAAGGAATAGAAAACCTATTTGAAAGAGTAATGATGGAAAATTTTCCTAATTTGATGAGAGAAAAAGTCACACAAATCCAGGAATCACAGAGAGTCCCAATCAAGAGGAACCCAAAGAAGCCCACTTCAAGACACATCATCATTAAAATGGCAAAATACCAAGACCAAGAGAGAATCTTAAAGGCAGTAAGGGAGCAACAGGAAGTGGCATACAAGGAAGCTCCAATAAGGTTAGCTACTGACTTTTCAATGGAAACACTCTAAGCAAGAAGAGAATAGCAAGAAATATTCCAAGTAATGAGAACCAGAGGCCTACAACCAAGGCTACTTTACCCAGTAAGGCTCTTAATCAAGATAGAAGGCCAAATAGAGAGCTTCCAAGACAAAAGAAGTCTAAAAGAATATTCCTCCACCAAATCAGCTCTACAAGAAATAGTAAAAGGACTGCTTTAAAGAAAGGAAGGAATAGAGAGACAGAGAGGAACATAGGTACAAAAATGGCAATGAATAAGTACCTATCAATAATAACCTTAAATTTAAATGGATTAAATGCTCCAATCCAAAGACATAGAATAGCTGAATGGATAAGAAAGCATGACCCACACATATGCTGCCTACAAGAGACCCACCTCAGGACAAAAGACCATCACAGATTAAAAGTGAAAGGCTTGAAACAAATTTTCCAAGCAAATGGACAAGAAAAAAAAAGCCGTGGTAGCAATTCTCACATCAGACAAAACAGACTTCAAAAAAGGGGCCATAAAGAGAGACCCAGAAGGTCACTTCATAATACTCAAGGGAAGAATCCACCAAGAAGACATTAACATCATAAACATATATGCACCCAACATAGGAGTACCCAAATATATAAAGAAAATCCTAGAGGACTCTAAGAAAGATATTGACAGCAACACAATTATAGTAGGGGATTCTAACACCCCACTGTCAAAAATGGACACATCTTCCAAACAAAATATCAACAAAGATATTACAGCATTAAACAACACCTTAGATGAAATTGACTTAACTAATATATATAGAGCCCTTCATCCTAAAGAAGCTAAATACACATTCTTTTCAAATGCACATGGAATATTTTCAAAGATAGACCACATGATAGGACACAAAAGGAGCCTCAACAAATTTAAGAAAAGTGAAATCATATCAAGCATTCTCTCTGACCACAAAGGACTGAAATTGGAAACCAACTGCAAAGGAAAAAAACCCAAACACCCCAAATCATGGAGACTGAATGGTATGCTATTAAATGACAAATGGGTCAAGAATGAAATTAGGGAAGAAATCAAAAAGTTTCTGGAAACAAATGAAAAAATGAACTCACAACCCAAAACTTATGGGACACAGCAAAGGCAGTCCTGAAAGGGAAGTTCATAGCAATACAGGCTTACCTAAAGAAGATAGAAACATTTCAAACAACCAAACAAACTAACCCTATACCTGCAAGAACTTGAGGAACAACAACAAAGACAGCCCAGAGCAAGTAGAAGGAAGGAAATAACCAAGATCAGAGCAGAATTAAATGGCATGGAGACTAAAAGCACAATTCTAAGAATCAATGAATCCAGGAGTTGGTTTTTTGAAAAGACAAACAAAATCAACAAGCCTTTAAATAGGCTCATCGAGAAAATGAGAGAGGACCCAAATAAATACAATCAGAAATGAAAGAGGAGAGATTACAACTGATACCACAGAAATAGAAGGGATTGTAAGAAATTACTATGCAGAACTGTGTGCCACAAAATCTGGAAACCTAGGTGAAATGGACAAACTTCTAGAAAAATATGATCTTCCAAAACTCAATGAAGAAGAAGCAGAAAACCCAAACAGATCAATAACAGCAGATAAAATTGAAGCAGTAATAAAAAAACTCCCACCACACAAAAGCCCTGGACCAGATGGTTTCACAGGAGAATTCTACAAAGCTAACCCCTATCCTTCAGAGACTATTCCAAAAAATCCAAAATGATGGAAGACTCCCAAACTCTTTTTATGAAGCCAGCATCATCCTAATTCCAAAACCAGATAGAGACACAAGAAAGAAAGAAAACTTCAGGCCAGTATCGCTGATGAACATAGACACTAAAATCCTCAACAAAATATTGGCAAATCGCATCCAAAAATACATCAAAAAGATCATACACCATGACCAAGTGGGATGCATGATCCCAGGGATGCAAGGATGGTTCAATATTCACAAGTCAGTAAATGTAATACATCACATAAACAAAAGCAAAGACAAAAATCACCTGATCATATAGATAGATATGAAAAAATTGTTTGATAAGGTACAACACCCATTTATCATAAAGGCACTCAGCAAAGTGGGAATAGAGGGAGCATTCCTCAATATAATAAAGGCCATATTTGAGAGACCTACAGCCAACATCATACTCAATGGGCAAAAACTAAAAGCTTTTCCACTAAGATCAGGAACAAGTCAAGATTGTCCACTTTCACCACTTCTATTCAATATAGTATTGGAATTATTAGCCACAGCTATCAGACAAGAAAAGGAAATAAAAGCATCCAAATTGGAAAGGAGGAAACAAAACTGGCATTGTTTGCAGATGACATGATAGTATACCTGGAAAATCCTATAGCTTCTACCAAAAATATGCTCGAACTAATAAATGAATTTGGCAAAACAGCAGGTTACAAAGTCAATATCAAGAAATCAAAGGCATTTTTGCATACTAACAATGAATCAGCAGACGCAGAAATCAAGAAAAAAATCCCATTCAATATAGCAAAAACAAAAATAAAATATCTGGGAATAAACCTAACCAAGGAGGTAAAAGACCTGTATGCAGAAAGCTACACAACACTGAAGAAAGAAATCATGGAAGACACAAACAAATATAAACAGACCGTGTTCATGGATTGGAAGAATTAACATCATCAAAATGTCCATACTACTCAAAGCAATTTACAGATTCAATGCAATACCTATTAAACTATCAATGGCATATTTCACAGACATAGAACAAACACTTCAAAAATTTATATGGAATCATAAGAGACCCCAAATAGCAGCCGCAGTTTTGAGAAAGAAGAACAAAGTAGGAGGGATCACAATACCTGATATCAAACTGTATTACAAGGCCACTGTAATCAAAACAGCCTGGTATTGGCATAAAAACAGGCACATAGACCAATGGAATAGGACAGAGAGCCCAGAAATAAACCCAACTTTCTACAATCAATTAATATTCAACAAAGGGGGCGGTAACATAAAAATGGAATAAAGATAGCCTCTTCAACAAATGGTGTTGGGAGAACTGGACAGCTACATGCAAAAAATGAAACTTGAGCACCCACTTACACCATACACAAAAATAAATTCAAGGTGGATAAAAGACTTAAATATAAGTCATGACACCATTAAAATTCTAGAGGAGAACATTGGCAGCAAAATCTTAGATATTTCACACAGTAACATTTTTACTGGTATGTCCCCTAGAGCAAGGAATATAAAGGAAAGAATAAACAAATGGATCTCATCAAAATAAAAAAAAAACTTCTGTGTGGCTAAAGAAAACAGTATTAAAATAAAAAGACAACCAACTGCATGGGAAAACATATGTGCCAATGATACCTCAAAGGTTTAATCTCCAAAATATACAAAGAATTCACATGACTTCACTCTAAGAAGACAACTAATCCAATTTAAAAATGGGAAAAGGACTGAACAGCCACTTCTCCAAGGAGGACATACAGAGGATCCAGAGACACATGAAAAGATGCTCAATATTACTAGCTATTGGAGAGATGCAAATTAAAACCACAATGAGATACCACTTTACACCGGTTAGGATGGCCATCATAAACAAAGCAACAAACAACAAATGTTGGAGAGGTTGTGGGGAAAAGGGGACCCTAGTTCATTGTTGGTGGGATTGCAGACTGGTACAACCACTATCGAAAACAGTATGAAATTTTCTCAGAAAACTAAAAATGGACCTGCCTTTTGTTTATGTGGTGAATTGCATTTATTGATTTCCAACTGTGCCGATTTTATATTATTGAAATAAATCCTACTTGATCATGGTGTATGATCTTTTTGATGTATTTGGTTTACTAATATTTTTTTGAGGATTTTAGCATGTATCAGGTATATTGAACTACAAATTTCTTTCTTTGTAGTGTCTATCTGGTTTTGAAATTGAGATAATGTTGGCCTCATAAAATGAGTTTGGGACCCTTCCCTACTGTTGAATTTTATGAAATACTTTGAGAGGTGCTAGTTCTTCTTGGAATGTTTGGTAAAAATTCACATGTGAAACCATTCAGTCCATAGCTTTTGTTTGTTGGAAGTTTGTCCTATTACTGCTTCAATATCACTAGGTATAATATTTCTATTCAGATTCTCTTATTCTTCCTGATTTAGTTTTGGAAGATTGTATGTTTGTAGGAATTTAGCCATTTCTTCTAGGTTGTCCTAAACATTTGTTGGCATATAGTTGTTCATTATATTTCCTTACAATCCTTTGTATTTTCTGGTGTCAGTTGTTATTTCTCCTCTTTGATTTCTGATTTTATGTATTTGGATCCTCTCTCTTTTTTTGTTGATGAGTCTGGTTAAAGGTTAGTCAGTCCTGTTTATCTTTTCACAGAAACAACTCGGGTTCATTGACTTTTTTGTATTGTTTTAGACTGTATTTCACTATTGCTGCTCTGATCTTTATTATTTCATTGCTTCTACTCACGTTGGGCTTTGTTTTTTGTTCCTTTTCAAGTTCCTTTAATGTAAAATTCAATTATTTATTTGAGCTTTTTCTTGTTTCTGAGATAGGCCTGTAATGCTATGAATTTCCCTCTTAGAATTATTTTCCCAGTGTCCCACAGATTTTGGAATGTTGTGCCCTCATTTTAATTTGTTTCAAGGTATCTTTTGATTTCTTCTTTGACCTCATTGTTGACCCATTCATTGCTTAGTAACATGTTGCTTAGCTTCCCTGTCTTTTTTTCTTTTTCAGTGTGCTTCTTCTGATTAATTTCTAGTTTCATAGCATTGTTGTCAGAGAAAATGCTTGATGTAATTTCAATCTTCTTAAATTTATTGACTTGCTTTGTGTCTAAGATAGATGTGGTCTGTCCTAAAAAATGTTCCATGTGCAATAGAAAAGTATGCATATTCTGCTACTCTAGGGGTGAAATGCTCTGAAGATATCAATTAAATCCATTTTATCTAGTGTGTGTCTTGTTTCAAGGCCACTGTCTCCTTGTTGATTTTCTATCTGGAAGATCTATCCATTCAACTCAGCGGGGTGTTAAACTATCCAACTCTGACTGTATTTTTGTTGATCTCTCCCTTTCTGTCCACCAAATTTGCTCTACCATATTTAGGTGCTCCTACATTGGATGTATAAATGTTTACTAGGGTTATATCCTCTTGTTGGATTGTACCCTTCATCATTATTTAGTGTCCTTTGTCTCTACAAAGGTTTTAAAGTCTATTTTGTTGGGTATAAGTACTGCTTTTTTTTTTTTTTTTTTGCTTTTCCATCTGCACGAAATATCTTTTTTCATCTCTTTATGTTTAGTCTGTGTGTATCTTTTGATCTGAGATGAGTCCCTTTGAGGCAGCATATATATGGGTCTTATTTCCTTATCCATTCAGCTATCCTGTATCTTTCAGTTGCAGAATTTAAGCCATTTACATTTAAGGTAATTACTAATAGATAAGTATGTAGTACCATTTTATTGCTAAGACTGTTTTCCTCTGTGTTTCTTTTCTTTCTTCTTCTTAAAGCAAGCCCTTTAACATTTGTTGCAGTACTAGTTTGGTGTTAACAAACTCCTTTAGTTGTTCTCATCTGGGAAGGTCCTTATTTTGCCTAAATTTTAAATGATAGCCTTGCTGGGTAAAGTAGCCTTGGTTGTAGGTCCTTGCTTTCCATCACTTTGAATATTTCACCCCATTCCCTTATGGTCTGAAATGTTTCTGTTGAGTAATCAGGTGACAGTCTAATTGGGGCTCCCTTGTAGGTAACTACCTGCTTTTCTCTTGTGGCTTGTAGAATTTCCTCTTTGTTATTACCTTGTCATTTTAATTATAATGTGTCTCAGGATAGGCCTCTTTGGATCCAACTCATTTGGGGCTCCCTGAGCTTTCTGGATTTGTGTGTCTTTTTCCTTCACTAGATTAGGAACGTTTTCAGTCATTATTTCTTCAAATAGGTTCTCAATCCCATGCTCGCTCTCTTCTCCTTCTGATATCCCCATGATGCAGATGTTGTTACACTTCATCTTGTCCAAAATGATTCTTAAGCTCTTTTAATTTTTTAAAATTACTTTTTCTTTTTGCTGCTCTGCCTGGGTAATTTTTTCTACCTTGTCTTCCATCACTGATGCAATCCACTGCTTCATCAAACTTACTGTTGATACCTTCCATTGTATTATTTATTTCAGATATTTCATTCTTTATTTTTCATTGGAACCTTTTTATGATTTCTCTGCCTTTTTTCATGCTGTTGAATATCCTTATAGTCATTACTTTATTCTCTTTATCTGATACGTTGCTTGCCTCCATTTCTTTTAGTTCTTCTTCTGGAGAATTCTCTTTTCTTTCATTGGGTGTATTTTTCCTTGTCTTTCCATTTTGCTGCTTCTTTGTGTTTTCCTCCTTAGTTATTAAACTAATAAGTCACTAGACTGATCAGTTTGTTAAACTAATCAAGCTGTGATCAGTAGTGGAGCTTACGCTCCTCAGGGTGGGACACAGTAATTCCTGTGGGTGGATCTATTGCTTCCTCTCAACCTACTGAAGGGGAGTACTCTGGTGGAAAAAGCTGACTCCTTCAGTATTGGGAGTGCCCAAGGGTCCTGGTGGCTATTTCTTCATTTCTCTCCCCAGAGCCAGTAACCTCAGACTCTCCTCAAGAGTTTCTTGTCCTCCCTCTGCCTGAGCTCAAGTAAGTGGCATCAAATGAAAATTTGTGCATTGGCCCTTTAAGAGGCTTCCTGCATCTCCAACCATTTCTCCCTGGCAGACAAAAATCCTGGTGTTTTTCACAGCTGGATATTATCTGTGTTCTTTTCTAGCTCTGGTGCTGTAGGCTGTTGAGCCCAGCTTCTGGTTTAGACCCCACACTTCTCAGTGGGAATCACCCTGGTTGCTGAAGCATCCCTCCAGAATTGTAGCTGCCACCTGTGGGAGCCCAGCCACTCCTCTCAAATCTCCTCTGCACTGCCTACCAGTCTTGTTGTGATGAAGTGGTTTCTTCTGTCTGTCCTTGATTATAAGGCTTCTCTGCCGCTATTGTTCAGTTGGCTATTTAGGATGATTTCTCTGCAATTTAATTATAAGTCCAGATTGGTCCTGGGGAAAGGTTAGTGTAGCTTCCACTTACTCCTCTATCATTTTCAAAAACCTCTACCATAGTTGTTTTATCCACTCATCTACCAATGGACACTTGAGCTGCTTCCAAATCTTGGCTATTGGAAATAATGCTGCAATGAACATAGGGGTACATACATTCTCTCTAATTATTATTGCAGGTTTATTCAGATAAAACTCCCAGAAGTAGAGAATCTTAACACATATGGTAATAAATATCTAATTTCTCTTAAAATCTATCATTACTTATTTGCTGATTTTGATGTAGGGTTAAAATGCTGTCTTTATGTATAGATTCACTGATTAAAGCTCTACAACCCCATTAACACACATAGTGCATAGTCTATAATTCTCAATTTTAATTTTGTTAAAAGGGAGTAAATATTTTTAAAAATTGCAAAGTAATCTAACCAAAGAATTTTTAAATTTTTATGACTTTTACACAAATATTTTACTGTTGTTTTGCCCAGCTACAAAGTAAGACAGTTTAGGATGTAATTGAATCTTCTCAAAGCAGTTTATTTGCTTAACATAAACACAATTTTTCTTTCACAATCATGTCTTATTAAATTATATAATATTTACTTAAATTATGGAATTACAATACCTGCTGAAAGTAATTTAAACAGGTTTGGGAAGCACACTTATACTTGATGACCATATGCCTCAGCTGATACAGGGAAAAGTGCCCAAATATATTAGAGAGTAGCCCATTAGCCCTGAGCACTGGTGCTTTACAAAGGGAATGAATGTTGAGTTTGGTTAATGTTAATGCCGGGAATTAGTTAAGGGCACTCATGTAATAAATGTTATAGTTTATGTAGAAATAAGTTTAACAATAAATATTTAGGGCATACATGTTGAAAATTACAAAAATAAGCAGACACATAAAAATATTTGAATTAATGTACAGATATTCTAGTTCTTAGGATTAGTCATAAATGTCATAAAGATGTCACCTTTNGAGTAGCCCATTAGCCCTGAGCACTGGTGCTTTACAAAGGGAATGAATGTTGAGTTTGGTTAATGCTAATGCCGGGAATTAGTTAAGGGCACTCATGTAATAAATGTTATAGTTTATGTAGAAATAAATTTAACAATAAATATTTAGGGCATACATGTTGAAAATTACAAAAATAAGCAGACACATAAAAATATTTGAATTAATGTACAGATATTCTAGTTCTTAGGATTAGTCATAAATGTCATAAAGATGTCACCTTTCCCTATATTAGTCTATACATACAATAGAATTTCACTCAAATCCAAATGGCCTTTAATTTAAAATTGAGAGAATCAGCCCTGGCTGGTGTGGCTCAGTGGATTGAGCACAGGGTTATGAACCAATGGGTCACCAGTTCAATTCCCAGTCAGGACACATGCCTGGGTTGTGGGACAGGTCCCCTTTAGGGGATGCATGAGAGGCAACTACACATTGATGTTTCTCTCTCTTTCTTTCTTCCTCTCTCTCTAAAAGTAAATAAATAAAACATTTAAAAAGACACTGACAATCATGAAAAAAATTTTATTCCAAAGAATAAAAAAGGCAAGAAGAATCAGGGATAATCTGAAGAAAGGTGATAAAAAAACTTCTGTATTAAAATATCCTCAAACTTATCAATAAGTACAGCAATAAAACCCTAATAGTTTCAGAACAGTAAGAAAAATTTAGATTAATGGCTTTCTACACAGAACTCGAAAATAAAACCAAATATTAATAAAAACAGCATATTTGATAAGGAGACATTTAACATAATTGGAGAGCAAATATATTATTTAATCTATGATGCTGAAACAACTGACCAGTTGTTGGAAAGAAAAGTAAGTTGCTTTAATACTGCATTCATTGCACCATTATAAATTTCAAATAAGTCAAAAATATAAAGGTAAAAATGAAACCATAAAAGTAGTAGAAGTATATATGAACAGTTTTATAATCTTTGAGTGCAAAAGGTATTTCACTGCATGGAACCCAGAAGCCAGAAAGGGGGAAAATGGATAGATTTCAGTACATTAAATTGTTTTTTCAGGTAAACATAAATAGGCCAACAACATAACAAATAAACAGAAAAAAAGGTCCAAGAACAAATGATTATAATATAAATTGTACACAATGACCAAATGTTAATATAATTAAAATAGAACCTACTCTTAAAAACAAATAATAGCCCTGGCTAGTGTAGCTCAGTGGATTGAGCACAGGCCTGTGAACTAAAGGATTGTGGTTCGATTCCCTGTCAGGGCACATGCATGGGTTGCAGTCCAGTTCCCAGTAGGGGACACACGAAAGGCAACCATACATTGATATTTTTCTCCTTCTCTCCTTCCCTTCCCCTCTAAAGATAAATAAATAAAATATTTAAAAAAACGAATAATAAACAGAAAAAAAAGGATGGGAAGTAATAAGATATTTGTAAAAGAAGACATTTAAAGAGGTAATAAACATGCAAAAAGGAAATGCAATACAAAATTTTAAAGTCATCTAACAGGTTGACAAAGTTGAAAAAATAATATCTAGGTTTAATATGTAGAACCAGCCCCAGCTGGTGTAGCTCAGTGGAATGAGCACTGGCCTGAGAAACAAAGGGTGGCTGGTTAGATTCCCAGTCAGGGCACATGCTCGTTTGTGGGCCAGGCCCCCAGGAGGGGCACTCAAGAGGCAACCACATGTTGATGTTTTTCTTCCTCTCTTTCTCCCTCCCTTCCCTTCTCTCTAAAAATAAGTAAATAAAATCTTTTAAAGAAATTATGTAAAAACAGTCTCATGCCCCATTAGTGGGAGTGTAACTATTGAGAGATGCTATGGAAATTGGGAACAAAATTTTAAATGAACATACTCTTTATAGTTAAGGACATATACATTTGTAGATGTGTACTAAGATATGTATACAAAGATGCTTATTTTGCAATACCTACAGTGGTAAGAAACAGAAATCAACAGTCAACTGGTTAAATTATAGTGCATCCAGATATGGACTGCTACAAGCTATTTAGAAGGCTTGTATTTTTTTATATTTACTGACATGAAACAAATTCTTTTTGTGCATAAAAGCATGTTGTAAAATGATACATATAAAATTATTACTTTTATATAAAAGTATATGTAATCTTTCACTTCAAATTTTATATATTCACATATATGTCATATATATTATACACATATACCATATATATACATATATATCCATGAAGATAATAAAAATATATTTTATGTGTAGAGTAAATGTCTTTGAATGGTGGGATTTAGGAATTACTTTTAATTCTATAATACTTATATGTTTCTATACTACCTGATTTTTCCAAAATAAGCATTTTGTATTATTTACAGAAAAATATTTAAAATATTTTTTAAAACATTTAAAATATTTTTCTTTAAACAATATACAGTGAGAAGAATATTTCATTGAATTCACCTTATCCTTTTAGTTGTAATAAAAGATAATCTTGTGCTAAAACATGATATATAATTAATCGACAAACTTTTTTGGCCAATTTATGGAATTAGAAAGAAAGAATTCTGGTTTTTACTTCTTATATTGTACATAGGATTTTATTTCTACTTATGTCTGAATCTCAATATGTGTAATAAATTACATAGTTTATTTCCAGAATTTCTATTCTGAAGAGCATGAGATAGACTAATTTTGAATGTAAGTAAAGAAAACTCTATTACATTACTCAAAGTCCAGATGAAAGGTGAACTCCAGGTCTAGCTTAATTGTTGTGGCTCAATACTGTCACCAGAAACTCAAGTAATTTCCCAATCTCAATTACATCACTATCTTCAACCTCAACTTCAACCCAAATTTGGTCTCCTCATGGTTCTAAAATGGCTGCCAGTAGCAATGATGGCACATGCTCCCTTGGTATGACCATCAAGAGAGAAGGAATAAACCTTTTCTCCCAAGCATGAAATATAAGTCTTCAGTCTGACTGAATCAACTTAGGTCACATGGCCGCCCATGAAGCAAATGTATTTTCAGTATAGTGCCATGTGCTGATTGGCTTGGACTAATATCCATCTGTTACTGAAATTGGGAATGTGGAAAAATTACCTGAAAGACTGTAACTCTGTTTGGGAGTGGGTTGTGACTAACGGGTAGATAACTAATACTATCCACTAAAAATAGGATATACAGGGCTTTTTCTTAAGTGTACAAGATAAAACAAATTTGCACTAGAATCATCTCAATTAGGTGGACATTTGAGTAAATTTTTTGTATAATTTTGGGGATTATGCACATCACTTGAAGGATATGTGTTGCTTATATAAATCTGAGGTCATGGAACAAATATAAATTTTCATCTAACTTAACATAAATGTCTCATCTTGCTGTGGCCTCAAATATGTGGCATTTCAAGTAAGTAGGTAAATTTAATTTAAATGAAATTTTAAAAAAAATAAGTGCATTTTCTAAATATCTTTGTTGCTATCATACTGGTAGAAAATCTTTGTTAAATCCTAGGTGTAAATTATTTTTGTTTCTGAAACCATAGCTCAATGACAAAGATAATATTGAGTAACAGATTGTGTTAAAAACAACAGAATATGTCAAAGGATACTGATTAAAGATAGCATTGCATAAAAGCATTTGGATGAATACACAAAACAGAAATGCAGAATTCTTACTGTGAATGGAGAAGGAAATGTTGGAGCAGACATACATGTTTTTAGTGAAAAAGGATGGCTTGTTTTCTGCACACAGGCAAATGGAGGTGAGACCAAATGTCTACATTGTACTTCTCTGTAAGAGCTTAACAGAGCCTTCCAACTCAAATCTAATTGAATATTGACTAAAAGACAGCTTTTGAGCTCTCAGCACATAGAAATGGAGAGAAAAGGTAAAAAGCTCTTTGGGCTAAGTCACAGATTTACAATGGTTTAGAACTACTGCTTTCAGGGGAGGGTGTGGAAGGTACTTCTGATTAATTACAGCAAGTACAAATCCTAACCAGTGTCTGTTCACTTTGAAGGTCTATAATGCTGAATCATAATACACAGCAGTACATAGGCCGCCTGTGGAAAATAGAAAGAAATCCTTTTTTTCCTCCATTGCCAGGCAAACAGGAAGGCTGGCAAATAATGTGGGGTCATTGTCAAAATTCAGAAGTTGTTTCTAACCTGGCCATGCTGAAATGCTGAAGCAAAGCATATCCTCTGCAAATAAGATATTTTGCTTATGTTCACAATATTCTTGAGAGATTTTGAAACCTCCAAGTGCCTTACGGGAAAACATATCATTTCAAGACAAGGTCAAAACCACTCGCTCTTCTCTCAGCCCCCATACATCACCCAATTTGACAATCACCCGGATGGCTGCATTATCTTTGGTAGGCACTATGGGTCAGTTTTGTGGTACTTCCACTGGGCCTATCCAGCAGTACAGGCCATTTTCAAAGGCTGCTGACTGCCTAAATAAAAGACAAATGAGAGAGTCTAGTAGCAGTTCAATGTTTCCCACTACCTGGTTTCTAATCTCATGCCTTGTAAATGCTTTTTGTTTTAGCTTTCCATGGCCTCTGTGTCTCTGCTCATGCTGATCCTAGATTACCCATTCTTCCACCCATGTTCAAATACAACCTATTCTTCAGCTGCAATGCTACCTCTTCCAGGAAGTGAGCTGTGGACCTCCAGTAATTCAGATGGTGTTCTAATGCCTTAAAGATGGTGTAATGCTGACTCAGAAATACCTGAATCTTATGTTAAAGTCACTTATTTTCTCTGAAAAGCAATACACAGAGATAGCAATGACAAGTAGAAAATAAAATCCCTCTTTATTACTAAAATTTGGGGAGCCTGGACTGGAGCATATAACCTTTCTCTGTCTGAGCACCCACATCCAAATCTTACTATCTCTATTAACAGATGAAAGACAGAAAGGATGATAGTACTTAAGGATGTGTGAAAACGGAGGCTATTGGGAACCTATGTTTCCCTTTTCATGTAAGTGACTCTGATCTCTAGTATATGTGACCCAATAACTTTTCTCAAGTTTTATCACTAAGATCGAAATCTTCCTACTTGAGGAGTGAGGAAGGGAAGGGAGGCTAAAAGTACCCAATCCTCTGGATGTTCATGCAAACCTAGGTCAGTTTTTAAAATGAATTCNATGTGTGAAAACGGAGGCTATTGGGAACCTTATGTTTCCCTTTTCATGTAAGTGACTCTGATCTCTAGTATATGTGACCCAATAACTTTTCTCAAGTTTTATCACTAAGATCGAAATCTTCCTACTTGAGGAGTGAGGAAGGGAAGGGAGGCTAAAAGTACCCAATCCTCTGGATGTTCATGCAAACCTAGGTCAGTTTTTAAAATGAATTCATATGGTAGTTAGGACAAGTCCAAGATTCTCTTCTAGTCTGGTTAGGCACACCTTGAAATTTTCTTTTCAGATTCCATACCGGTACCACAAACCAGGCTCCCTCTTCTGTCCTCCTGTGAGCTCGATATGAACCTGGGCTTACTGTGGGGCTTATTACCTTTGGGGCCCAGATTAAGCTCCATCTGAATCCTCTAGGTCAGCTGGAACCTGAAGTGGAATGACATATACCGTTTTTGAAATTACACCCTGTCTAGCTCTATAATCTTTGTCCAAGAGACATTATGTTCTTCACAATGTTATGCAGGAGTGTTTTTGCACCTGAACAGGAAGATATCAGAATATTGGTCATTGAAATTAAATATAATGTAGAGGGCAGGCACCTTGATTTGCATTTTTAAGATTTATAAGAAGAGAAATATTCATACCTCACACATAATAACAAATACATTAAAATTACTCTAAATACAAAAATAATCAACAATTAGAATCAACAATTGTTCTAATGAAAATGCTTTTGAACTAGTAATTCAAGACATTATTACACGTAGGCATTAATTTTCTGAGGTTTTCCACAAATTTTGCCCACAAAACTATAAAGATTACCTGTGCTGGTGTTGGGAACCGCTCTGCCTGGTTTCAGGAGTTGTAACTGCCCCCACAGCTAAGACTGAGTGAGCAACCTCTGGAATGTGAGCCACTAAGGAGACAAACCTTGTCTCTGGCAGGAACGCTGCTTCTGCTTCATCCCCTGCCCCCAATGCTTGGTCGATTAGTCTATGATGGTAAGACCCCTCAGAGGAGGGGCAACCTAAGCCAGATGTGATCACTTGGGAGTCCTTCCCTCCTCAAGGAGGTATTCTGACATAGCCTGAGTCCCCATTTCCGTCTAGAAGTGCTTTCTGGCTCTAATCCACTTAAACCTAAAAACCTGTGATGGGGAAGGTGGTACAGCCTGTTGCCAGCTATAGCGGGATCCGGGGTGATCAGGCATAAGAAAGAGTTCCTAAAGTACTGTGAAGCCTGCTTTGCTAAGAGTGCTTTCATTCATATCATAAGGGTCTGAGCAGGAAAAGAGTATGTTTCCCAAAGTTTCTGGAATCCCCTTACCTGACAGACACTGACTCAGACTAAGCCCTCAGATTTCTTTGAAATGTTATCTGCTGTTTGATCCTTGCCACCTGACATTGATTGATGAGCTTTACCTGTATTCCTGTGTATTACAACCCAACAAAAGCCATTGAGGAGGGGCTCTTGGTCTTTCTCCTCTGAGAAATTGACCACCTCTTCTCCCAAGCAGATCATGTCTTAATAGTTTCACTTTCATCCATGGTGGATGGGGGGACTTTGTGGGCAAAGTTGTTACCATATGCTGGATAAAACATTCAAGGATAATTTGTGACCCTTTTTCAAATTATGGAGAAATTTACACTCTGTCTTACTCTCTATTCTTCATACTCTCCACACACTTCAATTAGATCAATCTCCAAATACTACCCCGGCCATGTCATTGCTCTGCTCTGAATTCTTCCACTGTTCTCCATTGCCTACAAGATAAAGTCCCCCACATTTTCCACCCAGCCCCTTTACTTTGGTGTTCAAGGGCAACCACAATCATGAACTGACTTCTGTTCTCATTTATTTCCAATATTGGAATGTCATACAATTGTATTTGTTCTGAGTTCCTCAAACTTGCTTTGGGTGATCTCAGCTATGAATACTTGAAAGTATCTTTATTCTCCTCAAAATATTTTACATCCTCATTCTTTGATCATCTCTGTCAGTTTGAGGTTTAATTCAAATATCACTTTTTCCATAAAGTCTGGTTAAAGGCTTAAGCAACAGAGGCATGTTAACCAAAAACATAAAACTTCCAGGGCCCTAAAAAATTCAAAATCTACTCCTACCTTTTGTGACAGCATTGATGGCACTGGAGGATATTATGCTAAGTGAAATAAGCCAGTTGGTGAAAGACAAATACCATACGATCTCACCTATAAGAGGAACCTAATAAACAAAGTATACTAATGGGAAAAATAGAACCAGAGGCATGTAAACAATGATAGACAGACAGTGGCCAGAGAGGAGAGGAAGGGTGGCAAGGGTGGAAAGAAGGGGAAGGGACTCATCAAGGAACATTTATGAATGACCCATGGATGGGGACAACAGACTGGGAATGACTGTGGGAGTGGGGGGTGGGGTAGAGTGGGCAGAGGAGGGCCAAAGGCAAAATTAGGACAATTGTAATAGAATAACAATAAAATACTTAATAAAAAATAAAATGTGACCCTTTCAAAAGTTCCAGCCAAGACGGAGGTATAAGTAGAAATGATCCATTTTCTTACACAACCAAAAGAAGAATAACAACAAATTTTAAAACAATAAACAACCAGAACTTCCAGAAATTCAAATTGCATGGAACTCTGACAACCAAGGAGTTAAAGAAACATTTATCCAGACTAGTAGGAGGGGTGGAGACAGGCAGCCAGGCAGAGAGGACCCACAGCAAAGCAGCAGACCATGTAGATGAGGCAGGGCTAGCTGACTGGGAAACTAAAGACACAAAACCTCTAGCTGTAAAGTACTGTGGTAGCTGACACAGCAGGAGAAACTCCCAGTCTCACAGGAGAGTGGTTGGAAAGTGGGGCTAGAAGAGAACAAGCGAGCAGCATTGTTCCCTCTCTGACCCCTCCCCAACAGACAGTGCCACAAAGCAGCAAAGAGGATTGCCCAGCCCAGGTGAACACCTAAGGCTCCAGCCCCTTGCAACATAACAGGTGCACTGAGACAGAGAAATATGGCCCAAATAAAAAAACAAATAAAGACACCAGAAAAAGAGTTAGGCGATGAGGAGATAGATAACCTATCTGATGCAGAGTTCGAAACACTGGCAACCAGGATGCTCACATAAATGACTTAGTTTGGTCACAAAATAAAGGAAGAAATGAAGGCTATAAAAAGCCAAATAAAGGAAAATATAAAGGGGACCAATAGTACAGCAAAGAAAACAGGGACTCAAATTGATCTGGGAAAAAAATGAAGAATGAACATCTAACCAGGACAGAATGAAGAAACAAGAATTCAAAAAAATGAGGAGAGGCTTAGGAACATCTGGGACAACTCTAAGCACTCCAACATCTGAATCATAGGGGTGCCACAGGAGAAGAAGAAGAGGAAGAGCAAGAAATTGTAAACTTACTTGAAAAACAATGAAGGAAAATTTCCCCAATCTGGTGAAGGAAATAGACTTATAGGAAGCCCAGGAAACTCAGAGAGTCCCAAAGAATTTGGATGCAAGGAAGAACACACCAAGGTACATTGTAATTAAGTTACTTAATATTTAAAAAAAAGGAGAAAATCTTAAAAGCAGTGAGAGAAAAGGAGACAGTTACCTACAAAGGAGTTCCCATAAAACTATCAGCTGATTTCTCAAAAGAAACTTCACAGGCAAGAAGGGGCTAGAAAAGGTATTTGAAGTCATGAAAGGCAAGGACCTACATCCAAGATTACTCTATCCAGCAAAGCTATCATTTAGAATGGAAGGGCAGGTAAAGTGTTTCTCAGATAAGGTCAAGTTAAAAGAGTTCATCATGTCACCAAGCCCTTATATGAAACATTAAAGGTACTTATTTAAGAAATAGAAGAAGATAAAAAAAACTATGAAGAGTAAAATGACAACAGACTCATAACTATCAACAACTGAACCTAAAAAACAGAAACAAAAACTAAGCAAACAACTAAAATAGGAACAGAATCACAAAAATGTAAATTATATGGAGGATTATCAGCGGAGAGGAAGAGGGGGTAGGTGAGGGGGGAAAGGCACAGGGAACTGATAGGCATGAAATAGACAGGGGGAGGTTAAGAACAGTACAGGAAATAGAGAAGCCAAAGAACGTATATGTATAACCCATGGACATAAACTAAGGGGTGAGGGAAGTGCTGGAGGGTGGGGGAACGCAGGGCAGACGGGATAAACGGGAGAAAAACAATGGGACAACTGATATAGTANGAATCACAAAAATGGAAATTATATGGAGGATTATCAGCGGAGAGGAAGAGGGGGTAGGTGAGGGGGGAAAGGCACAGGGAACTGATAGGCATGAAACAGACAGGGGGAGGTTAAGAACAGTACAGGAAATAGAGAAGCCAAAGAACGTATATGTATAACCCATGGACATAAACTAAGGGGTGAGGGAAGTGCTGGAGGGTGGGGGAACGCAGGGCAGACGGGATAAACGGGAGAAAAACAATGGGACAACTGTTATAGTATAATCAAGAAAATATACTTAAAAAGACATAAACGTATGTAAATGTGCCTCATAAAATATATAATTATTTTGAAAAACAAACACTTTCAAATAAAATAAATAAAATGTATTGTCTCCCAAATGAAAAACTAAAATTGGAAAATTAAAATACTAAATGTCCAATTAAATGACTTCCAAATATGTGTGGACTTCACTAATTGTTAAATTTAGTGCTCGTAAGATATCTCTGACACTGAAAACAATTGGTGAGCTTTTTTCAATTTGCAAGGATTCCTGTAGCTATACCATGATTACGGAAAAAAATCAGTCATTTATTAGACAAGTTATATAGATGAGTAGTTTACAAAGATGGGAAAAAGTCTTTCCAATTTTTAAAATTATTTTATTGTTGTTCAATTACAGTTGTCTACATTTTCTCCCAACCATTCCTCCACCACCCCAGCCAAACCCACCACCCTCCCTTGCTACTGCCCCCCCCCTTATTTTTGTCCATCTGTCCTTTATACTTGTTCCTAAAAACCCTTACCTCCATTACCCTCTCCAACCTCCCCTCTGATTACTGTCAGATTGTTCTTAATTTCAATGTCTCTGGTTATATTTTGCTTGCTTTTTTTCTTTTGTTGATTAGGTTCCAAAAAATAATGGATATGAGATGTGAGGTACATTTTTTTAATACTTTATTTATTTATCTTTAGAGGGTAAGGGAAGGAGAGAGGAAGAGAAACATCAATGTATGGTTGCTTCTCGTGCATCCCCTGCTGGGAACTGGCCCCTGCCGGGAACTGGCCTGCAACCCAGGCATATGCCCTGACTGGGAATTGAACTGCGATTGTCTGGTTCGCAGCCCAGTGCTCAGTCCACTGAGCTACACCAGCCAGGGCCCGTGAGGTACATTTTAATATGTGAGCTGAAGTAGAACTTCTGAAAGTGTTAGTCACTATGACCTTCAAAAGTCTGCAGCGGTCTGGCCATACTTAGTGTGAGTCTGAGCCTGACCACACAGTAGGGAGCCCTGCATGTATTCTGGAGACCCAGGTGAAAGTTTGGTAGTTCTGTCCAGCCAGTGGAGCCTCTCTGAACCTCACTCACTTTTGCCTGTTACAAAATGCAATTCTACAGTTCATGCCCCATCTACTCAAAAAGGTTGTTTTAAAGAAAAAATGAGATAAACTTAGAGAACATACTATAAATGGCAAGGAATCCTTATTCTCTAAGCAATTGTGAATTTGACAATCATGAATTCATGTATCAACTATTTTTGAGCACCTATTAGGTGTATAGGCTATCTACCAGGCACCAGAGAATACTAAATGAAAACATCTCTGTAAAGTCAGGAAAAAGAAGCAGCTATACAATGAAGTAAGTGTACTCGATGTTCTCCTATAGTAAATACAGTACATGGTTAAGAGTGCTGGAGAGACTGCCTGGGCTCCAACCCAGCTCTACCAATTACTAAATGTATGACCAATGTGAGTTTAACTTCTTTGCCTCTTGTTTTTTATGTTTGTTTGTTTATTTGTTTGTTCTTATATGTAGGATTGAGATGATTAGTAACCTATCCTATAGAATTACTGTAAGGATTAAATGAGATAGTTATTTATAAAATAAATAAATTCTATAGTTATTTATAGAATAAATATATGAATAAATATCTAGCACTCATTATTTACTCCTATTGTTTATAATGACTGGGTGCCATTTTCTTCCTAGGGGAGTGATGGGAGGCAAGGTAGGAAGGGCTTTTCAAGAGGGAGAAATAATGTGTGCAAAGAATGAGACGCTAAAGTGTATGCAACAGGGTTTAAGTGGTTTAGTGGGCTGAAGCTGAAGGTATGTGCAGAACTGCAGGAGTTAAGGCTGGATGGTGAGGTAGGATACAGTTATGCTGTGAAAGTGAGTTTAGAATTTATCCTGTGTATGCAATAACAAGCTACATAGGAACTCTGAGCAGGGAAAAGTCATGATTGGATTTTTGCTTCAGAATTATTAGTCTGGAAGACAAATGGAACATAGGCAATAGAGGAGTTAGAGAAAGACAGAAGGTTATCACGACAGTCTGTGTAAGCAATTATAAGGACCCGAAGTAGGGCACCAGTGGTGAAAATGAAAAAGAGGAGAAAGATGAAAATTTTCTCAGCAGGAACATCAATAGGACATGTGTACCCTTTGGTGGTGATGATGAGCAACAGTAAAGGAGTTTTGCACTTCTTTGTTAAATAATAGCACCACAACCATAAGACAATAAGTTTGTCTTCACTGAGTTAGAAAATAGAGGAGGTAAGAGTCTTGGTAAGAAATTCTATTGTTGAGTAGTCTGAGGACATCGTAGGAGAAGTGTCACAGAGGTCTATACTTTTCCTAGTCTACAGACCTGTCCCATCTGTGAACTGTGTTTTATTGGTCTTCACCAAAATCAAGTTCTAGCACTGGAAATTACATTCACTTCATCACTAAGCTGTTCAATTCAATTGATAATTTTTTTGTAGCAAGACTTTCTTGAAGAAAGCAGTAAGTTAATTTGCATTTGAATGGAAGTTCCCTACCTTCTTGTAGATCCATGACAAAGTGTTCACTTACTTGGACCAGTCTGAGATCACACCTTCAGCAGCAAATAACTAGATGTATGGGTTTGAGGTCCCATGAGAGGCCTATCCTGGAGAAGGTAATTTGAAAATGAGAATGTAGAAATGTCAGTAGCTACAGCCATTATTTAGTGGTAAGTTTCTGAGAGATATAGTACAGAGATGAAAAAAGGGTTGTATTGGTTTACCAGGGCTGTTGTAACAAACTGCCCCAAATGAGGTGGCTTTAACAACAGCAATTTATTTTCTTACAGTTCTGGAGTCTAGAAATAAAAGATCAATGTACAGGCAGGGTTGATTCTTTCTGAGGGCTGTGAAGACTATATTCCAGCCCTGGCTGTTGTAGCTCAGTGGATTGAGCATGGGCCTGTGAACTACACGATCGCGGTTCGATTCCCAGTCAGAGCACATGCCTGGGTTGCAGGCCAGTTCCCAGCAGGGGACCCATAAAAGGCAACCATACATTGATATTTCTGTCCTTCTCTCCTTCCCTTCCCCTCTAAAAATAAATAAAGAAAAATCTTAAAAAAAAGAATATATTCCATACCTCTCCCCTAGATCCTGGTGCTTTCCTGTAGCTTGTGGGAGCATCATCCCAATTTCTGCCTTCTTTTTCACATGGCATTCTCTCTGTGTGCATCTCAATGTCCAAATTTCCCTATTCAATAAGGCTACCAGTCATAATGGATTAGGGTCCACCCTGACAATTTCCTCTTTAACTAATTACATCTGCCAAGAATGTATTTCCATATAAGGTCACATTCTGAAGTACTGGCGGTTAGGACTTAGACATATGGATTTGGGGGGAACACAATCAACCCATAACAAAAACCAAGGATGGAGATGTGAAAAACACCAATATTTAAGACTCAGATAGATACTCATCATGTCCTGCATTACCGTCTCAGGTATGTTTTAAGTTGATACACCTCAACTTCTCGACCAGATTGGTAGGTTTTGGGAGATCAGGAAGGCTGTCTAAAATGTCTTTGCAGATTTTGTCTACAGGATATAGTGAGTTTCTTGTATATATAAGTGGCTCAAAACAATATTGTCTGATGATGTGTAAGAAACAAAAATTGAATATGGAAGAGCCCCCAAGAAATGTTTTGAACACAGTATGTTATGACACTCTGCCTTATAGACAACAGTTGCTGTACTTGTCAGAAAAATTGCCAAAGTAGATGTTCAAGATATGTTTTAACTCATTTGCTTAAACAACTCTATGCCTATCATCACACCAAAAGGCTGTTTTTCTTGCATGGGCAACAGAAGGCATAATTATTTGCAAGAATTTTCAATGTTTATTCTTTGCTTTCCTAAGTGGCACAGTAGATTCTCTGTAGCAGTCTACACATTTGCCAAAATCCTATTGTCTATGTGAAAGCACTGTAGTCCCTGGAGGGTTGGTAACTGAGCATGTGCCCTGAAACACTTAAGAATGGCTTTTACTAGTTAACTTCCACATTTGTCTCACAACTTTCCTACTGCACATGAGTGCTCCTGGAAAACATCACATGACAGATTGATATTTTCCTGCCATAGGCTGTTGTATTACACATTATCAATTACCATGATCAGGTTCATTATCATTATGAACACATAGGTTTACTCTACATCTCTCAGTTTTAGAATAGTAGCTAGAAGCATGGAACACTTTGGGGCTTGATAATCTACTTTATTTCTAAGCTTCTCAGTGTTTTCTATGCTTCTTAAAATGAAAGAAATGACTTAGCAAAGGTAATTTTCCCTTTGACTAGTTGAAAGCATCAGAAAAATCCATCTAAGTGATTTTACTTTTTATAAATATTTCATGCCCATTGTATTCTTATTACCCTATCCAATTTATAATAGTAATTCAGTTACTATTTATGTGTATCCTAACTACACTCATAAAAGACTTCCAATGTAAAAATAGCTTATAATAAGAAATAAAGTATCAAAATCCTATAAGAGAATAAAACTAGAGAGAAGAAGCATATTTATTTATGTCCACATATATAGAACGTATAGGTTCTATTCTATAACTTTGGAAACATTGAGACTGTTAATACTTTAAACACCTAACTTTTACTATAATATTGTTACCATAATATTCTTTTTTTTCATGAACAGCTAAATCAAATAAAACATCCTAAAGAAAATATGTACAATATAGAGATTCCATTCTCATCTTGGTTTTTTCTGACTTAATGTTGGCCACTTAAACTTTCACTTTAGTGATTCAAACTCACCTGGGATTCAACCACTGCAAGAAATTAATAATTGCTATGGTTTTTAAATAAGCCAGATGCTGAAAGACAAATACCGTATGATCTCTCCTACAAGTGGAACCTAATAAACAAAACAAATAAGTGAGCAAAATAGAATCAAAGACATGGAAATAAAGAACAAACTGACAGTAACAGAAGGGGAGTGGGATAACAGGGAAAAGAAGGAGAAGGGGTTGTTAAAGAACATGTATAAAGGATCCATGGACAAAGAAAAATGGGAGATTAAATGTGGGAGCTGGGGGTGGGGTAGGGCAGGGGCAAGTAATGGGGGGAAAATGGGGACAACTAGAACTGAACAACAATTTTTTTTAAAAAAGTAAAAAAGAACATAAAATAAAAGAAGATTTCGTAATCAATCTAGAAATGTATCAGTTGTTGGTATAAACAAGCTAAGTTGGGAAATAATTGATGGCATGTTTCTGCAACATAAATAATTTTGAAATCATCTGGTAGCTTACCTTTCATGTTTTCTACTGAGAAGCTTTTTTAAAAAGTTATGATGAGCCCTGGCTTGTGTAGCTCAGTGGATTGAGCGTGGGCCTGCAAACCACACGATTGCGGTTCGATTCCCAGTCAGGGCACATGCCTGGGTTGCAGGCCAGATCCCGGCAGGGGACTCACAATAGGCAACCATATATTGATATTTCTCTCCTTCTCTTCCCCTCTAAAGATAAATAAATAAATAAAATATTTTTAAAAATTTAAAAAAGTTATGATGTTGTATTTCTATAATAGAGTCAGACTGTATTTAAGACTACTTCACTTCCTCTCCTAGAATCTCAACAGTTGGGAAGTAAAGCATCAATGCAGAATTTAAACAGTCAGAATGTTTACAAGCACCTACTTTGTGCCAGGTACTATTTGAGGAGATGAGGACTTAAAATAGAGTAAAGCATGGTTTCTGTCTTTGTGGTTCTTACAGTCTAATAGGAAAGATGCACCCACACAGAAATAAATTTAAATATAATGTGCAGGAGGTAACATGAGCATAGACTGGGAAGTTAATGAGGGCATTCAGCTCAGTATAAAGTTTTGGGTAAGATTTCTTGAAGAAGATAACGCCTGAGTTAATTAAAGGACAAACAAGAGCAAATAAGGTGAAAGAGGTGAGAAAGATGTTCTAAAACAAGGAACAGCATGAGAAAAGGTATTATAGTATAAAATAGCAAGGGGCATTTGGTGGACAAAAATGCAAGAATACTATTTAAACTGTTACTGATAATATTTACCCCATATTAAGAACTTGTTAAGTATTTATCATGCTTTTTTTCTTATAATCCTCAATATTATTTCCTCCCATTTTACAAATGAGGAATCCAAGACTTAAAGAGATTGGATAATATTTCCAAGGTCACATAGCCACCAGGGCTCAAAACTGACCAGGAATTTGAACCAGAGTTAGTAAAGTGCCTCAACAAAAGAGGATTAGGGATACATTGTGCCTTCTACCTCATCTGTTTTAGAGACAATACTGTAATCATAACCACTGCCTGGTAGGTCTGTTTATCATGTCACTAATTATGATGATTGCAATGATAATAGCCATAAAAACAAGGCTTGCTATGGTCAGTACTTCACACATACTAACTTTTAAGTTCTTGCACCAATAAAAATAAAACATTGTACATACCAACTTAGCAATATCATGTAACACCACATGCCAGGCATTACTGTAAGAGCTTTACTGTATTGTCTTACATAATTTTCACAAGTACCCGATGATGAAGATACCACTATTATGCCCATTTAATTGATGAGTAAACTGACACTCAGAGATGTTAAGTAAGTGGTCCAGTATCACACAGCCAGTTAGGGGTATAGCCAAAAAGCAAGCCCAGGCAATAAAGTGTCAGAGTCTATGCTTTTAACTACTATTCTTTACTGTCCATCATCTGTCAAAAATACTGACCAAATTTCAAACCATTGACTAACCTCATTGTCCTTTCTTTACCTACTAATGACAGAGAAGTAGTTCTATTATATGCTTGGACTGACAAATGAAAAAATAACAAAGTAATTCTGATCATAAGCCCTCTAATTCTGCAGAAATGATAAATCTGATCCTAATGTAGAAACTGTTGCCAGAAACAGGGAACAGAGTTCTAAATTCCCAGGGGGGTTGGATGCCTTATAGAGGTCAAGGTCAGACCATCAGTAACTGCTCCTCAGTGGCAAGAAGAGATGGTGTTGGCAAGAACCAGATAGTCCTACTATCTAGATACACATATATATGGTTTCCCTCTTAGAACAAGCATAGTTTTAATTAAAAGCAATTAATAATTCATTATTTAACTGATGGCTTGGTAGTCTTCTATTGCTTTTTGCAAACTTGTAAAATATTAGGCCCAGCTTTGTGACATCTTCTGATTGTAAGAGTAGCCAGAAATGCAGATTTTTTAAGGTGAAATATCTGAATAGTTTTAAATTCCAAGAACTAACTTTATAAATTGAAAAATTCACTGTAGAAAAACCACATTTCTTCGTGGGTCACTTTCAGCCCACAGGGCATAGCTTATAACCTCTTTTGTAGTCTGTAGTCTTGTAGCCTCTTATGATCTCACCTCCTTGTCTGAAAATTCAGGTATTGGATAAAGTGAACTATAACTTCACTTTGAACCACCTCAGATTATTTGAAAACACTACTTTATATTGTAGTGCAAAAACATACTAAATACTAGGTTTGAATGAAATTATAAGTCTTGGTAATAAGAAACCTCATTGTCCAGAAAAAAACAATCAACTATTAGATTGAGAGGGAACACTGGAGAATGTCAAACTTCCCTATTCCCTATCTCCACATGTCAAATGATCACTGAGACAGATGACTTGCCTACAATCAAGTTGTAGAGATTGAACTCAAACACAGGTTTGAATATACAACCTTTTCCATCATCGGTCAGCTTTTTTCATTCTGTTGAGGAAGTAATTTGAATTCCTAGATTCAGCCATTCATGCAGTCACCTCTTTACAGGATTTTTCAATTACATGCATTAATAAGTCTGTCCCCTTCCCATTATTTTCTTCTTGATTTAACCACCTGAGTTAAGGTTTCTGCCACTTGAAACCAAAAGAATCAAACTACTAGTAAACCCACAAGCAACAACTCCTTTCATATTTCTGCTCTTTCATGTTCTTCTCCAGACTGGAACATCTGTCTTTCTTTATGCTTATAAGTCATAGAAATTTTTTAAGATCTACAGTATTTTTCAGACTATAAGACACACTTTTTCCCCAAATCTGGGAGGAAGATGGGGTGCATCCTATAGTCCAAATGTAGCTTACCTGGCTTGCTGCCGGGGTGGGGGGGCAGTGGTAGAGCAGGGTCACAGGTTATTCAATATTTTACCACATTTTTTGCTTCAATTTTTTTCCCCATTTTCCTCCTCTAAAACCTAGGTGCATCTTATGGTCTGGTGCCTCTTAGAGTCCCCCAAATACAGTAACTTCCTCAATGAATATTTTTCATATTAAATCCATTCCTGTGTGTGTGCATGTATACACACTCTCTCCAGATGACTGCATTGTAACCATCATCTTATACTTAAACACTTTCTTATTCTCAACTTATTTTACATGTATATGTGTTAATTTCCAAGGTAGAATATAGCTCCCCAATTCAGGTTCATATCTCACAGGTATCTTCTGATTCAGCTACCAAGCCTAGAGAGTGCTTGGTGCAAAGAGTAACTAATCACTTATTTAAAACCTAGTTATGCTCTTACTGGTATAGTTCAGTGGGTCGGGCCTCATGCCACAGACAGAAAGGTCACTGGTTTGATTCCCAGTCAGGGCACATGCCTAGGTTGGGGGCTAGGTTCCCCAGTCAGGATTTGCAAGAAGCAACCAATTGATGGTTGCTTCCCTCACACATCAATGTTTCCCTCAATTTCCCTCATACATCAATGTTTCTCTCCCTCCCTCCCTTCCCCTCTCTCTAAAATAAAATTATAAAATATTTACAGACGATCGCGGTTCGATTCCCAGTCAGGGCACATGCCTGGGTTGCAGGCCAGTTCCCGGCAGGGGATGCACGAGAAGCAACCATACATCGATGTTTCTCTTCCTCTCTCCTTCCCTTCCCCTCTAAAGATAAATAAATAAATATTTAAAAAATAAAATATTTAAAAAATTAACAAACTTAGCTCTAAGTTAGTAGAACTCTCCCGATCACTTCAGATGATCTCTGAACATCACTTCGGAACATCTCTGAAGTTAGTAGAACTCTCCCTATCTCTTCAGATGTAGACATCTGGTCCCAAATAAAAGATACTGATTATATTTTAATGTATAACTTGCTATTGTATATTACATTTGCTTTTGTAGGGGAAAATCTTTGAATCATTTGACTTCTACCAATTTAAACAGTACAGTTCTGGGATGAAATACTTAATTTTTTTGTTCTTCAGTCCAATTTCAGAGAAACATAAGTCTATTCCAAGTGTGTAATGAGGCAAGAACCTCTGTTATTACATCTTCCATGTTTCACATCTTCAGAATGTCTCTGTCAGGCCCAGTGTGTAATGGTTCCTGCCCACTGCACCAAGGAGGTGTGTGGGGTGGTGATGCCAAAAAAAAGCATATTTAAAGAATGCATTTTTCCTTGATGAAGAGATAAACATACAATCCTTTAAAAAGGAATTTTGTTTAATAACCATTTAGTTCTTTCAAAGGTTAACATATTTGTTTTCTGAAATGCAAATCATATATTGGACTGACAAAGCAACTCTTAAGAATTTTGAGTAGTAGAGCTAACCCAAATGCCTCAAACCATAGATGAATGAATGAATCACTAGTATTGATTTAAAATACGCACACTCATATAAATACATAGTTATCTAGCAGTAGATCTTAAATTTTATGAAAGGTATAGGCTTTTGAGCCATTACTATCTAACAGAGGCAAATAAGTAAATGGATAAAGACAATTTCTATGGCTAACAGTGATTCAATGTTAGCCATATTTTCATGGCAGCATATAAGCTGAATTGCATAGAAGTAAGTAGCTTGCATTTACAACTCATTGGTCTAAAGATCTCCTGAATGAAATGGGAGTTCATATGGAATAGACACAATTTTAGGATTGCTCATTTCCCTCATCATATACAAATGTATACACATAGGCACACATTCACACAAACCTATTCATGCACACAGTATCCATTTTGGACATTAGTAATCCAGACATTATAAATAATTCCTAGCCACTTTTTAATATTTGGTTATGCCAATCTAAACCTTGCACACGTGTTTACAATTCCTGCTTTTACATTCCCTCAGTAACATCTATAAGTAGCTAGTTCACATGAGGCAGCCACCCATCACCGTTACTACATAATTTAGAAACATATGGTATAGCTTTGCCATGCCAACTTCTAGGTATTCACTCTACCATTCTGACAAAAAGAAAAATAAAAAACACAGAACTGTTTTCAAATTGTCATTTATGAGCTGCTGAAACATACATCATGACAGTGGGATGGCCAGATTTTTATTTTGATCAAAATTATCATTACAAGTACATTATATTTAGATTCACAGTAGTATAAAAAATATACCTATAGCCCTGGCTGGTGTGGCTCAGTGGATTGAGCGCGGGCCTGAGAACCACACGATCACGGTTCGTTTCCGGTCAGGGCACATGCCTGGGTTGCAGGCCAGTTCCCAGCGGGGGGCTCACAAGAGGCAACCATACATTGATACTTCTCTCCTTCCCTTCCCCTCTAAAGATAAATAAATAAAATCCTTAAAAAATTTTTAAAAAAAATATACCTATAAATGATGAACTATGTTTTCACATAGTCTGTTTAAAGTCTCATTTTAACTGGGAAAATTGTTGGAATGCCCAGGCACTCTTTTTCCCAGTAAAGTGAAACCAAAATAATTATCAGAATTATTCAGCAATGGCACCTTCACTCTCTGCTCCTTTCCAGTTGTTATCCTGAGCTAAAATACTATTTTTGTTTTCAGCTTGAACCATATAGAAAGACTGACAACAGTCTGGTGCTCATATTGATCACCTAACAGCTCACATCCTTCCTTCATACTGTTGATGAGGTTAGTACCTAAATGTATATTTTGCTTGTGTTGGCTACAGCAGTTCCCCTTTATCCATGGTTTCAGTTACTGGTAGTCAATCATGATCCAAAAATATGAAATGGAAAATCCCAGAAATAAATAATTCATAAGTTTTAAATTACACACCTTTCAGAGTAGCATGATGAAATCTCATGCCACCCCATGGCCATCCCACCTAGGAGGTGAATCAGCCAACTCTGTCCATCATATCAACACTGCATGCCACTCTCCTTTAGTCATTTAGTAGCCATCTGGGCTAGCAAATTGACAGTCATGTTAGCACAGTGTTTGTGTGCAAGTAACATTTATTTTACTTAATAATGACCCTAAATCCATTCATATAACTTCTATTATAGTACCTTGTTAAACTGTTCTACTTTATTATTATTTATTGTTGTCAATCCCTTATTGTGCCGAATATATAAATTAAATGTTATCATAGGTATGTACGTATAGGAAAAACATAGCACATTTAGGGTTTGGTACTATCTACAGTTTCAGGCATCCACTGGGGTCCTAGGAACATCAGCCCCACAGGACCAGAAGGGACCAGTGCATTTTACAGGTGCCCTAAGAGAGAGGTGTAGCCTCCTCTCAACGCAAATAGAAATAACTCTTGTTAAGAAGTACTACACTTGACACGTTGTAAGGATGTTAGGGTTCTGTTTTTCACTTTAGTGTATTTCTGGCCAGTATTGCCTATTAAAAATGTAGGGTTTGGAATTAGAATGCCCATGCCTCAATCTTCACTCTTAACAAAACACAAAACCTCTCTGAATCTCAGTTTTCTCTTCTAAAAATGAGGATGGTAATTCCTACACTGTTAGGGTTGTTAGGAGAAATTAAAATGATCTAAGCACAGAAAAATGAATTTAGGTAAAAACTAAGGACATCTGAAAAAACTATATATTTTAATTAGTAATAATGTATCAATATGGGTTCTTAAATTGTAGCAGATGTACTATATCTTACAGTAAGATATCAATAATGGGGGAAAAGTCAGTGAGGGGTATATGGAAATTTTTTGTACTATTTTCTCAATTTTTTAGTAAATCTAAAACTTCTAAAAATAAAGTCTATTTAAAAAAATTGATCTAAGTGAAGTGCCTTGCACATAGTAGGTACTTGACAAATGGTTGCCAGTATTATGAATATAGACTATTAGGTTTCATAATGTGTATCATGTGCAGTATTACATGTTCTTATATTTTATCCCCAGCTTTACTGAGATATAATTAATGTACAGCATGGTCTAAGTTGAAGACACATAGTGTGATGATTTGACAATATGATCTTTTCTTTTTGCCAGTTTAGTAATTCTTTTTTTCATAGGCAGCTTTCTTTCTTTCCTTCCATGTCACTCTTTTCTTCTTTCTCTACATCATTTTGTATAGTTTTTTTCTAGTTCATCCATTTCCAGCCTACTGCAGGGTCATGTTTAGTTTACAACCTGTTTATATTGCTCCAAGACTAATTTTAGTTCATTAATCTTATTTGTTGGCTTTAAATTTTACCACAGTGACATGCAAACTTTTTAGTCACTTTCAATGATGGCTCATTTTTTGTTTTTGTTTTTTTTAAGAAAACGTTCCAAGCTCTCTATGAGAGAAGTAGAAAAACATCCTATTTCAGAAAAACACCAAAAACTTTTAGATAGAACAATGAAAAAGTTTTGTTCTGCTGCAATAACTAAAAAATAGTTTGACCACATGATAGTGTTATCAATCTGTCCTGTGGATTTACACATAAGGTCATGTGTAAAAACAAAACCCACTTGCCCATCAAAAGCACAGCTTTGAATGGATTCAGGTAAAACGTATGAGCAGACCAGAAAAATTTAGCCTCTTGATAATCTTTCTCAGGTAGCTAAAGGTAGTTTAGAAAGCTGGCTCTCTGTGAGAATGGATTTCTTGCATTCTAGTGCTGGTTGCACGTGTCTATTTAAATGACAGAGCTCTAGAGTCTTTTGACTGATAAAGGGAAGTTTGTTTCTCATTTTTTCTTTAAATCACAACAGTTTTCATTGCCAAAGAACTAGGACATCTTTGGATGGTGGTCTTACTAACAGGATAGTTTTTAAAGATGGAATTTCCCCTGCTATAAAGACACAATAATTTCAAGCTGAAACCTGAAATATCAGCCATGTGTGTGGACCCAGCACCCAATCTTAAAAGAATACCCAAAAAACTTTTACTGTTCTGAGTATACCTTTGCTCTATGGTAGTCCAAAATACAGGCTGAAAAAGCAAAAGGCTACTGGTGGGGGCGGGGGTTGAGAATGGAGGCTGGAGCTCACCTGCTCTTTCTCAACCAGGAAATGAGTTTTATTTTTAGTAAAACTGATAGCCAAGCCGGTAATAGCTGACATAAATTATCAATGCTGGCTGGTGTGTATACATATATAAAGCAAAACAAACAGAAAAATCTGTGCTCACTCACGATAAGGGTAGATAAATGCAGGAAAACCCCAGTCTTTACTACAAGGTAAAATTCAGTTTTAACTGGCACCAAACGTAAATTCACTATTTTAAGAAATTGGTCTCACAACCTTGATGGGGTTAGAGTTGGCTTCACACACCGCCCGTGGGGCCTTCACTGGCTTTTCTGGTAGCTCAAGCGCTGCAAATTCACTTAGAGGACAACAGATTCTGACTTTCTTCACTGATTTCACGTGAGTACTGATCCCTTCCCTTCCGGTCCCACGCCAACGCCCCACATCCAGCAGTCCCCGCCCCGCTCCTTTCTTAGGCTGGAGAATAGCTGATAGAAACAGGCTCTTGTTTTCACATCAAAGGCGGTCCGCAGCCGCCTCAGCTCCAGACACAAAAAGCGTCTGATGCTTCTAATTGCGAGGCTTTTTTGCAGCTGCACTTTATTGAGCTAGCAGTGGCAGGCCTTTGAGGGCCTCGCAGAACCAGAAGGTGGCGGCGAAGTCACCTTGGAAAGAAAGGAGGGTCAAAGAGAGGAAGGTAGAGGGTCTGACCCAGGCAGGAGGATCAGAGGGGATGGCCCTGCTCTGGGGTCAGTGAGTAAGGAGAGTGGGTACTGGAGGGAGTCCGGGCCCAAGGGAAGCGGTGCCCCAGGACCCTTAGGCGACACAGGTCAGTGGTTAGCTGACCCTGGCAAGGGAGGAAGATGCCCTTTGCAGAGAGATTGGAAGCTTCTCGGTCCGGGCGTGATTTCTCCCGCCTGGCCGGTCGGTGGCTTCCAGCTCGGGTGAGACCAGCGCTGCTCCGAGGCGCTCTTTGCGCTCCACACCGGCGCCCCCACCTGCCGAGTGCTCCCACCCTGCGAGCACACGCGGAGGAGGGCGGGCCCGGAGCTGGGTGCAGCCGCTCGCCGCTGGAAAGTACCAGGAGCTGTGTAAGCCTGTAAGGCCTGTGGGCGCCGCAGACTGCAAGTCACTCCCAGAGCCCCCCGGACCACTGAGCCGGACCTGCCAGGCTCGTATTCCCGCGCTCTCAAGGAGGCCCGGAGCCCGGCACCGCGCCCCCTGCCCCTCTCACGGGTCCGGGCTGTGGAGAGAGTGCCTTGCAGCCCTTCCACAGGGCGCGGTCTCCACCTGCTTCTTTCTCCACGCCTGCTGCGCCGCCAGCTCCCATTGTTCGCCCCGCCCGCCCGGCGACTTCCCGGAGCGGCCGCCAGGGCCTCCCAGGGGTATTTACCTTCTGTTGCCGGCGAGCCATATCGGTGGGCTGCTTGGCGTTGAAGGGATAGGCAATGCAGCGCATCACGAACACATAGAGCTGCAACCTCTTCTTCCTCTCCTCCTCCTCCTTCTGCAGCCGCTCCAATTCCTCCTTCTCCTTCTCGCTCACCACCGACGGGCTGGGGCTGGAGGGCCGGCCGCCCCCCGCACGGCTGCTGGGCTGCAGCCCCCCGGCCCCGCCGCCGCTGCTTGCGCCGCTGCCCCCGCCGCCGCCGGCACCCACTCCGGCCCCGGCGCCTGTGCCGCCGCCGCCCCCCAGCCCGGCGCTGCCGCCGGAGCCCTCGCTGGTGCGGCTAGGGGACAGGCGCGTGCTGGACGCTGCCGAGCCGAGCACCTCCTTGCCGCTCTCCTCCTCCACGATCTCATCCGATTCCTCTTCGCTGGACGAAGGGTCCAGCATGGTGGCGCCCGGGGAGGGGAGTCTCTGGAGACCCCGGCTTGGGCTACAAAATATGGGCGGCGCTGGAGGCAGCTGGGGATCGGCTCTCCCGGAGGGCGCTTCTCCCCTAAATCCGGGAGCTAGCGCCCTACAGCTCAGCCTCGGCCGCCGCGACTGCTTTCTGCACCGGGCGATCCGGAGCTGGCCTCAGACCCAGGAGCGCGAGGGGAGGAGGGGAAGGGAGAGGTGCGTCCGTGGACCCGAGGTGGGCAAGGGGGAGAGTCAGTTGCAAGCCTGGAGCCTGCAGCCGGATGCCATCTGCAGCCGCTGAAGGAGGTGCCTCCAGAAAAGATGCCGAGTGTTGCAAGCTGTCGATGCAGCCAAGAGCCGGAGAGGCATCTTGCCGATTGGGGAGGGAGCGGCGCTTACGTGTTTATTGGCTTAACTCTCCCGTGTCCGTGGCGTAAAGGGTGCTTTCAGAGAGCTAGAGGAGGGAGAATGCGAGCGTCCCCAGTCTCGAAGCTTCAGTACTGACCTTAATGCTTTCCTACCCTCCTCACTCCCTCCCCTTTGTGGATAATTTCCTCCTTCATCCTCAGCGCTAACTGCCCCGACCTCTTTCCCCTTCCCGTAAATAAAAAGTTCTTGAGGGGAGGAAGAGAAATACACAAACCAGTGCTGACTTGTTAGCAAAGTCGGTATATGCAGAGGTCTCACTAAGACAATGTCGGCGAGATCCCATATACGGTAAAGAATCTATCTCGCTTCCCCAACCCGCTTCACACCTCAGCTGTGGGAGCTGTGTGGCTGGGCAGCGTGTTTGTCCCACTTGTGTAAACTCTGATTCTTGCAATTTGCATACGCCCACACTCATTAAAATAAAAGTGAATCAGATTTAGAGTGGATTTGTGTATCTACCCTGCAGCTCAACTAATTTAAGTAGGATCCCCGCCCTTGCCTTCACTGCATAAACTAGGATGAATATCCTTCAATTCCGAAGACTTGGGAACACTTTCTGCCATGGTGAGCCTACCAGAAAAACAGAAGGGTTTCTGGTTGCTCAGCCCTTTCCATTCTGGCTCACTGGATGATCTGGGTGGAAGAGTGGGGACCCCGAGATCAAAGACACCCCAAGGACTCGGCGACATCAACATCTAAATGCGATGACGGTCTCACCGCCTCATCCATCCCTGCCTCTCAGTTATCTATGAATTCAAAAGCTGCAGATGGTGACTTCCTCCCCCTGCTCCTTTCACTGAGGCCAATAAATCGGCAGACGGCGGAGCTGGCCAGCGTGCTGAATCTAATCAGCGACCTACAGATAGAAAACAAACCAACAACCTCTATCCTTGTATCCTAGGGTATCTAGAGACTAATCTGCAGGCCACCTCATTTCCTATATTTATGCATTTTATGGTGCTCTAATAATTACACGTAGATACTCATGGAAGTTGTTGTAAATGGGTAACAGGAATTTAAAGTTTACACCATATCTGTCTTCATGTGTTTTCAGACTTACTAGTTTATTGTAGGCTTTGATACTCAAGTGAAGTTTCCTATTTAGTCTCTTTGAGAACTAAAAATAAACTCAAAACCGTATCTAGCTTCACATTAACTCTAACCAACCTTTTTGAATTAGCTAATGTATTTGAGTTTACCACCATACTCACTTCAGGGGCATAATTTCTGTGGCCATCACTCATTCTGTATCTATTTAAAATAAATAATGCAGTGATGTGGAAATTGTTACAAAAAGAAAATATCACTGGCCAAACAATCAAGTAACCACTTTTATTCAGTTCATTTTTATGTAGTGAACATTGTTCTAGGTAGTTAGGGTGGATGGAATTTTTAGAAGGCATTCTCTTGAAGAGTCTATAATCTTTTTTGGGGAAATACAACATAAACATGTGAAAAAGACTGAGAGCACTTATTTCAGGGCAACATGCAAACAAATCCAAGTAAGTACACTGCTAAAAGCTTGCATGGATGAAGCAACTGAGAATAGAAGAGAATCATATAATTCTCAAAGAAGAGAGTTAAATATTAAAGGAAGGAGACATGTGCATGGATGGTGCAACAGGAAGATACTGCAAATGGAAAAAGTGATTTGCAAAGCCTAGTGATAGAACAAGAGACCAAATGAAGTACAAAGTGTTATGGAAAAGGAGGCAATGAGGAGGGGGAAAAGAGCTGAAATAATAACCCATTTGGCCAAAAGGAGGGATCATGTTTAGGACACAAAGGAATGGGCTTAGTTAGCTGAGGAGCATGTAATGATTTGTGGAAGGGGTGCCCTTGAAGGCCAGACAAAGGCCATTTCCTAATTAAATATTTCTTCTTTAAGCAATCTTAGTCATCCAAGTATTAGACATTGGTAGAGTGACCATGAATTCTGTCTTCAGAACCACTTGGAACTTCTCAGTTGCTATATTAAGGTTTTGTTAAGATATTTTTTTACCTTAGCTGAAAGTAAATTCAATGTCCTTGGAGATATCAAAACTCTTTGTTACTACTGAAGATCAGGTATGCCAAGCAGGACTCCTTAGTTATGGCTTTCCTAGATTCAAATGTTGATAAGCAGAAAGAAGATGACCCAGAACACATCTAAAAGCTCTTAACATCTAACTTTTGTTAACATATTCTTATTTTAGAAAGACACATTTCTACAATAGATTCCCATACATATAAGTATCTATATCCTCAAATAAGCTCTTTTATGTGCTTGCATGTCTGCCCCCCACCTCCTCCAGTTCTGCTTAGAGTAACTTAAATAACCTCAGGGTGATGGGATAAATTTTAGTCAGCCATATAGAAACTATATCATGAAAGTTGAAGTTATAACATTAATTTTTTAAAATGGAAATGATTGAGATATTAAAGCAGAGTTTTCTAATCTATCTAAATTATCTCAATTCTCCTCTAAAGTGGTTGCTGTGATTGTTTAAAAGGCCATGGTATGAAGGAATGTCTAATTTGTTGACTATTGATAGACATTTTGGTGAAAAATGATCACATCTCTTTTGTTGGATTTTTAAAGATTTTAATTACCTATTCATTTTTAGAGAGGGAAAGGGAGGAAGAAAGAGAGGGACAGAAACATCAATGTGTGGTTGCATCTCCTGTGCCCCCTACCATGGCCTGCCCCGCAACCCAGGCATGTGCCCTATACCAGGAATCAAACCAGTGACCCTTTGGTTCACAGGCTGGTGCTCAATCCACTCAGCCAGTCCAGCCAGGGCAACAATCACATCTTTATGTAATTTGTATAACATGTTTCAATTAATAAAACTGAATTTAATGCTTATTTTAATGTTTTTGTGTGTTTGTTACTAAAAGAGTTTTGCCAAGTGAAAATTTTTATCTCACAATAAAGTTTACATTATCTAGATATAGTCATCTCATCCAATTAATATTTTATTTTTAATTTGAAGCACAGCTCACAAGTACCAAAATGGTTAAATTGAACCTAGCAATATGCCTATATCAAGTTAAATGTTTGGCATCTCAACCCCAATAGCAGAGTTATTTTGAGTAAATTATTTAATGACTTAGACTCAGTTTCCTCATATGTAAAATGAAGGATAATAACACTCAATGTGGAATGACATGAACATTAAATTAGATGTTATATTAAAAGTACGTCACAACAGGTTTTATAGGCTTAAACATTTTTCAACTAGTAGGAGATGGACTTGTAATAAATGAGGTGACCAAAAATTGGACACAGCACTGGTCAGTGTAGCTCAGCTGGTTCCACAAAGCAAAAGGTCATGGGTTCGATTCCCAGTCAGGGCACATGTGTGGGTAGCAGGTTTGGTTCCCAGTCAGGGTGTGAATAGGAAGCAACCAATTGATATTTCTTTCTCACATTGATATTTCTCTCCCTCTCTCTCCCTCCCCCCTCTTCTCTCTTAAGAATAAAAAATATAAATAAATAAATAAATAAATAAATAAATAAATGAATACAAGTAATTGGAAGGGAAAACAACATCAAAAAAATCAAACAATCCAGAAATAGATGCTTGAATGAAATAATATTTGTTTATTTATTTAATTGATCCCTGCCTTGTTTTAGATAGTATTTTCAGGGACTTAAAAAATAGTTTATTTTGTTTGAGAAATCTTCTCTTCATCATTAGTTCTTATCATCCAATGATTCTTGCTAAAGCGAAATGAATTGGGTTAGGATGGAATTAAAGTATAATCATAAGACTAAAAATAATACAATCAAGTTACACAGAAACACCATCTTTTGGATGCTTTGTGAGATGATAAAAATGCTACTTGCAGGAATTGGTCTCAGAAAACCACCTGATTAGTTAAGATGATAAAAAGAATAAAAAACGAAACAACATGTTTTACAATAAATATTTAATTTGAATTCTGAAAACCAACTGTTCACAAGGATGATCAAATTTGTGACAGACATAATTTCTTTTAGTAAAAGTGGGGCGCTAGATATGGTATACATTGAAAGGTATACCCAAATAGTTATTCTCACATGCCATTAGGTAAATGTTTTGCTTAGCCCAGTTCCTCAGTTTGGCTTACCTGGGGAATGCTGCTACTATTATATCTCCACCTTCTCAAAATAATCTTCTGGGTTGATTATCTCCATTATATTTCACAAACTACAGTGGTTTTAGACTGGGAGGCTTTTTGCAGATTATAAATGGGAATGATTGAAATCAGGATTTCATACTAACAAGTTTGTTTTCAGTTTTGTAGAATTAAAAACGGAGAGTTTTTTCATTTTAGATTCTTCAAAAAACATGGGTCTTACTTAATTTTCTGGAAGAAAAAGTGAGTAGGAGAAAGAGGTCAAGAAAAGCTTGATGAATGAAGGGAAAGTAAGTGAAAATGTGATGATGGGTCCTGACCAAGGGTGAATACTAACATCTGAGCCAGGGGCAAAAGGTATAAACATTGGGGAAAATGCTCTAAGCAAGATATAGTCACCTAAATACCAAACTGACTAGCAAAAAGGAGTTTCACAGGTTATAGCCTGGGCTCAGCTCTTAAGTGTATTTCTTCCTCTTTCCCTTCTTCTTGGGGTGACACTGACTCTTAGTAGAGTTCACTATTCCAGCCCACTGTTTGTAAGAATGTGGTTACTCTTTTCTTGCTTCTTTCATCAATAAAAACTTTCTGCCCAAGACAATTCCAAAGGAATATTTTGGAAGGCATTGATATGCTGTTATTTTTCATTTATAAGTTGTACTAACAATTTATGGTGAGGAACAAGGTGTTTCTATGAGAACCTTGGATGTATTATCATAGGGTTTTGGTTGATCTCAGCCAGTGTAAATTCTGTATTGTCATCCTTTCATCCCTTGTGGCTCTTGAGAGATGTACAAGAACAGTTGCAGATTAAAACACAATGCCATTATGATGATAACAGGGCTAGGGATTAATAGAGAAAAATTCATATATTTTAGGCTTTGTATCTAAGAGAATCTCTGCCTTTCTTGTCCAGAATTCATCTTTCGGTACTTTATCACCTTTTTATCAGTTGTAGGGTACAGGAAACTGAAATAACAGTTAGTGCACTTGGGCACACCTATAAAAAGAGAGAAAAGGGCCTGCCCCAGAACTGCAGGCCTTGAATCAACTCACCCCAGCCTCATGGAAAAAAAGAAACAGAAGACATATACCTAGGCGCCAGAGTACCTTACTGCACAGTGACCTAACCACTCATCAATATAACCCAACTGGCATACATCACCTGACCAATCTGATTACTGTGCCTTCTTCTAAAGGAGAAGGCAGAAGAGGGTAGCACAACAGGCTCTCAGAGAGACAAAAGTTTGCTTTTCTCCTGACAACAGCTGTTTTCAACCAGCGTACAACAAGAGGCACACTGGTATGTCACAAGAATTTTTAAAACATGCAAACATGACTATTTAGTCAAGGGCACTGATCTATTTTTTCTTAGATTGAAAAATTAAAAAATGACAACCGCCAACACAATAATAGTTCAGTGTGAATGAATCAAAATTATATCTATTTTTGTCAGATCAACAAAAAGTATATTTTTGATGTGCCATACAATTTTAGTAATTAGTTTATGTGTGCCAAAAGATGAAAAAGGTTGAAAATGGCTACCCTACAAGCAATTTTCAAATATCACCTTTCACCAAATGGCTCAGGCTCTCAGAGCCCTAATTGTCTTACAACCAAGAATCCTGATAAACCTCTGTACTTGTTCCTCAAGAGTGCATCTCTCTTTATCAGTTGTACTTATCTAGAATTCTTGGCACTACTCTGGCAATATCTTTGAAGGAGACAATGCATGTTCGTGCTTAGAATAAACTCTCGCCAATGGGAAGTTTTCGATATGGCAGTGGAGGTGGCAGTTAACTACTATGGAACTTTTTCAAATGACAAGGCTAGGCCCTGTTTTGGTGGAGCGGGTTGGAGACATGGTTAACTGGGGCCAGTGAGAAACCTCTTGCCCCTTAAAAGAAAGGCAGCTTAAGACTGAACACCTGCAATAGCCAAGAGGGTCAACATTAGAACTATAGCACAGGGCTTGAAATTAGTGGGCATTGTATTACTTCAGTTTAGACTTAATACCTACCCTTTTTTTACCCTTGGTCCACTCTGATACCTTGGTCCACTCATACTTTTAAAAGGCATACCAGTGCAAGGATGTGTGTTTGATAAAGGAAAAGGACATAGTACAGAGAGATGGGTTGGCTAGGCCCCTAAGGGGAACGGTGTATTCAACTGCCATAGAGCCATCTTTCTACCTTCTCCTTGTAAAACATTATTTCATGTTTTGCAGTTTGCATACTGGTTTAATGTTTACATGTAGAAACCAGTAAGCAGACTTTCCATGGACTGGTGAAAGTCCATCTCCACTTCAACAAATTCATCAAAGGAAATGCAGTACATGTTTAAAGAATATTCTACAGTGAAAGTCAATTCACTGTAGAGAGACTGCAAAAAGCTAGACCGATATCATAAGGCCTCAACTTTCCTTGCATTATTATTTATACAGAAAAAACAAAATGAGCTGCCCATGAGTCATCAAGTCATTTGTACAGTCAGCCATTAAAACAGCACATTTGCCATGCAGTGGCCATAACCCATTTGATTACTTCAGAAAATCTGTAGAAAAAGGAAAACCTTATGTGTGTGTGTGATGATGCCTTCAGGCAATCAGTTGAGTAATCACATAAAACCCAGTAATAATTTTTCCATCCATATATATGCGTAGTCTCTGGTGACTTCGCAGGGGCTAGGAATGATGTAATCATGGAGTAACTTTATTGTGGGCTCAATTATCTATTCAGGGTTATTGAGGGTAGCTGAGTCTATAGTTTTATGTTGACATTTTTAGTTGGGTGATAAAAAGTGTTGAATACTAGAAATTGTAGGCTGTTGTGAGTCTTTTTCTTCTGTTTTCCCAGGTTAATTGGCACCTAGGTGATAAAGGCAATTTTTGACATTCCAATATCAACTTTATATTCCATAATTATTGTTAATTCCCAAGGTCAAATAATTGTTTTGTCCTGTCAATTACCCTTGTTATTGTCATTGTTTGCATATTGTTTTATTACCCTTATAGACATGACTCACTGGATAAAACATGTCTAAGTACATACTGTTTTATTCATTCAGTTGTTTCCAGAAAGAAAAAAATATTCAAGCCAAAAATCAAAACCACTTCATTTTGCATAAAGGATATGAGTTGTCCCTTTGGAATCAGACAGACTTCAGTTCAAATTCTGATTCTACAGCTGTGTGACTTGGAAAAAGTTAGTTAATTCTTTGGTTCTCAGTTCAAACTTGAAATTGGCAATGAAATACCAATAATGCATAGGGTTTTTATAAAGGTGAATCAAATTCATGTACCATCTAAAATGCTTAGTACAATGTCTGGCACAAGTTCAAGAAAATAGAAGCTATTATCAACATTATACATGAATTTGTGTCCTACTGAATCGGAACACTAAAAGAAGAGATATATGTAGCATTTGCCTTCTGCAGAGAGGCAGAGAGGACAAGTTCTACTGGAGAAACTTGTGTAAAAATTCTTTGTTATCAAGAACTTGACCTTCCTTCCCTAAATAAAGAACATTATTTGAGATAGCTTATGAAAATACATGAAGTTATCATTATGTATTTTGTCAAAATTCATCTGGAAAAGAACTGATTTGACAAACGTCCATGACATAAGAATGTTATAACCAAACTTATACAGAGGTTGATGTTCCTGGAAGAAGAAAGAAGAAAAGGCCATTCAAACATTACTTCACACAAGGGATCAGCTAAGTAACTCTCTGAAAGAGCTTTCACTAGCTTGTATTTGCATAACGAAAGGATTCCCCACCTTCCTATAGTCTTATTTGCAGGTCCCAAATAGAACACTTATTGAAGTCTAGATACAATTAAACCTGTTGTGAAATTTGTGTTTGATCATGGATAGCAGTGAGTCAGAAAGTCTGTGAACTAGGCCCTGGCTGGTGTAGCTCAGTGGATTGAGCACGGGCCTGCGAACCACAAGATCGCAGTTCGATTCCCAGTCAGGGCACATGCCTGTGTTGCAAGCCAGGTCCCGGTTCCCTGCAGGGGATGCATGATAGGCAACCATACATTGATGTTTCTCTCTCTCTCTCTCCTTCCCTTCCCCTCAAAGATAAATAAATAAAATCTTTAAAAAAAAAAAAAGAAAGTCTGTGAACTAAAGAGAAGTACACAAGAAAATATTCTCATCTTATATTTAGCAATAACATTCAAATAACAAAAACAGAGATTTTAGAGTAAAATGAAGTTTTATGGTGTGTTCATCAATAATCTTGGTTTCTTTGTTTATAGCTTTCAGTAACTCAACTAACTTATGATGGATGTTGGTGTGTTTGCTTGTAAATTGGTAATAGGAAAGGTATTCTTGCCCTAACCTAATCTTGTCTGGATTCTCAAAGTGCTATTGTATGAAAGGGAAATATATTGAGTCCTCAAATAGTAGTTGTTTCATTAACATAACAAAACCCATGTTGTAGATTACTACAAAAAGATGCCATAAAAGCTAAGCTTTCTTCCTTCTGAATTAGGAATTCTTTATACTGTCTATATTTTACTATGAATATTTCAAAGGGGTGGTTTTTATAATTTACCTAATCTGTAAAGGTATTTGGGATCAAGCAAGGTGATTTTTTATAACGTAGAGAGCTTAAAACAATCAAATGCTCTGACCAGTGTTACTCATTGGGTTGGGTGTTGTCTGGAAAAGCAAAAGGTTTCCAGTTGATTCTCAGTCAGGGCGTATGTGTGGGTTGCAGGCCAGGTCCCTGGGTGGGGATGTGCAAGAGGCAGCCCATTGATGTTTTGCTCTCTTTCTCCTGCCCTTCCCTCTTTCTAAAATAAATAACTAAAATCTTTTCAAAAATCAAATAATTTGTCCATAATTGTAAGGAGACCAGAGAAGAATAATGCATGTGGATGACGTGACTGAATAATAGAGAATGAATTTCCTTTTGCTACGATTCTGTAGGTTTAAATTTCCTAAAGTAATTATCCTGACCACCTGACCTTGTTTTCTTTGCAAAGGCAAAACAAATCAACTTGAGAGGAAAAGGGAAGGAAAACAATAATCTATGTTTTCATGTTTTCTGGATTATTTGATTCCCTGGTAGGCTTGTCTTGCTTACTTATAATCACACCAAAGTATTCATAATTTTAAAATTGGCAGGAAATGAAACTGCAGTCCTCTCCCTGCTGGAACATATCAGGAAATCAGGATTTTCTTTTACCCCAGAGATTTCTTTCAGCATGTGCCAATTTTCAAGCCTGTGGATGCTAAATGACAAGAATTATATGTGAAATCTTACAGTGAGCCAAGAGTTCTGTGTGAGCCCTGAAAGTACATTCCAGCACCTCAAAAGCATTTCAATTCTGCTAATTGAAATGTGAATGCATTTTGACTGTTGTAACTGGAATCATGTGGCATTTAAGTTAGATTTTGTGAGCAGAGTCTTTGATAATCTTTATCATTTGTGGCAGTTATATGGGAACTTCTAAAGATGGTTAAGTAACTTGACCTTAGAGCTTATTATTTCATTGATTTAATAAACACACATTGAACCCCTGTTATGTACTGGCGTCTGTGCTAGATGTTGAATGAGCCAAGCTTTTTGCTTTTAAGGAGTTCATAGTCTTATTGGGAATATAGGCAAGAAAGGACAAATGATAATGTCCTGTAGGTCTAAGCATAGAGCTGTAGGCCCTGAGGTATTCCAGGATCAGCTAGGAGAAATATCTAGAAGTGGGATATGAGATAGTATAAGGAACTAGAAAAGAACAGTTCACAATGGGCTATATGTGTAGTCCAGTGTGTCCGAAACATGGGAAATGTATCAGAGGGTGATCTGGAGAGAACCCCTATTTTGAAATATGTCCCTATGGTACTGCGAGAAAGGTTGTTAGGTGATAGCTTACTAAAAGGGGAAAAACAAAAGAGATTTTCTGGGTAGGGAGAACTATGTGAAGCAGAATGTTACATGAAAGAATCTGCTCAGGTACTGGAATCAGGTCGTCTTGGGATCAAATCCTGATTCTGTGACTCTTTAGCTAGTGTTAAATCAAGTAGAAATTTCCTGGAGCAATTGAATCTACTCACAACTTGCTTTGCTATTTGATTTTTAATTTATATTACTGTGAGCTTTAGAGAATCCTAAGATTAGTAACCTTTAAAATTTGTCCTATTTGGTGAATAATGGTAATGATCATAATGATAAATATTGTTCTAGAGATAATGATGAACAGAGATAATAATGATGAACACAGTGTTAATTTATGAGGAGCTTGCTTAATCTATGTAGACACTAAGGGCTTTATAACTTTTCTCTCATTTTTTTTCTAAGAAGTGCCTCATGATCGTGATTTGACTTAGACACCCCAGGGCGAATGAAGTTCTAAAGCATAGGGCAAATGAAGTTCTAAAATTACTTCTTCCTTATAGTTTGAATTTCAGTCATTATAAAAGCCACCCATTAGATATGAGTCAAATATTTTATCATAGTAACCTGGATTCAGATCCTGGCCATACTATGTAATAAATACATGTGTCATGAGTAGGTTGCTTAATAGTTCAGGTCCCAGGTTTCCTTTATTATGGGGATTTCATAGGAACATTCCACAGATTAAGAAATAAGGTCTGAAAAACATAATTGTTCAGTTTCATCACAATAATCTCTTATTCTCTATACTGATGAATATAGCTTCTATCAACAACAGGATAGCACAGGACTTCTCTTTGTTTTTTGTTATTTTTTTAAAAATTTGAAATTTAATTATTATTCAAGTACAGTTTTGTCTTTTACTCCCATCCCAGCCCACCCCCCAGTGCTCCCCACCTCCCTCCCATTTCCACCCCCCTTACTTGTTGTCCATGTGTCCTTTATACTAGTTCCTGTAAATCCTTCCACTTTTTTCCCTGAAATTCCCTCCCTTATCCCCTCTGGTTACTGTCAGCCTATTCTCTATTTCAGTGTCTTTGTTTTTATTTTGCTTGCTTGTTTGTTTTGTTGTTTAGCTTCCTGTTAAAGGTGAGATCATATGGTATTTGTCTTTCAACACCTGGTTTATTTCACTCAGCATAATGCTTTCCAGTTCCATCCATGCTGTTGCAAAGGGTAGGAGCTCCTTCTCTCTTTCTGCTGCATAGAATTCCATTGTGTATATGTACCATGGTTTTTTGATCCATTCATTTACTGACGGGCACCTAGGTTGCTTCCAACTCTTGGCTATTGCAAATTGTGTTGCTGTGAACATTGAGGTGCATAGGTTCTTTTGGATTGGTGTTTTAGTGTTCTTAGGATATAACCCAGTAGTGGAATTGCTGGGTCAAAAGGCAGGTCCATTTTTAGTTTTCTGAGAAAATTCCATACTGTTTTCCATAGTGGTTATACCAGTCTGCAATCCCACCAACAGTGAAATAGGGTCCCCTTTTCCCCACACCCTCTCCAACATCTGTTGTTTGTTGCTTTATTTATGATAGCCATTCTGACCGGTGTAAGGTGGTATCTCATTGTGGTTTTAATTTGCATCTCTCTGATAGGTAGTGATATTGAGCATCTTTCATGTGTCTCTGGATCTTCTGTACATCCTTCTTGGAGAAATGTCTGTTCAAGTCCTTTGCCCACTTTTTAATTGGGTTGCTTGTTTTCTTGGAGTGGAGTGGTGTAAGTTCTTTATATATTTTGGAGATTAAACCCTTGTCTGAGGTATCATTGGCAAATGTGTTTTCCCATACAGTTGGTCGTCTTTTTATTTTAATACTGTTTTCTTTAGCCGTGCAAAGGCTTTTAATTTTGATGAGATCTCATTTGTTCTTTCCTTTATGTCCCTTGCTCTAGGGGACATATCAGTAAAAAAGTTGCTGAGTGAAAATATTTGAGATTTTCTTGCCAGTGTTCTCCTCTAGGACTTTAATGGTGTCACGGCTTATATTTAAGTCTTTTATCCACCTTGAGTTTATTTGTTTTTTATTTTCTTACTTTAAAAAGAAGCTCCTGAATAAATATTTAAACTTAAAGGTCAATCATCATTTTACCATTTTTATATTGCTTCCATGAAACATTAGGGACACCTCTCACCTTATCTTCTCTGCTCCCCAGAGAGTCCCTTTGGTTTCATTGTATCTGTTAATAATTTTGTACTCTGTGTCCCATCAATAACTTTTAGTCTCTATTTCTCATTCTTCTCAATTTTTTAAAGAAATCTTGAAAATTTTTTTCATTTTTTATTTTTCCCCTCCCATTGGCATTATTTTAGCCTCAGAGCTCAAAAGGCATGACCGTAAAGTCGCCTCTGTCCCCATTACAAAAACCCAGCTCATGGTCTGTAATAAAATAAATTTCAGAACACACTGCCATCTCATGCGACATGAAAGATAGACAAACCTCCAAAATCCATAAAATAACATTAACCACAGCATTCATGAATGTGACTTTGAGTTGAATTTAGAAAGGAGTTTAGAGCTTCTGGAATTTTTAAGGTCTCTCCCCATGAACTAGAAACAAACAAGACCTGTTACTTTGACAAAGAGGTGGGAAGGCAAATGCAAGTTTACACTACTTGCTGTCCTTTCTTTTTTACTTCTCCACTCAATCGAATTTGAATACACAGCTTAATGTGGGGCCTTTCCCTGGAGGTCAGAGGGCATATGGTGATCTGGAGGCCCCACTTTGCTCTGCCTGCGGCAACATAAAACATCTGCTCTTACCATGGGCCATGGTGTTTAAATTTCATTGCGTACAAAGGATGCCTGGAAACAGTCTTAAAGGTGAAACTTTCTGGGCTCCATTTCCCAAGTTTGTGATGTATTAGGTTTGTGGTATATTTCTGAAATATACATTTTTGTCAGATGCCCTAGGGGTAACTGGTGCAAATGGTCTCCAGCCCTCTTAGAGAAATACTCCTTGGGGAATTGTCATTCTGATAACACATAAATGGAGATGAGACATGGACCCCATATTATTAAAGTAGGAAGTGCTAGAGAGACCCGAAAGAAAGAAATTTTCTTCTACATATTTAGGAAAGAGAACTCTTGGTGGGGAAAAAAAAAAAAAACCACCCGGAGTGTCCTTCTGAGGGAGTCAGAATCAGGAAATACTGAAGCCGGAAAAAAGGGCATTGTCTATAAATTACAACCAATGATGAAGGATTTTCCCTTTTCTAAAAATTTGTTTCCTCCCTCTCTCCTTTCCACTCAGCTCCAGGATAGTCTACACAGCCACTCCACCCTTAGGACTCTCCAGCCCTGTTTCAAATTGTCATTCCCAGCGCTTCTGACCTTGCTTCTTTCTCCAGGTTTCAGTTTGCTGGAAACAGAATGTGACTGCCCAATGCAACCCTCTGGCAAAGTGATCCCTGGGAGCCTCTGGTAATGCCTCCTGCCCCACCTGAGGGAGCAGAAGCCAACCACTATGGAGAGTAGGCACACCTGGGCTAGGGCATCCACTCAGGAATGGAACCCCTGTGCATGGCATGGAGGCAAAAACCACCCAGAAACCCAAGGTTCGTGTCTCACTCTGTTTCTAACCATAGAAAAATGAGCCAGGGCCCAGATAAAAAGCTTCTTCTGATTATTGCTCAATGGGAAATATGTTTTAAGAAAGAAAAGCTATTTTTAAGGATTCCTTTCATTAGTCTATTGATTCCAGACCCAGAAATGGGTCAGTTCTTCTCCTGAGCTGCTAAAGGTATTTTTAAGAAGTCCTTAAGTAAATGCAAAGTCACTAATTGGCCACTTGGAGTCCTGACTCATTCATGTGCTCTGTTGAGGATAAGAGATGATTTTGTTCTCAGCCTATTTTGCTGTCAGCCTATTTTTCATTCACTGAGAGTCTCTGACCTCTCCATCCCAGGTTAGGCAGTCAGGAGCCCCAGCGGTGTTCTCAGACTCAATCTGCAGTTATTTTAAGAATTTAAATTACATAAGCAAGGCTGTTTTTAGAATCCTTTCCTGCGGTCAGTCCCAAACAGGACATCCTTAAAATTGCTGCCATGAGCAGCGAGCAGCTTTGCCATTTGGTCTTTTATCATTAGATCTCTAGGGGAAGCCAAACCAAGGTCATCAGGCCTCAGCTCTTATAGGGTGGCTGGGAGCAACCCTTTCAGCACTGCGAAAATGGCACAAGGAACAGTCTTCTTTGGTACAAGAAATGGAAACTCAAGTCAAACTTGTGTAAGCACAGAAAAGAATGTGTTGGATTACATTTCTAGTGTCCACTGACAGACCTTCAGGCACTGCTGGGCCAGAGCTCGGGGGAAACCACTGAGGCTCTGTTCCTTTAATTCCAGTTCTGCTTTGCTTTGTGATGAGTTTACTCAAGGTCAGCCTTTCTTTGTATAAGGTCCAATGGCAAATCTGGGCAATATCTTTTCAGTTTAAGTCCGTTGAAAATAAATATTCTTTCTTCTCACTTCTGGCCAAGATGGAAGTGCAGGTAGAGATATAATTTGATTCATCACACAATCAAAAGAAGGACAGCAAATTTAAAAACAAAAAAATAAACAGAACTGCCAGAAAATTGAACTATATAGAAGTCTGACAACCAAGGAATTGCAGAAGAAACATTCATTCATACAAGTAGGAGATGTGGGGACAGGCAGCCAGTGTAGAGAGGATGCATGGCAAGGCTGTGGCTGGAGGTTGGGGCAGATAAGACAGTAGCTGGTGGACCTGAATAGGCAAGTCAGTGGCTGGCAGAGTAGGTAGTACTATACTTGCATGTGGGTAATTAGAAGAACAGCTGGGTACCAAGACACACCATGCAAACCAGGGTTCTGGTATGGGGAAATAAAGTCTCAAAACCTCTGGTGGTAAAAACCTGTCGGGACTGTCCACAGGTGGACAGGTGTAAATCTGAGCCTGACAGGAAAGTTCACTGGAGAGACCTACAGGGTCCTAGATTGTACACAAATCCACCCACCAAGGAATCAGCACCAGAAGGACCTGATTTGCTTGTGGGCACTGGAGAATGTGACAGAAAGCTGGCTGAGGACTAAGCAAGGCACACTGCTCCTTCTCAGTCCCCTCCCACATACACAGCACCACCATGCTGTGATGTGGGTTGCCCTACCCTGGCAAATACCTAAGGCTCCACCCCTTAGAATGTAATAGGCACACTGAGACAAAAAATGTGGCCCAAATAAAGAACAGATCAGAGCTCCAGAAAAAATACAGCTGAGAGATTAAGAGATAGCCAATCTATCAGATGCAGAATTCAAAACACTGGTAATCAGGATGCTCACAGAAGTAGCTGAGTATGGTCACAAAATAGAGGAAAAAGTGAAGGCTATGCAAAGTAAAATAAAGAGAAATGTGCAGGTAACCAAGAGTGAAGGGAAGAAAACCGGGACTCAAATCAACAATTTAGAAAAAAAGAAGGAAGAATAAACATCCAATATAAACGGAATGAAGAAACAACAATTCAAAAAATGAGGAGAGGCTTAGGAAACTCCATGACAACTTTAAACGTTCCAACATCCAAATCATAGGGGTGCCAGAAGGAGAAGAGAAAGAGCAAGAAATTGAAAACTTATTTGAAAAAACAGTGAAGGAGAACTTCCCCAATCTGGCAAAGGAAATGGACTTCCAGGAAGTCCAGGAAGCTCAGAGAGTCCCAAAGAAGTTGGACCCAAGGAAGAACACACCAAGGCATGTCATTATTACATTACCCAAGATTAAAGATAAGGAGAGAATCTTAAAAGCAACAAGAGAAAAGGAGACAGTTACCTACAAAGGAGTTCCCATAAAACGATCAGCTGATTTCTCAAAAGAAACCTAGAAGGCAAGAAGGGACTGGAAAGAAATATTCAAAGTCATGAAAAGCAAAGACCTATATCCAAGATTGCTCTATCCAGCAAAGCTTTCATTTAGAATGGAAGGGCAGATAAAGTGCTTCCCAGATAAGGTCCAGTTAAAGGAGTTCATCATCACCAAGTGCTTATATGAAATGTTAAAGGGACTTATCTAAGAAAAAAGATGATCAAAAATATGAACAGTAAATGACAACAAAGTCATAACTATCAACAACCAAACCTAAAAAACAAAACCCAAAACAAAGTAAGCAAACAACTAGAATAGGAACAGAATCACAAAAATGGAGATCATATGGAGGGTTATTAGCAGGGATGGAGAGGGTGGAAAATGGGGAAAAGGTTGCAGGGAATAAGAAGCACAAATGATAAGTACAAAGTACACACGGAGAGGTTAAGAATAGTATAAGAAATGGAGAAGCCAAAGAACTTATATGTATGACCCATGGACATGAACTAAGAGGGGGAATGAGGGGTAGGCGGGTGTGTGCAGGGCAGAAAGGAATAAAGGTATGGAAATGGGACAACTATAACGGCATAATCAATAAATATATTTTTAAAAAGTCATTTTTTGCCCTAGCTGGTGTAGCTCGGTGGATTGAGCACGGGCCTGAGAACCACACGATAGCATTCGATTCCCAATCAGGGCACATGCCTGGGTTGCAGGCCAGTTCTCAGCAGGGGACACACCAGAGGCAACCATACATTGATATTTCTCTCTCTCTCTCTCCTTCCTTTCCCCTCTAAAGAGAAATAAATAAAATCTAGAAATTTTTTTTTTAAAGTCATTTTTTCTTCAAAAGAATCTGCCAAAACTTGTGACTAGAACCTCATTGGATTAACCTGGGCCAAATGTCACTCATGGCTGAATACCATGGCTAAGGGCATGCAGAGCTCTAATGAGGGGATCCAAAATCATACACCCACTCTCAGAGTCAATCACCACTGAAAGACATGTACTTCAAGAGGAAGGAGTGACTTGCTAAGAAAAATAAGTGGTCTTCATAAGAAAATCAATGGATGTTGGGGGCAAAAGCAAAAACAACTCTACTATATATTACTTGATTAGACAAAACACATGATGATTGTGAGTTCCTTGCTGGACTTTGAATTTGGGGGAGCAACTACTAATCCCAAGGCCCTCACACCAAAATTTCATGAAGCCTGTGAAACATGGACTAGGGAAAGAAACTAGGAAAGCAAACCCTATGATGGTACCACCTGCTTGTCCAGCCATTGAGTGCAGTGTGCTGGAAGCTAAGTTTATCACACAATCTCTTTCAAGAGAAGAAAAATCCTATTATTTAGCAAGTTCCTACCATGTTCCAGGTGCTGTGCTAGATAGATCTCTCCCTCTCTCTCCCTCTCTCTCCCTTTCTCTCTCTCTCTCTCACACACACACACACACATACACACACACGACAGATATTGCTAATCTATACACACTTATTTAAATTCCTACTGCTGAATTATGCATACTATTTACACTCACTGGATTAGGGGCAGTGAAACAAATCAAAACAAATGGGGGCAGGAACAAAAACCTAAATATACAAAAGTGGTTTAAAACAAAGCTTCTTGGGAGTAGAGAATATACCTGGTTGATTTCTGTATCCTGATATCATTTAACTGAGCATAGGATCTGGCATATAGGGGAGACTCAAATATTGGTTGAATTAATGAATACCCACCTAACTAATCTAATTCAGTTTTTACTAAATTCTAGGCACTATATAAAGTACTCTTTTAAACCCTAGCTAATTTAATTCTCTTTACTACCCTATGAAGCAGTTACAGTTTTTAATATCCATTTATAGATGAGGAAACTCAAGAACAAAGGGGTTGTACACATAGTAAACAGAGGAGCTGTGATTCGAGTCTAGACAGTGTGATTGGAGAACTTCTCCTAAAGAGTAAACCAATTCTCGGGAATGTGAACATGGAAATCACAATGTAGCTCCCAGACTTGCAATATTGACAAAACCATACTGGGCAGCAGAGAGATGGTCTATACCTACACTGTTCCAATATGTTACTGGCCACATGTGGCCATTTAAATTAAAATTAAATTAAGTTAAAATTTAGTTTCTCAGTATACTAGTTACATTTTAGGCACTCAGTGTAGGTGCCCCACATGGCTAGTGAAGATACAGAATAATTTTATTCTTGCAGAAAATTGTAGTGGGCGGCAGTAGTAGATGAATTCTAAATGTCATTTCCAATCTTGATATGGGGAAGGGGAAATGCCTGTCTTCAATGGAGCATCCCTACCCACCATGCTGGCTGCCCTTTCCTATTTACAGTCTTCTCCCTTGTCACCGTGGTCAGCCATGTCCTCCCATGCCTCTCTGTCCCTTACACACTTTCTGCTCCGGACATTTCTATAGTCATACCAGGTAGGAGTTAATAGCTCATAATTGCCACCCTCTTCCCACATTCTACTTAAAGCTTTAACTCAGTAAAGATGGCTGTATTGTTGGCAGAAAATCCTAGCAAAGGTAAGGTGAAACATAAAGGTCTTGAGTTTGATATGCTACTGGATACTGCCTGTATAGTGAAAAGCCTCATTTTTGGAGACAAACTGACTTGAGTGTGAATTCCACACCACCACATACTCAGGGCAGCAGCTCAAATAAGTGGCCTCAGTCACTGATCTTCACCTTTAAAGTGAACTCCACCTTAAAGTGAAGTTAAATGGTATTAACCACTTATCTCATTCCAGTAGTAATGTCATTGACATACTGCCCAGTAGCCAAAAATTGGCACCTGCTAAAGTCACTGTTATGATGCTTGTATAAATCAGATGACACGGAGTTCTCCAGCCTTTGGGATCAGCCTTCTGTTTAAAACCCATAAGACAATTCCTTGGTTCAAACCCAATAAACCATGATCTCACTAGGTAATTTCTGGGATGTGCCAAACTCTGTCTCAAAGACTTCATGGCATCCCCCTTTACTCTGAACTACATCTTCTGTGCAACATGGCTTGGTTAATTTCATCAACTTGCAATGCATTTCCCTCTTTATTTTTTTAAAATATATTTTATTATGCTAGTACAGTTGTCCCACATTTTTCTCCCCTTTATGCCTCTCCATGTTGTACCCAACTCCCCACCATCATCTCCCCACCTTAGTTTATGTCCATGGGTCATACATATAAGTTCTTTGGCTGCTCAATTTCCTATACCATTCTTAACCTTCCCCTGTGTATTTTGTACCTACCATTTATGCTTCTTATTTCTAGTACCTTTACCCCCATTCCCTACCCTCCCCCACCCCACTGATAACCCTCCATGTGACCCCAATTTCTGTGAATCTGTTCTGGTGGTTTGCTTAGTTCATTTTTGTTTTTGTTTTTTTTAGGGTTTGGTGCTGATGGTTATGACTTTGTTGTCATTTACTGTTCATATTTTTGATCATCTTTTTACTTATATAAGTCCCTTTAACATTTCATATAAGCACTTGGTGATGATGAACTCCTTTAACTGGACCTTATCTGGGAAGCACTTTATCTGCCCTTCCATTCTAAATGAAAGCTTTGCTGGATAGAGCAATCTTGGATATAGGTCTTTGCTTTTCATGACTTTGAATATTTCTTTCCAGTCCCTTCTTGCCTTCTAGGTTTCTTTTGAGAAATCAGCTGATCGTTTTATGGGAACTCCTTTGTAGGTAACTGTCTCCTTTTCTCTTGTTGCTTTTAAGATTCTCTCCTTATCTTTAATCTTGGGTAATGTAATAATGACATGCCTTGGTGTGTTCTTCCTTGGGTCCAACTTCTTTGGGACTCTCTGAGCTTCCTGGACTTCCTGGAAGTCCATTTCCTTTGCCAGATTGGGGAAGTTCTCCTTCACTGTTTTTTCAAATAAGTTTTCAATTTCTTGCTCTTTCTCTTCTCCTTCTGGCACCCCTATGATTTGGATGTTGGAACGTTTAAAGTTGTCATGGAGTTTCCTAAGCCTCTCCTCATTTTTTGAATTGTTGTTTCTTCATTCCGTTTATATTGGATGTTTATTCTTCCTTCTTTTTTTCTAAATTGTTGATTTGAGTCCCGGTTTTCTTCCCTTCACTCTTGGTTACCTGCACATTTCTCTTTATTTTACTTTGCATAGCCTTCACTTTTTCCTCTATTTTGTGACCATACTCAGCTACTTCTGTGAGCATCCTGATTACCAGTGTTTTGAATTCTGCATCTGATAGATTGGCTATCTCTTAATCTCTCAGCTGTATTTTTTCTGGAGCTCTGATCTGTTCTTTATTTGGGCCACATTTTTTGTCTCAGTGTGCCTATTACATTCTAAGGGGTGGAGCCTTAGGTATTTGCCAGGGTAGGGCAACCCACATCACAGCATGGTGGTGCTGTTAGTCCTCAGCCAGCTTTCTGTCACATTCTCCAGCGCCCACAAGCAAATCAGGTCCTTCTGGTGCTGATTCTTTGGTGGGTGGGTTTGTGTACATTTTAGGACCCTGTAGGTCTCTCCAATGAGCTCTGCTGTGAGGCTGGGAATTTCTCTTGCTACCACAATCTCCACAGGTTTTTTCAGTAAGAGGATTGAGGCTTTATTTCACCACACTGGAACCCTGGGTTGCATGGTTTGTCTCACTCCACAGTTGTTCTTCCTAGTTTATTCACATGCAGATGGGGGACTGCCCACTCTGCCAGCCTCCACCTTGCACTTCTTGTTCCTACAGCTTCCACCCTACACGCCCAGGTGTGCCGCCTTGCTGTGAATCCTCTCCACCATGCTTGCCTGTCTCTTTCCCCCTCCTACTGGTATGAATGAATGTTTCTTCTTTAACTCCTTGGTTATCAGACTTCCATGCAGTTTGATTTTCTGGCAGTTCTGATGGTTTTTTGGTTTTAAATTTGTTGTTCTTCTTTTGATTGTGCAAGGAGGCAAAGTGTATCTATGTACACTTCCATCTTGGCTGCAAGTTTCCTTCTGTTTTATTCATGCCAAACATAGCCACAGGCCTTTCTCTCAGTTCTTCAAAACACAATGAAAACAAGATTGTGGTATTTAATAAACTTAAGGAAGGAAATTACAAGGCAGAACACAAAAACTTAATGTTGGATCATAACTATTTCTGTTTGCAGTATCCGTAAATTGTGTAATTCCATAAGGGACCCACAGCTTGTAATCTATTACCATGTTACAAGGGCCATATAACCTTCCTCATATGAGAAATATTTTGAACATGACCTAAGGTCAGAGCTGTCTCTTACCTCAGGGTTAGTGTAGAATGATCCAGGACCAACCGAGGGGAATACAAATTGGCCTCCACACTTAATCTAAAATGGCTGATTCAGACATAATCTCTACTTCCTGATTTGAGGGCAATAAGTAGAAATCAAGAGGACATGGAAGCTAGGGGAAGGCCAAAGCAGGGGTATATACATTTGCTGATTTCTTAAGTCTCCCAAACCAACTTAATCTCAGAGTGGATTGAAGGAAGTTTCTCTAATTGCATCTGGTTCTATGTGTTGCTCTTTGATCTCTTGGTTTTCTCTGAGATGCAGAGCAATCAGGAGGTGATGTGGTATTCATGCTGTGACCTGTATTTGGTGCCTGGGGACTCTTGAACACTTGGCTTCCAATCAAAGCACAAGCTGGGTCTCATGTTCTCTCCCCTTTTCTTCAGCCTTGATTCTATCATGGAGGCCCTTCTTTATCATTCATAGACAGGACAGATGGGCCTTAGAAAGAACACAGGGCTCAGGAGAGGAAGAAAAGCAGCTACTGGATGAAAGAAAATGCTTAGATGAAAGCCAGAGCTTTTTTACGGAATTATTACCTTTGATTGGCACATTACAAATAACAGCTCTCATTTGTTGAGATGTTGCTATGCACCAGACACTACACTAACACTTTTGAAGGTATAATTCCATCTTATTGTTAAGTCAGTGGTTAACGTACAATAGGTGTATCATCTTTTTGGAAGCTGAAGCTCAGAGGGCAAGTAATGGGATAGAGATTGTTCACTGGTAACCAGGATGGCCACAGTCAGAGATTGACTGACTGCAGTCTGTTTTCTCAAATTCTATCCTTATGTTGGCTGCAGTGTTCTTCCAGCTATACTATTTCATTGACCACAGTGAGGTAATGAGAGCAGGGGACAGTATTAGCTTCATTTTGTGAAAAGGAACTGGAAAATCAGAGAGTTTATGTGACTTGCTCAATGTGACCTAGGTCCCCTAAGTTCCAGTCTAAATAGTTGCCATTATATTGAGCAGAGCTGGCTAAGCTAAGATTCCAGCTAGGACTTTCATAATATAAATTTGGAAGGACCACAGGGGACTAATCTGTTTTCATAGGCATCTGTGTGCCAGAGCTTCTGTTGAGATATGACATTAATAATCATAAAGGAATTGAAGTTCATTATAAAGACTAATGTGTCAAATGGGCTCCGATTTGAGAAAATTACCTTCTTCCCCTTCCTTAGTAAGTCTTCTTCAGGTCGAAGAGTGCTACATTACCCTGCAGATCAAATGGCTTTTCTTTTGTTATTTGTATTGCCCCTAACTATTTATAAAGCCACTGCTGTTTTCAAAGGCTGCCACACACCACCCCCCACCCCCGTAAAAAGAAGGGTCTAGTCTTACCTTTTTTAAAAAAAGCATTTTGTTACTTTGATTCTTCAAAAGGTGAAAAATTAATGATGAGTAAATCTTAGCATTCCAAAGAGGAGACAAGCACCCTGGCTGAGTGCTTGTCTCCTGAGGTTCTGCTGAGTTCTGCTAAGGTTCTGCTGAGGTTCTTTTTCTGTTCCCTTTAAGAAGTTGTCATGGTGATGAGAATGGGCCACGATAGAGCAGGGCCTAGTGAAGTAACCATCACACTTTAGTTGATAAAATCTCTGTGAGAAGCTCTTTCCATCAAGGTCAGTTGAGGACTTTGCTTGGTCCCATGATGTGCAGGATGTTTGTGCCAATAAATTCACTTTGGCCTCTGCTGATTGGCTTTTTATGTTTTATGACCCTCAAGAGGTCTCAAATAGTAAAAGAGGAAAAATGAATACTTACAGTTAATCTTGCCTCTACATCTGGCTTAGGAAAGTAGATTGCTTCCTTGAGCCAATAGTTTCATTTCAGGATATTCCTCTTACAGAAATAAAGTGTCTATGTATATCTATTTATATAAAATTATAGATTTCTACTATATAAACAATATAGATGAGTGTAAATATTTATTGTAACATTGATATAGTGGGAAAAAATCAGAAACCAAGTCCACCAATAGAGAGGGGTTGATTACCTTGTGACACATTTATACTGTGGAGTACTACATAGCTACAGACAAAAATAAGTTAGATATGCATGTATTGGCCTGAAGAGATGCTCATTATATAATTGCCAAATGAAAAAACCAAACTTCACAGTAGTAGAGTGAGGAATATGATTCCATTTTTGTGACATATTATGTCCAAAACCTATTTGTGAGTATGTTTTCCCATGTTTGAATGAGCATTGATATCATGGGGAATGATATCTACTAACCTGTTAATATTGAACTGATTGCCCAAACATTGTGAGGAAGAATGCTTGGAAAAAAGGGCATATTATTAACTTTTGTTTGACTTGTTAGGATAAGTAAAGTTATGTACAATACCTCATAATGTTTCAGTTGACACTGATTGCACATCCAATGGTAGTCCCATAAGATTATAATGAAGCTGAAAAATTGCAATCGCCTAATGACTTCATAGCTGTCACAGCATTGTAGCTGTTATTCATGTGTTTGTGGTGATGCTGGGATAAACAAACCTACTGTGCTACAGTACTGGAAAATAGAATAGCCCTGGCTGGTGTAGCTCAATGGATTGAGCATGGGCCTGTGAACCACACAATCGCGGTTCGATTCCCAGTCAGGGCACATGCCTGGGTTGCAGGCCAGTTCCCAGCAGGGGACTCATGAGAGACAACCATACATTGATATTTCTCTCCTTCTCTCCTTCTCTTCCCCTTTAAAGATAAATTAATAAAATATTTTTAAAAAGAAAATAGAATAAATGACTATGTTACTGGTTTATGTATTGACTCTACTATACTTTTTATCATTATTTTAGAGTGTACTCTTTCTACTTACAAACAATACAAAGTTTGCTACAATAAAATAGTATGCTGTATTACACAAGCAGTAGCTTCATACATCTCATGTTTATGTCTTTCGGTTGCATGCAACATGAGAATTTATGTGACTTGTGTTCTCTTGTGTTCAATTTGATCTGGTGTTGCTTTATACATGGAGAATAGCCTAAGTGCACAGTGTTATAAAGTTGACGGTAGTGTAGAGTAAAGTCTTAGGGCTTCACTTTCACTTATTCCTCATGTAGGGATTCACCTAGAGCAACCTTCCATCCTGAAAGCTGCAAGCTTTATTCATGGTAAATGCTCTATACGGGTGTACCATTTTTAAAATCTTTTATACTGTATTTTGACCTTACCTTTTCTGTGTTTAGATATATTTAGATACACAAATATCATTGTGTTACAGTTGCCTACAGTATTCAGTAAGGCGACATGCTATATAGGTTTGTAGACTGGGAGCAATAGACTACAACATATAGCCTGAGTGTAGTAGGCTAGACCATCTAGGTTTGTATAAGTGCACTTTATAGTGTTGTGCAAGGACAAAATCACCTAATGATGCATTTCTCAGAATGCATCCCCATCGTTAAGCAATGCATAACTGTACATATTATACTTACACTTAAAAAAAACCTCCAATAATAAAGGGAAGGGATAAGGGGAGGTGCTTCAAGGCAACAGCTGTGCCTGAATGTCTAGTTATGTGGGAAGCTAGCATATGTGCTGCTGAGATTCTTTAGACCTTTAGAACCAACATTATATGACCAAAAATAATAATGGCACTTTCAATGGGACCAATAGAATGATTACTATCTAACAAGGACCAGCTAGACAAGTCTATTATTTTTCTTCCCTCTTAGAAAGCATTATGTAACTGTGGGAGTGTTTTCCAAGCTCAGTATTCCTGGAAAAAGAACACTGTTTAAGCATTTTGAGTGGGAGAAGAAATGCTGGTGTATTAAATTAAGCCCCTGGAAGCAACTGTTTCGAACAAATCTGTTCTTGCCTTCCTCCCTCTTGCCTCTCTCCCTCCCTGCCTTCCTCCCTCACCTCTTTCTTTCTTTCTCCCTCTTTCTCTTTTTTCCTTCCTTCTTTATTTAAAAATATTTAATTTATTCAATATTTTAATGATAATATTAAATTAATTTACCCAATTCTTTAGCTTGCAAGGGGAGAAGCATGCAATTTAATGTTAAATTGTATTCTTTATTGATTTATAATAAGATATATATTACAAAGGAAATTACAGAATATTCTGTATCCTTTTACATTTAAAATCACAAGTCCATTTGGATGTCTATCACATGGTAGAACTTACATACCTTCCTCAGCTTATGCTGGATTCAGCTTGCACCGTAGTTTTTTGTTCTATCTCACATTTTGGGGAATCACATATATTTTAGCAAATAAGTTATATTTGTTGGGCAGTTTATTATAAACATTATTCCTAAAAACTGCTAATACAACTTAAAGCAAAAAGAATCGTATGTATCCATGAGTCCAGTTAGCACACAGTGGGGATTTAGTAAGTAACTAGCTGACACTTACTAAATAACAGAATTCTCAGAATACAGTATCCAACCTCCCAAGTGTTTTTTGGGCTTTTTCCAGTGGTGAGTGTTTTTTGTGTCTTTCCTCCTTTCTTGAAGAATTAGAATGTGGTTAGTTATTTTTTTTTCACTTTGATCTCTAAGTTAGGTGCCATAATAGTTTTCTAGCTTTTGAAATCTTTACATCTAGGGTTAGGTGCTCTGCACATAGTCTTTTCCTTAGAAAGTTCAGTCTTTTTCCCTTTGGGATGTGTACATTTATATAATATAAATATTTTATGATTGTTGATTCTTGAAACCAGGCAAAATACTTATGAACTTAGCAATGTCCTCAAATGCCAAGATGATCAGGAGCCCAAACTGGCATATTTTCCACGTTCTTGGGCAGGTGTTCTATATCCCGAGATATTAAGTACTGACAATAAAAGTACTGGGGGAACTCTCTGTGGACAAATTCCTTGAGGACCAAGGTCACATTTGCCTGCTTGCTCCTTACTCCTTTCTCATAACCCCAGCACTTGTCATTGGATGACTGTTGCTATGGTGATAGGAGAAGAGAACACTGAATTGAGAGACCATTGCAGTTGGCCATAAAAGATATTTTAAATTAACTTTTTATTTTTGCAACAATTTCACGTGTACTGGAGAGTTGTAAAGATAGTTACAGAGAGATCCTATGTACCCCTCACTCACTTTCCCCCATTATATATTACCATGGTACATTCATCAAAACTGAGAAAATGGCATTGCATATTCTTATTAGCTAAGCTTTGTTTGGGTTAACTAAGACTATTTAGGTTTCACCAGTTTTTTCATTAATTCCCTCCTGTTCCAGAATCGAATTTAGGGATCTATGATGCCTTCAGTTATTGTGCCTCCATGTCTTCAGTATGTCCCCTAGCTTTCTGTGTGCTACGACAATTTCTCAATCTTTATTTTATGAAGCATTTCAATCTACCCAAAATTCTATAAAAATTTACTCCTTTGAGCTGGGTGTGAGTTGTCACATTATTGCTCCTTTTGTGTTTTCTGTGGCTCCTATGAGGATAAATATTTAAAACTCTTATAACTTGGCAAATAGTTGATTTTGCTCTCTTCTTTGACTGCAGGAGGTCATGACCACCAAGAAGGGGATGTTTCTGGCTGGTGACATTTTCCTTCTGTTAGGCACATAATCTTAGTTCTGGTTTAATTAATTTTACAAATAATTTAAACCTTCAATTCCAAAATAGTCACATAGTTTTATACCAACCTAGCAGATTGTGTGAAGTTTTTCCCCCTATCCACCTTCAGTACTCTACAAATAGGTAATAGTTTCCTCTAATGAGGTTCTTGAAACAATCTGTTGATGCCACCTCACAAACTGTTGCAGACGCCACTCTGTTGTTTGAGCTCCATTCATTTAATGTCCAGAATCAGTCTTGCTGCGTAATGTCTGTTACCACCTCTCCATAAGGCTATGTCGAATTCTAAGTTGAAAACTTACTTTGGAAAATGTTCTGCTTTATCCTCATTAAGAGTACACACTTTGGAGGCAAAGAGATCTGACCTCGAATTCCAGCTCTGTTATTCACATTACGACCTCAGGTAATTCCTTACCTTGTCTGAGCCCCCATTTTCCCATCTGTAAAATGGGGAAGACAGTTTGTCTCCTGGATTTGATTTTCGAAACCTTTAATATTTTCTGAGTTGTTCTCTTTATAACTATTTACTATTATCCTAAGGATAGCTAGGAATGAAACAATCTAAAAATAGAGACAGCTGCTTCTGGTTCTCTTTTTACTTCCAAAGTTTTCCAAAGTTACTTCCCCCTCTTTTTACTGCCAAATGCCTGGAGATTAAAAGAAAGGGGTAAGTGTAAAAAAGATACATGCCCCTGAGTCAAGAATTTGATACCTATGGTTTCACAGGGACACATGGAGAGGGGCTGTGGCTGGTGCACTAGTAGGCAGACAAGAGGGACATTTTGCTGCTAATATGGGGGGGACGCGGAAAATGTCAGCAATCTGTTCTAGCTGCGAAAACTTGTTGCAAGTTTGTATCCACTGCCCTTGGGTTCCTGTGGTGAGAAGGCTGGACCCTGTGCTGGGATTCTCTCCTGAGAGTGGGGCTCCATTCATCTCTTCATGTCTATGGAACCATTTCAGCCACTTTCTCCATACTCTGAAATCTCTACCTTGACACATAATCTATAAAAATTTACTTTGTACCCTGCCACAGATCTCAATTATACTTCACAGTTTTAAAGTACATTTAATTGATTATGCTATTACAGTTGTCCCATTTTTATTTTCCCCATTATCCCCCTCCACTCTGTACCCCCTCTTCTTTCCAGCATTCCCAACCCCCCTTAGTTCACATCTATGAGTCATTCATATAAGTTCTTCGGCTCCTCCATTTCCTATACTGTTCTTAACCTCTCCCTGTCTGTTTCTACTTACCAAATCTTGTTTATTCCCTGCACATTTTCCCCCATTCTCTCCTCTTCCCCTCCAGACTGATATCACTCAATGTGATCTCCATTTCTTTGATTCTGTTCCTGTTCTAGTTGTTTGCTTAGATTGTTTTTGTTTTTTAGATTCAGTTGTTGATAGTTGTGAGTTTGTTGTGATTTTACTACCTGTAGTTTTGATCTTCTTTTTCTTAGTAATTTTCTTTAACATTTCATATAAGTGCTTGGTGATGGTGAACTCCTTTAATTTGACCTTATCTGAGAAGCACTTTGTCTGCCCTTCCATTCTAAATGATAGCTTTGCTGAATATAGCAGTCTTGGATGTAGGTCCCTACTTTTCATCACTTTGAATATTTCTTTCTAGCGTCTTGTTGCCTGTAAGTTTCTTTTGACAAATCAGCTAAGAGTCTTAGGGAACTCCTTTGTAAGTAACTGTCTATTATCTTCTTGCTGCTTTTAAGATTCTCTCCTTATCTTTAATCTTGGGCAATCTAATTATGAGGTGTATTGGTGTGTTCCTCTTTGGGTCCAAATTATTTCAGACTCTCTGAGCTTCCTGGACTTGTATCTATATGTCCTTTGCTAGTTTGGAGAAGTTTTCTTTCGTTGTTTTTTCAAATAAGTTTTCAATTTCTTGCTCCTCCTCTTCTCCTTCTGGCACCCCTATGATTTGAATGTTGGAATGCTTAAATTTGTCTCAGAGGTGCCTAAGCCTCTCCTTCTTCTTCTTTTTTTTAATTCTTATTTCTTCATTCTGTTCTGGTTTATTTCTTCCTTTTGTTCTAAATCATTGATTTGAGTCCAAGTTTCCTTCCCTTCACTGTTGGTTCCCTTTATATTTTGCTTTACTTCTCTTTGTATAGCCTTCATTTCTTCCTTTATTTTGTGATCATACTCAATCATCGCTGTGAGCATCCTGATTACCCGTGTTTTGAGCTCTGCATCTGTTAGGTTGGCTATCTCCTCATTGCTTAGTTCCCTTTCTGGAGTTTTGATCTGTTCTTTCATTTGGGAAAGACAGAATAACAGGTGTGTGATATTTCTTTGTTTCAGCACACCTGTTGCATTCTAAGGGTTGGAGACTTAGGTATTTTTCATGGCTGAGTAACACATGTTGCTGCATTTTGGCACTATATGTGGGAGAGGGTCCAAAAGGGAACAATGCTGTTTGTTCAGCTCTTGCCTCACTTTCAATTACTTCCTCTACTCCCCACAAGCAAATTGGACCCTTCTGGTACAGATTCCCAGGTGGGAATGTGTGCATTCTATGACCCCATGGACCCCTCTAACAGACTCTACTGTGAGACTGGCAGTTTCTCCCATCACTGCAACCTCCATAGGTTTTTACAGCCAAAGCTTTTGAAGCTTTATTTTCCCACGCTGTAACTCTGAATTGTGTGGTCTGTCTCGTTCCCCAGTTGTTCCTCCTGATTCATCTGCACACTAATGTGGGACTTCATGGTCTGCCAGCTGGCACCTTGCCACGCGTTGTCTCTGTCTTGGCTGCCAGTCTCCACCCCTCCTACTAGTCTGAATGAATATTTCTTCTCTAACTCCTTGGTCGTTAGACTTTTATACAGTTCAATATTCTGGAAGTTTTGGGGTATTTTTGTTTTGAAGTTGGTATTATTCTTCTTTTGGTTGTGGGAGGAAGTGAAGTGTGTCTACCTATGCCTCCATCTTGGCAGAAAGCTCTTATACTTCACATTTTAACTAACACACTTTTGCCATTATTTCTGTTGACTTTTAGAGGTAAACTTAACCTTTATCTATAGTCTAAAAATATATTCACATTTTAACCATTATTTTTGCATTTAACAATCCATATTTGTGAAAAGTATTTTCACAGTACTCCTGATTGACATGTTGAGTGATTATAAATTTGTGGAAGGTAAGAAAGAGAATCCCTCTCACCCCCAGATATGGCATCGGATGCTCCCTACCTTAAAACATTAGTTTGGCTATTTGAATCAACATATATTTAGTGGGTTGCTTATTCTGCGGCAAACCCAGTGGTAACAGCAGTGCTAGTTTGTTAGTTAAAGAAATAAATATAGAAAGCACTTATCATATTACATGATACATATTCAATCCTAAAAATGTGTGCATTCCCTCCCCTTCTCCTTTGCCAACAGTCACTGAACTATTGATCAGAGTGATTAGTAGTGTCTGATGCAGTGGCTTTTGAATCCCATTTTACTTCTTGCTATGTGTTCGCCTTGGCCCAGGTATTCAACATTTCTGAGCTTCAGTTTTCTCATCTCTGAAACTGGGATTTCAATAGTAACTGCTTCAGAGTGAAGTAAAGATTAAATAAACTGATCGATGTAGACCCTTTATCATAGTGACTAACTCACACAAAAGTAGTCAATAAACGGTAGGTGTTATTATCAGTATAAATGTTATGCTCTGGGAGTGAGTACTAATTATTTCATAAGGTCTCAAGAAATCAAGCTACTCTAAGAGCATTATGCAAAATTTAGCTTTCCGTAAGAGTTATGTGAGTCTAAGTGTTCTGTTTTCAAAGTAGCTGTATAAGTTTGTTTTCCCACCATATTCCGTAAAAGAATCTCAATATGCTGGATGATGCTATTTACTCCTGGGATCACTATTCTCTTCCTAATTGTTTGAATTGCTTGTCATCGTAACAGAGTGACAGGGCAACTATATAGTTTGTGGGGGATATTTGTCTTTCTCAACAAGCAGTGTACTTCTAAGATGTTCCTACCTTGAGCATAGCAATCAGAACTGTTACTTACTCCCATTGAAGTGGAAGTGTTACCTGTAAGTAGAATATTACTATTTCTAATTGAAATACTTGAATGGGTGGAGAAAGTAGGAGAGAGAAAGAAAGGATAGGTTTTTAGGAATAAATAAAAGATGAAATTTCAAGGTCAATTTGGAGGTTGATCTGCAGTATAAATTAAAAGGGGAAAAGCCCAAGAAATTCTATGAAGGCCTCTAGTTTGTAAAGTCAGGGCACTATTATAGATATAGCATGTCCAAACTGTATCATATGAATGCGCCAAATTTTTTCATGAAATTTAAAAAAAATGAACAAAAGAATAGTACAGATAGGTGGAGTATATTATGTACCTGCTTCCAGAAGTGACATTTAATTGCATTTGAGCCAACTAAACGTTCATGTATAGATATGTGTCTATAGTATGATTCTGTCATACTCAGAGATATTAGCAAGATTTCTGTGGGAGGTAATTCAGGCATATGAAAACTTCTAAGAAAAAAAGAGAATAGAGAAAGGCTGAAGAAAGGCATATGTGCATCTAAAAAAGGCTATTCGTTTCCACTTGAGAACTATTTACTGAGTACCTGCTACATGTCAGGTTCCTATTATAAGTGCTTTGAATACATCAGTGTGCTAAATAAAGATCTCTACACTCATTTGGCATACATTTTAGTGGGAGAAACAGACAGCCAATAAACCTGAAAGTAAGTAAATCATACAATATGCAAGAAAGTTATGTGTTTAGAAAAAGAAAGAGTTGAAGTAACTGTGAGTAGTGTAAGTGGAGGATGGGGAGGCAGTTTTAGTATTGAACAGGTCAAAATAACTCTGACTGAAAAAATGAGAGGTGAGTGAAGACTTGAGATGGGAAACTGAGTCAAGCAGATATTTTGGGGACACATGTTGTAAGCTGAGAGAATAGCTAGAAAAATGACCTAAGGCAGGGCTGGACCTGGCATCTTCAAAGAATAGTGAGGAAGCCAGTATGGCTGGAATGGCATGAGGGAGAGACAGAAGGTCAGAGGGGGAGTGGGGGTCAGAGCATCCGGAGCCCTGCAGGCCACTAAGAGAATTCTGGATTATAGGCACAACTTTACCCAAATCTTGATTACATGGGTTTTGGGGTTGGGGAAACCTCAGTCTGAATCTCAGCTTTGTTCTTTTACTTTAGGTGAGTTACTTACCTTCCTCAAAGTACTGTTTCCTTATCATTGAAATGGGTGCAGCAACAGCACCTACTTCATAAGGTTCTTACAAGAATACTGTGGAACATTTAGCAAGTATGAAAGCTCAATAAAACTTTGCAGAAAGTAAAATGCATCTGACAACTGAGAATTCTGCTTAGTCAGTGTCAAGGCTTCATGTCCTCCTCCCCTATTCTGGAAGTTACTCTGTGGAAAGAAGCAGGAAGTTACACTTGAACTCTCAACAGCTACTCTCTATAAAGGAGAATTGAGCAAAGAAGTCAGGAGAGGTGGGCCTTCTGTCTGTCTATCTAAGATCATGGGGTAAACACAGAGAAGGCCACCAACCCAACCACCACAAGGGATGGAACAGGAGTAAAGAGCCTTTACCTTTACTAAAGAGAGGCAGATGGCCTATGCTGATGCCAAACTTTAAATTTCCCAAGTATGAGTGTCCTTTACACAGCTTTCTCTCATCCTGTTTCCCACAGCCTCACTTCAGGGAAACTTTCCAGCTCCGTGAACCTCAGACATTGGTTCCTAAAAGTTCCACTTTTCATCTCCCCATCTGCTGGTGTCTATAAGAAGATGTTCTATGGAACCAAATTATGGGTAGCTCTTTCCATGAATGATAATTGCAAATGCAGTTTCCAGGAAAGGAAAAAGTAAGCAGCCTTCTTAGTGGAGGATGTCAAAACCTAGAGGACAGACTCTGGAGCTAGGTGGCTGCTGATGCTAATAGTTCTTTATTGGAAGATGATCCACTGTTTAGATGGATGAGTCCCTTTCATAATATTAATTACAACTAACATTCATATAGCAACTGTTATGTCTTAAGCACTGCCCTAAATAAATATTTTATATTTGTTAATTTTTGTGAATTCAAACAATGCCATGTATATATGCTCTGATAATCTCCATTATAAAAACCATGGGACAGGAAGATTAAGCAACTTCCAAAGTTCAAACAGCTAGCAGATACTGGAGGGGCTATTTGAGTCCAGGGAATAGGGTAGCAGAGTTGATGAGCTTAAACATTGTTCTTCTGTTCCTCCCAAGGTTTTATCTTGTCTTTCATCTTATCTGTATTCTAACGGGAAGCTGTGGTAGGCTTTGCTCTGATCTTTGATTTATTGTCTTTTGGCTCTAGATGCTATTAAATGATATTATCTAATACTAACTTGCTAGTAAAGGAGGTTTAATAGGATGACATAAACTGCAGTCTTTTGAAGCCAGAACACTAAAATGTTGCAACCAGCTTCACAGTTACTTTCTAAATATATATTGCACAGGAGCTACATCAGATTCCAGCAGGAACCCCATGCACAATTGCTTTTTATTTTGGCCTGAATTGTTTGAAATCTTATTCAGAGGGCAATCAATGGTCCTTTCAAAATATCATAGTGCTTGATTCGTTGGCACCTCATGAGATGGGACAGTCCTAATTCCATTGGATTGAGCCATGGGCAATCAATTCTGCAATAATTGTTCTCTCAGTTTCCAGCTATTTCTATGAATATGGTGCACTCTCATACGTTTTTTTTTAACAAGTAGCAATTTATAGTAATGATATTTTGTTGGGAGAAAAGTTGTTAATTCCAGCAGCTCCAAAATTGGTCATTATCACCAGACATTGAATCACAATGTGGTTTTTACACTCAGATTTCCCCAGTAACTTCATCCTAGATAGGCAGAATTTGGGGTGTAGAAAGAACATGAGACTAGAAGCAGGAATCTCAGATTTAGTCCTAGCTTCACCTTTGCACGGATTCATTTTGTTCAGTAGATCTCAGTTTCATCTTCCATAAAATAAGAGGTTTGACAAGTCACAGGTCCTACAAACTGGCATTCTTTCATTTATTCAACAAAAATTTACTGTACACTTCTGGGAGTCAGTTTTCTTTCAGACAATGGAGCCAAAGAGGGAACAAAACATTCATAAATTCTTGCTCTCATGGCATTTATATTCTATAGCAAGGTTATATTTCCTCTAAATGGTCCTGGCAATATTTATGGCCCCATGTGATCTCCCAGAACTTTGTCACTCCTCTGTGCAAGATAGAACCATTTCTCTCTCTTTGTACCTGAGTGGGCTTGTGTGGCCAAAATGGTGCTTCATGACTTCCAGGCTATGTCACATTTGTCTAATGTGTTCTCTCTCTCTCTCTGTTTGTCACTGGGTCCTGGATACTTCCACAGCAAGGAAACCCAACTAGCATATGTACAGCAACCACATGAAATAGCCCTTGTGAAGGGAGAGAGCAAGGGATTGAGAGCCTATTTAAAGAAATAATGACAGGAAACTCCCCTAACCTGGTGAAAGAAATAGACATATTAGTCCAGGAAGCACAGAGAGACCCAAGTAAGAGACCCAAAAAGGCCCACACCAAGACACACTATAATTAAAGTACCAAGGTTAAAAACAAAGAGAAAATCTTAAAAGCAGTTAGCTACCTACAAAGGAGAACCTATAAGACTGTCAGCAGACTCTGCAGCAGAAATTTTGCAGGCCAGAAGGGACTGGCAAGAAGTATTTAAAGTGATGACAAGCAAGAACCTAAAACCAAGATTACTCAACCCAGCAAAGCTATTGTTTAGAATTGAGGGACTGATAAAGAACTTCCTAGACAAGGAAAAGCTAAAGGAATTCATTACCACTAAACCAGTAGTATATAAAATGTTAAGGGGTCTTCTTTAAGAATAAGAAAAAAGATAAAAAATACGAACAGTAAAATGGCAATAAATATATACCAACAACTGAATCTAAAAAAACAAAATGAACAAGCAGAACAGAAACAGACTCATAGATTCAGAGAACATTTTGATGGTTGCTGAATAGGAGGGGCATTGGAGACTTGTGGAGGAAAAGGTGAAGGGGTTAAGAAGTATAGATTGGTGGTAACAGAATAGTCACGAGGATGTAAAGTACAGCATAGGGAATATAGTCAATGCTATTCTAATAACTATGTATAGTGTCAGATGGTTATAAGATTTATCAAGATGATCATTTGGTAGGTTATATAATGTTTCATCTCTAGGGTGTGCCACTGAAACTAATGTGATAATGTATGTCCACGTTAATTACAAAATTAAAAAAAATTACAAAATAAAAATAAATAGATCAGTTCCTTGACTCTATAGCTTACTAGGTGGCTGTGTGGCCATGGTCCTTCATTCCATCATTCTGTACCTCAGTTTCCAATAAAATGGTAATTAGAATAGTGTTTTACAGAAAAACCACCACTAAGATAAGCCCAGACTCCTACAGGCTTTCCAGGAATCTGCTTGTTCTAAGATAGTGGTTCTCAAAATGTGGTGCTCCAAGCAGAGTTATTAGCATCACTTGGAACTTGTTAGAAATGCAGATCCTTAGACCCTGCCCCCAACTTGCTGATGGAAATTCTAGTTGTGGGATTGTTCAGCAACTTGGACTGTTTACACTGCCCTCCAGGTGTTCTGATACTGAAGTTTGAGAAGTGCTGCTGTAGGGGTTCTGATTCAGCTGATTCTAATCCATATTATTATGTGAAAAGTCTTGCAATTGAATGGATTAACCTAAGTCGAGATCTTAAAATAAAAGGACATTTTTTAAATAAAAGGGTATCAGCATCTATTTGAATTCAAATCTTCTTCCTGACAGGAACAAAGAAGGAAGCTCTTTGCAATTGTTAGTTTGTTCGGTAACAGACCTTTGGATGATGCAATCATATAACCACTTAATTAAATACTTTATACCTCTGGGTGATCCAGGAACTGTACTGGATGCTGGGCAACAGTGGAAACAAAACACTGGGGACCCTCGTCCTGGTCCTTCCCTTGTAGAGCTTATAACACACAGGGCAGAAAGATGATCATCAGAAATCCAGACAGCCCTGATTGGTGAGGCTCAGTGGGCTGAGCATTATCCTATAAACTGAAAGGTTGCTCATTGGTCCCCGGTCAGGGCACAAGCCTGGGTCGTGGGTTTCATCCCGATCAATGCAAATAAAAGACAACCAACCAATACTTCTCTCCTCTTTCTCCCTCCCTTCTTCTCTCTCTAAAAATAAATAAACTTAAAAAAATCTTTTGATAAGAGCAAAGGAGGGACCTGCAATAGGGAGAGTGGCTGTGACAAGGATGAAATACAGTATGAGAATACTGTTACAAAACAGAGGTCCAAGGAGGGGGGCAATATTTGGCTTCCTCAGGCACACCAAAAACTGTTACAGAACAACAGGGGTCCCCCCAAGGACAGTATACTAATACTGTCAGGACCACCTACTGGGCACCTCTCACTGCCAGAGATTTGTGAAAAGAAAAGGAAGGGTTTATTTAAAGCTATACAGACTTAAAGCAGTGACCCAATGTCCCTCATTAAAATGTCAAAGTCCTTTAGGATAACCACAATGCTCACAGTCCTTCCTTCTCCCCCTGCCCTAATTCAGGGTACTGTAACTCAGGAAAAAAGTACACATCCATGTTTACAGGCTGCTGGCACCATCAGCTGTCTCTCCATCGAGGCAGGATCTCCAATTAATCCAAAGCCATGTGACACCTTTTCATGGTCCACTGGCAAGAGTTCTTTCACCCTTCTTCCAGGCAAAGTCTCTTGTGCTTCCCAGGCCACTCAGCCAAAGGGAGCACCCCAAAGCCACATGGGCCTCTTCTACCGAAGCTGCAGGGGTCTGTACTCTGACAAAAGCGTGCGGCTTTCTTTTTCAACTGGCTGCAGGGGTCCCCACTCTGGCAAAGCCCTGTGGGACTCCTCCAATGGCTGCCATGTCTGCATTTTTAATCCCCATGCCAGTCCTCCTTTGCAGCCCCATTTCTGACTCCTGCAATTGGCTACACTTGCCAGCATTCCTGTATTATTTCAGGTTTACTGGGCTGTCATTGTGAGTCTGGGCAGGTGTGGCCCCATGTTCTGGAGCCAATCAACTCCAAGCTCTCATGCAGGTGCTGTAACTTGGGACCTGCTCCCAGTTACATCTTGGGTGGAAGTCACTTCCATCCCCCTGGCTCAGAGCATAGCCATAGCTATTTAACTTATCTATGCAGCCAGTTAAAGGTTATAGATGTGTTAAATGACAATGCCAGAGGTTAGCTGCAAAGCCTTTGCTGTACAAAACAGCTCTCAATGGCCCTGCTCCATTTGTCCCATCCCCAACTCACACCTGTAGGGGGTGTGAGGACATCTTAATATTTCCTGGACAGCTTGAGTTCTGGACTCCAGAACTCTGGGTTCTGGACCCCAGACCCCATTTCAAGTCCCTTTTTGGGGCCCCCTTCTTGGCTTCGCCCTATTACAAGACCTCCCTATTGTTTTCCTGAAGAGGCGTCACTTGATTAAATTCTGGAGGACTAACAGGAGTGACTGCACAAAGTTGAGGGAGGTCATACACAGCAGTGATAGCTTGTCCTAAACCCTGTGGCAGAAGGGATTGTGGCTGGAGATCCAAATTGACAAGCAAGTGATGGCCAGGCCATGTTAGTCAAAAAAGCCAACTTTAGATGCTGTGCTTTTTCCTCACAAGCAGTGGGAAATACTGTTTTGTTTACTCACAAATAAATCTATGTGTTGAGTACCCACTGTGCACAAGGCCTGTGCCTTTACTCTAGGTCAGAGGTCCTCAGCTCAGGGTGCTTCTGCCCTTGGGAACATTTGGAAATGTCTGAAGATAGTTTTTGGTTGTCACAAGTAGCAGGCAGTGAAGAAAGAGGAAGAGTTGAGCTGACATCTAGGAGATAGAGTTCAAGGTGCTGTCTAAATATCCCGTGATGCAGGGGACAATAAAGCAACAAAGAGTATTCAGCCAAAAGCATCAAATGTACCAAGGCTAAAAATCCTTGGGCTGAGTAAAGAAAATATATATAGGTGTCTGTTTTTCAAAAACAATTTTTTTCTTCCAAAGAGAATAACACTGTACTATTAAAACTAAAACTAAACAAAATAAATAACAAACTATTTGATCTCAGTGGTTCTTTCTGAAAGACAAACATTGTCGGGCTCAGGAGAAAACTTTGTCTTAATAAAACACATGCACACTGATAATATCAAGATTTAAGTCTACATTTCCCAATTCTATAGCTGAGAGAGCTATAGCTGTGACAAGATGTATGATTCTGCTTCCAAAGGGCATTTGTTCTTCAAAAACATATGCACACAAATACATTAAAGTGCTCTTGAGAGAAGGAGAAAAATGCCTCTTACGCATTTCCCCAGTAGAAGAATTGCAGTAGGTAGAAATGGAGAATGAACTGCTTGCTTGCAGGGAAATACAGGAGGATGATGGGTGGATGTTGAATATAATTGCACATTTCTTCTTTTAAAGGCAGTTTGGGTGCAGCCTGAAAGCCATCACCAGACTGTATTCAAGAGGCTGGGAGACAATACCATTTGCACAGGAAGCATTTGCTCAGGTGTGAGAGGAAGACCATTTCCTTAACTCTTCAGTTTATATTAGGTAGAGCCCACCAATTCACAGTGACTGCTGTGGTCTCCTTATGGTGTTCTGTTTTGTTTCAGTTCACCTGGCAGCTTGCTTCTTGGCTGTGTTGCCCTGTTTCCTCACATGGCTCAGTGGACTCACCCAGGTGTAATGGTCTTTGACCAGGCCAAAGAGTTCCTCTGACCTATTTAGAACCCAGGACCCAGCCCTCCAAAGAGAAAAGAGAGAGATTGGAGCACCAGGAAGAAGAGAATACAGTAGTCACAACAGCAAAGACAAAAAAAAAGTCTCAGATGCATGCCTGCTTTGGCATTGGGCATCTGACTGAATTGCTAATGCGAAGATTTGGGCACTGCTGTTGTGCCTGCTGCTGCCACAGTTGAAGGTGCCCAAAGTGGCTCAGACATTGGACCCACAATTATTTCTTCCTTCTCTATTTTGTGTATAGTATTCTGATGTTAGCCCCAAAATAGGGGAGATGAGAGTTCCAAGACAGGAGAGATCCTGCAATATCTGGGAAGTCTTCTGGGAGGAGGGGAACTTAATCACATTCTAAGGTTAGATGGAATCGGAATCAGCCTTCCCTGCCCCCTTTTAACAATCAAGGATCTAAGTGAAGAGGGAGGCCTGAGTGTCCTGGCTAATCTACACCTCCATTGCTTTGCTGAGTCCATTTACCCAAACTCGTTTTGGAGAGATGACCCTTCTCCAGACTATCCCTATGGTCAGATACTTGATGTGAAGCTTGAATATCATGCTGAGGGCACCACCATGTCAATTTTATAGTGGAACACCCTCCATCCTTGGATGTTTGTTTATTTTTTGTGTGTAGTATTATGAAAAATATTCAAATATCACCAGGGATCAGAAATCAGAGATAAGAAATAACTTTGTCCTGTTCTACTTTCTAAATGGCACCTTTTCTAACAACTCCTATGTAAAGGTTAAGTGTATAAGCCACATGCGTCTCAATTTCTTCATCTCTATAATGGGATGATACTTCAAAATGGGCGCTACTTCACAAAGTTATTAAAGTTATTATTACAAGTACATAGAATCATGTACACATGGCATTTAGAGTGGTTCCAAGCACATATTTTGGTCTGGCACATGTTATCTCTTGCTTTGCTAATATTCAGAGACTCCAGGCAAGCCCAAGACTAATCACATCTATCCTGGTGGCCACCATAGCTTTTCCCAAACTGCCACTGATCAGGGGACAACTTTTGCCAAGATGATTTCTATAGTGTATATCCTAGCTCCACTGCACCCCTCCTCACTACTAACAATACCCAGAATTGCCGAGTTGTTTGGACCAGGGATGAACACCACTGGCAATCTATCGTCTGGTCAGGTCTGTAGGAGATGGCCTGGAAAAACCATCCACAAACAGACTTCTGCCAAAGTAAAGATAGGCTCATGATACAGGGTGCAGCCAAAGGGGGGCCCCCAAAAAAGATTTGGAATGGTGTCCAGAACTCGGAGTGTGTAAGAATATTGGAGGAAATATTATTAAGATGTCCTCACCCCACCCAGGTGTCAGTTGGGGGAAGGGACAAATGGAGCAGGGCCATTGAGAGCTGTTTTGCATAGCAACAGTTTTGCAGCTAACCTCTGAAATAGTCATTTAACATATCTATAACCTTTAACTGGTTTCATAGATATGTTAAATAGCTGTGGCCAAGTTTTGGGCCAGGGAGAAGTGAGTGGCTGCTACCCAGGCTAGAATTGGGGGCTGCTTCACTGAGAGAGAGTGCCTGCAGGAGAGGCATGTGGCTTTAGCAGAGTGAGGAACCCGCTCTTGGCCAGGTGAGGGGGAGAGCCACGCTGTTTTGGAAAGATGTAGACCCCTGTAGCCATTAGGAGGGAGAGACACACAGTTTCATCAGAGTGCAGACCTCCTCTTGGCCAGGTGAAAGGGAAGACTACGCAGCTTTGCCAGAATGGAGATCCCTGCGGCTAAGTGAAGAAAGACGTGCTTTTGGTGGAGTGCGGCTTTGGTAGAAGAGGCCCACGCGGCTTTGGCATGCTCCCTTTGGCTGAGTGGCCTGGAAAGCAGGAGAAACTTTGACTGGGACTTGGTACAAAGAACTCTTGCCAGTGAAAGGTGCCGCATGACTTTGGATTAGTTGGAGATCCTGCCTAGACAGGCGACACAGCTCACACGCCAGCTACCTGAAAAACAGATGTGTGCTCTTTTCCTGATTTATGGTACCCGGAGTTGGGACAGTGGGAGAAGGGAGCGCTGTGTGTGTGTGTGTAGGTGTATACCCTTAAAGACTTTAATATTTTAAGGAAGACACTAGACCTGAATAGAATTAAATAAACATTTTGTTTCCTTTTCACAAATCTCTGGCATTGAGAGATGTCTTTCCAATTGGTGGCGGACAGAAGAGCCCAGTAGATATTAGTATATCATCCTTGGGAGGGGCTTCTGTTTTCTGAAGCAGTTTTTGGCATCCCTCGGTGGGCCAAGTATTGCCCCCCCCCGCCCCCGCCTCGGACCCTTGTTCGGTAACACTACTAATGGTCCTAGGAGAACTTGAAAGGTACGATGTAGAGGAGCTTGTATCCTGGTGAACAGAAGTACCTAGGAGCTCTCAGTATGCAGAAGCAACAGGGAAGCAGACAGCAGAAGTAACAGAAGCTATGAGGTAGAAAGAAACAAAGAGGAGTGGGCAAGCAAGCAAGCTAGTTGGCATCAAGAACAGGGGCAAACATATTCAAAGATTGAACAAAGAATAGTTAACTCACCTTCTGGATGGAGGGAGCGCTGGTGGGAAGATCTGCCTGGTCTGCTGCCCAGACCATCCGAGCTGTTTGGGCTTCTCCTCTTGCTTCTCTTGGGCTCATTCTTCTGGGTTTCTGTTTTAAGATCCCTGTCTCCCTGGCAATTAACTTGCCTCTTTTCATTTGGCCTGAATCTTTTCCTTGTGGAGAGTACAACTGTTCAACTGTACATACACTGCTGTTTTGCATGCACTGGCTTTGCTTCTTCATTCTTTATCCCTTTCTGGCTTAACGCCTACATGTTTTGAAAGGATAGGCTTTGTTCTAATTTGTGCCAGTTATGGCAGTCACCAGATACACAGGATAATAAAGAAAGGAGGACATACAGAGGATCCAGAGACACATGAAAAGATGCTCAATATCTCTAGCTAGTAGAGAGATGCAAATTAAAACCACAATGAGATACCACTTTACACCAGTCAGAATGGCCATCATTGTAAATGTTGTTTAAGTATTACAAACATTATATAAACCAATATTACTCGTCGTTTTTTTTTTTTTTTTTTTTTGCATTNCAATATTACTCGTGTTGTTTTTTTTTTTTTTTTTTTGCTTTCCAGTAGTTCAAATTCTCATAAACAAAGAAACAAACAACAAGTGCTGGAGAGGTTGTGGGGAAAAGGGGACTCTCATTCACTGTTGGTGGGATTGCAGACTGGTACAACCACTATGGAAAACAGTATGGAATTTTTCTAAGAAAACTAAAAATGAGTGTGCCTTTTGACCCAGCAATTCCACTATTAGGAGTATATCCTAAGAACCCTGAAACACCAATCCAAAAGAACCTATGCACCCCGATGTTCATAGCAGCAAAATTTACAATAGCCAAGAGTTGGAAGCAACCTAGATGCCCATCAGTAAATGACTGGATCAAAAAACTATGGTACATATACACAATGGAATACTATACTGCAGAAATGAAGAAGGAGCTCCCTCCCTTTGCAACATCATGGAACTGGAAAGCATTATGGTAAGTGAAATAAGCCAGGCGGTGAAAGACAAATACCATATGATCTCACTGTTAACAGGAATCTAAACAACAAAACAAACAAGCACGCAAAATATGACCAAAGACACTGAGATACAGAACAGGCTGACAGGGACCAGAGGGGAGAGTGGAGAGAATCACAGGGGAAAAGGGGAAGGACTCACATGAACAAGTATAAAGGACACATGGACTATAACTAAGGTGGGGGGTGGAAATGGGAGGGAGGTGGGGAACACTGGGAGGGGGGCAGGGCTGGGAATATAAGACAGAAAACTGTACTTGAACAAGAATTAAATTAAATTTAAAAAATAAAAAAAGAAATAGGCACTTACTATTCAATGTTTTAAGGGGGCAGTGATATATTTTAGAAGCAAACAGTGGTCATTACATATTATCTGTATCTTTATTGTTCACAAAGCTCAGGTTTTGAGCAATATTTCTGAGTTTCTGAGTTTTTTCTTTCTTCTCTCAATTCTGAGGTAGGTTGCAGAATGATGTAGGAGGAAGAGCTTGCACTCTGTATAATCCAGAAGGCCAGAGCTGAAATGTGGCTTCTTTAAATCACTTAAATGCTTTGAACTTGATGCTCCCAGAGATACAATGGGAATTAAGTTAGTAAATTTATGAAATGGCCTACTAGTTAGTGAACTTTTAATAAATACTGGATTCCTGTTATGCTTCTTATAGCACCAGAGAACTTCGGGTGGCCAGTAACAAAAAGCAATTCCAGCTATGTTACACACGCTGGGAAGTACACTGCACAGGCACCGGGGGCAATTCCAGAACTCAAAGGGAGAGGTGCAATGGGCTTATGAGAATTTGAACTACTGGAAAGCAAAAAAAAAAAAAAAAAAAGAACACGAGTAATATTGGTTTATATAATGTTTATAACACTTAAACAACATTTATAATGATTAAGGAACCATTTAAAAAGTTCTATAATAAAAAAAAACAGGCATTTTATTATCAAAGGGACACTTGAAATAATGTTCTAAGTACTAATGCTTCATTCAGAATAACAACCTACAGATTCAGATGCCTTTGGGGCTGCTAATATGAGTTAAAGTGCTAAAAATGTCAATTATAAGCATAATAGTGAAGCAGATAACAGATACATGTTCCACTATATTGTCTAATTTGTCAGATTCTAGAGATTCTTTATATACTGATATAATTGTATTTACAAAAATCTTGGGAAGAGATGTGTCCAACATTGTTGTTATTATTGAGGCTGCCATTAAACCCATGTTTCACTAAATGCCATTTCAATAAATTTAAAAATATTTTAAGAAATAATCAAAACTTCTCTTGGCATGTCCTTCTAACTCTCCTGCCTCTGCCTCTGCCACCAAGGTTTCCCCTACTCAGCCCGACCTTGTGTGAAGAATATTCTACTCGGTACTTCTCAGATTATGTCTCTTCCATTTTTTGGAGCTAATATTGATTAAATAGAAGTCTCTTCATCTTAATTCCAGATTTCCAGAACAAGCCCCAGTTAGTCCTTTTTGAATGAGTTATCCAGCCCTAATAATACTAATCAAGATGGTAGGGTCACATACACCAAGCATGGGTGCCAATGAGCCAACCTGAATGATACAAGTCAAAGATCTGCAAGGCTAGATGTACAGTGGTTGGACATAGGTTCTAGAATCGGACTATTGGATTTGATTTCCAGTTTCATCATTCATATGTAAGTGAAGATGGGAGAGCTACGTTGGAAGTCTCAATTCCCTATATACACAAACAAAGCCTATATCATATATTGTTGTGAGGATTAAATGAGCCAATCTACATAAATGTCTTAGCATCGTGCCTTGCACCCAACCATTAAGGAGTGGCAGGCAGACACAAGAAGGCATTTATTAAAATTGTATTACAGCATATTTTAGTGACTAAATTTTAATTCCTCAAAAACATGGCATTAAAATGCCAAGACTATTAACTCCCTTAAAAATTAAATCTTTTGTGAAGGCTGTCATAATTGAAGAGCCAAAGGTCTAATTTAGAATTTCATTGAAGAAAATAGTATAATTTTTTGTTATTTTGACTACATCAATTCTAACATAGAAATTGCAAATTAAATTAGGTTATTAATGCCAGAAGAAAGCCTTAAACTCTGGTCAAACCATTAAATGCACCTCAGGTAGGATAGAAGCTTGGTATTAATTTCAGCCCTAATCCAAATCTATAAAGAGAATTTTAAATAGAATTCATATGCATACGTTGTTTTTAATGTAAATTTTGGATCTGAATTTGAAAGAGATATTCTTGCTTTATATCAGTCTTGAATTTAAGATTTGACCAAGGTTATTTTGTCCTGCTATCATAATACATATCTTGCCTTATGAAGCATAAGATTCCATTCACCCTGGGGCTGACGTCACTTTTTTTTTTATACTACATTAGGCATTTAGGCAGGGGCCCTAAGTCTTTCAAGTCAATTCTTTGCAGACTGCAATATTTTTCATCTACTGCTCAGAGAGACATAAGCCTTAGGGAGAACTATGTCCATAAAAGTTTCCTCTGAAAGACTCATTTTTATAGGCACTTTGATATAAAGATCATGAATGAAATCTAGTGACATGTGTTTGTGAAATATGTATCTATATCTGGATGGGTGGAGAGATGGCTGGCTGGCTAGGTATGTAAGTGGAGATGACTAGAAGGGAGAATAGGTGGGTGAGTGGGTGGATGGGTGTCTGGCTAAATGGCTGGTGGGTTGGCTGGCTGGGTATATGGAGAGATGGATAGATGGGTGGGTGTATGGACAGAGGGATGGATGGATGAATGGATCATTTGGTGGATGGGTAAATGAATAAATAGTTGAGTGGTGGATGAATAGATAAGATGATGGGTCATGTAATAGATATTTCTCTCTCTTTTTTTTTGTATCTGCTTTTCTCCAGAATCCAATCATGGCAAAGTTCTGTGACTATAAAACTTTTTCTCCTCTTAGAAATGTGCCATTGTGTGCATTCTTGGGAAACAGAAAGGAAGTGAGGCAAAATTCCCTCTATCTCCATTCTGGCAAGTATAGAGGCAGGCATTCAACTTCATTTTGGCCAATCAGATAGTTTCTTATAGCACTTGGAATTTGAGTAAGTGCTTCAGGGTGTAGTGGGGTTTAGAGGAAATCACCTCAGCAACAAAAGTGGCCTGTGGATGTGTGAATGGACCTGTTCTTGCTGCGAAAATTGCCCTGATTCTTGAGGCCTGTCCCTCCAGAAGTTGCTTGCTTTGGGCTTGTTTTCTCAGCCTGTTTCTGCAGCCTTCCTACTTTCCTCATAATTTCTTTTAAATCAGCAACATTGTTTCTGTTGCAACCTAGAAGTCTGACTGATATAGAAACTGAGATATGACTAAGCTCCAGGCACATCCTAAATTCTTTACATTCTAAGTTCATTATTTGATATTTGTAATGATGCTGAGTAAGTACTTTCATTGTTTCTGTTTTACAGCAGAGTAAACATGGACGGCTTACATAATTTTCCAAGATCTCATAGCTATGAAGAGCAGAGCTTGAATCTGAATCCTGGTAGTCTGACTCTAGAACATACTTAAGTCTACATTTTTAACTGTTTTTCAATATTGTTTTTTCAAATATGATAGAAAGAGGGACGGGTGAGGGAGTATGGCAGAGACTATGACAATTTCATCAAAACCATTTTCCTTTTCCTTCTGGCACACAGTTTGATTATACTTTCCTGACTTATTTTCACCTGCGTAAGACATGAGTGAATTCTGGTTAGTGGAATGTATAGTGGGGGTGTGTTCTTTCTAAGCCAAAGTGGTTAAGATGTGGATGTGTTTTTCCTAAGTTTTCTTTTCCCAAATGTTGGGTAAATGGAGAGCCCTAAGGGCCTAAAGAAGGGTAGAGCTATAAAATGAAATCATCAAGTAGAAGGTTTCCTGAGCAGAAACATTCTAATGGGATTGTGATGTGAATGGGAAATAACCTTGATTCTGCTACACAATGTAACTTCAGGATTTTTAGATTAAGCTTCTAAACTACCCTACGATGTGGCTATATAAGTAGACAGGGGACAGAGTGAGGATAGAGCAAAGTAAACTTGAATTCCAGTGTAGGGAGATCTCTAACATTTTCATGGATGTGTGTTTTTCTACCTGAAAGTGAAATTCTAATTCCCTTGAGAATTCTTCCTAGAATCCCCACTGCCCCCAAATCATTTCCATCAGTACTTTTAAAAGTCCTGGTTTTCATAGTTTTTTCTCTCCCCAAATGACTTTACTTTATTTTTATTGCATCCCAAACCAGATGGGATTTGAAGATTGAGTCATATTTTAAAATCTGCCTTTTGGAACTTGTCCAAAACCTTTGATTATCCTGAACCTGAACTCTTGCCTCTCAAGCACTCTATTGTTGTAAGTCATAAGTCATTTTAGAAGTGGACATTTTTTTCTCTGTGATCACAAATTTTGGTGATAGGCAAGAATAAAATATGGTAATTTCATGGCATTGAATTTGTTAAATTATTCACTGATGAGGCTTCATATTTCTCTTTCTAATTAGAGGGTAAGATTTGAGTAATAGCAAGTAAATTGCTGCAATGTGTCTAAACATATTATTTTATTTTGAAAGACACGATAGTAATAAAAAGGACTAGTTTTCAACAAATCTCTTATCTCAAAAGGTCATAATCTCATATATTTTCAAAAGCTTCCCTACCTGTAAAACATCTTTGGGGAAATATAATACCCTGACTTATAGGAAAAACAATTAGCAAGGGATATAGATGCTGTCTATCAAAGGATTATTAAACTATGAAGAACTACATAAAAGAGGTTCTTCTTTGCAGCTGCTAAATTGTGTAAAAAATTTTCATCAAATACATGTAAGACTAAAATAAATAACAGCTATGGTTATCCATCAAAATGGAGGCAGGGATATTTAGGTTTATGATATAGGGTACAAATAGCATCTTCAATTAAATTAACTCAGACATTTGCCCTTGCGTTCCATCAAAATGAAAATACCATGTATAAAGCAATCTTTGCATATTTTTCAATTTAGATCAGAGACTGAGATGGAGGATTAGATGACCTCTCAAGTCCCCTCTGATTATAACCACTGTACTAATCACTTTTTTTTAACTTATGAAAAGGACAGAAATGGTCAGCACCATTTATTTTTTCACTTGAACTCAGGTTCATTTAAGCAGTTTCTCAATGAGGTCACTAATGCACGGGCAATCACAATATCAAAAGATGCAAGATTTAAGATTTTAGGCAGTCATCTAGTCTAATGCCTTTATTTTATAGATAAAAATATTAAGTCCAGAAAAATAAAGTGATATATTTAAGGTCATCTATCATATTATTTCTTGATGTAACTGGGAAGTCTAGAAGGGAAATCCAACTGAATTTATTAATCCAGGGCTCACTCATGTCATCAGGAACCTGTCTCTATCTATGACTTGACTCTGGTTTTCTGTGTGTTTCTTTCTTCTCAGGCTCACTCTCATCACACAGTGCTAAGATTACCCCAGCCTTAGGTTCTTCCTCTCAGTGGCTACAGCCGAAACAGAGCTTCTTTATTCTCTTGGTTCCAATAAAAGTCAATAGCTTAGTTTGGGTCATTCTAGAAATTGATTTTCTTGGTCTGGTTTAAGGTGCCCATCAACAAGGCAGGGAGTCAGGTCAGCTTCACCTACACCATATGAGAGACTGTGGCTGGGAGGAGAAGTTCCCAAAAGAGACTCCTGGCAACATTTCCAGAAGAAAAGAAAAACAACAGATGTCTACTACACACAGAGCAATGTTCCTGGACTCCTCTTGTCAGGTTAGTGAACAACTTCATTATTTCACTCATGGCATATCATAAAGAAACAATTTTATTTTTTAAAACTTTAACCTATATTCTATAATAAAACAAATTTAAAAATTATCAGTAGCAATCACTTTCTATGTAAAAGCAATGCCAACATTTCTCCTTTAAAAAATGCATTAGTTAAGGCCCTGGCTGGTATAGCTCAGTGGATTGAGCGTGGGCCTATGAACCAGAGGATCGCGGTTCAATTCCCAGTCAGGGCACATGCCTGGGTTGCAGGCCGGTTCCCTGCAGGCCAACTCCCAGCAGGGGACGCACGAAAGGCAACCATACATTGATGTTTCTCTCCCTCTCTCCTTCCCCTCTAAAGATAAATAAATAAAAATAAAATCTTAAAACATGCAATAGTTAATGTACTTTGAATTAATTCTGGAACAAAAATGCATATTAAAAGGACATCATACTTTATTTAGCTTGAGGGTTGACTGGTTATTAAAATAGAGATTGGTTCTTAACAGGTGTAACAACATTAAAATAGATTTTTAAAAATGGTTTCACGACTTGATTGTTTGGAATGACTGGCTTTTTTACTTTAAAGTTTATTTTCAATGTTTTTCTGGTTTGTTTCCAAATGACAAACTAATACAATATTTTAGGGCTTCTATTTGCCACATTTCTCTGCAAATAAACCATCATATGGGTAGTTATTATCTTTAATAAGTCAAAAGCCAAATTACCTATAATCACTACTAAAATTCCTTTACTGAACAGTGGGAGTTGGGGCAGCAGACACAGCCTGACATGTGTGGTTTAAAAATTCTGATCAAATTAATTAATGTATGAATCTAGAAGGTAACAATTGGAGAGGAAATTGTAGGTTTCTCTTCATTTTCATGATCATCAATTCTTGCTTTTCTAATGCTTTCCAATTTTATTCTGTCTACTAAGAGTATAGATTAACTTAATTTAACTTAATGTGTACCTGTAAAGCCCCTGTTTTTGGCCAATAGCATTTAGTGAAAAGGGGCTACATTCCTTGAAAGTGTCCGTAATAAAAGCTGCAAGTCCTCAGACTGTCCTATTTTTTTAATAGGAAAAACACTTTATTTAATTATTTTATGAACTTTAAAAAATCAATGAACACAGATATTCCAATATCTCTAACAATATAAACCCTCAGAATATCTCTAGTGATTACGGGGGCTTTGTAAAATGCTGAGGTGCTAACATTGGCCTACTCCTTGCTTTTTTCCATGTCACCATAAATGTTGTTTATTTCTAAGGATGACTGCTCCCTCCCTTTAGGTGACAACCAGTTGAGTACTTCAATTAGTACCGTTGGTGTCCTCACTTCTTCATTTTGTTATTATGAAGAAAAATTCTCAGTGTTTGTCTTTCATGAGTTGCTACATTATATATAGGTGCCCATATGATGTCAGGGGTCACATGTGGAGCATGGCATGCAGAGCCCGGCAGAACTGAGAAACCCCTGCTCTTTCTTTTGACATTGGTCCAACATTTTACCTGATTGATCTGAGACTCAGCCGCTTTGCCTGTGAGGGAACCACAGCTCCGGATCGAGACTGTGTAGAACCAGACCCCATCTTCACCACATCTTCACCAGCTGTCAGCAAACAATTTAACCTTTCTAAGCTCCCAGTTTCCTCATGTAAAAATGAGATGATAGTAGTACACATCCTTTAAGGCTGTTGCAAAAATTATATAATCAGTCATGTATGCACTTCTCTCAAAGCCTCTCTTCCCTGTTCTGTGCCTGAAAAGCTGGTCAATGGACTCCCTCACCCTCTGAGTCTTCTTGAGCTGTGGAAGCACCTGAAGGCAAGAGGAGCATGAAGTCTGGATTATAATTTCTCCAGCTCCCTCCCTTCTGGATGGCCTCTTAGTGTAACAGGGTGCAGCCAAGAGGGGGGCCCCAAATGGAGATTTGGAATGGGGTCCAGAACTCAAGGTGTCTAGGAAATATTAGAAAGATGTATAAGATGTCCTTATCTCTTCCCCATCACAGGTGTGAGTTAAGGGAAGGGACACATGGAGCAGGAACGTGCAGAGCTGTTTTGTACAGCCACAGCTTTGCAGCTAATCCATGGCACGGTCATTCAACATACCTATAACCTTTAACTGGTTGCATAGATATGTTAAATAGGTGTGGCCATGCTCTGAGCCAGGGGGATGGAAAGTGACTTCCCCCCAAGATGTAGCTGGGGGCAGGTCCCTGGGGTTGCAGCACATGTGTGAGAACTTGGAGATGATTGGCTCCATGCCATGGGGCTACAGCTGCCCAGACTCATGATGGCAGCCCAGTAAAGCTGGAAGGATACGGGAGTGCTGGCAAGTGTAGCTGATTGTGGGAGGAGTTAGAAATGGGGCTGCAGAGGAAGGTTGGTACAGGGATTTAAAACCCAGACTCAGTAAGAATGAAAGGAGAGATCCATGTGGTTTTGCCAGACTGGTAACCCCCTCAGCTTTGGTGGACAGAAGAGGACCATGTGGTTTTGGCCAGAGTGGGGAACCCTGCAGCTTTGGTAGAAGAGGATCATGTGACTTTGCTGTGGTCCCTTTGGCCACATGGCCTGGGAAGCAGCAGAGACTTTGCCTGGAAGAACAGTGAAAGAACTCTTGCCAGTGGACCATAAGAAGGTGCCACATGGCTTTGGATTAATTGGAGATTCTTCCTGGATGACGGCACAGCTGATGGTGCTGGCAACCTGAATCACGGATGCCTACCTCTTTTCCTGAGTTACGGTACCCCAAATTAGGGCAGGGGGAGAAGGAAGCACTGTGGGCATCTGGGGGTATCCATAAAGACTTTGATGTTTTAATGAATACATTAGGTCACTACTTTAAGTTTGTATAGCTTTAAATAAACATTTCCTTTCCTCTTCACAAATCTCTGGCATTGAGAGATGTCTTTCTTATGGTGGTGGACAATCAAACCTAGTGGGGGGTCCTTTCGGTAATAGTATATCGTACCTCCTTGGCCCTGTGTGTGTCTGTTTTGTAACATTAGAAAGATCACAGCTCCTCCTAGCTGATTCTCTCACACAGTTCTCTCCAGGCTCTGCTGGCCCATTTTTCCCCCTGGCTGCTTCAGACTTACTTTCATTTTGGTAAATAATATCTTTATTTTTTTATTTTTTTGTAAAATATTTTATTTATTTTTTAGAGAGAGGGGAAGGAAGGAAGAAAGAGAGGGAAAGAAACATCGATGTGTGGTTGTCTCTCATGTGTCCCCTACTGGGGACCTGGCCTGCAACCCAGGCATGTGCCCTGACTGGGAATCGAACCAGCGACCCTTTGCTTCACAGGCCCATGCTCAATCCACTGAACTACACCAGCCAGGGCTAAATAATATCTTTATTAATGTCTACTCAAATGTAAATTTTTCCTCCCTTCCCTGTATGCACACTATGTGTTTCCTAGCAAATGCACCATGAAAAGTGCTTAGCCTGGTATACAACAAGCATTTGCATGGTTGTTGGGAGGATTAAACGAAAATATGTGCATAGGATAATCATTGCTAAATGGGAGTCAATTCATGATAACAATAATATATTATTAATAATAAATCAAATACTATTCAACTCTATAGTAGCTATTATTTTAGGTGCTCATTATAGACAAAGCACTGGACTAAGACTTTACATTCATGATTTCNAGATCACAGCTCCTCCTAGCTGATTCTCTCATACAGTTCTCTCCAGGCTCTGCTGGCCCATTTTTCCCCCTGGCTGCTTCAGACTTACTTTCATTTTGGTAAATAATATCTTTATTTTTTTATTTTTTTATTTTTTTGTAAAATATTTTATTTATTTTTTAGAGAGAGGGGAAGGAAGGAAGAAAGAGAGGGGAAGAAACATCGATGTGTGGTTGTCTCTCATGTGTCCCCTACTGGGGACCTGGCCTGCAACCCAGGCATGTGCCCTGACTGGGAATCGAATCAGCGACCCTTTGCTTCACAGGCCCATGCTCAATCCACTGAACTACACCAGCCAGGGCTAAATAATATCTTTATTAATGTCTACTCAAATGTAAATTTTCCCTCCCTTCCCTGTATGCACACTATGTGTTTCCTAGCAAATGCACCATGAAAAGTGCTTAGCCTGGTATACAACAAGCATTTGCATGATTGTTGGGAGGATTAAACGAAAATATGTGCATAGGATAATCATTGCTAAATGGGAGTCAATTCATGATAACAATAATATATTATTAATAATAAATCAAATACTATTCAACTCTATAGTAGCTATTATTTTAGGTGCTCATTATAGACAAAGCACTGGACTAAGACTTTACATTCATGATTTCATTCATCACCCCCAAATCTACAGTAGTTAAACTTTTCCCCAACTTGAACAAGAAAACAAACGCTCAAAGAATTTAATTAACTGGCCCCAGGACACAGAGCAGGTTTGTTCTGACTCATTCTCCTAATCACTTCACTGCCTTTCCTTATAAGAGTTTCTAAGCTCATTCCTCTCCTTATAAGGAAGGCATTAATCCTATCAGGAGGGCTCCACCTCATGACCTAATTACCCCCCAAAGGCCCTGCCTCCCAATTCCATCGCACTGGGGATTAGGGTTTCAACATATGGAGATGGGGAGTGGGGAGATGGCCCTGGCCTGGTAACACAGTTTGTTGGATCATTGTCCCATACACCAAAAGTTTGTAGGTTCAATCCCAGGTCAGGGCACATACCATGTTTGCAGGTTGGATACTTGGTTGGGGCATGTATGGGAGGCAACTGATTGATGTTTCTCTGCCACATAAATGTTCCTCTCTCTCTCTCTCTTCCTCCCTCTAAAATAAATAAAAAATTAAATGGGAGAAGAGGGGTCACAGACATTTAGTCTATAGCAAGTAGCTTGTTAGAGAATTATGTGTTTGGTGTGCTTGGGGGCTACATATGGCAGCAGGGAGGTAAGTGAGAAAGCTACTTCTGTGACCCAGAGGTATGACAGTTGCTTTGACTAGAGAGGCAGTGGCAGAAATGATGGGCAGTGATGAGAATTTGGACATGTTTGGTGGCAAAGCCAAAAGGACTTGCTGGAGGAATGAATGTCCTGCAAGGCAAAGTGAAGAATTAAAGAGTCCTCCAAGGTTTAAGGCCGAAGAGTTGGAGTATATGGTGGGTCTTTAAATGAAATGGGGAAGCCTGGAGAACCATAAACATATACATATATCAGATAATGGATTAGTGTTCAAAACATGTAAAGAACCCCTATGACAGGAAATACAGATAGGCCTTTATATTGCCTTTTAAAACTTTTAAAGCATTGTTTTTCACTTCTAGATCTTTAATAAATTTGTCAATGTTTCTGTTTATAGTTTGTGACTTTCAGCTTTGGTTTCACATATCCCTGTATTCATTTCTTGGAGTTGCCATAATAAAGTGTTACAAACTGGAAGGTTTATAGCAATAGAAATTTATTCTCTTATAATCTGGAGACTAGAAGTCCAAAATTAAGGTACTACTAGGGTCACGCTCCTTCTGAAGGCCCCAGTGAAGAATGCTTTCTTACTTCTTCCTAGGTTCTGGTGGTTGCCTGTATTCTCTGGCAGTCTTTGGCTCTGGCAACATAAAGTTAATATCTGCCTTCCCCTGTTTCTTTCTGTGTCTCTCTGTGCCTTTTATAAAGATACCAGTGACTGGATGAGGGCCCACCCTAATCCAATATGACCCCATTTTAACTTTACATCTGTAAAGGCTGTGTTTTCAAATAAAGCCACATCCATAGGTACCAGGCATTTGGACTTGAACACACCTTTCTGGGGGACACAATCCAGCAGTCCCTAGTATATTTCTGGCCTTACTACTCAACTATTCTATTGTTTTCTGACTCCTTGCCTATAACTAAAACAACATTAGATTGTACTAATTACTATAGATTTATATTACATCTTGATACCTAGAGAGCATGTTGGTTTCCCAAACTGATTTTTCTTTCAAAGTGTCATGGCTTATCTCTGTCCCCTTTTCCATGAACTATGGAATCAGTTGTACTTTTAAAAAAGGCTTACAGGAATTTAGATGGGAATAGTACTTGAGGTAATTTTGAGGAGAATCAACTACTTTATGATGTAGAATCTTCCTCTTCATTAACATGGTAGCTATTCTTTGAGCTTTATTCCCTAATACCATAAAAATATTATAAATTGAAGCCTTTAAATGTACTTTTTAAAAAGATATTAACTATTTATCTTTAGAGAGAAGGGAAGGGAGGAAGAGAAGGAGAGAAACATCAATGTGTGGTTGTCTCTCATGTGCCTTCCACTGGGGACCTAGCCTGCAACCCAGGCATGTGCCCTGACTGGGAATCAAACCAGTGATCCTCTGGTTCACAGGCTGGCAGTCAATCCACTGAGCCATACCAGCCAGGATTAAAATCAGTTTTAAACTATTTGATGTTGGCCTACAGACTTATTTATGCCTACTGATTTTAAATCTGACCACCTTACTTAGGTCCACATTGATCCTAGTAATTTGAAGAGTCTCTTGAATTGTTTAGGTTTTCAACATTTGTGAATGACAGTTTCATTTCTTTCTAATCCTTATACTTTTGATTTCTATTACTTGTCTTACTGAAATCATTGATATCTTTAGGGTAGTAAAAGTAATTAGAGTGAATATCCAAGATTTTCCTTGATTTTTCAGAGGAATGTATCACCATGAAGTATGGGGCTTGCTCTAGGCTTTTAGTAGGTAATCTTTATCTGGTTAAAGATATTCTTTCTATTCTAGGTCTCCATCTGTTTCTATTATTGTCCTTTGTTGGAACTTTTTCTTTGTTTACCAGTTCTGTTATAGATACTTAAAAATATCTCCTCTTCATTTTAAGGTATTTAGGATAGAAAAACTAGACAAATTTGTTCTCTCATTCAAACACGTATGTACCTCAGCATTTAGCTTTTGAAAGAAGCAAAAGTAAGTGCATAATTTTTGTATTGAAAACTGCCCCCTACTCACACACAAAGCAGCGTGAGTCAATAAAAAATGTTCTAGACTTGAGTGAGAAGGTCAATGTTTTCATCCTGATACATTAATTCAGACTTTTGTCAAAGTCCTATTTTCATTGCTGTTATACCACCATTTGGAGATTCATTCAAATGATTAGGAAGCTGAGTTTCACGGTAACTGGGTTTCTACTTATAGTTTTTGTGAGACATTTTCTGCATGAAATCTCCAGAATCCGCATTTGTCAGGAGACTTTCTCCTCCCTGGAGTGTGAGAGTGAACCGAGGTCCTCACTGAGCGAGGAGGGGGAGAAGGCTCCACTTGGTGTGAGGGCAAACAACTTCCAGCACATTAGACTCTGAGCAGCAGTCCCATTGGGCCCTGTGAGGCCTGCTGGGATCAACTGAATGAGCAGGAAAGAAAGGTTTTCTTAGGTGGGAGAGTAGCAGTAGTTGGAGGAAAAACAATGCCACTTGGTATTAGTTAAAGTGTGATTCTGAAAAGGACAAACTCAGCCATTTCCTCAGAAGATATCTGAAAGAGAAAATTTAAGACTTCCGCCAAGATGGAGGCATAGGTGGAAACACCGTGCCTTCTCCCACAACCAAGTTTGAACACAACAAAGGTTTGGAGAACTAGGACACAACCAAAGACCAGAAAACGGAATTATACCGAAATCCGACAACTACGAACCCTTCAACGGGGATGGTAAGAGAGGTGGAGCCAGCAGTGGAGCTGGGTCTGGCAGGACAGAACCCCAGACCCAGGCGCGCAGGCAGCCCGGAACCAGTCGGGGCGTGGGGCAGACTGACCATGGTCGCACATTTGCGCACAGTGAGACGGACCACACAGGCCCCAGGGGGTGAACCCAGTGGTGGAGGGCTGACGGCGGTGGCACACTCACGTGCAGTGGAACGAAACACGTGGGCCTGGTGACGGTGGTGGCTGCGGCGCCGGGGCCGCGGCGGCAGGCGGCAGTAAGGAAGCCATTGTCCCTCTTTGACCCTGCCCCCACATACAACGTCACAACCCAGAGACTTAGTTGCCCTGTTCTAGTGAACACTTTAGGGCTCTGATCCTGCTACGGAACAGGCACGAACAGCCCAAAAGATGGTACAAGAAGAACTCAAAGTCCCGGAGCCAATAACTCTAAGCGACCGAGAAATTGCCAGCCTCTCAGAAGCACAATTCAAGACACTATTTATCAGGATGCTCACAGAACTGGTAGATTATAGTCACAAATTAGAGGAACATAGTCACAAATTAGAGGAACATATGAAGGCTAAACTAATTGAAATGAAGGGAGATGCACAGGAAACCAATAGTGATGGAAAGGAAACTGGGACTCAAATCAATGGAATGGACCAGAAGGAAGAACAAAACATCCCACCAGAAAGGAATGAAGAAATGAGAATTCAAAAAAATGAGGAGAGGCTTAGGAACCTCCAGGACATCTTTAAACGTTCCAACATCCGGATTATAGGGGTACCAGAAGGGGGAAAGAAACAGCCACGAGTGGAAAACTTATTTGAACAAATAATAAAGGAGAACTTCCCCAGTCTGGCAAAGGAAATAGACTTCCAGGAAATCCAGGAAGCTCAGAGAGTCCCAAAGAAGTTGGACCCAAGAAGGAACACACCAAGGCACATCATAATTACATTAGCCAAGACTAAAATGAAGGAGAGAATCCTAGAAGCAGCAAGGGATAAGGGGACAGTCACCTACAAAGGAGTACCCATCAGACTGTCAGCGGATTTCTCAAAAGAGACCTTACAGGCAAGAAGGGGCTGGAAAGAAGTATTCCAAGTCATGAAATCCAAAGACCTACAGCCAAGATTGCTTTATCCAGCAAAACTTTCATTTAGAATGGAAGGACAGATAAAGTGCTTCTCAGATAAGGTCAAGTTCAAGGAGTTCATCATCACCAAGCCCTTATTATATGAAATGCTAAAGGGACTTATATAAGAAAAAGAAGATGAAAAATATGAACAGTGAAAGGACAGCAAACTCACAGTTATTAACAACCACACCTAAAACAAAAGCAAATCAAGAGGACAGCTAGATCAGGAGTGGAACCATAGAAATGAAGAGTGCATGGAGGGTTAGAAACAGGGGGTGGGAGGGGGAGAAGGAGGGAGAAGGCACAGAAAATAGCATAGAGGGAGGTAGAAAATAGATAGGGGGGAGGGCGAGAATAGTGGGGGAAATATAGAATCTAAAGAACTTGAGACACGTGGTTATAAACTAAGGGGGGGAGAATGGTGGGGGAGGGAGTGTGCAGGTGAAGGGGAATGAAGGGGGGGAATGGAACAACTGTAATGGTATAATCAATAAAATATATTAAAATAATAATAAAAAATAAAAAAATAGAAAAAAATTTAACACTTAAGTTCTCAGGGGAAGTTGGGAGTGACTAACAGGCAATTCTTTTCTAGCTTTTTCAGGGGCTGTTTTGTCTCAGTACATACTGGGTTGGTAGGCCTGTGACTTCACAGACAGCTGAGGGGTTAATCAAATCACCCAGAATCCCAATCTGGAGGATTTCATTTCCTTTTTAGAAACATTTTTCAGTTGAACACAGCTCATTTTTTTCAGGTTATGAATTCTTTACTTTTTAAAAAATTTACTGGAGTAACATCAGTCCACAAAACCATACAGGTTTTAAGTGTACAACTCAACAGATCATCTGCACTTTGCATTCAAAGACTCCCTTTTCTCCCACATATCTATCTATGTATCCATCTACCCATCTGTTCCCCATCCATCATTGAGTCAATGTTTATTGAGTATTGTTATTATAATTATTATTACTAATAGCTAACATTTGTTGAGCTCTTACAAAATTTAACTGATTTTACATGCACTTTGTCACTTATTCTTCACACAACCTGTGAGATACTTACTGTTGTTATTCCACTATGCAGATAAGGAAAATGAGGAATAAGGAGGTGGAGTTAGTAGTTGGAGGACTCATGGCTCAAACCCATATCTTTTTGAACCACAAGCCCTTTCCAGTCATCACTGAAGTCAGATCATATCAGCTCACAAGAGAAATTTTGAGCACCAATAAGTAAATACAGCCATTATTAAAAATTAAATTACATAACTTTTGGTCAAGTTAATTATATTTTTAAAAAGTAATAAGCACTTAAACTCATAGTCTTCTCATTATTTTATTCATTCTACTTCATCCTTGTTGAAGTTATTTCTATCAAATTTCTGTGGTGGAAGTACCATACAATGGTGTGCTTGGACACTTCTGTTTGTAACTCTGCAGCCGGTGACATGAGGTGGGTAGCTTGAAATTAGCCAAGGTGGGATATTTACACCATGGAAATCAGCAAGTGCTACAAATCAGGACTTTTTTCTCTTGGACAGCCAGTTGTTAAATAGGTCCCAGCATAGCAGGGGTCCTTTCTCTTAACTACTGTAGCATATAACTTCTCTTTTTTTGGTCATTTTTAAAAATTTATTTAATTATTTTTCAAGTACAGTTTTCTGTCTATTACTCCCATCCCAGCCCACCCCTTATGCTCCCCCCTCCCTCCCATTTCCACCCTTCTTAGTTGTTGTCCAAGTATCCTTTATATTTGTTCCTCTAAATCTCTCCCCTATTTCCCCTGAAATTCCCTCCCCTCTTCCCTCTGGTCGCTGTCCCCCTGTTCTCTATTTCAGTGTCTTTAGTTATATTTTGCTTGCTTGTTTGTTTTGTTGTTTAGCTTCCTGTTAAAGGTGAGATCATATGCTATTTGTCCTGCAACACCTGGTTTATTTCACTCAGCATAGTGCTTTCCAGTTCCATCCATGCTGTTGCAAAAGGTAGGAGCTCCTTCTTTCTTCCTGGTGCATAGAATTCCATTGTATATATGTATCATAGTTTTTTGATCCATTCATTTACTGAAGGGCACCTAGGTTGCTTCCAACTCTTGGCCGTTGTAAATTGTGTGGCATATAACTTCTACATAATGCCATAATATTAAGTAACAGGCATTATGCTGGATACAGAAGACACAAAGTTGAGTTACAGTAGAAGTAAGGAAGAGAGAATCTTGCCTACTAGAAATTGTGGATGCTGCTTAATTGCAGTTTGAAACATCACTTTGAAGAAATTATCCAGATACAATTTTATGTATGGCAAAATAAGACGTACAGTAGCTAGAAAAAATATAATCAAAATGGTTTTAAAGAAATAATTACCTCAGTCTTTCTTTAGTTTTATTGTAGAAAACACAAAAGGAATTAACTGAACAGTGAGGTTGACCAATTTCAGGTACAGTCTATCCTCAACTTGAATGAGTCCCATTGGTTGACTTGGATTTTCTGAATGTATGGCTCTGTAACCAAGGAAAACACCATTCCTTGCCTGGAACATTTTTGTTTAAAAACCAACTAAGTATTAAACCAGACAGATGCTCTGCATGGTCAGGAAAATAAATCCTTTAATATACAGTTAAAGGTCATTGATATGGTAATTTCCCCACCAGACATCTTTCTAATAGAATTTCACACCAGCTTGGAGAATCTGGTCAGCCAGATTCCTTCTCAGTGACCCTATGGAAATGGATGAAAAGAAAGGCGGAAAGCAAAAAAAAGCAGTACTCTATGGCAATCAGGACACATGGGTTTAGCCCAAATCCACCATTTACTGGCAAATCATTTCCACTTNCTCTCCCCTATTTCCCCTGAAATTCCCTCCCCTCTCCCCTCTGGTCGCTGTCCCCCTGTTCTCTATTTCAGTGTCTTTAGTTATATTTTGCTTGCTTGTTTGTTTTGTTGTTTAGCTTCCTGTTAAAGGTGAGATCATATGCTATTTGTTCTGCAACACCTGGTTTATTTCACTCAGCATAGTGCTTTCCAGTTCCATCCATGCTGTTGCAAAAGGTAGGAGCTCCTTCTTTCTTTCTGGTGCATAGAATTCCATTGTATATATGTATCATAGTTTTTTGATCCATTCATTTACTGACGGGCACCTAGGTTGCTTCCAACTCTTGGCCGTTGTAAATTGTGTAGCATATAACTTCTACATAATGCCATAATATTAAGTAACAGGCATTATGCTGGATACAGAAGACACAAAGTTGAGTTACAGTAGAAGTAAGGAAGAGAGAATCTTGCCTACTAGAAATTGTGGATGCTGCTTAATTGCAGTTTGAAACATCACTTTGAAGAAATTATCCAGATACAATTTTATGTATGGCAAAATAAGACCTACAGTAGCTAGAAAAACTATAATCAAAATGGTTTTAATGAAATAATTACCTCAGTCTTTCTTTAGTTTTATTGTAGAAAATACAAAAAGAATTAACTGAACAGTGAGGTTGACCAATTTCAGGTACAGTCTATCCTCAACTTGAATGAGTCCCATTGGTTGACTTGGATTTTCTGAATGTATGGCTCTGTAACCAAGGAAAACACCATTCCTTGCCTGGAACATTTTTGTTTAAAAACCAACTAAGTATTACACCAGACAGATGCTCTGCATGGTCAGGAAAATAAATCCTTTAATATACAGTTAAAGGTCATTGATATGGTAATTTCCCCACCAGACATCTTTCTAATAGAATTTCACACCAGCTTGGAGAATCTGGTCAGCCAGATTCCTTCTCAGTGACCCTATGGAAATGGATGAAAAGAAAGGCGGAAAGCAAAAAAAAGCAGTACTCTATGGCAATCAGGACACATGGGTTTAGCCCAAATCCACCATTTACTGGCAAATCATTTCCACTTGCTGCACTTCAGTAGCCCTGTTTGTAAAATAAAGGGTTTAGATCATCCACATTTTTTTTCAAATTTAGGCCACCTAAGCATCACCAACTGAGCCAATTAACGTGTAGTTCTCAGATCCCACCTGCAGATCATTAACTCATTAGAGCTAGGTCATGCCCAACAATTTGTATTTTAAACCTGCACCTGAGTTAATTTTCTTCCCAATGATCTGCTTTGTGGCACATCACTAGACTAGGTGATGTCCATTTCTACCTGAATCTTCTGCAGTCTTTAGGTTAAAAGGAATATATTTTCATTGTTAGTGAATAGCGTTTTATTGTAAACAGCATCCTTATATATCACTTGAAATGTGTATTTAAAAAAGAGATATTTTTCTTTTATTACCTATTGATATATTTCTATTTGAGTCTTAACTGTTATTCCCCTAATTAGATGGAAGCCGTCCATATTCTTTTATCATTTTTATTTCAGTTATGGTTCAGTGTATATATTTATGTTTTCTGGTTAATGGAGAAATCTGCTAGTTTTAGTGGCTAAGAAGAATTCCAATAATGAATTTCCTGAAAGGGAGAAAAATATAAAACTATCACCATGTATTTACTGGGAATGGTTCTGAAAGTAATTGGAAAGTCACTAAAATCTGAATTATTTTGTTATTGGATTCAAGTCAGTATTGCAGAAAGCAGGAACATGATACTGGCTAACTTATACTGCTTGTCCAAGTGAGGTTTATCTTGTAATAAGAAACGTCATTTGAAAATAAACAACTATGTGGTATTATAAGAGGAGGATTTAGTTTCCCCAGTATTAGATATGACTAGTTTGTACTGTAAAGCAAGGGATACCTACTCCCATCTTTCTCCTAATTGGATAAGTGGTATAAACTTCTGTGATTTCCAGCTGCCTGGCATCAGTTGATTGTTCTTCTGATAATGGACCCTTGTTTTGTGCCCTAGTTTTTCCTGGATGACACAGCTTCTCCCACGCTTAGATCACATGCTTTGTTAGGGTGGTGGGAGAGAGGAAGGCATGTGCTTTGGGGGCAAAAGGACATTCCTCTTGGCACAACGACTGGTTCAGGGATGTGTATGAGACAATATGGACCGGTAGGAATTGAGCTTCAGACTTACCTTGAATAGCTGGAGAAGAGAGACAAGCTCTTTTTCATTTTGCTAGATTTGAAGCTAGGTAGAATATGGGGTTAGAGCTGCTGACCACTATTTTGTTACTCTATAGAATCTAAAAATGGAGGCAATGAAGCCCTGGCTGGTGTAGCTCAGTGGATTGAGCACAGGCCTGTGAACCAGAGGGTCCCGGTTTGATTCCCAGTCAGGGCACATGCCTAGGTTGCAGGCCAGTTCCCTGCAGGCCAACTCCCAGCAGGGGATGCACAAAAGGCAACCACACATTGATGTTTCTCTCCCTCTCCCCTCTAAAGGTAAATAAATAAAATATTTTTAAAAAGATTTAAAAAATAAATAAATAAAATAAAAAATAAAAATGGAGGCAACGAGTAGAGAATAGAGCCAAAAAAAAAAAGCAAGGAAGGAGATAAGTAGCCAAGATTTCAAGCTGTGTTTGAAACTGTCAGATCTATTCATGAGCTGATAATATTTTTTCTTAAATTAGCTTTTTTTTCAGTTACTTGAAACCAAACAAATCATAGCTGATTAACTCACCAATTTTGCCTGAATCATGTAAATACTTTAAAAGCTGCAAGGCTTTAGTTTTTGTGTTTTTTTAAATATGTAAAATAAATTGAAAATAAATTTTAACAAATTGAAAAACCCTTTAATTCTATCAAGCTGTAATACAATGATCAGAACATATAAGCATGTACAAGAAAAGGTAGGTTCTGTAAAAAAACTAGTGATCATGTTTCTTTTGAGGACTGGAGAATTAGACGTGGGTGGGAGATAGCTTTTACCCTATACCCTTTCATACTATTTGCATTTTTATTTTAATTAGGTATATATTTATTTATTTAAAATCTGAATTTTATAATTCTGCAAGTACAATTTCTTTGATAAACAACAGTATGTTTATATTAAAAACTAAATTTGTCTTTTGAATTTTATATTTGGTAGCACTATGACATAATAGATGTCAAAATATATCTTTCCATTTGTTAAGGTTTTTTTTGCCCTAAAATGTGCTAAAAAATTATGATGCCACAAATATTTAAATTAGTCTTCAAATATTTTAAAAATATGCCATACAGTTTATTCTACTGGATTTTTCCCCAAATTTTATAGACAATGTTCCTCCTCCCTCATTTTGAGAGTATTAATTTCACTTATCAAGATGGTGTCTGTTCAATTCCTCTAACCCTCAGCTCACCCATTTTGAAGCTAGGATGTCACAAAGTGAATGCAGCATTCAAACTGAGGACTGGGGGTGACATGTAATTCCATTTCATCACCTCTTCAACCTCAGGGATGGAGTTTTCTTTCCCATTGTCCCAACATCTTATTATTTGGTTTTTGGTTGAAATGACTTAAGTGAACTTTTTGCTCAGAGGAACAGAAAGACAATACTAGAAATGAGATCTATAAAGATGAGTATTAATTGGGGACATTTAGATCATCTTGTATGTTCTCTATCTTCATGGGATTTTTAAGCAGAGTCAGAATGAGGTGACACTGCCCAGCTATTGGTTTTCTAACCCTTTCTTCTTCAGGCCCTGTGTGCAGTATCATTAATAAATTGTACCTAACCATTGGGTGTGAAAGGACCCTGCTAGAACTCAAGTATCTAGGGTTACTTTAGCAGCCTAGACCTAGTATTAAAAATTTGCTTCAACATGGTATAACATCAACTAAACAGCAGGAAGGATAATAGGATTAAACTTGATAATAGCTAAGTTTATTTAGTATTGTATGTCAGATATTTTACCAAATGTTTAATGCTCATTTATTTCTCAAAACATCCCTTTTGAGCAAATGCAATTATTTCCTTTATGAAAGTGAGAATAAGTAGGTAAATAGAGCCTAAGTTGAATAACTTGTCCAAGGCCCCATGTATAGGAAATAGCACTTATGATCTCAGAACCTGTGTTCCTTTCTCCCTTCAGTGGGCTCAGATTCTAGAAGGCAGATCTCAGCTTAAATGAATAGATAAGGGTGAAAACAAACTCAAGTGCAATGCACAGATGTAGCTCAAGAAGGGCATGATTAATTTTATCTGGAGAAATCAGAGAGGCTTCGTGGAGGAGGTGATGTTATAGGTGAGTTTTGAAAGATAAATGGGGGTTTTATCAAGCAATCACAAATGTGCAAAAAGTGAAAGAACGATTTTATTCACTGACCTACTGTAGCACATATTCAAAAATACTGGAAGTGAAAATAAACTTTAGCATTGAAACAACTAATAGTTGCCCTACTAAAAGAATTACTTCTATTTTTAAAAGATTTTATTTATTTTTAGGGAGAGGGTAAGGGAGAGAGAATGATAAGGAGAGAAACATTAATCTGGGAGAGAAATATTGGTTGGTTGCCTCTGGTATGTGCTCTGACTGGGGACCAACCTGGAATCAAACAGGTAATCTTTCACTTCGTGGGATGCTGCCCGACTAGCTGAGCCACAGCGATCAGGACTAGAATTAATCCTCTTTAGTCCTTAAGGATGTATTTAGCATATAATAAAGATATATAACAATACTTTGCAAAATAAAGTAATCACAGAAAAATTTTAGTTCTTATTATGTAAGTTTATATGGCACATTGATTGCATTAATGGCTGCGAGTCTTTACCCTCTCGTATCTCCAACTTTTGCTATGTTACTTTGCAATTCCTTTCACTAAAGACAGAATTTATTCCTCAACCTTTTATCTAGGATATCTTAGGTGCTTGCTTTAGCCATGGGGGTGTTAGCACACATGACACAGAGGCTTAAAAAAGCACTTGGAAAAAAATAAGGGGAAAATATAAGATATATTTTGAACAAAATGATGAGGGGGGAAAAAGCACTTGGGTATTTTTGCTTGTGCTTTTCTCCCATCAGGAGCGTTTGTCCAGCATGACTTGCTGGAGGATGTAAACCCCATGGAGCAGAGCCCCTGGCCCCTTTGTTTCAGCTAAGGCTACCCTGAAGCAGTTCACATCCAGCCCAAGCTAGACACGTGAATGAGAGTGAGTCCAACCCAGATCAGCCAAGGCCAGCCCGATTCACTCCACTCTATAGCCTCAGAAGCCAAATCAACACCTATTATTTCAGGCTGCAATGTTTTCCATCTGGATTTCTCCTACGCATAGATAGTTTGAGGAGTAACTGATCTTGCAGTTACTCCACAGAAAACATGAAACATTCTACTGTTCCAAGGAAGTTATATTGCTGTGTCAATTTTGCCTAGTTATGTAGTGTTATTGTGGCAACTGATAACTAATACAGTATATAAGACTGTTTATAGAGCACAACAGAAAAAACTGGAAATCAGTGTCTTCTACATATTTTATGCACCAAATAAAAACAGAAGCAATAGGCAAGTAATACATGTTTTTTAGGGGAAAATCTCAATAGTCATCTAACTTCTCCAACAGTGGTAGAATAGTTCATGTTTATCGCCCCATTAATTGTCAAATCACAAACTAATTTTACACTGGAATAGCCAGCAGCCAATTTAAACAGTTTTTTGGAACAGGTAGAAGAGATGAATATATTATAATCCAGGTGTTTTTCTTTCTCTTTAAGGAACTTCACACCAAAGTTATTACTCAAAAGCCCTTTAAACTTCAGACAGGGAGGAATTTAAGTTGCCATAATAGGAATGTTTTTGAATGTTTTAAATTCTAAGTTTATTAGATCATTCATATATGGGTAGAGATGAGCCAGTGTTAATTTCAAATAAAAATTATTTTGTTTCTAATTATACCAATATACATGCTCAATATAGAAAATAGAAAAAATAGAATTAAAAAAGCAAATAAAAATATTGCCACCATTAAAATGTAATCATTATGAATATATTAGCATTTTAAATGTATTTTATCTAATTTTACTTTAGCAACAGTAGCACACTTTCAGGCACAGTATGGGAATTTTACATTCATTTCTTCCTTTACTTGTCACAACTCAGTGAGTTGGTATTATCTCTATTTTTTAGGAAAGGAAATTAAGAATATAATAACAGAAATATTGCTGGCATAGTAGCTCCTTCCTGCTGATTGAGAAATTCAGCACTCCTCCATTCACTGTGGAAAATTCAAAGTTACACAAAAGTAGAGTGAAAAGCATCATGAACCTCTATGCACTAGTCATCCAGGTTCAACAACTATCAACATATCTATCTTGTTTCATTATTTCCATCTGCTTTTTCTCATGTCCTTTTGTCTTAGTTTTCCATGAGCACTTCTCTGGATGTAAATCACGTGAGGAAAATTCACCCTGCATATACTCAAGGGTAAACCTGAAATAGTCTCCTATTTTCAAAGAGGCAAGCTTGCTTTGTTAATTTGGCCTAAGAAAGAAAATGTAAAATGTGTCTAGCACCTATTATAGTGGTCTGAGCCCCTGGTTACAGTGAAGCACAGGGCACTGAGTTCCAGGAGCTAACTGTGTAGACACTGTCATGAAATGTCTGCCTTCAAAATGAGAAAGAACAGGATGCTGTTCAGTTTGCAGAGCTCCTACATGTGATGATATGCTCCTCTTTGAGAAAACTGCTTTGCTCAGGACACTGTTCCTTTGCCCCCTAGAGAAAGCCTTGGAGGTGCCAGACTGCACTGCCTTCCATTCATTCAGTCCTTCCCACCTCAGGGCTAGGCCCTTCTTCACAAGGTAGGCTGGGCTTGGTTGTGCCACCAGCAATCACCCTGGAATATATAAGTGGTTAATATTCATGAGGACTTCTACCAGTGGAGTCTGTCAGGGCATATGGAGACCCCAGCCTTGTTCTCAGCTAGTTTGCACCAAAATGCATGAGTCTATTTACTCACAATTTGCCGATGTTTTGACATTCCCTGCTGATTTGCAGAACGCCTCGTGACACATCCATGATCAGAAGTAATATCCCAATGAGCCAAAGATTGGCTTCTCCTGTTGCCATGGGCCATCCTGTTTCATTTTCTCACAGATGAAATGTTACACTCAAGGCAAAATAAAAAAAGTGGCAGCCCCAAATGTCTCCAGTTTCTGTGTCTTATGCCTGGTCTCTGTGGGTGAGAAAGGAAAGTCGAATCCACATAGCTAACTCTGCAGCGACACTTTTGCATGACAACATTTCCACCCGTCTTGTGAGACAAAAATAAAGACATTATCAGACTAGTTTTTAAATTTAAAAATGTTTGAATGTTTGCTGTCAATATGAGAAGCGTAAAATAGTGTTAAATGTGAAAAGCAAAACTTCTTCTCCCATCTCATTCCCCAACCCTGTTTACTTAATTCTATACACAATGTAAATGAAAAATATATGAACATATCCATTCATATATATATATATATATATATATATATATATATATATATGGGTTTTTTGAATACTGCATGAAATCTAAGATGTCACTGATTGAATAATCTGTCATTATTTTATATATAGCATGAAGACTGTTGCCTGGCTGATAGAAGTTATATAAGACACCATGAATTATAAGACTAAACTTTCAATAACGTGAAAGCATGAAAAATATCATCTTAAGATCAGTTGAATGTGGCATGGTTTTGCACCTATTTTTATTCAACAGTATAGCATAGGTATATTTTTGCTTCAGGGCAATGTGTCCATTCTTTTAAACTGCTGCTTATTATGACGTTGTTAGCTGTTCCACAATTTATTTAGCCACTCTCGTCTTATTGTTGGGTCAAAAGTTATGAGCCAGCCCTGGCTGGTGTAGCTCAGTGGATTGAGCGCGGGCCTGCAAACCAGACGATCAGGGTTCGATTCCCAGTCAGGGCACATGCCTGGGTTGAAGGCCAGTTTCCAGCAGGGGCCAGTTCCCTGTAGGGGATGCACGAGAAGCAACCATACATTGATGTTTCCTTCCTCTCTCCTTCCTTTCCCCTCTGAAGATAAATACATAATGAATTTAAAAAAATTTAAAAAAAAAGTTATGAGCCAGTAAAATGTTTATAGGTACTGAGAAAATAGGAGCTGATGTTTTTAATCCCCCTATTTCAATGGGAGTTCTGTGGTCCTGGGGATGCAAGTGCCTTGCTCAGGATCATGTGGTTAACAGAAAGTGGAAAAGTTTGTCAATCTCTTTCTTACTGGGCAGAACTCAACCCCACACTCACTTTTCTCTGTCCTTTCTACTATGGATGCATCTTTGTTAGAACATAAATTGCTTGGGAACTTTAATAAGCAGGCATTTCAATTCTTGGAAAGAAGTAGTCACTTTTTTTAAGGTTCTGAACCTGACACTTGTGGGAACAGCTGTTAACTTTGTGGGCATTTAATGACCTGTGATGGCAAAGACCCTTAAATTATTTATACACACATCTGAGCAGTCAAATTCAGGGCTGGTTGGTTCAGTTCAATAGAAATTATTCTACTTTGTGTGAGAAAAGGAGAAAAAAGGCATAGGTCTTGGCTCTTTGGAGCAGTTTGATTATTTGTGAGTTGTACTAAATTGGACTGTCCCGATTTGGTAGTCAGTTCCAATTTCATAGCCTCAGACTGTTCCTCCTCAGCTTTTTCTATTCCTCTCTCCACTAATAAGGAAGAATGAATGTGCAGACCTGGTCACATCAAACCAGGCAACTTTCTGGTTTCACCATACTCAGGCAATGTTGAATGGAAATAGAACTTTGTTTAAAAACATATAGAATTATTCTGATTGACAGCCAACACTATTCAAATTGTCTAGAGTAGTGAGTGCTCCTCACGCATTACTGTGCATATGACTCCCTAAAGCCCTTATTAATTTTATAACTCATTTATTTTTAATGTAATTTATTGGTTATGCTACTCCAATTGTCCCAATATTTCCCCTTTTGACCCCCTCCACATGATACCACTATTCCCTCTGGCAATTCCCTCCCTTAGTTCATGTCCATGGGTCATGCATATAAGTTCTTTGGCTACTCCATTTCCTATACTATTTTTAGCATCCTCCTGTCTATTCTGTATGTACAAACTTGTACTTCTTAATCCTTATACCTTTTCCCCCATTCTTCCTTTTCCCCTTCCCAACTGATAACTCTCCAAATGATCTCCATATCTATGAATCTGTGTCTCTTTTGCTTTGTTGGCTTAGTTTGTTTTTTAGATTCAATTGTTGATAACTGTGAATTTATTGCCATTTTAATGTTCATAGTTTTGCTCTTCTTGTTTTTCTTAAATAAGTCCCTATAACATTTCATAAAATAATGGCTTGGTGATGATGAACTCCTTTAACTTTTCCTTGTCTGGGAAGCACTTTATCTACCCTTCAATTCTAAATGATGGCTCTGTTGAATGGAGTAATCTCGTTTAGATCCTCATTTTTAATCACTTTGAATACTTCTTTCCAGCTCCCTTTTGCTTACAAGATTTCTTTTGAGAAATCAGTTGATAGTGCTATTGGAACTCCTTTGTAGGCAACTAATTGCTTTTCTCTTGTTGCTTTTAAGATTCTCTCTTTATCTGTAACCTTTGGTATTTTAACTATGCTATATCTTAGTGTGGTCTTCTTTGTGTCCATCTTATTTGGGACTCTGTGCTTCCTGGACTTATATGTCTATATCTTTCACCAAATTAGAGAAGTTTTCTTTCATTGTTTTTTCAAATAAGTTTTCAGTTTCCTGTTCTTTCTCTTCCTTTTCTGGCACCCCTGTGATTCAAATCTGGTATGTTTGAAGTGTTCCAGAGGCTTCTTAGCCTATCCTTATTTTGTTTTGTTTTGTTTCTGTCAGGAGGGATTCTTTTTTCTTCTTGTTGTTCTGATTGAATGCTTTTATCTTCCTTATGTTTCAAATCATTGATTTGATTCTCAGCTTCATACACTCCACTGTTGTCAAATTGTTCTTTGTGTATTGTTCACTTAGTGTATATTTCATTTCTTCCTGGGTCTTTTTTATGCCATTGAAGTACTCAATGAGTAGCATCCTAATAACTAGTGTTATGAACTCTGCATCTGATAGATTTCTTATCTTCATTATGTTATTTTTTTTTCTGGAGTTTTGTTCTGTCCTTTCATCGGAGCCATATTTGTCTCCTCATTTTGGCTACTTCCCTGTGTTTGTTTCTATGTATTAGGTAGAGCTCTTCTGACTCCCTGTCTTAGTAGCATGGCCTATTATGGCCTTAGTAGCATGGCCTTAGAAAAGCACACTGGCAAGTTGGGGATGATCCTTAGGTAATTGCCAGGGTGGGACAACTTGTTTGAACCAGGTTGATGGAGTCTCCAATATCACGTCATCACTCTGTGTCTGTGTGTGTGGGAGGGCTCAGAAAAGAGACAATGCTGCTGCCTGGTCTCTGAAATTTTGTCTGGGAGGAAACTGTCCCCTGGCACTTTTCCTAATGCCAGACACCTCAATTTCTCTTTGTATGCCACTGGTGCCCTTCTAGCTGCTGCCTTAGTGAAGCCCAGAAGGAATGAGTCTGTATAAGTCCTAAGTCCATTGTGGGCCCTTTAAGAGGAGACTCCCAAAAATATCATAGTTTCTTATGCTGCCCCAACCCCCACTGGTTTTTACAGCCAGAAGTTATGAGGACTTATCTTTCTGGCAGTGGAACCATGGGCTCAGTGGTCTGTTGTGAGGCTGGGATCCCTCACTTCCGATGTATCCTTCCCTATTTTTATCCACCATACATGTGTGTGGGACCACCCGTTCCATGTCTCCATATCTCCGCACATCTTTGAGCCTCTGCCCCTCCTACTTATGGAGATGAATGTGACCTCTTTAATTCGTTGGTTGTCTGACTTCTGTGCAATTTGACTTTCTGAGGACTCTGGGAAATATTTGTTTTGTAGTCTAGTTTAAATTTTGCTGTGGTTGTGTGGAAGAGGGGAGCCATGTTTACCTACACTTCCATCTTGATTGGAAATCTTCTGATTTTAGAATTTAGATTCTAATTTAAGTGTGGGGCAGGGCTTAGACTCCACATTTCTGGCTTAGGTAATGTGTATGCTGCTGGTCCATAGACCCCCAACTTGAGTAGCAAGGTCCTATATCAGTAGTCAGCAAACTATAATCAGTGGGCCAAATCAGGCCCGCATCTAGTCTGTAAATTAAGTTTTATTGAAACACAGCCACACCCGTTTGCTTATGTGTTGTCTGTGACCACTTTCCCACTGCAGTGGCAGAGCCATGTAATATGACAGAGACCTGATGGCCTGCAAAGCCTAAAATATTTGCTATGTGGCCCTTTACAGAGAAAATTTGCTGCCTCTGCCCTAGATGTTTCCTTTGATATTGAATATTTGGTCTGCAGAATGGATTTTCAACTTTATCCAACATTCAATAAACACCTATCTAACCTTTATATTGTACTAAAAGAATACAATTATGAACAAGATACAATAGCCACTTTCATGAAGCTTATATTTATTTCCTCCTTCAATATTTAGCAATTTACTATATACCCTAATTCTCAGTTTTTCATCTGTACATTGGATAAAAATATATTACTCTTAGGGTTGTTGCGAGGAGAGAGTTAGACACAAGGTAAATATTCAAAAAAAGTCAGCTGCTACTGTATCATTTTTATTATTTTTCTTACTCTCTAAATTTCTAGACAAAGACAACTTCGTAATACTTACTGGCTATGTGTATGCTTGTATGGGGGGAGTTCCTTCCTGGTTATTCAGAAATAATTGGATCTGGATGTGACTTTCTTTTCAAAATTTAAAAGAAAGGTTTAACAATTCAAGCATGAAATCTCTTTTTGATTTGGGAACAAAGCAAGAAGAGCTTCCTTAGCTCTCAAAACAAGCATTTATATGTTTCTCTACTTGCTTAATCTGCCATCAGTGAGGTGCTAATGGTGACAGGGCCCCTGGTGAGGAAGGCCTTACTCTCTCAGCAAGGTAAACAGCCTTTGATGGGATTAACCAACAACTCCTTGGGGCAGCCCCAACAGCCATTATGCTAAATAGCTGAGGTAAATTTTTAGTTCATTATTTACTGAATTTCAAAGAAAACTTGGAGGACTCAAAAAAATTCTCTTTTGGTCATCAGAAACCTTTATGTATGTTTATGTCATTTTATATCTATATTCAATCTTTAATATGTTATAAATTCTATGTGGTTGAGAATGAGGTGTGCCTCAATTTTGTATCCTAAGAAACATATCTTGAAGCAAAGATTTGAGTATAAATAGTTTATTTGGGATATAGGGCAATTAGGTCAGAAAGAGAAGGCACTAAAGTCTGAGTGTGTTATAGCTCTGTAGGTAGCCTCTAGCCATACTAGAGTGCTCCTGCAGAACTCTGAAAAATGGGGTAGAAAACATGCCTCAGAATCATCCTACTGATGCTGCTGAACAAAGGTGGTGGGTCCATTGCCTGTTGCTCTCAGAATACAGAGTCTGAGGTAATAGGGTGTTTGCAGAGAGAATGGTTTGTCAGTGAGCTAGATGAGAAGATTAAGAGACGAAGCTCAAACCAATTTTCCTGAATGAAAACTTGAAACAGATTGAAAGAATAAGGCTAAGGAAAGAGTACACTCATTTATTCATTCTAACTCAGGGGGTCTGATTGGACAGCCTTTGAACTAAACCATGTAAATAAGGAAGTAAAAGGGGTAAGAGGGAACAAGGAAATTCCAATCAGGCAGAGTTTGACTGATCAATTCTATATGCGTTTATATTTGGCCTGGGCACCAAATCTTCCTTACAGATTGACCTCTCACCTTTGCTTTTTAAAGGCTTCCAGGTGACTTGAGTTCTATGAATCTTGGTTCCACTCTGCTTTAGAGGTCAGCTTAGGGGCATGTGGCTCCTAACTATGCCTGCTCAGGCCTCTGGGACCAGCTTGGTCTTCTTGTCTCCAGAGCACTTTAACAGGGCCTGCTATTATCTCCTGAAAGACACTGAAAAAAAAAACCCAAACAAACAAATAAACTGAAGCAAACCTAAAAAACAAAAAAAATAGAGTGTCTGGTTTTGGTGTTAGGGCCAGATTTCACCAAGAGCTGAGTGTGCTAGAAATTTTATATCCCATCTCTCATCACTAGGTTATTGGTTAAGGGCTCCTGGAGGGGTTGGGTGTTAATTTTCTGACATATCTGACTAACAGGAAGCAGCTAATAGCCACTGGAATCAGACAGAGGGCACTGAGTTGTACATACTGGGCACTGAGAGCATCTAGACAGCTTAGCTACTTCTACTTCCTGCGCCTGAAGTTTGTACAAACTAGGTGCTTAATAAGTGTTAATTGACCTATACTGGATGAATCTGGTCATACAAACCAAACTTGGTGGTTGGGCAGTGGGGAATAGGGTTGAAATTCCCTAAGTGAACTTAAGCATTTGTGGAAAAGTCAATGGCAGAATACTTCATTCCATAGAGATTTTGGAAGAGAAGGAATAAAGCTACCTTGATGCCGATGGGGTTTGGGAGATGCTTCCCTTAAATATGGTAAGGGAAGCATATTTAAGCCCTTCCCTTGGCATATTGAATATTTCAAACTAAAGGAATTTGAGGAAGTGGCAAAAATAGGAAGGCCACTCTGACCCTCTCCCACCTTTCTCTCCTGATGATAAAACACATTTGCAAGGGGTGCCCTCTCTACACCCTGAGACAAGGAGCATCCTTATCTGCAGAAATGAAGGAATGCCAAGAAGAAGCAGAATAAATGGGCTCTGTTCATTTTCCCCCATTTTACTGCACTAACCTCATACTCTCTGCCCTATCATGCTTCCCCACGATTGTCAAACTAGCATAAAAATACTCAGGTTTAACTGAGTTTCTTTGGTTCTTCATTTTTTTCTGGATGGTTCCCATGTGAATGCAAAACTTATATTAATTACATTTGCATGCTTTTCTCTTGTCAATATGTCTCTGTCAGTTTAATTTTCAGATTCAGTGAGGGATCCTCTGAGGGTCAAGGAGAACTTGTTCTTCTGAAATGCTCTATGTATAAGAAGAAGCTGATGAGCTAATGAAACAAATAAATTGGAGCTCTGATTCATCACACTTCTCCAGTGAAGCACATATGTATTTTTTCAAGGTAAAACTTTATAACTGAGGTTGTATTAGACATTAGGATGATGGTCAGATGATATAAAAAAAAGATACAAAAGTCATTAGGGCTTCTGTTTCAGGGATACAAATTTTCAATGTCTGGGTGTCAAGCATTTAGTTCTTGAGAAGTAGTTGCTGAGACAGAGTGTACCATGCAGGTTTATCTAAGGAATTTCTTAGGATCAACACTTGTGGAGGGAGGAGAATGAGGCAGGAGTCAGCAAACAGAAACTGAGCAGTGATGCAGGCCCCCAAAACAGCTCCTGCCAACTGTCCAAGGAGCTCAGGGGCTTGAAGGGCCCTGATGAAGTGTCCTCAGTAGGGCAAAGATGGCCAGGTCCTTATACTCCTGGCCATCTCTTTTATATTCACTACTGGATATGGGCTACCCAGAAAGGAGAGGTGATCTCTATAGCCAAGGCTATCCTTTTAGAGGCTGATAATACACCTAACAGCTGGGGCAATGAGTCCTTCACTAAAGGGAGAGCTCGGAGAAGTGTTCCCCACACTGAATATTCTCAGCTCTCCACTCTTCCCAAGTACTGTGCTCCACCATTGGCTTTTGAGATTCTCTATCTTGGACCACAATGGGATTGCATGATTTCAATTTGGATGTTTTTCTCATGTTTCACAGCTTTTGAGTTTTTCTGGAACCTGCTCTAGCTTCACCATGATTTGGTCTATCAGATTATATTGTGGATATATTGGAGGGTCATCTTATCACTGTATACTACCTGTGATGTGAGACAGATAGGTACCTAAAATATGCAACCTTGCCATTCAGATTTCCACAGCCTTAGTTTTACCCTCTTGGACACGAGCTGTCTGAGTGGATAGTCTGTGTTTAGACACCACATCTTCTGTAATTTAGATCACGAAATCTCATCTCAGTTTTAATTTTTCTGGAGCTTGAAATAGCTAGAATATTGTGTTAATGACACAATATTAATTTTGGATTCCATGGAGTTAGGCATACAGAATATAGCAATGGCTAGTATGTGTGTGAGTGTGTGTGTGTGTGTGTGTGTGTGTGTGCACTTGGGGGCAGGGAATTTAGCCTAGTACAAGGAAGGCAAGAGTCCCATGAAAGAGCTGGGACTAAACTTTGAGTAGTACCATGTAAAATGGAGGCTGAGAAATGTCAACATGAGCCATCCTGTGGAGGAAATTCTTGCACAGTCTCACTTCACCACTTGCAGCCTTGGAGTGTCCCCAATGTTTAGTGTTATATCCATAAGAAGACTCTGCATAAACCAAGATCACAAAGATTGACTACTATACTTTTTTGGAAGTCTTATAGTTTTTTCTACATGTAGGTCTTTGATACATTTTGAGTTAAGTATTATGAATGGCATGAGAAAGGGATCAAATTGATTTTTGCATACGGACACCCAGTTCTCCAAGCATCATTTGTTGAAAAGATAATTCTTTTCTACTGTTAATTTGTCTCAACATCCTTGTCAAAGTCAATTGACTATAAATATAAGAGCTTATTTCTGGATTCTCAATCCTGTTCCACCTGTATGCTTATCCTGTGCTAGGTAACCACACTATCTTATTATTGTGGCTATGTAATAAGTTTTGAAATTGGAATGTGTGGTTTTACAAACTTATTATGCTTTAAGATTCTTTTGGCTAATCTGGGTTCCTTAAATTTGTGTATAGATTTTAGAATCAGCTTGTCATTTTTTGCAAAGAAGACAGCTGAGATTTTGGTAGGGATTGTGTGGAATTTGTAGATCAATTTCATGAGTATTGATATCTTAGCAATACTGTTTTCTGATTCATGAACATGAAAGGTTTTTTACTTAGTTGGTTCTTTATTAATTTCTTCCAACAATGTTTTATAGTTTTCAAAAAATATGTTCTAGTCTGTTTTGTTAAATTTATTAGGTATTTTATTCATTTGGATGTTATTTTTAAAAATATATTACTTATTTATTTTTAGAGAAAGGGGAAGGGAAGGAGAAAGAGAAGGAGAGAAAAATGTGTGAGAGAAACAGTGACTGGTGGCCTCTCATACACCCTCAACTGGGGATGTGGCCTGCAGACTACGCATGTGCCCTGATCAGGAATGGAACCTGTGACCTTCTGGTTTGCAGGCTGGTATTCAATCCATTGAGCCACACCAGCCAGGGCTGGATGTTATTTTAAAAGAAATTGTTTTCTTAATTTGATTTTCAATTATTCTTAGTTTGGATTGCTGTAACATAATATCATACACTGGTTTGCTTCAACAACAGACATTCATTTCTCACAAATTTGGAGGTGGGTAAGTTGGAGATCGGGGTGCTCACATGGTCCTGATCTGGTGAGGACCCTCTTCCTAGCCTGCAGATTATCTTCACATGAGTGGGGACATAGAGTAAGAGAAAGAGAGGAAGAGTGAAAGAGAGAGATGAGAGAAAGATTGAGAGAGAAGAGCTCTCTGATTTCTTTTTATAAGGGCAATGATTCCATGTTTAGTACCTCACCCTCATAAACTTATCTAAATCCAATGACTTCCCAATAGCCATACCTCCAAATACTATAAAATTGAAAGTTGGGGGTGAATTTGGGGGGAATACAAACATTTAATTCATAACACTAGTGTAGAAATAAGATTGGTTTTTGCATATTGATCTTGTATACTGCTAACTTGAGCTTATTAATTTTTTCTGATCATTTTAGTCGCCTTCTTAGAATTATCAATATCTGAGATCGTGCTATTTGCCAACAGAGATAATCTTACTTATTCCTTTCTAATCTAAATGTCTTTTTTCTTATCCAATTGGTCTGGCTAGAGTCTTCAGTACAATGTTGAAGGAAGTGATGAGAACAGGTATTGTTGTGTTATTCCTGATCTTACAGAGAAGCATCAAGTTCCTTCCATTCCTCATTTGTTGTACATTTTTATTATGGAAGGGTTTTGGATTTTTTAAAATACCTTTTATGTATGTACTAAGATAATCATATGCTTTTGGTTTTATTTTATTGATATGGTATATTACATTGATCTTTGGATATTAAAGCAATGTTATAGTCCTGGAATAAACCTGACTCTCAAGTGAATAATTTTTATATTACTGGATTCAGTTTTCTAGTATTTTGTTGAAGATTTGTGTCTATAAGTCTTAAAAGATATTGGTCTTAGTTTTCTTTTCTTGTGATATCTGTTTGGATTTAGTATTAGGATTGCTCTGGCCTCATGGAATGAGTTGGAAAGTATTTCCTCTTCTATTCTTTGAAAGAGTTTGTGAAGAATTGTTATTAATTCTTCCTAATTGTTATTAAGTCTTCTTTAAATGTTTAGAAGAATTCACCAGTAAAGCCATGTTGGTGTGGGCTTTTGTGTGTGTGTGTGGGGGGGGGGGGGGTTCAAAATTACCAGCTCAACTTCTTTGCTTGTTATAGATCTACTCAAATTTTCCTTTTTTTTTTTGAGGGAGTCAGTTTCAGTAGTTAGTGTCTTCCTAGGAATTTATCTGTGTCCTCTAAGTTATCTGATTTGTTGGCAGATAGTTTTTTTATAGCTTTCTTTTACAATTCTTTTTATTTCATTTAGATAAGTAATTATGTCTCCTTTTTCATTTCTGATTTTCATAAGTTGAGTCTTTTTTTTCTCTTGGTGAGTTCCAACAATTTTGATTAGAAAGAGGAGGATCTTTGGCATTAAACTTATCTTGGTCCAAATCCTATCTCTTTTCACTAAGTGACTGCCATCACTAAGCTTTGTTTTTAAATTAGAAAATAGAGAAAATTCCATCTACTTGTTCTCTATACAGATATCTGTGGAATAACTACAATGTGCCAGGCACTGTTTATGGCTGAGGGTACAAGAGACAAAGTCCCTTTCTTTTCTCACGGAGCTCACGTTTCACCTTTTTGCAAGGTTTAAAAAAGATAGTATGTTCAAGTTACTGGCATATAGTAGATGTCCAGTGAATGAGGGCTGTTGTAATTGCATTTCCTTTCATATGGTGTTGGTCACTAGTTAAGGCTTTCCTGGGAAAGGCTTTAGACAATTTGTGATACTTTCATGCAACCTTGTCTTTCTCACACATCATCATAATCAGTTCTGCTCAAACACAAACGTCACAGCAGCACTTTCCTTTTATATCTACCTTCTAATTATCTATAAACATCTGCTTTTCTGAGATGGTTCTCATCCTTTAATGCATAATATCAGACATTTAGCTAGTCAAAACCCTGCTTGACTATTATGCTTGCTCCATTGAAATTCAAGTAGTAGAGAGCTCTGGAAGAATCTCTTACAAATATTAAGTTGTGTGTTTTTCCCTTCCTACACTCGTAGCAGGTCTTGCTCCCTTGCTTCAGGGAAGGTTAGCAACAAAGAAGAAAAAGAGGGGACAGATCCCTTTTGAGCTTTTGATTTCAAAAGTCTAAGTCCATTGAATAGAGGGTGCTAAACTTCTGTTGGCGAGACAAGAGGGAAACAAGAGTAGAAAGGGAGAAAAATTTTACTTTGGATTGTGAGGGATTTTGGTGGCAAAAGTATGTGTGCCTTAAGCAGCAGAGATTTGGTCTGTTCTCCCTGGAAGTGCCCTAGAGGGGTGTCCGGACTACCAAGAGGAATGAGCCCATGAAGTTCCTGGAGACACCAAAGCCCCCAGTCTTCCCAGAGTTCACAGGCCCAGAGTATGGCCCTGAGGCAATTGTCCCATCAGAACTTGGGGGACCAGTTGAGCTGAAGGCAGCATGGACTCTCAGTGAAAACCAAGATAGATTAAAGATGATGAGCAGAGAGGCGTCCCAGAGGTTGTGTTGCCGAATAGTCTCCAGGATGCCAGTCCTCTCAAAGAAGAATCTCTAATGAGACAGCACAGAGCCTTGGGCCCAAAAATGGAAAATGTGGGGGTGGACAGCAAGCCATGTTAAGACCAGGTGGTCAAAAGGAATAAACTGACCACAAAAATCTCACCACCCCTCCGCTCCCTACTCAAAAATGCACTGGTAGCTGATTTTATCTTCTAATTATCTGCTTAAACTACTGACCTGCATGTGCTGTTGATCAAGGTTTGAGTGCTATTTGACATTCCTTGGGTGGCTGTAATGAGAGGTCAGCAGTCCTGCCCCCACAGTGCAGGCGTGAGGCATGAATGTAGTTATCGGGCAACACAGCTGGAAAAGGAAGACACCGACCTTGAAATGGAAAGTCCCACAAGCCTGCTATTGTGAAGAAGCCTGCCTTTTCTTTCACACAAGCCCACCTTTTCTCCAGCTTATAAAAGCGGTCAAGCAGAGCCAGCCCCTGAGTCGGTTCAGAGGACCTTCCTTTCCTCTGTGCTGCCACCCTTGTGCTTGTGCATAAGCTTAATAAAATCTGTCTGGAAATTTCCCTGGGGTTTCCTTTCAATTTCTATCTTGGGGAACCCAAGAACCCCAATGCTGGTAATACTGATAGCCCATCTCTCCAGTGAGTCAGGAGGTGTGGACTCTAAATTGGCATCAAATGGCTCTTAAAAAATGAGAAAATACATAGTTTGTTTTAGTTGCTTTTTTTACACCTAAGCTTATGAACTGAGAGTCATACTTGTTGTCTAAGTTAGTTACAAGACAGGAACTACTTAAAATTTAGGACTTCAGCCTCTGTTAACTTAGCTTACACTTCTCTTCTGAGAGTCCACAGCTTAGAAGTACGGTCAATTCTCTGTTCACTAGGTTCTTTGCCCCAGTACTTTTCTGAGTCAGTTGTCCCTTACTCCAAAATTAGAAAAGAACAGAGAAACCCAGCACAAACCATGATTTATACATAACCCTAAGCAAAGCAGTGGCTGAGGGATTTCACTAGAACTCAGGAGAATGATGAGGTAATGAGGGGCACATATCTGCAACACATATTCAGGGAACATTTAGAACTGAAGAGCATTTCAAATCTATCTTCTGATTTATAAACCCAGCTCCCCCAAAGTGGGTTTGTTGAGGGCAGTCACTGTCTTTTATAGGTTTCCCATCTGTGGCTTACACAGTGACTGGAATAGAGCAGTTACTTAACATATGTTAATTAATTATTAAAAGCATCTAATTTTGCAAGTCTACTATGTTCCTGAAATTGCCCTAGGCAATGGAGGGAATATTATTGCATTTAATCCTTTACAACCCTTGAAGTGAGTTGCTCAAAGTCTCAGAGTTAGTAAATGGCAATATTCCAGCCCTGGTCTTATTTCAAGCCCACCATTTCTTTAGATATTTTAGTCTTTCTGGTATAATGGCAGTTCTTGTCGTGAGTTAAATATTGGGATTTTAATTTGCATTATTAGGGAACCCATTTTATTCTTAAGTATCCTTTCTATCACTTATCTATTCAGTTAAAATATACATATATATACACACACATATATATGAATACATGTATGTGTGTGTGTACATACAAACACATGCCAGGTACTAGTCCTTCTGATTTACTTTCCCAATCAGCAGGAAATTTATAGAACTCAGTAGAGTAAGAGAAAGAATATTCAGATTCCAGAGAGAGAAGATGGCAGCCAGGTGGGTACAAGCTGAGCCCATTTGCTTATGCACCCAACTGGGACACTAAGCTGATCTTCCAAAGGACAAAGTGAACAGCCAACAGAATCTTAGTTGATATCAAGTTTGGAAACCAAAGTGTGTAGAAGACACTTCAAAATAGGTGGCAAGGAGGTTTTGTAAGGAAATGGGAAAGTCCCCAGACAGGAAAAATCCCCAGTAGTGGCACCTGAAATCACAGCTGCCGTGTGGGAAACATCAGCAGAGAGCTGGGTCAGTGATAGCAGCCTAGAGGCTCCCTCCCCTCCCAGGATGAGCAAATTGCAGACCCTCTCTGGAGAAGACCTGAACACATCAAGTCACCAGGGGAAAATAAAAGGCATGCAGGCATACAAACAGTTAGTGGTGCAGCCAAGCCCAGGCAGTGGTTGCTGGCCGGGACAGTGCCAGAAGAATGTGAGGGATCTCAGTGGCACCTGGAGCTGGGAAGAGAGGTGGGCCATGATTGCCTGTGTCTGAGATAGACTGAACTTGCCAGAGAGTTGGAGTGTGTGAAAAGCCAGGCAGTAGCTCTGAGCAGCAGCAGCACCCAAAGAGACTTTTTTTCAAAAGGGTAACTGAGGCACACTGGACAGGGACCTCACACATGCAGCTGCCAGCCATCAAAGAGGGAAGATTGTGGATGCTATTTGCTCCCACTCAGTGTACCTCGTGGATTGATCAAAGGTATGCAAAGTAAGGTGGTTTATCAGCACCAGCCCAGAGCAACTGCACAGAGTGGAGAGTGCAGATGGCTCAGGGTTCTGAGGACGTGAGGTGGAAACTGGGCACCTGTGATTATTGTAGCCCAGACTAAGCCTCCATCCCTACCCAACCACCAGAAAAGAAAAACTGAGCCCAACTCCCCACTACCTGCAGAAGCCCAGAAGATCTGCAAAACCGTTTAGGCAGGCTTAACAAGCACCAGCAGGGGGCTTTAAAAAAAATCTCTCACCAACTTACACCATGCACAAAAATTAATTCAAGGTGTATAAAAGACTTAAACATAAGTCGTGATAACATAAAAGTCCTAGAGGAAAACATAGGCAGGAAAAATCTCACATATTCATGCAGCAATATTTTCACCAATATGTCCCCTAGAGCAAGGGACATAAAGGAAAGAATAAACAAATGGGACCTCATCAAAATAAAAAGCTTCTGCATGGTTGAAGAAAACATCATTAAGATGAAAAGAGAACAAACTATATGGGAAAACATATTTGCAAATGACACCTCAGACAAGGGTTTGATCTCCAAAATATATATAGAACTCACGTGACTCCCTCTAGGAAAATAAACAGCCCAATTACAAAATGGGCAAAAGACCTGAACAGACACTTCTCCAAGGAGGACATACAGAGGACCCAGAGATAGATGAAAAGATGGTCAGCATCACTAGCCATCAGAGAGATGCAAATTAAAATCACAATGAGATATACTACTTCCCACCAGTGAGAATGGCCATCACAAATAAGGCAATAAACAAGAGAAGTTGGAGAGGGTATGGAGAAAAGAGAACTCTAGTGCACTATTTTTGGGAATGCAGACTGGTGCAGCCACTGTTTTCTAAGAAAACAGTATGACGTTTCCTTAGAAAACTAAAGATAAAATTGTCTTGACCGGACAATTACATTGTTGGGATTATACCCTAAGAACCCTGAAACACCAATCCAAAAGAACCTATGTACCTCAATGTTCATAGAGGCACCAGTTACAATAGCCAAGTACTGGAAATAGATTAAATGCCCATCAGTAAATGAGTGGATCCAAAAACTGTGGTACATTTATACAATGGAATACTATACAGCAGATAAAAAGAAGGAACTCCTACCCTTCATAACAGAATGGATGAAACTGGAGAAAATTATGCTAAGTGAAATAAGCCAGGTGGTGAAAGATAAATACCATATGATATCACCTACAAGTGGAACTAAATCAACAAAACAAGAACCAGAGACATGGAAATAAAGAACCAGCTGATAGTGACCAGAGGGGAGGTGGGAGGAGAATAACAGGGGAAAGAAGAGAAAGGGTCAAGTCAAGGAAGATGTACACAGGACCCAGGGACTGAGACAATGGGGGAAGGGGAGGGGAGGGTTGAATGTGGGAGGTGGGGGTGGGAGGGCAGAGGAAAGTAATGGGGGAAAAATGGAGAAAACTGTAATTGAACAACAATAAAAAAAGATTAAAAATGAATGTAAAACTAATGGGGACAAGTAAGAAAAAATATGAAAGCTCCAAAAGAATAACTAAACAAGTTGAACTCCATCAAACTAAAAAGTTTTTGCACAGTAAAGGAAATCATCAACCATATAAGAAGAAAACACAGAATGGAAGAACATATTGGCTGTTATAACTGATAAGGGCTTAAAATAAAAAAATTATAAAGGACTTACAAAACTCAACTCCAAAAAACAAACAACCCAATTGAAAAATAGGCAAAGGACCTGAGTAGACAATTACCCAGGGAGGACATGCAGATGGCCTAAGACATATAAAAAGATACTCAACATCACTAATCATCAGAGAAATATGAATAAAAACCACAATGAGGTATCATCTCACACTTGTCATAATGACTATCAATAACTCAACAAACAATAAGTGCTGACAAGGGTGTGAAGAAAGGGAAATGCTTTTGCAGTGTTGGTAAGAATGCAGACTGGTGCAGCCACTGTGAAAAGCGCTATGAAGATACCTCAAAAATTAAAAATATATCTGCCTTTTGACCCAGTGATCCCACTTCTGGTAATACATGTGAAGGAACCAAAAACACTAATTTGGAAGAACGTAAGCACCCCTACATTCATTGCAGCACTATGCACAATCTCCAAGATATGGAAACAGCCCAAGTGTCCATCAAAATATGAGTGAATAAAACAACTATGGGATATTTACACATTTACACATTAGAGTTCTACTCAGTCATAAAAAAGGGAGAAAATTTTACCCTTTACAACAGTATGGATGGAACTGAAGAACATTATGCTAAGTGAAATAAACCAGTCAGAGAAAAACAAATACCATGTAATTTCACTCATATGTGGAATCTAATGAGTGAACTAATAAGCAAAACAGCAACAGACTCATAGAGAGCAGAACGACAGCTAGTGGGAGGTGTTTAGGGGGTGAAGGGATTGAGCAAAAGGAAAAAGTACTCATGGACTGGACAACAGTGTGGTGATTACTAGGTAGAAAGAGTATAAGGGGACCAAATGGTAGTGGAAAACATATAGTAAAGTTCATATGCAAATAAAAAAAAAATTTTCAGGTTTCAAATATGTCCCATTGCCTCATGAACTGCTTACTGAGGCTGCCTCAGCTGGTGAAAATGTTTTAGGACTTGGAATCAGAAGACCTGGATTTAAATATTGGATTAATTATATTCTAGCTTACTAGATGGTTTTGCTCTGTGTAAGTTTGTCATCTTCTTTGAGTCTGAATTTTTCCATCTGTACAATGAGAATAATATGCACATGTGGGAAAATTGTGAGGGTAATTTGGGAACCTAAACATATGCAACCTTTACAATAATCATTGTTATTATCCTCTACTATGAAGGGAAAATGGCATTTGAGGGGGTAAGGTCATTTTGGAATTTGATAAATTCTAAAGTTGATAAACTTTAGAAATATTTTTGGTATCTGTGAGGAGACGCAGAAGAAGGGTAAGGTAGGAAGGCCATGTACAACTGTGTACTTCTGAGCTGCAGGAGATCACTCAGCCTGGGAGGCAGGGGAGGTAGCTGAAATACAACTTATACTTGACAAGGGTTGTCTATATCAGCTCAAAGGAACAAATGCCTTTTGTAAAAGGGGTTATTTTATTCTCAGTTGAGAGAGAGAGGGGAGGGCAGTGGGGGGGGGGGAGAATGAGAGAGAGAGAGAAATAATGTGAGACAGAAACACCAATCGGCTGCCTCCTACATGCAACCCAAACTGGGATGAAGCTCAAAACATGGGCTTGTGCTCTGCCTGGGAATCCAACTGGTGGCCCCTCGGTTATGGGATGATGCTCCAACCAACTGAGCCATGCTGACCAGCGTGACTTTTTTCCTTTTTGTAATTTTTCCACTATACAGGGCTTTTGTTTGCATTCACACATCTGGGAGAATCTTTTTGCTCACAGTCTCCCCTGAAAGCAAATCCTGAGACAAGGACTTGGATGCAGATAGTTTATTCAGGAGGAGATATGAGGAGACAATGTGAAAAAAAAGAGTGATACAGGGAGGAAAAAGTTAATAAGTTTGCATCGTCAAACTGGTTTGTACTGTAGACAACTGTAGCTCAATTACACTGTGGAAAATTTGAAGAAATTGTCAAAGAATGGGAGATTGTGGCACTTGTTCATTGATTTCTATCCTCCATTTGTAAGGTTTGCCCCTGGGTCAGCAATTACTCCACATTTAGGGAGAATTCACCTTCTGAGGCAGAAAAGTGGATAGACTTGCCCAATTGTGCTCATGATGTGGGACGTTGGTGCTGTACATGGGACTGTCCATCACATTTGTTCTGAAGTTGGGTGGGCCCAGGGAAGTATTGCAGGGTATGATTGTAGGCTAAGGGTTTTTCCAAGAGTGCACTAGCAGAAGTGTGTTTGAGGAAAGGGCAGGCTAGGGAGACCCCTGTATTTACACAGACTTGGCCAAGAACTGATATTGTTCAGCACTCATTTTCATTTCATTTTATTTCCACTTGGTATCCTCATGCCCATGAATCACAGAGAACTTGGAGTCAACTCCTTCCTTTTTTCCCTTAAATAGCTATCTGAGTAGCCAAGCATATGACTAGACACAGAGGACATTAAAATGATAACTTGGCTATTCACAGATGACGCAGACCTACTGACTCATTAAATTCCTTAGGTGCCACAGCAAAACAAATCTACAAGTGATCATGCTCTTCAAGGGCTCTGAAGTATCTCTCTCTCTCTCTCTCTCTGTGTCTGCCCATCCCTTCCTAATTTTATTAACATACTTTAATGGAAGTGAGATTATGATCTGAATAATTACACTCATTTCTAGCAAACTGCGGTTTTTATTCATTCAAAAATGTCAAATATTTAATAAAGGCTTGCCCCATGTCAAACTCTAGAATACAGAAGTGAAGAAGGATCAAGGTTTCTGTCTTCGTGGAGTTTACATGTTGGTGCAGAATAAATAAGAATGAGAAAACAATAAAGAAAACAAACAGAGTGATGTCATACAGAGTTCTTGGGTGGGGCTCCTACTTAAGATAAGGTGGTCAGGGGAGGCTACTTCAGAGTTGCTTACTGACCTAAGACATGAACCATAAGAACAACCTTCTTAAATAGAGGGAAGTACAAATAAAAAGGCCCTGAGTAGGAAAGAGCAAGAGCATGTTGTTTTAGAGGGTCTAAAAGGAGGCAGTGTGGTTTTAGGGATCATAATACAGTGGTTAATTGGGTGATCTCTGTAGCCAGAATCTACAATTTAATAGGCCTGTGACCTTGGACACATCATTTAACCTTTAGAATCTTCAGTTGCCTCATCTGTAAAGTGGGATAATAGAATTATTACCTCATGTAGATGTTGTAAAGATTAAATAAAATGTTTTATGTGAAATGCCTATTACCATTACCCGCATATGGTAGGAACTCTGCAAATGCCATTGGGTTGGCCAGAACTCCTTCTGCCCACCAAAAAACAAAAAACAAAAAACAAAAAACAAACAAACAGTAAAACCTTAGCTCAAAAAGTAAAATGAAGTATGTCATATGGCAGAACATTCTAAAACAAATCAAAGTTTTAGTTATGGTTTGATCTAGAGATTTACAATGGACTCTGGTCTCATTCCCTTAATTATCTTAGGTCCTTCAGGTAATTCTGTATTTGAGTCTGACTGGCTTCTCACACGATGATGAAGATGGATGGCTGCTTCTGCCAGAGCCTTCTTCTGACCATCCCTGCAGTGTTCCAGGCTTCATACCCATACTCCATTCTATCTATAGAAAGAAACATATGCAAGAACATTTCTTGTTGAAGTTCTTAGAGTCAATCTGATTGGATTGGTTTAGATCACATTGGTTTGGGGACCAATCACTGCAACCAGAAGGTGGAATGCACTCATTGGCTTAATTCAACTCCTGTGCTCCTTGAGTTGGGAATGAAGTCAGATTTTTAAAGATTCTATAAATCTCCAGTGAAAATTGGAAGCTGATGGGAAAGCAGAAGGGAAAATGATGCTGGGGATACAACAGTATGTCCAGAGATGATATTTTTCATTACTATCATTCAATTAGATAATAGAACATTGGGTTAGGATAAATAAGAGACTCATAATTCTGATCTGCTCATGGCTATAAGACTTGCATATTCAATTGACCCTTAGAATATTGATTTCCTCATCTTAAATTTATTTGCTCAAAAAAATTTAAAATTTGTATTATGGGTAAGACATTGATACAGTTGAAATAAGCAGAAATATCTCTTTCCTTATCAAGCTCATGGTTTAGTCTGCTGGGATTTCAATATGAATCTTATAGCCCCATCAGGCAGATGTTCTTAACATCAAGGTGGAATAAAATGTGGTACAGTCGGTTTATTTCATTCTGGTGTCATGTTTCTTCTATTTTACTCTGCATGAGAGCAGAAACTAAAATATAATAGCAAAACTGTAAACAATTTTATTTAAAACCTTCCTTTTTGTTTAACTTTTCAATCTAAGGGAATTGGGCTCCTACCAGAAACTGTTCTTTGCATTTTAATCTGTTTTATGAACAACCAGTGTCTATATGCATTTTGTTATGAAAAATGTTAGGGCATAAAAGTAGAAACAATAGTAGAAGAAAATCTGTCAAAAAGATTAAAAAGTACAGTAACAATTTACAGCACCCCTGAGGGAAAGTATTTGATTTAATAAGGAATCATTCTAATTAACTAACAAAAATCAATCATAGAAAATAAAAATAAGAATGGCTTCCTGAAACTCAAATTTTAAGTTCTTTGTTTTTCTTTTAGAGCTAACATCCCTAGTTGGAGATGTTTCCTGGTTTTGTTGTACAGAAATAATCCTTTTTTTTCCTGTTGAAATGTATTCCTTCCTACAAAAGCTGTGAATGGTAGTTTATTTTGCTGTGAATTCTCAATACAGAGGTTGTTACTGTCACTGTAAAAGAGGATAAGCAATTATAATGATGGAATAAGATGGAATGGCTTCTTTGGCAATGGATATGATTTTTGAGGAAAGACAGATGAATTTCTTCTTCTGACTCATAGAAATGACTAGTCACATCCAGCCTAGTTTTCCTCATCCTTTGTTAGACCATTGACTCACCAATAACAGTATCATGTAGGACACTTCTTCTTCTGAACATTCTCCTTTCTCAAAAATATCAGCTTTATTGAGGAATAACTGACCTATAAATTTGAAAGATAATTAAATATACATGGTGATGATTTGATGTAAGTATACATCCTGAAATTATTACCCCATCTAATTAATAACATACCAATTTCCTCACATATTAATCTTTTTTTTAAAATGTAAAAGTTCTAAAAAAAAGAGATGTAAACTCTCCCTTTCAGTCACATCAAAACTTGACAATGTCACTAAGCCATTTATCAAGAGTTGCCTAGTATTATCAGGAGTAGAGAGTGACCAACCTCTTTTGATTTTTCTAAGAACAAAACTTGCTCATTAGGGCAAATGTTGCCCTTCCTCTGGAAATTCTCTTCCAATGTCAGCAGAGGGTTCTGGGTAAAGTTGACTCCACCCCCAGTTCCAGGCATAGATCTTGTGACTCAAGCCAATGTCAATTGAAGGATTCTTCCCCTTGCCTATTGATTAATTCAAAACTGGGTAAATCACCAAATACATTAATTAAACAAGCAGTTCTCTGAGGTCCTGGGTGAACTATGTGATAAGGTAAATGCATTATGCATAATTACTACATTTCTGGACCTCCTTCCTTCATGGTAGAAATTTTTACACTGGAGAGATTGAAACACAAAATTCTGAACTAATTAAGCATGCTCTTAAATTAAAAGCAGAGAGGTGACCCATTGAGAATAGTTGCTTAACCCCAGATGGAATAATTGCTTCCCTTTTATCTAATAAGTTCTACTCTTCACTTCAGAAGTCCCAGGTATTAGTGTCTTTGAACAATGATTCATTTCAATAGTGTATTATTCTTTTCTTCTACTGAGACTGTTCTGAATGACTTCACTAGATTAATTTCTGCTCTTTATAAATGAGTTCAGATGAGGTTCATGGGCCTTACTGAACTCAGCAGAGGAGGATTCAAGATGTATGAAGTGACCCTGGATAAAGAATAGCGTAGAACCCAATTCTCACTTTCTGGGATTCCATAGCCATGGTTGTATACATTACACCAGTGTGAGTGTAGTGATTAAGGAAGCAGACAGAGTAGATTAGTGGTTAGCCTGTGGGTTTAGGAGCTGTGCTCTTCCATACCTTACTAGAAAGTCACATGCTTTCATTGAGTACTTGAAATGTGGCTACAGGGACTTAAACTTAAGTTTAAATTAAAAATGAATACCCAGTTTAATTATCAGAAATATTTAAGAATGCTTAGAACAATTTGGGCATGGAATCTTCTTCATCAACTCCATGATATCTAAATACAAATTAAGTATCTAAAAGTTTAGCATTCAAGTGGAAATGTGTTCTAAGTGTAAAATGCACACTGGATTTCAAAACTTAATATGATTAAACAAATATTAACTGTGGGGGCGACTTCATCGCGAGTCCCCCTGTTACCAACCAAGGGTCCGAGGGGGGGTAATACTTGGCCCACCAAGGGATGCCAAAAACTGCTTCAGAAAACAGAGGCCCCTCCCAAAGACCGTATACTAATATCTATTGGGCTCTTCTGTCCGCCGCCAATTGGAAAGACATCTCTCAATGCCAGAGATTTGTGAAAAGGAAACAAAATGTTTATGTAATGCTATTCAGGCCTAATGCCTTCCCTAAAATATTAAAGTCTTTAAGGGTATACACCTACACACACACACATACACAGCGCTCCCTTCTCCCACTGTCCCAACTCTGGGTACCGTAAATCGGGAAAAGAGCACACGTCCGTTTTTTTTAGGTTGCTGGCACTGTGAGCTGTGTCACTGTCCAGGCAAGATCTCCAATTAATCCGAAGTCATGTGGCACCTTTCACTGGCAAGAGTTCTTTGTACCAAGTTCCAATCAAAGTCTCTCCTGCTTTCCAGGCCACTCGGCCAAAGGGAGCACCCCAAAGCCGCGTGGGCCTCTTCTACCAAAGCTGCACTCCACCAAAAGCACATCTTTCTTCTTCACCTGGCCAAAGGGATCTCCATTCTGGAAAAGCTGCGTAGTCTTCCCTTTCACCTGGCCAAGAGGGCGTCTGCACTCTGCCGAAACCGTGTGGCTCTCTCTCCTAATAGCTACAGGGGTCTACATCTTTCCAAAAGAGCATGGCTCTCCCCCTCACCTGGCCAATAGGGGGTCCTCACTCTGCTAAAGCCACATGCCTCTCCCACAGGCCCTCTCTCAGAGAAGCAGCCCCAGTTCCAGCCTGGGTAGCCGCCACTCATTTCTCCCTGGCCCAAAACTTGGCCACAGCTATTTAACATATCTATGAAACCAGTTAAAGGTTATAGATATGTTAAATGACCATGCCTGCGGTTAGCTGCAAAACTGTTGCTATGCAAAACAACTCTCAATGGCCCTGCTCCATTTGTCCCTTCCCCCAACTGACGCCTGGGGGGGTGGTGGTGGTGAGGACATCTTAATAATATTTTCTCCAATATTCTTATACACTTTGAGTTATGGACACCATTCCAAATCTTTTTTGGGGGCCCCCCTTGGCTGCACCCTGTATCACACCCAGTTGCCATGGATGAGAATGAATCTTTCGCTTATTCCTAACATGCCTGGGGGCCTGCATGCCCCTGGCCCATCTGGAGGTGAATCTTCTCATTTATTTCTAACATACCTGGGGGCCTGCTTTACTCACAGATGCCCCTGATCCCTCTGGGGGTGACCCTGGCAGCGAAGTGGCTCAAGGCCTCTGGCTTGAAGGTGCCAGATGTGGGGCAACTTTGCTCGAGAGTCTCCCAGACCACCAGGGATGAGAGTCATGGGTCCATTACCATCTTAAAGGGCATGTGTCTGTGGCGTGGCTCCCAAATCTGTTCAGGTCCCTGTTCTGGGTGCCAGATGTGGGGGCGACTTTCTCGAAAGTCCTCCTGGTTGCCACGGATGAAAGTGAATATGGCCGAGACATGATGTGATCTGCTTGGAGAGGAGGGATGGCCATTTTCCCAGAGGGAAAAGGCCATGGCTGATGGCCAGTTTCTCAGGGGAGACAAAGTCCCACAGGAGCCAGTTTCTCCGAGGAGAAAAAGGTCTTGAGTCCTCACCTCCAGGGCTTTTATTGGGTTCTAATACACAGGAATAGATGGTGGCAAGGTTCAAACAGTAGATAACATTTCAAAGAAATCTGAGGGCTTACTATGAGTCAGAGTCTTTCAGGAACAGAGTTTTAGGGTTTTCTGCTCTAACCCTTAACATATGAATGAAAGCACTCTTAGAAGAGCTGATTTCACAGGTTTATCAGCAAGTCTTTATGATGCCAGATTTTTCCCCAGGACAAGCTCTAGCAAGGGAAGGAGCTGCATCTCTCCCCAACAGGTATTCAGGCTTAAGGGGATTAGGGCCAGGAAGCATTTCTCTCAGAGAACATGGGGACTCGGGCTATCTCAAAGCCGGGGTGGGGGGGGCGCGGGGGGGCAGGGGGCAAGACAAGAGTCCATTGCTCTTTCTTTGTTGCAGCAGCCCCCCCCCCACAGTCCTTCCATGAAGGCTTCCCAAATGATTGAGTCTGGCTTAGGTTGCCCCGTGCTTTGAGGGGTCTTACCCATCATTGACTTCCGACCAAGCTTTGGGGGCAGGGAGAGGAAACTGAGTCAGCATTTGCTACCAGAGACAAGCGTTGTCTCCTGTGGCTGGCATTCCAAAGGTCGTCCCTCGCCCTTAGCTACAATTCCTAAAACCAGGCAGAGTGGTCTACAATAATTAACTATTCATTAATAACCATTATATTAATTTTATATTGAAATGATAATATTTTGGATATACTAGGTTAAGCAGAAGTTATTGTTTAAGTTAATCTTATTTCTTTTTGCTTTTTAAATATAGTTACTAGAAATGTTTAAGTTGTATTATATGACTTGCATATATTTCCATTGGAAAGCACTGCTCCATAGTAGAATCATCTAGTTAAAATCTTAGCTCTTATAAGCTGTATGACCTTAGCTCAGCCAGTTAAACTTTCTAGGCTGAGTGAAACTTATGATGGTAATGTTCATCTCCCCCTGTCATTTTTAGAGGATACTATTGTTACCGAACAAAGGGTCCAAGGGGGGGGCAATACTTGGCCCACCAAGGGATGCCAAAAACTGCTACAGAAAACAGGGGCCCCTCCCAAGGACGATACACTAATACCTATAGGGTTCTTCTGTCCGCCGCCAATTGGAAAGACATCTCTCAATGCCAGAGATTTGTGAAAAGGAAACAAAATGTTTATTTAATGCTATTTAGGCCTAATGCCTTCCTTAAAATATTAAAGTCTTTAAGGGTATACACCTACACACACACACACACAGCGCTCCCTTCTCCCACTGTCCCAACTCCGGGTACCGTAAATCAGGAAAAGAGCACACATCCATTTTTCAGGTCGCTGGCACTGTGGGTTGTGTCGTCTGTCTAAGCAGGATCTCCAATTAATCCAAAGTCATGTGGCACCCTTCACTGGCAAGAGTTCTTTCTACCAAGTTCCAATCAAAGTCTCTCCTGGTTTCCAGGCCACTCAGCCAAAGGGAGCACCTCAAAGCCGAGTGGGCTTCTACCAAAGCCGCACTCCACCAAAAGTGCGTCTTTCTTCTTCACCTGGCCGCAGGGATCTCCATTCTGGCAAAGCTGTGTGGTTTTCCCTTTCACCTGGCCAAGAGGGGGGTCTGCACTCTGCTGAAACCGCGTGGCTCTCCCTCCTAATGGCTACAGGGGTCTACATCTTTCCAAAAGAGCGTGGCTCTCCCCCTCACCTGGCCAAGAGGGGGTCCTCACTCTGCTAAAGCCACATGCCTCTCTCGCAGGCCCTCTCTCTGAGAAGCAGCCCCGGTTCCCAGCCTGGGTAGCTATTCACTTCTCCCTGGCCCAAAACTTGGCCACAGCTATTTAACATATCTATGAAACCAGTTAAAGGTTATAGGTATGTTAAATGACCATTCCAGAGGTTAGCTGCAAAACTGTTGCTATGCAAAACAGCTCTCAATGGCCCTGCTCCATTCTTCCCTTCCCCCAACTGACACCTTGGGGGGGGGGGTGAGGACATCCTAATATTTCCTCCAATATTCCTGTACACTTTGAGTTCTGGACACCATTCTAAATCTTTTCTGGGCCCCCCCTTGGCTGCACCCTGTATCACTATAACTTAATGCATGACTTGTGCTTCACACAATGACACATCATAGTATGCAATAAATAATAGCTCTTAACACACTTAATATGTATAAATTATTATTGCTTTGCATATATATTATCTATGCTATAATTTTCATTTGGGAAAATACCAAGAACTTATTGTCACATTTCCTATTGTACTGTAGCCAAATTCCTCTGGCTTGTACTAAAATTAAAGATTGATACAATATTACCTAAAGCAATTAGAAAATCGTGTGATATATTAGAAAGAACTCTGTTTTTGTAGTCAAGGATTATGCTCGTTCATCCCTGATCTGCTGGAGTCTCACAGTGTGACCCCATTCCACTAACTTTGCCTCTGGGTCTCAGTTTCTTCACATATAGTCCCTGATGGTAGAGTAGATAGTATTTCAGCACTCTGTTTCAATATACTACATGGTTTGTAAATTTCCTAGGCTGTTTTAAGTTCCAGCACCATTTTTTATTAACCAGATTTTAATTATGAACTCCATCATCACTTCTTGGGGAAATTGTCTCTGACTTTCCTGATAAAGGCAGTTATAATATACTCTCCCCTTATAATATGCTCTCAACAGGGCTGTGCCTGCCTTCACCAGGTCTTAGCATTGCCTAAATTTACTTGCATGATTCTTTAATTAATATTGGTCACTCATCAGAGTGTAAGATCCATTAAAGTAGGGACCAGTTTGTTTTTGCTTAACATTATATTTCTAATACTCAAAATTTGTTAAATAAATGAATGCAAAGGTATTTCAAACTAATATTGTTATTAGCTTAAAATTATCACTATGAATTTACAATTAACCTTTAAAGCATACATAATCAGGTGAAATAAAAATGAATTTTAGACAATGGATTATGGTAATCTACTAATAAGGCACACATGGACTTGGCCTCACCTGCTGTACTGGGAAGACTTTATGAATAATTCGTATTCACAATGTTTTCTAAGTAATATATGTTGGGAACTGCCCTGCCTGGTTTCAGAAGCTGTAACCCCCCATGGCTAAGGCTGAGTAGAAAGACCTTGGGACCATAAGCCACTAAGGAGACAAAGCTTATCCTCCTGGCAGGCAGGGGCACAGCCTCTGCCCCCTTTACTTCACCCTGCTTGGCCCTAAGCTGATGACTGGTTGACCAATGACAGGTAAGATTCCTCAAGGGAGGGAAAACCCAAGACAGGTGTTGTTATGAAAGGGCCACCAGGGAAGGACTTAGGGTACTATATAAAAGGGGTGATGGACCTTCACCCCTCGGCTTTGTCACAGCCTGAGTCCTCAGTCCACTTTCCTTGGCTGCCAGTTTACATCAGTGTTACACAAACTGCTCTCATTATATTAATAATGGCTGGACTTTTTCTGGAGAGACCTCATATGTAAGATAAAAATGCATCAAAATTATAAGCACAAAATTCAAAATACTAATTACTTCCCAAGGGAGAGGAAGGTACTTAAAACCAGGAAGGATACATGGGTGACTCAACACACACACATATGTATATAATTTTAATTTTTATTTACATCATATATATATATTTTATTTACATCATATATATTTATAATTTTTAACCTGAGTGATCAGCACAGAGAAAGTTGAAATAATTCATTTTTACAGTTATTTACTCAGCCCCTATCATGTTTCAAACTTTTTTTTAGGTCTGCTAATATAGCAGGAAAAAAAAAAACATTCAAAATCCGTAACTCTGTGAAACTAACATTTTAGTTAGGGACAACCACACAATAAGTAAATATACAACTAAATCTATACCTTACATGGTAGTGGTTAGCCTTGTGGAGAAAAATGCAGCAAGATAAGGGGATATGAAATTCTGAGACTGGAGTTGGGAGAGAGACTAATTCATTTAAGGTGGTCAGGAAAGGCTTGTCTGATGAGGAGATATTCTAGAGTGACCTGAGTTTGAGAAATGAGAGAAGGAGTCAAGTAGATATTTAGGGGAGAGGTGTTTCAGGCAAAAGGAGCATCCTGGGCTAGTGCTAGGGAGCTAACACAGGGAGATGGTGGCTGGGCACAGGAGGAGAGGGAAATGTTTGGGAGGTAGGGAAGTGTCTCATGTGGGGCTAAGGTCAGTGTTGGGGATTTGCATTTTATTCTCTGAAACAGGGAGGCTTTGGATAGTGCTACATAGAACAATCCTATTCTTTGTGCTTTTGAGTATGCCTTCAACATTTCAAAACAAGGTTTTAAAGACAGATATAGGCACAGATATTGCAATGTTTTAATATCAGATATTTCTAATTATTTTATTAGAATTATTATTTCTATGATAAGAGGGGCTTGGGGCAACTTTAGGATAAATTTATTCAATGTAGGGTGAAAGGACCCAAGAAAGGGAGTATGTGTGCATGTGTGTGTCTCTGTGTAGGGAGTGGTTGTTGAAAACAAACTGTATTTTCTCAATTTGAGGATCAGATAATGGTACACAAACAATGCACAGGAATGTATAGGGCGACCTGATCACCATGCAGTGGGCTGTGCAAATCTAGGGAAACCAGCAGGTGTTCTCAACAAAGACAGAAAAAAATAACTCAGGTCAACTGCAAACAAGAAGGCAAACTCCTGATTCTGTCTTGTTTTGAAGCTTCCATTGTAAATGGCTCCTGTTTCTTGTGTTTTAGTTCAAACTACATTAGTGGAAGAAGAACAGAAATTTTAATGCATTTGAATTTAAGATGACTATTCTCAAGAGGGATTCCAGTAAATTTACTTTTTACAGCCTGAACCATATCCAGGCCATATGCTTTGGGCCCAGCACGCTGCTCTGAAAAATTTCAATGGTTTGTGCTTTCTACATGAGGCTCATATGAAATGCATTGCCTTTGTTATATTCCCAGCTCCTTCTCAGGGGAAGAGAATTCTTACTGCCAAATGCTGAACTACTTATTTTTTTTGACTTTTTCAAAAAACAAACACAAGTATATTGATGCAGAGGGGAAAAATCCATGAGGAATGAAAGCATTGTTGCCTCCTACCCAATATATACCATCTTCAATCTTTGTTTAAATAGACTCAAGGAAATTAGAAATGCTCACTTCTGAGATGTTTACCTTTTGTTTCTTTATGTTTCATCTTTTGCCATCAACTACAGTAGAGGAAAGCAGTGACCAAGCTTCCAGAGTGTGAAGAATCCATTTAAAACCAATATTTCTGTTCATGGCTGTAGGAAGAAAAAAGGTCAATTAATTATTTCATTTTAATGCCAGCCTGCCCATTTTGATAAAACTGTAAGTCCACAGAGAAATCTGGCTTGCTTTTTAGGTGATGAATGTCTACGATTGAATCTTAGTTTTGATAATCAAACTAAGTAAGTGTTTGTGTTGAATCCTGTACATTAAAGGACAAATGATCTTTGACATGGCAAAAAATCTAAAAAGAAAAAAGAGAAATACAGTTGGTAAAGAAATGCACCTGACTATTCCTTGGGAGAGAATGATATTATATTTTACATGTATTTCTAAACTTTTCTATAGAATAATAATGGCAAATAATAATGACCCAGTGCTTACTGTGTGCTTGGCATGTGTAATATGATTAAGGTCTATACTTCTCAAACTTTAATGTGCATGCAGTCACCTGAGGATGTTAATAAAATGGCATTTCATAATTCTGGTCTGGTGTGGCGCTCAAGATTCTGTATTTCTAACAAGCTCTCAGATAATGCTGATGTGCTGGGCTTCTATCTACAACTTACTTAGCAAGTCATTTTATTTTTTTAGATTTTTATATGTTAAGTATATTTTATTGATTATGCTATTTTATTTTTCCCAATTTTTTCTCCCTTTTATCCTCCCTCTGCCTTGCACCCTCCCATCCTCCAGCATCCCCCACTTAGTTCATGTCCATGGGTTGTACATATTAAGTTCTTTGAATTCTCTGTTTTCTATACTATTCTTAACCTCTCCCCATCTATTTCATGCCCACCAATTATGCTTCTTATTCCTGTACCTTTTCCCCCTATTCTTTCCCTCCCCTTCCCCAATGAAAACCTTCCATGTGGTCTCCATTTCTGTGATTCTGTTCCTGTTCTAGTTGTTTGCTTAGTTTTTGTTTTCATATTTTTTTAGGTTAAATTGTTGATAGTTGTGAATTTGTTGTCATTATACTGTTCATAGTTTTTGATCTTCTATTTCTTAGATAAGTCCCTTTAACAGTTCATATAATAAAAACTTGGTAATGATGAACTCCTTGAACTTGACCTTATCTGGGAAGCACTTTATCTGCCCTTCCATTCTAAATGAAAGTTTTGCTGGATAGAATAATCTTGGATGTAGGTTGTTTCATGACTTCAAATACTTCTTCCCAGCTCCTTCTTGCCTATACGGTTTCTTTTGAGAAATCAGGTGATAGTCTTATGGGAACTCCTTTGTAGGTAACTTCTGTTACCTACCTACAAAGGTAGGTAGAAGTCTGTGTCCTCCTCTCTTGCTGCTTTTAAGATTCTCTCTTTATCTTTAACCTTGGGTAACCTAATGATGATATGCCTTGGTGTGTCTGTGTCCTCCTCTCTTGCTGCTTTTAAGATTCTCTCTTTATCTTTAACCTTGGGTAACCTAATGATGATATGCCTTGGTGTGTTGGATCCTCTTTGGGTCCAACGTCTTTGGGACTCTCTGGGCTCCCTTGACTTCCTGGAAGTCTATATCCTTTGCCAGATTGAGGAAGCTTCCCTTCATTATTTGTTCAAATATGTTTTCAACTTCTTGCTGTTGTTCTTCTCCTTCTGGCACTCCTATAATTCAGATATTGGAATGTTAAAATTGTCCCAGAGATTCCTAAGCCTTTCCTCATTTTTTTGAATTCTTGTTTCTTCATTCTCTTCTGGTTGGATGTTTATTTTTTCCTTTCATTCCAAATTGCTGCTTTGAGTCTTGGTTTCCTTCCCATCACTGTTGGTTCCCTGAATATTTTGCTTTATTTCACTTTGGGTATCCTTCATTTGTTCCTTCATTTTGCAACTGAGCTCAATCAGTTTGTTTGAGCATCCTGATTACCAGTGTTTTGAACTCTGCATCAGATAGGTTATCTACCTCCTTGTTGCTTAGATTTTTTTCTGAGGTCTTGCTGTGTTCTTTCATTTGGGTCATATTTCTTTGTCTTGGTGCACCTGTTATGTTGTAAGGGGGCAGAGCCTTAGGTACTGGCCAAGGCAGGGCAACCCTCTTTATTGCGTTGTGGTGCTGTATGTGTAGGAGGGGTCAGAGAGGGAACAATAAGATTCCCTTGCTCCACTCTAGCCCCACTTTCCAATGTACTCTGTCATATAATACTGAGAATTTCTCTTGCTCTGGCAGCTCCTGTGGTAGTTTATAGCTAGTCTGAGTCTTTAGTTTTCTGTTTAGCCAGCCCCACCTTGCTTACTCAGTCCATTGCCATCCCTCAGGTCCTCTAGGCCAACCTTGCCTCACTCACATGGTCCATCATCGCCTCGCTCCCTCCATCCTCCATCTTGCTGCGGGGTCCTCTCCACCTGCCTGTTTGCCCATCTCTGTCTCTCCTATTGGTCTGGTGAATGTTTCTTTAATTCCTTATTTGTTGCAGTTCCATTCAGTTTGATTTTCTGGTACTTCTGGTTGTTTATTGTTTTTAGATCAGTTGTTATTTTTCTTTTGGTTGTGCGAGGAAGCAAAGGATTTCTACCTATACCTCCATGTTGGCTGGAACTCTCTGGTACTCTTGTTATCATCCCCATTTACAATTAAGGAAAATGAGGTATGAGGGTGTAAATTAACTTTCCCAAGTCCCACAGTTGGTAAGTGGCTGGACAAAGACTTGCACTCAGGCAGTCTGTCTTCAGTTACCCTGTTCTTAACTTCCCCACCCCATTACTTTTTTCCCAGAAAATAGCCCTATATTGATAAGGCTAAAAACTTGAGTAAGAAAATGTTACCTAACTAGTTTGATATAATGTGTGTTTGGAGATTGAATGGCTTTGATTTTGGAAAGAAACACAACAGACTGAGTATATGAAACTAATGAGAATTCTTACCTATCATATAATTATTTTTGGAAGTTACACTCTGAATAACCAACTTTGCATTGAACAGTTTTCCTTGTACAAGAAGAATCTTCTTTGAATACATTCTCTTGTTATTTTAACATTTCCAGCTGCAGTTCTCCCCTTTATCCTTTAACTGAATAATGTTTGAGACAATGACCAGGAGTCTGTCACTAGTGAAGTTGAGCCTTATTTAAATGCAAGCATCTTGTCCTAAACAACCCTGTAATTACCCTGTGCTGCTTTTGTCTGCTTGCTGCCTAATGTACATACTGGGGAGGATGGGGCATTGATGGTAGTTTGGAGACTCTTCTTTTCAAGTGGATACATGGATATTTGGGGAAGCTTTTATCTCTAGAAATCAGTTTTATTTTTTTGTTTACTAGAAAATTGTCAAAGGGAATATGACTTTTGGTTGAACTCATTCATTTCCTTATTCAATGAACATTAATTTATCAATAACCAAAGGCCTGTCTGGAGTAGGTTTTAAGTATACAATAGAAAGAAACATAGTGTTTTCTCCAGAAGCTAATAATCTAGGGTGGGCTGAAAGTAAAGGATTTATATTCTCATTGTGTGACTGTGTTAACCACCTTGTGTAGCAGGAGAACTGAAGGAATTTGGACCAGCTGGATTTCTCACTCTGGCCCCACCACTCAGCATGGACCAGTGCTATGACCCCCTGAATATGGTCTAGCCCTGCGGCTGAAGGGCAGAGGTCTTCAGGCCCCTGAAACTTGGATTAAATCCCTGCTCCTCCCTGTCTCAGCTGTGTTCTCCCAGACAGTTTACTTAGTCTTTCTTGGTTTCTCACGTATGCAATGGGGGTGGGGGGGGGGCAGATAAAAGGCCTTTTCTCATAGGGTTGTTGTGAGAACTCAAGATACAACTTTTATCAGAGCATGTTTCACATGATGGATGCTTCATTCGTGCTCAGGATGATTATTTGTTTGGGGAATGTTTGTGTGTGTTTCTCCCCTCTGCAAAGGAGACCCCTTCCACTTATAGCATCCTCAGATTCTGAAAGGTCAACAAGGTCTGCCATTCACAAACTGGTCAGGGGCCTTTTAGACCCTGTGGTGGCCGTGTGTATGAAAAAGCCCTAAACCTTGAATGCCATTTGGGTGGAAACACTGCTGACTCCACAGGAGGAAATATGAATAATTATTTTAACATTTTAAGAAAATAAGCAAGTATCTCCACTAATAGCTAAATAGTGAAGGAACAACTTCTTGCTAAAGCTTTATTGATCTGAGACATTTTCCAGTTTTTCCTCTCACATGGTAGAATATGTTGAATGGGTTGGTGCAGCTTTATTTTACCCAGTTGAAAAAAGAGTTTTCTGAGTTTTGCCCAACAGTCAACCCTGGTGTTTTTATTTGTGGTATTCTCTGCCACACGCCTGACTGACACCAAACACAGGAGCTGTGATTAATTTTGTGCTTGTCTTGAAGAGTGATTTAGAAAAATTGAGGTTCTTCAGATTCTCAAGAGCCATTTCCTTCTGAAATGAGTGCAGTTTGAGTCTGCACAGAGTAGAGCAATTGGAAAGTAATAGAGAACCTTAAGTTATTTTAAAGGGCCACATTTTGCAAACCTTTAGTGTTTGGAAACTGGTGAGCATTAGTAAATGCCAATCTGGACCACTGCAAAAATACGATTGCTGCGCTTAATAGCTAGAATCTTAAGAATGTTACTGCCTGCCTTCTGCCCTCATTTTCCAATGGTTTCAGTTGGGACCATTAACAGTTTGCCAAGGAATAAAGTGCAGTTTGCTGGGGTAGAGTGTACATCGGCTACTAAAAATTCAACTCACCATGCCTTGCCTCGTGTGTCTCAGTTGGTTGGAGTGTCATCCAGTAACTGAAAGGTTTCAGGTTTGATCCCTGGTCTGGGTGCATATAGGAGGCAACCAACCCATGCTTCTCTTCACATTGATGTTTCTCTCTCTCTCCCTTCCTCTTACCCTTTCTCTCTCTCTCTAAAAGCAATGAAAAAAAATATCATCAGGTGAGCATAAAAAAATTCAACTCACCAGCCCATTTTTCTATTCTTGGTATTATTTCCAGTGATTTTAAAGGGCCAGACACCTACAAATAACCTTGCTTTCTCCTTCCTCCTTCTTCCCAGACCCTCAAGACTGGGTCTGAGCTCTGAAAAGGAGGGAGGATTTGCCCCCTCCAACTCTCAGTCCCAAGGGAGGATTCATCTCCTGAGACTTAAGGCTACAACTCTGCTTCTCCTATACTCTTGCAGTATGCTGACTGAGTGGAGTGGCTGATGGAGAAAATACCAACTGAGGAAAATGCAAAACCACAGAAACAATGTCAAATTTCTAAAAACAAAGTCTGGAGCCTTTCTCACACTTTTTATTCTTGTAAAGAAATAATGTTCCTCTGTCTAAAATCTTCAACCTGACCATCTTCAAGTAAACTTCTCTCCTCCTTCAAGACCAATGCAAATGCCACCTGTACCAGAAGTTTCCCTGACAGCTGCACGGAACTTCAATATGCTTGAAGCAGTGGGCTCATGTACCATCTGACTTCCTCACCAGCAACTAATCTTCTTCAGGGCAGAGCTATGCCTTGTGCTACTTTTTATCTCCAAATTTATTGAAGAGAGATTGTGAAATGACACTCAGTACATCCCTGCTTCATGCCTGGGGAGGAGGTACAGGCACTCTCTTCCTCTACAGGGACAGGAAGCATAAACCCCTCAGGTATTGGGTACTAAGGATTTCTTAATGCATCTCTTGCTCTATTTCTTTTGTCATTGGTAAGTATATTCTGGATTCATTTTTTTTATATCAGAGTGGTCATATCTGACTCATGCAACATGGGAGATGGGCAAACTTACATTTCTAATCTTTTATTTGATTCCAAGTATTTAGGTGTTTTAAAACACAGCTGGGATTTCTTTTCATCAGATATGATAAAACATGCAGTCACGACAGTCACAAGGGGAAAAGTGTTCATGCTCACAGATGCCTAGAAACAGGAAGCATATCACTGCATGAAGGTCAATGAGGAGGCAGAGAGAGTGAGTGGGAAACTCAGCAAGAGCCTTTATTGTGGCTTCTACAGAAAGGAAACTTCATCACAGGGTAAACAGGTTTGGAATTGGCCAGTTTGTATTTCAGCTGACACTGAGGCATATGGGTATTCTAGTCATGAGATGATTCGCTTAGAGTATAAGAGCTTGACAAAGAAGGTAGTGGGGAAATAGGCCTCTGGGTTTACATATGAAGGGTGCCCTCCTTGGAGATTTTTTCTCTCAAGGAATTGGTTAACTCTGAGAGGGGCAGTCCTTCAAGTGTCAGCTAGGCCCAAGATGTCAAAGCATCAGAATAAAAAGACATGCATTGACAGTTGGAGCTAATGACACTTTGGCTTGAAAAGGAAAACAATGAAAGGAGAAAAAACAAAAGCAGCAAGAAAAGAAATTTTTCAAGAGGAAAATGAAAGGTAGAGGAAATGAAGGAACTGGGCACGCATATGCTCAGAATATATTTGATAGACAAATAAATAAATAATGGTATGTCAGTCAATCTATGTAATCCAGCTATTATCTTCCCATCTAATCATACTACTTTTAATATAAGCACAAATTTCTGTATTAGAACCAAAAGGGATGTTTGCAATTTGTCTCAATTTTTTTAAATTAAAAAAATATAGTTAAGATAGGGAAATGGAGGGAGAAAGAGAGGGAGAGAAACATTGATTAGCTGTCTCCTACACACTCCCAACTGGGGACCTGGTCTACAGTCCAGGCATTTGCCCTAACAGGGAGTTGAAACAGCAACTTCTCAGTTTGCAGGATGACACCCAATGCACTGAGCCATACCAGTCAAGGCTAAGTCTTAATTTTAGAGCTTGTGTGCATTGTCTGTTTCACCTTCACTGAGCAGATAGATGGATGTATTTTCCATAGCCCTAAAATTACAGCTTGTAAGTAGACTGCCTAGTTAGTCTACTTGGAGGGTGCTTTATGTACATTCACTTCAAGGACTGTTCCATGAGTCACTTAATCACCAAACAGTACTTTCTTGTTTTAAGAATGACGTTTTTGATTCCAGGCAAAACCTCAGGAAAAACACTGCTTAGGTTGTCATTCTGATTTCCACATCAACCAATGAGTATGTCCAGGGATGCCTTTTTAAAAAAGAAAACAAAAATACCCCATTTTTCAAAGCAGACAAATGATTTAAACAAGGATTTGCCTCTGAGTTGCTTAACAAATAAACACCTCCAGTAAATGGAAGCATTTTTTAAAACAGAAACATTATAAATCAGCTTGTCAGAGAGGGTGATATAGAAATCTGTGAGTTAGGGGTTAGAAGAGAGCAGAGACTGACAGATCCTCCCGTGATCAATCAGAAATAATAAGAACAAACATAACTGGCCTCTGGGGAAATAAGATAAACTTAAAAAAATATGATCTGCATTCAACTTTTCAAGACTGTCTCTGAAAAGTGGGGTTCTCCAACATGATGTTGAAGGTTAAACAATTCTGCATTCAGTAACTGAAAACTCAAATTTTCAGTCATTAGAAAGAATACAAATAACTTCTATGATTGACAGTCAATCTGTCCTAAGTATATAGTTGGGTGACCCAGCTGAGCACCACAGGGTTTATGGGCTGACACCTTCTCCTTTTCCTGCAGGTGTTGACTTGCAGAAGTAGACATGTGTAGTGCATTGATCGCAAAAATGTACTAAATTCTTCATACCTTGTATCCCCATCCATTGCATGATCAATAGCTGTCAATGACTGGCTCTGGCAAATAGAATGTGGTGGAAGAGAGACAGTGTATACTCCAAGTTTTGGCTTTAAGAGGCCTGTGTTCTTCTGCTTTCCTTCTCATGTACCTATGAGAACAAATCCAGTGAGGTTGTAGGATGTTTAGATGCATAGTCACTCCATTGTTCTAGTCAACATCCAGTCATTATCAACTAGCCAGGAAGACAGTGCCTGCAGATACATATGTGAGCCCAACTAGAGTTAGCTGAGCCTGGTCCATATCAGCAGTGCTACCTGGTTGACCAGCACAACACAGGAGTAACTTAATGTTTATTACATGCCATTGAGATTTTATGGTTGCTTGTTATGCAATAGATAACTGGTGCCGGATGCACAAAAGCTTTGGTATTTGGCAGAAAGAATAGAGATTGTGCATTCCAGGTCTTATTCATTTTATTGGCCTAGAAATCTCTCTAATTTTTCTACTACTCTTCATTACCACTACCATTCATTTAGTCTGTCATCTTCATCTATCAAAACTTTCATACTGTGTAATACCACTCTGCACTTCCCTCCAGGTATTGGTATGATTTGCCCCAGTTCTAGAAGATTCTGAACCAAAATTTGTTGGAAAAGAAAGAGAATACATGAACATTTATTGAGTATTTTCTTTATTCCAGTCATTTAATTAAACTTATAAGTAAGGTTAATCACAAACATAACCATAATCATAATAAAATAGCAAAGAGTGCTTATTTTTTTTAAGATTTTATTTATTTAGAGAGGAAGGGAAGGAGAGAAGGAGAGAAATATCAACGTATGGTTGCCTCTCGTGAGTCCCCTGCTGGGAACTGGCCTGCAACCCAGGCATGTGCCCTGACTGGGAATCGAACCGCGATCATGTGGTTCGAAGGCCCGTGCTCAATCCACTGAGCTACACCAGCCAGGGCACAAAGAGTGCTTATTGAGAACTTCTATGTGCCAGGCCTTGAGTTAAGAATTTACATGCTTTATTTAATTCTTCATAAAACCCCTAAGAGGTTGGTGTTATCAGTGTTCTCATGACACAAACAAAGAAAGGAGACATTCTGTGTTACCTGGCCTAGATCATACAGCAGGTAAAGGGGGAACCAGTCCATATATATATTTCCCATAGATCTCATTGGATGATCTATGGGAAAGCTCCTGGCCCCAAGATGGCCTCACTCCTTATTTGATTTTTGTAGAAACTAAAGATCAATTTAGGTATGTGGCTGCATGCTCACGTATCCAGAAACCCAGGATTTTCCTCAAAAAAAAAAAAAGTGCATATGCATTGGAGGAAGAGAGGGAGAGGGAAAGACTGGGAGAAAAGAAATGGCATTTCCCAGATATGGAGGGAAACCTGGGCAGAGTAGGTAAGCCTTTATATTTTCTGTAGCTTAAAAAAAGTGTAAAGTAATTAAAGCAAAACTACTAGCAAAACTCCCGAGATAGATACTCTACACTCTCTCAGCAAACTCCACTTCTTTTCAGACTGAGCAGCTTTGTGTTGGGGAGCCTGAAAACACAGTTTCGTTTTATTTGGCCTGATACAGCAGTGAAGATTCCTAACTTTGCTTTCACCACCAGTGCTCTACAGTGGCACACCTGTGTTCCTCTGAGCCTTGTTTTCTCTGTCCTCAGGTTGTTACCCCAAATGTGAGCGTCTTAGGAGAGCAGGTTTCCCTTGCTTGATGTGGTAAGTAGGTTAGCAGGGGAACAGCCATGACAAATGAAGTGCCACAAAGCACTCTAGTCATGGAAGGTGAAAACTGCTTGCCTTCACCATAGACACCACTTTTTTCTCATACCCCATGTTCAATCCATCTGTAAACCCTATTGGCTCCACCTTTATAATATATACAGAATGTGACCACTGGACTATTTCATTTTGTCTGGGTGGCTACATCACCTACAGACAGCTCCCCTGCCCTAAAAGCACAGGCAGAGTGGTGCTGTTATAATATGAGACCATGTCATCCTTCTATTCATTCTTCTAAACCCACCCACAGCTCCCAGCTCATTCTTAGAAAAACTGATTTTTTTCTAGGGCCCCACAAGGCCCTACAAGGTGTAACTAGCCCTCCCCTCACTCATTCCATGCCAGTCACACTGACCTTCTTGCTGTTTCTACAATATGCCCAGCCTACTCCCACCTCAGGGTACTCTCATTTGTGTCCTCCTAGATATCTTCAAGGTCCCTCCCTCACTTCCTTCAAGTCTTTGCTCTATGTGACCTTTGCTATAATCCGTATATGTAAACCAATGTCATCTTTGCTTGGGCCATCACATTTAGACATTGTAACCTACTTCTATCCTTCCTACTGTCCCTGCTTTTTTTCTTGCTTTATAGAACTCTCACCTTTTAAAATAATATACAACTTATTATTTATTGATCAATTTATCTTCTCCTGTACAGACCATAGGTTTATGAGAAAGTATTGCCTCTGGTTTACTTGACATTGTTTGACACATACTATGTTTTCAATGAATTTATGTTGAATACTGTTGGGAACTGCTCTGCCTGGTTTCAAGAGTTGTAACTGCCCCCCCCCCCCCCCCCCCCCCCCCCCCCCCCCCCCCCCCCCCGCCCCNCCCCCCCCCGCAACCCATGGCTAAGGCTGAGTGAGCAACCTCCGGAATGCAAGCCACTAAGGGGACAAATCTTGTCCCCTGCCCCCAATGCTTGGTTGGTTAGTCTATGATGGATACAACACCTCAGAGGGGGGGCAACTTTTAAGCCAGACATGATCACTTGGGAGACCATCATGGAAGGACTCAGGGGGGCTGCAACAAAGAGGGAGTGCTGGACCCTCACCCCCTGGCTATTCTGACATAGCCTGAGTTCCCATTTCTGTCTGGGAGAAGCACTTCCTGGCCCTAATCCACTTAAGCCTAAAAACCTGTGATGGGGAAGGCAGTGCAGCCCTTTGCTGGCTAGAGTGGGATTTGGGGTGATCAGGCCTAAGAAAGAATATGTAAAATATGGTGAGACCTGCTTTGTTTAGAAGGCTCTCATTTAAATGATAAGGATCCAAGAAGAAGTTTGTTCCTCAAAGTTTTATGGCTCTTTAGCTATCTGACCCTGACTGAGAATAAGCCCTCATAGTTCTTTGAACGCTATCTATTGTTAGATCCTTACCTGTATTCTTGTGCAAATGAACCCAATAAAAGCCCCTTGAGGAAGGGGCTCTTGATTCTTCTCCTTTGAGGAATCGGCCACCTTTCCTCCCCAAGCAGATAGAATCTTTGAAGTTTCACTTTCATCCCTGGCAGATGGGGACTTTGTGGGCAAAGTTGCCCCCACAAAATACATGGATGAACTTTAAAAGAATGTAATTTGGTGTGGTATTTAAGAACACGGACCATGGAATCCTGGTTGGGTTGTTCAGTTCGTTGGAACATCATCCCGATACACAAAAGTTGCAGGTTTGATCCCTGGTCAGGGCACATACAAGACTAAAGCAATGAATGTATGGATGAGTGGAGCAACAAATTGATCTCTCTCTCTCCCCCCACCCCCTTACTCTCTCTAAAAATTAATCAGTTAAAAAAAGGAAGAACATGAACCATGAAGTCAGACTGCCTGGGTGAAAATTTCTTCAATGCAACTTAACAGTCTTAGGATACTTCACTTTTATTTATTTATTTTTAAAGTATATTTGTATATTTCATTGATTATGCTATTACAATTCTCCCAATTTTCCCCTTTTATTGCCCCTCTGCCCTGCAACACCAACCCTCCAGCATTCCACCCCCACCCCCCCTAGTTCATGTCCATGGGTTATACATGTAAGTTTTTTGAATTCCCTGTTTCCATACAATTTTTCACCTTTCCTAGCCTATTTTATGCCTACCAATTATACTTCTTCTTTACTGTGCCTTTCCCCTACTATTCCTCTTCTTTCTCTCCCCACTGAAAACCCTCCATGTGATGTCCATTTCTCTGATTCTGTTCATATTCTAGTGGTTTTCTTAGTTTTTGTTTTTGTTGTTTTTCTTTTTCTTTTGTTAATTTGTTGATAGTTCTGAGTTTGTTGTTTTATTGTTTATAGTTTTTGATCTTCTTCAATTTCTTAGATAAGTCCCTTTAACATTTCATGTAATAAGGATTTGGTGATGATGAACTCCTTGAACTTGACCTTATCTGGGAAGCACTTTATCTGCCCTTCCATTCTAAACCATAGCTTTGCTGGATAGAGTAATCTTGGATGTAAGTTCTTGTCTTTCATGACTTCAAGTACTTCTTTCCAGCCCCTTCTTGCCTGTAAGGTTTCTTTTGAGAAATCAGCTGATAGTAGGTAGGTAACAGAAGTAGGTGTCCTTCTCTCTTGCTGCTTTTAAGAATCTCTCTTTGTCTTTAATGTGCCTTGATGTGTCTCTTTGTCTCTTTGTGCCTTGATGTGTTGGTCCTTTTTGGGTCCAACTTCTTTGGGACTCTCTGGGTTTCCTGGAATTCCTAGAAGTCTATTTCCTTTGCCAGACTGGGGAAGTTTCCCTTTACTATTTGTTCAAATATGTTTTCAACTTCTTGCTGTTCTTTTTTTTTCCTGGAACCCCTATAATTTAGATATTTGAAATGTTTGAAGTTGTCCCAGAGATTCCTAAGTCTTTCCTAATTTTTTGAATTCTTGTTCCTTCATTTTCTTCTGGTTAGATGTTTATTTTTTCCTTTTGTTCCAGATTGTTGCTTTGAGTTCTGGTTTTCTCCCTGTCACTGTTGGTTCCCTGAATATTTTACTTTATTTCACTTTGGGTATCTTTCATTTGTTCCTTCATTTTGCAACTGAGCTCAATCAGTTGTTTGAGCATCCTGATTACCAGTGTCTTGAACCCTGCATCAGACAGGTTGTCTATCTCCTTGTCACTTAGATTTTTTTTTCTGAGGTCTTGCTGTATTCTTTCATTTGGGTCATATTTCTTTGTCTCGGCACACCTGTTAAGTTATAAGGTGGTGGGGCCTTAGGTATTCACCTGGGTAAGGCAACCATCTTTGCTGCACTGTAGCACTGTCTGTGTGAGAGAGGCCAGAGAGGAAATAATGCAGCTGACCTGCTCAGCTCTAGCCCCTTTCCAGTGAACCCTCATGTGAGACTGGGAGTTTCTCCCACCTTGGCAACCCCTGCCATGGTCCACACCTGAGTATCAGTTTCCCATTCAATCAGCCCTACACCACACAGTCTGCTCCCTTGCCTTGGGTTCTCTCAGCCACACCTCGCCTCACAACTCAGTCTGGTCTGCCTATTTGCAGTGGATCCTTTCATCCAGTCCAACCCACAAGTTCTGCTGCCCTGCCTCAGGTTCTCTCCATCAGCCCATCTTACTAGTCTGGTTGGTTTCATTGACCATTTCTTTAATTCCTTGGTTGTTGGAGTTCCATGCAGTTTGATATTCTGGTTGTTTATTGATTTTAGATTGGTTATTATCCTCCTTTTGGTTGTGCGAGGAATCGAAGGGTTTCTACCTACACCTCTATCTTGGTCAGAACTCTAGGGGCACTTTACTTTTGTAAGGCCCAGTTTCTTCACCTGCAAATTGGGTATGATAATAGAATACACTCAGGAGGGTGTACATACAGAATACTAGCCCAGTGTCCAGCATACATTGAAGTCTAAACATATATCATTATTATACAATTTAAAAATCAGTATGCAAGTTCTTTTTTTGGTTTCTTTGGAGATACAGTGATTTCAGAAGAAAAATAAGGCTTGGGGGTAGGGTATTAGTATCCAATGAATACTTCAGCTCATTAAATCCTCACAGCAATCCTAGGAAACCATGTTGTTTTCTTTACTTAAAAGATGAGGCCATGCTTCCTTAGACAAGTTGGGTAGGTAACATATCCAAGGTCACAAAAGAGGCAGAGCTGGGATTCACCTCCAGGTTGGTTCTACCCTATTGGCCTTACTCTTGCTTCCAGGACACTTTCCTTCTCTTTGCTCCAGAAGTAGTAACTTCTAGACCTTCACATTCCCTGAACACTTCTGCTTTTCCCCAGCTCTGAGAGTTTATTTTCTTTCTGTCTATACTTTCCTTTCCCTCCACTTGTGCCCCTTAATTTATTGCCTATCTTTTCAGGTCCTGCTCAAATGCTACCTTCTTTCTTTAGCTCTTCTGAAAGTCTTCAGATTTAACCTCTTCCTCTGCTCTGCTTAAGACACTCACTTTCTTTCCCATGTCTTTTAGTTACTCTGTACCATCTACTTCCTATGTAAGACTGAGTTCTCCTTGAGTTCACACCCTGCACAAGGTTCAACTCTGTGTCACCATGGTGCCAGCAGCCCAGTAGAGTCATAATATAAGCAAATCCAACACGGAGGATCTCAACCATGCCAAGTCACAATGCTACCATTACATTAGCTATTTTAAATAGTCAGGGAATATAAATAAGCCTGCCACAGCAAATGCATGTCAGCAAAACCTATGTGAAAAGTATGTGGAGGACTTCACTGTGTGCCAACCAGTGACCAGGAGAGGAAACACTCCTGGTTTCCCCTCTCTTAAACATTGATTAAGTGACCAGACAAGTAGGAGGTAATGTTCCATCAATATCCTCAAGAAAATAAATTCAAATATTGTGAGTTATGGAGTAATATTGAATAAAGAGAATTTGATAAACTGATATGGGACTATAAACAAAAAAATCATACATGTAGTATGTTGCACATTGGGTAAGAGGAGCATTTCAGAAGTAATTTTAGTATACACAGTTTTTGTCTGAACAGAATAGGCATTTAGTACATGTTTGCTAAATTGTGGTATTAATTAGAATAAAATAGTCCAACCAAGATGGAGGCATAGGTAGAACCCTTTGCTTTCTCACACAGCCAAAGGGAGGATAGTGACCAATCTAAAATCAATAAATAACAAATAGTGCCCCAAAATTAAACTCTATGAAACTCCAACAACCAAGAAATTAAAGAAAAGATCAACTAGAATGACCAGACTGGTAAGGCAGTGGACCACTCAGGTTTACTCAGAAAAACCTTGGGGAGGCAGCAGACCAGGTGGGTGGGGTCATGTTGTAGGGAAGTGGTGGGTTGTGCAGGTAGGGTTGACTGAAGGTGAAATGGAGACTCAGAGTTGACTCTCGACTGTGGTGGTTGCTGCAGTGATAGGAACTCCCAGTCTCACACGAGAGTCTGTTGGAAAGTCTACTAGAGATTAGCAGCCCAGCTGCACTGTTCCCTCTCTGGTCCCTCCCCACAGGCAGTGTCACAGTGAAGCAAAGAGGGTTGCCTTGCCCATGTGAATACCTAAGGCCCCTCCACCTTACAACTTATCAGGTGTGCTGAGACAAAAAAATATGGCCCAAATGAAAGAACACAGCAAAACCTTGGAAAGAGAACTAAGTGATGAGGAGGTAGCTAACCTATCTGATGAAGAATTTAAAGCCCTGGTAATCAAAATCCTCAAAGAACTGATTTAACTTGGTTTAAAAATGAAAAAAAAAATAAATGAAGAAAACTCAAAGTGAAAGAAAGCAAAATATTTAGGGAACCAACAGTGACAAGAGGAAAACCAAGACTCATATCAATGATTTGGAACAAAAGAAAGAAATAAACATCCAAACTTCCAAAAAGAAGAAACAAGAATTTTAAAAAATAAGGAGAGACTGAGGAATCTCTGGGACAACATGAAACATTCCAATATCCAAAGTATAGGGAAGCTAGAAGGAGAAGAACAACAGCAAGAAATTAAAAACTTATTTGAACAAATAATGAAGAAAACTTCCCCAATCTGGCAAAGGAAATAGACTTCCAAGAAGTCCAGGAAGCCCAGAGAGTCCCAAAGAAGTTGGACCCAAACAGGAACACATCAAGGCACATCATAGTTAAGTTACCCAAGATCAAAGACAAAGGGAAGATCCTAAAAACAGCAAAAGAGAAGGACACAGTTGCCTACAAAGGAGTTCCCATAAGACTGATTTCTCAAAAGAAACCTTACATACAGGAAGGGGCTAGAAAGAAGTATCTGAAGTCATGAAGGGCAAGGACCTACACCCAAGATGACTCTATCCAGTAAAGCTTTCATTTAGAATGGAAGTGCAGGTAAAATGCTTACCTGATAAGGTCAAGTTCAAGGAGTTCATCATCACCAAATCCTTGTTATATGGAATGTTAAAGGGACTTAACTAAGGAAATAGAAGCTCAAAAATATGAACAATAAAATGACAACAAACTCACAACTATCAACAAATAAACATGAAAGAAAAGAAAAACAACAAAAAGAAAAACTAAGCAAACAATGAGAATAGGGACAGAATCAGAGAAATGGGTGTTACACAGAGGGAGTTCAGGGGGGAAGGGGAGAGGAGGAATAGTGGGGGAAAGGTGCAGGGAAGAAGAAGCATAATTAGTAGGCATAAAATAGATGGGGAGAGATAAAATTGGTATAAGAAACAGAGGACTCAAAGAACTTATATGCATAAGCCATGGACATGAACTAAGCAGGGGTAATGCTGGAAGGTTGAGGGGCAGGGTGGATGGGGGGTAAAGGAGGAAAACTAGGAAAACTGTAACAGCATAATCAATAAAAATACTTTAAAATTAGAATAAAATAAACCATAAATTGTATGACTTTGAAATTGAGGGTTACAAATAGATACCACTTTCCACCGGTCAGAATGGCCATCATAAACAAAACAACAAACAACAAGTGTTGGAGAGGTTGTGGAGAAAAGGGAACCCCAGTGCATTGTTGGTGGGATTGCAGACTGGTACAACCACTATGGAAAACACTATGGAATTTTCTCAGAAAACTAAAAATGGATTTGCGTTTTGACCCTGCAATTCTACTCCTAGGATTATATCCTAAGAACTCTGTAACACCAATCCAAAAGTATCTGTTGACTTCAATACTTGTAGCAGCACAATTTACAATAGCCAAAGTGTTGGAAGCAACCTAGGTGCCCATCAGTAAATGAATGGACCAAAAAACTATGGTACACGTACACAATGGAATTCTATGCAGTAGAAAGAAAGGAGCTCCTACCCTTTGCAACAGCATGGATGGAACTGGAAAGCATTATGCTAAGTGAAATAAGCCAGGAGGTGAAAGACAAATACCACATAATCTCACCTTTAACAGGAACTTGAACAACAAAATAAATAAGCAAGCAAAATATAACCAAAGACACTGAAATACAAAACAGGCTGACAGTGACCAGAAGGGAGAGGGGAGGAAATTTCAGGGGAAAAGTGGAAGGATTTACAGGAACTAGTATAAAGGACACATGGACAATAACTAAGGGGGTGGAAATGGGAGGGAGGTGGGGAGCACTGGAGGTGTGGGCTGGGATGAAATTAAAAGACAGAAAACAGTACTTGAACAACAATTAAATAAATTTAAAAAACTGAAATCTACTCTAATATAGAGAAAAATTGGGAAATTGTTATATGTGTTAATTAAAAAAAGAAATCGAGGGTTACAAAAAACATCAAAAAAAGAAAATTCTTTTCCATCCTTAAATAATTTCCCATAACAGTATATAAGTAGAAATATATCTAAGTGCTAAAGATAGCATAAGTAATTATAGGTGGACTGAAGTGTGACAAGTAATTTTATTGGAAAGGAAATTCATCTTGTCACTTATTGCCTGCAATCCAAATTTATCCAAGACCAGTCAGGAGGCAATCTCATTTCATTCAGGATAAACCAGAGCTTAACGTTCCAAAATTTGTCATCTTGAATGTCTGAAATAGTCATTCAAATGGTTGGTTTCCTCTTGTTTAGAATGTTTGTTGTTATAATTAACAAGATGCCTTGGTTTTTCTAAAATATTACACAGTACAACCTCATTATAACAGGATTTTCTCTGGAATAGCTCTTTGTGGAAAAGATTGTAGTTGCTGAGTTACAAAGACTATTGTATTTTCTCGAAAGGCAGACAAGCTCCCAAAGTATGAAAGCCCTGACTGCCCAGAACAGTTGTATGGTGAAGCATTAGCTATACACTGGGTTTTCTCATCCTTCAGTTGAATATTCCCCTTCATTGTTGTTTCAACAATGGTTAGTCACAATCCAGCAATGTCAGAACCTGGCTCATCATGATCCTGTCTCATGATGGTTATTTTTCATCCTTTTCCATTTGGCCTTGTGCCCTGAGAGGCTAATCTCTGTGTATTGCAAAACTCAGGATCTCCTGCCCTTTGGCATCTGTTTAAGTTTCACTAATTATGGGGCACTGGGGAGGTTGAAAAACAGAAGGAGAGTGAATCTGGGGTTTTTATTTCCACCAGGACATGATTTAGCCCTTTTTTGTTTTGTTTAAGCCATTGCTTCTCTTGAGCATCACTCTTACAACTATAGCAACCTATTTCAAGTTCCAGAAAGGCTACCACTTTTTGTGTCTTCATGACTAAATGTGATGGGGGATCATCACTAACCTTTCTTGTTTTTCCTTAATCTTACCCACAACTTCATAGTTCTTCTTAAACTTTCCCCAACACCTCCACTTAAGTGTGTCATGTTTCCTATTAACTCTGCTTGATGCAGGCCCCAAGATAAGATTACATCAATAAAATACTTATTTGTACAATGGCTGCCCTTATATTTGCTCCTTGAAACACCATGACCTTCTCTGACTACTTTATCTATGATAGGGGTCCTGCCATTATTTTCCACCAAGATACCCTGTTTATTTTCCTTACAGCACTTATAATCTGGAAGTATAATGTTGATTTCTTATTTACCTTTTTATATTCTTTTATAGCAGAATGCAAGGTCCATGGGGCAGTTATGATGTTTATTTTGTAAATTGCTCAATAGTAATTTGGGGCACAATGGAAATGGATTTCTATCTTACTAGTTCAGGCCTGGCCAGAGAACCTGGGGTCAAGCACATGACCCCAGTTTCTTATAGTTTCTGGTCTCAAGTTCAGCTTTAGGCAGAATAGGACAGCAATATTGTGGGGCCCTCTGAATTCTACATTCAGCTTCAAGTTTGCACCAGCCTCTCTGTTGTTACGTGTTACATATAAGAATGAAGTAGGAGAATTTCCAGCCTGAAATGGCCGCAACTGTTTTAGCATTTGGAGAAATAGGTCAGGCTAGTGACCTTTAAACTGCATTTGGCATAGATACAAAGTTTAAGGAATGTCCTACCTTTAGTAACTGGAAACATCATAGGTACATAAAGTTTCAAAGGGAGAGTCATTTATAGCATCTGTGACCTACATGGGAGCCCAGAAAACTCACTACCATGTCATTCCTCAAGGAGTGGATTAAAAATGATTGATTATGTGATTTAAAATTATTGTTATGGTTCTAAGATGTTTTAACTGAAGAGTGCTTTTTGGTTTTTCATAGTTAGAAATGGCATCCATATTCCTATCTGATATGGAACACATTTCCCACTGTGCCATTTGGGAAATATTCTTTCCTAGCAAACAAACAAACAAAACAATGTGGCGATGATAGTCAAAAGCAGAACATGGAAGTGAGTGCAGAGGGGGCTCAGATACAGAAAAGTGCAAAGCCATGCAAATTAAAAGGAAATGATTACTAGTGAATGGGCAAATGGCTATTTGCAGAATGCACAGGAAAGAAGCAACCTCTTTTTTAAATTTATTAAAGTTGATCAAGCTTTTATTGTACTTCAAGTGAACTAACAACACAGATTCATATCAATAGAAAAGCATATTCTGAAGGTCAGAATAAAGTAATTGAGGACTTGAGTCTGAAGAGTTTTTCAGAAACAAGATTATTCCAGTTCCTCCTTTAGTGTTCCCTTGAGGATCAGTCTAATCAGTGTAAAGGCCTTGGAAGGGTTGCCCGTTGTGCTTAGACTCCTTTCTGCAGGACTTGTACAGCTGAACCACATCTCTCTTTAAAATGATGAGCACTTTGCAGTATCTAGTAGCAGGTTCTTCATTCTGCAGATCCTTTATGACCATCCTAGATAGGAATGTTTACCACCCTTTCAGAGAAATGCTGGGTAAACTCTGAACCTAGTACATTAACCATAACTGGAAGTTTAATGGGTTGTTAGGGAAGGGGTGGAATGCTGAGATGAAGCTAAAATCTGTGGGTGATGTAAAAATTGGTATGAAGCCAATAATGGGGTTTATTTTCTTGATATATTTGTATTTAAGAACCTTCTTTTATTCATTCTTGGATTATAGGCTCTAGGCATTCCAATTTCTAATTCAAACTAAATTTTGCAAGTATTAGCTTGTATTTTCAACTCAAAATGCCTTGCCTTTTCAATTTTTACCTAAATGCAATGGGTGGCATTTGTTAAATTATGGAAAGATATATACAGTAGATTTCTAAATTGTTAGGAAGAATTGAGTCTCTATGCCATTAGGTCTGTTTTGAAAATGATTCATCTATCACTCTTTTTCTCTCTTTCATGGAGGACAAATAGAATACCTTAGGAATTGTCCATAAATGAAGATGAATTGATATTCTGTCCATCACATAACATTGCTCTGTGCTTTCCCAAGAATAGAAACCATTTAAATTCTCATCATTCCCTTTAGTTTGTTGATCTTAAAAGCTTATCAGTTTCTCTGCTCAACATAAAATGTCATCACTTCTAAATTCTGCAAAGGTTCATACAAAAATAATATTCAGGGACTGAGAATTCAGTAAGATATGCTCCAATCCCCAAACTTCCTTAAATTAACTGGTTTAACTTTTATGCTATCTAGTGACTTGTCTGTGAGCACATCAGCAGCAAGGATGGCATTCCATTCATCTTAAGTGTTTCTACTTAATTAGATTCAACAAGTGGGTTGAATGAATAAAGTCGAAACCTCTATTTTATACAATTAGTCTGAGCTGAAATGTCTTTAATCACATTGTGTTCCTACCATCCAATTCTCCCATTCTTCTTTGCATTGAAGTTTATTTTTAAAAGCATGAAGTAAGATAAAATTTAACAATTATCTGGTTAATTTAGTTAGAACACATGGCTCAAGATGAATATACCCAAGAGATTCAGATTTGTGTGGAATATTGCCTATATGATCAAATCAAAATCAATTATGTCCATACAAAGATTGTTCAAGAATGTTCACAGTAACTTTTAATAATACCCCAAACTAGAAATATGACAAATGCCCATCAGTAAGAGATTGAATAAACAAATTGTGTATACCCATAAAATGGAACAGTACTCACTAAAAAAAAAAAAAAAAGAGCTAAGTACTGATACATAAAACTACTTGGATAAATCTCAAAAATGTTTGGTTACATAAAAGAGGCCAGACACAAAGAAATACACACTGTCTGGTGGCATTTAAATGAAGCTCAGGGACTGTCAAAATTAATCCACAGTGACAGTCATAGTCATTAGAACCAAGCACTCTCCATGGGGTGATGACACCAGGGGAATTGGAGAGCTTCCTGCTTCTACCAGGCCAATCAAGGGATGGAAAATGAGCTTCCGGCTTGGCTCCACTGAGACCATTTGGGTATGTGAATCAGAGTGCCACTTGCTTATGCGAGTGGAAGATCAGCTCCTTTGATAAAAGATCAACTCCCTGTTTGACCTTGCTAAGCCCTGGGAGGAGTTGTGGGGTGGGAAGGGTGCCTTTGCTCTATTGGTGTTTGGTTGGCGTAGCGTGGTCCTTTGGTTAGCGACAACAGATTTCTCTGGGAGCTTCTTTGTCTGTTTCCACTGGTGGTTCAGAGCTGAAGGCTCCTGGGCTGCCCTTTCCTGGATGTACAGGAGGCAGTTTTAAGGAAGCCCAGAAACTCATTTTCATTGATTCCTGAGTTCCAAGGCAGTCTACCCTCTCCTCTCCACTTTTCACAGTCTTTTAATGCTCTTTATTTTTCAGTCCAGGGATGTTTTTAGTTGGAAGAGGGTAGACTTGGACAGTGTAGGGCTACTCTTTGAGGAGTTTGAGTTGGAAGACCTATGAAACTGTAAATAACTGTGATTGTCAGTAAAAACAGCAGTCTGGGTCTCCAAGGAATTGCTGTCTTTGTGGTTGGATTTTCAATGGGCTCCTTGAAAATTTCCAGAGGCTCCTGGTTCCAACATTAGTAATAGACATTTACCTTTTGTGTTCAAGAGAATTCCTAAGAGAAAATCCATTCTGCCTCATTTTAACAAGTGTAGTGAGAAGAATGAAAGCTTCAGGAAAGCCCCAAATAGGAACTATTGAGAGAATAATGCACCCTCTCCCCACGTTGAAAGAGCAGCATAAAGGAAAGAATAAACAAATGGGATCTCATCAAAATAAGAAGCTTCTGCGTGGCTAAAGAAAACAGTATTTAAAATAAAAAGACAACCAACTGTATAGGAAAATATATTTGCCAATGATACCTCAGACAAGGGTTTAATCTCCAAATATACATAAAGAACTTATACAACTCCACTCTAAGAAGACAAGCAACCCCATTAAAAATGGGCAAAAGACTTGAATAGCAACTTCTCCAAGGAGGACATAGAGAAGATCCAGAGACATAAGAAAAGATGCTCAATATCACTAGCTATCAGAGAGATGCTAATTAAAACCACAATAAGGAACCATTTCACACTGGTCAGAATGACCATCATAAACAGAGCAACAAACAACAGGTCTTAGAGACGTTGTGGAGAAAAGAGAACCCTAGTGCACTGTTGGTGAGATTGCAGACTGGTACAACCACTATGGAAAACACTATGGAATTTTCTCAGAAAACTAAAAATGGATTTGCCTTTTGACCCAGCATTTCTAACCCTAGGATTATATCCTAAGAACCCTGTAACACCAATCCAAAAGTATCTGTGGACTCCAATACTTATAGTAGCACAATTTACAATCGCCAAGTGTTGGAAGCAACCTAGGTGCCCATCAGTAAATGAATGGACCAAAAAACTATGGTACATATACACAATGGAATTCTATGCAGCAGAAAGAAAGAAGAAGGTCCTACCCTTTGCAACAGCATGGATGGAACTGGAAAGCATTACGCTAAGTGAAATAAGCCAGGAAGTGAAAGACAAATACCACATGATCTCACCTTTAACAGGAAGCTAAACAACAAAACAAACAAACAAGCAAAGTGTAACCAAAGACACTGAAATAGAGAACAGGCTGGCAGCGACCAGAAGGGAGAGGGGAGGGAATTTCAGGGGGAAATTGGAAGGATTTACAGAAACAAGTATAAAGGACACAGAGACCAAAACAAGATGGGGGTTGGAAATTGAAGGGAGGTGGGAAGGGGTGGGGATGGGCTGGGATGTAAGTAAAAGACAGAAAAGTGTACCTGAACAACAATTAAAATAAAAAAAAATTAGTTAGCTAAAAAAAAAAATAAAGCAGTGTATTCACATTAAAGGAAAAACACCAACCAATGTCTTACATAGATTTGTTTTGGATTGCATGTTTCTTTTTCATTTTGTTGTATTTTATTTTTAAAATATCTTTTAAAAATTATAAAATTTTGTATCATATGTATTATTGAATCTCAACCTATAAGCATTAAGCACAACAAAATCAATACAAACTTTTTTGAAATCTTTTTTAAAATTTATTTATTTTAATTGTTGTTCTTTTTTTGAAATATTTGAGTAAGGAGTACCCACATACTCCAGTGACTGCCCCTCCAATGGCTTTGATATCTTTGTAAACGTCACTGAAGGGAGACCCATGCCACTTCTGGGCTCTTTATTCATCCTCGCCTCACTGACCCAGCATTATAACCGGACGAAGAGGCCCCCAAGACTAATCCTGTGATGCTGCACATCAGAGGCTGGCAAATTACAGACTGTGGGCCAAATGTGGCCCACCAGGTGTTTTATCAATAAGGTTTAGTTGCACCCTGACTAGTGTGGCTCTGTTAGTTGGAGAATTGTCATGTTTGCCTAAAAGTCACAGGTTCAATTTTTGGACAGGGCACAAACCTGGGTTGTGGGTTTTATCCCCAGGAGGCAACCTGGGCATAAGAACCAATTAATGTTTGAGACAAACATTAATGTTTGTTAACAAAACAATTAATTAAGTAATTAATTAATTAAAGAAATAATGTTTTTCTCACATCAATACCCTCTTTTTCTCTTCCTATCTCAAACCAATCAATTATATATATATAATTGATTATATATATATATATATATATATATATATATATATATAAACCATATATACATATGGTTTAATTGCAACACAGCCACATTCATTCTTTTATGCACTAAGGTGCCCTTCAGACTATAGTAAGAGCAGTATAATCTGTATCACCCACAAAGCCAAAAATGTTTATGATCTCCCTCTTTACAAATACAGTTTTCTGACCACCACTCTACATCCTGTTTACCTGAGCCACTGACTCCTTTACTGGCCCCTCCTCATCCTCCTGATTTCTGAACCCTGAAACCTTCCAGGGCATAGTTTCTAGACACCCCTTTATCTCATCATTGATTCATTAGGCCAGTGATTCTCAACACCGACTACTTTTTAGAATCACTTGGAAAGCTTTATAAAAATATTTATTTCCTGGTGTCAACCCTAGACATTTTGATTGAATTAGTTTGGTTTAGAGCTTAGTCTTCAGTACTTTCTGAAAGTTCCCCAGGTGATTACAGGATTAGGAACAATCATTCCAAGAAATTTTGTCTAGTTTTAAGTTTTATATACATACAAATAATATATATAGCTTAAATATGTGTATATAACTTATATATTTAATATATAAATATATTATTTATATATATATAATTTGTATTATCAATATACAAATTAACTGCATGTACCACTCCCAAATTGTGCCTTCAGTCCCACTATCTCCCTTGCATTCCATATTCACAAATCCACTGCTTCACTGCCATTTTCCACTTGGATTTCTAATAGGCATTTCAAATTTAACACATTTAAACCAGAACTCTCAGTTTCCTCTCTGCTCCTCCTTATTTCAGCCAACAGCATTTCATTCTTTCAGTTGCATAGGACAAAAATGCAAGTCATTCTTTGCTGCTCCCTTTCTGTCATGTTCCAGTTTCTAATTCATTAGCGAATTCTTCTGTATCTTCAAAATCTATGATAATCCAACCACTTACCATCTTCCTGCCATTGCCTGGTCCAAGCCATGAACATCTCTCCTGGGAATTTTGCAATAGTGTCTCTGCCATGGTCTCCTGATTTCTGCTTATTGTGCCTCTGAAGTCTTTATTAAAACCGAAGGCAGGGATGGGAATAAAAGACTGAAAAGTGTACTTGAACAAAAATTAAATAAAAAAAGAAAATCATAAAAATAAACTGAAGGCAGTATAATTGTAATAGAGCATGAGGCAGATGTAATCACCCCTCTGTGCAAAGGCTGTTGATGGCTTCCTCTCTTCCTCAGAGTAAATACTAGAGTCATTAGATTGGCTTGAAAGACTCAGCACCATTCAGCTTGCTGTTATTTTCTCTCCACCTTTGCCTGCTGCCTGTTCCTCTTTCCTCCGTCAGGCTGAGATACACCAGGCTCCTGGTCATTCTTTGAAGATACTCTTTTTTTCAGCGTATCTGCACCTTCCCTTTGAGAGTGCTTGCCCCACCCCTAGATATGCTAATGGTTCCTCTCAACTATTTTCTTCTCAAGGATGCTTGAGAAGAAAAAGATTCCCTAAATCTTTTTATTTTTCTTCTCTTGCTTTACTTCCCCCGCCCCCAAGCATTTTCATGTGATCTTTTTGTTTACTTATACTTTGTCTTGCCCTCTCTAGAACGTATGGTATAATTGCAACAGGGCTACTGTGGTACACAACCCCTACAGGATCATGCAATTGTCTGTGGGAAAGTGCCCCTGGGAATTGTGCAGTACACACCCTGAACAGCAGCACACAGTGACCTGCATTAAAGAAAATGTCTTGTTTTAGTTCCCTGCTATACGTCCAGGACCTGGAACAGTTCCTGATGCAGAATAGACTCTTAATGTTTGTTAGATGAATTGTTGAATGCATGACACTTATAAGTTTGCTTTGATTGATGTTCAGAAAAGCAATGCTTTGAACCAGTTTTCTAAACATTTAAAAGGTAATCTTGTTCATCTTGACATTTTTACATATTTGAGAAAAGGATTCCTCCCCTTATTTAAAAAAAAATTCTAATATCATTTCTTATTTTTCTTTTGGCTTTTTTCATGGACAAGATGAAATCTTTCATAAGTTACTTGACTGCAGCCCTATCATTCTTTATCACTAAACTCCAGTTTTTAAAAATCACACTTTTTACCTGACATTACACAAATACTTATTTATTTTATGTCTTTCTATTGAACTGTAAGTGCCATGAATGTAAGGGTTTTGTTTTGTTCAAATCCTGGATCATAGTGGGTACTCAATAAATATTGGTTAAAAGGAAGGAAGCAAAGAAGGAAAGGAGGAAAGTAGAAGGAAGGAAGGAAACAAGAAAGAAAGAAAGGAAGGAAGGAAGGGAGGGAAGAAAAATGATTGATGGATACAGTGCAACTTGGGGATCACAAAAATTGGAACTAAAGGGGCTGGAGGATTTCTGATAAGTCAGTGTATCTGGTTCACACAGACAGCCAGAACAGAGTATGTCCTCAATTATATAGATTGATTATCTTCATCTATAAAATTCCAAAGATTGTTTATAAATATTTATTTCTGGGCAAAAAACTAAATGAAATATGCATATGTACCAATTAAAATCATAATCATTTGTATATATATAATATTCGGCCATAAGAAAAATGAAAATCTTGTCATTTGTGGCAAAATTAATAGACCTTAAGAGCATTATGCTAAATGACACAAGCTGGAGACAGAAAGATTTTGAAAAGTTGAATTACACCAAGAGTAGAAAAGTTGTTGTCAGAAGCTAGGGGGCAGAGGAAAGGGGAAGGAGTGTGCCAACAGGTACAAATTTTTGTCTATAAGATGAATAAGGTCTGAGGATTTAATGTAAAGTATGGTGACTGTAGTTAATAACAATATATTGTATAAAGAAAATTAGCTAAGAAAGTAGAACTTAAATATTTTCACCAAACAAAAAAGATAGACATATAACATGATGGACGTGTTGACCATCTAGGTATTAATGATCACAATGTATATCAAGTCAGCACCATGTATATTTTAAATATTTTACAATTTCATGTGTCAGTTATACCCAAATAAATCCTAAACTTAAAAGCAATTTTTGCCCTGGCTGGTGTAGCTCAGTGGATTGTGTGTGGGCCTGTGAACCAGAGGATCGAGGTTTGATTCCCAGTCAGGGCACATGCCTGGGTTGCAGCCAGTTCCCTGCAGGCCAACTCCCAGCAGGGGACGCATGAAAGGCAGCCATACATTGATGTTTTTCTCCCTCCTTCCCCTCTGAAGATAAATAAATAAATAATAAAATCTTTAAAAAAAATAAAAGCAATTTTTAATTATTTTTTGAAGATTTTATTTATTTATGTTTAGAGAGAGGGAAAGGAAGGAGAAAGAGAGAGAAACATCAATGTGTGGTTGCCTCTTGTGCATTCCCAGCTGGGAACTGGCCTGCAACCCAGGCATGTGCCCTGACTGGGAGTTGAACTGGCGACACCCTGGTTTACAGGCTAGCACTTAATACCCTAAGCCACACTAGCCAGGGCTAAAAATAATTTTTAAAAAGAAACAACTTGACAAAATAACTTGAGGGTCACAAAAGTAAGTGGTTGAGAGAATGTATTTTGTAGTCATTATGATCTTTCCATGAATATCAAAACTACCAGTTTAAAAAATCACAAACAGCCCTGGCTGGTATAGCTCAGTGAATTCAGCATAGGCCTGTGAACCAGAGGATTGTGGTTCAATTCCCAGTCAGGGCACATGCCTGGGTTGCAGGCCAGTTCCCAGCAGGCCAACTCCCAGCAGGGAACACACAAGAGGCAACCATACAATGATGTTTCTCTCCCTTTCTCCTTCCCTTCCCCTCTAAAGATAAACAAATAAAATCTTTAAACTTTTATGTTAAAAATCATAAACATTTAGTGGCTTTGAAAATAGAATAATAGAGACAGAGTTGAATTTAAAAACAATTTTAACACATATTTACTTGCACAATCTAACTTGTTGAATAATACAGTGAAAAAAGCTAATGCACGGAGTTCCAGCCAAGATGGAGGCATAGGTAGAAACATTTTGCTTCCTTGCACAACCAAAAGGAGGACAACAGCTGACCAATAAACAATCAAAAGGACCAGAAAATCAAACTGCATGGAACTCTGACAACCAAGGAATTAAAGAAAAAAATCAACCAGATTGGTAAGGCAGATTATGCAGCTGACTCAGAAAAACTGCTGGAAGGTGGCTGAGGGACTGGCCTGACTGCTGAGCTCCACAGAGCTTCACGGGAAGGACTGACTTAAGAGGCAAACTGAGACTCAGAGCTGACTCTCAGTGGGAGATACTTCCAGTCTCACACTAGAGTCTGCTGGAAAATGTGCTAGAAATAAGCAGGCAAGCTGCATTTTTCCCTCTCTGGCCCCTCCCCCACAGGCAGCACAGCAAAGAGGGTTGCCCTGCCCAGTTCAATACCTAAGGCCCTGCCCCTTACAACTTATCAGGTGGGCCAAGACAAAGAAATATGGCCCAAATGAAAAAACACAGCAAAACCTTAGAACTAATTGATGAGGAGATAGCTAACCTTTCTGATGGAGGATTTAGAGCCCTGGTAATCAAAATGCTCACAGAATTGATTGGGCTTGGTCAAACATTTAAAGAACAAATGAAAGACACCCAAAGTAAAATAAGGCAAAATATTCAGGAAATCAACAGTGACAGGAAGAAAACCAGGACTCAAAGCAATGATTTGGAACAAAAGGAAGAAATAAATATCCAACTGGATCAGGATGAAGATACCAGAATAAAAAAAAAATGAAGAGAGGCTGAGGATTCTCTGGGACAACCGGAAACATTCCAATATCCAAAGTATAGGGGTGCCAGAAGGAGAACAACAGTGAGAAATTGAAAACTTATTTGACCAAATAATGAAGAAAACTTCCCCAATCTGGCAAAGGAAATAGATTTCCAAGAAGTCCAGGAAGCCCAGAGAGTCCCAAAGAAGTTGGACCCAAACAGGAACACATCAAGGCACATCATGGTTAAGTTACCCAAGATCAAAGACAAAAGGAAGATTCTAAAAGCAGCAAGAGAGAAGGACACAGTTACCTACAAAGGAGTTCCCGTAAGACTATCAGCTGATTTCTCAAAAGAAACCTTACATACAAGAAGGGGCTAGAAAGGAGTATTTGAAGTCATGAAGGGCAAGGACCTACATCCAAGATTACTCTATCCAGCAAAGCTTTCATTTAGAATGGAAGTGCAGGTAAAATGCTTACCTGATAAGGTCAAGTTCAAGGAGTTCATCATCACCAAATCCTTGTTATATGGAATGTTAAAGGGACTTAACTAAGAAAATAGAAGCTCAAAAATATGAACAATAAAATGACAACAAACTCACAACTATTAACAAATGAACCTAAAAGAAAAAATTAACAATGAAAAGAAAAACTAAGCAAACAACGAGAATAGGGACAGAATCAGAGAAATAGATATCACACAGAGGAAATTATGTGGGAGAGGAAAGGGAGGAATGAGGGGAAAAGGTACAAGGAAGAAGAAGCATAATTAGTAGGCATAAAGTAGATGGGGAAAAATGAAAATGGTATAGGAAACAGAGGACTCAAAGAACTTATATGTACATGGACATGGACATGAACTAAGCAGGGGGGATGCTGAGGGTTGGGAGACAGGGTGAAATAGGGGGAGAAAATTGGGAAAACTGTAATAGCATAATCAATAAAAACATTTTAAAAAGCTAATGCAATTAAATAATTAGAAACCGTAAAAATTAGGTCTTTTACATGAAATAAAACTTTAGATACTTGGTGCTCTAACCAGTGTGGCTCACTTGGTTGAGCATCATCCTGTACATGGTTATTGGTTTGATTCCTAGTCAGGGCACATGACTAGGTTGTGGGCCAGGTCCCCAGCTGGAGCAATGCAAGAAGCAATCAAGTGATTGATGTTGCTCTCACACATCAATGTTTCTCTCCCTCATGTTCTCCCTTCCTTCCTTTCTCTCTCAAAATAAATAAAATCTTTTAAAAATCATATTACAAGTGTTTGGTGGAAAACTATTTTTAAAAACTCTAGATACTAGGAATGTTGGTAATCACATTGATTTTTGCTTGCTTTCTTTTTATGTTTTCTATTATATTGATTATGCGAATGAACTTTTTATATTTGTTTTGCTGATTTGCTTTCTTTTCTTTTTACTTCTGTGTTAAAAAGACACATTCCTTAAATGTGAATAGCAGAATGGACAAAAATGGATACAATCTAAAAACCTGAAAACAAATTTTTTTCCATTACTAATGATCTTAATCTGCTCCAGAAAAAAATTATTTTTTTGGTGATGAGGTGATAAAAACTGTTTGATAAATGTTGAAAAGAAATAGGTATATTTGCTAAAATTCTTTCCAGTGTTCTTAAGTTGCTTGAATGACACATCATGCATCTTTTCACAAAATGTCACAAGTGTCTTTTCTCCTGTCAGTTTGTAACTGCTCTGCCTATGAAATTATTTGTTTAGAGCCAAACAATTGCATATTGTGGGCAACTCATCTTTTTGTTGCTCAAGGAAAGAAACTCAATCTCAAAATTATACCTTTCTTATCTATAGATAAGTAAAAAAAAAAAAGGCTTATATGTCCTGTCACTTTCCTCAGAAAAACTGCGATCTCTTAAAAAAATAAACACGTTTTTGAAAGCAGTATATGATGCAGAAGAAGCTGTCAGAGGAAAAACCAGGGGTATTTCAAGACCTTGTATAACATTTGTAGGAATTCTCAGCATCAGAGCAGACATTATAATCTTGAGAAAGGCTGTGCTGAAAACAAATGGCTGATTTTTATGGAGAGAGAGGGGTGTTTTTGCCTTAAAAGAAGATTTTTGCGTTTCTTATGGTCTTTGCTTCAGATAGTTACAACAACAAAAGTCTGTAAACTGACAATATTTTAATATTTTAATGTTAATTTTTTTAGTCAACTCAAGGAGAGGAAAAACTATGCATCATTGCATCATTGGGGGAGTGAAAAGTTACTTTTTCTTGGAAGGGGTTAAAATATATAAGAAAAGAAGAATGAGGTGACATTAATAACTGCTTTTTAATTGGAACAATAAGGAAAAGTGTCCAGAGGGGAACCAAATCAAATAAGAACAAAGTGTTTTTTTCCCATGAACACATTATTTATCTTTAATATAAACATTTAATTAACTACTTTATCTTCCACTAAGAAGAAGCAAAACAAAGAAAATAAACACTAAATCATGCTGAAATTATACAGGAGTGAAATACTAAATAAAAATATAAAGAAAACAAGCTGAAACAATAATAAATCTATCATTTCTCATGATAGGATTTTTGCTCTTGTAATGTGGGTTTTACTTGAAAGTCTCTGTGTATATTTTGTGGTTATTAGATTGCACAAGACAAAGGAGACATATCTACAAAGCTAATGACAGTAATTTAAATAACTAAGTTCTGAATGGCATTTTCATTTTTGTTCTGTTGATTCAATGGCAAGAGTAGGTATTAAGTTCAAAACTTTAATTAATGATCAGTTGAGGATAAAATTTATCAGTGATTTGTGCCTAGTTCTTTTATTATTTTAGATATAATTGTAAATTCTAGATGAAAATAAACTCTTTTTTTCTCCACTCTTACTCACATGTGTACACACAAACTCACATGTCCATTTATGGTTTAGTAAAAGATTTGCAAACTCATTGCTTTGTCGATATATGAACATTCAAACTTATAGAAAATTTTTGTAAGAGTTTATCTGAGCTGAACTGAGCACATGCCCAGAACCAAGATTGCCATGGTTGAGAAAATACTCTGGAGAATGGCAGTTTTACCGGTTTTTACTTTGTTTGGAATCAAAGGAGGAATGTAAGGAAGATTACCTGAAATTCACTGGTGGTAGATTAAGGAGGTGGGAGAAAGCAAGAGAGAGAAATCATTATGATTGGATAAAAAATAAAACGGAGAGATATATACTTCTTGTACACTTGTAGGTACAGCATAGTTAATGTTTAACATTAACAGTAAGTGGGATGGTATATAGGTAACAAGATCATGTGCTCCTTTCAGGGTGGTTATGCCACTTGAGGGGCCTGAAAATAGGATTATTCTGGCACTCCAAAGGTATGTTGACCTCCACACACAAGAATGATGGGCAGGGCTTGCTAAAGCAAAGATAAATCTTTTACTACAGAAGTTATAGGCCTGACCTGCCCTGTTAAAAGTTTATGATTAAATCACACTAAGAGGTTACTTTCAGTCACTGAGCTTGTCATATTTAATACATACCCATGGCTGGTGTGGCTCAGTGGATTGACTGCTGGCCTGAGAACCAAAGGGTCACTGGTTCAATTTCCAGTCAGGGCATATGCCTGAGTTGTAGGCCAGGTCCCCAGTAGGGGCACTTGAGAGGCAACCACACATTGATGTTTTTCTTCCTCCCTTTCTCCCTCCTTTCCCCTCTCTAAAAATAAATAAATAAAATCTTTAAAAAAATTTACTGCATAGTTTCTTTTTCACTCACAGCTCTAAAGAACAAGAGGGGTAATATAAAGAGGAGAAAGCCCTGCGTAAGACGCTAGGGAGTAGTGAGGATTGTAGCAAACTTGACTGAACAGATTGCTTGAGGAAGTAGCTGCTAATTATCTCAGTCAGTGATTGACACATAAGAATGTAATTTAGTATTGATAGATCCTCTTATTTGCAGGAGAAGTCTTGAGTCCATATGTTTTATGAAATCTCCCAATGTTTAAATTTAATTAATTTAACTGAACATACAAACAAATAAACAGGGCACCTTCCTCCCCCCAAAATTTGTCTATGGGCCATATTTAATCTGTTCTCTATCAGCATGTTGCCTATTGCTTGGCAGAGAAAGTTAGGAGGCTTAGGATTCAATCTCTTCTTTTTATTCCTTAGTTGGGAGGGCTTGGGCAAATTCTGTAAGATAAGAGATTTGTACCAAGAATGCAGACTGATTTGAAATTTTATAGTGTAAGAGAATTTAGGTAACGTCTCACCCCATCTACTTATTTTAGTGATGAGGATGTTGAAGTCTAGACAGGCTCATTGGTTTATCTAAGTTTCTAGAGGAGAGCGATGTCGGAGCTGACACTAGAAACACAGACTCCCAGGCCACAGAGCCATTCAGTGACAAAAGCAATGAGAATGTTCAGGTCAAGGGGAAATAAAGTCATGACCATTGTTTTTAATTTTTTAAAAACTCACTTTTTAACAAACTGCAAAGCAACATGGTCTTTTCTGCACCTATCCAGCATGCTGCATAGTCCCTACTATACACTTATCTTCAAATATACAAGGTCTGGCAGAAGTGACACCTGCTGAGTGGGGTTGGTAGGATAATAACATGGGTGTAATAATTTATAGTTTTAATTTGCACATTCCACCTAAGATGTCTTATGGTATGCTTGAGCAAAACAGAATTACATGCCTATGATTTTGTAATAAACGATTTTGTAATAAAAAAAGGGCATTATTTGTGCTGGATCCTGTATAATGAATGAGTGAGTGAATGAAGAAAAAAAGGAAGAAGTGATCGTATGCAGGATTGTGTTTGAACTAAATTCAGCAAAAATACCTATTGTATACTAGAAAAAACATTAAAATAAACAGAACAAAACAAAAAAGCTCCATCTTGCTGAATCTCTGATTTAGGATTAAACAGGAATATAAGTTTTCTAAGATCTCATTTTGGATTGCTCCTTAGTGCTGGGAATTCAATTTATTGACTCCATTGAAGTGCCTAGCAGAGAATGTATAAGCATTAGCTGGTTGTATATGATACAAAGAAACATGATATAAAAGATGGTTTTCATGATAGTCCACAGAAAAATGGAGCCAAGTCAAGCATGCCCTTGTTCATGGATTATTAAAAAAACAATTTTTTTCAAAAAATGTATATCTTTTATGGAGTTCTGACCTAGAATTTAATTCACATTGTTTTCATATTCCCCATGGATGTCTGTTGCTCCCAAGCTTAAAAAGCTTGTCTAGCCCTGACTGGTGTAGCTCAGTGGATTGAGCGCGGGCCTGCGAACCAGATCACAGTTCGATTCCCAGTCAGGGCACATGCCTGGGTTGCAGGCCAGTTCCCGGCAAGGGGCCAGTTCCCAGCAGGGGATGCACAAGAAGCTACCATACATTGATGTTTCTCTTCCTCTCTCCTTCCTTTCCTCTCTAAAGATAAATAAATAAAATATTTTTTAAAAAGCTTGTCTACTTCCTCCTCACAAGTTAGTCTATTGATCAATTTTTCCCTTTTAAGAAAAATTGAAATGGAAGATGAGTGAGACAACTCATAAAATTAGGAATTTATTTGAAATATTTTTATAAAGTATCAAGTAGAATATATAAACTATACATATGACAGAAAATGAATCTGATAAATTAGGCCATCAGTATTCTGGTTTTGATGTTAACATGGTGCAATCTTTTCTTATGAACTATTCCTTGTTGCATAAAATTTTAACTATCACTTTGCTACCTTGTCCTCTAACTTTCTCATTAAAGAGGGTATTAGTAGTGTTAGAAATGTGTGAGAAACATAGGCAGAGGAACCGGGTAATCTGATCCAAGTGCCTTTTATTTGATGCTGTGCTGAAAGGTGGGCTGAGTGGGGGAAGGGGGTTGACTTCAGCACCAAAGAAAGGCAGGAATGGGGTTTTCAAAATAAAAAGCTTGGGGATTGTGAGGGGACAGGAGAATGGTTATTCTCTTGTTTTTCCAGGTGGGTGCCTCAGGGTTCCAGGATATGAGCAGGGACAATGGTTTAGGTAAGGGGCTGGGCTGTTCCCAGGTACAGGGGGGTCAGACTGGCCATGGCTATTGTGGCTGGCACCAGGTGTTTATTGTGCTCAGTTGAAGAGAGTTTCAATTAAGCTGCGGGATACCAAACCAGTTGGGATAACCGGGTCATAGGTAGTCCAGAGGGCTGAAAACTGGCCTGACTGGGTCATTAACAGTCTGAGGGGCTGGGAAACTGGCCTGATCCTTTCAAGTAGAATGTGGAATGGAAGGTTGTGAATTTTACTTGTGATTACTGTATTTGGTTCTAGATTTGTAGGTGGCTGTTTGAAAAGGTCAGGTATGGCCCAGAGCCATGGATAGTGCCACTGTATGGCATGCACATTGGTTATGGCTATATGCAGTTTGAATCTTTGTGGAACTTCTACCAACTGTGGTAAAGTCACAGAAATAGAGATTTTGAGTTGTACCTGTCAAACCTACTCAGATGAGATATGAGTTACATTGAGTCATTTGGGTTCTTTCTATTGTATACATGTTTGTTTTCAAGTACCCTTTTCTTTCCTAGGCAATTTTAAGCAGATATTCTAACTAAATGAATATCTAATAATTGGCCTATGTGTGTCGAGTTCCAAGACACAATTGGCTACTCTTAGAAGCTACAAAACACTTTTTGGGGAGAGCAATAACTGATATTTATCATACACTAACCATATGCTAGGCACCAGATATTAATTTCCATGTAGTTTTTCATTTAAGTTTTTATAGTAATGGTATCAGTTTGGGTTGATTGTCATCTTCTTTTAAACTAAGATTTAGGTTTAATCACTTGCCAATCCAAGTTTGTCTGACCACAGAGCCTAAAGTGTTAATTTCTTCACAAGGTTTCGACATCATTTTTTGGCCCCATGATTCCAGAAAGAAGAGGCACTTAGTGATGCTCAGAATGTTAGAGATCATTCATTTCACCCATAAAAATAAACTCTGGAAAAATACCTGGGGATCAGACACAAAGACTAAAGTATGTTTCTGGTCCTATATTCTTAATGCCCTTTGGTTTTGTTTCCTTGGGGAGTTATGCTGTTGGGTCAGCCATAGCTCACTGATGAGTCAGATTATGCCTACCAGGCACTAAAATTCCCCCAACCTTCCCCCCCGCCAACCTTTTTTAAATATATGCTATTGAGAAGTTTTATTTTCTCCCACAAGTGGAACTTTTGGACATTAAGTGCTCACATTTAGCTTGCTAAGAACATCCATCTAATTGTTTTAATCTTAGTTCTTTAACAAATTATAGGCAGTTCCAAGATTTATGATGTGTAGTCGCATTCCTGATCCTGAATAGCAAATATCCATGAGTGAATATTGGACAGTTTTTTAACTACAAAGTTTGAAGATGATTCCTGCTTGGGGGAAATCATTTGTCTCAATCCTGTTGGGGAGCAGAGCCCCCAAACTCCTACTACAGTACTCAAAGGGACCAGAGGCCCTCTCCTTGCCCTTGTGGCCAAGGTAGAGGCCTATCAGTGAGACAGGCCATTCCAGATCCTGGCAGGGGACCTTCAAATGTCAAGGGATCAAAGGGGAGATTCAGGGGCAGTGTGAACACATTGATAGGTAGGTGGCAACATGGAGAATGCAGCTTTGAAGGGCTGAGGTGTGATGCTGGCACCTGTGCTGTTTCAGGGCATGGCCTTGGCTGGTTCCTTAGCATCTGCAAAGTTTGTTTGTTCAGCCTTCACATACACTTCTCCTTTCCCTTGAAAAAACTCCCTTTGGTGCTAAAGATAGTCAGAGTCAGTTTCTAGTGCTTGCCACAAAAACCCTGGCAGATCTATTTTCTCACAGCTGGACCAGTGCAAGAGCTTCCTGCTTGGCTCCCTGCTTGGCTCCCTGCCTGCAGACTCCACCCACCATGATCTAGCCTGCTGCAAGGCCAAGTAGGCTATTTACAGAATAGTAACTCTTCAATGGCTTCCCATCACATTAACAGAAATGTCGCAGCCTCCTACCTTGATTGCCTCCATTTTCATCCACACGCCCCATCACTACCCTCCCATCCCAAACTCTGGTGAGACCAGCCCAGCTGATTCTAGAGGACACCCAGCTTAGTCTTCCTTCTGAGCCTTTGTACTTTTAGAGTTGCTAGATTTAAAAGGTCTTTTATCGCCAGGACTATAACAAAATTCTTGCTTACCTTGTCATCCAGCATTTTTGTTTGCTAAATCTGGAAACCTATACTTGCTGCTTCTCAGCCTGACCCCCTCCTCCCTCACTTCCTCTGTGAGGCCTCACTAAATCACCTGTCTAAAGATGCCACTTCCCGCCAGTCTCTGTCTTTACACTATATTTGTCAAAGCACTCGCAGGTACCTTATACCTTTAATCATGTTTATTTGAATGCTTATCTATTTCTAATGTGTCTCTACTTAGAAAGGGAGTTCTAGGTGGACAGTGACCTTGACTACAGTGGTGTCAGCTGTACTTTTGAAACCATACTGAAATGCAGTACATGCTTAATAAATATGTATTGAATGAGCAAATGAAATTATTGTCTCAGAGAAAGCCAAAAAGAGAAACCCAAGTGCAATAATGTTCCAAGTAAAACTTTTCCCCCCCTTTTTTAAAGTTTTAATTGCATGCCAATCATCCCAGATTTTAAAAATTAACTGCAGAAAATAAGCGACAGTACTGGGCTTTTATAACCATCACAATGAGGCATATCACCCAGCAGCTATGGTTATTTTATTAGGAATTCTCAGTGGGGCACTGACTTGTAGGAAGCTAGGTGTAGTTTCTTCTCTCCTCAGTGAGGGTATAATAAAACATTTTCAAATCTACTTTGGTTTGCACTGTCCATCTGAAAGGCACGATGGACACAATGAAGACTTGGCTTATTTTTCCTGTCAGCTTAAATGGTGGACTGATTTGAAAGGAACCCCCATTGTTCCTCTCAATTCTCTGACACCCTCAATGTTCTTTGTGTTACCTCCAATATTATGAATGGGACCCAAGGGCCATATGAGCTGATCACACAGGAAGGCATCTGCTTTTCCTTATTCAGCAAAGCTTTATAAAAAGCCATTAGCATTTTAATAGAGTGGGGTATCTATCTGGAGCTTTATAAACTTGGGAAAATGAGCTTGTGTTCTACAATGTAGACATGGATATTTTCATTAATTTGGAGAACTGATTCCCACAGAAAAATGAGATTATGTTCAAGCTGTCAGCTAGCCTTCTAATTGTTCTGAGGTTTTAGGCTTGAATTTTCTGAATAAGACTATAGAACCTACATAGAGATACAGCCTTTTGAATATACATCATCATGATAATAATTAAAGGAGGGAGGGGTGGAGAGATAGAAAGATCAAGAGGTAGAGGTAGAGGGGTGTGGGGGATTTACTGATCCTACAACAGAGAAGTCCAGAGGTAGGTTTGGTTCAGGTAGCAGAGATGTCCAACCTTTTGGTGTCTCTGTGCCACCTAGAAGAAGAGGAGTTGTCTTGGGCCACGCATTAAATATATTATGATCACAATATACTCTCACAATGTTTTAAGTAAGTTTACTATTGTGTGTTGGGCTGCACTAACAGTCATTCTGGGCTGCATGTGGCCTGCAGGCCACAGGTTGGACAGCCCTGTGTGTGTGATACAGGGGTAAGATGCAATCTCATTTTCTCTGTCTCTAAGTCCCACCACCTTCTTCTTGGCTCCAGATTCATTGAAGTTGTACCTAAAATGGTGGTGTGATGGCTGTTAATCACTCCAACTTTCTATTTCATCCAACTAGTGACCTCAGCAAAAATAAGAAAACTGTTTTTGCTAATTCCATCAAAAAATGTCCCAGAGCTGATTTTTATTGACCTAACTTGGTTCAAGTGCTTGTCCTAAAACCAATCTTTGTCACCAGGGGAATGAATGTATACACTGGTCAACTCTGGACCAGTTTCTGCTGCTCAGTTAAGGAGACAGTGGTGAGTAATGTCAACTCTACCCAAACTACATTTATTGTGAGTAGAGAGTAGATAGTTTTTGAAGAAGTTTGGGATGCTCTTTTTATGCAGCAGAAAGAAAGAAGAAGCTCTTACCCTTTGCAACAGCATGGATGGAACTGGACAGCATTATGCTAAGTGAAATAAGCCAGGCGGTGAAAGACAAATACCATATGATCTCACCTTTAACAGGAACTAAACAACAAAACAAACAAACAAGCAAAATATAACCAAAGATACTGAAATAGAGAACAGGAGGACAATGACCAGAGGGGAGAGAGGAGGGAATTTCAGGGGAAAAGGGGAAAGGTTTACAGGAACAAGCATAAAAGACACATGGACAAAAAACTAGGGGGTGGGATGGAAATGGGAGGGAGGAGGGGAGGGCTGGGGGATGGGCCTGGATGGGAGTAAAAGACAGAAAACTACCTGAACAACAATTAAAATTAAAAAAATAAAAGAATAAAATAAAAGGGAATACATTACATAGCCTTCTTTTCTGACCCACCTCTTCCCTCATTTCCTACTGCTCTTAAACTATAAATGACTTCCTAATAGCTCAGTGACTTTAGGAAAGCCAGAGGCTGCTGTAACTTCACTGTACTGAGCAGGCCATTGCAAATTTTTTAATATTAACAAGTTAAGATGTAGACTTGGCTTTCAAAACAGTGGCTAGCAACCAGCAGAGCACATGTTTGAAGCTGTTTTTTTTTTCAGGCAAGAACACTCAAAGCAGTTGAAAGATCCACTTCTGCAAGACCTTCATGTACTATGTTACTCCTTATCTTATTGCTCTCAATTTTCTTAGCCTTAGGTGCTTTTGGAAAAAGCAACACAGCTTCGAATAAACAGAAGGAATTGCCTACATTGTTGATCTAAATTTGATTTGTATAAAATATGAAATAATGATTGTCCTCCATTCCTAAATGGATAAATCCTTCATACTGCACAATTATGATGGCCCACATCATGCTTTGTTCATGGTATATAATGTGATCATCCACCCTAAGAGGTATATACCATTATCACCCCTATTTTGCAAAGGGTGCTGTGGTAGGAAAAGCCTAGGTGTGGTGCGATCAGTACAAGTGAGATTGAACCTGGGCCTAGGAATTTATGACCTATGTCATTTGGGGATATTAATAAACTCTGAATTCCATTTTCTTACCTGAAAAATGAGAACAGGAACACTTCCATAACTGAGCAAGGTGAGGATGGCTACTATACATACTAACCACATGGCACAGAGCTGAAAATGGCAGCTCTGTTAGTAATGACATAACTAGACACTGACATAATCAGTGTCTCCTGATTAGGTATTTTTGCCTGGGAGGGCTGAGTCTTTTGAAGACCTTTCAAAAGACTTTTCCTGCCTTGTGTTAGTCTTTGTGGACAGACTGTTCAGGGCAACACAACTCTTACTGGCCAGCTCTGTGTCTCCAGATATAAACCCTTATATATTTACTCTCCATGAATACAGCAGATATGTGATGGTCAAAAACAGTCAGAATACTAATTATGGCCCATTATATACCATTATTATTACTAATACGTGTTCAGGAGGTACAGCTTCCATTTGCTGAATCACTCAGTGTCAGACATTTGATTACTGTCTATACACTGGGCTAAGGAAACTGAGGATCAAAGGAGAAATGCAAATTGCCTGAGGTTGTAGAGTTCCAAACCTGTAGAACCAGCCCTCAGACTCATGCTTTTGCATGTTAACTCCTTTCTTTCCCCCTTCTTCCCTCTTCTTTTCTTCTTCTCTTTTTTCTTCCTTTCCTCCTCACTTTCTCTCCTTGCTCCTTTTATTATTCCTTCTTCTTTCCATCCCATTCTCCTTTCCCTCCCCCCCCCCTTTTTTTAACTTAGCAAATGTTTTCTGAGAACATCAAGGATAGCAATATCGTCTGCATGTCTGAGACAAAACAATGAAGAAAACAGTTCCAAGAGCACATGACTTACCAGTCTTGAAAACTATTTTCTTGACTAACTTTGGGATTCTCACGAGTGAGTACTCAGCAGACCTCAGATTTGGACAATCCACTGGGTCTCGTACCAATCAATTTCAAGTAAAGTTCTTTGGTTATTCTTTGAAACTTTGACATAGGTTCCTGTCAAGGAATTTGAATATAGAGTATGGGTTTTATCAGTGCAAGAAACAATACAAATATTAAAAATTGAAGCATCAAACATTCAAATCTCAGCCATGAAACTATGTTGCTTAAAAAAGTATAATGGTGTCATATTCTGTACTTAAATTCATCTGTAGAGGCTTGGCAAAAAGAGAAAAAGGTGGAGTTGGTGGAAAGGAGGTAATAGAGAGGACAAGAGTAAACAATTAAAAGAATGTAAGGAATTTGACCATACTCCATCAGAGTGCCTGCCTTGGCATGAGCTTGCAGTATGATTGGAATCTACTCTCTTTATGCTTACCTCACAGTGTGGGCACCAAGCCATGCTTAATGTGATTCTAGAGGTTAAAATGCCAGTGTTCTGGTGAAGGAGAAAGGGTGATCAACATGGGTGTGCAGGACTGAGAGACAGTGTCATGTTGGTCAGTACCAGGGTGCCATTTAAGGGCTTGTTCAAAGTGTAATTTTTACAGCACACATTTTTCATCTTACATACTGACTTGCAAAGCTTAAACTTTGATGAAAAGAGACATCCATGAATTATGTTTTTAATTATATGTTATTGGTTATGCTATTACAATTGTCCCAATCTTTCCCCTTTTGGCCCCCCTCCAGCTAGAACCCCCCACTCCTTCAGGCAATCTCCAAAGCATTGTTCATGTCCATGATCATGCATATGGTTTCTTTGTCTACTCCATTTCCTATACTGTACTTTGCATTCCCAGGGCTATTCTGTAACTACCTATTTGTACTCCTCAGTCCCCTTACCTCTTCATCTATTCCCCCATACACACCTCTTATCTGGCAACCATCAAAACACTCTCCATATCCATGATTCTGTCTCTGTTCTTCTTATTTTCTGAGTTCGTTTTTTATATTCAATTGTTGTTAGATATGTAGTTATTACCATTTTATTGTTCATAGTATTGATCCTCTTCTTTTTCTTATATGAGTCCCTTTAACATTTCATATAATAATGGCATGGCAATGATGAACTTTAGTTTTTTCTTGTCTGGGAACTCTTTATTTGCCCTTCAATTCTAAATGATATCTTTGCCGGGTAGAGCAATCTTGACTTTATCTAGATCCCTATTTCTCATGACTTTGAATATTTCTTGCCAATCTCTTTTAGCCTGCAAAATTTCTTTTGAGAAATCAGGTGATGGTTTTATGGGAATTCCCCTGTAGGTAACTAAACACGTTTCTCTGGGTGCTATTAATATTCTCTCTTTATCTTTAACCTTTGGTATTTTAATTATGATGTGCTTTGGAGTGAGCCTCTTTGCATCCATCTTGTTTGGGACTCTCTGTGCTTCCTGGACTTGCATGTCTATTTCCTTCAACAAATTAGGGAAGTTTTCTTTCATTATTTTCTCAAATAGATTTCCAATTTCTTGCCCTTTCTCTTCTTCTGGCACTTCTATAATTCGAATCCTAGAGAGCTTGAAGTTGTCCTGGAAGCTGCTTACACTATTCTCATTTTTGGGGATTCCTTTTTCTGCTTGCTGTTTTGATTTATTTTTTATTTTATTATGTATGTATGTGTGTGTGTATGTATGTATGTATTTTGCTTCCTTATGTTCCAAATTATTGATTTGATTCTTGGCTTCACTCACTCCACGGTTGTTTCCCAGTATATTGTTCTTTGTTTCAATTAGTTTATCCTTCATTTCTAACTGGATTTTTTTTTTATGCTGTCGAGGTCCTCACTACATTCCTTGAGCATCCTTATAACCAGTGTTTTGAACTCTGCACATGATAGATTACTTATCTCCATTTTGTTTAGTTCTTTTTCTGGAGTTTCATTCTATTCTTTCATTTGGGCCATATTTCTTTTCTCTCCATTTTAGCAATGTCCTTGTGTTTGTTTCTGTGTATTAGGTAGAGCTGCTATAATACCCTGTCTTGGTAGTGTGGTCTGATGTAGTAGGTGTCCTGTAGGGTCCAGTGGCCACAGTCTCCCTTAACACCCAAGCTGGGTACTTAATGTATGCCCTTCATGTGGATGGAGTACATCCTCCACTTATAGTTGAGCCTTGATTGCTATCGACAGATCAATGGAAGGGATTTACCCAGGGCAATCAACTGCAAGGACTAGATGTGACCACTGACCACCAACCTCCACCCTCCATAGAGGGTCAGCTGTACAGAGGTAGGATGGTTGTACTCCAACATGGTCTGTAGCTGTCCACTGAGTACACAGGCTCATAGGTTTCCTGGATGGTGCAGGCCAAGATTTGCCCTCACCTGTGTTCTGCCCAGGGCCACCCTGAATAAACTATTAAGTAATTTGAGGTGGCTGCTACCTGTGCTCAGCTTAGAGATTCCTAAGCAAAGCCAAGGTATGAATCTAGGCTGGCTGCTGGTAGTGCTGGGCCTGGGGCCACTTAGCTAGTAGAAGAGGGTCTAGTGGCTCACTGAGGCTGGCTATTGCTTGTTTGAAAGGGATGATGAAGTTGTGAAGCATGAACCAAAACCTACCATTCATATGGAAAAGCAGCTTGGGTGGGCCATAAATTGGATGAGATGGGGTCTCTGGGGATCTCTACAGTGGGGCAAACAGTGTTAGCCAGGTTGATGGAGTCTCGGATATGGCAACAGCCTGCTGGTTCTGTGCCTCTTTGGGAGAAGCGTTCAGAAAAGGGACAAAGGCCTCTGCCCAACTGTCTGTCTGGGAGAAAACTGTACCCCAGCTCTTGACTTGATGCCACACACTTTACTCTCTTCCTGTATGCCACTGGTGCCTTTCAAGCTGCTATCCTGGTGATGGAGCTCAAAGGGAGTGAGTCTGAGTAAGTGAATGTGTGGGTTCTTTAAGAAAAACTGCTTGGGACTCTACAAGTTTCTTCCACCGACTCAGTCCCTGCTAGTTTTTGCATCCAGAAGTCAAGGGAACTTATCTTCCTGGCCCTGGAACCCTAGGCTGGGGGGCCTGGTATGGGACTGGTCATCCTCCTTCCCAAGATATTCCTCTTGAATTTTTATCTACTACACGTGGACACCAGCCTGTTCCACATCTCCCCACCTCCTATCAGTCTGGATGGTTGTGATTTCTTTAATTCTGTAGTTCTCAGACTTCCATTTAACTCAGTTTCTGATGGTTCTGAGTAATTGTTGTTCTGTATTTTATTTTGAACTGTGATTTGGCTGTGTGAGGATGTGAGAGCCGTGTTTACCTATGCTGCTATCTTGACGACAACTCCTATAGTTTCTTCCATGTATTATGTTTAAAATTAGTGTCTGCTAAGCTCCCTATATAATAAATAGAGGATTTGTGTCTGCAAATTGTAATAATCTCTAGAAGGAGATAATTTCCAAGTACATTAACTTGATAGGCAAGCCATCATTAATTAAAATCTTAGCATGTTAGCTTGTAAACAATTAATTAAGCTTCACTTGAGATGAAGTGCAAGTAAGAGGAAACAAAGAACAACCCAGGAATATGAAAATAGTGTTCTTCTTTGAATTTAACTCTGCTCAAAAAAGAAAAAAAGCCCAGGAGGAATTCTAGGTAATAAAAGAAGTATCCACTGGCATATTAAAAAAAGAAACCACAGGACAAACTAGAGCTGTCAAAATTAAAAATAGAATCTGCTATTTTTGAAACACTTGTATCACTCACTGCAAGATCTGAAAATACTCTCAGTATTGCTTTTTTAAAACAAGTGAGTAAAATTTCTTTCCCCCCACCAGACACACACCAACCATTTTAGTAGAGTTAAATATTTCTTATATAATTTGACATTATGTTTTCCCTGCACATATTACAAAGTGCAAAGTAACAGCATTTTAACTTTCAAGAAATACTGAAGCATCACACTTATATTTAAGACCTGCTATTTTAGCACTTCTTTCCCTTTTTAGAAACATTTAATGGGAAAAATCAGAAAGCTCCATTTTTTAGTTTTAAATCTATCCATCATAAACTGGATTTGGACATTTCTGAGCAAACATTTTTGAAAAGTACATTTTGATTTCTCTGATCCTTGATCATTTGCTTTAGTTTCCTAAAAGCAGTTTAAATGGAAAGAGGCAAGTTTTCCAGGAATCCCCAAAGAGGATGGTTGGTTGGTTAAAGAATACTCCTAGGTTTTCTTTTCCCCTTCAGTGGCAATTCTCCAGAGTAACACTAGCCCCTTTTTTCTTCAGAAGCCCAGGTAAAAAGGCCCCCCAAGAAGCATGATAGAGAACGTTGCAAAACACAAATACCTCCACTTTTACATATCTCATTACTTGGAAATTAACAAAGAGTCAGGTGACCATTTCACATGTTTTTGACCAGGATCCTTGGCTCTAAGCAATAGAAACCAACTCTGGGCATCTTATGTGAGGCAAAAGAAAATATACTGAAAGATTATCCAGGGTTTATGGAGCCTGTGGAAAATTTCAGGGGCACAGTCTGGGACAAGGGTAGGTTCTAAGGCAACTCCAGAGAGCCAGGACTCTGGACACATCATTGCTAGGGCAGGAGTGTACCACAGGGCCTTTGCTGTGTTAAGTTCCCACAAGACATTCCCTCTGCTATGCTGCCATTTATTCAAAATTCAAACACCAGAAACAGTGTGAGTGCCCGAGTTTAGGTAAAGTAACTGCCATCTTCAGTTTATTTTTATTTAAAATATTTTGAGAGAGAGGAAGGGAGAGAGAGAAAAACGCAGGTGTGAGAGAGAAATGTCAGTTGGGTGCCTCCCATAAGTGCCCTGACCCTAGATTAAAACCCTTATCCTAGATATGTGTCCTGGCCAGGAATTGAAATTCCAACCCTTTGGTGTAGAGTTTGATACTCCAGCTGGGCCACAACAGCCAGGGCAGCCACCTTCAGTTTAAACCAGGTTTCTAATGAGTTCTGAAGTTACAGAACTCAATTAAGTTTTTTTTTTAAAGAATAAGCAGGAGCTAAAATTTTCCATTTTCATTTCAGTTANAGATGTGAGAGAGAAATGTCAGTTGGGTGCCTCCCATAAGTGCCCTGGCCCTAGATTAAAACCCGTATCCTAGATATGTGTCCTGGCCAGGAATTGAAATTCCAACCCTTTGGTGTAGAGTTTGATACTCCAGCTGGGCCACAACAGCCAGGGCAGCCACCTTCAGTTTAAACCAGGTTTCTAATGAGTTCTGAAGTTACAGAACTCAATTAAGTTTTTTTTTTAAAGAATAAGCAGGAGCTAAAATTTTCCATTTTCATTTCAGTTACCTGTGTTTCATTTGCCATCAATATTCCTAACTTTTTGTTCGATCAATAAATTTGAAGATAATAAATTGGAAAAGTATTTATAAAATGACAACAAATTAACCCTTGCTAATTAATTCTCTTGGTTTGGAATCATTTGTTGGTCTTTGAGATAAAACATGAGTATTCTCTAGAAAACCACTAATGATAATTTGCTTTCTAAAATAATGGGAACAAATATTTGTCACAGTTTTTCAACCATTTATATAAGTGCTCACAGATTAAAAAACATTCTTATTTAACTGGTTTCTCATAACACTCTAATAAAAGAGCTGGTTTGAAAATAACAAAAAGAAAAAACCAGAAATATACATTTTCATAGAATGGCACTTTAGGCTTCTCTCTTGCACTGCTTGTGGGATCTCCTGCAGTGTGAACTGGGATGTGCCTCAGCTCCAAGCACAAAGTGGCTGTCCAAGTAGTGGGTTGTGCTAAATTAAATTGCCCAAAAATGCTGGTCCAGGAGAAAAGCACTCATCTCTCTGTGATTCCTTGGTGCAGTTCTGAAAGAAATATTTGTCTGGAATTCCGCAGAGTCTCCCATTTGTTTATCTTCTACCCCAAAGTCTCTCAGTATTAAAGATTCCAGGATCTATTCCTTCTGCTTCCTTCCATCAGCAGTAGACTTAATTTTTTACATGTAATTTGTTGGCATGTCAGTGTATAGTTTTAAAGCAAGTGATTATCAATGCTTTCATAATTAATGTTTAATATTAACAAGGGTATAAATTGTGTAAACCATTTAATCTTCTGTTTTTCTCACAAAATGAAAATTTTTAAATGCCAATATTGTTCATAATCTCATCATTATCTACTTCCTTACGTTCTCTTTATCATGAACCTGGCATGAATCTGGAATGAAAATTGTCATGAACCTGGCTGAATGCACTATTCAATGAGTTTTGTAGAGATTGTCATAGAAGGAGTCCAATAAATGTTATGTCTGAAAAAGTGTACTGCCAAGTACCTCCCACCTCTTCTTGGCCAAGGAAGAGTGGGGGAGCATACCCCAGCAGAGTTTCCAGTTGACTAGGTTCTATTATACTCTGATACATATGAACTTTGCCCCCTTCCATTCATTCTCCTTTCTGGCTTTCAGTACTTTCCAAATGGTGTGGGCCATTTAAAAAAACAACAACAAAAAACTAGTCACATAAAACACAGAAGAAGTGGGAGAAAACTTTATTAGATAAGGACATATTAAAACATGCTGACATAAATATTATTGGATTTGAACATTAAATTTTTATCAGCATATAAGTAAAATATGATTCCAAGAAGCTACCCTACCTGTGTAATCCTAAGAAAGAGATTCAAATATTTCCCCTCACAGTAGACAATCTCTGTAATCATATTATCTGCACTAATGACTAAGAGCTAATATTTTGGCATTTTTACAGACTGCTTATGTCTCCTCCACCCAACATAAGCTTCTCCATTGCCTCTTTCTTTTCCTTCTTGTTTTTTCTTCACTGTTCCTTCTCCTTAGACACAGTTCTCATTTCCATGACTTTGGTTTAACATGAGTTCAACATTCTCTACAGGGCTTGGAGTTCTTTTGAAAAAAGACATTATGTAGATCTAATTAATGCATGAAAGACCAGCTGTAACTTCAGACCACTGTGTTGCTTAATGCTGATGAAGTTAGTCATTTTCTAAAATTTGAATAAGTATGTTACTGAAATGAAAACTATGAAACAGTAAACCTCATTTAAATGAAGAGAGGCTACTTTGGGGCAATTCCAACCAGGATAAGGGTCAAACCATATGATCTGTCCTTATCTTATTAACTTTATTTTTTGCTAGGATGTATCTATCTAACTTTACTTATAATTTGTTATTCATCAGACATCAAAATGTATTTTATAAACCCTTATTCTTTCTGCATTGCACTTAAGACATATTTTTGTTGGTTTGTGTAACACATGCATAGTTAGGAAGCTTGTGTGTTTGTGTAATTATATTTGGGTTTCTAGTAAAACCCTCTAGAGACACTTGATTGATTTAAATTAAATGAAACATCATTTGTAAGCTTAAGGGAGGCTTGGAAAGTAGGGTGCAGGGTGTGCTGAGCAAATACTTGTATCATAGTCAGAGAGCCATAACCACCGCAGCATTTCAGCTTTGTTGATCCCTTAATTGGCACAAATTCTTCATTTAATTATGAATCTCCTAAAAGTTAGAAGAAATTCTCTTTTTTTTTCAATTTTTGCCCAACACACTAAATCTTCTTGTTATCCAAGCAAAAGACAGCAATTTCTTTGAAACTGACAACGTATTTCATGCCTGCTTCTCCCCACTGGTGCCTATAGAGAAAATGGCATAAATTGCACTCTATGAAATAATGAAGCAAATAAAGTTTCCTTCGTTTGGGAGTGAGCATATTTGCATTTGTGAGTTTTTTATATGGGTGAATTCATTGTACAAAAATGATTTACTGACATGGAGATAATGCAAAGTGGCAAGTAGATGAGCAGAGAAGGATTTTATAGGCACTGCTATTGGGACAGTTGTCTTAGAATAAACCAGGCTTAATTCCCAAAGCTAAATGGATGGTGCACCTTATTGGCTTCACTGTCATTCTAATAAGATGATTCAGGTCTCAGATATATATGTCTTTTTAATATATTGGCTAATATGGTAATGAACTACTATTGCTAAAAAATTGATATGCCACTGATTGGGCTCATCTTGGAAACTTTGATTTTTTTCTCTCAAAAAATGTTTATTAAAATGTTTATAAGAAAGTAAATTCCTATAAATTGTGTAACAAATCTAACCACAGCTGATTGGCCTGAAGGTGAGTGTCTTACAAAAAATAAGTCATGCCATTAAAGACGAATGACCTGTGAGGTGGTAGGTTCAACAATAGAAAAGATAAAGTGAGTGAATGTGTTTCTTTATCTCTTAGGAATTTTAACCAGGAAACACAGAAAGAGGCAATTAATAGGAGTCAGGCTCTGTTTGAATAGAGAGGTCCTAACAGGGCTAGACTACCATAAACTGAAGCTGGGAGGGATCTAAGAGCATGATAGTGTTCTAAATATAAGATAAAGATAATATCAACAGCGCAGAGGGTTAGGAAGTCACAGCTGAGTAATGAATGTAGCTCTCACAAGTATTTGATGTATTACAATTCCTTCGTTCCTCCCTTCTTGTCACAGATATGTGCTGAACACTTAGTGTATACCAGAGGCAGGCGTGAGAGTAAATAAGACATAGCGTTTCCATCATTATGGAGGCTTAAGTGAAACTAAGGGAATGGAATAGTACCAGGTCCTGCTCTAACCTAGGTATCTAGAGTCAAGGGGTAATAGAAGTTAAGGCATTTGATCAAAGGTCCTGATCCTCTTAGGGCATACAACATAGACAGTGACATCAACCCAACCTGAGACACCAGGAAAAAGAGCTGATAAGCTCCAGACAGCAACTTCTTCTGGCCCCCTCTCAGCAATCCCACCCTATTCTGCCTCCTCTCAATGCAATGGTGCAACCATGTAATATTCCAGAAGAGACAAAACACTTCTGTCAGACTTGCCCTGTAGCTTGAGAGATCATAACTTGTTCTATAATTCAGACATCCTGGTTGGACTCCTGTGCCAGACTCAAAAATCTTACAAAAATCTAAATTTAAAAAACCTGAGGAGTTTTTAAACCTAAGTGTGCCCAGTGTCTAAGAGTGCATGGCTCAGGATTATGCTAAATGAAATGAATCAGACAAAGACAAATATTATATGACTTCACTTACCTGTGAAATCTAAAATAAAGAAAGCCAAATCAAATAAATAAATAAAACAATATAGAAACAGACCTATAGATATAGAGAACAGGTTGATAGTTGTCAAAGAGGAGGGAGATAGAGATATGGGAATAATTTTAAAAAAAAACCCAAAAACCTAACACGCCCAACATGATCCTAATTTTGTTAAACAAACACTATTTCACTCATTCACTCATAAAAAGAAATATGAGAGTACACGGCTCATAGTAGATGCTCCTTTTTGCTCCTGAATATATACTAAATTAATGCATAAGTGATGAGGCAAGAGAAGCAAGTAGAGAACAGGTCCTGCATCTTAGAAGGAGACTGCAAGTGTTTAAGCATAGGGAAAAGAAAGCCTTGGGCCTTTGCAATAGGGATACACATTCTTTGGGGTACATAAACCCTGGAAACTTAAAGGCCAAAAAACTCTAAAAATTAGATTCTTATTCCTATTGTCAAGATTTCAAGGAATAAAAATGATTATTTGTTTTATGTATAATAGGTTTATTACAACCAAGTAATCTACTGTATTAACTATATCTTTCCGAGAGTGTTGAGTGAATCTGAAATTGCCCATTGGAAAGTACAAAGGTATTGAATGACCCTTAATCCAACCTTTGTCTATTTAGATGTCACTACATTGGCACTTGCACATTTATCTGGATAAAGCAATCAATGCAGGGAGTCAGTCTGGGTATTTCAGGTTCATGTTTCCTATGGTAAGTTTTTTGTTTGTTTTAATTTCTCAGTTAAAACCTCCACTCTTTTTTGCAGTGGTTTGATATGGACACAAATTTGTTTTGTGGATATGTAGACAACCTCATCATTGGAAATGCTTTACTAAAGAGGATAACAGTTTCAAAGAAGTACTTATTGGATACTAACTGAATGCCAGTCATATGCCAAAGTGCAAAATATGTATATTTAATAACATTTGACCTTCTGGTCAAGCCTGGATGATTGCATTTATCATCATGTTCAAGGTCACATGCTGAAGAAGTGGCAGAAAGCTGGTTTAAAGCCAAACACACAAAGAAGGCCATATGAACACAGAGGCAGAGATTAGAGTTCTGCTACCACTATCCCACAAATGTCTGGGTCCACCAGAAGGTGCATAAGGCAAGGAAGGACTCTCCCTTAGAGCCATTGGAGGCTCTGTGGCCCTAAATCCTGATTTAGGATTTCTTCTTCCCAAAATTATGAGAGAATGAATTCCTATTGTTTTAAGCCACCCAATTTATGGTTGTGTGTTATGGCAGCCCTGAGAAACTAGTATGCTCCCCATAAAGATGACAACCAATGAACACTGCATGAATGAACAAATAAGTGAATGGCCTGAGAACTCAGTGATTGGTAAACTAATTCACTATGTCAAACCATAGACTTAGAAATTTATTTGCAGCTAGATCTCATCAGGTTAGTAAACTGAGATATAAAGAGGTGAAAACATCTCCCCAAAGTCCCCAGGGCAGTTGAGAGCCCACATCCCTTGACTCCCATTTCTTCCCATCTGCCACCAAGTTTTGGCAGAACTGTGTTGTCAGAGTCCAAAGCAGCCTAGAGGTAATATATCTGTGCTGTGCAAAAGCTTCATGATGGAGGCAAACTATCACTAGGATAGGCATTGCAACAGATGAGCTAAAAAATAAAAAGATACAATTAAGAATCTCTTAAATCTAGTGTCAGTTGCAAAAACATTCTTCCACAAGCTTGAAGGCTGAGGAGTGGGAGGTGATGTGTCAACCCTTGTCTCTTCTTTGCTTATTTCTGTGGATTTGATACTTTCTTCTTGTAAGGGAACATGCTTGCTCTGAACTTCTCCCCCTCTCTGCCTTTGCCCACACTGTACCCTCTGTTCAGGTTGTCTTAGCTTCTATGTCTGCACGTCAAAATCCTACTCTGTTTAAGACTTAAATACCGATTCTCTTTTGGATTCCTGAGCTTTGTGTTCCCTACTACTTAGAAATCTCTGCACCTTCTGGGTCTTACCTTGCTGGTCCTGACTTCACCTTATACTAGCCAAGGAACAGTAAGTTAAGTAAATCCCACTTAATTTTTCTAAGCCTTACTTTCACCTTTAATTAATTAATTTATTCATTCAGTCAGTCATACCATCTTCAGTATTTTGTGTGCAACTAATATGTTCCAGGTAGTGTTCTTAGTGCTAAAAAATGAGTGGAAAGGGCAGACCAGGACTCTTCCCTTATAGAAGTTATATTTCAGCTTGGGAGGGGGAGATAATAAATATGTGATGAATATGTAGTGATAGTGCTATGAAGAAACACGGTATCTAGGAGGAGGGGACAAAAAGTTGGGGTTCCAAAAAGGATTCACAGAGGCAGTGAGGCTTTCATTGGAACCTAACCGACAAAGAAGAATGTATCTGAAGAAAACATGGAGGGGAAGCACTCCCAGCAGGGGAAGAGCAGTGGCCTGCCCCACCTTGGAACCTATCTTGTCATGGCTAAGGAACAGAAAGCTCGGTGGAACTGGATACAGTAACTGTAACTTTAGATATTTTTCTATAAGTAATGGGAATCCACTGGAGAATCCTAAACAAGGTAGTGTTGTAATCTGATTTACTTTTAAAAATTGTCGTTCTGGCTGCTCAGAGCAGAAGCAAGGAGACCATTTAGAGGCCGCTATTACAGTCTAGGTAAGAGATGATGGCTTTGTGGGTTGGGGACAATCAGGTGAAGCTGAAGAATGGTGGCCAGATTTGGGATACACTTTGGAGGTAGAACTGGTAAGATGGACTGTCATTTGGGAATCTATAATGTGACAGGATTATCCAGGGATCACTCTTAGGTTTTTGACATGGGCCAGATGAGGTGCCATTTACTAAATGGAGATTAACCCCACACTTCTGTACTGTTATGACCCAAGCAGTGTAAACCTTTGAATTTGTAAAATCTGTATTTGTGGGGGACTAGAATGTAGTGACTAAGAGCTCAAATTTTGGAGGCAGACCTAGGTGTGAATCCTGCCTCTGCTACTTCCCAGCTGAGTGTGTACCTGGGCAAGTTTATTAACCTCTCTATGGCTCAGATTTCTCAGCTAAAAATAAGCAGTAGAGAATGGCTGCTATTTTGAGGATTTAATGGGATAATGCATGTAAAGTGCTTAGTACAATTTCTTTTTTAAATATATTTTATTGATTATGCTATTACAGTTGTACCATTGTTTTCTCTCCTCAATTCCCCTCTACCATGCACCCCCTCCCACCTGTATTCCTTCCTCTGCCCCTTGCTTAGTTCATGTCCATGGGTCATACATATAAGTTTTTTGGCTTCTCCATTTCCTATACTATTCTTAACCTGCCCCTGTCTATTTTGTAACTACCATTTATGCTTCTTATTCCCTATACCTTTCCCCCATACTTGCCCTCCTCCTGTCCCCTCTGATAACCCTCCATGTGATCTGTATTTCTGTGAATCTGTTCCTGTTCCAGTTGTTTGCTTAGTTTTTGTTCTTTCTAGGTTCAGTTGTTGATAGTTGTGAATTTGTTGTCATTATGCTGTTCATATTTTTGAGCATCTTCTTTTTCTTACATAAGTTCCTTTAACAATTCATACAATAAGAGCTTGATGATGATGAGCTCCTTTAGCTTGACCTTACCTGGGAAGCACTGTATCTGCCCTTCCATTCTAAATGATACCTTTGCTGGATAGAGCAATCTTGGATGTAGGTCCTTGCCTTTCATGACTTGGAATGCTTATTTCCAGTTTTTCCTTGCCTGTAAAGTTTTTTTTGATAGTCTTATAGGAACTCCTTTGTACATAACTGTCGTCTTTTCTCTTGCTGCTTTTAAATTCTCTCCTTATCTTTAATCTTGGGTAATGTAATTATGATGTGCCTTGGTATGCTTCCTTGGTTCCAACTTCTTTGGGACTCTCAGAGTCCCAAAAGACTGAGTTTCTTGGACTTATTGGAAGTCTATTTTTTTTTTGCCAGATTAGGGAAGTTTTCTGTCACTATTTTTTCGAATAAATTTTCAATTTCCTGCTCTTTCTTTTCTTCTGGCACCCCTATTATTTGGATGTTAGAACATTTAAAGTTGTAGGAACTTTACAACCCTCTGGGTTGTAGGAACCCAGAGGTTCCTGTCTCTCCCCACTTTTTTTGAATCCTTGTTTCTTCATTCTGTTCTGGTTGAATGTTTATTTCCTCCTTCTGCTCCGGATCATTGATTTGAGTCCTGCTTTTCTTCCATTCACTCTTAGTTCCCTGTATATTTTCCTTTATTTCACTTTGCATAGCCTTCACTTTTTCCTCTATTTTGCAACCATACTCAACCATTTCTGTGAGCATCCTGATTACCAGTGTTTTGAACTGTGCATTTGATAGGTTGGCTATCTCTTCATTACTTGGTTCTATTTTTAGAGCTTTAATCCATTCTTTCATTTGGGTCATATATTTTTTTTGTCTCACTGCACCTGTTATGTAGTAAGGGGCAGAGCCTCAGGTATTTACCAGGGTGAATTCACCTATGTTGCAGCATTGTGGTGCTCTATGTGGGGGAGGAGTCCAGAAGGGGACTGTGCTTCTTGCTCAGCTCCCAGCTAGCTTTCGTTCACTTCCCCTGTTTCCCACAAGCAACTTGGGCCCTTCTGGTGCTGATTCCCAGGTGTGTGGACTTGTATACCTTCTAACACCCTGTAGTTGGCTTCATTGAACTGTTCTATGAGGCTGGAAGTTTTTCTAGCCACCACAATTCCCACAGGTTTTTACAGCCAGGGGTTTTGAGGCTTATTCTTCTGTGCCAGAACCCTGGATTGCATGGTCTGCTTCACTCCCCAGTTGTTCCTCCTGGTTTATCCACATGGAAACATGGGGCAGCCTGCTCCACCAACCACCACCTTGCTCACCTGCTCCTCCAGCTGCAGGCTTGCTGTGCATCCTCTCTACCTTGGCTGTCCATCTCCCTCTTCCTACTTGTCTGGATGAATATTTTTTTTTAACTCCTTGGTTGTCAGACTTCCACAGAGTTCTATTTTCTGACAGTTCTGGTTGTTTTCTGTTTTTAAACTTCTTGTTGTCTTTATTTTGGTTGTGCAATGAGGCAAAGTGTATCTACCTATGTCTCCATCTTCCAACTTCTGTGATATTATGCCTTCAAAAATGCTGCTATTGCCAGTCATTGCTGTAATCACTTCTTTTTCAATTACTCTCTTTTTTAAAAGAGTACCCCATCTCTTTAGACCTCCAGTGTTCCTGTTGCTTCTCTCTGATTCTCCTATACCCCCTGCTAGGTGCTTCACCTAGGCTCTTCATCCTCTCATAAAATCCTGTAAACTCTTTATGAAAGCTTGCTTGTCCCAAGACTTGCTCTGCCTTCATTGTTAGTTCTATTTGTACAACTTTAGAAAGACTCTATTGTATAAAGAAAAACGCACTGAAATTGGATTTAAACACTTCATTCACTAAGATACAAGCTGAAGTTTCAGAGTTTGATAAGGTTAATACCTTTTATTGTACTTTATTTATTTATTTTTAGAGAGAGGGGTATGGCAGGAGGAAGAGAGAGACATCAATGTGTGAAAGAGTAACAGCAATCGGTTGCCTCTTGCACAAGCCCCAGCTGGGGACTGCCAGCAGCCCAGGCATGTGTCCTTACAGGGAATTGAACGAGCAACCTTGTGATTTTTGCATGACACTCAGTCAAGTGAGCCATGCCAGTCAGGGCTAGGTAAATACTTTTTTTAACATATCCCTCTGAATATGGAAAGCTGAGATATTGAGAATTTAGTGGATATTTCCTTAGGATAATGTAAGAGCTATTATTTACTACTCTTACCACTCTAAGAAATGTACTGGAAGCACAAACTTCAGTTCCAATGAGATTAAAATAACTCTGTATACTAGAATGTAATACAAGAGTTTGTGCATTGCTGATACTGAATAAATACCTAATCAGATGGTTTGAAGTAAATTTTTTGTGGATTTTTTTTCATTTCTTTGCACTGCACAATTGAATAAAGACTAAAGAGTAGATAAAACTAGGCACATTCAAACAAGAAGGTAGACTGTATTTGTACTAAATATTAGGGCAAATTTAATCCTCTCTCTATAATTTTAATTTTCACTAAGCCTTGAGTCAACTCCATTTAATATCACAGACTTAGATATTTTTGGCATATTCCTCATGATGGATTAATTATTTGTGTAATTTATAGTAAGTTTGACTGTTATGAAAGAACAAATGGTAATTAAATGAGGTTCTATCATTTATCACACCTTTGAGATTTGGTCAGCATGAGTGGCAGTGAAGTCTTGTCATTGTAGCTGAATCTCTGCTTACTGAAATTCCAGCTTAAGGCCCACTGAGGTTTAGTGATCACAAGGCATCTAAAACAATTAGGCATATTTCTTGGAAGTCAAACATGGCTTGGAACAAAAGTGGAAAGTTAGAGTTTTAATTTGAATGTTGAGTTCAAGATGTAAATGACTTTCATATGGTAACTACCAACAGTGGAGCATGACAGTCAAATCCTGGCCTAATTAGGAAATACTTTTTCCTGCTATAAAGTCTCTGTATTTAAAATTAGTCTGGTTGTCAACCTATGAAAATTGGGTGAGTCATTTGGAATTCTAATACAATAGAATCTGGATCTTGGCTTCTATATTTAGCTTCACTCAAATTCATTCTTTTTTATTTTTACATGCATACAACCCAACTTAGCAACTGGTAATTATTGTGTAGGATAAGAGACATTCAGGGTTTTTTCTTAGATTGCGAGAAGGTCCTTGTCTACAGAATTATGTTTCTCAGCTAATGAATTCTAAAGAGGTCAAACTTGAATTTGAGACTTTGAGTGGTGAACAAGTTCACATGGGAAAACACTGAATATTTGTGGCCATTCAATGCCCCTTTACCTTGATCTGCCATCTCGAAATCTGTGCCCTCTACCATGGCAGTTTGAATTTTTGTTAGAGGAATTAAAGTCTCTTAAGAATTAAAAAATATTTTGCAATCTATAGCTATCAGTGAAAGAAAATTGAATGTGCTGGCCTTGGTTGTACTAATGAATTTTTACCTTTCTATAAGAAGGATCATGTATTTTAGGTAAAAGTGCAGTGGTCTTACGTTGTATCATAGCATCAATGGTAAATACACTCAGATATGGGCATGTAAAAGATCTGTTTAAAAGAGCCAAGCATAGACTGCCACATTAACAGCATATTATAGTACTAGTTAGAGTGTTTATGAAATGCCTCCTTATTTATTATACTCATATTTATACTTCATGGTAAGGCTAGCTAACATTTAAAGGCAACATTATGATTCCAAAATAAAAGTCATGATCAAGGCATGGTAATATTGCCAGCATATCACATGATCTTTATGAAAACCTGAAGGAAGAAAATACACAATTGTCTGTGTATGTCCTTAAAATTCTCAGCTTTCAACAACTTTGTAAGGCTACTCAACTAACCAGAAGAAACATTTATTTCCAAGAAGCTTTTTCCCCCCAAACTCTCCATTCTTTCCACATTGGAGGTCAGTTAACCTGGCTCTCAATAACCTGGCCCAGCCACATATCAATTTAGGGGCTCTGAACATTGCTTTAATCTCTGTGCTTCAATTTCTTCATCAGTAAAACAAGAAAATAATAATAATGACTAACTCAGGATAAAACACTTTAACCCCTATGAGTTTTGTTTGATAAATATTAGCTTTAAAAAATCATTTTAGGCATTTCTCCTCTCAACCCAAAATAACACTGTAGAGATTGATATATAATAATAATAATGGTAAGAATAATACCTAATGTTCACTGAGACTTTACTATGATGTTTTAAGCATAGTAAAGTGTATTTTAAGTGTATTGTTTTAAGTGTATTGTGTGTATTAACTTATCTAATTTTATAACTCTTTTAAATTGTTCTATTATTATCCACACTTATAGATTAAGAAACTGAACTCCAGAAAAATTTAAAACTTGCCCAAGTTGACATTGTTTGTAAACTGAAAAAAGAAGAATGAAATCTGTGTAGTCCATAAATTGCTAAAATATACAGTTGTGAATTTCAGACTAGAAGTCAGAAGACTTGAGGGCAAGCCCCATATTTGTCACTTGTAATTTACCTTCAATGATTCACTGCATCTGTCTGTACTGCAAATTCCTCATCTCTAAAATGGGTGTCATTCTTTCTTGCCTACCTACAACATTAAGGATCAAAATTAGGGTAGTTTGAAGTACTGATTAGCTCTCACAAATGTTGATTGTTATTATTTATAATTTCAATAAACTCTACAAGAATGATTTACATGTAGAGATGCTGCTGCCAATAATCAGGATAATCTCACAAGGACCTGATTATTGCAAGAAACTGAGAAACAAAAGCAGGTGAAGGTCTGAGCAGTTCTGGAGAGCTTAAGATGCTATGTCTTCTTTGTCAATGACATAGTATTTCAGGAGATTACTTTGCTGCTCAAATACATGGTAGAACTTTTTGAGGACTGAAGTTCCTGAGATTATTCCACTTGAGCCAAAATCTCTGCCAACTGGAAAGAAAAGTTGTATGAGAGTTGCTTGGTTGTGCCAAGTCAATATGATGAACAAGTTCTTTCATGGGAATGTTATAAATCACTGCAAGTAATGCAATCTTTTCACAACCCAGATCTGCACAAACCATCCCCTTGATTATTATCCTCTTATGTGTTCACTGTGTGGAGAAAAAAAAACAAAATCTGCATCCTGATTTGCACATCCAGCATGGCTGTCTCCTTCTTCAGCCATGACACTTTCATTTCCTGCTTCAGTTACACTGATCTTCTCTGAACTTCTCTCGACAGGGTCTTGGCATGGGTTGTTCTCTCTGCCTAACTCATTCTTGCACCCAGCCCTCCTTCTTTTTCAAGTTAACTTAGCACAAAGTTCTCTTCCTCAGAAAAGCTTCTCTGGCCTCCCTGATGAGATCGACTCACCTGTTACAGGTTTTATTGGACCCTGTATCTCTCCTCCACAGCTTTCTTCGCAACAGCACGTTTATCTAACTATGTCTCTCTTCTCCAGGAGATTGAATGCTTCAATAAACCTACCAAAGGGTCAGCCCATTGTTCTCAATAAATGTGTTGAATGCATGAATAAATGGAAATATTCAGCTACTGTTATTGATTTCTCCATCCTCATTTGGAAAACAAATGATAAGAGCCAAGCTCCCCTGTTTTTTACCCTCTTGAATATATGACTTTCTTCCTGAGAATGGTAGAATTTGGAAAAGAAAAGAAAAACAAAGAAAGCCTTCCAAGATTTCCCAGATAGAATAACGCAGAAAAACAAAGAGTGATATTTTTCTCTTTGTAGAAACACAGTATAATGATGAAAGAGAAGGTAAGTAGATTAAATTAGAGTGACTCCCAAAACATTTCAATCAAAACTTCTTTTAAGAAGAAACTGGGACAAAGGGAGCAATAAACATAATGGGAATGTGAGTTTTGATGAGAAAATGTAGGGAGAAGGTACCAACACTTCATTTTCTTTGCACAGTTTTAAATTTGATTTAACATTCTGTCATAATTGCTCTGTTTTAGAAGAAGAATGTTTTTAGGGAACTTTCTTTTGTTCCTTTGCATTAACATAGCATCATCATGAGATTGTGTGGCATGATAGTGCGGGATTTGGAGTCAGACTTAGATGTACCTTGCTTGGTTATTTTCCTCATTAGTTCTGTGACCCCAGATAAGTTGCTTCTGCCTCTGGAACCCACTTTCTTCATCCATTCAATAAGGACAATAAGAGTACCTATCTCACACAGTTATTGAGAGAAGCCAGGGAGGTAATACAGCAAAGTTTTGATACACTGTTTGGCACTTACTAAGTATTAGCTGCCATTATTATTATTGGCACCTCTGGGTTATCTTTCAATATTTTGATCTTGTTTCCAAGTAAGTGTGTCTATCTCAAAGTTAGGTTATTGTTAGAAATTGATTTGTTTCTTCTTAACAGTACTGTAAACTCTTTCCAAGCAGGAGCTATTGTTTTTGCATCCAGAAAATAAACCAGTTAAATTATGTTGCTCTGAATCTGGGAGTCTCTCTTTCTTACTCCTTCCTCTGAATGCTTAGGAAGGCATTTTCCTTCTGGCTTACTTTATACTGAAAGAAGAATATTAGGGAAGAACTCTAGATTACTCAAAGTGGTGTGGGTGATTCATTTGAAGATTTATGTGTACGTATGTGTGGGATTAATTAGGATAGAAGCTTATTATTATCTAGTCAAATCTATGACTAAGAAAAATGCTTTGCTCAGAAGAATCAAAGGATAGGGTTGGAAAACACCAATAAAATCAGTCTACTCTTCCTAAACCTATCTCATTATCTGACTTACCTTCAAAGCTTTAGATTCTCAGGATGACCCAAACCTACTGAATGTAATTTCAACAAAGTAGAAACATGTAATCTGATAGGCTATGCCTCCCCCTGGGACATTTTGGTGATTGGGCAAGACTGTGAATTACTGCTTTGGAACACAGCTAGCAAATGGATATCGATCAATATTGACATTGTGGATTGGGGGTAGATACTAGAATGTTGGAATGAGAAGCATTCTATCATTGTTCCTGGGTCCAATAAGAAAGTGAACTATAATCCATTATCTGTTTTACATGATCTTATGTTAGGAGGATAATGGTTCCTTTTCCTTGTACTTACCAGCACTGATCTAGCTCAACACCCTCATTTTTAAGATGTGTAAAAAGGATCAGAGAAAGAAACTCATGTACTCTATCAGTTGGCTTTAATTACTTACACACCCTCTCCGGCATCATTGGCTTAAAAACAATGGTCATACATTTTCTCATGATTGTATGGGTTGCCTGTGTGGATTTTCCGGTCTGGGTTGGCTCAACTGAGGCTGGTTGATCTAGAATAGTATCATTCACATTTCTTGTGTTTACAGCTGGTTAGTCTTGCGGGACATCATTCACAGCTAGCTTCATCCAGCAGGCTAGCCTGAACTCGCTCACATATAGTAGCATGGGTTTCAGCAGCAAGGGAGAGCAAGGTCCAGTGTGTAAGCACTTTTCAAGCCTCTGTTTACATTGTATTTACTCATAGTCCACTGACTGAAGCACGTCACTTAGCCAAGCCTGGCTTCAAGGAGTACAGAAAGCGATTACATCTCTTGATGGGATGGGATGCAAAGTCATATTGTAAATGTGCACATAGACAGGAGATGACTTGGTGATCATTATGAAATCTACAATACTTTTCTACAAATCACACATGTAATTTGTAGAAAAGCTACAACTAGAACTCAAGGTGCCTCCTTCCCAGTTCAAAGTTTTTCTTAAATTGAAACCAAAAGTAATGTTATGTATGTATAGCCTCTGATGCATATTTGTACCTGGAAAGTAGGACAGTTTTGCCCAAACTGGGGCTAGAGATAACCAATCAGACTGTAGGTGTAGGGTTTGCCTTCACCACACAAAGTAGATATCTGGTGGGTCATAAGAGACTCAGATCATGTCTGAGGACACACAGCTCAGTGACTGAACTGTGGAAACAGAAGATTCCTAGACAGTAACTACTTAGAATCCATGGAGTCTGTAGGTAGTCCCAAACCCTGTGGGCAGAATAGGGTCTGTCTGGAAGGCAGGAAGGGGTTATTAACATCTATGTCAGTTGTTGTGTTCCAGGGTAAGTTCCTCCAGGTTTTGCAATGCTTAATGCTAAGGAGGGCCATCCATATGGACTAAAATGTGAAAGGCACACACCCTGGAATGACTCAGGGTGTGTGGTGTAGTACAGCATGGTGGCCGTGTTTTTTTATTTCAACAAGGAAATAATTGCAGTGCAATCAGAAAAAATCTGGTATTATTCCGATCAGATGAATTGAGTGCATTCTCTCACAAAAACACTTCATGCAATTTGGATATAGAAAATGCACTGGTTTTGAAAGTGCTAATAAAAATACTGTGAGTTTTCATTTATTAAGCACCTACTATGTGCTAGACATTTTCCTAAGAACGTGATACATATTATTGCTAAAACTCATAGAAGTAGGTATTTTTTAAAAACCCATATTCTGGATAAGAAGAGTAAGCTCAGAGAAGCTATGTGATTTATTTGCCTAAGGCAACACAACTAACTAGTTAGTGAAAGCATCTGACTGCTAACCCAGATTGGTTGGATGCCAAATCCTTAGCTTTTTCTTGTATGACATCTTCCCTGATCTTTCTTTGTGGCTCTCTGTGCCTGGATTGAACCACTAGAAAGTCTGTCAAGATCTTCAAAGTATAGACACAGAAGCTTGAAGATATATTGCTTTGGCTTCCATTTAGAAAGGTAAAATAGCATAATATTTTATTAAATTAATTAGTCTTGAAAGAGAAACTAAAAAAACCTCCTAAATATAATTTTTGCTCAGTTACTTGGAAATGAGGCAATTATCACATGATTACTCAAGCTGGTAATGAAATTAAGATAAAGTTTCATCAAAATAGCATATGCAATTTCACAGCTTCAACAGAATTGGTGTAAATATGAGCAGATGTGTCTGAATCTCTCAAATTTATAAATACAGTAACATTGTTCCCATTTGGGGTGAAAATCATTCTTCATTCTGGATGTGGGAACAGGGAGGCTCAGGACCCTAGTGGTGACAGAGAAAGGGAGAGATGTGGCCAACAGGCCTTTCCATGCACTGCAGCTTCCAATGGCAGATACTCTTGCCTGAGAGAACCTCTCTATTTCCAGCACCAATTATATACACTGGGTGTTGCGATTAAGTGGTGAACTATGTATCAAGCCAAACAGAATGATTTTCCAGTAAAAAGTGAATTGGCTTTTCTCTCCCAGCAAAAGCAGCAAAATCATGCTCACAATTTTTTGAATTCAAAATAAAAGCAGGTTTGGGGCTTCAAGTTTATTATACATCTAAGGTAGCTTTGATGTATAATATGTAGTAAAGATGGCAAATGACTTATCCAGAAGCATGCTTTGCCTTAACTCCCTTGAATGTGCCTTTTTAAAAAAGAGTGAGCAGTTGAGCCTCACTAGTAATGAACCTCTGTTATTCTCTGACAGGGTTTAAAGAAGACACAAGGCACAAAAGGAAGACTCTGAGGTTCTGATATAAAAACCTCTGAGAGGAGGCCCCATGAGAAATCTGGTTCCATTCAGAAAGGCCAAAGGCCCAGTGGTCAAGAGCACAGGCTCAGAATGGCTCTGGGTTGTTCCCCAACTTCTCTGTGCAGTCTTTTCTCATCTCTGAGAGGGCATTTTGTGTATCTGGCACTAACATGCACTGAGTGAACAGGAGCCATTGTTGTGCAGGTGACCTGGAGGGAGGAAGTGTAAAAGGTGGAGCTCTGACCATGGAACATTTCTCCTGCAGGTAGGTGTTCCATCCTCTTTGCCTGGAGTTACTTTCAACTCCCTCTTGAACAGGACTTTGGCAGAAGACCAGAGCATCTGAGTCATCTTCAAGGAGAAGTTTTTATCACCCCATTTACTCTAAGCACTTCTCCAGTGGAAAAATACCCAGTGCTTCAAGCAGCTGTCCTGAGTGCAGGGGTGGGAGAAGGGGAGCTTGGGTGACCCGTGCAGCTTTCTTCTTCTCCCCAGACCCCCCCAAACCTGTGCCTGAAATTAAGGGGAACTAAGTCAGTAGCAGCTTGACACAGGGTGCAGAACACTAAGGAAAGGTGCCTGCTGACTTGTCTTTATCTTGCCTAAGAAACATTCTTCAATAGCCAGGCTTCCCAGCCAGGCCTTTCTTTGGCCCTGAAGGAAAATACAGTTTGGGAGAGAGCCCTTTTGCTGAGAATACAAGCTGACTCCTCCTCATCTCCTTCACAAAAACTGGAAGCCCCAGAGCTCGGTGCTTGGTCCTCGGTTTTCAAATCACAATCTCTTACCTGGCTCTCTCCCCTGAAATCCAGGCTCTTGGACGACTGTCTCCTTGAAGCCTCTACTTGATCATTTGGTAAGCATTTCAAACTTATGTCCCCAAACTCTTAACTCCACATCCCCACATCTAGCAAATCTTCTCCCTTCTTCATTCTCATAAATGTTGCGCCCTCCTTCCAGTGGCTTCAGCCAAACCCTTCAGAGTCACCTTCAACTATTCTGTCTCTTTTTAAACCCCTCATCTCAGTATGTACTGTTGGTTTTACATTTAAAATATTTCCACAATTATAATTTCTCACCAGCTCCACTATTACCACCATGGTCTGAGCCAACATTATCTCTCAATCTGCATCATCTCTTCCTTGCATCTCCCACTTTACTTCTAACTCAGCAATCAGAGTGATCCTTTAAAACATACCATTTCCATGTCCCAACCCTCCCATCTCACTTGGAGTAGGAGCAAAAGTCTTCACCACAGCCTATAAATCCCTCACAGTTTGTCCCCACCTTATATTTCTGGCCTCTTCTGTTACTCTCCTCTGCTCACTTTTTTAGCCACATTGACCTTCTTGTTCTTCCTGAAACACAGCCTTAAAGTTTTGCTTCTGCCCCCAGGAACTTTGTACTTTCTGCTGTCTATAATTGAAAGATCCAAAGGACTTGAACAGACACTTCTCCAAGGAGGACATACAGAGAATCCAGAGACATATGAAAAGATGTTTGATATTGCTAGCTATCAGAGAGATGCAAATTAAAACCACAATGAGATACCACTTTACACCAGTCAGAATGGCCATCATAAACAAAGCAATAAAGAACAAATGTTGGAGAGGGTGTGGGGAAAAGGGGACTCTAGTCCACTGTTGGTGGGATTGCAGACTGGTACAACCATTATGGAAATCAGTATGGAATTTTCTAAGAAAACTAAAAATGAACGTGCCTTTTGACCCAGCAGTTCCACTATTAGAAGTATATCCTAAGGACCCTGAAGCACCAATCCAAAAGAACCTATGCACCCCAATGTTCATAGCAGCACAATTTACAATAGCCAAGTGCTGGAAACAACCAAAGTACCCATCAGCAAGTGAGTAGATCAAAAAGCTATGGTACATTTACACAATGGAATTCTATGCTGCAGAAAGGAAGAAGGAGCTCCTACCCTTTGCAACATCATGGATGGAACTGGAAAGCATTATGCTGAGTGAAATAAGCCAGGAGGTGAAAGACAAATACCATATGATATCACCATTAACAGGAATCTAAACAACAAAACAAACAAGCAAGCAAAATATGACCAATGACACTCAAATACGGAACAGACTGAAAGGGTCCAGAGGGGAGAGGGGAGAGAATCATAGGGGAAAAGGGGAAGGACTCACATGAACAAGTATAAAGGACACATGGACAATAACCAAGGTGGGGGTGGAAATGGGAGGGAAGTGGGGAGCACTGGGGGGCAGGGCTAGGAATATAAGACAGAAAACTGTACTTGAACAAGAATTAAATACATATAAAAATTTTAAAAAAGAAAGATCCTGATCTCTTAACCCTCTCAGGTCTTTGCTTAGATGATATCTTCTCAGAACAGCCTCCTCAGATAACCCTATTGCATATTTCCATCCTCACCTTCAACACCCCTTACCTTTCCCTTTTTCAGTTTTCACCAGGGTACTTATCATCTAGCATGTTAGAAAATGGAATTTGTTTTCTCTTTTGTTTATGGTCTCTCTGCCTGTCCACTAGAACTTAGCCTAAATGAGAGTAAGGTGTTTTTCTTACTTGATTGCTGCTATATTCTTGGCAGCCAGAATAGTGCCTGGCACACAGCAGGCATAGTAGGTATGTAATACTTACTGATTGAATAAATTTTTAAAATTCTATGCAGAGGCATTACAAACTGTATAATACTATTACAGGTATAAAAAGGTGATTGAAAAATGATGATTATAGATCTATCCGAACCTATCTATCTAACTGTGTTTTAGCCTGTCAAGGCCTGGCAGGTCCACTCTGGATTTGGTCAGACTGAAGAAAATGCGCGGAGCTGTGGAGACTCTTGACATGCCTCTATGCAAGGGTGGGAGATCCATGCATGCTGCAAGCTATGTGTCCCCCAAATGAACAGCCCCTACCCACTTAAATACTAGATACAAACAAATCTGGCAGGGTGCCAGAATATATTGTATAACACAGTGAGATTCTGTGCATGTGAGCCCACTTAATGTTATGGGAACCATTTATTGAACCCAGTCTCAAGGCTATGAGAACATTGCTTATCAGGCCCATTCTCAAGGTTATGGGAAAACTGCTTCCCTTAGTTACCCAAACACCTGGGCAATGAAACCAGATCGCCTCTGTTTACCCTACTCTGTCTGTCTATCTATCTATCTATCTATCTATCTATCTATCTATCTATATCTATCTATCTATCTATCTATCTATCTATCATCTTAGCTTTCTGGCTCTAGATATATTTCTGTCTCCAAAGAGTATGTGTTTCTAGTGATACCATCTCTCTCTGTGTCTTTGTAGACACTAAACCATTCTAAGAAATTTTATTTGTGGCCTGGCTGCTCTTATATGAAGACTTGAGTGCTCGGGGACAAAGCTCAGAACTTCAGAGCCACATATCCCAGATGTCAAATTATGTCTGGACAGCACTGATCATGGGCATTTTACTGATTGGAATTTACCTCAGTGAAAATAAAAATATAAGTATATAGTGAATATATATACAATCTGTGTGTCAGGGGATATACTTAGTCAAACCTTCCATTCAGAAGAGGAAACAGGCTCAGAGACTTCACATCACATGCTCAAAGTAGCACTGTTGGTAGACAGGAGAACTGGGATCCAAACTCAGATTAAATCTACTCCAGCACTGAAAAGCCTCTTCCTTTCCTGTACTGGCAAATGTCCTGGAGAATAGGAACTTTTTAAAGCCACTAACCGCTGTGGGAACTTCAAGCAGCCTTTACTCTTCTGGGTCTTCATTTCCTTGACTATATAATCAAGGTGTGTTTTACTCCAATTAAGGATATCTCTTTTTTAAAAATTACTTTATTGGTATTCAATTGCAGTTATCTGTATTTTTTCCCCACCACTCCACCCCACCACAGCCAAACCCACCTCCCTCCCTTGCTTTCACCCTCCCCTTTGGTTTTGTCCATGGGTCCTTTATAATAGTTTCTGAAAACCCTTCTCCCCACTGTCTTCTTCCCCCTCCCCTCTGGCTATTGTTAGATTGTTCTTAATTTCAATGTCTCTGCTTATATTTTGTTTGTTTTTTTCTTTTGTTGATTATGTTCCAGTTAAAGTGAGATCATATGGTATTTGTCCCTCACCACCTAGCTTATTTTACTTAGCATAACTCTCTCCAGTTCCATCCATGCTGTCATAAGGGTATAAACTCTTTCTCTCTGCTGCATAGAATTCCATTGTGTAAATGTGGCATAGCTTTTTGATCTACTCATTTGCTGATGGGTACTTCGGTTGCTTCCAGCACTTGGCTATTGTAAATTGTGCTGCAATGAACATTGGGGTGCATAGGTTCTTTTGGATGGTGTTTCAGGGCTCTTAGGATATAATCCCAGCAGTGGAATTGCTGGGTCAAAAGGCAGTTCCATATTTAGTTTTATGAGGAAATTCCATACTGTTTTCCACAGTGGCTGCCCCAGTCTGCATCCCCACCAACAGTGCGCTGGGTTCCCTTTTTTCAGAATCCTCTCCAACACTTGTTTGTTGATTTGGTTATGATGGCCATTCTGACGGTTGTGAAGTGGTATTTCATTGTGGTTTTAATTTGCATCTGTGATGGCTAGTGATGGTGAGCATCTTTTTATGTGTCTCTGGGCCCTCTGTATGTCCTCCTTAGAGATATGTTTGTTGAAGTGTTTTGCCTATTTTTTAATTGTTTTTTTTCTTCCTGGAGCAGAGTTGTTTGGGTTCTTTATATATTTTGGAGATCAAACCCTTGTCCGAGCTATCAGTGGCAAATATGTTTTGCATATTCTTGGTCTTCTTTTCACCTTAATGCTGTTTTCTTTAGCCATGCAAAAGCTTTTTACTTTGATGAGGTCCCACTTGTTTATTCTTTCCATTATGTCCTTTGCTTTAAAGGACATATCAGTGATGATTTTACTGCATGGAATGTCTGAGATTTTCCTGCCAATGTTTTCATCTAGGACTTACATGGTGTTACTACTTATGTTTAAGTCTTTTATCCATCTTGAATTATTTTTGTGTATAGTGTAAATTGGAGATCAAGTTTCTTTCTTTCTTTTTTTGCATGTAGCTGTCCATATCTCCCAAAACCATTTGTTGAAGAGGCTGTTTTTCCTCCAATTTATGTTTCTTCCCCCTTTGTCAAATGTTAATTGACCCTAGAGACTTGGGTTTGTTTCTGGGCTCTCTGTTCTGTTCCTTTGGTCTATGTGCCTGTTTTTATGCCAGTACCAGGCTGTTTTGATTACAGTGGTCTTGTAATCCAGTTTGAGAATATCTCCTTTCTTAAAGCAATATGGTATTTGATACTTTATGTTAGTGAAAAGGACTAAAAGGAACAGAGACTCATTGAAAAAAATTTACTATACCTTTATTTCCTATCAAATCCAGTGCTTAGCAATATCCAGGAGGTTTCCAGAATGTTTTTTTCTGAGTTTCTTATTATGCCAATTGGTCTCAGACACCAGCAAGTGGTTGCATTGTTGCAGGCAGACAATATAGGGGTTACCTGCAAATCTGTAGTTGTAACTGTAAATGTAATCTCCTTTGTAATGTAAATGTAAATATAAATGTAAATGTAATCTCCTTTGTTGTTACATAACAACATAGTATCACATACCACTATTGGTATCACTAACATAAAGTATCACATACCATATTGCTTTAAGAAAGGAGATGTCCTCAAACTGTATTACAAGACCACTGTAATCAAAACAGCCTAGTACTGGCATAAAAACAGGCACAAAGACCAATGGAACAGAACAAAGAGCTCAGAAAGGAGCCTAGAAACAAACCCAAGTCTCTGGGGTCAATTAATATTTGACGAATGGAGAAGAAGCATAAATTGGAGTAAAAATTGGAGGGCAGAAATTGTGGGCCTAGGCTTCCTCAAACAGTAGTCTTTAATATCATATGTGACTTTGAGGGTTGACTTTGTCACTTTGAACTTCTTTTTAAAATCATAAAAATCAAGAAAATTTTCTAAACCACAAAGGGATTTGCTTAGGGAATTTGTGAAAGAAACACATGCATCATTTTGTAGGTATTTGGCCTATCTTCAAGCAAAGTGCATGTAAATTTTATTACATCTTGCATAAGTCTAAAGCATATCTAGTTTATTTTTCCATCTACATCCCAAAATGAACTGTGAATAGAGACTCCTGGTCCCTTGCGGGTAAATGCCCAAAGGTTTTGTAGTGTGAGGTGTAAAATTAATATTATGTGCTTCCTTGATATCTGGTAAAATCAGGGGGGTCTTGAATAGCCTAACTGTAAGTTCCCTTCCCCACTTTGTTCCATGAAAAATCTAGCCTTATCAAATAGACCAAATTTCTTCTTCCTCTGAGTGGCAGGTTTCTATTCCTGCCAGCCCATAAAGTTACTCAGCAAGCTAACAATACCCTCCCATGCAACCAGGTGTGTTATTCCACCCTCTTCATACTATGAAGCCTATCTCTCAGGGTTCTTGATTATTCACCATGTTTCTGAGAGCAGCACCCCCATGTGGTCCTGTGTGGCATGTGGTGTCTCTCCCAGGCTATGAGTATAGGAGACTAATAAACTGCTGTCAATCTCATCTGTTCAGGATCAGTATCATGTGTCTGGTCATCCCCATAACTCTAAAATGGGGATCCTGCCCTGGCTGGTGTAGCTCAGTGGATTGAGCGTGGGTCTGCGAACCAGAGGATCACGGTTCGATTCCCAGTCAGGGCACATGCCTGGGTTGCAGGCCAGTTCCCTGCAGGCCAACTGCCAGCAGGGGACGCACAAAAGGCAACCATACATTGATGTTTCTCTCCCTCTCCTCCCATCTAAAGATAAATAAATAAATAAAATCTTAAAAAAAGAATTTAAAATAAAGTGGGGATCCTGTCACCAGTGGAGTGAGGAAGAGGAGACAAAACAAGCTTATCCCATAATAAAATAACTTGACCGCCTGACTACCCTTTAGATCAAGATAGAATATCCAAGTTTGAAATGAGCTTGAAGGGTTACATGATGTCTCTGTTCCAAGTTAGAAAACAAACCCCTATAGTCTCAAATTTATGAGTTCCTGAACTGTATTTCAATATTGTATAACCCAAACTTTATGTCAGTTAGTGACTATTTTCCTAATTTTAGTTATTTTAAGACTGAGAGTAGCAGGACTCAGAGTTTCCCTCAATCGCTTGGACAAACACATAGTAAGCATAAGAGTCGGGAACCAATTGTGTAAAGTTAATTCATTCTCATTTGGCTGTAACACATTTCATTTCAAACACATTTGTTCAAGATTATGACTTCAGTTCCTGTGTCCAATAAATGAGTTATTGTTCTAGATGGCAAGTTAGGCCCAATTAAATCAATTAAAAATGTTTAGGCTGGGCAATTATCTCCACTGACCTATTTAAATTCTTCTCTGAAAGTCTTTTAAAGACAGTGCATCTTGGTAGTAAAAACAAGTTAATACCTCTTCTGCAGGTTATACCTTGAAAACAGTGGAAAATGGTGGGAATGTTTTTGGTCTTTATAGTGCAACTGTATTAGTTTTAGTTTGCTGTGTAACAAATTATCCCCAAACTGAGCAGCTTAAACCAACAGATATTTGTTATCTCATAGTCTCTATAGGTCAGAAATCTGGGTGTGAACCACTGGGTCCCTCTGGCTCAGGATCCCTCACAGGAACACAGACTATCAGCTTGGGCTCCAGTCATTTGAAAACTGGACCCACTTCTAAGGCCACTCACGTGGTCGCTAGCAGGCATCAGTCCCAGTGGGCTGCTGGTCTGAGAGCCTCTTCTCCTTGCCATGTCACATGGGCCTTGCCATTGTGCAGCTAACAGCAAGACTAGTTTTTCCCGTGACAGAGAGAGAGGGAGAGAGACACTATTGTAACCTAATCCCCAAATTGACATCCTTTCACTTTCACCACAGTGTATTCCTTAGAATAATGAGTCATTAGATTCAGCCCATGCTCAGGGGAAGAAGGTTATACAAAGTGTGAATACCAGGAGGTGGGGACTATTGAGGGTCATAAGGAGGCTGTCTGCTATGGCATACATTGCACATCTATATTGCATGCACCATTCTGGTACATGTAATGGCATTCTACCTCAAGAACCTGCAACACTCCCAGGGCTTTCTCTGGCCACAGGAACATACTTGGCTCACAGGTGGGACCGACCAGGTGCTGGGCATTTAATATTTACGGAAACAGGTCTCAATCAGTCAAGAAAGGGAGTAGTTGAAAAAACATCCAAGAACTCTGAGGCCACACTGCATCCCCAATGTCTCTGGGAGCACTGAGCTCTAATTGCCCACAGTAGTGACCTGTTAGGGAAAGCACTTCCTCTCTCCTTTATTGGTGCTTCCTGGAATCACCCCTTAGGCTTCTTAACTCCAGTTCTTGTCTCTTGGACTGATGCTTCTGAGGTAACTAAGAAAATTGTAAACAATAAATATTTCTTGCAGCAATACCAGAAGCAATACCAGAAGAAATTGCCAAATGCCAAGGATTTACAAAGTTGTGTAACTTTCTTTCATTAACAATTACTTATTGAGCAGCTGCCGCATACATAAATACTGCTATTATCTGAAGCATCACAAATTTTAAGAAGTAAATTTCTGCACTTCATTGGCTCCTTTGAAATGAAAAAAGAATGGAAATTTTTATTTATTCTTAATTGTCATATTAGTTGCAGGTTTGGAAGAAAAATCTATAGGCTGATAATGTTTTTACAATCACTATTCGTTCTAATTTTGTAGATCATCTATCTACCTGGTGCATGTGTGTGTGTGTATCTTTGTGCCACCTATCACATAGTTTGAGGAAAATACATGTAGACATTTTTAGAACAGGTACTTGATAACTTCATCTTCCAGACTGACCATGTCAGTCATCTTCCATGTACTGACTGCCAGAGTCCAATCCATTCCTCATGTAAAGGTAATTAGGAAAACCTCAGTCAAGGTAACCATTAGGGTCACCATGCCCAACAGCCTTTCTACCAAATCTATCACCATATGGAGAACTAGTCATGGCCAGTCATGGAGCTGGGAGCTCTGGGAATGAAGTGAGTAAAGGAATGGATGGATGATCGCTGGCCTCGGCCTAACAGGATGAGTGATGCAGCCTAGAATGTTCTTCAGTTCTTCTGGAAGCAGGAAGTCCAGATTCAAAGCTTTTTACATATTAACTGAGGTTGTCAATGAGGAATCACATGGTGGGATACTTTTGAGTAACATAGCATAATTTGAACCACATTCCAAGGAAAGCAGTTGTCTCAGATAAACTATCTTCTCTAAGAGACAATTTCCTGAATGGGGAAAGTATGAAATTTCTTTTATTTGGAAAATTTCCCCAAATTATTCCACACCTGTTAATCAGTTCAGGAGATATCCATGACTACCATGCTTGTAAACTCAAAAGAAAAGAAATATGAAATCTCTCAACAATAACCACAGAACAATTTTAGCCTCCTGACACATTTCACTTCAGCAAAATCTTTGACGTGTCAAGCCGGCTGTTGTGAGAGTTGGAATTTCCACTGTATGTGAGTATAAGAACTGTTGAACGGGCTCTTTGTAGAATCTAGAAATGTCTGCTTTCCCATACTTTCTTGACTCACAATGGCTGAAGGCATTTTTCCTTAGGGTGTTTTAAAAGCACTGGCCTTTGAGCTGAGATGCACAGTGAGACAGTCCAAACTGAAGAGGGTGGCTGTTTGTGAGAAGTGGCAGAGCCTCAGCTATTGTAAAATTGCTTTTTTACCTGTATTTGGTTTCATGATGAAAAAGATGGTGACTTTTGTATGGAGACTTTCAGATTCATTCAGGGTTATTCTTCCTACTTCAAAAAGCACAGCAAATATGGAATAAGGAGCCAAACAATTCATGACTGTTGCCGAGGAGAGTGATGGCCAGTTATATTGCATGGAAAGTATAAACTTTGGAGTCTGACAAACTTGGGTTGGAAACACAACCAGCATATTCAGGTGAACCTGCATGGCTTTAGTAGTTCATTCAAATTGGCTAAGTTGTCAGTTTCCTTATCTGTAAAATGGTGACAAAGATACCTAATTTTCAGGGTTGAGAATTACATACAGAATGTGTATAGAGATGCAGGCTATCCTTCCACAGGGGAATGTGTCTCTTCAAATTTTAATACATTTAGTAGTGATTTTAACTAAATTAGAAAATGCTGTCTAGGGTGTGACCAGTCATATTACAGCAGTCTTGGAAAGAATTTAAAATAATCTAAAGTCTATTTACTTGACTCAGGGTATTGAATGGATTCAGAACAGAAAGTGGCTTTTGGAAAAAAGACATTTTCCATGCTACCCTCAAAGTTTGCTGGTTTCTACATAGTAAATCACAAGAAACTTGACTGGCTTGGACTTGACATCTCAAGCCAGTTTTAATTCCTGGGAACTCAAAACATTTTACTTTTTTTTTTTTACAGTTAATTTTTTTAAAAATATTTTATTTACTTATCTTTAGAGGGGAAGGGAAGGAGAGAGGAAGAGAAACATCAATGTATGGTTGCTTCTTGTGCATCCCTTGCTGGGAACTGACCCCTGCCGGGAACTGGCCTGCAACCCAGGAATGTGCCCTGACTGGGAATCGAACCGCGATCGTCTGGTTCGCAGGCCCTCGCTCAATCCACTGAGCTACACTAGTCAGGACAAAACATTTTACTTTTAACTCCTGCTGCCTTTACCTCTATGGCTCTACCCTCCTTTTCCTGATAATGGAATCTCAGTTTTATTTTGGAGACTCATTTTCTCCCACTCCCAGACTGTGGAGTTCGAATGGGGTTTGCTGCATTCCACTGCATCTAGGTGTGGAGAGTTGATTCAGGCCTGGTCATCATGAAGAGTCACAACAATTAATTGGGAGATGGTTAGGTAAGAATTTTATCAGTATGAGACAGAAGTGACTTTCAGTGAAACTACTGAGAGAAGATTCTCTTTCTAGGGGTAAAAATAAGCTGCTAATGAATGCTCAGACTCTTGGTGTTGTAAATTGAGTTTTTAGACCCAGCTATGGCTGAATCTCCTAGACTTATAAGTTATGTGAGTCTAGAAATTTCTACTTTATAAATTTTATTTTTGTTTAATTTTTTTTGCTTATGCCTGTTTAAATTGGGTTTCTCTTGATTACAAGAAAAGATTATTGTCTACTCCCCAGGTGATAATAAGGATACCACATGAAATTTATTGAGCACTTATTATGTGTTAAACATTGTTCTAAGCACTTAACAAGCTTTATATTTCACTTACATTAAAAAACAATCCTATGAACTAGGAACTAATCGTAGTCTAATTTTACAGGTGAGAGAAATGAGGTGTGGTGCTTTTAAGAAAACTATCTGTATCTATATAGACTATAAGTGCTAGAGCCAAAATTTGAACTCAGGTCAGTCTGATTTCAGAGTTATGCTTTTAAACTCAATATTATCATTAATAAAACAGAGAAAATGTATTCACATAATAGATAATAAACTTTTTGGCATTCATGTGTTTATCTAGGATACAAGTAATTATTCCAAAACACATTCTTTTCTATTACAGTGGTAATTCCTAATTTTAATCTTCTGAGTTTTTCACCTAGGGTAGCCTTATAGAAAGAATTATGGCTGATCGAATTAGAATGCTGGCAGCTATAAGCTTCAGTCAATACATGAGTAAGGAGAAAATGATTCTAGTCAAAGGCTGTCCTTGGACATTAGCAATTTCTTGTGCCTTTGAAAAGGGAAAATGGAAAGAGTGGAGGTGGGCACTTAGGCGAAGATCTGGGCAGCTTATTGAATTTTAGTGCTTTAAAAGCATTTGCTTTCCATTATTTGGACTAATTGAAATAGAAGTTTCAAGGCTCCCGAGAATTGGCTCATTCCCACCATCCTAATAGACATAAATCAAATTCCATTTGATTGACGGTCTGTACCAAATTTGTCAGTGTTGGCTGACAGCCTCACAAATGATTTGCTCATCTACACAACATTTTAGTGAGTCATTCCACACACATTGTTGGCCCTGGCTCCCTGAGGGGAGGTGAGAGGAAGCAGGAAGTTTTCAAATCAGTGAGTGAAGAGCTCAAAAGTTCACTGGTGAACAGGAAGCCATCAGCAGCACTTTATCCACTACGTATTTGGGGCTCAGTATCCTTGGTTTCATTTCTGAGCTCTACGTGATTAGCATGTACATGATAATCAACTTTTGCTTTAAATCCAGCTGATTGATTTTAACACTTTGTTATATTTTGTTATAAATCCAGCCTATCTGTCTTAACCGTGTATGATTTTTTGAGACTAATGGGTTACTTTTATAACAAAAGAAATGCCTATTTTCTTTGACTTCTGGAGAGCATGAGATTTGTAGCATTGTCCAAAAGGTATGTGTGTGTATATGCATGGATGTATGTGTATGCATGTGTGCTTACACGTACGTGTGTATGTATCTGCCCCTCCTTAAAAAACACAAAACCAGTTTCTTCCATGTGTGAAAGCAGGTTGGCATACTGCAAAAAAAAAAAAAAATAAGTGTTGTGGAGTCAGGCAACTCTGGGTTAAAATTCATAGCTGTGCCATGTACTGTCAGACTTCAGGCCACTCAACCTCTTGGAGGCTCAGTTATCTTCTTTTTAATGGGGATGATCTTTACCTTTCACACACCTTTGTGATCATTCATAGTGTATTCTAGGTGCCCGATATACAGTGGGCACTTTAAAAAGCAGTAACCCATGGCATTTAGAATCTGAAAGACCTGTAATTATTTGACTCTGCCATTTACTACTANAGCTCTACGTTGATTAGCATGTACATGATAATCAACTTTTGCCTTAAATCCAGCTGATTGATTTTAACACTTTGTTATATTTTGTTATAAATCCAGCCTATCTGTCTTAACCATGTATGATTTTTTGAGACTAATGGGTTTCTTTTATAAAAAAGAAATGCCTATTTTCTTTGACTTCTGGAGAGCATGAGATTTGTATCATTGTCCAAAAGGTATGTGTGTGTATACGCATGGATGTATGTGTATGCATGTGTGCTTACACGTATGTGTGTATGTATCTGCCCCTCCTTAAAAAACACAAAACCAGTTTCTTCCATGTGTGAAAGCAGGTTGGCATACTGCAAAAAAAAAAAAAAGTGTTGTGGAGTCAGGCAACTCTGGTTTTAAATTCATAGCTGTGCCATGTACTGTCAGACTTCAGGCCACTCAACCTCTTGGAGGCTCAGTTATCTTCTTTTTAATGGGGATGATCTTTACCTTTCACACACCTTTGTGATCATTCATAGTGTATTCTAGGTGCCCGATATACAGTGGGCACTTTAAAAAGCAGTAACCCATGGCATTTAGAATCTGAAAGACCTGTAATTATTTGACTCTGCCATTTACTACTAGTTTAAATTTGGGTTAAGTTACTTAGCCTCTCCCATTCTCAGTTTCCTGATGTAAAATATGGGATAGTAATACTCTATAGGATTATTGTGGGATTGAGAGATACATTATTAACTATTATAATTACTGCAAGTAACTATGAATCCCTTTAATTGTGCTAATTCCATTTATACTATGTACATAGAGCATTTATAAAGTTCCTAACACATAGTAAACAATAAATAAAATTAGATTTTATTATTAGTTTAAATAATAGAAGTTGCTATTATTTACTCATTTTGATCTACAAAAATGGCAATTTCATGTGGTTAAATGAAATATTATTATTCCTAAAGGGTAGCTATAATTGTTGGCAAGATTCTATGTCTAGTAACCTAGTAGTCTAGATGCTCTTGCTTGTTTGAGCAGTAGAAACCTGGGATTAATTGCTACCTGTCCTTTCAGGGCTTTGGGCAGTGATTTTGAAATTCGCAGAGTTCTAATTAATTCATGAGGTTTCTGCGAAGTTCTCATGAGCTTAAGAAGCTAGGTCTCCTTCCTAGTGTTACTGGGGTGAGAAAATAAACCTAGAAAGAAAGGCTAAGCTTAGAAGAATATATGTTACCTGGTGCTAGTTGATGTCAGCTTGTATTTCTCTAGCTTGACACTCAGATTTCTGATTCTCAAGAATTCCTGGACTTCGTCCTGTATTGAGAAAATTTGTGGCACAGTGCTTTGATTTTTATAGTATGCAGTGAATTCTCCTTGGTGGAGTATGATCTTTAAAGTGTCCAAAGGAAAAACAGTGATGATGTTGGAGATCAGTTTCATCTTTGGTAATCAATTTAGGCAAACTCTGAATTTAATAATAGACTTGTTGGAGCTACAGCATATCAGCCATGAGATGACAGTAGCTTGAACTTGGGTGGTAACATTGGCAATAAGGGTACATCATATATTCAGGAGATGGGGCCAGTAGGACTTGTGGATGACACAGAGGTGGGGGGTGGATATAACAACAAACTCACCTGGGCACTGGGTAGATGGTAGTGCCATTTCCTCAGATGGGGAAGACTGAGGAAACCATAGTCTTGGGGATATGGGGAAAAAGTTGAGATTTCTATTTGTGTTAATTGAGGTGCCAGTTGAACAGCTAAATGAAAATGTCAAAGAAGCAATTGAAAATACAATCTTAGGTGCCCGTCAATAAATGAATGGATCAAAAAACTATGGTACAGCCCTGGCTGGTGTAGCTCAGTGGATTGAGCACGGGCCTGCGAACCAGAGAATCGCGGTTCGATTCCCAGTCAGGGCACATGCCTGGGTTGCAGGCCAGTTTCCTGCAGGCCAACTCCCAGCAGGGGACGCACTTAAAGGCAACCACACATTGATGTTTCTCTCCCTCTCTCCTTCCCCTCTAAAGATAAATAAATAAATAAATAAAATCTAAAAAAACCCACAAAACTATGGTACATATACACAATGGAATTCTATGCAGCAGAGAGAAAGAAGGAGCCCCTACCTTTTGCAACAGCATGGATGGAACTGGAAAGCATTACGCTGAGTGAAATAAGCCAGGTGTTGAAGGACAAATACCATATGATCTCACCTTTAACAGGAATCTAAACAACAAAACAAACAAGCAAGCAAAATATAACCAAAGACACTGAAATAGAGAACAGGCTGACAGTGACCAGAGAGGAGAGGGGAGGGAATTTCAGGGGAAATAAGGGAGTGATTTAGAGGAACAAATATAAAGGATACATGGACAACAACTAAGAAGGGTGGAAATGGGAGGGAGGAGCACGGCGGGTGGGGTGGGATGGGAGTAATAGACAGAAAACTGTACTTAAGATAACTAAATAAATTTTTAAAAAGAAAGGAAAAAAGAGAAAATACAATGTAGAAGCCCAAGGAGTAAGTTTGGGCAGGGAATTCATTGAACACCATGTTGTGTACTTCATTATGCTACATTTAGGGAGAGAAACAAAAGAGATATAGTCAGAGAAAACATAGATGAAGAGTGAAATTACAGGAGAAGAAAACCAAGAGATTGAGAGTCTGAGGGCAAAGAAAAATAGAGATAACAGAAAAAAAAGAACTGAGTGTCAAACACCTCTTGATTTGAGCTTATACAATATGCAAGGCATTCTGCTGTGCACTTTTATACTCAAAAGTCTGTGGAATGCTCACCAAAATGTATGTTACTCTGGAGAATACAAGACTCATGGAGTTGAAGTAACTTATTTAAGTAACACAGCTGGTTATGGGTAGATCTGAGACTCCAAACAAAATCTACATGACCCTAAAGCCTGTGTTCAGAACCAATAAGATGTTTATTATTCCTTGTCAGTTGAAGAATGTAACTTGTTAACAATGAGCAAGAGAAAGGCTTCAGAAAGATACAGGGTTATCCTGACCTGCAAGATGCCTGTCTGTGGAGCATCGTTCACTGGAGATCATGCCCTGGGTGTCTATAGACAACATACTTTATTTGGGGTCACTGGGGGAGGGGAGAAGTGAAAACAAGACAATTTAAGATAGCGCCTCTTGTTAAGAATGGGAAGCAGCAAATTTTTATTATACTTCTATGTACTATACAACTTTTTTTGTTCCTATAAACACAACATATACTTCCATTGAGAACTTTCTGATAGGCATATGAATTGAAATTGGCCTTCTACTCATCCTAGGCAGTCCAGTGTGGTTTACACCATATTTAGTGGCACCATATTCTCATCATATTGACACCTTTCAATCTGACTCTTCAGTAATATTTCTCAAGGAATTCAGTGTATTACTTAATTACAATGTCCAAGTGGTAAACTTTTTTAAGGCACAGTTGGATCATGGAATTTAAATACTATTTTCAGGGACTCTGTAAATACTTACTGTAATGCTACGCATAAATCAGTTGACTTCTTTTTCAGACAGGCTTTATGCATGTGATCACTATAGGGTGTCTGGTATTGCATAGCATTCTTCTTTACAGTTGAGGATGATGGAGGAGGAAAGAGACAATGCCTCACCATGTGTCAACTCTCATTAAAAAACTCTGATTTTCCATGCTTGCCTCACATGCCCATCTTTGCAGCCAGTCTCATGGGAAGATGATGGGCAACATCTGGGTCTTGTACTTCCCCTTGCATGTATAAGGTAGGCAAGCCCAGGGAACTTATAGTTAGTTTTGTTGGTACCATATGGGGTAGGGCAAGGCAGTTTCCCAACATAAAAACAACAGAAATCCATTTCAGTGTTTAGATTCTTTGGAGGCCATTGCTGTTATTTTTGTTGTCATTAGCATTGCTGCTATTTTTATTCTAGCCTGAAGCAGTATCCAAAATCAGACAAAACACCTGAGATTAATAGCAGGTCCCCGGTTTGATTATTGGTATATAAAGGGCCATATTTGTTCTGTCTTCTGATGAAAGTGGCATGAACCCTGAGCTCCAAGTAGCTTTGCAATCAGTTTCTGGAATCTTATCAAAAGAATGACAAATCAATTTGGAAAACAGACCCATTGAAATGTTTCAACAGATTCAATCCTGTCTATAACCTAGTAATTCAACTTTCTTTTTAAATCCATGGCCATTGGTATAATGAAGTCATTTCTTTTCTCTTCACAGCTAGAAAGGCAAATTTGGCTTATTGTATTTCCAGGATTCAGTGCTTTCATAATAATTACTTTCTGATGATTCTTTTGTGGACTTCCTACAAGACCACGCAGCAAAAAGGGTAGTTAATTTAGGACAGAATTTACAAATTTGATATGCACAGCAATTAAGAACTACAGAACTATAGCTATCATAATTGACCTAAAAGTATGCATTTTGGGGGCGGGGGGTATGCAAAATGCTTTATTAATTTGGTTTAGTAGCAAGTATTTTAAAAACAGATTATTTCTAGAATTGTCATGGCAATCACTTTATAAGCTATATAGATGCCAAATTACTATGTTGTACACCTGAAACTAATATAATATTGTGTGTTAACTATACTCTAAAAGAAATAAAAGATGAAAAAAACCCATGATTTTGGGTTTTTTTGTTAAATAAAATTTCTAGCTTATTGGAAGGTGTGGCAATACTGGACCTGCATTCCTGCATTCAGTATTCAGCAGTAGCTGAATATTAGCTATTTTATTAGTTGGAACAGAGAGTTGTTAGGAATGCTTTCTGCTGCAAGTAGGAGAGGCTTAAACTACACAGATGTGTTTTACTTGTTTTACAAAGGGTCTGGTGGCAGGTTTGTTTGGGCTTCCTTCAAGAGTTTAATAATAGTATATTTCTATCTTTTGCTGCCATCTGTAGTGTATTGGCTTTTTTTCCCCCTTATCATATTAGTAAGTAGGGAAAGAGGTCACTCAAGAGAGTGCTGGTTGTCCATTTATCTCCTTTTTAAGGAAAAGAAAGATTTCCCAGAAGGTGCCTAGAAGTCTTTCTCTTGATCTAATTTTACAGAGATAGCTCACATAGCCACCCTTACCGGCTGGCAAAGATATGGAGATACAATTAGTTGTTTACACCAATAAAGATTTATCAGTTGGGATTGCGAATACCATGCCCTGAACAAAGCCAGCATTCTGTTAGCAAGGACATGGTTTCAGGAATGACGCCTGTTGGGCAACCAGCAGGGACTTCCACAGACTTGTGCTCTCATTTCACCACCGTCCCCTTCACTCCCTATGGTCTCACTGCTGACCATCTTTACTTATTTACTTTATTTGAAAGGACTTTCNAGTCTTTCTCTTGATCTCATTTTACAGAGATAGCTCACATAGCCACCCTTACTGGCTGGCAAAGATATGGAGATACAATTAGTTGTTTACACCAATAAAGATTTATCACTTGGGATTGCGAATACCATGCCCTGAACAAAGCCAGCATTCTGTTAGCAAGGACATGGTTTCAGGAATGACGCCTGTTGGGCAACCAGCAGGGACTTCCACAGACTTGTGCTCTCATTTCACCACCGTCCCCTTCACTCCCTATGGTCTCACTGCTGACCATCTTTACTTATTTACTTTATTTGAAAGGACTTTCAGGCATTTATATTTGTGACTCCAGGACCAGATCGATCTTTTTTATTTTTCTGGTTCTGATCTGGTTCTGGCAAAACAAGATTACTGATTTGTTAGATCAGAGGATCCTTGATTCTCAGTTTCAATCAACCAGACTCAGCTGTATGGTGAAAAGGACATTGTGAATATTTCCTGTGATTTCCTCAAATTTAAAACAAGTGTGTTTTATTAAATATTATTAAGTGTCCCAGAAATGTCTTTCTGGTACACCCTAAACTCTTGTTTTGGAGTATAGGTGTTTTTTTCTATCTAGAAATATTTGGGCTCCTTCTCAGTTAAGAAATATAAGAGAGAGAGAGAGAAAAAGAGTTTTAGGATATTTTTGTTCTTGTTTTTAAAAAGTTTAAGCTCTAAGAGATAACTTAGAATATAAAAGGTGTCATTGAGAAAGCTGAAAGAATTAGAATATAATTTCATTTTAGGTTCTAAATGAATTTATTTGCTCAGATAATAAAATTAAATCTAAGATCTTATTTGGTAATCATCAATAATTTAATGTAAACAATGAGAAGTAATTTCTTTTTTCAATTTCATCAAATATATTATTTATAGAACCTTTATTGTTTTAAGATCTCATTGCCTGTTTAAAATTTTTTACCTATTTACACAATAATAGTAATAATAGCTAACACACAAACAGTGAGTGCTTATTGTATGCAATACTCAATGCATAGTATGTAGTAAGTACACAACAACTAGTTGTTAATGGAAGAGAAATGAATTCAAGACTAGTAGAAGAATGGTGTCTTGACTCTTCAACTAACATAAATGAACTCAGATAGGTGATATGGCACAGGGGAAAAATAACTGGACACCAGAATTAGATTGCCTGGACTTGAATCTTATCTCTGCCACTTGCTAATTGTGTGTCTTCAGTCCAATCACTTTACATTTTGCTAGGGTAATAATTTCTATTCCACTAGGTTTTTTAAGACTTAAAATAAATTATGAAGTCCTTAGTTCAGTGCCTGGCACAGTGTGAGGATTCAACCAGTATTAGCTGTTGTTATTAATCAGTCAATTAACATCCAGTAATGCTGCATAAAAAAATCACACCACAAGTCAGTGGCTTGTAATAAAAAGCATTTATTTTTCTTGCCCATGGACCTGAGAATCAGCTGAAATGGTTCTGTGGCATGCTGTGGGTCGACTGGACTTGGCTTACGCAAGGCTATGTGGTGGGTTCTGCTCATCCTCCTCAGCTCAATGCCTACCTAAGAATGTTCCTCTTGGCATAAATGTGGAGTGCAAGAGAGCAAGTCAAAGCATGCTAACAAATGAAATGTTTACATCATGTCCACATTCTATTGGGTAAAATGAGTCACACAGACAGGCTCAAAGTCAGTACTACACTCCAAGTTGAATTAGAGGAGGGAAGTAAATATTTGCTGAAAATAATTTCATCTGTCACAGTTTGAACATTGGCATCCATGTAAAACAATATTTTCCTTGAGTGTCCATTTATCTTAGCTTAATCCTTTTCCATTTCACAGAAGAGCCACCACTCTTCCATACCATACATGTATATGCTATGTCTTTTCCCCATGTGTTAATAGAATTGGGTTGTTTTTAATTAATTCACACTAAGGCAATAGCAATAATGTGTTGCCTTCTCCCAGGAGTATTTGCAGTTTAAATAAGATCTGCTGCTAGGAGAATGGGTAATCTGAAGGACTGAAGGATACTGCTGATATGTTTGGGTTCTGTGATACCTGGGTGTAGGGGTGGAGGGATTTGTGGATCATCCTCTTGATCAGTGAAACCCACGGCAGTGTGTAAAGGTCCATTATTAGATCAAGCAAAGCTCCACTGTTAGAAAGCTACTCCTCAGTAGTGTTGCCAAAAAGAGAAAGTGCTTACTAGCAAATTTCCTTCTAGCTAAATCTCCTGGGACTCTTGGGCTGAGAGGAGTCCTTGAGAGAAATATTTATTTGACATCTTTTGGTTCCTTATTTAATTGCAGTCATATATCTTCTCTGAGGCCATTTATATACTGCACCACACTTCTATTGATTCAAATTCTGTGCAGAGACAGGCCCTGTGTTTGAGTTAACATGTATAATGTTCCCTGATGAACTTGGGAGGATAGTTTCCATAAAAATTAATGCTGAATTCTGGCCACCAAATAGCTATCATCAATTAGCTCTTTTACTTTGGTGTTAATTTGTTAGTAGTAATGTAGAGTTTACCATTAATGTGTTTCCTCTGGCATTTTAAAGTCAACTTTCTGATGAGGAGAAAAAAAATGTGGGATTTTTATTTATTTTCTATGCTTTGCATCCATTTCAGCAACTCCAATGCATTTCCTGGGAAATTCTATATTATCATCATGGGATTTGCTTCAGTGAACTGAACTATCTAATTGGTTTTGTATTAACCTGAAGTTCTAATTAACTCACTCAGAGGATTATATAATGTCATGTACAGCATTCTGTAGCTCAGTTATTTTTAAATTTAATTTAATTTTTATTATTTTTTGTTCAGTTACTTTTTGAATTGGTTTGCTACAGACTTTAATATGCTTTTATTTTTCTCAAAAAATCAGATGATATTTCAAGGATGTTTCTTCTAGAAGATTATTGTTTTATTCCCCAGTTATTTGTAGACTCTGCTAGATTTTTGGTGTATATGGACTTAGTATTTTAGTTATTTGTTGGTGACCTTGAAGACTGAACCTATAAATACATTTTTAATTTTTCTAGGACACAAATATGAACTGTTTGGGGAATGAGTCACCCAGCTTGTGAATGAGCCTTGCTGAGCACCCAGCATGTATATTTTAAGGTACATTACTCTTCTTTATCCACCTTTGAAGAAGCAATTGCTTTCCTAAGGTAATTATTTTAAAGACTTTAAAAAAGTAGTAGCTAATGTATATTGAGCATTTATAGAGTACTAGACACCAAGTGTTTAATGTGAATTGTCATTTGGAGATATTGTCATTACACCATTAAACAGGTGAGGAAAACAAGGCTTACTATAGAGGGACCTTGTCAAGTTCTCATGGAACTAACTGGTGAAGCCAGCATTTGAATTGGAAAAGTCAAATTTCAAAGCCTTGCTCATTACCTACCTCCCCATTGCAGAATTGGTGGTGAACCTAAAGAAGTTTATGAAATTAGGAGTTCTTATCTAGAATCACATGTATTGAAGACACTAAATAGGTGAATGTCATATTCAGCAATGAATCAAATCTCTACACTCTCCATTAGGAAAAAAAATGACCTGGGAAATTGTTTCAATGAGTGCTCCAGCCAGTAGTTATTCTAATGGCTTTGTAAATAACTTTGTCCTATATTTATAGAGTCATTAAAGACAGAGGGGATTATTTAGAGTTTCTCAGTTATGCCTTATAGCATTTTGTGGGGGAAAATATGATTTAAGGAGATATATTTGAAAATTTGGTGGTTTTCAAGGGCCTTGGATTATATTCCACTGGACTCTCAATGGTTGTTTTATTACCATTATTATTTTTGTTTTATACTATAGGGTTTACCTGAACAGACGTGCATAAGATATACAATACCTAATATAAGGAATATGTCAAATTCCTAGCATATAGCAATTGATCATGTATGAGAACTCAGAGAGTTGCACAATTTGTTCTTCAAACTTGATTCTTTAAGGTACCACATGCAGCAGTAAAGATAGGGGAGATTGGCAGGGCTGCCTCTGTGTTAGAAGTTTGAAGGACAAATGAGAAATGATAGTGGAGTTTCAGGGCCTGGAGGCAGAAACCAGCTACTGGTGAGAAAGGGATGTCTTCCAAAAGTGATGCCTTTCTGAAAGGTGCTGGTATGTATGTTAGTTGTTAGGGCTATAAAGAAAGTATTTTGAAGAAGGCAGCAAAACAGCAAGACCATGAGATAGTGAGACAAGGAGCTTTGAGGCTGGTACCTTTTTTGTACAAGCTTCTTATTAATCACTTATCAATACTTCGAGCCAGATCTTCAGGCTCCATAGCCCCATTCTTCTGGGTCTAGGACCTAATTTTCTTCTGAGGGACTGATTATTTTCCCCATTGCACGTCATCTTGGTAGAATTGTCATTCCAGGTATCCTACCCTCTTCTTGCTAAGAGGTGGATCTGTAACTCAAGCTGGACAAATTATTCTTTTTTTCCCAGTATTCTGAAACTTTCATGAATTAATATTAAGGCAGTAAAAATAGCTGGAGCTGGTTCATTCCAGATGTGATGGTTGATGAATCTGTCAATTTGTTCTTAATACCAAGATACTCAGGGCATCTCTGGTTCCTGGTAGCCTTTTCTCTGTCTGGTTCTTCAGCCTCTCCCCTAAATCTAAAAGTTTTCCCCAGAACTTCCGAAAGAATTACTTTGTGTTCAAGTTAGACAGACCCAATCAATTTTTATTACTTGCAAAGTAAGAATCCTAACTGAAGTAGTTGGTTTTGCTGCACTTAGATGTAGAAGGAAGGATTTAATGATATGGTATCTGAAAAGTATCTAATAAGTATTTGCAGGTGAATAGCATTATCTGAAATTCTCAGAATAAAAAAATACAGCAAAATTGATTTCAGGAGCTTTTCAACTGTGTTTTCCTCTATGACCCAATGGAGGTCAAACGTGAAACAAAACAAACTGAAACTGAAAACAAATTTCTAAACTGATCTCTCCCTGGCAGTTTCAGTAAGAACAAAAACAGGAATTTTGAATGTTCATCTGCAAGAGCTCTGCTAGCCCATGTATATATTAACATGTAATACATCCTTCTCTGAATACTGATTTTCGTCCTTATATCTTCATTCAAGAAATATTTTTCTTTCCTTTTTCTCTTCATATTAGGGATCAAAGCATTGATGCTACTATTTATTCTCGGGTTCTTCTAAAAGCCCATAATTCAGTTTGGGGGGTAATCAATAGAACACAAAATAGAATGATCTCCATAGCCATCAGATTGCCCAAAAAAGACACATTCTGTAATTATAATCAGAATGATTTGTTACCATATGAAAGTAGATGAAGAAGGGAAATGCCAGTTATTCATCAACATTCAAATCCCAAGAAACAGTTTTCTATCTGTTCACTTTTCTGAGTAAATTTTTGAGTCTGGCTGTTTTTTTTTTTTTTTGCTCGGCTTTTTCCACTATTTTCTACTTTTCATTCTGCCAAACATCTAATCATCTTCGGATGCATTCTGCATAATAAACATGCTCTGCACTTTCTGTACTATTTTAGTATAATCACATTTTAATATCAGTCTGTTCCTTCTACACATCTTTGGAACAACTATTTAGCATGATGTGCGCTGGGTGCTTCTTTTCCAAGTTAAGGTAATAATAATAATAAATATAAAGTCTTCATCTTCTGCTTGATAGCTGAGGGCATGTGTACTAGTTTGGGTGTCAGATATTGAAGAATCCATTCTAATTTAAGCACTGGCTTGATTCTTTCAGATACTTGCCTGGAACTTCTTCCTTGAGGCAACTGTCAGCACTTAATATTGCTAAGAACAATGTAAGCATGGCATATGATTTTTAGAATCAGATATACATAGATATTTGCTCCAGGCTTCCCAAGAAGATGACTCTGAGAGAAGAATTATAATGCTGCTCCTTTATACAGGAGGTAATCACAGAAAACATCACTAGTGATTGGGATGTGAAACAGGGAGGGAAGAAAGCCTTGGGGCATGGGGACCTTCACAAGCCAGTTACCACTATGAACAAGTAGAGCTTAATAACGTGGGGAGCTCTGAGAGAAAGTTTAGAACATGACTCAGGTACCCCCCAAATAACATGCCTCATATACCTCTGGGGTCTGTATCCACCAAGTCCTTCCCTGACATTCACTCTCCAGTCTTCCACCTGGATGTGCATGAGCTAAGAGTACTCACTCAGCCAGACAAGAAACCCTCAGACAAAAGCTCCATTGTTTCACTGGGCAGCGTTAGTGTGAAGAGATTGGCACTACGGGCAGGGAAGTGATGGCATTCTTCATCTACCTTGAAAATCCTGGCGTGCAGAAAGAGCAGGGGAATGCTCCATGGAGAGGGTAGATCAGATGCTTCTTGTGCAGTTGTTAAGGCAAAGGCACCCTTGCCCCAAGATTTCTCCTTTTAGGGAGAGATTCCGAGATTTCTACACTTCAGACATATAATCATTAGAGAATGATTCCTTTGAGTTAAGCCAGGGTAATCAATGTAAGGCCCCAGAACCAACTTCATCAAAATTTCCTGGCAGTACTTTATAAAAATTCAGATTCTTGAATCACACTCCAGACTTGCTGAATCAGATCTCTGAGGCTTGGGGACAGAAAACAGATCTAAACAATATTTATGAACTCCTTCAATTCGAAAATACTTGAGTATTTGACCTTTTCTGGATAACCTTAATATTTTAACAATGAAAATATAGTCTATTCTTGATTGCAATATTAATACATGCTCAGATCCATGTAAGATATGTCTCTCTTGTTTCTTCTCTGTATCTGCAGTGCTTATGGAGCAGAAGCCTGTTGTGTAGTGAATGCTCAACAGGTCAAATAAGTCAAACAGGTCAAATTGGTCAAATAAGTGAATGCTCATTATAGAAGCTAGAATGTAAAGATTCTTGGTGGTTGACTCACACTCTAATGTGAAAAATTTGTCCACTCTTTTTCTCTAAGGAAGGAGGAACAGATGCAATAATAGAACACTCTGAGCCCAAGGAAAGCAACTGATAAAAATGGAATAAGGATCAGTCTTGCCAACTACAAGACAATCCATCTGCAAAATGAGGATGTAGTCAGCACCTGATGTTCTTCCTGCCCTGTATCCTTTATCTTGCCCCTGAGTAGTTCATCATGATATGTTTTGGGGAAACCACGCCTCCACAGTCTATATTGTTTGTGAAAGCCCAAATATATTGTCCAGTCTGTATTGTTGGTGAAAGCCCATCTTAGACTGGTGAGCCATCTCATTTCATCTCCCTGATCACAGGTGATGATTCAGGAATGGATTTGTGTTCCAACTGAGATCAGAGTTTAGTTCACATAAGAAATGAAAGAGACCCTTTCTGAAATTTATAGACACCGGCAAAGCTGGATATCTGTTAGCTTTGTTTTGTGTTGGGATATAGACTCACAGCTGATGCACATGGGGAGAGGCTGCTTAAGAAAGAAACCAAAAGAGAAGGAAGGAGAACCTAGAGATGGAGAGAGACAGACTCACAAGGACATTGTTGGAGCTCCTGGACCCAGCCTAGTCTGAATGAAGTTCATGTAACTGCCATGACTTACCACTTACATAAACCAAATTTGGATGTATTTTTATCATCCAAAACAAAAGACTGAAATAGAGAGTTTGAAACTAACTGATCTCCGGGGAAGATCACCAGGTTATCAGTGCTTGGCTATGATTGTGTGAAAGAGTTGGGCCTGAATCTTCACTCTACCACTTCCTATCTGGGTAGAACTTTAACTGTTACCTAGTGTTTTGTCGATTTTCCTCTTATTATACAGAACCTGAAATATTATTTCTCATTGAGTGTGACAATTATATGCATACTATGAATAGCTTAAAGGTACAAATAAAGGGTAGTTGTTTATTAAAGTTGTTTCCTATAATTTTTTTTTTGCTTTAGAACTCCTTTGGTTTTGAGTAAGAAATGCCTCTTGATACTTTCCATTATACACTGGAAAAGCCTCCATTATACACTGCTGTTTATGAATTAAGGCATGCTCTACACCAGAGGGTAATTTTTTCTAAGGATGTTCAAGATATTGACTAAGTTTTTTTTCTCTTCATTACCACATCATTTGGGGTTTTCAGAAAAGCTTTTGATTTCTTTCTTTTTTTGATTTTTGAAAAATATTTTTGATTATGCTATTAGAGTTTTCCCAATTCCCCACCCCTGTCCTGCCCACCTAACCTCTAGCATTCTCCCAGCTTAGTTCATGTCTGTGGGTTGTACGTATAAGTTCTTTTGAGTCCTCCATTTCCCATACCATTTTTTATCTCTCCCTGTCTACCTTATTCTTCCTAACTAACCATGATTCCTCTTCTCTGTACCGTTGCCCCCTCTATTCTCTCTTCCCCCTCCCCACTGGAATCCCTCCACATGATGTTCATTTCTCTGATTCTGTTCCTGTTCTGGTTGTTTGCTTAGTTTTTGTTTCAGTTGTTATTCTTTTCATTTAGGTTCACTGTTGATAGTTGTGAGTTTGTTGTCATTTTACTGTTCATATTTTTAAACTTTTTCTTGGATAAGTCCCTTTAACATTTCATATAAGGGTTTGGTGATGACAAATTTCTTTAACTTGACCTTATCTGGGAAGCACTTTATCTTGTCCTTCTAATCTAAATGAAAGCTTTGCTGGATAGAGTACCCGGATGTAGGTCCTTGCCTTTCATGACTTGAAATACTTTTTTCCATCCCCTTCTTACCTGCAAGGTCTCTTTTGAGAAATTAGATGATAGTCTAATGGAAACTTCTCTGTAGGCAACTCTTTCCTTTTCTCTTGCAGCTTTTAAGATTCTCTGTTGTCTTTAATTTTGGGTAACTTAGTGATGATGTGCCTTGGTGCATTCCTCTTTGGGTCCAACTTCTTTGGGACTCTCTGGGCTTTCTGAACTCCCTGGAAGTCTATTTTCTTCACCAGATTGGGGAAGTTTTCTTTCATTATTTGTTCAAATAAGCTTTCAATTTCTTGCTGTTGTTCTTCTCCTTCTGGCATCCCTATAATTCAGATGTTGGAACATTTCAAGTTGTCCCATAGGTTTGTAAGAGTCTCTTCACTCTTTTGAATTCTTGTTTCTTCGTTTTGATCTGGGTGGATGTTTTTTTTTCCCCCTTTGCTCCAAATTATTGCTTTGAGTCCTGGTCTTCTTCTCATCGCTGTTGGTTCCCTGAACATTCTGCTTTATTTCACTTTGGGTATCTTTCATTTGTTCTTTAAATTTTTGACCAAGCTCAATCAATTCTGTGAGCATCTTGATTACCAGGGCTTTAAATTCTTCATCAGATAGGTTGATGATCTCCTCCTTGCTTAGCTCTCTTTCTGAGGCTCTACTTTGTTCTTTTATCTGGACCATATTTCTTTGCCTTGGCACACCTGATAGGTTGTAAGGGGGTGGGGCCTTAGGTATTAACCTGGGCAGGGCAACCCTCTTTGCTGTGCAACAGTGATGCTGATCTGGTTGTTTTGGTTGATTTTTTCTTTAATTCCTTGGTTGTTGAGTTCCACGCAGTTTGATTTTCTGGCACTTTTCATTGTTTATTGATTTCAGATTGGTGATTGTCCTCCTTTTGCTTGTGTGAGGAAGTGAAGGTTCTCTACCTACACCACCCTCTTTGCTGGAACTCCTGACTTCTTTCAAAGTGTTTGATGTTTAGTATAGTGATATAAGAAAGTGTGGAGTTGAAGGTTATAGCAGATTGTATTTTCCAAAAATTAACACAACAATATCTCCCATCCAACATGCTTCTCATCATTGTAACCTTGCTTTTCATCAAAAGGTATCTAATTTTCCTCTCTTGAATTTTGGCATTTCTTGGTGATTTACTAATACCATAGAATACAAAAGAAGTGACATATCTGACCTCTCAGGATGAGTCTGAAAACTCAAGAAAATACTTGTTCTCCACATGCTCCCACATTGGACTTTACCTTTCAGAACTAAGCTACCATGCTGTGAAAAAGACCCTATGTTTTAAGAAAAGAAAAGCTGTTCCTACTATACCTTTTTCTAATTCCTGACACACAAATTCTTACATTGTTTCATATCACTAAATTTGGGGATTGTTGTTAATCATTAACTATTGATAATGAGAATATAAGGAACAACAAGGCCATCAAGGAACATTCTTGAGGGCTGAAGACATAGTGTTTATTGGGCCAAGGCTCTGTCAAACAGGACATGTCTATGATGGAAAAAAATTCAACATACAAACGAGTGGAAAACAAATCCCACCAGAATAGAACCCAAAACCTCAGCTTGCTTGACTTAGAAATAGGTTGGATGGTCATCAACCAGAATGCTCTTATTTACAGAAGGATAATAACCCAAATCGTGGTTGTTGCAATGAATAGATCTATTGATCTAAAGCCCAGACATATAAATCTATAGTTATGTGTATGACATAACTAGCGAGGTGTTGCACAGCTGGCTGACCTCAGAACTGTGCCCAAGTCTCAACTCCAACTCTACTAGTTGCCTTATCCTTAACAAACCTCTTCACCATCCTAAGCCTTAGCTTTCCCATCTGCAGAATGTAGATACCAACATCTACTTCATAGATTTATTTTCAGGAATAAATGAGACAAAGCAGCACAAAACATATTGCCTGATACATAATAAGCATTACTTCTGTTAAATACTATGTTAAAATAAGTGTGTTAAATATTGGTAAATATAAATAATTGTGTTAATATTAAAATAACAATAATTATTTATATTTAAGTAGTTTTATTTTTTTTGTAAATAGCCATATTCTGGCCAGTGCAATATGGTACACATTTCTTTATAACTCTTTTTAAAATTTTTTATTGTTGTTCAAGTACAGTTTTCTGCCTTTTCCTCCCACCACCATCTTGCAGCCATCCCCACTTCCCTTCCTTGATTCCACCCCGCCTTGGTTTTGTCCATATGTCCTTTGTAGTTGTTCCTGAAAACTTTTCACCCTTCCCCCACCATTACCCCCTCCCATCTCCCCTCTGGTTACTGTATGTTTGTTCTTAATTTCAATGTATCTGGTTATATTTTGCTTGCTTGTTTGTTTTGTTGATTAGGTTCCAGTTTTAGGTGAGATCGTATGGTATTTGTCCCCCATCTCCTGGCTTATTTCACTTAGCATAATGCTCTCCAGTTCCATCCATGTTGTTGCAAAGGGTAGTAGTTCCTTCTTCCTTTCTGCTGCAGAGTATTCCATTGTGTAAATGTACCATAGTTTTTGATCCATTCATTTACTGATGGGCATTTAGGTTGCTTCCAACTCTTGGCTATTATAAATTGTGCTGCTATGAACTTTGGGGTGCATGGGTTCTTTTGGATTGGTGTTACAGGGTTCTTAGGATATAATCCTAGCAGTGGAATTTCTGGGTCAAAAGGCAATTTCATTTTTAGTTTTCTGAGGAAATTTCATACTGTTTTCTATAGTGGCTGCACAAGTGTGCAATTCCACCCTTTTCTCCACAACCCCTCCAACATTTGTTGTTTGTTGTTTTGTTTATGATGGCCATTCTGACCAGTGTAAGGTGGTATCTCATTGTGGTTTTAATTTGCATCTCTCTGACAGCTAGCAATATTGAGCATCTTTTCATGTGTGTCTGGATCCTCTGTATGTCCTCTCTGGAAAAGTGTCTGTTCAAGTCCTTTGCCCATTTTATAATTGTTTTTTTTTTCCTCCCTGAAGTGGAGTTGTATGAGTTCTTTATATATTTTGGATATCAAACTCTTGTCTGAGGTATCATTGGTAAAAATGTTTTTCCATACAGTTGGTTCTTTTTTTTCATTTTAATGCTGTCTTCAGTAGTCATGCACGAGCTTTTTATTTTGATGAGATCCCATTTGATGCTTTCTTTTATGCCCTTTGCTCTAGGGGACATATCAGTGAAAATATTGCTGTGTAGAATATGTGAGATTTTCCTCCCTGTGTTCTCCTGAAGGACTTTCATGGTGTCACAACTTATATTTAACTCTTTTATCCATATTGAATTTATTTTTGTGTATGGTGTAAGTTGGTGATCAACTTTCATTTTTTTTTGCATGTAGCTGGCCAGCTCTTCCAACACCATTTGTTGAAAAGGCTATTTTTACTCCAATTTGTTCATCTTTTCCCTTTGTGAAATATTAATTGACCCTAGAAACTTGGGTTTATTTCTGAGCTCTCTATTCTGTTCCATTGGTTCATGTGTCTGTCCTTATGCCAGTGTCAGGCTGTTTTGATAACAGGGGCCTTGTAATATAGTTTGATATCAGGTATTGTGATCCCTCCTGCTTTGCTCTTCTTTCTCAAAATTTCAGCAGCTATTCAGGGTCATTAATTGTTCCATATAAATTTTTGAAGTGTTTGTTCTGTATCTGTGAAATATGCCATTGGTACTTTAATAGGTATTGCATTGAATCTATAAATTGCTTTGGATAGTATAGACATTTTGATGATGTTAATTTTTCTAATCCATGAACATAGTGTATGCTTCCATTTGTTTGTGTTTTCCTTGATTTCTTTTTTCAGTGTTGTGTAGACTTCTGAGTACAGATCTTTTACCTCTTTGGTTAGGTTTATTCCTAGGTATTTTATTTTTCTTGTTGCTATATCAAATGGAATTTTTTTCCCCTGATTTCTGCTTCAGATGTTTCATTGTCGGTATACAACAATGCTTTTGATTTCTGAACATTGACTTTGTATCCCACTGTTTTGCCAAATTCATTTATTAGGTTGAGCAGGGGTTTTTTGGTGGAATGTATAGGATTTTCTAAGTACATTATCATGTCATCTGCAGGCAATGACAATTTTTTTCCCTCCTTTACAATTTGGATACCTTTTATTTCTTTTTGTTGTCTGATTGCTGTGGCTAGGACTTCCAATTCTATGTTGAATAGAAGTGGTGAAAATGGACAACGTCATTTTGTTCCTGATCCTAGTGGAAAAAGGTTTTAGTTTTTGCCCATTGAATGTGATATTGGCTGTAGGTCTCTCATATATGGCCTTTATTAGGTTGAGAAATGCTCCCTCTGTTCCCACTGTGCTGAATGTTTTTATCATAATGGGTGCTGTACTTTATCAAATGCTTTTTTCCATCTCTTGATATGATCATGTGATTTTTGTCTTTGCTTTTGTTTATGTAATGTATTACATTTATTGTTTTGTGAATATTGTTTTTCTTTCTTTTTTTTGTATCATCCTTACATCCCTGGGATGAATCTCACTTGATAATGGCAGATGGTCTTTTTAACATATTCGTGGATGCAGTTTGGCAATATTTTGTTGAGGATTTTATCTTTCTCGAAGTCCTCCAAGAATTTCTTCATGTATTTGGGTGCTCCTATATTGGGTGCCTATATATTTACAATGTTTATGTCTTCTTGGTGGATTCTGCCTTTGGATATTATGAAGTAACCTTCTGGGTCTCTTTTTATGGCCCTTGTTTTGAAGTCTATCTTGTCTGATATGACTATTGCCACCCAGCTTTTTTCCCTGTCCATTTGCTTGGAATATTTTTTTCCAGCCTTTTGCTTTCAGTCTGTGTAGGTGTTTTGTTCTGAGTGGGTCTCTTGTAGGCAGCATATGTGTGGGTTATGATTTCTTACCCATTCAGCTATGTTATGTCTTTTGATTGGAGCATTTAATCCATTTATGGTTTAAGGTTATTATTGAGAGGTACTTTTTCATTGCCATTTTTCATACCTGTGTTTCTTTCTTTCTCACTCTTTTTTTTTCTTTTATCAAAGCAGAACCTTTAACATCCCTTGCAGTGCTGGTTTGGTGGAGGTGTATTCTTTGAGACTTCTTTTGTCTGGAAAACTCTTTATTTTGCCTTCCATTTTAATTGAGAGCCTTGCTTGATAGAGTAGTCTTGGTTGCAGACCTTTGTTTTTCATTACTTGGAATATTCATTTCCAGTCCCTTCTGTCTTGGAGCATTTCCACTGAGAAGTCAGGTGCTAGTTTTATTGAAGCTCTCTTGTATGTTACTTTCTGTTTCTCTCTTGTTGCTTTTAAAACTCTTTCTTTGTCTTGAATTTTGTCATTTTAATTATGATGTGTCTTGAAGAGGGTGTCTTTGGATTCCTCTTGATTGGGACTCTCTGTGTTTCCTGGATTTGTGTGACTTTTTCTCTCATCAATTAGGGAAGTTTTCCATCATTACTTTTTCAAATAGGTTTTCTATTTCTTGTTCTTATTCTCTTTGTTTGTTGTATCCCTATTATACAGATATTATTATGTTTTGTGTTGTCCTGCAGTTTCCGGAACACCTCCTCATTCTTTCTGAGTCTCTTTTCCCTTTTTTGCTATTTATTTTTGGGGGTGTTTTTTTCTACCTTGTCCTTCAGCTCACTGATTCAGTTCTCTTGTTCATCCAGCCTAATTGCTTCTAGTGTGTTCTTGATTTCCAAGATTTTATTGTTCATTTATTCCTGTTTTTTGTTTATAGTTTCTATTTCCTTTTTCATACTGTTGTAGTTCTCATTCAGTTCCTTGCAGTTGTCTGTGAGTTCCTTCAGCATTTTTATAACCATTATTTTGAATTCTATATCTGATAGTTTGCTTACCTCCATTTCACTTAGCTCTTTTAGTGGTGTCTTCCATTCCTTCTGATTGCATGCTCTTTTTTTGTCTCCCCATTTAAGGTGACTCTTTTTGTTTGTTTCTGTGCTTCCTGATGTTTTGCTTTGCTAGCTGTCTTTGTAAGGTGAACTTCTATGGTAGGACTTCTATGTGGTTCAGTGGTGTGGTCTCTTTGATCTCCTTGTCTGGATGCTCTAGGTTTGCCCTTTCTTTTTTGTGTGTGAGCTATCTTATTGTACTTGGGTTTTTACCTTTTGATAGTTCCTTTGTTGGTGGTTTCTCTTCTCCATCAGGTATACTGATGTTCACAGTTCCCACCTATTCTTGTATGTGATCAGTGGCAGGGAGGAGGCAAGATGGATTTACACAGCAGGAGAGTATTCTATGGAATTTAAAGTACCAGCAAGTAGAGAAATTATAGGAGATTCTTTGGATAAGTATAGCATTAACTGAGATATTTCACCCAACTAGCCACTTTTCATAAAAGGTGAAAGAGAGATAAGACCTTGTTAAAGGGGAAGAAGATTGTGAGCTGAATCCAGAAAACAGAGCACTTGTGCAAGGTTAGAAGATGAGATAGAGTGAGAGTAAAGGATAGAAAGTAGGCAGAGTATGCAAGAGAATAGAATTAACCACAACAGTAATAAAGCTCCAGAATAAAGTGAAGTGGGCTAAGACCAGGGATGGTTGCTGTATAGTATTTACAATGGTATGGAACAAGAATTATTTACAGTAGTACTGAAACAACAATAATATAATAAGAAATATATAATTTGGATAACCAAAACAGAAAGTACATGATTGAGAGTACTGTGTTATTGGAACACAAGTGAAGTGAAAGAAGAAAAATCAAAATACAATAAACAGAGAATAAGAAAAACTGGTTAAACAATGCAATTAAACAAAATGATGAAAATTCAGCATAAGGAAGAGAAATAAAAAATACTAATAAAATAAAAGTGGTAAAAGTAATGAAAAATAATAATACAAATAAACAATAAAATGTGAGCTGTATGGGAGAGCAAAGTGACATTTGTCTCAGTTTCTCAGTTTGGGGTCAGCCTTGTACTCGCCCTTTGGATCTGCCTCTGGACATTTCATAACTCCATGTATTATTGTGTCACTTGGGGGAAGAAAAAAAGGAAAAAAAAGAAAGAGAAAAGAAAAAAAATAAGCCTCCTGTGACTTTAAACCCTTTGAGTGAGTTCTGCTGGTGTTCTTGGATGCCACAGGACGAGGTGGGCTGGGCTTTGCTTTTCTCCCTTCCTGTGATTTTGCAAGGATGGGGACCAAGTCTGAGTCGCAATATTCACAGTTGCCCAGCTTCCAGCCCGGGCCCTCCATAAGCTGCCAGGCCCCCACTGTCCATCTGTATCAGGCTTGTGCCTTTAATTCACCAGTTGTGCCGAGGTTCATGCGGTGCACCTCCTCCTTGATCTTTTTGAGCTCACTGTGGCTGGAGCCCACTGTAGGGTGAGCAGTGCCAGTCAGCCTCTGGGCATGTGGCATTACTCAGCCTCTGGGTGAGCAGTGGGAATCAAGCTCAGGGGCACAGCTCAAATCACCCTTGGGGCGAGCCAGCTGCTGTGCAAGACCTCCTTACAAAGCAGCTGTCCGCCATTGTTAACAAGCATATGGCTTTTCACACAGCCCAACTTTCTAATCAGTCTGGAGACCATCCACGTCAAGGTCTGACAAAGCCCAACTCTTCTCCCTTCTCCAGGTGTCACCTGGCACCCCAATTTCTCTGGTAATGACCTAACTGGTGTCCACAGTCCAGCAGGTATATACTGACCCTGTGTGTCTCCCACTTTGTCTCTATTCCCTCCAGCAACTTCCAGCATTCAGGTCCCTCCTGGTGCCAGGCTGCCCTCCCTGCTCTTGTAGGGGAGGGAGCTGGTGATCTAACTCTTCTCCCTGCATCCTGTGGCAGGCACCAGGCCAGGGGTCACAGCAGCCTAGGTCCCCTCTGGGGGACCTCATATAAGCTCATATAAGCTGGGATTCCACTGGCTGTTCACTCTGTTCCTCAGAAAATCAGCTAGGCATTCCAACTGGGCAAAGGAACTGGGCTCCGCTCTCACCTACCTCATCACCATCTTTTTCTTGTTAAAATAATTATATTAAAGTAATGTGTTAAAACTCTAAAATGTGAGAGAGAGCTTTCAATAAATACACTAACAATATTCTATGGTGGATCAGAATAAGAATTTTAACTAATATTCATTAATATGCATATGTACCATATGTGCCACTTATCCAAATTCTTTATAAGAATTACTTATCTTAATTATAATAGACAGAATACTGAACTTAAAAATAATTAAATAAATTTAAAAAAAGAATGCTTTAAGTAGGGTACCATAATTTCCCATTTAAGTAGAAGAACTGAGGCATTAAAAGTGTACATACAATGCTCCAGGTAACACAGAGTTTAAGTGGTAATTAGACTCTGGAAGACAGCTCTTATTCACTCTGCCACATTCTATTTTCCTGTTGGATACACTCCCTTTCAGTTTTGAGATGGGGTGTTCTTTAGGTCAAGCCAGAACTGTATTACACGAACATGAGGCTTCTAAGGGTTACCAGGTCAAGGTGGAGATTAGGTAACTCCTCTAATGTATGCATTAGAGTGGTTGAAAGAAATAGAGATATAACTGAACAGGGAATGAAGTAGAATTCATTTTGGTTCCCCATGGATGATTCAGCATTTTAAAGGCGAACTTAATACGGGAAATGTTGCCATTCCTCATTCACTGAAGACGTGGTGCCTTAGGCGAAAACCACTTAAGTGACTCAGAAAAATTTGTCGTTAACACTGAGCATTGGATATGACTTTTAAGGATAGGACTGGTATCTCACTTTGATTTTTCAGCTCAGGCCAGCAAACATATCAAATGTATTTTAAAGGATCCTCAGCCAAGAGTTCATTTCCTGCTTTAGAAGTGAGACAATAAAAAATATTCACTAGACTCTCCCTGCTCAAAATGTGGTCCATGGACCTGCAGTTTCAGCATCTGCTCCCTGGGAGCTTTGAGAAATCCAGAATCTCAGAATTTTCATTTTAACAAAATCCTTAGGTGATTCATATACACATTAAAGTTTGAAAAGCACTGCTCTAGACATGTATCTCTTGATAGCTTATTGTCACACACTTTACTAAGCTTTAAGGAGGCTGATAAACATTGAAGAATATACAATAATTAAGTAAAAATAATTCTTCTTTTTTATTTTTTAAAGATTTTATTTATTTATCTTTAGAGGGGAAAGGAAGGAGAGAAGGAGACAAACATCAGTGTATGGTTGCTTCTCGTGAGTCCCCTGCTGGGAACTGGCCTGCAACCCAGGCATGTACCCTGACTGGGAGTCGAACCATGATCGTGTGGTTCGCAGGCCCGCAGTCAATCCACTGAGCCACACCAGCCAGGGCCTAATTCTACTTCTTAATAGGAGTTATGAAGAAAATAAGGCAAGAGTGGCTGAGTCTTCTGGGAAACTTTGTAAACCATGATTGGGAAAGGCTACTCCAAAAATCTGAGACCTAAATGAATAGAAGAGGCAGATGTGTAAAGATAAGAAGAAAGATGCTTCAGGCAGAGGGCAAAAAGCACGTGCAAAGACCAGGAAGCAAGAATGAGCCTGGTGTGTCCTAAGAACTGAAGAAAAGTGGGAGTGGTGAGTGACAGCAGAAGTAGCAGGAGATGAGGTCATTCATGCAACTAAGTTACACTGTGCTAGGAACTGTCCAACATGTTGGAAAGGTTGCTGTTAACAAAGCATGGGTCCTGTTTTCATGGAGCTCATGTTCTAGTGACTGAACTAGGTAAGTGTCAAACAAGGGTAATTTATATGACAAAAACTGAAGCAGTACATAGCACTAGAGAGTTATGGAAGGGTTCTGTCTTAGGGAAGTGGTTAGTAAAGTATGATCCACTCGGGCCAAACTCAGACAGTCACCTGTTTTTATAAATCAAATCTTACTGTGACACAGCCATACTTATGAATTTGTATATTTTCTATGGTTGCTTTTATACAACAATGGCAAAGTTGAGTAGCTGTTGCAGGGATGATGTAGTCCCCAAAGTCTGACCCATTTACTATCTATCTCTTCACTGAAAAAGTTGCAGGCCTCTGTCCTAAGGGCTGGAGTGTTTGGTGGTGGGGTGAGGGGATAGCTATCTGAGAAAATGATAATAAGCAAAAAGTGAGGCAGCACCAAGATCATGTAGGGCTTTTTAGGTCATGGTGAGGAGTTTAAGTTTTAACTGTCACAAAATGCCATTGAAGGGTTTTAAACTAGTTGTGGTGGGGGTGGTGGTAAATGACCTAATTTACCTTTTTAAAAGCTCACTAGTAATCTATGGAGTGGTAACTACTGTATTTTGCCATGTATAATACGCTCCCATATAAAATGCATACCCATGTTTTCCTTTCCTTTAGAAAAGAACAAAAATCTTTTATTTTAATGTTTTGATTCAATTTTTATTTATTTCTATTTAGAACAAAACTAATTATATTCCAGGGTATTATTTTGTATACAGATATTGTTATTGCTTTCTAGAATTATACTTTTAGCACATTTAAAAATTAGAAACATTTATATAGATATGGAATTAGTACTAGTCATGAATTCTTATTTTTCCCTAAAAAATATGGTCATAATTGTGTTCATTATACACTGCAAATTACAGTATTGGGTTTCTTCCAATTTTCAGTCAACAAAGGCACCTGTCGATTAGAGCCCAGGTGTTTTCCCTTTGATCTTGGCTACATTTAGATGATGCAGACTTTTGGACACAGTGAGAACTGAAAGATGCCTAATGCAGAGGAGGCAGTCCCCCTCCTCATCCTTGCAGTATGACTGAGGTATTTTCCATTATTTCCTATGAGTGACTGATCTCAATGATTCTTTGAAGGGGATGTGGTGATTTTGTCCACTTCATGTCCACAGAGGAACAAAGCTACCTTATTTTTTTAGTACAATGCCACGATTACTTTTGAATGCCTTGGCTGCATATTTATTCATTCATCCACTCAACAAATATTTATTGAATGCTTATTATGGGCAAGGCCCTGCATTTGGCAATGTAGATGAAAAGCCTGCCTTAGAAAAGTCTTTTTCAGTGTGGCCAGAAAGACTGAAGAAACATCTGTCAGAGAAATTGCCAAGCAACCATCACATTCAAAGGGATAGAACAAATGTGAACCCTCTAAAAGAATTAGAGGTTTTGTAGTAAAAACAGAGGGTTTAAAGGCGATAGAATTGAAACCATTCCAATTCTGAAGGACATGGACTCCTTCAACAAATCCAGTGACATTAAAATGAGGGTTATACAACAGGATAAGATGCTGAGTTCACAGGCCTGAGGTTAACATTATCATGTTAAGAATGATGAAACAGACATAAACAGCTCAGTGACTTTCCAAAGATCATACAGCTTGAAGTGGCGGAGCTGGGACTTGAAACTAGACCCTCAAGCTGATATGAAACATTCCTGATTCAGTTGTTCATATCCCAGGGATCATGGCTAGACTCAAGAAAAGGATTCAGGGTAAAGAGATACGAAGTGGAAGTATTATATCTTTATCTTTGAAAGCTTATTTTAAGGAAGACAGGTGTCTTCTATAGCTCTCTTCTTGGTACCTTTAACAGAATGAGTTCTGATCCAGAGTGGAAGTCTTTATATTACATGCTGAAGAGAAGTTAGCTATGTATGATTCCCTTCATTTTTTTGGCTCAAAAATAAATATGTAAGCAATGAAATTTGTCCTACAGATCTGGTCTTGAGGTAATTGAAGGGTACATGCCAACTGTATGTTTATTATTTACAAAAGCATTAATAGTTATGATGAAGAACATTTGAGAAACTAATGAATAACAACAATGCTAGCTGAAATGTTTTGGATAATTAATATGAGATCAGTGTTGTGCTACATTATGTGCAGCAATCCTACGAGTTAATTATTACTGTTATGCATGTTTTACAGATGAAGGAACTGTAAGAGATGTTCATCATGTAACTGTTAGGTAGCAGAATCTGGACTTATGCCTTCATCTGGGTGAAAACAAAGCTCATACCCTTAAGTGTTCTCTATTGGACTGGTGCAATTTCTGTGCTGCTGACTGCATATTCCATCCACACACATATGCCAATATAAGCTTTCAACCTTTAGTTCTGCTGGATTTGGGCAAGGTAACCAAGACCCAAGGTGGATTTGGCTAATATCTCTGATGTGCAACTCCTGATCAGTAGCTCCTGATAAGCTTTCACCTGTGAACTGAAGCCATGCTGACCTTTCAATCAGTGACTTGGAAATGAGTCAGCACAAATTACACTCTAGAGGAGTCTGTACCCATTGCCACTCCAGATAGAGCAAGACATAAATAGGAAAAAGCAGCTTGATTAATTTCAGCCATACCATTTTTTTAATGTATGAGTCATGTTAGGAACTATAGGGAGAGAAGGTGCAGAGTCTTCCATAGCTTTGTAATAAATAAACCACTGCAAATTCCAGTGGAGTTTTATACTATTAATGTAGTGATGTATTTGCACTGAATGACTAATCGATCTATCCATTCAGTTATTCATTCAGCAAGTATTTCTTCATTGTAACTCTGTTCTAACATAAGATTCCATTTCATCCAGGTAGGTAACTCTGACGGAGTAGTCCCCAGATCAGCAGCATCATTCTCACCTGGAAGTTGTTAAAAAGGCAGACTCTCAGGCCCACCCCAGACATTCAGAAAGTGGGTGGGTCCACCAATAGGTGTTTTAACCAGACCTGCGCTTGATTATGATAGATATAAATCACTGATCTAGGCAACTTTTATGCCAGAAAGATTTCCCTAATCATCCTCTTATCCCAAATCCTGATTGGATTCCTAGAAGTTAGGACTCCCTTTCTTTAGATGACTTACAGGTCACTAGGGCCTAGCACAAGGGTTTGTACATTCTACGCTGTTAGAAATATTTGCTAAATGGATAAATAAACAAAGGTATAGAGCTACATACCTGCATGGTACCCTTTATTTGATTCAGTTCAGTTTTATGATGTATGAAGAAACTTACAGGTAGAGTTGGAAGAACTTCATAAAGATTTCAAGAAAAGTCTTAGACACACCAAGGCCCCAAGTATAAGTCTAATGCAAGTAAACAGAGGGTATAGATGGCATATTCCTTACTCTTTCTTTCTTTTGGAATTTGTCACCATGACCTATGCCTCCTTCAGAGAAAATCATCAATACGTAAAACCTCAGAATAAGATCAAATTCAAGGAGTTCATTATCACCAAGCCCTTATTATATGAAATGTTAAAGGGACTTACCTAAGAAAAAGAAGATAAAAAATATGAACACTGAAAGGACAGCAAACTCACGGTTATTAACAACCACACCTAAAACAAAAGCAAACCAAGAGGACAGCTAGATCAGGAGCGGAACCATAGAAATGAAGATCACATGGAGGGTTAGCAACAGGGGAGTAGGGGGAGGAGAAAGGGGGAGAAGGTACAGAAAATAAGTAGCATAGACGGTAGGTAGAAAATAGATAGGGGGGAGGGCAAGAATAGTAGGGCAAATATAGAATCTAAAGTACTTGAGACACGTGGTCATAAACTAAAGGGGGAAATGGTGGGGGAGTGGGTGTACAGGGTGGAGGGGAATGAAGGAGGGAAATAGAACAACTGTAATGGCATAATCAACAAAATATATTTTTAAAACCCTCAGAATAAGTATCTTTGTCATAATTTATAATTATCTGAAGGGCTCTGACATGGGAGCTGTTGGCCACCTGTCTGTCATTAATCTCCACCGAGGTTTCACCTGCAGCAAGAGAAAATAATCTTAGAAAATAAAAAATGACAATAAAATAGTAAAATAAATTATTTAGGAGACTCATTCATTCATTCACTCATTCACTATGAGCCAGGCTTTATATAAGGTGCTGGCAATACATCAGTGAATGAGACAAATAATCACAAAATTTTATTAGTTGTAATTTGACCAAGTGTTATAAAGGAACAGTATATGGTTCTATGAAACTTTTTAGTATATGAGCCTAAACAATTTTGGAAGGATTAGAGAGGCCTGCCCTGGAAAGTAATAATCTGAGACATGAACAGTGAGTCGAAATCAGTGAAATAAACACCTCTTTATAGAAAATACTGTGTTCTTATCAGAATGGTTTATCTGACTTAGAAGGAAGGTATAGGCAAAAGGAAATTTGTGCCCAAGGTGAAGCCACTGGTGACTTCTCAGGGCTCTTTGTCCCCTAGTATTGAGATTTTCTGGTTGCAACAGTCAGAGGAGTATGAACTAACAGCAGGATTCAGGCCAAGGTTAGCTTATCTTCTGTTTGTTTATGAAGGCAAGTCTTGGCATAAGGACCATGGTCAAATAATCAATGGCCATGTTCTTGAAACACAGAGTGTGCTGTGAAAGATAAAGATGATTAGCTTTGACTTTCTGTGTCAGCCAGTGCCTTGGTTATCGGCAGCGCCTGAGGACAAAGATATGAGAATGGGGATGTGTTCTGGAAATGCAAAGTCTGGATTCTGCAGTGACATTGCTTATTTACTTCAGAGGGAAGGAGGTGGGGAGAGAGGGAGAGTTGAGAGAAGCAGAGGAAATAATAAAAATGAAGAAAGTCTAATTTTCACACACTGCTTATAAAAGACAGATCAAGAGCATAAAATTTACAATAATTTATGCCCAAGAAAGCATGTGGTGTTGAGTGGGAATGGGACCATCCGCTGGGAGTGGAATGATCCTTATGCAAGATACAACTGACATACCATGTGTGGTCTAAAACACTTGTGCCAGTAACTCAGCTCATTATTAAACATACTCTGTTACGGTGGGGATCAAACGTTACTCAGTACACTTCAAGATACTTAATACCTGTTGCAATCAAGGTTGCCAATATGTCCACTAGTATTGTAATTATTTAGGAAGGTCAGCCCCATCTTTGCAGCTATATTTAGTGATAACTTCATTGTGCAACCACTGCATTGTAAATAGGAAACTTATTGTCAGGAAGCAAGCTGAAGTTAATAGCTAAGAAAACATTTAGCTTCTTGAAGGAAAGATGGTAGATTATTTTCTCTGTATCCTCTGTACCCAGAATAGTGGTTGACACTTTGAGCCAGAGAGTTAGGGAAAAGAAGGCTCGAGTAGGTAGGTCTGGGAAGAAAATAAAGAAGGAAGAAAAGAAATCTCATCCAAACTCTGGACAGGTGGATTTCAACTCTGGCTACATACAAAACTCACCCAGAGAGCTTTCTGTTTTAATTTTTCCTGAAGGTAATTCACATAAAGAGAAGTCCCCAGACCATCAATGTACTCATTGGTGTGTGGCATCTTTTACTGAACATTATGTATGCTATTACCCTATATTGTGTGTAATTTTAGTTTATTCATTCTCATTATTTATGGTGTTCCTATTTGTGAATATAAAGTTAATCCATTTTACTCTTGAGAAACAACTGGTTTCTTTTCTGTGTTAGGCTATTTTTAATAGTGCTGTGGTGAACATTTTGGGGCATATCTTTTGGTGTACATGGGGACATTTTTGTTGATATATATATCTGTTGTGAGTGGACTTTCTAGGTCATAGTGAATATATATATTCAGCTTATTAGATTTTGCCCAACAGTTTTGTGAAGTGGTTGCACCATTGCACATGCCCATCTGTCTTTTGTAGCAGTTCCAGTTGCTTTATATCCTCATATTCCTTTGGTATCAAGAGTCTCTGCCATTTTCACCACTTTGGTGGGTACATAGTCATGCTGCTTTGTGGTTTAGAGTGCATTTCCCTGATGACTAAGGAAGTTGGGTACTTTTCCTACGACTACTGATCATTTGTATAAATACTGTTTCAGTTCCTACTGTAGTCTTTTGCCAAAATTTCTGTTAGCTTTTCTGTCTTTATATTCTTGGTTTGTGAGCGCTCTTAATATATTTTGGATATGTGTCTTTGCTGGATTTATATATTGTAATTTCTTCTACCTTAGGTTTTGCTTTCAAATTCTCTTAATGCTGTGTTTTAGTGAACAACAGCTCTTACTTTCAATACAGTCTGATTTATTTGATTTTTTTCTTTATGGTTGGTACTTTTAGAGTCAATTCACGAAATGTTCACCTACTGTATGGTCATAAATATGTTCTATTGCTTTTTTCTTCTAAACAATTATTTTACATTCTTCATTTAAAAATACAAGGCATTTCGGATTGGCCTTTATATACAGCGTGAAATAGGGGTCAAGACACATTTGGTATTGAGAGTCTCTGCCATCTGTTTGTTTGTTTTTTCACATTTGGACATTCAGCAGACCCAGCTTCATGTACCTTTTCCAGCTTACAGTGAGGTGACCATACAGGTGTGGGTCTGTTTGTGGACTTTCACTTCTGCCCCATATTTCTATCTATGTACTGTTGCACCATTGCCACACTGGCCTGATCATTATTGGTTCGAAATGGGTCTTGTTATTTGAATGTGAATCCTACTTCCTCACAATAATCTTGGTTATACTGGGCTCTTTTCATTTCATGATAATGTTAGTATTGGCTTGCCGATTTCTACCAAAAACAATCTGCTGGAATTTTGATTAGGATTGAATTGAATATATACATCAGTTTGAAAAATTTAGCAATTTTAGAATATCTCTTCTTCTTATTTATATACATGGTATGTTTACTTAAGTTTTCTAGTATAATTTTCAGTTTTTGGTAGAAAATAATCTTACACATATTTTGTCAGAATTATTCTTTGGTATTTGATACCTCTTGATGCAATTAAATGTGGTGCTTGAATGGCTTTTTAAAAATGCTGAGACATAGACTACATGGTCTAGAGATGCTGACATAATTCATCTGGGATCAGTCTCCAGCTCCAGAGTTCTATTATGCAGCCAAGTGTGGGGACCTGTGCTTTAGATCTAACCCTTTCCCTACTTTACGCAAGTCAGTTACCCTTTGAGTCATCATTTTGTTATTTGAAAACATGGAATAAGAATATTTGCCTCACTGTATATATAATTTGTTGCCAAATATAACACTCAGAGACATAGTAATTTGACCTCAGTATCTTTTAAGGGTACAGTAAAACCATACTAATATGAAGTTGATTTTTGATCACATTATCCTGGGGCCCAAGCGCTCTAAAAAGTGAAAATAGTAGTCATCAAGCCTATGTTTCAGAAGGAAGGGGATTTGCGGGGCTGGGTGGTTGGGTGGAAAAAGTAGAGGGATAAAGGAATAAGCAAAAAGAAAAAAAACATGTCATATATACAGACAACAGTGTGATGATTACCAGAGAGAATGGGATGTGGGAGGAGGTAGAAGAGGGTATAAGGGGAATAAATGGTGATGGAAGGAAACTGAACTTGGGGTGGTGAACACACAATACAATATACAGATGATGTACTATAGAATTGGGCACCTGAAATCCATATAATTTTATTAACCATATCACCCCCAATAAATTCAATAAGGAAAGAAGAGAAGAGAAAAAAACTATGTTAATTCTTTCCCTTACCCAGAGGAGCACCCTCCAGTGTTTTGCTTAGATCCTGTTATTTTTGTGTTCAAAACAGTTCTAACAAGCTTAGTTATCTGGAGTCTCAGACTTCAATAGAATAGAAGCAAGAAAAATAAAAATAAGGCAAGACCACCAGAAATACACCCATAGTTATCAGGGGAAAGTGACTGGCAGAAAAAGCAAAGACAGATGAACACATATAGCAGGCTGAAGCCATTTAGTGTTAAGTGTAGGGAAAAATGAGTCAGTAACACCAGGGAGTATTATTCTTTTATACTCAGTCCTGTAACTACTATTTATTACTTGAGTTCCAAATCAGCACAAAAATTCTGTGTGCTTTTAAGATGGTAGGAAAATGGGTAACACAGTTTAAAGAACTTTTAACTGATTAAAGTAAAATTTTAGCATTTCTGCTATCTGAAAATACAATGAAATGGTTCTGCTCACTTCTTTGGTATTTTAGACAAATGATCATATACCACTTATTCATGAGTGCTAAGAAATCTTTCTTAGTTTATTTCACCTTATGGGAAAAAAGCTGTTAATTAGCATCTGTGCAGCTCTGTGTATGGAGGGCACATCTGAAGTCTTTCTTTGAAGAATAAATGTCCCAGATTTACCCTTTCCTTTATAATCTTATTTGTCATCCAGATGGTTTAGAGCTAATAGTTTCAATCTTGCCTGACACAAGCATTTGATTTCCCTGCATTGTCTTTAAGAGAAAATTTAGAAGCAGAATATTTCCATGGGAAACTGAATTGTTTCTCCCTTGGGTAGCATTTTGCCAATTCCTACTTCAATACCTCTGTATCAAATCCTAAAATAGAAGATTGATTCTGCTTTTTATCTGTGAAAATAGATCCTATGAAACCATTATTCAGCACAAGAGAAGCCAGAGCAAACCAACCCCATATTAGTGACTCTAGATATCTGGAAAAACACAGGATGTGTATAGCAGATGTTGTTTTTTGCTCACAGACAAACCAAAACATCAATAGAAACCAGACTTTTGAGCATTTACCTAAACAGATATGAATTTAGTTAATAACCATTTATTGAGGTTCCTGCTCTGCATTTGCTACAAGATACATCTAGTCATCTGAGTCATGGTTCTGACCTATAGGCCTATGAGACTGGAGCTGCAACAACTTACCAATATTAGTGTCCAATTTTCCAAATGTTAGCATTACAGGGAAATCTGCTTACATTGAAGCTGCTCTATTTTCTGATAGAAAGATACCTAATGCATTAGGAGAAGTGAAAAACAGTTCTTCAAGAGGTTTACTTAGTTCTAATTTGGCATGACCAGTTCTAATTTTCAGTGACATATTACTGAAGGCCATCTGGTTTGTGACTATGAGCATAGACTCTGGAGCATGACTCCCGGGTTTAGCTCTTAGCTCTCTACCACTTACTTGCTGTGCAATTGTGGGCCCATTAACAAGCTTCTTTGGTTTTTAGCTTTTTACAAAATGGGAAAGACATTAACATCTTCCTCACAACAAACTTTAGTTTGTTGCTAAAATTATTATATGAACAAATATGTAAAGTACTTGGGCCAGTGATTGGTTCTTAATAAGCTATTATGTCCAGTGGAAAGGGGAGGGGTGGTAATGGGAAGGGTATGTCTCAGGGTGGAGAGGAGTATTTGATCTATAACATTGTTTAGAATTTCTGGTGCTTAATGAAAATAAAAAGCTGACTGATCTTAGTCCATTTTGTTATGGTCTTTAAATTACCCAGCGACAGTACATTCTCTACTGACTGCATCTGGATCGAAGTGCTCCTATCTCAACCCCCAACCCAACCACTGGATACATTAGTTCCAATTTCTACACTAAAGTAAGTCCCTCCCCCAATATTTCTCATCAAAATCCTTCACACTTAAATTAGAGGCTGGTGACAATGTACAAAAGGGATTTGCTTTAATAAGCAAATTAGGTACAGTACCAATTCCTTTATGTACTGCATTTCATTTAATCTTCACACTAATTTTATGAGGCAGATATCTAATAATCTCCATTTTATAGATGAGGAAACAAAAGTTATATAGAGCAGTGTTTTACAAACTTGGTACTATGACATTTGAGGCTGGATCATTTTTTAAAATTTCTTTTGTCATTGTTAGTTATTTAGCAGCATCTCTAGCTTCTATCCACTAAATGCCAGGCTTTGAGGAACTGTCAGCTGTGAAAACCCAAAATGTTTCCAGATGAGACCAAGGGCCCCCAAGTATGTATACAGGGGAGTTAAGCACCCTAGTTGTGAACCACTGCTGCTAAAGAGGATAAGTAACTTCCCCATCTTCTGCCAGCTAGTAAGTGGCAGAACTGAGATATTAATACAAGAGCCTTAACCATACTGTACTATTACTGTCAAGCAAAATACCATCTACCAGTTACCAATGCCCGAGAGGAATCTAAACACTTCTTCTCATTGCACCTTGGTACTGCGATCACCAAGGAAAATAGAATGCAGTCCAACACTGGATGGAAGAGTTTTCTACTTACATAGGGAAGAGACAGAGCAAAAGTGGCTTTGATAATAGGTGTTGGTCCCCAAGAATCAGTGGTGAGGGGTGTGTGTCTCCAGGTGGTTAACACAGGGAAATTTACCTATGTGCACTCTTCTCCTGCCATGGTGAAAAGAACTCTGTCCTTCCCTGCAGAGGATGGACAAAGCAGTGGGTTTTACTGGGTACCATATGATACATACATTTTAAGTAGAGAAAAAAGTTTCTCCTTGAGTCTGAAACAAGAAAATATATTTCTACACAAGGTCAACACCGGCTACAAGGGCTCTTTATCTCTTTGTAAGGAAGTAACCCAGGCAAAAGGCACATTCTTATGTAGCCTAGTGGGGGCTGAAAGACTGCACCCCTGAGTTGTAATTCCTAACAATTACATTCTTAACCAGATGGATGGTTCTCAAAGTGTGGTCCAAAGACCAACAGCAGCAATATCACTTGGTAACTTGTTGAAAATGCAAATTCTTGAGCCCCACTTCCAATGTATTAAATTAGAAATCCTGAGGTTAGAACCCAGCCCTGTATGATTCTGAAATACGTTAAAGTCTGAGAGCCACTGGTGTAGTCCAATGGCTCTCAACCTAGTTTTTACATTAGGATCACCAGGTAGTTTTCAAAAAACACTCATGCTCAGACTCACTCTACAACAGCTGATCAGAATCCCTGGTGCTACATACTGAGAATTAGTGTCTTTATGTTTTTGCGTGTTTGTTTTGCTTTTAATCTCCCCTCTGGCAATTTTAATGTTCAGCCAGGGTTGAGAGTGATTGGATGTTTCATTTTCTGGCTCACATTTCCTGGTACTAAATTTTTTGTGTTAATTCATTAGTTTTTGAAATGACCAATCACTTCCATCTCTAGTGAACTTGGTTTAATTTCTTACCCTTTTTGTGCCTCAACTTTTTATCCATAAACCAGAACAAAATACCAGTGTTGGTAAAAGAGTGTATGGCTTGGAGGGAGATTCTGACCAAGAAAGTTCAAGTAAGGTAAGCCTTCTTGTTCTGTGGTGTGTATTCTGCAGTCAACTGAAGTATGAAGCAGGTGGCCTGGTCCATTTATCCCTGCCTGCATCAGCTTGAAAAGAGCACAACTACAATGGAAGTTGTGCCGCCCAGGAGATGCAGGGGTGGTCTAAACAAAACAATCCTCTTCTGTGAGCAGTCTGGCCAGACTTAGACTCTGGATACATGCTTAGGGTGTTTTCTTCATTATCATGGGTCTACTGCCTCTGATGTTTTCTCTCAGAATGTCAGAGGAACGAGAAATGGGGCTATACCGATGCAAAGCCAGAACAAAGGTATGAAAGGAAGTCACTTTCATTATATTCTTAAGAGAGACTAGAAAAAGAACAAAGAAACAAACAAAAGAACAAAGATCTCTGGGAGGTCATATCGGCTTACCAGTGCCTAGCCCACTGGTAGGGAAATCTATCACACCCCCTGCTAGCAGCAAGTGGCTTTGATCCTGCCACATGCAGTGTTTCCTACAACTCCTCCCTCACTTAGCCCCTCCTCTGCCCAGCAATTTGGTCAGATTTCCTTGTATCAGTATTAGATAATGGTAATAAGTGACTATGTTACTGTCTTATATATTTACTATCCTATACTTTTTATTATCATTTTAGAGTATTTCTTTCTACTTATAAAAATGAAAGTTTGTTGTAAACTAATATACAGTGTTATACTGGCAGCAGCCTCAAGCATCTTGTGTTTACTGTGTCTCTTGACTGCATCATTTTCTCTTGTGCTTGATTTAATCTCTTGTTGTTTTGTACATGCTACACTGGCTTGTAGCCTAGAAGCAGTAGGCTGTACCATATAGACAAGGTGTGTAGTATGCTGTACCGTCTAGATTTGTGTAAGTGCCTCTATGTTCACAGAACAAAATCACCTAATGACAAATTTCTCAGAACATAGCCCCATTGTGAAGTGTCACATGATTGTATTGCATTGGATTGTCAATGGCTCATGACTTTCATCTGATGACTGTGGATAAATTGTTTCCCTTCTTTATGCCCTGGTTTCTCATCTGTGAACTGGAGAGAAATACTGGGTTTGGTAAAAGAGCGTATGAATTTTCTCTTGGTGAGAGAAAATTCAAATTCTTGGCCTTTTTTCTTTTATTACCTGATTTGATACTTCATAGAGGAACTAGATGCGAGTGCTGGCATATACTTGGCATGTAAGACATGTTTGTTGGATGAATGAGTGGATGAATTATTGCACAAATGAATGAACAAAGTGAGGGGATGACAGAAGCCCCAGAAAACTTTTGACCACTTGGCTTAACTATCTTCTCAAGATTGGCAGATTTTATTAGAATCACTATTCACATATTTTTAATAAAGATTTTATTTATTTATCTTCAGAGGGGAAGGAAAGGAGAGAGGGAGAGAAATATCAATGTATGGTTGCCTCTCATGCACCCCCTGCTGGGGACTGGCCTGCAACCCAGGTGTGTGCCCTGACTGGGAATTGAACCACCGTCCTTTGGTTCACAGGCCCGAGCTCAATTAACTGAGCTAAACCAGCCAGGGCACTATTCATATATTCTATCAGCCCACCCTACCAGAGTACTTTCTAGGTAGTGAACTTAGTAAGATAAACAATACCTTTCATTTTCTTTTAAAATCTGTGTTTTTCTCATCATGGTGGTAAAAAGTTCTTGGTAGTATTAAAATTATCATATATTAACAGAAGTCAAAATCTCCAAATTGGACTCCTGAGTCTTTCTTAGTCCATGTATCCACAAGTAGCCGGTTATATCTTTCTTTTTCTTGCTTGAAAATGGGTGATTTAAGAGAAAATATTTCTCATGGTTTTAACTCAACCTTTTAACTCTACCATATACTGATCCTTTTTTTATAATGGTATGATTTAAAAGGACATGTATAAACTACTGTCAACAATAAAAAGAATTGACTATTGTTACCCACAATGATCTGAATCTTTAAATTTGCTGAATTTTAAAAGCCAGTCTCACCTTCCAGCCAAGATGGAGGTGTAGGTAGATATGCTTTGCTTCCTCACACAACCAAAAGAAGGACAACAAATTTAAAAATAAAAAAACAGAACTGCAAGAAAATTGAACTGTATGGAAGTCCAACAACCAATGAGTTAAAGGAGAAACATTTATTCAGACTGGTAGGAGGGGTGGAGAAGGGCAGCCAGGCTGAGAAGATGCATGGCAAGGTGGCAGCTGAAGGACTGGGTGGTCTAGGAGAAAGATTCGGGACCTGGCAGTTCCACATTTGCATGTGGATAAACCAGGTGGAGCAACTGAGAAAAGACACAGACCATCAAATCCAGTGTTCCAACACAGGAAAATAAAGTCTCAAAACCTCTGACAGAAAAAACCTGTGGGGGGTTGTGGTAGCAGGAGAAATTCCCAGCCTCACAGAAGTGTTCATTGGAAAGACCTTAGAATGTATACAAGCCCACCCACCCAGGAATCAGCACCTGAAAGGCCCAATTTCCTTGTGGGCAGTGGGACAAGTGACTGAAAGTGGGACAAGAACAGAGCAAGTGGCATTTTCCCCTCTCTGACCCCTCTTCCACATACAGCACCACAATGCAGTAAAGTGGGTTGCTCCACCTTGGTGAATATCTAAGCTCCGCCACTTACAACCTAACAGGTGTGCTGAGATAAAGAAATATGGCACAAATGAAAGAACCGGTAAAAACTCCAGAAAAATAACTAAGTGATGAGGAGATAGCCAACCTATCAGATGCAGAGTTCAAAACACTGGTAGTCAGGATGATCACAGAAATGGTTAAGTACAGACAAAACAGAGGAAGAAGTGAAGGCTATGCAGAGTGAAATGAAGCAAAATACACAGGGAATCAACAGGGAAGGGAAGAAAACTTGGATTCAAATAAACAATTTGGAATAGGAGGAAGAAAGAAACATTCAACCAGAACAGAATGAAGAAACAAAAATTCAAAAAAATGAGGAGAGGCTCAGGAACCTCTGAGACATCTTTAAATGTTCCAACTTCTGAATAATCATAGGGGTACCAGAAGGAGAAGAGAAGAGCAAGAAATCGAAAACTTATATGAAAAAATAATGAAGGAAAACTTTCGCAAACTGGCAAAGGAAATAGACTTCGAGGAAGTCCGGGAAGCTCAGAGAGTCCCAAAGAAATTGGATTGAAAGGGGGACACACTAAGGCACATCATAATTATATTATCCAATATTAAAGATAAGGAGAGAACCTTAAAAGCAGCAAGAGAAAAGGAGACAGTTACCTACAAAGGAGTTCCCATAAGACTATCAGCTGATTTCTCAAAAGAAATGTAGAAGGCAAAAAGAGACTGGAAAGAAATAATTAGAAGTCATGAAAAGCAAAGACCTACATCCAAGATTACTCTATCTAGCAAAGCTATCATTTAGAATGGAAGGGCAGATAAAGTGCTTCCGAGATAAAGTCAAGTTAAAGAAGTTCATCATTATCAAGCCCTTATTATATGAAAAGTTAAAGGGACTTATTTTAAAAGTTAAAGTTTAAGTTAAAAGTTAAAGTTAAAGAGAAAAAAGATGATCAGAACTATGAGCAGTAAAATGACAACTGAACCTAAAACAAAAACAAAAACAAACTAAGCAAACAACTACAACAGGAACAGATTCACAGAAATAGAGATCACATAGGGGATTATCAGTGGGGAGTTGGAGGGATGAGAATTGGGGGAAAAGGTACAGAGCGTAAGAAGCATAAATGGTAGGTACAAAACAGACAGGGGGAGGTTAAGAATAGTATGGGAAGTGGAGAAGCCAAAGAACTTATATGTATGACTCATGGACGTGAACTAAAGTGGGAGAATATTGGTGGGAGGGGGGTTGCAGGGTGGATGGGAATAAAGGGGAGAAAAAACTGGGACAACTGTAATAGCATAATCAATAAAGTATATTAAAAAATAAAATAAGTTCCATCCTTAAGTGAGGAGGTATAGTGAGAAAGAAACCCCAGCTGTGGGCAGGGTAGGGCCTGGGTGTATGGTAATTATAACAGAGAAGTTTTTAAATTTCAGCTGAGATTAATTATCTTCAATGTTTTTTTGCCTTACAAATTTCTTCACTTCAAATGCTTGCTATTTCCTTAGGCCAGGTTCTATTGATTTGTCTTTTTCTCACCAACTAAAAGGTGTGATATATTCTGTATTCATTCAGCCTCTGGTAGATATGAATTCCGCATTTACTATGGTGCCAGGGTTATTCCAAGTTCTGGAATATACAATACAGTCAAAAGCAACAAGGTTGCTGTTCTCATGAGTGTCTGTTCTATAGATATGTGGGAAACCGACAATAATGTACACAATAAATACTACAATACTAGATTTTGATAAGTACTGTGATGAAAATTATCTCCACGTAATGAGGTAGAAAGTAACTAGTGCACAATGGAATAGTTGGAATGCTAAAGTCAGCTTCTACTGACTTTGAAGAGCTAATTATGAATTTCAGAAATTGTGAAACTAGTTGTTGAACACAGCCTTTATTAAAATTTAAGTTTTAGAAATTAGAATTAAATAAATTGTATTAAATCATAGCTAATAAGTACTGAAAACCTAGTTTCCTAATAAGTTTACTGCACATGTCCATTGTCTCTGCAGGTTCTAGTGTCCCTCTTCCCCCTCCCAAGGTCCACCTTCAGTGATGCCTGTTGGTAGCCTCAGGTGGGTCATGTATGTCGCAGACACCAGTAAATGCTACAAATCAGGGCTTGATTTATTGTTTTCTTGATTGTCTAAACTTGATGAAGCTACGAAAAGAATATTAATAATAATAATTAAGCTCAAAGTTATCATATCAGTTGCTGTTACATTGTGATTAGCATAAAAATGAGAAAATATTCTTTCAGCATTTGAAAACTGTATCTAGATCAGCATCTCCTATGGATCAGGCCATCAACATTTTCTCCACAATCCCAAACACAAAATCCTCCAAGTTCAGAATTGTCTAGTTTATTTAAAAGCAAAAACAAAACACCTGGCAAGAAATACTAAATAGGTGTGACTGGCCTCCTTACTGTTTTACTTGCTGTACTTCCTTGGCTAAGGCTTCAGTCCTCATTAGGCTCATTAACCTGACAGAGTTCAGCAACGATCAGCAGTGTCTTGGACTGTTTCTCATTTCTGCTGTCAGTCAACTTTCTTCTGCAATGAAGACTCTGTCAGCCATCAAGTGACTCCTGGAGGTGGCTTTGATTGAATAAATCTGTGACTAGACCATGTAAATTGTATGTCTTGGCCAACCATATTGAATTGCCACTGGCCTCCACTCACATTCCACTGTCAATTTTTTCCAACTGTTTTCAAGCATATATTTCAATAAATATTTTATTTATTTATTTATTTTTAATATTATATTTATTTATTTTTAGAAAGCGGGGAAGGGAAAGAGAAAGAGTGGGAGAGAAACATCAATGGGTGGTTGCCTCTCATGTGTCCCCTACTGGGGACCTGGCCTGCAACCCAGGCATGTGCCCTGACTGGGAATCGAACCAGTGACCCTTTGCTTCACAGGCCCATGCTCAATCCACTGAACTACACCAGCCACGGCATCAATAAAGATTTTTTTAAAAATCTTTATACACAAGTATACTATAAAACAGAAAGTAATTAATGACAAGGAAAGCATGGTTTATTCAGATTGAGTTGTTGAGATAAGCCAGGTTGGCATATAAATTCAAGGTCATTTGAATGGCAGGATTCCACAACATCTATTACAATTTTGGTTCAGAAAATGGTGTCATTATGAACTTAAACAATCAAGAATAATCTAAATACAAATCTGATTAAAATCAGAGCTTCAATTTGTATTTGCCTATAATAACCTGATAGAAGTATATAGGATGGATGTTCCAGGAAAATAAAAAAGTGGCATGAGTGAGAGAGGTCATGAACATAGTGTGTGCCAGCATCTACATGTGTGCCTGAATGTGCTGGAGAGGGACTTTGGGAAAAGAAAACCAGGAATGGTTCATGCTCTCTTCTCTTTCTCTTTGACTGCCATCTTGTCCTTATTTCTCATCTTGCTTTTCTGCTCCCTCAAGACATCAAACCAGGAAAATTATTGGTGGAATTTACCTCTCAAAAGTGGTGAAAATAAAATAGATTTCCCTAAGGTATAGAGACATATTTTCCTTTATTTTAGAATTTGGAGACAGATTCTGACAGGCTCTTTTTCTTCTGGGCTTTGCGACCTTATGGATGTATATTTTTTAGCCTCTTTGAGTCTCATTTAATTCATCTGTAGATGGTAATTCATAAGATTTTCCTCACAGAGTTGGAAGGACTGAGTGAATTCTTATAATATCTGGTCTGATAGTGGTGACAATGTTATTTTTTTCTGCAGTGGCTTTTCTTGTAGATTTATTTATATATGAATTTTTAATGGAAGCCATTTTTTCCTGCAGCATCCTTGCTGTTCAGCTTTGTTCTTCCAAGTTTTTTTTATCTTTGTTTCAATGGCAGAGAGACTATTACATATATGAATGAAGAAAGGACCTCCCTGAACTCTTGTTTCTGGGGAGAAGATCAGAAAGGTTATGTGTCACTGTTCTTCCTATTGGTTCCAGTTACCCCTTTATCTTTTGTTAACTATAAGATCACAGCCAGCCTTGATCACTTTTCTGGCTCTAATGTTGCAAGGATGGCTTCTGGGAAATTGGCTGGGAGAAAATAACAGAACTCAGCTTTGAGATTCATGAATAAAGGATCTCTGAAAACTGTTCTAACAGTATTTTATGACATTTTTTCTCCCATTGTATGCTGTTTCCTGCATCTTTGCTACTAAGTATTGATTGTAAGTATTTAAAAAGTACTCAAAAGGGACAATTGAAGTCATCCTAGCTTGTGTCTCCTATAGAACATGAGACAGAGCAGTGGGAGGGACAGAAGGGGAGCAAGTGTGGAATAAGGCGATGTGGACAAGTGAAAAGAAGGGAGAACAAAAAGGAAAAAAGGACACTATCATAGTAGCCAGGAAAAAAAGAGAAACACATTGAAAATGTTCCTTTGTTAATTCTTACAATCTCAGGCCCCCAAGGGAGGGTCTGAATTTTATTTAACATTAGGAGGAGACCTAATTTTATTTTTGGCAAGAAGGCAAGATGACAGTATTCTCAGGGTTGTAAGGAAGGGTATGTTCAAATAGTGCAACCACCAGTAGTGATATGGACCCTTCTGAATCACTGCCTAATAGGAATCTAAGCTGCATTTGATTACCTCCAAAATGTGAAACTCACTACATACAATGGAGGCCACTTCATACTTGTTCTTCCCTGCGGTTAGTTGCAAATTATTTCTTTGTAATATAGACAGGTTCACCTTAAATGCAAGCTCCTACTGTTTCCTATTGGGTGATCTTTGGAAAGTTATATAATCTGAGCTGCAGTTTCCTCATCTATATGATTGACATAATAGTATCCAATTCCTCAAATTGTGATAAGAATGAAATAAAAATAACCTACTTAAAATGATGAGCATCCTTAGATCCTTCCCTGTTTTATCCGCTGTGGTTTCTAGTTTTTTTTCAGTCTGACAGTCCTTTTGTTCATCTATCATCCTTCAAAATCCTTTACAGTTCTCAGATTCCACAAAAATTATTTGTGATTATTTCCCCCTCATCTAATCTTTGTGTCTCCTACACATAGAACTCACAATTGTAAGAATGTAAAAGAATGTAGATGACCTACAAAAACAAAGATAAAGAAAATATTCAACTTATGCAAAATATTCGCGTATGAAGGTCTGTCCAGAAAGTGTCCAGCCATGTAATATGAAAAATTCATTTATTGAAAAAGTACAAGATACAAGAAACATTGTACATAGGACAATGTCACCTCAGTCTCCTTCAAAGTAGGCACCTTGGGACCTCATAGTTCTCCCAATCACCATCAGCTGCCCCCTTGTATTTCCCCAAATCTCACCAATGGCCTGGAATCTCTTTCAAAGATGATTTTAGATTTGAGAAGAGTCAGAAGTTGCAGGGTATCAAATATGGGCTGTAGGAGAGCTGAGCCACTCATCACTTGCCCATAGCCGAGGCCTTCTGAATCAACTGAGTAGTCTCTAGAGGAATGTTCAAGCTTAACGCAAAATTTGATGCACATTTCTTTTTTTTATGAATGCCATTTTTTTAATTTAATTCTTATTCAAGTACAGTTTTCTGTCTTATTTCTTGTTCTACTCACTCAGTCATTTTGAATACAACAGCCACACAGGACACATATTGAGTCAATGTTGTCTACCACCCCCACTGACTGGCACAGTGAAATCGTCATTGTTCATGTATGCACATTCCAGTTCACTCTCCTTGTCTGCCAAGTCACATTGATGTTGTTCAAACTATTCTTGTTGTACTAACAATGGCTGAACTTTTTCCAGACAGACCTCATATATTGGTTTCAGAAATTGTATTTATATCCAGACTTTTTTCTGTTTAATATACAAAAGAAAATATATGTGTTGCACAAGTTGGGACAATGCTATACAAATTAATCAACAGATCTGTTTCACCCTATCATGTATTTTGAAAGTTCTTTAAAGTTCAGTGCATGTACTTTATAATTTTTATTGCGTGGATAATATTGCAATAGTTATTTACTCAATTGCCTATAGTTAGGCAATTATGATTCCAAACCTATGATTTTGTAAACAGTGCTTGCCGTGAACATCCTTATGCATATATCTCTCTGCACTTGTATGACTATTCCCGTGAACTTCCTTATGTGGAACTTGTGGCTCTAAATGTATGTGTTTGTTTGTTTGCTAGTTTGTTTATTCAGGTACATTGGAGGAAATCATTGAGAGGATGACTCTCAGTTGATCTGACAGTTAGACCCAGGCAATTGGAGGCTCCTCACTCTCTCCTCTATCCTTGGAATGTACCCTCTGCCCACAATTTCTGTGGGAGCTGTTTGCCAGGACATAGTCTTAACAGAGTAACATGTAGCTGTGACCATCTGAATGGTATCTGTGACCAAACCCAGTTAAGGCTACCATATAAACTTCTAAGATTCTGGCAGGAGGGTGCAGAGATCTACTCATCTTGTAGCCACCCAAGACAAGCCTCATAAGTTCCCCTGCTTGTTAAAACTGTCACTTGCCAATCTGGACTGATCTGCCATTTTCTTCAGTCTTTCCCCACCCTCCACGTGTGGGAGCCAGTTGTGAACCAAGAAGGTCTATTGATCCACATCAGCAAATTGACACCCAAAAAGGATGCATCTACCAGGTGTATAAATATGCTGATTTCCTCACATTCTATGGTTATTAAATAGAAAGAGCTTAGAACAATGCCCAGATCAATAGTTAGCTATTGTGGTCACTGTCATTATTATTCAATTATTGTTGTTTTCCTGCTGTTGTCATCATTTTCACTTTTTCCTAGTAGCTGTCCTGTGAAATAATTAAAATGGATTACTTGCGTATTCCTAAAAGTATACCAAACTTTAACTTCTGTATTCTCTTGCTCATGTTGTTCATTCCCTTTTCCCCAAATTCTGATTTATTTTTATTTATTAATTTAATTTAATTTTTATCAAGGTAACATCGGTTTGTAATATTATATGTTTCAAGTATTATATAAATTAACATCTATATGTACTTCATCATGCTCATCATTCAAAATCTAGTTTCTGTCTCTCACTATACAATTTACCCCCATACCCATTTCAACCTCCCTCAATCCCTTTTTCCTCTAGAAACCACCAATCTGTTTTGTAAGTTTGTTTTGTTATTGTTTTTATATTCCATCTATGAGTGAAATCATATGGTATTTGTCTATTTCTATATAAAATTGTTTTCACTTAGAATAATACCCTCAAGGTTTATTCATGTTGTCACAAATGGTAGGATTTCACCTTTTAAAAAATTTTTATTTCTTTATCTTTACAGGGGAAGGGAAGGAGAGAGGGAGAGAAATATCAATGTATGGTTACCCCTCGTGAGTTCCCTGCTAGGAACTGGCCTGCAACCGAGGCATGTGCCCAGACTGGGAATCGAACCACTATCCTTTGGTTCGCAGGCCCGTGCTCAATCCACTGAGCTACACCAGCCAGGGCAGGATTTCACCTTTTTTAATAGCTGCATTGTGTGTGTGTGTGTGTGTGTGTGTGTGTGTGTATGTGTGTGTGAGAGAGACACATTTTATTTATCTATTCATTCATTAGTAAACGCTCAGGTTGTTTCCATTACTTAGCTATTATAAATAATACTACAGTGAACATGAGAATGTCCATATCTTTTTAAATTGTTTTTTGTACTTTTGAATAAATATCCAGATGTGAAATAACTTTATATTCTTTATATAGGTTGGATATCAACCCCTTACCAGATGAAGAATTGGCAATTACGTTTTTTCATTGAGCAGGTTGCTTTTTTGTTTTGTTAATAGTTTCCTTTGCTGTGCAAAAACTTTGTAGTTCGATATAATCTTATTTGTTTGGTTTTTGCTTTTGTTTCCCTTACTATTGCAGTTGAATCCACAAAATTATCAATGAAACTGATTTTTAGGACCTTACCATTTATGTTTTCTCCTATGTGTTTTATAGGCTTAGGTCCTATGACTAAGTGTTTAATCCATTTTGAGTTCATTTTTGTGTGTGGTATAAAATAGTGGTCTAGTTTCATTGTTTTGCATGGAGCTGCCCAGTTTCCCAAACACTATTTATTTCTCCATTAGTTTGTAATGTCTTTCTATTTCATCCTTCCCTGTCAATATCCTATCCATCTTGAAGTCTATGTTATATGAGCAAACTTAATATTTTTTTCTGAATTCCTTAACTGCATGATCTATCTCTTCATCCTTTGAATTTCTAATATCATTCAGGGCATCTCTTCTTGAATTATGGGCATTTTCATCCTTGGTTTAGAGTGTAACTATTAGAGAGCAACTTATTTGACTTTGAGGAATTATCTTTTTCTCAGCTATATCCCCTACAGTTCCTAACACTAATGACAAGGACATATTATATGTTAAATGAACAAGTATCAAACTGAAGAGGATAGATGTAGTAAGGAATGGTCACCTTAAATACCTTTACAAAAACAAGTTATTTCCTCAAAAGAAACTAATTAGCAGGCAAATCACAGAAGGCAATTTACAATCTCTTATAGCAGTGTATGTTGCCAGTAGGGACTTTCAGCAACACATAGGTATACTTAATAATTGTATTTGAGGTTGCCTTTGAAGAAATTTATATCCAAGAAGATAGATTTAGGCTATACTGGCTTATCCTAGGCTGGAAAATCTGACCACGTACCACTTTTTGTTGGTCACAGTACATTTACGCAGAAAGATCCAGAAGTACATGAAAACTGCCTTTATAACAATGAAAATCCTTGGAACAGAGATGGTGAGTTTATAAAGTGATTTCACAGACATTGCACATTTTCAAATGCCAACTGAATAGGCTGAAATGTAAACATAAACATATTTGAGCCTTTCATTTCTTTTGATATATCAGATAGCACAGAGTTAAGTGTTCTTAGTGGGTTTCCAGTATATATGGCCCACCTACCGGGACCTAAATGCAACAGTAGCATCTCAAACAATGCTACCTTTATATTAATTTAAGTACTCACCCCAAACCCCAGGTCTGTATGCATTTTTTTATCCTTCAACTGAGATAAAAGCTTGAATGTGACCGAGGTGTTGTCACTTTCAATACCTAATGATTTATATCCACTCCTGGAAGCCAGAGAGGAAGGTCATGTCTAATCCAGCCCTAAGATATAATCTTCTACATTGAAGATATTTTTTACAGTAGTAGCTAACACACTGGGTTTTTAAAAAGTCTGAAATGGACTTGGGGGATTTATGGATAGAAGCTCAGATGTGGATGGCACCTAAATTCTACTTCAGTCCTTTAGTTTGATCATTTGTCATTTTCAGCCAAGTCCCACTTGGCTCTGCCTTGGCTTGAGAGAGTGTCCTTGGATCAATACTTCACAGTGCAGTGGCTCAGTCTGTAGTTTTCATAGTGTAAGAGAAAGGAGGTTCAGGACGTTATTAAGCCTCAGGGAGGACAGGCAGATCTGGAGATGAAGGTATAATTGGTGCAGCCAGCAAGGCTTCTGGCCTCGGAAGTGGTAGACAAAACTTTGTGGCCTTCATATTAGATGTGCTCTCTGTGGATTATGTAATTATGAGGGATTATGTAATTATGAGGGAATGAATGAAATGCCCATCATAATGTGCCTTCTGTTTCTCTACAATTCAAGTAGACTTGCTTTAAAAAAATGTAGTGAAAGGAGTCTTCAACAGTATCAGTAATGTTTTATTTCTTACTCTGGGATATATGAGTACACAGTTCTCTTTGTACTTCATTACATATCCATGCCACATCTTAAATGCCATATAACATTTTAAAAGGCAAGGAGAAAATCTGATGTATGGCTTTATATAGTTGGCTAATATAGGGTTGATTATTGATATTACAATAATTTTTCTTTACTGATAAATTTCAATTCTGGTCATGTGAACCAAGCATGGGTGGGTATGGCAAGTGAAGCTTGGGTGCATGGAGGAGTCATTAAGCCCCAGTTTTACATTTGTGAAGGCCCTAAAATTTAGTCATTTAAGATTATGACTAAAGGAAGGAAGATGGTGACTGAGTAGGAGGGAGCGGATTCCATTTCCCTCGTACACATGGGAGAAAACCCTGGCCCATCTACAGAGGAACAGTGCAAACATCCAACAGATCCCCAGCATATATGAAAATAAGAGACCAGGAATTGTAGCAGACACTAACAAAACAGACAGTAAGGAGACGGCTGCAGGACAGTAGGGTCTCAGGGACCAGAGGGGAGACAGGAGCGGCGGCACTCTTGGCTTGCGACTAGCATGCCCGGCGCCAGGCAGGTCTACCTCGGACTCTTTTGGAGCCACAGGCCTGCCACAGGGTCCTTGGAAGAGAGCTGGGTGATCAGACCCCCCACCCCCACCCCCCACCCCCGCACCAAGCAAGGTTGGGCATAACCAGCGGGAGAGACCTGTTTGCTTGAGATTGCAGAGAGGGTGATAAGGACAAAGGGCCGTGATCAACTGCGGAGTCTGGTCGCCAGCTTGAGAGAACTGAGAGGCACAGTGTCNTGGACAGTAGGGTCTCAGGGACCAGAGGGGAGACAGGAGCGGCGGCACTCTTGGCTTGCGACTAGCATGCCGGGTGCCAGGCAGGTCTACCTCGGACTCTTTTGGAGCCACAGGCCTGCCACAGGGTCCTTGGAAGAGAGCTGGGTGATCAGACCCCCCACCCCCACCCCCCACCCCCGCACCAAGCAAGGTTGGGCATAACCAGCGGGAGAGACCTGTTTGCTTGAGATTGCAGAGAGGGTGATAAGGACAAAGGGCCGTGATCAACTGCGGAGTCTGGTCGCCAGCTTGAGAGAACTGAGAGGCACAGTGTCAGGCTTGGATTCCGACAGTCACCGGTCTGGCTGGGGGATTGGGCTGTGCTCAGCGTCAGGCTTTCTTAAGGTGAAATTTTTTGGAAAGTAAACTGAAACATTCTCCTGCAACAGCCATTTGGCCTGCTACCCATCCAGCCTGGCAGTGATCCCAAGGCTGGGCAGAAGGCCTAGAGTTCCCCCACAGAACTGGAAAGGATCTGTGCAAGAATCCCCTGGACTCAGGCAGCCTAGCCAGTGAGCATGCATGCACCCCAGCCCACAGTGATGACCCCTGGGGAAAGTACTCTGAAGAGGACCTAGATCCCCTTTGTGGGATGCTGGGGAGACGCGCCAGGTTAGCTCTTGGGAGAAAGCTCACAGAAAGAGCACACAAATCACCCCTTAGCTTGCTTCAGCCATCGAGACCAGAAAAACCAGTCTGGCCAGTTTGAAACCAACAAGAGACTTTTTCTTCTTTTTTTCTGTTTTTTTAAGTAATCTTTTACCTTTTTAATTTTATTATTGTTTATCTTTCAATACCTTTTTTCCTCTCTTTTCTTCTTTCTTGTTTTATTCCTTCTTCCTTTCTTTCCAAACTTATCACTTCTTCCTCCCTTCTCCTGCCTTTTTTCCCCCTTTACCCACAAGTGACACAAACAACTTGGAACTGCGACAAAACCAGATTTGGACCCAAAGATGGAGCAACCCAACAGTAGACATAGAGAGACAAATTTCACTTTGCTATAAGAGAAACAACAAGTTGCTGCATACTTGTGTATTATTTTTTTAAATTATTCTCACATCTTTTATATTTTAATAGTATCTTTGTATTCCTCCTCTTTCTGTATAGTCTTCTTTGCCTTGGCTGGTTATATTGTATCATTTGACAGGTTTCCCTTGTTATCTCTTTTACAGTGTATTGCTAATTTTCTGTACTTCACGCCACTTGTTTTCACTTAGCATACTACTCAAAAGTCTATACCCCCTATTCATGTTATCCGGATCACATAGAGTCTGTCATATGATTGATGCTCTAATAGTATTGTAAATAATAGCTGTTCTATACAACTGTAAACACTCTACAACATACCTCCTGGATCTTGCCCACTTCACAGTGTCCCAAACTCTATTACTATAGTGGTTAACTCTATTTGCTCACACACTACACCTATTTACTATCCTTTACTCTCACCTTACCTCAGAATCTGACCTCCCACAACCTCATTGCTTTCTAGATGCAACTCACACGCCTTCCCTCCCCAACAAGAGTCTTATCTTCTGTCCATCCTTTCCTAAAAGTGGCTAGTGGGGTTGAAGATTATGGTTAACATTATACATAGCCTAAAGATCTCCTATCTCTTCTCTACTGGCTGTGACTATAATTATCATAATATACTCTCCTGCTGTCATAAACCATTTTGCCTCGCCCTCCAACTGATCACACAAACAGAAAAGAGTAGGTGGAAGTGGAGAACTCCAGGATACCCACTGGAAGAGGAAATCCAACAACAAAGGAACCACCAACAGATAACAACACAAGAAGGTGAAGGGAGGAGTAGAAACCACACAAACCTCAATCCAAGACCTTCCTGGAAATAAAACTAAATAGTGGAGAAACCTACCCAGTACAAACAACCGAACAAGAGCAAAAGAGAATTCTCAAAACCTTGTACACATGGGAGAACTAGCTTCAACACAACCTGCCCTCACCAGTACAACAAATTAAAACAGGTGGTGGACATAGGGACCATCAGTTAACCAGTTGGTGGGAAGGACCCACCAAAAAAGACCCCCAACAAACCAGAACCCAAAGATAAACACAGAGCCAATGTAAACAATATCCTAAGACAAGTGGGCTTGGGAGATCAAGGAAACTACACCAACAAAGCTCACAGGTATTATACCACAGAAGTTCACACCATAAACCCAAGAAGCCAGAACAAGTCGATTTAAAAAGCTGAAGCTAACAAGGTCTCAAAAACAATGGGAAGACAAAGAAACAATACCCAAGTGAAAGGAAAGGAGGAAGCATCAATAAGAATGCTAGATGAAATAGAGTCAAGTCAGCTATCAGATATTGAATTCAAAACACTGGTTATTAGGAAGTTCAAAGAGCTGACAATGAGCAACTACAATGAGACAATGAGAAACTACAATGACAATTGACAATGAGAAACTACAGGGGAACTACAATGAACTCACTGCAAATTATATCAGCATGAAAAAGGAAATAGAAACTATCAGCAAGGTCCAAGAGGAAATGAAGAATACAATTTCTGAACTGAAGAACACAGTAGAAGGAATCAAAAGCATGATTGATGAAGCTGAATATTGGATCAGTGAGTTGGAGGGCGAAGTAGAAAAAAACACCGAGAAAGAGCAAGAAAAAAAAAGAAACTCAGAAAGAATAAAGAGGGATTAAGAGAAATGAAACACAATAGGAAACATAATAATATCTGTATAATCTGGGTACCAGAAGGAGAAGAAGAACAGCAAGGGATAAAAAACCTATTTGAAAAAGTAATGAGAAAAAACTTCCCTAATTTGATGAGAGAAAAAGTCACACAAATCCAGGAAACACAGAGAGTCCCAGTCAAGAGGAACCCAAAGAGGCCTACTTCAAGATACATCATCATTAAAATGGCAAATTCTAAGACAAAGAGAGAATCTTAAAGGCAGCAAGGGAGGAAAAGGAAATAACACAAAAGGGAGCCCCAGTAAGGTTAGCTGCTGATTTTTCAATGGAAACACTCCAAGCAAAAAGAGAATGGCAAGAAATATTCCAAGTAATGATAACCAGAGGCCTGCAACCAATGCTACTTTACCCAGCAAGACTCTAGATTAAGATAAAAGGCCAAATAAAAAGCTTCCAAGACAAAACAAGTCTAAAAGAATACACCTCCACCAAACCATCTCTACAAGAGATGCTAAAGAACTGCTTTAAAGAAAGGAAGGAAAAGAGAGAGACATAGAAAAACACAGGTACAAAAATTGCAATTAATAAGTACCTACCAATGATAACCTTAAATGTAAATTAATTAAATGCTCCAATGAAAAGACATAGAATAGCTGAATGGATAAGAAAGCATGACCCACACATATGCTGCCCATAAGAGACCCACCTCAGGACAAAACACCTACATAAACTAAAAGTAAAGGGCTGGAAACAAATTTTCTAAGCAAATGGACAAGAAAAAAAAAAGCCAGGGTAGCAATACTCATATCAGACAAAATAGACTTCAAAAAAGGGGTCATAAAAAGAGACCAGAAGGTCACTTCATAATACTAAAGGAAAGAAGCGGAAGAATACACCAAGACTTAAACATTGTAAATATATATACATCCAACATAGGAGTACCCGAATACATAAAGAAAATCTTAGAGGACTTCAAGAAAGATATTGACAGAAGCACAATTATAGTAGGGGATTTTAATACCCCAATGTCAAAAATAGACAGATCTTCCAAACAAAATATCAACAAAGATATTGTGGCACTGAACAATGCCCTAGAAAATATGGACTTAACTAATATATACAGAGCTCTTCATTCCAAAGATGCTAAGTACACATTCTTTTCAAAAGCTCATGGAACTTTTTCAAAGACAGACCACATGCCAGGACACAAAACAAGCCTCAACAAGTTCAGGAAAATTGAAATCATACCAAGCATTTTCTCTGACCACAAGGGACTGAGACTAGAAACCAACCCCAAGGGAAAAAAACCAAAACACTCAAAATCATGGAGATTGCATAGCATGCTGTTAAATAATGAATGGGTCAAGAATGAAATTAAGGAAGCAAACAACAAGTTTCTGGAAATAAATGAAAGTGAACTCACAACAACCCGAAATTTATGGGACACAGCAAAGGCAGTCTTGAGAGGGAAATTCATAGAAATACAGGCTTTCCTAAAAAAAAAGACAGAAACATTTCAAACACACAAACTAACCCTACACCTACAAGAACTCAAGGAACAACTATAAAGACAGCCCAAGTAAGTAGAAGGAAGGAAATAACCAAGATCAGAGCAGAACTAAATGACACAGAGACTAAAAGCTCAATTCTAAGAATCAATGAATCCAGGACTTGTTTTTTGGAAAAGATAAACAAAATCAACAAAAGTTTAAGCAGGCTCATAAAAAAATAGAAATAGAACCCAAATAAACACAGCCAGAAATGAAGGAGGAGAGATTACAACTGACACCACATAAATACAAAGCATTGTAAGAAGCTACTATGAAGAACTGTATGCCAAGAAATTTGAAAACCCAGGTAAAATGGACAAATTTTTTGAATAATGTAATCTTCCAAAATTCAATGAAGAAGAAGCAGAAATCCTGAACAGACCAATAACAGCAGTAGAAATTGAAGAAGTAATCAAAAACTCTCAACACACAGAAGCCCTGGACCAGATGGTTTCACAGAAGAATTCTACAAAGCATTGAAAGAAGAGCTAACCCCTATCCTTCACAGACTATTCCAAAAAGTCCAAAATGTTAGAAGACTCCCAAACTCTTTTTATGAAGCCAGCATCATCCTAATCCCAAAACCAGACAAAGACACTACAAGAAAAGAAAACTTCAGGCCAATATCTCTGATAAACATAGATGCTAAATCCTCAACAAAATATTTGCAAATTGTATCCTACAATACATTAAAAAGATCATACACCATTACTAAGTGGGATTCATCCCAGCGATGCAAGAATGGTTCAATATTCACAAATCAGTAAATGTAACACATCACATAAACAAAAGCAAAGACAAAAATCACATGATCATATCAATAGATGTGGGAAAAGCCTTTAATGATGTACAACACCCATTTGTGATAAAAAGACACTGAGCAAAATGGTAGCATTCCTCAAAATAATAAAGGTCATATATGACAGACCTACAGCCAACATCATACTCAATGGGCAAAAACTAAAATCTTTTCCACTAAGATCAGGAACAGGACAAGGTTGTCCACTTTCACCACTTTTATTCAGTATAGTATTGGAAGTTTTAGCCAATGGCATTTTTATATACCAACAATGAAACAGCAGAAGCAGAAATCAAAAAAAATTCCCATTCTATATCGCAAGAAGAAAAATAAAATATCTGGGAATAAACTTAACCAAGGAGGTAAAAATCTGTAAACAGTAAACTACACAACACTGAAGAAAGAAATCAAGGAAGACACAAATGGAGACATATACTGTGTTCATAGATTGGAAGAATTAACATCATCAAAATGTCCATACTACCCAAAGCAATTTATAGATTCAATGCAATACCTATTAAAGTACCAATGACACATTTCACATACATAGAACAAATACTTCAAAAATTTATATGGAACCATAAACAACCCCAAGTAGCAGGTGCAATTTTGAGAAAAAGGGGTGAAATAGGAGGGATCACAATACCTGACACCAAACTGTATTATAAGGTCACTGTAATCAAAACAGCTTGGTACTGGCATAAGAACAGGCACGTAGACCAGTGAAACAGAACAGAGAGCCCAGAGATAAACCCAAGTCTCTAGGGTCAAATAATATTTGACAAAGGGAGCAGCAACATAAAATGGAGTAAAAAATGCCCTCTTCAACAAATGGTGTTGGGAAAACTGGACAGCTATGTGCAAAAAAAAAATGAAACTCACACACCAACTTATACCACACACCAAATAAAGACAAGGTGGGTAAAACACTTAAATATAAGCTGCAATACCATTAAAGTCCTACAGGAGAACATTGGCAGGAAAATCTCAGATGTTTCACACAGGAATATTTTTACTGATATGTCCTCTGAAAGTAGGGACATGAAGAAAATAATTAACAAATAATATCTCATCAAATTAAAAAGCTTCTGCATGGCTAAAGAAAATGGTATTAAAATAAAAAGAGAACCAAGTGTATGGGAAAACATATTTGCCAATTATACCTCAGACAAGGGTTTAATCTCCAAAATATACAGAGCTTACATGACTCCATTCTAAGAAGAAAACCAACCCAATTAAAAATGGACAAAGGACTTGAACAAATAGTTTTCCAAGGAGGACATACAGAGGATCCAGAGACACATGAAAAGATGCTCAATATCGCTAGCTATCAGGAAGATACAAATGAAAACCACAGTGAGATACCACTTTACACTGGTCGGAATGGCCATCATAAACAAAGAAACAAACAACAGGTGTTGGAGAGATTGTGGGAAAAAGGGGAGCCTAGTTCACTGTTGGTGGGATTGCAGACTGGTACCACTATGGAATACAGTATGAAATTTTCTAAGAAAACTAAAAATGAATCTGCCTTTTGACCCAGCAATTCCACTGCTAGGATTCTATCCCAAGAACCCTGAAACACCAGTCCAAAAGAACCAATGCACCCCAATGTTCATAGCAGCACAATTTTCAATGCCAAGAAATGGAAGCAACCTAGGTGCCCATCAGTAAATGAATGGGTAAAAAAACTATGGTACCTTTACACAATGGAATTCTATGCAGCAGAAAGAAAGAAGGAGCTCCTACCCTTTGCAACATCATGGATGGAACTGGAAAGCATTGTGCTGAGTGAAATAAGCCAGACAGTGAAAGACAAATACAGTATGATCTCACTTTTAACAGGAACCTAAACAACAAAACAAACAAACAAGCAAAATATAACCAAAGACACTGAAATAGAGAACAGGTTGACAGTGACCAGATGGCAGAGGGGAGGAAATTCCAGGGGGAATGGGGAAGGATTTACAAGAACTAGTATAAAGGACACATGGACAAAAGCTAAAGGGGAGGGGTGGAAATAGGAGGGAGATGGGGAGCACTGCGGGGGTGGTCTGGGATGAGAGTGAAAAACAGAAAATTGTACTTGAACAACAATTAAATAATTAATTTTTAAAAAAAGATTATATGCAAATAAGGTTACCATATATTGGAGGCACAGTGACAGACCTGAAAGAATGGCTCATCTTTCAGCCTGTGCTAGTGCACCATTAGTGGGCCACATTGCCTGAAGCACACTGTGAATTGTTTGTTCATGCAAAGAATTATGTATATTGATATGCATGCCACTGTTGTTTAGAATCACATATTTGTATTTTTTATACCAAGAACCTCCACACACAGAAAGAGTCTGGCTTTTCCTGTGGTAGAGGAGCCCTGCTTGTGAGCTGCTCCAGTGCAGAGAGAGACAGTGACCTCTGAGCTCAGAGAAGTTTCTGTCTCAGATTCACAGCAAATGGGCCATGGAAAGTGGATTCAGAGAGCCTTCCTATCTCTTCTTAAGAATAAAATACAACAAAATTGTGATCCTAGTGAATTGGGGCTCCTCAAAGGCTTTAAGTATAATTTATATATATTTTAATGAGGTTCAATGATTAAGTTCTTCTTCTGTTCCTAAGCTCTTTACCTTTATTTTTCCTAACAGCTTTATGTGATAGGCACTATGATTATATCCATCTTACTGATGAGGACATTGATCCTTAGGAGGGTTAAGTAACTTGTCTAAGGTTTCACTATTACTAGTTCTTTTTGAGTTGGTATTTGAGCTGAGGACTATCTAACTTCAAAGCTTATGTGTTTACACAATATGGCATGCCATACCCATTGTCAGGTATCAAAAGGCTATGATTGATTGGTCTCTTGGCTGTGGTTTAGGGATAGATGGCCCCAGTCAGGCCAGAGTATAGTGAGGCATTTCTGCAAGCTCCTGTCTCTTTCAGAACTACCTATCATCATACGATTTAGTATCTTCATTAAGCTAGAAGCTAAATCCTTGACTAGAAGTAAGAGAGTGGAATGAAATTTCTGACTATAGTATGACCTGGAAAACTATTTTATATTTCTCAAGATTTTTCAGATATATTTCAATTTAGCGATAAACAGTAAGGAGTAGAGAAAGAGAAGATATTTCAATCACCTGATAAATATTGCTTAAAGAATGCATCTCTTTACATGGGGTAGCAAACTCATTTTCACTGGGGGTAACATCAGCCTCACAGTTGCCTTCAAAGGGCTGAATGTAATTTAAGGGCTGTATAAATGTAACTAGTCCTTGACTGGGAGTAAGGAGCTTGATGCTGCCAATGGGCAGGAACAAGGTGCTGGATAGGATTAAACAAAATGGAGGGCTTTGTGTTTGACACCTGTGCTTTAGGATATGTAGTCCTTAACTAAGTATCATCTTTTAAAATTCAAGTGTCCTTGAGTGGAATGACTAACATAGTTAATTAACAGGAAGTCAAATGTGAAAGAATGGTTTACATATCTGGGCTGTGGGTTCATACAGGTTTGGGTACACACTCAGCTACCTTGTAATTGATGATTGGTATAGAAAGAGGATGAATTGTTTTATCAATTCATAGCATCCTGTAACCCAAAGTACTTCTCCCTAGCAGCAATTAAATATATACCATCTGTATCCATTATACTTTTTCAAATTCAAGTAACAAAAAATTCAATACAAATGTGTTTTAAAAATTGTTTCTGCTTTAATCATTGTGAGCTCCAAGCCAAAAATTGTTTCCTTGTGATCCAGAATATCTCTCTACTTTTCTCAGCTACTGTTATTCTCTGTTGGCTCTGCTCTTAGATGAACTCTCCTAATTGGGTGACAAGATTGCTGCAAGTGTGTTCAGTCTTATATTTAGTTTCAAGTTCAGAACTGGAATGTTCTATTTCTTGGTTTTTCAGAGTAAAGTACTGGAGTTAGTTTTGAGTGAACACATCAGCTAAGTTTGTGTTGTGTCTCCATTTCTCAACCAATTACTCGGATATAGGGAAGAGTGATTTCCTAGAGACAACAGGAGTACTTTACTATAGGTGGGAGTTGATGAATTAATTGTAGGCAGGCAAAAAACCAAAATTCTACAATACACCTTTTCTTTAGAAAGATATATGCCATATTTTTCAGACTATAAGATTCACCATTCCCCCTAAATTTGGGAGGGAAAATGGGGGTGCATCTTACAGTTCGAACGTAGCTTTACATTTACATTGGTGCAACATTATGTTATTTATGTTATTAAGTATTTTACTACATTTTTTGCTTCAATTTTTTTTTCTATTTTTCTCTAAAACATATATGTGTCTTATGGTCCAAAAATATGGTACACTACTGGATATAAATAAAGCTCATTCCCTCACTGGGGAAGAGTATACTTTCTTCCAAAAGGGAGGCTTGCCATCCACCTGATGGATGAGGCTGCTGCTTTCCAGTCTTCCCTAAGCTCTGCTTTTGCTGCTGACCAAAAACAGTGCCCTCTTGCATAACAATTACACCTGGTATACTCACTGGGGAGCATAAAGGGAAATTTTCTTCATCCTTTCTTAAAGATGCAATTGTTCCTGGCAGCCAGTGTCATCTGCAGTGACAGATGTCACTTCTGACTCTCGTTCACTGTGGACAGCTGACTCCAAGGAGACTGCTAGTCTTTAATGATGGTTTTAACTCTTACCTACAAAAGCCAGAGCACTGAGATGTTTGGGTTCATGGGAACCTCTTAGTAACTTATGTATTAAGGCAAAAGCTAGGGATGCAATTGCACACCACCATGTACTTCTCTTGTCATCAGCCATCACATGGTCTTCAGTTTACTTGTTCAAGTTCACTGCAATGTAAACTCCAAGGCAGGGAGACATTGGGTATTGCTGTTTGCTTTGCCTTTTGTAGCTCTTTGTGGCTAGCATAGTGCTGGGCAGGCAGTAGAAGTAAATATTTATTGCATAGTTTAGTGAATGACTGAATACAGAAATTTTAAATTTAGTGCTCATATGGTTGTGTGTGTATGATATGATGGGGGTCTGTCATTTTTATCTTTTGCTCATATGAGAAATCAAGTTACAGGGGTTAGGGAAATTGTATAAGACCCAACAGGAAACTAATACCATCATTGTAATAAAGATTATTTGAATGCTAGTTTTTGAAGTCTCTTATGAAAATTACTCAGGTGTCTCAAATATCTTCTCTTTTTATAGTGTTTTTCAATCCATTCTTATCTTAGTTAATCCAATTTATATTTACTACATAATTACTGTTTTAAGACCTGTTTACATTCTCCTTTTGATACTGAACCTCACAGCTAATAGGTATATCCCTCAACCTACAAAGGAGAAATAGAGACTTAGCATGTAATGCAACTTGTCCATGAGCAAGAAAAGCAAATGGCAGGACCAAGAATCAGATGAATTCTCCTCATTCCAGGGTTGATGCTAATCTCTACTGGGAAATGTTACTTTGTAATCTACTGAGTATAGGATATTGTCTGCTCCCCTTAAGTCTCAGCAAGTCTTTGTCTAGTGAACTTGGCATCTGACATACCCATTCACTGAAATTTGATGATGCATGCTTATAAAACAAGAGTGGTCAAGAACATTATTTCCACAATAATGGCTGATTTTGAACTTAGTCTAGACTTTGCTGTTGATTTCTCACTCATTCTTTTCAGATGTGAGTTAATGAAGTAGAATGTAAGATCGAAGGAAGCATGATTCTCTTTGGATCTTGAAATATCTGAGTCACAGCTTTTTAATGTATGATTTTTTCAGGCAGAAAATCAACTTTTGGTTTTGAACAACTCATCAAAAATAAGTATAGAAGGATAACCAATGTTGCATACAAGAAGGATCTATGAGGTCAAAAAGTTCTCATGACATATTTTGTTTTTCACGAACTGCTTCTTTCCCATGACAGAAAATTATGGTATGGAAATTTGGAGAAATTTTTCTAAAGGAGACATTTTATATGCAGAGACATGTTCCTAGATTCCTATCCTTTTCTATTCTACTGAGCTGCTGGTTTTGATTATATATTTTTGGATACAAGGAACAGAGTCTTAATTAAGACAGTTCAAATAAGATGAGTAGTGAACCATCACAAAGATATTCTGAAGAATAATAAATGATACAAAGAAGGTAATATATAATATTCATGGGGTAGATGCTTTGCTTTGTTTTATTTTTAACTAGATAGGAGTTTTTCTTTTATTCAATCATTGTATCCTCAGTGTGGAGAACACCATCACTATTAGACTCTCAATATATATTTAAATGAATAATAGTTTTATGTATTGAGTACTTACCATGTGCCACATACTATGCTAAAACTGTAACATTAATTGGCTTATTTTTACAACAATCCAATGAATCTAGTACTATCATTATCCCATTTACAGGTGAGGAAATGTCATACTAGTGAATAAAATAACTGTCTCAAGATTACAGAACTAGTAAGCACAGGAGCTGAGATGGGACTATAGGACTGTAGAAAGCCTGGGTCCTTAGTTACTACCAGAATCCAAAAGTAAGAACTGCTGGAGATAAGCTAGGTCTGGTGAGAGATGGAATTTAAAAGACCTCTAGAATTATCTCAGAGCTTATCTCTCTATCCCTCTCTCTCCTGGACCACCTGGTCTATAATTTTTATTAGTTTTCTGCTCATTTCTCTCTTTTGACTTACCTATTCCTTCCCTCTTCTCTGACTATGTTTTCTGTACATCATGGCTTCTGCTTTTTATGAATTCTACTGCTTCATAACTTGGAGTTACCATGACTCTTGCATCCTAATTCAGCCACAGAAGACTAAATCCACTTTAAACCCCCATCTTTAAGAAAAATATCTATTTAATACTTGAAGCTCCAGTTTCAATCACCAACAATCTTATTTCAGGATGCTATTAAAATGCATCATAGACTGAGTACTTTTTAAACAACAGAAATTTACTTCTCACAGTTCTGGTGAGTCACAGTGCCAGCACGGTCAAGTTCTGATGAAGACCCTCTTCTGGTATGCAGACAGCTATGACTGACTTTTTGTGCCCTCACATAATGGAAGGAGAGAAATAACACAAGGTGTCTTGTGACTCTTAAAATGGTGCTGATCCCATTCATGAGGGTTCTGCCCAGTGAGTTCATCCAATCCTTATTACTTCTCCAAGTCCCACCCCTTCGTTCCATCACATTGGGGGACAGGGCTAAATCTTACCATTGAGGGGACACACTCAGACTATAACACCAACCATCTAAATTCCTTTATGGGTTCTCTAATTTAAATCTATGAAATCAAGAATTATTGGCTGTCTTTATATCGAGTGCCTAACTCAGGTCCATTCCACTGGGCTTTGGGCAGGGTTCTCACTGTCCTTGGAATAGAGCTGACTCAATGCCTCTGTAGAGTTTGGGTGCTGTTTAGAAATGTATATGTCTCTAAGACATAGTCCTTTTGGGGCTCCTTATCAACTAGTTGACACTCTTTTAGTTGAGTGTGATTTTTAAAAATACAATATAAAAAACTAGTTTAAAAATAAAAGGAAACATTTCCCGTGATTGAGTGTTGGCAGTGTTGTCACATGCCAGTGTCTTTCTCTCACTTTCTCCTGGCTCATGTTTCCTGTTGGTGTCACTGTAGAGTAAAATCCCTCCATATATGGCCCACAGAAGTGGAAAACTCACACTTTTACATTCCTAAGTTTACCAAAAAAGGAACTATGCCTCTATCTTTCAATGAAACTAAGTCCTAGCAAAAAGAACCCAGACTGTATCTTAATAGTTTATATTGGGTTCTGTCTCATCTCTGATCTAATTGCAGTGGGGGCAAGTATGGAGGCCACAGAATGTTTAAATGATGGCATAATATATAACAGTGTTAAAGGTAAAAAAAAAAATCCCAGGATCTGATTTTGTTTACCTATGAGTAGGTTTAGGCAGTTCAGTTGTTATAAGGATGTATTTTTTAAGAAATTCTTTTGACTAATGAACACAGACAATAGTGTGAAAGCCAGGAGAAGGGTGGATGGGACTGGGTAGAAGTGAGCCAAGAGGGAAAAATGGGGGACACCTGTAATAGTGTCAACAAAAAATGTGTTAAAAATATTCAAATGGATCAGAGTAACTTGTAAGACATGAGTTAAAATCAATACCACAGGAATATGATGAAGTGGGTCAGCAGAATTATCCCAAGGAAAATGAGGGGATTCCCTCAGGAGAAGACTGAATGACTGCTAGGCCCTGCTTAGCACGCTTTGCTGGGTTTTGAGCCTGAAAGGGAATTAAAAGTTTCTATTCTAAGTCACCATCAGTGTCATCATGAATGAAATCAGGAGATATACAGGAAATAGACCCTGATCTACGGCCTGTAACAAGCTTCCACTCAGAACTTAATAGGGTGACAGCTCCCCAGCAGTCATGAACATGTGAGTTTGGTCACAACTCCACTGCTACAAGAAACCCCAAGTCCTCATCTAAAAATAGTTGGGTAAGTTCTGTTGCCCATTACAAGAGAAAACAAGGTCCTTTAAAGGAAGAACTTAAAATTTCACAAGAAGTAAAGATGGAAGTACAGAATACTGAGGTTTGGGAAGAGGCAGATCATCTGAAGGAAATTAGTTTTTGTAAGATTTGGTTTCATTTCTGCTTAGTTGTATGACCTCAAGTGAATTACTTAATAGCTTTGGGCATCAGCTTCTTTCTCTGAAAGATGATGGAATTGGGTCAGTTAATCCTTTTTTCTGCTTATGCTTGGGTTAAACCTGTGCTTCTTTCACTAGTTTCTTAAGAAGAAAAGTTATCTAATTGATTTTGGAACTTTCTTGTTTACTAATACAGTCATTAAAATTGATATATCCCACCATAAGCACTACTTTTCCTGCATCTCACAAATTTTTATTTGCTCTGTTTTTCTTTGACTTCACTTAAAATATATTTTTAATTTTTCCTTGACATTTCCTCTTATCAATGGATTATATATAAAGGCATTATTTAATTTCCAAACATCCGAGTATTTTCTAGATGTCCTATTGTTAATAATTTCTAACAACATTGTTATGGTCAGAGAATTTCAATTCTGTTTAATATACTGAGATTTGTTTTATGACCCAGCATATAGAACTAAGTTCCATGTGCATTTGAAAAGCATGTGTATTCTCTACTTATTGGGTATAGTGTTTTATAAATATTTATTAGGTTAACTATTTTTTATAGAATTGTCTAAGTATTCTCTATGCTTACTGGGCACTTTTGTCTACATGTTGTATTAATTCATGAGACAGGAATAGTCTATTTATTTCTTTAGTTTTATAAGATCTTGTATTTTAAAGCTTAAAATTGGATGTGTACAAATATATGATCTTTATGTCTTTTTGATGAATTAACTGTTTTTATTAGATCATTTCCCCCTTTTTATGTCCGATAATATTCTTTTTCTTGAAGTCTGCTTTACCCCATAATGTAGTTCTTGTAGCTTTCTTACACTAAGTGTCTGCATAGTATATCTTTTTTCCACATTTGTATTTTCAACTTGTTTGTGTCATTATATTTAAAATGGTACTTCTAAACATCATTTTAAAATCCAGTCTGATAACTTCTTGCTTTTTTGTAATATTTTTATTTATTTATTTTTAGAGAGAGGGGAAGGAGAAAGACAGACAGAGAAAGAAACATTGATATGTGAGAGAAACATCAATTGATTGCCTCCCACATGCCCCCAAGCAGAGACCTGGTCCACAACGCAGGCACATGCCCTGACCAGAAATCAAACTGAGCAACTTTTGGTTTGAGAGACAACACCCAACCCACTGAGCAACATCAGTTAGGGGAACTTCTTACTTTTAATTAACGAATGTAGCCTGTTTACATTTTGGGCAATTATTGATATAGTGGGCGTTAAGCCTACCATTTTGGTATTTGTTTTCTATTTGACCTGTGTGTGTGTGCATTTTGCCTTCTCAATTTTTTTGATAAATAAGTATAATTTTAGAATTTTATCTTTAAATAAATTTTAGTTTTATACCTTATGTATTTTACTAATATCTAGAGAGTATAATGTTCATTTTTAACTTTGTGCTGTCAAACTTTAAATAATATTGTACCTCTTTGTGGAGTATTGCCCTATGACAGTATAGTCCATTTCTCACCTCCACTCTTTGTAGTCTTGTCATTTTATTTTACTTCTACATATTCTATAAAACCTGCAGAATATGGCTGTTATTTCAAACAGTTAAAATTGTTTAAAGAAATGTATTATTGTAGATATTATAAATAGATATAGAAAGGCCCCCACATTTACCTACATTTTTATCCTTTGTGTGCCCTTTGTTCCTTTCTGGTCCCTTTTTTTCCTTCCTGAAACTATAGGCTTTCCATCTGATCTCAATTTCTCTCAGCGTAAAGGACTTCCTTTAGCATTCTTATAGTGCAGGGGTATTATAAATGAATTCTCTCTATTTTTATACATGCGAGAAGGTTTTATTTTGCCTTAATTTTTGAAGACTATTTTCACTGAACATAGTAGTCTAGCTTGACTGCTCATTCTTTTGGCACTTAAAAGAAGATGCTTTATTGTCTCTTCCTCTATTGTTTCTGAGAAGTCACCTGAAATTTTTATTGTTGTTCCTCAATGTGTAATATTTTCTTTTGTCCTTTGGCTTCTTTAAAATTTTTTTCTTTGCTATTTTTTAACAGTATGACCTCTATCTAATAATAATTTCCTTTGGCTAAAGGAAATTTCTGTGGACTAAATCTGTGGGCTAATGTTGTTCAGCAATCTTCAGATATTTCTTTTGTCTTGTTCTCTCTCTCTCTCCTTTTTCTGTAACTCCAATTATATATATATGGTGAATTCTAGAACTCTAGTTACATATGGCAAATTCACAGATTGCTGATGATTTGTTATATGTTTTGCGTTATTTTTCTCTGGGTTTTAGCTTGGATAATTTATCTTGGCCTATCTTTAAGCTCACTGATCCCTCCAACTATGTTCAATCTGTTGTTAAACCCACCAAATGAATTCTCCATTTGTGACATTTGTTTTTATTTCTAGTAGTTCAATTTTTTCTCTTTAAAATTTCTGCTTAACTTCTTCATCTGTTCACACACATCAGTCCCGATTTCTTCTAGGTCTTTCACTTAATTTCTTCATTATTTCAAATTTGAAATATACTAATAATATGGAATTACTATACTAATAATATTGAATCATCTCTGAGTTTTTCCCTATTAATTATGTATTACTTGACCATGATCATATGCTCTTCCTTCCTCAAAAGTCCCAATTTTTTATTGTGCCCTACATACTGTAAAAGACCAGCAAAGACTTAAGTAACTATTATTTGCCTCCAGGAAATGGTATGTTTCTTATTCTATAGGACTAATAATGAGTCAATCTAATCTGTCTTTAGCTTTGATACAGCTATAATTAGATTCAGTTTACCTGATGAATTTTCCATTCAGAAGGACTTGATTTCTGAGTACTGATAATACTGCTGGGATCTCTCCCTGCTTTTCAGCCTCTCCTAGCATTTTGAATCTCTGGAAATTCTCTTTGCTCTCCAGTACTGTGTTCCTTGGGAAATTTTTCTCAGCCATCTTTCCCCACCCTTAGCCTTTGGAAGACCACTGAAATTATAATTGGTTGAAAGTCTGGTATCCCCTGGAAGGATTTTTCTTAGTTCCTCTGCAGACTTCTTATCTTCATCAGGACACCTTCAAGCACTCAATGAAAACCTAAGGGAAAGAAGTGATGAATAGTGCAGAAGTTTTCTGCAGCTGAGTTTTCTTAGGATGCTAATCTCTCATGTCAGCTTACTAGCTGCTTTTAAGTTTGTTAAAAGCTTGCCTGGTTTATCCTAATTCATGTTTAACAGATTTCTCTCCCTCTCACACTTCTACCAGGGGTGAAATAAGTGTTCTCTTCTCTCTTAGGAAGGTCTTATTACTTTCTGGAATTTATTTCATTAGGTTTCCTTGCACCCTCTGCTTCCTATAGTTTATTCAAGAAGTCCCTTTAGGGTCATTTTTGAATGATAACTTTTAAATTCTGAAGACATTGGAAATCTGAAGAAACTGTTAGGGCAAGGTAGGTATTAGATATTTGTGTAATAAGAACCTGTGTCATAACTCCCGTTTGGCTTCTTTTTTGATAGTTGAGTAATAGATTCAGTTAACAACAGCCAATGACAAGAAATGTGTAACATAAAGGAGTATACCAATAGTCACTTCAGGGGATCCAACCACTGTGGGACTCAACACTGCTGAAGCATATCATGTGTCCTTGCTGCTTTATTTTTGTTGCTATTGTTGTTTTCTATGCTAAATACTATTTTGTTTGAGTAAAAAATAATGTCTTCCTGATATGAGAGATGTTGAATCAGTTAGCTTTGCTTTCAGAAAATGCAAAGGAGGAAAATCTAAGCTACATTCTATGGAGAGGGGGTAATTTACCAAATATCAAGCAACTAGGTCATAAATTGAGACAGAGACCTGCCAGGTTTCTTCAATAGTAGCCTAGTTGTTTTGGATCTACCACAACACTGGTTCACAGGGAGGAAAAAAAAAAGAAAAGACTTTATATTCCAAAGAAATGAAGGACAGAACCTTGACAGAGATTTCAGATCCTTACTTAGGCACTGTCATTTGCTTACTCAAGCACTCATGCCCCTCAGTATCCTAGGTCTAACTGAAGTCCCTAACACTTGTGCTCTATTAATGGTCACCCAGTTCACATGGGCATAAAAAGATTCTACTTACTTTTGAAAGTCTAAGCTTCCTAGCACACTCTCACATCTCTCCATGTTTTGGTCTTTTATAGTATGAACACTTTGGTCCCCAGAAAGTGTATTAAATCATCTACAAAAGCATATGAATGACATTAAGTGCAAGGTGAGTTTGTGGCAAAATTGACTATTTCCTCAGCTGATATTGGTGGAAATCTACTGGGTCTGTACTGTACTCATGAAAAAGAAATCATGTTTGACAAATGCGGCTGGATATTTGTATGTTTCCTCCACTGCCTTATAAATAGAAGTGAAGAGGTGAAATTTATCAGAATATTTGTACAGTGCATGACATTGAATCCATAAGTGGAATGACTTAATGGTAAAGCTTTCTTTCTTGGAAGAGTAGAATTCATCTACCACAGTGCTTAGGCATATAATCTTTGAAGTCAAATTTGCCTGGGTTTGAGCCCTGACTGTACCACCTATTTGGGCAAATTTCTGTGCCCCAATTTTTTTAGGATAATAGAAGTATCTATTATCTACCTCTTGCTCTCTTAAACAGTTTTATTTGTATAAAATTTTGCAGTGTCTGTTACACAATTGGTGCTTACTAAGTGGTAATAATGATAATGTACAGAAATTAGATCCATGATAGAAGGCTTCAATAAAACCCAGTAACTAGTATGGTAAAAGCTCTTACTGACTTTCTCTGGTTGTATTTGTATATTCACTCTATTTGAGCCTGAAGTTCTGATTGGATATTTTTCCTGCTGGTACAGCTGAGAAGCAGAGTATCCATTGTTCAAAATCTGTTTGTTCAGCTTTGTAATTCATGATAGGATTTAGCAGAAGTGTATTGTTTGGTACTCTACTTAGTATTTGCACAGTTCAATGTTAAATAGAGTTCGTTCCATAGTGGGAAATGAGGAAAAAAGAAATTTAGCTTCAGAGTTCCTTAGGTATTGGTGTGAAACCACCTGGAATTCAAAATGCTGCAGTTGATTACTTAGAGCTGAATGTCTGAAGGAGCAGGAAATGAGAGACTAGGCAAGTGCCTGTTACTTGTCACACCAAGATCTCAGGTACTTTGGCTAATATTTATGCTTATACTCAGGTCAGAGTGTTGGCAGGACTTGTTAGTAATGGATCTTGAATAGTGATGCCAGCTAGATACAAAAATACAGTTATTAATCTTGTCTCTGGTTATTTCACTATTTCCTCACCCAATTTCCATTACCAAAGGAAGAGGCGAAAGGCCAAAAATTATAGTGGTTAAGATAAGCCAAGAGGTTGGAATCAGGCTGGATTGGAATCCTGATTTTGCCTCTTTGCAAATGCTAAGTCTCAGATTCTCTCACTGAAAAACTGAGGATACAATGCTTACCTTACTGTGCTCTTGTGAGTTTAAAGGAGCTAAGATGTATAAAATATGGTGTTCAATAAATCTTAACTTTTCCTATTAATCCAAAAAAAGAAAACTTATCTATTCTCCCTCTTGAGGCGGAGGCATGACAGCCCAGATATGGGGTGGGGTCAGGTAATGGTAGGCCATAAATCCTATGTGGAATGGGGCCATAAACCACATTTTCAAAGGAAGCTCCACCCATTCTACTACTTTCAACCCTGTGCCCTAGTGGCTACCACTTGGGGTCTCTCAAGGAGAAATGAAAAGGACCAATTTGGAGTCAAGTGACTAGGTGGCATTTCCTACTGTTTTTATTTCCTAAATTCAGGTTGCATGCACAGCTGTGTATAAGAGCTTCAAAAACTGCAAGATATCATTAGTGTCAATGCCAGGAATGAAGCAGTGCCAAACCACTGACAACTGCCTTTGATAAGCCAAGCATTGATCAGTGAAAGTTCAAGGCTTTGAGAAGAGTGGTAAATGCCACTCTTCTCAAATCTTTAGGGTAACAGAATCACTGCTTTTAGAAGTATCCAACTAGTAAGTGTGCTCACCTTTCCATCAGGGATACCAGGAGGGCTAATAGGGACCAAGAGACTGCTTGCACCAAGTATCCACACTCAAAGTATTTGCCTCTGTGAGCCCTTCTATGGTTCCCCAGCAATTCTGTACAGTAAAGTCACATATTTCAATAGTAAAAGCTTAGGAATACTGGCTCTGGTATGTTAATTATGTAAAAAGTTAGATGCCCAGAAAAATAGTGAAGAGCCTTGACACTTGTACCTCATTTATTTTCATAGTTCTCTGGGCTTAGCACAAAGCTTGAGATAGCAAGTCTTTTCCCAATTTGCTCACTATCTCATTCACATTCCCTTATCTGCCCATTTATTATAAAGATCATCTGATCCAATTAATCACGTCTCTTGTATAAGTAAGAATATTGAGGCTCAAAAAGGAAAAGAACTTTCTCTGGATTATGTCCCTACTCAGTATTTGAATAAAACTAGTGTTGTGTGATTGCAGACAACATCTACCCAATATAGTAACTGAAGCAATAGATGGATAAGAAAGACAAAAATATAACCAAAGACACTGAAATTGAGAACAGGCTGATAGTGACCAGAAGTAAGAGGGGAAGGAATTTCAGAGGAGGGGGGGGAGGGTTTGAAGGAACTAGCATAAAGGACACATGGACAATAACAATGTGGAGGGTGGGAGGAGATGAGAGGGAGGGGAGAGGGCTGGGGGTGTGGGCTGGGATGGGAGTAAAGGACAGAAAACTGTACTTGAACAACAATTAAAATAAAAAAAAATTTAAAAAGAAAGACAAATAAGAAGGGTACTAGACAACTAATAAATTGAACAAAGAGCTAAATACCTAGGCATTGAGAGAGATAGGAGTATGCATCTTTAGTAGTCTGACTGGTAGCAACTCGTTTGTGTCTCCCCATAATTCTGCCACCAGATCCTTCAACCTCCTCTTGCATATTGTGGTCCAAGATTCAAATTCCTGGGGGGAGAGACTTGATTTGTCATCAAGTCAATTCTTAAGTTTTCTTCCTAAGCTGTGGTCAGGGACTCTAGACCTTGTGATTGATATTTCTCTAGAATCACATGGGGCCAGAGTTAGGTGCAAATGCACAATAAATGCTGAGAAATATATATATTTCATGAATGAATGAAACAAATACATGCTGTGTGTTTAAGATAAGAAAAACCTTTTCCAGGAGTAAGTATATAATTCTTAAGTTTTAGAAAGTTTAGAGACAGGCACCTTCTTGATTTAAAATGGTTTCTTTAGTGTAGCTTCAGTCTGATGACAGTCAAGGCCCTGGGGCCACCTCCAGCTCTTCTTTCTAGTTCATGGCTGTTTCTGTGTTGAAAGTAAGGAAACTTGCTGTTCCAAGGCTTACCCTATGTCTAGAGAATGACTCAGACAGGATAGAGAAGTTTATAGTACCTTAGCTCTCAATGAGCATTTCAATCACTTGGAAAATCTTATTTGCAGGCTTTTTTAAAAAGCCATTAATCGTATCTTGAGCTGAGCATGGTTCAGCCTGAAGTAGAACTATGACCCAGGGAGAAAACATCATGACCTCAGGCTAAGGAAGACTGAGTTTGGGTTCCAAGTCTGACATTTGCTTGTTTGGAAAAGACTGCCCTGCCTTCATTAACATCAGTCTCATTCTTTTTTAAATCTATGCAATGAGGATGTTGAACAAGATACTTTCTAATGAAATAGTATAACAAGTGGATGTGAAAACAAATAAATGTGTTAAAATGTAATAAATCTAAGCTCCACTCCGTTGGTGAGCCTTAGTTTGATTCATTTAAACATAATTTTAGTACACATAGAAATAGACAAGATAGGTGCCAAACATATTTTTTAAATTATTTTAATTGCATCTTTGTTCTATCTCTTAGACAAATAAAAATCACCACTGAGATATTGTGGTCAACTGTCTCTCTGCCCTCTGATGAAGATGTGATTGTTTGGAACACCTGAGCAGGCTTAGACGCCCTTGTCTTCATTACCTCTTCCCCAGGCCATCAGTCGATTATACCAACTGGTAGACACAGAGGGTTAGCAGGCCACGCAGCCTCTGATCCCTATTTTTATTAGTTTATCAAGAACAGACGTATTAGGAAATATTTTCATTCAATCATAATTCTTAGATTTCATTTCAGGAGCTTGGCAAGTTTTCCTCTTAATGAAAACATTGAACAGCAAATGAACTTAACTTCTGAACAGAGAATGTAGAGTTATCATGCCAAATTATACATTTTATTTACATTTTTTGTCTAATTTAACTTCTTTAGTGGGACCTATAGAGTTTAAGAGTCATATTTTATTAATATTACTCTCACCCCTGCAAGGAAAAGAGTTCAATTTTGTCAGCTGTGAATCAGGTTGGCGAGAAGATGCATAACGAACCTGCAACTTTAAGAAAAAATTTTTCATACCCCCAGTACGAGCAAAATAAATTCACCAAAAGATAGCCTAATGATCTGACTTATCTGACACTTTGATAGTCGTAGACTCCAGGGAGTAAATGTCCCTCATTATCATAAGAGGGAGTTATGGGCTATTTCTCTATGAACATGGACATTTTCATTCTTCCAGGAGTTTATGTTGAGCATGTAAATACTCCTCCTGCTGTGATGATTAGTGCAGCTGTCCAGAGATACTCTATTTTCAAGATACTGATGCAGAAGGAGAGGAGCATCAGAAGTACTGCACCAGGTAACACTGTCTCCATTGCCAGGTGCCGTTTTAAATAGTGGTGGCAGCGGGCCTTTGTTGGGATAAGGTTGAAGATGTATTTTATCGTAGTCAAGGTTTTTTTTTCTTTACGATCAACATATGTTTTCTCAAATTAGCTGTATCATGAAAGGGATTATAGTATACAGATACAGGAGCCTTTTATGGAACACAAGGGTGTTAATTATAGTCTGATCTCTGACAAGACTGGGTTGAGAAATTGAATATCTATTCCATCTCTCTGAGGCCATATGGCCTCTCATTTTCTGATTTCTGAACTTCTGGGTCATTTTTCTCTTCTCTTTTCCCCCCCAATACTACTACTGAATTTCTGTCTTCACATAGATGGTTTCCTAGGCTTTCTCATTCACCTGCTCTTGACATTCACAAGTCAAGCAGTAAGTGAGGCCTTAAACTCTCATATGTCTGAATCTAAATTTCTAGAAAAGAGTCTCTGATTAGTCTAGTTTGGCCTATTTTGTCCACCTATTGTCCAATAAGAAATTTTGCAGAAACCCTAAAGTGTAGACATGGACCCCAAGGACACTGAGGTCTCATATTAAGAACCTTTACTGAGCATTGCAGTGAGTCCTTCACATGTATGGTTTTTGTTTGAACTGCAGAGAAACTTTAAGAGATAGGTATTTGTTGGGAACCATTCTGCCTGGTTTCAGAAATTGTAACTACCCCCCATGGCTAAGGATGAGAAAGCGACCTGGAATTCGAGCCACAGGAGACATAAGCTTGTCTCTGGTAGTCTAAATGCTGCCTCAGCTTCCTCGCCTGCCCCCAAAAGCATGGTCGATGTTGATGATGGGCACAACTCCCTAGAGCAAGGAGCAACCTAAGCCAGACTCGATCACTTGGGAGGCCATCATGGAAGGACTCGGGGGTCTGCAACAAAGAGGGAATGATGGACCCTTGCCCCCCAGCTATGTGGCATAGCCAGAGTCCCCATGTCCTCTGGGAGAAGCTCTTCCTGGCTCTAATCCACTTAAGCCTGAAAACCTGTTGAGGAGGGTTGCAGTTCCTTGCCTTGCTAGAGCAGTATCCAGGGTAAATCTGGGATAAGAATTCCTAAAAATCCTGTGAAACCTGCTTTGCTAAGAGTGCTTTCTGTCATATGTTAAGGGTCCAAGCAGGAAATGAGTATGTCTCCCAAAATTTCTGCAAACTCCCTTTTCTGACAGACATTGACTCAGACTAAACTCTCAGGTTTCTTTGAAATGTTATCTACTGTTTGATCCTTGCCACCTGTATTCCTGTGTATCACAACCCAATAAAAGCCCCTGGAGGAAGGGGCTCCTGGCCTTTTTTCTCTGAGAAACTGGCCACATCTCCTCCCTAAACAGATCATGTCTTGGTAGTGTTTACTTTCATCCGTGGCGGATGGGGGAACTTGAGGGCAAAGTTGCCCCCACAGGTATTATGGTCTCATTTTATACATAACAAAGCAGTCTCCAGGAGGTTAACTTATTTGCCTAGGGTCATACTCCTGTAAATCGAAAAAGTGTAATTTAAACTCAGTTTTCCCCCAACTTTGAAATCCATGCTCTTACCACAAATCCTACTTTAGAGCAGGGCATCTCAAATTTCAATCAGCAGCAAAATCACTTGGAAGTCTCATTAAAACACAGATTTGGGGGCCTTATGCCCAGAGATTCTGGTTCTTTAGGTTGAGGCTTGGGCCAAAAACTTGTGAAGCCCCAGCAACCAGTGGAGGACCACACTTTGACCAGCACTGCCTGCTCTAAAGGGTCATAAAGTTAACCCTCACGTGAATGAAAAAAATCCCTGAGTTGTAAGCACACCCCCAAAATAACCAGAATAAAAAAAGTTCTTGTGAGTTAATTTACTTCCTTTGTCAAATCCTACTGTTTTACACATTCTGCTTTTAACACATCTTTCTGGCAAAGCAAACCCTTTCTGACATAGGATACTTAACCTTTAGAGGGACTCCTGGAGTCCTGGAGAAATGCACAAAAGTCACTGGAGGTTGTTGTAGAAGTCACCTTCGTTACTTTTCCCCCTTAACCCTTTACTCAAAAAACAACAACAAAACTCACTCTGATGCTCACCAGAGAAACATTTCTGAGTAACACTGCCTCCCTGGAAGATGGTGGAAATAAGTTTCAATGAACTTCATGCTTCTCATCCCATATATTTTTAAAAGTTGTTTGTATATAACAATGAGAATGAACTAACTACTACTACAGAAAACATCATGGATAAATTTCACATATAAAAGTGTTGAACAGAAAAAGCCAAACGTGATAAAGTGCATACTCCATGGTTCCATTTACATAAAGTTGTACAATAGGACATCTCATCTATGGAGATAGAAACCAGAACAGTGGTTGCTCCTTGGGGCAGCTTAGCAACTGCAGGGAAGTGAAGTGGGAGCTTTACGTCTCTTTATCTGAGTGCTCGTCACATGGGCATGTTCAGTTTGTGACCAGTCATCAGCTCATACATTTATGAACTGTTACATTCCCATATAAATGGTTAAAGGAAGTTAAAAAAAGAATAACCAAAAACCTCATTTTAGAAAAGCAGCAAATAAAACTATATTGAATGCTTTATCACAAATGTGCTAAACTCTCACACTTAGAAAGCAAAGCCTAAAATGAAACACAGCAAAATGTTAACCATGGCTGCCTCTGGGTGGTGAAAATGTAGCTAGATATATTTTTTATACTTTTCTGTGCTGGTTAAATTTTCTGCAGTTTGCATATATTACATTTATAAACATATTTTAACCAATTTTTATTTAAAACAAATGAATTTTAATAAGGCAGAAGTAAGAGGATCCAGCATCAAAAATTCAGAAAAATAACCCCCAGGTCTATAAGTGCCTATGTAATACAAATGTCAAAACAAAAAAGTAGTCATGAAAACCAAGGGACCCTGATATTCACTTTATCTCTCATAATTGATATTTCCTAAGGGCTACTTTCAGCTTCCATTGGTATTTGTAAAGCAAGATTCATGGAAGAGTCACTTAGCAAGTGAGAAAATGGTCATTTCATGAGGTTTGCAAAACAGGATGCAAGTGTCCTAAGACCAAGTGATATATGCAATGATTAATGAAGACTTTACTTAGACCAAAGCTCAAAGATGCTAAAAACTCCAACAAACCCACTCATGTTCTTTAATACTTTTAATATCTCTAACAGTGATAAAATTGAATAGAAATAGAAATATGTCTGTGACCAAAATTTTAAAAGCATTCTTTTATCATTTCCCCTTGAATTTCTAGAAGGGTGAAGGTTTTGTGTTTTATGTTAAGCACTTCAGTGTTTTTAACTAAAGAAACACTAAAAGTATCTTGAAAAGCAAAGGAAAAAAGAAATGGTGACGGGAGTCTCCATTCTTGTAACCAACGATTTCCTGGGGCTTTACGTGCCATGGTTACATCAAACACAAAGAAGGAAGAGAAGCCACTGGGGAGGAGAGGCCAGTGGTGCCAAGCTGGCTAGTCAGGTACACACTACTTCGCTGCATTTGGGGAAAAAATTTAAGGTTTTCATGATTACATGTGCTATTCTCTCGAAGAAAGATGTAACTGTTCATATGACAATGAGTTAACCAGTGACATGTGTGTGTTATACAGACACACAAACACACACAAACACAAAGTGGTGTATATGCACGTATATATGGTATGACCAGTGACATGGTGAACCAGAAGAACTTGGGTTCAGGAATCAGTCTCCTTGGGTTTAAATCTTCCAGTCATCATGTGTATTACATTGGGAAAATTATTTAACCTGTCTGATCAGCTTCCTCTAATATGACTCTAAAATATGACTAACTACTATTGCTTCTTTATTGGATTATGAAGATTATGAAAAATACATGTGTGCCAGTTATCATTTTATTGCTTCTCAGCACCCCACTCATCCTTCAATAGCTGCTCTGCAATAATAGATGGAGGTCCTTTAAGTATTTCTCCTTTACAGTAAACACTACATTAAGCTTTTTCAGTGGAAGACACTGGGGGAACATTGCCAGAGGAAAGGGCTGCACTGACAGTCACTGGTGTGGTGGGGACAATTTCTAATAGGGCTATGTTCCTGTCAGAGCCCAGAATGTGAGTTCCTCGATGGCCTAGGAGCTCCCATTAGTCTCACTGTCCCATGTCCTTTCAACAGGACACTGAACATCTAGGCTTTCAGCCCACATCACCCAACTTCTGAAGCTTTCATGCCCAGTGACCAGCCACACTTTGCCTGTTCCTCAAGGTTTGCTTGCCCAGCAATTGTGGACTGGATATGTCCAAACAAACCAGGTAACTTCTCTACCATCCAGTGAGCTGCAGCTACACTTTCTACTGTGAGTGCTGAACCTCAGCCATAGGAAGGGAGTCCCCATTTTTCCTGTTCTATAATATAGAGATCTCTCACACCTTATAGTTATTCTTTTATCATAGGAATCAGCAAATTTTCCTGTGAAACACACAGTGATTTAAACAGGGGGAGGAAAAGGGCTTCTGGTCCAGAAGGAGGCATAGGCAAACATGGCTCACCTCCTTGCACAACAACATCAAAATTACAAATAAAATATAGAGCTACCATTACTCAGAACTATCAAATATGAATGGAAGCCGAACAGCCACAGAATTAAAGGAACCACTTCCATCCAGACTGGTAGGAGGGACAGAGATGCAGAGACATGGAACAGGCTGGTCCCACATGCACATGTGGTGGATAAAAACTGAGGAGGCATATCTCAGGAGTGAGGGGTCTCAGCTCCACACCAGGCCTCCTAGCCCAGGGTTCCAGTGCCAGGAAGGTAAGTACCTATAACTTCTGGCTGCAAAAGCCAGCAGGGCATAAGTCAGTGGAAGAAACTTCTGGATTCCCAAGCAGTTCCTCTTAAAAACCCACACACAGACTTAGTCAGACTCACACCCTCTGAGCTCCAGCACTGCGGTAGTAGCTTGAAAGGCACCAGTGGCATACAGGGAGGAACTGAAGTGTCTGGCATCAAGGAAAGACCTGGGGGACAGATTTCTCCCAGGCAGAAAGACAGGCAGAGGCCATTGTCCCTTTTCTGAATCCTCACCACACTGAGCCACAGAGACAGCAGGGGGTTGTCGTATATTATATTCCATCAACCTGGCTGGCACTGTTTGCCCTGGTGTTTCTCAGAGGCTCACCCTCCCCAGCTTATGAGTCCACCCAAGCTGTTAGCAGTGATTTTTCCATATGAATGGCTGGTCTTAACTCATGTTTCACAACTTCCTAAATTATCTCACACAACTAACAGCTGTCCTCAGTAAGCCCACAGTCTCTTGTTAAATGGCCTCAGGACTGGCACCTAGCAGCCTAGGTTCACAGCTTGGCTTAAGAGGGGTACTTCCAAGCCCAGCACAAGTAGCAGCCATCTGCAGATTGCTTTGTAGCTCATGCAGTGTGGCCCCAGGAAGAACACAGGTGGAGGCTGATCTTAGCCTGCCCTGCCAAGGAAAACTCCAAGCCTGTGCACCTATTGGACAGCTATGGACCATGTTGGAGTATCACCATCCTGCCCCTGCACAGCTGATCCTCCATGGAGAGCAGAGATCAGTGGTTGGTGGTCATAGCCTGTCCTTGCAGCTGACTGACCTGGGTAAATCCCTCCCATTGACTTGCCAATAGCAATCAAGGCTCAACTACAAGAGAAGGGTATACTCAGCTCACACAAAGAGCGCACCTTGAATACCCAGCTTGGGAGATATGGGAGGTTATGCCACTAGACTCTATGCGACACCTACCACATTAGGCCATGCTACCAAGACAGGGAGTAACAGCAGCTCTACCATACATAGATACAAACACAAGGAGGCTGTCAAAATGAGACAAAGAAACATGGCCCAAATGAAAGAACAGAACAGAACCTGCCAAAAAGAAGTAAACAAAATGGAGATAAGTAATCTATCACATGCAGAGTTCAAAGCACTGGTTATAAAGATGAGAATAAAAATATAGGAGTCAGAAGATAGGAGTCAACAGCATAAAAAATACAGTCAGAAATTAAGGATACATTAATTGAAATTTACAGGGAATCAACAGTAGAGTGGATGAAGCCAAGAATCGAATCAATGATTTAGAACATAGGAAGAAAAAAGCATCCAATCAGAACAAGAAGAAAAAGGACCAAAATAAAATGAGGATAGTGTAAGAGCCTCTGGGATAACTTCAAGCATTCCAACATTCACATTATAGGGGTTTTAGAAAGAGAAGAGAAAGTGCAAGAAACTGGAAATATATTTGAAAAAAATAATGAAAGAAAACTTTCCTACTGTAGTGAACAAAGAAAGTTAGGAAGCACAGAGAGGCCCAAACAAGATTGATGCCAAGAGGCCCACTCCAAAATGCATCATAATTAGAGTACCAAAGATTAAAAATAAATAGATAATCTTAAAGGTAGCAAGAGAAAAGCAGTCAGTTACCTACAGAGGAGCTCCCACAAGACTGTTAGTGGATTTCTCAAAAGAAACTTTGCAGGCTAGAAGAGATTGACAAGAAATATTCAAAGTCATGAAAAGCAGAGATATATAGCTAAAATTGCTCTACCAGCAAAGCTATCATTGAGAAATGAAGGGAAGACAAAGAGCTTCCCAGACAAAAAAATACTAAAGGACTTTTGTAAACTATTATTATAAGAAATGTTAAAGGGACTTATTTTAGAAAAGAAGATTAAAACTGCTAATAAAATGCCAATAAATATGTATCTATCAACAACTGAATCTAAAAAAGAAACAAAGCAAAAAAGAACAGAAACAGAACCATGGATACAGAGAGCATTTTGCTGGTTACCAGATTTGAGGGGTGTTGGAGAGAATGGGAGAAGAGGTAAGGGGATTAAGAAGTACAAATTGGTAGTCACAGAATAGCCATGGGGATATAAAAGTACAGTACAGGAAATAGAGTAGCCAAAGAAATTATATACATGACCCATGGACATGAACAAATGTGTATGAATTACCTGAGGGAATAGGAAAACAAGGACAAAAGGAGAAAAATTGGGACAACTCTAATACCATAATCAATGAAATATAATTAAAAAATAAATAAATAAACGGGGGGACCTCAGGATCAACAAAATACAACCCAGGGCCCAATCAGTAAGTGGCCTGTTTGTAGACAACTTGTGATCTAAAAGAAGCTTCATATTTTTAAAGAGTTGGATAAAGAAGAAGGAAGAAAAGGAGGAGATAGAGGAGGCAGTGGTTTCTGACAACAATAAGAATTAATGAATGAAGGAAAAACAGAGACTTGTATGTGGCCTGCAAAGCCTAAAATTCTACTATTTGGTCCTTTATAGAAAAAATATGGCCCAGACCTACTGAGGTGTAGCCCGAGAAATCTTTGTTTTAATAAAACCTCCCAGTGACTCTGACACAAGTGGTTTGAGAACCACTGGATTGAGGGTGGACTGAGAGTAGGTGATCTGCTGCCCACCGTGACTGACTCTGGACTTATTGTACAAATAACCAAAAGTAATTTTGAATTTTTACGAGAGCTACCGGAAGAGACTTCTCTTCTTGAGTGGTCTGATGTAATAATGGAAGCTCTGCTGCCAGGCTGGGGCCACAAGGGCACTGTCTGCATCTGGTAGGTGCAGCAAAAGCCTGCTAAGTCCACAGAAAGCGGGACAAAAAGTCATGGAGAACCCAAGTCCTTGGTGACTTCCTTTGAGCTGATGGGTGGACCAAGTTCTGCTGCCTCTGGACTTATTAGGCACAAATGTGCCCCAAAATTCACTCTAGACCAATGTTTTACAACCTCAGCACTCTTGAAATTTGAAGTCTGATGATTTTTTGTTGGGTTGCTGTCCTATATCTTGGCTTTTTAACAGTATCTCTGACCTCTACTTACTAGATACCAGTCAACCTCCCAGCTGTAACAGCCAAAAATGTTTTCAGATGTCAAGAAAGGTCCCTTGGGTGTAAAACCACTCCCAGTTTGAGAAGCAGTTTTCAACAAGTTTGAGCTGCGTTTCTGAACACTTGCAACATGAATATTTTAATAGGTTGTATGTGTGCAAGTATTGGTATACATTACTGAAGTTGTTAGAGTGAAATGACTTCTCTTAGCAACCAATATTCATTCTAAGGAGATTATCCTTAAAATATTTTTCCTTGAGTTAATAGACTCCTGAATTCTTGCTTTGAAGACTATTATGACATAACTGTCATCTCAAAACTGACATCCCATGTTATCTCAAATCTTTTGAAAATGGTTTCTCATGGCTCCATACTAAATATTCTGCTCTCAATGGATGTTTAACTTCAACTTCCCCCTGTGAGTGTCTCTCATTGACATGCATGACCTACCAGACTCTGGTCCAAGTGAGTCTGTGGCATTAACCACTGTCCCCTTGGCTTCACATTTTAGAATTGAGAGCAAAAATGTAGCTTAGTTAGACTGAATAGTTGCCAGGCTCAGTTGGACATGCTTCAGGTTTGCTATCTTGATAGATGTGTTTTCATAGACTTGTAAGGGTCTCTGTTGGGTGGATACCTTTTCCATGTTTTCTGGCTGCATCTTTGCTCCATATCCTTAACACTACATATATTGTGTTCTATTAAGCTGAGATATGTAGAGCTTCACTTTTTTAATGTACTCCAATGGACTAAACAGATACATAAATCAGAAGCATATTTTTTAAATAAAGGAACAGAGCAACTCTCAAGAGAGAAGGGAAGAGAAGTGATATGGCAAGTTTGTATGCAGGTAATTTAAAATTAATTGTGTATTTTTTTAGAGCTTAAAAAACCTTTAGTCATTTCTTCTAATTTTTATAACAGACATCAGGCTTCAGCCCAAATTCTTGGACCTCTTTTTGTTTTTTCTTTACTTGTCCTCCAGGAATTTTTTTAAAGCCTCTTATTTTATTATAAAGAATAGTTATATAGGTCAACCTCTAAATTCAATTTATTAATGTGCTCAGACAACAGAGAATCTTCTTCTCCAGAAGGAAAAGTAATGGAAATATTGGTATACCTGAAAACATACCACATAGTTACCACTTCGAGGAAAGACTTGCTGCCCAACTCTGGGAGAACAGAGTCAGCAGACAGCTTCTAGACTTTAGCTCTTTCAAGGTTGCCCTCCTGCAGAGAGCCTCCTTACCTAAGGCCATGCCCTTTCCAAGGAAGCCTGCATCAAATGACTCATCAAGGTGGTGATATAAAGAGCCAGTTAACTTGGTGATGCAAGACACTATAAAACCTTGCTCCAGAGATTCCCTGCCAAGTTGACCAAGGTTTGTTAGGCTGTTATCACAGTCTGAATTCCTCTTCTGCCCAATCTGGTGCTCTACCTACCTTTCAGATGTGTTGATACCTAATAAAAATCTTGCATCTCAACCTCTGACTCAGCATCTGCTTCCAGAGGATATAACCTGTGACAGAAGTATATGTCTCCACTAGCATGGAATCATTCACACTTATTCAACACATTCTTGACTGCCCATTATATGCCAGACACTGTACTAAGTAGTGGGGTTACAGTAGTAAAATGATACATCTGTGATTTCTGCCCCATTGAGCTTGAGGTCTAGTAAAAGAAACAGACAAAACAAGCAAATGGATGAAAATGAATGGGGGGATTAAGTAGCAGCTCTTCAGTTTCTGTTGTGATTGACCAGTTAATATTTCATATACCTTCAGTAAATTGACCCAAACCAATTTACTTTGGCTCTTTGCTTATTGAATAGTAGACACCCAGTTATCACTGGACTTTCTTTCAGTTCAATGAATTTTCTCTCTGCTTACTCATTCTTTATTAAGAAAATCATTCAGATGGCAGCTTTCTAGTTTTAGACATCTCCATTGGCAATTCAATCATCTATGGTGGAGATGTAATTGAAAAGGCTGAAGACTGCACTGAGGACCTTTCAGCTGATAGATGCTGAAAAAGAAGTCAAACTAGTTGGTTAAGATTTCTGGAAAACTGAAGTTTCTAATTGCAAAGAATTATATTTATTTCCTACAGATCCAAACAGTGACAAGGTTTTAGACACAGTGATTTAGAGGAGATTAGAGAGAAAGACAGATGCTTGGAATATCCTGAAGAAAGAAAATTGGTTATTCTGCCATTAGCTTTTACTCAGCAATGTTTTTTGCACTCAAAAATACTTTAATTTTGAGTTAGAATTTTGTCCTTTAGGAATTGAGCAAGCTCTAGAAAGAACACATGCAAATTTGTTGTATGTTTTCTCATTAAGTGTTAACTTTGTAAGCTATCTCTAGTGGCAAATTAGCTATGTTTAAAGAGTCATTATTGCACCCAAGCCATCGTGGATGCTTTGGGATTATGATCCCAAATCAGAAACCAGAAATATTAACCTCCTCATGTGGGTGACTAGAGTCTTTGCAATATTTTTCTTAGCTATCAGTTTTTGAAATAAATAAACACATAAATAACTATTATATTCCCAATTATTGAATGTTCTCTATATGTTAAGCACTGTGCCAAGTACAAAATATATACATTTTCCCTATTCAGTCCTTGCAAGTATCTTACAAAGTAGATATTATTATCTCCATTTTATACATGAGGGAAATAGATTTGTATGGGTTAAATAATTTTTCTAGAGACGTATAGTTAGTACATGACAAAGCCAATGTAAACCTTAGTGCATCTGACTCCAAAACCACTATTACATTCACAATAAAGTAGGGCCCCATTCATTCAGAAGCCACAAAATCAAAACTTGTAATTGGTCCATATTCAGCAAGTTGTGACATCCTGTTTATATACTGCTTTCACCACTCTTCTCATCAGTCTGTGTCTGGAGTAAAATTGGCCTAATCCAAGCCATTGTAATTCAATCCACTAGAAGATTCATATGGTCCATGAAGAGTTTTAGTTTCTGGGCAAGGAAAGGAAGACAAAGTTAAATAAGGTACATTTCCTGCCCTCACTGAATTCAAAGTCTATCTGTAGATTTTACTCTTTGTCTTCATGGAGTCTGTACTCCCCATTCCTCATTCCTCCTCTATAGTTTGTGGTTGCTGAATGAGGAAAAAGTTGAAAGAATACTCTTAATTGAAACATTATGAGACAACTATTCAAGGTTCAATGTGAGAGTAGGCAAGAACCAAGCAAATCTCACTGGCTCATATAAGAATGGAGCCCATAATCCCCTGCCTCAATAATACTGTTAATGTGCAGTAGGCAAAGCCATTCTGTTACATAACTCCACTATAATGGACACCATTTCCCTTGTGGTATGATTCCAATCACCAGTTGATCAACCTCATCTTTCAGGGGACACTGCCAGGCACATATCCATGGAAATATGCCCTTAACAGTCATATTTGACTGAATAGCCCCCATCTGCAGCAATAGCTGGCTAGTCAATGGTTTAACACTAACCCAAGCTGAGCCAATCAGATTATTTTCCCTGAAAATTTTGTATAACTTCTCTCTAAACTTGTGAGTGGCTGAACCAGTAATACCTAGACGTTGGGGCTATGAGGTGGCCACAAATTCGTGTGTGATGTGGAGCAGAAAATTTTTTTTCTGGAGACAACACTGATATGCAAAGAGACACAGCCATAAAAAATGCAGAGAAAGTCATAAAAGTGTTTGAATTTCTGATTCCAGTTTAGTTTAATAAATTCTGGTTATAATCCCCAAGTTTCCCTTATTCTTACAATAAGTCCCCATTCTTGAAGTAAACTAGCTTGAGTTGATTTCTGTCACTTATCATTTCTGGCATGTAACTAGTACAGAGACCAGACTAATCTTTCCCAACTTTTCCATGTATACTGTACACTAGAGGGTGCTAGTCACACCACAGTTTACATTATATGACCTGATCTTCAAGTTCATTGATTCTTTGAGCAACATATTTCCTGTGTTCAACTCAATTAATCAAAAAATTATTAAAAATAAAAAATAAGTTTACATAGTCACAATCTAGCAAAACAGATCAATAAAATACAATCACAATATAATGTGATATAGATAACAGAAACATTTCAGAAGGGAAAGTCAACAAATCCCTCAGGGAGCACCAGAGGAGGCTTCACAGAATGGGGATGCCTAGGCAAATTCCAGGCAGTGTTAACAGCAAGTGTGGAAGTGTGAGTTAAGTGGAATATCAGAGTAAGTTTGCAGAAATTTGGATGGTTTTCAGTTGCTGAAAATGGAAGGAGAACAAAATACAGAGCAGAACTGGGGGGTTGGGGTGCAAACCACAAGGAGCTTTGCCTGCCGGGTTCAGAGGCTTATACATTATGCTGCACAGAGTGGCAGGGGTTCCAACCTTTTGCTGTCTCTGGGCCACACTGCAAGATGAGTTGTCTTGGCCCACACATTAAATACACAAACACCAGTGAAAACTGATGAGCGAAAAAGGGTTTTAAGTAAATTTACAATTTAGTATTGGGCCACTATCATAGCCATCCTGGCCTCATGCAGCCTTTGGGCTACTGGTTGGACAGCCCTGTGTGTAGACTAAGGCTTCTCATATTGTGATAATGTACAGGTGATTTGCCTGTAGATGATTCTGAATGTAGTTTCTGATTCTGCAGATCCAGGGCTGACTTGAGACTGCATTTCTAACAAGCTCTATGATGATGCCAATGTTTCTGGGAATATGCTTTGAGTAACCAGGATTTAAGCAAGGGGGTATTGAAGAGTCTGAGTTAGGAAATAATATGGTATTCCCAAAAGATTAACCTGCTGTCCTGGGATGGTTTTATTAGGCATAGGAGGCAGGGAAGACTTAGGCAGAGAACAGTTAGGAAGAAATTTCAGGAACCATGAAAGAAATGATGAAAACAGGAAGTAGATCTATTGAGTCAACTGAGTGTTTTGTGTTTGGAAACAGTAAGACTTACTCCTTTACCTTCCTGAATCCATCTGTATTTATGCTACTGAATAATGAAGAATTTTTAATTTATATTTTTAAATAGCAAAATATGTTTACTGAGTGTTTATTTTTATATCCATTGAGTTCTTAAAACACATTAAAAATTTCATTTTAATGTGCAAAATCTACACCTGATTAAATAATTTGCAATCAGGTTGGCTGGATTTGGTGCTAAAATAGGTTTGTGATGAAATGAATTTTTCACAGAGGAATTAAGGGCATTTTCACCTTAATTAGGGACTAAAAATGGCTCTAACCACACCAAGAGTGAGGTGGCATCTTTGCATAAGAATTATTATAAATGCAGACTGTTCTCCATCCCTTACCTTTCCTCATCCATATTTTGTATGTCGTAATACCAAGACACCTGAATTTTGACCAGCATCTCAAAAAGAATCTGATGCAAGTGAAATATGAAAAAGAAACTAAGAAATACCAATTCAGTTCACTTTAACAAAATTTAATTGCTTTTCTTATAATGTGTTATCCTTACTTGTTACTAATACCACCAAACACACAGAAAAGATTGTTTTCTCCTCTTAAGAGTTTATATTCTCAGAGTTAAGGGATCAGGAAGTTTCATTTATCTGTACTCAAGATCCTTATTACCATGTCATGTTTTTAAAGTCTTGTATTGGACAAGGTCCACATTGCATAACCATCATTAATAACCAAAAATTAATTTCAAAGTCTTTTACTATTCATTGTTTCATTTGATCCTGTGAAAAAGGTAATGACAGTCCTATATTTCAGATCCAGATTGACGACCTCAGAGATAGTACAGGTCTTGCTAGGCATCACATAATGGATTAGGGGCAGAAACGTCAAAGCAGAATTTTGTCGAATATATAAAACAAGTAAGGGCAGGAATCAAATTCAATTGTCCCTCCAGGCATCCATGAAGATCTGTGTTTCTCAATCCTGGTAAACATCAGAACACCCTGAGAGTTTTGGAAAACCTTAATGCAGAAGCCACATACCAGACCCAGGTGGGAAACCAGCATCAGAATTTTAGAAGCTCTCTAGGTGATTCCAATGTGCAACCAAGATTCCTAGAAGTGGAAGCTCTGACAGAGATGAATTCACTGTGATGATAATGAAGCTTAAGATCTCTGAGATCTTCATTTCTGCACAGATTGCTTTCAGGAATGTATATTTAAATTTGTGTTCACATTGATTTATATTCATTTTCCCCATGTAGGGCTCCTTATATCAGTGTGGGTCCTCTGAGAAGCAGACACCAAGAGGTTAGATGTGCAAAACGTTTACTGAAGGAAGGATAAAGAGGAAAGGGAATCAGAATAGTGGAAAGAGACTTTAGATGGCAATGTATTTCTGATCCTTTGAAGGAAGAGAAGGAAGGAAGGCTTGTGACTGGGAAAGAAGGAAGGAGAATTGGGTACAGGAAGGAAGAGCCAAAACACACTAAAGTTACTGAGTCTTGCCGGTCAGTAGGCTGTCTCTGAACAAATTTATATGTTAGAGGAGCAGGGTACCAAGCAGAAATGGTATGACTTTGGAAACATTCTTGTGTTCAATCATTGGATGGAAAAACCAAAGGGAAGTGAGGCCATAGAGGTGCTGCACCTGGAGACTGTGCGCCCCTCACAGCCCTGCAGCAGTTTTTCTGGAAGGGGGGACTGGGCGATGTACCTCCAAGGCCACCATACCTCTCACCTATATAAGCTTCACACAGCAAAACCTAGAGCCACCCCTTTCTCTGCACTCATGGCTTAGCTGGGGAAGGAGGGATTCATCTCATAGCATCAAGGTCAACTTTGAGAAAGACCAATAACAACTAGTCAGCCACACGCACAGGTTTTGGTTTGTTTGTTTTTAATTCATGAAGAAACTTGGCTGTGCCATGCAAGTATAAAATAAACACTACCATGATGGTGAGCAATCAGCCAACTTGTTATCTTCAGGGATCTGCCATTTAGAAAAACAGTTGAAACTTGGATTTATTCATTCAGTTAGTCTTGCAATACTTTTCACTCGGTGCTTTTTTTATACATCAAATACTGTGATGTTCATTGTTCAGGATATAAGATCTGGTTCCTGTCTCATGAAGCTTATATTTTGTGAGAGGAGATAGCCCAAAACCCAGTGAATATATAAATAAATTAAATGATTATAGATTGTAACAAGTATTTAAGAACACAAAGTACCTTGATAGAGAATAGTGGGGTTGGGAACTATTTTTGATAGGCATGTCAAGGAAAGCCTCAGTGAAGCGGAGGGCATTTAGATTGAGACCTGAACTTCAGGGATATGGGTAGGAGGGGAAAAGGGAAAGGTGAATGTTGTAGGTAGAGAGGCACTCTTTATTTACTCTGAGTATTGTAACTCCGGTGTGCCTTGAGTACCCTGAACAATGGGTACTGTGGCACAGAATGGTTTTAGAGAGGTGAGAAAGTCATCCAGACCTCATGAACTATGGCAGAGAGTTTGAATTGTACTTTAAATGCAAGGGAGTCATAGCAAGATGTTAAGCAATTTGGCAGTGGTGGTGGGAGGATAGGTAACATGCCATAGTGATGTGTGAGAATGAGTAATGGGGAAAGAGAAGTGCAGAGACCAGTTAGCAGAATGAGGCTTGAGATTTGCTGTTGGGTAGATGATCCTGAAGGAATGGAGCACACTAAGTGCTTCCTATATCATTTTCCTATAGAGTTTCTCACTAGCTCCACAAACAACAGTTAAGGTTAAAATCTAATAAGACATTAATTCCAGAGTATATCTAAGGTCAGCTTTAATAAATATCTATGAATTCATATTAAAATTAAAAATATTTTCCATCATTATGTTCTAAACTAATTTTTAATCTTAATTTGGGTTCTTTTTTGCAGTATAACTTGAGTCAGATATTTGTAGTAAATATCACTTTACAATTCAATATTTGAAATCACATGTGACTTTTTTTTTGGCCCCATGTCTCAACCAAACAAAATAACCACTCTATCTTACTGAGTTTCTATTATATACCAGGCACTGTATGACGATATATATATATATATATATATATATATATATATATATATATATATATATAGAGAGAGAGAGAGAGAGAGAGAGAGAGAGAGAGAGAGAGATGCCCTATCTATCAATTTTGGAAAATAGGTAGATTTTCCAATTCTTTCCTACACACACACACACACACACACACATGATGTGGATATCTATCTGCCTACCTACCTACATATCTGCTTAAATAATGGAGGACATGTCCAATATCATACCACTTACATGATGCAGAGCCTGAATTGGAACCTTTATCAAATGCTTGTTTTGAGCAACTAAATATATTGCCCAAAGAACATTTTGCATCCTTTTCTTTTCCTTGAACGATACAGTGCATGTATATTTTTATGTCAACATGGAAACACTACAACTCTTTAGAGAATTCCTTGCCCAAATGGGCATGGAAAAGCCACAGCTCTGGGTCTGAAATGTCTGCCTCCACAAACTGGACTTCACTATCTGAGGATCTTGCTTGCTGATCTTACTAAAAACTGGCTGCCTATTGAAACCAAATCAAAAACTCATTTCATGATATGAAGTTGAACCTCAACATCCCTAGAGATATTCCTCAAGATCCCACTTGTCAAATGTGAACTGCTTAGAGTTTACATTAAACCCGTTCCAGAGGTATATTTCATGGTTCATTTAAAACATGTTTCATCTTATTCTGTAAGTAAAGTCATCTTTCTTATATTTGTATGATGCCTTGCAGCTTACAAAGCATTTTTGCTTTATTTCATTGAATCTTTTAGGGACAGCTAACACAGGTGCTATCATCTTCTTTTTAACAGATGAAGAAATTGTTTCTCAAAGAAATGAAAGAATTTTTGAAGAATGATTCTAGAACTAAGAAGAGGTGAGCCAGGAGAACCTAGGTGATATGATTTCCACACTTTTACAAATGTTGAAAAATGTTGGAAGTGGCTTTAAGACATTATTTAGAGTAATTTATCCTTATATATAGCCTCATATACATATTAGAAGAAACACTGGGACTCCTGGGGAAAGGGCTGATTAGTAAAATGTCTGTAGGTATTTGCAAAAATGGTATAAATCACACAAATGTGAGTTATACTTGGCTGCTCTTGGCAATGTCACTATATCAATCTCTAGTCATGGTTCCCATTTATTGATCCTTTCATTCAGAGCTGTCCTCTGTCAAGAATTCTTTCCTCTAATGCATTAAATTCCATTGTGTTCAGAATCAGCCTGAATCAAATATAACCATGAGAGGTGCCTTATGAACAATACAGAGACCATGCCCATGTTCTAGTCTCAAATGGAATAAAGAACTGAGTATGTTTAGGCCACAGGAGTCAGACAGGGTGCAAATTCATTCTGCGTATAATGGAAGAGGGATTGCATGAAAATGCAGAACCAAGCTTTCAGAGTAAAACCTACTGGTAAAATCAAAAGCAATGGGTGTGAATCACTTTACCCATTCCACCCACCTACCCATCCAACTAACTATGAATTTTATTTTATTATTCCTTAAATGCTTTTCTGAAGAAGTGACATTTAAATTGAGGCCTGACATGTGCCTTCCTGATAGCCAAATGAACATAGGAGAGAAGAATTTTAAGCAGAGGGAATATAAAAGGTGGAAAGAACTTGGTACATTTAAGGACCCAAAAGGAAGCCAGTAACTTAAGTAGAAAGGGAGACACTTAAAGGAAATATTGGAATGTAACAGAAGCCATATCTTGGAGGTAGGCTGTGATAAAACAAATATATTTCAGTTAACTGTAATCAATACAATTCTGGCACTCAGATCTGTACAAAAATGGACTAGGCTCCGGGTGAACAAGGGTAGGTAGAAGAAGCTGGGTGATCCTCAAGCATCAGAGAGGATGGAAGGAGAGTAAAAGGACTGTATCACATGACATGTCATGACTCTTCCAATACTGGAGCTCTGTAATTCCAACAAATAACCAATACAACCATTTAACTTCTAAGAAATTTCCAAGGTTGCCTATCTTTCTACAGTGAATGCTACAGGAAAAAACCTTGGGGTTTTAGGTGTTGTAAGCAACATAAAATAAATAAAATAGTGAAAGGGGAGAGGGTATGGTGAGAGGTAGGCTGTGTAGGTGATGTGGTGAATGGTTAAGATTATACACTTGAGGTCTATGCTTTTAACTTGGTGTTCAAATTTCAGCAGCTAGATAGAAGACCTATAACATTATAGTTTGGTGTTCACAAATGTAGACTCTTATTTGTTTACTGCCTTACCCCAGGCCTAGAATAGCACCTAGTGCTGTATTAAATACTGATATTAGCTGAGTGACTGAATGAAGGAAAATTCTTGCTGTGGTAGCCTAAAGTAGCCCCTCAGTTGTTGCAAAATAATTTCTCTAATTTTATCCTAAATTCCTGGCAATGCCTGAGATAAGCAGAGAAAAAGAAGAAGCAATGAGTTCCCATGTAATCAGTCCATAAACCCTCTATTCCCAGGGAAGAGACATCAGCTGTCTCCCTCTCTTTGTGTTTCCCTGAGGCTCAGCTCTGGTCACTTCTTTCTTCCTTCATGGCTGCCTGTGATATTCATTTGACCTGATTTCTTCTGTACAGTTGCATCTGATGGTTAGCAGACTTGTCTTTGTCTGCACTGGAAGAGCTGGCTGAATCCTTCCTTATGGAGAGCCTGCTTCACCTGCTTTCCTGGCTCCATGTAGAGAGTTGTACCATCACTGATGATGTTCGATGTTGCCAGTAAAGAGCTCTATGATAACTGTGGACACCAAGGAGGAAAAGCTGAGTGAGAAAGCACAAGGCCTGGCAGCACATCCTTCATCTAGTGCTTCCTGTCCTGGGACAGAACCCAAGCAGTTCAGCAAAATCTCAGCATGATCTAGAGGTCCTGGAAATGGCCCATTGAAAACAAGGCTCCCTGTCCCGTAAACATTACTGCATTAAAATGGCAGAGTCCCATTTGATTGTCTGGCTTTCCTGAGGCTCACTCTGTGTCCATGGGTTCAAGTCTGTGTTCTCTTCAGTTTGAGGATGCAGGTTGTGAGGCTGTGTCATGGTTACAAAAGGAGATATCACAGGAATGCAGTGGAAGGAGATCAGGAGCCAGAGCCAGGGGCTAATAATCATTAATTGCCTATGAGGTGTCAGGCACACACACACACCAGATGTGGTTGCTGTGACTGACCACAATGATGGGCCACCTCAATTCTCAAGCTATGGGCAGACAGCCTTCTCTTACCAGCCCCTCAGGACTTGCCTCAGCTGCACAGAGCTCCTTCCCCTAAGGTCTCACCCTTCCTTCAGTGACTCACAATCGAGGACTTACTAAGGTGAAACTCTAAAGGCTGGACCATTTTAGCCCAATGTAGGATAGCTTGTGTGGACCATTCTGACTCCAGAACTCCCTGTGAGGTCAACGGAGGCTGTCACTGGACCTTCAGGGCAACTAACTTCTCCCTCTGAACAATCCCGCTTTCTTCCTTTCCCTCTGTTAAATGTTTGTCCCAAGTACCTTCCTTAAAAACATCCCACATGTTAAACTCTCTCTCAAAGTCTGCTTCAAGGACAACCTGGCATGTGACCATGATGATGGATAAAAATAACTAACATGTGACTTTTCTCTGCCTTGCTTTTCCTGTGCCCACCAAAAGGAGTCTGATTTTGCCCACTAAGTTTCTTCTTTTTTTACCCTCCGGGAGAGTCCACTCTTACCATAAATATATACAAGGAGAAGCACTTAGGAAGAAAGAAGGATGAGAAGATTGGGGGTCCTGCAGGCCTAGTGTTAGGTGATTGGAAGAGAGCTGAAGAGTACAAAGAGGTTATTTTCTCCTCCACATATTTATATAGTGGTTTAAACACATGCAAATTTTAAATAAAGTAATTATACATACAAAAATATAAATAATAAACTTGCTATTTTGAAATTGCTTTTCAATAGATGGAGTGTATTCTTGGGCCACAATGCTACTTTTCAAACCAGTCCCAAGTGTGTGGGTCAGTTTCCATAGGATTACTTGACAACACTTCAGGGATGTATATTATTATTCCCATTTGATAGATAAAGAAACCAAGGACAGAGAGGCTGCACTGTAAGATCCAGTTTGCTTCTATGAAACCTTGAGCTCTTCATTTAACTTTCCTAGAACTTGTTACTAAAAGATAAATTTTAAATGCCAAAAACAGAAGAAAATGAACTTAAACATTAAAGTCTTTTACAATTCTAAGATTCCCAATTCTTTATAGAATTAATAATTTAAAATATTTTCCCATGTTAATTGTAGTACAATTATATGAACTTCATAAGGTAATTGCAAAATTAATTTTTACTATGTTAAGCTATGTCTACATTATATAGTTGGATTATCACTAGTGTTTTTGAAATAGGCAAGGATGTACTGTCTTCCCTTAGTTTTCTAATGGAAGCAAAGATATTCTGCTTAACTTTAATTCAGAACACGCCTAATAGTTATTCCATACTGTTTTACTGGTGTACCTGTCTTAATTACCTATTATTGTGTAACAAATTACCTTAACTCTTAGTGGCTTACAGACCAAACCTTTGTAATTTCCCACAGTTTCTGAGGGCCAGGGAGAGGCTTAGCTGGGTGGTTCTGGTTCTGAGTTTCTCAGGAGGTTGCAGTCATGATATCGATGGGGCCTGTGGTCAGGAAGGCTTGACTGGAACAAGATCTGCTTCCGAGATGGCATACTTTCTTGACTACAGGTGGTAGGCCTTCATTTTTCACTGGATATTGACCAGACTGTGTCAGCCACAGCTTGGCTGGGGGACGGATGACAGACAATCTCAGTTCTATGCCACATGAACCTTTGCATAGGACTCCTCAAGTGCCTCATATCATGGCAGCGGACCTCCCCTAAAATGAGTGTTCCAAGAGGGAGAGCAAGGAGCAATTCTGCATTGCCTCTCAAGACCTAGCTCAGAAGTCACACATCATCACTGTGGCCACTTTTCTGCAATGATTCATTAAGTCCAACCAATATTCAAGAGAAATGGGATTAAGCTCTAAATTTTGAAAGAACGCTTGCTAAAGAATTTATAAACATATGTTAACACTTTTCACAGTCCTGCTCTTTGATGGCTTAAAAATTCTCTCAGTAAGGGGGGCAATGTTGTTTCTAGACGAGATTTAAGCCAGCAGAATAATCCCTAAATTTTATCGGATGAGGGGTTTATTCAGGTGGAACATTAGATGGCAGTTTCATAGCCCTTTATTCCTTGGCCAGTGTTGCCATCTAAAAAAAAATCCTAATGAACTGTAATAATAACACATGATGACCCACATCTGAAGTTTTCCCCTGTCCAAGATCCCTTCCTCTTTCTTCTAATTTTACCCTGGGAACCTCCATTCACATCTCTTAGTCAGAATGGAACTAGTTATTTGATCCCACTTCTCTTAGTTCCTGAGATAGGCATGTGACTGGGCCTGGCCAATCAGCATATTTTATTACCCTGGCCAACAGTGATTAGTTCTGGGACTAAAATCATATGGTTCAAAGAGAGTCAATCCCCAAATTTTATTGGCAGCAGTTTTCTTTCTTCAGCATTTGCTAGGCTCCTTCTATTATGTAGGAAGGGTTTGAGAATGAAGTCAGCACAAAGGAGAAATGGTGCCAAGACAGAATTAGAAAGAGAGGTTCTCAAAAGTGATATTATTTGCATCTACAAAACTCAGTGTGAATCAGGTCAGCTCAACCCTTGGTTTTTCAAGCCACAGGCCAATAAAATTCCTATTTTGGTTATTTTAGTTGCTATCAAAAAGTCCTAATTTATTATTAGAAGTAATAATATCTATCCATTAAGTATTTATTATATTCTAGGAGATGTGCTAGGACCTTCATATCATCATATTTATTTCTTAATAACATTTGAGGGAGATGCTATTATTGTCTTTCTATAGAGGATGCTTGGTGAGGGTGAGAAATGTGTCCTTTGTCATTCTTCTAAGGAAGAGAAAACTTGGGATTTGAGTAAGACTTATGCGACTAGGGAGCCAGATTCCTGGCACCATGCTGTCCTGCCCACTTTTACTGGGAAATGTTTTTAAATTTACTGAGCCAGTCATTTAGATAAAAATAGTAATTACTACCAGCTACTCAGAGCCTAGAGCTAAACTTACATACATGCATTGTCTTATTCAATCTTCATACTGACTTTGGGTGGAAATACTGCCATGCCCATATCACAGATAGGAAACTGAGAGCCAGAGCCATTTAGGGCAAGTTGTCCAGTTATACAAGTAGAAAGTAGTAGAGCTGGATTTTGGCCTGGATATATGTGAAAAGAGTCCATATATACTGGCTTTCATTCCAGTGAAGATTTAAAAATTAATAGAGTCCATGGAAATTTTAAAGTGTACTAGGGTCCAATTCAAGATTTTTATAAAATATTTTCTCCCATTCTATTAGGGTGACCAACAGCCTCTGTTTCCCTCATTCCTAAAATATGGTGGGTAGTGACAACCTGAGAGTTTCACAGTACAGATTATTGGTTAACATGCCACAATGCTCTGAATGCTGAAATGTTTCTGAATATAATGGATGCTGCTAATGATAATTTTTCTTATTACATCTCCTTGAGATCCATATTCTTCTAGCTTAGGCTGTCATTTTTGTTTCTAACCACATACACTTGTGAAGTATTACATCCAAAGATTAAGAATTTACAAATTTTACAAAGAGCTCTGTGTGGTGGGTAGAAAAATGAACCCTCTACTTTGTGTTTATGTGAATCTCTGTAACTTGTGATCATTACATTACATGACTAGGTAAATTCAATTTGCAGATGGAATTAAACTTGGTGATTAGTTGACATTGACAGTGGAGAGGGTAGCAGTAGAATCGGTGTCAGAGCGATGCTTCATCTAAGAAAGGTGTGACACACCCTCGTTGGCTTTAAAGATGGAGGGAGTGACTACAGCCAAGGAATGTAGGCTACCTCTAGAAGCAGGAAGAGGCTGGAGCATAAGAAGATGATGTAGCTCTAGTGACACCTTGATTTTAGTTGAGTGAAACTTATTGTAAGCTTCCAATCTCCAGAACTATAAGATAATATTTTTTTTTATTTTAAGCCACTAAGTTTGTGATAATTTTTATAGCAGCAAACATACTCTTTAATAAAAATAATACTGCAATAATGTACATAAGGTTTATCAAAGGAGGTGAAGCCATTACTCCTTGGAAGATAAAGCAGTTTTTCACATTTTTCTGGGCAGTCTGAGAATGAGAGTTTTAAAAACCTAGGGCATGATGTTTGATGGATGAGTCTTCAGCATCTTCCATGTGCTGTTACAATTCAGAGAAGACACAGTTGGAGACTTTTGGGGGAAAAGTTGGTAGAAACATCACCAATTAACTTCTATAAGTACATACTTCTCATGTCATCTAAACTGTGCTTGGCCTCATTCTAGGTTTATAGGCATCCGTATTTCAGGATAAATGACAACAGGTGTTTCTTGTGAGTTGGTTTTCAATGTGGTATTTTTCCCATTCTCTCCAAAGAGGTAGTCTAGCAAAATGGCAGAGGGCCTGCAATTTGCAGTTAGCCTGAAAGGTTAAAATTGTACTCCTCCCACTTACATGCTGCATGGCCTTGTGTAAGCTGCACATCATCCCCCACATTTATTTTCTCATTGACAAAATTAGGCTGATAAACGCCAAGACTTTGGAATGTTAAAATAATAAAGGTAAAGAGTTTTGCAAGGTGTCTGTGTCATGGTAAATTCTGCAGCAATATTAGCCGTGTTGCCATTGTCCATTTCTGATCTGAAAGAAGTGGAGGAGAGAATCAAAGCATCCCAGCATGCGGTGTGTGTCCTGTGAGTGGGTGGACAGGGCAGGATGATCAGAGGCTGAGGTAGAACCCAAAAAACCAAGGAGGCTGGGCACACACTGACTTTGCTCTTGGCAGATCTTTGCTGTATGGCTGACTGAGTCCTGATGAAAGGCTCACTCACCCTGCCACTCTTTCCAGACATCTCAGAAACTCTGTTTAGAGCATAGACAAATGGGTGTCTGTATACAGTAAGTACTCATTAAAATTCATTTGCAGCCCTGGGCACTAGTTTACTGAAGCACATCTTACTGAAGGCCTTGATGCAGTTAAGAGGATCCAAGTGTTCTGGCCAGAGTGGGTGTAATTTAGTGGGCAGGGCAAGGGAGTCGCACAGCCACAGTTCCAGTCCTGGCTCTGCCACTTCTCAGCTGCTCCTAAAGTTTCTTCAGTTCCGGAAGAAAGATAATGTTATCTTTTTCCCAGAGATTTATTTGTTTTGCTGGAGGGATGCAAGTAAGGGGCCTGAATGGTCCAAGGTGGTCCTTGCCATAGTAGGTATGTGTTATTAGTATGTGTTACTTGGGTTCAGAAGACTGGCTTCTAGTACCAGCTCTATTACACAATAGGACCTTGGGGATCTCCTAACCCAATTGAAGGTTGTTCCTCCTTCTGTAAAAAGAGATTAATAACAAGTGATATTCCAATTTCGGGGGCTTTGTTATGTACATCAAATGAAACAGTGCTTATATATATGTCTTTTTAAAAATTTATTTATTTATTTATATTTATTTTAACTGTTGTTTAAGTACAGTTTTCTATTACTCTCATCCCAGCCCATCCCCCAGTTCTCCCCACCTTCATCCCATTTTCACCCCCCTTAGTTTTTGTCCATGTGTCTTTTATACTTGTTTCCGTAAACCCTTCCCCTCTTCCCCTGAAATTCCTTCCTCTCTCCCCTCTGGTCACTGTTAGCCTCTTCTCTATTTCAGTGTCTTTGATTATATTTTGCTTGTTTGTTTTGTTGTTTAGGTTCTTGTTAAAGATGAGATCATATGGTATTTGTCTTTCACCTCCTGGATTATTTCACTTAGCATAATGCTTTCCACTTCCATTCATGTTGTTGCAAAGGGTAAGAGCCCCTTCTTTCTTTCTGCTGCATAGAATTCCATTGTGTACATGTACCATAGTTTTTTTGTCCATTCATTTACTGATGGGCACCTAGGTCGCTTCCAATACTAGCCTATTGTAAAATGTGCTGCTATGAACATTGGGGTGCATAGGTTCTTTTGGATTGGTGTTTCAGGGTTCTTAGGATATAATCCTAGCAGTGGAATTGCTAGGTCAGAAGGCATATTCATTTTTAGTTTTCTTAGAAAATTCCATACTGTTTTTCATAATGGTTGTACCAGTCTGCAATTCCAACAGTGAACTAGTGTCCCCTTTTCCCCACAACCTCTCCAACATTTGTTGTTTGTTGCTTTGTTTATGATGGCCATTCTGACCATTGTATGGAGGTATCTCATTGTAGTTTTAATTTGCAGCTCTCTGACAGCTAGCAATATTGAGCATCTTGTCCTATGTCTCTGGATCCTCTGTATGTTGTCCTTGGAGAAGTGTCTGTTCAAGTCCTTTGCCCACTTTTTAATTGGGTTGCTAGTCTTCTTAGAGTGGAGTCATGTAAGTTCTTTGTATATTTTTGAGATTAAACCCTTGTCTAAGGTATCATTGACAAATATGTTTTCCCAAACAGTTGGTTCTCTTTTTATTTTCATACTGATTTTTTAACCATTCAGAGGCTTTTTATTTTGATGAAATCCCATTTGTTTATTCTTTCCTTTATGTCCCTTGCTCTAGGGGACATATCAGTAAAAATGTTGCTGCATGAAATATCTGAGATTTTCCAGCCTATGTTCTCTTCTAGAACTTTAATGGTGCCATGGCTTATATTTAAATATTTTATCCACCTTGAACTTCTTTTGGTGTAGGGAATAAGTTGGTGCTTGAGTTTCATTTTTTTGCACGTAGCTGTCCAGTTCTCCCAACACCATTTGTTGAAGAGGCTATTTTAACTCCACATCATGTTGCTGCTCCCTTTGTCAAATATTAAGTGACTATAGAGACTTGAGTTTGTTTCTGGGCTCTCTGTTCTGTTACATTGGTCCATGTGCCTGTTTTAATCCAATGCCAGGCTGTTTTGATTACAGTGGCCTTGTAATACAGTTTGGTATCGGGTATTGTGATCCCTCCTACTTTGCCGTTCTTTCTCAAAATTCAAGCAGCTCTTCAGGGTTGTTTATGATTCCATATAAATTTTTGAAGCATTTGTTCTATGTTTGTGAAATATGCCATTGGTACTGTAATAGGTATTGCATTGAGCTTGCAAATTACTTTGGGTAGTATGGACATTTTGATGATGTTAATTCTTCTGATCCATGAACATGGTATATGTTTCCTTTTGTTTGTGTCTTCCTTGATTTCTTTCTTCAGTGTTGTGTATTTTTCTGCATACAGAAAAATCTGTCTTTTATCTCCTTGGTTAGGTTTATTCCAGGGTATTTTATTTTTCTTTTTACTATATCAAATGGGATTTTTTTCTTGATTTCCACTTCTGCTGTTTCATTGTTGGTATATAAAAAGCCCTTTGATTTCTGGCTATTGACTTCGTATCCTGCTCTTTGCCAAATTCATTTATTAGGTCTAGCAGTTTTTGGGTGGAGTCTATAGGATTTTCTATGTACAGTATCATGTTATCTGCAAACAATGACAGTTTTGTTTCCTCTTTTTCTATTTGGATGCTTTTAATTTCCTTTTCTTGTCTGATTTTTGTGGTTAAATCTTCAAATACTATGTTGAATAGAAGTGGTGAATGTGGACAGCCTTGTCTCATACCTGATCTTAGTGGGAAAGATTTTAGATTTTTCCATTGAGTATGATGTTGGCTATAGGTCTCTCATATATGGCCTTTATTATGTTGAGGAATGCTCCTTCTATTCCCACTTTGCTGAGTGTTTTTTTAATAAATGGGTGCTGTACCTTATCAAATACTTTTTCCATATCTGTTGAGATGATCATGCGATTTTTGTCTTGGCCTTTGTTTATGTGAAACATTACATTTATTGATTTGTGAATGTTGAACCATTCTTGCATCCCTGGGATGAATCCCAATTGGTCATGGTGTATGATCTTTTTAATGTATTGTTGGATGCTGTTTGCAAATATTTTGTTGAGGATTTAAGTGTCTATGTTCATCAGCGATATCGGCCTGATGTTTTCTTTCTTTGTTGCGTCTTTATCTGGTTTTGGGATTAGGATGATGCTGGCTTCATAAAAAGAGTTCAAGAGTTTTCCATCTTCCTGGATTTTTTCAAATAGTCTGTGAAGGATAGGGGTTAGCTCTTCCTTAAACGCTTGGTAGAATTCTACTTTGAAACCATTCGGTCCAGGGCTTTTGTGTGATGGGAGGTTTTTTTTTTTATTACTGTTTCAATTTCTTCTGCTGTTATTGGTCTGTTCAGGCTTTCTGCTTCTTCTTCAGTGAGTTTTGAAAGATTATATTCTTCTAGAAATTTGTCCATTTCACCTACATCTTCAATTTTCTTGGCATACACTTCTTCATAGTAGTTGCTTACAATGCTTTGTATTTCTGTAGTGTCAGTGTAATCTCTCCTCTTTCATTTCTGATTGTGTTGCTGTCAATATCTTTCCTGAAATACTCTAAGATTTTCTTTATGTATTTGGGTGCTCCTATGTTGGGTGCATATATATTTACAATGTTTATGTCTTCGTGGTGGATTCTTCCCTTGAGTATTATGAAGTGACCTCTGGGTCTCTCTTTATGGCCATTTTTTTTAAAGTCAATTTTGTCTGCTATGAGTATTGCTACCCTGCCTTTTTTTTTCCTGTTCCTTTGCTTGGAAAATTTGTTTCCAGCCCTTCACTTTCAGTCTGTGTAGGTGTTTTGTCCTGAGGTGAGTCTCTTGTAGGCAGCATATTTTTGGGTCATGCTTTCTTATCCATTCAGCTATTCTATGTCTTTGATTGGAGTATTTAATTCATTTACATTTAAGGTTATTGTTGGTAGGTACAATAATTGCCATTAATTGCCATTTTTGTACCAGTGTTCTTCTCTCTCTCTTTTTTTCTTCCTTTCCTTAGAGCAGTTCATTTAGTATGTCTCGCAGAGCTGGTTTGGTGGAGGTGTATTCTTTTATTATTTTTTTATTTTTAATATATTTTATTTTATTATGCCATTACAGTTTTCCCATTTTCCCCCTTCATTCCCCTCCACCCTGCACACCCCTCCCCCACCATCCCCCTTTAGTTTATTTCCATGTATCACAAATTCTTTAGATTCTATATTTTCCATGCTATTCTTGCCCTCTCTTCTTTCTATTTTCTACCTACCATCTATCCTACTTATTTTCTTTACCTTCTCCCCACTTCTTCTCCTCCCACACCCCTGTTGCTAACCCTCCATGTGATCTCCATTTCTATGGTTCTGCTCCTGATCTATCTGTCCCCTTAGTTTGCTTTTGTTTTAGGTGTGGTTTTTAACAACTGTGAGTTTGCTGTCCTTTCACTGTTTATATTTTTATCTTCTCTTTCTTAGATAAGTGCCTCTAACATTTCGTATAATAAGGGCTTGGTGATGATGAACTTCTTGAAGTTACCCTATCTGAGAAGCACTTTATTTAGATTTCTTTTGTCTTAGAAGCTCTTTATTTGGCCTTCTCTCTTGATTGAGAGCCTTGCTGGGTAAAGTAGTCTTAGTTGTATGCCTCTGGTTCTCATTACTTGGAATATTTCTTGTCATTCTTTTCTGGATTGAAGTGTTTCCATTGAGAAGTCAGCAGCTAACCTTATTGGGGCACCACTGTATGTTACTTGCTTTTTCTCCCTTGCTGCCTTTAAGATTCTCTCTTTGCCTTGGAATTTTGCCATTTTAATTATGATGTGTTTTGAAGTGGGCCACTTTGAGTTCCTCTTGATTGGGAGTCTGTGTTTTCTAGATTTGTGTGGCTTTTTCTCCCATAAAATTAGGAAAGTTTTCCCTCAATACTTTTTAAAGTAGGTTTTCTATACTTTGGTATTCTTCTCCTTCTGGTATCCCTATTATACAGATATTATTATGTTTCATATTGTCGTGCATTTCTCTTAATCCCTCTTCATTCTTTCTGCATCTCTTTTCCTTTTCTTGCTCTTTCTGGGTGTATTTTTCTACTTTGTCCTCCAACTCACTGATCCAATCTTCTACTTCATTCATCCTGCTTTTGATTCCTTCCACTGTGTTCTTCAGTTCAGGAAATTCATTTTCTTTTGGCCCTTGCTCATAGTTTCTAGTTTCTTTTTCATGTTGATATAGTTTGCAGTGAGTTCATTGTAGTTTCACTGTAGTTTCTGGTAGCTCATTTTGAGCTCATTGAACTTCCTAATAACCCATGCTTTGAACTCCACGTCTGATAGTTGAGTTGCCTCTATTTCATTTAGCATTCTTTCTGAGGCTTTCTCCTTTTCTTTCATTTGGGGATTGTTTCTTTGTCTTCCCATTGTTTTTGAGCCTCTTATTGTTAGCTTCAACTTCTTAAATTGATCTGGTCTGGCTCCCTGGGTATGGTGTGAACTTCTGTGGTAAATACCTGTGAGATTTAGTGGTTTAGTCTCCTTGATCTCCCTAGCTGACTGGTATTGGGCTGTCATTTAAGTTGGCTCTGTGTTTGTCTTTGGGTTTTGATTGTTGTTGGGTCTTTCTTTGGTGGGTCCTTCCCACTACCTGGTTAATTGAGGGTCACTCTGCCCACCACCTTTTGTATTTTGTTTTCCTGGTGAGGGCAGTTTGTGTTGCAGCTGGTTCTTCAGTGTTTACAAGGTTTTTAGGATTCTCTTTTGCGTTTGATCAGTTGTCTGTACTTGGTAATTTCTCCACTGCTTAGTTGTATTTCCAGATAGATCCTAGATTGAGTTTTGTGTGGCTTCCACTTCCTCCTTCACTTCTTGTGTTGTTATCGGTTGGTGGTCCCTTTGTTGTTGGGTTTCCTCTTCCAGTGGGTATCCTGGTGTTCACCACTTCCACCTACTCTTTTTTGTGATCAGTTGGAGGGGGGAGGCCAAATGGTTTGAGACAGCAAGAGAGTATTCTATGTTATTTACAGTAGCAGCCAGTAGAGAAGAGATAGGAGATCCTTTGGCTAGGTATAGTGTTAACTGTGATCTTCCACCCAATTAGCCACTTTTTTGAAAAGATGGAAAGAAGATGAGACTCTTATTGGGGAGGGAAGGAATATGAGTTGGATCTAGAAAGCAGTGAGGTTGTGGGAAGTCAGATTCTGAGGTAAGGTGAGAGTAAAGGATAGTAAATAGTTATAGTGTGTGAGAGAACAGAGTTAACAATTACAGTAGTGGAGTTCAAGAAGCTGTGAAGTGAACTAAGATCTGGGAGGGATGTTATGAAATATTTACAATTGTATGGAACAGCTGTTATTTACAATAATATTACAGTACCAATCATATGACAGAATCTATGTGATCTGGATAACATGAATAGGGGGTATAGGACCTTGAGTAGTGTGCCGAAGGAACACAACTGACATGAAGGACAGTAAATTAGCAATACACTGTGGAAGAGGGAACAGGAGAAACCTGTCAAATTATACAATATAACCAGCCAAGGAAAGAAGGCTATACAGAAAGAAGAAGAATACAAAAAATGCTATTAAAATAAAAAATGTGAGAGTAATGAAAATAACAATAATATATATATGCAGTAACTTTCGGTTTCTCTGCAATAGCAAAGTGAAATTTGTCTCACCATCTCAGCTGTTGGGATGCCCCCTCTTCAGGTCCCACTCTGGTCCTTTCACAGGTCCAGATTTTTTTGTCTCACTTATTGGTATTAAAAAAAAAGAAGCAAGAGAAGGGAGGAAGAAAAAGTAAAATAGGAAAGAAAAAAAGAAGTAATAAAACAAGAAAGAAGAAAGAAAGAGAGGAAAAAGGTATTGAAAGATAAAACAAAAATAAAAGATTACTAAAAATATAAATAAATGAATGAATGAATGAATGAATAAATAAATAAATAAATAAAACACCTCTTGTTGGCTTCAAACTGGCCAAACTGTTTTTTCTGGACTTCCTGGCTGCAGTAGGCTGAGGGCTGGGTGGTACGGCTTTTCTCCCTTCCCAATGTGTACTCAGCCAGTTTTGCATGCAGTCTCTCTAGAACTAGTTTGTCATCTCTCCTCAGCGTCTTTGGTGTGGGATCCAGATCTTCCTTAGAGGCTCTTTCCTCATGGTTACCATTGTGGGCTGGCGTGCAGGCGTGTGCCCGCATGTGCACAAGTGCTTATCCAGGCTGCCTTGGTCCCTTCCCAGTACACCGGGGTACACAGGGCCTTTCTCCTACACAGGGCCTTTCTCCCAGCCTTCCATGCAAAAACTTCCTCAAAACCTCGGGATCGCTGCTCGGATGGGAGGAGAATAGGCCGAGTGGCTGTTGCTAGAGAATTCCCCAAACAGTTTTTCTTTTTGAGAAGTTTCTCGTACTCAAACCTGTTGTTCCATACAGCCCAATTCTCCAGCCAGACCGGTGACTATCAGGGTCAGTGCATGTCACCGTGCGACTCTCAACTCTCCCAAGCCTGCATCCACAAACTCTGTAGGTGATCACAGCCCCTGTGTGTTTGCCTCTTTGTCCTTATTCCCCTCTCCGAGACTTCAAGCAATCAGGTCTCTCCTGGTGCTGCTTAGACCTTGTTTGGCAGGGAGGGAGGGAGCAGTTGACCTGGCTCTCTCCCAAGGACTCTGTGGCAGGCCTGCAGCTCCCAAGGAGTCTGTGGTAAATCTGGCGGTGGCATCGGGCGCCAGGCCAGGGGCTACAGCCACTCTAGTGTCTGCGCTGGTCTCTCGGACCTTATTGTCCTGAAGCGCTCTCCTTACTGTCTGGTTTTTCAGTGTCTGCTACAATTTTTGGTCTCTTATTTTCATATATGCTGGGGTAATATTGGCTGTTTGCTCTGTTCCTCCATAGGTCGGCTAGGTTTTTCTCCCGTGTGTGTGGAGATGGGGAGGGGAGTGGAATATTTTCCCTCCTACTTTGTTGCCATCTTCCATGTATAAAAGTCTTATGTTTTGAGTAAACCAGAATATAAATTTTTCTGGTTTTGCAAAAAAGCCAGATGACCCTGTTTTTCCCCTTATTAACCTGCCTCAGAAGATGGCACATCCACCATTGAGTTGTATTAAGGTTGCAAAATTTTAGCACTTTAGGCCTCATGGATCATACTCCATTGGGTTAAATTCAGCAGCCACAGGGTAGGGAGGTGATGGGAGGGTATGGTCAACAGACAGCTGATGTCTTGTGTAGCAAGCAGGACTAAGTTTCTGGCTAGAGCAGTGAAGCATAGATAACATAAAGGCCATCAGCCAAAGTAACATAAAGACCTGAATATACAGAGTTCAGCAGGCATTGACCTCATATGTACAGATACTAAACCACTCACTTTCCACAAATAGTCCCAGTTAATCTTCCCAAACACCTTGTAAACTAGAATCACTTTCTTCATTTTGTAGCACAGAAAACCGAAGCTCAGAGAGGGTAAGTAAGCTATCAGAAAGAAAAGAATAGACACTTTAAATGTTTACCTTCCGCCCTGGCTGGTATGTTTCAGTTGGTTGAGTGTTGTCCCACAAACCAGAAGGTTGCTGGTTTGATTCCAGTAGGACAGTGGTCCCTGACATTTCGGCACCAGGGACTGGTTTCATGGAAAACAATTTTTCCAGTGACCCGGGGAATTGAGGTGAGGGTGGTATCGGGATGATTCAAGCACATTATATTTATTGTGCCCTTTATTTCTATTATTATTACATTGTAACATATTATGAAATAATTATACAACTCACCGTAATGCAGAATCAGTGGAAGCCCTGGGCTTGTTTTCCTGCAACTATAAAGCCTGCAGTGGGATGCAGCTTAATTGTCACTTGCCACTCATTGATAGGGGTTTGGTATGAGTCTTCAAGCAGTTGATTTATTATGGTCTCTGTGCAGTCAACCCTCTCTGCTAATGATGATCTGTATTTGCAGCCATGCCCCAGTGCTAGCATCACCTCAATTCCACCTCAGATCATCAGGCATTTGATTCTCATAAGGAGCACACAACCTAGATCCCTTCCACGCACAGTTCACAGTAGGGTTTGTGCTCTTATGAGAAGATAATGCTGCTGCTTGTCTGATGGGAGGTGCAGCTCAGGTGGTAATGCAAGTGATGGGGAGTGGCTGTAAATACAGATGAAGCTTTACTCACTTGCCTATCACTCACCACCTGCTGTGCTGTCCAGTACCAGTCTGTAGCCTGGGGGTTGGGGACCCCTGGGTTAGGGCATATATCTGGGTTGTTGGGGGGGCATGTACTAAAGGTAGCTGATCGATGTTTCTTTCCAATTCACCTTTCTCTCCTTCCCTTTCTCCCTCCCTTCCCCCCTCTCTAAAGATAAATAAAAATATCTCTAAAAAGTAAAATGCTCACCTTCAATGCACTCTTTTCCTTATTCCAGCTAACTAACTGTAAGGATGGACTAAAACAGTGAAAGAAAATCCAGAAGAGTGGAACTCCAACCCAGGTAGGGAATTCACAAAATGGTGGCTGAAAGAAAAGCTTGGGTTCATGCTGTGGTAGAGAGACAGAGGTCCAGCCTGGAGGAGAACAGTGGGCTCAAGGAACAAAGTCTTCAAGGAAATACGGAGACAAAAGATTATAAATGTGACATTAGGAAAAATGTATCGACAAGCATTTTGAAAGAGTGAGTAAAAGGTGTGAAAACAGCTCATTGATTTATATAAAACTGAACAATAAAAAAGAAGTCAATTTTAATTCCAGGTAAAACAAAAGTGGTATAAGAAATTAAATGTGATGATGGTACACCCCTTCACTGAACAACAGGAAATATATACATGGTCATAATAATAAAAGCACTGATGTACAGTTAATCAAAAAGTGTAATGTAATTATGTTGAAAAAGGTAGAGACAAGGAAAATAGAATGTAACAGAACCAAAATCTTCATCTATCTGAAGAGGAAGTGGATAATGTCTGAATTTGAGAATTCAAGATTTAAAAGTTTAGGCATATAGTTTTAGAAATATAAGGTTCGAAGCAGCTAAAGGGTTTAAAGTATTTGCCCCTGGGGAGATCAACAGATAATAATAAGTTAATGACTCTTGGGGATATTGAATGTGTCCTGGTGATTATGGGTTTCTGGTTCTATTCTTTGAGTCCCAGGTTTCTCCTGCTTTTTTTTTTTTTCCATTTCTGCGAGCTTTCTCAGTTTACCTCCCTACCATATGGACCAAAAAATATTCCCTTTCACCTAATCCACTTTGAATTGAGGTTTCATCACAACTAAAAGAGTCCAGGCTTCTACAATGATAGATGTGGGTCCCATTAGTGAGTGTATGCACCTTGATGAAGCATTAAAAAAATTAGTTCTGCTCCGTTTCCAATGTACACTCTGTTTCATACACTACATAAACCAAGCTCCTTATTATGACATGAAGTTAACCATATTCTGGAATTTCACCAGGCTTAACTCCCCTCATTCTTTGTTTCACGTCACACTTTTGTCACACCAAATTTCTTCCAGATCCTCTACTATGTCACCTACTCTCTTACCTCCACATACTGGCACATGGTCCCCCGATGCTTTTCATAACCTTTGTTTATTTTGCATCTGAATAATTCTTACTTATTCTTTAAGACTCACTTCAGTTGTCCCCTCCCTGAGCCTTAATATTCTTAACTGTACAGCTCAGTGTTAGCACTTAAAATAGAATCTTATGATTCTACTTTTATATCTCTCTTTAAACAAGATGTCATTAGAGACTAGAACTGTTTACCAGTCATCTTTGTACCCTTCACCCTCAGTAGCTGCTCAATAAATATAAAATGAACTGACTGACTTAGCTTATGTCTACATGAAGCAAAAATAAATGTGCTTGTCTTAGTGCTTCGATTATCTATTGTTGCATAAATACCTCTAAATATAGTGGTTTGAACATTAATCATTTTTTATAATTCTGAAGTTTTAGCATGGCTAGTGGTTATAGCTTGTCACTACTACATGTAGTGTTGACTGAGGACACACACGTGGCATCATTGAGCTAAGAATTAAGCAAGAGCTAGAACATCTAAGACTTACTCATGTGTCTGGTACCTCACCTGGGATGGCACTCTGGGGCTGGTTGAGACTCCCTATTTCCTTATAGTCTGTCATCATTTAGTAGCATCACCTGAGCTCCTTTACATGGGAACTAAATCTCAACAGAACAAAACAAAAAGCCTCAAAAATCTTTTAGGCCTTATTGTTAAATGTTCATAATGCCACTTCTCTTACATTCTGTTAGGCAGAGTGACTAACAAGACCAGACTAAATTCAAGAGAGGGAGAGTAGGTTCCACCACATGGTGATAGTAGTGACGCATACACACAAGAATGGGTGAAATTGTTAGTGTCCATTTTTACAGGCAATCTACAGATAATCTAAGTTGATAATTCAATAATTATGGGAAAATAAACCATATCATTTCATTCTGACATTATTTATCTAAAATATTTGTTTTAATTAGATTTTTCTTGGATTGAGTCAAGAAGTGTAAATGGGGAGAGTACCTTGTTTTACATAAGTTGTTTTAATTTCAAATAAAAAAAATGAATGGATCAATTAATCATAATATTTAAATAGCCATGCTCAGAATATGGTACTGATGTTCTTTTCTACAAGTTACAAAGGGATAAAACTAATGGGGAAAAAGGGGCTAGTGTGGATCTATGACAGCAGAAACTTTTTGTGAAAAATTACTTATGTGATATTTCTGAAAATATTAACTGTCCTCACACAAAATTTAAAATAATGTTCATGTTTAAAATAATCCATTATATGTAGCCATTATGTCTTGGGACATACTTTTACACAGTAATATTTTAGAGAATATGGAACTGTAACAGAATAATGAATGGGTATAGCTCCTACATTTTAGAAATGTCCATTACACTAATTAAAATCTAGTATGGCCACGGCTTTTTAATTACTTTCCATCATTGCTACAGTCAATGAAACTAGCTTTATTACCCACTATAATGCCTCACTTGTAATAAATCTCCCTAAAACCTGAAAAGAGTTTCCAATTATAAAATACCAGAGACAGGTTATCCTGTCTAGCTTTGCTTGGAGTGGAATGCATAAATGAGCCTGATGTGCTTGTTAACCTGAAGAGACAGGCTGCATAAATAAGCCCAAATAGGAGTTATGTCTTTTTTATCTTAACTTAAATATTCTCTTCTTGTATTTCCTTGTATTTTTAATTTTTTGTTGATAACAACTAACCACTTAGGATAAAAAAGTCATGCATTGAGTGAGGCTTTCTGAAATCGTGGGTTCCAATTTTCATTCTGTCCCATACATACTAGCTGTTCTTCAGCATAAGCAAGTTCCTTAAACCATCTGCACCTTGTTTTCTTTAGGTGTATGAGAAGGATGAGCTCAGCTTTCCTGGTTTCTTCACAGATGAGAAAAAGACAATGAAAGAGCCTTGCACACTATAACTCTCTAAGCAGAAGGGGAAAGAAATTGATAAGGCAATAAATGCAACAATAGGAACCATGAAGAACCAAAGGTAGATGTAGGCATTCCTTACTTACTAATTTAGCATTTATTGACTGTTTAGTGTGAGCTGGGCACTGTCTTCAGAGCTGAAGTTCATTGGCAAATAGACAGGAGTGGTCCCTCTTTCATTTTGGAGCTTCCACCCTGAGATGGGAGAGGTATATTGAGCAAGTAAGCAGCCAGCTACTATCTCTTTACTAAGTGCTATAAAGTTGAGGAACAGAGCATTATAAGAGCAGGAAACAGGGTGAGCTGACCTGGTAGACTACCTGGTTTGGGAAATTAAACCTAGAGGGTGGTATGGAAGGAGGATAGCGGATCAAGGCTCGATAGGAAGGTTTAAGCAGAAAGCACCTCCAGGATGGCAAGTGAGCCTGCCCTAGAGGGTCCTCAGGAAGAGAAAGAGGGCAGGCAAAGGAGGTAAGCATTGTGTCAGCTGTGAAGGGATTTCACTTTGATTCTAAGAGCCTTGGAGAGTAACTGAAGGCTTTGAAGCAGGAGAATGATGGAACTTGGTATCATGCTTTATAAAGGTCACTTTTTCTCTTGGCTTGTAAAGGTCACAAACAACAGAGGAAGCTACTATGGAGGGGCAGGGTAGCTCAGGTTAGGGGACTAGCAGAGAAATAGTGGGAATTACATGGATTCAAGTTTATTTTGGAGATAAAACTGACAGGATATGTCATAATTATAATTGGGAAGGTAAAAAGGGAATGCCGAGATTTCTGGCTTGAGCAATTAGAAGGGTGCCTCTACTATTTACCAAAGTGGAGGAGCTGGAACAAATATGCAGGAGAAATAAAATACACTATTATGGCATGTTGAAGTTCACATTCAAGTGGACTAGAGAAGTGTGAAGGCAATGAGAGTGCAGAATCATGCTTCTAAATGTCCTCTGGAGCAGTTTGGGTTAAAGGCCAGATACTGCTGCCATTGCTCTGATGTCTAGCTTAGTCACGCCATGCCTATGGCTGGCAGGGTGAGTGGTTGTCTTTCAGACCAGCATTAAGCCTTTCACATTTCCTTCCAAACAACCCCAACCAAGTAGCCTGTTCAACTCATACATCATTGACCTGAAGATAAGACATAGTTTTCAAATAGTGAAAACTGTCTCCACTACAGCATTGCTCTGTCTGTGGAGAGGTCCCTTCCTTCCTTCCTTCCTCCCTCCCACCCAAATCCAAAAACACTGTTAAGAAGTGGTAACTATAGTGAAGAGGTAGACAAGACTAGAGTAAGTTCTACTGAATATTCAGCCTAAAGCAGAAACATGCGGTATGGGTTTCAGAAGCACTTCACTCATTTGACCTGCTGAGTCTACATGTGGGGGTGGCAAGTAACTATCATTTTTTCAGGTCTCTGCCAACAATTGATGCTGTCTTGTGATGCTTTGCATTCCTAATTCCCATGTTATTTTGTGTTTTGAGTTAAAGGAAATTTATTTAAAGTGAAATTTTTATTGTTTTTCATATTTACTTTCCCCCTGACTATATAACATTAATGCTTTCCTTCTATTTCCTTCTTATGACTTAAATGATAAAGAACTGTTCACAAAAGGGCCCCTGTATGAGCCAGTCTGGATTTGAAGCCAAGTGCCAACACTTACAAGCTCTGTGACCTTGAGATCATTGTGTAATTTCTCCTTGTCTTAGCTTTCCCATTTGTGACATGATGCTAAGTACCTTGTACCAAGTAAATTTTATATATACATATACATGTATGTATAATTTTTTTATTTGTAATTTTCACAGCATTAAATACATAATTTTAACAGGTTTCTTGACACAGCATTAGGGGTTAGTGGCTGTTTATTATTATTAGATGAAGCTCAAAGCACTGGTTAGTCTTGGGGCTGCCTATTCCAAGGTTTTAGGAGTTCTGGTAGAAATACAAAATCATCAGACTAACAACCATCACTGAGTGACATGAAAGTAGGTGGATTGCTGGGGTGGTGAGAGCAATGCTGACCTGGGAGGGTGCAGTTAAGGAGGTGGTGATATGGATAGGAGTTGAGCCTGTAACACTTGTAAAAACTTCTCCAAAAAATGAGCCTCAGGCACTGTCAACTCCCAAGAAAGAAATAACAGAAAGTCTTACTACTTGTAGGATGCAGGTGTGGGGAGGAGGGAAGATCAACAAGCAAAAAAAATTCTTTTAAACTGTAGCATATTGCATTTACAGACAGTCAAATCCTGCAATAAATGGCTTTCTTTAGATTTTTAATCATGTCTTACTTTTGCCAATGATTTTCCATACATAATGCCTGTTTCTTCATATGAGATCCTCAACCATTTTATGAATATTTATGAATTACTGTCCATTCCTGACCCTGAACCTCAGTTGTTAGGTAGGCTGGGAAGGTTGGGGAAACTGAGTGTCAGGGAGGTGATGTTATCTGCTTATCAGTGTCAGGCCTGCTCGGTGCTCTTGTTTGGTTTTACTCTCATTGCTATTCCTAATACCTTTGGGACCAGTCGAAATGGAACATAGTAAACCCTTGGAATTCAAAGTTATTATTTCTGTTTTTGACTATTTGTGAAGAACCTGAAGCTCCAAGACTTATAGCAGGTGTCTACATATTTTAATTTTACTGAAACATGAATCTGAATCAGCCTGCAAGTCTGCTATGTGGGAGTGTGTGTGCTGGACATCTGTTGTTTTCGCCTGCCTGGTATTTATTCTCCATTCTCCAGTAATAGCTCCCTGGGTTTACTTTGGGGCACTGGGCTTCACCAGTTGGATTCTGCCTAGTGAGATTGTGAGTACAGGAATCCAACCCACCCATGACAACAGTCTGGGCATGTGACCCAAGTTTAGTCCATCAGACTTTCTCTCCAAGAACGTTTAATCTTGAAATAAGAGATATAAGGATCAAAAGTGATTTGGGAAAACATAGCCTTACCTTAATATCCTAAAAATATTGTTCATTTGTTCCTATTATTTCAAGTAGGTACCATCAAACTTTTTCTGTAAAAGGCCAGCTAGTAATTATTTTAGGACTTGTGGGTTTTTTCTCAACTACTCAATTTACAGCTTTTCCTTTTTTAATCGGTGATTATCCTACTTATTCATCTAAGTAAATCCCTTTTACTATTTAACATCATCAAGATTTGTTTATGTTGCCTGCCATCAAAAATCTACTGAAGCAAAGTGAGTCTCTTAGCTTATGAATAAATCTAGTTGACTGTCCAATTTTCACATACCAATGGGGCTTTCCCTTTGTTCCTTCTCCCAGCATATGGAATGACATTTGAAAAATAATTGATGAAAGAGTGTGGTAGTGAGAAAGAGCTAGAACTACGGTATAAACAATGAGGAAGTGAAGAGTCTACCAAGAAGATGTTGCTTAGTCAGATGTTCAGGGTAAATTAAAAAGGAGAATGTTGAGCAGTCTGACAACTTTTGGGGGTCTATGAGAGTGATATGGAGAGATTAAGCAAAAAAGAAAAAAGAGGAAGAACTTGTTTACATTGACAACAGTGTAGTGAGGAGGGGGGCAGATGAGGGAGGGTGGTGGTTGGAGGTGGAAGAGGGTATGGGGAGATGAATGATAAGGGGAAAAATACAAAATAAAAAAATAAAAGAAATTTAATAAAAGAGAATGTTAAATTTGTCAGGGGCTCAATTCTATAATTTTAATTAGCTCTTTATAATGAAATGAGAAATGGTGGATTTATAACATTTTAGTGAATGATCAGAAAAGTTTTTTAATAATTGAGAGAGATTTTTAATGTTTAAATAAATTAAAATGTTTTTATTTAATTTTTAATTTTTAATTTTTTAATTTGTATTTTAATTGCTGTTCAAGTACAGTTTGCTGTCTTTTACTCCTATTCCAGTCCATCCCCCAATCCTCCCCACCTCCCTTTCATTTCCACCCCCCCTAGTTTTTGTCCACATATCTTTTATACTAGTTTCTGTAAACCCCTCCCCTTTTCCCCTGAAATTCCCTCCCCTCCCCACTCTGGTCCCTGTCAGCCTGTTCTCTATTTCAGTGTCTTTGGTTATANTTTTAATAATTGAGAGAGATTTTTAATGTTTAAATAAATTAAAATGTTTTTATTTAATTTTTAATTTTTTAATTTGTATTTTAATTGCTGTTCAAGTACAGTTTGCTGTCTTTTACTCCTATCCCAGTCCATCCCCCAATCCTCCCCACCTCCCTTTCATTTCCACCCCCCCCTAGTTTTTGTCCACATATCTTTTATACTAGTTTCTGTAAACCCCTCCCCTTTTCCCCTGAAATTCCCTCCCCTCCCCACTCTGGTCCCTGTCAGCCTGTTCTCTATTTCAGTGTCTTTGATTATATTTTGCATCTTTGTTTGTTTTGTTGTTTAGGTTCTTGTTAAAGGTGAGATCATATGGTATTTGTCCCTCACCGCCTGGCTTATTTCACTTAGCATAATGCTTTCCAGTTTCACCCATGTTGCAAAGGGTAAGAGACTCTTCTTTCTTTCTGCTGCATAGAATTCCATTGTGTAAATGTATTATAATTTTTCAGTCCATTCATTTACTGATGGGCACCTAGGTTGCTTCCAACTCTTGCCTATTGTAAATTGTGCTGCTATAAACATTGGGGTGCACAGGTACTTTTGGATTGGTGTTTCACGGTTCTTAGGATATAATCCTAGCAGTGGAATTACTGGGTCAAAGGCAAATCCATTTTTAGTTTCCTTAGAAAATTCCGTAATGTTTTCCATAGTGGTTGTACCAGTCTGTAATGTTGAGCATCTTTTCATGTCTCTGGATCATCTGTATGTCCTCCTTAAAAAAGTGTCTGTTCAAGTCCTTTGCCCACTTTTTAATTGGGTTGCTTATCTTCTTAGAGTGGACTTGTGTAAGTAAGTTCTTTGTATATTTTGGATATTAAACCATTGTCTGAGGTATCATTGGCAAATGTGTTTTCCACACAGTTGGTTACTTTTTATTTTAATATTGTTTTCTTTAGCTGTGCAGAAGCTTTTTATTTTAATGAGATCACATTTGTTTATTCTTTCCTTTATGTCCCCTGCTCTAGGGGACATATCAGTAAAAATGTTGCTGTGTGAAATATCTGAGATTTTCCTGCCTATGTTCTCCTCCAAGACTTTAATGGTATCACGGCTTATATTTAAATCCTTTACCCACCTTGAATTTATTTTTGTGCGTAGTGTAACTTGGTGCTCGAGTTTCATTTTTTTGCATGTAGCTGTCCAGTTCTCCAAACACCATTTGTTGAAGAGGCTATTTTTACTCTACTTCATTCTGCTGCTCCCTTTGTTGAATATTAGGTGACCATAGAGACTTGGGTTTATTTCTGGGCTCTCTGCTCTGTTTCACTTTTCCATGTGCCTTTTTTATGCCAGTTCCAGGCTGTTCTGATCACAGCGGCCTCGTAGTACAGTTTGGTATGAGGTATTGTGATCCCTCCTACTTTGCCCTTCTTTCTCAAAACTGAAGCAGCTATACAGGGTCATTCATGGTTCCATATAACTTTTTGAAGTGTTTGTTCTATGTCTGTGAAATATGCCATTGGCACTTTAATAGGAATTGCATTGAATCTGTAAATTACTTTGCGTAGTATGGACATTTTGATGATGTTAATTCTTCTGATCCATGAACATGGTATATGTTTCCATTTGTTTGTGTCTTCCTTGATTTCTTTCTTCAGTGTTGTATAGTTTTCTGCATACAGATCTTTTATCTCCTTTGTTAGGTTTATTCCTGGGTATTTTATTTTTCTTTTTGCTATATCAAATGGGATTTTTTTCTTGATTTCTGGTTCTGCTGTTTCATTGTTGGTATATAAAAAGCCCTTTGATTTCTGGCTATTGACTTTGTATCCCGCTGTTTTGCCAAATTTATATATTAGGTCGAGCAGTTTTTGGGTGGAGTCTATAGGATTTTCTATGTACAGTATCATGCTGTCTGCAAACAATGATAGTTTTGTTTCCTCTTTTTCTATTTGGATGCTTTTAATTTCCTTTTCTTGTCTGATCGCTGTGGTTAAATCTCTCAATGCTTTTGTGGGTTTCTAGTTTCAGTCCCTGGTGGTCAAAGAAAATGCTTGGTGTGATTTCAATTTTTTTGAACTTGTTTAAGCTTGTTTTGTGTGCTATCATGTGGTCTATCTATGAAAATGTTCTATGTGCATTTGAAACGAATGTGTATTTAGCTTCTATGGGATGAAAGGGTCTCTATATATCAGTTAAGTCCATTTCATCTAGGGCATTGTTTAATGCCACAATATCTTTGTGGATATTTTGTTTGGAAAATCTGTCCATTTTCGACAGTGGGGTGTTAAAGTCCCCTACTATAATTGTGTTGCTGTCAATATCTTTCCTGAAGTACTCTAAGATTTTCTTTATGTATTTGGGTGCTCCTGTGTTGGGTGCATATATATTTACAATGTTTATGTCTTCTTGGTGGATTCTTCCCTTGACTATTATGAAGTGACCTTCTGGGTCTCACTTAATCGCCATTTTTTTGAAGTCTATTTTGTCTGCTTTGAATATTGCTACCCTTGGCTTTTTTATTTTTCCTGTTCCTTTGCTTAGAAAATTTGTTTCTAGCCCTTCACTTTCAGTCTTTGTAGGTGTTTTGTCCTGAGGTGGGTCTCTTGTGGGCAGCATATGTGTGGGTTATGCTTTCTTATCCATTCAGCTATATTATTTCTGTTGATTGGAACATTTAACCCATTTACATGAAAGGTTATTATTAATAGGTACTTATTCTTTGTCATTTTTGTACTGGTGTTTCTCTCTCTCTTTTTCTTCCTTTCCTTTGAGCAGTCCCTTTAGCATGTCTTGCAGATCTGTTTTGGGGGAGGTGTATTCTTTTAGACTTCTTTTGTGTTGGAAGCTCCTTATTTGGCCTTCTATCTTGATTGAGAGTCTTGCAGAGTAAAGCAGTCTTGGTTGCAGGCTTCTGGTTCTGATTACTTGGAATATTTCTTGCCATTCTCTTCTTGCTTGGAGTGTGTCCATTGAGAAGTCAGCAGCTAACCTTATCGGGGCTCCTTTGTATGTTACTTCCTGTTTCTCCCTTGCTGCCTTTAAGATTCTCTCTTTGCCTTGGGATTTTGCCATTTTTATTATGATGTGTTTTGAAGTGAGCCTCTTTGGGTTCCTCTTGATTGGGACTCTTTGTGTTTCCTGGATTTGTGTGATTTTTTCTCTCATCAAATTAGAGAAGTTTTCCCTCATTACTTTTTTAAAGAAGTTTTCTTTCCCTTGCTCTTCTTATTCACCTTCTGGTATCCTTATTGTATGGATATTATTACATTTCATATTGTCCTGCATTTCTCTTAATCCCTCTTCATTCTTTTTGCATCTCTTTTTTTTTCTTCTTCATTTTGGGTGTTTTTTTCTACTTAGTCCTCCAGCTCACTGATCCGATCTTCTGCTTTGTTGATCCTTCTTTTAATTCCTTCTACTGTGTTCTTCAGTTCAAAAATTGTATTCTTCATTTCCTCTTGGCCCTTGTTGATAGTTCTATTTTCTTTTTCATGTTTATATAGTTTGTAGTGAGTTCATTGCAGTTTCCCTGTAGTTTCTGGTAATTCACTGTGAGCTCATGGAGCTTCCTGATAACTATTGCTTTGAACTCAATATCTGATAGTTGAGTTGCCTCTATTTTATTTAACATTCTTTCTGATGCTTCCTTTTTTGCAGGTGGGGGGGACTGTTTCTTTGTCTTCCCATTGTTTTTGAGCCTCTTATTGTTAGCTTCAGCTTCTTGAATTGATCTGGTCTGGCTTCCTGGGTTAATGGTATGAACTTCTGTGGTAGAATACCCATGAGATTCGGTGGTGCAGTCTACTTGATCTCCTGAGCTCACTGGTCTTGGGCTGTCATTTAAATTGGCTTTGTGTTTGTCTTTGGGTTTTGATTGTTGTTGGGTCTTTCTTTGGTGGGTCCTTCCCACCGCCTGGTTAATTTAGGGTCAGTCTGTCCACCACCTTTTGTATTTTATTGTGCTGGTGAGGAAAGTTTGTGTTGCAGCTGGTTCTTCAGTGTGTACAAGGTTTTGAGGATTCTCTTTTGCTCTTGTTCAGTTGTCTCTATTTGGTAATTTCTCCACAATTTAGTTGTATTTCCAGATAGGTCCTGGATTGAGTTTTGTGTGACTTCCATTTCCTCCTTCACTTCTTGTGTTGTTATCTGTTGGTGGTTCCTTTGTTGTTGGATTTCCTCTTCCAGTGGGTATCCTGGTGTTTACCACTTCCACCTACTCTTTTTTTCCCATCAGTTGGAGGGGTAAGGCACAATGGTTTAAGACAGGAAGAGACTATTTTATGCAATTTACAGTAGCAGCCAGAAGAGAAGACCTAGGAGATCCTTTGGCTATGTATAATGTTAATAGTAATCTTCTGCCCAAGTAGCCAATTTTTAGAAAGGATGGAAAGAAGATGAGACTCTTCTTGGGGAGGTAAGGATTGTGAGTTGGATCTAGAAAGCAGTGAAGTTGTCAGATTCTGAGGCAAGGTGAGAGTAAAGGATAGTAAATAGGTGTAGTGTTTTAGAGAACAGAGTTAATCACTATAGTAATGGAATTCAAGAAGCTGTGAAGTCGGCTAAGATCTGGGAGTGGTGTTATGAAATATTTACAATTGTGTGGAACAGCTGTTATTTACAATAATATTAGAGCAACAATCATATGACAGAATCTATGTGATCTGGATAACAAGAATAGGGAGTACAGGACATTGAATAGTGTGCTAATGGAACATGAGTAAAGTGAGGGACAGTAAATTAGCAATATACTGTGAAAGAGAGAACAGGGGGAACCTATCAAATGGTACAATATAACCAGCCAAGCAATGAAGACTACACAGAAAGAATAGGAATACAAAAATACTATTAAAATAAAAGATGAAAGAATAATGAAAAAATATCAACACAAATATGCAATAACTTGCTGTTTTTCTGCAATAGCAAAGTGAAATTTGTCACACTGTCTCGGCTGTTGCAATTCCCTTTCTTTGGGTTTTACTCTGGTCTTTTCACTCTGCCAGGTTTTTTTGTCTCACTTGTGGGTATTTAAAAAAAGCAGAAGAAGGAAGGAAGAAGAATTAAAATTGGAAAGCAAGGAAGAAGGAGTAAAACAAGAAAGAAGAAAGGAAAAAGGAATTGAACAATAAAAAGTAATAAAAAATTTAAATTACTTCAAAAAAAAGAAAAAGGGCTCTGGTTGCTTTCCAACAGGCCAAACCTGTTTTTCTGGTCTTGCTGGCATCAGCAGGCTGAGGGGTGATTGGTATGGCTTTTCTCCCTTCCGCATCAGCACTCAGTCAGCCCAGAGCTAGTCTGGTACCTCTCCCCTGCACCCTGGGTGTAGGATCCTGAGAGTGCTCTTTCCCACATTTACCGCTGTGGGCTGGGATATGTGCACACCAGTGTTCGTCCAGGCTGCCTTGGTCCTATCCATTTGGGCATGCCCCTTTCCCAGTGCTATGGGGGTGCACAGGGCCTTCCTAGCAACTTTTCATGCAACCTCAAGATTGCTGGCTGGCTGGGTGGAGAGTCAGAGTGATTGCTGTTGGAGAATTCCCCAAACAGTGTCTTTCTTTTCACTTTTTCTATTTGAGAAATTCCTTCTACTCAAGCCTGCTGCTCTCAGTACAGTGGCCTGGCTTCTCACACAACTAATTCTTCAGCCAGATTGGGGACTATCAGACTCAGGGCCTGTCACTGTGCAACTCTCAACTCTCCTTAACCAGCGTCTGCAGACTCACTGGGTGCTCACAGCCCCTGTGTGTTTGCTGCTTAGTCCTTACTCCTCTCTCTAGGACTTCAGGCAACCAGGTCTCTCCTGGTGCTGTTTAGAAAACCTTGTTTGACTGGGGAGGGAGCAGTGCTCCCCAAGGACTTTTGTGGCAGGTTTGGTGTGCATGGGGCCTGGGGCTGCAGCCACCCTGGACCCTGAGCTGGTCCCTGGGACCTTATTGTCCTGAAGCATTCTCCTTACCATCTGGTTTTTCAGTGTCTGCTACAATATTTGGTCTCTTATTTTCATATATGCTGTGGTACTGTTGGCTATGTGCTCTGTTCCTCCGTAGATTGGCTAGGTTTTTCTCCTGTGTGTAGGGCGAAGTGGAATCTGCTCCCTCCTACCTAGTTGCCATCTTCCTCCTCCTTAAAATGTTTTTTAAAATATTAAGATGAGGTTTACTTGTGGTATAAGTTATCCTAGTAATCCTCAGCTTTCCACCTTGGAGGATCTGAAGTCTATACAAACCTTTTCATGTTGTGAACCTGGAGTAATGTGAGGGGATCTCAGAATATATTGACCACTTTGGTTGATATCTATTAATAATTTTATTTTTAGGTGCTTACATGCGTGCAATACTTGGCTAGGTGTTTCACAGACATTGTATTTGACTGTTGTAGCAACACTGCAAAGTAGGTATTATTTTCAGAGAAAAAACTTGGGATTGATTTGTCTAAGGACATTTGAATATTATATTTCAGAATAGAAATTTAAACCAATCTTTAGCTAGTTCCTATTTTCCTACTTACTGAGAATTTTCTATACCTCCATCTTTATGCTTATAATTAGAAATGAAGTGGATATTCTTGTGCAGCGAAATGTATCCTATTTCAGCCTAATAATTCAGTCCCGCAAGGTTCCCCATAGCCAAATTAACTAGCATTTGGAAGAGAAGTCAGACAACAAATCCTGATGTGCTGGATTGGAAATTATAACCTAGCTGCATTGGTAGCTGAAAAAATAATCAAGCCGCACACACAATAAACAGCAGATTTTGGACAGAATGTGTGGCATTAAATAATTGAAGCCAGTGAAAGAGGAATGTGGGGTCAAGTCTACACAGTTATTTATGAAACTGAGAAATGGAATATTGATGTTTGGGGCCAGTACTGGAAGCTTTCTGGTTAATTACATTCCTGGGTGAAGTCAGAGGAAAATATGATACTTACATTTTCAGGGAATAAAATAAATTTCCCACTGGGAAATTGGTTAAATTTCTGGCTCACCTGCTGTCTGCAAAACCTGGAAGAGCACAGTGTTGACTGTGAAACACTGAATTGGTGGTCTGAATACATCATAATTCTATTTCAGATTTATTGAGCATTTGCTATGTACCTGGTGAAGAGTCTACTGAGAGCTCATAGATGGTTGAACAGACACAGGGACATTAAACTAGCATGAAACCTACTAGAATAAGATCCCATTTCTTCCTCCATCAATCAAAACCTTATGCAATTTAATTTTTAAAAGCATTCATCAATACTGAAAATTATATATTTATTTACTTATTTGCCTACTGTCTTTCTCCCAACATAGAATGAAAACACCAGAGGAGCAAGGATTTGCTTATCACTCTGTTTTCAATATCTAGAACAGTGCCCAGTATATAATCATGCAAACTGCAGTGGAGATAACAGAGGAAGAGCAGATCAGATTTGTCCAGGGTGGCTGGGCAAGGCACCAAAAGAGGCAATTCTTCAAGTGGTATACATAGGGTTTATCCGTGGAGGAGTTAGGTAAGAGTGCTGCAGACAAAAAGAAAGGTAGGAAGAGATGGGGGGAAGTATGGAAATGAATGATGTGTCTAATCAGTGATGATGCAAAGGAGGAGTCCTAGGGGGTGACCAGACAATGTAAAGCATGGCCAGGTGATGCCACATACAATGTACAGCTATAATACAATGTTTTTATCTCTGTTCACCTGCTCCCATCTGGCTGGGCCCCACTGACATACCCCGCTCCCACTTTGCTTTCCAAAGGCACAATCTCAAGGAAGCCTTCAGCACCTTTGGCTGGGCTCTGGCATGTTAACTAAGCATGCAGTTCTCTTTGGCAAGCTCTGTTCTATTTCCTTCACACTTGGATACATTAACTTTCTCTAGGCATGATATGATTATATCAAAAGAATTTTTATTTGATGTTCTCAATCTCAGTGCTGAATTAAATTGTTTTAGATGATGAAGGTGTTATTAACCTTGGATAATTAGGTGTTTGAGCAGGCACGGAGGAGCATAAGTATTCTCTAAATGCGTTACAATCCATAATGTGTTACTTTTTGGCTTATATGCTTCCTTTCCTTTTTTTTTTTTTTAACCAAAACTGCTTTTTAAATGAGTACCAAGCTCTTTTTAGAGTTAAAACTCTTAGTAACAATTAGCAGAAAACAACAGCAGCTCAAGTTTTAAAGGAGGAAATTATGAGACAACAGTGTGTTATCCATGGAACCCCAAAGCAGCTGGACCTCTCAAATGGCTGGAAAAGGAAATTTGAAATTCAAGCAGTTTTTAATCTCTTAATCTCTCTCCCTGCCCCTGGCCCTCTCTGTATCTTTGGCTCTGTCTAGCTCTGCTTCTTTCTCTGTTGCTCTCTCCCTTGCCCAGCTCAGTTTCTCCCTCCCTTGGCCTCTCTCTTTTTCTCTCTAACATTCTCTTCTTCTTTCATTCTCCCTTCAACGGGCTTTCTTTGCTTTTCCATATTCATAGAAAAGCCTTCCACACTGCCTGATTCTCTAAATCTCTCAGATTTCAAAATCCTTAGAAAAGAGATCTGATTGATCCTGCTTCAGGCAAGTATCATCCATTGTCCAATCAACTGTGAGCAGGGAAACAGTCACATGATACAAATACTTGAGTTTAGGGAATGGGGATATGATACTCTTGTGGAGTATGAGTAGGATTATTTGTCAGAGAAAGGGTATCTCTGTGAACTAAACATGTAAGCTAAAAGGTGTCTGCTATTTCCAAATGAATTTGAATGGATATTGATAGATGAATTAATATTTTTTTAATCTAATGCTGGCTGATCAAAAAAACTTGATGAGAGATACTACAGGGAAATTCAACACTTCATGTGAAATGATTCTTCCTTGGAAAAACTTGATCAGACCATTTTGTAGATTAGTAGATTTCAAATTCCTTGGTCAAGAGCCCCTCCAAGCACCAAAGGACAGAGAAGAAGGATAGTGTTACCTGGTGTTAGTTAAGGATGAACTAAACTAACTGTTCTAAAAGTTTGTACTTTTTAGAACAAAGACACCTATTAGTTAATAGGCAAACATTCATGCTTAACAGTGTGTCTTTGCTGTGTCTTTTTCACAAAGTGGTTTCTCCCTAGTCCTTTGCCTGCTAATCTGTGAAATGGGAGGGTTAGATGTGGCCCTCTCAGTTTCCTTTAGTTCTGACATGTTGTGACTCCCAGTGAAGGCAAAAGAGACCCCTCAAGGTCTGAGATGCCTGCCTAATCACAGCTCAGATAGACACTGTGATCGTCAGGACCTCTGAGTTCTCATCAAAGCCATTACAGCTGAACTTGGAGTCCTATTTTATTTTCTAGGTACAGTAGATCCTCCCTTATTTGCAGTTTTCCTTTCTGCAGTTTCTGTTGCCCATGTTCAACTGAAATCGGAAAATTTTAAATGGAAAATTCCAGAAATAAACAATTCAATAAGCAATTCATAGGTTTTAAATCATGCATCATTTTGAGTAGTGTGGCAAAATTGCGGGGGACGTGAATCAGCACTTTGTCGAGAAGCTCCACAATGTAGATGCCTGCAGCCGGTTAGTCACTTGTCAGATCCACTATCGTGTTCAGATATCTTTGGGAAAAGAGCCTGCCACAAGGTGGGTAATTCTCCTACTCACAAAAATGGATTTTAGGTGCTGTGCAAACAAACAAAAAAAGACAAATGTTCAATATATTCATTTTCAGGAGCATGGCTATTACCTGCTTATTTCACCAGATTTTCTTTTATATATAAACTAAGTCATATTCCAGAAGTCACAGACTCATCACATGTGTAGCCCACGAATTGGTTTACCCCTACAAATGTGTTTTGCTGGCTTACATAGTTCATTTGTCTTTTTGTTCATTTTTTAAAATTTTTGCAGTTTTAAAGATGTATTTTTCTATAAAGACTCAAATTTCCTCATGGCAACACAGCTTGCATTCTTATCTGGCAACAGTTAACTTACTCAAGGATTGTCTTTTGACTTTTCCATACACCTCACCTTAATTTATTATGATCCATTCAGGCCACTTTCACTCATTTACATTAACTGCCTTCCTTGTAGGCATTTGAATGAAACTGCTGTGTTATTTATACTCTTGTGCTACTCAGTGTTTTTACTTGATAATAGATTTTTGCTCTTTCTATGTCAGGACATATTAAGCTACTTAACTGTATTTTATGGCTGTAGTGTTCTATAATTTATTAAAGAGATCTTTTTAACCTCTTCAGAGATGTCACCCTGAGACCTGGATGTCTGGAGAGCAAGGTTCTAAGATAGACTTTCACATGAACTGCTTTTCTGACCTTAAACAGAGCACTTTGCCTCTCTGGGCCTTAGTCTTCCCTTCTGTAAAATGGTATAATAGAATTAGGTGATTGTTAGGACTTTCCTGGTTTTATTTGTCCATAATTTAGAACAACATCTGCAAAAAGCAATCTTTATGGTCTCTGAGACATAAACAAAGGAAATTTACTAGAAAATTGGTTAAATTAAGCATTGTATATTCATATAATGGAAAAGTAGGCAACCATTCAAAATGATATTGTATCTACCTTTGGTAGTAAAAAGAGTAGTTTCAGCCCTGGCTGGTGTAACTCAGTGGTTTGAGTGCATGCCTGCAAACCAAAGCATTCCTGGTTCAATCCCCAGTCAGTGCACATGCCTGGGTTGTAGGCCAGGTCCCCAGTAGGGGGTGCACAAGAGACAACCACATATTGATGTTTTTCTCCCTCTCTTTCTCCGTCCCTTCTCCTCTCTCTAAAAATAAACAAATAAAAATAATCTTAAAAAAGAGTAGTTTCACCATCCTAATAAGATGGTAGCATATGTCCTTACCCATTTGTCCAAATCCATGCAATGTACAACACAGAGAGTGAACCCTCCTATAAACTGTGGACTTCGGTTGAGCATGATGTGTTAATGTACATCTATCAACTATAACAAATGCACCATTCTGGTGGTAGGTGTTATTAATGGGGGAAGCTGTACATGTGAGGGGACAAGGAGTATATGGGAAATCTCTATCTTCTGCTCAATTATGCTGTTAACCTAAAAGTGCTCTAAAAAATAAGGTCTATTTTGTAAATATTATATGGTACTATAAAAATTCTAAAAATAATACTGTGTAATAGTGTTTGTTCATGGGGAAGGTGTTATAATGATTTAAGTTATTTTAAATTTTTTTAATTTTGAGATAGTTTAGTTTTATATGTAGTTATAAGACATAATATAGAGAGGTCATTTCCCTGTTCTTTCCAATTATAACATCTTGTGTTGGGAACCGCTCTGCCTGGTTTCAGGAGTTGTAACTGCCCCTTATGACTGAGACTGAGTGAGCGACCTCTGGAATGTGAGCCACTAAGGAGACAAAGCTCGTCTCTGGTAGCAAATGTTGCTTTTGCTTCACCCCCTGCTCACAGTGCAGGGTCAGATAGTCCATGATGGGTAAAACCCCTGAGAAGGGGGGGCAACCTAAGCCAGACACAATCACTTGGGGGGCCATCATGGAAGGACTCAGGGGCCTGCAACAAAGAGAGAGTGATGGACTCTTGCCCCCCCCCAGCTATTCCAACATAGCCCAAGTCCCCATGTCCTCTGGGAGAAGCACTTCCTGTCTCTAATCCACTTAAGTCTGGAAACCCATGATGGGGGAGTCAGTGTAGCCCCTTGCTGGCTAGAGCGGGATCTGGGGTGATCGGGCATAAGAAGGAGTTTCTAAAAGTCCTGTGAAAACTGCTTTGCTAAGAGTGCTTTTAGGGTCTGAGGGTCTGAGCAGGAAATGAGTATGTCTCCCAAAGTTTCTGCAGCCCCCTTACCTGACAGACACTGACTCAGACTAAACTCTCAGATTTCTTTGAAATGTTATCTACTATGTGATCCTTGCCGCCTGTATTCCTATGTATTACATCCCAATAAAAGCCACTGAGGAAGGTGCTCCTAGCCTTTCTCCTCTGAGAGATTGGCCACCTCTCCTCCCCAAGCAGATCTTGTCTTGTTAGTGTTAGTTTCATCCATGGAGGATGGGGAGACTTGCTAGCAAAGTTGCCCCCACAATCTTGTATAGCTGTAGTATAAGACACAGTCAGAAAACTGACACTGATATGATCCCCTAACCTTACACAGATTTCTCTATTTTTACATGCACTCATGTGTGTGTGTGTCTGTATTGAATTCTAGGCTATTTTTATCATATGTGTAGATTTGCATGACTATCATCAAATACATGATGTAGAATAGTTTCATCACAAAGTGTTCATAATATTTTAAGTTAAAAATCAAGAAAACAGTATAAAATATATTTTTAAAAACTGGACATATAGAGCTCCCGCCAAGATGGTGGGACATGTAGAAATGCTTTGCTTCCTCACACAGCTAAAAGAAGGGTAACAGGCAATTTAAAAACCGTACACAACCAGAACTGCCAGAAAATCAAATTGCATGGAACTACAACAACCAAGGAGTTAAAGAAACATTCATCCAGACTGGCAGGAGGGAAGAAATGGGCAACTGGGTGGAGAGAATGGGCATCAAGGTGGCACACCAGGCAGGCCAGGTGGGGTCTGGCTGACCAGGAAACTAAAGACTCAAAATTTCTAGTTGTAAAATCCTAGGGGGTTGTGAAAGCAGGAGAAAGTCCCAGTCTCACAGGAGAGTTTGTTTTGATAGTAGGGCTAGAACAGAATGAGTGGCATTGTTCCAACTTGGATCCCTCTCCCACAACACCAGAATGCAGCAATGTGGGTTCCCCCTCCTCCCCGGTGAATGCTTAAGGCTCTGCCCCTTACAATGTAACAGGTGCACCAAGACAGGGAAATGTGACTCAAATTAAAAAACAGATAAAACTCTAGAAAAAAGGCTAAGTTATGAGGAGATAGACAACCTGTCTGATGCAGAGTCCAAAACTGGTAATCAGGATGCTCACAGAATTGATTAAGCTTGGTCGTGAACAGAAGGAAGAAATGAAAGCTATACAAACTGAAATAAAGGAAAATATACAGGGAATCAACATGGTAAGTGAAGGAGACCAGGACTGAAGTTAACAATTTCGAACAAAAGCAAAAAATAAACCTCCAACCAGAACAGAATGAAGAAACAAGAATTCAAACAAATGAGGAGAGGCTTAGGAACCTCTGGGACAACTTTAAGCCCTGCAACATCTGAATCATAGGGGTGCCAGAAGGAGAAGAGGAAGAGCAAGAGATTGAAAACTTATGTGAAAACATAATGAAGGAAAACTTACCCAATGTGGTGAAGAAAATAGACTTCCAGGAAGTCCAGGAAGCCTAAAGAGTCCCAAAGAAATTGGACCCAAGGAGGAATACACCAAGGCACATCATACTTAAGTTGCTCAAGATTAAATATAAGGAGAGAATCTTAAAATCAGTAAGTGGAAAGGAGAGAATTAACTACAAAGGAGTGCCCATAAAACTATCAACTGATTTTTAAGAAGAAATCTTAGAGGCAGAAGGGGATGGAAAGAATTATTTTAAGTCATGAAAGGCAAGGACCTAAATCCAAGATTACTCTATGCAGCAAAGCTATCATTTAGAATGGAAGGGTAGATAAAGTGCTTCCCAGATAAGGTCAAGTTAAAGGAGTTTACCATCACCAAGCCATTATTATATGAAATGGTAAAAGGACTTACAAAAGAAATAGAAGATCAAAAACTATGAGCAGTAAAATGACAACAGATTCACAACTATCAACAACTGAACCTAAAAAAAAAAACAAACAAACTGAGGAAGCAACTAGAATAGGAACAAAATCACAGAAATGGAGATCACATAGAGGGTTATCAGTGTGAAGGAGGAGGGGAGGAATGGGGAGAAAAGTTACAAAGAATAAGAAGCATAATTGGTAGACATAAAATAGACAGCGGGAGGTTAAGAATAGTATAGGAAATGTAGAAGCCAAAGAACTTACATGTACAATCCACGAACGTGAGCTAAGCAGGGGTGGAGGTGGGGGTGGGGTACGGTGGTACAGGGCAGAGCAGAATGTGGATAAAGGGGAGAAAAAACTGGGACAACTGTAATAACATGATCAATAAAATATACTTAAAAAAACTGAACATATAAACATCAAGAATTAATCATGGTTAACGATGATAGCTTATTAAATTCTGTTTGTGCTTTTCTGCATGTTCTATTTTCTCCAGTGGATGTATATCTGTATGACATGTTTCATGAGAGAATTGTAACAACCGTTTTTCTTAAGAGATGAAGATATGCTGTAGAATATTAAATTTCAGAATGTATACACATCAACATATCATTTGTGTTATTACTTTATTAGTTTTTGTAAATCCATTTTTACATTTAAAATTTTAATACCTTTTTAATTTTGAAGTATTTTTTATTTTTTAAATTTTAAAAAAGTTTTAATTTATTTTTATTTTTAAAGTATATTTTATCGATTACTATGTGGCTATTATAGTTGTCTCAATTTTTTCTCCCCTTTATCCCCCTCCTCCCTGCACCCCCCCCCCACAGTTCATGTCCATGGGTTATACATATAAATTCTTTGGCTTCTACACTTCCTATACTATTCTTAACCTCTCCCTCTCTATTTTGTGTTGGGAACAAGAAAAATAGTCTCAGCCCCAAGGAGCCTGTGTCCCTAGCAAACATCCTGTAAGTTGATTGCTATCTGTTTAGTTTCAAAATTTTCCTTTCAGTTGAGTCAGACCCCACCCTGTTCCTGTGCCCGGGCTCTGTAAGCCAATAACTAACTGCCACATCTGCTTCTGTGCAACACTTGCTTGCTTGCCTCTATATAAGGACTTAGCTGTAAGCACTGGGCGCGACTCTCGTTTGCAGCCCCTGGGGGCATCGTGTCTCTGGACACTTTGAGAGTTCGCCCCTGAGCAGGTTCAATAAAGTAACATCTTTGAAACCCTGAAAGTCTCCGACATTTGTTCTCGCGGTTGGTGGATGCAACATTTTGTGCCTACTTATTCTGCTTCTTATACCCTGTATCTTTTCTTCTATTCTTCTTCTCCCCTCCTTACTGATAACCCTCCATGTGATCTTCATTTCTGTGATTCTGTTCCTATTCTAGTTGTTTGCCCAGTTTGTTTTTGTTTTTTAGTTCAGTTGTTGATAGTCGTGAGTCTGTTGTCATTTTACTGCTCATAGTTTTTGATCTTCTATTTCTTTTGTAAGTCCTTTTACCATTTCATATAATAATGGCTTGGTGATGGTAAACTCCTTTAACTCGACCTTAGCTGGGAAGCACTTTATCCTTTCATTCTAAATGATAGCTTTGCTGCATAGAGTAATCTTGGATGTAGGTCCTTGCCTTTCATGACTTCAAATGCTTCTTTCTAGCCTTTTCTGCCTCTAAGGTTTCTTTTGGGAAACCAGCTGATAGCCTTAGGCATTGATTTTTGTGTATGGTGTAACATAAAGGTCCAATTTCTTTCTTTTGCATGTGAATATCTAATTTTCTGATTAACATCTCTTGAAGAGACCTGCCTTTTCTCTTTGTGTTCTTGGCTCCTTTGTCAGAGATCAAATTGATCATATTGCTTGGTTTTATTTTTGAGCTTTCTATTCTGTATTATTGGTCTATAGGTCTATTTTATACCAGCCCCATACCTGTTTGTTCTTAAGTTTATTTTATTTTTTTTAATTACAGTTTACATTCAAGATTATTTTGTATTAGTTTCAGTTGTACAGTATAGTGGTTAGACAATCATATACTTTACAAACTATTCTCTTCAGCAGCGGTCTCCAGCATTTTTGGCACCAGGGGACTAGTTTCACAGAAGACAATTTTTCCATGGATGGGTGTGGGACCAGGGGGGCAGTGTGACACCCAGCGGGCAGTATGAGACAGGAAGAGGAGCTTAGGTGGTAATGCAAGTGAAATTTGCCCATCTTGCCCACCATTCACCACCTTCTGTACAGCCCAGTTCCTAACTGACTACAGATCAGTACCGGTCCACAGCCCAGGGGTTGGAAACCCCTGCCCTCCGATATTTCCAGTACCCAGCTGGCACCATATATGGTTATTAAAATATTATTGACTATATTCCCTATGCCATACTTCACATCCCCACAATTATTTTATAAGTACCAATTTTACTTCTCTATCCCTTTACTGTTTTTACCCAGTCTCCCAACCACCCTCCCCTTTGGCTACCATCAGTTTGTTCTCTGTGTCTATGAGTCTGATTCAATTTATTTATTTGTTTATTCTATTTTTTAGACTCCACATACAAGTGAGATCATATGGTATTTGTCTTTCTCTCATTGATTTGTTTCACTTAGCATAATAACCTCTAGGTCTATCCATGCTGTTGCAAATGGTAAGATTTCTTCCTTTTTATGGATGAGCAATATTCCACTGCATATGTCCTTTTTTATCCTCTTGTTGATCAGCACTGGTTTGCTTCCATATCTTGACTGTTGTAAATAATGCTGCAATGAACATAGGAGTGCATATATTATTTTTAATTAGTGTTTTGGATTTCTTCAGATATACACTCAGAAGTGGAATTGTTATAGGTGAAAATCCCAGCAACTTGATTCTTCTTACTGAGGCAGTAAGAAATTATAGATCAGTGAATGTACTAGTGTGCAAGCAAAGTTTATTAATGCTAAGTCTTAATTGGAAAGCAAAAGCAAGAGTGGCTAGAGCAAAGGCAGTCAGTACCCAGGTGGCCAGAGGCCAGGTGGCTAGGAGCTGGGTGGCCAAAAGAGAGTAAGTCCTTTGTTGAGGACTTATATAGTTGGCGGGTGGGGGTGAAGAAGTTACATATCGATTGACAAGTAAAGGTGGTGCCACCTTTGCTGGAAAGTTGACTACCCAAACATAAGTATGGGTGTCTGTTAGCCCAAGTTCTTATCTTGCTCCAGACTCTATTTGTTCATTTTGCATACGTGATGGGAAGCAGGCAGTTAACTGTTTATAAACCCTTTCTTTGGGCACTGTAGACCTCCTCCCCTTCTACCTTCTAGGCCTTGGGATGAATATATAGTCTCAAGGTTTTCTATTTCCCAACTAGTAGAGATAATACACACAGACTTTCAAGGGCTTCCCTCCACCCCCTGCACTATCCTAGTTTACTTGTGTTGTTCAGAATGCCTGGAAGCCTTATCAGACAAGGCTCAGAATTACTAAGTCAATGAGTGAGCTTTTGTTTTTAGCCTCCTATACTAAGTTCTTAGATTGCAATAGTGAGAGCACTGGCTTTATTTCCCCTCTGGTTGTTCTTCAAGAATAGAATCACTGCATTATAATGCATCCAATTTTTAATTTTTTGAGGAAATTCTGTACTGTTTTTTTAATTATAATTGATTGTTTATACTGTTAAAATTGTCCCCATTTTTCCTCCTCTACCCCTCCACTCAGCCCCCTCTCCCCCTCCCTCAGGTAATCTGAACACCAATGTCCATGTATATGGGTGATGCTTATATGTTCTTTGGCCAATCCCTTCACTTTCTTTATCCTTTCCCTTCTGACAGTTGTTAGGCTATTCCATGTTTCTATGCCTCTGATTCTATTGTGTTCATTATGTTCCACATATAAGTGAAGTCATATGGTATTTTTCTTCACTGACTGGCTTATTTCACTTAGCATAATAATCTCCAGGTCCATCCCTGCTGTTACAAAAGGTAAGAGGTCCTTCTTTTTTACTGCTGCACAATATTCCATCGTGTAAATGTACTACAACTTTTTTTATCCACTTAGGCACTTAGGTTGTTTCCAGATCTTGGCTATTGTAAATAATGCTGCTATGAACATAAAAGTGCATATATTCTTTTGAACTGGTGTTTCAGGATTCTTAGGGTATATTCTCAGCAGTGGAATTGCTGGGTCATGAGGCAGTACCACTTTAAATTTTTTGATGAAACTCTGTACTGTTTTCCAGAGTGGCTGCATTAGTCTGCATTCCCACCAACAGTGCACAAGGGTTCTCTTTTTTCTACATCCTTGCCAACACATGTTATTTTTTGATTTATTGATGATAGCCATTTTGACAAGTGTGAGGTGGTATCTCATTGTAGTTTGAATTTGTATCCCTCTCATGACTAGTGATGTTTAGAATTTTTTCAAATGTCTATTGGCTGCTTGCATGTCCTCTTTGGAAAAGTATTTATTCAGGTCCTCTGCCTATTTTTTAATTGGATAATTTTCTTTCTTATTTTGATGTTGAGTTATATGAGTTCTTCATACATGTTGGATATTAACCTCTTATCAGATGTACCATTGATGAATATGTTCTCTCATTCAGTAGGTTACCTTTTCATTTTGTTGATAATTTCTTTTGCTAAGCACCATACCGTTTTAATTATTGTAGCTTTGGAATATATTTTAAAATCAGGAAGTGTGATACCTCCAGTTTTGTTTCTCTTTCTTAAGATTGTTTAGTCTATTTGGAATATTTTGTGATTCCATATGAATTTTACAATTGTTTTTTCTAATTCTGTAAAAAATGACTTTTGGATTTTGATAAGGATTGCATTGAATCTGTAGCTTATTTGGGTAGTGTGGAAATTTTAACAAGAGTAAGTCTTATAGTCCATGAGTGTGGATACCTATCCATTTATTTGTATCTTCATTAATTTCTTTTATTCATGTATGTAGCTTTTCAAGGTATGAGTCTTTCACTTCCTTGGTTAACTTATACCTAAGCATTTGATTTTTTTAATGCTATCATAAATGGGATTGTTTTTATTTATACATTTTTCTGATAGTTTGTTTTAATGCATAACACAATTGGTTATTGTATGTTGACTATATCTTCTAACTGTACAGAATTAAATTACTAGTTCTAACACTTTTTTGGGGTGGAGCCTTAGTGGTTTTGTACATGTAAGATATGTCCTCTGTGAACAGAGAAAATTCCACTTCTTTCTTCTTGATTTGTATTATTCTGGTGTGTAATTGCCTTGGCTAGGTCTTCTAGTACTATGTTGAATAGAAGTGGTAAGAGTGAGCATCCTTGCCCCACTCCTGATCTTAACAGAAGAGCTTTCAGATTCTCACCATTGATTATGATGGTACTCATACTCAATGGACTTCTCTTATATGGCCCTTTATTTTGTTAAGGTGAAGTCTTTCTGTACCTAGTTTGTTGAGAGTTTTTACTGTGAAAGCATTTTAAATTTTTGTAAAATGCCCTTCCTACCTCTACTGAGATGACTATGTGACTTTGAACTATCATTCTGTTTCTTTCATAATGGATATCACATTAATTGATTTGTATATTTGAATCATCCTTGCACTCCTGATATAAATCCCATTTGGTCATGGTATAGGAGTCTATTAATGTGTTTTGGGATGTGGTTTGCTAGTATTTTGTTGAAGAAATAAAATTAATGCTAGTATACTTAGTGTGGACATTGGTGTTAGTTTTCTTTCTTCGTAGTGTTTTCCTGTGGCTTTGGTGAGAAGGTAATGCTGGCCTTATCCATTTGGAAGTGTTCAATCTTTTTAATTTTCTGGAAAAGTTTGGGAATGATTGTTGTTCATTCTTCTTTCAATATTTGGTAGAATTCACCAGTGAAGCCATCTGGTCCTGGGCTTTTGGTTGTTGGGAGGGTTTTGGTCACTGGTTCTATCTTCTTGCTCATTATTGGTTTGTTTAGATATTCTATTTCATCATGATTTAATCTTGAGATGATGTGTGGTTCTAGGAATTTATACGTTTCTTCAGGCTAACCAATTTATTGGTATAATTGTTCATAACGGTCTTTATGGTCCTTCTTATTTCTGTAGCATCAGTTGTAGTGTCTCCTCTTAAATTTTTATTTTATTTATTTTCATTACTTTTTCTTAGTGAACTAAGCATATATACATTTTATCTTTCAAAACATTTGATTTTTGTATTGTTTTTCAATTTTCTATTTTATTTATTTGTGTTCTAATCTTCATTATTTTTAAAATTCTCACTCACTGATATGTTTACTGATTTTAGAGACAGAGGAGGGGAGAGGAGAAGAGAAATAGACATCAGCTCCCCTGACCAGAGTTCAAATCTGCAACTTATGTACGTGACATGACTGGGAATCAAATCCACAATCATTTGGTGTATTCCAACCAGTTGAACCACCCAGCAATGGCCCATTATTTTTTCTTCTGCTAACTATATGTCTAATTTCTTCTTCTCTTTCTAGTTTCTTCACATATAAAGTTCTTTGTTTTAGTTCTTTTTGTGTGTGTGTTGTTGTAGGCATTTATTACTATAAACTTCTTAGTACTGCTTTGCTGTATCCATAAGTTTTAATACATTGTTTTCATTTTTGATAAAATTCCTAGAAGAAAACATCTGGAAAAGCTTTATGATGATAGTTTAGACTGATTTCTTGATACCAAAAGCACAAACAAGGAAAGCAAAAAAGGCAAGTGGGACTACATGAAACTGAAAGGCTCTGCACAGGAAACAATCAATGGAGTGAAAACACAAGCTATGAAATGGGTGAAAGTATTTGCTAACCACATAGCTGAAAAGTGTTAATATCCAAAATATGTAAGAAATCCCTACGTCTCAAAGCACACACACAAAAAAACACACCCTCAATTTAAAAATAAGCAAGGGACTTGACTATACATTTCTCTAAAGAAGACATATAAATGGCAACAGGTATATATTTTAAATGTTCACTAATCATCAGAGAATTGTAAATCAAAATCACAATGAGATTTCCACTGAATTTGGATCGTATCTGTGGAGGGGCTTTGCCTGCAGAGGAGATGAGAGTAAGTCTACCAAGACATGATTTGCTTGGGGAGGAGAGGTGGCCAATCTCTCAAAGGAGAAGGGTTGTGAGACTGTTCCTCAATGAGCTTTTATTGGGTTCAATTTGCACAGGAATACAGGTAAATCTCATCAATCATTGTCAGGCAGTAATGATCAAACAATAGATAACATTCAAAGAACTATAAGGGCTTATTCTAAGTCAAGGTCAGTTAGCTAAAGGGCTATAAAACTTTGGGAAACAAACTCATTTCATGCTTGGACCCTCATCAGAAAATTGAGGACATTCTTAGCAAAGCAGGTTTCACGGGTTTTTATGCATTCTTTCTTAGGCCTGATCACCCTGGGGAACTGCCTGTTCCTGCCCAAGGCTGCATCATCCTCTGACATTGTTTCAGGCTTACTTCAGGCAGAGGAAGTAAGTCACCCAAGAGATTAGGAGACTTTTTGCAGACAGAGTGAGGACTCAGGATACGTCCAAACTGAGGGGTGAGGGTCCATCACCCCCTTTTTCTATAGCTCCCCAAGTCCTTCTCTTCACTACCATACCTGTCTTAGGTCGTCCCTCCCTTGAGGAATCTTACCTGTCATTGGCTAACCAGTCATCCACTCAGGGCCAAGCAGGGTGAAGTAAAAAGGGGCAGAGGTGGTGTCCCTGCAAGGAAGATAAGCTTTGTCTCCCTTGTGGATTATGGTGCCAAGGTCTCTTACTCAGCCTTAGCTATGGAGGGTTATGGATTCTGAAATCAGGCAAGGTGGTTCCCAACAGATATCATCTCACCTTTTTTAGGATAGCAGTTAACAACAACAACAACAAAAGACAACAAGTGTAACAAGTATTGGTAAGGATCTGAAGACATTGGAACTCCAGTAATGTTGATGGGAATGTAAAATGGTATGCTTATTATGGAAAAGAGTATCTAGGTTCCTCAAAAAAATCAAAAAATAGTACTATCATATGATCTAACAAGCCCATTCCTGGATTATATCTAAAGGAATTGAAATCAGGATCTTGAAAAGATAGCACTTCCATATTTGTTGTAGCATTACCCACAATAGCCAAGGTGTGGAAATAATCTAAATGTTTGTCATCAGGTGAATGGACAAAGAAAACGTGATATACATAAAAAAATAAAAAAGAAAATTCTGCCCTGGCTTGTGTGGCTCCGTGGATTGAGTGCCAGCTTGTGAACCAAAGTCTCACCAGTTCAATTCCCAGTCAGGGCACATGCCCAGATTGTGAGCCAGGTCCCCAGTAGGGGTGCACAAGAGGCAACCACACAATGATGTTTCTCTTCTGCTCTTTCTCCTTCCCTTCCCTTCTGTTTAAAAAATAAATAAAGAAAATCTTTAAAAAAAGATTCACAGGAGCAAGTATAAAGGACACATGGACAAAAACTAAGGTGGGGGTGGGGAATGGGAGGGAGGTGGGGAGCACTGTGGGGGGGCTGGGTTGGAAGTATAAGACAGAAAACTGGACTTGAACAATAATTAAATAAATTAAATATGTATATATATATATATATATATATATATATTTTAAATCCTGACATATGCAACGATATGAATGAACCTGGAGGACATTACGCTAAGTGAAATTAGACAGTCACAGAAGGACCCATACTGCATGATTCCAATTATATGAACTATCTAAAATAGTCAAACTCATAGATACAGCAAGTAAAATAGTGGTTGCCAGAGCCTGCAGGGTGGGCAAAATGAGGTGTTGCTTTTAACAGTATAAAGTTTCAGCTATACACGAGGAACAAGTTCTGGATATCTGCTCTATTACAACATTGTGCCTACCGTTAAGAATACACTACTGTGCATTTACAGGTATCTAAACAACAAAACAAACAAGAAAGCAAAATATGACCAATGACACTCAAATACGGAACAGGCTGACAGGATCCAGAGAGGAGAGGGGAGAGAATCATAGGGGAAAGGGGGAAGGACTCACATGAATAAGTATGAAGGACACATGGACAATAATTAAGGTGGGGGCGGAAATGGGAGAGAGGTGGAGAGCACTGCGGGGGCAGGGCTGGGAATATAAAACAGAAAACTGTACTTGAATAAGAAATAAATTAAAATAATAAATAAAAGGTGAGAAAGAAATAAATGTCAACATTAAATTTTAAAAAAAGAATACACTACTGTGCATTTAAATTTGTTAAAAAAATAGATCTCACATTCAAGGTTCTTATAATAGAAAAATGAAAAATAAAATAAATCTATTTTCATAAAGAAAAAAGGATTTATTGTGACTTTCCACCCACTCTTAAGAATTCTCAGGAGACAAAGACCTCACAGCATTATGAATGCTATTCTTTCAAGAAATGAAAGGAGTCTTCTGAGAGACATAGGGCCTGCTATCTTTGACATGAAACAGATTTTTCTGTGTATTTTAGTTTTTCAAAGTTCCAGGAAAAAGCAAAGAGCTAAGCTGAGTGTTTCCAGAGGTCTGCTGGTTGTCTTTGAAGACAGGTCAGTGGCCTTACCCCTTTGGCCTGTCTGTCGTGGAGGGCAGCTATACCTTATGGCATCTTTAGACTTTGAGTGCCATGCAGGATAATCCTTGGGTCTGCTCCAGGCTATTCTGCCAAAAGATCGTGTCTTAAGGAAATGATAGGCCTCTCAGAAGTTCCCATCCCTCCTTAAAGGTGGCCAGAATGCACCTTTCTAAACGGTTTCTTAGGCAGGGAGAGGCATCCAACTAGAATGGAAGAAGACCCTGGACTCAGGAGACCTGGGCCCCTGCTCTGACACTGTAACAGTTACCAAGTCACGTAGCCAATCCGGGTTTTAGTCCCTCTCCCAGCCTGGGAAATAGATGATCAGCCCATCTCCTGGGCTTTAGTATGGTTGGGCTTCAATTCCAAACAGACCTGAGTTTAAATCCCTGCTCTAATACCCATGTGACTTTGGACAGATCACTCACTGTCTGTTTGTGTTTCAGTTTTTTAAAATGAAAAATAGTGCCATAATATTAAGCCCTGGCTGGGTTGCTCAGTTGGTTGTAGCATCATTCTGTACACCAAATGTAAGCCCTGGTCAGGGTGCTCGTGGAAGGTGGCCAATAATATTTCTCCCTTGCATCAATGTCTCTCTCTCTCTTTCTCACTCTTAAATCAGCTTAAAAAGTACTCTTGGGTGAGAATTAAAAGAAAACAAAATCATCATATTAAGTCATAGCATTTCTATAAAGAAAACATCCATATGTACAAAATTGTTTTATCTACATGCTACTACAGGTTAAGATAGTTGAATGGATTTTCCACCGAATTTGGATCTTAAGTTAGTTGAATAGTCTGACTTAAATTCTAAGTCAGACCACATGATCGTATGGGTACCTCTACATGACATATTTCAGGGTAAGAAATGACAGTGAGGGCAAATACTGTGTGTTTAGTATGCTACAGCTACTCTACTAAGCACATGACGTGAAACATCTCTTTTGTTCTTCACCGACATTACTATCTGTGCCTGCCCTTTACAGAGAAGGAAGTAGGAGCAGAGACTTATTTAACCCTGGAAAAAATGGGTAGTAAGTTATACAAGTCTTTTAGCACAGTTAGCTGTGCAGGTCACCTAGCACAGTGCTCAGAAACCAGCAATAATTGTCACTAAAACTGGTTGGTAAGCAATTTTGTCTAACATCATATATGAAGTAAAACAGTAGCTATCTGTGAAACAGGCTATGCTAGAATTTTGTGCAGACTCAGAGAAGACTTTATAGTAGAAAAGACTTCTGAGCTGAGCCCTAAAGAATAGGATTTTTCTATGAAGAAAAGGGGGGTGAGACTTGCATAAGGGAAAGGTGTTGAAGAGGCAATGACAATGGCAGAAACAGGGGCATAAAGGTGTAAAAGTGCAGGATGTGTTTTGGGAACTGCATGTGGTCCCAGGTTGCTAGAGCGGAGGAGGGGGTGAAGCAGCAGGAGGCCAGCCTGGAATGTCAGCAGCTCACCAGGTTGGGAAAAATTAAAAATCTATCTCTGGTGTCACAGGCCTGGTCTCAAACTGCTGATCCTCCAACTACATCTGGCCAACATATATCTTTTATATGGGCTACCTGGCACTATTTTCCTTTAAATTTTGAATTAATTGTCAACATTTTAAAAATCTGAAGTTTTTAGCCATGTGTCCCAATTTCCAGATTCTCCTGGGGAAAAAAATGGGGATATTTGACCATATTGGTTCTCACTTTAATGTGTCAGTGAAAACCACCACCTCCCTTTAGGCAGCTCTCTGCAGTCCCAACCTTCCCCTACTGTTGCACTTAGAAATCTTTTCTTTTCTTTCTAGTCAATTCCTGTTGGATATGGATTAGTAGCCATAGCTGTGGGCAATATGGAGTAATTAACAGTCATCTAAGAATGGTTTATTATGTAGCCCTTTGCCAGAGGCAAAAGAAATGATTAATAATTATTGTTTATATTAAGGAACTACCACTTTAGTACTGGGCTGGCCAAGATGGTAGCCACTTGCCATATTTGGCTACTGAAAATAAAATTAAACAAAATTGAAAGCTCAGTTTCTTAGTGCACCACTAGTCACATTTCAAGTGCTCAATAGCCACAAGTAGCTAGTGATTATTTCACCAGAATTCAATGATATTGAAATTTCCCTCATGGCAGTGTTAGTAAGGTGGAGAATTTTCCCCTTTTATCCTTCTTTAGTTATGATGGCTGAATAAAAAAAAATAATAAGATTAACACAAGAATAGATTAACAGGAGGAGAAAACAATTTAATACCTGCACATGATAGGATCACAGCATGATGCTCAGATAATAAAAGGAGGCACCTTTTAAAACTTTTTAAACAAAGAAACTCAACTTGTGAGATATGGACAAAACAAAGAAGTCAGTGGTCACTACAAAGGAATCTATCTAATCAAGGTTTGGTTTAGGTCGTTAATGAGATGAGCTTTTTCAACCTGGAATTTATAACTGTCATCATAAGGTTGTCTCTCAGCCCATTATGAAGATTTATTTCCTGTTTTTAGGGAGATAGAGGAGAGTCAGAGAGCTCCTTCCCATCCTGCTGCTTATCAAGTGATTTTAATTCAAAATAATCAATAGGTCATTGTGAGATGCCTTGGGACAGCCTGCCATGGGCCCTGGCAGCAGAAAGTTCCACTGGGTAGTATTGTTCTGTAGAACAGCAGCCAGGCTGACCCATGTGAAGCAGTAAGAGGAAAATAAAACATAAAAGATCAGTGAATTGGCTTGGATGGTGCTGGAAAGTTTGGGAGGAATAGGTCTCCATGGACCCTCACAGCAAAAGGGATTGCATGAGGCAGGTAGACAAAGGATAGGTAGAATTATACTGGAAAAAATACAGAAAGCAGGATATTAGTGAAGATGAAGGTGGATTCTACCTGTTAGGAATAACCTGGCAGCAAATTATGGAATAAATAATTAGTGGTAGCTTAAACAAATAGTTTATTTTTCTTGTATAACTAGATATCTGACATTGGTTCAGAGACTTAATGACATCAAGGCCAGCATCTCTGACATTCTTGTTGTCTTCTCCTGATTACTGAAAGTTGAATGCTGGAGATCTAGTGTTCATGTCTTCAATAAAAGTAGAAAAAAGAGGAAAGAGGGTCTACTGGCTGACTTGCATTAAATGGCCAGAACTGGGCTTCATACCATATCATGTACAAGGGAGCCTAGAGGTTTTCACAACTCCTAGCACAGTATGGCAAGGACAAAAGAAGGAGCTGGTGCTGGCTGTTCAGTAGAGTCGTCTATAGTTGGTCATATCTGAGAGACAGAGAAACATCATGGAGTAAAAGGCAATGGGCTGTAATCCAGAGAAATGGGTTAGAATTATCACTATCAACTAGCTGTGCGAGACTTGGAAAATTATAATATTTATATGCCTTCCAAATAGCATCTCTTTGTGATATTGAAGGCCTTTTTTGACATGGTTAGCACTCCATGGTATAATGAGACCCCTAACAACATCCTTTCACCCGAATAAACACAAAATAAAAACCAGTTAAGGACTGATGCTGACTGATTATATTAATCTGTGAGTAGACTCTATTCATTTTTCATTATTGCTATAACAGATTACCATGAATTTTGTGGCTTAAAACAATACAAATGTATCACCTTACAGTTCTGGAAGTTAGAAGTCTAATATAAGTCTGATGAAGATGTTGGCAGGATTATGTGGGGTTCCAGACAAGATGGAGGTGCAGGTAGAAACTCTTTGTTTGCTTCTTTGCACAACCAAAAGGAGGATAATAACCAATCTGTAATCAATAAACAACCCAAAGTGCCAGAAAATCAAACTACATGGAACTCCAAAGACCGAGGAATTAAAGAATCAGTTAACCAGAACAATCAGACCAAGTAAGGTGGCAGGTGGAGACAACCCACGGAGAGGCAGCAGGTCGCACTAGCAGGGCTGACTGAATGGAAAACTGAGACTCAGAGCTGACTGTGGACCACTGAGATTTCCAGGGTAGGGGAAACTCCCAGTCTCACATGAGAGTTCATTGGAAAGTGGGGCAAGAGATGAGCAGGGAAGCTGCCTTGTTCCCTCTCTGGCCCCTTCCCCACAGGCAGTGCCACAGCACAGCAAGGAAGGTTGTCCTTCCCTGCTGAATGCCTAAGACCTCACCCCCTTACAATTTAACAGGTTTCCCCAAGACAAAAAATAGGGCCCAAATGAAAGAACAGAGCAAAACTTCAGAAAGAGACCTAAGCAATGAGGAGATAGCCAACCTATCTGATGGAGAATTTAAAACTCTGGTACTCAAAATACTCACAGAACTGATTGAGCTTGGTTGACAAAAGAAGAACAAGTGAAAGATACCCAAAGTGAAATAAAGGAAAATATTCATGGAACCAGCAGTTACAGGAAGGAAACCAGGACTCAAATCAATGATTTGGAACAAAAGGAAGAAATAAACATCCAAGTGAACAGAATGAAGAAACAAGAATTCAAAAAAAATGAAGAGACTTAGAATTTCTGGGACAACTTTATATGTTTCAATATCCAAATTATAGTTGTGCCAGAAGGAAAGAACAACAGCAAGAAATTAAAAACTTATTTGAACAAATAATGAAGGAATAGTTCCCCAATCTAGCAAAAGAAATAGACTTCCAGGAGGTCCAGGAAGCCCAGAGAGTCCCAAAGAAGTTGTACCCAAAGAGGAACACACCAAGACACGTCATAGTTTACGTACCCAAGATTAAAGATTAAGAGAGAATCTTCAAAGCAGCAAGAGGAAAGGAGAGAGTTACCTACAAAGGAATGCCCATAAGGCTATCAGCTGGTTTCTAAAAAGAAAACTTACAGGCAAGAAAGGACTGGAAAGAAGTATTTGAAGTCATGAAAGGCAGGACCTACACCCAAGATTACTCTATCCAGCAAAGCTATCATTTAGAATGGAAGGACAGATAAAATGCTTCCCAGATAAGGTCAAGTTAAAGGAGTTCATCATCACCAAGCCCTTATTTTATGAAATGTTAAAGGAACTTATCTAAGAAAAAGAAGATAAAAAACTATGAACAGTATAATGACAGTAAACTCACAACTATTGACAAGTAGAAAAAAGGGAAAAAAAATGAAAAAAAAACTAATCAAATAACTAGAATAGGAACACAATCAGAGAAATGGATATCACATGGAGGGTTTTCAGTGGGGAGCAGGAAGGGAGGAATAGGGGGGAAAGGTACAGGGAATAAGAAGCATAACTGGTAGGCATAAAATAGATGGGGAAAGACAAAAATGGTACAGGAAACAGAGGACTCAAAGAACTTATATGTACAACCCATGGGCATGAACTAAGGGCAGGGGAATAATGCTGGAGGGTTGGGGGTGTAGGGCTTAAAGGAGATGGGGGATAAAGGAGAAAAAATTGGGAAAACTGGAACAGCATAATCAATAAAATATACTTAGAAAAGAAATAAAATCAAACAGAAAAGTTTCAAGAATAGTACAAAAAAAGAGATGTTGGCAGGATTATGTTTCTTTCAGGAGGCTCTAGGACCTATGATGTGCCACTTGTGATGCACAGGAGCCAATCACCACCCTCAAAGGTGACTTATTAAAAGAGATGTGAAGTGAACAAATTGCTGGATCTCAGTGAAGGCAGATGTGAGATCATTACACATAGTGGGAAGTGACTGTCAAGCCTGCTGAAGCCTTGCTGTCATTTCTGCACTGGTTCATGTGAGATGTGCTTGTGTTTTTTTTGTTTTTTTTTGTAAACTTTGGTATGTGAGTCAGTTTGAATATATTTTCATTTGCAACAGTGTATGGCTTAATTAAGACAGTCAGCATTTCCCAAATTGCATTTTGCAATACTAATGGTCTCTGTAGTGTGTACAGATATTCTACAGAAATATATCAATATTGACTTTTTTTTCTCTACAGTTTCTCTAATAGCCCTGGCCAGTGTGGCTCAGTGGATTGAGTGCCAACCTGTGAACTAAAAAGTCACTGGTTCAATTTCCAGTAAAGGCACATGCCTGGGTTGTGGGCCAGGTCCCCAGTTGGGGGCATGAAAGAAAAATCCAATTGATGTATCTCTCATACATTGATCTTTCTCTTTCTCTCTTTCTCCTTTATTCATCTCTCTAAAATAAATAAATGAAATCTTAAAAAATGAAGTTTTTCTAAAAGGTATTCATGTGCACAGCTGTGCACACAAATATGTATATCAAATGTGTAACATAATAAACAGAGGTAAGTGGCTTGGACAGCATACATGTTCTGAATAAAAGGAACCTGAGAGGCTGCATCCATTTCATCAATGCATGATATATGAATCTGTAAATTGATGCTTCAGTTACTCACCAGCTCACCCTAGACTGTTATATCATTCTATTGATAATCCCTGGTCTCTGCTATGTATCTTATGCCCTACAATTTGACATATTTGTGGTATTTTAAAATTTTCACTATATATTAAATAGAAGAGTCAAATGTTCATTCTTTCTTGCCACAATTAGTTCATCAGCAAGACATTTTATTTTAATCTTATTACTAATTTTAACTCATAAACATTTGATGTTTCATCAATCCATTGCTATTTTAAAAGAAGTACTATAGTCAAATAATAATTGAATTGTTGGCTACAAATAAAAGGTGTAAAGTTCAAGATGGATGGTAATATCTATGAGAGTCATAAAGACATTCTCACAGTGACACATTACAATGGTACTATTACAGAAACCTGTCGATGCTGTTCTGGAACAGCTGTGGGGTTCAACTGCCTGCCTCCAAGAAGCTTGACTTCCGATGCAAGAATTTGGTGAAAAAAGGAAGGGGTTGTTTATTTAAAGGTTATACAGATTTAGAATAATGGCAAATTTCTGCCATTATGTCCCACTCCTTTTAAAACACCCCCAAACTCATAGTCCTGCATCCTTTTGTCAAACCAGGTCAATTTCAGAATACTCCAGTCAGAGGTACCTTTCCTAGAAGAGGTAGGAAAAGCAGAAATCTACAGTTCAGCTTTCCTAGTCTCAGTTCAGCTCCAGGTATCTCCCACAAATCTGGGTGACTAGGCAGATGCCACACAGCTCTGAAAATAAGACAGCTCTTCCACTGTCTCAAATCTCTATGCAGACTCTAATCTGGGTGGCTGGGCAGGTCCCTCACCACCCCACCATCAGCTCCGGTAACGCACTGGACTTCTAACTTTCGGATCTCCTCTCTTTTACTCCAGATCCCATGGTTTACTCCAGAGGATGGTTTCTCCATCCTCTCTTTTGGCACACGCTTATTTAAATGCTCAGCACAGAACTTCCTGTGTGGTCTCATATCTGGCCCCTCCTCTAATGTGTTAGAGTCCTCCATTTTTTCCAGTTACCCCATTTTTTTACCTTCTTTTGGTTGCCATTTTTAGTCAAGGCAAAAGTTCCTAGCAAGGTGCAGACATCTGAGGTGGGCATCTGCCCCCTGCTTCTCATGTGGGTGCTGTATCCCGGCTATGGGACAAGTCCCCAAATGTCCTCAGAGTTGCATACACAATCTGTCTTGGGTGGCAGCCCTCTTCCCTTCAGGAAGACATGGTATTAGCTTGCCATTGTTATGCAAAGTAACTTAAATGTGGTATCATCCACTCCCCCCCTCCCCCAATCAAGGGTTGTGGGATATACTTTGTACCTCATTACAATCCCCACTTCTAGACCTATGGACCCTTTTTAATCTTACAAAGAAAAATGGGTAAGGGTCTCATAATCATCTGGAGCTACTTCCTGCTGGCCATGGTTGTAGCCCTACCTACCACGGGTCCAGAAACCCCTAACAGAATGGGGGTACAGAGTGGAGGGGGTACAAAAGGAGGGACCTTTTCCAAGGTCCATGGAAAAGGACCTTGCAGAGTCAGGTCAGTTGGCTCTCCTGGAGAGCAGCATACTCAGTATCCAAAGGTGGACACTGCTGAATAAGTTGGCATCCTCGTCATATTCTGGAGACAACAAATTTGGCAGGAGGATTAGAAGGCACAATTAAAACAGGAACCACTAAATGACAAATCAATGAATTATATAATGTCTCACATTAGGAATGTCTCACATTAGAGTGTCTTCTCTGGAGGAAGGTGCAAGTCATGCTAATATGTCCAAAGCCCTTTTGCCCACTATACTCACCTTGGGCTGAGGGGAATATTCTAGGATTTCCCCATTTTTAACACCTTTGGATGCTTTCTGTCTAAGTCATTAGGCAGAAAATTAAANAGGGGGTACAAAAGGAGGGACCTTTTCCAAGGTCCGTGGAAAAGGACCTTGCAGAGTCAGGTCAGTTGGCTCTCCTGGAGAGCAGCATACTCAGTATCCAAAGGGGGACACTGCTGAATAAGTTGGCATCCTCGTCATATTCTGGAGGCAACAAATTTGGCAGGAGGATTAGAAGGCACAATTAAAACAGGAACCACTAAATCACAAATCAATGAATTATATAATGTCTCACATTAGGAAGAGTGTCTTTCTCTGGAGGAAGGTGCAAGTCATGCTAATATGTCCAAAGCCCTTTTGCCCACTATACTCACCTTGGGCTGAGGGGAATATTCTAGGATTTCCCCATTTTTAACACCTTTGGATGCTTTCTGTCTAAGTCATTAGGCAGAAAATTAAACCAGTCTTAAAGTGAAGCCCCATACTTCACCAGCCCAACCATTTAGGCCAGCCAAACAATTGAATCTCAAGAGGTGGTGATGCAATTAGGCTTTGTAAGTGAGGACTATACTGAGTAAACTATTGATGCAGACTCCGTCCAACAGAGTTGGTGTGTTGTGGATGCCAGAAACAACTTCACACAGACTACAGAAGTCCTGTGGAGCATGAACACTCACTGAGAGAGAGAGCACGTTAGCCACTCTCTCAAGGGGAGAGTGCCTCAGCTCTTGCCTAGACAGGCTTTTTTTGCTTTCCAGTCACATTACATCAGAGAAGGTTCTCATTAATTACCCTTAGATTTATGTTAAGTGATTATTTTTTTACAGATAACAAAAAAGAAAAAATGTTGAAAATGCAAATGAACGATAAAAATGATTGATTTGGTTATATTTCATCCTTGGGATGACTTAGTACAGACTTTAGGGACTTACTTCAGAGATATACATTAAACATCTGCAGCCTCAACTCAGGATGAGGGAGTCTTAGCAAAAGCAAGTCTTAAAGCAGCCTAGGTACAATGCAGGCCTGATTCCCCATGGGAAAGCCTGTCTGCACACCTGGCTCCTATGTGCCACCTCACATTTGGTCAGTTTTCTGGATCAGTGCTGGACTACATTTGCCACTGCCATGTTGATCAGTTCCCTATAAACTATCACTCAGATAATGAGGTCATAGGGGAAAGAAATTTCCCTAGCTGGGTTGAGGGTCCAATCAGGATCCTCTTGGTAGAGACATTGGTTCTCTTCATATTTATAACAAGCCATATGTCATCTGCAGTTAATCAGATATTTAGGAGAGTCTATACATCTGCCCATGTTGGATGAAAAGGGGCGAGAATGGAGGCTGTAAGATCTGCCATTCTCTGAGGGTCATCCCTAGACGAGGAGTTGGAATTCTAATTCAGTAAGTCTGAAGCGGAGAACTGACTATGGACACAACAGTAGCCAGCAGGCTGGCCTTCCTAACTTTCTTTACCTATGGGATATTGTGTCAAAGGAAACTGGCTTCTCTGAATTAGAAGGCTCCCTGGCCATATTGAGTGCCCTGATGTGTCTTTGGTGGGAATACCTTTTCCTCATCATAAAGGGGTGGAGCTGATGGCTCTGTGGTCTCCACTTCAGGGGCAGCTTATGAAGGGGGTGGTAGTGAGGAAGCCCCTCCTACCACCAACCTTCATTCCCCTGGGTTCAGAACATCGATGAGGTTTATCTCCTCATTCTCCCTTTCTTTCTGTGTTTTACCATAAGGGAGAGGTTTTGGGGTCACTTCCCTTCTCTGTACTACTAAGCAATTTTGTCCCCAACAAAACCCTATTATACAATGACATAAATGCATTGACATAATGGTTTCATCCCCTTTGTTCAACTGTTAGCAATACTGTCCCAATTGCATAATGGCATGGTGATTTAGGGAACTATCCATGGGCCACCTTTTTCCACAATCCAAAATATACATTGGCCAAACAATATTACAGTCATAAACCAATGCCTTCTTAGACATAGAATAACAGCAGTACACATTCCAGTTCTCCAAAATTCTACCCAGGTGGTCCCCCTAAGGACCAATCCAGAACTGCTCTTTTTGTACCAGCTGTTCACACAAAAAACTATAACCAGAAAAATCTAGGAAATTTGGAAGCATATAAACAAAACAATCACAACTCCATTATTCCAAACAGTGCTTCACAAGCAATTTTCAGTCAAATGAAATCACTTCTCAGATCCTAACTCCTTCCCAGACCCATTTCCTTTCTACCTGCCAAGCATGTTTAGACAGTTGATGCCCTCAAGAAGTGTGCAAAGAAATTCTGAGATTGGGAAACCTCACAGTCCTACTCTCTCACTCTGGAGGGGGTTGACCTGACATGGGCAATTATCAACGTCCCTTTGTGGTTGCTATTGCTCTTATAGAGCCATATCTCTGGCCAATTGCCCATGACCACCTGAGACCTGCCAACCACCCAGTGAGTGATGGTGGAAGTGGGTCCTCCTCCAGTTAAGCTTTGTGGATATAGTTCAGCTGGTGCATGACTATAGCCTATGAGAGACCCTGAGTCAGAGGCTGGGCCTCATGGAAACTGTGAAATAGTATTTTCTGTTTTAGGCTGCTAAATTTTGGGGTAATATATTATGCAGCAATAGAGAAGTGATACGTCACCAACATTTAAGGATTCTTATTGAATATTCAATGAAGCCACCAAGTTTCTCTGACCTTCGTTCATGTGAGCTTTGACAATTAACTCACTTAACGTTTCTGGCTTCCATTTCTTTACATAATGAGAGGATATAAACCTTGCAACCCCACATAACTTTTTATTGATTTAACATTTGCTGTGAAACTTATAAGAGAGTTTCTTACTCCACAAAGTGATCTTTGAAATGACAAACTCCTACTTGATCCATTCCATGAACATGAAAAGAAAACATTTCTGTGAGATTTCATAAATTTTAGTGGTTTTTGAAATGGGGATTTAGTCTTGGGAAGACTAATCTTAGATCAATGTGCTCAATCTGACTCTGAGTTCAAATAAGTACTCAAGTCTTAGTGTGTATGTTGAGTCCTACTCACTGTCACCTCCTCAGGGAGGTCTACCCTGATAAGCCTGGGTGAAGCTCCCTCCACTTGCACCCTAACCCACATTCCTGCTTTAATCAATTCGTTGCACTTAGCAGTAATGGGATTTATTGCATTCATTTTTTTGTTTTCTGTTCCTTTTTCAAGAAAGTGAATTTTCAAAAGCAAGGATCTCTCTGTGTTATTCATTGCCACAGCCCTGCCAGCACCCAGTAGGAGCTCAGTACATTTATTGCCTGCCTGACATGGGTTAGGATTGTGTTTTCTGTTTTCATTCTCTTGCCAAGAAGGAATGGCTGAGACTTTCAGCAAAGTACTTGATTTAAAAATAATTAAATTACCTCTATATTCAACCTAGGATGTTGGGAGGAGTAGGGGTTAATAGAATTTAGGTCTGATGTTAATGGAGAAGCTCTCGATAGAAGTTCACTTTCAAAAATCTTTGCAAGTTCTCTTGCTCCAGAGGCTTTGGAAAGTGAAAGGTAGATCAACAACCCTGATGCCCTTCTACCCCTAATAACACCTTTGAAATGCTTTTTTTGAGAGGACAATTACCCTGTTCTTCCTTTTTTGAGTCACTGTTAACATTTGTTTAGGAAGTAGAGAGACCTATAACAGATTGTCAGAAACTTCGACTGAGAGAATGAAAGCCTAACTTCTCAAATTCTTATTTTAATGTCATTAACTTTCTTCTGCTGAATCTCCATTTATCCTCTTCCTTCTACTGGAACACATTCTTTGTTTAGTATATATGCATGGATGTATGATAGCATGTGTATGCATGCATGTGTACCTGTGTGCATGTGCACATGCTTGGGGGTGAGGAAGCTATGGAAGGAAGAATGAAAAAAAATGTGGTTATATTCAGATCTTTTTTAAAGTACCTTAGTTAAAAATTATTTTCATGTAACATTCTGAAAAAATTGCGTCAATTATGTCATTTCATTTGAGGCTTCAAAAGGATGACATATAGCTGTATTAAATAAATGGCTTTAGAAAGAAGATTCAAAAAATAATATCAGCTCTTAATCATAATGACTTCACTGAGTCTTTAGCCTAATGCCCTTCATTTATTTTACCTTCTAAAGTAAACAACACAAGACGAAAAAAAATTTTAAAGTTTTCATAGAGGTGGGAAAGGTAGGGAGGGAGTTGTTTTCCTTCTTACTTAACTCTTCTTCCCTCAGGCATGATTCTAGAACTGAATAAAGACAATATGTTCCAAATTGCCAATCACATTAGTCTCTGTGTGGGCTTAAAACATGCAAATGGCTCTGAAAAATGTTTCTCATTCTATAAAGATAAATGAAAGTGTGCATCACCATCAATTGCAACGGAAGTCAAAGGAGGACAGAAAGAGTTGATAAATGAGGAATCTTTTCCTTTCCCCATAGACAAACATTCTGTGGGGAAAACTAGCGTTGATGGATAGCCTCCTCATTGGATGCATACCTGTAAATTCCACTGCAACCGATCCTTCCCAGTGTTTCCAGAGAGATCTTAAAGGATAGTTTTATTCACTTTACTCCCAATGCTCACACACCTTCAGTAGCTCCCTATTGTCCATGGAGCAAATAAAGAAAACCTCACCTTTTCATTCCAGTGTTTAAGGCCCCAAACAATAATATATACATAATATATATTATATATATGGAATATAACATACATGTTATATTCCAGCCAAAGTCAACTATAAGAAATCTTTACTACCTGACCATTTATCAGAGTCTCTACAGTGACAGAGTTCTGAAAGGAACTCAAAACTATAAGAAAAAATAATTTTGATTAAAGAGAGCATTTATAATCTTAGGACCTTCTTTAATATCTCTGTCCCATGAGTCAATCTCCCCATTTCTCATTGCTTGTTAGACACTGTCAACTTCCTTCAAATGGAATTGTAAACATTATGAAAGATGAAACATTTTATGAGGTTGATGAAAATGATATAGGAGAAATTAATGAAGCTCTCAAATACATGGTGCAGCACAAATAATACCCTTTCTTATTATAAAATATTTTATTACAAAATCATAAATATGTAATTCTGTAACACAACAATATAACACTCAAACATATCATATGACATTTTAGGTGAAATGTTCAAATTAAAACTATAAATTATTACACCCATATTATTACCCAATCAACCATACTCAAGCAGGCCTTACTTCTGCCAGACCCTGTATTTTTGAAGGTATAATCTCTTCATAACCAGTCTATGAAAGTCAAGTGTAAAGTGAAGCCATTTCCTGTTACCATACAATTGTGTAAAATGTTTAAAACACATTTTATAAATGTGTACAAACACATCATGACTGGCGTGGCTCAGGTGGCTGAGTATTGTCACTGCAAAGCAAAAGGTTACTGGTACAATTCCTTGTCAGTACATATGCTTGGGTTGTGGGCTGGTCCATGGCTGAGGGCATGTAAGAGGCAACCAATAGATGTTTTTGTCACACACTGATGTTTCTCTCCCTCTCTTTCTCACTCCCCTCCCTCCTCTTTAAAAATAAATAAAATCTTTTAAAAAATAGTATGTGTCTGCCAGGGTATACAGATGAGGCAGGGAAACAATCACCCTGCTTTGTTGTACATCATAAGGGACTAAAGAAAGGAGAAAATAAAAATGAGATCTGCTACAGTTGTGTCATCTCCCTACCACTGAGAAAATCAGAGCAAACATAAGGAAGAAGTCTATAGTGTTTCCCACTAAGGCCCAGCAGAGGAAGACACATGCTGTGGATCACTGATAAATCCAAACATGTTGACCAGGGCCAGTCACAAGCAGCATCTAACAAAAGCCTACACTGGAGTCTTTCAGATCTACCTAATACACAGAAACAAATACAAACAAGCAGTCAAATGGGAAGACAAAAAAAAAAGGCTCCAAATGAAAGAAGAACTAGATGAAATGGGAGCAAGCAATTTATTAGCTAGAGTTTAGAGTTATGATTATAAGGATACTCAACAGCATGAAAAAAAGACATAGAACCCATCAAAAAGGATGAATCAGAAATAAAGAATGCAATATCTGAAATAAATAATACACCAGAAGGAATAAAGAGTAGGTTGGATGAAGCAGAGGATCAAATCACTGTTTTGTAAGAAAAGATAAAAAAAAAACATGCAGGCAGAAGAGCAAAAAAGAAAAAAAGAATTCTAAAAAATGGAGAGAGCTTAAGAAACATTTTGGACAACATGAAGCATAACAACATCTACGTCATGGGAATCTAGTAGGAGAAGAGAGTGAGCAAGAGGTTGAGAACCTATTCAAAGAAATGATGACCAAATCTAACTTCCCTAATCTAATGAAGAAAAAAAGACACACAAGTCCAGGAAGCTCAGAGAGTCCCAAACAAGTTGGACTCAAAGAGGCCTACACTGAGATACATCATAAATAAAATGACAATGCTTAAAGATAAGGAGAGAATCCTAAAAACCACAAGAGAAAAGCAAGTAGTTACTTATAATGGAGCACCTATTAGACTATCATCTGATTTATCAACAGAAACATTTCAGGCCTGATAGCAGTGGCATGAAATATTGAAGATGTTGAAATCAGGGACCTACACCAAGGTAACTTTACCTAGCAAGGCTATCATTTAATATCAAAAGAGAAATAATGAACTTCATAGATAAGAAAAAGCAAAAGGAGTTTGTTAACACCAAACCAAAACTTCAACAAATGTTGAAGAGCTTTTCCAGAGGAGGAGGAGAAGGAGGAGGAGGAGGAGAAGGAAAAAGAAAAGAAAAGAAAAAAAAGAAAAGAAGGAAGGAAACAGAAGAAAATAGTCTAGCAATAAAATGGCACTGAATACTAATCTATTAATAATCACCTTAAATGGAAATGGCTTAAATGCTACCACCAAAAAATAAGGTAGCTAAATGGATAAAAAAAAACAAGACCTATATGTATATGTTGCCTCCAAGAGTCCCATGTCAGATTGAAAGATACACACAGACAAAAAAAGTCAAGGGATGGAAAAAGCTGTTCTATACAAATGCAAAAGAAAAAAAAGCTGGAGTAGCAGTACTTATATGTGACAAAATAGACTTTAAAACCAAGTCTAGTATAAGAGACAAAGAAGGACACTACATAATGACAAAGGGAAAAATCCAACAAAGGGGTATAACCTTAGTAAATATTTATGCACCCAACATAGGAGCACCTAAATATGTGAAGCAAATCTTGATAGACAGAAAGGGAGAGATTGACAGTCATAGTCAAGAGACTTCAACACTCCATCGACTTCAATGGATAGATTGTCCAGACAGAAGATCAATAAGGAGGCAGCAGCCTTAAACAACACACTAGGTCAAGTTGATTTGATTGATATCTTCAGAACATTTGACCCCAAAGCAGCAGAATGTACATAACTTTCAGGTGCATGTGGAATATTTTCAAGGATACACCACATGTTAGGACACAAAACAAGTTCCAATCATTTTAAGATTGTTGAAATCACATCAAGCACCTTCTCTGATCACAATACTATGAAACTAGAAATCAATCATAAGAAGAACACTGAAAAAAAACAAAAAGACATGGAAGCTAAATAACATGTTATTAAGCAATGAGTGGGTCAAAAATGAGATCAAGGAAGATATCAAAAGATATATTGAAACAAATGAAAATGAAGACACAACAATCTAAAATCTGTGGGACACCAGGAAAGCAATCCAAAGAGGGAAATTCATAACATTACAGGTATATCTCATAAAACAAGAAAAAGCTCAAATAAACAATTCAATTTTATACTTAGAGGAACTTAAAAAAGAACAAATAAAGCACAAGATGAGTAGAAGGAAGGAAATAATAAAGATCAGAGCAGAAATAAACAAAAGAGTCTATAAAAATGATACAAAAAATCAATGAATCCAAGAGCTGATTCTTGGAAAACATAAAAAAGATTGAGGATAAAGAAGATGGTGGCTATGTAAAAGGGAGCAGATTCCACTTACCCCTACACACAGGAGAGAAACTTGGCCTATCTATGGAGGAACAGAGCAGACAACCAACAGTACCACAGCATATATGAAAATAGCAGATCAAAAATTGTAGCAGACATTGAAAAACCAGATGGTAAGGAGAGTGCTTCAGGACAATAAGGGCCCAAGGATCAGCGTGAGTAATACTGTAACAAGTATTATAAAAATTTGTATGGAAACACAAATTTGTATAGAAACAGTGATCCTGAAAAAAAAACAAAGTTGGAGGAATCATGTCATCTAATATCAAACTAAACTATAAGGCCATAGTAATCAAAACAGTGTGATACTGGCATAAAAACAGACACATAGATCAATGGAACAGAATAGAAAGTCCAAAAATAAACCCACACCTTATAGTCAATTAATATGTGACAGAGGAAGCAAGCATAAACAATGGAATAAAGATAGTCTATTCAATAAATGGTGTTGGGAAAATTGGACAAAAACATGAAGAAAAGGAATTAGACCACCTTCTTATACCACACACAAGAATCAATTCAAAATGGATCAAGGACTTAAATATTAGGCCTGAAACAATAAAAATCCTAGAAGAAAACATAGGTAGCAAAATCTTGAGAATTGCTCATAGCAATATTTTATCAGATATATCCCCCAAAACAAGGAAAACAGAAGAAAAATTAAATAAGTGGGACTACATCAAACTAAAATATTTTTGCACAGGAAAGGAAATCATCAACAAACTAAAAACACAACCAAAAGAATGGGAGAACATATTTGCCAATATGTCTGATAGAGGGTTAATATTCAAAATTTATAAAGTACTTACAAAACTCAACACCAAAAAACAACCCAACTAAAAAGAGAGCAAAGGACCTGAGTTGAAACTTACCCGTAGAGGACATACAGGTAGCCAATAGATGTATGAAAAGAATCTTAACATCACTAATCATCAGAGAATTGTGAATTAAAATCATAATGAAATACTATCTTACACCTGTCAGAATGGCTATCATCGATAAATCAACAAACAACAATCCTGCTGGAGAGGATGTGGAGAAAGGGGAACATTTTTGTACTATTGATGGGAATGCAGACTGGTGCAGCCACTGTGGGAAGCAGTATGGAGATACTTCAAAAATTAAAAATTGATCTGCCTTTTGATCCAGTGCTTCCACTTCTGAAAATATATACTAGGGAACCCAAAACACTAATTCAAAAGAACATACGCACTCCTTTATTTGTTGCAGCATTATTTACAATCACCAAGACATGGAAGTAGTCAATGTGTCCATCATTACATGAGTGAATAAAACAACTATGGAACATTTACACAATGGAATACTACTCAGCCATAAAAAAGAAGAAAAGAAAATTTTACCTTTTGCAAAAGTATGGACAGACCTGGAGATCATTAGCTAAGTGAAACAAGCCCATCAGAAATGAACACATATCATATGGTTTCACTCATATGTGGAATCTCATATGAGATTCCACAAACTGAACTAAGTAAATAGACAGACTCATATATAGAGAGTAGAATAACAGCTGGGGGGTGGGAACATTTAGGGGTAGAGGGATTGAGCAAAAAGGGAAAAGGACTAATAGACATGGACAACAGTATGGTGATACCTAAGGGGTCAGTGATATAGGGCACTCAATAGTAATGGGAAAAATACAATAAAAATTAAATTTAAAAAAATATAAAACACACATACACATATACAACCCTTTACCTATTGTTTTAAGACAGTTACTTTTGTGATTTTATTGACAAATTGTAAAATATGCTAAACTTATGTTTGTAAGTTTTTTTTTATTTTTGAGATCAATTTCCAATCAAATTTTCCTGCATAACCTATGAAATTTTTATTCCTACTTAAAACAATTTCTCTTGAATGAGATATCAATTGACTTTGGTCCTTGGTCATCTCTCAAAATATTCTGTACTTTTCCATTCCTGCTGATTTGCACATCTTCCTGTTATGACTTTTCTCATCCTTTCCAGATATGGCTAAAATACCACTTTCTCTAAAAATTCTTCCAACCTCTTCTAATAAAAAGGAATCTTTCTTCTCCATACACTAGATGTATTTAGTTTGTAGCAACCCTGGAACATTTCAGATTCTGCTGGGAGGTACAGATGCTGAGTATGTGAGCTACCCTGAAGGTGGGTCTATAGAGTTCCCATTCACTTAGCTAATATTTGCTGAACTCTTTTTATATATGAATTAGTGCTCTGGGCCAGTGGGGAGATAATGTTGTCTCTGTAAACCATATCTATATTGAATTCTATTTATTGAATAAAGGGCAAACAAACTATTATGTCACTTAAATAAGGGGAGATTTATTACGTTTCACTGTGGACTTCTGTTAGAAAAAGGAAAAGGGTTCATTCAGGAGAGGATGCTCTGCCACACAGGGGACCAGCTCTCTGGCAGCTCTCACTTCTTTCCTCTCCTAACCCTGCTCCTGGTGGGTAATGTGCTATCCAGCCTCTCTATGGCCAGAAATAGAACTTGATAGCTGGTGCTCTGATGCAGATGGAGCTACAGGTCCTGTCCCTAGTAACTCCTACAATTTGTTTGGGTTAGTGTTGGGAGCCGACCAGCAGCTGTCCCTTGACACAGTTGGGATGGATGAGATGCATCTGTACAGCAGAGGCAATTGTGGCTGGACTTCCCGTCTATCTTTCCTTGCATGTTTATCTTTGCAATTTATAGATGGTGAGATTTTTTAGACACCTGCATTTCAGATCCAATGATCTGCATAATTCCAATGAAGTTATACAAAATAATTTCTTGGCCAGAGAACAAAGTCCCCCCTAATGAAGTAGCCCCTGAATATCTAGAAGTTGATGGAGTGACAGCCCCTCCTCTACCTTGGACAGGAATATATATTGATTAGAATTAGACAGGCAAAGAAACAGGAGAAGCTGGTTAGCTATTCAAACTAAGCATGTAGAAACAATTACCATGGAGTCAGAGTCCATATTACATAAAAAAACATTTTAGACAGAAAAATAGACAGCTAAGTTAGACATCACAAAGGCATTGTAATAAATTTCCTATAACCTCTGCTCAGTCTAGCATATCCTTTTGCCCCATGCCAAATTCTAAGAACCTTAATAAACAATAAGACATTAAAACTGTGTACATAGAGCTATTTCATATTGCCTGATTAATGGTTCTCCTGGTCAAAACAACTTTTGTTTAACGTAACTGAAACTGTGGACATTCTTGTACTTTTCCTGGTTACCTCTGAATTGTTTTTTTCTGTTTAACTGATCATATCATGTACCTGTTTATTTAATGTTATATAACAATCTCTATAAAAATAAAGCCTAAATCAAACTTTGAGAGTTTGGTCAGACCCACAGAGGCTGGCTGCTCTCCGGCATCCAATTGGGTGTCTGACTCATCATTCATCACCTGCACCGTCTACCCTTCAGGGACCCTGAACCCTGCTTAGGCTGGACCCTGGCAGGTTAGTTTCTGCAGAATTGGAAAGCCGTTTTTCCTAACTTTCCTTGTGTCCAGTATCCCTCCAGGAGAGAATAGAGAAAGTGATTCTTGGCTGGAACCAGTATAACACTGATTAGTGTTATGTGTCAATTTTTGACAGAGTTCTCAATTAAAAATACCAACAAACAGAGTTTAGTGTTCAAAACACTCAACAACTGCTGATAACAATTATGGGACACAAATCCTTCAAGTGAGAACTATAATAGAATGAACTGGAGATTTTGAAGGGGCTCAAATTCAAATTTTTTTGTGAACAAGTGTGTGCTTAATACTTAGGAGTGCCAGGTTGAAAATTTTAATTTAAAGAAGCAATGAATCTCTATTTTAAAATTATTATTATTTTATTCATTCATTAATTCCTTCCTTCCTTTATTCATTTCATTGCTGAGACAGCTTCCCAATATCTCTTTGTACTGATACTAGGTCTTTTTTTTCCTCATGTAAAACTAATCCAGCTTTTCTACTGAAGCAAAAGACAAAGTCAATATATAATCTTGAACTTTTAAATGTTGAACATCAAGCTTGTGTGTATATACTTGGAACCAGCCTTGAGACTATAAACTGATTCTTGTCAATCTTCTAACATGATAGAAAATGATGATCAATGCTGCCATGATCCCAATGGCAGGCTGAAGCTGGAACCTTGAACTACCTATGGGAGGAAACTATAGAAAAGATGTACCTAGATCATCACCCAGCCCCTTGTCCACAATGAGGAGGACTCTGAAGAAGCCTCTCCTGTCTTTCCCAGAACAAAAAAAGTGTGATGAAAGTTTAAGTAGTTCTTTACTGGTGGGTTGAGGGTACTCTTTCAAAGCTCTCCTGAGAGGACAGGAGGATGGGAGGAGGAAAAGAAATATGGGGTGCTGTGATTTAATTCTTCTCCTACCTTATACTGCACAATGGGTGGGACCTCAATGTTAACTGTCTTTAATCAGGTTCTTAACTTGCTGCACATTGAAACCACCCATTAAAAAACATACTTAAAAAAAACATACTCATATCTGGTTCCTGACTCCTAGAGATTCTGACTTGATGGGCTTGATAGAGCCTGAGCATCAAGATTTTTAAAATGATTCCAATGTGCAGTGAAGGTTGGGAAGCACTAGCCCAGACCTTTAGCCAGTGTGTGTGGTAGGATGGAGTTGGAGGGTGGTCTCTATGAATGCTCCATCTATCACCCAATGCCTTTCATTTCTTACTTCCCACTGTGCCTTCTTTAACCTCTTAGAATTTTTATTTCTAGTTCCTCTCCCTTCTTACTACAAAAATAAACAAAATCCAGCCTCCTTTATAGACATCTTATGTGTGTATATTTGATAGCCTTAGGCATTCCTTGAGTGTTAAAGCTTCTGCTTCGATATTAGTTTGTGCAACATTTTCTCCCTTGCTACTAAAAATGTAATTGTAATGGCTGCATAATATGTTGTTGTGCATATACATGATCATTTATTAAAATAGTCACCCATAGTTATACATTTTGGTTATTTCCAATTTTGTGATACTGTAAATGGAATTACTTTATATAAATACAAATGGTTGTTCACTTCTACGATCACTTCCTTCGGGGAACTTTTTAGCAGTAAAAAATTATCGGTGCAAATACAATGAACATTTTTAAGGCTCTTGATATATATGGCTAAGCCATTTCTCAAGGGTCTGAACTTATTTAGGAAACCAACCAAGATGATATTATATAATTAATTCTTTCTTTGTTGCTGAGATGGGTGCATTTCAATTGCCTGACTTAACTTTAAAAGAATTCGATTAAGGCCTGTGTTGTACATTCAACAACAAGTATTAAACATGCCATCATATTAATAAATATTTATTGTACATTTCAAAAAGAGCTACATTTTATTTGTTCACTTGCAAGAGTTAATTAACTTATTGCCCTTCAAATCAGTAAAGGCCTCAATTTATTTTCATCCTGAATAATTTATAATTGTAATAAAAAATAATATACTCATGAATTATAAACCAGGCTTGTGGACATGAAACAGAGTGCAGCCAGGGCCCCCCCAAAAAAGGGATTTGTAATGGGGTCCAGAACTTAGGGTTTCCAGGAAATATTAAAAATATATATACATATAGGATGTCTTCACCCCCACAAGTCTGAACTGGGGATAGGACACATGGAGCAGGGCCACCGAGAGTTGTTCTGCATAGCAACAGTTTTGTAACTGAACCTCAGGCATGTCCATTTAACATTTCTAATGTTTAACTGGTCTCATGGATATATTAAATAGCTGTGGCCATGCTTTGAGCCAGGGACATGGGAGTGACTTCAACCCATGTGGTAACTGGGAGGCAACTCCCCCTGGTTACAGTGCCTGTTTGAGAGCTTAGAGATGATTGGCTCCACACCATGGGACCACGCCTAGCCCAGACTTACTGTGGCAGCCCTGAAAAGCTTGAAAAATATGGGGATGCTGGCAGGAGTAGCCAATTGCGGGAGGGGTTGGAAATGAGGCTGCAGGGGAAGATTGGCACTGGGATTTAAACCCAAGTATGGCAGCCATGCAAGGTTGGGACCACACAGTTTCGGGGTGCTCCCTTTTGCCCCATGGCTTAGGAAACAAGAAAGACCTTGCTGGGAAGAAAAGGAGTGAAAGGACTCTTGCTGGTGGTCCATGAGAAGGTGCCATGTGGGCTTGGATTAAGAACTGGGGATCATGGCAGCGACATAGCTGATGGTGCTGGAAACTGAGGGAGGCCTGCCAGCCGATCACAGACTACCGGGAAGGACAGAGGGCTACCAGAGCCACAGACTTCTATTTCTTTTTCTGAGATATGGTACCTCTGACTGGGCAAAGGGGGGAAAGAAGGACTGTGTGTGTTTATGTGTGTTTTAAGGGACTTAGGGATTTTAATGAAGACATTAAGTCATTATTCTTAAGGCTGTATAACTTTTGAATAAATAATTCCTTTCCTTTTCACCAGTCTCTGATATTGATAGCTATAATTCCTTGGTGGCAGGCAAAGCAAACCTAGTACAGGGGGACCCTGGGAGAAAGGGGAGTCCATTCAGTAATAGTATATTATCCTCCCCTGCCCTGGGTCAGTTCGGTAACAGACATGCTTCAAGAAAATAATCTACACAAATTTTGAGTAAGATAGGTTCCTGAATTTCTTCCAGAGGAAGCTTACATCTGTTGAATTTAATATAGAGCCATAGAGTCTGTTTTAGAAGAGGCAGCCCAGGTGGGGTCAGTCCATGTTCAGCTTAGTACTATAACGGCATGCAGAGCATATCCCACACAACACTTGATGGGGAGGAGAGGGAGTGGATGATACCATGTTTAAGTGACATTGCACAACAATGGCAAGTTAATAGCCGTGTCTTCTTGAAGGGAAGAGGGCTGCCACCCAGGACGAATTGTGTATGCAACTCTGAGGACATTCGAGGACTTGTGGTATAGCCAGGATACGGATACAGAGTCTGCACAAGAGGCAAGTTGCAGATGCCCACCCGGGGTGTCCCTGCGTTGTTGGCAACATTTGCAATGACTAAAGATGGCCGCCAAAAGAAGGTGAAAGGTGGGGGGGGACTGGAAAAAATCTCAGACACTTACACATCATAGAAGGGGCTGGATATGAGATCACACAGGAATTTCTGGCCTGAGCATTTAAAATGAGGGTGGACTGAAATGAAGGATGGAGAAACCACCTGGTCTGAAGTAAGAGAGAGGAGGTTTGAAAATTAGAAGTCTCGTGAGTCACCACAGCTGATGGTGAGGGTGGGGGGAAGACCTGCCTAGTCACCCAGATTTGTGAGAGATACTTAGAGCTAAACTGAGACTAGGAAAGCTGAGCTGCAGATTTCTGCATTTTTGAAAGATGGTACCTTTGACATATTCTGAAACTGGCCTGGTTTGACAAAGGGGTCTATGTGTTTTGGGTATTTTTTAAGGGAGTGGGACATAATGGGACATTGCCATTCTTCTAAATCTGTACAACCCTTAAATAAATGACCCCTTCCTTTTTCACCAAACTCTTGCACTGGGAGTCAAGCTTCTTGGAGACAGGCAGTTGAACCCCACAGCTGTTCCAGAATAGCAATGGCAAGGTTCTATAACAATATCAGTTCCTGCCATGTGAAACTCTCTACAGCAAAGGTGTCAAAAAACAAGGCCCATGGGCCAAATCCAGCCCTCCACCTTGTTTTATCTGGCCTGGAGGCACTGAGCTCCTTGCCTCTAGTTAAGGAGTAGTTACATTTATACAGTCCTAAAATTACATTAGACCCTTTGAAGGCACCTGTGAGGCTGATATGGCCCCTGGTGAAAACGAGTTTGACACCCTGCTGTATAGTGCTACCTAGGACATAACAGCTCACTTCCCTCACATCCAGGATGTGTGAGAGAGGGAGAGACAAGAATCTTTGTAACCTAATCACGGAAATAATATCCTATCACTTTTCCCACATTCTATTTATTTTATCTGAGTCACTGAGTGTGCCATCCATTCCCCACACCCAAGAGGAATGGATGGCACAAAGGCATAGATTCAAGGAAGAATGGCTGGGAATATTTTAGAGAATGCCTACAGAAAGTTTATTTTTAAAGTAGTATATACATCAAAATAAATTTTTCATTAGACTGTTATTTAAAAATTTAATATTGTATTTGGGGGTACATAATTAAATTGAACAGCTCATCAGTCTAATTATTAGAGAATAAAAATAACTTTATGATTAAAATAGAAAATACAGAATTGATAATGATGCCAACCTGAAATTGAAAGATTCAAACTGACTAGTGAAACTTGAAACATGCAAGTATCTTTTCATTTTATTATGCTCCACATCATCAGTTTAATTCCAGCAAAACAAAACCTTCCATCAATTAATGTTAATTTGGATTTATTGGTTGATTGCTTTAGCTGCCTTTATTTGTAAACTCAGAAACTCTTCAGACTAGGTTGTATGATCAGCCTTATTCTACAGTTAAGGGTCTTAGCAGAGGTAAGGCAATTTATGCAAGGCCAACAGCAAGAGCTAGAATTTACCCTGGGGACTCTGACTCCAGAGCCTGAGGCAGGAGACAGTCAGGAAGGAAAAAACTCCAGAGGTGCCCCAAGGCTAAGCTAAAGGACATCCATACAAGACAGAGACCTTGTTCTAAGACCAGTTATTCTGCTTTCTGCTTTCTGAATCATGGTGAGTCATGAATGCACCTGTGAAGAAGGTGCTCTATGGCCCTGGCTTCATTATAATAGCATTATAACAAATTAACATTGTCCCCTTCTCTGGTGGCTAATCAAGGAAAATAATGGGAGACCTAATGTGCAGTAGCTTTAAAATACAACCACTTATACATACGCAATAAAAGCCCACCAAAACTAGCCAGAAAGGACCCACCCTTTAAGAATAGAATCCCTCCAGTCCATGAGGTCAATCTCTGCTCAGGTTGGCCCGCTCCCATATTCCATGGAGCATGCTACTACTTAATAAATCTGCTCTTTCTCTTTATGCTATAAATTCTGTGTATTCAGTTCAATTCTTTTTCCGTGATCACCAAGAACCTGATTACCTGTGCCCACCTGTGACAAGCCTTCATTCTTAACAACAGTGAGATTTGGAGATCATGAAAAAAATGGACATTTAAATTAACATAGATTGACATATTACTTGTGAATAGATTGCCCCACAACTATTCATTGTAGTGCACTGTTTGAGAACCAGATGGACTCATTTCCACTTCTATTTCCCTTCTATCCAATGGCATCTATTATGCACTAGCAAATAATTAGGCTAAGGAATAACGTAAGTGGGCATTCCTGATTTATCACACATCCAACCATTCAATTGTCCAACAGTCCATCCAATTGTCCAACAATCCATTCATCCATTCTTCTAACCCTCCTGATTCATCTGTCCTAAATCCATGAATTTCAAACTCTAGCCTTAGCATTAACATGCTAACCTGTATTTATAATCACATCTGCACACTGCTTGTCTTATTGTTACAGAACAGAGGTCCAAGGTGGGGGCGCAACACTTGGTCCACTGAGGGATGCCAAAAAACTGCTACAGAAAACAGGGCCCCTCCCAAGGACGGTACACTAATACCTACTGGGCTCTCTGCCTCCAATTGGAAAGATATCTCTCAATGCCAGAGATTTGTGAAAAGGAAACAAAACATTTATTTAATGCTATTCAGGCCTAACAACTCCATTAAAATATCAAAGTCCTTTAGAGTATACACCTACATACACACACACACACACACAGCACTCCCTTCCCCCCCGTCCTAACTCTGGGTACCATGAATTAGGGAAAGAGCACACCTGTGTTTTTCCAGGCCGCTGGTATTGTCAGCTGTGTTGACCATCCAGGCAGGATCTCCAATTAATCCAAAGTCATGCGGCACCTTCCACTGGCAAGAGTTCTTTGTACCAAGTTCCAGTCAAAGTCTCTCCTGCTTTCCAGGCTACATGGCCAGAGGGAGCACCCGAAAGCCGCGTAGGCCTCTTCTACCAAAGCTGCAGGGGCCCACACTCCACCAAAAGTGCGTGTCTTTCTTCTTCACCTGGCCGCAGGGATCTCCATTCTGACAAAGCTGCATGGTTTTCCCTTTCACCTGGGAAAGAGGGGGTCTGCACGCTGCCAAAACCACATGGGTCTCTCTTTCACCTGGCCAAGAGGGGAAACTTACTCTGCTGAAACCACATGGCTCTCTCCCTAATGGCTGCTGTGTCTGGGTTTAAATCCCCGTGCCCATCTTCCTCTATACCCGTATTTCCGACTCCTTCCACAATCAGTTACACCTGCCAGTATTTCTGTATTATTACAAGTTTACTGGGCTGCCATCATTAGTCTGAGCAGGTATGGCCCCATGTCCTAGAGCCAATCTTCTCAAAGCTCCCACACAGGCGCTATAACTCAGGGGATCTACCCCCCAGTCACATCTTGGGGGGAAGTGACTTCATTCCCCTAGCTCCAAGCGTGGCCACAGCCATTTAACATATCCAAGTGACCCCCCAAAGGCTATAGATATGTTAAATGACCAGGCCATGGATTAGCTGCAAGGCTGTGGTTGTACAAAACAGCCCTGCATGTTCCTGCTTCATGTGTCCTTTCCCCCAACTCACACCTTTGCGGGGAAGGGGTAAGGACATCTTATATGTCTCTCCAATATTCCTATACACTTTGAGTTCTGGACACCATTCCAAATCTTTTTTTTGGGCCCCACCTTGGCTGCACCCTGTATTAATATTACTGTTACCAAAGCCCAATAATAAGTTTGTTCTGCCTGTGTGCTCTGAGGAAAAAGAAAGCAACAAAATCATGAGTAGGGTTTTTGTAATAAAGAAAAGAATTAATTTATTAGAAGCAGCCAATCTGAAGATGTGTGAGCTTGTGCTCTGAAAGACTGGAGTACCCAATAGCATGTAGTTACAGATTGTATAAGGCAAAAATCACAAGACACCATAGGTTAAGGGATTCAGAGTCGTGTCAGGAGCTGATTGGTCAGAGGAGAGTTAAAGGTAATAAATTATTTCTTCAAGTGTTGAGAACAACCCTGAGGTGAGCTCCAACAGCCAGAAGAGGTAGCTAAGGGTGTCAGCCTGCCTTAGGGCTTAGGAGCTCAAATGTCACTTTGATTAAGATGTTATCCAGAGCCTGCTGGGGGCTCAAACCTTGTGACCTTTCTCGAGTTGATCCCTGAGGCAGCAGAAGACAATAGTCCAGTTCTCTAGGTGAGAGACTAAGATCAAGTCAATGAAATGCAGTCAGAGAGAGAGAAGGAAAAATGATTGTTTTAAAATTAGAGTTTAAATACACTCAGTAAGAGGGCCCTCAATTTCAATATCAACTTTATGAAATATAAATGCCTTTTTTGGCTTTAATATTTGTGAAACTGAGGGCTTTATATGCAAGTTGATTTTTCTTAAATAGACTTTAAAATAAATTTATGAGAATTAATTAAAAATCAAAAGGCTTTTAGCCACCATAGTTACCAAATTGGGATTCAACTTGTTCTTATTTTGAAATATTTATAATGAGGACAGGAACAGGTGTGACCTTTGTCTTTATTTCAGGAACTGTCCCACCTAATTAGGGGAAAAGGCCCACCTTAACCTGAGGATATGGGAAAGGGATGGGAGAGGAAAGGGCTGTCTCCCTCCTCCAACCACCAACCCTCCCTGGCTATGGGCTATTGCAATCAACTGGTTTGAAATGCGATTGTTTTCCTGAGCACCCGTGGGGCCATCCTTCAGTCAATATTTCATATTCATTAACTAATGAACAGCTGGAGGCTGGTAAAGCCTTTCCGGGAAGGCTGCTTTCAGAGCTTGTTAAGTCAATACTCCTCCCTTCATTGCCCTCCTTTCTAGAAGCTGCTTTCGGCTGCCCCTAAGCATTAAGGCCAAGGCTTGAACATTATGCCCTATATTGACACTGTCTTATGTCCTTTGGGGCCTGTGAAATATGTGTATTTGGGCTGTTCATGTATACAAAAATAAAGGGAAATTTGGTTGCTCAAATCCACATTATTTTTTAAGATTCAAAAGCTTTATTTCCAATCTTCCTCCATTCTTGTCCCTGGTCCTGTCTTCTCCTGGTCCTATCTTACTTTCTCTCTATTTTCATCTCTCTTCTTTTTCTTTGTTTTTCAATCTGGTTAATTCAATATAGATTCCTTAAATAATTTACCTGTTTATTTCAGGTCTATCATTTTGGAGAAGACCATTTGGATCGACTGAAAGAAGTGCTAGTTAAAATGATTGGCACAGGAGGCCCCTTAGTTAATGAAGATTTCCTCTTCAAGTTGATAGTAAATAAAATACTGTTCAAAAACATGTTTGGCTTATAGGAATGGTTCTATAGAGTTAGTTCTATTATTTTCCTCTAAATCTCTTTCTCTCTAATATTCATCAAGTAGAAATTGTAAATTTTAACCACCCTTTTCTACAGAGCCATAATAATCTAATGATTTAGATTAATATTTGGGAATATAACATCTTTTACATTGCAAAGTAGCAGACTATGCCCCCAAATATGCTTCTTTGACATATCAATTATTTTGAGATTTTTAAAAAGATTTTATTCATTCATTTTTAGAGATGGGGAGAGAGGGCAAAACTCATCAATGTGAGAAAGAGACATGGATCAGTTGCATCTTGTACTTGGCTTGACCAGGGACTGAACCCACAACCCAGGCATGTGTTGGACCAGGAACCTAACTGGACCTGGACAGGAATCTAATAGGGGTCCCCTCCCCTGCAGTACAGTGCCCATCCAACTGAGTCACAGGGGTTAGGGTGTTGAACCAGTTATTTTTAAGAAACAGCAGACACATGTGAAGCTCTGAAAACAGTAGTAGTTGCCCTTTTGTAAGAGACATTTACATTTATAAAGGAAATCTCTGTCTGTAAGGGCATCTCCCTCTGTATATCAGAAGTATTCTAAGTCTCTAGAAATTCTTATCAGTGGGAGAGGCAAGAACTGAAATCTGCCTAACAACCTTACCCTTACTTACTGAGCTTTGTGTTATAACCTCCCAAAACTGTTCCCCATCCCAACATCTACTTTTGTCTTTTGCTACAGATGATATTCATGGTGATAGGGTGGGCCATTTTGAGGAGTTACTCAGTTTTCTTGAGACTCTTCCATGTATACAGAGGTATACATGTTTTTTCATTTAAATTTCTGTTTGTCTTACTCCTGTTATTCTGTTTTTTGTTATAAAGAGGTGTCTCAGCCAAGAACCTAAAAGGGTAGAAGAAAAAAATTATTTATCTATCCCACCACAGATATTAAGTTTTATTTTAGGCCTTGCCTTTATCTCAAAGACTCACTTAGGCATTCTTGTTCTTTATATCTTAAACATGTGGCTCTACAGAATTATTTTAGTTGCAAGACTGACCATGCTTTGCTTTCCTATGCTTGAGAGAAAGCATTCATTGCAGTATTTGAAGGCGTATTGGTTAGATTGTCACTACTTAGATATTCTTAGGGAGCCCTCTTCTGTTTTCAGGTGGTAGTAGTGTAGATTTTAATTGTATTTTAGGTTGAAAGATGCTATTATTCTGTATAAAATTTGTATAAAGGTAGGGTTTGTATTAGCATCTGCTTTCACTGGCAGTGGGGCTTAGGGATGAAGAGATAGACAGGATGGTCTACACCGGGATATAAAAACATCCTAACAATCTGACTGTCAGATTTTTTCTAACAAGTATCTTTGGTCTGTCTTTTCTATAAATTCATAATGTTGACAGGAAAGAAAAGTATTATGATCTCTTATGACAGGTGAGAAGACAGAGACACAATTTCCCCAATATTTATGGATCCATAAATAATAACAAAATTCTGTATATAAGTAAATATTTTACTTCCCTCCTTTTTTTCCCTCCCTTCCTTCCTTCCTTCCTTCCTTCCTTCCTTCCTTCCTTCCTTCCTTCCCTCCTATCTTAGGACACTTTTATTGTGTTTTTAAAAGAAATTTAAGGGAGTACATTTGAAGATATAATTGGCTTTATTAAGTGATTCAGGAATTGCACACCATCCCATCTAGCAACTAGAACATGGCTTCCAGTGAATGTATAAAATGAAGGGTTTTTATATGGAGAAGGGGAAGAGAGAGAGCTATTAGCAAAAGAAAATAATTATTTTGGGGGGCAGTCATGTAAAATACCTCTTCTTTCTATGGGGGATAGAGAGGACACATATGACATATTACCTTACTGGTGCTGGACCAGAAAATTCTGGACTGATTAATTAAGATTATGTATCCAGGAGAGGCTGAAACTGCAATTAGATCAGGTATTAAATCTAGGTTTAATATCCTGGACTTTTAGCATGAGAGGTGCCGTATTAGGCCTGTTAATTTTTCTTCAGCAGCTGAAACTAACTAAAATTAATTTCAGCATGTGAGTGAAGGGCCATATACTAAACCTGGAAAGCTTTGGGGAGGGGGTGGTGGGCAGAAGACAGCATGATAGGGCTTGCAAATTCAGTGACCAAAAGTAAGCACACAGGATAGTCTGAACATGAACATTTCTAACGGGGCAGGCCATGGCATGTAGTCACATCTCAGTGTTATTCCTTCCTTAGCAAAACTCAATATTTACCTTAAGTGAGCCCTGCCCACTATTCTTATGCATCTAGAATAACATACCTTTCAAGTGTTAGAGTGATTTTTTCCAGACCCCTCAAAGACAAAGTAGCCTGCCCCAGAGCACAAGGCCACCAGAGAAGGAGACCACAGAATCCCTCATTGTTAATCTTGTTGCTTGCACATCATCTGCATTTTCTGTGAATGTTACCTGAGTATATAACTATCATATACCCAGTATAAGAGAAGTGTGTTTCTCCATTTTGCTTTTTAATCTGATCATAGAGGTTTTCCTGCTTTTCTTTCTCCCATCTCCTTAATCTACCACCAATGTATTTCATGTACCTCCCTTACATTTTCTTCTTCAATTCTAAATGCATGCCATTCTCTGGAGCATTTTCTCAGTATGCTGAGATTTTGCTTCCTGGCATGTCCTTGAAATTTTGGCTCAAATATCTCTTGTAAAACTTTTCTGTAGGATAGATGTTCATAAGTCAACAAACAAAAAGAGGAAAATTATTTCAAGTTACAGGGGTATTTCACAAAACCCCAAAACCATGGGGCTCTGGGCAGAGACTAGAACTTGGCTCAGATGAACCATCAAGATGGACATTCTAGTCTCTGCCATTTCTTACTCAGCTTCCATCTTCCCATTTTTTTTTCCTGCTTTCTAGTTTTCTCTGTTGCCTCCAAGTTTTCAGTCTGCATGTCTGAGACCACTGGCACTCTCTGGAATCAACACTCTTTTTGTCTTATGTACTAATCACTGGGAGACAGAGAACCAGACCACCTTCCTTTGAGTCAGGTGTCTGGCCTTGACCCATATGACCAGAGGTGCAGGGTGACACAACAGAAACAGGAACACACTCAGCAGGCAATTTCCAAAAGGAGTTTCTGGGCAACTGGCCTGATGATGGATGTCTGAGCTACTTGAAGGACTGTGAGAGCCTTCAAGGGCTCAAGTGCATTCTTCTCCTCAAGGAGAAACTTCTGAAGCTGAAGTCCCACTGCTCACATTCCTGGCCACCTGATGCTCTGATCACCAGGGACACTCAGAGTGGTGCCAGAGACGGGATGTCTTAGTCAGCAGCTACAGATCAAATACCTGAGGACATACTTCTGGAAACCTCAGGAGAATAACAAAAATATCTCTTAATCTAAATCTGGGGAGGTTATTGACACATTCCTGGTTATTCAAATAAAAAGGCTTTTTCTGTGGGTTTATCATTTTTTCCCAAGTGATAATATGGTAAGACTTGAACATGTATCATTCCAAAATATTTTCCTATGAGTATACAAAATTCCATATGAGAATCCACCATGGAAATATCAGGCAGACTTGAAATGCAGAAAATATCACATTTCTTTATTTTTCTAAATGAATTCAGTCATTTTCCAGAGTTGGTAAAACATCCTGTCTCAGGCGTTTTGATGTCACTTGTGTGTGTGTGTGTGTGTGTGTGTGTGTGTTGTCTAGGTGTGGGGAGACTTTCCTTTTCTACCTTGAAATCATACAGAATTGTTTGGATTTGTTTAATCCGGTAATAGGGGGAAGGGGCCCTGTTCCCCAGTCCACCAGGGTACCTTGTCTTGTGTTCTCATACTAATCTTCACACCTTCTGTGACAAGTTGGGGACAAGGTTCCTGAAGATCCTAAGATCCATGCCCCAGACCCAGCTCTTAGGGGACTTGGTTTATGCAGATCTCCAAGGTCAGAGTTCTGTGGTCTATTGGAAGTTCACAGAGTAAGATGCAAGCCCCCACCATTCCTAGAACCACGTGATGCTTCAATTCTTACTAACTCCAGAGAATTGACTTTCCATCCCATGTGTTTATACAACTCTACCACCAGCACCACTACCTTTGGGTGACAGCACCAATTTGCCTATAATACCTTTAAAAGGACTTTGCTTTTCAATGAATCACAAAGGCAGGTAATTAAACCCTATCATCTGGCTGTTACTCTACCTTAAACTTATTTATTTATATTGTGGTAATTTAATAATTTGACATTTCTTGAATGTCCAGTACAGTATGCAAATAATTACTTACATCTAGAGTTTTGTGTTAATTATAGCCATCATTTTTAAAGTCCCTTATGATCCAAGCATATTGCTAAAGTCTTAACCTTCATTAATTTTGATTCTCACAACAATTTGCAAAAGAGGAAACTGAAATTCAGTCACTTACTAAGGTTTATGGAGCTGCATTACCAAATAGAACTACAATGGGAGTCATTGTAGTAATTAAAAATGTTATAGGGCCACACTAAAAAGTATAAAAATAAACAAGATATATTTTAACTTATTGTATGTAAAAGATTGGCATTTTAACACTAAAATTAATATAAAAATTAATGGAATATTTTATATTTTTTGTACCAACTCTTCAAAATATGTGGTGGATGATTTTCATGTATAGCACACCTTAATTTTGACTAGCCACTACTAAAGATAAAAATATGCATCTAAATAGTTCTGCCCTGTGCTTATGACAGTGGCATTTTTCAGTCTTTGTTTTTATTCTGTATGAAGTAAGAGAGGGAAAACAATGGCCTTGGCATTCAAGAAGGAGAAGGATATATAGGAAAGGCACAGACTAATATGTTGAGATATATTACCACTCTCTAGTGAACGATCAATAGAATATGGTGGCTAGGTAAGAGGGAGTAGATTACACTCCCCCCTACACACAGGAGAAGAATCTGGCTGATTTACGTAGGAACAGAGCAGACAGTCAATGGTACCACAGCATATATGAAAATAAGAGATCAAAAATTGTAGCCGACATTGAAAAATCAAATGGTAAGGAGAGTGCTTCAGGACAATAAGGGCCCAGAGATCAGTTTGGGGACCAGGGAGGCTGCAGCCCCAGGCCCGGCGACAGGGCTCTTGGGAGAGAGCTGGGTTCGATCTTCCTCCCTGGCCAAACCGGGTTTGAGCAGCACAGGGAGAGACCTGGATGCTTGAAGTCCCAGAGAGGGGAGTAAGGACTAAGTGGCAAACACACTGGGGCTGCGAGCACCCACGCATAGCCCTAGGAAGAATGTGCACCGGGCCTGTATGACTGGAGGCAGCCTAGCCAGGCACGTGTGCATACAACCTGGGGAGAGAGAGAGTTGTGGAACACCCAGGGACCACACCCCTAGAGCCGGAGAGAGTATGTGCCCCTCAGGAGACCTGGAGCTCACAACTGTAAACCAGCCCATCAGCCTGCTGCAGCCAGCAAGAACAGAAAAACTGGTTCGGCCAGTTTAAAACCAGCAAGAGGTCTTTTTTTGGTTTGTTTGTTTGTTTGTTTTGTTTTTTATGTTTTTGTTTTTCTTTGATTTTTTAAAATACTTTATAATTTTTAATTTTTATTATTTTAATCTCTTAATTCCTTTTGCTTCTCCTTCCTTCTTTCTTGTTTTATTCCTCCTTTCTTTCTTTACAATTTTGTCTCTTCCTCCTTCCTTAGTCTGCTTTTTTTTGAAATACCAACAAATAAGACAAAAAAAAAGGAGCTGTGAAAAGACCAGAGTTGGACCCAAAGAGGGGACATCCCAACAGCTAAGACAGAGAGACAAATTTCATTTTGCTGTAGCAGAGACACTACAAGTTGCTGCATATTTGTATTATTATTATTTTTCATTATTCTTACATCTTTTATTTTAATAGTATTTTTGTATTTTTTTTTTCTGTTTAGTATTCTTTGCTTGGCTGGTTATATTGTATCATTTGACAGGTTTCCCCTGTTCTCCCTTCCACAGTGTATTGCTAATTTTCTATACTTCACGTCACTTGTGTTCCTTTAGCACACTACTCAAAGTCCTATATCCACTATTATTGTTATCCAGATCACATAGATTCTATCATACGATTGTTGCTCTAATATTATTGTGAATAATCGCTGTTACATACTATTGTATATACTACACAATACCCCTCCCAGATCTTAGCCCACTTCATGGTTTTCAGAACTCTAATACTCTAGTGGTTATCTCTATTCTCTCACACACTATACATATTTACTATTTTTTATTCTCACCTTACCTCAGAATCTGACCTCCCACAACCTCACTGCTTTCCAGATCCAGCTCACAATCCTTACCTCCCCAACGAGAGTCTTATCATCTTTCCATCTTCTCTAAAAAGTGGCTAGTCGGGTGGAATATCATGGTTAACACTATAAATAGCCAAAGAATCTCCTATCTCTTCTCTACTGGCTGAAAAATGAAAAAGAACATGAAAAAAGAAAATAGAAACTATCAACAAGGCTCGAGAGGAAATCAAGAATACAATATCTGAACTGAAGAATACAGTGGAAGGAATCAAAAGCAGGATATATGAAGCAGAAGTTTGGATCAGCAAGCTGGAGGACAAAGTAGAAAAAAATGCCCAGAAAGAGGAATAAAAAAAGAGAGGCTCAAAAAAAAATAAGGAGGGTTTAAGAGAAATACAGAACAATATGAAAAGTGATAATATCTGAATAACAGGGATACCAGAAGGAGAAGAAGAGAAGGGGATAGAAAACTTCTTCAAAAAAGTATTGAGGGAAAACTTCCCTAATTCGATGAGAGAAAAAGTCACACAAATCTAGGAAACACAGAGAGTCCCAATCAAGAGGAACCCAAAGAGGCCCATTTCAAGACACATCACAATAAAAATGGCAAAATTCTAAGACAAAGAGAGAATCTTAAAGGCAGCAAGGGAGAAAAAGGAAATAACATACAAGGGAGCCCCAATAAGGTTAGCTGCTGACTTCTCAATGGAAACCCTTGAAGCCAGAAAAGAATGGCAAGAAATATTCCAAGTAATGAGAACCAGAGGCCTACAACCAAGGCTACTCTACTCAGAAAGGCTCCCAATCAAGATAAAAGGGCAAAATAAGAAGCTTTCCAGACAAAAGAAGTCTAGAACAATACACCTCCACCAAACCAGCTCTGCAAGATATGCTAAAAGGACTGCTTTATGGAAAGGAAGGAAAAGAGAGAGAGAGACAGAGGAACAGAGTTCTGAAAATGACAATGAATAAGTACCTGTCAATAATAAGCTTAAATGTAAATGGATTAAATGCTCCAGTCAAAAGACATAGAATAGCTGAATGGACAAGAAAGCATAACCCACGCATATGCTGCCTACAAGAGACCTACCTCAGAACAAAACACCTACACAAACTGAAAGTGAATGGCTGGAAACAAATTTTCCAAGAAAGTGAACAGGAAAAAAAAAGCCAGGGTAACAATACTCATAGCGGACAAAATAGACTTCAAAAAAGGGGCCATAAAGTGAGACCCAGAAGGTCACTTCATAATACTCAAGGGAAGAATCCACCAAGAAGAAATTAACATCATAAATATACATGCACCCAATGTAGGAGCACCCAAATACATAAAATCTTAGAGGACTTCAGGAAAGATATTGACAGCAACACAATTATAGTAGGGGATTTTAACACCCAACTCTCAAAAATGGACAGATCTTCCAAACAAAATACCAACAAAGACATTGTGACATTGAACAAGGCCCCAGACGAAATAGACTTAACTGATATATATAGAGCCTTTCACCCCAAAGAAGCTAAATACACATTCTTTTCAAATGTACATGGAACATTTTCAAAGATAGACCACATCATAGGACACAAAACAAGCCTCCACAAAGTCAAGAAAATTGAACTCATATCAAGCATTTTCTTTGACCACAAGGGACTGAAACTAGAAACCAACCCCAAGGGAAAAAAACCCAAACACTCAAAATCATGGAGGTGAATAGCATACTATTAAAAAATGAATGGGTCAAGAATAAGATTAGAGAAGAAATCAAAACATTTCTGGAAACAAACAAAAATAAGCTCACAACAACCCAAAACTTATGGGACACAGCAAAAGCAGTCCTGAGAGGGAAGTTCACAGTGATAGAGGCCTACCTAAAAAAGATAGAAACATAGGCAACCTAACCCTATGTCTACAAGAATTTCAGGAACCACAACAAAGACAGCCCAGAACAAGTAGAAAGAAAAAAAAAAATAACCAAGATCAGAGCAGAATTAAAATACATAGAGACTAAAAGCACAATTCCAAGGATCAATGAATCCAGGAGCTGGCTCTTTGAAAAGATAAACAAAATTGAAAAGCCCTTAAGCAGGCTTATCAAGAAAAAAAGAGAGAGGACCCAAATAAACACAATCAGAAATGAATGAAGAGAGATTACAAGTGACACCACAGGAATACAAAGCATTGCAAGAAACTACTATGAAGAAGTGTATGCCAAAATCTTTGAAAACCTAGGTGAAATGGACAAATTTCTAGATAAATATAATCTTCCAAAACTCAATGAAGAAGAAGCGGAAAGCTGGAACAGACCAATAACAGCAGAAGAAATTGAAGCAGTAATAAAAATCTCCCAACACACAAAAGCCCTGGACCAGATGGTTTCACAGGAGAATTCTACCAAGCATTTAAGAAAGAGCTAACCCCTATTATTCACAAACTATTACAAAAAAATTGAAAATGATGGAAGACTCCCAAACTCTTTTTTTTAATTTTAATTTTTATTTAATTCTTGTTCAAGTACAGTTTTCTGTCTTATATTCCCAGCCCTGTCCCTCAGTGCTCCCCACCTCCCTCCCATTTCCGCCCCCCACCTTAGTTATTGTCCATGTGTCCTTTATACTTGTTCATGTGAGTCAAACTCTTTTCAGGAAGCCAGCATCATCCTAATCCCCAAACCAGATAAAGACACAACAAAGAAAGAAAACTTCAGGCCAATATCACTGATGAAAATAGATGATAAAATCCTCAAAAAAATATTGGCAAAGTGTATCCAATAATACATTCAAGAAATTGTACACCATGACCAAGTGGGATTAATCCCAGGGATGCAAGGATGGTTCAACATTCACAAACCAGTAAATGTAATGCTTCACATAAACAAAAGCAAAGACAAAAATCACATGATCATATCAATAGATGCAGAAAAAGCTTTTGACAAGGTGCAGCACCCATTTATGATAAAAAACACTCAGCAAAGTGCGAAGAGGGAGCATTTCTCAACATAATAAAGGCCATGTATGAGAGACCTACAGCCAACATCATACTCGATGGGCAAATGCTAAAATCTTTCCCACTAAGGTCAGGAACAAGACAAGCTTTTACCACTTCTATTCAGTATAGTATTGGAAGATTTAACCACAACAATCAGACAACAAAAAGTAATTAAAGGCATCCAATTTGGAAAGGAGGAAACAAAACTGTCATTGTTCACAGATGATGTGATAGTGTATATAGAAAATCCTATAGACTCTACCAAAACCACTCAACCTAATAAATGAATTTGGCAAAAGAGAGGGATACAAAGTCAATATCCAAAAATCAAAGGCATTATTGTATACCAACAATGAAATGGCAGAAGCAGAAATCAAGAAAAGAAATCCCATTTGATGTAGCAAAAAGAAAAAATAAAATACCTAACCAAGGAGGTAAAAGACCTATATGCAGAAAACTACACAACACTGAAGAAAGAAATCAAGGAAGACACAAACAAATGGAAATATATACTGTGTTCATAGATAGAAAGAATTAACATAATCAAAATGTGCCAACTATGCAAAGCAATTTACAGATTCAATGCAATGCTTATTAAAGTACTAATGGCATATTTCACAGACATAGAACAAACACTTCAAAATTTATATGGAACCATAAATGACCTCAAATAACTGCTGCAACTTTGAGAAAGAGCAAAGTAGGAAGGATTATAATACCTGATACCAAACTGTATTACAAGGCCACTATAATCAAAACAGCCTGGAACTGGCATAAAAACAGACACATGGACCATTGGAACAGAACATAGAGCCCAGAAATAAACCCAAGTCTCTACGGTCAATTAATATTTGACAGAGGGGGCAGCAACATAAAATGGAGTAAAAATAGCCTCTTCAAAAAAAGGTGTTGGGAGAACTGGACATGCAAAAAAATGAAACTCGAGCATCAACTCACACCATACACAAAAACAAATTCAAGGTGGGTAAAAGACTTAAACATAAGGCATAACACAATTAAAATCCTATAGGAGAATATAGAAGGAAAATCTCAGATATTTCATGCAGCAACATTTTTACTGATATGTCCCCTAGAGCAAGGGACATAACGGAAAGAATAAACAAATGGGATCTCATCAAAATTAAAAGCTTCTGCACGGCTAAAGAAAACAGTATTAAAATAAAAAGAGGACAAGTTTTATGGGAAAACATATTTGCCAATGATACCTCAGACAAGGGTTTAATCTCCCAAATATACAAAGAACTTACACAACTCCACTCTAAGAATACAAGCAACCCAATTAAAAAATGGGCAAAGGATTTGAACAGATACTTCTCCAAGGAGGACATACAGAGGATCCAGAGACACATGAAAAGATGCTCAATATCGCTAGCTGTCAGAGAGATGAAAATTAAAACCACAATGAGATACCACTTTACATGGGTCGGAATGGCCATCATAAACAAAGCAACAAACAAGTGTTGGAGATGTTGTAGACAAAAGGGAACCCTAGCGCACTGTTGGTGGGATTGCAGACTAGTACAACCACTATGGAAACCACTATGGAATTTTGTAAGAAAACTAAAAATGCCCCTGGCTGGTGTAGCTCAGTGGATTGAGCACGGCCTGTGAAGCAAAGGATCGTGGTTCGATTCCCAGTCAGGGCACATGCCTGAGTTGCAGGCCAGTTCCCAGTGGGGGACACATGAGAGGCAACCACACATTGATATTTCTCTCCCTCTCTCCTTTGCTTCCCCTCTCTCTGAAAATAAATAAATAAAATATTTTAAAAAAATTAAAAATGGATCTTCCTTTTGACCCAGTAATTCCACTCCTAGGATTATACCCTAAGAACTCTGAAACACCAATCCAAAAGAACCTATGCACCCCAATGTTCATAGCACCACAATTTACAATAGCCAAGTGCTGGAAGCAAGCTAAATGCTCATCAGTAAATGAGTAGACAAAAAATGGTGTTACATTTATGCAATGGAATTCTATGCATCAGAAAGAAAGAAGGAGCTGCTACCCTTTGCAACAACATGGGTGGAACTGGAAAGCATTATGCTAAGTGAAATAAGCCAGGTAGTGAAAGACAAATACCATATAATCTCACCTTTACCAGGAACCTATAAACAAAATAAACAAACAAACAAACAAAATATACCCGGACACCGAAATAGAGAATAGGATTACAGTGTCCAGAAGGGAGAGGGGAGGGAATTTCAGGGGAAAAGGGGAAGTGTTTACAGGAACAAGTATAAAAGTCACATGGACAAAAACTAGGGGTGGTGCAAATGGGAGGGAGTGGGGCGGATTAGGTGGGTGGGCTGGGATGGGAGTAAAAGACAAAAAACTGTACTTGAACAACAATTAAAATAAAAATTTAAAGTAAAATAATAATAATAATAATAATAATAATAATAATAATAATAATAACATTACCACTCTACCTCTGGATGATCCCTGTTTCTTAACAATGAGTCCTAATTCACACACATGTCAGTGCAAGGCCTCAGGGGTTCATCTTTGTCGCACACCTGATTCCTAATTCTGGCTTTGTTTTCTTCCTTTGATTTATTCTGGAAGAGTTCCAGCAAAGCGACTGATCTTTTGCAATAGCTTTCCTGCCAAACGAGAGGCATTTTCAGGGCTAAGGCCTGGCCAGGGCCTAAGAGTATGAACAGTTGTGGGACATTGTTTTCAGCTTACCATACTTTTGATATATGAAGACAAAGAGGAGTCTCAGGGAAGAAAGTGCCCAAGAATCTGAACCGAGTCACTAACCTACTGAAGCTGGTAGGAAGCCATCTCAAGGGGACCAGCTGGGGCATGGGGAGTGGGGATGCCTCAGGGAAGGTGGGAGAAAGTCAGCATCTCGGGTGGGTAATTATTGCTGCCTTTCACCAGGGCTCATGGCTGTGCATTGAAGTAGAATGATCTAAGGCCTGATCTACCTATAGTTAATTGCAACTCATTGCCTTGCTCATTCAATTAGGTTGCCTCAGGAAAAGGCCTCAGCTACTTTCAGCAATGTCTGAGAAGCTGAGATTTTTTTCTTTTATTTGTGTTGAGATAAAATTTACACACAGCAAAATTCACTTATTTTAGTGTATGGTTCTATGAGTTTTTATAACCACAACCACCACAATCAAGATATATAACATCTCCTCTCCAAATTCTCCTGCCAGTTTGTGGATAATTGTTATATTCACCCATCACTGGCAATCACTGATCAGTTTTTTTGTCCCTGAAGTTTTGCCAGTTCCAGAAAGTTAAATAAATAGATGTAAAGAACATGTAGCCTTGTGCTTCTGGCTTCTTTCACACAACATTTTTTTTTATCTGTAGAGGGGAAGGGAAGAAGAGAGGGAGAGAAATATCAATGTATGGTTACCTCTCATGCATTCCCTGCTGGGAACAGGCCTGCAACCCAGGCATGTGCCCTGACTGGGAATTGAACTGTGATCCTTTGGTTCACAGGCCCACGCTCAATCCATTGAGCTATACCAACAGGGCAACAAAATGTTTTTGAGATACATCTATGTTGTTGTGTGTATTACCAATTTGTTCCTTTTTATTACTATGTACTATTCCACTGTATAAATATGCTAAAATTTGGTTACCCATTCACAAGCTAGATGACAGATATTTGGGCTGTTTCCATCTTTTGTCAATTACAAGTAAAACTTCTATGGACATTTGTGTAAAAAAAAGCCCCAGAGGTATTTCAATTTGAATTTTATGAATCCCATAATTTCATAGTACTCAGTTACATGCTATGTTGGCCTCCCCAATATGCTGAATTATATGCATGCACAACATACATATACGAGATCTGTCCAGAAGGTATCCAACCATGTAAATATGAAAAACAAAGATAGTTATTAAGAAATATACAAGATACAAGAAACCTTGTACATATGACAATGATGCCTCAATCCCTTTCAAAGTAGTCACCTTGGGACCTCACATACTTCTCCCAATTGTCATCAGCTGCCCCATTGTATTTTCCTGAATCTCATTGACAGTCTGAAATCTCTTCTGTTTCAAAGGTGATTTTTGTTTTGGGAAAAGTCAGAAGTAGCTAGGCACCAGATCTGGGCTGTAGGAGGGCTGGGCTGAGTCACCTGGTTTATTTGATGTTTCACCATAAAGCTCTGCATGAGATGTGGTGTATGAGTGGAAGTATTGCTGTGATAAATCTGCCAGTCACCAGTCGCCCATAGCTGAGGCCTTCTGAATTATTTGGATAGTTTCCATGGAGGACTGTTCAAATGTAATGCAAAATTTGATGCAGATTAATTGCTCTATTTACTCAGTCATTTTGAATGTGATGGCCACACAGTACACATGCTTACTCAACAATGTTCACCATCCCCACTGACTAGTATAGTGAAGTTGTCATTGTTCACGTAAGTGTATACCAGTCCACTAGCCTTGGCTGTCAAGTTACATCAATGTTGTGCAAATCATTCTTGTTATATTAACAGTGGCTGGATTTTTTCTTGACTCACCTCATACATACATGAACTCCCTCACACACATGAACACACTATATTTAAATAATATAAATATCCATATATACATGTTATTTAAAAACATGACATTATTAAAATGTTTTTAGCTATTGACTCCTGAAACATCCAGCCCAGAATCAGCAAGAGCTATATCCACTTGAGATTTTTGAACTCATTCATTGAATCCCCCTCCACATCCCCATCACCACTACCAATGCTCTTTTCCCAACTGGTACTGACAGAAAGCAGTGACATCATAATCAAAATACTGGGAATCAAGATGCTCATAGAATTGGTTGAGTATGGACACAAAATAGAGGAAAAACTGAAGGCTATATAAAGTGAAATAAATGAAAATGTACAGGGAACCAACAGTGATGGGAAGGAAACTGGGACTCGAATCAATGATTTGGAACAGAAGGAAGAAAGAAACATTCAACAAGAACAGAATGAAGAAACAAGAATTCAAAAAATGAGGAGAGGCTTAGAAACCTATGGAACAATGTTAAAAGTTCCAACATTGGAATCATAGGGGTGCCAGAAGGAGAAGAGGAAGAAGCAAGAAATTGAAAACATATTTGAACAAATAATGAAGGATAACTTCCCAATCTGTCAAAGAAAATAGATTTCCAGGAATTCCAGGAAGCTCAGAGAGTCCCAAAGAAGTTCAATCCAAGGAAGTAGACACATCATAATTACTTTACCCAAGATTAAAGATAAGGAGAGAATTTTAAAAGCAGCAAGAGAAAAGGAGACAGTTACCTACAAAGGAGTTCCTATAAGACTTTCAGTTGATTTCTCAAAAGAAACCTTGCAAGCAAGAAGGGGCTGGAAAGAAGTATTCCAAGTCATGAAAGGCAAGGACCTACATCTAAGATTACTCTATCCAGCAAAGCTACCGTTTAGAATGAAAGGGCCTATAAAGTGCTTCCCAGATAAGGTCAAGTTAAAGGAGTTCATCATCACCAAACCCTTATTATATTAAATGTTAAAGGGATTTATCTAAGAAAAAGAAGATGATCAAAAATATGAACAATAAAATGACAACAAACTCACAACTATCAATAAATGAACCTAAAAAAAAACAAAGCAAAAATGAACTAAGCAAACAACTAGAATAGGAACAGAATCCCAGGAATGAAGATTACATGGAGGGTTATCAGCAGGAAAGGTAGGTGGAAAGGGGAGAATGGGGGAAAAGTTACTTGGAATAAGAAGTATAAATGGTAGGTACAAAATACACAGGAGGACATTTAGAATAGTATAGGAAATGTAGAAGCCAAAGAACGTGTATGTATGACCCATGGACATGAACTAAGACAAGGGGAATGTGGGAGGGGGCAGTTCAAGGTGGAGTAAAATATAGGGGGAAATGGGACAGTTGTAATAGCATAATCAATAAAGCATATTTAAAAAATAAAAAAGAATATACAATGAGGTAGAGGGTTATAAGTCAGAAAAATAGACTGGAAACTATGTTTTTAAAATTTGATCAATTATTTCAGCCGGTCTGTGCAGAAGCAAGCATTCTCTTACTAATGTTTGGCCTAGCCCTTATAAATAGCTAGTTTGTAATATCTATAAAAATAAAAAAACAAAATGAGCAAACGTGCAGAACAGAAACAGAATCACATATATGGAGATCATTTGGAGGGTTATCAGTTGGGAGGAGGAAGAGGGCAATTGGAGAAAAAGGGGCAAGGATTAAGAAGTACAAATTGGATAGGTACAGAATTGATGGCGGGCGGGTGGGGGATGTTAAGAACAGTATGGGAAACAAAACAGCCAAGGAACTTACATGTATGACCCAGAGACATGTAATAAGCAAGCGATTGCTGGAAAGAATGAAGTTACTGGGTGGAGGGGGTCAAAGGGGAATAATTGGGGCAACTGTAATAGCATAATCAATAAAACATTTTTTTAAAAAAAGAATTACAAATCAGCAAGTCTATTAGCATGGAAACAAAATTCATTAGTGATAAGTTCTCATGGAAGACAACAGATCTAGCCAAGGTGGGGGTGAAAGGCATGGGCCTGGCAGCAAAAAGCATCGGATCTTTTGTATTAAGGACTTATATAGTCAGTAGGATGGGAATTCGGGATTTACAGATAAGTTGTTGGGTCAAGGCAGTGCAAGCTTCCCCCAGGGACAGACTGACCACCTAAACATAAATATGCGTGGAGGGTTGTTAACCCAGATTTTCATCTTGCTCCAGACCACCTTTCGTCATCTGTTGTAAAACAGGTAGGTGATCCAAAACAGTTAATCAAAATTAGGGCAACCAACTAAAGTTATTTAAGAGTTTTTCCTTGAGCAATGTGGACACTCTGGTGAGACATACTGACCAGAGGCAGGTAATTAACTAAAGTTGCTTTACGGAATTTTTTCTTTGAGTGCTGTGGACCCTCTCCCATCTCTTTCCTGCACTTTGCTAACTTCTACCTAACAATATCATTCCCTTTTTACAGATAAAAAAATTGAGGCTCACAGATGTTAAATAGTTTGCTTAAGACAGCACAGTTAGAATGTGGCAGAGCTGGGATTGGAATGTAGTTGTACTTGACTCCATACTTAAGCTATGAGCCGCTACATTTAATAACCTTCTGGGTCAGTTCTATATTCCCAAGACCTTTTTATCTGTAGGTAACAGTGGAATTGATATGACTGGATAATTTTTACTTCCACAGGTTCTTTGTTTTAAGATTTTATTTATTTATCTTTAGAGGGGAAGAGAAGGAGAGAGAGAGAGAAATATCAATGTATGGTTGCCTCTCATGGGTCCCCTGCTGGGAACTGGCCTGCAACCCAGGCATGTGCCCTGACTGGGAATCAGACCACAATCCTTTGGTTGGCAGGCCCATGCTCAATCCACTGAGCTACTCCAGCCAGAGATTCCATAGGTTCTTATGTATGGACCTAGAACCCCATAATGCCATTCTATGGAGACAATCTGTGGTCTGTTCTATAATTTTTTCACATTGCATAACTTTCATGGTTATTTTATTCAACTCTACATATTAGACATACTCTGTATGAGAGATTCTTTTTGGTTAAACTTGACAAAGAAAGTTCTTTTAGATACACAGCTGGCATTTGATTGCTGAGGCTACCTTGGGTTGAATACTAAAGTTAAAGGGGGCCAGAGAAGGGCAGGTAGAGTCCCTGCTGAGGGGTTCAATGTGCCAGCAACCAGGAAAGGACTTTGTAAGACCTTAGTTGCTTTCCCAACATTTGGAGTAAGTATTATCATTTTTCTTTTACAGATGAGGGAACTGAAGCTCAGAAAAAAAATAAAGAAATTTGTCCAATGTCCCTTGACAAATTAGTAGTAGGATCATGATTTAGGCTTATCTCTCTTTAATTTTTTAGTGTTTCCTTACAGTGAGCTGTTGCCTGAATTAGAGAGGGTTATTGACTTTTTCTTGTGGTATTTATTATCAGGGGAGTGGTACCATTTAGAAGGCATCCTGCAAGATTTATCCGTTTCTGAGATGAAAAAACACTGGGAACTGGATGTGCTTTTAGTTTGCCCAAATGGGTTGATACCAATGCATTATCTCAACAAAAGCAGGAAAATGGACCAGGTAGGAGTAGGTAAGTCTAGATATGTCCAGGTGGTAGCGTTCCTGTTTAATTTTGATGAAATTACTTTAAAAATCTACATTTCCTGTGTAAATTAGGTTCTAAAGCTAGCAAGTAAGGAGAAAATTACATCAAGCCAAATTTATCCTTAAACTTTCCCAAGGAAGGAGAAATGGGAATTGAACAATTGTTTCCAGGATTCATTTAGCCTGGTCACGCTCCAGTATTATAACAGATTGCTGTTTCTGCAGCATAACTGACCATGAGGTGAAGAAGCTGGCTTATGTGAAGGGACCATGTTGCATAAACTCTATTTCTTTTTAAGTGTGCATTAGATGTGAACACCAGAAGAAACCATGTCCATGACTCCCACTCCCAGCTCACTCTAGAGGAGAGCTGTCTGCACTGTTGGCATCTTCCTTGCTGTTGTGCCCCATCACCTTGTCTGAAAAGGTTGTTAGCTCAGGCTTTGGTGCACATTTATGTCTGCAAAACACGTGTCTGTGTGGGACAGCAATGACAGAGCAAGCTGAAATCTCCTTCCATAAATGCAGTAATAAGGCTTTTTAACCTCATGGTTGTACAAAAAGCAGAAATAGTAAAACATGGTTCTTCTCTCTCAAATGGATGGGACCGAGTAGAAGATGTCTTTCTAGATGCAACCAAAGACCACGAAAGGGAAGGAGAGAGAATTAAAAAGAAGCACCAAGAAGACATTTTTAGAATAATTTCTCTTAATATTTTATTGTTTAAATATACATATATACACATTTAATACATATATGTAATACTCACACACATATTTCTCCAACAAGAATGGAGAACATATAATGAATATGCAAAGTGTCAAAGAGGATTGTTTTCTGGTAACAAAAAAATCATTTATGTAGTACATGGATAACTAAAACAAAACTTCTCTAAGGTATTATTTTTACTATTTGTAAATTTTTCTTACCCATTTTATTAAATTGGTTAGTTGTACTTACAAAGCAAGTCAAGATTGTTGAATTAGTTAGATTACCTTCTTGGTGACCTTTTTATATTAGCTATTAATGTCTGAATTCAAAGGCTGTCAGAAGTTTATATACAAATTTTAAAAGCCCCAGATGACATATTTCAGTAGAAGGTGGGGTTGGAAGTGAACACCTCTGCTCTCCTTCCAGCTACCTGATCAGCTTTGTGGATTTGATACTGCCTCTGGCTATCGAGGTCTCAGTTTATTTATGAGAAAAATAATTCACACATAGCATTCTCTGTGCTAGTAATGATGGCAAACACTTTGAAATTTGAGGCTATGAGCATACCATTTAAAAGAGAATTACAATGACTTTTGCTCAGAAATATGTTTTCCACTTTGTGCTTGTAGAATTGTTTGAGGAAGGCTCTCTCAAATGAGACTCAGATAGGAAAAGAAAAGGAGAGATGGGATTTGACCTTCACTGATTATATAGCAGCTATTCCTCCAATGGGTCAGGAGCACAAGGGAGAGAAAAAAATGTACAGGGTAGAATTTCCTGGTTCTAAAAGTGGGGTGAGAGTATGAAAACATTATTTTAAAAGATAAACATCATTTTATCTCTTGCCCTGGCTGGTGTAGCCCAGTGGATTGAGCCGGGGCCTGAATCGAATTGCTGGTTCAATTCCCAGTCAGGGCACATGCCTGGGTTGCAGGCCAGGTCCCCAGTAGGGGACACATGAGAGGCAACCACACATGGATGTTTCTCTCCCACTCTTTCTCCTTTCCATCCCCTCTCTCTAAAAATAAATAAATAAATACATAATATAAAAGCCTCTCTGCATTTCCAAATGTGAGTTTCTTTAAATATTAACAGGTATTTCCACCTATTTTTTGGTTTTGGTTTGACCCAAAGATATTTCATAGTCAACCACATCTGAGAATTTCTGTTAAACTCTTTTTTTAATACAGAACTTCCCAGAGACTTCAATGTTAACACACATTATAACTCTGCAAGAAAGAAGAAATGCCCTAAGAAAAAGAATTTTCAAAACTTCCTTGACCATAGAACATTTTATAAAATATATCTCTGAAAACTGGTATTCCTTGGGATGTAGTTTGGAAATATTTGTTTAGGCTGTCCAGCATTAGTGAGTAGAGAAAGTTAGATTCCTGTAATAGAGGGTAGATGGAGTGAAAACTGTGATCTCATTGAGTAGCTGTTACAAAATCAATGATTTGGAATGTTGTTAACCAATCTTTGCCTCCCTGCAGTTTATTTACTAAATAAATCCAGATGACCAAAAGGCAAACCTGATCCTGTCACAAGTACTCAGACATACTGGCTTATTGCTTCAAAACTCTTATTTGGCTCCCATCACTCTAGAGATAGACCTCTAGCAAAATCTTCAAGGCAGTGTGTGGTCTGGCCTGCTTTACTCTCCAACATGGTTTAATACCAGTCTAACTTCTTCCTGAGGTTGTCATAAATTACCACAAACTTGGTGGCTTAAAACAAACCTATTACTGTTGGGAGCTACAACTCAGAAACCTAAGTGTTTCATTCTCCCTCCAAAGTCTTTAGGGGAGGATCTTTCCCCTCCTCTTTAGCTTCTGGTGGCTGCAGGTCTTCCTAGCCTTGTGCCAGCATCACTGCAACCTCTGTCTCCATCTTTACACAGTCATCTTCTCTCCGTGTGTCTGTTTCCTCTTTTAAAAACACCAGTCATATTGGATTAAGGAACCACCACCTCCCAGTAAAACTCCATCTTAACCAATTACATATGCAATACCTTTATTTCCAGTTAAAGTCACAGTTTGAGGTACTGGGGCTGGGATTTCATCATATCTTTTAAAGCAATACAGCTCAACCTAAAACAATGAACACACTTGCTCTCTCCTCTCTATCAGGATTCATCACTATTTTGTATTACCTGGATTTCTTGTATACACTCCTTATCACAAGACCTTTACAAATAGTCCTCCTTCTGGCAATTCCTCAGTGGGCTACTCCATTTGTTACTTTACTTCTCTGTTCCATAATCCTCTGACCTTTCTTTTTTTTTAATATTTATTTATTTATCTTTAGAGGGGAAGGGAAGGAGAGAGGAAGAGAAAAATCAATGTATGGTTGCTTTTGGTGCATCCCCTGCTGGGAACTGGCCCCTGCCGGGAACTGGCCTACAACCCAGGCATGTGGCCTGACTGGGAATCGAACCGCGATCATCTGGTTCACAGGCCCGCGCTCAATCCGCTGAGCTACACCAGTCGGGGCCTCTGACCTTTCTAATAGAATCATTTCTGCCTATTATACATTTTCCAGCATCCCACAATGTGTTCCATAGCACTTACCACACCTGTGAGTTTATAGTATGCATGTGAGTATAGTAATATATAGTATTGTCTTCTCATCTATCTTTCACACCTTCCTCTTTAATAGACAGAAGCTGTGTCAGCTTTGCAATCAGTAGTATCCCTAGCACTTCACATAGTTCCTGGAACAGCTTAACAAAAACTGCCTTCATATTTTTACAATAAGATTTTTGAGTAGACAAACGAATTACTAAATGAATCAATGAAATCACAAGCTTTTCTAAACAGACAGACATTCCAGACAAATTGTCTCCTACCTTTTGTTGTAATGCCAAAAGGCATGTGCCTAATGAGGGAGAAACAACATGCCTCTGTGTGGCATGTTCTCCTCACACACAGTGGGGTGTGCCTCTGACATTTTGGAGTTTCTGTTAAACTCTTGTTATTGTAAAAGTTGACTCTTGCAAAACAGAATGAAATAATTGTTACACTATCCATCTCTGAGTGAAAGCTCCTTTATATTGCCCCTTTGTAGAATGTCTATATTCTTCCTTGGACGGGTACTAGAAAAGAGAATCTGTATCATTTTCATTCAGCTGATCTTAGAGATCTGAGCTCTGTCTGACTGGGAACCTGGCTTCATGATCACAACCTGCATGAACAATAGTTTCCTCTGTTACCAACCCAATGTAGGCAATGTGTTGCTCACCTTGGTTAGAAAATGTTCTCATCTGAAATGGGAATAACTGGGTATTTCTGTCCACAAGTCCCAGGAGTATGATAAATACAATAGTGAAAACACACTGAGAAAGTTTGGTTCAGGAATAAGGGTTTGGCAGTTCTCTTGGTAGTTGTGAAAGTTTATAAAAAGAAGAGGATTCCTCAGAAACAAGAACAGTTTTCCACTGTTCACTCTTCTGTAGAAGTCTTTTCTCCCAAACTCTTAGCCCCTGTTCCTTTTTTCCTTTTATTTAATCTTAGACTCATGTTTCTCACACTCACAACTGAGTCACCTAGAGAAAGCATGTAGACCTCTTTATTTCTCCCCAGACTTAGACTTTCTGGAGTGAGGCAGAAGCATCCTCATGTTTAACAAAATTTATGGGAGGTTCTTCTGTGATCTACAATTTAAGAACAATGGGCTTATGATGAGAAGTTTAGAATAAAAGCTGTGGAAAGATTATTTCAATGAATATTTATAAACACATCCCAGTAGAAAATCACACAGGCTTTATGTGATTTATTTTAATCATTTAAATTTTGCATGGGTGGGGCCAAAACCTTTGAATGTAACATAAAATAAAAATGAAAATTTTGTGAATGTGATATGCATTGAATTTAGATTTGAAAAGGCATGGAAAGTGAAATGAATGGGTCAGTCAGTCAGTTCACATACCATGCCTCTCCTTAATCCTGGCCACAGCTGATGGTCCAATCAGAGTCTTTCTTCAAGAACATTGAAATTAGGGTTAAGAATAGGAATTAGGAGACTATACAGACTTGAGGCTGTGGCTGGAGTTGCTGTTATGGCTCTCATCTTGCTCTGATCGCATGGAAGAGTCGACAAAACTGTTTTTTAAAAGGAGAACAAGATGCAGTTGATATGTATGCATAAGGAGAAGCACTGGGCTCTCAGAGAGAAGGAGAGGGGGAGTTTCGTTCCTGATTTTCCAGTTCCAGGTACCAGGTCCTAGTGATAAGGTATTGTCCTGTATTTTCTGGTAAAGGAATGACATTTATTTTGTATTCTTGTAGTCCCTATAAGGTCACTGATAACAAAAGTGCAGAATTTACTGGGTGATGTTTGAGGTAGGGAGGATGGAGGAGCAACACAGTTTGTTGTATTTTCAGTGACATGTGCCAGGACACATGTTAGCATGACGTGTACTCAGATGTTCTTACTCAATATTGATTTTGCTCTACAATGTATTCTGCTCTGGTTTATCCTGCCATATTATCTGAAAATGCTAATTTCCTTAAAATGGATTTAAAATCAGAAACCAGAGCAGGTGGATTTAAGACTAGCTTATGGCATTGTCACCAAAGGAAAAATGACTCATAGGAAACATTTGTCACCAATAATACTAATCAATTGTGTAAGCATTCTTGAGTATTTTTATATACACAATATCATCAAATGGATTTATCTAAAACAAGTCATCTTTTGTATCATTCTAAATGACATCCAGCACAATACCATAACTCAATGTCAGGCTCCCCCAGAAGTAAGGTCAGCTTGAGTGTGGTGGGTAGGGTAAAAACATGAATGTAATAATTTAAAGTTTTTCATTTGAACATTTCACCTAAAATTTCATATGGTGATGCGTGCTCTGGCTCACGGTGCCCACGGCGTCATGGTTGAGATATGGGATAAGTCCACATGGACTGCCAAGTCTTGTGGAGGAAAAGGGATGGCATGGCTACTCCCTCAAGAGGAGAGTGCCTCAGAAGAGCCTGGCCTTTGCCTAGACAGGCTTTCATTGCGTTTCAATTTGCCCAGGAATACAGGTACAGCTTATTAATCATTGTCAGGCAATAAAGATCAAATGATAGATAGCATACAAAGAACTATAAGGGCTTATTCTGAGTCAGTGTCTCTCAGCTAAAAGGCTATAAAACTTTGGGAAACAAATTCATTTCCTGCTTGGTCCTTTATCATTTAATTAAGAGCATTATTAGCAAAGCAGCCTTCACAGGATTTTACATATCCTTTCTGAGGCCTGATCACCCAGGGAGTCCGCCCTTTCCATGACAGGGCTGCACTGCCCTCTGTCAAGTCAGGCAGAGGAGGCAGATAGCCAAGGAATTAGGAGACATGAGGACTCTGGCTTCGTCAAAGCCAAGGGGCGAGGGTCCATCACCCCCTTTCTCCATAGCCCCCCAAGTCCTTCTCTGGGGCCTCCATGTGATCATGCCTGTCTTAGGTGGTTTCCCCCTTGGGGAATCTTACCTGTCATTGGCTAACTGATCAAGTATTGGGGGCCAGTTATAGAAAAAGGAGCAGAAGCAGCTCCTGCCAGGGAGATAAGATTAGCTTTGTCTCCTTAGTGGCTTATGGTCCAAAGGTCACTCACTCAGCCTTAGCCGTGGGGCGTTTCGGCTCTTGAAATCAGGCAGGGCAGTTTCCAACAACATGGTGTGCTTGAGTGTGATATTGTTACACTACAGAATTATATGATTGTGATTTTGTAATAAAAGAGTTTGTTATTAAAAAAAAACAGGTGTTATTTGTGCAGACCCTGAAGTATGAATCAGAATCACAAGAAACAGAACTCTTCAAATAAAATAGTTAATCAGAAAGGAAAACTCTGAAATGTTAAAATCGGAAGACAAGTCATTTCTCTCCTGATAAGCAAATTTCTTGCCTGATTACTGTCTGCAGCATCTTAGAGAAAAATTAAAGAAAAATTGTCATTGAGATCCTAACACCAGGCACAATGATTTTTTTCAGTTCTAGCAATCTTTATTTCCCTAGAAGTATATCCCTTTCTTTTTTTCCACATTTTTTAAATTGTTGTTCAGGTACAGTGCTCTCCATTTCCCTGCCACCATTCCCCTCCACACCAGCCATCGCCACTTCCCACTCTTGATCCTACCCTCCTTTGGTTTGTCCATGTGTCCTTTTACATGTTCTTGAAAACCCTTCCCTCTTTTCCCCCAATTATCCCCTCTCACCTCCCCTCTGATTACTATCAGTTTGTTCTTAATTTCAATGTCTCTAGTTATATTTTGCTTGCTTGTTTGTTTTGTTGATTAGGTTCCACTTATAGGCCAGGTCATATGGTATTTGTCTTTCACTGTCTGGGTTATTTCACTTAGTATAATATTCTCCGGTTCCATCTGTGCTGTGGCAAAGGGTAGGAGCTCCTTCTTTCTTTCTGCTGCATAGTATTCCATTATGTAAATGTACCATCGTGTTTCTATCCATTCATTTACTGACAGGTACTTAGGTTGCTTCCAGCACTTGGTTATTGTAAATTGTGCTGATATGAACATTGGGGTGCGTAGGTTCCTTTGAATTGCTGTTTCAGAGTTCCTAGGGTATGATCCCAGCAGTAGAATTGCTGGGTCAAAAAGTAGTTCCATTTTTAGTTTTCTGAGGAAATTCCATACTCTTTTCCACAGTGGCTGCCCCAGTCTGCATTCCTACCAATAGTGCACTAGGTTCCCTTTTCTCCACATCTTCTCCAACACTTGTTTGTTGATTTGTTTATGATGGCCATTTTGATGGATGTGAAGTAGTATCTTATTGTGGTTTTAATTTGCATCTCTCTGATGGCTAGTGATGCTGAGCATCTTTTCATATGTCTCTGGGTCCTCTGTATGTCCTCAATGGAGAACCATCTGTTCACAATCTTTGCCTATTTTTTAATGGGGTTTTTGGTTTTCCTGGAGTGGAGTCGTGTGAGTTCTTTATGTATTTTGGAGATCAAACCCTTGGCCGAGGTATCACTGGCAGATATGTTTTCCTGTATAGTTGGTTCTTTTTTCACCTTAATGCTGTTTTTTTTTTTTTACCATGCAGAAGATTTTTAATTTGATGAGGCCCCATTTGTTTATTCTTTCCTTTATGTCCCTTGCTCTAGGAGACATATCAGTGAAGATGTTGCTGCATAGAATGTCTGAGATTTTTCCTGCCAATGTTTTCCTGTAGGACTTTTATGGTGTCACTATTTATATTTAAGTCTTTTATCCACCTTGAACTTATTTTTGTGTATGGTGTAAGTTGGTGATCGAGTTTCATTTTTTTGCATATAGCTGTCTAGTTCTCCCAATATCATTTGTTGAAGAGGCTATTTTTACTCTATTTTACATGCACGATGAACTTTAATGAACCTAAATTAATATGAAACCTAAAAGGCTTTTCCAACTGTTTTACTCCAGCAAGATATCCACTGTCTTCAGATATGGTCAATGCCATGGGTATTTGTTCTCTTGAAAGAGCACTTCTGAGATCTTGGGTTAGAGATGGTAAAAGAATTTTTTATTAGTGTCACACACACACACTCATACCACCCCCAATTTCCAGAATACTCATTTGTTTTCCATGTGAAGAGATGGTTGGCTTAATTAGTCTCACACCTAGAGTGACACCCTTCTTTGAAATAAAATTGCATCAAAATAGACAGCACAATAAGATCCAATTATTGCCTAATAAACATGAAGTTTAAATTGCTTAGGATGAACTGGTCTGTCTCCAGAGTTGGTGTGAGGAAAGATTTGGGGTTCCAATACTTATTGTGAGAACTTTTCAATGCACTGTCAAATCCAGCACAGAAGGAATCAGCATTTCTCACTTTGGGGCACATGTGGTCTTCGAATGACACTGCTCTCTCATTATTCAAAAGCGCATTTTACCACATGTCATCTGGTTTTTCCTCCAGGAAACCAGATCTTGTCTGGCATTTTTAAAAGCATGCTTTCATATAACTCAATCTAAGTGTTTGGGGGATGCCTAGTACTAATTCTTCCTTATAGGACTAACAAGCATTTTTCCAACCTTGTCCTGTGAGAACCTCTGTTATAGAAGAATTTGTACTCAAATACATTTGGAAAGTACTGCAGACTTCATTTCCCTCTCAGAGGGCCACAATCCAGGTTGTATGGATTATAAGTTTCATGCATTCAGGTGCCATGTCTTTCACAGTCCTCCTGTATCCCTGGGTTCAGTGTAAGACTGGCACATGCTAGGTTAGTAAGAAAATGGTTAGATAGAATAGCAAAGGCTCTGAGAAATGCCTCAGTAAGGAAACCCATCTACTTTTATTTAATCTACTATTGCCTTCTAAATGTTTGACCACAGAACTCAAAAGTTTTTTAAGGTAACACCATATTATGTCTACGGAACACAATTTGAAATGATGGCCTAGGTAATTTTCACTCCATTCTCTAGTAAGTTTTACCTTATCCCTTTAATAAATTAATTTTTAAAAGCATAAACTCAGCCACTATTTAAAAATATATGTCTGGTCTGGAAATTTGCACATCATTTTATGTTTTAAAGGTCAGGAGAGTGTAAACAGTGGGAGAAAAAAATTAGAATGGGTGAGTCCTTATACCTCAGAATAAGCTGTGACACAAGTTCATGTGACAATTTTCATGTATAATCCAGGACTTAGTACAAAAATTTTTCTGAGTAATTTGTGGGTCCCACTTAACCAAATATAGTCACTGATATCTTCTCATTTTTTCATAGCCTCTGTCACCCTCTCATACTCTCCTGGTGCTGCATCTTTTTTTCTATGGGGTTTTGCGACACTGCCTCCTTTGGGTCTGTCAAGCTGCCTGAAAAGCTATTCTTCCTGCCCCTATTCTCCTAGTTAACTTTTCCTTAACTTTCATATATGGGTTCAAGCATAATTTATTACCCAGGAAAAAATTCCTTAGTCTCTAACCTCATAGAATCCTAAACTTCCCCATAGTAGAATTAATGGCAATTTTAATCAAATAATTAATTAATTAGTTGCTTAATATCTATGCCCTCTGTAGATTGGAAGCTCCATGAGACAAGGATAGTGTTAGTCTTGCTTAGTGCTGCATCAAATTGTGTGCTTGCTGGGTGCTCAATAAATATTTTTTTTGGTGAATGTAGACCTTACTTTATAATTAAATGGGGCTTGAAAATATTCATATAGCCTGTATTAGCTAACAATTTTTTCCTAACAGAACATTGTCCTTACCAAGAGAAGAACTATCTCCACATAATTTTGATGACAATTTGTGTATTTAATGAAGTTAAGAGTTAGTTTTAATCAAAGTAGAGGTTCAGTTCACTTGTATCTCTTATCCGCTAATGAAAGTGATTCTTTTCTCTACTTATATATTTCTGTCCAGCATTAATTGGTAAATACTTTTATTTAATTCAGCTGCAAGGCCTGCCCGGTACTGGGTGCTGAGAATATTGAAAAGGTCAATTTTAGTGGTCCCCCCTTTTCTCATGGGGTAGGTAACCTGACTGCAGGCTGACAGAGTCCTTGCGGAAATTAGGATTGATGAGAGCCTAAAAAAATTTCATTCAGTTAGGGTGAAATACATTTGTGGACAAAAGTGGTTTTATATAAGACCTCTCCTTTTAATTCCCTTTCCCCCTCTTTATCTCAGGATCATCAGAGTTTGCAAGGTCATTCTAAATCACGTTTGAGGTAAGCAAAGTAGATTTGGTTGGCCCGGTTCTTTACAAACGTTACTTGTCTTCCATTTTCTTCCCCTTCCCTTTTTAGTCATTCTCACAATCACCACTCCTGCATTTTGATGTCCCTGTTCAGAGAACTGAGGAACAGGAGAATCACTGGCGCAAGAAATAAAAGAGAGAACATAAAAAACACTTAGTATTAGTAAAAAAAGGATGCTGTGTATATTGATTTTCTATAAGCTGGTTTTATCTTTCCTTTTCCTTTCTCTTTCTTCCTTTCTTCACCTTACTTACTTTTTCTCTTTATTTCCTTTCTTTCCATCTTCCCATGTCCTTATTTTTTATATTCTAGAAGATATCTGAAGTGTCTTTTAGTTGGTGCCTCTCTCACCAACAATATTAATATTGTTTTGCAGATTTTCAAATGTCTGTAAGCCCAAGATGTTCTTACTCAAAATTGAATGTGAAGAATTAATCATTAGCAATATCATTGAATTAGGATTTTTCTTTATATGTAATCTGTTAAATAATTTGTGAAACTTTCTCTTTTCAATATTGAAAGCTATAATCAAGCCCATGGGTCAGAGAGTAGTTAGCAAATGCAATGGGAGAAGATGCCGCCTCCCAGAAGGAAAGCCCTCATTCCAGAAGGAGCCATCTTCGGGGTACCTCAAGCATGGTTTGATTTGCATTGGAAACTCTCCCAGCTCTTAGAGTTCACACGTAGTCTCTGCAGAATCTTCATAAATCACCTGCTACTGTGGATTTCAGTCTTTTTAAAGCAGTAAAAACCATTTTTCAGACCCAAAAGTAAAATATTAAAATGACAGATTAGAGCTGCCTGGGCTGACTGAGGGGTACAGGACATATGACCTGCTCACTCTTCTTCTCCCTCATCCCTTCAATAAATTATAAAGCTCGGCAAACCTATTTTAAAAGTCACTGATTTAATATTATATTAATTACAGATGAATATCACTCTTTGTAAATAACTTCATGTTTGACATCTTTGTGTGTGCTTCACTGATACCTCAAATTCAGTATGTAACAAATGAACTCTTTCTGCTGCAGATCAGCCTCTTCCTCTGACTCTGCTAATCTAATTAGAGTTATTTCCATAAATTAAGCAGGTGAAAAGATATTGCTATGTTTTCCTTTATTTCAAGTCTTTCTTCATCCTTCAGAATGATGCTGGAGTACTACACAAGGAGACCCGAGGTGACAGTCTTTTGCAGAAACAGTTTTTCTGTGAATCCTTTTGAGTTCTCACTATCTCTCCATAGGTTAATCCTGCTGTTATTTTGTTAAAAGCTTATTTTCTTCTTTAGTTCCCATCTGCCTTGGTAGATGACAAGGACTTTTGAGAGCTCAAGCTGTTTTCAATTTTGGGAAAGAAGAAAAATTAGCCTGCCATTTAAACCATTACAGACCTCCCAGGGTCTGTAATGAAGCACTGCTGAGAAACCAAGTTTAAGAAAGTGGCTTGGACCATTCCTGAGTTGGGGATTTAAAAGGACAGACTACTCAAAATATGCTGTGGTCTTAGAACTGTTAAATCATAATTTCATGTTATTTGGGGTGGATTTCCCCAACCCTTCCCAAAAGCATTTGTTAAAGTTTTCGGTTAGAGAAGGCTGGCTAAGAGAAATTGCATTCCCACCCTCCACTACCCTTTGTGAGAGAAACCTCAAATACTTCAATCCTTCTGCCTCCTTATTTACAAATATTGCCTATTAACATATTTCCTTTTAGATGTTTCCTTTGCGTCAGTTGTTTTTCCACAATTAGGTTTAAACTTGTCAAGGGCAGGATCATGTCTAATATTTACTGGAGGGCTCATCATTTATCATTATGAAAAATGATAAATATTACATTAGTTGATGACTCTGTCCATTACTAGTTAATATAACCCATGCCACAGTGTGCTATTTTTCTACATTTTTGTCTACAGGATGACAACAATTTATTTCTCCAATAGATGAACAAAGAAGTAGGAGAAAATGTGGGAGATAATGTTTTGTTGAGAACCCATGTGCTGTATATTGTATCAAATCTGTTGTACAGTTTATCTCATTATCTCCTCCCAACAATTCTGAAAGTTGGAATTGTAACCTTAATTTTATAGTTGAGAGTTAGCATTGGAATCCAATCTCTTTACAACTCAAAGACCAAACTTTCGTTTCTAAATTCGGATGCCTCCTGGAATCTCATAAAATGTACCTGGAAATCCTTTGCTTTTTAGCTCTTTAGAGGGTATAACTTGACTATGTACCTTCTACTTAAAGGTTTTTCTGTAGTTAAACAAGGGAAAAGAGCAGTCCTTACTGAAAGTCTGTGTTTCCCAATGTGTATAAAGAGAACATGAGTTCTTCAGAAGTTCAAAGGTATTATGGTAAGAATAGTTTTGTGAGCAAATACATTTAGGTATTTCTAGGTTAAACAACATTAAGCTGATTTCTTGGACCCTTTAATTGATTAACTTGTGCTACAAATATTTATGGAACTTCTGCCACTACACCATCTGCCTGCTCTTGTGAAACTTACAATCTAATGGGAGAGACATATATTAATCGGCAAATAATAAAATAAGATATTTACTTAAACTTAGAAGTTCTATGAACAAACTGAGGAGGAAGAAGTGGTAGAGATTAACAAGGAGGAGGTCAGAAATAGGAACTATTATTATAGCAGAGACCATAATAGTGGGGTGAAGATATGCAGAGTGAATTGAATATCTTCTAGTTTAAGAAAAAATAAATGCACAGAGGCCCTGATCAGGAAAAGCTTTTGACAAGAAGGTGGTCAGCATGTCAGAGCATGAGTGAGAGGGAGAAGTGCACCACTGAGTCCGGAGGAGCGAGAAATCATCAGATCACAACAGCGTTTATACTCCAAGGAGAGTTTGGCTTTTGTTTTACTTGGAATAAGAAAGCTTTTGAAGGGTTCAAAGCAGGTACACAATTTACAGTATATTTTAATAAAAGATTTTGTGCTAGGTGAGTGGCTAAAATTGAAGCTCCACAATGCTAGGTCTTGTTCACTGTTGTAACCGAAGTGTCTGGATCAGTGCCTGGCACGTAGTAGTGGCTCAATAAATATTGTTTAAATGAATGTATAATTTGGAGGGGAGGAAGAGTGAAGTTAAAAAGTCCAGTAAGTCCTGGCTGGTGTGGCTCAGTGGATTAAGCACCAGACTGCAAAGCAGAGGGTTGCTGGTTCGATTCCCAGTCAGGGCACATGCCTGGGTTGCAGGCCAGGTTTCCCGGTGTGGGGAGTGCAAAAGGCAACCACATATTGATGTTTCTCTCCCTATCTTTCTCCCTCCATTGCCCTCTGTCTCAAAATAAATAAATAAATAAATAAAATATTTTCTTAAAAGTGAGTTGCCAACTTTAAAAAGTAAAAACTCCAGTAAGACACATGTTGCCATAAGATGTGGTGGTGAGAAAAGTGATGGAGACTTGGATGATGATAAAAGGAAAAAAGTCAACAAAATTAAGAACTGTTTTGGGGAAAGCAATAATAGAACTTTCTGATGGGTTTGATGCTGGAGTTCAAAAGGATGAAACAACTAAGGATAATTCAGTTATGAAGTGGTTAATTATTGATATAGGATATTTCCTTCCTGCTTCAAGTCCGCTTTACTGGTTATGCTTCCCCATCTGCTCTCTGTGTGGCTCTGCCAACAGGGGCGCAATGAACTGAAGAATAGGAAGAAAGGGCATTTGTTTCTTCCTGGTCGATTCCTGTGGGCTCTCTGCTCTTGGGAAAGTTGCCCCAGACTCCTTCTTCACCCCAGCAAGCTCTTCCTTCCCACAGCATTGGCCAAATCCAGTTTTCAGTTTTCCAACACCAGCACATCAATCGGGGCTCCTTACTCAGATATCTGAGTTTCAGCTCTGCAGCTCCTACCCTTGTCAGCTTTCAGTTCTAATGAACTCTGACCTTTGCCCTTTGCTCTCCAGGTCGAGAGCTGGTAACTGTTCCTTCAACTGCTACTTCTGTGATAACTGAATATTCTTTGGTCTTTTCAGTTACCTTGTGTTAACAAAACATTACACGATTTCCAAAACAGAGAACATGGCCCTTTCTATGAACCAGAGATACATTCTGAGAGGGGAACAAGCATGTTTCTTAATAATTTTTCAATTATTTTTCAATTGTAGTCAATTGATAAGAGTATGAGAAAGACTGGAAGACACATGGGTCAAGTACAGAGGGAAAAAATGAAGAATGTGGTTGTGAATATCTTAAGTTTGAGATGCCCATGGTAACTAATAGTGGATATGTCAAGTAGGCACTTGGGGAAATAAATTTAATAGGAGAAGGTTAAACTTGAGAAGTAATTTGGGAAGTCAAGAAGTTTGAATGTGTTTAAAGCCACAGGGCTTGATGATTTCTCCTAGGGAGAGAATGTAAAGAGATTAAAAGAGATGTCCCAGAGAGAAAAGAAAAAAAGGCCCTAAGATCAAGTAGCTGTACACTGTGCTTATATTCATTATGAATCAACAATTGTTATGAGAAAGAATTTAATACACTTTAGGAAACACTGGTACAATCATGCCCTTCTTTGTTCATGCAAGGGATTCTGCGGTCTGGTGAGCAGCCAGGTCTCCTCTGGACCACGGAGAACATGCCTCTCTCTTGGGGTCTATGTTGGACCAATGGGCTTCTCAGATATAGATGCTGAAGGGCAGCCTCCAGGAAAGGAGGAGAGCAGGGAAGAGGATAAGCATCAAGTGTATAACTTTATACCTCTTGCACAGCACAAGGAATATAGTCAGTAATCTAAGAATAACAGTGACAGATCACTACCGGACTTACAGTAATCACTTCAAAAGATATATAAATGTCAAATCACTATGTTGTATACCTGAATCTAATATACTATTGAATGCCAACTATAATAAATGTGTAAAAGTCCATTAACAATTAAAGGAAATTTTATTAAAAAAAGAACTGCTCATTGGATGTGTGAAGACGTCCAGCTGGCTGTGTAAGGTAGCAGACGTTACCCACCACTTGACTACCCAAGTTCCATCTGACAGCCCTCAAGTCTTCTCTGTAGCTTTGCAACAGTTTAATAAAGCTATAGGTGAACACCAGTCCCCGACAGAGTGTGCCTGACAGAGAAGTGAGGTTCCTCTTCAGGCCTATTGGATAATACCCTGGTGCTTAAGGATATCTTTGAGAGGACCTTGAAGCAGCCCAGCAGATCACCTGTGTACTTCTGAGCCTCTTTGGACACACTGGCTGGCTGCACCCTCATCCCTGACAATATGCCACTGCAAGAGGGAGCACCACTGTGAGAGGGGTTAGCCTGGCGTTTTCTCAGGCCCAAATGTAATCTGTCAGCCAAAACCTGGCTGGTAGGAAAAAAACACTTTCAGGAAATCTTTGTAAGAGCCACTTACCACTGAAATCAAGGGGCAACAACTCTAATGTATTAGCTTTAAAACATCTTTCTCTTCCCTGAAGCAAGGACTATTGAATTAATATTTTTTATTTAAAATAATTCCTTCCAAACAAAACCCCAAAATAACAGATCCTGTGCTGCACCTTCTGTACCCTAAGCAAAGTACTAAGTGGCCAGGAGAGGCGCAGATAGGCAGAGGGCAGGGTCACCTCAGCACTTCATTTCTGACCCTCCTATTTCCCCAAGTGGAAGTCAGCAGAGTTCTGTGGTCAAATATATGTGCTCTTTCATCAGCAAACTGGGTTTGAATCCTGCCATCAACAGTGTGTAGCTGTGTAATTTTAGAGAAGTTTACCTTTTCTGCACCTTTGTTTCCTTGCTTGTAAAATAGGTATAAGAATTTATACCACAAAATGCTGTAGGGATAAATAAATTAAATAATATGTAAAGGCTTAGCACATGGCCCACACATTGTTGATGATCTATAAGTGGTAGATGATGGTAGTAATTGAGGTAATCATCAAAGCAATAGAAGACCATCTTACATGCCTCCGTTCAAGACCATTCCCAGTGGTTTCTTGCAAAGTGTTGAGTGGAGACTGGCTTTTTAATGTAAACTTCTCATTTAATGGTAAGTTATATGCCCAACTTCTGCTATTTTAGAAAAGATCCTTTAAGCAAAATATTCTTCCTGATAAAGAGAATGACAATGAATGGCTGTGACCATGACTAGACCAAAGAAGTCAACCCATGATCCAGTGCACTGCAGTGTTTCCAGATGATTCATGGCTCGGCCAAAGCCAAAAGGAAGGTGATAAATGACAGAACCTAAGAATAGAATAATATAATAGAAATTTAGAAAGGCTGATCTAGAAGTAGTAAGAATTGGTGTTACATCTTGAATTTTAGTAAAAGGGTCTACCTCAAATTTTAAAATGATTCTCATCTTCTAAAAAATGCCTCCTGACTTCTGTTTTGAAAGTTTTAATTCAGGCATAATGGGGGGTTTATAGATGGCTTAAAAGAGACAGCCACATTATTTTTATCTTGATGAGCAAAAGGCATTAAAAAATAAGTGGCACTTATTTTTTGTTTTGTTTGTGTAGTCAGAACCCTGTAATAGTCCAGCTAGGATAGCTTTAGATATAGGTAACAACTCCCAGGTTGCAGTTATTTAAAACATAAAAAATGTATTTCTGACTCATTCAAAACCTGCTGTAGGTTGGGCACTTGCCTGGACTCCTGTATGTACTCCATGCAGTGACTCAGTGATCTTGCATCCCCACCATTTCAACCCCTGAATCCTACACTCACAGAAATGAAGAGAGAGACTCAAGAATTGCACAAGGAACTTCTTTGTGAGTCTAGAAGGGACACAGGTCCCCTCTGCTCTACTTTGTTGGCCGGTATTAGTCATATCACCCTGACTAACTGCTGTGTGGGTAGAAAATGTGCTCTTCTATGGCCCAGGAAGTCAACATGCTCAGTGATGTGAGCATCTCCAGCAATGTCTGCCAGGATCCCGGGATAATTTTACACACCAGTTTATAAATCTTATTTATTTATTAATTTTTCTAACACTTCTTGTAGAGCTACTCTGTTTTATGCCTGGGAGTGGTAATGTTTTGTTACTGGGCCTCTTGAACTCTTTCCCATGTTTGGAGTTTCCCACCTGATGAGCCTCAGTGGGAGACAGGTGTGGTACCAGCTGTGGCATCTCACAATGTGTTGTGACCACAGCAGGGTTCTCCCCAGGCTGCCATGATTTTGGCTGAGGCTGGTGTCCCATTTGCTCCTGCCTGTTTTCCAAGCCTTATTTTCCATGCTTCTAGGCAATTCTATTAAGCAGCCAATAACCTTTCAAAAAATTTCTTTTTAAATGTAAATCAAATAGAGCTGGTTTCTATTGCTTACAACCAAGCACCTGATTAGCATATTCCTGTTAAAGGTACTCTGCTAAGAGAGACTATCCAACTATAAGAGCTATCTCTTCTTCTATATTTCTATAGAATGTTATTTTCTCTGACACTGTCACTTTCTCTTTTTCCTACGGTGGTATTTTATACATACAATACCACTCCTCCACTAGATACAAAGCCGAGTTCCTTGAGAGCACAATTTATGTGTGAATTAATTTTGCACACCCATGGTGCCTTGCATAAAGCTGGCGCTCAACATATTTTTTTGGAATAGATGATTTTCTTTACTTCAAAAACTAAACCATAGTCCTTGACTTCAAAGAGTCTGTTGGGGAAACTGAGACTGGAAACTATGGTTTAAAACTGAAAAAAATAACTGTCCTCTATTGCAGGAGTGTGGCAGAAGATGTGACTGATTTTTACTAGAAGAGGAAAAATTTTTACTAGGGAAAATAAATGAATTCAATAATTAGATGACAGTTGAACCAAGTAATATTTTGTTAGACAGAAAAAATGTGGAACAAAGAAATAGCCTGAATTCTAAAATGGAGGCATGAAATTTCTCAAAAAGTTTAAGAAACTTTGGGCTGTCCTGTGTGGCCACAGCGCACAACCTAGAGCACTCTGGCAGAGCATGTGGTGTCCTTGACAACCAAGCCAAGGTGTTTGGGCTTTATTCCCTAAGCAATGTATAGCCTTAAAGAAGTTGAGGAGAGAAGAAGGGTACAGGGACATGACCCAGACTGTTGTCCCTAAAGTTTAAGCCTGCAGTGGCCATGCCCTCCTGGGCTGTGCCAGCTGTGCTTCTGACCAGATTGAGAAAAGGAGTGTCACAATGTCCTCAGGGAGACTGCCTGGACACAAGCACGGCCCTCCTCAGCCCCCCTCTGCCCAAGCTCTATCTCATCCTGATAGCAGTGATGTCCCTGCCAGGACAGTGATGTCTGTTCTTTCTGCTGGTCTCTTGGCATGAAGCTTCTGAGGTTCCCAGAGCATAGCCATAAGTTTTGCCCAGTGAGAGTCTTGTAGGTCCCTTGGCAGAGAGTTCCACTTTGGGGAACCAGATCTTTAAACCTGCAAAAGTCCGGGTTGGGAGGACGTGAGACATAATTTTCCCCAAGTGTATCATTGGCCATTGGTAGTGACAAAGCAGGGAACTCATGTGTTCTATGTGTTATTAATGCAGCATCAATAGGTGTCACTTATTTGGAGTGTATGCTGTGATCCCAAGGATGGTGTCCCATCGTTAAGAGGGTAGTCTCTGAGCTGCCATCTCTGCTGTGCCTTCCGCAGATTGTTCCATTGCTCTGTCAAGAGAGCAGCTTCTGGGTGACGCAGTTTTAGTACGGCCAATGGGCTATCTATGCTCCATTTACTAGCAGTAATAGGATTCTCATTGCCATCTCACTGGCAGATGATCCAGTTACAGAATCCCATCTTAGCAGTTATTTTTCAGACCATCCCTGGTACTAACTCTTGAAAACTGGGCTTTCTGAGAAGACTCTGAGGTGGTGATGCGCAGGCAACAAGTTCATCAGGGAGTGCTTTGGGATCATTACCCTGGAAGGAGAACAGAAGGGAAGGGAAGAGAAAGAAAAGGGAGGGGGAGGGGACAAGCAGAATTGGGAAGAGAGAGTAAAGTTAGGCTGTGATGCAGTCTCAAGAAAGGCCTCATCCACTCCATAATAGCTCTGAAATTAGAGGCGTCTTACATGGTTGGCCCCTCTTGGGAAGGAATGAGGCTGGATTTTTATCCCTGAGTCTTGTCATCATTGCCTGTAGGCTTCCCTGGAAAGGGAGTGTTACTTTGGGAAAACATGGTTCTCTTGAAGTAAGACAGTTCTCCAAGAAGTCTAAGAGCTGAAAGCTGTCAGTTAACAATCTTCCCCAAAGTTAGAAAAATCAGTCTTTCACTTTTAACAGAAGGATCTGGAATGCACAGCACAGCACATCTACATGTGGGATGAGGAGGGGGGAAATTTAAAAGATAAAATCAAAGAGATGGTACATTACATAAAATTATGTGGACAATTTGGAACCAAAACCAGATAATAGTCATTTAATCAATATAGAGGTTTTTTTTTGTCACACTAACAAAACTCTAGGGGTAGGCATTCTAAGCTGGTATCCCATTCTATGCTATCAGGGCTTCAAAATTCTTTTATCTTTTGCTCCTCTGAATTTAGCATGTGGGCTTTGTCCTCTGGTCATGAAATAGCCACTCTACCTGTGAGCGTTACATTCCTTGTCAAAGCAGGAAGAAGACAGGCAAAGGGCAAAAGATGCAGTCACGCTGTCTCATCCTTTTCTTTAAAAAAAAAAAAAACTTCCCCAGAAGGATCCTACCAGGTCTTCCACTTATGTTCCATTGGCTAGAACTAGGTCACATGGCTACTCCCAGCTCCACAGGAGTAGCCATGTGACCCAGTAGCCATGAGAAAGTTTGTAACCAAGCTCATGCTATCACACTAAAATTGGAGTTCTCTTCATAGTAAAGAAGGGAAAATAGGTATAACATTGGATAATCAACCAGCAGCATCTGCCACAGGCAGGTGGACACCAGAGCATGTAGGGCTTTGTCAAATACAGGAAGAAATTTGGATTTTATGCAAATTTTTTGCATAATTTTTTATGCATAAATGCAACAGATGGCCATTAAAGGGTTTCAATGAGGCAAGTGATGTGATTTAATTTATTTAGGCAGTGAGATGGGTTTAGAGAGGAAGAAGGAAGGTCAAAGAGCAATGAGGTGACTTAGATGAGGGGGCTGGGAGAACACATTGGGTTTATGAAGACTCTCTAAACTAACATGTAATTGCCATCTCAATGGATGAATCCATNGCTCATGCTATCACACTAAACTTGGAGTTCTCTTCATAGTAAAGAAGGGAAAATAGATATAACATTGGATAATCAACCAGCAGCATCTGCCACAGGCAGGTGGACACCAGAGCATGTAGGGCTCTGTCAAATACAGGAAGAAATTTGGATTTTATGCAAATTTTTTGCATAATTTTTTATGCATAAATGCAACAGATGGCCATTAAAGGGTTTCAATGAGGTAAGTGATGTGATTTAATTTATTTAGGCAGTGAGATGGGTTTAGAGAGGAAGAAGGAAGGTCAAAGAGCAATGAGGTGACTTAGATGAGGGGGCTGGGAGAACACATTGGGTTTATGAAGACTCTCTAAACTAACATGTAATTGCCATCTCAATGGATGAATCCATTCTCCTTAGAATCCTTCTACCCTGGGGGTAAGAGAGGATGCTGCATGTAAATATAACAGCAATTTGATTCGTTGCTTTAACAGATTCTATGGTGCTGGTTTGAGAAACTAGCATAAGCGACCATGTTGTTCTTACCTTCAGGCAGGTGAGGAATTATTAATTATTTTCATTTTGGAGATGCAATGGTTGAAACTAAGTGGCTAACCATCTCATTTACTTGTAGTTAAATGCAATTAATTGAATTTGCTTCTGAATCTGATATTTGCGTTGCTTCTGAATCTGATATTTGCGGAACTTTGCTGGTATCATGTTCATTTCCTTTCTCTATCCAGAGAGTCTCCACCTCTCTTCTTCGTTTATTTTATCTTTTATTTACACAATGCGGCTAAAGTTGCTTTTCAGTTGTGAGTATGCAAAACCAGTTTATTCTTGCATTATTATTTATTAATTACAGTATTATTTTCCATAGGAACAACTGTAAACCTGCTTTTGCCCCACCCTGTATTTTCTCCTCACTTACCACACTTAATATTTTCAGACCCTCCACACCAAAACTTTTCATAGGTTAAATCCAAGCTGAAAATATTTATAAATAGCAAGTATGTGTACATATACTTTTAAAAGTTTATTCCGGTAAATAAAAATAGGCCCTAATATAAACAAAAAATAGGCCCTATGGCACCACCAAGTGGCTACTTCAGAAATCGTGAAGAAAAAAGTAAAACTTGTTCTTGCTTCCTGTCCAGGTAGAAGGTAAGCTTTGCTTCCTGAGTCCCTGGTAGAAAATCAGATACTAAGTTGACTGCTGCTACCTTGAAGTGATGTTATTTCATGAGCTTCTCTAAACCCTGGGATCCTCTTGTGTAGCTAGGAGAGGAATCAGTCTTTATATGATGAGGGAAAGGATTGTTGCTTTAGATCTTTCTTTGATTTGATTTTATCTCCATACATACTGAATCCCAGATAGTTTTCATGACCTATCCAAGGTCCTACAGCTGATAAGCATAAAGGTTGGGACTTGATCACTTCCTCCTGGCTCTTTGTTCAGTGTTCAGACAACTATGGTGTCATAAGTCACTGATATAAGCAGGCAACAGTGGCCAGAAGAAATCATGCATCAAGTCAGTCTTTACGATGGGTGATAGATAAAGTCTAAATTACTATTTAGGACTTTCCTGACCTTGATTCCTGTACTTATTAGCATTCTCTAAATAGTAGTGACTTCTATAAGATGTATTTTGAATGAATGGATGGATAAGGTTTTTTTTCTTTTCCATTTACAGAGGATTGAGTGAAAATAAACTATGCCGCGGGGCATTCTAAGTTGTGTCACTTCACATCTGAGAATCATACAGATGATCATGTACCAGAATATTATTTAACTCTTTTCCCACTGGGCTTATCTCATAGCTATTTCCTTGACGTAGGAGAACAATTATGGAAATACAATGATTATGTTTGATTCAAGCAATGAGCTTTCACCATAGGGTTTCTATATCAGTTAAGCCTGTCACATTGCCAAGTTATTGGATGATGCCAATTGATGCTACAAAAAATATAGTCTGAAAAATTCTGTAAGTTTGGGGACAGCTGCCAAAACCCTGTGATTATCCCAGTAGCTTAACTCTGGAGAAAACCTTCTTCAGTTATTGGCACGTAATACAGTGATGAGAACTTAGCCTTGAAAATGCAATACTTTCTTTTAGTCTTGGCCTAATCCTAACAGTGACCACCTAACAGTGATCTTACATAAATGTGTCATCAGTTCTTTTAACTTCAGAGTCTTTATCCTAATTAAATAAAATTCTTTTGAACTTATAACTTTTTCTCCTACACTTATGCCTGTTTTGAATTCGCCACTTTTGTTACATCAGAAAATAGGGTAGCAGAGTATAAGTAGTTGGCATTATGGAACCAAAGGGTTTTGGATTTCAATGCTAGTATTGCCACCTGTGGATTTGTGCTCTCAGGCAAAACCTCATCCTCCCTGACCTTCAGTTTCATCAGCTACAATTAGGGGCATTCATACTTTCAGTTTTCAGAGTCATTGGATGATTAGAGACATAACATGCTGAGCACAGCATCTGATGGACACATACACACATAACGTGCTAAATAAATGGGAGTGATTCACATCAGAATTACCACTGTTATCATTAATATAATTTTCATCCAAAACTGTGGTCTACAAATTTCCTTTTTTGAAGTTGGTCTAGCTATGTAAGGTCAGTAGGATGAGTTTGGCTCTTCCCTGTGCAGATATTCTAGGTCAAATGAGGGTGTTTTCCCCTCAGAACTATCACATAACAGGAGAACTAATTAACTCCTCTATTCTTGATCCCTTGGGCCACCCTCTGAGATGCACACAGTTGTAATTTTTCCACAGTGTGGAAGTTCAAACTGCATTAATAGAGAAAATACACATGAATGTTTGCCAATATCAAAAATATCCATCGTAATTTTATGTTTATACTTGTTTTTTGGAAAATGTATACTTAGTTCAAGTACCCATGCATTCAGCAGACCTTTCACTTGAATTAGTTCAAATTAATTAAGTTCATAATTCATCATGACAGCATTTATGTGCTTTGGTAAATTAGTCATATGTTTACTGGTAAGATGAATTAATTCAATCCCCAGTCAATGCTTATTGAGTGTATGGGTTCTCAGATCCTTGTGATACTCCAAGGTCTTCTAGGTTTCCATTGTCCCTGGGAGGGGCCCCCAGTCTGTTCTAAACCTCTCATATTATAGTCAAAGCTGCTCTAGATCAGAGGTGGGAAATGGCTTACCCAAGGCCATGTAGTTGGTCCATTTCAGAACCAGAAATTGTGCTCAAGTATCTGAAGCCTTTATCATGTACTGATTCTGCCATACTTAAGTTCCCAAACTGCAATCCCTCTTGTACAATACCTTCAAAGTTTTGTACATATCTGTTTATCACTATTAATATTATTCACTTAGTACTTTTGTTCAAATCAAATTTAAATTTGCTCATTTCTTAAAACTTAGCCTTGTCCTAAGAAATATCCATAAAATCACTAAATTTAGATGCCGAGTCCCCCCAATATCATTAAATTAATGTGCAACTATTAAAATGCATCTATGTACCTCCTAGAATCATCTTAGATAACAGCAGTTGTGCAAGGACCACCCAATTCACACCCAGACGGATACCTCTCTGAAATAGGAATTTCAGTGTTTCTCTTTCTTTCCAGTGGCTTTCTTTTCTCTCTTGTACATTTTAGTGAATCCTCAGCATATTCATTAAAGATGGAGCTTTAAACTATCATGAATTGAGCTACATGCCCTGACATGCCAGAAATGTTACAATATCTATCTGAAATAACACCTGTCTCTAACATGAATATGCACAGCATGTCTGGGTTCTGGTCCTTTCAGTGTATTTGCTATTTTTTCTTTCTGTTTCCAGAGATTCTGAAGGAAAGATTCTGGTCTGCTACAGTAAATAGAGCATGAAAATCAGGTCTGGCTTGAATTTTTATCCTAGACATTAACCCTATCTCAGCTTTTTTTGCAGGCTTATCTTTACAAGGTGAGGTGTGGCTAAGAAGTAACCTTTATTTTTTCCTTCTGTGAACATCTTAACCTTAAAGAGACTGTAGATACTCATCACGTTTCAGCTCTCAGCAGGATTGTCCACATAAGCATTCACAGGATACATGTTTTTGTGTTGCCTTACTAGGGGCCGTATATCAGTTAAGCACGGTGGTTAGGAGCAAGCACTTGTACTTTAACGCCTGGTTTAAGTAACGGCTCATCCACAACTATTTTTTGTTATTATATTAGCTCCTTACTCGACTTGAATTTCAGTTTCATCATCTGTAAAATGGGGATCAAAAATAGCCACCACCTTATGGGATTGTTATGAAAGACAAATTTAAGATCTTATGAATAAACCTCTTAGCCTAGTACATTACACTTACTAGGAGTGTGACAAATTTAGTTTTTATTGTAACACTAATGTTGTTTTGCACCTTGGGAATATGGAGTTTCATAGCCCATGTTACATATAAGTGGGATGCTCAAGACATCAATACAATTTTGAAGGGCATGAAATGACTGGTGGTTTCCATTTAAAAGGAGGGAAATGTTAGACTACCTCTGGTGACTTTTTCTTATATCCAAATTAAATTCTTAAGTCTTCCATCTCAGGAAATTACTTCCATCTCAAAAAGGAGATGATATTATTGTTACTTCCTCATAGGAATAAAATACCATTGTCTGGGCCTGTCAAACACTAGGCCCTAGAGCAAAGCAGTCAACATCCTCGTAGGAAAGGGTCATTTTATCTTTTTTCCAGCAGCTCTTAGGGGAGAGAACCATGCCGTAAAAGCACTTGGCCTCACCAGACACTAAGCCACCCAATGAAACAAAGGCCACTCAAGGAAAATAGGAGAGAGTTAAACCCTTTTGCACAGATTTTTTAAAAATCAAAGCCTAGGCATCTTCTAATATAAACTGGCTTATTTACTGAAACCTTCACACCTATTTTCCTTCTTTTAACAAGATGAAAAAGTTAGACTTACTCTGTTGTTGATCTTCTTAATTTATTTTGTTCTTATTTGAGCAGCTATATATCTACCATTTAAAAATAACAACACAACAATGTAAGCACAAGATAAAAAGGCAGAAATCAGTGAGGGATAACTGAGAACTAGTGTAATGCCGTGGAAAAGGTGGAAACGGGGAGCTTCATCTATGGAGGATAGGTTAGATTTACGAAGTCATTAAAAATGGTTAGTTCACACAGCTCCCAAGGCTGTTTCAGATGAAAATTTCAGATTCTGGCTTTTATGGAACTATAGTGAAAGGAACTAAAATGTGTATTGCAGTATTCCTTTCTCCATCCCCAACATTGCCAAAATTATCTAACCTTTTTAAGTGATGGTTTATTGGAAATGGTGTTGGAATAATAGGCAGATCACCTGGGATCCAGTCCCACCTGTGGCTACTAACTGTGGAGACTTGGAGCTGGTTCCTCCTGGGGCGTATGGCCCTCATCTGTAAAACAGAAAAGGAGAACATCTTGTAACTTCACCACCTGGAAAGACATTGCGTTAGCAACTGATGAAGCAATGCAATCTGAGTTTAAACTCCTAAAGTATTTATTTATTTATTTACCTAGGAGGATATTTATTCGGACAATTTATTTAAACTCCTAAATAAATAAATAAATAAATAAGGTGAGACACCAGTTTTCCAAACAATTGTTTTTTCTTTTAACATCAGTGAAGAAAATGCATAAAAAATGTATTATACCTTCTGATTCTTTTTTAAAAAATGACACAATTTAAACAAGTTTTATCTAAAACTTAACATTTTGATCTACTACCCTCTAGTGGAGAGTAGAACCAACCTACTTCTGCTAATTCCATCTGAAATGTATTTAGATCTTTTGTTCCCAGAACAGGAGTAACAGATGTGTTGTTTAAATCATAATCCTTTACAGTCCTTCTCAAGGTGTAATCCATCAGAGTTACATGGTTAAACACTGTGTCATTGAGCCCACTGAAAACCAGCTAAACCAGGCTCTGTGAGAGTGGGGCCCAGGTGTCTACCTAGGTAACAGAGAATCCTGATTCTTAAACTCATTGGAATTTGATAACCAATGTTCTAGCTCCCTGAAAAGTATGGTGTGAATGAAGGCATAATCCTAAATCTAGTGTGCAGTTTAGGAAGCAAATCTCTAACCATTCAGGAGAGATATAAATTCAGGTTTCCTTTTCTTCCTTCTAAGGTTTAAAACAAGTTGACAGTCGAGACTCTGTCTGTTCCTGTCAACTTCAGAATAAGGATCATGTGTCTTAGCACAGCATGCAGTCCCTTCATGGTCCAAACTCTAACCTCCAGCCACCAGGCTCTGGTCCCCTTGCTACTCCCTGTGCCTCTGCTTTATGTTGGCATCACTGCCACCATGGAATTCCATGTAAAACTCTTCGCAGTCCCTAAAGAATCTGCAATTCAGTCTGCATTTTTGAACAGACTACTCACTCTATGTGGAGTATGCCTTCCTCCAACTTCAGTTTAATTGGAAATATCACATCATTTTTAGTTATCTTTAATAGAACTGAAAAGGATAATGCAGCAGGAAGTTTATATCAATGTAAGAAGTACCAAGAGTTGTTCTGAAGGCAGCATTTAGTACAGCCTCCCTCCATACATCGCTTTTCCAATGCATGTTTGCTGTACAGAGAGGCAGCCTGTTGTCTCATCGCCAATGGCTGTTTACCCTTCCAATCATACAGCTGACTTAGCACCCCTTTCTTCTTTATCTAAGTTTAGAAATGCTTGAGAAATAGACACAGAGCAAATATAAACAAAAATCAAAATGTTAACTTTATTTGTTACAAAAGATTGGTTAGAGATGACTAAGATTTTTGGGTACCACTGGTGGGAAGGTTTAGGACTACAAAGCAGGCATGCTAAACAAGAACTGCTGGCTTGCACTCTTTTGTGTCAAGATGGAAGGGAGGCAGTCATATTCTGGGGTTGTAGCCCTTTAGTAAATTAGCAGTCCCAAATTCAGCAAATAATCAAGAGTTGTTTCTAGGGATCCCAGCTATACAGGAACTTTGTAGACCTGCCTTTCTGTGGAATAGTTAGATGAGAGGCAGACTTTCTAAGCTCCATAATACTTTTTAAACATCTGTTCAAATGATGGCTTGCTTGTAGCCGGAGTCCTCATTAATGGAATGTAGTATGTTCTAGGCTAGTTGGCCTGTGCAGATCTGCCTGATTCTAGTAAAATTTGATGTTTTGTACATGGTACATGATATAGTTAAATATAGTTAAATGCAGTAGTAAAAATATCAATTATTACTGTGAGAGTGAGAGGCTATTTCCTTTCTTAATGAAGTTTTTATTGAGATCACTGTAGTCATGTGTAATTGTAAGAAATGATACAGTGATTCTTTACACTTTGCTTAGATTTCCCTAGTGGAAGAAGTGTGCAAAACTGTAGAATAATATCTCAGCCAGGATATTGACCTTGATACAATCCACTGATCTCATTCAGATTTCTCCAGGTTTGCTTGTACTCATTTGTGTGCGTTTGTAGACATACATGTGTGTGGACTAAGATCTTTACAGTTTCACAAGCTGTATAGATGCTCTTTGTCAAAGTAAACTTCCACCTGTGTCCACCCTCACTCAAGGTATTGAACAGCTCCAACGTCACAAGGCCACTTCTGGGTTCTCACTTATAACTGCATCCACCTCCCTTTTTCTCCTGAATGCCTCCTCCATAACTAACCCCTGTCAACTGCTAATTTGATCTCCACTTGTAAAATTTTGTTTTGAGAGTTCTTTATATTCTAAATGCTAGTCCTTTGTTGGATATGTGGTTTGCAAATATTTTCTCATAGTCTGTAGCTTGGCTTTTCATCCTCTTCACACTGGCTTTTATACCAACGTTTTAAATTTTGGTGAGGTCTGATTGATTAATTTTTCTTTTTGTTGATCACAGACTCTTGGCCTAGATCTAGATCCTGAAGATCTTCTCATATTTTCTAAACCTTTTATAGTTTTATGTTTTACATTTAAGTTCATAACCCCTATTGAGTTAATTTTTGTAAAAGTCATATTAAGCTGAGGTACTCTATGGATATCTTTCTTCCACTGAATTGCTTTTTCACCTTTGTCAAAAATCAGTTGGGTGTTTTTGCACAAGTTTGTATTTGGGGTCTCCATTGTGTTATGTTGATCTGTGAATCTATCTTTCTGTTAATACATTATTCTCATTACTGGAGCTATATAGTAATGCTTAAATTGGGAAGAGTAATGCCTCCCACTCCATTTTTTTAGTCACATTTGTTTTAGCTCTTCTAGGGCCTGTGCTTTTCTTTATATATATATATATATATATATATATATATATATATATATATGAAGATTTTATTTACTTTTAGACAAAGGGGAAGGGAGGGAGAATGAGAGGGAGAGAAACATTAATCTCTGGTTGCCTCTCATGCTCCCCCTACTGGGGACCTGGCCTGAAACACAGGCATGTGCCCTGACTAAGTATGAAACCAGAGACCCTTAGGCTCACTGCTCAGCACTCAGTCCACTGAGCCACACCAGCCAGGGCCCAAGGTAATAGATTTCTGATACTGTTCAGTCACTGAACAACCTTGCACTTCAGGAAAGCCTGGACCCATGACCAAACCCAGAGTGAGTCTAACTTGATTTTTGTTATCTGTGATAATTCTATTGCCTTTTCCAGTGATTGGTTTGTGAATGGGCATATGACATGCTTCTAATAAAGAAGATATGAAGGTTGCACCACCAGGAATTCTGGGAATTTGTCCTTACTCTTAAAAATAGAGGCCTAAGGAAGAAGTAAATTCTCTTCTCCCTATTGCTATATCTTGATAAAGATTAAGGTTAACATGTCTGGAATTGCTGTATTCATCTCACAATTGTGAAAGGGGAACTGAGGTTCATGAAGAATTTGAGCTGGAGCAATAATGAGATTGAGCTTGTTGGTAACCAACTCTGAAATGACCCGATTTTGCCTCTTAGATATGTAAGAAAATAAATCATCCTTATTCTTTAAGCTAATTTTAGTTAAATTTTCTGTCACCTCAGCCAAAAGCATGTAGACTGAATCAATAACCTAGTAGGAAAATATTTTGTATCATTTCATGGACTCCTTGTGAATTCACGATCAGCTAAGAGTGATGTTATTTTCTTTCCAGTAATAGAGTATACCTACATCCCCTCCCAGGTGTTTCTGAGATTGCATATACTTCATAGAAGAATCTTTCTGTAATTAACAAGCATTTTTATATTATGATCAATATGGAGGATAAAACTGAGATAAGACCCCCCTAATTAAAATCTTAATTCATAAAATATTATATAAGAAGTAAAAACAGAGTGAATGACTATGCAAATTCAAAATGCATTCCCAGCAATGCAAAACAAACCCCAAATCAGAGAGGTGGGAAAGAGCATAGGGTACAATGCATTAAGAGTATTGTGAAGAGCAAGTATCAGCCCTAAGATGAGGATTTGGGGGTTTGGGTACCAGTGCAGAGAAGGTAATCAAGGACACAAGCCTTACTCACATAGGGAACTAGAGCTGAGATATCTGCTACAAGCCAGGGATCCCAGGAAAGAGACACACCACATGTCCCCTAGCTGAGGGGAGTGGTGGGAAAACCCACTGCATATTCAGGATTGAGTTATAAAAAGTAACCCAGGGAAATTCAAATCCACCATCATGTGAATGAGCAGATCCAAATTGACACCAACGGTATGGAGCAGAAGCTCCTAATTAAGAATCAACATGAAAATTGACCCAGAGTGAGTGTAACCCATGGCCTCTTAGAAGAGGCAAAGCCAAAATAGCCCAATAGGGATATTTCCACCACTCAGGGAACCCAGGATACCATGGAAATCAGTATCAAATCAGCTCCCAGTTGAAGATTCAAATGATGGAGGAAGTGAATTACTGGGATAGAGAGTGAGATGGGGATAGGATCAGGGAGAAGAAGAGTTTGCACATTAAAAACAAGAAATAATTGAATTATCTGAAAGAAATTTTAAGATAATTCTACAGGTTTAAATAGGTAAAGAAGAAAAAAGATAGAGAAAGCACTAAAATGTATACGAATAACAGATTTGGAAAATAAAAAGAATACAATGGAAATTTAAATTGAAAATCAAAACTCAATGAAGTTTTAAAAATCAGTTAGTTAGTTAGTTAGTTGATTGAATAACAGTACAAATACACTCTAAGGAAATGACCTAGAGTGTGTGGAAGAGAGAAATAAGAACAAGAGAAATTAAGACATGGAAGGTAGGGAGACAGGGCTTAGTATGTTCTGATAGGAATTCCAGGATAAAATAAATAGGGGATACCTAAATGTTACAAGAGAAAATGGTTGAGAATATTCTAGAATGGGGAACAAAACCACCAACCTTGAGATTTTAGGAGAAGAGTATCAAAGACAAGTAAAATTCTTAAAAGCTACCAGAGATTAAAAAATATATTCCTAAAAGGGAATGACAGATTGGCAAAACAGTTCTAGCCCAGCTGATATTTACTGAGTGATTGCTGTGGGTCAGGTACTATTTTAAGAATCTCTCATTTAATGTTCATAACCACCTGTGAGAATGGTACTGTTGCTATCCCCATTTCACAAGTATAGAACAATGGACAAAAGATAAAGGAATACAAACTAAGCAGACAACTAGAACAGGGACATATTCACAGAAATAGAGGTCACATGGAGGATAATCAACAGGGAGGGGAAGGGAGAGAATGAGGGAAAAGATACAGGGAGTAAGAAGCATAAATGGTGGGTACAAAATAGGGGGAAAGTTAAGAATAGTAGAGGAAATGGAGAAGCTGAAAAACTTATATGTACGACCAATGGATGGATATGAACTAAGGTGGGGAGGAATGAGGGTAGAAGGGGTAGTACAGAATGGAAGAGAATAAAGGAGGGAAAAAAGTGGGACAACTGTAATAGCATAATCAATAAAATATATTTTTTAAAAGGTAATGGTATAACATACTCTATTGGTGAGACATAAACAGTTCTATTGTTAACTCTATCTCTGGACAAAAGTTCATCAAGAACATTGCTTGGAGGCTGTTTATTTCTGTCCTGACTGATATATTTAAAAATCCATGTGGACTTCCGCCAAGATGGAGGCATAGGTGGAAACACTGTGCCTTCTCCCACAACCAAGCTTGGATACAACAAAAGTTTTGGAGAACTAAGGCACACCCAGAGACCAGAAAACGGAATTATATGGAAATCTGACAGCTACAAACTGTTCAACGAGGACGGTAAGACAGGTGGAGCCAGCAGCGGAGCTGGAGCCAGCAGCGGAGCTGGGTCGGGCAGGACAGACCTAGGAGCGCAGGCATTCCAGAACTAGTCGGAGTGCGGGGCAGACTGACCAAGGTCGCACATTTGCGCGCAGTGAGACGGACAAGGCAGGCCCCAGGGGGCGAACCCAGTGGTGGAAGGCTGACAGCGGCGGCACACTCGAGTGCTGTGGAGCGAGGCGCGTGGGCCTGGTGATGGTGGTGGCTGCGGTGTCGGTGGGGGTCGCGGCAGCAGGCGGCGGAGGGAAGCCATTGTCCCTCTTTGACCCCGCCCCCACATACAATGTCACAACCCAGCGACTTAGTTGCCCTGCTCTGGTGAAAACCTAGGGCTCAGATCCTGCTACTTAACAGGCACGAACAGCCCAAAAGATGGTGCAAGAAGAACCCAAAGTCCCAGAGCCAATAACTCTAAGCGACCAACAGATTGCCAGCCTCTCAGAAGGCCAATTTAAGACACTATTTATCAGGATGCTCACAGAATTGGTAGAGTACAGTCACAAATTAGAGGAACATATGAAGGCTAAACTAATTGAAATGAAGGGAGATGTCCAGGAAACCAATAGCGATGGAAAGGAAACTGGGACTCAAATCAATGGAATGGACCAGAAGGAAGAACAAAACATCCCACCAGAAAGGAATGAAGAAATGAGAATTCAAAAAAATGAGGAGAGGCTTAGGAACCTCCAGGACATCTTTAAACGTTCCAACATCCGAATTATAGGGGTACCAGAAGGGGGAAAGAAACAGCCACGAGTGGAAAACTTATTTGAACAAATAATAAAGGAGAACTTCCCCAGTCTGGCAAAGGAAATAGACTTCCAGGAAATCCAGGAAGCTCAGAGAGTCCCAAAGAAGTTGGACCCAAGAAGGAACACACCAAGGCACATCATAATTACATTAGCCAAGACTAAAATGAAGGAGAGAATCCTAGAAGCAGCAAGGGATAAGGGGACAGTCACCTACAAAGGAGTACCCATCAGACTGTCAGCGGATTTCTCAAAAGAGACCTTACAGGCAAGAAGGGGCTGGAAAGAAGTATTCCAAGTCATGAAATCCAAAGACCTACAGCCAAGATTGCTTTATCCAGCAAAACTTTCATTTAGAATGGAAGGACAGATAAAGTGCTTCTCAGATAAGGTCAAGTTCAAGGAGTTCATCATCACCAAGCCCTTATTATATGAAATGCTAAAGGGACTTATATAAGAAAAAGAAGATGAAAAATATGAACAGTGAAAGGACAGCAAACTCACAGTTATTAACAACCACACCTAAAACAAAAGCAAACCAAGAGGACAGCTAGATCAGGAGTGGAACCATAGAAATGAAGAACACATGGAGGGTTAGAAACAGGGGGGTGGGAGGAGGAGAAGGGGGGAGAAGGCACAGAAAATAGCATAGATGGTAGGTAGAAAATAGATAGGGGGGAGGGCGAGAATAGTGGGGGAAATATAGAATCTAAAGAACTTGAGACACGTGGTTATAAACTAAGGGGGGAGAAGGGTGGGGGAGGGAGTGTGCGGGTGGAGGGGAATGAAGGGGGGAATAGAACAACTGTAATGGTATAATCAATAAACTATATTAAAAAAAAAAGAAAGGCAGACAACCTGGGAAATGCAGTTTCCCACAATGCACAGCTAGGCAGAGAAAGGCAGAGAATAGATCTGAGAACAGACTGACACAAGTCACTCTCCACTGATGAATTCGGGAGAGTGGCTGAACCAGCTCTTAGCCTAAGGCAGCAGTTTTAAGCATAAGTGTCCTGTTGAGTGTCTGCTCTGTTCTCAAACTCTTCCATACACTTTGGCTTGCTAGTCAAGGTTGGCTTGAAAGTATGTGGGTGACAAACTGATTCCTTTTACACGCAAAGGTTGCTTTCCAATGAGATTCCTGTTGTACAAGTTCTACAAGGGGAATTTCATTTAAGACCATCCATCTATTGAGCTTTTTGGCAATAGATACATCCTCTTGAAGTTCTGATGTCTAGAAGCTAATGGTGGAATATAAAAATAGTTTTTGCTGTAGGCATGGCTTTTCTTATTTGTATTCTAAGTAACTCATTTAGACAGACAGAGAAACTTCCTCTATTTGCATTTATTTTGCCCAGAGAATATTTACATTTCACATGACTGCTCTGCTTCAAAGAAGTAATCAAAATACAAATTGCTTGAACTGTAAAGACAGGAGCTCAGAAAACCTAGAATAAGGAAGATACGTTAGGGCACACTTTATACATAAAAGAAAGATGTTTTTGCAATGTCTATCTTCAATTTTTCTCTCCAAAGCAGAAGTAGAGAGGGCTTTTAAGAATTACTTAGTTCATAAACTTCATCTTTTTCAAACTTTTATTTCTGACCAAGTGAATCAGAAATTATGTCAATGTCAAATCTCTGTTTTCATGAAGGGTATTGTTTTTCCTGACTCACAGTTATACAACAACTAGTAGTCATCTTTACCCTTAAAAGAAAGGAGTTTTAATGAAGACTATGCTATTAATCAAATAAAAGAAGTGTTCATTTTTATTTAAAATATATCATTATCTATAATATTAAATTGTAGCCAATATATTTATCCTTTGTTCATCTTCTCTTAGCTTTGCTAGAGGTTATAAGTTAATTGAAATGTCACAGAATTAATTCTGGTGGGCATTTTTGGTGATGGAAAATACACTGTTCTTGGTGGTGATGTACTTAATTGTTAACTAACCTGTACAGGACTGAGGTAGATTTTATAATCTACCAATTTCCACGTTCAGCGCATACATTTAGTATCGCTTCATTAGTTACGTAAGAAAGCTTTGTTGAGTGTGTGTGCGTCATATTTCGTAAAGAACATTAGCACCCTCTTCTGGATGATTTTGAAGCTGTAATAAAAATATTCTGACAATCTTTTCTCCTATCCTAACAAAGAACATCTTGAATATTCAAATTTTCTCCTGATGAAAGCACAGCCTCTGAGTAATTGTATTAGATGGTATATTTCAGAAACACTGATAAGTTCTAGAATAAAAAACTACTTCCTTGCTAAATGTTATCCACTGGGAATACGTGTTTGGCTTGTAAAAGGGAAAAAATGCAGCTTCTTCATTTCTCAGAATGAGTGTCCCCAATGACTCTTAAACACACAGAGCTATGCAAGAAGGAAGAGAAATCAAGGGCCACCCAGGAAAGCAGACTTCGACATTTTTTCCTCCAGCTGCCACTGCTTGAAGAAAAAAAATATGCCCTCAGTGCTGTTTTTTAAAGTATATTTTACTGATTATGCTATTACAGTTGTCCCATTTTTTTCTCCCACTTATCCACATTCTGCCCTATACCCTCCTACCCACCAGCATCCACTCCCCTTTAATTCATGTCCATGAGTTGTACATATAAATCCTCTGGTTTCTACATTTCCTATACTATTCTTAACCTCCCTCTGTTTACCTTGTGCCCACCATTTATGATTCTTATTCCCTGTACCTTCTCCTCCCTTCCTCCCTTTCTCCCCCTCCCCACGGATAACCTTCCATATAATCTCTATTTCCATGACTCTGTTCCTGTTCTAGTTTTTTTTTTTTAGGTTCAGTTGTTCATAGTTGTGAGTTTGCTGTCATTATACTGTTCATAGTTCTTTATCTTCTTTTTCTTAGATAAGTTCCTTTAACATTTCATAAAGTAAGGACTTGGTGATGATGGACTCCTTTAACTTGACCTTATCTGGGAAACGCTTTATCTGCCCTTCTGTTCTAAATGGTAGCTTTGCTGCATAGAGTAATCTTAGATGTAGGTCCTTGCCTTTCATGACTTGGAATACTTCTTTCCAGCCCCTTCTTGCCTGCAAGGTTTCTTTTGAGAAATCAGCTGGTAGCCTTATTGGCACTCCTTTGTAGGTAACTCTCTCCTTTCCTCTTCTTGATTTTAAGATTCTTTCTTTATCTTTAATCTTGGGTAACTTAACTATGATGTGCCTTGGTGTGTTCCTCCTTGGGTGCAGTTTCTCTGGGACTCTCTGAGCTTCCTGGACTTCCTAAAAGTCTATTTTCTTTGCTAGTTTGGGGAAGTTTTTCTTCATCATTTTTTCAGATAAATTTTCAATGTCTCGCTATTGTTCTTCTCCTTTTGCCCCACACACTATGAGTCAAATGTTGGCATGCTTAAAGTTGTCCCAGAGGTTTCTAAGACTTTCCTCATTTTTTTTGAATTCTTGTTTCTTCATTCTGTTCAAGTTGGATGTTTGTTTCTTCCTTTTGTTCCAAATTGTTGATCTGAATCCCAGTTTCCTTCCTGTCACTGTTGGTTCCCTGTATATTTTCCTTTATTTCACTTTGTATAGCCTTCATTTCTTCCTTCATTTTGTGACTGAACTCAGTCATTTCTGTGAGCATTCTGATTACCAGTGTTTTGAACTCTGCATCTAATAGGATGTCTATCTCCACATCACTTAGTTCTTTTTCTGGAGTTGTGATCTGTTCTTTCATTTAAGCCATATTTTTTTTTTTGTCTGAGCCCACCTGTTATGTTGTAAGGGGCAGAGCCTTAGGTATTTGCCAGGGTGGGACAACCCTCTTTGCTGTGTTGTGGCACTGTCTGGGGGGGATGGGTCAAAGAGGGAATGATGACGCTTGCTTGCTCCACTCTAGCCCCACTTTCTATCACTTCCCTCACTGCTCACAAACAGATTATACCCTTTTAAGTGCTGATTTCTAGGTGGGTAGGTTTGTGTACATTCTAGGATCCAGTGGGCCTCTCCAACAAACTCTCCTGTGAGACTGGAAGTTTCTCCCCTCTTTACAACCCCCACAGGACTTTACAGCTAGAGGTTCTGAGTCTTTAGTTTCCCAGCTCACCAGTCCTCACCTCACCCAAGTGGTCCTTTGCCTTGCCGAGGGTCCTCTCTGCCAGGCTGCCCATCTCCACCCCTCCTACTGGTCTTGATGAATGTTTCTTTAACTCCTTGGTTGTTGGAGTTCCATTCGGTTAGATTTCCTGGCAGTTCTGGTTATTTATTGTTTTTAAATTGGTTGTTATCCTTCTTTTGTTTATATGAAGAAGTGAAGTGTTTCTACCTACACCTCCATCTTGGCTGGAACTCTCTCAATACTTTAATATCAGTCATTTATACAATTAAACATTATTTTATTTGACTAGGGTTTTTTAAAAAGAAAATCAGATACTTTCAAAATCAGACTCTCTTAAGTCCCTCAAAGGCTCATGTGATAGACATCATATGAGGCTGACGATGGAGATATCATTGCACTTGTTCAATTCTTTTATTTGTTCACTCATTCATTCTACAAATATTTAGTGAGTATGTACTGTGTACCAGGCAATCTTCTAGGCCCAGAAGATACGGGCCACAGATTCAAATTCCTGAGCTTTTAGAAATTACATTTCTAGATGCAATGCATAAGTACATACATAATGTGTCAGATGATAAATTCTGTGTAGATAGATGAGACAGGGTAAAGGGGCTAAGGTATGTGAAGTGGTCAGGAAAGTCCTCATCAATAAAGTGACATTTGAGCAGAGACATAAGTTAAGTCATATTTTAAGCTTGTGGAAGAGCATTCCAAGTGAAAGTGTTACTGAACAGGGACCTGGCCCTGAGAAGGTCTACTCAGAGCCAGCAGTAGTGTGTGGGTTCTTGACTTCCTGTAAGAAAGATTTCACAATACGAGTCTAGGTGACTATAAGGATCCATTTATTAAAGCTGGGGACAGTGAAACAAGGAAGAGCTTAACATAGAAGAAGCAATAGGAGAGCCTAGGCTGCTTTAGCTCACTGGGAAGTCAGAGAAAGGGGGGCTTTTGGAAGGCTTTGGGGGACACATTTAGGGGATTAGTCTGGAATAAGCTATAAATTGACCACTGCTTTAGAGTTTAGGATATGGGTGTCTGTGAAAAAAGAAGTGGTAGGAGGGTGAGAGGAAGAAGGGAAAGGCAATGGTGAAGAATGCTCCCAAGAGGGAGAGTCATGTGTTAGGTCTTTTGTTTTGAGGCTTTTATCTCTTTCTTGCAGAAGAGAATCTTAGGGGAGGTCCCGGGGGAGAGTTTCAGTAGAATATTCATCAGTTTTCAGGGTCTTCCCTTTAAGGGTCATGGTCTCCACTGATTGGTCACTGACAAGGCAGGGGATCTTCAGTCATTGCAGTTGGTTTTGGCATCACCCATCTAATTTTGCTGCTTTTATGAGCCTGGAGCTGAAACACAACTGAGGCCTAGATGGCATCTCCAGGGAGGAAAGGCCAGGGGAGAAGTTGGAGGAGGGGAGTCCCAGATCCTCATGTTCCTAGTTTCCCCCCCTGCCAGGCACTGGGGCATTCTGTCCTGGTGACCTTCTGCACCTGGCTGTAAATTGCTCTCCCATTGTGTTCAGCTATCTGTCCCGGTTTCACTATTCCACTTGTCAAGGAATTTTCCTAGCTTCTTACTATCCTGTCTCAGAAGGAACAGCATGTGTAAGCTCTCTGAGGTTGGGCCCTTGATTTCCTTTAAATATTTCAAATACTGTATAGGGTTTCAGAATACCACAGTGGTTAAGAGCCTGCTTGAGATTTTTAATTTGAAAACTTGAATGAAATTCTGATTTGAAATCTCTGAGCCTTCATTTTCTCACCTATAAAATTGGGATTTTTACAATTTTCCTCTTCTTAGTTATTGTAAATATTAAGGAACATAGTGCAGGTGAAGAGTTTAAAATTGTAATTGGCACTGCACTAAGTTCAATGAATGTTAACTATTACAGGGGGAAAATGCTTCTCAGGAACACTTGAATGTTATGCAACATTTACCTAAGAAGTGGATCATGGATGTTGGACTGGAACTGTCTTCTAAACACTAGTCAAAAATTATGTGAGCAGAAATGGTTCTTTTTCTGTGTGGTCCTGGACAAGCCACTTTTCTGTTATGAACCACAGGTTTTGAAAAATAAGGGTATTAAATTAAACTGGTTATTTCAATCAGCTGTTCAAGATAGTGTAAACACTACTAACCCTGTTTTAAAATCCCTGAATGCAATCTACCTTTACTTTTGATAAAGATCATGAGCAACTTGAATACCAGTCTTGCTTTTGGCTGAATGATAAAGCATGGAGTCCAGGGGTTGAAGCCACTGGTTATGGAGTGTGACTAGTTAGTCACATTAATGGAGTGTGTCATTAATTAGTTATTGAAATCTTTGCATAATTACACATGCTCAAGGAACACCACTGATTTCATTGGCTGTCTCTCGTGGCTACTGTCATGTATGTGACCATTGGAACAAATGACATTTTGATGAGAACTAGATCTCTATTTGTAGGATTTTTTAACATTCTTAAAACATGATTATTAGCTCCATATTGGTAACTGTTTTTTATCTTTAGTTTTGTTCCCAATCTTCTGTAATAGTTACAATGTTTTTGTCAAATGAATTAGAGACTGGGAAATAGTTGCCTTGAATTCCATATAATCTGCCTCCCAAAACAAAAATAAATAAAGAAATGTATAACTTTTGTAAAAATTTTAAACCACTTTATGATCATTTAATGCAATCTTTTCATTGGCATGTGTCATTAAGCAATTCAGGGAACACAAGATGTGAAAGCCTAGAACATCTCTGAGAATATGTTTAATCTCTCTTTTAATTAAAAGCATGGAAAATGTCTTAATTAAAAAATCTTAATTAAAATATAAAACACGGAAAAGACAAGACATGACACTTGCAGCTATCAGATTGAAAAACATTTAAATATGTGATAAAACCCTAGTGGATGAAGATATGGAGAAACAGGAACTTTTATACAAGATTGTTGTATTGTAACCTTTTTGGAGGGAAAATGTAATGATATCTATTAATATGTAACATATCCTTGCCCTTACTCTTTTTCCTGGAAATTCCAATGCTAGAGTTGTTGTCATATTCTTAAATAAATCTTTAAGCTATGTAGGCAAGCATATTGCAATGGTAACAATAAGAATGGAAAATTTACTTCTGGCCATGATGGAGGTGTAGGTGGAAACACTGTGCCTCCTCGCAAAACCAAATTTAAAGACAACAAAGATTTGGAAAGAAAAATGCAACCAAACAGACAGAAAAGTAAATTATATTTTCAAATTGTATTTTATTAATTATTCTAGTACAATTGCCCCAATTTTTCCTCATTTCCTCCCCTTCACCCAGCAATCCCCACTCTCTCAGGCCATCCCCATACCATTGTACATGTCCATGGGTCATGCATATAAGTTCTTTGGCAAATTCATTTTCTATACTGTATTGTACATCCCCATGGCTATTCTGTAACCACCTATGTGTACTTCTTAATCTCCTCACCTCTTCACCCATTCCCCCACAACCCCCTCCCGTCTGGAAACCATCTAAATGCTCCCCATATCCATGATTATGTCTGTGTTCTTGTTTTTTTGTTTGTTTGTTTTAAAGAAATGATTATTGACAGATGTATATTTATTGCCATTTTATTGTTCATAGTTTTGATCTTCTTCTTTCTCTTAAATAAGTCCCTTTAACATTACACATAATAAAGATTTGGAGGTTATGAAATCCTTTGGTTTCTCTTCTCTGGGAAGCTCTTTAGCTGACCTTCCATTCTAAATGACATCTTTGCTGGGTAGAGCAATCTTAGCTGTAGGTCTCTGCTTGTCATGACTTTGAATATTTCTTGCCAATCCCTTGCAGCCTGTAAAATTTCTTTTGAGAAATCAGTTGACAGACTTACGTGAACTTTCCTTTGGGTAACCAACTGCTTTTCTCTTGCTGCTTTCAAAATTCTCTCTTTATTTTTAACCTTTGCCATTTTAATTATGATGTGCCTTAATGTGGGCCTCTTTGCATTAATCTTGTTTGGGATTCTCTGTGCTTCCTGGACTTGTATGTCTACTTCCTTCACCAAATTAGGGGAGTTTTCTTTCATTGTTTTTCCAATTTCCTGCTCTTTCTCTTCTACTTCTGACACCCCTATGAATGCTGGAACACTTAAAGTTGTCCCAGAAGCTGCTTACATTATCCTTGTTTGTTTGGATTCATTTTTCTCCTTGTTCTGATTGGTTGTTTTTTGCTTTCTTATGTTCCAAATCATTGATTTGATTCTAGGCTTCATCCACTCTACTGTTGTTTCCCTGTAAATTATTCTTTATTCCAATTAGTGTATCCTTCATTTCTGATTGTATCTTTGTTATGCTGCTGAGGTCCTCACTAAGTTCCTTGAGCATCGTTAAAACCTGTGTTTTGAATTCTGCATCTGATAGATTGCTTATCTCTACTTTGTTTAGTTATTTTCCTGGAGTTTTGTTCTACTCTTTCACTTGGGCCATGCTTCTTTGTCTCTTCATTTTGGCAGCCTCCCCATTTTTGTTTCTATGTATTAGGTAGAGCTGCTATAACTCCTTGTCTTGGTAGCACGGCCTAATGTAGTAAGTTTCCTGTAGGGCTCAGTGCCACAGCCTCCCCTATCACCCAAGCTGGGTACTTCAGGTGCATATTTCGTATGGGCTAAGTATACCCTTCTCTTGTAGTTGCTTCTCTTGATTGCCATTGGCAGGTCATTGTGAGGGATTTACCCTCACATTGGGCAGTCAGCTGCAAGGACTGGTTCTGTCCACTGAACACCAACCTCTCCTTTCCTCTATGGAGGATCTGCTCTGCAGGGGCAGGGCTGGGGTGCTCAGATGTGGTCTGCAGTTGTCCATTGGATGCACAGACTCCGGGGTTTCTGGAGTGGGGCAGAACACAGGATTCCCACCTGTGTTATGCCTGGGGCCACCCTGCATGAGCTATAAAGGAGTCCAAGATGGCTGTTCCTTGTGCTGAGCTTGGAGATTCCCAGGCAAAGCCAAGCTGTGACTCTAAGCTGGCTTTTGCTAGAGCTGGGCCTGGGGTCACTTAGCAAGAGGTACGGGGCTGGGGGTTCACTGATGCTGTTTGTTCCTTGTTCAAAAGGATTTAGGAAGTTGTGAAGCATGGACCAAGACCAATCATTCATATGGAAAAGTCACAGTTAACAGCTTGGGTGGGCCCATAAGTTGGGTTGGACAGAGTCTCGGGGGATCCCCAGGGCAGAGAAAATAGTGTTAGCCATGTTGATGGTGTCTCAGGTATGGCACAAGCCTGCCAACTCCATGCCTCTGTGGGGGTAGAGCTCAGCAAAGGGACAATGGCCTCTGCCTACCTTTCTGTCTGGGAGGAAACTGTCCTCCAGCTCCCACCTTGATGCCAGGTAATTCAGATCCTCCCTGTATCCTACTGGTGCCATTCAAGCTGCTACCCCAGTGCTGGCTCTCAGGGAGAGTGAATCTGAGTAAGTCTGTGTGTTGGTTCTGTAAGGGGAACTGCTTGGGACTACAGAAGTTTCTTCCACCAACACAATCCCCACTGGTTTGTGCAGCTAGAAGTTAAGGGGACTTATCTTTCTAGCACTGGAATCCTGGGCTAGGGGTCCTGGTGTGGGTCTGGAACTCCACTCCTGAGGCATCCTTCCCAAGTTTTCATCCACCACGTGTGGGTGTGGGAGCAGCCCGTTCCACATCTCCACCCCTCCTATCAGTCTGGATGTGGCTTTTTAATTCCATAGGTGTCTGACCTCCATTCAACTTGAAATCTGACAGTTCTGAGTAATGGTTGTTCTATAGTTTAATTGTGACTTTAATGTGGTTGGATGAGGAGGTGATCTTATTTTAATCTATGCTGTCATCTTGACTGGGTGTCACAGATTATTTTTTAAAAGGACATATTAGGAAGGCAATGCAATTATTCAAATGATGGTGGAGTTTTGAAAATAGTCAAGATTTTCTTTGAGGGGCTATAAATTGTTCTCTCAGAGGTTTAGTGCAATCATGTTATGTTACATAACAATGTTTTGTTGTCAACCTGTTACCTAAATTGAGTGATTTTCTGATTCCCATACTTGACTGTAAAGGGTCTTTAGCTGCTATTAAACTTTAAATTCACACTCAAATGGGTATTGTTGGCATCTATTGGGAAATTCAAAAGAATATGCCATAAACTTCATGACCCCACACAAGCATAACCTCCCTACAACCAATGGAGTGGCACAATTTCACAAGTGACAGAGTTATATTGATATATCATAATGACCCCAAATCCATAGTTTAGTGTACAGTCAGCTTTGCTGTTTTATATTATACAGTTTTTAACAAATGTGATGTATAATGATGGCGTCCATCATTATTGCATTATAGAGTGTATTTTCATCACCTTAAAAATCCTCTGTGCACAGTCTGTTCATCCTGCCCTCTAACCTAACTCCTGGCAACAATTGTTGTTTTGACCATCACCATTGTTTTGCTTTTTCCAGAATGTCCTGTAGTTGGAATGATACACTACAAGGCCTTTTAAGATTGACTTCCAATGTTTAACCATGTATTTTAAGTTCCTCCATGTCTTTTCTTGGCTTATTAGCCTGATTAGGCAAAACATTTTTGTTACCTTGTTAGTATTTAATGTCTCATAACATTAAGTAAAGTGAGAAATCCTTTAGATATATTGAAAATAAGTTAAAACAGTGCTTTCCTTAAGAATAAACGCTATTGCAAAACTCAGCAGTAGTAAGACTGAAACTGAAGTACATAGTAGAATACTTTGGAATAAACTTAATCAAGGAGGTAAAAGACATATTGAAAACTATAAAACATTGATGAAATAAATTAAAGGAGACATAAAAAATGGAAAGACCTCTGTGTTCATGGATTAAAATACTTAATAATGTTAAAAATGTCCATAGCACCCAAATCAATATTTAATCATTGCAATCCCTATCAAAATCCCAATAGCATTTTTTTTACAAAAAATAGAGAAAAATAATACTAATGTCCATATGGAAACACAAAGATCTCAAATATCTAAAACAATTTTGAGAAAGAAGAGCAAAGGTATAGGTATCACACTTCTTGGTTTAAAATTAAAGTAGACATGGACAAATAGAACAAAATAGAGAGCCCAGAATGAGCCCAGGCACATATGGTCTGTTGATCTTTGACAAGACCGACAAAAATATACAATGAGGAAAGGATAGGCTCTTCAGGTAATGGGGTTGGGAAAACTGGGTAGCCACATGTGTATTTCCCACACACAACCCCAAAAGACTGAGAATGTGGGTGATCAGTTCCCTTGTACTTAATATTTAATTAGGCTAAGTAGTTGGGGTTGGTGGCTAAGTAAAAGTCTCACCAATATCTCCAATTTCCCATTGTGATCTCAGAGATGTATATTTTATACATTGGATAATTGAAGGTATAAATTTAGCTCAGGCTCTCAAGTATTATTGGCTTCAAACTTGGCTTCATGTCCATTTAATTGTATGAACATGGTGGGCAAGTAATTAACATATATGCTTCAGTTCCACTATTTGGGAAATGTGGATAATAATAATTAACTCATGGTATTATAAAGCACTTACCACAATGCCTGACACATTGGAAATTCTCAATGTAAACGTAAAAGTAACTTTCAGTGATGTTGTTGATAAGATGTGCTGACCAGTTTGGGGAAAAGATTCTTCAGTTTTCTCTTCTCTCTCTTTCCCCCTCATCCTCTCTCTCACTCTCTTTTCTTAGTGTTTTTAAAACATTAACATATCTTCTATTTCTGGCAAAGAACCTATGTAATTGTACCTTTCTGGGTATTATTTGCCAAGCAGGTGTAAAAGTACAATGCAATATAATTTAGTAAAAAACTAATTTTAGGTACTGAATTTGTGCTCCTCTCTGTGTGAGTAAATTCAGCGCTGTCCTCATGCAGGTGTCAAGCTGTGTGACAGAACAAAGGCTGGCAGAGAATATGACCAGGAAGTGTCAAGAGACTAAAATTTCTAGTGTCTTGTATTTGAGTTAATTTGAGTTTGTTTCCTACTGAAAGATTTAGATTAGGAAGGGATATGTAAATGTGTTCTTACAATTGTTGAAAAGGGTAAGATTTTCTTTCACCTCATGCAGAGCAGATGCAAAAAGCCATTATGCCACATTGAAGCACAAGGTCTGAAGACCATCTGGAGAGTATAGTAAAGTAAAAAACATGCAGTACAATTTGAATTACATACTTTCATTAAAGATATGGTAGAATCTATCTGATCTGTCCTAGCTTTATCATCTATAAATTTTTATATATAAATATTTTTCTAAAATAGGAGTAAAATTATTAAAGATTACAAATTTTGCCAAGTACTGGTACTTTTAAGAAAATCAAAACTTCCTGACAAAGTTCTACTTATAAACATCAAAGAAATAAAAAATACTTCTATATTGAATTGTATTTTCTTAGGAAATATATGTGCATCTGGATGCTGCCCCCCTCCCCAAGTATCTTGTAAATTTTCAAAGGGAAATTCTCAAGATCAACTGTCAGGCTTGGAGATGAAGGAGAGAACAGTAAGAGTAAAGAACAGGAGGATGGAGGAGAAGAAATGAGCATTTTAAAAAGAAAGAAGAGAAGTAAAAGAAAGTAAATAATTTTAAGTATATTTTATTGATTATGCTATTACAGTTTTCCCATTTTTTCCCTCTATCTCCACTCTGCCCTGCACCCCACAACCCTCTGGCACTACCCCCCCCCCCTTAGTTCATGTCCATGGGTTGTACATATAAGTTCTTTGAATTCTGTTTCCTATTCCATTTTTGACCTCTCTCCATCTATTTTATGCCTACCAATTATGCTTCTTCTTCCCTGTACTTTTCTCCCATTCCTCCCCTCCCCCTCCCCAATGAAAACCCTTCATGTGATATTCATTTCTCTGATTCTATTTCTGTTCTAGTTGTTTGCTTAGTATTTGTTTCCATTGTTTTTCCATTGCTTAGTATTTGTTTCCATTGTTTTTCCTTTTTTTTCTTGTTGACAGTTGTGCATTTACTGTCATTTTACTGTTCATAATTTTTATCTTCTTCAATTTCTTAGATAAGTCCCTTTAACATTTCATATAATAAGGACTGGGTGATGACAAACTCCACTAACTTGACCTTATCCAGGAAGCACTTCATCTGCCCTTCCATTCTAAATAATAGCTTTGCTGGATAGAGCAATCTTGGATGTAGCTCCTTTCCTTTCATGACTTCAAATACTTGTTTCTAGCTCCTTCTTGCCTGTATGGTTTCTTTTGAGAAATCAGCTGATGCCTTATGGACATTCCTTTGTAGGTAATTCTCTCTTTTCCTCTTGCTGCTTTGAAGATTCTCTCCTTATCTTTCATCTTGGTCAATACAATTATGATGTGCCTTGCTGTGTGCTTCCTTGAGTCCAACTTCTTTGGGACTCTCTGAGCTTCCTGGACTTCCTGGAAGTCTATTTCCTTCACCAGATTGGAGAAGCTTTTCTTCATTATTTGTTCAAATAAGTTTTTAATTTCCTGCTGTTTTTCTTCTTCTTCTGGCACCCCTATAATTCGGATATTGGAATGTTTAAAATTATCCAGGAGGTTTCTTAGTCTCCCGTCATTTTTTTGAATTCCAGTTTCTTTATTCTGTTCCAGTTGGATTTTTATTTCTTCCTTTTGTTCTGAGTCATTGATTTGAGTCCTGGTTTCCTTCCCGTCACTGTTGGTTCCCTGAATATTTTGCTTTATTTCGCTTTGGGTATCTTTCATTTGTTCTTTCATTTTTGAACCAAGATTAATCAGCTCTGTGAGCATTTTGATCGCCAGGGCTTTGAACTCTGCATCAGATAGGTTGGCTATCTCTTCATCACTTGGCTGTCTTTCTGGAGCTTTGCTCTGTTCTTTCATTTGGGCCCTATTTCTTTGTCTTAGCACACCTGTTCAGTTGTAAGGGGGCGGGGCCTTAGGTGTTCACCAGGGCAGGGCAACCCTCTTTGCTGCACTGCAGTGCTGCCTGTGGGGGAGGGGCCAGAGAGGAAACAATGCAGCTTGTCTGGGCTCTAGCCCCACTTTCCAGTGAACTCTTGTGTGAGACTGGGAGTTTCTCCCAGCATGGCAACCCCCACCATCGTCCACAGTCAGCTCTGAGTCTCAGTTTCCCATTTAGTAAGCCCTACCTGCACAGTCTTCCTCCTCGCTAGGGTTCTTTTATCTAGCCCTGGCTGCACAGTACACTGCCTTGCTGCAGGTTCTTTCTGTCCACTCATTTTACTGGTCTGGTTGGTCTGGTTCACTGTTTCTTTAATTCCTTGATTGTCCAAGTTTGGTGCAGTTTGATTTTCTAGAACTTCTGGTTGTTTATTGATTTTAGATTGTTTGTTATCCTCCTTTTCATTGTGTGAGGAAGTGAAGGGTTTCTACCTATGTCTCTATCTTGTCTGGAACTGAAAACAAATTTTAAAAAGTGTTCATTATAAGTAGTACTTGTGTGATAACAGCTTGAATGAAAAATGTCATAGACCATTTCCTTGCCATTGTTGCAGGTTAGACTTTTTGGCTTTTTTGTAGCTTTCTCTGTTAGAGTCTCTAGTGGCAGATACTCTTCTGGGTGCTTTACTTGCATTCACGTATTAATTCCTTCTCACAAAGTGATAGGTGTGGTACACTTATTAACCCCATTTTATAGATAACAGAACTGAGGGATGAAAGTTGAATTAGGAAGTGATAGAGTTAGGATATGATGGACCCAGTGAAACCATTTCCAGAATTTATGTCATTATCTCTTATGCTAGGCCTTTTCCCAGGGAAGGAGACTTTAGGCAAAATATCTCTATTCCTTGGGCTTTTTTTTTTTTTTTACCTCATTCAAACATTGCATGGGTGGTGTGAGATGAACCCAAAATTGTTGTGTTTCATGAATCTGGAAAACATTGGAGTGATCCAAGGAGAAAGTAAGAAAATGATGAGTTTTTACAAACCAAAAATAATGATGAAAAACAAAATAATTAGAATGATTGAGCCTTGGAGAAGGGGAGGCATTTTATAACTGTGTTCTAGTATGTTCATGGAATAATGGAAGTAATTGTAATAGCAGACAATGGTACCCTTCTTCACCTTATTTCTTTGGAGAATTTTTTTTATGTTTCAGCAAGAAAAATATTTTTGCTGAAAGCTTGTGACATTTTCAAATTTGCAATGAAAACTATATACAGTATCATCTTTTTCTTGCAAAGTTATCAGGGTAGAGGAAAATCATGACTCTGCTGTTTACTATCCACAAAACCTTAGCTGAAACTTGAAATTTCTTAGAGCCTTTTTTTCATCTGCACAAGGAGAGAAATAGTAGTGCACACTTATGAGGTCAATTGAGGTATTAAATAAGTTATGCCTACAGGGGCAGTTTACATTCTGTCCAGCATCCACTTACTATTTAATACACTGCAAGAATCATTCTTATGATTACTGTTGACTGTTCTTGGTGTCAATGAGAAACCTTTTTAAAATATATTTTATTGATTATGCTGTTACAGTTGTCCCATTTCCCCCCCTTCATTCCCCTCCACCCTGCATACCCTCTCCCACCCATATTCCCAACCTTTAGTTCATGTTCATGTGTCATAAGTTCTTTAGCTTCTACATTTCCCATACTATTCTTGCCCTTCCCTGTCTATTTCATACCTACCATCTATGCTACTTACTCTCTGTACCTTCTCCCTCCTTCTCCTCCTCCCACTCCCCTGTTGCTAACCCTCCATGTGATCTCCACTTCTGTGGTTCTGTTCCTGTTCTAGTTGTTTGCTTAGTTTGTTACTGTTTTTGTTTTAGGTGTGATTGTTAGTAATTGTGGGTTTGCTGTCATTTTACTATACATGTTTTTTATCTTCTTTTTCTTAAATAAGTTCCTTTAACATTTCATAAAATAAGGGTGTGGTGATGATGAACTCCTTGAACTTGACATTATCTGAGAAGCACTTTATCTGTCCTTCTATTCTAAATTAAAGCTTTGCTGGATAGAGCAATATTGGATATAGGTCCTCACCTTTCAGAACTTGGAATGCTTCTTTCCACCCCTTCTTGCCTGGAAGGTCTCTTTTGAGAAATCAGTTGACAGTATGATGGGAACTCCTTTGTAGGTGACTGTCCCCTTATCTCTTGCTGCTTCTAGGATTCTCTCCTTCATTTTAATCTTGTTTAAGGTAATTATGATGTGCCTTGGTGTGTTCCTCCTTGGATCCAACTTCTTTGGGACTCTGAGATTCCTGAACTTCCCGGAAGTCTATTTCCTTTGCCAGATTGGGGAAGTTCTCCTTTATTATTTGTTCAAATAACTTTTCCACTTGTTGCTCTTCCTCTTCTTTTTCTCGTACCCCTATAATTCGGATGTTAGAACATTTAAAGGTGTCCTGAAGGTTCCTAAGCCTCTTCTCATTTTTTTTTTGAATTTTTGTTTCTTCATTCATTTCTGCTTGGTTGTTTCTTTCTTCCTTCTAGTCCATTACATTGATTTGAGTCCCAGTTTTCTTCCCATCAGTATTGTTTCCCTGTGTGTTTTCCTTTATTTCACTTAGCACAGCCTTCATTTTTCATCTAATTTGTGACCAAATTCAAACAATTCTGTGAGAATCTTGATCACCAGTGCTATGAACTGTGAGTTTTATAGGTTGTCTGTCTCTTCGTTCCTTAGTTGTATTTGGTCTGGAGCTTTGATCTGTTCTTCCCTTTGGGCCCCTTTTTTTGTCTTGTCACCCCTGTTACATATGAGAGGCAGAGCTTTAGGTGTTCACCCAGTTGCTGGGTTGTGATGCTGTATGTGGGGGCAGGGTCCAAGAGAGAACAATGGCACTTGCTCCACTCTCTGTCATATTTCAGTCCCTTCCGCTGCTTCCCCCAAGTACACTGGGCCTTTCTGGTGCTGATTCCTATGTGGGTGGGCTTGTGTACATTCTAGGACCCTGTGGGTCTCTCCAACAGACTCTCCTGTGAGACTGGGAGTCTGTCCCAGCACCTCAACCCCCACAGGTGTTTTCAATTGGTGCTTTTTGGATTTATTTCCATGCACTGGGACCCTGGATTGTTGGTCTGTCTTGCTCCCCAGTTTTGCCTGCTTTATCTGTATGTGAATGTGAGACTGCCAGGTCAGCCAGTCGCCTTATATGCCATGCCCTGCTTAACAATCGCCACCTTGCTGGGTCTTCCCATCGCCACCCAGTGCCCAGGGTCCACCAGCTGCCATCTTGCAAGCCTGGGGTTTGTCACATGCTACCTTGCACACCGGTGTCACTGCTTTTTTTGCCTCGACCCCTTTCCCTCCAGCAGCTTGACTCCACCCCACCTACTGGTCTGGATGAATGTGTCTATTTTAACTCCTCGGTTGTCAGACTTTTATACAGTTCAATTTTCTGTCAGTTCTGATTGTTATTTTGTTTCTAAATTGTTGCTGTTCTTATTTTGGTTGTGGGAGGAGGCACCGTGTGTCTACCTATGCCTCCATCTTGGCCAGAAGTCAATGACAAATCTTTTGACATGAGTTTTGGTCCTCTAATTTGCATGTTTTCAAGCCAAATTTACACAGATGTCTTTTGCTTAAAACAAAGATGGAAATAGAAATAGTAAACATATTTTATGATGTGAGTTCACATTTGAATTTTGTATCAGTTATGATTGTTAATTAAGAATGATCCTATTTGGATGCTAGGAATTCCACAGGAAGCTTGTGGAATCTTATTTTGTGATGCACTTTTATACCAAACACACAGTTTTGCACATTTTATGACAGCCATTTAAGTTGAAACATAAGTAAGTACAGATTGCTTAAGTTGATCTTTGGGTTGAAAGAAAATGCTACATTTATGACACAATTAGAATTATTAAAATATTTCCACATCATCTCATGTTCTGTGTATCAGCAGTCCCATTCAAACCAAATAAGAAAACAAATAATTACAGCAGACATGCTGCTTCACACTCACTAGTTAAAGAAAGATTTGGAAAGTTCAGATTAGCAGCATGAGCAGAGAGTTAAATATGCAATATTTTGAATAACTTCTACTCAATATTTATGTCCAGTGTTTTATTTAATTGAAAATATGAGCAGAATTTCCTCCAGTACTAAGTTGCTACAAGTAAAATTCTAACTTACTTTTTCTCTTTGTCATAAGAGACATAAGAAGATTAATTTCAGGTATGTTTATTTCCCCAAACAAGATTGAATTCACCGGAATAATGCAAGTCTGTCTACTGCAGCTTGGTACTTTGGTTTTTGTAGTTTTGATTAAATATTAACACTCTGAGATTCAAAATGGTTGTTTCCATAAGTTGAAATTTGTTTGCTTGTTTTGACAAATACTGAGCTTGATCAATTAGGTTTATATTGTATATCCCTACAGTGTAAGGTCTGTGAAGGCAGGAGTTTTGTCTAGCTGTTTCTAGTCTTTGGAACAAGTACCAACATAGAATAAGCATGCAGTTATTACTTATTGAATGAGTAAGTCAGGGTTTCTCAACCTTGCCACATAGAATAAGCATGCAGTTATTACTTATTGAATGAGTAAGTCAGGGTTTCTCAACCTTGCCACTGTTGATATTTTCCGAATGATTCTTTGTTGTGGGCAGCTGTCCTCCACATTGTAGGATGTTGAGCCGCATCCTTGGCCTCTATTCTCTGGATGTCAGTAAGTCCCAGTAACACTGACCCAAGCTGGTGATTAAAAATGTCTCCAAACATTACCAAATGACTCCTGGGGAAGGGAAGGGTCGTTGTCATCCTCTATTAAGAACCACTGTGGTAAATAAATGGATTGCCTTGGCACGTCAAAGGAAGTCTTCATAATTATAAGTCCCTGGCTGGGGGAAAAAGAAAAATTTGGAAACTCTTTGACTTACATAATCAACAATCAACATTGGCCACTAAAATGGATCATTTATACCCCACAAAAGTTAACATGATTGTTGAGCCATTGCAATTGATTTGGTATGGTAAGCAGGAAATCATCTTTTGTCATGTTGATCCAGAAGAGAAGGGGTCATCCCCCAGACACTAAAAGAGTAGTAGTATTTACACTATTCTTTTTCCTTCTTTCAACCTAGTTCTTTAGGGAATCCTTTATTATTTTGAGGTCTGAATACAGAGGTTATAATTCCAAAGTCTACAAGATATTTAACATTGCAAATGTGATATGGAACTCTGGGTTATTTTGGTGGTGCAGCTGTTGGAAGCTCATGCATTTCTGGAATGTGAAGAGCATCTTTTGACAATTTCCAATTGTTGTGTAAGCTATCACATAGCCATTTGCCACAATTCTGGCTTCCTTCACACGGTGTTTGTAAGACTGGAACAATGTGGCACCATATTAGCAAAGAGGAACTTTGGGTATGAAGAGAGACCTGTGGGAATAGGCTCAGTAATCACACTTCACCTGTGCCAAGTTTGTGGTTCCAATAAAATGCAAGTGGAAAATATTTTAGATAAATCACTCTATCTAAAAATATACAAATGTTTAGATGACCTTGGGAAAGTTACTTAGCCTTTCTAACCCTTTATATACTATCCACTAAGGGGGGTTGGCAGATTGTGGTGATATCTAAATGATGTGTGTAAAGCATTTAGCACAATGCCTGGCATGTAGTGGGAACTGATTTATTAGCTGTTACCATAATGGTCATCATTATTTAACATACAAATGTTACACCCTATATGCTAGTTGACTAGCTGGAAACAGCAAGGGTGCAAGATCAATGATGTGATATGGACTCAGGGTACAAACTTGGTTCAGCTACTTACTAGCTCTCACTAACCGCCAGGATTATGTTGTGCTATAGTAACAAAAAACAAAAATCTCAGTTGCTTGCAACCCCAAATACATTTCTTGCTCAGCTCCATGTCCATTAAGGTCTAGTTGCCGCTCTGTTCTACATCAACCTTAAGCAGGGACCCAGGCTGTCATAGTAGCCACTATATGAGACATTATATTCAACTTGGTAGAAGGAAATAAACTAAAAGCCAAATCACAGAGAGAGTCTTAAAACTTGAGGGTCACTGAAGAGAGTGGCAATAGAGTGCTACAATTGACTGCACCTCTAATGGGGACTTCTGGGCCTCTATCTTTGCTTCTGTAGAAGTATGAGTGTGAGAAATGAAACTAATATATGTGGAGGGTGCCTGAACACATTATCAGCAAAATCTCGTTGAGTCCTCAGAGCAAACAACTAAGGTAGATGTGGAGCTATGGCTCTACTGTACAGATAAACAAACAAAAAACAAAAACTGAGGCTTTGAAAAGACTAAGTAATTTCTAGCATGAGATTCTATATGTAACTGCAGGGCACACACTAAGACTTTGAACTTGATAATGTCAGTTCTCTCCTTCTCCCCTGTAGTTGTATAATGGCTTATTTTTGAAACAACTGTTTCTAATTGTTTTAGACTCCAAGTGCATGTAGGAAGTGTGGTAGGGATAAAACTGTCCGACTGCAGTTGGTGCAGCCAGCTCCCTGGAGTTCTTACTAAATTTCTAGTTTTTCTCTAACAAAATCCACAGGCAGAGATATCTACACTGGACACTCTCTTTCTTACCTACTTTTGGCCTTCTGCCTCCCCTTCCTTGACTCCAAGTGATTCATTTCCATCTTTCTCTCCCCACCTCCTAAATATTAATTACTTCCAATGTCCCCTGCACACATACAAACTCCAAACCTTTTTGGCAAATCTTTGTAGTAAGCAGATGGGCTATCTGTGTTGCTGGGAGATCACTTCATACTTGGAATCCAGTCCAAACAGAGAGAGAAGGAAGGGGATGGAGTATCAGTTACATGGTGTAGTGGCTAATAGCTCTGATTCTTTTCCCTCCCCAGACTTTTTTTTAGTTGAACTCTGGCTTCCTTGCCTGCTATCTGTATACTCCTGAGCAGACCTCTTCCCTTTCATAATCTTCAATTTCTTCAACTCCGAAATAAGAATGTCGACCATACTAACCCATGGGAGGTTGTGAGTAGTTAATGATGTAATGTTTACAAGCACATTTTCTGACTCACAGAAAGAACTCAAGTGTTTTGTTATTATTTATTATTTTCCACAATGTTAGTAGACAAAGGGAAGAGAAGGAGTCTTTGTTTTGGAGGGAGGACTCAGTCCTATTTATGATGAATTCAGGAGCTTCATTTGGGGTTGTGTCTAAGGCAAAGGATCTCAGTAGAAACAGCATGAGTTTTAAAGGAACTTGAATTCCAGTCCCTGTTTAGCGCCCCCCCCCCCCCCCAGGAGCTGCATTACCTTGGCTAACTCAGCCTTACTAAATCTGCTTTTAAAATGGGCATAATAATTTGCTCCTGACCTCAGACAGTGTCAATGAGGACCACCTGCCTGGTACATTGTGCCTTATTCACGATTCATTTGTTTCCCTCTCCCCCATAACCCTATTTTCTCTGTGTTCTAATCCTCTGCTTCCCCTTGGGGGAGGAGACAGTGCTCATTCTGGTTTTTGCTGTATCCCAGCACCCAGCTCTGCCTGGCCACAAGGAGAACTTCCTATGAAGGCTGGGGCAATTGGACAAGTCAACAATCGTATTTTTAAAATTTATTTATTTATTTATTTATTTAGTGTTCCAAAGTTACCAGAACTCACCACAACTCCGTATATAAAGTGTAAGTGCCTCTCTCTTGACCTGGAACCCTCTTCTTCAGGCAGAGAGCCCCCAGGCTTATGGTGTCAGGCAGCCTTCCCCCACCAAAAACCCGAAGTTTCCCCAGAGCCCCAGGGCGCAGCCAACGCCAATGTCTGTAGTCCTGCTTTGCCCACCTCCTCACCCTCCCGTGGAGATAGCAGCTGGCCAATGGCAGCCCTCCCCTGGCAGCTGGCTTTCTCCCCTCCCCTCAGTGCTCTCCCACCCCAGCCCTTCTCTCACAGACCTTGGCTTCTTCGCTCTGCTACTGGCGCGCAGGTTTATCGGAACGCAGAGCGCAGAGCCAGCGCCGGGCACCTCGCTCTCCTAGGGCCCTGCCTGCCCAGTGCTTCTTCGTCCTCGCTCCTCGCCCCTCTCTTCCTGAGAGGGGTTCTTGACACTAAGGACGAGACCTGGGTGTCTCTCGAACTTCCCTTGAAAGGGAACCGGTGGGGGAGTAGACTGAACAGAACCAGCTATGGATCCTGTGAGTCAGGTAGGACGCAACTGGGCAGGGCGGCTGGTGCTGGGGACCCTGTGGCTCCGGAGACTCGCCCCGGCCCCTGCCTCACGCTGTCCCTTTCTCTCTCCTGTCTTTTTCGTCCAAAGCTGGCCTCAGCAGGCACCTTCCGGGCGCTGAAGGAGCCCCTTGCCTTCCTTCGAGCCCTGGAACTGGTGAGTAGCAGTGTGTGTGCGGGGAGGGGGCTCAGTCGACCAACGATTGGGTGAGGAGTGGTCCAGTGGGTACTCTCTGCTCCGTTCTGCTCAAATCCCGGAGTTTAACAACCCCCACCCCTCTCCCTTCAACCCTCCCCACTCCCAAGGTGCTATTCCGGGGCAGGATCGAGGGACTGCTTGGAGAGGTGAATGTGGATGAATTTTTGCAGGTGCTTAGCTTAGGTGTCATCTCACCTCAGTGCTGTCAAGCACGCGGGTTCATGAAAGATGCCTCCTTCTGAGGTGGAGAGGGGAGGGGCTCAGAGGGAGGCTCTGTCTCTGGGTTTGGCTGCTCACCTGGGCTTGGCTGCTCATCTGGGATTAGGCGGGGTTGAGAGAAGCATCTGGGAGTACTTGGCCAAGCTCAGAAAGTTGATCAGCACGGGGACAGCTCTTCACCTGGCCTGGGACCCCGGAAGCCTGTGGTGAACTGCTCTGCTGAAGCTCCAGGGACAGAGAAGCTGCCATTCTATATCTGGCCACAGAGCACAATCCTTCCTCCTGTTACAGTTTCTCAAGGCATCTTCTGATTTTTCTTCAAAGATCTCTCAGTCTTCTTTGTGTAGCTTTCTTTATTGACCTGTCTTTGTTAAGTTCTATTACTTGTCTCTTAAAAAAAAAAAACACACTTTGACAGTCCAGTGACAACTTGGCTAATGACAGAGGAGTGAGGCAGAGAAACTCACAGGGCCACAGAGCAATGTTAGTGTTGTTGGCTTGGTTGATGGTTATTCACAGTGAAATCTGCAGGTCACATTCCCTCTTGCGAGGAGCTCTGAAAGGCAAGTGAACCTATCTGAATGGGAAGTTCAAAGCCGGTCATGTAACATTAATCACAGACCCTACCACCGACTAGCTGGGAAATTATGTAAGAGCGTGTTGTCTGACCAGATCTTACCTCCCAGGGCTACGATCTGTCTCTGACTGCACTAGAGAAAGAGACATTTTTCTGTAGGAGACATTGTGGTGCCTGTTTACATGGATGATGTACAGGATAATCACACTCACTTTATTTACAGACCTGCATAAAATGCATGATTGTATCAGTTTGGTATATATCAAAACAGCATTTGGAAAGCTTGAACTAGAGGTCCTGGGATGGCTATTCTGAAAGTGTTTCCTTTACAGCCAAGTTAAACAAACCAAACAGTGCTCACGGTATAGGAAACTTTTGGTTGGCTTTCTCAGAATTCTGTCCACATTCATTCATTCATCCATTCAATAAATAGTCCCTGTGACACAATGGTGTTTTTGATTAAAAGTATAGCTAGCTCCATTGCCAAGCCATTAAAAAACCTGACATTATTTTTCTGACATAATCTCTTCTTGCCTCACATTGTCGCTTACGTGCAATATTAATTTTTATTCTCTTCAATCCCATTGCAATATTATTTCATGTCATGACTCACCACACAGCCTGTACCAATATATTTCAAAGACTGGCAAACCGAGATGACTTTTTTAAATGCAGATTTCCAGACATCAATAAAAATATTGAGAAGATGAGTGCTTTCCCATGAATTTACATTTTAAATAAGTGCCCTGGATAATCCTCATGCACATTAAAGTTGGAGGACCACTTCCCTGATCTCCCTCCAAACTCAAAAGTACATTTTACCTTAAAGCTCTTGCTATTTCTGTTCATACTGTATGTAATGCCCTCATACCCTAAGCTTAGAAAAAAATGTTTTTCTTCTAATTTTAGCTAAAATATTCCCCCTAATGACAATTTCTGTTATATTTACTCCTTCCTCTTTCCTCTCCCCCAGACTGAATGATACACCCCATTCTTTGGGCTTTTGTTACATTTCATTCATTTCTTCATTTGTCCATCCATCCATTCATCCATGAAAATTTATCACATTGCATTATGGTTGTTATTTTTGGTGGTGGTGGTGGTGGTGGTGCTGTGTGTGGGGGGGATAGGAGAAAAGTTATTACATTTAAAATATGTGTAATCTGCCCTGGCTGGCGTAGCTCAGTGGATTGAGCGCAGGCCTGTGAACCAGATGATCGCAGTTCGATTCCCAGTCAGGGCACATGCTTGGGTTGCAGGCCAGTTTCCGGCAGGAGCCAGTTCCCTGCAGGGGATGCACGAGAAGCAACCATACATTGATGTTTCTTTCCTCTCTCCTTCCCTTCCCCTCTAAAAAGATAAATAAATAAAATATTTAAAAAAATATGTGTAATCTTTCCCTCTCTCTCCTGGCCTCTAAGGCTCTAAGAAGAAGGGCTTTGACATCAGTTATTAGCCTCTGATTTGTGAAAGATAACCGGAATAATGGACAAAAAGTGAGTAAGTTAGCTGATCTATATTTTAAAAGAGCTAAGGTAGAGAGACATGGGAGCAGAGAGAGGTTAGTTGCTGAGAAAGCTGAAGTTCGATGCTGTGGAGAGGGGAGAAGAAAACATGTTTTATGCACATGCAGTGGCATGAAGAGGTACTCTGAGATCTTTTTCTGTAGGAGATACTGCAATGAGAGTGTGATCTCTTAGATGGCAGGAAATTTGTTCTATTTTTCTGTTTCCCATTAGTGCCTTTCATGGTGGTTGGTAAACAGTAAGTGATCAACAAAAAAATGTAAATCTATAGTGAGAGAGCACTAAAAATATCCCAGTTTCTCCCATTCTGTGACAGAGCTTTAAAGTTGGTATTCTTCAAAGCCTTTAAACTACAGTCCTTTTGTTTCAGTATTTATGCTGTAAAAATTAGTTTATTTAAAGGGTTTACATTCAGAATATTTACTGCAACATCATTTGTACAGGAAACATTAGTAAGTCATTAATAGAACAATCCTAAGAGTATGATTCACACATTGTGAAATATTATATTATCATGCCTTTGAAAAGAATGAGTTAAATTAATACACATTTACCTGGAGGTCAGTATATGTAATTGTGTTTGATAAAAGTAAGTGGGAAACCCTGGCTGATGTGGCTAAGTGGACTGAGAAATGGCCTGGGAACCAAATGGTTGCCAGTTTGATTCCCAGTCAGGGCACATGCCTGGGTTGCAGGTACAGGTCTCCAGTGGGGGGCATGGGAGAGGCAATCATACAGTGATGTTTCTCTCCCTCTCTCCCTTCCTTTCCCTTTTTCTAAAAACAAATAAATAAAATCTTTTTAAAAATTGAGAAAAACTTTTATTTTTAGTGTTTGTTAAAAATTTTAAATGGAAGAAAGTGATTTTCATTTTTTTAACCAACATATGGAAAATTTATTCAAAAATATTTCAAAGTAATGCACAGAGTACAATACTATTTTTGTAAAAATAAAAAATTGAAAGTAGACCTTGTGTTTGTGTACATGTGTGTGATTTGTATGAGTATAAAGTACAATTGTATACCACTGAATTGTTAAAATTGATTTTTTATGAAGTAATTTAAGGTGTGAAGGGGAGAGAAGAGGAGAGGGTGAAGGAAAGCAGTGGTATTCTAGAAGAATCATAGGCATATCCCTTGTCCACAGTGTACACAAGAGTAATTCTTAAAAATAATTCATATTTTCAATTATTTTCTATGGATTGACCATATGAAGTACTGTTGCTTCTAAAGCCAACCTCCACTTTTGGATTATAACCTTAGAAGAAAATGCACTTAATTTATGTGTTCTTTGCTTAGGAATGGCTCATGGATACAGTGGATTTAAAGTCTACATAACACATGAAAGTCAAGTCTTCAGGGAGAAGCTTTAGCCAATTTCAAAGATTTTGATGTAGAACTCCCAAATTCTTAATCTGTACTTAAATAAAGTCGGGGGACTTTTTACTATATTTTGGGTCAAAACCAAAAATCAGGACACAGCTGTGACTTTGGTGCTCTGTTTCATTTATCCCCTGGTGATAAAATAGGTCCAGAAAAATCTCTTAAACCATCATTTGGGAATACACACACACACACACACACACACACACACACACTATAAAGGGTCCAGCAGAAAGGTTTGCTTGAGTGTGGGTTTATATGTTGGATGAATGTCTCACACGAGATGGACAGCAATTTGAACATTTCACCTAAAATGCCATATGGTATCCTTGAGTGTGATATTGTTAAGTTACAGAATTACATATTTATGATTTTGTAATAAACAAAGGGCATTATTTGTGCCTGACCCTGTATGTTGAATTTACCCCATTTCTCAGACTTACTCTGAAAAAAATGGGTATGATTCTGCCTTCCATTGATGATTCTTATTTTGTTACTTGAGTACATTGCCAGTAGGACTTTAATCTATGGGGTTCTTCCCCTTTAAAATTCTTTTGTTAGCATATCTTTTCTTATCTCTACTATTTACAAAGTTCTGGATCTGCACTTGTGGATTTGTATGATGGATCTAGGGGACCCCAACACATCCACATTGTCCAGGGACAGTATTGATGCAGATGTTAGGGCATCAAAAGGTCTTCAAATCTTCAAAGTGACATTTACTTCATTGGCATAGTCTTCCCACACAATGCTATAGGTCCAGATTAAGTTGTTATAGAATTAACTGTGGAATCAACTTGCCTGATATCCTTCTCATTCTTATTCTTGACATACACCCTGAATTTTTAATATTTTTTATTTTTCACATTATGAATTATTATTTTATTATTATTAAATTATTTTATTGTTGTTCAATTACAGTTGTCTGCATTTCCCCCCCAACACTCCCCAACCCCAGCCAAACCCACCTCCCTCCCTTGCTTCCACCCTCCCTCTTGGTTTTGTCCATGTGTTCTTCATAGTAGTTCGTGAAAACACTTCCCCCCATTATCCTTTCTCACATCCCCTCTGGTTACTGTCAGATTGTTCTTAATTTCAATGTCTCTGGTTATATTTTGCTTGTTCTTTTGTTGTTGTTATTGATTATGTTCCAGTTAAAGGTGAGATCATATAATATTTGTCCCTCACCTCCTGGCTTATTTCACTTAGCATAATGTTCTCCAGTTCCATCTATGCTGTTGCAAAGGGTAGGAGCTCCTTCTTTCTTTCTGCTGCAGAGAAATCCAATGGGTAAATGTAAGTAGATCACCATTTTTTGATCTACTCATTTACTGATGGGCACTTAGGTCACTTTCAGCACTTGCATATCTGCTACCACCCTTGGACTTCACATTTCTGTGGTGCCTTTCTTTTCTGCTTTTCCAAGCAAGGCCAGCTACTCCAGACATGTAATATGTTTGATATATGAAGTATAGGTCTACTTGATTTAAATGGAGGCATCTGCCTTACATAATCTTCATTTCTTTATCAAAATTCTGAGCTATTTTCCAAGCAAACATCATACTGCTTACTTGAAATTAATAGCATTATAATCATATTATTGGTAATACAAAGTGAAGCATGGTAATCTAATCTTATCTCACCTAATCTCATTTTATCTCATCTCATCTAATTATAGCCAACATTTTAAACCCCTAATGAGAGAAGCCACCTTTGTCATGCAGGCTTCAGATGAGGCACTATATTTCAGTACTTCCCATATTTCATGTGAGTCTATATAACTCTAATATTCACATTTCTCCCATGAAACTCAGGGGTGTTAAATAACTCAACTCATCAATGACAAAATTGGAGAAAACAGCAAGATCAAGATTTGGGCATTCTCCTTCCAAACTATTCTCTTAAATGCTACACTCTTCTGCTTCCTACAATGTCACAGGCATCTGCTTTATCTTACACCTAATTCTATAAGAATCTTTAAAGGGAAGATAGTATTATGTTTTATAGTGTTTATTTCAACCAGTAACATGTATATTTGAAGACTTCTCTGGAAATGACAAGTAGTGTTTGTATTTAGAAATGAACTAAATAGACAGTTATTGCCGTTTACTTTGTTTTATTTTCTGTTGGTTATTAATTAACCAAGGTATCGTAGATTTCCATTAAAATACAGCATTTTTTCAAGTTAAATATGTATCAAAAGACTTTAATCTTATTCTTAGTTATTTTTTCCTCTTTTCTTAAAAAAATCTGTGTGCATGAGTCAGACAACCTTCCCCCTCACCCCAAGTATAAACAAGAAAGGAAATTCTAACATACATCTTACTTAAATATTTTATTTTTATTAATTTTAGAGAGGGTGGGAGGAAGAGAAACATGGATGTATGAGAGAAACATAGATTGGTTACCTCTTGCATGCCTGCAATTGGGTACCTTGTCCACAACCCAGGCATGTACCCTGAGTGGGAATCTAATCAGAGATCTTTTGGTTTGTAGGACATTGTCCCACACTGGGGGACAAGTCCACTTAGTGGGACAAGTCCACTAAGCCATACCAGTCAAGGCAACAACTTATTTAAGTTATGCCCAGCAATCTGCTAATGGGGGTATGATGCAATTTCAAAGCTATGTTAATGAGAATTTAATTATAACTTTCTAGCCTCACAATTAGTGACAAAAACCATGTCAATTGGAATGTGAATCAATAAACATACTTACCATGAAAGAGCAACTCACCAGTGTGCTAATGAATTCATCACTTAATGCTCTTCTGAGATTATTAAGACAATTGGTGTTTGGGCTCATAAATACAGAAAAAAGAGAAAAATATTTCTTACAGAATTGAATCCTGACTTTATTCTTTACTAGCTTGGTAACCTTCACTAAGCTTCATTTTTCTCATCTGCAAAATGGGGCTAGTAATAGTTCTTATTTCAAAGGGTTGCTATAAATAATTCAGTGACTTAATCCAAGTAAACAGCCTTGCACAGTTCCTGGACTATAAGTTCTGAACAAACTTATATGACTTTGAAGGTGATGATGATAATGAGAATTGGGATGATTCTTCTGATGATGGAAAGAGGAGTAGTAATCCATAGGTGAGTATTTGGAACATCATGGTTAACTTGTTGTAAATTAGAGTATTGGCAAAATTCTGAAGCAGAAAATCTGTGTTCCCTCTTGCTAGTGCCCCTTTTGAGCCCTCTACCTCTAACTCATGCTGCCATGGTTATTTTTACTATGGCATGAAATACTCCAAGGATTTGCTCCTTGAGATATCCTCACTTCAAAGAACATTCCTGAGAGGTCAATGTTGATCCTAAGGGAAAAGTTCTAGTGGAAGAATTATAGGTGCTCAGTTCTTGTTAGCTTTTTTGAGTTGTAGAGGAAGAATTTTCCTTATCTTTTCCAAATCGTAATCCATAAACATGGCTTACCCTTGAAAGAGTTATAGTGTGTCCAGCTGAATTCTCCAGATGAAGGTCCCTACAGGATCAACCATGGGTACTTGTAACCACAATCTCCTACCCAGATGTACCTAGTCTGCTAGATGGGAGGGAATATAGGAAGAACCCTGGACTGATGCTCAAGTAGGGGCACCATCCTTAGTTCTCTGTTCCCCAGAGAATTCACATTTTTCCTGGATCCAGGCATGAAAATGATTATGTATTAGTAAAAAAAATACTGGAAAGTGTCTAGGGAACATTTTTACAGAACCACTACCTGCTACAAGTCTTCATCTTCAGTAAGCATGTATTTAACCTGGGTTGTATTTGTAATTATTCTTGTCTATTCTATTATCTTACCCTTACTTTGAGAACCTCAGTTTCCTCACTTGAATGTTGGGGACTATACTCTTTGCCTTCCAGAGTGTTGGAAATTTTAAGTGAGATAAAGCATGGAAAACACTTTGTAAACTATTGGATATCCTCCAGAAGTAAAAATCATTGTGATGATGATGATGATCAATATGTTTTTTTCAATCTAAGTGACTCTGAAAACCATAAGATAATTGCCCTGGAGAGTAGGGTGAGCCTAAGGTATAAGTGCCTGATCTCTGCTTACTAAGGGGCTAAGTCTTTCCCAATTACCATCCACCTTCTAGCCTCTGCCCCAATCTCTTCAGTCTCTTGGGAACCTACAAGAAAGACAGACGCTGCCAGTTGAAACTGATGCACCATCAAAGTTTGTGAATGTCCACCTTCACCCATTTTAGATCTCATAGAGAAGCCAAAGTCTTGCTCTGTACACATTTCATATTTCTTAGATGTCCGGGGGCTGGTTTCTTCCTTATCAGATGGACTTTTTGCACAAGCTACTTCCTCTGCCTAAAATAATTTCCCTCTTTTTTTTCACTAAACCCCTTTTAGCTGGCAAATCCCTTTGGTGCCTTCCGATATCTGCTTAGATTTCATTTTGAGGGGAAGACTTCAGTGAGTAGGGATTGCCATTAGATGAAGTCTGAAGGCTGCCAGAGCATACTCTTTAATGATTTGTTTACATTTTGGCTTCTCAACCAGACCATCTGCTCAATGAGGGCAGGGATCTTGTTTGTCTTGTCCATCAGTTCATTCTAAATTTCTAACTGCCACATAGCAGGAACAACTCCGGCGACATTCACAAATCACCCAGATGGTAAGTGGTTAATGAAGGAAGTGATTGGAAAAAGTGAGGGAAGAAAAAAGGAAAGAAAGAGAATGGGCAATGAATACAAGGGGAGACCCAAAAAATCCAGAATTATCTTCCGAAGGATGGGCCCCTTATAGCACAGTCTCCTCCCACTAGGTGAGTGCTCTAGGAACACATCTGTATCAGTGTACCAGATGGAGTTGTTGTGAGAGGCTGTGTTTGCCTTCAGTGAACATTTTTGAAAATTCTTTCAACGGTTTGCCCATTTCATGATGGATGACTTATAAGGACACCTGCCCACACTGCACTGAGTGTTCAGCAGTTTTTGGAAAAACAAAAACAAAAACCGGCATGATCCCAGTGCCCTACCCTCCCTATTCACCAGATCTTGCCCCAAGTGACTTTTTTTGTTTCCCCAGATGAAAAAAAGTCCTCAAAGGGAAATGTTTGATCAGTGTGGAAGAAATGAAACAGGAAATGACAGAAGTACTAACAGGCATCAAAATTGACAAGTTCGAAAACTGTTTTGAGCAGTGGATAAGATGTCTTGATAGGTGTATTGCATCAAATGGAGAGTAGTTTCCAGGTGACTGATGTTTAAGCATGCAAGAATAAATACACAATTTTTAATAAATAAATTCCTTTTTGGGGTCCCCTTGTAAGTGGGTCTCTGAGAATATATTGGATGCAGTGCAAATTCCCTTTCATGATTTCCATTGTGAAGAGGAATTACAAGGATTCACATAGAAATAATTGTTTAGCCACTACTCTTGGTTGTGGAGGAGAGTGACTTATCCAGGCTGACTCGAGTGTCAAGTAGAGGGCAGCTACATCATATACACTGCATGCACAGGAGAAGTCCTCTTACAGAAATAAAAGTGGGAGGCCTGAAACAGGCTCAGTCCACATACCCTGAGCTCCAGACCATGAGCGCAATGGTTTTAGGAGAAGTACTGCTGGAACTGTGGCTTGGCCACTTTTCTGTATTCTCTCTTCGTGTGTCTCCTTTCTGCTTCTCATTTAGCTTATTCTTTCTGTGATTCTAAGCTTATGTCCTAGGAGAAACTGTATAACTGGCTCAGCTATATTTTTTTCAGTTTTGACACAGCTGTCAGCCCCAGGCCATATCAGGCTATGGATTGGCTTCCTATGCATCAGATGTCCCCTGCTGGTCCTGTCTCTTGTGGCCTGAATAACAAGTGTCACAAGATTCAAATTGGGCTCCCTAGACTGTTCTTCCATTGGGAGAAGTGGGAGGGCCAGTTCTTCAAGTCATGGGCATGCTAGGCTCAGAAGAGCTCTACACATCTGGTAGAAGAATAAATGATTATTTTCACTGACATTTCTTCCATTAAGGTAACACTAGTACTTTTGTCAAGAAGTTGTAGCATCTTTGAGGAATGGGGAGCAGCACTTCTGGGATCTCTGTGATGAGGGGACCATTGGTTGAATCACAATGATGACGTTATCTGAAGGGTTTACCTTCAGTCCTTTGACTCATGGGGCTCCACCAGCTTGTGCCATCTTGCTCAGCATTTGAAAAAGCCTCTTCCTGAAAGGAATAATGGGAATTGATGAGATACCCCACTTATGAAGGAAAAAATATTTCTCCAAATAACATACATCTCATCTTTGTTCATATATTGTTAGGTTCATTCAATTCTTGCTGTTCATGTTAGAAGACTATATTAGAAGTGTACATTAACTGTGTCCTTGTGTTTATTAATGAGGTAGAAAACTGAAAAGTATGTGTGGTTTTTGTTTGTTTCAAATTTAATAATCCTTTCCAAATTAATTTTTTGTCCCGAATATTTACTCACGAAGAGTCATTGGCTTGCTTGCTATGATAGGTGCTGTTTGTTTGAGGAAGAAATGGTGAGGAATTGGTTGAAAACAAGAATCACTTGTAGAAAACTGAAAGATAGCCTAGGGCTTGAAGGACTGTGGGCTTTGAAATAGCCTTTTGCTGGAATCCTGGCTCTTCTTTCCAGCTCTGGGACATGGAGCACGTTGCATGAGCGTTCTGATCCTCAGTTCTGCATCCATCACATGAAGATTGTAGGAGTCCTATCTTTTGATTGCTGTGACGGTTAGGTAAGATAGTACATATAAAAACCCCAGCAGAGTGTCTGGTAACTGTAACTAAAGGAGAGTTTGTTCAAGGTGATGACAAATACAATTCAGCATTCCTAAAATTTCTAGCACAGTGTAAAGTCTGCTCAGTATATTATTGCATCATGTTTGTTTCTATTATCTTTCCATTTGGAGAATGCTGGTTGTGAGATTATAAAATATACACAAGTAGTATTAACATTAACACATAGACACAAGCTTTATACTAGATGCTATACATACATCATTTCACCTAATCTCACAATTACCTTTGAAGGACAAAAAAATAACCCCTTTTACAGATAAAGAAACAGACCTGGAGAGGTCAAACAACTTGACTGAAGTCATACAGCTAGTATGTGATAGAGCCAGGATTTGAAACCAGGCAATTTGATGCCAGACTCTTTGTTCTTAATCATTTTTCCAAGTTACCTCTCATTAATAGCAATCACTCATTACCTCTATGTCTTGAAGTAAAATGATTTCCTCAATGAAAACAGCAAGAGTAATATATGTAATTTATTCTAAAGTCATGTCCTTTTATTCCTAATTTACATCCCTTTCTACTATCTCATGCTGTCAGAGCATGAAGCAAAATTTAAATGCTCTTATAATGACTAAGGATATACACATCTCAGGAACCTTTTTACTTCTTAAAAATACTCCCATTACCAGTGAAAATTTTACTGAACTTACCTATCTTTCCTAACAAAATCTTTATTCACTGATCCATTTTATAAATAAATTCAAGTTCAAGGATGTGTTGTTAACACAAATCTATAAAAGTTCTGTAGAATTCAGAAAGGATCTGAATATTTAGCAAGATTATGGAAATATAGATTCTTTTTGGGTGCTTGGTAAATTACTCAAGTCATACAGGTTCCATCACCAATACAAGAGGAGCAAACAAATTTTATCTGCCCAGTGTGTGTGTGTGTGTGTGTGTGTGTGTGTGTGAGAGAGAGAGAGAGAGAGAGAGAGGCCACTCTTCAAATTTGTTATTTTGGGGGTTATCTGCATGCCAAATAAAATGACATACCCTCTATGGTTTTAACAATAAGTGCTCATACATCCACCTGGTCTACCGTGCAACTGCCTGGCTGTATTTTCATGCCTTTAATTCACCTGATGGCTTTGCCTGCACCTGATAGTTGACAGTACCCATAGGATCCTTTTTGAAGCTGATATCCAGAAAAAATGAAAAAGTATAAGGGTTAGAATGGAAGAAAGAGTGATACCAGAGAATAACTGGGCACAAACTCATGGTCTGAGTGAAGAATGGAGATCTTGGAAGATATTTAAACTGGAAAAAGTGGTGGCTTGATGAGCAGTGACTATAAATGCTATGTGGGATGTGCTGGCTTCAGGGCCACATGCCTGGGTTCAACGACAGACCTTAGATATGTTCAAGGACAAATCAACCTCACTAAAACCTTGAGCTCTCTAGGAATTTCACCTATATCAAAGATATGTTTAAATGATAAAAATAGCCCTGGCTGGTGTAGCTCAGTGGATTGATGGTGGGCCTGAGAACCACACGATCGTGGTTCGGTTGCCAGTCAGGGCACATGCCTGGGTTGCAGGCCAATTCCCAGCAAGGGACTCACGAGAGGCAACCATACATTGATATTTCGCTCCTTCTCTCCTTCCCTTCCCCTCTAAAGATAAATAAATAAAATCTTTAAAAAATCTATAAAAAATAAAATATACCCAGGACATAAAAAAGATTTTCTTCAAATAGTTGTTTCATTCTCCACTTTGCTTTAACCAAGTTTACAAGTTTATTTTTTTTTTAAAGAATCCATCTGATCCTTCAATGTATCAGAGATCATTAAGTAGAAATCATTTGGTTGCAAGGAATAGTAACCCATTCAAACTGGCTTTTACTATAAATATTTTGGTCTCCTTTTTGGGTTTAAACAAGACAATATCTGCCCCAAGTGTAATTCTAACTTCACAGTTCAAGTGTCCAACAAGGTTACTCTGGCACAGATTCTCCAGAGAGTCAATGACTGCCCCATGCCAACCTGTGTAATGGTTCAGGTTGGGTTCTATTGCCATAATTGGAGGGAGGGGCAGGACCACACAGTATACAGAGGCTAGCTAATGTTGGGGCAGGGAGATTCTTCCAGAAGGGGCAATGGGTGGGGAGAAAATGGTTGCTATCTCTACTTCACTGATAGTAACTTTTTCAAATATGAGAAAATATGAAAGTTATAAGAAATCAAAGTCCCAGGCAGATGGTAATCAATGCTGAATCAAACTCCCAGGAGAGTGGTGGCAGTAGTTTCATAATAGTTGAGAAACTAGCCCAAATGAGGTATCTCTGTGGGTGGTGACAGTCATTTAGATGTTGAAGATACTATCTTCATTCTGTCTCCTGTACAGCAGAATGAGGCATTACTATGTTTTGAACGTAGCATCATTGAATTCATTAATTATTAGAGGTGTTTGGTATTAAAATTAGCAGCAAATGATGAAGTGTCCTTGATTGCAGAATTGGGGTATGTTTTTTCATGTGTGGTGCTCAAGAGTGATTTGTCTATGTTTTGATAACTGTTCCAAGTTTCCCTGACAATTTCAGAAGAACTCTTCACAGAAGAGCTGGTTGGGGTACCAAGATGGGGAGAGGGAGAAGGAGGAAATATGACTTGCCTTCAAATGATGCCTTGCAAACTGTACTTTGGCACTTTATTTCCAAGAGCCCCTTGTAGGCTGATTGATAAGTGTGAATTCTAGGAAATACATGACATCTATCTATCTATCATCTACCTCCATTATAAGTTCCTGTAAATATGGAACTACTGACTCAAATGCTTAACTTAAAAAAAGTGTTGCATGGTGCTGGTATTCACCAGTCTGGTGCAAAGCTTCAGGTATTCTTTCAATGTAAAGCAGTTCTGGTGGACTCTGTTGGTCCCCGAATTAGACCCCTTTTATGAGGCCAGTGCACAGCGCTCTCCCCTCCCTCAGCTTTTGTGAATGTAGATTGCTAACAGGTCAGAGCTGTCTTTTCTCCACAAAATTGCCTTTGACTGAATACAAGCCACCTCGCCCAGAAACCTATGCTCTGCCCCAGGGGAGACCTCCAGCCTGTAATAGTCTAACACTAGGTACACAAGGCTGCTTCCTTTGCCACAAGGTGGGACTGCTGATGGTACAATTCACACTGTAGAGCAGCCTGGTGGCACCAGGCTGAATGTAGCCTCTAGGTGACACCATATCCTTGTTTAGTTCCCTTTCCTTGCTCCCTTCATCTCTGTTGTTTCCTGGAGAGCACTACCCAATGAATCTAGGGCACCTGAGTCTCTGTTTCGGGCTCTGCCTCTAGGACACCTGATCAAAGATAGAGATGTTAATGTAGTTAGGCCTTATTTTTCACAAAGCACATTGACAAGGGAAGCTGTGGAGAGGATGCTCTTTCTGTGAAATAGTTTTATTAAATGTAGTAAAATATTATTTATTAAAAAGAGAACTGGATTTAAAAATCCAGGCTTGAATCTTTGTTTCCCCATGTGACCTTAAACAAGTCACTTTCTGAGCCTCATTCCTTCAATGGAAAAAATAGGAATACTAATCTTTCCTTTATCACCAATTATTAATCTGTAGACATAGCCTTTATTAGACATAGTCTTTCTTTTCAGTAGTGTTACTGTGGCAAGTTGGAGAAATAAATATGGGTATTTAGATAATGGTTTGGATGAACTTTAGGTCTGAGATTGCTCAGTGTGCTCTCAGAAAGTATGAATTTTGAGCAGTTATTTAAAATATTTATACATAAAAAGACATATGTTTGTAACTATTGGCTAACTCAAAAGACAGCCTAAGGCATAGAGAAAAATATAGAAAAAATCTATTGTCAGGATTTAACTATTTTTTGAAGCTGAATTGGTATGGAAGAAATGGGTGGAGGCCATTGTTTACCACCTCATATTTACTTTGATGCATATACCAACATTCGCTATTTTGAGAAATTTATTTTTATACTAAATTATATGAATAATTAAAATGTCCTACAGCATTTCTTCACTAAGGTGAATAATTTTCTGTCCTGAGGCTGTGATGTGCATCTTCTGAAAATGACATATTGTATTTTATACAATTTTTTTTCAAGTATACTATAGGCTTGTGCTTAAATACATATGATTTAATGAAGAGAGTTGAATTAATTTCGAAAATTTTCTGTAGAAACTTGGCAGTAACCAACAGATGGATGCTCATAACATTAATTTGTGTCACATTTTGACACTTCTGGACTTTGTGATGTTTCCATTTTGTCTTAAGCAGCCCACAAAGATTCAAGTGCTCGCCTGTTGGCAAACTGATTTCACTTTACTATTGAATATTACCACAAGCGTTACTGAAATGTATGCTCCATGAGGATGCGTTTGTCGATCAACTTCACCTCTACAATCATACTACATAAAGCAGCGCCTGTTTCATGGTAGGCACGCAAATATTTCATAAATGCATGGATGTATGAGTAAATGAATGAGTCATTTCTCTACCTGGAATGCCATTCCTCTTTAACAGCTCTTGTTGAATAATTTTATCCCCTGTTGAAATTTTATCCATCCTTCTAGGACTATCTCAGACTCCAAGATTATTCCTTTACTTACTTGAACTTTCATAAAAAAAATTCTTCCCCTGTTTTGGCAGACTCGTGGTTGCCCTTTCTGTCCTGGTAAATTAGGCTGCTATTTCCCAGCATACACTAAGCATTCCACTAGGAAACTATTCCTGTTATCACTCAAACAGGTAAGTAAGAAGGGAACAAAATTGTTTGAGTATTTGCTTCATCCTAGACATTATGTGACAGACTTTCTGTTTCTTCCTCACTGCCTGTAAAGTCACTGTTATTTTATAGATTAAGAAGCTGGGTTTTGGAAGTGTCATTATTCCAGTGCCAGGAAGATAAGTTCCCACAACTTTTGACTGCACAAATCAGTGGGGATTGAGTCTGCGGAAGAAACTTATGGAGTCTCAAGCAGTTCCTTTTAAAGAACCCACACACAAACTTACTCAAACCCACTCTCTCTGAGCTTCAACACCAGAGTAACAGCTTGAAAGGCATAGGTGATATACAGAGAAAAAATGAAGTATCAGGCATCAAGGAAAGAGCTGGAGTACAACTTTCTCTCAGACAGAAAGGTGGGCAGAGGGCATTGTTCTGAACCCTCACCACACAGAGCCACAGAACTGGCAGGCTGGTGACATATCTGAGTCTTCATCAACCTGACTCACCCTGGACTCCTGGAGATCCCCTGAGACTCCATCCCATCCATCTTATATACCCACCCCAGCTGCTTTTCCATAAGAATGGCTGGTCTTGGCTCATGCTTCACAGCTTCCTAAATCTTCTCAAACAAGCAACAGCCAGCCTCAGTGAGCCCCCATGCCTCATACCTCTTGCTAAGTGGTCCCAGGCCTGACAGTAGAAGAAAAAAACCAACCTAGATTCAGAGCTTGGCTTCATCTTGGAGTCTCCAAGCCCAGCACAAATAGCAGCCATCTCAGATTGCTTTATAGCTCAGGTAGTGTGGCCCTGGGGTCACAGGTCAGGACTGACCTTGGACTGTACCACCTGAGAAACCCCAGAGACTATGCACTTAGTAGATAGCTACAGACCATGTCAGAGCATCACCACCTTGCCTCCACATAGCTGATCCTTCATGGAGGGCGCAGATTGGTGGTTAGTGGTCACAGCCAGTCCTTGCAGTTGACAGGCCTGGGTAAATCCCTCCTGTTCACCTGCCAACAGTAATCAAGGTTCAACTAAAAGATAAGGGTGTACTCAGCCCACATGAGGGGCAGACTTCGAGTACCCAGCTTGTAGGGGAGGCTGTGACACTGGACCCTACAAAACACACCTACTACTTAAGGCCATAATACCAAAACAGTGAGTCATAGCAGCTCTGCCTAATACAGAGAAACAAACACAAGGACATTGCCAAAGTGAGGAAACAAAGAAACATGGGCCAAATGAAAGAACAGAACAAAACTCTAGGAAAAAACTAAACAAAATGGAGATTCAGAGTTCAAAACACAGGTTATAAGGATGCTCAAAGAATTTTGTGAGTACCTCAACAGCATAAGAAAGATCCAGTCATAAACAAAGGATACACTAATTAAAATAAAGAACAATTTACTGGGAAACAGGAGTAGAGTGGATGAAGCATAGAATCAAATCAATGGTTTGGAAGATAAGGAAGCAAAAAATAACCAATCAGAAGAAGAAGAAAAAAGAATCCAAAAAACCCCCAAAACCAGGATGATGTAAGCAACCTCTGAGACAATTATAAGTATTCTAACATTCACATCATAGGGGTACCAGAAGAAGAAGAGAAAGAGCAAGAAATTGGAACTCTATTTGAGAAAATAAGGAAATAAAATTCCCCTAAATTGGTGAAGGAAATCGACATGCAGACCAGGAAGTACAGAGAGTCTCAAACAAGATGGATGCAAAGAGGCCCACTCTAAGACACATTGTAATTAAAATGCCAAAGTTTAAAGATAAAGAGAGAACTTTAAATTTAGCGAGAGAAAAGCAGTTAGTTACCTACAGGAGAATTCCACTGAGACTGTCAGCTGATTTCTCAAAAGAAAATTTACAGGCTAGAGGGGATTGGCAAGAAATTTCAAAATCATGAAAAACAGGGACCCACAGTGAAGGTGCTCTATCCAGCAAAGATGTCATTTAGAATGAAGGGCAGATAAAGTGCTTCCCAGATAAGAAAATGTTAAAGGAGTTCACCATCACCAAACCATTATTATATGAAATGTTAAAGGGACTTACTTAAGAAAAAGAAGATCAAAACTATGAACAATAACATGGCAAAAAATACATATCTATCAACGGTTAAATCTAAAAAAACAAACAACAAAAACAAAATAAAAACTAAGGAACCAAGAAGAACAGAGACATAATCATGGATACAGAGAACATTTTGATGATTGTCAGATGGGAGTGGGCATATGAGGGAAGGGGTGAAGAGGTGAGGAGATTAAGTACAAATAGGTAGTTAGAGAATAGTCATGGGGATGTAGAGTACAGTATAGGAAGTAGAGTAGCCAAAAAACCTACACAAGACCCATGGACATGAATAATGGTATGGAGATTGTCTGAGGGAGTGGGGGTTGCTGGGTGGAGGAGGGCAAAGAGGAAAAAATTGGGACAGTGTAACAACATAATCAATAAAATGTAATTAAAAATAAAGAAAAATAATCTATATTTCTAAACACAAATGCATTGGATAACCATAATAAACTTAGAAATTAATAGTAAGTGCAGTAAAGAATTCAGTTCCAAATATGTATAGAGGTTTCAGAGGTGATGATCATTAGTTATAAAAAAATTTTTAAAGCATTAGTGTAGAAATAATGGCCTTGGAAATATTCTACTCTGTAATTCTGAACTTAGAAAAAAATCTGAGAATAAAATTCTGTGAATAACTTTGTCACATTTACACATCACTGTTATTTTTATGGTTCCCTATGTGCAAAGAGAGAGGTCTAAGTTTACTCATCAAAAGTCCTTGATCTAGGTCCTGATTCTGACACTTACTACCTGTTGAGATCCAAGGCAAACCACTTCCATGTATGAGCTTCTGCATGTCCAAATGCAAAATAAACACATTAATACCTGCTCATCCTATTTTCCAGATATTGGAGATCAAATAGAATATGAGTCATGCATGTGAATATGCCTAATAGTCAACAACTCATTATATGCACAGAAGGTGATTTATCCTATGGGGTCAGACATATTCATGTTGAAGTCTGAGATCAATTACTTCGACTGTGGAACAGTTTTAAAATTTTACCTGTAAAATGAGATAGATATACTTGCCTCATACATGTTTTGAGATCATGAATTTTTGTATTTATTTTTATTCATTAATTAATTTAATGTATTTTTATTGCATTTTCCAATACCATTTAGCCTCCTTATACCTGCCTCCCCCAGCAATCACCACACTATTGTCCATGCCCATGAGTCCTTTTTCCTTTTTGCTAAATCCTTCTATGCCCCGACCTCACCTCCCCCATAGCTATCACCCTGCTCTTCATCTATGACTCTGTCCTCATTTTCCTTGTTAGTTCAGTTTGTTCATTAGATTGGCAATCCCCTGAGTGAAATCATATGGTATCTGTCCTCTGAAATAAGTGACTGGCTTATTTAATTTAGAATTATGTTCTCCAGGCCCATCTATATTGTCACAAAGGGTAAAATCTTCTTCTTTTTTATAGCCAGGTAGTATCCCATGGTGTAATTGTCCCACAGTTATTTTATCCATTCATCTACTGATGGACACTTGAGCTGCTTCCATATCTTGGTGATTGTAAATAATGTTGCAATGAAGATAGGAGTGCTTATGTTCTTTTGAATTAGTGCTTTGGATTCCTTTGCATATATTACCAGAAGTGGGATGGCTTGGTCAAAACAAAGTTCCAGTCTCAATTATTTGAGGTATTTTCATACTGCTTTCCATAGTGGCTGTACTAATCTGCATTCCCACCAACAGTGCAAAAGAGTTCCCCTTTCTCCACATTCTCTCCAGCACTTGTTGTTTGACAATTTATTGATGATAGCCATTCTGACAGGTGTGAGATGATATCTCATTGTGGTTTTAATTTGCATTTCTCTGACGATTAGTGATGTTGAACATTTTTTCATATGTCTATTGGCCATTTGTATGTCATCTTTGGATAAGCATGTATTCAGGTCCTTTGCCCATTTTTTAAATTGGGTTGTTTGGTTTTTTTAGTGCTGAATTTCTGTAAGTTCTTTATAAATTTTGGATATTAAACCTTTATCAGACATATTGGTGAATATGTTCTCCCATTCTTGAGTTGTATTTTTATTCGGTTGATGATTTTTTTTGCTGTGCAAAACCTTTTTAGTTTAATGCAGTCCCATTTATTATTTTTTCTTTTGTTTCCCTTGCCTGGAGAGATATATCTGATAATATATTGCTATGAGCAATATCTTAGATTTTGCTGCCTGTGTTTTTTTCCATTATTTTTATGGTTTCAGATCTAATATTTAAATCTTTGATACATTTTGAATTTATTCTTGTGTATGGTGTAAGAAGGTGGTCTAGTTTCACAAATGGAAAGGAAATAAAAAGCTGGGAGGGTAGTACTTATATTTGTTAAAATAGACTTTAAAACCAAGGCTATAGTAAGAGACAAAGAAGGACACTACATAGTGATAGAACAGTCCAACAAAAGGATATAACCCCAGTAAGCATTTTTGTACCCAACATGGGAGCACCTAAATATGTGAAGTAAGTCTCAATGGACATAAAGGGAGAGATTGACAGAAATACAGTGGTAGTTGGGAATTTGAACACCTCATTGACTTCAATGTACAGGTTTTCCAGACAGAAGATCAATGGGAGACAGCAGCCTTAAACCACACACTGACTTAATTGATAAGTTCAGAGCATTTCACCCAAAAGCAGCAGAATATATATACTTTTCAAGTACATATGTAACATTTTCTGGGATAGATCACATGTTAGGACACAAAATGAGTCTCAATTTAAGAAGATTGAAATTGTATCAAGCATGTTCTCTGACAACAATGCTATGAAACTAGAAATCAATCACGAGAACAATGAAGAACACACAAAAATATGTAAGCTAAATAACATGTTATTAAACAATGAATGGGTCAACAAGATCAAGGAAGAAATCAAAAGATACTTTGAAACAGATGAAAATGAGGACACAACATTGAAAATCTGTGGGACACTGTAAAGGCAATCCAAAGAGGGAAATTCATAGCATTTCTCAAAATGCTAGAAAATGCTAAGGCCTATCTCAAAAAGCATTTCTCAAAATGCTAGAAAATGCTAAGGCCTATCTCAAAAAGCTAGAAAAAGCTCAAATAAACAACTTAACTTTACACTTAGAGGAACTTAAAAAAGAACAACAAACAAAGCCCAAAGTGAGTAGGAGGAAGGACATAATAAATATCAAAGCAGAAATAAATGAAATAGAGTCTAAAAAAAGAGATCAATGAATCCAAGAAGTAATTCTTTGAAAAGATGAACAAAATTGACAAACTTTAACCAGACTCATCAAGAAAAAAGAGAAAGGACCCAAATGAATAAAATCAGAAATGAAAGAGGAGAATAACAACTGACACTGAAGAAATACAATGGCTTTTAAGAAAGTATTATGAACAACTAAATAGCAACAAACTGGACAATCTGGACAAAAGGAATACATTCCTAGAAACATACAATCTTCCAAAAATAAATCAGGAAGAATCAGCCAATCTGAATAGATGGGTTACACCTAGTGAATTGAAGTAATAATGAAAAAGAAAACAAACTGCCAACAAGCAAAAGCTCTGGACCAGATGGATTCATAGGTGAATTTTACCAAATATTCCTAGAAGAACTAACACCTCTCCTTTTCAAACTATTTCATAAAATTCAAGAGGAAGGAGGGCTCCCAAACTCATTTTATGTAGTCAGCATTGTTCTAATTAAAAAAACAGGTAAAGACACTACAAAGAAAGAAAACTATAGGCCAATATCCCTGATGAACATAGGTGCTAAAATCCTCAACAAAATATTAGCAAACTGAATACAGAAATGCATCAAAAAGATCATACACCACAATCAAGTAGGATGTACTCCAGAAATGCAAGGTTGGTAAAATATTCACAAATCATTAAATATGATTCACCATATAAACAAAATGAAGGATAAAAACCACATGACCGTATCAATAGATGCAGAAAAACATTTGATAAAATCCAGCAACCATTTGTGACAAAAACATTCAGTAATGTGAGATTACGGGGAACATACCTCAACATAATAAAGTTCATGTATGACAAACCCACTGCCAGCATCACTCAATGGGCAAAATAACAAGCATTCCCTTTAAGCTTGGGAACAAGACAAGGATATTTGCTTTCACCTCTCCAATTCAACATAATACTGGATGTCCTAGCCACAGCAATCATACAAGAGGAAATAAAAGGCATCCAAATTGGAAAGGTAGAAATAAAACTGTCATTATTTGCAGATGACATGATACTGTACATAGAAAATTCCAAAGATTCCATCAAGAAACTCCTAAACTAATAAATGAATTTAGCAAAGTAGCATCATACAAAAATATTCAGAAACTAGTTGCATTTCTACATGACCATAACAAACTAACAGGAAGGGAAAATAAGAAAACAATCCTATTCACAATTGCTACAAAAGGAATAAAATACCTAGGGATAAACCTAACCAAGGATGTAAAAAAACCTGTACTCAGAAAATTATAAGACACCGAAGGAAGAGATTAAAGAAGATACAAATAAGTGGAAGCACATACCATGCTCATGGATAGGAAGAATTAACTTCATTAAAATGTCCATACTGCCCAAACCAATCTATAGATTCAATACAATTCCTATCAAGATTCCAAACACATATTTCACAGAACTAAAACAGACATATAAAAAATTTACCATATTTTGCCATGTATAATGCACATTCTTTTGCTCAAATTTTTGAGTGAAAAATAAGCATGCACATTATACATGGGTAGTACTAATTCTGTATGTACACAAGTGTTTTTAATTCCTTTATTTATGCTTATGCTTTAAAAGTGTAACTTTTAGATGCAATAACAACATCCATGTGCAAAATAATACCTTGGAATACAATAATCAGTATTGTTTCTAAACATAAATAAATAAATAAATTGAATTTAAAATTTAACCAAAAAATGTTCTTTAATTTTTATTTTTATATTTATTTTTTAATTTTAAAACAAAAGATATTTCCTGAAAGTTTGGGCCAAAAACTTGAGTGTGCGCTATACACGGGAGAACACTATACACTGCAAAATATGGTATATGAATCAACGAAAGGCCCCGAAAAGCAACAGTGATCCTGAGAGAGGAAAACAAAATTGTTGGAATCATGCTACCTAATATCAAACTGTATTATAAGGTTGTAGTAATCAAAACAGAATGGTACTGGCATAAAAACAGACACATAGTTCAATGGAACAGAATAGAGAGCCCAGAAATAAACCCACACCTCTAGAGTCAATTAATATTCGATAGAGGAAGCAAGCACATGCAGTGGGCTAAAAATAATGTATTCAATTAATGGTGTTGGGAAAAGTTATCATAAAATTTTAAAGTGCATGTAAAATACTTAGAAGGTTGACTCTCAATAAGCATTCAGTACAAGATAGCAGCTATGAAGATTTATAAAAAGCACTGAATATAGATTTTAGTTTCTCCTATTCCCCACTTCTTTAAATTTATTATCACTTCACAGAAATGATTTTTTTAAAGACTCTGCCAGCATTTTTGGTGAAGTTTTAGAGGAGCTACATCATTGTTTGGTGTTACTTTGATCTCCCATAAATCAGAATTGTCCTTTCTGTGTTTTACCAAGAGAAAGCTGAGTTTCCTGAAGACACTGCCTATCACAATTTACTTTGAGAGATGAGGGCCATTGGGTTCATGGCCCTCAATTGATGCAGCATATAAACCTGTTCCAACTTAACTTTGAAATAGGACATGTATTCTCCAGTGAGTACTTTTGTCTTTTCTTTGCTCCTTTCTTATTCTGGGGCTGTTCAAAAGCTGTTCATATGCAGCTAGTGACAACATTCAAATGGCAAATTTTCTCGGAGGAAGTGATAGCTGGGTTAATTTTATATTCTGTTGAAAAATGGCTGTTGTCAGATCGTTCTGTGTCAGTGGGTTCTCTTACAGAAAAGCATGTGGGAACTAAGAGGAGAGAGAAAGGCATTACAGATGACAGTCAGCTTCAAAGCAGTGAGCCCTTTAATCACCATGAGAATCTTGAAAATCGGGTGATTACAAACAGGTGTGTGCATGTGTCTGTGAGTAGAAAACAAATTTTAAATTACTGGTCATCTGGATATAACTTTTCTCTTTAAACAATGTCAGAGTTGCCGAGAGCAAAGTGAAGAGCAGGCCTGAGAACTGGCATAACTTACAAGGGAATTGCTCCTCTAAAATACAGGTCATGCTACTACCTTTCATTTCTTGTTAGAAGATTTTGTCCTTCCTCCCATTTTTAATTGTATGGCTTAAAAAAATATCACAAAGGAGAATCACGAATGACTCATGAAAAATACTAAACATTTTTTTCCTCTTCGGACTGGACGTGTCACAGTCTTTTTTTTTTTTTTTTTCATAAGAACATCGTGTGTATCTCACTGGAACAAAAGCAAAGGCTTTATAATGAGAGTTGGCCTTTTGGGGAATTAAATCTATATTATTTGCTGTATTTTCTGGACTATAAGACGCACTTTCTCCCCCAAATCTGGGAAGAAAATGGGGGTGCATCTTATAGTCCAAATGTAGCTTACCTGGCTCGCTGTGGTGGCGGGGGCAGTGGAGTGGAGTCACAAGGAGACAGGAGATGGGTCACTGCTGCAAGAAGCCGGCGGCAGCAGAAGTGAGGAGATGCTGCAGCCCCTGGGTTGGAAGGAGAGGGTGTCCCATGGGACACAAGGGAGGCAAGATGGAGTCCCCACTGCGGCATACTATAGTGCTAGGGAGGAGGGTACAGGCGGTGCAGGCACGTTAGAAGAAAGCCTTCGGCGCTGGTACATGCCTCCATCACATGACTGATGTGTCCCCCATTAACATTAATATAGGCAAATTCCACTACAGGGTCACCTGTCAATGTAGCCTTGCAGCTGTTGCCAAACTACAACTCCCAGCATTCTCGAACAGGTTGGGATGATGGGAGCTGTAATTTGGCAACAGCTGCAGAGCCACACAGGTTGTGCAAAACTACTGTCCCCATATAATAGTGTTGCACAGCCTGTGGCCCTCCAGCAGGGGATCTCTCCCATAACAATGTCAGCGGCAGATCCTCCCATAACAGTGCATCATCCACTGATCTCAGCTACGGTGCCCCCATAACTATGAAGGACACAGTGCTGATAGTTCTGTCATTACTGTATTTGGTTGTAGAAAGATACGATAGTGTACCATAGTCTCCTGCTGATCTATTGTAATTGTGGAAAGATGTCAAAGCAGAAAAGGATTTCATATGAAATCCCCTTTTAACTAAAGTATGCCAAAGAACATGGGAATGGAGCAGTGGAGAGACATTTTGGGCCACCTCCAAGTGAAAAAATGATAACGGAATGGAGGAAACAGGAGGATCAATTGCAAAAAAATGGACAAAATGCAACCATTCTTTCTTGGGCATGCTGAGAAATAGCCACAGTTAGTAGTGGATATGAAACAGTGGATCACACGTCACAGGAACAATGGCTTTTCAGTATCTACAAAAATGATCATATATGAAGCCAAACGTCTTGCTGCAGAGAAAGGCATTGGGGACTTCACTGGATCACCGTCATGGTGCCACAAATTTATGAAGAAATGTGTTCTTGCTCTGCACACCCAAACCAGGATTGTACAAAAAGTGCCTATAGAATATGAATCCAAGATTTTGTCTTTTCACAAATTTGTACTGGATGCAAAAAAGAAAAATGGATTCGAAGTAAGCCAGATTGGGAACATGGATGAAGTCCCGTTAACCTTTGATGTTCCATCAAACAAGACTGCTGGTGGGAAAGGTGCCAACAGCATTACTGAAAACCTCAGGGCCTGAGAAAACCCATTACACGGTTGTGTTGACCCTCTGTGCAGATGCACCAAACTGCCACCAAAGCTGATTTTCCAGAGAAAAAAACGTGCCAAAAGAGGCAATCCCAAGAGAAGTTATTGTTCATGTTCATGACAAAGGATGGATGGATGAAACTGGCGTGAAGATATGGATAGAAAAAGTGTGGTCCAAGCATCCTGGAGGGCTTCTGAAAAAACCTGCTCTATTAGAGCTTGACCAGTTTAGGTCACATATCACTGAAGTGACAAAAAAGAGATTTAAAGAAGAGAAAACCCAACTAGCCATAATTCCTGGGGGGCTTACCAGCCAGTTGCAACCTTTGGGCCTTTCCATCAACAAGCCCTTTAGTTTTCATGAGAGAAGAGTGGAGCAAATGGATGGCTGCTGGAAATCATAATCTGACACCAACTGGATGAATGAAGAGGCCCACGATTACCCCAGTTTGTGAGTGGGCGAGAAGCTCACGGCAGTCAGTTAAGGATGAAACCATAGTGAGGTCCTTCAAAAATGTGGTGTTAGCAATGCTGTAGTCAGCTCTGAAGATGACATCCTCTGTGAACAGAGTGAAGACAGTGATTGTGAGGAACTGACCTTCATAAATGTGGACAGTAGTGACAAGAAGTTCTTGGGGTTCCCTGATGATTAGAGGAGTTTCTGTACTTAAAGCTTAACGTCAGTAATAATGGTTGTTAATGCTGCTGTTGAGTTCTGTTTACATTTGCATTGGTGAAATATTATGTTATTTATGTTATTAAATATTTTACCACATTTTTGCTACAAAATTTTTTTATTTGCCACTTCTAAAATCTAAGTGCATCTTATAATCCAAAAATACAGTAATTTTGTTAATTAATTGTAATTAATATTAAATGTATAATTGTATTTTTTGGTGGTAAGACAAGTCAGTGTCCCAGTAAATATGGCTTCATATGATAATTTTATTGGCTGTTTTTTTGTGAAGACTAGTGTGGTACTTAAAAGATTTTGTATAAGTTCAGGGTTAGAGAGATCTTGATTTCAGTTCTGATCCTGCCATGTTACCCTGCCTCAGTTTCTAGGTCTACATAACAGGTCCAACTTGGGAATGACATTGTGTACTAGTTAACCTCCAAGATCATCCCCAGTGACCCTCCCTTCATGGTAGTCATATTTGTATGCAGTCCCCTCCCACATTGCCTGAGTTAATCTGACCAGTGATGAGGCCTATGTGGCAGAAATTTGAAGCCTCCAACCATCAGTTAGGAAATGAGGACTACAAACAAGTGAGTGAATGACCTTGAAAGTGTATTCCCCAGCCCCTGCAATGACTGTAGACCTAGATGACAGTTTGACTGCAATCTCATGAGATGCCCCTGAGCAAGATTTCATTCTACTAAGCTCCCCCAGGTTTCTGACCTTCAGAAGTCATGTGCATGCTTGTTGCTTAAAGGAGCTAATTTTTGTGCTAACTTGCTATACAGCAGGAAAAAAGTTTATTCCTTATACTCTAAATAATTGAAAGCTTATTGAATATTTAAATAGTGAGTATATAAGATTTGTATTTTAAGATTTTTTTCCTTACACAAAACGTATGTTTTCAAACTATATTGGGATTAATAATCACCTGGAGAACTTGTTTAAAGCACATACATCTAGGCCTCACCACCAGAAATTCAGACGGTGTAAATCAGTTGTGAGATCTAGGATTCTTTATGTTTTAACAAGCAAACTGGATGTTTAAGATGTGGGTCACCCACCCACAGACCACCTTTTGTGAACCCTGCCATTGTCAAACTTGTTCTGTTCCTCTCAGAATCAGCTCCAGATTAACTCACATATCTTACAATGACAACTCATCTGGCGGTCATGGACTTTCCCTGTTCTAACACTGAAGTCTTCTGTCCTGGGAAATCCTATAGTCCTGGACACACTGGGATGATTGGTCGTCTAGCATTTTCTCATGATAGCTGCTGCCACTGGGATGCCCTCTTCACCTCAACTTCTGTATCCCCACCTTGCAAATGTCTAATTCAACATTGAAGGCCCAGGTCAGATGCTGCTTCTCCATCCCAAACAACTTTTCATATTTATCTCCATTATCCTAAGATCCTTTTTACATCATCTTTTATAAGAGTAATGTTTGTACTGCTTTATCCTTTGTGAATCCCTGGAGGCAAGGACTGCTGTCATATTCATCTCATAGATGAATGTCAGGCTCCTTGATCTAAGGTGTCAATTCAAGTTCAGGTGCAGCTTGATGCAGTCCTTGGAGGAAGGAAGAAAGCATTTCTTTTTACTATGGTTTCTCAATGTGTTCCCTTTCAGTATGTTTGAATTTAAAGTAATCTCATATTCCTCATTCCAGAAATATTAAATAGGCTTCCATTATAAGTAGGACACTGCACGGAGGCAGATGACTTCTGTTCTGACAACTGGTAGTTCCTCACTGGCAGAGCAGATTGACAGGTTCCCAGGGACTGTCACTTATCCAGCCCAATCTCATCTATCATTTTTACCAGTGATGCAAAACAATATAAAATTAGTTTGTAGATGTTCATTAAAATTTGACAGAGTTTACTAGAATGATAAAGATCAAGTTGCAGGAAACTCGGTACACTTAATTGTGGCTTCAAAATGCAAAAGAAAGCTCTCTCTCCTTGATCTTTGAAAAGCATTACAGTACACTTTCTTTGCCCAATTTCAGGTGGATTTCATACAAATGGAAGGCCACACTTAGGAGACAGATGATTTTAATCATGGCTTTGATGTCAACTTGGGTTAGATTTGAGGAAGGTAAATTCATTCACTTGTTCTAGGAGGGTTTTCCTTTTCAGCTGTTGTTATTTTCGCTGTGCTTGTGCTCCTAAATTACAAAATTTACATTCTCCATCAGGAAGGCAAACTAACTGGAGGAAGTGTCTGGACACTAGTAATCCGAGTTGTCAGTACGCAGTCTGTGCGTGGCCGTGTGCGAAGTGAAGCGTCCCTCTCAGCAAGGCTTCTAAGTATTCTCCTTTCAGCATGTGTGAATTTAAAGTCGTCTTGCACTTCATCCAGTGTTGTATTGTATTATCCAACACGGTTTCTCCAATAATGCAAAGATGACACATTATTATTGTTCCATTTTACAGATGAAGAGATAGAGGCTCTGCGGTTAAGTGATTCACCAGGGTCACACACAAGTTTCAGAAAAGGGCCAGGCTTCAAGCCCAGGAAGTCTGACATTCAATCTCAAGTTTGTAACTACTGTATTATGTTCCCCACCACCGTACCATTTTCATACAGAAGAGGTTTCTATCAAAACCAATTTTATTCTAGAAAAATCACTTTAAAAATTCTTACTAATACATAATCAAAATGCCAAGTTCACTTGAAGTCCTTCATCCCTTCTATATGTTTGCTTTTCCAGAAGTTGTGAACTAATATATTCCCATTTTCTCGTGGACTGCCATTATCATTTCTAAAATGCCACCTTCTCCTCTCTCCCTGCCCTTTAATGAGCTGTAGGCAGCATTACATCTTTCTTTTCCTTGCCTCATCTTCATCTCAGTCTGTCTGCCAAATAATCTTTTTTTAAGTTGAAAGAATTGTGGGAAAATCTTTTATAATGCAGATAATCAGCCTTCAATTTACAAGTTTTATACATTTGGATCTTTGTATATTAATTTGTCTTAAAAGAGGTCACACATTGAGATGAAGTGAGCAATCCTGTGTGGATGAGATTCCTAGGGGGAAGCCTATTTAGCAACTTCACTCTCAAGACAAAAACATTGATTCTGGCCTAATTACAGTTGCTATTAAAGGACTAATAGAAATCTGATACCAGAGCTGAGAAGCACATAGTTCATGGCTTTTAATCACTCAAAACAGAGAAAAATAATGAATAAGAGTTTTTACCAAACTAAAGGATTTTAAACGACAAAGAAGAAAAGATAATCTTCAATAATATTAGGAAATATTAATGAAAAGGAAGAAAGAGGGTGTTAGTGTCCATTAAATACAAAAATAGTATAACTAAATTTTTCATTTTACTTTGGCATTTAAGAGATAAAGAGGAAACTGACTTTTCTTTTTTGAAATTATTAGAAATTTCACTTCTCATATCATCATAGTCTGTAAGACATTCTAGGACAAATATATCAAACATTCAATAAATATTCCCTTAAGTAAATTTTATTTACCGATACATATTTTATTTTTTTATACCTTAGTTAAGTATAATGGACATGTAATAAATCATATAGTTGCCATTTCCAATTCTCCTTATTCCTGGGCATAGATCCACCTTTCCATCAGGTATCATTTCCTTTATTATTTAAAAGCCTTAAATAATTTTTAACATTTTTTAGTGGTACATGTTAGGGTTTTCACATTCCAGTGTTTTCAGCTTCTGAAAAAGTCTTTGTGTGTGTTGGCTGTTGCCATTTTTTTCTTTTTATTGAATTAATGGGGTGATACTGTTTAATAAAATTATACAGGTTCCAGGTGCACAATTCTACAACACATCATCTGTACCCAGTATTGTGTGCTCTACACCCCAAGTCAATTCTCCTTCCATCACTATTTATCCCCCATGACTTCTTCTACCTTCCCCATACCCTTCCCTCAGCAATCAGCACACTGTTTTCCAGGTGCATGAGGTTTTTTTTTTCCTTTTCTTTTTTTTCTCAATCCTTCTGAAAAAGTCTTTATGTCACCTTTGTTTTTGAAAGATATATTTACTGGATATGAAATTTTATAGGTTGGTGGGTCTTTTCTTCTAATATTTTAAAGATGCTACTCTATTCTCCCCTCACTTGCTTTGCTTCTAACATGAGTTCTTCTATAATTCTTATCTTCATTTCTCTTACATAATGTCTTTTCTCCCTAGCCGCATTTAATATTTTCTCTTTTTCATGTGTTTTGAGCAATTTAATTGTGATATATTTCAGTGTATTTTATTTAACCTATACTGTGCTTGGGAATTTAGCAAGCCTTTTAAACCTATAGTTTTCATCAAATTTGGAAAAATTTGAACTATTATTCTTCAATTATTTCCTGTTTTGTTCTGACTTCCTCTGAGGACTACAGTTCTTATGTTAGGCCTTTTGAAGTGGGCCCACAGGTCATTTATGCTCTCTTCATTTTCAAAATTTTTTTATTCTATTCATGTTTCATTTGCATAGTTTCTATTGCTATCTCTTCAAGTATACCAATCTTTTTCTTTATATATTTAATATGTCATTATCTCTATTAAATATTTATGTAGGCTGAATGTATGTATGTATGTATGTATTTCAGACATTGCAATTTTTATCCCTAAAAGTTCAATTTGGGTCTTTAATTTTTTCTTACTATACCTGTATTCAATTTCTTTAAAGCCTGTAATGAACTTATAGCTCTTTTAATGTCCTTCTCTGATAATTCCATGTGTCACTTCTAAATCAATGTCAATTGATTTTTTTCCTCATTGTGTTTTATATTTTCCTGTTTACATCCTTGGTAATCTTTTATTAGATACAAAATACTTGTGAATTTTACCTTGTTTGATGATTGATTTTTTTGTTTTTATGAATACTATAGAGTCTTATTCTAGGAATCAATAAAGTTGCTTGGAAACAGTTTGATCATTTCAGACCTTGCTTTTAGGGCTTTTTAGGTTGGTATTTAGTTTAGAGCTAATTACATCCCATTCTGAAGCAAGACCTTTCTGAGTCTTCTACACAATGCTAATGAATTAAAAGTTTTCCATTTCAGCTGGTGGGCCCAGGCATGATTCCCTGCCCTGTGTGAACATCAGGTACTCTTCCTGCTAATCTTCAGGTGGTTCTCTCCTGGGCCACAGGCAGCTTCCTCACATGTATGCACTATGTTATACTAAATATTCAAGGGAGCCCCCTGCAGATTTCCCTCCAGATCTTTCTCAGTGTTGCCCTCTTCTTTCCAGGGTCCTGTCCTGCAAACCATAGGGGCTAGACTCTCATATGCAGAGTGTATGACCTTCTGCCTGATGGCTTCTTCTGATTTCCTGTCTGGGATGGCATTTACATGGCAAAAGACTGTTTTAAAACTGTGTTATGTGTTTCTACTCCCAGCCCTTAGGCCTGCTTTCCTAGATGAATGTTTTCTCAAGTAAAGACCGAGTGTTCAGCTGGGTTTACAGAGATGTTCCTCTCCCATATTCTGCTTTCTACCTTCAAGCTGAAAAGTAGAAAGGTTGAGAGGTAGCCCCCACCCCTCAACTAAGCNCTGGGCCACAGGCAGCTTCCTCACATGTATGCACTATGTTATTAGGTGTATGCACTATTAGGTGTATGCACTTCCTCACATGTATGCACTATGTTATTAGTACTCTTCCTGCTAATCTTCAGGTGGTTCTCTCCTGGGCCACAGGCAGCTTCCTCACATGTACGCACTATGTTATACTAAATATTCAAGGGAGCCCCCTGCAGATTTCCCTCCAGATCTTTCTCAGTGTTGCCCTCTTCTTTCCAGTGTCCTGTCCTGCAAACCATAGGGGCTAGACTCTCACATGCAGAGTGTATGACCTTCTGCCTGATGGCTTCTTCTGATTTCCTGTCTGGGATGGCATTTACATGGCAAAAGACTGTTTTAAAACTGTGTCATGTGTTTCTACTCCCAGCCCTTAGGCCTGCTTTCCTAGATGAATGTTTTCTCAAGTAAAGACCGAGTGTTCAGCTGGGTTTACAGAGATGTTCCTCTCCCATATTCTGCTTTCTACCTTCAAGCTGAAAAGTAGAAAGGTTGAGAGGTAGCCCCCACCCCTCAACTAAGCCTTAGAGTCTTTTTCCCTTGGTGTAGTTGAGATGGAGGCAGTCTCATATCTCTCTCTCTCTTTCTCAGTCTCTTTTATTTGGGTCTGTCACAGAAGACCTCAGCCTTGGTGAGGAAGATGAACTCACTGTTTTGTGCAGTTAGGAAAAGTAAGTCATAACCTTACTTATAAAAAAAGAAATGTATTCGTTTATGTGACCAAACCCCGGGTTATAACAGGCTTTACAACAGATGTTCAACTCATGGTCATCAGAACTAATTATGTTGAACCATGTGAACTTATAACTATTTGACATGTTAGACTTTTGAAAATGGAAACCTCATACTTTTTCTCTGTCTATCAGCTCTGCTTTCACCTGTATTAGCTCTGTTCTCGAATGCATTCTCAGTTCACATTGCCAAGATGGCTATGCAGCCCCAGACTGTGTCTTCTCAGGTGCAAGTCCAGTGGAAACAATTCTGTTCTGTCCTAAGTTCTCAGCAAACAGTTCATGCTGCCCCATTAGCTCTCGTGGGGTCATGTGCCCAACTCAGAGCCAATCCTGAGGCCACTGTGGATTGCTGGCTGGCTTAGGCCCGTGTTCCAGCTTTTAGAGCAAATAGTGGAGCCCTCCCTGAATTACATGGCATGAGTGTCCGGAAGTCTGCTTTCCACCAGAGAAAGCAAGAAGGGGCCCCTGGGATGTACTTAGATAATGAGAGTATCTTGCTTTGAGTGCCTTTAGTTAAACATGTTCAGACCAGCTTATTAGTGTTCCCTGCACTCCCTTGCCTAGTTAACTAAAGGCAGTCTAGGATACACATAAATGTCATTTATGCAGGTGTTCTTCTTACATTCTTTCAAAAAATCAGATGTGTAAAATTGAATGTGCACAAGTGAACAGAAGCTAAGAGACAGTGGAAGTATTTTTGTTGCTGTGTTTTATACAAAAATCTCCCTGCTTTCTTTGTGTTTTTAATTAACTTCTGCTTTTCCCCTTAACATCTTTCTATAAAAAGAAATTAGATGTAATTATATTTTATGAATCTCAGTTGTCAGTTTAAGAAACTTTATCGGTGCTTTCAACAATCACTAACTGAAGATGGGGATGATAGTGGTGAAGAATTTGCCTGAATGACTTCCCTATGGATGTGCCCAATATGGCATCTGCAGAAAGAGGTGGCCTCTAAGAAAAAAGTGGGTAATGTGGATAATGCAACCTGGATTTAAAGGTATGTGTGTGTGTGTGTGTGTGTGTGTGCATATATCTCTGCAAATAATAGGCACATACATATAGGTATGCTTTGAAATATGGTCATCAAATGGTATATCCTCATCTAAAAAATAACTTCAAAGTCCAGGTTAAAGACAGTCTCCTATGCATTATTTCAAATTTAATACTTCATTGGCACTTACCATAAGAGAGACCCTGGACTAGAAGTTGGGGGCCTGGGACATACCCGTTTGTGCAGTCAAATTCTTACAAGACTTTAAAGAAAAACTTCCTTTTTGTGGGCCTCACTTTCTTTCTCTTTAATAAAAAGGTGGGAAGCCCTGGCTGGTATAGCTCAGTGGATTGAGCACGGGCCTGTGAACCACATGATCTAGGTTTGATTCCCAGTCAGGGCACATGCCTGGGCTGAAGGCCAGTAGGGGACTCAGCAGGGGACTCACACAAGGCAACCATACATTGATATTTCTCTCCTTCTCTCCTTCCCTTCCTCTCTAAAGATAAATAAATAAAATCTTTTTAAAAAAGGTGGGAGAAGATGGTCCCTTTTAGATCTAGAATTCCATAATTCTCTAAATCCCTCCATTGGCAATACAATAAATTCCAATGCTGTGCAAAATAGAAAATAAATCTAATAATGGAATGCATCATACTAAGTAATTAAAACAATAAAGAATACATCAAAAGCACCCATATGTAGTGTTTGACATGTGAATGAAATTTCTTCTAGAATTTTTGCCTATATGTGCAAAGATATATGTATATTACATAAACAAGGTTGACTATACTTGCTGTTCTGTAACCTGCTGGCCAAATATATCATTTGCTTTTATCAAGACTATAAGTATCTAGCCTCCTACCATCTGGGATCTAGGTGCTACCCTGAAATCTCTTTGTTTCCTTTGTCAACTGTGTTCCTCTCTTTTTCTTTCCCTCTCTTTCTCTTTCTCCCTCTCCCTCCCCTGTTCTTCAGAGGAGCTCTCTCAAACTGGGCCTCAGCTGTATCAACTCTCTCCTCCCTGTCAGCAGATACACTCATTTTCTGCCTCCAGAGAAGAGAGAAGCCATTTTCTTCCACTTGCTGTGGTCAAACCTCCTAACATAACTCACCTGTGTTCATATACATCCTTCCCTTTTCCTTCTGACATGATGAAGAATGTTCCTTATCTTGCTCATTATCAGTTCACCTGTATCTTGTATCCCTGCATCTCCCAGAGTGGCATAGCCCCATCCAGCTCAGTGGTACCGAGCTCCCTAAAGCTCAACCCACTCCAGGGCCACTAGTTTCATCTCAGTTCTTTGAACAGATCAATCTCTTCATCTTGTCTCTTGTCTTAGACTCTCGGCTGTTGTTCCCATTCCTGGAATGTTCTTTTCTCCACTCTTCCCAAGCCTGGCTGCTTCTCATCTTTCAGATCTCCATTACAAGTGCCCCATCCTCCCTTTACAAGTGGTTCTCTGCAGGCTCAGGTGTTTCTTCACCTTGATTCTACATCAGCACCACTCTTTCTTTACTAGCATTAATAACAATAGACATTATTCAATTATTGGTTTATTCATTGTTTGCCTCTCACAAACTTAGAAATTTCAGAAGGGCAGAAACTATGTTTTAATCAGTAAAGTATTCTTACAACCCAGTAAACTACCAAATACTGTTACCATTTAGTAAATAAAAGAATGAATGAATAAACAAATACCTTCCTAACTTAGAAAGCCATTTCAGTTGAAGAAAAGTTGACTTGATATTTTATCTGGGCCAGCCTTGCAAACATTTAGAGATTAAATTTTGTGATATTGCTTCAAAGTCTTCATAACTCCACTTCAGGCCTTTTTGAACAGTGTATGCTGTTGTCTCATAGCCAGTGAAATTGTCACGTATAGATTCACATGAAAAGTATGACACAAATAGACCTTTTAACATGTTACACGAGTGTAGTCCTTTTCCTTATCTGTGTGTTGAAAAATCAATATGGAAGAATTTTCTTTCTTTTTTTTGAAATATTTTACCTATTTTCAGAGAGAGAGAGAGTAGAAGAAAGAGAAGGAAAGAAACATCGATTGCCTCTTGTAAGCACCCTGACCAGGGACTGAACCAGAGACCTTTTGCTTTGTGGGATGATGCCCAATCAACTGAGCCACACTGGTCAGGAGTGGAAGAATTTGCTTATGAAATTGCCCCTATTTCATGGATGTGATATAACACTGGAGAATTCTGTTGACTGACTAAGGATTTGCAGAGTTAAAACTTGTTGCAGCCTGCTACAAGAGGTCAGAAATATCTCATTTTTACAGACACATGAATTTGTGGTTTGGGAAAAATTACTTAATTAGGTAAGGTTATATTATTTTTGTTAAAGATGGTAATTTCTAGAACTTTTATTTTCCAATCTATTGAGATCAATAATAAAAATGTTTTTGAAAAACACATTATTCAGAAAATGTCCAAATACCACTGGCACATTCAGTTGCTGAATAAAGAAGGAATACATAGTTTACATGTTTCACAACGGTCCTACTAGCACATAGCAATGCAATACTCATGTCAAGTAGTGATAGAGTGTTGTCTAACATTCAATTGAAGAAATACAAAATAGTTAAGTGGTTAAGTAATCTGCATCTCCTGTTAAAAAACTTTAGCTTTTACTGAAATAATTTGTATTATAGAAAGCAAATTGGCTTAATTTTTAACTTAAATAACAGCTTTTCTTTTCTGATACCAGAATGATTGTCTTTGTTAAAATTCGGAAAATACAGGAAAATAAAAAGCAGGAAATAAACATCACATGTAACTACAATACCTATTGGTAAAGCCTTTTTTAGAGCATACTATGTATATATATTCTATGTGATTGGAAGCATGCTATAAATACTGTTTTAAAACTTTTTTTACATTATACTGTGAGAAATTTTCTATTTAATTAGAAAATTTTCTAAAAGTTTACCTGTTAATGATGCCATAGTACTATAACATATTGTTGTATCGTAGTTTATTTAATCAACTTCTAAATACAGAGAAATTAGGTTGTATTTTTACTTTTGCTGTCCTATAAATTGATGCGGGCACCAGTCCTCAGTGTCTGCAGCATTATGGATGAAATGGGATACATTCACACAGACTACCGAGTCTGTGGAGGAAAAGGGACGGCACAGCAGCTCTCTCCAGGGGAGAGTGCTCCGACCCTCGCCTTGACAGGCTTTTGTCAGTTTCATTTTGCACAGAAATGCAGGTAAAGCTCATTAGTCATTATCAGGCAGTGAGAATCAAACATACAAAGAACTCTGAAGGCCTATTTTGAGTCAGGGTCAGATAGCTAAAGAGCCATAAAACTTTGAGGAACAAACTCACTTCTCGCTTGGATCCTTATTATTTAATTGAGAGCATTCTAAACAAAGCAGGTTTCACAGGACTTTACATATTCTTTCTTAGGTCTAATCACCCAGGGAACCCATTCTTTCCAGCACAAGGCAGCACCCACCACCAGCATTGTTTCAGGCTTAAGTCAGGCAGGGGAAGTAAGGCAGCTAAGAGATTAGGAGACTTCTTGCCAACAGGATGAGGACTCAGACTATGTTAAAGCTGAGGGGCGGGGCGAAGGCCCATCACCCCCTTTTACTATAGCCCCCCAAGTCCTCTCCTGGGGCCTCCACGTGATCATGCCTGTCTTAGGTCATCCCCCCCCCCTTGGGAAATCTTACCCATCATTGGCTAACTGATCAAGCATTGGGGGTGAGTCAGGGTGAAGAAAAAGGAGCAGAAGCGGAGCCCCTGCCAGGGAGATAAGCTTTGTCTCCTTAGTGGCTTATGGTCTGAAGGTCGCTCACTCAGCCTTAGCCTGGGGGTGGTTATAGCTTCTGAAACCAGGTAGGGTGGTTCCCAACAATAAATACTGCTATAGTGAACATCTTTAGATCTACATCTCTATGCATATTTTAAAATTATTTCCACATAGTAACTTCTTAAAGTGGAGTTAATGAATCAATGGGAAGTCAGCACAACTAAACTTTGTTCTTCAAAAAGGATGCAAGGTCAAATAGAAGGAAAAGAATCTCATCGGCCACCATACCTTTTGAAAATATTCTAGTTTCTTTGAGTAGCTATTTGCAGACTAAGCTAAAGAAAGCTATATTCAATTTTCTAGTGGAGCACTATAATAAAGGCACACCTTATTAAAAATAAAATAACTCAATATAGAGAACACTGAGATCCAAGAATTTATAGCTCTGTACCACTGGACCGGGAAGGCAGGGACCAGATATAGCTCCCCATTCTGTGTCCACAGAGTTTAGAAAATCACCTGGCACATAGCAATAAGTTAGGGGACAGCTAGTGAATGAATGGACCCTTATTAAGTGATTGGTGTAACGGAAATTTTAGGCTCCAACAGTCCTCCCATGCATTTCAAGAGCCGTGAATTCTAATTTGGTTACTCACTCTCTGCATGGAAATGGTGTAACTTTGAGAAACAGATACAAATCTTAATTTCAATTTTGTGCTGTACTTTGTGACCTATTGTTCTTAGTTCTCTGTAAAATGAGGCTGCAGTATTGAAGTTCTCCTAAAACTTCTGCCCCTGCAAAAAAAAATGTAATTATAACCCAAAATCCTTTCTCTTTTCTCTCCTATGACTAAGCCAATCTGTTAACTTTGAAAGCCAGAAGCATTAATAGTGCTAGAAAATATGTTTTACAGGAAAGTCAGAGAGAATAAGAGCATTGCTTGGATAAGCATGGTAGAAGTGGATTGCATTCTTAGCCCAGAATGACTTAATTACTTAGACTGCAATTTTGAGGCTTATACCCTCCCTTCCTAGATATTTTTTCAAATATTTTAAAAAACACTTACATATTTTGGAATATATTTTGAGAAAATATCAATATTTTATCACAGCATTTTTATTTTGATAAAATATGACTTCAGGAGGCTTAGGCCATTCTGACTTTTAAATGTATTAACATGCTTTCTTTTTAGTCTTAGTATAAAAGTAAAGTATATTTAATTGTAAAAAATGTAGGTCCTGGAGAAAACTTAAAAGAGGGAAGCGTGTTTTATTCTTTCCCTAATCTTGTTCTGTTGAGAATTGTAAGGGTCAAGTATTTCCTTTAAGAATTCATTTCTATTTTTGGAATAGACTAATGTGGTTACTGTTATAAAGGTTATGAAAGTCAAGCTATATGTGGGAACAGATAAAGGAGAAATTAATTTTAAACCCCTGAAGGATGAGTGGTATGTATATGCAAATCCCTTGCCAGTTTGCTAGTTCCTTAAAAGTGAGGACTGTGATTTATTTTCTCTGTGGTCTAAATAGCCAGTTTGTTGCCTAGCCCATAGTAAATGCTTCTTCTCCCACATACTTATCTGTGTGAGTAGCCCATCTGAACACAGAGCAAACTCCCCTTGAAAAAAATCAGTTGAAGGCTTCTTTGCACCCACATTAGAAAGCTCTCAGGGAGCAATCTGAAGTTTCCCTTGAAGGGGGAGCTACAAAGCATCATTGTCAGGCTGGCTGGCAGGGAATTAGCAGTTCTCAGTTCTGTGAAAACTGAAGTTGTGGCTGTTTTCCTAGGGTGTTTACAGTTTTCCTGTCACCAAGTGTGTCCACTGTTGTTACTAACTCAATTAGGGCTGTTGCAGCAGTCAGTGAGGACCATGTTGCCTTGCAATGTCCCAACTTGGCCAGAATGTTAGGAAAAGGCTTCCCAATGGGGGAAAATAGTATGAGACCCAACACTTGCTGGAGAAGTACACAGCTATTCTCTGCATGTGATTCATCCATAAATGTTTGTCCTGGGCATACTATTTGTAAAGTACAGTATAGTTGCTGGAGATGGGAACATGTGTAGAAAGAGGAAGCGGACACACACATTGGAGTGCCACGTGTGGACTTTGCTAGGCACTTTTCTCTCTCTAACTCATTGATTTCTCATAGGTTTTCAAGTGATGGTGTTATTTCCACTTTACAGATCAGGAAACAGGCTCAGAGAGGTGAAGCACCCTCCTGAGGTCACACAGTTGGAAGCAGATAATAGACGGATTGAATCCATGTCTGTTTGGCCTCAAAAGCCTGTGTGCTTAACCACTAGTCTGTACTGCCTCCACAAATATAAATTTATAGAAGAGCTTTCATTTACTATCTTTAGGTCTTTAATCCTGGCAATGATTCTTTGAGTAGGTGGCCCTTTTCCCATTTTACAAACCAAACACTAAAGCTGCAAGAGACCAAGGCACTTGCCCATGATCACTCAGTCTTTCAGTGTTAAAGCTCAGATCTGACTGGGCCCAAAGCCAAGCTCCTTTCATTCAGTCCATATATCTCCCCCACTCTTGAAATGCTCATCACTGACATGAGTACACACAGTTATGAAGAGATTTACAAGCCCTCACCTAAGGTTTACTTGCTCATTAAGAGTGATATTTTATGGAAGGGTCTACAAAGTCATGTAAATGTTATCTGTGCCATAAGGCATTTCTCCTGCATAAATAAGCTTCCCCTTAAAGGACAGGAAGAAGATTTTCATTGGAGATTATCTAGTGAGAGCTTCCTCAGGTAGGCCCTGCAAAGATAGGAGTGGGAGATAAGACCTTAAACCCTAAAGAGGACTCTTTAGCAAGATTCAGGAAAGGCTCAAATTAAAAAAAAAAAAAAAACTATTTAAGCACCTCAAAAGCATTGAGAGTAGCAAAGCTCTAGCTGCAGAGTGACTGTAGCATTTGTCAGGGAATGGATTTTAACATTTGTTTCGTTTGAAGCAACAACAGAGCTGTTGAATCATCAACAATGCTTTCTTTTTCTTTTTTTTAATTTTATTTATTTATTTTTTAGAGGGGAAGGAGAGAGGGAGAGAAACATCAATGTATGGTTGCCTTTTGTGCCTCCCATGCTGGTAGTTAGCCTGCAAGGAACCGGCCTGCAACCCAGGCATGTGCCCTGACTGGGAATCGAACCGCAATTGTCTGGTTCGCAGGCCCGCGCTCAATCCACTGAGCTACGCCAGCCAGGGCAACAATGCTTTCTTCTCCTGAGAGCAAAGCTCAAAATTGGCTTCAGAGGAAAGAAGAAAGGGCCAAATGTGATATTAGACACTGACCCATGTGAGCTTGGAAGTGATGGATCTTGATATGGGCTTTTAGGTGATTAACCTGGAATTGGCAATGGATAGATTATAGAATGGAAAATCAGAACAAAAGGACCAATTATGGGACTGTTGTAACAGTCCATGTAAAAGGTCCTATCCAGATGAGATGTGTGGTTCAGGTGACTGGTCCTAAAAACTCACTATAAACTCCACAGCAGGAGAGAAAGGAACTATATGGTATTGGGTTTGTGAATGATTAGGGTGCTCTTTGGTGCCTTGAAATCTGGATGTGTTGTGATAGAGGAAGGCTGCCATAGTGAGATCTGCTAGCCAGACAGGGACTTGAGCTAGCTATTTAGTATGGACAAAACCTGAAGCTGTGATTACCAGATACTGGGTTGCAGCTGCAGCCACCCAGAATTAGCCTGGCCAGATGGTGATAGGTGACTGGCTGTTCTCCATGGACCTCAGAAAGCACAACGAATATTACAAAGGAATATCACGTGGCTTCCCATAAACACAAAAATTTTGCTTTGTGAATTTCTGATTTTCTCAAAGTATTTTTACGTCTCAGTTATGTCAACTCAAGATGATAACGGTGAAGAATGCTTTGTACAAAGCAGATTTTTCTTTTTCTTTCTTTCTTTTTTCTTTCTTCTTCTTTTTTTTTTTTTTTTTGATGAGGCCATCTGGTGAGTTGTCTGCATTTATATGCTGGTATCCAAAAAGCCCTCCCAGTAGGTTAGAAGCTGAGAAATTCTCTACTAATACAGTATTAGTGGAAATTATTTGTAGCAGGACAGACAGCCACAGAAAGCACAACTTAATTCTTGTGTGACAAGAGACAGGATATTAATTAGATATTCCAGATAATAGTAATGGCCATTTACTCGTACCAGAAATTTTCCCACATGAATTCTCAGCATCATTAACTTGGCATATATAAGAAAGAACACTTTATTTTTATATTTATTTTGTTAATCCTCACCCAAGGATGTGTTTATTGATTTTAGAGAGAGAAAGGGAGAGAGTGAGAGAGAGAGAGAGAGAGAACATCAATTGGTGGCCTCCTCCACATGGCCCAACTGTAGATCAAACCTGCAACCTTTTGGGGTTTGAGATGACACTCCAACTAACTGAGCAACCTGGCCAGGGCAAGAAGCTTAATTCTAATAGTTGCTTTAATAAAATAACTTGATCCCACAATCTACCTAGTGGCCAAAACATCATCCATACACTTCCAAGGAAAGGTTTGATCCAGAAATGGCTTAGTTAGTCCAGGTTTGGAATTCAGTCATGCTCAGAAGCAACCTCCTCCAATTCATTTCCTCTTTCCACCCAGGGAGGTCTAATTCAATTGTACACCTGGTGATGGAGGGAGTAAGTGTCCACTTCTGTCTCAGTGACTGGGTATATATTAATTACTAACTATGCTACAGTACAATCATTAGTGCAAATTAGGAGAAAATAGACATTGGCTATTACAAATGAGTGGAGGAGAATAGAGACAAATAAAATAAACACATTATAAAAGGAAATGAGCCCCCACCAAAATGACTGAAATGAAAAAGACATACCAAGTGGTGGCAAAGATATACAAGAACTAGGACATTCTCAGACTGCTGGTGGGATATAACTTTGGACAACAGTTTATAATAATATCTGCTACAATGAGTATATATGCTAGTTAATATAAAGTATGTGAAATTACCATATATATGTGATACATCCATATGTAATTATGCATCTATTTATGTGTATACATTATATATTATTATTCATAATATATAGTTATATGTAATATAATATATACATATGTGTATCTCTCAGTAATTCTACTCTTTGGTATATGTTTCCCAAAAGACACAAATAAATATGTTCATAACAGACTATTTATAAAACCACAAATGCCCATCAGCGATATGATAGAAAAATACATTGTGGTGCATTTATACAATTGATTACTTACAGCAAGAAGAATAAACAAACTATGTGTTCACACACATGGATGAATTTCACACACAAAAGAAAATATTGAACAAGAGAAATCAGATACAGGATAAAATATAGTAAATAATTCAATTTATTTTTAGAATTGATTTAAAAAATATTATATGGTTTAGAAGTCAGAAATATATCTCACTTTGGTAAGAAGAGGGTAAGAAGGGATTTCCTGAGTTCTGATATTTTGTTTCTTGATCTAGGAACTGAGTGGATAAGTGTGTTTACTCTGTAAAAAGTTATCAAGCTGTTTTGCACTTTTCTGTATGTATGTAATATGTCAAGAAATTTGCTTTAGAAAAGGCAGCGTGTAAAAAGGACCAGGGGAGGCACAGATGGAAAAGGCAGGGCAAACTAAATATTGTTAACAAACTAATTAAGCATAATTTGTAAAATGTCACTCAAATGTGGAATATCACATGTGCTGAATCTAAAATAGATTCCAGTGGTCTCATCACTAGGTTTTTAACATTACTTTAAGAAATTCCACCAATCTCATACTTTTTCACAAGACCAGTTATATTATTCATGATGCTCAATACTAAGCCATAAAAAATACAGTATACCTTCTGAAAAACTGTGATATAAGTAGGATAAAAGTTTCTTATTTCCCTTTATCACCAGGTTCTAGAAGCTCAGAGTCTTCATATTCTTCTTTGGGTTGGTCCAGAATCTTTTATTCAGGCTGCACATTTCCCCATAATTAGGTGACCTGTTTAACATTACTAGCCTGAGTCAGCCCATTTCACATTAAATGAAAACTGGTCTATATTTAAAGGAAGGAATTAATAATGTACCAACATGAACTAGGCATTTAATCACTAGGTTGAGAGCTCCAGGCTTCAGTTTTGCTAACATGCCTATTCTCCATGGCTTTGACTCACAGTCAAGTGGTTTTAAAATGGACAAGAGAATGAGCATAACAGCAAAATTGCTGGTGACTAAGAATAGTAGCCAGCTGTCCAGGGAGAATACAGTGCTCCGGGGCTTAGCAGAGAAGCCGGGGAAGCTGGCGAACTGCAGCCATGCAGAATGAGCATCAGACTGGAGGCCTCACACGACCTCTGAAGACCTGAGTTTCTCAGAGCTCGTGTCTGACTTCACTATGATTAAATAAATGATGCATTTGTTAGTGACTTGTGTTTAAACATGGGTATTGTATAGCTGAGCTTCATTTTTTTTCTGTATTTTATTTACTATAATGTTCATGAGAGGCCAAAACCTGTTTTCCCAAGTTTACTGCCACATCACCAACATCTATCAAAAAAACTGTGCTGTAGTAAGTACGTAATATACTTCTTACTTGAGTGATTTGAATACAATCTGTTAATCAAATCCAACCTGAAAGCTATCTCAGCTATCCCTGTTCTGAAAATAGGAGCATCCTCATGTACTTAGATAGCAGAAAAAGAATAACTAATACCAATGAGCCTAGGGAAATTTGCTGCCTGTTCAAGTGAACAGTGGAAAGACTTTGATTATCCAGCAAATCATCTCCAGAGATCTTCACAGTTGAAGGTTATTGCAATGTTTATAAAATAGCTAGTCGTAATTGAGAGTTTACTATGTGTACTCACTAAGCCTATCACTAAACCTACATTACAACTCAATTATCACAATACCCAAGGAGGTAGCTAGTTTTCACAGCCCCATTTCACAGGTGAGAAAACAGGCACAGAGAGGTAAGATACCCAAAGTTTGGTCAGGATCAGAACTCAGCACCCAAAATAGATTAACGTGTCTAAAATAGTCTAGTACTCTAACAAACCTGCTGGGCTAACCTTTCCCAAGTCATCATGACCCAGTAATTATGACTGGAGAGAAGGAAATGAAGCTGTTCTTAATCTGAATACTTTTTTGAACCAGATGAAATCTCCAAAATATAATGTGATACATTTTTTGAGGAGAAGACTGCACTCCCTATGACTAGTGAAACTGGTCACGTATCATAAGATTGTCCTGTTCACATCTGGGTGCTTTCTACCCAGTGAAGTATCTCTGGACAATGAATGACATGGTTACTGTATGAACACATCTGCCTTTGTCAGAAATGTCCAAACTTTCTCGACAAAGTTTAGGTGTTGAGAATGGCTAGAGGCTAGATTAAGGGTGAGGCTGATTTCTTTGTGCTACTTTCAGGATGAAGACCGGGCAGCTTTTTGACTAGAAATGCGCTGTGCAGACTCCTCTGGGTTTTACCCATCAAAGTGGTCCTTGCTTGCCTGAGCAAACACTTCTCCTACCTGTCCTTTATTATGGAAGACAAGTAAAAACCACATCACAGTCCTCTAAAACCAGGTGGCATGCATGAAGATATGTACCATCTTGTTCTCAGGGTTGTTGGAGTCCCTGCAAACATGTTAGTGTGAATGTGAGCTGGCTGGTCTGTGCACATCATGTGGTCTGGCACATGTAGCTCAGCTGTGCCTGGTGTTGTCAGGAAGCTCTGTGCCCCTTTCTGGGCTCTGAAGCTTCTCTGAGTCCTCTGGAGCCTTTTATCCAGCAATTGTCCCTCATGGAAAAGCCATCCTGGGGACCAATCATTCCTTGTTGGCTGAATTGGTCAGTGTCCTCTAGGTCCTTTGGGTGCATTTTTCTGGAACACATGACTTCAAGGACAGACCTCTACACCGGAGTTAAAAGTCACTAGTGAGATAGTCCGGGCTCTCCTAAATTGTGCGTCAAAACTTCACTTCAACTGGCTTAGGCTAAATAAATAAATAAATAAATAAATATATACACACACACACACATATCTATATAAACAACCTTTAAATCTGAGTTCAGATTCCTGCTCCAGGTGTGGCAGCAGCCAGGGTTTCAAATGATGCCATTGGGATCTGTCTCTCTATCTCCATCTTTGGCTGTTCTTCCCTGTTTTTACAGAGAAGGGTCTTACTACATGCAGCCACAGTGATCGCAAGCAGGTCCAGGCTTTTGTGACTTTTCACGCTGAGACCTCAGAAAGAGAGAGGCCACGTCTCTTCCAGGGTGCATTTCAATCCTTAAATACAGGCGCTAACCAAACCAAGTGTGGAAGAGGAGATGGTTAACACTTAAAAGTGTTTTTATATGCTAGTCACAGTTTAACACTTCGAATATGTTAATTCATTTAATCTCTTCCTGAGCCCTTCAAAAGAATTATTGCTTTTCTTAAAAAAAAGAAATTATTATTACTACTTCTGCTTTACAGATAAGGAAACTTAGTTATAGTGAGATTAAGTAACATGTTCAAGGTCATATAGACCGTGATTGGCGAGCTGCTGTTTGAACCCGGGAGTCCCGCCGCGGCACCCATGCCGTGGACGCCCCGGTCCCACAGAGACGTGGGGTGCGCAGCCCGACCAATGAGGAAGAAACAGTCTTCTGAAACAAAACTTTCTTTTCATTGAAAAATTAACAGTAATAGAATTCCACTACTGTAGGGTGGGGCAAAAGTAGGTTTGTAGTTGTTCCTATGGGAAATAATAGAATAATTAATAAAAATAACACAAGAGTAAACTGTGTTTTGCATACTGACAACTGTAAACCTACTTTTGCCTCACCTTCTGTTGTCCTCTAGACCTTGTACAGGTCACCTAACTCTGATCTTTCATCATCATAAGAAAGGTACGGTTCTCGGTAAGGATCAGAAATACACACCACATGTGCCACAATCACCGTTTTGTCCATATTGTTCCCTCAGCAGACATTGCTGATCGATGATCACACTAATCTGTATGAGGCCTCGGGATTCTTCCTGACACGCCTGTCTGAAAGCCTGACCAATTGGATAGAGCTTATAGGTAAAAATGAAACCTGTCGCCAGCCTAGGATTAAAAGATTTCTAAAGACACTTGCAAGGCCAATGTTTCAGAATTCCTCTGAGGCAGCTGAAATGAAAGACTTAGATAAATGACAAGAGTTCATTAGAAGCTCATGAGCACGTACAGTTCTAAGAACTCTTCAAGAATTCTACCATCTGTGCTCCAATTCCTTCTGCTGATGTGATTGGCTTGTTCTATTCTTTTTCTTCCTCCTTTTCTAACACTAACAGCATAACAGTGATAGCATATGATAAAGCTTTCTTCATTCATGTCTATTTACATGCCTATTTACATCAACTCTAGGAGGGGCCTAGGGCTCAGATATAAACCCATTAAATACATATACCTGGAGAGTGTGAACATTTTCTTTATAAGGCCTGGAACTTTTTGCAGCAGCCCTCACTAGTACATTCTCCTACTTTCTTTATGAGGAAATTGAAATTCAGGGAGGTTAAGAGACTTTTGCAAGGTCACACAGCTGGCAATAATGGAATTGGGTCCTGGACCTCCGGCTTCTAGCAATAAATCAAGAAATATCTACTGAGCTTCTATAATCCAGGCTGTGTGCTACAGCCAAGGGTTGTGAGAGGCTGAAACCAGTGTGTCTATCCTGGCACATTTAATGGCAAAGTGGGACAAATAGAAAATTTCGATGACGTAAAAACACATGCTCTCTGAATCCTGAAGTTACCTTTAGCTGGTTGGCAATCTTGAGGGTCACACATCGATCCTCTCTACGGTGTGCTTCCTTTCAAAACATGCCTAGCACAGAGATCTAGAATAGAGAGCTTCCAAACAGGACCTCCGGGAACAAGGCAAGAAGTAGATGAATTTTCTAGTTTTACTTCATGAAGTCTGATGCCTCATCCTGCCTCAGAAATATCAGACTTGTGGTTCCCTGGCCTTGGCTTTCTCTTTCACACCCCTCTTTAGTCACTACTCTGACTCACCCTTTACATTCAGCTTCGATATCCCTTCCACAGGAAAGTCTCCTCTGATGGCCACTGCTCACCCTTACCTCAGGTTTGGTCCCCGTTACTCTGTGTGGCTTCATACAGCTCACCTGTGCTGCTACACTCCTGTAGTAACTGATCATTCAGTAACTGTCTCAGACTGGAATGTACACTCCATGAGGGTCAAGTATATCTGTCACTTCTCCTGTCATATCCCCAGGCTTTGGCTAGAGTACCTACTCGATGTAATTATTGGGGGAAGAAAGGAGAAAGGGAGGAAGAGAGAAGAGTGTACACTTTAAGGCTCTTAAGAGTGTACACTTAATAATAATTATGACAATGAGACCAACATTTATTGAGCCCTTATGATAGCCCAGTTTTATTCTCTCATTTCTCTGGGGCATAGATTTCATCATCCTTATTTTATAAATAAGTGATCAAAGCCCAAAGAGGTTTAATAACTTTAACTTGCCCAAAGTCACTCAGCTCTTAGGTGACACATCGAGGATTTGAAGTCAAACTGTCTGACTCCAAGGTTCTTTCTAGAATCTATATAATCCAATGGCAGTGTTTCTCAGTGTTGGCTCTGTTGACATTTGGCACCTTGTAATGTTTTATTGTGGAGGCTCCTTCACGTACTGTAGGATGTTTAGAAGCATCCCCGGTCTCTACTTAGATGCCAGTAGCACCTTCCCCCACCCCTAGTGTGACAAACAAAAATGTTTTCCGATATGGGTCTGAAAGTCTTCTGAAAGACAAAATCATTCCTGGCCAAGAACCACTACCTTTGAGGAATAAGCTACATCCTACAAACAGAAGATTAGAATGCATGCTTTCTCAAAACAGGTTTTTTTTTTTTAAATTCTTGAATTTATCTTAACTTCCTTTACTGAATCAGTTTAAGGGACAAATAGTGAATTCCTACTGCTCCCTCCCCAGCCTGGCAGCATCTTTGAATCTGAAAAGCAAGGAGAACGTTGGTTTCAAGGGAAGGCCATCGAGTAAGTGGTGGCTCAGACTGAAGGGGGGATTTCTGATTTGCTCTCGGGTCATCCTTTTTATGTTCATAGTAATTACCAGTGCAAAGACAGCTTCAGAATTAAATCAACAACTAAATTTTGTCTATTCCATCAATTAATGTTTTATATTCTTATTCTCATTGAATGCAGTGGGCATTTTTAAGAGCTGAAATGTTTCATTAAGAAATTTTCTAAACTGTTAAGAATGAAGAGATGGTCCACAACGGAGAAATTGGTGACACCTGGTGGTGGACCGCATAAAACTTCTTAGAGTTTAAGTAGGATTGTGTTTTATTATTATTACTTAGAAGAACCTGTGCTGTTTCACTCAAGTACTATAAAGTATCACTAGTACTATAAAGTACTAGTTTAATGAGGAGGGCAGCAGTGTATAATTGCAAGTGGTTTAGCTGTGGAATTTAGAGTAGCTAACCCATTTTTTTCCTCCAGCAGGTGAAAGCCTTGTGCAGGCAGGAACAAGGAGCAGAGGCAAATCCACGTCCTTATAAGATCTCTGTCAGGACTTGGCCGTGGCTCTTTGAATCAGAAAGTTAACCTCAGGTGCCTGTAGAACGCGGCCCCCTGGGGAGGGTATGGCTTGGATGTGGGCACTACGAGCGAGAGTCCTGCAGATGAGAGGTGAATGGTGCTTGTCTGGTGTGACAAAGGGTTTAGTCAAGAGAGACCAGGTACATGGAATAACAGCATTGTCTTACATAGCTACCTGTCATTAGCTCCTCTGCTGAGTTTAGCCTGAAAGGTTCAGGCACTTGTTTCAACCAAGTGTGCATGTCTGTGTGTGTGTACGTGCACGATGATGGTGACAAGAGGCCACTTCACCAGTCAGGCACTCGGAATGCAAGATGCTATCCTCACGAGGAAATGCTTCTGTTGCTTTCACAAATCACTACGCAAAATTTGAATCCTGGGCTGACAGATAACTGGTAGTCTGCTGCAGCCACGCCTGACCAAGCCTCCAGCAGAGGAGCATTTCCACAGATTCACGTAGCGGCTGAAATGAGTTCCACTAGGACATGAAAAACCTGCTTGAAAAACCTGCTACCAAAAGATAGTTTAATTCCGGGAAAGGTACAGAGCCTCTAATATGCATGCTGCCCTGGGAGGTAAAGGCAACAGAGACACAGCCTGTATTTGAGGATAGAGAATCCGGGGGCGGGGGTTGGTGGCGATGGTGATTATATAAGTGTTGGGTTTGGTGCTATGCAGGCAGAGCACAAAGTGTAAATGGGTGTGAAGAAGAGCAGGGACCATAGAACCCACCATACCTGGAGGTCCATGAGGTTTCCGTTTTCCTCAGGGTTGGTTTAACCAGTGTTTAGGAGTCATCATGCCTTTGTACAACTTCACCTGAAGGCTTGTTCTGATCTCAGTAGCTTTAATACTGCCTTACTCTCCTGACCTTGTATCTTCTGTCTAGGCTATTCTTTCCATATCTTCCACCTATTTCCTGGTCTTCTTTAAATGCCACTTTTCTGACCACACTCAAGTCCATGGTAGTTTCTCTTTTAGCAACAACCAGAAATATTGTAAATAACCTAGGTGTCTGATCATTAGAATGTTGTTAAATATATCATGGAATAATATGCAGTGACAAAAATAATGACATAGAAAATTGCTTGGAAAGATATTAATAATAGTTGGATAAGCAAAAATGACAATATAGAAGAATATGTATAGTATTTTCTAGCCCCCACAACAATGAATCACTGCTTTAGGATGAAACCAGAAATTGTTCCGTGAGAGCACTGAGGGTTAGTGAGATCATACATAATAGGATCCCAACATGAACACTATATAACAATGCATGCACACACACACAAAAGAACTGTGAACAGTAGTCATAAACATATGTTATTTATAACCTTGATTTATAAAATCTAGCCTCAAGCCAATCTGATAGAGAAAAGATAGTCTATTATGCAAATGGCGCTGGAACAACTGGACATCCACATGCAAAAAAATAAATCTAGACAATGATATGCACCTTGCTCAAAATTTAACTAGCAAATTATTGGACAGCTAAATGTAAAATGTCAAATTGTGTAACTTCTAGACAATCACACAAAAGGAAATCTAGGTGACCTGGAGTCTTAGCTACAAAATAAAAAATGGAACCTATGAAAGAGAAACATTGATAAGATGAACTTCATTAAAATTAAAAAATTTCTGCTCTGCAAAAGACACTGTTAAGCTAATGAAAAGATAAGACACAGACTGGGAGAAAATATTTGTAAAACATATATCTGATAAAGGACTTGTATACAAGGTACATATTAAACTCTTAAAACTTAACAAGGAAAAACAACCCAGTTAACAACTGTACAGATACCTAGCCAAGCAAGGCATGCACTAGAAAATAAAAAGAAGCTTAAGATCACATGTTATCAGAGAATTGCAAAAGAAAATAATGAGATACCCACTAGAATGACTCCAGTGCAAAATGCTGACAACACGGAATGCTGGTGAAGATGTGGAGCACCAGGAACTCTCATTCACTGACGGTGGGAATGTGAGGTGGTACAGCTACTCTGGAAGACAAATTGTCAGTCTCGTACAAAGCTAAACCTAGTCCACCACGGGATTAAGCAAGTGTGCGGCCAGGTATTTACCCCAAATAATTAAACACGTAACTAAAGAAAAAACTGCTCATGAACATTTATAGTGGCTCGCTTTATAATTGCCAAATTGGAAGCAAACAAGAAGTTCTTCAACAGGTGAAAGAATATACAGCCTGTGGTACTTTAACACAATGGAATATTGTTCAGCAGTAAAAGGAAATGAGCTATCAAGCTACAAAAGTCATGGAAGAACCTTAAATGTATATTGGTAAATGAGAGAAGTCAGTCTGAAGAGGTTTCATACTGTGTGGTTTCAGCTCAATGACATTCTAAAGAAGGCGAAACTGTAAGTAAAGAGACCAGATCATCGTAAAGCCAGGGCTTCCAGAAGGATGGAGGGAGCAAGGGATCAACAGGTGGAGCACAGGAGATTCTTCAGGCAGTGAAATTAGTCTGTGTGGTGCTGTAATGGTGCATACATGACATGCATTTGACAACACCCATAGAATGTATCAAACAGACTGAATCCTAGTGTAAGCTATGGACTTTAGTTCATAATAATGTATCAATATTAGTTTGTCAATTATAACAAGTGTACATCAATACAAAATGTTAATAATGGGGGAAATGTGTTTTGTGATGGAGGGAGGGGTTCAGGAAAGGAAATGAATTTTCTGTTCAGTTTTTATGTAAACCTAAAACTCATTAAGAATAAAAGTCTGTTGGTTGTAGTTTTTTATCTAACCTCCAATAAACCCTTTGACAACTCTCTTCTGACCTTTGGCCCTAGACTAACTAGTTCAACTTCTCATCTGTCACTGTCCCGTAAGAAGTGTGTATGAGATGAATCGTAAATGGTGGAGTCTAGATATCTCAAGAGTTCTCAAAAGACAAAAGTACAAGAGGGAGGGGTGTCTGGCTTTCCTGGTTACCTCTTACCTCCTTTTTTGGGACATCTTCAAATAAAGAATCAAGTTGATGACAATACAGTTAAGTCTCCAAGAGGAAATCTGGCTGCATTTGAATTCAAATGCCTTCTGAATATGTTTCAGAGACTCCAGATTTGAGCTTATCCCTGTTGACAGCCTGAAGTCTAAGAGCTATTAGAATACTGTGGGCCAGATTCTAATGAGTTATGTATATACACAGAGGTAATGCTACTAATTCCATTTTGTAGCTGAGAAAAAGTGCAAAACCTGTGGCTCCGGAGGCCTGAGTAGCTTGTTCAAGGGCACATAGCTGGTGAGCACACAGTGGGGCTGCAGGGAATGGTGAAGGTAGTCTCGACTCCAGGGGAGTCAAACCCATTTTAACTGGAGGGCCATATCAGCCTTGCAGTTGTCTTCAAAGAGCTGAATGTAATTGTAGGGCTGTATAAATGTAACTACTTAACTAGGGGCAAGGAGCTTGGCCCTGCCAATGGGCAGAAACAAGGTGCTGAGCAGGATAAAACAAGGTGGAGGGCTGGATTCGGCCTGAGGGCCTAGTGTTTGCCACCTCTGCTCTGCTCCATTCAGACAGGCTTCTCAGAGGCAGAACATTTCAGAATCCAGCCATTCTCCTTCCACCAACTCACTTCCTGGTGCACCTGGCCTTCTTTACCTCTTATTCTGCATTGCAGTTCCATCACTGTCCAGCATGGATTGACGATGCCCATGCATATTGGGGGTACCCTGTTCTCTCCCTCCAAAGAGACAATACTGAGGCTTTAAGGTCAGGGAGACAGTCCCTCTTCTAGACTCCTTGGTTAATGTTTTTTTGCTTATAAATCCCTTGAAGACAACAACTTTTCTTGATTTAATCTTTATTATCTGGTACCCTGTCCAGTGCTTAAATTGTGCTTGGTAAACTTCTGTTGAAAGAATGAATGATTGGAATAATACCACTATCACGTCAGTTATTTCATGCTTTCATGTTGTCATCATTTATTAAGTATATTTTTATTGAGCACCTGCTATGTCTTGGGCACCGTGATGAGGACACAGCAGTGAATAAGACAGGCAGCCTTCCTGGTCACATGGTCCTTGCATTCTACTGCAAAGAGACAGACAGTAACAAATTAACAAATGTTATAGTACATCTATTATTAACTGAATTTTTATTGGTATAAATGTAGCTTCACAAGTAATACAGAGAGCATCTTTTACCTAGTTTCCCCAGTGCAAACATCTTGGAATTACAGTACCATAGCACAATCAGGATAGTGACTTTGACACAATCCACCTTTCTTTTTCAGATTTCAACAATTTTACTTATACCCGGGTGTATGCATGTCTAATTTTATACAATTTTACCATGTGAGTGGGCTCCTATATCCACCACCACCATTAAGACACAGTGTCATCACCACAGACATCCCTCGTGTTGCCCTTTTATAATTACATTCACTTGATTTCCTCTTTGTCCTTATTCCCAACAACCAGTCATCTGTCCTTTTTTTCTATAATTTTGTCATTTCAAGAAAGTTGTAAAAACAGAATCCACTCAGGATTCTTCCCTTTAGATTCATCTAAGTTGTTTTATGTATCTATAGTTTGTCCTTTTTCTTGCCAATTAGTATTCCATAGAGCAGATGGAGAGAGTTTGTCTAAGAAGTTACTCATTGAAAAACACCTAGGCTGATTTCAGCTTATGGCTGTTATGAATGAAACTGCTATAAGCATTTGTATATAGGTTTTGTGTGATAATAAGTTTTTCTCTCAATATTTTATCACAAACTATTTTAAGCATACAGTAAGGTTGAAAAACTTCAGTGAGCATCCATATAATCCCTGATATTTACCATTAATTTTTAACTCAATAGACTTTATTCTTAAAGAGCAGTTTTAAGTTTACAGAAAAATTAACCAGATAGTATAAAGTCCCTACATACCCCTTCCACTCAGGATTTACCCTTTGCCCCCTGTACACAGTTTTCCCCACTACTGACACCTGGTATTGATGTGGCGTGCCTCATCGTGTGGTAGACGAGGTCCAGCTTTTATGAAAGCACCAGACTGTCTTCCAGAGTGGCTGCACCAGTTTGCATTCCCACTGTCAGTGGGTGAGTGTTCCTGTGCTCCTCATCCTTGTCAGCATTTGGTCTTGTCAGTGTTTTGGATTTTAACTACTCTAATAGGTTGGCAGTGGTATCTCATTGTTACTTTAATTTGCAATTCTCCAATGGCATATGATGTTGAGCATTTTTTTTTCCATATGCATGTTTGCCACCTGATATCTTCTTTGGTGAGATGTCCTGCCCATTTTTAATTGGGTATTTTTTCTCTTTATTGTTGGATTTTAGGAGTTCTTTATGTATCTTGGATACAAGTCCTGTATCAAAATTTAGTTCGCAACTATTGTCTTCTGTTCTGTGGTATGTCTGTTTTCCTACGAGTATCTTTCACAGAGCAGTTCAACTTACCATTTTTTATTTCATGGATTGTGTTTTTGTTGCGGGCATCTAAAAATCATCACCAAATCCATGGTCACCTACAGTTTTTCCTGTGTTATCATTTAGAAGTATGATAGTTTTTCATTTGATATTTAGGCATATGAGCCATTTTAACTTAATTTTTTGAAAGTTGGAAGGTCTGTGTTTAGGTCAATTTTTCTCTTGTTGGCATATGGGTGTCTAGTTGTTTCAGCACCATTTACTGAAAACACTATTGAATCACCTTTGTTCCTTTGTCAAAGATCATTCGACTCAGCTGATGCCAGTCTACGAGGGGGGAGGGGCGCGGAGTTCCATTCTGTTCTAATGATCTAGCTGTCTGTTCTTTGTCCTGTATCATACCACATCGATTACTGCACATGTTCTTAGCAAGTTGAAGAAGTTTCTCTTTAATCCTCTTTTGAGTAGAGTTTTTAATCATGAGTGGATATTGGATCTTGTTAAATTCTTTCTCTGCAAAGATTAATGTGATCATATTATTGTATTTGTTTAGTTATTGATCTGGCTAGTTATATGGATCAAACTTTGAATATCAAATAAGATTTGCATATCTGGAATAAATTCCAGGTGTGCACTTGGTCATGACACCTGATCAAGTAATGACCAGCTGTACACTTACTCATGGTGTGTATTTCTTTTTCTACATTTTTGAACTGAGTTTGCTAATGTTTTATTGAAGATTTTATGCCTCAGCTTACGAGAGATATTGGTCTGCACTTTTTATTTTTTGTGATATCTTTGTATCAGGGTAATGCTGATCTCATAAAATGAGCTGAAAAATGTTTCTTTCTCCTCTATTTTCTGGAAGAGATTGTGTAAAGTTACTGTTAATTATCTTTTAAATGTTTGGTAGAATTTGTAGTAAAACCATCTGGGACTAAAGATTTCTTTATTGGAAGCTCTTTAATTACAAATTCAATTTCTTTAATGGTTATAGTGCTATCCAGATTATCTATTTCATGGTAATTGAGTTTTGCTAGTTTGTTGTTTTAGAGGAATAGGTCCATTTTGTCCAAGCTGTAGAATTTATGACTATAAAGTTATTTATAGCATTCCCTGATTATTTTTCACATGTATTTTGAAATAGAGCAATTGAGTGCTCTAAATAAAATAAAACAGAAATGACAATAAAAGGCCTTTCAGAAGGTGATATGTGAGCTGAAATCTGAAGATGCCAACCATGGAAAAAATTGGAGAAAGAGCATCTGAGGCAGAGACAGAAGTTAGTGTAAAGTCTCAGAGGAGGAGACCAGCTAGGAGTGTTTGAGGGAGAGAAAACCAGCCAGAGTAGAAAGAGCTAAGGAGATGGTTGTAGAGGACAGCAGGGGTCAGAGGATGTGGTGCCTTTGGCCACGGGTGGAGCTTGGATGTGGTTGTTGGGGAAACATCATTGGATGGCCTAAAGCAGGAAAATCATTCCTGAATCTACATTTGTAAAAGATCACCATGGTTGCTCTATGGAGAAGGAATTGTAAAAGAGCCAAGAATCAGAAGACAAGTGATGAAGAGTTCGCAGTTTTCTCTGTGAGGTGACGGGGGCTTGGATTCCAGAGGTGGCAGGGAAGATGGAGAGTAAGTAAGAAACAGAGTGGGTCCTCGATGTTACATCACCGTTTCTACCCCTGCCTCTTGGCTGTACAGGACTCAGCTCCTTTTAAGGACTAAGAACAGCCACCCCACCCCACCTCACCCTTTCTTGAGCTTCTGGTACACTCAATTCTATTTAGACCATCTAAATCCATGAAGTTCAAATAAAATTCAGACTATCAATACCCCCCTGGTGTGGACAAAAAGCAGCCACATACTAAACCTAACAAGCTCAGGGTAGGCCAGTGTAGTGGCCTTACAGATTCAGAGACCTATAATAACCATATGGGATGGTCTGAAATTAAAACTTGCTAACTAAGAGCAGGTCACAGTATGGAGTCATGTCCTAGGCCTGTATCACACCTGGCAAAGGTCAATCTTTCCTTGACTGAGCCTGTCTGTTGTCTTTTTGCCTCTACAACAACACACCTTTGGAATGTTAGGGTGATTTCCTTTTTTTCCAGGCCCCTTGGGGGACAGCCACCAGAGCAGAGACCACAAACCCCTCATTGTTATTGTTACTGTGTTAATTGCTAACTGCTAACTATCCTATACACACACACATGTAGAAGAAGTATGTATCTACTCCTTTTACTTTCTATCCAATCCCAGAGGTTTCTCTGCTTTGCTGCCCCTGACCACCCTACAGACCTCTAATCTACCACCAGTGGATTTCATGTAACCCCTTAGGCCTCCTCCTTTGCTTCTAATGTATAAAATAAGGTGCAAAAACTGCCATTCTCTGGAGTATTTTCTCGATCTACTGCGATTTTGCTTCCTGGGAGTTGTCATCAGTTTGGCGCAAACTTACAAAAATTCTCTTCGGGTTTAAATGTTTCTTATGTTAATGTCAGGTATATTTTGACTTTTCTTCTGTCTTAATCCTTTGAGGTTGCTACCACAAAGACACATAGACTGAGTGGCTTACAAACAAAAGAAGTGTATTTCTTACAGTTTGGTGACTGGGAAGTCCAAGGTCAAGGCACCAGCAGATCTGGCATCTGGTGAGAGCCACCTCCTGGTGTATACCTGCCATCTTCTCTTCACACCCTCACAAGTGGGGAGAGATGGAGAAGCTCTCTAGGGCCTCTAAGAGAATTAATGCTATTCATGACCTAATCACCTTCCAAAGACCATACTTCCAAATCCCATCACATTTGGAGATTATACTTGAGCCTATAAATTTTGGGGGGGACACAAACATTTAGTCTATAGCACAGACCATCTAAATCCATAAAGTTTAAAAAAAGTTCAGATGACACAAATCATCCCAGCTCTATTTTGGATTTTCTTTTACTGTATAAATCACCCTAGAAGCTTTGTGCAGGCTCATGAATCACTGTCCAACTTTAGAGGGTTTCTTGAAAGCACATCAGCCACTTGTTTTGTCAGAGGTTTAGGCCATTGTTTACATGTTGAGCGATAACAAGAGTACAGTTTAATGTGCTACAGATGTCTGGCTGGTGATGAAGGCTCCTAGCAGAAATCCAAGGCAGGAAACCTGCTGCTGTGATTCACATTCTCTGTGTCTGCCGGAAACACTGGAGCTGTAATTGTAGTTCATAGTGATGTAAATGCAGCCAGAGCCCAGGCGAAGCCTACAGATGCACATCATTAGGAGAGCTCTCAGCTTCTCTCACATGCCATTCAGAGGCTATTCATATGCAGCCAATTTCAAAGACTGGATGGGAACAATGCTCTGTCGTGTTGTCTAGCTCGCTTAAAAACCTGCCCTTCTGACATTTCCATAAAAGGTAATAACCAACCTCTTGTGTTCAACAGAATGTGCATGTAATAACAAGCCTGGTACTAATAGTAATAATTCAAAAAATCTGAAACATCGACAGTCCTTCAGAAATGGAATACACCTTGTTCTGTCTGACCCAGCTGTCCGACTGTTGGCAGCCTCTCCTCATTCCTTCCATTTCACGATTAGTTAGGAGGCAGACATGAGCTCACAAGTCAGAAAACCCTGCTGGGCACAAGTGTTAGCTTTTCATCTTCCCTGATATAAAATTAAAAAACCTGCTCTACTTAAACATATGACTTTTTAATAACATCAACAAAAAAAAGGGTCTACCCTAAGAAAAAGTCTTATTAGAGTTTACTTGGACCAGACTAATGACAGTTCCAGGACACAAAATCTCAATGGACTGAGCAGATAGTCCTGACAATGGCAGTTCTGAAACCGGAAAAGTCTACCTTCGTGCTGCCTGTCATCACCAGAACCGTACGTAGCGCCGGGGATTGAATCTTTATGGTGCTTTATTCAGACGCTGGAGATCTGAGAAGACACTGGGTTGTGTATCCTAAAGACTGTCTTACCTCTCATTTCAAACTGACCTCTCTTACAAGAAGAAAAGTGTGGGAAAGGGATTTGGAATTCAGGGAAAATGTTAATCAGATAAAAATTGCAATCTTGCAATTTTCCTCGGATCCTTTCATCTGCTGACTGGTAATTCTTTATCTTTGTCCTCCCCTGCAGACATCTCTCCCTGGAGCACAATGGCTCAGGTACCATTTTGATCTCCTGTAGTCCTCCTGGGGCACACAGGTTGAACTGCTTATGGGTCTCCTGGAGTCAGAGTAGGTCATACCTTCAGTTCCTAAAACAATACTTTTCACGTGTATTAATTATGAAGCTTATTAACTGCAACTTTAAGATACAAAAATTTTAACTCTTATGAGCTCCCCCATCAGTCTTGTAGCTTATTTTATTCATTAGAATCAAAGGAGGATATATAAGGGGGTTACATGAAATCCATTAGTGATAAATTAGGGAGGCAAGAGAAAGCAAAGCAGGGAAATCTTTGAGACTGGATAAAGAGAAAGACGGAGAGATGCATACTTCTTTGACATTGGTGCATACAGAATAGATAATAATTAACATATAGAGCACATAGAAATGGTATCAAAGAACAAAGTAACAATGAGGGGTTCTGTGGTGCCTGCTCTGGTGCATGGGTGTGTCCTCAGGAGTCTGGACAAGGAGATCACTCTGCCATTTCAAAGGTACGTTGTCTTAGATTCAAATAGCCAGGTAGACAGGCTCATTTAGGTTAAACACTGATCCTTATCAGGGAAACTATAGACCTAGGATGTAACTGTCACCATGACTTGCTTTTAGTTAGGAATTTTTATGTTCAGATTATCATACGTGATTACTTTAGGTCCCTGAATTGCAAGGCCACAATTATAGGCCTCCCCTGAGCTTGTCAGGTTTAGTGTGTGGCCCCTTTTATCCACACAGAAATAATTCAGAAATACAGAAATTTCCATACAGAAATAATTAACATGTAATATTAATGTTAAATGGTATAATATTTAATTTATTTCCTTATTTAATGTATTTGTATCCCGATGTGAAGCATGCATACTCAAACAAAGTTTATTTACAAGGGGAACATTAATCAAAGTATAGATGGACATGGGGAAGCCACGAGGTAGTCCAGTTACCTTGGGGTAGACACCAGCAGAGTACTGTGACCTCAGGGCCCATAGGGAGGCAGGAAGGAGACCTATTGAACCTGGACAAAGGGGCCGTCATGAGAGAGGGGTGACCTCCAGTGTGGGGCATAGCCTGGTTGAGATGACTTTGTAGCAAATAAGACTAAGGAATCAATACCCTGACCTCACTTTTCCCCATCCCCTCACAGTTTGATCTGCTGGGTTTCTATTGGCTGAATCCAACCCAGACCAGAGCCCAAGGAAGCCCATGGGTGTGGTCCATCCAGGTTCCCTCCTGGGGAGAGGGCAGGGGACCAAAAGGCCAAATGGCTCTGGAGGGACATGTTCCTGGTTTTAAAGATGGATATCATAACATAATATATTAATTTTGACATATTGCCTTTGCCTACTGAAGCAATTCCTAAAACTATTTTATTTGAATATTTTTCATACACCAGTTTTGTTTTCATCATTTAGAGCTACTTTTGAGTCACCTAATACAGTTTTAAGACATTTCACTTTTTAAATACAGAATTTTTATTTAAATGATCCTATTACTGATTTTTTTTTACCCAAGTCACAAATACACATTATATACTATTATGACAGCTTTTTTTACTCTTTTTGCAGATACGTGTTTATATACTTTGAAGTTATGCTGTTTATATACTTAAGAAGTTATACTGTATAACTTCTTACTATTTTATTGCTTTAAATGATTTTGAAAGATTATTTATAATGGTGATTGTTGCTTGCAACAGAAAGGTTGTATTAATAGCAAGTATGATGAAATATGTACTAGATTCCTGTGTGTCTTTTTCGACCAAATGTATCAACTTCCCTTATATAGCATCCAAAAGTAGGATTGATAGACATGAGATCACTTTGTTACCAGAAAGGGGACCTGGCCCTGAGCCAGTCAGCCTAGGGCTGGTAGGTAGTGTGTAGGTTCTTAACTTAGTACAGGAAAGATTTCATAGCATGAGCCCTGGTGATTTTTAGAGGACATTTAATAAAGGTGGGGACAGTGACATAAGGAAGGGCTTACAACATTAGAAGCAACAGAAGAACCTAGGCTGGCCTACTTTAGCTCACTATGAAGTCGGACAACAGGGGGCTTGAGGACAGGGTCAGGGTATTAGCCTGGGATGAGCTGCTGCTGCCCATTGCTCCGTCATGGAGTCTGGAGTCCTCTGGGGTCCCTTAGGGCTTAGGAGATGTGTGCCTGTGAGGGAAGGGAAAGGTACTGCCATGCTCCTGGGAAAGAGAGCACATGCGGGGACCTTTGTTTGGGGGGGTGTTTAAAGGCTGGGAGTTTAGGGGAGGCCTTAGGAGAGGATCTCAATAGAATATTCATCATCTTTACCCTGATATGCCAAAATGAGACATAGTCCCTAACTGCATCTGTCCTTGGGTGTGGTTGGCACAAATGGCACTAATTGGATTTCTGCTGTCTACCTCCCTGAGTAGGGTGATTTCAGCTATTTATCCTCTGGTCAAGTAGGAGAAGTGTAAACCATTTACCCTTAAGTGTCCTTGGTTTTGAGAAGATAGGATTCATTAGATGGCTGCAAAGTGCTTGTGTAACAACCAATCTCAGTTTCCCTATTCCTTTTGCCAAGGAATGTTCCTACCTTCTTACTGCCCTGCCTCAATTTCAGAAATGTTGCATCTTCCCCAAGTGGCCCTTGGGGAAGGAGTAACCTATCACTTGAGAGACTTCATAATAATATGAATATAAGGCTATCCCTTTTACTTCAGGAATGATTTTTGTGGAGGGAAACATTTTCTTTAGGTGTATATTCTCCTAAAATTATGTAGACTCAGTTTCCTCATCTGTGGAATCCGAATAATACTAGACTTACTTCACAGAATTATTGATGAAAAAAGATAATGGAACTAACACAAGATTGGGGACATAATAAGTGCTCAACTTCATTTAGTTTTTGTTATTTGTAAGTTTTTTTTAAATGGCTCTAAATAATTCATTTTCTTAAAGAATGATTTTCTTAACTGATGGTTACATTTTTCTTATTTAGACTAGTAGGTAATAGATTAACAGTATGGTTTTCCAATAATGAAATGCAAGTGTCTGGTTGAAAAATGTTTCCTCTGGTTGCTGTGGATAAACTCCAGCATGTCCAGTTTGACCTTTGGCAGGAGAGAGGCTATTCTCTGGACCATTAGAGATAGTTTATGAAGACCTGTTTATCCTCTGCCTGAATTCCGTATCTGCCCATTTCCTTTGTGGTCCACTATTGCTGAATCTATTGAGATCTTTTCTGTTGGTTTGAGAACTGAAGGACTTTTTGCCTCATTTTTTTTTTAGTAATTGCCCACTTGGTGGCAGAAGCATAGACTATTCAGCTGTACCTGTTTTGAGTATTAAAAGGTGCTGTTTTAACTTCATTTTGATATTTGTCTTTCAGTTTAATTTTGCTTCCTTTTCTTGTATTTCTCATATAAGTAAAAATGCAAAAAATAGAATAATCTTTTGAGTATATCCAATAACATTTAAGCTTTTAAATAATGTCAGGGTATTAAGCTGTTATGCATACTCCAGCATTATATATCTAAAATGCAGGTCTTTTGTAGCCACTTCCTACTGAAACTGATAAGAAGAGCTAACATATCATGACTACATTTATGTATCCCATCTACAGCATTTTAGGAAAAAAATCTTAATTATCAAAAGACAACCTTCCGTATTTACCATATACTATTTTCTCTCTGTTTTAAATATTTTATTTATTGTATTTTTTAGAGAGGGGAAGGGAGAGAAACAGCAGTGTGTGGTTGCTTCTTGCATGCCCTCTACTGGGAACCTGGACCACAACCCAGGCATGTGCCCTAGACTGGGAATTGAACCAGGGACCATTTGATTCACAGGCCAGCATTCAACCACTGAGCCAGACTAGCCAGGGTATATACTGAGTATTTTCAAATACTAAGAAGGAAAAATACACAGGCTTATCCCCTTGCACACATGTGCATAGTGTACACACACAATTTCTGAGTGGATAGGGTGCTTTTTTCTTACAATAAGCACTAGCTTTTCAAGCTGTCTTTGCTACAAGCTCTGTGCTGGGGCTGGGAGACAGGAATAGAGGATTCCTGTTTTCACAGTTTCTGGCAAATGGGCACTTCAGAGTATGTCATGAAGGAGAAAGAAAATTCAAAAAGCTAGAGCTGTGTGTGTGTGTAAGTGTGTGTGTTGGGGTAAAGAGGACAGGCGTATTGTAACATCACGCAGAACGTCTCAAAAGGGATCCGGCAAGAGTGTCAGATCAAATGCCTGCAGGGCCCAGGGCAAGGCCCACGAATGCACGAAGCGACGGGCTGTTAGAATCAGTGTGCAAAATGGAAATGACATGTGCACTCAATACTGACATCACACTCAGAAGATCAGAAGTGTGCAGGTGTGCGCACAAGAGGCAGACAGACTTTGGCAAATTGAAGAACCCTCGCCTTTCCTGATTAATAGTTTAACCAGCACTGTGTAGACCAAATATGTGTGTAGCCTGAGCCTGCTCCTGAACCCATCAGTGATGTCTTGACTTTCCTCAAGTTGTAGCCATTCTGTGCTCACTTCTCAGTCCCTTCTTATTTTACCAATGAAAAAATTGACTTCCACTGGGGTTATTTTAGGTCCCGTCCTCACTCTCTTGACTATGTGCCTCTTTGAGGGTACATTGCTTGCTTCTTGCATATATTTTAATCTGCTTATTCTATTTGTTTCTTAGATTGTCCTAAAGTGATCTAAAGTGACCTAAAGTGAAATATTTAAAAAAGAGAGAAACATCCTTAGTGTTTCTTGGTCTTACAGGAAGAAATGTGCTTAATGTCTGAAAGGTCAGAATTATGAGTCATCAGCCCAATTGGTTCTGGTGAATTTAACTCTCAGAACAAATAAGTACCAAGAGTAGGTTCATTTATTTGTTGTGGGTATTGCTGTCTTCATTTGCTTACTTCAACTGGTTTCAGGGGTAACAGGACGCTCAGTACCTAATAACGCATTTGACAGTTTCAGCCCAAGCTGCAATATTGCATTTTTCCAATAGAGGGCACATGTGCTTTTTAAAATCAAGCCTGCCTGCCTTGTAGATGCAGGTGGGAAATATTTCAGTCGACTTACCTCTAATGCTTTGAAGAAACAAGAATTCTTGGTTATTTATTGGTTACAGAAAATTTAGGCCAGATTTTTCTTAGCTGGGAGAATTTAAAGTAGAAAAATGGCTTGTGTGTATGTGCTTTCAAGCAACAAAGATTAAATTTGGAGGCAGTGGGAGTTTCACTGAAGAATATTATCTGAGATGACAGGCATCTAAAGGTAAATGTGACATTTAGTTCTATTAATCCTAGGCTGTTTTTAAGTAATATTATCTGTAGAGTGGTGTTCAAAGATTATCGAGTATTCATGGATTCTGTATAACTGACAATATATACTAAGAACTTGCTATGTGATAAAGTTCCAGGCACTGGGAATATCGTGGTGACAAGGACAAGCTCGTTCCTGCAGTCATGGAACTTACATTCTGAGGGAGGACTACAACGTAGCCGAACAAATGAATGGTGACCAATTCAGACAGTGGTACCTGCGAGGGTGCTTTGAAAGACAGATTGGGGTGGAGGGAACAGGTGAGATGGTAACAGGGACTATGTTCTCTGAGGTCGTGGCACTGGAACTGACCTGAGTGGAAGGACCCAGCCATGTGAAGACTTGGGAGAGGGAGTCCTTGGCTGAGGGGACAGCAAGTATGAAGGTCCTGCAGTAGAAGCAACAGAAAGAGTGTCACTGATGCTGGACTGAGGTGAGGCAGAGAGGAGAGGGAATAAAATGTGCTGGGAAAGGTTGGCCACCCTTTTCAGGAGCCATTCAAGACCCATAGGCCTTGGCAAGGAGCTGCTGTTTTGCTTCATAAAATTGTAGAGTTTTAATGTTGAAAGGACCATGGGAAATCATCCCATTCATTATGCTCACAGCATGCAAAAGAATCTCCTGAAAAGCTTGTAAATTGGCAGATTCTGCCAAAAATTCAGATTCAGCATTCAGCCTGAGGCCTGTGGAGCCACATGTAAGGTGAGCCTATACATCCTTATCTTCAGGCTCCACAATTCTGAGATGGAAGCAGTCCGTGGACTACATTTGAGAAAATACTGATTTGCCAGTTAAGGTTCGATGGCTGCAAGCAAAATAATTCAACTCCAGCCGGCTGAACTAAGCAGAGAATTTACTAAAAGGCAGCTGGGGAGTTGACAGAACGAAAGAAAAGTTGGTCATCAACATGCTCTGGCATCCACATTTGCAGAAACAATGGGGACTCTTTCCAAGGCACTGTGGAGATGAATCTAGATGAATCTAGAATGAACAGCAACCCAGGCCCTCTGCTACCTAGTGCAGATGATGTACTCATTTATGATCTCGTAGTTTCCTGGTATCCACAAGCTCCCAGGCGGTGTGCTGGACCCAGGTGGTGCGGTGATGAACAGGAGAGGCCTGATAAACATGCCCTTTCTAAACCATACCCTCTTCTCTCCCCACTTAGTTATTTGTTTATTGAGCAAATGTTTATGAAACACCTACTGCATACAAGGTGCTGCAAGTGAAACAGATCCACAAAGTGGTCTTCATCTCCAGAAATCATATAATTTGTTAAGAGAGGTATAAGTACAAGGTTATTGGGATTCAGAGGAGTTAGAGGATGTTATCGGCTTATGGGGATAAAGATGTCTCAGGAATAAGATGTGTCATCCTTATTCATCTTCCTTGAGAGCAAGGGAGCCTCAGTGAGGTCACCTAGAATTAGAAATGCCATGCTACCTGCTAAATTGGAACTTCTCGCTTTGGCCTTGAACATACTGTGCTTTAAGCAGTATATTCCAGTTNACCCTCTTCTCTCCCCACTTAGTTATTTGTTTATTGAGCAAATGTTTATGAAACACCTACTGCATACAAGGTGCTGCAAGTGAAACAGAGATCCACAAAGTGGTCTTCATCTCCAGAAAACATATAATCTGTTAAGAGAGGTATAAGTACAAGGTTATTGGGATTCAGAGGAGTTAGAGGATGTTATCGGCTTATGGGGATAAAGATGTCTCAGGAATAAGATGTGTCATCCTTATTCATCTTCCTTGAGAGCAAAGGAGCCTCAGTGAGGTCACCTAGAATTAGAAATGCCATGCTACCTGCTAAATTGGAACTTCTCGCTTTGGCCTTTGAACATACTGTGCTTTAAGCAGTATATTCCAGTTTACATTTTCCAGTTTTATTGAGAAATAATTGGCATACAGAAATAATTGACATCTCTGACATTGCTGTTGGATTAGAAAGCCTTTGCCCCTACAGCCCTGGGGTGGAGATGTGGGAATTAGCTGGTAGCTAGATGGTAATGTGCACAGATCAGCTGGATGATTCAGGCTCTCCACAGTCACATTCGTGCCTGACCCAGTGATGCTTCCAATCTCTTTCTGCCATTCCCTCCACTTAAAAACGTAAGTGCTATGCCACTCAGAGCTGTTAGCACGGCCAGCCAGGTGACTGAGGCAGGCTGCTTAATGCTGGGGTGGTTCTGTGATGGAATTCCATAAACAGATTTTCTTTTCTTCCTTCCTTCCTTCCTTCCTTCCTTCCTTCCTTCCTTCCTTCCTTCCTTCCTTCCTTCCTTCCTTTTTCTTTCTTTCTTTGAGCATGGAGGCATCTAATTTGTGTGAAGTATAGAGCTGTCAGATTCTCATATTTCACTTATTTCCTGTTCATGCTTTATATTACATTTAGAAAGACCAACACTCTAAATTTTGATATTTGGCTTATTTGATGAGGCTCTGTATATGAAAAGTAAGAACACAGATTCTGAGGTCAGACTCCCTGGATTCTAGTCTCAGCTCTCACACTTATTAGCTGGAAGAACTTAGGCAAGTTGCTGAGCATCTCTAAGCTTCAGTTTCCTCACCTATAAAATGAGCACTGGTAATAATGATCATCTTATAGGTTGCATCAGTTAGCAATAGTCACAATAATGCTGCATAAAAAAACCACTCTACAACTCAGAGATTTAAAACCATGATTGCGGGGGTGACTTTCCTCACAAGTCCCCCCGTGTGCCATGGATGAGAGTAAACATGACAGAGACATGATGTCATCTGCTTGGGGAGGAGAGGTAGCCATTTTCCCAGAGGAAAAAGGCCTTGAGCAGTGGCCAGTTTCTCAGGGGAAAAAGGCATTGAGCCCCTTCCTCCAAAGGCTTTTATTGGGTTGTAGTACACAGGAATACAGGGTGGCAAGAATCGAACAGTAGATAACATTTCGAAGAAATCTGGGGGCTTAGTCTGAATCAGAGTCTGTCAGGAAAGGAGTTGCTAAACTTTTGGGAGACATACTCATGTCCTCTCAAACCCTTAACATATGAATGAAAGCACTCTTAGCAGAGCAGATTTCACAGGTTTATTAGGAAGTCTTTGTGGTGCCAGATTTTTCCCCAGGACACACTCTAGCAAGGCAAGGAGCTGCACCCCTCCCCATCGGGTATTCAGGCTTAAGGGGATTAGAGCCAGGAAGCGCTTCTCCAAGAGGTCATAGGGACTTGGGCTTTGTCAAAGCTGGGGAGGAGGTGAGAGTCCAATGCTCTTTGTTGCAGCCCCCTGAGTCCTTCCATGATGGCCTCCCAAGTGATCATGGCTGGCCTAGGTTGCCCCTCTCTGAGGGGTCATACCCACCAAGGACTTCCAACCATGCTTTGGGGGCAGAGAGAAAACTGAGGCAGCATTTGCTACCAGAGACAAGCTTTGTCTCCTGCAGCTCTCATTCCAGAGGCCGTCCCTCACCTTTAGCCACAGGGGGTAGAGTTACAATTTCCAGAACCAGGCAGAGTGGTCCAAAACACGTGATCATTTGATACTGTTTGCATAGATAACATTGCAGGTCAGTTGAGTCAAGCTGAGTTTGGCTGGGCTGCCCCTGCTCCACCTTGCAAGTTAGGATTTGCTCCCCATTTATCTCATTCTTGGACCTGCAGACAAGTAGAGGAGTGAAGAATACAATTCTTTTGCTGCTAAAGGGTTTGTTTTAATAAAAAAAGAAGAAAAATAGTGAAAGAGAGAGGATCACAGGTATAAAAATGGCAATGAATAAGTAACTATCATTAATAACCTTAAATGTAAATGGATTAAATGCCCCAATCAAAAGACACAAAATAGCTGAATGGATAAGAAAACATGACCCACACATATGCTGCCTACAAGAGACCCACCTCAGAACAAAAGACCTACACAGACTGAAAATGAAGGGCTGGAAACAAATACTCTAAGCAAATGGACAGAAAAAGAAAAGCTGGAATAGCAATACTCATATCAGACAAAATAAACTTCAAAAAAGACCCATAAAAAGAGACCCAGAAGGTCAATTCATAATACTCAAGGAGAGAATCCACCAAGAAGACATAAACATTGTAAATATATATGCACCCAACATAGGAAAAACAAAATACNGCCTACAAGAGACCCACCTCAGAACAAAAGACCTACACAGACTGAAAGTGAAGGGCTGGAAACAAATACTCTAAGCAAATGGACAGGAAAAGAAAAGCTGGAATAGCAATATTCATATCAGACAAAATAAACTTCAAAAAAGACCCATAAAAAGAGACCCAGAAGGTCAATTCATAATACTCAAGGAGAGAATCCACCAAGAAGACATAAACATTGTAAATATATATGCACCCAACATAGGAAAAACAAAATACATAAAAAAATCTTGGAGGACTTCAAGAAAGATATTGACAGCAATACAATTATAGGTGGGGATTTTAACACCCCACAGTCAAAAATAGACAGATCTTCCAAACAAAATGTCAACAAAGATATTGTGGCATTGAACAATGTCCTAGATGAAATGGACTTAACTGATATATAGAGAGCCCTTCATCTCAAAGAAGCAAAATATACATTCTTTTCAAATGCACATGGAATATTTTCAAGGATAGACTACATGACAGGGCACAAAACAAGCCTCAACAAATTCAAGAAAATTGAAATCATATCAAGCATTTTCTCTGACCACAAGAGACTGAAACTAGAAATTAAACTCAAGGAAAAATTTTAAGAACAATCAAACTCAGGGATATTGAATAGCACAGTATTAAACAATGAATTGGTCAAGAATGAGATTACGGAAGAAGTCAAAAAGTTTCTGGAAATAAATGAAAATGAACCCACAATAACCCAAAACTTATAGGACACAGCAAAGGCAGTCCTGAGAGAGAAGTTCATAGTGATAGAGGCCTACCTAAAAAAGATACAAACATAGGCAATCTAATCTTATGCCTAAAAGAATTCAAGGAACCACAACAAAGACAGCTCAGAGCAAGTAGAAAAAAGAAAATAACCAAGATTAGAGCAGAATTAAATGACATAGAGACTAAAAGCACAATTCTAAGCATCAATGAATTCAGGAGCTGGTTCTTTGAAAAGATAAACAAAATCAATAAGCCTCTAAGCAGGCTCATCAAGAAAAAAAGAGAGAGGACCCAAATAAACACAATCAGAAATGAAAGAGGAAAAATTACAATTGATACCATAGAAATACAAAGTATTTTAAGAAATTACTATGAAAACTATATGCCAAGAAATTTGAAAACCTAGGTGAAATATACAAATTTCAAGAAAAATGTAATCTTCCAAAACTCAATGAGGAATAAACAGAAAGCCTGGACAGACCAATAACAGCCAAAGAAATTGAAGCAGAAAAAAAAAACCCTCCCAACACACAAAAGCCCTGGACCAGACAGTTTCACAGGAGAATTCTACAAAGCATTCAAGGAAAACCTAACCCCTATCCTTCACAGACTATTCCAAAAAATCCAAGAAGATGGAAGACTCTCAAACTCTTTTTATGATGCCGGTATCATCCTAATTCCAAAACCAGACAAACACACAACAAAGAAAGAAAACTTTGGGCCAATATTGCTGATGAACATAGATACTAAAATCCCTGAGAAAATATTGGCAAACTGCATCCAGCAATACATTATAAAGATCATACACCATGATCAAGTGGGATTCATTCCAGGGATGCAAGGATGGTACAATATTAGCAAATCAATAAATGTAATACACCACATAAACAAAATAAAAGACTAAAATCACATGATCATGTTCATAGATGCAGAAAAAGCATTTGATAAGGTACAGCACCCATTTATGATAAAAACACTTAGCAAAGTGGAAATAGAGGGAGCATTCCCCAACATAATAAAGTCTATATATGAGAGACCTAGAGCCAACATCATTACTCAATAATGCAAAAATTTAGAGCTTTCCCACTAAGATCTGGAACAAAGCAAGGATGCCTGCTTTCACCATGACTATTCAACATAGTACTGGAAATACTAGCCACAGCAATCAGGCAAGAAAAAGAAATAAAAGGCATTGAAATTGGAAAGGAGGAAGTAAAACTGTCATTGTTTGCAGGTGACATGATAGTGTACATAGAATATCCTATAGACTCCACCAAAAAACTACTCAACCTATTAAATGAATTTAGCACAAGAGCAGGATGCAAAGTCAATACTCAGAAATTAAAGGCATTTTTGTACACCAGTAATGAAATATCAGAAACAGAAATCAGAAAAAAATTCCATTTTATATAGCAAAAAGAAAAATAAAGTACCTAGGAATAAACCTAATGAAGGAGGTAAAAGACCTGTACTCAGAAAACTATACAATACTAAGGAAAGAAATCAAGGAAGATACAAACAAATGCAAGCATGCATCATGTTCATGGATTGGAATAATTAACATCATCAAAATGGCCATACTACCCAAAGCGATTTATAGATTCACTGCAATCCCTATTAAAGTACCAATGGCATATTTCACAGATATGGAACATACACTTCAGAAATTTACATGGTGAGCACGGGCCTGTGAACTAGACGATCGCGGTTCGATTCCCAGTCAGGGCACATTCCTGGGTTGCAGGCCAGTTCCCGGCAGGGGCCAGTTCCCAGCAGGGGATGCACAAGAAGCAACCATACATTGATGTTTCTCTTCCTCTCTCTTTCCCTTCCCCTCTAAAGATAAATAAATAAAATATTAAAACACACACACACACACACAAAAATAAATTTACATGGAACTATAAACCCCAAATAGCTGCCATAATTTTGAGAAAGAAGAACAAAGCAGAATTTTTGTGCTATTGGAGATCACAATACCTGATATCAAACTGTATTACAAGGCCACTGTAATCAAAACAACCTGATACTGGCATAAAAACAGACACATAGACCAATGGAACAGAACAGAGAGCCCAGAAATAAACCCAAGTCTCTATGGTCAATTAATATTTGACAAAGGGGGAAGAAGCATAAAATGGAGTAAAGATAGCCTCTTCAACAAATGTTGTTGAGAGATCTGGACAGCCACATGCAAAAAAAATAAAACTTGATCATTAACATACACCATACACAAAAATAAATTCAAGGTGGATAAAGAATTAAATATAAGTTGTGACACTATAAAAGTCCTAGAGGAAAACATAGGCAGGAAAATCTCAGGTTTTCCATGCAGCGATATGTTCACTGATATGTTCCCTAAAGTAAGGGACATAAAGGAAAGAATAAACAAATGGGACTTCATCAAATTAAAAAGCTTCTGTATGGCTAAAGAAAAACAGCATTAAAATGAAAAGAGAACCAACTATATGGGAAAACATAATTCCCAATGATACCTTGTTCAAGGGTTTTGATCTCCAAAATATATAAAGAACTTTGTAACTCCACTCCAGGAAGATGAAAAACCCCATTAAAAATGGGCAAAAGACTTGAACAGACACTTATCCAATGAGGAAATTGAGAGGGACCAGAGACATATGAAAAAATGCTCAGCATCACTAGCCATTAAAGAAATGCAAATTAAAACCATAATGAGATACCACTTCACACCAATTAGAATGGTCATCATAAACAAATCAACAAACAAGTGTTGGAGAGCATGCAGAGAACAGGGAACTCAAGTGCATTGTCAGTGGAAATGCAGACTGGTGCAGCCACTATGGAAAACAGTATGGAATTTCCTCAGAAAACTAAAAAAAGAACTGCGTTTTGACCCAGCAATTCCACTGCTGGGATTATATCCTACGAATCCTGAAACACCAATCCAAAAGAACCTATGCACCCCAATGTTCATAGCAGCAAAATTTACAATAGCCAAATGCTGGAAGCAACCTAAGTACCCATTAGTAAATGAGTGAATCAAAAAACAACGATACATTCACACAATGAAATTCTACGCAGCAGAGAATTCACACAGTAAAAATTCTCCTACCCTTTGCAACATCATGGATGGAACTGGAGAGCATTATGCTAAGTGAAATAAGCCAGGAGGTGAGGGACAAATACCATATGATCTCACCTTTAACTGGAACATAATCAACAAAAGAAAAAAGCAAGTAAAATATAACCAGAGACATTGAACTTAAAAACAGTCTAAGAATAGCCAGAGAGGAGGGGGAAGGGGATGGTGGGGAGAAGTGTTTTCAGAAACTACTATAAAGGATCCATGGACAAAACCAAGGGGGAGGGTGGAAGCAAGGGAGAGAGGTCGGTTTTCCTGAGGTGATGGGTAGTGGTAGGGAGAAAATACAGACAACTGTAATTGAACAGCAATAAAGTAATTTAAAAATAAGAAATAAAAAAAGAAGTTCCAATATTTTTCATGTTTTTATTTAAAATAAACTCAAAGTTGTATTGAGTACCAGGCCCTTGACTGCTCTGGGGAGCACTTGAATGAGCAAGAGATGTACCTCTCGCCTCCTTCTAGGTAATAACCTAATAGCCTAAGAAATCCTCAAGACCTTATTTTCTATTTCATAGATAAATCTTATTGGCTTCTCCAGACAAGACTGCCTTGTGTATCAGCCTCTGAGGATTTCAATATGAATTTAACTTCTATATCTGGTCATAGAATGATATCCTTCTCCCTCCTTGTCAACCCAGCTGCTCTGCTGTTAGGAGAACTCAACCACGAGCTCAGCTGTTTTCTCACTGCAATAGAGACTTGGTATAAAATCACAATGAGTTCTCTAAAATAAATTAAAAAATAAAAAAGCAAATGCCCTGTTGCTTTGAGATGCCTCCTAAAATTCAGGTTGGCAACTGCCAGGTCTCCCAGAGAGCCCTTTTCTGTTTGAAGCTGTCCTCTTTCCTGCCCGTCTTTGCCACTGTGAAGTCACTTTGAACAGCACCTGGAGCCCCAGGACTTTGAAGACTTCTTGCTAATGAGAGTACACAGGCAGCAGATGTGCGCTGGTCTGACTCCATACAGGTGGTACCTTACAGATGTACTGTGCTTAAAGTCCCAGCTCTGTCCCTTATTATCTTTGTGATCTTAATCAAGTTTCTTAATGACTTTTTTGAATGTCAGTGTCCATCCTTATTGAATGGAGATAATAATATGTGTCAGAGTCTTTGTATGCAAGCAACAGAAACTTATTTGGGGACACAAGATGTAGAATTTATTTGGAGATTTTGAGGTAACTTGTAGATTCAGTGAAAATATAAAGAAATGGATTCAGAAAGAAGCAGAATCAAGCAGATCTGGGGATTTATGAGTTAGGAATGAATAATCACGGTCACCAGACTTTCAATCATATACATTCTAGCCTCTACCCTTATTCTGAAATCAACACTCACATATCCAACAACTTTGTGACATCCTTACCTGGTGGTATAATAGGTATTTCAAGATTAATATTTATGAAATAAAATGTAATTATTTCTATATGAGGGTGGATCCCACAAAAAACTGGAATTATCTTCTGGAGGGTGGGACCCTTGTATTCAGGCTTGCCCCTCTAGGTGAGTATTCTAGGGATTCATCTGTATCAGTGTACCAACTGGTGTTGTTTTGAGAGGCTGTGTTTGGTTTGAGTGAATTTTTTGAAGACTCTCTTTTAAAAATATTTTTATTTAATTATTGTTCAAGTACAGTTTTCTGCCTTTTCCAATGTGTTTGCCCATTTTTGGACAGGTGATTTATGAGTGTGCCTGCACACACCACAATGAGTGTTCAGCAGTTTTTGACCAAAAATAGCATGGCTCTCACATCCCACCCTCCCTAGTCACCTGATCTTGCTCCCAGTGCCTTTTTTATGTTTGTTTGTCCCCCCAGGTAAAATTAGTCCTCAAAGGGAAACATTTTGTAGGTGTGGAAGAGGTGAAACGGAAAATGACAGAGGCACTAAAATGCATCAAAATCAATGAGTTCAAAACTGTTTTGAGCAGTGGAAAAAAAATGTCTCAATAGGTGTATTGCATCAAACAGAGAGTACTCTCAAAGTGACTGAAGTTTAAACATGTCAGAATGAATACCCATTTTTTAATAAATAAATTCTAGGTTTTTTGGGTCCCCCCTCATATCCTGATTCTGACCACCTGTCACCTCTTATGTGTTCCCCACAGACCAAGAAGCCATCCTAGACTATTAACTAGACTATTTCAATTACCTCTTTTCTCTTCTCCCAGCTTTACTTTTTGCCCCATCTCACTTCTCTTCTACATGCAGCTATCAGATTCAATACTTTAAAAACAAAATCAAGACTTGTCAGTTCTTCTTGAACACTCTAATGACTTCAAAAAATCCAATGTCTTGGTTTTGACCTACAAGACTCAACATTATCCAGACACTGGCTCCACTTTAAACTCAGTGTGTAGCATTCTCCCCTTGCTTAATATATTAGCCTTCTTTATATTCCTGGCACAGATTAAGTTCATCTCAATCTTGGGGTCTTGATACTTGCTACCTTCACTTGATCTGGTACCTCATTCCTCTGATATTTACAAAGCTGACCCCCTTATTTCATTCATGTCCAGAATCACCGTCTTCCAAAGCACTACTGGCTATACTATGGGAAACAACTCCCCTACTTTCACAGTATTTTCTTCAGATTCCATGAAGATAGGAAGTAACAAGAGGCTTCCTGGCGCATAATGGACATTCATTAAGTATTAGAATAAATTAATAATTACATTAGAGTATCACTACTGGAATATATAGCTCCAACCATTTTTCTATTCCATCCCTTGGAGGTTTTTAAATCCCCAAGAGTCTCAATGGCCTATTCTGGGTTGAATGCCCATCCTTTGGTCATGGAAAGACAAGCTTCAGTTACAGTCATGTCACAAGGCTGTGTGCAGGGAAGAACTTACAGTTCTGTAAAGATAAATCAGAATGGTCTTACCAAGACCATTGAAGAGAGAGAAGGTGGAAAGAACACCAGGTCTAGGTAGTAGGTGTTCAGTTCACATTACCTGCTCACAGGATTATTGTGAGGGCTACCTATGGATGGGAGCTTTTGTTGCAGTTGTGTTTATAACAGAGCACTACTAAATTGAAACTTCAGCGATACTTTTACACAGTTATGGGGTGATTCAAGAAAAACAGCTAATATTATCAGATTATATTCAACAATTGTTTGGGGGAGTGAGATATTATTAATGTTCCCCATATAGAATTCTTTAATATTGCATACAGGAGAATTTTTTTTCCTTATCCCTTTGAGCTTAGGTATAGTTCATTGCACAAGATAGCCAATGAAATGTGAGTGAGGGCACTGTGTGCCCCTGTGACAGAAGCACATAAAGGCTAGTACAGCTTCTCCCTGCCACTGTCCCCTGCTACCACAGCTAAGGGTGATTCAGATGGTGAAGATCTGATATCAGACTGTGTTCCTGAGTATACGATGAACATATAACATAGGTAAGGAATCAACCATTGTTGTTTGAAAGCTTATCAGATTTAGCAGTTGTTTGTTACTGCAGTACAACCAAGTCTACCCTGACCCAGCCAGGTAGCTTGACTTTTCTTTTGCTCATATTAGCTGAGCAACCACTAAGCGACAGGCACAATGTTAGGAAGCAGGTTTCAGAAGATAAATAGTGCCGTTTTCTCTCTATCATAGCTTCATAGATAGGTTTATTTTAAAAAACTAAATTAGGAGCCTACCATGTTAAGCCTTGGGAAAGTAGAAGTAAACGAATAGATTTGTATTTACCTTTAAGGACCTTATAGTTTGGTGGGACTTACAGTGAATAATCACACACAAAAACTAACTCATCACAATTGTGATGAATAAAATCAGAAGAGAGTACTAGATTCTGAGGTGAAGGGGGCAACCTAGCTTTGTTAAAAGGGTGGGACTATCAAGGAAGCCTTCCATGAAGAGGTGATATTCATGCTGAGAACCAAATAATGAGCAGAGATTTCTCAGCCTCTAGCTAGAGATGCCAATATAATCATTCTGCTTTGTAAAAATCTGTCCCTTTCAACCCCTTCATTCTAAAATTGCCCTATGCCATCAGCTTCTTACTAGGCAGGTAATAAGACAAAATTTTGTAAGAAAGCCAAAGCTTCTTAAAAAAAGTGATTGTCAATACCAAACGAATTATCCAAACAGTCCCCTGAATATGGTGACTAGATAGTAATAAGGAAGCACAAGAAATTCTATACTATTTGTATATAACTAATCTGCATGGTAGCAAAAGCAACTTTTCATTTTTATGCCTTCTGGAGTATAATGTTCTTGTGTACTGAACTGTTGGAAATCAGCATTATTCCCCATAATTATTTCTTGTCTTATTACTATCTGATGTTGCAATATTTAAAGTTTTCCTTTGCACAGCACCAATGTAACACTAGAAATATCAGCCTTTTCACATGTAGATATTTAAACATTTTTTTCTGGGGAAATTTTGAGAGATGAGGTTGATAGCATTAATATTAAAAACAACCTTTCGAGGTAAGCAGGGACAGCAATATTTATTTTGAATGAGAATACTGTGGTTCTGAAAGTTTCTGAGACTTTCCCAGAGGCTATAGCTAGTGGGTGACTGAACATAAAAGCAAATTCAGTTCTCTTGATAGCACAGTTGTGAGACAGATGAAGTGTATTCAATCTGGCAGTTGAAATACATGGGCTTGGTTTGCTGTTCTTAAACTGACTCTGTGATCTTAGGCAAGTCACTTAACCAACTTGAACTTTATTTTTCTCATCTACGAGGTAGACAATGTCAGCTAATTCATGGACATTAAACAAGATGAACTGCTCTGCATTCATGGAATCATTTATTTACTTATTCAGTTAGATGTTAATTGAACCCACTTAGTTCCAGGTACTGTGTAGATACTCATAATACAGCCCTGAAACTCTTCGCTTTTATGGAATATTCTGGCCTGCATTTAATAGTGAAAGAGTTACAAATCTCCCCTAGCAGAATTTCCTTCTGCCCAGACTCTTTGTATAACCTCCAACATATACTCAGTGGTTGCACTATAAAAACTGCTCATGGTAATGAGGCGGAGCAGTAAATATTAAAAGGAAATTGATCATCACTACCTTACTACTACTATTGCCACTGTTGTCCTTGAAGATTCAGGTTCCTTAATTTAAAATGATGAGAAAATATCAACAAATAATACGAATAATAATATTAGAGTTACCATCTGCAAAAGCTTTCACACATTCAGCTCCTGTTGTGTCCGCATTTTCTTTGTTGAAGAAGGTAATTGTCAGTTTAGAAATGTAAAACCCACCACTAATAAGGGGATTGAAGCTTCTACAGGTAGATGAGTCCATTTGTCCTGTTCTGGGTGAATTGCACTTTTGCTTCGATATTGATGGTTCTTTAAAAATGGGTGCTGGGGTCAGTAGATAGTAAAACTTAAAATTCAAGAGTTTGATGTCAATCCAGTGTCAAGTAGATAGATGGCTTATGTGACCACAGAAAGGAAAGAAACCTAACTACAAGTATTAATGTTACTGTCTATTTTTAAAAAATGGTTAGACCATAAAACATTTTGAACAAATATGACTAGATGTAAGTAAGCTTTTACAGAAAGTTGCTCAAGAAATTTTTGTTTTCAACTTGGATAAAAGTAATTTAGAAGAGGATAGAGCCAGTGAATTCCTAACTGGTTGAACTGTCAAGCATGAAGTATGGATTAAAATCAACCAGAATTCAGATGGCTTGACCCATTCATTGCTACAAAGACTTGTGTTAAGACCTCAAAGAGGTTCCCAAACATCCAAATCACCTGGGGTGCATGAGAAAAACAGAGCAGCTTGAATCTGTTGTTGGAGATTATGATTCACTAGGCATGATGTGGGACATGGGGTGCTCTGTTTTACATAAGTTACCTTCACCAATTTGTAAGTGACATTAGTTGGAGAATAAATTAACACATCAGGTGACTGAATTATAATATTAATTGACCTGAATAAAATGAAACAAGGAATAAATTTAATAAAATGTCATTTTAAAAACTAGGAATAAATGTAAGGTTTATTTTGGAGGGTCTGAAACCCTCTACACAAGCACATAAATGGGGAATGATAGTTACAGATCAGTCAGTAATTACAAAAAATATTAGGGGGAATTAGCTGACTACTAAAGAAACATGTACCAGCAGAGGGCTGTGGCTTGCAGCAGAGTTAATGTGAGCTGAAGCACATGGTATCAGCAAAGGGATGAGTGATAAACTATATAATTTATAATTCACCCCACAGATCCCACTATCTTTGAAGGTTGTGTTCAACAACCAGAATGTCATAGAAAAATGGAATTTGCAGCTTAGAATGATCTGTAATCCTAGTCCATATAGTCCAGAGGTATTCAAGCAGAGTTCTGTGGATGCCCAGGGTTCCACAGCAAGTCTCCCTGGCTGAGAGTGGGGCAGGGTGCGTGGAGCTCAGCGCTCTACCCAGAAGGAAGCCCCAGCCCCAGCAGCTCTGCCATTGTCTGTTCTACATCTGAGGTGTCCACACAGAGGTTCGGACAGAGGATTTAATTTTAAGTTTGACTGATTAAAATTTAACATGTGGGAACAAAGCTGAAGAATTACTGAAAAGTATGTCAGTCTTACAATTTACTGTTAAAAATAATATTGGTATATTTCCTCAAAAAGATGCTGAAAGAGAAAAGAAAAATATTAGTGCTCTTTTCATTAATCTGAGGAAAAACTGTTACCAAGGCCAAAGAGAGCCTGTAAAGGAGACTTTTATATATATATTATGTGTGTATATGGAGAGAGACAGACCAGTTTTTGACAATTCTATGATACATCACCTGCACACTGTATTATGTGTTCACCACCCCAGGTCAAGTCTCCTTTCATCACTATTTATGTCCCCTATACCCTCCTCTAGCTCTCCCCATCCCCCTTCCCCTCTAGCAATTGCCACACTGAAAAACACCTTTTTATTTCATTCTCTATGCAGCTCAGAAGCAATGCATACATTTCGACCTTGGTACAGTTTAGTGTGATGAGTCTATTAATAGGAACACAGCTCATATTTAAATAATCTAATTATTTCTCACATAAAGGCAATGAGCAAATGATTTGTGAGAAGTTTTTAGTGTATTTTTATTTCCTTTGTTGAAACATAGCTCTTTGCTATTTTAAATGACAGTGGATGCTGTCTGTATAATTGATAAATATTTGCATTTAGTCATAATATTAATCTAAGACTTACTTATGCTAAATCCATTTTATTTTCTGCAAAAGAAACACAGTCTTAATTAGCTTTACTTCTGGACTCATTAACCCATTATATATAATCTCTGATTATATATTAAATTTAAGTAGAATTTAAATATTTTCAAGATTTTCTGGGGATAAAATTTAGTTTTTTTCCCTATAGATTTGTTTTTCTCCTAAAATGCTAATTTTATTGGGGGGCAAGAGGAGTAATATTTATGCTATTAGATAAATTTAGAAAATCTCTATCGCTATAATTACAGAGCTGGAAGACAGTTAACGTCACTATGAAAGCAAAAGGCTAAGTATGATATAAAACAAAGAAAGGCCATTCTCAGAAACCATCTGGATAACAACTTCAAGTACAGGCCGTGTACCTTTATAACAGTGTTATCTGGTAATTCACTCATTGCATTTCCTGAGCAACTGTTTTTTTTGCTTTTTTTTAAAGAAAGATTTTATTACTTATTTTTAGAGAGGGGAAAAGAGAGGGAGAGAACCATTGATGTACAAGAGAAACATCGGTCGGTTGCCTCTCACACACCCCCAGCTGGGGACCTGGCCCACAACCCAGGCATGTGCCCTGACTGGGAATTGAACTGGTGACCTTTTTGTTTGCAAGAACAATGCTTAACCCACTACCACACCAGTCAGGGCTATTCTGTGTGTGTATGTATATTTATGCTGTTTGTTCCTGTTAGGAAAACAGAGTAAATATAAGAAAGAGTTCATTCTCATCAGAAGTTCATCAATTTAGAATAAGAAATAAGACAGATACTCTTGGAATAGGCTTAGTTTTACAGTCCATCCAGGAGTCACATTGAATGGTGCAGAGTAAGAGTCATACTACCATACTGAGTTCTTCCTCGGCACCAGGTGTTGCAGTTGCAGGTATCATCATGTTCACTCCTCATAATGCTCATTTTGGAAATTGAAAAAGAAAATGAGCTATAGAGTGTTTAAGACACTTGCCCCAAGGTCACACAGCTAGTTTTTAGAGTGGGGGTTAAATGAGCTACTCAATAGTAAGCAATAATGATGACAGCACCCAGTGTCTGAGCTCATAGATCAGGTGGTGGCAGTGGCAGTAATAACAATATGTGTCAGTATCCTTCATCACAACCCTGTGAGCAAGTTACCAACCTTAATCCTAATATTTCCATTGAGAAACAGGTCCAGAAAGTGCAAATACCTTACTTGGGGACACCAAGCATTGAAGTGACAAAGCAAGAATTCAAATCTATAATTTTCTTCCAGACTTCCCAACTCTGGAGTTTAAATTGTGTTTTTCAGAGGGCTAGTGTACTACTCACTGAAACGTTTCTGCAGGGAGGGACAATGAGAACATTGGCAGTTAAAGGCTAGGGCTGCAGTGATATTCAGGAGAGACGGGGTGGTAAGGATTGAGGAAGGGGGAGATTGTAGGACTAGACTTGGTTTCAGTTTGGAGGTTATTGCATGAATCCTAGTGGGATAAAGCTGATGTAATGAGAAACAAGATTTTGGCTTTGACAAAGGGGAGAGAGAGGAAAAAAAAGGAGAGAAAGGATTTATGGGATTTAGTGACTGGCTATAGGACATGAAAGGGAGACTTTACCTCGAGCAAGAACGCTTGCAAGTCTGTATCTTTTTCTTCAAGGGTATTATCTGTTTTGCTTAGCTCAGCATATGCCTCCCAGCAGGAGCTCTATAAAAACTTACATAATACATTAATCAGTGACTAGAGATAATACAGGGCTTAGAGCCTGTGTCCTGCACTGAAGTAAAAGCACAGAAAAAGGTTCTAATTTGATAGGGAAAAAAAAACATGATTTTGCATATGATGAATCTGAGCTGAAAAACTGAAAGTGAATTGAATGTAAGAGACCCAGTTCTCAGGCAGTTCAGCTACTTGTATAGAAGGTAATGGTAGAATCAGTCCAAAGGGAAGAATTTTCCTAAGGAAAGTGAGAACAAAACAGAACAGAAGGGTGAGCCTGGACCTTAGAGACAGGAGCCAAAATGGAAAGGGGGACTAGAAAGGGATAACAGGAAGGAAACTTCTGGGATGTACAGTTGTGCTCCCCAAGGAAACAATGCATTTCCAAAAGGAAGCATCTGTAATGGTGCCCAGGGCTGCATACTGAATCAGGAGAAGTAGGATGGAGAGTAGTCCTTGAATTGACCAAAAGACTTTATCTACAGAGAGCTTTTTTGTTTCTGTGGTGTTGCTTCAAGTCATATTGCAAAGAGTTTATGCAGTGATTTCAGTGAGAAACTGAAGACCACTCATTGATAGATGTTCAAATCAGACACGAGTCAGGGGATTCTTAGAGTTGAGAAGTAAGTCTTACATGAAGATGCTATTATTATTCTCAAGATTAGGAAAAACAAATCATCCATGTTTATGGACTATGTTATGGGCTAAATTGTATCTCTCAAGAATTTACATGATGTCCCAACCACAGTAACTCAGAATGTAACCATATTTGTCAATAAGTTTTTTAAAGAGGTGATTGAATTAAAATGAGCTATTGGGATGGGGACCAAATCCAATATGATTGGCGTCCTCATAAGAACCAAACAAGACACCAAAAGTATGTGTGCACAGAAAGTGACAATGTGAAGAGGCATCAGGAGGACAGTCATCTTAGGTCAGGGAGTGAAGCTTCAGGAAAAACCAAACTTGCCAATGCCTGACCTTGGACTTCCAGTTCACAGAAGTGTGAGAAAATAAATTTCTGTTGTTTAAACCCCCCAGCGTGTGGTGTTTTATTATGGCAGCCAGAGGTGACTAAGGCCATCTGTGAGGTGTGCAGGAGGGAGGGTAAGTGTGGAAAGAGGGACAGACAGTTTAGGGGGAATGGACCAAAGAGAATACATGAATGTACAAAAGCAATATAGTCAGTTAAGAAATTGAAACAAGTGCTTATTGCCAAATAACCTAACCTACGTGATATTTATTGCTCATTTACTTTTTAAAAATATTTCAGTATTTGCCTTTTCTCACTGAATATACCAATTCAGCCCTTTGAAATTTAAAACTTGGTGTTCAAGCTCCCTCAGGCATAATCTCTTTCTCCATCCTGCTGCCTTCTGTTTGTTGTCCATTTCATAAATCAAGACCTACTGCTGTGAAGTTGAAGGACAGAGAGGCTGTCACTATCAAGTCTTTGCATGTGACTATTTTTTACTCAATCTTAATTGAAATATTGCTCATCAGTCATCTAATACCATTATCTTACTGGTTCAAAACAATTCTGGACTCCCTTCTTGTTTCTTTACCACTACATGGAATTCTGAGATTGACTTAGGTTAATGAATACTAAAAAGAATTTCCTTCCCCACCTATGGAATCTAAAGATTCAGAAACTCAGAGCCACTCCAAGTCCCTTTCTTGTCCCATGACCATTTTGTGAAGAGGGTCGTGGATGAACCCCCTCAAGTTAACTCTTTTGAATCTTACTATCTAAAGCAGAGGATTAAAAGCATTTTGTGTGGTGCCAACCTTGTGGATCAGACACATTCTTTCTGAAGTTTGAATGTCCAAATAATCAGCAAGTGGATAGATAGATGGAGATAAATAAATGAGTGATGCATTTGTAGAGGTCCACAGGAAGTAGATGTGTTAATCCTCCTTTATCCTCTGAGTTCCCTGCCCTATGGAAGAAGTTTTTCCTCAAATCTAGCCCAGTATAAGAACAGCAATATTTTAAAACACTTCACAAGATTTCATTTAGAAAATCAGGCCCTTGAGAGTGTTCTGAGAGGAGTGACTCTGCCTCTATCAGTGATTTCTTTAATCCTTTGACTGTCCTCAATGTGAATTAAAAAATTATATGTGTATACACACACACACACACACACACACACACACACACATACATAAAAGATGCCCAGTGTGCCAATAAAGAATCTATTGGGTTCTTTCTTTTAGTGGATCTTGATAATCTGTCTTTTATAGAGGTCTGAAAATGGAATTTGTGCTCATCCAAAAAAACCATCCTGAAACTTATATTACTATGACCAGTTCACACTGTGTTAAAAGTGAACCAATGTCACATGGTTTTTTGTATATGATTTGTAGGTATAGCTGGAAGTTTCTATGCCAGAGGCAAAACTTCAGAATTGATCACATAGCAGTTTCAAAAGAAAACAAACATTTTTTTTCTTTTACTAATTCTAGAGAGAGGGGAAGGGAAGAAAGAGAAGAAGAAAAACATCAGTGTGGGAGAGAAACATCAATCGGTTGCCTCCTATACGTGCCCCTGGGACCAAATCCACAACCCAGGCATATGCCCTGACTAGGAATCCAATGGTTAGCTTTTCAGTTTACGGGAATATGCTCCAACCAACTGAACTAAAGAGCCAGAGCACATAGTGCTTTTCAAGTTTCAAAATAAATACATCTTCTACTCTCCAAAATTTAGAGATGGCTTGTATTTTATTCAGGCCCTTAGGGAAAATAAAGAGGAATTTTATATTTTATACTCTCAGGTTGAGCTTTGAATTTACAAGTGAGAACCTTATAAAACTGTAGAGTGTTGAGTTAGAGAAAGACTCATAAATAAAGTGTATTCAGAAACTTAGAAAATATCTTTGAAGCCCCATTGCTGAATTCATAATTTAAATAAACCCATTTTGATTATATGATTTTTTAAAATATTTTATTTATTTACCTTTAGAGGGGAAGGGAAGGAGAGAGGAAGAGAAACATCAATGTATGGTTGCTTCTCATGCATCCCCTGCTGGGAACTGGCTCCTGCCAGGAACTGGCCTGCAACCCAGGCATGTGCCCTGAATGGGAATCGAACCACGATCATCTGGTTCGCAGGCTGATGCTCAACCCACTGAGCTACACCAGCCAGGGCTGATTATATGATTAAACCACTTTTACACCCAGAGTCTTTAAGTTTTTCAGAGTTTCCAATTATACTTATGTGATATATATAAAGTTTATTTATTTGTTATTGAAGCATAGTTGATAACATGATATTTTGATTATAGTTTATGAAAATGGAAAAGCCTGCCATCAGATTATGTTGATGCCTTGGGATTATACTTAAATTCTATTCTACATAGGCTCCCTGAAAATGATATATAGTGTCAGTATTGTTAGTTCATTGAATATGGCTTAAAACATGTATTATCCTAGATAGATACCAATGTGTCCCAAATTCCTATCTCCAGCCCTGATCTGCTTTTTAAAGTATAAAATTGAGTATGCATTCATCCACCAGACATGTCCACTTGGATGTCTAAAGGCAGACATGTCCACTTGGATATCTAAAAGTGTCTAGAAATTAACATGTCCAAAAAAGAATGCTTCATTTTTCTCTTAAAATCTGCTCCTCCAGGATTCCTTTTCCTGTTAGGTAAATAGCACCAGTAACCACCCAACAAAACAAGCTGAAAACCTAGGAGTCAATCTGAGTTTCTCATCTCTTTTTCCTCCCTTTCAAATTTATCAGCAAGTGCTATCAATAGCACTTTTTGGACATATCTCAAATCCATCCACTTCTCCCCATCTTCACTACTCATACCCTAGTTCAAGCCATCATCATCTTTCAAGAGGGTTCCTGCATAGTGATGTTTTTATTTTTAAACTTATGAAACAAAATTTAAAAGTGAAAAGAAGACAAAAATAATGATCAGTTTGATAGATTCTACTGCTATATTATCATATCTTTATGAAGATAGCGTTTATGAAACACATCTGCTGTCAAATGAGTTAAACATTCATTTAGCAAAGAGCACGTGATAGAATAAATATTCAGTTTACTTAAAAGTACCAGAAAAAAGTCTTTTATTGAAATATTTCAACAGGATGTGGCATTTTATTACCAGCTTTTCAACCAGTGGTTCTCTAGGCACCTGAGGCATAAACAGACAAACTTTACAATTTTAGATTTAAAAAACAACTTGCTTTGATGTTAGAAGTCACTTTCAGGTAAGAAAAGAAGTCTTATTTTATAAGTATAATGATCAGGTTTAAGTGAAACTGACAGGTTGGAAAGGTACAATGAAATTGCTTCAGGACAATAGCAAATGTGAAGAAGGAAATGCCAACCTTTCATCTTTAATGAAACCACATACTTTGAGTTAAAGTCTTTGTTTTAGTGTCTTATAAAATAAAAGGTAAAAAAATTAAAGAATCGAACAGCAAGGATGAAGCAAACAAACTGAGATTTATTTTAGATACTTAAAAAAAAACCTCTTCATAAACACACAATGCTTCAGAAAGTTGGAATCTATGTTATTAAACAGAAAACATTAATTACATGGTTTTATACTTAGCAGAGCACTGGAGAATTACTACACAAAATGTTCTGTTTTGTAATTTGTTTCCCGTACTGCCAAGTTGAAGTTTTAACAAAAGAAATATAATGAAAATCAGAGGAACATAAGAAACTTGACTGTCAAAATAAATGAGCACAAAATAATAAAAAGATCAACTTCACTAAGAAGTCTCATTAGAATTAGGTCAGAAAGAAAAGAAAAAATCAAATTATGATTCTTTAGAGTTTATGTATGGATCTATATTGCATTTACTTTAAGAACATAAAATCAAATATATTAGAAAATATTATGTAATATAGTGGAACATTTGTAACAAAGAATAGCACTTTTTATGTATTTTTGTGCACACTAATTATAGATAGTTGGAATGTTAGTATTATAACTGGATAGATGCTTATTGTTTATTTAATATCATATTTCATGATATGGCTATAAGTTGTCCCAAGTTATCATTTAGTAGCTGTACAGAACTGTTTCGTGTGTCATGAAAATGTAGCTCAGCCTCATTCGCCCAGTGGGGAGCTAGTTGGCATGCAGGACCACGCCCATAAAGAGGTTTTCTGTGGAGAATTAGGCCTGTATTGTACCTAGGATGCTTTGAGGTCTGCTTTGACTAAAACTCCCTCACCCTGAATTGAGGCACAAGGGCTTGCTGCAACTTCCTAAAGTCTGAGCTAAACCTCCCAAGTATGTAGTATTAACAATCCAACTGCTTTCCCCTATATTTGCAAATATCTTTTTTCTTTGATGTGATTAGCAACATCCTCTTCTCTGTTGCCTGTAAAAGGTAACCACCTAATTCGAACCTGTGCATACTAAACGAGGACTACCCTCCATGTAATATACCCAGGAAAACAACAAAAGCTTGTCCAGGCAGGGATAGGGGGCCCTCGCTCTCACTTAGAGAGTGGCAGTGCCATCCTTTTTCCCCCACAGGATTTCTGTAGTCCGTGTGTATTTGTTAATTAGTAACTGCAACATACACAGATCCTGCCAGCCAGGATCTGCCACAAATAACATTAAATCATATAGTGGAAAATATGCCCACTTTCAAATTCTTACTGTCTTTAAAATTAATGGAATTTTGCAAGCATACACAGAAGAAAGACTAGAAAAAAATAAATCAGCATATACTGATCACCCAGGTTTGTCTCTTGCTACATTTTGGAAATTTTCACCCATAATTTTTCAAGCACTTTTAAGTGTTTTTGTTTCCTCTCCTTGTGGGACTCCAGTAACATGAAATGATAGATCTTTTGTTAAAACCCCACAATGAGGTCAAGAAGTCCATCTTGGCTTCATATATATCTTTCTATAATAGTTTAATAGATAGCTGGCACAAAGACTTTGCTAAACTTTAGAAAAATGTTTGTTTTTTATAGGTAACTTCTGTTTATGTCACAAGATACCTATTTTTAATTATGGAAGTGATATAGAAATTTCTTTCAAAAAAAATTTTGAACCAATTTAAAGAATAAAAAAGTAAAGAATAGTGTGATGGAATTTAAATATGACAACAATCATAACTATAAATCCTTGATATTTGGAAAACCCTGATTAACATCTAATGATGCTGTTGTGTCACTGTGGACACTCAGAGAAGCAAATGCCTTTTCCAAAGTATCATATCATTTGATGGCAATCAGTGCCAAGTTACCTAATGCCTATTTGGTTGCTTCTTTCGAGCTATGCTTTTTCTTGAAAGAGTGCTGGGAAGACTGTGAACTCAGGACTAGAGTTCTGGAATGTTTGATTGCACTCTTGGGAAGGCAGGGTCTGATATTGATACAGGGTGCAGCCAAGGCGGGGTGGGGGGGGCAAAAAAGATTTGGAATGGTGTCCAGAACTCAAAGTGTATAAGAATATTGGAGGAAATATTAAGATGTCCCCCCCCCCCCCAGGTGTCAGTTGTGGGAAGGGACACATGGAGCAGGGCCATTGAGAGTTGTTTTGCATAGCAACAGTTTTGCAGCTAACCTCTGGAATGGTCATTTAACATATCTATAACCTTTAACAGGTTTCATAGATATGTTAAATAGCTGTGGCCAAGTTTTGGGCCAGGGAGAAGTGAGTGGCTGCTACCCAGGATGGAATTGGGGACTGCTTCTCAGACAGAGTGCCTGAGAGAGAGGCATGTGACTTTAGCAGAGTGAGGATCCCCTCTTGGCCAGGTGAAAGGGAAGACCACACAGCTTTGCCAGAATGGAGATCCCTGCGGCTAGGGGAAAACGAAAGATGCAGGCTTTTGTTGGAGTGCGGCTTTGGTAGAAGAAGCCCACGCGGCTTTGGGGTGCTCCCTTTGGCCGAGTGGCCTGGAAAGCAGGAGAGACTTTGACTGGAACTTGGTACAAAGAACTCTTGCCAGTGAAAGGTGCCACATGACTTTGGATTAATTGGAGATCTTGCCTGGACAGGCGACACAGCTCACGTGCCAGCGACCTGAAAAACGGACATGTGTGTGCTCTTTTCCTGATTTACGGTACCTGGAGTTGGGACAGTGGGAGAAGGGAGCGCTGTGTGTGTGTGTGTGTAGGTGTATACCCTTAAAGACTTTAATATTTTAAGGAAGGCATTAGGTCTGAATAGCATTAAATAAACATTTTGTTTCCTTTTCACAAATCTCTGGCATTGAGAGAGGTCTTTCCAATTGGCGGCGGACAGAAGAGCCCAATAGATATTAGTGTATCGTCCTTGGGAGAGGCCCCTGTTTTCTGTAGCAGTTTTTGGCATCCCTGGGTGGGCCAAGTATTGCCCCCCTCGGTAACAGTATCTCCGATATATTGCTATTTCCCATCACTTAGCAGAGAGCATAGTGAAGTGAGTGATAAACATTCCTAAAATCTGCAGGGTATTAATACTTATCCTTTAAAATATTATCTTTTGTCCTGGCTGGTGTGGCTTTGTTGGTTGGAGCATCATCCTGCACACTTCAATGTTGCAGGTTTGATTTCTGGTCAAGGCTCATACGTAGGTTGTGCACTCAATCCCTAGTTGGGGTGCCTATAGGAGGCAACCAATTGATGTTTCTCTCTCACACTGAAGTTTTTCTTTCTCTCTCATTTCTCTTTCTCTTTCTCTGTCCCCTCCCTCTCTTTCTAAAAGCGGTGAAAAAATTTCCTCAGATAAGGAAACAGAAAAATGATATTTTACTTCTAGATAGAGCATCCTTGACTGTGATTGAAAGAACTATCCTTCTTGAAGCATGGATAGGCCTGGGAAGTATTATGCTAAGTGAAACAAGCTAGGCGGTAAAACACAAATACCAAATGATCTCACCTATAAGTGGAGCCTTATAGGTGAGATCAATAGATCTCAACAAACAAGTGAGCACAATAGAACCAGAGACAGGAAATAAAGAACAAACTGACAGTGACTAGAGGGGAGGGGGCAGGGGGATAATAGGAAAAAGAACGCGAAGGGTCAAGTCGAGGAATATGTATAAAGAACCCATGAACAAAGACAACGGGAGCAGGGGAAGATTGAAAGGGGAAGGTGAGGGGTGGGTAGGACAGGGGAGAATAATGTCAAGGGGTGGGAAATGAGGAAAACTGTAACCAAATGAAAATACTTTTTAAAATTAATGTCAATTTCTCACCTCCTTCCTCAAAGTCTAGCTATTTATGACAATATCCCAAATGTGTGATTTTAGGTTCCCTTTATTTCAACTAGTCAGTGTCAGGAACAAGTCATATAATTTCCTAACTGTGGTTAGGGTTTGTCCTAGAAAAGAAATAAAGAATGTGTTTTAAGAGAACAGGTGGTAAGAGCAACCACTCATAATGTTACAATGTTCAACCATTTAGGAAATTTTTATTTTAAGACTTTCACTCAATAGTCATTTTGTAGTTTACTGAGGTATGATTGACATTTAAAATTGTGTATTATTTAGGTTCTACATGTGACTTTTCAAGTGTACAATATGATGATTTAATATAAAAAGATACCAAAATGGCCCTGGCTGGTGTAGCTCAGTGGATTGAGCGCGGGCCTGCGAACCACATGATCGTGGTTCGATTCCCACTCAGGGCACATGCCCAGGTTGCAGGCCAGTTCCCAGCAGGGGACGCACAAGAAGCAACCATACATTGATATTTCTCTCCCTCTCTCCTTCCCTTCCCCCCTAAAGATAAATAAATAAAATCTTTAAAAAAAGATACCAAAATGATTACTGCAATTAATGTGTCCATTATCTCAAATACCTTTCCTTAGCAAAGTTCAAGTATACACTACTGTATCATTAACTATAGTCACCATGTCATACATTAGATTCCCACAACATACCCATCTTATAACTGGAAGTTTGTACCTATTGACCAACCTCTCCCTCTTCTCCTAGCCATCAAACCCCTGGAAACCAGCATTCTACACTCTGGTTCTGAGTTCAATTTTTTGAAATTCTATATGTAAGTCAGGTCATATATTTGTTTATATGGGTCTGGTTTATTTAATTTAGCATAATGTCCCCCAGGTTCACCTATGTTATTGCAAATGGCAAGATTTCCTTTTTTTTCTATGGCCAAACAATATTTCATTATATCTCTGGCTCTATCTATCTATCGATTTGTCACAGTTTCTTTACCCATCTGCTGATGAACACTTTGATTGGTTCCCTATCTTGACTATTGTGAATAATGTGGCAATGACATAGGAGTGCAGATATCTCTTTGAGACACAGTTTCATTTTCTATAAATATATACCCAAAAGTGGTATTCCTGGATCATATGGCAATTATACTTGCAATTTTTGAGGAACCTCTGTATTTTTTTCCATAATGACTGCACTAATTTACATTACCATCAATAGTACACAAGTGTTCTTTTTTCTCCACATCCTACCTAACACTTGTTATATCTTCCTTTTTGATAATGCTCATTCTAACAGATATGAGATGACGTCTCATTGTGGTTTTGATTTGTATTTCCCTGATAATAAGTGATGTTGAGCACATTTCATGTACACATTGGCTATTTGTGTTTCTTCGTTGAAAAAACGTCTGTTCAGATCTTTTGTTCATTTTAAAATTGGGTTATTTGTTTTTGTGCTACTGAGTTGTAGGAATTTTGATATAATTTTTGTGACTGGTGTAAGATAGGAATCTAATTCCATTATTTCATATGTGGTATCCAGTTTTTCCAACACCACCATCTATTGAACACACTATCTTTCCTCATTGTGTGTTCTTTGCGCCCTTGTCAAAGATTAATTGACCACGTTATATATTGGTTTATTTCTGGGTTCTTGATTCTGTTTTATTAGTCTGTGTTGATATTTATGCCTGATTATCCTGTTTTGATCACTATAGCTTTGTAATATAGTTTGAAATAAGTGTGGTACCCCCAGCTTTGTTATCAATATTTTGAGCAGACATCTGTAGAACTCCTATATTTGTGGTACCATGCTAAATGCTGGATATTGATTTTTTTCATTGATACACCAAAACAACCCTATGAATTAGATGCTACTATTATTTTCTTTTCTAAAAAATAGAGACTGAGGGTTATAAATATTAAGTAACTCATCCAATAAAGTACAGCTAGTGGTGTTGAAGGTGGATTTAATTTTGGATCTTTCCAACTAGAGAGACAAGCTCTTAATGTCTACTCAAATTTATCCTTGAAATGGTTTAATAATTTAGGAGATATTCTTGGGGTAGAAAGAGTGGAAGATATAATTGATAATATTATATCAATTATATTATTGATATAATATAAAACCTGAGGAAGTGGTTTTAAGTGACTGAAATTTATATTCATACTTTGCATCAGGACACAGAGCTGTAAATCTGAAAGCTGGGACTGAAAGGGCCCCTTAGTCCCAGCTTTCAGATTTACAGTTTTATGTCCTGATGCAAAGTATGAATATAAATTTCAGCCACTTAAAGCCACTTCCTCAGATTTTATATTATATCAATAACTTCTGTATGATTACTTCATATGCCCTTGATACTCTTCTTTAATTAGATAACTATATAGAATGTATTTACAATGTAGAAAATGATATTGTTAAGTTCTTCCTTGAGCTGCAAAATGCTTTGAAGGCAACTGTTATGTGTGACCCCCACCATTACAATGACTTTTCTTCCTTCTTCTCTCCCTTCTTTTCTTACTTCTTTTCTCTCTCAAAGATTTTTATCAAGTGTTATAGAAGTGTTAAGGAAGTGCTAAGATCCAACGAAGACATTTTCTTGATGTAATAAGAAATATTGAAAAACAATTGAAAAAGGATTAATTTTTAAATCCTGTGATTCAATGTCACTTAATATTTTATATTACCTAATATCACCTCTTATTCTAAGAATGTGCCTCAAAATTTGAGAATTATTGGCTTAAATTCTTTGGGATTTTTTGTGAAAACCCAACTGAGGAATGGACATGGAATCATTCATAAGCTAGAAAGTTCTACAGCTCTTCCCTTTGGACTTAAGAAACATAAACTCATAATTTGGTGGTAACATTAATAGCACCTCCAGCTCTTCTCCTGGCTACCACTAATTTATATTTTTCCAAAAATCATTTAGAAAATGTTTTCAAATGATTAAATGGCTGAGGACAGAAGTCATGTGATTAGACTTAACATAAGACCAAGTAGAAGGAAACCCTCTATTGCAAATTGGGATGAACATGTCTGATATGCCCTTTACTTTTTTCATGATGGAGTCAGTCAATAGCAGTTCTGAAGTATATGCTATGTTTCAGTTCCTTCACGAAGAAAAACCAAATATGGTTCTTAACCTCCAGTGCTAAAATTCTTGGCACAGACTATGAAAGGTAACCGACTCAAGACAAAATGTTAGCTTTGTCAAGACCTTACTAGATGGACCCTGACTGGTGTAGCCTCACTGGGACGGGCATAGTCCTGCAGAGCAAAAGGTCACCGGTTGGATTCCCAGCTGGGGCACATGCCTGGGTTGTGCATCATGTCCCCGGTTGAGGGTGTGTAAGATACAGCCAATCAATCAATGTTTCTCTCCCTCCCTTCCCCTCTCTCTAAAATAAATACATAAAATATTTTAAAAAACATACCTTCCTTGATGAGTGCTGAATGATATCTTGGGAGCTGTAAGTAGAAGTTCATTCACCTTTATTTTGTCTCATCCAGTACCAGCTGGGCTCCTTCAAATGCATCAAATGCATCAAACGATCAGTACTAAATATTTTGGTAGCACGCAGCTAACATATGCAGACTACTTACTACAAATGAGGATCTATGGTGGTCAGCTTTACATGTTTCTCACAATTGAGAAATGGTTATCAATCAATCCTTAGTTTATAGATAGGAAATGGGTCTCAGAACATGCATATGCTAAGTAGCTGAGTGTGATTTGAACCCAGGTTTAATTGACCTCACAGCTTCTGTCTTATCTGCTAAGCTTGATTATCTCACCCCCAAAATAAAGAAGTAAATGCCCTCTACCCTGTGGGAGTTCACAGCTCCATTGTGCCTGCCATCTTAGAAGGCATGGGGCAGTGCCAAGTTCTGGAGTAATGACAAGGTGTCTGCTTTCCTTGTTAACAAGCATTGTTTGAATCATTTAGATGGCATTCTTAATGCTCCTAAAACCTACTTAGTATTTGTTTAATTATAATATAGTCTGGCACTTTGACATTTAATTTTCTTGTTTGATTATAATTATCTTCTGTGAGAGTAAGAGCAGAGTTGGATTATATTTACTTCCTTCCTTATTTCTTTTTCTAAACATGCAAATCTGACTGTGACTCATTGTGTTCTGATGAGCCTCTTTTCTGGGTGACTGACCTGGGATCAGCCTTCAAGGATGTGGCTGAGCAATCAGCTGGGGTCAACCTGGTAGGAGTCAGAGGCTGTTCATGCAGCACACAGTGCATCACTACTCCTGGTCAGCTTATTAGGCCAGGCTACTAAGAACCCTGTTGGCCTTGGCAGCTAGTGGTGCATCTTGGGTCGCAAGAGATATTTGAGAAGACAGTGGGGATCTTACTAAGAGGTCTCTGCTATTTTTTCAAATAATTAGGATTTTTCAAAAAGAAACTCCTTGTCCCACAAGAAGCCCATTTCTCTGGTGTCAGGTTTTATTAGGCGTGGTAGTCCTCCTAGGAAAACTGCCATCTCTTTAAATCAGAACTCTTTAATAGATCATGCAACGTTTCATAGAGCAAAACAAATCTCTCTCTCTCTCTCACACACACACACACACACACACAGCTTTATGCTTGCATAGTGATCTGAGCATAGTGATCTAAGAAACACTTGCCTATAAGTTAGTTATCTGCATACAACCTTTGCAATTTTCACTGTATCTATGTACTACCTTATATCCAAGCATATGACTTTGTTTTTTTAATCACTCTGCTTTTAAAATAAATGTAAAATTTTTTCAACCATACAATTATGTTACAATTCCAGAATATTTAGAAGAGAGTATACAAATCTGATTTTTCGCATAGATGGGTTTCACATCTCTTAACCTTTAGAATTTTCTATCGGCATTTTCGACGGACTGATTTCCAAACACCACTCATCAGGGCAGTCTCCATTTCCTTCCATGCTGAAGTTCACTGCAATGTAAAAAGAACTTTAGCATCACTATGATCTATGTCAGTGATTTTCGATCTTGTTCATCTAATGGCACACATAAACTAATTACTAGAATTCTGCAGCACACCAAAAAATACATTTTTGCCATTCAGACACAAAAATACATATAATTTTGATTCATTCATATCAGATAGCTATTGTGTTGGCTGTTTTCACTTTTTTAAATTTAACAATCTAAGGGAAAAGAGGTCAGTGACCCTGACTAAAGAAATCATCAGGTATTACATTTTTTTAAAAAAAAATCTTGTGGCACACCCATTTACCATTGCTGATCTGTATGGCTGAAACAACTTTGAATGCACCTCCTAAATCTTCCTCATCCCTCCATTCAGCAATAGACTCCACTTTACTAGTTTCCGAACTTGGACAGTGGGTAGACAAAGACAGAGTGGGGAGAAAAATAGGGACACAATCATAGTCAAAGAGGTCAGGTTTGTCAAAGAACTGGGCCAGAGGAGGGTTGGGAGGAAACAGGAAGAAAGGCTTATAAAATGGGAGCTATTGTGGGGCTTTGGGGTATGAAAGGGAAGGTTCTGAAGCAGCTGTGGGGTGAGAGAGGTCAAAGGGAGGGAAAGAGGTTTGGGGCTATGCTGCTGTGTGTTAAAGGTTGGGTTTCCCTGGAAAGTTGACCCTGAGTTAGAGACTACTACTCAGGATGTTTGTCTGCAAAAACTTGGATCTACATCTGTAGAGAGGAAGCAAGACCAGACATAGAAAGATGAGCTACAGTGTAGTCACAGAAAAACTTCAGGTGATTCTGTAGAGAATTCTGAGGTCAGGATGAGCATTCAGATTCATCCCCGGTTAGGACAAGAGGCCTGCACCTTTATGCCATGATCAATCATTGAATGTAGGCTTTCCCAGGAAGAGGGCATAGGTTTGGATAAGTTTGGGTGAGTTTGTTGGTCAAAGCTGAGCTGCTGGCAGCATGACCCACAGCACAGCTAAGGTGATATGCTCCTTACTCTTGAAGGACTATCCAGGTGGTATTTCACAGCATCCATGACACTGTGTGCTATGAACTGGACTCCATTTAATATTTTTAATGAGACCAAGTGAAGATTAAGTTAGTTTTTAAGTAGTATATATATATTTCAATGGTTCATTTAAAGTGTGACTGTGTACAGATTGAGCTTCATGAGGTTCCAGGAATTATTAAATTTATGCCTAGAAACTTGATATTAGATTGCCCAACCTATTAACTAATATCTGTTCACAAAGCACAAATTCTCATAAGTAGGAAAAAAGGGGGCTGGGATATGTAGAAGTGGTTTGTATTATATGCTAATAAAGCAGTTGTTCTGAGAAATTATATCTTTCTGATCTTTGAATGAGGAGATTAGGAATTTTGGCTACATCTAGGTTTTTATTCTTATCAAATTATGATCAGCAAAAGTGAAAGTGGTGGTCTCTTTGGAGCTTCTGTCAGAGAAGTTAGGAATAAAAGAATGTGTTTTATTGAACCCCCTTGTCATAGTGCATTGTGAAACAGTGTATTAAGTGAATAGAGTATGTTCGGGTTTCATTTTTAGTGAAATACTTTTGGTTCCAAATAACCAAAATATGCCTTAAGCATACAAAAGAAGGAATAAGGGAGTTGTTAGACTCAACATGACCAGGACACAGTCCAAATGATATCAGGTTGGCTTCATTCTCTGATAGGCTATTCCACAATGGTTGGGCTTACATCTCAGTTTAAGTACTGAGCAGAGTTCCAGCCAATTCAATGGGACTGATGCTCTTTGGTTCTGATTGGCTAACTTAGGTCATGTTCCCATCCCTGAACCAATCACTGTGGTTGGGGGGTAGAGTATCCTTATTGGGTGTTATGCGGGAAGCCAGAACATCCCATGAGACCCTCTGGAAGTGGGTGTGGTTTGAGAATGTGGTAGGGGGCTAGGGGTGAATGGCCCCCCCACTGTGGTAGGGGGCTAAGGAAAATCAGCATGGGGTCAACAGCCACAGCAAAACAGATATATGAATGCCAGACATAAACACATGACATCTATTAGCTTTTCAGACCAAAGTAAAATTTCTGCCTTTGCCTCTTTCATTTCTTGTTACTTTTGTTCTCTTTTCCTCACTGCTCATATACAAAATGGGGCTGATGAGTCTGACTTGGCAGGATTGGTGCAAGGATAATTGTTAATATATTAGCATATAAAAGCTCTTTGAAACATAGGAGGTGCTCCCTAATTAAGAACTATCATTCCAGTTAATAGCAAACACACTCTGGGCTCTATACTAGCATATTTGCAACTATTACTTCACTTTCAATTAGGAACCTATGAAAACCTCTAAATTGGAGCAAGCACTTTGGTTCAATTTATGGGATATTTAGTATTATCTTAGCCATGATTTATACATGAGAAACCATGGGATATCTCAGCATTTTTTGTACTGCACACTAACTGGCAACAGGGAAATTGTCCTTTCTAAAGATCAGGATAAACAAATGTGTTCTGTAGCCTAATCTTGAATTTTAATACAAAGATTGAAGAGAAGCAGATAGAATTCCAGTCAAGCATTTCTCTTGATACATTTAGCAAATCAGAGAGGCAACAATACATTCTCTGAGTGGCACCCAGGATAGGATGAATGACTGTGAAATTCAAGTGTGATAGGTTTTGATGTAAGTAACTAAAAGGTTAGAGATAAAGGACACTGTATACCTAAAAAAAAAAAAAAGGACTTGGGCTGATCCCTAGAAGAGGATATGGTGCCAATGCTGACTGCTTCCTGAGGACATTTGCCATTGTGGGGATACAGTGTCAAAAGCACCACGTGAGAGGAAATAGAGCAGCCTACATGCAGACAAACCTGGGCATGCATCCTGTTTTGGGAGCTTAAGCAAAAAGATTTAATGCCCTATATATACCTCAGATTCATCATCTCTTCACAATTCATTCCCAGTAAAGCTCTGGCTTCAGCCTAATAATTAGAGTTTTTAACTTACAAATGTACCTCTCCCTGGAGCTTTCTTCTAAAATATTCCCTCTGCCTGGAATGTTCATCTCTAACTTCTCCTGGCTACTCAGTCAAGACCTCTTCCTCCTTGGAAATTCTCTCTGTTCCCTGGTTTTCCTCATGCCACTATCACTCATTGTACTCAGTCAGAGCCGTCTGCCCTGGCATTTTGTATCTCTCCTTAGACTGCCAGCCCCATAAAACTGGGGGTAATATAAACTGTGTTCCCCATCATATGTCCAGGGTCAAGGAGAGTGCTAGGCCATAGTTAGTTTTATACAGATTTTGAATGGATTATATAATTAAAATGAAATATACTATTTTTCATCACAAATCACTTCTGATAATAAGCTTTTGTTTAACTTATGGAGAAAAATATTGAGGATGCTTCTTCATAGAATTCCCTTTATCTCTATTCAGAGCTCTAGCTGGGATTGAAAATAGTCTAATGGAGTACTTTGAATCTTTCTGTGTCCCTCTCTGGGAGTTATCGATAGCACCATTAGCATCCACTACCATTTATTGACTACTTAACTAGATACTGCATAGTATATTAAGACATTAGTAATAGTTGCTAACACTTATGAGAATTTATGTGTGAGACACATATACTACATATGAAGAAGGATCCAAAAAGCCAAAATATATTCATAAAAATTGTGTATTTATTCTTACGTGTTTGAACATCAGTCACCTTTTCCATTTGATGCAATATACTTATTGAGATGTTTTTTCCACTGCTCAAAAACAGTTTTTGAACTTGTTGATTTTAATGCCTTTTAGTGCTTCTGCCATCTTTTGTTTTACCTCTTCCACATTGGCAAAACCTTTACCTTCGAGGACTTTTCTCATCTGGGAAAACAACAACAACAAAAAAGCACTTATCATATGGTAAGTGCAAAATCTTGGGGTGAGTTCAGGTGAATAAGGATGGTGGGGCATGGGGTCATGCCATTTTTTGTCAAAAACTGCTGAACATAGCCTGCTATGGTCAGGCATACTTGTAAATTACCACCTATCATGAAATGGGCAAACATGTTGAAAGAGTCTTCAGAAAAATTAATTGAAGCCAAATGCAGCCTCTCACAACAATGCCAGCTGGTATACTGATACAGATGGGATCCTAGAACACTCACCTAGCAGAAGAAGTCTATACTACAATGGGCCCACCCTCCATAACAGAATTCTGTTTGGGGGGGTCTTCTCTTGTATATATGCCATACATATTACCTCATTTAATTCTCTCAACAACCCTACATGGTGCCACAATTATTACTTCTCATACAGATGAGAAAAGTGAATCAAAGGAAGTTTAAGTAACTTGTCCACCATCATATAGGAAGATAGTGGTAGAGCTGAGATATGAACCAAAATGAATGGGTTCAGGGTCTGCGTTTTCAAATGCTATGCTAATCCCATTTTACAGATGAAGAAACTGAAACTTATAGAAATAGATTTATATACCCCAAATCTCATGGCTAGTAAATAGCAGGGGCAAAATAATAATTCTGGTGTGCCTGACTCTGGTATGTTTGTCTTTGATGGCCATGACTGTTGCCCTTTTCTAAGCTATGCTGCCCCTTATCAGTCATGAGCAGTGAGCAGAGTCTTCTAAGTATGAGCTAATGTTATAAGTAATCTCCAACTTCCTTAGGACTAGCAACTCTATTGCCCAACTAAAATTCACTATCAAGAATTAATATTTGTGTAATAGTAAATTTACCATAAAGAAGAGGAGACGTGAGAATCAGTCCCAGAAACTGCACCACATGTCACCCCTTTTTCAAGGTTTCACATTAGTATACTTAAAGTGGAATATTAGATTGCTTAATTCCAGGCAGAAAGAGTCAGGTTTTCAAAAGTGATACTGCTCTCTGGTTTCAGAAGCAAAAATCAAATAGATTCTCAGGTCACATCATCACACATAAACTCTCGAAATTACCATTTTCCATTCCACATTAACCCAACCAGAGGGGTGACTGCATACACAAAAGGACCCCTACAATAACGTTATTTATGATTCTTGAGGAAATAGAATTTGTGTCTGTGTATGCCTGTTTGTGGACTCCTGGAAATCTGTTACATTTCCTGTGCTCTTAAGCATCTTTGGGGAATAGAGCTGCATATTCTTAAGGCTGTTGTGAGAATCAAGGGAAATAATGTGTGGGAAAAGTACTTTGAAAATTGCAAAGTGCTGAACAAATGGAAAGTGGTATTATCATTATCATCCCAGGAATTCAGTTATACCTCTGGTGCTTGATTGCTCAGGCAAAATATCCAATGCAAGTAGACAGTCTTCTTTTTCTGAGAAGTATGATGGACTAGATCTTCACTATCTCATTGGGCAATGCTGTCACTTAGTAAACAACATTTTATTTTTATTTTTAGTAGCTTTTATTTATGAATAAATTTATATACCAGAAATTCCACTTTTAATTATGTAGAAAATGTTTCATTTTCCCATTTATGTAGGGGGTAAAATGTACTAAAGTGTGACAGGTAAATCTCCAGTTTTTCTTGACTCACACCCCAGTTTCTATCTGCCTTTCTTCCTCAGAGGCAAATATTGTAGTAACTATATGGTGGTTCTTCTATACAATTTTTATGCTTTTCTGTAAATGCATATGGTCCTAGAAATCTAAATGGTATGGTTAGGAGTCTTTAGCATAAATGATATAATTCTATGTTGATTATTCTTCAATTTGGACTCAACCATAAATTACTGAAAAATGTGTCATGGATATTTATTAGTTATATATACATCTATATCACTCATTGGAAAAATAATGTGATGTTGAACAGGATCAAATACACCAAAATATATTTTACCTATCTTCCTAATGGTGACTATCTGGTTTCTTTTCTCTTTTCCCTGTATTATAGATAAGGCTAAAATAAACAATCTCATACATGCCTTCTTGTGCATGTTTCTGAGTGTTTTCTAACATAAATACTAGAAAGTATAATCATTGGGTCACAGAGTATATGAGTCTCCAAAGTGGATGCATATTTTATGTTTATTCCTTTCACTAGTCTTAGAGAGTGACTGTTTCCCCACATTTTTATGGAACTATTGCCAAACATCTTCATGTTTACTGTTTTAATGAATAACAAGTAATATTTTGTTGTCTCTTTGTTGAGAGATTTTCTGTTAATAACCTTTGTTTATTTGTCTACTAAACTTTTTCATATTGATGTAGAAGTTCTTTACATATTATGGCTGACAACTTTTTGTCTGATATGTGTGTATAGATAGATAGACAGATAGATAGATAGATATAGATACCTGTAAAACATTTTCTATGCAATTATAATTGTAATACCTATTTAAATAAATATATATATTTATATATATAAACAGCATTAGGAGAACTAGAATATAGCATAGGTAATTTCTTCTCATCCTCATGTTCCAGTGTGATAGTCTCCTCCTCGGGGAGATCTTTGACATCCCAGATCAGAAGAAGTCCCTTGTCATGTCACAGTGTGCTTCTCCTTCATTGCATCTGGAATACTGCTAAATAGTTATTTGTCTAATAATTATTTTTATATCTATTTCCTATGTTAGATATAGGAATTTTCCCAAGGTTAGAGTTGTGTTTAATCTTAGCTAATATTTTTCACCTGATCATAGCCCTAACATATGGTAAGTGCAAAATTAATATTTGCTTGGCAGTTGTATGACCTTTTGAATCAGACAGACGTAAATTTAAATCTTAATTCTTCCCTTTTCTCAGCTTTGTGACTTTGAACAAAACTCTTAAACTTTTAGCCTACATTTTCTTAACTGTAACACATTTTGTAAACCTATTTTCTACTCAGTCTTCTTTTTAAAAAAATTTGATATTGAAGTCTAGCTTTAACTCTATTCATTCTAACTCAGAATGTGGTATAAACAAAATCTTGTTTTCACTCTATTCTTATTAACTCTGGATTAACAGAAAAATAGTATTTACATTGAGTATCTCCTGGTTTGGTCCCTGAAGACAACATTAAATAAGATTCTAAGTGTACTTAACTTTTTATTCTCGCTTTCTTGAAAGTTGGGCAATTACATTTATAATTTTTTCTCTATCATTGTAAAACCTTTTACATTTAAAGCAAATCATTCTCAACTTTTCTGAATCAAAGAAGCCATTCAGCTTTCTTCCATAGATAAAATGCTGCTGGATTTCCCTAGGTAGTGAGTATGTTAAATGGCTATGGGCCACAATGCCAAGATATGAAGTCTGTCTAGAAAGTATCCAGTCATGTAATATAAAAAGGTGAGACATTTACTGAAGAAGATACAAGAAACATTGTACATAGAATAGTGTCACCTCTGTTCCCTTCAAAGGAGGCACCTTTGGACTTTACACAGTTCTCCCACTCACCATCAGCTGTCTTGTTGTATTTTCCTGAATCTCATTGATAGTTGGATACCTCTTCCCTTTCAAAGGTGGTTTTAGTTTTGAGAAAAGCCAGAAGTTGAAAGGCGCTAAGTCTGGGCTGTAGTGGGCTGAGTCACCTAGGTGATTCAATGTTTTGCCAACAAAACTCTGCCTGGGTTGTGATGTGTGAATGGCGTGCATGTTGTTATGACGAAGCTGCCAATCACCAGTGCCCATAGGTGCGGCCTTCTGAACCATCCAAATAGTTTCCATGGAGGAATGTTCAAGCTTAACACAAAATTGGATTCAGGTTCATAGCTCTACTTGCTCAGTTATTTTTAATGTGATAGCCACACAGTACACATGCTCATTCAATGGCATCTACTGCCACCACTGCCACTGAGTGTACAGTGAAGTCATCATTGTTCACATATGTGCATTCCAGTCCACTCTCCGTGGCTACCAGATTACACTGATGTCATGCAAACCATCTTGTTATATTAACAATGCCTGGACTTCTTCCAGATAGACCTCATATAACCAAATAAGCTGAAACACCAAGTCTCATTCTGTTCAGAATCACTTCTCCAGAATTTTAGCTCTGAGAAAGTAGGAATATGTTCAAAGAAACAAATATGCCTTAAGAAATCATGCTTTAAACAATATTTTTAACTAAAAACCAGTATTAACCACAAAAGCTATTCTGAATATTACCATCAGATAAAGTTTTCAATTATCTCATATTTATGGGTACAATTTATCAATAAAAATTATCAGTATAAATAGGCACATCAATAAAAATATGTATCTACTAGTCTATTACACCATATAACAAGCAGTGCACTATTATAACCCATGTGGTAGGTAATAATACATTTAAAAGCTTTAAATTGATTTGTTTCAGGGCCTGACCACTGATTATCAAACAGTTTTGATGTTAGAGGGGAAAAAAATCACACTGGGTGCTGGTTTCTGGTTCTAGTTTTCATGTGATTCGGAGAGTTGACAGATGACCATCCTTCTTTGCTTAAACCACAGAATTATTGGCGAAAATGTTGCCAAAGGCAATCTTTACATTTCTTCTTGACTCTGTTGAACTATTTCTCTAAAATAAATTTCCAAAAGTGTAAATAAACCTCTTTATGACTCTTAATACATGAATTGATTCTGGTGTTTTTCCAGAAGGGTGGCACACATTTTCAGTAGCACTGGCAAAGCATGTGCCCCAGTAATAATAACAGTAACAAAATGGCTTGCTCCTGTTTGTTGAATGGTTATTGTGTGTCTGGCATTATGCTAAGCACTTTACACACATTATCTTATATGAATCTCACAACAACCCTATGTACCAAGTACAATGATTATGCCTATTCCTAGGTGGAGATAGTGAGACTCAGAGAATCAGAGAGGCTAAGCAAGTTGCCTAAGGTTACACATCTCACGAGCGTTGCCTTTGCACATGTGGAGTAAAAGTAGTAATAACTAGCAACAACAGATAAGAAGTATTGCATATTTAATGTATATAAGTATTGTGTGTATACCCATTATATTATATAGTATGTAATATATAGTATACATTAACTTTTTCAGTGTATGCAGCCTTATCACTATTCCTTTAGTTACATGGGTGTTATACTTTATATTTTCCCTTTTTATTCTTTTTTCCTTATTTAGTAGGTACAAAAGCATCTATTTAGATTAAAAAAAACTTCTTTTTGTTAGTTGTAAAAATGAGCATCTTTTCTGTTTTACAACTTGAAATAAAACCCTAGAAGTTTATTACATCTATGTAAAGTCCAGCTCTTTGTCATAATCTCTCTTTACTTCAATTTTCTCATCTCTTGTGAGGATTAAATGAGTAGAAAGTGTGTAAAGCATTATAATAGTTCCTGGTCCATACTAATCAGTCTAATAAGGATAGCCATTACCTAATAAATAATAGCCAAATGAGCATAGCCAACCCATTTATGTTTAAACTCCTGCAAACAGGACCAGCTATCGCTGGTTGCTTCCTTCCTTCCTTGAAGTGATTATACCTGCATGCTGGACAGTCCCTTGTACAATATGATGTCAGCTCCACAACTGATGAATCCTGGAGCTGGAATGCCCTGTGAAGGAACTTTCTAATTGCTCTTCAATTCACTGATAAGTCATATCATGAGGCCCCTCAAGATCTTTTTTCTAAGAAAAGCTATTAGCTTAAAAATAAAACTTTAAGAGTTCCCTTTCTGACAAAACAGTTTATAGCAAAACCTGAGGAATAAAATGATAAAACCAGCTCTGGGAAAGTCAATATCCCATGTCTAGAGGAAGAGAGTGAGAGGGAAGTTTTTAATCACTCCTTCCCAAGACATCCGAAATCAGTATCTTTTCAGTGTCTCTTTCAGAAACTCCATTAGTTCAGGTACCACCCCTTTTCAGCCAACATCTTCAGTTCTCAGATTGGCAACATACTTTTTTCTTAACATGTCAATAACACTCCTGGGTAAGTCTCTGGGCTGTTAGTTCTGTAGTTTGAACAGATGTGTCATGAATGGCTGAGTTCTCTGTCCAGCTCAGGAACCATCAATACTCAAAATCTGACAAAAAGGCAAGCAGTAAAATTTAAATATTTCATACCTGTGCTTCATTTTGTTTTACTCCCTGTGGGAGCTCTCTGCTATGATTTCAGGCTTCTTTAATACTAGAATAAGGGGAGCAGTCTAAGCCTTAAGGACATTGGTGTTGAAAATATGGCATGGTGGGTTAATTCTGGAGGGCTCTAAGGGAGGGAGAGAAGAGAAACAGCCTTTCAGGGTGACTAGGTAGCTGGAGTAGGAGTCTTGGCACTATCACTTATTGAGATGAGACCTGGAGCCAACCACCTAACCTGTCTCCAGAATCACAGGTCTAGAAAATGAGAGGATAAATTCAAATTGCTAGTTTTTAAACTTCTTAATGTAGTAGAGTTAAAAAAGCCCTAGTTGAAACTCTGATGTACAAAACAGATAGAAATCAAGCTTCTCTGGTTAAAATAGAACTGTGCAGCTCAAAACACTACCTACTTGGCATCCATTTCACTTATTTCTCCCCTTCTGTTCCTCCCCCTCCTCTGGCCTCTTCTCCATTCTTCTCTTTCTAGATGCTTCTGAGGCACCTTTAAAGAACACTTGGGCCCCAGGGATCAAATTACAAAATCACTGCTTTCAGCAATTCCTTACTTGTTCTGAAGACTATGGTAGGAGAAGCCGGATTAGTACTAGGCCATCTAGCATGTAGTAGAAAAAAAGACCATCAGCTAGGGAATTAGGCAGACTTGGTTTTCAATCCAAGCTCTGCCACTGATTAGCTGTATGACTTTGGACAATGATCTTTTTACAAAAATTCTTTTTCATCTTCAGTAAGATGATAGTTTCCTATGAATATGGTAATAGCCCATGAACAGTGTACAAGGGGTATTAATTTTCTTCTGTGTCCCCAAAATTGCCTTTGAAGAAAATAAAAAGTGCCATTGAGATAGGCATTCAGATAGCTTTAGCAAAGAAATTATTTGGGTGTATGTAGCGTACTCATAACATAATGGAAATAGAATCTGCAGTTAATCTTACAGGTGGATAGAGAAGGGAGGAGTTTTTCACTGTTCTGAGATGGTGTGATGAAGAGGAGAGGTGAAAGTTTTTCTAGAAAAACCTGAGAAAGAAAATAATTAAGTAATCAATTTGCTTTTGGGAATATGGTGCACCCCAAATTTGATTGTTCATCTTCTTTAAATGAATTTAACTCCCAAATAAAGAAGGGCTCTGCAGTTCCAAAGCTGACTAAGTGACTTCATCGATGAAGTTTGGGTTTGGTGTCTTAGAAGGATTGCCTTATAAATAGATTTTGAGTTAGTCGTACATGCAAATGAAACCTTAGCCTCCATTAACAGAATCCTGCTCTCTAATCACAGAGTGATAGGCTCTCTTTCCTTTCTGCTACTTCAAACACACATGAAGAAATGTATTTGAACCTGTCTACTTCAGAGTATACTTTCAGAGTAATCTATTAGATGATAGCTACTGAGTGAGGAGGGAATGAAACCACAGTGTACTGAGTGAGGAGGGAATGAAATCACAGTCTATGAGGAATGTTTGAAGGACCTGGAGACCCAAGCTAGGAAGCAAGGAAGAAACTAAGACACTTCTGTTAGGCTAGGAAACAAAAACATGACTGCTGCCATGGCAAGAAAAGCTTTGTCAGGCCCATCAGCCAGAGTGAGATACAAAACATTGAAGAAATTTTCTCAGCCTAGCACCATCCATCAGAGATTCAGAGTTCTGGAGGAAACCATCTGAATGAATGAGCTTAGTACAAAGGCTGCTGCATTGTGGAGTAAAAAGGATCTAGCTATGGTGGACTAGATTATTATGCTAACCCTTCACTGCCTCCCAAGTAACAGAATTATATACCCAGTCTCTGCTGTGTAACTTCGTAGTTCTTCTCACTAAAGTTTATATATATATATATATATATATATATATATATATATATATATATAATCACATATATGTATTGCATCTTGACTTTGTATTCAACGCTGTAATTTGCTTTGGCTGATTGGGGTAGAAGTGAAAGTATGTCAGTTCTTAATCTGGGCCTTAAAAGGTTTCTCATATGTTTGCTCATTCTTTTGTGTTTCTGCCATTTTCATGAGAAGAAAATGCCTAAGCCACTCTGTTGTTCAATGGAAATGAGTCACATGAAGCAGAACCATACAGCTGTGCCCACCCTCAACTTGTTTCTATAGAAAAATGAGAGCTCAGCCAAGATTATCAGAGCCATCCCAACTGACCAGTAGATGTATGATGAAAGGAATGCTAATATTTAAATGTGAATCAGATCTTAGGGGCTCTTACACAGCAATAGCTTGTTGTTCTTAGGGAGATGCAGTGTATTAGTCACCTATTGCTTCATAACAAATTACCCTAAAAATTAAAGGCTTAAGGGCTCGCTGTTGTGGCTCAGTGGATTGAGCACCGACTTGCAAACCAACAAGTCACCAGTACAGTTCCGACTCAGGACACATGCCTGGGTTGAGGGCTGGGTCCCCATTAAGGGGTGCACAAGAGGCAACGATACATTGAAGTTTCTCTCTTTGTCTCTTTCTTTTTCCTTACCCCTAAAAATAAATAAATAAAATCTTTTAAAAAATTAAAGGCTTAAAATAATAGAAGAGGGTGCAGCAAAAGTAGGTTTACAGTTGTGAGTACATGAAACACAGAGTTTATTCTTGTATTGTTATTTATTAATTATTATATTATTTTCCATAGAAGCAATTATAAACCTACTATTTCCCCACCTTGTATTTATTATGTTTCACAGTTTCTGTGGGTCAAGAATCCAGAAAGTAGCTTAGCTGAGAAGGTCTGCCTTAGAGTTTCACATGAAGCCACAGTCAAGGTGTCAGTCAGAATTGTGATTACCTGAAGGGCTGGGTAATTCATTTCCAAATGGCTTGTAGAAACTGGATGGCAAATAGGAAATGCCTGTTGGCTGAAGGCCTCAGTTAATTGCCACATGGGCTTCTCCATTAGGCTGCTTGTGTGCCCTCATGACACGGCAGCCGGCATTCCCCACAGCACCACAGCAAGAGATTTCCTAAGGGAGAAATCAAAGAAGAAGCTCCAGTGCCTTTTGTGAGATATCCTGGGAAGACATACACTATCACTGTTGCAACCTTCTATTCATTTGAAGAGAGTCACTAAATTTTGCTCACACTTAAGGGGGGGAGAATTAGGGTCTATCATTTAAAAGTTAGAGTGTTAAAGAATGTGTGGTCATATTTAAACACCACTACAGGCAGGTACTAAATTAAGCAATCATTTGAATTAATTAAATGGGGGAGAGGTAGTTTCCCTGCCAAAAAAATAATGTAATTGCCCCCAATGATATATTTGAGTAAGTTCCTCAAATCAAATGCCATGGGAAGTGGAAGCAAAGTAGTCAAAACAATTAAAACAAAATAAATACAAAAATAAGAAATACCCACTTAAAATGTCACATAAAGTGGGCTTAAACTCATTTGGTATGACCCAAGGGAAAGAACTAGGGTTGATGTATACAAGAGCAAGAGTAAGACAGAATGGCTTGATATGTATGATGGAAGAGCCTCTAAGATGGTCCAGAAGGAGAGCAAAATTGGCAATACAGTAACCAATGGCAGAGACAAGGTAGAGGTACAGAAACCAGATGTATACACAAAAAGTTTAATTGTGATGCTGCCTAAGAAGGCTCCAGTTTGAAAGGCAGAGGTTTATAAAACCCATAGTGCTTTGAAACCTATAATGCAGGTGGATAAAGGAAGAGAGGGATGAAATTCATGTATTCATAAAGGCATTATGAGGAAATCTGTGAAGAGAGCTACAGGTAAAATAGCAAAGCAAGCACCAAACAAGATAATTGGATTTGCTGACGAGCAGCCTGCAGGTGTGCAGTCAACAGACTAGCCACAGATCAAATAAATGCTTGATGAGAGCCATTCAGTTAAAAGCATGCAATAGTCATTGTCAATGAGAAAGAAGAAAAAAAGGATGGTGATGCTCATAATGTTTACTGCCAAGTAGAATTATATCATGGTGAGATCAGGAAGCTCTACCCCAATCGCCAGCCATGGGTAGTCAGATCTCACTACCTCCCACCACGTTGCAGGTGAACTGGACTAAAAACAAATAGCAAGAGGGTAGGGAAAAATGCAATGAAGCATTGTTATTTGAGTATTATTTCATCAGTTTGTCTATGAAAAGTAAAGTTTGAGTATCATTAACTTCAAACTTTTAGATTCATGCTTCTAGCCCAGAGGAGAAGAAAAACTGTGGTACAGGTTAATGACAGAACAAAAGCTATTCTGGTACAAAGGACAGCACATAACTGGTGCTATGTCTGTGTTTATGTGGACATCGCTAGTTGACTTTACTTTCTTGCAGAGTCTAAAGATAGCCTTGGGAAACCTTATGGGAATGAAAATGGTGCTGCAAACATTTCCTACCAGTGGGTCAGAGCTGTAGTGCAGGGTGAGCCCCATTTGCCCTTCCTAGGGCCTGTCTCTGAAAGTTGAGGAATTCTTGGCCAGCAGGAAATAAAGGAAAGCAGTGTCCTTGGCAAGGGGGCACCTAGAGAACAAAGTATTCTCCAGTTCACTGATCCTTAGAAATAAACATTGCTCCTTAGAAGCAAAGAGGTTCCTTCTTTTATTCCTTAATTCCATGTATTCAAGTTGCTCTGCTCACAAAGGAAGAAACACTATGGCAGAAGAAGAGGCCCTGCCATCCTTGTTGATGATAGAGTCAGAAGCTGGGGGATGGGTCAGAAGAAGACCACTTTCTAGATCAGGTCATCCTTGCATTTAGGGCTGGATAGTTCTTCATCGTAAGGAGCTATCCTATGCATTGTGGGATATTTAGCAGCATCTTACTCTCTAGGTACCAGATATCTGTTACAATAATATGTCTCCAGACATTGTCAAATTTCCCAATGTGGACGTGGGGAGGTTTAGAATCACCCAGTTGATAACCATTACTCTAAATGATAAAAAATAACAAAGTAGAAATCCAACATGAATTCCAGTTTCTCTCTAAAAAGTAAGGTAGTATTTTATAACTCAGTAAGCCTGATAATAAGAACCTTGAAGGATTCTAGAAATTATGTCCTTTTACCATTTTATGTGTATTACCACTCCTCTTTGTGAGAAACCTTAATGAGAAAAAGGTCCAATGTATTTGTCGGCCTAGCTAGGGAGACACTTTCCAATTGCAACTGCAAAGTAGCAGAAGCAGGTGGGGGTGCAGATTTTGCACTCACTGAGGAGAGAGGAACAAGTTGAGGTCAGTCCCACCTTCAAGTCTTTGTTCTAGCCATGCCCTCTTCCAGGAGCTGTCTTCCCTCATATTTGGCTATGGCTAGTTTCTTGTTAAATCAAACAGGGCTCAGTTCAAGTGTAGCTATTTCAGAGACTGCCCAACTGAAGACAGTGTGTCCCCTAAGTCATGCTTATGCCATTATACTGTTACATTTTCTTCACAGTAATTGAGCTCTGGATTTATATTCTTAATTTGAACACATGCTTATTTTTTATCTCCAGACACTCAACAGAGTATGAGCCCAACTGGAGCAAGGATCTAATCTTTTTCATTCATTGCTATAGTGGCAGCTCAAAGAATATTTCTTGCATAAATGAACAAAACATGGTGTGCTTGACATAATTGTTACAACTGTGACAGTAACAGAAATGTGGAAGTGCATGGGGCTGTGGGAGCACTCAGCATGGAGACCTGAACTGTCCCAGAACACAAAGGAACGTTTTCTAGAAAAAAGTGGCCTCATATATGAGACCAGAGATCTCTAGCCAGGAGAAGTGACCAAATGTACCCCATGAAGTGGGTACATTGTTGGATCACTGTTTAACACCATTACCATTACTATTTAACAAATGGGAAAATACAGCTACCCAGAGGCCAAGCTAACTTGCTCACAGTCATATTGTACATAATATGGACAGCTCAGATATGAAATAAGATGTCCTGGTGTCAGAGTCAATGCCCCTATTTATTACACTAATGAAGAAAGACAGAGGAGTAATGTAGTTAATGTCCCAGAGATGAGAGAGAACATGAGTTTGGGAAGCTAGAGGAGTCCAGGATGTATTATACAGAGAGTACAAAGAAGAGGGTGGGGTGAGTGTTGAAGTAAGTCATATGGGAAGAAGCCAAATCAGGGAAGAGCTCATCAAAAGACCATGCATGAGCAAACTCTGGGACTGATCCTTAATTGACCATGGTTCTTAAATTGGAGATTAACAAATGTCATCCTATAAAACATAGGGTGGATTTAACTTCTTGTGACCAAGTCCAGTTCCTCAGTTGATACTATTTAGAGGAGTGTTCATAGTAGCTGTTCTGCCTCCAATCACCATTTACAAAGAGAACAAAAACACTGAGCCCAGGTGTTTGGCATACTGGTTTCTTTGATTTTTGAAGAAAAGGTGACAGGGCATTAGTTTTTATCCTGAAATAGATGGTTTGTCCAGCTGTAGATGCTGTAAAAAGGAAGCTGAATGTTAATTAGATGTCAACAGTAATTATGGTGATTATGTTTTTGAATTGCTATGGGGAATAGCTGGATTCCCATGTAGAATGTGAATGGCATTTTAATAGTTTTTAAAAGAAAAAAGAGAGCAGCCTGTTACTAAGGAAATTACAGTGAATAAAATTTTTATAGTAAAATACATTTCTTAAAAATGACTAATAGTCACAACCTGAATATATAGTATATATTGAGCAAAATTATGGAAAAATGTTTTTGAACCAGGATCTCTTATTTAAAATAAGACTAATTGTCTTAAATTTTTGCCTCAAGATTTCACTGGATTAGGATGTAAATATTTTTCTGATTTTTTTCTTAGATTGGGTCAAAAAAGTTTTTATGAACCTATAATTTTAGTTATATTTTAATTACATGCATTTTATTTATTGCAGGGGTTCTGGTACTGTAATAATTTGTATGATCATTTACTTCATGAGGCATTTTTATTAAATTTATTTTCAAATAATAATCGCAATTTGGATATCAGCACTGAAGACAGATATTTACCCTATATTTATATTGAAGGAAACTTTCTTTTTATAAAAAAATCATGATTCTTTTAAATAGAAAATCTGCTTCATGTATTTTACATATTTAATAGAATCTCATGGTTAAGACAAGATTATTCTGCTCTCTCAAGCCAGAATTAAAAAATCTACAGGAGGCAGAGGGATTACACTAACTCTACTCACAAATTACAAGCCAGCAGTGTATATGAATATACTAGTATTTATTTAATCATTCCTTCAACAAATATTTGTTGAGCACCTACCATGTGTCACAAGTCATGAGATGAGTGGGCAGTAATCCACACCATTATTTGGTGACCATCTTAAGGAAAAGGACATATATCTATCAGTATTAAGGGCTCCCTACCTCAACTACTACAGCCCAGGTGGTCTCTTTCATTCCCCCTCCCAGCTGAGAAATGTGTCTGACAAGAGGAGAGAATGGTGCCCAAGTAGGTGGAAGCTGAGCCACTTGCTTGTGCTATCAGCATGGATTTTCAGCTGATCTTCTCACAAGTGACCTGAACAATCAATAGAATCTCAGCTGATGTGAATTTTTCAAGCCAAGGAGTACAGAGGATGCTTTGTATAGTCTGCACCTATACATTAGCATAAAAGGTATGGTGGGTGGTGTGACTCTCAGTCAGCAAGCTGGAGGGAAGAACCCACAAAGAACAACCCCCCAAAACCAAACCCCAATTACTAAAAGAGAATCCATATAAATGGCATAAAGGGCATTCTAAGAGCACCCAACTGAGGAGATCAAGTACCCTGCACCACTGAGTCACACAGGTCTCCTACCACAGAAGGCTACTCCATGAAGACAGGAAACTTAAAGCAGATTAATCTAAGATGCAGAAACAAACAAAAAGAGTCACCAAAAATAAGGAGACAAAGAACAACCCCCAATTGAATAGAAAGGAGGAATCCACAGAAAGAGTGCTAAATGGAATTGAGGCAAATAATTTATTAGACATAGAGGTCAAAATAATGGCTATAAGGATGCTCAGGGAACTCAGTGAGAACTAAAAGGAACTTTATGGGGGCACCGGGAACTTAGAGGGAACTATATCAGCATGAAAAAGAAAATAGAAACTGTGAACAGAAGTCAGGAGGAAATGAAGAATACAATATCTGAAATTTACAATAAAAGTAACTAAAAGCAGGCTAGATGAAGCAGAGGATCAAATCAGCAAGTTGGAAGACAGGTAGGAAAAAAAAAACACCCAGTCAGAGCAACAAAATGAAAAAAAAGCCTCAGAAAGAGTGAAGATAATATAAGGATCCTGCAGACAGCATAAAATGTAACAGTAATCGCATCATAGGAATATCAGAAGGAGAAGAAAAGGATCGAGGGTTAGAAAACCTGTTTGAAAAAGTAATGACAGAAAACTTCCCTAACATGGTGAGGGAAAAAATTATGCAAGTCCTAAAAGCACAGAGGAGTCAGCGTTGGTGGTATAGTGGTGAGCATAGCTGCCTTCTAAAAGCACAGAGGGTCCCAATAAAGATGATCCAAAGAGGCCTACTCCAAGACACATCATAATTAAAATGGCAAAATTTAAAGACAAAGAGAGAATCATAAAAGCAGCAAGGGAGAAACAGCTAGTAATATATAAATTATCTCAGATAAGGCTATCAGCTGATTTCTCAACTGAAACACTACAGACCAGAGGGAATGGCATGAAATATTCTAAGTAATGAAAAGCAAGAGTACTCACCCAGCAAGGCTCTTACTTAAAGTGGAAATTGAAATAAGAAAATTACCAGCCCCTCAAAAAAGTATAAAAGAGTACATCTCCACCAAACCAACATTGTAACAGAAGCTAAAAGGACCTCTTTAAGAAGAGAGAGAGAGAGAGAGAGAAGAAACAGGAACAAAGGGAAAATGGCAATGGATGCATACCTATTAATAGTAATCTTAAATGTAAAATGATTAAATGCTCCACTCAAAAGATACAGGATAGTTAAATATGAAGAAAACATGACCTGCTTATATGCTGTGTACAAGAGACCCAGCTCAGAACAAAATATCTACACAGTTTGAAAGTGAAGAGATGGAAAAAATATTCCAAGCAAATGAACATGAAAAAATGCTGGGGTAGCAATACTTATATAAGACAAAATAGACTCAAAACCAAGGCAAGAGCAAAAGATAAACAAGGGCACTACATAACACTTAAGGGAGTAGTCCAAAATGAGGATATAACCCTCCTAAACACATATGCATCCAACATAGAATCACCTAAGTATATAAGGGAAATCTTGGAGGACTTTAAGAGAGAAATTGAGAACAATACAATCATCGTAGGGAATTTTAACACCACAGTCTCAAGAATGGATAGGTCATCCGAACAAAAAATCAACAAGGATATTACAGCATTGGGTGACACTCTTGATCAAAGGGACTTAATTGATACTTACAGAGCATTTCACCCCAAAGATGCAAAACATACATTCTTTCAAATGCACGTGCATCATTTTCAAAGATAGACCACATGGTAGGACACAAAAAAGCCTCAACAAATTCAAGAAAATTGAAATAATATTAAGCATCTTCTTGAATCATAATGGCTTGAAAAGAGAAACCAACCTCAAGGAAAAAACTAAAAATATCCAAATAACATGTGGTTAAATAGCATTGTTAAATAATGAATGAGTTAACAATAAGACCAAGGAAGATATCAAAAATTTCCTGGGCACAAATGAAAATGAACACACAACAACCCAAAACCTATGGGACACAGTAAAGGCAGTTCAGAGAGAAAAGTTCATATCAATACAGGCTCACCAATAGAAGATTAAAAAATCTCAAGTAAAGAACCTAACTTTACATCTATAGGAACAAGAAGAAGAACAACAAACAAAGCCCAGAGAGAGTAGAAGGAAGGATATCATCAAGGTCAGAGCAGAAATAAATGACATAGAGAGTAAAAAAAAATAATTCAAAGGATTGCTAGATCAAGGAGCTGGTTATTGAAAAGATATACAAAATTGACAAACATCTGACCAGAGTCATCAAGAAAAAAAAATAGGACCTAAATAAATAAAATTAGAAATGAAAGAGAAGTTACAACTGATACCACAGGAATACAAGGGATTGTAAGAAATTACTATCAACAACTACATGCCAAGAAATTGACAACCTGGGAAAAATGGATAAATTGCTAGAAACATTCTTTTGAAACCCAATCAAGAAGCAGAAAGCTGAATAGATCAATAACAACTAGCAAAATCAAAGCAGTAATTGAAAAAAAAAACTCCTGAACTTCCGGCCAAGATGGAGGCATAAGTAGACACACTGTGTCTCCTTGCACAACCAAAATAAGGACAAGTCAGACAACTGAGAAGATAAAATAGACACACTCATCAAGACCAGTAAGCCAGGTGGAGTCAGGCAGCTGGGACACATAGGGGTCGAGGCAAAAAAAAAGCAGTGTAACTGGGCGTGAAGGGCACCTCAGGCACACAAGACAGCAGCAGGCGGACCCTGGGTGCACAGGCAGTGGGCTCAGAGTAGAAATGGGCAGACCCAGTGAGGTGGCAATTGTGAAGTGGGGCACTGCGCGCAAGGCAGCTGACCAGGTGGTCCGATATTTGTGCGGATATAAACCAGGCGAAATTGNCACAACCAAAATAAGGACAAGTCAGACAACTGAGAAGATAAAATAGACACATTCATCCAGACCAGTAAACCAGGTGGAGTCAGGCAGCTGGGACACATAGGGGTCGAGGCAAAAAAAAAGCAGTGTAACTGGGCGTGAAGGGCACCTCAGGCACGCAAGACAGCAGCAGGCGGACCCTGGGTGCACAGGCAGTGGGCTCAGAGTAGAAATGGGCAGACCCAGTGAGGTGGCAATTGTGAAGTGGGGCACTGCGCGCAAGGCAGCTGACCAGGTGGTCCGATATTTGTGCGGATATAAACCAGGCGAAATTGGGAAGAGAGACAGAGCAACAATCCAGGGTCCCAGCGCATGGAAATAAAGCCTTAAAACACCAATTAAAAACACCTGTGGAAGTTGAGGTGCAGGGCCAGACTCCCAGCCTCACAGGAGAGTTCGTTGGAGAGACCCACAGGGTCCTAGAATGTATACAAGCCCACCCACATGGGAATCAGCACCAGAAAGTCCCAGTTTGCTAGGGGGAAGCAGTGGAGGGGACTGAGATCCAGCAGAGAGTGGAGCAAGTGCCATTGTTCCCTCTCGGACCCCACTGCCACATACAGCATCACAACCCAGCAACTGGGTTGCCCTGCCCTGGTGAACACCTAAGGCTCTGCCCATCATATGTAACAGATGTGACAAGATGAAAAAAATGGCCCAAACGGAAGAACACATCAAAGCTCCACAGCAAATACAACTAAGCGATGAACAGATAGCCAACCTATCAGATGCACAGTTCAAAGCACTGGTGATCAGGATGCACACAGAATTGGTTGAATTTGGTCACAAATTAGATGAAAAAAATAAAGGCTATGATAAGTGAAATGAAGGAAAATGCACAGGGAACCAATGGTTATGGGAAAGAAACTGGGACTCAAATCAATGGAGTAGACCAGAAGGAAGAAAGAAACAACCAATCAGAAAAGAAAGAAGAAACAAAAATTCTAAAAAATGAGGAGAGGCTTAGGAACCTCCAGGACACCTTTAAATGTTCCAATATCCAAATTATAGGGGTACCAGAAAAGGAAGAGGAAGAGCAACAAGTGGAAAACTTATTTGAACAAATAATAAAGGAGAACTTCCCCAATCTGGCAAATTTCCAGGAAGTCCAGGAAAGCTCAGAGAGTCACAAAGAAGTTGGACCCAAGGAGGAACACACCAAGGCACATCATAATTACCTTAGCCAAGATTAAAATGAAAGAAAGAATCCTAGAAGCAGCAAAAGATAAAGGGACAGTAACCTACAAAGGAGTTTCCATTAAACTGTCAGCTGATTTCTCAAAAGAAACCTGGCAAGCAAGAAGGGACTGGAAAGAAGTATTCAAAGTCCTAAAAGCAAGGACCTACATTCAAGATTGCTCTATCCAGCAAAGCTTTCATTTAGAATGGAAGGACAGATAAAGTGCTTCTCAGATAAGGTCAAGTTCAAGGAGTTCATCTTCACCAAGCCCTTATTTTATGAAATGTTAAAGAGACTTATCTAAGAAAAAGATGATCAAAAACATGTACAGTAGCCTGGCTGGCATAGCTCAATGGATTGCGAACCAAAGGATCGCAGTTAGATTCCCAGTCAGGGCGCATGCCTGGGTTGCAGGCCAGTTCCCATCAGGGGATACACGAGAGGCAACCATACATTGATGTTTCTCTCCCTCTCTCCTTCCCTTTTTCTCTAAAGATAAATAAATAAAATCTTTAAAAAAAACATGTACAGTAAAATGACATCACACTCACAATTACTAACAACCATACCTAAAACAGAAATAGAAACAAACTGAGCAAACAACTAGAACAGGAACAGAAGCACAGAAATAGAGATCACATGGAGGGTTAGCAACAGGGGAGTGGGAGGACGAGAGAGGGGGAGAAGGTACAGAGAATAAGGAGCATAGATGATAGGTAGAAAATAGACAGGGGAAGGGCAAGAATAGTATGGGAGATGTAGAAGCTAAAGAACTTATGACACATGGATATGAGCTAAAGGTGGAGAATGTGTGTGGGAGAGAGTGTATAGGGTGGAGGGGAATGAAGGGGGGAAATGGGACAACTGTAATAGCATAATCAATAAAATATATTTAAAAAAATTTCTGGCACACAAAAGCCCTGGACTAGACAGCTTCACAGAAGAATTTCGCCAAACATTCAAAAAGAGCTCCTATTCTTCTCAAACTATTTCAAAAAATTTAAGAAGAGGGAAGACTCCCAAACCATTTTTATGAGGCGGATATCATCCTAATCCTAAAACAAGGTAAAGACACAACAAAGAAAGAAAATTATAGGCCACTTCTTTGGTGAACATAAATGCTAAAACTCTCAACAAAATATTCACAAACTGTATCCAGCAATACATTAGAAAGATCATACACTATGATCAAGTGGGATTCACCCCAGGGATGCAAGCATGGTACCATGTTTGCAATTAGTAAGTATAATACACCCCATATAAAATGAAAGACAAAAACCACAAGGTCATACCAACAGAGATAGAAAAAGCATTTGTTAAGGTATAGCACCCAATTATGATAAAACTACTCAGCAAAGTGGGAATAGAGGTTCCATACCTTAACATAATAATGGCCAAGTAAGAGAAACCTAATGTTGACATCATACTCAATGGGCAAAAACTAAAAGCTTTCCCCTTAAGATAAGAAAGAAAACAAGTGTGTCTGTTTTCACCACTCTTATTCTAGTATTGGAAGTTCTAGCCACAGCAATGAAACAAGAAAAATAAATAAAAGGCATCCAAATTGGAAAGGAGAAAGTAAAACTGTCATTATTCACAGATGACATGATAGTGTACATGAAAAATCCTATAGTTTCCACCAAACAGTACTTGACCGTAATAAGAGAATTTGGCAAAACAGCAGGTCACAAAGTCAATATTCAGAAATTGATGGCATTTTTGTACAACAATAATGAACTATCAGAAACACAAACTAGTGTATTGGGAAGATGGTGACAGAGTAGAATGGAGCAGATTCCACTTCTCCCTACAAATGGGAAAAAAACCTGGCCAATTGACAAAGGAACAGAGCAAACAGCCAACAGTACCCCAGCACATATGAAAATAAGAAACCAGAAATTGTAGCAGACACTGAAAAACCAGACGGTAAGGAGATGGCTACAGAACAATAAGGTCCCAGGGACAGGCACAGAGACAGGGGAAGTGGCAGCCTCAGCCTGTGCTCGGCACCTGGCGCTGGGACTACCATGGACTCTTTGGGAGCTGAGGGCCTGCCTCAGGGTCCTTGTAAGAGAGCCTAGTCATCTGCCCCTCCCTCACTGGCCAAGCAGGATTTGAGCAACACTGGGAGAGACCTGGTTGCTTAAAGTTGCAGAGAGGGCAATAAGGACAAAGAGGCAAACCCATAAGGGCCACAATCACCCATAGAGTCCGTGGTCACCAGTTTGGGAGAATTGAGAGTCTCAGTGTTGGGCTCTGACCCTGATAGTTACCGGTATGGCTGGAGAATTGGGCTGTACTGAGTGGCAGGCTTGAGTGGGAGGGGTTTCTTGAAAGGTAAAACTGTTTGGGGGATTCTCTTGTGACAGCCACTCGGCCTACTCCCCACACAGGCGAAAAGCCCTGTATTCCCCCATAGCTCCGGGATGTGTTCCCGCCCAAGCCCGCAGGACCCAGGCAGCCTGGCTGGACCATCACACCCACACGCTAGCCCACAGTAATGACACCCGGGGAAACAGTGCTCTGAAGAGGACCCAGATCCCCTGCATGTGGCACTGGGGAGATGTGCCAGACTAGCTCTTGGGAGAGTCCTCACAAGGCTGGCTGAGTACACATTTGAAAGGGAGAAAGTCCACACAAATCACCCCTCAGCCTGTTGCAGCCAGTGAGACCAGAAAAACCGGTTTGGCCAGTTTAAAAACAAGAGGTGTTTTTTTAAAAATAATCTTTTATTTTTTAAATTTTATTATTGTTTTGTCTTTCAATACCTATTCCCTTTTCTTTTTTCTTCTTTTATTCCTTCTTCCTTTATTTCCAAACTTATCTCTTCTTCCTCCCTTCTACTTCTTTAAAAAAAATGGTTTTTCACCCAAAAGTGAGATAAAAAACTTGTAACTGTGAAAAGACCAGGGTTGGATCCAAGAAGGGGGCATCCCAACAGTAGAGACAGAGAGACAAATTTCACTCTGCTATAGAAGAGAAACTACAAGTTACTGCATATTTATATTATTTTTATTATTCTTAAAACTTACTTTAATAATATCTTTGTATTCCTCTTCTTTCTGTATAGTCTTCTTTGCCTTGGCTGGTTATATTGTATCATTTGACAGGTTTCCCTGTTCTCTCTTTCACAGTGTATTGCTAATTTACTATCCTTCACGTCATTTGTGTTCCTTTAGCACACTACTCAAAGATCTATACCCCCTATTTATGTTATCCAGATCACATAGATTCAGTCATATGGTTGTTGCTCTAATATTATTGTAAATAATAGCTGTTCCATACAATGGTTAATACTTCACAACACCCCTCCCAGATCTTAGTCCACTTCACAGTTTCCTGAACTCTATTACTATAGTGGTTAACGCTACCCTCTCATACACTACACCTTTTTACTATCCTTCACTCTCACATTACCTCAGACCTCCCACAACCTCACTGCTTTCTAAATCCAACTCACAAGACTTCTCCCCCAACAAGAGTCTTATCTTCTGTCCATCTTTTCTTAAAAGTGGGTAGTTGGGTTGAAGATTATGGTTAACATTATACATAGCCAAAAGATCTCCAATCTCTTCTCTACCGGCTGCTACTGTAAATATCATAGAATACTCTCTTGCTGTCATAAACAATATTGCTTTCCCCTCCAACTGATCACAAAAAAGAGTAGGTGGAAGCAGTGAACAACAGGATACCCACTGGAAGATGAAATCCAATAACAAAGGAACCACCAACAGATACCAACAGTAGAAAGTGAAGGAGGGAGTAGAAACCACACAAACCTCAATCCAGGACCTATCTGGAAATACAACTAAATAGTGAAGAAACTACCCAGTACAAACAAGTGAATAAGAGCAAAAGAGAATCCTCAAAACCTTGTACACACAGAAGAACTAGTTTCAACACAACCAGCCCTCACCAGCACAATAAAACACAAGAGGTAGTGGACAGAGTGACCCTCAGTTAAACAGCTAGTGGGAAGGATCCATCAAAGAAAGACCTGAAAACAATCAAAAACCAAAGACAAACACAGAGACAGCCCAAGACCAGTTAGTTCAGGAGATCAAGGAGACTACACTACTGAATCTCACAGGTATTATACTACAGAAGTTCACACCATAAACTCAGAAAGCCAGAACAAATCAATTTAAGAATCTAACAAGAAGAGTCTCACAAACAATGGGAAAACAAAGAAACTATCCCCAAGTGAAAAGAAAGGAGGAAGCCTCAGAAAGAATGCTAGGTGAAATAGAGGCAAGTCTACCATCAGATATTGAATTCAAAGTACTGGTTATCATGAAATTCAAAGAGCTCACAATGGGCTACCAGAAACTACAGGGGAACTACAATGAACTCACTGCAAACTAAATCAACATGAAAAAATAAAATAGAAACTATCAACAAGGGCCAAGAGGAAATGAAGAATACAATTTCTGAACTGAAGAACACAGTAGAAAGAATCAAAAGCAGGATCAATGAAGCAGAAGATCATATCAGTGAGTTGGAGAACAAAGTAGAAAGAAACACCCCGAAAGAGCAAGAAAAGGAAAAGAGGCTCAGAAAGAATGAAGAGGGATTAAGAGAAGTGCAAGACAATATGAAATGTAATAATATACAAATAATAGAAATACCAGAATGACAAGAAGAAGAGCAAGGGATAGAAAACCTATATGAAAAAGTAATGATGAAAAATTTCCTCATTTGATGAGAGAAAAAGTCACACAAATCCAGGAAACACAGAGAATCCCAATCAAGAGGAACCAAAAGTGGCCCACTTCAAAACCCAAATATATAAAGAAAATCTTAGAAGACTTCAAGAAATATATGGACAGCAACAGAAATATAGTGGGTGATTTTTAACACCTACTGCCAAAAATAGATCTTCCAAACAAAATATCAACAAAGATATTGTGGCATTGAACAATTAAAATGACAAAATGACAAAATTCATTAAAATGACAAAATTCCAAGACAAATTGAGAATCTTAAAGGAAGTGAGGGAGAAACAGGAAGTAACATACAAGGGAGTCCCAGTAAGGTTGGCTGCTGACTTCTCAATGGAAACACTTCAAGCAAGAAGGGAATGGCAAGAAATATTCCAAGTAATGAGAACCAGAGCTCTTCAACCAAGGCTACTTTACCCAGTAAGGCTCTCAATCAGGAAAGAAGGCCAAATAAGAAGCTTTATGGACAAAAGAAGTCTAAAAGAATACAACTCCACCAAACCAGCTCTGCAAAACATGCTAACAAGACTGCTCTAAGTAAAGGAAGGAAAATAGAGAGATAGAGAGGAACACAGGTATGAAAATGGCAATGAATAAGTACCTATCAATAATAAACAAATGTCAATGGATTAAATGCTCCAATCAAAAGACATAGCATAGGTGAATGGATATGAAAGCATGACCCACACATACACTGCCTACAAGAGACCCACCTCAGGACAAAAGACCTACGAAGACTAAGAACAAAGGATTGGGAAAAAATATTCCAAGCAGTTAGACAGGGGAAAAAAGCCAGGGTAGCAATACTAATATCAGACAAAATAGACTTCAAAAAAAGGGCCATAAAGAGAGACCCAGAGGTCACTTCATAATACTCAAGGGAAGAATCCACTAAGAAGACATGAACATTGTAAATATATATGCACTCAATATAAGAGCACTCAAATATATAAAGAAAATCTTAGAAGACTTCAAGAAATATATGGACAGCAACAGAAATATAGTGGGTGATTTTTAACACCCACTGCCAAAAATAGATCTTCCAAACAAAATATCAACAAAGATATTGTGTCATTGAACAACACCTTAGATGAAATGGACTTAACTGATATATAGAGCCCTTTATCCCAAAGAAGCTAAATACACATTCTTTTCAAATGCACATGGAACATTTTCAAAGATAGATCTCATGATAGGACACAAAACAAGCCTCCATAAATTCAAGAAAATTGAAATCATACCAAGCATTTTCTCTGATGACAAGGGACTGAAACTGGAAACCAGCTCCAAAGAAAAAAAACAAAACACTCAAAATCATGGAGATTGAATAGCATGCTATTAAACAATGAATGGGTCAAGAATGAGATTATGGAAAAAGTCAAAAGGTTTCTGGAAAAAAATGAAAATAAACTCACAACAAACCAAAACTTATGGGACACAGGAAAGGCAGTCCGGAGAAGGAAGTTCATAGTGATACAGGCCTACCTAGAAAAGATACAAAAATTTCAACCAACAACCTAACCCTACACCTATAAGAACTTGAGGAACTACAACAAAGACAGCCCAGAGCAAGTAGGAAAAAGGAAATAACCAAGATCACAGCAGAACTAAATGACATAAAGACTAAAAGCACAAGCCCTGGCTGGTGTAGCTCAGAGGATTGAGCGCAGGCCTGCGAACCAGAGGATCGCGGTTCGATTCCCAGTCAGGGCACATGCCTGGGTTGCAGGCCAGTTCCCTGCAGGCCAACTCCCAGCAGGGGACACACAAAAGGCAACCATACATTGATGTTTCTCTTCCTCTCTCCTTCCCCTCTAAAGATAAATAAATAAAATCTTTAAAAAAAGACTAAAAGCACAATTCTAAGGATCAATGAATCCAGGTTTTTTGAAAAGAAAAACAAAATTGACAAGCCTTTAAGCAGGCTCATCAAGAAAAAAAGAGAGAGGACCCAAATAAACACAATCACAAATGAAAGAGGAGAGATTACAACTGACACCACAGAAATACAAAGGATTGTAAGAAATTCCTATGAAGAACTGTATTTCAAGAAATTTGAAAACCTAGGTGAAATGGACAAATTTCTTGGAAAATACATGTTTCAAAACTCAATGAAGAAGAAGCAGAAAACCTGAACAGACTGATAGCAGCAGATAAAATTGAAGCACTGATCAAAAAACTCACAACACACAAAAGCCCTGGACCAGATGGTTCACAGGAGAATTCCACAAAACATTTAAGGAAGAGCTAACCCCTATCCTTCACGGACTATTCCAAAAAATCCAAAATGATGGATCCAAATCCAAAATGACAACTGCTCTCAAACTTTTTTTATGAAGCCAGAATCATCCTAATTCCAAAACCAGATAAAGACACAACAAAGAAAGAAGACTTCAGGCCAATATCACCAATGAACATAGATGCTAAAATCCTCAACAAAATATTGGTAAACCGCATCCAACAATACATTAAAAAGATCACACACCATGACTAAGTGGGATTCATCCCAGGGATGCAAGGATGGTTCAATATCCACAAATCAGTAAATGTAATACATCACATAAACAAAAGCAAAAACAAAAAAAATGATCATATCAATAGATGTGGAAAAAGCATTTGATAAGGTACAGCACCCATTTATGATAAAAACACTCAGCAAAGTGGGAATAGAGGGAGCATTTCTCAATATAATAAAAGCCATATATGAGTGACCTACAGCCCACATCATATTCAATGGGCAAAAGCTAAAATCTTTTCCACTAAGATCAGGAGCAAGACAAGGTTGTCCAATTTCACCACTTCTATTCAGTATAGTATTAGAAGTTTTAGCCACAGCAATCAAACAAGAAAAGGAAATAAAAGGCATCCAAATCGAAAAGGAGAAAACAAAATAGTCACTGTTTGCAGATGACATGATAGTGTACATGGAAAATCCTATAGACTCTATCCCAAAACTACTTTATCCAATAAATGAATTTGGGAAAACAGCATGATACTAAGTCAATATCCAAGAATCAAAGGCATTTTATATAATGCTTTTGATCATACAAAAGCATTATACAAATGCTTTTGTATAATCAAAAGCATTTGATTATACAAAATGTTTTTACTCCATTTTATGGAGTAAAAATAGCCTCTTCAACAAATGGTGTTGAGAGAACTGAACAGCTATGTGCAAAAAAAATGAAACTTGAGCACCAACTTACAACATACACAAAATAAATTCAAGGTGGATAAGACTTAAATCTAAGCTGTGACACCATTAAAGTCCTAGAGGAGAACATATGCAGGAAAATCTAAGATATTTCACGCAGGAACATTTTTACTGATATGTCCTCTGGAAGAAGGGACATGAAGAAAATAATTAACAAATGGGATCTCATCAAATTAAAAAGCTTCTGCATGACTAAACAAAACAGTATTAAAATAAAAAGAGGACCAACACATTTGCCAATGATACCTCAGACAAAGGTTTAATCTCCAAAATATACAAAGAACTTACCTGACTCCACTCTAAGACAAGCAACCCAATTAAAGAGTGGGTGAAGGACTTGAACAGACACTTCTCCAAGGAGGATATACAGAGGATCCAGAGACACATGAAAAGATCCTCAATATCACTAGCTATCAGAAAGATGCAAATTAAAACCACAATGAGATACCACTTTATACTGGTCAGAATGGCCATCATAAACAAAGCAATAAACAACAAGTGTTGGAGAGGTTGTGGAGAAAGGGGACCCTAGTTCATTGTTGGTGGGATTGCAGAGTGGTACAAGTACTATGGAAAACAGTATGGAATTTTCTGAGAAAACTAAAAATGAATATGCTATTTGACCCAGCAATTTCACTGCTCGTATTGTACCCTAAGAGCCCTGAAACACCAATCCAAAAGAACCTGTGCACCCCAATGTTCATAGCGGCACAATTTACAATAGCCAAGTGTTGGAAGCAACCTAGGTGCCCATCAGTAAATAAATGGATCAAAAAACTATGGTACATTTATGTTGTAGACCACTCTGCCTGGTTCTAGGAATTGTATCTCAACATCTTGTGGCTGAGTGTGAGGGACGACCTCTGGAATGCAAAGCTTGTCTCTGATAGCTGCCTCAGTTTCCTCTTCCTGCCCCCAAAGCTTGGTCAGAAGTCAATGATGGGTAAGACCCCTTACAGCGGGGAGAGGGGGGCAGCCTAAGCCAGACTCGATCACTTGGGAGGCCTTCATGGAAGGACTGGGGGAACTGCAACAAAAAGCAATGGACTCCCACCCCGCCAGCTTTGACATAGCCTGAGTCCCCAGGTCCTCTGGGAGAAGCGATTCCTGGCTCTAATCCCATTAAGCCTGAATACCTGATGGGGAGGGGTGCAGCTCCTTGCCTTGTTAGAGCATATCCTGGGGAACAATCTGACATCACAAAGACTTCCTGATAAACCTGTGAAATCTGCTCTGATAAGAGTGCTTTCATTCATATGTTAAGGGTTCGAGCAGGAAACCCTAAAACTCTGTTCCTGACAGACTGACTGAAACTAAGACCTCAGATTTCTTTGAAATGTTATCTACTGTTTAATCCTTGCCGCCCTGTATTCCTGTGTATTACAACCCAATAAAAGCCCCTGGAGGAGGGAGCTCAATGCCTTTTCCCCCAGAAACTGGCCACTGCTCACGGCCTTTTTCCTCTGGGAAAATGGCCACTTCTCCTCCCCAAGCAGATCTCATCATGTCTTAGTCATGATTACTCTCATCCATGGTGGCTGGGGGGACTTGTGAGGAAAGTCACCCCCACAAATTTACACAATGGAATTCTATGTAGCAGAAAGAAAGAGGGAGCTCCTACCTTTTGCAACAGCATAGATGGAACTGGAAAGCATTATGCTGAGTGAAATAAGCCAGGTGTTGAAAAACAAGTACCATATGATCTCACCTTTAACAGGAACCTAAACAACAGAACAAAGAAGCAAGCAAAATATATCCAAAAACACTGAAATAGAGAACAGGCTGACAAGGACCAGAGGGAAGAAGGGAGGGAATTTCAGGGGAAACAGGGAAGGGTTTACAGGAACTAGTATAAAGGACACATGGACAAAAACTAAGGGGGGTGGAAATGGGAAAGAGGTAGGGAGCATTAGGGGGGTGGGCTGGGATGGGAGTAAAAATGGAAAACTGTACTTGAACAACAGTTAAATAAATAAATTTTAAAAAATAAAGTAAGCTATTTCAAGTGCAAACAACCAAACTAGGAGAAAAAAATTTATTTCCTGTAACAACGCAAAAAATAAAGTACATAAAAATAAATTTAACCAAGGAGGTAAAAAACTTGTTATAGAACACTAGCAAAAGAAACTGGAAAAGGTACCAATTAAAGGAATCATATACTGTGTTCATACTACCCAAAGAAATTTATAGGTTCAACACAATTTCTATTAAAATACCGCTGTTGTATTTTGAAGATCTAGAACAAATATTTCAAAAATTTACTCTGAACCAAAAAGACCCCAAATACCCTCAGCAATTTTGATAAAGAGCAAAGTTAGAGTGATCATAATACCTGGTATCAAACCGCATTACAAGGCCACTGTAATCAAAAGTCTGGTACTGGCCTAAGAACAGACACTTAGATCAATGGAACAGAATAGAAAGCCCATAAAACAAACAAACAAACAAACAAACAAACATGTCTCCATGGTCAATTAATATCCAACAAAGAGGGCATAAGCACTCAATAAAGAAATGGTAGTCTCTTGCCCTGGCTGGTGTAGCTCAGTGGATTGAGCACAGGCCTGTGAACCAAAAGATCATGGTTCAGTTCCCCATCAGGGCACATACCTGAGTTGCAGGCCAGTTCCCAGCCAGGAATGCAAAAGAAGCAACCATACATTGATATTTCTCTCCCTCTCTCTTTCCCTCCCCTTCTATAGATAAATAAATTAAATTAAAAATAAAATAAAATAAAAGAAATAGTAGTCTCTTCTATGATTGGTGTTGGGAGAACTATGTTGGTACATGCAAAAGAAAAGAAAGAAAGAAAGAAACTACACAACCAACTTACACCATACAATGGGAAGAACTAAAATGGACAATGGACTTAAGTATAAGTCATAACCATGAGTCCTAGTGGAAATCCTAGGCAGGAAAATAGCGCATGTAAAAATGTTTTGCTGATATTTCTCCTAGGGTAAGGAAAATAAAGGAAAAAATAAACAAATGGGACTACATCCAATTTAAAAGCTCCTGCATAGACAAAGAAACCATCATCAAAAGTGAAAAGGGAACTTACTATATGCGAGGACTTATTTGACAATAATACATCAGACAAAGATTTAGTTTCTGAAATATATAAAGAAATTTTAGGACTCAATGACAGGAAGATAAACAATCCAATTAAAACGGGACAAAAGATCTGAATAGACACTTCTCCAAGGACATACAGATGGCCCATACACAGATGAAAAGATGCTCAACATCACTAGCCATCAGAAAGATCAAATTAAAACCACAATGAGGTATCACCTCACACCTGTCAGAATGGCATTCATTAATAAATCAACAAGCAACGGGTACTAATGAGGATATGGAGAAAAGTACACTGCTGGTAGCAATGCAGACCTGTGTAGCCAGTGTGGAAAACAATATGGAATTTCCTCAAAAAATTAAAAATGGAACTGCTTTGAGACCTAGTGATTCCACTGCTGGGAATATACTCTAGGAATCCTGAAATACCAATTTAAAAGAACGTATGTACTCCTATGTTCATAGCAGTACTATTTATAATAGCCAAGTGCTAGAAACAGCCTAAGTACCCATCAGTAGATGAGTGGATCAAAAAATTGTGGTACATTTACACAATGGAATACTATGCAGAAGGAACTCTTACCTTTTTTGGCAACATGGATGGAACTGGAGTGTATTATGCTAAGTGAAATAAACCAGTTGATTAAAGTTAAATACATATGATCTCATTTATAAGAGGAATCTAGTGAACATATTAATTAGCAAAATAGAACCAGAGGCATGGAAACATAGAACAGACTGATAGCAGCCAGAGGATAAGGGGGAGGAGAGTATTGGTAGAAAGAAGGGGAAGAAACTCATCAAAGATCAGATACAATGACCCCTGGACGTGGACAATGGTGTGGGGATTTACTGTGGGAGCAGGGGGGTGGGCTGAGTAGAGGGGAGTAAAGGGGCAAAAATTGGGACAACTGTAACAGAATAACAACAACAATCAAAAAAGAAAATGTGGCAGACATGTAATGATGAACAAGATAGGCTCAGATTCTGTTCATAGCTTTCTATGGGAGTCTTCAATGTTCAATGGGCAAATAGTATACAGTGTGATGGATCATCTAACAGAAGAGATACTACATGAAGCTGTGAGTTCACATTTGTTAGGAAGCATGCAAGACAAGGCAACTTCTCAGAAGAAATGTTATGTAATCTGACAGGAAGTTGGTACCAAACACAGAGGTAAGGTACAAGTGAACATCACATGCAGAGTGTTGAAAGCAAAAGAGCGCAGTACACATTCAAGGAAGGTAAAATAGTTCTTTATGGATGGGTTGTAAAGAATGGATGAGTGGTGTGTGGTGTTCAGGTTATAGGTAGAATTTAGTTTTGAATTTAAATCAGCTCAGAGCCTGTGGACAGTGTTAAAGACAGGACTTTATCTTAAGAGCGATCATAAGCAGATAAAGAGTGTTATGCAAGAAAGTGAAGTGATTAGATTACCCTTTGAGAAAGATCCCTAAGGCTGCCATGTGGAGAGTGGTTGGCTAGGCCAAAGCTGGCTGCAGGGAGAGTGGTTGGGATTCTACCTACTTCAAGATCAAGGTAAATGATGAGGACAGTTTGTGCTAGGAGATATAAAAAAATAAATTGAATTGAACAGAAGATTAAGTAATAGAATCTCCAAAACTTTGTGTGTGTGTGTGTGTGTGTTGTAGCTTGAATTCTGTTTTAGTGGAGAACATTTCAATGTGCAGGTTTCAATAACAACAAAATAATAACAGTAGTCAAAACAATAGCACTTACCGAGTGTTTACTCTAGATAGGCACTTGATCAGCACTTTTCATTTTGTCTTCACAACACCACCATGAATTAGACATACACATGTTATTCTCCCTGCCCTATAGAGAGAAAACTGGGAATCAGAGAAGCTGAATCTCTTGCCCAGGATCGCACTGCTAGTGGTTGGCAGAGCTGGGACTTGGGAAGTCTGACCCGGAGCCCATGTTTCCACTGGAAATGAATGTTGGAGGACAATAATGGGATTTATATAGAATACAAGTCTTGAGGTTTGTGGCTTAAGATTGTGGCTTTATACCACCAAAATATTGTGTGCTTGTCAGGACCAACATACAAATGAGATTTTCAGTAAGATTTGTTCCTTTTGCTGTAGAGAAAACATAGGTATGGGGTAAGAAAGAGAAAAAAGGAAGAAGAGATCAAATAATTCACAGAAAATCATGAGATGTTCTGTACCTTCTCTGTTCCAGGCACTATATTCTTTTAGGTTCTTTACTTCTATTCCTCATGTGCTGTGTTTAGGGATGTACTATTTTTTAAATCTCCCAAGCATCTCCCAGGCAGGTGGCATGGTTCCATTTGATGGATTCAGAACCTGAGATGGAGAGAGATTTATCTTGATTCCCAAAGTCATCTGTTGGGACTGGGCAGAGCCTAACTTGGCTCCTGCTCTTTCTCCAGAGCACACTGCTGTCTCTCATGGAGAAGAGGAAGGTAAAGATGCCTGAGGCAGGTACACATTCAGGCACAAATAAATAGGATTTCAAAAGTGGGAAAGAAGGAAAGCTTTACTGAGGGTAGAATTTGGAGCTGGGCATCCTACAAGCAGGTCTCATTAGAATAACAGGAATCGCTTCTCTTCTCCTTGCCTCAAGTTCATTGTTAGCAGGAATTTGTTTGATTAATTTTAGTGCCCGTATTTGAACTCCACAACAATTAGAAGTCAGGACCAAAATGTAAGTTCCAGTCTAGATATTTTTACTGTTGGTAGAAGTGATTTGTTTTTCTTTGGATTATCCCAGATGAGTCTATGCTGAGTAACTGAAACTAAGCAATGTTAGTTGGCATCTGAATTTTCTTGGAATAGATGATACCCTGGACTCACAGTCTATCTGTCCTAATCCCAGGACTGTGTAATTGGAGGAACGAAAATGTCTAACAGCAAAGCACAGGCAGTTTAAATTTTTTAGTTACTTGCCTACAGTCCCACATGTACTGGTGGTGAAGTTTGTAGTTATTTCCATTGCATCTTGGTTTTTCATGGAGAAATCACAGAAACAGTTTAGGGCTGTGGCAGCAATGGACCATTGTAGGATAGACCAAGAGTGGTTCCAGAGTAGTAACATCATGGTCAGTCGTCTTCTTTATCCCTGTGATTAACACAGTGCCTAGTTTAGAGTAAACTCTCAAACAATGAAACTTATTTATATATAATAAAGGGGCAATGTAGTATAGTGGTCAAGCCTTTGAATGTTTAGCTCAGTCTTCTGGGTTCAAATCATCCTAGCTACATGTTTGCATTTAGCTCTCTTGACTTCAATTTCTTCTTACATAAAATGGAGATAACATTGTTGTAAGATATCCCATTTAAACTGCTTAATAGAGGCTGATGTATAGTAAGTATTCAGTAAGTGTTAGCTGTTACTTATCTATCAGCATTAATAATCTACAAGCAAAATGTCTCACTTCATAACCTTTCATTATTTTCCAGAGATATCTTTGCTCAAGAAAAAAAAAGAATACACATCCAGAAATTGTTCCTTTGAGTGGTAGATCCAGAGGTGCAATCGTCTTGTTTTGGAGAAAGACAAATAGTGGGGTGAATAGAAAAAGTACTCATAAGTTAGATTTTAACTCACAGGGTGTGTCTACACTTCTGAGGAAGTAAGAATGCCCATCAGGGTGGGGCTCAGCACAAATACTGGACATCCTAAAGGCATCTTTTTATTACATAACTGACTAACGTGGTTCCTTGGTATGTCAACATATAGTGCTCTCCCAAATGACCTTGGAAATCCTCAGGTTTTGGCATGGCTTCCCCTTGGCTGCTCACAGAGAGCCTTCAAAATCACATAGACTCGGCCCTCTACTTCTCTTTATGAGCTCTCTGCTCTCTGACCCAACCTAACTGCCCTACAATTTTGAGCCTTCCTACTCTTTTTCTTTCTCATGTCCCTCACAGAGCCAGGTGATCCTTACCTTTCCTCCCAACATATTGACCAGCCTGCAGCTTTCTTTCTTCTTGATCTCATGTATTCATAGCACAAACCCTAAATCCTTCATTTTTCCCTCAGGGCCTCCCACTTTGATTCTCAAAACACCTTTTATTTCTTCATAAAACCCATCATAAATCAGAATCCATGTCTACCAAAGCTGTTGTTGTGGACTTGAGCAATATATTTTGGAATTTAGAAAAATTAAACATAGATTTTTTATTCTCTTTACATTTCTGCTGCAACCACACCAGTTCTCCTTGAGGCAATGTGGTGCTTTTGACTGACAGGAGAAAGGGTCCTAATCAAAGAAGGAACAGAAGCACAAAGGTTGATGCTTCGAGATTTTAACTGGCTGCATCACATCCATTCATTGTGAATTCTACTTTCAAGTTTCAGAAACTTGGCTCCTGTCCTTGATTCATTGCTGACATTGATCTCTGGGCTTTCTGTTTTGCCCCTATGAAGAGGTAAAGTGAGTGTGCTGGTGAGGTTCTCCTGATTCATACTTGCTTTTCATATCATAGTGTTTTGCATGAATTTTCTAAAGTTTCAGTACTGTTCCAAAGATATATACCAGGTGCTTACTCTGTGCATCTCATTTAGTCTTCACAATGACCCTATGAGGTAGATGCTACTATGGTCTTTATTTTACAGATGAGGAAACTGAGATTCTGAAAAGTGGAGGCCATCATATTTGCTATTTGTTATGTATTTCAAGCTCCCTCTTTGAGAACTGATGCCTCCTTGGAATGGTGTGCCCATATAATTTGCTTTGATAAATAAAATATGAGTAGAAGTGACGTGTCACTTCTGGGTGGAAGCAACATGTCACTTCTGGGTGGAAGCTCTAAGAGCCAATGCACAATTCACTATGCTCTTTTTCCCTGTGTTTCAATGATGTCCCAGATACTGAACACTCCATTTGTTTGCATCCTTGAATAAGGGTGACATACAGCAGAGAGTCCCATCTATCTCAGTGGATGCAACATGCGAGAAAGAAAACTTTGTTGTTTTAAGCCACCAGGTTTTGATGGTTTATGAGTACAACTTAACCTTGCTTCAATTAATACAGAAGCCCCTCATTCATGCAATCATTTATTCACTTACTTATTCAACAGATAATTATTAAATATCTGCTGTGTGCCAGATGTGGACTAGGTAATACAACAGCAAGTCACTGTACCTGTCTTTAAAGCCTCTAGTAACTTGTCTACCAAAATCATGCACTTCAGTAAATGATGGAATCAGTTTTCTAACTCAGACCATTGGATTTCAGAGTTTGTGCTCTGAAATGCTGTATTCTATAATTTCAGATAGAGATTTTTAGCACAGTTTAAATTTGTTTTAAAATCTTGCAGGTTCTGGGGCTGGTCTATCTCAGAGAGCATAGCAGGCTAAATTTCTTATGAGCTGTCAGTCCAGTTGTGATTGAGCAATGCATATTGGCTGAGCTTTACCACCAAAAAGAGGTTAAACAAGATGCCAAAATGTTGACAATGTTAAGGGGTGGGCATTGATTATGTTGTCTGGATGCCCAGCATTTTTAAATACACTGTAATGTTTGCAGGATTTTTCCACTTAATGGGTTGCCCTTCCTCAATGTGGAAGCCTGAAAACTCACTTCCACCCTTCTTTGCAGCTAAACACAGACAAGTGACCATTCTCCACTGACCAGACTTCAGTTCAGAAATGAACAATCTGAGGCTTACTGTTGAGTGCTGTTAGCTAGTGGGGGAAGCAGAGGCCCCTGGCTCTAAGGAGGAGAGTGATAGCAGAGCTGAGTGCCTGGCATGCATGTGGTATCTGTAATGAGGCTGCAGTGTTAAAAGTGACTCATTCAATAGTACCAGTGCTGGGAGAGAGTAGCATTCTTCTCATCAGGCTAGTTTTGGAACATGATTTAGGGATTATTCCTAGAAATTTGGCATTAAGCCCAGCTCTCTAAACCTCCAATAAGTCTGTGAACTACCCGCTATCCTTTAATGAACGTGTTTTCTGTTTAACCACCCACAGTCAATTCTGCTTCTTGCCAGTAAGAACCCCAACTGATGGAATGTAGAATCTGAGTAAGAAAAGTTTTGAGCCAGAGCTTGAGAAAAGAGAACAGCAAATGTCTAATCTAAAGATATATGTGTGGGTGAGTGGGTGGGTGGAGAATTAAAGTCTGGGAAATCTGAAATCAAAGGTAGTGGGGATTGAGAAGGAGATGAGCTTCGGGTCCATCTGGGACATTTTGGTGTTGGCAGCATCTATCTTCAGGCCCTCGTCCTATTAGATCTGTTGACTCAGTCATTAACAGATATTTATAGAATACCTACTGCATTCCTAGCTCCAGGCTAAGCAATGGGGGATATAATGATGAATATGCGAGACATAATTTCAGTACTTTTATGTAATAGAAAGTCTTAGCTTAGTCAAACTATCACAGTAATGAACAAATATATAATTCCAAATTGATAATAAAAGAAAGTTACATTCTAAGTGCATATAGTAGAATGACATGGACAAGTATGGGAAATCAGGGAAGCCTTCTTAAGGAAGTGGTTTTGGAGCTATTACTGAAGGGGAAAAAGAAGCAGATGGTGGAAGAGAACAGAAAAGTATTCCCGGTGATGTAAACAGCATATACATAGACTGGAGACCAGGAGATATAAAGAACACATGCAAAGATCGGACAGTGGACACATTTGAAGAACTACAAAGCTGATGAGATTGAAGTGAAGAGAAAAGATGAAAATGCAGTGAGATAAGGCTGCATAGGTTGTTGGAGTCAGGGAAGCTCATGCAGAACTTAGGAGCTCTACTAATGATTTTGATTTTTTTCGCTATAATTAGTAAAAGGTCAGTGAAGAATTTTAAGCCTGGCAATTACTGTTAGATTTGCATTCTAAGATGCCATGCTAACTACAATGGGAAAAATGGATGGGTAGGAGAGTGGAATGGATAAAAAAAAAATGAACTAGGAGGCCATTGCAATAGTGTAGGCTCAATGGGTTGCTAGATCAGACTGGGGTCTTGGCAGGAGAGATGAAGGAGAGTAGGATGATGGGATAGATGGAGAGGAGAAAAAATCAGTATACTTCACAGATGAAATATGGAATAATTTCATCTGTGGTAACTCCAACTTTTCTGATTTGGATAACTTATGCAAGGTTCATTGGATAACATCAAATTGGGCAGCAAAAATATGGGGGGGGGTAATGCCTTCAGTCTTATACATTCTGAGATCAGGATGTCTCTGTGGAATTTAAGATAAGACAATAAGTAGACAGTTGGGTATGAGAATCTGAAGCTCCATGGAGAGTTTTGTGTTAGAGATGTCCCTCTGTTGGTCTTAAAAGTGAGTTTTCTGAAGCTGGGATCTGACTAAATTCAGACCAAAAAACCCAAATTTGGTGCATTCATCCATTTATTCATTGCAGTTCTATTACAGATATACCTTGCACCATGTCCTAGGGATACAGAGTCAAGAAGGGGACACTGAACAAAGGAGCTTATAGTCTAGTTGATGAAAACACAAACGTAATAAATTATAAGTAATGGGTCCATGTATAGGATTCTTTTAAAAAGTACAATTTGGAGGGTATATTTTAGGGTTGAGGTATAGCTGGAAGTTGTATTATAGGAAGGGGGGACAGTGCTGTCAAATCTTAGGGACAGTATGGAACACTACATTTTTCATAAGGAATCACCAACATTAAATATGGCTGAAGCCAAGGACATGGGGATTGGGCAGCAGTTGTCAAGGCTGCAGATTTAGGCAGAATGCTGGTATTAGCAATCAGCTGGTATAAACATTTTGAACTTTATCCTAAAAATTTCCAGAAATATTTTGCCTCTCCCTTCTGGCCTGCAAGGTTTCTGTTGAGAAATCAGCTCCCATGTAGGGCATGTAACTGCTTCTCTCTTGCTGCTCTTTAAGATTCTCTCTCTGTCTGTAACCATTGGCATTTTAGTTATGATGTGTCTTGGAGTGTGTTACTTTGGATTCATCTTGATTGGAACTCTCTGTGCTTCCTGGACTTTTACATCTATTTCTTTGCCAAGTTTGGGAAGTTTTTAATCACTGTTGTTTTAAACAGGTTTTTAATCCCTTGTTCTCTGTCTTCTCTTTCTGGTACCTCTATGGTATAAAGTACATAAAACATAAGTAATATAGTCAATAATTTTGTAATAACCAGGTATGGTGACAGGTAGATACTTGACTCCTTAAGGAATCACTTCATAAGTCTACAAATTAATATAGTATTGAATGTCAACTGTAAGTGAAAAATTTTTTAAGTAAAAAAAATTTGCCAGGGGTTACTGAAGTATTTTATGCATTGTATAATGAAATCAGATTTGTGTTTATGTAGATAGATAATTCTGCTGGAGTTATGGTGGATGGCTTTAATGAGAGATCAATTTCCAATATCCAAACTTAGTATCTGAATATTTTAGTAGGTGGATTTTACCATTATTAGTACCTTTAGGTACCAATACTGGCTGGGGTTCTAAGTATTTATGCCATTATCTTATGCCCTACGAAGCACGGCAATGGAAAGTGCTACAAATCAATGTGCTGTTACCCGTTACCATATTAATGATCACAAGGTGGCATTGCTTTGCTTACTTGTTGGAAGCCATAAAATAACCTTCCTCATTAAGGAACCATTTCCCTACCAAAAAGCAAATTTAGAATAGGTATAGAGTGTTTTTAATCTCTTTGTAATTATATATGTTACCTTCAACCATATTCCATGATTCACCAGATCTTATCTATAAGTGACTTGAACTAAAACGTTCTCTTATCTTTCTGCCACAATTTGTTAAAGGCTCAGAAGGTCACTGTCAATGAGAATGTTGAGGTACAGGTTTTGGTATGCTTGGTCTTCATTTAGATAATGAGTAAATAATTGAGAAAGAAATCTAAAAATGTGTCCTGAGGCTTATATAATGATGTAGTTGGTCCACAAATAACACACAATAGAAAATTAAGTTTTGCTAGTTAGACTAAAGCCATTTTATTTTCATTCATTAACAAAGGTGTTAAGGACAAAAATTAAGTCAAGACCCTGGGGACAAATTGAGCCCTAATACCACTTCAGCAGAGAACAGTTATACTAAGCTAGAACTTTAAATAGCAATGCTCTGGGTGCTTTTGGTTTACCCTATTCAAAATCACTATGAGCTATTATCTGTTATGTGTAAGTTGCTGGCAGCTGCTGTTAATGGTGATGGTTGCTTGGGGAAGTGGGACTGGGAAGAAAAATCCCCACCAACTGTATTTTCCATGCTTCCCAGATGCTAAAGTTTCCAGTGATATGGAAGAATAATGGGGGAGTTGAACATTAAAAAAGAAATGATCTTAAATCTAGGAGCTGCAGTGTCATCAAATAGGGAAACTTTCTTCATTTATTTTCTTAGTAACAATGGAGGTGAGACTTAGAAACCCTAAGAGGAAAATATATATCTGAAACAAAGACAAAGACTCTTGGTTATTTTTTGCATGTCTTGATTGACAACCTCTGTTATGAAGCCAATATTGTGCATAAAATAATGATCCTTATATGGAAAGAACAGCAAAAAAGGCTTACAGTTGTTTAATAACTGCTTTCTGCTAGCTAGGTAGCTAAAAACTTAAAATGTAGTTGACAGTAATTAGTTCTTTTTTAACGTAAAACAGTTTATTCTTTTTCTAAAGATTTTATTTATTTATCTTTAGAGGGGAAGGGAAGGAGAGAGGGAGAGAAATATCAATGTATGGTTGCCTCTCCTGCATCCCCTGCTGGGAACTGGCCTGCAATCCAGGCATGTGCCCTGGCTGGGAATCGAACCCCGATAGTCTGGTTCGCAGGCCCACGCTCAATCCACTGAGCTACACCAGCCAGGGCTAAACAGTTTATTCTTTTTTTTTTTAAGTGTCTTCTCTCTCTCTCTCTTTAAAAAAAAAAATTAATTGTTTAAATCAAGTACAGTTTTCTGCCTTTTCCTCCCACCCCAGCCCAACACCCCAGAGGAGAGGGGAGGGAATTTCAGGGGAAAAAGGTGAAGGATTTGCAGGAACAATTTATAAAGGACATTTGGACAGTAATTCATTTTGTTTCTTTTTTATTAAAAATGTAAAACATTAAGTATCTTTAAAAAAACACAAACAATAGAGACCAATCTGATGAATTCCTTGTTTTTTGGAATGTTGCTAGGATGTGAGTGTTCCACCTCAGCCTGGATTCCAAGTCTATTGAATTAGAAGAAATGTAGGAGACTTTTCAGAGCAAATTGACCAAGAGCCTCTCCATGGGAACAATAGTGAGATGTTATCAATGCTGCAAAAAATCGCTTACCCCTGCCTCTTTACTGCAATTCAGAAATATTGTGTACATTCAAATGATCACAAAAACTTTCAGAACCAACCTGCTCTAACAAAAAGACTGAAAACTTATCCACTAAATATTTTGATATAATCAAAATCTAACCTACCTGCTACTGAATTTATTTTTCTTGAAGTTGAAAGAGAATTTATTTGTGGGTGGAGAATATGTGAGTCTGGTTGTTGACTGACTACATAAATAGAAACTTTTGAGCTTACATATATCCTAGTTATAACCAATATCATTTGCACTTACGCTGAAGCTAATTAACTAATATGTTCTTGTTTATGCCTCCCCTCTAGTATATGTGCATATTTTAAAATTTACCACTTTTGAACTTAGAGTTTGGTATTAAAGTACCTTCCCTGTATCTCTAAGCAGTGAAAAGTTTTTAAATTCAGTGATGTGCCACAGGAGGCTTGTACTGGCTCACTAGAGCCAGCTGTTAAACTTTCAAAGATTTTATGAACTGGCTGTTAAACATGGTCATTATTAAAAATTAAAACATATAAACATACAATTGAATAAGTTACATTCAAGAATAAACACTTAAAATTCAGCATCTTCTAATTATTTTACTACATCTTGCTGTTATCTATGCCTCTGAGGTTATCTGAGTGTATTGTATCTCTATGGTGAAAATGTTCCAAAAAGGCATGCCAGTGCACCTCTCTTCCCAACACATTGTTTGACAATGCACGTTGGTAGCTTGAAGTTGGTCAATATTTACACCATGGAAATAGGCAAATGCTAGATACTAGAGTCTGATTTCTTATTGTTTTGATTGTCTAGACCAGAGCTTGGCAAACTACATCCTAAAGAAAAATTCTATCCCAAAGAATTAAGGATGTTTTATATACTTAAATAGCTATATTTTAAAGGAAAAATATGACAGGTAATAAGTGGCAAACTTCTTCTGTAAAGGGCTGGAAGTAAGTGTATGACATTTTGTGGGCCAGAGATTCTTAGGCAGAATGACTCCGTTCTGCCATTCTAGCCCCAAAGCTGCCACAGGCAATACATAAACAAATGGACCTGGCTATGTTCCAATAAAAATGTATTCCTGAAACAGCATGTGGGCCTAATTTGATCCATAGGTCATAGCTTTCCAACCACTGGTGTAAGTTCTTTAAGCAGGAATAATTAAGTTCATGTTTGGCCATTGTCCTTCTAGTCAACAAATAATAACTGTAATAATAATCTTTGAATCTAGTCAATGTCCTTACAGAATTAAAGTATCAATGACCTTTTGCTGCAGCAAGTTGCAACAAACTCCTGTTCGTTTGATTCACTTTGAAGTTCCATTAAAGGAAAATTCGATCTCTGAAGGCTTGTTGGTCAGTTATGTGATGACAGTTCTGAAATGATACTTTGCAGTTTTAAAGCCCTTTAAATTTGTCTGATTCACTAAGCTACACAGCGAACTCCCAAAAAGCAATGGAAGCTTACAAACAAGACAGAGACACATTCATTCAACCCACTTATTTTATAAGTAATCTGAAGCCAAATGTTTCAGGTGCACATTTACTTTTCTGAGCCTCTTTCCCATTGAATCAGTGAATGTTACATTTCAGTGCACATGGCTATCTGCATTAGGAATGTCAGTCTTATAGATAGTGGTATCTCATTCTACTTTATATGAGTGTTCTTATGTGTAGCCACACATACAGAATACATGCCCATATGTAGGAACTGTATCAGACATGCCTGAAGCACAACTGTTATTGCTATGCTCAATCTCTCCCAATGATCTGGAAAATCGGTTCACAATTTCCCAGATTTTAGGTTTATGAGTCACTAGGAATTAATAAAATACCATCATGTGCCCCTTAATGATGGGAATATGTTAGGAAAATGTGTGGTTAGGTGATTTCGTCATGTGAACATCACAGAGTATACTTACACAAACCCAGATGGTATAGCTAAATACACACCTAGGCTAAATGGTATAGCCTCTTGCCCCTAAGCTACAAACCTGTACAGAACAGCATGAGATTAAATCGAGCACAAGAGAAAATGATATGACCCAAAGACTCAGTAAAGATCTAGATAAGGTTCCTGCTTGTGCAACACCACATACTATTTTACAGCAATTTTTTATAAGTAGTAAGAGTACACTCTGAAGTAATATTGAGAAGTGTAATAAATACATAAATTGATAACATATTTATTATTATTGAATATTTTGTACTGAATTGTGTGTGTTGTGCTTATTATATTTCTGGCAGCACAATATGTTTGTTTATACCAGCATCACCATAAATACATGAGTAATGCATTGCACTTCGATGTTTCAATGGCCATGATGTCACTAAGCTAGGAATTTTCCAGCTCCACCACATTGGGTATATGGTCAGTCACTGACCAAAACATCTTTATTCAATGCATAACTGTAGGTGGTTTAATAGAGACTTAATAGTTTGTATGCATTTTAATTTCCTCTTGGAGGGCAACATTTACGTGCCTGTACACATTACTCCCAATTGCTATAGAGTCCTTCCACATTCATCTTAAAAAGGAACAATACCTCAATAATATCTGACCTGTAAAATTCTCATTTACTTTAGGTGTGGGAAGGATCACAGCCTATCCCCTGAAGGTTCTGTAAATAATCAGACAATGTACATAGTGGTAAAATTGTCTCTGGGTCATTGGGTAAACCTATGCTAACTGCTTTCCTGTATCACTTTCAAAATTGCTACAACCATCAAAACTGAAGTAGAATTAGACTAATTCTAACATCCTTTATAGTTTACATTTTTTGATACCAGATACTTTGAGTTAGAAAGTACATCCCAGGCACACCATTACTTTCCTGCCCACACTCATGAGCTGAAGGAGTGTGGTGAACCTGAACTGAAGGTCTTGTGGGGCCAGACTACCCCAAAGATTGAACACTGGCAGCCCTCCTGGCACAGCAGGCCTCAGGTCTGTTTAGTTTCGCCCATAAAATGTTAGTTTTTAAAACATTATTTGTTAATATTTAAAAGTCATATATATTTTATATTTATATTTAATATAAAAATTTGGATTGTCAGCTCTTCTTGAAAAATGGAAAGATCTAGCAGTCTTGGTCTCTCATTTCCTCACTGCAATGATCTGAAGCTGAGTAGCTGTCGGCCTCAGTAAGCTGGTCAGCGAGGTAGCAGAATATCTATATCTTGAATACTATTGAAGGTGATTTTCCAGGAAAGGCTTGTGAAACTCTCATTTCAGGGACACAGTGAGCTCTGCTCTCTAATCACAAAACAGATAAAATATCACAGTAGACATCAGCTCATAAACAATAGTAGGGATAGGTTCAAGTCTACTTGGTGAGGTACCAATTTCTTCACATTATAACTTTCCTAGGGAAAATAGCTATGATGGTTTGCATAAGGTTCTACCAAGGAATAAATCTAACAAAGGAAGTATAAGATCTTTATGAGAAAAAATTGCAAATGTTATAAGATATCTAAAAGAAGATAGGAAAATGGGTTAGATATAGTATGCTTGTGGGTGAGAATATTGTAAAGATACAATTTCTCTTCCAATTAGTCTATAAATTCAATGCAATTCTAACCTAAAAACGCATCAAAAATTTTCAGGTAAATTTGCTCTCAACTTTATCTAAAGGAGCAAAAGCCAGTAAAGGTCAGATAATTCTTAAAGAGAAGGCAAAAGGAAATGTCATAACACATATGAGGCTCATTGCAAAGATATTATAATTAAAACAGCATGGCATTGGTTTAGTAATAATCAAATATACCAGTGCATCAGAATAGAAAGCTGAAAAATAGATTCATGCATCTATACAAATTGCTCTATCTGACACTGAAAATCAGTAGAGTAAGGATGAATTATTTCATATATAGAGTTAAGAAAATTGGCTTTTTTATTTATTTTATTTTTTATGCACATTCTTAATTTATTTTTTTAAAAATTATTTTTCAAGTACAGTTTTCTGTCTATTACACCCATTCCATCCCACCCCTATGCCCCCCCCTCTCTCCCATTTCCACCCTTCTCAGTTGTTGTCCATGTATCCTTTATATATGTTCCTCTAAATCCCTCCCCTCTTTCCCCTGAAATTCCCTCCCCTCTCCCCTCTGGTCACTGTCAGCCTGCTCTCTTTTTCAGTGTCTTTGGTTATATTTTGCTTGCTTGTTTGTTTTGTTGTTTAGCTTCCTGTTAAAGATGAGATCACATGGTATTTGTCCTTCAACACCTGGCTTATTTCACTCAGCATAATGCTTTCCAGTTCCATCCATGATGTTGCAAAAGGTAGGAGCCCCTTCTTTCTTTCTGCTGCATAGAATTCCACTGTGTATATGTACCATAGTTTTTTGATCCATTCATTTACTGACGGGCACCTAGGTTGCTTCCAACTCTTGGCTATTGTAAATTGTGCTACTATAAACATTGGGGTGCATAGGTTCTTTGGGATTGGTGTTTTAGGGTTCTTCGGATACAATTCTAGCAGTGGATTTGCTGGGTCAAAAGGCAGATCCAATTTTAGTTTTCTGAGAAAATTCCATATTGTTTTCCATAATGGTTGTACCAGTCTGCAATCCCACCAACAGTGGACCAGAGTCCCCTTTTCCCCACACCCTCTCCAACATTTGTTGTTTATTGCTTTGTTTATGATAGCCATTCTGACTGGTGTAAAGTGGTATCTCACTGTGGTTTTAATTTGCATCTGATAGCAAGCGATATTGAGCATCTCTTCATGTGTCTCTGGATCCTCTGTATGTCCTCCTTGGAGAAGTGTCTGTTCATTCAAGTCCTTTCCCCCCCAAATTGGCTTTTTTATAGAAAAAAGTTATTGTATTGCTACTTCCCTGTATACAAAAGTAAACTCCAAAAAGGTTTAAAAAACCTTAAAGGTTAAAAACAAAACACTAAAACTATTATAACAAGTAGAAAAAAGGATATTTTATAATCTCAGGTCTTGGCGTGGTTTCTTAAAATAAGTAATAAAAGCAAACATTTTTTAAAAAGATAAGTCACTTAGGCCTGGCTGGTGTGGCTCAGTTGATTGGAATGTTGTGCCATATGGAAAGGTTGTGTGTTCAGTTCCTGGTCAAGGCATATACCTAGGTTGTAGGTTCAATACCTGGTCCAGTATGCACTATTGCCAGTCTGCACACTATGATCCCCACTACGTGCACATACAGAAGGCAACCAATTCGTGCTTCACTCTCACATTGATGTTTCTCTTCCTCCCTTCTTCTCTTTTTCTCTAAAATGAGCATTGAAAAAGTGCCATCAGATGAAGATTAAAAATATAAATTACTTAGACTTTATTAAACTTTAAATTTTCATATGACAAAAGATAGCTTAAAGTTGAAAAACAATAATAGGCAAAGAACTTGGATTCAAAATATATTCAGTGAAGAAAAAATTATGAATAACCCAACAAAAAATAGGCAGAAGATACTAAGAGACAATTCACAGCGGAGGATAACCCTAGTAACCAATAAAATATGGAAAGATAACCAATCTTACTAGTAATCAGGAAAAGTCATATTAAGATAAATCAAAGCACATGTCACACAAAGACTTGTTGTTTTATTTGTAATTGCCAGAAAACCTGGGAACCACCAAATGTCTATTTACAGGTCAATCTATAGACAGTATAGATTACTGTCTATAGACAGTATAGTGGTATATCCATACACCAGCTAGAAAGAAACTAAGCATTGATACATAACAATAGGGATGAATCTCAACAATAATTATGCAGAATTAAAAAATCCAGCTCTAAAATAAAATATATACTGTGTGATGGCATTTATTTAAAAAAAATAATCTATGGTGAAAGACAGCAGATCAATTGTTGTCTGGTGTATTAGTTTTCTATTGCTGCATGATAAATTACAACAAACTTAGAGACCTAAAGCAATACATATTGATCATCTCACAGTTTCCATGGGACAGGGATAGCTGGATTATCCACTCAAGTTGAAATCAGGGCTGCAAACTCTTCTGAGGCTCTGAGTCCTCATTCAAGCTTCTGGGTTGTTTGCAATATTCAACTCCTTGCAGTTGTAAGATTAAGGCCCTAAACCTGTCATTCTCTCCTCCATACCCCTCCCCACAACATGTCAGTTCGGTTCTTCAAGGACAACAGGTGAGTTAGTCTGCTTTTTGAAATCTTTGTAGCTTCCTTTGATAGACCCTCTATCAAAGGGTTCAAACAACAGATCAAGCCCATCTGGGTGACCTCCCACTGAATAACTTAATAAAATTAATCAACTTGATTAAAGACCTTAAGTCAACTCATTAGGAATCTTAATTACATTTACAAAATCTCTTCACCTTTGCAACATACTGTAATTTAATCACTGGAGTGCACCACATCTGGGGTCAGAAGTCCATAAATGATTTTCAGAGAAGTGTGAGGAAACTATTGGTGGTAATGGAAATATTCAGTATATTCATTGTGCTGCTGATTTACATCTCTCAAAATTCATCAACTCATACCCATTAAGTATGTGAAAATTATTATACATCAGTTATGTATCAATAAAGTTGTAAATTAAGAGAAACATTTTCATTCAGATGGGCATATTTTTGAAAGTAACAAGTATAAGCAATAATTAGGCATAAATGAGACACATGCACAATGCTGAGACAGGGGTATATAATCTAGAAAGGAATTTGGTGATACCTAGAAAAAAAAGAAGAACTATATGGCCATATCTTAAGGCTCAGGAATTCCACCCTGGCTGGTGTCGCTCAGTGGAGTGAGCACCTGTCTGCAAACAAAAAGATCACTAGCTCAATTCCCAGTCAGGGGATATACCTGTGTTGTGGGCTGGGTCCTCAGTAGGGGGTGTGAGAGAGGTAACTATGCATTGCTGTTTCTCTCCCTCTCTGTCTCCTTCCCTTTCCCTCTCTCTAAAAATAAATAAGTGAATAATCTTAGAAAAAAGACTCAGCAATTCCTCCAATACATATGTACTGTAAAGCAACTCATATATCTCCATCAAGAATAAACATAAAATTGCTCATTGTATATTGTTTTAATAACAAAAATAGAAAACAACTTAGGTGTCAATTATCAGAAAAACAGATAAACATAGCATACTCATAAAATGAAACAACACATAGGAGTTTTTTATAAATTAACGAATTAGGTTTGTATGTATCAACATAGATTTCAAGTTTAATGTTGCTTAAAGAAAGCAAGTTGCAGAATGATTGTTCATTATGACAACATCTATATGAAAAGACGTAAGTGTTAGAAATGCACAAGAAATAGAGGCAGGAGGAACCAGGTGGTCTTATCCAAGTGCCTTTATTTGATGCTGCACTGAAACACTGGCTGAGTTGGAGTGGACTTCAGCACTGGGGTAAGGCAAGAGTGAGGTTTTTAAAAGAAAAAGCATGGGGCTTGTGAGGGAGTAGGGGAGGGGTTAGTCTTTTGTTTTTCTGGGCAGGTGCCTCAGGGTTCCAGGATGTAAGCCAGGACAATGGGTTAGGTAAAGGGCAGGCTGTTCCCAGGTACAGAAGGGAAGGTCTGGCCACCGGCTATTGTGGCTGGCACCAGGTGTCTATTGTGTGTGGTGGGAGAGAGTTTTGATTAAGTTTTGAGCTACCAAGCCAGTAGAGACCACTGAGTTGTAGGCAGTCCAGAGGGTTGGAAACTGGCTTGACTGGGTAATTAACAGTCTGGGGGTTGGGGATCTGGCCTGACCCTTTAATAAAGTTAAAAACTAATGAAATTGAATAAAATATGAACTTTAGCTCGTAACAATTTATCAATATTGGTTCATTAGTTTTGACAGCTTCATCCTAGTTGAGGTCAACAATAGGGGAAACCAAGTATGAGATGTGTGGACCTCTATAATATTCTTGCAACTTTCCTGTAAATTTAAAACTATTCTAAAATAAAACATTGTTGTTGTTTTCATGAAGAATCACCTAATGCACCAGAAAACCCCACCCCAGCTTGGGTGTGGGGTGCTGCTGGAGATGTAGAGCAGTGTTGCTCTGAAGGCCAACAAGTCTTCATTGCAATCCTGGCTCCACAACCCGCTGCCCTTGTTGCCTTTGACCAGTCATATGACGACTTCCAACTTTCATTTCCTCTTTTACAAAATGTGAACAAATTCCTACCTTATCAGTTCATTGATACATTAAGTGAGAAAATTGTGTAAAACATTTAGCAAATAGTAATGGCTCAACCACAATTATTATTATCATTTTATGATAATTCTTACCTCTGAGGTAATATAATACTATTACCTTGGATGTCTTTGTGTCAGATAAGAAAACCATAGTGCTCAAAATATATATTTATTTATTTTTTAAAAAAGCTAGTTTGAGTTGTCTGATTTTTAGAAAGATTTCATGTGTTTATTTTTAGAGACAAGGGTTGGGAGGAAGAAAGGGGGGAGATATGGATGTGAGTGAGAGACATCACTTGCTTTCTTCTTCTACACATCCCAGTGGGACCAAACAACAACCCAGGCATGTGCCCTGGAATCAAACCAGGGACCCTTCAGTCAGTAGGACAATGCCCAACTGAGTCACACCAGTTAGGGCAAGTTGTCTGATTTTAATATATCAGTGCCCCAGGACAAGCTTGTAATTACTCTATTAACAGACATCAAAAAATGTACCTGATGTTAACAATCTTTTTGACAATTTGGGGCATTTTGGAAAGATGGGGCATATTGATAAGTTATACTGAACATCATGCTTAGGTAGAAGAATTTTCTTTTCTATTCTTCATAAGTCCCAAATAAAATCTCATTACATCATGTTTTGTCCAATTAAAAGAGAGAACACAAAGGAAAAATTGTACATAATTATGGTCTTCTTCCTCCTTAAGCCAAATTAAGGGAGGGGGCAGAGAGAAAACTAGACCCTGTGTGCACATTTTTAACCCAGTGATTCTCTTTGCTAGTGTATGTGCCTGATCCCAATCATACTCCATCTACCCTGTTAGGGAGGAGGAAGGAGAAAGGGCAGAGTCTGCCTACAGTTTACACACAATTTATAAAATGAAATTTTGTGCTGATATAAAAAATCCTGTTTCCACAGAATAGTACATAGAATGGGGAGAATGCTTATAATACAATCATTAGTAGAAAAGTCAGGATTAACTCTATTTATAAGGTAATTTTCATTTTGGAGGGAAATGAACAAATACTCATTTGTAGAGAGAAAAGACTAGAAGAATATACTCTTCAATAAAAGAGTGGTCACATGAATTGTAGAACTCAGTGAAATTTGTTCTTTGTATGTTTCTGTATTTTGTAGATCACAATTGACGTTATTTAAAAGAGAACAGAAGAAGATAAAGCAGCTTATAGCCCAACAGAGGATGCCTCACCTAACTATGTGTGTCAAGGTGTCCCTCTGTCCCCAAAATGGTGTCAGAGCCACCATTTCTGAACTGTGACTACGCCGAAGCATATTTCTAAGCACTTAGAGAATATTTTATTTAATCCTTATAGCAACTACATAAAGAGCTGTTTACTCTAGCCTAGCTGCTACAAGAGGGGACCAAAAAAAACCCAGAATCTATTTATTAAAAATTTGTGTATTTATTCTTACATGTTTAAACTTCAGCCACCTTTGAAGTATTCTCCATTTGATGCCAAGCACCTATGAAGACTTTTTTCCCCACTGCTCAAAACAGTTTTTGAACTTGTCAGTTGTGATGCCTTTTAGTGTTTCTGTTATTTTTTGTTTCTGCTTTTCCACTTTGGCAAAACCTTTCCCTTTGAGGAATTTTGTTAAAAATCTGGTAATGCAAAAAATTGCTAGGGGCAAGACTGGGCAAATAAGGAGGGTGAGGCACAAGGACCATGACGTTTTTGGTCAAAAGCTGCTGAACACTCACCGTGGTGTAGGAAGGTGCGCTCGTAAATCACCCATCATGAAATGGACAAATGTATTGAGTGTTCAAAAAAATTCACTGAACCTCAATCTAGCCTCTCACAACAATGCCAGCTGGTACATGGATACAGATGGGTTCCTAGGACACTGACCTAGTGGAGGAAGCCTGTACTACAAGGGGACCACCCTCTAGAGGATAATTCCTTTTTTGTGAGGGGAATGGGGGTGATCCCCTTCATACAAGCTTAGGCTCTGGGATTAGCCTGCTTTGGTTCAAAATTCAGGCTTTAGCCCTTACTACCTATCCTATGTGACCTGGACAGGTTATTTAACCTCTCTGAGCCTCAGTGTCTATATCTATAAAATGTGACCTGGACAGGTTATTTAACCTCTCTGAGCCTCAGTGTCTATATCTATAAAATGTTATCTTATAACAATGGAGTTGTTATAAGTACTGAACAAAATAATGGCAACAGAGTCCTTAATGTATCTTGTTATATAGTAAATGTTCAGTGTTCAACAAAATTGTACTGTAATTATCCCCATTATGTGGATGAAGATGTTAAGGCTTAGAGAAGACTTTATTGTCTATGGCCACATTATTGTAAGTGGAAAGGCATTCAGACCTCTGTCTTCTCAAGCATCAGGCTTTTAATCATTATACCAGTAATTACTTTTATTGCTAAGCCACATAAAGCTTAATACTTTAGACAATTTACTTGAACTGAAATTTTTCTTTTGTGTCCATAAAAAAAGTTTAGTTGATTTAAGCTTGAATTTAACTTCTAAATTTATTTGAAACCATTTTCAGATAAGCCTTCCAGTTCTACCAAAATAAATATACCTGTTACGTATATCTATTTTGAAGGCAATATTTTTGAAGGACTTTATGACAGAAAGGTGTCCTCCCAAATCTTGAATTCAGAAGATGAAAAAAGTCTCATGCTATATGTTTGAAAAGATGAGTTATATAGAGAGCTGAGTGCTTTATCTTAAAGTATTACAAAGCCCCAAGGAAAAATACAATTTAAAAGTATCTATTACCTTGATTTTATTTACTGCTTTTTAAAAAAGCTAACAGTAAGCTTTATATGGACATACAAAATAAACCATTTCTTGGTATATTTCAACTTGTCTGAAAGTCCGTTACTTTAGTTATGGTTCAGAGGACATGTCTCAGTAAAAAATAAAAGATGTATTCACATCAATTATTTCCCCAGTGTATCAACTAGGATGAAATAGAGGCTGGCCTCAGGAAGAAAAGTAAATTCTTAAAACAAAAGTTCTAGCACATTTCTGTACTTTGATGAACTCGGCATAACTGTCCCAGTTGGAAGCCATATGGAGCCGTGTCTCAGAATCCCAGGACTTGGGTTCTAGTCCGAGCTCAGCTATGGATTGACTTCCTGAGGAGTTTTGAGCTTCTCATTTAATACATCTTGTCTTGATCTCCCACATAAAAAGATGAGGGAAGAAAATAAAGCAGTGGTTTGCTAAACAGACTATGTCAGAATCTCCTGGGGGAAATCTTAAAATATACGGATTCCTGCAGCCAATTCCAGAGCTACTGAATCAGAATCCCTGATTACGTGGCTTGAGAGCCTGTATATTAAACAAGTTCATTAGCTAGTTCTTACACACCCACTTAATCCTTGCCACGTACTGGTGTGTGGTAACAACCAGACTGAAGATTTCTGATATTCAAGGTCTGGGCCAATTCTACTGTTGTAGAACACTGATTCTTTCAGTACTTCTCACCTCAAGAAATGGAAGGTGAGTAAATCCATAATTCCTTCTAAACACTGGTTTCTTCAGATATAATGTTGTCTGTATGCTTATATATATATAGCCTGTGATACTGTGATTATCACAAGAAATTGATGTTTCTTCTTCTCCCCCAGTTCCTGATACAGAGATCTTAAAACCATGTAAATTCCTGAGTGATGGGGGGTGATGAGAACAACTTTTACTGAGCTCCTAAATCCCTTGGAATTTTCTGGGTAACAAAAGCCTTCTGTTGTTAGGAGGCAACTCTTGGTAGCTCTGAGACACTCAATATGGGGGCTGGTCTTGGTTGCCAGGAAGGCCAAACCTTGATTAGAAGCTTGTAACTTTCAGCTCAGCCTCAGCCTCTTTAGAGTATAGAATGGCTGGGGATTGAGTTAATAATCCATCATACCTGAGTGATGAAATCTCCATAAATACTCCTAAATGGTGCTGTTTAAGGAGCTTCTGGGTTTATGAGTGCATCCACACATTGAGAGGGTGTCATACCCCAATTCCGCAGGGATAGAAGCTCCTTTGCTCGAGACTATTCCTATGTTAAGTCTTCATGTGTCTGTTTATTTGAATCCTTTAACATATTCTTTATAACAAACCAGTATACTAAGTAATAGAGTTCTGTGAGTCACTACAGTAAATTAGGAAACAAACAATATATGCCTGGTGCATTGCATCATTGTTTCTCCTACCTATAGGTAGTTTAAATATCCAACATAGAGGGAACAGTTAAATGAGTTATTGTATATCCATCATATGACATATTAGCGATTAACCAGAATGATTTATGACATGAGTTCCACTAGGCCAACTATATGCATGCATATTGTGTCAGCTATTGCTGCATAATAAACCACATAAAATTCAATGCTTACAAAATAGACATTTATTACTTCCTGTTGCTCTTTGGATAAGCAGACTTGCTAGCAATCATTAGGGCTTGCTCTTGTGCCTGTAATCAGCTGTCAAGTCATCCAGATACTGACTAGACAACCTCATCAACATGTTCAGTGGTCTTTTGGCTGTTGGTTGGGCAATGGGGGTGACTATACCATGTGTCTTTTTCAGTGTCATTCAGTAGGCTCTTCCAAGCTTATCCTCATACTTGCTTGAAAAAGTTCCAAGAAGGAGAATGGAAACTGCAAGGCAATTTGAGACCTAGACTCAAAACAGGCACAAGTTCACTTCTGCTACATTCTGTTAGCCAAAGGAAGATGCAAGGTGAGCCCAGGTTCAAGGAGTCTACTTCTTGCATAAGAAGAGCTACAAAGTCACATTGAATGAGAGCGGATATAGAAAAAGGAATAAGAAGTTCATTTTTTTGCAATTAATTTACCACATAGATGAGCAATAACTGGAAGGCATATAAAAATGCAAAAAATTGATGTGTTGGCAAGGCTAGGGTAATAGGACTGTGGGTGTATTTTTTCTTTTTACCTTTATTATTTCATGTAGGAAGCTATAACATCATTGGTGCAATAAAGAATTGTTAAAAGAAAAAAAATACAATAAGGGGAACCATGGTGAGAATAATAACAACTCCACTACTCACTATACTGAGAGAATTGTATCAATAATTTGTATGTCATAAACCAACATATTGTTCTGCTCTATAGTGCATACAGGTGGAAAACAATTGAAAGGTCCTCAAATTGCTAAAGCTATAGTTCTCTAAGATATAGTCAGTGTCCTGGGATTTCAAGTGGAATTTAATTGTGAGATACCCAATAATTCTTAGCACTTACGCACACTCTGCATATTACCAGGGCTGGTATCATCTCAGGGCTGTGAAACTTCAGCAATCTCTGGAAACCCTAGGGAACAATTCTTACTTAATGGCCATGATTTTCAATAGTTGAAGTTGCCATTTAAGAAGCAAAATTTTAGTTTTTTTTATAAAAAGATTGTAACTATTTTCAACATGTCATTCTTTTTTTAAAATATTTTTTAATTTAATTCTTGTTCAAGTACAGCTTTCTGTCTTATATTCCCAACCCTGCCTGCCCCCCGCCCCATGCTCCCCACCTCCCTCCCATTTCCACCCCCCACCCTTAGTTATTGTCCATGTGGCCTTTATACTTGTTCATGTGAGTCCATTCCCTTTTCCCCTATGATTCCCTCCCCTCTCCCCTCTGGACCCTGTCAGCCTGTTCCCTATTTCAGTGTCTTTGGTCATATTTTGCTTGCTTGTTTGTTTTGTTTAGATCCCTGTTAACGGTGATATCATATGGTATTTGTCTTTCACCGCCTGGCTTATTTCACTCAGCATAATGCTTTCCAGTTCCATCCATGATGTTGCATTCTTTAAAAGTATATATTTTCATGTCCTTGTTTTAAAATAGAATTGATATTTTCATCATTTTTGACAATGTTGTTCTTTGCCATAATGCAATGACCTCCTCAGAGCCCAGGAAGCAAAGCAGGTTTTGTTTCTTTACATTAAATTTTCTGAGAATGGTAGGCATTCAAGTTCTTATTTATGTGCTTTTTATTATGTCTGTACTCTCTCTTCTCCCACAGGCTCTAAGTGTGTCTGCCTCTGACAGTCTGTTCCATTTTACTTGGCTTCTTCTTCTGTGTTGTCATCTTAGAAAAAACAACTGTATTAAGACTGTTCATAAAATAAGAGTAATTATGCTCTAACTAAGGGTCAGGGAGCCTCTAGTCTGAGTTAGGTGCATAATCTTTAGTGTATGGAACCTTGGTGACACATTCTTTGCCTGATTGTTTTCTGATTCTTGCCAATATCCAGAGACAGATAATAGTCAGATTGTTGGAATCCAAAACCTTGACACATCACTAGGTATCAAGGAGGTAGAGATATAAGTGACCTGAAATAATAAATACAATAAATACATTCTAGATGGTCTGACTATGCTCAGAATATTAAGTATTTCATAACCTATTTTGTCAAAGATTAGTTTGTCACATAAATTATGGACTTTTTCAAGGTACTGATTTATTTTTACATTATAAATTAGAGTGCAGGGTGAATTTGTTTGTTCATTCATTCCACACTTTCATTCATTTACTCATACATTGAGGATGCAAATGCATATACACACTATAATAGAAACCCTGTCCTCATAGAAATTAATATTCATGTTTAGAAGATAGAAATGCCGAACCAGACAATCGCGGTTCGATTCCCAGTCAGGGCACATGCCTGGGTTGCAGGCCGGTTCCTTGCAGGCTAACTACCAGCAGGGGACGCACAAAAGGCAACCATACATTGATGTTTCTCTCCCTCTCTCCTTCCCCTCTAAAGATAAATAAATAAATAAAATCTTAAAAAAAAGAAGATAGAAATGTAAGCACATAATTGTGAAATATTAACACAGATGTTGTAACTGACATATGTGAGCCATTGTAGAAGAACAGAAAATGGAGGCAAAAAAAAAAAAAACCAACCCCAAACCTTTCTGTCTCTGTAAAATGTAGTTGGTAATATTCAACTAACAGGTTTATTGAATAAGAATGTAAGAATGTATTAGGACCCTGAGTAATGACATATGTACTTTAAAAATTTTTTATTATACAAAGAATTATATGTAAGCACTGGCAGAAAGTGTGTGCACTGTGCTTTTTGAGAGACTTGTATTCAAATATTGATTTTATCACATATTAGGTTTTTAAGTTTTTACTTCATTCTACTTTCCTTTTTTGGCAAATGAGCCTGAGGTGAATTTCTGCATTGCAGCATTGCCAGGGAAAGAAAATAAAAGAATATAATTGGAGTGCTTCACACAGTGTAGGCAAAGGAGTAAGTATTCCTCAAATGTCAGCTTCTTTTTGTTTTGCCTCTTTACAGAGGTGACAAGTGATCTGGGTTCTGGAGGATGAATAGGAGTTCAAAAACCGAATGATAAGACCCTAATAGGAAACGGGGTTTTTGACAAAGAAAATGTGGAGATTTTCTTCCAAAAATGGAATACAATTTGTGAAACTGTTTACTCTATCCAGCAGAGCCAACAAATCGCTTTTTTTTTGTCCTCAATAATGCCAGTTTCTAGTGGATCTTTGAACTCACCTGTACCACCTCACTGTTAACATGTATGTGAACCCTCATTGCAATAAAGCTAATATGGTACTTATGAAGGAGAGAAATACACTAGAAACCAATAATACTGAATAAATTAACAAAAATTTTTAAATGTGCAAGGAAGAACAATATTTTCCTTACACAGTCATATGTCCAGGGTTTGAAAAATCATATGTAAGAAGCTTGACATCTATTTGTAGTAGTCTCCCCCTTATCCACAGGGTGTACTTTCCAAGACCCCCAGTAGATGCCTGAAACCACAGAGAGTACTGAACCCTATACATATTATGTTTTTCCCATACATGCATGCCTATGAAAAAGTCTAATTTGTACTCTAGGCACATTAAGAGAGTAACAACAATAATTGATAGTAAAGTGGAATAATGATAACAATGTACTGTGATAAAAGTTATATGAATGTGTCTCTCTCTGAAAATATTGCACTATACTCAACTTTTTAATAAAAGGGAGAACTTTATGACTTATTTTGGCATGCCCAAATTGCTAGCTTTTGAGACCATTATTAAGTAAAATAAGCACACTTGTCATTAGCATATACGTGTACAGTGTGGATATACTGGACAAAGGAATGATTCACATCCTAGGTGGATCAGAAAAGGACTCATGAGATGTTGCACTCTTGAGAATGGTGTACAGTTTAAAATTTATGAATTGTTTATTTCTGTAATTTTTTATTTACTATTTTGGGACCATGGTTGACCACGGGTAACTAAAACTGCAGAAAGTGAAATTGTGGATAAGAGGGAACTGCTGTATTCAGAATTGGTCTATCCATCCATTTATTCAGCACCTCTCCCTTGCAAAATGCTGGGTTAAAGGGGGATACAAACATGAAGATGGCCAACTATGACCTGGAGAGAAAGAAATGGGGTTAATACAAGAAAAAACTAAAATGGATGGCAGTGAGAATTTATGTCATCTTTGAAGAACCAGTAGGGTCATGGTTATCCAGAAAGAACATGAAGGCATTCTATCAGAGGGAACCGCTTAAGCAAAGGGGCTGAGGCATGGATACAAATGGCTGGAGAGAGAAGCCTCTGTTACATGAAGCACCGAGCCTTTTAAAAACAAAACAAGCACCAAGAAAGAAATCATGCAGAAGAAGTAGAGCCAGAACCAACCTAAATCTTTCCTTAGAGCACTCATGAAAAAGTCATGGTTTTAAAAAATGTTATGGTTTCCTTCCCTTTTCTTTTTTCCTGCTGTGGTACAGGCCTTCCAAAGGTACCTGTAGCACTCCCTGCCATGGGAGTGTACCCATACCTCTCCCCCAAGCACTCAGGGCTCTCACACAGGTCTTCAGCATCTTTCTGTTGTGACCTGGTCTCTCAGCCTGAGGACCTTGGGCTGTCAAGCAGTATAGGCAGGAAATGTAGAGGATTTAATGCTTGCAGTATCCAAGAAGGGCAGGGAGTTGGAGGGTAAATGCACCAGCTTTTACACCCCGTGGTAAACTGCTCATTCATATATCTTTTGTTAGCTCCATTATATTTTTGTTACCTCCCTTCACTTTCCTGTTGCAATCCCCTACTTTCTTTTTTTGGAATCACCTTCCAAATAAACTAGTAGCACTTATATCCTTCTTCTCCAGATGAAGGAGAGTCCCTGGAGAGGATAACCTAAGGGAGGATAACCTAAGACAGAATTGCCTAAGCTACTGGTGGTATGCAGAGCAGCAGAGCTAATGAACTCACTTGGGAAGAGTTGGGACTGGTTCCAGGCAAGGCAGCACAATCCAACCTGATTCTAGGAAATAGTTCAAGGTGTGTTTCTGTTGGTCTTTTGACTTTGCTTTTCTAGTTAGTTATATTTTGAGGAAGGTGAAATTAGTCAATTCATATAAAGAGTTCAGACAAGGGCCTGGCACATAAATATGAGTCATGGAGGGAGAAGAGGAAGAGAGACATTGACGTGCAAGAGAAACATGGATCAGTTGCCTCTCGCACACCCCCAGCAAGGGACCCGGCTTGCAAACAGACATGTGTCCTGACTGGAAATTGAACCAAGACCTCTGGGTTGGTAGGCCAGTGCTCAAACCACTGACCCACACCAGCCAGGGTTCTCCTCTTGTTTTTGTGAGAGCATGCTTACTAGAAGAGGAAAACCCAAAACACAACAGATATGTGAGAAGGAGAGGTAGCCATATGGGCTCATTATCCTCTTCTACTTCCATGACACAGATTCCAGAAGGCAGCCTTTCTCCCTGTAGATGAGACTCCTCTTCTTACTCACCTTCTTACTCAGTTGAATATGGAACTCACCTTATGTGACAAGCCATGGTTGCCTTGTTAACTGTAACTTCATCTAAGCACCAGCCTCATGCACTTGTGCCTTGTCAAATTCACAACGAGGAGGAGTTGTGAGCCTCCTGGCTTGTCATTCAGGTGGTCAGGGTTTGGAACTGGCAATTGGGTTTTTATAAGTTGCCCAGGTGATTTGGATGTGCAGCTGGGTTTGAGACACATGTTGCTAACTGGCTTTGATCCCCCACATGTGCAGCAAGGTTTGAGAACTAGGCTGCTAAGTAGTTTTGATCCACAGATTGTGGTGCTATAACAGAAAAGGTGGACATTTTCCCTCTAACCAGAGGCTAAGGCACACTCTCCTTAGATGACAACTAAGGCCAGAACAAGTCGTGTTTTGTCCTTTTAAATGGAGTTTCTGTCTCCACACTTTTCAGAGGCAAGAGGAAAGAGGTTGCTCTTGGCACTGAGATAAGTGACATTCTGCAAATATCAGAATGTCCTGTTCTTCAGATTCACTCTCTTAATTTGTATCATTTAACAACTTGGAGATGGTTTAAGAAAGAACTAACATTTTAAGGAAGACACTGGTAAAGGATTCTATTTTAAAAATAGACGCACAGCTGAATGAGAAAACTGGCTTCTCTCTGTGAGAGTGCACGTGGCATTTTGAACTGTTCTAAGCAGGCCTGCAGTAATAAATGATCACCTGTCACAGGAAGAATGTTTGTATCTTACGTTTATGGAGGGAGACACTGAATACAGAGATTAACAGAAACTCTGTTTAGTATCGCAAATTTTACTTCTCACAGTACTTTCCCAGGAGCTGTCTCTTGTTGGCATCACAGCTGCCCTGGGAGGTAGCTGAGGCTGCACCACCACTCCTTGTAGCCCTGAATGAATCCAAGGGTTTGGAAAAATGTAGATTGAAAATGCAGGAAACATCCTACAGATAGGAGGAATTTTTTTTTTTTTTGCTAGTAAAACTATAGAGGTTTTATTGACCAAATGGATTGGCTAAATGGATTTCATTGGCTAAAAAAAGATACATTTGCTTTAAGCCAAATGGCCAAATCTCTTATCATAGAAATCCAGAGACACCTTTAGCATAGACAGACACAGGCAAAAGAGAGAGGTTTTCCAAAGATTTGAGGGCTCCCAGCCTTCAAATGAAAATACCCCGGCTCATTTTGACTAACTCCATTCTCTTGGGATATAGCATCATCACCACATACATCCCTAAAATTGGAGCTGGGAGCTGAGTGGGCAGAATATCTTCAGATGGAATCATAACTAAACAGACCAGGACTTGAGTCCTTGGAGCTCCATGAAAACACCTGAACATTTTAAAAATTCTTCAGTCTGTAAACTCAAAGGGGAGAAAAAGACTTTTATCCTCTTTCCCACCTATATCCAGTTTTATTAAGAGACATAATTTGGTCTGGGTTTTGGAGGCATGTTTGTGTAGCAGAGGGATTTTAACACAATTTTGGGGGAAGAAATGGCAAACCAAAAAGCCATTTTGTAAGTGTCTGATTCTTAAATCTATCTTGCCTTAAGCATTAGCAGGGAGAGAGAATGCATGTCACATGCTGTTATAATTACTATCAGACCTTTGTTATTTATATAACTCAGAATTATCACTCCCATTTTATAAATGATGAAACTGAAGTTTAGAAAGGCTAGAAGGGTCACACAAGTACATATAATTGGATATGACACCTCCCTTCATGGAGATATGATCCATGAGAAAGTCATGAAACTCTTGATCAGATTTACTATTCATTTCTCAGTGTACTGGGCAAGATACTGAAAATGGGCTCTATTCTTTCCTTCTCTTACTCTCATTACAAGTTTCACATAAAAATAGATTCTAGGGTTTTTTTTCTGACATAAAGTCTTTATCCTTAGTCATAATAACAACTAGTCATCTCTGATTTGACATCAATCTTTAAGAAATATATGTGTCAGAAACAGCCAAAATTATAAGCCATCTATTTGCTGATAGAGCTCTCTCTATTATAAAAAAAACAGGGAGCTATGTCTTTGCTTTTTTATTAGAATTATAAATAGGAATTTAATAAAGTTCATTCATTTTCTCCTCCTTAGCTATTTAGCAAAGACTTATTTAGTACCTATTGAATGCAAAGCAACTATGCAACTATACCTATTGAATATTGGCAACTATGCAAGACAGTGGAAAGACTGATTCCACTGCTCAGTTTTATGGTGGAACCACTTTTAACTCCTTACACCAGAACAGCAGATGTAATCACCAAAAAATATGCAACTGAAATACATCATGGCTTTTGCTTTCCAAGTAACTATAAGATCTATCAGAGAGGTGGCGTCCAGCTGCCCACCTGGTAAATGCTAAACTTGCACACAAGAGCAAGGCTGGTAATACAGAGATTTACAGCCTGGACTTTGGAGTCACACAACCTAGGTTCGAACCCTAACTCTAGCTGCTTTTAGTTGTGCAAATGTGGACAATTACTGAACAACAGTAAACCTTAGCTTTCTCACTGTAAACTGAAGATAACAATAGATTCCAAGTGACTGGGTTGAATAATAATCAAATGAGATAATGCATGAATGGAGCTTAGGCTAATAATACCCAGGAATAAGTATTAGCACTATTATTAGTATCAGAAAGATGTTCTGCAGGAAATTACAATGACCATATTCCTCTGTTAGATCAGTGGTTCTCCATTCTTTTTATTTAAGACATAAACTTTCTGTTCAAGTACCATCATGTACAGCAGCCTGAAATACAGGATAGTAAACAGTAGATTTCAGTGGTGTGAGGCGAAGCAGAGAAGGGTGTGGGGCCCCTAGCACCATCTCCCCACCCCTTTGTGTGCCAAGGAGCATTTCTATGGAATTCATGGTGTTCAGCTTAAATTCTAGGATATTAAAGATAATTTTTAATTTTTATTATACTGGGATGTGAGATGATTTGGTCATTGGAATGTGCCATTTGTATTCTAGTACATATATATATGTAAAATATTTATTTTATGTTCATATTTTACATTTAAAAAATTGTGAGACTATAATATATTCACATGTTTACCTTTATAATTAAGAAATACATCATAGTAATTCAGTATTATTCATTCAATAATTCAACAAATATGTAATGACGTTATTATACAACAGACCCTGGTAGTATTTATGTCAGAAACATCCTAAGTTCCTTTTGGACAGGGACTGTGTTTATATTTTTCTCTGCTATGTCCACAGAACTTAGCACATACCTGGCATATAGCACACACTCCCTAAACAATTGTTTTATGGAATTTTAGGTTAATGAATTATTGTCCTTTCATGTAGGAGATTAATAAAATTCTCATATCTGAGAACTGTTCTTCCCTATTGAGACCATGGGCCCCCACCTTTGGCTGACATACACAAAATCCAAGTCCCCTTCTCTCCAGAGCCAAAGTCTTTTTCAGATACAAAGGGAGTTTTTAAAGATGCTCAGCCCCCCATTGGTTTGCAATATTTAATTAGAGCAGGAATGAAAGCAGAAGGTTAATCAGCATGTAATAATTCTGGACTTTTTGCCTGAGGTCCAGGAGAATTACTGATGGACATCTGGGAATCCATAAATCACTCTCCACCAATTGTCAGAAAGAAGCAACTTCCCACAGACCTGCTGTAAGTAGACTGATCAGTGTAGTATGAATATTCAGAAATGCCAACACTCAAAACCATTTTAAACAAATATTTGCTTCAAGTCATATGCCTCAATGTTTTTCTGTACTCTCTCGTATTCCAATGAGGGGGGAAACTGCTAAATCTTTCTGAACAGGATGTGGGTTTTCCCTTCTTTTTTAAAACAGGAGAAGCTCTTCCATCCAGGAAAAATCAAAGAGCCACGTGTTATCTTTATAAAGCAAACAGAAGCTGACAAAGAGTGTCACTATCAAGATTAGAATTATCACCATTATTGTTATATGTCAGATGTTTGCTACAAGTACCCAATTTTATAGGTGAGGGCATGTGACAAGATAACATAAGTAGTAAGGGATAGACATGGAACTCAAACTCACCTGTTTTGGGCAGTCAGGTAGGAAAGAACTGGCACATTCAAACTTAAATTCAGGGAATAGAAAAAGGGACACACTAAAAAGGGAGGGCAGGGTTTAAGTAAAGTACGAAGGGGTAGAGCATGTCCAGTACCTTGGGATAGTAACCCAGAGGAGCTGTTACCACCCTACACCTGAAGAATCAAGTTGGGGAAGAAAGACAGACAGAGAAACCCTGTGGAGAAGGCAACTTCACAGAGCCTATGGCCTTCACTAGAGAGATGTAACCAATTTGCAGACCCTTTAGTAGGGACAAAGAGAATGAATACCCAGACCTTGGTTTCCTCCTAACCTCTGATCTCCTAGCAGAGTATTTCCCATTGGCTGCACCTCCCACCTAGATGCTTCCTGTGGCAGGAAGGTTTGAGGTAAGTCATCTGATATGGTCCCATGTGGTGATGTGTTTGTGTTCCCTAGGTCAGCCTTTTGAGAATCCCACAAAGAATATGGGAAAGGGGATCTAGAGAGACAAACGGAAGCTGCCCAGCACAATGTCTGCCTAAAGGGGAGTGGCCTCAACTTTATACATTCTGCCTACAAATGTGTCTGTCTATCCCTAGTTCAGCAAATCCTCTTTGCTTGTCTGCTTTGTGCCAGGGACTTTGCTCTGTGTTGAGGACACGGAGATAAAATATATATATATAAACTGTGCTTGAAGACCTTAGATTCATGGTCTCCACAGAATGTGTCTTGAACATTTTTGGTTTGCTATTTTAACAATGATTTTGTCTCCCATTTCTGCCCATGCAGGGCTAAATTTCCGCCCAATACCCTAACATTCCTCAAATCTAATTCCATAACACATCTTAGCTTCTCTTGTTTCCACAAAGGTCCCCTTTATGTTCAGGTTCTTTCAGGAAGCCTTGAACTGTACTGAGAAAGCTAATAATCTAATAAATTTTCAAATGATACTGATACTATTCTATCTTATGAGGTATTTGAGAAAGAAAAGAGACAGAGTTGGAGAAAAATATTCTTTCTCCTATGAGGGAAATAAAAGAAATGAAGCCTAGAAAGTTTGACCCTGACTCTATATATCCTACCTACCTAAATGAAAATAAATTGCATTTTACCCTGCTAGGAGTTGTGCTCAGTCAGAGCCAGGAAGACACCATTAAAGGTTTCAGGCTTGTTCCATAAGTGGATTGAATGTAAGTGCTCTCATTGCTAGAGCTTGAAAGAGTTGAAATTGTTTTTTGCAGCAAAATGGAAGATCCTTAGCTAACTCTACTGGTCATTTATTAGTGTGGTCAGAGTAGTCTCTTTGTCTTCAATTACCTCCCTTCTCCCACAGCAATGGAGGGATCCTCGTGGTGCTGGAATTTTCCTCTCAGTCTTTGACAGATGCTTAGAAAGCTAGGCCTCCCACTGTCCAACCCTTAAGCAGAGAGAGTCCTAAAAGGACCCCTTACGAGAGGCCACATGTTTAGAAATAGAGGCTGTAACAGAAAGGAACTATGGCATTTACCAGGAGGTGTGTCCACCAAAGGGGAGAAAAGCTTTATAGTTCAGAGAAAAAAAATTCATTTAAAGTTGCCTGAAGGCCATGTTCATTTGAAAGATCAGATTTGAAGATCTGACTGTATTGGAAATTAGCATTGCTAATGAGGTTTTCAGAGACTCACAGATTATTTTAATCTACTTAACCTTCTCTATAAATACTCAACCTAGAAAACACTGTACTTCTATTTTTAATAGTCTAATAATGGACAAATGTTATTTTTAGGGCTTAATGCTAAAATCATTTTTCAAATAAGAGCCATCAAATAATAGCAAATTATTTTTGTCAGTTCCAATGGCATGATAGAGGGTGGTAGCTACCTTTCTGAACTGTCTGACAAATTGGAGGGTAAAACAATCTAAGTAGCTAGCTGACAACACTATATATACTATATATGTACAGTCAGATGTACAAGTACCACCTGTCTATATGTGCCCCAGTGAACTGAACCTTGGGAACCCAAGCTCTTATAAAATATTTGGTCTGTATGATTTACAACAGGAACTCCCCACTATCTTTGACATGTCCTGCACTTAAATCAATATGATGAAACCTTCCTTATTTTAACCCTGAATAAGAAAGTAAAAACAGTCTGTGTCCAGAAAGGTGAATGAACCAATCATTCTTGTTCACCTTCCCTGCATTTTAAGACTAAGCTCCTTTAATAATGTAGGTCTCTTTGCCTGTTTCAAGACTCATTTTCTGTGTGTTGATTGCTTCATTTGTTTATGAGATGTTATTAAGCATTAACTATGTTCCAAGTATTCTCTTAAACACTGAAGATATGGTATTATGCAAAACAAACAAGATTCCTACTTTCCTAGAGGAAATTTTCTAGTGAAGGAAGACAAGCAATAATTAAATGAACAAGTGAATAAGCTACAACCAACAACAGCAGCTAAACACAGGGTAATGTGAAAGGCAGTGATTGGGCAGAGAAAGGTTTTTTGCTTTTTGGTTTTTGTTTTTTTAGGTTATGTGGTCTGGGTAGATAGTAGAGGATTGAACGACAAAGGAAAAGACAGTAGCCAAAATCAAGGGAAATGGTGGTCCAGGAGGAAGGAAAAGCAAGTGCAAAGGCATAGAAGGCCAGTGTGGTTAACCACTATGGAGGTAGAGGGTTGGAACCAGGTAGATGCAGTCACATCATATAAGGCTTTGAAGGCATGGTTAAGAGTTGGAGTTTACTTTAAACCTACTGGAAAACTATTGGAATGTATTTCTTAGATGAGTGATATTGTCTAATTTATACATTAACCAACTCAATTTGGATAACATACAGAGAATGATTTCTACGGGTAAAAGTAAATGCAGGGAGACCTGTTGGGGTCAATTGCAGTGTCCAGGTGGGAGATAATGGTGGTAGGGTGGTAGCAGGAAAGACATGGAGCATGCTAATGCTTTCTCTGGAACAAAATGTGAGACAGGAAAACCTAACCCAAACAGCAGAATGGAATTGCACTAGTCTTAGAACCTTATTTAGTCAAAGTTGACCCAAAATATCCTTCAGAGATTGTTCAGTGAAAACCCTTCAACTTAAACATGGGGAAAACTGGAACTTCCGGCCAAGATGGAAGCATAAGTAATCACACTGTGCATCCTCCCACAACCAAAGGAAGGGCAACAACAAATCTAAAAGCAAAAAAAAAAAAAAAAAAAAAAACAACCAGAAAATCAAACTGTATGGAATTCAAACAATCAAAGTGTTAAACAAGAAACATTGATCCAGCCCGGTAGGAGGGATGGAGGTGGGCAGCTGGACATAGAGGACTTGTGGCAAGGCAGCCACTGGCAGACAGGGTGGTCCCACATTTGCATGCAGATAAACCAGGAGGAACAACTGGGGAGTGAGATAGACCGAGCAACCCAGGGTTCTGCTGTGGGGAAATAAAGCCTCAAAACCTCTGACTGAAAAAACCTGTGTAGCTTGAGGCAGTGAGAGAAACTCCTAGCCTCACAGGAGAGTTTGTTGGAGAAACCCATAGGGTCCTAGAATGCACAACAACCCACTCACTTTGGAATTAACATCACAAGGGCTCAATTTGATTGTGGGTAGCAGGGGTGTGACTGAAAGCTGGCAGAGAGCTGAACAAGCTGCATTGTTCCCTCTCAGACCCCCTCCCCCACATACAGCATCAACAAAGTGGGTTGCCCTGCCCTAGTGAACACCTAAGGCTCCACCCCTTACGATGTAACAGATGTGAAGATTAAAAAAATGGCCCAAATGGAAGAAAAGACCAAATTTACAGAAAAAAAATACAACTAAGTGATGAAGAGATAGGCAACCTACCAGAAGCACAGTTCAAAACATTCTAATCAGGTTGCTCACACAAATCATTGAGTATTGTCAAAAAATAGAAGAAAAAGTGAAGGCTATGAAAAGTGAAATAAAGGAAAATGTACAGGGAAATGAAACCTGTACAGGGAAAATGTACAGGAAAATGAGGGGAAAGAAACCAGAACTCAAATCAATGGCTTGAAGCAGAAGGAACAAATGAACATTCAACTGGAACAGAATGAAGAAACAAGAATTCAAAAAAAATAAGAAGAGGCTTAGAAACCTCCAGGACAACTTTAAATGTTCCAACATCCAAATCATAGGGGGGCCAGAAGGAGAAGAGGAAGAGCAAGAAATTGAAAATTTATTTTAGTAATTAATGAAGGAGAACTGCCCCAATCTGACAAAGGAAATAGACTTACAGGAAGCTCAGAGAGTCCCCAAAAAGTTGGACTACAGGAAGCACACACCAAGGCACATCATAATTACACTACCCAAGATTAAAGATAAGGAAAGAATCTTAAACGCAGCAAGAGAAAAGGAAAGAGTTACCTACAAAGAAGTTCCCATTAGACTCTCAGCTGATTTCTCAAAAGAAACCTTATAGGCAAGAAGGGTCTGGAAAGAAGTATTCCATAAGTCATGAAAGGCAAGGACCTACATCTAAAATTACTCTATCTCACAAAGCTATCATTTAGAATGGAAGGGCAGATCAAGTGCTTCCCAGAAAAGGTCAAGTTAAAGGAGTTCATCATCACCAAGCCCTTCATTATTATATGAAATGTTAAAGGGTCTTATCTAAGAAAAAGAAGATATAAACTATGAACAGTAAACTAACAACAAACTCACAGCTATTATTAACAACTGAACCTAAAAATAACAAAAATAAAAACAAACTATGCAAACAACTAGAATAGGATCAGAATTACATAAATGGAGATCACTTAGAGGGTTATCAACAGAGGAGTGGGAGGGGGATGGGGGATGGGGAAGGGTAAAGAGAATAAGAAGCATAATTGATAGGTACAAAGTAGACAGGTGGAGGTTAAGAACAGTATAGGAAATGTAGCAGCCAAAGAACTTATATATATAAGCCATGGACGTGAACTAAAGTGGGAGAATGTGGATAGGAGGGGGTGTGCAGATTGGAGGGGAATAAAGGAGGGGGGAATGGAACAACTGTAATAGCATAAACAATAAAATATATTAAAAATAAACAACATGGGAAAAACCGAGACATGGACAAATGAAGAAACACACTCAGGGTCACTGAGCAGACCACTGGCAATCCCAAGACTGAATCTCATGCTGTCTATCTTCCAGGGTGTTAAATAAGGTGTCCATGTCCACAAAAAATGCAGCAGAGTCTGGGCGTGGGCCTTGTAAATCTGGCAAACCCTCAGTCTACCCCACCAAGTGTTCCCAGTCTCTCTATGTGAATCTGAGTAGTGGGAAGAGCTACTGAGTTATTGCAGGGCTGTGCATCCATTGGTGGGTTACTTGTACCCTGGAGGCTGGATAAATAAAAGTGTAAGTAGCATTATGTGACATTTAGAGTGGCGTGGGCAACAGCATGGAGCCTGACATCCAGCTAAGTTCAAGCCTGGAACTTAGCCTATTGGGCTTCACCAATTATAGACTATGTATTTTTGGATAAGATACTTCACCCTTTGGGCCTTGGTTCCCTCCTCAGTAAACTGGAGTAAAAATAGCAACTATTTCTAGTTTTTTGAAGCCTACATAATGTAATTCACTTACACACACACACATACACCCAAAACATTTAGAATAGTACCTAGCACAGAGCACATATTCAAGGAGTGCTCACTACTATTACATGGAAGACAAAACTTTTTTTTACTTGAAATAGGACTCTAAATATTCAAGACTGATGAGAATGACTCACTCTCCACCCTGAAGAAACTATTAATATGGTTCCCTGCTATGGGTGCATGGCTGGGACATGACCTCTTTAGCTGTATTCCAACCCAGCTCCTTATCAGCCACTGAGCAAGAGCTCTGGCCTCTGCACAGGAACATTATTCTTTTTATCTGTCCTTTGTTTGTTTGTTCAACAAATGCTTACTGAGTGTTAACAAAATGCCTGGTGGTTCTAAGTGCTTTTTTTCCAGCTTAACTGTCTGTTCACAAGCTTAATTTACTCCCTTGATTAACTTTTCCCCTTGAAACACAGTGATATTTCAATTGGCAGGTGAGGGTAAGGGGAGGGGGAAATAAGGTTCCCATCAGAATTTCAAAGGGGCTACAGGGTATAAGGTTTGAAGCTTTCATAAGGACCCTGGAACATTATGTGTGAGGAACAAGCAAATCACAGGAGGAGGGGGAGGAGGAAGGCAGCTGAGGAGGGATTCCAGGTTGAAGTGTGTAGTGTGGCTTTGAAAGCACTACCTTAGTTATCTCTCTTTTGTTCCCCACATCCCTCCACCAGCAGCTCTATGAGATGTTAAGTATGGCCAGTTTACAGAGGACAACAAGGCTCAGAGATCTTAAGGGACTTTTAAAGTTACATGTCTAGTAAGTGAAGAGTAAGTGATATAAGTGATATCACTAGTAAGTGATATAGTAAGTGAAGAGTCAAGTTCAACCCCAGGTTGTCTGATTCCTTCCCACCCTTCGGTTCCACTGAGTTTTTGCTGTGTGTATGGAGCATGAAGAAGGGGAGTAAGGGGATGATGGTGATAACGATTTGTGTGGTGGTGGTAGTGCATGTATATATATGTTAGAGACAGAGAGAGGGACCCCAAAACAGACTCAAGGCCAATTCTGAACTAATAACTACAGATGAAAAATCCTGGCTAGCCAAGGTGAGCTTTCCGCTAGGCCATCACCAGCTGCCCAGAAGACCAAGCAGATACACCTGGGCCAACCTAACACTAGTCCTTGACCAGTGAGGTTGTGAAGTGGGGAACCTGGGGAGAGAGGCATACAGGTTTCTTTCACTTTTGCCATGGTATAGGGTGCTAAGAACTTGCCCTCGGAAAGAAAGCCAGTGTGAGGAGCATGTATTTCACAGGCAAGCCTCTCCACAATTCAGTGTCAATCCCTCAAACACAGGTTGCCTCAGGATGTCAGGATTTCAACATCTTAAATGAGTCAAGCTCAGCTCCTTCCTGAGGAGGCCGCGGTGTAGCAGACCCAGGTGACATTACACTCTGAAACCTTTCAGTGTTAAGATTCTGAAGGAGAAGCCTTTAAGTAACACTCCTACAAGGAATGAGCAATCAAGTTGCAACTTGTTTCTTCTACAATTGCCTGAGCCCCCAAAGCCCATCTTCCCTTACTCTCACCCTAAGGATTAGGATTACGAATGGGTGGTGTACAAATTTCCCAGAGCAGTGGGGAGATCAGGTTTAGCACCAAGGCACTGCTGTAAAAAACGAGGGCATTTTTTTTTAAACAAACATGTAAACATTTACCCAATCTATGTAAATCTATTCTTAAGAATTTTATAAAACCACCACTTCCCACCCGCACATCCAACACACAGAGCCCTGGCTGCTTTTTCTTTTTCCAGTTTGTTTTTAAGCTCCGTGTTTGAGGGAGGAAGGGGCTTAGGGAGCAACAGGGGAGATGAGGCTCTCTTCATGATGCAGCTGCTGCGCAAAGCAGCCCCAGTGGTGAGCAGAGAGCCCAGGGTGGGCGCTCTCCAGGACGGGAACCACCTCCCGGCCAAGCAGACAGCCTTTTCCAGAGGGAGGTATCAGGTTGCTGTACTTCGGCTGTGGGTTGTCACTGTCTAATAATATGACTGTTTTGCCATCTCTCTGCAAATAAGGCAGAAGCTGCTACCTGATTGGTATAACATCTCACTTTCCCACCTCATTGCTTTTCCTGTTCCCCTCTTTGCTTCATGAAAAAGAGGGACAAGTGGCTGGTGCTGTGGACAGAGAAGCTTTATTTTTAGTATGAGACAACCTCTATTTTCTTTCAGGAAAGGGAAGTTGGATTATCAATTCTTTTGTAAATGTGTATGGTGATATTTGCTCCGGTAAGTTCTTATCTCTTGATTAACATCTGGCTGTGTGTGTGTGTGCATGTGAGTATCGCATAGATACATTTCAGCTATATAGTCACTTTTCTTTCCAATATCATTTCTGAATCTTTGGTGATAACATCTTTTTATTTGCCTTCTTTTGTTCCTATGTTTAAACTAAAGAGGTTGTGCTATGATAGTGTGATGCTTACCTTACTTATTGAGGAATGTGACAGTTTTAACATAGTAAGGAAACTAAGCAAACTTACATTTGGTTTTATAAAAATGTAATGTCATTCTACCTCACCTCCCTTTGGAGAGTTTAATGCCCTAAGTATATTCATTGAGCTACAACCTGCTTACCATTTTAATTAAAGATTCTTTGTCAGTGTCAGAGCAAGAATTTCTTGAATTTCTTAAACTACGTAAGCAGCTACCAAATAATTTTTGCTATGCCGACAGGGTTGTGCTAATTTCATAAGGTCTTATCCCAAGATAGAATGAGTGAGATGAGTCTTCCCTAAGACTGGGTGCATGCACCTTTAAAAGAACTGAATTTATGTACAGTATTCAGATCATTAAAGTCAATCTCTAGCATTCCATGAAAAGATATAATGACAAGTGGCTGTCGCTTCTCTTCTGTCTTTCTTTGCATTTGTGCCACCATCTGTCAGATGCCCAGCCTGGCTCTCGTGTTTCTGTATCAGAAACTGGTTAAAAGTTGTTGATATTAAATTCAAAATAGTGCAAAATGACTCTCTTGTCACCACAGCTAATAATGGCTTTTAAATGCACTACCTGGTTAACTGCCTCTTTTTCTTTTTTCCTAGAGAGTATTAGAGGGTCTGAGTTCTTTGTTGTTAATTCAGAAGTCTGGGGAAAAGTCTTTTAATATAGCATCCTAGAAAGAGATGATAAGGTGATCAAGCAATGGCTCTAATGGAAACAAACTAGTGCTTTAATCTCTTCTTTTTTGTTACACTGAAAGCAAATCTACATAGTCTTTTTCATGGTGAAATGAACTAGAGAATATATACCATATATTCATTTATAATGAAAGTTAAAGGCTTTGTTGAATGAGAAACAAGAGGAGGCCTGATACATATTTTTCAGAGATTTTGAAAGTGAAGTTGGGAATATCACACTTGCCTAGACTTCTCAGGCATAGCATGTTTTTCAGAAGAGCAAATTTTCAGACGTGGAAGTAGTCTAAGGGCAGCTCCTGGATATAGAAATGAGCATCAGGAATGCTCCAATCAATCCTCAGGTTCTCTTCCTTCCAGGAAAGAAGGAATGTGTGGGATCACCCTTCACACATTCTTTGCACACCGGAATGAAACTATTCATTCTGACAAACAGAATTTTGAATTTTGATTAATCTAGTTCAGCCTCAAAAGTACACAATTCCCCAAATCCACATGAACTTATTAATACTGCGTCATTCTGATCACAATAAGCATGTCCCTAATAATAGCCTTAGATGCCATAAACCGTTCCTGGAACAACAGTTCCTTAGCAGACAGTTTGTTGAAAAAACAAATAAAACGTACCATTTGGTTGCTGGCAATTATTGCAGAGTGAACTTAACAGTATTAAACATCCTTCTCAATCTCCCACATCCCTTAATGTTTTTGTCATCATCTCCTTTCATGGCAGTTGTAGCAGGTTATGTTCAGGGTCATTAGAGAGTTTATGGTCATCTGAGGCTGTCCAGTAACATAAATTAATGAAGATGCGAGGAGGATAACCTCTTACAGGTGAAAGCATCATCTTTTCCTTCAGGTTGCCAGCTTACAAAAGTGTTAGCTCCAAATATGTTCAAACCCAGTGACATGGGAAGGATAATGGGACATTTTTATCTTAAAAACGTCAGGACCCTTAGTTCGACTTAGGGTTAGTGTGTGCAACAATCTTTACAAGCAATACTTTGGGAAAGTCCATATGTCATAGCCAAAAAACTCTTGTAATCTATTCCAAGGAATAAAATTTGGTACCAAGTTGGGAAAAAAATAAAGAGAATTTTTATCTCACAATGAGATCATTTATTATTTTCAGCAAAATGAAGACGGCAATAGCTATGTTCACTTAGTAACTACCTACTATATGCCTGGCACTGTGCTAAACATTTTACGTGGTTTATTTTCTTTCATCTTCACAACCATTCCATGAGGGGGATAGGTTACCTCTCGGTTCACAGGTGAGACAATGGAGACCTAGGGCAAGTATGTAACGCATTTGAAGCAACACAGTGATGACGCTGGAAGTCAACCAGGTAGGTTCCTTCCACAGTCATGCTTTTTATCTCTGCCCTCTCATAGGGTGTCCGTTCATCAGGACAATCTACAACCAACTCCTAGACTGGAACAATATTAGGGCCTTACAACAACATACCAGATGTTTGTTAGTTTTTCTCCCTTCTGACTCTACATAACCTCCTTCTCAGACTGTGCTTTTGTGATACCAAGCTAATTATGGCTTCGAACTGGAAACTGTGTTTTATTTCCACTTAACTTGTGCAGCTACAAAGATGTGGATATGACCAAAGGGCTCCAGCCTGGGGAGAGATACATGCACAAGCGGCTCAATTAAGGTGGTTTTTTAAATTGATCAAAAAACCCCACCTCTTTAACTTTCAGTGTTTTGAACATAGAGTAAAAAATAAAGAGGTGACAATAACTTAGAAATGTCAATATCTCATGGTATCTGGTTTGTCATTGATGAAAATTAAAAAGCAGTTGCAACTGAGCTCAATTATGGAGAACTTTGTGGAATTCTCATCATCCTTTTACTCCCCTGGCTTGATCTTCTTTCACTCTTTGACTAACTGGAAAGGGCTGAGGTGGCACTTCAAGTAGAATAGTTGCAAAGCACCTACACCACCCGGGTAATTAAAAAATGAACACAGCTGCCGATAACATGCTGAGAAGTGTGACAAAGTAGAAATTCAGAGTTCCCCAATGCATTCTTTTGCACCTGAGCACCAAGCTCCCCATTTGAAATCCATTTACGTGACTAAAATTCAGATGAGTCTTATAGGAGGAAAATGCAACTGACATGGAGTCAGTGTGTTTGAAATTTCTCCTTAACTAGCAGTTTTCAGATGAGAGGCAGAGCACACCAGTCGAGGTGATGTGAGTCTGTGAAATGCTGCTGTTTCTTTCCTCCAGAGAGAGAGAAAGATTATGAGTAATGAAAATGTTGCAAGTTGATAGAGCCTAGCTCAGGACACCCTTACTATATTTCACTGAACGCCAGAGGGAATTAAAAGAACGCCAAAAACAACAAGAAAAAAAAATAGTCCACCACAAATTGGGAGCACTAAGAGGCAAGTTTTGAAGTGTTTGTTGACACAATATTGATTTCTTGGTATATACTCTTTCTGTCCAATAAGCGATAGCTTTTAGCTACCCCCAGCATAGACATTCTGTTAATTAAACAGAGTTCAAAGTGCAGTATACAATAAAATTTTTCCAAATTGTAGTCATGTTTATCAGAGGCAAGGTTGATAACATTGATTCTCTATTATCTGTTTTTCTTGTTCTTAAAAAAATAATTCAGTGGTTTAATCAAAAAGTGTGATATTTGAGCCAGCCATAATCAAGGAATTTAAATCAACCTGCTTTTTTCATCAACTTTTATGAGTCATAAAGGAAGCACTTTTACTTTAATGAAATATGTTGTGTTCAGCCACAGTGCTCATCAAATGTAGACTTTCCCATAAAACTAATGTCAAAGACAATTTTATAAAAAGCACCATATTTCAGTCTCCAACTACAAGATAGAGCTTTCTTCAGAGACGTGACCAAATCCAAAACAAATAGCAGTAAAGATTGTACTTCATCTTACCTATGTTTCCTTCTGCCTTTTCTTTGGCATTTTCTTTTCTTCTGCCTTTTCTTTCTGGTTCTGTGGATGTGTGTACTTAGACATGATAATCATTAAGAACATAAAAATGGACTATTAAGTGTGGAGAAAGCAGCTGGTGTTAAGACATAATTAGTGTAGGACAAGTCTTGAATTTATCAAACATTCTCAGCTGGTGTACAAATAGAGCTGGTGGTCCTAGTCCATGCTTGTGTGAGAAAATGGAATCAGAGAGGATTTGAGCCTGAAATGGGCACATGGTTCTCTAGAAGAAGCTGTTAGTCATTGATGTGTCTTTAAATGTTTAAAGATTAGAGATGAGTTGAAAATGGGAACACCTCAGTCTCTCTACTCTGCAGACTAATGGACCTGCATAATTAATATGTTTTACAGTGATCACTTTTTAACACAAATTCTAGCTGAAAGTACTAATGGAAAATTGTTCTGGGGCAAATTCCAGCACATTCCACTACAGTTTCTGGAAAGCTTATTCCCAACACAGGGCAATTATTTTACTGTAGGACTTTGCCATGGCCAATATATGTGTACAGTCATGTCATTATGATACTTTGGGGGACTGATGTATTATTGAGCATAAAAGGCTTCTGTTGATAGTCCCCATATGACTTCTTTAGTCCTGTTTATGGAATTTTTGATTCCACCCAAATTACCACACATTGTTTCAGTGGAGACTCCTGGGCAAAGACATGACAAGCATATTAGAGACTTATTTTATTTCTGGTAGAATGTGGCTTTAAGAGTGTTTGTATCCAATATGAATTATTACTATGAGGAGTTTGTAGTGCACTACATTTATATCCATCTCTCAATGATAAGCCCATACATCTTTATCTGGCTTTGGATCTCCAGAAGGGAGGAAAATGTATACAGTTATTCAAGACTTCCAGAATTCAAATTGCCTTCCTATGAAATTAAATGGTTGAGACAAAAAAAAAGCTTTTATTGGGGCTACATTTGAGAAAAGGGTTAGAGCATTTGACTTCACCAGCTATCCTTGTATTCATCAACTGTTAAAGGATGCTTACCATGTGCCAGGCACTAGGCTAGGCATGGGAAATACAGTGATGAACAGATAGTATTTCCATTCCCAGAACTAAGTGCCTTCATTTTCCATTTCCTCACCTAAACCTAGTTTCTATTTCATGGCCCAGGATGTATCTTCTTAAAACCATGATTGAACTGCTCTAGTAAGACATTTGTAGAAAATATGTGCTTTTGGTCCTAACCCATTCATGGTCAGTGAAGAAACAAGTGTAAAGCCATTTATTTACTGTGATTACTGTCTGAGTAAAATGGAGTGGTCTGAAGGGGGGCTGGAAGAGGTCTTGTAGTGCTTGTGTCTTATAAGCATTACTTATTGCTCCCAGGCATTTTCAGATTTGAAAGGCTGGTCTCATTCTTGCTGGATGTTGGATGAGGAAAGAAAAGGAAGACATTTCAACAGGACAGAAAAGAAGATAGCAGAATAAACCAAGAGGACCTAAGATTTTCACTGGCGATCCAAATTAGATCTAAGTTGCATTATTTGGGTCTCTGTGGGTGTTCATTCACTTGTCCTTTTATTCAACACATGTATATATTGGGTGCCCACTTTAATCCAGGTGCAATGCTAGATGCTAGGACAGGGATACATAAGATATATTAGTTTCTGAACTAATGGAACTTATAATAAGCCAGAATTTTTCAACATTGACACTATTACAATTTTGGCTGAGATTAATTCATTTATGTAGGGGATTATTTTATGTATTATAATGTGTTCAGCAGCATCCCTGGCCTCTACCCACTAAATGTCAGTAGCAACCTCCCCCGAAGTTGCGACAATCAAAATTCTCTCCTGACCATATCAACTCCTAGAATAGAACTACAGTGAGAAATTTAGTGATACCATTAGCTTTGAGCAAATCTTCCCACCATATTTCTACTTTTCTTATTTTCAGATACTCCATGTTTACTCCAGAATTTTTAAGTTTCTCCAAATGCAAGTCTTCTTTACTATCATTAGTCCTTACTTCTGTATAATATTTTACGACCTTTGCTTGGCTTCCAGTGTCTTACCCGATTCCAGCAATCAACAAATGAAACAATACTAAACTATTATAACCTTTTTAAAAGGATATTTTATTTTATTTTATTGTTGTTCAAGTACAGTTTTCTGCCTTTTTGCCCTACCCCAGCCCAAAACCCCAGCCCTCCCCACCTTCCTCCCCTGTTTCCAACCTCCCCCTCGCTATTGTCCATGTGTCCTTTATAATTGTTCCAGTAAACCCTTCACCCCTTTCCTCTGAAATTCCCTCCCCTCTGGTCACTGTCAGCCTGTTCTCAATTTCAGTGTCTTTGGTTGTATTTTGCTTGCTTGTTCATTTTATTGATTAAGTTCCTGCACGATTTACAATAGCCAAATGCCAGAAGCAACCTAAGTGTCCATCAGTAAATGAATGGATAAAAAAACTATGGTACAGTTATATAATGGAATTCTATGCAGCAGGAAGAAAGAAGGAGCTCCTACCCTTTGTGACAGCATGGATGGAATGGAAAAGCATTATGCTAAGCAAAATAAGCCAGGTGGTGAAAGACAAATACCAGGTTATCTCACCTTTAACAGGAACCTAAAATATTTTATTTATTTATTTAGAGAGGGGAAGGGAGAGAGAAAGAGAGAAACATCAATGTGTGGTTGCCTCTCATGCACCCTCTTACTGGGGACCTGTCTGACCTGCAACTCAGGCATGTGGATGGTTCTGGACAATCCACTTACACTTTTAGAATGACCTCAATAATTCAGGGAACATAGAGTGATGCATTACAAAAGCCACAGGAAACCCTAGAGATGAGTCTACTAGAGTGGATAGAGCACACAGGTTTAAAGTCAGATGGACCTACTGTATGAATCAGCATCTCAGCAGGAAACAGATGACACCCTCAGATTATCTGACTTCTTGCTGGTGACTATAAAACATGAAAACTTAATTTCTGTGAGTCAGAACATTGAAACCCCAAGAGTTGAGTTGAGTTTCCCAAGTCCTTATGGTGAATTCAGTACAGAAGGAGGAGAAAAGCAGGGCTCAAAGTTCTTCTAGCCCAGTGAGCTGAGGAATTATTTCAAATGGAGCAAGGATGACTTATGCGTCTGCACATATCAGAAATATACATGCTCTGCGTTATACGAGATGTGTAGGCACCTGAGAGAAGTCCCAGATTTTTAATTAGATGCACACAGAGGCTACAGAGACATGGGGCTTCCTGATGGATCTTAGAAGGGTAGACACAGAGAATGCTTCAAAGACAGATGGTGGTTTGAGTGGTGCTCATCACACATACCTCTGGGTGTATACAGCTTTCCTACTATACCAATCCTTAATCATCTGGTGAGCTGTTACTTTTTGTCTTGATTTTCATTGTTAACACTATTACAGATTTCCCCATTTTCCTCCTTTTTGCACCCCTTCTCCCAGCCTCCACTCCTCTTTTCATCTGGTGATCTTTTTAAAAGTCTCTGTAACTATTAATACCTTTGTGAATTTGCCAGCATAAAAGGCCTTCCAAACATACTGCTCTGGCAGAATATCCATTAAGAAAACTACCTTCTGTCTACATTGTTTTTGGGAAACTGAATTGGAATGATGGGAAATAAGTCCAGATCCTGGCTCTGCTGCTTACAAGTATACATGGCCTTAAACAGTTCATTTGCCCTCTCTGGGTCCCAGTCTTTTTATCTATAAAATGGAAACAGTGAGTGTCCATGCCAGAGTTATAGACGATTGCTAACATATGTCACAGACAATTTGGGAAAGACCTTTAGAGGCCATGCCAGCATAGACAACAGTATAATTATTTCCTTGCCTCTGGAGACAAAACCCATTCTGCTATTAGATTTTTATTCTATACCCTCACGAGTGCATAAGGTCAGGGAAAACATTTCCCTGTCTACCAGGAAAATGACTGTCATTATGGGATGGGTCTAAAGTAGTCTGGAAATTCTTTGATGGGTAATTACATTTCAAGGGGGAGATTGAAGTCGATGTTATAAATTTCAGAGACAGAATAGCATCACAGAAGAGCAACTATAATAAAAAATGCAATATGGGTAAAGCAATTTCCTATGATCAACTCATCTTACAAGTGCCCCTCAATTTTGCTTTCTGCTCCTTGGAACCCTTTCTCACCCATCTCTCCAGACATACAGACTATTAGTTGTGCTGGGGGATTGACATGGCCTCTAACCTTGGCCCATCACATTGTAAAACCACGACCTTACCTCTCTCCTCTCGCCACGTGATCCCAGAAGCTCCTCATGGTAATTGACAAATCCTGATCCATCCTCCTTGAGGGCTGAAGCTCAGAGAAAGTCTCTCGCCACCTGCCCTGGTTCCCTCATTAGTTCTGGTGCAGGAAATTCAGGTTTCTCTTTTCTCATGTTTTGTTTACCTCAAAGCATTTCCTGACACAAAAATTCAGCAAACGTGGTTAGCTTACATATTTTTCAAGGCCATTATCAACTGGTAGTCCTCTCCCAGACTTGGCTCACCACTTCACTCTAACTAGTATTTATAAAGTCCTTATCCTCTGAAAAATTTGGAAAACACCTCCTCTAATCCTCCCCCAGACCTTTTAGTTCCCCCATACACTTTTTTCCTCCCTCTCCCACTGACTCTACTCTCTAAGAGAGTGCTTGTCAAACATATTTTTTCCCTTAAGGATCTCTTCTGGAAGGCAAGAATGTTTTCTCATTCAGTCAGTCATTGATTTGTTCATCTGTTCATTCCTTTACGCTTCCTGCTGTATTATTGAGCAGTAAGTATCCTAGACCTAGGGTAAAGATTTGGCATATACAGGTATTTGAAACAGATATAGTCCCTGCTTTCATAAGATTTGCAGTCTAAGAGGGGAATAGTTCATTTAAAAATCCCTCAAAAGTGATTTAATTATAATTGTAGTAAGTGCTAAAAATAAAAGGTAAGCCATCTTGGATGCTAATTATGTGACAGGCACTGTTCCAAGTGTTTGAAGCATATTAATTCATTTAATCCTAATTCTTTGAGGGAATAAGAAGAGGAGAGGATTGGAGGCCAAAAAATTTTGAAGGGCGTGGAATCTTTTCATAATTCTAGGAATACTGGAATGAGAATCACACAACAGGATGAGATGCTAAGAGTTCAGGTAACTGACATTTATGTGGCACTTACTGTTTACCAGGTGCTGTGCTCTGCATCTCACAGCATCTACACCTTTATAACCCCATGAGGCATCACTAGTATTATTTTAAGGATAGGGAAAGGGGATGTAGAGAGTCTGAACCACTTGTCCAAGGACACACATTTTGTGAGTGGTGATTCTGAGACAGCAGCATTGGTGTGTGACTCCAAGCCCAGGCTCTTCCATACTATATTAACCTGTGAAAAGCTAAGTAGAACACATCTTACTTGGTTTATTTCCTGGAAAATACTGGTAGCATGGAGGAAAAGAGAATCATTTTAATGTGCATCTGAGTTAAAAATTATAATGATCCCTACTGTAGTAAAATGGAACTCTGTGGGACCTGTAGTTTTGAACACTTAACCTTCAAGCATATTTCAAGGGAGAAAACCAGCTTCTTCTACATTTTCCCAGTCAAAGGGTGGACTGAGGACCAACAGCACTGGCATCACTTAGAGGCTTGTTAGGGTTGCAGAATGTCTATTTGCCCTTGAGACCTGTTCAATACCTGAATCTACATTCCGATGATCTCCAACTGGTTCATATGAACAGTTAAGTTTTAGAAGCTCAGGTTCAGAAGGAATGAAAAGATTGGGCTTCCAGATCTGGCTGTAATGCTAATTGACAGGCTATTTGACCCCCACAAATTTCCTCTGCTCTGCTTCTTCAGTGGGGATGACCTCAACCCTCCTCCTGGATGCAACCAAGGGTCTCCCCTGAAGAAGAGCCTAGAGTTATAGGGAATGAAGATTCTATGGGAGCTGTGAGCATCTCTTCTACCTCCAGAATCAGTTTCTCCTAGTGTGGTCCATGGACCACCTACAACAGAAATACCTGGGAGAATTTATTTAAAATGATGTTTAGATTAAAAGCAGATCTCTTGGAATACCACTAAAAGCCAAAATACAGTGTAACAATGTTTTCAAACATTAAGAGAAAATGACTGTTAGACCAAAATTGAATATTTCTCCTAAGGTATTTATCCAGGAAAAGACACAATAAAAATATCATTAGACAAATATTAAATGACATTTAATTTTTACATTTAACTAATCCCCTTTTAAAAAGTGACTATCACTGTGGAATGGGTACTTTGGCTCCATCCAAGCTTGGGTTCTAGTTCTAGCTACCATTGCCCAATAGCTGTGTGACTTTTAATTAAGGGATTTACACTTTGAACCTCAATTTTCTTATCTGCTAAAGAGGAAAGGATTCTCATCATTGAGGGAAGGGAGGGTCTGTTGTAAGGTTCTCAGTAATGTATATGGCACATTGTATCATGCTAAATCAATCATAGCATTACTAATTATTAAACAGAATGAAATTCCACAAGATCATTACTCTCAAATTATCACTTTTATGACATAAACATGAAACTGTAGATCAGATGCTATAAATAGAAATCTACTTTGAATATTTTATTTTTCTCTGTTCCAATAAAACTTTATTTATGGACACAAATTTGAAACCATAATTTTTTGACTCCTGATCCTAAACAAATAACTCCTCATTTTAAAAAAATTATCACTTTCTATAGTTGGCATAGAAAATTAGAAGATACTTGATATAGTGCTTTGATATACATATATATTATGAAAAGACTTTCTTTGTCTGGTAAATTAACAAATCCATCACCTCACATATCTTTTTGGTGAGAACATTTAAGTTCTAGTCTCTTTTTTATTATATTTTATTGATTATGGTATTATAGTTGTCCTGATTTTTCACACTTTGCTCCCCTCCACCCAGCCACTCCCTCAGGCAATCCCCCACCCTTGTTCATGCCCATGGGTCATCATGTGAATTCTCTGACTACTCCATTTTCTATACTGTACTTTACATCCCCTTGGCCATTCAGTAACTATCTATTTGTACTTCTTAATCCCCTCACCTCTCATCCCCCCCACCACTCCTCCTCCCATTTCTTTATCTTTAACCTTTGGCATTTTAGTTATCATGTGTCTTGGGGTGTGCCTCTTTGCATTCATCTTGTTTGGGACTCTCTGTGCTTCCTGGACTTGCATGTCTGTTTCCTTCACCAAATTAGAGAATTTTTTACTATTTTTTCAAATAGATTTCCAATTTCTTGCTCTTTCTCTTCTGCATCTGGCACCCATATGAAGTGAATGTTATATTGTTAAAGTTGTCCCATGGGCTGCTTACACCATTTTTTGGATTCTCTGTTACTCTTGTTGTTCTGATTGGTTATTTTTTGCTTGCTTATGTTCCAAATCATGAATCTGATTCTCAGTTTCATCCAGTCTACTATTGTTTTCCTGTAAATTGTTCTTTATTTCAATTGGTGTATCCTTCATTTCTAACTGGATCTTTTTTATGCTGCTGAGGTCCTCACTAACTTCCTTGAGCAATCTTATAACCAGTGTTTTGAACTTAGCATCTGATAGATTACATATCTCCACTTTATGTAGATCTTTTTCTGGAGTTTTTACCTGTCCTTTTATTTGGGCCATGTTTTTTTGTCTTCTCATTTTGGCAGCCTCCTTGTGTTTGTTTCTATGTATTAGGTAGAGTGTCTTTGACTCCATGTCTTGACAGTGTGGCCTAATGTAGTAGGTGTCATGTGTGGTCCAGTGGTACAGTCTCCCCTATCACCAAAGCTGGTACTCAAGGTACACCCTTCGTGTAGGGTGAGTACACTCTCCTCTTGTAGTTGAGCCTTGCTTGCTATTGGCAGATCAATATGAGAGATTTACCCAGGCCAGTCAACTGCAAGGATTAAATGTGACCACTTACCACTAACCTCCACCCTTTGTGGAGAATCAACTGTGCAGAAGCAGGGTGGTCTATAGCTATCCACTGGGTGTGCTGGCCCTGGAGTTTCACAGGTGGTGCACGCCAAGATTAGGCCCACTTGTGTTTTGCCTGGGGCACCCTGTTTGAATTATAAAGCAACTTCAGATAGCTGCTACTTGTGCTAGACTTAGAGATTTTCGAGCAAACCAAGCTGTGAATCTAGGCTGCTCATTCCAGGGCTGGGGCTCATGGAAGTCAGCTGCTGTTTGTTTTTTCATATGGAAAAGCAGCTTGGGTGGATCTGTAAGTTGGGGGAGATGGCAAGTCTCGGGATCTCCATGGCAGGTCAAGCAGTGTTAGCCAGGTTGATGGAATCTTACTAATGGCACCAGTCTGCTGGCTCTGTGGGAGTAGGGCCCAGGAAAGGGACAATGGCCTCTACTCACCTTAGTGCCAGACATCTCAGCCTCCCCCTGCACACAACTGCTGCCCCTCAAGCCTCTGGTGCCAGAGCTCAGAGGGAGTGAGTCTGAGTAGGTGAGTCCATGTGTGGGTTCTTTAAAAGGAACTGCTTGGGGCTCCAGGAGTTTCTTGAACCAACTCTATCCCTGCTTATTTTTGCAGCCAAAAATTGTAGGGACTTATCTTTTTGGCACTGGAACCCTGAACTGGAGAGCCTGGTTTGGGGCTGGGACTTCTCGTCCTGAGATATCTCTCCTGAATTTTTATCCACCACACATGGTTGTGGGACCAGCCTATTCCACCACTTTGCCCTTCCTACCAGTTTGGATGGATGTCATTAATTCCATAATTGTCAGACTTTCATTCAACTAGATTTATGTTGGTTCTGAGCAATGGTTGTTTCATATTTTAATTATAATTCTGTTGTGGTTGTATGGCGGGGTGAGCCATGTCTGCCTATGCCACCATCTTGACCAGAAGTTTATATTTCACATATTTTAGAGGTGTGTTAAAATTTAATTTAGCATATAGATCTTGTCATTTCATTCATTCATTCATTCAACCAATGTTTATTAAGATCTAGTAAGTGTTGGCAACTTCCCAGGCACTGGAAATGCAGCAGTTATATGTTACTCAGAGGGATGGAGGTAGAAGACAATAAATAAATAAAAGAAAATGTTAGTGGTAAGAACTATGGAGAAATGCAAATCAGGTAGAAGTGATTGGCCACTGTTTCACACCCCTATTTTTAAAAATTTAACAGCAACTTTATCAAGAGAAACCTACAGAAATTTTTTTGAAGTATTAACTAAATACTGTATTTTTCATCTTTGTGGATTTTAGAATTTTCTCTCTAGGCTATCTTTAAACTGAGAAGTCACCCCTTTTGAAATATTCAAGTCAATTCGAAGCTTAATGGCCTTTTCACCTTCTCACAGAATGAATGTTTGACAATTATATATTCATGGACTGTTCCTGTAATACTAATATTACCTCCAGGAAACAACCAGATTAATTGCATATATATTTTAAAATATTTATTTATTTGTTTTTTAGAGAGAGAAGAAGGGAGGTAGAAAGAAAGGGAGAGTAACATCAATATGAGAGAGAAGCATCAATTGGCTGCCTTTTGCCCCAATGCAAGACTGAACCTGCAACCCAGGCATGTGCCCTGTCCAGGAATTGAAACAGTGACCTTTCACTTTGCATGACAACTCCCAACTAACTGAGCCACACCAGTCAGGGCAGATTAATTGCATATTGAGTTTTCCTTGAAGAGAGGGAAACTGTGGCTGAGAAAGATCATTTTTAATTCAACAAAGTTTTACCTCTGGTAATTGGTGATACCATAACTCAAACTCAGGTCTTCTGTCTCCAGATTCAACATAGACTTTACCATGGACCCTCCCCTTACTTGGCAATCCCTACAAAGTCTCATAAAAGAAAGGTCAGGTCTCCAGCCTAGTGAATGATAATGCTTTGCACAGTGGAGACTTGTTGAGATTATTTTAGGTTTAAGCTATACCATTGTCTAAATATGATGGTGCTGAGGATTAAAACAGAATAAATAATATACTGACAAATGGAATTTATGAGGTATGAAACATCAGCTTCAAAACAATTTCATATATATATATAGAGAGAAAAAACCTGTTAGGCTGTTATGGAATTTTTCAAAGCAACTTTAAGTTTTATAATGGAGTTTTAAAACATTTTAAGTGCCTTTAAAAATACCTTCTGATTTAAATTTAAGAACAGTTTTATTCTTACTGGCTCAAAATTAGAATGATGCCCTAGTGAAATCTACAGGTTAAATGTCCAGATATACTTTGAATATGTAACATTTCTCTTAATTCTTTTGCTAGTCCACAAAGAATAGTAGAATCTAATGATGAAAATATTAGAGGCAATATGTTAAAAGACAAAAATATTGGTACTGCATCCAATTATTATGGTAGTTCTACCAGCACAATAAGAACACAACTGGACTCCAGTGGAGTTGTATCCACCCCTGGACTCTAGAAAAGCCTCATTTGTTTTCTCACAACATGAAGTTTGAAAATTCACATTACACTGTTCAGATTCCATTTGCAATATTTTAAAAATGAAATAATGACATTTTCTACTATTATAATTGGCCATGCCTTTGGTCCACACACATGGTGCTACATTCACTCCTCCCCACCCCAACTACATTTGGAATATAAAAGTCAGGAAACACAGGAAGCCCTAGGATGTTCAGCCATCCTTGATGACACAGTACAAACAGCTGAAGATGTAGGTCAAATGGCTTTCTAAAGTACGTAGCCCTGGAGTCCTGACAGGAAAGATATTTACCCAGAAATGTGTCAATTTAAGTATAACTTAAGATTGTCAGTTGAAAAGAAATTAGTTAATAAATAATATAGCATGACTGAAGGACAGGTTCCCTGCAATCACATCTTTTAAAGTAATCACATTTTGAAAGTATCTTTAGCCTCATTCTTTCAGGTTCTCAAAGCTAAGAGCTACAGTTCGTCATGGTAGAGATGACTTGGAACTAGAAATAAGAACATGTCAAGAGTAGAGGAATCTGGGTATAGTTTCAGTCAAGTGAGATAAATTGTAGCTCTAGAGAGCTACTCTGCATATTGTACTTAGAGTCGACAATAATAGTGTACACTTAAAATTTTGTTAGGTGGATAGATCTCAAGTTAACAGCTCTGTCCACAATTAAAAGCAAAGTACAGAGGGACCTGATGATGTTAGAAAATAATAACATTTTATTTGCAAGTGCCAATCGAAGCTCTTTAGAAAATCTTACTCATTGTACGTGTTGGATTAATCACCGTTATTTAGTCTCTTTATTTAAAAGTTTGCGTCCATTCTCTGTATCTATGAGTCTGTTTGTAGTTTGTTCATTAGATTCCACGTATGAATGCAATCATATGGTGCTTGTCTTTCTCTGACTGGCTTATTTCACTCAGTGTAAAGCTCTCCAGGTCCAGGGAGAAGGTTTGTGGGGCTGGATGAAAAAGGTGAAGGAATTAAGGAAAAAAAAACACTCATAGACACAACAACATGGTGAGTACCAGAGGAAAAAAGGGGTAAGAGGAGGTAGAGGAAGGTATAGGGGGATAAATAGAGAGGAAGGAGTCGGGGTGTTAAACACACACCACAATATATAAATGATGTATTATAGAATTGTGTACCTGAGACCCATATAATTTTGTTAGCCAAAGTCATCCCAATGAATTCAATTAAAATTTAAAAAAAATTCGTCAATACCCATGGCATATTGAATATCATGTAAAGCTGGTAGAGCCAAACCCTACTGAATCTACCAATTGAGTGTATGTGTTTATTCTGAGTTGGTTATAGTAAACCTCAAAAGCATGCCCCCATTTCCCTCACACTTTGCCTCTGTTGTATGTGTTTGTGTGTATCTTCAAATATTCTCAATGCTTAATATCAATTGTTATCCTATTCTCATTAGGTTGTGGAATCTGAAATAGACCTCAATCAAATATCAGGGCTCTCCTCTTCTTGCTGTCACTCCCTAGTGTCTAAGACCTGGTCCTTGGCATAGAGTAGACCCAAAGTAAATGTTTGTTGAATGAATAAATAACAGTTATGTAGAATTTGCTTTTCTAGCAGACATATTCTGTTAAATTTGGCCTTTCAGGCCTCCTCAGTCCTACCAGTCAGATGAAGAGTGAATCATTTCATAAAATTTATCAGTAGGATACAAGAATGAGAGAAGAGTGGTAAGAATTACAGCTCCCATTTTTTTCAAGCCCTTGCTGTGGACCAGGGAGGAGGTGGAATATGTTAGATACATTTAATCATTGAATTCTCACAGCAATCCTGTAAGTTGGGGAATATCATCCTCATTTTACAGAGGAGAAAATACAAGGCTTAACAGGTTTAGGAATTGGAACAGGACAAAGAACTAGGCAGTGATGACATGAGCTTTACCTGCAGGTGGCCTGAACCCAACACCTTTGCTTTTATCCAATGCATCTGGCCAATTTCTCTTTGGGATTTTTGTTTGTTTGTTTTCATTTTTCACTTGTTTGTTTTTTGCCTTGAAGTCCTTTCCCTCAATTCCGTCCTAGGACCCCTCTCACCTTTTATAAAGATTGAATACCAAACACCAGTACCGATAAAAACTGCCTTTTATCTTCTGCCAGAATTGGTAGACCCCGGGAAGCTCCCCTCTTTGCCAAGTGTCCCCCACAACAGTGCACTCCTCCAGCTGTCTTGCCAGGACAGCTCAGCTGGCTGTTAATAGGAGGATTGCTTATTGCCCTAGGCTGGCCTTTGCCTATCTCTCTCTATGTGTAGCCATCACTTCCCAAGCTAAGAATACTTTCTCTAGGTTACCTCCAAGTACCACACCTGGAGTTACTTGAGGCTATAACATGCCCAGAGCCCTCTTTTGTTCTCTCTTCCAAGGTAAGAATTAGTCTCCTGGCAAACTTGGTGCTTTCTATTTGAGTAAATTCTGACTTCCTGAGGATAGTTTTCAATTCTAATCAGTTATATTCTTGTTCTATTAAATTGATATTTTACTTAGAATTATCCTTTTTATTATTTCATTCTTCTTCCTTAAGGTCCTAACAGGTCATTCTTTTCTTCTAGAACTGAAGGACATCTAAGAACTCACCAACAGTCACAGTATGTGCAGCACAGAAAGTACATTTTAATGAGCTCTCCAGTAATATTTCTTACATCTGCTTAAAATAATTAGGTCACAATAGGATTGAAGGGAGCTTCAAGTACTTCAACATCTAACAAACCAGCTTTATTATCTGGAAAACAGGAAGAAGTGAAAAAAGCCACAGAATGAGAAAGCTATTAAACTCCTGTACTTAACAAAGGGTCAGAAGTCTCAGTGGAACAAATTCTAATTTGTATTACATGAGAAAGAGGGGAAAGGTCCCCTAAAGTACACAGGCCCATAGACCTCAAACCTTATCAGGGACACCCTGAATATTTGTCAAGCATTGATGCAGTAAGGCAGAAGTCTCCACTATGAGGACTCAGTTTGTACCTGGCATATGGAAGTTTACATAATTATCTTACTCCTGGATGAGGCTGTAGGTATTACTGATAACATCAGACATGGTACATTTAGCATCAACTTTCTCCTCTTGCCTTTGTTCATTTTAAATGGTAGAGTTTTCAACCTACTCCTTATGAACAATTTTCTCCTTTCAAACAAAAAATTAATTTTGTTTCTTACCTGTCTCCACCTAATCTTAGTTATATGTATGACTTTTGTGAAAATTAGAGAGTATTGGGGGCACTAAAATTTGATTGCTTTTAATATATAATAAGGTAATTTAATTGTTCGTTAGTAAAGTCTAGCAAAATCTAACTAGGTTGATTCTTCCTTGTATTTATGTAATTTATTTATCATTGTCCTCTGCTTTTCTCTTTCTTGATATTCTTTCTCTCTTTCTCTCTCCCTGCCCCCTCCCCCATACTTCTGTCATCAAATCCCTTTCTCTGATTCAGACTCTGACCTATCTATCTCTCTCTTTTAACGACCCTTGTAAGTATATTTGGTCCACCCAGGTAATCCAAAATAATCTCTGAACCTTAAGGTCCTCAATTTAATTACTCCTGCCCTCATAAGGTAGTATTTCCATGGAAGGAGATTAGTATATGGGCATCTTTGGATAGGTCATTTTTCTATCTACCACAAAATTATAAAGGAGTGCTATAAGAATAGTTACATAGAGAAAGTGGCAATTGTACTAAGTCTTAAAACACAAAGATGGAGAAGGCACTCCAGGGTAAGAGAGCAGCACAACAGCACTGGGCTTACAGTCAAAGAATGGCCAAGATTGCCTGGGGAATGGTAGGGTTGTAAGTAATTTATTGTTCACTGAAAACAATGAGAGGTGAGACTACAGAGGGAAGTGAGAACCTGAAGACAGAAGGTCTTGAATGCCATGCTAAGGAAGTTAAACTCTGTCTTTAGGCAGTGGGGAAAAGGGAGCAGGTCTTTGAATAATGGTAAGTGGGGAAAGGGAGGTGACAGTCAAATTTGCATTCTGGAAATAACACCCCTGCAGCATAATGGAGCCTGGAAGTTGTGGCGCAAGGCTGAAGGCATGTAGAAATGACAGGGGACCAAACTACCACTCTGGGCAAGTGATGACAGTGGCCTGGACCAATGTGGTAACAGGTGAATAGCGAGGAAAACACGGCTATGATCAAAATTAAGAATGCAGAATGAACAATGCTAGGTGCCTGTTTGAATGAATGAGACGAAAGAAAAAGGAATGGGGGATGCTCTCTGGTTTTTGACTTTGGGGATGAACTGAGGAAGTACCATGGGCTGAGACTCTGCATATCTCAAATGAGGCTGTTCCCTGGGTTTTAGGAGTCACTTCAAAAGGAACAATGGCTTTAAATGCTCATTAAGCCCAGTTTCCAAATGCCCCTTATAGTTTCACTTCCAATATTTCATTGGACTTGCAGCATTAAAAATGAGTACATTATAATCATAATCATTAATGAGATATTCACTAATGAATATCTCTTGTTTCCTCTGAAGCAAGCCCTACATTACCCAGCCCTTTCTACTTCCCTATGGCCTTCGTCTACCCATTATTCCCAGAGAACATGAATACATCAAACCATAAAAGCCAAATGCGGTAGCTTCCTCCTTTTCCTTGAGCAAGTCTAACACTTCCTTTTTTCAATGCTCAGATTTTATTTTTTAAGATTTATTTATGTATTTATTTTTAGACAGAAGGAAAAGGAGGGGGAAAGAGAGGGAAAAAACCACCAATGTGTGATTGCCTCTCATGTGCCCCCTATTGGGGACCTGGCTTGAAACCCAGGTATATGCACTGAGTGGAAATCAAACTGGTGACTCATTGGTTTGCAGGCCAGCACTCAATCCACTGAACCACACCAGCCAGGGTGTTTTCTCACATCTTTGCTCTAGTTGTTTTCTGGACTTGTGTTAAAGCATTGCCTCTAATCCTCTCCCCACAGACCTCTGGTTCTCAGCATTTTGGTTTTCATCCTAGCATCTACCAAATACAGCGGTAAGGCTGAGTGAGATCAAAATGTGCCCAAGTCTCTGTAAATCTCATCCAAAAGAACATTCTGCTCATCTTCGAATTCTTCAAAAGAAGGAGGGTGTCTCTGGATTTGGTTGAATATTCAGTTCTGACAATCCACAACCTAGGGCTCATCTCCTGGCGATAAGACTTACTTGTTGTGTGATGTTAGAGAAGTTGCCATGTTCTGAGCCTCAGTTTCTGCAATGTAGAATTAGGACAGTATCGATCTTGCAGGTGTACTGGGAAGATCACTTGAGATAATACATGTAAAACATTTTATTCAGGCCTGGCATTTATAAATGCCCTCTAAACATTACTTATTCTTTTGATTATGAGTATTTTATTAACAACTATTACAATGTGGCTCATGAATAAATAATAAATAGATTTCATGTGGTAGATCCATATTCCTCCTGAGAACTTGCCTGGTCTTGCCTCAAGCCTTATCACATATTATTTATCCTCCTCCTCTCCCACTGCAGTTACAAGAGCTCCCTGTTATTTCCTCAAACATACCAAGTGGCTTGCCCTTCTCAGAATCTGCACCCAAGGCTAACTGCTTCAAGACTACCTCCGTTTCAGTCTTTTGGGCCTGAATGTGCCTCCTCAAAGAAGCATTCCCTGTTTACCTTATCAAAGAAGACCCACCTGTTATTCTCTACCATCATATATGGACATATTTTAATTTTCTTTATTATAATTTTATATTTGTTTATTCATTATTGCTTGTTGCTCACACCATAGTTTAAGCACCAAGAGAGCAGCATCTATCATCTACCTATCTATCATCAATCTGTTGTCTCCTGCACCTACACTTCTGGCAGACAATGAATATTACATTTAGATGTTCATTTTTTTGTTATAAGGAAATCTGCACACACCTTTGGTAAAATTGCTTTGGATTGGAAGACTATTCCAGGAAGGGTCATATGTCAAATAAAACCTTGAATTCAGTGTTATGAATTATTACTCATTCACCTTTGATTTAGGTAATTGAATTACACTTTATTCTCAGAACATAGGGTACCAGCTTCCTAGAGTCATTTCATTGATCACAGAGGTCACAAAAGGTGCCCTTCTTAAATTGTGTATTGTTATAAAATGAGCTTTAAAATGATGGTATCAACTCAGATCTATTATGACAGGGAAGAAATAAAAACATTAGACTGGGAAATTATTGTTTACATACTTCAGTGTGCATCCATTAAAATATGCATTCCCAACCAACTCCACTGAGGAAGTCAAACATCATAAGGTTTTTAGTATTCTCAAATTGGCCTCTTGGACATGCCTTTTGGTTTCCTGTAAGGGGAAGTGTGCTGGTGTGGCATTCAGACCCAGGGCCATCAGAGAAACAAATGGGAGCTGGGCTCCAAGGTTCCATTGAGCTCCTCTGCTCTGCACACACAGTTCAGCTGTCCTGGCGGCTGCTAACCACATTCCTCAGAGACCAGTTATTCCATTAGAAATCAAGTGAATGCCACACATGGTCATTGAGGTTTCCAACATGCCAGTAGGCTTCACAGTAGAATCTGCCACTTTCTTTTTTTTAAGATTTTATTTATTTTAAAGTACTTTTATAAAAATGTGTGGGTTCTGCCCTGTTTGGAGGGAAATGAGACATGCAACTCCATTAGTTCAACAAAGCAGTATCAAATGCTCCTTCCTAGCTAAGCATTTTGTTTCCCTAATGACAGTTTTGTCGTGTTGGTCTTTATTTACCTTCATCAAAGAACTTTTCTCTAATGTTTTTTCCTAGTTTTTAGGTAACCTGCCTGAGGTGCTGGAGGTTTGCTCTGGGTATGCTTACACTCACTGAGATCACTAATTTGCAGACATGATGAGAGCACTTCTGCAGTATGAGGAACAAAGAGATAACCAGGAGACGAGTTGTGCTCTCAAAGTACTTCCAGTCAACCAAGGAAAAGAATGTAGTGGCATCATGCCTTGTTGTAATTCTTAATGGTTTCGTCTTAAGTTACTTTCTTCCTACCTCTTCAGTAGATATTTAAACTTTTTCTTAGTTCCTCAAATTCCTAATCTCCTCCTTGATTTTATTCACAATGTGATCTCACTTTTTTATTCACTGGAAAGATAAGGCTCTTCTACATAGGGCCCCTACTTTCCCTCCTTTTGAGCTCAACATGACTTCCTGCCCCATCAAGTATCTTCTTTTTGTCTCTTAAGGGAAGAATTGTCCCTCACATTCATTAAAAACAGTTTTGTTGGTCAACTACTGTTAGCAAGGCACTTTCCACTTATGTTTCTCTCCCTATGCCTTCCAATTTTCTCCTTCCCATGCAAATCCCTTCTTTTAGAATGATATCACTGTTTCTTTCATAATTGTCTCTGATTCCCACAAATAAATAAGGTGACTTTGATAGTATTTTAAGCTTGCTAGATGTGTTGAACAGTACTATAAGTTTCATCTGAAAGACAAGTTTTATAAAAGGTCGTTCTGCTTTTAGTCACAGATCACTAAATAGCTCCACATTTTTGGTCCCTTCTGCAGTGCTGCAGTGCTGTAGATGGGGTATATATATATATATATATATATATATATATATATATTTACCAGGATAGTGTATATGCACTCCACTTGACAACATAATACTCAGAAACTAAAACCAATTTATTAAATATTAAGTAATTTGAGGTATTTTTATCAAGTAATTGTGGAGGTTTTTGTCTTATTGTCTAGGAAATAATGTTCTATTACATAAAATGTATAATCCTTTAGGCTATAGTGACCTTTCATTTCATTAAAACATAATGAGAAAAGCCTTCTCTCTCATAATGAGGCAGAACTAAATGGATTCTTAGAACAATCAATGAAAGATTATTAAGAAAGATTTTTTTGTTAAAGAAAAGATAATATACTTTCATCTAAGTCCTGCAGTATTATAATAATGTAACAGAATGAGGCTTCCTCACTTTAAAAGGTGTTTCAGGAATTTTGATTAAGATCATTTAAAATATCTTTTTTAAAACACGAAAACTGCTTACATATTTATTAAATAAAGTATTTAATTTTGTCTATACATATATATTCATACCTAGATTGGTTTATAATATGAGCTCCACCTTAAAGAACTTTAAAAATTTTTTTAGTATTTTTTATTGATTATGTAATACAGTTATTCAATATTTCTCTCCCCTTTATTCTGCTTCACCCTGTATACTCCCCACACTATCATTCCCCCACCTGAGCTCATGTTCATGGGTCACACATATAAGTTCTTTGGCTTCTCCATTTCCCATACTATACTTAACCTCTCCCTGTCTATTTTCTACCTACCATTTATGCTTCTTATTCCCTGTACCTTTTCCCTCATTCTTCCCTCTCCCCCTTCCCACTGATAACCCTCCATGTGATCTCCATTTCTGTGATTCTGTTCCTATTCTAGTTATTTGCTTAATTTGTTGGTTTTGTTTGTGTTTTTTTAGGTTTAATTCTTGATAGTTGTGAGTTTGTTGTCATTTTACTGTTCATAATTTTTTATCTTCTTCTTTTTCTTAGATAAGTCCCTTTAACACATCATATAATAACGACTGGGTGATGATGAACTCCCTTAATTTGACCTTATCTGGGAAGCACTTTATCTACCCTTCCGTTCTAAATGGTAGCTTTGCAGGAAAGAGTAATTATGGATGTAGGTCCTTGCCTTTCATGACTTGGAATACTTCTTTCCAGCCCCTGCCTACAAGGTTTCTTTTGAGAAATCAGCCGATTGCCTTATGGGCACTTCTTTGGAAGTAACTCTTTCCTTTTTTCTTGATGCTTTAAAGATTATCTCCTTATCTTTAATCTTGGGGAATTTAATTATGATGTGCCTTGGTGTGTGCTTCTTTGGGTTCAACTTCTTTTAGACTCTCTGAGTTTCCTGGACTTCTTGGAAGTCTATTTTCTTTGGCAGATTGGGGAAGTTCTCCTTCATTATGTTTTCAAAAAAGTTTTTAATTTCTTGCTCTTCCTCTTCTCTTTCTGGCACCCCTAGGATTCTCTGGATGTTGGAACATTTAAAGTTGTCCCAATGGTTCCTAAGTCTCTCCTCATTTTTAAAAATTCTTGTTTCTTCATTCTGTTCTGGTTGAATGTTTTTTTTTCTTCCTTCTTCTCTACACTGTTGACTTGAGTCCTGGTATCCTTCCCCTCACTCTTGTTTCCCTGTACATCTTTCTTTATTTCACTTCTCATAGCCTTCACTTTTTTCTGTATTTTTTTACTATAGTCAATGATTTCTTTGAGCCTCCCTATTACCAGTATTTTGAACTGTGCATCTTGTAGGTTGGCTATCTCTTTCTCACTTAGTTGTATTTTTTTTCTGGAGATTTGATCTGCTCTTTTATTTAGGACATATATATTTTTTCATCTCGACATGCCTGTTATGTAGTAAGGGGTGGAGCCTTGGGTATTTGCCAGGGTGGGACAACTCACATGGCTGCATTGTGAGTACTGGCCTGGGAATCAAAGGGTAGCCAGTTTGATTCCCAGTATAAGACACATGCCTGTATTGTGGTCCATGTCCCCTGTAGGGGGAGTGTAAGAGGTAACCATACATTGACATTTGCCCTAGCTGGTATGCTTCAATGGATTGAAAAACTTTTAATAATGGAAAATTTCAAACATACAGAAAGAAACACTGAATAGTATAATAAGCCTCTGTTTCCTTATAGCCTACCTCCAAAAATAATCAACTCATAGCCAACATTGTATCTTCTATACTTCCATCTTTACTCTCTCCCCAAGCATCATATCATTTTTCCAGTAAATAAATTGGTATGTATCTCTCAAAGGTATTGAAATAAAAGCAACACAATACTACATCACACATTCTAAAAATTAGCATTGAATGTCCCATTTAATCTCATAATTTTTTTAGTTTCCTTGAATCTAGATTTAATTAAAAAATCTATCATTGAATTGATATATCTCAGAAAACCTTTTAATCTGTAAGCTCTTATCTTTCAATCTCCCTTTATTTTCCTCTTTCTCTTGTATATTTTTGTAATTAGTTGCTGTTTTTAAATAAACAAGATGTTTTCCCTGGAGAGTTTTTCATCATCTGCATTTTGCTGATTTCATCTCTGTGGTATCATTTTACATAGTCATCTCTCTTCTGTACTTTTTTGTAACTTGAGAGTTAGCCATAGAGACTTGATCAATTTTTTTTTAATGATTTTTTTCTTTTCACCAAGAATACTTAAAATTTTGTAAGGTCTTCTTCCCTTAGAAGCACATACTACCTGGGTGCCTCTGCTTTTGTGGTATCAGTCATCAGCATTTAAATTAGGGATTATGTCTTAGACAGCTGGGTTTCCATAACAAATTGCCACAGGCTCAATGGTTTATATAACAGAAATTTGTTTTTCATAGTCTGGAGGCTGAGAAGTTCAAGTTCAAGGTGTCAACAGTTTCATTCTGATGCCTCTTCTCTTGGCTTGTAAAGGACTACCACCTTATTGTGTGTTCACATGGCCTTTTCTCAGTGAGTGCACATGGTAGTGGGATGGATGAAGATAAAGAGAGAAAGAGAGCAAGCTCTTCTGTTTCTTCCTATGAGGACGCCAATCCTATGGGATTATGACCTTGCTTCATCTTAATTACTTCCTTAGAGGCAACAGTTCCAAATACAGCCACACTGTAGGGAAAGGTGGAGGGAGTTAGGGCCTCAACACATGAATTTGTGGGGGCCAAACATTCAGTTCACAGCAGGTTCCAATTATGTCATTTCTCCTTTATTATTAGGGTGACTAGTTATATAAAGGGACACTTCCTCTCTACTACTGTTTGATCACTTACTGGTAGCACTCTTAAAGAAAAGGCAAGAGAAAAGATTGATTCTCCCATTTTAGTTTCTATTTTTGTAAAATAACGTATGACTTCACTAGTATCTTCTAATAGGAACCAATAGATTTTTATGTTTAGTCTTCCTTTTAGTATAGACATGACCTCATGGACTCAAGCTATCATTCTGTATCTGTGTTTCCTTGGATAAATCATTCAACCCTTCTAATCCATAGTTTACCCAGCTGTAAAATGATAATGTTTATGGTACCTACCTCACAGAGTAGTGAGATTTCAAAGAGGTAATATCTGTAAAATACCTGCTGACTAAGTAGCAGCAACCATTGTGTTTTTATGGTTGATGTTTCTGACTATAATCAGAAAATATTACTTTAGCATATACTTAAAACTTTCTGTAGAAGTTTCTTCAATATGAATGATAAACTCCCTGTTTTAGGTTTGCTTCTTATTACATAATCAAATCATATGTGGTAGCAAGTTTCCTGTTATTACAGAGGTGATTTGATGCATCATGTTTGAGAGATTCAGGCATTGATTTCCAGGGCAAGAATAAGAATGACCAAAACAACGCCATGAGCATCTTGAAGTATGAGCAGTGGAGAGATTCAGTTTGCCAATGCAATGTTTAGAGGAAGCAGAATACAGAAAGGCCTTCAACTCTCTATAAATAGCTATTACATGTTTCAAAATTCTTCTGACAATAAGTAGTTATTGTTAGGGTGGTCAGTGGTGTGGGCTGTGAAAGAATTCACAAAGAGAAGAAAGTGCAGAGAGTAAAGGTTTTTATTTTTACTATCCCAAGGAATGGAAAAGACTAGGTGTGGAGATATGCATCAGCACCAGCCCTGGGGGTGGGGGGGTGCGGTGGGGTTAGGGCTGGGAGTTTTTACTGGGTAATGGGGTAGTTGCAGGGCAGGATGTTTCCGTTGGTCTTATATAGGCTACAACTTGTTTTGATGTTATGTTTGGGTACAGTGTTCAGTTCAGGCATTGTGGTCTAGTATGTCCTTTTTCATAAGTTCCTGGAGCCTCTGAGCCTTCAGGGTACTTCCAGTAATTTTCTAGTCCTGAAGATAACGGCTCATANGAGAGTAAAGGTTTTTATTTTTACTATCCCAAGGAATGGAAAGGACTAGGTGTGGAGATATGCATTAGCACCAGCCCTGGGGGTGGGGGGGTGCGGTGGGGTTAGGGCTGGGAGTTTTTACTGGGTAATGGGGCAGTTGCAGGGCAGGATGTTTCCATTGGTCTTATATAGACTACAACTTGTTTTGATGTTATGTTTGGGTACAGTGTTCAGTTCAGGCATTGTGGTCTAGTATGTCCTTTTTCATAAGTTCCTGGAGCCTCTGAGCCTTCAGGGTACTTCCAGTAATTTTCTAGTCCTGAAGATAACGGCTCATAAAAGAATCAGGGTCAGTCATTCTGTATGCAGTCCAGCCAGTCCAGCCACCTGTAAGAAAAAGGGTCTGAGAAAGGGGCTTTTGTCCTATCATTATTCCCCCCTCTCATTTTTGAGATGAATTTATTCTTAATGACCTGTACCCATTGTGGTTCTGAAGAGTAGGAATGAAGTTCTCTTCTTCTGGATCTACTTCCTGCAGATTATGCACATAGAGTTGTCCCTGCCTGTGGATCTGGATGTGGGTCATTAAGAGGGAGAGGGTGGAACTGGACAGCCTAAAAGGTGAGAGCTGTAGCCAGAGGTTATTTGTGAAAGGAGTCTCCTAAGCTTGGATGCTTTTTTTTTTTTTTTTAGATTTTATATATTTTCGAGGAGAGGGGGAGGGAAGGAGAAAGAGAGGGAAAGAAACATCAATGTATGCTTGCCTCTCACATGGCCCCCACTGGGCCCTGGCCCACAACCCAGGCATGCGCCCTGACTGGGAATCGATCCAGCGACCCTTTGGTTCACAGCCCATGCTCAATCCACTGAGCTACACCAACTAGGGTAGAGCTTGGATGCTTTGTTGGATGAAAAACATAAGATGTCTTAGGAGAAATGACCAGAAAGCGACAACAAAGAGAAAAGTTGAAATAGGACATAAGAAAGGAGTCAGCCAGGAAAACTAGGACTCAATGTTGGTCTTAAAATCCCCAAAAGGGAAAGGCAGAATAGTATGTAAATTCTTTATGGCTGACACTGCATCAGTAGCTCTCAATAATTCCAAGTCAAGGGATGAAAGAAAAAATGAAACATTAACATGGAAGAAAACTTGAACACTATGATTTAATTCAGTTCGTTGGTGGCAATTGGCATTGTGATTTCCATTTAAACATGTTTTCTTCCTAAAATTACCCTGATTTTATTAAAGAGACTGCATTAAGTACAGTTTCAATTTGGCCTGATTATTTCCATGAACACAATAAGAATAGTAATTGATTGTACAGGCTCTTTTAAATCTTCTTTGCTGGAATTTTATTAGGAACCTTCAGATTGAGCTTTAGTCAGCCTCTCAGGTCAAGAAGGTAAGCCACACAGTTGCCACCTGATTTTGCCTGAATACCTATAACTTTGGGTAGGTTCCTCAAGTTCCGGATGTCCCCAAAATGTCTTGAGGTTCCTTTCTTGCCATACTTTAGGAAAGCATCCTTTGCTCCTTACCTGGAAAGACTGCCAGTAACCACATGACCAAGCAAGGTACCAGGCCATTTCTCCAAGGGGCTCTTGTTGGCTTCGAATGTCAATATTAAATCGTAAGGCTTTCAGATATCATCCAGAGTCTAGGCGTGATTCTTTTGATCATGACATTCCAGACAAAGACTTGGTTAAATAAAACCACATTTGGAATTGCTGCTATTAAAGAGAATAGAGTCTTATTGAATTTATGCCAACAGATTTCCATGAACATAATACTCATTAAGACTTGCTGAATTCTGGAGGGATTAAGTAGGGAGAAAATTATAAATGCTTCAGTATTGCATAGGAGGGTATAACTTACAAATTGTTCTAGGGAAAAAAGTTTCCTTATAACTGGAAAAAATTAAATTGGCAATATTTTAAATCAATTTTTGTTTTGATTATTTGCCTGTATTTTCATGAATCCAGTTATTCCTTAGGGTCCTATAAATCTTCATTTATTTTAAATATATTACCTGCTTAGATACCTGTAATTTAAAGTGAGCCAAAGTTCTTTCCATGAACCTTTCCAAAGATACATTTTCAAATGCATTAGAGTAAAACAATGACTGTTTATAAATGACAAAATTTGAAATGGCATGGTTATAGATTTGGTTATAATGCAATTGATAAAGCACTTTGCTTTGTTGTAAGATATAACATCTCCAAGATAACAATTTCTTGGTAAGTAATAATTACTATGACATGACATAAAATAACAATATAAAGCTCATATTTTTGGATTTAACACACAATCTCTTTCTGTATAAAAACCAAACAGTATACAAGATTTTAAAACACTGTACAAGACTTATCAGAAGTGTGCATTAAGCATTGGAAACAATTCATAAATTCATAATGTTTGGGTTACAAATGCTCAGAGTACCACTGCTTGATGTCCTCACAGGGACAATTGCCCTTGGCTTGTCTGGTGTCATTGACAGGACACCTGCTATCCCTGAGTGTTTCCTATTTGAGCGTGGCTTTAAAATTTTGCAAGTTTCTTCCTAGGGTGGGTTGAGTTTTCTAGAGCATCTATTCTGATAAAAATACATGCATACAAATAGAATAGTTATTATTCTGTTTGGCAAAGCTTCTCATGTAATTTTAAGCATATTAAGTTGATCTAATTTGTTCAAAAAGTTTCTCTTTTATGAGGAGAGGGAATAAATCCTTGAGGTATGCCAGGTGCCCATTGAAATAACCTTAAGTCATTTCTCAGTTTTTAAAATTTAAACTCTGGGAAGATTGTCACACCAGCTTAACTAAAAGATTATAACAAAATCTTGTCATATATATATATATATATATATATATATATATATATATATAGTCATAACCCTAAAAGACATTGATCAAACTTAAAACCAGCTTTGATATTAAATAATTTGTCCAAACCATAGGATCCTGTTTAATATATACTAGTATTTAATATTTTTAAGCCAATAAAATATTATAACCTCCTTATGCCATCTGGAAGTAGAAAACAGATCACACGTAATATACAAATACATATCACATATAGGCCATACACATAATTTTAACTACTAATTTTTTGTATAGAAAGCATAGATTTTTCTCTTTTGTTTTTGACAACTTTTAGGAAGACTAAAAAGGGGATGGAAAGTCCTAAATACCTGTTAAGACCCTCAATAAAAACTTTAAGGACTGTTAATGAGTGCTGGAAATAATGTCTTGGCTCCAAGGAATGAGCAGCAGGAAAGAGCCTGGATGGGGCTGCTTCAGCCTCTGAAAGGTCAGAAACCTGGTAACAGAAGATATATAGGGCAGGTGGAAGACTGGGAGTCATAGTCCACACAAGAAGAGGAATATAAAGAGATGGATGTGTTTACCCTGTGCCTGAGGATGACCCTACCAATGATGAAAGCACCAGACAGATGCACTGAATGGACTTAACCCACTCAGAGAGATAGATAATGTAGCAAGACAAGAATTACAGGCATCACTGTAAGTCTCTGGGCTGTTCTGGGCTATTCTGAGTAAAGTGGGTCCCCTGTTAAGCTGTCCCTGAGGCTCTCATGGAAGTTAATAATGACAAAAAGGTGGTTAGCAAACATTCAGTCAGTCTTAAGATTAGTTTTTTCTTGGGAGCTTCCTAAAATAGATGGCAGAAATGGGTGTGGTTGGGAGAAACCTAGCCTGAAAGGGGGGTGTGACAGAGGGGAGAGGTCTGAGGAAAAGAAGTAGGAAGATGAGATGAGGGGGGTGTTAAAGAATCAGGTGAAGGGGCAGAAAAGCAGCTTGAGTTTAAAATGCCCCTTTTTCCTCTGCATTGGCAGGCAGGTCCAGTTGTCCCCAGGACTGAGCATCTCCCAGGTCTTCGGAAGGAGAATTCAGAGCGTTTTACAGTTGGGTGGGGTGAGGGGGCAGTTAGAGTAAGGCAAGTTTAAGTAAGAGGCATAGTTAGGAGAAAGAGGCCTGGGATCCCTGTTGAAGGTTAAAATCTTGTCTCCTCTCAAGAACTAAACCTAATGAGGGGATTGAGATGGTGACAGTACAGGTCTAATTGGAGGATAGTGTTACAGTTAAGAGATCTGATCATGGGCCAGATTTCCTGGTCACCCAGTTTGTATTGAGGCCAGGCTGTGTTGCAATAGAAAATCAAACACTTGGCCTTGAGGTCCATATGTCTCAGAGACTTCAGGTTCTTAAGCAGATATCCCAATGGGGAGTCCTTGGGTGGGGTAGTTTGGGTATTGCCCATGGTGAGAACTACTAAAAAGAAAAGGGAAGGATATATCAAAGAGAAGAACAATCAAGGGGTGGGAGCGGGATTTGAGAGGGGCATCACAATCCAAAGAACCTAGAGTTCTGAGGCCAGAGCTGAGAGCAGGCCGAACATGAGGTTTGTGAAAGTGATAGACCCAGTACCAGGGTTTATAACAATGAGATGAGGGGATAAGCTATCATTTTCAAGAAGATATTTCCACCCCATGATTCAGAGGCTTACTAATTGCTGGCTGTAAAGATGGCTGAGGAGGAGGCTGTACACAGAGTCCAGAGAGTCCAGAGAGAAGGATTAGAATCCTCTCTCCAAGCTTCACAGAGACAGGGTTAGGTGGTTAGCACAGGTCAAGCTTCTTCTGCCCACTGCTCCCCTAGTCGAAAGTCTCAAGAGGCTGGAGGAGAGGAAGAAATAGAGAATGTTCCTGTATGGACCACCAGAATGTTAGAGTGGTTGATGTGGGCTGTGGAAGAATTCACAAAAAGAAGAAAGTGCAGAGCGTAAAGGTTTTTATTTTCACTTTCCCAAGGGACAGAAAGGGCTAGGTGCTGAGATATGCACCTGCACCAGCCCTAAGGGGTCAGTAATGGTTGGCTGTATAGCCTGATGTTTCAACTGGGCTGCAACTGGTTTCAATGTTATCTTTTGAGTGCAGGATCTGTCCAGTCGTTGTGGTCCAGTATGTCATGTTTCATAAGTTCCTGGAACTTCTGAACCTTCAGGGTACTTCCAATAACTTTCTAGTCCTAAGGATCAAGGCTCATAAAACAATCAAGGTCGGTCATGCTTTATGGGGTCTAGCTAGCTCTGGCAAGGAGGGCCTGAGAAAGTGGCTTTTGTACTATTAGTTATGACTATTTCTTAACTGCTCTGTTCACATGATCCTGTGCTTGTCTTTCATTAAGGTAATGCTAAATTTAAAACAAAACAAAACTTTTAAAAGAAGAGTGGAGAACAAGAGAAACTCCTCTAATGGCCCTTGCTGTCTAGTGAAAAGACATTAATTGAATGTGGCCAATTGGTTATTGATTAATATTTTTTCCAAAGTAGTCTTATGTTATTCTAATTTGCTTTATAGATGTCGTACAACTCTACTTCATGAAATACTTAAATCTTAAAGGGGAAATGCCAAATACACTGAATTCAATCATAATAGAATCGCATTTGACTTTTTTTTTCTATTCAGAGAACACTGAACACAGTAATATGAGGCCTTCTCTAAAAATTAAAAATGAGGTTTAAGGTAACATAGCTTCAGATTTAAAAAAATCTAATCATTCTTCATTATTCTGAAAACCTTGCTTCTGACAAGAAATAGTTCATGCCAGCATGTTCAGTGTGTATTACTAAACTACAGAATGGTGGCTCTGTTCCATGAGTTTACCTTACTCTAATTTTTCTTTCAACCATAAGTATGCTATTAAGGTCTTTATCTTCAGTGATTTTCTTAAATTCTCTAACAAATGGTTATGGTAGGTAAGGAAATTCAGAAATTCCATATTATACATTTATCCTGGAAGAATGTCAAATTCAAAAGCAGTATAATAGGTAAGAAATTAATTCATGAAACTCTCCAATCAGGTATCAAAGAAATGTTGTCAGTTCTAGGTGAGAAGCCCTGTTGAATTTTTACTTTTTCTTGTTATTCCATTATGACAGATATGAAAGAACTGGAGTTGATTCCATTAAAAATAATTACTGTCATTAAATCTGATGAAAGATAAGTCATACTTCTTATTCAACTTATGATTGACATATGTTCCCATGAAATATTTTGAAATATTTTTACCTTGATTCTAAAGAGTGACTTGGCCAAAATATTTTAATAAATAAGCATGGAAGAAATATTGCTTTATTTACTTTATCTGCAAATATAAATAATGCAAAGGTAGTATTGAAGATAATTCTGGAAAGGAGTGGCTTTTCTTTGATTTTATAATTTTTATTCAAATGAAAGTTAAAAGCAGCACAGCCATCTATTGACAGGCCTGAACTTACTTTGCTCAAGTCACTGAGAGGTTGTCTAAATTTGTATTTTTTAAGAAAATATCTTTTGAGTTACCCAGGTCCTACAGGCTTGTTGGAAGGAATTAAAATAATATGAAAATCATTATAAATAGCTTCTGCTTGCAACTCTGTAGACCTTAGCTATTAAAAATGTATGTATGTATATGTACAAATATTTCCTTTTATGTAAATGCACTGCATGTATGTTATACTTGACAATTTGCTTTTTCTGCTTTATAAAAGATTATAACTTTCTATATTTCTATTTTTAACTACTATATAATATTCCATGGGTTGCCTTAGAATTTATTTGATCACCCTGCATTATTTTATAGGCATGAATATTGTTTCTAATTTATTTTTACTATTTCAACCATTCATTTTACTTTAAAGATTTGTGTCAGGCTTTATGTTGGAAAATAAAATTTGAGCATAAGTTTACATTTTAATTCATGGGTCTGTGTTAAATCTAGCTATTTCATATTTCATATAAAGACACAGAAATTTCTAGGTACTAGCCAGGGAAAAGGAAATGACCAGATATTGAATGGGCTCAATTGTCCTGTCTTGATTTTATGAAATGTCATCAATGCTTATTTCACGTAAGCCCCTCTCTTTCAGAAGTTCATGTGGCAAACAGTGGAGACTGACTAACTAAGCAATCATTCCCATGCCTTGTGCCCTTGCCTACCTATGGAGTCCAAGAAAACTTAGTGTTTACTTCCTTGTCTCCCATGCAGCTAAAGGTGTCCAGGGATACAGTAGCCATTTTGTGACTATGAGGCAAAGACCATAATAACCAAAGAGATGTTGGCCTTGCCATCACCAATATCAGTAGCCACCTGGTTTTGGACTTCTCTATATGTATAAAAAACATACAGAGAAACCACTACAGGTCAAACTTTGTTTAAGCCAGTACAGGTCAAACTTTCTGTTACCTATGACCAAATATTTTGCTTATTCATTCTCCAAACTGCAGATTGCAGAAAATGAAAATAGAAATTTTTTGCTATGCAAGTAATTTGGAGTTCTGTTTCTGCAGTGCTTGGTTAGATAGAACTCCTCAGGTGATGGTGGTTATGAAGTACTTCTGTAAAGCTGCTTTTGTCTGGGAAGATGTTACACAAATCATAAAGCAGCAGGAAGAGCACTGTGTCCCAGATTTAGCAGGTAGCATGAAATGGAATGCAGTGTGGAAGGTACTGGAGCTGATTAAGAACAAGATGATTATATACAATAACAGGAAAAGCATATGGCTGTATGGGAGAAAGCTCTTGACAATGGCTTTCGGTGCCTCCAAATCAGGTACATTTATATTGTCTTCCATGGACAACTTGCAGTTTTTAATTTTCACATGATGGTCCCACCCCATGTTTTACATGATTGTTCACAAAAGCCTTCTGGGTCAGAGTTTTGCCATAACCATAAACTGATGTGGCTTGGTCAATTTCCTTGAAAAAAATCCAGTATCAGAAGAAGCAGAAACACTAAAATAGAGAAGTGAACAAACACAAATAGAAATGGAACATTAAGTTTTAGAAGTTGGGGGCCTCCTAGGGAGTGAGTGGGTATGAGGGAAGCCACAGTTAATCAAAAACTCTTTCTGCACCAGAAAATATCTTTACAGGAATTAATTCTTAGTTTTCTAGGGCTACTTTTGAGGTAATCAGCTTCTACAAACAGCTGTGTTTCCAGAAATGCTCTTCAGGGGTGCTGAAGAGAAATGGTTCCTCAGCCCAAGATAAATCATAAAAGGAGATGGCACAAGAGAGGCTCATTACAGGGGGTAGGAGGACAGAAATTGGGTCTCTTTAACCTATAAACTGTTGAATGTTTCAGATGTATGAAAGTGGGAAAGCCAACCCCATCCCTCACTGTGAGTAGGTGACAGGAGGAGGAACTTGTAAATTGGCATAACCAACTTAAGTCAGGCTTCTTCAATGTTGTTGTCATGTCAGACCCTAATCCCCCTCCCCTCATGGCCTGTGATACTGCAGGCTGAATGAAGGCTGGTGCTGCTGATGCAAAACACAAAGTCTGCCCTTCAGATCCACGTAAATGGATGTGAAGGGCAGACTTACATCTTACATCCTATATTAGTGCTTTGTCTTACAAATGCTTCATTTAGTGCTCACTGGGCTTTCTGAGCATTAATGTGACCGAGAAAGCTTTAACAAGCCCACAATTGACATTTCTGTATTAGTCTTTCCATAACATGCTTCACAAGAGAGACCCCTTCACAGCTCTGGCAGAGTGGAGAAGGAAGATAAACTTTAGAAAAAGGCAGACCTGAGTTCAAACCATGACTACTCCATGTACCAATAAACCTTGTGACCTTCACACACTACTTAACCTTAGTTTTCTCATTATCTGTAAAATGAGGAAACATGCTTCTATTTTTGGAGGAATGTTGAGAAGATTCAATGAGCTCATGTAAATAATGAAGAGACTGATACAAAAAAACAAATGTGGTTGTTTTATTATTACTATCATCATTATCATCATCACCACCACCACCATCATCATTACAATGTTTATCATTATATTCTTCAGTGCCAGAACACTTTCCCAAGCACTTCATCCTCTCATCTTATCTTGCCCGCTCATTCATAGGCAGGGTAGAGAAAAGTCGGTTTACAGTTGTGAGTATACAAAATATGGTGTTTATTCTTGTTTATAATAATGAATAATGACTTATTATTTATTATTATATCATTTTCTATATGAACAACTGTAAACTACTTTTGCCCCATCCTGTATTCATTCACTTAAGATTTCTGAATCATTTATGATATTTTGGCACACTAAAAGACACAAAGTTTACTGAGGTGTTATCTTGTTGGCAAAGGATTTGCAGACCATCTAGGGAAGGCAAGCACTTGCTCATCTTCCAGCAACTAGCCACACCCTGTCTCAATCCACTCTCCACTGCAATCATTGTGTTCTTTCTGAAGTGCAAATTTGGTCTTGCTCCCCTCCCCCGCACTGAGCATCCAATCCCCTCATGAGATCCAGGTTTCTTCATATTGACAAAGTTTCTGTAAGGGCCAAATAATAATATGCTTGGCTTTGTGGACCACAGGGTCTCTGTTTTCAGTACTCAATTCTACCACCGTAGCACGAAAGTGCCATAGACCATTGCTTGTGGCTGCATATGGCACAGGGGCCATAGTTTAGGATCCCTGCTAGATCACACCTGACAAATCCTGCCTGCCTCTTAAACAGAGCCACTTCCTGTTTCCCAGTTTATAAATGCCTGCTTCACTTGTACAAAATGCATAGTCCAAATGTGCCTTACTTGCTTACTTGAATATGTTTTATTTGCTACTCTCTTTTCCTAGAATACTCTTCTTTTCCCTCTTCTCTGGATAGAGCTTGCATGCTTGCTTTATTTCTGATAAGCTATTCATTCCTTTAGACAGCTATTCATCATGTTCGCTCCAGTCCTCTGCAAGTGTGCCCCATGTTTTTCTCTAATATGATCCAAATAGTCCCACCACAGTAAAAGAAGTAAAAGACTGTCGTGGTGCCTGTTCATTCACTTCTTTGTGTCCCTAAATAGACAGGAAGTTCCTTGGAGGCATGAGGAAGATGGATTTACTTATTTAGTCAACAAATATTTGGGAACATCTACTTCACATCAAGCACTGTGCATAATGGTAGAGAGCCAGTAAGAAACAAAGTCAAGTGTGTTATCTTTCTTCAGAGAAGTGTTCAAACAAAACAAATAGGTGAATAAATGATGCCAAAGAAATACAGATATTAAAAAGTCTGCTCATGTAAACATAAAAATAGGAAATAGTGGACCCAGGATGGGGTGGGCTGGAGTCAGAAGGTCTACAGCAGACAATGTAGTTCTATTTAAAAAAGAGATCAGCTTATTGAGAGCGAATTGGAGAGGTGAGTGTGTAGTAAGCTAGACACTTAGATGTGAGATAAGGAGATATTTCTTTCTTTATTAACATATTTTAGGGCCCAATTTCCGTTCCTGTCAGTGTTCAGTTACTGTCTTCACTGCATTTCTCAAAAGTAGATCTTGAGATTTTTGGTTTATGGGTGGGGTAATGCCAAGAAGTATGATAATGAGTGGAGAGATGAGATAGAGAAAGAAGGAAGACAACTAATGATATGTGAATGAGCAGGTGTTGCTGCAGACAACTGGGGCTGAACCTTGGTGAGATCCTGTGAGAAACTATGTTGAACACACCTGAAATTTTCCCCACAGAGGTGCATGAACGCTGGGGTCTTATTCACCAATTTTTATCCCACATTGCTTGGAGGCTGCCATGGAGTTAACTCCCAGAGTCTTCCCTGTTGCCTCATTCATAGGCTGAGCACATTCCTGCTGCCTGAGAAAGCCCTCAGTACAGATATTCAGGTGTTTGAGCAGAAAGCCCTTGGTGTGTATGAGGACTTTCCTCCTAAAGCTGCAGGTGGCCACTAGGGTAATCTATGGAAAACATCAACAACTTCTGCTATAATAAATAAGTGAGAGTGGATAAATGAATCAAAGAATGAATAATCGTACTGGATGGAAGAAGAGTGACTCAATGAAATCAGCCCAAAGTTCTTGCTCCAGGGGAGAGTCAGGGAAAGTCCCTCAATGGCAGTGGTTTGTTGGAGCCCAGCTGATTGTACAGTTCTGTTCCCAAAAAGTTTAGAGGTATTATGTTAGTGGGAATTGGCCATGGTGGGTGTATTTACACAATGTAATTTGGCAAATTCTATAAATGAAAGCTTTTTACTCTGGAGATCTGATTGTCAGTACATGCAGCTTGGTGGTAATAGGAGTACCAGTACTAGGTCCCAATATACCAATACCTTTCCTACCAGTCTTCTTACTCTCACTTCTTCCAAGGCATCTTTCATTCCTGAGGTTGTATATCAGGACTTGGAATATGGCCCCCACACCTGACATCACTGTAGACCACAGATTCCTGTGAGAGCCATTAATCAGCTTTATGTCTTGTCCTCCTCCAACCTATTGCTTTCACTATACCTTGCAAATTAACCAGTAGGATTAATAGCAGCTTTCATTGATATCCCTTGTGTGGTTCAGTCAGTTTCAAGGAGGAAGCTGCTCACCTTCTTGTCAGGGGAAAACCTTTGGTTTCATTAAGTGTGCAAAGATATTCCCGATATGGATAATTTTGGTTTACAGATGCTTATTAAGCCAGAAAATGCAAGGCAATTCTTCTGTTCTAATTCACCTGAAGGTATTTCTAACCAGGCTGCTTGCAAAAGATATCTCCACTGGCCAATTTTTCCCACTTAGAGAGTAATTTTTTATTGTTAGGAATAGAGTCATACATCATTTAAGAAAGTAGTAAAATGAGAGTTTATTGTAGGAGATTTATTTTGGTCTCTTGGACTCAAGAGAAGTGAATGATTGGGCCAGTGGTTATGGTGTTGATATATTGGAACGAGCTAGAGGTGAGATATCTGCTTTATTTTAGAAGAAATGGGAGCTTTAGGGAATATGGGAACACAGAAGTTTTACAATTTCACTTCATTGGGCAAATGGACTTTTGCCCCTGAGTTGTGCCCTCAATGTCTAGAAAGGTAAGTGAGATCACTGCCTTCCAGAAAGAAGGCGCATTGTTAGCTGAGGATGAACATACGCAACCCAGAGTTAAGAGAAAATAACACACATGCGCACACAAACACCTGTCTTTACATGCCTCATCAAGGTGTTCAGAGAGTTGGCCTCAGATGACAATCTTTCTCCCAGTCAAACTCTAATCTTTCTCTACACTTGACATACCCAGTCCCCTCAGGCTCCTCTCCCTCCTTGCCTTCCAGGACCCACACCCATTTCTCACGGCATCCTGGCAGCATCACAAAGCATTCCCATCTCTTCCATTTCCCAGGAAAGAATACTGTCTTTCTTAAGAAAAACATTAGTCTTGTGGAGCCAAACACCTACAAGAAACACAAACATTCCTCTTGCTAACAATAATGGCTCTCAGAACCATGGTTGTCAAACTAAGGAAGTTTCTCTTTGCAGTATCTTCTAAGACCCTCCTTCTATAATCCTCTATCCAATCAAGAGTTAAAAGAGGAGGGAGGGAGGGAGGGAGGCAGGTAAAGCACCCACTCTACTTGACTAGTGAGTTCAGAAGTATATGTTTGTGAGACACTCAGGAGAAACATAGAGAGCCTCAGGCCACATAAGCACCATGATGTGTTTTGGGGTAAAAAAGCTGGACCATTTGATATGCCTTCTTTCCACATGGCCAAAAATTATTCTTTCTCTTGTTCTAGAAGAATACTGACTCAGAGAATCTAGAGACAAGAATTCTAGTTCCAACTCCACTTAGTTGAGTTGGGACGGTGAATTTTGCTCTCTAGTTGTCAATTTCTTCAGTAGTATGGTAATATTTTTAACATCTGTGGAAGGCTACAAGCCTGCTGTGTTACATGTGTTCTCTCAGCTCATGGATACGAACACATGAGAGGTGAATATTATGATTCTCCACCTCTTTCACCAACCAATGGCCAAGTTGACCTTCCACTGGTTCTTTGAACTTATCAGGCTTTTCCTCCCCAGTGCTTTCCCTTGTGCTTTCCCCTCTGCACAGAGCATTTTCCTTCACCCCCAACCCCTTTCTTTATAGCTTTCTCTCAGTAATCTTCAAGGTCTCAGCTTAACTGTGATATCCTCAATTATGACTCCCAGTCTAGAAGAGCTTCCCCTCAATCTATGTAGCACAAGTTGTAATTACTTCATATGTATGTTCTTGTTGATTCTGTCTCCTGCATCCAGTGTTAAACTCCATAGTAGGCAGGGCCCTTCTTTGTCTTTTCTCCAACTTTTTTATGTTTCTGTTCCCTATCAGCTGGCACTTAGTAAGTACACCATTGAACATATGCTAAATGAACCAGCCAGTGTGTCCTGATGTGGTAGATGTAGGAGCTGAGGTTTGGAGAAGTTAAATAACTTGCTCAGTGTCAAACAGCTGGGAATTGGACTCAAGCTTAGGTCTGTCTGACTCCAGAAATGCTCCATGGACTGCTGGGAGGGAAATTGGTGGGAGGACTTCCAAAGTTTCCTCCCACTCTACATTCCCTTACAACACCATGAGAATTTTGACTCCCCCAAAAGTTTCCAGCCCCTTCTTCCCATTCTGTCTTAATGTATTCTAATTACAGTACCAGGCCCTGGGCTAATATACTCTGAAGGAGTTGATTTCACTAACTCAAATCCAGAATCAGCTATCCTGTAACCTGTTATTCACTCAGCAGGATCTGACTCTTTCAGTGTTATACAGCTATTGTCTATTTAATCCTCATATCATGATATTACTTAATTTGATATCAGTCACACAGCATGACTTCCCTTTAATCAGTGAGTACTGTGGGAAAGGAGAAAGGTAAGTGCAGAGCCCATGGGCATTATATTTAACTCCTGTGCGATGTCAGAACTCAATAGAAGTAAAAAGAAAAAAAATAGTGGTGTGTGTGGTTTCAATAGTATGATGCCTTCCTCTATGCATCTAATATTTTGAACAGTTGAATATAATTATCCTCCCATCTTAAGTTCATTACATGGTAGTATTAATAATATATTACTGTATATGAAGCACTTTAAAATAGATGAAATGCCAAGAATAATTTCTTTCTAGCCCTTAAGTGCTAAAATTATCAGGATTTGTCTTTATGCCCTCTACTTTAACTTGCTATGCTTTAATGTTTCAAGGATTTTTTAAAAATATGCAGTTGTTTGAAGGCTATGCTATTCTTCCATGTCTTTAATCAAGGCATATAATGCCAATTACACACATGGCTCTTGCCCCAGAGAAATGCACATGTGTAAATACCACACAAATCTCTTCATGAATTGAGAGGGGGCTGCACATAAATACATACTCCATCTCATTTAGTTCTCTCATTCACTCAGAAAGATACAGGGATTTCCCTGTTTGACAGGTGAGGAAGTGTGGACAGGGAAAGAGCTCTCTTCGCAGGTGTATCACAGAGTTTTGGTTCACTTCTACATTCCTTCTTTTGGAAGAAGACTTGCTAATGGTGCCATCATGACATGGCACAAAGGCTGAGACACTCAGTATTGTATGATGAAATTTAGATTTAAGTATTGAACAATTAAAATCACTTCCTCTTTTTCCTACCAATGCAAAGAGCTGTCACAAAGAGTATTTGGTCATGAGAAGTAATCAAATCCATGCCACAGGAATAAAAATCAGGTTCCCTTCTGTCCTGATATTCTGTGTGCATCATCCCTGCTGTGGAGTGGGTTGGGGTAGCTCCTACATACCTCCTCCCCTCCCATCAGAGAGTCAAACTAGGAAAATCAGAAAAAACAAAAGTGTCCAGTCTTTCTGAAGAGCATAATGTTGGTTCACGGGGACTGATGGTCGTACAGACTTGGCTGGGGAGGAGTGAGTCTAAATGCCATATTTTGTGGTCTGGCACATCTTTCCAAGGAGCTCATCCACGTCTATTTACAGTAATAACATTTGATAACATCTATTTAGTGTTTATTCTGTGCCAAGATCTGTTCTAAATGTTTTACACACATTAACACATAGAAACCCAGTTTGCTTTTTACCATGTCTACCATATATCTTAGACAAGTTATTTCCATTTTTAAAATATTAATTTTAAAACTAACAACTTAAAACTGCCACACACACAAACATGACACACCAACTATTGCTTTTCCTGTGAAGGTCTTATTGTTAACCAGTCTTTTTCTATTAAAGTTAAATTGACAATGGGGACAAACAGTTCTGAGGCTCTTCTACCACCAATTGAGGGAGGCAGTAGGTGTTATGGACAATACTTTTTTTGCCTTCTGAACTTTCTGAACAGACCTGGTGACTGTTGCTAGCTTCAGAAGTCTTCTTGTCTACAGCAACTGTCTGATTCATATCATGAACAGCAAAATGATCCACAGGACCTGTCATCAAAGCTATTTTATTGATGTAGGGAACAAGGCATGGAGAAATGAACTAACAATGCCAAAGTCACATTCCAGGGCCTATACATTTATAGTTATTGTAAGGAAACAAATAACTCCTCTAGCTATGCAAAATGAGCTAGTGTTCCTAATAGGGATCCCAACCTACTACAAGAAACTGAATTCCAAATGTTGAAATAAAATAATGGGAATATTACAGCATCGATCAGTGTTAAGTATACTTGATCAACTTTTTTTGGAAACAAAGAAATTGTTTTGAATTTAGCTATACTGCATGAAAAAAATGGCATTTTCTTTCCATCTTCAGCTCTACCCACCCTCCCAGATGTATCTTCTCTCTTAAAGACATCTTTGAGTTTATGCTTCTCATTTTATTGCCTAATTTGCATAGATCTATGTCTACACCAGGCTACATCATTATATTAGTTGGTACCTTTTAATAGTTGAACCTTTAACCAGTTGAAACTTTAAATAGTTGAACCTTTAACCAGTTGAACCATTTAATAGTTGGCTTAGAAAGAACAACTCACACACAGATCTGACCACCAAGAGTAGCTTGAGCTTATATGTGCTGGGGTTTTCTGCTCTGAAATGGCACCTTTTAGATATTCACTTACTTGTCCTCAACCTCTAAAATTCTCTTGAAATAGATTTAATAATCTATTTCAAAAGACAAATATATTTATTGAAGAAAAATACAGAGAAACAAAAAGAAGACAGCAAGGACACACCTCGAATTCTTCCCACCTAGAAACCGCCATCATTAATCCTGTGGTGCAGGTAGCTTTCCAGATTCTTGGATGTGAGATGACATCTCTAGATTCTGAGGCATGACAGCACTTTACACACACAAATACAGATATTTTGCCCTTGTGTTTAATTTATCTTCAGGCAAAATGACTTTAGCTTGCCAGTTTATTTTTTCAGACACCACCTCCCCATTGTCCTCCATCATTCTGGCCTTCATCTTCCAGCCTGAACCAAACATGGTATTGCACTTTAGAAGAACCATAACTTCACTCAGTCCAGACGCTAAGCTCATATTGATATTTCTCATCTGATCAGCATCACTCTAATAGCCTCTTTGTCTTTTGTTCTTGGCAGCTTTTTGCAATCTTTGCATTTGCAACATGCGGTGGTTATTCTGGAGGTCTGCGGCTGAGTGTGGACTGCATCAACAAGACAGACAGTAATCTCAGCATTGACATAGCATTTGCCTACCCATTCAGGTAAGACCAAGGGGCTCGTGCCCACTGGCTTCACAAAGAGAGCACTATCTTCCTTCTCTCATTTCTCAAAATATTATGCAGGCTTCCAGGGACTTCTGAGAGTAAACAATAAGAGTTTTGCCTGAATCGACAAAACACCCAAATAAATAAAATATCTACCTACCACTTCTCCCTGGGAGGTTTGTGAAGTGTACCTTCAAACCAGAATTGATTCTCCTCCAAGAAAATGCTGCAAGTGGCCCAGTATGGAGGGTTATCAACATAGAGACTTTGATTATACAATTCTTTTCTCCCCATCTGTATTTCCAATCTTAAGGTCTTCCAAATTCTAAATAGGATTAATGCCACCTCTAATTTCATATTGACTGTGAGATCTTGGCAGATAATGTACCTAGTAATATTAATATCTAATGTTAATTCTGTGTGTCAGACACTTGCCGTTTACTTGTTAATCTTACTTAGTCATCGCAATGACCCTTGAGAGGAGCACAATTACCATCACCATTTAAAATGAGGAAATAGGCACAGATATGTTTTCTCACATTCCCTTGGTTAGTAAATGGGGGAGTTGGGGTTTGAGCCCACCTGGGTTAAGACCAGGGCATATGTATTTATTTCTATACTTAATTTGGTTGAGATAATTCTTTCAACATCTTCAGTATGAAAGATAATATCTTATCTTTGTCTTTGCCTTATCTACAAAATATATACAAGTGCTTGTCCAAAATCAGACATGTTGCAATTCTGATCCATATGCAATATGGATTAATTAAATTTAATTTGGAAATAATTTGTGTCTGTAAAACTCCCAAATTCTTGGCATCAAATAACTGGTGCAATTTTTGAAAACAACCTTTTTGCAACACAATGTTTGGCATCTTATTAATATACTTTCATTTAATTTAACAAACATGTATTGAGTAATTAATCACCTTGTACCAGACACTGCTATCTCTGGAATTACAGAGAAAAGTAGAAATTGATCTCAAAAACCTTTTCTTTTCTTTTTTTTTTAAACCTTTTCTTAAACATGCAAGTGGAGTGCTTTTCAAAATCTTCCTCAAGGGGACCTAGTTAGATAATGTTTCTAAAAAGAAAGGAAAGAAGAAAAGAAGGGAGGGCACAGGGAAAGGAGGAAGAATTTTAAAATTATATAGTCAATTAAGTTTAAAAAATACTTCTTAGCACTTTGCCATTCTAATGCACATTTCGGATCACCAAGAGAAGCACAATGTTTCCCAACTGTGTCTGACCACAAAAACCCTTTCTCCCTCAACATCTCAGAGGATTTGTATATCATGGAACACATCCTTGATGTATTGATCTAGAGAACTTTTCCTAATTCAAACCACAAGTGACTTAGTTCATAGGCAATGAATCACTGGGAAGTGGTATTTATACTAAACAGTTTGTACTTAATACTTTTTAAGAGTAAAACTGATAAAGGTTGCAAGCCCTCTGTTCGAGTAGACACTCTCCTAACTAATGAGAGAATCCAAAGTTCAGGTTAATTAATTAAGCAAGTTCAAATAGATCAAGAAAATATTAAGCAAAGGACCCCTGGTAATTTGGTAAGAAGAGCTTTCTGTGCTGCTGAAACTGGGGGTAGGGGTGCTTAACACTGGAGTTTTAGGTGAACTCCGGGGCTTTAATGGAGAATGGCCAAGCCGATGTGAGCTCACTGATCAACATATAGAATCTAGAATCACAGACAAGAATTGCCAATGTCTGGGCAGCAGGGGTGAGATGCTTAGTAACATTAGTCATGAAATTGTGAGGTCTGCATTGCCTTCTACAATGATTTCCCACCAAGAGCTGTGGTAGGAGCAGGTGACTTGAAAGTCAAACTTCTGAGATATGAAAATCAGGTCACTAAGCATGAGGTACGAGCCTCTCTGTCTGTNTCAGGTTAATTAATTAAGCAAGTTCAAATAGATCAAGCAAATATTAAGCAAAGGACCCCTGGTAATTTGGTAAGAAGAGCTTTCTGTGCTGCTGAAACTGGGGGTAGGGGTGCTTAACACTGGAGTTTTAGGTGAACTCCTTGGCTTTAATGGAGAATGGCCAAGCCGATGTGAGCTCACTGATCAACATATAGAATCTAGAATCACAGACAAGAATTGCCAACGTCTGGGCAGCAGGGGTGAGATGCTTAGTAACATTAGTCATGAAATTGTGAGGTCTGCATTGCCTTCTACAATGATTTCCCACCAAGAGCTGTGGTAGGAGCAGGTGACTTGAAAGTCAAACTTCTGAGATATGAAAATCAGGTCACTAAGCATGAGGTACGAGCCTCTCTGTCTGTCTCTCAAACTGAAAGAGACTAAATAAGAGACCTCTAAAGATAGAAAACCAGTATCTGGGTTGGGATAGGATAGAGAACAAGGTAACATTTAATTTCATGCAATCCTGGGCTGTGTAAAATTTGTAAAAACCCCACAAGAACATAATTTCCAGCTATGGGCTTCTTCATTTTCTTCCCAGAACATATTACTTGCCCAGTTAAAGGCAACTGAAGAAATGGCATGAAATTGTTTATTGCCATTTATAAGTACAGTGACTCACTCATTTGAAAGAGTATTATTTGGGTTCTGAAACATAGATGATCAACTACTGTTTTTTTCAGTAGCTGTACTTTTCATCTATGGCCATACAACCCTGAACGTGCCTGATCTCTTCTGATCTAGGAAGCTAAGCAAGGTCAGGCCTGGTTAGTACTTGGATTGCAGTAAGTTGCAGAGCTTTTCTTCTAAACACTACTCGGCTAAGAAGCTCTGTATAGAAAACACATATAAGTCATTGAGAAAGTTGGAGAAGGGGAAGAAAGGAGCTTTAGGCATCCAACTGGTCTTTCTCAGCCTTCTCCCTGCCGCATGTATGCAACCCCCATGACCTCCTCACCCCTCACCCCATCCCACTGCAGCACTCTGTACCACTCCTACAAAATGTCCTGAGAACCTCAGGTCTCCTAGAAGTAACTTAAAATCACTGTTCTGGAAGAAAGCAAGAAAGCTTTTCCTACTGTGCTTACCACATCTTTATATTTACTGACTACTATTCAGGAGCCTAATCACCCCGCAGAGTGCATTGTAGTTTCATCCCGGTAATGCCCATCTAGGAGATACACATACCATTCTAAAGAGGCTCAGTTTTACTAGAGCTGCAATTTCGAGTATACATCTGGATATTTCAAAGTGTTGTACCCTTATCTTCTTGGGAAAGATTGAGTAACAAGTGGTGACATCTAGAATTCATACAGATTCTTTTGAAGTCATTAGTTTCAGAATAAGTTGGATTAGCAAGAAGCTAGTAATGTAAATCCTAAAAAGTAATTTTATCCCAAATGTTCATAAACCAATGCCAGTGATTTGATTATAATCTTAGAAGTAAAATAAGAGCATTCAGCAGCTTCTACGTATTCAGTTTATTGCAAAAACAAGGAAGATAATAAACTCTCATACCAAGTCATCTGAACAAAAATAAGGACAGTAGTCCCCCCTTATCCTCAGGGGATATGTTCCAAGAAACCCGGTGAGTGTATGAAATTTTGGATAGTACCAGACCCTATAAATACTATATTTTTCCTACATGTACATACCCATGTTAAGTTTATTGATAAATAAGACAGAATAGAAGATTGCCAACAATAGCTAACACTAAAATAGAATGATTATAACAACGCACTGTAATAAAAGTTATGTGAGTTGCACTGTACTCATCCTTCTTGTAAAGGTGTAAGATGATAAGGTTCCTATATGATCAAATGAAGTGAAGTGAATGAGGCATTATAAGGCAAAGAGTGATCAACATAAGCACTGTGACACTGCTTCAGTCATTCTAATCACTGAGTCATCTACAGTGTGGGAATGCTGGACAAAATGATGATTCACATCCTGAGCAGGACAGAGACTGATGGCATGGGATATGGGATTTCATCATGCTACCTAGAGTAGCACACAATTTAAAACTTATAAATTATTTATTTCTGAAATTTTCCATTTAATATTTTCAACCTTGGTTGACCACAGGTAACTGTAATATGGAAAGCAAAACTTCAGATAAAAGGGGACTACAGTAGTTTATAAGTGATATAAAAGGAAGTTACTTAACTTTTTTTTACAGATTATCAGATGTATTGTAGGAGAATGTCAATTTAGAAATGCTAGATCATTTTACAAAATATTCACATGCTATTTCTGATTAATATTCCAAACTGGGTAATTCCTTCATACCACCATATGTATGTATTTATTACTCACATCAAAAAGAATATACATTCAGCATATATCATTTTACTATGAAATGAAACATATATCACCTGACCTTCCTTCTAATTTGCAGTTAAAATGATAAAATAATATTTAGCTGTTTTCTCATCTACTGGTAGGTACTAATTTGGTAGAAACCTTTTGATAATGGGTGGGAGTACTGGATTTAATATTTTTAGCACTTTATACACAGAAGTGTATAGTTTCTTATTTTAATGAATTAAATATATTCAGAGAAAGCCTACTCAAAAAATGCCAATGAACAGTTTGTTTTAATACTTGATGCGTGGATCCCACAATGTGCCAAACACTGCTAGCCACTTTCAGTTTCATTATGTTATGTAATCATTATATAACCTCTTTGAGAAACATTGCTATTGTTCTGATTGAGAAGACTGAGCTGAGAGAAATTTGGTCAATATCACATAGAAAATCAAATCCAAATGTGTGGATTTCACATATTCTACTAATTTGAATAAAAACAGAAAAGGTCTCTGTTCAGTCTGTTGGAAGCATGGTGAGCGGAGCAAAAAATTATGGTAGAGAAAGTGATAAAGTCAGAAAGGTAGATTTCAGCCTTTTGCAACAACATGGATGGAACTGGAAAGCATTATGCTGAGTGAAGTAAGCCAGGTGTTGAAGGAAAAATACCATATGATCTCACCTTTAACAGGAAGCTAAACAACAAAACAAACAAGCAAGCAAAATATAACCAAAGACACTGAAATAGAGAACAGGCTGACAGAGACCAGAGGGAAGAGGGGAGGGAATTTCAGGGGAAATAGGGGAGGGATTTAGAGGAACATATATAAAGGACACGTGGACAACGACTGAGAAGGGTGGAAATGGGAGGTGGGGGGAGCATGGGGCTGGGATGGAATGGGAGTAATAGAAAACTGTACTTGAAAAGTAATTAAATAAATTTAAAAAAAAGGAAAAGTGTTTCTTAAAAAACCTGCCTACATAAATTTTGCATGAAGCTAATAAAAAAAAAGAAAGTTAGATTTCAGCAAGATTTTAGAAGACTGTGAGTTTCTAAATGATTGATAGGGAGAGAGAGTTNGGGAAATAGGGGAGGGATTTAGAGGAACATATATAAAAGATACATGGACAACAACTGAGAAGGGTGGAAATGGGAGGTGGGGGGAGCATGGGGCTGGGATGGAATGGGAGTAATAGACAGAAAACTGTACTTGAAAAGTAATTAAATAAATTTCAAAAAAAAGGAAAAGTGTTTCTTAAAAAACCTGCCTACATAAATTTTGCATGAAGCTAATAAAAAAAAAGAAAGTTAGATTTCAGCAAGATTTTAGAAGACTGTGAGTTTCTAAATGATTGATAGGGAGAGAGAGTTAAATATTACAAAAAGAGAATAATAAGGGAAATAATTTTGAAATGGAGGGTATAAATTTTTATTTTATTCTGTACAGTGCGATACTTTTTGTCACGAAGTTTTCTTGTACATCCCATGTAAGGAGAAAGAGGTGCAACTGAATGGAGCTCTAAGAGCAATCCTCACACTGTGAAATGTAAGTCCTGGAAGAACCACAGTGGCCAAGACAGTTGGAAGGACCAGAGGAATGTGACAAACTGGACAGAGCCCAGGGCTGAGCTAGAGGTGCCCACACTTAGGAGAACTGAAGGAGAAGGGAAACTAAGAAGGGCCTGGAGGAGACAAATGGACAAGAAGTGGGACAACCAGGACAGTGTAGGCTTTACAGAAAATAAGAAATCTCCACTAGTGGTACCACTCGATGCTTCCAAGAAGTAAAGGAGTGAAAACTCCTTTAAGAAAAGGCCAATGTATAGAATTAATGGTGGTTATTAATGACTTTTGTAAGATTTTTCAGCAGGAAGAAAAGCATGCCAGGCTGTTGAATGGGAAATAGAATTGGCTGTTTTTCCTCAGATAAGTAAAATGCAAAATTCTAAGGATTCTAACCAATCTTATAGTAAGATTGAGATGATTTTTGTGGAGAAAGAGACTAAGTTTCTTAATGACCCTCTTCTGGAGAAGGTGTTTACCTCTGGCTTCCTAAAAGTAATTTGATGACATGATGATAAACTTGTCATCTTGGCTAGACAATAATAAAGATTTCCAGTGTGTAAAAATCTTCTATAATTTGAGAATAACTGAATACAGAGAATAACAGAAGGTTCATAATGAAATATGTATTATTGAGTTGGCCAAAATGTTTGTTTGTTTTTCTATAAGATGGCTCTCATAGTACTTACTTAGTTGTCTTTAACTTCACTCAAAACAATTTTGTTAGATTATATTGTGACTTCTGTAATATTAGAGGGCATTTAAAAAAACATCAAAATTGGTAAACAGTTGTGCATCCATTTTGATAGTGAAGATGAAAGAAAATATGCAACATTTTTGGCATATCATGCCACATTATTTTTAAAAAGTAAAAATGCAATGAAACAAACAAAAAAAGACCTATACAGTGTACAGAGAAGGTGCCGTGACAGATCAAATGTGCCAAAAGTGGTTTGCAAAGTTTCTTGGTACTATCAACATTTTGGCCAAATAATTACTTGCTATAGGGCTGTCTTATGCATTGGAAGATGTTCAGCAGCACCTCTGGCCTCTACCCACTAGAAGCCAATAGTGGGAGATAGCCAATATACTCCAAATATCCAAATCAAAAAATTATTAGTCAAAATGAAAAATATTTCTTTTATTTTATAGAAAAAATTAAATGCACTTTTGGCCAAACCAAAGGACTTATGTCATTTCCATTTCTGAAGACCCCATCAATTTTAAATATTCTTATAAATATGGAACTGGTAATTACTGCTTTAGATAATTAGCTAGATTGCCTTTAATTAGTTTATCTTAAAGAAATAATTAGATATATAGAGAAAGAATTGTGTACAAAAGTATACATTGTTAAATTATTTTAAATCCTGCAAAATTGGAAACAAATTAGTGTCCCAAAATAGGGAATCAGGTAAATAAATTGTATTATATCTATCTAAGGAAATGCTAGGCAGGCATTAAAAGTCATTTTCTCCCATAACATTTAAAGATATGTGGAATGCTCCTGACATTGTATTAGGTGAAAGAGAAAATTATAAGACTCTGTGTATCTAATGAGTCCAATTTTTTTTAACCAGCTGGCTGAGGTGGATACTGCCATTGATGCCCATACTTCCCAGTCCCTCATCATTCATGCCCACACCTTTTCCTGAAAGCCTCTCTAAAAGTTCAGGCCTTTCTCTAGCTGCAGGAACTTGTTTGGTCATTATATATGTCAGGCCAGAAGTGCTGGGGAATTAGTGTCTTCTAGGGAAACCCTTATCCAATGACAAATGTAAGTTGGAAGATAAATATTCCAGCTTATCCATCCTCACTTAGGGTACAAACCTAAGTCATGTTCCATACCATTTTCAAGAGTTACCCAGCAGGGTAACTGCCCTCAGTGGAAAACTGGTCATTAACACACCTTTTATTACTTTCTCTTCCTTTTCCATCTCAATTATCCACTCTCATGTTGGTATTTCCAAGAATAGAACCTCCAAAAACAAATTGCACTCAAATTTTGGTGTCCTGCTTCTAGGAAATTCAACCTAAGACACTAGTGTTGCTTGAATTACCACCATTAAAGAAAATGGATGGGTGAATGAATGGAAGGGTGGGTAGATGGATGGATGACTAGGTAGATAGATAGACATCCCTATTTTGTCTCACTCTTAAATTGTGTTATAGAATGTTGCTCATGAGAAAATCAGCTTGGTTAGAAATTAGTACCTTCCATTTATAACGTCTCCTTGCAGCCTCAGTTGGTTTTCTCTGTCTATTGTAGCATGTGTGGTAGGTCTTTTCCAATTGACAATAACATGTTCTTTCACTGCAGTTTCAAATTTTCTGAAACTAGATGGTTGCTCAGATTTCGAAGATATTTCATGGGTCCTTCTTTCAAAATGGATATAATATAAGACATAGCCCATATTTTAAGTCTATTCCAGCTATATTCTCCAAATTTAGTGGCTAAGCGTATATGCCTTTGTCATTAGGGTTCCCAAACAACAAAAACTAAGCCATATGTATAGAGATTATGTCATGATCATTTCATCAAAATGTTAATTTATTTCTAGGTGGTGAGATTATGAGTGAATCAAATATTCTTCTTACATTTGTACAGTTTATCCAGATTTTCTAGAGTAAGCTGTTAAGATTTTTTTACACTTTTAATGTATCGAGGCAACCATGATAGAGTTTGAACTCTGGAATGAAAGCGGCTTGGTGCAAATTCCCTTCATGCTACTACTTACTAGCTTAGCTGTGTGATGTTGAGAAATTAGTTACCATTTATTTTCCTTATCTGTAAAGCAGAGGCAATGTTAGCTATTTCATAGTAGTGTTGTATTAAATGAGCAATATATGCAAAATGTTTAACCCAAGGTCTAGCATTCAGTAAGTTCTCTTTTAGTATATTATTTTTATTTATACAATCAAGAAAGGGTAATTAAAATAAAAGACCTAAAAATAATATTCTACTTCAATAGCAAAATTACTCTCAAGACAAAAAAAAAACTTTATTATATTATATTTTACCCAGAATGGGAGCTTCCCAACTCTCAGTGTCCCAATATGCAAACATTAAAAGGTGTGTACATATTTAACTATCTTACATTTATTAACTTGCTTTTAACTCTTTAATGCTTCTTTTTGTTGTTCTCGAAGGTATTATTATCAGGCTTATTGTTGTTTTTCTCACTAGACTAATGGGAGAATGAAATCCCCCAAAGTGACAGGATGGAGAATACTCAGTGGCACTAGTATGATCCTTCCATGGTTGCTTGGAATGAGATGAGAGAATGAAACTCTGAATCTGATCCTTGTGATCCTTGAAACAAAAAATTCAAAGAATGGGCTTCTGTGCTGATGGATAAGCTGGGTCTGCTTATCTGATGACTGTTGCACGAAGTTCTCTTCTTTATGATTCAGGCTGCTTGCCCGGAAATCTCATTCAGAGCAAGCAGCCTGAATCAGATTTCCCTTCCTCTTGTCTGGAACATGGGGACAAGTGGAGGCTGACACCAGGAAAGGTGTGCAGTATGGGCCATTATCTAGTAATGCTGTCTCTGTCATGGGGAAAGCAGTTTTTCCTTAAGATCCACCATAGAGCAGTGATAGTAAACATTTTTTTTAAAACTTTACCATCAGGACCAATTAGGGGAAAATAAACATGTTAAGGGCTGCAATTTTGTATGCCTTGTGTTAAATGCTCCATTTGCAAATTATATTAGAGCAATTCATTTATTCTTTCTCATAACTAAAGAAATGATACTCTTTTTGGCTAAAATTTTAGAAACTTCATTGCTACAGTATATAATTTTAATGTCATGCCTTAAGATAAATTATATGTGTGATGAGATCTGGTGATTCTATGGAGCAGAGAGGTGAGGAAATCTGAAGGTGGTATAGTCAAAGCACTAATGGTAGAACTCTAGCCAAATTTCTGGCTTCAAATACGAGCTCTGCTGCCTAGCGGATGAACAAATTGTAACCTCTCTAGGTTTAACTTTTCTTACTGTAAGAAATGAACAAACTGACACTAACCCGAGGGGAGGTAGGAGGAAGTTAATAGGAAAAAGAAGGGAAAGGGTTGTAAAGGAACAGATGTAAAGGACTCATGAACAAAGCCAAAGTGGGGAAGGGTGGAGGATGGGAGGTGGGGGCCGGTGGGGCAGGGGAAAGTTGTGGGAAAATGGAGACAATTGTATTTGAACAATACAAAGAAAATAATAGCACTTTCCTTAAAGTATGGCTGTGACCATTCAGTTAAGTCATAGAAGTAAATTGTGTACCACAGGGTCTGGCACACATCAAGTGTTCACTCAGTTGTATTATCCTGGTGGTTGATATTATTAATAGAAGCTAGTGCAAGGAGCTGGCACCACAGTATGGCTGTAGACCAAAGACAAGGACAGCCTTATTTGGAAATCTCTGCAGTGAAGAAAGGAGAACTGTAATTTGTAGGGAATGTCTGCAGAGGTCATTGAAAATGTGGCAAAATTGCTGTTGGCATGGAAAAAAGTAATGTATAATGAATTAACCTATTTTACCCCAATCCACTATTCCCCACCCAACATATGTAACTGCTAGTTTGGAACTATTTTGTTGCAATACTTCTCCAAAAGAAGAGTGGTGATGGAGAATTAGATAGAGGGATGTCTTGGTTTGGGCTCTCCCAGAATCACACCCTGAGACAAATGTCTAATTTTCTCGACAAGTGACCCCTTGGAAGCACCAGTAAGGTGTGGGGAGTGAGACAGGGAAGAGAAGAAAGTCAAAGAAAGAGTGGATTAATGGGCAAGGTACCACTGTGGCCAACTGGGGCAACCAAGAGTTCCTGAAACTGGAAGTGTGCTGCAGAGGAATTCTATTAGGCATGTGATGAAGCTAGAATAATTATCTACCTATTCCTGTTGGCTACTGGTCAATGCTGCTTCTACAGGTGTTAACTCCATGGCACTGCATGCAGACTAAGCATGTGCTTGCAGCCCAAGAAAGCCTTTGGGCAGAGATCTTGAATGCTTACATTAGAAGACCATCATTATATACAGAACTGGTGAGTGCCAGAGTGACATGGGTGGTCAGCTGATAGTCTCTAATACAATGGGGAGACTCTTTAATCATCCTTCCTACATCTGTGAATGAGCCCCTGTTGGGTTATTTATTCATTCTCTCAAATATTTATTGAGCACCTACAGTGTAAAAGATCCTGAACTATGTAAGGACTTGATTTCTATTGGTTGATAAAGAGAACCTGGCCCCTTCCCTTTTGAAATTTATAATCACATGGGGATGGGAGGAAGACAGTTACATATACACACATACAGTCACAGTAGTGGTAATTTCTAAGCAGAGAGTGAACATTGTTCAGAGATGGAAAATAGTTTGTTGGGAGTGGTGAGAGTTAAAGGTCACCCAGTTATAGAAAGTGCTCCAGCAGGGCCTCTCTGAGGAGGTGGCATTTAAGCCAGTCAAAAGAGAAGGAGAATATCCTAAGCAAAGGAAAGGGCATGGGCAATGTTGAGGAGGCATTAAGAAGACCAAGGGACCAGTGAGAGGAGCCTGTCTTAGACCAGCTGCCTGGGGAAAATCTCTCTGCTGGAGTGACACTGAAGTACAGAACTGCAAGAAATAAGGGAGAGAGAGAGTGGGTACCTCACAGATATCAGAGTGGTGTATTGCAGGGAGAGGAGAGAACAGGTACAATGGTCCGATGTCCAAGTCTGGGGACATTGCCTCTATCAATCAAGGGTTCATGACAGGTGGTTCAGTTTTTTAAAGTAATATAAAGAGAGACCTAGGTAGGTAGAGCATGATGATTGGAAAGGGGACCAAGAGGCAATCCAGAAGTTAGCAACTGTGGTAATCTATAAAGCCTAAAGTATTTACTACCCAGTCCTTAGAAAAAATAAGTTCACTGACTCCTGAGCAAGAGGCATAAAGGGAGGAGGTGGTCTCATCAGAGCACAAGATGGGGCCTGTGTGGTAGAAGCAGGGACCACAAAGAAAGGAGGCTTCCAGAAAGATTAGGAATGATGGAAGATGCAGCCATTGCTGGAGATGCTGACCAAAGCAGTAAGGGAAAGAGGGAGAAATGCCCTGGCTTCTCCCTCACTCTGGCCTTCCAGTCTTGCAACAATGTTCCACTGAGTGAACCTACCTGAAAAACAGTTGTTAAGGAAATCAGGCTCCAGAGATGCAGAGCAGAGCTGGAGAGGAGCAATACATGGAATTGAAAACAAACAAGCAGTGGCCAGCAGAGTTCCTCTCTGAACTTCAGTTTCCTCATCTACAAAATAAGAAAACTGTATTGAAGCTTTCTTAAGAGAGAATTAGACCTCTAATTATATGGAAATAGAAATACATACATTTCTTTTTCAGGGGAACAGTTGTAGTTGACCTTGGACAGAAAGGCTGATAGAGCCCTAGCCACTGCTACTTCAGAGAGAACAGAAGGAAATGTAAAAATGCAATAGAATTACTTAAACAGAATTACTTTCAAGTTTATAAAGCTTCTAATATTTGGTCTATTTAGGTAAAATCTGGACAGGTCCTTAAAGACCAGGTTTGGGGCACTTATTGAAAATGACTGTAGGTTACATAACCAAGGTTGTTATTTCTGTTGAGTTCTCATAGGGAGGTGGCAAGTGGCAGAGATTAAATCAGTGTATGCCGAGTGAGGTTTCTATGTAGTTCTCTAGCACACTGTGTAAAATTTTACAGAGCAGTCATGGGTGAGTGGGTGGGCAGAACTTCATTACTTGGGGAAACTCAACACCACAGAATGCAAGTGTTGTTTTTTTCAAAATTGTAAAAATCCATTCTTTCTTATATATCCATATCTATACATATCTCTATCATCTATATCTATATCATCTATCTATATCTATTCTTATATATCTCTCTATATATAATATTCCTTATATATCTTTTCATTTCTAGAGTGGGGGTGTGGGAGAGAGAAAGAATGAGAAAGAGAGACTGACTTTGAGTTGCCTAGAAAAGGACAGAAGGATTCGGCTTTATTAACAGCCCAGGAATGTCAGAAGGAAGGATCCCACTCACACCCATGTGTATGTCCTTTTCCTTGAAACTGTTAGGTGTCTGATCCTCAGTCCTATTAACCACCATCTCTGTTTCCTTCTCTTCTGGGGCCAGAGAAATATTGGAACATTCTTCGTGTTCCCTGGAGCTATCAAGCAGGTGGCTAACAGTTACATGATAAATTGTACAAGGTCAAGCTGGTGTCAACTGAGTGACAGAGGCTTATGTTCCCTCTCTTTTCCCACCCAGAAGCATTCCTGAGAGAATAGCATTTTGTCAGCCATGAGGTGAATCTTATTCTCTAGGGGCCACAGGTCATAAAAAAGGAGGCAAGTGCTCATACCGCTTGCCAGATGCTCCAGTTAGAACTGAAAAGTCAAAGTCTCAGAGCCTGGGATTCAAGAAGTGATGGCTGCAAGCCTGGGATTCACATTCCCAAATACCCTTCCAGGGTGCAGCTGTGGGTGTTCAGAGGCCTGCACCTGAATCAGGACTTTAGACTCTATACCAGTGTGCATTTGTATCACATTGAATGCTTGTTAAAAATGGGGAGGCCAAGATCCTACCCCAGACCTACCCAGTCAGCATTACTGCCCTGGGGGCCAGGATTGGCACTTACTAAAGTCCCCAAATGATGCTTAGACACATAGAAGTTGGAGATCTGTTGACCTAAGGAGAAATAGGTAGAACTTCAACCTGCAATTATCCAGTATTTTGTGTTTTAACATTGATGGACTTAAAATATATATATTTCAGATTACATTTTTGTTTAAGCAAATACTTGTCTTATTTATTATACTTAACATGATAAAATTAAAAAGATAAGATGTGAATAGTAAATGAATATTTGTTTTCTGTTATTCTAAAATTTTCTGTTGGGGCACATATTACTCTTAGAATGAAAAGCAATAAATGGCAAAAAGCAAATAGTAATTTAAATTTGGTAGAATGACAAACCTACAGCAATTTTACTAACCTTCCCCCAACTCATAACGGGCTTCATAGCATGTCTCCCAAAAATGTGAAAGTGGTACTTGCCTTTCCCCCCAGGTCAAGTGGAAATAAGAATAGAAATCAGAAAGAGAGATGAATATGTTGATTCTTTCACTGTGTGTGTGTATAACAATTAATAATTATTGATATGGTCATTATCCTTTTGTCACAACAACGCTGTGCTAGGCAGAACCAGAGTATTTTTATTTCTTTTTATACAGATCAGTACACAGAGACTTAAACTTTACTCAAGGTTTTATAAACCCCAAACCTGGAAACCTATCTGAATCTTCTGACTTCCATGGATGTCTTGATGGAGTTGTTTGCTATCACCCCAAACTGTCTTCTAACAATGATGATAATGATGAAGAAGATGATGATGATCATAATCATCAAATAAAACCCAATATTTATTGATCTTTTTACCATGTATGAAGAAGTGTGCAAAGCATACCACACATTATTATACCATAACATCCCTGTGAGACAGCATCCTCATGGAATAGCTTCTCTGAACTCCACTTAACAGTGAGGAAGCTAAGGCTCACGGAGGTTGAATGACTTGCCCAAATTCATGCACCTGACAAATGGCTATGGTGGACTTTGAGTATCTGAGCCTGGCTGGTGAAGACCAAGCTCTTCACCATTACACTGGAAAGAGGAGCAGTGTGTCTTTGAGTTGAGGAACCCCCACAATTGCAGAGACTCCTGTCATCTCCTAGATTTATAGCCTGCTCCTTACAGGTAGGCAGACTGGGCAGGCAAGAGGGATTTAGGGAATGGTTCTCAGAAACATCATGTTCCTTGGAACTCAGAACTGCTTTTCCAGATGATTTCTGAAGTCCAGCAATAAACTGTGAAGGAAAAATAATTCCAGCCTGGATATGTTACGATCACCCTCTTTTTCCTATTTGCAGCTGGCCAGAATTTGAAATAAATTTTGAAAGCCCCTATGCAAAAGTAGCAGTTGTCTCCTGAGGCTAAATATTAAGGAGTCACATAAATGGCAGTGTTTTCTAAGAATAGTTACTCCAAAGGGTTTAGTGCTACAAAAGATTCTCATTTCCCTGGCAAAGGGGTGGATTGCAGAGGGAAGCAGGAGTTGAGGAGTCAAGAGGTCTCACATACTAATCAGGAGACTCAATTAGAAAGATCTCCAGTTAAGTTGCTCAAGTCTAGCACTGAGATACCAGAAATAAGTGGATAGTATAGAGAACCACTTTTCCTAATAACAGAGTTGGGACTTCTTCTGAGATATACTCGATTAGCTCTTGGGCTTTTTAGATACTAACTGAGAATTAAGCTTAACAATTCATGTGTTATTTTAGCATATCTACCAAGAGTTTACTTTTCCGTTGTTTCTTTTACCACCTTACATCCCATTATCTAATGCAGTTATACTTTTTCAAATACATATTTATTAGAAAAAAGAACATACATTTGTTCTAAAAAAAACCATTATGCAGAAGCAAATGAAGGAACATATTAGAATCCCCCTTTTAGAGAAATGTAATTTCTCTGAGATAATCACTATCAAAAGTTTTGATGTATACATATGATCTCACCTATAAGTGGGATCTAGTCAACAAAACAAACAAGCAAGACAAAATATGACCAGAAATAAAAACAAACTAACAATAACCAGAGGGAAGGGGAAAGGGATAATGGGGTAAAAAGGGGGAAAGGTCATCAAGGAACACGTATAAAGGACACATGAACAAAACTAAATGGGGGTAGGATCGAGGGTGGGAGGTCGAATGGGTGGGGAGGGGGGAGTGGTAAGAGGGAAATTGAGACAACTGTATGTGAACAATTTAAAAAATAATAAAAATGAAATAAATTTTTTAAAGTTTTGATGTATATTATTTCAGACTTTTCCTTTGCATGTACTCATTTTTATGCAAACTGATTCTGCTATAAATATTATGTTGCAAATAATTCTTAATTTTTACAAAATTATAGATAGCTTTCTTTGTCAACCTTAATGGCTCTACTATGTTTTATTGGCCTCATAGCTAGACCATAATGTATTGCATAGCTAGACCAGAATTTATTAAGCCAATTACTTATTGATGGACATTTAGGCTGTTCCATCTTTTGCTATTACCAATAATTACAAATGACACTACCACTAACATAGGTTCATAACTTCATTTTTAAGGTAGGTTCCTGAGGCAAAGGTATATAAGCCTTAAATCTTCATAGATTTTGCCAAATCCCTTCCCAGAAAGCAATTTATATGCTCACTGAAAGAGTAGAAAGATACCTAATTCCCCATATTCTTCCCAAAATGAAATAATATAAGTGCACTTATTTGATTATTAGTGAGGATGAACATATTATATAGTTATTAGACATTTCTATTGCAGGCAAAAGAAAAAGAAAAAACAGTATGCTCATTTTTTTGTAAAATATCTGGTCTCTGGCACATGAACCGTATTACTTTCTCTCACCTCAGTTGATTTATTTAATCAGCATTATTCAATGTACTCCTTGAGATTTACTAATTGATGCAACAAAAACACTGAATATGGTGTCAGGTACTATGCCTGGTAATGACATAAATTTAAATATAAAAAAAGAATAGGTTTTCTTTTCGTAAAGCTTAGTATTTTAAAATACTAAACACTGATGATATCGAGACAGAGAAACTACATGACTCATCCAGCACCCACAGCAAGTCCTCATATGCAGGAATTTGCACTAATGTCCTTGAAATTCTTATGCAATATGACCATCACACAGAATCACAGTGTGGATAATTAGAATGAAGACATTAATCTCTACCAATGACAAGAAGGCCTATTGCAAATGCCTAAACTGACAAAATAATATTTAGGGTATAATAGAACATTTTAAGAATTCACATACTAAATTACATCATGATGCTCATCTTAATAAGCCCTCATTAAATGTTGATATTGAAAATAGTCTACAGCCCTGGCTGGTGTAGCTCAGTGGATTGAGCGCGGGCCTGTGAAGCAAAGGGTCACCAGTTCGATTCCCAGTCAGGGCACATGCCTGGGTTGCAGGCCAGGTCCCCAGTGGGGGACCCATGAGAGGCAACCACACATTGATGTTTCTCTCCCACTCTTTCTCCTTCCTGTCTCCTCTCTCTAAATTAAATAAATAAATTTTATATATATATATATATATATATATATATATATATATAAAGAAAACAGGCTACACAATAGTGATTGCAAAGAAAACTCATTTGCCAATCTCTATTTTCTCACAGATACAAAAGATCATGAAAGAGTTTGTCTGTCAGTTAATTTTTAATAATATATTTTCATTTATCTCTCTGTTTAGTTTATTCCTACCCCAAATGAGAAGGGATTGTTTTTTCCTATCTTTTTTCAAGTCACCACAAGCAATTAAGAATAAATGCTACATATAATGTATCATTAAATATGATAGTTTTGTCATCATCTTAAACTGACATGACCTTTGCCATTTTTCAACCTGAAATTGCTACTCTGATTACCATGGCCTTTAGAGACGGAATTTGTTTCCTCTGCAGGGTGAATATTGTCTAAAGAATAAAAAAGTTTAATGTCCCCTTTATGCAGAAAAAACACATGAAGCATAAATATCCCATATTGAAAGAAAAACTGCTATATAAGAAAATGAGCATAAATGCTGTATGTTGTATGAGACTAAATGAAAATGTAATGTGAATTGCTTTCTAGCTCGGGCTCATCACTAATGCCCAGATGACTGTGTTTCTATGTTTTGTTTTGTTTTTTGTTTTTAAAATTGAGGTTTAATTCATATAGTATAAACTTGACCATTTAAAAGGGTACAGTTTAGTGGCATTTAGTACATTCAAAATGTTGTCTAGTTTCAAGATATCTTCATCACCTCAGAAGGAGACCCCATGCTCGTTACTTTTTGTTGGTTCACATAAGTGTAGTGGGATGTGGGCTTCAGGTACAGTTTGATCAAGAACCCAGCTTTATTTATCTGCCATTCTTTCAATATTTGCCTCCTCTGGGGGTTGGTTTCATTTCCAGGCTGGCTTCTTTCAGGTTTGCAAGATGGTTGTTACTCCAGTTAATAAATGTTCCCATTCACATCTAGCAGCAGGGAAGGACTGGCTCTCAGGGGTGTTCTCTTTAGAGCTAGAACCTTCCTTCCCAGAAGCCCCCACAACCCACATTGGTCCATGCTACATATCCATAAACCAATTGTTAACATTGAGGTTAGGCTTGACCATAATCCCTCTAGATTAACCACCTGGATGGCTTGGTTCCAGTCCACTGCCTGAGGTGAACCTGAGTTTGCATCCCTACTCCATCACCTCCCGGCTGTATGATTATGCACTCATGACTCAATCTCTCTGAGCCTCAGTTTCCTCATCTGTGAGATGGGCATCAAATAATACCTGTTCATAGCGTTCTCAGGAGAATAAAGCGAGTGCTGGATGTAAAGTACCCAGCATAGTCCCAGACGATCCTTCCCACAACCAACAGCTGGCAGATAAATGCCTTGATAATAGCAGCTATTGGCTGCTATTTTCACAACTCCAGGGCACCATTTACATGAACTGTAAATGTGACAGTGCTCCCTGAAATTGTATAGCTTGGCAGATTTATGAAATGCTTTCCAAGGATGAACCAAAATAATCTTACAACAACCTCATGAATTAGGCATCATCGTCATTCCTGTTTTGCACACAGGGAAAGGGAGGCACGGAGAGGTTTGGTCATGAGCCCTGGGTCACACAAGGCACAAGTGGCATTTGAACCCAGGCAGCTTGACTCCAGCTCCTGTTCCCTATAATCTATGTTTTAAAAACTCATTTCAATTTTCAACCAAATGCCTCTAGTCAAATAAACAGTGTGTCTTTAGCACTTTTTATAATGCTTTCTGGAAGAGAAATGCAGACAATATGGAAAAAACCAAAGCATACTCAGCCCTTTCTTCAGAATCTACTTGTACATCACCAAGAGTCCTCAAAGACTTATTGAATTTATGAACCTAACTTTTTACTCATTCGATGAATAAATGTGCCAAGCACATAATCAGATTAATATCAGGTGTTTGTCCTCTGCAACAGACCCATCCCATACTCAGCCATGAGTTCCAGGGGCCCTGCCCATTTTAGTCAATTGGACCAAATGATTACTTGTTCAACAATCTGTGAATGGTTGCTGGGACAAAGAAAGACTCATTAATTCATTTAATACATTTTTAGAATCCCTACCCTGTGCAAGGAACTGGTCATGGTGCTAGAGATCCAGTGGAGGATGAGATAGGTTGGTGATAATGAGGGGAAAGAACAGAGGGGGATAAAAAGGAAACAAGCAAAAGACCAAAATCATGTCAGAAAATAACAGTGACAAGGACAAAAATTAAATAGTGATGTGATGGAGAAAAACTGGAGAAGATGTAGACAAGAAAGGCTCTTTTAGGAAGGGGTATTTGTTTTGAGACCTGAATGACAAGAAAGATAACCCATGCAAAGATCTGGAAAAAGATTAGTGCAGATAGAACAGCCTGCACAAAGATGGGAAGGGACTGGGAATAGATGGAGGAATTGTGCATCAAGAACACAGCATAAGGAGAAGAGTGAGGGACAGCAAGGCAGGGAATGGCCAATGTCAGATAGAGCCTCATGAGCCATGTAAGATTTGAGTTTTACTCTAGATGCAGTGGAAATTATTTGCTTAAAATCAGGAGTGGCAGTGTCTGATTTACATATTCTAAGAATTATTTTAGGTGCTATATGAAAAAGTTTTTTAGTAGGACAAAGAGAAATGATTGTGCTCAATGACTAATAGTTAATCTTGGCAAAAGATGATGATGTCTTAAATTAGGGTTTTAGTGGTTGAGAGAAACTTGGAAAGATTTAATTTATGCTTAAAATATTGGTCCATAGAATTGGATGACAAAAAGGATATATGGAGAGAAGGTAAAGCAAATTAAGATTTAGGGCCCAAGAACTGAGAGGATGATGATGGAAAGTTGTCAAATTGAGATACTTAATATATGTATTAGCTGTTTATTTTTTAAAAACCAATGAATGAATCACCAGTTTCAGAAAGCTATGAGGGACCAATGGAATTCTATGTTGGGGGACTTTTCACTAAGAAGCTGGTGAGAGAGTGGGAGTTACAGAAGATCACAGATGAGATATATTCAAAACCAGAGGGCCGTGAAGAGCTATCTTGGAACCAAAATTAAAAGGAAACAGAAAATCTGAATAAAAAAGGAAGCCATTTACAGGAAGGAGAGTATCAGATGGACAAAAGTAAAGATATTTCAAGGACCCCTCAGGGTGCATGTCTGTCAAGGAAGATTTAGGTGAGTTATTGATCCCTAGGGCTTCCTCTGTTTTGCTTACTTTCTAGTGTTGGCCATATGTGTTTTTCTAAAGATATGCTCTTTTCTTGATGTCACCGAAATCAGTCTGTTTCTTTCTAATGAACTAAACTACTTGAAATAAATACGTCAAAACACTGAAGACTACAAAGATGAGGAAAATGAAATTACTCTCCTCAAGAAGTCCACAGCCAATGAAGAAACGATAATACAAAGAATTGTTATATAAAGTCCATTTGGAATAATAAGGGTGTTAAAGCACTATTTATTTGTCATTGGTATTATACATTCTTTTGTATTAAAACAAAAAATTAAATGTACAACTTGTCTCTTCTTGTATCACAATGGCTTGAAACTAGAAACCAAACTCAAGGAAAACAAAACTAAAAAATGTTCAAATACATGGAGATTTAAATTCATGGAGACTGAATGATATGTTATTAAATAATGAATGGGTTTACAACGAGATCAAGGAAGAAATCAAAAAGTTCCTGAAAACAAATGAAAATGCATACACAACAAACCAAAATCTATGGGACATAGTGAAGGCAGTGCTGAGAGGGAATTTCATAGTGATACAGGCCTATCTAAAAAAGATAATGGACACACGGGCAAAACCAAGTAGGGTGTGGAAGCAGGGGAGGGAGGTGGGGGTGGCTGGAGTGGGGAGGGAGTGGGGGGGGTAAATGCAGACAACTGTACTTGAACAATGACAAAATAATTTTTAAAAATACAGAAAGAGAAGATAGAAAAATATCAGATAAACAACCTAACCCTACATCTACAAGAGCTAGAGGAACAACATACAAAGCCCAGAGTGAGTAGGAGGAAGGAAATAATCAAGATCAGAGCAGAATTCAATGACATAGACACTAAAAGAACAATTCAAAGGATTAATAAATCCAGGAGCTGGTTCTTTGAAAACATAACCAAATCAACAAAGCTTTAACCAGACTCATAAAAAAATGGAGAGAATCCATTAAGTAAAACCAGAAACAAAAGAGGAGAAATTACAAATAATACCACAGAAATAAAAAAGATTGTAAGAAATCACTATGATCAGCTATATGTCAAGAAGTTTGATCTACCTGGGTGAAATGGACACATTTCTAAAAAGATATCATCTTCAAAAACTGAATCAAGAAGAAGCAGAAAGCCTGAATAGACTGATAACAATTAGTGAAATTGAAGCACTAATAAAAAAAAACTCCTGGCACACAATAGCTCTGGACCAAATGGCTTCACAAAATTTTACCAAATATTAAGGAAAGAGCTAACTCCTCTTCTTCTCAAACTATTCCAAAAAATTCAAGGAGAGGGGAGACCAAATTGAAAAGGAGGAAGTAAAACTGTCATTGTTTGCAATAGTGTACATAGAAAACCTTATAGGCTCCACCAAAAAACTACTTGACCTAGCAAATGAATTTGGCAAAATAGCAGAATACAAAGTCAATATTCATAAATCAAAGGCATTTTGTACACAATGAAATATCAGAAACAGAAACTAGGGAAAAATTCTTCTTACTATAGCAACAAGAAAAATAAAGTACTTAAAAATTAACTTAACCAAGGAGTACTTAACCTAACTGTACTCAGAAAATTACAGAACACTGAAGAAGTCAAGGAAGATACAAATGGAAGCATATACTGTGTTCATAAATTTAAAGAATCAATATCATTAAAATGTCTGTACTACCCAAAGAAATCTATAGATTCAACGCAATCCCTATTAAAATACCAATGACATATTTCACAGATGTAGAAGAAATATTTCAAAAATGTATATGGAAGAAACAAAGGCCCCAAATAACCTTAGCAACCTTGAGAAAGAAGAACAAAGTAGGAGGAGTCACAATACCTGGTATCAAACTATACTATAAGGCCAGTGTTATCAAAACAGTCTGGTAGTGGCATAAGAACAGACACATAGATTGATGGAACAGAATAGAGAACCCTGAATTAAACTCATGTGTCTATGGTCAATTAATATTTGACAAAAGGGGAGAAGCATAAAATGGAGTAAAAATAGTCTTTTCAACAAATGGTGCTGGGAAATCTGGAATGGTATATGCAAAAAAATGAAACTACACCACCAATAAACTCAAAATAAATGAAAGACTTAAACATAAACGTGATCTCCAAAATATATACAGAACTCATAGGACTCAGCACCATGAAGACAAACAATCCAATTTTTAAAAAATGGGCAAAAGATCTAATAGACACTTCTCTGAGGAGGACAAACAGAGGGCCCACAGGCATATAAAAGGATGTTCAGCATCACTAGCCATCAGAGAGTTGGAAGTTAAAATCACAGTGAGATATCACCTCACAGCAGTCAGAATGGCCATCATTAACAAATCAACAAACCACAAATGCTGGCTAGGATGCAGAGAAAAGGGAACACTAGTCCACTGTTGGTGGGAATGCAGACTGGTGCAGCCACTGTAAAAAACAATATGGAAGTTCCTTATAAAACTAAAAATGGAATTGCCTTTTGATGCAGCAATTCCACTACTGGTATTATACCCTAAGAATCTTGAAACACCAATTCAAAAGAACATATATACCCCTATGTTCATAGCAGTGCTATTCACAATAACCAAGTGTTGAAACAACCTAACGGCCCATCAGTAAATGAGTGGAACAAACAACTGTGACACATTTACACAATGGAATACTGTGCAGCAGAAAGAAATAAGGAACTCCTACCTTTTGCAATAGCATAGGTGGAACTGGAGAGTATTATGCTAAGTGAAATAAGCCAGGCAGCGAAAGACAAATACCACGTGATTCCACCAATAAGAGGCACCTAATGAACAAAATTAAAAAATGACCAAAATGGAACCTGAGGCATGGAAACGAGGAACAAACTGACAGGGACAAGAGGGGAGGTGGAAGCAGGATAAGGGCGGAAGGGGAGGGAAGAACCTAGTTAAAGAACAAGTATAAATGACCCATGGACGTGGAAAACAAGGTGTGGATTGACTGTGGAGCGGTGGGTGGGCGGGGCGGGGAGCACTATGGGAGAAAATTAGGACGACTGTAATACAACAAAAATTAAAAATAATCTCCATCAAGTTATGGAAAATATAAGTGATAATTTGTATTATGAAATATACTGTATTCTATTAGGTGGAGTTTCCCAGATTTTGATTATTGTTTTTTGCTATATGTGCATACCACTTGGACTATTATTTATTTAACATCTATGTGGATTAAACTCACTTTTCTAACTAACTTAAATATAAGCTGGAGTCCTAACCAATAAAACCCTGAAATAATGGTTTGTTTACTTTTTATATATTTTTAATCCATAAAAATAAATACTGACCTTGAAAACAAAAAGCAGTCCTGCATGCAACTAAAATCATATGGCACCCATTGCAGATACACTTACCAGATTCTTGCAAACACTGACATAAAAGAATGCTGGACTCAGATTCACAAAATCTACATTTGTACAAAGGTCTTCCCCCGATGAGCTACTATTGAACCCTGGGTGAGTGAATGCCATTTCCTTTCAACAACAAAATGAGTATGTATCTTCCCTGTCCAACTTAAAAGGAGATTATAAGGCTCAACTGAGCCAGAGTATGTCCAAATGCTTTAAAAAAGAAGTGCTAGCAAATGGCAGTGCTTATGCTGAATGCAGTTATGGACTATAATTACTATGTATGTGGCTTTCTAGTGTGATTGCCCAGTGGGCAATTCTGGGATTTAAAAGCCAAAAGAAAAATTTTTCTCCTCTAAGCTGTGTTCCAAAATTCTTCAGCTCCTTTTAATCTTCTCTAAACTTGTCTTCACTTATTATCAGAAAACACACAATTTGAACTATGTTCAGAATAATTTCCAGTTATTTTTAGCAAGTAAGCTTCATCTTTTCAAATTGATAACAGAATACCCAGAGAAGTCACCTTCTTTTATCAAATATATTATGCAATCGACTATACATTATAACATACAGCGTGGCATAAGCAAAGATCAGTGCTCCTTGTTGACTGTAGTTTCATATAAGATAAGTAAACTAAATGGGCCTAAGAGTCCTTTTTTTGTAAGGTTTTTATGAAATTTAATTAAATAATGGCAATCGCTTACCATAGTGCATGACACAAACCAATAATACTATATTTCTACAAATAATCTTAAAGGAGAGTCAATGGCTGAAATTAGGTAATTAGTCTGAAAAAGTCATAGATTGTTTAGATATCAATAGTATTTTGATTAATGTATATGAGTAGAGTATTGTATTCAGTAAATCCAGATGCCCAGCTATAATGTAGATTGTAGGTTACTGTGTCCTATATAATATTCCATACTGGTGTGTGAACCTGCTGGATTTTTACTGAAAATAATCTTATATAACATGCAATTTCCCAAACTTCTATCAAGTAGACAGTACCTATAACAAAGGGGCTTTTAATAAGTTATTTTTGTTCAAAAATATGTTATATTTTGTGCTGATAATATTATGTGCTGGTATATATATATTATGTGCTGGTAATATTTTAAATCTTATACGCACACATGTATTTTCTTATATGCACACTCAGGCCATGCATAGGTCTGAGTGCTTAGGGTTTTGAGAAGGTAATAAAATGAAGAACCCTTATCCACTAAGAGTAGAGAAAAACTGCTATGCTTTATGGAGATCTTGCAAACAGCAGTCCAGAAACTTCCTTAGGCACATCAAATAACTGTACAGAAAGATATTCAATATGAACTTGTTTTAGCTTTGAATTTGTAATTCACAAAATGAAACATTGCTGTTTGTGATCCTGTCACTTGTATCTTCCTTCTTTGTTCTACAGGGTTTTTGTAACCTGTCTTAGAAATTCAGAAAGAACTCGGTTTCTAAAGCTCATTTTTCTGGTGAAGTGTAAACAGCGTTAGGTTCCAAAACTAGCCCACTAAAGCTCCATGTACTGCTAAAGTGGTGTACATTTAAACAAACACACAGAGGCAAGGTTAGTAATTAAAAAGAGATTGCTACAAAACTAAATATAATCTTTCAAATGTGTCTTCAATATCAATGCCTGAAGAAAAGCAGTTTTTAATTAGCAACTGAAACAAGGATTGGAGAGACTTCTGTGTACATCCTGAAAGCTGCTTTGATAACTCTCAAGGACCATTGAAGTTACTGGCAAAGGTTTTGTATAGCATCTAGTAGTATTCATTTGTGGCTCACATGGACAGAAGTGTGTAAGGGAAGAGACAAAAAGAGAGGGAGATAACGAAGTGAGATTTCTGAGATGATTGAGAAAGAGACAATAGACAGAAAAGAAAGGTTATAAAAGAGATTTAGGGTGAGTTAAAGACTGGGAACTGAATAATGCTCTAAGTGATCAGTGATAATAGCTCCCATTTACTGAGCTCCCACTTTGTTCCAGGACTGTGCCAAATACTTTACACACATGTAATTGTCACAATTAAAAGAACTATTAGTACCATTTATAAATGCGAAAACCAAGCCTCAGAAGTTTAGGTTGAACTATATGAAATTGCCATTTTTATTCATCAAAACTAGGTGAACATTGACAATTTCGTGTGCTTGAAACTCATATCTTGCCCAAAGATACAGAGTGAGTAAATTTCGAAATGAGGTTTCAAATGCAACTATACCTGGCTCCCAAACACTAATTCTTCCCCCCACTTTCCTCACTTGTCAACAACACCCTGTTGTAATTATGACAGTGGCCACAGCAAGGGAATGCTGAACGTCTATTTCCTTCGCCAGATTGGGGAAGTTCTCCTTCATTATGTTTTCAAATAAGTGTTTCCACTTCTTGCTTTTCCTCCTCTCCTTCTGGCACCCCTAGGATTTAGATGTTTAAAGTTGTCCTGGATGTTCCTAAGCCTCTTCTCATTTTCTTAAATTCTTGTTTATTCATTCTGTTCCAGTTGAATGTTTATTTCAACTGGAATTGTCACAATTCCTTTTGTTCCAATTCATTGATTTTAGTCCCTTCCTTTCTGTCACTGCTGCTTCTCTGTATATTTTTTGTTATTTCACTTTGCATAGCCCACACTTCTTCCTCTATTTTGCAACCATACTCAATCATTTCTGTGAGCATCCTAATTACTACTGTTTTGAACTCTACATCTGATAGGTTGTCTGTCTCCTTGTTGCCTAGTTATTTTTCTGTGGTTTTGGTATGTTATTTCATTTGGGACATATTTCTTTGTCTCAGTGTACCTGTTATGCTGTAAGGGGCAGAGCCTTAGGTATTTGCCAGTGTGGGGCAACCCACTTCTCAGCGTTGTGGGACTGTGTGAGGGGGAGCGGTCTGAGAGAGAACCCCTCTCAGCGCCAAGTGCAGCTTGCTTGGCTCTTGCCCCACTTTCAGTCACTTCCCCTGCTACCCATAATCAAGTTGGGCCCTTTTGGCGCTGATTCCCAGGAGGATGGTCTTATGTACATTCTAGGACCCCATGGATCTCTCTAACGGACTCTCTTGTGAGGGTGAGAGTTTCCCACACTGACACAAGCCCCATAGTATTTCACAGCCAGAGGTTTTGAGTCTTTAGTTTCCCATGCTGGAACCCTGGTTTATGTGGTCTGCCTTGCTCCCCAATTGTTCCTTGGGGTTTATCCACATCGGAAGGTGAACCACCTGGTCCACCAGCCACTGTCTGGTCTCACATCTTCTCTGCCCAAATTACCCATTTCTGCCCCTCCTACCAGTCTGGATGAGTGTTTTTCTTTAACTCTTTGGTTATCAGACTTCCATAAAGTTTGATTTTCTGGCAGTCCAGGTTGTTTTTAAATTCACTGTTGTCCTTCTTTTGGTTATATGAGGAAGCAAATCATATCTCCTAACCCTCCATTTTAGCTGGAGATCCTAGGGGAGATGTTGATCAAAAGGTACAAACTTTCAGTTATAAGATGAATAAATTATGGGGATGTAATGTACAGCATGGTGGTTATAGTCGATAATACTGTATTGTATACTTCAAAGTTGATAAGAAAGTATATTTTAAATATTATCACCACATGCACAAAAAGGTACTTACTTGAGATGATAGAAGTATTAATTAAACTGTGACAATCATTTTACAATATATCAAATCATTATGTTATATACCTTAAATTTAGACAGTGTTATATATCAATTATATCTCAGTAAATATGAAAAATAAATAAGTTATAATGAGAAAGTAAAAAAAAATATTCAAATACTGTTGAGAAATACCATTTATTGGCCACATTCACAATGTTGAATTAGACACTGGAAATTTTTCATTCTAACTGCAAAAGTAGAGCTACATCTCTTAAAATGAACACTTAAAAATAAAAATTAAAAACTCTCATGTTGCTTCTAGCACATATTTCACCAATTTATGGATCTGCCTTTGATGGGAGTAGTAATGATGTTTTGTGGTTTAACACATTTAAATGTATTATGTTAATTCATCAGTTAATACATATATAGATCACTAACTATGATATCCTGACTTGGACAATCTAATGCTGAGATAAAGATTCTAAGATCTAGTGTCCAATGAGATAGAAATGTTGATCATATTAAAATGGATGCAGAGGAAAGGGTCAAGAATGACTCATAATTTTATCATAAGTAACTAAGTAATTAGCATATTATAAATTGGATATGTCTTAATCATGCTCCATTTTTTAAAATTTTAAATACATCATTCATAAATATGTGGCTAGACAAAAGTTTACTCATGAGTGGACTTCTCAATTTTATGCTTCAATACCTTGCCCATAAGAAAGCACTGAGTTCACCTTCTTGGCTTGCTTCCTTCCCCTATGTTCTGAAGAGATAAAGTACAGAACCTGAATAGTGCTTGAGATGGTGCAGACAAAACAACATGGATGAGCTTGAGCTCTTCTGAGGCACTCAAACAAATGTTTCCCAAGGGCAAAAGAGGATTGGAAGTTGCATTAACATTTGCTGTTGTAGAAACCACTTGATGTTTAAGAGAATCATGTGTAATGATTGGAATCTAAGCTACACTCTTAAACAGGGTAGGGCAGAAGTAGGCTTATAGGTGTTTGTGTGGAAAATAGTACAATAATTAATAAAGAATAATACAAGAATAAACTGTATGTTTCACATACTTATAACTGTAAACCTACTTTTGTCACACCCTGTATAGGACAGTTCATGATCACTGAGCTCTGAGAATATCAGCTTGATAGATAATGAGCAAGTTCTAAGGAAGCCACAAGCTCAAATACCAAGAGTGCCATGCAAGTCCCATTGATGATGAAGCAGGCAGGGTAAAAAATTTTCAAGTGCAGAAGGAATGACAGACAGCCACTTCCACTCAGCTCTATGAAGAACTGGCCTCAGGTGCCCAAAATAGTGCTGGAAAGTTTTAGGAAAAACTGGATATTTGTATAATTTCAAAGTATCTCTTCCAAAATATTTATAAATTGAAAAAAGAAAAAAATAACTTTACCGTGGAGAAACCCAGCACTACCTTAACTAGGTGATCAAGGTTAATGTCACCAGGATTAGGATATACTGGCATTATGGGACCCTTAATATTATGCATTGTGATCACAAAACTCTTTTGCGGTTTTCTTGCTACAAATGCATAGCTTTAATCTAATAATGAGAAAAAATCAGGCAAACCCAAAATGAAAAATTCTGTAAAACTGACTGCTACCTATCTGAGGTGCCACAGTCATAAATATAAAACCAAGAAAAACTAGGAACTGTCACAGAAGGACACTGAAAAAGCATAATAACTAAATTTGCAATGTGGGGTCTGGATTGGATTCTGGAACAGAAAAAGCATATTAAAAGGAAAACTGTTGAACTTTGAATACAATCTGTTGTTTAAAGTTTTGTGAAATTTTAACAGTAGGAAAAGTTGGATAAACTCTCTACACTATGTATTGAAAGTTTTCTGTCAGCCTAAAATTAGTTTGAAACAGAAAGTTAAAAAAAATAAGGACAGCAGAAAAACAAATTAAAATGATGAGATTAAGACAAGGCCACAGAGCACTGGCCAATTAAAATACATGTGAACCATGAATATGAGTCACATATGCCATTTTAAATGTCCTAGTAGCCAAATGAAAGACTAAAGTGAAGTGGGTGGTAGTAATTTTAATAATATCTAAAATATTATCATTTCAACATGAAATCAATGTAGGAAATTACTAATGAGATCTTTTACATTTTTTGTCCTAATTCTGGAAAATCCAGCCTCAATTTGGCCTAGCCACTTTCCCACTTCTCAGTACCCACAAGTGCTAACAGTTCCCATATAACAGCACAATGCCCCTCCCCCACTGCCAAGACGCATTCTCTTTGCATTTTTTTATTTCTACTTCTTTCTGTGAGGGTTTTATTCTCTTTTAGTATAGACTCCTCTTCCCTTTCTTCACTCACTTATGAGCATGTATATATACCAGGTGTTGTTCTATTCACAAAACTGACAAAGATCTCTAATTCCTGAGCTCCCATTCTCAAGAGAGAGTGAATGAGATAAACAGTAGCTATAATAAATAACTAAATTATACAATAAGTAAGAAATAGTATGTGCTTTGGGTGTGAGGTAAGGCACAGAACTAGATAAGGTGTCTCAGGTATGCTGGGGGGTAGAAGATAAAAGACGCAGGACTTAAATTTAAACCCAGATCACCTGTGGCTTTATTCAGGTTCTATCCATTCATTAGTTTTAACAGACTCTTTTGAATGGAGAAAACAATGGGAAAGTAAGAACAATGCTGTGCTTTTACTTATTTAGTACTTAATAAGGTCAAGTCCAGCTGTCATAGACATGACTTCCATTTTCAATGTCTGGTTTAAAGGAGTTGGTAGCATTCTGAACAACCAGCCCTCCAGTTAAGCAAAGCAGAAATAAGTGAGTCGCTTTGTGAGGACAAGGCTATCACAAGAGAAAACAGAGAGTTTTGAGCTGAAGCAGCCACTGCAATTTCTTGACATGAGTCCAGAAACATTTGATCAGTAAGGTTTGATATTTTCTTCCTTCCCTGATATTTGAATAATTATTTATATCCTGGCAGATTTCACATATTTTAAAAATTGATTACCATATTTTTCAATGTATAATGTGCACTTTTTGCCCAAATTTTCTGAGGGAAAAATAAGAATGTACATTAATACATGGGTATAATGATTCCATAATCCCCTGTATAATGCACACAAAAATGTGAATGTGCAGTATACCTGGCAATATATGATACTTCTAGAGGATTATTAGTTTTATTTACTATCCTTGTAATGGGATATGAGGTTTTTTAATTGTTTTTTAAACTTCTGATCAATAATAGCTTCACATTGAAATACTTCCTAATCCCAGTTCCTTATGCTCTGAGATATAACAACAGACTGGTGGCCAAAAGTACATGTAAGTAATCCTGCACCTCTGCTTTTCAAAGTTTGAGATACCTTAAACAAGTTAAAATAATGGAGGCACAAGTTCTGACCAAGATGGAAGTATAGGTAGAAACCCTTCACTTCCTCTCACAACCAAAAGAAGGATAACAACCAATCTAAAATCAATAAACAGCTGAAGTGCCAGAAAATCAAACTGTATGGAACTCTGACAAACAAGGAATCAAAGAAACAGTCAACCAGAATAAACGGACCAGTAAGAAGACTTAGCAAGGTGATGGACCACATGGGCAGGCCTGGTTGAACAGGAAACTGAGACTCAGAGCTAACTGTGGACTACGGCGGTTGCCACAATGAGAGAAACTCCCAGTCTCATTCGAGAGTTTATTGGAAAGTAGGCTATAGAGGAGCAGGCCAGCTGCATTGTTCCCTCTCTGGCCCCTCCCCCACAGGCAGCAAGGAGGGTTGTCCCACTCTGGTGAATACCTAAGGTCCCACCCCCTTACAACTAAACAGGTGCACTGAGACAAATAAATATGGCCCAAATGAAAGAACAAAGCAAAACTTCTGAAAGAGAGCTCAGCAATGAGGAGATAGCCAATCTATCTGATGGAGAATTTAAAGCCCTGGTAATCTAAATGCTCACAGAACTGATTGTGCTTGGTTGAAAAATGAAAAAACAAATGAAGGATACCCAAAATGAAATAAAGGAAAATATTCAGGGAACCAGCAGTGACAGGAAGGAAACCAGGACTCAAATCAATGATTTGGGACAGAATGAAGAAACAAGAATTCAAAAAGAAAAAAATAAAGAGAGAGTTAGGAACCTCTGGGACAACCTGAAACATTCCAATATCCAAATTATAAGGGTGCCAGAAAAAGAACAACAGCAAGAAGTTGAAAACCTATTTGAAAAAATAATGAAAGAAAACTTCCCCAATCTGGCAAAGGAAATAGACTTTCAGTAAATCTAGGAAGCTCAGAGAGTCCCAAAGAAGCTGGACCCAAAGAGGAAAATACCAAGGCACATCATCACTAAGTTACCCAAGATTAAAGATAAAGAGATAATATTAAAAGCAGCAAGAGGAAAGGAGAGAGTTACCTTCAAAGGAGTGCCCATAAGACTATCAGCTGATTTCTCAAAAGAAACCTTGCAGGCAAGGGGCTGGAAAGAAGTATTTCAAGTCATGAAAGACAAGGACCTACACCCAAGATTACTCTATCCTGCAAAGCTATCATTTAGAATGGAAGGGCAGATAAAGTGCTTCCCAGGTAAGGCCAAGTTAAAGGAGTTCATCATCACCAAGCCATTCATTATTATACGAAATGTTAAAGGGATATATTAAAGAAAAAGAAGATCAAAGATATGGATGGTAAAATGACAACAAACTCACAAGTATCAACAAATCAACCTAAAAGAGAAGATAAACAAGGAAAACAAAAACTAAGCAAACAACTACAACAGAAACAGAATCAGAGAAATGGACATCACATGAAAGGATTTCAGTGGGAAGGGGGAAGGAAGGAATAGTGGGGAAAGGGTACAGGCAAGAAGAAATGTAATTGGTAGGCATAAATAGATGGGGAGGGGTCAAAAATGATATAGGAAGCAGAGAACTCAAAGAACTTATATGTACAACCCATAGACATGAACTAAGGAGGGTGATGCTGGAGGGTTGGCGGGGTACAGAGTGGGGGGATAAAGGGAAAAAATGGGGAAAACTGTGATAGCATAATCAATAAAATACGCTTAAAATAAAATAAAAATATTAAAAAATTAAAAAATAAAATTCCTGAAGAGAGAAAACTGCCCCCCCCAAAAAAATAGTGGAGGTACAACTGTGTGTGTGTGTGTGTTCTGCATCTGATTATACCATGTACTCGTACTCGTTGGAATGCAGACTCTTGGGCCTATCCCCAAATCTCTAGATTCCAAATCTTTGGGGGAGGGTTAGAGTCTGAGAGTCTGGGAAGTTAGTAAGTTTCCTGAGTGATTCTTAAGCTCTTTGGATATTGAGAACCATGGACTGTGGCACCAGAAAAACCCAGATTTGAATCCTGTTGCCTCTGCTCTCTGGTTGGAGTGCTCAGAGGCCTCTTCTAAGGAAGTCATACTGAGCTGCCCTCAGTTTTTTGGTGGGTCCTCTGTGTATTGAACCTAGGAACAAGGAGCAAAATGGGGAATTCTGATCCAGCCCTACTGCACCCACTGTGCCAAGTCCAGCAGGAGGATGCTTCAAAGCTCTTAATTGTGACATTTTAACAAAATGTTCTGCTCCCATTTTTTAATGCAGCTGGAGTTGAGGCTGCTTTTTATCTTTTTGTTTGCTAAGGAAAATGCAAGTATGTGTTCCTGCTTCTTTTCTTTTAACTTGAATTCCTATGATGCCTGTATTTTTAGTCCAAGGAGGCAAGAAAGAAGGCTGGAACAAGCTTGTGCTGTCAAGGCCTGCCATGTGAACCTAAACAGGGATGACAAGCCAGCAAGTTCTTTGTCCTTCTGAATGGCTATGCCTTTTATCATCTGTGGTCTCATCTAAATAGCTTTATTAAAGGATAAAGCATCTTACCGGGGACTAAGAAGCAGCTTGTAATTATGGACTCTCAAATGGACTCATGCACTATTTTAAAACACCAAATGAAAGAAAGCCTATGAGGTTTTGCTGCTTAAACTAGAACAGAGAGCCCTAAATGATCTTACTTTCTGTGCTGTGGTCTCTCTTTTTCTCTTCATTTTCAACTTACAAAAGTAACACATGCCTTTGTACAATATTCACATAATACAGTTAAGTCAAAAATGAAAACGATACCAGCCATCTTTATTCCCAGTGTGCTTTTAAAAAGATGTCTTTTTTCATTATAATTTAACCACCTTATAACCCCCCCACACTGCAGTTGCCACACTGTTTTCCATGCCAATGAGTCCTTTTACCTTTTTGCTTGATCCCTCTACCCCAAGGGTGTCAAACTCATTGTCACCAAGGGCCACATCAGCCTCATGGTTGCCTTCAAAGGGCTGAATGTAATTTCAATTCCTTAACAGTTAAGGAGTAGCTACATTTATATAGTCCTGAAATTATTTCAGTGTTTTGAAGGCAACCATGAGGGTGATATGGCCCCTGGTGAAAATGAGTTTGAAACCCTTGCTCTACTCCCTAACCTCCACCCTCTCCCCCGTAGCTGTCATCCTGCTCTCCATCTATGAGTCTGTCTCTATTTTGTTTGTTCATTCAGGTTGTTCATAAGATTCCACATATGAGTGAAATCATATAGTATTTGTCTTTGACTGGCTTATTTCACTTAGCATAATGTTCTCCAGGTTAATCCATGCTGTCAGAAACAGTAAAATTTTTCTTCTTTGTAATGGCCAAGTAGTATTCCATTGTGTGAGTGTCCCATACTTGTTTTATGAACTCATCTACTGATAGATACTTGGGCTGCTTCCATATCTTGGTGATTGTAAATAATGAACATAGGGGTGCCTATATTGTTTTGAAATAGTTTTCTTTAGGTTTGTTCAGATATATTCCCAGAAGTGGGATCACTGGGTCAAAAGGCATACCATTTTTAATTTTTTGAGGTATCTCCATATTGCTTTCTACACTGGCTGCACCAATAGGCATTCCCACCAACAGTGCATGAGAGTTCCCTTTTCTCCACATCTTCCCCAGCACTTGTTGTTTGTTTATTTATTGATGATAGCCATTCCAACAGGTGTGAGGTGATATCTCATTGTGGTTTGAATTTGGATTTCTCTGATGATTAGTGATGTTCAGCATCTTTCTATGTGTCCATTGGCCATTTGTATCTCCTCATTAGAGAAGTGTTTATTGAGACCCTTTGCCCATTTTTAATTGGATTGTTTGAGATTTTTTGGTATTGAGTTTTGTTAGTTTTTTATAAACTTTGGATATTAATTCCTTGCCAAAAGGAATTATTGCCAATTATTGCCAGAAGTATTGCCAAATATGTTCTCCCATTCTGCGGTTTGCCTTTTTATTTTGTTGATGGTCTCCTTTGCTGTATAAAAACATTTTAGTGTGATGTAATTTCATTTGTTTATTTATTTCTTTTGTTTCCCTTGCCTGGGAGATACATCAAATAAAATATTGCTTGCTATGAGCAATATCTGAAATTTTACTATGTTTGTTTTCTTCCAGGACTTTTATAATTTCAGGTCTAATATTTAAGTCTTTAATCCATTTCAAATGTATTCTTGTGTGTGGTGTAAAAGGGGGTCTAGTTTCATTTTTCTACATGTATCTGTCCAATTTTCCCAACACCATTTATTGAATAAACTATCTTTACCCCTTGTAGGTGCTTGCTTCCTGTGTCAAATATTAATTGACTATAAAGGTGTGGGTTTATCCCTGGGCTCTCTATTCTTTTCCTTTGACTATCCAATTAATGGATAAAAGCAGTGTGTCTGTTTTTGTGCCAGTATCAAGCTGGTTTGATTACTATGGCCTTATAGTATAGTTTGACTTTAGGTAGCATGATTCCTCCAACTTCGTTCTTCTTTCTCAGGATTGCTGTTGCTGTGCAGAGCCTTTTGTGGTTCCATATAAATATTTGAAGTATTTATTCTAGTTCTGTGAAATACAGCATTGGAATCTTGATCGGAATTTCATTGAATGTATAGATCACTTTGAGTAGTATGGACATTTTAATGATGTTAATTCTTCTTATCCATGAACACAATCTATGTTCTTCTGATTATTTCATCTTCTTCAATTTCTTTTTTTAGTGTCTTACAATTTTCTGATTTCAGGTCTTTTACATCCTTGGTCAGATTTATTTCTAGGTATTTTATTGTTTTTGAAGCAATTGTGTATGTAATTATTTTCTTCATTTCCCTTTCTTTTAGTTCATTATTGGCATATAAAAATGCAACTGATTTCTGGATATTAATTTTATAACCCACTAATTTGCTTAATTCATTTCTCAGTTCTAGTAGTTTCTTGGTGAAATCTTTGTGTTATGTATGTGAAGTATCATGTCATCTGCAAATAAAAACACTTTTACTTCTTCCTTTTCAATTTGGATGTCTTTCATTCTTTTCCTTGTCTGAATGCTGTGGCTAGGACTTTAAGTACTATGTTGAATAAAAGAGTTGAAAGCAGAATTCTTATCTTGTTCCTGATCTTCAGGGGAACACTTGTAGTTTTTTGCCTGTTGAATATGATGCTGACAATGGGTTTGTCTTATATGGCCTTTTTTATGTTTAAGCATGTTCCCCTTAATCCCACTTTGCTGAGAGTTTTTAACATAAAAGGGTGCTGGATTTATCAAATGCTTTTCTGCGTCTATTGATATGATCATGTGGTTTTATTCTTCATTTTATTTATGTGATTAGTCATATTTATTGATTTGTGAATATTGTACCAATCTTGCATCCCCAGAATAAATCCTACTTGACCATGGTTTATGATCTTTTAGATGCACTGCTATATTCAGTTTGCTAATAGCTTGTTGGGGATTTTGGTGTCTATGTTCATCAGGGATATTGCCCTATAATTTTCTTTGTAGTGCATTTATCTGTTCTTGGAATTAGTATAATTCTGGACTCATAAAATGAGGTTGGCAGCTTTCCAATCTCTTAAATTTTTTCAGTAGATTGAGAAGGACAAGTATTAGTTCTTCCCAGATGTTTGGTATAATTCACCTGTGAAGCCATCTGGTCCAGGGCTTTTGTTGGGAGTTTTTTTTTTTTTATTACTGCTTCAATTTTACTAGTGTAATTCTGTCTATACAGATTCTCTGACTCTTCCTGATTTAGTTTTGGATAATTGTATACTTCTAGGAATTTATCCATTTTGTCCAAGTTGTTCCCTTTGTTGGCAATTAGTTGTTCATAATATTTTCTTACAATTCTTTATATTTCTTTGGTGTCAGTTGTAATTTCTTCTCTTCAGTTTCTGATTTTATTTTTTGTGTCCTCTGTTTTTTCTTGATGAGTCTCATTAAATGTTTGTTAATCTTGTTTATCTTTTAAAGAACCAGCTCATGGATTCAATGATCTTTTGTATAATTTTTTACTCTATTTCACTTATCTCTGATCTGATATCTATTATTTCTTTCCTTCTATTCACTTTGAGCTTTGTCTATTGTTCTTTTCCAAGTTCCCATAAGTGAAGAGGTTAGATCATTTATTGGAGCTTTATCTCGTGTTTTTTTTAAAATAGGCCTGTAATGCTATGAATTTTCCTTTTACGATTGCTTTCCCCGTTTCCCACAGATTCTGGATTGTCATGTCCTCATTTTTATTTGTTTCTAAGTATCTTTTGATTTCTTTCTTGATCTATTATTAACCTATTTATTGTTTAATAACATGTTATTTAGCTCCCATGTCTTTGTGTGTTTTTCAGTGTTCTTGTGATTGATTTCTAGTTTTGCAGCATTGTGGTCAGAGAAAATGCTTGATACAATTTCAGTCTTCTTAAATTGCTTGGGACTGGTTTTGTATCCTAACACATGCTCTGTCCTAGAAAATCTTCCACATGCACTCGAAAAGTGTGTATATTCTGTTTTTGTGGTGAAATGCTCTGAATATATAAATTAAATCCATTTGGTCTAATGTACCATTTAAGGCTGCTGTCTCCTTGTTGATTTCTTGTCTATAAGGTCTATCCGCTGAAATGAAAGAGTTGTTAAAATTCCTATCTATGACTGTATTTCTGTCAACCTCTCCTTTTAAAAAAACTACCTTATTGTTGTTCAAGTACAGTTATCTACATTTCCCTGCCCCACTCTCCCACCTCCAGCCAAACCCACCTCCCTCAATCTCTCCTTTTATGTCCATTGAGATTTGCTTTACACATTTTGGTGTTCCTGTGTTGGGTACATAAATGTTTACTAGGGTTATATTCTCTTGTTGGATTGTTCCCTTTATTATTATATAGTGTCCTTTTGTGTCTCTTACTATATCCTTGGTTTTAAAGTCTGTTTTATTAGAAATAAGTATTGCTACCCCAGCTTTTTTTTCTTTTTCATTTGCATGAAATATCTTTTCCCACCCCTTTACTTTTAGTCTGTGTGTATCTTTCGATCTGAGGTGAGTCTCTTAGAGACAGAATATATATGGATATTATTTTCTTCCCATTCAGCTATCCTATGTCATTTGGTGGTACCATTTAAGCTATTTACATTTAAGGTGATTACTGATAGATATGTATTTATTGACATTTTTTTAGACTATTTTCCTGGTTTTTTCTTTTTCTTCTCCTTCTTCTCTAAGCAAACCTTTAACATTTGTTGCACTACTGGTTTGGTGGTAAGAAACTCCTTTAGCTTTTTCTTGTCTGGAAAACTCTTTATTTCTCCTTCCATTTTCCATGATAGCCTTTCTGGGTAATGTATCCATGGTTGTAAGTTCTTGCTTTTCAACACTATGAATATTTTATGTCAATTTCTTCTGGCCTGAAATGTTTCTTTTGAGAAATCAGATGAGAGTGTAATTGGAGCTCCCTTTTAAGTGACCATCTGCTTTTCTCTTGTGGCTTGTAGGATTCTCTCCTTGTCTTTAAGCTTTGCCATTTTAATTATGATGTGTCTTTGTATAGGCCTCTTTTGGTCCATTTTTTTTGGACTCTCTGAGCTTCATGGACTTTTGTGTTTTTTTCTTTCATCAGACTGGGGAAGTTTCAGTCATTATTTCTTCATATATGTTCTTGATCCTTTGCTCACTCTCTTCTCCTTCTGCTATTCATGTTATGTGGATGTTGTTACACTTCATACTGTCCCAAAGGTTTCTTAAGTTCTCCTCATTCTCTTCCATTCTTTTTACTGCTCTGCTTGTGTGTTTTTTCTACTCTGTCACCCAAATCACTGATTCAATTCTCTGCTTTATCTAACCTACTATTTATTCCTTCCACTATATTATTTATTTCAGATATTGCATTCTTTATTTTTGACTGGTCCTTTTTATTGTTTGTGTTTTTTTATGCTATTGAGTATTTTTACAATCAATATTCTTAACTCTGTCTGATAAATTGCTTGCCTCCCTTCCACTTAGTTCTTCTTCTGGAGGATTCTCTTGTTTTGTTTTGTTTTGTTTTTCATGTAAAGCCTATTTCTTTGTCTGCCTCTTTTTGTTTATTTCTGTGTATTAGGTAGATCTGCAAAGAATCTGGTGTTGTTGGTCTTTGTCAGATGCTGCCTGTGACTGGCCCTGGGCAATCTCTTTGTAGCTAGTAGTGATTCACAGCTTATGGCTTCCTTTGCTGGGCCTGTTCATGTGCAGAAAGAACCAGGTTATGCACTAAGGCTGGCTTTTCCCAGCACTTAGCGTGGGGGAGGGTCAGGTAAAGTCTCAGAGCCCCAAGAAAGCCACCTATATGTTAAAATGAATCAAAGATATAGCCTCAAGCTTTACTCAGCCATCTAGATTAAGCACCACAGAGTGGTGCAGAGTGATTCCTGTGGACAGGGCTATTGCTCCCCCTCAGGCTGATGCCACTTGGAGGGGAGTTCTCTTGCTGAGAAAGACAGCCTCTGCAATGTGGAGGATTCTTGGTTCTCCCAAGAACTACCAGCCCCAGACTTTTTTCATGCATCTCTAATTGACTCTGCCCTCCCTCTGATGGAGCACAGGGTAAGTGGCTACAAACAGAGTTTTTTTTTTTTTATTGGCCCTTTAAGGGGTTCTCTGCATCTCTAGCCATCTCTCCCTGGTAGACAGAAACCCTGCTGGTTTTCACAGCTGGATGTTGTCTGGGTTCCTTTCCTGGCTCTGGCACTGTAGTCTGGGGAGCCCAGCTTGTGCTTTAGACTCCACACTTCTCATGGGGTACCTCCTGCCCCAGCCACTAACATATCCCAATGGAACTTCAGTGGCCACCCATGAAATTCCAGGCAGCCCTCTTACTCCTTCTCTGCACTCCCAACCTGCTTCATTGTGGTGAAGGGGGTGGTTTCTTCTGCCTGTTCTTGGTTCTTGTTCTCTCCAGCTAGGGTTCAGTGGGTTATTCAGGATGATTTCTCTGTAACTTAGTTATAATTCCAGTTTGGTCCTGGGAGGTTTGTGCAGCTTCCACTTACTCCTCTACCATCTGTAATCTCTTTGTCCCTGCTGTTTTTTCTAGATTTTTCTAGACATATGAACACACACACACACCACTATTTAAGATTCTTTAAGTTGTAAACAAGAAAAAAAACAATTCAGAAATATTTTAAGCAAATCAGAGGAATCTCTTGCCTTTCATAATCTTTCTGAAGTGAGGCACCTTAGCTTTAAGAAAGGCTATATTCAGGGGCTCCAACAGGGTAGCTTCTCTTTCTCCCATCTCTCTCTCTTGGCACTGCCTCATTTTCCCTCCTCAGTAGGCATTCTCTATGTGTCAGAGAAAAAAACTATTTGCAGACCTGGATTTGTTCTAGATTCAGGATAGAGTAATTCTCCTTACCCCATGTCTACATTGTAGTTCTCAACACCAAAAAATAAATTGCCTGACATGAAGAATTAAGATTACAAATGGAATTAAAATTCTTAATCAACTCACCTTAAAATAGGGACATTATCCTAGATTATCTGGGGGGGGAGGGGCAAAGTACTCACAAAGGTCCTTAGTGATTAACACAGTAGGTATAAGATTTAAAGTTGTAAAGTGATGTGATAATGAAGCAAAATCTGAGAGCTATAATGTGAAAATGACTTAAACTGCTGTTGCTGGACTTGAAGATGGAAGAAGGGACCATGAGCCAAGGAATGTGCATGGCCTCTAGAAGCTGTAAAAGGCAAGGAAATAGATCCTTTCATAAAAGCTCTAGCACCTTGAGACATGTCAGATTTCTGACATACAAAACTGTAAGATAATAAATTTGTGTTCTTTTAAGCCACCAAATTTGTGTTAATTTATTATAGCAGCCACGGAAAACTAAACAGAGCATAAAAGGCAAGACACTTTTTCTCTTTAAAATTCAAATTTTAAAAATCCCTAGAAAGCTTCTGACTAGCCTATCTTTGTTTACAACTCAATCTCATTTTAGTGCCCTGGTTGGCAGAATATGATAGTGTACCTCGCTAGGTCTGAATAGTCGTGTGGCAGCCCCCTCCTCAGGATTCCATAACTGGTGTGGAGACAGAGGAATTCTCCAAAAGGAAGATTGCGTTGATTTGTTGCTCATAGTTTATTTTTTAATGGGTTTGTGACATATATTTTGTTCTACAAATTCTTAATTCCCTTTACAACATATTTTGGAGATATTTTCACTTCAATTCATGTAAATTCTACTTTGTCTTTTTAGTAGCTGCTTATTATTCAATTGTATAGAAGAACAAAATTAATTAGACCAAGTCTCTTGTTGATGGATATTTAGGATGTTTCTAACCTTTGCTCATCAAGATTTGTGTCCTTCAATATATCTCTTTGTGTGTAATAGTACTCACTTGGATTTTTTTCTTCAATGTTGATAATGTAAGGAGAATAGAGTAAGAAAGGACAAGTGTAGTTAAGTAACCCCCCACCCCCAGCATAAAAATATGTTAAGTACTAACCCCTGGTACGTGGGAATGATACTGAATTTGGAAACAGAGCCTTTGCAAACATAATTAAGTTAAGGGTTTTGAAGAAATAATCCTGGATTAGGATGGGTCCTAAATCCAATAAAGAGTGTCTTTGTAAGCTACAGTAAAGGAGAACATACAGAGACAGAGGGGAAGACCATGTGAGAATGAAGGTGGATTTTTTTTTTTGAATCATGCCTCTACAAGCCAAGGAATGCTAAGACTTGCCAGCAGCTGGCAGAATCTAGGGGAGAGGCATGGAGATTCTCAGGGCCTCTAGAAGGAATCAACCTTGCTAATACCTCGATTTCTGATTTCTGGCCTCCAGAAGAGTGGTAAAGTAAATAGTGTTTTAAGCTGCCAAGTTTATGGTAATTTGTTATGGCATCCCTAAGAAACTCATATAATAGGTTTTGCAAACAACTGGTTCTCCTTATTTCTTTCTTTGGCTTGTAGCCAACTCCTCATCACCTGGGAAGAAAAACACATGGTAGGTCAGGTCATATAAAGCCATGTAGCACACAGGAGTCATTTCCAATTGACTTGTGAATATACTTCATGGCTTTTATTTTCTAGTGCCATTTTGCTTAATAAACAAGAAAATTAGTTTACACTTCAAAGCACCTCCCAGTGAGTATATGGAAGAGGCAAACCAAGTGTAATCCAAGTAGCAAGGCAAAGTGAAGATTTAGTGGAATATTCCTCTCCAGTGATTCACAGCATCCAAGATCTTTAGTGGTCATGCACTAGAGAAATGAGTAAATAAAGAAATGAAGGAGAGAGGAAGGGAGGACAGATAAAATTAATTGTGGTTATGACAAGTGAGGAAACTTTAAATGCCCTTGTAAAAATGGCATCTTGCTAAAATGAAGCTTTTTTATATTTAATTTAGAAACATGACTGGCAATGCTCATAAATGTGCTTGGTATCTACTAGAATGACACAAGCTGGCCATCTCCTCACTCTCACCGATGCCACCACAAGTCACATGTCAGAAATGTAGTGAGGAATATTCTAAGCAGAGACCAGAAATTTGATTCTTTTTGATCAGTAAAGGATCAAAAAAAAAAGTCAATAAGGCATGCAGGTACAATCAAAGTACATAGGTGTGTTGTCAGCATTGGACTTTTTCTCACCTGACTTTTGACACATGTGAATCACCATTGGGCCAGGAAGCTTGTGCTTGGTAATTGGCAGCTATATTTTCACTGCAGGCTTGAATGTTTGGCGGGGGGGGAAACAAATGTTGAGTTGCTTGTTTTCAGAATGGGTAGTGTTTCACTGCATATTTTCAAACCTGCTAAGGGAGATGAAGCAAGACAAGGAATGTCATGGAAAGTGAAATCTAAGTGAACTCCTGAGAAATCTCTGTGTGCTGTGCCTGCTGGAGCGTAGGAGCATAACATAAAGCTCTTTGTTTGGCTTTCAGCTTTTCAGTCCATAGATGGCCTTAGGTTCTTTGCTTCCTCTCCTGGATTCCCTGCCCTTCATCAAAGCCCACTGCCAATGCCACCTCCTCTTTTTCTACCCTTGGAAGATCTTCAATGGAACAGATCACAGATCTGACCAAATGATTTTTTTAATCATTGGAATGATTAATATGTATTGTAAGATGAAGACACTTGGAGCCAAAAATTAAGTGAAGAAGTGAAGCACTGTTAACAAGAATTGTATCAACCAAGAACTACAGGTTTCCAAGTTAGCATTTAAAAAATATATATGTTAGTTTCCTCTGAGCTCCTATTAAATAAACTTCTGCTCTTAGGATACCTGTAACTAGCTCTTTCATTAGCCTTTCATGTGCTTGTTTTCTCAGGGCATTTAAATGTGACTATGGGGAAGGCACTGGCAGTCCTCTAAGGCTTCTCCCCAAGAACTTGCATCTGTGATGTATGTTTAATATTTTTCCTCTGTTGCAGAGATAAATGTCACCAATAATTCTGATCAGCAGGCCCAACGCTTAAGGTTGTGGAATGATGGGAGTCCTAGGGTCACAGAAATTGTTCTATATTCAAATATCTACAAAGTAGAGTTAAACGGATTAGTGATGTGGGTTCTAGAAATAATATGGTTTTGTGAAACTTTCCAGCAGCTTATCCTTCCTTCATTTCTACTAGTTTCATCATTCTTTTCTCCCCCTTCCCTGGCTTTTTAATTTATGATTTTTGCTTCCAGCCCTCAAAACCTCTATGAGCTTAGATCTTAAGCTCATAGCTTAGAGCTTATATCTTAGACTGCACTGAATATCTCATTTGGCCACTCTTCTTTTTGTCCAGCTGTTATTTTCATTACCTCAGTGTTTGAAGGCCTCCTTACACTTTTTAGATTGGGTCTCTCACCTCTTGTCATTGTCCTTCTCACCTGACTTAGTTAGGTAACATCTGAGACAGCTTCGAAGACACTGGATGTCTTCACTAATGCAAAATAGGATTGTTAAAATTATTATCTTAAAGCCTCACATCACTGTAATTATCTTCTCTCTTTTCTCTGTCCTAGTTGGCTGGTTGTGAATAATGAAAACAGTTTTTTTCTCAAATGGAAAATAGAAATCTAGCTGAGTTCTTTCACCCCAAGTTTCCTATTAATGGAAACTAAGTCACACTCATGTGCTTTGGGCCTGAGGAAAGGAACATGGAACATGAAAATATGACAATATGTATTGTGAACGGCTTTTGTTTTTATTACCAAACCAATACAAAATTGTCATCAAGAATTTGGACAATTAAGAAAAGTACACAAATGAAAAGATATGTCATATGTGTTTTCACCTTCCAAATTTTGTGTAGGAGTATACATTATATTTATATTTATTTAGTCTCAATTTGAACATAATATTTTCTAACTTACAAGTTAATATATTATGAACATTTAAATTATTTTTTTTACATTGTCATGACTGCAGAGCCTCTCTGGACCATAACTTATTTAACCAGTTCTATAGAGTTAAACAATTAGCAATCAGCCCAATAATTAATTGGACTAATAATGTAAGCAATGCTGCAATCAACATCATTTCTACATAGTTATAACAGTATTTTAAAAATTACTTCTTCAACAAAAAATTCTGAAGTTATATTTGGTATTCAAAGATATTAAATTTTAGTGGGCATTGGGTATTCAGAAAAACTTTCAGAACTTTGAACTAACTCATGTGTTCATCTTGGTTTGGATTAGAAGAGGACACCCCATGTCAGCGAGGCTCTTTCCCAGTCTTTGTTCATCTTGAACTACTCTGGATTTGTGTTATTTCTGGCTGCACACACTTTGGAAATGCCAGCTGTTTTCTTAAAGTGTTTCTAGATGGTCTGGGGCTTCTTGTGACTCTCCAGCAAGTTACTGTATCTTTGAGACATCATTTTGTATCAGGAGCAAGTTATTCATGTTAAAAGAATTGCCCACTGGAAATAGTTATTCTGGTTTTATGCTAAATCAGAAGGAGAATTATAAAGAAGGACAAAAGAATATTAAAGCTTATTGACCACCTACATAGTGCTGACATCCTATTCTCTTGATAATCGTGTAAGAGATATCAAGCCTCACCTTCATTTTAGTTGAGCTAGTTCAAATCCAAGTTTACCTGATGCCAAAGATCATGCATGGCCTTTTATTTCCTCTGGAGCTCATCTTTGCAACTTCTCAGAGCAGAGTTCCAAATGCCATGACTCATCTACATCGAACTTAGCTCTATTCATCTTTTGTCAAATTTTTCTTTCTTTTTAAGTTTCAATTTGATATGCATTTGCCTTCACAAGAGTTAGAAAGCAACTTCTCTTGTTTTACATGTCCATGATTCATTAGAATCCTTGATGTAGGAAAGTATTCTGTTCTCTCTTTACCTAAAAATATAATATATGTTCATGAAGCCTTTGAATAGTGTTGTATATGGGATGTTTGAACCTACTTTGCAAATTCTGTTTATAGAAGCAAGACTTACTTGTTCTGGGATATTAACATTCTGACTTAAAAGGAATGTAACCTGTAGGTCTCAGAGTGATCTGTGTACATGTGGTATTGACTAAATGATTAAGAAGAATTCTGACATCTCTAGACCCAGAGGTGTTACAAACCAAACAGTGGATCAGACAAGCTTTTATCCACAAGTTGAAGACTCTAGCAAAGAAGAAGACAATATATCATAGGGGTTATAAGCCTAGGCAGATTTAGAACCAATCTTACTTCTAAGTCTGTTTCCTTTTCTGTATAATGGGGAGATACTAATGCTGACTCAGGGAATCGCTGTGATGTTTAAAGGGGCTAAGGTGCATTCAAGTGCTTGGTAGAGTGCTTTGCACATGATTTCAATCTCAGTGAATGATCATGAAAAAAAGATATAATAAGAAGGAGAAGAAGCCATACATTTAGCGAATTTTACTGGAAAAAGCTTAAAAGAGATATAAAAACTGACTCTCCTAAAGTAAAAATCAAGGAAAGTATTCCCTTCTTTTCTTTATTACAAAAACTGCTCTGAAGAACCCAGAATCAGAAGATGAGTTCTGTCCAAGATGGAAGTGGAAATCCCACTTTCTATCTTCCTCTCACAACCAAAAGAAGGATAAGCCAGAAAGGACAACTGGGGAGTGAGACAAACCTTGGAAGTGAGACCACTGGGGGTGAGTGGCAGGACTGGGGGGCACAGGGTTACCAGGTCCAAAATAACAAGACAGTATGGAAGGGAAAAGCAATATATATTTCTTCATTACATGAATGGGTAAGGCATGTCTACTCTGTGCCAGGCACTGTCCAAAAGTCTTCAGAATTTAGGGAAACATGATGATTGGCATTGTCCCTTCAGATCCCCTGAAATGCAACCATCTCTTGGACACAAGTCTGCTTGACTGCGGTTTGGTCATGAACCAAGTAGAACAGTCTAATTAGAAGTCCAAAGCAGACTTTCCTTGGATCTTCACTCAACCAGTGGTGTTATTTTGACAAATGCAATAGCATGTTCTAAATTCCATCCCTTTTATTTATTTTTAAATACATTTTATTGATTATGTTATTACAGTAGTCCCAATGTTCCCCTTTTGCCCCCCTCCACCTTGTACCCCCATTTTCTTCAGCAATCCCCCCTTAGATAATGTCAATGGGCCATGCATATAAGTTCTTTGGCCACTCCATTTCCTATACTGTTCTTAAAATTCCCCCGTCTATTCTATACCTACCATTTTGTACTTCTCAATCTTTGCATCTTTTTCCCCATTCTTCCCCCTCCCAACTGCTCACCCTCCAAATGATCTCCATATGCATGGTTCTGTTCTGTTTTGCTTGTTTGCTTGAATTTATTGTCATTTTAATGTTCATAGTTTTGATCTTCTTTGTTTAAATAAATTCCTTTTACATTTGAACTCCTTTAGCTTTACTTGTCTGGGAAGCACTTTATCTGACCTTCCATTCTAAATAATAGCTTTGCTGGATACAGAAATCTTGGTTGTAGGTCCTTCCTTTTCATCACTTTGTATATTTCTTGCCAGTCTCTTCTTGACTGCAAGGTTTCTTTTGAGAAATCAGCTGACAGTCTTATGGGAACGCCTTTGTAGGTAACAGTCTCCTTTTCTCTTGATGCTTTTAAGATTCTCTCTTTAATTTAATGGATAGTTAGTGGTCTCTGATGCATAATGGAAGTTCTAGTAACTAATACTGTATGTCTCCTATCAAAGTGGCAACATGCTTAAGTTTCTGTGGTACCCCTCGCCTCTGACCTCCTTCTCTGTTTCCTCCTACTTATTTCTTTGAATTTTTCTTGGCAACTAGGCCATTGACCTGTGGTAGAAGACACATCAAAAGACCCCATATTCTTTTTCTCTTTTTAGAAAAATCTGTCCCACCTTAAAAAGAAAAACCAAGCACACACATGCTCAAAATCAAGCTAGTAATTTTTACTATTTGTACTTTTCTCTTAAGTTTCACATCTTTTGAGGAGAATTCTCTGCTTCCTTTTCAGCTCAAAAAAGTATAAAGCAGGAGTTACCTAAGCTTGAGTCTAAGATCACTGTGCTGTTGGTATAACATCCAGCTAGGACTGGGTAATACTGTAGCAATTTTCTGTTTCATTCATAGGACAGAACTTATTGACAGAAGCTATTGCCAGTGGAGGAAACAAGAGCATAAACAGACATACACTGTGCACACTACAGCACACTTTTAATTTCCCGCAGATAGTATCTCCTATGGTGCTGACAGCATTTCCTCCCTCCTTTAAAAATATTCCCTCTTTATCTTTAACTTTTGGCATTTTAATTATGATGTGTCTTGGTGTAGTCCTCTTTGGGTCCAACTTGTTTGGGACTCTCTGCTTCCTGAACTTGTATGTCTATTTCCTTTATAAAATTAGGAAAGTTTTCTGGTATTATATTTTCAAATAAGTTTTCAATTTTTTTCTCTCTCCCTTCTGGCCCCCCTATAATGCAAATGTTGGTATGTTTGACATTTTTCCAGAGACTCCTTACCCTGTCCTCATTTTGGGAGATTCTTTTTTATTCTTGCTGTTCTGAATGAATGCTTTTTTCTTTCTTATGTTCTAAATCGTTGATTTGAATCTTGACTTCACCCATTCCACTACTGATCCCCTGTAAATTTTTTTTTACTTCACTTAGTGTAAACTGAATTTCTTCCTGGGTCTTTTTTATACTGTTGGAGTACCCAATGAACTCACTGGGATACTCCTTGAGCATCCTGATGACCAGTGTTTTGAACTCTGCATCGGGTAGACTGCTTATCTCCATTTTGTTTAGTTCTTTTCTGGAGTTTTGTTCTGTTCTTTTATTTGGGCCATATTTATTTGTCTCCATATTTTGGTAGCCTCCCTGTGTTTGTTTCTCTGTATTGGGTAGAGCTGCTTTGACTCTCTGTCTGAGGAAGATGTTTATTGTAGAAAAGTGCACCTATAAATTAGATGGGGTGGAACCTTGGTTTATTTTCCTTGCCAAAGCAAGGAAATCTATGTGGACCAGGTTGATGAAGTCTCAGATATTGTGTTGCTATTCTGTGGCTCTGTGTGGGGGAGAACTCAGAAAAGGGACAATGGCCACTGCCTGGCCTCTGGAGTTTTGTCCTGGAGGAAGCTGGTCCCAGCACTTGCCCTGATGCCAGACACTTCAGTTTCTCCCCATATGCCACTGGTGCCCTTCCAACAGCTGTCCCAGTGCTGTATCCCAGAGGAAGTGAGTATGTGTAAGTTCTAAGACCATTGTTGTCCCTTTAAGAAGAGACTCCTAAGTATCCCCCAATTTCTTCCACCACCCTAATCCCCCTGGTTTTTATAGCCAGAAGTTATAGGGATTTATCTTCCTGGCACTGGAACTCTGAGCTGGGTGATCTTGTGTATGGCTGGGATTCCTTGCTCTCAAGGTATCATTCCAGAATTTTATCCACCACACATGGGTGTGGCGCACCCAATCCACATCTTCACATCTCTGCATCTCCACCTCTCCTATCATCTTGACGAATGTGATTTTTTAATTCCTTGGTTATCAGACTTCCATACAGCTTGATTTTCTGACAATTCTCGGCAATAGTTGTTTCTGAAATTTAGTTGTAATTTTGTGTGAGGAGGTGAGCCATGTTTATCTATTCCTCCATCTTGATCAGAAGTCTCCTAGAATTGCATCCCTTTTAGAATGAGAGGGGCATTGTCTTAATCAATGATCCTGAATGATCCTGATCTTGCTTCTAACTCTGACTTCATTTTCTAGTGCTCTTCCCTTCCCTCAGTATATTCCAGCCACACTTGCCTACTTGCAGGTCTTGAGATATCACCAAGAGCAAGCCCCTTTTCTGGGCCCTGATACCTGCCACTCCCTGAGCCTGTAACTCCCTGCCTCCAGATGATCACATACATTTGCTTTTCAGGGTCTCTGTTAAAATATCTCCTCCACAGAAGGCCCTCCATGATTTCTTTATATAAATAGTATTCTAATTCATCTCCATCACTTTACTCTTCTTCATTTGCTTAACAGCTTAACTTATTGTTTAACTGTTTATTTTTTTATTTTTTGTAATAGAGCATGAACCCAAAGAGAATGGGGCTCATGTCCTTGTTCATTGCCATGGCCCCAGCACCCAGCTCTAGTGCCTGGTGCATAACGGACACCCCACAAATATTTGCTAAATTGATGAATTCAATAAGGTTTAATTTTCCTATTCACATGTATGTTTATCATCTATTAAGGGCAAGTGATACTAATTATAGATAAATGGTGTGCTTTTTAAATAAGATAAGGAAACCCATTTACAGAAAAATATTAAGTAAGTAGAAGAGTAAGTGTGACATACTCATGAAAGATATGAAAATGACTGACATTTGGAAAATGCTGGTTTAGAAGCAAATCATGAAATAAAGACAGTAGAATAGGCCTGGAAGTAAGGAAAATACTGTCTAGTTATCCAAATCAGGATGCTGAATAATGAACTTTGCCTATTCCCAACTGCAGTTTTTTGCAGTGTTCAGATACAATTCAACTGGCATTTACTGAGCATCAGCTCATGTTGGTGATTGTAGGGGGAGCTTGAGGATGTGATGCAGAATCCAATCCCACATTCAAAGGGTGAACCTTAGAGATGGCCATGGACACCACAATAGCAGAACACAAAATGTGATCAGTGCTATAAGAAAGGCCCAAAGAGGCTATATAAGAGCAACTTTTGTGTCTCCAGAGGCGATCGGGAGACCCTTCTCATAAAGAAAGTTTGAACAGAGCCTCGAAGAACGGGTAAGATTTCCATAGGCAGGAATGGGTGTCAAAGCATTCCAGACAGAGGGGACACTGGAGTAAATTAGTAGATCATCTGGGGAAAAGAGATCACAGAGCACTATGGAAAACAAATATATAGACTAAGCAGAAAGCTCATGCTGAACTTCTATCTGCCTGCTTTCATCTCCTTTGTGGAACTTCACGTTCATCATCCAAAGGCATTTCAGATCATTGTGTTCATCTCCCCAAGCATCAAGAAGATGCCTCTGCCTCCAAAAAATAAAAAATAAACAGGGAAAAAATCTTAAACCCTCCTTTTTCTGTCTGCAATGAAAATATCTAGAAAGCCCCATCCTGTCATTTACATTATAAGCAAACAGGCACCAATCAACTGATGTCCTAGATTTGAATTAAAGGGGTACCAAACCTAAATAAAAACTCTGGAGAATGGTGGCCTTGCTTACCAGAGCCCTGATTAGTTCCATGGCAGAGAACTACTCTCCATCAGCTCCAGGAATCCAAATAAATCTTTCTTCTGGACTATTAAGAGTCCAGCACAAGCAAAAAGGAAATCTCTTAATGAAGTTCTTCATCTCAATGGGGAAAAGGATCCTTGAAAAGAGATTTCCCCTGATAGCCAAATATGTAATTGCCCTTATCCCTCTCTTCAACAACCCCTGATGTGTAATTGGTGTCTTTTATATGACTTTATCTTGCTACTTTGCAATTTTGTGCCCTCATATGTCAAGCTTATAACTTTAGGGTTCATTTATTAAAAGTTAGCATAATTTAATGAAGGCACTTTATCTTCCCAAAGCACTTCAAAGTTAGCATCTTACTTAATCTTATCATAGCTCTTTGTCTTGAGTTACAGCATGGAACAGAATATTCTAGGAAGGACTCAGTGATATTTAATAATGCATAGAGAAATTAACCACCCTTCCCAGTGGCTCAGAAGCTCCTACTGGTCCCTAGTCTCTTCCTACATGCTAATATCTGATTTTGAAAAAACTTCCACTTGGAAGAAAACTACAGGAAAAACTCTCTCTCTCCCTTTCTCTCTCTGCTCCCTCTCTTTCTCTTTCCTTCACTAATCAAAAGAAACAAAACAAACAAACAAACAAAAAAAACCATGAAGTGAGTCTCCCTCTTAATCTCCCTTTATCATTAACATCTCATTTTAAACCAAAGTGTGTTTCACAGAATATTAATGGCTGTTATGCAACCTCAATTTGGAGCCAAATAAACTTCAAGGAAAAGTGAGTTAAACAAAGCTAAGTAAGTATATTTACTGAGGTCATGTGTGAGGCCTTTACTAATAGGTGGCTCTGCATTAATACTCTAGAGGGGTATGTCATTTGCAGCTTTTCCCAAATTTAGTATTTCCATGGATCCCTGTTTTGATGTGGTATCTGAAGGGACATGAGTTCATCAACTAGCGTTAGAATAGAAAGGAAAAAAAAGTGGAGGGGGAGAACTTAGCTCTGCAATGGATATTCCTATGTCTCCCTGAAATTGCAGTTCCCAGGGGAGCTCCAAACCACTGGGTAGGCCAGTTACAGAGTTGTGTTCAACTGTGAGGTGAGGTAAAAGCATTCCCTGCAGTTTTCAGTCTAACTACACTCCAGTTTTCTCATCTGTATAATGGGAGAAATAATTCCTACCTCACAGAATTGTTCATAGAATCAATGAGATGATTAATTTTGAATCACATAAGTAAAAATACTCAGTGAAGTAGCAGAGGTGAAACATGCATTCAATTAATAGTGGCTGGTATTTCAAGGCCCTCTGGGCAGTGATTCTCAAATTTTACTGGGCATATAATCCCATAGGAGCTTATTTGTTACAATGCAGATTTTGATTCAGAAGGTCTGGGAAGGAGACTGAGATTCTGTGATCTTATGCTCTCAGTTTGGGAACCATACTTTGAAAAGCAAGCCTCTCAGAGATGCAAAATGAGTAACATATAGTCTCCACCTTTAAAGAGTGCTAATATATGAAAATAAACTGCACATGCAGTTAGCTAGCTCAGTAGCAAGAAGAGTGCTGGTATAAACAAATCACTTTGGAAGACAAAGTTATTCTCACTCAGCCAGGCTTAATGGGGGAGTTTTCACTTTGAATGATGAGTAGACTTTGAGCAGACTAGAATCCAGGGTTCTGGCATGGCCAGAACATATTTGTATGAGAAATGAGATGGAAAACTTAAGCAACGCTCAAAATCATAGGGAGCCCTAACATGTGGTGAGGGGGAGGAAGGGGGTATATAGTGGACCATGAACCTGGACACCTGTGTCAGTCACCAGCAAAGCAGCCTAGGGTAGTATTAAGCAAAACCATTCATTTCCCAGGGCTGCCACAAACTATCATGACAAACTACCACAAACCAGGGGGGATTAAAACAATGGTTCTGGAGGCTAGAAGGCTGAATTCATAGTATTAGTAGGACTATGCTCACTCTGACAATTCTAAGGGAGTCCTTTCTTTACTCTTTCTAGTTTCTGGGGAAATGTCAGCAATCCTTGGCCTTCCTTGCCTTGCAAATGCATAACTCCAGTCTCTTCCCTTGTCATCACATGGCATTCTCCCTGTGTGTCTGTTTTCATATGGCCATCTTCTCATAAAGGTACTAGTCGTACCAAACTGGGGGCCCACCCTACTCCAGTATCTTAACTAGTTACATATGCAGTGACCTTATTTCCAAATCAGGTCACATTCTGAGGAAAATAGTGTTAGGACATCAGCACATCTTTTTTGCAGAGCACAGTTTAAACCATAACAGCAAATCTATATACATCCATTGGGCCCATGCAATCTCCTGTGCCCTATCTGATAAACTTCAAAACTGACCTTTCCCCAATGAGCACTGTGGACTAATGAGGGGCCATAGGTATGAAGAACCTCTGCTTTCTCCATACTCATCATTTTCCAAGTATGAAAGAATCTTTAGGACACCCTGGGGGTCACTGAACTGAGTTGACATTGAGGACACATATTGGGAAAATCAGGGCAGCACTAGAATCCCACCGAAACCTTTCCTTTTCTATCCACTTCTATGGGAATGTTATGTAAGCCCCAAAAGCTCCTCCCTAAAGTGTTCACATAGCAGGGCTCAGTAAAATGATGACTTAAAATGTCTTCCTTCCGAGACTCTGTAAGAAGCAATGGCCTTGCATTCTTTCCCTTGTTCTTGCTCAGTGAAAGACTAATGGAAACACTTTCCAGAATGCGAATTTTGCAGGTTACGGAGGAGCACATTGGGCCACTTATTTTGTCAAATTAACTATCCTCTTGAAAAAATAGAACTTTGAAAAAATAAATGGCTTTCTCTCTTTCAATTACGTGTTCTCTGGATAGACAGATGAATTCATTGTCATCTAGGTACACAACATCTCGTGTTCCAAATAACACTACTTCTTAATGTTTTAAGGGTCACAGGCATGAAAAGAGCTTTTCACACAAACTCTCTGCAAGGACAGCCATGAGCAATAATAAGTTTTTAAAGCCCATTCTGTCAGACTTATCGTCCATCTCAGATTAATTCAAAGTGTCCTTCATTCTGCTAAAATGAAGAAGTTGGCTTTACTATGTAGTCAGGAAAAAAAGGAAGATGTGGAAATAAAAGAACGTGAAATGAGTATCTATTTTCAAGGTGGCTGAGAACCAGTCACAGTCTCTGTCCAGGCTGCTGTCTCCAGCTGAACAAAATAAGCCCAAAAGGCTATTTGGAGCTGGTAGTTAATTTTAAACCATATTTAAAGACTGCTAAGAAACACTTTGGCCCCAATCCAGACCATAGCCAGCCCCACTGACTAAAAAGAAGCAAACACCAGCCTCTAGACATATTAAACACAGTCCAGCAAGGTTTAACATTTTTATTTTCTCAGTCCTGAACCAAGCAATTCAGTACATTGCCCAGGAAGTCAAAAACCTTAGAAATTGTAACATGCCATGCTAAAGGAAAATAAACTACTCTTTACAGGTCAGGCTTAATTTTGCAAACTCCATTTCCTGGAGATAGTTGGCCTCTGGGCACTTATAGGATGATTAATCTTCTTGAAGTTTCATCTTCTCCCCTGAAATCTCTCCCAATCCTCCCAGACTGAATTAATCTCCCCTCCTTTGTGCTCCTATGTCACTTGATCCGTACCTCAATTATAGTTCTTATCACAATCTTAGAGGCATTACTGTTATTTCTGTGTGACTTATCACCCCTGTGAGACTCCAGGCTCTCTAAGGAACCATATTTTGTCCTAGTCATTTTTGTATTTCTAGAATTTAGGATGATAGAGCATGGTATGACCTCAATATATATGTATTGAAGAACTGAAGAAGTGAAAGAAGGATTTTGTGGTTTTTTTTCTATCATTATCAAGTGTTACTTTCTTCTATCATATATGGTCTCAATCAAATCTTTTAAAGGAGAGCTCTAGAACATTTAAGAAATTCTGGGACTTAAAAGGAGTAAGAAATTGAGGGGTAAGACTTCTGGGAAATTAAATGAGTCACCAAAAAATGCACATGGAAAACTCACTTCACACAGCCCTACTTATTTTGGAGGGTCTGTAACTGGGCAGGGACGGAGGCAGACTTTATATCACTAAGAGTTCTTGATGTTGCAAGTAAAAAAGTGAGGTCATTTATTGGAAGAATATAAGGAAGTTCACATAATGTAAAGAAATACAGAAGAACTGGGCTCCAAAAGATACAGGAAATGGGGCAGTTAAGGCACATGCACAGTAAAAACTAAGGAATGGCTTCAATTCATAGTTAAATGCAAGCATTGCTATAGAAATGATTCAACTCAACACTTCATCTCATCCTTACATCATGCCCTTCAAGGTCCAAAAAACCCCAAAATTAATCTAGTGGATCTAAGTTGGGTCGCCTACCTATCTCTAGTTTCAAGAATGTCCCTTCCATAAAAGGGAAGTAATTTTCCAAGATATATAATTCCCCAAAAGAAATTAAGAAAAGGGAGAGTGAGTGCTTAGCAACCAAAAGACAGATAATGTGTATTACAGTATTACCTTGGAAAATACCCAGATTAAAAAACTAATCTCACAATTATGGGGAAAGACAAGACACTAAAACATAATTTATTAAGTAGATTAGACTTGAAATGTAAACACAACGCGTTTGGACAAGTGCTGTCAAATAGTTTATCAACTATTCATGTTACCCACATATATCATGAGTTTTTCATCCTGTTAAATTGCTTAGGAAACCATCTTCTTAACAAAAAGATTAAAGGACCGATCTTGGAAGATGCCATCAAATAATTACTAAATTGGAAATTAGAATTAATGAGAACATTGAAGCAACTGAATTTTTGTCACCTCCTTTCTACCATCTCATGTGGGTATAGAACCTCTATTTGCAGCTAGAAGGAAAAAATGGATAAACTGAGTTTAGTGAAATAAAACTCTAAAGAGTACATTGTTGTCCATTTCTAGCTTCTCACTTTAATTAGCTCATGAAAAATGCATATTGTCAGTAGATACTTATTGCATATCCCCTGCTAATACTCTAAGCTTTTAAGTGCTCCTGTGTCTAAAATGCTATACTAAGATCTCTACATGCATTTTTGCTTAATACTTATAAGAAGCCAATGAGAGTAGGCACTCTTGGTATTAGGAAACTATGAGTCAGAGAACTTACATAATTTGCCCAAGGCAACACAAATAGTAAAGGGCAGAACTAAAGTAAAATATGAAAATACCAATGTGGAAAATGAATGCATTCCACATGCATCATGCATATAATTACATACATGGTCATTAACTTTAGAAATTATTTTCTGTAGCATTTAGATTATCTGTCCTTACAAAGGGTGAGTTCTCAATAAATGTATGTTGAAGGTAGGACTTTATAATGTGATTCTAAAAATATGATTATCAGAATTTTGTGGGTAGGGAAAAGGTCCATTAGCATAAAAGATCTTTTGATGTAGAACATAATGATTCGTTATCCCCGCTAACTTGGAAAATGGTTTTCAGTTGTTATAGTATAAGTAAATACTCAGGAAAAAAAATAATTAATTAAGTTTATTTTAACTTTTTGGTCTGTTTGCCTATTTAATAGCTTATTAAATGCAGTGGTGGAGTGCATTTTTTCTAACATTAAAAAAAAACAGAGCAATCGAGATAAAGTGGCATTGGCATAAGACATACAGATTAAGGAATAAAATTGGAAGTCCAGAAATAAACTTTTACATTTATGGTCAATTGATTTTCAACAAAGGTACATTAATGTACCAGGCACATTAATGGAGAAAGAATAGTTTTTTCAACAAATAGTTCAGGGAATATTCAGTGACAAAGAAATGAAGTTGTCTCCCTATCTCATACTATATACAAAAGTTAATCAGAATGGATCATAGAATATATCAAAACTACAACTATAAAATTCTTAGAATAAAATATAGGAGTAAATATAATCTTGAATTAGGCAATGGCTTGTTAGAAATGATACCAAAAACATAAGCAAAAGAAGAGAAAAAGAGATACATTGGATTTCATCAAAATTAAACAAAAACTTTTGTTCCAAAGGACATATCAAGAAAGTAAAAAAAGCAACTCATAAAATGGGAGAAAATCTTGAAAATCATATTTTCTAAAATGGACTTAAATGCAGACTAGTGCAGCCACTGTGGAAAACAGTTTGGAATTTCCTCAAAATAACTAAACATGGAACTGCCTTCTGAACCAGCAGTTCCACTGCTGGGATTATACCCTAAGAATCCTGAAACACCAATGCAAAAGAACTTCTGCACCCCAATGTTCATAGCAGCACTATAGTCAAGTGCTGAAAACAGCCCAAGTTCCCATTAAGTGGATAAAAAACAGTGGTATTGTAATTGAACAAGAATAAAACAATGTAAAAAAACCCAACAGTAGTACATTTACACAATGGAATACTACATAGAAAAGAAAGAAGGAATGCCTATGTTTTGCGATGGTGTGTATGGAACTGGACATTACTATGCTAAGTGAAATAAGCCAGGCAGCGAAAGACAAATACCACATGATCTCACCTATAAGAGGAACCTAATGAAAAAAAATGAGCAAAATAGAACCAGAGGAAGGGAAACAACAAATAGACTGACAGCAAACAGAAGGGAAGAAAGCAGGGCGAGGGGGATAATGGTGGAAAGAACACGAAGGGACTAATCAAAGAACATGTAAGAATAACCCATGGACATGGACAACAAGGTCAGGATTGAGTGTGGGAGCAGGGGGTGGAATGGGCATTGAAAAGCAAAGGAGGAACAATTGGGACAACTGTAATAGAACAAAAATAAAATATTTAATAGAAAAGGAACTCCGGACTTCTGATCAAGATGGCAAAATAGGTAAACTGGTACTCACCTCTTCCTACAACCACATCAAAATTACAACTAAACTACAGAACAACCATCACTCAGAACCACCAGAAACCAAGCTGAATGGAAGTCCTACAATTTACAGAAGAAACCACATCAAGACTGGCAAGAGGGGCAGACACAAGGAATGGGCTGGCTCCACACCCACAGGTGAGAGATAAAAATTGAGAGGGATATCTCATCTTTGGAGGACCCTCTTCCCCAAGGACCATGGGATTCCAGCCCCACATAAGCATTCCAGTTTAGGGTTCAAGTGCCAGAAAAAGAAGTCCCCATAACTCGTGACTGTAAAAAACTAGTGTGTGTGTGTGGGGGGGGGGAGTGAGGCTGAGGAAGACAGAAACTTCTGGAGTACCAAGCAGTTACTCTTAAAAGGCCCCTACACAGACTTACTCCAAGAGTCACTCACTCTGAGCTCCAGTGCAGGGGCAGCAGCTTGAAAGGCACTAGAGACATATAGGGATGAACTGAAACATCTGGCACCAGGGCAGGAGCTAGAGGGGCAGAATTCTCCCAGAGAGAAATGCTGGCAGGAACCACTATTGCTTTGCTGAGCCCTCCTCCACCAAGTCTGCAGGCAGGTGCCATATCTGAGACTTCATAAACCTGGCTCACGCTGTTTGCCCCACCATTTTGACTCCCTGAGGGCCCACCCCAAACAACTATTGGTTCCACCAAAGCAGTTTCCAATGGCTTTTCCATATGAATGCCTTGTCTTGGCTCATGCTTCAGATTTTCTTAATTCTCTCAAATAAGGCACATCTGGCCTCAGCAAGCCCCATTCCTCTCTTCTAAGTGGCCCCTGGCCTGGCATAAATAGCAGCCTGCCTTAGTTCACAGCTTGTCCTCATCTGGGCATCTCTAGCCCAACACAAATAGCGGCCACCTGCAGAGTGCTTTGCAGCTTATGCCAGGTGCTTTGTAGTCCATGCAGGACACAGGTGGTGGCTGACCTTGGCCTGCACCTCCCAAGAGGCACTAGAGCCACCACACCCAGAGGACAGCTTCAGGCCACATCAAAGTACCACCGCCCAATCAACTTCACAAGCAACATACTCAAAGGGTGGGCTAAGCAGGCACCAGAGTCCTGCTGAGGGAAGTCCTGCTCTGTGGAGCAGACCCCTGCACAGCTTCTCCTCCAAGGAGGTCAGAGGTTAGTGGTCAGTGGTTACAGCCAGTCCTTGCAGCCGATCAGCCTAGGTAAATCCTTCCCATTACTATGCCAAAAGTGATAAAAACTTAACCACAAGAGGAGAGTATACAGCTCACACAGGGGCGGACCTTAAGTACCCAGCTTGGGTGATAGGGTAAACTGTGTCACTGGACCCTACAAAACAGCTACTACATTGGGCCATGATACCAAGACAAGGAGCTATAGCAGCTCTGCCTAATGCATAGAAACAAACACAGAGAGACTGACAAAATGAGGAGACAAAGAAGCATGGCCCAAATGAAAGAACAGAACAAAACTTCAGAAAAAGAACTAAACAAAATGGATACAAGCAATCTACTAGATGCAGAGTTCAAAACACTGGTTATAAGGATGTTCAAGAAACTCGGTAAGGACCTCAATCGCTTAAAAAAGAACCAGACAGAAATAAAAGATACAACTAATTGAATAAAGGATAATTTACAGGGAATCAACAGTAGACTAGACGAAGCCGAGAATAAAATCAGCAATTTGTAATATAAAGAAACAAAAAACAACTAATCAGAAAAGCAAAAAGAAAACATAATCCAAAAAAATGAGGATAGTATAAGAAGTCTCTGGGACAACTTCAAGCATACCAACATTTACATCATGGGGCTGCCTGAAGGAGAAGAGAGGGAACAAAAAATTAAAAACCTATTCAAAAAATAATGACAGAAAACTTCCCTGTGTTGTTGAAGGAAATAGACATACAGGTCCAGGAATTGCAAAGAGTCCTAAAAAGATGAACCCAATGAAGCTCATATCAAGACACGTCATAATTAAAATGCCAAAGGTTAAAGATAAAGAGAGAATGTTAAAAACAGCAAGAGAAAAGCAGTTAGTTACCTACAAGGGATCTCCCATAATACTGTCAGCTGATTTCTCAAAAGAAACTTTGCAGGCCAGCTGAAGCCTAGGAAGAAGTATTCAAAGTGATGAAAAGAAAGGACTACAACCAAGATTGCTCTATCCAGCAAAACTATCATTTAGAATCAAAGGACAAAAAAAAAATCTCATACAAGAAAAAGAAAAAGCTAAAGAATTTCATCACCACCAAACTAGAATTATATGAAATATTAAATGGTTTTCTTGGAGAAGGAGAAGAAGGGGAGAGAGCAGGAGGAGGAGAAGAAGGAGAAGAGGAAATAATGAATGATAAAATGGAAATAAATACATATCTATCAACAATTGAACCTAAAAGCAATAAATGAACAAGCAGAACAGAAACACAATTGCAGGTGCAGAGAATGTTTTCGTTGCTGACAGATGGGAGTGGGTTGAAGTGATGGGCAAAAGAAGTAAAGGTATTAAGAAATTAAAATTTTTTGTTACTGAAAAGTCATGAGATGTAAAGTCCAGCATAAGGCATATAGTCAATAATAGTCTAATAACTATGTATGGTGTCAGATAGATGGTTAATTTATCAAGATGGTCACTTATTATGTAATGTCCAATCCCTGGGGTATACACCTGAAACTAATATAAAAATATATGTCAACTGTAATTGAAAATAAAAAATAATTTAAAAATAACTCCAACAACTTAACAATAAAAAGACAACTCAGTTTTTAAATTGGCAAAGACAGAAAACTGTACTTGAACAACAATTAAATAAATAAGCTAAAAAAACAAAAATAATTTCTGAAAAGAACTGTGAAAAATAAAAATAATAACAATAAAAAATAAATAAAATTGGCAAAGAACTTGAATAAACATTTATTCAAAGATGATATACAAATAGCCAGTAAGCACATGAAAATATGCTCAACATCACTGGTCACTAGGAAAATGAAAATTAAAACTACTCTGAGATACCACTTCAACCCCACTAGGATGGCTAAAATAAAAAAGACAGACAATAACAAGTATTGACAGGGATATGGAAAAGTTGAATTATTCCTACATTGCCAGTGGAGTTGTAAATGGTGCAGCCACTTTGGAAAACAGTTTGGCAGTTTCCCCAAGAATTAAGCATATGATCATATTCATATTAAACCATATGATCCAGCTGTTGTACTCCTAGATACGTACCTAAGAAAACTGTAAACTTATGTCCCCACAAAAACCTATATATAAATGATTCTAGCAGTATTGTTCACAATAGTTCCAAGTTGGAAAGTACCAAAATTTCTGTCAACTGATAAATGGAAAAATAAAATGTGGTGTAGCCACACAGTGGAATATTATTCGGCAATATAAAAGGAGTGAAGTACTAACACATTTAACAATATGGATGAACCTTGAAAACATTGCTAAGTAATAGAAGCCAGTCACAAAATGCCACAAATTGTGTAATGCCATATGAAATACCTGCATTAAGTAAATCAATAGAAACAAAGTGAATTAGTAGTTTCCAGGATGGAGAAATGGAACATGACTGCTAATGGATATGAAATTTCTTTTGAGGGGTGACAAAAATGTTCTGAAATTAGGTAGTGGTATAGGTTGCTCTGTAAATACACTAAACTCTGTAAATACACTGAACTCCATAAATACACTAAAAACCACTGAATTACATATGAAATTACAGAGCTGTATTTACCTGCAGATTCTGTTAAACCTTATAGACATCTTCATTCCAGCACAGATCATACTCCCTGATAGTTATCTGTTTATGAGTCTATATTCCCACTAATGTATACATTTCTTGAGGCATTTCTCTTTGAGTTTTAAGGTATGGTACAGTGTCTGACATACTGTGGGTACTTAAAAATATTTAATAAATAAATGAATCAATGGGTAGATGAATGCTTAAAGACTGAAAACTAAAGACTATCTCTTACTGAAGGCTTTTATGATATCAAGGTATTTTCAGATGACAGAAAGTGTCTTGTATTTAAACCTTAATAATTTTCCATGCGGAACTCAAATTACCTGTGGAAATCAATTCTACAATGAATAAATATTTGCCTTCTTAAAGTGAGTTGCTAGCTCAGTCCTCAAGTGCCCTGGGATAAGCTGAGCTTTTGAAGAGGAACAAGTAATTCTTCTTGTCACATGGAATATTCTTGTACAATTAACCACCTACACTGTAGGATCCTAAAAAACATTCCATTAGAGCACCTAGCCTTGGTTTTCAATATGCTCAAGATGCTTTAAGAGTTGAGTCATGAATATATTGTGGTGAGAAATAGAGCCTCTAGTGAATACATTTTATTCCTATTATTGTCCTCCCCAAACAGTATCTCCCTGTTCCATTACACTACTTAAGCACACTGTGATTTGAAACATCCGAACAAGATTATCACATGAATAAAAGAATTAAGTATTTACAATGATTTTTGATCAGTAAGACCTTTTGATACACAAATCCAAATATACAAAATGTGGATAACCTCTGAGAAATAAGAAGCCACTATCTGTTAAAAAAAAGGACCAAAAAATTGCCTGTGTATATTTTATATTACAGAAGGGGAAGATACAAGAGGAAGAGATATAAAAGAAAATAATTCCAAGCAGTGAGAATAATTAGTGTAAATAATTAGTGTAAAGGCTAGAATATATTTGGTAATTGAAGGGGCCCAGGGTGACTAGAGCATAATGAATATTAGACAGCAGTATAATAATTAATATTATTCCCTGTGGTAGACACATTTATTGGCCACAATTCTTCATCTTTTCCCCCCTACTGGTCACCTTTGCCATGGTCAAATAGAGACAGAGTATATTTCCCAGCCCCATTGATGGGCTGAGCAGCTGACTTGCTTTTGTCAATAGATGGTGGCAGAAGTGATAGTATGTCATTTTCCAGAGAAGGCCTTTAAGGGGCATGGCTGTTCCCATTTGCCTTTCTGCACCTCTGCCATTGGCAAGAAAGGGCCTTTTCCATGTAGACCTACCTGCTTCATTCTGCACCCCAGAATTAACATGCACAAAACAGAGCTACTCATACCAACTCACAGACACAGTGCAAGAATAGCTGTGTTAAGCCACTGGGTTTGGAAGTTATTATGCTGCCTTACCATGATGATAGTTAACTAGTAGTCTTCAAATACTACCCTTACCCAATATTTGTGTACCATTCTATTTTTCACTTTTTAAACATTATTATACTGTTCATACAATCTCCAGTTGCCAAATCGTTTCTGCAAATAACAGGCTGTTTGTAAATCATCAATAAAATAAACAAGCCTGGCTATCTGTCTTTGGAAAGATTAAATCTCATCTGACCAGCTTCCTGATTGATTCTAGCCATTTGTTTAGTTGAAGAAAAGCAAAGTCCCTTTCTCTCTTTCCCACTTCTGTTTCCACGTCTGAACCAGGACATTGGATATTTCAGTTCCATAGTTTAAAGTTTTTACATTGCTAAAATTTTTTTTTAAAAAACATACACAACTCTGTAGCTTGTCATTTATATTTTGGCATATTTGTGTGAATCATTCAATAGATGTATGATTCTGCAACAAAGTAAAATCCAAGTGAAGTATAAAGTTACTTTTATAAATAAACCCAATTTATGGTTCATTTTTCACAAGTTATCATTCCTAGGCTAAATTTTCCAAAAGGAGTGCAGTGTATAATATCCTCAACCTTTTAGGAATGCAAATAGAAAATTTATTTCATCTGCTGTGGTGAGAAATATCATAGGACTTCCTTCTCTTNCACGTCTGAACCAGGACATCGGATATTTCAGTTCCATAGTTTGAAGTTTTTACATTGCTAAAATTTTTTTAAAAAAACATACACAACTCTGTAGCTTGTCATTTATATTTTGACATATTTGTGTGAATCATTCAATAGATGTATGATTCCGCAACAAAGTAAAATCCAAGTGAAGTATAAAGTTACTTTTATAAATAAACCCAATTTATGGTTCATTTTTCACAAGTTATCATTCCTAGGCTAAATTCTCCAAAAGAAGTGCAGTGTATAATAGCCTCAACCTTTTAGGAATGCAAATAGAAAATTTATTTCATCTGCTGTGGTGAGAAATATCATAGGACTTCCTTCTCTTGAATGTAAATACTACAAATTTTCTCAAAATATATCATTCAGCAAGTAGTTATTGAGTGTCAGTCCACAAAACATGCCAAGCAATATGGAACTACCAAAATGGGCATGAGCCCTGTTCTGAGTGAAAGTATCTGAAAGAATGACTCAAACAAGTTAAACTATTAGGAACTGTCTTTTTCTAATTTTATGTATTTGCTTCTTAGAGAGAGGGGAAGTGAGAAAGAAAGAGAGGGAGAGAAACGTGTGTGAGAGAGACATTGATTTGTTGACTCTCACATGCCCGCAACTGGGGAACTGGCCCACAACCCAGGCATGTACCCTGGCTGGGGGTTGAACCTTCAACCCTTTGGTTCACAGGCCAGAACTCAATCCGCTGAGCCACACCAGCTAGGGCAGGACGTGTCTTAACTCGGGATTCCCCAAGGCAGACCTGAGACAAAGATTTGGGCTCAGGGAACTTACATGTGAGGTGATTCCATGAAGCATAAGCAAAGAAGTGGGGGAACTGAGACAGAGAAAGGAGAAAAGCCAATTAAGTTTTCATTAATGAGCAAGTCATCATGAAGGTCATCTGGTGGTCAACTCTGCTGGGGCTCCTCTGAAAAACTGTGAAACACACCCAACTATCCTAAGAGCAGAAGGCAGGAAGGCTGGGCATTTACACCCTGTCATCCTGACTGTTTGAAGGCTGCATTCAAGAGGATCAACTTCCTACACTTCTGGCTGGGCCTTCTTGCACCAATGTAAGTTTCCTTGGGCTCAGGAAGCAGAGAGGAATGTAGTTAAGAGGTTTATCAACATACACAGAACCTGATAAACTCACGTGGGCCAAGGAAATCCAGTGCTGGGCATCATCTCTGTCTGCTACAGGAATACAACTGTTTATTTTATCAGGTATAACCATAGTCAATATTTCCTGAGCACATACTCTATACCAGGCACAATGCTGCACTTTTTACAGATACCATATTATTTAATCCTTGTAACAACACTTGAGGTTATTGTCAGATATTAGATATATCAGATTAGTTATTATGAGATACTGTTGTTATTTATCATCCTCTACAGACAGGAAATTAGGAAATTTAAGGTGACAGAGCAAGTAAATGGTGAAAATTTGAAACATGGGTAAATTTGAAATTTGAATCTAGAGCTGTGATCTAGACAACACTTTATTCATTAAAGAGTAAGTGCAGAAAACAATGACACTAGTAACTCAAAGGTAAGGAAAATAATAAAGCATGTCATGCTCAAGGAAGGTTTTCATGGAGAAACTATACTTGAATAGCACTTTCAGATTGATTAAGTGGAAAAGTGCAGAAAAAACAATGAGCCTGCTCATGATACCAATAGGGAAGGAGGAGGACAAGAGGAGTCTGCCACATAATAGATATGAATTCAGCAAAATATCCACATTGGACAGCACACAGAGTTAGCCCTTGTACAGAGTAAGGCATATATAATATTGCCAGCAACTCAATCTTCATTCAACAAGTATGTATCTACTTCAGACTCAGCACTAGAGGTACAGAGTTTTTTTAGAAACTCTTAGGAATGAGACCCATAGAGTAGACATGTGTTTTTTCTGCTTTCTAGGAATACAAGTTTTTCTTTCAAAGAAGAACCCATTCAGTGAAGTTCATGTGGAGTTCCATGCCCTGTAACCCTCTGTGCACACACACATACCAACACATACACACATACCCACTCTCACACCCACATCCAAATACATACACAAATGTATATATACACAAATGTATGCAGACACAAATATACATATATTCTCACACATACACACATATCACATATACACTTTCACACAACACCTGATCATAACCTGGCCAATTAAAGCATTGAGCTCCTTAAATATTTTAGAGGTGGACATATGACCTAATTTGTACTTCCTACTAGAGTTGGGAGAGAAATTTGCTTCTGATGATCAGAACTACTGAGCTGGTAAGAAGAAAGTGTAAGGCTGCTATCTTGCCCCCATGTAGAGAAAGAGTAAAGCCTAACAGAGGCAAACAGATTTGAAGAATTGGAATCAGTGACCTGACAATTTTTTTGAGCTCTTGGGCTCAGTCTTTACAGTAAACAAGAGATAAATCATATCTGAAATTTCTTAGAAGAAACCCCTTTCATTGCAGATGGAAGGAAGAAATGTTAATTAGGTAAGCTTTTCTTAATGTGGCTTTTAATAAAACTTAACCAAAGATGCAGAGTTACATTCTATTGGCCAAGTTAGTCTGCAGGATGCCAAAATGCACCAGTTCTTTCTACTGACTGGAATCATCACAGGCCATCAGAACCATGGAATATTTATGTAGGTGGGATTCTGGAATAGTTGTATTGATTTCATATAGAAATCTGAACTTCAGGTTGATATATCCTTGATTGAAGAAGCAAAATTTACTGAGCACAAAATTTTACTAATTGTAATTCTCCTTTTATGAAATTCTTTCTCTTCTCATTTACTCTCCTAATCCACTTTAGTTCATGTTCCTTGGCTTGCTATCTAGATTGTAAATGTTGGCATAGATTGGGCACTTGTGAAATTTTTTTCACAAGATTTAGGAGCCAGCGAAGCTAAAATGGAAATGCAAAGATAAAAATACTTTCAGAAAATAATGCTTTTGAATCACACAGCATATTCAGTGTCCTCATATAAGACAACTACCTTCTCAAGGGGCACTTGGAATGAAAATGTAAAGCTAGAAAGTAGTAGAAAGTAGCAAGAGAGAGGGTATATATAAGAGAGAGGAGGAAATAGATTTTATCAAACTTGAGATGCCAGTGGGTATTGCTGCAGTGATGCAGATTCTAGATAAAAGAATAAGTGGGCTTCTGTTTTTATATCAGATGCTCCACTTATAAAGAAGCTAGCATAAAGTCAATTCAATCAGTAAGTATTTTTGAGCATCTGCTATGTGCCGGGCATTTTGCTGGACGCTAGGAACACAAAGAAACTAGAATCTCTTTCTCTCTCTTTCTCCACATATTATATTGACCTCATTATCCTGGAGTAGGAGCCAATGTTCCTATCTTAGATTTTTAAGCCAAGGGATGAAACATGACAGGTGATCAGATCTAGAGCTGATATTCTAACCCAAAATCAAGGAAATGTTCAGAAAAGGAAGAATAGGTACCAGGTAATCAAAAACAACAAATGCCCATTACATGAGGATGGTAAGATTGAGAACACTTTGCTCTCATTTTGCAAATGTCCTCATCTTTAGGCCTCAGTATGTGACTTTCTTTCATGGATGAACTAAGGGGTGGAGAGTTAATGAGTACACTTGATAATCATAGTTATGTAACATCTAAGACTGATCTCTCTTTTCCTACCTCTAGCCTGAGAGACCTCAAGAAGTGAAATTTCAAAGACCAGGAAGCATTTATAAACCTGATATAAAGGCTTATCCTTTTTGGACAAGCATGGACAATCAGCTGTATGGATAATATTTACAGTTCAGATACAAGAGCTCTCTATTCAGTATTTGTCAAGGACAGGGAGCAGATATAAACTCTGACTGATGACAGTAAAAACTACTACTTAATGTAAAAACTCACATTTAATAAGTTATCATTAAATATCTGGTGCATGAAAGAAAAGTCTGTGTAAATGGTGAATCAGGCCTTGTATGCCCATATTACTTGAGTTACCAAAAATGGGCATAAGAAAAATGAAATAATTTGGAGAAATAAAAAAATACCTTCTAGAACAGTAGTTCTCAAATGTTAAGTTCCAAGATGCCTCCACAGCTTTAAAAATAATTGGGTCCAGAAGAATGTTTTATTTATGTGGATTATATCTATGAATATTTACCAAATAGAAATAAAAATTAGAAAATATATAGAATATGAAAATAGGCAAGTGCACACCAATTATCCTTCAGAAATATGGCTTCATCCCACAACATGTGTCTCTGAAAAACTTAACTATGCACTTGTGACAGAATGAGAGTGAAAATGACAAATAACATAATAGTATTATGAAAACAATTTTGATCATGGACCTCCTAGAAGGGTTTCAGATATTCTAATAAGTTTATGAACCACTGTTTGAAAAGCTCTGCCCTAGAGTTTTCAGAAACATTAAGTATTTCTAGAAAGCTAAACAAAATTATTGAATATAAAATTACTTGCCAGGCTTATTTGTAGAATATGTTCATATGGTTTAGACCTTGATTTTTAGTTATCAGGAGAAGCTAGATTTAGTTTCTGTTCTGATCTGTTTAAACATTCTGTGAATCAAGAGGGGAAAAAAACATGGAAGGGTATTTTTGTTTTGTTTTGTTTGAAATTTTTTCAATGATTAAATATCATTTTCCACATTAAGACTTTTTTGATTTTTATATGAATAGGTTGGTGTCACCGGTTTCACTAAAAAAAAAAAAAAATCAGTCTTTACAATGAAGTCCTTGGTAAACAGTGTATAAAACTGCCTTTTATTGAGGATTGTGGAAAATTGGGATGATTCATTAAGAGACAGAACTTCAGAAGGCTGGTTTGGATAAGCAGAAAGTGGTTGAGCTGAACATATGAAAGATTTCCTGAGACCCCCAACAAGTAGATGGACTAGAATGGGCAACACAGAAGCTATAACATTCCTTGCAGGACAAAGTCTCATTTCCAATACAGGCTTCACCTTTGTTGGCAAGAAGAAGACGACACTGGCTCCAATGGCACCAAGTCCTTCCCTAAGGATTTTTTCCAGGGGAAATGTGGGTGCTCCTGAGGGTCTATAGGTTGATTCCTACCAAAACTAAATATTCAGGAAAGCCATTACCCTCAAGGTGATTTTCCAAATAATCATTCCACTGAAAGATACATTTTTATATTCCAAAATACTTCCAATATAGTACCTGCACTGGGTCAAACACTCTACAACACTCCCAACAGCCCAGCACGCACACATGCACACACATCACATGCACTCAACTACATTCTTACTGGCCTTCAAATTGAGGAGCAACTTCAACCTCAGACAAGGTGACAAAACAGCTGTGGTAAAAAATTCCTTGACAGGTTAATTGATTTTTTGGGGCAAACTTTTTTTAGCCAATTAACGAGCTAGTTTCTCCTGTATCAACCATTCTAAAAATGTGCACCACTCCTCCCCTCTGCAGTGTATAGGCAACTGGCTTCAATGAGTACCTGAGAGTAGCTAAGGAAACATCCAGGCTGCAGGAGAAACATAAAGCAGGCATGGGGAAAGGCAAAAGGAAGAAGTCTTCACTGTGCCACTCGGATCTCCAGATGGAGCAGTTGTGTTAGACTTGAATGAGCAAGGAAAGGAAGCATCTCATTCCTTTAATGAGACTATGTTCAGCTCAGTATCCCCATCTGTAGAAACTGGGTTTGTAATAATAATTATTCTTCCTTGGGCCTGATAAACAGTAAAGGAAATAAGGCATTCAAAGCCCAAAGTTAAGGATCAATACTGACTAGCTATTATTTTTGCTGTTATCCTTATTAATGACTGAAGTTATTATGGCAATCCTTTTTCCCCTTTCTAAAAGAAATAGTTCCTCACACTACACACTTTCTCATCTTCAGGTTGGAGCCTTCCTTCCCTCCTTTCTTCAACTCTCTTCATCCTCCATACTTTACCTAAGCATCACCTCCTGCTGGAAGCCTTCTTTGGTCCCCTAGACTGGCATAGGGCTCCTATGTATCTTGGACTTAACCTTCATTGCCATTTATTAAAACAGATCATTCAGTTGTCTGCCTTTTATTAGAGCAAAGATTCTGAGAGCAGAAACCGTCTCCATGCTGTTTACTCTGATAATTCCTAGAACAGTGCTTGGCATGCAGAAGATGACTGGAAGAATAAATGAATGAGACATAGGCTGGAAGGGTGGAACAAAGGCCTGGCCCTGACACTGGGGCAAAGCCAGCACACAGATGCACAGCTGTGACTTAGAGACACGGGGTCTATGAGGAATGCCTGGCTGAGAAAGCCTGGAGGGGAGGCCTCTTTGTTGAGCTTCTTCAGCAGGCCCCAAAGGGATGACTTCCATTTTTTATTTTTTGTCCTTTTGACTTTTTCAGCTTCCAGGCATGGCCTCTCCTGGCTACAAGAGAGTGTAGGGATTGCAGAGCAATCGAAGATCCCCTGATCTAGAAGCAGAAGGCTTGAGCTGTGATTCTCATACTATGTGACCTTGATCAAATGCCTTCACCTCTCTAAGTCTGGTTTCCTCTAACTGGACAGGTGAGGAATCTCTGTCTACAGTTCTGTGAATTAAGAGCAAGCTCAGCTTCCATACAGATATCTAAGAAGTCACTGAGATCTATTCATTCTGTTTCCATCCTGTTTTCCTCCATCCCTCCCTCACATCTTTCTTTTTTAATTTAACAAATATGTGTTGAGTATTCACTGTGATCCAGAGCTGACCTGGTGCTCAGTAATAAAGAGATAAACAGAATAAGCAGGATCCCTGCCTTCATGGTCCTTAAAGAGCATGAAGTATAGGTTCACAAATGAAAAGAATAATTTCAAGCAGGCAATAGAACAATAAATAAAATAAATTAAGGCAATAAATGACTAGGGGTTGGACATGCCATTTATATTAGTTGATCAAGGGAGGCCTCTCAGAAATGATCACATCTGAACTGAGACCTGAATAAAAAGACGAAGCTAACCATGGACAATATTGAAGCGGGTTCAAAGGCCCTGGGAACAGGAGAAAGTTGTACTCTAGGAAGACAAAATATCAAGTGGGTATGATAACAAACAGCTGGGCAAGATCCAGGTGATATGGGTCCTTGAGGGCCATGGTCAGGCATTTGGATATGGCTTTGTGTGCCAGGGAAATAATGGAAAGAATTTTATGCTGGAGAGGGATATGCTCTGACTTAAGTTTTTAAAAGATTGCTGGTTGCTGTGTGGAAANGGACAATAACTAAGGGTGGGGGGTGGAAAGGGGAGGGAGGTGTGGAGCATGGGGTGGGGGGTGGGCATATAAGAGCATGAATATAAGACAGAATATAAGACAGGGTTGGGAATATAAGACAGAAACCTGTACTTGAACAAGAATTAAATAAAAATTATATTTAAAAAAAAGAAACAAACTGGGATATATATTTGCAATTTTTAAAATTTATAAAAAAAAAGAAAAGAAATGATCACATTTGAACTGAGACCTGAATAAAAAGACGAAGCTAACCATGGACAATATTGAAGCAGGTTCAAAGGCCCTGGGAACAGGAGAAAGTTGTACTCTAGGAAGACAAAATATCAAGTGGGTATGATAACAAACAGCTGGGCAAGATCCAGGTGATATGGGTCCTTGAGGGCCATGGTCAGGCATTTGAATATGGCTTTGTGTGCCAGGGAAATAATGGAAATAATTTTATGCTGGAGAGGGACATGCTCTGACTTAAGTTTTTAAAAGATTGCTGGTTGCTGTGTGGAAATGAATTCTTACATGCCATTTTCCCATACAACTTGAGGATCATATGACTAATCTCCTGGTTGCTGATAAATTATGGGAAACATGGATGACATTATATTTCCTGACCACGAAGGGCACTTTTTCCATTCTGAGCTGATAAATATGTTAAAGAAAATTATTTGTAGTTAACCAATATGAACAATATTTCCTTGTATCTTAGACATTTTTTTCAAAAGGAATTCATGCGTTAATGATGATGATAACTGAAAAATTAGGAATTTACAATTCCATAGCCACTTGACATGGTGAGGGTTTTTTTAGTGTCTTAAAGGAGATTGCATTTTGTTCTGTATATCCTGCTTATTTCATTGTAATCTGATATAATGAGATTTAGATAAGTTGAACTTCCTAGCCAGCAACTGTTCTGTTAGGTGTTCTATACTGGACATTCAGTAAGGCCAATTATTATGTGAAGAATAAAATAACAGCAAGCAGCAACAGAAAAATGACCAAATAACTGATTATAGGGTGGCTTTTTGACAGAACAATAAGGTAATAGAATATGATATGTTTCCAGGTCTTTGAAATCTACTTTTTGAAAGCATTTGGGTTTTTAAATCAACTTTAGAAATTAGAACTTGAATTTTGAACTTAGAACTTGGAACGCTGTTTGCAATTCACCTAATAATAATAACTGTAATTGCCAATTGCATGCAATTGCAGTACTATAATAAATGCAGTGCATTCCATTATCCTGTAAAGTAGGTGAGCCCCATTTAACCAGCTGAGGATCTGATAAGCAAAGACTGAGGTTTTCAACAAAAGGATTCTGCCTTCACACTACAACATAGAAATTCTGGCTTTCCAGGCTTTAGACTCAAGACTGTAATAAACTCTTACTTGAATCCCCAGCCTGCTGGTTTGCCTTGTGCCTTTCAGACTTGCCAACCCCTATAGTCACATGAGCCAATTTCCCAGAAGAAAGTCCTCAGAACATAGATCCTATGAGTTCTGTTTCTCTGGAGAACCCTGACTCTTTCGCCCAGCAGTTCTGCTTCTAGAAATGTACCTGAAGAAAGTAACCATACAAATGTCCAAAGATAGGTGTTCAAACCATTGCTTTAACAATTAAAAATTGGAAACAATCATATGTCCACCAGTGGACTATGGAACTGTCTAGAACATTCTGAACAATGTGACAATTCATATACCTTGAAGATATATTACATGAGTGTTAAAAAGAACAAGGTAGATCTTCCTAAAATAATAACATATGTATTGGTCATATTATTAGATAATAAACAGCAGAGCAAAGACTCTGTTTGATTTCTTTTTTTTAAGCTGTTAATAGTGGAGATTAAATTATAAGAACACTAATATTTTTCCCTCTAACCATTTTTATATTGACTAAATTTTTACAAATAGCATATTTTGACTGAATTAATTAATCAATTTGATCTAAATTCTAAACAAAAGGTCAGTTCAGATTTTTGCTGCCCCCTCTCATGCTACTGTTTTTTACTGTGATAAATACCTTTTAGTCAAATATATTAAGTAGTTTAATCATGAAGCATTTCCTAATCAGATATAATGGATAGATAGGCAGTTATCTGGACATTCAAACTTCAAAAGAAAAAGCTCTTGAGCTTTTTTCCCCCCACAATTCACTTCAGTAGAGTACCATAGTTCAGGGAGGACAAGAGAAGAAAACAGGATTTTCCCTAAAACATACAGATACTGAGCTCATCTATTTTAATTTAAATATGTAGGGGCAGTCTGAGGGCCGTATGACTCAAATTTTACTTGAAGGAACTAAAATTAATCAGTCTTAGCATTGTGAGAATGGCAGTGCTTCTTTGCAGCCATTGCATGGGTCTTCTAGAGTTTTCCTTCTCTCAGTTTGACCCCATGCCATGTTGTGACCTCCACCAATCCATTCCTTTGTCATCATATTGAAGTCTACTTTTTTATTTCAAAAATGCTTATCTACATAAATACAAACTTGTGGGAGGAGGGCCAGAAGTTGAAAAAATTCTTTTTAGTATGATATATTTTGAATCAATTGGTTAAATATCTTTCTGGCCCATGGAGATGAAAGTGACACACCAGGGGGAGGGCCAGCCATTTTCCAGGCTTATCCTGGTGTGCACACATGAGGAACTGTGTGGAACAGCGTACTGTTTGTAGAAACTTTGTCTGTGTTTTCCAGTGTGTAGATCAGTTCCTTCTGGTATTTATTATTATTCTCCCTTTAAAAATTATCTTCTCTAATGGTGGAGAGCACAAAAAAGTAATGGAAAATTCTTCACTTGGAGAAAATAAACTTTCATACATTTAGTATATAATCACATCAGGGGGAAATGTGATTTAAGAGTAGAAGTGTTTCAGAGTAGAAGCACAGTAATTTGTCTTTCACTTAGTTTTGTTTATTTTTTAAATATTTTATTTATTTATCTTTAGATGGGGAGGGAAGGAGAGAAATATCAATGTATGGTCACCTCTTGTGAGTCCCCTGCTGGGAACTGGCCTGCAACCCAGGCATGTGCCCTGACTGGGAATCGAACCGCAACCGTGTGGAGTTTTGTTTATTTTTTAAATAAAATATTTTAATTAATTATATGCTGTTGTTGAAGCCTAGGAGATGAAGCTGGTTTTGATTCAATCAAGGTTAAGTAAAAAATGTCTGGAAAAAATGATTCTGACTGTCTAAACAGTGACAGTAAGCTGAAAATAACAAAGCTGGAGGTCAGATCTTAAATCTAGTGGATGGGAGTGCAGGTATGGTGTCAATGTCCACAGACCTTCCTGGGAACAAGCAGCATCATTAGAATCTCTGAGGTGCTCCTAGAAGGATGTTTGTGAACTGGATCATTTTCTTGATTTGATATTGGATTGAGCTGAGGAATGATCCTTTTTGTCACAAGGCATCCCAGGGATACTGATCCTTGCCAGCATTGAGCCAGTGAGTTCTGCATCTCAGACAAACTCTCTCCATTCTCCTTTGCAGGCTGAAGTCTTCCAACTTGTTTTCAGCGTTAGCAACTTGCATCCAGCTACTGGAGCCTTCTCTCATGTCTCACCAGTATATTTCCCAAGCCTGCTCTCAGTCACCATCTTCCACCCTTTTCACCCAAATGGATCCTAAACCTCTCCCCAGAGTTTGACTATATAGTATAAAAATGTCTTATGAGCTGCTGGTGGCATATAGAAAAACCTAGTTTTAATCAGTGTGTGCCTTTAGAACCAGTTTGAAATCACCTAGGAGCCAAGGGAGTAATGGAACAAATGGTCACAGTCTCCATACAGTCACTACATATATGTTTGCTGTCCTGTTGAAAAATGCCTGAAAGTGGCAAGTGAGCTGGATGCAAGAGAATCATCAGAAAAGCCAGTAATGGTGTAAGAAATAAGTGGAAATGGGATTGGTAATCAAATACATAAATAATAGACTCTAGAAATTAATTGATTACAAAAGAAGGATCTCAGACTTGAGCCACTGGAAGAAGCTATCGACAAGAATGCTGTATCTCGCAGTATGCTTGTGCAGTGTCAGATGTCAGTGACAGAGGGGACTTGCTCTGAAGCCCTGTGTAGACGGTGCTTCCTCCCAAATATGATGCTCGTGTATTTCTGTACAGAAGCCTTCAAATGAATCTGGTTGCCTGATTTATGAGCTCTGGGAGAAGAGTAGTATGTGGGGTAGCCACCTTCTGAACAATTATAGCAAAACATTCCAAAAAAGTAATGGGGATTTCTTGGAAATTCCAGAACTCCTGTCTCTATGCTAGCTCCCTGTGCGGGATCCTGACTAACAGCTTGATATTCCTAGACATTTTCTTTATGGTTCCAAGTGCAAAACAAGTGTTCGTATCTAAAATATGAATTAGAAATTATCTGTAGTTATTGGTCTACTCTTTACTTCTGTTTAATGAATTTAGTCTAAAATGTGTGCTCTTCTAGAAAGTCTTCTATAAACTTAGCATTCACATAACTTTTAGTTCGATTTTCAAAGTTCACTATTAGTCTCAATATTTGCTGCTGTTTTGCTATACTGTAACCTTTTAGTTACAAAAACCTTTTAGTCACAAAATCCTAGTATGTGAAAAAGTATGCACATAAAGGAACAAAATTGTAGAAATTAAGTTGTTCTAATGAAGAAAAAGTATCTAAAGTGGGGAAAGTTTTTTCATGTGAAAGGTTAAAAGTAAGAAAGAACTTTGGAGTCAGATAGACTCTCTTACAAAGCTATTACTTCAACAGGTAATTGCTCAGTTCTTACTTTCCTTATCCCTAAGAGAAGGATAATACTGCAGATCTGATCAAGTTTAAAAATCTAAGTGAGATAATTTGTGAAAGGATTAGGCATGGCACCTAGACTACAATGTACTCAATAAACACCAGTTGGGGATTGCCATAGAGTACAAGTGAAATCACTGTCATTATCCTAAATAGCAGCACCAAATGTCATGCTTCAGGTATAGCAAGAAAACAAGGGGAAATGACAGACAAGGGAAGCTTGTCCTTTTTGACCTCCTAGACAATCTCTATTCTATTTCTCACAACCCACTGCCTTACCGTCTTAGCTTCTCTGATGACTGGAACATGGACTCAGTAAATCCCTCTCAAATGACGGATTTAACCATAATAGAGAATTCGTCCCTAAGCAGTGTGACTCCATTGGTTGAGCATAGTCCTGCAAAGCAAAAGGTCTCGGTTTGATTCCTAGGCAGGGCACATGCCTGGGCTGTGGTCCTGGTCCCCAGCTGGGGCATGTGAGAGAGGCAAAGGCAACTGGTCAATCAATGTTTCTCTCATACATTGATGTTTCTCTCCCTCTCTTTCTCCCTCCCTTCCCCTCTTTCTAAAAATAAATAAAAATTAAAAAGAAGAATTCAGTGGTCTGAAAAAATTAGAAATGGGATTTGGGTCATAAGTAAAAATCATACATCTCGGTATCAGAAAGACTGGGTTCTAAGTTTGCCTCTTCTCCGTGCCAGCTGGGTGATTTTTGATGATTATTTCAAGATTACTGAGCTCCAACTTCCTCATCTGTAAAATGGGGAAGGTTGGGAAAAAATAAAGTGTAGTGTCTGAAAATGTTTATAAACTTCCAGGATTTTGTAGTGATTTGTATATGTTGTAAATCATAGGCTGAGGAAATCAGTGTGCGTGTGTGTGTGTGTGTAAATGAACAAATAAACACAATTATACATACACATATGGCTAGCAAAAGAAAAGGCAATCTGAAACCAGACAAATGCCAATATTTCATATAGGGAAGAGAAAGAAAAATAGAACAAGAGGATTAAAGTCTCTATTAACTGATAAGAAGAATTAAACAGGAGCTATAGAAAATAATCAAATAAAGAGAAATGTGCTCAGAACCACAATCTGCCCTCTGATCTTCTATTGGCCACTTGAACTCTGGCTCTCAGAGGTTCCGTGACAGCAACTTGCTTCCCAATACCCTGAATACTCCTCACCAGTATCACCGCCTTGGGACATGTTCTCACTGTCTTGCACTGAGCCTCCCCTACATGTATTGTTAGTCCTGTTTTCTTCCATACCTGGTGAAAGTTATTGTCAATAATTTCAAGTCTTATTACCAGATGCCTGCAATGATACAGTACTACTTGAAGATGAATTTGTGCTTTTTTTTTCTGAGTATCTCACTTTCCATAAAGAACTACAGACACGTTGATGATCACAATTTTAGTACATGCTGCAGTTGGGTTCATTGTCCTCTTCTCCCATCTGAGGCAAATGTCAGACTAACCCAGAATAAAATTTGGAAATTTAGGGAGCTTTTAAAAACTTTCTACTAGTTGGTCTACAGGGGTTCAAACCTGTCATTGCTGGGTACCTTGCACAATGTCCAATGCACATACTTCAAGGTGGAGGCAGAATGAATATTGGTCTAGAATCCTATTCAGTATAAACTATCAACCTATCTTTAAATCAGATGGTATGGGAAAGCTGGCTTGGTCATTTTTATACGTACATTCAACTGGAAACGTAAGGCTACTATAACTTTTGAAACAGAGGGGCAGAAATGAGTAGTTACTAGTATAGGCTCTAATCTGCTTGCATTCAAGACTCATCTCTGTACTTCATTACCCACATGACCTCAGGCAGGTTCACTGCCCACACCAAGCCTCAGTTTCCTCATCTATATAATGATGATCGTAATAATACCTACCTAAGAAAGTTGTTGTGAGCATTAAGTGAGAAACAGTCTGTAAAGAACCTAGCATAGTGCTTGGAGGTTGAAAAATGAGGGTCCTTGTTCTCATAAATATTTTTATGACTAAAAACACTAACTCGTTTAATATTTTTCTAGGCCCTAGAAACGGAACTAAGAACTGTGGGGTGCGAAGTAGTTCCTTTGCTTTAAATGAAGCAGCAGTGAGATGTTAAAAGTACTGTATTTAAGCATCAGTTTAAAAAAGCTGTAACATGGTGGCTTTTTGTTGATCCACATAATGCAATAAAATCCAGCGACTTTCAATTCCCCCTTGATTGAGCCAGGCCAGCCAAGAAGGGAATTATGCATTTGAAATCAACAAATTGGATTCGGTATATTTTGCAGGCTCAGCAATTACTCCCTAACTAGTTTCTTACAAGATCAGAGGTGGCCCTGTTGACTTCCAGATTCTGTCAACTGCCATGCTCTATCTGTACAGAAGAGTTTTTTCTTGTTTAGGTTCTAAATGAACGATATTTTCTCCCAAAGTTTTTACAGCTGCTAAACACATGCTGGCTAAAAAATCTTTCCCTCCAAAATAAGACATATGTATTTATCCATATGTATGAAGCTTTTGCTTAAAGAAATCTTTCTGTTAAATATATATTTATATATTTAGTAATATATACTTTCATACAGCATTCAAAATGTTCAGAGATATGAATTATTATGCTTGGACTATTTTAAGCTGACATGTTCCTTTATAAATAATCTCTCTTTCACACAATAGGCACTAGCTTAGAGCTTCACTTCCATTTCCTCTTTTTCTCCCAATTTCAACCCAGTGTGACTAAATACCAAGCTATAGATCATTGTTATTAAGTACAGCAGATTTATTTGTGACTTTTTTGCCTTGTACTTATAAAGCACAATTAACATTTACTATAAATAAACACAGTTAGTTAGTAATGGGAAAAATGTTGATATTCAGCTGATTGCATAGAAAAAAAACCTCAATTATTTTATTCTCTACCTCTGTGATGCCCACACACACACATGTGACTGCAGACCCAGTCCGTGCATGTTGGCTGAGGGAGCTGGCATGCTGATGGTATGGCTGATTTTAAAGTGTGTCCTAGCTGCTGGAAAGCAAGTGGGTATGTCACTAAATGCTTGTGTCAGGTGATACTGCTCCACCTGCTATTTTTTTTTAAGATTTTATTTATTTATCTTTAGAGGGTAAGGGAAGGAGAGAAGGAGAGAAACATCATGTATGGTTGCCTCTCATGAGTCCCCCGCTGGGAACTGGCTTGCAACCCAGGCATGCGCCCTGACTAGGAATCGAGCTGCAATCGTGTGGTTCGCAGGCCACACTCAGTCCACTGAGCTACACCAGCCAGGGCTATCCACCTGCTATTTTTGTTTTATATGTTGTTTATTATAAGAAAGTCTTTCCAGCGTTTGTCTTAAGAAAGACTCAAATCTATAATCTGGCCCACAGGACCTCACAGTGGGGACTTCTGGCTACTTCTCCATCTGATCCTGCACCAGCCCCTTTTCCTATGATATTCCAGTTTCTCATACCATAGTTAACCTCCCCCCATGTGCTCTGCAACTTGCCTATGCATGATCTTGGTACATACTATTTCTTACCTATTTATTAACAGAGTTATTAAAATGTAGTTCACATAACACACAATTTATTCATTTAAATATAGAATTCTCATAAGTAATTTTGTGAAGTTGTGCATCTATCAACAAAATCAATTTTAGGGCATTCTTATTACCCTGAAAGCAACCCATAACAGTTAGCCATCACCCCCAATTCTCCCATCCTCCTGAGTCCCCTGGCATAATCCACGTTTGTCTTCATAAATCTGCCTATTCTGAACATTTCATACACATGTAATCTTAAAAGGGTCCTTTGTGTATGGCTTCTTTCACTTAACATAGGTTTTCAAGGTTCATTCATGCTGTTGCATGAATAATATTTCATCCTATGGATATACTACATTTTGATTTATCTATTTATCAGTTAATAAACACCAGGATTGTTTTCACTTTAGGGCTGCCATGAACATTCTTGTGCAAGTTTTTGTGCAGAAAAATGTTATTTTTCTTGGGTAATTATCTAGGAGACAAATTGCTGGATCATATGATAATTCTATATTTAACTATTTTAAAAAATTCCCATACTGTTTTCCAATGTGGCTGCATATTGGATTAGAACATTTTTATTTCTACCTGCTGAAATATTTTGAAAATTCCTATTTCCCAATTCAAACATGTTATTTCAGTCTTGTTATATCAGTCAAATCTCACTAAAACCTGTTATTCCAATTTTATAATAATTTTAATGCAGCCATCCTAGTGGATGTAAAATCATATTTAATTGTGCTTTTCACCCCCAACATCTGGATAACTTCTGCTCATTTTTCAAGCTGCAGCTTTAAAATCACTTCCATAGGAAGTTTTGTCTTGACCATCCTACCCCTAGACTAGCCAAGGGCTCAACTCAGAAAATCTTTCTTTACCCTCTAAACTTGAAGTTCAACTTGGGTAGGGACCATCCATCTTATCTTTGTTTTCCACTCTATCCCCAGCATCTAGTTATTGTGTGAAATGCAGACCTACTTGTTAAAAAGTTGTTGGATGAATGACATATTATAAAATAATGAGGGGAAAAGTGTACATTATCTTAAAATCACCTGTATCAGAATAATTGGTATGATTACTTTTTAAATCAATTTTATTTTCAGCCTTGCCACACACTAAACTATTGAGTAATATTTTAATAGCTCTGGTAAAGAGAGAAAAGGTGTTCTATTGTGCAGTAAAACCATGGTGAATGCTTCTATTTCCCTGATTTTTCCTGAAGGTACCCACCTCTCTGTTTGATAGAAAGAGGAGGAGGCTCAGTGATCAAGCAAAATCAAATGAACTATATAAAAAGTTGTCTTTCAAGTCAAGCAGTAAATAAAAAAGGACAGTTTTGTGAGACATAAAGAACTGAGGGGGACTGGATTTTTCTGCTTTGTCAATCAATGAGGCTATACCCACTCAAGATTCTAATTCAGTGGGTCTGAGACAAGGCCCTAAAATGTATATTTTCAACAAAGCCCCTTATGATCCTGAAGCTAAGTGGTCTATAAAATTTACTTTGGAAAAAAGAAAAAACCCAAACAGTCATCCTAGTTAATATTCTCATTATTTAACAGAAACAGGTTAATACAGAGATTAAAAAATCAAGCTCTGGCATCTGACTCAAATTTCAATTTCTGGCCCAATTTATTAGCCCTGTAGCTTGGGACAAATAATTTAATCTTTCTAAGCCTGTTTCTTTATCTGTAAGGTGGGAGAGGACAATAAAGTACCTATGTTATACAGTTGCCATGAAAATTAAATTAAATAGTGCACAAAAACACAATATCTGCACACTGGAAATGCTCCAATATGTTATTTGCCATTATTATTAGTATTTTATTATTATATTATTTATAAATTATAAGAAAATGTGCACAACAAAACTTTCTTAAGGGCTTAAGTTTTGCTTAGTAAGAAAAATTTCTTCTAAGTCAGGAATTTAACAGGTTCGTCAATGGTTTTATTATCATTGCTACTCTTGTAGGTAGTATTACAAGTGGTACATACTTTACTGACATTGCTAAACCTTGTTTATGTCTACTTAGGAGTGCCTCCCTCAACTTCAAGGAAAAATGAGTTCATTTCTGAAGAAGCAGAATTGGGGCTTCTTCACTGAATTATAGTTTACCATCTAGTTCACACACGAGCTAATGTACCAGTTATAACACATCTTCCTTAGGTGTCATTTATTAAGCGGGATGTATTGCCTCCCCCCAAATCTTATTTTTCTCTGTTAAGTAATATATTTAGCCTTGATGCTGTCCTGATAAAACTTAATGTCTAAAACAGATGCTCTAAAAGTCCGGTAAAATCTATTGAAGGATCTATCATTTATCTTACAGAATCAAGAATGATCATTCACTTATCCAACTCCTTATTAGTAAGTGTCCAATGAATGTCAAGAATTTGAATACAGAGAGAAGAAAATTAATATCTCCATAGTCCTGGAGGCGGCAGTAGGACAGAAAAAAATGAGTAGTCAAATATGTTACCAAGATAGTGTTGCTGGTAATGAGTGCTAAGACTGACATTTAACAGGGTGTTATGATAGAAATGTCTTAGGGAAAGGAGCTATTTTAGGATAATGGACAGGAAAAGACAATCCCAGGAGAAGGCATTTGAGCTCACACCTAAATGCCAAGAACTATCCAGCTATAGGAAATATCAGGGTGCAGCAAGATTTAGGAAAAGGGAACAGTTGGGGAAAAGACCCTAAGCCAGGACCATGTCGTAAGACCAAGTGGGTCACATTTAGGAGTTAGATTTTGAGACCGAGTTAATATGGGTAGGCCCTGAAGAATTAAGCAGGAGGATGTCATGCTCTAATTCATCATAATTTCAGATGCCCCTCCCCTTCCCTCCTCCCCTCTCTCTCCAGTGACAGTGAGTGTGAAACCCAATGGCATGATGTTTAACTGCAATATTTCCTTCTATGTTTGCAGTTATAACTGCTGTCATTTCATTAATGAACTTGTCTCACAGACATGCCATAAAACTCCCTAATCACTTCCCACTTTGCATTAGAGAACATGTAGACATGGCATCCAGGTTTCTCTCCATAGCACTTACAGAGTGTTTCAAATCTGGCATTTTAGGTTGCATCAGGTGACATTTGAGGTGCCTACCTGTGAGGGAAAGGAGCGGGAGAAGCTGGCCCTTATTGGCGACTCCTCATCTTCAGCTGAGTTCTTCGTCACTGTTGCTGTGTTTGCCTTCCTGTACTCCTTGGCCGCCACTGTCGTTTACATTTTCTTCCAGAACAAGTATCGGGAAAACAACCGAGGTCCACTCATTGTAAGTAGTTTGCTCTTTGCAATAACTTCTTTTCTGTCCTCTTAAATTTCTTTTTCCAATGCTTGAAGGGCTTTAGAATTACCCAAGCCCTCAGGAAGGGTATTTTTAAAGCAATCTCATTCTTTTCCAACCAAATCTTTTGGATGTAAAACTAAAACATGATGTCTGTCATTATTTTGTGCCTTTGTGTTGGAAAATTATCACAAGACTTGCAAAAAACTCCTCTGAAATAGATGATTGGAAATCTCATGAGATCAAAGAAAGAGTAGTGAGGCTTGCTGCAGATTTATTTATAATTCCACTATTATGGAGGTAGTAAACCAGTTTTCTCACTTCTGCTTATTTAAATTGCATATTATCTTAATACCCAACAGACTGGGCATAGAGTAGGTTCGATTGAAAACGATGTTCATCTCTGAATATCTGCCTCACTGTTTCTCTCTCATTCTTTCCCAACCACCACCAACCAACAATTTCCTAGTTGCTTTTTCCTTATGCAATGGTTCAAGAACTCACATGGGTGAAACCAATAGAGTCCAGCATATGCAAACAGGGACACACAGGCACTTAAGGGGACACAGCAACTCTCAGAGGGGTACATGACCATGGATAATTTTTAGGAAATAAAATTTAAATTTCTCAACCTTCACATGTACACTTACCTAAAATTTACCTTACTGCAAATACCCTACATCTTTCTGTCTTCTTTCTTAATTACCTACTCCCATTTTGTGAGAGAAAATGGGAGTAGGAAATTACTTACCTAAATGGAGGTAATTAATTACCTAAAGAGAGGTAATTACCTCCCTTTCTCTTTTATCTCAAATATTACTACATAGTACATTGCTAGACTGCAAAACCTTTGTGGCACTAGAGAAAGGACCATTTGCAATATCAGTGTTGGGTTTGGCAAAAGTGAGTGATTCTAATGCCTGGGTAATGCACTATTTTGCATATAAGTAGGTTTTCATTTTTTTCTTTCAATCTGCTTGTCAGGTGATAGATCATTGAAATAATTATTGGTGATCTAAGGCATGAAACTCAGCTAGAGTTCAAATAAAGCAATGACATTGCTATAACAAAATTTCAGCCATTCTCATCTATTCATTTATGTGAACAAGTGCTCTCAACACAACTATAAAATGGGAATAGAATTTATGCTGAATCATGCCCCATTCTAGATGTAAATAATATTCATCCCCCAAAATATAAACTAATTGAGGTAAAATCAGTCCCATACATTTCTAATAGAAATTTAACTAATTTTATTATTGTACAAGTACGGTTGTCTCCATTTTTCTCCCACCACTCCCCCTAGCCCCACCCATCCCCACCTCCCATCCTTGATCCTACCCACCTTTGACTTTGTCCATATGTCCTTTACACATGTTCCTTGATGACCCTTCCCCTTGTGGATCAAAAAACTATCATACATTTACACAATGGAATACTACGCAGCAGAAAGAAAGAAGGAGCTGCTATCCTTTGTTACAGCATGCATGGGTCTGGAGGTATGCTAAGTGAAATAAACCTGGTGGTGAGAGACAAAAATACCCTATGATCTCACCTATAAGTGGAACCTAATAAACAAAACCAAAAATTTAACTTTTAAAAAATTTGAAATTATTTATTAAAATTTATAATACATTTATGTTGTTTTGGACAGCAGTACACTCATTATATTTGTAACAACGTCCAACCCAAAAGAAAATTTTGATATTTAAAGCATTAGGGTCACTGGTAAATAAAAAATCATGTAAATTTATATACATATATTTGTTGCAAAGAAATATTGATAAAATATTGATTGATACAATGCCTTCTCATACAAAAAATATGAAGCTATAACTGTATGAGAAGTGTAATAAAAATATAAGTTCAAAGAGAACAAAAGGAATATGTAAAGTTTCCAATTGTTAAAGAGGAATTTATTTACTAATTTTCAATAGATGGTAGAGAATATCAAATAATTATTTCATTCTATTGATTTTTAAATAAATGCAAAAAGTATATTTTTATCTTTATTCATTAAAATTTTTTATTTTATTGACATTATTTTTGAGAGAGGAAGGGGAGGGGAGGAGAGAGAGAAACATTGATTTGTTGTTCAACTTATTTATGCACTCATTGGTAAATTCTAGTATGTGCCCTGGGCTCAAAGCAGAACCTTGGCATATCAGGACAACTTTCTAACCAGCTGAGCAATCTGGCCAGGGTGCAACGAATATATTTTAAATATTAATACTTATCATATGGCAGAAATTATATTCTTTGCAATTTAGACTTATGGTCAAAACAAATTTATATGTCAGCTTTATGCAAGTAAGAACACAGTTATGAAGATTTCTTTTAGGTAGTATGTGAATAAAGGAGTTTTATAGATCTCTGATTTAGTCTATGTATTATAGAGAACTTATCCTTAAAATAAAAACATTTGAAGAATAAATAGGAGAAATCTCTATTTGTAAACTTTGTGATAAAGTTTGAAGAGACTGTAAAAAATCAGATTTGCAGCTTTTTAATATATTATCCTGGAAAAGGAAGAGTGATCAGGACTTAAACCTTTTAACAGGGGTCTTCTAAAAATTTTTCCTCTTAAGATGGGGCCAATAAATATTCTAAATGGTTTTAAAATACTTTTAATACAGTCACCTTTCTTGGGCTCATTCTTCCTGTGCTGTGCAGAAAGACACACAAAATAGATTGATACATAGAGAAACAGATAGATATATAGATACCATAAAGCCACCATGCTTGCATGCATTTCTGGAGACTTGTAGACATTCTCACAGAATACTGAAGTTTTCTAGAGAGTAGAAGTTGGCTTAGCTAATTTGCCTATTAAGTAGAAAAAGATCTATTTTGTTATATAAAACTACATTCTACTTGTATGAAATAATTTTGTGAAGGCATGCTACTTCATCTCTGCATAGCCTTACTCATCCTTAAGCAGGATAAAATAAAATCCTGAATTTTGTACTATGTTGGGTAGACTTTGTTTCAATTCTAGTCATAGGAAAGGACAGTCTCCTCAGTGAAACTTAGCAGATAAAAGTAAATTTAAAAATGAACCTGGACTTCCAGCTAAGATGGAGGCATAGGTAAACACACTGTGCCTCGCACAACCAAAATAAGGACAACAAAAATTTAGAAACAAGAAAACAACCAGTACTGACAGAAAATTGAACTGTATGGAAGTCTGACAACCAAGGAGTTAAAACAGACGCATTCATCCAGACTGGTAGGAGAGGGAGAGTCAGATGGCTGGTGGAGAGAGGTCACAGCAAAAAAAAGCAGTGGCTGGTGGACCCCAGGCATGCAGGTGGTGGCTGGCAAACTGTAGGCACAGGGTAGCAGTGGGCAAAGCCAGTGAGGTGGCAGATTGTGAACTGGTATGGCGGCTTATCAAACAGGCTGTCCCACATTCAAGCACAAATAAACCTGGTGAAATTGGGGAGTGAGATAGACCACACAACCCAGGGTTCCAGTGCAGGAAAATATAGCCTCAAAACACTGATTCAAAACATCTGTGGGGGTTGAGGTGCTGGGAGAGACTCCCAGCCTCACAGAAGAGTTCACTGGAGAAACCCATAGGGTCCTAGGATGTCCACAAACCCACCCACATGGAAATCAGCACCAGAAGGGCCCAGTTTGCTTGGGGGAAGCAGTGGAAAAGACTGAAATCTAGCAGAGACCAGAGCAAGCACCACTGTTCCCTCTCAGACCCCCTCCCCCACAAACAGCAGCACAAAGTAGAGATGTGGGTTGCCCCACCCTGGTGAATACCTAAGGCCTCGCCCTTCACTATGTAGCAAGCTCATCAAGACAAAAAAAAAAAGGCCCAAATGATAGAACAGATCAAATCTCCAGAACAAATGCAACTAAGCAACAAAGAGATAGCCAACCTATCAAATGCACAGTTCAAAGTACTGGTGATCAGGATGCTCACGGAACTGGTTGAATTTGGTCAAAAGTTAGATGAAAAATGAAGCCTACACTAAGTGAAATGGTGGAAAATGCACAGAGAACCAATACTGTTGGGGAATAAACTGGGACTCAAATCAAGGGAGTGGACCAGAAGGAAGAAAAAATGACCAAATAGAAAAATATGAAGAAACAAGAATTCAAAAAAATGAGGAGAGGCTTAGGAACCTCCAGGTCATCTTTCAACATTCCAACATCCAAATTATAGGGGTACCAGAAGGAGACAAGGAAGAGCAAGTGGAAAACTTATTTGAGCAAATAATGAAGAATAACTTCCCCAATTTGGCAAAGAAAATAGACTTTCAGGAAGGCCAGGGAGCTCAGAGAGTCCCAAAGAAGGTGGATCCAAGGAGGAACACACCAAGGCACATCATCATTACATTAGCCAAGATTAAAATGAAGGAGAGAATCCTAGAAGCAGTAAGAGATAAGGAGACAGTTACCTACAAAGGAGTTCCCATCAGAATGTCAGCTGATTTCTCAAAAGAGACCTTACAGGCAAGAAGGAGCTGGAAAGAAGCATTCCAAGTCATGAAAGGCAAGGACCTACATCCAAGATTACTCTATACAGCAAAGCTATCATTTAGAATGGAAGGGCAGATAAAGTGCTTCTCAGATAAGGTCAAGTTCAAGGAGTTCATCATCACCAAGCCCTTATTATATGAAATGTTAAAGGGACTTATCTAAGAAAAAGAAGATAAAAAACATGTGCAGTAAAAAGACAACAAACTCACAATTATTAACAACCACACCTAAAACAAAAACTAAGCAAACAACTAGAACAGAAGCAGAACCACAGAAATGGAAATCACATGGAGGGTTAGCAACAGGGGAGTGGGAGGAGGAGAGAGGGGGAGAAGGTACAGAGAATAAGTAGCATAGATGGTAGGGAGAAGAATTGACAGGAGGACAGCAAGAATAGTATGGGAAATGTAGAAGCTAAAGAACTTATAAGCATGACATATGGACATGAACTAGAGGGGAGGAATTTGGGTGGGAGAGGGTGTGCAGGGTGGAGTGAAGGGGGGAAATGGGACAACTGTAATAGCATAATCAATAAAATATTTAAAAAAATGAGCCTGAGTCCTAAGAGTCACAGAGGCAGAATGAATGTGGAGGACCAGTGATGTCACTGCAGCTGCACAAGGTGAGCCTTATCCATTCTAACCCCACTGTGACAAGGCTGTGATTGGAGGAACAAAGGTGGGCTCTTATACCCACTTCTAATTATGAGTTAATAGGTTAAAGCAAATCCACAGTGTGATCAAGATTGGTGGAAGGTGGTTCATACATAACAATACTCTTAAAAACTAGAAAAGCATTGATTCACATTTTAACAATATGAACCAATCCTATCTATTCACGAAAATGGCTACTGATCATTACTTGGGTGTTTCTGTTCTTGTTATCATCTATTCCTTTTTGTTGTTGCTTTGCTTTTAACAAAACAGCCATTTTTTCTTTATTCTGTAATTCTGAATTCTCTAAGTCAAATAAACTTAGTCTGAAACAACAAACTTACCATATGATGCTAACATGAACTAATACAAACAATTTAAAGAAGTCAGGTATCCTTATAAGCTAAAAATTAATTTTTTATCTGGCTCTACATGACATTACAGACCATGCACATATAAGATCAATATGTAGGAAAGTGATGAGGATATTCATAGTGTTGATAGAACAACAATAATATCAACTGGTTTTGATTGAGTTTCTACTGTGTCAAGCTGATTTAATACTTACAACAATTGTAGCTTATAATATTATTATTCACATTTATGGATGAGGAAAGGGAAACTCAGAGATGTTACACAGTTCTCCTAGGTCACATCCATCACTAATAGTCAGAGGATAAAGAATTAGAATCCAGATATCTCCAAATTCAGGGCCCAAATTCATAACCACCATGAAAAGTGATCCAAAATCCTGATAGGCAATGTGCTATGAAGTAAGAGGGGTGGGGATGGGTGAGACAGACTGGTTATACACCTGGACTGCTCCTATACTCTCTAACTATAGATATGGAGAAACCAAGCCCTAAAACCCCTAGACTCTTCTTCACATTGTATGGTTCTAGGGTTTTTTTTCTTGCCTACAAAATCCATGTGGAGCTATGGATAATGCTAGCATAACTGGAATTTCCTGCTTGTGTTAAATGTACTGTTCTGCACAGGAAAGACATCTATGATTTAAAAAAAACAAGCTTCAGAAATGTCCGGAATCAATGTGTACTATAAGTCAGAAATTACAAGGACTGATGTCCTACATACTTGCAAGCAGAGGCAAGCAATTACAGACAGACGGGGCCAAGCTGATTAATGGCTATTTTCTAAAATTTATTTTCTACTGAATATGCTTAATAAGATGGCATATCTTTAAGTAAAAATCTAAATGTCATTGGGATTAACTTAATGTTACTGAGGCTGAATGACATAATAGTTAGAAAATCAGGACAAATGTATCAGCCAGTCACTGTACGTACTGCAGTAAGTGCCTTTTGTACAGTTGAGTACATATCAGTTCTCAGGAAGAAGAAAGGCCACCTGAATAGTGTGTGATTGTGGAATTAAAATGTCATAGCTGGTTACATAATTTTGTCATGTTCCTTAGAGTACAGTTTTAAAGCCAATATCTTAGATTTCTGTGAAAGGATGTTCTGAGCCATTTTCAGATCTCATGTCAAAGTAGGTTTATTTTTTATATTCATGTAAAGTAGGTTTTAAAAAATATCTTATAGGGCAGACAGAATGCTCTAACAATGAGTGTATAATAAACACGATCCCACATTTGGGTGAACCCTTGTGATGACAGTTTTGGTTTAAAGTAACTGCAGTTAAGAAGAATTCATTTTCACCTTAAGATACTGTGGAGAAGGAAGGAGCTGTATTATTCAAACTTTGCTTTTCCCATAAAGGAAACAGGCTGACCAAAGGGATTTTATGGGATGAAAAGTGTTTATCCTTGCAGGTATGCAGTGTATGGTGGCTCACATTTGCTTCATGCCCTGTGCCTTCCGAATTTATTCATCTTTCTTGTCCAGCCTCAAAATAATCCCAAGAGAGCAGGAGACCCACCAGAATCAGCCCGATTCCTTCAACTTGCCTTTATGGATCCCAGGTGTTAGGAAATGAGACCTTGGGAGATGAGAAAGTCTGCCTGTAGTCAGAGAACAAGTGAACTGCAGAGCATGAGCTCACACTCTCAGGCTAATGATCTCAAGGGCAGTGGCTAAATTCTGAGTCCTGAATTTTAATGCCCCTGTATGACTTACTATTTCACAGTTGGAAACCTTTTTACTTCATCTGTAGAATGGCATTAATAATAATGTAGAACTTCACAGGGCTGCCAAAAGCAAAGGAAGAGTTAATGCCTGTAAAGCACTTTGCACAGGGAAAGGCACAGAAAGTGATAAACTAATGGAATTTAACTGTAACAGTACTATTGTCATTAATCTTATTTATCCTCCTTCCCATTACTGGGTAATATCTTAGCCCCATGGGGGGAAAGTGACACCACCCTCCTTTAACTGAGTGCATGCCTCACAATTCTACTACCCTCCAATCCGTCCACCCCATGCACCTCCTCCCTCAGGTTCTCCAAGGAGAGAGCTCAGCTCAATACTACTTCAAAGATCACAATTATTAAATTAAGCATCTAACTACCTTTCTGTTCTTGGAGGTCCACTCCATTAGATCATTGGAAGGTGGATTTTTAACTCCCCAAACAAAACAAGGCTCCTCATTTTCAAATACAGGCTAAGACCATCACTAACAGAGGAAAACAAGAGGCAGGCACAGAGAATGTTTGTGCTCAAAGAATCAAATTCTAATTTCTAACTTTCAGCTTCATCTTTACTTAGCTGAGATCAAAGAAGGAAATCAGATTTTTCAGTCTCTGAGCTTTTTGTAAAATGCTGAAGAAATCTCCCCTTTCCACTCTCCTTCCCTCTCCATCTCAACTCTTTTCCTCCTCTTCTCTCCCTTCTCTATCTCTATCACTTCCTCTCTCTCTCTCGTCATGTCAGTTTTACTTCACATCTAAGTGTAGACATGTCTGAGTGTAGATTTGTCCACAGGCCAAGCAATGTGTAAATATTGATGATTTAACAATTATGACTCTGCTATGTATGACCTGCTAGAAGTATGTAAATGGGCTCTGATAATCTAGAGGAGGAAATTACCATGCTAGACACCAGGGCGCTCCCTCCTCAGGTTCCAGTTGGTATATTGATACTAAAGACAACACCAGAGCATCTGAGGATTGGTGAGAAGAGAAGCAGAAGAAATTGAGTTTGAAGTTCTGCTCCAGATACAGTGTATTTGATGCTAAGAATAATTACATCATTTGAAGCCCCCAAAGTATAAATCTTGTTAGTCATAGGCATGCATGTCTGTCAGAATCTGACACTTGGCTTGTGATATTGTGCATGTATGCATCTAGCTCCTCATTCTTTGATACAAGAATTATTGATGTTACAAAAGGATATGGACCCAACCTTAAGTGAATTTTTAATCTAAACTACTATGCATCTTTGGATCAATAAATACATTTTTTCCAGAATTGGCACCACAAGTGAAGGCAAATATACTAATCCATTTAAAATGTTCCCAGCCCACCATCTACATGTATTTTTTAATCATTTTTACATGGGTTGAAGTGGAGAATATCATGCTAAATAAAATAAGCCACCTACATGCGTTATCAGATTTTACATCCTCAGCCTTTTCCAACTTCTTTATGGTTAGCAGATTCTTAATTACAATTTAAATGAAGGTTAATTCCCATCCCATTTGGTACCATGTTTCTCTAAATAACTAGTTAAACAGAGAGATGTGCTTTAGTGAGTACAACAACCTTCGTCAAGGTAGTGAACTGCTTATGGGATTAGTGTAGTTTTTCAGAGACCCAGTGCTCTTCTCATCCTGTGTTAGAGTTGTGGGTCATAGGGCAAGCAGAGTTTCTCTCTGAACTCCATTTGTCTTTGTCAGATTTCTCTTATTCCAGGGAACTCATTATTCAGTCAGAAGAAAATCAGGACCTAGTGGAAACTTGGCAAAGCCCCAAATGCATCTTGCCTCTGTATTTCTTTGCTCATTTTAAGCACCGTGAAATGTGAAATGTGCCTACTCCATGGCCCAGCACACCTAGGAAAAATCATGCTCCTTTTCTGACATAAAACAGTGGTTCTCAACTGGTGACGCTTGGCAGGCAATGTCTGGAGACATTTTTGATTGTCACTACTGGGCAAATATTGCTGGCATCTAATGGGTAGTGGCCAGGGGTATGGCTAATCCTTCCACTGTGCACAGGAACACTCACAACAAAGAATTATCCAGCCCAAAATGTCAACAGTGCTGAGGATGAGGAAACGTGATTTATACCAACAACCAGTGGTTATTGAGTACCCACTGTATGCCAGGCACTGCACAGCATTACATGTCTTCTCTTTAAATCCTTAAGCTAACATTTTGAATTTGGTGTTTTTATTTTTTATTTTTTTTAAAGAGAAGGGAAGGAGAAAGAGAAGGAGAGAAATATTGATGTGAGACACTGATCAGTTTCTTTTCACAGGCATCCTAACTGGAGACCAAGATCACACCCCAGGCATGTGCCCTGACTTGGAATCAAACCGTGACCTTTTGCTTTGTGGGACAATGTCCAATTAACTGATCTGTGCTGGTCAGGGTTGAATTTGGTATTTAATTCTCATTCTTGAGATGAAGTAAATGAGGCTGAGAACATTTAAGTTATTTGCCCCAGAGGCAATTCTGGTCTATCTGACCTCACCTCAGAAATTGCTTCATTTGTTTTCCTGAATTCTTCCACTTATGGGGAACTCTCTACCTCTCATTGTGCTTATTTGTCTTGGTCTATGTATCTCACATCTGGGTCTTGACTACCCACCCCCACATTCTCCATCTTCTTTGTTCCCTCTATCCCCAACACACATACAGACACACACAATCAAAACCTCTCAGTTTTATAATCATTGTTCCCAAGCTCTGCCTTCTGATCTAGTTGACGTAATGGAGAGTTGGAAATGGTGCCAACCCCAATTTTTTAACCAATTTTAGATATCACACCTAAAAGAACTCTGGTATTTTCCCAGAAGATTTTGAGAACTTCTATACTGCTCCTGACTCCATCTTCAATTATGAAATGTGAGACAATGTGAATATTGCCAAGCAATTCAGGAAAGTAGTTTAAACTCAGGGCTGTAAGCCATTTCAGCAAGACTCCTAAAATGGTATCAAGTTAAGAAGGAAAGGGGTAAAGATATTTCCTTATTTAATTAATAGCTAGCTATAATTTTTAACAATTTGTCTTATATTGTTTTTTATAATACCCTGATACATTATTAGTTCTTACTTTTTGCTTTCTAATCAAACAGGTTTATCTGGTACTTTCTTTTTAATCAAAGGAAAAGCTCTCCCTCAGATTCAAGAGGAATGACCATGGCTACTTGGTGCCACTGGGCCTAGGCCCTGTGCTAGACACCAAGAAAACATAGCAGTACCTTGGCTCATGTGGCTCAGTGGAGTGAGTGTGACCTGCTAACCAAAGAGTCACTGGTTCACTTCCCAGTCATGGCACATGCCTGGGTTGCAGGTCATGTCCCTGGTAAGGGGTGCACAAGAGGCAACCACATGATGTTTCTCTCTCTCTTTCTCCCTCCTTTCCCCTCTCTCTAAAAATTAATAAATAAAATCTTTAAAAAAGAACACATAGCAAAATGAGACCTGGATCCTGGCCTTATGAGAGCTGCTTTATTCCTAACACCTGTGGGGAGAGGGGAGCAAAATCTGTCATGGACAGACAGTAGAGACCAGTGGTTAAGGGTTCAGGCTCTGTATCCAGACCACTAGGGTCCAAATCTGAATACCACCATATAGTACTTGTGTGACATCAGACAGGTTATAGAACCACTCTATGCTTCCATTTCTGAGTGGTCTTGCATCTGAAAGAGAGATAACAATGGTTCCTAACATGAATTTCTGGTCATATTAAACGAGTTTTTGCACCTAAAGCAGTTAGAACTACTACACTGGGTACACAGCAGGTGCTCATTTATTTGAGCCATTATTTTCATCAGCCTGATATTATTATCTACCTGGGGTCCATACTGTGCTTCTTTAATGTATCTGGTATTTATTAATCTCAATGAACTGATCGACTGAAAAACAAGGGGATAAGTACAAACTCCATCGACTTTCTCCTCTTCAGAAATGCTTTGGAAGGCTTGTTGCACAGTTAACATCAAACACTCTTTCTTATTGTTTTTTAATCTTTGAGTCTCAAACTCAGCATAAGCTGCTGTCATTACACACAAATGCAGTCAGCCCCACAATGTCTCCTCACACTGTCCCTCATCAATCAGTTCCCTCCCGTGAGCACCCCTGCCCCCATTCTGGCATTCGGATTTCATACTTCAGGGAAAGAGGGGACTGAACACAGCTTCGCTAAATTAACCAGGCTACAGAGAACAGGAACTTCAGTCCCTTGTCAACTGTCAAATCTGAAAATAGCAGAAGAGTGTGAAGAGTACAATTGTGTAACAGGAAGAAACTGGAGAATAGGATTGTTCGGAGGCATCCAACTGAGAAACTAGTTCAGACGTTCCTCCTCCTCCCATCAGGTTTTGAAAGTGGTGAGATATTCCCCACCCCACCCCTCACCCATAATGGCAAAAGTACTCTTACTATCTGCTAAGTTTATGTCTTAGATTCAAGAACAAGTAGACACTCACACATGCAGCTTTGGATTCACTGGGGCCCTCAGAAGTTTGAGGATGTCTTGCTCTAAGACCCATCATATGTTAACTTTTCAAATAATTGGCACAAAATTCAGAGCTTGGATTTTTTGCAGCCCTCTTAGCCTTTTCTCCCAGCCGGGCAACTCCATTTCCGTTGCTTATTAGCAGGACCCAAATCACAGCTGTGGAGCCAGACAAGAAAGTGCTTCAAAATTTGCCCAGGTAACATGGAGATAGTGACTCTAGTAAAACTGTCTTGGATTCCTTGTGAAGGACATGGTTTTTGGAAATACCTGAGAGTTTGGCCAAGATACAATCTCACCTTCCCTCAACCACCTGCCTTTGGGACAGGCAACTTTGAATCTGCCTCCATGTTCTGAAATGTCTAAGAAACATCTAATTGATTCATATACTGTCTCAAGAAATAAATAGCTAAGCTTGAATTGCTATGGATTTTATTTGATTGCCTAGTGATTTACTGGCAAATTGACTAGCCATACCTATGGGTGGAAAAGTATGCAGATACAGACAACCTAGAAAAAAAAATAGAGTAAAAAAAGAACTCAGAAAAGTTGAAGTTAAGAGTAGGTGAAAGAGGGTTTAAATGTCATTGTTTTAACCGTCATTTACTCTTGAGCACTTTGTACAAGCCATAGATTAAATAAGATAGAAGTAATTTTGTTTAATTCTCCAAACACCTTTAAGGCAGGTATTCTGTGCCCATTTTACAGTCATTGAATCAGATTTACAAAGATTGAGTAACTTATTCAGTGAGCCTCCAGAGATTTGTTCTTCCCCACCATGCTGGGCCACCACCTCATCTTTACTTGGACGGAGGAAAATGAAAATCCAAGAGTGTCCACTCTGGAGTTTATAGTCAAGTTAATAACACAAGACAAAGACATAACATGGTATAAAAGCACAAAAGATGTATGTTTGTTATTACCAGTAATAGAGACATCATATAGGAATCAAGAGGAAAGAGCCTATGTTACTGGCTCACATAGTCAAAGAAAGTTTATGGAGTCCATGAGACTTCACAAAGAATAGAAACTAGCTGGATGGATAGAAAGAAGAGATTTTTGACTGAGGGAATTTCTTAAACAAGAATGGGGGGTGGCGGGATAATATAATAGCGGACACTTTTTCTGCCTGCTGGCTTCCTTCTTTGGAATAGCTAGCCCTTTCCCTCTTCCATAGTCCTGCTGTACTGTCAATCCCCTGGGATTTATCTGTGGAATAAAGTTCTTCTTTTTCTGGAATTGTTAGGCTAAGAAAATGTGAGTCTGGTTGGTGGCCACATTGCACATGATGTATGAGTCCCTAGATGCTGAGCAGAAATAAACAGTTCCTAGATATAGAGAGAAAAAAAAAATGGACAAAGGCCAAAAAAAAAAAATCAGATAAAAACAAGCACCTGGATTTGACCACACCTGAAGTCACACACTCTAGACTTTCTAGTTACATGAGCTATTGAATTTCTCTTTTTACTTGCTTGTTTGATTGGGGTTTCTAATAATTTACAAATGAAATGATCTTCATCTGTACATACTTTCTTACCTACTCTTTAAAAAAGTTGTAAGAACTTATATATCAAAATGTAATTATTGAGATTAAATAACAAATCTCTAGTATCATTGTTAGGTGCTAAGCCAAAATAGATTCTTAATAACAGTTTATTTATTTATTCATAAGACCACAAAAGAATAAGGTAAAATGACTCTGGTAAGTACTTTAGTATTTATTATTATTTAACACTAATTTTATTTTTTATTTTTAATGGCTGTATAATATTACATTATAGTGAGATAACACAGACTATTTAATCAATCTCTTGTTGTTGGACTTTGAATATTCATGGCTTTGAATTTTTCTCTCATAGAAAATGTTATGATCAGTCTTGTACTTCAGTCTTGACACATTTTAAATAATTTCTTTAGGATAAAAACCCAGAAATTGTTTGTCTTCCTGATTTTTAAAGCAGAAGTTTCTGTTTTTAAATTTATATAAAATATATCACTAACTGATAACTTGTAATCTGAGTGAAAAATTTGGATTTCAACTTTTGACTCTAACCTAGACCCTGCAATCTTATGCTATTAAAAAAGAGATCTCCCAAAAAAACATCTATAAAGAATTTGCTTCCCCAAGTAAAAATAATAATTTTTCAAAATGCAGGCTGCCACTAAAACATTTGTTTGAAACCTGATATACTAAAAGGACATCAAAAATTTAATCAAGCTATGTTTAAGTATGCAGAACCTCAGGCTTTAATCACCACCAGTGAGAAACCCCCAAGGTGGGCATTGATCTGCGTGGCAGTGAAAACTTAGCCCCAGTGCTGGGCTCAGCATGCCCCTATGTTTGGCAGTGTCTTTTCTCACTAAGACTCAGTAAGTGAAGTTCAAGAACATTAACTGATCCTCTGACCACAAACAGAAGAAAACAAAGGTACAGAAATTCCATGTGATGATTTTTTTTTAAAAGAATGGATTACTTTGTAAGTTTTCCTGAGTGTCTCCAATGCCTGCAGCTCGGCACTCCATGATCCAGCAGGTGGCTGGGGAGCAGCAATGGTCGTGGGCATCTTTGTCCAGCCCTGCATAAATCTGGTTGTCCTTTCGAACCCCAGTTAAGCTATATCCTGCAGCCACCTAGCTTTCTGTTGTTGTTGTTGTTGTTGTTGTTGTTTTAAGTTGTTGATTCAGAACTGAAAAAAAAGTAAGCTACATGGGATTAATGGCCTTGATTAAAAGACCCAACTGTTTGAGGCTCCATTCTGGGATTTATGACACCCACGCACTTTTAGAATTGGCAAAGTTACAGGAAACAGGCTGGGTGAGGGGCTGTGGAGAGAACTGATTCATATTAGGTTGGATTTATGGAGACTCTCAACGGAGTGGCCTCCTACCTCCTGTCTTTTATTTTTTCACCATCATAAATACAGCCGTATTTATGCCATTGGCCACATCTGGTTTATAGAAGAAAAGACTCACTCCTCACTCCAGCATTCAAGACCCTCCAAAGCCATGAGCGTTCACCTACTCTCCAGATCCAGTTTAGACTATTCCCTACATCTTCATGTTTTAGCCAAACTGAACTACTTACTATTCCCTAAACATGTTGCATACATCTCTATTTCTGCGTAGTTACTGAGCACCTGCCACTGAGAAGTCTTCCTTTTCTCCCTCATCTCAGCCCATCAAAATTTGACTCATCCTCAAAGACCCATCTCAATCAAATGCTATCTGTTCCATGAACAATTTTCACTGTCCACATCATTACTTCTGAAGGTATATGAATTTTTCTTCCCAAATTTCCATAGTTCTGTGTGGAAATCTTTGTGTAAAAACCATTCCTGCCTTGTACTTCAGTTAAATGTAGTGTTGTCTGATTCATCACTAAATATTAAATATCAGAAGGACAGGACTATTTCTAACACACTCTAGTTTCCTGAACCCAGTATTAAAAATGAAATTAAGCCTGGCTGGTGTAGCTCAGTGGATTGAGTGCAGGCCTGTGAACCAGAGGAATACAGTTCGATTCCCAGTCAGGGCACATGCCTGGGTTGCAGGCCAGTTCCCAGCAGGGAATGCACGAGAGGCAACCACACATTGGTATTTCTCTCCTTCTCTCCTTCCCTTCCTATCTAAAGATAAATAAATATTTTTTTAAAAGTGAAATTAATGACCTTCCAAGCTGGTCATCAGAATAGGGTATACACAAGCATCATTGAACATACATTTATTTGTTGAGTTCCTACTATGTGCCAGGAGCTGTGGATAACACTGATTGTACATAGTAAATGTATATTTCAAAAGAAACATAGGAAGAACTTCCAAAAACATAGAATATACACTATTTAGATCTGGATCTATAGATATTGGAGGTATCCACTGGGACTGCTGCACTTTAAGCAACAGGACTTTAAGAATCCCAATAAATATCATTGTTAAGAGGATGCCTCATCTCAGAAAAAAATGATCTGGCTATATCAAAATGTGGTACCCTAATTCTTCTCAGAGACCACCTACAACAGGAATTCTACAATGTACAGGGTAGTCTGCCCAACCAAAGGATATTAAGGTACGTCTTTTTGTACTTTGTTCTGATCAATTATTTTGTAAGTTGGAAATGGAAACAAAATATAGTACTCATGGCATTTTATAGTCTTTACTCCTCTTTGACAATGTGAAATTTGCTTTTAATTTCATACCTTTAGTTTGCTTTTGCTTTTCATACTTTTCATTTAAGAGAGGTATTTATAATCATGCTTCGTCAAGGTGAATTCAAATTTATAAATTCTACTTGAACAGCAATAAAAAAATTTATAAATTGCTGAAGTATCATTTCAGCTATTGGTTACTTATGTGTTGTGTTTCTTGGTTGTGGAAAATTTTTGATAAATATATAATCAGAAAACTAAAGAATTATTCTTGAATAAGAACCATTCTCTTAAAGACCTAAATATGAATTTCTCTCTGAGAGAAGTAGAGAACTGGTAATATTATATAAATGCTTATAAAAGAAGAGAAAACTTTTCTCTACTATGCCTAATAAAATAAAGCTAATTGATGGTGAGTTTTTACTCTTGCTGATATAATTTATGATAGACTATCTATGAACAGATTCCTGAGGTGAATAGAAAATAAGTCAACTTATTTCTCTAAAAGAAATTATATTTTCTGGGAAGAAAACATTTTTCTGGGTGGAAAACACGACCACGTCTATGATCCCAGGACAATGTCACATTTTCAGTTTTCTGTATGTGTCAGTATGTTAGAAATGAACTTCTTGAAAATAAGTCTGGTTTTGTTATTTCTGAAGAACCAGTACTAGGTAGGAAGTAACAGAAATTCAGTAAGTGCTTATTAAAGGAATGAACTCCAAACTCCAATTTGCATGTAAATGGCTCGTTAACTGGAATTCAGACTTTTAGTTTAAACTAATTATGCATATATATGAGAGATCTTCCTGCTACACCATATGTTCACTTTCAGCTGTAATTCATCTTGAAATCTTTCCAGTTGATTTTGTCTGTCTCTTGAACCAGATTACTCTAACTGGTCTTCATTTTCATCAAAATCCACTTCTGTCTATGCTTTTTTGGTATACCCTCTTAAAAACCTCTTTTGCTATGAGATTATTTAAACTCTCCTCCCCTGTCTTAAGCACTGTTCTTGTAGCAAAGCTAGATGCCTGCTGACTCCAAGTAAGGCTTTAGGGTGGGCATATTCACTTAAGCTGTGCCTTTCAATCCTCTTCTGCTCTATTATTTGCTAGTTTATCTCTCCGAAGAGAAACACTTCCTTCCCCCAAAGTTCTTGAATTAGGGGGAAAGGTCTGAAATTAAATGTTATCTTATTACTCTTATTTAGAAATATAGAATTTTTACTGGTTTGTAAAAGTGGGAAATAGGAACTGATTTTTTCTATCTGAAACTGAACGACGGCTAAGTAGAAATTAAGGGATAAATTCGAATTAGAAAGGCCAATATTAAATCAGCCCAAATCAAAGCTAATTTCACTAAAGGGACTATATGCATGAAAAGGTGTAATTATACAAACTTGATATCCTGCTGCCTTTATACACATTCACTTTGTGAACTTAGACCTCTAGAAGCCTCTCAGACTGCTTCCTTATTTTTAATAAGTATTGAGAATGAGACACTTCCTGAAGGAATTAAATGAAGGAGGAGATTTTTTAGGCTAGCAGAAATAGTAAGACAAAGAAGCAGCTATTCTCATGGGTTTGGGGTATACTTTAAGAGTGTTACAAAAATATGAATCCCTAGGAAGTCAGCATAATGGTTTGGCAATAAAGGAGACAACTGATTCGTTGGAGAAAAATAATCTTAATATTAATGGCAATTTATAAGTAACATCACTGGGTCTCTGTGCAGTTGCTGGGAATACTTAGCTTGGGAAAAGGAAGGGTTTTTGGAGAATTGTCAGAAGATTCAGTAAGCTAGAGCCCAGAGCTACCAGTTGGACCATGTTCCAGTTGAGGAGTTGCAATAGTAGTCGACACAAAACCAGCCAGGTGAGGAAAGAGCTGGGAAGTAGATCAGACAGTGTAAGTATTCACACCCATTCATCCCGTGTGGCTGCCATCCTCAGAACTCTGCTCTGTGAGGTTTAATCGTACTTTAGGGAGTCTGTTAAAGGAGTTCAGGATTGTTGAGAGGCTGATTTTTGAATACCATTTCCTCCACCCCCAAAATAGAAATTAATACTGTGAAACCCTCAAGTCTATGAATCTTTAAGGATGTAGAACTATGATAAAAATCACGAGTGCTGTGAACAGCTTTGAAATTATTACTTTCTTCACCCTCCATCTTACCAACAGAGGCCCATAGAAGTTGTCACTTGCCCAATGTCACACAGATTATTCCAAAAAGCTCCATTATCACCCACCACATCCATGTCTATGAAGAAAAGCCAATGAGTGGATCAGGCTGATGTTACTAACCTGCTGTCTCATTATTCTATGTCAGTCTGCTTCAAGGCAGAGTTGGGTGAAAGGAATATACAGGTTGTGCTGGGAATTTTCTAGTCCTCGTTTACATCAAAACAATAGCTAACTTAGGGACAGGATGCCTGCAGCAAAGCTGGGAGATATTTAACTGTGTTTTGCAAAGGATGATTACTTTCAAACCACTAGGTTTCCAGTTCCCAGGTGGGTGCATCAGTTGGTGAAGCCATTAGGTGAATTGGCTCTTTCCTTTCTCTGCTGTGGATGATTAAATCTAAAATATTTATGTTGTTTTATAATAACTAGTCAACATTTAATGCAGCTGATATTTGCCAAAGTGCCTGACAGTCAGTGTTTATTAACATAAAAATAATTGCTAGGAAATCTGAACTGTGACATTTTGAGGGCAAGTCCCTTTGGGGCTACGTATGATGATTCTAGGAAGTATGTAGGAGCCAATGTTTCCAAGTGAAATTTATTGGCCAAATTCTGCCTATGGCTTCATACTTAAATGTCCCCCTAGTTCACCAGGCTTTGTTCCAAGAATCCTAAAGGACAGCATGATATTATGCATCCCATTCCCTCATCAAGCACTTGTTAAAGACCACCTAGGAGTTGGGGATGAAGAATTAACAAGACTCTGCCCAGATCTGGGTTTGGTGTTCCTGCCATGATGCATTGGGTCTAGCCTTAACCAGAAATAATGGTTGTCAATTGATTTGGACACTGGCCAGCAGTGTCTGCGGCGTTGTAGATGAGACAAGACAATTTCACACAGACTACTGAGTCCTGTGAAGGAAAAGGGACAGCACAGCCACTCTCTCAAGGTGAGAGTGCCTTGAAGCATCTTGGCCACTCTCTCAAGAGAAGAGCGCATTGACTCTTGCCTTGACAAGCTTTTATTGCTTTTCTAGGCACATTACATTCAGGATGGTCCTCATTTACTATGCACAGGTTCACATTAGGTGGTTACCTTTTACAGAAAACAAAGGAGAGGATGTTACTAATTACATCAAAAAAGAAAGATATTTGCAAATGTAATGGGAAAAGTGGTTGAAAGGGTTAGACTTGTCCTTGGAAGGTTTAGCATAGATTTTAGGAAGTTAATTTAAAGATATGCAGGAAATGTTTTCTGCCTCAATTCAGGGTGAGGAAGTTTTAGCAAAAAGCAAGTCTCAAAGTCGCCTACGTACAATGCAGGCTTGATTCCCCATGGGAGAACCTATCTGTGGGTGTAGGGTCCTGTGTACTGGACCTCACTTTCCACTGGCCTTTCCGAGTGGTAGCTGGGCCCACACCACACAGACCAGTCTCCTGTAGTCAATGGCAGGGATCAGGAGGACAGAGTGAAGGTGGGGTGTGAAATCTGGAGACTTTTTGAGTTGTCACAACTGGAGAGTATACTATGGGCACCTAGTGGTAGAGGCCTGGAATGCTGCTGAACATTCTAGGGACCCAGGATACTCCAGCACAACAAAGAATTTTTCAGTCCAAAATTTCTATAGTGCAGGAATGGAGAAAGCCTGTAGTCAGGCTTATTTCTCTTGTTTAGCTGGCTCATTTTGTAAGATCTTTGAGTTCAGAGCCTACTTCTTATTTTTTGTTGTATCCTGGAACCGAACACATATAATACAGAACTCAATACATAGTGAGTTGAATGAATTAATGAAGATGATATCGTCCTTCAGGAAGCCCATGATTTCAGGGATGGAGGTAGGTAAACTGGCAAGTCAGTAATAATGTATGTCTGGTCTTCAAGTTATAGTAACATAAAAGCTATGTTGTATGGCTTTAGACTTTATCAAATAGATACACTTTCAAAACAGAGAGTGAGGACTTCAAAATAATTAAGGCAGGGCAACAGGTGAAACCCTGCAATGGGCCTTTTCTACGCAAGTTGGGACAAATTTCCTGACTTCAGGAAATGAAGTAAACCCTGGTAAACCCTGGCTTCAGCCGACATGTGACTGAACACCTACCAGAACCAAGTGCTAGTGCTTCATGGAATTCAACAGCATGCTGTGAGCTAGGTACTAGACATCTAGGAGACTTCACTGGGAACTAGCAAAGTTTACATGGCATATCACAATGTAAAAAGTTAATAAGAATAAATAATTAAAACCTTGTTTGAGATTTGTTCTTCATTCTCAGCCTCCATTTCATGCCTACTGTGCGCTAAGTGTCCTGAAGTCAGCAAATTTCTCTACTGCTTCTTGAACCTTCACCTACCAGCCTCTCCAGCCTCCCAGATTTGCCTTCTTCCACGATTTCCCTGCTCTTTTTCTTATCACAAAGGTGTAGCACTATCTCAGCTTGCATATCCATACCCATTAGCTTTGCTCAGCCACCAAGGGATGCTCCCTGCATAGAAACCAGTTAGAGATTATTTTTTAAAAAATCTTTTCTGGATTGTTCTCACAGACTGGAGCTACACTTGTGATTTCTGCAGAGCTGTGGCTTCAAACCAAAAGTCAAGGTTAGTTCTATCCAGGATTGTGAGCAAACCTTTGCAGAGCAAATGATATTCAGACTATCATTTTACTTAAAAGAAATTTAACCATTAAGCCTATAGAAACACAACAGAAGGTCTGGGCCTCATGTTGCCTGGATAAGTAGGATTATCTTCATTCAGCAGCAAGCATACTTTGTTAGGGGGTCAGGAAGATCTTATGTACAAACTTGCTAAAGAGTAAAGTAAACAAACACTAAGAGTGTGGTTGTTAATTCTCCAAGCCTAAATTTTGACAGAAAGATACTGAGGCTTCAGGTTGACATTATTTTCCTTTTGCTCTTAACTCTTGCTCTTAACAGTTTATCAATTGTTTATCAATTTTAGGGCAATTATTGTGGAAATAAAAACCAACTTCTTTACGGTCCAAATTGTCATGGTTTTATTAGGAGCAAGAATTAGTGACGATAACATTACTATCTTTAATTTTATGTGAAATAACTTCCTTTATTCTGTAGTCCCATCTGACACACTGCTGCAGTACAGAAATCCCCAATTGAGACTAGAATATGCAGTCTCTTCCTAGACTAGATTAAGAAGTGTTCTTTCAGTCAAGATCAATGGCATCCATCACCTGAGTATAAATTTAGAGATTTCACAACTTTGTGAGTTTTATACCAAGTGAACCTTTCAGAATAAAATGTTGTTGGTATTTTATATTACTTTATTCCAGTTGGCTTTCTGCAAGTACATGTAAGAAACACCAGATGGTAATGTGTCTAAGGACAAGGAAACTGGTGCAAATTTTAGAAAATTCTTGGTCATTTCCCTCACCCAAAGTTAGGAGGGAATTCTCAGTTGAAATGACTTTCCAAGTTTCAAGAAGTAGCTGATTTTCTTAAAATTGTGCCACCATTCTGCTTAACAGTATGTCAGGCCAGACCATGGTATTCCATTCAGAGAAACTGTTATCTAAATCTTCTTTCAATCATGGAACATATTGATCAGGACAAAGTTAGGCCTCAGAAACCTGTGACCCACTGAGCCATTGAAAGTCCCTTTCCACATCAGCCCTACCCCTAAACACCAATATTTTTAGCTTCTCAAACTTTGTACCCATTTTTAAATCTCTGAAAAGGCCCAAGGGTGAGGAAAAAGAAATGTAAGGTGTAGTGATGCAAAATCTGGGAAAATCTGGGCCTGCTGGCACTTTGTAAGACAGATGGCTCTGCAGATACAACTCTCACACTCAGCTGTAAGGTAAACTGTGAACTCAGGAGCAGCAGGTGGCTGGGTAAACGCAATGCCTCCGTGCTGTCTGCGTGTTTACATTTAGCTCTTAGATACTGGAATCTTCCTAATTGAATTCAACAAGCATTTATTGAGAAATCACCATGTGAAAAGGCTATGCTACCCCTTGAGGCCCACAGAAAGTTGTATGATAGAGAGCTCTAGCTTTAAGGTTATTTGATTTACTGTGCCAAGGACCAGAATGTGGGGAAAGCAAATAGTTATATAGGAAGAAAGAACAAGAGATTGATTTCAACCTGAGAAATTGGGATAATATTTTTTTTAGAAGCAGATGGTCAAATGTGGGAACAAAGGCTTGGCTTCTATATGCAAATACACTGGGAAGCTTCTTTCAAAAGCAAAAAAAAAAAAAAAAAAAAAAACTCAAATAAGGGCCCAGATGCAGAAAAGGACAGAAAGAGTGTGGGTTTATGTGTGTGCATATTTGTATATATGAGAGTGGGTGTGAGTGTGTAAGTGAGGGTATGAATGTGCGAGGGTGAGTGTAATTTAAAGAAGAACTTACAAGATGAAGCTATTAAAGATGGGAAGAGCCTAACTGTGTAGCATAAAAGACCTCTGATGCTTCTTCCTCAAAAAAAAAAAAGAAAAATTCAAGGCAGGATGAACACTGCGACACTTATTTATTTAATTGGAAGTTTTCCATTGGAGATGGGCAGTAGCAAACCTGTTTTGAAACATCTATGTTAATTAAATAATTTGCTGGTAATAGTGGTAAGGGGACTAATTAGGAGATGATTGAAATAATCTAAAGAGAGAACAGTAAGACTCTAGCCATTACACGAACTCTTTCATGAGCACTTATTATGTGCGAGGCCTGAAACCAAGTTCTTTACATATATTACCTCCTTAAAACTCACAGAAATCCTATTAGCTAAGTATTTTGATTACCATTTCAAATGAGGACATATGTCAGTAACATGGCTGGTGAATGGTTTAGCCAGAAATAAAACCAGATCTGTCTGGCCCAGGGCTGGTAACCACCACCTCACACTCTACCATAGGGAAATCAGAGGGTAGTGATAGAGGCAGAGCTAAAGAAGGCTCCCAGTGCAACCTGAGATTTTATTTCAGCCTAGCTGCTACCTACAGATGCAGTAGCAGCGTTTGAGGGAGAAACAAGTTCTTTTCAAACAAGTTAAACTGGCAGAGTGGAGGCCATCCATGTGGAGATAGTAGCCAAGAGGTGGAGTATAGGTCTAAAATTTAGATGAGGTCATGAGGGTATATGAGAATGTAAAAGAGGGAAAAGTGAAAGAAGTTATGACTTCATAAACTCCCATATTGTAGAGATAAACAAGAAAGAGGCTTCCAAACAGTGCTCTGAAGAACTTAAGGTGGTACTACTAATCATCAGAAGATCTTTCATCTAAAAGATTTAAAAGTGGACAAATGAGATGTTCCTTTGACCACTCTAGTCAAAGAGAAGGTGTAGAAATACAGTTAAAGATGGAAGATGATGACAGAGTGGGAGGGAGCAGATCCCACTTCTCTCTACACACGGGAGAAAAACCTAGCCAATCCACAGAGGAACAGAGCGAACAGCCAACAGTACCCCAGCATATATGAAAATAAAAGACCAAAATTGTAGTGGACACTGAAAATCCAGACAGCAACGAAAGTGCTTCAGGACAATAAGGTCCCAGGGACCAGGGCGGCTGTAGACCCAGGCTCAGCACCCGATACTGACTCCTTGGGAGCGGGCCTGCCACAGAGTCCTTGGGAGAGAGCTGGGTCAATTGCTCCCTCCCTCCCAGGCCAAACAAGGTTTAAGTAACACCAGGAGAGACCTGGTTGCTTGAAGTAGAAGGGAGGGGAATAAGGACAAAAAGGCAAACACACAGGGGCCATGATCACCAGCAGAGTCTGTGATCGCAAGCTTGGGAAAATTGAGAGTCACACAGAGCCTCGCACTGATCCCAGTAGTCACCAGTCTGGCTGAAGAATTGGGCTGTAAGGAGCAACAGGCTTGAGTAGAAGGAATTTCTCAAAAAGAAAAGCTGTTTGGGGAATTATCCTGCAACAGCCACTACTAGGCCTATTCCCCTCCCAGCTGGGCAAAATTCTCCAGGTTGTGTGGAAGATCATGCATGGACAGCTGTGCAGAAAACCCTATACACCTCCATAGCACTGGCAAGGGACCCAGGCAGCCTGCCTGAGTGTGTGCACCTGCACCCCAACCCACAGCAGTAACCCCGAGGAAAGAGCCTCTGAGGAAGACCTGGATCCCACACCCAGGAGATCCCTGGTGGGGGATCCAGAGTAGCTCTAGGGAGAGTGCCTACAAAACTGGCTGAGTACACATCAGGAAGGGAGAAAAGTCACACCAATCTCCCCTCAGCCTGCTGCAGCCAGCAAGACCAGAAAAACTGGTTTGGTCAGTTTGAAACCAACAAGAGAGTAGGTGGAAGTGGTGAACACCAGAATACCCACAGGAAGAGGATCCCAACAACAAAGGAACCACCAACAGATACCAACAGAAGAAGGTAAAGGAGGGAGTGGAAACCACACAAACCTCAATCAAGGACCTATCTGGAAATACAACTAAATAGTGGAGAAACTACCCAGTACCAACAACTGAATGAGAGCAAAAGAGAATCCTCAAAACCTTGAACACACAGAAGAACTACCTTCAACACAACCTACCCTCACCAGCACAACAAAACACAAGAAGTAGTGGACAGAGTGACCCTCAGTTAACCAGCTGGTGGGAAGGATCCACAAAAGAAAGGTCCCAAAACACTCAAAACCCAAAGACAAACACAGAGACAGCCCCAGACCAGTGAGCTCGGGAGATCAAGGAGACCACACTACTGAATTTCACAGGTATTCTACCACAGAAGCTCACACCATAAACACAAGGAGCAAGAACAGATCAATTTAAGAAGCTGAAGCTAACAAAAAGAGTCTCACAAACAATGGGAAGGCAAAGAAACAATCACCAAATGAAAGGAAAAGAGGAAGCATTAGAAAGAATGCTAAGTGAAATACAGGCAACTCAAGCATCAGATATTGAGTTCAAAGCAATGTTTATCAGGAAGTTCAATGAGCTCACAATGAGCTACCAAAAACTACAGAGAAGCTACAATGAACTGACTGCAAACTATATCAACATGAAAAAGGAAATGGAAACTATCAACAAGGGCCAAGAGGAAATGAAGAATACAATTTCTGAACTGAAGAACACAGTAGAAGGAATCAAAAGCAGGATGAATGAAGTAGAAGATTGGATCAGTGAGCTGGAGGACAAAGTAGAAAAAACACCCAGAAAGACCAAGAAAAAGAAAAGAGGCTAAGAAATAACGAAGAGGCTGCCCTGGCTGGTGTAGCTCAGTGGATTGAGCGTGGGCCTGTGAACCACACAATCATGGTTTGATTCCCAGTCAAGGCACATGCCTGGGTTGCAGGCCAGCTCCCAGCAGGGTACTCACAAGAAGCAAACATACATTAATATTTCTTTCCTTCTCTCCTTCCCTTCCCCTCCCCTCTAAAAATAAATAAATAAATAAATGTTTAAAGAATGAAGAGGGATTAAGAGAAATGCAAGACAATATGAAATGTAATAATATCCAAATAACAGGGATACCAGAAGGACAAGAAGAAGAGCAAGGGATAGAAAACCTATTTGAAAGAGTAATGATGGAAAACTTCCCTAATTTGATGAGAGAGAAATAGTCACACAAATCCAGGAAACACAGAGAGTCCCAATCAACAGGAACTTAAAGAGGCCCACTTCAAGACACATCATCATTAAAATGGCAAAATTCCAAGACAAAGAGAGAATCCTAAAGGCAGCAAGGGAGAAAAAGGAAGTAACATACAAGGGAGCCCCAAAGAGGTTAGCTGCTGACTTCTCAATGGAAACACTGCAAGCAAGAAAGGAATGACAAGAAATATTCCAAATAATGAGAACCAGAGGTCTGAAACCAAGGCTACTTTACCCAGCAAGGCTCTCAATCAAAATAGAAGGCCAAATAGGGAGCTTTATAGACAAAAGAATGTTAAAAGAATACACCTCCACCAAACCAGGTCTGCAAGACATGCTAAAGGGACTGCTCTAAGTAAAGGAAGGAAAAGAGAGAGACAGAGAGGAACACGGGTATGAAAATGGGAATGAATAAGTATCTATCATTAAGGCCCTTAACATAAATAGATTAAATGCCCCAATCAAAAGACATAGAATAGATGAATGGATAAGAAAGCATGACCCACACATATGCTGCCTACAAGAGACCCACATCAGAAAAAAAGACTTACTACACAGACTAAAGGCAAAGGATTAGAAAAAATATCCAAAGCTAATGGACAGGAATAAAAAGCCAGGGAGCAATACTCATATTCACACAAAATACACTTCAAAAAAGGGGGCATAAAGAGAGACCCAGAAGGGCACTTCAAAATACTCAAAATACTCAATCTACCAAGAAGACTTAAACATTGTAACTATATAGGTACCCAACATAGGAGCACCCAATACATAAAGAATATCTTAGAGGACTTCAAAAAAGACATTGACAGCAACACAATTATACATGGGGATTTTAACACCCCACTCTCAAAAATGGACAGATCTTCCAAACAAAATATCAACAAAGATATAGCTGCACTAAACAACACCCAAGATGAAATGAACTTGACTGATATATACAGAGCCCTTCATCCCAAAGAAGCTAAATACACATTCTTTTCAAATGCACATGGAACATTTTCAAAGATAGACCACATCATAGGACACAAAACAAGCCTCAACAAATTCAAGAAAATCAAAATCATACCAAGCATGTTCTCTGACCACAAGAAACTGAAACTAGAAACCAACCCCAAGGGAAAAAATCCAAAACACTCAAAGTCATGGAGATTTAACAGCATGCTATTATATAATGAATGGGTCAAGAATGAAATTAGAGAATAAATCAAAAAGTTTCTAGGAACAAATGTAAATGAACTCACAACAACCCAAAACTTATGGGACACATCAAAGGAAGTCCTGAGAGGAAAGTTCATAGTGATTCAGTCCAACCTACAAAAGACAGAAACATTTCAAACAACCAACCTAACCCTACACCTACAAGAACTCAAAGAACCACAACAAAGACAGCCCAAAACAAGTAGAAGGAAGGATATAACCAAGATAAAAGCAGAATTAAATGACATAGAGACTAAAAGCAAATTCTAAGAATCAATGAATCCAGGACCTGGTTCTTTGAAAGGGTGAACAAAATCAACAACCCTTTAAGTAGACTCATCAAGAAAAAAGAGAGAGAGGACCCAAATAAACACAATCAGAAATGAAAGAGCAGCGATTACAACTGACACCACAGAAATACAAAGAATTGTAAGAAATTACTATGAAGAACTATATGCCAAGAAATTTGAAAACCTAGGTGAAATGGATAAATTTCTAGAAAAATGTAATCTTCCAAAACTCAATGAAGAAGAAGCAGAAAGCCTGAGCATACCAATAACAGCAGAAGAAATTGAAGAGGTAATCAAAAAACTCCCAACACACAAAAACCCTAGACCAGATGGTTTCACAGGAGAATTCTACAAAGCATTTAAGGAGGAGCTAACCCCTATTCTTCACAGACTATTCCAAACAATCCAAAAGGAGGGAAGACTCCAAAACTCTTTTTATGAAGCCAGCATCATCCTAATCCCAAAACCAGATAAAGACACAACAAAGAAAGAAAATTTTATGCCAATATTGCTGATGAACATAGACACTAAAATCCTCAACAAAGTATTGGCAAATCACCTCCAACAGTACATTAAAAAGATTATACACCATGACTAAGTGGGACTCATCCCAGGGATGCAAGGATGGTTCGTAAATCAGTAAATGTAATACATCACACAAACAAAAGCAAAGACAAAAATCACATGATGATATCAATACATACAGAAAAAGCATTTGATAAGGTACAGCACCTATTTATGATAAAAACACTCAGCAAAGTGGGAATAGAGGGAGCATTCCTCAACATAATAAAGGCCATATATGAGAGACCTACAGCCAACATCATACTCAATGGGCAAAAACTAATACCTTTTTCATTAAGATCAGGAACAAGACAAGGTTGTCCACTTTCACCACTTCTATTCAATATAGTATTGGAAGTTTTAGCCACAGCAATCAGACAAGAAAAGGAAATAAAAGGCATCTAAGTTGGAAGGGAGGAAACAAAACTGACATTGTTTGCAGATTACATGATAGTGTACATGGAAAATCCTATAGACTCCATCCAAAAACTGCTTGACTTAATAAATGAATTTGGCAAAACAGTGGGATACAAGGTCAATATCCAGAGATCAAAGGCATTTCTGTATACCAATAATGAAACAGCAGAAGCAGAAATCAAGAAAAAATCCCATTTGACATAGCAAAAAGAAAAATAAAATACCTATGAATAAACCTAATCAAGGAGGTAAAACACCTATATGCAGAAAACTACACAATACTGAAGAAATAAATTAAGGAATGCACAAACAAATGGAAACATATACTGTCTGTGTTCATGGATAGAAAGAATTAACATCATCAAAATGTCCATACTACCCAAAGCAATTTACAGATTCAATGCAATACCTATTAAAGTACCAGTGACATTTTTCACAGACATAGAACAAATACTTCAAAAATGTATATGGAATCATAAACATCCCTGAATAGCTGCTGCAATTTTGAGATAAAAGAGCAAAATAGGAGGGATCACAATACCTCATACCAAACTGTTTTACGAGGTCACTGTAATCAAAACAGCCTAGTACTGGCATAAAAACAGACATATGGACTAGTGGAACAGAGCAGAGAGCCCAGAAATAAACCCAAGTCTCTATAGTTAATTAATATTTGACAAAGGGGACAGCAACATAAAATGGAGTAAAAATAGCCTTTTCAACAAATGGTATTGGGAGAACTGAACAGCTACATGCAAAAAAATGAAATTCAAGCACCAACTTACACCATACTCAAAAATAAATTCAAGGTGGATAAAAGACTTAAATATAAGCCATAACACCATAAAAGTCCTAGAGGAGAACATTGGCAGGAAAATCTTAGATATTTCACACAGCAACATTTTTCTGATATGTCCCCTAGAGCAAGGGAAAGGAAAGAATAAACAAATGGAACTTCATCAAAATAAAAAGTTTCTGTATGGTTAAAGAAAACAGTATTAAAATAAAAAGAGAACCAACCATATGGGAAAACGTATTTGCCAATGATACCTCAGATAAGGGTGTAATCTCCAAAACATATAAAGAACTTACATGACTCCACTCTAAGAAGACAAGCAACCCAATTAAAAATGGGCAAAGGACTTGAACATACAGTTCTCTGAAGAGGACATCCAGAGAATCCAGAGACTCATGAAAAGATGCTCAATATTGCTAGCTATCAGAGATGCAAATTAAAACCACAATGAGATACCACTTCACACAGGTCACAATGGCCATCGTAAACAAAGCAACAAACAACAAGTGTTGGAGAGGTTGTGGAGAAAAGGGGACCCTAATTCACTGTTGGTAGGATTACAGACTGGTACAATCACTGTGGATAACAGTATGGAATTTTGTAAGAAAACTAACAATGGATCTGCCTTTTCACCCAGCAATTCCACTGCTAGGCCTATATCCCAAGAACCTTGAAACACCAATCCAAAACACCAATCCACACCTAAGCACCCCAATGTTCATAGCAGCATAATTTACAATAGCCAAGTTCTGGAAGCAACCTAGGTACCCATCAGTAAATGAATGGATCCAAAAACCATGGTACATTTACACAATGCAATTCTATGAAGCAGAAAGAAAGAAGGAGCTTCTACCCTTTGCTACAGTGTGGATGGAACTGGAAAGTGTTATGCTGAGTGAAATAAGCCAGGCGGAAAAGACAAATACCATATGATCTCACCTTTACCAGGATCCTAAACAACAAAACAAACAAACAAGCAAAATATAACCAAACACACTGAAATACAGAACAGGCTGACAGTGACCAGATGGGAGAGATGAGGGAATTTCAGGGAGAAAGGGGAAGTGTTTACAGGAACAAGTATAAAGGACACATGGACAACAACTAAGGGGGTGGAAATGGGAGAGAGGTGGGGAGCACTGCAGAGGGGTGGGCTGGGATGGGAGTAAAAGACAGAAAACAGTACTTGAACAACAATTACAATATTTTTTTAAATAAAATAAATTTAAATAAATTTTTAAAAAAGAAATACAATGATACTTCTTTTTATGTGTATAATTTTACTGAGATAAATAGAGCCAAGAACTATATCTGAAAAAACTCATCATCCAAGAGCATAAACCTGCCTATGCCCTGGACCTCCTGAGTTCATGGGGGCAGGTCAGCCAAACCCACATGCTAAGCTGGTGGAGCACACTGTGGTCAGGTATCCTAGAATTACAGATTCTCGGAGCAGTGGTCCCAGTGTATGGAACTACCATCTTTCCAGCAAAAAAAACTGGGTATTTTCTATGACACCTTCTTCCTTTCTTTAAATCAAATTCCTGACTAAACTCCATTAAATCTATGTCTTGATTACCTCTTCCTTCAATCTAGCTGTCACTTCTGTAATTCAGATTACTGTCACTCTTTGTTGAAAGTGTGACTACCATCTCCTATTTCTTTCCTCATCCTTCCCTCGAATCCAGCTTTTCTGGGAGTAGGCTAAGTACATTTGTCATCACATCCTATAAAGGGTCTCTGACCCTAAAATTTAAAGAACCACTGTTGAAGTCATTGCAAGCAAGTTACTTAAGCCTTCATTTTTTTTAGATGGATAAACCCAGTAGGCATGTGGGCTCTTCATTCTGCCTGGAAGGCTCCACCTAGATACCAACACGACTGGTTCATTTACGTTTTTTCAGGCCTGTAATCAAACCTACCTTCTTAATATGGTTTCCAAGGCCACCCAACTTGGGATTTCAGCACTCACTTCCCCATCATATCGTTCCTATCTTTTCCCTGTGTTACTTTTTTCTCCGCAACACTTATTTATCACTATCCAAACCACTACATACTTCACTTGTTTAGCTCATTCATTGTCTACTTTCCTCACATTCTGTAGGGCAGGAATTTTTGTCTGCTTTTGTCCACTGCTATATTCCCAGTGTCTAGAAGCTCACTTGACACATGGTAAAAAGTGACGTATGATTAATGATGTTTACTAATTTATTGTTTGTTTCTCTTGGTGTTTTTTATCATCCTGGATTATCTAGCTAATTTTTCTAGTTCTCACTTGAAATACATAAATAACTTCAAATTCTTTTGGAGGTTAGTTCCTCCACAACTGGCTATAAAAACAAACAAACACACAAAAAAACTTATCTGTTATATTAAGGAAGAACATTCTGTTATTTCACCTTAGTTTTGAATGCCAAACATAGAAGGTGTGGGGTGGGGTGGAGAACTGTTTCATTTTAAAATTGTTAAAAATCAATTATAAAATTTTTATTTGAAAGGTCTTCCCATTCATACTTTCAAATAGCTATAATATGATCCAGTTGAGCTAGGAGCTCTCTAATGGTGAAGGAAAAATTAGTCCTCATATCTATTTTGCACTTAGAAAAAAAGGAATCAGTGAATATTAGAAAAACAAAGCTCTCTATATTTTATTACTTTTTTATAAGAAAGTTCTTCAAAACCTCTTTAGAATAGAACTCACAATTTTGAGAAAGTTCCCCTTGTATTGAGGAAAATATATGTTTTGATAAAATTTAGGTGAGTTACATTATTTATCTGCCAAAATGCATGGAATTAAGTGCCCTGGAGCAACTAAAAATGTGACTCAGAAAAATACTTTAATAACTATTCTTCACTGATAGCAATACAAATTCTGAGTCAGGCGTGGCCTATGGGGATTTAAATAAAGTGTAGATCAAAATACAGTAGAAGGAAGTACCCACAAAAACCAGGCACACAGTGTGGGGAATGCCGCAGAGGGCCAAATTCAGCAGGGCAAGTGCCACTTGGCTTCCAGAAACCAGAGAATTAACCTAATGCAAATGTCAGCCTTTATTAATGTGGTATCACTGCTGGTGAAATTTAATTACTACACTTAGTCTCTGATCCTGAAAGCAAGTGGGTCATTTTCATTCTAGATCTGCTTTGGAATTTCACTCTTAGTGGTTCTCACTGTTAAACAATTCTGCCCTGTTGTCTAGTACACTGGAAATAATAATGCCAACGATTAGTGTTTATTGAGTATTTGCCATATGGCAGGCATGTAATGAATGTTCATATACTATATCTCATTTAATCCTCATGATAAATCTATGAGATAGTTATTATCCCCCAGTTTACAAGTGGGAGAACTGAAATTGAGAGCATTTAGAGATTTTGGCTAAAGTCACACAAGTGTTGAAGAATCCAGAACTGACTTCCGTTCTGTACCCATTACCCATATGCTCTCCTGCCCTTCTAAAGCAAGAAAAGCTACATGCTAAATTGGGGCGGGGGGGAGGCTCATCCAGCCTCTATTCCAAATTGACACTTCATAAGTTGCTTCAAAGGAATAATAGGTTGAGAACTATTATTTTGAAACTTTTGGGTAAGGTGGGCTAGGAGGATGTCACTAAAACAAAACCAAACAAAAAATCTTTATGGCCATCCCAAACCAACAACATAGCACTGTGTGTGTATTTGATGCATGATCTTTCAACAATATGTGTTTATTTTTTTAAAAAAGGCAAAAACTAACAACACACACGCAAAGATAAAGAGATAAGGAAGGAGAACATTTCCAGCCTGCAGGCAATCTGTCTGCCATCCCACTGAGAAGCATCAGCACAGCTGCCTGGTCCATCTCAGCTTGTCATCAGTGGTTCTCACAGTGAGACCATCTCCCCGGACTGAAACAGTTCCAGTGTGCAGAGGTCCGCATTTTTCATCCATGGGCCCTAAGCATGACCCCACATTTGATGTAGGCACAAAAGCAATGATACTACTATGGGAGACTCGAAATGTTTATCTGTGGTTGTCTGGACTCTTGGTGACTTTCTCATTATAAAAATATTTTAGAACTCATCTCCATTCATGCATATTCAACTGTCACATTTCTAACACATTTTTAAAAATTATCATTATTACAAGTGTGCATTTCTCTTTAACTTAAGCTCTGCGGAATTACCTTAACAGGCATCATAATTTCTCTTTTGTGTTCTCTCAAAATCATTAAAATAAATAACTTGCATCATGTTTATTTCCCAGGTGTTTTTCAATAGAGTTAATACTGTTTGCCATGGTGCATAAATAGAATGGGGGTAGTTCCTCTAATATGAAACCAGGATGTTTCATACTTACCTCCAGAATAAGGTGAAGCTTTCTTTGTGCTAAAAAAAAAACAAAAAACACACAAACAAAAAAAAAACAAAACAAAAAATCCTTTCTATGTAGTTTAATTTTGGTGATAGTGAAAAAGATTTTTTTAGGAAAAAAGGAAAGCTATTATGAGCAGGACTTAACGGGGGCAGCTCTGCCCTCTGGAACAAGGTTGTTACATCTTTAGCTAATTTCTGCAAATTTGTGTGGAATCAGGGTCCTCACTGTGATTAAGAATATCTTATGTAGAACCTTCACTTTTTTAATAGCTAATTTCTTTCTCTCATTAACAGGATGTAATATGGCACATAATGAGATCTCATTATAACAGATTTTAATATAACATAGGTCAAATGGTGCCCACGCAGCAGAACTACAGACCACCAGATTCTAATTATATGCAGTTTAGAAAAGTGCATATTGTTGGACTTTTTTTTGATACTGTTAGTCCTAATCCCCACATACTCAACTCCATTGGTTTTATTACGCCCATTCAGTAAAATAAAAGGGAAAGAAAGATAAAGGCAGAATATTTTTTCTTCTTAATTTACACAAGGGATTTTTGCTTTATGTGCTTAGATGTGTTAGACATAACACTGGAATAGGTATTGCAGGAGTTGTAAAAACATATTGGACAATACTCCAGGAAGGCATAACCTTAGCAAAGCCCGAATGATTGAAGGCCCGGGCTCTGAAGTCTAATTGCATTTGTGTCCTGGTTCTGCCATTTGCTAGCTGGGTTAACTTGGGCAACTTACTTGACCTCTCTGTGCCTCTATCGCCTCCGCTGTAAATCAATGGTAGTAGCACTACGGCCTTATCACTAAGCATTACATGACAATAACACTTTGCACAATCTCTGGTTTATAGAAATTCCTTAATAACTACTAGATGAGAGAAAGCAGCAAGAGGCTAATCTAAAAGTTGAACTGGGAAAATGTGATGGACCTACAAAAAAGGAGGAATGGCAGAATGGCAATGTATGCACAGTGGTGTGGGAAGGCCTGTTGAGAGTGGGGCCATGGAGAGCAGGGGATGCTGGAGTAGACTGGGATGTTCATATGGAGGACATTTCCTTATCGGTGAGAACCTTGCTTCTCAGTATGTCTCTGGACCAGCTGCCTTGGTATTATTACTCAAAAGCTTTTTAGAAATGCAGACTCTCAGACCCACTCCAGACCTACTGATTCGGAATCTGCCTGTCAAGAAATGCCAGGACACTTGTGACACATAAAGTTGAAATGCCTTGCTCTTGGACACATCTTGCTTGTTAAACACTTCAGGCCTGCACTACCTCTTCGCACAGACATCAGCACTTATAAAAAATAATGCTGGAAAGAGGGAGACTGTGCTCCCAAAAACTCCCACTGGTAAAAACTGTGAATGTTAAATTTTAACAGTTATGTATTGAAAATAGGATAGAACTGACAAAACTAAAAGCGTGAAACATAAGTTATGATTCAACTAATATTTATGCCTAAACAGAGTAAAAATCACAAATATTTATTTCATCCAGAATGAAAACGAAAACCAAGAAAACATATGATCACTCCCTTTGGGAGGGTATCCCCAGGCTTATAAAGATATGCACCACCCCCCACCCCCATTGCAACTCAGAATATAATGATAGTTTAGTTTTGTATCTGCCCATCCATCCTTGTCACATACACACACCAAACAACAACACAACATCTCAGTGAGCTGTACTATGTACACAACACATGTTGCAGAGAGAGACACACACACCCCCAGCTTTATCCATACCTGGCCACTTTTTCATGTCTGCTTTCCTTCTGTTGGGTGCACCTGCCCAAGTCTTGCTGCCAGAGACACAGCAGAATCTTTGATGTGGAATAAATAGAATAAGAAATAGGATAAGAACAAAAGGGAAGAACTCATGGTGAAAATAATCTGTATCATTTATCAAGTGCCCAGTTGTGTAAGATATTGTCTCACAGATTATCCATTTGTTTTGTTTCTTGCAATAACTCACTAAGATAAGCTATTAATTCTCTACTATTTAACTTGGGGAAACAAAGGTCTACAAGGTCAAATAAATTGTCAAAGGCCAAACAGCCAAGGAGCAATATAAACTAGATTAGAACCCAGGTCTTCTCTCTGACAGAGTAAAGCCGGCATCTATGCATCTAATAGCCATGTCTTTGAGAAATGGCTTCTAATTTGTAATTTAAATGTAATATTTTTCTCACTTTCACTTTGTATGATGAGTGGGGAAGTGGCAAAGAAATTTTCTGAAATCAGACTAAATTTAAGCTGTAGATGGTGGAATGCAGAATAATTTCCTCAGTATTTTAGAAGTTCTTCATTTTAACCATCTGTTGCAGGCTGACAGATGGTTTGATGTATGACAGGATAATGGGTCTTCAATTCTAGAAAGGCATAAGGAATGCTGAAAAATAGCATGAACTGAGCTAACACCTCTCACTTACTTGCAAAAAAAAGTGTTTGCAAGAGGTAAGTGTGAAATATAATCATAATCATTCCCCTAAACAGAAGATTTCTCACAATTGCCAAAGGTCAAATCGAGTAAAATAAGCCTATTCCAAAATTATGTTAGAGTTTTCAAATCCAGTCATTTAAAAGGGTATACAAAGGAAAAAAGATATGCATGAAGAAAAATAATAAAAACAAACCCTCAAAACCTTCCTCTTATCCCTATCTTTCTACTACTTCATTTTTGTAATAGGCAGCCAGTGTTATGAGTTTCTTATATCTCTGGGATAATTTAGGGAGCAGGCAGCTTTTTAAAATACAGATGATTTTCCCCTCTAAGAGACACAGCCAAATGTGAAGTCTCTATACTTCCTTCTCACATTCCTGGGATATATATGAGAAGTTGTATACATGGTAGATTTTTGGTGAGGTAACAAGGACACAAGTGCTTAAGACTCTCCCACTCCCAAGGAAAGTACAGTGAAGTGAAAGAGACCTACCTGTGAACAGAATTAAAATAGCACATACTCTGTACATTCTGAATGTACACTGATCAACCATTTGTTGATCACAGCACTCAGTCTCCCAGGCAAAACTTCTTCAAACAGCCTTACATGTCTTAGCACAATCACCTCTGTTTTTTCCAATCATGTAGTGCAACCAGATGAAATTTCACACACACAAGTGTGCACACCTGGTTGTTGCAAAGCTCTACTGATAGAGAGCTACTGGCTCATAACTTAGACTGTACGAACAAAATTCTGGCCATTTGAATTTAACCTGAGCAGATGAATCTATTTTCAAAAGAATATCAGAATACAGATTAAAAAAATTAAGTCATTGCAGCTGAATTCATGGTCAAACATCAACCATGAGAAAATCAAGCCATGCCACTTTAAGATTACATCATCTTCACCACCACCATCATCCCAACCATTAATTAAACACAATATTCCAGTCTCCATGCTTAACATTTTTATTTAAATTTAATTTTCACAACAATCCTATATGTTAGGCATCCTAGTTCTTGTTATAGATGTGAACACTGAAGACCAGAGAATTTTTAAATCCATGATGAATTTTGTTCTGTTGAATTATTTCCAGCCATGCATATCAACTCTTTCCTGTACTATCTGTGAGATAATCAGCAGTGTAGAATACTAAGTTAACAGAATTATGTTTTCAAAGGAGTATTTTACAGCCTGGACTTATCTTGGCAGTTCCTTCCCACTCTAAGATTATGTAATTCCAGAGGAGGAATGTGTGCATTTTTTTCAGTTTTAGGGAAGGTGATGGCCAGAGACCGCAAAGCAGAGTTTGGAAGGTGGCACCTGAAAGGTCTGCCAGCATTTTCTGAGTCAAAATTTGCCAGTGTAGCTTACTTGAAAAGATTTAACATCCATTTTTAAGTATATCTTGGTGGTGGGGACAACTTAAAAATGTTCAGACAAATTAAGGAATCACTTTGGATTATCTAATATTTTAATTATCCATGGCTTTACCATTTGCCATTGAATGAAGGAAAAAGATAGTTAGGTGTTATCTCTTTCTTAAAAAGTGTATGTGTGTTTGTGTGTGTGATATCACATATATGAGGGGGGACCCCAAAAATGGAATTATCAAAACAAATGGAATTATCTTCTGGAGGGTGGGCCCCTTGTAGTACAGGATTTCCGTACTAGGTGAGTGTTCTAGGAACCCATCTGTATCAGTGTACCAGCTGGCATTATTGTGAGAGGCTGCATATGGCTTCAGTGAATTTTTCTAAACTCTTTCAACAAGCTTTCCCATTTCATGATGGGTGATTCACAAGAGCACCTGCCCACATTACACTGAGTGTTCAGCAATTTTTGACCCAAAACAGTATGATCCTCATGCCTCAACTTCCCTATTCATCATATCTCACCCCAAGTGACTTTTTTGCTTCCCTGGATTAAAAAGTCCCCAAAGGAAAATGTTTTGTCAATGTGGAAGAGGTGAAACAAAAAAATGGCAGAAGCACTAAAAGGTATCAAAATTGAAGAGTTCAAAAACTGTTTTGAGCAGTGCAAATAAAGTCTCAATCTGTGTACTGCATCACACAGAGAGTACTTTGAAGATGACAGAAGTTTTAACATGAAACAATAAATGCACAATTTTTATAAACAAATTCCAGGTTTTAGGGGGTCTACCATCATACATCTGACTTCCAAGTTTTACGTATATGAAACACTGTGATGAAGTAATTTTGTTCATATGATGAGAGAACATTGTAGCCCAGGATACACATGAAAGGTGAAGTGAAGATCTGGCTGTTTTTGGCTTTGAACCTTCTGCCATGTCCCCTGTGTGCTACACTTCCAGTTGTCTCATCTGTACACTACCTGACAGATGGTATTTTTCAGCTATGTTTACAATGCCCAATGGCCTTATGTCAGGTAGACAAAGTTGGTGGTTAGTAATCTAAATTTTAGCATTTTTATCTAGTTGGCTCAATAGCAGCCCCCAAAATATTTTGGAAGTGCTAACAAATACATAAAAATTAAAAAAGACTGATAAGATATTCAATAAAACATCTTCAAATATCCAGATCAATCCTTGACTCACTCTACAAATTTGATTTCCCCCAACTTATCTTTAAGACGTCTACACTGGTTCCAATACTTGCCTCATTTCTGGTCTAGGACTTGGACATCTTATCTGATTCTATAATTTTTGGTAATTGTGTCAAATCAATAACCAACTGCTTGAAAAGAGGGCTGTTTTCTGCATAAACTAGGAATCCACTTGTAAACACTGAATAATGCTGGTTGTTTCTCTAGGCTTATAAGCTTCTAGAAAGCTGCAAGGGTTTGGAAAGACAGGAATACTTTTCTGCCAACATTTGATATGCAAACAGATCCACCCAGACCTTTTTACTTACTTACCTCTCTACTTTGTTTATTGTTTGGCTTTCTAAGAGGAAGAAGTTTGCAGGTGTGCAAGTTCAGGAAGCTAATAGCCTCAGCAGCCACAAGAGCCACCAAAATTCCCAGCAAACAAGCAATTTTCCCTCCTTGCACTTCCTTCTGCTAACAGCATGGCCCAGAGAATCGTCTTGCCCTGATGAAGATCAATAAGCATTCTTGTTGTAAGCAGGTAGTAGAGAGAAGCCCAAACTTCCTCCAGATGCTAATTCCTAGGCCTCCCAGGCAAGCTATTCTATGGAAGATTGATTAATTCAACATGAGTCTGCTTTGAAAAACGCCCAAAGGACGAGTCCAAAAGGATCCTGGATAAATCCTGATCTGTGCAGCTTCCCATGTCCCTAGACAAGCCAGTGCCCACATGCATTTTTGGTTTGTTTTCAAAACACCAAATCCTCCTCCTGCAAAGCCATTATTAACATTTTCAGTTACACATTCTTCTGTGATTATTTGAGTCAGGTCTCTTCCCTCCAACAGAATGAATACTGGCACCATGTCTGTATTTATTAACTACTATATTCTGAATACCTAGAATATAGTTGGTTTTTACTAGAGATTTGAATAACTGAATAAACCTACCTGATTTGTTTTACCATCAAAATTCACTGAGTAATACCAATATATGTTTCTATTCTGTTGTGTATTCAATTTTTATATTTAGAAGTGTGGGGGGGAAATTTTGTTGAGGGATTACTATGTGTCAGGCTCAACATTTTATTGAATTAACTCATTTATCCTTGGCAAAAATACTGTGAAAATTTATCATTATCACTCCTTTATGTAAATAGGAAAACTGAGGCTTAATAGAATCCAAGAGCTAGTTGATAAGAGTTGAGATGTGAGGCCAGGGCTGCCCGATTGCAAAGACAACCATTATGTGATGCCTTCTCCTCTAAAATTCAATGTATAATAAAAGCTACCTCACAAATTCTTGATGAAGATTAAGTGGAACAATGTACGGAAAGGTCTTAGCATGGTCTTTGGCTCGTAGGAATCAATAACAGCCATTATGGGTAACACTGCTACTATAACTATTCATTTAGTTTGAACAGTTATTAATTTTGTAATATCCTGTTTTAAAGGTATGTTCTATTTGTAACAAAAAGGTTAGGCAGGATCGATTGGAAACTGAATCGAGTTTTAAGGAAATGTTTTTAAAGTATGATTTACAATCACATTGCAGCAAACTAATGAAGACTCTGCATTCATTCTGAGCTGGCCAAACAGCCACAAATACCCTCTACTTGCACCAAGATTGTGAAACCCATTGTCAATGAGCCAAAGGAAGAACTACAGAGGATGATTTTGAAGTCTTATTTTCATAAGAAAAGTTAAAAAAAGAAGCCAGGAGCCTCAGGTCTACAGCTGAGAAAATACAAGTCTATTCATAAAGATCTCTTGGAACAGACTCAAGAAGAAAAAATGTAGTGTATCAATCACAATCAAATTTGACTTAAGAGAAAAAGAAATAAAATCCTACATTTATTCTCAAGCATAAGCCAGATTCTTCAGACATGAAACAAGATGAGTATTACCAGCCCTATAACAGAAGAAAAGCAGCATCCTCTGCATCTTTTTACAAAAAATCCTGATTAATTGACAGAGCAACTGTAATATGTCTAGGACAATAATGCAAAACAACTGAGACAGTGCAGAAAAAAGAAAAATGTAAATCGCCTGAGAACTGAAAACAGGTCTTCTTTGTTTGGTATCCTCCTGCTCCTACTCCATTTTTAGAATAGTGCCCAGCCTATAATGGGAAAAATAATAAGTACTGGACAGATGACTGAGAAAGAGACATAATGATGGGCAAATAAAGAAATCAATGAGACTGATAGTTAGACAGATCTGAGTTTGGAACCCAATTCCTCTACTTACTTAACTTCTGTATGCTTAGCAACTTAGTGACTCAGAACTCCAGCAGCTCAGTCTTTCTGAACCTTGATTTTCTCATCTATCAGGTGAGGTCAATAATAACCACTTCAAAATGTTATTACAAAAATTAAATGAGTAATGTATGTCACACACAATATCTGAGACACAGTAACTGCTCCATAAGTGATATTCATAAATATTAATATTACAACTTAATTTTTATTATGAGCCAACAAAATCATGGGCCCCTGAAAGCAATAGAGTGCTCTTTATAATAGATTAAGAACACAGATTCTGGAACCAAACTTTTTGGGTCCAAATCCTAGCTCTGCCTCTTTCAAGCTGGAGTTAAGTATTTTATCCCACCTATAAAATGGGACTACATATCTCATCCAATTTGACCAGCCAATTATCCTGGCCCAAGTCTTGAGAATAGCAGGATCAAGTCAGACTTTCACCCTATATCTAGCCTGAAGTGCATGGCCCATCTCCTCCTTTGGGAGAAAGCCCAAGCATCACTTCCTTAACATTGATCTGCCTTCAGACCCCCACTGGGGTGATGCATTGGGCTACCATATGAACCCACATATGGCACTCTGCAGGCCAGGAGAGATGGGAGAGGCAGGCTGGCCTTGCAAAAGCTAAGCTGAGGGATGGCTACCAGGGTCACCTTGAACTCAAGTACCAAGAGAAATTGTGACATCAATGAGCAAAAACAAGAGAAGGAGCATCACTCTCCCTTGACCTTGGATATGCAAAGGTCTGTCCAGAAAAAGTCCAGCTATTGTTAATATAGTGAGAAAAGTTTGTATGACATGGCTATAACCTGGAAGCCAAGGAGAGTGGGTTGTGCTTGTGTGAACAATGACGGCTTCCCTGTACTAGTCAGTGAGGATGGCAGATACCATTGAGTGAGCACATGTACTGTGACCATCACATTCAAAATAACTGAGCAAGCAAAGCAATGAATCCGCATCAAACTGGCATTAAACTTGAACATTCCTCTACAGAAACTATTTGGATGATTCAGAAGCCTGTGGCTATGAGTAACTGGTGATTGGCAGCTTAATCATGACAATGCACCTGCTCATATGTCACATCTCATGCAGAGCTTTTCAGTGAAACATCAAACCACCCAGGTGACTCTGCCCCTCTACAGCCCAGATTTGGTACCCTGCAAATTCTGGCTTTTCCCAAAACTAAAATCACCTTTGAAAGAGAAGAGATTTGAGAGTGTTGATGAGATTCAGGAAAATATGACAGGACAGCAGATGGTGATTGGAAGAACCATGTGAGGTCCCAAGGTGCCTACTTTGAAGGAGACTGAAGAGTCATTGTCCTATGTGCAATGTTTCTTGTGTCTTGTATCTTCTTCAATAAATGTCTCTATTTTTTGTATTACATGGCTGGATACCTTCTGGACAGACTCCATAAATGTACTTCCATGTGTTAATTGTGGACTAGAGCTGTGCTGTCCAAAAGGGTAAAAATGTTGGCATCAGAAACTTGAAATGTGGCTGATAATAATTTAAGATGTGCTGCAAATATAAAATGCACACCAATTTCAGAGATTAGTACAAAAAGTAATTTATTAATGATTTTATCAAATGGTCATATTTTATACATTGGGTTTTATTATAGAAATACATATAATATATTGATACAATTAATTATACTAACTTCTTTTCCTTGTTTAAAATATGGCTACCATAAAATTTAAATTGCATATGTGATTCACATCTCTGCCTTGCATTTTTCTTCTATGAGACAGCACAGGGTCAGAGACTCAGTGTCTCACCCCATGGGGACCAAACAGCCCTTTCCAATCTTCAGGCATTCTCTGCCCTGCTTCAGTCACCTGGGCCAGGAGTTATTTACTATTGTTCTTTAAATCTAATTGTCTTTTAAACTTCAATAAAATGCACTTTTGAAGAAAATATGGCACCACTACTGGTTATAGAGATCCAGCATTATTTGACATGATTAGAACATAAACATAGAAATGAATCAGTGAAAATAAAAAAGTACTATATTCTAGCCAGACTCCAAGCCTGGGGCCTTTATTTTTCTGATAAATAGATATCAAATAGGTTATAGAAACAGATTAGCACCCAGCTGAGACTTTCTCTCCTTTACTACTAGATTGAAAGGGAATTGTGAGGGAGAATGCCTTTCTTCCTGTGTAACTTAATGTTATTTGTTGCCATGACTGTGTTTCCACAAAGGTAGTTGACCCCAGGTTTCAGAAAACCTGGGCATAATAGAAAACCACTCATTGAATGTGAAGCCAGTGTGCTGAATTCAACTGGGACATTTCACTTAACTTCCCTGAATCTGTGAAGCAGGTATAATTATGTTCACCCTGATGTGATTATTATAAACATCAAATGATTTTTTGCGATCGTGTGTTAAAAATTGTTGACATTCTTCAGATGTCATTATTATTAGTCCTTCCAACCAAGTAATAAAATCAACCTGTGAGTGGACAGAAAGTTATTCCATGCTTAGCTCTCCTCTCTTCAAAAGCAAGTCTGAAGTTCTGCCCTGAGATAAGCTTCTCTATTTTGCTGTTGGATTTCTTTGTTTCCTGATTCATACTTCCTGTTCCTGTTGGGAATCTCTAAAATCTGACTTGGCAAAGTGAATCCAGTTGCACTGGGGGTGAGAGTGACTGGCTGGACTACCCAGTTTCTGGTCTAGGTTCTCTATGTAGGTGTCAGCTGCAGAAAAAAGTGCAAAGTCATCCAGGAAGAAAAACTGATAATAAAGTCATTGGTGTTGAAACACTGGGAATATTTGCTAATAGAAATGGGAATTTGGCTGTGTTTCCTGATAGCCAGCGGAGGTGCAGTGTGCCAGTAGCAGGCAGAAATAGAGATAGGTTTACCTGGTTGTGAAATATTAAGTTTTCTGTCACCAAAGATGATTCCTTTTGTATACCTCAGAGTAATCCAAGACAAACATCTTTAATATATTAAATTACATTCTAGTAAAATTGAGTTTGCTAACAGTAACTTAGGAGAAGTGAAGACAACAAAACACACCCAACAAGAAAATGGAAACAATGCATCCAGCCAGCTGTAAGCCAGGCTGCTCCTTCTGCAGAGGAAGCCGTTTACTTGGATCATCAAACAGATACATACAACATATGGCAGATACACAACCAGATACTGTCTCAATGTTCTATCAGTACAAAGTGAGACCACTAGTTCAGGGCGTATTTTATAAAGCACTAACGAACCACGGGCAAGTATCTCAGCCCACTTGGCCTCAGTTTATTCACCTGTGTTAAAGACTAATAATGCCTCCCCTGGCTACTTCTTGAGCTTTGACAGAGATCCCAAGTATGAGAGTTTTTTTTAAAGCATCCAAGCACCTTCCAAATGTTAGCCTCTCCACTCTGTGGGGGTAAATAACACAAGCAGAGCTCGAAGAAGTTATCCTCAAAGAGGTGATCCATGCACCATGATAACCTATCAACAAATGTTACAAATTTACGTCGTGAGTTTCTTCCATGCAAGTCCATCTGTATTTGATAGACAAGGGGTTGCATTTGTAAACAACTGGACTCTTACCTGCACTATCAGAAGAGTCACTTAGGTAGACCATTAACAGAGCATTAAATAACATGAGTGAGAAAGTTATTCAACATTCAATTTAACTTCAAGCCTTCTGCTTAAGTCATGCCACTATTTCTTTAATATCCCTCTAACACTCCTTCTTTTAATTTTAAAATATTTTTCAATTAATTTTTATATTCAGTATTATTTTGCATTAGTTTCAGGTGTACAGCATAGTGTTAGAAGAATCATATATTTTACAAAGTGCCTCTAACACTACTTAATTCTTCTTTTAACGAAGATCATCAGCTCCCAAGCCTCATGTAAATATCTCCAGCTAGAATTTAAGTTACTTTGTTTTCACTGTAGAACATTTATGTTTGCAGTTTTCTTCTATCTCTGTCAAGTTGTATATGTTAGCATTCATAGTACATGTATAATTTCCTTCTGGGATGAACATATTTATGTTTTAAAAATGGGTAATTGCTTTAAATTAAATATCAAATAATAACAAGAGGTATGCAGATTAAATAAAAATTGTTTAGGTAGTACCAAAATGACTAAGAGAACATTAACTAAGATCTTTATTCATATAGAATGTACCAAACAGCATCTTTCCCCCCACCTATTCATAAAGCTCATGATACACTACAGTAGTCAAGCCAGGCATTAATTACAAGTAAAGCATTTCCCCTGACTATGCTTCAATTTCCTCATAAGAAAAGCAAGGCTAACATAAGTACCCATGCTGTGAGGTTAATGACATCTGTAAGTGCTGAGCACAGACCTGGCATAGAGGAAGCACTCAGTAAATGTGGGTGAAGGCAGCTGTTGCTGCTGCTCCTAAGACAGACATTAAACCATTAGTTCAGGACAGTGTCTGATGGACACACCCTCTCCACCTTGCTCTGTGCTGAGGAGGTGACCAAGATGGGTCACATCACTGGGCACTGGGAAGCCTTTCCAGGAGATAAAGGATGAAAGCAAAGTAGGGTCAGGGATTGGCTCCTGTCTCTCTGTCTCATTCCCCGCGAGTAGCATTAGACTCAGGCTAACACCAAAGCTGAAAACTAAAAAAGTCCAGGCTAACATACATGTTAGCTAGAACTTTTGACATAGTCTCCCCATCTTCACAGTTCACTTAGTTATGGAAAACTTGGCTCCAGGCTACTTACTGAGACCCTTTAATGTAAAAACTCTCGACTCTAATGGCATTTATAATTTGTTCTAATTATAAATCCTGCTGCTGCTGTAAGGACAAACAGGGCCATCTGAAGTTTCTGTCTGGAAGAGCCATTGATATAATCAATCACTGTCCTCACCACATTGCCACATTGTTTTTATTTGGTCTAATTACAAAAGACTAGCCCTGGCTGGTGGCTCAGTGGATTGAGCACAGGCCTATGAACCAAAGGATTGCTGGTTCAATTCCCAGTCAGGGTACATGCCTGGGTTCTGAGTCTGGTCCCCAGTAGGAGGTGCATGAGAGGCAACCACACATTGATATTTCTCCTCCTCTTTCTCTTTCCCTTCCCTTTCTCTAAAATAAATAAAGAAGTAAAATCTTTAAAATACACAAGATTGTATAAAACAAAATAAAAATCATCACTTGTTATTTTGCTTGCTTGTCTGTTTTGTTAGTTAGGTTCCACTTATAGGTAAGATCATATGGTATTTGTCTTTCACCGCCTGAGTTATTTCACTTAGTATAGTATTTTCCAGTTCCATCTGTGCTGTGGCAAAGGGTAGGGGCTCCTTCTTTCTTTCTGCTGCATAGAATTCCATTGTGTAAATGTACCATAGGCCCTGGCTGGTGTAGCCCAGTGCGGATTGAGTGTGGGCCTGTGAACCAAAAGACTGTGGTTTGATTCCCATTCAAGGCACATGCCTGGGTTGCAGGCCAGTGCCCAGCAGCAGATGCAGGAGAGACAACCATACATTGATATTTCTCTCCCTCTCTCCTTCCCTTCCCCTTTAAAGATAAATGAATACAATCTTTAAAAAAACTAAAAAAAATTAATGTATCATAGTTTTTTGATCCACTCATTTACTGATGGGCACTCAGGTTGCTTCCAGCACTTGGCTATTATAAAGTGTGCTGCTATGAATATTAGGGCTCATAGGTTCTTTTGGATTGGTGTTTCAGGATTCTTAGGGTGACTAAGGGGGTGGGGGGAATAATGGAGGGGAAGAGGGAAAAGTTGTCAGGAACATGTATAAACCACACATGGACAAAGCCAAAGAGGGGTAGGATTGAGGGTGAGTGGTGGGGATGGCTGGGGTTGGGGGGAGTGGTGAGGAGAAATTGGAGACAACTGTACTTGAACAACAATAAAAGAAAATATTACCAGTCCACAAAAAAACTCTAATCCTACCAATACCAGTTGGTAAACTCTTATATAATTTTATCTACATAAAAATGTGTTAACAAAATTGGGAGCATTTTCTTTCATTTATTTTCTCACTCAACAAATGTCAATGGCATCTATTCTGCCAAGACCCAGAAACAACCAAAGTAGACAGAGTCCCTGTCCTCATGGAGCTGACAGCCAATTAGAAGAAAAAGGCAAATAAACGTATTGTCACTTCTCACAACCACCCTCTGAGAGAGAAACTGTTACTACCCCAATCTACAGATAGCTAACCTGAGGCTTCAAGTAGCCAAGCAAACTGCCTAAGGATACACAGCTAGTAAATAGCAAAGTCAGGATTCGACCACAGGGCTACCTGATAGCAACCTAAACTTTTAAGTGATATGAGAGTTACCTTGGTATGATATGCTGATCTTTCTTTACAAAATGGTACTAAGAGCTAAAAGGTTGAATTGTCACCCTAAGATAACATATTTACTCCAAAGACATAGTTTCTTGACTTCAATCATGAGGTTTATTTATAAAAAGTGATTTGTTATTATTTTATCATATTTAAATTAAGAAGGACCTCAAGTTCAATATTTTATTTTTTTAGTATATTTAATTTAAATAAGAAGATCACAATTCCTTACAGCAGACATGAGAGACAGTAGAGAATAGTCAAGCTCACAAGTCCTGGAAACAGACAGCCAGGCTTACAGTCCTGATTCCCTCACTTAATAACTCATGATTCTGAGCAGTTTTATTTAACCTCTTCATAACTCAGTTTCCTCAACATAAAATGAGGACAGAATAAGCATCTATTTTGCAGTGTTATTGTCAGGATTAATTGAGTTAATACATGCAAACTCGGATGACACTCTGAATATATGTGCTCAATAAATTATTATTTTACCATGTAAGACTAAAAGTTTTGATACTATGTTTTCTAATTTTCAATTGACATGTTTTTACATGACTTTTTTCTTAAAGGTTTCCCCTCCTAATGGCTTTTTGACAAGTCTGTTTTTGATTTTGAGTATAAAGACAGATACTATCTCATAATTTGATTATATGGTATCTGTGGCCCCCTACCAATATTTAATATCAAGAAAGCAGAGTCTATAATTCACATTTTTAAATTCCCCATAAGACTTTACTCCATACTTGGCATAGTACTCAAAAATTACTGTTTAAATGAATGAATAAAATAGGTATTAGACTGAATATTAGCAGAATGTTGTATTCACCACAGTCAACCTGGCTTTTATTTATTTGTAACCATTTCTCCAATCTTTAATTCAAACTCAAATATCTGAGTCTCTTTATTCCAGATGTTCTCATTGATATTGGACTAGCTGCAGTTTTGTATGTGTTTGCTTATTTGTTTATACCTCCATCTTATTCCAGAAACAATTTAAAGTGGTTCACAAGGATATATGAAACTCAAGATAGAATTAACTAAAAATAAGAAGGGAAGAAGGATGACTTTACAAAACAAAATTAGGAAGAGGGTTAGAATACTCATGCACTAAAAAATCCTATGAGTGGGTCACACATTTTCTACAGCCAACATGAAAAGGTCAACTAGTGAGTTACATAATTTGCAACAGACCCTGGATGAAGAAACTGACTGCTCAGAAGATTCAGCAACTCTTAAGAGTGGACTTTTCACAATATTCTTCACAAAAGTCATTCCTAACAATTATCACTCACAAGGGTATGTTTAGAGTATGAGTTCCCTCAGTCTAGATCATGGGATCTTGATGAAAAGTCATTTAGTCACAACATGAGCAAAGACAAATCACCGCAGGCCAGATGTGGCAGGTCAAGTAGGAAAGCAACTCATACGAATTTTTCCCCAGGGGCTTAGCATTTAGAATAAAAAAAAGAAGTCTGTTTCTGTTGATGGATTTCCTATTACCTTTTCCAGGTCACTGCTTTTAATATTCTAGGTAAGCAAGATGGAACATTTTTAAAGTAATCAAACATAAATAGAGTAAATCTGAAAAATCATCCTATGTTAGAACATGGTCTGTTTAAATCTTGGACAGTGACTCCCACACTCTGCCACCTCTGAGTCATGAGGGAGGATGTGAGAAGTAGCTACCCCCTTCATCAGAAACTTGTAGATGTTTCTCTAAAATATTCATCCCCTCACACCGTAGCAATTTTGCTTGATGTGAATAAAGAAGCTTCTTTGCCCAAACTCACATCAGGTGGTTTTCTAAGTCAAACAGGTCTGGATCTCAGTCCTGGCTCTGCCACTTTCCATGTGTAAACCGATATCTCTGGGTGTCAGTTTTCTCATCTTGAAAATGCTATTTAATGTGATATTTTCATGGAAAACTTCATATAAAACTTTTCACCCATAATAAAGTGCTCAAAACATTATAGCCATTGTTTCCCACTTAGCACAGTGCCAAGTATGCTGTAAGTAATGCATAGGTTTGTTGAATAAATGAACAAATGAATGAATGAATGTGTATTACCATCCAGGAGTCTTTACTGATCAGCAAATTTCTCCAAATATTTGAAATCATCATAACATGGTGGTTGAGAACATGGGCTCAGGAGTTGGGGTCTGAATCCCGACACCATTACAGACAAACTGTTCAACCATTCTGTCTGAGCTTTGCCATGTGCTAATGGCATAATAATTCTCACTTGTTTACAGGAGGGTTATACGCACTTAACATCATTCCTGGGATAAAGTAAGCATTTAATAAATATTTCTGTTATTATTTGTTTTACATAAATAAAATATCACAAAAGTTGTTTTAATTTGTTTTTCACCTTTTCCCTGGTTTCAGTACTATGTGCTCTTGGAATTTTCCAACTGGCAAATAGTTGTATTTGTGTCTAGGATTCACATTTCTTTCACTGTTTTATCTTTTTGTTTGTTTTTGTAGGACTTCATCGTCACTGTAGTCTTTTCATTCTTGTGGTTGGTTGGTTCATCAGCTTGGGCGAAAGGACTGTCTGATGTCAAGGTTGCAACTGATCCCAAAGAAGTATTGTCACTGATATCAGCTTGCAAACAGCCGTCCAACAAATGCATGGCTGTCCACAGCCCTGTAATGTCCAGCTTAAACACTTCTGTGGTATGTTTTCACCTATGCTTTACCTCCCAAATCTTTGTTTGCCAGTCAAGTAAATAAGACATCTCAGAAGTCACCTTGAAAATTTCTGCCTCCAAAACTAGGCCAATTTAACAGGTGATATTTCACTCCATATGCAAGATTATTCTTTGGTCTTGAAGTTTCTATTGTCAGAACCCATACACTTGAATGCTACTAATTACAAAGTTCTTAATAAGAACCCCACATATATTAAAACTGTTGCTTGGATGACAGTCAAGTCAAAATTCTAAGCAGGGAGCAGATATAAAATCTGACTTTCAGGTTGAAGCTTGTCAGAAGTTAAAAATGAATATTGATGGCATACAGGTTTCCAGGGAAGAAAATATTGTTCAAAGCACACATAGTTAGAATATATCCAACTGATTGTCTGAGAAAAACACACAGATCTAGTAGAGTGCAGAAAGAAATACATCATATAAGAAAGCACTTATAGTTGATATGGTCATTTTTTGTCTTCTCTATGATCCCAGTTTAGTTGCTTGATAATGTCAAAAAAGCCAAACTATAAAAGCTAAACAAAGTCAAGTGTTATCAAGTGGTTCAAGTCTTTTGGGAAGACAGAAAATCTGATAGACAGGGGAGTTGCTAAATTGGACGCTAATTCTATGAGCATAAGAACTCGTGTTATTCCAAAGAAAGAAACCGTGTCTGAGAAAGACAGAAGCTATAATGGCAGCAAAACAAAAACAAGTGAACAAAAAAAAGCGGCAATTATCAAAGAATAAATGACTCAGCAATGTTTGCTGAAGGAACAACATTCTTTAGTGACCCCTGACAATAATTGTCTTTGTTTCAAGGTTAACTTATGTTTCTACAGCTTTCTGAATTTTAATCTGAGAAAGTTTGTAAGCAAGGAAAGAAGGTTCCTGATGATTTGACTGTGAATCTTGCCCGTGTAACATACTGAACATGGAAATAGACTATGTATTAGTGTCTCACAGTCATTTTTATTCCTTGTTGGCCACACCTATAAGTGACTACTTTAGGTGTACATTAAAATATATACCACCGCTTTCACAGTTTGTTCATAGGCAGTACTTGATAAAAGTTAATGTAGCCATGATCTCAAAATCTCAGATAGCAAAGCTAAAATCATTTGATATATTTTTTAGTTTAAGAGATAATCTTCTATATAAGTTATGACAACCTGCATAGTCCATTTAATTTCCCTTATGATGTCTCTAAGAAGTTTTAGACTAAGAGATAAGAATTTTGAAGGAGGCATACTGTGACATATTTCTTAAAACCAAAGCTAAGGATGGATGAAAACTGAAAAATATAGAGTAGTAAAGGGCAGGACTCATTCTGTTGCAGTTGTGGATCCATATCAGTTAAGGTTCCTAGTGACAGGAAAACTCAGCTCAAACTGGCTAATGCAAGATGAACCCCATATCCCTAAAGTCTCTTTGTACCCCCACTTCTAGAACCAACATCTCTATGCCTTAGAATGTTTAGTTGCAAGTAACAGAAACTCACTTTAATTTCATCGGGAAAAATAAAAATCAAGTGAAAACTGATGAGACCTGAGGAAAAAGGCCCTACAAAAAGAAGGGTCTGAAGCAGGACCAAGGTCCTAGATATTAGACACTGAAAGATGGTGTCATCAAGATGCTATTAATGGCAAGTTGTATCTTACCTAGCATAACTCTGCTCAAAATACAAAGTTCCAGGAGAGAACTCAAGTCACCTGTCTGCAATGTGGCTCTGCAAGGAAAATCAAATTTTTATTACCAAAGACAGAGGAAAAATATTTAGTGTGCTAAAACACAATATTTTTTATTACAAACTCATTTGGCTTCAAATCAAATTGAGCTAGCTTTTAACAAAAAGTGCAAGTAATTCTAAAGATACACTAAAAATGTATCTTTACATTGAGGTAAAGGGCAAAACCCAGGGCCAGAACCCTGGAAGGCTGTCAGGAAACTGGACAGTTCTCATCTTCCATCCTTCATTTCTGATTCTGTCTGCATGTCTGCTACATTATTTCTCTTATCAGATGGAATTTTTTTCTCCTTATTCTACTCATGCAAGAGAAGATAGCCACCCTACAGAACAAAAATTACTCAGGTCCAATCCCAGGTTGCTGGGAATGGATGTCATTAGTAGAATGTCATTAGTCCATCTTGGTCTCATTAGTTATGTCTGAGGGATCAGAGGAAAGATACAATGGACACATGGATCACAGAACTCCCCCTCTTGGGCAAGTGTAGGTTTTGGAAAAGGAGACAGACACACACCATAAGAGATAACCTCAACAAGTTAATGGATCAAGCAATAACTATGATATTTTCTGCCTGGGTAACAATTTACTTTCTTCAAAGCACGTTGGCATCTATAATTTCAAAAAAACACTAATAGGTAAGCAAACCAATCAGGCATTTCAGATGTAGGGAGCTGAGGTAAAGGGATTAGCATAAGGTCTCTCAGGTACTTACAGCAGTGCCAGACTAGAGCCAAGTTCTCCTACTCTTATTGCTACTCAAAGTGGTGAAGGGCTGTGCTCTGTAGTTGACCTGCTTAGGGTTTGAATTCTTGCTCCATTACTCAATAAGTGACTGCTCTTAGACAAAGTAATTAAGTTTTCTAAACCCAGTTTCATCACCTATAAATTCTGTAGTTTCTCATCATCTATAAAATGGGGATAATATAAAAGAAACCTCACAAGACTGTTGAAAAGATCTGATGTAATAGTACGTAAGTATTTAGCTTAGTACAATGCCTAGCATATGGCAGATGTTCAATAAATCTCCAAGGAAAACTTCTACAAAAAATGCATTTATTTCCTTAAATTTCATGTAGTATTAGAGCCACACAAGGGGTAAAAATAATGTTTTTACTTTCTCAACTTTTCTTTCAAAGGTTCACTGCCCTTCTCTCCATAATTTCCACTCCTGTTTCTCCAGTTCCACAGTAGGCAATCTTGAAACATCTTCTCCATCATCTAGACTCCAGCCTCTCCTCCTTTCTCATGCTATATGGAGTCTCTCTTTCTGTTGTCCTCACATCTGAGATTGAATTGTAATCCTTACTCCAATTTCAGTTGCAAGAAATGGCAAGAAAATATTCCATAGTCTGTGTATCTCTAAAATGTGCCAGTCATGAGATTTGATGTCTTTGTGATAAAAATAGAGTAAGACATTATTCTTCCTTAAATATGCACATGAGAATGCCTCGTTTATATTCTTCATTTAAGTTGCATTTCCTTGATTTCCAGGTTCTTCTTCAGCTTCCCTTTTTAAGAAACCAAGTAGCATCGGGGGAAAGAAATCAAGGAATAGAAAACATAAAATTACAGGCCCTGGCAGAGCTATCCCTCCATATCTGAAAAGATTCCTTTATAGTTTTTTCTACTCATATATAATATTGGCATATACTTATAGAGGTACAGTTTAATCAAGATCTCCCCTCTGGTAGAATATATCCTACTCATTATGCACATACTTAAAAAGCCCTATATGTAAATTACAGTTGTGTCAATGATTACCCAATTCATTTTGATGATGCAACTATTACCCTAGTAGAAGTGCCTTGTTTATATTTTGTATCTTCCTCAGCAAGGAGCCTAAAGCACAGCACAAAGTAATATTAAATGCATGTCAGTTCATGCCAAAGGAAGGAAAGGGGATAGAATAGAAGGGAGGGAAGAAGAAAGGGAGAGAAAGAGGTCTGGATAGCCAGTCTTCAATAAGATCAACTCGGGTCCTAGTCAATTTTAGTTATTGACATCTTGAAGAATATGGCCTTACTGTCAAAGACCTACTTCAATTTATGATGCACAAAAAAGTCTACTGAAAATATTTCACAGGAATGCTTTAGAAAGCAATTCAGAGCATAACTTAGCAATTAATAAGCATTTACTGATGTGCTCAACACTATCTAGCTGCTTTATGCACATCCTTCCCCCAAGGAAGGAATAATTGTTTTCATATGAGAGAAAAATGCTGTGATTCAAAGGCAAACTGCCTTGTCTAAGGACATAGAGCAAGAAATTGCAGAGCCCAGGCCACTGTTACTCCAGAGCCTGTGGGGATTACTCCAAGGCTGATATCCAGTTAGTCTGATCCACTTGCAGCTAAAATATTGAAACACTTTGGTAAGTAGGTCCTGCTGCTAGCAAGTCCCCAAAGCCACTCATCTTTGTATTTACGTTTTTATTTATTTACTCTTAGAGAGAAGAGAAGGGAGGAAGAAAGAGAGGGAGAGAAACATCAGTATGTGGTTACCCCTCACATGCCCCCAACTGGGGACCTGGCCTACAATCCAGGCATGTGCCCTGACTGGGAATCAAACCAGTGACCCTTTGGTTCTCAGGCCAGCATGCAATCTACTGAGCCACACTAGCCACAGCACACTCATCTTGACCATACTGGCTCCCCAATCCCACCCCTAGGGCATTCTTGACCACCCCAATATTAAGTAACCAAGGGATATATTTTGACCCAGTGGGACTTCCAGCACCCTACTCCAGAGCTTTGGCTCCCATCCACTTTGATTGGTCAGTGTTGTGCTGGGGTTGTTACTAAATGTACTTTACTGTCATACAGCTTTGTACCATACTATTTTGTTAGCCATCTCCAACAGGTATCATCAAAATTGAGTGCCTGTGGTTAACTCCCAGGTCAACCAGTCTGCCTTGGGAAAGGTGGCAGAACCACTGTTTTAACTGGGCCTCAAAGCCTGGGACACTTCTGCATCCATTCAACACTTAACATCTGGTCCTCTGACTTGCCCCATGACACACTTACAGAGAATAAAAGAAATTTCCATAGGAAAGTCTTACCCCCAGTTCCAGAGAAAACACTTTATGCCTCTCTGAAACCTACACTTTATTCCTGGTCTGGTTTCAGTATTTCCCTTCTGACTGTGAGAGGCACAGAAAGAACAATTGTTTAAAGGAGGCAACCTCTCTGGACATGATCATGAATGTGCTTTATTAGCATTCTCTCGTACACAGTTTATTCCATACTTTTTTAAGTGGTCTAATTTTCTTTATAGCATTACAATAAATGGAAAAGTAGTATCTCTAGCCATAAAGCAAAGGCAACTTTCTAAATTAATGTGCCATCATTAAAATGAAAATAACCCTCTACTCCTTGGAGATATCTTACACACTAAGAGGAATACTCAGGCTATGGGTCAGACAGAACGAGGGTTTCACTCTGACATCTACTATTTACCAAGTCATATGACCTTGAACAAAGTTCTTAACCTTGCTTAACCTCAGTTTTCACATCTTTACTATGAGTATAATAATAGGGCCTTCTTGGAGAAGCTGAACTCATACAAATAAACCCCTTTGTGCAGTGCCTAACATGCAGAAAGAACTCAACAGTCACATATCCTCAACATTGAAATGAATAGTGACTTTTCATATTGTGAAGGGTTTTTCTGAAATTGAGATTTTTTTTCCTTGGGTTTCTGTCCGTTGTATCAACTCATTTGCTTTGGTTCTTCTTTAGGTGTTTGGATTCTTGAACTTTATTCTCTGGGCTGGAAACATCTGGTTTGTTTTCAAGGAGACTGGTTGGCACTCCTCAGGACAGAGATATCTTTCAGACCCAATGGAGAAACGTTCAAGCAGCTATAACCAAGGCAGGTACAATCAAGACAGCTATGGGTCTGGTGCGGGGTACAGCCAGCAGGCAAATTTGGGGCCATCTTCCGATGAGTTCGGCCAACAGTCCAGTGGCCCTGACTCCTTTACCAATCCAATTTAAAAGGGTAGTATTTGCATTCTTCTAGAGATAGCTTCACCATCTTCCAGTGGCAGAAGATTTTTTAAGTTTCAGTAACTTATTAATGCAGAGAGTATTGAATATAAATTAGAGATCTATGATCCTCATTAAGGCAGGATTGAGAAATTAGAGATCTATAATCCTTATTAAGGCAGGATCATTAAAGATGAGATGACATAAGGAGATATATTATTCATCATAGGTGGCTAATTGGATATCATACCTTGCTATAAACACAGATACTTTCATGGTGTTTCATATGTGTGTTGAAATAGTTGAAATATTTTGTAGCTTAAGTTCTCTAGTATGTAATATACATAAAGTAAGTTAAATAGCAGTGAGTTTTCCTATGCATTTTGACGCAAAAGTCATTTTAATATTCCTATAAGACGATTTGGTGCATCACAATGTGCATGTATTTTTTTTAGTTGCAGACTCTATAGGATTGTGAGTCTCTATTTGTTTTAGACAGTTACTCTGTGTGTTTTTATTTGATGAAACAATGCTTATATAATTTAGTGCATGAATAGGCATTTTTCACAAAATGAACATTCCAATGGTATTTATGAAAATTTTTCAGTATGCACTGGGAATTTGTTAACTGGACGTTTAAAAAAATGTATTCACACTTTGTAACTTGCAAATTCGTCTTCCTGGTTTCACCCATTCTGAATGCATTGCAATTAAGGTTAGGGGTTCTTTTCTCCCTATTAGTAGATATTCAGTGTTACTATATTGTAATTGCTCAGTATTTATTCTATTTACTTACCTAAATATTTACATTCCTATAACTTTCTATGGTATTTTGTGGATCTTATCCTGTAGGCCAAGAACAATAGGCCCAATAACTGTTTGTGTTTATGGAATACTGTTTTCTTAAAATAATAGTGATGCAGATTATCAGACACCATAGTCAAGAAGCTATTGTACTGACATATTAATTTTTAAAAAATAATCTGAAGAACCTAGGCTACCAGCTAACCTTTTAAATTCTATTTATTTATAATGTTAATATGTTCTTCAATTATTAAACATTCTCAAGTCTGAGCTCAACTTACTAATTACCGATTTTAATTTGAATATTATCCATACATTAAAACTTACTTCCATGAGCCACTCCATATCCAAAAAAGGGTTTCCATGAAATACCCTCCAAAATGTATACACTATCAAGAAAATGCCAATCTTCATCTCTTTGTTTTAACTCAATTGAAACACTAGGACCCAACAGTGAGGAAAAGCTGAGCATCTATCTGTACTTCTAAATAAACATTTATATCAATGTATAAACTCATTGTATGATCTGTGATGTTGGAAGAATTTTAACACAAAACAGTCTTGATATCTGTAATCAGTTTCTGGATCCTGTTGGATAAATCTGTATTGTGATTTTTTTTTACCTCCATTATCAAGAAAATGCCAATCTTTGCCTCTTTGTTTTAACTCAATTGAAATACCACCAACTGTGGGGAAAAGCTGAGCATCTGTACTTCTAGATAAAAGTTGGTATCAATGTATAAGCTCATTGTGTGATCTGTGCTGTTGGAAGCATTTTAACACAAAACAGTCTTGATATTTGTATCCAGTTCCTGGATTCTGTTGGATAAATCTGTATTGTGATATCTTTTTGACCCTAATAAAGTTATTGCATACAATGCTGGCTGGATAATGGAGAATCACAACCATAGAACCTGATTTAGCTTTAACAATGAAAGAACAAGGGGTAAATGCACAGTGTTTCTGATCTCCTACCCTGTCCTTGTTTCATGAACACAGGAATATTTATTCATTCCACTAGTCTAGAACCTTCTATATACCCATTGCTGTGCAATGGAGATAGGATAGTGAGCAAAAGAAGAAATATGTCCTACCTTGAGAAACTTACACTCTATTTGAAGAGACAGACACTGAAATAATCATGCCCCAATTGTGCTCTGTGCAACAAAGAGAGGCACAGAATTCCATAAGAACATTTATCAGAGGGACCTGAGCTAGTTAGGGAGAAGTCAAGGGACTTCAGGCCTGAAGTTGGCACAAAGTATCACAAGGATAGGGTGGGAGGGAAAATATCCCAGGCAGATAGCAATCTTGCAAAGCTCTCAGATGGTTGGAAGCGGGATGGATGTAAAGGGTTGCCAGTGGGTAATAAATAAGGGGGGGCTTGTGAGAGGAGTGGCTGCTGGTGAGTGCACACGTGAAACTCTATTCAGAGGCCATGCTCCAGAACTATGTCTTTTTCCTAAAGAAGCTAAGGGAAAGCATTGAAGGATTTTAAGTAGAGGAGGAACACGATGCATTCTGAAAAAAATTCAGTAGCTGCAGGGTAGAGAGTGAGTTGGAAAAGGGCAAGAATAAAAGACATCCTGGAGAAAGAAAAGAAGCCTTGACTCCTAGTATCTTTTGGGCAGTGGTTTGGGAATGGGGGAGGGGAACTGGCCTGAGTTCTCCCCAACCCTTTCATTTTGGGGGGCAGTGTCTGGATTTGACTACTTCCTTCAGCACTGACCAGGACCATAGTGGCCTCTGCTTCTTATACTGTCACAGAAATCTTCAAAGCAGAAAATCCCTCATAACCAGTATTTCCTTTTACCAGCCTCAGCAGTTCTAAAGAACACTGGGGCTCTCGTAAATGGAAATCTTCACCTGCCTTGATGGAGATAGAGACATGCCTCCACAGTCAGCTGCAGATTCACATGCTGCAGTAACTCAACCAGGACTTCACTAAGCTGACTTTATTCCTTCTGATTTCAACAAAAAAAGCAGCAGATCTGGTCTTTTAAGAAAAGGAGGAGCAACCAGGAGACATAATTTGGAATGGCAACTTCTCTGCTCACTACCCAAATACTTCAGGTATAACTTCACCTCCCTGAGCCTTTGTCCTCTGGAGGAGGTAAAGCACCTAAGCAAGAAGGATGGTTCTGAGATCTGACCATCAAGGCTAGAATCCCTGCATTGTCATTTACTAAACTCTCCTTTTTCTTCTTTAAGGCCTTTACCAAAGCCCTAGGACTTTTCTGAAACCACAGCCTGAAAACAAATGCAGACTGGAAATGCAGAGGAGTTGACACGCAGGAGCATCCTCAATCATTGGAAGATATGGGCAGGTCAATTAATAACTTTGGCAAGATTCTAAACTTCCCACTCACTCAGTTGCCCCATCTCTACCATACAGATAAAAGCAATATATACATGGTAGGATTGATATCAGGATGGAAAAGTAAGCCAGGTAAAGGCATGAGAACAGCTTCTGGCATGCAGTAAGCACTGTCTGGGTTTGGGTTACCCTGAAATCAGAATATGATTCCAGGAAGCAGGAGTGAGGGAAGGAGAGAGTGAAACAGGGGAGAAGGAAAAGCTGATAAAAGGCTATATCAGATGAGTTGCTAGTGAAGGCTCCAGGAGCTCAGTTCCATTAGGACTGAGTAATATTCACAATGCTCCACTAATTTTCCATCAAGGGGCGGGAGCTAAAGTATTTTTCTTCCAACCCCATGTTGACTGAGATTTGCCCACAGGGGTGGTAACTTTCCCACATTTGCCGATAGTACCTTTCTGTCCACTGAGCAGACTCCTGTGATTTCAGAGCAATAAGCCTTGAGCCTGAACAACTATTAGGCAGTGGGCTGGTATAAGAGGCATGAGTGCAATCGCTGTCCTCTCGTCCCCTATTCCTGGGGGCAGTAGTATGAGGAAGGATAAAGGGGAGCCCTGGAAAGTAAGGGTATTCAGGAAGGTGTCACCATCAACATGAGCTGGAATGATCCTTCACAGCTATGTCTGCAATCAGAGGCTGGCCAAGGGAAAGGAACAAGAATATCAAAATCATCCACTCCAGTGATCAATGAGCATTATTATTATCACTTCATCTGTAAAATGGGGATGCAGAAATCCCACCTTATAGGGTATGTCATGCACTGAACTGGTCATGTGTGGTAGGGTTGATGAACTTTACAACCTTCTACAAATATTAGTTGGCTATTGAATAATAAGATACAAACCTGAGTTCTTATAAATCGAACTTCTAGATGAGCAAAATACAGCTCCTGACATCTGCAGCTTACCCTCCAGATTAAAAGACTCAAACAATAGACAAATAAGCAGAACAAATATGTAAGAATAAATTTTGGGGTCCAAAGGTAATGTATAATACCTACAATTTCATTCAATCCACTCAATACCCCAGTGAAAAGGTAGATGCCCCTGTCCACCTTTGAAACTGAGCTCCTCCAGAAGTAGACCCTGAGACAAGAATCTGAGTACCAGTAGGGGGCTGGGGATGTGAACTAAGGAAGAGAAGAGAGCCAATAAATCTTGTGTTATGGACAAGGTTACAACTGTGGGAAACTGGGGCTCAAAATCCTGGAGAACCTGAGACACAGAGCAAAACACCTACCACTCACAGTTAGCCCCAACAAGGGCAAAGGACCTGCAGTATTATTCATGAACTCTGGTCAGTCTCTGAATGGCAGCTTTGGGGAAGTAATGATTCAGACCCCTCTGTGCATGGGCCAAGTGGCTGTAGCTGATAAAGAAAGCTTCCCGAAGCTGTGTAGCAGACATAGCTTCAGGCAATGGAGCAGATACTGGGAGTTGGAAGTCTTCAGCACAGCATGAATGCAAGGGCAAATTTGGCGTTTATATGCAGCACTGATAGTGTCTACCACCCTGAGATTTGGCTATGTTAAGTAGCTTCTCCAACTTAATCCTAATAAAAAGACTAGAACTAAAGTTGCTTTTAGTCCTAAGAGATTTTTTCCATTAACTCCCAGGTAACCTAGCATATAAATACGACTTAACCTCAATATACCATGTGATTTTTATCTAGCTACCCCAAATTACCTTTTTTCATAACAACTATAAAGTAGTAACCTACATTTATTGAGCACTTACAATGTGTCCACCACTGAGCTAAGTATTTTGCACTTAATAACAGCATTATGATAAAGGTACTAGTATTACTCTAAATAACAGTTTAGAAAACCAAAGTTCAGAGAAGTTAGAGCATAACAAAAATCTTTGTGATCATCTCCACTAATCAAAATAATTCTAAATTGCTACTATCTACTCTGCATCTACTCTGTGCATCATGGTTTTAACCACTTTTCTATTTAATGTTCACAAGAAATGCAAGATAAAATATTGATTTCATATTCATTGAGCAGATGAGAAAACTGAAATTTATAAAGATTGAGTAACCTGTCAGCTCAAGATTACTGAGCTGGAAATAGGCAGACACCAAACTCAAATCCAGATCTGTCTGTGTCCCCAACTTCTGGCTCTTGCTAAAACCTCAGCAGTGCTGCCTGACCACCCCACTGTATTTTAATCCAACTGCGCTGTCTGTCAGACTGGCACAATTAACACGGACCCAGACCATCAAGTGTTCCTTTGACCTTCCATAGTGAACTGAGTACTTACCAGAAAGAAAGCTTTTGTCAGAACAATTTACCAATGTGAATGAAATCAGACAAAACTCGTTGCATCTTAAGGCATTAAGACTGCTAAAGATCCAGTTGATCTATGAATGACTTCCTGACACGTTTAACATAGAGTCTGAGGCTTCACTGGATTTTAGGGCTCAGATGAATGTTCAAATCCTGTTGGCTGACAGTAATCATTCCAAGAATGGCCCCAGCTCCTACAGTACCCACTGGAACTCACCTCCATGAATAATGCACACTGGACATAAAAAGCTAAGATGAAGACACAAGAAGACTTTCTGGGAGCCATGTTTTTCTGTGAAAAATATTTGAAGTCTAGGTGAGTATTTTCATTTAGAAGGCTGGTCCTGCACTACCTGTGCCCTGGTTTATTGAACAAGACATTTGAAGGAGGTCATAATAAGTTTAACAGATTTCCCAGTAGTTAGGAAAGGGTTTTGTCTTTGATCCTGTGCTCTTTGATTCACATTTTGATTACTTGATCTCTTGTAGCTTAAAAGGGTCTAATTGGCTTGTACTGTGAACAAGTCATAGTTTTTCACTGGCTCTTATGAACGTAAAGTCATCTCCCTGCTTTTTAGAAATAATTTCATATGACACGTTACCTGCTTTCATGACATTTTGGTAAATAAAAGAAAAGCAAAATACAAACTCAAAAGTTTTTCTTATTTCAAACATTTTCCCCCTTTTCTTGTGAACTGATATTTTTCTTACATATTTTCTCCTCTGGTCTTTTCAGACACTTAAGACTATTCAGACTGATCTCCACTGTCACATTACTTATAGAATTTGATAATTTCATAGCTGAAATGCTGTCCTGAGTATTACTGCCCTTTTTAGAAGTCCTTTGTTAGTGTGGATCTCTTCACACTCTTAGACCTTCTATTAAAATTTCATAGTTAGTAATTGTACATGCTACCACAGGACTTAGCAGCATGGTGCCACATGCACTCAGGACAATCACACTTTTCAGCACAGACAACCACTTCAGATGGGACCTGAGGTCCATATCTATGTCCTGAAATTAAGAGCTGGGTTGCACCTTTAGTCATTGGTAGATCCTGTCATTAGCTTTATCAATGTAAATTGATCATGTGAATTCTTAGCAGAAGGGTGAACACATCAGCTTGTAGTCAGAGGAACCTGAATTCACACTTTAACTGTTATTCTATTACAGTTATTCCAATTTTTCCACCTTTGCCCTCTTCCACCTATTCCACCACCTAGTCTCGCAGTCAATACTCACACTGTTGTCCACATCCATGGGTCATTCATACATGTTCTATGTCTAGTCCTATTCACTTCTTTCTGCCATTATCAACCTCCGCCTTTATCTCTGGATGTTGCCAGTCTGTTCCTTGTTTCTATTTATCTGGTTCTATTTTGCTCACTAGTGTATTTTGTTCTTTAGGTTTCTCTTATAAGTGAGATCATATAATATTTGTCTTTGACTGGCTTATTTCACCATAATATTCTCCAATTCCATTCATGCTGTCACAAAATGTAGGAGTTCCTTCTTTCTTTCTGCTCTATAGTATTCCATTATATAATATACCACAGTTTTTTTATCCATTCATCTACTGATGGACACTTAGGCTGTTTCTAGCACTTGACTATTATAAATAACTGCTATGAAAATAGGGGTGCATATATTCTTTTGAATTGGTGATTTGGCATTCTTAAGTTATATTCCTAGCAGTGGAACTGCTGGGTCAAATAGCAGTTCCAATTTTAGTGTAGTTGTGTGTGTGTGTGTGTGTGTGTTTTAAGGAAATCCCATATTGTTTTCCACAGTGTCTGCACCAGTCTGAATTCCTACCAATAGTGCAGTAGGGTTCCCTTTTCTCTGCATCCTTCCAAGCACTTGTTGTTTGTTCATTTATTAGTGATAGCTATTCTGACAGGTATGAGGTGATATTTTATTGTGGTTTTAATTTGCATTTCTCTAATGGTTAGAGATGTTGAGCATCTTTTCATATGTCTTCTGGCCATCTGTATGTCCTTCCTGAAGAAGGGTCTATTCAGGTCCTTTGCCCATTTTTTAATAGGACTGTTTGTCTTCCTGGTATTGACTCGTATGAGTTCTTTATATATTTTGAAGGGCAGACTCTTGCCCAAGGTATCATTGGCAAAGATATTTTCCCACATAGATGGTTCTTTTTTTATTTTGATGATGGTTTCTTTAGCTGTGCAAGAGCTTTTTAGTTTGATGTAGTCCCATTTGTTTATTTCCCTTTTTTCCCTTTATTTCCCTTGCCTTAGGAGATATATTGGCAAAAATATTGCTAAATGTGATATCTGAAATTTTACTGCCCATTTCCCCTAGGCCTTCAATGGTCTCAGAACTTATATTTAAGTCTTTTATTCAAGTTTACTCTGGTATGTGGTATAAGCTGGTGGTCTCATTTCATTTTTTGCATGTACCAGTCCAGTTCTCCCAACTCCATTTATTGAAGAGGCTATTTTTACTCCATTATATGCTTGTGCCCCCTTTGTTAGACATTAATTGACTGTAGACTCCTAGGTATATTTCTGGATATTCTATTGTGTTCCATTGATCTATACATCTGTTCCAATGCCAGTACCAAGCTGTTTTGATTACAGTGACCTTAGTTTGATATCTAATGTTGGGATGTTTCCAACTTTATTGTTCTTTATCAAGATTGCTGAGGCTATCAGGGGCCTTTTTTGGTTTTATATAAATTTTTGGAATACTCTATATCAGAGAAATATGCCATTGGTATTTTCATAGGGATTGTGGTAAATCTATAGATTGCTTCAGGTAGTATGGACATTTTAATGATGTTAATACTTTTTTTAAAGATTTTATTTATTTCTCTTTTAGAGGGTAAGAGAAGAAGAGAGGGAGAGAAACATCAATGTATGGTTGCCTGTCGTGTGTCCCCTGCTGGGAACTGGCCTGCAACCCAGGCAAGTGCCATGACTGGGAATTGAACCAGTAACACTCTGGTTCACAGGCCCATGCTCAATCCACTGAGCTACACCAGCCAGGGCTGATGTTAATACTTCTAATCCATGGACAGGGCATAGGCTTTCATTTATTTGTATCTTCTTCAATTTCTTTCTTCGGTGTTCTATTATTTTCTGAGTACAGTACTTTTACCTCCTTGGTTCAATTTATTCTTAGGTACCTTATTTTGCTTGTTGCTATAGTAAATGGATTTTTTCCCTAGTTTCTCTTTCTGATATGTCATTGTTGGTATGCAAAAATACCTTTGATTTCTGAATATTGACTTCGTATCTCGCTATCTTGCCAAATTTACTCAGTAAGTCAAGTACTTTTTTGGTGGAGACTATAAAGTTTTCTGTACATACTATCATATCATCTCTAAATAGTGACAGTTTTACTTCTTCCTTCTTTATTTGGATACATTTTATTTCTTTTACTTGTCTGATCACTGTGGCTAGAACTTCTAGTCTATATTGAATAGGAGTGGTAAGAGTGGACACCCCTGTCTAGTTCCTGAACCTAAGGGCAAAGATTTTAGTTTTTGTCCATTGAGTATGATATTGACTGTAGGTTTCTCATATATGGCTTTTATTATGTTGTGGTATGCTTCATCCATTCCTACTTTGCTGAAGGTTTTTTATCATAAATGAGTGCTCAATTTTATCAAATACTTTTTCAGAATCTTTTGCTATGATCATGTGGTTTTTGTCCTTATTTTGTTTATGTGGTATATTATATTTATTGATTTACAAATATTATATCATCCTTGCATTACTGGGATGAATTCCATTTGATCATGGTTATGATCTTTTTAATATATTGCTGGATCCAAATTGCCAATCCTTTGTTGATGATTTTAGTATCTATGTTCATCAGAGATATTGGCCTATAATTTTTGTTCTTACATCCTTACCTCATTTTGGAATTAGAATAATACTGGCCTCATAAAAAGAGTTTGGGAGTCTTGAATTGAAGACCTTGGGAGTCAGCCACTTCTTGAATTTTTTGGAATAATTTTTAGAAGATTTGGAGTTAGTTCTTCTTTGAATGTTTGGTAAAATTGGCCTGTGAAGCCATCCAATCCAAGGTTTTTGTGTGCCAGGGGTTTTTAGATTACTACTTCAATTTCACTAGTTGTTATTGCTCTATTTAGGCTTTCTGCTTCTTCTTGATTCAGTTTTGAATGACTGTATGTTTTTAGAAATTTGTTCATTTTGTCCAGGTAGTACAATTTCTTGGCGTGTAGTTGATCATAGTGATTTCTTACAATTCTTTGTATTTCTGTGTTATTGGTTGCAATTTCTCCCCTTTTGTTTCTGATTTTATTTACTGGGGCACTCTCTCTCTTTTTTTGATGAGTATAGTTAAAGGTTGTCAATTTTCTTTATCTTTTCAAAAAAACAGCTCCTGAATTTATTGATCCTTTGAATAATTTTTTAGGCTTTGTGTCATTCAATTTGCTCTGATCTTGATTATTTTCTTCCTTTTGCTCTCTCTGGGCTTTTGTCTTGTTCCTCCAGTTCTTGTAGATATAAAGTTTGTTCTTTATTTAAAATTTTTCTATTTGCTTTAGGTAGGCCTATATTACTATGAATTTCCCTCTCAGGACTTCCTTTGCTGTGTCAAACAGGTTTTGGGGTGTTGTGTGTCCATTTTCATTTGTTTCCAGGAGCTTTTTGTTTTCTTCTTACATCTCATTGTTAACCCATTCATTATTCAATAACATATTATTCAATCTCTATGTATTTGAAAGTTTTTGACATTTTTCCTTGAGGTTGGTTTTTGGTTTCAAGCCATTGTCATCTGAGAAGATGCTTGACATGATATCAATTTTCTTAAATTTGTTGAGGTTTGTTTTTTGTCCTACCATCATTTCACTTTCAGCCTATATAGATTTTGTTCTAACTGGCTCTCTTGTAGACAGCATAAATGCAGGTCTTTTTTTATCCATTCAGCTCTCTTATATCCTTTGACTGGAGCATTTAATCCATTTACATTTTAGATTTAATGACAGGTATTTATTCATTGCCACTATTTCCCTTTGTGCCTATTTTCCTTTCTCTCTCTATCTCTCCATCATTTTTAAAAATTATTTTATTGTTCTTCAATTACAGTTCTCTGCACTTTTTCCTCACCACTCCCTCCCCCCACCCCAACCAAACCCACTTCCCTCCCTTGCTTCCACCCTCCCCCTTGGTTTTGTCCGTGTGTCCTTTATAGTAGTTCCTGAAAACCTTTCTCCCCTCTGTCCCTTTCCCCCCTTCCCTCTGGCTATTGTTAGATTGTTCTTAATTTCAAAGTCTCTGGTTATATTTTGTTTGCTTTCTTCTTTTGTTGATTATGTTCTGGTTAAAGGTGAGATCATATGATATTTGTCCCTCACCACCTCACTTATTGCACTTAGCATAATGCTCTCCAGATCCATCCATGCTGTCACAAAGGGTAGGAGCTCCTTCTTTCTTTCTGCTACATAGTATTCCATCGTGTAAATGTACCACAGTTTTCTTATCCACTCATTTAATAATGGGCACTTAGGTTGCTTCCAGCACTTGCAAATTGTGCTGCTATGGATATTGCAGTGTATAGGTACTTTTGGATTGGTGTTTCAGGGCTCTTAAGGTATAATCTCAGCAGTGCAACTGCCAGGTCAAAAGGCAGTTCCATTTTTAGTTTTCTGAGGAAATTCCATACTGTTTTCCACAGTGGCTGCATCAGTCTGCATTCCCATGAACACTACACTAGGGTTCCTTTTTTCCCACATCCTCTCCAACATTTGTTTGTTGATTTGTTTGTTGATTTGTTTATGATGGTCATTCTCACCTGCCATAAGAAAACAAACAACCTTACAAACAAAACCTACACCAGCAAATATACCTTCCAACCACTATTGCTATATCAACAACAAATGAGCTAAGATTAATAAGGGTGGAAAGAGTAAGAATATCATACAAAAGGAAAAATATAAGATGATTAATGGAAAGAAAAACAATTACAAGATGGATGGAGGATAATAAATAATAAGAGTAGGCTATAGAAACAAAGCAAAGGAAACAAGAAACTAAAATTTACAGCATAAATAAATGGGGGGAATAGAGCAAACTAGAGCAAGCTAGAGCAAAAAACAGGAAGAATAACATGCATGGTTTGGAGGAAAAATAGTGAAAAATAAGCACCAAATTCAAGAAAAACAACCACTGCAGTGATACCCATAACAAGAGATCAAAGTTTCATAAAAGTGGAAACAGAATAATAATATTAGAAGAAAGAAAAAAGGAAGAAAAATAATTGTGAGATGCTTAAAGGAAAGAAGAATGACTTTGAGAGGATAGAGGGAGGAGAAATAATAAGTGTAAGGGTTAGAAACCAGGCTAAAAAAAGTAAAAAATAAAATTTAAATAAGACAAAGCAAGAGGAAGGTGAAGTGGAGTAAGACAGAGGAATAGTAAAATATGAGATTTAACATAGAAAAAAAACAGTGAACAACTAGGGATAAAACTAAAGAAATGCAACAACAATCCCAATATCACCACAACAAAGCAAATATTAATATAGGTGGAATGGCAATAAGAATATTATAAGACAAGGAAAAAGAATGTGATATGCTAATGGAAAGAAAGATGGTTTTGACAAGATGGAGGGAGGAGAAATAGAAAAAGTAAGGAATAGAACAAGAAATAGAAAGGGAAAAAATAAAATTTAAAAGAAGAAAGAAGGATAAAGGCAAAAATGTAGCAAGTGAGGAGAAGAGTAAAATATGAAATTGAAATTAAAATAAAAATGATAAAAATTTAAATATATAAAAAATAAAATAATAGGAACAAATTGAAGACAAATAAACAATGGTAAAAAGTTAGGCAGGAGAAATAATAGTGCAAATAATGAAAAAGAACAAGGAAGAATTCATCTCAGCAGAGCCTAGTGTTTGTTGGCCTACTGTCTTCTCCTTCAGGATCTATCACTGATGTCAGCCAATGTCCCAGTCTAGCTTTAGGCAGCCTGCTCATGGCTACAAGTTATCCAGTCTGTGCCTTTCTCCTTCAGGCTTGGCTGCTCCTCAGTTTTCTGTCTTGCTGGCTTTTTATCAGCACAAGGCCCAGGGCTGGTTCATTTAACATCCAACAGCACTGCAAGTGCCACCTCCACCTGCCTCCAGAAGAGGCCTCTCATGCAATCAGGAGGGTGGGATGCCTGGATCATCCCCCACCCTGGCAGGTGCTGTTTAGTCTTTAGAGAAGGTTGTGGTGTATTCCTCCACCACTGTGCCCCACATCTTGGTCTCTCCCAGATTATTTCCAGTAATCTTGAATTCAAATATTGATTTTATCATTGTAACTGGGCTGTGTGATTCTGAGAATGTGACTCATTCTCTCTGGGCCTCAGACTCATCAGCAACATAATGGGAAATAATGATATCTACTTCCGTTAATTTTATCTGACTGAAAAAAATTACTGCATACCTAATGGCTTAACCAACACAAATTTATTATCTTTAAGTTTTGTAGGATAGAAGTCCTACATAGGTCTCCCTGGGCTAAAATCCAGAAGTTAGGAGGGTTGTTTTCTCTTTTTGAGGCTCTGGGGAAGGAACCGTGTCCTTGTCATTTGCAGCTACTAGAAGCCAGCTAAATTTTTTGACTTGTGACCACTTCCTCTATCTCTAAAGCCAGTAACAATAGCAGGTCAAGTTCTTCTCACAATGTATCACTCCTACGTCCTCTCATGACTCCTTTTTCCACTCTTAAGGACTTCTGTGATTTCATTGTACCATCCTGGATAATATGATTTTCAGGTGAACTGATTAGCAACATTATTATGCCAGCATTCTTAGTTCCCCTTTGTCATGTAACATAACATATCACAGGTTCTGGGGGTTGGGGCATGGACATCTTAGGGTAGAGAGTGGAGGGAGAGGGCCTGTCAAACTATCCCACAAGGAAAGAAGCAAATCTAATGTAAGTACATTTCTTAGCAGATTTGCCTTGTTAGAGTGCACAGTAGCTGAAAATAATCATCAAAATTGATCATCACTCCCTATAGTATTAACTATTCTGTTACAAAATGATCCAGCCTATAGCACTAAAATGTAGTGATTAATGATTTTCAATGGTCATATGAGATGTCAACTTTGACAATGCTCCCAGTCAGGTTGTTTATCACATTTCCTGTTAAAGTGCTCTAGCAAATTAAAATACATTGTTAGGTTGAGTAGGTTTTTGGTGAAGTCTATAGGAATTTCTATGAACACTATCATGTCATCTGAAAACAATGGCAGTTTTAACTCCTCCTTTCCAATTTTGGATGCCTTTTATTTCTTTTTTATTTCTTTTTTTGTGGGGGGAGGGGTCTCATTGCTGTGGCTAGGACTTCCAATACTATGTTGGATAGGAGTGGTAAAAGTGGACATCCTTTTCTTCTTCCTGATCTTGTTAGGAAAGCTTTTAGTTTCTGCCCATTGAGAATGATGCTGGCTCTATGTTTCTTGTATATAGCCTTTATTATGTTAAGGTATACTAACTACCTCAACTACCATTTTGCTGAATGTTTTCATAAATGGGTGCTATACTTTATCAAATACTTTTTCTGTATCTATTGATATGATGTGATTTTTGCTTTTCCCTTGGTTTATATGTTGTATTAAGTTTATTGATTTGTGAATATGTACCATTCTTGCATTCCTGGGATGAATCCCATTTGATCATGGTGTATGATCTTTTTAATGTATTGCTGAATGTGGTTTGCCAATATTTTGTTGAGGGTTTTAGCATCTCTGTTTATCAGCAATATTGGCCTGTAGTTTTCTTTCTTTGTTGTGTCTTTATCTGGTTTTGGGATTAGGATAATGCTGGCTTCATAAAAGAGTTTTGGAGCCTTCTTTTTTCTTGGGTTTTGGTATTGAAAGATCTGGACAGCTGCATGCAAAAAAAATGAAACTTGACCACCAACTTACACCATACACAAAAATAAACTCAAGATTGGTAAAAGAAATATAAGTCATGATACTAAAAAAGAAATATAAGTCATGATACTAAAAAAGACCTAGAGAACATAAGCAAGAAAATCTCAGATATCCCACACAGCAATATTTTCACTGATATGTGCCCTAGAGCAAGGGGCATAAAGGAAAGAATAAACCAATGGGATCTCATCAAAATAAAAAGCTTCTGCATGGCAAAAAAAAAAATCAGCAAAATGAAAAGGAAACCAACGTAGGGGAAAATATATTTTCCAATAATACCTTAGACAAGGGTTTTATCTCCAAAATGTATAAAGAACTCACATGACTTCACTCCAGGAAGACAAACAATCCAAATAAAGAATGGGCAAAGGACCTGAACAGACACTTCTCCAAGGAGGACATACAGAGGATCCAGACACATATGAAAGGTTTCTCTGATGCCAATAAGCCATCAGAGAGATGCAAATTAATACCACAGTGAGATACCCCTTCACACTAGTCAGAATGGCCATCATAAACAAATCAATAAACAACAAATTCTGGCAAGGTTGTGGAGAAAAGGGAACCCTAGTACACTGTTGGTACAAATGCAGACTGGTGCAGCCACTGTGGAAAACAGTATGGAATTTCCTCAGAAAACTAGAAATGGAACTGCCTTCTGACCCAGCAATTCCACTGCTGGTATTATACAATAAGAATCCTGAAACATAGGTTCTTTTCAAAAGAACCTATTCACCCCGATGTTCATAGCATCACAATGTACAATAGCCAAGTGCTGGAAGCAACCTAAGTGCCCATTAGTAAATGAGTGGATAAAAAAACTGTGGTACATTTACATAATAGAATACTACTCAGCAGAAAAAAAGGAGGAGCTCCTACCCTTTGTGACAGCTTAGATGGATCTTGAGGGCATTATGCTATGTGAAATAAGCCACGCAGTGAAAGACAAATATCATATGATCTCACCTATAAGTGGAACCTAATCAATAAAACAAACAAGCAAAATATAACCAGAGACATTAAAATAAAAAATTAACTGATAGTAGTCAGAGGGGAGAGGAGAGGGGTAATGGGGAAAAGAAAGGAAAGATCTGTCAAGGAACATGTACAAAGGACCCATGGACAAAGCCAAAGGGGGATAGGATTAAAGATAAGAAGTAGGGGTGGGGGGGGGGGTGGGACCAGGGAAAGTGGTGGCAGGAAAATTGAGACAACTGTACTTAAACAACAATAAAAAAATAAATTTAAAAACATTAAATTAAAAAAATAAAAGATAAGAAAATAAAATAAATAGATTCTGAGGTAATGAATGAATGAGTTCTGAAATCTGTCTCCCACCCAGGTCTCCTATGCAGATCAGGAGAAACTGTCAACGTTTTAATCTTCTGACTCCTGGTGTCTCCCTGAAGGACATTGAGGCCTTTCAGCCTGACATGCCTACCTTCATTCTCCCCTTTACTTCCCCATCTCTCACCCTGTCTGTTATTCCTCCTGTTTTCTCTGCTTGTAGAAATGGCAGAGACCCTCTAACAACTCCATAGTTAATTATCCAGGCCAACTACTGGGGAGTCATTTTAGTCACTTCTTCAGAAGGGGCATGCCCACATCCTATAGGGTCTCTCTGGAGAAGGGTATAAAATTTATTCCCTTATTCTCTCCCACTTCTGATTCTTATCAAAGGTAAACTATTTCAGCAATCTTTAATCTAGCCTGTCCTTACACCAGCCTAATCCACTTTTCACCTTAATCCACGCTCCACTTTCTGAACCTTTTCCATAGCTCCCCACAGTCCTCAGGATAAACCTCAACTCACCAGGCATAGCAGATAAGGCCACCCTTCAGCTTCTCCTCATTGTGCCCCAGCCCCAAGGGCTGCCTTTCCACAATACATGCTCTTCCCTCTTCCTGGAAGGCTCTTTCCCCAGGATTTCAGGTGATTGTGAAGGACTATTTACTCACTTAGGAATCAGCTCAAATGTCATCAGAAAGGCCATCCCTGATCCTCCAGCCTCAAAGTGCTCCCCACCTAAACTTGTCATACCATGCTACTCCATAATGTCATATCAGATTTGTTTATCACAGTCAATAATTTTTGTATGTGTTTATTGTCTGTCTCTGCTGCTAAAATGCAAGCATTTATGAGGGTGGGTGCCCTATGTGTAGCACTCAGCCCTTGACACAGGCACTAACTCCACACAGTGCCTGGTATACTGGGCACCCAGCTAGTATTGGTTNCAGTCTTTAATCTACCCTGTCCTTACACCAGCCTAATCCACTTTTCACCTTAATCCACGCTCCACTTTCTGAACCTTTTCCATAGCTCCCCACAGTCCTCAGGATAAACCTCAACCCACCAGGCATAGCAGATAAGGCCACCCTTCAGCTTCTCCTCATTATGCCCCAGCCCCAAGGGCTGCCTTTCTACAATACACGCTCTTCCCTCTTCCTGGAAGGTTCTTTCCCCAGGATTTCAGGTGATTGTGAAGGACTATTTACTCACTTAGGAATCAGCTCAAATGTCATCAGAGAGGCCATCCCTGATCCTCCAGCCTCAAAGTGCTCCCCACCTAAACTTGTCATACCATGCTACTCCATAATGTCATATCAGATTTGTTTATCACAGTCAATAATTTTTGTATGTGTTTATTGTCTGTCTCTGCTGCTAAAATGCAAGCATTTATGAGGGTGGGTGCCCTATGTGTAGCACTCAGCCCTTGACACAGGCACTAACTCCACACAGTGCCTGGTATACTGGGCACCCAGCTAGTATTGGTTACTGAATATCAAATACCTAATTTAGAACCTGTCACTGTTGGAAGGAACACAGGGGGACACATCAACTCATGGAACTATGAAGAAATGGTTCCAAAATGTATTCTTGTGTTCCTTCCAAAAGTGACACATTCTAAATTAGATGTTTGAAAGAAGAAATCTCAGAGTACATGAAAGAGACTAGAATTCTTGCTGATCAGTGTAGGTAGAGGTTATTTGGCTGCTATTTTGGGGTAGTCTGTGCTCCCTGAAACCTACAAATGACTTAACAACTTCAAATTGATAGTGGGATTTACTCCAACACATGTGCCATGTAATAATTTATCATCATGACAGGTGCTGAAGAGTTCAAGGCAACTTGCTGATTCCCCACTTTCCTAAGTCAGAGCTCAGGAGGAAGTATATTTTGTTAGGGAAATTAGAATCCTCCAAATAGATTCTTCTATGTATTAGAATCTCTGATGGGCTCCAGATTGGATATTTCTGTTTACAACTTGGTTATCTTTATTTGAATCTGTCCAGTTTCAAGCATGCCACTAGGAAGATGTATTGCCAGCTGTTCTGAGTGTTAAAAGGCCAATTTTACCAACACAATATTTTAAATCCCATATGCACATTATGGTAAGAATGTGCTTCAAATAGAGAAAAACAAAAGTTGTTTAAAATAGATCTTGCTAGTATTCTGGGACTGCAAGACTCTCCAGGTTAAATTCTCTTTAACATAGAAATACCCACGGACATTTATATGAGACCATTTTTACTTCTTTAGTGCAGATGAGCCTCAAACTTGGACACCAGGATAGAAAAAAATTCCACTGGGCTTGAAAGTCATGTACTGGAGATATAAATGAAAAACATAATGATCTGGGTGAAGGCTGAGGACTCCTTTTACACTGGGGGATAAGAGGAAAGGAAACAGAGCAGCAAGAAAAGAACTAGTCAGCAAGTTGGAGGATGGGACAGCCAAGCACTAACTCCACCAGGACAATAGCCAGGCCCCCTAGTACTCCCAATTATTGAGCTTAGCAGTGCTCATAGTTCTCTCCCTTGCATAAACACAGAAAATGGCTCTTTACAAATCGGAAAGCAGGCACACAGCTCCAGAGAGATCCACAGTACAGGGCAAGGGAGAAAAACCATCACTAATCACTCATGTCTCTACTGAATACCTGGTGTGGTGGCTAGGCATTTATATCTTCTTTTATTCTGTGCCTAGTGCCCTAAATGACTGAAGATCATGTTGATACTATATGAAAACTATGCATAAAATTTTCTTAAGAAAAAAATCAGATTTTATAACAAATTCAGAATAGGGGAGAGGAAGGAACTGGGCCGATGGGGAGCAGGATTTGAAAACAAAATATTTCTTCTAAGCTAGGTAGTGAAAGGCAAATACCATATGATCTCACCTTGAACAGGAACCTAAACAATAAAACAAACAAGCAAGCAAAATATAACCAAACACACTGAAATAGAGAACAGGCTGACAGTGATCAGACAGGAAGGGATTTCACAGGAAAAAGAGAAGGATTTACAGGAACAAGTATAAAAGACACATGGACAAAGACTCGGAAGGGGGTGGAAATGGGAGGGAGGTGAGGAGGACTGGTGAGGGGGTGGGCTGGGATGGGAGTAAAATACAGAAAACTGTACTTGAACAACAATTAAAATAAAAAATAAAAATAAATTTTAAAAAATTAAAAAATATTTCTTCACCCCATGCCTATCATTGGGTTAAACTATGAAAATGTGTTATTTATTCAAAAACAAATTAAAAGTTTTAATATATATACATACATTCAAAGGAAGCTCTCTTCCAGCCAAGATGGAGGTGTAGGTAGAACCTTTCTCTCTCTCACACAACCAAAAGGTGGAAAACAACCAATCTAAAATCCATAAACAACTAGAAGCACCAGAAAATCAAACTGCATGGAACTCCAACAGCCAAGGGACTAAGGAAAAAAATCAACCAGAACACCCAGACCGGTAAGAACACAAGGCAAGGCCATGTGGGCAGGGCCAGCTAAGAAAAAACATGGCAACGTAGCAGACTGTGTGGGTGGGGATGGCTGATGGTGAAACTGGGACTCACCGTTGACAGTAGACTATGGTGGTTGCCCCGGTGGTAGAAACTCCCAGTCTCACCTGAGAGTTAGAAAGTGGGCTAGAGCCGAGCAGGTGAACTGCATTGTCCCCTCTCTGGCCCCTCCCACACAGGCAGCACTGCAGCACAGCACAAAGGGTTGGTTGACCTGCGGGGTAAATACCTAAGGCCCTGCCCCCTTACAACTTAACAGGTGTGCCAACACAAAGAAATACGGCCCAAATGAAAGAACAGAGCAAAACTTCAGAAAGAGACCTAAGCGATTAGGAGATAGCCAACATATCTAACGGAGAATTTAAAGCCCTGGTAAGCAAAATGCTCACAGAACTGATTGAGCTTGGCTGAAAAATGAAAAAAAACAAAACAAAGATACCCAAAATGAAATAAAGCAAAATATACAGGGAACCAACACTGACAGGAAGGAAGCCAAGACTGAAAGCAATGATTTGGAAGAAAAGGGGAAAATAAACATCCAACCGGAACAGAATGAAAAAAATAAGAATTAAAAAAAAGTGAAGAAAGACTTACAAACCTTGGAGACAACCTGAAATGTTCCAATATCTGAATTATAGGGGTGGCAGAAGGAGAAGAACAACAGCAAGAAGTTGAAAACTTATTTGAACAAATAATGAAGGAAAACTTCCCCAATCTGGCAAAGGAAATAGACTTCCAGGAAGTCCAGGAAACTCAAAGTCCCAAAGAAGTTGGACCCAAAGAGGAACACACTGAGGCACATCATCATTAAGTTACTCAAGATTAAAGATAAGGAGAGAATATTAAAAGCAGCAAGAGGAAAGGAAAGAGTTGCCTACAGAGGAGTACCCATAAAATTATCAGCTGATTTTTCAAAAGAAACCTTGCAGCCAAGAAGGGGCTAGAAAGAAATATGCCAAGTCATGAAAGGCAAGGACCTACATCCAAGATGACTCTATCCAGCAAAGCTTTCATTTAGAACGGAAGGGCAGATAAAGTGCTCCCCAGATAAGGTCAAACTAAAGGAGTTCATCATCACCAAGCCATTATTATATGAAATGTTAAAGGGACTTATCTAAGAAAAATAAGATAAAAAATATGAACAATAAAATGACAACAAACTCACAATTATCAACAAATGAACCTAAAAGAGAAGAAAAACAAGGAAAACAAAAACTAAGCAAACAACTAGAACGGGAACAGAATCAGAGAAATGAACATCACATGGAGGGTTTTCAGTGGGGGGGGGAGGGAGGAATAGTGGGGAAAAGGTATAGGGAAGAAACATAATTGTTAAGCATAAAGTACATGGGGAAAGATAAAAATGGTATATGAAACAGAGGACTCAAGAAACTTATGTGTACAACCCATGGACATGAACTAAGCAGGGGTGGGGGGACCCCAGAGGGAGGAGGGATAGAGGGAAAAAATTGGAAAAACTGTAATAGCATAATCAATAAAAATACTTTAAAAAGGAATCTCTCTAAACATAATGTATTGAAAGTTATCTGTGTGTGTGTGTGTGTGTGTATACACACACATACTTTGAAAGCAAGCTTTTTCCCCACGTAAGCTACCATTTCAGGGAAAGTGCAAATGAACATTATCTTGTCAGGGTAAACAATTTCTTCTAGCTTTCTGTCAAGCCTCTTTAAGCATTTTTATGAAGCTGAGCATTACAATTCTAAATTAAAACCTGTAGATTAGCCAAAGAGATTCCAAACCCTGTTAAAGAGTGGTAGATTACTAACAATAACAAAGCCTACAATCCTGTTTAGTGTTGTGTTAATTGACAAGATAATAAGCGTCAATTCTACATATATGTGTGTATTGGCTGTGTTGCTGCAATTACATGGCATGTTTTATTCACAGTTGAGGCCCAAACTGCTCCAGTGAGCACTTAAACTAGTTTCTCCCTCTCAAATACACATCAGAAATGTTTCCAGAATAACAGTAAACAATGGAAGATTAAAGGTTCTCTCTTTTTCCCCCATTCCACTGTAAGATAATGTCTAAACATTATCTTAAGCATTTATTAATGCTTAATAAAATATTAAGCATTCTTACACAGAAATTTAATTTTCACTACATCAGACAGGCAGTGAAATGCTTTAGGCCACCTGCTGACCACTTCACTTGCGTGGGTCCATGTAAAAGCTACAGTCTTTCCAAGTGGTTTTGCTGATACCCAACCAAGGAGAGGAGAAGGGCTGGATTGTCCACAGATGTGGGCCCCACTGACTGCTGGCTCCTGGGTAACAAATCCAAAAGAACTGTTTGATTAAAAGCAGACAAAAAAGAAATTGTATAAAATATGTAACATCAGAGGGTCAAATTCTGTTGTGTATTAACCATATTTTCATGAAGCCTGATTCTTTACCCACCTAAGGGCATGTGTTGGCTGTCATCATAGGGCATTAACAGCAAAGTCCCATTATAAAAACAAGATCACTCTAATGCAAACCATTAAGAGATCACAACAGCAAGGGCATAAAAGGTTAGCAAAAAATAGATAGAAGTACTTATTAGAGAGAATAAATAAAGAAAGAAATACCTGACTACACAGTATATGAAGGCAACTGGGACAGTGACAGGACTGCGGTGGAGTTCCATAAGTGCATGTATTATTATTGGCAAAGAAGCATGGTGATGTCATATTAGCTGTGTGATATTAGGTCAGAACACAGACTCTTGAGCAAGTTACTTAATCTGAGTCTGTTCATAAATATAGTGCAAGTATTTTTATTTATCTATATTTGTTTTCTTTACTCTTTGTGTGACTTCTTCTGTATATCTTTAGTTATAGAAGTTCTGTACAGCTGGACCTCAGGTGGTTCTCAGAGATGGTTGTTGTGTAGTTCAGTTATAATTTTCACGTGATTGTGTGAGGAAGCGAGCATACAATTTACCTACTCCACCATCCTACCAAGAAGCCATACTGCAATTATTTAAATAATCTAATATTTCTAAAATTACACAGGGACTTTCATTTCCAGAAGGATGAAGTAGACATACTTTCTGTGATTCTGCTGTGAAGTGCAACTAAAAATTCTAGACATTATACATAAAACAAACAAAAGTCTAAAAGGCAGAAAAAAGAAGTCAGACTGTGAGGGACCTCAAGACTAGAGTAACATGATTGAAAGTTCCCTGGAGTTTTCTTTTGCCACAAATATCCCAGGAAGATGCCAGGAAGATGCCACCCATCTGAAATACCAAAGGGCACAAACCTAAAAAGCCTGCTCTTTCTAGTCAAAGGAACAGGAGAGGGACAGCCCACCATAACAGAAAACTTAGAAAATAACTCCTCTACTGCAGGTGAACAACTGTGCCCACCACCCACCCACATCAGCAAAGATCAAATGAAAACCTTAGAACTCACCCTCCCCAGACAGTAATGAAGGGGCCTGACTACCATATGAGGGTGATGTCAGAGAGGGCTGAGAAGAAGGTCAGCATTTTCATTCTCCAAGGATAGTAATGAGTCCTCCTACCTATCATGTTGTTAGTTGAGACCATGTGGGGAGCCTAGCTTTCTACCCAAGCCTGGTAGTAATGAGTTAACCTTCCCATCCCTGCTAAGAGAATTTGTTGCCAGCAGATCTACTCTTTAAAAGTGGTTAAAGGAAGCTCTCTAAACATAATGTGTTCTATATTTGATGTTCTTGTTTATTGTGTGTCTCCACACTGGAATACATGCTGTAGAAGGGCAAGGATCTTTGTCAGCATTATTTCTCACTGTTGTATCCTCATTACTTTCAGTAATGTCAGAGTCATAGTGAGTGATCAATAAATAGTTGATTAGAGAATTAATTATAAGTTAATCTCTCTGTATTTCAAGGTCCTCAGCTATAAAGTGGAGTCAATGATACTTCTGTCCACATTAATATGAGGATTAAATTAGATAATATTAAAAAAATACAACTTTCCTAGGATATAAAGAACTCTTATAATCTGATTAAAAATGAGCAAAGAACTGGAATAAACATTTCTCCAAAGAAGATATACTAATGATGAATAGACACACAAAGAACATGAAGGGATGTTCAGCATCACTAATCATTAGGGAAATGCAAACCGAAACAGCAATGAGATACCACCTCAGTAGAATTGCTACCAGCAAGAAAAAAATGAAATAAAGGGAGGAAGGAAGGTAAGGGAGGGGGGAGGGAGGGAGGAAGGGAGGGAGGGAGAAAAAAGGAAGAGTTGGCAAGGAAGTGAGAAACAGAAACCCTTATGCACCACAGGTGGAAATGTAAAACAGTGCAGCTGCTATGGAAAACATTATGGTAGGTCAAAAAAAATTAAAAATAGAGTTACCATATGATCCAGAAATTCCACTTCTTGCTGTAGATCCAAAATAACTAAAAGCAAGGACTTCAACAGGTATTTGTGCACCGAATCTATAGCAGCATTATTCACAATATCCAAAAGGTGGAAGCAACCTATGTGTCCACTAATGATTGAATGGATAAACAAAATATGGTTTAGGATGGTGGCGAGATAGGTGGGAGTGAAGTCTACTGCCCCCTGTGCACAGGTGGGGCACTTAGCCAATCTTCTGAGGAACAGAGTGAACAGCCAATGGTATCTCAGCATATATGAAGACTGGAGGACAAAATTGTAGAGGACATTGAAAAATCAGATGCTAAGGAGAATGCTTTGGAACAATAAGGTCCCTGGGACCAGCATGGGGACCAGGGCAGCTGCAGCCCCAGGCCTGGTGCCTGCCCAGTCTGCTGCAAGATTCTTGGGAGAAAGCCAGGTCAATGGCTCCCTCCCCTGCCAAACAAGGTTTGAGCAGCATCCAGGAGGGACCTGGGTGCTTGAAGGCACATGGGGGATAAGGATGAAATGGCAAACACACAGGGGTGGTGTGCACCTGCTGAGACTGTGGATTCTGTCTGGGAAGAGCTGGGCCATTATGGGCTTTGGCCCGGTCAATCCCCAGTCTGGTTAGAGAGTTGGGCTGTGTGAGAGGCCAGACTCTTGTATGGAGCCGCAGGCTTGAGCAGGAGGAATTTTTCAAAATGAAAAAGAAAGAAAGAGGCACTCAGGGTCTGTTTGGGAAATTTTCTCCAGGCAGCCACCCCCACCTCCCGCAGTTGCACCCAAGCAGCCTCCCCAGCCTCAGCCATGGGCCCACCTCTGCAGCCAGGACTGCGACTGCACCCCTAACCCCGGCCCCAGAAACAGAGGGCGCCCAGCTGCACCCGCGACCCCAGAGGTGCACCACCAACCCAGCCACACCCCCACCCAGCCCCAGCTGCCACCACAGCAGCTGCACGCTCACACTTAAAACCCGGGTGCTCGCCAAACCCCTGGCCCAACAGCTGCCCATCCTGCCCCAGCAGAGGAGGCCGAGCACTCAAGCCAACAGCCCCAGGGAGAGTGCACATCCGTGCTAGAACCCACAGTCCAGAAGCTGCGGGTCCCACCCCAGTGGGTGAGGCCCTCACACACACAGCACCCTTTCACCCAGAAGCACTCGCACCCAATCCCAGCAATCCCCACTCAGCTTGCTGCAGCCAGGAAAACCAGCAGAACTGGTTTGGCTTATTTAAAGCCAGCAGGAGGCTTCCTCTTTTTTTTTCCCCTTGTTTTATTTATTTTCTTTTTTTATTTTTTAATTCCTTCTTCCTTTCTTTCTTTTTTTTTTTAAATTTCTTCTTCCTTCCTTCCCTCCCACCTTTTTTTGTATCCCCACAAATAAGATGATAAAATCTGGAGCTATGAAAGGACCAGAGTTAGACCCAAAAAGGGGTCATCCCAACAAATGTGACAGTGGGACAAATTTCACATTGCTACTCCAGAGAACTTGCAATTATTGTATATTTGTATTATTATTTGTTTCACTAGTTTTACATCTTTTATTTTATTAGTATTTTTTATTTCTCTCACTTCTGTTTAGTCTTCACTTGGTTTGTTAAATTGCATTGTTTGACTAGTTTCCCTTGTTCTCTCTCTCACAATGAATTTTTAGTTTTCTATCTTTCACTTCACTTGTGTTCCAGTAGCATACTATTCTAGGTCCTGTACTTCCTGTTCTTCTTATTCAGATCACATAGATTCTATCACATGATTGTTGCTCCATTACTATTTATGTAATTACAGTTCCATACAATTATAAATACTACACAGCACAACCTCAGACCTCATTTCACTTCACTGTTTCCAGAACTTCAATACTTGAAGTTGTGGTTAACTATTTTCTCCCACACTAAACCTATTTTTTAGCTTTTATTCTTCCTTTACCTCATAATCTGACCTCCCACAAGCTCCCTGCTTTCTAGATCCAACTCACAATCTTTCCACCCCCCAAAACAGCCTTATCTCTTTTCCACCCTTTTCAAAAAGTGGCTAGTTGGGTGAAATATCATGGTTAACACTATACACATCCAAAGAATTTTCTCTCTCTTCTCTATGTATTAGTACTTTAAATGCCATAGAATACATTCCCACTGTATTAAACCATTTTGCCTTCCCCTGCAACTGAACACAAACAAACAATGGGAAGATAAAGAAATGATCCCCAAATGAAAAGAAAGGGGGAAGCATCAGAAAGAATGCTAAATGAAATAGAGGCAACTCAACTATCAGATATTGAGATCAAGGCAATGGTTATTAGGAAGCTCAATGAACTCACAATGAACTACCAGAAACCACAGAGAAACTACAATGAACTGACTGCAAACTATATCAACATGAAAAAAGAAATAGAAACTATCAACAAGGGCCAAGAGGAAATGAAGAGTACAATTTCTGAACTGAAGAACACAGTAGAAGGAATCGAAAGCAGGATTGATGGAGCAGAAGATCCAAACAGTGAGCTGGAGGACAAAGTAGGAAAAAAAAAACACCCAGAAAGAGCAAGAAAAAAAAAAAAGAGGCTCAGAAAGAATGAAGAGGGATTAAGACAAGTACAAGACAATATAAGACAATATAAGACAATTAAGACAATATAAAACACAATAATATCCAAATAATAAGGATACCAGAAGGAGAAGTAGAAGAACAAGGGATAGAACACCTATTTGAAAAAGTAATGATGGAAAACTTCCCTAATTTGATGAGAGAGAAAAAGTCACACAAATCCAGGAAACACAGAGAGTCCCAATCAAGAGGAACCCACTTCAAGACACATCATAATAAAAATGGCAAAATTCCAAGACACAGAGAGAATCTTAAAGGCAGCAAGGGAGAAAAAGGAAAGTACATACAAGGGAGGCCCCATAAGGTGAGCTGCTGACTTCTCAATGGAAACGCTTCAAGCCAGAAGAGAATGACAAGAAGTATTTCAAGTAATGAGAACCAGAGGCCTGCAACCAAGTCTACTTCACCCAGCAAGGCTCTCAATCAAGATAGAAGGTCAAATAAGGAGCTTTCCAGACAAAAGAAGTCTAAAAAAATACAGCTCCACCAAACCAGCTCTGCAAGACATGCTAACGGGACTGCTTTCAGTAAAGGAGGAAAAGAGAGTAAGACATAGAGGAACACAGGTATGAAAATCGCAATGAATAAGTACCTATCAATAATTATCTTAAACATAAATGGATTAAATGCTCCAATCAAAAGACATAGAATAGCTGAATGGATAAGAAAGCAGGACCCACATATATGCTGCCTACAAGAGACCCACCTCAGGACAAAAGACCTACACAGACTGAAAGTGAAAGAGTGGAAACAACTTTTCCAAACAAATGGACAGAAAAAAAAGCCAGGGTAGCAATACTGATGTCAAACAAAATAAATTTCAAAAAAGGGGCCATAAAGAGAGACCCAGGAGGTCACTTTATAATGCTCAAGGGAAGAATCCATCAAGAAGACATAAACATTGTAAATATATATGCCCTCAACATTGGAGTACCCAAATACATAAAGAAAATCTTGAGAAACTTCAAGAAAGGTATTGACAGCAACACTATAATAGTAGGGGATTTTAACACCCCACTGTCAAAAATAGTTAGATCTTCCAAACAAAATATCAACAAAGATATTGTGGCATTGAACAATGTCCTATATGAAATGGACTTAACTTATATATAGAGAGAGAGTGTTTCATCCCCCTAAAAGCAAAAAACACATTGTTTTCAATGGACAGGAACATTTTAAAAGATAGATCACATGATGGGACTCAAACAAGTCTCAACAAATTCAAAAAAATTGAAAACATACCAAGCATTTTCTCCAACCACATAGACCTGAAACTAGAAACCAGCCTCAGGGAAAAAACTCCAAAACACTCAAACTCATGGACTTTGAATAGCATGCTATTAAACAATGAATTGGTTGAGAATGAGATTAAACAAGGAATCAAAAAGTTTCTGAAAAAAATGAAAATGAACTCACAACAGTCCAAAATTTATGGGGCACAGCAAAGGCAGTCTTGAGAGAGAAGTTCATAGTAATACAGGCCTACCTAAAAAAGATACAAACATTTCAAATAAACAACCTAGCCCTATGCCTTCAAGAACTTGAGGAACAACAAAGACAACCCAGAGGAAGTAAAAGAAGGAAACAACAAAGATCAGAGTAGAATTAAATGACACAGAGACTGAAAGCACAATTATAAGAATCAATAAATTCAGGAGCTTGGTCTTTGATAAGATAAACAAAATGGACAAGGCTTTAAGCAGACTAATGGAGAAAACAAGACAGAGGACCCAAATAAACACAATCAGAAATGAAAGAGGAAAAATTACAACTGACACCACAGAAATACAAAAAAACTTGTAAGAAATTACTGTGAAGAACTATATGCCAAGAAATTTGAAAACCTAGGTGAGACAGATAAATTTCTAGAAAAATATAATCTTCCAAAGCTCAATGGAGAAAAAGCAGAAAGCCTGAACAGACCAATAACAGCCAATGAAATTGAAACACTAATCAAAAAGCTTCCGACACACAAAAGCCCTGGACCAGACAATTTCACAGGAAAATTTTACAAAGCATTTAAGGAAGAGTTAACCCCTACCTTTCACAGATTATTCCAAAAAATTCAAGAAGATAGAAGACTCACAAACTCTTTTTATGAAGCCAGTATCACCCTAATCCAAAAACCAGATAAAGACATAACAAAGGAAGAAAACTTCAGATGAATATCGCCGATGAACATAGACACTAAATATCCTCAACAAAATATTGGCAAACTGCATCCAGCAATACATTAAAAAGATCATACACTATCACCAAGTGGGGTTCATCCCAGGGATGCAAGGATGGTACAATATTAGCAAATCAATAAATGTAATACACCACATAAACAAAACAAAAGACAAAAATCACACATCATATCCATAGATGCAGAAAAAAGCATTTGATAAGGTACAGCACCCATTTATCATAAAAACACTTAGAAAAGTGGGAATAGAGAGACCATTCCTCAACATAATAAAGGAGAGACCTACAGCCAACATCATAATCAATGGGCAAAAACTTAGAGCTTTCCCACTAAGATCAGGAACAAAACAAGGATGCCTGCTTTCACCACTCCTACTCAACATGGTATTGGGAGTCCTAGCCACAGCAATCAGACAACAAAAAGAAATAAAAGGCATCCAAATTGAAAAGAAGGAAGCAAAACTGCCCTTGTTTTCAGATGAAATGATAGTGTACACAGAAAACACTATAGATTCCACCAAAAAAAACTACTCAACCTAATAAGTGAATTTGGCAAAACAGCAGGATACAAAGTCAATATTTAGAGATCAAAGATATTTTTGTGCACCAAAAATGAAATATCAGAAACAGAAATCAGAAAAAAACCATTTGATGTAGCAACAAGAAAAATAAAATACGTAAAAATAAACCTAACCAAAGTGGTAAAAGACTTGTACCCAGAAAACTACACAACATTGAAGAAAGAAATTAAGGAGCATATAAACAAATACACACATGTATCATGCTCATGGATTGGAAGAATTAACATCATCAAAATGGCCATACTACCCAAAGCAATTTATAGATTCAATGCAATCCCTATTAAAATACCAATGACATATGTCTCAAATATAAAACAAACATTTCAAAAAATTATAAGGAACCATAAATGACCCCAAATAGCTGGAACAATTTTGAGAAAGAAGAACAAAGTAGGAACGATCACAGTCCTTGATATCAAACTGTATTACAAGACCACTGTAATCAAAACAGTCTGGTACTGGCATAAGAACAGACACATAGATCAATGGAACAGAATAGAGAGCCCAGAAATAACCCCAAATCTCTATTGTTAATATTTGACAAAGGGGGAAGAAGCATAAAATGCAGTAAAAATAGCCTCTTCAACAAATGGTGTTGGGAGCTCTGGACAGATAGATGCATAAAAATGAAACTTGACCTCCAACTTACACCATACACAAAAATAAATTCAAGGTGTATAAAAGACTTAAATATAAGTTGTGACACCATAAAAGTCCTAGAAGAAAACATCGGCAGGAAAATCTCAGACATTCCACACAGAAACATCTTCACTGATACATCCCCTAAAGCAAGGGACATAAAGGAAAGAATAAACAAATGGGACCTCATCAAATTAAAAAGCTTCTGCATGGCCAAAGAAAACAGCATTAAAATGAAAAGAGAACCATATTTGCCAATGATACCTCAGACAAGGGTTTGACCTCCAAAATATATAAAGAACTCACATGACTCCACTCCACGAAGACAAAAAAATTTTTAATGGCAAAATACTTGAATAGACACTTCTCCAAGGAAGACATACAAAGGGCCCATAGCTATATGAAGAGATGTTCAACATCACTAGCCATCAGAGAGATGCAAATTAAAACCACAATGAGATACCACCTCACACCGGTGAGAATAACCATCATAAACAAATCAACAAACAAATGTTGGAGAGGATGTGGAAAAAAGGAACCCTAGTGTAGTGTTTGTGGGAATGCAGACTGGTGAAGCCACTGTGGAAAACAGTATGGAATTTCCTCAGAAAACTAGAAATGGAACTGCCTTTGACCCAGCAATTTCAATGCTGGGATTGTACCCTATGAGCCCTGAAACACCAATCTAAAGGAACCTATGCATCCCAATGTTCATAACAGCACAATGTACAATAGCCAAGTGCTGGAAGCAACCTAAGTGCCCATTATTAAATGAGTGGATAAAAAAAACTGTGGTACATTTACACAATGGAATACTACACAGCAAAAAGAAAGAAGGAGCTTCTACCTTTTGTGACAGCATGGATGGATCTGGAGAGCATTATGCTAAGTGCAATAAGTGAGGTGGTGAGGGACAAATATCGTTATGATCTCACCTTTAACTGGAACCTGGTCAACAAAAGGAAAAAGCAAGCAAAATATAACCAAAGACATAGAAATTAAGAACATTTTGACAGTGACCAGCAGGGGAGTGGAAGGGGATAATGAGGGGAAGGGTTTTCGGGAACTACTATAAAGAACACATGGACAAAACCAGGGGGGAGGATGGCAGCAAGGAGGGGCAGGTGGGTTTGACTGGGGTGAAGAGGGGAGTGATTGGGGGAAATGTAGACAGCTGTAATTGTTCAACAATAAAATAATTATGTAAAAAAGGTCTATACATACAATAAGGAGAAAGAAAAGTCAGCAATTATTGTTTAATGGATACAGAGTTTTAGTTCCCAAGATAAAGAGCTCTGGAAGTCGATGGTGGTGATGACTGCACAACAATGTGAAAGTATTCAATGTCAGTAAATGGTACATTTAAAAATGATTAATGTGATAAATTTTATGTTACATGATTTTACCATAATTTTCTATAGCTAAAAAACAACTTGAACTATATCAGCAACCTAGTGAAAAGCATTAAATGGTAAATTAAAGAAGTGGAGTAGAAAACTTATATCGGACAACCTAGTGCTTTTTGTCTAAAATTATGGTTGGGAAAAGAGAATAGAGCTATGTAAGTAGGTCTCATTCTTCTTCACCAGATTGGCAAGGCCAACCAAGAAAAAGGTGAATGTCAGGGAAGGGCCAGTGTCGGTGGCTGCAATGACACTACCACCTGAAGTTAGGTTGCCAGTACAGTGTCTCAGCAAGAAAGAGAGTAAGTTTCTGGAATCCTTTTACTGCAAAAAAAAAAAAAAGAACAAACAAACAAACCAGAGCTGGCTATAGGAAAACAATTAGATTGGGCCTTGAAAAACAATCAATACATGTTATCCCAATACCCATAGCCCAACTTTGTAGTTTATTCAACAGAGCTTATGGAAACAAAATTGAGGAAGAGCTCAGGAAACTAAATTATGACTATCAAATTCCCATTGGAGAGTAAAGGAGCTTCTTTACTAATAGAATTGAAGACATACTTAGTTGGAGAAGTAAGTTCCTGAACCTAAGGGATCCTTGCCTAGTGGAAGAAAGTACTCCAAGAAAAGATCAGAACACTAGCAGGTAATTGACTAGAGTGGTATTTTTTCTCTTAACTGGGGGACCTAAGTGGCATTTGCTGGGGACATATGATCAATGCCTTCCTTGATAGTGACCTCAAACTGATGTGATCCATGCTTCCTGAATCTCATTCTTTAAGTAAACTCATTTGGCAAAAGTTTTAATAAATTTTATTGAAGTAAAACTAGTAAACAATGTCCATACCCATGTGACCACCTCCCAGATCAAGATATAAAATATTTTCATTATACGTGAAAGTCCCTTGATGCTGCTTCACAGTCACTGTTCCTTCCAGAGGGTAACCTCTATTTTACCTTCTGTCACCTTAGATTAGTTTTTATTTTTCTTGAACTTCACATAGAATCATACAGCACATACATTGTTTTGTTTGTCTTTTTATTGAATATATTGGCTTTGTAATTAATTCATATATTTGTATGTATTTGTAGCTTGTTTGTTTGTTTTTATATTGATGAAGAGTCTTCCAAAGAGGAAAACATTTCCAAGCATGATGGACCCTGAGAGGAAGATACAAACGTGAGTAAGACATAGCATCTGCAGAGGACACAGCATTTGAGAGCTTGATTTTTAGAGTCAGAAAAATAGGTACTTGAATACCTAGGGGTTTTTTTAAGCAAAATAACAGTTTATTTTAACCACATCTGGAAATTCAACAAGCTAACAAACTTGAAATTAACTAAACTTGAGCATTTTTTGAGCATTGAATATTGCATATATTTTATTTACAGTGAGAATACTTTTTAAAAAGATTTTATTTATTTATCTTTAGAGGGAAAGGAAAGGAGAGAGGGAGAGAAATATCAATGTATGGTTGCCTCTCATGTGTCCCCTGTTGGGAACTGCCTGCAACCCAGGCATGTGCCCTGACGGGAAATCGAACCTCGATCGTGTGGTTCGCAGGCCTGCTCTCAATCCACTAAGCTATACCAGCCAGGGCTGGGAATATTTTTTTTTTAATCTCAAGTCTTAGTCACATATACAAGCCCTTATTTAATCTGTGTAAGGCATGTACACAACACAAATAATAATAATGCCACCAAAAAGTGTCCCCAAAACTGAAAGAGATGGGATAAGTGAAGTACATAGCACAATATTTAGCCCTTAGGAGGTTTTTAATCAATGCTATTTGTTACTGTTATTGTTATTGTCATTATTACAATGTTCACAAGCTAGTGAGGAAAAAACCTATCATAATTAACTATGAATACAAAACAGATGATCAGATGTGTTAGTATAGAGGTGAAATGTGCTTTGAGGATACAGAGAGAAATAAGAGATTAGTTTGGGCTAGAAAATGCTGGTAAGATTTCTCACAAGATTCATAAAGAGTTGGGTGTCAGCTTAGAATCTGTGAAGTGCAGCTGTAATATTAGTGATCAAACCTGCAGGAAGGAGCTAGTTGATGTCATCAAAAAGCATCAAGTGTGAAACCCTATAGCCTTACATTTCAATCTAGGCTCTGTCATTTATTAGCCATAGGATTTTGGTCAAGTAATTTAATCCCTTTAAGCTTCAAGTTTGTCATTTATCATTTTTGACATCATTTGTCATTTATGTTATTTATTTGACAACTCCTATTTCTAATAGTTATTGAGAATAAAAATAAATATTTATCAAACCTGGCACACTATGTATTATACAATGCACACATTTTAACAATCACACTAACTGAGAAAGTAAAGGTCCACACACACTGTTCCTCTTGGGGTAAGGCTGAGGCTTTTTTTCCAAAAGGGAAATATCATGACCAACAGGGTTGCATTTGCCTACAGCAATAACTTTTACAGTGGTTGTAATGAGGCATGAGGTAAGAAGCTAGAAAAAATCCTGGGCTAGTGGAATGGGGAAATAGACAAGATAATCAAACAAGGCCAAACAATTTGAATAACTTACAGACAGCTAGTGAATCACAAGACTTTATCTTCCCCAACTGAGGACACTTCAGATGAAGTGGTTTATATATCTCCTCCCTAACTGGAGAATAATTAGCTTAAATCATCCTAGTCAGGGAGATAGAGATCAGAGATGCAATTACTGCCATTTGTGCCAGCCAAACCCAAGGACAGAGGAAGTCAGGGGAGCAAGTAACAAAAAACCCAATAGACAGCCCCAAGACAAAAGTAAATCAGTGAAGCCAATCAGAGAAAAATCCCAAACTCCCCTATACACTCATATTGATGCATCAGCACATTAAAAACACACCTGAAAAGCTGATGAATATTCTTCTGAAACCCTCCCCCAAGATTCTCACCCTGCAGAAGAAAGATAAAAACTCTCAACACAAAGGATGCTTGTATGGACTCTCTCTGGAACATGCCCATACCTTTTCTTAAGCATGAACTTTTTACTTTCTTTCTCCTAAACTCTAAGGGTCCCCATGAGATTTGCAACTCTGAGAGAAGTGGGAAGCAGCAGGTCCTCCCTGGCTTACCCCCTGAACCTGTGTCCAAGGCCCCCTTTCCTCTGACTTTACAGAGAGCTAACAGCAGTCCCACTTGGGTTTACTTCTTTACAAAAACGTTTCTAGGGACCCAAAGCAGAGCACTGCCTAGGCTTTTTCCTGTTGCTTCTTCTACCCTAAGCTCTTCCTTAGTTTCACTGTCTCCAGAGTTAATAAACATACTCTCAAAATCACCTGGACTGTTGTGAAATCTTTCCCGCATAAAGTCCAGAAACCACACACTACTGGCCAGCCTGAGGCAGTCCCTCTCAGGGCCCAGTCTTGTCCAGTAACAATAAGACATTTAGAGGAATCTAGCAGTTTATTCAAATGGGGAAATGCATATATATATATATGCATATATATATATGCATAATTCCATGAAGTCCAAGTTCTAGGACTTCCAAAAACATAGTTCATGGAGCTGCTAAGCTTCCAGAGCCCTCAATGAAGAACTTACCAGCAGAAAAAAGAACAAGGCAAATCATCAAAGGCAAGAATCTTAGAACCACCCTCCAAATATCTGCCATTTTATTTTGCTAAGTAGGGAGCAAGATAGTGAATCCAGTGTGAGAGCAAACTAGGTAAAAATACTTTTCTGTGATTACATTTTTTCTCACTCAGTTTACCAGACTTCAAGCACTATCACTATTGTCTTCAATCTTGTGCTGCCTCAGGCAGTCGGTCTTGTGTGCTTGTCAGTAAGTCGTGTGAAGTTATTTGTCAAACCCTGCTTGCCGTCTATACCTTTCCTTCCCCAAACTGATACCCACTATAGGAAACTCAAGTATCACCCTCCCATTGTCAAAGAACCAGACTGACTAAGGACTTTTGTTCTTTTTTTTATAATGTAAGAATAGCTGCAATTTTATTGTTTTTTTATTTGATCACTTTTATTGTTATTCTATTACAGTTGTCCCAAATTTTCTCTCTTTGCCCTCCTCCACCCATTTCAACTCCTGCTCCCACAGTCAATTTCCACACTGTTGTCCACGTCTATGGGTCATTCATACATGTTCTTGGTCTAGTTTCTTCCCCTTCTTTCTACTATCATCCCTGCCCCCTACCCTCTCTAGTCACCTTCAGTCTGTTCCATGTTTCCTTCTGTGTGGTTCTATTTTGTTCCTTACTTTATTGTGTTCATTAGATTCCTCATAATTATAGGTGAGATCATATGGCATTTCTCTTTCACCAACTGGCTTATTTCACTTAGCATAATATTATCCAGTTTCATTCATGCTGTGAGAAAAGGTAGGAGTTCTTTCTTTCTGCTGCATAGTATACCATTGTGTAAATGTATCACAGTTTTTTTTTTTATCAACTCCTCTACTGGTGGGCACTTAGGCTGTTTCTAGCACTTGGCTATTATAAATAAGGCTTCTATGAACATATGGGTGCATATGTTCTTTTGAATTAGTGATTCGGGATTCTTAGGATACATTCTCAGCAGTGGAATCACTGGGTCAAAAAAGGCAGTTCCATTTTTAGTTTTTTAAGTAAATTCCATACTGTTTTCAATGGTAACTGCACCAGTCTGCATCCCCACCAACAGTGCACTAGGATTCCTTTCTCCACATCCTCACCACCACTTCTTTGTTGATTTGTTAATGATGGCCATTCTGGCAGGTATGAGGTGATATCTCACTGTGGTTTTAATTTTCATTGCTCTGATGGCTAGTGATGTTGAGCATCTCTTCATATATCTATGGGCTCTTTGTATGTACTCCTTGGAGAACTGTCTATTCAGGTCCATTACTCATTTTTTTAAATGAATTGTCTTCCTGGTGTTAAGTCATATGAGTTCTATATATATTCTGGCAACTAAACCCCTGTCTGATGTATCATTGGAAAATATGTTCTCCCATATAGTTGGTTCCCTTTTCATTTTGATTATGGTTTTTGTTGCTGTGCAGAAGCTTTTCAGTTTAATGTAGTCCTAGTTATTTATTTTTCCTTTATTTCCCTTTCCATGGGAGATATATTGGCAAAAATATTGCCACATGGAATATCTGAAATTTTACTGCCTGTTTTCTGCTAGGATGTTTATGGTATCAGGACTTATATGTAAGTTTTTATTCACTTTGAGTTCATTCTCGTATATGGTGTAATTTGGTGGCCTCATTTCGTTTTTTTTTGCATGTACCAGTCCAGTTCTCTCAACACCATTTATTGAAGAAGCTATTTTTACTCCATTGTATGTTCATGCCCCCTTTGCCAAGCATCAGTTGACTGTGGAGATTTGGGTTTATTTCTGGGTTCCTTGTTCTCTTCTATTGTTCTGTATGTTTGTTCTTATGTCAGTACAAGACTGTTTTGATTATAGTAGCCTTGTAGTATAGTTTGATATCAGGTATTGTGACTCTTCCTGCTTTGTTCTTCTTTTTCAAAGTTGCTGAGGCTATTCAGGGTCTTTTTGGTTTCATATAAATTTTTGAAATATTTGCCCTTGATCTGTGAAATATGCCATTTGTATTTTAATAGGAATTGCATTGAATCTGTAGATTGCTTCAAGTAGTATGGACATTTTAATAATGTTAATTCTTCCAATCCATGAATACGGTACATGCTTTCATTTATTTGTGTCTTCCTTAATTTCTTTCTTTAGAAATTTATAAAAGCTTTCTATACTTTTCTCATTGTAGGTCTTTTACCTCATTGATTAGGTTTATTCCTAGGTATTTTAATTTTCTTGTTGCTATAATAAATGGGATGTTTTTCCTAGTTTCTCTTTATGTCATTTCATTGTTGGTATACAAAAGTGCCTTGGATTTCTGAATATTGAATTTGTATCCTGCTATTTTGCCAGGTTAATTTATCAGTTCGAATAGTTTTTTGGTGGGGACTATAGGCTTTTCTATCCACACTATCATGTCATCTGCAAATAATGACAGCTTTACCCCCTCCTTTCCAATTCAGATACCTTTCATTTATTTTTCTTGTCTGATTGCTGTGGCTAGAACTTGTACTATGTTGAATAAAAATGGTGGAAACAGACACCTTGTTGTGTTACTAAACTTAAAAAAAAAGCTTTTAGTTTTTGCTCATTGAGTATAATGTTGGCTGTAGATTTCTCATTTATAGCTTTTATTATGTTGAGGTATGCTTCCTCTGTTCTCACTTTGCTTAGTGTTTTTATCATAAGTGGGTGCTGGATTTTATTTTTATTTTTCATATTTTCTTATCCATTCAGCTACCCTATGTCTTTTGATTGGATTATTTAATCCATGTATGTTTAAGGTTACTATTGATAGGGACTTATTCATTGTAATCTTTCCCTACATGCGTTTTCTCTCTCCCTCCCACTGTCTTTCTCTCTTTCTTCTCCTGTCTATAGCTGTCCTTTTAGCATGTCCTGCAATGCTGGTTTGGTGGAGATATACTCTTTTACCTTCCTTTTGTCTTTGGGAAGCTCTTTGTTTTGCCTTCTATTTTCAATGAGAGCCTTGCTGGAAAAAGAATAAGAATATTATACAAAAAAGAAAAGAGAATATGAGATATCTAAGTAAAGAAAAATGATTGTGAGAGGATAGGGGGAGGAAAATGATGAGTAAGGAATGGGATCCAGGCTAATAAAGGGGAAAAAATAAAATTCTTAACTCAAGTAAGCAAAGTCAGGAAGAAGGTAAAATAGAGTAAGACAGGGGCAGAGTAACCTATGTTATTTGAAATTTAAAAATAGTGAACAAATAGGAATACCATTGAAGAAGAACAGCAATAAGCATATTATATATGTCAAACAAGCCACACTTTACAAAGGTGGAAAGGAAATAAGAATATTATAAGAAGAGGGAAAAAATTTGAGTTGACTAAATGAAGGAGGAATGCTTTTGAGAGGATAGAGGAAGGAAAAATAGTAAGAGTAAGGAATAGAAAAAAGGCATAACATGCGGGAAAATAATATTTACAATGAAAATGAGAAGGGCAGGATGAAAGCAAAATGGAGTAATACAAAGGAAGGGTACAATGTGAGATTTGAAATAGCAATAAAAGAAAAATAATTAAATCTAAATAAAAAGAATAAAGAGTAAAATACAAAGAATAGTGAATTAATTGGAATACAATTGAAGCCAAAAAAATATTAAAAAGCTATGTGAGCAGAAGAAAAAATGAAAATTCTGAAAAAGATCAAGGTGAAATTTGTCTCAGCTATTTGGTGTTTACCTTCTGACGTCTCTTCTTGTATCCACCTCTGCTTTTTTTTTTTTTTTTTTTTTTTTTTTTATCAGCTCAAGGTCCCAGGATGGGTACTCCAATTTCTGGCAGCACCACTTGTATCACCTTCACCTGCCTCTAGAGGGAGCTTCTCCTGCAATTGGGAATATGGGACCCCTGAGTCTCCCTTGAGAGGCACTGTTTAGTCTTCTGGGAAAATTGTGTGTGTGTTTCCCCGCCCCTGCACCACCCATCTCCGTCCGTCCTAGCTTATTTCCAATAATGTATAGTTTCTGATGAACTAGCTGTCAGTTTCAAGCGAGGGGCCAATTGGTCTAAGTCAGCTCTTCTTGCTTGGTGTTTTGGGCTTTTTAAAGTATATTTTATTAATTGTGTTGTTACAGTTTTCCCAATTTCTCCTTTTATTCTCCCTCTGCCCTCCCCACACCCCCTAATCCTACAGCCTTCCCCCATCCCCTGCTTAGTTCATGTCTGTGGGTTGCACATATAAGTTCTTTGACTTCTCTATTTCCTATACCCTTCTTCACCTCTCCCCATCTGTCTTATGCCTACCAATTATGCTTCTTATTCCCTGTACCTCTAACCACCATTTTCCCCTCCCCTCACCACTAAAAACCCTCCCTGTGATGTCCATTTCTCTGATTCTCTTCCTGTTCTAGTTTATTTAATTTTTGTTTTTGTTTTTTTTAGGTTCAGATGTTGATAGTTGTGAGTTTGTTGTCACTTTACTGTTCATAGTTTTTTATCTTCTATTTCTTAGATAAGTCCCTTTAACATTTCACATAACAAGGGCTTGGTGATGATGAACTCCTTGGTGACCTTATCTGGGAAGCACTTTATCTGCCCTTCCATTCTAAATGATACTTTTGCTGGATAGAGTCATCTTGGATGTAGGTCCTTGCCTTTCATGACTTTGAATACTTTCCAACCCCTTCTTGCCTACTTGGTATTGATGGAAGCTCTGTGTGCAGTGGAGGCTGGGTGAAGTCCTGATTCCTCTTTGCTGCCTCATTTCTGATCGTCCTGCTTTGCTGGCATCAGTAAAATAAGGCCCTAGGAACCAGTGTATTTTATCTCCCTGAAAGAACTTCAAATGGGCCTTTTAGGCACTCCTCTTTCTGTCTTTCTCTTGTGGAAACACTCTGCATAGGGTTCTTGAGCCTGATCTGCCTGTTTTGCAGATCTTCCCCATTGGTGGTGCTTTCCATCCTACAAGAGATGGGGGCTGGGTGTGACCTATCCTTCCCAGAGGTTCTAAGATTGTCAGGGAATGGGTCTCTATCTGGCTGAAAGTAATCTCAGGTGTTCACCTCCTGCCCCTCCAGTTCCCAGCCCACTGCCCTCCCAGCAGACAGAGTCCCAGACTCTGCAAAGCCTCTGCCCCACCAGCTGCATCTGGCTGGGGCTGAGAAATCCACTCATTTTGCACCTTTGTGATCTCTCTGCCCAGTTTCACTCAGTGGGAGCAAACTGTGCCCTCAATCTTTTCCCCTTGCTAGCAGAGCAGCTAATCATGAAGTCCCTGCCCAACACACCTCAGCCCCCTCTCCACCTTCTAAATTGTCCCTCTGGGCACTCCCACTGCAGCACTGAGTCTGGCTTTCCGTACACATCACCTCACCAAAAACCCAAGAGTCTCACACACTGGCCAGCCTCCTCTGCCCATCCAGGTACAAATAGAATCCCTCTTTCTGGCACTTTCCTGGTTGGCACTTGCTGATGCTATGGGTGTGTTGCTCACATGTGTGTAGCCTGGATCTCCCTGACTTTGGGTACCCAAGTCACTCCCAGCCTGGGTCTGGGGGTTGCCTGCCCTGAAGGGGAGGGAGCTGCAAAGCTGCAATCTCTGACCAGGCTCTCTGTGGCTGCAGGTGCCACACATGGGATGTTTCCCCTTCCACCTATAAAATATCATTACCACCCACTGTGAAGCATCTTCTGTACTCCTTGGCTCCCAAAGTTTATATCAGCTAGGATTCGGTTGAATGTTCAATGTATTTTTCGGAAGATCAGCCAGGTGTCCAAGTTGGGTGCAAGTGCAAGCGGACTCAGCTTCTACCCACTTGGCCGCCCTGTCTAAAAATACGAATTATTATTCCTTAATGGTTTTTCCCCAGATTGCTCAACACTGTGTATAGATAGCTTAAATGTTTCATGATATTGTGAGATTCTTGTATAGAAAAAATTATGTATTATCACCAACTGTCTGTAAATGCTACTGTCTTGTTTAGAATGCCAGCTTTGATTTAATGTTGACAAAAAATGATTATCAATAAGCCTGATTCTCAGTATTTTTCTTCCATCATCATCATAATCATGCTGTTTCTTGCTCATTTGTTCACCCCTCATTCTACTTTCTGCCCTTCTGTATATCCCAGGAGGCTGATCTCTACATATTGCACCACCCAGATGTCCTACTTGTGTCCTGATTGGTTCAGTCAATGGGAGACACAGGCTGGAGATTGGAACATGGGGTATTTCTCCCCCACTCCCTTCCTAATTTGCCTGATTTCTAGCTATGGCTGTCTCCCTTCAACCCAGACTTCTATCAAGTGGCCTCTGCTCCAAGAACCCAACTCTCACTCAGCTCCATTATACAATCTCCTCTGTTTGCCTCCCCAGGACAAAGGGTGGTAAATCCTTCACTGGTGCTAGCCTCCAGGTGCTTCAACACCTATGTTTAGTTTTCTCACCCTGCCTACTGAGTAAACCTTTCATAGATATCTCTGGTGCCATCAAAGTTCGATTCTGTGTCCTGCCAGGAACTTGACAATAGTCATTTCTAACATTACCTTCTCTATGATTATTGTGTACTGATTTCTCCTCATGTATCAGATGCTGTGCTGACTGTTTCAAACACATTAACACCCAGCCTCATAAAAAGTATTATTTTACAGATGAAAAAGTAGATTTGGCAGTTTTATAGCTCTTACTGTAGGTAATGCAACTAATAAATGGCTGATACAAAAGGCAAACTCAGTTCTTTTTAATTCAGCAATTCTTTTACACCACCCACAGTTTTCCTGTCCATGTCAGAGTCCTGGAGTGTTTTTTACAAATCTGTATTCTGGGAAAAATACCCAGAGCCCTCTGCTGAGATAACCAGCTCTACTTTTTATCTTGACCAGTTTGGTTGCCTCAGGGTCATCACCTGATCCAAGGTGGACAATTGCATAGGCAAACTGACAATGTATGGTGTATTCTGGCATTAAAACCCTGATCACTGTGGACAACCATAAATCAGTGAGGCAAATAAAACTCTCCCTCCCAAGTTTAAATGAAAAATGCTAAGGAAATTGATCAGGAGGTAGAGGGAGGAGGAAAAAAAACAAAGAAGCAAGCTATGAGAGTGTGACATGGCCACATGGTGGAACAGTGACCAACAATGCAGTAATAAGATGGCGTGTCCCTGGAGCCAACTTGAAGCCTGAGCAATGATTATTCTTAGCTTCTCTTGAGATGTACTTCTTTCTATCCATCAACATAACAGTGATCTAAATAATGATTGGTCATGTCTTCCCTGACCCAGACAAATTTGATTGAGTTGGCACATCCTCTGTTTTCACACAAAGCTCTACGCTAATACAAGTGAAATAGCCTCCCTACCAGTCTTGCTGCATTTATTCTGACCACCTCCCACTCTCTAAACCATTATGCACATTGAAGCTGGAGTGATTTTTCCAAAATGTCCAGTTACTGTCCAAAATGTAACTTTATTAACTTTCTTACTTAGTACTCACAAATTATTTCCTATTCTTTTGACATAGACTGAAAATCCCCTGTGGTGGCCCACAAGTTCCTGTATTGTCTGGTCTCCATGCCTCCTCTTCATTCTCAGCTGGAGCCTCCGTGCCCCTCTACTCTCCAGTCCAGCCACACAGGCCTTTCAGTTCCCTCTTCATCACACTCCTTCCTGCCACTGAGTGTAGCACAGGCTATTTCATCTGCCTACAACATGGATCCCTTTTCCTTTCACACGCTTAATTTCTGCTCATCATCAACCACCACTTCACCAGGGATGTATCCCTGACTCCCATGACTGACACCAATCTCAATGGAACCCTCCTTGCTTGCCCTTATAATAATCCATGAGTGTCACTGGGTGATTAATCGATTAATATCAATCTTTTTTTCTGATTATAAGCTCTCTGAGATCAAAGTCTGTATCTGATTTTGCCTCACTGTTATGTCTCCATCCCCAGTATATTGTAAGGTGCCTGGTCCACAGTAGGCACTCAGATGTTTGTTGAATACATGAATAGTTTAATGTCTATGTATAACAACAGTGGGTAAATCTCCTGTAAAAGTGCCACTGTATGCTTGTTTTGGAGTAAATGACAATAGTAACAGTAGGCAAGAGACTGTTGCTTAGGATGGGCCAACACACAACAGGAGAGCAGAGTATGTGTGACTGTATGCAAAGTACCCAGGAGCAAGCTCTCCACTTGGAAGGGTATCTCAATCCTTCTACAGTCCCAATGTCTGCTTAGCATCTAAGAAAATGCCCAAAAGGTCAGTGGCACTTGGATCTCCTTTGCTGAGTTTCATTTGATCTTTCAGGTATATTTCCAAAGAGTTCATGTCAACAACTTCATATCCAAGATATTGCAGGTTTGGTGCCAATTACCTGCCCCAACCCAGCTTCATATCCTATGAAGGAGATAATAATTTTGCAGAATTTCTAGAAAATCAAGAGGAATTCCCTAGGAAGACCATAAAAGGTCCAGTATATTATAAAGTCCAACTTCCTATTTTGATAAGAAAAATGATCTCTTGACAAGCTGATGCCAAAACCAGATCTTGAACCTAAATGTCCCCTTTAAGAATATAATACAACCAAGGATATATGACTAAGATATGGCTAAGTTCTATTGTTCTTATTGGCTTTCTCAAAACCCTCAAGCTATCCGGGGCTGATATATCAAGCACACATTGATATGGTCTTTTTAAAGGAGTAAGAGTCATCCTCCCACTTCCCATCTGGCCTCTTTCTAATTTTCTCATATATCAGGTGAAATAACATCCCAAATTGGAGATCTGATCATGTCATTCCCTTCCTTCCCAGTGCCCTTAGGGTAACAACCTGAGTTCTTTCTAAGGCTCAACCACGTTTTGGCTCTGGCCTATGACTGCAGCCTCACCTTCCACCACTAGCTCTTTCCTTCTTCAGGTTCCACCCACACTCTATTTCCTTTGGCTCTTCACTCATGCCACAGCTTCTCCCATGTCTGAGTCTCAGCATACTCTGTTTCCTCTGCTCATGACACTTCCTCCTTTTTCACCTTCCAATTCATTAGGCTCAAAGAAAATGCCATTGCCCTGACATGTAGAATGAGTTCATCCTTCCCTGTCTTCTGTATGTGCTCTGTCATTAGTCTTTATCAAGCTATATGTTTAATATTTATCTCCTACACTAGACTCTAAGCCCCCAAGAGTTTAGGAATCTGTCCCTACCATTCACTAATGCATCCCCACTCCCCAGTACAATGCCTAGTTTCTTAGGTAGGTAGGCTATACTGCCAGAAAAAAATAAACGTCAAACCTCAGCATTTTACAGAAGTGATTTTTCCTTTTTTATGTGACAGTCCAGAGTGAGGGTTTCAGCCTCATGTCAGTTTTACTCTATATAACCATATCTGGACACAGGCTGAAGGGTCTCATAGCTTCAACATTTGACTTCCAAATTATCTCTGATAATTTCTATCTTAATCAGCTGGAAATGGGAAAAAATGTATAAGAGCTCATCTGAAAGGTGATCAGTTCTCTTCTACCTCTTGTCCATTGGGATGGATTTAGTCACTTTCCACATAAATACCAAAAGACTAGGATATGCGGGCCAGCCATTGTCAAGCACTTGACCTAAATGTGTCGTGGGAAGAAAGAATTTTAAAAGACAGATAAATGGTTGTTCCACCAAAATGCTCAGTGAATATTTACTGAACATAATTAATCTTTTAGCCATTGTATTGTCCTACTTTAGATGCTAATATCAATACCCAAACTCCCAGAATTATTATGTTTCTTTCATTTTGTTGGCAGCATTTCAATATCCAAACAACTGGCTTCAATAAAAGGTAAGGTGTAGGCAACTAAAATGTATGTTTCTTCTCTACTATGACAGGATGCCAAGAGTAAAAATAACAAGACATCACAGAATGCCAAAGATAAAAGGAAACTGTGGATAAATCATCAAACATTCATGCTGTTCTTTTTTAAAATTTTGGAACTGAGATCCAGTGATAAGAATTAGCCCACCCAAACTTAACCCATTAAAGGCCATGTTATGGTGGATCCCAATTCCTAAATCAGTGTGATTCATTTGGGGGCCAGCTATCTCTCCATTGCTGGCACCCTCACTAAGCCCAGAGGAAGACAATTAACAACTAATTTGTGAATGTTCAGTGAAACTCCAATGCAATCAACCCCCAACTGCCTCTGCTGATTGAGGGAAAACAGTGTGGCCAACTCCTAAAGTATAAATATTTGTCCTCAGAATTGTATTTTTAGGAATACTATGCAGTAGAGAGAAAAAAAGAGCTCCTTCCCTCTGTGACAGCATGGATGGAACTGGAGAGCATTATGCTAAGTGAAATAAGCCAGGTGGTGAGGGACAAATACCATATGATCTCACCTTTAAGTGGAACATAATCAATAAAAGAAAAAATTAAACAAATATAATCGGAGACATTGAAATTTAGGACAATCTGACAGTAACCAGGGGGAGGGGGGAGGGAACAGTGGGGAGAAGGGTTTTCAGGAACACATGGACAAAACCAAGGAGGAGGGTGGAAGGAAGAGAGGAAGGTGAGTGTGACTGGGGTGCAGGGAATGGTGGTGGTGGGGGGGGGAAATGCAGACAACTGTAATTGAACAACAATAAAATAATTTTTAAAAAATAACTCCATTTTTATAGGTAAAACATCTTTTAACTTAACACTATTGCTATGGCAATAAGAATATAAGGAAAAAAAACACTCATATACTTAGATCATTATCTTACTTCAAGACATATGACCTAACATGTTTACAGAGAAAAAGGCACAGATGGATATGACTATATTGTGATTATTTTTTAGTAAAAATATTAATGTTTTCATTAATATTTTAATTGACTAGATGGCTAGTCAATGCCACCAAAAGAAGACTCTTTTATTTTCATATTAATAAGTCTTCATGTTAATGAAAATATTATTTTACACTATCACAACATGAGATCCATAATTTCTGTTTTATAATTTACAGAATTTCAGATATTTTTGATATTTTTTATGAAAATATCATGTCCATGACATAAATATTCATGACATTTTAATGCTTCCTCCCTCTGAAAGGCTAAGGTGGGGATTGTAACTCTATCACCTTCACTGCCCCCCCACCCCACTCACGAACACATTCATTGTTACTAGTCCCAGATTCTACATTTGTGCCACATTTATTCCCATGCCTTAAGAAAACACAGGGTCATCATGGCTTATCTTCCTAAAATGTGTTTAATTCAATTGTGACACGTGAACTCAGACTTTTCTCCTATAGGTCTTCATATCCAAAAATAACGAATAATACAAAAAGTTCTAAAATGAGGCAATTCGGACAGCTAGCTGTACTGAGAGTTGTGTTTCTATTACAGTAAATTGCCAGAAATTTAATCTATCAAATGTTTAATATTTAGGGCTCCATGTTCCAGGGCAGGTGAGGAGAAAGAGGCAGAGCATTGTTCTGAGGTTCAAGCCTCAGTTTAGCACATATATACTGAGTCCTACAACATGCCAGGTCCTGGGAATGAGCAAAGGTTAATGAGATGCACTAATTGTTCCAGGAAACACAATCTAGAACTGCACTGTTCAATATGGTACCCACTAGCCACATGTAGATATCAAACACTTAAAGCATGGTTAGTTTGAACTGGAACATGCTATAAGTATAAAATATTCAATATATGTCAAATTTAGGAGATGGTAAAATAGAGTAATACATTTCAGTCATCTGTATTCATCACATGTTAAAATGATATTTTTGTTAATTTAATTTTTTTTTACTTTTTTGATGTGGCCACTAGAAAAGTTTAAATTATTATCATGGATCACATTACATTATTTTTGGACAGCACCATTGTAGAAGGTAATTCATACAGATAAATGATGTTTTAATGTGAGGTTGTGATAAGTTTGTTTAGAGAAGAATAAAGAAGGGACATGTAGCCCAATGTCAGGGTTTGGGAAAGTGTCCTACAGAATAAAATGTTGGAGCCCTGGCTGGTATAGCTCAATGGGTTGAGCACAGACATGCAAAGCAAAGGGTTACTGCTTTGATTCCCAGTCAGGACAAATGCCTGGTTTATGGGCTACATTCCCAGTGGGGGGTGTGGGAGAGGCAACCATGCATTGATGTTTCTCTCTTTCTCTTACTCCTTCCCTTCCCCTCTCTCTAAAATTAAATAAATAAGATATTTTTTTTAAAAAAGAATACAATGCCTGAAAAACAAAATCTAGAGGCAATATGCATCATGGTCAATATGCATCATGGTGAGGAGCCAGACTGGCTATGTGACCTTCAGCAAGCTACAAAACCTCTCTGTGCCTCAGTTTTCCCATCTATAATGTAGGCATGATGCTGAAACCTCCTCAAAGGACTGATAGAAGATTTAAATGAGTTAACTTGTGTACATGCACTGGATGAGTGGCTGGCAAAGAGAATGAGCTCCATAATCATTCAATAACACTGTCTGCCAGAACCAAAGCTCAAGGAAATCAAAGATTATTCTCTTGATATTGCTCATTGCTCTATCCTCACAATGAAGGCAATGGGGATTGGTAATCAACACTTCCTACTAAATTCTTTATTTTTTGAATTTTTATTTTTGTAATATATTTTACTGATCATGCTATTACAGTTGTCCAAATTTTTCCCATATTGCCTCCTCCACCCGGTTCCACCATTCCCTGCAGCAATCCCCTTGCCCCCTTAGTTCATGTCCATGGGTCATACATGTAAGTTCTTCATCTTTTCCACTTCCTATGCTGTTCTTAAACCCCCCCCATCTATTTTGTACCTACCAATAATACTTCTTTTTTAAAAAAGAAGTATTATGATTATGCTATTACAGTTTCCCCATTTTTTCTCCCCCTTAATCCTCTCCACCTTGTACACCCCCTCCCACCATCTTTCCCCCCAACTTAGTTCATGTCCATAGGTCATACATATAAGTTCTTTGGCTCCTCTATTTCCAATACTATTCTTAACCTCCCCCCTGTCTATTGTGGGCCTACCTATTATGCTTCTTATTCCCTGTACTTTTTCCCCTATTCCCCCCTCACCTTCTCCCTGCTGATAACCCTCCATGTGATCTTCATTTCTGTGATTCTGTTTCTGTTCTAGCTGTTTGCTTAGTTTGTTCTTGTTTTTGTTTTTTAGGTTCAGCTGTTGATGGTTGTGATTTTTTTGTTATTTTACTGTTCATATTTTTATCATGTTTTTTTTTCCTTAGGTAAGTCCTTTTAACATTCCATATAATAAGGGCATGGTGTTGATGAACTCCTTTAACTTGACCTTAGCTGGGAAGCACTTTATCTGCCCTTTCAATCTAAATGATAGCTTTGCTGGACAGAGTAATCTTGGATGTAGGTCCTTGCCTTTCATGACTTGGAATACTTCTTTCCAGCCCCTTCTTGCCTGGAAGGTTTCTTTTGAGAAATCAGCTGATAGTCTTATGGGAACTCCTTTGGAGGTAACTCTCTCCTTTTCTCTTGCTGCTTTTAATATTCTCTCCTTATCTTTAATTGTGGATAATGTAATTGTGATGTGCCTTAGTATGTCCTCCTTGGGTCCAATTTCTTTGGGATCCTCTGGGCTTCCTGGAAGTCTATTTCCTTTGCCAGATTGGGGAAGTTCTCCTTCGTTATTTGTTGAAATAAGTTATAAATTTATTGCTCTTTCTCTTCTCCTTCTGGCACCCCTGTGATTTAGATGTTGGAGTGCTTAGAGTTTCTACCTATGCCTCCATTTTGGCCAGAACTCAAGCAGCATATGCTATTTTATAGTCGGTGGAAAACACATGTTATGCTTAAAGGAATGGAGGAGATGGAAGAAAGCTGGCTATTCTTATGGATTCCCCATCTATAGAGCAATCAGACCTGTACTTCAACCAAGGGTTGGAAAATGTCTGGACTCCACAGCCTTTGTAGGGATACCCTTCCAAGGGGATATTCCAAAGTGGCAGATCTCTCCATGAGCTTTGAAGTTAGATAGACATTCAAATCTTTTCTCTGTCACTTCTGAGCAAAATGGTCTTAAAACTCTTAATCTCTCCATGTGTCAATTTTCAATGTGCAAAATTGAGGTACAAACAGTGCCTAACTCCCTGGGTTTTACTAAGCATTAAATAAGATTGTGTTTGTAAAGCACCTGGTCCATAGTAAGAAGGAAGGCATCTGTCATTATTTGAAAGCACACTTGTAGCTTGGAAATTTACCCCTTCCTCTCCAGAAGGACACAGCCAGCAGGATCAGAGACTACTGTCCTCTGTGAGAAGTTTCAGACCCAGTAAAGCAATTTTTATACTAAGCTCTCTTTCTAATTATTCTTGGTCATTAAGAAGTCAACTAGTCAAAATTATAGAGGCAGTATTTACCTCCTGAGGAATTAAGATATTTCCTCTAAGTAATTTGCTTTTTAAAGACAGTGCTATTTATAAACAGAGATTAATGTTAGCCATTTAAATTCATAGTTACCACCATATAGCACCCCACCACTTCAAATACACACACTCCAGGAAAGGCAAACATGAGCTAAAAGGAACATGCCCATCTCCCTGTATGTTAATGAGCAGGAAAATCTTGAGTAATTTAGGAAAATCTCATTTTTAATTTAAGTTTCCAGGTATGGCAGAGGTAAAGTTATGGGAGGAGAAAGAGATAAAAATAGAATTATAAAAGCAGGGGATTTTCTAAAGCTGAGCTTTTAGGCTAGATGGAGGAGCAGCCACTGGGTACACAGGTGGAAGCAGGAAACATAAGACATAAACCACAGGTCATGGTGAGACTGAGCATCAGAAACCAAGAAAGAAATCAAGGAGTAGGATATTCATTTGTGAAGCACCTAGTATGAGCTACAGAAAAAAAAAGACAGGCAAAAAAATATCACTGTATCTTATGTTTTCAACATGGATCCAAATTCAGGTTCTGTCACTTACTAGCATTGTGTCCTCAGTAGGATCATCTCCCTTCATCACTGATAAAATTCTATAATGCTGGAGAAAGAAACTAGGTTTATGGACTGGGAGAATCTATGCAGTAAAGACATCAATTTTCCCTATATTGCTTCCTAGGTTTAACGTAATTTCTATAAAAATTTAAGGTTTTTTTAAAGAGTCAAGCTTATCCTAAAATTTATATAAAAAGAGAAAGGCCCTAGAATAGCCAAAATCATTTTAAGAAAAAAACAAAAATAAAGTGTCAGGAATCACTCTTTCTAATATTAAGACTTACTATATGGCTACAAGAATCAGAACACTGTGACAAAGGGTAAGACACATAGGTCAATGAAACAGAAGAAGGGACCCAGAAATTGACCAACACGAGTATGCTGAACTGATTTTTTATAAAGAGGCAAAAGCAATTCAGTGAAGAAAGGACAGAGTTTTCAACAGTTGGTGTGGTCATCGACAGGTAAAAAAAAACGAACCTCTACCTAACTCCGACACTGACGTGTGCACTGACAAGCAGTGCCTGCAGCACCATGGATGAGACATGAAACAAATTCACATGGACTACCAAGTCCTGTGGAGAAAAAGGGCCGGCAAGGCTACTCCCTCAAGGGCGGGAGGGAGCCTCAGAATGGCCTTGCTACTCTCTCAAGGGGAGAGTGGCTTGGCACATCCGGGCAACTCTCTCACCAGAAGAGAGAAAGTGCTCCGACCCTTGCCTAGTCAGGCTTTTTTGGGATTTTTGCACAGGCATTCAGGTACAAGCTTATGAATCACGGATAGACAGTAAACAGCAGAGAGTATACAAAAAAACATTAGAGCTTGTCCTTAAATCAAGGTCTATCAACCAAAAAGGTATAAAACTATGGGAAAATAGAAACTTTTAACTAAAAGCATTCTTAGCAGAGCAGATCTCACAGGTTTGTTAAGAATTCTTTATCTTGCCAGATTACCCGGGCCCTGCATGAGCTGATGAAAAGTTGCACCGTTTTTCCATCACAGGTATTCAGGCTTAAGTGCATTAGAGCCAGGAAGCACTTCTTCCAGAGGACATGGGGACTGGGCTATATTATAGTAGTCAGGGGAGGCATGAGGGCCTATCACTCCCTCCTTGTCGCAGCTCCCCAAGTCCTGCCATGATGGCCTCCCAAGTGATCATGTCTGGCCTAGGTTGCCCCTTCTCTGAGGGGTCTCACTAGTCTCTAACCATCTGACCATACTTTGGGGGCATGGAGATGAAGCAGGGGCAGCATCTGCTGCCAGAGACAAGCCTTGTCTCCTCAATGGCTTGCATTCCGGAGGTTGCACATTCAGCCTTAAATGGTTGTAATTCCTGAAACTAGGCAGAACAGTTCCCAACACGACACATTATACAGAAATTAACTCAAATGGATCATGGATTAAAATGTAGAACATTAAGTTATAAAACTATTATGCATGGGACAAATTTTTCATAAGAGAATAAATTGGTAAGTTGGACTTTATAAAAATTGAAAACATTTCTTCCACAGAAGAGCCCATTGAGAAAAATAAAAAGGCAATTTACAGACTGGAGACAACATTTGCAAATCATAAATCCTATAAAAGACTTGAATCTTATTAATAGATACACAACTCTCAAGCCTCAGAAATTGTTTTAAATTCAGTTATAAAACTGGCAAAATCCATGAACAGAACTGAGCAGGCGTTTCACCAAGGAAGATGTACAGATGGCAACTAAGCACATGAAAAACTATCCAGCATCATTAGCCAGTAGGATATACAAATTAAAATCACACTGAAACACTATGACACACCAACAGAATGACTAATAAACAGTGACAGTACAAAGGCTGAAAAGGATGGAGAAAAAACTGGATCTCTTACACATAGTTGATGGGACTGTAAAATGGTACATCCACTGTAAAAAACAGCTTGTAGCTTCTTAAAGAAAAACTGGGCTTATCATATGACCCAGTAATTATACTCTTGGGTATTTATTCCAAAGAAAACAAAAACTACGTTCTGTATAGTAACTTGTTCCTGCAAGCTTGATTTGTAATAGCCAAAATTATAACACATTCGAATGTCCCTCAAAGGTGAATGGTTAAACAAACTATGGTACATTCATATTATAAACCACTATGTTAAATGGTATAATAATCCCTATGGCTATTATGAAAATTAAAGGTACTATACAAATTATTAAAGTACATTATACTTAGTAAATGCACAGTACATTGCAGGTCCAACTTTCTATCCAAACCAGGTTGCTGCATACACACATGTCCTCAACTTACTTTAGCTTAGAGCAAAGAAGTAGGAACTTCTGAGTGAGGATCAAAGAGAAGGGTAATCCATTTGCAACCTCAAGAAGTCTGAATGATTCAAGCTTCAGGCTAAATGGTATGGGAAAATGGCCTGGGGGAATGGAGAGAGCTATTTCCTCAATGGCAGGAAAGATGCCAACACATTGACTGGAATACTGGGCAGATTTTTTAAAGATTTTTTATTGATATTCTATTACAGTTGCCCCAGTTTTTCCCCCTTTGCCCTCCTCTGCCCATTCCACCCCCAACTCCCACAGTCAATTCCCACACTGTTGTCCATGTCTGTGGGTCATTCATACATGCTTTTTAACTAGTCCTTTCTTCTCTCCAGGACTATTTACCTCCCCCTCCACTCTGATCACTGTCAATCTGTTCAATGTTTCCATGCTTGGGGTTCTGTTTTGTTTGTCAGCAGATGCTTATAGACACAAAAATTGTAACAGCACCATTTAGCTCGAGTTTTTACTTGAGTTTTACTTACTGCTCAAAGATACAGTGAAAACTGAGAAAGCCCACATACTTCCTCCTTCATCAATTTCTTTTAACTCTTGTTCTTTCCTTTCAACTTTAACTGAAAACAATAGATAGTTAAAACTTTCCAATGTTTTTTCTCTAGACTTGAAAAAAAATCTTGGTTTTCTTCCACGGTCTATGAGCAGCATCTTCTAACCCTGCCTACATTTCCCAATCAAACACCTTCCAGTTTCTAGACTCAAGCCACAACTATCTCATCTCAACTAATCCAACTGATCTGAGATCCATGATCTAAGCCTTTCCACTTACTGCTTTCTGAGCCTGGGATGCGCTGCACAACCTTAACCCCAGTGCAACCCCACATTGTCACCAAACAGGCTTCTTCTCATCCTATGGGTCTTAGTTAAAATGCTAATAACTTAGAAAGAACTCCAAGACAGCAATCTAAATAGCTTTCCTCCTAGACCCACTCTGTAATTTTGGTTTTTTTTTTTTCTGTTTCTGGACCTTCTTTGCCTCATACACAACAAGTCACAAACATGAATATTACATATGTCTATGGAGGAATAATTATCAAAATATATAACATGTATGTATACATAGTTCCTCTTGGTTATTATTAATATCTCCACTAGACTGTAAGATATATAGAGCAGAGTCCACAGCTGGTTGTGTAATCTCCATATGCTAAATTCCTTAAGAGAGTACCAAGAGCACAGTGACTGCTCGAAAGTCAGATTATTCTGACTGATCAGTAGCCTCTGAATGGATAATTATTGCACATAACATAAGCTGAAAGCCGTGGGGTTTTTCTTTTTCTTTTTTATTCTTATTTATTTATTTATGCAACAGCATTAGCACCTGGTATCTGTGTTGATCCTGGGAATATAATGATAAATAAATGTATGATCCCTGCCCCATGGAGTTTGCATCCCAGTTGGGAGAAAGCCAGTTAAACATCCAATAACTGTAATGTAAATTCTATAATAGGGACTGTATTAGGGACTCAGAAAGGAGGCAGCTTAAGAATGGTCTTCATTCTACCTTGTGCAGTTTTTGGTGTTGCTACCCACTGGAAAGAAATGAGTTAGTACTGACATTTCAAGAAATGTAAACCAGAAAAACCAGCTGAGAGATCACCGAGTTTGAGGCAGTGAGTCAAAGAGATTGCTTATCTATCATAACATCAAAGAGCTTGTTCTGTATATCATTCTGCTTTATCACACTGGCTTGAGGTGATAATCTATCTGACAAGTAATATTAACTCCCCAAGAGTAGAAATCTATCTTGTTCAATGAGGTATCCTCAGTGCCAGAGACTGAGCTTAGCCCACAGGATGTGCTCCGTAAATATTTTATAGATCAGAAAACTCAAGTGTAGAGAGATGAGTTTTTTTTCCAAGGTCACATGGAAAGCAGGTGGTAAATCTTATCCTAATTCTACCAATTTTATTAATCCTGAAAAAAAATTATTCCCATTGTTTAAAGGTCCAGGATCAAACTCTCCCATGTCCCACTCTCAGTAGGGGACAAATGGCTCAAGAACAGGGCCAGGTTGACACATACTTTCTAACCCTGTTCCCCTCAGTTCCCACGGAGGATATAATCCCATGTCTGGGGAAAGATTACTTCTAATTTTAGGCTATATCATTGTGTATGTCTTCTCCCACAGCTGTCGGGAAGGGCTCAGATCTGGAGAAAGCTATTGCCACCACTGCTCTGATTTTCAGAAATTCTCTGACCCTGATGGTAAACTAGAAAAAGCTACTGTCCAAAATCTGCTATAAACCCATTTAGGAATTTCACAGAGGTTAAAAAAAAATAACAGGCACCACACCATAATGGCTGGTCCAAAGAGCCTATAGCTCCAGCTCAAGGACCCACCATGTTGATTCATTCACCAAATATTTATTGAACACCTACCATATGTCATGAGGTGAATTATGTCATATGTGAATTAAGCACTGGGCTTAATACAGTAAAAAGCTAACAATCCAGCAGTCTAGAGAGATATGCTGAAAAGCAATTAGAAAAAGGATGATGAAATACTAAATATGCATAAAAGAATAAAACAGAGGTACTATCTTGGTGTGAGTGGTCAAAGAAGGGCTCCTGGAAAATTAAGGCATAACTGAGATCTAAAGAATGAGCAAGAGTTACAAGTCAAGGTAGTGGGGTGAGGATGATAGCATTCCACAGTGTGGAAATGGCAGGTGCAATGCCATAAAGCATGTCAGAGACCTATGAGAGCCGGTAAGTCATTGCTGAGGAAGGGGAAAAAAGTAAGAAACAGTATGTGATGAGGTTGGGGAGGCGGAGAGAAGCCAAAAGTCACAGAGGCATAACCTGAGGGCAGAACGAAGCCACAATGGTTTCTAAATCCAGGAAGAATAAATTATACCAACTGCAGATCAGATTGGGGTAAGGGTGGGGGTGAGACATGAAAGAATGGAGTAACTGTGGGGACGCACTCCAAAGGTAAGCTAATATGATGGTTTGGACTAGGGTGGTGAATATGAGAAACATTTGGAAGGTGGAATGAACAGAATTTGATCATTGATTGGCTGTGAGGTTAAAGGACAGGAGCAGAAAATTATGATATTTCAGTTTGACTTTGGGGGAAAAATGGGTGGTAGTCCCATTTCCAGAGAAGAGAAAGACTGAAGAATCAAAATATTTGAAGTAAGGTGGGGGTGGGAAGGAGCCAATGAATTCCATTAGAATGTGCCAGTTTTAAGAGACATAGCATTCAGCTCTCTTGGAGGGATTGGGAGTCCTCTTTTGGCTTTCACTGGTAGATGTAATCTCTTGAGGAGAATGAGCGTACAGAAGCAATAATGGGCAATGACTGTAGAGGAGTGTATCATCATTCCTAACATGCCTCAGTCCTTCCCGTGAAGCGTTCTTTGCAGCTAGCACATGGGTGAGCATTTGGGATTGAGCTAAATGCAAACATAGCTCAGTATAACAGTGAATCAAGTGACCTTAACATTTTCAATTTGGAAGATATCTCACAAGCTGTGGTTGAAAACTAAAAAGCCTCTCCATTTATGTACTATTTATATGTTTTCCTTCAATTCACTTATGAGAACTATGTACTTGGATTTGATTTATGTTCAAACTAAATGCTCAACAATCTTCCGAAGCACATATTTTTCTTTAGCATATTTTATTCCATATTTCTGAATAATCTAATTGTTTAGTGGAATACATTCTGCATAATCCCAAAGAGATTATGTTTTGAAAATCTGAAACTGTAACACTATTTGTGTATGCAGAGAGGTGGGATGACTCAACAGTTAAAAGTGGGTTAGGTAGCCAAGGCTATGTCTGGCTCCAAACCAGTAGCTGCCTAGCTGGTGGCTTAAATCTTGCTGAGTATCTGATACTGCACCTGTAGAATAGGGATAATGATAGTACATATTCAATATGGCTACTGCAAAGGTTCAATGAAATAGCCCACAAAAAGATTTAACACGGTGCTTGTCTAGTAGCACTGGTAGCAACTTGACATGTTACATTAGTTAATAACAAGTTTATTATAGCTAATTATTTATAAAACCCAGGTGGCACAATAGATTAGGTTTGTACTTTCTCTTTATTCTTACAGAGACAAGTAGCCAACCCCAAATAGAAAGACCTTTTTTCTGAATTTGACAAGCATACAGAAAAGCTTGATTTTGAGGATTTCATGATCTTACTGTTGAGCATCACTATAATGTCAGATTTGCTACAAAATATATGGAACGTAAAATGATCAAATAAACAGCTTTAACTATGTAGTTAGACAAAATAATGACTAAGGACAGTGTTAAATAATTAAAGATCATCTCCCTTTTTTTTTCAATTAATTGATATCCTGACATGCATCTGGGATAGCATGGCTGGTTCTGATTGCTAACACTCAGACCCAGTATAACTCCAAACTCCATTAACACTCTTCAGGAATTTCTGAATAATATGATCTCTTGGTGTTTCACAATATGAAAGATTTATACTATTGAATATCACATTACTCTTGCTGAGTTGATAGTGACAGAGTATTTTCCTTATCGTCGGTGAATCACTCATCATTCGTTCATTATGCGACATTTTCTGAGCATCTGCTCCGTGGAACTGCTGGGGATGCAGTAATGAACCAGCAGACCATCTCTGCCCTCACACATGTCTGGGGAAGTGTAACAGTGGAGATGAACACTGATCGATGTATAAATCAATTGCATATGCAGTGTAATTAAAATTGTAATAAAAGCTACAGGATACTAAAAGTGATGTTACCACCTGACCTGGTCTCAAAAGTCAAAGAAGCTTTACTGACAATCTGCAAAAGACAAAATTATGGGAGAAAAACAGAACAGATCAGTGGTCACCAGTGCTGTGGGTGGGCAGCAGAATTTTCCACATGAGAAAACTTTTAGGGGGAGATGGAAATGTTTTGTATCTTATTGTGGTGGTGGTTTCATGACTACATGCATTTGCCAAACTCTTAAAACTGTACTCTAAAAATTGTGAGTTTTATTGTATGTGAGTTATTCTTAAATAAACATTACATAAGACCAAAATAACAACAACAACATCCTTGTAATCTGTGACCATGGTTTAAAAGACCCTGAGATTATGATCTAAAAGTGGCCATTTCTTAAGGACCCTCATCCTTTATGGTCACGAATGTATTCCTGAATTTAAATTATATCTATATATGAATTTACATACACACAGAGGTCAATGCCTGAATATTTGAGACTGGCTTTCATGAAGACATGTATTTATTTTTAAATTATTATAACTTCCCAAGTTTTCTCCCTCACCTCCTCTTTTTTCCCTGCCTGACACTGTGAGTCTCGCAGGAATACGTTAAGAAAACTCTTTCAGGAGAGAGACTTTCACCCTTGGTCTGATGAAGTGTTATCTCAACCAGTAGTAACCCAAATCCACCAAGGCCCAGTTATTTTTAGCCCACCCCCTTTTCCAAACAGACAGAAAGTGTTTACATGCCATGTGAGGGAAAGTCCAGGCTTTGCCCTCTCACCATTTTAACAGGAGGCACATGTGTTCAACAAGGCTCATACTATATTCCAGGCACTGTCTTAGGGGTTCTATAAATATAAACTCATTGAACCCCCTAATAAACCTAAGTAGATATCATCATTTTACAGATGAGGAAACTGAAGCACTGAGTTTTGATTTTCTCAAAATCATACAACTGGCAGGTTTGAGAGTTCTCTGTGTTCTCTGTTTGCATTGTTAATTTTGTTAATATTAGATGCTGTTGGAAACAATAATATTACAACTCAACAAAAATAGCTGTGCACATTTCAGGCACTGTGAAAGAGAGGGTGGTACCAGCTGTGTCCTGAAGGACCATTTGGCATTCCTCAAATAGAACTCTGTGGGATGGTCTCCGTCAAAGTCACAAGAAGCTGAATCTGGCAACCTTGGTGACCAAGGAAAAGGTCAAATTCACACCTTTTGGAGAAGGAAAAAAGAGACCCTGGCCAGTGATGGGAAATCTTAGAATCATTCCAACCTTCTGGGCTCCCAGTAAAACATTTTTGGAAATCTATCCCAGATGGAAAGTCATACTCTTCTGCAGAGGATATTAATTATAGTGTCTATTTTCATGCAAAGAATTAAATCAGAGCAAATACATATGTACATGTTAGAGCATCAGTGACAGATAAATCAATTAGCATGATGCTAAGACCCTAGATCACAGAAGCCTCATTCCTGGGTTCTAGTTCTATGATCATAAGTTCTACTCTTAAAACAAAGTTGCCATTTCCCTTGGCCAGGTGGCTCAGTTGGTTGGAGCCTTATCAAGTACACCAAAAGTCTGAGGGTTCAATTCCTAGTCAGGGCACATACCTAGGTTTCCAGTTCAGTCCCCAGTCAGGGTGTGTACAGGAAGCAACCAATTGATGTTTCTTGCTCACATCTCTCTCTCTTTTCCTCCCTCTCTCTCTCTTTCCCCCTTCCTGTCTCTCTAAAATTGACAGTAAAAAGTATATCTTTGGATGAGGATTAAAAAATAAATTTAAAAAACTCGCCATCTTGAAAACGTTACTGATGATAGGTGAGATTATGAAGGTAAATCTGTCTTGGGATTCCTTATTTGCAAGGAACAAAACCCACTCAAATAACAACCATACACACATACATCATATATAAATTTACAAAGGAAAAAAGGAAGAGCTGTATTTAGCATCAATGCACAGGGACATATTATGGAGTGAAAGAAACAGAAAATGTAATTCACATGCACAAAGTACTGCAAACAGTAGTAGAAAGCAAAACCAAGGTTTTTCTCTAGTCTCTCTCAAATTAGTTTCTTATCTCTGTTTCTGTCTGCATGTGGTTGTAATTCTGCATTCTTTCTGTCATACACACATTTTTTACTAATAAATGTTCTTTGTTTCTTCTGATTGACTTAAAAATCTTTTTATCTTGCTTGATTTTTTCTTCAGCTAAACAAAAAATTTATAGTTTTTCTCCTTTAAAAAAAAATTACCTCTCTGATTCTTTTGTCAGCCTGCTTCAAGGAAATCCATGTGTTCAGTATACTTGCTTGTAGTTTGGCCCTAACAAATGGCTGTTTAATCCAAGTATCTGAGCTCCAGACAGAGCTGACCCTCCTGGAGAAAGTATAGTTGAACAGCCAAGACCATTGGGTAGCCAAAGAGAAGACCACACATCCTGAGTTTCTCAGTCTGTACTGAAGAGAGAACAGCTCATAACTGGATATGCAATATTACCGGATATCGATGGCCCTAAACCATTACTTTTGCCTGCTGCTGCCACAAATACAGTAAGAATGTAGTACCCTTCATACTCAGCTTTAATCCTCAGAGTTTTGTCTGTCCTTTACGGAAAAGGTTACCCAGAGTTCACATGGATGCCAACATTTCCACAAGCCTTCTTTAATTTACACAGTGACTGAGATCAGAGGTTGAGCCCATCAATTCTACAACACTGCATCAACTTCCTGGTTTTAGAAGCAACTCTACTCTTCCTGCAACCCACTCCAAATTTTTCTTTACCATTTGAAGCCCTTCAGGACTTACATTCTTGAGGTCCCAAAATGACTATTAGTCTTTCTGTTGGCTTTGATCTGATGACCAAAGTCTTCAAGAATCATTATCAATAACATCAGCAGGAATAATTATTTTTTTTGTGGTGACATCAACACCAAATTCAATCTTCATATCAACCAGTGTACAGTCCTGGAGCAATCAGGATTTCTTTAGTATTTCAAAAATAGCCTGTGTGCACCCTGGCTGGGTTGGTTCAGTGGATTGAGCACTGGCCTGTGAACCAAAAGGTCCCCAGTTCAATTCTCAGTCACCGCATTCCTGAGTTAAGGGTCTGTAGTTGGGGGCAGGCAAGAGGCAAACAATCAATGTTTCTCTTGTATATCTTTTTTAAAGGTTTTATTTATTTATTTTTAGAGGGGGAGGGGAGGAGAGAGGGAGAGAAATATCAATGTATGGCTGCCTCTCATGAGTCCCCTGCTGGGAACTGGCCTGCAACCCAGGCATGTGCCCTGACTGGGAATCGAACCGCGATCGTGTGGTTCGCAGGCCCGTGCTCAATCCACTGAGCTACACCAGTCAGGGCTCTCTTGTATATCTTGTTTCTCCCTTCCTTCCTCTCTCTGTAAAACAAATAAATAAATAAAATATTTTTTAAAATAGCCTGCATTGCATGATTCATGATATCTCCTTCAGTTTGGCCTACAAGTTCAGAAAAGCAAAATTTTGCAGCAATGTGATGCTCCTCAGATCATTGTGCATCATTATTGGCACCACCTTTGAAAATATCACCACTTTAGGTGGTTAAAACTTGTATCCTTCATTAACACTAGGAAAGAACCAGTTGCTATTCTTCCATAAACCCATTCTTAGAATAATTTCACATTTAGGTACAATGAATGCTGTTTCCTCACATTTTCTGGTGAAAATAGTTTTCCTACCTGCTTCAATACAGCTGGTAATTTCATATGAAATTACAGCTTTTCCTTTGAATGATTTGTTCTGGCTGCATTTCCTGTTGTAACCTGGTCCTTGGACTGAAGGAGAACTTTTCCTGGGCTATCTAACAATGCATAGCCTTCTTTTATTTTATCCTCATAGCTTTTTACAAATGTTCAGTACCTCTGCTGTCATGATTATTTTCAGTAGACTAGGAACTTCTCTCTGTCATTTCTATCTCTGTCTCTACACCTCTTTTTTATCTCACTTAATCAGTTCTTTCCACTTCTTGGCACAAGAGCAAACACAAAGTCTCCATTGCTGACTTTACTTCTCTCTTTAAATGCTCAACAGGCACAATGTAGCTCTCAGAAGCCCAAATTCAATCCCAAGGACAAGGAATCTGATTGGCTGAAATTGAGTAGGGATTACACCTTATCTAATTGTCTGTGGTCAAGGTGGCAAGTAACATGCCCAATCAGCAAGGACCATGGGAATTACCGCCACAAAGTATGCAGATATGTTCACAGAGAAATGATTAACAGAGAAAATTATAAAAATTTCTGGTACAAAATTCATAACTTGGACTAGAAGGATAGTTATTTGCTTCTCAAGTATAGGTTCAGCAATAGTGTCATGACAGAATAATCTCATTTGTTACTCCAAGTGAAATCTTTTTATTATTGTCACTGGATAAAAAGAGCTAACCTAAGCCTCCCTGTGAAGTTTTCCTGTGATTAAATATAGTGAAGATATTCCTATACAAGAGCTGTGAGCACCCTTGAAATTTGGTGTGCATGACAAAAATATACCCAGTCCTAGTACCTTTAATTTTCTTTATTTTAACATCTAAAAATGGGTCCAAATAAGAAATTGGGATTTTTGCTTTAAGTAGTCCTTTATAAGAAAGGAGGAAAGGGCTGAAAGAAAACCAATAAGAATCCAGCTCATCAGCTAACTTTAACGTTGGCAGAGCTGACGAAAGCTCATGGGGGAACAGCCCAGGGACCAGGGCAGACAGTGACCCAGAGAATTCAGACCTGAAAGATATATTGTGCCATTCTCCATTCCTCTAATTTCAATCTAGGATATGCAGATCCATATTTCTCATTGATACCTTGATAGAGTATGATTTTTAAATTATCAAATTGTGGAGGTGGCAGGGTATAAAGCAGGAACTCAGCACAGTTTCCACTTCAGCACACTTAAGGAACACCATATATTTCTGCTACAAGCTTTCAATACTTAACTCACATTCTGAATCTAAGAACAATGAATACAAGATTTTTCATATTCATCTGGTGACAAAACATGAATATACTAGTTTACCATAAGAAATATCATTAAATACTATCATAATAACTTTAAATAGTGTCAGGAGAGTACTAGATTTATTGGAGTGATCATTTTATAAGTTATACCAATGTCTAATTACTGTGTTGTATACCTACAACTAATATAATATTGTATGTCAACTATATCTGAAAAAATTTAAAAACATTTAAAAAATGAAGTAGGTCTATATACATGTCTCATATCCATTCTAATTTGTCTAATATACACAAATTATAACCATTTTTATTAACATTGCTCCTAATAAATATCTACTACACTCAAGAATTGCCATATGGTCTTTTACAAAATTAAATAAACAACTTTACAATTGCTATTATTATCTCTGTCTTACAAAAGAGAACACAATTTGGAGAAGGCAAATAACTTACTTAGTCACATAGCAATAAATGGCAGCTATAACCCAGAATTCCACCCCATGCCTATTTCATACCACAGTCTGGCTTTTCTTTCAGTGATGACACAGGTAGATGTAAAACTCCCAAAAGACAGCTTCTTCATTATTTAAGATTTTTATCTTAGTACAATTAGTCTCCAAAATAAGGAGAAAGAAGACAAGGAAAAGGAGAAGAGAGCAGGAGAGGAAAAAGCAGCAGCATTTCATATGTCCAACATCCCCCCCCCAAAAAAAATCAACAGTTTTTCTTTTGAGGGAAGGCGATACAATTTTTAAACCTGTGTGTCCTATAGCCATGGTTTTTCTTAAAGAGAGTGAAAATGGCAGCAAAGGGGGCCAGGGAAGAAGGGGGAGGTGGGCAGTGGAGCCATTAGATGGGGACTGGCATCTGCTCGGGGAAGTGGCAGAAATGCTGATGGAGGTCAGAACCCTAAGCTTTACCCAGCTCAGCCCCTTGTGTGGTCCCCATGGGGTCCCAAATTCTTCCTTACTCTGTAAAAATGGTCACTGCCACCAGATATTCCCTAACCTCCCATTCCAATATAGTTTTGTGTAAACCAAGATTTTTTTCAAGATTTTTAAAAAGAAAATTATAACAAGACACCAGTGAGCATATGAACAAATTTTAATNGTGGAGCCATTAGATGGGGACTGACGTGTGCTGGGGGAAGTGGCAGAAATACTGATGGAGGTCAGAACCCTAAGCTTTACCCAGCTCAGCTCCTTGTGTGGTCCCCATGGGGTCCCAAATTCTTCCTTACTCTGTAAAAATGGTCACTGCCACCAGATATTCCCTAACCTCCCATTCCAATATAGTTTTGTGTAAACCAAGATTTTTTTCAAGATTTTTAAAAAGAAAATTATAACAAGACACCAGTGAGCATATGAACAAATTTTAATTATTTCAAAACCTGTCTCTTCTACTCCTCTTTGCTATCTTTTGACTTTGGCTGTTTATGGCATCATCAGAAGGGGTCCTAGAGGATAAAAGAGAAAGAAAGAGAGAAGGAGGAGGAGGAGAGGAAGAAGAAGGAGGAGGAGGAGGAGGAGGGAGAGTAAGAGGAGGAAGAGAAGGAGAGCTGATAACTTCTCAATGCTCTTTAGATTAAAATCATGAAGGTGTGCTCAGTTGTCAGAGTTCCACACAGTTCTGGGTGATTTTCTGGCAGTTCTAGGTGTTTTTCATTTTTAAGTTAGCTTTTCATTTTTAGTATTCTTTCTCATGGTTGTGCAATGAGGTCAAGCATGTCCTCCTATGCCATGCCTCTATCTTGACCTGAAGACCCCACACACATGAAGCCACAAAACAATGAAGCAGGTTGCCACCCCAGCCCCAGTGACTACCCAAGGCTCTGTCCCATACTATTTAACAGGTGTGCTAAAACAGGGAATCAAAGCAGCTCTACCTAGTACACAGACACAGGGAGGCTGCCAAAATGAGGAGACAAAGAAATATTGACCAAATGAAGGAACAGAACAGAACACCAGAAAAACTGAAGTGGAGATAGCCAACTGATCATATGCAGAATTAAAAACACTGGTGGTCAGAATGCCCAAAGATCTTGTTGAATACAGTAAAAGCATATGGGAAGAAATTAAGGCTATACTAAGGGAAATAAAGAAAAATACACAGGAAACCAACACTGAAGGGAAGGAAACTGGAATTCAAATCAATGGTGTTGAATGTAAGGAATAAATAAACATTCAACCAGAACAAAATGAAGAAATAAGAGTTCAAAGAAAAAAACCACACACACACACACACACACAAAGGGAGAGAGTTTAAGACCCTGGGACATCTCCAAAAGGGTCAACATACAAATCATAGGGTTGCCAGAAAGAGAAGAGGAAGAGCAAGAATTCAAAAAAAATAATGAAAGAAAACATCCCTACTTTGGCAAAGGAAAGAGACGTACAATTCCAGGAAGCACAAGGAGTCCCAAACAAGTTGGACTCTCAGAGGATCAAACCAAAACACATCATAATTAAAATGCCAAATGTTAAAGATAAATAGAAATTCTTAAAAGCAGCAAGAGAAAGGCAGAGAGTTACCTACAAGGGAGTTCACATAAGACCATCAGCTGATTTCTCAAAGGAAACTTTGCAGGCAAGAAGAGATTGTCAAGAAGTATACAAAGTGACAAAAAGTAAGGACCTACAACCTAGATTACTCTATCCAGCAAAGCTATTATTTAGAATGAAAGGGCAGATAAAATGCTTCCTACATAGGTAAAGCTAAAGGATTTCATCATCACCAAGCCCTTATTATATAAAATATTAAAAGGTTTTATTTAAGAAAAAAGAAGGTCAAAACTATGAACACTAGAAGGGAAAGAGATTACAGAGAAGTAAATGGAAGTCATACTAACCTCCTCCCAAGAGCAATCTGGAATTATAACTATAATGTGGAGAAATCACCTGGAACAAAGCAATAGCAAGAGAGAAGCCTTATAACCTCAAACAGGGAGAAGAATCAGTTTCAGCACAACCTGTCTGGTAAGATGCATGGTAGAGACCTGAGAGGGCTGGCTAGGTGCCCACAGGCAGCCATTCCAGAGGGATAATTAAGCAGCTGGTTGGATCCCCTGAGAAGAATGAGGTCTAAACTTTAAACTAGCCTAGAGCACCACAGCCCCAAAAGTACACAGCCTAGAGCACCACAGCCCCAAAAGTACACAGATGAAAAACAGCAGTGAAAAGTGTCAGTGTTGTTATTTGCCAGAGTTGGCTGGAGGTGCAAAGGGCCATTTCAAGGGCCAATGCACAAATTTTCATTTGTAGCCATATACCCAGGGCTCTGGCAAAGATGGGGGAAGAGCAGGCTGGAGATGCCTGAGGAGAGACCGGAGACAGAAACTTTGGGGATAGACCTGAGTGAGTAGATGCTGGGTTCTCAGTGCTGAGCAATCTCCCGTATGGCATCATCCATCCTTCTCAGGCACATCACTCCCCTCCAAGCAGTAGCTGCCTGAGAGGAAACAATAGCCTCAACTCCAGGAGGGGCTCTGCCCTAGCTCTGAGGTGCTTAAACATGACTGCTGAGTGCAGGGTAACTAGATTAACAACTGAAGGACACAGCCACGAAGAGTAGATTCCTGGAAGTCTCCAAATGGCTGCCTAAGGTCAGATGAGGTCAACATCGACGTCACAGATGGCAGATTCAGACAGAAAAAAACAATGATAAATACTAGAAGCTACCAGATGAGATCCACTGAGGTCTTCTCCATGATTTGTGATATTTTCTTTCCTGCATAGCTTTTAAACATTTATTTCTTGTCCAGCAAGTTTGTGCATATTAAGTCACTAGACTCTGTACTAAGTTTCTTTCAATTCACATATTTGGCCCCTCCTTTCTCTTACCTCATTTTACCTTCTTCTTTCCTCTCATTATGTTCATTTTGAATTTTGTTTTCTCTCTTGCTACAACTAGTTTCCATTCCACACTCTTACTATTTCACCCCCACCCAGACACACAAAACCAATTTGTTAGTCAATGGTCATCTCATATTCTTTTCCCCCCACTCTTAAAATACCCATATTCTCTCTCTACCTTTAGCAATCCTTGACCATTGGTTCTGGGTATGGTAGTTATTACTGCCATTTTTTCAATTTTATCTATAGATCACTAATTTTCTATTTCAAATATGATATATTAGTGGTCCCCTCTTCTATTCTTTTTTTTCAACTGAAAGTTTTAATTTTGCCCTGTCTGAGCCTCTTTTTTCTTTTTTCTTCTTCTACTTATCTTTCATCTTGTCCTTTTATTTTTCTTTATTCTCCTTTTTATTCTTTTTTCTTTTTCCTTTTATCTCAAATTTTAATTTTTCCCTGTCTTAGCCTGGTTATTCTTCCTCACTTTTAGTATTCCCTCTCTATCACTTCAAAATCACTTCCTATTCCCCTAGACATCTCTTAAGCTTTTATTTGTTTCTATTTTCTTTCTTATTCCCATGCCACCTATATTAATTTTAGCTCATTTGTTGTTAATAATGTTATGATGAATCTTTCTCTCCAATTTGGCTCCTATATTTTTATTATTTATTTAGCTTTTTTCCTTTTTTTCTCTCACTTTATTTTATTTTAATTTCTGTTTAAACTAATACTATACACTTCCCTTCATATATTCCATCCCACATACTTCATTCCGTTTTTATTCATGATGTAAATTTTACTTTTTTAACTTTGCTCCAACTTTCAACTCTTAGTAGTGCTCCTCATTCTACCCTCAAAATCACTTTTTTTCAGTAGGTCATCTCATATTTGAGCTCCTTTCTTATAATAGTCTTAATCTCTTTACACCCTTATTAATACTGGTTCATTTGCTATTGATAGATTGCGGGGGGCGGGTATTTTTGCAGGTGTGGGTTTATTTCCTGGGCTTTGTGATTTTGATCTCACAGTACCTGCACAACAGCACAAAAGAGGTGATGGGCGGAGTGACCCTCAGTCAACCAGCCAGAGGGTAGAACCCACCAAAGAAAGAGCCAACTACAATCAAAATGCAAATACATGCAGAGAACCAACATAAATGTCATAGAGGGCATCCCAAAAGCAAGGAGATCAAGGAGACTGCCCCACTGAACCTCACAGTCCCCCTAACACAGAAGTTCACACCACAAAGTCAGGAAGTCAAAATAGATTAATTTAAGAAGCAGAAACAAACAAAAAGAATCTCACAATAATGGGATAACAATGAAACAACCCTCAATCAAAAGTAAAGAAGGAATCCACAGAAAGAGGGCTAAATGAAATAGACACAAGCCAACTATCAGATATTGACTTCAAAACAATGATTATAAGGAAGCTCAATGAGCTCAATGCAAATCACCAAAAACTACAGAGAAATTATGAGTAACTTACTGAAAACTATATCAGCATGAAAAATGACATAGAAACAATCAACAAAGGCCAAGAGGAAATGAAGAATACAATTCCTGAATTGAAGAACACAGTAAAAGGGATAAAAAGCAGGCTAGACCAAGCAGAGGATTGAATCAGTGAGCTGGAGGACAAAACAGAAAAAATCTCCCAGAAAGAGCAAGAAAAGGAAAAAAAAGACTCAAAAAGAATGAAGAGGGGTTAAGGGAATTTCAGCACAACAAGAAACATAATAATGAATGTATAATAGGGATACCAGAGAAGAACAGGAGCAAGGAATAGAAAATCTGTTTGAAAATGTAATGATGAAAAACATTGATAATTTAATTAGAGGAAAAATCACACAAGCCCAGGAAGCACAAAGGGTCTCAATCAAGAGAAACCCAAAAAGGCGCACTCCAAAACACATCAGAATTAAAATGGCAAAATTTAAAGACTAACAGAGAATCTTAAGGGTGGCAAGGGAGAATAAGAAGTAGTATACAAAGGAGCCATCATACACCTAGCAGCTGACTTCTCAATAGAAACAGTACAAGCCAGAAGGGAATGGCAAGATATATTACAAGTAATGAAAAATAAAGGCCTGCAACCAAAACTCCTCTCCCAGAAAGGCTCTCAATTAAAATGGAAGGTAAAATAAAGACCCTCCCAAACAAAGAAGGCTAAAACAATACACCTCCACCAAACCAGCACTGCAAGATGTGCTAAAGAAGCAGCTTTAAGAAGAGGCAGAAAAAAGGGGAGAAAAGGGGAGAGAAACACAGATGCAAAGAAAGTAAACTGGCAATGAATGAGTACCTATCAATAATAACCTTAAATATAAATGGATTAAAGGCTCCAATCAAAAGACATAGGGTACCTGAATGGTTAAGAAAACATGACCTACACGTATGCTGGCTACAAGAGACCCAACTCAGAACAAAAGACCTACACAGGCTAAAAGCAAAGGATTAAAAAAAATATTCCAAGCAAATGGACAGGAAAAAAAGCCAGGGTAGCAATACTCATATCAGACAAAATTGACTTCAAAACAAGGGCCATAATAAGAGAACCAGAAGGACACTTCATAATACTCAAGGGAAAAAAACATAAACATTATAAATATATATATACCCAACATAGGAGGACCCAAATATATAAGGAAAATCTTGAAGGACTTCAAGAAAGCTATCAACAGCCACACAATTATAGTTGGGGATTTTAACAACCCACTGTCAAAATGGACAGATCTTCCAAACAAAATATCAACAAAGATATTGTGGCATTGAACAATGTCCTAAAACAAATGAACTTAACTGATATATAGAGAGTGTTTGATCCCAGGGAAGCAAAAATACACATTCTTTTCCAATTACATGGAACATTTTCAAAGAGAGACCACATGATAGGACATGAAACAAGCCTCAACAAATTCAAGAAAACTGAAATCATATCAAACATTTTCTCCAACCACAAGGGCTTAAAACTAGAAATCAACATAAAGGAAAAATCAAAAACTATTTAAACTGATAAAGATCAATAGCATGCTATTAAACAATGAATACATCAATAATGAAATCAAAGAAGAAATAAAAAATATCTGGAAACAAATTAAAATGAACACACAGCAGTCCAAAACTTATGGGACACAGTGACAGCAGTCCTGAAAGAGAAGTTCATAGCAATACAGGTCTACCTAAAAGAGATAGAAACATTTTAAATAAATGACCTAACCCTACGCCTACCAGAACTGGAAGAACAACGAACAATACCCAGAGCAAGTAGAAGGAAGGCAATAATCAAGGTCAGAGAAGAATTAAATGACATAAAGATAAAAAGAACAATTCAAATGATCAATAAATCTAAGAGATGGCTCTTTGAAAAGATAAAATCAACAATCCTCTAGTGAGATTGAAGAAGAAAAAATGGAGAGGACCAAAATAATACATCAGAAACAAAAGAGGAGAAGTCACAACTGATACCACAGAAATATAAAGAATTGTAAGAAATTACTACAAAAAAAACTATATGGCAAGAAATTTGAAAAACTGGGTGAAATGGGCAAATTTCTAGAAATATATAAACTTACAACACTGAATGGTGAAGAAGCAGAAAGCCAGAACAGACTGATAACAGCTGATGAAATTGAAGCAGTAATCAGAAAACTCCCAGCACACAAAAATCCTGGATCAGATGGTTTCACAGGAGAATTTTACAAAGCATTTAAGGGAGAGCTAACACCTATCCTTCTCAGATTATTAAAAAAAAAAATCCAAGAACAGGGAGGACTACCAAACTCTTTTTATGAGGCCAGCATCATCCTAATCCCAAAACCAGACAAAGACACAACAAAGAAAGATAATTACAGGCCAACATCACTGATGAACATACATACTAAAATCCTCAGCAAAATACTGGCAAACCACATCCAGCAATACATCAAAAAGATCATACACTATGATCAAGTGGGATTCATCTTGGGGATGCAAGGATGGTACATTAGTTGCAAATAAATAAACATAATACATCACATAAACAAAACAAAAGGCAAAAATCACATGATCATATTGATAGATGCTGAGAAAGCTCTTGATAGGGTACAGCACTCATTTATGATAAAAATAATCAGCAAAGTGAGAGTAGAGAGAATATACCTCAACATATTTAAAGGCCATATATGACAAAACCTATAGCCAACATCATATCAATGAACAAAAACTAAAAGCTTTTCCACTAAGATCAGGAGGAAGACAAGGATTTCTGCTTTCACCACTTCAATTCAACATAGTATTGGAAGTTTTAGGCAAAGTGATCAGACAGAAAAAGGAAATAAAAGGCATCCAAATTGGAAAGGAGGAGTTAAAAACGTCATTGTTTGCAGATGACATGATAGTGTACAGAGAAAATCCTATAGACTGCACCAAAAAACTACTCCACCTAATAAGTAAATTTGGCAAACCAGCAAGATACAAAGTCAATACTCAGAAATTGAAGGCACTTTTGTACACCAACAACAAAATATCAGAAACAGAAAGCAGAAAAAAAAATCTATTTGCTATANAGTGAGAGTAGAGAGAATATACCTCAACATACTTAAAGGCCATATATGATAAAACCTATAGCCAACATCATATCAATGAGCAAAAACTAAAAGCTTTTCCACTAAGATCAGGAGGAAGACAAGGATTTCTGCTTTCACCACTTCAATTCAACATAGTACTGGAAGTTTTAGGCAAAGTGATCAGACAGAAAAAGGAAATAAAAGGCATCCAAATTGGAAAGGAGGAGTTAAAAACGTCATTGTTTGCAGATGACATGATAGTGTACAGAGAAAATCCTATAGACTGCACCAAAAAACTACTCCACCTAATAAGTAAATTTGGCAAACCAGCAAGATACAAAGTCAATACTCAGAAATTGAAGGCACTTTTGTACACCAACAACAAAAATATCAGAAACAAAAAGCAGAAATAAATTCTATTTGCTATATATTCTCTTGTTGCCACAGCAACAAGAAAAATAAAGCAGTTAGGAATAAACCTGATGAAGGATGTAAAAGACCTGTACTCAGGAAACTACACAATACTAAAGAAAGAAATTAAGGAATACACAAAGAAATAAAGTATATACCAGGCTCATGGGTTGGAAGGTAAACATAATCAAAATGTCCACACTACCCAAAGCAATTTATAGATTCAGTATAATCCCTAGTAAAATACCAATGACATATTTCACAGATGTAGAACAAGCATTTCAAAAATGTGTATGGAACCCTAAACGACCCCAATAGCAGCAGCAATTTTGAAAAAGAAGAACAAAGTAGGCAGGGTCATAATACCTGATATCAAACTGTATTTCAAGGCCACTGTAATCGAAACAGCCTGGTAATGGCATAAGAACAGACCCATAGATCAACAGAAGAGAATAGAGAGCTCAGAAATAAACCCAAGTCTCTATGGTCAATTAACATTCAACAAAGGGGGCAGAAACATAAAATGCAATAAAAATAGCCTCTTCAACAAATGGTGTTGGGAGATCTTGACAGTTACATGGAAAAAGATGAAACTCAACCACCAACTTACATTATTTACAAAATTAAACTCAAGGTGGATAAAAGACTTAAATATAAGTCACAATACCATAAAATCCCAAAAGAGAACATAGGCAGGAAAATCTCAGATAGTCCATGCATCAATATTTTCACCAATACATCCCTTTGACAGCAAGGGACATAAAGAAAGAAATAAACAAATGGGACTTCATCAAAATAAAAAGCTTCTGCATGGATATAGAAAATATCAGCAAATGAAAAGGGAGCCAACCATATGGGAAAATATACTTTCCAATGATATCTCAGACTCGGATTTGATCTCCAAAATATGTAAAGAACTCACACAATTCCACACCAGGAAGACAAACAATCCAATTAAAAAATGGGCAAAGACTCTGAACAGACACTTTTCTAAGAAGGACATATAGAGATTCCAGAGACATATGAAAAATTGCTCAGCATCACTAGTCGTCAGAGAGATGCAAATTAAAACCACAATGAGATACCCCTCCACAATGGTGAGAATTAACATCCTAGACAAATCAATAAACAGTAAGTGCTGGTGAGGTTGTGGAGAAAGGGGAACCCTAGTACACTGTTGATGGGAATGCAGATTATTGCAGCCACTATGGGAAACCAAATGGAATTTCCTCAAAAAACCAAAAATGGAACTGCCTTTTGACCTGGCATTTTCACTGCTGGGATTATACCCTAGGAATCCTGAAACATCAACTCAGAAGGCCCTCTGCACCCCAGTGTTCATAGCAGCACTTATAATAGCCAAGTGCAGGAAGCAACCTAGGTGCCCATCAGTCAGTGAGTGGGTCAAAAACTATGGTACATTTATGCAATGGAATATTATGCAGCAGAAAGAAAGAAGTAGCTTCCACTCTTCACCACAGCATGTATGAAACTAGAGAGCATTATGCTAAGTGAAGTAAGCCAGGTGGTAAAAAACAAATACCTTATGATCTCATCTCTAAGTGGAACCTTATCAACAAAACAAACAAGCATGCAAAATATAACCAGAGACATTGAAATAAAGCACAAACTGACAGTAACCAGAGTGGTGGGGGGAGGGGGATAACAGGGGAAAGATGGAAAAGGGTCATCAAAAGACATGTATAAAGGACCCATGGACAAAGCTAAAGGAGGGAAAGATTGAGGGTAGGAGGTGGTGTTGGGTGGGGTGGGGGAAAATAGTGGTGGAAAATGGAGACAAATGTACTTAGATAACAATAAAAATACTATAAACATTAAAATCACAAAACAACTGTCAATAACCAAACCAAAAATAAAATCAAACTAAGCAAACAACTGGGACAGGAATAGAATCAAAACTATGGAGATCATGTGAAGGGTTATCAGCTGGGTTGGGATTGGGGGCAATGGGGGAAAGATACAGGGATTTAGAAACATAATGGAGAGGTACGATATAGACAGGAGGTGTTAAGGACAGTATAGGAAATGAAGAAGCCAAAGAACGTACATGCATGACCCCAGGACATGAACTAAAGGGGAGAGAACTACTAGAGGGAAGGGATCTACAGGGTTGCAGGGAGCAAAGGGGTAAAATTTGAGACAACTGTAATACCATAATCAATAAAATATACTTAAAATATGAAAATATACTTTATTTGTTTTGAAAGTGCCACATAAGTCACATAATGTATGTGGCTGTTTACTGGCCTGTAAGTAACATTTTTTAAAACAACAGCCTGCCTGTCTTGTGTAGTATCTTACCACCTAGAACAGCACCCAGAATATATTAAATGCTCATTGAATACTGAATAAACAAATAAGGAAATGAATGAGCCCTTTCCCAATATAAGAGGTAGAAAAGGAAACATGAAGATATTTGTTTGAGTGCAGGTCAATGTCAAGCTGAGAAAAGAAAACATAATGTGTTCCAATAGTGGTAGATGAGTAAGCCGGGTCTAATTACAAAGACTGTGCTAGTTTTAAAAAATTGATGAGAAAGATTTAAAATTAGTTGAAGATTGCATTCACTCAAGTTTAGCTCAGAACCAGCAAATAAGCAGTACAAAAATATTCTCAAGATCAAAGACACAGAGAGTGAAGCATCCTCATTGTTTAGGGGTCAATGAAGCTCACATAGAGTGGACAAACCATCAGGACAGAGGAGCCCAGAGCCTGGAAGCCCCCACCAGCTATGATTATCTGAGGCACAGCCACATGGACATTCCTTCTATATCTTATTAATTTGGGTACCTCAGCCAGTCCAGCCATTTTTTAAAGCACATTTGTACTAATAAGAAAAAGCCATTTCAAAATTCAATGATTTGTCTTTATATTCAAAGTAACTTCCCTAGCCTCATCTGCTTTTCATCCCAGTTTCTTGTCCTTTTTTACTTACACCTCAAACAGATTTGCAGCCCATAGCAGGACAGGTTAATCCTTGGAAATCTTTGGACCTTTCACTGGAGAGAGACTGAGGCTTCAGGGTCAGGATGAGGGCTTATTTGACGGTAAAGCTGCTGCATCTCTAAGGGCTTGTATATGCTTGGAACTGGCTGCCTTTTCAAAATCTCTTTTTGAAGGATAGAAAGCTGTAGGTACTGGGGGCCGCTGAAAGGCTTAATGAAAATCAATAGTGAAATTAAAAGTAGAAAATGAAGAGCCACAAAGAAGTTTCTAAAGGATCTTCAATTTCTCAGAACAGTTTTGATTCCACCTGAAAAGCATGTGTGGAATAGCAAAGATACTAAATTGCAGAGTGATGTGGTAACTCGTGACTCATGAGCTGTCTGTATGAGATTTTCTATCACCCACACCCTTCTCTGAAATCTGAAAGGGAGAAGTGAAGAATGAGAATCTCTCCTAACTTCTGGGATGACCATGGAGGAAGGAACGGGGGTTTCTTGACTCTTGGAACACTTTGAAATTAACTTAGAGGCAGGTGACTGGGCTGAGAGAAGTGGGAAACTTTGGTTTGTGTCCTGAGGCTACACACAAAATCAATCTGATTATTATATTGTCTTAGATTTTCATTGAAACTGTTCTGGGCCAATGTGAGGCTGATGCCAAAGCCCCAAAAGATGTCATCATAGAAATCCGTTGTTCCTAGAGCATCTCATAAATAGAACTGAGATTCTATTTATGTCTGTGTGCTTGGAGGTGCTGATGTGTACACTCACTGGCATGTCCACAGTAGATCTTCACAAATAGCATCTATCTTCTTTGGTCTGTGCTCTTGCCTACAAGTTATACATTCGACCCTGTAGTAGGTGATGCTGATGCCAGTGCCCAGCCTGTATTTTCTGAGCACATCTGCATTCACTTGTAACTTCAGGAGACTATTTCCAGTGCACTGACAACTTCCTGCCTCATGTACACATATCACTCTTCTCCACAGCTCCTGGAGCTTGATTTATAGCAGGCAGAGGAAGCCATAGCATGCAAAAGAGTTAAACCTCAGGAGCAACTTTCAACCACTGGGGGAAAGAAGTCAATGACTAAACCCTCAAGCCTCTGCAACCTGTGATTATGAGGCAAGTCTATCACAGCTCTTAGAAGGTCCCCAGTATAATTGAGCTCTAGTTATCCACAGTGGTAATCAACTCACATACCTTTAATGCTTTTTCTCCTCTTCTTAATTTATTTTCCCAATTTTTTCACTTTTATTTTCTAGGATTGCCTTCCTGTAAGTTTCTTTTACCTAAGTCCTTGTTTGTATACAAGGACTTGTATACAAGGACTTGTATATACATATATACAAGTCCATATATGTATACGTATATGTATATGTATATGTATGTCTATGTATATGTCTATATCTATCTATATCATCTATACCTATACCTATATCATCTTTATCTATATATGACTTCAAGAGATGTATGTATAGTGGAATTCTCAGAGTTTTTAGTTTGTGACTATCTAAGTTTGGGTTCCCAATAATACACACTCTAAGATAAGAATCAGAATATAATTGTTTNTATATACATATATACAAGTCCATATATGTATACATATATATATATATATATATGTATATGTATGTCTATGTATATGTCTATATCTATCTATATCTATCTATATCATCTATACCTATACCTATATCATCTTTATCTATATATGACTTCAAGAGATGTATGTATAGTGGAATTCTCAGAGTTTTTAGTTTGTGACTATCTAAGTTTGGGTTCCCAATAATACACACTCTAAGATAAGAATCAGAATATAATTGTTTGGGAGGTGATTTCAGAGAACTCCACTAGAGGAAGTGAGAATAATCATGAGCAGGTTGACCCCTGTGGGCAGCAGGGGCTTGGTTCCACACGTGAGCTCTGGAAGATAGAGAACATGCCTCGGAGTGTCCCAACCAATAGGCAAGAAAGGTGTAGAATTTTCTCTCCACTAGTATCCATCATTGCTTGAAGTCTGCTTTCAAGGGCATTGACTCTCAGATGCTTCCAGTTTGCCCTGCAAGCCACCATGTTTACTCCCTGGGCCAAGAGGAAAAGAAAACAAATTAAAAAACAAGAACCTAGGGCAAGGGATACAAGTGCTGACAGTCCACAGAGTGTACAGAGTATATGAACAGGACATGGACAGGGTCAGCTTCAGAATGGTCATGTGGTTTGTGAGGTTCTGAGAGGGAGATAAAGTTTGAGCTTTTTCCAAATATATTTGACATTTTTATAGAGCATCCAGAAGGACTAATAAGGTCCATATAGCATATTTGGAGGATTCCTTGTACAGGTAAGTGGTCAACAAACCTTGTCTATAGAGGGCTAGATAACAAATATTTTTGCTTTTGCAGGCCATATGGAACAGCTCAGCTTTGTTGTTGTATCATGAACACAGCTATATACAATATGTGAATGAATAGCTATGGCTATGTTGCAATAAAACCTTATTTACAGAGTCAGGCAGTGGGCCTGTGAGCTGTAGTTTGCTGACCCTTGGTCTAGATCATTCCTACAGTTCCATCTAGCTCTAGGATTGTAGGATATTTGGAGTTGTCCTATAGAGCACACAAACCTCTGCTTGACTGATCTTAGCAAAGCTTTTACTCCCTTCTCCTCACATGAATAGATGGTAAATGTTTTTCAAATCAATGTACCTCGTCTCTCTGGAACCCATCCCAACCGCCCCTCTACAACAGCCTCTTCATCCTATTTTTCCCACAGTCTCTCTGTGCAGAAAAGCAACTGACCTTATATTTAATTGTTTTGCTAGGGAAATAAAAATAGTGTTGCCCTGAGGCTGCCTGATGCCAAGAATTTTCCATGTCACAAGAGGAGAAAAATAATAGCAGCTCAAAATAAACAAGTCTTACCCACACATAATCAGGGGCCTAGAGAGGTGTGAGGATTGGGGAACCAGGAGAGGAATCAGGTGCCAAGATCACACTCCAGCTCCTTTACTTCTGCACTTGAAGACATTAGGAAAACAATTTCTCTTCCTGGCGTGTCTATGTACCCTGCTTTTATCAACCACCTGCAGAATGCTAGCCATTCATTACTTTGTTCAATAAACACCGAGGGAATGACTACTTTGTGCCAGACACTGTGCTATACAGGACTGGCTAAATAATTTATGGGGCCCTGTGCAAAATGTAAATGCAATACTCCTTCTTCAACAACTACTAAGAATTTCAAAATGGTGACAATGAAGTATTAAACTAAGTATGGATCCTTCTAAGTGCTGTACAATTGCATGTTACACACTAATTCTAGCCTTGGTGCTTGATGTTTATGTTTTATATATGTATATATAATATTACAAAAAGGACTCTAATTCTTGCCCTAGAGAAGATTACTTCTGAGAAAGGGGAGATGTGCATAATAAAACATAAATCAGTGTTTCACCCTATCTTTTCAATTCCTTTACTGCTTTTGTCCACATCAGATCCCTTTGAGTGCCCACATTCAACAGCTGGCACCTATATTCATTCCTTTGTTAGCATCTGACCTCAGGCCACCAGAGTCTCTCTGCAAGCTCAGATAAGTGACAGTCTTCACCAATGAATGACTTGGGTGGGGGTCCATCCAGTTGGTTCATTGACTCTGCTGAGGTCAAGCCTGAGGCCAGATGTGCACTGATCCCAGATCTTCCCCACAGCATCAAGTCATACTCTAGCTTGGCTCCTTTTCCTTCCTATAATAGTTCTCACCTTCCTACCAGTTCTTCATGAGAATACTCCCTACTGGATCACCATGACACAAATTTTCATTTCAAGGTCTGCTTTGAGGGAACCCAACCTAAGACACATACATATAAATTTGGAGGGATAAGTTCAAAATGAGAAGTACCATGTTAGAGATACTAAGATAATTCTAGGCACACTGAGAAATAAGGAAAAGTGCTTTCAGCTAGAGGGCAGTGAGAGGCACTGGTGAGAGAAATCTTGGATGAGTTGGCATTCATGTTGGGTTTTGATTAACGAATATTATTTCAAAAAGTTAGGATGAATTATGAAAGTAGTAGGCAATATTGTGCCTGTTGTTTGTTTATGCCTTCAGGTCTTCTCTGAACTCTTGTCTACCCTGATCTGTGTCCAGGAGGGCTGACTTGTATGGACTGGATTAACAAGCAAAATTGCCTCTTGTTTCTGATTTGGATTAGGTCAATGAGCCTATAGATGATGGGAGTGTGGAAAAGCATGAACCAAATGGCCTTCACCATAGGGCTACTCTTTCTGTATCTACTCTTTCTGTAACTGTTCAACTTCTTTCCCCTTAACATCCAGAGGTGGTAGTGCATAGCCACAGGTAATGTACCATCTCATGTTGGTTTTCCTAAATCCTACACACAATGGCATAAGCAGGGTTTGTTTAATGCTTCTCAGCTACCTAGTTTGAGTGTACAATTTGGACTGCACTGGGACACTGACTAACAGATGTGAAGGGCATAAAAATGCTAGTAAAAAAAAAAGAGCTCAACCAAAGCTAGAAACTGCTACAAGAATTGTGAGCAGAGAACGCATGAAGAGCATCGTAGAAATTAAACCACAAAGGTTGATTACAAACAAAATATGAACAGTCTTGACCAGTTAAGCCTAAGGAGTGGGGCTTTGAGCCACAGTGTGTCAGAACAAAGCTGTGATGGGATGAGAAGGGTATAAGGTGGGGGGGAGGCACTGACCTCACAAAAGTGAGAAGGAGACAGACTGAAGATAAACTGGGGAATGGATGAAGGACTCTGAGGCTACTGTTGTAATCTAGTCAGAGCCAGATCAACATGCAGACCAGCTGGATGGAGGTGCTATTGGAAATGCAATGAGAGATATAGAAAGCCATCTATATAAGACCGTCACCTTGAAGCCTTGGTTTATGCTGTTCCTACTGCCTGGTACAACTTTCCTTCCTCATGTGGCTAATTTCTTCTTAACTCTATGGCTATTTTAAACATTATTTCTCCTAGGAAGCCTTTCCTGGACCTCTTTTCAGGATTGTCTGAGGTCCCATAGCTAGTATACTCCTGAGACACCTTGAACCTACCTATTTAGAACTAGTCACACTGCACTGTAACTATTTATTTAGTTTCCCAACCACTCCTTTGCATCACAAACTTCATGAAAGCAGATACCATATCTGTCTTGCTCATCATTGTCTCTAGAGCCCAGCCTACTGCCCTAGCATCAGATGAGTATATAATGAATGGATGGACGGGTAGAATTAGTGGCCTCTGAATGTTGCTGTTAGGAAAGTACCTTGATCCTGACCTCTAGAATCTATGTGGCAAAAATCATTCACTCATCCTCCTGTGATATTTCTCAGGTTCTTTTTCAGTTGGATGGGTAGAATTAGTGGCCTCTGAATGTTGCTGTTAGGAAAGTACCTTGATCCTGACCTCTAAAATCTATGTGGCAAAAATCATTCACTCATCCTCCTGTGATATTTCTCAGGTTCTTTTTCAGTTCTACAGTGAAGTTTCAGAAGTTCCCTTTCAGAGAGTAATTGAGTCACACTTCTAATGATAACATTGGTATATGAGCTGCTTGTGTTCTTGGCACACACACACACACACACATGCACACACACACACAAAGATACTGACAGGAAGGTGCATTCACAAAAAAAGAAAAATTATGAGAAGTAGTTTTACAAGGTAAACATCATTAGAAAGAAGAAATGATCAAGCTAAAATAAATGTTTTTTTGTTGAAACTTACTCTATATTGCAAATCTTGAAGAACTTGACTGGATAGTTTGCTGGTGGCAGCATGCAATTCATTCCTCTCTGCTGCTGACTTCTGGCACACACATTATAAGATAGATGTAACTGTGGTTTGGCAGCCCTCTTCTACACACTGGGAGAAGCTGAGACAGGTCTCTTCCCAGAGAGACACCTGGTTTGGGGAAACCAATTCTAGTGCACACTAGCTCATTGTAGATGCTGTTGTTCAGTTGAATCCCTTTTATACCAGCTAACACACCCAAACAACTGAGGAGACACTAACAAAAGGAGCATTTACAACAGTGTGGACAGGATAAGAGAAACCAAGAAGGGGTGATGTATCACCTCAGACCTAGTGAGAGTGGGAAATACTGGAACCACTACTAGAGCAGGCATAAGTGTCTATTATTTATAGGTGAGAAGACTGAACTTGACTCTCCTACACAGGTAGTCCAAAGAAGGCTCAAGGAAGAAAACATAAGTGACAGCACTTGGAAATATGAAATTCTCCAAACATATTACAGCGTCTTTCCATTTCCACCCCTTGCCTTCACCTCTTCCAGTACATATTCCTCTCATCTTCAGTTTGCTGTTATTCAAACAAACACATTTGTACCTCCATGGATTTAAACAAAGTTCCCTAATTCAAGCAGCATAATTTACAATAGCCAGGTGCTGGAAGCAACCTAAGTTCCCAACCTAAGTAAATGAATGGATCAAAAAACTATGGTGCATTTACACAAAGGAATACTATGCAGCAGGTAAAAAAGAAGCTCCTACCCTTTGCTACAGTGTGGATTGATCTGGAGAGCATTATGCTAAGTGAAATAAGTCAGGTGATGAAAAACAAATACCATATGATCTCACCTATAAGTAAAACTTAATCAACAAAACAGATAAGCTAGCAAAATATAACCAGAAACATTGAAATAAAGAACAAACTGACAATAATCAGAGGGGAGGTGGGAGAGGATAATGAGGAGCAAAGGAAGAAGGGCTTTCAGGAAGGACACATAGACAAAACCAAAGGAGGGTAGGATCAAGGTGGGAAGTGGGGATGACTGGAGTAGAGGAAGTGGGGGAAGGAAATGGAGACGACTGTACTTTAACAATAAAAAATGTGAAAAAATAAATTAATTAAATTAAATAAAAAGGGGATTTCTTTCCCTGGCCTCATTTCCACCATTCCAGTAACATACACTTCTTGTCCTTCCTTATCTAGTGTCCATCCTCACATCTCATGACCATACCTCACAGTTTTCCTTTGGAAAGCAGACTAGGTTGTCCATCAGTACTGAATGGGCTTACCACACTCCTGAATCTGAGGTGGATCTACAATCGCAGTGATTGGTTTAGGGGTGGGCTTGCACCCAATTCTGGCCAAAGAGTCAATGCTGGAAATGTTGCTGTCACTCTTTAGCAAAATCAACTTACTTTTAGCAACGGTTCTTAGGCCAGTAGAATGTAACCTGAGAATCAAAGTGGCACAGTAGGAGCCAGAGCTCAGAGATGTAGAGATGGGTTCATAGCAATATTGTACAAGCCTCTGACCCCAGCTTTATTTGGAGAGCAGTAACCCATGAAAACCAGAGTTACAGCAATAACTCTACCTGTACCTCTCAGTTATGTGAACCAGTATGTCACTGTTTTGGCCTGAACCAATCTAAGCTTTCACCACTTGCATTAATGCTCTCCTAGGATCTTACGGCCCCTGAATCCCTCCCTCCAGTTTTATCTATCACTCTGTTTGAACTTATTTTTTGTTGTTCTCTCCCACTGGACTCTGAGTTCCTCCTTTTCCTCTTTTCTCAGGGATTGATACAAATTAACAAGTAATTAATAAATGTAGAAAGAAAGCGATATAAAGAGTTAGGGTGCCAAGATAAAGTAGCTTGGTATTCCCAGATTCTTTCTCTTTTTTACTGTATTTTTTCATAACCATTTAGTCCCCTTGTATACCCGCCTGACAATCACACCACTGGTGTCCATGTCCCTGAGTCATTTTTCCTTTTTTTGCTTAATACCTCCACCCACTACTTCTCCCACCCCCTTAGCTTTTCCTGCTCCCTATGAGTCTGTTTCTATTTCACTTGTTAGCTCAATTTGTTCTTTAGATTTCACATATGAGTGAAATCATATGGCACTTGTCATTCTTTGACTGGCTTATTTCACTTAACATAATGTTCTCCATGTCTATCAATAATGTTGCAAAGGGTACATTTTTCTTCTTTTTTATGGCCAAGTACTACTCTATTTTGTAAATGTTCCATGGTTGTTTTATCCACTAATTTATTGATGGGCACTGGGGTTGCTTCTATATCCTGGTGACTGTAAAAAAAAACACTGCATTGAACATAGGGAGGCTTATGTTCTTTCAAATTAGTGTTTTGGGTTCCTTTGGATATATTCCCAAAAGGGGAATTGCTAGATCCAAAGGTAGATCCACTTTTAATTTTTGTGAGTTATCTATCTCTACACTGCTTTCCACAGCAGCTGCACCAATCTGCATTCCCACCAAGAGTGCAAAAGGGTTCCCCTTTTTCCACATCTTGTCAGCACTTGTTATTTGACAATTTATTGATGATAGCCATTCTGACAGGCATGAGATGATATCTCATTGTGGTTTAAATTTACATTTCTCTGATGATTAGTGATGAGTGTATTTTCATATGTCTATAGGCTATCTGTATGTCTTCTTTGGAGAATTGTCTATTCAGGTCTATTGCCCATTTTTTTTACTTGGGTTGTACATTTTTTGGTGTTGAGTTTTGTAAGTTATCTATGAATTTTGGATACTAACCTCTTATTAAATGTATCAGTATCTCCCATTCCATGGGTTGTCTCTCTTATTTTGTTGATGTTTTCTTTGCTGTATAAAAACTTTTTAGTTTAATGTAGTCCCATTTGCTTATTTTTTTATTTTGTTTCCCTTGCCTGGGGAGGCATAGCTGAAAAATATTGCTACAAGCTATGTCTGAGATTTTGCTGCCTATGTTTTCTTCTAGAATTTTTATAGTTTTGGGGTCTAACATTTAAATCTTTGACCAGTTTTGAATTTATTCTTATGTGTGGTGTGAGAAGGTAATTTAGTTTAATTTTTTGCATGTATCTGTCCAATTTTCCCAACACCATTTATTGAATAAACTATCTTTACCCCTTATAGGTGTTTGCTTCTTGTGTTGAATATTAATTGACTATAAAAGTGTGGGTTTTTTTCTGGGCTATCTATTTCTGTTCCACTGATCTATGTGTCTGTTTTGGTGCTAGAACCAAGCTGTTTTGATTACTATGGCCTTATAGTGTAGTCTGATATTAGGTAGTGTAATTACTCCAACTTTGTTCTTTTTTTCAAGACCGTTGTTGCTGTACAGGTCCTTTTATGGTTCCATGTAAATTTTTGAAATATATGATTCACCACATTAAAAAATGAAGGATAAAAACCATATGGTCATATCAGAGTGTGGGCCTGCGAACCACACAATCGCGGTTCGATTCCCAGTCAGGACACATGCCTGGGTTGCAGGCCAGTTCCCAGCAGGGGACTCACAAGAGGCAACCATACATTGATGTTTCTCTCCTTTTCTCCTTCCCTTCCCCTCTAAAGATAAATAAATAAAATCTTTTTAAAAATTAATTTAAAAAGAATTTTTAAAAACCATATGATCATATCAATAGCTTCAGGAAAAACACTTGACAAAATCCAACACCCATTTATAATAAAAACATGCAGCAAAGTGAATTTAGAACCCATACATAATGAAGATCATATATGACTAACACATTGCCAGTATTATACTCAATGAGCCAAAAACTACAATGTTTTCCTTAAGATCAGGAACAAGACAGGAATGTCCACTTTCACCTCTCTTATTCAACATGGCACTCGAATCCCTAGTCACAGCAATCAGATAAGAACAAGAAATAAAAGGCATCCAAATTGGGAAAAAAAGAAGTAAAACTGCCTTTATTTGTAGATGATGTGATTCTCTATGTAGACACATAGAGAATCCCAAAGATTCCACCAAGAAACTACTAGAACTGATAAATGAATTCAGCAGAGTAGCAGGATACAAAATTAATATCCACTTTTAGCTGCATTTGTATATGCTAATAATGAACTAAAAGAAAGGAAAATTAAGAAAACAATCCCATTTATAATTGCTTCAAACAGAATAAAATACTTACGAATAAACCTAACCAAAGATATAAAAGACCTGTACTTGGAAAATTAAGACACTGAAGAAAAAAACTGAAGAAGATATAAATAAGTGGAAGCACATACTGTGTTTATAGGTAGGAACTAACATCATTAAAATGTTCGTACATAACTAAGGGGGGGGGCAGAGATGGGAGGGAGGTAGGGAGCACTGGGGAGGGGCAGGGCTGGGAATACAAGACAGAAAACTGTACTTGAACAAGAATTAAATAAAAATTTTTTAAAATAAAATAAAATGTCCATACTACCCAAAGTCATCTATAGATTCAACGCAATTCCCATCAGGATTCCAACAATATATTTCACAGAAGTAGAACAAACATTCCCAGCTTTTTAATCATAGTAATCATCATTGACGATGATGATAGTGATGATGATGATGGTGATGATGATGGTGGCTACCATTTATTGCTCTCTGTGCCTTTGATGTCTTTATAAACATTATCTCAGATCATCAGAACCACCACACCAGGCAGTTTTGTTAAACCATGTTGCTTCTAAGAAAGTAAAAGCTCAGAGATTTCAAGTAATGTGTCCAAAGCCACATAGCTGTAAATGGCAGATATAAGGTATACATTGATCTTTGGTTCTAAAGTTTATGCTCTTGTCCACCACGTGAAAAGTCCCCAAGCCTTTCTTTCTACTTCTCTACTTTCCTTAAGGAAACCACCTATCCTGACTTGCTCTTCTTGACTCTGCCTCTCTTGAATCAGGGAAATAGGACTAAGCTTACTCCCCTCTCCTGCCTTCCCATGCCAGGTCTGGTACTTGACCAACCACATGGTTTCATGCCAGGCTAGGCAGAGAAGCACCTTCTCCAGTTCTGAAGCACTTTGGTGGCTGAAAAATATGGTGGCATCTGGATCATTAAGTTCAAGCTCAAAAGTTTAAGGAAAGTCAAAAGCCTGACACCAACTGCTGCGGACATTTAAGTGGACTCCTCAAAATATCCAGTTCATCCGTGGAGCCCATAAGCCATCTGAATAGCATATACTTATATAGGCTTTGAAGCCAAACCCATCTGAGTATAAATTCTGGCTCTTTTAAAACCTGAATCACCTTGAGCAAATCACATCAACTCTCTCAACCTCAGTTTCTTCATCTGTAAAATGAGAACACCTGTCTCAGAGAAACGTTGAGAGAAAATTAACATGCTTATGGTAAATTAATGATATCTGGCATATGATATATATTTCAATGGGAATAGTTACAGTTATTATCTAAACCTCTCCCTTTTCCTGTGGCTGAGAGATAAAAACTTCCAGACCCTGGTGAGAGGGAACTAAAGTTCCCCACAACTCCACATACTATTTCCTATTGTTCCAAACACACATATTGATGTGTCTACAGCTTTGTACAGGTGTTCCTTCTCCAGGAGGCCTTTCAATTCCCCTTCCTCCACCGGTGTTTAGAGTTGCCAGAGTTATCAAATAAAAATACAGGGTAACCTCCCAACAAAGAAAAACCCAGAATCAAAAGGCTTCACTGGTGAATTCCACCAGCAATTTACATAAAAATTAACGCCAAACCTTCTCAAACTCTTCCAAAAAACTGAAAAGGAGGAAACATTCTAAACTTATTTTGTATAAGGCCAACATTACTCTGATATCAAAGCCAGACAAGGATGCCACAACAAAAGAAAGCTACAGGCAAATACACAAAAACACAGTATACAAATAAGTCCTGAACAAAATAGCAACAAACCAAATTCAACAGCACGTTAAAGGTGCCACTATGACTAAGTGGCACTTATCTCTAGGATACAAGAATGATTCAGCATATGAAAATTAATTAATGTGATACACTACATTAAAATAAAATGTAACAATCACATATTCACCTCAGTTGATGCCAAAAAAAAGTGTTTGGTAAAATTCAGTATCATCTCATGGTAAAAGATCTGATCAAACTAGAATAGAAGGAAATAACCTCGATATACTAAAAGCCATATATGAAAAGCCCACAGCTAACATCATACCCAACAGTGAAAAACTGAAAGGTTTTCCTCTAAGATCAAGAACAAGTAAGGATGTCCACTCTCACTACTTCTAGTCTGCATGGTACTGGAAGCCCTAGCACTTCAACAAAAAAAGACTGTAGTTAGGTTTTGTGCTGTTGCAATGAATTTCAGTGGGAGAGTGACACAAAGGTCACAGTGGCCAATAAGTTGCCCTCTTCATCTGTGTCCTGCTGGAAAGGTCAGCTGCGTGTGCCACCTACACAGGAAGAAGGGCTTCCACATCTCACGACAGCACTGAGAAGGGGGAAACACTTCCCTTTTCATTTAACTTTTAGACCTCACATTTTCATGTTTGCAGTGTGTTAACTTTCTGTCTGAGGTTGCCAATATTGAATGTCTGATGTGAGTCAAAGGGGCTGTCTGCCTGTCCTGCAAAGTGCAGCCTGCAGGAAATGAGAATGAGAAGTGCTGGGACGGCACCATTTGGAAGCTTCACCTTGGCAATGATCTAGCTCACATGGTTTTTCCTCGTATCTTTATGACTTTGTGGGAAAGGATATATGCTGGTTACTTTGAAGATTTGAGCATAATGGGAAAGCACAGAAAAATACATTAATAAGCACCCTAAAGTCCACCATGCTTAATTTTTCCTCATATCTCCAAGACATTTGTGGGTGGGGGGAAGATATGTGCTCATTATTTTAAGAATTCAAGCAAAACAGTAAAGCACAAAAATACATTAACAAGCATCCCAAAGTCCACCACCCAGAAATTAATAGTTATTAGCATCTGGAGATTAAGAGTTTAGGGTCCCTAGGAGAACTGGCTGATTTTAGGGAACAACCAGGAAAGGTACAAGATGAAACTAGAATGTCTTGTACCAGAAAGAAAGAAAATGCTAAAAAAAAATTATGGGGTCATTCCACAAGGACACAGAAGCTAGTCGGCTGGGGCTCCAATGATTTTGACTTAGGCATCAAAATAATTAAGGCTAGTTGTGAGTTGTAAACAGTTGAAAATAGGAACGCTTGAGTCCATAATGAAAATAAACTGATAAAAAATAATGGATGGGGAGAAGGGAGAGCTGTTACTTAAAGCGGAATTCTGAGGTGGCAAATAAATGTCAAGGGAGTACTGCAGTTGAGAAATCTTCACAAATTGTTGATAAACTGCATGGAATAAAAATAAGAAGTAAATAGTGGAGAAACCAGACATCTTGACTTAGTGTTGAAAGGTAATTTCAGCAATGAAGGGAGGTAAACATCATGTGCCTCCAGATACGATGCTTGTAAAGACACAATATCACTTTCATAGTGTTCTAGCCAGGAATGCATAACCTGAACCCAATTACAAGGAAACACCAAATGACTCAAAATAATGAATATTGTATTTTGAAAGGGGTCATGCTGCATTTAAAAATGTCAATGTCATAAAAGGCAAATAAAGAAAGAGAGGAGTAAAGTTGTTCCTAATTAAAGGAGAAAAATAGAATAACTAAATGCAATATCTACCAGCTCCTAGAATGGATCCTATGTGGGAGAAACTAACACAAAGGGCATTAACAGATCAACTAACAAAAGTGAAATGTGGATGCTGGTTAAACATAAGTTTGTTGATGCCAAATTTCTTGAAATTTTAACTATACTGTGATTTTGGGGAAAGTATTTTTAGGAAGTATTTAGGGATAAAGAGGTATGATATATACAAGTATTGTCATGGTTCAGAAAAAATCATAAAGCAAAATAATTGCAGTAAAATGATAACAGTTGGCAACTCTGGGTATAGGATACTTAGAGATCTTTGTGCTATTCCTGAAACTTTTTCTATAAGATTGAAATTATTTCATACAAAAAGTTGAAAACATGTTGAAGAGTCGAGGAGAAAAATATCAAAGGCCTAAAATGTGGTGGAAGAAATGACAGTTCATTGATTGATAAACTCACTCTCCCATTCATTTATTCACTCACTCCATGTATATGTCCTCATGCATCATACTAGTGTTGCAGATGTGAATTACACGCAGTCCTATACCCGAGAAACATATCTGTAATAAAAAAGAAAGTCATCCAAAAATTGGTTAAATCAGGGAAGAATAACACCTTTTGTCTAGCCTTATATTTTCTGCACATTACTATTCAAAAGATTTTCTTGCATTTCCTGGGATCAAAAAAATAAACTATCACTGGTTGATTCAAAGACTTAAGAGGTTTTCACAGTCCCATCATAGTATAAGTAACAAAACAGAGCCCCAATGACTTAACACTTACAGAGCATTAAGATGGTCTTCTTTAGGTGATATATCTCTGACCATCTCACTGAGTGCTTCTTTGAGTTTCCAAAACTTCTTTGTAGATACAGGTCAATGCGCCAGAGACTCAAATTTTATCAGGATCAATCCTCTCTGCTTTGATTAGTCCAGTGGTTCTCCGCTGAAACAATTCCTTACAATCCTTCCTCCAACCATGGGAAATTTGGCAATGTCCATATATGGTTTTGGATATCACACCTCAGGGGGACAGGCACTACTGGCATTTAGTAGATAGAAGCCAAGGGTGTGGTTAAACATCTTACCATTCCAAGGATAGTCTCCACAACAAAGAGTTATCTAGCCAAAAATGCCAATGTTGTAGAAACAGACAAACTCTGAAATGGTCCAAAAACTTGGAGTAGTTCAGTGAGAGAAGAAAGCTGGAAAGGAGAAGGTCAGGAAGGTTATATTGCTTAGGAAGAGGTTCAACTACAAAATAAAGATGATTTAAACAAAATAGATAGTTTATTTCTCTTTTTCCTAGAGAAGCACATTGTTGAGAAGCCCAGGGTTGGTTTGACAGGTCCCAGTTGTCATGGCACCAGACTACCCCAGGTGATCCTTCTCATGGTCCACGTTGGTCTCGAGCTCCAGTAATTGTTTCATCCTTCCTGCCAGGAGGATGAAGGAAGGCAGGTCCCTCCCTTGAAGAACACATCCCAGAACCACTACCAGGACCATTTCCTCATATCCATTGAACAGAACTTAAAGATGGGCACACTGATTGCAAAGGAGGTTGGAAAATGGAATCTTTATTCCAGGAAGTCATAAGCCCAATTAAACGTCAATGAGTTCTATTACTAAAGTACAAGGGGTGAATGGATGCTGGGAGATAGCCCATACAGTCTGCTGCAGATGCACAAACTAAATATTTGCTTTGGGGATTTTAGTAATGGTGTTGTCTTTTTACTAGCCTATTTTTACTAGCCTATATTTACTAGCCTATTTTACTAGCCTTTTTACTAGCCTATTCTTCCATTGCACTTGATGCTTATAACTGTTAAAGCAACAAGTGTCATTTCATAAATCTGCAAATTACATAATAGCTAAGAGACGAACCTCTTTAAGGAAAGGTGACAGGGAGGACTTGCAATGTTTACAAACAGGAAACCATAAACTCAGTAGGAGTATGAAAATTATACAGAAATCTGAAACAAAACCCCAAAATTTCTAAAAAGCCCACACAACTCCCCAAATTAGATAGGCTACTAATGATGCCAATTTAAAACTAAGACATGGGAGGATTTCTGCCAAGATGGAGGCATAGGTGGAAACACTATGCCTTCTCCCACAACCAAGTTTGAATACAACAAAGGTTTGGAGAAACAAAGACACAACCAAAGGACAGAAAATTGAATTATACGGAAGTCCGACTACATCTAACCGTTCAACGCGGATGGTAAGAGGGGCGAAGCCAGCAGCGAGCAGGGTCAGGCAGGACAGGGCCCCGACCCAGGCGCGAAGGCAGACGGGAACCAGTTGGGGTGCGGGGCAGACCGAGGGCGCATATTCGCGCACAGTGAGACAGACCACGCAGGCCCCAGGGGGCGAGGGCTGACGGCGGTGGCACACTCGCGTGCAGTGGGACGAAACGCGTGGGCCCGGTGACGGCAGCAACTGCGGCACCGGTGAGGGCCGTGGCGGCAGGCGGCGGACAGGACGCCATAGTCCCTCTTTGACCCCGCCCCCACATACAGCGTCACAACCCAGCGACTTAGTTGCCCTGCAAGACCAGTGAGAGCCATTGTCCCTCTTTGACCCCGCCCCCACCTACAACGTCACAACCCAGCGACTGAGTTGCCCTGTTCTAGTGAACACTTTAGGGCTCTGATCCTGCTATGGAACAGGCACGAACAACCCGAAAGATGGCACAAGAAGAACTCAAAGTCCCAGAGCCAATAACTCTAAGCGACCGAGAAATTGCCAGCCTCTCAGAAGCACAATTCAGGACACTATTTATCAGGATGCTCACAGAACTGGTAGATTATAGTCACAAATTAGAGGAACAAAGTCACAAATTAGAGGAACATATGAAGGCTAAACTAATTGAAATGAAGGGAGATGCACAGGAAACCAATAGTGATGGAAAGGAAACGGGGACTCAAATCAATGGAATGGACCAGAAGGAAGAACAAAACATCCCACCAGAAAGGAATGAAGAAATGAGAATTCAAAAAAATGAGGAGAGGCTTAGGAACCTCCAGGACATCTTTAAACGTTCCAACATCCGAATTATAGGGGTACCAGAAGGGGGAAAGAAACAGCCACGAGTGGAAAACGTATTTGAACAAATAATAAAGGAGAACTTCCCCAGTCTGGCAAAGGAAATAGACTTCCAGGAAATCCAGGAAGCTCAGAGAGTGCCAAAGAAGTTGGACCCAAGAAGGAACACACCAAGGCACATCATAATTACATTAGCCAAGACTAAAATGAAGGAGAGAATCCTAGAAGCAGCAAGGGATAAGGGGACAGTCACCTACAAAGGAGTTCCCATCAGACTGTCAGTGGATTTCTCAAAAGAGACTTTACAGGCAAGAAGGGGCTGGAAAGAAGTATTCCAAGTCATGAAATCCAAAGACCTACAGCCAAGATTGCTTTATCCAGCAAAGCTTTCATTTAGAATGGAAGGAGAGATAAAGTGCTTCTCAGATAAGGTCAAGTTCAAGGAGTTCATCATCACCAAGCCCTTATTATATGAAATGCTAAAGGGACTTATCTAAGAAAAAGAAGATGAAAAATATGAACAGTGAAAGGACGGCAAACACACAGTTATTGACAACCACACCTAAAACAAAAGCAAACCAAGAAGACAGCTAGATCAGGAGTGGAACCATAGAAATGAAGAACACATGGAGGGTTAGAAATAGGGGGGTGGGAGGGAGAGAAGAGAGGAGAAGGCACAGAAAATAGCATAGGTGGTAGGTAGAAAATAGATAGGGGGGAGGGCGAAATAGTGGGGGAAATATAGAATCCAAAGAACTTGAGACATGTGGTTATAAACTAAGGGGGGAGAATGGTGGGGGAGGGAGGGTACGGGTGGAGGGGAATGAAGGGGGGGAATAGAACAACTGTAATGGTATAATCAATAAAATATATTAAAAATAAATAAATAAAACTAAGACATGGCAGTGAGGAATATGTTTTTATATATTATATTTAATATTTATATATTCATATTATATATGTGTGTATGTATATGTGTATATATTTATATGTATTATTCTTAGCCAAATCTTTCAGCTAATAACAACTTTCAACAAAATCTATCCCAATTTATTTAGACTTGTCTCATATATCTTGTCACGCAAATATTCAGCAGATTTTAGATTATTCTCACATTATTCTGTTCTTAACAATGACTTTCCTAGTTCCTTGAATACTCTGTTAGGCTATCAATGTATTGGTGAACTGAGGAACAAAATAGGGCCAGAGGCATGCACACATGGAACAGACTGAAAGCTGTCAGAGGGAAGGGGGGGAGAAGAGGACTGGATAAAAGAAGGTGAAGGGATTAGTGAAAGAACATATATGTATAACTCATAGACACAGACAACAGTATGGTGATGGCAGGGGGATGGGTGGAGATGGGCAAAGGGGGTGGGGAATGGTGACATCTGTACTAGTGTCAACAATAGAAATAAAGAAGGGAAAGAGTCTATTGTTCAAACTGTGCATTTCTCCAAGGTAATTTTTAACCTAAAGACACTGCACTTCACTGTTGCTGAAATATTCTCTCTCAAATTTCTTGGAAGTGCCAACTGCTTCATTAATTTCCCCACATTTTGTGTGGTGCTTTCTGATGAAAGGCTGCCATCCAACTTCACCATCCAGACCTAAATATGCTAGCATATAGGTGGATTTACCTATAGATTTACCATCCAGGGTGCAGAACAAAATAAAAGTGTTTGTGCCCACAACTTCATACTGAGCTGCAAATAATTCTGCTTCATTTGGGTGGGTGAGTAGGACTAAATCTCACCTGGAACTCCAAAATAGGATTCACCCACTGTTTTTGTTTAACAATTATTCCAGTTTTCTTCCTTGGGGATTAGAGGAGACTAGTTATGGAAATCAGATTTGTGTCTCTTCTAAATATGCAGACTCATCATATTCCAATCCTCTCATTTGTGATTCAATAAAAATAATAAAAAAGCTGAGAGGAAGGAAGACAACATTCTCATTTCTGAATTTAATTTTAAGCTGATTTAACTCACTGTGAGCCACATATAAGAATAAAAATAATTTCTCTTTTGATATAAATCAGAATAAACCTAGCTTATCAAGAGGGGGAAGAAGTCAGGGGAGTCTGGTTATTTAGATAAAACAGGTTATTAAGTGTCAGTCTTTGGAACAGGAAGTGGAGGCTGCTACTCTCCTGAAATCTAGGACAAAATTTTTTCTCTCCCGACATACTGTACCAATACCTAACACTCACTGAAAGCATATTATATTGTCAGGCACAGTGATGAATCCTTTATTTAATCTTTTTTTCTGATTTAACAAATGCATCACTTCCAATTTTACACATTAAGAAGCAAAGGCTCAGAGAAGTTCAATAACTTGCCCAGGTCACAGAGATGATAAATGACTGGATTTTGATTCAAAATCTGGTAATCCTGATTCACTTACACTTTTTATTTTTTTTAACTTTTAAGTCTTTAATCCATATGGAATTTGTTTTAAAATATAATGTGCAGTGACACATTAATACTTTGTTTTCCAAATATGCAACAAATTGGTTGTTCTCAACTTAAAGGTTTTTGTTAACAATTTAATGACAAGAAGAAATGTTTATGACATGTTAAGTAGAAAAAAGGGGGGACACTGAGCTATACACACAGTACAAGAAACTTCATTAATGTGATGTATGTATAGCCACTGATATAAAATCTATTGAATGGTTGGTTATAAGGAAATATAACTGTTCAGGCTGTCAGACAGTTTTGGTGGAACTGAATCTCACATCCAACTCTTGCTCCTTCTGGGTAACTTCCTGCAAATTACTTAACTTCTCTGTGCCCTATCATCTATAAAATATGGATAATAACCTTACATATCTCCTAAGATGGCTGAAAGAATTAAATAAGTAGATTGATGTAAAACATTAAGCATACTGCTCAGAACTTAAGAAACACTGCACGTATAAATAAATATGCCAAATACGAATGGTGTGACAATATAAATTTTAATTTTTGTCAAATTGTTTTGTTTGTTTTGCTTTTTGTGCTCAGAGAAAAAGGCTAATTTTCTAAAAGCCTGGGTCTTAAGTGTTCCACTAATGCCAAAACAATGTAAGACCAAAAAGTAAGCTCCTTACAAACTCCATTGAGATGCACCTTCCCTGGGAGAACAAACCCCTTTCTCTCCTTCACAGAAAACAAGCTCCTTGTTTCCATGAGCTGATAACACAGGGAGAATTGGAGCAAAGATTCGGTAAAATATAGACTCTTTATATAACAAATTGAGTTATTTGGCATTATGAAAACAAGAAGCAACAAATGTAAATAATTCCCAGGTAAATCATTGAAGTCCCTGAGGTATTATGAGAATTGGAAGTATGTTATATCACATTATGGATTATAATTGGATCTTGAAGTCTATTCAGTAATAGGTCTGATAATGGGGGTGAGAAGAAATCCTAATTTACACTGCATTTTATTGCTGAGAATATCACCAAACCAGACTCTGCATTATACAGACTTCCATATACATTGTTAAAGAAGGAGCTGGACAAGCCCACAGGACTCTAATCCAGGTATGTTCTTATACACAGGGAAATTCTAAGGTAGAATGCTGATTATGCAAAATAATATTCTCTTCTTAAACTTCCCAGGCTTCTGAGAAATCTAATGAGGCAGAGATTTAGCTATGTTTCTTCTGAGATGATTGATGAAAAAAATCGGCTGCAAATAACTTGGGAAAAAATTCAAAAAAGCTTCATATGTTTTCTATAGCCAAGTCACTGGTAATGTTCAGAAATTCAACACATGGAGGAAAAGACCAGAAGACTAGTCCTAGCAACCTGTTTTGGGAAATGGTGGTTAAATATTTCCTTCCAGGACTACCCTTGCTTTGAGACTTACAAGTCTGAGAAAAATGCATGGTAGCTGTGTGACTTAGAGCTCGTTTCTTAGTCTCTCTCTCGACCTTATTTTGCCCTCTGCTCNCAGCTGCAAATAACTTGGGAAAAATTCAAAAAAGCTTCATATGTTTTCTATAGCCAAGTCACTGCTAATGTTCAGAAATTCAACACATGGAAGAAAAGACCAGAAGACTAGTCCTGGCAACCTGTTTTGGGAAATGGTGGTTAAATATTTCCTTCCAGGACTACCCTTGCTTTGAGACTTACAAGTCTGAGAAAAATGCATGGTAGCTGTGTGACTTAGAGCTCGTTTCTTAGTCTCTCTCTCGACCTTATTTTGCCATCTGCTCAATAAGAACACTTGCCTTGCAGCCAGCCGTTCAGTGATGACCCCAGACAATTCATTTAAGGTACTTTTCTTAGAACATGACACCTAATGGGTTAACTGTAGCTACTAGCATCGTTGCTGGGGTTCTGACTTCAAATGCCCAGGAGGTTGCCTGAGTCACCTGCTCCCCTACTAATTTGCTGATGTTTTGAGTCCCTTTAAGTACAAAACAGTCTTTTTGGCCCACTGCTATACATAAGGCTTAAATGCAAATACATAGTATGGATAGCAATTTAAATTTACATTTAATTTACATTAATGACCCATATCAGATTATCATAGTTTCTGAAGGCTTAGAAGGGAGAAGGAAAACAATTTGCCTGCATACTCATGATGCATTTAATTAGTACCAACTATGACCCAAGTTTGTGCTTGTCCCTGGAGGGTGGCAGAGAGACAAGCCTGTGGACATTGACAATCTTTCTCACCCAGTCCTGCTTCTCATCCTTCAGTCCTCCTGGCTCAGATGCACTTCCTGGATTCCACAGGCACTCCAATTCTGTAGTTCTCTGACATTACAATTCATACAACACAATCTTCCAGAGTGCAAGTAATGATCAGTCTTAGTCTCCACACTCAGATATGTAAGAAATAGCTATTTCTTTGTTTTCATTGAACTCAGTTTAAATCAGTTTTCAAGCCTCACTTCCTCCAGGCTGGGTAGAAATTCCAACTTAGTTGCCTCTCTTGGAGTCACTTCAGAATCCAGAAGACATTCATGGTACCCAGACAACAGAGAAAAGGCTCCTGACTACCCATCTCCTATGATCACAAACCTCTTCACTGTCTAACCTGGCAGTGGGTCCCTGCCCACACCCTCAGAAGCTCTAAGTTTCTGTGGGCACACAAATCTTGCTAAAGCAGAAAACCCTGGTGTCTTCAGTTCAATCACTTTTTTGATGTCTTGCTACCCTGAGAGGTACCACCACTACATAAAGCGAGGGTTCTGCCAACCCTAGCTGGGTAACTTTGTTGGTTAGAGTATCATCACAACATGTCAAGGTTGCAGGTTCAAGTGCTGCTCAGAGTACATACAAGAAGCAACCAATGAATACACAAATACGTGGAACAGCAAATCTCTATCTCTCTTTTTCTCTCCCTTCCTTTCTCTCTAAAATCAATAAATAATTGTTTTTAAAGTGAGGGTCTTACCATTTTTCACCCTGCAACTCTAATCTATTTTTGAAACCAGACAATTCCTTTTATTCCAGGGTTCTGCAAACTTATTCTGTAAGGGGCTAGATAGTAAATACTTTAGGATTTGCAGGCCACACAACCTCTGTCAACTACTGTGGATTTCAGGTCCTATTGAGTCCCTCTGTCAGGTGACTTTATGCAGTATACAACCTGTACCACTATACAAATCTGCCCTGAGACAACTGTGTGCTCCTCTAGGAAAGAAAACATACCCTTTGTCTGAAGTTTAAGAAGTAAAAAAGAGATTGAATCTACTTGTATCAGACAACCTAGGCCCCACTGTGCTGTGTGTTCAGAATAACTGGGCTCTGAACTATTTGTCTCTGACTCCAGGGCAGTAACTTGCTCCTTAAGGAAGTGATTTCTGTCTCTGAATCAGCTGGTGCTTTTGACAATTGGCTGTTTCTTGTCTATTGTGTCTTCCTGTAGTTTCTACATATTGAATGTTCCTGCAAAGGATGAGCTGAAGCATGGGCTGGGAAAGCTTTATAAAGCCAGTCAGGCAGAAACTGGAAGACAAAAAAGTCTTCAAGCAGACATTATTTGCAGCCCTGGGATAAGCAGATGCTGGGGTAGGGGAGGGTAATAAAGACCATACCCTAAATCAAGCTTCAAAGAGGAACTTGTTTAATGTGGCAGAGGGGGGTGATTGAAGGAGCTTCTAGAACAAGTGTTTTTATATACCCACCACTCCCCTGCCACAGATGAGAATTGTTAATCGGGCCCTGGTGGTGAAGTACCCTAACTGCCTGACAGCTGGTAGTCAGGTTGCCATGTCAACAGGAAAACCCCTACAGGGCTTTGTTTATTCATCACCAAGTTCTCTCTCTGAGTAGATTTTTTGCTGTTGGGCTAAACTAAGAAACCTGATCTGTGACTTGAAGACTGCTTTCCTGGAAAATACAATTGTTTCGTCCCCAGTGGGGAAGACTGGGAGCCTGCAAAAGGATCCAGATTGTGGGGAGGAGGGGTAGAAAAGTAAAGAGTGATGGAGCCTTGACATGAAGCACCCTGCTTCACTGGTAGTTATTAACATTTATGGCATGTCTGTTAGGTACCTAAAATTCTTCTAGAAGCTACAGATTTGATTTCATTTTATTCTCACAACTAACCTAAGAATTGATATTCATATGTGCATTTTACAGATGAGCAAAGACAGGCAAAAGGGCCAAACAACAGTGCAATGGTTAACTGAGGATATGTTCATAAGATGGATTATCATCAGCCATTTAAAAATCATATCAAATTATTCTTCCAAGTCACTAGATATTTCATGATATATTTTCAGAGCTACATAATAAGTATATCCAAATGGTAAAATATACAATGATGAATAAATATCCATAGGAAAAAAAGAATGAAGAAAAATATTGTTCAAATAAAAAAAGACCACCCAAATAGGAACAAGCAAAGACTATTTATTCAGAGCTTGCTATACAAGGGAGTCAACCAAGACAGCAAACCAAGAAAAGCTTTGTAACGGAAAAAGGGGAAGGCTTCAGACATATCCTGTTGGGAGGCTGTTGACACGGGAAACTGGAGATGGGCTGATGAGTGGAGCATCCTATGTGATTAGTTAAGAGAACATACTTGTCTTTTTCCGGTTGGTCCTAGATTAGAAATGGGAGCCAAAAATTAGGGAAGCTAGAGGTTACTGACCAAGCCCTGATGGTTTGGGTCTTGATTGCTGCAGAGTTTGTAGTCTGACTTCCTATTCTGGTTGCTGGGGTTACAGGTCACAGTTCTAATTTTATATATGTTCTGGCCATTATCTATCTGTGTATTCAGTCTCTTCATATTCAGAATGATAACAATAGCTATCAGGAGGGGCCAGAAATATAATTAATTTTTTGTTCTTTCTAATTTCTTTCAGATTTTTCTAAGTGTTCTACAATAAACGAATATTATTTCTAACAGTAAATAGTGTATTCATAAGGAAAAAGAAATGAGATTCAGAAAAGTAAAATTATCTTGCTGAAGTAAGACAGCTGGTAAATAACTGATCTAGAATTGAACTCAGGTCTTTCAGTTAATAATGAAAGTCAACATTTTCCTGCCCTATGTCTTCTAGGGATTTTCAGATATTGGATATTGAAAGAAATGAAGATGTAGGTTTATAATGAAAATATTACACAAACCAGCTTGTTTTTTCAGACATTACTTTAAAACCAACTGGTTAACTTCTGGTCAAGATGATAGAGTAGGTAAATGCTACTCAGATCTTCCCACAACCATATCAAAATTATAGGTAAACTACAGAATAACCATCATTGAGAATTTCCTCTAGCTGAATAGAAGTCCTATAACTAAGGCTATACAGAAGCCATGTTGAGACTGATAGGAAGGGCAGAGACACAGAACTTTCTGGTCCCACACACATGTGTATGGTTACAAATCAGGAAGGATATCTTGGTAGTAGGGGTCTCCCCACAAAAGCCAGGGGTCCCAGTCACATGCCAGGGCCCTAGCCCAGGGTTCCAGTGCAAGGAAGAAAAATCCCATAAATTTGACTGTAAATACTGGAGTAAATTATGGTTGAAAGAGATGGAGTCTTCTAAAGTCCCAAGCACTCCTGTTAAAGGACTCATACGTGGACTTGCTCAGTCTCACCTGCTCTGAGCTCGAGTACCAGGACAGCAGCAGGGAAGGTGCTGGGACCTAAATGAAAGAACTGGATTATCTGATGTCAGGTGAAAGCTGAGTGGCACCTTTCTCCCAGACAGAAGTGCTAGAAGAAGCCATTGATCCTTTGCTGAGACCTCCCCTCACAGAGGCTGCAGGCATAAGCAGACATGATATCTGAGTCTCCATTAACCTGTCTAACACTGTTCACCTCACCCTGGTGTTTCCCTGAGACCCAACTCCACCTGGCTGTGGGTCCACCCAAGCCATTTCCAGTGGCTTTTTAATACAAGAGGCCTATCTTGGCTCATGCTGCAGATTTTTATAAGATTTCTCAAATGTTCACAAATGCCGAATAAGCAACATCTGGCTTCAGAGTGGACCATACCTCTTCCTAAGTGGCCCCAAGCTTGGCACTAGTATCAGCTGGTTTTGGTTTGAAGTTTAGCCTTTCCCAGGCACCTCTAAGCCCAACATAAACACCAACTATCTCTAGTTCACTTAGTAGCTCATACCAGGTAGCCCATGGCAGGGCACAGGCAGCAGATGACCTTAGCCAGCATGAGAGGTATGCCACTCCCCAAGGGAGCTTCAGAACCAACACTTCTGGTGGCAAGATTCAGATCACACCATCTCCTTCAATACAGTTATCTCCGAAAATTACATACCCAAAGGCAGACTTGGCAGGCACCAGAGCTCCACTGAAGCAAATTCTGTTCCATGCAGCTGGCCTATGCATAGCAGCTCCTCTGTAGTAATGGCCAATCTTCACAGCCAAATAACATGGGAGACAATTTCTCCCACTAATATGCCAACAGCAATCAATGGTCAACTACAAGAGGGCATACACAACCCACATAAGAAACACAGCTGGAGCATCCAACTCAGGTGATCAGAAAGACTGCACCACTGGGTCCAATAGGAGACCTACTATATAAGGCTAGTGCACCAAAACCAGGAGATGTAGCAGACCTATATAATACACAGAAACAAACACAGGGAGGCAGCCAAAGTGAGGAGACCAAGAAACATGTCCCAAATAAAAGAATAAAACAACTCCAGAAAAAGACCTAAACAAAATGGAGACAAGCAATCTACCAGATGCAGAGTTTAAAACACTTATAAGGATGCTCAATGAAATCATGGTTAGAACATATGATCTGCTATATTTTAAATAAAAAAGTAGAAAAATGAAAATGGAGACAGAAAACATAAACAGAATCTGTTAAAAATGAAGAATGGCTGGTGTGGCTCAGTTTGTTAGAGCATAGTCCCATAAACTGAAAGATCATGGGTTCAATCCCTGGCCACAGCACATACCTGGGTTGTGGTTTTGATCCCTGGTTGGGGCATGTACAAGAGGCTACCAATGAACGTTTCTCTACCACCTTGATTTTTCTCTCCCTCTCTCTCTCCCTCCCTTCCCCTATCTCTCAAGTCAATAAGCACATCCTCAGGGGAGGATTTTAGAAAATGAATACAATAACTGAAATGACTACATTAAAGGGAGTCAACAGTAGATTAGATTAGTAGAAGACCAAATTAGCAATTTGAAAAACAATGTAGCATAAAATGGCCAATCAGAACAACAAAAGTAGAAAAAAAAGTTTAATGAGGATAGTTTGAGGTACCTCTAGGACAATATCAAGTGTACCAACATTTGTATTATAGGGGTACCAGAAAGAGAAGACAGAGAACAAGTAATTGAAAACCTATTTAAAGAAATAATGATGGAAAACTTTCATAACTTGGTGAAGGAAATAGATATACAAGTCCAAGAAACGAAGAAAGTCCAAAACAAAATCAACCCAACAAAGCCCACACCAAGACACATTGTAATTAAAGTGCCAAGGTTAAAGACAAAGAGAGAATCTTAAAAACAGCAAGTGAAAGACAGTTAATGACCTCTAAAGGAACACTCATAAGATTTCTAGCTGATTTTTCAAAAAAAAACTTTTCAGGCCAGAAGGGGCTGACATAAAATATTTAAAGTGATGAAAAGCAATGACCTATAACTCAAATTATTCTACCCAGCAAAGCTATCATTTAGAATCAAAGGACAGAGACATCTCAGCTTCCAGCCAAGATGCAGGCATAGGTAGATAGCTTTGTTTCCTCGCATAATCAAAAGAAGAATAACAACCAATATAAAAACAAAAAACAACCAACAACAAAAAAAAACCAAAACTGTATGGAAGTCTGACAACAAAAGAGTTAAAGAAGAAACATTTATTCAGATAGGTAGAAGGGGTGGAGACAGACGTACAAGATGGAAAGGATGTGGGGCAAGGTGGAGGCTAGTGGACCAGGTAGTCCCATATCCACATGTGGATAAACTGGGAAGACCAACTGAGGAGTGAGACAGACTGCATAACCCAGGGTTCCAATGCAAGGAAATGAAGCCTCAAAATCTCTGTCGGTAAAAACCTGTGCAGGTTGTGGTGGTAGAAGAAATTCCCAGTGTCATAGGATAGTGAGTTGAAGTCACTATGTGAGTTGAAGCACACATAGTCCTGGAATGTGTACAAATGCATACACATGGGAATCAGCACTGGAAGGGCCCAATTCACTTGTGGGTAGCAGGGGAAGTGAATGAAAGCAGGGCCAGGGCCTAGCAAGCAGCACTGTTCCCTCTCTGACCCCTCCCCGACACACAGCATCAAAACAAAGTGAAGGGGGATGCCCTGCCTTGGCAAATACCTAAGGTTCTGCCCCTTACAATGTTACAGCTGCTGTGGTGAGAAAAAAAGTATGGCCCAAATGAAAGAACAGATCAAAGCTCCAGAAAAAGAACTAAATGACAAGGAGATAGCCAACCTATCAGATGCAGAGTTCAAAATACTGGTAATCAGGATGACCACGGAAATCATGTAGTACGGTTGCAAAATAAAAGAAGAAAAGAAGGCTGTTCAAAGTGAAATAAAGAAAAATATACATAGAACCAACAGTGAAGAAAAGGAAATCAGAACACAAATCAAAGATTTGGAAGAGCTGGAGAAAATAAACATTTAACTGGAACAGAAGGAAGAAACAAAAATTCAAAAAAAAATGAGGAGAGCGTTAGAAACCTCCAGGACAACTTTATATCTTCCAAATCTAAATCATACGGGTGCCAGAAGGAGAACAAGAGCAAGAAATTGATAACTTATTTGAAAAAATGATGAAGAAAAATTTCTCCAATCTGGCAAAAGAAACAGACTTCAAGGAAGTCCTCCTCTAGGAGTTCTCCTCTAGGACTCTAATGGTGTCACTACTTATATTTAAGTCTTTTATTCATCTTGAGTTTATTTTTGTTTATGGTGTAAGTTGGTGGTTGAGTTTCATTTTTTTTCATGTAACTGTCCAGATCTTCCAACACCATTTGTTGAAGAGGCTATTTCTACTCCATTTTATGCTTCTGCCTTCTTTGTCAAATATTAATTGACCATAGGGACTTGGGTTTATTTCTGGGCTCTCTGTTCTGTTCCATTGATCTATGTGTCTCTTCCTATGCCATTACCAGGCTGTTTCGATTACAGTGGCCTTGAAATACAGTTTGATATCAGGTATTGTGATCCCTCCTACTTTGTTCTTCTTTCTCAAAATTGCTGCTGCTATTGGGGTTGTTTAGGGTTCCATATACATTTTTGAAATGCTTGTTCTACATCTGTGAAATATGTCATTGGTATTTTACTAGGGATTACACTGAATCTATAAATTGCTTTGGGTAGTGTGGACATTTTGATTATGTTTACCTTCCAACCCATGAGCATGGTATATACTTTATTTCTTTGTGTATTCCTTAATTTCTTTCTTTAGTATTGTGTAGTTTCCTGAGTACAGGTCTTTTACATCCTTCATCAGGTTTATTCCTAACTGCTTTATTTTTCTTGTTGCTGTGGCAACAAGAGAATATATAGCAAATAGATTTTTTTTTCTGCTTTCTGTTTCTGATATTTTGTTGTTGGTGTACAAAAGTGCCTTCAATTTCTGAGTATTGACTTTGTATCTTGCTGGTTTGCCAAATTTACTTATTAGGTCGAGTAGTTTTTTGGTGCAGTCTATAGGATTTTCTCTGTACACTATCATGTCATCTGCAAACAATGACGTTTTTAACTCCTCCTTTCCAATTTGGATGCCTTTTATTTCCTTTTCCTGTCTGATCACTGTGCCTAAAACTTCCAATACTATGTTGAATTGAAGTGGTGAAAGCAGAAATCCTTGTCTTCCTCCTGATCTTAGTGGAAAAGCTTTTAGTTTTTGCTCATTGATATGATGTTGGCTATAGGTTCTGTCATATATGGCCTTTATTATGTTGAGGCACACTCTCTCTACTCTCACTTTGCTGAGTATTTTTATCATAAATGAGTGCTGTACCCTATCAAGAGCTTTCTCAGTATCTATCAATATGATCATGTGATTTTTGCCTTTTGTTTGTTTATGTGATGTATTATGTTTATTTATTTGCAACTAATATACCATCCTTGCATCCCCAAGATGAATCCCACTTGATCATAGTGTATGATCTTTTTGATGTATTGCTGGATGTGGTTTGCCAATATTTTGCTGAGGATTTTAGTATCTATGTTCATCAGTGATGTTGGCCTGTAATTTTCTTTCTTTGTTGTGTCTTTGGCTGGTTTTGGGATTAGGATGATGCTGGCCTCATAAAAAGAGATTGGTAGTACTCCCTGTTCTTGGATTTTTTTTTTTTGAATAATCTGAGAAGGATAGGTGTTAGCTCTCCCTTAAATGCTTTGTAAAATTCTCCTGTGAAACCATCTGATCCAGGATTTTTGTGTGCTGGGAGTTTTCTGATTACTGCTTCAATTTCATCAGCTGTTATCAGTTTGTTATGGCTTTCTACTTCTTCACCATTCAGTTTTATAAGATTATATATTTCTAGAAATTTGCCCATTTCACCCAGTTTTTCAAATTTCTTGTCATATAGTTTTTTGTAATAATTTTTTACAATCCTTTGTATTTCTGTGGTGTCAGTTGTAGTCTCTCTTGTTTCATTGCTGATTTTATTTATTTGAGTAATCTCCCATTTTTTCTTGGTGAGTGTGATTAAAGCCTTGTTGATTTTGTTTATCTTTTCAAAGAACCAGCTCCTGGATTTATTGCCTTTGAATTGTTCTATTAGTCTCTATGTCACTTAATTCTGCTTTGATCTTGGTTATTTCCTTCCTCCTACTTGATCTGGGCTTTGTTTGGTTTTGTTCTTCCACTTCTTGCAGATGTAAAGTTAGGGTGTATATCTGAAATGTTTCTATGTTTTTTAGGTAGGTAGGTATGTATTGCTGTGAACTTCCTTTTCAGGGCTGCTTTCAATGTGTCCCACGGGTTTTGGGTCATTGTGAGTTCATTTTCATCTGTTTCCAGAAACTTTTTTATTTCTTCCCTAATTTCTTTCTTGACCCATTCATTGTTTAATAGCATGCTATTCAATCTCCATGAGTTTGAGTGTTTGGGTTTTTTTTCTTGAGGTTGGTTTCTAGTTTCAGTCCCTTGTTGTCAGAGAAAATGCTTGGTATGATTTCAATTTTCTTGAATTTGTTGAGTTTGTTTTGTGTCCTATTATGTGGTCTATCTTTCAAAATATTCTATGTGCATTTAAAAAGAATGTTTATTTAGCTTCTTTGGGATGAAGTGCTCTATATTTATCAGTTAAGTCAATTTCATCTAGGTCATTGTTCAATGCCACAATATCTTTGTTGATGTTTTGTTTAAAAGATCTGTCCATTTTTGACAGTGGGGTGTTAAAATCCCCTGCTATAATTGTGTTGCTGTCAATATCTTTCTTGACGTCCTCTAAGATTTTCGTTACATATTTCAGTGCTCCTATACTGGGTGCATATATATTTACAATGTTTATGTCCTCTTGGTGGATTCTTCCCTTGGGTATTATGAAGAGACCTTCTAGGTCTCTCTTTTTGGCCCCCTTTTTAAAGTCTGTTTTGTCTGATATGAGTATTGCTACCCCAGATTTTTTTCTGTCTGTTTGCTTGAAAAATTTGTGTCCACCCTTTCACTTTCAGTCTGTGGAGGTGTTTTGTCCCGAGGTGGGTCTCTTTTAGGCAGTATGTGTGTGGGTTATGCTTTCTTATCCATTCAGCTATTCTATGTCTTTTGATTGAAGCATTTTGATAATCTATTTATCTTTAAGGTTATTATTGACAGGTACTTATTCATTGCCATTTTCATACCTGTGTTCCTCTCTGTCTCTCTCTTTTCCTTCTTTCCTTAAAGCAGTTTCTTTAGCATCTCTTGCAAAGCTGGTTTGGTGGAGGTGTATTCTTTTAGACTTCTTTTGTTTTGGAAGCTCTTTATTTGGCCTTCTCCCTTGATAGAGAGCCTTGCTGGGTAAAGTAGCCTTGGTTACAGGCCTCTGGTTCTCATTACTTGGGATATTTCTTGCCATTCTCTTCTAGCTTGGAGTGTTTCGATTGAGAAGTCAGCTGCTAACCTTATTGAGGTCCTTTGTGTGTTACTTCCTGTTTCTCCCTTGCTGCCTTTAAGATTCTCTCTTTGACTTGGAATTTTGCCATTTTAATTATGATGTGTCTTGATGTGGGCCTCCTTGGGTTCCTCTTGATTGGGACTCTTTGTGTTTCCTGGATTTGTATCACTTTTTCTCTCATTAAATTAGGAAAGCTTTCCATCATTACTTTTTCAAACAAGTTTTCTATCCCTTGCTCTTCTTCTTCTTCTATTTTTGGTATTTTTATTATACGAATATTATTACATTTCATATTGCCTTGCATTTTTCTTAATCTCTCTTCATTCTTTTTGAGCCTCTTTTTTTTCTTGCTCTTTCTGGGTGTTTTTTCTACTTTGTTCTCCAGCTCACCAACCTGATCTTCTGCTTCATCAAGCCTGCTTTTGATTCCTTCCACTGTGTTCTTCAGTTCAAAAATTGTATTCTTCCTTTCCTTTTGGCCCTTGTTGATAGTTTCCATTTCCTTTTTCATGTTGAGATAGTTTGCAGCGAGTTCATTGTAGTTTCCTTGTATTTTCTGGTAATTAATTGTTAGCTCATGGAGCTTCCTGACAACCATTGCTTTGATCTCAATATCTGATGGTTGAATTGCCTCTATTTCATTTAGCATTCTTTCTGAGGCTTCCTCTTTTCCCTTCATTTGGGGATTGTTTCTTTGTCTTCTCATTGTTTGTGAGACCCTTCTTGTTGGACTCAGCTTCTTAAATTGATCTGTTCTGAATCCCTGGGTTTATAGTGTGAACCTCTGTGGTAGAATACCTGTGAGATTCAGTGGTGCAGTCTCCTTGATCGCCTGAGCTCACCAGTCTTGGGCTGTTGTTTATGTTGGCTTTGTGTTTGTCTTGGGTTTTGATTGTTGTTGGGTTTTTATTGGTGGGTCCTTCCCACCAGCTGGTTAACTGAGGGTCACTCTGTCCACCACCTCTTGCATTTTGTTGAGTGACTGAGGGTCAGTCTGTCCACCACCTCTTGTATTTTGGTGAGGGCAGGTTGTGTTGATGCTAGTTCTTCTGTGTGTACAAGGTTTTCAAGATTGTCTTCTGCTCTTGTTCAGTTGTTTGTACTCAGTAGTTTCTATACTGTTTAGTTGTATTTCTAGATAGGCCCCGAATTGAGGTTAGCATGCTTTCCACTCCTCCCTTCACCTTCTTCTGTTGTTATCTGTTGGTGGTTCCTTTGTTGTTGGGTTTCCTCGTGTTCACCACTTCCACCTACTCTCTTTTGTGACCAGTTGGAGGGGGAATGCAAAATTGTTTATGACAGCAAGAGAGTATTCTATGCTATTTACAGTTTCAGCCAGTAGAGAAGACATAGGAGATCCTTTGGCTATGTATAGTGTCAACCGTGATCTTCCATCCAACTAGCCACTTTTTAGAAAGGATGGAAAGAAGATAAGACTCTTGTTGGGGAAGGAAGAGTTGTGAGTTGGATCTAGAAAGCAGTGAGGTTGTGGGAGGTCAGATTCTGAAGTAAGGTGAGAGTAAAGGATACTAAATAGGTGTAGTATGTGAAAAAATAGTTAACAACTATAGTAATAGAGTTCAGGAGACTGTGAAGTGGGCTAAGATCTGGAAGGGGTATTGTAAAGTATTTACAGTTGTATGGAAGAGCTAATATTTATAATAATATTAGAGCAACAATTATGTGACAGAATCTACATGATCTGGATAACAAGAATAAGGAGTACAGGACCTTGAACAGTGTGCTAATGGAACATAAGTGATGTGAAGGACAGTAAAATAGCAATAGACTATGAATGAGAGAGCAGGGGAAACCTGTCAAGTGATACGATATAACCAGCCAAGCAAAGAAGACTATACAGAAAGAAGAGGAATACAAAAATACTATTAAAATAAGAGACGTAAGAGTAATGAAAAAATAATAATACAAATATACAATAACTGGCAGGTTCTCTGAAATAGCAAAGTGAAATTTGTCTCACTGCCTCAGCTGTTCGGATGCCCCCTCTTTGGGTCCAACTCTGGTCTTTTCACAGTTCTGGGGTTTTTTTTGTCTCATTTGTGGATTTTTTTAAAAAGCAGAAGAATAATAGAGGAAGAAAAGATAAAATTGGAAAGAAAGGAAGAAGAAATAAAACAAGAAAAAGGAAAGAGGGAAAAGGAATTGAAAGATAAAAATATAATAAAAATAAAAATAAAAATTACATGAAAAAGAAAAACGAAAAAGATCTCTTGTTGGTTTCAAACTGGCCAAACCAGTTTTTCTGGTCTTGCTGGCTGTAGCCGGCTGAGGGGTGATTGGTATGCTTATCTCCCTTCCTGATCAGCCTTGTGCACACACTCTCCCCAGAGCTAGCCTGACGCCTCTCCCTGGCACCTTGGGTGTGGGATCCAGGTTTTCCTCAGAGTGCACTTTCCCCAGGGTTACCACTGTGGTCTGGGGTGTGGTTGCACGCACTCAGCCACACGGCCTCGGTCACACTGGTTCAGGCACACACCCATTCCAGTGCTATGGGGGTGCACAGGGCCTTCCTCGAAACCTACTGTGCAACCTCAGCATCACTGCCCAGGCTGGGTGGGTAGGAGGCCAGAGCGGCTGTTGCAGGAGAATTCCCCAGTGTCTCTTTTTACTTTTTCTTTTTGAGAAATTCCTTCTACTCAAGCCTGCCACTCCATAAAGCCCAATTCTCCAGCCACACCGGTGACTATTGGGGTCAGGGCCTGTCACTGTGTGACTCAATTCTCCCGAGCCAACATCTACAGACTCTGTAGATGATCACAGTCACTGCGTGTTTGCCACTTAGCCCTTATTCCCCTCTCTGTGGTTTCAAGCAACCAGGTCTCTCATGGTGTTACTGAAACCTTGTTTGGCCTGGGAGGGAGGGAGCAGTTGACCCGGCTCTCTCCCAAGGACTCTGTGGCAGGCACACTCCCAAGGGGTCAGTATCGGGTGCTGGCCTGGGACTACAGCCGCCCTGGTCCCTGAGCTGGTCCCTGGAACTTTATTGTCCTGAAGCACTCTCCTTACCTTCTGGTTTTTCAGTGTCCACCACAATTTTTGGTTTCTTATTTTCATATATGGGGTACTGTTGGCTGTTTGCTCTGTTCCTTCATAGATCTGCTAGGTTTTTCTCCCGTGTGTAGGGGGAAGTGGAATCTGCTCCCTCCTACCTCATCACCATCTTCTCTGTCTTTGATTTTCTTGAATTTCTTGAGGCTTGTTTTGTGCCCTATCATGTGGTTTATCTTTGAAAATATTCCATGTGCATTTTAAAAGGATGTGTATTTTGTTTCTTTGGGATAAAGGTTCTAAATATTTTAGTTAAGTCATTTCATCTAGGGCATTGTTCAATGCCACAATATCTTTGTTGATATTTTGTTTGGAAGATCTATCTATTGTTGACAGTGGGGTGCTAAAATTTCCTACTATAAGTGTATTGCTCTGTATCTCTTTCTTGAAGTCCTCCAAGATATTCCTTATATATTTGGGTTGTCCTATGTTGGGTGTATATATGTTTACAATGTTTATGTCTTCTTGATAGATTCTTTCCTTTAGTATCATAAAGTGTCCTTCTGTGTCTTTTTTTATGGCCTTAGTGTTGAAGTCAATTTTACCGATATAAGTATTGCTTATACTGACATAAGTATTGCTATCTCATCTCTTTTTCTTCTGTCCATTTGCTTGAAATATGTTTTTCTATCCCTCTACTTTCAGTTTGTGTAGGTCTTTGTTTTTGAGGCAGGTCTCTTGTAGGTGACATACATGTGGGTTATGATTTCTTAGATTTCTTATTCCTTTAGATACTCTATGTCTTTTGATTGGAGCATTTAATCCATTCTCATTTAAGGTTATTATTGATAGGTACTTATTCATTGCCATTTCCCCCCATTGTACCCATGTTTCTTTCTTACTGTTTTTCTTTATCTTCTTAAAGCAATCTCTTTAGCATGCCTTACGATGCTGTTTTGGTGGAGGTGTATTCTTTTAGCCTTCATTTGTGTGGGAAGCTCCTTATTTCACCCTCCATTTTAATTGAGAGCCTTGCTGGATAGAAAAATCTTGGTTGCAGGCCTTTGTTTTTCACTACTTGGAGTATTGCTTACCATTCCATTCTGGCTCATAGTGTTTGTTGAGAAATCAGCTGCTAGTCTTATTGGAGTTTCATTGTATGTTACTTCCTGTTTCTCCCTTACTCTCTTTAAGATTCTCTCTTTGTCTTTAAAATTTGGCATTTTAATTCTGATGCATCTTAGAGTAGACCTTTTTGGGTTCATCTTTAATGGGACCTTCTGTACTTCCTGAACTTATATGGCTTTTCCCCTCTTCAGGTCAGGAAAGTTTTCTGTCATTATTTTTCAAACAGGTTTTCTATCCATTGCTCTTTTTCTTCTCTTTCTGGGATTCCTATGATTCGAATGTTGTTGTATTTCATGTTGTCTTGCAGTTCCCTTAAGCTATCTTCATATTTTTTAGTCTTGTTTTATTCAGCTGCTCTATGTGGGTATTTCTTTCTACCTTGTCTTCCAGTTCAGTAATTCAGTCATCTGCTTCATCTAGCTTCCTTGTAATTCCTTCTAGTGTATTTTTTTATTTCAGATATTGTACTCTTCATTTCTTCCTGATTCCTAGTGAGTCAGTGGTGCAGTCTTCTTGATCTCCTTGTCTGGATGCTCTAAGGTTGCTCTTTCTGCCCTTTGCAGGGGATCTATTTTTGTACTTGGGTTTTACCTGTCAATGGTTCCTTTGTTGGTGGGTTCTCCCCTCAAGAAAGTGTACTGGTATTCTTCATTCCCACCTTGTTTTGTATGCTGTTGTACAGATATTGGTTAACAAAGCAGTATTAACGACAACCAAACCTATGCCAGCAAAAAGAACCCCCTGCCACATCAGCAGTCTCAACCACAATTGAACTAAAATTAATAATGGTGAAGAGGGATTGCTGGTATTATAACATATGACAAAGGGAATATGAGATGACTATAAGAGGGGAAAATGTTGTTGTGTGATAAGAGGAAGGAAAATTGATAACAGTTGGGAAAGAACCAAGGCAAAGAAAGGGAGAGAGCAAAATTTTCAATGTAAGAACAATACAAAAGGGTGGTGGGAATAATGGGGTAAGGAGAAGGAAGAGTATACTACAAGGTTGAAGTAAAATTGAAATGGTACTGGACCAACAGGAGCAAAAGTGCAGAAAAACCAGAGCAGGGTTGATACCAATGACAGTAAAATGAAGTTTAATAAAGGTGGAATGGGAGTAAAAATACCATAGAAAAGGAAAAAGTGAATATGAAATGTCTACAGTAAAGAAAAACAATTTTAAGAGGATAGGGGAAGCAAGCTAATAAGAGTAAGGAGTAAAGCCTAGGTTGAGAGATGGGGAGAAAAGAAAAAAATGGAAGAAAAGAAAAATGCAAGGGAGAAAACAATGAAATAAAATTCCTTAGTCAACTGATCAGGGGCAGGTGGAAGGCAAAATAAAGTGAGATAGTGGGAGACTATTCCATGGGATTTAAAGTATAAATGAGTAGTGAACAGAGAGGAGATCCTTTGGAGAAGCACAGCAATAACCATGATATTTCACCCAACTAGCCACTGTTTATGAAAAGTGAAAAAGAAATAAGACTCTTATTAAAAGGGGAAAAGAATGTGAACTGGCTTAAAAAAGAAGCATGCTTATGCAAGCTTAGATTGAGGAGAAATAATGAGACTGAGGGACATAAACTTGGCATAGTGTAAGAGAAAATAAAGTTAACCACAACAGTAACACAGCTTAGGAAGATGGCGAAATCGATTCAAATCAGAAAAGGGTGCTGCGTGGAATTTGGAATAACAATAGTTTGATAAAAAATATGTAATGTGAATAAAACAAATAAAATGTAAAAGACCAAGAGTAGTGTGTTATTTGGAATATGAATGAAGTGAAAGAAGAAAAATTAAAATGCAATATGAAAAGTTAAAATGCAAAATTAAAAAATAAAAAAGCAAATCAAAAAATGGAACAATCAAAGAATAGGGAAGAATGCAATACACTGCTTGCTTAGAGTAACAACCTCAGAAATTAGGGATCATGAAGAGTTTACTCAGAATTCCACTTCTGTTATGGTGGAAGAAGCTCCTGAAAGACTGAACTCCCCAAAATTACAACTATAAACTTTAGACAACATACAAAAATCAACTGGCTGAAAGCTTTAGAGAATGAGCAAAATAGGCAGATTTTAAAGAGAAATCAAAACTTAGAAGAATTCTGCAGAGAGATTTTCATTTTTATGGCTTTATCCTGAAAGAAGACTGCAATCATTACACGACAGTGTAGACAAAACTCCAATAGCAAACTCATCATCTTGGCCTGCAGAACATGAGAGAACTCAGGACAATCATGGTTGCTAAAAAATGGAGTACTAACTTTGGTAAGGAAAATTCCAAAGAAGGAAAACCCCAAGTTTTGTATGCAAGCTCTGCTCAATTCTCTGGTAAACCAATAAATTATTAACACAAAGTAGTTGTCAGGAAAAGCTAACTGAAGTTAGATTTGAACCACTACCCACAACAGTGTAGACGGAATATATCATTTGAGAATAATCAAGTTAATTGTTTGCTAAAACAACAGCAAGCCTCTTCAGAAGAATATAACAGAATCTAGAGTCCCCGCAATATAATAGTCACAACATCTAGCATAAAATTTAAAATTACTCAAATATGATGACTTAGGATAATGTGATCATTTTCAATGAAGATAATAAACAAAATTCAGCTTTGAAATGGGCTAGATGTTGGAATTACTAGACAAGGACTTTCTTTTTTTTAAGATTTTATTTATTTATCTTGAGAGGGGAAAGGAAGGAGAGAGGGAGAGAAATATCAATGTGTGGTTGCCTCTCATGCTTCCACTGCCAGGAACCGGGAACCAGGCACTGGCCTGCAAGCCAGGCATGTGCCCCGACTGGGAATCGAACTGCGATTGTGTGGTTTGCAGGTCTGCGCTCGATCCACTGAGCTACACCAGCCAGGGCAGGACTTTCTTTCTTTCTTTCTTCCTTTCTTTCTTATTTATTTATTTATTTATTTTGGTAAAGAAATCAAATTTTAATGTGATAATCCACTTGATCATGTTACCATTTTATGAGGAATGCAGAGGACCATGTGAAACAACACAGACAAGGTACAATTAGTAAAATGCAGACTGTAAAAACTCTCCAAAAGAAATTACCTGGTATCTTCAAAATGTTTCAGGCAAAAAAGAAAATATATATATAGATAGATAGATAGATAGATATGAAAGATACATAAATTCTATATCAATCAATTACAATGCATGCCCTTATTTACAACCTGATCAATGAACAAACTACAAAATATGTGTGAGACTTTAAGGGAAGTTGAAAACTGGCTTGATAGTTGATATTAGGAGATATTGTTAACTTACCAGGTACAGTAATGGTACCATAGGTCATATTTAAAAAACATGTCCTTCATGTAAATGTACCATAGTTTTTTGACCCATTCATTTACTGATGGGCACTTAGGTTTACTCTAGCATTTGGCTATTGTAAATTGTGCTGCTATGAACATTGGGGTGCATAGGTACTTTTGGATTGGTGTTTCAGGGTTCTTAGAATATAATTCTAGCAGTGGAATTGCTGGGTCAAAAGGCAGTTCCAATTTTAGTTTTCTGAGGAAATTCCATACTATTACGTCTATGTTTAATGATATAAAGGAAAATACACTCACAACGAATCACAAAGTTAAGAAATGTCAGCAGAAACTTACAAACAATTTTTAAAATTAATATTTTACAAAAGAATATAATATCTGAAAGGAATCTCTGGGGATGGGCTCAATATTAGCATAAATATGATGAACAAGAAGATTAGTGAATATTAAGATAAACCAATAGAATTTATTCAATCTGAATAGAAGAAAAAAATTAACAGAGCCTCAAGGGCTTATTAAACAATATTAAAATCAAGCATGAATAATTGGAGTTCCATAGTTCCAGCCAAGATGGAGGCATAGGTAGAAATCCTTCACTTCCTTGCACAACCAAAAGGAGGATAATAACCAATCTAAAATCAATAAACAAGCAGAAGTGCCAGAAATCAAACTGCATAGAACTCTGAAAACAAAGGAATTGGAGAAACAGTCAATCAGACTGCTAAAATGGGCATATGAAAAGAACCTCCTGTGAGGCTGCAGACCATTTGGGCCAGACTCGCTGTATGGAAAACTAAGACTCAGAACTGACTGTGGACTATGGGGGGCGGGGGATGTTTGCTATTGTGGGAGAAACTCTCAGTCTCGCACAAAAGTTTGTTAGAAAGTGGGGCTACAGCCAAGCATTGTTCCCCCCCCGCCCAGCTCCTCCCCCATAGGCAGTGCTACAGCCCAGCAAGCAGGGTTGCCCTTCCCTGGTGAATACCTAAGGCCCTGCCCCCTTACAACCTAACAAGTACACCAAAACAAAGAAATAGGGCCCAAATTAAAAAACAGAGTAAAATTCCAGAAAGAGAGCTAAGCAATGAGAAGATAACCAACCTATCTGATGAAGGGTTTAAAGTCCTGGTAATCAAAATACTCACAGAACTGACTGACCTTGGTCAAAAAAACAAAGAACAAATAAAAGATAACCAGAATGAAATAAAGCAAAATATTCAGGAAACCAACAGTGACAGGAAGGAAAACAGGACCAAATCAATGATTTGGAACAAAAGGAAGACATAAACATCCCACTGGAACAGAATGAAGAAATAAGAATTCAAAAAAATGAGGAGAGACTTTGGAGCCTCTTTGACAATTTTAAACATTACAATACCCAAATTACAGGGGTGCTAGAAGGAGAAGAATAAGAACAAGAAATTGAAAACTTATTTGAACAAATAATGTAGGAAAACTTCCCCAATCTGGCAAGGGAAATAGACTTCCAGGAAGTCCAGGAAGCTCAGAGTCCCAAAGAAGTTGGACCCAAAAAGGAACACACTAAGGCACATCATCATTAAGTTACCTAATATTAAAGATAAAGAGAGAGTCTTAAAAGCAGCAAGAGGAAAAGAGAGAGTTACCTACAAAGGAGTACTCACAAGACTATCAGCTGATTTCTCAAAAGAAACCTTACAGGCAATGGTACTGGCATAAAAACAGGCACATAGACCAATGGAATAGAACAGAGAGCCCAGAAATAAACCCAAACCTCTACAGTCAATTAGTATTCGACAAAGGGGGCAGTAACATAAAATGGAGTAAAGATAGCCTCTTCAACAAATGGTGTTGGGAGAACTGGACAGCCACATGCAAAAAAATGAAACTAGAGCACCAACTTACACCATACCCAAAATAAATTCAAGGTGGATAAAAGACTTAAATATAAGCCATGACACCATTAAAGTCCTAGAGGAGAGCATTGGCAGGAAAATCTCAGACATTCCAAGTAGCAAGATTTTTACTGATACGTCCCCTAGAACAAGGGATATAAAGGAAAGAATAAACAAATGGGATATCATCAAAATTAAAAGCTTCTGCAAGGCTAAGGAAAACAGTATCAAAATACAAAGAGAAGCAACAGCTTGGGAAAACATATTTGCCAATGATACCTCAGACAAAGGTTTAATCTCCAAAATATACAAAGAACTCACTCGACTCCACTCAAAGAAGACAAGCAACTGGATTAAAAAATGGGCAAAGGACTTGAACAGACACTTCTCCAAGGAGGACATACAGAGGATCCAGAGACACATGAAAAGATGCTCGATATCACTAGCTATCAGAGACATGCAAATTAAAACCACAATGAGATACCACTTTACACCAGTCAGAATGGCTATCATAAACAAAGAAACAAACAACAAGTGCTGGAGAGGTTGTGGGGAAAAGGGAACCCTAGTTCACTGTTGGTGGGATTGCAGACTGGTACAACCACTATGGAAAACAGTATGGAATTTTCTAAGAAAACTAAAAATGGACGTGCCTTTTGACCCAGCAATTCCACTGCTAGGAGTATATCCTAAGAACCCTGAAACACCAATCCAAAAGAACCTATGCACCCCGATGTTCATAGCAGCACAATTTACAATAGCCAAGAGTTGGAAGCAACCTAAATGCCCATCGGTCGATGACTGGATCAAAAAACTATGGTACATTTACACAATGGAATTCTATGCTGCAGAAAGGAAGAAGGAGCTCCTACCCTTTGCAACATCATGGATGGAACTGGAAAGCATTATGCTGAGCAAAATAAGCCAGGAGGTGAAAGACAAATACCATATGATATCACCTTTAACAGGAATCTAAACAACAAAACAAACAAGCAAGCAAAATGTAACCAAAGACACTGAAATACAGAACGTGCTGACAGGGTCCAGAGGGTAGAGGGGAGAGAAGCACAGAGTAAAAGGGGATGGACTCACATGAATAAGTATGAAGGACACATGGACAATAACTAAGATGGGGGGCAGAGATGGGAGGGGGGTGAGGAGCACTGGGGGGGCAGGGCTGGGAATACAAGAAAGAAAACTGTACTTGAACAAAAGTTAAATAAAAAAAATTTAAAAAAAAATAAACCTTACAGGCAAGAAGGGACTGGTAAAGAAGTATTCCAAGTCACGAAAGGCAAGGACCTACATCCAAGATTACTCTGTCCAGCAAAGCTATCATTTAGAATGGAAGGGCAGATAAAGTGCTTCCCAGACAAAGTCAAGTTAAAGGATTTCATCATTTCCAAGTCTTTATTATATGAAATGTTAAAGAAACTCATCTAAGAAAAAGAAGATAAAAAATATGTATGGTAAAATGACAACAACCTCACAACTATCAACAATCAAACCTAAAACAAACAAACTAAGTAACTAAGCAAATAACTAGAACAGGAACATAATCAGAAAAATGGACATTTAGGTGCAAGGAGTGTTGGGGCTGCTCTGCCTGGTTTCAGGAATTGTAACTACCACCCATGGCTAAGGATGAGCGAGTGACATCTGGAATGCGAGCCACAGGAGACAAAGCTTGTCTCTGGTAGCAAACGCTACCTCAACTTACTCCCCTGCCCCCAAAAGAATGGTCAGAAGTCAATGATAGGTAAAACTCCTCACAGAGAGAGGGGCAACCTGAGCCAGACTCAATCACTTGGGAGGCCATCATGAAAGGACTCGGGGGTCTGCAACAAAGAGGGAACAGTGGACCCTTGCCCCCCGGCTATGTGACATAGCCAGAATCCCCATGTCCTCTGGGAGAAGTGCTTCCTGGCTGTAATCAACTTAAGCCTGAAAACCTGATGGAGAGGTGTGCAGCTACTCGCCTTGCTAGAGCGGTATCCAGGGGAAATATGACATAAGAAAGAATTCAAAAAAATCCTGTGAAACCTGCTTTGCTAAAAGTGCTTTCATTCTTATGTTAAGGGTCTGAGCAGGAAATGAGTGTGTCCCCCAAAAGTTCTGCAACCCCCTTTCCTGACAGACTCTGATTCAGACTAAGCCCTCAGTTTTCTTTGAAATGTTATATACTCTTTGATCCTTGCCACACTGTATTCCTGTGTATTACAACCCAATAAAAGCCCCTGGAGGAAGGGGCTCCAGGACTTTTTCCTTTGAGAAACTGGCCACCTCTCCTCCCCAAGCAGATCATGTCTTGGTAGTGTTTACTTTCATCAGTGACAGATGGGGGGACTTGTAGGCAAAGTCTCCCCCACAAGAGGGAGGGTAGGAATAGAGGGGGAAAGGTACAGGGAAGAAGAAGCATAATTGGTAGGCAAAAAATAGATGGGGAGAGGTCAAAAATGATATAGGAAACAGAGAATTCAGAGAACTTATATGTATAAACCACAGGCATGAACTAAGGTAGGGAATGCTGGAGGGTTGGGGGTTGAACAGTGGAGAGAGGATAAAGGGGAAAAATTGGAAAAACTGTAATAACATAATCAATAAAATATACTTAAAAATTTGGAGTTCCAGATAGAAAAGGAGAGGGAATGAGCCAGAAAAAAATGATTTAAAGAAATATTAATCAAAATATTCTCCCAAACAGTTAATGACTTTATAAAGTCAACATGACATTATAAACGTGCCAGCTATCTTGAACTCCTGACTTCATTTTACCTGAGAGAGAAAGAAATATTTGTTCTAATCAAATGTCATTGGTTTTTCTTATTGCAGCTAAACAACAGCAATAAAAGTTTATTAATTACACTCAACTCAATCTATTCAACACCTTCATAATGTTTGTTTTTTCTGTATTCTAGTTAATAGTAAAAAGTTTAAAAATGCTACTTTTTTGGTCATTACTACCAATCACCTCTAAATTAAATCAATAACAACAAGCTGTGGTTGTCTTAATTATTCATCTGCTTACTTACTGGTATTTTTGTCCTTTCTTAAATAATATGTTTCATAAAAATAAGGTTATTGACTATCTTTCTAACAATTGTAACTCCAGTATCTAAAACATGAGTAGATGTTCAAAATTATTTGCAGAATAAAAGAAATATATGTTTTAAAAAAATAATCTCATCAAACTCCAAACAGAATAAATACAAGGAAAACCATGCCCAGGTACATCATAGTCAAATTGCTGATAGGAAAAGATTAGTTGAAAATTGTGAAGGAGTAAAAAAAAGTGACACAATACATACAGGAAAGTGATTTGAATGCCAGAGAAAAACAATATATTACATACAGGGGAACTAAAATGCAGAAACCAAGGAGTTCTCACTAGGAACTATGGAGGCCAGAACAGAAGTGAAGCATTTTAAAGGGCTGAAAGAAAAAAAAAACTGTACACCTGGAAATTTGTGTGCAGCATATATATGCTCCCAGAACAAAGGCAAAAAACAATGTATCTTCAAATTAAAAAGTTAACTAAGAGAATTCACTTCTAACAGACTTGCACTATAAGAAATACTAAAGGAAGTTCTTCAGGCAGAAGAGATGTAATATCAGTGTGAAACAGAGCTTCAGAAAAGAATGGAGAACATCAAAAATATTGAATGCCTAGGCAAATAGAAAAGTAATTTTTTCTCTCACTTTGTTTAAATTACTAATGACTGTTTAAATAAAAATATCTTGTGGTATTCATAATGTGTGAAGATGTAATAAATATGGTAATATAGCTTACAGGATAATGGACAAATGTAAGTGGATTAAGATATTTCTACATTTTACCTGGAATAATGTAATATTAACTCTTTCTAAAGTGTAAAAAGTTAAGAATGTATGTTTTTATTAACTAATTAAAAATGCCAAGAGTTATAGTTTAAAAGCTAGTAAAGAAATTAAAATGAAATTCTAATATTTATATTATTCAAAATAAGGTAAAAAAGAGGAAACAGATAAATACTAGAAAGGAAAAAGAAGATATTAAAATTGAAATTATAGACTACATTCAATCATATTCACATGTATATTAAATGTTAATGGGCTATTTTTGTGCATCAAAGGACACCATCAACCAAGTAAAAAGCTGCCCAAAGAGTATGAGAAAATATTTGCAGATCACATATTTGATTAAAAATTAATATCCAAAATACATACAGAAATCCTAAAATTCAACAACCAAAAATCAAACAACCAAACTAAATTTGGGCAATAAACTTGGACTTTTTTTCTGAAGAAGATAAATAAATGGCCAATAAGGACATGAAAGGATGCTCAATATTACTATTCATTGAGGAACTACAATAAGATATGACTTCACACTCATTAGGATGGCTATTATAAAAAATACAGAAAGTAAGTATTTGTGTAAGAAAATTGGAATCTTTGTGCACTGCTGGTGAAATGTATAATTGTGTGGACACTTTGGAAAACATTACTGTGATTCCTCCAAAACTTAAAAGTAGACTCACCACATGATCTAGCAATTTTACTTCTGGATATACACCCGAAATAATTGAGAGCAGGAGCATGAATAGATATTTGTACACCCATGTGCACAATAGCCAAAAGGTGGAAGCAACCCAAGTGTCCAACGACAGATGAATAAATAAATGAAATGTGGTAAATACATACAATGGAATTTTATTTGGCCTTAAAAAGGAAGGAAATTTTGACACTGCTTCATCATACATGAACCATAAAGACATTATGCTAAGTGGAATAAGCCAGTTACCGAAAAAAAAAAAATACTGTGTGATTTCATTCAGATGACGTATCTAGAACAGTGAAATTTACAAAGACAGAAAGTAGAATAGTGATTGCCAGGATCTGGAGGGAAGAAAGTATAGGGAATTTTGTTTCCGTATGAAGAGCTCTGGAGATAGATGGTGGTGATGGTTGCACAATGATGTGAATATATTTAATGCCACTAAACTACAAATGGTTAAAATGATAAATTTTTGTTATTTTTGTCTTTATGTATATTTTATAAAATTTAAAATAGACACTCTTTTTTAAAAAGAAACTAGAATAAATATATATAAACAAATGTTAATAGTTTATATAGGCTCTTTACACTTGTCAGGACTCTACATTCTTTTATTAATATCTCCTAGCATCTCCTATGGGGGTAAACCACATTGACCTTGTTTCACTAGTATAGTAATGAAAGCTCAGTGAAATTTTTAATAATATGCTATGTGCTCATATTTAGTAAGCTCTTATTCTATACCTAGCCCATGCTGAGCCATTGACATCCTTTTTAAAAAGTGCACATTCTATATATTAAAATTAAATGGAAGAAATTATCAGAATAAGTAAAAAAGTAAGTTACAACTATATTCCCCCTACGGAGATGCACTCTAAACATAAAGACACATCTAAATTCAAAGTAAATGGATAGAAAAATATTTACAGTGCTGACAGTAGCATAAGAAGGCTAGAGCAACTATATTAATATCAGATAAGGTAGACTTCTAGATGAAAATATTACCATAGACAGAGAAGGATGCCTCATAATGATCAAAGGACCAGTTCATCAGGAAGACATCACAACTATTAGTATGTTAATGACAGGGTTTCAAAGTAAAGAAGCAAAAAGAAAAAAATGGCAGAGCTCCTACATGCACATTTTTCTGTGGCCTTGGCGTGAGCCAAACACAATTCCCCACACCTCAACTTTGCCCCTTTAACTTGCTTTAGCCAAAGGCATGAAGGTAGAAGAGACAGTGTGCTAAATCCAACCCCAAGCTCTATAAGGCATAGCAGATTTCTGCTTGCTCTTTTGTGCCTTAGCCATGAGAGGGACACACACTAGCTGGCCCACTGGTCTAATACAGTGAGAGACGTAGAGAGAAAAATGACATGGCTGACCAGAAGTCTTCCAGCTTAGAGCAGAGCCACCCAACTAAGCTGAGCCAAGTCTAGTCTAAAACAGCCCACTCTCACCCTATACACAGATACCTAAGCAAGTGCAGCTGAGGTGAGCAAAACCACCCTAGCCAATATGCAAAAACATGAGAAATAAATGCTTATTATGAAAAATAAAAGAACCAAATGTAGGAATCAACAATTCTACAGTCATGGTAGGAGATGTTAATATTTCTCTCAGCATGTGATAGATCAACAACCAGCAAAAAATTAGTAGAGATGTAGATAGTCTATGTTTTCAAACACCTTGGCCTAATGGATGTTCTAGAACACTCCATCCTAAAATAGTGGAATACATCTTCTTTTCAAGAGCACATTGTACATTTACGATGATAGAATATATTCTAGACCATCAGCAAGCTCCAGTAAATATTAAAGGATTGAATTTGTAAAGATATATTCTCTCCTCACAATAAAATTAAACTAGAAATCATAGAAATGTTTGGGAATTAAATAACTTCTAAATAATCCATAAGCCAAAGTAGAAATCACAAGAGAACTTAGGAAATATTTCAAATGAATGGAAAAAATACAATACTTGAAAATATTTTGGATGCAACTAATGCAGTGCTTAAAGGGAAATGTACTTATTGTTCTAAAGGCTTATATTAGAAAAAATGTTATGAAATTAATGACCTAATCTTTCATCTTGGGAATCTAGAAAAAAAAGCAAAGAAACACAAAGTAAGTAAAAGGAAAAAGTATAAAAGAAATAGGGATGAGAGCAAAAATTGGAGGGGTGGGGGAAGAAGCAATAGAGAAAATTAACTAAGCCAAAATTTGGTCCTTTAAAAATCTCAGCAAATTGACAAATTGTTAGGCAGTCTGATCCAGGAGAAAAAAAGACACAAATCACCAATATCAGGGATGAGTGAGGAGTTACCACTATAGGTCCTGGATATATTAAAGGAAGAATTAGAGAATATTATGAACAACATGTCAACAAATATAGCAACAAGATTTAGCTACACCCCAACACACAAGCATGCACACAAAAACCACACCCCATTGTTTGAGAAAATGAAACCAGTTGTTGCAAAGAGGGATGTTTGTGGAGGACTCTGAGAGGCATCACCAAAGTTTTCTCAGAGCAATGTGTTTATATAAAAATCCCACCTCAATAGACCCTCTGGGCTGAAGGTTATCCTCCCAGCTTATTAAGGGTGGTTCAGAAAATGGGGAAGAGTATGAGATATAAACAAGCTTTCAAGTGGTATAGGTTATTTTCTTTCTTCTCAAAATTAAACACAGCTGCAGGAGTTCCTTCACTTAAAGTGGGGTACTCAATGACATTCCATTCATAAGGCACAGTCATCCAACCTCTAGGTAATGTGGGTCACTGCTCAAGGTTCTTATAGCATATACTTCAAGGTCTGAGTGCCATGGAACTTCCAATATTTGTGGGAAGTTTTATTTTTGTGTTTATTTTGCAACAATAAAAATATAATCTATTTATATAATCTACTTACTGGAATGTTACTACATGACAAGTGTGATACTGCACACTGTATCAACATTTGCCTGAAAGAAACCCTATAAAGTTTATATCATAAGCGTCACTGTAAAGGCCAGGAAACTGAGGTAACATGCCAAAGGTCACAACCACCATTCAAGTCAGGTCTGCTGAGTGTCACAGGCCAGGCAATAACCCAGTGGTTAAGAGCACTGAGCCAGAGGTCAAGCAAACAGCCCAGCACTGGAATCCTAGCCCCAGCCCTTCAGAGCATGGTGATCTTGCACAAGTTACTAAACCTGAACTTCATTTTCTTCACCTGTAAATGGAGATAAGAGCAACTTCCCTTAAGGTATAAAACAGAATTTAAAGAAAAGAGACATGTTGATGAAACATGGTTGAGACTTGAGCTAGGGTTTCTTCTTGGTTTGTGTCCAACAGAGACAGAGCCTGAGGCAGATTTGAGAGCCATAGCTGGTTTGGGTAGTCCCACAAGTGTGTGTAGGGGAGTGGGGAAATGAGACAGAGAATGGAAAGCGGGCAATAGAGAGTGGGTTATCAAGCAGATATCACTGTGGGTAACTAGAGGTCTGTCCTGCTGGGAAAACATCTGAAACACTGTGAACAGTGCCTTAATTATCCCACCTGAGGGGTGAGGAAGCTGGAGTGTTCATCTACCACTCCCTGCCCAGCACTGTTTGAGAACTTCTAGTCACATTAGCTCTGTGGAACTGGTGGTTGGTTTTGGGACAAGCATGCTTACTGTTGAGAAAACACCCTCAAACAGAGATTTGCAGACACTGCAGTAGGTCTTTCTGTGTGTAGAGATGAGTGCTGAGAAATGGACAGACTACAACAGCTTCTGCTACAACTTTGGGCAAGGAACATTTTCAGATATGTGCTAAGAAGCAAAGAGTTATGTTTTTAAAAAACTTCCTTAGAAACCCAGATTATCTAGCTAAACCTCAAATCGATTTCATTTTGAACCAGTATGTTTCCTTGCTGATTATTACCAATCATGACTCCTTTCTTTGGATCCCAGGCAGAGCAGAATGATCTAGTGAAGAAAAGCTGTCCATTAGTCCCTGTTCCCAGGTCATCCTTAGGTTTTTTATTTGGGATAGAGTCAGGCAATCTGTTCAAATCTCCAGTGCACCCCAAACTAACCCTGGCACAGCGATGCATCCCTCCAAGTCTCAGTTCCCTTACTTGTGAAATAAAAATAGTGACTACACACATTATCCCCCTTTCTAAACATAAAGCTTTTCCTAAGTCCCTACTATGTGCCACACCCTGAGATACAGCTAAGAATTGAAAGATTACTGAGATGAGGTCCTTGCTTTAAAAGACCTTACTATTAAAATAGAAGAAAAGTAAATGGGCCAATAATTACGATAGAATAAACAGTGTTATAACAAAGGTAGTCACAATGGGCTAAGAGCAACAAAAATAAATGGAAGGGAGAGACAGAACAGGCCTGAAGAAGGTGACACAACCTTGACCTTTGTGGTAGCCAAGCGAATGACCTTTGCAGGCCTCCCTCTATGGAGATGTAACTTCCTGAGGGCCCCAACTGCAGCTGCCCTGAACTCCATCCTAACATTTACAGCAAAGTCACATGGCCACCAGCTGCTCCCTTCCAGTGATGAGCATGGCAAGGATACCAAGGCAGGTCCATTGCTGGAAGCCAACTTTAACTCAGGGACTCCCTGATGCTTTGCCCAACCTTTCTTATACTGGGTAGCAGTCCAGATGCTTCCACTCAGCCTTCTGTTTGGTTCCTTCCAGTGTGATGGTTCTCTTAGTCCCCTCCCAATTTCTTTTCACATAAGGGTTGCCCCTAAAAAAAATCCTTGAATGTTTAATCCTGACTTAGCACGTGCTTCTTGGAGAACCCAAACTGACTGTCCTGAAGTAGCAGATGGGTAGGGAAAAAAAGCCACAAAATGCTCACCAAGCAGAGAAACAGCATGACCTCAGGCAAGTAGGTAGGGAGAAGCCAGTCTGGCTCAGTGGAAAAAAGTACAAGTAATGGAGGACTATCCAGGACCCAGTTGGTGAGAGGGAAGGGAGTAGAGCAGGAAATTAAATGGTACATTAGATGGGAACAGTGACCAGGTCAGGTCATCAAGAAACTGAGAGGGGGGTAGAACTTGTCCAGAGGACAACAGGGAGACTTTGAGAGTTTCAGGGAGAAGAGTAACAAAATCAGGTCTTCATTGCCTAGGCAGCAAGGAAAGAAGGGTGGGTAAAAATCATGGAGGAATGGAGGTCAAATAGAAGGCAGTGTAGTAATTCAGGTAAGCAATCATGAGGGCCTGGCCTGGGGAGAATAACAATGGTGGAGAAGAGAGAAGAGGTATGAGGAATATGTGTGAAGTCAAATTGTAATTCTTGGACACTCTCAATGACAGAGAGTGGGTGAAAGTGAAGAGTTGAGGAAAGCACCCAGGTTTCTACTAGGAGTAGCTTATTATATGGAAGCTGACTAGTTCCCCAGAAAGGAACTGTCAGAGAGAGGAGGCCCACATAGCTGCTCATTAAGTTCCATGATGCTCTCAACTTGCAAGTCACATGAAATTCAAACACACAAATAAGTCATCGTTACCCCAAAGAACACCCCCAAATCCTCAAGAGCCATTGAATCCATCTCATGCAACATAACATTGCTAGAAATGTGTCTTGACATGTAGAAAATTTGTCCAGCCAGTCATGTAGTGAAAAGTGCCTTTGCTGTTTGACAAGTCTACTGGACAATGAGGTAGAGAGCCCAGTTGGAGCTATGCTTCCTATGAGAGGGGTAGGGGCTGGAGATCCAGATTCAATCCTCAGTCTACAGGTAACCATAATTAAGACATAAATTTCTGCCTTTCATAGGGTGAGCACACTCAGGAAGAGTTTCCTCTTACTGAAGTAAGAAAGATAAATACCATATGATCTCACCTCTAAGTGGAACCTAATCAAAAAACAAACAAGCAAAATATAACTACAGACATTGAAATTAAGAACAAACTGACAGTAACCAGAGGGTATATGGGAGAGGATAATAGGGGGGAGAAGGGGAGGATTTTTAGGAACAAGTATAAAGGACACATGGGCAAAACCAATGGGGCAGTGAGATTAGGGGAGGGAGGGAGGGATGGCTGATGGGGGAGGGGTAGTGGTAGGGAGAATATACAAACAATTGTACTTGAACAACAATTTTAAAAAATAAAAAGAAATAAACTGGAGTAGACTTAGTTTCTATAGGCAGAAACTTCTGCTTGAGTTTTATTAGTTATCTTCTATTATTTTCATACTGATTCATTTCTCACTGATTTGTTCATTAAAAAAAATTCAAAAGGAAGGTATGTGGGTAGGTTCTTGGCTATACAGACTGACTTTGTACACAAGTGTGATTCGAAAAGAACTATTCCACCCTGACCAGTGTGGCTCAGTTGGTTGCTGCCCCACAAAGCAAAAGGTCACCAACTTGATACCTGGTCAGGGCACAGGCTGAGGTTATAGATTTGGTTCACGATCAGGGTGCATATGAGAAGCAACCAATCAATGTTTCTCTATCATGTTGATGTTTCTCTCCCTCTCTTTCTCTCTCCCTTACCCTCTCTATAAAAATAAAAAATAATTTAAAGAAAAAAATTAATTACTACAATAATGGTTGCTTAAAACAATATATATTTATTGCCATAGCTTATAGTTCTGGAGGCCAGGAGTCCAAAATGGGACTTAACAGTGCTCTAGTCAAGGTGCAACAGAACTGTGTTCCTTCTGGAGGCTCTAGCAAAGACTCTGTCCTTTGCCTTTCCAGCTTGCAGGGGAACCCAACCCACAACCCATGGGCAGCACGTGGCCCAGGATGACTATGAATGTGGCCCAACACAAGATCATAAATTTACTTAAAACCTTTTTTTTTTTTGCTCACCAGTTTTCATAGTGTTTGTGTATTTGATGTGTGGCCCAAAACAACTCTTCTTCTTCCAGTGTGGTGCAGAGACACCAAAAGGTTGGACACCCCTGTCAGCTGCCTGGACTTCTTAGGTCTCAGCTGTGTCCCAGCAGTGGCCTCACTCCAATCTTTTTTTTTTTTTTTTGTAATCATAGTTTGTTCTCTGGTTCTCAAGTGTGTCCTACTTGCCTCCTTTTTTAACTGTGATTACAATAGTTTCACTCAGGTAATCCAGGAAAATCTCCCCATCCAAGATCCTTAACTTAATCACACATGCAAAAACCTTTTGCCATGTCGGGTAACACATAGATGGGGCAAAAGTAGGTTTACAGTTGTGAGTATGCAAAACACAAAGTTTATTATTTTATTTTGTTATTTATTGTTTATTATATTATTCTTCACATAAACAACTGTAAAACTACTTTTTCCCCACCCTGTATTCGAGGATCCAGAAATAGAACGTGGGCCTTCTGGGGAGACTATTATTCTGCCTCCTGCAGTCAGAGGCTAAAGATTGAAGAGCATGACTATTTATGGAACAGACAGCTTGGAATAAGATAAAGAACTAAAGGCAGAGATGACTTCCAGACAGTCAGTTACCAGTGACATTTTCAATTCCAGGAGTATTTACCTCTTGCTTTATTGAGAAGTGAGGTTTGGCTTCTCTTCCCTCCCCCATTTTTGGATGTGATCTACTTTACCAACTCAAGAGCAAGAAGCTATTTTGGGTGGAGTAAAAGAGCCTTAGACACCACAGGGATGTGTATAACAAGCATTTCAAGGCTGGAATAATATCATAATTATCATTCTGAAGTTACTCCTACCCAAAGGGAAACAGGCTTCTTCCAAAGGGCTCATCTTCCTCATTCACTAAAAGGGAGGTTGTTATGGGTTCTGTGTAAAATCCGAGAAGTCCTTGTGTAGCTCCTTAGCTAGGTCCCTCTTTGCCATTAAGAAGTCACCTCTCCATCTCTAATTGATAACTTCATGGCCCTATGGCAAAGTCAAGAAAGCAGGAATATAACACTTTCCCCCTGACTCGGGGTCAAAAGAAGCAGCCTCTCCCTGATCATTTGCTCAGTAAAGGGCTAGCATTAGCAGTTTGTGATGGACTGGGTAATTAATTAATATGTTAAAGTCTACCCTTTATTCTCTCCTCAAACTGCAATCAGAGTTCTGATCCTTGGAATTTTCTTTGCCTCAAAAATCTTCTGTAGTTTGTGGCAGCATAAACTCAACTATGAGATAATGCCAGAGATCACACTCTTATATCAAATTCCCCAAAAGCAAACCCTGACACAAGCATATATTTGAAAGTATTGTACTAAATGAAGTACTCTCAGAAGAAGCTAATGAGGGAATAGGAAAACAAGAGGGGAAAAGGAAACGGCTAAACAGGGTGCAGCATCAAGCTAGGTGCAGCCTCAGCCTGATCTGTTAGGGAGCTGTGAAGGGCACATTACACTTCCAAGTTTGTCCTGCTGAGAGCAAGAAAGCTGGGCTTTTATTGACTATGAGCAACCTGGGAGGAGGTATATGCCCAGTCACTTCCAGCTCTCTGCACACACACTGAGCATAAACAGTGCCTGGTACAGAGGAAGGAAGTAGGTTTACAGTTGTGAGGAAGTACTCAGTAAATATTTGTGGAATACATTGAATAGTGTCATTGTCTTTTTGTTGTTGGTAAAGCATTAAATAAGATATGTAGTCTATAAACACACTCAGTACTGTCCCTGGCCCATCCAGGCCATCTGAGAAGGTCTGGACCTCTTTCCACATGTGTATGTGGACATGTGCGTTGCATGTGTGCCTAAGGCATAATCCCAAGACAAATCCCAAACAATATTGTTTGTCTTTATGCAAATAATTGGAGCAGATGCTCCCACATGAAAACCATCACCCATACGTTTACTGCCATTTCTTTGCAGCTACACATAGGTATACCAATGAAAGTAAAGGATACAAAACTGGCCATATCACACTGGAATTTGCCTAAAAAAGAGGAAGATGACAAAAATGGAGGGGAGGACAAACAGACCCTGAAAATAAATGTGGCATGTTTACATATGAGACTCAATTATTTCTTGTCAATTGCCATGTAAATCTAGTCCAGCCCCCAAATCAGACAAACCTGCGTTTAAGAAATAGCTCTAGCATTTATTGTCTCAGTAGCCTTGGTGAGTGGCTAAACACCTGCAGAGCTCAGTTTCCTCATTTGTAAAATGGGGAGAATAATAATAGTACCTCCTCCCAGGGTTATCCTGGGGAGTGAATGACTTAATGAATGCAGAAATGCCCATGCTTCACAAGAGTAGTTGTTGTTATTTGGTTTTTAGTTCCTTCAGGTCCTTCCCTCTGGCCAAATCATTTCTCTACTCTGTCAATTAATATTTACTGAATGCTGACTCAATGCCAGAGTAGACCCAGGAAATATGGTAGAAAGTTAGACAAGTATTTAATAGACTAACTGATAATAATAAAGCATTTATTGAGCATTTAATATAGACCAGCTTCCATTCCAAATGCTTTATGCACATTATCTCATCTAATGTTCTCCTGGTGGCTCTATAAGGCAGAAGAATCCTTATTAGGCAACCAGGATTAAAGGGGTTAAACTACTTGCACAAGCCACACAACCAAGTGGTAGAGCTGGGGTTTGAATCTCGGCAGGCTGGGTCTAGAGCTCCTCCATTTCATCACAAGAGGATGTGATGTCCTACTGCCAGGGCTTCACAAGGGTGTTAGGTTGAACTCTAGTATATAAAACAAAGTTGGCAACCAGCTTCTAAGCTTGAAATTCTGGAACACTCAGCACTCAATAAACCCAGCAAATTATGAGGGCTTTTAGTGGATAACAAATTCCTCTCTTGTTAGACCAAAGTTGTGACAAATCTAATTGAATTCTAGAAGCTGTGTGATTGCTTGTGATTGGCCAGGGATGGAAGATGCCTGCTTGTCTTCATTTCAAAAAGCAACACTTCCTGCCTGTGACACATGGCCCCAGAGAATACATAGTCTCTCCCTAGAAAATCAGCAAAATCTAATTTCCAAAATACTTCCAATATTCCCCCAATCCACAAGCTCAGGCAAACAAAATTATATTCTACCTTTCTAAAGGTGTCTTTTTTCAAGTGTGACCAATAGACTTATGTTTATTTCAAATCCCCAAACATTGAGGCTATCGACCTTAGTAAACGTAAAGATCAATATTTCTGAAAAAGATACATCGAGGGTAATATCTAGGCAACTACAAATAACATCGAATAAAGAAATATAATAAATATTTAATAAATTGAAGGAACTGCTAATATAGAAGATGAGAAGAGTTGGAAGATCAGAATGCGCATGTATACGTGTAGAAAGAAACCACTACTTTAAAAAACCGCTCTCTCAATTTACATTTTAATTAGGCCAGAGGGCCAGTCTAGTCCTACCCCAAGTTTGCATCTCTCTTTCCAGCCCTCTTTGTTAAAACCTAAAAATTCACGGATGTGATGAAAAACAAAGGTGGAACACCTGGATCTGAACTGAGAAGCATGGCAATGTTATCAAGAAGGAATAACTGCATTCTACAATATAAGGTACAAGAAGTGGGGAGACAAAATTAGGCTAGACTTGATGTTTATACCTCTGAAGTATACAAGACAGAAGTTAACTAAGGCAAGACTTCAAAAGTATTTAAAATTCTCCTTTACATTGAGAAAATAATCTTGCCCTCTAGAGTTTCTGGCCTAAATTTGTTTATACCTCTGAAGTATACAAGACAGAAGTTAACTAAGGCAAGACTTCAAAAGTATTTAAAATTCTCCTTTACATTGAGAAAATAATCTTGCCCTCTAGAGTTTCTGGCCTAAATTCTGGTATATACCAACCCTCGGTTTTTTAAAAAACAGGCTACTGTGTCACAGTGAGGTTTTAAGAATCAATCTATAAGGGAGTGCTGCTATGTATTAGTTAGAAATTTTCAGGGGATTTTAAGGAGAGCAGTACAAAAATTTTACATTTTAATGAGATAATTTGGGCAGTGGGATGGGTGAAGGATGAATTGGAGAAATGAAACTGAGAAAAATGACAGTGTCTGGGACTTGCTGGCTGCTTTAGGGATGCAGACGGCAGAGAAATTCTGATGACTCCAGTCATAGCTGGCCATGAGTGCAGAAGTAAAGAGACAGCCTGTTAGTGACACTCAGGTTGTCTGGGTGAGAGGACAGCAGTGCCATTTACTAAGGTGGGAAACACAGAAGGGTGTGGCTTGGTTAAAAAGTCCAGATTTTATGCCCCAAGTCCAACAATATTCACATCACATAATTTCCAAGTGGTTTCAGAGCTTAAGTTTTAGGGAGTGGGCTTTGAAGTATGATTTTAAATCATGACTCTGACGTTTATTAGCTCTGTGTCCTTGAATATGTCACTAAGTAAGCATCTCTGTGCCTCAGTTTTCTCATATGAGTGGCATAGTAGTAGTAATCTACCTTACAGAGTTATAGGACTTAAATACTGAACATAAGGCACTTTGCCTGGAATATGGCACATTAAAATGTTCTCAGCATATTTTAGTCCTGGGTATCTCTACATTATCATTGATTACAACATCAATATGGATAATGAACATCTGAGATACTCTCCTCTAAGTGAACACAGTTGTTCTAAGCCCCTCTTAATTTACTGGCCACAATACTACAGGGCAAAAACAGGTACCTCAGGTGCTGCAGTAAGCATACACTCCCACCTCATGGTCTTCTCTAGTGCCTCTTGCTGTAACATTCTCCCCCTGCCATACTCACCTTTCATACCACAGTTTAAAGGTTACTTCCGCAGGGAAGCTCACCCTAATGCCTCAGTCCCACACTAAGTGAGGCATCTTTGTTCTGATAATTTTGTAGTATGCTGGCCTTTTTCTTTGTGTCCTTATCACAATCATAATTGTACATGTACAGTCATTTAATATCCACCTTTCCAAACTCGACCCTAAGCGCTGTGAAGGCTGTAACCACTTTGTGATCCTATCCCCACTGCCTGGTTTGGGTTTGGCACACAACTGGGGCTCATTAAATAATTGTGGAATGAAGAATAGTGTGGTAGCCTTTAAAATATTGTTTCCCAACTTATGTTAAGTGCTCTCTCCCTACAAAATACAAATATTTCTTGCCTGTATTGTCATTTCTGGCTATTCTCTTAGTGAGGAAACAAGCCCTGGGACCCAAAGGGCATGCACATCACTCATCTGCAGGCTTTCAGATGCTTCTGCCACATAGTCATTCAGATCTTGGATTAGTCCCAGCTCTGCCTCTTACCATCTGTGTGGCCCGAGGCAAACAACTTCACCTTTCTGGGCCTCAATTTCTTCATTTGTAAAATGCAGATAATCATGCTTCCTGCTTTGTAAAGTTGTTGTGATGATTCAGTGAGAACAGATGTGTAAAGTTCTTTGTGCAAGGCCTGGACCAGAGTTCCAGAAATGTTAACTATTATGATGATCATGATTATTTTTGTATTCAATTCTAGGTACACCTTCAGTGAGAACTCCTCGATCACCCTCCTCACAGATCCACTGCATTTATAGAAAGGACTTCCCTGCTTTCACTCTCATTTTCTCCAGCTCTTTTAAATACCAAGTGCTAACAATTCTCTAAAACTGTCTCAATAAGAAAAACAATTTTCTCTGAGTCTCACATGGTCCTACAGGTCAGGAGAAAGCCAAAATGGGAAAGGAGGACTATTGCCATGGGCACATTATGTATTCACTGATACAATTAGATCACCCTCTCCAGTTTTGCTCCAAAATTTTCATTAATGGAATCTTGAGATTTTTATCACAGAAGGAGAAAGCAAAGAAAATAGGTGAAGATGGCTCTCTGACAAATAAGAATAAGACAGACTCTTTCAACTCACAAGAATAAGCAATTTTTCCATTTCCACATTCATTTGCAACAGATGCTATTGACACCCTACCCAGATCTTTCTGTGCTTGGCCTGCACCATCCCCAGCTTCTGTAATCACACCTGTACCTTTCTCCAGACACTTGCCCTTGGCTGATGACCTGCTTAATCTAAAGAAGCCTGGGGTTTATAAGCCCTACTCCCAAGGACAGCCTGTGGCCAGTAACTGACTGATAAGTGTGTATGAAAGCCCAAGCCCCTGGGCCTTCAGGCCGGACAATCCTGAGGTGGAATTCATATTCCAGGGCTCCTCTTGGGGTCAAGCTGAACAACACATGATAAATACATCTGTTCCTACCTATTACCCTTCCTAATCCTTCTTTCCCTCCCTTACAGGACTCTGCTGAGATACCCTCTCAATGGTTTGTTTACAGAAGGATTCCCACTTAGGCTCTGCTTTTAAGGAACTCAGCCTAAGATATAGGCCTCTGATGAATCAAACTAGCTATTAATAGGATTAACAGGGCCATTGTAAATGGAACTCTAATTAGAGCATATGAGGATAATGGATCAAGTATAGGAAAGGGGGACGGACATTTTAAGCAAGGGACCAACATCATCCTATCCCTTCATTTTCCATCGCTGTAGAGTTTACAAAAAAAATCTGCACATATATCTCTGACAGGTAAGTGCTGTCTTCCCATTTTTCTGAGATGGACAAACTGAGACTCAGATAGATTAGTCTCAGAATATTCGGATACATAGTAAGTATTTGGTTTGAGTTGCAGCTTGAATTAATTGTTTAAACACCCAGCCAGGTAACATAGGTTGCCTCAATGAATACCCAGCCCAACCACTTTCTCTTCTTCTACTCTAGAGGCTAGGAAATGTGATGAATTACTTTCCCAGTGGTACCCAGGTGACATGTCTCTGACAGACATGAAAAGTCAAGAAACAAAATGAAATGTCTTGAGAGGGGCTTTTCTCTGAAAATAAAAAGGCAAAGTCTCAAAGGAAGTTCATATCTTCTTCACGCCTACCTGGAACGGGGGACCTGAGGCCAGAGGTGCAGCAAGTATTCAGCAGTGAAGGGAGAATGAGGTGTGGGAGATGGTATAGAAGAACAAGTCACAGAGCCTGGGAGACTGAACACACCCTACAGCTGGGGCACAAGCCATGGATGGCTGCCTTCTGCTACAGGCACCCAATCATATAGATAAGCTCAGACAGATTCTGATGCTGTTTAAGAAATTCAGGAATTTTCACAGGGTTAGTAAAAAACTTCAACTGTTACTTTAAAAGGTTAGAAAGGGGCATGTATAAAAAACAACAAGATAGGAGCAAATTTATTCAGCCTGCTAAAGAGGAAAATCATGGAAGATAGTGAAAAATTGTTCTGTTTTTCAAGGATGTAGGACTTAATCCAAACCTCCAATAAAATGAGATGTTTTTGCCCACAAAGATGGATGCAAATGTTTTCATTAACTGAAAATAGACCAAAATTATTTTATATTATCTAATGCATATCTACTATTAAATAGTCACCCTAAGAGATGGGTTCTGTTATTATCTTCTATTTATATGAGAAAATCAAGGCTCCGATACTGTGTTCTCCAGTAGGGTAGCCACTAGCCAGATGAGGCTATTTGAATTTAAATTCAATTTAATTTAAATTAAATTAAATTAAATATTCAGTTACTAGCCAAAATTTTTTAAGGCCAACAGACACATGTGGCTAGTGGCTACCGTGTTGACAATACAGGTTTAGAATATTTTCATCATTGTGGAAAGCTCCATTCAGTGAAGTTGCTCTAATTGGTGAAGGAATTTACCCAAGATTCTATGGCTAGTGAGAGTTTTGGCTTATTCCACCCTGTACCTTGCAGGACATACAACCTCTCCTCAAGACAGTACATTAGTTTCCTATTGCTGTTCTAACAAATTATCACAAACTTAGTAGATTACACCACCACAAATGTATTATCTTACAATTCTGGAGGTCAGACATCTGAAATGAGCATCACTAGGCTAAAAATCAAGGTGTCAGCGCAGCTGCATTTCTTCTGAAGTCTCCCAGGAGAATACATTTTGTAGCTTTACCCAACTTCTAGAGATCGCCCCATTCCTTGGCTAGCAAACAGCTCCTTTCTCCATCTTCAAAACCAGCCACAATGGCTGAGTCCTCCACACTCTGCATCTTTCTGGTTATCTGCTGTTGGTTTCTTTCTTCCACTCATGACTACATTGGCCCACTAAGATAATTCAGGATAATACCTCCATCATAAGATAGCAACCCTGACTCCATTTGTAACATTAATTCCCCTTTGCCATGTCACCTAATGTAGTCACTGGTTCTAGGAATTAAGGTGTGGACGTCTTTGAGAGCCATTTTTCTGCCTCCCATAGGCCCTCCAGGATCTGACCTCATCTGTTTTTCAACCTTCTTTCCCTTGATTCATCTTTATATTTCTTGTGTTCTAGCCAAACATAACTGTCTACCTTCCTCTAGAAATGCAAATAAATATGATTAATAAATTTCATTCCAATAAATCTTATTAAGAGTACATGGTCTCCCATGTACTTCTATCCCAGGGAAATAAATCTGATTAGAGCAGGTCTCTACCTAGAAGACTTCTCTTTGCCTTCATTTTAAAATGTTCCTTCTTCTACTTCCAGCCAAGATGGAGTAGTAGGTATATACACTGTGCCTCCTTGCACAACCAAAAAAGGAAAACAACAAATTTAAAAACAAACAACAACAACAAAAAAACAGAACTGCCAGCTAATCGAACTGTATGGAAATCCAACAACCAAGGAGTTAAATAAGAAACATTCATCCAGACCAGTAAGATGAGTAGAGATGGGCAGCTGGAGTGGAAAGGACACGCAGCAAGGTGGCAGCTTCAGAACCACTGCAGGTGAGGCAGTAGCTGGCAGAGCGGGGGATCCCACATTTACCTGTGTATCAACCAGGAAGAACAACTGGGGAGCGAGACAGACTGCACAACCCAGGGTTCCAGTGAGGGGAAATAAAGCCTCAAAACCTCTGACTGAAAAAAAACCTGTGGGGGTTGAGGTGGCAGGAGAAACTCCTAGCCTCACAGGAGAGTTCGTTGGAGAAATCCACAGGGTCCTAGAACACACACAAAACCACCTGGGAATCAGCACCAGAAGGGCCCAATTTACTTGTGGATAGCAGGGGATGTGAATGAAACTTGACGGAGGGCTGAGCAAGCAACATTATTCCCTCTTGGACCCCTCCCCCAGATACAGCACCACAATGAATTGAAGGGGGATTCCCTGCCCTGGAGAATACCTACAGCTCTGCCCCTTACTACATAATAGGTGCAACAAGACAAAAAATACAAGAAGTACAAAAAATACAAAAAATACATATCAGAAAGAACAGATCAAACCTCCACAAAAAATACAACTAAGCAATGAAGAGATAGCCCAACTATCAGATGCACAGTTCAAAACACTGGTAATCAGGATGCTCACAGAAATGGTTAGGTATGGTCCCAAAGTAGAGGAAAAAGTGAAGGCTATGCAAAGTGAAATAAAGCTAAATATATAGGGAACCAATAGTGAAGGGTAGGAAACCAGGACTCAGATCAACAATGTGGAGCAGAAGGAAGAAACAAAGAGTCAATCAGAACAGAATGAAGAAACGAGAATTCAAAAAACTCAGGAGATGTTTAGGAACTTCTAGGACAACTTTAAGCATTCCAGCATCTGAATCATAGTGGTGCCAGAGAGAAAAGAGGAAAAGCAAGAAATGAAAAACTTATTTGAAAACATAATGAAGGAGAACTTACCCAATCTGGCAAAGGAAATAGACTTTCAGGAAGTCCAGGAAGGTCAGAGAGTTCCAAAGAAGATGGACCCAAGGAGAAACATACTGAGGCACATCATAATTACTTTAGCCAAGATTAAAGAAAAGGAGAGAATCTTAAAAGCAGCAAGAGAAAGGGAGACAGTTACATACAAAGGAGTTCTCATAGGACTGTCAGCTAATTTCTCAAAAGAAATCTTGCAGGCAAGAAGGGTCTGGAAAGAAGTACTCCAAGTCATGAAAGGCAAGGACCTACATCCAAGATTACTCTATCCAGAAAAGTTATCATTTACAATGGAAGGGCAGATAAAGTGCTTCCCAGATAAGGTCAAGTTAAAGGCATTCATCATTACCAAGCCCTTATCATATGAAATCTTAAAGGGACTGGACTAAAAAAAAGAAGATTAAAAAATATGAACAGTAAAATGACAAGGAACTCACAACTATCAACAACCAAACCTAAAACAAACAAACTAACTAACTAACTAACTAAGCAAACAACTAGAACAGGAACAGAATCACAGAATGGAGAGCACATGGAGGGTTATCAGTGGGTGAGGAAGGGGAGAGAATGGGAGAAAAGGTACAGTGAATAACAAGCATAAATGGTAGGTAGAAAATAGACAGGGGTAGGTTAAGAATAGTATAGGAAATGTAGAAGCCAAAGAATTTATATGTACAACCCATGGACAGGAACCAGAAATGTGCAAGGCAGAGGGAAATAAAGGGGGGAATGGGACAACTGTAATAACATAATCAATAAATGTATTTTTAAAAAATGTTCCTTCTTCCAGAAATGGCATTTTGATGCCCCACCTGCAGCCCAACTCAAGTACACCTAAATTCTATTTATTCTAAAAACTGTTTAAATACTGCCTCACCCATGAGATAATGTCTGAAATCATTCAGATACCAGGTGATGGCAATAGGTCAGTGGTAGATCCTTTGGCTGAAGCTCCAGAGATACTTGTAGCCACATCCAGTCACCCCCTGTGGTGACTCCAGGAGGCAGGTTTGTGTATGTGCTATAGAATGGGAATCAAAGTACAGAAAACTCTGGAGTCAGAAGGCCTGGGCTCGAGACCCACAGGAAATTGTTTTACCTTCTAAGAACAGAATATTGTTCTCCTCCCCTCTACTCTATGCATATATGTGGTGGAAGGGGTGGAGACTAGAGTCAATAAGAATACTAAGATATTTATTTTACTTCATCTCACCTTGTTTATTTTCTTTTTACTCTTTCAGCTGAAATGCATCTTACCAATATTTCTTATCCTTATATTTACCTAAGTCCTTTTCAGGATCTTTGTTGAGTGGTGGATAGAGCCAGGACGGGTTCTGTGAACACAGTGTCACAACATGCCAAGGACATTATGATAGTGATAAATAAACTTAAACTCAGAAGAAATTTGGGACACTCCAAGCAAGACAGATGAAAAATAAAACCACATTTTGCAATGTGATTTATCTAAAGTCATTTATGATAAGACATTTCAGGGCAAACAGGCCACATCAGAGATATATATCTCTCAGGGAAAGTGAATCACCAAAGAGGGCAAGATGATTTTTGTACAGCAAGACCCCCAAATGTGAGGCCATCTATTTCATCTGATGCTAAGGGAATTCATACAGCACTAGAGGGGGAAATGACTTTGTAGTTTTTTAGACTTACTGAGAGACTACAGAGTGTACACAAAGTCATGGGGTTTTTTTGGCATTTTATTGATGATTTTTGGTTTATCTGCTGACTTCAAACACTGACTCCCACATAAGACATGACTTTACTCTTAAGTCCTTTAGCACCCGAGGCCTCAAGATCATTCATATTATATGAGTTTCTTGAAAGGCTCTCTAATTCTAATTGAACTTGTCCCATTAAACCCTAGTATTGTACTCATGTTTGCTTTTAAATAACCCACACCTTGACTGAATGTGTGGGAGCTTTTCCCAGTCTCATTTCAGCTGCTTTTAGCATTGTGGACCCCGGACCTGAAGAGCTTAGGGTCTAATGGGCTTTGAAGTTTCATTATCAAAGCAGCAATTATACAACTGAGAAGAGTGAAACTGGAAATGAATCCTGCAGCTGGTGGTGAGGTGAGTTTGAGAGGAGCTATGGGGACTGTAAGAACTCAGAGCCACAAACACAATCAGACTATTCACTAGGGTTTACATAACAAAATGAGAAGTAACACAATGTACTTTAGAAAATAAAAAATAGATATTTCTCTTTATTAGTTTCATCTTTTTAAAAGAGTAAATGTAATTCTAAAACATTGTCTGTACTTTCAGAGATAGATGATAACCCTAGAAAAAGGAGACCTCCACTTTCAGTTCAGCAGTGGAGGGGACCTTAGCAAATGACTTCATTTTCCTATTTAAAAAAAAAAGAAGGTTTACTCACAGTGTGTTCCATGTAACACCAATTGTAAAAAATGTTCCAAATGTAAAAGTGGTCTGTACTCAAATGAAATGCATTTGCAAGTTTCTTTTACAATATTCCCCATCTTGGAAATTCACAACGGAAATTAAAGGCTCTGAAAAGTCCTATAGTAAAGGAACTTTCCTTAACTCAGTATTTCCTAAACATTCTTGAGCATACATGCCATTTTTGATGAGACATTAATTAAAATGTGTTCCAAGGAACACACTTTGAGAAAATTGAACAACTCCACACAAGCTCTATGAGGGTCAAGGTCATGTCCATGTGTTCACACTGCACCTGGTACAGAGTAGGCATTGGCAACATAGGGCCAGTAAACAGAACTCAGCCCATGAGCTAATTGTGGATTTCACATTTTAAGTGGCTGAAAAAATCAAAAGAACATTACTATTTTATGACATGTGAACATTATATGAAATTCAAAGTCCAGAGTCCATAACTACATTTTTTGGTCTATAGCCATGCCCACTTATTTACATATCTTCTATAACTGTTTCCAAAGTACAAAGTTAAGTAACTGTGATAATGACCATAATGGCCCACAAAATCTACAATCCTTACTTTTTGACCCTTTAAAGGAAAAGTTTGCAGACCTCTTTTTATACAATTAAACCGTGTAAATGAATGATACCCAGCTGCCTCACTTTCTGGGAAGAGGACTCAATTGTAACAGGTTCCAGGATGAGGCTTTTCTTTTCAGATTGGTCTTATCAGCCTTTTTCTTGTCTCTGCAATAGCTCAGCATTGACCTAAGGTGAGGAACTGCTCAGATTCCTGTCTCTCCACTCCTCAAATTGTCTCTAGTTTGATTCACAAGAGTTTTTTCCCAGAAAAGAATTATACTCATGTGGCAATGTCAGGAAAAGAGAATAAAGGAAAGAGAGGGAAATTAATTATATTTGGGTGGATTTGGCTGGGGTGTCAGGGTTTGCAAAAGCACCACCCACCAGATTTATTGAAAAGGTAAGGGATGAACATGGGCAAGAAGAGGAAGTATGGGAAAAGGCATTTTTTACTTATTTGAAATTTTTCTGATGGAAGGAAGGGGAAACCAGCCCACTGAGAGCACACCTGCTACATGGAGTTCCATGGCTCTAACCTACACCAAAGGAGCAACACAGGGTACTGGAGTCAGAAAGAACATGGCTTGAATCCTGGCCCTTCCACTTTGTGTCCATGTAACCTTAGGCAACACACTTAGCTCATCTGGAGAATGGACTGATAACTAAATGAGATGGTTCTTATTTACCAGCTATTATAAGAATTGTGTTGTTGTAGTTGCTGTTAGTGTGAGATGATAGTGGTATATATAGCCCGGTGGATCTTTCGTAAGTCACTGCCCACAGTGAATATCAAAAACTCTTCCATACCTTGCCTTTATGTCAGAAAATAGTTCTTCATGAATATCTCTCTTTTCCAAGTTTTTAGTTTAGAGATCTACCACCAAAAATGTTAGATTCTCATCATCTTCAAGCTATCTTATATTTAGAATAAATAAATTATGTGAAAATAATTTTTTAAGTTTCTGAATCCCCACCACAGCCTTGAAAAAGAAACTCTTCTTGTCATCTCTACGTAGCCAGGAACACAGAGGCACAGAAGGGTCAAGTGGCAGAGCCTGGATTGAAAGCCAGGAAGTGTGGGTGTAGCCTCTGTGCTCATAACCACTGTACACACAGACAGGCACACATAAAACATTTGATAAACACCAGTTTTAAAATTCCTCTTAAAATTAAAAAATAAAACATACACACACATGTTACTAGACTGTTTCCTCAATATGTATTTCAAGAACAGAACCTCTGAAATTAGACCCACCTAGTTTCTAATTCTTAGTCCACTATTTACTAACAGGATTCAATTAATATTTATGTGAATATTAGGCATGTTACTTAACCCCTAGTCTTTAATGTAATCTGTAAAATTAAAATAGTAATGCCTAACTTAAAGTATCACTTGAAGATCATTTGAGATAATGCCTGCTTGAGCACCTGCAGGGAGCCTGGAGTATGGAAAGCCCACAATATTTTATGGTAGCTATTTTTATTACCTACAATGTCCTTCCCTGCCTTCTCTGCTCATGAAATCTTGTTCATTCTTCAGTATCCCCCAAATCCTTTTTAAAAATTCTCTGGACTTCTTGTAAGAATTCTACCTCCCTTGTATTATGGAGGGAACTTCATTTGGGTCTCTCTCTTCCTACTCTGGTGAGTTCCTGAGTTCAGAATTGATGACTCCTGGGAAGGAACTTCAGCAGAGCCCACCTGAATCCTGAAAATACCCACCTGAATATACCACCAGGAAGATAACAGGGTCTCTCCACTTCTTTAAGGACTCTGCTCAATTCTTCAGTTATATCAATTTGTTTTTTTAAATGAGTGGGTCAGGTCATTCCTCTGCCTATCCTTTCCAACAATTCCTCAGGATAACATCCCAGATCCTAAACATGGATTTTCCTACCATCTTTCTCCATTCTCTCCCCTTTCCTCTCTGAATCTAGCTATGCCAGCCCTCCTGTTCCTCAAACTTGCCAATGCATACTTGCTGTTCATTTGGCCTGGATGCTCCTTCCCCAACCCCAGCACTCACCTCACTATTCACCTGGCTTACTCTTTCTCATCCTTTAGGTGCAGTCACATGCTCCTCCTAGATGCCTTTGGACAACCCTGCACCTCTTCCTAAACACTTGGCACCATTGGAATCACGTAACTGCATGTCTATATGGCATCTGTTGCCTATCTGCTCTTGAGACCAGCACTGCACAGTAGGAGAACTACACTGAGAGTCCCAGGTGTCATTCTGCATGTTCTCACGGCCATTTAAAAAAATGAAAAGAAGCAAATGAAATTTTACTAATATATCTTATTTAACCCAATACCCAAAATGTTACCATTTCAACAGATTATCAACACATAAAAATTATTAAAGGTATATCTTACATTTTTTCATAGTGAGTCTTCAAAATCCAGTGTGTATTTTAATCTACAGCACAACTCAAGTTGGACCAGTCACATTTTAAGTATTCAATTGCAACATGTGGCTCATGGCTGTCATCATGGACAGCTCAGCTCTGAATGGGAAACTCCTCGAGGGCACAGAACTTGACAGTCTTACAGTATCCACAGCACTAGGTTATGCTTGGCTCAAGGGAGCCAAATAAGTGTTTGGGGTTTTGCAGGGGGGTTGGGGAGGCGGTTAAAAGGCAATATTTGTACAGAAGACGAAATGGAATTCAACATAGGAGAAGTGATTGGCCCAATGTCACAGTACTTATTAAAGGTGAGCCACTGACAGCCCCAAGCTGGAGTCTATAGGCCAGTGTCTCCCAGAGACTGTAGGTATCTCTCAGATCAATCTGCCCCTCTAGATGCACGTGTGCTCCCAAAGCTCAGCCCAATGCATTGTTATTAAAAATTTTACCTCCAAAGACAAGAAAAGTTTGATTTTGTGAGAAAAGTTTTTTTCCCATTACCTTGTAAATCCTACAGATTGATAGGTATTATGTAAGCAGCATTAGGTGCTACACTGTTGCAGATGTTGTTTTGAAACTCTGAGCAGCTGCTGCATTATTAGTGGATATTTCCTTCAGGATTCACCCTCAATTTCTCGGTGTGAAGCTACAAACTGAGTCAGTTAGCACTCCTTCCCAAGGCCCAGGGAGGAAGGCAGGTGGGGACCACAAGTGTAAGTGAGATCAGTGCAGAGAATGTGGTCAGCATTCTCCCGATCCCAGCCTATATTTACTCCCTCTGAAACACCAGAGTTACGCTCGTCTTAAAAAAAAAAACCTTCCTCTCCCAGGAGCTTTCATTGTAAATGCAGAAACAGTAACCTCAAAACAAAAAAAAAAAAAGAAAGGAAAAGAGAGGGAAAGTGGAGATACGAGAACTATAGGCTTAGCCTATATTTATCAGTAAAACAAAGAGAGTTACTTATATAGTGGTATCACGATACAATCCTATAATATAAAATTATAAAATTTGGATTCACATATATTATACAAAAGACATCAGAAGATTATTTTTCAAAATATTGATTAGAGTTATTATTAGATAGTAAAATTATGAACTATTTTTTATTTACTCTATTGGTGGACCTACAGTTTTGAATTTTCTTCAATGAGTAAGTATTACCTGTTCAAAAAGAATACAAGTGAACATTTGAAGTAAATAAGTCTATGCCCACCTATACACTCACATATGATCCCAAATGTTCCAACAGTATTTAAGTGCTATATATTTTTAGAAGTTTCTGAGAGTTACACTGTTTCTTTCGCTTTTAAATAAATGACTTTGCCCCCTTCAGGCTCAAATTGGTCCCAGGGACAGAAAATCAGCCCTCAGTGCTCTCCAGGCCACGGCGAATGAAGCCTCCCTCAGGGTGTGAACAGAAACCAGCACCCACTTGCAGGCTGCCTGGGTTGGGGTGGGGGGTGCCTCCAAGGACCCAGGCATGGGAGTCAGAATCTGTCCTGAGATTTGGCACAGCTGCCACCAACCAATCCTGTCAGGAATTCAGCCCCATTAACTAGGAAACAGAGGAGTCACCCACCTTTCTCCCATCTTGGTGGTGACTAATTCAAGGAGCCTTTCCCCCTGTCTTGAGAGAGCTCCTCAGATTGGGGGCCAAGGCCCACGAGGAGGGAATGTTTCAAAAACATACCAAGGGTTCATTTACCTTAACTGGAGGCTGCCTCCCTGGCAAAACTATTAGACCAGGGGTTCTCAAACAGGTATATTGTGCCCCCTAGGGGACACTTGGCAGTGAATGGAATCATTTTCAGTTGTCATTACTGGCATCCTACACTACACAGCACAGTCCCCACCACAAAAAAATTAGTACCTACAGTCAATTAGTTCCAACATTGAGAAACTCTGTCTTAGACAATGAAGGAAAATACTTGAATGTTTTGAAGGAAGGCATGTATTTTTGCTGAAATGAGCCAGATTCCTCGTGCCTGGCTATATTCTTTTCAGCCTTCAGGCCAGAGGAGGGTTTGGGCTTATCTATTTTTAGAAATTATTTGAATGTTCTGAATATCTTCATTACTCCCTTTATCAGTGAACATGGGCCTTAAGGAGGACAGGTGTGGAAGATGGGCTGAATACCACATGTCAGCCTCAGTATTGGGGTGAATGCCAGGTGGTTTCTCCAGAAGCAGACCCTAAGACAAGGTTTATAGTATATGGTTTTTGATAGAGATCAGCACCTGTGAAAAGAAGGAAGAAGAAGCAGGACTGGGTACAGGGAGAAGACAAAACACAAAGGCCTGACGAAGTCTCAGCCCACCTGGCAGGGGATGGGGATGAAATCGAAAGTCCTAATTTAACGGGTGAACTCAACGTAACATGTAGCCCAAGCACTCTATTCACTTTCCCTTAGCCCTTTTCCTTACTGGTCATCAACCCTCTAGGACAGCCAGAAACAATGGCCATGTCTAGACTAACAGTCACAATGTTCAGGTTTCTGTTAAGCTAAAGATAATATCTTGACTTAGGTTGTGTTTCAGCTCCTGAGCCCTAAGGTGGAACAAACCCCCTGGCTGCTTTCGAATGAAACCAGGCAGAGGTATGCCAGAGCAGACCTCAAACTGTCCTCAAGACCTCACCTCTGACCAGTGAGCTCCCAGGACAATCCTCAACCTCTGTCCCATGGTGTCTTGTGATTGTGCCCTATATAACCTGTATCTTAAATGTCCTCAGGGAGTTTGGGCTTTTGAGAATTACCTCTCCACTCACAATAAAACAGTCACTCTTCCTCCACCACAGTTTTTGGTGTTTATAAAGTGTTTGGCTCTGCCAGCACTGGGTGCAAAAACTCTTTTGGTTCTATAACAAGGTGGAGGCAGAGGGACACTTTGGAACTGGCACTCTCATCAGCGTTGTCCAACAGTGGGCTGCAATAATGGGGTCCTTATCAGCCCCTCCCCCTTAGCTACACACCAGGCTCAGTTACTAGGTAAATGTTGCCCTGGGAAGAATATGACTTCTGGGGAAGTGGCACTGTGCAGCTGAGGCTGACCTTAAAGATGCTGATAGCTGGAATGTCTGCTGACCACATCCCTGCAGCTGGACAGCAAGGCCTTCCTTGAACAGGAATCTGGGTGGCACATCTCCATGGCCACTACATGGTGCATTCACACTCAGCAAAAGGTGTTCTGTAACCCATTAGCTATGTCTGCCACAAGCCATGTTCAGGATAGCATCTGTGCCAGGTATTTGACAATCCAGGAACCAATAGGTAAGTCCTAGAATTGCAATATCATGATAATACCTAAAACTAAACTGGATGTAGAAGAAAACCAAAAAGTATACATATCAAATGAGGAATGAAACCTGTCTGCCATCTAGTCTACTATTTATTGGGCTGGATTGAACATGGAAATATTCCTTTGGCTACTAATAAGAAATCTCTTGCCCCCCACCTCTGTTTATCCCACACTGACTTACTACATACTCACTATATGCCAAGCATGAAACTTGATGTCAGAATGTGACAGAGAAGAGTGAGGCATCAGCAATGGATGATTTCACTCTTAAACTCATAAGGCGTGCACTTGCTGCTCTGTGGATTTGGCTTTTACCTAATGAATTATGTTTGGGCAATTAGCCCATGGGCTTCTTTAGTCTCTACAGCCCCATCTAGGAAAGCCCAGTACTACAATAATAGACCTTTGGAATTCCACCTAACCCTCTCCACTGAGCCTCCACTATCTTTGATCTTGGAAGTCTGGCAAGAAGGAGGTTTAATTGCCATAGTTATGCTACTTTTTGTTAATAAAATACTCTTTATACATTAATTTAAAATTATTAGATGTGCTTTTCTTCCATCCCTTCCTCTTCCATTTGTTCATTCATTTGTTCACCTGGAGCAGTGGTTTCCCATCTAAGATCCTCAGGCTCCTATGGATTTTTTTTTGTAAATTCAATTTATTTCTCTTTTTCTATTTAAAAACAATATTTTTAATTTTTATTACAGTTTACATTCAATATTATTTTGAATTAGTTTCAGGTGTACAGAGTAGTGGTTAGGCAATCATATACTTTACAAAGTGTTCTCCCAATAGTTCCAGTACCCACCTGGCTCCATACATAGTTATTACAATATTATTCACTGTATTCCATATGCTGTTCTTCACATTCAATGATGATTTTGTACCTACCAATCTGTACTTCTTAATATCTTCACCGTTTCCTCCTGGTCTCCCCACAGCCTCTCCCCTCTGGCAGCCATCAGTCTGTTCTCCATATCTATGAGTCTGTTTCTGTTGTGTTTGTTTGTTCATATTGTTCTTTAGGTTCCACATATAAGTGAAAGCATATGGTATCCGCCATTCTCTGACTTCTTTCACGTAGCATCATATACTCTAGGTCCATCCATACCGAGGCAAATGGCAAGAATTCATTCTCTTTTGTGGCAAAGTAATATTACATTGTGTATATGTACCACCACATTTTTATCCACTTGTGTATTGCTGGGCATTTGTGTTGCTTCCATAGCTTGGCTATTGTAACTGATGCTGCAATGAATACAGGGGTGCATATATTCCTTCAAATTGGTGTTTTGGGTTCCTTCAGATATATACCCAGAAATAAAATTGCTGGGTCATATGGCAGTTACATTTTTAATTTCTGAGGTAACTCCACGCTGCTTTCCACAACAGCTGCACCAATCTGCATTCCCTAATAACAGTGCAATAGGGTTTTCTTTTCTCCACATCCTCGCCAACACTTGTTTGTTGATTTATTGATGATAGCCATTCTGACAGGTGTAAGATTATATTTCATTCTGGTTTAAATTTGCATTTCTCTAATGATTAGTGATAGGGAGTATCTTTCCATTTGTCTCTTGGAAGGAGGGAATGAATGCGCAGGTGGGAAAGAGGATGCGACATACTGTTTGAGGAGCTGGAAAACAGTAACACTACTACTGGCTAGTAATAGTGCTACTAACCACAGTAGTAACTGTAGTTGCATATAATAATAAATGTAATTGATAATTTTTCTCAAACACTTACATGTTATATATTTTGCTAATCGTTTTCTATAAATTAAATACAGACTTCCATATTGACCTCTTAAAATTAAAGCAGGGGTACCTAACCTCTGGGCCATGGATGAGTAATGGCCTGGGCCTGTTAAAGACTGGGCTCCAAAGCAGGCAGTGAGCTTGAATGTAATGCACTTGAATCATCCTAAAACCACCGCCCCCCCTCCGTCATCCATGGAAAACCTGTTTTTCACAAAACCAGTCCCTGCTGCCAAATGTTGGGGACTGCTGAATTAAAAGGTGAGAGAGATAAAAACTCAACAGGTAGTCTTTGTCTTGGAGCCTTACCTACAATCAGGTAAGTTGCTGTCTGTTAAGATACTTTATAATGTTAAATAAGGAACTGTTTAAATCTAATATTATTGTTCACAACAACAGACACAAATTGGATTTGTTTTAGATCCAGTGAAGTATCTACACTGGTCCTGTAGCCATACTAGTAAGTGATGTTCACAACACATCAAGATAACAATAAAACTGCCAATTTTTTCTATTTAAACCATTCTCCGGGATGTTAAATGATGAGCTAACAAAATGAGATGCTGTTAATTATGTTCCTGAGTAATTTTTATTCAAAAGAGATTATTTTTCTTTTCTAGCAGAATCAAACCATTTATTACAGGTGAAGGAGTGTAACTTGGAGCTGGATGAAATACAATATAAGGTAACAATACTGAAGGGTAAAAATTGTGCAGCTGTTCTCACCCACAGCAGCTTCTTCATAGGCCTTTCCTGATTGATAATGTGAAAGAATTGTGTTTTTTAATTATTTAGCTCAGATTTGACACTATCAGCTAGATTTCCATTTTTTAATAAAATAATCCTGTAATTACTGTTGTTTCACAGTGATGACAGCTGCCTGGGAAGTAGTGAGCTCCCCAGCATGCTATGTTTAAGCAGACCCAGGGTCAATAATGGAAACACTGTAGGGGGAAATTCTTTACAATTGGTCTACATTTAAGGATTTGACTAGGAATATTTTGAAAGTAATTTATTTACTAAATATTGTTGGCACATTTCTTGGACCAGGTACTATGGAAGGAAACATTGTGTAGCTCACAGCTTTTGTCTTCAAGATAAATATGGTCCAGTATTTCTTCTAACTTTCAGGTTCCACAAATTTATCTCAGAACTTTATATCAGCTCTCTCTTTCCCACCTTTTCAATATTTTCTTGGGTCTCAATTTTTTTAAATAAAAAATTTTGTGCATGGGTTTTTAAGTATAGAGACATATAAGAGTATAGAATCCCACCTTCTTTCTGTTATCAGGTAGCTGTTCCTGCGTAGCAAGCCAGGGGCTTTGAACAAAAAGCATTTGTTGTTGCAGTTCACATGTTTGAGGGTCAGCTGAAGGTTGACTGAACTAGGCTACATGGGCAGGGCCATTCTGCTCCTATAGGCTACACTCATGTAACTCTAGGTTGGCTTGGGCACCCAGGTGGTATATAGATTAGGCAAGGGGAAAGTGATTGAAAGTCAGCCAAGATTTCCTCCTCTCTGAACCAGAAGAGAAGTATAGAACTAGCACAGGAGAGCCCTATTGCACAGATCTAGAATTGCACACCTGCAGATCAAGCTTCCTGGACCCCTTCTCACTGCCAGAGAGACAGGATGTTAGCCAGTAAGGAGATGCCATGTCTCCCTGGCCTGCAAACATGTACAGAAGCACCGAAAGGGTTGGGTAAGTCTCCTCTGCCCCTGAAACTAAGAGGGCAAGCAAAGCCTTATCATCATGAGAGAGCCAATGGCCTCTTCTGCTGCCTCATCAGCCCACATGGAGAGAAACAACTGTGCCTCCTTTGCAGACTCAGAAAGGCACATAGCGTTTTGACCCCAAGCCAAAGCTGATAGAAAAAAAATGATATGAAGGCCAAGGGGTCCAAGAGCCTAATGTAGCCATGAACCCTGAAGAAGAAAATATAAAATATTCAGATAGACCTTTACTGTAATAAACAACTTCAACAAAAATATATTATATGATGATTCAGGTATACTGTATATGTGTACACACATTCTGTACATACACACACACATTCTCACACATTCATGCTCACTCATACACACTCACACACCTTCCTAGAACTAAAAATAGGATCTTAAAACTTAAAAAAATCAGTAGGTGAGATGGACTTGAGGGTGGTCCCTGGTGGGATGCAAGTTAGTGACCTATAATATCACGTGGAAGAAATCTCTAACAGCAGTGCAAAAATTCAATGGGTTAGAAGTCATAAGAGGAAAAGATAAAAGGTTTAGCTACTAAATCCTGGAGACCTAACATGAGAACAATCAATTTCAAAAGAAAAAAAAGAGACAGATAGAAAAGTAACAATAGTTATGCAAATCAAGGAAGAAAACCCTTAACCATTCTTAGGGTTAAGAAGTAGACAGATCTGAACTTAGTTCAAATTGATTTGAAAGAAAAGCCTCAGACCTCTTGTGAAATTCCAGAATAAAATATTCTGAAAGAAGTAAATGTCCTAAATTCTCACCACAAGATAATACCTACTTACATTATTAAAAAATAAAATAACATATGAACAAGGTTGGAAAATTCAATGGTTCATAAAGGGTGAAAAGGAAAGTAAAAGTTCCCCTTCATTCTCTACATTTCCTTTCTCAGAATTTCCATAAAAGGTAATCATTATTAACAGTTCCCTATGACTTCTCCTGCCTCCCAAGTTTATACATATACCAAAATATAGATCTACACAGATGCTTTTTATTTATGTATATTAATAAAAATTCTGTCATTTACCATTTTTGATCACTTAATAGCTTTCATATCAATATATGCCTACTTTTTAAATATTGCAATGTGATATGGACATGATATGATTTTGCAACTGACCCCCTTATTAAATGGATACTTTAATTATATTACAGTTGTTGTTCTCTTACAAACAGTGCTACCATGAGCAGCGATCTAAAAAAAAAATCTCATAGATTTTTTTTGTAAACCTATCTACAAGGAAATTTCAAGCAATGAAATTACCAGGTCAAAGCACTTGCATATTTATCAATCAAATGCCTTAAATATTCCTAACATATAGTAGGAACACAATAAATATTTTTAAGCAAATTAAAATGGTCATGTTATTTGCCAGAAACATGGCATTAATTTATATCACATATTAAAGACTTAAAATCATTATAGTATGTAGAATGGTCACCCCCCCCCAAAGAGGCATGTTCATGTCTCAATCTCTAGAACCTGTAAACATGATCTTATTGGGGCAAAAAACCTTTGCAGCTGTGTTTAAGTTAAGGTACTTGAAATAAGATCATCCTGGATTACCCAGGAGGATTTATATCCAATAACCAATGTCTTTATAGGAGTTAGGTAGAGGGAAATGTGACAGGCCTATCAAGGTGAAAGTGATGTGAAAGGCAGAGATTAGAGGGAGGCAGCCACAAACCCAGGAAGGCCAGAGCAGCCACCAGAGGCCATTAACGAAATCTCCCCTAGAGGCTCTGAAGAAGTGTGGTCCTGCCAAAATTTCACTTTAGAATTCTTGCTACCAGAACTGTGAGAGAACAAATTGCTGTTATTTAAGCTACCAAGTCTGTGCTCTTTTGTTATGGCAGCCTGAGGAAATGAATACAATCATTACTGTTAAATTGGAGCCTGGTGGTAAAACAGAAAATAGCACTTAGAGTTTGAACACAAATTGATTATGAACCAAAAGGGAGATCAAATTCCAGGGTCCTGTCCCCGATAGCAGCCCTCCTTAGCCTTCTCCAAAACCCCCCTGTTGTCTCCAGTGTGTGCATTCTCTCTTGGTCATATCTGAAACTGAGAGCCAAAACAGCTAATCAAGGGAATGCTAACACAACTTACCAATTTTTCTTGATTTTAGCACAAGCACTTGCAATACTAATTGATTCAGTTCATACTTTGAGAGGGAAGTTTATAAATGCTTTGCAGTTTTTTTCTTCTTAAAGTCTCAGGTGGTGGCACATGGAGACTTACATATCCACATCCATCTAATTGTAACTGATCCAGCGAGAGTCTTTCCAGAGATGGGAGAGCATTTTTCTAGTCTCTAGTCTCTTCCCTGGTGAAAAATTATCATACTGTCTGGAACAAGGCAGTATACCCCTTTTGCAAACATTGTGAAGCTAATTACCAAGCAATTCCAACATAGACTGGCTTAGAAGCATGGAGTGATCCCCTCTGTATTCCAAGCCACTGCTCTCTCACAGGCCAATTTTGACTTAATGAAACTAATCTTGCTTTACACTTAAATAACACTCATAGTTTAAAATGCACTACCAAATGTAGAGTCTAAATTATTTTATGTTGTTTCTCATAACAAAATTAGGAGATAGGAATTAGGCAGGATCATTGTATATATTGTATACAATAGTCTAGAAGAAGAAAACTAAACTTCAAAAGTCTACACCATTTGTCCAAGCTCCAGATTTCAAATCCACTGAGTCCCCCTACACCATAATGCCCCCTGAAGATTGACCCATCTGAGCTAGAAATAAATGAAAAAAAATAGCCTGTTTAATCATCAAGTACTCTCTCTTCTTTGAAGGTGAGGTATCCCTGTACTGAAAAGGAATCATCTGTATGCACACGTACAAAGGGGGACCAGTGTCAAGGCATTTCGGATCATCCAACCTCCTATTATCCTCTGACTTAAACTCATTGCTCATGGTATGTTTTATGTCAAATACAGTTTGTTAAAAAAAATTTCTCTCCCTGACCTGTGTGGCTCAGTTGGTTGGGTGTCATCCCACAAACCAAAAGACGACATGCTTGAATTCTGGGCACATGCCGTGTTTCAGGTTCAGTCCCTAGTTGGGGTGTGGATGAGAGGCAACTGATGGATATTCTCTTTCACATCAGTGTCTGCCTCCCTCTCTTTCTCTCTCCTTTCCCCTTTCTCTAAAAACAAGTAAACAAATAATACTTTTAAAAATTATCCTAAGTTGAATTCATTTTGGGGTTAAATGTGGGTTTAGCCTGTACTATCAGCAACACTCTGGTCTCCTGCTATCATGTCTTCTGATAACAAAGGAGAGAGACTATCAGAGAGCTCATGTGTATTTAAAACGTATATGTCTAAGTACATAGCTCTCAAATGATTGGACACCTACATTTCCATGGCAGAAACCTTCCATTTCCATTTCATGGCAGAACTTGAAGCAGTACATGATTTCACATCAGTAATAATAATTAAAGTTTCCAGAGTTTGTTCTCCATAGTACTACAAAAAGCAAATTAAAAGCAAGATCAACTGTACTTTTTAAAAATGCTGAAATAATTTCTTCATTTTTATGACTACTGGAAACAAAAACATTCTTCTCTAAAGATAATTCACATTTCTGTTCTGTGAATCATAGGAGTAATATGCAATTTTAATTAAAGGCAAGAGATCTAAATTTATATATTCAAATTCATTTATTCATCAAATATGTATGGAGTCGCCACTCTGTGCCAAGCATGTACTGGGGCTATAGGGGTGAGCAAAACAAAGTCTCCAGTCATAACAAGCACACCTTTCACTGCGCAAAGTCAGACAGTGAACATATATCAATTTAATCTCCAGTTTTTAGCAAAGCATATTTAGGGACTGAACTTCAGTCCTGCTTGCCCTCACCCAGACACCCTGAACTGGAAGATTATAGAAAGCTATAAACAAAACAGCTAGCCCTCACACATTCAATTTAATTTTAGATAGCCAAGAAAAAAATTACCATGACAGTAACATGCACACACAAAAGGAATCATTCAGAAACACCAGAAAATGCTACTCCTGCATGGGAATTTGTAAGGATGCAGACTCCTCAGAAGGGTGGGACTCCGGGAGGGAGTGTGCGTTTACCAAGGACAACTCCTGGTGCAGGGCCAGAGGGCTTCTTCCACTTTCTTGCACCTGTTCTGCTGTTATACTCATATACATTCCCAGACACTGTGAAGGGACACAAAACACAGAAAAAGTGAATTTCAGTGAACTCACAAAGCATTTCTTCATCCCGCAAAGTGTTTATGAGCATTTGCTATGTATCCAGCATAGCGAAAAGTTTCTGGTCTTTTCAAGCCTTGCTCTGCTATCAAAGGAAAAACTTTAAGCAGAACTTGAAGCAGTATATGATTTCACATGCATTAAAAATTGCCTCTTTAGCACTAGGGAGCTCTTCTATGCTGAAGGAATGGTTTTTCATCTCAACTGCGGTAGTGGTCATATGAATTCATTTAGGTGGTTAAATGTCATAGGACTATTCACACAGAAATATTTTAAAAAGTGCATGCCAAAACTGGTCATATCTGAATACAGCCCATAGTCTAGTTCATTGACCAATGTCAGTGAACTGGTGCTGTAGTTATGGAAAACGATGCCTTTGGGGAAGCTAGGTGATGGGTACAATGTACCTCTCTGTACTATTTTGTTCTGTCTTGTGATTCTGTAATTATTTTAAAATCAAACTTTGAATAAAATAACATGTCAAACTATTTTTAATTGCCCCTTTTGTGATGTGCCTTACACAGTGTCTGAGGTTTAATCTACCAACCTTTTATAGAAATAATAGTGAAATATAGTAATATGCAAGAGGCAAAAGCAATGGTAAGTAGGGCATGATATAGTAGAAAGTCAACAAATTATTCTTTCTTAGGTGTCTAGGACATAATTAATAAATAAAAATAATAGTAATATATAATAATAGCTTACTTCTATAGTATCTAGTATAAGAAAGACTCTATTTTCATATATTAATTTACTTAATCCACCAACATCCTTGTGGCATGCATATATATTATGAGCCCCATTTTAGAGATGAGGAAACTGGGGCACAGAGATGTTAAGTAATTTGCCAATGAGACCTAGATTTGAACCCAAGATGTCCAGCTACTAACCATCTAGTGCAGGAGCCCATGCCTTCTCTTACTTTGATTACACTTTATGAATAAAACAATGCTTTATGCATTACATTCTGGGTTCCACTGAACATTAGATAAATGATGATATGTCTGAGTATGTATAGCAAAACTTATTTTTATTTTAAAATATTTCTCTTCTGTAAGTGTCATGTAACAATTCAATGTGCTAAGTGAGGTCTCAAAAAACTCGTTGATTAAAAAGATGCTTCTTCTGTCAGGGCCACTGAGTTGGGGCGGACAATGTAATTCCATGAAAAATGCCTCCCTCTACCAATAAATCTATACTGTCACTCAATAGAGCATACTGGAACTTGAAGACTAATTGTTTAAGTAGTCACATATCAAATACCATTTTCAAATGAAGCCAGATGCATTGACTGAAACAAACTCATTCATATTTAAACATCACAATCATCCCATGTAACAAGCAAAACTCACAGTATTATGCTGGTTTTCAGTTGGAATAATAAAGAGTCAAAGAAATTAAGTACTTTGTTCAGGTTCACTTTGTGTCAGCACTCAAACCCAAAACTTCTAATGAACTTCCAGAGCTTTGCCAATACCTCTAATGATTTCTAGTTCTTACCCCTTCTTTAGAGAAAAAAAAGTGCATGGGGAAAAAAAGCTTCTGAAATGTTTTATAAAATTGAAGTATGATCTGCTACACAATTTCAAAGTTAGTAACAAATAAATCTTTAAACCAGGAATTGCAAATCCATGACCCATTTGGCCTATGTATGTTGTGGTGACTAAAGTTGGTCACAAATTCTTTGGCCCTCACTCCTTGTGAGGTGGAATATAAGTTTCTCTTTTTAAATCTGGGTAAAATGATTAGATTAATCAATAAAATATGGTGGGTGTGACACTGTGCCAGTTTCCAGGCTCAGGCCTCAGGAAACAGGCAACTTTACATTCCTATCCCTTGGAATCCCACCTGCTTAAGAAACTGCATGAAGCAGCCCTGAGATTATGTGAGGAGTAAGTGAGAATTTCCAGTCAAGGTGGTGGAGTACATAGCAGCTGCACTCACCACCTCCTCCTCTGACCACATCAAAATTACAATTAAATTATAGAACAATCAACCTGGATAACCATTTGAGGACTAGCTGAACTAAGGATATAAAGATAACACAACAACTTCCAGCCAAGATGGAGGCGTAGGTGGAAATACTGTGCCTCCTCACAAAACCAAAATTAAGGACAACAAAGATTTAGAAACAAAAACACAACCAGAACAGACAGAAAATTGAACTGTGCAGAAGTCCGACAACCATTCAACCAGACTGGTAAGAGGGGTGGAGTCAGCGGCTGGTGGAGAGGGGTCACAGCATAAGAGGGGCTGGCTGCCAGACCCAGGAGCATAAGCAGCATGGGGCTGACCGTGGTCACACATTCGCATACAGATAAACTAGGCAAAAATGGGCAGTGAGACAGACCACAAAACCCAGGGCACCAGCACCAGGAAATAAAGCCTAAAAGCACCGATTGAAAAGGTGCTGGGAGAGACTCCTAGCCTCACAGGAAAATTCATTGGAGAGATCCACAGGGTCCTAGAATGTACACAAGCCCACCCACCCAGGTACCAGCATCAGAGGGGCCCAATTTGTTTGTGGGAAGTGGCAGAAGGGACTGAAATCTGAGAGAGAGTAGAACAAGAGCTATTGTTCCCTTTCTGACTCCTCCCCCACATATAGGGTCACAACCCAGTGAGTAGGTTGCCCTGCCCTGGTGAACACCTAAGGCTCTGCCCCTTACTACATAACAGGTGGGAACAGACCAAAACATTATGGCTCAAGCAGAAAAACAGCTCAAAGCCCCAGAGCCAATACTTCTAAGCAACCAAGAGATAGCCAACCTATCAGATGCACAGTTCAAAATACTGGTGATCAGGATGTTCACAGAACTAGTTGATTTTAGTCACAAATTAGATGAAAAAATGAAGGCTACACTAAGTGAAATTTATCAAAATGCACAGGGAACCAATAGAAATGGAAAGAAAACTGGGACTCAAATCAATGGAGTGGACCAGAAGGAAGAAAGGAACAACCAAACAGAAAAGAAGGAAGAAACAAGAATTCAAAAAAGTGAAGGGAGGCTTAGGACACCTTTAAATGTTCCAACATCCAAATTATAGGGGTACCAGAAGGAGAAGAGGAAGAGCAACAAGTGGAAAACTTATTTGACCAAATAATAAAGGAGAACTTCCCCAGTCTGGCAAAGGAAATAGGCTTCCAGGAAGTCCAGGAAGCTCAGAGAGTCCCAAAGAAGGTGGACCCAAAGAGGAACACACCAAGGCACATCATGATTATATTACCCAAGATTAAAATGAAGGAGAGAATTCTAGAAGAAGCAAGAAATAAGGGGACAGTCCCTACAAAGGAGTTCCCATCAGACCATCAGAGGATTTCTCAAAAGAGACCTTACAGGCAAGAAGGGTCTGGAAAGAAGTATTCCAAGTCATAAAATGCAAGGACCTACAACCAAATTGCTCTATACAGCAAAGCTTTCATTCAGAGTAGAAGGGCAGATACAGTGCTTCTCAGATAAGGTCAAGTTCAAGGAGTTCCTCATCACCAAGCCCTTATTATATGAAATGTTAATGGGATTTATCTAAGAAAAAGAAGATTAAAAATATGAACAGTGAAAGGACAGAAAACTTAGAGTTATTAACAACCACACCTAAAACAAAAGCAAACTAAGCAGACAGCTAAAACAGGAGCAGAGCCACAGAAATGAAGATCACATGGAGGGTTAGCAACAGGGGTGCAGGAGGAGGAGAGATGGGGAGAAGGTACAGAGAATAAGTAGCACAGATGGGGGGAGGGCAAGAGTAGTGTGGGAAATGTAGAAGCTAAAGAACTTATGACACATGGACATGAACTAAAGAATGTGGGCAGGAGGGGGTGTGCAGGGTGAAGGGGAATGAAGGGGGGGAAGGGAAAAACTTTAATGGCATAATCAGTAAAGTACATTATAAAAAATTTTTAAATAAACAAAGATAACACATCAAGACTGGTAGGAGAGGCAGAGCCCTGAAATGGGCTCCATACCCAGGTGTGGCAGTTAATAATCAGGGGATATCTCAACTGCCAAGGACCCCTGAGAAGTGAGGAGTCTCAGTTCCACACTGAGCTACTCAGTCTTCAATGCTAGTGCCAGGAAGAGGAACCTACTTATGTAGGGTTTCACATCTGGCTGTGAAAAAAAAAGAGCAGGAATTCTGTCTGTCCAGGGGAGACAGAAGGCAGCTGGAAACCCAGGCATCCTCTTAAAGAACTAACACACAAACTCTTGCTCACAGGCACTCACATAGGGCTCCAACAGAGAAACTGCAACCCCAGGGTAAAAGTCAGATACCCGAGATATGCAGGGAAAGACTGAGTTGTGTGGCTTGGGGCTGGTGTTGAAGGGATAGCTGCCATTGTCACTGTGTTCAGCCATCCACTGTGAGGCTGATGGGCACCATCTTTCTTCCCTCCACACACACAAAATCTTAATCTGCATTAGCTCAATAAACTACACTAGATTCACCCTGATAACTCCCTAAGACTCCACTCCATTGCAAAAGTCTGAAGGACCCAGGCAGATGGCAGCTGGTCTTGCTGCCCAGAGACTTTTGCTGAGTAGCCTCAGGCCCAACACTGGCAACCAAATAGTCAAAATGAGCTTAACTTGAAAGACACTCCACACCATACCTGGATCCATAGCTTCTCCATCAAATATGGTCTCATACACAACAGTTTCCTTTGAAAAACAAAAACAAAATATCAACAATAAAGTCAGCCTGATAAAATTACTTCTGACATGTGTTGAGTATTTGGAGGAGGTAACTTATAAATTATCTCGTTTTTCTTATGCAGAGGGCTAGTGACCTGGGTTCAAAAATCTCCTGCCTTTTTTGTCTCCTCCCAGCCCCAGCCCCTACATCAGCCCCTACCCACCATGCCCTTTCTTAACTCAGATCTTTTTATTGATCTGAAGCCTCTCATCTTGGATGGGAAGTGTTATGGGCTGAACTGTGTTCCCTCAAATTTCATATATTGAAGCTCTAACCCCAAGTACCTCAGAATGTGACTGTATTTAAAGATAGGCCCTACAAATAGGTGATTAAGATAAAATGAGGTCATATGGGTGGGCTTTAATCTAATATGATGGATGTCACTATAAAAACAAGACATTAGGACACAGACAAAACAGGTAAGAAACAGCCATATGAAAATACAAAAAGAAGGCAGCCATGTGCAAGCCAAGGAGAGAGACCTCAGGCGACACCAAGCCTGCCAGCACCTTCCTCTGAGACTTTTAACCTCTAAAACTTGAAGAAAATAAATGTCTGTTGTTTATGCCACACAGTCTGTGCACAATACAGGTGATTAGTTGGTATCAGTTTCAGAAAGAAAGGTAGCAGAAGAGAGCATTAAAAGAGAACTAGCTCATGAAACAATGTCATGATCAATCAGGACTCAGATGGAAAGATCTGTTGTTAATGGAGCAGCACGTACAGAGTAAAAAAGGGAGATGGAAACTAAAAACGCCTTTTCTCGTTTTGCTCCACATTTATAATTTCTGTATGGTTGTTTGCATAGATCCTTTAATGAATGAACATCAGTCAATTCAAGATTTCTATTCTTCAGGGTGTAGATTTTACCATCTGCTAAGAAACTCCAGGGTTGGAGGACTTATTCATTTTTATCACATATATAATCTATTTTCAAATCTAGATCTTATTTTTAGTAATAGTAAATAAGGCTGTATTTTCATTTGTCTAGTGTTATTTTTGTTGAATACACATACAATATTTGCAGCAAATTTTGACCAAAGCCAGATTCTAAGACTGGATCTGAAATTCCAGTTTTGTAATACACAGAAATTCAACAGAAGCAGATATTGAAATAATTTTATTTCCTTTCTATGATGCCTGGGTAAATTTACCATATGTCTATGTGGAAGGCCTTTTTGTTGAACAATAATTATAGAGAAAAAGTAGTCCTCCTTATTCTACTATAGAGGAATTATAAAAATGTACTTACTGTTAATACCTCTAGTTTTTTATTTCTGTTTTCCATGACAGTCTTTTCTGTTGGATTTCTACCTCCTGTTCAATAAATAAATACATAAATAAACAAACAAACAAACAAATGGTAGGTGTCTGATGAGTGGCTTTTTGAAATCACACTATTCATAATAATCATCTTACCTGCAATATACTTTATTCCCCTATATGAAAAGAAAATTTGACAAAATATCAGCTTGATTATGGCACCACATATCAAAACAAAATTCAATTTTTATAGCTCATGACTATTATTATATCTCTCTCATCTCCAATTTTTTTAAAAATGCTGCATGGTAAATAAACTGACCTCATTAACTGTCTACACCTCCCAATATGAAATCATAAGTTATCTTTGCTTAGTTAATAAAAATTCATAATCAACTCTATTTTTGAGGCCATGATTTTATGCTCCCTGAAGTATTTTTGGATAGCGATGAAAGTGTCTGCATTTTTTTCCATTTCTTTGGCCTCTGACCAGCTTCACATAAATTCAAACAATGTGGATAGGGAGCCTGGATTTATCATCTGTCTCTCGGCTAGTCCCTGGTGGTTGTCAAACACCTGCCCATGAACTGCTTGGCTCAAAATAATATGGGGAGTTGTTTGGCTTGTCTGCTCACAAATTGACTTAAAATCTATTCTCACAGAAAACCTGTTTCAGATGTTCTAAGGTAGAAGCCAAAGATATGTTGTTTCTGTTTTTTTAAAGATAGAGCAGGTTTGGAGCCAAGGGGAAAGGGATTATCCCAAGTACTTTCCTCTGCGCCCCTTAAAGGCACTTAGGCAGAAGCCCTCAGGGTAAAGTCACCAAATCTCAACTGATTTCAACTCTTTATGAACATCAGATGCTTAAAAGAAAAAAAATCACATACTTAGGTTTGGGCTTGGAGACTTCCTTGGCCATTTTCTGACAGCATTTCACAGTGTTTCTGTATCTCCAAAGCAGGAAACATACCCAGCAAAACAACCCAGCCAGGAAAACTGCCATCAGAGTGAAGATGAACGGAATGTACCAGTCATTGGATGTATATGTGTTGATAGCTGTATACACAATGGTCAGGCCTTTTCTTTGCTGGGAAATATTATTTTTCAAAGTAAATAGAGCATTAGTTTATATTTTCAGAGAATATCTGTTTAAATAGCAGCATCAGCATAGAACCATGGTCCTATACAGACAGTGGGGTACTGACTCAGATATATGAGTTTTTGTATACACCACAGACAATACTGAGGAATACACAAACCTAGAGAAGGCACCAATTTAAGGATCTGAAGACTTGAGTTGTATGCAGTGATTGTTCTGTGATCTTGGACCAAAACATTTCTCCTCTTGCCTTCAGTTTTCTCGTCTATAAAATCAAGAGGTTGAACTAGATGATATCTGAGGGTTTCTTCAGCTTTACCTATTCTGCACAGGATAAATTCTTTTGTGCAACTTGAGAGAACAGTGTGTTCTTGAAAATCAAATATTCTGGTGGAAAGATTTATCATCCATATTGTAAAAAAAGGTTCTCTTTCAAAGTACAGAAAACTATAAAATACACTAACCACACAGTCTGCTGAACATACCTTAACCTCGGGTGACTCAGAGGCCACTGTGGAGTACTGTAGAGGCTTTGCTTATCTATTTTTGAAATAACAAAACACTAAAGAGTCTGAAACTTCACAAGATTGGATCGCCATTAGATGAAATGATGAATATAAGACATGTAGTATAGTGTCTACCACAGGTAGGTGCCCATTATTACAAATAACATGGCCACACTCCTGTTACAATGTTTACACATCCTGTACAATGTTTAAAAGTGTCCATTTGTGAGATTTGTAACTGGTAGGTTTCATTGACTAGTGGGCCTTTCTAGTGGGCAGGCTTCCAGACCATTCAGATATAATTAGTTTCTTGGCGGCCCACTATGCTCCACCTGCAATCATCACAAATTTTCTCTCACCCACGGTTTACACTCACAGTTTGTATTTACAGATGCACACTCTAAAACATGGCCTGCTGGGTGGGTAGATAGAGAGGAACTGAACATAGAGGTGAAGGTGATACCCTAAGCGTCTTTTTAGCCTTCCTAGATGAAACTCAAATTTACAAGAGAATATTTCCCACACAGAGACCCAAATTAAATTCCATAACTCTTTACTTCAGGACTGGTGGTTGGAGGAGGTGGCATATTGGCCCTGGTCACATAAATATCTATAATAGCAGTGCCTGTCCTGGGCTTGGTGGCTTTGCCGTATTTCAGGTTGTCATCGGTTATGTGCACCAAAAGACGGTACTGCCGCTGCAATTCGGCTCCAGATTCAAAGTTAAAAGGACTCTTCACAATTAATTTTGGAGTATTTGAACCTCGAGTTGGGTCAAATCCAAAGTGATGGTTTTCATTTCCTTTAAAAGGGATAATTTTAAAATTATAATTATTTTTGATAAATATTAAAATATCTTCTCAAGCTGCCATACATAGCTTTTAGAAACACAATACAAGTAAATAAATAAAATTGCTATTGTTCTTTGAACTCCTACAACTACACAAGGGTCCATAATAAATTGAAATCAAACAATAGATGCAATTAATTAGAAAAAAATGGTTTAAAAGTTAAGATCATGAGTTTGATCTCCATATAAGGTCAGCAAATATCAGATTATTATCAAATTATTTTGCCTTAATTTCTTCCTCTTCCTTTATCTCCCGCTCAGAGAAATTTTACTTCTACCCTCTGCTTAGTCTGGATCAATATCAAATGGGCCACAAATATCTATTTAACCCCCATTAAGTTTCAGCTCCAGTCTCAGTGGTCCTGGATACACTGTTGTAAACAACATGCACAGAGTCTTCCCTATCATCTAGCAAGAGAAGCAAACATTTAACTAGTTCTTATAATTAAGTAAGGCATTTACTGACATACATGCTCCCATTCTTTCAGATACATGACAGCAGGTCTGACGTCCATATCTTAGCTATACTTGTCCTGTTATACTGTCTCATGATACCCAGTAATTTCCCTTAATAGAACTTTTAATACTTTGTAATTTAATAATTACTGATGTGACTACTAGTTTAATGAACAATGAGTTCATGAATATAAGATCTATGTCTTGTACACTCCTGTATACATATCTTTTAGTACAAATTTCGTCTCCAATAATTTTCTTTCATATGTCACAAGATAATGAGCAAAACTGATATGGATCTTTGTGAGTCCAACAACAATACAGTTGAAAACATCTGTGCTAAAGGACCTGTATTACTATCATATGAAAGGTGGCGGTTGTTTTGAGTCAGTACCAAGGACAGCAGACTTAGCTCATTGTAACTTAACCTTCAGTGTCTGTCTCCCTTGCTGGTCCACAGTCTCTTCATTGTCAAGTATCACTGAAATTACTGATAGTTCCACAAGAGGAATTAGACTGGTATGCGGAAGTGAAAAGGGTTCCTTGAGGAAACTTAATGCCATAGATACAAAATAGCTTAATCTTCATAAACATAGTTATTTCTAAAGCTTATATCACTTTGAAGAGGGTATAACTAATGTCAATTTAACACATGCTCATGATTAAAAGAAATAATAAAATTATTCACCAGAGACTATCTCAAAGTGCATTTCAAAATCTTGTGAATCTTGGTCATGGCAGTTTAGTTTGAAGCCATTGACATTTGTCCCAGCAACAATATTGTCAAAAATGACTGCCTTATATAGAGAGGGTGTGCAAACAGGTGCTTCATCATTTTCATCTTCAATGTCAACAGTGACCTGTCAGCAATGAAGGAGAAAGAAATATCACATCCGAGTCATGTGACTATTTACACAGAAAATTAGAAATAAGCATCTGGGTAGAGACAGATCATTTAGAATTATTTAATTAAAAGTCTGGAATTTTGAGTTTGAAGAAATTCCTGCAGATTTGGGTCTTAGCTGTCAATAGTAAGCCAATAAGTTGGCTTATTATTCCTGGGTCAACTGTGTCATTTGGTGTGGTCATTAGGGAGAGCTTTGGGCTCATTAGAAGAACATGTTGAAAGAAAACTCACAAATTACAGAAATGATGAGAAAAGAAAAGCTGGAGAATGATGCTTCTAAAAATTGTAATTCCTTAAAATTTTTAAATATCTGTGCTTGCCCTGGCCAGGTGGCTCAGTTGTTTGGTGTATTGTCCCATACAACAAAATGCTGTGGGTTTGGTCCCCAGTGAGAACACGTGTGGGAGGTACCTACTGATGTTTCTTTCTCACATCCATGTTTCTCTCTCTCTCTCTCTATCTTTATCTCTCTCTCTCTCTCTTTCTCTCCCTCTCTCTCTAAAATTAATAAACTTATCCCTGGGTGAGAATTTTTTTAATTTAAATATCTATGCTTAATGGCAAATGTAGCCCAAGTTTCCTTACTCTTTCAAAATTTAGGAGCCTCCTCTATACTACACATTTTTCAATTAAGCACAGTATATTTTTTGGTAACAATATGACTACTTCCAAGTATGCTCATCAGATACTTAATCAGTGGTTGTTATCAACCTTTTCTCAACTGTGATTTACATTGAAAAAGATGAAAACATCAAGGATTTTTAAAAATTATTTATTTTTAGAGAGAGGGGAACTGAAGGAGAAAGAGAGGGAGAGAAACACCAATGTGTGGTTGCCTCTCATACACCCCCTACTGGGGATCTGGTCCACAACCCAGGCATGTGCCATGACTGGGAATCAAAACTGCAACACTTTGGTTCCCAGACCAGCGCTCAATCCACTCAGCCACACTGGCCAAAGCATATCAAGGATTTTTAAATGTCAGTAATTAAATGTCAGTCAGCTTATAAAAGTTATCTGCCCACCTATTAGATGAGTAATAACTTTCTCAACAACATTTTCAGAAGAATCCTGGTGTGCACATATTGGCAAGTATTACCTTTTTAAAATGTTTTTTTGTAATATTTTAACAACACAGCAAACTATTGAAGAATAATCTATACTTCAATGCTATTTCTATATATTAAATATTTCTATTTGTTCTATTCAATATTGTTCAATCATGTTTTCGTATGATTTTAGGGAGACTATGTTACTGTGATAAGTGAAAACAGCACAGGGATTAAAATCAGAAATATTTATTAAAACTCACACTAACCAGATGTGAGGTGGGAGGGCGAAATGGGGGGAAAAGCAGGAAGGGTTTTCAAGAACATGTATATAGGTCACATGGACAAAACCAAGATGGGGTAGTACCAAGCTTGGGAAGTGGGGATGGCTGGGGTGGGAGGAGTGGGGGGAGTGGTAGAAGGAAAATGGAGACAACCATACTTGAACAATAAAAAAAATGGATCAATGGGGAAAAAAAACTTTGGCCGTTCACCTTGCCAGATCCTTCGTTTGGTACAAATGGTTTAACCTTGTTTTTCTCATCTGTAAAAAAAGAGATCTCAATTTTTCCCTTCTTAGAATGGTTGGGGCATACATTCATCTATTTGTGTATATTTCTTTAACACTTACACTATGTGCTAAACAGTGACCTAGACAGAAGAGGTCCTCTGGTCAACCAAACAAAGAGCCTGCCCTACTATAATTTACATTCTTAAAAAGGAGGCAAAGCATAAACAAACTAACAAATAAATATGTTAGCCAATGCCATATGCAAATTGACACTCTGCAGGTTAAGGAGATAGAGATCAAAACCACAATGAGATACCAGTTAACACCAGTCAGAATGGCTACCATAAACAAAGAAACAAACAACAAGTGTTGGAGAGGGTGTGGGGAAAAGGGGACTCTAGTTCACTGTTGGTGGGATTGCAGACTGGTACAACCACTATGGAAAGCAGCATGGAATTTTATAAGAAAACTAAAAATGGAGGTGCCTTTTGACCCAGCAATTCCACTACTAGGAGTATATCCTAAGAACCCTGAAACACCAATCCAAAAGAACCTATGCACCCCGATGTTCATAGCAGCACAATTTACAATAGCCAAGAGTTGGAAGCAACCTAGATGCCCATCGGTCAATGACTGGATCAAAAAACTATGGTACATTTACACAATGGAATTCTATGCAGCAGAAAGGAAGAAGGAGCTCCTACCCTTTGCAACATCATGGATGGAACTGGAAAGCATTATGCTGAGCAAAATAAGGCAGGCGGTGAAAGACAAATACCATATGATCTTACCATTAACAGGAATCTAAACAACAAAACAAACAAGCAAGCAAAATGTAACCAAAGACACTGAAATACAGAATGTGCTGACAGGGTCCAGAGGGGAGAGGGGAGAGAATCACAGGGGAAAAGGGGAAGGACTCACATGAACAAGTATAAAGGACACATGGACAATAACTAAGGTGGGGGGTGGAGATGGGAGGAAGGTGGGGAGCACTGGGTGGGGCAGGGCTGGGAATATAAGACAGAAAAGTGTACTTGAATAAGAATTAAATAAAAAAAGAGATAGAGAATAGCAATGGAAGTGTTTTAGTACAGTGTTCAGAGAAGGCATTTCATTTTTGACTCACTCCTCTATTTTCTTTCTCCTCCCCTATATTTGGTATATGCCCTTCAGCAAGTATATATCCTCACAGAATATGTAGTATTTGGTCATGTGGTTTTATTTTTAAAATTTTTTTAATAAATATTTTTTTAAAGATTTTATTTATTTATCTTTAGAGAGGAAGGGAAGGAGAGAGGGAGAGAAATGTCAATGTATGGTTGCCTCTCGTGAGTCCCCTTTGGGGAACTGGCCTGCATGGCAGGCATGTGCCCTGACTGGGAATCGAACTGCGATCGTGTGATTCGCAGGCCCACGCTCAATCCACTGAGCTACACCAGCCAGGGCTGGTCATGTGGTTTTAATTTGCATCAGTGATATTGTGCTACTTACTACTTTTCTCACAAAGCAGCATATTTTCTTGCTTTTTCCATGTTGCTGTTTAGAGAGAAATAGTTTTCTAATTCTTCTTGATTCTCATTATCCCATCATATGTACCTACCTTATTTTACTAACTCATTATCCTAATGATGAACACATGGGTTGCTTCAAAATTCCATCAGCTCTGGCTGGTGTTTCTCAGCAGATTGAGTGCCAGCCTATAAACCAAAAGGTTTTCAGTTTGATGCCTGGTCAGGGGACATGCCTGGGTTATGGGCCAGTCCCCAACTGGGATCATGTGAGAGGCAACCAATCAATGCTTTTCTTGCACATTGATGCTTCTTTCCCTTCCTTCCCCTCTCCAAAAATAAATAAATAAAAACTTTTTAAAAAAATTTCACCATCACACACAACAGAAAAAGACCTTGTGAGCAGGTTTTCTTTGTGTAGAAATGTGATTAAACTGAGAATAGTCATGTGACTATCCAGATGGCAAGCATCACAGCCTGGAACAAAGGCTCTGAGGTGCAGGCACTATTGGTATGTTGAAACAACAGCAAGAAGTTTATGTGTCTATACTGAAGTAAGGGGGGAGAGTTAGAAGCTGAAGGCAAAGAGGCAGCCAAGGCTGAGGAGACCATAGAAATGACATGGGAGCTTACGCTATGTGGTTTCCCATCAGGAGAGACCTGATGAGAAACCACTGAAGAGCTTTGAGGAAGAGGGTGATGTCTTTTTAAAGGTTCACTCTGGCTACTGTGTGACGAGTAGATTGCAAAGGGCATATGTGGAAGTAGATATTCTAATTAGGATGCTGCTTCCCGAACCCAGGTACTGCATGATGGTGGCACAACCAGGGTGCTAGCTATGGATGGGTGAGAATGGAAGGACTGAGGTTATATTTTGAATGTAGAGACATCTTATTTGACTTTGTTGATAGACTGGAGATATAATTTAGGGTATATGATAGTGATTTAGGACCCAGAGTTAATCCTACAATACTCCACTGGAGCTGGGTAAACTTGGATAAGTTACTTAATTTCTTAGTGTTGGAAGTGAAAATTTTTCCATCTGTAAAAAAAAGTAGCAATACCTACCTCATGGGATGAGATTGAAGACTAACTGAGACATAGTAATTGCCTTTTTTGGGTTCTCAATAAGTGGTAGATGATATTGATGGTGAAATGACAACAAAAATGATGATGGATTTCTAAACTTAGGAGTCTAAAGTCCTATCTCCGTTCTCTGAACTTAAAAGTCACACTTATCTACATCATCAATTTACTTTATATATACTGTTTAAATTCTCTATGTTAAAATTTTTAAACTCCTTAAAGACATATGAGGAGAGAGGAAAGACAGCAGCTAGGTAAGAGGGAGCAGATTCCACTTCCCCCTACACAAGGGAGAAAAACCTGGCCAATCTATGGAGGACAGACAGCCAACAGTACCCCAGCATATATGAAAACAGGAGATCAAAAATTGTAGCGGACATTGAAAAACCAGATGGTAAGGATAGTGCTGCAGGACAATAAGGGCCCCGGGATCAGCATGGGGACCAGAGAGGCTGCAGCCCCAGGCCCAGCGCCCACTGGGCCACTTGGGAGAAAGCTGGGTGGGCACTCCCCCAACCCCAGCCAAACAGGATTCAAGCAGCACGGGAGAGACCTGGTTGCTTGAAGTTGCAGAGAGGGGAGGAAGGACTAAGTGGCAAACATGGGGACTGTGAGCACCCAACCATAGCCCTAGAAAGAGTGTGTGCCTGAGCCTGTGCAACTGGAAGCAGGCAACCTAGCCAGGTGCTCCTGCACCCACAACCCTGGGAAAAAGAGCTTTGTGGAATGCCAGAGGGGTGGGGGGAACACCCATGGACCTGAAGATAGTGCACCTCCACAAAAGGCCCTGAGCCTGCACCCAGGGCCCTGCAGAGGGGCACCAGGTTAGCTCTGCAGAGAGTGCAAGACCAGCCCTGAGGAAAGTGTGCTCCCTGCTAAATGAGTGCTGAACAGGAAGAGAGAAAAGCATACCAGTTGCCCCACCCCTAGGCCTGCTGCTACCAACAAGAACAGAAAAACCAGTTTGGCTAGTTTGAAACCAGCAAAAGGGTTTCTTATTTTTTGTTTTGTTTTTTTGTTAGTTAGTTTGTTTGATTTTTAAAGTAATTTTTTACTTTTCAACTTTTGTTATTTTTTTATCTCTCTCAATTTTTATTATCTATCAATAGATGTGGAAAAGGCATTTGCTACAGTGCAGCACACACTTATGATAAAAACACTCAGCAAAGTGGGAATAGAAGGAGCATTCCTCAATATAATAAAGGCCATATATGAAAGACCTACAGCCAACATCATACTCAATGGGCAAAAACTAAAAGCTTTTCCACTAAGATCAGGAACAAGACAAGGTTGTTCACTTTTACCACTTCTATTCAATATAGTATTGGAAGTCTTAGGCACAGCAATCAGACAAGAAAAAGAAATAAAAAAGCATCCAAATCAGAAAGGATGAAACAAAATTATCATTGTTTGCAGATGACATAATAGTGTACTGAGAAACTCCTATAGACTCCACCCCAAAACTGCTCAACCTAATAAATGAATTTGGCAAAACAGCGGGATACAAAGTCAATATCCAGGAATCAAAGGCATTTTTGTATACCAACAATGAAACAGCAGAAGCAGAAATCAAGAAAAATCCCATTCGATATAGCAAAAAGAAAAATAAAATACCTAGGAATAAATCTAACCAAGGAGGTAAAACACCTCTATGCAGAACATTACACAACACTGAAGAAAGAAATCAAGGAAGACACAAACAAATGGAAACATATACATGTTCATGGATCGAAAGAATTAACATCATCAAAATGTCCATACTACCCAAAGCAATTTATGGATTCAATGTAATACCTGTTAAAGTACCAATGGCATATTTCACAGACATAGAACAAACACTTCAAAAATGTTTATGGAACCATAAACACCCCTGAAGAGCTGCTGCAGTTTTGAGAAAGAAGAGCAAAGTAGGAGGGATCACAATACCTGATATCAAACTGTATTACAAGGTCACTGTAATCAAAACAGCCTGGTACTGGCATAAAAACAGGCACATGGACCAGTGGAACAGAGCAGAGAGCCCAGAAATAAACCCAAGTCACTGCAATCAATCAATATTCAACAAAAAAGGGGGCAACAACATAAAATGAAGTAAAAATAGCCTCTTCAACAAATGGTGTTGGGAGAACTGGACAGCTACCTGCAAAAAAATGAAACTCAAGCACCAACTTACACCATACGCAAAAATAAATTCAAGGTGGGTAAAAGACTTGAACATAAGCTGAAACACCATTAAAGTCCTAGAGGAGAACATTGGCAAGAAAATCTCAGATATTGCATGTAGCAACATTTTTACTGATATGTCCCCTAGAGCAAGGGACATAAAGGAAAGAATAAACAAATGGGATCTCATCAAAATAAAAAGCTTCTGCACGGCTAAACAAAACAGTATTAAAATAAAAAGAGAACCAACCATATGGGAAAAAATATTTGCCGGTAATACCTCAAACAAGATTTTAATCTCCAAAATATACAAGGAACTTACATGACTCCACTCTGAGAAGATAAGCAACCCAATTAAAAAACGGGCAAAAGACTTGAACAGGCACTTCTCCAAGGAGGACATTCAGAGTATCCAGAGACACATGAAAAGATGCTCAATATCACTAGCTATCAGAGAGATGCAAATTAAAAACCACAATGCGATACCACTTCACACCAGTCAGAATGGCCATCATAAACAAAGAAACAAACAACAAGTGTTGGAGAGGTTGTGGATAAAAGGGAACCCTAGTTCACTGTTGGTGGGATTGCAGACTGGTACAACCACTATGGGATAACAGTATAGAATTTTCAGAAAACTAAAAATGGATCTGCCTTTTGACCCAGTAATTCCACCACTAGAATTATATCCTAAGAACCCTGAATCACCAATCCAAAAGAACCTATGCACCCCAATGTTCATAGCAGCACAATTTACAATAGCCAAGTGCTGGAAACAACCTAGATGCCCATCAGTAAATGAACGGATCTAAAAACTACGGTACATTTACACAGTGGAATTATATGCAGCAGAAAGAAAGAAGCAGCTCCTACCCTCTGCTACAGCATGGATGAAACTGGAAAGCATCATGCTGAGTGAAATAAGCCAGGCAGTGAAAGACAAATACTATATGATCTCACCTTTAACAGGAACCTAAACACCAAAACAAATAAACAAGTAAAATATAACCAAAGACACTGAAATACAGGATGTGCTGACAGTGTCCAGAGGGGAGAAGGGAAGGAATTTCAAGGGGATTTCAGGAGAAAAGGGGAAGGGTTTACAGGAACAAGTATAAAAGACACATGGACAAAAACTAGGGGGGTGAAAATGGGAGGGAGCAGGAGAGGGCTGGGTGGGTGGGATGAGATGGTAGTAAAAAACAGAAAACTGTACTTAAATAACAACTAAAATTTAAATAATAATTAAGACATATATTTTGTCACACTTTCTTATAACCCAGGATGTTGTAAACAGAGAAAACATTCAATAAATGTTTGTTAAAAAAAAGAAGGAAATTTTGTAACTATGTAGGATAAGAGATGTTAACCAGCCTTATTGTGGTGACCATTTCACATTTATACAAATGTCAAATCATTATGTTGTACAGCTGAAACTAATATAATGTTATATGTCAACTGTACGTCAATTTTTCAGAAAACATAATTGAGAGAAAAGAAGGGGACTTCTGGTCAAGAAAAAACAGCTTGTCTTCTTGCATAACCACATCAAAATTACAACTAAACTATGGGACAAATATCACTCAGACACATCAAAAATTGAATGGAAGTCCCAAACTATGGAATTAAAGAAATCACATCCTTCCAGACTAGTAGGAGTGAGGATGCAGAGTCGGTGGATCTCACATCCATGTTTGGTGAATACAAATTCGAGAGGTATATCTCAAAAGCAAGGAGTCTCAGCCCCATACCAGGCCTCTCAGCCAAGGGTTCCAGTGCCAGGAAGATAAGATAATTTCTGGCTGCAAAAACCAGCAGGTATTGAGTGGGTGGAAGAAACTTCTACAGTTCCAAGCAGTTCCTCTTAAAGAACCCACACACAGTCTTATTCATACTTAGTCCCTAATAGCTCCAACACTGGGGTAGGAGCTTGAAAGGCACCAGTGGCATACAAGGAAAAACTAAAGTGTCGCGCATCAAGGCAGTGCTGGAGGACAGCTTTCTCCCAGACAGAATGGTGGGCAGAGGCCATAATCCCTTTTCTGAACCCTCCCCCAAAAGAGCCACAGAGCTGGCAGATGGGTGCCATTTCTGAGACCCTATCAATCTGGCTAAAACAATTTGCCCTGTCCTGGAAATCCCCTGAAACTCTGTAGCAACCAATTTATGGGCCTACTCAAGCAGTTAACAGTGGCTTTTCCATTTGAATAGCTGGTCTTGGCTCATGGTTCATAAAACTTCCTGAATCCTCTCAAACAAGCAACAGCCAAACTTAGTGAGTCCCCACTGCATACAACTTGTAAGTGGTCCAAGGCCTGGCAGTAGAAGCAGCCAGCCCAGTTTCATAGCTTGGCTTCACCTAGTAACCTACAAGCCCAGCACAAATAGCAGCCATCTCAGATTGCTTTATAGGTCATGAGGGGTGGCCTCAGGCAGAATGCAGGTGGAAGCAGGAGGGAGTTGTTGGGTGGTGGGTGAAGAAGTGAGAGGATTAAGAAGTACAAATAGGTAGTTACAGAACAGCCATGGGGACATAAAGTACAGTGTAGGAAATGGAGTAGCCAAGGAACTTAAATGCATAACCCATGGACATGAACAATAATGTGAGGATTGCCTGAGGGAGTCAGGTTGCTGTATGCAGGGGGCCAAAAGGGAAAAAATTGGGACATCTATAATAGCATAACCTATAAAATTCAGTTTTTAATATATTTTATTGATTAAACTATTACTGTTGTTCATTTTTTCTCTTTATTCCCCTCTGCTCAGCACTTTTCCTCCCACCAGCGCCCCTTCCATCTTTAGTTTATGTCCATGGGTCATACATATAAGTTCTTTGGCTTCATATTTTAAACTATTCTTAACCTCCCCCTGTCTATTTTCTGCCTACTATTTATGCTTCTAATTCCTTGTATCTTTTCTCCCATTCTTCCTCTTCCCCTTCCCCACTGATAACCTCCATGTGATCTCCATTTCTGTGATTCTGTACCCGTTCTACTTGTTTGCTTAGTTGGTTTTTGTTTTGTTTTGTTTTTTAGGCTTGGTTGTTGATAGTTGTGAGTTTGTTGTCATTTTGCTGTTCATAGTTTTGATCTTCTTCAATTTCTTAGATAAGTCCCTTTAACATTTCATATAATAAGGCCTTGGTGGTGATGAACTCATTTAACTTGAGCACATCTGAGAAGCACTTTATCTGTCCTTCCATTCTAAATGAAAGCTTTGCTGGATGGAGTAATCTTGGATGTAGGTCCTTGCCTTTCATGACTTGGAATACTTCTTTCGAGCCTCTTCTTACCTCCAAGGTTTCTTTTGAGAAATCAGCTGATAGTCTTATGGGAACTCCTTTGGAGGTAACTCTCTCCTTTTCTCTTGCTGCTTTTAAGATTCTCTCCTTATCTTTAATCTTGAGTAATATAATGATGATGTGCCTTGCTGTGTGCCTCCTTGGAGAAGTTCTCCTTCATTATGTTTTCAGATAAATTTTCCACTTCTTGCTCTTTCTCTTCTCCTTCTGGAACCCCTATGATTCAGATGTGGGACTGTTTAAAGTTGTCCCAAAGATTCCTAAAAGATCCCAAAGCCTCTCCATTTTTTTGAATTCTTGTTTCTTCATTCTGTTCTGGTTGAATGTATACTTCTTCCTTCTGCTCCAGATTGTTGACCTGAGTCCTGATTTCCTTCCCTTTTCCTTCCCTGTTTGTTCCCTGTATATTTAGCTTTATTTCACTTTGCATAGCCTTCACTTCTTCCTCTATTTTGCCACCATACTTAATCATTTCTGTGAGCATCCTGATTATCAGTGTTTTGACCTCTGCATCTGATAGTTTGGCTATCTCTTCATTGCTTAGTTCTATATTTGGAGCTTTGATCTGTATTTCATTTGGACCATATTTTTTTGTCTTGGTGAGCCTGTCACATAGTAAGGGGCAGAGCCTTAGGTATTTGTCAGAGTGGGGCAACCCACATTGCTGCATTGTGGCACTGTATGTGTGGAAGAGGTCTGAGAAGAAACAATGCTGCTTGCTCAGTTCTGGGCCGACTTTCAGTCACTCCCCCTGCTTCCCACAAGCAAATTGGGTTCTTCTGGTGCTGATTCCCAGGTGAGTGGGTTTCTGTACATTCTACGACCCTGTGGGTCTCTTCAATAGATTCTCCTGTGAGGTTGCAAGTTTCTCCTGCCACCACAGTTCCCACAAGTTTTTACAGTCAGAGGTTTTGAAACTTTCTTTTCCCATGCTGGAACCCTGTTTTGTGGAGTCTGTCTTGTTCCCCAGTTGTTCCTCCTGGTTTATCTGCACATGAATGTGGGACTGCCAGGTCCCCCAGCCACTGCCTCCCCTGCCCTAGTCTGCCAGCTGCCACCTTGCCATGTGTTCTCTCCACCCTGGCTACCCATCCACACCTTTCCTACCAGTCTGGGTGAATGTTTTTTCTTTAACTCTGGTTGTTGGACTTCCATCCAGTTCAATTTTCTGGCAGTTGTGGTTGTTTTTTGTTTTTTAATTTATTGTTGTCTTTCTTTTGGTCATGTGAGGAGGCAAAGTGTATCCAGCTACATCTCCATCTTAGACAGATCCCCCAATAAAATATAATTTTAAAAAAATAAGGAATAAATATATTTCTTCTCTGTCTTTAGCCAAAATATAAATTATTTTTATCAGAGAGTATCACAAAACATTGCTTTTTTATTTGCTTTCCCTCTCTTCTAATTTGTAATAAGTTAATGATAATTGCAAGTGCCATTATCCTATACTATTTTAGGAGTTTATAAATGCCTACAAGAAAAACTGCCACAGACACCTAACTATGGAGATCACTCTCATGGGTATTCTCCTGAGACAACCAAGATGTAAAATCTTGTCTACATGACCCTACTTCAGCCCCCATGAAATTCATTCTAACCGCTGGTGTGAATGGACCTGGTGTTTTCCTCACAATGACACATTCAGGAATCTTAATCACCACATAAGCAGCAAGCCAGGGGGCTTTGTGCAGTAAAAGGAATTGCATAATAAATCATAGGCCAGGTAAGGAATCTTAAAATATTTCAATTCTATTTCTATCTTTTCTCCAATGACAAAACCTTATAGTCATTCATAACATATACCATATTATCAACACAGCAGCATTCACTCTTGATATCTTTCAAGAGTCCCTAAAATAATTTAAGGCCCACACACACTTCCCCTACTGTGATGCCAAAATAATGCACTCTATTTAACTATCTTTGTTGAAAACATTACCTCCCAATGAGAAGCACCCTGGGTTTGAGTCCAGCTCTACAAACCCTGAGTAACTTCAGTTAATTTCCCTAAACTCTGTGCCTGAATTTTCTCACTTGTAGGTCGAAATGATAATAATATTGCCTTCCATGAAGACTTAATGAGAAGATTAACTACATCAACATATAAAATGTACCAAGAATAAGAGCTTGCATGTGATAAATGCTAGATGCATATTTGCAATTACTACAAAGTTTTTAATCTCGTGAGAATTACTGTTATTATTTGACCATGTTTCATTGTTATTGTTTGGCCATTTAAATTTTAATAAATTAGAACTTAATAGAGCATCTTTTTCACATCAAAACCTGAGGCTCTCTACTTACCATGGTCATCGCTGTGCGAGGGTGAACTCTGTCACAGTCCACAGCTTCCACTGTGAGGTTATACTGCTTCACAGTCTCATAGTCTGGCTGTGTGGTGAGCTCAATCATTCCAGAGAGAGGGTGAATCCAGAATATTTGTATGACTTGAATGTCACCACTGATTATTTTGTACGTAACACAATTTGGTGGGTAGTCTTCATCAATGGCAGTCACTCTTCCAACTTTGTAGAAAGCTGTCAATAACATTTATTAAGATTCATTCTTGTCATGCAGAGACACTACTTTAAAAAGATTAAGATGTCCTTGCCTTTGAAATGGTACCATAGTTTCTCAAAGGGTCAACCTGAATCCTTCTGGACAGTGAATGTGTTTGAAAAGCCCAACTCCACATAATGGAAGGTGACTTGACAGGCAGTCCTCTTCCACTTTAAACCACATGGCATACATCAAATGATATGAGTTAATAATAACTTTATACAATTAATAATTACTTACATGTCTTGCATGCTAATTTTCTACTGGACATTATGCTAAGATTAGCATCAGATAATGGTTCACAATACAGACTATAGAACTAGACTACCTAGGTTTCAAATCCCAGCTCTGCTACTTACTAGATGTAACTCAATGAAAAATTCTATAACCTCTCTGGCCCTCAAAGTTTTTACTGAAAACAAGGAATAATAACAGTACATATCATATAGACTTGTGAGGATTAAATAAGTTAAAATAAATATATGAAGTATTTAGAATAGTTCCTCATATATAATATTGATAAATGCTATATCAGAATTATTTATGCATATTATCTCACTGATCTTCTCAACAGCATTATGATATATGTACTAGTACTATCCCCATTTTACAGATAAGGAAAATGCAGTCCAGTCATCTTAAGTAACTTGCCCAAGGTCACAAAGCTAGTAATATTAGAGTCGGGAATCAAATCTGTATCTGCTGAAACTATAGCCCACATTTTAAATATATATTTGCTGTGATTTCAGTGTGTAGTTCCTCCAAATAATCTTTTAGGAGACAGTTGGGTGTGGTACATTGATTAAATTGATAGGTCCTCATTTTTTATCCTTCACACCATTATGGTCTTTGTCCTCCCATGTGACATGTTTTGGCTAATTGGATATTAATAACCCTGATAAGCAGAGGCCTGAGAAGTGCTCCAGTGGTTACACTTGCCTTGTCCCTTCCCCTTAATAGAGAACTGTCCCATGTCCCATGCTCTGAGAACATGCTCCAACCAGCCTGTTGGAGGACCAGGGAAGAGCCAGCCCATCAGTCACCTCTGCTGTGGCCAGGCTACATAGCAAAGAGCCAGTCCATTTCCACAATTTTTAGCAATCCCAGTCAAAACCAGAGAGACAGTTTAGCCAATTCTCAGGCTCATGGGCTAAATAAATGTTCATTGTTGTATTACTCTAATTTCGAGGAGGGGTTATTACATAGCATACTTATAGTAATAGACAACAGATATAATAGGCTTACCCCTCAACCATTTTTACTGAATTATAAACCCCAGTGTCAATACTATACCTCCTCCATGTAGTGAATACCACCACACAATGACTAGTTTCAACAACATGTGTATAGGACATTTTGGTTGCTGATAATCAAGACTGAAAAATTATAGTGCAAAAACAGTTTAATAGGGACACCACCACCTTCGGCCTCACAGGATTTCTTTCACAGTTTGTATCTTTCTTTCACAAAGGTTCATCGATCTCTGATAATGTCATTAAGTAGGCAATGAATACAGCTCAGAATACTGAAAACAGAGAAACACATTTATCAAAAAAATAATGCTTCATTATGGCAAATCTAGAGTATGATGAGTCTAACCTATTGCTTGTGTAAAAGCATCATTATTAAAAGTGTTACAACTGACAACCACATAAAACAGATTACGGGTAAAAGTGCCATCTTTATCATAGAGTTGTAGGCAAAGGTGATGTCATTTTTACATTTAACATCTAGTTAAGTATAACTGAAAGCTTATACTTCTATAGAAATAAAATTAACCTTTCAATAATACTAAAAGCTGTCTTGAGCATCTTTAGCTAAAGTTTAAAATAGAGTTAATTATGAAACTCTGTGACTCTGCCAAACATGTTTATCAAAAACTATTGAAAATGAAATATGGAGGACTTCCGCCAAGATGGAGGCATAGGTGGAAACACTGTGCCTTCTCCCACAACCAAGTTTGAATAAAACAAAGGTTTGGAGAAACAAAGACACAACCAAAGGACAGAAAATTGAATTATACGGAAGTCCGACTACATCTAACCGTTCAACTGGGACGGTAAGAGGGGCGGAGCCAGCAGCGAGCAGGGTTGGGCAGGACAGGGCCCCCCGACCCAGGCGCGCAGGCAGACGAGAACCAGCTGGGGTGCGGGGCAGACTGACCGCGGAAGCATATTCGCTCACAGTGAGACAGACCACGCAGGCCCCAGGGGGCGAGGGCTGACGGCGGTGGCACACTCGCGAGCAGTGGGACGAAACGCGTGGGCCAGGTGACGGCAGCAACTGCGGCACCGGTGAGGGCCGTGGCGGCAGGCGGCGGACAGGACGCCATAGTCCCTCTTTGACCCCGCCCCCAAATACAGCGTCACAACCCAGTGACTTAGTTGCCCTGCAATACCGGTGAGAGGGTGAGAGCCATTGTCGCTCTTTGACCCCCACCCCCACATACAGCGTCACAACCCAGCGACTTAGTTGCCCTTTGGCACCGGTGAGGGCCTGGGCGGCAGGCCGAAGACGGGACGCCAGAGTCCCTCTTTGACCCCGCCCCTACATACAGCGTCACAACCCAGCGACTTAGTTGCCCTGCAATACCGGTGAGAGCCATTGTCGCTCTTTGACCCCGCCCCCATATACAACGTCACAACCCAGCGACTTAGTTGCCCTGTTCTAGTGAACATTTTAGGGCTCTGATCCTGCTATGGAACAGGCACGAACAACCTGAAAGATGGCACAAGAAGAACTCAAAGTCCAAGAGCCAATAACTCTCAGCGACCAAGAAATTGCCAGCCTCTCAGAAGCACAATTCAAGACACTATTTATCAGGATGCTCACAGAACTGGTAGATTATAGTCACAAATTAGAGGAACATATGAAGGCTAAACTAATTGAAATGAAGGGAGATGCACAGGAAACCAATAGTGATGGAAAGGAAACGGGGACTCAAATCAATGGAATGGACCAGAAGGAAGAACAAAACATCCCACCAGAAAGGAATGAAGAAATGAGAATTCAAAAAAATGAGGAGAGGCTTAGGAACCTCCAGGACATCTTTAAACGTTCCAACATCCGAATTATAGGGGTACCAGAAGGGGGAAAGAAACAGCCACGAGTGGAAAACATATTTGAACAAATAATAAAGGAGAACTTCCCCAGTCTGGCAAAGGAAATAGACTTCCAGGAAATCCAGGAAGCTCAGAGAGTGCCAAAGAAGTTGGACCCAAGAAGGAACACACCAAGGCACATCATAATTACATTAGCCAAGACCAAAATGAAGGAGAGAATCCTAGAAGCATCAAGGGATAAGGGGACAGTCACCTACAAAGGAGTACCCATCAGACTGTCAGCAGATTTCTCAAAAGAGACCTTACAGGCAAGAAGGGGTTGGAAAGAAGTATTCCAAGTCATGAAATCCAAAGACCTACAGCCAAGATTGCTTTATCCAGCAAAACTTTCATTTAGAATGGAAGGGCAGATAAAGTGCTTCTCAGATAAGGTCAAGTTCAAGGAGTTCATCATTACCAAGCCCTTATTATATGAAATGCTAAAGGGACTTATATAAGAAAAAAAAAGATGAAAAATATTAACAGTGAAAGGACAGCAAACACACAGCTATTAACAACCACACCTAAAACAAAAGCAAACCAAGAGGACAGCTAGATCAGGAGTGGAACCATAGAAATGAAGAACACATGGAGGGTTAGAAACAGGAGGGTGGGAGGGGGAGAAGGGGGGAGAAGGCACAGAAAATAGCATAGATGGTAGGTAGAAAATAGATAGGGGGGAGGGCGAGAATAGTGGGGGAAATATAGAATCCAAAGAACTTGAGACACATGGTTATAAACTAAGGGGGGCAGAATGGTGGGGGAGGGAGGGTGTGGGTGGAAGGGATTGATGGGGGGGAATAGAACAACTGTAATGGTATAATCAATAAAATATATTTTAAAAAAATAAATAAATAAAAAATAAAAAAGTAAAATATAAGTAATTATAAAAAAAAAGAAAAAAGAAAATGAAATATGTTTTCCCTCATGACTTGCAACCCAGTATAATTAAATTTTTATGATTTTTTCTTCTAAATAATTTCTGATAAAGAGAATTTTTTGCCTATGCCCACCTCCCTTCAGAAGCTTTTTTGTCAACGAGAGATTTATTTATCCATCATATGCCATCAAATTTTTGTTTTACTTTAAAGATTATCAATTCCTATAATGCTGTTAGGAATTTTTTTAAAACCTTATATAATCCTCAAGGCACACTGAAACCCTTTGTCCTAATCAACACAGCACCAAAAAAAAAAAAAAAACCCCTTCCTTATTAATAGATTCTCTAATGTCCTCAAGGTCTATAGGCTAAATGTTCAATATTCTGAAAAAAAAATTTCAGAGTAGTTTTAGCTTTTTAATTCCCTCCCTTAAAGCAAATTGTCACTGAGTTGTGAAGAAGATATCATCTCCTCCTATGAATATCAGCTCAAAACACCAACCCTCCCTTAACTTTATTTTTCTTATGTACTCTGGTAGGGAAGATCAAGGAATTTTTTTTTAAATGGCAAGGAAAAAGTTTTGGCACATTGTAGGCACTCACCAAAAGTTGGTGGTTGTTATTTTTATTGTTGTTATTATTATTATTGTCAATACTGTTAAGGCTTTTGTTAGTATGTAGCATGTAGTAGCTTACATATTTATAAATATCATTTAATTCTTATCTCTATGTCATTATTATTGCAATCGCTATTCTGCCAATGAGAACTCAAAAGCACATGGAGGTTTAATGAACTACCTAAGATCATTCGACTAACAGTTGGCAGAAACAGATTTTGAATCTAGTTCTATTTGATTCCAGTGCTCATGGTTTCTCTGCTACATCGTGCTGCTCTTTTATGAAGAACTAGAAGTTTTCTCTCTGGTACAGATCAGTAGCCAAGCCATTTAGAGAATAGTACTAAAAAAATGGTCCTCTTATCTCTTCATATGAATTCACTAAACTTGTTTTCAGACTACTGGTGATTTCAGTCATCAAAATCAATACAAGAAAAGCAGCTTGAAATACTGAACAGGGAACTAGACCAGGAATTTGGAAGTCTGCATTTACTTATGATCTCAACCATTTACTGGCTGTGTGACCCAATTCTCTCTCCAGCCAAAATTTTCCTGTGGTAAAAGAAAGAGGTTGAATCTTTTTTTAATTTTTAGAGCGAGAGGACAGGAAGGAGAACGAGTGGGAGAGAAACATCTGGTTGCCTCTCATGGGTCCCCCACTGGGGACAAGGCCTGCAACCCAGGCATGTGCCCCGACTGGGAATCCAACCGGCGATCCTTTGCTTCACAGCCCCACATACAATCCACTGAGCTACACCAGCCAGGGCTGAATCTTCTGAGTCTTTCCAAATTAGCAGTGTTATAATTGAAAAATTCTAAATCTTTCAAATAAGCCATCAAGAAGGCTCACAGAAACCCTTCAGTAGGTAAAGTCTGTAGGTTTTTTCTTTTAGAGACCTTTGGTACCAGTGCTCAGACCCTCAGCTCCATATTCACAATTTATAAGCTAGAAGAGAATTTTTAAAATGTGAACTATTTAACTTCTGCATAAAGACCCATCACAAAACTCTTAATAAAACTCCCTAGAGCAAGAAGACTACCACAAGGGAGTCTTCTCCCTTGTGGGAGAACTGAGAGACTACAAAGGGAGGAAAAACATTAAGGTCATGAGCCTCTATTAACAAAATATTACTCATAAATTAATACTGAGTACTTGTGAAATGATAACAAAATTCCATGGACAGGGAGCAGAATACTGTATACAATAATTCAGTTTATATGGATTTTTCTGGAATTACCTGATTGTAAATCATAGGATTCCATTGTATTATGCTCCAAAACTAGGACCATAGGTGTGCATTTATTTTACAGGGGGTTTTAAGAGTTTGTCCAAAATTGCACGGTGAGGCAAACAAAGAATAAAAATCTAAAAACTACATGGGTTTTTTTACTTCCTAGTCTCTCCTTAGGTCTAATTAATGTAGTTGTCTGCTAAGGAAATAAGTTGGTTTGAAGTAGTGGGTTCTACCTGGTGATGTTCTGGCAAATGATTAACAACCAACTCTCTGAAAAAAAAAGAATGCATGCATGCATGAACATACGTCTACATAAATACAAAGCTTATTATAAATTTTACTAATATAAGAAATATATAACATGAAATGTACAAATAATAAATTGCACAATATTCTTTATTGTGAGTTCCCATGTGGACAACTGATTCTCACAGAATGCTTTGAATTTTTCCTAACTCCCCTATCCATACCCATTTTACGACTGTAATTAACAAATGATAATAGTTCCAGCCTGAATGTTAATGTTTTCCTTATGTTAAAGAATAAGGTGAAAAGTGAAACAATGTCAGAGCTTCACTAGTTTATTAATCATGCAAATGACTTCTTCACTGAATTGGATAATAGTTTTTACTTTCCAGAAGAATATTCCCTCAATTTTTGTAATAATCATTAAAAATAATGAATCAAGCCCTTGTGTGCAGTATTTGCCTATTTCCATGGTATAAAAACTCCCACAATTACCAATTTATCAACATAATAATACTAAGCTGGGAAGAGAGGTGTAGTAGCAAACTGTTTTATATACAGAATTTCACCATGCAGATCAAATAGATGTAAATAACCTCAAAGGTACAGACACTAGTGAAATGTAGTAACATATTTAAGAAGTGCTGAGTTTTCCGAGTATTTACTAATTTTGTTTTTAAAATAACTTATGCAACTAAGTTTATATAATTTTGTTTTTAATGACCGTAATAATCAGGTTATAAAATTACTGAAAATTTAATAAATGGCTCCTGTGAGCAAGTATTATCATTTGACTTTGCACACAACTTGAAGTAGGCAAGCTAAGCCTGGATGACCCACCATCCAGAGGTGCTGAGGAAGGGATATGTTCCTCCCCTGGAGTGACAAAAGATACAAGCATTACCTCTGCTGTCCCTCTAAACCTAACGTTCCTTGGTTTGTGCTAGTAAATATGTCCTAATTCATTTCTAACTCATGGCTCAGAAAGGAGCCTGATCAAGATCTTGACTCTGGTCCTGAAATTTGACTTTACATGTTCACAGGATATAAACTGCATGGACAATGGCCCCATTGTTCCTACTGTCTTTACATTGGACCTAATTCAGAGGCAAAAGAGAAGAGAAATTGAATAAAATAATTACCACACTTATTTGTTCATTACAAAAATCTGAGATCTTACATGAAATCACAAGGGAGCCCTTGGGTAACTGTCAGGGTGATACACTGAGGTCATTACCAATTTCAAGTTTTCTGAAGGCCTGGAGCCCCATAAAGATCCCTCATCTCCTTGTGTTTTGTCTTCTTTTCATTGCTCACTCATTTGTGATCTGGTAGAATTTTCCTTGTGCTTCAACACCATGAAAGGGTGATCTCTCACCTCTTGATGTTTCCGGAACAGAGAAGGAATAGTATGCAGCTTTAAACACAGGGCTGAAATCATTGGCTGGAGCAATCTGTACAATGATCGTCACAGTCACTGTAAAGGTAACAGTGAATAAATGCTTCGTTAGGCTGGTAGTTTTAGTCTACAGAAAAGCTGAATGTGCCCGCAGCAACAGGCTCACTGGAGGATTTTGAAACTACAATGGGATTCTGTCTGGTTCCAAATAATCCCTGTCCTGTGACTCTGCATTCTCAAGGGACACAAATGAATTCTAGCCAAAGCAATTAGTCAAAGATATATAATGCCTGCATGTCATATTTTATACAATAGTGATATATGTGTGTATATCATTTATAAATGTGTAGTTTTACATTTTACAAAAGAGAGTTTATAGTGTTTTTCATGAGTACAATCTTCTTTTTTTTACAGTAAACATTCATTTTTTTAGTCTTTATTTTTATTTAATTCTTGTTCAAGTACAGTTTTCTGTCTTATATTCCCAGCCCTGCCCACTCCCTGCCCAGTGCTCCCCACCTCCCTCCCATTTCTGCCCCCAATCTTCTTAATTAGAGAATTTCTTAGGGTGCCACTCTCATCTCAGCATATGACAGTCTACATTCTGCTTTTACTGTATATCTTAGGAGGTGAAATGGAAGGAGACTCAGAAAATGCACGTTCAAGGAGTGGCTTTAACATATGCTATCTATGGCCTTTAAATAGCTTAACTTCTCAGAGGCTCAGTTTCTTGATCAATAGAAAAGGAATAACATCAGTTTTAATCTTTCACTTTTCACAGAGTGTGAAGGCAAAATGAGATTATGCTCAAGAAGGCTTTCTTTTATTTTTTAAATATATTTTATTGATTACGCTATTACAATTGTCTCAATTTCCCTCCTTCACTCCCCTCTTCCTTATACACCCCCTCACACCCACATTTGCCCCCTTTAGTTCATGTCCATGGATCATATATATAAGGTCTTTGGCTTCTACATTTCCTATACTATTCTTACTCTCCCCCTTTCTATTTTCTACCTACCATCTATGCTACTTATTCTTTGTACCTTTTCCCCCCTCACTTCCCCTCCCACTCTCCTATTGATAATCCTCCATGTAATCTCTATTTCTGTGGTTCTGTTCCTACTCTAGTTGTCTGCTTAGTTTGCTTTTGTTTCTGCTTTAGGTGTGGTTGTTAATGATTGTGAGTTTACTTACACTACAAAAAGTTAAGTAAAATAGTATATTTTACTCATCTCTGCCAGATGTTTGTGTATAGTATGCCATAGAAAAGGAATGTGCATTTGAGACCCACAGGCTCACACTAACCAGAAAGTAGTAAAAAAAGAAGGGATTTGATAATTAAACATAAAAGGAAGCAAATTGCAAAGAAAAAAAACTTTTTGTAATAAAAATAAAATAATAACTTACTATGCAAGGCATTAGTAGTACTTTTTGTCCACATTTTACAGACGAAGAAACTGAGGTTCTCAGAATCAAGTAGTTTGCTAACTCACACAGCTAATAAGTTGTGGAGTGGGTATTGAATTTTATTGTGTCTACCAACACCTCTGAAAATATCTTCCCTGAAAGGCTTAATATGTCAAATTCAAAATGATTAAAAGGTTTCTTTCTGGTGAGACTTCATAGGGTTTCTTATATAACATTCTGTATTTTGAATGTCCTAGTTATGTATTGCTACCTACAGTTATTTGACCCTAAAATTTCTATTTAGTGGATTATCTTGTAGAAATCATGTTCTGAAGAACCCTTATATATTTTATCTCCATGAAATCTTTTCCAACTTGTGTCAAACAAAAATTTTAGGCTTGGATCTATAAAACATTCAGCTTTAGAGAATCTGTGGCATTCTTGGTATTTTGGTATTTATGATTGTGTGTAATTTTTTAAGAACAGGGTCTAGAGTTTTTATCAGCATCTCAAATGTATCAATGACCACCAAGTAAGGTTAAGAAAGAAGCACTGCTCAATGGAGATAAGTGATTTATGTGAAAGCCTCTGAGTTTCCTTCACTAAATCCTATTCAAGTGTTTTTCCAGCTCTGTTATTACTATGATTTTTACTGTATCCATAAAGACTCAAAACTGTGTTAATTACCTGGCCTATAAAAATAGATGGAACCATGTTTGGGATGTTAAAAACTCTCTTCATGAGCAGTTGTGAATATGTGGGTGTGTGAGGACCAGAGAGAATGTAGATTATTACTGTGATTTTTTTTCTCTCTGTATTGGAGAAAGGCTCAAATCTGATGAGAGGAACAGATTCTTTAGTTGATTATTTAGGCCAATAGGATGAAAACAAGAAATGTAAGAAATCATATTCTTCCTGAAAGATCAATCAGACTATGTAATAGCCTTTTACACAGAATACAACTTCACCAGTGGGGAACAGAGAAAACGCAACAGGAACACTTCTGGGCATACTGGTATGTTTGTCATGATGTGTCCCTGTTCCCTACACATCACTTCTCAACAGAGTTGGGTCACTTAAGTCTAAAAATCACATTTGTAAACTCAGCCCCATTAAAACTCTTATATCTGTTAGTCAAGAGGGATTTAAAGAACTTTAGATTTGTTGCTTGAAGTTCAGCATTAAGTTCTCTCTGGTTGCAAACCTGTAGACACATACCATCATTCTGCCTTCCTACATCCATGACAAAGTACTTTCCCACTGCTTCCAGATGCAACCTCAGAATTCTTCTCACCTCAGTGACCAGGCAAACACTACCAACAGATCAGAGTTGGCAAGAGATAAAACCCAAGCGCCACTCCTGTTCTAGGCCCTCCCTCACCAAGCATTGACATTTTACTGTAAAGCCTATATTCAAAACCCCCAAACCCACATCTTCTTAAATGCCTTTGATGCCAATCACTTACTAGATCACTTACTACCATTATGTTCTGGATACAATAGACACCTGATATTAATAATGGTTGTATCCAGAAATTTTTGCAAATCCCTATTTTCTTGCAACAAATTCACCCTTAAAGTGTATTTGAACATGTAAATGACTCCTTGGGGCACTCAATGTGAGTTTTCATTTATACAACAAGAAACAGAGAGAAGTAGGTGTCAAGCGGTTGGCTAAGCTTACTCACTAGCTACACATTCTGCTCTGGATCTACAGCAAACAATCATATTTGTGCCTTAGGGTGTTTTACAGCCAGCAAAGGACAGGCTGTTAATTCCACACATGTCAAAAGACTGTGACCATGCCATCTGCATGGGTTTAATCTCTGTGCACCAAAGACTAATTCTAGCTAACACAGACTAACCAAAAATGATGCAACAATTATAAGAAAACCAAATGGCAGAGGGGTTGACCATTCTTTGCCCTTTCATATAAGAAAAGAGCTGTGGAACTTGGCAAGTGGCCTGTGTTTTGCATCAACAATGACTCTATGTATATCATGTAAAAATATTCCAATTAAATACAAAAAAGCATCCAAATACCTGTATGTTTTATACTTTATGTCACCCAATATCTGGGTCTTTCCAAAAAAGAGATATTTGGCACTACTAAATGTTATGGACTGAATATCTGTGTTTCTCCACAATTCATAGGTTAAAACTTATGTTCCCAATGTGATGGTATTTAGAGGAGGGCCTTAGGGAGGTAATTAGAGTCTAAGAGTGGAATCCTCATAAAAGGGATTAGAGCCCTTACAAAAGTGACCCCAGGGAGCTCCCCCATGCCTTCTGCCATGTGAAGCTACAGTGAGAAGGCAGATACTTATGACCTAGGAAGTGAATTTCCCCAGGCACCAGATCTGCTAGCATTTTCCCACCTCCAGACTCTGAGAAATAAATTTATATTGCTTATAAGCCACTCCAACTAGAGTATTTAGCAGCCTAAAAAGACTAAGACACTAGACATAAAGTCATTTAAGAGCCGATCATAAAGGGTGGGCTCTGCACATCCTCTACCACTTCCAGCATCAAAGATCTCTAGGCAGACCTGTGTTTAAGAAAGTATGTATTTCTGAAGGTGGTGCTAGCAGTTGAAAAAGACTTCCTGGATCTAATGATAACTTCCAACAGGAGTCTATTTAATTATCTTTTTCCTTCTTTGCCTTACTTAAGAAAACTGTCCCAGAAATAATGAATCTTTATATTTTAAAAACTAAAATCAAGAGTGTAAAGTACCTCACTTAATGTTCCCTGAAAAGTTTATCAAGCTTACCTGTATGGGAAGGATGTAGATCATCAAATACTGAAATTGTCATTTCATAAATATGTCCAGCTGCAATCATTTTTGGGCTTTCATAATCCATTCCTTTGGAAACCTTTTAGAACAAAATCATTTCAGGAGAAGGGCCTGACTTTTTAAATGTACATGTTTTAAGTAATAAGTCATTCTGAAAAAGGCAAGAGTATGGACATTTTAACTCAAAAAAGATGGCATCAGAATATGTTTGAGAATGGTCAAAGTGTGACACAGAAGGAAGCATTTTATAGGACACAGAGACACCTTTGATTTCCTTCCAGAGCAACCTACTTTTAGATAAAGCATTGTGGCATAATAGGAAAAGAGCATGGGTCACATCCTGCCTTTAATATGTGCTAATTGTGTGACCTTTGGCAAAATATTTCAAAAGAGAAAATATTTTGAAAGTACTTTGTAATTAAAAAACACTATAATAAATGTACATTATTCCTATCATTACCATGTACTCAACATTTTAAAAACATCTATTGAATACTAATTAAGTTCCAGGTTTAGTTGAAGGCATTAGGAATATAACAATAAATATGACTGCAGAGCAAAGACTTGAAAACAGCCCTAATATAAGAGCATTGGCACAAAACTCAGTTGCACATGACCTTGAATACCCAAGTGTTTGGTAAAAACAACATTTTAAAAAATAGTATCTGATTCATATATTCATTTATTTATTATTCAAGTATATTGAGTATCCAGTATGCACTGAGCATTATAGAAGGTGCTGCTATACAAAAATCAACCACTCAGAAAAAGACCAACAACTAAATAGGCAGTTATAATAGAATCTAACAAGTGTCTGACAGGGAAAGCAGAACTTATAATGTGAGCTCATACCCAGGAAAACTAAGCCAGTTATGGTAATGAAGGAAAGCTTATAGAAATAAGTAATATTTAAAACTTAAAGGATAATTATGAAAACATAAAACTTAATTAGAGGTAGGTGATGGGTAGAAAGAGTTATTCATAAATAGAGAAAGCATATGTGGGGGCTCAAATGTTAGTTGGCATCATATTTATAAAACTTCCATCTTTATTCAAATTTCATTTTAAAAGAATAACAGTTTGGCATTGCATTTCAAAAAGAATATAACACAGAAAATCTCTTAACTCAGTGACTAAACTTCCAAAATTCACAACATATGCAAAAACTCAGCTTGTGTCTCTTGAAGTTTGTCTAGAAAATTTAGGATTAGGATCAAAGCAAAAGAGAGGTCATTAATGGCTTTCTCTGCCATATCTTCTGGCTAAGAGGAGTGTTTAGTTCTGTTTTGGTTAAGGAACAATCATGCCAAATAACAAGGATTGACACTCTGAAATAAAGACCTGTGAAAAGTAGGAGTTAGAAGAAAGGATTTCTTCCAAGGCAGAATCTCATTATAAGAGGCAGAAAAAAGCTTATTGTGTTCACCCTCCACCACTGGAAAGTCTCCAGAGAATAAAAAAAAGGAGGAGCTGAACTACCACTGCCAATTCCAAAAGGATGTCATTAAAGTACATGGAGTCACATGGAGTTATTTCTGATGAAAGTAGCACAAATTTTTTAGCTCTGATTTAATTCTCCAGCTAAGTAGAAAACAAGTTATTTTGTGCTCATTACAAAAAAAAAAAAAAGGAAAAAAAGATAGCAGCAGAGTAGGAGGATATATCACACACCTCCTCCCAGAACCAAATTGGAAATAAAACTAAAGAGGAGACTAGACACCTGAAATAAACCAAAGACAAGCCCCCAAAAAGAGGCCCTTAATTAAGAATGGGGAAAAAAGAAAACACCACAGACATTAGGAAAGATAAGGTCATTAAAGGGACTGGCCCATTCACAAGGGCAGAGGGCCAAGATGGTGGTGCAGCTGGAGGAGCCTCCCCCTGAAAGGAGAAAAGTAGGGAACACAAACCAAGCTCCCAAACACAGAGCACCAGTGCCAGAATCAGCAGACCACATAGCACCCAGTGGTGAAAGGATGCAGGGTTTGTCTCTGCTGGGGAGAGGTGAGGCCTGTAGGAGACAAAGCCACTATTCCTTTCTATTTCTTAATTCTTGAAGAAGCCAAAGCACAAGTCTTATGTTCTCAACCACTCACCTTGGGCCTCAGCAAAGGGAAGGCAGCATGAACTGCAGTCTTGCAGAGAGGATCTAGTATGAGAGGAACGGGGGAGTGATGTGGAGGAACAGCTGTGGGTCTGTTGGTGCCAGGATATACCTGGATTCCTCAGCTGCCATCTTGCTTGAGAAGAGCAAGCCCCTCCCATGGGGGAAAGCAATTATCATACCCTGTGGGATATCACTCACCCCACCCACACTCTGCAATCCTGCTCCCTCCACCCTACATCTTTTTTTCCCACTTTTATGTGGTTTGTTCTGTGTGGTTTTTTTCCTTTTTTCCTTCTTTTCTCCCATCCTGCATTTTAACCCCTATTGAGGAGTAAGCAGCAGACTCAAGGGTGTCAGATACTGGCTGTAGGACACAGCTGTACCATATAATCTCCCAAGAAACAGACTGGCACTTCCCCCTCATGGAACAGCCATAGAAACACCCTCCCGGTTTCCAGCACACCCAAAACCTGCACCCTGGGGGCCCCACCCTGCCTGATTACAAGGAAATACTCCTGAACAAACTCAGACCAGTAGCTCGGGGGTGGAGGAATATACCAACCATCTTTCCTGAAGTGTGAAAGGCACCTGCCACAGGAGATTTAAAAGTCTCATGCCCCCAATCCCACCAGACACCCTCTCAGAAACAGTTGGATCTGAAATTAGTCTAAGGATCACAGCAGGCCAGGAGGAGGAGGCAGACAGAGGCAGACAGAGGCAGATCTGGGAGTGACTTCGGTCAATAGATTTACTGACATACTCCTGGACCCATTGGTTTAATTTTTATCTATTGTTTTGCTCTGTCAGTGCCTGCACAACAGCATACAAGACATGGTAGGGTTGAGCCTCTCAGTCATCCAGTCAGAGGGGAGACCCCACAAATGAACAAGCCAAAAATAACCAGGACTGAAATACAACAGAAGAGCTCATATAACCCGCACAAAGAACATTTCTAGAGCATCCAGATCAGGAGATCAAGGAGTCTGCACTACTGGGGCCCACAGGACTCCTACAAAATAAGTCTACCCCAAAAGACAGCGAGTCAAAGCAAAGAAACAAAAAACAAAGAAACAAAAAAAGAAAGAGAAAAATGGGGAGACAAATAAACAACCTCAATCAAAAGAAAAGGAAGAATCCTCAGGGGGAAAAAAGCTAAATGAAACTTAGGCAAGCAAACGATCAGACATTGAGTTCAGAGTAATGGTTATAAAGATGCTCAAGGAACTTAGAACTACAAGGAACTCAGAGAAAACTACATCAGCATGAAAAAGGACATAGAAACTGTGAATAAGAACCAGAGAGAAATGAAGAATGAAATTACTGAAATGAAAAATGCACTAGAAGGAATTAAAAGCAGCAAAAAAAGAAGCAGAAAATCAAATCAGTAATTTGAAAGACAAGGTATAAAAAAACTCAGTAAGAGCAAGAAAATGGAAAAAAAGACTTAAAGAGAATGAGAAAAATTTAAGAGAGCTCAGGGATGTGAAATGTAACAATATTCACATCATCAGGAAGCCAGAAAGAGAAGAAAGGAAGCAAGGGATACAAAACTTGTTTCAAGAAATAACGACAGAAAAATTCCATAACTTGATGAAGGAAAGTCACATGAGTTCATGAAGCACAGAGAGTCCCAATCAAGATGAATCCAAAGAGGCCTACATGAAGACACATCACAATTAAAATGGCAAAGTTTAAAGACAAAGAGAGAATCTTAAAGGCAGCAAGAGAGAAACAATTACCATATTTTGCCATATGTAATGCACAATTTTTGCATGAGTTCTTGAGAGAAAAATAAGGATGAACATTAACATGGTACTACTAATTCTGTATCTATATAAGTGCTTTTAATTCTTTTATTTATCCTTATACATTAAACGTATAACTCTAGAAAGCAATAATGATACTCATAAGCTAAATAAAACCCTGGAGTACAATAATCAGTTTTGTTTCTAAGTATAAATAAGTAAAAAATTGGATTAAAAATTAAAACAAAAGATTTTTTCCTGAATGTTTTGGCCTAAAATATGTGTGCGCATTATATACAACAATATATGGTAGTTAGCTACAAGGGTACCCCAATATCTTTTGATTGGTGCATTTACTCCATTTATATTTAAGGTTAATATTTATAGGTACTTATTCACTGTCAGCTGATTTCTCAAGAGAAACAATACAGGCTAGAAAAAAATTGTCGTGACATATTCCGAGTAATGAAAAGCAAGGACCTGCAACCAAGACTATTCTATTTAAAAGATTCTCATTTAAAATGGAAAGTAAAATAAAAACATTCCCAGACCAAAAAAACAAAAAAAAATTAGGGAGTACATTTCCACAACACCAGCATTGCAAGAAATGCTACAGGGACTGCTTTAAGAAGAAGAAATAGAAAAAGAGAGAAAAAAGAAAACAGGTACAAAGGGGAAAATAGCAGTGAATAAGTACCTATAAATATTAACCTTAAATGTAAATGAAATAAATGCTTCAATCAAAAGATATAGTGTAGCTGAATGGATAAGACAACATGACCCAAGTATATACTGTCTAAAAGAGACCCACCTCAGAGCAAAAGATTTACACAGGCTGAAAGCAAAGGGATGAAAAAAATATTCCATGCAAATTAAGACCAAAAAAAAAGGCTGGGGTAGTGAAGGATCAAGTTGGCAGAAGAGTAGGTAGAAGCTCCACTAAACTCCTCCCAGGACCAAGCTGGAATTACAAGTAAATTCTAGAGAAATCATCCTGAATAACCAACTGAACACTAACTGGAGAGAAGCCTTATAATCACAGACAGATGGAAGAAACCACTTCACCAGAAGAGACTGGTAGGGAGTGTGGAAGAGGCACAAGAGTACTGGCTGGGCTCCCATGGGCAGCAACTGCAGTTCTGGAGGAATATTTCAGTGGCTAGCAGGTTCCCCCTGGGAAGTGTGGGGTCTCAAAGACAAGATGGTCTCCCCAGCCTACAGCACCAAAGCAGAAAAGAACCCAGATAACATCCAACTGTGAAAAACAGCAGAATTTCTGTCTGACAAGGATAGATAGCAAAGAGCCTCTTAAAGGGCCAACACAAAAAATTCCACTTGCAGCCACTTACCCTGGGATCCAGCAGTGGGTGGGTAGAGTGGACTAGAGACACATGAGGAGAGTCTGGAGCTGAAGGCTTTGGACAGAGAAAACTGAAGGAAGAGCTTCCAGGACCCCTGTGCTGTGTCATTCCCCTTATTGGACAGGCCGCCTTTCTCAGGTAGATCACTTCCCTCCAAGTGATTCAGCTGACCACACACGGGGCCCAGTGCTGATAATAGCTGGCATTGGTGCACAGCTTGGTTCTTTCTGCACACAAACAGGAACAGCAGAAGGAGCCACATGAGTGATCACTAATAACTACAAACAGTTGACCAGAGCCAGTCACAAGCAGCATCTGACAAAGGCCTACATCATATTCTTTCAGATCTACCTTGTACACAGAAATAAATACAAGAAGCACCCAAATTAGGAAGACAAAGACAAAGACCCCAAATGAAAGAGCAAGAGAATTCTTCAGAAGAGCTAAATGAAATGCAGACAAGGAGTTTATCAGATAAAGAGTTTATAGTAATGATTATGAGGATAATCAACAGCATGAAAAAAAGACATAGAAACCATAAAAAAGGACAAGCTAGAGATAAAGAATGCAATATCACATATAAATAATATGCTGGAAGGAATAAACAGTAGCTTAGATGATGCAGAGAATTGAATCACTGATTTGGAGGACAAAATAAAACAAACAAACAAACACACAAATAGCCAGGCAGAGAAGCAAAAAGAAAAAATAATTTAAAAAAAATGAAGAGAGCTTAAGAAACATTTTGGACAACATGAAGTGTAAAAACATCAGCATCATGGGAATATTAGAAGAAGAAAGTGAGCAAGGAATTGAGAACCTATTTGAAAGAATAATGACAGCCCTGGCTGGTGTAGCTCAGCGGATTGAGTGCAGGCTGTGAACCACACGATCGCAGTTCGATTCCCAGTCAGGGCACATGCCTGGATTGCTGGCCAGTTCCCAGCAGGGGACTCACGAGAGGCAACCATACATTGATATTTCTCTCCTTCTCTTCCTCTCTAAAAATAAGTAAATAAAATATATATATAAAAAAGAAAGAATAATGACAAAAAAATCCCTAATCTGGTGAAGGAAAAAGACACAGGTCCAGAAACCTCACAGAGTCCCAAACAAGTTGGACCCAAAGAGACCTACACCAAGATGCATCATAATTAAAATAACAAGGTTTGAAGACAAGGAGGGAATTCTAAAAGCCACAAGAGAAAAGGAGGTAGTTACATACTAGGGAGCATCAATTAGACTCTCATCTGATTTCTCAACAGAAACATTTCAGGCCAGGAGGGAATGGCATGAAATATTCAAGGCAATAAAAAGCAAGGACCCACAACCAAGGCTACTTTACCCAGCACCATTATCATTTAAAATTGAAGAAGAAATAAGGAGCTTCTCAGACAAGTCAAAGCTAAAAGAGTTTCTTACCGCCAAACCAGTATGGGAACAAATGTCAAAGGCCTTTTTTTAAGAAAAAGAAAAAGAAAAAAGGAGAGAGAGAGAGGAAAATAGGCTAACAATAAAATGGCACTAAATACTTACCTATCAATAATCACCTTAAATATAAATCACTTAAATGCTCCCACCAAAAGACATAGGGTACCTGCATAGATAGGAAAGTAAGACCCACATATATGCTTCCTCTAAAAGACCCACCCCAGAGAGAAAGATACACACAGGCTAAAAATGAGGAATGGAAAAAATAATCCATACAAACACAAAGGAAAAAAATGCCAGGGTAGAAGTACTTATATCTGACAAGATAGACTTTAAAACCATAAATGAATGGGTCAAAAAGTTATGGTACATATACACAATGAAATTCTTTGTAGCAAAAAGAAAGAATGAGCTCCTACCTTTTGCAACAGCATGGATGCAGCTGGAAATCATTATGCTGAGTGAAATAAACCAGGTGTTGAAAGACAAATACCATATGATCTCACCTCTAACAGGAAGCTAAACAACAAAACAAACAAGCAAGCAAAATAAAAACAAAGACACTGAAATAGAGAACAGGGGAACAGTGACCAAAGGGGAGAGGGGAGGAAATTTCAGGAGAAAAAGGGGAAGGATTTACAAGAACTAGTATAAAGGACACATGGGCAACAACTAGGGGGGTGGAAATGGGAGGGAGGTGAGGGGCACTGGGGGGCGGGCTGGGATGGGAGTAAAAGACAGAAGACTGTACTTGAACAATAATTAAATTTAAAAAACACACAGCTATATTAAGAGACAAAAACAACAAACAAACAAAAAAACCCATTACATAATGATAAAGGGAACAATCCAACAAGATAATATAACCCTAGTAACCATTTATGCACCTATGCACCCAACATAGGAGGACCTAAATATGTGAACTAAATCTTGATGGATATAAAGAGAGAGATCAACAGAAATAAAGTATAGTCAGGGATTTTAACACCTTTTTTACTTCAATGGATAGATCGTCCAGGCACAAAATCAATAAAGAGACAGCAGCCTTAAACAACACACTAGATCAAATTGATTTAATTGATATCTTCAGAGAATTTCGTCCTAAAGCAGCAGAGTATGCATACTTGGCAAGGGTACATGGAATGTTTTCTAAAGTAAATTACACATTAGGATACAAAACAAATCTCAATAAATTTAAGAAGATTGAAATCATACCTAGCATTTTCTCTGACCACAATGCTATGAAACTAGAAATCAGTCACAAGAGGAACACTGAAAAATATACACAGACATGACAGCTAAATAACATGTTATTAAACAATGAATGGATCAACAATGAGATAAAGGTAGCAATCTTGAAACAAATCCAAATAAGAATATGATAACCTAAAATGTGGGCAATTGGGAAAACAACCCTAAGGTGGAAAATCATAGAGTTTACAGGCTTATTTCAAAAGAACAAGAAAAAGCTCAAATAAAAAAATTAAATTTACACTTAAGCACTTGGACAAGAAAAACAAACAAAACCCAAAGAATTAAACAAAATAGACTCTTAAAAAATGCAAAATATCAATGATCCCAGTAGCTGATTCTTTGACAAGATAAATAAGAGTAATAAACCTTTAACCAGACTCATCAATCAAAAGAGAGAGCGGACCCAAAGAAATAAAATCAGAAATTAAAGAGAGGAAATAACAACTGATACCAAACAAATACAAAGGATTGAAAGAGAATATTATGGACAACTATATGTTAACTAGACAATCTGGACAAAATGAGAAATTTTCTAGAAACATACAATCTTCCAAAACTGAATCAGGAAGTAGTAGAAAACCTGAATAGACAGATTACACCAACTGAAATTGAAGCAGTAATCCAAAAACTTCCAAAAAACAAAAGTCCAAGGCCAGATGACTCCATAGGTGAATTTTACCAAACACTGCAAGAACTAACACGTCTCCTTCTCAATCTATTTTATAAAATTCAAGAGGAGGGAAGGCTCCCAAACTCATTTTACAAGGCCAGCATTATTTTAATTCCAAAACCAGATGAACAAACTATAAAGAAAGAAAATTGTAGGCCAATATCTCTGCTAAATATGGACAAAAAGATCCTCAACAAAATATTAGCAACACATCAACACCGCAACATATCAAAAAGATGATACACATGATCAACTGGGATTTATTCTGGGAATACAAGGTTGGTACAACATTCACAAATCAATAAATGTATTCCACCATATAAACAAAATGAAGGATAAAACCACATGATCATATCAACAGATGTAGAAAAAGCTTTTGATAAAATCCACCACCCATTTATGATAAAAACACTCAGCAAAATAGGATGAGAGGGAACATACCTAGACATAATAAAGGCACTATATGGCAAACTCATTGCCAGCATCATATTCAACAGGCAAAACTATAAGCATTTCTCAAGATCAGGAATGAAACAAGGAATTCTGCCTCCACCTCATTTATTCAACATAGTACTGGAAGTCCTAGCCATAGCAATCAGACAAGAAGAAGAAATAAAAGGCATCCAAATTTGAAAGGGAGGAGTAAAACTGTCCTTATTTGAAGATGACATGTTATTGTACATACAGAACCCCAAAGATTTCACCAAGGAACTACTAGAACTGACAAGTAAATTCAACAAAGTAGCAGGATTTAAAATTAATATCTAGAAATCAGTTTCATTTTTATATGCCAAAAACAAACTAACAGAAAGAGAATTTAAGATAACAATCATATTAACAATTGCAACAAAAAGAATAAAGGGCCTAGAAATAAACTTAACCAAAGTTATGAAAGACCTATACTCAGAAAATTATAAGACAGGGGAGAAAGAAATTGAAGAAGATACAAATAAGTGGAAGCACATACCGTGTTCATGTNACACTGAAATAAAGAACAGGGGAACAGGGACCAGAGGGGAGAGGGGAGGGAATTTCAGGGGAAAGGGGGAAGGATTTACAAGAACCAGTATAAAGGACACATGGACAACAAATAGGGGGGTGGAAATGGGAGGGATGTGAGGAGCACTGGGGGGCGGGCTGGGATGGGAGTAAAAGACAGAAGACTGCACTTGAACAATAATTAAATTTAAAAAACACACAGCTATATTAAGAGACAAAAACAACAAACAAACAAAAAAACCATTACATAATGATAAAGGGAACAATCTAACAAGATAATATAACCCTAGTAAACATTTATGCACCTATGTGCCCAACATAGGAGGACTAAATATGTGAACTAAATCTTGATGGATATAAAGAGAGAGATCAACAAAAATAAAGTCATAGTCAGGGATTTTAACACCTTTTTGACTTCAATGGATAGATCGTCCAGGCACAAAATCAATAAGGAGACAGCAGCCTTAAACAACACACTAGATCAAATTGATTTAATTGATATCTTCAGAGAATTTCATCCTAAAGCAGCAGAGTATACATACTTGGCAAGGGTACATGGAATGTTTTCTAAAGTAGATTACACATTAGGATACAAAACAAATCTCAATAAATTTAAGAAGATTGAAATCATACCTAGCATTTTCTCTGACCACAATGCTATGAAACTAGAAATCAATCACAAGAGGAACACTGAAAAATATACACAGACATGACAGCTAAATAACATGTTATTAAACAATGAATGGATCAACAATGAGATCAAGGTAGCAATCTTGAAACAAATCCAAATAAGAATATGATAACCTAAAATGTGGGCAACTGAGAAAGCAACCCTAAGGCGGAAAATCATAGAGTTTACAGGCTTATCTCAAAAGAACAAGAAAAAGCTCAAATAAAAAAAATTAAATTTACACTTAGACACTTGGACAAGAAAAACAAACAAAACCCAAAGAATTAAACAAAATAGACTCTAAAAAAATGCAAAATATCAATGATCCCAGTAGCTGATTCTTTGACAAGATAAATAAGTGTAATAAACCTTTAACCAGACTCATCAATCAAAAAAGAGAGCGGACCCAAAGAAATAAAATCAGAAATTAAAGAGAGGAAATAACAACTGATACCAAACAAATACAAAGGATTGTAAGAGAATATTATGGACAACTATATGTTAACTAGACAATCTGGACAAAATGGGAAATTTTCTAGAAACATACAATCTTCCAAAACTGAATCAGGAAGTAACAGAAAACCTGAATAGACAGATTACACCAACTGAAATTGAAGCAGTAATCCAAAAGCTTCCAAGAAACAAAAGTCCAAGGCCAGATGACTTCATAGGTGAATTTTACCAAACACTGCAAGAACTAACACGTCTCCTTCTCAATCTATTTTATAAAATTCAAGAGGAGGGAAGGCTCCCAAACTCATTTTACAAGGCCAGCATTATTTTAATTCCAAAACCAGATGAACAAACTATAAAGAAAGAAAATTGTAGGCCAATATCTCTGCTAAATATGGACAAAAAGATCCTCAACAAAATATTAGCAACACATCAACACCGCAACATATCAAAAAGATGATACACATGATCAACTGGGATTTATTCTGGGAATACAAGGTTGGTACAACATTCACAAATCAATAAATGTATTCCACCATATAAACAAAATGAAGGATAAAACCACATGATCATATCAACAGATGTAGAAAAAGCTTTTGATAAAATCCACCACCCATTTATGATAAAAACACTCAGCAAAATAGGATGAGAGGGAACATACCTAGACATAATAAAGGCACTATATGGCAAACTCATTGCCAGCATCATATTCAACAGGCAAAACTATAAGCATTTCTCAAGATCAGGAACGAGACAAGGAATTCTGCCTCCACTTCATTTATTCAACATAGTACTGGAAGTCCTAGCCATAGCAATCAGACAAGAAGAAGAAATAAAAGGCATCCAAATTTGAAAGGGAGGAGTAAAACTGTCCTTATTTGAAGATGACATGTTATTGTACATACAGAACCCCAAAGATTCCACCAAGGAACTACTAGAACTGATAAGTAAATTCAACAAAGTAGCAGGATTTAAAATTAATATCTAGAAATCAGTTTCATTTTTATATGGCAAAAACAAACTAACAGAAAGAGAATTTAAGATAACAATCATATTAACAATTGCAACAAAAAGAATAAAGGGCCTAGAAATAAACTTAACCAAAGTTATGAAAGACCTATACTCAGAAAATTATAAGACAGGGGAGAAAGAAATTGAAGAAGATACAAATAAGTGGAAGCACATACCGTGTTCATGTATAGAAAGACTTAATGTCATTAAAATGTCCATACTGCCCAAAGCAATCTATATTCAATGCCATTCCTGTCAATATTCCAATGTCATATCTACAGAACTAGAACAAATATTTCAAAAATGTATATGGGGAATGAGGAAACATGGCAGCTAGGTAAGAGGGAGCAGATTCCACTTCCCTCTACACCTGGAAGAAAAACCTGGCTGATCTACAGAGGAACAGAGCAGACAGTCACCAGTACCACAGCATGTATGAAAACAGGAGATCAAAAATTGTAGCAGACATTGAAAATTCAGACAGTAAAGAGAGTGCTTCAGTACAATAAGGGCCCAGGGATCAGCGAGGGGACCAGGGAGGCTGCAGCTCCAGGCCCAGTGCCCACTGGGCTGGCCACAGGGCTCTTGGGAGAAAGCTGGGTGGGCGCTCCACCACCCCCAGCCAAATAGGGTTTGAGCAGCACCAGGAGAGACCTGGCTGCAAATTGTAACTGCCCCCCATGGCTAAGACTGAGTGAGTGACCTCTGGAATGCAAGCCACTAAGAAAACAAAGCTTGTCTCTGGTAGCAAACTCTGCTTCTGCTTCATCCTCCTGCTCACAATGTATGGTTGCATAGTCCATGATGGATAATACCCCTCAGAGGGGGGGCAACCTAAGCCAAACATGATTACTTGGGAGGCCATCATGGAAGGACTCAGGTGGGCTGCAACAAAGAGGGAGTGATGGACCCTGCCCCCTGGCTATTCTGACATAGCCTGAGTCCCCACATCCTCTGGGAGAAGTGCTTCCTGACTCTAATCCACTGAAGTCTGAAAGACTGTGATGGGGGAGGTGGTGCAGCCCCTTGCCTGCTAGAGCAGAATCCAGGGTGATCGGCATAAGAAAGAGTTCCTAAAAGTCCTATGAAGCCTGCTTTGCCAAGAGTGCTTTCATTCATATGAGAAGGGTTTGAGCAGGAAATGAATATGTCTCCCAAAGTTTCTGCAGCCCCCTTACCTGATAGATACTGACTCAACCTAAGCCCTCAGATTTCTTTGAAATGTCATCTACTGTTTGATCCTTGCCGCCTGTATTCCTGTGTATTACAACCCAATAAAAGCCATTGAGGAAGGGGCTTCTGGCCTTTCTCCTCTGAGAGATTGGCCACCTCTCCTCCCCAAATAGATCATGTTTTGGTAGTGTTTCTTTCATCCATAGCAGATGAGGGGACTTCCTGGCAAAGTTGCCCCCACACATCAGTATGATGGACCTGGAGAACATTATGCTAAGTGAAATAAGCCAGTCAGAGAAAGTAAAATACCATATGATTTCACTCATATGTAGAATCTAATAAACAAACTGAACTAAAAAGGAAAATGGGGACAGACTCATAGATGGAGAGCAGGATGACAGCTGGTTGAGGAGGTTAGGAGATGGAGGAATTGAGCAAACAGGAAAAAGCACTTGTGGACAATAGTGTGTAATTCCTGAGGTTGGGAGGTAAAGGGGGACTAAATGATAATAGGAAAAAATACAATAAAGTTTAAGTCAAGAATAATTAAAATTAATATGTACATAAATATTCAAAATTCAGAAAAGAAAGCTGGGGTAGCAATATTTCTGTCTGACAAAATAGGCTTCAAAACAAAGGCCACAGTAAGAGACAAAAAAGGATACTACATAATATTAAAGGGTTCAGTCCGACAGAAGTATATACCCTTGTAAATATATATGTACCCAATATAGGAACACCTAGATATGTAAAGAAAATCTTGGAGGACTTTAGGAAATTGAGAGCTCTGCAGTCATACAATGAACAAGTTTTCCAGCAGAAAATCAACAAGGATATAGCAGCATCAAGTGACACACTAGGTCAAATAGATTTAATTAATTTCTACACACCATTTCATCCCAAGAAGCAAAATATGCATTATTCCCAAATGCAACATGGATCATTCTCAAAGATAAACCACATGATAAGGATACAAAATAAGCCTTAACAAATTCAAGAAAATTGAAATCATATCAAGTATTTTCTCTGATTACAATAGCCTGAAACTAGATATCAAGGGGAAAAAACTGAAAACACTAAAATACATGGAGGCTAAATAACATTTTATTAAATAATGAGTGGGTTAACAATGAGGCCAAGGAAGAAATCAAAAATACCTAACAACACAAAACCTATGGAACACAGCAAAGGAGGTCCTCAGAGGGAGTTTCATAGCATTACAAGCCTACCTAAAGAAGATATGAAAATATCAAATAACAACTTAATGATATGTCTAAAAGAACTAGAAAAATAATAACAACAAAATCCCAGACAGAGACTTCTGGCCAAGATGGGAACACAGGTAGACACACTTTGCCTCCTCCCACAACCAAAAGAAGGACAGCCACAAATTTAAAAACAAAAAATAACCAGAACTACCAGAAAATCAAACTGTATAGGAGTCTGATAACAAAGGAGTTAAGAAAGAAACATGCATTCAGACTGGTAGTAAGGGCAGAGATGAGCAACCAGGGCAGAGAGGACATATGGCAAGGTGGTAGCTGAAGGGCCAGGTGAGCAAGGCAGCAGCTGGAGGACTGGGGAGGATGAGGAGGCTGGTGGACCAGGTGGTCCTACATTCACATGTGGATGAACTAGGAGGCATAACTGGGGAGCAAGACAAGCCACACAAACCAGGGTTCCACCATGGAAAAGAAAGCCTCAAAACCTCTGGCTGTAAAAACTTGTGGTAGTTGTGGTGGTGGGAGAAACTCCCAACCTCACAGGAGAGTTCCTTGGAAAGACCCACAGGATTCTAGAATGTACATAAACCCACCCACCTCAGAGTCAGCATGAAAAAAAGCCCACTTTGTATGTGGGCAGTAGGGGAAGTGACTGAAAGCCTTCAGAGAGCTGAGCTTGTGGCATTGGTCCCTCTTGGATCCCTTCCCTACATACGGTGCCACAACACAGCAACCTGGGTTGACCCACCCTGGTGAATACCTAAGGCTCCACCCCTTATAATGTTAACAGGTACACTGAGACAAAGAAATATGGTTCAAATGAAAGAACGTATCCAAAATCCAAAAACATAACTAAGTGATGAAGAGATAGCCAACATATCAGATGCAGAGTTCAAAACACTGGTTATCAGGATGCTCACAAAAATAGTTGAGTATGGTTACAAAATAGAGAAAAAAGTGAAAGCTATGCAAAGTGAAATAAATCTAAATATACAGGAAACTAACAGTGAAGGGAAGAAAACCATGGCTCAAATCAATGATCTGGAGCAGAAGGAAGAAATAAACATTCCCAGAGAACAAAATGAAGATAGGAGAATTAAAAAGAAGTGAGAAGGCCTGGCTGGTGTAGCTCAGTGGATTGAGCACAGGCCTGCGAACCACACGATCGTGGTTCGATTCCCAGTCAGGCCACATGCCTGGGTTGCAGGCCAGTTCCCAGCAGGGGACTCACAAGAAGCAACCATACATTGATATTTCTCTCCTTCTCTCCTTTCCTTCCTCCCTAAAGACAAATAAATAAAATCTTTTTAAAAAAACAGCATAAAAAAAAAAGAAGTGAGGAGAGGCTTAGGAAGTTCCAGGACAACATTAAGTGTTCCAACATCTGAATCATAGGGGTGGCAGAAGGAGGAGAAGAAGAAGAATGAGAAATTGAAAACTTATTTGAATAAAATAATAAAGGAGAATTTCTCCAGCTTTACAAAGGAAATAGACTTCCAGAAAATTCAGGAAGCTCAGAGAGTCCCAAAGAAGTTGGACCCAAGGAAGCACACAGCAAGGGAGATCATCATTAAGTTACCCAAGATTAAAGAGAAGGAGAAACTCTAATAGCAGCAAGAGAAAAGGAGAGAGTTACCTCCAAAGGAGTTCCCATAAGACTATCAGCTGATTTCTCAAAAGAAACCTTGCAGAATAGAAGGGGCTGGAAAGTATTCCAAGTCATGGAAAGCAAGGACCTACATCCAAGATGACTATCCAGTAAAGCTATCATTTAGAATGGAAGGGCAAATAAAGTGCTTCCCAGATAAGGCCACATTAAATGAGTTCATTATCACCAAGTCCTTATATGAAATATTAAAGGGATTTATCTAAGAAAAAGAAGATGATCAAAACTATGAACAGTAAAATAAACAGCAAAGTGGGAATATAGGGAGCATATCTCAATGTAATAAAGGGCCATATATGAAAAACCTACTGCCAACATCATACTCAATGGGCAAAAACTAATTGTTTCCCTTAAGATTAGGAACAATACAGGGTGTCTGCTCTCACCACTCTTATTCAACATAGTACTCGAAGTCCTAGGCACAGTGATCAGCCAAGATGAAAAATTAAAATGCATCCAAATTGGAAAAGAGGAAGTAAAGCTGTCATTATAGTCAATCTTCAGAAATCAACAGCACTCTTATACACCAACAATGAGCTATCAGAAAGAGAAACTAAGAAAATAATCCCATTTACTATTGCAACAAAAGAAAAAAATGTATCTAGGAATAAATTTAATCAAGGAGGTAAAAGACCTGTACTAAGAAAACTATAGGACACTTAAGAAGAAATTGCGAAAGATACAAATAAGTAGAAGCATATATAATGCTCATGAATTAGAAGAATTAACATCATTAAAATATTTATGCTACCCAAAGAAAACTATAGATTCAACACAATTTCTATTAACACACCCTGGCATATTTCACAGCCCTAGAAAACATATTCCAAAAATTTATATGGAACCAAAAATGGCCCCGAATTGCCTCAGCAAACTTGAAGAAGAATGGAGGTATCACAATACCTTCTTTCAAACTATACTACAAAGCCACTACAATCAATACAGTCTGGTACTGGAATAAGAATAAACACATAGGTCTGGCCAAGATGGAGGTGTAGCTAAAAATACCGTACCTCCTTGCACAACCAAATTTTTAAAAAATATATTTTATTGATTAGGCCATTACATTTGTTCTAATTCCCCCCTTCATTCCCATCTACCCTGCATACTCCCTCCCCCCATACCCGCTTTAGTTTATGTCCACATGGATCAAGTTCTTTAGGTTCTATATTTCCCCTACTATTCTTGACCTCCCCCCTGTCTATTTTCTACCTACCATCTATGCTACTTATTCTCTGTACTTTCTCCCCCCTTCTCCTCCTCCCACTCCCCTGTTGCTAATCCTCCATGTGTTCTTCATTTCTATGGTTCTGCTCCCAATCTAGCTGTCCTCTTAGTTTGCTTTTGTTTTAGATGTGGTTGTTAGTAACTGTGAGTTTGCTGCCCTTTCACTGTTCATATTTTTTATCTTCTTTTTCTTAGATAAGTCCCTTTAACATTTTATATAAGGGCTTGGTGATGATGAACTCTTTGAATCTGATCTTATCTGAGAAGCACTTTATCTGTCCTTTCATTCTAAATGAAAGCTTTGCTGGATAGAGCAATCTTGGATGTAGGTCTTTGGATTTCATGACTTGGAATACTTCTTTCCAGCCCCTTCTTGCCTGTAAGGTCTCTTTTGAGAAACCAGCTGACAGTCTGATAGGAACTCCTTTGTAGGTAACTGTCTCCTTATCTCTTGCTGCTTTTAGAATTCTCTCCTTCATTTTAATCTTGGCTAATGTAATTATGATGTGCCTTGGTGTGTTCCTCTTGGGTCCACCTTCTTTGGGACTCTCTGAGCTTCCTGGACTTCCTGGAAGTCTATTTCCTTTGCCAGATTGGGGAAGTTCTCCTTTATTATTTGTTCAAATAAGTTTTCCACTTGTTGCTATTCCTCTTCCCCTTCTGGTACCCCTATAATTTGGATGTTGGAACATTTAAAGATGTCCTGGAGGTTCCTAAGCCTCTCTTCATTTTTTTGAATTCTTGTTTCTTCATACTTTTCTGTTTGGTTCTTTCTTTCTTCCTTCTGCTCCACTTCCTTGATTTGAGTCCCAGTTTCCTTCCCATCACTATTGGTTTCCTGTGCATTTCCTTTCATTTCAATTAGTTTAGCCTTCATATGTTCCTCTAATTTGTGACTAAAATCAATCAACTAGTTCTGTGAGCATCCTGATCACTAGTATTTTGAACTGTGCATCTGATAGGTTGGCTATTTCTTGGTTGCTTAGAGTTATCAGCTTCAAGGCTTTGGGTTCTTCTTGAGCCATATTTTGGTCTGTTCACAGCTGTTACATATGAGGAGCAGAGCCCTAGGTGTTCACCGGGCAAGGCAACTCAGTCACTGGGTTGTGACACTGTATGTGGGGGCAGGGTCAGAGAGGGGCAATGAGGGCCTCTGCTGCTGGCTCCGCCCCTCTTACCAGTCTGGTTGAATGATTCGTTGTTGTTGGACTTCTGTATGGTTCAATTTTCTGTGTTTTGGCTGTGTTTTTGTTACTGAAACTTTATTGACTTTAAACTTGGTTGTAAGAGGAGGCACAGTGTTTCCACCTATGCCTCCATCTTAGCGGAAGTGCCCTTGCACAACCAAATTTAAGGACAACAAAGATTTAGAAACAAAAACACAACCAGAACAGACAGAACATTGAACTGTAGAAGTCCTACACCAATGAACCATTCATCCAGATTGGTAAGAGGAGTGGAGTCAGTGGCCCATAGAGAGGGATCATGGAAGGATCAGGAAGGGGGATCAGGAAGAGGCAGTGGTTAGCAAACTGGGCATGGGGAGAAAACGAGCAAACCCAGTGAGGTGCATGAGGTGCCTGGCTGACCTCAGACACACATTCATGCTCAGATAAACCAGGTAGGTTTAAAAATGGTCAGTTTGACAGACCGCACAGCCCAGCATCCCAGCGACAGGAAATAAAGCCTTAAAAGCACCAATTAAAAAACTTTTGGAGATTGAGGTACCAGGAGAGGCACCCAGACTCACAGAAGGGTTTGTTGGGGAGACCCACAGGGTCCTAGAATGTACAGAACCCCACACACCTGGGAATGAGGACCAGAAGAGCCCAATTTTCTTGTGGGAAGTGGCAGAGGGGACTGAAATCTGACAGAGAGCCCAACAAATGCCATTGCTCCCTCTCTGCCCCTGCCCCTAGTCACAACCCAGCAACTGTGTAGACTGGCCCTGATAAACACCTAAGCCTCCGCCCCTCACATGTAACAGGTGGGAACAGACCAAAACATTATGGCTCAAGCAGAAGAACAGCTCAAAGCCCCAGGGCCAATACTTCTAAGCAACAAAGAGATAGCCAACCTATCAGATACACAGTTCAAAGTACTGGTGATCAGGATGCTCACAGAACTGGTTGATTTTAGTCACAAATTAGATGGAAAAATGAAGCCTACACTAAGTGAAATGAAGCAAAATGTACAGGGAACCAATAGTGATGGAAAGGAAACTGGGACTCAAATCAATGAAGTGGAGCAGAAGGAAGAAAGAAACAACCAAAGAGAAAAATATGAAGAAATAAGAATTCAAAAAAAATGAGGAGAGGCTTAGGAACCTTCAGGACATCTTTAAACATTCCAACATCTGAATTATAGGGGTACCAGAAGGGAAAGAGAAACAGCAAGTGGAAAACTTATTTGAACAAATAATAAAGGAGAACTCCCCCAATCTGGCAAAGGAAATAGACTTCCAGGAAGTCCAGGAAGCTCAGAGAGTCCCAAAGAAGGTGGGCCCAAGGAGAAACACACCAAGGCACATCATAATTACATTAGCCAAGATTAAAATGAAGGAGAGAATTCTAAAAGCAGCAAGAGATAAGGGGACAGTCACCTACAAAGGAGTTCTCATAAGACTGTCATCTGATTTCTCAAAAGAGACCTTACAGGCAAGAAGGGGCTGGAAAGAAGTATTCACAGTGATGAAAAGCAAGGACCTACAACCTAGATTACTCTATCCAGCAAAGCTATCATTTAGAATGGAAGGACAGATAAAGTGCTTTCCAGATAAGGTCAAGTTAAAGAAGTTCATCATCATCAAGCCCTTATTATATGAAATGTTAAAGGAACTTATCTAAGAAAAAGAAGATAAAAATATGAACAGTGAAAGGGCAGGAAACTCACAGTTATTAACAACCACACCTAATACAAAAGCAAACTAAGAGGACAGCTAGATTGGGAGCAGAACCATAGAAATGGAAATCACATGGAGGATTAGCAACAGAGGAGTGAGAGGAGGAGAAGGAGGGGAGAAGGTATAGAGAATAAGTAGCATAGATGGTAGGTAGAAAATAAAGAGAGGGGGCAAGAATAGTAGGGGAAATATAGAATCTAAAAAACTTGAGACACGTGGACATAAACTAAAAGGGGGGAGTAGTGGGGGAGGGGTGTGCAGGGTGGAGGGGAACGAAGGGGGAGAAATGTGAGAACTGTAATGGCATAATCAATAAAATACATTTTTTAAAAGAATAAATACATAGTCAATGGAACAGAATAGGGAGCCTAGAAATACACTCATGTCCTTATGGTCAATTAGTGTCTGACAAAGGAGACAAGAGCATACAATGGAATAAAGACAGTCTCTTCAATAAATGTTGTTGGGAGTTCTGGACTGAACATGCAACAAAATGAAACTAGACTATACACCAGAATAAATTAAAAATGTATAAAAGATTTAAATATAGTTTGTGGTACTATAAAAATACTAGGGGAAAACACAGGCAGTAAAATTTTGGATATCTAATGTAGCAATATTTTTGCTGATATATCTCTCTCTAGGGCATGAGAAATGAAGGAAAAACAAACAAGTGGGACTACGCAAATTAAAAAGCTTCCATAGAGCTAAAGAAACCATCATCAAAATGTAAAGAGATCTGACTATATGGCAGAACACATTTGCCAAAAATACATTGGACAAGGTTAAATCTGCAACATACATAAAGAACTTATACAACTCAATACCAAGAAGACAAATAATCAAATAAAAAATGGGCAAAGGATCTGAATAGACTTTTTTCCAAAGAGAACATATAGATGGCCCATACACATATGAAAAAATGCTCAACATTACTAGACATCAGAGAGTTGCAAACTAAAACCACAATGAGACATCACCTCACACTGGTCAGAAAGGCTATCGTTAATAAATCAACAAACAACAAGTGCTGGTGAGGGTGTGTAGGAAAGGGGACCCTTGTGCATTGTTGGTGGGAATGCAGGTTAGTGTAACCACTGTGGAAAATGGTATAGGATTTCCTCAAAAAATCTAAAAATGGAACTGCCTTTTCACCTAGCAATTCCACTGCTGGGAATATACCCTAAGAATCCCAAAACACCAATTCAAAAGAATTTATGCACCTCCATGCTCATAGCAGCACTATTTACAATAGCTAAGATTTAGAAACTGCCTAAGTACCCATCAGTAGATGAGTGGATTAAATGTGGTACATCTACTATCTACACAATGGAATAATATAGAGCAGAAAGAAAGGAATTCCTACTTTTACGACAGCATGGATGGAACTAGAGACTATCATGCTAAGTGAAATAAGCCAGTCCATGAATAACAAATACCATATGATCTCACTTATAAGAAGAATCTAATGAAAGCCCTAGCTGGTGTAGCTCAGTGGATCGAGCACGGGCCTGCGAACCAAAACATCGCAGTTCGATTCCCAGTCAGGGCACATGCCTGGTTGCAGGCCAGTTCCTAGCAGGGGCCAGTTCCCAGCAGAGGATGTACCAAAAAGCAACAGTACATTGATATTTCTCTCCTTCCCTTCCCTTCTAAAGATAAATAAATAAAAATTTTTAAAAAAGAAGAATCTAATGAATAAAATAAACTAATGAGCAAAATAGAGCCAGTGGCATGGAAACAGGCAATACACAGACAGCTGTAAGAGGGGAAGAGGGGCGGTAAGCACTGATTGAAAGAAGGTGAAGGGATTAGTGAAAGAACACATATGAAGGAATCATGCACATGAACAACGATGAGTGGACTGATTAAGGAAGTGTGTGGTGTGACAGGGTGGCAAAGGGAGAAAATGTGGGACAACTCTAATAGCATAAACAATAAAATATTTTTTTTTAAAAAGGAGAAAATAATAGCCAGCAATGAGATAATAAAGCACTTGACCACATGCCTTCCAGCAAGAGAGCAGAGGGGGCCAGACCCTATCTGCTGTGTCAGAGCTCCTCTTTTTGAATCTACCAGCACCCAACTGTGGCCATGAAATGACTCTGCCTCCTTAGGAACACTCCTGAGAGGAACAGCAGCTGGTGCTCACCTGGATGAAATTTTCAGCATTTGGCACTTGCTCAAAGAGTTGTCCAGAACCAATTGGCCCCAAGCCTGGAGCATAAGATATCACATCAGGAGGCTCATCAAGGTCATGACACAATAGTTTTGCAACTACGGTATTATTTGCAATCACTTCTTTGCCTGTGTACCTGTTTTTTAAGAAGAAAATTTGGTTTAGATGGTCTTTTAAAACATAATATTTTTTGCATAAACATCCAGTAGTTTGGATAATGCACATGTGTGACTGCTCTATTTATCATGGGAAAAGAGTCCAGGTTTCGGGCATCATCTGGGAAGCCATTTCCAAAATAGTGCTATGAATTTAGTAAACCTTTCCTCATTTTCTGGGAATATTTCTTTTTGGCACCCAGCTAGATGCTTGTTTATAGGTCTATCACAGACACTTCAATGGAAATGCTCGAGTGTGAATCAGATAAGTGAGGATGTTCCAATCTAGAACATCTGTATGGTGTGGTCAAGAGGGACAAACCTTACCATTCTATAGTGGCCTTACCTCCATCTCTATGTGTTCACCCATTTTTCCCTGGGATCTCTCTGCCCCAGTGCTCACTCATAAGCCTTCAGAGTCTAAATTCTACTCATTCTTCAAAGACTAGCATAGATCTTGCTCCTTCAAAAAGCTCCCCTGAATACTTCAATCCCACATGTCCTTCCTCTCAACAATTAAAGCACAACACACATAATTTAAAACCATCTTGTACTTTTTACTATTGTTTCTTTCATATGTATTCATCTTATCATCCTGACAGGATACAACCTCCTAATAGCAAATAAACATAGCAAATATTTCTGTCACCTCCAGAAACTATAGCACTGGGTACAGCATGTGGTGGGTGTTTGGTTAATTAACTATAATTTTCCTGGGGAAAGAAAAAGGAAAAAGAGAAGGAGGAAAAAAGGATAACATTTTTTGAGAATATGCCAAACCCCATACTGAACAAATTCCAAGCCCTGCTGTTCTTGATCCTTATAATCATTCTATGAGGCAGATGAGATTATCAACTCCATGTAAAAGGTAGAGTAATGGGGACCCAAATAAGACCAAATGGGGAGTAATTATCAGAAGCCAAATAATCAGGAACAAAGCCTGGGAAACACAGACACAGCTCTCCTATGTGTAGCTGAGAGCTTAGAGTCAGAAGACATAGAAGAGCGACAGACATGGAGGTTAGGAGACTGAGCTTCAAGTAATAAAAACAGCCATGCTGACAAGAACACAACTCCATCCCTATCCAAATTCCAAAATCCAAGAGTCTTGAAACTCAGAATTTTCTCATAGCTTATTTGTTATCAAAATGAGACCTGACCTTAACTATTGATATCCATACATTATCCAAACTGTCAGATCTTTCTTTGTCCCACTTACTGTGAGTATTCATATATTTACTGCAAAGATATTAATGGATTTGAATTTAGGACATTTGCATAATACATGGTACATATACTATATTACTTTCCTAAAATTAAAAAAATAAACTTTATCCTGAAACACACCCAGTGCCAAGGGTTTCAGAAAAGGGATTATGGAACTATGATAAATAGCAATTGTGAAACTGACACCACATGCTCAGCACTGTGCTCAGAACGTTACATTAATTATCTCATTTATTCTTCAAAACTCCCTATAAAATAAGAACTATTGTTATTCCATTTAATAACAAAAGAAACTGAAGATCAAAGGTCTTGAGTAAATTACCCAAGATCATACTATTAATAAGTGATAGAACCAGGATTCTAAGCCATGTCTGTGACTCCAAAACATAGGCTTTCAAGAACTTACTCAGATCTGGGAAGCACAGCTTCCAACAGGTCATTTCTGAGTACCAGAATATGAGACTGTGCAAGAGTCCAAATGATGATTGACCCACGTTTATTTGAGCAAATAAATATAGCAATACCTCTGTTTTCCATTCTGCATTCTTAACCCAGCACACTCATCTCAGCTCACCTAATCAGATATTGATCACAGAAAGGAGAGTTGTCATTAATGCCATGGATATAGATTGTCACTGGAATTGCCGAACACCGCTGGTCTTGGTCACAAGCCTTAATGGAGAAGGACTGAATGCGTGCAAATCCAGCTCTCTCCACATCAAGGCGGGCAGCAGTGACGATGGTCCCATGCTCTACAACAAAACAACACATCTTGCTGCAAGCACATCCATGCTATCATTTTAAAAATTACTTCATTACATGACAATGAATGAGATAAAATATGATTTGTGCTTTCCTCAGTAGAATTAAAAAATTCATTTAAAATGTAGGAACAATGTGCAATTGTTTATTGCCAAAATGCCTTTATTAATCATAATGTTATGTTAACTGATGGTAAAAAACATTTTTTTAATTTAGAGGACCAGGGAAGATTTTCTGGAAAAGAGGGCCCCTAATTTAGGACTTGAAGAACATACAGGATAGGAAATGGTGGTGAGTAAATGGAGATCATTCCCAAAATAGAGAACATCATAACTAAAAAGACATTAACAAAATAATGACTCACTATACTCCCTTCCACCGATCTATCTACTCATTCATTCAACAAACATTTATGGAATGATAGCTATGTGCCAGGTACTGTGCTGAATACTGTATATACCACAACAAAGTCACTCCCTGTCCTTATGGAATTTACAATCTAGGCTGAGAACTTAACCAGTAAACAAGTGTAAAAAAATCAATAGGCATATTATTAAGAGAATAAAAACGATAATATAAATTTAATGTGTAATGGTCAGATTCTGAAAGGTGTGAGGACCAAGGTCCAGAAACAGGCAGCCTGTTTCTTGACTGCAGTGTAATGGACAAGGAGGAAACAAGAAATAGGAAGGTGTTAGAGAGAGAGAGAGAGAGAGATAAAGACCAGAAAATACAGGTTCTTGAGGATGAGAAGTCTGGATTCCATTCCGAGTGCAAAGGGAAATCTCAGGAGGGCTTTACTTGGAGGAGGAGTATGACCCAATTTGCCTTTTGTTTTCATTCTTCCTAGTTGTTCTGCTGACACTAATGGAGGGAGCAACTGTGAAAGCAGAAGCCCAGTTAAACGATTTCTGCAGTAATTCAAATAAGAAGGAATGGTGACTGCCTTAAGTGGGGCTTCCTCAAAAGCAGGGCCAGAGATGAGGATTTGAGTGCAATAGTTTGTTTGGGAGGTGATCCAGAGCAACATGGCATGGGTATAGTGAAACAGAGATGGGAAGGCTGCTGATAAAAATATATTACCAAGCAACTTACTACAGTGGACAACTAGAGCTTAATAGCACTGGGAACTCTGTAAACCAGTGTAAAACACACCCTGACAATTAATTGTTCTATTCCAGGGACAAGGAGCTGGGCCACTTTTATACCAATTATCTTCAACATTTGGTTGAGAGGTTATGGCACAGGTAGTATTTTCCCCAACATTTTGAATCTGCTATTTGTGGGTCAGGAAGGGGACAGATGTCAGACCTCAAATACTACCTCAAGCAAAGAAATGCATATATTAGCAGCTGAATTTGGGGAAACTGAAATGTTAAGGTCGGGGAGATATGGATAGGACACCGACAGCACTGGCTACAATGAATCAAACCTGCACATGTACTAAAAGTGACCATCTCCTCTCTTCTCAGCTCCAGAAGTCTTGTATACCACATAATCTGACTGATGCCCAGCCTCAGCCACAGCTGATTGGCTGAGAAGTAAATCACTGACTCTAAAGAGTCCAATCAGATTCTCTCTCACGAAAATTTGGACCTAAAGCAGAGCAGAATGATTTACATATAAGAAGATGAGCAGGAATATCATGTAGGGTGCAGAGCCAAAGCATTCATTCTGTAGCGGCCATGAAGAGCCATGTGTTAGCTCATCTGCAGACAAAGAACTAGTATTGCAGAGTTATTCAATATATATAGTACTATGTGCTTCTTTGGGGGGTTCTGCAAATGAAGACAATCTGATAACCTACCTTCAAGAAACTCAGTCTTACAGAGGAGACATAATATAAGCAAATAATAAAATAGCATATAAAAATATAATTGGCTGAAAACAAACCTCAACCTACCTTTGTCAACTTCAAAGTAAACATTCCACGGATTTAGCTCAAAGGTTAAATCTCCCAAATTATCTTCATCAGTTGCCTGGCATACTCCAATCATTTTCCCAATTGGAATTTCTTCATCCAGGGTGATGTTGACTTTATTATGCAGAGTTGACTTTATAGAAGTAACACTCAAGACACCATTTTNCCACAGCTAATTGGCTGAGAAGTAAATTACTGACTCTAAAGAGTCCAATCAGATTCTCTCTCACGAAAATTTGGACCTAAAGCAGAGCAGAATGATTTACATATAAGAAGATGAGCAGGAATATCATGTAGGGTGCAGAGCCAAAGCATTCATTCTGTAGCGGCCATGAAGAGCCATGTGTTAGCTCATCTGCAGACAAAGAACTAGTATTGCAGAGTTATTCAATATATATAGTACTATGTGCTTCTTTGGGGGGTTCTGCAAATGAAGACAATCTGATAACCTACCTTCAAGAAACTCAGTCTTACAGAGGAGACATAATATAAGCAAATAATAAAATAGCATATAAAAATATAATTGGCTGAAAACAAACCTCAACCTACCTTTGTCAACTTCAAAGTAAACATTCCACGGATTTAGCTCAAAGGTTAAATCTCCCAAATTATCTTCATCAGTTGCCTGGCATACTCCAATCATTTTCCCAATTGGAATTTCTTCATCCAGGGTGATGTTGACTTTATTATGCAGAGTTGACTTTATAGAAGTAACACTCAAGACACCATTTTCAATATTGGATAAACTTGTTTTAAAAGAAAAGACTATTAGAGTAGTGCTTGTTGGATGTGTATTAAGGTGGTGGAGGAGTAAGGGGCTAGAGGTAGTAATGATAACAATGGAAACTGACAATGTTGTTAATAGCTAAGCCAGTTATTCAGCACTTGCCTATTATTTAGACACAGTGCTAAGAATTTTTTTACATATTTCCTATTTATTTCTCATATCCCAGGAAATAGATACTATTTTTCCTTCACTTTACAGATGTGGAAATTGAGCTTTTAAAAAAAAAATAAGTAACTTTCATAAGTAAATATCAAAGTAGCTATGATGGGATTTGACCCCAAGCCTATTTGACTCTAGAGACAGTATGCTTAACCACAGTGCTCTCATCCCCCTGCAGTAAGAACCAGTGTCTTAAAATTGCCTACCCCAATGTGTTTTTATAAACTATCTGTGTGATCATTTTAATCACAATTTTTCTCAAAGATAGTAAGAGATAATCTAGCTCACAGGTGGCAAACACAAGGTCCACGGGCCGAATCCAGTCCTCCACCTTGTTTTATCCAATCAGGCACCTTGTTTCTACCCAGTGGCAGCGCTGAGCTTCTTGCCCCTACTTAAGGAGTAGTTACATTTAATACAGCCCTAAAATTACATTCACTCAGCCCTTTGAAGGCAACTTTGAGGCTGATGTGGCCCCCAGTGAAAATGAGATTGACACCCCTGATCTAACCCATTAGACATTAGGAGTGTATTACACTGACTACCAGTCAAGATGCCAATCACCTCCTCACACAACCACAGCAAAATTACAACTAAAATACAGAACCATCACTCAGAACCATCAGAAATTCAAGCCATGTGAAAGACTGACAACTAAGGAATTAAAGAAACCACATTTATCCTGATAGGCGGGGGGGGGGGGGGGGGAGAGATGCAGAGACATTGAATGGGCTGGTCCCAAACCTATGTGTGGTAGATATAAAATGGAGGGATGTCTCAAGAGAGAGGGATCCCACCCGCACATCAGACCAATCAGCCCAGGTTTCCAGTTCCAGGAAGATAAGAACCCATAACTTCTAGCTGTAAAAACAAGTGGGGGCTGGGTTAGTGGAAGAAACTGCAGGATTCTCAGGCCTCTCCTCTTAAAGGGCCTCATACTACACACAAACTTACTCAGACTCACCCGCTCTGGGCTGTAGTACCAGAGCAGCAGCTTGAAGGGTACCAGTGGCACATGGGGAGGAACTGAAGTGTCTGACATCAGGGCAAGAACTGAGAGACAGCTTCCTCTCAGAGAGAACTGCAGACAGTGACATTGTACCTTTTCCAAGACCTCCCTCACACAGATGCAGTGTGGTGGCACCATATTTGAATCTCCATCAACCTGGCTTGCATGGTAATCCCTGCCCTGACAATTACCTCAGGTTCTTCCCCATCCAATTTAAGAGCACACCCCAGGAAACTCTTCTCCCCACTAATGGCAGCTTTTCCATATGAAGGTCTGGGATAGGCACAGGCTTCAGATTTTTCTAAATCTGCTCAAACAAGCAGCAGCTGAGCCCAGACCCTCACACCTTTCGCTGAGTAGCCCCAGGCCTGTCACTAGCAGCCACCATCTACACATTGCTTTGTAGTTTACACCAAGGGGCCACAGACAAAACACAGGTGGAGGCAGACCTTGGCCTGCATCAACCGGGAAACCCCAGAGTCTGTGCACCCAGAGGACAGTTATAGACCACGTTGGAGCAACCTCCAATCACCTCCACAAGCCAAAGAGGAAGGTGGTTGCAGGCCAGGGGTCACAACCAGTCCTACCAGCTATCTGGACTGGACAAATCACTCCCATTGACCTGCAGACAACAATTAAGACTTATTTACATGAGGAGGGAGTACTCAGCTTACCTTGTGTACGGGACTTGGAAGATAGGGGAGGCTATGCCCCTGGATGCTACAAGACCCCTGTTGCATTAGGCCATGCTACCAAGACACAGAGTCAAAGCAGCTTTATCTAATACATAGAAACAAACACAGGGAGGCTGCCAAAATGAGGAAACAAAGAAAAATGGCCTAAATGAAAGAAGAGAACAAAACTCCAGAAAAAGAACCAAACAAAATGAAGATAAGCAAACTATCAGATGCAGAGTTCAAAACACTGGTTATAAGGATACTCAAGGAACTCAGTGCAGTATAAAAAATACCAGGCAGAAATGAAGAATATACTAACTGAAATAAAAAATAATTTATAGGGAATCAACAGTGAGTGGATGAAGCCAAGAATTAAATCAATAATTTGGAACAAAAGGAAGAACACATCCAATAAGTACAGCAAGAAAAAAAAAGAATCTGAAAAATCAAGTATAGTTTAAGGAGCCTCTGGGGCAGCTTCAAATGTTCCAACATTCATATCACAGGGGTGCCAGAAGAAGAAGACAGAGATCAAGAAATTGAAAACCTATTTGAAAAAATAATAAAAGAAAAATTCCTTAATTTGATGAAGGAAATAGACATGCAAGTCCAGGAAGCACAGACAATCCCAAACAAGATGGATGAAAAGAGGCCCACCCTAAGACACATCACAATTTGAATGCCAAAAGTTAAAGAATCTTAAAAGCAGCAATAAAAAAGCAGTTAGTTATGTGCGGGAGAGTTTGCATAAGACTGTTAGCTGATTTCTCAATAGAAACTGTAGGCTAGAGAAGATTGGCAAGAGTATTCAAAGTGATGAAAAGCAAGGACCTACAGCCTAGATTACTCTATTCAGCAAAGCTATCATTTAAGGACAGATAAAGTGTATCCAGACAAGGTAAAGCTAAAAGAGATGATCATCACCAAACCATTATTGTATTAAATGTTATAGAGACTTATTTAAGAAAAAGATCAAAACTATGAATATTAAAATGGTAATAAAACATAACTATCAACAATTGAATCTAGAAAGCAAACAAGCAGAGCAGAGACAAAATTATAGATATGAAGACCACTGGGATTGGTGGTCAGTGGGGACGGGTGTCAGGGAGAATAGGGGGAAAGGGGAGGGATTAAGAAGGACAAATTGGTAATAACAGAATAGTCAGGGGAATGTTAAGAGCAAGTATAGGAAATGGATTTGCCCCCAAATTATTTTTTCCACGGACATGAACAGCTGAGGGAGGATTGCCAGAGGGGTTGGGGAGTACTGGAGGGGGTGGACAAAGGAGGATAAATTGAGGCAACTGTAATAGCAAAACCAAATTAATTAATTAATTAATTAATTAATTAAAAAGAACAAGACCTTTCACTCTGTGGGATGACATTCAACTAGCTGAGCCACACCATTTAGGGCCATGAATTAGATCTTTAAATCCATGGAACAAGTCATCTGCCTCTGTCCTCTAGCTCAAGAAATAAGCACTTTAAAGTTGCTATATGAAAGATTTTCTTTCAGTTAAACTACATGCAGGTTAATTTTCAAATACCTTTTTATATATCTGCTTCATAGTAGCTTCCTCCAAGCTAGCACTGGCCAATAATTTCTTTATTAGTTCCTTAATTTCATGTATATTTTTACTATCTGTGCTTACACTTTACATGTGTATATAGCCAGACACAAAAGTCCACATGCTGTGTGATTCCATTTATATGAAATGTCCAGAACAGACAAATCCACAGAGATGGGATGGGTTAGTGGTGGCCAGGGGCTGGGGGAGATGAGGGTTTGTAGAGCTACTGCTAATGGGGAAGAGGTTTCTTTCTGGGGTGATGGAATTTTCTGGAATTATTGTAAATAAAGGTGATTTTGGCAAAACTGTACAATTGTACTAAATGCCATTGAATTGTAAATTTTCAAAGAGTAAAGTCTAAGGTGTGTGAATTATATCTCAATAAAACTGTTACTTTACAAAATAGCAAAAAAGATATATTACACTAATAACATCTGATTCTGTTACAATTTCAACACATTTTATACTTTAAAACTATTTTCTTTGCTGTTTTTAAGAATGCCCTGTCTTTAGACTCTTATATCTTAAGTGATTGTTTATATTTTACTTGTTTATTTTTCTTCTCAGAAAAGAAACTCATTGCATTCTAATAGAAATTTATGAATTTTGGAGACATCTTCATATCCAATTTTCAAGGTCAATTAAAAGAAAAAGTTTTATCTTCTTACCTACAGGTAAGAACTGGGTCTTTATTGTTGACATTGATGAGGAAAATCTTTAGATTCCCAGCAGTGAACAGTCCTCCAGGATCGACCACTTTAATAGCCAGTGAGAAACTGAAGGGGCAACCACACAAAAGACAGTTAAGATTTTACAGTAACTAACAAACTTTCATAGAAACAGAAACTCTGGGGCTTAACTAACCAGTTAAAACAATTGACCCATTTAGTTAAACTGTCACTCATACCAGTTATTTTAACAGCTGGAAATGGCTGACACTTCATTAAGAACCAAATTAGTCAAATCTATTGAAAGGACAAGAAGGAACTTGGAAACGTCTATTAATTCTCATCAATTAAAAAAAAAAGCAAAGTGGACTCCTTAGCCTGGTAGAGCAAAAATATGGCTATGGGGTCTTTAAGTGCTGATATTTCAATACTGGAAACTGATTACAAATGCAAAGGAGAAGGTGGTAAGAATACTTCAAAACAACATAATGGCTATGGGGACATATTAGGAGCATTAGATAACAAAGAAGTGTTATTTTAGCAGAGAGGTGTATGGGTTTGAAGGATGAGACCACTTGGAATGGAGGAAAAATGCATCCTAATGGAAAGATGGTTGTTTGTGTCCATAAACTATGATCTGCACAACAATCCCAATTTGCCAGGATTGTCCTGTTTAAGCTCTGACAGTCCCATGCAGATCCCAGGAAACTCCTCAGTGCCAGGCAAACCAGGATAGTAGGACACCCTCTCGGAAAAAAAAAAAATCCATTCTACCTTGAAATGTACCAATAATTGAGGCCAAAACTACTCTTCCCTTTTATCTATCCTAAAAATTGTATCAGCTCTCAATTTTCTCCTATCTTATAACTTTTTCTACCAGAAGGTGACTATTTTTTAGATAATTTCATAAGTTCAATTTACTTTTAAGAATAAAGACATATTAAAAATAATTCTGAGACATCTAACCAACAAGAATGTTAAGGAATGAGGTGTGTACAGTATTCCACAGCCCCAAAGACATCAAATTACATGTGGTCTGACTGGATGCTGGGAAGTGGACTGCAAGGGGGCAAGGAACCAATGAGTTCTTCTAACTCTTGCATCAGCATTTGAACAAGAAATTTCACAGCTCCTATATCTCCTTTGAAGGGAAGGAATTGACAAGAATCAATGAAGCATTCTGAAATGTCTTTTGTTCACACTCAGAAGTTCATTCGGGGACCCTAAGAACTCTAGAGTTGCAGAGATAATTAAGAAATAAGGTTCTCTTTGGAGGACTATAGTAAGTATCCATTATATAACTCTAGCCAAATAATTATTTATTCAAGTTCTACAGGCAGAGCTTCCATTTTTGTGTCAGCACCTCTGATATCAGAGACACAGAAAAAAAAGTTTAGTTTACACTTATCAAAAAAATTAATAAAAATTAATTTTATTTATTTATCTTTAGAGGGTAAGGGAAGGAGAGAGGGAGAGAAATATCAATGTATGGTTGCCTCTCATGCATCCCCTGCTGGGAACTGGCCTGCAACCCAAGCATGTGCCCTTGACTGGGAATCAAACTTTGATCCTTGGGTTCGCAGGCCTGCACTCAACCCACTGAGCTACACCAGCCAGGACTAAAAATTAACCTTTAAAACTCTCATTAATGACTTCATTCTCATTTGTTAATGAATCTTAAGATTTATAAATAACTTGAAATGTACATAATCATTTTCCATAAGGAACCAGGCCAAATTAAAAGGAAACTGTGATGAACATTATCCATTATTCCCAGAACTATTGAGGCTGAATAAATATAGGAGACAGGAATTTAAAAGTAAAGGAAAATGTATAAAAAATTTTTAAGTTTTTCTATCTCCAAAGTATATAAAGATAATACAATTTAGGAGAACTCTTCTCCAGCAGACTATATGAAGTCAGCAGGAGAAAGTACATTCTGCTTTTGGACTCTTAAGATATGTACCATTCTCAACTTTTGTGATCAGGAAGAAACTCGTCATGAGAATCAGGAGCAAACTTACTGGGAGGGCATAACGGTCTATTTGCTTTTCCTATAAAGTACTTCGATGCAGAACATATCACTGGGAAAGGTGGTAATAGAAACCATTAAAAAATAGAAATAATAACTACACACCAATGGCTCCCCATTTGGCAGATGTAGAGGAAACAGGAGGAAATGTCAGTCAATTAACTTTTCAAAGTTGCTGGATTACATTGTGAATAAATTCAGTGTCCCAGATGGCCAGAAAGAAGTCCCCAACAACTTCCACCTCAGGTCAGAAACACCACCACTGACATCACATCAGTGTTTGGCTCTGGGGACAGCAGATAAACAGAGAGGGGCCGAAACAGCTATCCCTAGTACCTAAAGTAAACATTGTGGAAATATAGTTTGGGTGATTAGTTCACATTTAAGGCAATGACAACAGCACCTTCACTTAGGAGCCCATTAAGGCCAGAAGGGGCCTTCTTAGGAAGAAAACCATTCCTCCTAAGAAAACCAGGAAGAAATATAAACCAAAGGGAAAACATTTTGGTTAATGAAAAGCCAGTAGCAGTATTTACCTTCTAGCTCCCCTCTCAAAATCAAAAGCTGCTGCTGTGGAAATGGTTCCAATGCTGTCAATTGTGAAGCCAGAGCCCTCCGGGGAAAGGAAATACTGTTTATTGGAGAGTAAAAAGAAGGCAAAATATTACAGAGACACCAACAATTTCCCTAAGCAGATGGTGTGCACCAAGAACCTGGCCTGCAATCTCTTTGTGTTCTGGGCCCTCCTGCCTGCCCTGTGTATGACAGGTGCTCAGTCAACATTTGCCAATAGCAATGATGATGAAATTATACTCCATTCAACTGACTCCAGGCCAGATAACCTGCACTTAAATATTACAAATTAACTTTCCTAACCTCTAACATTCAGTGTGCTACTTGAACATTTCTCACTTACAAGACTTCACTCGAAGCTAAAATTAAAAGGAGTTACATTTACAGAAGCAAGCTGACTGTACAATGAGAACTCAGAAATTATGTTCTTTGTTTTGTGGTTCTGAAGATATGTTTTTGGGGGACGTGATGTTAAGCGACAGGGAGCTGTAGAGGGAAAAAGTAAAATCCTGGAACATCTGTTCATCTCATGTTCTGTGGGATAGGTACTGGCAACCCTTTATCAAGTTGTTTTTTTTCTTAGTGTCCCATTGACTTTCATTCATACTATCTTCCAGTTAGTCTGATAAATGCTTTGAATACATGCTGTCTGTTAATTGTCACAACAACTGTGTAATAGGTACTCATGTTATCCCTATTTCACAGGTGGCACTAAGACTTAGAAAATTCAAGTGGCTTGCCCCAGTGTAAGAGCTGAGCTTTTAGTCATTTTACATAATGCCTCTCTGCTCACCACATCTCATTCCTAAGACAAACTTTTGCCAAAGAGGAAAGGTAAGGTCATTTCCAAATGAAGTGAGAGTCAAGTGATTAGAAAAACCTGGGGCAAAAATCCACTAAAGGATTAATATTGGGAGTTAGTAGACTGAGTGCTACTGACTAAATAACTATGTAGACCCAAAAATAATTCAATAGAGAAGATTAAACCCAAAAGGTTTGCAAAGCAAATTAAAAATTGTTTGAAAAAATTACTGACCTTTTAATTTATCAATTTTGTGATGAATCAGGATGTCCTGATTGGTTTAAATTTATACCATCCATTTCTGAAGATATAAATAAGATGAAATTGATTCCTGCTGTGTGTGTGTGTGTGATAAGGCTGAAGGATGTTAGCATTCAGGAACTGCAGTAAAATCCATCACATATTTACTTTTAGAGCAAACAGGAGTAGCGTTGCCTGTTTCACGGCTCACAAGCACTAAGCCTCATTATACATAAATGTATATAATTCTTTTTAAGTCACCTATATTTATGTCTGTGGCCACTCAAAATTTGCAGTTTCCACTTTCATTTTGGTATTACATAGGAAATACTGGAGTATTTCCCATGTAAAAGAGTCTGGGAAAAAACACATATATTAAAAAGCTGTATGTTTATGTTGTTTAATTTTTCATAAAATGAGATAGTCTTTTTTAAAAAATTGATGGCACTGATATGTTCTTCATATCAGTGCTGTTTCCTGCCATTTTTCAGGGAAGGTTGGAGCTGGTGGTTGCTAGGCAGCCAGGACCATTGCTGGGAAAGCCACCTAAGTGAATGATTCCCCGAATAGGAAGGCAGTCCAAGGGATGAGAAATTAACTCTCTGTGGGACCAAGCAACTTAAATTCATTCTCCATCCTCCAATTTATCTGCAATAACACCATCAACTGGTAAGGAACTATCTGGGCCATAAGAATAATAATGGCAGTCCCACTCTCAGGATCCAGGATGTGACAACAGCTCACAGCAGAGACTATGGGGTCAGGGGAGCCTTGGGTCCTGCTGGATGACTTGTCTTCAAAATCCAGCTTCTCTGAAAGACTTGCTCATGACTATTTGCTCTCAGAGAAGCTCCAGAACTAGAAATGTCAGAGCTTGAACTGCAGGACAAGCATAGCAAGGAGAGCTGGGACCTTGGGGCTTTGAGATCAGCCTCACAGGCCCTGTGGCTGGGTTCCTTGGGTCCCTAGCATTAGTGACAATAAAAACAACAACTGTGATGGCTGCCAGTTCCTCTGTCCCGGATTCTGTGCTTAGCATCTTCCTGAATTCTCTCATCTAACCCTTAAAATGGCACTATGAGATTACACTCTTCTCAGCCCCATCTTACAGGTGGGGAAACTGAGGCTCATAAATGTTAAGGAAATGGTCCAAAACACATAACCAATGAGTGGTTATACTAAAACCCAAACCCAGGTCTTTCTGGCTCCAGAGCCATTGTGTTTCTTTCTCTGTCTTCCTGCAAGAAAAGTGGTATGTGTTTCTTTTTAAAAAAACATTGTATTTAAAGTTGATTTAAAATATTTTGTGTGGAGATTAAAGGAATGTAGTTGTTGAAGATATAGAAACAGAAAAACTCAATGTCACTTTTTACAAAGGAAAGGAAGGGAGAGGGGGAAAGGGGAGGGGAGGCAGGCTAGGCTGAAATGGACCCCTGAGAAACTTCCAAAATTTGAAGGTCCATGGAGGAGGATAAACGAGGAAAGAAAATAAGAAAGAGTTGTCATAAAGGTAGGGAAAAAAAGAGTTTATTACCCCAGAATACTAATAATATTACCTAATATTTTTAGCATTATCTGCTAAACACTATTCTAAGCCCTTTACATGTGTGACCTCATTTAATCTTCATAATAGCCCTGAGGTCAGTCCTATTAACCTCATTACTAATAAAGAAACTGAGGCACAAAGCAGTTAACAGACTTGCCCAAGGCCACAGAGCAAGAATGTGGTAAAACCTAAATTTTGACATAGGCTATCTGACATTAGAATCTGAGCTCTTATGCTGATATACTGTGTTTAATCTGTTAGTTTGACCCAAGGTAATATTTTCTTGAAGGAATTAGTATATGTGTATGATCTGGGCTAAATGTTTTTCTTTTCTTTTTTAAAAAATTATTTTATTGTTGTTCAATTACAGCTGTCTGCATTTTCCCCTAACACTACCCCCGACCCCAACCAAACCCACCTCCCTCCCCTCCTTCCACCCTCTCCCTTGGTTTTGTCCATGTGTCCTTTATAGTAGTTCCTGAAAACCCTTCCCCCCATTGTCTCCTCCCCCCTCTCCTCTGGCTATTGTTAGATTGTTCTTTATTTCAGTGTCTCTGGTTATATTTTGTTTGCATTTTTCTTTTGTTGGTTATGCTCCAGTTAAAGGTGAGATCATATATAACAAAACATTCTGTGAGTTTATAAAGCACGAATACTGACTAATTATTGATCACCTACAAAATTTTTTCATAGGGATATATTTCCAATAAAATATTTTTAAACTATAACACAGATACAATTCTAAACTAAACATTAATTATGTTCATGTAATCCTGCATTTTAGTCCAAGGCGTATACAGAAAGCAATAGAACCTCATCCTGAGCATTTTCAACAGAAGCATCATGATATGTACCCTTGCCCTTGAAAGTGTTGGAGTTTCACGTGCAATCCTTTTTACTTTCCTCCAAGTATCAGGGCACTCTCTTACATTAACTTTATAAGCAAAAGGAATAGTTCGCTACCTATATACTTACACTGGACTGTTAGGGCCCTCATTCTTCCTAGAAGAAAGCTTTATTAACTGTATCTAATACCTTGTCCAATGGCTAACTAAAGTTAGAGACCACTATGCAAGCATTCATCCCATTAAATTTGCAGGATGAACACAGACAGACTCAGAAGTCTTCTCAACACTCCTGAGAGCCTCTAATCTTCAATGAGAGAGGTATGCAAGTTTGTTTTTTAATATATTTTATTTTTTAGGCATTTTAATTGATTATGCTATTACAGCATAATAGCTTGGTTATTTATAGCTTGTGCTATTACAGCATGGCTTGGTGATGATGAACTCCTTTAACTTAATTGGTTTCCCTATTATTTCTCCTTTATAACCCCTCCACTCTGCCCCCTAACCCTCCAGCATTTCCCCACCCTCATTTCATGTCCATGGGCTGTACATATAAGTTCATTGAGTTCTCTGTTTCCTATACCATTTTTATCTCTCCCCATGTATTTTATGCCTACTATTCTTCCTTGAACTTTCCCCTCATTCCTCCCTTCCCTCTCCCCATGTAACTTCTTCTGTGTGATATCTTTTTCTCTGATTCTGTTCCTGTTCTGGTTGTTTGCTTAGTTTTTGTTTGTTGTCATTTTACTGTTCATAGTTTTGATCTTCTTTTTCTTAGATAAGTTCCTCTAACATTTTATATAATAATGGCTTGGTGATGATGAACTCCTTTAACTTGACCTTATCTGGGAAGCACTTTATCTGCCCTTTCATTCTAAATGAAAGCTTTGCTGGATGGAGTAATCTTGAATGTAGGTCCTTGCCTTTCATGACTTGGAATACTTCTTTCCAGCCCCTTCTTGGCTGCAAGGTTTCTTTTGAGAAATCAGCTGATACCTTATTGTCACTCCTTTGTAAGTAACTCTATCCCTTTCTCTTGCTTCTTTTAGGATTCTCTATTTGTATTTAATCCTGAGTAACCTAATGATGATGTGCCTTGCTGTGTTCCTCTTTAGGTCCAACTTCTTTGGACTCTCTGGGCTTCCTGGACTTCCTGGAAGTCTATTTCTCTTGCCAGGTTAGGAAAGTTCTCCTTCATTATGTTGTCAAATAAGTCTTCATTTTTTTTGCTCTTCCTCTTATCTTTTTGGCACTGCTGTGATTCAGATGTTGGAACATTCAAGGTTGTCCCAGAGGTTCTAAGCCTCTCCTCATTTTTCTGAATTCTTGTTTCTTCATTCTGTTCTGGTCGAATGTTTATTTCCTCCTTCTGTTCCAAACCGTTGATTTGAGCCCCAGTTCTCTTCCCTTCACTGTTGGTTCCTTTTACTTCACTTTGTATAGCTTTCACTTTTTTCTCTACTTTGCAATCATACTCAACCTTTTCTGTGAGCATCCTGACTCTCAGTCTTTTTTACTCTGCTTCTGATAGGTTGGCTATCTCTTTGTCACTTAGTTGTATTTTTTTCTGGAGCTTTGATCTGTTCTTTCATTTGGGCCATATTTTTTTTTTGTCATGGCATGCCTGTTACATAGTAAGGGGCAGAGCCTTAGGTATTTTCCAGGGCAGGCAATCCATGTGGCTGAATTGTGATGCTGTATGTGTGGGAGGTGTCAGAGAAGGAACAATGTTGTTTACTCAGCTTTCATTTGACTTTCAGTCACTTCCCCTGCTACCCACAAGCAAATTGGGCCCTTCTGGTACTGATTCCCAGGTGGGTGGTTTTGTGTATGTTATAGGACCCTGAGGGTCTCTCCAATGAACTCTCCTGTGAGGCTGGGAGTTTCTCCTGCTGACTCAACCACCAGAGATTTTTTCAGTCAGAGGCTTTGAGGCTTTATTTCCCCATGCTAGAATCCTGGGTTGTGCAGTCTGTCTCCCTCCCCAGTTGTTCCTCCTGGTTTATCCACATGAAAATATGGGAATGCCCACCCGAGTCCTCCAGCCACTGCCTTTTCATGAGTCCTCTCCACTCAGGCTGCCTGTATCCACCCCTCCGGCTGGTCTGGATGAATGTTTCTTCTTTAACTCCTTGGTTGTGAGACTTCCATACAATTGAATTTTCTGGCACTTCTGGTTATGTTTTGTTTCTAATTTTTTTGTTGTCCTTCTTTTGGTTGTACAAGGAGGCAAAGTGTATCAACCTATGCCTCCATCTTGGCCAGAAGTTGAGGTATGCACATTTGAACTAATATACCATCTCTGGCTGAGCCAGGTGTCTCCAGTAGACTTACTTAAGTATTTATTACACATCCAATAACTGCTACAACATTTGCAGAGCTAACTTTACAAAAATTTTTGCAATGTTTCTCAGCCTGTGGCTCATGGATGGACCACCCACACATTAAAAACCTTCATCCATTTGGGAGAATTAACATCATTAAAATGTCCATACTACCCAAAGCAATTTACAGATTCAATGCAATACCTATTAAAGTACCAATGGCATATTTCACAGACATAGAACAAACACTTCAAAAATTTATATGGAACCATAAAAGACCCCGAATAGCAGCTGCAATGTTAAGAAAGAAGAACAAAGTAGGAGGGATCACAATACCTGATATCAAACTGTATTACAAGGCCACTGTAATCAAAACAGCCTGGTACTGGCATAAAAACAGGCACATAGACCAATGGAACAGAATAGAGAACCCAGAAATAAACCCAAATCTCTACAGTCAATTAATATTCGACAAAGGGGGCAGTATCATAAAATGGGGTAAAGATAGCCTCTTCAACAAATGGTGTTGGGAGAACTGGACAGCTACATGCAAAAAAATGAAACTCGAGCACCAACTTACATCATACACCAAAATAAATTCAAGGTGGATAAAAGACTTAAATATAAGCCATGACACCATTAAAGTCCTAGAGGAGAACATTGGCAGGAAAATCTCAGATATTTCACGCAGCAACATTTTTACTGATATGTCCCCTAGAGCAAGGACTATAAAGGAAAGAATAAACAAATGGGATCTCATCAAAATAAAAAGCTTCTGCGCAGCTAAAGAAAACAGCATTAAAATAAAAAGACAACCAACTGTATGGGAAAACATATTTGCCAATGATACCTCAGACAAAGGTTTAATCTCCAAAATATACAAAGAACTCACACGACTTCACTCTAAGAAGACAACTAACCCAATTAAAAAATGGGGAAAGGACTTGAACAGACACTTCTGCAAGGAGGACATACAGAGGATCCAGAGACACATGAAAAGATGCTCAATATCACTAGCTATCAGAGAGATGCAAATTAAAACTACAATGAGATACCACTTTACACCGGTGAGAATGGCTATCATAAACAAAGCAATAAACAACAAATGTTGGAGAGGGTGTGGGGAAAAGGGGACTCTGGTCCACTGTTGGTGGGATTGCAGACTGGTACAACCATTATGGAAAACAGTATGGAATTTTCTCAGAAAACTAAAATTGGACTTGCCTTTTGACCCAGCAATTCCACTGCTGGGATTGTATCCTAAGAACCCTAAAACACCAATCCCAAAGAACCTATGCACCCCAATGTTCATAGCAGCACAATTTATGATAGCCAAGAGTTGGAAGCAACCTAGATGCCTATCGGTAAATGACTGGATCAAAAAGCTATGGTACATTTATACAATGGAATTCTACGCTGCAGAAAGGAAGAAGGAGCTCCTACCCTTTGCAACATCATGGATGGAATTGGAAAACATTATGCTGAGCAAAATAAGCCAGACAGTGAAAGACAAATACCATATGATATCACTGTTAACAGGAATCTAAACAACAAAACAAACAAGCAAGCAAAATATGACCAATGACACCCAAATATGGAACAGGCTGACAGAGTCCAGAGTGGAGAGGGGAGAGAATCACAGGGGAAAAGGGGATGGACTCACATGAAGAAATATAAAGAACACGTGGAGAATAACTAAGGGTGGGGAGTGGAAATGGGAGGCAGATGGGGAACATGGTGGGGGCGGGCAGGGCTGGGAATATAAGACAAAAAACTGTACTTGAACAAGAATTAAATTTAAAATTTTTTTAAATTTTAAAAATTTTTAGATTTTTTAAAAAATAAAATAAAAACCTTATCCGTGAGTTAATTGTTAAAGCTGGATAATTCAATGGTATTCATTCTACTATTTTATCTACTTATATATATGTGAAACATTCAGTTTTGTCAGGTATGCAGACCTAATGGATTTAGAATACCTGGTGTAAGGAGGCCTGGGAATGTGAATGTATTACAATAGGCTAACCAGCATGATTTTTATGTACTCAACAGTTGATTTCTTAAAAGTGAGTCTTAACCTTAGCAACATATTTACCTGGAGAGCCTTAAACATGCTAATGTCCAGGCCATACCTGAGGCTAATGGAATCAATCTCTGGGGGTACAAACTTGGTATCTGTGTTTTTTTTAATTACACAGATAGTCCCACAGCCCAGTGGCCTGAGATTTTGATATCTGGCTTAAAGATTCCTCAGAAATAGATCCAGAGGTGAAAATTTGTGTGCAGGTGACTTATTAATTATGTGTTCTGGAAAGTCAGGGTGGAAGTAGGGAATCCAGACTAAGAAGGGAAGGAAGTCAAACTGGAGGGCCACCTCAACACAGACAGTGTCAGCCTCATCCCAGCAGGAGCTGCAGAGTGGACCCTATGCCTCAGAGCTATTTCCTCCCCAAAGGAAAAAAGAAGGGAGTTTTCTAATCCTCACCTTGTACCAAGTGGTTAAGGGTTACCCCAGAAAGAGATAAATTCCCAGGTACTTCTGGCTCTGTGAAGTACAAGAAAAGTCCAAGGACAGGCCCTGGCTGGTGTGCCTCAGTGGATTGAGTGCTGGTCTGCAAACTAAAAGGTCACCAGTTCGATTCCCAGTCAGGGCACATGCCTGGGTTGTGGGCCAGTTCCCAGTAAAGGGTGAGTGAGAGGCAACCACACATTGATATTTCTCTCCCTCTCTTTCTCCTTCCTTTCCCCTCTCGCTCGAAATAAATAAATAAAGTCTTTAAAAAGAAGAGAGACTAATTAGTTTCTTTTTTAAAAAGCCCAAGGACAGTCGTTCTGTTACTGAAGGAAGTAAAGCCCAATAAAGGTAGCAGGAGCGGGGACCACCAAACAGAAATGCTAACATGGTCTCCAAAGAGACCTGGGAGAGCACGAATATGACCCACCACATCCTTCATTATAGCAGCTAAAACAATTGTTTAGCTGAATCATGACAAAAAGCAGAGTTAGGTACCACATTGACACACTGGTCACCTTATTTTTGAGTAACATTCAGTTCTGTCCCATATTCTTTGACAACTTTGTTAACAAGCAGGCTTCATTTTAAGTCTGAATTGTTTGGTAAGGACTAAATGGTGCATTATAGCAAGAAAAACTCTGAGCTCAGGTTGGAAAAGTATTATGTTCAAGTAATGATGTTAACCACAAGCAGACAAGAAGGCAACCACAGTACTATTGGAGAATTTTAATGTCCAAGGGACCATTAGGATGCCTGGAAGCTCTTTGAAAATACTGATGGCTGGGCTTCACCTCCAGACATTATAATTTAATTATCTGAGGGGGCCCTGGCATTTGTGTTTTGTTAAAAGCATTTCAGGTGCTTCTACTGTCCGAAGAAGCACAGTAAGATTCAGTATGAACTGCCATGCTATTTCCTAGGAATTATTTTCAGGCATACTTTAAAATAATGAAAAAAGTCTCCATAAAACAAATTTTTTATTTATAATTACTTTCTTAGTCTCATGAAAGTGTCTTTTAAAACACGAATAGCAGAATACACTGTCCTTTATAAGGTTTAGTCATTGCAAACTCTTCACTTGCCTTGTGTAAATAAACTTTTAATTCTTGTCACACATCCTTTAAGTAATTACATATATTGCTATAAGATAACAGTCCTTACCTATGAAAAACATTGCTGTGATGTATACATTTGCAATTTGGAAGGCAAAATAATAATTCATCATGTGATTATTCAGTATCACTGCATTTTACATGGTGATTTTGCAATATCACGCCTACTGGTTACAGTATGTCACAAACTTGCATGCCATCTTGTGGAGGATGGTGCAAGTTGTGTAAATATGAAGAAAATACTTCCCCAAAATACTTATTGAAAATCTGACTGTGGTTTCCTCTGTACTTCTGGCTTTCATGGAGAGAGCTAAAGATTACTTTCTGGATAATTAGAGGCTTTCTTAAAATCTGTTTTTCTCCAATTATATGTGACTTCAAACAAAACTGTTTTTTATCTTGAATAACCCAGATAATTGCCTCAGCTCTAAATTTATTTGGCCAGTACATGCCTAAACTAAGTGATATTTCCCCACATACCAGAATTTCCAAGAATGTAATAATACACTGTCTGATTTAAACTTTTCCCCTCTTTCTCTTGGTGTCAGAATGAGATAAAATTTTAAGGTGATATTAGGGTTGAAAATCAAGTCATGTGGGGCAACTCAGAAATAAATCATTAGGGTAAATAGCCAAAAGATGTTGTTCTATTTTTAATTTTTTGAGGAACCTCCATACTGTTTTCCATAGCAGCTGTACCATTATGCCTTCCCACCAACATGCACAAGGTTTCCAGTTTCTCCACATCCTTGCCAGCACTTATTGTCATTTTTTAAAAAATAATAGCCAAACTGACAAGTGTGAGGTGATATCTATTGTGGTTTTGACTTGCATTTCCTTGGTATTTTCAGGCATACTTTAAAATAATAAAAAATTATTCAAAAAACAAATGTTTTATTTATAATTCCTTTCTTAAAAAAATCCTTTTAAAGATGAATAGCAGAATACAGTGTCCTTTATAAGGGTTAGTCATCAATATTAATAGTAGCGATATTGAGCATTTTTTCATATACTTTGTGACCATTGGCATGTCTTCTTTGGAGAACTGTCTTTTCAAGTCCTTAGCTCATTTTTTAATTAGATTATTAGTTGTTTGTTTGGTTTTGCTATTGAGTTGTAGGAGTTCCTTGTACATTTTGGAATGTAATCTCATCAATAGCTGATAGTTTGCCAATATTTTCTACCATCCTGTAGGTAGCCTTTTCACTATATTGATTATTCCTTTTTCTGTAGTCCCATTTGCCTATTTTTGCTTCTGTTGCCTGTGTTTTTGTTGTCATATCCATGAAACCAAAGACCAGTGTCATGAAGCTTTTCTTCTCTGTTTTCTTCTAGGAGATTTACGGTTTCAGATCTTATTCTAAGGTCTTTAATCCATTTTGAGTTGATTATTATGTATGATATAAGAGTTAAGTTTCATTCTTTTGTATGGGAATATCCAGTTTTTCAGCACCATTTATTTTACAGACTATTCTTCCCCCATCATATATCCTTAGTACCTTTATCAAAATCAGTTGACTATATATTTATAGATATATTTATGAGCTTTCTAGTCTATTCTGTTTGTCTCTATGTCTGTCTTTATACCAGTCTTTATTGCTTTCATTTTCTTTATAATGAATTTTGATATCAGGAAGTGTGATGCTTCCAGCTTTGTTTTTCTTTCTCAAGATTGTTTTGGGTATTAATGGCCTATTGTAGTTCCATATGAATTTTAGAATTATTTTTTTATTTCTGTCAAAAAATTGCCATTGGGATGTTGATAGGACTGCATTGAATTTGTAGAATTGAAATCAGGATCTTGAAAAGATATTAGCCCTCAAAAATCACAGCATTCTTCACACTAGCCAAATGTAGAAACCACCTAAATATCTATTGACAGATAAATTTTAAAAAATGGTATATACACACAATGGAATATTATTCGGCCTTTAAAAAGAAGAAAATACTGCAATATGCTACAAAATGGATAAACCTTGAGAGCATATACTAAGCGAAATAGCCAGGTTCAAAAGTACAAATACTGCATGATTCCATTTACATAGGATGTAGAGATGCAGAGACCAAAATGGTTGCCAGCAGCAGGCAGGAAGGGGAAATAGGGAGTGGCTACTGAGAGAGTTTAAATCTTCAGTAATGAGAGATGAGTAAGCTCTGGAGCTCTGCTGTACAATCTTGCGCTTATAACTAATAATGTTATAACATATACTTAAAAATTGTTAAGAGAGACTTTATATTAAGTGGTGCTACCAAATAAATTTTAAATTTGAAAAAATGAAGTGAATCATTCAGGTTATCCTACAAACATTTCCAGAAAGTCTTTCATGAATCAAGAAGAATAAGACCAGGACTTCCGCCAAGATGGAGGCATAGGTGGAAACACTGTGCCTTCTCCCACAACCAAGTTTGACTACAACAAAGGTTTGGAGAACAAAGACACAGTCAAAGAACAGAAAATTGAATTATACGGAAGTCTGACAACAACGAACTTTTCAACCGGGACGGTAAGAGGGGAAGAGCCAGCAGCGGAGCAGGGTCAGGCAGGAAAGATCCCCAGACCTAGGTGCACAAATAGCCTGGACCCAGTCAGGGTGTGGGGCAGACTGACCGCGGTCGGTCGCACATTCGTGCACAGTGAGACGGACAAGGCAGGCCTCAGGGGGCGAACCCAGTGGTGGAGGGCTGATGGCGGTGACACACTCGAGTGCAGTTGGGATGAAACGCACGGGCCCGGGTGAAGGTGACAGCTGCGACACCTGTGGGGGCCGCAGTGGGAGGCAGCAGATAGGACTCCATTGCTCCTCTTTGGCCCTGCCCCCACATACAACGTCACAACCCAGCGACTGAGTTGCCCCTCCCTGGTGAACACCTAGGGCTCCGCTCCTCATATGTAACAGGCCCATACAGTCCAAAATATGGCTCAGGAAGAATTCAAAGCCCCAGAGCCGATAACTCTGAGTGACAGAGAGATTGCCAGCCTCTCAGAAGCACAGTTCAAGACACTGTCTATCAGGATGCTCACAGAACTGGTTGATTATAGTCACAAATTAGAGGAGCATATGAAGGCTAAACTAACTGAAATGAAGGGAGATGCACAGGAAACCAATAGTGATGGAAAGGAAACTGGGACTCAAATCAATGGAATGGACCAGAAGGAAGAACAAAACATCCAACCAGAAAAGAATAAAGAAACAAGAATTCAAAAAAATGAGGAGAGGCTTAGGAATCTCCAGGACATCTTTTTTTTTTCTTTTTTTTTAAATATTTTATTTATTTATCTTTAGAGGGGAAGGGGAGGAGAGAGGAAGAGAAACATCAATGTATGGTTGCTTCTCATGCATCCCCTGCTGGGAACTTGCCCCTGCCGGGAACTGGCCTGCAACCCAGGCATATGCCCTGACTGGGAATTGAACCGCGATCGTCTGGTTCGCAGGCCTACACTCAATCCACTGAGCTACACCAGCCAGGGCTCCAGGACATCTTTAAACGTTCCAACATCTGGATTATAGGGGTACCAGAAGGGGGAAAGAAACAGCCACGAGTGGAAAACTTATTTGAACAAATAATAAAGGAGAACTTCCCCAGTCTGGCAAAGGAAACAGACTTCCAGGATATCCAGGAAGCTCAGAGAGTCCCAAAGAAGGTGGACCCAAGAAGGAACACACCAAGGCACATCATAATTACATTAGCCAAGACTAAAATGAAGGAGAGAATCCTAGAAGCAGCAAGAGATAAGGGGACAGTCACCTACAAAGGAGTTCCCATCAGACTGTCAGCTGATTTCTCAAAAGAGACCTTACAGGCAAGAAGGGGCTGGAAAGGAGTATTCCAAGTCATGAAATCCAAAGACCTACATCCAAGCTTGCCCTATCCAGCAAAGCTTTCATTTAGAATGGAAGGACAGATAAAGTGCTTTCCAGATAAGGTCAAGTTCAAGGAGTTTGTCCTCACCAAGCCCTTATTATATGAAATGCTAAAGGGACTTATCTAAGAAAAAGAAGATGAAAAATATGAACAGTGAAAGGACAGCAAACTCACTGTTATTAACAACTATACCTAAAACAAAAGCAAACCAAGAGGACAGCTAGATCAGGAGTGGAACCATATAAATGAAGAACACATGGAAGGTTAGCAACAGGGGAGTGGGAGGAGGAGAAGGGGGGAGAAGGTACAGAAAATAGCATAGATGGTAGGTAGAAAATAGATATGGGGGAGGGCAAGAATAGTAGGGGAAATATAGAATCTAAAGAACCTGAGACATGTGGTTATAAACTAAGGGGGGAGAATGGTGGGGGAGGGAGTGTGCGAGTGGAGGGGAATGAAGGGGGGAATAGAACAACTGTAATGGTATAATCAATAAAATATATTTTTTAAAAAGAAGAAGAAGAAGACCACTGTTTATGTGAAGGAAAAACACATATTCAGATAATACAATTTTATGAGAATTGATATGTCTAGGCTATGACAAACCAATTAGGTAAAAGTAAATCATTCCCTCGCTATGTTAATTGACATCAAGCAACAAAAAAAAAAGGTTGTTTTTCTAATAGGAACAAAAAGTTTTTTTAAAAAGAATTTGGGCAAAGATTTATGTAGGTAGGCACTCTCAAAGTGAAGTGATGTTGATTTCTGATTAATGTTTTAAATATGGACAGAACATTTGTTTGTTTTATCTTGTTGGATGTTCAATACAGCTGTTGACTTTGAACAGGATAATAATTGCTGAATCTTCATTTTTCTCCTATAAATAGACTCAAATTATGAATTTTTGAATAGTGGTTCCTGGGTTGGCTGTTCCCCCCAAATTTTTGACACTGCCTGTGGCTCATTAAAGGGATCCACAAAGAGCTCTTCCTGCTCCCAATAAGATGGCCACCCACCTTTATTCTCTCCTCAACAACATCAAATGCATCACTGCTATATACTTCTGAAGAGATTGCTCTCAAGCAGTCGTTAGTTATAATCAGTGCAACTGTCCCCATTGTGCTCCTTTTAAGAGATGATCAGGATATGTTTTGTTATGGCTCACATACTTCAGTCATCCCAAGAAACTCATCACCAGGACAATTACTTATCCCATCTGATACCCCAAATCTCCCACAGTGCCCTCAAGAACTCAGTCTCTCATCAACAAACTCCTCTATATTCTCCCCACCCCTTCTCTGAATGTTCCCCTTGCCTTTCACACTTATCAGGACAATTCATTCTCCCTCTCTTGGAAGCAGCAGATTCATGCTTCTCCTCTTTACCCAAATCTCCAGCATTCCCCAGTCTCTTCCTTCTCCCTACTCTGCTGTTAAGACTTGTGCTTTCTATTTCACTGAGAAAAGTAGAAGCAATTTTTTAAAAGCATTCTCTTGCCAATCTATTTTAAACCATTGATTATCATTTAAAAAATTACAATCTACTTTCTTATAGAATTTCTTATTTCCTTCCTTGCTTCATTTGGCTCCATTATGCTAGGCAGCATATATCAAAATATATGTCTGTATCCTCCTACTAAAATGTCAGCCCCATGAAGGCAGGGATTCTTAACTGATTTCCTCACTGCTGAAGTGCTGGGAACCCCTCTGCTTGGTTTCAGAAACTATAACTGCCCCCTCCATGTCTAAGGATGAGTGAGCGATCTCCAGAAAGTGAGCCACATGGAGACAATGATTGTCTCTGGTAGCCAATGCTGCCTCTGCTTCCTCCCCTGCCCCCAATGCTTGGTTGGTTAGTCTATGACAGGCACGACCCCTCAGAGGGAGGGCAACCTAAGCAAGACACGATTACTTGGGAGGCCATCATGGTAGGACTTGGGGGGCTGCAACAAAGAGGGAGTGGTGGACCCTCACCTCCTGGCTATTCTGACATAGCCAAGCCCCCAGGTCCTCTGGGAGAAGCACTTCTTGACTCTAATCCACTTAAGCCTAAAAACCTATGGTGGCGAAGGCGGTGAAACCCTCTTCTGGAAAGGGCAGGTTCTCCTCATAATCAGGCCTAAGAAAGAATATGTAAAATCCTGTGAAACTTGATTTGTTTAGAATGTTTTTATTTAAATAATAAGGTTCCAAGGAAGAAGGTTGTTTCTCAAAGTTTTATGGCTCTTGAGCTATCTGACCCTGACTGAGAATAAGCCCTCATAGTTCTTTGAATGCTATCTATTGTTTGATCCTGCATTCTTGTGCAAACGAACCCAATACAAGCCCCTTGAGGAAGGGGCTCTTGGCCCTTCCCCTTTGAGGGTTCATCCACCTTTCCTTCCCAAGCAGATCATGTCTTGGTAGTTTCACTTTCATCCGTGGTGAATGGCAGGGCGGGGGGGGGAGGGGGAGACACTTTACCAGCAAAGTTGCCCCCACACTGAAGCCCCACACTGAAGCACCACTTCCTTACACACTGCTTGGCATTTACACAGGCCCCCCCCTTAGTTATTGGTAGTGCACAGTGGCCCAAAAATATTAAATGGAAAATTCCAGAAACCAATAATTCATTAGTTTTAAATCACATGCCATTTTGAGTAGCATGAAGAAATCTTGTGCCATCTCTTGTCAATCATTCTTTTGTCCAGCACCTCTTACTATAGACCAAGCAGACCTTTCCTGCACATTAGTCAGTAGCAGCCATCTTGGACATCAAATACTTGTAGTGCTTGTGTTTAAGTCACCCTTATCTTACTTAATAATGGCCTCAAATATCGACAACTCAGATATGTCAAAAAGAAGCCATGAAGTGACTCTTTGAGTGAAAAGGTGAGTACAGCCTATTGTTATAATTATTTTATTTTATTGTTAGTTATTGTCATTAGTCTCTTAATGTATATTATTTATAAATTAAACTTTATATTGGAAAAAGCACAGTACAAATAAGGTTCAGTACAATCCGTGGTTTCAGGCATCCACTGGGGGGTCTCCAGTGTATCCTCATCTGATAAGAGATGACTACTGTAAATACTCAGTAAATAATTGTTGGATGCACAAGAGAATGAACATGCAACTTCTATTCCTATTAAACTTTCTGTATGCATCCCTTTGTACCTCGTATTCTTCTGTTTATATAGATGAAAAACTGCGCTCCTAACATCAGGCTCCCCTCCATGCACTGATGCCATTTCCCATTGCCAACTCAAGGCCATCACTCCAGCAACCGTTGCCACTATCTCTCACAGTGTTAATTTTCTCCTCTCTACTGGATTATTACTACCAACATACAACATGCTATAATATTTCTCATCATTCAAACATTGGAAATTGCCTTGATTTTACATCTTCCTCAACATACTGCCCAGTTTCTCTGCCCTGCTTTTTAAGAGAACTCTGAAATTCATCTATGCTCACTGTTTCTACTTTCCTCACCTCTGAGTCTCTTGAAGCTTCCTCAGTCATATTTTCATTCTCACTACTCCACTGAACTACTGCACTTATCAAGGTCACCAAAGATCTCCATTTAGTTCACTCACCGAACACCTGCTATATGCTAGACCATGTACCTGAGTTCTAGCAATTAACATATTGCCACCTTTGGTGGTAAATAATCTCAGTTCTCATCACCTCAGCAATTCAGCAGCACTTGCTCAATCCCCTCCTGAGATAAATCTTCTTGGGCTTCTGGGAGACACGCTATGCTGCTGATTTTCCTTTTCCTGACTGGTTCTACACAGTTTTATTTTCTCAGTCTTCTTCCTCTTTCTATCTTTCAAATGTTGGGGCACTTTGAGGCCCAGTCTTTGAACTGTTTTCTCCTCTCTTATATCCACACTTAACTTCCTAGGTAATCTCATTTCATTCTCAACAATAAGTACTAAGTGTTGACTGGAAACCATAAATTGATGCTCCAGTACCCATGTCTTTGCTGAACTTCAAAAATTTTAATCAAACTACCTATACTTTTTGAATGTCTACCTGGATTCCCAATCTCGGCATGCCTAAAACAAAGCACTTGATTTTCTTCCTTTACCCCACTCCTCCTCAAGAGTTCCTTCAGCCAAAAAACCCAGAAGCCTTCTTGATTTTCCTCTTTTCTTTACACTGTATGTCCAATTTGTCTGCAAGTCTGTCAACATTACCTTTAAAATATATGCAAATTGCCTTGTTTAGTAGTGGAGTTTACTACATCTTACTTTGAAATACATGAATAAAATAGGATTGATGAATGAATACAAGGATGGGTAGCTGAGTGATGATAAACATGAAAAATATTAAATATACAAACTACTGATGGATATAAGGATGTTCACTCTTTCAATTTTTTTACCTTTCAACTTTTCTATGTGTTTGAAATTTTTCATAATAAAATGTTGGAGAAAAAATTGTAAATTCCAATGACTTCTCACCCCCCAACTGCTGTCATCCTAGACCAGGTCATCATCTCTCACCTAACTATTGCAATCAGCTGTAAATGATCTTTCTTCTTCCAATCTTACCTCTTCAGTCAAACTTTTTCAAAAAAAAGCCTAGCATAATCTTCTTAAAATGTAAATATTATTATTTGTTCCTCTACCCAAAAGACTTCCACCTTAATCAAAACAAAATCCAGTCCTTAGTAATATTTAAAAGGATTTGGTATTCTGGCTGCTGGCTATTCCACCCTCATCTTCTGAACTCTCTCACTCTTTCCTTTTCACTTGCATTTGTTTCTTTGTAGTTCCTTAAATATGCTAAGCCTGTTTCTGCCTCAGGGCTTTTAAACTTGTGACTGCTGACTTTTTTTGCAATATCCTACCCCAATATATGTGCCTAATTACCTCCCTCACTTCATTCAGGTCCCTAATCAAATGTCTCCTCCACAGAGAGGACCTTTCTAACCATCCTATCCAAAATAATACACACCATTGCTCTTTCTTCTCATCACTCTCCTTCCCTTTGCCCTACTTTATTATTATCTTTATCACACCACTTACTATCTGACATTATATCATTTATTTGCACCTTTGGTTGTTTAATTTTCTTCACTAGACTGTAAGCTCCCTGAGGTTATATGCCACATTCAATATTTTCTTCTCAGCACCTAGAACAGAATAGTCACTCAAGAACTATTCGTACAATGGATAAATTGAGGTCTCAAAACAGTTCTCCTTTGCAGTTAATATGTTTAAATATTTTAAAATTCTATTACGTGTCAAAATATTTAAAACTATTTTTGGAATATATTTTATTTTATGGCCTTTCACACTGATTTTAAGTTTTATTTATTAAGCACTTCATAGACATTAGATTATTGTTGTAAAGAAGACAGACCCAATTCCTGCTTTCATGAGAGACTTTTTTTTAAATGATGGCAAAGTATGATTAGTGTTGTAAGAACGCAAAACAAAATTATTTCTCTGCCAAACAACAACCCAAACTAAAAATTAGTTGTTTTTGAATCATTCCTCTTTCTATAAATGTTTTCAGAGAAATATGGTTTAACATTGCCAACATGGACAAAATGAGAAAAGATTTTGAAATTTTTGGATTATAAATAGACTCTGTCTACATCAGATGCAGTTAAGGAAGACTGACTAGTTTTGATAGGCTAGTTCAACACAGTCTCATTACAGTAAGCAGCATTTGGTTTTGAATTATAGAGCTTCTATTTAGGCCCTTATAATAGCAGCTATTTGCTAAATCAACCTCCTTCATTCTCAATCCCTGTGAGTTTGTGGTCCAGACCCTTCCCACCTAAAATTCCTGCTGGTCATGTGACCTAGGCCTAAGCCAATCAGTGCATTATTTCTACCTTGCCACAGTATTTGGTTAAGGACTAGAGGTTAAGAGCATGAGGTAATCAGAGCACTGAAGATGCCCTGAGCTCAAGGAGAGAACTTCAGATGGGTCTTAAGCTGGTGGGGTGTAGGGACTTAGATTCCTGCCCTTTCCATGTTACCAAATGAAAGACAGATAAGACTGAAGTTCATGGGTCCTATAGTAAATTTGCTTACATTATGCCTTGCCTACATAATGTGAACCCAGAATTCTGCTGTGCTGTAAGCACTGTCTTTTCAGTTATTGCAGCCAAAACTTCCATTTGGGTCAAGGTTTCACTTAGTTGCAACCACAAGGATTCTAATATACTTTCTGAGTGATTAAGGAAGAAACAGACTTTGATTTATTAATTCTATCTACAAAATATGTACAGAAATGACATGATCTAATGCTTTCAACAGTTGAATACATTTTTACCTATTTGATATGTTTCCCTACATACAGGAAACTTACAAAAATTGAAAGTGTAGACACTATTTAAAGGACAATATTGGGCCTTTTCCCTAAAATTATTATACTTAAAAACGATCTGCTAAAATCAGAATTGGCATCCAAAATTATAAAGCAAAATTCATATACCCTTGTTTCTAGCTCAATAAACTCATCTTTTTTCCTCTTTAATGTTTGCTTTACAGCTGAGTTAGAAAAAAGAAGTATATAATTAAAATACTCAGATCCATAATTATGAGCTTTAATGCAGTATAATTGTTGAATCATTTGATGATTCCACCACTAATTATGCCTTTTAGAATTTCCAAATATCACTTTACCATAAAATCTGATTATTGTCAGCCTTCAGTCAATATACTTGACTGAATGGAAAATATTATTTATTTCCATATATAGTCTATGGCCTATATCCATAGCATTTATTTTATCAGAAGGAAAAATAATGAAACCATAGAAATAGGTTATTATTTGTCATGAAATGGTATATCTTTTAAAAAATATTTTATTTATTTATTTTTAGAAAGAGAGGGAGGGAGGGAGAAAGAGAAGGAGAAAAACATCAGTTAGTTTGCTCCCAACCAGGGATATGGTCCAAAACCCAGACATGTGCCCTGACTGGAAATCGAACCAGACAATGCCCAACCCACTGAGCCATGCCGGTCAGGGCAAATGGTGTACCTTTTTATCTTTTAAGGACTACCATAACACTTTCATAAATTATTTTTTTAGAATTTTTAAAATTTTTTTCCAAAAAATTATTGGAATGCTGGTTAGGCTGATTATTTCTTTATCCTCTCATATAATTCCCAAAAGAAAATAAAAAATGTGTTAAAGAGATGATAATAGATCTAAAATCTATAGACTAAGATTTGTCATCAACTTTGTGATACCTTGGATGAGATAGTTTACTTGAAATGGAGATACTAAAGTTTATTTCATGTCAACATGCTAGTTCTATGCCAATTTTATTTTCCCTAACCTCAACCTCACTTTCATCCTTCTCCACTGTTGCTATCTTCACGCTGCTTGGTCTCAAAGCCCGGGCTTCTTTTCACAAGTTTGATAGACACAATAGGGCATAACACACTATTTGAAAGATAACGTTTAGGGTAAATGTTTATTTCACCATTAAGAGAGGAAAAGACAGAATACATGTTGAATAAGATGAATCTCTGCCCCACTTCTTATTCATGACTGTCTGCAGCATCCACATGGCCTCAAGAAGTAGGATTTTTAAAGTAGAATTGAATTGAAATAATCTATTTTGACTTCCAAAATGGACTTTTAGTGAAATAAACAATAAGAAAGACACATGCTTTCACCTCACCACCAATTCTCCCACCATCATCGAGCCAGAACGGTTGAAAAGATGATCCTGGCAGCGGTGGATGGGGTTGTACTATGGATGGGGTATGTTGTGGACAGTAGGGGTAGAGTTGAGACTCATGGAAGCATCAGGAGAACCTCTTGCAGGGCGGAGTAAGGTCAGCCACCCGTCACTCAGGGATCTCATGGAAAACAAACGCAGTAAAATCTCAGACATTGCACATATCATCTTATCAGATGTATTTCCCCGGGCAATGAAAACAAAAGAGAAAATAAACAAATTGAGTATATTTTGTTTCCTTCAACAGGTTCTCAATTTTAAAATTGATAGTTTTGGTTTTCAAAAATTGATTTATTGTTTTCTTTTAGCATACACCTTTAATTTTATTTGCAGCTGGCCCTTATCTTTTGATCCTCTGTAGGTTTTTATTCTGTGCCTGAACTCTAGAGATAAATCTGAATGTGCAGATAGCTCTTGTTTTTCCATCAAGAATTATCTGTTTTGTATTATTTTTATTCAGATAATTAAATGTGAAGCTCATAAAAATAAATAAACAAGTGAGGCTATATCAAACTAAAAAGTTTTTGCACAGCAAAGGAAAACATTGACAAAATGAAAACACAGCCCACAAAATGTGAGAACATATTTGCCAATATATCTGATAACGGGTTAATATCCAAAATTTATAAAGAACTTGCAAAACTCAACAAAAGAAACAAACAATCCAATTTTTAAAAAATAGGCAAAAGGGGCAGAAGCATAAAATACAGTAAAAATAGATTCTTAATGGAAGAACAGACAAAGTGCTTCCCAGATAAGGTAAAGTTAAAGGAGTTCATCATCACCAAGCCCTTATTATATGAAATGTTAAAGGGACTTAGCCAAGAAAAGGAAGAAAATCAAAACTATGAACAGTAAAATGACAACAAACTCACAACTATCAACAACCAAGTCTAAAAAACAAAAACAAACTAAGGGAACAACTTGAACATGAACAGATTCACAAAAATAGAGATCACATGGAGTGTTATCAGCAGGGAGGGAGCAGGGAGAAAGGAGGAAAGGGTACAGGGAATAAGAAGCATAAATGATAGTTACAAAATAGAAAGGGGTGTTAAGAGTAGTATGCGACATGGAGAAGCCAAAGAATTTATATGTCTGACCCATGGACATAAACCAAGGTCGGGGAATGATGGTGGGAGGTGGGTACAGGGCAGAGGGCAATAAAGGGGAGAAAAAATGGGACAACTGTAATAGCATAAACAATAAAATATATTTAAAAAATAAATGGTGTTGGGAGATCTGGACAGCTACATGCAAAAAAAAAAAAATGAAACTTGACCACCAACTTATACCATACACAAAAATAAACTCAAGATGGATAAAAGACTGAAATATAAGTCATGATACCATAAAAGTACTAGAGCAGAACATAGGAAAATCTGTGATATTCCACACAGCAATATTTTCACCAATATGTCCCTTAGAGCAAGGGACAAAAAGGAAAGAATAAACAAATGGGACTTCATCAAAACAAAAAGCTTCTGTATAGCTAAAGCAAAATGAAAATGGAACCAAGCATGTGGGAAAACATAATTGCCAATGATACCTTGGTCAAGGGTTTGATCTCCAAAATATATAAAGAACTCACACAATTCCACTCCAGGAAGACAAACAACCCAATTTAAAAATGAACAAAGGATCTAAACAGATGCTTCTCCAACAAGGACATACAGAAGGCCCAGAGACATATGAAAGGACTAACCATCAGAGAGATGCAAATTAAAACCACAATTAGATACCACTTCACACCAGTTGGAATGGCCATCACAAACAAATCAACAAACAATAAATGCTGGCAAGGTCGTGGAGAAAAGGGAACCCTAGTACATTGCTAGTGGGAATGCAGAATGCAGACTGGTGCAAACATTGTGGAAAACAGTATGGAATTTTCTCAAAACTAAAAATGGAACTGTCTTTTGACCCAGGAATTCCACTGTTGGGATTATAACCTAAGAAACCTAAAACACTAATTCAAAAGAACCTATGTTCCCCAATGTTCATATCAGCAAGATATACAATAGCTAAGTTCAGGAAGCAACCTAGGGGCCCATCAGTAAATGAGTGGATCAAAAAAACTCTGGTACATTTACACAATGGAATACTATGCAGCAGAAAGAAAGGAGCTCCTACCTGTCACAACAGCACAGGTAGAACTGGCGAGTATTTTGCTAAGTGAAGTAAGCCCAGGCAGTGAAAGACAAGTACCATATGATCTCACCTATAAGTGGAATCTAGCAACAAAACAAAGAAGCAAGCAAAATATAACCAGAGACATTGAAATAAAGAATAAAATGATGGTAACTAGATAGAAGGCAGAGGGGATAAAGGAGGAAAAGAAGGGAAAGTGTCATCAAGGAACATGTATAAAGAACCCCAAAGGGGGAGGTATTGAGGTTGGGGAGCAGAGGGATTGTGGGGGAGTGGTGGCAAGAAAATGAAGACAACTGTGCATATGCAACAATAAAAGGGGAAAAAATGGGTGAAGTACCTGAATAGAGAATTCTCCAAAAAAGACATACAGGTGGTCAATAGACATATGAAAATATGCTCAATATCTCTAATCATCAGAGAAATGCAAATTCAAACCACAATGAGACGTCATCTCACACTTGTCAGAATAGCTATCAGAGCCATGAAACACCAATCCAAAAAACCTATGCACCCCAATGTTAATAGCAGCACAGTTTACAATAGCCAAGTGCTAGAAGCAACCTAAGTGCCCATCAGCAAATGAGTGGATCAAAAAACAATGATACATTTACGCAATGGAATTCTACACAGCAGAGAGAAAGAAGGAATTTATACTCTTTGCAACGGTGTGGATGGAACTGAAGAGCATTATGCTAAGTGAAATAAGCCAGGTTGTGAGGGAAAAATACCATATGATCTCACCTTTAACTAGAACATAATCAACAAAAGAAAAAAGCCAACAAAATATAACCAGAGTCATTGAAATTAAGATCAATCTAACAATAGCCAGGGAGGGGGGAGGGGACAGTGAAGAAAAGGGTTTTCAAGAACTACTATGAAAGACACATGGACAAAACCAAGATGGAGGGTGGAAGCAAGGGAGGGAGATTGGTTTAGAGGGATTTAGGGGAGGAATAGAGAGAAAATATGGACAGATACAATTGAACAACAATAAAATAATTTAAATTAAAAAATAACAATGTCAAAAATATAAATCAAACAAACAGCAAGTGCTGAAGAAGATGAGGAGAAAGGGGAACCCTTCCGTATGGTTGGAGGGAATGCAAATTGGTGCAGCCACTGTGGAAAGCAGTGTGGAGGGATCTCAAAAACTTAAAAATGGATCTGCCTTTTGACCCAGAAATCCCACTTCTGGTACTACATCTGAAGGAACCCAAAACATTAATTCAAAAGAAGCACACCTATGATAATGACAATGTTTTGTTTTGTTCTGTTTTTTCAATGTATGGTTGCCTCTCATGTGTCCCCTGCTGGGAACTGGCCTGCAACCCAGGTATGTGCCCTGACTGGGAATCAAACCATGGTTGTTTTGTTCACAGGCCCATGCTCAATCCACTGAGCTATACCAACCAGGGGCATTGCAATGTTTTCTTACAACTGCCAAGATATGGAAGCAGCATAAGTATCCATCAATAGATGAGTGGATAAAACAACTATTGGACATTTACACAATGCAATGCTACTTGGCCATTAAAAAGAAGAAAATTTTACCCTTTAAAACACCCTGGATGGACCTGGAGAACATTATGCTAAGTGAAATAAGCCAGTCAGAGAAAGACAAATACCATATAATTTCACTTATATGTGGAATCTAATTAACAAACTGAATTTAGAAGCAAAATAGAGACACACAGATAGAGAACAGGATGACAGCTATTAGGGTGTGATAGCTTAGCGGGTGGAAGGACCAAGCAAAAAGGAAAAAGGACCCATGGACATGTACAACAATGTGGTGATTGCAGGGGCAAGGAAGGTAAAAGGGGGTTAAATAGTCAAGGAAAAAAATAGAATAAAATTTTTTATACAAAGCGTTATGAAAAATAATTAGAAAAAATATGATTAAACATACATCTGTCTATTAGAGAACTCTTCAGGGCATTTAACATACTGTGTATTTTAAATTTAGAGAAGATACAGAAACTATTTTCCAAAATCATTTGAGCATAAGATTTGTTATTTTTTCTCATGGAGCATTTGTGGAAGCAATTTAGCAATTGTTGGTATGATAGAAAGCATATAGGCTATAGAGCAAAATGGACATGGATTTGAATCACAACTGTACTGCTTACTCTTTAGACAAATTACTTGATCTCTATTAAACTAAATGTTTCTCATCTACAAATTAAAGATAATACCCTAGCTTGTTGAGCCATTCATTAATATCAGAGTAGACAATAACATCTACTTCGGAAATTAAATGGGGATTCAATTATGTAAAGTATGTCCCTGTCACATGACAAACAGTTATTTGTTGCATTATTATTATTATCATACATCAGACTTCAAAACAGTGTGAGTTCTTCCTTAGATTAGAACAAATTTTATCATGAATTAATATGAAGACTCCAAAAGTCATGAGTACTTGAACAACACATCTGGTCTGATCTACTATGTCAGAATAATGTGTAGAAGAGTGTGTCTAAATGGAAGTTCCCACAGCCTATGTCAACACTGAATGACACATCCTATGCCATTCCATGTTGGGGAAAATTCACGAAGAACACTGCATTAGCCTTCCAAATGTGGCCCACGAACCAGTTCTCTTCTTAGAGAAGAATAGAACCAGGGCCAGAAGCATTTAACCTATATGAATAAGCATTCAGTAGTCCTTCATTTGAAATAAATTACTTGCATTAATTGGCTAGTCATTGCAATTGCGTGTTGGAGACATAGCTGGACTGTGACTTGCTTTCCACCCTAAAATGTCAACACAATAGATGAGCTACCATGGAAAACACCAAAAAAGCAACTGCAATGTAATATCTGAATCTCTTGCAGCTGGAATTGCTCAGTGCTAGATTCAGTACTATAATCTTGAACAAGTTGATGTGAAGCAATATGCACAATTAGGTGGCTTAATTACATGTTTTAAAGGAAGCTGTGACCTTTCCAGTCTCATCCTGGATGTGGTTTTGTTCTACTGGGAGGAGGATGAGACAAATGGGGGAGAGGGGTCTCAACAATAGCAGTGTTTTTTGTGTGTAATTACTTAAGTGTATTCAGTGATTTTAAAAGCCATATGGACAATGCCTCAAATATTAATGGCTGTCTATTTGTTTAGTGAACATTTTGTAAAAGTCAAGTTGCCTTGAGCAGTGAATGACCCAGCGGTATTACCAATAAATTGTAAATGCTGAAAGTACAGCATCGATATGTATAGTTTTCTAGGTTTTAGCCAATTTCAGCAAGTGATACATTAAAAATTAAAGGCATGATATTCTTACCTATCAGCTTATTAGCTAAAACTGTTACAACTTAATAATACCATAACTATTCCACAGAGCATCAAAAATTGAGACAGTAATATAAATGTGTCCCTTGTAAGATATCATACAGTTGAAAAACTACTTTTAAGTTCATTACAATATGAGAGAAAGCAATGGGAGAGAAGACAAAGCAGATATCCTTTCCCCAATTTTATGGCTGAAACAGAAAAGTAGAAATGTTAAATGACTTGCAGCAATAAAGGTAAGATTTAATTCCAAGCCTCTTGGCACAGAGTGCATAGTTTCCTCCACCTCCATGGTATCTATAACTGGAAGATACCTATCCTGAAAATAAGTGCATTTGGGGGGCAATATAAAGCCTATAAAGCCTATAAAGCCTGAGGATAAGACCTAGCGTGTTGAAATACAAATTAATTCTACCATAAAGCTATATTGTTTCTCAACGGTGTGTGTGTGTAGCCAAGATCCCCAAGTGTAAGATGGAATGGCCTGGCATCTTTTGTCAACACCTAAGGACTGACTGGGCCTCTCTGCATGGGTGTGACGCACTAGAGGGAAGCAATTACCCAGGCAGTCCAGCCCTCAATCATTTTCACCTGAAATGTCCTGGTGTTTCAGGTGAAAGGTATGTTTAGAACCAGAACTGTGGTATAATACACTGATTATCACTGTGGCTTTATATGTGAATGCAGTCATCCATAAACTACGAGGCACTGATATTCTCTGCCCAAAACCATAAATTACCTCCAAAACAGCATCCTCTGGATCCTTGGCTGCTGCTCTGTAAATGACTGTGCCCGGGGCAGTGTCTTCTAGGATATAAATCTCAGTAACTGCCAGAAAATGTATAATGGATATTATAAGCCCCAAACCCCTCATCCACTCCTGGACTTTAGATAAAACTGAAGGCATTGTGGTTGCTCAATACAGATGATTTTATAGGGTGATTCCCATTAATCATAATAATTATAGCAATAATTATAATAATAATAGACACCATTTGTCAAGTATCATGTGTCAGATAGAGAGCGAAAAGATTTATGAATTGAAACTATAACAATATCTTTTGTTTTCAATAGAGAACATGAATTATCCACATTCAGGTATTAAATATTTGACAGCATAGAAAGAGGCAGAGATGAGAAGGACAGAGACAAGCATGAGAGAAATATTCACATAAGTTGAAAACCAAAGAGAGAAAGAGTGAGAAAACATACAAAAAGAATGTGATCCCTGTCCTTACAAAGCTTTTAACTTAGTGACATAGACACACTGTTAATTAAATGATCACATGAATAAAAGAATAACTTTAATATATAATAATCGAACAGAAAAATAAATTTTTAACACTGAGAAAGCTACTTCACCATTCTAAGTCTAATAAATCATCTACAATACATATATGAATAGTACCCACCTCCAGTACTATGAGCATTTCATAAGTTAATCCATCAGATGCTCTTAGGACAGTGCCTGCTACATAGTTAGTGGCAGACATTTATCATTATTCTCCATATCACTCATATAACCATAACACCATGAGAGCACCTAGGATGCAGGACACGGAATCTACACATGTGCACCGGTGGACCCTCTTCCCCCAAGAGAAGAGATGAGTACCTTGGTCTCTCCGAGCAAAGGTTCCAGTGAAAATGGGTGGCTCATTCACATCTGCAATCTGGATTGAAATGGTCTGTGATGCTGCTGCCCCTTGGTTGTCTTCAGCATAGACTATCAAGGAGTAGAGAGTCACCATCTCAAAGTCCAACTTGGGTACCCCAGTGGTGAATAACTAAGTCAAACAAAAAGTGCAGAATAACAGAGTGAATGATTGGCTTCATAAGGATGTAGACAGAATATTTTAGACCTATAAACCCAATATGAATAAGCATTTTTTTAAAAAGGTAAAAATCTTACATTTAAATTAAAAGCACAATGAGATACCAAATCACACCTGTCAGAATGGCCATCATTAACAAATCAACGAACAAGTGCTGGCAAGGATGCAGAGAAAAGTACTCTAGAGCACTTTGGTGGGAACGCATACTGGTGCAGCCACTGTGGAAAACAGAACAGAATTTCACCAAAAAACTAAAAATGAAACTGCCTTTTGATCCAGAAATTCCACTGCTGGAATTATATCCTAAGGATCCTGAAACACCAATTCAAAAGAACCTATGCACCCCTATGTTCACAGCAGTGTTATTTCAATAGACAAGTGCTGGAAACAGCTTAAATGCCCATCAGTAAATGAGTGGATCAAAAAACTGTGGTACATTTACACGAAGAAATGCTATGCAGCAGAAAGAAAGGAGGAGCTACTACTCTTCAAGATAGCATGGACAGAACTGAAGAGTACTGTGGTAAGTGAAATAAGCTAGGTGGTGAAAGACAAATACCACATGATCTCATCTATAAGAGGAACTCAATGAGCAAAACAAACAAATGATTAAAATAGACTCAGAAGCATGGAAACAAGGAACAGACTGACAGGGACCAGAGGGGAGTGGGGATTGGGATAAGGGAGGAAAGAAGGGGAAGGCCTAGTTAAAGAACAAGTGTAAATGACCCCTGGACAAGGACAACAGGGAGGGGATTGACTGTGGGAGTGGGGGTAGTGCAGAGCAGGGGAGAGAAACCAGGCAAAATTGGGACAACTGTAATAGAACAACAATTTAAAAAATGAAAAATAAAGCCTGAAAGCAATGTAACCTGATTTATTGAAAGTCTCATGAACAGAGAGAATTCCCATGTGTTATCTCATTTTCACCCTTCCCAGCTTTCAGTGTTATTCTTCCTAATAACAGAGTTTACTGAGTCTCTCTCTCTCACCTCCATTTTTTCAAGCATTATCCTAAGCAGTTAACAAATATGTCATTCTGCCTTTTTTTTTTGTACTGCAAATGGGTACTATTATTGGATGCATTCTACAGATGAAGAATTGAATATGAAGAGGTTAAGCAGCTTGGCCAAGCTTTTACAGGGAAATGCAATGGCTCTGACTGCATCTGACTTCCCACTCATGTTTTTCATCAAAATTCAGCTACCTGTACCTAAACAGGAATGAGAAAGGATCCAGGCATTGCTAGTGGTTCTTCACCTCACTAAAACACAGGGAAAAAACTGAGGAAGATATTATTACCGCCATTTCACAGATGAGGCAACTGAAGCTTAGATTACATATATAGCTAGGAAAGTGGTGCTGCAGAAAGAGGAAGACCTAGCTAGACCTTGCACTGACCAGTTCTGTGAGTGGAAGTAACACCTGAGTATTATCCTGCCACCGCCATGAGAAGTCAGTAACACATTCATATTCAAGAGCTCTCCTCTACTGAACACTTAACACAGAATGGCCAAGTTTCTTTATCTCTTTAGTTCATAGAGCAAATGCTATTATCAGCCTCATGCTAGCAAATGAGGAAACTGAGGCTTAGAAGCCAAAGTAATACAGTGAGCAAGTGACGAAGATTTAAAAGCAGGTCTTCCTGACTCTAATTATTTTTTATCATACCCTGATGTTCCTAATGATGTATGGGATTTTCAAGCTGTCATTAAGCTCATTGTGTTCTCACAGAATTTCTTACCCAGGAAGCATAGCTCCAGGCTCAGGCTGGCCCTGCTGCTGTGGTTCCCTCTGCCCTGGAAGTCCTGTGGGGGCAGCATTGTGTCCTCCTTGCTCCTTAGCACTTTATAAAATATCAGGCTTCTCAATAAATACTTGCTGAATTTTTTTAAATGCAAATGTTTGTTCTTTAGACTTGTTCATGGAAGAAGACAGGAAGGTAGTTGAAACAGTCCTCTGGTGATTACCTCCATCCAGGAAAAGAGCACGTACAAAGGGTAACTTGAATTCCTTTTTCTACCCTGCCAGTTGCTCAATGATAGGTAATAATTTGAAGATTATATAACCAGAGTGCACCTTGACTCATTTCCATAAAATTTTTATTTATCTGTATAATTAGTTTGCTTCAAGCTCTGCTATTGTTTCTCCAGGAGGCTAGTTTGATTTTAGCAAAAGTTTTTGACTGCCTGTCCCAACACCTCACCTGAGCTCAGTCTTGCAAAATGAACAAGCCTATACCTTGCAGGAAAGAAGCTCAGCAAAGGATAATAATATGCTAAACCTCAAATAGAAGTGTATGCCCCTTTGTAATAGAATGTGGTAAAGACAGATCAACTCATTTAGTTCTGCCTTTTTCTGCAGACTTATTTCCATGACAGAAAACTTTCATAATTGAACTCTTTATAAAGAGCTATCTAGAACTGGTCTATGATAAAGTTATTATAATGTGACTGTCTTTCTTATAGTTTTTTATTATCTGTAGTTTGACTACAGTGGTGCTGAACATTGAAGCATAAATATATTTATTATAGTAACCATCACTGTATGTTCATTCTTTATGATGAGGCAAGCACTAAGATGCCATCTTGCATGCATTATTTTACAGGATCTTCTTACTAAGCCCTGGGTGAGGTATTGTAATTATTAATCTCTTTGTATACAAAAGAAAAGCAAAGAGCAGAAAAGTCATGGAACTTACCCAAGGTCATGTTGTTGCTAGTTGGAGGAGCTGTGGTGTAATTCTAAATTTGTCAGACCCCCAAACCTGTGCTTAGAACAGCTATAACTTACTGCCTCACACACACACACACACACAACTTCAAAAAAGTCAATAAACCTAACTATTAAATAGTCTTTGCTGCCATTTTGCTGTACAGAGTTATTTAAAAATCTAACTAATAAATGCATGAATACCATTTTGCACCTCACTGAAGTTGGAAGCAAATTTAAAATCTGAGAATACCATGGCTTGGTAAGCATATTCAGTAACCTCCTAACACATATGTTTTGCCCTCTGTAGTCTGTGCCCATCACAGCAGCCCAAGTGTTTCCCATAAAATGGAAGCAAATCATATCTTTTTTCCCATAAAACTCCCCAATGGTTTCTTAGATGTGGGCGGTGAATTGAATGTCCCTAATCCTTTGGCCTTGACTATAGTCATGCGCTTTGCCATATGACTTAACAGTTTGCCCAGAAATGAAAGTAGTATATATCTCTTCACCCCATGCCATGGACATGTGACCAGAACAGAGAGGTTAAGTCATTTGCCCTAAGCAACAATAAAGAACCGAATCTGAACCTTGGCTCCAGAGTCCCTGCTTCTAAACCACTCTTTCGTACTGCGTCTCATAATATACCACAATTGGTCATTTAGTTATCTGTCCACCCTACCAGTTTCAGAATTTTTAAAAACCAGGAGCCAATTCAGATTCTCCTACATAAGACCCTATGCTGGAAATCACACATTGTTCTTACAGACTTTATTACTCATCACACAACAAGTTGCATGAGCTTCATGTTGATATGGTTCACCTTGCTTCCAGGTCCCATGGAAGGTTGCAGAGGGGACAAGATGAATGCTATGCATGCAGTTGGTTTGCATCATATTTGAGGAACCCTGAGCTTAAGAAATGCAACTCTTCTAAAGTGAGCAGTAAGCTTACTTGAACTTTACCTCAGTGGAAAAAAATACCTTTATTATCTTGGATGGTAACAGAACTTCCTAACATGGTCTGGCCAAGATGAAGGCATAGGTAAACATGTTTCACCTCCATGCACAACTACAGCAAAAATTACAACTAGACTACAAAACAAATTTCACCCATATTTGTCAGAAAATGGAGCTGTATAGAAATCTGAGAATCAAGGGTTTAAAGAAGCCACATTCCTCCAGACATTGAAGGGGAGGGGCAGAGACACAGAGGCACAGGGTGGTGTAGAGAGGCATGGACAGGTGGCAGAAAGGACAGTCTCACATTCACCTGTGATGAGTAAAAATTGGGAGGGACACCTCAGGAGCAAGCAATACCAGTTCCAAGCCTGATGACCCAGTCCAGAGTTCGAGTACCAGGAAGATAAGTGCCCATAACTTCTGGATGCAAAACCAGTGGGGGTTCAGGTGGTAAAAAACTGCAGGATTCTCAAGAGACTTCTCTTAAAGGGCCCACAACAGACTTAGGACTCATGCAGACCCACCCGCTTTGGGATTTAGCACCAGGCCAACAGCTAGAAGGGCATAAGTAGCATATAGACAGAAGGGGAGAAAGTAAAGTGACTGGCAGGGGGGCAAATGCTAGGGATACAGCTTCCTCTCAGGTAATCTCCAGAGGCCAGGCAGTGGCACTGTCCCCTCTCTGAGCCTTCTCTCACACAAAGCCACAAACTGATGAAACAGATTGCCCCACCCTGGTAACTATTGAAGCCTCTGCCTTATATATTTTATAAGTGCCTTTCCTACAATAGGCCATGCTCCTAAGACAAAGAGTCAAAGAAGTTCTACTTAATAAACAGAAACAAACACAGAGAGGCTGCCAAATTGAGGAATCAAAGAAATACAGCCCAGATGGAAAAACAAAACTCCAGGAAAAGAACTAAATGAAATGGAGATAAGCAACCTATGACATGTAGAGTTCAAAATACTGGTGATCAGGTTGCTCGAATAACTCATTGTGTACTGCAACAAAATAAAGACCCAGAAAGGAATGAAGATTACACTAAGTAAAATAAAGAAAAATGCACAGGGAACCAACAGTGGAGGGGATGAATCTGAGATTCAAATCAATGATTTGGAACATATAGAAGAAAAAAGCATCCAATCAGAACAGCAAGAAGAAAAAAAAGCATTAAAAATGAGAATAGAAAAGAAGCCTCTAGGATATTTCCAAATATACTGATATCCAAATCATAGGTTTGCCAGAAGGGAAGAGGGAGAGGAAGAAATTGAAAATTTATTTTTAAAAATAATGAAAGAAAACTTACCTAATTTTGGTGAAGGAAATAAGACATACAAGTCCAGGAAGCACAGAGGCCCACATCAAGACACATCATAATTAAAATGCCAAAGGTTAAAGACAGAGAGAAACTTTTAAAAGCATCAGGAGAAAGAGTTACCTACAGGGGGAGTTCTCATAGGAATGTCAGCTGATTTCTCAAAAAGGAACTTTGCAGGCTAGAGGGGATTGGCAAGAAGTATTCACAGTGATGAAAAGCAAGGACCTACAACCTAGATTACTCTATCCAGCAAAGCTATCATTTAGAATGGAAGGGCAGACAAAGTGCTTCCCAGACAAGGTAAAGCTAAAGGAGTTCATCATCATCAAGCCATTATTATATGAAATGTTAAAGGGAACTACATAAGAAAAATATTATTAAAACTATGAACATTAAAATGGCAAAAATGGGGACTTCCGCCAAGATGGAGGCATAGGTGGAAACACTGTGCCTTCTCCCACAACCAAGTTTGGGTACAACAAAAGTTTTGGAGAACTAAGACACACCCAGAGACCAGAAAACCGAATTATACGGAAGTCCGACAGCTACAAACCGTTCAACGAGGACGGTAAGAGAGGCAGAGCCAGCAGCGGAGCAGGGTCGGGAAGGACAGACCTAGGAGCGCAGGCAGCCCGGACCTAGTCGGGGTGTGGGGCAGACTGACCAAGGTCGCACATTCACGCGCACTGAGACGGACCACGCAGGCCGCAGGGGGTGAACCCAGTGGTGGAGGGCTGACATCGGTGGCACACTTGCATGCAGTGGAGCGGGGCGCGTGGCCCTGGTGACGGTGGTGGCTGCGGTGCTGGTGGGGGTCTCGAGGGCGGCCGCCGGAGGGAAGCCATTGTCCCTCTTTGACCCCGCCCCCACATACAACATCACAACCCAGTGACTGAGTTGCCCTGCTCTGGTGAAAACCTAGGGCTCTGTTCCTGCTACTTAACAGGCACGAACAGCCCAAAAGATGGTGCAAGAACTCAAAGTCCCAGAGCCAATAACTCTAAGCGACCAACAGATTGCCAACATCTCAGAAGCCCAATTTAAAACACTATTTATCAGGATGCTCACAGAATTGGTAGAGTACAGTCACAAATTAGAGGAACTCAGTCACAAATTAGAGGAACATATGAAGGCTAAACTAATTGAAATGAAGGGAGATGTCCAGGAAACCAATAGCGATGGAAAGGAAAATGGGACTCAAATCAAGGGAGTGGACCAGAAGGAAGAACGAAACATCCAACCAGAAAATAGTAAAGAAACAAGAATTCAAAAAAATGAGGAGAGGCTTAGGAACCTCCAGGACATCTTTAAACGTTCCAACATCCGGATTATAGGGGTACCAGAAGGGGGAAAGAAACAGCCACGAGTGGAAAATGTATTTGAACAAATAATAAAGGAGAACTTCCCCAGTCTGGCAAAGGAAATAGACTTCCAGGAAATCCAGGAAGCTCAGAGAGTGCCAAAGAAGTTGGACCCAAGAAGGAACACACCAAGGCACATCATAATTACATTAGCCAAGACTAAAATGAAGGAGAGAATCCTAGAAGCAGCAAGGGATAAGGGGACAGTCACCTACAAAGGAGTACCCATCAGACTGTCAGCGGATTTCTCAAAAGAGACCTTACAGGCAAGAAGGGGCTGGAAAGAAGTATTCCAAGTCATGAAATCCAAAGACCTACAGCCAAGATTGCTTTATCCAGCAAAACTTTCATTTAGAATGGAAGGACAGATAAAGTGCTTCTCAGATAAGGTCAAGTTCAAGGAGTTCATCATCACCAAGCCCTTATTATATGAAATGCTAAAGGGACTTATATAAGAAAGAGATGATGAAAAATATCAACAGTGAAAGGACAGCAAACACACAGTTATTAACAACCACACCTAAAACAAAAGCAAACCAAGAGGACAGCTAGATCAGGAGTGGAACCATAGAAATGAAGAACACATGGAGGGTTAGAAACAGGGGGGTGGGAGTAGGAGAAGGGGGGAGAAGGCACAGAAAATAGCATAGATGGTAGGTAGAAAATAGATAGGGGGGAGGGCGAGAATAGCGGGGGAAATATAGAATCTAAAGAAGTTGAGATACGTGGTTATAAACTAAGGGGGGAGAAGGGTGGGGGAGGGAGTGTGCGGGTGGAGGGGAATGAAGGGGGGAATAGAACAACTGTAATGGTATAATCAATAAACTATATTTTAAAAAAATAAAAAAGAAAATAATATAACAATTAAATAATGATACAAGAATAAAAAAAAGAAACATTTCTCAGGGAGGAAGCTACTCTGATAGGCCCCGAAGAAAGTCTAGGAAGAGAAAAACCATGGGTTTTTGTTTATTAAAATTAAAAAATATGTGTAAAAAAAATAAAATGGCAAAAATGCACAACTATAAACAACTGAATCTAAAAACAAAACTAAGCAAACAATCAGAACATGAACAGAGTCATAGATATGGAGATCATTTGGAGGGTCATCAGTTGGGAAGGGGTAGAGAGAGAATGGGGAAAAAGGTGCAGGTATTAAGAAGTACAAATGGTAGGTACAAAATAGACAGGAGATGTTAAGGATAGTACAGGAAATGGAGAAGCCAAAGAACTTATATGCATGACCCATGGACATGAACTAAGGGAAGGATTGCTGGAGGAAATAGGGGTATTGGGTGGAGGGGGCAAAGGAGGAAAAATTGGGACAACTGCAATAGCATAATTAATAAAATATATTATTTAAAAACTTCCTAACATGGCTCACAGGCCCTACTGGCTCTGCCTCCTCTCCAGCTTAATCTCTCACTACACTTCCCCATCAGCTCCTATACTTTGGCCTCCTTTGGTCCTATTTTCTCACTATACATACTTCTTCTTGCCACAGGCCTTTTGTACATGCTCAACCTGTCTTCATCTACTGAATTCGTAATCATTCTTAAGCTTTCTTCTTATATAGCTCTTCCTCAGGGAAGCCTAACAAGTCCTATGCCCCCTTTAGGTGTGTTCACAGACCTGTGGGCCTGTGTTCATAGCTCTTTCTACATTTATACTTTTATACCTGTGTGAGCATTCACTTGACTAATAGACCTCCCTCTGAACCAATAACTACCATGAGGGTGAGGACTATGTTCCACCATGAGAGTCCCAGTGCCTTGCCTGTGTGTGAGGAGGTCTTCACAGATCTCTGTAAAATAAATGCATCTTGATATCCTCAACAATGTTTAGAGGGTCTGGCACATAATGGGGTCCCAATAGGTGGGTCCCAATAGGTAGGTGCTAAATAATATGCAGAATGTAAGAAGGGCAAAGATGATTGTTTTACTTTAGAATCCTTGTGGTACCAAGTTACTGCTTGTCTAGATACTTACTTCCCACTGATGTTTGGATCGACGAGATAGCGCAAATGGGTGGACTACAGGGTTGGCATTAATGATAACAGGATCTCCAATCAGAGAAGCAGGAGGTGGGACAGACACCGTGATTACAGCTACCCGTGTATGTTCAGAGACATTCTCCAGAAGAGGGCTGGCATTTTCGATGGAAAAGTTTGGAAAAGCTAGGACATCTTAGAAAAGGAAACACAAAATATTACTTTTATAAGGGTTTTTGCAGTGCTTCCCAACCTCTTTCATATTTTAAAACCACAAAAGAAAAGCACAGTAATAACTTATAGTCCCTTTTTTATTGAAAGTCATAAAATCAGCTGAGGGGGCTTAGTAAAGTTATTAAGAACTACAAAGGATCTGAGACTTCAGCCTAATTTCCTGCTAACAAGTTGGCCTGCCCAGTTATACACAGTCTCCTGGTCAGAGACTGTGAGGGTTAATTTTTTGTGTCAATCTGACTGGACCTCAAAGTGCCCATGCATTTGACCAAAGATTACGACAGATATGCCTGTGAGCATGATTCTGAATGAGGTTAACATTTGAATCAGGGCTCTTGAATTCAGGCAGAATGCTATGGGTTGAATTTGTCCTCCCAAAATATGTATGTTGAAACTCTAACCTCCAATGTGACTGTATCTGGAGACAGAATCTTTAGAAGGTAATTAACATTAGATGACATTATAAGAGTGTGACCTATAACTGGTAGGACTGTGGCCTTATAAGAAGAGGCGGATCTCTCCTTTATACTTGATATATGACTTCTATTAAAATTTATATTTTTAATTTAGAAAATAAATAAATAAAATTACACAGAATTCCCCAACCCGCAAAAGAGAGATAACTCTCTCCCCCACAACCCCATCCCCTCCCTCTCTTTCTCTCATTCTCTGCACGTGAAAACATAGGGAGAAGGCCAGAAAGAGAACCTTCACCGGAAACTAACCATGCTGACACCCTGATCTCAGAGTTGCAGCCTCCAGAACTGGAAGAAAATGAATGTCTGTTGTTTAAGCCACTCAGTTGCTATTACCTGGTTTTGGAAGCCCAAGCTGACTATTTCAGAGCCAGGACTTCATTACTCTTGGCACAACAGGCAGCATGAGCTTCATGTTCACATAGGTTCCCCTGGCTCCTCAAGCCCCAGGGGAATGACACTGAGTAGACCTGGTAGATCTATGCATGCACTGGGCCTGCATCACATTTGAGAAACCTTGAGCTCAGGGAACCCAAATCTTTTAAAATGAACCATAAGCCTGCCTGATCCTTGCCGAGAGGGAGAAAAGAGCTTCATTTTAGAATTTGGTAAGCAGCAGACTCTCTTACAGAGAGAAGCACTCCCTCTATCCCTATTTAAACACTCTCAAAGAGATAGTCCAGAACACAGGCAGCCAGTGCCAGGGCTCATGAGATGTCAAGGAATTCAAGAGACCACAGAGAACTGTCTCCAAGCAGGCTTGGTCTTTTTCTTTTTTCTCCAAATTTATTTAGAAATGTGCATCCAGTGCTCAGTGCCCCACCCCATTCAGTCCATACTCACCTCTTTGTGCAGAAGGCTATTTCTTGAGAGCATATACAGCTCTGCCTGGGTGGGTACCAAAGAGTTTGTGGCCCTGGAAGTGGCCCTCAGCCAATGACCCACAGGGACCTGGTAGTTAAAACCCCAACCACCCTCAGTGTGGGTAACTTGGAGTCTCAGGATGTGTGTCTTCATTGGATCCCTGAGGCCCCAGTGGGATTGAGCGCAGTTGCCCTCAGTGTTCACATGCATGATAACACACCCATCACTGGCTGCTTTCCATTCATCATCTCATTTCCTTACTCCTGCATTGGTGTTTCTTCTCTCCATTCTACTTCCAGGAGAATCCAAACTGAGTTGGTTGATGTAACCATTTTTACAATGTATGATAAAACAAAGACTATTTCAGCGGCCTTCAGAATAATGAGAATCAAATCAGGCAACTCTTTTGGGTTAAAACTGAAGTTTGGAAAGATCTCTGGTCCTACTGTATCTGATCCCTACCCACCTCTCTGGCCTAATCTCTCCAGTCTTTCCTCTTCACACTGTCTGTTCCTGACCTTCTTTCCATTTCTCTAGTCCATGTCTGGACAATTATATAGATTGTTACTAAAACACTTTTTTACATCCTAAAATTTTACCCATCATTCAGTGGCCTCTTAAGTGCCACTTCCTTCAGAAAGCCTGCCCTGCCCTGCTCCCTAGGTGACTCCTTTGCAGTGTCTCCATGTCCCCATCATGACATTTGATGTTGTGTTATATAATTAATTGCCTTTCATGTATGTGACTCCCCAGGGAACCACAAACTCTAACTGTAAGGGATGTATTTATTGTGAACACTAAATAAGAGCGCCTAACACATATTTTTGAATGAATAATAAATAATATTAATGGGCCCTGGCTGGTGTGGCTCAGTGGATTGAGCATGGGCCTGCGAACCAGAGGATTGCAGTTCGATTCCCAGTCAGGGCACATGCCTGGGTTGCAGGCCAGTTCCCAGCAGGGGACACACGATACATTGTGTGTCCTTGGTAGAGGCAACCATACATTGATATTTCTCTCCCTCTCTCTTTCCCTTCCCCTCTAAAGATAAATAAATAAAATATTTTAAAAAATAATAATAATATTAATGGTCTTTGAAAGAACATCTTTTTGCATAAAATTTTTCATTAAATCCTCACATACAACTCAGGTAAAGGGTACTATTATTATTACTTCCATGTTGCACATAAGAAAACTAAGGTACAGAAAGGTCCAGTGGCCTTAAATTATATAGTTAATAAAGGTAGAGTCAAGATTTGAACCCCAAACTTGCTAGATCCAAATCACATATTCTTAAATGAATGAGTTCATGATTCAATGTGAAGTCCCTTGGGGTAAAAATTGGAAAAAGCTGAAGTCTTCAGAATTCCAAAATTTGAGAAGACTCTTACCAAACTATCAGCAATAGTTCAAGGAGGAAAGAGACTACATCAGTAATAGACCTTGGAATCAAGGAGACCATGACTTAGATCCTAGTTCTGCTTCTTACTGGAAACATAACCACTTGCATGAGGAAACCATCTTCTCTGAAGCTAAAAGTCAACTGCTAGTTGATACGAAGCTTTTTGGCTGAAGTAGGTTGGAGAGCAGATCACTGTGTTTAAGATATAGGCAATTTAGGTTATTGGCCATTATGTTAAGATTTGCCATTCGCTCTCATGGGAAATGTAGGATTTCTTTTTACATCAATTTATGATAAGTTTTTGTAGTGGATAAATATAGTTCCCTAAATGACATTATTCCAGACAACTTCTGTCTAACCCTACAGTGTCATGAAATTACTCAGTGCTCAAAATCACAATGCCTTCAGAGAAAAAAGTCATTATATATGCCCTACTGGGCTGGCCTATTTTGACTCTGTTTTTCTATCTTTCCTTCTTTTCCCTCTTTTATTCGTTTTCCACTTCCCTTAAATTTCAGATGGACTTTACAGTAGAGATTTTAGTTAAAGTGAGTTAAGTGTAGATTCTCAAAGCTTCTTTGGAAAAAAGCAAAAATTAAGGCAATGCCCTGAATTCGGGTTCTGTGGCCTCTCCATTTTCAAGTGAAAACCCTGACCCAATTTAGTTGGTCAAGCAATTAGTGAGTGCTAAGGTAAGCCTGGTATTGTTACATGATCATTTTTTTACAATGTATAACAAAACCCAAAGAACATTGCAATGGCCATTCACAGTAAGAGAATGTATATGTATGCTCTTATACAGTAATGAATAAAAGCCTCCTATTTGCTTCTTCTCTCCCGTCACAGACAATGCCAGCCTAACAGAATGTGTGATGTATCCAGGCAGAGGAATGAAGCAGACACTCTCAGTGCCCGGCCGCTCTCCCTCAGCTCTTATCATTTCAGGGCACTCAGGCCCAACTTCCTTCTGCTGACACCTATATCTTTCTGCCTGATGATGCCCTCTAGTATTTCAGTGCTAGAAAATTAGTGTTTCTTTCTTTCTTTTTACTTTTTCCCCCATCCAAAGATCCTTTTTGACACTGAGTTATTTCATGAGCTTATTTCTAAAGATGGTTGCAAGCCTCTCCCCTGTTATAAATATTTTCATTGTCCTCTTTCCTAAATCAATAAATTCTCTTCTGCTTCTAAATATGTGCTTAAGGTCATAATATATCCTTTCTGTTTAGGATATGATCTGAAAATTTCTGAACCATGACATTTGACAGTGGAAAATTTTAATTTCTGTTCATTGATTTCCATCTGGAACAGCATTTCAAAGTCTTATTCAGAATATTTTCTCCATAGCTGAAATATGCATCCTATTAGGAGTACATGGCAATGGTGGGGTGGGGATTGTGGGTATTTAGCAGGTATGATGCTTGGGGGTTGTGATAAAATAATAGCTCCACCCCAAAGATACTCACTTCCCAATCCTCAAAGTTCTGAATATGCTATGTCACATGGCAAAGGGACCTTGTAAATGTGATGATCTTGAGATGGGGAGATACCCTGGATTATCTGGATGAGCCCAATATAATCACAGGGGTCCTTAAAAGTGGAAGAGGAAAGCAGAAAAAGAGAGTCAGAGGAGATGTGAAGAATGATCAAAAAGATGTAAACTGTCTGGCTTTAACACAGAGGAAGAATGTGACTCACTGAGGACTACAGGTGATGTCTAGATGCTGGAAAAGGCAAGGAAATGGGCATACCCTTACAGACTCCAGAAGAAAATGCAGATGTGCTAGTACTTTGATTTTGCTCATGTCAGACTTCTAACTGCAGAACTGAAGTTCATAAATTTGTGTTGACTTAAGTCACCACCAAGTTTGTGGTAATTTGTTACAGCAGCAAATTACAGGTAATTTGTTACTTTAAGAAAAGTAAACCAGGTCTTATTTAGATTATATAAGAAAATATAAATAAGCTTTTACTTCATTGAGCCACCCACAATATGCTGAAACTGAAATCAAGTAACACCCCTCTTTTTCTCCAAATCCTTCAGCAGTGTTTCATCTCACACAGAGTGAAAGCCAAGTTCATAGGCTGGCCTTCAGGCCTCACATGACAGACAAAGCTCCCCTTATTTATCTGGCCTCATATTCTACACTCTCAGCTTCACTTCCTCTGCTCTAGCCATACACACTTTTCTGCTCCTTAAACATATCAAGCAGATCTTGCCTCAGGGCCTTTGCCCTCACTGTTCTCCCTATCTAAGCCCATCTCCCTTGGATTTCTCATTTATACACTTTTCTTAGGACTCTGACATAATGCCCATGTATCTGAAAGGTCTTCTCACTCCTGCAGGTGAAAATTATAAAAATTCATATATTGTTTGTTTATTTTTATTTGTTTCATTTATTTATATTATGTTTATTTCCTGCCTCCTTCTTCCCACCTTGAATACAACCTTCATGAAATTGAGGGCTTTCATTGTTAGGTCCCTGCTATATCCCCAGGACCAAGAACAGTGTCTGGCCAGAGTAGGCACTTAATAAATATTTGTTGAATGAATAAGTGAATTAATTAATTAAGTAATCAAATTATTCTGTTTCACTGAGGTATATCAATTACATACTATTGGCCTATTCCATAAGACCTTATTATTCTGTGACATATTATTTGAAAAATTGCAACTGCAAGACATTTCACTGGTTCATATATTCTATTCAGTCCTATAGGTTGATCCATGTCAAGAGTGACTTCTGTATTTGATGATACCTCGTTGCCATTGCATTAAAAAATGAATTAATTGTATATTTTCTTAACTTATTTTTTTGTGTTAAAAATTTTGGGAATGCTTAGTTTTCCACTAAAAAGGTATATTCTGAAAAACAACCCAATACCTGAACATAATAATCTCTAGAAGAGAGAACAATAATTTTTAGAGCATATCAACTCATCCACCAAACTGTTATTTAAAGAAGTTGACATTTTATTATGTATTTCCTTTGTAAAAATAGTTCAATATGAAACTCTCTACTTTCTTAAATTAAATTAATAAGTCAAAATAAAAAGGATAAAAATGATGGTAGGCCCACAGACTAATAATGAAGATTGAAAGTCTACACCTTTGTACCCAACGACAAAAGGAGATTTGAAAAAAAAAAAATTTGTTATACTTCATAGTGGAGACTGTAGTAAAACCAAGAATTTGTTTCTACATAAGGGGAGCAGCAATTATTTGCCCACATGGGAATGTAGATTGAGTTGCCAGATCTTATTTCTTGTGAGGGTCCTAAAATGAAGATGTGTTGGTGAGATAGTCAACTATTCAAAACATCTGGTATAACAAATGCATTGAGAGTTTCTAGTTTGTGACCTCAGGTTTAAGACAAAATTCTTCACTCAGAACAAGTGAAAATAGAACAAATTATATTGAAATAAAATCTTACTTAGGTTTCATTTTATCCTTACTTTACTAAATGTGCCACCCACTGAATTAACATGATCAATTAATCTATTATTTCAATTTCAAAGAGACAGATGAATATACAAAACTGGACTGGTGGATTCACATAGAATATTGCATACCCGAAGAAAAGTTCTGTTTAAAGAATATCAGCACTATCGAATAGCCCTGTCCAATATGTAAGTTAAAATTTTCTAGTATCTGCATTAACATTTTTTAAGATAAAATTAATTTTAGTATTATATTTTATTTAACCCAACACATTCAAAATATTTCAACATGTAATCAACACTTTTAATAAGTTTACGTTAATAAGATAGTTTACATTGTTTTATCCATATGAAGTCTTCAAAATCCGTTATGTGTTTTACACTTGCAGTGTATCTCAAGTCACACTGGCCACATTCAAGTGCTGAACAACCAGAGTTGAGCAGTGGTTAGCATGCTGGGCAGCACAGCTCTAGAAGTTTGGTGTTGTTTTTGCAAGTATTATCATTTATTTTTATTGGAAATATCTAATCTAATCATACCTAAATAAGAATTTGAAAATTAGAGAGTTCTTTCAGTTTTCACATAGCTGTTGCTTATTCTTAGAATATTAAACGTATTTTAAATTACCTTTTTTGTTGGCTATAATGACAATTTTGCTTTTATCCAGTACTAGATGTAACTGGTTCTAAAGCAAATGGCTAACTTCATCAATTGAGTTATTTTATGAAATCAAACCATGCAACAGTAAAAAAAAAAAATCACTTTAACATCTTGATGTTACGCATTCAAAATTTTTGTAATTAATTTTTAAGTTCTAGGGCTTGATTTTAGTTTAATGTAATATATACTCATTTTTAAAAGTGAAATGAGTATATAAAGTAAAAATTTTTTGATCTCCCACTTATTCCTCCCCACCCCTGCTGTTCTACTACCATCCCACTCCCAATCTCCAAAAATTACACTGTTAAATATTTTATATATATTCTTTCAGAACTTTCTATTCCCCTGTGCATATAAATATAGATAGATTTTTTAAGGGATCTTCTTATGTTCAGAGTTTTAGGACATCCTATCTCTACTCCACGGTACACCGTGGATTACCTTTTACCTGCATATCAGAACACACAGATCTGCTTCGTCCTTTTCATGGCTCCAATGTTCATAATATTCTGTAGAACCATTTATTTAATCCTGCATTGATGGACATGTAGGTTGCCTCTAGTTTTTGTTATTACAAATAAGCCTACATACATCCTGTCTTTACGTATTTCCACTGAATGTTTTCAGAAGTGGAACGCTGGCTCTGAGATCTGGTACATATTGCCAAAGTACCATCCAAAGAACTTGTACCAATCTAAACACTGATCAAGTGTTTCTGAGATGAAAATGTGGACTTTTCAATGTGGCACAGCCCAGCACCCTTGACAACTTCCAGGACCAACACCGAGAAGTTACTAAAGTATGTAAAACCAAACCAAATGACTTTCAGAGTTACATGTTATGAGTCCAGAGTTAAAGATACCAACCTGGGGCAGCAACCAACACCAAAAGCAAGTATAAAAAAGGCATCATGTACTGGAAAGCCTCTTGCCTCTACAGAAGCACTCACTCCAGCCCTTGCCTTTGCTGACTTCCAGAAAGAGGCACCTTCTTGGTCAGGAGTCTTCTCCAGAGAAACATTCTGTCTCTTAGGTGTCCTGCACACATTTCCTCATGACACAATTCTTGCTAAGTGATCTGTAAAGTGACACCCTCTTCTTTGAAAAGGACAAAAGTTTCTGTAAGGAGATTTGCTTGAACAAGGGGGGAAATTCCCCAGTTCATATTACTCCACAAGCAAAGCCTCCCAAATCCTGGTAAATCTAGAATTTGTGGGTACCCTTCAGGTAACAGTTGGCTCACTAGGCTCATTTATTTTCAAAAGGATTTTGTTTTAAAATAATTCCAGGTTACTAAGGTATAGTGACCGCCCTGTTCTATGTGTTTATCTCTCTCAGAATTGAAATAGGACCCAGGATCTCTGCTTACCAAGTTTACAGAGGGCTTACAAGTTGCTAGGTGAGATTAACATGCAACCAGATAGAGATAAGATGCAAAAACTATTTAACAATCGGTCAAAAGCCAATAGGATGTACGTTAATACACTAAACATAAAGCTTGGGGAAAACCAGCTTTAGGACCACTGAGGGGAAAAACCTGACTAGCTGAATGAGAGTGTATGTATATAAAAAAATCTCTGGGGGCAGCAAATTGGTGATTCACAGACCAAATATGACCAGCAGATCACAATTTTAAATGTGCAAAGCTTCTTAAAAATTTGAAGCTCAATAGAATCTGATTGGTCCAGCATTCTGCAGTTTACCACCATTCTCAGCCCTCCCTGCTATGCCCCACAGCTACTCACATTTACCTGCCTGGTTCCTGCAGGCATTCATGTTTACAATCTCTGACTTAACTGTTTCAGTCAATTGGTATCTCAATTGGGGTCCACTATTGTTATGGTTACCTAAATAGGCTTATGCAATCTCAGGTGTATTCAATACAAGGATAATGTTGAGAACAAAGGGAGATTGTGTTCTCACCAGACTTTGCCCTGCTTTGGCTTTTTGTCTTTTCAGAGGAACATTTACAAATGTCCCAGGAATGATGCTAGGGTTATGACTCCAAGACACAACCCTAGAAGATGGTTGAAAAGAGAAGGTTATTTATGGGGACTCTTGAATTGGTACCCTTCTCTCTAGCTTCCTTACCCACTACTTAAACCACTATAATCTCACCTTTAAAGATTCCAACAACCCAACTTTCCAGTCCAGAATCTTCCTCTCTCTACTCATCTCATACCCAGTTCCTTTCAGTATTATACCTCCTAAGTACTTCCCGAACCTATACACTTCTATCTCACTCTAGTCCTAACCACCATTATGTCTAGCCTGGACCAATTGCCTACAATGACATTTAAGCAACTATACTTTTCCCCTCCAATGCACTTTTCAAGCTACACATAACAGGATTTTTAAAGTACAAGTACACCACCCAGGCCAGTATAGTTTAGTTGGTTGGGCATGATCCCACAAAGTGAAAGCTTGCCAGTTTGATTCCTGATTGGGGCACATGCCTGGATTATAGGTTCAGTCCCTGGTCAGGGCACATACAAGAGGCAACTTACTGATGTTTCTCTCTCACCTCAATGATTCTCTATCTCCCTCCATTTTCCATTCTCTGAAAAATCAATAAGCATGTCCTTGGGTGAAGATAAAGAATAAAATTTTAAAAGAACAATACACAAGCATAACATTGCCTTCCCTTGTCACCTATGTCCACACCACATTGGTCTCCACATGACCCAGTTCCCACCCTCCTCAGACCCTTTGCTCCAGTTGTCTTTTCTCTTTGAAATACTTCTGCTGGATCTTGCCATCATTTGCCTCCTTTTCAACATGAAATGTCTCACCTCAAATATGAGTCCTTTAAGAGGTCTTTCTTGATCACTCTGGCAGAAGCACCCACTTCTACTTACTTTCTACCATGTTTTTCTAGTTTTCTCATAGCATTTTTTTACCATTGCCTGAAATGCTTTATCTACTTGTTAACATGTTTTCTGTCTGTTGCCTTCACTAAATTGTAATTCCTGGGCAGGGATTCTAGTTGTTTTGTTCAAGGCTGGATCCCCATTGCACAGAATAAATAATTATTGACTATCTCTGCAAAAACCCATCAAATTCATTGAGAGGGAAAGGCAGAATGGTGGTTTCCAAGTAGGGTGTGGGGCCAAGCTTGTGGAGAATGTGGAGTTAGTTCAATGGCTACAGCGTTTCAGTTTTGCAACATAAAAAAAGTTCAGGAAATAAATGGTGATGATGGTTGCACAATAATATGAATATATTCATGACACTGAACTTTACATTAAAAAATGGTTAAGATGGTACTTCCAGTCAAGATGTTGGTGTAGGCAGACATGGCTTGCCTCCTTGCACAACCACATCAAAATTACAACCAAACTATAGAACTACCATCACTCAGATACATCAAAAATTGAGTTAAATGGAAATCTGACCACCATGGAATTAAAGAAACCACATCCATCCAGACTGGTAGAAGGAGTCCAGACATGGAATGAGCCAGTCCACACCCATGTGTGATGGATAAAAATTCTGGAGGCACATCTCGGGAGCAAGGAGTCCCAGCCTGACATAAGGCCCCCTAGTCCAGGGTTCCAATGCCTGAAAGATAAGTCCCCACAACTTCTGGCTGCAAAATCCAGGAGGGATTGAGTCGGTGAAAGAAACTTCTGAAGCCCCAACCAGTTCCTCTTACTCTTAAAGAACACATGTAAAGAAGTGAGTCACCTACTTAGGCTCACTCCCTCTGAGCTCCAGCACTGGGGTAGCTACTTGAAAGGCCCCCATGATATACAGGGAAAAACTGAAGTCTTGCATCAAGACAAGCAGAGGCCACTGTCTCTTTTCTAAACCCTCCCCTCACAGAGCCAGTAAGCTGGTGGCATATCTGACTCCATTAACCTGACTAACACTGTTTGACCCACCTTGGAGGTACCCAGAGACTCTGCTCCACTCAATTTACCAGGCTGCTTTCCCATGTGAATGGCTGATTTTGGCTTAGGCTTCACACTTCCTAAATCCTATCAAACAAGCAACAGCTGCCTTCAGTGAGCTTCAAGCCCAGCACAAGTAACAGCCATCTCAGTTTGCTTTATAGCTCAGACAGGGTGTCCTGGGTAAAACACAAATAGGGACTGACATAGGCCTGCACCACCCAGGAAACCCCAGGACCACTGTACCCAGTGGACAGCTACAGACCACATCAGAGCATCCCCACCCTGCCCCTGCACAGCTGTTCCTACATGGAGAGCAGAGGTTGGTAGTCAGTGGTCACAGCCAGTTTTTTGCAGCTGGGCAAATCCTCCCATTGATCTGCCAGCAGCAACCAAGTCTCAACTACAAGAGGAGGGTGTGCTTAGCCCACATGAAGGGTGCACCTCAAGTACCTAGCTTGGGTGATAGGGAGGCTATGCCACTGGACCCTGCAGGACACCTACTACATTTGGCCACACTATAAAGACAGAGTCAAAGCAGCTCTATCTAATACATAGAAACAAACACTGGGAGGCTGCCAAAATGAGGAGATAAAGAAACATGGCCCAAATGAAAGAAAATAACAAAACTCCAGAAAAAGAACTAAACAAAATGGAGATAAGCAATCTATCAAGTGCAGAGTTCAAAACACTGCTTATTAGGATGCACAAGGCACTTGGTGAGGACCTTAACAACATAAAAAAAATTCTGTTAGAAATGAAGAATACACTGATAGAAACAAAGGACAGCCCTGGCTGGTACGGCTCATTGGATTAAGTGCTGGCCTGCAAACCAAAGTGTCACCAGTTCAATGCCCAGTCAGGCCACATGATTGAGTTGTAGGCCAGGTCACCAGTTGAGGGTGCATGAAAAGCAACCACATATTGCTGCTTCTCTCCCTCTTTCTCTTCCCCTCCCCCTTTTTCTAAAAATAAAATATTTTAAAAAAAGAAATAAAGAATAATTTACATGGAAACAATAGGAAAGTGGATGAAGCTGAGAATCAAATCAATGATTTGAAACACAAGGAAATAAAAAACAAGAACAAGATTCCAAAAAAAATGAGCATGGTATAAGCCACCTCTGGGAAACTTCAAGAGGTACAACATTTGCATCATAGAGGTGCCAGAAGGAGAATAGGAAGGGCAAGAAATTGGAAACCTATTTGAAAAAAAATAATGAAAGAAAACTTCCCTAATTTAGTGAAGAATATAGACATACAAGTCCAGGAAACATAGAGAGTCCCCAAAAAGATGATGCAGAGAGACCCACTCCAAGACACATCATAATTAAAATGCCAAAGGTTAAAGAAGAGAATTTTAAAAGCAACAAGAGAAGTTAGTTACCTACAGGGGAGTTCCCATAAGACTATCAGCTAATTTCTCAAAAGAAACTTTGCAGGCTAGAAGGGATTGGCAAGAAATATTTGAAGTCATAAAAGGCAGGGACCTACAGCCAAGATTGCTCTACCCAGCAAAGCTGTCATTTAGAATCAAAGGATAGATAAAGAGCTTCCCAGACAAGAAAAAACCTAAAGGAGTTCATTATCGCCAATTTACTATTATATGAAATGTTAAAGAAACTTATTTAATAAAAAGAAGATCAAAACTTTAAGCAACGAATTGGCAAAAATACACATCTATCAACAACTGAATCTAAAAAAAAACTAAGCAGGCAAGAACAGAGACAGAGTCATGGATATGGAGAGTTTTGATGGTCGAGAGATGGAATGAGCATGGGGGAGAATGGGTGAAGAGGTGAGAGGATTAACGAGTGCAAATAGATAGCCACAGAATACCCCTGGGGTGTAAAAGTACAGTACAGTAAATGGAGTGGCCAAAGAACTTATACACGTGACCCTTGGACATGAATAATGGTGGGGGAATTGCCTGAAGGCGTGGGGGTGCTGGGCGGGGGGAAAAACAGGACAACTGTAATAGCATAATCAATAAAATATACTTTTAAAAAATGGCTAAGATGGTGAATTTAAATTATGTATATTTTACCTTAATTATAATTTTAAAAATAATTTTAAAGACCCTTAATAACTCTGCACTGCTCTGAAGATCAAGACCAAGATCTTTCATTTGTTCAGTAGGATCTAGCCGCTCTCCCCCACCTATCCCTCCAGCTCATCATTTGCATTGGCTCTTTGCTATAGCCACCTGCCTGACTGTTGCAGTGGAAAATGATAACCTCCCTCAGCATTCCTTTGACATTGTTTCTGTAAGTTCTGACTCTAATATGCTAGCTTGTAGATAAACAGTATATTCATATAAGAATCCTAGAATCTAACTTCAAAAGACACAAACCCCAACGTTCAGGCATCCCAACTCCAGGAGATTTGCTGGCCTTCAACCATGGGACCAGGAGGACATGTGGCCAGGATGAGTAAACCAGGGTGATACGTACCGGACCATCACTTGGCTTATCAGAATGGACTGTGTTCATCTCCACATAGAGAACTTTGCAATGTCCTTCCTTGATTACTTTGTTCTGTTCCCCTCTCTCTCCTTATAAAAACTTCTGCCTCCAATGAGCGGTGGCAATGGGCTTTGAGACCTGACTCCCCCATCTTCCAGATGGCTGGCTTCTGCGAATAAACCACCTTTCCTTTACATCAGCACCTGCCTCTCAGGTATTGGCTTTCATAGCTGCAGGCAGCTGAACCCACTTTTGGTTACGTGATGACCTCACACTTCCTTAAGGCATCAGACTATTCCACCTTGGGACTTTGGTAACTCCTGATTCATCATCCTGGGACAGAAAATTTTTCACATGACTGACTCTCCTAGTTCAGTTCTCAGGGCCAATGACTCATAAAGCAGAACTGTTTCATCCACTCCCACAGCATTATAAGTTACATTAGTTTGGTGATACTGATGTTCTCTGTAATTTTCCAAGTGTTGAGAGTAGTCAAATGCCAGCATCCACCAGGCATCTGAGTAGTTGTTGGGTAACGATGAATAAAACACCCCCGAAAGTTGGCAGTTACTATTCCTACTTCACAGATGAGAAAGCGGAGGTACAGAGTTTTTTCACCTGTCCAAGGCCCCCAAACTTGTAAGGGGCAGAGCTAGAATTTGAAAACAAATTTGGCTGAAATCAGTGCCCATTGGTGCCCTAGCTCTTCTGTCTTCTTCCATGTTCCACTCTTGCACTTTCTATCATCAGCTTTGGGACTCCTTGAAGAACCTGTGTATCTCATCACAGAAGCCAAAGCAGCAAATGTTTCAGCCTGTTACACACACATACACACACACACACACACAATCACACACGCATAGACATGTGCAAACAGACATACACATGCACAAATAAAAATCAGCTCTCTCTTTCCACTACAGAATTAATTTCATTCCGGATTAAGACAACTATTCCAATAACCTAATGAAAAGAATTGGGCCATGTTAAAGAAAATGCTCATCATTCATTTATTCATTCATACGCCTGTTATTTACTGTGCTCTGGGGATTCCAATGGGCGAAGAAAAGCTGACCAGGTAGAACCACACGCCCATTTTGCTAAAGCACATCAGGTGTGCTGTGTTTCAGTGTTTCTCAAAGGACCACTTGCCTCCATTATCCTATGGACTCTATCAGTATCCCTACTTTACAGATGAGAAAACAAGCAGATAGATTAAGTGAATTGATGAAAGCCACACAACTGAGCTGGAATAGAAACCCAGGTGTAACTCCCAAACGCACTCTCTTAACTTTTCTCAAAGCTACATATTTAATTCTTGAGCATTTTTAAGTTCCTTCCCCCAGTACTAGAACATCAAATGCCCTCGCTTGTTACTCAAAGTATAGCATGTAGGTCAGCATCATCAGTATCACCTACGAGTTTGTTAGAAGTGCAAATTATTAGATTCTACCCCATCTCTTCTGTATTGAAATCTGCATTTTAATAAGACCCCAGGTAATTTGTGTGCACATGTAAGTTTGAGAAGCATGCTCCAGATTACTGATGAATACAAACACAAAAACCAGAGTAATTTTTGTATCTCCCAATTATTTTTTTTCTAGTTGTTCCTTCTTAACATCCGGTTATTTCAGACTAAAAAACTCGAGCACCTGTGAGAGTAATGGGATTAAATCCTAGTGTCTGCTGCCACCTTGTGGTTAGAAGTTTCAACCCTGCCAAAATTTGCTCTTTTCCATGAAATAAATGGGGATATGTTGGAAAGAAGGGGTGGACCAGGTACTCAACTTTTGTAGCCATGTGGTTTAAGAGACCACTACAAAATTCCAAGATATAATAAAATAATTCTTGGGGTGCAGTTTGAGAAGACCAGATAGCTACTGGCCTTTCCATGTGTATCTCTGGGACAGGGTATCATCCGATCTAGTTGAGAAATCTGATAAAAGCTGGCACCGTTTGTGTTGCTACAGGTTCTTTCCTCTCTGGAATTCAGCATGCACAGCTGAACGTGATGATCAGTTTGTGTGTGATTATTTTATTACCAGCCAGAATGGTGGTGGTTAGTTCAGCTTTTCTGCATTTGCCTTGCCCAGGAAGATACAACACCTGCTCCACAAAGTGAAAAGGAGTTTCCCACTGCTCTGCCAAATGCATCATTGGGACCCCTGTGGGGTGGTGAACAAGGCCAGTCCCGCCAATGATGTCTCTCACACCTGGAAGGGAATAAAAAAGAAATTTCAAAAATCTCCTACATATTTTATCCCAAATAATCAAGAAGTTAAAAGTGCCTCAGTCACCGGGTAATTTTGTTTTGAAATTTGTCAGCTCTAGAACTGAAGATACCCCAAACTGCTGCTACAGGTGGCATTGAGAGCAATGGACAGCCCTTGGCTCTATCAACCAGAGCCCTTTAAGTTTGGCTATGGAAAAGTTAGCCAGTACCGAGGAGGTGGGCAGCAACCCAGAAGAAAAAACAGCTCATTCAAAAGTAAGGGGATGGAGAGGTAGGAAACTGGGGCTTGCTTTCTTTTTCACCGAGGGAGTTTCTTTGTATTTTGCATTAAACAATGTTCATTGTGACATTAGAAAAGTAGCATCTCTTTTTAAGCACTGCATTTGGAAATAAGGGCTCTGCATGATGGAAGAAAAGGGTACTGCATTTAGACATTAGATTAAGAAGCTTCATTTTGTGATCAGAAAAGTCTTTATCATAATCAGGAAAACCTTTCCTTTCCCCTGAATTTGAGTTTTAATGTGGCATATGACCTCAAAGGAGCACTGACACTAATTTCAGTCTCAGAGTTTTAAACATCACCCAAATTATTTTGAAAATTCAGTATTGCTTTTAAGATGAGTTCATGGTCAAGGCTTTTATTCCTTTTCCCCAGCAATTTTGGCTGCTAAAATATGTACTTACTATGTTTCACTGTGTATACTCTTCAATGTAACCTGAAAACTGGCTTACACCTGATAGTTCTTGACAATGGCAACACCATGAACACAGACATGAAATTAATGTGGCAAGTAAGATTATTTTCCAATTTCCTTGGCTTATTTCTTTTTTATATTTTATTTATGTATTTTTAGAGGGGAAGGGAAGGAGAGAAGGAGAAAAGGAGAGAAATATCAATGTATGGTTGCCTCTCATGAGTCCCCTGCTGGGAACTGGCCTGCAACCCAGGCATGTGCCCTGACTGGGAATCAAACCGCAATCATGTGGTTTGCAGGCCCTCACTCAATCCACTGAGCTACACCAGCCAGGGCTCTTATTTCTTAGTAGGGTCATTAGCAATAACTCAGACACATAGAAATGAATTGTTTTTATGAGACCAGAAGCATCAAAGACTAAACCTTTTAACTTTCATGGACAAAATGAAATTTGCAGATATGTTCACTTATATGAAGAAGTGGGGGTTGAATACTACAACTGTATAAATTCACTACTAATGAAGTCATACAATACCTTAAGAAGGGTAGTATTCTTTGCATAACAGAAATAGTAGCGGTTCTGTTCCTAGTCCCTGAAGCAAAACCACTTTTGTTAATTGTTATAATAGATTGGGAATGGGGTAGGGGTAATGGGAGCGGGAGACACATCCTAGAGATTCAGAGACTTAGAACTGGGCTTTTTACCTGAGGGGTTGCAGAGATGACCTTCAGGATTCCTGGACCTCCTAAAATGTATTTTCAGTGTTTTGTATGTGTGCTTGTGTGTGTTTACAGTAGTAGAAAAAGATGGCTTTATTAAAAGGGGTTTATGGAAGATTAATCAGAGGCCATAAATAACTTTTGGGTGAATTAGAAAATGACACTCCATCCTCAGAAAGTTGTTAGAGTAACTGTACACATCTATAAGGACTAAATGTGACTTGCACCTCCTGGAATTTGCCATGTGCTAGTTGGTAGAACTCTGCTAACCCAGGAGGTCTCCCTTCTATTGGCCTCGACCTTGTGCTGCCCCATCTTTTACATTTTTCCCACACAGATTTGATCCACGTAGTACTAAAAGCTATCATTGATTGAATGTTAGGTTCCAAGCACATAAGTTATTTTCTTTTATCCACACATTTCTGAGAATAGTATTCCTATTTTCATATGAGAAAACCGAAGCTTACAAAGTTAAAGAACATATCCAAGATCACACAGCTAGGAAGTGTGTTGTTAGATTGAACTGAGATCATTTAACTCTAGTGCCTGGGGTCTTACTGACATACTTCCTGTGTATAATGACAGAGAAACTGGATAACTTAAGTCCAGTTTTGAACTGTGTTTTCCTGGAGTATGGTATATGTACTACTGCTGGCATATGAGATATTTTACTTAGTACATAAAGAACATTTTATACCAATGGCATATTTCACAAACATACAACAAACACTTCAAAAATTTATATGGAACCATGGAAGACCCTGAATAGCAGCTGCAATTTTGAGAAAGAAGAACAAAGTAGGAGGGAACACAGTACCTGATATCAAACTCTCTTACAAGGCCACTGTAATCAAAACAGCCTGGTATTCGCATAAAAACAGGCACATAGACCAATGGAATAGAACAGAGAGCCCAGAAATAAACCCAAATCTCTACAGTCAATTAATATTTGACAAAGGGGGCAGTATCATAAAATGGAGTAAAGACAGCCTCTTCAACAAATGGTGTTGGGAGAACTGGACAGCCACATGCAAAAAAATGAAACACGAGCACCAACTTACATCATACACAAAAATTAATTCAAGGTGGATAAAAGACTTGAATATAAGCCATGAAACCATTAAAATCCTACAGGAGAACATTGGCAGGAAAATCTCAGATATTCCACACAGCAAGATTTTTACTGATATGTCCCCTAGAACAAGGGACATAAAGGAAAGAATAAACAAATGAGATTTCATCAAAATTAAAAGCTTCTGCATGGCTAAGGAAAACAGTATCAAGATAAAAAGAGAAGCAACAGTTTGGGAAAACATATTTGCCAAGGATACCTCAGACAAAGGTTTAATCTCCAAAATATACAAAGAACTCACTCGACTCCACTCAAAGAAGACAAGCAACTGGATTAAAAAATGGGCAAAGGACTTGAACAGACATTTCTCCAAAGAGGACATACAGAGGATCCAGAGACACATGAAAAGATGCTTGATATCAATAGCTATCAGAGAGATGCAAATTAAAACCACAATGAGATACCACTTAACACCAGTCAGAATGGCTATCATAAACAAAGAAACAAACAACAAGTGCTGGAGAGGTTGTGGGGAAAAGGGGACCCTAGTTCACTGTTGGTGGGATTGCAGACTGGTACAACCATTATGGAAAACAATATGGAATGTTCTAAGAAAACTAAAAATGAATATGCCAAAGACACAGCAATTCCACTGTTAGGAGTATATCCTAAGAATCCTGAAAACACCAGTCCAAAAGAACCTATTCCCCCCGATGTTCATAGCAGCACAATTCACGACAGCCAAGAGTTGGAAGCAACCTAGATGCCCGTCGGAAAATGACTGGATCAAAAACTATAGTACATTTACACAATGGAATTCTATGCTGCAGAAAGGAAGAAGGAATTACTACCCTTTTCAACATCATGGATGGAACTGGAAAGCATTATGCGAGCAAAATAAGCCAGGAGGTGAAAGACAAATACCATATGATATCACTGTTAACAGGAATCTAAACAACAAAACAAACAAGCAAGCACAGCATGACTAATGACACTCAAATACGGAACAGGCTGACAGGGTCCAGAGGGGAGAGGGGAGAGAATCATAGGGGAAAGGGGATGGACTCCCATGAACAAGTATAAAGGACACATGGACAATAACTAAGGTGGGGGGTGGAAATGGGAGGGAGGTGGGGAGCACTGGGTGGGGGGCGGGCAGGGCTGGGAATATAAGACAGAAAACTGTACTTGAACAAGAATTAAATAAAAAATAATAAGTAAAGAACATTTTAATGGTTATAAATTTATTTACGTCCACATTAAAAACATATCCACAGTCCAGCATATGTAACGCCTGCTCGAGTGCCATTGGTTGGGTAATAATATGGGAGTAATAATTTGTGGTTTTAATTCTGCTTGAGTGTGGTTGGTGGGATAATAATATGAGTGTAATAATTTATAATCTGAACATTTCACCTAAAATGTCAAATGGTGTGCTTGAGTATGATATTATGTTGCAGAATTACATGCTTACAATTTTCTAATAAAAGATTTTATAACAAAAAAACAGTGCTATTTGTGCCACTTTTACAGGTACAAACAGGTACCTGTTTGATATAATAATATATAAAACCTGTGATTTCACCCCCAAAAATGAAGCTTTAGGTTCACACATAAACCTGTATAAAATGGTCATAGCTTTATTTATAATAGCACTGAATGGAAAACAGCCCAAAGGTCTTCCAATGAGTGAGTGTTAGACAAAGTGTGGTACATCCACATAGTAAAATGTTACTCAGCAATAAAGAAACAAATTATTGACATGCACCAACGTGAGTGAATCTCCAGAGAAATATGCTGAGCGAAAGAAAGTAAATCCCAAAAGGTTATATACATTATGCTTCCATTTATACAACATTACCTAAAAGATGTAAATTTTATACATGAAGGACAACTTAGTCGTTGCCACATGTTAAAGAAAATGTGAGGGGAGGGGAAATGGGTGTGGCTATGAAACACAAAGGATTCTGATTGTGATAAACACGTTCTATATCTTGATAGTATCAATGTCAAGACCCTGGTCATGATAATGTGTTATAGTTTTGCAAGAGGCTACCACTGGGGGAAACTGGATAAAGAATACACAGAGAATTTCTTTTTAAAAAATAGGCTTAACATATTTTTTGTTTTTTTAATTATTTTTATTGTTCTATTAGAGTTGTCTAAATTTTTCCTCCTTTGTCCATCCCAACCACCCCTCACTCTTGCTCCCACACTGTTGTCCATGTCCATGGGTCATTCATGTATGTTTTTTGTTTAGTCCCTTCCCCTTCTTTCTATCCACCATTATCCCCCTTCCTCCTCCCCTCAGGGCATTCTCAGTCTGTTCCATGTTTCAATGCCTGTGGTTTTATTTTGTTTGTTGGTTTATTTTGTTCATTAGATTTCTCTTATAGGTGAGGTCACATGGTATTTATCTTTCACTAACTGGCTTATTTTCTTACCATAACACTCTCAACATCCATCCATGCTGTTGCAAAAGATAGGAGCTTCTTTCCTTCTGCTGTGTAGTATTCCATTGGTAATGTACCATAGTTTTTTGGTCCATTCATTTATTGATGGGCACTTAGGCTATCTTCAGCACTTGGCTATTGTAGATAGCACTGTTATGAACATAGGGGTGCATAGGTTCTTTTGAACTGGTGATTCCAAACTCTTAGGGTATACTCCCAGCATCAGAATCACTGGGTCCAAAGGCAGTTTAGTTTTGTGAAGAAACTCCATACTGTTTTCCACAGTGGCTGCACCAGTCTGCAGTCCCGCCAACAGTGCACTAGGGCTCCCTTTTCTCCACATCCTTGCCAGCTTGTTGTTGGTTAATTTGTTTATGATGGCCATTCTGATCTGTGTGAAGTGTGCTTTTAATTTGCATCTCTCTGATGGCCAGCGATGTTAAGCATTTTTTCATATGTTAATGGATCATCTGTATATCCTCCTTGGAGAAGCATCTATTCAGGTCCTCAGCCCATTTTTTAAATTAGATTGTTTGTCTTCCCAGTGTTGAGCAATCTATATATTCAACACGATTCCTATTAAAACACCAATGGCATATTTCACAGATCTAGAACAAATATTTCAGAAATTATATGGAACCAACAAAGACCCCGAATAGCCTCAGCAATCTGGAGAAAGAAGAACAAAGTAGGAAGGATCACAATACCCAATATCAAACTATACTACAAGGCCACTATATAAAAACAGCCTGGTACTGGCATAAGAACAGACAAGTATAAATTGAACAGAATAGAGAACTCAGAAACAAACCAATGTCTCTATGGTAAATTAATATTTAACAAAGGGGACATGAGCATACAATGGAGTAAAGACAATCTTTTCACCCTGGCTGGTGAAGCTGAGTGGATCGAGCACTCTGAACCAAAAGGATGCCAGTTTGATTCCCAGCTGGGGCACATGCCTAGGTTGCAGGCTGAGAGGGAACCCATCAACGTTTCTCTCACACATTGAATTTTCTATACTTCTTTTTCTTCCTTCCACACTCTCTAAAGATAAGTAAATGAAACCTTTTTTTAAAAAGACAATTTCTTACTTCAGTAAGCAGTATTAGAAGTGGACTGGTGCATGCAAAAAAATGAAACTAGACCGCCAACTTACACCACATACTAGAATAAATTCAAAATGGATAAAAGACTTGAACATAAATTATGATTCTATAAATGTCCTAGAGGAAAACATAGGCGGGAAAATTTCAGATGTCCCATGTAGCAATATTTTTGCCAATATATCTCCTAGGGCAAAAGGGAAAAAAAAAACAAATGGAACTACATAAAACTAAAAAGCTTCTGCACACCTAAAGAAAACATCACCAGAATGAAAAGGGGGGACTGACCATGTGGGAGAACATGTTTGGCAATGATACATTGGACAAGGGTTTAATCTCTAAAATATATTTAAAAAACTTTATTTCTTACAACTACATGTAAACCTACAATGAAAATGAAAGCTATGCTTTTTTAAAATTCCTGGGATTTTGTGGGCATTACTGCTTTGAATGAGATTAACAAAAATCTGTGAATTGAGGAAGAATGTTAGGTAAATCCTGGTGTCATGGAATGGGTGATGTTCACTCTCTCCCAGAGGGTAACACAGACCTTGGGATCAGATTGGTTGGGCATGAGTTATTTAATCTTTCCAAGTTTTAATTTGTTTATTTGCAAAAGGGAGATTGGCCATATGAGGGTTAAATTATGTGATACACATAAAAAAAGCAGAGTGTTTAGCACATAGAAAGCTATTCAGAAATTTTATTTATTTTCATTACTAAAATATGCCAAAATGATGAAGATGGTATGTGGCTGTTCAGAATTTTGGAACTATGTTTAGAATTATTTGAAATGAATGTTCTCTGTAGATGGGACCTTGGAAATTATTTCTGTATTGACTACCCTAGCAGACTCTTTCATCTCTCACCACCACAGACTTAGAATCACCAAGTCCAGCAAAAATTATCTCAAACCATCATTGAAATAAGATCACCAATTCGTCAACATGAGGTAATATATTCTAACAGTCACAGATCAGGATTAAAATCTGCATTTGTGCTTGGTCAATTAATTTAACCTCTCTATGTCTCAGTTTACTCATTAGTAAAATTAGGATAATAATATAACCTTCCTGCTATGAGGATTAAATGAAATAGTGGCCAGAATGCACTTACTACAATTTGGTGACGAAACACCAAGTAGTTACTTTGGCTTTATTTTTCTGTAACTTGATTCTCTGGATTGTGCAGTTTCTTCACATTTACAACTTGGATTTTAATTATTTCAAATGTTTGTTTTTAATTTCCTTAATACAAATTATTTTTATTTTGTTTAGATGGCACAGAGCTGTGTCTACCAACTTAGTAAAACAAAATGTATTTGTCCCTGAAGAGGAATCATCTAGTAGAAGTGACATGGAATTTCATGAAAGCCAGCAAAGTCCGAAGAAAAACATGATGAAGAAAGAAAAGACTTTGGCCCTGGTTGGTGTAGCTCAGTGGATTGAGCGGGGGACTGCGAACCACATGATCATGGTTCAATTCCCAGTCGGGGCACATGCCTGGGTTGCAGGCCAGTTCCCAGCAGGGGACTCACGAGAGGCAACCATACATTGATATTTCTCTCCTTCTCTCCTTCCCTTCCCCTCTAAAGATTAATAAATAAAATCTTTAAAAAAAGGAAAGTAAAGACTTTTGTGTACAGGATGTTGTCGTACAAGTACAGATCCAAGCCTGCAAATGTCAGTAGAGAGGGTACCACGCAGAGCCTTCTTCCTAGAGTTGCCAAGGAGCTTCCATCACCAGGATTATGCTCCACACCAAGAATGAGAAAGCTCTCACAGAATGGTAATCACAGGCAACATATGGTTAAGGGTTGAGGCCAATGGGAACAACGAAGTTAGGATGGATTTTCTTGCTACCCAATGATGAGCTTGTCTGAAATACAGGCTCCGAAGCCCCACCCAGGTCTACCAAGTCAATATCTGCATGTTAGAAAGATCCCCAGGTTACTTGAATGTACACACATTTTTAAAAGTTTGGAATTAGATTGCCTTTGAGGCACCTCCCAGTCGAATTGATCACTAGTTTATTTAGTTTAAAGCCCCTTTTTATTTAAATACACAGGGTTTGGCACAAATAACTTCCCTTTATTATTATAAAATAATAAGCATGTAATTCTGTAACATAACCATATCATACTCAAGCATACCATATGGTATTTTAGGAGTAATACTCAAATTAAAACTACAAATTATTACAGCCATATCATTGTCCTACCAACCATACTCAAGCAGGCATTACTTCTGACAGACCCTGTATATACACACATAGACATAGGTATGTGTGTAGGCATGTATACATACACATGTATTAGGGAATCAAACTAAAGTGGGATGGCTAATTCTAACAGTAGAGGGTGTAGATAGAATTCTCTGAATACAATTTTGATTGGTAAGTCATAAAGGATATTTTATTCTATTGTATCAACTTCTCATGTACTTTAGGGAAGAATCAACATCTAAAGAAAAACATTGTCTTCTTTGCAAGGTAGTAATGCTGATTTACGGGGTTCTATGAGTGGTAGGTAACAATACCACTAATATTTGCATTCTCCTCTGTCGCTTTTAAAAATTAATAGATCGTATTTTTTTAGAGCAGTTTTTAGATTTACCGGAAAAATTGAGCAGAAAATACCTAGAGTTAGTTCCAATATGGCCCCTTTCCTCACCCCACCCTCGCAATTGAAGAGCCCTTACTGATATATTATTATTATGAACTAAAGTCCCTAGTTTATATTAGGGTTTACTCTGTGCTCTGTACAGTTCTATGGGTTTGAAAAACTCATCAAGTCATGTCATGTGTCCACCATGGCAACATCATACAGGAAGCTTCACTGCCCTGTAGAGCTCCTGTAGCTTATTAATATCCTTTACAGCATAGCATCAGAGAACATATACAACCCTTCTGCATTTGCAGGGAAGTCGAACATATTTTCACATTTCACACAGTGATGAGGCTGAAAACCTTGTGGGTACTTTTCCCAGAAAAAATAAAATGAAAAACTGATTACTTCAAGTTGGCTGATGGTCCTTTCAAACGAACTCATCTGGAAAAAGCAGTAACTATGCAAACATCCAAGCATCTATCAATTACCTGGTATGAAGTGAGTGACCCACCTTTTTCTGTTGAAAGTAACAGACGACATGCTTCTGTATTGATAGAGCAGGGGTTGGAGAGTCTAGCAGGGAACTGAAGACTGTATTCCTTTTCCTGATTTGTGTGCATTGGCTTGTTTTTGTCTTAGTTGTAGTAATGAATCTCTACACTAAGATTTCTCCAGAAAACCTGCTTGTCTTTCACACTACAGCTAAAATATTACAACTTTGTCTCAGCTACAGCCCAAATACCATTGCTCTTCCCTGCTGACCCCCGTACCAGTTTTCAAGCAATATTTGCTAAATACATATTGCACATCCGCCACACTTTAGGGATAGGGTAGCAGATAGAACAGACATGATCCCTGCTTCCATAGAGTTACAGCACACAGGGACATTCTAACATGATATAGACAGTTACTTCTGGTGCAAAGTAGAACACAGGGTGCTATAAAAGCATGTCATGCATGCTACTTTAGGGGAGGAGCCTCCAGACAGGCCTCCCCAAGGAAAGGACAACTCAATAGAGATCTGAAGGACACCTTGAGTCAAATTAGGGAAGAATGAGAACTGTGTCCCAGGGAAAAGGAGAGCATGTTCAATCCCAATATCAAGAGAGCACCAGATATAATGAAAAAATGAAAGTAATCCAGCCTGGACCGAGGAGGCAAAGGTGTTATCAACACTGCTAAGAATTTTTTACTTTTCCTAAAAATGATAAGAAGCTATCAAATACTTGCAAGCTGGGGATTTATATAATCTGATTTTAGTCTTTAAAGATAGCTCAGTCTGCAGAGTGGAGACTGGTTTGGAGGAAGGCAGGAGCAAACACAGGAAGAACAATAAACAGACTCTTACATTCATTCAGGCAAGGGGTGACATTAGCATGGGCTGGTCACAGCAGTGGGGATAGAGGAGGTAGACAGTGGAGGGTGGGGGAGAGGGAAGGGTCCCTGGGCTGAGCACCTGCTTTGAAAGTGGAGCCCCCATTCACCAAGATTAGATGCTGTGGCTCAGGGAGCGTGTCCTTTTCTACAGACCTCAAGCAAGACAAGATGACTTGAGGTGCTGTGCACAGCAAATCGCTGAAACACAGCAAACTGCAAATACATTTTCCCACTGCCCCCATCAATCTCTTTAACTACATCACGGAAAATGTCTCATTTCCTGCCTTTTTCTCTTTCTTAAAAAATAAACTTTAAGTTTAGTGCCTTCTATAGCCAGTAACATGGTTTTGTTTTTACCATATTAATTTTAATGCCTATTTATGATATGGCTTTTTATTTGTGGTACCATTTTAAAGTGTTCTTTAGAAATACATTTACTGTATTAAGAATCAAATTGATATCAAAATACAAATAGTTCACATGGCTCCTGGACTATGGGAAACTTTGTTAGGATGATATGTCAATCCCTGAGCCTTGAGCCACTTGCTGATGGGCAAATTTAAAATTTACTTCAACAACAAATATTTCAGGGATGTCTTATGTATTAGAGATTACTTTTTCTAATTTCATAAGGGTTGAAGGGAAAAGCAACAGTGGGCAAACTGAAGTCTCCAAAGCAGAGAGGTGAGCAAACACCTTGTTAACACTGATATCACAACCCCAAGAAAATGCAAATGTGGCAAGAGAAAGTATAAGATACAGAAAAGCAAATCCATGTGTAATTTTTAATCCTAAGGAAAAAACTACTGAGGTACCATGTGATGCTGTCTTTTTCAGAATACTTTCTAATAGGAAGAATATGTTTATCGTTGTGATCGTTACAGGTTCTTTTCTTCCCCCTTTCACTCTAAGTGACTCCACAACTTGATTTGTAGAAGCAGAGACAGAGGAGATAACCCAAGGAAATAGAGTCCTCTGGGCCAGGAGAACCACCAAACGGTTTTCTGTGACATCCCTTCCTTCAGGACTGCGGAAGGGGCTGTAAAATGCTGAAACAAATTGGCCTCATGAAGACTCACATACGGTTAATGCTTAGGATGTTATAAATGCCAGGTTCTCTCCCACCACATGTCTGCGTCATAAGAAAGCCGTTCAACCTCTTGTTTATGTCTCCTTTCCAAAAATTTAGGGGCCAGAAAACAGGCTCATCAGGTCTGATTCCTCCATTTCTGAGCACAAGCTGCTTAGTTTCTGTTACAACCTGGGCAACAATAGAGTAAAATGCTCTATATTACTATTTTAACTGTTCAAATACCAAGTTAGTATACTAGCATCTGGTCTAGCATGCATGCTGTGTGGAGAGCATTCACTAGACCAGCACTACCCAGCAGAACTTTGAGGATGCAAGTGTGTATCTGGCCAATACAGTAGATCCTAGTAATGTCTGGATTTTCAGGCTGAAATGTTGCCAGTGCAACTGAAGAACTGAATTTTTCATTTTATTTCCTTTTACTTGAAATTAAAATGTGATTGGCCACATGTATAGGTAGTATAGAGAGTGCAGCCCTAGACGGTCTATGACTGTCCAAACATGAATTTGTATTTATCTGTAGGTATGTAAATTTGAGCCTTAATTTCTCAGACCGAACTATTATTTTAAATATAACAAACATTTACATAAAGTTAACTATATTCTAGGCCCTATTCTAAGTGCTTAAAAAATATCAACTTATCAGCCCCAGACAGGTGGCTCAATTGGTTGGAGCATCGTCCCATACACCAAAAGGTTGTGGATTCAATTCCTGGTCAGGGCATATACGTAGGTTGCAGGTTCCATGCCTGGTCAGAAAGCATATGGGAGAAAACCAATGGAAGTTTCTCCCACACCAATATTTCTCTTTCTCTCTCCCTTCCTTCCTATCTCTCTAAAAGCAATAAAAACATATCCTTCTGTGAGGATAAAAAATATATTGACTTATCAGATAATTCTTACAACAGTCCTATAAGGTCTGGCAATGTTATCCTTGGTTTGGAGATGGCACAGAGGTTAAGTAATTTGTCCAGATGGGTGGCAGAGTCAGGCTTCTAACCCAGGAAGATCTGGCTCTAGAATCCTTGCTCTTCAATTATTATGCTAAGTACTAATGGTACTATCCAATATGGCAGTCGATAGCTACAGGTGACTACTTGTTCATTAAAATTAAATTAAATTAAATATTCAGCCCAGCCAGTGTAGCTCAGTGGATTGAGCGCGGGCTTGTGAACCAAGGGGGTGATGGTTCGATTCCCAGTTGGGGCACATGCCTGGGTTGTGAGCTAGATCCCCAGTGCGGGGTACACAAGTGGCAATCACACACTGATGTTTCTCTCCTTTTCTCACTCCCTCCCTTCCTTCCCCTCTTTAAAAATAAATAAATAAATAAAATCTTTTTTAAAAGATTTAACTTATTTATCTTAAGAGGGGAAAGGAAGGCGACAGGGAGAGAAATATCAATGTATGATTGCCTCTCACGTGTCCCCTGCTGGGACCTGGCCTGCAACCCAAGCATGTGCCCTGACTGGGAATTGAACCATGATCCTTTGGTTCACAGGCCTGTGCTCAATCCACTGAGCTACACCAGCCAGGGCTTAAACAAAAGATATTTTTAAATTTTTTTAAAGATAAATATTTAGTTTTTTTATTGCAGTAACTACATTTTATATACTCAGTAAATATGTGGCCAGTGGCAACACAGATAAAGACCATTTTTTAAAATTTATTTAATTATTTTTCAAGTACAGTTTTCTGTCTATTACTCCCATCCCGTCCCACCCCCCATGCTCCCCCCTCCCTCCCATTTCCACCCTTCTCAGTTGAGACAAAGAACATTTTGGTTTTCACAGAAAGTTTGATTAAAAAGCACCACTCTAAAACATCACTGTCAGAGTGTACCAACATTAGTTTTGAATCTGGCTTCTTTCATGCAAGGTTCATATTTATTGTATTCCTATTATGTGCTGGGCAATTCCTAGGTTTGAGGCTACAAGGGTGATCCTGTGGACATGGTCCTGTTTTGTGGGATTCTATAGTTTAAATGAAGATATAGACATTAAACCATGACAGTGTAGAGTAGAAGAATAAGGATAATCATTTGAATAAATGCTGCTGAGACAGGCAGAGATAGAGGAAAAGATTAAATTTAATCCCTGTCTCACACCATATGCAAGCTTAGTTTCTGTTGGGTTATAGATCTCTATGGAACAGGTAAAACCTTAAAATTTTTAAGGACAATAAAAATATCTTCATGATTTCAGTATAAAAAAAGACTTCTTAGAACACATCACTCACCACAAAGGAAAAGATGGATATGTAACCGAACACAGGACTAGTTACCTGCCACAGTGAAAGCCCAACACATAAGACGGGTATTGGTGAGAAAGTAACGTGGTTTATTTCAAATGCCACCAGGATTTGGGGGAAGTCTTGTCCCAAAGCCCGTTTTGCCATCTCTGGTCAAGCCAGTAGTTCTTAGGGCAGTTGGTGGGAATTGGGGAGGGGGAAGCTTCCCAGGAAGAGTGAGGATGTGCAGGTGCTGGTTGGTGAAAGAGGAAGGTAGGAGTGAGGGGAGAGGCTGTGGACATGCAGGTCACAGTACGAATTTTCATGGTCAACATCCCTGAGTTGACCACCTGGATTTTTGTCAGTTGAATTCCTGAACCAGGACCTCAAGGTCAGGCTGCTCCTTAGGTTCACACAGGAACTGTCACTGCTGAACTATAAAGTGTACTTAGAAAAGAAACTCAGAACACTCCAGCTCTAGTTTTGAGGGGAAAAACTAGAGCATAAGCTGGGTTTGATATTTACTAAGAATATGGGTGGCTTTATGTAAGTATAGTATATTCATTCCCTGTTACAGATACATTTGGCTATATGAAAACTAAGAATTTCTGTTCATCAAAAAACATTACCTCAGGTGCTGCCACATCTGCATGCACTGGCCAAAGGGAGAATGGTGGGGAGATAAGCAGCTGGCAAGGGCCCCTGGCTGGTGGATGGTGCACCCCATGCCCGAGAGCTGGACCTGAGTATAGAGGGTGCAGTTCCACCCCCAGGTCACCAAATGGTGCATCAGGCCCAGGGTGAGGCAGTAGAGGTGGCCCTCATGAGGCCCTCAATCCAGGCAGTTGACTGACTGAATGACCAATGGTGAGCTCAACAGTGAATGCCTGGGGCCAATGTAGGGCTGCAGCCAGGATGGCAGTAGTCCCTGGGATTCTCTGCAGCCTTAGCCCCCCACAAAGGGGAAGAGAAAAAATAGTCTGGGGTAGCTGCACAGTCAGGGCCTTAGCCTGGGCTCTACACCTGCTTCAGGGACTTACTCACTTTGGAGAGCTTCAAGCTGGAGCTGCAGAATATGCCTCACACGTCAGCTTCATTGAGGTCTGGCATTTTCTGGTCCACTTTGGCCTGCAGTTGCATAAGACTAAATTCTTTTTTAAATATATTTTATTGATTATACCATTACAGTTGTTGTTCTATTCCCCCCCTTCATTCTCCTCCACCCTGCACACCCCCTCCCTCACCATTCCCCCTCTTTAGTTTATGACCACGTGTCTTAAGTTCATTAGATTCCATATTTCCCCTACTATTCTTGCCCTCCCCCCTATCTATTTTCTACCTACTGTCTATGCCATTTTCTGTACCTTCTCCCCCTTTCTCCTCCTCCCATTCCCTGTTGCTAACCCTCCATGTGTTTTTCATTTCTATGGTTCTGCTCCTGATCAAGTTGTCCTCTTGATTTGCTTTTGTTTTAGGTGTGGTTGTTGATAACTGTGAGTTTGCTGTCCTTTCACTGTTAATATTTTTCATCTTCTTTTTCTTAGATAAGTCCCTTTAGCATTTCATATAATAAGGGCTTGGTGATGATGAACTCCTTGAATTTGATCTTATCTGAGAAGCACTTTATCTGTCTTTCCATTCTAAATGAAAGCTTTGCTGGATAGAGCAATCTTGGATGTAGGTCTTTGGATTTCATGACTTGGAATACTCCTTTCCAGCCCCTTCTTGCCTGTAAGGTCTCTTTTGAGAAATCAGCTGACAGTCTGATGGGAACTCCTTTGTAGGTAACTGTCCCCTTATCTCTTGCTGCTTCTAGGATTCTCTCCTTCATTTTAGTCTTGGGCAATGTAATTATGATGTGCCTTGATGTGTTCCTTCTTGGGTCCACCTTCTTTGGGACTCTCTGATCTTCTTGGATTTCCTGGAAGTGTATTTCCTTTGCCAGACTGGGGAAGTTCTCCTTTATTATTTGTTCAAATACGTTTTCCACTTGTGGCTGTTTCTTTTCCCCTTCTGGTACCCCTATAATTTGGATGTTGGAACATTTAAAGATGTCCTGGAGGTTCCCAAGCCTCTCCTCATTTTTTTGAATTCTTGTTTCTTTATTCTTTTCTGGTTGGATGTTTTGTTCTTCCTTCTGGTCCATTCCCTTGATTTGAGTCCCGGTTTCCTTTCCATCACTATTGGTTTCCTGTGCATTTCCCTTCATTTCAATTAGTTTAGCCTTCATATGTTCCTCTAATTTGTGACTATAATCAACCAATTCTGTGAGCATCCAGAGTACCAGTGTTTTGAATTGTGCATCTGAGAGGTTCGCTATTTCTTTTTTGCTTAGAGTTATCGGCTCTGGGGCTTTGAGTTCTTCCTGAGCCATATTTTGGACTGTTTTCGCCTGTTACGTATGAGGAGTGGAGCCCTAGGTGTTCACCAGGGAGGGGCAACTCAGTCACTGGGTTGTGATGCTGTATGTGGGGGCGGGGTCAAAGGAAATCAATGGTGGGCCCCCTCTGTTGCCTCTCGGCACTAGGGCCCGCGCAGTCTGTCTCACTGCTCACTCCTTTGCTGGGTTTATCTGCACGCGTGAATGTGCAACCGCGCTCAGCCTGCCCTGCACCCTCACTGGGTCCTCGATGCTACCCCAGCTGCCTGCGCTCCTGGGTCGCCTGGGTCACCTGGGTCAGGGGATCCTTCCTGCCTGACCCTACTCCGCTGCTGGCTCCACGCCTCTTACCCTCCCGGTTGAGCAGTTCGTTGTTGTGGGACTTCCATATAGTTCAGTTTTCTGTTCTTTGGCTGTGTCTTTGTTTACTAAACCTTTGTTGTATTCAAACTTGGTTGTGGAAGAAGGCACTGTGTTTCCACCTACACCTCCATCTTGGCAGAAGTCCCTCATAAGACTAGATTCTTTGGGTGACCTCTGTGCCTTTGTGACGTTCCACAGCACCACTGAGACAAGGCCTTCTGTGTGCTGCATGGTGCCCTCTGGAAGGGCCACCCCCTCAGCATGTGCCTGGTCAGGTCCAAGGCTGAACCCATGGCCAGGAAGAGGCAGCATGAGGAAGAGGCAGTGTGAGGATGCATGGCAGAGTGTATCCAAAGATACACTCTTTGGACTGCATCCTACGTTCAGCAGCTTGATTGGAAATGGCTAGAGTATGAACAGGTGCTGCAGAAGCTTGCCAAGGAGATTGGGAATACCAATCGTGCCCTGCTGTCCTGCTAAGACACAAGCACAACAAAGCCTGCTGTCCACTGGAGGGGGTCAGGCTTTCACCCCAGCAGACTGAGTGTCATAACAAGTTTGAGTTTCTGATGGGCATGTGGACAGAGGGACAACACTGTCAGGTATGGCTAAGAAAGTACACAGACATGTGCTGTGGTGGCCCCCTTTGACACCATGTACATTTGTGAGGCCACCAAGTAGGTAGTAAAGGCCTTCCAGGAATTCACCCAGTCTACTTGGCACTTGGCACATGACCCAGAGACATTCTCAGACCACTGGAAGAAGCTGACTGTGTGCACTAGCTGTCGGGGGCCAAGCCATGGCCACTGACTTCCACCCTCAGAAACTGAGCCCTGAGGAGCTGGCAGGGATGAAGACCTCCTTGGCATAGCACTTCATAGTGGAGCCGGGTAAGGCCAGTGGAGTTACCTGTCTCTGCTTCATGAAGGAAGGAACGTAAGACTCCCAGCCAAAAGGACTTGCCCCTGGAGTGCATGGCTGGGGACCAGCATATCCACAAATATCTGCTGGGGTTGATCTTCCAGATTTCCCCTTACACCTTCCAGGTGAACAGCGCTATCGCTGAGGTGCTCTGCAGTTATCCAGGACTGGCTCAACTAGGCACAAGGAACACAGTGCAGGGTGTGTCTGAGGCACTGACACCATCAGCCTGGCCCTGACCTGGAAGGTGGAGAGAGCATGGGGACTGAGCTGTGCCAGGAGGCTCTGACAGTTGCCTGGGTAAACACCCACAACAATGAGCTGATCAATGCTGAGTTCCACTGCTGGAGAGTAGAGGACCAGGTCCCTGTTCTGGTGAGCCCACTGGCTTTCCAGCAGCCCATTGCTATCCTGTACCCACCTGGCACCCACCTGCATCCCAAAGTGATCCTGGCCATCCACAGAGCTTAGAACATCAAGTGGCTCCAGGCATCCAAGGGCAACTTTGTAGATCTCTTTAGAGCCCCATTTAACTGAGTAAAGGGCACCCCCTTCCAGCCAGGGAAAACAGTGGCCATGAACCTGTTCCTATAGACCCTGCATTGCAAGATGCTTATCTTGAGACGATGGAGCACCCCAATGACACAGAGGCCCCAGAGCCACAGGACCCTCCAGCCCCACACTCACTGGGCTCCCCTGATGATACCTACAAGGAATTTGGGTCCTCCCCTCCTTAATAGACCCTGGAGCAGTGGAAACCAGCCCTTCTAGAACAGGGCCAGAAACCAAGTGGCTCCTCAAATCCTTGCCTTACCCCCAAACTCTCAGAGGCAGTAACCAACAAGGCACAAGACCTGGCTGTCCTGTCAAGGGCCAGCCTGTCTCCATGCACTGTAGGCTACTATTCCCTACATACACACACCCATTCTGTTTGGATCAGCGGGGCTACAAAGGCTCAAGTAAACAACTGCTGAACAAAAAGCAGAAAAAAAATTATTTTACAAGATTAAGTAAAATTTTCTCTACTGGGTATAGAAAGATTTCATTTAGCTCACAGAATATTCTAAAAATATTTAAATTGCAACATTGAAAAATTAGAATATTTCAAATAAAAATCAGAATTTTCAGCTTTCTTCTGAAAAATAGGAGGATATGTAAACTCCAGGCCCCCAGTTCCTCATGGCAACATCAGGAGCCGTGCAGAGGCTGCCCCCTTTGCTTCAGGCATGTTCTCTCCAGTTCACACCAGAGGTACTGCAAGCAACATTTGAGCTTGGGCAAGCTTGCAATCAGCTCAGCTGACTCATTTGTAAACTCCCTCACCAAGCAGTCTGGGAACCAGATATGGTCTCATATCCTATTTTATGTAGGTCTCACAATCATCCTAATGCTATTTATTAAACAGAGGGGGAAGCGTGAACCCAATGAGACCAAAAATGGCATATTAGCCAGGAGCCATGATCTAGGAATGATTTCTAATAGCAATACTATTAGAACAGGTACTTGTAACCAGCACACCAGGGATGAGAGGCAAAAATCAGGCATGCAGTGAAAAGAATGCAGAGAATCCTTTTTATATTTGGAGACATGTCTTTCATGAAAATAAGGAAACCTACAGAAAAAAAAAGGCCAAATTAACAACTGGATCCAGTGATAATGAGCTTTCTAGGGCACTGGTCCATAGCAGCTCCACACTCACTGTGCTCAGCAGCAGTGCAGAAAATTTCTTCTTCTGCCTAGGAATGGCCTTTTTCCCTGACACTATATCCTTTCAGAACCAGACAACCTCCTTTCTCCACACCATATAGATCTCTTCAAAGAGAGTTCTGGGCACAAAGGAAATACACGGGATGTGAAGAATAATCTGAATATGGTCACCAAGTCCACATTGTTACATGGCAAATGTTCACTTTGTAAGAGACTGCCCAAGGGTGAGAATTCTTATTTAAGTACTGACACAAAAATAATGTTGGCACTTCCTAAACTGATGCTTTTGCATTTTTATGATAGGTTTCATATTCCTCAAAAAGAGACACTTTCCAATACTTAAAAGGAAAAAACACAGCATGGAAAACATCCTCCAAAAACCAGTAGGAAAGCTTCAAATGCAGGTAGTGGACAAAGGCTTTTTCACTTTTGAGTTTCGAAAGCATCAGAAGGTCAGGTTTAACTGAATGCACAGTCCTGCTGGACAGCAGGAATATGGGATGAAATTAATGATTACCATTAAAAAATAATGTTAGTGGGGGGCATTTTGAAAGTGGCTGAAGGACTGCTAAGGGCACCTAGATGATTTTATGTGCCTAATAAATACTAAGTGAATTCAATTAAAATAAAGGTATGCACATAGGATGCTTTGGAGAAGGAATGAGATTGTCTTTATGACTAGGTGGTATATGTAAGTTTTTAAGATATTTTCTATGACTTGAATTAGAATAATTCTTTGATACTTGCAAAACATCCACTAATTCCTGAACTCATCTCTCAGGAAAAACAACCAGCCCTTAGGTTTTTGACAAGGTTTTCCAACACATGGCCTCATTTTATTGTATCTGCATGTCATAGGTGGATGATCTCATAGTAACAGTGACTGATAAGTCCATGAAGTTACTGGCCCAAAGACACACTGAGCTTCAGTAGTGTGAGTTTCTAGGGGACACAATTCTTCAGTCTTCTAAACAGTTCTAGAGGATTTCCATGAGAACCATGAGGAAGTATAAATTGAAAAATGTGTGTTTCCCATGTACCCTCTGCTGCTTCTGATTTTGTTCCTGATTGCATAAAAGTTATCTTCATGGAGATTCTTGCCTTTTGATACATAATCCTGAATAAATTTCTCTAGTGACTTAATCAATGTGGGAAGGTTAATTTTTACGAATATTCTGCCCAACAGTCCTTAAAAATGCTTTTACAAAAATTGTTTTTTAATTGAGTCAATATAAGTAATTTTTGCTTTATAATTTTTACTAATAATGGAAAATAGAAACATTTATTAAGGCATAAAAACTCTGCAAAAGAAATTTCTCCTACAATTTGCCACATGAAATTAGAGGAAGCATTTAAAGGTATTACAACACTTTTTTAAAAAAATAACTTTTTTAAACACTTTTAAAAAATTTTATTTATTTTTTTAAAAGATTTTATTTATCTTTAGAGGGGAAGGGAAGGAGAGAAGGAGAGAAGGATCAATGTATGGTTGCCTCTCGCGAGTCCCCTGCTGGAAACTGGCCTGCAACGCAGGCATGTGCCCTGACTGGGAATTGAACTGCGATCGTGTGGTTTGCAGGCCCTCACTCAATCCACTGAGCTACACCAGCCAGGGCATAAACATTTCATTTATGTACTGTTAGAGAGAGGGAAAAGGAGGGAGAGAGAGGGGGAATGAAACATCAATGTGTGGTTGCTTTCTAGTGCACCCCCTACTACAGACATGGCCTGCAACCCAGGCATGTGCCCTGACTGGGAATCGAACCAGTAACACTTTGGTTCACAGGCTCATGCTCAACCCACTGACCTATACCAGCCAGGGTGGTATTATACTTTTAATATGAATTATAACTGAGCTAATTTTAAATTTTAATTAAAAAATAAGAATTCTTATTAAAATTATAAAAATATAACATTATTAAGGTATGATTCATGTAAAGTATGTTTGTGAACTAAAAGAAATGACTAAGAATGAAATCTAACAAGTATTAAAAATATAATTCAATACTTAAGAAAATTACAGGTGATTCAGCCTTAGCTTAATTTTTAAAAAGGTCATAAAATTCTTTATGCAAGACCATCTTCATAGGCTAATTTCCTCAAACTACTCTTCACTTTATTAACTTTTTTTCCCATTGAGAATAACTCCTAAAGAACANACACTTTTTTAAAAAAATAACTTTTTTAAACACTTTAAAAATTTTTTATTTATTTATTTTTTTAAAAGATTTTATTTATCTTTAGAGGGGAAGGGAAGGAGGGAAGGAGAGAAGGAGAGAAGGATCAATGTATGGTTGCCTCTCGTGAGTCCCCTGCTGGAAACTGGCCTGCAACGCAGGCATGTGCCCTGACTGGGAATTGAACCGCGATCGTTTGGTTTGCAGGCCCTCACTCAATCCACTGAGCTACACCAGCCAGGGCATAAACATTTTATTTATGTACTGTTAGAGAGAGGGTAAAGGAGGGAGAGAGAGAGGGAATGAAACATCAATGTGTGGTTGCTTTCTAGTGCACCCCCTACTACAGACATGGCCTGCAACCCAGGCACGTGCCCTGACTGGGAATCGAACCAGTAACACTTTGGTTCACAGGCTCATGCTCAACCCACTGACCTATACCAGCCAGGGTGGTATTATACTTTTAATATGAATTATAACTGAGCTAATTTTAAATTTTAATTAAAAAATAAGAATTCTTATTAAAATTATAAAAATGTAACATTATTAAGGTATGATTCATGTAAAGTATGTTTGTGAACTAAAAGAAATGACTAAGAATGAAATCTAACAAGTATTAAAAATATAATTCAATACTTAAGAAAATTACAGGTGATTCAGCCTTAGATTAATTTTTAAAAAGGTCATAAAATTCTTTATGCAAGACCATCTTCATAGGCTAATTTCCTCAAACTACTCTTCACTTTATCAACTTTTTTTCCCATTGAGAATAACTCCTAAAGAACAAAACAGTAGAGATAAAGCATGAACAAAACATTTAACAACCATGTTGCTTAAATATTAAGGAGAGCTAGAAAGTAATGCATATGGATTAATTTTGCATTTTATTTCCTCTTACACCAATGATTCTTGTATCATGGAACCTGGCCCACAATAACCATACACCACAAACATTTTGCACACAATTTCACAAGTTCACAGCCCTCCTGAAGCCTATTCGGGTACTCCATTTTCAAAAGTGTTAACAATTTACAGAAGCTGACTCATTTCTTTCATGTACACCTTAGAAACACCACCTCACAACCTGCAACTTATTTTATCAACAAATCAATGCTAACATTTAAGAACTATGGGCACAAACATTATCTGACTTGAAAAAGTTGTATTAAACATTTATGGATGTTGTTTTCTACCTTTTAAGTTTAAGAATAAATAAGGTATTTCAAAAAAACAAATCTATACTGAAGTCATTTGCCTTTGTGTAAAGAAATATAAACTGTACATTAACATTTAAAAGCAGAGTAGTTAGTTCACTGTCAACACTTTAAATATCTCAGGAGAACAGCAAATTCTAAACACACTAAGATCATGTTGCTGATTTAATAGTCTCGGGAATGGTGACCTGCCTGTCTATGGCTTTGGATCTGCTTCCAGGCTCGTTTCCTGAGCTTCGTCCACCTCTGAGAGCTTTTCATCATCTGCAGTTGAGAAAGAAACATAAATGCTTAGTCAAACATGATTAAATTATGTCTGATAAATACATGAAAACATATTTATCCTTTATTAGCCAATATATTTAAAACAAATGGCAAAATGACAGCCTAGGACTACAATTGGCACACAAGAGCATTTAGTTTTAAAAGTTCTGTTTTGACTATTCTGGTGCATTAGTTGAATCAAAATGTAGTATGATAGATTTCACTAAAAAACCAAAACTCTATGTCTTAGGCTTTTCTTGAAAACAATCAGATCAGATAACACAATAATTTCCAATTGGCTATAGTCAATGCAATGAGCAAGTCTCCAGTTGCCTCAAAGCATCCACTATTCACTAAATGTGTACATATGCTTATCACCAATTACTTCACTCCCTTACCATGGTCTGCCTGGGTCTGAAATTGTTACTTTATACTATAGCAACAAACTATAACAAACCAAGAAATTCCCCAATATATCATCCTTGAACTTCTCTTAATATAAACTACTGAATGTATTTAAATCATTAATTGTCCCAAATTCAGACTTTTCTGCATGTATTAGAAAGTCGAACAACATGAGTATCTTATAACATTATCCAACTATATACTGCTGTTCTAAAACTGAAGGTGTATATTCTCTTTTAAAGATGTGTATTTTAGAAGGCATGCTACTAGATCATTTAAAAATCATAAACATTTGTTATAAAACTATTTCTACTTACTCTCCAGTGTTTGCTGAAGTTCATGGATGGTACTAAGAAGAACATGAAATTGTTTCCGTCTCAATTCCAGCTGTATTAACAAGAGAAAAATTAATTCATGTTGATCTATAAACACACATATTATGAAGTCTATAAAATATGTATGCAAATACCTTGTCTTCAACACTTTCTTTAATATGTGAAAGATGCTCTAATTCTTTGCCCAGAGCCTCTAGTGCCCTGAAAAATAGTAAAACTGTTATATTTCGCTAATTGGAGGAACAGAATTCACAATACCTAACTTTTTAGTTACTAAGTAGTATTTTAAAAATAAAAAAGGATGAGTTAACACTCTATTATCATAAGACTTTTATTTTTTAATATACTTTCTTGATTATGCTATTATAGTTGCCCCATCCTTTCCCCCTTTTGCCCCCCTCTTCCTGGTACCCCCACTTCCTCCGGCAATTCCCCCACCCCTTAGTTCATGTCTGTGGATCATGCATGTAAGTTCTTTGGCTTCTCCATTTCCTGGACTGTTCTTAATATCCCCCTGTCTATTCTGTACCTATCCCTGTACCTTTTCCCCTATTTTCCCCCTTCCCCCTCCCAACTGATAACCCTCCAAATGATATCCATACCTATGATTCTGTTTCTGTTCTGCTTGTTTGCTTATTTTTGGATTCAACTGATAATAGTTGTGAATTTATTGCCTCTTTTTTTTTTAATAAATCCCTTTGATATTTCGTATTATGGCTGGGTGATGATGAACTCCTTTAGCTTTACCTTGTCTGGGAAGCATTTTATCTGCCCTTCCATTCTAAATGATAGCTTTGATAGACAGAGTACTCTAGGTTGTAGGTCCTTGCTTTTCATCACTGTGAATACTTCTTGCCAATCCTTTCTAGTCTGCAAAGTTTCTTTTGAGAAATCAGCTGACAGTCTTATGAGAACTCCCCCATAGGTAATTAACTTCTTTTCTCTTGCTACTTTTAAGAGTTTCTCTTTATCTTTAACCTTTGGCATTTTAATTATGATGTGTCTTGGTGTGGGCCTCTGTGCTTCCTGGACTTGTATGTCTATTCCCTTCATCAAATTAGGTAAGTCTTCCTTCATTATTTTTCCAAATAGATTTCCGATTTCTTGCTCTTTCTCTTCTCCTTCCACCACCCCTATGATTTGAATATTGGTACATCTGAAGTTGTCCCAGGGGCTCCTTGGCCTATTCTTGATTTTTTTGGATTCATTTTTCTTCTTGCTATTCTGATTGAATGTTTTATTCTTCCTTATGTTCCAAATCACTGATTTGATTCTTGGCTTCATCCCCTCCACTGTTAGTTTCCTGTAAATTTTTCTTCATATCACTTCGTGTAACCTTCATTTCTGCCTGGGTCTTTTTTATGCTATTGAAGTACCCAATGAGTTCCTTGAGCATCCTAATAATCAGTGTTTTGGACTCTGCATCTGATAGATTGCTTAGACCAATTTTTATAAAATCTCTATTTTGTTTAGTTCTTTTTCCAGAGTTTGTTTTGGAATTTTGGCAGCCTTCCTGTGTTTGTTTCTATGTATTAGGTAGAACTGCTTTGATTCCCTGTCTTAGTAGTATGACCTATTGTAGAAAAGACCATCCATAAATTGGATGGGGTGGAGCCTCAGGTAATCACGAGGGCAGAGCAACCTCAGTGAACCAGATTGATGGAGTCTGCAACAAGGTGTCCCCACTCTGTAACTCTGTGTTGGGGAGGGCTCAGAAAGGGGGCAATGCCCCTGCCTGGCTTCTGGAGTTTTGTCTGGGAGGAATCTGTCCCCTGGCACTCGCCCTGATATCAGTCACTTCAGTTTTTCTCTGTATGCCACTGGTGCCCTTCCAGCTGCTTCCCCAGTGCCAGAGCCCAGAGGGAGTGAGTATGTGTAAGTCTTAAGTCTTTTGTGGGTCCTTTAAGAGGAGACCCCTGAGAATACTGCCCCAATCCCCACTGGTTTTTACAGCCAGAAGTTATAGGGACTTGTCTTCCTGGCACTGGAACCCTGGGCTTTGTGGTCTGATGTGGGGCTGGGATCCCTTGCTCTAGAAGTATTCCTCTCAATTTTTATCTACCATACATGCACGGGGGACTGCCTATTCCATGTCTTCACAACTCTGTGTGTCTCTACCCTCCTACCTGCCTAGATGAATTGACTTCTTTAATTCTTCGATGGTTGGACTTCCACACAGCTTGATTTTCTGATGAGTCTGAGTGATAGTTGTTTTGTGTGTTAGTTGTAACTTTCGCTGTGGTTGTGCGAGGGGGAAAGCTATGTTTACGTACACCTCCATCTTGCTATGATAAGCCTTTTAAAACAAACATGATTTCTTCTCAACTTCTAAATATGTACTTATTTTCATTAAAATTAAACTTCTAAGCCCTGGCTGGTGTAGCTCAGTGGATTGGGCGCGGGCCTGCGAACCAGAGGATCGCGGTTTGATTCCCAGTCAGGGCACATGCCTGGGTTGCAGGCTGGTTCCCTGCAGGCCAACTCCCAGCAGGGGATGCACGAAAGGCAACCATACATTGATGTTTCTCTCCCTCTCCTTCCCCTCTAAAGATAAATAAATAAATAAAATCTTTAAAAGGAAAAAAACTTTTAAAAAATTAAATTTCTAGATAATCTTTACAGAATAGGAAAACTATAGATAATAGAATATCAAACCCCAACAACTAATATGTTTAACAATATTTTACCATACTTATTTCAAGTCTTTTTTTTTGTGTGTGTGTAAAAGAAATAAAACATTGCTGGTTAGTTGCTGACTAATTTGAAACACACTTTTAACCTCACCCCAAATCCTCTATCCCAAGCTATTTTTCTTCCTTTACCTCCTACTCAGGCAATCACTATATCATTCCAATCCTTTTTTAATGTATATATTTGTATCTCTAAATAGTATATACAGTGTTACTATATAATATTTTGGGGTCCTATAACTCTTATACAGGATTATAATTCTATATATACTTCAGAAGCTTAGGAATACTTTAACATTTATTATATATATGTCTTCTATTTTTGTTTACTGATTATGTCTTTGAGATCTGCATTTAAAATGTGTATATCTACTATATTCTTTTAAACTGATATTTAGTGTTATACTATATGAGTAGACCACATTCTATTTGTCATTTTCATACTGATGTACATTACATGCACTTATTTTAGAACTATAACAGTAAGGCTGGAAGAATAAAATCTAATCAATAGTATTAGAATACATCACATTGACTATCTGATCCCTCCTTTTGGAGCATATCATGTATTCCTATTAAAATGGATTAGCTAGTATATAAACATTTATATACAAAGATTAGTTACTTTCAAGTGAAACTCTAAACATACTTTAATGTATCATGTCTGTCTGGATGATGCTGAATCACTTTTGCCAAAGCATCATATTCTGAAAGATATAAAAACATTTACCAAATTAAGTTTTTTTTAACCTGAATATCAAAGTACAGTGTAATATCACAAGTCTCTTCTAATCACTTTACTACATAAAGAGATGTAAACATTGCAAGACGGAAAGTATTGCCAGCCTCACTTGATTTGGCTATAACGGTAATGATACATGACTTTAGGTGTTCCAAACAGGCCTTTACCTCCCACTCTGTTTTTCATTTACCTATTCGTGGGCAGAATACAAGCCAGCAGAAGCATAAGTGATTTTAAGTCATATTGATCACCAAATGGACTGATTCTAAAGAGAATTGTATTTACTATTTGCCCAGCAAATAAATGATCAGCAAGGTAAATACATCATACCATTAATTTTACATCTTATACAACAACAAATTATAGTTCTCACTCATTCTAAAGGTAATGATTTTAGAACTTAGAAATGATTTAAAATTTAGAAACCTTGTTTCTGCTCCACTGAGAGTTCCAGGATATGTCACATATCTCCTGTTAAACCTTCTTTTGAAATGATTAATGGCAGCATTCATTTGAAAGCCTCATTAGTCAACAAAAACAATGTAAAACATTTTAACATTATTTAGAATTTATATTAACTATTAAATAAGTTGGTATTCCTGTTGTAAATTGCCCACTGAATTCAAAAAACATGTTTTAAAAATAAGGAGTTCAACATCATCTTAATAGGTTCATGAAAAAATAAAATTCATTGTTTTAGAAATCAGCATATTAATTAAATAATGTAATTAATAACATTTTTATATTATAAAAATATGTTCAGTGTAAAAAAAACCCAAAAAATTTAAGCCATAAAACCCCACAACCCCCAAATAACCATTAACAATTCCCATTTCCTTCTAGTTTCTCATATATGTCACAATTCTGATTATATATTATATTTTTGTCTATCTTTGAATTTACATAAAGAAGGAACAATGCCTCTGCTGTTACAAATTATTTTGAAATAGTTTTTATGGATTGCAATAATGACACACCCTGATTTAAAAACAAAAGAGATCAAAACAAAACAAAACTTAGCCCTGGCTGGTGTAGCTCAGTGGATTGAACACAGGCCTATGAACCAAAGCATCGTGGTTTGATTCCCAGTCAGGGCACATGCCTGGGTTGCAGGTCAGTTGCCAGCAGGGGACACATGAGAGGCAACCATATACTGATATTTCTCTCCCTCTCTCCTTCCCTTCCCCTCTAAAGATAAATAAATTAAAATCTTTAAAAAAATTAAAAACAAAACTTAAACTTTTCTTATTATTTAGGCAGCTTATACATGTATTCCCGCTTTGTATAAAATGAGCTTAAATTCTTTTCTTTTTTTTTTACAGTAGCTTCACTAAACAAATAAATAAACAACAAACAAAAACATAAATCTAGTGTACTTGCATAAATAGCCTTTGCTGATTAACCATAATATTATTCAGGCAAAGTTGTCTAAAGACAAAAAACAAACAAACAAAACCCTGAATACTGAAGTAATACTTGCATAATCAATTCAATCCAGGAGAAAAAAAGTTTTTTCAGCATAGCCTTTCTTCTCAGCTATTTTAAAAAGTAAAATAATTTTAAAGAATTAAGTTTGGATCCTAATTCTTTTTTATAATTCAGGTTAATTCTAGTTGAAGATTCTACCTCACAACATTAAAAACAGCATGTAAATACTAGTCAATAATAAAGTATTTGCAAACTAAATCCCATAAAACCCTTACCTTGCCGATTTTTTCGTATGCGTTTTGCTTGAAGAATCTGCTTTTTGCACTCAGCAATTTTTTCATGTGCTCCAGCAATGCTACATTCTATAGAAAAAGGTTTTTTTTAAGATAGTCATAACAACATGTATAATCTCCATCCATTTTCAATTTTAAAATGTTTTTAAATTAATAAGCTAATAAAATCGATGCTACCATTTAAAAATAGATGTAACTTAAAGTACCGTATCATATTAAAATACATTTTTATAACTAATTTTACTATATTCTTATTATTAATAGTGTTACTGTTATCCTTTTACCACTAATCAAAGAAAAATATTAGTGAGAGTTATTTCCTTTAGGCCATAAAAATTAAAATTACAAATAGAGAAATATTAATTACTTTAGGTTTCTTTACCTATTTCTTTGTAAATTTTTTCATAATTTTCCATTTCTCTGAGATTCATATCATATACCAGCAAAGTTTTGCCCATTGAAAATTCACACTGGGACAGTGTACTCAGCATACGTTGGTACTGGCTATACCTAATAAAAAAGAGAGAAACAGAATAAAGACTTTTGTGGATTACCAAAGTTGAAATATTTATAATGTAGGCAAAGATTTACTAATTAAATTATATAAAGTTCTGAGAGAATCCTTTGCTCTATTTAAAATAATTCAGAATATCTGTCCCTTGTGTTTTCTTTTCCCAAATGTACTGTATTTGAATTCATAAACTGCTTTAGTTATAAATACAAAGATGGAGCTGCTCCTATCAAGCTTAATTCCAACAGCTACTTGCTTGAATATTGTTTTAAATACTTTAAAAAATACTTTGACCAGATTTCTTTAACCTTCACAATTCTGTTCTCACATTTTTTTTCACTCTATATAATTATTTATGTGAAAAGCTAATTCAAATGAAAAAAATTCTAATTAAAAAATTTATTAAATCTATGTAAAACTTTGCACTAACCTAATAGCTAAAAGAAAGAACATTTCATTTAGATACCTAAACATTTATCTGCTAAGTGACCAAATAATGGCCTGGATTTAATCTTCATTTCTTCTTACCACTATTCCTTCTGCACATTTTAATAAACATTAAGCAGGCCTCTCCAGTGAGAGAATTAAGGCCAGAAAAATCTACCTGACTAACCAAGAGTTGACTTAATTGGACATTTAAGGTGACTAAAAATTTGCAATATTAACAGGATTGTGTATAAGGTCTAAAGTCACATCAAGACATCAGTATAGAAACAACAGTAAACAGAAATACCCCTCTTCCTGGGATCCAGAATTGCACCATTTAATGAAACTTTTCACTAGTAGATTAATTCTGCGATCATCTCCAGCACCATCTCCATCAATTAGGAGACGCTTCCGTATGACTTCGTCTGGAGGAAAGAAGAATGATGTGAATTAAAAAGACCATCTGGCTCTTGTTAATTTCAAGAACAACAACCAATATCACTACTCATTCTTTCATCCAAAAAATTACTGAAATGTAAATGTACTCAATGCCACTAGACTGCACAGTTAAAACTGTTAAAATGATCAATTCTGTATTATGTAGGTTTTACTACTATATATTTGTAATCGGTATTGCCTATTTGTGTCAGGTACTATTGTAGGGACTGGGGTTGTAGCAGAGAAATGCCAAGCCCTCACAAAACTGTGATTCTACTTGCTGAGTTGTTGAGTAGAATTGATTTTCAGGTGCCACTAAGGAAATAAGTCAATAATTCTTAGAGAACTTTTTTGGGAAAAACCCATTCAGACAAAAGGAAGACTGAAGTGTTCAGGTCTCTGACTAGTATGAGGTCCTGGTAAAAGGAATAGAGAGAGAAGAGGATTTAAGGATACAGTGGCAGACTAGGAAAAAGGGTGAGGCAGATCAGAGAAAAATAAATGGATTTGTTTTTTAAAATATGTACTTTAGTTATTATATCTGGAATGTTCTTCCCCATGAGGGCTTTTTTTGTTTGTTTGTTTAAACGAGCCTGTCTCACTTTTGCTGTAAGGCAAAGGAAAAAAGGAATTAGAAAAGCAGCACAGATGATTGTGATGAGTTAAGAAGTAGCCCAGAAGCCAAGAGCTGGTGTTCTTCCTGGATCATGTCACGCTGGATCACAACAAAAGAAAAGCAACTTGAAACCACAATTATCATTTTCACATATCAGAATGGTAAGGATCAAAAGGCCTAATAATAAAAACATTAACAAGGGTGCTGAGAAACTGCACTTACACTGATGGAATGTAAACAGGTATACTCTTTGTAGGGCAACTGAGCAAAAACCAACACTTAAAATGCAGACTAGGAATTCATAATATAGATACATGTGTATCTACACATGTATCTAAAGATAAATGTAAAGGGATGTCCTTAACAGTGTTGTTTGTAGAAGAAAGACTGAAATCCTGAACATTCACCAGGAAAAAAATTGGTTAAGTTATGAAACATATTATACAGCCACAAGAATAGTGTGGGTGTACATACCATTGACAAAAAAGTTAGATATGTTAAGTAAAATGTAAACAAAACAGGTGCAGAGGAGCAGAGCTTGTTGCCATTTGTGTAGAAAAGGGGGAGATGTGGTGTGTGTCTGTGTATGTGTGTGCATATCACACATATGGTGTGTTTATGTACTCAGAGAATATCTTTGGAAAGATACACAAGAAACTGGTAATACTGGTTGTTTCCGGAAAGAGAGATGACAAACGATGAGAAAGGATTTAATTTTCTAAATGGCTTTGTAGAATTGTGTTTGTTTGGTTTTTAACAAGTGCGTGCAATTTTTAGTAATAAATTTGAAAGTGTAAATAGTTCCTGGAGAGCCTGCCTGATGAATCAACAGCAAATCTTTAAACAATAGTTCCTGTGTGTAGGCAGAAGTATTTTTGAGTGCAGGTGCAGCAGAGATAAATTCTAGAAGGCAGATGGCTCATTTTAAACTTTACTATGTGACATCAGATAAACATTTTAGAATTGGGTTTTGTTCTCAAAGTTATGGCTTTGATAGGCTGCTCAAACTACAGATTCATCAGGTGTCTTAATTTTACATTTTAAAATACAAAATTAGTGCCCTGGCTGATGTGGCTCAGTAGATTGAGTACCAGCCTTCAAACCAAAGGATTGCTGGTTCGATTCCTGGTCAGGGCACATGCGTGGGTTGCAGGCCAGATCTCCGGTGTGGGGGGCATGCAAAGGGCAACCACATATTGATCTTTCTCTCAATTCCCTTCCCTATAAAAATAAACAAAATATTTAAAATAAAATAAAATGCAAAATTAGTCTGTAAAAACTTTTTAGTTTTTAACCACCAAAAACGTTATCTGAGGAGACTGACACAAATGCATTCTGTGCATTCTAGGAATTCAGTCCCTGAAGAGACTGAAATGCAGAAAATGAAGTGATTTTTTAAAAACCACAAACACATTTAACTTTGTTAAAAAAATAAACATAACAATGGGTAAGTAGTCTGGTGTTAAACTGACACTGTTCAATTCCTTTGCCAGTCTCCTTATCATTGCTTTTCCAAGCCCCCTACTCCAACCCTGTCTCCCTAAACCCCTTCTTTCTCCCAGATACCTGGACACACTTCTTCATTGAGGACCAGGGATTTCAGATGTAAATGTATTCAAGGAATAGAGAAATTGGAGAGTGACTACCCTAAGAGAAAGTTATTACCAGAACTTGTTTTTTAAGAGATTAAAAACAAAAGCAACAACAAAAACAAGTTCTGGAGCCTATCAACACAATAAACAAGCAAAATATAACCAGAGACAATATAAGAACAAACTGACAGTAACCAGAGGGGAGGTGGGAGGGGATAATGGGAGAAAAGGGGGAAGAGTTTTCAGGAACATGTATAAAGGACACATGGACAAAACCAAAGTGGGGGGTAGGATCAAGGGTAGGAAGTAGGGATGGCTGGGGTTGCGGGGGAGTACTCAGGGTAAAATGGAGACAACTGTACTTGAACGACCATTAAAAAACACGTGGAAAAAAAGAATTGTTTTAAGTTTGGTGACTAACAAACAAAAAAATGTTTCAAACAGATTTGCTTTCATTCCACCTGTCTACTTAAAACCTGTGCACTTTTATATATGTATGTCATATCCCAACTACAAAAGTTTTTGAAAAATGTCTAAAACATTGTAAGGTCAAATAAACCTGGAAAAGGGTTCATGAGGGTCAGTCCTATGTCTTGCTCATTCTTTTCCCTTCCGAGCCTCTCACACTCTGTCTACATTTCTTACGCTCAATAAATATTTTACAATTGAATTTGTGGTGCCTGCCTGGGACCACTCACCCTCCAAAGAGAGCTTGGTCTCCATGAAACACTAACAAGAAGTAGCAGGGAACTGTCTTATTTCCAGGTCAGCAGCAGAGATTTCTCTTTTTGAATAAAAGGCATGGATATCTGATCAATGAGCAGATGTGTTTGTCTCTAAGGTACCAGAGTAAGTTCTGAAGATGGGAAATAGACCCAAGATGGGAATACAGACCCAAGTTCTTCCACGCTGGTTGGAGATATGATACACATATGAATACACACAGAGGCGGCTACGATTGTTAAATGAGTGACACAGACACACAGTACAAGAGATTAGGAGAGCTCCCTCTGGCTTGGGGATTTTAGGGCAAGTTGATTTTGAGCTGCTCTTTTGATATTTAAAAATCATCAATCAAAAAAGCTAAAAGGCATCTAGCAAAATTTCAAATACATAACCTTTGAACCAATAATGCTAGATATACTTGCATATGTGCAATATGATATATGTCCATCAACGGGGGACTAGTTAAATAAATTTTGGTATAGGAATATGATGAAATAGCATGAGGCTATAAAAAAGCAAACATGTCAATGTGCTGATAGAGAGAGATGACTTAAGACAACTTGTCAAAGACCAAGGCGAAGAACTGTTTGGCATGTTTCTTTCATGTAAAAATGAGGGGGAATAAGAATATATGTTCTCACTGAGTACAGTAACAAAAATACCCTAAAATGATATACAAGAAACTAATAAAAGCAACAGAGGGGCAGTATAAGGGGAATAGATGGGGAACAGGCTCAAAGATGGGGAAATATTTTTATATTATTTGCTTTTGAACCATATATATACTCAAAATCTGCTAGCTACTATTTGAAAAAGCAAGCTATGATGTAGTGACGGTATCGTAGGTGTTTACGTATGTCCAAATGCAATGAACTGTACACACTGAATACGTGCAGGTCTCTGCATATCAATTATGCCTCATAACACTGTTTAAAAAGATAGCAAGCTAAAGTCCTTTTTTGGCCCCCACTCCAGGCAGGGACAAAGCTACAAACTGCAGTAGCTGGATCAGGAACATGACTACCCTAGAACACCAGTGAAGCTGGGTGACTGAAGACAAATATTGGGACCCAAGCCCATAAAGGCTGTCTGTGGTCAGATTGTGGGTGTCCACATTAGTAAAAGCCATACTAGTAGACTTGGATCTTGCTGGTAGACAACTGGGAGTTCCTAAAGATTCATGGGCAGGACTTTCTGGCAGAATTAAGCTGAAGGTAGTATACAAAATGGTCTACAATTGAGGAAAAGCCAAAGGCAGGGAGAGAGGTTAGGAGGCTACCAAAGCATATACCAAAGTTAGGAGCTAAAATGGCATGAATTACAGCAGAGATTAGAACCACAGGTCCTGGAAGGCAGGTCAGGGCTGAGAAGAGACTTGGTTAAGAAGAGGCAGGGGCAATGCCAACACTGGGAGGCACAAGCAGGAGTTTGGTATGACCAGTCTGGCAGCCCCAGCCAAGGATTCCATCAAGGCAGTCAAGGCCACTTTCTGGCTTCAGTCCTATCCCTCTTCTAAGAGCAGAGCATGTCTTCACAGCCAGACTGCTAGGCCAGTAGTCAAAACCGGGGCCACTGTTCTGCTCAGCCCACACCGTGTTTACTTTGGGTGTCTGTATGTGACAAGTATTTAACTCCATATATTAAATGGGAATAAAACTATCCACTTTGTAGAACTTCCATGAAACTTTATTAAAATATATACAAAGGAGCATAATGCCTGTTCATAGTAGAAAAGCAGGGGGAAAAAGGTATCCTTATCTTAATGTTTAATTTACAACTTGTATCATTCTAAAAACGGTAAAAAATATGTTGAATATCTATCTATAGATAAATCAATATACTTAAATAGATACTATGCATTTATACATACAAAGTTTTGCCCAGTTATGACCTCTCACAAGTTTACTTCTGTCTCAAACTTCATATTACAAGGTCACAACATTTCTAGCTTAAACTGCATAGACAGTTGCCTAAAAAATTCCCTGGGGATGAGAATTACTGGAAAACCATATACAAAACAAAGCACAACTCCCAACAGCAACAAAATCAAAGGGATGAGGTACCAGTTTGAAAACAGGCTCTGCTCTTGTGAAATTGAAGGATGGCCTGCTACTGACGGTTCCTAACACATATGGTGTAAGCATTATTATTTTTAATGATACCTCATCCATTAACTCTAGACTGAACACACCTAAAACATGTTTTGTTTATTATATACATTGACTTCATAAACTATTATCATGGTTGAAGCCTTTTATAAGCAATTCGAATGCTAATAATAATTCTGGTAGACCTTGGCCCACCCTGTAAAAACAGTAAAAATGGCTAAGAAACTATTTTATTGATGTTATCAACATCATTCCTTAGTTGCCATAATTACTTTCTTTACTGACTATGAGGATCAACACCATTTAGAAAGAGCTTTTAAGCCCAAATGCTTATCATCTGTCTGGTGAATGGTGGTTTTCCATTTGACTTTACATTTGTAGGAAGATTCCCAGTGCATTCAGTTATATTGTATGTGGTATCATACTTACACCAACAAAATGTCTGCCGCTCAAAAATCACTTTAAAATCAGTTATGACACCCGTATGCTGATAAGCAAATATTTGCTCACAAAATTGAGATGCATTTAGATCCCTTCCTATCATCTGCCAACCTATATCTAGAAGAAATATAAAATTACTTAATATACTAAGCCTTAAAAAGTCTTTTCAGGGGGTTAGATTTTAATGCTCATTTTCCACAAATAGAAAGGCAGGAAAAAATTATTCCTTTACAGTCACTAGACCAACTCTTCATTTCCAAGCCTCTTGTCAGGTGACACAGTCATTTAAACTGTGTTCTCATTTTAGTGTGGAAAGACAATCTCTCATAAACCATTATTAATATTCCTTTTGAAAACCAGTTGTTATTCCTCATAGTAGCTATTTAGAACCTCCATTACAAAACAACTTTTAAGAATATCTAAGAGTAAATATTCAAAAAAAGGAAGAGGAAAACTATTTGGAAGATAATAATGGTGGGCCAACTTCCAAAATACTTTTATTTAGGGACAGGTGAAGGATTCAAAACCAATGGCAAGACCCTCACTGTTAGGAAGCCTCCACCTAGGGTCAAATGTGACTCCCCACGCTGGAAGCCCTACAGCACTGCAACCTCACCTGCTTCCAGGAAATAGCAATCCTGAGCTCTACCAACGATTATTGGCATTTCTTTTCTAAAGGCAAGTTAGCAAGGAATTCTGTAGGCACACAAACCCATCACTGGCTTTTTCAAACCCTCTGGATCCAAACTGAAAACCAAGGAAGGTATAACCATTTGAGACAGGATTACAGTGAAAAAACAGCTGGCACTAGGGCAGTGCAGTAATATGTATCAAAATTAAAATTACATATACCGTATGACCTGTATGCTAAAAATTATTCCCACAAGTGTGCAAAGGCATCTGTGCAAATAGCTTCATTGTAACACTATTTCTAAGAGTAAAAAAACTGAAAATAGCTAAATGTCTTATAAATTAGAATACTACACATTTATATTAAAAAATGAGGTTGGAAGAGCTCCAAACTCTATCGCTAATTACAGATGTATAATACAGAAGAATGTGGAAACACTTGTATGAGGGGGGATCCAAAAGAATGAAATTTATTTATAAAAGCTTGTATATTTATTTTTATATGTTTAAACTTCAGTCACCTTCAAGGTACTTTCCATCTGATACAATATTCCTACTGAGTTGTTTTTTCCACTACCTAAATCAGTTTCTGAACTCATCAATTTTGATGCCTTTTGATGCTTCTGCCATTTTCTGTTTCACCTCTTTCACATAGGTTAAACGTTTCCTTTTGAGGACTTTTTTTCATCCAGGAAAACAAAAATAAGTCATTTGAGGCAAGACCAGGTGAATAGGGAGGGTGGGGCACAGGGGTCATGCCATTTTTCAGTCAAAAACTGGTGAACACTCAGCGTGGTATGGGCAGGAGTGCTTATAAATCATCCATCATGAAATGGGCAAATACGTTGAGTCTTCAAAAAAATTCACTCAAGCTGAACGCACGCTCTAATAACACCAGTTGGTACACTGATGCAGATGGGTTCCTAGATCACTCACCTACTGGGGGGAAGCCTGTATAACATGGAGCCCACCCTCTAGAAGATAATTCTGTTTTTTTTGAGGTCCCCCTCATATGCAATTTTAAAGAATATATATAAAGAATATATTAACAAATACATAATGCTTGCAATATTCTAAGTAGTGTTCTAAATTGTTTTCACATATAAACACATTTAATCTGAACAGCCCTAGTAAACAGACATTACTACTCCTATTTTATAGATGAAGGTAAAAAAATATTTTTACTTGCCCCAAATTAAATGTCACAAGAAGTAGGGAATAGAGCTAGGACTCAAACTCAGGAGTCTAGAACCAGAGAAAGTGCTATTTGCCTTATTTATGAGCATTTAAAAATCATTTTAGAAGGGCATACAAAAAAGTTCCTAGTGATTACCTTTGGGGAGACGGATTAGTAATGGAAGGTGATTAGAGGAAGGTGCTCACTTTGTCAAATTTCTTCTTGAATTTTCTGACACATATTACTTAAAAAAACATTGACAATGGTTATCTAGGTAGTGAATGTAATAGTCATTTTGAGGTATTTTCCTTCATTTTTTTGTGCATTAAAAAATTCTAATCAATGTTCCTTAATAAATCTATGATGTATCACCAAGAAGAAGAAAACTGGCTTGGCCTAAACTGTTAACAAGAGGAGAAACTAAAGCCATGTAAAAACAACGTGTGTGCTGATTCCTGTTAGATTATCATTAGCTCACCACTGCTCAAGGTGGTGAATTACATATATTCCACTGTGTTAGCTTTCTTATGGTAAAATAATACCTAGCCCCTCCTTTCAGGGAGGTTAAAATAATCAAAAACAATTTTTAAGGCCAACATCATTAGGAAGACACAAACATGGAAGGTGGAAAAAATAAGATAATTTGATTCCTTTATGTAAAGGAATCAAATTTTGATTCCTTTATGTATTGATCTCTCACAAGATACTTAGGATGAGTCTAAATAAATTGCTGATGTCAAAAGTAAATTACTTTAACCAAAATTAAATTTTAGAAAAGCAAAAATATTGTGTTGAGGTCCTTTGTTTCTCTCTAGATTTATTTAAATATGTAGAGTATGGTGCTAATTAAGTCAAGGTTGAAACTCCAATCTGGCATTGTGAAACCATTTATTTTGGTTAAGGAAACATTATTTAATAGTTGAACAGTAGTAGTAACTCCTGTGCTGGGGCAAAAGCCTAAAAAATAAAGTGGGCAAATTCATTGGCACTAGTGAAAAAAAAATAAAGAACAAAAAAACCCTGTGCCCACAGCATCTAATTAACACTAGATAGGCAACTGAAATAAAAATAACAGCAGTAGCAGCAGCAAACACTTATACAGTGTTTATATACTCCTATTTGATGATATACATCTTATTTTTTTCTATCACTCTGAAAAGTATCCTGGTTTGGATAATAAAATAAATGGTCAAAGTGCTTTACACATAATATTACACTTCATCCTTGAAACAACCCTATAGAGTGTGTATTAATATCTTCCTTTACAGATTAGTGGTGTCTCCTCAGCAGTCAAAGAAAACTATAAATAATTACATGATTAGAAAGTCATAGAACAGTTCCATTATTTTGTCACATTGTTCATAGGCATAATTAAAACCATTACTTTAAGTTTTAACAAGCATATAGCTATGAATTACACATTCTAATTAAAAAAAATAAAATAAACACCATCAAAAACAACAACTTCTCCTAAATGGAAGGTACTGTTACATTCAGCTCCCTACCACCCTTTTCTCATCTCCCATCTGTTGCTCTGGCATATCAATATATCTCCTTAACATCCTTTGTATTGCAGAAAGGGCTTCTGAAATGATTTCTATCAGTGTACTGACACTGTTTAGCACCCTTAAATTAAACATACAAAATACAAACTGTGAACATAGTTTAAATTAGAAGTGACAACATCCAAACTGCTTTTCAGGTAGTCAAAATGCTGGGGTACAACAGGAGGGGAGAGAGAATGGCTTTACCAATAATTGGCTATATGACAAAGTCACTGACTCCCCAAGACCTCCATTTTTCCATCCATAAAATGACTCGGGATAATATCCATAGCAGAGTATCTATACATAACAATATGGTCCTTCTTTACTTCCCTCTGAGGCAGGAAAGGTCCTCAAATTAATCAATGCATACTTGTGCTGGGTGCATGAAATAACGAGCTTGTCTTCTCAGAGTTCCCAGTTCAGTTAAATAGATAGACCCATATGTAAGGATTACATGGCACAACACCTTGCCAGGCACCTCGGACTCAGAAGAAGACAACAGCCTTCCTCTAGGCTCCAGAGACAGGTACTGGTACCCCTTCAAGAACTTTTCAGGATGATTGTGATATCTAAGCCACCCACTTCTCAGTCTTCACTGCCATCACCCTAATTCAAAACTACCTTGTCTCTCACTTGGAATACCCCTCATTGGCCTCCCTGCTTCCATTCTTGCCTTCCCGGAATCCATTCTCAACTCAGCCTACACAGAATGACTGAAAAGATGTATCAGATGATTAATCTTCTGCTTAATATCTTCCAATCATTTCCAAATACCCACAAAAGACAACCCAATCTCCTTTCCATAGCCCATAAGGCTCTTCTTGCAATTTTTTCCAGTTTCCTTTTCTGTCACACTGCTCCTTGGTCCACCTGCCCCCAACCCCCACCCTTATTTTCCCCAAAGGGAGAAGGATTTGTTTTCATCTCAGGCCTCTGCACTAGCTGTTGCCTCTATATGGAATACTTTTCTGGGGTCTTCACAGAGTTGACCCCTGAGGGTCTCACATTAAATGTCACTTTGGAGAGTAGCCATACTTGATCACCCTATTTTAACCTAGCTATTGGCAGCCCTTCTCCATTACTCTCTCTTATATTCTATCTAGTTCAATTCTCAGAACTCAATTAACTTCAGAAATAACTATGCTCTTTGACAGAAATTATCTTATTTACTAACTGATCACACATAATTGCTTCCCTCCCCCCAGTAGGAGTCAGGCCTTCCTCTTTAGTTTATTGCTATAGCCAGCACCTGGCATTGTACCTAGAAGGTATGCAATAGACACTTGTTGGCCTATCACACACCTCTTACTTCTGCTTGATTTTTACCAAAATCTCAGTTGAAGAAAACCACACTTATAGAGAATTGCCTAAAGAAGTTGTAGTTCTTCGTCCTTTCCTCTATGGTCTAATATTCTTAAAGCAAACAAGCAAAAAAAAACCCCAAACAAACAAACAAAAACCAAAAAAACCCAAACCACAAAACAACTCTTGCTCTACATTAAGGCAGTCCAGTAAAGCTACTCACCTGAGCCACAGTCTATTGGCTTTGGAAGGCCTTCTAACTTGTGCTTTAGTCTTCCTTCATCTAGTAAGTGATATGCTAATTTATAGCCCCAAGATCCTTCATGCTGCAAAATTAATATGACACTGGCTTTGCTTTATAAGCACCTTAAAGATAAGCTTTTGCTCCAGTGTTTTTAAAAAAGACACTGCTTGTCTTGGTTATCTAATGCTGCCTTCTCTCATAAACAGTACATCGCAGAATGGACCAGCTCCTATCTCCTGGTATGGACTGCTAGAGAAACAAGAACCATCACAGCTTTCTTAATAAATGTATCCTAGCATTTTAAAGATCACCCCTACTTCTAACTTCCTATTACTTTTCCTAGGCTTCATGTTCTTTTTGCCCTGCTTCCTCATCCATTTATTTTGCACTTACTCATATGATGAACTGCTATAAATATTTTTAGAATAAGCCAAGTTAAGTGTCAAGGGCTACAGCAGCAACATACATGAACTAATATGGTTACAAGTAAAAGATTAACTGATTCTAAGAGAGAGAAAGGGGGAATGGATGAGGTAGATATGTCTACAGACATAGAAGGACAATCGTACAGATTAAAAAGAGGAAGAAGGCACCGTTCTCATCTAAGGAAAGTGGAGGAGAGATGAGTAAACCAGCTCTTACACTTACTGGCATTTACTGAACATCATAACTTTTATTGCATTTAATCCTCAAAACAATCCTATGAAGTAGATTATTATCCCCATAAAAAGAATGAAACTAAGGTTCAGAGAGGTTAATTAGCCTGCATAAGGTCAGACAGCTGGCGTGTGGGCCTCTCAGGATTTAGGGGGCACTTGACTGCAGTAACTTTACTAGAACTCATCTTTCCTTCTTATCTCCTGACAAAACCCCTCCCCGTGAAAGTTCTCTACCTCAATAAACAGAGGAGCATAGTACCATTAACAAGAATACAGTCACTCAACTCAAGGCACCTGGGATTATCCTTGATCCTTCCCCTCATATCCACTCAGTCATGGATGTCCTGAAACTGTCCCTCATAAATTTCTCTCCCATTTGTCTACTTCTCTGCATTCCCATTTTGTTGGAACCGCCATTAGCTCTTACCAAGATCCAGCAGTAGTAGCAGAAAGACAGGATGAATAATAGTGAAGGGCAAGAACTCTAGAGCCAGACTATGTCATTTGGAACCCAGGCTCTAGAACACAGGTGGCAAACACAGGGCCCGTGGGCCGATTCCAGCCCTCACCTTGTTTTATCCCACCAGGCACCTTGTTTCTACCAGGCGGCAGCCCCCAACTCCTTGTCCCTAGTTAAGAAGTAGTTACATTTCTACAGTCCTAAAATTACATTCTGCCCTTTGAGGCTAATGTGGCCCCTGGTGAAAATGAGTTTGACACCCCTGCTCTAGAACGTACTACATGTGCAACCTTGAGCAAGTTACGTAACATCTTCATGTCCTAGCTTCACCTGTAAAGTGGGGAAAATAATTAGAACACTACTTGACATATAACAAATACTATATAAATGTGATAAATGGGGGAGGGAACTTCTCATTTTCCCTTCTCCAATCATTCTTCACATAGCAGAGTATAGTGGTCAAATTTTTTAATGCAAATCTGATCATAACAGACCAATTTTAAGAACTTTTTACGATTTTCCACTGCCCTCAGAAATCTCTTGCTGATACATACCACTTTACACCAGTCAGAATGACCATCATAAACAAAGCAACAAACAACAAATGTTGGAGAGGTTGTGGGGAAAAGGGGACCCTAGAACTCTTTGAGTTCACTGTTGGTGGGATTGCAGACTGGTACAACCATTATGGAAAACAGTATGGAATTTTCTAAGAAAACTGCAAATGAATATGCCTTTTGACCCAGCAATTCCACTACTAGGAGTATATCCTAAGAACCCTGAAACACCAATTCAAAAGAACCTATGCACCCCAATGTTCATAGCAGCACAACTTACAATAGCCAAGAGTTGAAGCAACCTGGGCGCCCATCAGTAAATGAATGGATCCAAAAACTATGGTACATTCACACAATGGAATTCTATGCAGCAGAAAGAAGGAGCTCCTACCCTTTGCAACAGCATGGATGGAACCGGAAAGCATTATGCTGAGTGAAATAAACCAGGCGGTGAAAGACAAATACCATACGATCTCACCTTTAACAGGAACCTAAACAACAAAACAAACAAGCAAACAAAATATAACCAAAGACACTGAAATAGAGAACAGGCTCACAGGGACCAGAGGGGAGAGTGGAGGGAATTTCAGGGGAAAAGGGGAAGGATTCACAGGAACAAGTATAAAGGACACATGGACAAAAACTAACAGGGGTGGAAATGGGAGGGAGGTGGGGAGCACTGGAAGGGTTGGGCTGGGGGTGGGAGTAAAAGACAGAAAACTGTACTTGAACAATAATTAAATACAAAAATAAAAGATAAAAAATTTATAAGAAAAAAGAGAAATCTCTTGCTCATAATTTTCTAAGTTCTAGCCAATATTTGCCATCTTTGAGTTCTTCCAACACTTTGGGGCCTTTGCACAAGTCATTCCCCACCTGGAACACCAGTCTCACTATATCAATTCATCCTCTATAATGGGATTAAGGGTAATTTTTCCAAGGAGGCTTTCTGATCTCCAAGAATGATTAAAGAAATCTTCGTTACAAACTTCTACAGTTCCCAACCTTGTCCTTCCCCTACAGTAACACTGGCCACACATCAAACTATTATCCAATGTGTCTTTCCCACCAGACTGTAACCTCAGAAGGGGCAAAAGGTCTTGCCAGTTGGTTCTGGGCTGTAAGCCTATAGCCTAGACCAGTGGGATGAATAGCTACTGAATCAATGAAACTGGAATAAGCAAAGTTAAATTTTCCCATGAAGTTTCTGGATCATTAAGATCACCCCTGCCCCCACTACTCCTTATCACACTCACAAATTTGGGCCTATTACTCTTCTGCCCATTACTGTGGAGACCTGTCTATCCCCAACTCTTCAAAAGTGTCCTCTCCACGGGTAGCTATGGTTACTAGTTATTCTCTCTTCAAATAAACACAGCGCTCTTATGCGTCCCCTTCCCAGATGTTAAAGGACTTCCTTCCTAACTGGACAGCTTCTTCGGTTCTCCCTCCAGTTACCCATCATACCGGTCCACCTTCCCCGAGGAATCAAGCTCTTACACCTGCTCTCAAACCACCCTGTGGGCCCCTCCTCACCTAGGCCACCTTCCTAAACTGCCCTCACAACTTTCCAGCCTCTGCCCCTCCCCCACTCCAGCGGATGACGCTCCCTCCCTAGGCCACACACACACACACACACACTCACACTCTCTCTCTCTCTCTCTCTCTCTCTCTCGCCTTTAAAAATCTACCCTAGGTAGCCCCATCCCTATACTTGTTCCTCACCTCATAAATCTCCCACGCCCACTCACCGGCTGTCCTTTAGATGCGGTTCACACCTAATCTAAAATACTCTCCAGGCGCTCTCTTCCCCCGACCCCCCAACCCAGGGCCAGTTCCGGGCCTCACTGCGATTCACCCCAAGGTGAGGGATCCTTCCCATTCTGTCCAGAGGACTCCTCCAGGTGTCACACTCTGTACGGTGTCGCCCTCGGCACGAACCCCCCTGTACACCAGTCCTGGACCTTCTCTACTCCCCGGCCTGCCCCAACTCCGCCCCATCCCCGGATTCCCACTGCTTCCCGCCTTCCAAGCGACCAACGGACTAGGGTGCGGCTCCTCACAGCCCACCGCCACCCCGAGCACTCCCTCTGCACATCCTCCACGGCCCGGACCTCTTCGGTGCTCCACCCGCCCACGTGCGCCCCAGGCGCTCGACCACCCCGTCGGCACAGCCTCCCCCGGCCCGGCCTCCAGGGAGCGGCCAGGGGCGTTTGCGCAGCCCCGGGGGGTTGCGCAGGGAGGCCAGGGGCTCCCGGGACTCTCCGAAGCGGCCGTGCAGGCCGCGGCTCCCGGGAGCCGGCCAAGGTGGCAGGAGCGGCCTCACCGTCAGTCACTGCTCCCATGGCGTGCAAGGCGGCGGCGGCGGCGCAGGCTGAGGCGGCGGTTGGCGGCGGCGGAGGTCAAACTCCCACAATGCAGCCGGGTAAACAGCCATGGAGGCGGAGGCGGCGGCGCCCGCGGCCGCCCGCTCCGACGCCTGAGTCGCTCAGCGCCGCGCCGCGCCGCGCCGCCGCGGGACCGGAGCTCCGCTCGCTGCCCGCACTCCCCGGGGGCGGCTGCGGCCGGCGCGTGTGGGAGCCTGGTCAGGCGGGCTGCGGCCGGGGCTGCAGCCCGGTCCCCGCCGCCCCCGCCCGGCCCACGCCCAGAGGCCGCCCCGGAGGCCGATGCCAAGAGCCAGGTGAGATCTCTGGGCGCGTCTGTGTGGCGGGGGCTGCGAGCCGCCGGAGGTCAGGGCCCTCCACCTTCCGGGGAAAGGAGACCGCGGCGCCGGCCGCCCCACCAGTGCTGCCACTGCTGGGGGTGTGCTGGTTCCCTGGGGGGTGGGGAGGGCGGCGAGGGCGCCTGGATTCAGCTGAGCCTGGGGTACATGGAACAGGGACGCTGCGCGAGGGTCCCGGGAAGTTAGCGTCCACGCGTGCCCGGGAGGGTCTCGAATGCGCGCAGTTGCGACCGGCACGCCCGGCGATTGAATAAGGCCCCGCGTCCAGGTGCCGCGGAGCGGCCCCAGCGGCCGCCCACACTCCCCGGGTTGCCGGCGGGTGCTGGGAAAAGGGGAAGGAGAAACTTGGCGACCTCCGAGCGGAGCTCTGCTCGACTTAGAGCGTCCTGTCTGCTGTCCTACCCGGCGCGGGGTCCTGTCGCTGATCAGGGACGGGGTGCTTTTATTCACTTTTCTCTTTGGTTTTTCAAAAAAAATGTCTTTGTGACTGTGCCCATCTTAAGGGGAAGTTGAAAGTGAAGGGAGAGGGAGGTACTTAATGCAAAACGTTGCGTTGTGTGTAGAGTTACACATTTCCGGAACATACTGAGAATTACATTGACATCTCTTCCCAAAAGTCACTTGGATTCAGTTTCGATGAGTTTCTCCCAAAGGGCAACCTTTAGGTGATGAGAGGTCGAGGAGAAGCAAGCGCCGATACAACTGACTTTATGTCCATTGGGATAGATTCAGCTAGCCACAACAGCCTGTCTGAGTTTCGAACCGAGGTTTGATATTTTATTGAGCGTGGAAGTACTTCCCGATTTTCCTGTCCCCCAAGTATCCTGCCTCTTCGTTTCCGGATTGAAACAATTATGTAGGATGGATATGGCTGTTCCAGTTTCCTTTCTGAAGTTGGATTCATTCTCCCTGTTTGTCTCAGGTTTTTCAAAAGGGAAGAGTTGTCGATGAAAGTGAAATGTGTTTAATTTAACCTCTAGCTAGAAACCAGTATATGTGAAATTTTATTCGTATATATGAGGTCGAAATTTCAGTAATGCTCTTGACCAGTACTTTGAAGAGTTAATATCTTTAACTTTTGGCAGAGAGGCACCCCCCCCCCCGCCCCAAAAGTTACTTTGAGTGAAGATTCTGAGGTATAACTCTCTCCCCTCCAGGGTGGGAATCCTCCCCTGGCTTAATAATATTGGCCTAAATACTTGCTGCCCTCCGCTGAAGTTGCTGCTCATTTTCTTGGTTTTAGAAGGAGAGAAGATACTGTAACCAAAAGAATTACTTAAAATCTTAAGTACTACACGTTATAAATCAAAAGTATCAACTGATTATCTGTGTATCCCAAGTAGCACTTTGCTGAGGATCATTATTATTTAAAAGGTAATTGTCAAGTGGTGAAATGAAGTTCTTGTTTAAGTTACTTGATAACAGCCTTATCAGGATGCTGATTTGAAACAGTGTCTTAGTGATTCAAAATAATCTTTAATGTGTATAGACAAGTATCCTGCCCCCTGCAATTCAGTTTTTTCATGAGACATTCTGTTCATAGATGTAATCCTGGCTGCCTTTGTAAGGTCCTTTTGTAACTTACATATTGGATAGTGCTAGAAATGTTCTAAAGTAAATAGTTGACCAGGTGAGATTGGGAAAACGTTGGAGTTTGAGATAGATCTGAAAATAAGTATTTCTGAAAGTTCTTGACTCAAATGATGGGAAACACATCAAAACTTGAGCCTTTATGAACTTTTAAAAATCTGCTTTATCAGCCACAATAATTTAACTCCCAATTGCATTGACACATATATATGTGTTGAATATTTAAGAATTTTAACGGACTTTATATCATATATAGTGAAAGAATACCTTTTAGTAAATTTTAGAAATGGTCTCTTTTTCATGTGATCGATAGTAATATATATCAACATGTTCATGAATGTGAAAGTAGAAAGGACTCAAGCTCTACTAGGCCATATTAACATTTCTTTCTTTTCCTGAGAAATGTCCGAGCAGAAAGAAGTAGCAGATTTTAAGCTTTAACAAACTGATTTAGACTTTGGATTTATATAACCTTACATTTGGTGATTTATTCAAGTCATTAGATTCCTGGTTTCTTTGAGACTGTGGGAATTTATATGAGAAAGTTTAAGTGTTTATTTAATTTTAGCTTTCTGAAACTATAAAGGATGATGAAAGAACTAGGTAAATGGTCTTTACCCTGGTTCTTTGAAATGATGTAGGCATTTCTATAATATGTGTTCAAAGAAAGGATTATCCTGAGGTCTGTGGGCCTCTAGGGTTCATTAACAGGTTTCAAGAGATTCCTGAAACCCCTATTTGTTACCCTGACTTTTTGTGTATGTATATTTTTCTGGGGAAAAGCCCTATAGTTTTTGTTATAAAAGAGGACCAGGGCCTAAAAAAAGTTAAGATATATATGTTTTTATTAAATAAAATGGGAGTTAGAATAATACTTAAGAGGAAAAAGTAGGAAAAGTAGATCTTTGTGTTCAATGCTTGCCTTTTAAAGTTTTCTTTAGCCTAGTCATGTGGTCTTAGAGGTGCAGAAATACACTTCCATTTGGTTCCCACGGAAAAGTGCTGCCTGTTATTTGATAAACCACACACATAAAGGGCTTGACATGCTATCTTGAGTGTGCTGTGTCTGTTTTTAAATTATATTTAAAAACTTAGAAGAGAAAGATTTATGGTCTATCAGCAAAGACTTGAGCTTGACTTCCAGCCCCTGGAGCAAACATTTCATTCAACTCCACTCTTTTATTACTCTCTAGCAAATTTGAAATTTGACTCGGGGGCAATCACTCTATGAATGTGCTTGTGCCTTGGCAAGACAGCCCGGCATGATAGAAAAAACACAGATTCTGAGTTAAAACAGATAAGTTCAGATCTGGGTTCTTTAATTTACTATAGCTACTTAACTTGCCTGACTCTCCAGTTTCTTATCTGGGTAAAACTAACTTAGTAGAGATGTAGGGAGGCTGGCATGGAGTTTCTTATATAAAACTTTGAGCCCCTCATTTGTTCCACAGGAAGGATTTGGAAGCTAGATGTGAGTAACCATTAATAAACATGTATAAACACGGTCTGTAGTACTTACTGATGTACAGTATTTTCAAATAAATATGGTGACAATATTAATAAATCGAAACATTTTTTAAAAATCAAGTTTTCAAAAATGACAGGATTTTGTTGTCCTTGTATAGTGGACATTTGGGGGAAAATTGAGGGAAATTATGGTGCAGTTGACAAAGCTGAGGACATGGATGCTGGGCAGAAAGAAACAATAGCCACCCACAAGTATATAGCTCTCTGGGTGAGATCCCATTTCAGTTTTGCTCTTCACCTGTAATTTAAATGGAAAATCTAAATTAAAAACCACACATGTATTTTCTAGTCCATCATCTCTAAAGAGGTTTGCTCACTCCCTCCCTCCTTTATGGGATCCTCACCGGTACCCCAGGGATTTCATTAGTGGCAGTTACACCTATAACTTTGGTTGTCTAATTCTGATATCTTTAAAAGGCCTTTGCAACTGCTACCTGTACCAATATTTCTCAATAGGGACAGTAGAAGAACTGAATTGTATTAGGGTAATGAGTAAAAAATGAGAGATATATAAATAAAATGCTTATAATATCATGGCCATAAAGATATAATTTGCTTCTAGTATTTCTGTGGTCTTTCCCTTTTCCTCTCTTCTGTTCCTGGTGAGCATTCATGCCTTCTATTTTCGAGTGGGGTAGTGGCTATAAACACGGCTTTAGACTCTTGGGTTTTGATAACCTTGGATTGACTTCCATTTCCTTAGCTTTCTGGTTGTGTTCAACTTGAGCCGGTCAGGTCAAGTTGCTGAGTCTTGAAGAGATGACCATTAAATGAGATAATAAAAACAAAGAGCTTTGCCCAGTTCTAGGCTCCTAGTAAATGCTCAAACGTGGTAGCCATTTTGAGAATGGTTTCATTCTCACCTTTGGAGGAGATAGCTAATACATTCTTTCAAAAAGAAAACTTTTAATTGTACCCATTCTTATATAAACCTGGGACCATCCTACTTTCAACTCAGGAAAAGCCTTTCATATCTTTCTGGTTTCCGTGGGTGGTTACCCCTGCTTTATAAGACCTGTTAGACCTGTCTCATACACTTAACATTTAGGTTGAATTCTCTGTTAGGCTGGCAATTAAATTCTGGGTATTTTAAGTGCCAAACCAACAAGAATACACAAGTTCGGAACTGTGATTCATTCAAAACAGCATGAATTTATGGCCCAGAACAGAGGTCAGCAATCTTTCTATAAAGGACAAAATAGTAATATTTTCAAATTTGCAAACCGCCCAGGTCTCTGTTGTGCTTAACTCAACTCCCATCAGTGTATCTAGAAAGCAGTCATAAACATAAGGGAATGGGCATGGCTGTGCTCCAGTAAAATATTGTGGACACTACCATTTAAATTTCATGAAAGTTTATGTGCCATGAAATATTTTACTTTTTCAGCCATTTAAAAGTGTAAAAGCCATTCTGGGGTCATGGTGTATATGGACAAGCAGCTGGATTTGACCCAATGAATGTGGTTTGCCTAGAAAAATGTTGGATTCATCAGTCCTATAGGTTTGTGGCATCACCAAGCAATTCCCACTCTCCACACACAGAGCCATTTGCCACTTCAGGTATTTCATGCATAATCTAATGCTCCATCTCCCCATTAGGATGGAACTCAAGTATGTTAGTTGTTATTAATTATAACATATGGCCTTCTTAGCACACATTTTGTACTGTATGACCAGTAAATTGTATTTATTGCTAAAAATATTCTCACCTTTTACAGTTTTCTGTAGAACTTGATGATTGCACTCTGTCCTGAGTAATGGCTTTGTAGGGAATCAGTGCCTTTGGAGGTGCCCAATATTCAAGTTCCTTTTATTCTCCCCTAGCTTTGGAGGGGAAGTAATTGCTATTAGGCCCTCAAGTTGCTAACTAGATACTTTTATGTTAAGGAAATCTTTATTCAGCCTCCCCCACCCACTTTCTGCATGATGTTTGGTTAAATAAAGCACATAAAGATTCCTCCTGTGCTCTAACCCCCAGAGATTAGCTCCAGGATTGGTGTGTACAGAGCATGCAGATGTGTATGTCTGTGTGTAATTTCATCCAGCTGTCACTGGAGCTCTGAGGGATGCTGCTTTTAGTCTCACCTGTTTTCTCTTCAGTGACCCTCTCTCATGGCCATTAGATAGGATGAAGATTTGGTGACCTGGTAATTGCTATACCTGATTGATACATCCATTCCTTAATATTCTCTACTAATTTGCTTGTTTTGCAACAAATACGTTCTTTTTCAGTTTTAACTTTTGAAACAACAATATTATGCTGAAGATAAAACCACTAGAAGTTATTGAGTATTTTAGAGTTTTCCCCTTCCAAATATAAACCTGAGGTAGATGTGTGAATCAACATGTTAGCTATTTAGGAATAAGTTACAGTTTTTAAAAGTTGCCATTTTATCTAGATATTAGAAATGTAAAATATGTTATTGTACTTAACATTTAAGGGTTTCCTTTTTTAGAAAGGTAATATGATATACATTTTCTGGGTGACATTTTGGGCCATAAAAATAAAGGCATAAAATAAAATGGCAAGCCAACATCAAAGAAATTAACTTAAAGGAACCAACTGCTGGTCAAGTATACATAGATGTATGAACTAGACTACTCAGTGCCCAATTTTTTTATAATAGAGAAACATGGAAAATAATCTAAATGCCTATTAATAAAGGGTTTAAGTCAATTAAGGCGTATCAATACAGTGAAATATTATTCAGGCTTTAAAAAGGATGGTGCAGGTTGATATTTATTGGTATGTAATGATATTCAGAAAAAAGCATAGCATGTGAGTATGTATAATGTGTGATGTATCTGAATGTAATGTATCTGAAAGGATATAATACATTTAATAATAGGTACTTGTTATTTCTAGGTAATAAGATTGTAGGTGATATTTTTTAAGAGTGTTTTTCTCTCTTTTTCTTATTTAGCATTTGCTTCTTTGATAATCAGGGAAAAATAACAAAGCTATTAAAGAATAAACATAGTAATTTAAAATGTCCGCTATTTGTGGCTAATTGATCCCGCATTCCTTGAGATGACTAATTCCCTTCCCTGTCTGTGTTGTATTGAATAAGAAATGAAATACACTTTCTCGTACCTTTAAAACTGTTTTCTGTGTTACTGATAGTAATGTTGTTCAGACTCTTCAAAAAGGAAAGAAGAAATTTCACACAGGACTAAACAGTTTTCAGAAGAAACTCACTGAAAACACACACATTTCCATTGATCAAGTAGTATGTTAAACTTCAGTTCTTGCTGTGGAAGGACTTTTCCCCCTTTTGAAATTCCTATAAAACATAATGAATTCATATGTGCGGAGGGAATAGAGAGTAGTACTTAAAATCATGAGCTTTATCACTTACTGTCCATGTTACTTTACCCAGTAAAGGCCTCAGTCTCATCTCTAAAATGTGGGTAATATTTTGCTAAGTTGTTGTGAAGATTAAAGGGGGCAAGTGCTTAGCAGAGTGCCATATACTAAATAGTAACTAATGAGGAAGAAGTGGTAGAAGCAGTAGGGTATCGAATGATAACAATAATGATAATGATAATATTGGTGTTGATAATTATAATATTGGCTAATATTTCTTCCCTTCTAGTCATAGGTTCACATTACGGTAGAGCTTTATTTGCCACATTCACTAGAGTAACTCCTCTAACCACACCAGGTACCTTGACCAGGACATGTGTGTGGTCTAGTTTCACCCAATCATGCTCCTTTAACCCTGGTATCTCTGTGGACTATCAAAAATGAAGAAAAAAAGAAAAAGTTCAAAAAAGAAAAAGTTTAGGTGCTCACAACTCACTAGCATGGAGTTGGTGCTAAATAAATATTTGTCAGTTGGATGGTAACCTAAGTAAGCATTTCCTCTTGATAGTTTCTGATGAATATTTAAAAGAGGGTTTTGATCATCTTTAAAGTATATGGAAGATGGATTGAGCACCAGACTGCAAATGAAAGGGTTGTCCATTCGATTCCCAGTTGGGGCAGATGCCTGGGTTTTGGACAAGATCCCCAGTTGGGGGGCATGCTAGAGACAACCAATCCCTGTTTCTCTCCTTCTTTCTCCCTCCTTTCCCCTCTCCTAAATAAATAAATAAATGAAATCTTTAAAAGAAAAGTCATGTAGTGATACTCTGCCACATTCACTTGGTCAAGGCAAGCCATAAGACCAGCGCACCACAGGTCTTGCCTGCAGGAAATTGGGTGGGGTTGGGGTGGAGGTCATTGTTGAGGCTATCTTTGCAAACAATATGTCCCTTGCTTTTGTTGTATTAGCCAAACTTTTTGTTTGCCTTGACTGATAAACTCCTGTGAGAAGCAGTGTTAAGTGCTTCCCTGTATTATCTCTTGGGATAATAGTTGTATGAGGTAGGTACTGTTATTATTCCCATTTTAAAGGTATGATAAGTGAGCCTTAGGGAGGTTAAGTAATTTGCCCTAGATCTTTTACCTAGTTGGGGGCAGATCCTAAAAGTTGGGGAAAACTTATCACTATACCAGTGCTTCATAAACCCACAGCTGAAAAAACTTTCATGGGAAAGGTAGAGTGAGAAGTAGAAGAAAGCACATGTTTAAAGAATCTCAATGGAAAAATCCAATGTAATAATATTTTCCGTGAGTTTTGTATTCTGTTCCATGATACGTCCATTTCTTACCATCAAATTAATAGTTTAAATTGCTTGCTAATCAAATTAAATTTTATCACCCCAAACTTTGAGAAAATGGATTTTCCTGGACTTGAAATAATAACTAATGAGCTAAAGGTCTTTGGTTGTAAGCAGCAGAAACTAAATCTAGCTACTTGAAGCAAAAAAGGAGGTTACTGAAAGGATGTGGTGTAGCTCCCAGAAATGACAACAGAGCTGAGGAAGGAAACCTCAGAGTGGATCAGATCCAGAGTAGCTTCAAGGATCCAGGTAGCAGTGCCACCTCAGGACACTGGATTTACTAACTAACCTCTCTGACTAACTGTTATTAACACCATTCTGTACTGAGAGAGTATCTCTCAGGCCCATACTGGCCCTCGACAGGTACTTGGTTATTTCCTCTCTCAGAAAGTACTTACTGGGGGAGTTGTCATTCCCCAGCCAGGGGAGTTCATGTAGGGCTGGTAAAACCAACAGGTATCTACTGTCCGAACACATGTGGGCTGCTATGTGAGAGTTGCTTTGTGCATTATCTGTCACATTTAACATTTGCAACACCTCAATGGTCCCTGATTCACTCTTGACCCTCTCAACCCCACATGCCTCCAAGAGTTTTTAAACACCAGTGTGAGAACTCTTGTGACTCTATATCATCCATTTCCATTTCTGCTGATTAGTGCTTACTGTTGTAAGTGCAATAATATATTCATTTTTATGTGTTATTCTTTTCTAAAGCATATGCATTTTCTTAATTTTTAAAGAAAAGCATATGGGCCCTGGCTGGTGTAGCTCCATGGACTGAGCGTGGGCCTGCGAACTAAAGAACCTCGGTTCGATTTCCAGTCACAGCACGTACCTGGGTTGCAGGCCAGTTCCCAGCAGGGGACGCACAAGAGGCAACCATACATTGATATTTCTTTCCCTCTCTTCTTTTCTTCCCCTCTAAAGATAAATAAATAAAATCTTTTAAAAAAGAAAGAAAAGCATATGGACTGTAATTTAACTTTATTGGTAACAGGGTCCCTGTTAAAAACATTTTTTACCCAGTACATAATGACCCCCTTAGGGCACAGTAAGATAAATTGGCCCCTGCACTAAACTTCTCCAAACTGCCCTGCATTTGTTTTTCTGTCTTCTGCTGGTGTCTAGCTGCTTTCATTGTAACCTTGAAAATACTTCAGACATTTTAGACCTTACAGCTCCTAGGCTAAAGGACCAACCAATATTATCTATCCTTTATAGTATAAAGTAAAACCATGTTTCAAATGATAAAATGTGCAAATCCAATGTGATTTTATTCAGAGCATTTTCACATGTATTCCATGATGTTTTATTTTATACTCTAATCTTTTGAAGTTGAGGAAGAGCAGATTTTCCCTCATTTTTCAGATGAGCACATGATTTAGAAAAGGCAAGTGGTTTCTCCTTCAGTATAGGACTGTTGGCTAGAGAACCTGAGTGTTCTACCTATGTCCTTGCTGAGGGCTATTCTAGAACTGTGGTTTACCAACTACAGAAGCCCCTTTTCTGGTTAATGAAGGTTCCATGCTGAATCGGAGATGGATACATAATATTTGGCCTCCATTACTGGGGGAACATTGGGGTATAAGGAAGGTGTCTAGTAGTCATTAGCAGCCACTTTTGTTTACTCTTGCTTTGGAGGCCCAGCACCTTTTTATTTCCCCACAAATACCCATGGCGAGGAGCCGACTTACCCCACCTCTTCTAGCAATGATTAGCTCATTTTAAAGTACCTCTTGGAGCCCTTCAGTCTGGCCTTTTTTATTTCCCCAGGGTGTAATTACCACCTTGCGATGCAGTCATTTGTCCTCTCAAACTGTGGACCCTTCTTTTAAATGGTCTGCTCTGTTTTCTGCTCTTCAGAAGGTCCACTATCACAAGAGATTTTGAGAGGAGCAGGAGACACTTTTGTTTAATTAGGGTATTTGGGCAGTTTTCTCTTAACAATGTTTTATGTTAGGCCCTTCCCCCCATGCTTTTAAAGTTTCACTGTAGTCTGAACCGTAAATGTGCTCCTCTTGGTGATGTGGTGGTTCTGTTTCACCAGACCTTTTGGTAAATAGAGAGATCTCACACTTTTCTCTAGCTTTTAGAACTCTATCCTAACTTTTAACACTAGTTTTTGAAGTGTCTTTTTAAATTTGTTTTAGGTACAGATTTCTACAGCTTCTAACCATGTTCAAGTAAGACAACACTAGTCAAAAAACTGCCTTTTTTTTCCTCTTGCATTTCAAGTTTGTCTCGTGGTCTTATTTTTGCAGAGTTTTTTACTTTTTTAAAGATTTTATTTATTTCTTTTTAGACAGGGGAAGGGAGAGGCGAGGGAAACATCAATGTGTGGTTGCTTCTCGTGGGCCCCCTACTGGGGGGACCTGGCTCTCAACCCAGGCATGTGCCTGACCAGGAATCAAACCCCGACACCCTTTGGTTCACAGGTCGGCACTCAGTCCACTGAGCCACACCAGCCAAGGCAGATATTACGACTTTTAAAGAGAGGGGAAGGGAGTGAAAGAGGGAGAGAAACGTGAGAGATACATTGATCTTCTATTTTTATATATTTTATTCATTAATGTGTTTAAGTTTCAACATACTGAACACAAAGGAATTTTTAGTGGTCTGGCACATACCTCCTCTTACATGCTCTAAGAGGAAATATTTAAGACTCCGTTCTCTATCCCCTACCCTCTCCGTCCTGTTGTTTATTATCTTTCTGGTAGTTGTAATTATAAATCATTTGGAAATCAAAGTTAGAAAAGAGACCACTTGCTACAACATTAGGACAGTTTAAAAGGAATCACTTGTTCAAATTTACTGGCTTCCTGAAGCTAGTAAAGAATATGATTTCTAAGACTCCCTGTTAGTATATTTTAATATTATAAGACAGCGAATAACACAGTGTACCTATTATAGATTATGAGAAACGTAGCTCCGAGAAAAGATAGGATTTCAGTTTTCTGTTTAGAAGTACAAGTAGTGATAAACTGAAAAACTAGTTGTGTTATTAAACAGCAGTCATGAACTGGTAGTAGGCAGGTTTTCTAGTGTGTCTGTCGCTTTAGTTAACAGCCAGCAACGATTAGCTTTCTTTTCCATAGATCTGGTGTCAAGTATTAATCAACTGTAGACTGGAAAGTTTTTATTGGCTAGCATTTGTAGTGGAAGAAACACCAGTCTGTTTTTTATCTGTAGTGTCTTAGCCATATAACTTCATATGGTATTGTCTGTGTGGCATTCTAACAAAGAGAAACAGTTCTGTTCCTTTTCATGTGTATTAGGGAGTACTTCAGAGTGTGAAAACGGTGAGTTTTGACCTTGAAGAATTTACATTGTCTCAGTTAAGCTCGTGATGTATACCAGAAGAAAAATCTGAATGTTAAATCCAATTTAGCATTCTTGTTTTTCACGTTTTGAATGGTTTTGTAAGTTTAAAAAATATCTTCTAAAATAATTATACAATTGACAATCTTAAAATATACAAGAAATAAGAAATGTAATTTGGATTTTGAGTTTCAAGAATTACATAAATTAGGTTCTTATAGAAAACAGATTCCTGAATATTTACAGTGTGTTTTTTAATAATGTTTTCCTGATTGCAAAAATCATATATAGGTGTTTGTAAAAATTTGGAAAATTTCACAAATACACAGAAGGAAATAAAAGTGACTTATACTTACGTTTCCCAGACATACCACTTTTAACATTTGATGTGTATCCACCCAGCTCCTTATATAGTTAGTTCCTCAATATAATATCCTTTGAAATGAAGGCTTAGAAGGAAGAGTAAAGAGTGGTAGAAATATTCGTATAGTGGGAAATCAGTTTTGTTAATCCCACTGCCTCTCTCGGGCGTTGCCTTACAGCTGAAGAAAGGGGTTTCCCCACCAGGACGGAAGAGCTCTGTCTTTCCCTTTGGCTGGTCATGGCTAGAGTTCAGAATATCTTTTCTGCAGACTGCCGTTTTTCTGTGTGCCTTTGTCTTTATCTTAGCATGACCAGCTCTGAATGCCTGCTGGGTACAGAGGGAGACATTTGCGTTCTTGTCGGAATAGCTTGTTGACATAAGCCACATCAGTTCTTATCAACTCCCTGGAAGAATTCTTTAAATTTGCTCTTGTTCAAAAGAATGCCCTAATATTCAGAAATGATAGTAACATCTAGGTTACTTGTGCTAAATGAAAGCAAAGTGGAGTGTTTATAGACTCCCAGGTGATTTCCAATTAACATCTAACCTTAAATTCAGTCACCTTGGTAAAAGAAAAATCCAAAGAAGGAACTCAGAGCAGATTGTTGTATAAACATATGCCAATCCTCTCTTGCGGAAAAGAAGTGTTCATCTGTTAAAGAGACAGGTAAGGCTAAGCAAAGCAGAATTTTCTTATCCTGCTTATCTTTCACCTTAGTGCAGAAGAAAGACTTATCCTGGGATAAAAGAAAGAAGAAAAGATCATGGGCAGGTGGCTAGTAATATAAGATGGTTGGCTTTCTTTCTGTATGTATTAGCTAGTGGTAAGCAGATCTTCAGGTCTGAGAAAGTAGCAAAGTCAAGTTGACACGCAAAGCTACTTCTCCAAGCAGTGATACAACTTACCAGTATTTGGGGTGAAAATACAATGCTGACTTCAGTTCTAAGCTCTCAGCAAGAGGAAACCCAGGTAGAAGTAGGAGAAAGTGATATCTCCTTGTAAACATTTTATTCTTGACGTGTAACAGACTCCTACCTGTCAGCCCCTCTGTTGTGTCTTTCAGGAGCACCTCCTGTGTTCTCCTGCACTGACCAGTTTGAAAGGTGTCATTTCTGCCTGAGAATTGTAAGAGCTTACATACAGTGCTTTGTCTAAAGGAATTGCCCTGGAAGATGAATAACCATGGTGATAACTGCTCACAAGCAAAGAAGGGAGATTGCTGGTTTTACAAGTCTATGGTTTGAATTCTTAGGATTGGCAGGAAACAGAGTCCAGTCCATAAAGTTCAGGAGACTTTAATGAAGAGCTTACCTTCAGAGGAGGGGACAGAGTTAAGAGTGACAGGGGGTTCCTTCACCCAGAAGGAACTAATGCATTGAGAACTGCTATTAGTGCTAGGTCCAGTGGAGCAAAGAGAAGAAATAGCATTCATTCCTGGAGTCCAGCGAGAGAGCTGGAGCCACAGAGGAGAAGACCACTAGAGGGACTCAGCCACTGATTGAAAATGCAACCCAGAAGAAGGAGGGAAGGAGAAGCACTATACCCTTCCCCCACTTGCCCTCCACCTTTTTGGTCTTTGAAGGAGTTCCAGTGTGTTGTTTTGGCCATACCCACTTGTAAGCCTGTTTGCATGAACTCAGAGATGTTACCCATAGAGGACAGACAGGCTTTGGGGCACAGGGCAGGGTCAGAATGGTGGAAAATTCATCTGGGGATAAAAGAGGGACCAAATAGAAAATTTCTATCATACCCTAATAGCGTATTCATAATCCCACTTTCATCATTTTATCCCATCATCATCATTTCCTGAAATCCAAAAAATAAACCTTAAAGCATGTGAACGATTGATTGACTCATTTCTCTCTTTTAATATAAGTAGTCACAACAGTTACTCTATCCTTATCTGAGTAGCTAAATATTCAAAGAAAGAATCTGAAAAATTCTCAAAAGAATTGGAAAATCACCAAAAGACCTTCGTTGGAGGATTTTGTTCTTGGTTAAAATTAAACAAAGATTTTAAAAAATTATACATATGAACTGTAAACAAGTGATTTATCCTAAAGTATAAAAATTATGGTTTTAATCACACATTGGTGAAATGGGTTTTTGTTGTTAAGCTATGAAAGAAAAGTGGAACTTTTGTTTATGTCCTTGAATATTATCTCTTCAGATCTATGTAACTAAGGTGGAATGAGTTGGCAAGAAAATTTTTACTCAGCCAATATAAATATAAGAAGAGATTTTTAGTTGTTAAAAGCGGGTCTGACCCTGGCTTGAGTGGTTTGGCTGGAGTGTCATCTTGTAACTAAAAGATTGTGGGTTCAATTCCTAGTCAGGGCACATACCTAGGTTGTGAGTTCAGTCCTTAGTCTGGGTGCATACAGGAGGCAACCAATTAATGTTTCTCTCTCACGTTGATCTCTCCTTTCCTCCCTCTCTCTCCCCCCTTTCCTCTCTCTCTCTCTCCTTTCCTCTCTCTCTAAAAGCAATGTGCATAGCTTTGTTGAGCATTTGGTTTTGAGACATAGGAAGGTAAATAAGATATTTACTCTTTTTTTGAGAAAATTATGTGCAGTGAATAGAGGTGCACACTCAACTGTAATAATAATCAGTGATGGGCATTTTAATGGAAACATGAGCTGTGTAATTAAAAAGAAATGATTTAGTCTGTCTTTAACAGAGTCTTTACCAGACTCATCCACATGACACACATAGTATCAAAGTCTGCGTTTGCCATGTCCAGCTGTGGTCAGAGTGAGCCTTTTATTATTGACTGTTTCAGTAAAAACAGCCAAGCTTTTGATGCTTTCCCTTTCCTTCAAGAATGGATGACATCCAGAACCATACCATGCCCCTCTGTGGTCCTCTGATCTGGCCCCATCTGCATCTCCAACGCCCCCCCCCCCTTTTATTTCCTCATATTTGCCATGCTTCCTCAGTCTTTCTCTTGAGATTCCCTTTGGCTGAGTGCCAGCTGCCACTCATCTCCATACACCTTTTCTGCCTCCTGGTCCTAGTTTAAATGCCACCTGTTCACAGAAGCCTTCTCTGATCTTACAGACAAAACCCAGGGATCTTGTTAACTTGCTCTAAAATCCTGAACACCGATTTAGGTACTCCACTCTTCTCCTTCAAACACCTTTCAATTTATCTGTAAACATTTGATGGCCATCTTTTCTACCAGAACGTAAGCACTATGTGAATAGGTTATGTGTCTGCCTGTTTCACAGCAGTGTCCTCAGTACCAAGTGTGGTGCTTAATGGTGCTCAATATGCATTGCAGAAGAAAGGAAAAGAACTCGTATCAGGCCCTGACCCCTACCTCTCACTCATCAGTTTTGTGGCCTTTGGTATCTGACCACTTGGGAGTCTCAATTTCTTATCTGCATAATGGGGTAATAATGATAATGGTACTTAGTAAGTGTCAGGACTGTGCTTTATTTGTGTCATCTCAGTTCTTCCTCACAGAACTGAATGACTTGCTTGAGGCCACACATTTTGTTAATATGTAACAGGATTTAAATAGTGGTCTGTTTAATTCCAAAATGGGATTGTTCTTCTCTAGGCCTTTGTGTGATTGTTGTGGGTGTGTGATGTGCAGAGGAGATGCCCATGCTGAGAATGTTGACATTAATGTAAAAGCAGGCTGGAGATCTTTTAAACAGTTTTAGGAACTCAGAGTGTGGGAGTAACTAACTCCACTTAGATGAAGTGACTTCTAACCTGAGTTCTAACATGAAGTTAGCTGGATCTAGAAGCAGCCTGCAGTACAAATGCCCTGAGGCACAAATTGGGGCCAGAGAGTGGAAAGATGTATGTACATATGTATATGTACATATAATGTACATATATGCTGGCTGGGCCAGGGAGTTGCTACTTTCTGTAAGATGCTGCCTGGAGACCTTGATGGGTTTTATGTATTAAAAATATTGTGGAAGCAGAAGTGTCCAAAGCCCTTCTTCCAGTTTGTGTCTCTGTAGGAATGGAAGCATTTTAGCTGATTATTTTATTCTATTGCAGTACCCAGCACAGTGGTGGTTGGAAAGGAATCAGCTATGTGAGGTAAGGAATGGATGTTTACATTCAGGTGTTTGGTATAATTCTGATGTTGTTTGTTCTTGTTTTGGTAAGGGTAGATTGCTTAGCCCAGGTGAGTGGCAACCTTGCAAAAGTTACTTCACCTCATTGACCTGTTTCTCATTTGGAAATTAAGGATAATTAAAATATCCACCTCATAGGTTTATTTTGCAACATCCACACAGTGCCTGGTGCCAAATAAGCTTTCCAACAATCTTAGCTGTATTGTTGTTAATATTTCCTGCCTATTCTGGCTCATGTCCCCTGCTTGAATGAATGTGCATTGTTTATTTATCAAAAAACAGGTTGACTGGGACATAGGAATTGACATATTTTTAAAGATCATGATTTTAGGGTTTACAAAGATAGCAAAATAGACAAAGAAAAAAAACAAACACCTTAATGGGATGGTCCTAGTATTTCTTATGTGTGTTTATGATGAAATACAAAATGTGAGCTAATTCTTTTTTTCTTAGATTATTTATTTATTTATTTACCTTTAGAGGGGAAGGAGAGAGGGAGAGAAACATCAATGTATCGTTGCCTTTTGTGCGTCCCCTGCTGGGAGTTGGCCTTCAGGGAACTGGCCTGCAACCCAGGCATGTGCCCTGACTGGGAATCGAACTGCGATCCTCTGGTTCGCAGGCCTGTGCTCAATCCACTGAGCTATGCCAGCCAGGGCAAAATGTGAGCTAATTCTTACAGCACCATTTTATGTGCCTGGACTAAGTTTTCCATGCGTTCTCCCTGGAAGTAGGTTTGATTGTATCTATTATACAGATAAGGAATTTACAATCTTTTCCTTTCTAAGATATTATCAGATAACTATAGAGGTAGACATTAAACCATGTGCTTCTCCAGACCATATTGTGTCCTCAGCATTGTAAAGGCTTCACTTATCCTCCATCAACTTCAGCATCTTTGCCAGGAGGGAAAAATAGAAACAGGGCTCTTTAACTTTTTCTAATCTGTTAGATTAATTGGAAGCACCAGGCATAATGTGCTGCCTAGTACATACTAGAGGCTCAGGGAATTTTTATTGAATATAAATATTAATCAGATTGGGTGAAAAATAAAAAGGTGACACAGAAAAGCAGTATTAGGTGCTCGGCTCAGCCTACTTCCTATTTAAAAAAAAAGTCTGAGGTCACTAAAGATTGTATTAGCATAGCCCAGCAATTTTCAACCTTTTTCATCTCATGGCGCACATGAACTGATTACGAAAATTTTGCAGTATACCCCCAAATGTATTTTTCCTGATCTGACCAAAAAATTGTTATAATTTTGATTAATTCATACCAGATGGCTATTGTTGTGTTGGCTGTTGTAATTATTTATTTGACAGTCAAAGAAAAAAGAGGTCATTGCCCCTAAGTAGTCAGGAATTTGCATGTTTTAAAAATTCTTGTGGCATACTGGTTGAAAATCACTAGCAGAGCCTATTTATACAGACTAAAGGTTGAAATCTGAGGACCTAAGGTGAAGGAATTTACTTTGTGTGTTGCAGGGAATAAACTCTGGTCTGTGCAGTTTAGTTATCTGCAGAAATCTCTTTGCTTTCTACTAGGTACCCCCAAAGCCCAAGAAGCTCCTGGTTCTGTCCTTGTGTTGAGCTGATTAGTCTCAATGAAGAAAAACTGTGCGCATTAAAATATACAAAGCATAAATTGGAAGGTGTAGCTGCACCTGTTAAGTCATCAGTATTATATTTTAAAGCTAGATCTGACAGTTGTTTTTTTCCTTTAGCTCATGTAATTAAGAGTTGACATAAAGTTAATACCATTTAACGGTAATGGGGGAGAAAGCAGGAAACCTGATTATGTAGGACATCTAACATGCTGCATGTAGGGGAGATTTCCTCTCCCTTTCCCCAACAACAGAAAAAAATTATTTCTTCTAGAAGAACTTCATTATGATACGACACTTATTGGCCACATCAAAGCTGAAAGGTGCCAGTTAGATGGTAATTTGATAACTAAGTATTTTCTTCGTGGTTTATCATGCCACAAAATGAAGAGTCTTAAAGAGATAATTATAAATAAAATATACAATATAAATATAAAATACATAATATACATATATGTAGTAAAATAAGTATTGCTATAAATATGAACATATAAAATATATAATGTAAATATAATAAAATAATATAAAACAAACTGATATAAATACTGATGAGTCTATACTGCTATAAATATATGATTGAATAAGTAAGCAGATAGAATAGACAAGCTTTATATGTTGAAGAATTCCAAATGATTTTTGTGATAATTCCCTGAAAGGAGGTAAAACGTAATTGCCCATTCCTTAAATGGATTGTACATAGTGACTTCCTTCCAAAGAGTACAGTGTGGAAAGTGAAAAATAAATATATTTTAAGTGGAGAAATCTGCCAAACAGTACTTCAGCCAGATGATTAAGTTAACATGAATAGCGATAAATGTGACCTTGATGCGGTGTGATGAAAATGGCAGTATCGAGAAGAAGCAGCAGGCTAGAGCCGGGGGCTGGGCAGGGACCAGTCTTGTGGGTGAAGCAGTGGCAGCAGCGGTGGGGCAGTGGTGGCTTGGCTGGAAGGTTCAGGTTTCTGGGGCCAGCCACGGTCATGATCCTGCTGGAGGTGAACAACTGTGTAATCAAGGAGACGCTCATGCTCAAGTTCCAAAACATGGCCACTGGCAACAAACCAGAAGCAGAAGTAACATTTGCAGATTCTGATGGTCCTCTATCATATTCCAAATCCTAACGGAGACAAAACAAAAATGATGGTCAGTGTTTCTTTGAAATTCTACAAGGAACTTCAGGCATGTGCTGCTGATGAGTTATTAAGGAAAATGTATGGGAGTTTCTTGGTAAATCCAGAATCAGGATACAATGTATCTTTCCTCTATGACCTTCAAAATCTGCCTGCATCCAAGGATTCCGTTGTGCATCAGGCTAGCATGTTGAAGTGAAATTGTTTTGTTTCTATGTGTGAGAAATACTGCCAGTTCCAAGAAGAGGGTAAGGAAGGTGAGAACAGAGCAGTCATCCATTATAGAGATGATGAGACCATGAATGCTCAGTTTAAAAAGGACATAGTCATAGTAGTTTTAAGCACAGTGTTTAAAGATAACAACAATGTGGTCATTGGAAAGGTGTTCAATCCAGGAGGTCAAAGAAGGACACAGAGCCAGCCACACAACCCCACAGGTCCTCTTTAGCCACAGGGAACCTCCTCTGGAGTTGAAAGACACCAATGCTGCTGTGAAGACAACATCGGTTGTATTACCTTTGTGCTGTTCCCTTGCTACACCAATGCCAGTGCTCGAGACAATACCATCAATTGGATACACATGTTCTAGGACAGCCTGCACTACCACATCAAGTGCTCTAAGGCTATATTCATATACGTATGCAGGCAAAAACATCTGACTTCCTCAAGGTGCTGAACTGCACAAGCCCAGATGCTGAGAAAAAGGTAAATGAAAACAATTACGGGGAAGACGTTTTCATCCATCTAACTCCTGGTAACTAGAAGAGGAAGCAGCTGGCAACTGAAGGCTGGAACACTTGCTACTGGATAATCATAGCTCTCAATGTTTCACCTCTTCAGTTTCTGAAGGGATTCTCCATTTTGGTTCCATTTAGTACACATTTGGAAAATAATCTTCAGAAATGAATTGTTCTTGCAAGGACTTCATAGTTACCAAGAATTAAAAAGAAAGGAAAAGAAAAAAGAAAAATCCACTTGATCAACTTAATTCTATTTCTTTATCTTCCCCTCCCTCACCCCCTTCCCTTCCATCCTCCTTCCAAGCTCTTTTGCTTTGCAATATGTTACTAATAATGAGTTACAGAATAATGCAGTCTTCTTTTAAAATATATTTTATTGATTATGCTGTTACAGTTGTCCCATTCCCCCTCTTCACGCCCCTCTACCCTGAACATCCCCTCCTGCCCACATCCCCTGCTTTAATTAATGTCCATGTGTCATACTTGTAAGGTCTTTGGCTTCTACATTTCGCTTCTTTTTTTTAAAATTTTTATTTTTATTTAACTCTTGTTCAAGTACAGTTTTCTGTCTTATATTCCCAGCCCTGCCCCCCGCCAGTGCTCCCCACCTCCCTCCCATTTCCACCCCCCACCTTAGTTATTGTCCATGTGTCCTTTATACTTGTTCATGGGAGTCCATCCCCCTTTCCCCTATGATTCTCTCCCCTCTCCCCTCTGGACCCTGTCAGCCTGTTCTGTATTTGAGTGTCATTGGTCATATTGTGCTTGCTTGTTTGTTTTGTTGTTTAGATTCCTATTAACAGTGATATCATATGGTATTTGTCTTTTACCACCTGGCTTTATTTCGCTCAGCATAATGCTTTCCAGTTCCATCCATGATGTTGCAAAGGGTAGGAGCTCCTTCTTCCTTTCTGCAGCATAGAATTCCATCGTGTAAATGTACCATAGCTTTTTGATCCAGTCATTTACCGATGGGCATCTAGGTTGCTTCCAACTCTTGGCTATTGTAAATTGTGCTGCTATGAACTTCGGGGTGAATAGGTTCTTTTAGATTGGTGTTTCCAGGATTCTTAGGATATACTCCTAATAGTGGAATTGCTGTGTCTTTGGCATATTCATTTTTAGTTTTCTTAGAACATTCCATACTGTTTTCCATAATGGTTGTACCAGTCTGCAATCCCACCAACAGTGAACTAGGGTCCCCTTTTCCCCACAACCTCTCCAGCACTTGTTGTTTGTTTCTTTGTTTATGATACCATTCTGACTGGTGTTAAGTGGTATCTCATTGTGGTTTTAATTTGCATCTCTCTGATAGCTATTGATATCAAGCATCTTTTCATGTGTCTCTGGATCCTCTGTATGTCCTCCTTGGAGAAATGTCTGTTCAAGTCCTTTGCCCATTTTTTAATCCAGTTGCTTGTCTTCTTTGAGTGGAGTCGAGTGAGTTCTTTGTATATTTTGGAGATTAAACCTTTGTCTGAGGTATCCTTGGCAAATATGTTTTCCCATACAGTTGTTTCTCTTTTAATCTTGATACTGTTTTCCTTAGCCATGCAGAAGCTTTTAATTTTGATGAGATCCCATTTGTTTATTCTTTCCTTTATTTCCCTTTCTCTAGGGGACGTATCAGTAAAAATCTTGCTGTGTGGAATATCTGAGATTTTCCTGCCAATGTTCTCCTCTAGGGTTTTAATGATTTCATGGCTTATATTTAAGTCTTTTATCCACCTTGAATTAATTTTTGTGTATGGTGTAAGTTGGTGCTCGAGTTTCATTTTTTTGCATGTAGCTGTCCAGTTCTCCCAACACCATTTGTTGAAGAGGCTGTCTTTACTCCATTTTATGTTACTGCCCCCTTTTGTCGAATATTAATTGACTGTGGAGAGTTGGGTTTATTCCTGGGCTCTCTGTTCCATTCCATTGGTCTATGTGCCTGTTTTTATGCCAGTACCAGGCTGTTTTGATTACAGTGGCCTTGTAATAAATACAGTTTGATATCAGGTATTTTGATCCCTTCTACTTTGTTCTTCTTTCTCAAAATTGCAGCTGCTATTTCTGGGTCTTTTATGGTTCCATATAAATTTTTGAAGTATTTGTTCTATGTCTGTGAAATATGCCGTTGGTACTTTAATAGGTATTGCATTGAATCTGTAAATTGCTTTGGGTAGTATGGACATTTTGAAGATGTTAATTCTTCCAATCCATGAACACGGTATATGTTTCCATTTGTTTGTGTCTTCCTTGATTTCTTTCTTCAGTGTTGTGTAGTTTTCTGCATACAGGTCTTTAACCTCCTTGGTTAGGTTTATTTCCAGATATTTTTGCTTGTGCTATATTGAATGGGATTTTTTTCTTGACTTCTGCTTCTGCTGTTTCATTCTGGTATACAAAAATGCCTTTGATTTCTGGATATTGACTCTGTAACCTGCTGTTTTGCCAAATTCATTTATTAGTTCAAGCAGTTTTTTGGTAGAGGCTATAGGATTTTCCATGTACACTATCATATCATCTTCAAACAATGCCAGTTTTGTTTCCTCCTTTCTGATTTGGATGCCTTTTATTTCCTTTTCTTGTCTGATCTCTATGTCTAGAACTTCTAATACTATATTGAATAGAAGTGGTGAAAGTGGGCAACCTTGTCTTGTTCCTGATCTTAGTGGAAAAGCTTATAGTTTTTTCCCATTGAGTATGATGTTGGCTGTAGGTCTTTCATATATGGCCTTTATTATATTGAGGAATGCTCTCTCTATTCCCATTTTTCTGAGTACCTTTATCATAAATGGGTATTGTACCTTATCAAAAGCTTTTTTTCGCGTCTATTGATATGATCACGTGGTTTTTGTCTTTGCTTTTGTTTATGTGATGTATTACATTTACTGACTTACAAATATTGAACCATCCTTGCATCCCTGGGATGAATCCTATTTGGTTGTAGTGTATGATCTTTTTGATGTATTGTTGGATGTGATTTGCCAATATTTTATTGAGGATTTTAGCATCTGTGTTCATCAGTGATATTGGCCTGTAGATTTCTTTCTTTGTTGTGTCTCTATCTGGCTTTGGAATTAGGATAATGCTCGCTTCATAAAAAGAGTTGGGGAGTTTTCCCTCCTTTTGGATTTTTTTGGAATAGTCTGTGAAGAATAGGGGTTAGCTCTTCCTTAAAAGCTTTGTAGAATTCTGTGAAACCATCTGGTCCAGGGCTTTTGTGTGATGAGAGTTTTTTGATTACTTCTTCAATTTCATCTGCTGTTATTTGCCTGTTCAGGTTTTCTGCTTCTTTTTCATTGAGTTTTGTAAGATTATATTTTTCTAGAAATTTGTCCATTTCACCTAGGTTTTCAAATTTATTGGCATACAGTTCTGCATAGTAATTTCTTACAATCCCTTCTATTTCTGTGGTATCAGTTGTAATCTCTCCTCTTTCATTTCTGATTGTGTTTATTTGGGTCCTCTCTCCTCTTTTCTTGATGAGCCTACTTAAAGGTTTGTCTATTTTGTTTATCTTTTCAAAAAAACAACTCCTAGATTCATTGATCCTTAGAATTGTGCTTTTAGTCTCTATGTCATTTAATTCTGCTCTGATCTTGGTTATTTCCTTCCTTGTACTTGCTTTGGGCTGTCTTTGTTGTTGTTCCTCGAGTTCTTGCAGGCGTCGGGTTAGGTTGTTTGTTTGAAATGTTTCTATTTTCTTTAGGTAAGCCTGTACTGCTATGAACTTCCCTCTCAGTACTTCCTTGGCCATGTCCCATAAGTTTTGGGTTGTTGTGAGTTCATTTTCATTTGTTTCCAGAAACTTTGATTTCTTCCCTAATTTCATTCTTGACCCATTCGTTGTTTAATAGCATACCATTCAGTCTCCATGATTTTGGGTGTTTTGGTTATTTTCCTGTGAGGTTGGTTTCCAATTTCAGTCCCTTGTGGTCAGAGAAAATGCTTGGTATGATTTCTATTTTCCTGAATTTGTTGAGACTCGTTTTGTGTCCTATCATGTGGTCTATCTTTGAAAATGTTCCATGTGCACTTGAAAAGAATGTGTATTTAGCTTCTTTGGGTGGAGGGCTCTATATATATCAGTTAGGTCCATTTCATCTAGGGTGTTGTTTAATGCTGCAATGTCTTTGTTGCTATTTTGTTTGGAAGATTTGTCCATTTTTGACAGTGGGGTGTTAAAATCCCCTACTATAATTGTGTTGCTGTCAATATCTTTCTTGAGATCCTCTAGGATTTTCTTTATATATTTGGGTGCTCGTGAGTTGGGTGCATATAAATTTATGATGTTAATGTCTTCTTGGTGGTTTCTTCCCTTGAGTAATATGAAGTGACCTTCTGGGTCTCTCTTATGGCCCTGTTTTTGAAGTCTGTTTTGTCTGATACAAGAATTGCTACCCCGGCTTTTTTTCTTGTCCATTTGCTTGGAAACTTTGTTTCCATCCTTTCACTTTTAGTCTGTGGTGGTCTTTTGACCTGAGGAGGGTCTCTTGTAGGCAGCATATGTGTGAGTCATGCTTTCTTATCCATTCAGCTATTCTATGTCTTTTAATTGGTGCATTTAATCCATTTATGTTTAAGGTTATTATTGAAAGGTAGTTATTCATTGCCATTTATGTACCTGTGTTTCTCTCCACCTCTCTCTTTTCCTTCCTTTCCTTAAAGCAGCCATTTTATTAATTCTTGTAGAGCTGGTTTGGTGGAGGCGTATTCTTTTAGACTTCTTTTGTCTTGGAAGCTCTTTATTTGGCCTTGTGTCTTGATTGAGAGCCTTGCTGGGTAAAGTAGCCTTGGTTGTAGGCCTCTGTTTCTCATTACTTGGAATATTTCTTGCCATTCTCTTCTTGCTTGGAATGTTTCCATTGAGAAGTCAGTAGCCCACCTTATTGGGACCCCCTGTATGTTACTTCCTTTTTCTCTTGTGCTGCCTGTAGGATTCTCTCTTTGTCTTGGAGTTTTGCCATTTTAATGATGATGTGTCTTGCAGTAGGCCTCTTTGGGTTCCACCTGCCTGGGACTCTCTGTGATTCCTGGATTCGTGTGACTTTATCTCTCCTCACCTTAGGAAAATTTTCCATTACTACTCTTTCAAGTAGGTTTTCTATCCCTTGTTCTTCTTTCTTTCCTTCTGGTATTCCTATTATTCGGATATTATTACGTTTCACATTGTCTTTCATTTCTCTTAAGTTCTCCTCATTCTTTCTGATTCTCTTTTCCATTACTTGCTTTGTCTGGGAGATTCCTTCTACCCTGTCTTCAGTCTCGCTTATGCGGTCTTCCGCCTCATCTATCCTACTCTTCATACTTTCTACTGTGTTCTTCAGTTCAGAAATTGTATTCTTCATTTCCTCTTGGCCTTTGCTGATGGTTTCTATTTCCTTTTTCATGTTGGTATAGTTTGCGCAGAGTCTATTGTAGCTCCCTTGTAGTTTCTGGTAGCTCATGGTAAGCTCTTTGAATTTCCTGATAACCAGTGCTTTGAATTCAATATCTGATAGTTGACTTGCCTCTATTTCATCTAACATTCTTTCTGAGACTTCCTCCTTTTCTTTCATTTGGGGATTGTTTTTTTTGTCTTCCCATGGTTTGTGATGCTCTTCTTGTTAGCCTCAGCTTCTTAAATTGATCTGTTCTGGTACCCTGGGTTTATGGTGTGAACTTCTGTGGTAGGATGCCTGTGAAATTCGGTGGTGCAGTCTCCTGCAGGTATCTTGGTGTTCTCTGCTTCCAACTACTCCTCTTGTTGGTTTCCAGCTGGTCAAACCTTTTCTTCTGGTCTCACTAGCTTTAGCAGCCTGAGGGGCTATTAGTGTGGCCTTTCTCATGTCTCGGTGAACTCAACTGGTCTCGCCGGTGCCCTTCCAAGATCCAGAGTGGCGCCGGTCTCCTGCGCCCCACTGAGAGCAGATATTTTCCCAGGCTTCCCAGCCCTGGCCTAGTGTGAGAGCACGGGCTCCCAGCCAGGCTTTCCTGGTCTTTCAGGCTTGGGCGCAGACCTTTCCCAGTGCTGTGGCTAAACACAAAGGGCAACTCACAATTCTCCCAAGCTGACAACCAAGGCCTGACTCCCGGGTTTTTCAGTCTGCGCCGGGCTGGGTAGGGAGGGAGCTGATGACTGGCTCTCTTCAAGGGGCCTTGCTAGTAGTCCGAGGCTCCCGGAGTCTGTGGCAGACCTAGCTTTGTCCCTGTGCTACAGGGAACACATGGGTGACTCTCAGTTCTCCCAAGCCAACAGCCAAGGCCTGACTCCCGGCACTTCTCAGTCTGCACTGGCTGGGTAGTGAGGGAGCTGGTGACTGGCTCTCTTCCAGGAGCCTTGCTAGTAGCCCAAGACTCCCAGGGTCTGTGGCAGACCCAGTTCTGACCCTTTGCTCCAGGGAACGCAGGGGCGACTCTCAGTTCTCCCAAGCCGGCAACTGCAGCCTGAGTCCATGGGTTATCAGAGCTCTCTGGTTTGCTTCCCAATGCCCACTCTTCTCTCTGCCACTACAGGCAAACTGATCTCTCCTGGTTTTTTTCCAATCTGCCCCCTGCCAGATAGGGAGGGTGCTGGTGACTAGTTCTCTCCCAGGGTTGTTGTTGCCTGCCCTCGGCTCTCAGAGACCAGGGCAGTCTGGCCAGGGCCCTGGTGCAGCCCGGCGGAGGGCCTGCAGCCTCTGCGCTGTTCCCTCCTATCTTGTTGATCTGCGGTCATCTCCTCTCCTCAACCTCTGGCCATTCTGTGCCCGCTACACTTTCTGGAGTCCCGCCTTCCTATGTGCTGGGTCCCTGTTGGCTGTCCGCTGCACTCCTCCACAGATCAGCCTGGTTTTTCTCTGGCGTGTGGAGGGAAGTGAAATCCTTTGTCCTTCTCCACCGCCATCTTCTCTAGATCCCTACATTTCCCTTCTATTCTTATCCTCCCCTTGTCTATTTTCTACCTACCATCTATGCTACTTATTCTGTGTACCTTTTCCCCCTCTCTCTTCCTCCCACTCCCCTGTTGCTAACCCTCCATGTGATCTCCATTTCTGTAGTTCTTTTGAGTTCCTGTTCTAGTTGTGTGCTTAGTTTGTTTTTGTTTTATGTGTGGTTTTTAATTGTGAGTTTGCTGTCATTTTACTGCACATGTTTTTTATCTTCCTTTTCTTAGATAAGTCTCTTTAAGATTTCATATAATAAGGGCTTGGTGATGATCAACTCATTGAATTTGACCTTATCTGAGAAGGGCTTTGTCTGCCCTTCCATTCTAGATGAAAGCTTTGCTGGATAGAGCAATCTTGGATATAGGTCTTTGGCTTTTATGACTTGGAATACTTCTTTCCAGCTCCTTCTTTCCTGTAAGGTCTCTTTTGAGATATCAAATGACAATCTGATGGGAACTCCTTTGTAGGTGACTGTCCCCTTATCTCTTGCTGCTTCTAGAATGCTCTCCTTCATTTTTATCTTGGCTAATGTAGTTATGATGTGCCTTGATGTGTTCTTTTTTGGGTCCACCTTCTTTGGGACTCTCTGAGCTTCCTGGATTTCCTGAAAGTCAATTGCCTTTACAAGATTAGGGAAGTTCTCCTTTATTATTTGTTCAAATAAGTTTTCCACTTGTTGCTCTTCCTCTTTCTTTCTGGTACCCCTATAATTTGGATATTGGAATGTTTAAAGATGTCCTGGAGGTTCCTAAGCCTCTCCTCATTTTTTTGAATTCTTGTTTCTTCATTCTTTTCTGATTGGATGTTTCTTTCTAACTTCTGATCCACTCCATTGATTTGAGTCCCAGTTTCCTTCCCATCACTATTGGTTCTCTATGCATTTTCCTTTATTTCACTCAGTATAGCCTTCATTTTTCCATCTAATTTGCAACCATCTGAAATTCAACCAATTCTGTGAGCATCCTGAGTACCAGTGTTTTGAACTGTGCATCAAGTAGGTTGGCTATCTCTTCATCACTTAGTTGTATTTTTTCCTGTAGCTTTGATCTGTTCTTTCATTTGGGGCATTTTTGTTTTTTTGTTTTTTTTTTTGTCTTGAAGCGCTTATTACATATGAGGGGCAGAGTCTTAGGTGTTCACCTGGGAGGGGCAACCCATGTAGCTGTGGTGTGACACTGTATGTGGGGCAGGGGTCCAAGAGGGAACAGTGGTGCTTGTTCTGCTCTCTGCTGGATTTCAGTCACTTCCCCCACTTCCCCAAACAAACTGGGCTCTTCTGGTGCTGATTCCCATGTGGGTGGGTTTGTGTACATCCTAGGAGCCCATTGGACTCTCCAACAAACTCTCCTGTGAGGCTGGGAGTTTCTCCCAGCACCTCAACCCCCACAGGTGTTCTCAGTCGGTGCTTTGAGGCTTTATTTCCCTGCTCTGGGACACTGGGTTGCCGGGTCTGTCTTGTTCTCCAGTTTCGCCTGGTTTATCTGTGCGCAAATGATGGGACCACCTGGTTCGCCAGCTGCCTTGTGTGCCTTGTCCCTCCACAATCCACTGCCTCTCGGGGTTCACTGGCCACCACTTCGCTGCAAGCCCTCTCTGTCCTGGCTACCTGACTCTGCCCCTCCTACTGGTCTGGATGAATGTGTCTACTTTAACTCCTTGGTTGTCAAACTTCTATACAATTCAATTTTCTGTGGGTACTGGTTGTTTTTTGTTTCTAAATTGTTGTCCTTATTTTGGTTGTACAAGGAGGCACAATGTGTCTAACTATGCTACCATCTTGGCTGGAAGTCTCCAGAATAATGCAGTCTTAACTTGTTCTCTCCTAAGTAGTTGAGTTCCAAATTACTGTATTTAAAATATGGTTGGGGTCATTAATAAAGAAAATCTTTGTATCTATAAAAAAAATTAAAAAGAAGGAAATGGCTACCTCTGTGGTCTTCCTTCCTAAATCCCATAATCCCATTATAATCACAAGAAAACCATTGGACAACTGGAGACTTCCTACAAAATACCTAACTAGTACTCCTTAATACTGTTGTCAAGGTCATCAGAAAGGTATAATGTGGAGAAACTATCGCAGTCTAGAGGAAGAGTAAGGGGACCTGACAGCTAAATATAATGTGGGACCCTAGACGGGATCCTGGAACAGGAAAAAGACATTAGGCAAAAACTAAGGAAATGTGAAATATGGACTTCAGTTAGTAATAATGTGACAATATTGGTTCATTAGCTGTGACAAATGTAGCTATTACTAATGTAAGAGGTTAATGATAGGGAAGACCAAGTGTAGGCCATATAGGAACTGTGAATAATGTTAACTTCTCTCTAAACATGAGAGCATTCTAAAATTAAAAGTTTATTTTTAAAAATTATGGCAAAGACAAGTCTATGGTTCCAGTTTAATTTTCATCATGCTGGTAGCCTGAAGTTCTGGTAAATAAATCAGTGCTTGGTGCTCTGGCCGGATTATGGTGTAGAAGTGGGGCAGCTCTTCCTTGCTGCTGTCCTGTAAAGCCATGGCAGTTTGCCTGCAGAATCAGAGAACACGGTATTTCTAAATGTTCTTGCATGTAATTTCCTGTGGCACATCTTTCACCCCTTTGCTTATGCCCAGTAGCAGTCCTGTGAGTGGCATTTGCTGTCCTAGTTAATCAGAGGGTAGGATTAATGAAAAACACTCCTCTTCCTCTCCTAAGAAGTTTCAATGGGCACTGGAAATGTAGGTCAAATTGCATCACCGCAGAAAGGAGTGAACAGGAAGGTATGTATGAATGCTGCCAACCTCTCTTTAGACCCTGAGTCACAAAGAACCAGTGTTGAGCAGCTTAGGTATGAGATACAGGTAGTTCCAGAATGTTTATATATTAATCAGTGATTTAAAAAAAATATCTCTGTCTAAAGCCATAGTGAAAATAACTTACACTGACTTGTTTAATTTGTATCTCCCACCTTCTGGAATTCTTTTTGTCTCTTATTTATTATTGGCATATTGCAGCAGTTTATATTAATTTACCCAGCGAAATGGATTCTAGAAACTGTTGCCATGTGTACACTAAAAAAAAAAAAAAAGAACCTTTTGATTACCTTTTTGGTAATCATATAGATCTAATTAATATATTTTCTAATTATATGTAATTATATACTCAGTGGAATCTTGATTAACATATAGAAATCACAAAATATGTTTTTTATTTCTGTTATGTTTAAAAAATGCTGTCCCATTGTTCTCTATTTTTAATGGCTAAATCTTATAGATTTTAAGAGTAAGAAGTCTCTAAATACATGTTTTTATTTTTGTACATTGTATATTACCTGCCTCTGTGAGACACTCAGATATTGGCTGCTAGTGTGGTCCCTGTGGCTGACATTGCCATGAGCAGTAAGCACCGTGACAGCAATGCCTACTGTGCTCTACTCCATTTCCACTCTCTTGCTTGTATCAAGATAATTGGTAATTCACTTGTATACAAAATGGAAAGTCAGAAAATTTATTTACAAAGGTTTGGGTATTATTTAATTGAATACATTATCTGTAAAATATGTTTATAATACAATGGGTTTTTTTTTAGCGAATTTTAACTTTTTATTTTGAAGTAATTGTAGATTCATGGGGAGTTGCAAAGATGGTACAAAGAGGTCCTGGTTACTCTCTAGTTTCTTCCATTGATTACATCTTACCTAAGTATAGTACAATATCAAAATCAGGAAATTGGTATTGGCAGAAACTATGTGTGTAATTTTATGTCGTTTTATCCTGTGTAGATTCTGGTAACCACTACCATAATCAAGATACAGAACTATTCCATCACTGCAGAAATCTCCCCCTTGCTACCCCTGTGTAGTCACAGTCATTCCTGTTATCCTCACTGCCCCTGATCCCTGGCAGCTGCTAATCTTTTCTCCAACTCTGTAATTTTGTCTTTGGGGAATGTTACATAGATGTGATTTTTTGAGATTGGCTTTTTTATTTGGCATTTAACAAAGAACTTTACTTTAAAAAACTATGTTAAACATTTTTAAGGAATTTTTTTTCAAAGAAGTTTTTATCCAGAGTTTGATTCACTAATTTTCACACCTATGGTTTTCTGGCTTGGGTATTCTATACTCTGTGTTGCTGTGTTTGAACAGCCACTAAAGTTGTATGTGCTGATATAATATCTGATTATAGCATTAACCTCATTGCTTGCTGTGAGGGCTGATACCGTGAAGTTAAAGGGAAAATTACTTCAGGAAAAGCCCATCAACGAAGTAGGTATTACAATTGATTGCTGAGTATGAATAAGACATCTAAATATGTACTTAAAGTATACCAAATAAGGTAAAAGAACTCTTCAAAGAAGAGAGACCTTTTGGAACATTTTAAATGAACAGCAATGGAAAATTTACATTAATTAGTTAATGTAAAGATTGTATCACAGAATTGTTATATTTGGTTATTATAAAATGTCACCATATGAAAGCCAGTGTCTCCAGCCTGTTGATCAAATTCTCTGAATGTCTTGAGTAGAATATGGAGCCCTATGGGTAGATGAGGATTGGGAACAGACAGCCTCAGAAGGAACAAATCTTTCTCAGATGCCAATGTGTTGTTTTCTAACAAAATATAAAAAACACTCCAGGAGCTGTAGAAGGGCTTGTGTTTGGCTACAAATAATGATATTAGGGCTCTAGGAAATCCCATGTGGCCAGACCTACAGAACTGAGTCCCACAGCACCATTCTGTACTTCATTAGCAGTGAAGGAGAGGATGTGAGCCCTGGCTCCTATGCTTGCCCAGAATTTGTGTTCCTGGAGATTATGTCAGGACAGATTCTTATGAATGGGATCATCTTATAACTGGTGTGACTGGTGGTTGGTCTTCATTTGGCTCTGGCTCCTACATTTTTCAGGGCTGTCAAACTCATTTTCACCGGGGGCCACATCAGCATTGCGGTTGCCTTCAAAGGGCCGAATGTAATTTCAACTCCTTAACAGTTAAGGAGTTAGTTACATTTACATAGTCCTAAAATTATTTCGGCCCTTAAAAGGCAACCACGAAGCTGATGTAGCCCCCAGTAAAAATTAGTTTGACACCCCTGTTTTAGATGGTTTTCCTTTCAGATAGGAATATATTCTTTGTAACTAAAATCAGCTTCTACTTATGGGCTTAACATCTTTCTATCGATCATCTTTGTTTTATTCAAGCACCATATGATTATATTTATTGCTATCCAGATGTCTGTTAGACACTGTTCTAAGTGTTTATGTATACTCATACATGTAATTACAGTATTGAAAAATTGCATAAATGATACTCATTAAGTCATGAATCTGAAATAAACAGCACACTAAGTACTAAGTAACTTAACAAATAGGCCAATTTTCTTGATAGGTTTATTTAAGAGGTCTATTGCTCAAAGCACAGTATATCTTTATATATATCCACACACACATACATATACACACATATATGCATGTATAATTTTAAAAATATATAATATGTAATATGTATAGTAAGTTTCAAAACGTATATTTGTTAATTTGTTTATTCATGAGGCAATGTGTGAATAATACAGAATCAAGATATGTAAGGCCTACCCCTTTTTTAAATAGTTTTCTATGCTGTTGAGGAAAACAAATTATAAGAAAAATCATCTAACTACAAGAGTGAAAACTGCTTAACCTGTCAATGCAATGTGTATAAAAAGGCAACCCATAATTGTCAAATCTTTCATATTGTAAGAGCTATAAATGTTCATAGTAGGAAACAATTATTGATCTCTGATCCTTGATTTTTTTCACCTGCAAAATGTGGTAATACCTATCTCATAATGAGAAATGAATAAAACATATTCAATACTTAACATAATGCCTGTTACTTACTACACCCTCAGTAAATTATAGCTGTGCTATTGATGAAAATTCTGATGGTCATTGGAGCAACAATAGTACTGTATTAGGTTAGGCTGACTGCTATTGCTACCCAAAACCTCAGTAGCTTAACACAATACACATTTATTTCTCAGTCAAATCAGAGCTCAGGGTGGATTGTTACAGACACTTGCTTCACTCAGTCATTCAGGAGTGAAATTTTGTAGCTCTGTCCACCTCTGAGTGATTGAAGCCCTCTCTTTTTGACCAGCAGAGAGACTGAAGATGAAGACAATGAGGTTTGCTTGGGCCAGGTCTAGAAATGGCAACCAACCTTTCTTTTCACATTTTAGGACTCCATCACATAGCTATGCCTTTCTGCGATGAATACTGGAAAATTTAGTCTAATTATGTGCTCTGGAAGACAAGGATGTGGATATAGGTGAGCCATGACAATCTATCACAAATAATATTTAGAAAGGCTTAATGGAAGAGGAGGCGTTTTTCTTGAATCTTTTAGAGAAGTGAAATTTGTAATAAATTACCCAGCCTGCCTTTAACTGGTGTTATTTAAAAAGGTGGGGTAGAAGAATTTTTATAGGTTTTTTATCTTTATTTTTAATATGTTTTATTGATTATGCTATTACAATTGTCCCATTTTTTCTCCCCTTTATTCCTCTTTGACCTGTACTCCCCCCTTCCACCAGCATTCCCCCTGCTTAGTTCATGTCCATGGGTCATACATATAAGCTCTTTGGCTTCTCCATTCCCCATGCTATTCTTAACCTCCCCCTGTCTATTTTGTACCTACCATTTATGCATCTTATTCCCTGTACCTTTTCCCCCATTATCTCCCTTCCCCTACCCCACTGATAACCCTCCATGTGATCTCTATTTCTGTGAATCTGTTCCTGTTCTAGTTATTTGCTTAGTTCATTTTGTTTTTTCAGATTCAGTTGTTGATAGTTATGAGTTTGTTGTCATTTTACTTTTGAATTTTTTATCTTCTTTTTCTTAAATAAATCCCTTTAACATTTCATGTAATAAGGGCTTGGTGATGATGAACTCCTTTAACTTGACCTTATCTGGGAACCACTTTATCTGCCCTTCCCTGCTAAATGATAACTTTTGCTGGAGAGAGTAATCTTGGATGTAGGCCCTTGCCTTTCATGACTTGGAGTACTTCTTTCCAGCTCCTTCTTGCCTGTAAGGTTTCTTTTGAGAAATCAGCCGATAGTCTGATGGGAACTCCTTTGGAGGTAACTCTCTCCTTTTCTCTTGCTGCTTTTAAGATTCTCTCCTCTTTAATCTTGGGTAACTTGATGATGCTGTGCCTTGCTGTGTGCCTCCTTTGGTCCACCTTCTTTAGGATTCTCTGAGCTTAGGACTCTCTGAAGTCTCTTTCCTTTGCCAGATTGGGGAAGTTCTTTTTCATTATTTTTTCAAATAAGATTTCAACTTCTCGCTTTTACTCTTCTCCTTCTGGCACCCCTATGATTTGAATGTTGGAACATTTAAAGATGTCTTGGAGGTTCCTAAGCCTCTCCTCATATTTTTGAATTCTTGCTTCCTCATTCTCTTCTGATTGAATGTTTGTTTACTTCTTCCTTCTCCAGATTGTTGATCTGACTCCTGATTTTCTTCCCTTCACTGCTGGTTCCCTGTATATTGAGCTTTGTTTCACTTTGCATAGCCTTCACTTCTTCCTTTATTTTGCAGCTGTACTCAGTCATTTCTGTGAGCTTCCTGATTACCAGTGTTTTGAACTCTGCATCTAATAATTTGGCTATCTCCTTGTCACTTAGTTCCTTTTCTGGAGTTTTGCTCTGTTCGTTTATTTGAGCCATATATTTTGTCTTGGCACACCTGTTATGTAGTAAGGGGTGGAGTCTTAGGAATTTGCCAGGACAGGCAACCCACATTGCTGCAGTTGTGGGGCTGCGTATGGGTGAGGAGTCTAAGAGGGAACTATGCTTCTTGCTCAGCTCTTGGCCGGCTTTTAGTCACTTCCTCCGCTACCCACCAGCAAATTGGGCCCTTCTGGTGCTGTTTCATGGGAGGGTGGGTTTGTGTATGTTCTAGGACCCTGTAAATCTCTCCAAGGAACTCTCCTGTGAGGCTGGGAGTTTCTCCTCCTGCCTCAGCGCACACAGGTTTTTTCAGTCAGAGGTTTTGAGGCTTTATTTCCTTGTGTCAGAACCCTGGGTTGGAGCCCTGGGTTGCACAGTCTGTCTTGCTCCCCAGTTGTTCCACCCGCTTTATCCAAGCCCAAATGTGGGATCGCCTGCTTGCCAGCCACCACCTTGCCTGGTCTGCCAGCCGCCGCCTTGCTGCAAGTCCTCTCTGCCCAGGGTTGCCCATCTCTGCCTCTCCAATGGATCTGGGTGAATGTTTCTGCTTTAACTCCTTTGTTGTCAGACTTCCATATAGTTCAATTTTCTGGCAGTTGTGGTCATTTTTTGTTTTTAAATTTGCTGTTGTCCTTCTTTTGGTTGTGCGAGAAGGCAAAGTGTATCTACTACCTATGCCTCCATCTTGGCCGGAAGTTCAGAGTGTTTTTTTTTCAATGCTGCAAACATTATTCATCAAATGACATGTTTAACCCACTAGCTACTGCCTTTACTGTAAGCCATTTAGCTACTATAGCTCTCCATTTCCTCACTTACAAAGGTTCATCATAGAGTTGTGTTGAAGATTAAACAAGATAGTACATGTAAAGTTCTTTACATAGGGTCTAGCACAAAGTAAATGCTCAGGAAGTAAGTTGTTATTATTGGTAGTTTTATTAATAAATATGGCCCTAAGTGGAATGCTTACTAGCAGTTCATTTATTTGACTTTTTTTTTAAAGGATCACGTTAGACTAGCAAAGAATGATTCAGCTGAGGATATTTATATGAATTTTAGAATTCTGTAACTCCAGGCCAGTAGGAGATTAATGTTCCCCTTGCACAATATTGAAGGAGAAGACCTCTCTACCCACCCCAACCCCGCCCCCAGGCTTCTCTCCCCTCAGTCAGCTCGACAGACTTGGTTTCCCTAATAAGAGGACAAGAGCACTGCACTTTAATTTACCTCTCACCCCTTCTTCTCCTTCCTCAGAGTTGAGGTTTGTAGGGAAGCTTGGCAGGATAACTGAGAATAAATGCCAGAACAGCTACTTATTGTTCAGACCTAATTGCAAGTCCTTATAAAGACATGAATATCCCTCCCCGGGCATATGTTAACCTTAGTGGGCATAGCTGTCAAAGCCTGTGGTTCCACTTAATTTAATTCTATTCAGTAGGCATATGCTAACACTTAGAATGTCAGGACCTGGGGATACAAGAATAAAATGAAATTTTATAAACACTGCCTCTAAGAAGTCTACTTTAGGTGATAGGTGTGTTGATCTGAAGAGATTTCATCTGAGCAAGGTTTTCAAGGCTGGAGTTACTTACAAGGTGGAACGAAAGGAGTGAGTTTTAGGTGGTGAAAACAGTAGTTGTGGAGGAATAGAGGTCGGGATTGCTGTGGCTGACAGTGGAAGAAATGATTTTAAGCCCAGGTCTACACTGTGCCACTTCTGCCCCTTATTGGCCTTATCTCACAAGCCTGTTTTCTTTTTGTTAAAGGTGTATAGTAATGGTTCCTGTATCACAGACCTGAGAGGATTAAGTGAGATGATAGGCACATAATAAGTGCTTAGTAAATATCAGCTGCTACTACTCTTTTTGTCATGTGCTTTTGTAAATCAACCTGAAAATGTACTTAACTGACCAAGGATTTCGGCATGGAGACAAATTGAGAACTACTGGGACTTTTATTTTATCTTTGGTTCTCTGTTTGGCTAATGGTGAAATAGTGTGTTGTAGGCACAATTGATCGAGAAATGGTTTGCTAATCCCTGAACTAAAAGGAAAAAGAGACCAGTTAACCTCAGAGAAGCATGGGAGATGTGAGAACTGAGAGACCTTAAATAGTATTGGGAGTGCAGGATGGTAGTATGGAACCCTTGGGATCCAATTGAGCTGTGGATATGTGCAGATATGTAGAAGCTGTCAGAAAATGGAAGCTCCTTTAAAAATGTTAAGACTGCGAGGAGATTCATGTAGGGTCGCGAAGTCCAAGACGGCCCACAGGAGCTAAAATGTATTAATGACACTTAGTCCAGAGGTGTTATAGTTCTTCCTTGTAAGTGGTTTCATCTCCTTCTTTATCAGTTGTTTTCAAACTCTCATTTGGTATTCAGTGGAGTGACCCTGAGAGCAGTACCTGTTGTTCACTAATTGCAAAATCTCCAGCTGAGCTTCAAAGAGGGGAATACCCAGTAGCATGACTGAAAAGACAGGTTGTGTGGAAAATAGAAGTTCATTCTGAAATTTGCTTGGCCAGGGAGAAAGCTGGGCAGAGTAAAAGCAAAGTGGAATTTGGGTAGGAAGACTGTGAGTATACTGGGGATCTCATTAATTCAGATTTCTGTAGAATATCCCTACCCCTGACGTGTAACCTGCTTTTGCGGGGTGAGACCCTGGTTTGTGTGGCCCAGTTCGTTGGCATCATCCTGCAAATTGCAAAGTTGTCATTTTATCAGGCACATGCCTGGGTTGTGGGCCAGGTCCCAGGTTGGGGGCATGCACGTGGCAATTGATCAGTGTTTCTCTCTCACATCAGTATTTCTCTCCCTGTCTCTAGAATCAATAAAAAGAAAAAAATTAATTTTTAATTTGTAGTTTTTCATTTGGGAGAATAACTTAGGAAAATGACATAGGTTCAGAGTCACAAGCTTGACTGCCTATAGGAGACAGGCCTGGCAAGAAAATAAGTGACTCAGAAAGGTGGGTGCCTTAGAAAGAAATGACAAGAGGCTGCACAGGACACAGCATCACCCAGTTGTCCCTAAGCAGATTTTTGGACATTCTAAGAGAAAATGGGAACATGAGATTTTATGTGAATCTTCACACCTTTTAAATATTAGTAACGTTTTTTAGCAGGATGGAGATTATAATAACTGCCCTTTTGAGCAGCATCATTGTGAAGATAAAATGAGAGAATATATATAAACATATGATAGTTTTTTTCCCCGATTAAAGAAAGATTTTTGACCCCTCTTCTAAGTAGAGGAGTTGCTATTTTTAAGTGCTTATTTTTAGTAACTGCTACTACCATTTCCCTCTAAGAATAGGGTTTCCTTTAAAACATTTTTTAAGGTATATGGACTGGAAAAATGATTTCTTAATGATAAATACTATCTTGGGAGAAATTTCATAGCACCTAAAATCTGATGGCATCCTTGGATACTTTGGAGATATAGTTGGAATGTCCTGATGGAAAACTGAAAAATAGCTTGACCCAGTGAAATAAGATCAAGTACAGAGTCTAATCTGATGCTGGTTTTTGTTCCACCTGCACCTCAAGTGTACTGTGAAGGAATCACCGTTAGTGAGGTGAATGGTTATCGCTAACATATAACATCTTTATTGGCTGTCTTCTTCCTGGTAATTTGTAGCTTCCTTTGAGTGATTGTTGCCTTCAGTATTTAGGATAAAAAGAATTGAACTTTGGCTCAGGGCAGACATGTTAAATGAGATAGTGGTTTTTACTGGAAAGAAGGCAGGAAAGAAACACTAAAATGAAAATCAGAGAAAAATTTTGAAAGATGGGGGGACTGGGAAGGAAATATAAATCTGGGGAAGAGAGCACTTGGCTTATAAGGACTGTAGGAATGATCGTTTTACTGAGTTATTACATCACTGAATAACATTTTGTGGGTGAATAAAACTGTAACTGTCTAAAAAAGGGAGAATAGAAGGATATGATACAGGAATAACTTAAAAGCCAATAAAGATAATTAAGAGTAAATGTTCAAAACCTGGCATAGAGTTTCAGGTACTAACTTTCCAAGATGCTTTGCTAATATCTCACACCACAGAAATATTTGACTTACCATCTCAGAATCATGAAAATAAGTAAAAGTTGATCAAAGCAATAATCCTGTCATGTGACGTTGGTGCTAGCCAATGAGGATTGTAGGAAGAGAAGTATGTTGCTTGGGAATTGTTCATGTGATATTAGGCTGCCTTTTGCTTTATGCTTCAGCATCTGCTTCATAGTTGTGTCATTGCCCATATTTGTTGTTCTCTTCTTCTGCAAGTCAGACATGAAAACCAGTTAAATTTCTAACTCTGGTTTGTTCATTTCCAGTTCCTTGTCTCCTTAACTCTGTGATCCCAAATTTGACCCCAAATTACAATAATTTGAATAGTAGCCACATTCTACTTGAAATGTGCATGCACGTATATGCACAAACATACGTAGGTAATGGAACACAGTTTTCTTGTGCTTTTTAGGAATATGGTTTGAGTTTTTGTTTCCTGTTTGTGGTATTATGAATTGCTTTTATAAACTGGTAGATGATAAAGGACAGAGTGAGCTCTCCAAGTAATAATGTCATTCAATGTGTGTGTTTTTAAATCTGTGATTCTGACAGGTTTCATAGGAACAGGTTTTCTGAATAGCCATTTTACAAATTAATTGAAAACTCATTAGTGGCAAGTTATGCACAATGACTTTAAGCTCCAGGAGTCTTCTCTATGTACTAGTCAACATGAATAGTCATTTGTTCTTAGTTTATTGTAAATATAGCCAATTAAGTTCATTGTAAAAAAAAACTGAATTACATTTGTTGTAAAATTAATAAAGTGCCTCAGATTTTAACACTTTGACATTTCATAGCACATATGATAATTTTGGAACATCTGGTAACTAATGAGATTGTAGATTTCTAGTTAGCTTTACCTGTTGTTTCATTCCTTTGCCCCTTTTCTCTGTTTGTAGATCTGAACAGAATTAAGAAGAAGGCACTTCCACAGTCACAGCAGATGAAGATCCACTGGTAAATTGATCAGGAGTTTTGGGCTGCCCTCCAAGGAAAAGGTACGTGGCTGTTCCAACATAGCATAGCGGAAAAAACGGGGTGCTTCGGAGTATAACAGAGCAAATTTTACCAAAGGATGATGGTTCTTAAATTTAAGATAATCTGAGTAAGTTTTCAAATTTTAAGCATAACTCTGAATATGATTTTACTAACATGAAATGTGAATTTGAGAGTATAGTGTTATTACGTGTTTGTCAAAGCAAAAACTGATATATACTGCCCCACCCCCATTTTTTAAAATTACAGGAAGACTTTGGAAATAGGATAGCCGCTCCCCTTCCTAATAAATCCATAGTCATTTTTTTCCTAGGAAGTTGTCCAAAGATAATGCTCGTGTGTTTCTGTCCAGTTCTGCTTCCCCCAACTCTTCCTTTCTTTTTTCCACAAGCAACATAGACCTGGTTACTCAGGGCTGGTAAGATCCTCTACAAATTACAAAACAGGCAGGTGTTCTTTAGACACGCTTTCTGAGCCCAGTGCCTTTGCCCAGCTGCCAGATGGCTCTATGCTTGTGAGCAGTCCCACATCTTCACAAAAATAGAGGCCACCATTAGTTGTTTTTACTATGGGTTTGCCATTATGCATTTACTGTTTGGGGAGAAGGGGTGGTTAAGTTTCATATCATATGAAAAAGGAAAAATTCTTGTAGGAATTTCTTTTGTCCCATGGATTTAAATTTTTTTTCCTATTTTAAACTTTATGGACAGTGGTGAAAAATAACATTAAGCTTTCAGTTATATGAACCACCTCATGAAGTTCCAAAGACCTTATTTGTAGAAATCCTGCCCAATGAAGCCTCTATGACTCCCCTCCCCCTAGTATCATTCTGCCACACCCCCACATACACAAGGGCAATTAGCTCTCCTGGGCCAGCTGTGTAGTATGGTGCCAGGTGCAGAACTGTCAAATCAAATGATCTTTTTCCTGGACGAATTTTTATTTTAAAAAAAAAAGACTCATGCTCCCATCTCCTAAAAGCAATGTGGGGCTTACATGTTAAGATGAGGTTTAAGATGAGTTATTGAAAGATAAAACTGAACAGACTCCAAATAGGAAAGATCAAAGGCTTTTTAGCCTCTGAAATTGATGTTTACTTTAAGCAACAAATGCAATGTTTCAGTCAGGTTTTAGGCAACTGTAGCAGAGTTGGAAACATTTTGAATAACTTTAACATTTTATCTACAAAGATAATATTTTTGCTGTTACCAGGCAGAAACAGGAACTTCAGGAAAGATGTGGCAGTTCTGGTTAGGAGTTTAGAATAACAGTACTGGGTAGCTCTGAAGTGACCAACCCTAAAATAGGACCTTAGGATTTTCTGGTCTAAAACTGATAAGGCAGCAATGCATAGGTGCCCTTCAGTGGTCATCCAAGTCATCACAAAGGATGACATTTATTGTGGTATGTCTGGAAGATACCAGAGAAGAGAGAAGCAGGGCTTTCCTACATGGTGGTCAGCAACTAGCAGTGGTGAGATTTGGCGGGAAGGGAGGGAGGAAACATTTGACAGAAATGCCAGAGGAGCACTTTAGTCCATAAGTATTTATTGAGTTTTTACTATGTGCAAGGAGATCATCCGAGGATGAAAAGAGGAGAATAATGGGTGATTTCACAGATTGCATTTATGACATCTGTTTTTTTTTTTTGTTTGCTTTTTGAGTGCTATTCTGATGAAAAAATTTAATATGATACCTGGAAGTCAGTGGCAAGAAGCAGACACAAAAGAAGTGTCCCGAATTCAAGTCTGCAGGGACCAGCCAAACAGAGAAATGAAACGGGCCAGGTGGAACTGAGAACCTATCAAATTCATAACCAACCTAAAAGGGCAGCCTTTTTTCAGTACCATCTCCTTGTAAAGCCATTATCCAGTCAACAAATAGTTACTGCATACTTACCTATGTACTGTGCTCTTCCAGGCACTGGGAATTAATTAGTAAATCAAAGGGACAAAAGTCCCTGCCATTGTGGCGCTTACCTTTTAATGGAAAGGAACAGATAATAGATAGTAACTGCAATAAATAAATACATTATTCATTGTACTAGATGATGGTAACTGGTTAGAAAAGGCATGTCAGGGTAAGGAAAGTCAGGAGTGCTGTCTAAAGTCAATCCATGCTGAACTGCCAGATCTCCTCTGATCGGGGAAGCTAGGCAGGGTTAGCCCAGTTAGTGTTTGGAAGGGAAAGTCAGCAGTGCTGGTGAGCGGTGAGACTTACAATTTTAAATAAGAATGGTCAGTGTAGGATATTTTGAAAAGGTGAGATCTTAGCATTGTAGGTGAAGAACAGTGAAAGGTGTTGACTGCCAGTCCAAGGAGTTTAGAGTGTCTGTTGGCGGCAGTAAAACATAGCAGTGTATATGTATTCCATAAGGAAGAAGGAAACTGAAGGGTGCTTGGTGCCTTAGGAATCCCAGCCTCTGGGTTTCAAAAGGAAAAGCAAGTTGGCCTCTGGGTTTCAAAAGGAAAGCAAGTTGGCCTCTGGTTTAATCAGTCTGTTATATTGCTGCTCACCTGGTAGAGTTTTGGGATAATCTCACAAAAGTCTCAAACAAAATTAGATTTTTTTCTTAAAAAAAAAAATCCTTATTGACCTAGCCAGGTAGCTCAGTTGGTTAGAGCATCATCCCAATATGCCAAGGCTGCTGGTCTGATCTCCAGTCAGGGCACATACAAGTAGCAACCAATGATGTAAATAAGTGGAACAACAAATCACTGTCTCTCTCTCTCTCTCTCTCTCTCTCTCTCTTTCTCACTCACAAAAAAATAAATGAATAAATAATTTTTTCCCTAATAGAGACCACACCTGTGTTCATATGGGAACAATTGGAATAGTGATATCTTCAAGGTGTAAAGATTATATAAGTATATATGTGTCAAAAGTAGGAAATGCAAAAAAAGTGGTAGCTACAGTTGGTGCTGTGGTGGCCATGAAGTGTCCTAGGCCTCCCAAGGCTTCTGACCTATAAGATAAGAGCAGGGGGGGGGCATGTCCTTACAGTTTCCACTGCTAACAGCCATCTGTTGTTTCTTTTTCCTTTGTCTTTCTTTCTTCCTTCTTTTTTTTTTTAAGAAAAAAAAAAACACACTTTGACTCAGTATCTTTGCATATGGAGGTTTCATGTCCCTCTTTTGCCTGGGATCAAACAGGACTTCAGAAAAACTCAGGAGCACACTGCATTCGAGAGACATTAGACATGAAATTTTCAATGTAGTTTGTACAGAAGTCACATTTTGTCAGCCTCACAGATGTAAACATTACTTCGTTTTTAAACTGATCAGTTTTGCAAAGGGGCCAGAATTATTACTTGTTAGAGATGCACCAGTTTGAGCCTGCTGCTTTCTTAACAGTTTTTCAAATTTTATAATGTACTAAGTAAACTTAAAAAAATCAGGTCTGTGTGAAACACATGTTGGGGTGAAGCTATATTAAAATGAAATTTTCCTTTTTAAAATTTTCTGTGTTGAGCATCAAAAAGAGGCCTAAAAACTAAGGCCAGTCTTGAGGTCAAAACCCACTAAAGGATAAGGATGTCATCACCTCAGCTAAGCAGTCCTGTTCCCACTCAGCTAGTGTTGTGTCCTGAGCTTTGTTATTCTGCATTGGTGAGCAGGATGTATCTTGCTCCTTTTGAACTCTTCCTTTTAAAAAAAAATTTTATTGATTATGTTATTACAGTTGTCCTATTTCCCCCCTTTATTCCTTTCTGCCCTGCACAACCCCTTCCACCCTCATCCCCCCCTCCTCTTTAGTTCATGTCCAGGGATCATACATATAAGTTCTTTGGCTTCTCTATTTCCTGTACTATTCTTAACTTCCCCCTCTCTATTTTGTACCTATCTTTTATGCTTCTTATTCCCTGTACCTTTTCACCCTTTCTCCCCTCTCCTCCTCCCCACTGATAACTCTCCATGTGATCTCCATTTCTGTGATTCTATTCCTGTTCTAGTTGTTTGCTTAGTTTGTTTTTGTTTTTAGGTGCCGTTGTTGATAGTTGTGAGTTTGTTTTCATTTTCCGGTTCAGAATTTTGATCATCTTTTTCTTAAATAAGTAACTTGACCTTATCTGGGAAGCACTTTATCTGCCCTTCCATTCCAAATGAAAGCTTTGCTGGGTAGAGTGAGTAAACTTGGATGTAGGTCCTTGCCTTCCATGACTTGGAATACTTCAGCCCCTTCTTGCCTGCAAGGTTTCTTTTGACAAATCAGCATATAGTCTAATGGGCAGGGCACTCCTTTGGAGGTAACTCTTTCCTTTTCTCTAGCTGTTTTTGAGATTCCTTATCTTTAATCTTGGGTAATCTCATTATGATATGGCTGGGTGTGTGCTTCCTTGGGTCCAGCTTCTTTGGGACTCTCTGAGCTTCCAGGACTTCCCGAAAATCTATTTCCTTTGCCAGACTGGGGAAGTTCTCCTTCATTATATTCAACTAAGTTTTCTACTTCTTGCTCTTCTTCTCCTTCTGGCACCCATATGATTTGGATGTTGGAATGTTTAGTGTTGTCCTGGAAGTTCCTAAGCCTCTCCTCATGTTTTTGTATTCTTATTTCTTCATTCTGTTCTGGTTGAATGTTTATTTATTTGTTCTGCTCCAGATTATTGATCTGAGTCCTGGTTTCCTTCCCTTCACTATCAGTTCCCTTTACATTTTTCTTCATTTCACTTTGTATAGCCTCCACTTTTTTCTCCATTTTGTAGCCATACTCAACCATTTCTTTGAACATCCTGATTATCAGTGTTTTGAACTGTGCATCTGATAGGCTGGCTATCTCTTCATTGCTTACTCGTATTTTTTCTGGAGCTTTGATCTGTTCTTTCACATGGGCCATAGTTTTTTGTCTTGGCGTGCCTGTTACGCATTAAGGGGCAGAGCCTTAGGTATTGGCCTTGGTGGGGCAACCCACATTGCTGCATTGTGGTACTGTGTGTGGGGGAGGGATTCAAGAGGGAACAGTGACGTTTGCTTGGCTCTTAGGCGGCTTTCAGTCGCTTCCCCCACTGCCCACACGCATATTGGGCCCTTCTGGTGCTGAGTCCCTGGGTGGGTGGGTGGGTGTACATTCTAGTATCCTGTGGGTCTCTCCAACAAACTCCCCTGTGAGGCTGACAGTTTCTCACATCACCACAACCTGCCAAGGTTTTTTCAGTCAGAGGTTTTGAGGTTTTATTTTCCTGCATTGGAAACCCGGGTTGCACAGTCTGTCTTGCTCCCCAGTTGTTCTTCTTGTTTATCTGCATGCAATTGTGTGACTGCCTGGTCCTCCAGCCACAGTCTTGCTGTGTGTCCTTTCCTCCCCGGCTACTTATCTCCACCCCTCCTACCTGTGTAAATAATGTTTTGTCTTTAACTCCTTGGTCAGACTTCCATACAGTTCAATTTTCTAGCAGTTCCAGCTCTTTTTTATTTTTAAATGTGTTATTTATTCTTTTGGTTGTGTGAGGAGGCAGAATGTATCTATCTATGCCTCCATCTTAGCCAGAAGTCCTCTAAATAATAAAAAAAATTAAAATATCCTTATTATAGTTCCTAAGAGTTTGTCATTAAAAATAAAATTAGGTGATATGTGAGGCAATGGATATGTCAACTGATTTTATATATATATATAAAGTGTACAATGTGATGATTATATATATATATTATATAAATTTATCACATTTATATATGTTTATATAAAACCATCACATTGTGCACTTTAAATTTACAGAATATTATATGTCAATTATATTTTAATACAGCTAGAAAAACTTAAATATTATATAAACATGTTAATAAAAAAGCCTCTTTAATTACACTCTTTAACTTCCTGTTTCGCATAAATCCAAAGTTACATAGACTGTTTTCTATGTATAGACTTATCATCATTATTTCTTTTTCACATAAATAGGCATATACTAGGTATAGCATTTTCCATGTTACTTTTTAAAAAATTGTATTTTGCCAGAACTGGTGTGGCTTAGTGGGTTGGGCATCATCCCTCAAACCAAAAGGTTGCAGTTTTAATCCCCTTAGGGCACATGCCTGGGTCTAATGCCAGAGCCCAGGTTGGTGGTACAGAGGAAGTAACTGATCAGTGTTTCTCTTGCATATGGAAGTTTCTCTCCCTCTTTTTCTCCCTCCCTTCCCTTCTCTATAAAAACAATGTTTTTTAAATATTGTTTAGAAATCTTGTCTGCCTTTCCACTTCTTTCTACATTATATGATATACTTCCATTTGTGGAAGGAAGGAAGGAAGGAAAGAAGAGGCCATTTACCTCTATACAAAGAGGATGTGTCATAATATATAAAAGTAACTAACATTTACCATGTGCTTTTCTAAACATTTTAATTCATTGACTCCGCATAATAACCTGATGAGGTAGATAGCGTAAGGTCCTCGTTTTACAGAGAAGCTAAATGAGGCAGGGATGAAACATGGCCAGAGCTAGGCAGTGCCAGAGATGGGCTCTAGGACCAGCTTCAGTTGCAAGTAATTATTGTCATGAGGGACCCTGTGGACAATGGTGTGTGATTATAGAGGTTTTTCAAAAGAAAATAACAGCATTATTTTAATGACTGATAACAGTCAATATTTTATTGAATGATAACAGTCAATCTGTAATCTTGTGTGAAACTTTTCAAGTTTTAATGTTGGCTTAAAAAAGCAATAGCCTTATTGAGATATAATTCAAATATCCCAGATTTGCCCATGTAACAGTTTTTAGTATATTCATAATGTTGCTCAACCATTGCCTCTATCTAGGTCCGAAATATGTTCATAATTCCCAGAGGAGACCCCGTTTCCATTGAATAGTCACTCTTCACCCTGCCCTCTAGCCAGATGCTGGAAGCCACTAATCTGCCTTCTGTCTCAATGGATTTGCCTATTCTGGGTATTTCATATGAATGGACTCGTATAATATATGGCCTTTTGTGTCTGGCTTCTTGGCTTGTTTTTGAGGTTCATCTGTGTTGTCGCATTCCTTTTAGTGGCCAAATCATGTGCCACTGTGTAAATATACCACATTTTATTTATCTATTTATCAGGTGGACACTAGGGTTGTTTCCACCTTTTGGTTATTGTGAATAATGCTGTTATGAACATTGTATACAAGTATCTTTTTCAGTCCCTGCTTTCAGTTCTTTTGAGTATATATCTAGAAATGGAATTGTTGGAACATACTGTAATTTTGGGTTTAACCTTTTGAGGAACTGCCAAACTGTTTTCCACAAGGGCTGTACCGTTTTGCATTCCTACCAGCAATGTACAAGGATTTCTTTTCTTCCACATCCTTATTAACACTTGTCATTTTCTGGTTTTGTTTTTTTGGTTTTGTGTTCTTCATAGTGATCATAGTGGGTATGTAGTAGTATCTCATTGTGCTTTTGATTTGCATTTCTCTACTAACAAATGATATTGAGCATCTTTTCATTTGCTCATTGGTCATTTGTATTATTTTCTTTGGAGCAGTATGTATTGAGATCTTTTGTCCATTTTGAAAATTTGTAATAGTTTTTTATACATTCTGCATACAAGTTCTTTATCTACAAGTTTTCTATGTATAGACTTATCATCATTATTTCTTTTTCACATAAATAGGCATATACTAGGTATAGCATTTTCCTAGTATAATTTGTACAGATTTTCTCCATTCTATGGTTGTCTTTTCACTTTCTTGAAGGTATTATTTGAAGTACAAAAGTTTAATAATTTTGATAAAGCCCAATTTCTCTATTTGGCTTTGTTCTTAAAGAAATACCTGTAAACTGGTTAGCCTACTAACCATACACTTATGATTGCTGCTCTGTTGTTGTTGCCCCCAGAAGTCATTTGGAAACTAATGCTTTGTGAAAATACCCATTTACTGAAGTGGAGAAAGGCAAGAAACTCTGGAGAATAGTAAAGATTTCTTATCTGAAGCCATATTGTTTCAGTTCACCTTTTCTGCCCCTGAAGTTCCTTCACTTAAAGCAGTGATTTCCAACTGGTGTGCTACAAGAATTTTTAAAACATGCAATCCCTGACTATTCAGTAAGGGGCACTGACTCCTTTTCCCTTAGAGTGGCAAATAAAAAAAACGACAACAGCCAATACAGTAATAGTCATTAGTGTGAATGCATCAAAATTATACCTATTTTTGTCAGTTCAGCAAAAAATATATACTTTTGGTGTGCTGAAAAATTTTAGTAATTAGTTTATGTGTGCCATGAGATGAAAAACATTGAAAATCGCTGACTTAAAGCAGTTTGGTGTGGAAGAGAATGTGGAGAAGAAAGTAGAGAAATTTGTAGAAAGTAGGGAAGAGGATTGGGGTCTGGGTCCTGGAGATTTTATGTGATCAAAAGAGAGGTTAAAATAGATTGAATGGACTAAAATAAAAGGCTAGAAATTTTGCCTTGAGTCATAGATGGTGCCATTTGAAATCAGAATGGCCAAGAGAGTGTAGTAATTATGTATTTCTGGGAAGAAAAGTTTATGGACCATGCAGAAAGTGATTTGGGTTAAGGTCTCCTCTTTTATGTGAGACAATATGTGTTTGGGTTGGGCATCGGTAACAGGGAACTGTATTCATTCATCATTCATTCACATGTTAGTGAAAAACAGTTAAATCCACATGCTATTTATCTCAACGAAGAAAAGGAAGGTTTTATGTGAGAGGTGGAAAGGGGATGCAAACCTTTGTGGGATAGTGTATCCTTTGGAAAGCAGTACAAACCCAGGTGGACTACTGGATCAGGATGCACATAAAGAATGTGGAAAAAGTTGGGGTGCTGTTGTTTGCCAGATCTACGACTTGACTTAGAGCTGGAATTTTACTGAGGGAAGGGAGAGGAAAGATCAGTGATGCTGCTGCTTCCCTTTTGTGTCAGCATGCCTGAGTTCAGCCCTACTTATTCTGTGGACTAGGTTGGGGTCCTGACAAACACAGATCTTATGATTGTGGGGAGCTGAGTTCTAAGCTCCAAATGACAGCTTTATGTTGGAAATGCAAACTATTGATTCCTGGGGGAATAAGCATATGTCTATCTCATTGCCACCTTCATTTCAGAGTGTGTACTTTTAAACTCAATTCATGAAGTCCTATGATTTAGGGGTGGGGATGAATTCCCCTGTGCTTAGTGCAAGGTATCAGGAAAGATGTTCTTAACGAAGTGGAATTTGCAGGGGTACTTGATTGAACAGTAGGATTTCAGCCAAGGGAAGGAAGGTATTATAGATGGAGTTACATGTATGAACAAAGACTGGAGAGCTGGGATCTGGAGGAGGAAACATGTTTGAAACTATGAACTGCTCATTTTCGCTGGACTGTAGAGTGCTTGCTAGATGGGAAACTTAGATGTGATGGGTTGTACCTGGAACACTCACAGTCCCTGAGTGCTAGAAGAGAAGTTTTTATTAAATTCAGTGGCTAGTGGGGAGCCCTTAAAAGTGTTAGAGCAAGGACTGACATAAGTAAAGCCATGCTTCATTCTGCAAGACTGATCTGATTGTGTAACATGGATAGATTAGAATTGGGGCTCACTATATGATAGGCTTATCACTAGTAATAGCTAACACTTATAAGGTGTGTTTTTACTATTAACTTTAACAATACTATCATAAAGTCGATATCTCATTTTATAGATGAAGAGACAGGCACATAGAGGTTAAGTGATTTCCTCAGTTATACAGCCATTAAGTGGTAGTATTGGTATTCAACCTGGGCAGATTGGCTCTAGAACCCATGCTTTTAATTAACTGCTGGACCCATCAGGTGGTGATATGTACAGTCACTTCAGTGAAAGCTGTATTAATACAAAGGTGACATCAGGAATTATTTTTAACAGCGTGTTTAATTTTGCATTTATTATATATGAGGCAGTACTCTGGAACTCTAAACAGACAGCATCTTTTTATAGCTAAATGTTGGTCCAACTTTTCCATTCCTTCTCTATAATTAAATCCTTTCTCTCTCTCCTTTTTAAACTAGTTTACCTGAAGTCTTTAGAAGAAGATTTTAAATCAACCTTGTCAGTAATTAATAAAATACAGGTCACTGTTAAACTCCTAGAAACATTTGGGTATTATTCAGTTTAAAGTTACAATTTACTACCTTGTATGTGTGTATTTTTTAATTTCTCTCCTTAAAAGTTTTTTATCACTAGTGAAAGTTTCTTTGGGAGAATTTGTATGTAGCTACACACATATGATTAAGAAAACAAACTAAAAATTCAAAGCTTTGAACTTCTTGGCAAATGATACAGTGTGTAGAAGGAATATGTGGTCAGGCTAAGTCTCTAAAAAGAAAATTACCCTCATCTTTAAATCTCCACTTTTGCAGCTTTTCATATTATTTCTCATTTTGCACTTTTCAGCAATTCGAGCCGCTGAGCTGATGAATTTCATTTCCTTCCACTGTTCTCCCCCTAGTGGAACAGTTGTTCATGACAGTATGTAAGGAAGGTACAGTATTTCACTACAGAGAGCACAGTTAAGGAGGAGCCTTGCCTGCCATACCTGATATGCAGAATAGAGCCCTGGCTCTGTCTGAAAAAGAGAAAATGAAAGAGAGACTTATGGTCAGAGGAGGGAGAAAGGATAGGAGCACAGGCTCAGCCAATTTTAGGAGGAAATAAAGAAACCAAAGCCAACACTTTCTAATTCAGTGGATCTGAGTTTCTTGTCACTCAAATGAAGGTAGTTTTTGGGGGTTGATAATGAAGAATCTCTGTTACCAGCCCTGAAATTTGCACAGATAAATATACTGTGGTTGTTTGTTTTCAAGTTTATTAAAATGTTGTATTGGGACCAGTGTCTTTTTCTAAATAGAAAGTCTGGTTGTGTGGGGTTTTGCATCTTAGAAAAATTTTGGAAAGTTTCAGCCACTTTACATTAAACTAGATTTAAAAACTGGATGATCAACTCCCCGCCCCCCTCACTTATTGATGCCTTTGGCATTTGAACAAGCATTTTACAAGTGAAGCTGTTGTGCAAAGAATCATTCTTGTTAAAAGAGACCTTATTACCCTTGGCACCTACTGGGAACATCCCTAAATTTGGATGGTGAAGTAAGGCCATATTTTAAATACATCCCTGGAAGGGATGAAATGCTCAGGGCTTGGCAGAGTTTCACTTCTGACAGCCTGGTTCTTAAGCCACAAACAATCTAATTGGTAGTTACTACAGCTTTTTCCATAAGAGCATTTTGATGAATTAAATGTTTTTCCCTACTTCTTACTCATCTCATGTCCTCAGCAAAATTACTATATTGTGTTTACCCTGGTGCCTAGCTAGCAGAGTGCCTAGTATGGGATAGAAAATCCAGACCCATTTGACAACTTGAGTCCTCATTATAAAACATACTGCTTATCTGCAGATCCTAAAGATCCTCAGTTACATAACATCATTTGGAAGTGCACTGACAGGAGAACAGATTGATGGATTGTATGCAAGGCACACTGCTATTTTAAAATAATTACACTACATGAATATAAACTGTATTGGGTCATTTAAAAAAATTTTTTTAGTGTAGAAGAAGGGTACTAGGTAAGAAGTCGTCCTTTCTTTATTATGGCCTTATAGGTAGGTAAGACCGAGTGCTTGAGTTTCTGTTGTACTCTTGTTTATAGACCTTCTTTATAGTACCCTTTGTGTATGGAACTCTTTTAATATGTTACCCAAATTGAATGTCAGAGCACTGTACTTTCTCAGCTGGCAGTTTCGACTCCTGTTGGTGACTCATTTGAATATTTGGGAAACCTCTACCAACTATGGATATTAGAAACTGCCTGATCCAGAAGGGTTAGGACTTACGGCTGAAGAGAGTGTGGTAAAAATGCATTAACTGTAGCTGAAGAGATTGGTGGGGAATTGCCTACCATTGGTCCCCACATCTTCATTTACATGGTAATACATTTCTCAGATAAGAATTGATCTGAATTGCTTGGTTTGATATAGGACACTTATTTATAGTGTTATTTTGTGTTAAACGTTATACAAAGTATTTTCCATGAATCTTTTCATGTTTTTCCCAGAAGTCTGGCTCTTAACTTCCCTTTTAAACTATGGTGGACATAAGTTAGATAACTTGTTCAGGTTACACAGCTTACAAGTGGAAGAGCCACTCTATGAACCCAGAAGTACTTCCTAGGGACTTGCTCCAGAGCTCTCCCTCATTTTCCTTATCTGTAAATTCTCAGTAATACAACTTCTACCTTACACAATTGTGAATATTGAGACAATGCAGTAAGGTACCAATGGCAGTGGTAATAGGTGCTTAATAATTGATAACTACTATTAGTAGTAATTTCTCTTAGTAATTGTCATAATGCTAACAGGATACTTAGTATTTTTTTCATTTTAAGCCCTATTTTTTCTTTGCTAAACCAATCAAAATTTAAGGGAAAAAAGGTAGCAAAGTTGTAATAAGGACAGAAGTTGAAGTATTATACAAATCACCATATTGACCCTCATTGGCTAGAAGTCATATTTGTGAATCTGAAGTATTTTTTGCATTTAAAAAGGGGAAAATTAAGCAGTATCTTGAGGAAGTGGGACTGTACTGCATGTTTACCAGCCTTCCCCTTATTTTCCTTCTCACCCTGTCCTCTGAGGGTTCAAAAGGGCTGTCCTCAGGAGATCAACTATATGGATCTTGTCCATATAGTTGGGTGGACTTAAGCTTTTCTTTTTAGTGGCAACTCCAAATGCCATTAAAGTTCATATTTTCAATTATCTTGTATGGAATTATAGTCAACTCATAAACTTCACATCAACTCATAAACTTCAAATCAACTCATAAACTCTGTACTTTAATCTAAGAAGACAGAGAAGTTAGATGTTTTTATGCAATTATACAGTTTTTCAGTATTTGGTAAGGATGAAAAATTTAAAGTCTGCAATGGGACCATCTAAGATTGAGGTCCTGTGTTAAGAATTAGGAACCCTATTATTACCAGGGGAAATTATATGTTTTACCCATGCATTTTTCTCATTGGTGCTCTTATTAGGTTAAAGCTTTAGAAATTATTTTTAATAATTTCAAGTGTTTCTACTTTGTTTGGTTAATTTGTTTTTACTACTTCTTGGGTAAGGACAGGACACATCCATAGTTTAACTTTTTGAAACTTATGTTTGCATGCAATCCAGAAAAAAATTTACACACACTTCTAAATATGTTTAAAATAAAAAATTCATATATTTTTCTAAAGCTTTTTCAAATTTTGAACCTAAAATTTAAAATCCATTCCACAAGAGCTCTCTGTAGAATTTACGTGCAATAACCTTTCCTTATTAAGTTTTATTCTTACTTAAACATTTTTGTTTCTGCAAGTTGGACTATTTTTAGCAGAGAAGTTGGCCACCTCTATCACATCAGATGTCCTAGATAAAATACATGAATAAACCTGCTTTCTTCCTACCTAAGGAAAGTACCTGTGAGCAAGCAGCCAAGACACACGTGTCACAGGAGTGCTAATAGTACTGCTATGTGAAACATGATCAAAATCTTTGTTTGTCTCAGGCTTCAGATTTTCACATCTTCACAGGCTCTAATTTATTTACTTAATAAAGTAGCCTTTCACTATCTTATCACTGAAGCAAAAACTTCTGGCTCTGCGTGTGTGGTTGGGAGGGGTTCAAAATGTTGTTAGTGCTTAATTTAGTGAACTAAATCTGACAGAAAACTGTATTTTCTAAACACATTTTCTAGGAATGCTGTACACTGTCCTAAGCCCTGGGTTCCGGCCCTAAGCAAAGAGGGAGAGACTATATTAACTAGAATTAAAAATGAATCAGATTTTAAAATGGCAAGATTTTTTTTTTATTTTGGGGGTGAATGAATCACTACCAGGAGCAATAGAAGGGAAAATAGAGAAGTTTGGGATAGTGTCTCCAAAACATGTCAACGGATTCGTCCCTGTTCCTCTCCCTCCCTCCCCCCGCCGCCCCCCCCCACGCACACACGCACACACGCACACACTCAGTTCATGGTCTCCTCTTTGCTGGACAAGAAGTTCAAGTCCCCCAGGCGCACGCTGTGACTTCCAGTGGTGGACCTCCGGCAGACTTACCTGGAATGTCACCTGGGCTACATTTCTTTGATTTCCAGTGGTTTCCTCTACGCCATACGTTCTGTTGTGGCTTCCCATTCATGGTTTTTGTTTTGGACAGCTGTGCGGCTCCCTGTGAGCAGAGAGTTTTAGTGCCCCCTGCACCAGTCACTGAGGCCCCTGGGCGAAAGGGTCCAACGGCCACAACACTCAGCAGTGCCCTGGGGTCAACCTCTCGGCTCCTGCATAGGTGGCTGCCTTTCCGACTTAGCTCTGGCTCCACTCCGGGGGCTTGACGTGCAAACTTCGCCGGAGCAAGCTGAGAGGGAGGGACCGACGAGGGGGAGGAGGCGGCGGGAGGCGCCTCCACTTAAGGGAGCCGGCTGGGTGCCGCCGCTTGGACGGACGCGCAGACGGAAGGAAGGAGCGGGGCCGCAGGGCCTGAGCTGGGGATGCGAGCGGCCTCAGGGTGGGCAGCCAAGGGCCAGGGGTGTGTTTCTGGCCTCCCCGCCAAGGGCAGCAGTGGTAGAGCGAGGGCCGGCTGCTGCTACAGACGCCGGCCTCCGGCCTCCGTGCTGGTAGGGCGGCAGAGGCGTCTAGTCCCCTCCCCCGAGGGGCCACAGGAGTCGAAAGCGAAAGCGAGCCCGCGCAGCGCAGCGGACTTTGAGTCCCGGGCGGGAGGGGTGGCCCTGGAGGAGGCAGACTGGGCTGGCAGACTGGGCTGCCGGAGGGCGCTGTCAGCGCACCCCACCCGGCCCACGGGCCGCGCACGGCCCGCGCACGCCGCCGGAACTCGCGGCGCTTCCTTAAAAGCCGCCCCCAGCAAGACTCTTTTCCCCCTTTTTTTGTTACATTGTAGGAGCGGAAAGAATGTCGGAGCGGGCCGTAGATGACGTCAGGGGGGAGCCGCGCCGAGTGGCAGCGGCAGCGGCAGGCGGAGCAGCGGCCGCCCGGCAGCAGCCGCCACAGCAGCCGCTGCTGCAGCAGCCGCCGCGGCAGCAGCCTACGCTGCGGCGCCCACGGCCGGAGGACAGCGGCCCCGGCGCCACCTCCTCCTCGGCCGCTGCAATGGCGACCGTCGGAGAGCGCAGGCCTTTGCCCAGTCCCGAAACGATGCTGGGACAGTCGTGGAATCTGTGGGTCGAGGCTTCCAAACTTCCTGGGAAGGATGGTGAGTGTCCACACCCTCCTTTTCCCCACTCCCCGCTGTCCCGTTTTCTGGCCAGTCTCCACCCCTCCCCCATCCTGTGACCAGCCCCCTCGGGGTCCGAGATACTATCGCTCCGTTGCTTAGGGCAGAGGTACCCGCACCTACTCCGTGCGTGCGTGAGCCTACGTCACACTCCCAGCCACTGACCTGCCTCTCCCCTCTTTCTATATGTGTGTATCTCCTAGGGACGGAATTGGATGAAAGTTTCAAGGAGTTTGGGAAAAACCGCGAAGTCATGGGGCTCTGTCGTGAAGGTGAGTCCAGGCCACTGAAAGAATTTGTACAAGCCTCAGGGAAGTTTCCTTGCCAGCTTCACCTGGGCAGGGGACTCTGGCCAACCTTACCCATTCCTTCCTGCCACTCGAGGATGCTGCCAGAGGAAGAAGAAGAAGCGGAGGAACGGATGGAGCTTTTGGAAAATCTGGTTTGGTGGGTAGGGGGTCTTCTCATGATGGGGAGCATCCTGGAACCCTCCAGTGGAGGCCTGGCCCCGTGCAGCTTGCGTACTCATTGGTGATCACTGGCCACCTGCAGTGAGTTCAGGTTTGACCCCTTATGGAGAAACACCAGTGAAGGAGGGATTCTCCGCTTCTGAAAGCATTTCCGCAAATGCTTCAAGGGACTCTGGGAAGGGGCTCTGGGAAAAATTCAGGTGGCTTGCCACCTGAATTTTTCTGCTGGAAGTCAAAATGAATTTTAAACTTAAGGAAAGATGACATTTTACTTCTGCAGTCTTACTTTTGTGGAATTTAAGTTACAAAGTTTCAACAGGATCATCACACCCAAGGAGCAGTTAGTCAAATTTTTGTGAGCTGCCAAGATGGGGGGGGGGGGGTGGGGGGCATATGGTGAAATAAGCGTATAGTGCTCAAAAGGTGAAATCAGAGTCTAATTAGTGGTCAGTTTTTTAAATAAAACTGTTTGGTGTAAGGATACTCTGGGGAAATATTTGTAGATAAAGGTGTGCTTCCCAATAAAAGTCAGATTAGCTATCCAAATTGTCAGACTTTCCTTCAGATTTTCATTTTCCTTGAAAAGTCACCTTTGCTGTCTAATTAATGCCTGTGGCAGGCCTGGACACACTGGTCAGAAAAGAATTCTGGAGGCCAGTACATTTTAGGTTCAGTTCAGTTCAGTTTTTTTCAGTGGTACTGTGGACAAGGCCTTGAGGGAAATTTGGTATACAAAATATTTTTCTGTTCCCCTATGCAATTTTATTTCTCACATGCAGCTATTTAATTTTGGCATATTGTCCAGGACCCCAAAATAGGTAGAACTTTGGTGAGTGGGCCATATTAAAGTCCAGATTTGGCTTTTTATTACTGTCTTAACATTCATTAATTTGGTTTTTTGAATTGGCCACTTACTGGCCTTTTGGCACTAGGAAGAAGAGTAATTCCACTGGCAGCTCTTTGAGAATTTCCAGTTGGAACAGATTAGCAAATTAGTTGATTTTGAAAATGAGAATATTTGTTTGCAAGCAGAGGATAAAGAGGAAAAGCACAGGACTTGATGGTGATGTTGCAATAGGAAAAGTCAGTTGCTAGTCCGGTTTTAGTGTTGAATTGGCAGCTTGCCTGGGCTTAAAAAATTAAAATCACTAGGTGGCAACTCGCATAGGAAGCAGTTGGAGTAGAGTTGAAGAGGACCTGACCCACTCTTGTTCTTAGTTTTCATTCTCTGGGTGTGGATACATTTCCCATAGAGGGTTTCCAAATCTGTGTGAAAACAGTGTGTTAATTATTGGTGATTTCTCTAAAGAAGGTGAGTAAGTGTATTAGTGTTTCACTGGACAACTTGGTCTGGACTGAGACCCAGTTAATTTAGTGACCTGGACCCGGTTTCTGTTGTATTTGTAATTTTCTGCTGGGACATACTCATTAGTAGGTTTTACCATGGTTTTACCATGAAGATCTAAGACCTCTTAATTACCTTCTTGATGCACAAAGTGGTAATAGATTTGGTTGTATGTGCTTCTGGCCTATCAAATTATTAGTGATTATTAAGGGTGTAATTTTTTAAAATTGCTCTAACCATTTAGGGGATGCCAAAGATACCAGCTCTTCTGAAACTCTGCTACCTGTAGAAACTGAAGTTTTTAATTCAGTCCGTTCTTCATTCATTTGTGACTGAGTTTTCTAGGACAGTTTTAAAAAGCCAATCATGAGAAGGTTCAGCACTCATGCAGTGGGCCTTTGTTTTTGTAACAAAGAGTTTATGTCAGGCTGCCTAAGAAGTGAAAATGTATTTTAAAATTGTCAAAAATTATTAGACAGTTATCCTTTGTTTTTGGTTACCATTACTTCCAATAAATAGTATTTTGGAATTACATCTGTGCAAAATTCCTTCTGTCAATAAGGTTAAATTGAGAAGAAATATATACATAACTTGATCATATAAACAAAATCCTAAAAGTCAGAATCTCTCCATCCTGGAGGATATCTGGAGGATGAATATGGGCTAGACTTCTTGACTTCTCTAATTCATGATTGGAGACTTAAGTTTAGAAACGTGGGTGTGAAAGGAGAATGCTTAACCTTGCATTAGTTATTTCACCTCTCAGAATCTAGGTTTCCCTCTTTGCAAAAGGAGATGATAATACTTCCCAGAGTTGTTGTAGGGGTTGACATTAAATTAGGTAATGCATTGAAAATGACTCTACATGCTTCTTTCAGTCCTTTCAACTGCTGATAATCTGAGACCTGATTTCCTAACTTGATATCTATGTAGGTCAGGGATTTTTAACCAGAGACTTGACTTCAGGAGGTCATAGTCCCCCTGAAATTGTATGCAAAATAGTATGTATCCTTAGGGAGAGTGTCCAAAGATTTTGTTGGATTTTCAAGATGCTTTACATTCTGTACCCTCTAAATTCAAAACTTTTAACCTAGGACTTTTGTCTTTTTCCCTCTTGCCACTTATCTCGGGCAATTTCTTCATGGCAAGACTGCCCAACAGCTATTCCTGTGGGAGAAGTTGGAATAATTGATTTATGTGGAAGTGAGATTATTTGTGGTTTAGCTGATATATCAGTCCTTCTTACTATTTATATTTAGCACAGTAGGCAAATGTTAGAATAAAATTTCACTTATCTTTCAGAGGTCAGCTTCTTTTTAACCTGTATTTTTATGCTTTTATTGCATTGTTTGCTTCTTTAATTTGCAGCATGAGTTGATTGCACAGTTGATTTTGGTGGAAAAAAATTGGTAATACATTTGATTTCTTCCAAATGACTAAACTCAGAAGATGAATTACCTTTCTTTCCAAGAGATTTGTGAATTTCTGGAGTTCACAGAATTATGACTTGATGAAATTGATTGGTATGAGGTTAAGATTTTTCTTTTTCTTAAAATATATTTTATTGATTATGCCATTACAGTTGTCCCATTTCCCCCGTTCATTCCCCTCCACCCTGTACACCCTTTCCCACCCACATTTGGCCACTTTAGTTCATGTCCTTGTATCATAAGTTCTTTAGCTTATACATTTCCCATACTGTTCTTGCCCTCTCCCTGTCTAGTTTCTACCTGCCATCTGTACTACTTATTCTCTGTACCTTTTCCCCCTCTGTCCTCCTCCCACTCCCCTGTTGCTGACCCTTCATGTGATCTCCATTTCTGAGGTTCTGTTCCTGTTCTAGTTGTTGCTTAGTTTGTTTCTGTTTTTATTTTAGGTGTGGTTATTACTAATTGTGAGCTTGCTGTCATTTTACTATACACGTTTTTTATCTTTTTTTTCTTAGACAAGTCCCTTTAACATTTCATAAAATAAGGGCTTGGTGATGATGAACTCCTTGAACTTGACCTTATCTAAGAAGCACTTTATCTGCCCTTCCATTCTAAATGAAAGGTTTGCTGGATAGAGCAGTCTTGGATGTAGGTCTTTGGATTTCATGACTTGGAAACTTCTTGCCTGTAAGGTCTCTTTTGAGAAATCTGCTGACAGTCTGATGGGTACTCCTTTGTAGGTGACTGTCCCCTTATCCCTTGCTGCTTCTAGGATTCTCTCCTTCATTTTAATCTTGGATAATGTAATTATGATGTGCCTTGGTGTGTTCCTCCTTAGGTTCAACTTCTTTGGGACTCTCTGAGCTTCCTGAACTTCCTGGAAGTCTATTTCCTTTGCCAGATTGGGGAAGTTCTCTTTTACTATTTGTTTGAATAAGTTTTCCACTTGTTGCTGTTCCTCTTCCCCTTCTGGTACCCCTATAATTCAGATGTTGGAACATTTAAAGGTGTCCTAAGCCTCCCCTCATTTTTTTGAAATCTTGTTTCTTCATTCTTTTCTGTTTGGTTGTTTCTTTCTTCCTTCTGGTCCACTCCATTGATTTGAGTCCCAGTTTCTTTCCCATCCCTATTGGTTTCCTGTTCATTTTCCTTTATTTCACTTAGCATAGCCTTCATTTTTTCATCTAATTTATAACCAAATTCAACCAGTTGTGTGAGCATCCTGATTACTAGTGTTTTGAAGTGCGCATTGGATAGGTTCGTTATCTCTTCATTGCTTAGTTGTATTTTTTTCTGGAGCTTTGCTCTGTTCTTCCATTTGGGCCATTTGTTTTTGTCTTGACGTGCTTGTTACTAGTGAGGAGCAGAGTCTTAGGTGTTCACCAGGGTGGGGGAACCCACATAGCTGTGTTGTGACACTGTATGTGGGGAGGGGTCCAAGAGGGAAAAATGATGCTTGTTCTGCTGTCGGATTTCAGTCCCTTCCACCTCTTCTCCCAAGCAAATTGGGCTCTTCTGGTGCTGATTCCCAGGTGGGTGGGTTTGTGTACTTTCCAAGACCCTGTGGGTCTCTCCAACGAACTCGTTTGTGAGTTTGGGAGTCTCTCCTGGCACCTCAACTCCTACAGGTCTTTTCAATCGGTGTTTTGAGGCTTTATTTCCTTATTCTGGGACCCTGGGTTTCATGGTCTGTCTCGATTCCTAGTTTCGCCTGGTTTATCTGCATGTGAATGTGGGACTGCCAGGTCAGCCAGCCACCTTGCATACCACACCCCTTCACAATCTGCCACCTCGGTGGGTCTGCCAGCACTGCCTGTGCGCCCAGGGTCTACCTGCTGCCATCTTGTGCACCTGGAGTCCACAAGCCACTGCTTTTTTTGCCTGGACTTATCTCCATTAGGCTGCCGGACTCCGCCCCTCCTACTAGTCTGGATGAATGTGTCTATTTTAACTCCTTGGTTGTAGGACTTCTGTACAGTTCAATTTTCTGTCAGTTCTGGTTGTTTTTTCTTTGTTTCTAAATTTTTGTTGTCCTTATTTTGGTTGTGGGAGGAGGCACAGTATGTCTACCTACCGAGATTAAGGTTTTCATATTAGTGCCTGAACATATAGGAGACTTTAAAAATAAACACATTAAATGTGTTTAAATTTAAACACATATAAATTTCACATATTTATATGGTGTCCTGTGGTAGCCAACAGTGTAACTGGAATATCAGAGTAGCCTGTCCTTTTCCTTCCTCGAGATATTATGATGGCCTTTCATTGGAGTGTAAGCTTGCAGAGGACAGGGGCATGGCTAATTGACAGGGTGAGGCAAAAGTATGTTTACAGTTGTTCACATGGAAAATAATACAATAACTAATAATGCAAAAATAAACTCTGTTTGGTGTACTCACAACTGTAAACCTACTTTTTGCCCTACTCTGTATTTAGGTCCTGCACACTTTGTGCTCAGTAAATATTTGCCCCCGAAGTAAATTGATTGGCCTATCAAGAAGATTGCACCAAATCACTCAAAGATAGGGGTTCAAGTGACCAATTTTCCATTGTGTTGTGACTCTTAAAAAAATAGTTACCTATTCTCTGGAGAGGTGTGCTTTATGGCCCCAGGGGAGGCCAGAGGTTGACTTTCAGCACTTCCTGTTTGTTGCTCTCCCTGTCCTGAGTTTAGCGCTCCATTTACACCACAGGTGGCAAACACGGTCCCGAGGGCTAAATCACCTTGTTTTATCTGGCCAGGCACCTTGTTTCTACCTGGCAGCATTGCGGAGCTCCCTGCCTCTAGTTAAGGAGTTGTTACATTTATACAGCCCTAAAATTACATTTGGCCCTTTGAAGGCAACTGCTGGGCTGATATGGACCCCAGTGAAAATGACTTTGACACCCCAGAAAGAGTGCAGACAGGACAGGACATCACCTCTGTTGTCTCTGATATTTAGACAAGGGCATGAGATGGCAACCCAGGATGATGTCCATACTTGATGACAGGTGGTTTTTCATCACAATTACAGGAACACAGTTGACCCTAGGGCAAGATGGAAGAGGCTGATTGGCACCTACAGAAAGCTAGGTTAAAAAACAAACACAGATTAGAGAGGTAGGTAGTCTCAGTCAACACAGACTGAGAGAACATAACACTACGACCTTTTTCTTTCCTAGGTAAAAAAGAAAAAATAGGATCATAATAAAACAAATAGGTGTTTTGTGAAGTACTGTTAAAGGAACATTATAGGCATAAAACCCTCTCCCTGAGGTTAAGAGCATTTTTATTTTTCTCTAAGATTTCTCTTATGTTTTCCCCCCAATTTTAGGTGGGAGGTGGACAGTTTGAAATACACAAAAGTAGAGAAAAATACTTTAATGAGCCAACTCCCTTGTATCCATCATACAGCTTAAACAACTGAGTCACTGTCCATTCTTGTTTCACCTCTGCTCAGCTCCCCACACTAAATTAGTTTGAAGCATGTCTCAGATATCGTATCATTTCTCTTGGTTTTGTTTTTTATGCTTCCCTGGACTTTAGCTTGTCTCCTACAAAATGAAGGCTTAAAGTGCTCTGCGCTTTCTTTTGAAACAAGCCAGACTTCTGTTTCTGATGTCTCCTGTGAGTGTGTGAGGGTCCAGCAGGTGACAGTACTTACATTCAAGTGGAGTTTGAATCTCAGCCAGAGACAGGAATCTGCAAGATCCAAGTTCACTGCATCAGAATCACATTAATACACATTTGAGTACTCAGGTGATTCAGTTGCAGATTGCCCACATTTGATGCTTACCTCTGTGAGCTTTAGGTCAGTATCCTTGGTGACAGTTCCTGTAGGTAAGTCCCTCGAGACCTGGAGAGACACCCCTGCAGCAGGAAGTCTTTCTCCTCATTGTGGCACCTTAGCTGATTTGATGCAAACTACAGCCTGTGGGCCAAATCCTGCCTGCAAACTAGCTAAGAATGGGTTTTACATTGTTGGATGGTTTAAGTAAAAAATCAAAAAAGGACGATTATTTTATGATGTGAAAAATGTGAAATTCAGATGTCAGTGTCCATAAGGAAAGCTTTATTGGAACATAGCCACATCCATTTATTTGCTTATTGTCTTGGCTGCTATCTCCATAGAATGGATAGCAAAGTTGAATAGGTGCGACAGAGACTGTAGACCCCACCAAGTCGCATGTAAACTGTCTGACTCTGTAGAAAAAGTTTGCTATATTTGTTCTAATGGGTTCCTTGGTTAATGAAGGGAAACTCATTCTACAGAATGTGATTCTAGTACTTCTTGAACTTTCTATTTTGAGAGGGTTAATCTTTCAAATAGTAAAATCTACTATTCGTAAACCAAGAGTTTATTCAATATTGAAGAAAGAAAGAAAGAAAGAAAGAAAGAAAGAAAGAAAGAAAGAAAGAAAGAAAGAAAGAAAGAAAGAAAGAAAAAGAAAATACAGAGAGAAACAGTTTTGTGTAAGATGGTACCTATCCTTGTTTGCTTTTATCATTCACTACCACTTTTCTAGGACATAAACCTGTTTCAGGGTAATTCAAATAAGAGCATCAACAGAGCTGTAACCGCCTTGACTTCTAGGAGCCTTGGGCTGCGAGGGTGATGCTTAGTTTCTCTTAAGCCCCTGGATGTAGGTAAATATTCTAATGAAAGAATCTAAACTTCTGTGGGCTATTCAAAACATTACCTGACTCAGATTCTTTGGATTTTCTGCCCTTTAACTGGATAAGTAAGAGAAGCTGAAGCCTTGTTGGAGGTTTGGGAATTGTAAGGAGGATTTACCAGGAAACAAATCTGCATTTTGATTGATGAAGCAGGCATACAGTGTCCTTGGATCCCACATAATAGGAGTTTTTCCTTATCGAAAAGTGCAACACCTGGCACAATCCATGCTGAATTCCTCAACCCTCAAAGCTTCACAGTTAATGGAAACCATGCGTGTTACCTGTAGTCGGATGGGGCTCCCAACTGTACGCCATTTAGTTTTGATTGATTCTTGTAAACTCTAATCTCGGAAGGGAAGTGAAAAGAATTTATGCATCATTATGGAGCATGACCTTTATCTTATGTGGTCTCATTTCTTGTAAAGACATCCTGCTTTCTCATGTCCACATCTTACAATGATCCTATGTGTGTATGGGCAGTTCAGATTTGGTGAGAACTTTTATTCTGTTCCAGCACATGTTTGACCTAATCTTCATAGCAGTCCTTTGATCTAGATATTACCTGTATTCTCATTTTACAGAGGAGGAAACTGAGGCTTAGAGAAGTGAGGTACCTCACTAAGATCAAAAAGCATGTGAGAGACCCTGTAACCCAGATCTGCCTAACTCCGCAATCCACATGCTTAATTTTTGCCTTGCTGACCCATTCCAAAATGTATACTCGCTTCTCATGAGCTTGAGAACAGGTTGCTGTGACCTTTGTTTTCCTTACCCTTGGCTAGAAATTCTGACCTTTACCAAGAAAAAATGTTTTTAAGCAAAAATATCAGAACTTTTCCATTGCTGTGTCCTTACAACAGTCTATATGTTGTATTTAGCAGTTCTCTTAAAAAGTCTTTTCTTTGAGGGGGAGGGGAATCGTGAGGTTTGCATTAGAAGTAATTGGCGTTAAAAAAAGGTTAAATGAAAGCTTAAGGTTGCAGCAGATAGGAAACAGTCACCTGGGATCTGTGCCATTACAAAAGGAGAAGTGAAATTTCACTATTTAAATAGCATTTCAATATAAGATTACTTTTAATCACATTGATATTCAAAGTTTATGGCAGTATTTCTAGTAAATGTGTCCCTTGATTACTAAAGTATTTTTTTATTGAACTTCTAAGGAGACAAGGAATCCCAAGTACAGTACAGACAAGTACAGTAACAGTTGGAGTTACTGTACTTTTGAGAGAAAGGCAGAGAATTACATTTAAATTCATCTTGTACAGCAGGGATTATTATAAACGAGCAAGAGAAAGAGAAGAATGGATTTTGCATTTCAGGCACTCATAACACAAAAACTAGATTAAACGGTCTTGTTCCTTTTTGTAATAAAGACCCTGCTAACATGAAATGCTTTTTCTCTTATACGTAAGCTTATGGGAAGAAAAGAGCAATAGTTTATTGTCAATTAGATTCACAATCTTAAAACAGAAAATATTCCCTCCCATATTATACAGATGTTTTCGACAATTATGAATTCCAAGTATTGCAGTAGGAAAAAAAAAAGGTTTTTACCTAATGCTCCTTTAAGCTCTTATCATTTAAACCATAAAGTTTCTGTAACAAACTGAGAACCAAACCAGATTGCTAAAATTTTATAATAAATATAATTAGACACATATATAATTCTTACCACCATAAAAGTATGAAGGTCATTGTTTTGGAATAAAAGATAGTCATCTAAATTTGAAGAAAGTTTACGTTTAGGAAAGACTCATTGCATTGTCCTCCTCCTCTCTCTCTTTTTTCTTTTTCTTTTATGTTGGTACTTTTTATTTTTTATAATATATTTTATTGATTATGCCATTACAGTTGTATCATTTCCCTCTACCCTGCACACCCCCTCCCACCCACATTCCCCTCCTTTAATTCATGTCCATGGGTCATAAGTTCTTTAGCTTCTACATTTCCCACACTACTCTGGCCCTCCCCCTGTTTTCTCCCCACTGTCTAGGCTACTTATTCTTTGTGCCTTCTCCCCTACCCCTTCTCCTCCCACTCCCCTGTTGCTAACCCTCCATGTGATCTCCATTTCTGTGGTTCTGTTCCTGTTTTAGCTGTCTGCTTAGTTTGCTTTTCTTTTAGGTATGGTGGTTAATAACTGTGAGTTTGCTGTCTTTTCACTGTTCGTATTTTTATCTTCTTTTTCTTAGATAAGTCCCTTTAACATTTCATATAATAAGGGCTTGGTGATGATGAACTCCTTCAACTTGACCTTCTCTGAGAAGCACTTTATCTGTCCTTCCATTCTAAATGAAAGCTTTGCTGGATAGAGCAATCTTGAATGTAGGTCCTCGCCTTTCAGGACTTCTCCATCTTGCCTATAAGGTCTCTTTTGAGAAAGCAGCTGACAGTCTGATGGGAACTCCTTTGTAGTTGACTGTCCCCTTATCTCTTTGCTTCTTCTAGGATTCTCTCCTTCATTTTAATCTTGGATAATGTAATTATGATGTGCCTTGGTGTGTTCCTCTTGGGTCCACCTTCTTTGGGACTCTCTGAGCTTCCTGAACTTCCTGGAAGTCTATTTCCTTTGCCAGATTGGGGAAGTTCTCCTTCATTATTTGTTCAAATAAGGTTTCCACTTTTTGCTGTTCCTCTTCCCCTTCTGGTACCCCTATAATTCAGATGTTGGAACATTTAAAGGTGTCCTAAGCCTCCCCTCATTTTTTTGAATTCTTGTTTCTTCATTCTTTTCTGTTTGATTGTTTCTTTCTTCCTTCTGGTCCACTCCATTGATTTGAGTCCCAGTTTCTTTCCCATCCCTATTGGTTCCTTGTGCATTTTCCTTCATTTCACTTAGTGTAGCCTTCATTTTTACATCCAGTTTGCAACCCAAATCAACTAGTTCTGTGAGCATCCTGATTACCAGTGTTTTAAACTGTGCATCTGATAGGTTGGCTCTCTCTTGGTCACTTAGAAGTATTGGCTCTGGGGCTTTGATTTGTTCTTCTGTTTGAGCCATAATGTTTTGGAAAGGTTGTGCTTATTATGTATGAGGGGCGGAGACTTAGGTGTTCACCAGGGCAGGGCAACCCAGTCACTGGGTTGTGACTCTATGTGGGGGTGGTGTCAGAGAGGGAACAATGCACTTGCTCAGCTCTCTCTGGGATTTCAGTCCCCTCTGCCGATTCCCACAAGCAAATTGAGCCCTTCTGGTGCTGGTTCCCCGGTGGGTGGACTTGTGTACATTCTGTGTCCCTGTGAGTCTCTCCAATGAATTCTCCTGTGAGGCTGGGAGTTTCAGCACCTTTTCAATCGGTGCTTTTAGGCTTTATTTCCTGTCGCTGGTACCCTGGCTTGTGTAGTCTGTCTCACTGCCCATTTTTGCCTGGTTTATCTGCACACGAATGTGTGACCGCGGTCAGCCAGCCACCTTGCACGCCTCACTGGGTCTGCTTGTTGCCACCCCGTGCCTGGGGTCTGCCAACTGCCACCTGCGCACCCAGGTCTGCCAGCTACCGCCTTTTCCTCTCAAGACCCCTTTCACTGGCTACCAACTTTGCCCCTCTTACCAGTCTGGATGAATGGTTTGTTGTTGGACTTTTGTACTGTTCAATTTTCTGTCTGTTCTGGTCGTGTTTTTGTTTCTAAGTCTTTGTTGTCCTTAATTTTGGTTGTGTGAGGAGGTACAGTATTTTCACTTACACCTCCATCTTGGCCGGAAGTCTTCTCTCTCTCTCTTTTTTCTTTGTGGACTTTTTGGGGATCAGTACATTTGAGAACCACTGCTTTAAATAACCTTCCCAAAGGATCTTCCATGTAACTCCACTTCTGTGTGCTATTAGTGGGAGTTGTGCAGTAAAAGGGTTCCATGTGGTGAGTTTATAAAAGACAGTTTTCAGAGAGAAGCAGTATTAGGAACTCCAGTTCTAGAGTTAAACAAACTTAGGTTCAAATCTCAAATCTCATCTCATCCAATAAGTGACTAACTTAAGGCAAATTTTGTAGCTTTGCTAACCTTCAGTTAAGTTACCTGTAAAATGGGGTTAGTGGTGGTAACTCAGTATTTGGGAGAATTAAATAGTATAATGCAGGTTCAGCACTTTGTATAGTGTCTAGCAGAGTAACAATTCAATAAATAAATATTAGTTGTAATTTTATTATTTATTATCTTTACCTGAGGGCATTTTTTTCATTGCATTTTAGAGAGGCAGGAGGAAAAAGAAATAGAAAGAAACATTGATGCGAGAAAGAAGCATCAATTGGTTGTCTCCTGTATGCACTCAGACCTGGATCCAAACCCACAACCTTTTGGTTACAGGGCTACACTACAACCAACTGAGCCACACAGTCCCGGGCGCTAATTTTATTATTTTTATCAATAATGAGAATACAGCATCGTAAGAATACCTCTAATCAAGTGTTCAGCCAGGATGCTCAGGGGAGCAGCAGGCAGTGAAATGTCCGTTTTCCTTAGCAGGCAGTGTGTAGACAGTGTGAGGAAACTGCAGGGTCTCGGGATAATAGAGTAGCAAATGAACCCCAGTTTCCCGCTTTCTTGGACTCTAGTAAAAATGAGAAGTGGGAATCAACATTTCTTACTTCCTCTTTTGTCATTTCTTTGGAGGTGCAGAGAAAAGCCCAGTGTGGTTATATACCTTCCCNTTATTTTTATCAATAATGAGAATACAGCATCGTAAGCATACCTCTAATCAAGTGTTCAGCCAGGATGCTCAGGGGAGCAGCACGCAGTATGTAGACAGTGTGAGGAAACTGCAGGGTCTCGGGATAATAGAGTAGCAAATGAACCCCAGTTTCCCGCTTTCTTGGACTCTAGTAAAAATGAGAAGTGGGAATCAACATTTCTTACTTCCTCTTTTGTCATTTCTTTGGAGGTGCAGAGAAAAGCCCAGTGTGGTTATAGACCTTCCCCTGTTTGCAGAGTTGTGCTTCTCCTCTTCTTGAAGCCCATAGTTTGTGTTTCTTTAGATAGCGTCTTGCAATGTTTTACAGACCTTTTGGGGGGGCAAGAAAGGTAAATTGTAGCTAACACAATAAAGTCATTTCCACTAAGTTGGGGAGTGGGTCAGAGAGAATTGAGGCTATGTCGTGGCAGTCACGGGGAGTTTTCACAGGCAGTCCCTGCATGATGAGGGAATTTAGAAAATTTCCTTTTCAATTCTTGGAAATTTCCATTATAACTTGAAGCAGTTCTTCATTTCAGTTATTGTCTTTGGAAACTATAGACAGATATGTTTTAGTGGAAAAACATTGTTATTATTGAAGTTAATACATACTCATAAGGATTTTACTACCAATGGAAGTAAGGAAGATGAAAGCCATCGTTCTCTATAATCTCACTCTGGGCCAATTTTAAATCCTCAGTTATAGGATTTGGACTTAGGGCATTGCATACTTACTCAAGGACACCCATGTAAATACTTCGAGCACTTATGACAGGCAGCGCTCAAACTTGCTAGCCTTTTCACTTCTAACAAGATCCAGATCCTGTCATTGAGCAGGCCTCAAGATATTTTGTCCAGCGTGATTCCTACTTTGAGAATTCTCTGGCTGTTTCACCTTCATTCATTTAGATTTTATTCCACACACATTTGACAGGTACCATCTCTGTGCTATTTGCTGTGCAAGAGTTTGAGGGCACAACTGCAAACAAGGTGAGAAGGCACAGCCCTAACCCCCAAGTCAGGCCCTAGGTTAGCAAATATTTATGGAGTCACCTTCTAAGTGCCAGGTTCTTTGATGGGTGTTGGAGATAAAGGGACACACGTCAGAAAGAGCCCTGTCTAATGAAGCTAAACACAGTAAATACAAAACATTTTTCAAGGACTTTGAGTAAACTCAATAAAGTAGGTTAATGAGTAGGGGATGGGGAAGCTGGGTTCTAGCTAATATGATCAGGAAGGCTTTTTTGAGAACTGAACATTTGAGCTGAGATGTGAGTGATGAAAGAAAAGTGGTCGATGGCTCATGTGGAAGGAGGGGAAAGAGTGTTCCAAGCAGAAAGAAAGAGCAAGTACATGGCCTCTGAGGTGGCAGTGGAGAACAGTGGTGGGAAGTGAGGCTCATGAAGGTCAGATCAAGATCTTCATGATCAAAGGTCAGGAATTTGGCTCTGTTCTGAGGGTAATGAGAGCCTGGGGAAAGGGGGAGGTTGCTTCAGCAGGGGAATGGCCTGATCTCATTTGCTGTGTGTGAAGACTGCTGGCTGATATACAATAAATTAATTGGGGGAGAGGAAGGTAGAGTCCCAAAAGACTAGGTGAGAGTAGATCCTGTTGATGGCAATGCCAATGCAGAGAGATTATCCTGTTAAGGGTATGTTTTAGAGGTGGAATTGACATGATTTAGTGAAGAATTGGATGTGGATGAGAGAGAAAGTGAAGGATTGGGGTGTGAGGCATGAGAGCTAGGTTGGTACCATTTAATGAGCTGAGGGATGGCAGAGAATGTCGTGACTCAGGGTCAGGAGCACTGTTTGGGCCACACAGGGTTTAATATACTTGGCATTCATGTGTACCTGTGGAGAATGGGCCATTGAATATACAGCCTAGAGCTGGTGGAACAGCCTGGCCTGGAGACAGTAGGTGAGTCTGCATCATCACTGTACAGAAGACCTGGAAAACTGCAGGATGGGGTGTGTCAGTAAAGAACAGAAGAGGGCCAAGGGCTGAGCTCTCATTGAAGAGGTTGTGGTAAGGAGGACTCTGCAAAAGGGGTGAGGAATCTCCAGTGATGTGGGAAGGGAAACCAGGTGAGTGAGGTGGTGTAGAATTTGAGAGAGCAAACCACTTTAAGTGAGAAGTGATTGCCTGTGTCAGATGCTGCTGAGAGGTAAAGCCAGGCTAGAGACTTGATCTTGGGCTTTTGTAGTGTGGAGGTCATTAATGACCTTAATCAGAAGGTCATTAGGGAGGCAGATGCCCATTTAGAGGAGGCTGTAAGAATTGGTGCAGAACAAGGGGAGAGGATAAGTGGTTAAAGGATTGGTTTTGAAAGAGAATGGAAAAATGAGGCAATCGCAGGATGGGGGCATGAATAAAGGGAAGACTTATTCTTTTTGGTGTAATTTTATTTATTTCTGATAGTATTAGGACATGTTTGTCTGCTTTGGAAATTATCCAGTATTGAGGAATAATTGAGCACATTTGAGAAGATGGATAATCACAAGGGTAATAACCTTGATTTGGGAAAATGGAATGGGACTCAGAGCCCACGTGAATGTGTCAGTTTCAGATAGAACCAGAGACTTCCTTCTGTTGTAACGAGAGGCAAAACGTGCAGATCAGTTACAGATAGAGACGGGGAATTGTGGGAAGGTAAGGTAGGTAGTTCTTGTCATCTGTGAAATGAGGGAGAAGTTAGGAGGTCATCAGTTGAGAAAGGGTAGGAAGAAGAATTTTGTTTTTTTTTTTCTCTAAAGAGGGATACCCAAGTAAACAAGCTGTCATGTATCCTTTAGAAATCTCCTAGTGCAATTAGAAGAAAATCCAAATTTCCTAGTAAGGCCTGTGAGGCCTTGGATGGCAGGTAGTAGTGTGAGCCCAGAAAATTGGAAATCTCAAAAACAGAGGACAGGTAAGGAAGCCTACCTGTAGGAGGTTAAAGGGAAAGTTAGAGCTTTTGTTAAGCCTTGATTGGTGAGTCAGCCAGTATGGTATGGGAGCAGCTTTTGAGGTGGGGCCATCTCTGGGGAGTCTGAAACTTGGCAGTAGTCCTCGAGGATGAGTAGTGGGGGGCAGTGATGGAGCCCTATGAAACAGGAATCAAGTCAAACTAGAAAGAAGTTTGTACTTTTTCCTGAAGGTGGGCTTTGGTAGCTTACCACGGTAACAGTGTGAAACTTGAATTGGTGGTGGCCAAAGTAGAAGTTGGAGGCCAGTCGGGTATGTAGCTTGCCTCCTTGAAGTGAAATCCTCAAGTGTCTAGGTAGTGATAAACTGAGAAAGTGAGGATTGTTTCAACCCTGTAATGATTTCTGTCCATTTGCATTCATTTTTTTCAGCATGTATTTACTGAGTACCTACTTATTGCTAGGTATTGTTCTAATTTTCAGAAAAACAGCAAACATTCTTGAATTGCCCTCTTAAGAGCTTCTATTTTAGTGGGGGAGATAGGCAATAAATTGAAAATATATGTTAAGCAGTGATGTGTGTTCTAAAGAAGGGTAGAAGAATACAATTTAAAATAGGGTGATGAGTTTTCTAAACCAAGACTTGTAGGATGTGAAGGTATGAGTCTAGTGGATATCCTTCAGACAGAAGGGGCAGCAAATCCAAAAGTTCTGGTGGGAGAGGATTTAGGAGTGTCCTAAGAACACCAGTGGGCTAGGGTGGCTGGAAAAGTGTTAGGGGAGGGTAATAGTAGATAGAAGTCACATGCTAAGGATCTGAGAGTGTGTTGGGGAGGCAGATCACATGGGGCTTTGTAGTTCAGTGAAAATCCAAATTCCTTTACAGTGGTCCACAGGCTGTGCTCATCTGGCCTCTTCACCTTCCATTTTCCTCCTTGCCTATTGTGCCTCAGGCATCTTAGCCTCCTTCCAGTTCCTCTCACACACTGGGCTCTTTCCCACCTCTGAACTTTTGCAAAGCTGCTGCTTCTCCTTCTTCCCCCATTCATTCCTTAGGTAAGGTGTCATCTTTCATTTTAGAGCTCCTATCAAAAATTGTTCATTGGTATTTTTTCTTGATAAAGCTATCACTCTTGCTAGAATGTGACATTAGTGTTAGATTTGGGGTGTTAATGCCAGGCAGGAAGAATTAGGACAAGTTTTTACATATGTCTTGGCTAAATTTCCAATATTGACTTAGAGCAAGAAAACAGTATAGACTATCCATTAAAGATATTCTTCAGCTTTTTATTGGGGGGCAGGGGTAGTGTTCACAGCAATATCGTTTCATTCCTTGTTTTATATAAAGTTTGATAGAGCATTGTTTATCTTTGTTTCCAGTGTTCTGGCACCCTTTTTTTGATTGAGTAACAATATGCTCCAAGGAGAGAAATGGTTTTGGTTTGGGAATAACTGGTTAGATACAACTAAATGACAATGTCCTAAATCTCTCTATTATATCACCAGGGTTTTCTTTCCCAAGATAAACTCAGTGCTATTTTCAGCCTTCGAATAGGAAATTTATTTTCTCCTTTCCCTTTATTTTTGTTTCTAGGCCTTTTTCTGCCTACTCTGATGAGCTACTGTACTGGAGACAGATTCAGAGTTTACTGTAGATACTGTATGCATCACTTTCTATTCTCTACTTGGCCCCATGTCTGATGAGCTTTTCGTTGTTGACTGGCAGCTGCAGAGGCTATTTCTTTAAAAGATCTTGTGTTTCGTAGATGTTTTATTTTAAAAGCCAGTGACTGTTGCTGAAGATAATCCATGTTGTGTGAGGCTATAATCTATCCATGAATTATAGTCTTTTCATCGAAGAGATAGTTATGCCAGAGTAGAAGATAAAACAACTGATTTTTTTATTCTTTAAAGACCAAACCATCCTGACAGATTAATAAACTTGGTAAGCATGAGTATTCATCAAGTGCCAGATAAATCTTTGTAGAAATTTCACAAAAATTTCTTTTTCCCCACTAGTAATTCTGAAATAAAAACAGCTTAAATATAGGGTTTTGATAGATGGAATTTAAGAATTATGAAAACCTAATCCTGATAGCTATATGGTTTACATACCCTTCGTATGTGAGTGGGAAATGCTTTTTTAAGGTATTCGAGATCTTGAGCAATTAAGCATCATAGCCAATACCTGGTAGTGAGTAATAGTAGTAATAGGTAGTGTTTGTTATTTGAGTACTTCCTATATGTTAGTCACTGCACTAAGAACTTTACATGGATTGCCTCATTTAATCCTTAGTATAATACTGTGAAGCAGATACTTACAGTGTCCCCATTTTAAAGATGAAAAAACTGAAGCCAAAGCAAGTTAACTTGTATCAAATTAAATAGTTTATAAGTGGCAAAGCTGAGATTTCTGGTTTGGCTGATCCCAAAACCAGATAGTTCCTTGATTTGTCCAATTAGCAGCAACTAATCTCTGTTTGTTGAGCTGCCATTTTTGAGGGGACACTTGGAATAGGTTTTGCTATATTGGTAAACCAATGAAGTATTAGTGCACATGCCAGAGAGCAGTTTAAACTCAAGAAAATTGCTTGGTTATTGTTTTAGGGAATAGCAACAACAGTAAAGTTCTGGCAGGGAGAGAGGGGATATTGTCTGAGAACTTTGGACTTAAAATCCTGGGATTGGGGAAATGTGAGCATGTATGTGTATATGTGCATGAGGCCATGCAAGTATTCATTTAAAATTCATAGTGAACTTAATTTGTAGAATTCATAATGGAGAAATTCTTAATTCTCAGAATGTAAATCATAATAGCTTGTTAGCTGAAACTGATAAAGATAATTTAGAAATTTCTTAAACAGGGGAGTGACGTGTGTGCTAATCTTTCAGGACAGTGTCTTCAGCTGAGAAGATAAGGCTAAAACACAGCTCATACAGCCTTTTATAATAATGCACAGAGTTCTTGTAAGCCAAGATTAACCAGGAGTCTTTCTCACTCACCAAACTATGTTTTGGTTGATATTAAGTGGCTAAATTGATTAGTGTGACTGTTCATTCTTTTTTCCCCATCTTTGCTTGTCTTGTTGGTGGTGCTTCCCAAAATGGAAACAGGTTACAACAGTACTTTCCATCAGATATTTTTCTTTGCTTTGTCATGTTGCGTTCCTATGGTCTTGCCTATGTATGCTAAGACTAGCACGAGGCAAATGGGAGTTCGAAGGCCAGGCCAGGCTGCTCCTCCTGGCCACAAAAGTCCCTCATAGTGTCCTATCTTTGCTCTGCACACAGTGGGTTCATACTGCCTGTTAGTGAAGCAACTAACAAGTACTGGAGAGATGATTGAGAAACTCCCCATCCATCCAAAGGAACTGGGAGTTACCTGCTCAATAGCCTTTTGCAGGAATCTAGGGTTTTAAAATGGTTATGACTAGATTGGACATAATTTGTTTCCTTTCAACAGGAAAAATAGATTTTAATGTATATTTTAACGGTTTTTTTAAACAGTGCCGATTACTTTGAGAGGTCAGACTTTGATGCTTGATTTTGGTGAAATTGAGCAGTCCGTGTTGTCATAACACATTTTTGTTTTTATTTCCAAATCCCAAGGAAATTTTAAGTGCTGTCAGTTTTATGAAAAGGTAATTAGGGAGTGAGTAGGGAATATATTTTGCAAGTGGCTGGTTTGGCATCATCACTCAAAGTCCTATTTGCCTGATGAAAATATCTTGTAATGAGATCCCTTTGTATGCAGCCTCTCCACAGTGTTCCCTGGAAGGCCTTGCCCATAATCATTGTCTATATCTGGGCACTGTCAAATGAAGATAGAAGTCAGAATGGAAGAACAGCTACCTGATCTTTTTCAAATCCCACAGTTTACAAATTTGGTGTAGGTTCTAACATGTCCCTATTGCTAAGGATTTTTGTACCAAGTTTTAAAACACTGGGCAGGTGACTACTTCTGTGGAGACATAGTAAGGGTCTGTTCGTGTGTTGATTTTGTTAAGAAAGGACCGTTGAGTGTCCTGTGGCTCTCCTGTGGGAGAGTGGAGGAGTGCTGTTTCAGAGAACCGCTGAGGAAGTAAAGGGCAACACAGAGGGGTCTAGAAGAGGTTGACCCTTAAAGCTGGTATCAATGGTATGCATACCGAAAGTTCTAACTTCTTGTTTCCACTGATGATCTTAAAATTACGTCTTATAAGCATCTCCCCCAGCCCTCCCCAAAAAAGTAGAGGAGAGAGCATGAAGCTTACTTGCTCAAAATTGTAACTTAGCTCCGATAAAGGTTTTGTGAGGAATAGCTGTGGACACCCCATGTGTGGAATCCGTGCTTATAGACTGTCTAGCCTTGACTAGTGTCAGGAAGGAAGAGCCTGTGAAGACCTGAGAGGGCGCTCTTGGAATTTGTCTTGCTGCAGAAAACAAGCTGTCTTTGGCCTGTGAGGATGGGAGGGACTGACCCAGTGTTCCTTTTTCTTCAAGGCTCTTTTGCCTGCTCTTCAGAAAGGTACATCATTGCCATCTCTCTCTCTCTCTCTCTGTCTCTCTCACACACACAGTTTTGTTTTTTGGGTTGTTGTTTTTATTTGTTTTGGGGGGGGGTTGTTTTGTTTTCAATGCCCTTGGCTATATTTCTTCTGCTTTATGTGGTCTCCTTTCTATACTCACACCCTCCTTATATTACACCTACCTCTGACTCTTCAGGAAAAGAGTTCACATTTAAGTCCTGCTTTCTTTTAATGCCCTCTGTCTCATGTCTTGATATGGGTGATGTAAAGTATGACTGTAATAAATCTGAAAAAGGAGAGAAAAGCCTGAAGTACAGAAGTGGAAGTAGACACATGAAGAATCAATATATGGGCTTTGAAATCAGGGGTTCTCAAATTGGGTTTATTTAAGCAAAGGGAGGTCCATGAACCCCTTCATAGATACATGCAAAATATTGTCTTATTTGAATAAATATAGTTCTCTAGGGGAAGAGTATATACTTTTCAACAGATATCCAAAGACCTTTGTAACCCAGTAGTATTCAGCATTCCTTTTATTTGCAGTTAAGGCAGGTTTTTTTGTTGAACTTCCCATATTGAAGATAAGTTTTTAAATTTTTCTGTTTGGTTTCTAAATTTTTTGTTTTGATTAATTAATGCATTCATAGCAGTGTTTTCTGTACATTTCATTAGTAACATATGGATAGCATTGAAGGTTAAGGCCATAAGTAAGCCAGCCTGAGATGCCAACCATTGTTTGTCAGTGATACCTTGCAGACTTGTATCCTTTCAGATAGATAAAAAGTTAAGTCTTACCTGAGGTTTTGTTACCGAAGCTGTTCATAAATCAAGGACAAATGAGGGACAAACTGGGTAATTTTTTGATATTCACATCCAAAGCTATGTATTATTGCTTAAATGATTTGTTCTTGCTTAACTGACTTCACTGATTCCCCTGGCCCTTAGGGTAAAGGTGAAACTACTTAATGTGGCTGACTGACCAGGCTCTCTTTGCCTAAGGCCACCACAGCTCCTTAGCTCTTCCTTTTAGGTTATGTGCTGTTCCTATGTAGGGACAATGGCTCCTTTTCCCTGGACACCCTTCTTCTTCCCTGTTCCCTTTTTTCCCCTAACTCTCTTCCCCAACAGAAAGTTAACCCTCATCTTGTAGGTGCAAACTTATGTGTTAGTTCTTCCAGGCAGCTTTCCTGAGCCTCTGGTCCGGCTTTATGTCTGATTTTTGTGTTCAGCCTTGAGATCTTCACATGCATTGTGTATAGTTCAGCCTGTTTTTTTTTAATTACCACATGGTGTTTTGTATTATGAATATTACTATGGTTGTTTAAGCTTGACTTCTTTGAATGAATGTTTACGCTGTTGACGCTTTTGCTACTTTCACCAATAGTACTGCAGTTAAAGTACTTTTACAAATTTCTTAGGACTAGTGAAATTCTTGTCTGCTTATTTGTTTTGTAAATAACCAGACAAATGGAGGGTATATTTAAGTAGGTAGTGCCAAAGGGCCCCCCAGAAAGGCTTTTCAAGTGTTGGAGGTCTATCTAGTTGACAAAGTATGTTGATGGCTTGGGGCATGATTCTTTTCTCTTGGAGTCTTCCTCTCTAAGGAACTGGCAGGATCCAGGATTTCCCCCTAAGTTGGGGGCTATTGAAATTGCAACCTTCTGTTCTGTAGAAACTTAAGAGCCCTGTGATTTAAAGATGCAGTCTGACCTTCAGGGTGTTGTTGTTAAAGGTAGGTATTAGTTATGCGCTTTCTGATTACAATAATATTCTTCATCAGAGAATGACAAAGTACCTAGGATATTTGCTCTTTAATCTACACAAAATCTGGTACAATTTTTTGCCACTTTATGGTTGACTCTACTCGTCTACTGTGCCAACCCTATCCTTCACAGTCTCAAACAAAGGCAAAAGCTGTGTTCTACTTCCCTGGAAAACAGTCCACAATGAGTAAACTGTATATCCCATAACAGGATTTGGGGTTGAGGAAGGAACAGAATGTCAAGTGACTGTAGTCTCAGCTAATTTTCTTTTACAGAAGAGAGGAACTATTATTTCCCTGTGACTGGTAATCTCTTGACCTCCCTCTTGATGAAGTTACATTCTTTGTTGGGTAAATCTGTGCAAAGGAGCTTGTTAGCTAGCATTTCTGGGGATGTGTAATGGTTCCTGCTGACAAGATAATAAACTTAGTAAACCAGGTACCTAATGGGGAGAGTGGCTAGTTGATTTTCTTTTTTAAGGGGGGTATTTTAAGATAAAACCCTCAGTTTTCCCCCCCAAAATTGGAAGTTGGATGGTTGGTTCATTCACCAATTTTTCACTTGAAAAGCTACTGATGTCCATCCTTACTTTCAGAATTATGAATTGCCCTTGCAGCTAATGGCCAACATTAAACTGCTACTGAGAGGCCAAAAACTAATTTCTCCAGGATTTGGGGAAGTCTGAAAACCATGTTTGTGTCCTGTCCTTTCATACCTGCCTGCTAGCTGACAGCCTCTTCCACCTCTCAGTCTCTTCATTCCTGCCAAACTCAGAAGCTATATGAGTTTGGCCTTTTTGACATACTGTGTGCTGAAGTTTCATTACTTCTGGGAAGAGAATTCTCTGAAAGAACCGCCTGGTTCTCTGGGTTCTTGGGGACAAGGGATGTTTTTATTTATGCTTATGGAAATTCCTCTTTGAACATTGGATGGAGAAATCAGAAATGAGACAGTCATCCTACTTTACACCTCTCTCCAGAGATTAAGATGGGGTGGGAGGTGCTATGAAATAGATGTGACAGGCAGAAAGGGAATCCTTTTGACTGGGAACTGTGAGAAGGAGAGTGAAATGAAGAGTGCTGTGTGGTGGTGACTCAGTTTTTAACTACTTCCTGTCTGGGTCCCTGGAATCACACCCAGAGTTTTACAGAAGCAGAGCAGCATCACGTTTCCTTGCGTTATAACCCCTGGTCCATCACCTCCCGGCTGAACTTGGGCAAGTTACTTAGCACCTCCTGTCTTCATTGTCCTCACAAGTGGGCATGTATTAGAATAGCATTTTTCTCCATAGGGCCATTTTGAGGGTACTTTTTAATTAAGGCATGGTTTCTCAACCTGTGTTACATTTGGGGCCAGATAAAATTCTTATTGTGGGGGAATCTGCTGTGCCTTGTAGGGTGTTTAGCAAGATCTCTGGCCTCTGTCACTGGATGTCAATTAGCACCACTCCTTCCAGTTGTTACAATCAAAACCATCTCCAAACATTGTCATTGTGGGGAGGTCAGGGCAGAGGGGGCCATGCAAAATTACCCCCAGTCAAGAACCGCCACTTTTATTTAGGTAAAACATTCCTATATGCCACTCATTGCTCGGCATATAGGACTGTTCTTCAGTGTCTGTATAAGAGGTGGTCGATAAATGTTTGAATGTTGGTGTTGCTGGTGTTACCCTGTTGAAAGAGTGCTTCTTCCCTCATTGAGATTCTTACAGCACTGCCGTACTTAATTCTTTAGGATGGCTACCGAGAGGAGCACTCTGGCTCCCTGCACAGTCACTGATGTACTACAGCACCTGTGCTGTGAAGTGCTAGAGCAGTTGTTACTGCTAAAGCAGCAGTCTTTGATTCCAAGATGCCCATTTTTCTCTTATTTTAGTATCTCTTAAATCAGAATGGATTGCAAAGCTGAAGGGTACATTATTTTATTCTTCCTCAGAGGCTGAATATTGATACACACTTGATGGCAGCTTTGAAATTAAGGACTGTAGTGTGTATTTCTGTGAATGTTGGGCTTTGCAGATGGATCAGAAAAACTCGTTGTTGAAATACATCATCTCAAACATTTGAACAGCTTGTACTTTCCAGTGTTCTGTTATGGTGCTCTTAAACTGCCTTTCGCATGGTTTTGGACCTTGATACGGCTCAGGATAAGAAACAATGCAGTCTCTCACGTGACGTCAGTACCAACAGGTTTTTTTCAGTAGTCCCTGCTTTGCTCTTTCAGCAGTGTTTCAGTGGTTATTTGCCTGTTTTACTGCATTTGCTCACTGTAAAGATCAGTATACAGTACAAACTAGTTTTCTGACACTAGTAACAAAAAACATGTCTCAAACTTTTTAAAAAATATTTTATTTATTTATCTTTAGAGGGGAAGGGAAGGAGAGAGGAAGAGAAACATCAATGTATGGTTGCTTCTCCTGCATCCCCTGCTGGGAACTGGCCCCTGCCGGGAACTGGCCTGCAACCCAGGCATGTGCCATGCCTGGGAATCGAACCGCGATCATCTGGTTCGCAGGCCCGCGCTCATACACTGAGCTACGCCAGCCAGGGCTCAAACTTTTTTTTTAATGTATTTTATTGATTATGCCATTACAGTTGTCCCATTCCCCCCCTTCACTCTGCACACCCCTCCCCCTCCATTCCTCCCTTTCGTTCATGTCCATGTGTCACAATTTCTTTAAATTCTGTATTTCCCATGGTATTCCTGCCCTCACCCCTGTCTATTTTCTACCTACCATCTATGCTACTTATTCTCTGTACCTTCTCCCCCCCTTCTCCTCCTCCCACTCCCCTGTTGCTAACCCTCCATATGATCTCCATTTCTATGGTTCTGCTCCCGATGTAGTTGTCCTCTTAGTTTGCTTTTGTTTTAGGTGTGGTTGGTTGTTAATAACTGTGAGTTTGCTGTCCTTTCACTGTTCATATTTTTCATCTTCTTTTTCTTATATAAGTCCCTTTAACATTTCATATAATAAGGGCTTGGTGATTATGAACTCCTTGAATTTGACCTTATCTAAGAAGCACTTTATCTGTCCTTCTATTCTAAATGAAAGCTTTGCTGGACAGAGCAATCTTGGATGTAGGTCTTTGGATTTCATGACTTGGAATACTTCTTTCCAGCCCCTTCTTGCCTGTAAGGTGTCTTTTGAGAAATCCGCTGACAGTCTGATGGGCACTCCTTTGTAGGTGACTGTCCCCTTATCTCTTGCTGCTTCTAGGATTCTCTCCTTCATTTTAATCTTGGCTAATGTAATTGTGATGTGCCTTAATGTGTTCCTTCTTGGGTCCACCTTCTTTGGGACTCTCTGAGCTTCCTGGATTTCCTGGAAGTCTATTTCCTTTTCCAGGCTGGAGAAGTTCTCCTTTGTTATTTGTTCAAATAAGGTTTCCACTCATGGCTGTTTCTTTTCCCCTTCTGGTACCCCTATAATTCAGATATTGGATCGTTTAAAGATGTCCTGAAGGTTCCTAAGCCTCTCCTCATTTTTTTGAATTCTTGTTTCTTCATTCTTTTCTGTTTGGTTGTTTCTTTTTTCCTTCTGGTCCACTCCCTGGATTTGAGTCCCAGTTTCCTTCCCATCCCTATTGGTTTCCTGTGCATTCCCCTTCATTTCAATCAGTTTAGCCTTCACATGTTCCTCTAATTTGTGGCTAAAATCAACCAATTCTGTGAGCATCCTGATCACCAGTGCTTTAAACTGTGCTTCTGAAAGGTTGGGTATTTCTTGGTCTCTTAGAGTTATAGGCTCTGGGGCTTTGAGCTGTTCTTGAGTCATAATGTTTGGTCTGTTCGCACCTGTTCTGTATGAGGGACGGAGTCTTAGTTGTTCACCAGGGCCGGGCAACCCAGGACTTCCGGCCAAGATGGAGGCATCTGTGGAAACACTGTGCCCCCTCCCACAACTAAATTTAAAGACAGCCAAGTTTTAGAAACAAAAATGGAGCCAAAACAGTGAAAATTGAACTGTACGGAAGTCCGACAACATCGAACCCACTCAGCCAGAATGGTAAGAGGGGCGGCGGAATCAGTGGTGGAGCAGGGTCAGGCAGGAAAGATCGTTCCGACCGACCCAGGAGCGTCCTCAGCGGCAGTTGGCAGATCCCAGGCGTGGGGTGGCGATGGGTAGACCCAGTGAGGGCGCAGGCTGGCTGACTGACTGCAGTCACACATTCGTGTGCAGATAAACCAAGCGGAGTGAACAGTGAGACAGACGGCTCAGGCTAGGGCCCCAGCGATGGGAATTAGAGCCTGAAAGCACCAACTGGAAAGACTTTCTCGGGGTCAGGGTACCAGGAGAGGCCCTAGGCTCACAGAGAGTTCGTTGGAGAAACCCGCAGAGTCCTGGAGAGTACACTGACCCACACACCCGGGAACCAGCACCAGAGGGGCCCAATTTGCTTGTGGGAAGCCGCAGAGGGGACAAAAATCTGAGAGAGAGCAGAGTGGAGCAAAGCACTATTTTTTTTTCACTCTCTGACCCCGCCCCCACATATAGCGTCACAACACAGCGACTGGATTGCCCAGCCCTGGTGAACACCTAAGGCTCCATGTCTCAAACTTTTACAGAATGGTTGCATCCTAAGTGCTTGTTAACTTAAGCAAATTATACTATGGGATGGCACAAAAGATAAAACAGCAGTGCAGATAATTTCACCAGTTATCTAATATATAACATTGCCCTGAAATGTGCCTAAATGGGAGGCATGCATCGTCTAACATGTAAGTTCCATGAGGACAGGACTTTGCTCACTGCTCCATCTTCAGCTTGAAAGAATAGTTTGAACATAGTAAGCACATAAATAGTTATGGAATATTCTTCCTTATTTGGTCTTAGTTCCATCAAGTTCTCAAAGTATAAGTATTTCATTGTTCTATGATTCTGATGTTTAAATGCATGGATTTTTTTTTTCACACGGTAAGGGCCTTAAATACAAGCCTACTATTTGATCTAGTTGAAACAGCCTTCTGTTCTAGTATCAGTGACACAGCTGACTGTGTAGGACTTACTAGCTGGACTCCATGTGGTATGTGAGAAATTTTTTTAAATTATTTCATTTTTAAACAAATTTTAAAGAATGATTTCAACTGACTTTAGAAACTAACCAACCAAATCATCTCTTAAACTGGAACTCCACTGTCAAAATCTAGATAGATCAAAATTAGGTATGCAAAAAGTTGTGACATCAGTTGTATATTATGCAGACTTAAACCATTCAAGAAACTATTGTGTTTACCTTTGAAGTGCTAAAAAGATATCCGTGGAGACTTTCAAAGGTGATGTCTACTTAGAAGTTTTGTGATCTGCGATGCTGAGTACAGGTTCCCAGTAATCTCCTGTTTGACTTTCTCACATGTGATTTTTTTTTTTGTAGAAAAGTAAGGGACTGCCTGTGATAGATTCTAGGTAAATATTTGTTGATTGTTAACTTCAGCTCTAATATAATAAAAGAGATGAAGATCTATCCTGGAATCAAGCTGGATTTTTCTTCTTGATTCCACTCAGCCCTTACTTTTATGTCTTTGGTTGGTCACTTTTCCAGTCTGCCCCTTTCCTTCTTGATTGAATATTCGTGCTACAATAAAGAATGGAAACTAACATCCTCCGATGACCTTAATCTGATTTGCAAGTGTTCTACAACTGAAACCCATTTAAAGAAAGGCAACAGGCCCCAGGATAAGAAATCTCGAGGAGAGTGGAAATGCTCCTGCTTTAGTCTAGTGTAATTATTTTTGCTGTTCGGTTGACTAGGCAGCCTGCCAGAAGATAGGGGTACAAATTAATTAACCAACTGCTGCAGAGATATGGCCATGTCACTACTGATAAGCACAGATGTAAATAAAGAAGTGTGTCGGCTGTTTTTCTGTAATGAGGTCAGGCTGAAAGATGTTAACTAAAGGCTTAGTTGGGCAAAAAGTATAGTTTCTGTTTTCTTAGCACATAAAGTTCTTTTTTCCGTATTATCTTAAGTAATTCCTGATATACTGAATGAGGGGAGAAAGTATGCATTGTCATGTTAGTCTTTTAAAAATATACTTGACTGCTTTGTACCTCAGTTGAGCATAAATAGATCTTACCTCACCCACTAAAATCATTTTCCAATATAAATTTTTATAAACCAGAATTTAGGCTAATTGGAATTTATTAGGCTAGTGTTGAATTTTAAGTACTATAATGTATATAAAATAACGTATGTGAATAGTTTTGCACAGACAGGAGCCTTAAAGTAAACAATTTTTATAATGTAAGAAGCTGTTTCATTTCCGTGAGGAATCTTTGTATTTCTTATTTACTGTTTCCCAGAGGTGACACTAGTAGGACCAGAAAGGAATGAAGCTCTGACCAGTGACATGTCAGTGCATGCTGGTTAGGGACTAGGATCTAGAGTCAGCTAGATTTAACCTTTAACCCCAGCCCGACCTCTGTCATCCTTGTGCTCTCATGCCAGTTACTTAATCTTTCCAAGCTCATTTCCTTATTTGTAAACTTGGACTAATAATAGTGCCTATACCACAGGGTTGTTATATGGATTACATAACGCAAAGCATGTAATGTACTTAGCACATTGGTCAGTAGGTTCTCTATAAATGTTTGGTGAGGTGGCTATTGTTATTAAATTGTATTTTAAACATTTGCCTTACATTTGCTTTGGAAGCACTCAAAAAACAAACAGTTGGGGAGAAGTGGGTGTTTCACTTGAGCCACCACTCTGAACTGTGGTACACAGGGTGCTGTCTCTGCCAGCCACATCTGTTTGCATATTATGGTTGTGGTAAGTGAGCTTTGAGTACCTTGTGTAGGTGTCTTGACCTCTTTCCCCTGGAAGGACAAGGTGTGAAACTGCAAAGTCTGAAGAAGTAAAACTGAGATAAGAGAATGCGTGAAACTTTCTTGTGAAAGTATTGGCCATTAGGTCTTCCAGTTATTGAAATAGTAATGAACTAACAGTCTGAACATGAAATACTTTACTGTTTTCCAGTGGTAATAAACTGTATCTAATCTGTTTAAGGAGAAAAGGCCTTTGTTAACATTAAGAGAGATTAGGAGTAGAATTAATTAACTAACGGTCAACAGTTTTCTTCCCCCCATTAGTGTTTCCTTACAAATCTATCCCTCCCCAAACCCAACCAGAAAAAGCAGCTCTATGTGTGAACTTCGTATATGAAGCAGAGCTGAACAGAAATGATTACAGAACTAAAAAATAATGAAATCAGAGAAGTTCATATTAAGACCAAAAGAAAACAATTTGTACTTCAGGAACCTACTCTGACCTATTATTCTCAGTTGTTTTCTAGGTCTGACCAAGTACTGTCAACCAGGAGGCACTTGTATTTATGGAATGAGTGGAGGCATGAACAAATCTGATTGATTTGAGTTGTTTTCACAGGCATCAGTGAGAACATTAAGTTGACATAAGTGTGTGAGTGCAACAGAATCTTTGTAGACATAGAAAAGATTTATCTTTATTTTTATTGTAACTCCTCTTAAATAAAACTGCCTTTGGGGAAAGCTTTAATTCACTTCAATATAAGCAATGAGTAGTTTCAGACATTTATGCATGGTTCTCATTATTCTTGGGACCATATTTTTAATTCCTGGGTGATTTTGAATTATTGACTTCAGAATATATATATATATATATGCCTTGCCTATTTTTTCTTTTTCATGTTGTTTTTTCATATGGGGAAAAATAATGTTTTAGGGCTTAATTTATAAAGCATTTATCTAAAATTAGGAGGGAGTCTTCAAGGTGCTGGCTTTCTTGGTATCTTCTTAGAAATCTCAGAGGCACTTAGATTTCAAATGTCCTCATATATGTTCCTCATTTTCAGACCTGGCATTCTTCCAGGATTCTTTCTCAAAGGTTAGTACCACCCATCCATACTGTTCTGCAGGATGGGAAACTTGGCATCATTCTCTGCACCACCCTTGTATCCAGACTGTTACCAAGTTACGTCAGCAGTTCCCTCTGAATATCACTGAATTTTTTCTCTGCCATCTCCTGGCCGTCTCCTGGTCCAGCCTACCTCACGTCTTTCACCTGTACTATTGCAACTGACTGGCCTTCTCACTTCTGCTTTTGAACTATGAATCTCCTCCCTTCTCCATACTGTGGTCTGAACAATGCTGAAAATGAAAATAAGCAATCTGATATTGCTCTCCATTAAAATACTTCCAGTAAGCATTTCCAAATGGCAGAGTAAAGACCTCCAAAAATCTTGTCTGTAAAAGCATTGAGAACCCTGGCAAGAATTGTCAAAATTAATTTTTTCAGAATTCTGAAAATTAAAGGCTTGCAGGATCTGTTTAGCATTTTTACGAGAAAAACGGCTGAATTTCTGTAAATACAGCAAAATCTGTGGTGTTTAAATTCTCCCTATTTCAACTACTACTACCCCTCCCAGTTCCACAGTAACTTTTAAAAACCAACAGCTTCACAATTGTGGTAGCTGCAAAAACAAATGAACAAAAAACCCTAGCAGCCTAGAAGACACCAAAGGGACAGAATGAGTTTGGCCCTCTCCCAAACTTATTTATTTCCAGAGAACTGTCACTGTTTGAACTATCTGGTACCACCCTAAAAAGCTCCATTCTCAGAATTTGTCTTTATTTGAGCTGGCTTGGAGCTCATTCTGTTCTCTATCCTTTGGGTGTTTGTTAAAAAAATTAGCAATTATTGAACATCCAAATTGTCTGAGGTGGTGATACCAGTTGGGGGGGAGGTAACAAGAGGCTAACCAAAAACTAAGTAGGAAACACTGGGGAATGAGGTATAAAGTGGAGGTTTTAAGGGGTTCCAACATATTACTGAGAATCTAGAAAACCGCCTGCATATACAAGGTTGTGCATGTGCCCAGGAATGACCTGAAAAAGTCCTTAATTGCTCACCTCTGGGTGACCTTAAGGCTTTGTGTACGCAGAAAGTGAAGGCTAAAGAAGAGTTTTAAAGTTCTTGGTAGAGCATTGGAAGAACACTCCAGTAGAAACACAGAACACCTCAGCAAAGGCTGGGAAACTTAACTGAAACTTAAGATATTTAAGAAAATTCCTGTGCAGTAATTAGCTAACCAAGCAGAGACCTAACTTAACCAAACATGACAAAGAACCATAGACTTTACACCATTACCAAGTAAATAACTAAACAAACAAAAAGGATATGTGGATCTGATTTCCACAGTTGGCACATTATATTATATTGTCTAGTTTTCAACAAAATAATTATAAGATAGCCAAAGAAACAGAAAATATGGCCCATATGCAGGGTGGGGGGCATGACACAGAGCCATGTCTAAGCAAGTCTTTTATATACTGTTGAAATTAAGTTGATTTTATTTAGACTGCATTGTTTAAATCAAGGTGTTCATTGTAATCCCCAGGACAACCACTAAGAAAATAACTTAAGAGAAAAAAATGTAAAAGAAAAAAAGGTGAATTAAAAGGTATCCTAGAATATATCACTTTAACATAAAATGAGATAGTAATAGTAATAGTAAATGAGACAGTAATAGAATTTCCCATAGAATGGGAAAAGGACAGAAAAAGAGCAAAATCACAGACATAATTCTATTGTGTCAGTAATTAATATTAAATGTAAATAGACTAAACACTAATCAAGCAAAAATTAAAATGAATTAGGAAAGATTATGATCCAACAATATGCTATCAACAAGAGACATACTTCAGATTCAAAGTCAGAAGCCTGTTAAAAGTTCATGGAAAAGTGATACTGTGCTAACAGTTTTCAAAAGAGAGCTAAACTGCCTATACAAGTATCAGACAAAATAGACTTTTTGAAAAAAATTCTTATTAGAGATAAAGGAGGACATTTTTAAACCATGAATGAGTCTACCAGGAAGAAGTAACAATTATAAAGATATATGCATCTAACCCAATGACAGAACTTTAAAGTACATGAAGCAAAAAACTGACACTAGAAGGAGAAATGGTCAATTCCACAACAGTAATAGCAGACTTCATTAACAGATACAAAGTCAGGTGATGATGAAGAAGAAAGCAGAGTAATTCAACATCATAAACCAACTAGACCTAATCAGCAAAACAGAATACATTCTTCTCAAGTGAACATGAAACATTCTCTAGGATCATATGTTAGGCTGTAGTAAAATAAGCTTAAGTAACATTTTTTGGACCATAAGACTCACCTAGGTTTTAGAGGAGGAAAGCCCAGGCCCAGATGGCTTTATACATTTTACTAAACGTATAAAGGATTAGCACCCATCTTATGCAAACTTTTCTAAAAGGATGGAATACTTCTTAATTTATTCTGTAAGGCCAGTACTCTGACACCAAAACCAAGGACATTGTAAGAACTGGAAAAATAATAGAGTTGATATATGTTATACATTTATTATGTTTTACAATTATAATATACTAAATATACATTTGAGCAAATATGCTCAATATTCATTTGGTAGGTGGATAGGTTTGGAAAAGTCTGGATTACTATAATCTGAATAATTTCTCCAATATTAGTAATATTTAAGTTTTAGTTTGGATTGCATGATGCACTATTTTCAGCGCTTCTCAGACATAAAAGTCACCTGGGAACCTTGTTAAAGAGCAGATTATTACATGGTAGGTCTGATTTGGGGCCTGAAATGCAGTAATTCTAATCAGGTTCTTGGGTGATACACGGGCTATTGGTCCATGACCATATTTCAAGTAGCAAGGCTTTATATTGAGGATGAACATAGAGTTAGGTGTACCTTCTTTTCCATTGTGACCTTTAAGATAGAAGCACTAAAGAGAATTTTCTGACTTGTGCCATCTGAACCACTTAAGGCACTTAACTATATTTACATCATCCATTAGAAATCCTGAACCTTCAGGGGCATGTTTTCCATAAGATACTTAGGGACTTACAAATATGAGCTAATTATGTCTTATAACATCCCCTTAAGGTACCTACAAAAGATCCAGATCTCTAGTTTGCTACATTCATCACAGCCACATTGCTGTTGAATAATACTCAACTATAGCATAAAGTAAATAACATGCTTAGCACGTGCCAACTAAGGCTAGCCATTTACTTTCGTTTTCATGTGTTCATTACTAGTATATAAAAGGACAATTTTTTAAAAATACTTTATTTATTTATTGTTGGGAACCGCTCTGCCTGGTTTCAAGAGTTTTAACTGCCCCTCGTGACTAAGACTGAGTGAGCAACCTCCAGAATGTGAGCCACTAAGGAGACAAAGCTTGTCTCTGGCAGCAGTGCTGCTTCTGCTTCACCCCCCTGCCCCCAATGCATGGTGGGATAGTCCATGATGGGTAAAACCCCTCAGAGGGGGTTGGCAACCTAGGCCAGACATGATCACTTAGGGGGCCATCATGGAAGGACTCGGGGGCCTGCAACAAAGAGAGAGTGATGGACCCTTGCCCCCTGGCTATTCTGACATAGCCTGAGTCCACATGTCCTCTGGGAGAAGTGCTTCCTGGCTCTAATCCACTTAAGCCTGAAAACCCATGATGGGGGAAGCGGTACAGCCCCTTGCTGGCTAGAGTGGGATCCAGGGTGATCGGGCATAAGAAAGAGTTCCTAAAAGTCCTGTGAAGCCTGCTTTGCTAAGAGTGCTTTCATTCATATGATAAGGGTCTGAGCAGGAAATGAATATGTCTCCCAAAGTTTCTGCAACCCCCTTACCTGACAGACACTGACTCAGATTAAGCCCTCAGTTTTCCTTGAAATGTTATCTACTGTTTGATCCTTGCCGCCTGTATACCTGTGTATTACAACCCAATAAAAGCCATTGAGGAAGGGGCTTTTGGCCTTGCTTCTCTGAGAGATTGGCCACCCCTCCTCCCCAAGCAGATCATGCCTTGGTAGTTTTACTTTCACTGTGTCGGAAGGAGGGGTACTTTGCGGGCAAAGTTGCTCCCACGATTTATTTTTAGAGATAGGAGAAGGGAAGGAGAAAGACAGAGAAACATCAACGTATGGTTGCCTCTCAGAGGCCACCTACTGGGGACCAGGCCCGCAACCCAGGCATGTGCCCTGACTGGGAATCGAACCAGCAACCCTTTGGTTTGCAGGCCCAATCCACTGAGCCACACCAGCCAGGGCAAAAAACAATTGATTTTCACCTTGTGTAAAGACTGAATATTTGTGTCCTGCTTCCTCCAATTCATGTGTTGAAACCTGCTCCCAAATGTGATGATTTTTGGACATGAGGCCTTTGGGATGAGGGTAGAGCCCTCATGAATGGGATTAGTGCCCTTATAAAAAAGGCTTGAGAGAGCTCCCTTGCCTAAAGCCACTGAGTCTATGGTATTTTGTTATAGCAGCCCAGATAAACTAAGGGAATTTTGTGCCCTGTGATATTTTTAAACTGATAAATTGTAGGTTTTTCATAGATGCCTCATGATTTTTTACATAGAACATTGGCTCACCTGAAAATAGGGTCAGTTTTACTTCTCTCTTTATAATCTGTGTGCCTTTTATTTCCTTTTCTTGCCTTATTTTTCTGGCTAGAACATCAGTACTATGCTGAACAGCAGTCGTGAGAGAGGATATTTTTGCCTCATTTCTGATCTTAGGAGGAAAACTTGAATTCTTTCTCCATGAAGTATGTTGTTTACGGTTTTTGTTAATGTTCTTTATCAATTGAAGGAGGTTGCTTCTATTTCTGGTTATCTAGTGTTTGTTTTTAATTATGAATACTTTTTCTGCATCAATTATTATGGTAGTATGATTTTTCTTCTTCAATCTGTTAGTGTCATGGATTACATTGGTTGTGGATTATTTGAAATATCTTGTTTAGTTTCCAAGTGTTTGGAAATTTTCTTGTTATCTTTCTATTATGATTTCTCATTTGATTCTGTTGTGGTCAGACAACATACTTGGTATAGTTTCAGTTCTTTTAAATTTCTTGAGGTTTGTTTTATGACCCAGGATATGGTCTTTAAAAGGTTAACCATTTAAAAACATAAAGGTAGCCAGTAGGCAGTGCTATTCCATAGTTAATGCTGTTCTTAGTTGTGTGAGAGCTGTGGATTTTCTGGCAGAAGTGCTGTTGCTATATTGACTGCCTTTGGAACCAAAAATGGAACGGTATTCTTAACTGTCATGAGAGTATAACCATGACAATAATAATGATAATAAAAATGACACTACTCTTTATTGAGCCCTTATATACACTCTGCTTACTGTCTTTACACATACGCATTTTACATGGATTATGTCATTGAATCCAACAAACTACTGAAATAAATACCATTGTTTTAACCATTTTTAAATGCCAGAATTAGATGTCCAGAAGTTAAGTATCTTGCTTGAGATTAGAATAGCAGTAAAGTAGTAGATTGCCTTATAGTCCACATTTTACCATAGGCTCCAAGTTTAGGTGATTGTAATGATGCAGATACAATTCAGTGAGGATTTTCACAGGCACTTTGAGACTTAAGATACATGGCGTGTTAGACTTGGTTTCTGACTTGAAAGGTCAGAATCTGCTGACAGTATTTTGAGTATACATGAGACAGCCTGTTTTGTATACTGCAATGCTGGTCATCTTTGTAGCCCTACCTGCCTTCTCTAACCCGGGTTTCACACGAATCTGATATTTGCCTCCTCTGTTCTATCCCGGGTGCTGTATCTCAATTTCAGTACAAACAGTGACAACAATAGCACTTGTGACTTTTTTCTTTGGAAAGTTACTATGAGGTTGGCCATTTGTAGTTAGTGATTAATAAGTATTAGACAGAACTGTTTTCTTTTGTCTGACTTTTTAGTCCACTGGTGTTAGGTTGGTTGCTTTTTCACTTAAAACATCTCATTTTTCTGTTTTTCCTAATCAGTTTTTATTGACTATTTTAGTTCACACAAAGTCCCAAACTACAATACATTTTGAGTAGACTGTTGATTAGTCTATCTCATCCCTGGTTTGTTTCATCATTCAACATCTTATAGTCAAAGGAAAATCCAACCTTTTTAATTATTGGAGCAAAGGATATGGACTTGGTTGAAGTGTGTGTGAAGGGTAGAAATAGAATTGTTTTATCTTTTCTGAGTTGAGATGTCAAAATTCACTTAATAGCAATTTAAAGCTTCTTAAAATATCATTGATATTACTTTGATAACCCAGAATTGAAAGTTATTATTTGAAATAAATCCCAGTTACATGCAGACCAGACTTTCAAGTTTATCAGGCTACTTTGCAATGTTTCACACACCGATGGGGCTGACAGCCCTAGTATCTAAGCAAGCCTTTGAGTAGCAGTGAAAGCAGACAGTCCAGAAGTACTCAGAAGTCTGCTGTTCAATAGGAACAACCGACAGCGTTGGTTGACTTTTATTAAATAAGGTAGAAGGGTAGAGATTTCTTGGGAGAAGTGGTGCTGAGCAGTGGAGAGGCCCTGGTAGTGAAGTGTGAAGAACATGTCCTTTAAAGGGGCAGCCTACCTTCAGATCTCAGCTCCTATACATCATGGTTCTCTAACTTAAAGCAGGTAATCTTGTGTCTCACTTGTTTTATCTGTAAGCTGGGGGAAGTAGCCTTGAGAGATACTTAGCCCTTTACCTGGAGTTTAGGAAATACTCAGTAATTGCAAACTGTTGCTGTTTTTGTCATATATATTAATGCTTCTAAGGGTTTTTGTTCTGATTTTTGCTCACTGAGAATATACCTGTACCCACAATAGTGTCTAGACATAGTAGGCCCTTAATACATGAATGAATGATATATATAAAGTACTTGCCATGACACTTGACACATATTAAGTATTCAATACAGAGTGTTATAGGATGTGCTGGGTGTAAACCAGTAGAGATTAGAAGCAGTGGCCAGTGTAATCCACTGAGAGTAAAAGTAGAAATAATTGTAATCATAATAGGTAACACAGACCTAACACAGGTTCTGTGTGCTACATAATTCTAAGAGCTTTATGTGTAGTAATGTACTTCATTCTCATAGCTATCTATTAAGGTAGCTGCTATTATCATTCCCATTTTATAAATGAGGACATTGACATTGATGCAGAGGAACCTGCCCAAGGTCACACTGCTGGTAAGTAGTGGCATTGGGATTTGAGCTCAGGAAGTCTGATCCAGAGGCCTTTTTCCAGTGCTTTTTTTGAGAATCCACTGTGTGCCAGGCACTATGCTATTATGCAGACATGTCCCCTTCCCTCATGGAGCTTATATCTCATTGAGGGAGATAGTCAAAACACCGGTAGTAAATAACTAATGACCGAGAGTACTGTCTGAACAGAAGAGGGTCCTGCTGTAAATTGAGTTGTAAGGGAAGGTCTTTTTTTAAACCATCTAAGCAGTTTTTATTCATTAATATTCATAAATACACACAGCAACTTCATTAGAGATTTCAGTTTTCCTCTTCAATTTGGATGTGGAGTATTAGGAGAGCCTTTTGCATGTCAAAGTACAGGGATCAAAGATCACCCCTGCACTGCTTCCTGCATTTACCCGCTAGAAGTAGAAATCAGTTATGTGGAAATGATTATCATATATATTTTCTCTATTCCTTTTTAATGTACACAATGTAACAAGAGTGACAGACCTAAAATTACAATCACCAAACAAACCCAAGATTCTTGTGTCTACTTTCATTGACATATACAGCACAGAGGACATTGTCTACGAATTGGGATGTCATCAAAGAGGATGTGGGGGAGGCTCATTTCCTTTATTACCCTCTTTTAAAGTTAGGTTTTCAAAAGGATCATCTAAAGCAGGGGTGTCAAACTCATTCTCACGGGGGGCCACATCAGCCACATCAGCCTCGCAGTTGCCTTCAAAGGGTCGAATGTAATTTTAGGACTGTGTAAATGTAACTATTCCTTAACACTTAAGTGAGAGCTTGGTGCTGCTGCTGAGTAGAAACAAGGTGCTGGGCCAGGTAACTGCCTGTGGGCCTTGTGTTTGCCACCTCTGATCTAAAGGCATAATATCTACATAGCCCATAGCACCAAAATCAGCCAGCTCCCAGAGGAGGGTCTTTCTGCTAGAAAGTAAGCTGAGACCTGAAGCCATTCAGGCAAAGCATTTGGTACAGAGTGAGGAGAGTTAGCAAAAGCTCAGACTTCGGAAAGTGATCGGCAGGTTGGCATAATTGTCAAGGAGATTGAAATTCTGGACTGGAAAGTATGCAGAGAAAGCTGTGTCTTCAAGTCCATGCAGGGCCTCCTAAGCATTGGTTTTCCTTCTGACTACATTGGAGAACCACTAAGGGGTTTTGTAATTACACCAGGTGACATTTATGATTTAAAAACATCATGGTGCAGGGGCTGAGGGAATTGGACTAGGTGGAGGGGAGCACAGCCACTGTTTAGATGAAAGATCAGAGAGGACAGTGATGGGGAAGATGATAAAAATAGCTCACATTTATGAAGTACTTTCCACTGTTCTAAGCACTTCACATATATTCATTGGTCCTTCCAGCAACCTGTGAGGGAGGTACTTGTACTTTACCCATTGATAGATGAGGAAAGGGAGGTTAAAGGCTAATAAGTGGCATGGCTGGGATTTGAACACAGCCAGTCTGGCTTCAGAGGCTCTGCCTTGAACTAGGCTCTGCTGACTTACCAAACTAAGTTCTGTCATCAGTGTATCTTACCATCCGTGTGTTCACCTTAGTTGCAGTGAGTGAAGAAGGAAGAAACTATAGAATCACCTTTGGCTTTCTCACTCTTTTACCTCCCCATGCAGTGTCCTGAGGTCTTTGCAGGGTCCTCCATAGCAAGTCTTCATTTTCCCTCATCTTTGTCAAACTTGTATCTCATTCTGACCTTTGAATCAAGGTCACCTTGGAGATCACCCTTCCCCTCTTACCTAAGTGGAACCAAGAGTTACTTTTTGTATCATATACCCTCCTTGCTTAAAATGTTGGGTTCTCCCTGGCTTAGCATAGAGCTTAAACTCTGAAGCACGGGCCTGACTCTGCACTAGCAGCCCTCTTCTACTGTTCCTCTCCCTTTCATTGCTTACAGGGAGGAGGAGTGTGTGGTCAGCAGTAGGAGAAAGAGTCTGCTTGCAGGTTAAAATCACATTGTAAAATAGTTAGTATTTGGTGTACAGCAAGGTCTGTCCAAAAAGTATCTAGCCATGTACTGTGAAAAATAGAGACATTGATTGAAAAAAGATTCAAGATACAAGAAACATTGTACACAGGACAGTGACGCTCAGTCCCCTTCAAAGTAGGCACCTTAGGACCTCACATAGTTCTTCCAGTCGCTATCAGCTGCCCCATTTTATTTTCCTGAATCTCACAGACGGTCTGAAATCTCTTCCTTTTCAAAAGTGATTTTAGTTTTAGGAAAAGCCAGAAGTTTCAGGGGACCAAATCTGTGCTGTAGGGGGGCTGAGTCACCTGGGTGATTTGATGTTTTGACAAAACACTCTGCATGAGATGTAAAGCATGAATGAGCACATTTTTGTGAGGAAGCTGTCCATCACCAGTTGCCCATAGCTGTGGATTTCTGAATCATCTGAATAGGTTCCATGGAGGAATGTTCAAGCTTAAGGCAAAATTTGATGCAGATTTGTTGCTTCACTCACTCGGTCATTTTGAATGTGACAGCCACACAGTACATGTGCTCACTCAATAACATCTTCTACCACCCCCACTGACTAGTATAGTGAAGTCATCGTTTATGCATTCCAGTCCACTCTCCTTGGCTGCCAGGTTCCATCGATGACACTCAAACCATTCTCATTATATTATATTATAACAATGACTGGACTTATTCTGGACAGACCTTGTATATCAATCTCCTATGAGTTTAATCACAGCAGACATGTCAATGTGTGTATATTTTGTCTTTTTGGTTTTTTGCCCACATTTAGTGAGTGTTTACTGTCTACTTAGCACTGAGTGCTCTTCATGGATTAGTTTATTTAATTTTCACAATGGTGCTATGAAATACATATCCTGAAAACTTTATTTTATAGATGAGGAGAATGAAGTTTCAAAGTGTTTAAGTAATTTAACCATGTTCACATAGGTAGTAAGAGGAAGGATAGGGACCTGAAGTCAAGAAGTCTGCCTCCAAAATTGCCCTTAGTTACTGCACTGCTCACACTAGAAAAAGAGAATTGGCCAAGGTATAATGTGGAGAATCAGACTCTGAAACATGAAAGTTTACAAGAAATTGCTTGCTAGAATGGGACCATGTGTTCAGGGAAACATTCTCATTCTGAACTTTTGTTTCGCTGAGTGGCATTCCCAATTCTAGTGGATGACTGACTCTGTCATTAAATGACCTAAAGGCACAATTATAACCTTGATTGATGATGGCACCACAGGGACTTAATTGAATACTGCAGTTATTATCCATCAAATAACAGTTAACACTGCTGCTTTCCATCAAAGCCAGGTAGGCTTTGCTAGGCACTCTCACTAGAGCAGAAAATAAGACAGACATGAAATTCAGGCTCCTGGGAGTAGAATAAGGCTCACACAACTACATGGGTATTTATAAATGGGATGTTGCCATTTGAGTCAGTTCTCTGAGCACATGTACCTGGGCCCTGCCTAGCCAAGTCTTAAAAGAAGTGACATTGAGGCTGAGACTGAATGAAATAAGCAGCAAGCCAGCTGTAAAGATCTGGAAGAAGTGAGTTCCAGGCAGAGAGAACAGCAAGCACCAGGGTGCTCTGACAGGAGAGAGCATGTTGTGTTTCAGAAACAAAACGATGGACGAAAGGGCCAGATGCAGAGAGGCAGGTTCAGGCTGTTTAAGACCTTGTGGGCCACATCACAAATCTAAATTTTTATCCCAAGAGCACCTGGAAGTTATGGAAGAGTTCCAGATTAGTCATTACTTCAAACACACTGAAAGCCCACTTCTCAGGATCTGTGCTAGGTAAGGCAAGGAGGCTGCTGTCAGACATGACTACAGAGGTGTCTCTTTATAAATCGCCATTGATAAATCAGGAGTCAGTGATTTGAAGGGCCGTAATGGAGGTGTGAATGGTATGAGGAAGAGAACAGTAGAGAGGGCCTTAGAGGTGGTTCTTACTGAATGATGGGAATTCCAGAAAGAAGAGGGAAAAGCTTTTCATACTACAAAATGGTTCTAGCCAGTAGATGGGATTGTGGGGGAACAAGTCAGGCCCTGAGAAGGCTGAGACCATCTTGAAACTGGAGCAGGTTGGCTCACATTGGAAAGATGGGAGGAGCCAGAGTGCTAGGGTCCTTGCTTGTAGATGGGCTGGTCAGGGGTCCAAGCCCAACTTTGGAGCCAGCAGAGGTCTTCAAGAAGAGCAATGGCATTTGGCAACAGTGGAGGAGGCTGAAGACAGAAGAAACTGCCCCTGTGAGGACCTCTGTCCTCGGTATGGAGTTTATGTGGGGGCCACCAAGGCCCTGACCTCAGAGCACTAGCTGTGAGAGTGGCATGAAGGAGACAGATTCTGGCAGCGCTTTGGGGAAAATGTTGGGAACTACCTGGCCTTGTGAGCCCAGTAGATCTGGGTTCAGATCTTGACTCTGCCACTTACTAGCTTGTGAGATCTTAGTGTCGGTGTGCCTTAGTTTCCCGAGCAATGCAGTAGGGGTGCATGACTCCCATCTCACAGGTTGTGGTGGGGAAATTGAGTGAGCTGTTCCTAGGAGCTTCTATGCTTTTGTATGAATTCTTTTAATTCTTTCTACCCTGTGAAGTGTTGGTAAGTCAGGTAGTATGATCTTTACCATCCGACAAACAAGGAGACTGAAAATTTCAGAGGTTACAGAACTTGCCCAAGGTCACATTGTATTCAGAATAATAGAGAATAGCCCATACTGTTAACCATTTTGCTTAAAATACCTATGACACAGTAACTGACTGAGGAGGGGACAGGAACAGCACTTCGAAGAGATGACAGCTGAACCAGAGATCTGATGTGTGAGAATGCACCAGGCACCTTATGAAGAGTGCAAGGGCAGAGCCTGGCTCTAAAGAGCTTCCTTGTTCTAAGGAGATAATGGAGAGGTCAGTGTGCCTGGAGTGGAGCGAGCAAGCTAAGGAGACAGGAGCAGGGAATAAGGGGACAAAGAGATAGTGCAAGGTAGACATACACCTGGTCGGGCCTTAGGGGTATGGGAAGGGCTAGGATTTTACTCCAAGGAGAGTGGGAAGCCACTGGATAAATTTTAACAGAGAGATGATGCAGAGAACTTCAAAGAATCATTCTGGCAGCTGTGTGGAAGGGATTGTACACTACCTGGGCGACTTCTTCCATAATCCATTGGAAAGGTACTAGTGACATGCTGTCTAGCGGTGGCCTAGATAATGGAGAAAAGTGGACAGAGGTTTTAGAGTAGAGATAACCAGACCTGCTGGTGGTCTGGATGTGATGAGGAAAAGAGAAGTCATATATGATGTATGGGTTCTTAGGTTGAACTGTTGGGGTAATGAATAATATCTTTTACCCAAAGGAGGAAGGATTTTGAAGGGTGGGGAACAAGGTAAGGTAGAAAGTGGAAGTTCCATTTGAGATGTGTAGAAGACATACAGATGGCACTGTTCAGTATACAACTGGATATGTGAATCTAGACGAGCTTGGGAAGGCGTCTGGGATAGAAATGTGGGAATCATTGGCATGTGCAATAGAAGTTTGGGAGCAGGGTAGAAAGGAGACAACCCAGGGTGTTGCAAATGTGAGTTACTTTACTATAACACTCAAGTTTTGTTGATGGACACAATCCTCAAAATAGGCATAGCAGCACCAAATAATTGAATATATTTGCTCCTGTTCAATGTCTAATTTCAGGAAGAGGTCTTCATTCTGCATGTTATCATGGAGATTCTGCACACAGGTGTTCACGTGTCTGTGTGCTTAAATTAAACCCATTTTTCCTACTCGCTGGCCTGGGGTCTACAAAGTATGTGGTGGCCTAGATGTGGGTGCTGAGCCACTCGCTAATTGGAAGATTGGGGTGACCTGAATCCTGAGGAAGATTCAGGGCTTATACACAATAAAATCTATTCTTTTAAATTAGTTCAGAGTCCATGGGGTCAGGTACAATTTTTGAACATTTTATTATTTTAAGGTATATAATGGTTTAAGTTGTACATTTAAAGTATATTTTGTAAGTTGTTTTTTTTAACTTAGTAAAAACTTGTTTTTATCAACTCTGTTTTGTTTTCAGTAGTAAATCAAACGTTATCCTCTTTGCATTTGAGCAAGGTCCATATGTTAATTTGTAGATGGGCTGATTGTGAATTTATGCTTTAAAAATATTCACAAATATATACTGTATCTCACAAAAAATTATTTCATTTTCTCTGTTGCCACAACATTCCACACTCTGTTTCTGTTGCTAAGGCCTCTGGAATGTCCCAGTGCAGAAAAAGGATATAGAATTCTTTTTTTTTTTTCTGAAGGCATTTTATTTCAATTATTTTGTGTCATCTAGCTTACTTCCAAATATGGATATCTGAAAGTAAAGAATTTAGAAAGCTAAAACTAAATTTGCTTTAGATTTTTATAACCGGAGCTTGATTTCATAGGGTAGCGTGGAAGAGATATAAGTACACCATGTGTCTTCCACAGGAATTCCCTGTGTGTGCACATACCTGTAAACGTGCGCCCACACAGGCTGTTCAGGGAGATGTGGTATGCTAGTCAGAAACTAAGAACTGAGCTCACAGGTAGTGCAAGCCTGAGTTTGCATGCTGTTTGTACTTTCTTGCTGGGTGATACTAGATAGGTTCACATGTCCATCAGTAAAGTTAGGATTATATTCAAGGATAAAACATAAAAAGTGCTTAGCACAGGACCCAGCAAAGTAGTCTCTCAGGAAATGCTACTGTTTTACTATTACAGTTATTATTACTGCAAATAATCTTAAGTTATGGAGAAATTGAGCTTTTTACAGAAGCATAGATTTTTGGTCCCTTACAGAATGACTGCTAGCTGCTTAGTTTTATTAGTGTTTTGTATCTAACAAAATGATCAAAGGAATCAGAGCAAAAAATAACAATTTTCTACATAATTATCATTGTGGCCAGTTGAATCCCTATGATTTGAAAGGATTGGTGCAGTTTTTTATTTTTTTTAAATTGCCTTTTTTATGAGGCAGCAGTGGTGTTGGCAAAGAGATGTATTTTAAACAACATTGTTGGACATTGAGTGCTGTAGGAAACCATGCAGACTAGCACATCAAAGAGGCCTAGATCTGCACATGCTTTAATACTGTTTTAACTACTATTTATTAATAAAACTAATTAATATTATTAAGGAGGCTGGAGATTTGATGTTATAGACATTTCAGTTGTGCTGTTTCTGTAAGTCAGATTTTCCTTTTTTATTTGTCCTGTATCGGGAGCATTTAGCTCAGAGGTAGGTATATGGAACTTAAGGTAAAACTATTTTGAATTTTTATTTTTAAAAATAAACTGTCGAGAAACTATAGCCATGGAAAATGCTTTCATGGAAAATAGCACATTGTTTGGCTCATTTTTTATTAAATTATTAGTCTTCATCAGAGAAGCAGTAGTCTAGTGGACTTATGCTATCTAATCAGTTTATGCAGTCAAAGGTGTCAGCCCTGGCATTTCAAATTATTGGGAATGGAATCTGGAAGGAATTTGTAGAAATCATATTTCTGTGCTCTTCAAGGGACCAAAACCAAGCCATTGCAGTGAGTCAGAATTGAATCCCAGCTCTTGACTTAAAGTGTTTAACTTCTTTAAATCTTACTCTATGCTAGTAACTGAATTTAGATTAATGTATTATGTGAAATGCCATGTTTGTACAGAAGTTCCGTCTGTCTAGTGGCATCAAGTATGTAAGCAAAAGGACTAGAGATTATTGCAACCTGAAAAAAAGAGTATAAAAATAATTTTCTTTGTATTGCGTGCGAACGAAATCAGCAATTTTACTCTTTAGTGAAGCCTCTGCTTCCTTTCTTAACTGTTCATAGAACTCAGAGACCAGATGGCTGGAATAGAATGCATAGTTAGAGGGATAAAAGCACTAGATGGTACAGCTTTGTGAATTGCTAAAATTAGCAGTTTATACAGTTGCAAATTCCTTCCCCATAACCATTGGTAGAGTTCATCTAAAATTGTTTTATTGTACAATGTATTCATTATTTGCATTTCAATATATTTGTCATTTTTACCTCATACCAATGGTTTTGGGTGCATTTTATTTTAATCCTTTGTAACAGTGTTTTTGTAATCCTGATTCAATTTCTTTCTTAATAGTCATGGTATGCCACATCAGTTACTTTTAAATTGCAGTAACATGTGTCCTGGTGCAGTTTATCTTAAGGTAGCTCCTTTAGAAAGCATGGCCACCCCAAATGGTTTCATATTGATCAGAACCACGTAAGTAAGTGATGCTCTCTTTTTTTGTTGCAGACATGCCAATATTTGGTCTCTGTCCAGCCCATGATGATTTCTACTTGGTGGTGTGTAATGATTGTAATCAGGTTGTCAAACCACAGGCATTTCAATCACATTATGGTAAGTGCTTAATCATTTAAAAGTCACTATTGGAGGATAAAAGGGTAAAGCAGGATTAAACTGGAGGCCAGTGACAGCCCAGGCAGGATATGCTATCCCCCCCTTCAGGAGGTAGGCTTTCTCATTCATTGAAGGGGTTAATGCCTATCAGATGTTGGGTATTTTCTAAATTTTATTGAAAGTGATGTTCATTTTCCAATTTTTATTAGGCAGGGAGTATATTTTTAAAAATATAATATATTTTATATTTTATAAAATTACTTTTGAAATATTATATCAGTATAATAAAAGGTTTCTTTACTTATAGATCTCGAGGTTGGTAATTTAGTGGCAGGTAAAATTATAAATATACACACAAAATGGAGACATGGCTTTTTTTTTTTTTAAGAAATGTAATTTTGAAACTTCCAAGTTTAGAGTTCTGAATCTCTTTATGTCATGTTCTAATTTGTGAGTGTTAAAGCTGTGACATCTTCCCTATCAGAATTGCACATGTACTTAAAATGATGCATTGTGACTTTAAGGGTTTCATGAGTTCAAGATATCCCTGGGCTTCAGTCTCCAAGCCTGTTGTCTGGGTGTTTAGTCCTAGGAGCATCCAAATGAGGTCTTCTCCATTACCATAATGCCACTTAACATGTTTAAAATAAAATTCTGATCACAAAGCTTAGTTTTATACTCAGTTTGGTTCAATAAAAATTCAGAAATATTCGAATACGCACATCGTAGTATGATTCCTACCTCCATGGAGTTTAAAATCTAGCTGAAGAAATTGACAAAACTAACTAGAAACATTTTTTAAAATAACTGCAAGTTATTTCCTCATTTTCCTCACTACCCCAATGCTAGCTTGAGATGGAGAATACCAGTGGGGTACTTCTGTAGATAATGTTTAAGCAAAACCTCTGAGAAGGTGACCCTGGTGACCTGAACCCTAAGTGATGAGAAGGGAGCCATCCATGTGACCATCTGAAATAAGAGCATTTGACATAGAAGCAAGAGCTGGTGCACAGACCTGAAGAAGGCCAGTGTGACTAGAGGGTACATAGTGAAAAGAAGTAGAGGCTAGAGAAATCTGGCCTTGTAGGCAGGTACCCTGATTGTGCACAGCCTTCTAGGCCAGAGTAGGAAGAAGCTTGTGAGCTGTTATAGGGTTTATGTAAGGTAGTAACACAGGCCCATCTCACTTGTACCTTGTGGGAGAAGAGTAGAAGCAGGGAGAATAGTTAGAGTCAGGAGATGATAATAGAATAAGGCTTAGGTAGGGCAGTAGAACTGGGGAGACAGCATAGCTTTGAGATGCATTGTAAAGCTGAAACGTACAGAGCTGTTGTCAGGACAGCAGTTGTTTTAAGAGTGATACCATAATCAACATCCCACCATTTTTTCCCAAGGAATAAATCTTTCATGTAATCATAAGAAGGTTCTTTGAGTTTCTGCTTCTGAGTGAGGCCCTGGGGCAGGTAGAGAGAATACAAAGATGAATAAGATATTGTCGATTGCCAAGTATTTTGGAGTTAGGATTTTGAAGCTAGATTAGACTATATTTAAATTTAAACTGGCAAGAACCATAGGTTAGTTCTTTGCTTTGAGCAAGTTTTCCAACCTTGGTTTTCTTTGTTATAATATGGGAATGGTAATAGCAACCTCATAGATCCTGGTGAGGATTAAATGAAACAACATGGATAAAGCTCCTCATATAGTGCCTAACACATAATAGGTATGAGAGAGAGATAAAGGTACAGTTGTATGTGGATATAGTAAAGTATGTGTCTGAAGTCATAAAACAGTCCAAGGGTTTAAGAATAAAGAAGAGAACAGATACTTCTTGTTGAGTAATTCAGAGAAGCCTTCTTAAGCGTTTTTACAATAAGCTATTCCAAAGAGTAGAATGAATTCTTTTCCTATGTGCATTTTCCCCTCAATTTTTAGGTATATAATACCTGTGCATTGTGGAAAACATAGGAAATACTTTTATAAAATCACCTGTATTTCCCTAAAACGGGAAGTATGTTGATGGGGATAGACAGGGCTGCCACATACAGTCACATAATTTGTGCACTGAACAGCCATATGTGGTGGCCCCTGGTTGGCAACTGTGGTGACATGACCAAGTGCAGAAGCAGAAAATTCCAGACTGTCTGAAATGGACTGTTTGAGTCTCCATTGGCAGGAACTGATGTACCATGTGTGCAAGAGCTGTGTGCAAAGGCAGGCTGGGACTAGCTCAGAGAGCCTCAGTGCTCATCAGATACCTCTGGCCTTGATGTGTTAATGGGACCTGTTAACAGGTTTTTTAGGCCCAAAGTGATGTGACTTAGTAGTCCTTGGGGAATGATGGGTAGAGTGCACTGGGAGTGAGGGGGGAAGAAGGGGTGAAAAACTGCGGTTTAGATCAAGGCTTGCTTAAAGATGTGGCTTCTTACAGGACTTCCTTAGGCAGAAAGAGGACTTCTTGGTTTTGTCTTCCCAGAGACACTTCACACAGCTATTATAGCACTTATAGAGACGATTTTCTTTATTTTTCTCTGTCTCTCTTAGAACATCAGTGTATAGTAGGGATTGGGGAGGAACATCTTAAAATCCTTTTTCTACTCTTTTTTTTCTACCAGTAACTAGTACACACAAAGCACGGTGTGTCATGGATCCTGGCTCCTGGGGTCCACGGTGTTATGGACGAGATGAGAAAAATTCACATGGACTGCTGAGTCCTGTGGAGGAAAGGGGACAGCACAGCTTCTCTCTCCAGGGGAGAGTGCCTTGGAGCACCTCGGCCACTCTCTCGGAGGGAGGGTGCCTTGACCCTTGCCTTGACAGGCTTTTATTGGGTTCAATTTGCACAGGAACACAGGGTGTATATGTAAAGCTCATCAGTCATTGTCAGGCCGAAATTAGTAAACAATAGACAACATTCAAAGAACTCTGAGGGCTTATTCTAGGTCAGGGTCAGATAGTTAAAGGACCATAAAACTTTGGGGAACAAACTCACTTCCTGCTTAGACCCTTATCATTTAAATTGAGGGTATTAGCAAAGTAGGTTTCATAGGATTTTATGCATTCTTTCTCAGGCCTGATCACCTTAGGGAACCCACCCATTCCAGCACAGCCATGCCCACTGCCAGCATTGTTTCAGCCTTAAGGCATTGTTTCTAGCTTAAGTCAGGCAGGGGAAGTGAGGCAGCCAAGAGATAAGGAGACTTCTTGCAGATAGAATGAGAACTCAGGCTCTGTCAAAGCCAAGGGGCAAGGGTCCTCCATCACCCCCTTTTTCTATAGCCCCCCCAGGTCCTTCCCTGAGGGCCCCTTCCTGACCATGCCTGTCTTAGGTTGTCCCTCTTTTGAGGAATCTTACCCATCATTGGCTAACCAGTCATCTGCCCAAGGCCAAGCAGGGTGAAGAGAGGGGGCAGAGGTGGTCCCCCTACAAGGAAGATAAGCTTTGTCTCCTAAGTGGCTTATGGTCCCAAGGTCCTTTACTCAGCTGTAGCCATGGGGGATTACAGCTTCTGAAAACAGGCAGGGCAGTTTCCCAACAATAGTGTCTTCTGATAAGACACTTGTCCAATAACAAAGGAATTGTGGTAACTTCAAATATGTAAATGAGAAGGTATGAATTTGAAGATTCACACAGATGCCTTCTGTGGCTGCTTAGGAAATGTGACTGATAAAGCCGCTGGATGGGGCACTTTAGTCCCTCTAGTGGTAAGGGAAATATTAATATTGTGGGAGAGAGGAGAGTCCTTGGCAGAAAGATGATGGCCAAGTGCAGGATTTGGCTGGGAAATGTAGAAGGTGTTCCATCCTTGAGGCAGAAGCCAAGAAGAGGGCTGATGGGGTAAACAAGAGGTTTAAAGATAAATAGGTGTGAGGGGTTGGGGACATCTGTGTGAAGTAGAGGGAGGCACCATTGGTGGCTCTGGAGTGGTTTGAGTGTGACACCCTACTCACCTGGAGGGAAGGGGAGGTGGGCATGTTCCCCAGAACCAAGAACCATTCCCAAGGCTGCCAGTGGGTGTCCTCTGTCTTTTGGGATAGGGGTTATAACAGTAAAAAAGTAGTTTGGGAATACATTCTCTTTTTTTGTTATAATTTCATTCTTATTCATTTGCTCTCCAAAGTGAACACCAAAAAAGCTTTTTCAAATTCAAAAATTTTCCCCCCAATTTTTTGTTTTTACTGTATTAAGAAGAACCTATTTTACTTTCCAATCTTTGATGAAATTGGTCAAAATGTATGGGAAGTTTTCTCTGAATTCATGTGTTGCTAATATTCATCTGTGACTTTTATGAAGAAATGAACAGTTGCTACAAAATCCAGCAGACAGTTCCTTTAAAACCACTACCACAAGCACATAGAAGGAAGCTACCAAGGACATGAGGCTGGTGAATCAGTTTGTGTTGGTGGTAATGTTCTGAATTGGTGAGCAGCTTATTAACCAGAGCAAGAGGCTATAAATTTTTTGCTAGCTGAGCTGCCTTTTTGGGAATTAACAATTAATCAGGATTTCCATGTGAGCAATAATGTTAGTGACATAGTGTCATTTTTGGCATTTCCAGTTTCACACGGTCTGAGGTCTGATTGCTTTCGTAGTGTAGGTTGCTTGCTTTCTTGGAAACTGTGTACTATGCTTTCCTGATGTTGTTCTAATGTTCTGAAATAGTCCAGCATGCCTTATATTTCTCTTAAAGTTACTCAGTATTTCTTAAGAGCAAGATGTTACTTACTGCTAATTGCAGATTTAAAAATACAGTAATCTGGCTTCCGGCCAGGATGGAGATGTGGGCGATATACTTTGCTTCCTCACACAACCAAAAGAAGGATAACTACTGATTGAAAAACAAAAACAACCAGAACTGCCAGAAAATCAAACTGTATGGAAGTCCAACAAACAAGGAGGTAGAGAAGAAACATTCATCCTGACTGGTAGGAGGGGCAGAGATGGGAACCTGGGGGCAGTGAGGACACGCAACAAGGTAATAGCTGGCAGACCTGGCAGGTGAGATGGTGGCTGGTGGACCAGGATATCCCACATTCACGTGCAGCTAAGCCAGAAGGAACAACTGTGGAGAAAGAGACAGACTGTAACCCAGGGTTCCAGGGTGGTAGACTAAAGTGTCAAGACCTATGGCTGTAAAAACCTGTGGGGGTTGAGGCAGCGGGAGAAACTCCTGGCCTCACAGGAAAGTCCATAGAGAGGCCCATGGGGTCCTAGAGCATATACAAACCTACCCACCTGAGAATCACCACCTGAAAGGCCACAATCAGCTGGTGGGAAGCGAGGGAAGTGACTAAAAGCAGGACAAGAGCCAAGCAAGTGGCATTGTTCCCTCTTGGGCCCCTTCCCCACATAGAGTGTGAAAACTCTCTATGGTTGCTTATGAAGAACATCTTCATCTTTCATCGTATCTTATATAGACATGTGGTGATCTTTACCTAGGTGAAATAAATGAGTGATGTTAATTCAGCTCACACAGGTACCATATTTAGAATCTCTGTAATCAATTGAAACACAACTGGAGTATCAGCTGTTGAGCTATTTTGCGTCAGAATGATTAGACTGACCCACTCATTCACCTTTTGGCTTAGCTCTGAGTCCCAGAGCAAGGGCTCCATAGTCACATGTGCCTCTGCCACCTCTTTCCAGTTTTAATCAGTTGGCCTCCATCCATCTTCATGATTTGTTTACTTAATTATACTTAATATTTTTTCTTGAGGTCAAATCGCTTATATTGAAATAAATCTTTTGCCCAAAAAAAAGAAAACAAACAAACTGTGCCCCCCCCAAAAAAAACCTTACTATAATCATCAATGGGAAAATTAATGTTGTTTGCTCTGGATGTTAAGTATAAAAATAAACTCAGTGAAAAGATGATTAAATTTTTTGATGCTCTTGCAAACGCCAGCTCTGAGCCTAGGAACTTGCTGCCTTTGTTGAAAAGGAGATAGCAGTTGTAGGCAAGTGTTATGTACAAGGTAATATGAAGGTATCAAAGGAATTGAAAAAGATTTGGAAAAGGAGTAAGTTTTCACTTGCAATTTAATTTATGTTGGGGAGTGATAGCTACTTATGTTTTGGGGAACACCAGCTTAGGCTACTGGATTTGGTTTCCTCTTACATCTAAGGAGCTATCTACTGAGGTCAGCCCTAGCCAGTGCCATACCTGGGAAGCAGAATTCTCCAATCTCATGTTGGTCTGCAAAAGGAATCCGAATAAACACCCCTTGCCATTGTCAGTTGATTTTATGTATTGAGCCCCTACCAGATGCTGGCAGTGGCTTGTGAGTCTGACCTCAGTGTAAAACATCTTCCCCTTTCTCAGACCTCTGTTCACAGAGAGGGATGTCATAATGTGGCTTTTCCATGACCTTGTGAAACACTACTGCGATCTTAGAGCGTTCTTCACTTGTATAAATTCTATTTTTTTAAATGTCCTTTTTATCAGAGGATGAGTAAATTAGAAATTACTCATGCTTTTTAAAGCTAATTAATTGGTTTCAAAGAACGTTAGTATAAGAGCAAAATGAATCTTACTCTTTGAGATCCAGTGGGCTGATTCTGGCAAAAATGCAGGTGGCCATTGTTGACATTTCACATATTTGTGTCCAGTGACTGCCATCCTATAATTAATCTACATCACAAAGCAGAAGTTTCGCTGTTTAATGAGTAGCTCCCTCTCTTTTTGTCATTTGATTGACTTACGAAGGGAGTGACAGCATCAGGTATTTTTTAATGAGTGATTTTATTTGGCTATTAAGTAACTTTGGAAATAAAGAAAAATTCTCTTTTCTCTCCAGTGTGCCAGCTAAATTTGGCTGCTAAATTTTTATAATCTAGATACTTTCTACTTTGAAACATCAGTGGTAGTTAATCTTTTCAGGATTGTCATTTATTTAAAAGTCCACAGACTAATGATAATTTTTAGTAGCACTCGAAGATTTACAAAACATTTTGCAGGTATTATCTCATTTCTTATTCTTAGAGACCCACTAAATGAATAGTTTTATTCCCAGTTTACAGATCAAACTCCTAAATTAAATTTCATTCACACAGATAAAATGTACCAGGCCAGGTTTTCTAACTGCTTACTTCTATTGCTCTTGCGTATGATAAGGATGTATAGAGTTAAAAGAAAATCCAGAGAAGATGTAATGAGTTTCACCTGTCACAAAACTATCATTAGTGACATTTTCTAGCTCATTTTAGCTCAGGTAGAATTTTAATTTTGTTTGGAGTAGCTGGGTCTGCATTATAAACCCATTACCTCAGAGAGAACATTTAGAAATTCAAAAATGTAATGATAGTAGGTAGATATTTGATTTAGCACAGTCCTTGGATTTCTCTTCAGACTGTTTTCTTACTTTATTTAACCCTAAGTCATAGTAGCTAGCTAAAGCCAAACTTCTCTTTTTGTTCCAGGCTCATGACATTTTGTAGCTTCTTTAGAGAATTGGTTGGCATATTTATTTCTGAAGTCAGTATAAAAATTGAAATTTGTTGCAAAGCCAAAAATATACTTGGCTCTTTTGCTGCAGAGACATATGCCGAGCCTTTTTCTCCAGCAGTCGGGCTGAGCTAGGTAGGGAAGGGAGCCAGCCAGAGGAGGCCATCAAAACAGGAACCGTGTCAAGGTGGATGTTAGTTTAACTCTCAAAGGAAATTCCCAGTCGAGCCTTTGCCCTAAACTTCTTGTCACTGAATAGCACGATGTAAAATCAATGCAGTGAATTCAGTTTTTCTTTGGCATAAGCCAAATAGTGCTAATATAATTTTAGCTTTTTTTTCTGTCATGTAATAAGCAGGCATCTTTAAATGGTGTTATTTTTGCCATTTGTAAGAGTAACATTTTCCTTTTTTATTAAAATATGTATTGATTTTCCTCAATACATATTGAAATCTGTGCCTTTATCAATGTCAGTGTCTTTGAGGTTTCTTTGAAAAATAAACTGACAGTGATACTATTCATGTATTTAACAAGTATTTATTGTTACCTGCTATCACAGGCATTGCTCTCCACTGGACTACAAAAGCAGTGTCTTTGATTTCATGTAGCTTATATTCTGTTTAGGGAGGGTGTCACAAGAAAGACAAAGTTATGTAAAATAAAATTATTTCAAGCAGTGATAAATGCTAGGAATGATACGAAAAAGAATTGGTTGGGGCAAGATGTTTTAGATAAAGCTAGTCAAAAAAAGCTGCTCTGAGAAGTTGATATTTAAGCCCAGTGATGAAAAAGAGCCAGCCATTTGAATATCTGGAGTACCAGTGTTCCACATAGAAAAGAGTGCAAAGATCCTGAGGTAGAAAAGCATTTGGCAGAAAGGCCAGTGAGGAGGTAGGAAAGCAGTATGCAGGAGAAGAGTGGTCCAGGTTGAGGTTGGAGAAAGAGGGGCTGGAGCCAGAGCATTTTGGGCCTTGTGAGCCACTAAAGGAATCAGGATTGGATCGTGCAGGCAAAACTCACCAGAGGGCTTTGACTAAGGAAGCATCTTGGTATGATTCAGGTTGGTCTGTGGAACACAGGGGGCAAGATTAAAAACTTGGAGACCAGTTGGAGGGTTGTACTGCACTAGTCCACGTGACAACTGGATCAGGAGAGAAAGCTTGATTAAGATTGTAGCAGTAGAGGCTGAGAGGTATGGCTGGAATAGGAATTTTCAAGGAAGTAGAAAGCCAGGGCCTGCTGCTGGATTTAGGGGTGAGCAATATGGGAAAAGAAAGGATGAGGAATTACTCATGGGGTTTTGGCTCAAGCAACTGGATGAATTTACTTAGCTTGTGGATCATGGGTTTGTTCTTTCAATTTGTGTATGGGTTTTTTTTTTTTTTATGAGGTGTACTGAAGCCTTGATATATTATTTAGTTCGGTAGACATTTTCTAAAGATTGTAGGGGTAGAAAATATTAGTACAGAGATGCCAGACTTTGGGGTCATTTATTCATTTCAGGATTTTTTTTAAAAATTTTTGTAGTGAAACAGTATAAGCTAGAAAACAAAAGAGAATGTGTACACTTCTCTGGAACTTCTCATGCTCTCATTTGAGTAACAAAGACTTACTGAGTAAAAACCCCAAAATATGTATTTTTATTTTTTATTGTTAACAGTAGTAATATACATTATAAAAATTACCAACAGCAAGAGGATAAGTATTCAATCAGAATGAATATAAAGCTTCTCCACATTTCTTTTTAGGGGTAGGGTACAGTTTGGCATGTATTCGTNTCATTTATTCATTTCAGGATTTTTTTTTTTTTAATTTTTGTAGTGAAACAGTATAAGCTAGAAAACAAAAGAGAATGTGTACACTTCTCTGGAATTTCTCATGCTCTCATTTGAGTAACAAAGACTTACTGAGTAAAAACCCCAAAATATGTATTTTTATTTTTTATTGTTAACAGTAGTAATATACATTATAAAAATTACCAACAGCAAGAGGATAAGTATTCAATCAGAATGAATATAAAGCTTCTCCACATTTCTTTTTAGGGGTAGGGTACAGTTTGGCATGTATTGGCATGTACTCTTGGAAGCTTTCTCTTTTTTTTAACATTTTATTGATTATATTATTACAGTTGTTCTATTCCCCCCCTTCATTCCCGTCCACCCTGCACACCCCCTCCTCCACCACTCCCCCCTTTAGTTTATGACCACATGTCTCAAGTTCTTTAGATTCTATATTTCCCCTATTATTGCCCTCCCCCCTATCCATTTTCTACCTACTGTCTATGCCATTTTCTGTACCTTCTCCCCCTTTCTCTTCCTCCCCACTCCCCTGTTGCTAACCCTCCATGTGTTCTTCATTTCTATGGTTCTGCTCCTGATCTAGCTGTCCTCTTGGTTTGCTTTTGTTTTAGGTGTGGATGTTAATAACTGTGAGTTTGCTGTCCTTTCACTGTTCATATTTTTATCTTCTTTTTCTTAGATAAGTCCCTTTAACATTTCATATAATCAGGGCTTGGTGATGATGAACTCCTTGAACTTGACCTTATCTGAGAAGCACTTTATCTGTCCTTCTATTCTAAATGAAAGCTTTGCTGGATAGAGAAATCTTGGATGTAGGTCTTTGGATTTCATGACTTGGAATACTTCTTTCCAGCCCCTTCTTGCCTGTAAGGTCTCTTTTGAGAAATCAGCTGACAGTCTGATGGGAACTCCTTTGTAGGTGACTGTCCCCCTATCTCTTGCTGCTTCTAGGATTCTCTCCTTCATTTTTATTTTGGCTAATGTAATGATGATGTGCCTTGGTGTGTTCCTTCTTGGGTCCACCTTCACTGGGACTCTCTGAGCTTCCTGGACTTCCTGGAAGTCCGTTTCCTTTGCCAGACTGGGGGAGTTCTCCTTTATTATTTGTTCAAATACGTTTTCCACTCATGGCTGTTTCTTTTCCCCTTCTGGTACCCCTATAATTGGGATATTGGAACATTTAAAGATGTCCTGGAGGTTCCTAAGCCTCTCCTCATTTTTTTGAATTCTTATTTCTTCATTCTTTTCTGTTTGGTTGTTTCGTTCTTCCTTCTGGTCCACTCCCTTGATTTGAGTCCCAGTTTCCTTTCCATCACTATTGGTTTCCTGTGCATTTCCCTTCATTTCAATTAGTTTAGCCTTCATATGTTCCTCTAATTTGTGGCTAAAATCAACCAATTCTGTGAGCATCCTGATCACCAGTGTTTTGAACTGTGCATCTGAGAGGCTCGCTATTTCTTTTTTGCTTAGAGTTATGGGCTCTGGGGCTTTGAGTTCTTCCTGAGCCATATTTTGGACTGTTCGTGCCTGTTCTGTATGAGGAGCAGAGCCCTAGGTGTTCACCAGGGCGGGGCCACTCAGTCTCTGGGTTGTGATGCTGTCTGTCGGGGCGGGGTCAAAGGAAAGCAATGGCGGTCCCCTCTGCTGCCTCCTACCACCCGGGGCCTGGTGGTCCGGTTCACTGTTCACTCTTCTGCTGGTTTATCTGTGCACGAGTGTGTGACCACGGTCAGCCTGCCCCGCACCCACACTGGGTCCGAGATGCTACCCCGGCTGCCTGGGCACCTGGGGTCAGGGGATCCTTCCTGCCCGACCCTGCTCCGCTGCTGGCTCTGCCCCTCTTACTGGTCCCGGTTGACCGGTCCGTTGTTGTGGGACTTTTGTATAGTTCAATTTTCTGTTCTTTGGCTGCGTCTTTGTTTACTAAACCTTTGTCGTATTCAAACTTGGTTGTGGGAGAAGGCACAGTGTTTCCACCTACGCCTCCATCTTGGCGGAACCTCTTGGAAGCTTTCTAGACCTGGGCAGAGCAGTATTTGGCTGCATACTTTTTGTTTCTCATATTCATGCAAAATTAGATTTGTTATAAATATACTTTTAGACAATAATGCACCTTATTTTTCCATGTTAATGTATTACTCCTCTTTTTTGAAAACTGCCTATTATACCACTTTATTAATGTAAATTAATTAGTCTCCAATTGATTTAGATTTTCAGTGTTGCATTATTGCACACAGTGTTTTAAAGACCATTCTCCTTTGGGAATTTCTGTCAGTACTTCAGTCTATTGATTCTCCGAATGGAGGCTGTTCATAGCTGCCCTCCAAGTTAGGATGACTGTGATTCAATGAACTACTGTAACTTGTGATTTGTGTCACCAGGATGAAGCAGTGAAAATGTGAGTTTCCAGCACCATCAATAAATAAATAGTCAATATTCACTGGTGCTGCTCTTGACTTGCCTGCTACATACAGAAATCATTAGGATGGCTGCACTTTGGACTTTAATGGGGACATTTTAGGATATAAATCCATATTTTGGTTATAGTTGCTAAAAGGTGCTTTTCCTGAAAATCATTTCACAAGACTAATTTGTATGTTGACTGGTGAAGATACATACACACCTACTTTTTCAACCCTGTTAAGCTGTGATCTTACATAGAACCAGATGAGGGAGTTTTTATCACTACCTTTTGCTGTAGTACCTACTACCTGGCTGGGATAATTCCTGTCATGTGTGTTCTAGTTCAAGCCCATTAAAAATACTGGTTCAGGGCAAGGGGATAGAGGCTAAATTTAACTATTTCCTTTCTGATCCCAGATTGTGTATATAAAAATCCCAAGTTTTTAGGTTTACTTCTACATTTTGTTTTTTAAAACAACATGTCTTAAATTGAACTTCAAAGAAAGTGCATACCCTTTCCTCTTATGTGTCTGAAAATTAGAGAGAGAAAGATCAGGGATGGTAATTGTCATATTTTAAAATAAGTTAAAATACTGGATTGTCCAAAAAGTTTATTTAGTTTTTTCCATACGATGTCTCTAGTAGTGCTGAGTTGTCATTTGAAACAATTTTATTAGATTGTATTGTAACAGCATGCGTTTCCAAAACCAACCATCAATATTGGTGAGTTTTTTTGTTTTTTTTTTAAAGATTTTATTTATTTATTTATCTTTAGAGGGGAAGGAGAGAGGGAGAGAAACATCAATGTATGGTTGCCTTTTGTGCATCCCCTGCTGGTAGTTAGCCTGCAAGGAACCAGTCTGCAACCCAGGCATGTGCCCTGACTGGGAATCGAACCGCGATCGTCTGGTTCGCAGGCCCGCGCTCAATCCACTGAGCTACGCCAGCCAGGGCTAATATTGGTGAGTTTTCATGTCGCCATTTTAATATTGAAAATGGAAGAATAAATGCAACATTTTCAGAATATTATGCTTTTTTATTTCAAGAAAGGTGAAAACAGCCTTGGCTGGTGTAGCTGGGTGGATTGAGCAGAGACTACTAACCAAAGGGTTGCTGGTTCCATTCCCAGTCAGGGCACATGCCTGGGTTGCAAGCCAGGTCCCCAGTGGGGGCCATGTGAGAGGCAACCACACATTGATGTTTCCCTCCCTCTCTTCCTCTCTCCCTTCCCTTCTCTCTAAAAATAAATAAATAAAACCTTTTAAAAAATGAAAAGAAAGGTGAAAACACAACTGAAATGCAAAAAAAGGATCTGTATAGTGTATGGAGAAGGTGCTGTGACTGACTGTGTCAAAGGTGGTTTGCGAAGTTTCTTGGTACTATTGACATTTGGCCACAGAATTCTTTGCTGTGGGGCTCTCTCATGCATTGGAAGATGCTTAGCAGCATCCTTGGCCTCCATTCACTAAAAGCCAATAGTGGGAATATACAGATCAATAATACCCAGATCAATAAAATTACTGGTGAAAATAAAAAATGTCTTTCATTTTACGGAAAAAACTAAATGGACTTTTGGCCAACCCAGTAGAAACAGTAAACCACCCCACACATGATAGAGTTTTGATTGGTAGTTTCCTAAGATCAAAAGTAAACTTTAGGAAGAAAATTATTTCATTGTTTCTTATGTTTGATATTTTTAGAAGTTAGAATTCCTAATACTAGATTTGTAGTAAGCTGTTGAAAGTTAAGATGTTTCACCACTGTGGCTGTTACCATGCTCAGCTGTGCTAATTGAATCTCAGTTTGCTTAGCCAAACAAATGAAATGGTATTTTAAACAGGGTAACTTGTTCAGTGTAATACCAGAATTTCATACTTTTACATTTTTTTCAGCTCCCTTCACAGTGCATTTTTTAAAATTTATTGATTTTAGAGAAAGGGAGAGAGAAAGAGACACTAATTTGTTATTCCAGTTATTTATGCACTCATTGGTTGCTTTTTGTATGTGCCGTGACTAGGGATAAAACCTCAGCATATCGGACGACACTCTAACCAACTGAACTACCCAGCCAGGGCCACAGTGCATTTTTATGTATTTATTTATTTTTAGAGACAGAAGGGAAGGAGAAAGAGGGAGAGAAACATCCATGTGCGGTTGCCTCTTGTGCACCCTGTACTGGGGACCTGGCCCTCAACCCAGGCGTGTGCCCTGACTGGGAATCAAACTGGCGATTCTTTGGTTCACAGGCCTGCTCTCAATCCACTGATCTAGCCAGGGCTACAGTGCATTTTTTATAACAAAACTTACTAAATCAGTTTCTCTATGGGTTGACTGACACATGAATATATCAAATACATAAACCCAGCAAATATTTTTACATACACAAATGGAATAATTTCAGCCATGCTGTTTTTAGTTAAGCCTCCGTATTTCTTACTTCATTGGTTCTTTCTGCCTCCCCGCCTTCTCCAACTGTAACAGTCCATTTTACTCTAAGCCATCTATGTAATGTGGTACATTCTTGTATATAATTAGTAGACATCACTCTATATTTTTTCTCATGCTTATAACTCTATAAAGGAACATATAATCCTATGTTTTATTAGCAGGGGCCTTGGATAATAGTTGTGCCAAGAAAACAGATCCTGTTATGCACGCTTCTGCTTCCTTTCTACTCAATAGTAGCACATTTGAAACCCATTCACGTCCCAGGATAACACTGATTCCCTCTGTTTAATGCTAGCTTACTCTAAGGTGTGACTGTACTGTACAGGAGCTTCTTCAGCCTGGCTCTCTGTGGAGGTTAACTGTGTTTCCTGTTTTTTGCCTCTGTAAACAAAGCAGCAATAACTACCCCACTACATGTCCTTAACTCTGGTGGTTTTGTTTCTGTGCAGTAGTCTCAAGAAGGGATTCCTGGATCAGAAAGGATATTTATTTGCATCGTTAATGGCTGCTACTAGATTGTTTCCCTAAAGGCTGTAATACTTTATATTTCTACTAGCCATATATGAGAGTATCACCACCAGGAATAGGTGCTTTATTTATTTTTCTGAGCTTCCATTCCTTTTTCTAAAGCCTCTTACATCATTTTTCAATCAGGCTCACACATAAACGCGGTTAATTGTAATCTGACTTTGAAGTAATTTTCTCTAACAAGTGGAAACTTTTTTATTACCATAGTAGTGTGTATCTTCTGAGTTTGAGTAATATTAATGACATGAGGCAAAAAGCCATCAAAATGAGTGATGGTTTTTAAAAATACTCATTTAAACAATTATAGGCATGTTTCCTAGCATCTATGTAAAATTTCTATCATTTTGTAGGGAATTTACCTTCAGGGAGGAAATCTAGTTCTGTTAAGCTGGTATTTCTCCCCATAACATGTGTCATCTCCTAAAGGATAACAGTTTTTGGTGAGATAATCAAAGGGCCGGTGAAAACTATTGTCAGTTTTATTTTGGATCTCATTATCCTCCTTGCATTTGATGTGATTGGTCACCTTTTTAACAGTGTTCACCTTGTATGTCAAATGATGACTGGGTTGAGATGGTGATGGTGATAATGATGATATATTACGGCCTGTATAAATCAGGCCATGAGGTTATACTTTATTTGCCTGCCTTTGAACAATTGGAACAGTTGAAAAGGGAGCACATACATGAAGTGTGGCTGAACCCTGAAGGAGCCATCCACCAAAAGGTCAGATGATGACAGCCAGAGGAAGGCTGCTGTGTGCTCTTAGCCACCAAGGTGAGTTATCCCCATTTCCACTTCTTGTCTTATCTGTCCTAATCTGGGGTGAGGACCTAATGAGCAATAGATAATAATATAGCAACATTTCTTGGTGAAACTAAATTGATTCTGGACAGCAAGCTTCCAGGCCTGAATGAATTGCTTGGTATTTCTAAGTTTGAAAATACTTCTCCCTCTTTCAAGTGCTCCTTGGCAGCAGGTAAGGAATGTTAGAGCTCCTATAAGTACCAATTAAGGCCAATTATAAGTTACTCAGCCTGCTGAGACAGTGAAGTGGAGTTAATGGAGACGTGTTGTGCTCCTGTAAACTGGAGAACTGGCTACCACCAGTGACAGGAACACAGTATTTCCCAACTGCTTATTGCCCTACAGAACACCAGGTGACACCTCTGCTGGCTTCTCAGGGGTTCGATTTAGGAAGTTTCAAGATTTAGGGAAGACTTCATTAATTTCTCTAATCAAAACCACTGTCTTTCTCTTACTCTTCATTTCTTAATGTGTTACCTACCATCCAGTGTCCTTGTTTCTAAGCATTTAGGGCACTACATTCCATGTCTTTACCTCCCTAACTCTTCACACAGACCTATAGGGCAAGGCTGTCTTAGCACTTCTCAGGGAAGGACACGGGCCCAGAGGAACAGAAATCTCCTGTCCAAGTCTACACAGCTGAAAGTGCTGAGACTGCAGGCTGGCTGCCCCTGAGCCTGAGCCCTGGGCCATACTAGTTGTAGCAGCAGGTCCACCATTTGTTGCAAGCAGGTTAATTCACAGAAAAATCTGTGTCAGGTCAGGACTCCCTTTGTGCAACCAGAGTAAAGCTGATCAGAGTGCACACCAGCCACACCATAGCCATTACCTATAATTTTTGGACCGTAAGGCATGGATATTATTTTGTTTAAATCATGGGTGTCAAACTTATTTTCATCAGGGGCCACATCAGCCTCGAGGTTGCCTATAACAGGACAAATGTGATTTTAGGACTGTATAAATGTAACTACTCCTTAACTAGGGGCAAGGAGCTCGGTGCTGATGCAAGGAGCCAGATGAAACAAGGTGAAGGGCTGGATTTGGCCCGTGGGCCTTGTGTTTGCCACCTGTGATTTAAATGTTACTTTAGTCCGTAGTCTTTTTTTAGTCTATAGTCTGTTTATTCTTCGTAAGAAGTGTAAAAAAAATGTTTTAAAAAATGGAGAGGGTGGGGGAAAAGGCAAAAAACTGTACTTGAACAACAATAAAAAATGTTTAAAAAAAGACCTGTTACCATGTCCCCAGACCTAGACACTTCATATGAGCCATCATCAGAGGATTTAATATCAGTAGAAACTTTGTTTATAGAATGGAAATGGTTTGAAGAAAATAATAATATTGCTTTTTAAACCAAACCGAGCTGTATTTGCTTATACATTTTACCCAGGGCATTGAGAGAGATGTATATGTGTTTAAAAGATTAATTTGAGCTTTATGCCTAGTTTTTCTGTATTTGTATATATTGTACAAAATTGTAATTTCCTGGAGTACACTGTCATTCATCACTTTTTTTGACGTAGGTCTTAGAAATGAGTTTGTTTCTCTCTTGGTTACATATGAAATTAAATGTAGGTGTGTTTGTAGCATTTAAAAACATTTGCTGAAATTCACCCTGCTTTTTGTCAGGGTTACAGAGACTTTGTTCCCAGAACTGTCATGGATTGGCTGTTCTCGTGATGATTGTTTTCCCCATTGCACTGTCACCCTCTACAAAAGGGGACAGAGAAAGGCAAGCATCAGTGCTGGGAAACTGGCAAGGAGGCCAGTGTCAGGCCTGGCAGGTACAGTTGTGTGGAACTGAGGCATAGTCTGGGGAACATCCACTCATCTCACTTCAGTTCTGCATTTGATGTCATCAGGTGCTGCCCTCTGGGGAGGTGGGTGAGTGCAGTGAATAGTACTACGACCTGATGCAATCAGGTCGTAGTACAACAGTGGACTTTTTTCTACTAGCTTAAGAAAACCTTTGGTGAATTAACCTAAAATTCTTATTTGTTGCTAATTAACTTTTGACAAATTGGCACATCTTGTCCTTCTAAGGCTTGTTTATGGCTCTTTCTTTGTGTCATCTGTTGTCTTTTAAGGACCACCATAGTTTTGTTTGTTTGAATGTGACTGTAAGAAATCTGTTTTTAAAAAAAGTATGTTTCAGAAAATCCTCTGGATCTTAATATTGCTGTAATGGTTAGGATCCGAATGTTTGCTGTGAAAATAAAGCAGTGTGGCTGCTATTCTTTTGTTTTAGAGTCAATTTAGAATTTTTATCTGGTCTAATAGCCATTTCCTATGTCTCACCAGTCTTTCCCACCCTTCCAGGCTGAATCCTTTCCACGCATGTAGTTCATGACTTGCTGCCAGATACTCTGCATGGGGTGGTGGGATTCTCTAAACAAATCTGCCTGCCCCCGCATGCCCAGGACACACACCCTTTTGACATTTAAAAGTGTTCATTCTGAACTATAAGACATCTGAGTCTTATTTTTGTGTGCAGCCTCTATTATCATAAAACTCAGATCCATTGGCTTTCTTTTTTCCATGTCTGTTTAACAGTAAGATTTGATTGACAAGAGGGAGAAGTATTGATATGGGGAGTATAATGGGGCTAGACAGAGAAACAGCTAAACCATGAAAACAGTGTTTACAAAGATCCACTTAGAGAAGTTTTTGGATTATGAATATAAAAGGTAGTCAGAAGTTGATCCGAAGGTTGTGGGTTATTGTTAAGCTGATAAAAGGTAGTCAGCTTTTGTCAATCATTCAGTGATTGAGACTCTAGACGAATCAGGTACATATTCTAAAATTAGATATGTTTTACAAATATGCACAGAAAATGGATTCAAGTTTTTGTGACTACATTTAGGAAGAAAGGTGTGTTTAGATGTGATAAACTTTGTTTAAAGTACAGATCATGAGGAAATAAAATGTGGAGGAAGCCTTGCTGATATTTATAGAAATGTATAACTTAAAAACTTCTCAGTCTATCGAGGCTTAAAAGGTAGAATGTATAATGAATTGTGTGGATTTTCTAATGTATCTGGTAGTAGCAGTGTTTGTTTAAAGGTATTCAGAAAACCAGAGTGTGAAGAATACATTTTAGCAGGTTAAATTTATAAATTTCATCTTCCCCAGTTTTGGCAAGTTGCCTTTCAAATATAAGGATTAATTTACACCAACCAGGACGCCTTCCTTGTATGACCATATTAGATGAAATTAGACTCCACCCCTTGTTTTCTGTTGATCTGCCAGGACCTTTGTAATTCAAGTGCTTTTTACAGTAGTAGCAAATGTTACATAAGACCAAACATGGAGCGTATTTCAACTTGGTGGGCAGACCCAAATCATGATGGAAGCCTTCAGTAGCAAGTGTGCAATTAAGCACAGCCAAATTATGTGAATGGAAGGTGACAAGAAGCCTCTCCAGAGCAGCCCTTCCTCCGCACCAGGGCTGAAAGCTCCACTGGGTAAGTTTTCTAAGGCAGTTTTCAGAGGCTGGGCTTGGCTCAGATCCCAGTTCTGGATGAGCCTACAGACGGTGAGTTAGGTCTTTGCTAACATTACACAGAACCAAGAAGAGCGAGCAGGAAGAGTTTGTACAGGCCTCTTCCCTTCTGGCGTTTGTCCTGTCCTGCCGGCTGGCTCATAGCGCTGTGCTGCTGAAGTGGTGGAGAGGGTGAGCTCTGTGGAGTGCGGAATTGCCACAGAGGGGATTAGCTGCTGCTGCCGTCCACAGGAGCCATTCTGAAATGTCATTTGAGTGATCTGGCCAAAGTTCAAATGCAGATGGGAGTTGAGTTTGCTATTAACTCCAACAAAGTGCTGAGGTTTGCACCAACAGTTCCTGTATCTCAAAACAGGGAGAGAGCATTGGTTACGTTGCTCTCTAAAAATGGAGGAACGTTGTAATATTTAACTGTTTGTTTTTTATCTCACTTGTGGTGAGGTTTCATGACAGGCAGTTCACACTGTTTCCTGTAAGAATGTTTTTGAAAGCTGTTTTGTCTGGTACTTCAAATCCACAGCAAAGTTTCAAACAGAACACTGTGTTGAGAGGAAAAATAACTTCAAAATACAAACAGTAACCCTGGGAAGTCATTCAGTAACTTAAATTGAGTGTACAAAAATATAATTACTGACTGACTGCCAGAAAAGACGATATTTTCCCAGTTTTTATTAAGGTAGACAGTATAGCTAAGCTGATTCTTCTTGGATGGGTTGGGAGGTTGTTCACCAAGTTACCTCAACTATTTCATGTCTCTGTCTGAAAGCAGGAAGTGAGGTGGTGGATGAGTTCTTTACTTTTCACTAGATTTGCATGTCATTCCTTCTGCAATAATGAGCTTGACCAGAAAGTTTTAATTGGGGTTGAAATTTATCTTCTCAGTTTGAAGGACTTTAAACAGACCCTAAACCCTTAATCAAATTGCTGTCAACTCCCTAAAATTGATTTTTCTGAAAACTCTTATTTGTTGTCAGGCAGTTTTAGCTTTGCCATTTCTGGTTTCACTTTCGAATATTGCTTTTGGTCTTTATTAGTTGACAGCCACAACCTATAGGTGAGGCAGACAATGTTTCTCCTAAGAAAAAATAAATACGTGCTGTAAACTCATTAAAGACAGCAGCATTGTTAAGTAATGAATCACTGGTTCCTTACTAATGGAATGCTTAATGAAGGAGGCATTTTGGACTATTCTGAGTTTGAGGGTTTTGTTATTATTCCCATGTTCACAGTCCTTTGCACCACCGTTCCTCCCATCCAGAATAAAGTGAAATAAAATGGATAGAACATTACTGGGACATAGCAATAAGGATGTCACTTACAGCCTCAGTGCAGCAGTTGGCCACAGATGGGGCTGTCATTCCAGTGCACCTTGGACTTAAAGCAAATTTGCGGCCTAGAAAAACAGTGCTCGATGAGAGGGGTTACTGCAAAGAAGTTTTCATTTAAAAAATGAATAAACAACAAAACTCCCAATTTACGTTTTACCAGCTTCCTTTAACTCCTTCCACTACCCTTGTAAAAATTAGATTGGAGTGGTAACGACATACTGTTTTTCTTAATTCTCTTGCATTTTGATGCTACCCTTGTATCTTTCATTTGGGAAAAACCATGACCCAGATCCAAAATACGACTACAGAGATGCTTTTGTAAAGACTATGTTGCTGGTCTGACAAACTGGGAGGCTGAACTTAAAATGACAAATAGGGTACCTTTTTTCCCCCTAGCAGATAAAGGATTAAATTTTAAAAAATAGCTGGAAACCTGTGGCTTTTTGGTTTTAGCTTTTTTTTTTCAATTTCACATATTGATATCTGAGGAATACAAACATTTCAAGTCCACCATGGGGTAGGAGGGAGACAGACGAGCAAACCCTGGGACCCACATTCATCACTCAAGACAGTGACGTCGTGCTTCTCTCAGGCAGGTGACTGGTTGCTGAACTCTATCAGTTTCCTTTGGAGTGTAGTGTCACTGTGCTTCCTGAAAACAGCAGAGAGAGATCCTTATGACTATTAGCAAAGTAGACATGTAAACCAGCATTTCGTGGCATACTGTAGACAGAAATGGCGACATTTGTTGCCAGAAGATCCCAGAAGTGGCACGGTTCTGTGATTCACAGAACCACATAGAGAATGGCTGTGTTTACTCAAGGCAGCAGCAGCCACCTTTCCTCCAAAGGTACTTTCTCTAAAAACATCTGTGTGTGTCTGAGATCCCACTGATAACCCTAAGTTCAGAATATGCACCTTGAACAGGTTGCAAGAGTATAGGAAGGGTCCACTTAAGGAAATGAACTACTTACCCAGACCATTCAATTTTCCTTGAAACAAGCTGTCTTGTTATCATGATTGTAAAGAAATGATGTTATACTTGTAACTGAGGTGATCAGCTCTTACACCATTGAGAACCTCTCATTTTATCTTCTTAAATAAAGTGTTGGATTTTTAACAAGCCAATTTTAAAATGTTTGCAAAAAGCTACAAGTTAAGCTGGCAGGGGAGAGGTACCCCCAGATAGTCGGTAAGTTTTTCATATTTCTCACGTACTTGAAAGCAAAGTCCAGAAAGAACAGTCCCCATGGGAAGAATTGCTGGCAAGAGGATTATTTGAGGTTGCCATATTTCTGCTTCTTTCTTAGCAACATTATTTACAATCCATTCATGACCATCCCTTCCCCCACAGGAGTCTCTCTCCCTTGTAATCTGTCCTTTGTGATCTGTTCTCTTTCATGCTGCCGGGGCCCTGTGAATGGGGTGCTGCCGTGCACCCTGCCCAGAGATGTGGAAATGTCCAGACACATGGAGTACTTTAGTGGGCTTTATTTCTGTCATAAAGCACTGACTTGAAGAACTTGATAATTTGATTATAGACCTTTAGCTAAAAGTTGTTTCAAGTGGCTCAAGTGCTGTAAATGACTCTTTTCTGCACTTTTCCTTTATGCTTCAATTTAAAAACACCTCTCTGTTTGGGGGAGGAGAAATGCAGTTGGCAGAAGTTGCAGCTGGAGACTAATTTGTTAGAGCAGCCAGTGTTGAAATCATCCTTTTCAGTTAAATCTCTATAGTGGAAATTATGCCAAGTGCTTAGCAGTAAAGACTTTTTCTTCAGTTTTCCAGTGCAGTTTGTGGCCCACCTAAGCATACTCTGTGGCTGCCTCAAGCTCCAATTTTGGCTAATTACTCTTTGAGGCACTGCATTTTGCAGAATTCTGGATTCCCCTACTTGAAATTGGAATGTTCCAGGAACAGTCCCACCGATTTACTTACCTTTTAGCATGAGATTACTAATCAGGTATCTGGAGGGAGTTAAGAAATTGGATGGAAGAAAAAGCGGATTTGGGATTTTAAAAGTATGTGAAAACAACAAGGAGTAGAGTAGGATCACATTTGCAGGTCAGGACATGGAGAGAGGAAGAACATATAGCAGCTGTCCCCAACCTTTTTGGCACCAGGGACTGGTTTCATGGAAGACAATTTTTCCATGGACCAAGGTGAGGGGGATGGCTTTATAGCTTGCCACCAGGTATGGCTTAATTGTCACTTGCCACTAACTGATAGGACTTTGATATGAATCTTCAAGCAGTTGATTTATTACAGTCTCTGTGAGGTCAAACCTCTCTGCTAATGAGAGGTTTTTGCAGCCTGTATTTGCAGCCCCTCCCCAGTGCTAGCATCGCCTCAGCTCCACCTCAGACCACCAGGCATTACATTCTCATAAGGAGCATGCAACCTAGGTCCCTCATATGAACAGTTCACAGTAGGGTTTGTGCTCCTGTGAGAATCTAATGCCACTGCTGATCTGACTGACAGGAGGTGGAGCTCATGAGGTAATGTGAGCGCTGGGGAGTGACTATAAATACAAGTGAAGCTTACCTTGCTCACCCGTGGATCATATCCTGCTCTGCATCCTGGGGGATGGGGACCACTGATTTATAGGGAAAATTTTACAGTGAAAGTAGTGAAAAGACATTATTAAATGCCTTATGTCCATGCATAGTCCTTGGTGTGATTTTATTTTTTATTTATTTTAGAGAGGGGAAGGGGTGGGGGAGAAAGAGAGGGGGAGAAACATCAATGTGTGGGTGCCTCTTGCATGCCCCCTACTGGGGACCTGGCCCACAACTCAGGCATGTGCCCTGACTAGGAGTTGAACCTGCAACCTTTTGGTTCACAGGCCAGCTCTCAGTCCACTAAGCCACACCAGCGAGGGCCTTCATGGTGTGATTTTAAATGGTATACTAAGTATTTTTTAATAGTTGCTAGGGGAAAAATAGATAATTACTATGTCAAACCCAAAATTCTTGTTTCATAGACATTGCTTATAAATGCTAAATTAGGTATGCCTGGTCAGTCACTGAATTTTGAAAAATACAGGGTCTGGCAGAAATAACACCTGCCTGAGTGTAGCGTACATGAATGTTTTACATGAGAGGGACAGCAGCTTGAACAATCACCTAAATGATCACATGTTCAAGTGTGATCTTGTTATGTTACAGAATTACATGCTAATGATTTGTTAAAAGGGGGGTTGTTATTTGTGCCAGATCCTGTATATTAAGTAAATAATAGTCTAGATAATGTGCAGATAGAATGAAAGATCTGGAATGTGATTCCATTTTGAACCTGTAAAATTTAGGGAAAACACTGATGTGTGGATCAAAGTAGATCTGATCTGTAAGGAAGAAGTTCTGGGCTTCAAAAATGTATCTGTTCAGTCCTAATGTATAATCTGCCTCAGGTCCTGATCTGGAATGTTTCTTAGGGGGTCAATAGCCTTATGAAAGACAGATGATGCCAGTTGATACCTCATGAATTGTTTTTGGTGTCCTGAGAGTGAAGTGTAATAGTTTGGGTTAACCAGGAGTTGTATAGAGCACATTGCAGTTACTTTTAACCTGGATATCAGAATAAATAATTTAACTAATTCTGTGAAAGGGTTGCTTAGTGAATGACCCAGAGTTTTTAAACTGAACTTTTTGTGTATATAATTATTTGGCTGTGCTTGGACAAAGAACCTGTACATGTTTACCTGTGTTGCACATCTTAATGGCCCTGGGTAAGCTTCACTGTTAAAAATCCTTGCTTTAAATGGGAACAACTGTAGAGTTTTAGTGGAATGGTGCCTTCAGAGACCCCATGAAATTATACATTCCCTGAAGTGTGGATTCGTATTTCTCATTAGCCGTTTCCTTGACAAAGTGTGTGCTGTTTAACCTTTCCTGATCGAGTCCATCCAAGTGTGTGACTTTCATTTAGAGAAACTTTGTGAGCTTTAGTAATCATTACTTTGATAACCTGCCTAAAATTTTCTTCCTTGGAGATTCATAAACTTGAACTTCACCTTTTTTCATTTCACCTGTGTTTCTTCCTGAGTGACTCAACTGTGTCAAGAAAATGAGCCAGCCTTTTATTTATAAAATAATTTTAGCTTAAATGAGCATTCTTTTTGTTTGGTTGAAGTTATTAAAAAAATGAATTCTAGAAGTCGTTCTTCTAAGCTCTTATTTGAGAATGTAATATCATCCTAGACTGACAATAAACTAAATCTGTACCACATTAGAGAAGATTACTTAAAAGTGGGTTTAGTTTGTTTTAAGTGATTTCTACCTGCTTTGATAGTCAGTAGGCCTTCCTCACTTAAGTCCGTAACTGGCATCAGCTGAACTAATTGGGGCATCTGTCTTACTCCCTATTGAGTTCCCAGTACCTGGTCCATAGTCCCAAGGCTGAAAAAGAGGGAAAGAAACATCAATGCATCGTCTCCTCTCATGTGGCCCCCACTGGGGACCAGGTCTGAAACCCAGGCATGTGCCCTGACTGGGAATCGAATCAGTGACCCTTTGGTTTGCAGCCCAAGCTCAATCCACTGAGCTACACCAACCAGGGCAGCTTTATTTATTTATTTACTTACTTACTTACTTACTTACTTACTTACTTAAAAAATCTAAGTATTTGCTTTAAGTTCCTTTTTGGTTTGTATTTGGGTCAGGACTTCTGTGGGTGTGTATGTGTGTATTTATATATGTTATATATTCATTTGTGTGTGTGTGTGTGTGTATATAAATTTTAGCATGATTCCTAAATTACAGGCTCAATATTTTTGCTTGCTTTCCACTTTGGAAGACTTAAAGAAAGCTGTGCTGTCCCCTCCCCAGTATCCTGCCCTTGCCTTCAGTGGTGTCACATGTTCAAGCCACAAGGGGAAAGAAAGTCCAATGCATCCATATTTTGATGTCTCTTTCTCTACCTTTATTTTCACATCTGTCTGTCAACCAAGTCTCCCCTGCCCCCCACACACGCTCACCAATGTATCTTTTTCTGCCGCTTCTCAGTCTTTCTCTGTATCTGTGTTTGTCTGTCTGTTGGTCTCCCTTCTGCTGTCGTCACTCAAAGTGCCGTCCTCATTCAGGGACAAGAGTGTGCTTTGTCTGGACCTGTTCCAGACCCTGGAGACAGGAGTGCTTTGAATGTCAACTACTCACCAAGCCACATTGCAGTTATGCTTAGCATCTGGCCACCAGTTTGTCCACTTAATATAAGGTCCTTAGCCCCACCTATAATGTACCCATTTCACTTTTGATCTAGAACCATAACACTGTTTTAAGCTGGAAGTCCAGTTTAAAATTTTTCGTGAAAAATAAAGGCCCTCAGTGAAAACCATGAGAAGAGGCCAGCTCAGCTATAATTGAATTGGTTTGTCCTCCGTGCTTTCTTTCAAAGGGAAAGCCACATGCTGCCTTTCCAGAGAATAAGTTACCAGACTATGATGTGAAGGAACAACTCACTTTAGCAACATGACAAGGATTTATTTGAGCTGGCATTTTTCACCCAGAATCTCAGATACACACACACACACACACACACACACACACACACACAGAGGCCTGTTTACAGTTTTAGTAACTGAAAGAATTTCACATGATAGATTGCCATTCTCAGTTTTTAAATAGCTTTTATTGTTGAAGTAGAAAATACAATTTTTTGGAAATGTTATTGATATATCAGCTGACTTTTAATGTTAGGAAGCTTTGAATCTTGATTTTGTAATGCGAAATTCCATTTCAGAAATTAAACAAGAAAATAATTAACTAAAAAAAGCGTTAACTAAAGAAAATGGGGAGAATGGTCTAAAGTAGTAATAGAAAATTGAAAGGACAAGGTTGGTGTTATATTTGGTTATGCTATAACAACACATTCCTTAAAAATTACTGCACTATGTAGAATTCTGCACTAAAAACCACATCAGACTCTTTGAGAAAATTAGATGATGGTCATAACACTCAAAAAACTTCTTCAGTGAACTTTGGCCGGGTGAATTACTTGGTTGGAGCATCATCCCATCCACCAGAAGGTTATGGGTTCCGTACCTGGTCAGGGCAGGTACAGGAAGCAACGAATCTTTCTTTCTCACATTGATGATTAATGTTTCCATCTCTCTCCCTCCCCTCCCCTCCCCTCCTCTCCCCTTCCCTCCCCTCCCCTCCCCTCCCCTCCTTCCTTCCTTTGTCTCTGTCTTTCTCTCTTTGTCTAAAATCAATAAGCATATCCTCCAGTGAGGATTTAATGGGAAAAAAATTTTTCAGTGATACACAGAAAAAAATATAAACCTAAGAAAAATGGTAGTACAATTTTACATAGATTAAATCGTTAAAAAATACATACGTACTTAATAAATATGACAGTTTACCTTGAAAATGACCTGACGTTTGCTTCTGAAAGTAGGTGTCAGGAGGATTACAGCTTGTGAGCTAGTGTGTCATGGTGAGAGGAAGGTGCTCTGAAATCAGTGGAAGGTTGTAGCACCAAACGTAGATGAGTGTCTCCTCACATCCATGGTGACCTGAGGAGGATGGTGGGTGTGGGGGGTCATTTTATATTTCCCATGGGATTCAGTTCAGCCATATACAGGTTTCTGTATTCATCTAGTACTTCTTGAAGATAAAATCTTGCAAAAGCAAATGTGAAATTTTGTTATGCTCAAATTGTTTTTTTAGTGTATCAATGGCTTTGGAATAAATTGACATTCTCAAAACAAGCATTGTATCAGAACTGACTTATTTGATTAGATTAAGAATTTTATTTATGTAATTTGATATCAAGAGAAAATATATCACATTTACTGGAGATACTTTGCCTGAGAACTCTGATATCCAGAGGATAGTAAAAAGAATGTAGTTCTTTAAAGTCCAAGTTCTGTTGGGTTTTTCCCCCTCTGCACACCACAGACATAGTATAGTTCCTTTAGTATACTGCTATAGGAATATATAATATGACTGAGGTGTGTGTGTGTGTGTGTGTATCCATTTCACTTTTGATCTAGAACCATAACACTGTTTTAAGCTGGAAGTCCAGTTTAAAATCTTTTGTGAAAAATAAGGGCCCATAGTGAAAACCATACGAGGCCAGCTCAGCTATAATTGAATTGATTTTTCAGAAAAATGTGTATGGCAAGCTTACCAGACCTTTGGTTCATAGATACTACAGTTTGGGAAAACCATCAAGTGAGGTGTTGTGCTGTATGCTGGGCTATCTGCACATGCGTTGGGGAGCAGTTTCAGGTTGCACCTGGCAGAGAGGCAGGCACTGTTGTGATGAAGGGATGGGAGACCAGGAATTACCTGTGTAAGAATTGTCCTGTCCAGAATACCAATAATGCCCCCATGAGAGACTGGTTAATATTAGACTAAGGAGGAGTAGAGAACAATAGAGCTAATCATTTAAATTAAAGTGTTGAGCACAAAGTAGTATTTTATGGGGCTTTGGTAAGAACAATGAAAATAATTTGCAGTTGATAGAAGTTTGAAAATACTAGTTGAGGAACAGTAGCAGCAGTGAGCTTTCACAAACTCTGAAATGTAGTGTCATGTGCCAAGCAGTGTTCTCAGTTGTATGCACATGTTAACTTAGTTGTGGTTAATGGTGTTTGAGGCATTAGCCTGGTGTAAGGCAGGCTCTCAATCTTGGCTGCCCTGTTGTGCCCAGGCCACACCCCACACCCCACACCCCACACCAGTTCAGTCACAATCTTTGAGAGTGGGACTCAGTCATCAGTAATTTTTTAAGCTCATTTACTTATGCCAATGTGTAGCCAAGGTTGAGAATCACTGGTCTAGGACCATTTGAAAATCATTCTTATTCACAAGAAAAGCTGTGTGGATCATGTGGGTGTTAATTGAAGGCCTGCGCTATGCCATCCATGCCTTACAGAGCAAGAGGACTGAGTTGTGACTTAGGGAAGCTTCACCATTTGAGGCAGGCAGCGGGATGGAAACAGTTTAACAGTCCTGGCTGTCAAGTCCTGACTGAAAGGGTATTCGGAGTGCTTGGGATCACAGACAAGAAACGAAATCTAAAAACCTCAGATGTCAAATTTGGAAAATTATTAAACTTGTTATTTTAAGTTTAATATTTATGCACAATTTTCTTATCAAAAAAGTGGGGGCTCAGGGGGAAGCAACCGACACTTATAAGTCACTGTCAATTTAGCCTTTCTAACCTGGTTGTGTTCTTTGTGTGGTCAAGTTGAAGAATTTGAATTTTGACTGTAGATGGCATGATAATTTTGTCCTGGTGTAGAGCAGGTTCTTAGGTACCTCATAAAAAATCATTGAGCCATCACAGCTGTATAGGGAGGCTCCAGACTGGCATAAAAAGACCTTTAGAAATAAGCCATGCTTATAGTCACTGATTCTAATATGCTTAGTTTCTCAAATACTCATGGAGCTTCCATATTGTGATAAATAAATGTTGGACCACATACATTTTAAAACTTAGAGTTAAGCAGATGTGTCATTTTAAATTACAAGTTTAGGTTAGGCAGGTACTAAGCTACCATCATAAGGTACTTAAGTAGATAATGTTACTAAATAATTTACCATTTTCAATGGTAACATTCTTCAACTGCTGTCAGTTTATTTAATGTGGATTACCTTCCTCTGAGAAAACCTGATTCTCCAAGAGATAAACTTACTTTCAGTTATACCTGTATAATTTCTACTTAAGCGTGCATTACTTCCTGGTGTAAAACACCAGCCACAGCTATTTGTGGTGGTTTTGTCTTGTGTTTTTGGCATCTTTATGATGTGAACTGGAGCTATGCCATCTGTAGTTGAGTGACATGATTAAAAGGGGGGAGGGGTGAAATGATTCACTGGAAAATTTAAGCACAGATTATTAAAGAATGATAAGATAACGCTAGAAACATTCTTTTTGGTCTCATATGCTAGTGGGTAGTGACAGAAAAAAATGAAGGTACAACTTGTTTCTTAACACTTTGCTGTTTTGAAAATTGGAGAGGTACTGTGCCAGAAAGGAAGAATGAATTCAATAAGGTGATAATTAGAAAAGTTCTGCAGATGAATGAGTAACTTTCTTCTCTCTGACTGCAAGTTGGAGCCAGTGAGGTTCATGTGCAAAACCCAGTATTCTCCGGTTTAGAATGGCTGGTTAACTTCTTAATGGCTATCTATGAATGACAAAGCTCTTTATGCTGAGCTGTTTCCTCAGCAGAAGGATCAGTTCCTGGAATCCTAAATAAGTCTGAGGACTTATTTCTGAAAGCCACAGATTTTAATATATGTTAACTTAGCGAGGCCTCTTTGAACCCAAATGTGTTGTATTTCAGGGGACTTTTCCGGGATTCTGTGGAGCCTTTCCTGAACAATAGTGTCTTTTTTCTTTTTCTTTGTTTTCCTTTTCAGAAAGAAGACATAGCTCATCCAGCAAGCCTCCGTTGGCCGTTCCTCCCACGTCAGTATTCTCCTTCTTCCCTTCTCTGTCCAAAAGCAAAGGCAGCAGTGCTGGTGGAAGCAGCCACTGTGCCGGCGGAGGTGTTCTCAGCACATCCTCATTAAGTTCCAAGCTGTTGAAATCACCCAAAGAGAAACTGCAGCTCAGGGGGAACACCAGGCCAATGCATCCCATTCAGCAGAGTAGAGTCCCCCATGCTAGAATGTGAGTATGGCTAAGAGGGTCCGTAATGCTTACCTGATACAAGTAGAACTGTGCATACCAGTCATCTGAGAGTATCTGAGCATCCTGGGAAAGAGGGTCTACTTTAGGGAATATTCAGATATATTTGGTTTCTTTTTGTTTCCATTTCATATCTTGGACAACTTTACAGAGTAGTAGTTGCATTAATTGTAAGGCAAATAACACTTATTTATTGCTCCTTTATTGTGTACCACCTATTAAAACTTAGCTCTGTGTGTGTTTTGTCATTTAATTATCACAACAACCCTATGAAACAGGTATTGTTATCCCCCTTTTAAGGAGAAGACAGGATAGTAAGGTTGAGGAGATGTAGCTAAGCGGAACTCATTCAAATCCTGGGTTCAAGTAAATCCCTACCGTATCACTTCTTGGCTCTTGGACCTTGGACATGACATTGTTTTTCTTGAAGTCTAAAAATAGCAACCATTTTGCAGAGTTATTGGGAGCAGTAGGATTAATATATTAGAGCCAAGCGTCTGGCTTAGTGGCTGGCTCACTGGAGAGCGTAAATGGATGCTGGTGCTTTTGGTAATAGTAGGAATAAAAGAGGAAGAGATTCCCAGATGCTGTACTAGGATTTCCCAGGGCCTGTAGACCAAATAGGGAAACAGTGCTTCTTCCCCTGGTCCTGGTTCACATCACAGTGCTGTGCGATGAGGGAAGATGGGGAAGTTCACACCCGCCAGCCAGGCAAGGCTTTGGCAGTTTCCACAGTCTGACAGTCTCCCTGTGTCATGTGATGGAGCCACTGTGTACTCCCAGAGAAGCATATATTGCCTTGTCTCAGCATCCCTCGCCTTCGTGGTGGCAGCTTCACCCTGGCTTGCCTACCTTTGCAGAGATGCCCCATCTCAGTCCCAGGTCTAAGTATCTGGCTAATCTCAGGGCAGCATCCCCCACCTGCTGCTGCTCAGGGACATGCCAGCTGGGAGTGGCCCTGGCATCTTGCAGTGTCTCTGCTGTCAGGCTGTCCCAGGTACAGCTGTTTGGAGCTGTTTGTCCTCGTTGCTAAGCCCCCAGCCTCTGCTCATCTGTCAGAAGTGCAAGGACAGCAAGCTTGGCTTTGGTTCCTAGAACTGTCTGAAAGCCAAAGAAAATGCCAGCACAGCGTGTAAGTCACTTGCCAGCTTAACAGCTGTTAGAGCACTGCCTCTACTGAACAGAGTTTATAAAACCTCATCAATCCAAATCTTCTTACTTGAAGCTGGGCTCCAGAGGGCTACCAGGCCAACTGTTAGCTTCGTACCAACATTTGCCACCCAAGTAATTGTGCCAGTAAGATACCAAGAGATCAGTTATTTGGTAGTGGCACAGGTATTTAGTGGTCCCCAGCTGTGTACCAGGTGCTAATATTTCAAGTGTCTAGATTAGAAACCTTTTTCAGGGACTGCAGAATTATCACTTGAGTGATGCATCATTTACTAATTAAACATGTTCTTACTAACATGAGCAGAGAGCCTGTTCTTGGAGATACCTTGTTACGTTTGTTTGAGTTCTTATAAGTCCTTAATGATGTTTCTAAGAAATTTTAATCCATGTTTTCTGCTCACTCAATTTCCTTTGTTTTGATGGGTCCTTTTTAAACTGATAAGAACAGATACTACACTTGATCTTAGCCAAAAGGCCAAGAAGCAGTTGATGAGTCCTTTTTAAAAATGATGGTTCTCAGACATTTTCTATAGGCCCTGCAAGTATCCTTTTAGACTTTTTCAGATTTTGCTTCTTGTAGGAATTGCATTGGATATCAGGTCTGTATCCCCCAAAGGCTCCTGTGTAAGATTGTTCTGGAATGGTGAAAGAGCAGGTAAATTTGGTGGTTACTTGAGCTCTTTGCCTTGCCAGAAGGACTTATGGACTGAATAAGTGTGCACCTTCCTGAGTTTTCTGGGTAGGCCTAACAAATTTTCATAAGGTGTCTTGGGAGCCTAGCTGTGTGTAGTACACGGGTAGATCTAAGCTCCCTCCCATCTCTCTGGGTCACTGGGGCCTCTGGGCACTTAGGTACTGATATTCTTGCTTCCCCTACCACAGCATGACGCCCTCTGTTAAAGTGGAGAAAATTCATCCGAAGATGGATGGCACACTACTGAAATCTGCGATGGGGCCAACCTGTCCTGCTACTGTGAGTTCCTCAGTCAAGCCTGGCCTTAATTGCCCCTCAATACCAAAGCCAACCTTGCCTTCACCTGGACAAATTCTGAATGGCAAAGGGCTTCCTACACTACCCACTCTGGAAAAGAAGTCTGAAGATAATTCTAATAACAGGAAATTTTTAAATAAGAGATTATCAGGTAACTTTACATTTTCTCTTAATGCTTCTCTGTGTCTTAATTGGCCATTCTTAGGAGAGCAGTTGTACTGCTATCATTAAGTCCTCTTTTTAAAACTGGTCAACTTCAGCTTTAGGAGGAATTTCCTTAAGTAGTATGCTTCACCTCTTCACTGTTGGTTTTAAAGTGCATGGGTATGTGGATAAATGTAAAAATAGCTTTCGAGTAATGTGTTTCTGAATGGAGTAATGCAGTAGTACTGACTTTGTCTCTTTCATTTCGCCCAGTGGCAGCAATTCCCACTCTCAGTGATGTCATTGCTTCTTTATAGTACTCACACATTGTATATTTTATATTTATTGATAAATGTAGATTTTATTCAAGTTACAATTTGTTTTAAGATTTCTCTTCTTTCCTTATTTACAAAACACGAAAAGGGAATGTTTGGTGAGCCCATTGTAATGTCTGTGTGCTTTTGACAGAAAGAGAGTTTGATCCTGACATACACTGTGGGGTTATTGATCTCGACACCAAGAAGCCCTGCACCCGGTCTCTGACGTGCAAGGTAGGTGCCCTCCTGGACAGAACTGAATGCTCTGACGAGCTTAGTGAGCTTGGATAGACGGCATTGCTCCCAAGTCTATAACCAAGAGGGGATCTAATCTGTGAATTATTCTGAATTTCATAGATAAAGGAATGACTTGGTTTCGATGAGAAAGCCTCGGGTTCAGAAAATATGAAGTTGGTTGTTATAAACTGCAGTCTTCAGTGAGGTTTTGTTTCCAGTAGGCTGTGTTGTATCCAGGAGAATAGTGTTCTTCGTTTATCAGTGTGTTGTTCTCAAAGATTTTTAACATTTCTTCAGAGAAATTTAATATGAGAAGCTACCCTTTAATGTTTAAATTATACTGACTTAGAACAGTCCAGGAATTTCCTTTGCAGATATATGAACAGTCTTAAAATGTTTTTATAATATGTGGTTCTTAAATTTTAAAGAGTTGCTTTAATATTTTGTGGCTTTTAGATAGCCTTATTTTTCTAGTTTTTTGTTTTGTTTTGTTTTTAATATTAGGTGCCTTGGCCAGCATGGCTCATTTGGTTGGGTGTTGTCTTACAAACCGAAAGGCCTCCAGTTTGATTCCCGGTCGCTCACATGCCTGGGTTTTAGGCTCCATGCTCTATCTCTGGTTGGGGTGCTTGCAGAAGGCAACTAATCAGTGTTTCTCTCTCACACTGATGTTTCTCTCCTCTCTTTCTGCTTCCCTTTCCCTGCCTCTAAAAGAAAATAATTTTTAAAAGATTTTAAAAAATTATTAGGTAACATACAATGTAATTTATATGTAAGCTAAGAAAATGTAATGATCGTTCTTTTTGTCCTGAGGTTTTCTGCTAAAATGGCGTTTTGCCCATTAGGCGGGGATATGTTCGTTATAAAATAAGGGTTGTTCATGTAGGGTGGCTTCCATGCATCAGTGTACCTGCTGTTCAAACATAAATGAACATGTATGTTTATTTGCATTTCTCTGGAGACTGTCCCCATGTACCCTTCAGAAAAATTCCAGAAATATTGAGGATTATTATGTTGAACGACATAATTTAAAATTCCTTCTTTGGAGGGGTTAAAATTATAAAAATTAGTTTTGTCTTCAAATAGTAAAATTGTTGGGGTATTACTTAAATTTTACCAGAGATTGTGTTTGAATAAAGGACATCAGGCTCCACTCTACCCCTAAATAGTGGGGGAATATTATAATTTCCTAGACATGGGAAATGTTATTTCTTAGTGGTTTTATTTTCATTTAAATTTCTAATTTAACTTTATTATGTAGATTTTTATCTTGCAACAATGATCTGATCCTTTGGGGAAAGGGGTTGGTCATGGGCACCTTTAAATAAAACTAATTTTTATAAAATCATAGGTCTTCATCTCTGAGGGAAAAATATATATACACATGTGTATTATTTTATTTTGTCATTTGCCCACCACTAACTTTATGTTTTACATGTATATTCTGAATTTTGCATTCTTTCTTTTTTTTTAAACCCAACTTTTTGACACCTCCACTGAGGTGTCTCCAAAGTTTACTCATCCCAAACTGAACTTTTGATTTCAGAATTTTGCATTCTATTTCAGGATTTGTTGGGCATTCCCATTGCAAGCCCACCCCTAAATCGCTAGATTAAAAACTCCTAGCTCAGAACAAATTGTTCTTGTTTTATATAATATTAATGAATGCACATAATGGTGTGTAATTGCTCTTTGAAAATAACCATTTGAGCTCTGATAAAATACCTATGGTTAGTGAAGGATGCTTTCTTTTGGCAACGTGCCCTTTTTTTTAAATCCTCTCTGAGGCATGCTAGTGAACCAAAAGCTTTGTCAACTCAGAATATGGAAGGGATTTAACCAGCCTTCTTCCTGAACCTTTATTGATGGGTGAACTGACATGATATGGATCCTGCATTTTCTCCCATCTTTCTTCTCAAATCATGTATACCCTCCATGTATTAAGGGTATCAGTACTGTCTGTGGTGTGATGCTGATCCTTTCATCACATTGATATCTTCAGCCCTGGCGTGTTGTGAGTGCAGCATAGAACTGGCAGGAAATGCAGCATCTTGATAGGCCAGCCCTCTCATGGAATGCCCTTCCTTTCTTCCTGTGCTCTGTTGGTGGCTCACCCTTCTCTGCCTCTGTGGCCTGAATCTATTCACCTGTGGTGGGCTAAACATGCTCAAGTGTCCCACTGAATGTCCCCCACCTTAACTGCCCAGGTGTCTCCTGTCTTAGAACATTTTTCATTCCTTTTGCTGTCAGGAAATCTACTGCTTTACCTTCTATTTCTTGTTCCCTGCCTGTTGTCTGCCTGCCACTGTCACTTTCCCCTCCTTGCTTTCTCATATGCCCAATGTCCTGTGCCCTCTGTGCTAATAGATTTTGAGTCCGAAAGCCAGAGGTGCCAGGGTTTAACAAATCAGGGCATATTCCCTACATTTGTGGGGCTTGCAGTCTAATGAGAGAGATGCAGATTAATCTGATAATCACTCAAATAAGTATCAAGTTACTGATGATGAGTGAAAAGTAGAAGGAGGGCTGTGTTATAACAGCCTTCAGTGGGGAGACTGGGCCAGGGAAGCCTCCTTGGCCACAGGAACATGGGGCTAAAACCCATATAATTTATCTGGACAAAGAGTGGTGAGAGACAGAGGAAACAGCTTGTGCATCAGCTCTGTGGTGGGCAGACCTGAGGGTCTGAAAGACAGCCAGGGGACTGAACAGAAGGAGGAGGCACTTGATACCAGAGAACAGAGGGCATGGATGTGTGGCTCAGAAGCCTAGGTACACAGTCTTTATCCTGTAAGCTTTAGGTAGCCCCAGAGATTACTGATAGGGGTTGGGGGCATCAGATTTGTGTTTGGAAGGCTCTTTAGCACTCAGTGGAAATACTATTTACTCTTTAAACTGAGCTGGGAAAATATTGATCATCTCGGCCTAATTTTTTTTCACCTGGCTTTTCTGTGCTGAGCACCAGGGGGAGGAGAGGCTTCTACATCTGGCTAGAGAAACAGGTGCACCAGTGATGTTGTTCATTCATTTGTTCATTTGACACATGGTGGAGGGCTATTATTTCTTATATTTTTTTGTTTGAAGTATTTATTGAGTGCCAGGTGCTATTCTATTGCTGGTATAGCACCGAATAAAACAGTTCCTTGTCTTCATTTAGTTTACTGTCTTGTAAATAACTATATTACATATTAAAGAAAATTAAGTCAAAATTCAGAAAGAAGCTAAGTGCATTGTCTGTGCCAGATTAGATTCTGGGCATACACAGTTTGCATTGTGTCTGAGGAAGAGGTAGGTTATGTTATTGAATTTGAAAAGGACAGTAGAGGCCTAATTCCTCTTAAACCCCTTGAATTTGGGAGAACATGTAAACTTGTAGAACAACACATTTGTATAATGTGTAGATCCGTGAATGCACATGAAGTGTAATTTGCAGTGGTTTGTAATATAAAAGAGAGAAGGAAGTATGTGGATGAATTCACTTAATTCGGGGTACACTGTGCTTTATAAATTCTTCTCCTGTCAGCTTTATAAGACTTTACTTGGCCCTGGCAGTTCCTGCCTCCAGCTTGCTTTGAGCCACTTCTGTCTTGAAATGGCATTTTCATTGCAGTATACTGAGAAACAGTCATGTTTAGCTTTTACTTTGACAGTCAACCAAATGAAGACTTTCTGATACATACTTTGTGGAATAATTGCTTCTTCTCTTTAACATTTGAAACTCTGAATGGCACAAAGAGGGATTCTGTAATGGAGTTAGTAAGAGCCCAATAAATGAATTGTCCCTGTTGGCACCTGCATGTTTCTACGGTTTGTTGCTTGGTGACATACCAGTAGCACAGCGAACATCCCTTCTTTCTTCTGGCAGAAGTAAGATCACCAAGCTATCTTATGTGTGGAACCTGGAATACATGCCTCTCTTCTAGCAGAAGAAAAAAGATCATACTCTTGTTTTTTAGTTTATCAAACATTGAGAAGCCTTTGACTCTGCTAATGGTCTAGATTGCTTTTTTATTGGGAATGGTGTTTTGGGATATATGACAAACAAATTGTTTCTGAGATACCTCAGTTTCTATCTTTTTTTGGTCCACAGACACATTCCTTAACCCAGCGGAGGGCTGTCCAGGGTAGAAGAAAACGATTTGATGTGTTACTAGCCGAGCACAAAAACAAAACCAGGGAAAAGGAATCGATTCGCCATCCGGACTCTCAGCAACCAATGCAGCCTCTCAGGGACCCGCATCCCGCCCCTCCTAGAACTTCACAGGAGCCACACCCAAACTCTCAAGGAGTGATTCCTTCTGAATCAAAGCCTTTTGTAGCTAGTAAACCTAAACCTCACACCCCCAGTCTTCCAAGGTAAGCTGAGATTTCCAACTCCTTCTCCCCATTCAGAGAACAGATTAGAAACACAGTAGAACCCCAATGTTGTCATGATGTCAGGCTCATATGAGAAGATGAGATGTTTTTAAATTGGGTTTTACTCTAAGGAAAAAAAATTGAGTTCATCATTCAGCTCTTCTTGGCCCAATGCAAATATCAGAATAAAGCTAGAATTATCTGCCCCACTTCTGCGCAGTGGTCTGTCTCTCTTAGGCCCACTGAGCAGGGCTGACACTTGGATCCTGCCCACAGGTTAGTGACTAGAACATTTCCCATGGCTTTGGCAGCAATTTCCCATTCATTTGTCTTGCTTCTTGCAAAGTGCAGCATGGGAATCCCTTGCTGGGGACAGACATTCAGCCTGAGTTTTTTCAGCATCCATTTATCAACATACTTTTTTCATTCATTCATTCATGTGGGTCTTTGGCCTAAACATGTATTAGGTTGTTAGCCATGCACTAAACCGTGGATCAAAGTGTTTTATTGCAAACTTAACCATACATGTGCCTCAGAAACAGTGCTGGTGGGCTGCATATACATATGTCTGTGCTTGTGTACTTAACCACGTTGAAGTAAAGAACTTTGTGCCCAATTTGCCGAGGAAAGGAAGAGAGAAAGGCATAGAAAATGAGGCCTCTAGGGTTGTCCATGGGCAGCAAGAGCTTCTGCTTAGGAATGTGCTGACCCTTGTTGCCGTAGCCTCACATTTCACACTCTCATGTCTGATCCTTAAAATTGTTCCATGAGGGGTAGAAGTTCCTCTCCCATGGAAATCCAAACGTGACCTTGAGCCCGTCCCAGCACGAACCCTTTGGTTTCTGAGCAACACGGTAGAAGAGCAGTCAAGGAGGCTCCCCAGGAGTGCAGCCAAGCCCCTGCATGAGTCCTTCACAAATCCTTTCTTTGGCCATCTTCTCATTGAAGTTTTTCCATCTATAAAAAAAATAAATAAATAAAAAATAAACGAAGCTTAATTCTAGCACCACTAGGCCTTTGTATGTGGAGAAAAAATACATTTCTGTCCCAGATTACTTTTTCACATAAAGTAGCAATGCTACCTAGTTATTTTATTGCCTCCTATCTGTCTTAGGTTATTGCAGAGCATTTTGTCAATTATCTTATTCATTGCCTTAGAAACCCAAAACCAGGTGAAATTTGAAGAGGAATTAAAGAAAGGATTCTCTTCAAATTCCATATATATTTTCCTTTCTTTGGGAAGACTAGGAGGAGGACCTGAGCCCCCAAGTGGCTGTAGAAAGGAGAATTAGTTATAAGTCTCCTGGGCTAGACCTGGTAGACAGCTGCATTTGACATCTTGCAATTCAGGGGAGATGATTCTTCACTCCTGGGCCACCTGGCTCAGGTTTCCCCAGTGCTAGAGGTGGCTCCAGATCCCCAGGTGGTTTTAGATACGTTATTGTATCTGAGTTAAGGTGGCTGATTCCCAGACATGTGACCTGATCAGTGCTGCACTTTCTGCTCACCAAGGCCTCCAGGCTGCCCTGCTCAGCAAGGTGGGAGTGCCCCCATTGACCCTCCTTCAGTCCATGAATCTCTACACCCTCCCCTGCCTGCCACTGAGCCAGCTTCTCGGTTATCCAGTGAGGAGGGAGAAGGCGATGACAAAGAAGAATCTGTTGAAAAACTGGACTGTCATTATTCAGGTCATCATCCTCAGCCAGCATCTGTAAGTTCCACACCCACCCTGCGTCAACCCTCCCCGCATAGCAGGGACAAGACACTGCCGGGGGGCACGCCAGGGGCCTTGGCATGCCCATACACGTGGGACATGCTCAAGGTATGAGATCAGCTCAGCACAGGGTGTCCCAGTGGCGGCATTCACTATGTCCCGGGGCATCTCAGACTTTTCCCTTTCTCTCCATGAAACTCAGGGCCAGGCATTGTCACTCTTATGCTTCATAGGCTGTGGTGCTCAGAGTAAGTTGTCTTTCACAGCAGCTCCATGCCTGAAGGAGAGAGGGTCTTTGCTGGGTGTGCTGCTATCGCATTAGCAAGCATGGGCACCTGTGCTCTCTCTTTCAGTTTTGCACATTCGGGAGCCGGCTGATTGGAAGAGGCTATTATGTGTTTGACTCCAGGTGGAACAGGCTTCGCTGTGCCCTCAACCTCATGGTGGAGAAGCATCTGAACGCACAGCTGTGGAAGTGAGTGCCCGTCTCACCACCTCTGGGATGGGAGGGCGACTAGTGACTCAGTGTTGCATCCTCTTTATTTCTTATGGGACTAATTTCATGAAGATGTTTATCTAATGAAACTGTGGCTTTCATTTGCCCTGGGAAAAAGGGCCCTCGTCATTCATTCATTCACTCTTTTCAGCAAATATGTCTTATTCTGGGTGCTGGGGTTCCCAGGCGCAGGTATAGAGCTCACATTCTAGTTGGTGGAGAAACAAAAACCAATAAACAGAAACTAGAGATAGATGATGGCTTGTCCTAAGGAAGATAATGGAAACACTGGTAATTACTTAAAGTTTGCTGTGTGCCAGGCAACTTATTAAATTTATTTAATTTTCACAAATCACTTTGTCAGTTGCCCTTGATTTTTCCCATTTTACAGGTAATGAAACTGAAAAACAAAGTCACACAGCAAGTTAGTGTAGCGCCAGGATTCGGACCCAAAGGCAGTTTGGTTCCAGAGAGCTGATATGGAAGACAGCAGACCAGAGGGAGTCAGGAAAAGCCTCTCTGCAGAGGCATCCCGTGATCTTGAACTGAGGTGGATGGATGAGAAAGAGCAGCCATGGGATGGTGGGAAGTGTGGGTTCCAGGCAGAAAGAACCATGTGTGGGAAGGTCTTCAGTCAGAATAGAACGTGGTTTGTTTGAGAAAACATGAAAGGGGATGTGGTGTAAGACCAGATCCAAGAGGACAGCAAGGGCCACATGACACTGGCCTGTACTCTGAGGGCAGTGGTGGCTGCTGAGGGTTTTAGATAGAGGAGCCATGTGCCCTGGTGTACAATTTAGGGTAAGACAATCATCTTGTATGGCAATTTTATGCTGGTGTTTCCCCAGTGGTATTTTAAGTGAAAGAAGAGTTCCATGGTCATCCCAGAAGTAAGGTAGTTTCCTTCCTTCCTTCTCTTCCTTCTCTTCCTTCTCTCCCTCCCTCCCTCCCTCCCTCCCGTCCTTCCCTTCCCTCCTTCCTTCCCCAAGGATATGTTTATCAATTTTAGAGAGAAAACATTAATCTGTATGCACCTGGACTGGGGATCAAACCCACAGCTTAGTATATGTTCTAAGGGGGAATCCAACCTACAACCCTTTGGTATGTGGGACGATGCTGTAACTAACTGAGCTACCTGGCCAGGGCTATAATTTTTTTCTTGCTGGAAGACTTTTCAGACCCTGTTAATGGGCACTTTCCATTGTAATCTTAAAGCAGGAGATGTCATGTATAATATGGAATCTCCCCCAAGCTCTTTTGACCTGGGAACCCCTTTTAGGATAGCATCTTGGGGAATCAGTGTTGGAGGAGTGTACCTACTTTGGGAAACATTAAGCATTGCTAAAGGGAGGTGGCCAGTATTCCATGGGACAACCTAAGTCCCCATTTGGGCATCATTTACTAGTGCCTCCCTGAATGGAGTTTGCCATTCTTGGTTTCCTAGTAAAGTCAGAGGAAGCCAGAGAGCTCAGGTAGTCCACAATTTAAAGAACTGTCTCCATGATCATTAATAGGACTTGTATTTGTTCACTTAGAAAACCAGAACCAGTCCTGGTCAGTGTGGCTCAGTGGATTGAGCACCAGCCTATGAACCAAAAGGTCGCCAATTTGATCCCCAGTGAAGGGCACATGTCTGGATTGCAGGCCAGGTCCCCCATTGGGGGTGCTCTCCCATTGATGTTTCTCTCCCTCTTTTTCTCCCTTCTTTCCCCTTTCTCTGAAAATAAGTAAAATAAAAAATCTTAAAAAAAAAAAAAAAGAAAGAGAGGGAGAAGAGAGAAAAGAAAGAAAACCAGAGCCAAAGTAATGTCACTCTGTTTTTCTCTTCCATATTCCTTCCTCCTTACGAAATAAGAGACTCCTCTTCCTTTACGGAGGAACATTATCTCTGTCCAGAAACACACTCAGGGCGGTGGTTTATAGAGATTATGGGGGTGTCTCTAGAAAACCCTAATGTACACAAAATCTCAGCTTATTTCTTTACACTACCTGGTGGGACTTGGAGAGCTCATCAGTCTCACTAAACTATGGATTTTTGTACTTCTGCAAGTTCAGAGGAGTCCTCAGAATGTTTTATCTTCATTATATTGGTAAGTGGTTTATGGCCAGCAGTTTGGGTGAAGCTTTCAGTTCCTAGTGGCTTGTATGGAGAGTTTTTCCTCTTTTGTTGCAAACTTGTGAAGCAGGATTATGAATTGGAGTTCGTTCTTTCTCTCTCGCTCTCCACCTCCCAGTTTTCCCACCCTCCACAGACAGAAACATTTTTTACCATTTGCTTTTGCATCTTCACAGAATTCATTTGTGCAAACACAGGCCAATGTGATGACATGTCCCTTCTGTCTATTCTTTTTATGAAAGGTAATGAATGATTTAAAAGAGCTTGTTAAAGAGAAACCAGTAATGTAGTCCAGAGAGATCCACAACCCTCACCCGCCCCAGGGTTTTTTCATTTCCTAGGAGTTGGTCCAACAGCCTGGTCTTTAGGCTCTGACTTTCTCAGCCACCTGGTGGCTTTGAGAAGCCATTGCACCCAGTGAGCAGGAGCTCCAGTACTTCATTGAGAGCTGGGCTCTCTAAAGGTGCTGGTGCCCACAAACTCATCTGGGCTCTTTTTGAGAGTCAGATCCTGGTGAAGTATGCCTGGACTGGGGCCTAGGGACTCAGCATTCCTCCTAAGCCCTCAGGTAGCATCAGTGGTCGTCCTCCACGGGAGTCCAGGGATAAGCTAGAAGCCAGCTTCTCAATCTTGGGCTCACATTGGAGTCTCCTGGAGAGATTTAGAAATTACTAATGTCTGGGCCCCACTCCCCAGTGACTCTGGTGTCTGATGCAGCCAAGATTAAGAAGCACTGACTTAGGGCCATAGCCAACACTCTTGAATGGGAGTTTTAAAGTTGCTGCAAACACCTTCAGTAATTAATTCCTTTTACTATTTACTATAGTTCCTCTTTAAAAGCATGTGGAAAAGCACTTTGGCAGGAGTCTGGGCCAACTTTCTCACTGGAAAGATGAGGAACTGGAGTCCCAGCTGGCGTGGTGACTGGCTCGGCCCGGGCAGCCCCACGCCATCAGGAGCAGAGCAGCCTTGGTGCTGCCCTTCCAGCCAGGCCACTTTCAGTTTGGCCACCTCTCAGTTAACTTTGCCATGGAGTTTTTGGAATTTTGATGGCGCATTTTAAAATCAGAGCTTAGATGAAAGGAGACTTCCCTGTTTTGACTATTGAAATGGCTCCCCATCCCAAAATAAATACCTTGCCCAGGCATTATTAACAGAATACACTGTTTCAACACTACTACTGGAAGTCCCCTGAAATTTGGGGCTTCATTCCTTTATCCAGTCATTCAGGTTGATGGCGATGAGCCCACAGTTGTTACTAATTAGCTGTGCCTTTCCTTCTTTATCACTCACTAATTCACTCAATGTTTAAGTGCCTTCAAGTGTTCCAAGCAGTCTGCTGGGCTCTGCTCTTACGGTGTTGAATAAGCTGTGGATTGCTCTGTCTGCAAAGAAGTTAGACAGTGATCGATAGTCTTACAGTAAAACCACTGAGTCTTGCATAGTCCAGGGACTGGGCAGGGTTAGTCCATGGATGGTCAGGACAGACTTCTTAAGAAAGATGATGAACTGAAACTGAAGGGTGAGCAGAAGTTGAAGTAACAGTGTTCTGGGAAGGAGATATACTGGGTCTTATATATCGTGGTCTATTCTCGGAATGATGGACAGCTGAAAGCAGGGCAATGGGCGGCAGGGGGTGAAGCTGGGTGGTAGCAGCTGGACGGCACATGGGACCTGGCAGACGGTTACCCTGAGAGTCCAGGGAAGGCCTTAGAGAGCTTGCAGGAGAAGAGTGACCGAATTGGCTCTGTGTTTCAGTGATTCCTCTGACAGTGCCAGAGGGAAGGGGTGTGTGTGTCCCTGTGCAAGTGTCTATAAATTGCTCTGCTACAAGTGACTCACTGCTCTCTCCTCTCTGCAGGAAAATCCCACCAGTGTCCAGTGTCACATCCCCCGTCTCTACACGTGTTCCTCACCGGACAAACTCAGTGCCGACGTCACAATGTGGGGTCAGCTGCCTGGCAGCAGCCACTGTGTCTACATCCCCAGTCCTGCTCTCATCCACCTGCATCTCCCCAAACAGCAAATCGGTACCAGCTCATGGAACCACCCTAAATGCACAGCCTGCCACGTCCGGAGCGATGGATCCTGTGTGGAGTATGCAATCCAGACAAGTGTCCTCCTCCTCCTCATCCCCTTCCACGCCTTCTGGCCTTTCCTCAGTCCCCTCCTCTCCTATGTCCAGGAAACCTCAGAAGTTGAAATCCAGCAAGTCTTTAAGACCCAAGGAGTCTTCTGGTAATAGCACTAACTGTCACAACACCAGTAGCAGTACCAGCGGCACCTCAGGAAAGAAACGCAAAACCAGTTCTCCACTGTTAGTTCACTCTTCTTCCTCCTCCGCCTCCTCCTCTTCTTCTCATTCCATGGAGTCTTTTAAGAAAAACTGTGTGGCTCACTCTGGGCCTCCCTACCCTTCCATGCTAACATCTTCCCATGGCATGGGCCTCAACTGCATGGCAAATAAAGCGAACTCAGTGAGTGTCCGGCACGAGCAGTCAGGGAGGGCTGCCCCTGGAGGGAGCCCTGCTGAGTCCATCAAGCGGATGAGTGTGATGGTGAACAGTGGCGACTCTACGCTTTCCCTTGGCCCGTTCATCCACCAGTCCAGTGAACTGCCCATCAACTCCCATAGCAGTTACTCACACTCACACACTCCTCTAGACAAACTCATAGGAAAGAAAAGAAAGTGCTCACCTGGCTCAAGTGGCATCAGCAACAACAGCAGCAAACCCACAAAAGTTGCCAAATTGCCAGCCATGAACAACATCCACGTGAAACACATGGGCACCAGCCCAGGGACACAAGGACTGACGAACAGTTCCTTCCTTCATCAGGTAGGAAATGGGCTGTAAGCCTTTTCTGGGATGCTAACCCCTCTCCCTTGACATCTTTTGCCAGCTTGGACATCTCTGTGATTGGGTTGGTTGGTTTGCCTATAAACAGATGTCCAGCTTTCTGGTATTTTAACAAAAGGAAGAGTTCACGGCCATCCAAAGATAAGATAGGCTCCTCTTTGCCAAAATTTCTTATGACCTGGGGGATGCCCCTGGGTCAGGAAGCCAGAGCAGTGCATTTTAGCAGGTAGGGCTATGGAAACCATCCCACATGACAGCAGAATCCCTTCCCACAACCAGCGAGTATAGTCCCCCGGGGACCACATTCATTTGCGATGTTGTCCAGGGAAGAGGCAGGCTGTTTCCTGGAGAGCAAGAAGAAAGCTGGGCCAAAATCCAACTGATCTAGAAAGGGATGATGTACATTTTAAAAAGAAAGTGCTTTTAATGTTTTTCCAGCAGAGAATTTCATATTTTCTGGTTACCTCTCTTTGTATGTTTTCACCTCCATTTTCTAGAGAGGCAGGAAAAACAGCATAAGCATGGGCGTAGCAGAAGACTAAAATCTCCCAAGTTAACAGATTAAAAAGAAATCTGTGGTGCATTTGTACAGAAGTGGCTAAGTGGGTGTCAGATTCTTAATTTACCATGTCTTTCTCACTAATGCTGTGTCTGTCTTTTGCCCACTCCTCCATCTGTTACTATTTTCTCCTGACCTTCTCTCCTTCAGCCGGTTCTTCCAGCTCCCCTTTGCTCTAACTTCCAGCTCATCTCTCATCTTGTTATTTCATTCATCAGGATGTCTCCTCACCTTGCTTACGAAAAGGAATTTCAGCAGCATCACTCCTGAGCCCAGATTTAAAATGTGAGGCTCTTTTTGTTTGTTTGTTTTTGTCCTTCCTCAGCGTCAGAACCTAATTCAAATGCCAGGTTAGGACCTTTTCAGAAAATACCAAAGAGTTTCTTATTGTGATATAATTTTCCTCTAATATCTGAGTGAATTAATACCCAGTGCCAAATGTCTGGGGAAATAATTATCCATGAATTTAAATAGCAGCTGCTTAAATTCTTTTATTTGAGCCTCCAACACATATGAGTTCTTTGTATATTGTTTGACTCTTTGAGCAGGAGGTTCCTGGACAGGTGAAAATTTACTTTTATTTCTTGGTTTGTAATTACTGATTGTATGTAGTATTTGAGAAGCATAAAAATGCAGTGCAAACCCCACAAGAAATGATGTACCTTTCCTTTAAAACTCCCTTCTGAATATACTTTCCTGATTTTACGTGAACCCTGCAGTAGGGTTATTCCATTGTGTAGTGATGCCTGCTTTTTATTGCTGAATACAGTATGCCTTCATTTAGTTGTGGCTGCAGACTTCACAGCCCACAGGTAACAAAGGAGAGGAAGAGGCTGGGCAGGCACAGTAAAGAGTAGCAGTGCCTATGGACAGTTGGGGAGTAGAACTCCCATATGCTGCTCCCACAAACTTGTTACCATTTTCAAGGAGAAACTGCAGATCCAGACTTGCATGAGAAATTTGGCCACTTTTTAAAGCTATTTATTTTTTTTACATGTTTTGTCTTTTTAATCTAATATAGCCCACACAGGCTAAGTTTGGGTTATGAGCTAACAATTTCTCACCTCTGATTTCCACCACTGGGGGAGCTATGTCCCACTGGGACAAACAGTTTAAGTTTCCATTCTTCTCTTTAAAATTAGTTTTAACAAGTTTGTATTTGAGAATGATTTCTTTCATGGAATGGAATACTTTTTATTATGCTGCACAAAACCTAGGGGGACCTATAGCTAGAAATCAGAGGATCTGTGAACCCCCAACAAAGTGTTGTATGTTTCATGTCTATGTCATCCACTGCAAAAGGGATCCCGTAGCTTTCACCCAAATCTAAGAGACCCCATGACCCCAAAATACTTTTCTTTAAAGCATTCTTTATGCTGCTCTTAGAAAAGTAGGGATCCCAACTTGCTGTTCTTCATGGAACCGACTTTAAAATAGAGATAGCTGACCTGTTTGAAGCTCCCTAGACTAGGGAATGAGTGCAGTGGGGCATGCTGTGAAGTTCAGGAGATGGGGCTGGGTAGTCTGTTCATGGCCAGAGTTCCCTCTCCCCGAGCATGGAAACTGCTTTGGGTGTGAGTTTTCACACGTGTAGAGGCTAGCCTGTTGACCTTGTTCAGTTTTCAGTTGACAACCTGCAGTACCTTCAAGGAAAAAAAAAAGTCAATAAATAAAACCAAAAGGCAAACATGAACTTTTTCTCTAAGCTAGAAACCCAGCCTGCATCTCTTCTAGACTGTTTTTTAAAAAGTCAGCCTTATAGAATGATTGTGCCCAAAGCAATGAAGGCTTTTGAAAGCCAAGGCCAAATTCTTCAGCTGGCTGCTCCTGGCATCACCCTGTCAGTGAAGACTTTAGAGACCTGTGGCCTTGGAATGTTCTTGCTTAGCATCAGAGTAGTGCAGGTAGTATACTACTGCTCACTTACCTTTTCATTGTTTCCCTACCCCCTCTTTTTTGAAAGCCAAAGACACGTCCCTGACAACTGAAAATAGCATGGGGAGGAATAATCTGGACACTTTCGACGACAAGTTACACCTCCACTCAGCACTCTGGACTCCAAGATGCCTTTGAGTCTGTTTTCCCAACCTCCTGTGGGCCTCAAAGATAGAGATCTGCCGGGCAGTTGTTTTAACCAGGATTTCCCTGAAGCTTTGTCTGTAGCAGTGAGTATTCGTAAAGGACACTGGATCAAGTTCAGCCACCAAATTGCTTCTATCAGTGTTAAAGTGGTCTGGACTGCTTGTTACCAATCTGTGAGACATGTTTGTTTTGTTTTTTAACTCGCAGTATATCACGGAGCCACTCTTCAAGTAGATTGGCTGGGTTGAAAGAGTGTTTTGGCAAGAACGTTACTGTAGAATTTTCTCCCTTCCTCCTCTCTCCACCCCAGTTCTTCTTACACTGTCTTCTGCAGGTCACTGTCGAGAGTTAAGGTGTCACCTGCTAGATAGCTGACCTGGTTAAGGCTCCCTAAACTAGGGAATGAGTGCAGTGGGACATGCTGTGAAGCCTAGGACACAGGGCTGGGTAGTCTGTTCATGGCCAGAGTTCCCTCTCCCCGAGCATGGGAACTGCTTGGGGTGTGAGTTTTCACACGTGTAGGGGCTAGCCTGTTGACCTTGTTCATTCTAGCAGGTAGGCACCTTGACTGGAAACACCTTCCAGAGGGGAGACAGGGCTCTACCCTGAGCAGCCCTCTGGAGAAGGGAATCTATCATTAGGTTTTTAGAGCCATGTTTCAGGAATGGAATATGGGTGTTAGTGCAAGACACTACGACAGACTAGCCTGTATTTTTCCCAGCATTTTGCAAGTCATTTAGGATAAGAAGCTGTCAAAAGTTTCAAAGTTACAGACTGGTTTAAAGCTACTGATGCCCAGAGAGCACGTATATACCATTTTAGAAGCTTACTTTTCATGGTACAAAAGCAATTCTGTGTGATTTACAAAAAAGAAGAAAACTAGTTTGATGATGGAAAGCCAAAATTTTGAAGAGTGGTGGATAAAAACCAATATAAGGGAAAATTTTTTCCAAGATTTCCAAAGAGGTGGAATTTTTCTATCCTTTTAAGTCTTTAATGTTAAACAGTATGGCAGATTGGGTTGGTTGCCCTGCCCAGTCCTCTATTTTCAAAAAACTTACCTTTGTAAATTATATCCTAATTACCTTAGGATATAGTTTACATCCTAAATTATCAGGAGGTAGCAGAAACTGTCATTCACAAAGTCATTAATATACTTAAATATTTCCGAGGCACTCTCCGTGCTCTAGTCTCCAACTCCCTCTGAACACTGTCCTGCACTAAGGGTAAATTCCTGCTTTGAGCACCCCCCGTGCTATGTGTGTGCATTGCCCCTCCCGCCATTACAGATGTTTATTTGGTTGCCACTGGGGTAGGGAGCAGGCACCTGGGGAGGGAGGGGAGGGAGTTTATACAGGTACCCATGAAGAGGTGATGGATACACATCTAGTATTTCCCCGACGCACCCTCTTTTCTTGGGATTCATGCCAGCCATCTTTCTAAGAGAGTTTTGGAGACTCTCCAGGGTATTTTTTTCTAGTACTCCACCCCAACAGAAGGAGCTTAATATGTTAACACATCATTGCTTGAAAAGGAGTTTGGGGGATAAGTTGGAGCTTTTTAACAGGTCATTCACTGGTCACAGCTCCTGAAACAAGAACCAGGCACATGTTCTTCGAAGAACACACAGAGTTGCTGAACACAGGATAAATTTCCCAGGGCTCTAGTGACCACCCTGGGCAGGGCCTGGGCAGGGCCAGTCAGTACATCCTCTCTTCCCTGCAGTTCTTGGGTTACTTCAGTTTCAGGGAATTTCAAGTCAACAGCAGGTGGAATGAATAAATACTTGGTTATCAGCCTAATAATGTGAATTGCTACAGAATTAATCTTATGTAAGAAAAATTTTTTATGCGGATACTTTAGCTATAAATTGATGTAAAATACTGATTTTTTTAAAAAGGGGAGAACAGTATCTTGTGCACTTATTATGCAATCAATCAGTAAATGTTTTTAAAATGATACTGTAGGAGTGCTCAGTAAGGAGAGAGCCTGGGTGGGCTGGTTTGGTGTAGTTCGGAGACATCGGTCTGGTTGCTCCATCCCAGTGGACAGAGAAGAAGGAGGTAAGTGGGAATCAGAACGTATTCAGTTGATCCCTCGGTGACAAGTGCAATGGGCTATGGGTAGAATTTCTTTTCAGAGCCAAGGGGAATTGATGGTTATAAATGAAGTTGCTTTTAGCAATGGAGTTTATAGACAGATCATGTTGTTCCGAAAGATGTGAATAGGATCCACAATAGCAAGTTGGTTTAGAATAATGTAGCTATATCTAGATTAGCGGTATTGATTATTTAATTTCGTTAGCTGAGGTTTTAATTGGATTTTATTATGTCTCCCGGTAGTACAAAGAGCATTGGGATTAGGAAATTAGCCATTTTGGATTCTGCCTGCCACAAACAGACATATTCTAAACAGTGCTATTAAATTTTAGACTGTTCAAATATTTTATTTTCTCCTACAACGACTTTTTATTATGATGGACAATTAAGACCGTTTAAAACATGAGAATACAAGTATTTTTTTTAATTAAATTAACTTGCAAAAACCAAATTTGCAGTGGTTGGGTTGTTTCTAGACAGACTTTGGTATCAATTTAAAACCAAGATAATTTTTATATTCTTTCCAATAGAATTTCATGACAACTCCTGCAGTTTTCTTAACCTTAAAAAAAAGTGCTGCAATGATGAACAAAGAATTATAGAAAACCTACTTTTGTACCTTTATTTTGGAATTTCTTGTTCTATTATAAATATGGAAGTATCCCTATCTCAGAAGACATATTTTGTTAAAAATGAATTGTACATATTTAAATATGTATTTTTGCACAGGTCTTTTTTTCTGATATCCTGTTTTGGTACAATTGAGATCATCTAGTATTTATTTATTAATTAATAAAAGTAAATACCTTTTTATAATTTGAAGTGGTTCACTGCCAAGCCAATAGTTCTAGAACCTGCCTCCTTTACAGTTTAAGGGATGCCTCCGTTCTGTGAAAGTCTTTTTTGTCCCTTTAGCGTCTCGGGAGTGGATTCATACAGATGAAGTGGGCATTGCTTCTCCCTAGTTGCCTGATTTCTTTATAGACAGCATGTAACTAAGTGACACACTGCTTTTCTTTTGTTTTATGTGAGAGAGTGTATGTGCGTGTGCCTGTGTATTTGTGTGTGTACCCTCTGAGCACATGTGTGTTGGTATGTGATGTGGTTTAAAACTAATGGAAAAAAACTGAAAGTGCCTGAACCTAATTTTAAGCATAGACAGATTCTCTTTAAAAAGACTTGAATGTTCAGTGGAACTTTTGGAGTTTGCTTTTTCCACCTAAATACTGTTTCTAAAAATTTAGGGAAGGAGTTGAAAACCACCAGTGCTGGTAATTTTATAAGGTGTTTTAAAATTAAGGCTTTTTGGTTCATAGTAATTCAACTGATGATGGATTGCCCAGTGGCACCAAGGGTTACAAATGTTTCTGTCAGCCAGCGGTGTACATGATGTTTTCTGTTTTGTTATTCTCTCATAAAATACTGAGTTTCAAATCAAATATTTAAAATTTTTGTATTCCAAAAATATAATACAAAGTACCTCTGAAAACATTGAAAAAAATGTATAATTCGAAAATGTAATTTATAAAGGCAGCTGTCTTCCTGCAAGAGTTCTGTTGCCAAGGAATTTCTTAGTATCTTTCATTCTGTCCTGGGGAAAATGTTGAGCTTTAGAAGATGATTGTTAAAAGTTTCATTGTTTAGAAGAAAATAATGATTTTTACATGTTGTGCAAAACATTTTACATTCTCAGATCATTTAAATGAGCACTACATACTGTCAGTGTGAATGTAGGGGCTTGAAAGCATTTTGCTGGGATTTTTTGTTTTTGTTTTGTTTTGTTTTGTTTTTGGAGCTTGGTTATAAAAGCAACCTCCTGTGTTAAAGTGTGTGAATAGTTTGATAATTTGTACACATAATCAAGAGCATCTCAGCTGGACTTTGTGTTGGCTGCTGTATAGAACATGAACAAATGTCAAGGGATAGAAAATTACTTTGGATATTTAAAAGAGAAGAAATATATAGTCTATTTGTTTTGTAACAAGTTTCTGTAAATAAAATAATTTATACTATTTATAAGAAAAAGTTGTGCTTTGCTTTATGAGAAATTAGTCTGTGGAACAAACATGTTACTAAACGGGCAATAAAATTAGGACTTCTCAATAAATAAGGTTGGCTGCATTGAACTATTTTACATGTTTCTGCCTCGTTGTGATTCCGAGCTCCTTTTGATGTAGTCTTTTATTCATTTTTGTCATCAAACACCCTTGTGAAGCACCTTCCTTTAGTTCCCTTTCTCTAAAAGCTAGGTGTTTCTGTGGTCCTAGGATGTTTCCATTCTTGGGTACGGATCTTTGCCTTGGATAAATTAATAACTGTAAACAGTGAACACTACTGCTTCTTGCCCTGCAGGTTTGTCAACACAGGGGAGTTGATAGATTGAGAAACACATTCTACTTGTACTTGTTTATATGTAAATTTGATGGCGCATGGTCGGTTTTGATTTAGAGGTGAGGGTTTTTTTTTTAAGATTTTATTTATTTATTTTTAGAGGTGAAGGGAAAGAGAGAGAGAGAGAAATATCAATGTATGGTTGCTTCTCATGGGTCCCCTGTTGGGAACTGGCCTGCAACCCAGGCATGTGCCCTGACTGGGAATTGAACCGTGGTTATTTGGTCACTTATAATTTAATACTTTTTTAAATTCCCCATCACATAAGACCTTTCAATAACTGTGTAGGACAGAATCTACATGTAAGAAACTTGGGACAAAAGTCAGTTACAAAGCTGTTGTAATAATCCAGGTGGGAATTTTTAAGGTTCCAAAACTAAGGTGGTGACCACGGGGGTGAAGAGGGGACCTGCTGCAGAGACCTTTTAAAGGTAGGACCAACAGGCTTAAGGTCTAATCATGTTAAATGTTAAAGGGAAGAGTGGGTCTCAGAGATAATGTACAGATTTATAGCTTGGCCAAACTGGTTGATGAGCTTTGAGTGAAATACATGATATGGTGACAGAGAAGGAAAAAACAGTGAAATTGAGTTACCGGTAGGAAATTGAAGTTTAGTAGCCAGTGACTGTGTGTACAGTCTTGATGGAGCTTTAGAGGCAGGTTTGAAGCTGTAAAACAATTGTAGGGTTGTCTTTCACTTTTAGATGGAAGTGAATGAGTTTGCAAAGGTAAATTATTCAATTTGGCTTATTATTGTTAAAAATAATGCTTATCTAATTGAGTCCCTATTGTACCAAGCATTTTACATAATGCTAGTAGGTAGCATTACCAGGCTGTGAATTCTGGTCTGTCATGTCAGTGGCTCTTAACCTTTTTAGAGTTCTCAGTGTTTAATCAAGTAGGGACAAATCCTCATTTTGAAAAGAAAATCTGCAAATGCCCTGGCCAATTGTCTCTGTTGTAGCATTGTCCCAGACACCGCAGGTCACAGGTTCGCTTCCCAGTCAGGGCACATACCTAGGTTGTGGGTGCCATGTCTTCAGAGCATGTATGGGAAGAAGCCGATTGCCGTTTCTTTCTGTCTCTCTCCCCGCCTCCCTCCACCCCTTCCTTTTCTCTAAAGTCGGTAAACATATCCTAGGGGGAGGATTTTTTTATAAACCTACAGTTTGGAGGGCAGAGGGAACAAATAAAGAGGAGGAAGCTTTACATTCGCCCCTCGCCCATAGGTTTTCCAAACCTGTTGTAGGTTGACTAAAATGTTCTGAATGTATGATTTTAAACTCAGGTCTCTTTATACAAGGAAACTAATGGCAGTCTTAACTAGTGAAGAATTATGGCTGAAAAGCTTATTCTTTTGAGTCCCAAACTTGGTCCAAGAAAACATAATCTGATTGTAGGACCTGACGAGTCAATCCCGAGTTGCACTTTCAATACCCCTGCCCTGTTGGCTCTGTGTTTCCATTTCCTTCCCTGAGAAAAGGATGATACATGGTCCAAGATGGAGAGGTCAGGCTTACATCTTTCCCCTAATGTCTAATATCCCTCCTCCTGCACCATTGAATTGCTGCTTGATGAGCAGAAGTCAAGTGTGCAAGGCTTATCTGCGTTGATCATTCACAAGAAAACCTTTTTTTCTGTCACAGATTCTGAGAATCACATGAAAGAAGTTACAGATTCTCTCTGACAAAAGCATGTAACAGAGAAAAGCTCCACCCCTGACTTCTTGTTCAAGTCTGTTTTTTCCCCAAAGCCTTCAGGTCGATAGCTCCTGCTCGGTCTCACATATAGACATGCTAATCATTCTGCTAGTGGCTTGAATTTAACAGAAACAGTCCTTTACTAGTAAGTGCCTCTCCTAAGGAGATAAGGGAAGTATGTTAAAAAATAATGATCGTTTATCAAAGATTTGCAGGAACCTTGTGACAGGACTCATCAGTTAGAGTCAGCGGACTAAGAACAAAGTTTCACAATCTTGCTCAGAATTCCTGCCGGTGCCCAGATGTCTGTGACATCAGTTACCACCCGTCCCTCCCTTTGACCCCTCCCATTGACATAAAAGAAACCTGAATTTCTGTATTTTCTTAATATGATTCTTTAGGACACTAGTTCTCCATCTTCTTGGCTTGCTGGCTTTCTGAATAAAGTTGCTTTCCCTTCCCCAGTACATTGTCATCACAGGCACAGGCACCGCATTTTATCTTTCATTTCCAGGATTTTACACACTTGAAGCCCATCCTACATGGCCCAGAGAGAGGAAAGCCTGAAAGGAAAGCCTGAAGAAGAGAGTATTTGGTTGAAGACAGACAGGGAACCAGTATAAAGAGTGAAAAATCACATCAGGGATAGAACAAAGATGGTTTAGTTAGAAGTTGAGACAACTGACTCCATCATAATTATCAACCCACTTAGATAATAGGTTGGTTTTGTCTTTTGTCCTGCTTTCCCCAGGATAAGTGGAACAGCAGATACTGGTTGAATGGAAAAGTTACAAGAACTTATCCAGGAAGATTGCCAAAAATTAAAGAGTATGTGTGAGGGTGTGGCTAACGTGGATATTTAAGGAATGGACTGGAAGCTGCTGTTTCAGATCTAGGCAGGCTCTCTCAAGACCAGTCTTGTGATCCTTCTTCCAGGTAACTTGTATGTGATTAGACAAGTCAAGTGATTTGTTCAAGGTCGTGGAGCAAAGTCCATGTTCAACTTAATACGCGGCCAGTATTGAAGAGGGGCTAACGTATGAGGCAGATCTAGGCACCAGCGTCATGACAGTGGCATAGCACTTTTAGGAACAGGTCAAGGGGTATAGGGTCAAGAGTGGACAATGGCCAGGAGAGGAAACTGTGCTGCTTCTTGGCCCAAAGTTCCTGAGGTGTGTATGAACAAGCAGCCTCTAACCTAGAGGGTTTTGAGAAAAGCAGAATCCTCAAAAATAAAATATTTAGTTTTATCAGCATTGGTACTCCAGGTAATTGCAGATGCTTGGGGGGAAAGTCTCTGGTAACCTCTAAGAGGGTTGAGGAAGTTGTCAGGGCACCACCTACTGGCAGTCTTGGCTAAGTGGTCAGTTCCCCAAGGCAGTCTCACATTCGTGTTACATGATAGCTCAATTGAAGGCTGATCATTCACTAGCAAATTGCCCCTTTTATATCCAACCTGTACAAGGAAACTTACACCACTATGAGAGAGATCTGATGATAAAGGGGGAAGCTCTTCCCCCTTGACCATGTACTTCAAGGTTACAGTGTCCTGGACCAAACTGTTAACAATTTCTTGATATCTTTTGTAGATCTCCAGAAACACAAGAATAATGCAAACCTGTGGCTCTATGACTTTGAAGCCCAAACCGTGATTATTAGAGCTTTTCCTACTTTCCATATAGGGATTCAACTTTACTCCTCCATTGCTATCAGGGAGGTATTGAGGTTTGTTACTAACAACTGAGAGTTTGATAGCATTAAGTGAGGGGTTATCGCCCCTGCCCCCTCCCATTTCCCATAATCATGGGAACAGATAATATTTCAAGTATCAGCTATCAATCCTTTTTAAAAAAATTGGTTAAAAACAGTATCCAGGATTAATGTGGAATTATGCAATAGATTTGCTAACAATCAGTAATCTATCAACCACTATTAATGATTGGTTAGATTACAAAGGACTAATCATGTTCAGTCATAAAATCATACATGTATTGCAGTGTATGTGCTCAGTGAGCAAATGAGATAGGTATCCTTTTAGTCCTTTGGTTCAGGTAAAGTTAGGTATAGATACCTAATAACAAGAAATGGTTTTTAGACAGTATTTCCATTCCTAAAATTCTACTAGTTAGTACATTAAAAATGGACCAAAAGCTGTTCTAATATAGGAAATAGATTACCATAATTTGGTATGGCTTTCAAATATTTCTTCATCTCTTACTGAATAGATAAAATTGATGCACAAATTTTACTAAGAAAATTTGTATTAATGCTTTACAAAATAATTACAAAAGATAATTCTTTCCAGTGACTCCATGTCATACTAGGACAGTGTATTATAAATGATACGGCTTTATAAAAATGATAAGATTAAATTTCCAACTTTGATTTTTTTTATTCACCAATACTGAAAGGGAACTAAACACAATGAAGTGTTTAGCTCTATATCACTTAGTAAATAAATATCATTTGATATTTTCATATTGTGCCCTTCATGACTAAAACCAGAAAATTATGGAAGCTACCAGAAGTAGGATGAAGGTCAAGAATTCTTTGGCTAGATTCTCCTAGAAAACTAATGCAGGAAGATGACCATCAACTCCATGTGCACAGTATGGGGGTCAGTGTGGGAAAAGCAAACTCATCTTCTGGTGGGGCCACCCAGGCAGGAATGTAAAATACCGACGGCAGGCTCAGTAAGCTACATGCTGCAGAACGCATGTAGCCTTTTCAGTTGACTGGGAATACAAGCCCAAAGTAAGCTTCATCTGTCATTTTTCCAGTGTCAGTGGGTAGGTGACTTTTTAATTATCTTTCAATTTTTATGTGGTGACCATAAATTCTTTTCTTGAAAACATCTTGGCAGAGGGATAGTTGCAGTGCATAGGTGACCAGTTTGCAACCTTGTAGCATCAGGAAGCCACCTTTAGCATCCTGACTTGCTTTAGTTCTCAGCCCTTTGTATCCCCAACTGTGGGAAATAAGGATCTGGACCAAGAATTTTTTTGGCAGGCCTTTTATCAGGTTTGAAATACTCTAGCAAAAAGCAGAGAACCATGTTTGTTGTTAGCACAACAAACAAATTTGTTTTTAAAATGAAGATCAAGTATATAAAAATTCTAGAATTCTTGGTTTAATTTATAGGTTTAAAACTTGGCTTAGAGTGGCCTTAGTCACCTTAGGTGACAGGAGTTTTCTACTGACATTCATGTTAATACGCTAAGAAATGCATCTAAGGATACTATTCTTCAGTTTGTAGTGTTTTTACCTAAATGAACCTGGCCTTCTATTTTACAGATGAGGAAGTAGGCCCAGAGAAGATGAAGGAAGTACTTCTCCTAACATCAGACGGCTGGTGTGAGGGACTAGAAGCTGGTTTTCCCAGCTTCAGTGTCCAGTGCTCTTTGTCTCATACCATGTGGCCTCCCTTAGAGATTTGTTGGATTCCAACTTTTATTTTCAGCTCCAAACTGTGACTTTGAGACTTAATAGTATTTCACTGGGATTTGTAATTACACAGAATAACTCTTGGGCAGGATGTATTAAAAACTATATATATATATATACACACACACACGCACACACAAAAAAAAACAACAAATGACAAGAAATGTTTTCCTTCCAGGGCTCNATATATATATATATACACACACACACACACACACACACACATGCACACACAGAGGTCTAAATATGGAGAATATTCACCAAGATATCAATAGTAGCTGTCTGTGCAGTATAAAATTTCAAGGCAATTCTCTTGCTTGAATTTGTTTTGCAATGAACATGTAATACCTTTCAGAAAAAGAAGAAAAAACAGACTCCTACTCCTCAAAATTGTATTATTTACTTCATCAGAAGGTAAGTTATTCTACTCGACTTAGCAGCAGTCTTGAATTTTCTGTGCCACCATCTTGCACTGGGATTGGATATAGCATGTCATTTCTTTTAGCATCACTTACCGTGTCATCCTCACCTACTATTTTTTTTAAAGAAAATCTAATTGTTGTTCAAGTACAGTTTTCTGTCTTTTACTCCCAGCCCAGTCCATCCCCCCCACCCCAGTGCTCCCCACCTCCCTCCTGTTTCAACCCCCCTACTAATTTTAGGCAGTTGGGCTAAAATGATAAAAGGAAAATAAAGTCAAGTACATTTTAAACAAAAAAGAGAAGTGTTTTGAGACTTCCCTCTCCTCTAGACTGTGTAAGTCTGTCATGATTGAAAAGCCATAGTTGCTCCATGATAACTTCAGCCCTAGTGGTTATATAGGTGGGAGTTCAGGGAAAGGGTTATTTCAAGGAACCGACATTCAGTACTACTTGTTTTCCCTCTAGCATGAACTGCAGTGTGCCAATTTGCTAAAAACAGTCTTCTGCTAATTTTTTAAAAACTTTAAAAAATATATTTATTTATTTTTAGAGAGAGGGGACAGGAAGGAGAAAGAGAGGGAGAGAAACATCGATGTGTGGTTGTCTCTCATGTGTCCCCAACTGGGGACCTGGCCTGCAACCCAGGCATGTGCCCTGACTGGGAATCGAACTGGCGACCCTTTGCTTCACAGGCCCGCGCCCAATCCACTGAGCTACACCAGCCAGGGCAAATTTCTAAAGGAGCACAGTATGCTCACAATGACTGTATGTCTGACAATTGCACTGCATCCTCAGGATAGTGGGTTTTGTTAAGGGTATTTCCATGTATAATTTCTTCAAGAAATTATAGTGATGATTATTATTAAGGTTTTATAACTAAGCACTTCTAGAAATCCTCATGTGCATCTTCACAAATGTTTCAGGCATATCCAGCATTTTATCAGCTTCCCATCCACAATGCAGTGGCCACAAGACACTCCTTTCAAAGACCAGCTCAGGTCACAGTTTCGCTTGGCAAATAATCAATGGCCCCTCTTTCAGCACAACACTGATGATAGCCACTGTCTTGATTTTTAAGGTTATGCTTCTAATACTTCACCATTAAATATCTCCTTTGCAGTAGGGCAGGATTTCCCAATCTATTGTAATGCCTAATTTATTCCAATTTTTATCATAAGTGAATGTTGAATGGTATCAAATTATTTTCAGTTGATTGAGATTGTGTTCTCAACTAATATTCTAACAAATCATTCCCATTAGCATATAAAGACGCTCTCTTAAAAAAAAAGCCTCTTACTTTTCTCCCCTTCTTTTTACAATACAGTGTCACTTACTCTCTTAACTCATCTCTCCCCAAACTGCTGTTATCCAGGTGGCCATTCAACACTCCGGGATCATCCTTGACTCAATTTCTCATTCTTTCCCCATTCTATTTTTTTTTTTTTTACTGTTTTCTATTACAGTTGTCCCAGTTTTCCCCTGTTGTGCTCCCGTGCCCTGCCCACCTCCTGTTCGCACAGTCAGTCCCTACCCTGTTGTCCATGTCCATTGGTTATTTATACTTGTTCTTTAACTGGGCCCTTCCTCTTCTTTCCTCCCTTATTGCCCTCCCTCTCCCCTCTGGTTCCTGTCAGTCTGTTCTTTTTTTCCGTGACCCTGGTTCTATTTTGCTCATTTGTTTGTTTTCTTCATTAGGTTCCTCTTACAGGTGAGATCATATGTCATTTGTCTTTCACTGCCGGGCTTATTTCACTTAGCATAATATTCTCAGTCCCATCCATGCTATTGCAAAGGGTAGGAGTTCCTCCTTTTTTTCTCCATTGTGTAAACATACCACAGTTTTCTGAACCACTCATTTACAGATAGGCACTTAGGCTGTTTCCAGCACTTGGCTATTATAAATAATGCTGCTGTGAACATTGGAGTGCATTGGTTCTTTTGAACTGATGTTTCAGGATGTTTTGGGTATAATTCCAGCAGTGGAATTGCCAGATCAAAGTCAGTTCCATTTTTAGTTTTCTGAGGAAATTCCATATTGTTTTCCACAGCGGCTGCATCAGTCTGCATTCTTTTTTTAAAATATATTTTATTGATTATACCATTAGTTGTTCTATTCCCCCCTTCATTCCCCTCCACCCGCACACTCCCTCCCCCACCCTTCCTCCCATTTAGTGTATGACCACATGTCTCAAGTTCTTTAGATTCTATATTTCCCCTACTATTCTTGCCCTCCCCCCTATCTATTTTCTACCTACTGTTTATCCAATTTTCTGTACCTTCTCCCCCCTTCTTCTCCTCCCACTCCCCTGTTGCTAACCCTCCATGTGTTCTTCATTTCTATGGTTCTGCTTCTGATCTAGCTGTCCTCTTGGTTTGCTTTTGTTTTAGGTGTGGTTGTAAATAACTGTGAGTTTGCTGTCCTTTCACTGTTCATATTTTTCATCTTTTTCTTATATAAATCCCTTTAACATTTCATATAATAAGGGCTTGGTGATGATAAACTCCTTGAATTTGATCTTATCTGAGAAGCACTTTATCTGTCCTGCCATTCTAAATGAAAGCTTTGCTGGATAGAGCAATATTGGATGTAGGTCCTCACCTTTCAGGACTTGGAATACTTCCCCGTCTTACCTGTAAGGTCTCTTTTGAGAAATCCATGACAGTCTGATGGGAACTCCTTTGTAGGTGACTGTCTCCTTATCTCTTGCTGCTTCTAGGATTCTTTCCTTCATTTTAATCTTGGCTAATGTAATGATGATGTGCCTTGGTGTTCCTTCTTGAGTCTATCTTCTTTGGGACTCTCTGAGCTTCCTGGATTTCCTGGAAGTCTATTTCCTTTGCCAGACTGGGGAAGTTCTCCTTTATTATTTGTTCAAATAAGTTTTCCACTTGTGGCTGTTTCTTTTCCCCTTCTGGTATCCCTATAATTCAGATGTTGGAACGTTTAAAGATGTCCTGGAGGTTCCTAAGCCTCTCCTCATTTTTTTGAATTCTTGTAACTTCACTTTTTCCTATTTGGTCATTTCTTCCTTCCTTCTGGTCCACCCCCTTGATTTGAGTCCCAGTTTCCTTTCCATCACTATTGGTTTCCTGTGCATTTCCCTTCATTTCAATTAGTTTAGCCTTCATATGTTCCCCTAATTTGTGGCTAAAATCAACCAGTTCTGTGAGCATCCTGATCACCAGTGTTTTGAATTGTGCATCTGAGAGGTTCGCTATTTCCTGGTCACTTAGAGTTATCGGCTCTGGGGCTTTGAGTTCTTCTTGAGCCATATTTTGGACTGTTTGTGCCTGTTCTGTATGAGGAGCAGAGCCCTAGGTGTTCACCAGGGCGGGGCCACTCAGTCTCTGGGTTGTGACGCTGCATGTTGGGGCGGGGCCAAAGGAAAGCAATGGTGGGCCCCCTCTGCTGCCTCCCACCACCGCAGGCCGTCCCACTGCGTGAGAATGTGTGACCACGGTCAGCCTGCTGCTGGGGCTGCGAGGTCCGTCTCACTGCTCACTTCCCTGCTGGTTTATCTGCGTGTGAATATGTGACCACAGCCAGCCCGCCGCCCGAGCCCTCGCTGGGTCAGCCTGACTCGGGGCTGCCTGGGCGCCTGGGGTCGGGGGATCTTCTTGCCTGTCCCTGCTCTGCTGCTGGCTCCGCCCCTCTTACCGGTTTGGTTGAAGGGTTCGTTGTTGTCGGACTCCCATATAGTTCAATTTTCTGTTCTTTGGCTACGTCTTTGTTTTCCAAACCTTTGTTGTATTCAAACTTGCTTGCGGGAGAAGGCACAGTGTTTCCACCTACGCCTCCATCTTGGCGGAAGTCCTCAGTCTGCATTCCCACCAACAGTGTACTAGGGTTCCCTTTTCTCCACAACCTCGCCAGAATTCAGTGTTGATTTGTTTATGATGGCCATTCTGGTCAGTATGAAGTAGTGTCTCATTGTGGTTTTAATTTGCGTCTCTCTGTGCTCGCTTCGGCAGCACATATACTAATTTGCGTCTCTCTGATGGTTAATGATGCTGAGCATCTTTTCATATGTCTCTGGACCCTCTGTATGTCCTCCTTGAAGAAGTATCTCTTCAGGTCCTTTGCCCATTTTTTAATTGGATTGTTCATCTTCCTGGAGTAGAGTCATGTGAGTTGTTTATATAATTTGGAGATTAATCCCTTTTTCTGAGGTATCATTGGCAAATATGTTTTTCCATACAGTTGATTTCCTTTTCATTTGGATGATGTTTTCTTTAGCCATGCATGCAGAAACTTTTTAATATGATGTAGTTCATTTGTTTATTCTTTCTTTTATGTCCCTTGCCCTTGAGGGTATGTCAGTGAAAATGTTGCAGTGTGGGATATCTGAAGTTTTACTGCCTATGTTTTCCTCTAGGATTTTTATTGTATCATGGCTTATGCTGAAGTCTCTATCCATTTTGAGTTTATTCTGGTGTACAGTGCAAATTGGTCATCTAGTTCTTTCTTTCTTTTTCTTTTTTTTTTTTGTATGTACCATTCCAGTTTTCCCAGCATCATTTGTTGAAGAGGCTATTTTTACTCCATTGTATGTCCCTGCCCGCTTTGTCAAATATTAATTGACCATAGAGTCTTGGGTTTATTTCTGGGCTTTCTGTTCTGCTCCATATGTGACTGTTCTTATGCCAGTACCAGAGTGTTTTGATTACAGTGGCCTCAGAGTATAGTATGATATCAGGTATTGTGATCCCTCCTACTTTGTTCTTCTTTCTCAAGATTGCTATGGCTATGTGGGACTGGTTTTGGTTCCATATAAATTTCTGAAATATTTGTTCTAAATCTGTGGAGTATTTCAGTGGTATTTTTTTTAAAGATTTTATTTATTTATTTATCTTTAGAGGGGAAGGAGAGAGGGAGAGGAACATCAATGTATGGTTGCCTCCTGTGTGTCCCCTGCTGGGAGTTGGCCTGCAGGGAATCGGCCTGCAACCCAGGCATGTGCCCTGACTGGGAATCGAACCCCGATCCTCTGGCTCGCAGGCCCGCGCTCAATCCACTGAGCTACACCAGCCAGGGCAATCAGTGGTATTTTAATAGGAATTACATTGAATCTATAGATTGCTTTGGGCAGTATAGATATGTTAGTGATATGAATTCATCCAGTCCATTAACACAGCATATGCTCCCATTTATTTGTATCTTACTTAATTTCTTTCTTCAGTATTCTTTAGTTTTCTGAGTACAGGTCTTTTACCTCCTTGGTTTATTCCTACGTACTTAATTTTTCTTGTTGCTATAATAAATGCATTTTTTTCTAGTTTCTTTTTATGATATTTCATTGTTGGTATACAAAATACCTTCAACTTCTGAATACTGACTTTGTATCCTGCTGCTTGGCCAAATTTACTTATTAGGTCGTGTGTAGTTAGTTTTTTGGTGGAGACTATAGGCTGTTCTATGTACACTGTCATGTTGTCTGCAAGTAATGACAGTTTTACTTCCTCCTTTTCAATTTGGATGCTTTTCATTTCTTTTTCTTGTCAGATAACTGTGGTTAGGACTTCCAGTACTATGTTGAATAAAAGCGATGAAAGCAGACACTTTGCCTTTTTCCTGTTCTTGAGGGAAAGCTTTTAGTTTTTGCCCATGTAGTATGATATTGGCTGTAGGTTTCTCGGATATGGCCTTTATTATGTTGATGTATAGTCCCTCTATTCTCACTTTGCCAAGGGTTTTTATCATAAGTAGGTGCCATACATTACCAAATGCTTTTTCAGAATCTTACTGATACGATCGTGTGGTTTTTATCTTTCATTTTGTTTATGGTGTATTACATTTATTTATTTTTTTAGAAGGCTAATTGTTTTTTTTTAAGGTTTTATTTATTTATCTTTAGAGGGGAAGGAGAGAGGGAAAGAAATATCAATGTATGGTTGCCTTTTGTGAGTCCCCTGCTGGGAACTGGCCTGCAACCCAGGCATGTGCCCTGACTGGGAATCGAACCGCAATCCGCTGGTTCGCAGGCTTGTGCTCAATCCACTGAGCTACACCAGCCAGGGCTGGTGTATTACATTTATTGATTTACAAATATTATACCATCCTTGCATCCCTGGGATGAATCCCACTTTATCATGGTGTATGATCTTTTTAATGTCCTGTGAAATCTAGTTTGCCAATATTTTGTTGAGGACTTTAGGCATCTATGTTCATCAGTGATATTGGCCTGTAGTTTTCTTTCTTTGTTGTGTCTTTACCTGATTTCGCACAATAATTTTGGGAGTCTTTCCTCCTCTTGAATTTTTTGAAATAGTTTGGAAAGGGTCGGAGTTAGCTCTTCCCTAAATCTTTGGTAAAATTCACCTGTAAAGCCATCCAATCCAGGGCTTTTGTGTGCTGGCAGTTTTTTTTTTTATTACTGCTTCAATTTTATTAGCTGTTATCAGTCTATTCATGTTTTCTGCTTCTACTTGATTCAGTTTTGGAGGATTATATGTTTCTAGAAATTTGTCCATTTCACCCAGCTTACCAAATTTCTTCTCATATAGTTGTTCATAGTAATTTCTGACAATCCTTTTTATTTCTATGGTTTATCCATTGTAATTTCTCCTTCTTGGTTTCTGATTTTATTTATTTGGGTCTTGTCTCTTTTTTTTCTTGATGGTTGTTGTTCCTCTAGTTCTTGTAGATGTTGGCTTAGGTTGTTTATTTGAAATTTTACTATCTATTTTTTAGGTAGGCCTGTATTGCTATAACTCCCTCTCAGGATTGCCTTTGCTGTGTTCCTTATATTTTGGGCTGTTGTGTGTTCATTTTTACTTGTTTCCAGAAACTTTTTGATTTCTTCCTTGAACTCATTGTTAACCCATTCATTATTTAATAGCATGTTATTCAGTCCCCATGAATTTGAATGTTTTTGAATTTTCTCCTTGAGGTTGGTTTCTAGTTTCAAGCCATTGTGATCTGAGAAGGTACTTGATATGATTTCAATTTTCTTGAATTTGTGGAAGCTTGTTTTGTGTCCTACCATGGTGGTCTTTGAAAATATTCCATGTGTATTTGAAAAGAATGTATATTTTGTTTCTTTGGGGTGTAAGATTCTATATATATCAATTAAGCCCATTTGATCTAGAGTGTTGTTCAATGCCACAATATTATTGTTGATTCTTTGCTTGGAAGATCTGTCCATTGTTTACAATGGGGTGTTAAAGTACCCTACTGTGAGTTTGTTGCTATCAATATCTTCCTTTTTTTAAAATTTATTTATTTATCTTTAGAGGGGAAGGGAAGGACAGAGGGACAGAAATATCAATATATGATTGCCTCTTGTGTCCCCTGCTGGGAACTGGCCTGCAACCAAGGCATGTGCCCTGACTGGGAATCAGGGCCCTGGCTCAGGGTCATTCTACCCATCACGTCTTGTATGCTGTTGTGCAGGTGCTGCCAGAACAAAACCAAATATCCCAGGAAACAAACTTCCATCCAAAAAATTAACCCCCACTCACAATCACACTGTCAACAGCAAATAAGTCAATATTAATATAAGTGTAAAGAGATTAAGACTATTGTAGGAAAGGAAAATGAATATATGAGATGGCTAGCTACCTGAAAGAAAAATGATTTTGAGAGGGTAGAGGGAGTAGCAATAATAATAAGAGAATAAGGACATGGCAAAGGAGAGGAAAATTTACATTGTAAATAAAACAGGGAGGGAAGAAGGTAGAATCAAGTAAGAGAAGGGAAATGAATAATTTAGGTTTAAACAGAAATTTAAAAATGAAATTAAAAAAATTTTTAAGTATAGATAAGAAAAAGGAAAAGGGAACCAGGCTGAAGAAAAAGATCCACCGCTATGAAGAACAGTGAGCAAACATTAATATAAGAGGGGGAATAAGAGGGAAAAAAGAAAGAAAAGCTTGACAGATGTCTAGGGGAAAGAGATGTGATTATGAGATAATAGAGAAAGAAGGAATACTAAGAGGAATGAAAACTAGGCTGAAGCAGGGAAAGATTAAAATTTAAAATGAGCCCTGGCTGGTGTAGCTCAGTGGATTGAGTGCGGGCCTGCGAACCACACGATCGCGGTTCGATTCCCAGTCAGGGCACATGCCTGGGTTGCAGGCCAGTTCCCAGCAGGCGACTCAGGAGAGGCAACCATACATTGATATTTCTCCCTTTCTCTCCTTCCCTTCCCCTCCAAAGATAAATAAATAATAAAGAAATCTTTTAAAAAATTTTAAATGAAAAAAAGGCAGGAGGAAGGCAAAATCAAGTATGTTAGAGGAATGGTAAAACTTGACATCTGAGATACAAAAATAGTGAACATCTGGAAATGATATTGGAGAAATGCAACCACCACCACCACATCCACAACCAAGGAGCAAAGACTGATAAAGGTGGAGAGAGAATAAGTATTTTGAGAACAGGAAAAAGATGTAAGATGACTTAATGACAAGAAAAATGTTTTTGACAGGTGGGGCAAAGAGAAATAGTAATAGTGTATAATGGAAATAAGTTGTAGCAAGAGAGAAAATAAAGTTTTAAATGAAAAGAGGAAAGAAGGTAAAACGAGAGCAAACTACAAGATTTGAAATAAACTATAATATAAAAACTAGTGACAATATGCACAGACTTGAAGGTGAACAAATAAATGTTAAAAAGCTATGCAGGAGAAAGAATAGTGTAAATCATGAAGACGACCACGATGGAATTAATGTTTTCTTCTTTCTGGATCTGCCTCTGGTGATGTTGGATGGTGTCCTAGTCTGGCCCTAGACAGCCTGTTGGACACAGAGATCTAGTCTGTGGCTGTCTCCTTTCTTTGTTAATCTAGTCCATCTGTAATCAACAATCAAATGTAAGCACCTCAAGATGGGGCAGAGTAATACCTACAGGTGGGCCTATTGCTTCCCCTCAGGCTACCACTTAGAATGGAGTGCTCTGCCTGAGCAAAGTGTCCTCCAGCTTGGGGGATGACTAAGCACAGGGATCCTGGTGGCTGCTTTCTCAGTTTTCTCCCCAAAGCCCCCATCCCCAGACTCTCCTCCAGTGTCTCTAGTCCACTGTGCCCCTCCTCTGTGGAACACCAAGGTAAGTACCTGCAAATTAAATTATGTGCACTGGCCCTTTAAAAGGCTCTGTGACTCCAGCCTTCTCTTCCTGGCAGACCCTGCCACTTTTCACAGATGGACGTTATCTAGGTTCCTTCCCTGGCTCCAGTGCTACAGGCTAGGGAGACCTGTTGGGGTTTGGACCCCACTTCTCAGGGGGAACCCCGTAGCACTGAATTTCCCTTCCATACTTCAGCTGCTTCCTATAGGAGCCCAGCCAGCCCTGTTGTGTCTCCACACTCTGTACCCAGTCGTGTTGTGAAGAAAGTTTCTTCCATGTGTCTGTGATTATAAGGCTTCTTTCCAGCTAGTGTTCAGTTGGTTATTCTGGATGATTTCTCCATAATTTAGTTATAATTCCAGACCGGTCCTGGGAAGCCGTTACAGTAGCTTCTACTTACTCCTTTGCCATCTTGGGTCTCCCCATTCTAATCTTTTAGCAAAACCAGCTGCTTCTGAGTGCACACCACCATTGCCAGTGACACAAGGTAAATCATATCAGACCACATTCTGCTTAAAACCTCCACTGACTTTTTCTTTCTTCTCGTAGTATTTGCATGGTCTTTCCCTCCTTTTTATTTAAATGTCACCTTACCAGAGCGGCCTTCTGTAATACCTCATAGAATATAGCCCTTCGCACCATACTGCACCCTGTCTCCTTTGTCAGGTCTTATATTTTTTCACTCATAGCACTAATCCCTATCTGACTCAGAGTTTAAAGTATAACTGGAGAGGAAAAATTGGGAAATCAACTTTGTTTTGCTTATTGCCACTACTATGGTTCTATTTGCTGGAGAGAGAAAATTCCGTTTGCCAAAAATTATGTAGGTTTTTTTGTGATCGTGGTATCTCCCCTGCCAGGTAAGTATGTACGTAGGTTTTTTTATACCTATGTTTACTGAGATGGGCCTTGGCTCATTCTGGAATTCAACATTTTGGCAGCCTCCTCTTTGAGTTGCTTATTTTTGAGGGAAAGCTTCTGTCTTGTGTACTAAGTGGGAGATGCTGTTTAATTCTGGCCTACAATATGTAGCATGTACTCCTCTTTCTAAAATTCAGGAGGCTTAAAGGAAGAAATAATGGGCTTGTATTAATTATCCCTGTTTTACTGATTAGCAGTCAGGATTTGAACTCAGGTACCATACAGCCTCTGATTGTAACCATAAACCAGAGATGATTAAATGACATAAAAGTAATATTGTTTTAACATTGTGGGACCCCATGCTTAATGTAGATATGCTTAAGAAAAAAAAAGTAAATCGACAGAAACAACACAGTATTTATTTTATACAACTGAACAGGGCACATAGTAAAGTAAGCTATAAAAATTCCAAATAATTATTTCCAAAGGAATTCCTTTGTTTACATGGTTTACATATTAATTACTCTGGAAAGTTTCTGAACTCTGTTTAGTAGCAGATCTCCTTTCTTGATAGTTTCTTGGTACTGCCAGTTCTTGCTATCAGGTCTATAAATAAATTCCAAAAAAAATGAATTATTTACCAGTCACATTACTCCATAACAATCACTGACCTACTTCACTTAAGAGTTCCCCTTATTCTAGGAGTATTACAAATGATACACAAACTTAAACATACCTGTTGGTTTCCACTATTTCATTCACTTTATCTATTTTGCAGTGTAGTCTCCCAGCAGCAATAAATCTGGAGAGTTCCCTAATTGAGAGGGGGAGGGGGGAAGCCTTTAGTATTAGCCTTATAGAAGAATCTTAGAAAAGTATACAGTACACTAAATACATGATTCAACTGTCTTTCAAGGTAACATGTAGTTTCCCTCACTCCTTAGCTATTGAGTATGCAGGAGTTGAGATCTTCTCTGGATGTTACAGGATTATCCCCAAAGATTAAGTGGTCTACCAGAATAAACATGACCCTAGAAGTTCATGCTCAGATGGAGCACAGATGTCAAAGAACGCACTCATAGCAAGTCTTTAGAGCTGCAGAAGTGCTCAGAGATAAGCAGTGAGTTACAAATAAATGCATGAATGCATAAATAATATTTATTGGAAGTTTGAGGGTACTGACTAAACTGTCCAGTTTCCTATAACTTAACTATTAAGGAGCAGGTAACTCAGGGTTTTCAAAACCCTTCAGAGCATGAAAGGGAAAAAATAATAATATGCTACAATAACTAGAACCAGGCATGCAAAGATGTGTTAATCTATTGTGAATGTAAAAAAAAAGTATTTCTGAGTATATCCAGTCATTACCCAAACCTCAAAATTAAGACAGCTATTTAAACAGCATGGGGTATGGTTACACATATACCTCAAAAACCAGCATCAGTGGCGACACTCTCCCAAGACAGTCTGCCACCACATGACATGGGAAAAAAAGTAAATGCTTAGTAATGTACAAAAACTATATGAAAGAAACTCTATGCTACTAAAGAGAATAAATGGAAAAATGACTCCTTTAAAATAAATAAATATTTGAATTATGTTAAATTTAGAGATTCATACAAGTCTTTCTAATCAAGAAAAATCAGATTTCAAATAAAAATTATGTAACATATTATTCTTCCAGATACTAAAACATCTTGAGCCAAACACATAAACATCAACAGAAAAGGGACTCTAAATATTAAGAGTCAAATTTCTAACAAAAGTGTCATTGCAAATCAATGGGGAAAAGTTAGCTTAATCATTAAATGATGTTGAGGGAGACTAAGAACCCATGTAAGAAAAAGAAATTGGATTACGAAAAGAGAATTTCTACATAGGAAAGAACATATCACCAAAACCAAGTCAAAAACTAAAAGATAATATGGATAAAAGGTGTTAGCTATACAAACTGGAAAATACTACAAATCAGACAAATGACTCATTAAAACTGCAAATTAAAGCTACAATGAAATGTGACCGTATTGGACAAAGTCTAATGCACTGTTGAGGAAGGTCAGAGGCAAGCACCGTGCCTCATGCTTATAATTAGATGAAAAAGTGTACAGTGTGCTACTCTGCTTTGTGAGTTGAAAGAAATCAGTACCATAACTAGTTGCTACTGAAGAGTTTAAGCTAGAAGTTATCCTAAACTCTCAAGAATGGGAACATGTTTATACAGTCTGCTTTATTTCTACACTCTCAATGAAAATAGACTTAATCCGACTGCTGTAATGTCCATTCCTTCTTTCAATGGCTAGATTCTGAGTTATATAACTGACTTTAGGTAAAATCTAAAAATTAACTAAGATCAAAATTGCTTCTAAACTCATTTATATTCATATTCCATGTAAACAGTTGTACCTCTAGAACACAGCTGCTAAACCTATTTGCAACTCTTGTTCTGGGACTGAAGTGCACAGAGAAAATTACACAATTAAGTTTAATCACCACCACCTTTCTTAGTCCTACCCTAATCTACAGAACAGGAAAGAAAACCTCTTAAGAATCGAGATACTCTGATTTAGGAATAAGATACCAGGCCGCAAGATACAGAAAAATACACTGGATTTGACTTACAAGCAAACTAACTCAAGAATGCCCTTTGCTTCTTTCCATCCCATTATCCCCAGACCAGTTTAGGCAGGGCTAAATGAAGAACTCCTTAAGGTGCCATTGAAGACCCTGCTTTAGAGCTAACCTGGTATCCCTCTAGGCTTATTTCAGTGGACTTCCCTGTACTTCCCACCACACACTCCATCCAGTACAACTAAGTCACTCATTTCTCAAACACATCCCTAAATTTATTTGTGCTCTTTCTTCCATCTGGAAAGCCCTATCTCCCACCACTTCCTATAAAAATCCGAAACATGCAATGACATTTAGTCTAAATGCCCACCAGAAGCCATCTGTAGATGTGTCCATTTCTCAGGCAGTGAGATCAAATACCAACTTCCAGTAATGCTCATTATGAACTCCATGCCAGAGTAATTCGGGCAGTTTCCTTTCTGATTACAACAACAAAGTTTAACTCCTAACACCCAAGGGTTGGCACTGAAGTCCCATTCTCTGCTTTAGAGCTAAACTAACTTTTCCCCATCTCCCTAGGTGCTAATCAAACCTATCCCGAGACAGTCATATTCCCCAGCCTGTGCCTTGCTCCAAACCCTCAGCACGGTGCCTCACATGCAGATGTCTAGTAATGACGACCTGAGTATCTACTGAATAAACTCCTGTAGGATATGCATCCCAATTTCAAATAAAAAACCTACCAACAAAATTGTGGAACACAGCCCACTGACATGATTTCTAACCTTAAACATATCAACAGAAGTAGTGTTTATTTAACTGATGGGCCTCTTCCTCTTTCCAACAGTATCTTACTGAGTCTGAGGAAGTAAAAATGAAACACCGATGCTGAATTACTGTTCAAACCTACTAAATCAGCCCACTTTCCAAAAAGGATTTCAGGGTTAATAAAGAATCCATGAAAACCCAGACTTAAAGCAGGTATCACAGAAATTTAAAAGGCCTTTCTAGGAAACAAGTAGAGCCAAGTGGTACAGACTTTGTCTCAAGAACTGGTCTGAGAAAACAAAGGAAAAAACAATTCAAATACTCCCTATTTTGTATATACTACCTACCTTGAAATGTGCCACCTGCCTTGAATTCAAATGTCACTGTAATCACTTAAAGAACACTGCAGTGTGTCTAATTGGCACTGTCCTTCAGATGTTACACTGATTTTGAGCTTCATTTTGCCCCCAATAAATGATGGCTTCATTACCTCCATATCACAGTTAAGAAACTGAGGAAGGGACAGAACCTGACCAAGGCCACACAGCTCTTTACTGGCAGTTGAAATGAGAAGACAGGCCAACCCTCCTTTCCCATGCACTTGCTCACTCCCTTCTACTGATGCATGAAAACCACTCATAATGGCCACTCCCCATCCTGGTAACTAACCCTCTTGGGCAGTGGTTATCAGACAAATCTGAGACTAATTCATTCAGAAATGAAACAACAAAACCAACCTAGAGATACCAGCCTTCTACTTTGGTAAGGACAATTTTTAAAACACAGAAAAATTACTCTCACTGCCTTTTTTCTGTAAAGGAAGAGAATGGGGTAATCTCTGGTGATGGTTCCACAGAAGTGTGGATTACACTTAAGATCTATGCATTTCGCTGAATGCAAATATACCTAAAAAAAACCATAAACAAATACTGATATACATGCTAAAATGTTTATGGATAAAATGAACAGGCATCTGAAACTTACTTGGAAGTAAAAAAATAAGATGAACAGATATGTGATCATGAACATGTATGTGATAAAGCAAATATAACAAAATATTAACTATAGAATCAAGGATATATGGGAATTGCCCTGGCTGGTGTAGCTCAGTGGATTGAGCGCGGGCCTGTGAAGCAGAGGATCGCGGTTCGATTCCCAGTCAGGGCACATGCCTGGGTTGCAGGCCAACTCCCAGCAGGGGACGCACGAAAGGCAACCATACATTGATGTTTCTCTCCCTCTCCTTCCCCTCTAAAGATAAATAAATAAATAAAATCTTAAAAAAAAAAAAAGGATATATGGGAATCCACTGTGTAATTCTTCAGAATTTTCTGCACATTTGGAATTCTTCATAAAATATTAGCAAAAACACCCCTAAAAAGAAAACTAGTCTGTCTTAAATGAAAGGCAGCTTCACTTAAAGTAACTACTACATAAACACCACTTTTTTAAGTGTGGGCCACAGAAAACTACATCATGAACATTTATCAGACTTCTGTTTGGGACTCGCTGATCTTGATACCAAATGGACGGCACATTCAGAATGTCTGCTTCTCAACTCCACTCCCACTACGGTCATCAAAGCCACCGAAAACCTCCACGAGCTACTAAACAGCTCAACTGGACTTCCCATTCTTTTGGTCTGTGTGAGACACAGCAAGAAATCATGTTACTCCCATCAAAATCCTCCAATGGCTGCCCCTCCCCCTATGATCACTATGCTTCAGTCACACATGTCTTTCTATTCTACTTCATTATATCTGTGGACTCATTTCTATCATAAATTCCCTTGCACATTTAGTTGCTTACTTGCCATTTCTCCAGTACAACTAGAACAAAAGTCCACAGGGATCTAAAACAACACCAACCATGCCATAATGGCTTAGTGAGTATTTGATGAATCATTCATTCACGGGTTAAAAGCACCACATTTAACAACCAATTTGACCAGAATTGTGGCAGCACCTAAAAACTGGAAGGCAACATTATCAGAGGAAACATGACCTATGACATATAAGAGAGATCTAAGCATCATTCCTGTCATGGCAGTGTAGTTCAGAAAGAAGAAACAGAAGATGACTTTGATAACAACTGGTCTATAATACCTTTACAAAATCACTTACCCTCTCTACAACTGTTAATAGAAGGGGCACATCAGGAAGGCTGGGATGATAGACATAGCTGTTTTGATAATAATAATCTTAAGAAAATTTCTTAATACAAATTCGCATATTAAAAGGCAACTTTAAAAAAGTATGATGTAAATTGTTTAAACTTACTGATCAATGAACTCCACACCAACACCAAAGGCTTCTGCCATATAGCCAAGGGTTAATGACCTATAGGATTCTAGCAGCTGGCTGTATGCGTGAATTCTCATTTCTCTCACATAGTACCGGTAATGAGGAGCAAAAAGCCAGTCCTTTTTCATTTCCTGTTCCACAACAGCTGCAATGAATAAGATGACAAATTATTAACACTCTCTCCAGATGAAGAGAGAAACTAGAAGACATTATAACAGGATAAGAATTATAGCCTTGATCCATAAAGAGCTCTTGTAAGACAATAAGAAAAATAATAGAACAGTAAAATGTACAGAGGATATTAACGTGTAAGCCACTAAGTACAAATTACTTTACTGAGTAACTACTATATATCACTGCTTTCAATAGTAAAGATATGGCAGTAAACCAAAATACATCACTACTGCCACAGAAACTACATTTTCAAACAGTAGAGAGATGAACAAATAAGATACTCTCAGAAACTACCAAGTTCTGTGACATGAACAAAACAGTAACATGACGGAGTGTGAGAGGCGGCCTTCCCCTGGACTTGGGTGTATAGAAAAGGCCTTTCTGAGGAGCTAGCCAAGCAGAGAGCAAGAGGCACAGAGAAGTATGAATGATGCAAATATCCCCAGACAGGAATAGGCTGGCTAACGACAAGAATACCAACGACAGATTCAGAATGTAGTGGGGAGACAGCTATAGGGACTTTGTCTCTCAACTGAAGGTAACTGAGAGAAAGGAATCAAGCATATACTTTTGTTTCTGGCTTGAATAAAATAGAAATCCCTGGAGAAGAAGACTTTGTCTTTGGAAGTGCTTTTGGGGGGGAAGGTGATGAGTGCAATGGGGTTCTTTGGCAGTGTTCAAGTGGATTCACATATTAAACAGTGAGTGAAGACATCAAGGAGACAGGCATGGGTCTGGTGCTCAGTGGAGACAGGAAATGAGGAATCATTACCATCCAGATATATTGGGTCACATAATGAAGATAGAGAAAAGGGCAATTACTAAGTAAGTCCAGGGCAGCCAGTAGTGAGCGGTCTAACAAAGGATGAGTCCATAAAGTTGTGGCAAGGAGCAAAGAGTGCTCAACACCAATGCAGACAAGGAAACACAATGTAGTAACATGAAGATCAATGGCCCTAAACATGAGATGATGCTCATTCTCACTAAAAAAAAAAAAACCATAAATATCAAATTATTCTTAACACACCTTAAACTTATGTAGTGTTATACATCAATTATACCTCAATAAAACTGATAAAAATATGCCAAATAAAACCTACAGAACAGGATGAGGAAAAAAAAGTGTTTGCTGGTCAGGATGGGTCACATCCATAATCTCTACATGAAATATCTTCTTACATCTTTTATGTGCTATTTAAAAGAAGACTAAGCCCAGATTGGTATGGCTCAGTTGGATGGATGTCGGTCCGAAAAGCAAAAGGCCACTGGTTTGGTTAGGTCACGTGCCTGGGTTGCAGGTTTGTCAGGGTGTGTACAGGAGGCAGCAGATACATATTTCTCTCTCGATGTTTCTCACCCTCTTCCTCCCTTTCCCTCTCTCTAAAAATAAATAAAATCTTAAAAATAAAAAAGACTTAAAAAGTCCAATGAAAAACTCTTTGGCAAAAAAAAAAAAGCATAAAACATCAATAAAATTACTTTTCTCCTCTCAAACTAGCTAAGGGTATGAGGGGAAGGGGACAGATTCTCTCAAGTGATGTTAATGTGAGAGAAGTAGAAACTGTTCATGTAAACTGGCACAATATATCTGGAGGGCAACAGTGATTGAGATGAAATGTATTTACGCTTTGCAAAATTCATTTTCCTAATTTTTTCCTAAGGAAATAACACGAAAATTGGAAAAGATGCATTGTAAATGAGTGTTCAAAAATCAGGTTGCAGCTTTGCGCAGTGGCAGTATGGTAGCCAATGAGTTTTATCTGAGGTGCAATTATTGCTAATTCAAAAATAAGGTTGCTTACAACAGGGAAAAATTGAAAACAATTATTTTAGATGTTATTTATTTGCCCCCCCTTTTTTTAGAGAGACAAGAAAGGAGGGAGAAAGAAAGGGAAACACCGATAGCTTATCTCTTGTACACCCCCAACCAGGGCCCTGATTCACCTCCCAGGCATGTGCCCTGACTGGGGATCAAACCAGTGACCTTTCAGTTCACAGACCAGCACTCAATCCACTGAGCTACACCAACTAGGGCTGAAAACATAAATTTTTACCAGTAGAGGACAAAGTATGGTGCTTCTAATACAATGAAGTACTGGGAGAGCCTTACAAGAAATGGAACCTCCAAGGCATGCCATCTGTCCTATCTGCCACTTATTTACATACTCGGTGCCTGATACATGACAGTCCCTTAACAATACTCAACCACCAGCTATTTGAATAATGACATGAAAAGATACATATGTTACATTGCAGAGAGAAAAAAGCTACTTAGAAAACAGCACATAAAATACATCCATGTTTAAAGGTGTTTCAGGTACGTATCTCTGGACACTATCACCCTGAAGAACACACTTGAAACCTGCTAATGGCAGTTGACTCTAGAGAAAGGACCATGGCAATCATAGGTTTGGGAGGGCCGTTTTCCTCTTTAAATGATATGTACATGTATGTACACATGTACATACAACCTTGGTTTTTTGGTGGTGTTTTGTTTTTGTTTTTTTAAGCACACATAAGTGAATAAAAGGTCTGGAAGGACAAACAACAAAATCTTAAAATGGCTATCTTGGGGAGAATTTTATGTGTGAATAAATGTGTACATACATTTGGGGATAGGATGATACAAGACCTCTCACTTTCTCAGTTTAATTTTTAAAAACACTCAGGTATTACATAAAAAGGATGCTATTTCCTTTTTTATATGAAATATTTTAAAGCTTATGTCTATGAATATTTGGAGAAGCAGTCTTACAAAACCAACCATACAGACCCTAGTGTCTCACTCAGTACACTAAAAGAACAAATAATACAAATAATGATGACTACATCACATAAAGAAAATTTTAATTATCCTGTCTTCTTCATTTAAAATACCTGGGAAATGTAAAAAATTGGTAAAGATAAAAATTTTCATCCAAAGTGTTGAAATAAAAGGTTGTTAATAGCAATGGGCAGGGTAGAAACCGTAACAATTCAGATTTCCAAAACCCATCAATTTCATTACACTAGGATAGCATCCCCCCACCTCCACTTTCCTCTTTGATTTAGTTAATGCAGCAGACATTTGCTCAAGTACTCAATATCACACCAGGCGGTGCTGGTGCTGCAGTCACTACAAACATTTAAAAAAGCATCAAGTCTGCTCTCAGTAACTCTAGTTAGCAGAGTAGACAAACTCTCAGAAAAACAATCACAAAACAATATGCTAGGTTTTAAAAAGGGAGCATACTGGCCCCAGCTGGTGTAGCTCAGTGGATTGAGCACTGGCCCCTGAGCCAAAGGGTCGCCAGTTAGATTCCCAGTCAGGGCACATGCCTGGGTTTCAGGCCAGGTCACCAGTAGGGGGCGTGTGAGAGGCAACCACACATTGATGTTTCCCTCTTCTCTCTCTAAAAATAAACGAAGTCTTTAAAAATAAAAGGGGGACATATGGCCAATAAGCATACAGAAAAAAATGCTCAAAATTAAATGCTCAAAATCATTAGTCATCAGGGAAATGCAAATTAAAATCACAAGATACCACTTCACACCTACTGAGATGGCTATTATTAAAAAGATACAATAAGGATTAGGTGTGGGGAAATCTGAATTCTCACACATCGCTGGTGGGAGTATAAAATGGTATAGTTGCTTTGGAAAAGTTTGACAGTTCCTCAAAATGTTAATCAAAGAGTTACCATATGACACAGTGATTCCACTACAAGGTGTACTGGTGTACTGCCAGGAGAAATGAAAATATGTTCATATAAAAACTTGTATGCAAATATTCATTAAAGCGTATTTCTAATAGCCAAAAACTGTAGATAACCCAAACGTCCATCAACTAAAGATGAGAAAAATAAAGTATGATACATCCATTCAATGGCCTATCCCTCAGCACTGATGGATGACACATGCTACAACATGAATGACCTGTGAGAGCCCTGTGCTGGTGAAAGAAGCGGCACAAAAGGCCATATATGAATGTCCAGAGGCAGAAAGGTTAGTGGTTGCCAGGGACTAGGGGTAGGAATGGAAAGTCAATGCTAATGGGTACAGATTTCCTTTTGGGCTGATGAAGATGTTCTGCAGCTGGTAGCAAGATCGCACAACCTTGTCCATATACTAAAACTAATGTATTTTACATTAGTTTTAAAATGGTAAATTATAAAATGGTAAATTTTATGGCATATAATTTATGGGGGGGAGCCCAAAACAAAACCCATGGAATTTATTCATTAAAAAATTGTGTATTCTTATATGTTTAAACTGTCATCACCTTCAAAGTACTCTCCATTTGATGCAATAAACCTATCAAGACTTTTCTCCAACTGCTCAACAGTTTTTGAACTTGTCCATTTTGATGCCTTTTAGTGCTTCTTCCATATCAGTAAAATATTTCCCTTTGAGAACTTTTTTCATCCCAGGAAACAAAAGAAAGGTCACTTGGGATGAGACTGGATGAATAGGGAGGTTGGGACACGGGGGTCATGCTGTTTTCGTCAAAAACTGAACATGCAGTGTGGTGTGGGCAGGTGCACTCATAAATCACCCATCGTGAAATGAGCAAGTATGCTGAGCCTTCAAAAAAAATGCACTGAAGTCTAATGCAGCCTCTCACAACAATGCCATCTGGTGCACTGATATAGATGGGTTCCTAGAACACCCACCTAGCAGGGGAAGCCTATACTACAAAGGGGCCCACCATCCAGAAGATAACTAGTTTTGGGGGGTCTCCCCTTCTACATCTCAAAAAAGAGGAAGGGGCATAAAATAAGAGCTCTAGTAATGCAGAGAAGTTATTCATTCCGACTGCTGAAAGAAAACTCCACATTTGAGCAGAGTAATGACTATGAGCATTAGAAAGGGAGAAGAGCAATTTTGCCACAAAACCTTGTGGAAAATGCCTCCATGTATGCACAAGAAGATAAAGCCAAGCGAGTTACTCAGCATGCCTGAGAGTGCTGTTCCCATTACATCAGATAAAAAGTATGAATTCTCGTAAAGCTGCCTAACATTTTTGCACGGATAAAGCATTCCATAAACACTGCTCCAAAAGAGAATGACCATCATTTGGAGTGTTTCCCACCCCAATTTTTGCGACTGCTACCTGCCCATTTAACCAAATACTTTCTGAAATTTGCAGCATTAACAATGAAATACAGGGAAGGGCAAAAGTAGGTTTATAGTTGTTCATATGGAAAATACAATTAATAAATAATAGTACATGAATAAACTCTGTGTTTTACATACTCCCAACTACATATCTACTTTTGCCACTCCTATGTGTCAATACCAAGTTCTTTAAGTTTTAGAAGAACATTTAGGAAGGACCCCTGGGTTGAGTGGATGCAAGTTCATTCTTTTATCATCTTAGCAATTTGTGCTCATTGTAGGAAACTGAATGGCCTGGCTGCAGGAAGGGGTGGGGACAAGAGGAAAATCAAGTACATTAATGTAAATAGGATCACTGTAAACTAGCTCTGGAGGGACACCGCAAGTATTTTCAACAGAGTACTTTCTCCACCTACAGCCCTTGAAAGTGATCTGCAAATCAGCACAAAGATTTAGCTACTGCACAAAGAATAACCTATTGGTGAATTCAGAGCTCAATTATCATTCCATTAGGAGATAAGAATTCCCTCATACCTTTCCCTATAAAACGCAGTATTTAGAACCATTTGCTCATTCTGCCCTCCACCTCCTTAAGACTCTAAACTGGGGGGTCTGGCAAACTTCTTCAGCAAAGGTCCAGACACTAAAAACTTTCAGCCTTTGAGATCCATTAGGTCTCTGTCACACATTCTTCTCTCCTTCTTTAAATCATCCTTTAAAAATGTAAGCATTAATCTTGCCTCCTGAGCAGTGTGAAAACAGGTCATAGTCTGCTAACCCCTCTCTCAACAAAACTGGGCATAAGACTAGCCACACTGTTCAAAGACCTACAGCTATCTGCACACTACTTTCCCATATATGTGAAAAGCCATCTAAGGTCTCTACCAAAGGGATCAATAAGATGAAGACAGATAATCAGAACAAGCGACTCTGTCCTTACCTAGTGACTGGAAGAAAACTGAGTAACGACATTCATAGAGTGAAAACAGGTACTGCCGAACTGCTGGAAGACTGTGCAACACTTCAAGAATCTCTGCTCCTTTAATAACCTAGAAATTTTTTAAAAAAACAAAAGTATGCTTCAATGATATTTGTGTATTTAAGTTAGAAAAGCATGAAATAAGCTTTAAATATGAATATTAAAGATTCAGTCATTACCTTTTCCCTAAGATCTGGTCTTTCTAAGGCAATCATGCTGACATAGACAGTGTAAGTCACAAAGGTTTTATAATCCATCAGCTCATAGGATGTAAACGTTGAAACAGTATCAAGGAAGAGTTCAGCTGCCTGTTTGAAATCGCGAATAGCCACACAATAAAGACCTTGATATACTTTTAGGCGGTTTCTCCTGTCCCAGTCTCCTCCTTCCTCTATTAAGCTATAAAAAAAAATCAGTAAGATCATAATCTGGAAGTAAGCAATGCTACTTTTTACAAGTTTGTGTTATTTTCAAAGACAAAACAACTTTTAACAACTTGAACCAAGAGGATATTTTAAGAAAATATTATATTAAATATATCAATTATTTGACCAAATTTAGTAATTGTAGTGAAAAAAAAAGGGGCAAATTTCTTACATTAATCTTATTTAAAGCAACAATAATTTAGAAGGAATATATCCCCACTGCTTAAAAGTACCTTTTGGCCTTTTCTGTGTTTCGTGTGATGAGATCATTATCCATATAAAATAAGCCAATCCTAAGGAGATAGAACACAATATCTAGTCGATGACCCAGTGCCACAGTTTTGTCATATGTCTTACGAAAGGCTGTCAGAGCACCCTCCTGTCAAAAAAAAAAAAAAAAAAGGCAACAGGTGAGAAGAGAAAAGATAGCTATTAGCTGTCTATTTTCTTAACAAGAGATGGGGTGGGCATGGTATAGGTAGGAATACAGAGAAAACAAGATGGCCATGACTTGATCTTTGTTGAAGCTGGATGATAACTGCAGAGGAGTTCATTATGCTGTTCTCTCCACTTGCATGAAGTACAGAAAACCCCCATCAAATATGCCTAAATATATACTTATATTCTATCTAGAAGAAAATACAAAAAAACATAATTTACTCACAATTGTTTCTATATTCTCTTTCCCACTCCCACATATTCAGTAATTTTCTCTTTAACAATTATAATATACTACTTTAAAATTACTATGAGTTATTCATATCACTTAAAGGGTAATGGAAATTTTATCTTAGTCACTATTAGAATATAACTGAGTATTTAAATGTACAACTTTTATCTCAAAGCATGGTGGAATAAAGTGTTTCCATTGCTTTCAAATTTGAACATGGATAAAATCATATGTTTAGACTTGGTACTTTCTAGTATGTATTTCACTTTGTTTTATGTAATTATTAGTTATGCCTCATAAATTTATAAAAGAGACTGGCAGGACAGTAATGGGCACACCCAGCACTCAGATCTTGGTTTCTATTAACACTATCTCCACCAGGGATCCTTGGAAAAATAGATGATTCCAGCTTTGAGAAGCAAAATAACAGGTGAACCTGTAATATCTTGCTGAATGACTAATGAGATCATATTAAAAGGACAAAGAACCTTCTTGAAGGAGCTTCCATGAACAAATTTGGAACAAGCTGTGCACCATGAAGAATAATAACTATAATCAGTGGTAACACAGTCAACAATAATACATTAAGCCCATTATTTAGTAATTGTTAAAAAAAAAAGAGAGTCAACAGGAAAAAAAAAAAAGAGAGTCAACAGGAAAAAAAAAAAAGAAAGCTGTTCTTTTTAGATAATGTCACTTGAAAAGCATTCAAAATTAGAATAGCATCAGTTTTCAACTCCCTGACATTGATTCAAGCATGTTCTCCTTGAAATTCTTCAAGGCCTGCCTGAATCGAGTGTATGTAAGTTTCTCACTCATATGTAATAATGTACCCTCTTTAAAAGCAAACCATATACACACAACCTAGAAAACCACACAAACCATTAGCTCTTTTCTAAATGTTTTTTATTTTTCAAATTTTTACCATGACCAAATCTTAAATTATCATCAGAAGAAAACTCACTTTAAATTTAAATTTAATTAACATTTAAGCACTCTGCGCCAGATACTAGTCTTAAGGTCTTTACCTCTATTTTGTATCCTCATCAGTAGGAACCATCATAATCCCTATTTATAGATGAAGAAACTGAGTGTCCCAGCAAATCAAAATTGCTGAAACTAGAAACAGAACCTCTCTGATACAAGAGCCAAATATATTGTTTTTTAATATTAACGCCATGTCATATGTCATCTAAATATTTCAGGGTGCAGTGCTCAAAATTAAGGACCCTCCAATCCCATCTTCTTAACCACTGTCACACAACTACTAATTTTTTTTTTTATTTTAAGATCCAACACTGTTGGGTACCCTTCTCATGCACTTATAGTGGAGTATAAATTAGGTGAGCTGCTATGTGCAAGAACTGGCCACACGTATTAAGATACAAATTGTTCCTTGTCCCAACAATTTCACTTCCCGGAATATACCCTCGAGAAATATTAGCATATATATATATATATATAAGGAAGCATATACAAGCATGTTTTCACAGCTGTAGCTTGTAACAGCAAGAACAGCTGAAAACAACATACTGTACGTGTCCATCAATAAATAGCTGAATAGCTAAGTAAATTATGGCATAACCCTGCAATGGACCATTAGCTAGCAGTTAACCAGAATGAGCAAGATTTATGTATATGAATATGGAAAGATCACTCAGAAATAATACTGAACGAAAAAGTAACAGGACAAGAACACACCACTTATTTTTTAAAAAATTTGCACACAACACTAGCTAATCTCTACCAGTATGTATATACATGCCTGTAAATGTACAATAAAAGAACTAAAAAGGTTACCTTTGAGGAGGTATGGAATAAAGATCTAATACAGCTTTAACATTAATGACAATATTTCAGTTTCTTACAAAGACTACTACTTGTATAAATAATAATTTTAAAAATTCACTAGAACCAATGCCTCCTAACCGAGATACATGAGAAAAGAGAACTACTAAGAAAAATTCCAATTTTGTAAAAGTGGTAAAAACCCAAAAATCTCTGCTTGTTCACTTCAGCTTTTATTGAAGAACAACATACTGCTGGGTGCTTGCTTGGGCGGGGGGGGGGGGGGGGGGGGGGTGGTGAAAGGGTGTAGCAAGAAGACTACTTTTTCTTTATTGATTTTTGTACAGATTCGTTAGTTCAGGGAAGCATGTTACCTTCTTAACTTCTTAAGCAGTAACTTGAATAATAACTCATTTTTAAAACACGATATTATTAACCTACAATAGTGCCCATTCTAGACTATACAAAGAGGAGAAACCATCTCTACTCACTTTGTCACCTATCCGGCACAGGTACTCAGCTTTTGCCATCATTGCATCACGGATTTCGCTCTCTCCGAGATTCTTCTCTGCATCTTCCAGCTCCTCGTCCAAACGTTTTAACTCTTCTTCATTTGCCTTCTTCATCTTATTGAGCAGGTCCATGTCCACCTGCCAGTCAAGGGATTTGCACAAGGCTTCGTAATAAGGAGCCATGTCTGAGAGCCAAAAAGAGAGACGTGACTTATGAGTGGGACAGCCTCTTACCCTTTGGTCAGTGTCCACTCACTACTTCTACCCGTCTCCCACCCCACCACAAGAAAGGAATGGGGTAGCGCTTGGTAAAGGGCTGAGCAAAACGCAAACACTTGCTGCTGGCAGGTTTGCAGCACCAGGGCTAATCCTGTCACCGCCAACCTCTTCCAGGTCTGGGTGGAGGGCAGTTCTCGATTTGCTCTTGACCGCTTGTGTTCCAAGACAGTCTTCAAGCAAGGGGAAGGGCAAGCTTGTTACACAGACTGAGACCCGTCACGGTATATACAGGTCAGTACCACTGACTACTACTACGGACTACAGGAACCGACGCCAAATTTCTCCTTTACACGGAAAGCTCAACTCTCCCGCTGGACCTACACCTAGCCCAGGACCACTGGCCAATGACAGGAATTCAGGAGCCACGGTTCTGTACCTAGCGCCGGGCTCAATACCGCAGGATTTCCCCGCAAGCTGCTCTCAGAGGGGAAGGGCGCACGGGCCGCTGAGAGCAAGGCTGGAGGTCCCCGAAGGCACCCCAACAAAAATTAAGACTCTTAACGTCTGAAAAGACAGGACTGGTCTCGGGGGACCCGTGAGGGAAGGGGTCGTCCCGGGGTCCGGATCCCGTCGGAAAAAGAACCACAGGCTCCGGAGCGCGGGGCCAACCCAGGCCTAGGCCGCTGACTCTGCTAGCGCGGGCCTCACTGTTATCGCGGACGGCCGTCATCAGCTCATCTCGCACGCCCGCGTCCCCGCGGTGCTGCGGCAGGCTGAGCAGGAAGCGCAGCTGCGCGATGCGCAGGTCGGGGTTCTTGGGTAGACCCTCTTCCTCCAGGTTCTCCAGCGGCATATCGACGGCGGAAGGAATGACTCGAGGACGAACGCAACTCTACGACGACCCACCGAGGCTGCGGCGGCGGAAGCGGGAGAAGTCGGCAAGTGCGCTCGCCAGCCGCCAGCCCGGCTTCCGGTCCCGGCTCTACCTTCATCAGCCAGCGGCCCCTGCTGGAGATATCCCGCAAGGTCTCACTCGGCCGGGAGCCGGCGCCCAGCAGCGTTTGGCTGACACTTTCCGTCGCTCTCCACCCCTCAAGTTGCCAACTCCAAAGTTCGATTTTGTAAACCTACTCCTCCACACCTTTTTAGCTCCTTTATTTTTCATTCCGTTTGCAATTGATAGAAGCTGACAATCTTTTGAAGGTTTTGAAAATATAACAATAAAATTAAAAATAACGATTACAATTTGCTGAGTCCTTCCTTACTCTTTGGCCATTTTCTTTTACGTCCATCATCTCATTTTAACCCTTTCAATACTAGAAGGTAGTATTATCAGCCCATTTTTATAGATAAGAAAACTGAGGCACAAAATAGTTAAGGAGCATGATCAACCAAGCTTATGCAGCAATTCCTGCATAAAAGTCTCTGTATCTCTAAACCCATGTTCTTTCTTCCGTTCTAGGAAAACGGCACCCAGAATTCCAATCTTAATACTACAACATCATCATGTTGTTTATGCATAGTTTAAATCCCTGCATGCCTGCATTTTCAGCCTCTTTTTATTCGCGTTGCTACGGAAGCTTCAGAATTGGTAATGATTCTGTGAAAGTGCCCATATAGTGGATTTACCATAACTTACTTTTCTTCTTCTCTGCTTTAGATGTGCCTTTAGGTTGTCCACGGTTGGATGCATAGGTCATTTTATATTTTGCACATTTTTCCTTAGCAGGGTTAATAGACAAAAGAAAGAAATGTTCTGCAATTTTTGGATATTTAATATCAAAAAGTTTCCCAGAAGTTTGAACCAGTTTATGCAGCCAGTGAACACATTTGGAACTACCACATTCTCACCAGCAGTAGACGTTACCACAAGTTTTTAATATCTTACTGATTTTGGTTAAAATAAAATAAGCATTTTGGAGGCAACTCATATTGGTAGAGAAAATGTGAAGAACGCAGAACAAATTTCTAGCACTCCACTAAAAACACCATTAGACGATTGATGAAAACCTTTCCAAACTTATTTGTTTATTTATTTATTTATCTCATTAAACAGTATTGCATGGTTGCCAGGTACCAGGCACTGTTCTAGGCATTAGGGACACAGAAGTGAAGAAACACGAAGACACTGTTCCTGTGAAACTCACATTCTGGAGATACTTAGCTTCACTGAAACTCACCTAGATATTTTAATAGGATCATACTATCCTTCTACTGTATAAATTGTTTGGTTGGCTCCACCATATATTAGAGATATCTTTCCATGCCAATCAATACGGATTGATGTCATTTCTAATGACCCACAAAATTCCATTATTTCTATGTACCAACTTTGCCCCCATCAATCCTTGATTGATATCAATTTGTACCATTTTATTTTTTTCACTCTTATAAATACCAGTGTCGATCAGCTATGTGCATGTATTTTCACATTTGTGTAATTGATTATTTCTTAACCCAAATGTCTAGAAGTGCAATTACTTAGTAAGAGGCTCTGAATGTTTTACATTTTGACATATTATATAGGTATTATATACTATTTTTTCAAAAATAATACAGCAATTTATATTTCCATCAAAATTAAACAAGTGTCCTATCATCCTCTTTGCCAATATACTTTTAGTAACCATTTTAAGTTTTGGCAACAATAGTAATGTCACTTTCCCTTTATTCTCTTATTATTATGTGGTTGAAATTTTTCACATACATGCTAAATATATACATATATATTCCTTATTAATAAAATGTCTGTTTGCTTTCTCAATTCCTCTATGGAATTTTCCCTATCAATTTGTAAACACTCTTCATATTTTAAGGATATTAAATACTTACTAAGTGTTGCGGATTTCCCTTAGTTATTTTTCTGCCTTTTTGTTTTAAGGCTCTGCTTTTGAATCTTTAATTGTGAAAGTTTCTAATCTATAAAACTCTTTGCCTCCTAAATTAATAGCACTTCTTTACGGATTCATCATGGGCACCTTTTCTTCAATGCATTATTCACTGTGGAGACTTCTAGAAAGCTGCACCACTGGTGGAGACTGTCCACTCAAGCAGTTACTTTAACCCACAGACAGAAAGGCCATAAGCATTCGTGGATGAATGTGATGGACTGATCACAGTGAATGCCAAAGTGATTTTTACTTTTATACTTGGCGTGTTTTTCATTGTCAGTGTGGGGCAAAGAGGCCCATATTCTCTTTTACACATCAGTTTTCACATTTTTAAGCTAGGATAAATTTCTCAGGTAATTACATGAAAATATTTATTTCTGTAAGTTGATTCTGTTATTTCTGAGGTTCCTATTTCACATGAACCCCAGCTTGAAACAAAATCCAATATAAATATTACCCAATGTCATAAAACTTAGCGCTAAGACATGAGCTATTTCAGTTCAAAAACGGGGAGGATAAACTCAAGTCCATTAGCAAAGAATGAAAGACAAAGCAAAATGATCATACTGTGCCAAATTGGGTATAAGGCCACAAACTCAGTATTGAGTTTAAAGGCAAACCTGTATAGTTAGACATCAATATAGAAAAAGGTGTATAATTAAATTATACATGGCTGGTGTATTTTGTTTTCGATCTCTCCTAGGATAAATCCACAACTAAACTTAGGCTGTGATTGCAAAAGGGCCTAAATTACAGGGGATTCTAGGAATCACCCCTACTGCAGGTGCCGGTGCCCCCAAGTTCACCCCGCCCCACCCCTGCTCAGCTCCTGGGCACAGGCTCTCCACTCAGTGCAGAGGAGACCAAGTTCCAGTAAGACCTGACTTCTGCTTTGCTTTTTAGCACTTTAGTTACCATTGATTGCTGAGAAGTCAATCGAACCTGAACTATTGCTGTGATTTGCTTGATCAAAGCAGCTCTTTGTCCCATACTGACAACTCATTATTGAACAGTAAATCACCCATTCCATCAACCTCCCTGTAGCATTAACTCGATTTGACTGGGTTAACTACTTTTACAAAGACCTTTCTTTAAGCTTGAAATCTGGGGTCTTAGTAAACTCACAGAGGTAAAATAAATACATATCTTCTTTGTAGAGTTCTGCCCCATTGCAATTAAAATGTTTAATAGAAACAGGCTATGGTGAGCTAAGGACATGTATGTCTTCTTTACTTTTTTACTGAAGTAACATTGGTTAATAACATAAATTTTAGGTGTACGACATTGTAATTCAATATCTATATATTCTGTTATCTATATACTCCCCACAAAAAGTCTAGTTTCTTTCTGTTACCATATAATATAGTTCTTCTTTATTTGCTCTTATTGTAGGGTTTATTTTTAAATCATACTTTCTTCATTTATTATCAGTGTTACAAGGTCTTTTCTTTCTTTTTTAATTTAGATATAATTGACATGACATTACATTAGTTTCAGATGTATAACACAATGATTGGAGATTTGTATACAGTGTGAAATGATCACCACAAAAGTCTAGTTACCATCTGTCACCATGCAAAGTTACAATTTTTTTTTTTTGCTCATGTGAGCACTTTCAGAGTTTATTCTCTTGGCAACTTTGAAGTATGTAGTGTACAGCATGGTGACACTAGTCAGTGATATTGTTGCACAAGCTTTTTCTCTTGCAGCCCGGTTTTATTTAGAGATGCTACCAAGCAGGCCCTCCTACTTCTTTTCAGCTTTTGCACTTTCCCTATATGTGAGAGCATTTGGCTCTGAAAAGGCTGTTCTGATTCAGAGCACTGGATTCTTTCATTCTGAGCAGATCTCAGCTCCCTAGACCGGCCCTGCAGGCTACTGTGATGTCTTCCAAGCCCACTGCTTAAAAATGGTCCTCTTGGTGTGTTTAACTTTATCTGCTTGGCTGTAGTGATGGTCACTTCTAATTATGTGCACTTTCAGCTTTTCCCCTTGATTTCAAAGACTTACTGTGAGAGGCCCCAATAACAGCTTCCCTGCATGTGTCTGCGATGGGTTTGTATGGGTGCAGTGACCTCTGGTCCTTCCGGGTAGGCAGTTATTGATGACATCTCATAGGATGTAGCCTTTACACAGAATGTGTACTTGGCACACACAGAAGTTCAGTGTGATTGTAGCATAATGATCAACCGACATAGCATGCTCATTTCTTCCTCACTAGACTGTGTCTTTGCAAAGGAGCATTTCTGGAGGAAGGAGAGTGCTTAGAAAATGCTCCTGGCTAACAAACTTGAGTAATTGACATTAAACAATATCAGTTTTCTTTTTTGATGACTAAGAGCCATTTGCACACAGCAGGGAGTGTACAATGGTGTCACACAGCATGACACATTTTGTGCAAACCTAGTTTTTAATATACTGACTTGCTAAACAAATACTACGTGCTAAGCACTGATTTAGGTGCTGCAGGTGCAGGACAGACCAGTGACCACTCAGTTCATGGAGCAACTTCCTGGTGGGGTAGGGATGTGAACAGACAAGCAAACAAACCACTTGGTAAATGATTCAACAGTGGCAAGAATAGTAAATATGTGAATACATTAATGGGACAGACATGGTAAGAGAAGACTTTTGCTCACACTGAGAGCAAGATAAAAATGATGGCCTTGTTTTAAGGTTATTTTTCAAAGACATTACCTTCTGCCAACTTTTTTAGTTCCATCAGTAATTAACTCCCTTCATTGACAAAATAACTAGTGATGAAAATGTCTTAGAGCTTTTATTCCTCTTTACAATTTAAAAGCAAGAGTGTGATGGGAAAGATCAGGCATCTTTGTGCATCTGGCCTTGTGCAGCCATTGAGAACATACTAGGTAAAGTCATAGGAGGGGCCAAACTCCCATTTCTGGCAAAGTGCTAAGTTATACCTGTGAGTCATGCCACTGGTTATACTTCCAGTCCCACCCACAGCTCCTCTGCAGCACGTGTCCCAGGCAGATACACGCCATCCTGTGCAGCAGTCTGAACTGCAGGTGAACACCTACCTGTTGCTGAGGAGAGACCTCCCTGGCATGAAAAGTCTGTCTCAAAGGGATGATAGGGGCAAGCCGAAAGCAGGGGCAAAAGGAGCAGGAGGGACAGATTTAGGTCTTACAGAGCAAAGGAGCCAGGCGTTGATGTGAGGAGACGCAGACAGACAGAAGCATCAAATCACAACAAGTGATGACATACTTGAACAAATATTCATCAACCCACAAGGTGCATGGACCTAGGTCAGCCTTTGGTCCAGAACCAGCATCAAACTCACCTCTCCAAGGCCAGCTTGTGCTAATGTCTCTGATCTTCTCAGGAGGCCTGTTCACACTGTCCCCTACCTCACCACCCAGCCTATTTCCTTGAGTACTCATGAGACATGACCATATAGTTAATACTCTGGTATTTGGTATTTCTCTTTCTCTCTGTCTCTGTCTCTCTCTCTCTTTCTCTTGTTCTTTCTTTGATAACTATCCTCATAATAAATGCTAGTCACTAAAAGTCCTTAGGAGGAGTGACTTGTTAAAATTGAACAAAACTATACACACATTCACCCTTTAATCCACTTCTAGGAACCTACCCTGAAGATGCACCTTCGGTAATCTAAAAATACACATGCACAAGGTATTCACTGTAGCATTATTTGAAATTGTATAATATTAGAAACAACTTAAATGCTCAGATATAGAAAGTGTTTTTAAAAAACCTATGATACATGACACACAATGGGGTATTATGTAGCTTTAAAAAGGAATTGTGGGATGATATGGGGTGATCTAGAAATCAAAGAATACTATTTAACAACAAAAGTGACAAAGGGGACTAAGGAGGAGGCAACATATAAGTTATAAATTCAAAGGTAACCCCTAGGACACAAAATATCAAAAAGAAGAAAAAAATTGAGCCTCTGATTTTTGTCTTCAGAATTGGGCCACCAGTCTAGTAGAACACAGGAAGCCTGGATTTCAAATTCGTCTTGAGATAAACTTGAAAAACCCACACTTGACACATTGAGACAGTGCTGTGTTGTATCCAGAACTAGCAGATTCAGCAAAGCAGAAGCTGGAGAAAGTGAAATTTGGGAAAGAATATCTTTCAGTGGGGAGTGGGAGGGGTGAGAACTGAGGGGAAAGGTGAACATAAATAAATAGTGAACATCAAGTCAAGAGCTGTGGTCTAATTGTGGGATAAATAGTGAACATCAAGTCTAGAGCTGTGGTCTAACTGTGGGATAAATCAGAGCTGTGTTGGACTCTATTGCTCATGTCTACTACTTAGTACTGCTTCGATTTTGACCTTTTTCTTTCAGTGTGTGCGTGACCAGGGGAAGGCGGGAGACTCCAGGAGGGTGTAGGGTTTCAGAGATGTTCCTGCACACACAGTTCCTGTCCTTTGAAAAGCCCAGGTGAAGGAACGGAGTGTAATGTTATATGTGTTCACCAGCAGAGGGCAGTAGCTCTCACTGAGTCTCACTGCTCCCAGAGCGCTGAGGAGCCCTGGCGCGTGAGGCTTCTGGTCTGCACAAGATGGGGATTTCTGAGCCAGGTGGGTAAGGCACCAGCAGCTTGGTCAAGGAAGGAGTATGCGACCCAATACACAGCGAGTTGGGTGTCTTCCAAATTTTACTGGAGAAAAATCATAGGAAAACCACTCATTTCAATGACGAATACGACCTTCGGAACCCTTCCCCTGAGTTTAGTTACAAATAAAGCTGAAGATCCATTACTTCTAATTTTAGATTCTGACATTCATGACTGGAAAACATACAAATAATGTGTTATTTCCTCCATTTAGTCAACCATATAGTGATTCAGTCCCTCCTATGTATCACATGTTATAGGCAAAAAGGAGGAGGAGGAGGGGAGGGGAGGGGGGAGAAGAGAGGAGGGGAAGAAAAAGGGAAAACAAAAAAAGAAAGAAAAAAAGAATGACCCCAGGCCATCAGAACACACATATTTAAATCCCCTATAGAAAAATGCCAAGCCAAATGGTGATGGAAGGAGACTTGACTTGGGGTTGTGAACACACAATACAATATATAGATGATGTGTCACAGAGTTGTACACTTGAAGTGTATATAATTTTACTAACCAATGTCACCCCAATAAATCAATAAAAATAATACNAGAAAGAAAAAAAAGAATGACCCCAGGCCATCAGGACACACACATTTAAATCCCCTATAGAAAAATGCCAAGCCAAATGGTGATGGAAGGAGACTTGACTTGGGGTTGTGAACACACAATACAATATATAGATGATGTGTCACAGAGTTGTACACTTGAAGTGTATATAATTTTACTAACCAATGTCACCCCAATAAATCAATAAAAATAATACTTTTGCAAAGAATGAGAAAGAAGAAAAATGGCAAGTCACCAAATTTTTTTAGAGCTAATACCAAGAAGGTTTTTGAAACATGATGTTTAACCAATAGGTGAATAATAAGCATTTGCCTGAGGAGTCACTGTTCTTGGTTAACTCAAACCTAGGAAAGCAGACATTTGAGCCATGTCTGTGTCTAAGACATTGTGATTTCTTTATTTTTGATTTCCTTGGTAAATTAAATGGTTTAAACTTACAGGAAAATTCTTATCTTGGTTTATATTTTAAATAGTAATGATAATAATAATAATGGCACCTAACTCTTATGTAGCATTTCTGATGTTTTGAGTCCTTCTTTAAGAACCCATCAAATATTAAGTCATAAATCTATACAACAGCAAGTGAAATAGATACAGTTATTACTCTGTATTACACAAGTTCAGAGACGCTAAGTAACTTGATCAAGGTCACACAGTTGGCATGTGACAAAGTCGGATTTGAACTCAAGAAGTCTGGATCCAGAATCCATGCTCCTAGCCTACAGTCAAACACTAACGATAGCACACTCCACAGTAATGAGTAAAGAACTTCTGCCCGGAATGAGTTCACTCTCCCTCTCCTGAAATCTTACCTTTGATCACTCTAGAATCAGGAGTGTCCCACTAGCAGCTCACAGGCCACATGCAGCCCAGGATGGCTATGAATTCGGCCCAAAACAAAATCATAAATTTATGTAAAACATTATGAGCTTTTTGGGTTTTTGTTAGTGTTAGTGTATTTAATGTGTGGCCCAAGACATCTTTTTTTTCTCCCAATGCAGCCCAGAGATGCCAAAAGGTTAGACATCCCCACATTGATTGATTACCCCAGTCTCTCCTACCTCCTTCTCTTTTGACGAACTGCCATGTAACAGGAATCCTGACATGTAAGAGAAGATGAAACTCTTTTGTTGTTTGATTTGGTTTTTTTCTTAAATAACATCGCACCTAATTCGGACATTATCCTAGTACTCAGTGTTTATAATTTAAATAACTGATTTTATTCCTGTTTATTGAAGTCTAATTTAAAATGTGTAGTTTAAAAATAATCATCCCTTTACACAAAGTCACATCTGCCATCCTCCTGCCCTTTATGTCCAGTGTAGTTTTGCCAGGTCATGAGCGCCCTTCCTCCTCCATATTACTTCAGATGTCTCCTAAATTGTTTTCATTTTGGAAGCAGTCCCAAATGCTCCTTATTCCTGGCCTGGGTTTTTATAACAGCCTCTAACTCAGAGGTGGCAAACACAAGGCCCAGAGGCTGAATCCGGCTTGCCACCCTGTTTCTACCCAGCAGCAGCACTGAGCTCTTGCTTAACGGTTAAGGCGTAGTTACATTTACACAGTCCTAACATTACATCAGGCCCTTTGAAGGGAACTGCAAGGCTGAGGTGGCCCCTGGTGAAAATGAGTTTGACACCCCTGCTAACTGCTTTCCAGACCCAGAACTATCCCGCAAACCTTTGCCAGGTGTAACTTTCTAAAGCAGCCTTCTGACAGGTCATATTTTAAACGCATTTTGTACATTTAATTTTAAAAAGTATGGTGCAATCAGCAAATGGTGAATATGTTCCTATTTTATTTTAAAAAATTTAAAAATATATTTTATTGATTAGGCTCTTATAGTTGTCCCAGTTTTTCTCCCCTTTATTCCCTTCCAACCTTTACCCACCCCACCATTATTGACCCACCTTAGTTCATGTCCATGGGTCCTACATATAAGTTCTTTGGCTTCTCCATTTCCCATACTATTATTAACCACCCCCCAATCTATTTTGTATCTACCATTTATGTTTCTTATTCCCTGTACCTTTCCCCCAAATTCTCACCCCTCCCACTCCCATCTGATAACCCTCCATGTGATCTCTATTTCTGTGAATCTGTTCCTGTTCTAGTTGTTTACTTAGTTTGTTTTTTGTTTGTTTGTTTGTTTTTGGTTCAGTTGTTGATAGTCTTAAGTTTGTTGTCGTTTTAAGTTTGTTGTCATTTTACTGTTCATATTTTTGATCTTCTTCTTTTTCTTAGATAAGTCTCTTTAACGTTTCATATACTAAGGTCTTGGTGATGATGAACTCCTTTTACTTGACCTTATCTGAGAAGCACTTTATCCACCCTTCCATTCTAACTGATAGCTTTGCTGGATAGAGTAACCTTGGATGTAGGTTCTTTTTTTAAAAATATTTTACTTGTTTATCTTTTGGAGGGGGAGGGAAGGTGAGGGGAGAGAAATATCAATTTATGGTTGCTTCCTGTGCGTCCCCTGCCAGGACCTGGCCTGCAACCCAGGCATGTCCCCTGACTGGGAATTGAACCGCGATTGTTTGGTTTGCAGGCCTGCACTCAATCCAATGAGCTACACAAGCCAGGGCTGGATGTAGGTTCTTACCATTCATGACTTTGAATACTTCTTTCCAGGCCCTCTCTTGCCTTCAAGGTTTCTTTTGAGAAATCAGCTGATAGTGTTATTGGAACTCCTTTGGAGGCAATTGTCTCCTTTTCTCATGCTGCTTTAAAAATTCTCCCCTTATGTTTAATCTTGGGTAATTTCACTATGATGTGCTTTGGTGTGTGATTCCTTGAGTCCAAATTCTGTGGGACTCTCTGAGCTCCCTGGACTTCTTGGAAGTCTATTTCCTTTGCCAGATTGGCAAAGTTCTCCTTCACTACTTTTTAAAATGTTTTCAATTTCTTGCTCTTCCTCTTCCCCTTCTGGCACCCCTATGATTCAGATGTTGGGAAGTTTAAAGTTGTCCTGGAGTTTCCTAAGTCTCTCCTGATGTTTTTGAATTCTTATTTCTTCATTCTGTTCTGGCTGAATGTTTATTTCTTCATTCTCCTCCAGATCATTGATTTGAGTCCCAGTTTCCTTCCCTCCTCTGTTGGTTCCTGTACATTTTTATTTATTTCACTTTTCATAGCCTTCACTTCACTACTCAACCATTTCTGTGAGCATCCTGATTACCAGTGTTTTGAACTCTGTATCTGATTGGTTGGCTATCTCTTCATCACTTAGTTGTATTTTTCTGGAGCTTTGATCTGTTCTTTCATTTGTGGCATTTCTTTTTTTTGTCACAGCACACCTATTACATAGTTTGTAATACCTAATACCTAAGGTGGAGCCTTAGGTATTTGCCAAGGTGGGGCAACCCACACTTCTGTGTTATGGTGCTATATGGGGTGGGGGGGGGGGCGGTGTCTAAAAGGGAGCAGTGCTTCTTGCTCAGCTCTGAGCTGGCTTTCAGTCACTTCCTCCACTATCCACAAGCAACTTGGGCCCTTCAGGTGCTGATTCCTGGGTGGGTGGTTTCATGTATGTTCTAGAATCCTGAGGGTCTGTCCAATGAACTCTCCTGTGAGTCTGAGAGTTTCGCCCACTGACTCAACCCCCACAGGTTTTTTCAGTCAGAGGTTTTGAGGCTTTATTTCTGTGTCCTGGAACCCTGGGTTGCAAGCCTGTCTTGCTTCCCCACTGTTCCTCCCTGTTTATCCACACACAAAAGTGGGACCTCCTACTCTACCAGCTGCTGCCGGGACAGCCCCAGTCCTCCAGCCACCACCTTGCCATGCATCCTCTTTGCCTGGGATGCCCATCTCCGCCTCTCCTACCAGTCTAGGTGAATGTTTCTTCTTTAACTCTTTGGTTGTCAGACTTCTATACAGTTTGATTTTCTGACAGTTTTGGTGATTTTTTTTGTTTTTAAATTTGTTGTTGTCTTTCTTTTGGTTGTGTGAGGAGGCAAAGTGTATATAATTATACCTCCATCTTGGCCCCTGACGGGTCATATTTATTGCTCAGAAAGTTTGCATGACTCTGCTGGTTTACTGAATTAAGTGGTGAATCAATTTAGAATTAGTCTTCACCCAGGCTGTAACTTAGTTATACTATTTTCTAGTATAAAATACTTCCACAAAAATACTTCACTCTTTAGGCAAATTCGTAAAGACAGAAAGTAGGGACTTAGGGGAAGGGGAAATGGAGGTTAGTGCTTAATGATCACAGAGTTCTGTTTGGGGTGAAACAGAAACATTGTGATGAAACATTTTGGAACAGTAGTGATTGTTGCAAATTATGAATGTCATTAATACTGCTGAATTATGAACTTAACATGGTTAAAATGTCAAATTTTGTGTGACATATTTTACCACAATAAAAAAATTCAGAAATGTACAGCTTGTTGTAGCCCAATTAGACAATTAGGACTAATTGTTCTTTCCTCTCTGAGCCCCATGGCCTACCTGTTAGCCTTCCACAAGACACAAGAAAGGTTGTCTTCATTTTGTCAATTATTTCTCAAACCTTGTGAGCTTTCTGCTTTCTCCTACTGATCAGTGAACTATTAGAATAAAAATTTAATAATGTGTCTGGTTGCTTTTATGGCTTTTCCATCACAAGTTTATGAGAACATTTTTTTCTTTCTTTTCAGTGAGCATGGGTCTCATTAGAGCATACAAAAATAGCAAAACAAGTTTATTCCTTGGACTCTGCTTTCTAATCAGACCATGTCATGTGGAATGTTTTCTTGGAGGGGATGGTAAACACCCTGGACCGTCACACCACACAGAGTCTTATCCTTCTCATTTCAAAAGCAAGCTGACTGCTTGATTTTCTAGAGCATGTATAAGACAAATGTCTGAAATTCTTAGCATTCCTCTTTGCTCTTAAATAGAGACCATTGATTCTACACATTCGGCTTTTATTAAGAAATACATAATAATTTAGCAACTAATCTGTTTAAAATGATGCTACAGTTGCTGTAGAACAGCTTTATTGTCACTGAGAAATCTCTAAATCTGAAGTGTTTGTGTCTCTGCAGGAAAGCCCCTAAGCAAACTGTGGTAATAAAGCTCTATGCTAAGGGAGAGGTGAGGAGGGTTTCTGGAAAGAAGGCAACCAGAAAGCAACTCCTTTTTCTCCATCTCTGCACCTCCTGGGAATCTTCCTGCCAAAGCACCAAGGGCAGTGGGGTTTGGGTGAGGCCTTCAGTTCTGTGGAAGCCCCTGGTGGAGGAAACCAGCAGAATTATTTCCCCATGGGTTAGGCATGTTTCTGTGGACCAGGCATTGGAAAGCCTAGGACAAGGTCAAGAAAACTGCAGGTGTTAGAAAGAACTGACCCATGGTCATCTGTGATTCCTATGACAAAAGAGCCAACATGGATGATGCCTCTTGAAATTGTGCATGGTGGCAGCCCCCCAACTTCCCCCACTAGCACGCACACAGAGAAACTCTTGTCAGAATGGCTTCAGACTGCTCACCTGTGATGTTGGCTCACCAGGGCCAACTGGCTCTCTAAGAGGAAGGCAGAGACGCCCCCGCAGAGGAGAAATGCAGGGCTCAGGGAGTCAGCAATCCCCAGAAAGACTTAACACAGTTAGGAGGCTGAACTAGCCTGAAGGGGCACTGAGAATCCCTAGCATCTAGGACAGCAAAAAGTGAGAAGGTGGTGTGTGAGTTGTTCCTAACTGGTGCACCTCAAGGACAGTGAAATTGGTGGACTAAAGGCATAGGCTGGGCACAGTAGGGCACTAGGGGCCTAGCAGTGAACTGAGGAACTGGGCTGAAGGGTGGGCAAGTGCTGCTCAGGAAGGGAGAAAAGCAAAACCAATCCCCCCTCAGCCTGCTGCAGCCAAGAAGACCAGCAGAACTGGCTTGGCCAGTTTGAAGCCAGCAAGAGGCTTTTTTTTTTAAGTAATATTTTTAAACTCCTTCTTCCTTTCTTTCCCTTTTTATCTCTTCTTCCTTCCTTCTTTTTTTTTAACCCCACAAATGAGGCAATAAAACCTGGAACTGTGAAAAGACCAGAGTCCGACCCAAAGAGGGGTCATCCCAACAACTAAGACAGTGAGACAAATTTCACTTTGCTACTCAAGAGAACTTGAAAGTTATTGTATATTTGTATTATTTTTTCATTATTCTTTCATCTTTCATTTTATTAGTATTTTTTTTTATTTCTCTTCTTTCTGTTTAGTCTTCTTCACTTGGCTGGTTAAATTGCATTGTTTGACTGGTTTCCCTTATTCTCTCTTTCAAAGTGTATTTTTAATTTTCAGTCTTTCACTTCACTTGTGTTCCATTAGCACACTACTCTAGGTGCAACACTTTCTATTCTTGTTATTCAGATCACACAAATTCTGTCATACGATTGTTGCTCCATTGCTACTGTAAATAATAGCTGTTCCATACAATTATAAATATTACACAGCACCCCTCCCAGATCTTAGCCCACTTCGCTGTTTCCTGAACTTTATTACTGTTATGGTCAACTCTATTCTCTCACATACTACACCTATTTCCTGTACTTTATTCTCACTTTACCACATCATCTGTCCTCCCACAAACTCGCTGCTTTCTAGATCCAACTTCCAATTCTTCCCCCTGTTACAAGAGTCTTATCTTCTTTCCATCCTTTCTAAAAGGCGTTTAGTTGGGTGAAATATCATGGTTAACACTACACATTTCCAAAGGATCCCCTATCTCTACTCTACAGGTTGGTACTTTAAATATCATAGAATACATTCCTGCTGTTTTAAACCATTTTACCTTTCCCCTCCAACTGATCACAAAAAAGACTAGATGGAAGCTGTGAACACCAGGATACTTGCTGGAAGAGGAAACCCACCAACAAAGGAACAACCAACAAATAACAATGGAAGAAGGTGAAGAGGGACTGGAAGCCTCACTAATTCAACCCAGGACTTATCTGGAAGTAGAACTAAATGGTGGAGAAATTACTCAGAATAAGCAACTGAACAAGAGCAAGAGAGAAACCTGAAAACCACGTACACATGGAAGAACCAGCTTCAACACAACCTGCCAACACCTGCACAACAGAATACAAGATGTGGTGGATGGAGTGACACTCAGTAAACCAGCTGGAGTGAAGGACCCACCAAGGAAAGACACAACAACAACCAAAACCCAAAGACATACAGAGAGCCAACATGAATGAGAGCCCAAGATCAGCAAGCTCAGGAGATCAAGGGGACTGCACCACGGAATCTTATAGGTCTTCTACCATAGAAGTTCATACCATAAACTCAGGGACTCAGAAAAGATTAATTTAAGAAGCTGAGGCTAACAAGAAAAGTCTCACAAACAATGGGAAGACAAAGAAACAATCCCCAAATGAAAGGAAAGGAGGAAACTTCAGGAAGAATGCTAAATGAAATAGAGGCAAGTCAACTATCAGATATTGATTTCAAAGCAATGGTTATCAGGAAGCTCAGTGAGCTCACAGAGAATTACCAAAAACTACACAGAAACTACAATGAACTCATAGCAAACCATATAAACATAAAAAAGGAACTAGAAGTTAAAACAAGTGCCAAGAGGAAATTAAGAATACAATTTCTGAACTAAAGAACACAGTAGAAGGAATTAAAAAACAGTCTTGATAAAGCAGAGGATCGGATCAACAAGCTGGAGGACAAGGTCGAAAAAAAAAAACCCACCCAGAATAAGGAAGAAAAGGAAAAGAGGCTCAGAAAGAATGAAGAGGTGTCAAGGGAAATGCATGACAACATGAAACATAATAATATCCATATAATAGGGATACCAGAAGGATAAGAAGAAGAACAAGGGGTAGAAAACCTATTTGAAAAAGTGATGATGGAAAATTTCCCTAATTTGATGAGAGAAAAAGTCACACAAATCAGGAAACACAGAGAGTCCCAATCAAGAGGGACCCAAAGAAGCCTACTTCTAGACACATCATCATTAAAATGGCAAAATTCCAAAATAAAGAGAGAATCTTAAAGGCAGCAAGGGAAAAACAGGATGTAACATACAAGGGAGCCCCAATAAGACTGGCAGCTGACTTCTCAATGGAAATGCTCCAAGCCAGAAAGGAATAGCAAGAAATATTCCAAGGAATGAGAACCAGAGGCCTACAACCAAGACTACTTTATCCAGCAAGCCTCTCAATTAAAATGGAAAGCCAAATAAGGAGCTTCCCAGACAAAAGAAGTCTCAAAGAATATACCTCCTCCAAACCAGCTCTGCAAGAAATGCTAAAGGGTTTGCTTTAAGAAAAGGAAGAAAAACAGTGAAAGAGAGGGGAACACAGGTACAAAAATGGCAATAAATAAGTACCCAGTGCTAATAACCTTAAACATAAATGGATTACATATCCCAATCAAAAGACACAGAATAGTGGAATGGATAAGAAAACATGACCCACACATATGCTGCCTACAAGAGACCCACCCCAGAAAAAAAGACCTACATGGACTGAAAGTGAAGGGCTGGAAACAAATATTTTAAGCAAATAGGGGGGAAAAAGCCAGGGTAGCAATACTCATATCAGACAAAATAGACTTTAAAAAAGAGCCATAAAAAGAGACCCAGAAGGTCACTTCATAATACTCAAGGGAAGAATCCATTAAGAAGACATAAACATTGTAAATATATATGCACCCAACATCGGAGCACCCAAATACATAAAGAAAATCTTGGAGGATTTCAAGAAAGATATTGACAGCAACACAATTATAGTAGGAGATTTTTAACACCCCACTGTCAAAAATGGACAGATCTTCCAAACAAAATACCAACAAAGATATTGTGGCATTGAAGAAATGCTCTAGATGAAATGGACTTAACTGATATATACAAAGCCTTTCACCCCAAAGAAGCAAAATACACATTCTTTTCTAATGCACATGGAATATTTTCAAAGATAGAACATATGATAGGATACAAAACAAACCTCAAAAAATTCAGGAAAATTGAAATCATATCAAGGATTTTCTTCAACCACAGAGGACTGAAACTAGAAACCAACCTCAAGAAAAAAACCCAAAACACTCAAACTCCTGGAGATTGAATTGCATGCTACTAAACAATGAATGGGTCAAGAATGAAATTAGGGAAGAAATCAAAAAGTTTCTGGAAACAAATGAAAATGAACTGACAACAATCCAAAATTTATGGGACACAGAGAAGGCAGTCCTGAGAGGGAAGTTTATAATGATACAGGCCTACCTAAAAAAGGTAGAAACATCTCAAATAAACAACCTAACCCGATGCCTACAGGAACTCAAGGAACAACAAAGACAGCCCAGAGCAAGTAGAAGGAAGGAATTAACCAAGATCAGAGCAGAATTAACTGAAATGGAGACTAAGCACAATTCTAAGGATCAATGAATTCAGGAGCTGGTTCTTTGAAAAAATAAACAAAATCAACAAGCCTTTAAGCAGGCTTTTTAAGACAAAAAGAGGGAGGACCCAAATAAACACAATCACAAAAGAAAGAGGAGAGATTACAACTGATACCACAGAAATACAAAAGATTGTAAGAAGTTATTATGAAGAACTATATGCCAAGAAATTTGAAAACCTAGGTGAAATGAACACATTTCTAGAAAAACATAATCTTCCAAAACTCAATGAAGAAGAAGCAGAAAGCCTGAACAGACCAACAACAGCAGATGAAATTGAAGCAGTAATTAAAAAGCTTCTGACACACAAAAGCCCTGGACCAGATGGTTTCACAGGAGAATTCTACAAAGCATTCAAGGGAGAGCTAGCCCCAATCTTCCACAGATTATTCCAAAAAATCCAAGAATAGGGAAGACTCCCAAACTCTTTTTATGAAGCCAGCATCATCCTACTCCCAAAACCAGGTAAAGACATAATGAAGAAAGAAATTTTCAGGCCAATATCACCGATCAACATAGATGCTAAAATTCTCAGCAAAATATTGGCAAACTGCACCCAGCAATACATTAATAAGATAATACACCATGACCAAGTGGGATTCACCCCATGGGTGCAAGGGTGGTATAATATTCACAAATCAAAAATAATAAAACACAACATAAACAAAAGACAAAAATCACATGATCATATCAATAGATGTGGAAAAAGCATTTGAGAAGGTACAGCACCCATTTATGATAAAAACACTCAGCAAAGTGGGAATAGAGGGAGCATTCCCCAACATAATAAAGGTCATATATGAGAGACCTATGGCCACTATTATACTCAATGGACAAAAACATAGAGATTTCCCACTGAGATCAGGAACAATACAAGGATGCTTGCTTTCACCACTCCTATTCATCATAGTACTGGAAGTCCTGGACACAGCAATCAGAAAAGAAAAAGAAATAAAAGGCATCTGAATTGGAAAGTAGAAAGCAAAACTGTCATTGTTTGCAGATGGCATGATACTGTACATAGAAAATCCTATAGCCCTGACTGGTGTGGCTCAGTGGATTGAGCGCGGGCCTGTGAACCACGCGATCGCGGTTCAATTCCCAGTTGGGGCACATGCCTGGGTTGCAGGCCAGTTCCCAGCAGGGGACTCACGAGAGGCAACCATACATTGATGTTTCTCTCCTTCCTTTCCTCTCTGATGATAAATAAATTAAAAATCTTTAAAAAAAAAAAAGAAAATCCTATAGACTCCACCAAAAAANATCCTATAGCCCTGACTGGTGTGGCTCAGTGGATTGAGCGCGGGCCTGTAAACCACGCGATCGCGGTTCGATTCCCAGTTGGGGCACATGCCTGGGTTGCAGGCCAGTTCCCAGCAGGGGACTCACGAGAGGCAACCATACATTGATGTTTCTCTCCTTCCTTTCCTCTCTGATGATAAATAAATTAAAAATCTTTAAAAAAAAAAAAGAAAATCCTATAGACTCCACCAAAAAACTACTTGACCTAATAAATGAATTTGGCAAAACAGCTGGATACAAAGTCAATAATCAGAAATCAAAAGCATTTTTATACACCAACAATGAAATGTCAAAAACAGAAGTCAGGTAAAAAATCCCACTTGCTATAGCAACAAGAAAAATAAAGTACCTAGGAATAAACCTAATGAAGGAGGTAAAATACCTATACTCAGAAAACTGTACAACACTGAAGAAAGAAATTAAGGAAGATACAAACAAATGGAAGCATGTACCATGCTCATGGATTGGAAGAATTAACATCATCAAAATGTCCATACTAGCCAAAACGATTTATAGATTCAATGCAATCCTTATTAAAGTACCAATGACACATTTCACAGTAATAAAACAAACATTGCAGAAATTTATATAGAAGTATAAAAGACCCTGAATAGCTGCTGCAGTCTTGAGAAAGAACAAAGTAGAGGGGATCACAATAACTGTGATATCAAACTGTGTTAGAAGGCCACTGTAAACAAAACAGCCTAGTACTGGCATAAAAACAGGCACATGGATCAGTAGAACAGAACAGAGAGCCCAGAAATAAACCAAAGTCTCTATGGTCAATTAATATTTGACAAAAGGGAAGAAGCATAAATTGGAGTGAAAATAGCCTCTTCAACAAATGGTGTTGGGAGATCTAATATTTAAAATATTTAAATATTAGAAAACAAATATTTAAAAAACAAAAAGGAAAAAAAACAAACTAAGGAAACAACTAGAACAAGAGCAGAATCACAGACATAAAGATCACATGGAGGGTTATCAGTGGGGCAGGGGTGGAGAAGAAGGGGGAATTACAGGGAATAAGAAGCATAACTGATACGGATAAAATAGACAGGGGAGGTTAAGAGTATTATGGGAAATGGAGAAGCCAAAGAAATTACATGTAGAACCCATGGACATGAACCAAGGTTGGAGAATGCTGGTGGGAGTGGAGGTACAGGCTGGAGGGGAATAAAGAGGAGAAAAAAATGGGACCACTGTAAGAGCATAATCAATAAAATATATTTAAAAAAGAAAGAGCAAGAAGCAATACAAACTCACTTTTATACTTTTCTAAAAAGAACAACAAAATAAAACCAAAGAAACTAGGAAAAATGATAAAATTAAAATACATTAAGTCCTGAAAGTAATAAGATGGCATAAATAGGTGGACAAAAGGTAATGAAATAGATAAACTTCTTAAGATCTTGATTAAGGAGAGGTAGAGAAAGAGAGATAGAACAAGCAAAAATAAGATTAGAAATGACAAAGGAGAAATAACCATGGAGACAGATATGATTAAATAATTTCAGAGAATAGAATAATTAGTTCTATGGAAACAGTTTTTGAAACATGGAAGGATCAATTCCCAGCAATATTATAAATTGTGAAAATTGACCCAGGGAAATAGTTTTAAAATTTGAATTATGAGAGAGAAGCTGGAGATATTGATAAATAATCTATTGTAAAAATTAAAAAAGCTATAGATGTTTGGAAAGCTTTACAGATATTTGAATATACACTATATATTAAATTATATTAGGAGATTGTCAGTGATTATTTTTGCTGCTATAAGTATAAAAAACCCCTATACTCAAAACTGCCATGAAGTATTTAGAGATAAAATGTTATAATATCTGCAATCTATGTACACACACACCACACACAAATATGGCAATATCATTATAGAATTAGAGTAATCAAAGCATCATGGTGTTGGTAGACAGACAAAGTGATTAATGGAACAGACTAGACAGTACAGAAATAAATCCTCACCTATTTAGACAACTGATTTTTGACAAAGGCAATACAACAAAGGTGACTTCTCAACAAATGATGCTGGAACAATTGGATATCCGTATGCATAAAAGAAAATGTGGATCCCTACCTGTCAGCCCATTAAAACCTAAGACTACAAAACTTCTAGAAGAAAACATAGGAAAAATATTTGTGAGCCTAAGTTAGGCAAAGATATGTTAGATAAATACCCAAATTCATAAAAGAACAAATTTATACATTGGACTTTATTAAAATGCAAAATCTCTGCTCTTGAAAAGACACTGATCAGAGAATAAAAAGATGAGCCATAAATTGGGAGAAACTCTCTGGAGAGTGTATATCTCATAAAAAGAGATGTGTATCCAGATTATATAAAAGAAATCTCATAACTCAACAATAGAAAAGCAAAAAACCCAATTTAAAAAAGATATAAACAGCAAATTCACCAAAGAACAAATATACAAGTGGCAAATAAGCACACAAAGAAATGCTCCACACCTTTAGCCATTAGGGAAATGCAAATCAGGACTCCAGGAGGTACCTATTATAGGAGGCTATGATTAAAGACTGCCCACATCAGTTGGTGCCCAAGAACCTGGAGCTTTAATCACTGCTGGTGGCAATGTAAGATGTTACAACAACTTTGGAAAATAGTTTGGCATATGCTTAAAAGTTAAACATTAATCCAAAAATTCTATTTCTAGTCACCATATTTTTCAGACCATAAGACACACCTAGGTTTTAGAGGAGAAAAATAAGAAAAAAATTTGAAGCAAAAAAAATGTGGTCAAATATCTAATAATATAAATAACATAATATTTCACCAATGTAAATGTTAACAGAACTCAACAGCAGCATTAACAACCATTATTCCTCCAAAATTTTGGGTGGCAAGGAAGGAAAAGAAAATGTGGTCTTATTGTCCAAAAAATACAGTATTTACCCAAGGAAATAGGAAATATACATACATTCAAAAATATGTATACAACTATCCATAAAAGCCTTATTTGTAATAGCCTCAAATTGGCAATGGCCCAAGTGTTCCTCAACAGATGAATGGATAAACACTAAGGTATATTCATACAACAGACTATTACTCAGCAATAAAAAGGAGTGTACATACAACAACAGGGATGAATCTCCAGATAGTTACACTGAATGAAAGAAGCCAATCACAAGAGACCACATATTATGATTGTATTTATTTGATATTTCCAGAACATGCAATCTATAGGAATAGGAAATAGATTAGTGGTCCTGAAGGCTGTGGGATAGGACAGTTGGGGTGTGATAGGTAAAGGGTACAAGGTTTCTTTTGAGGGGTGATGAAAATGTTTTAAAATTGATTAGGCCAGTGGTAGCACAACCTTGTGATTATACTAAAGACCATTGCATTGTACTTTAAGTTGGTGAATTATATAGCATATAAATTTTATCTCAACAAAACTGTTATAAAAATAAGCAAATAAAAAGGAGAACCTACCCCCCTAGGGTTTCTTTTATCTGTACAATTGTCTTAGCAGGTATGTAAGAGACTTTATATAATTCTAATTTCTCAATGTATTTATTCAGTCTTACAGTGCTTGACTCCTCAATACTTTTTCTCCCCTTTTCGATTGTGATTTTACCCCAAGCACTTCTCTTTATCTACTGCACTGTATATTTACTTCCTTGCCTTTAGTGCCTATTTTGCTCACTAGAATTCAACTCTGTGAGTGGTGGTACTTTTCAGTGGTTTACCCACAGCTGTCTTCCCGCTGATTAAATCAACACCTGGCAGATAACAGGTGCTTGATATATATTGGCTGAGCTAATGAGTACGTGAATTAGGACTCCTGCTTCTGCCAAAAGCACTGGAAAAGATGCCCCTTTTGGTCACATATGATAATCATTGTTTCAAACCCAAATTTAGCAGCAAGTTGTATCTCTAATCTCAAAATCTATGTATTTAAATTTAGTATACCGAAATGCCCATAATGAATCGAGTGGCTGAAAATCTCACTAAACAACAGGTTATGACATTCCACAAAGAATAGTGATCAGCCTTGGCTGATGTAGCTCAATGGATTGAGCACGGGCTGCGAACCGAAGGGTTGCAGTTCGATTCCCAGTTGGGGCACACGCCTGGGTTGCAGGCCAGGTCCCCAGTAGGGGACACTTGAGAGGCAACCACACATTGATATTTCTCTCCCTCTCTTTCTCCCTGCCTTCCCCTCTCTCTAAAAATAAATAAATAAAATCTTTTTTAAAAGAATGGTAATCAATGTGTCCTATCTGCTGTTTTACCTTAACCTCCAGGGTCTGGTTCCATAGTCAGGGTTTTAACTGAGGTCTGTGATTGTAGGGCACAGAACCAGAGTCTGGTGGACACTCACAGATTGCTAGTGACGCCTGGAGGACCATTCTCAGTATGGGAGCTTGAAGGAACTGCAGCCATCTGGTCACTTACTTCCACAAGTGGAAGTTGGGATGAATTAATCCAGCATCACTTCTTTCTTATATCACTTCTCTCAAGGTTCAAAAAGTAGGGAGAATCCTATAGGTCCAGCTGGTCCTCAGGCTTGTCTTGTCAAAGCCAGCATCCTGACATCCTCCAGGACCCTGCACTTTTTGGGAAATATCACCCCTCAAAAAGATATCAAGGTGTGTCACTAGCAGAGAATAGGACAGTGCTGGATGAGGAAGAGCAATGGTAGTCAGTGCTGCCAGCTCTCTGTTTTGTGTCTTTTCATTTTTCAAGATTAAATGACTAGTGCTTTCACAGAGGGTATAATTTCACTCAAGTTCTCTTCAAATTGGGTGTCTGAGTTGTGTTATTATTTTGTCAATTAATGGTAATAGTTATATTATAAAAGAATATCTACCCCTCTATCTCCATCTGACTGATGCAGCAGAAATTCAGCTTGGTCATTACTGACTACAGGAGTTTGGGGTGGGTGTGGAAATGCTGGAGCCCCCATGTCTAGGTGGGAGGCCTGCTACCTGCTGAGCCAGGTGCCCTTATGATCTTAGAGAATCTTCTTTATCCCTCACCCTTCTTTACTTCTTCCCTTCCACCCTTCCCCCTGCAAGAAACTCAACTTCCTACCTTCTTCCTAAGGTGATTCCCCAGTGAACTTAAGTTTGGGGGGAATAGTCAAGGAATGAGTCTGTTTTCAGGCAATCGCTGTCTAAGGCTCTGAATGCAAACCTCTCTGGTCACTGTTCATTTCCTAGGGCTGCCATAACAAAGTGCCACAGACTGGGTGGCTTAAGCAGCAAAAGTTTATTTTCTCATCATTCTGGAGGCTTGAAGTCTGAGATCGAAGTGTTGGCAAGCTTGATTTAGCCTGAGTTCTTTGTAGCTGGCCTGTAGATGGATGTCACATGACCCATCTTCTGTATGTGTGTGTGTCCTAATCTCCTCTTCTTTTTTTTTAAAGATTTTATTTATTTATCTTTAGAGGGGAAGGGAAGGAGAGAGGGAGAGAAATACCAATGTATGGTTGCTTCTGGTGTGTCCCCTGCCAGGAATTTGGCCTGTAACCCAGGCCTGTGCCCTGACAGGGAATTGAACTGCGATCGTCTGGGTCGCAGGCCCGCGCTCATCCACTGAGCTACACCAGCCAGGGTCTAATCTCCTCTTCTTATAGGGACACAAATTGTTGTTCTAGGGACCATGATATGACCTCATTTTACCTTAGTTACCCCTTTAAAGGCCTATCACTGAATATAGTCACATTCTGAAGTACTGGGGTTAGGACTTCACCATAAGAATTTGGGAGCATAACTCAATGTGTAACATAATGGAAACACACAGTGAGAAATTTTTGGAGGAGGAAAGGAAGGAATATGGGAAAAACGATACAAATCAGCCTGCCTCCATGGGTTAGCTGGGTACATCCTGTCACCTGGCCCCCTGACTTTGGAAATCTGCTCCATCCTTGTTTTGGTTTTCTGCACTATCCAAGTCAGGGAAGTGCACATGTGTCTTCAGTGGGTGATGCTTGCATATTGTGAACTTAGAGGAAGGGGAATTAAGGGGGCAGGGGAATTAAGCTGGGGTTAACAGTGGGTTATGCTACTAATCAACTCCAATCCTTTTACCATAAAGGCTCATAGGAACAATTTGCTAGTTGGTCTGAAGCCTTATTGAGTTATTAGAGTCCATTCGTGTTAGCTGCTCACCACCCATGGTTCTGCTTTGTGGAATAACAGCAAAGTGTGAAGAACACAGGCTCTGAGGTCAAAGAGCTTGCATTTGAATCCTGGCCCTGCTGCTTCTGGACTATGTGGTCTTGAAAATGCTTCAGATTTCCTGCCTATAAAATGGGTAATAATAATACTGCCCAAGCTACCTTGCTACTGTTCTGAATCCCAGTGACAACATAGGACAAGTGCTGAAGAGGGCCTGACACATACTAAGTGCCCAATAAATGTCAGCTATAATTTCTTATGGGGGTAGCTAGGAATTTTTTTTTATTTTATTTATTTATCTTTTTAGAGGGGAAGGGAAGGAGAGAGGAGGAAACATCAATGTATGGTTGCTTCTCATGCATCCCCTGCAGGGAACTGGCCCCTGCTGGAAACTGGCCTGCAACCCAAGCATGTGCCCTGACTGGGTATCAAAACGCGATCATCTGGTTTGCAGGCCCCTGCTCAATCCACTGAGGTACACCAGCCAGGGCCAGAAATTTTTTAATTGTACCTTAAAAATGCATAGTCACTGGATGACTTGAGGGCCAGTTTTCCTGTAAAAGTCACTATACAAATAGAAATAAATACCTCCTTAGCTACCTGAGTGCCAGATCTGTGAAGATCTAATCCATTTAAAAGTAGAGAAGTCCCTTGGAGCAGCGGAGATAGTGGTCACAAAACCTGCTCAAAACAAAATGACCCTTGGACCACCAATTTGCCCCTACAGGCTCTTTTTTTACATACATGTCTAGCCACCTTGCCTCCTGGGTTTTCCAGAAGCAGCAAATTAGAAAGTAAAGGAGGAAAATGATTCGAAGCAGGCACACTGACAGAAGCAAGAAGTGACAGCTGACAGTCTGTCAGCTAAGGAAAAAGGAAGAAAATTAAAAAGCAGAGCAAATAGCCCCATATAGCTCAATAACCCCTAAGGCCGTCCTGGCAGAGCCCGATGATTGATGTTCTTAAGCGTGACCTGCAGACCTATGTTTCTTGCTGTGGTAATGGCCTCTGCGTCCACTCTGCTATCCAAGCGAGACACATCAGCCCCCTCCTCGGCTCCTCCTTCTCTCTTTCCTCCTGATTCTAGTTGGTCACACATGCTATCCATTCCCTTTTAAATGTGTCTCAGGGTTCTAGTACCTGACTCAGAGGCATGGATGTCCTGAAATAATAAGACATCGTTCCCAGCACTCCACTGTGACTGCCTTATTGTTTACTGCACAATTGCAAGAGGCTTTCTTTTGGCCTCCCTGCCTCCAGTCACATTGTCTAAGGACAGTGGAATCAAGGCAGGGGTGGGGGCCACTCACTCATAGTTGTTGAGTGTCTATTATGTATTCATCAACTTATGTTCATCATCCTGTTAAATAAAAAACAATACCTCTTAACATTGGCACAGAGTTATTGTAAGTTATTTTTTAAAAATAAGACCAAGTATATGTAATCAGAGTGAATTAGAGGAAGTAAAGTAATTAGTTCAATAACTCAGACCACAAATACCACTTTCATTTCAACTATAGAGAATTGAAGGAACACCGAGAGGGAGGGGAGTGTGTAGCTTGATTCTTTATTGTGAATAGAATAGGGTCTGGTTCTTCTCTTCTGTTCTGTATCTCACTTTATTCTCTTCATATGCCATCATGAGCTTGAAAATACACTATTTTTGTAGGTTTTGCTTCCACAAATGCAAACTCACTACAGTGGCTTCCTTTCCACCCTTGCACCATGCTGGGGGCTTGCTGTGTGTGCTGGTGTTGCAGGTGAGAGAAAGCTTCGTTATGTTGTCTTAGATTGCGGTAATCACTGAGTTCTCTGTGCCATAGGATTGGTGTCCAAGCTCACATCCGGGCTGTATCTGAGCCTGATCTCCAGGAGCGCCACTGACAAAAATGATGCACAGAACTCAAATATTGTATCTTAAGAGAGTTCTCATTATTTTCTATTTAACTCTGAACTGAATGCAAATATACTCAATGCCTTTAATGCAGGCATTTCTAATAATCAGCATCCTCCTGATCATTAGGTTGATAAAGTGCCTTCCAATTATGAACCTTAAATGGGCCATTTGCCTGCTCTGAAGCAATTTGCCTTTCAGCTGGAAATCCCTTTAATAAAGATATTAGTTGATTCCATTACGTATGTACCTATTCTGGTTGTTCTAGAAAGTGCTCTTTAATAGCGAGTCCAGTCATTAAGAAAATACTTCTATCAACACAATGTCATCCCCTCTGTTGCCTGTACACAGACCATGGTCTTGGATTTTCCTTTGTGGTCTCTGTCCACATAATCCCCATACTTGCTGAGGATTTCACCATGCCCTTAAATCAATAGCACTCAATGTTTGTGTTCCCCAAGCAGTATCTCAGAAGGCCATGTTCACAGCCCTGAGACAGACTGCCTTTATACTGTGACATGTTCCCTGTGATATATCAGAGTTTGAAGTGCATGTCCCAGAGGGTAATAGCGCCATGTGAGAGCATGCCTTCCCTGTCAAAGCAGAGGGTGGGCACAGTTTCACAGACAGTCCAGCAAACCACAAGAGATTTTAGTTTTGATATCTACTCACCTACCACCCACTCAGCCTTTCCTTGACTTCCCAGGATGGTGCCCATACTGAAATGCCAACTTTATTCATTTTGTTTTAATTTATCATGTGCTCACATTCTGAGCAGAAGACAGAAAGAAGTGAGAATGAGACCACTTCTTTTTTTTTCTTCCAACACTATGGGACAATTTATATGGAATGGAAATTGATGTAGATAATATATTTTTGCTTTGAATTGCCAGTAATTTTTTTAAATAAAAGTATGCCTTTGACCTAAATTGGTCAAAAATTTGCATAAGCCCAACTTAAATCATTTTCAAACTTTTCAGATATTTATAATACAACCATGGTTTGCATGTCTCAAAGCACAATTTCTTTTTATCTTCTCTCCACCTTCTTTTTGCTAAATCTTCTGATCCTTTTAGAAGCGATCTAAGCACATGAGTGATGGCAGAGAAATGTGCACCCTGCCTCCTCCAGAAAGTCTGGGAATGCAAGAATAGTCTCTCTTCCTAATTTACTTTAAAAGCTATTTTTAAAATAACATTTGATTTTTCTCATTAGACTTTTTTATTATCAAAGAGGAGAAAATTAAAATTGTAATTCTGCTTTTCAGAGATAATCATTTTTACCATGTTAGTGCACAGCCTTCTAGTCTCACAAACAGAGAGAATATGGTAAAGCTTTCTGTACATTTATGAAGTCAAATTTAATGGTAAAATGAAGCCAAGATTTGGTAGCAAATTGAAATAGTTTCAACAGCCAAATCATGAATTAACTCAAAAGGACCTTGTTCCTAAAGAGCTGAGGCCATCTCTGNTTTTCTCATTAGACTTTTTTATTATCAAAGAGGAGAAAATTAAAATTATAATTCTGCTCTTCAGAGATAATTATTTTTACCATGTTAGTGCACAGCCTTCTAGTCTCACAAACAGAGAGAATATGGTAAAGCTTTCTGTACATTTATGAAGTCAAATTTAATGGTAAAATGAAGCCAAGATTTGGTAGCAAATTGAAATAGTTTCAACAGCCAAATCATGAATTAACTCAAAAGGACCTTGTTCCTAAAGAGCTGAGGCCATCTCTGATGGAACTCTGGGAAGATTACTTAAACTACACAATTCCAAGCTTCTAATTACAGTTTTTATGCTAAGTGTTTTATAATAAAGGTGGGAAAGCTTAACCTCAAAAGAGCAACAAGTTTAGAAACCTGTAAGACAGGGGTGTCAAACTCATTTTCAATGGTGGCCACGTCAGCTTCACAGTTGCCTTCAAAGGACAGAACGTAATTTTAGGACTGTATAAATATAACTACCATATGTTTAGGACTATAAGATACACCGGATCATAAGACGCACCTAGGTTTTAGAGGAGAAAATTAGGAAAAAATTTTGAAGCAAAAAATGTGGTAAAATATTTAATGACAGAAGTAACATAATATTTCACATACGTAAATGTAAACTACATTTACTAGCCAGGTAAGCCACATTTGGACTATAAGACACGCACCACTTTCCACCAAAATTTTGGGGGGTGAGTCTTATAGTCTAAAAAGTACAGTACTCCTTAACAGTTAAGCAGGAGCTCAGTGCTGCTCCTGGGTAGAAACAAGGTGGCAGCCTGGATAAAACAAGGTGGCAGGCCAGATTTAGCCCCTGGGCCTTGTGTTTGCCACCTGTGCTGTAAGATGACTGGATTTGTGTAACAGAAGCAGAAAGTTGTCCCTCTAAGAAATGGTTTAGTAGGGAATTATTTTTTAGGCTCCTCCTTCCACATAATACCACAAAGCAATTTCCTTCATATTTTTGGTCAATACTAACCTTAAAAGTCATTGTGATTTCCTGTTGGGAAGGGTATATAGATAATGTTTCCTTTAAACAGCTAGAGAATGCCAACTTTCTTTTATCTGTACAATTAAAACAGCAACTTGAAAATAAGAGCACCTGGCCAAAATTGGATAGGAATAGCTAATCCTTTTACTTTTTGGAGACCTGGAGTATTGTACATATTTCCTTATGACAGGGAGCTTTTCCAAGGACAGGTATGGGTTTCAGTAGAGATCCACTAATAAAAGACTCTACCCTTGAGCCCTGGCTGGAGTAGCTCAGTGGATTGAGTGCAGGCCTGCGAACCACACAATCACGGTTCGATTCCCAGTCAGAGCACATGCCTGGGTTGCAGGCCAGTTCCTAGCAGGGGATGCAGGAGAGGCAACCATACATTGATAGTTCGCTCTCTCTCTCCTTCCCTTCCCTTCTAAAGATAAATAAATACAATCTTTAAAAAAAAGACTCTATCCAAATATTGTTTTGGTGCTGATCAGTACCCCAGTAAAGAATGCTGGTATTTTACATAAATTTTCCTTCCTAGCTGGTATTTCCACCATTAGTTTATTTTTTTAAAAGGGCGGATAATATTGTGCCTCTGGATCACCCTAAATTAATTTGCTCCTTGAGTAAGGGTTGATTCAGTTTGGGAAGCTGGGAGAAACAGCCCACAATTATAGAAAAAGGAAATTTTCTGTGAACTATTTTGCAGCTGCTTTCAGCTGCACCCATGTCTGATCATTTTACACATTTGCAGACATAAACATTGCTGCCTCTGCATAATAGCTGCTCTCTTACTTAGGGCTGCCATGTGATACCGTGAGGTGTCACTCACTGTCCCACAGAACAAGAGCACCTGTGGACTTAGGTGTTAACCCAATCAACCAGCCTAACCAGAACATAACACGAATACAAGTGGGATCTCACATGACTGGGGCTCTGGGCATGTCAATCTGCAGAAAATAGCAGTCTGCAGAAAAAATAAACCTCAAAAGCCACTGAAATCTTTATTCCGTCTCACAAGAAAACACTAAATAAAACAGACCATTTTTAGTTCAAAGCAAGTTTCCTTTAAAAAGCCACTCTTGATGACTTTCCACTTTCAAGCTTTTTCAGTGCTGCCAGTGACATCTACCAAAACCTGCCTCCTCTAGTTCTTCCTCCTTGGAGCCTTTGGCCCACATCCAGACCCAAAGGGCTCTTCAGCCTCTGTCCCCAGCCTTTCACTCCCTGCTCGTTTCTTTATTGTAAGGATCAACTTACAATATTTGCTACTTTGCTACTTTGTCTTGTGTTTATCAATTCTCCCATTAGTAAAATTCTGTACAACCAAGTAGAGCCTGTAAGCTGGCCCAGAAATAAAAAATCAAGAATCTCCCAAACCTTCCCTTTTTGGTAGAATTAGTAGGAACAAAAATATCAACTTTTAAAATTATAGACATGCCTGCTTTCTGCAGTTGTTTGAAAAAGCCAACTCTTTCCATCTGTCTCCTTGCTCCAAAGACTATTCTCCAAGGAAAATGCCTTTGAAAAATGCCTTTGCTTTATGCCTACCCACTTTCTGTGTTCTACCTGATTCTTTCAATAAGTGTTTTATGCTAGGTTCTGGGTTACCAAGATGAATAAGACATATGTTCAGATGGTAACACCTACAAATGGCTATGAGAATCTGTGCTGTGTTCTTTTATATTGCACTTATACACAGACAACATGGGTGAAATTGTATAAATTGCTCATACGAGGGAAGGTGTTGGGATCCGCCCTGCCTGGTTTCAGAAGCTGTAACTCCCCCATGGCTAAGGCTGAGTTAGTGACCTTCAGACCATAAGCGACTAAAAAGACAAAGCTTATCTCCCTGGCAGGGGCGCTGCTTCTGCTCCTTTTCCTTCACCCTGCCTGTCCCCCAATGCTTGATCGGTTAGCCAATGACAGGTAAGATTCCCCAAGGGGGGACTGACCTAAGACAGGCATGATCAAGGGGAGACCCCCAGGGAAGGACTTGGGGGACTATGGAGAAAGGGGGTGATGGACCTTCGCTCCTCGGCTTTGATGAAGCCTGAGTCCTCATTCTGTCTGCAAGAAGCCTCCTAATCTCTTGGCTGCCTTACTTCCCCTGCCTGACTTAACCCTGAAACAATGACAGAGGGCGGTGCAGCCCTGTGCTGGAAAGGGTGGTTCCCTGGGTCATCAGAACTAAGAAAGAATACATAAACTCCTGTGAAAACTGCTTTGCTAAGAATGCTCTAAATTAAATGATAAGGGTCCAGGCAGGAAATGAGTTTGTTTCCCAAAGTTTTGAAGCCCTTTAGCCAACAGACCCTGACTCAGAATAGGCCCTCAGAGTTCTTTGTACATTATCTATTGTTTAATCCTTACTGCCTGACAATGATTAATGAGCTTTTACCTGTATTCCCGTGCAAAATGAACCCAGTAAAGGCCCATTGAGGAAAAGGCTCTTGGCCCTTCTCCTTTGAGAGATCGGCCACCTTTCCTCCCCAAGCAGATTGTGTCTTGGTAGACTTATTCTCATCCATGGCAGCCAGGGGGGCCCAGTGGGCAGAGCCCCACCACAGGAACACATCTTGAAACAGAAGGAGCTTCGGTTAGAACATGAAGAACACGCATGAGAAAGGTGTTCTAGGCAGAAGGAACAGCATTTGCAGAAGCTCTCCTCTATAACATAATGAAGAAAAAAAAACAGACATGATAATTACCTTCAGATGTATGGAGGGTACCCAAGTAGAAGGCTCGCAGCCTTGGTCTGTGTTATCTCAGGGCTGAGAAAAGAGACAGTCAGGCAAGAATAAGAGAAGTCAAATATACTCAAATATACATAGAACAATCTGACAAAAGTGATAATAATAGCAAATACTTTTCCACCACATGTAACATGCCAAACATTATTCTAAGTGATACGTATTCTTTATGAATAGAGGAATATATATGTGTGTGTATGCATGTATATGAAATTAATCCTCATAATAACCCTCTATTATTACTATACCCTATTTATAGGTACAGAAACTAAGGCACAGAGCTATTAGGTAACATACCTAATGTGACAACTGGTAACTGGTGGCCCCGGGACTTGAACCTATGCAATTTGGCTCTTGCTTTTGTGTCCTTACTACTCTTGTATAGTGCCAATGGAATAGCATGTTGCTTGTCACTTGGGTAGGAATATTCTAAATGACTTTCCTGCATTGAATGGGAGGCTGAGCTGTATCATTTCTAAGACCACTTCCTTTCACCTTTGAACCTGTGAGGCTGGTAACTCATCTCAAATCAGTTCATAACTCATAACCACACTTCTCAAAGTCTCCTTTCTCTCCTCCTCCATTGAAGAACCATGGACTTACCAAACCATACGACTCTCTTAGTCCCACCTGCGTGGTTTTCCCTCCACTCTTTCTCCTTCTGTCCTAAATCGTGGTTATGTAGATAACTCTGCCTGTATGAAAACATCTTTCCACCTTCCCCTGCTGTGTCTCAGTTTCCTTCGTCAGTGTTCTCTCCTTGTACCATCCCCACAACTGTGTCACCATGGTCCAGGAGTTAGTGTGGCAAAGGAAGGATTTACCTCTGAGGGTGTGGACAGAAGCTGAGGGGTATGGCTGGTCACACACAAATAACATGGCCCTTTCCCAGCAGGATCCCTTTGTGGACATTCTGCTATGGTGACTAAGAGCTCCTCAGGTTTGGAGCAGAGCAAGAGGCTAGAGGAAGAGGAAATGTGACAGTGTGCTGATGGTGGCCACTCAGACTTGGAGGGCTGTGTGCTGATGGACCTCTGAGACTGGGCTCCAAAGGGGGAGCCATTTCTCATCCCCAAAGAACCAGGGGAGACTGGTTCAGACATTTCTGTCTGTCTTAGGAACAGCTGGCAGCTCCTATACGAATCTAATTAAGCATTTTCCTGGCTGCAAATACTTCAAGCTCTATTTTAAGATTAAAGAGCATTTCCCAAAATATTCCTTACAGATGATTGGCTTCAGATATTTTATCCCCAACGCATCATTTCATGACATGGGCTAAATTGTGTTATAGAAATCACTCCACCCTGAAGCTAGGCCAAGTCAATAATATTGATTGATGAAGCCAGGAAGTCAACCATCTGAATACAATGCTTCAGAACAGACCAGTTGTCCTTTAACCTTGTCATATTTGTGGCTAATGTTCCTTCCCCTGACAGCTCCTCCCCTAAATAATAAATGTCAGAGAAAATGAAAACCGATTGTACTTGCTTCAGTCAAAAGAAGCAAGATGCAGCTGTGTTGTGGTCTGGTACCTACACTGGAATCAGTTCAGTCTCTGGAACTTTGGCGAGTGTGCTAGGTCACTTCCGGGCTGACAGGCACAGCTTGCTCCACTCTGCCCTGCTGCATGTGCTTCCGCTGGCGGCATTGCACTCCAAGCCAAGGAGACCCACAGGCAGTGGGATGTCTGATTTGGAGAAGTAAAAGCAGCAGTCAAAGAAAGACAATTATTGTGATGGAAATTCTAGACCTCCTGTTGAATCTGTCACTATGCTCATAAATAATGTGCTCCTTTTAGAAGTCTAGATGAGTCTTCTTCTCTCTGCCACAATCATTATAGGGTGTAATCAGGTAAGAACCTACATCCTACCCCATAAAAGGGAGCAGAAATCAGAGCCAGAGACATTGCCGCCTACAAATTTTTCTACCACCAAAAAAGAAAATATAGCAAAAAAATTAAATACCAAAGCAAGACTTATATCGTCAATTTTTTTTCCCACTATGGAAAAAGAGAGAAGAAAAAGTTCAACCACTTCGGAGTGGAAAGCTGCATATGAGGGGCCTCATGTTCATCCAAACAGAGGGTGGAGCGGTGGGGGAGGGGAAAGAGGGAGGGGGGCTCTGGTGGGGCTCAGGTGGGGGTGGGGGTGGGGTCAGGTGAGGGTGGGAAGCATAGCAGAACTAGCAGGGAGAAAAAAAAAGCAGAATGAAGGCATAGAGCCAGACTACAATAAAGGGGGAAAATAGTAAAAGAGCCTGAAATTCTTCTTCAGGGATTATTTCTCTTCAGCTGAGTGGAACCAAGGTTTCCTGTAATTATCCAGTCATAGGCTGGTGTGGATATTAAGTAGGGCTGCTTTTTAGAAAAGGGAAAAGGGGAGAAGGGTGTTGGGCTGTGTTTGGGTGCTGTCTTGACAGCGAGATAATTTTACCAAATCTTGCCTAGCAGCTCACCTAAGCCACAGGACGGGCTTGCTTCTGAGACAAAGTTTAGGTGTCCTCAGTAACACCAAAAAGACTTCTGGTAGGCTAAACATTTTTCCAGGACCCTGCCAGTCCCTAAATCAGAAAGATTAATGTGGGATGATGAAAAGTCAGCTCTGCCTTGGGTTGACATGGCAACACAACTTTAGCCTTCTTCTGTGTTTCAGTTCTTATGCTTATTCGTGAGAAGGAGCAGGTCCCATATAGAGAAGAAAATGAAAATTGAGAAACTTTTTTTTTACAGGTATAGTGGAAGTAGAGTCAAAGCATAAAAAAGAGATACACCAAAATGGGAGGAAGAATAGTGCACAAAACTCAGGACCCAGCAAGGCCACTTGAGGAGGAGAGTATGAGGAACAAACATCAACGAAAAGGATGGCAGCTGCTGAAAACTAAAGGAAAGTGAATCGTGGAGAGAAATTGGCTTGGACTGCTGGAATAATCAGTCCTGATGTTCTGTAATTGATCATTTTGCCTCTTGAAATCATGGGCCAAACTAACAACCAAGGTTGTTTATATTCATACCATCCCCAGGTTTTTGCAGATACACAAAACTCATAGTGTAAGGTACCCAACCATAAACCCTAGTGTCTGTTTCACTTCCTCCCCAATAAGGGGCAGCCCCACCGACCAACGCCTCATACTTTTTTGCCCATGCTTTCCCCTCGTTACTTCTGCCCCCGATCCACCCTGGTGCTTCCCCATGTGGCCCTGCTTGGTGTGGCGTGTCCCCTCCTCATGTGAATAGTAACAAACTCTTGTTTCAAAGGTAGTTGTCTCCATGTCTTTCACTGTACTAGTACCCAATTGAAACAAGTCCCAGGTATATTTTAAAACAGCTACAAAAAACGTAGTGTATGTGCTTCTAAACTGGGCTGGCACTGCAGTGGTCTGTGAACACAGACCTGTTCTTAGAGCCCACGTGAACACAGACTTGTGCTCAGATTTTGAAGGTGGGGTTCACGACCCAGCTAGTATTGTCAAGAGCCACTGCTTGTGAACACTGCGAGCTTTACAAAACTTATTTCATCTCATTCTCATTCCCGCTCTGCAAAGCAGGTGCCATCATCACTCCCATTTTACATGTGAGCAAACCAACTCAGAGGGGAAGGACCTCCAGATGACTCAGTGTAGGCAGCAGAGCTTGGGAGCAGTCTGGTTATAGCAGCTGGGTCTCTAAGGCTATTTTATATTATATGTATTATTACCTCAGACCCACTTGCTAACTTTTAGTTCTTTCTTATTGTGACTGTCCCATAGTCATGAGTATCAACAAATACTTAGTGAGGGCCAAAGGCCTGCATCACAATATCCTAGGCGCCAAGGGTAACTGACTAGGAGAAAGATGAATCCTAATCTTAAGGAACATAATGAAAATATAATAGCCCAAGGTGCTTCCACTAAGAGCTGATAGACAACAGATGCTCTCAAAGATAAAATGGAAACAGAGTCACAGGCTTTGAGTTGCTGGAGAAGTGTGTGAGTGTATATGTGTGTACAGGGATGAAAGAGGTTAGAAGGTGAGGATATGGAGATGGGCAGAAGGAAGACCAGAGGAAAGGCAGTCTAGGAAGATTACACATGGCCTTTTTACAGTTTAGCCCTAGTGTCCCCACCTTTTTTTTTTAAATTGGAGTGAGGCATTAGGATAAAATGATGAGGTTGTTACAAGATGATGAAGGGTCTTGTATAGCAATGCTAAGGAATCTAATATGGTGTGGAGACTGTTAAGTAGCCAGAGGAGGGAGGTACATGGAGAAAGACAGACTGGGGGGAGGAGGAGAAGCAGGCCCTGGTGGGTGGGAGGCCCACAGAGGATTCACAGAGGTGGCGAAATGGTGAAGAGCTGCAGGAAGAAGTTCCAGCCAAGATGGAGGTGTATGTAGAAACCCTCTGCTTCCTCACACAAGGAAAAGGAGAATAACAACCAATCTAAAATCAATAAACAACCAGAAGTGCCAGAAAACCAAACTGCATGGAACCCCAACAACCAAGGAATTAAAGAAACAGTCAACCAGAACAACCAGACCAGTGAGGTAGAGAGGATGGAGAGAACCTGTGGCAAAGAGGCAGACTGTGTGGGTGGGGCTGGCTGTGGAGAGGTGGCAGGCCTCCAGGGTGGGGCTGAGTGGGAAACTGAGACTCACAGCTGACGGTACTATGGCGGTTGCTGCAATGGGAGAAACTCGCAGTCTCACACGAGGGATCCTTGGAAAGTGCACTAGAGACTAGAGAGGGAGCTGCATTGTTCCCTCTCTGGCCCCTCCCCCCTAGGCAGCACTGCCAGGCAGCAAGGAGGGTTGCCCTGCCTGGATGAATACTGAAGGCCCCACCCCCTTACAACTGAGCAGGTGTCCTGAGACAAAGAAGTAGGGCCCGAATGAAAGAATAGTCAAAAATAGTCAAAATAGTCTTTCTTTCTTCAGAAAGAAAGCTAAGTGATGAGCAGATAGCCAACTTATCTGATGGAGAATTTAAAGCTCTGGTAATAAAAATGCTCACAGAACTGACTGAGCTTGGTCAAAAAATGAAAGAACAAGTGAAAGATACCCAAAATGAAATAAAGCAAAATAATTAGGGAACCAGTAGTGACAGGAAGGAAACCAGGACTCAAAGCAATGACTTAGAACAAGAGGAAGAAATAAACATCCAACCAGATCAGAATGAAGAAACAAGAATCCAAAAAAATGAAGTGAGGCTGAGGAATCTCTGGGACAACCTACAACATTCCAATATCCGAATTATAGGGGTGCCAGAAGAAGAACACCAGCAAGAAATTGAAAGCTTATTTGAACAAGTAATGAAGGAAAACTCCCCCAATCTGGCAAAGGAAATACACTTCCAGGAAATTCAGGAAGCCCAGAGAGTTCCAGAGAAGTTGGATCCAAAGAGGAACACACCAAAGCATGTCATCATTAAGTTGCCCAAGATTAAAGACAATCTTAAAAGCAGCAAGAGGGAAGGAAAGAGTTACCTACAAAGGAGTTCCCATAAGACTATCTGCTGATTCCTCAAAAGAAACCTTGCAGTCAAGAAGGGACTGGAAGGAAGTACTTGAAGTCATGAAAGGGAAGGACCTACATCCAAGATGACTCTATCCAGCAAAGCTATCATTTAGAATGGAAGGGCAGATAAAGTGCTTCCCAGATAAGGTCAAGTTAAAGAAGTTCATCATCACCAAGCCATTATTATATGAAATGTTAAAGGGACTTATCTAAGAAAAAGAAGATCAAAATATGAGCATTAAAATGACAACAAACTCACAACCATCAACAAATGAACCTAAAAAATAAAAGAAAGAAAAAATAATGAAAACAAAAACTAAGCAAACAACTAGAACAGGAACAGAATCAGAGAAATGGGCATCACATGGAGGGTTTTTAGTGAGGAGGTGGGAGGGAGAAATGTGGGGGAAAGGCACAGGGAAGAAGAAGCGTAATTGGTAGGCATAAAATAGACAGGAGAGGTAAAAAATGGTATAGGAGAAAGAGAACTCAAAGAACTTATATTTACAACCCATGGACATGGACATGAACTAAGGGAGGATTGTAGGGGGTTAGGGGGTACAGGGTGGAGGGGGGATAAAGGGGAAAAATTGGGAATATTGTAATAGCATAATCAATAAAATATACTTTAAAAGAAAAGAGCTGCAGAAAGACACAAGGGACCTTTTGTTCCAAGGGCAGCAGGGTGGGTCTTGGAGTCCCAGGTCCAAGAATGCATAGGGAACCATCTATAGTTAGGATTACTGGTGTTAGAGGCAATAGCGTACAAACAAGAATAAAGTTCTTGCCCTCTTTCTCTATTCTAACTCTTAGTAGAGGCATTTTAAAAGCTGGCATACAGGGAATTTTTGATGACATAGATTACTGACACCATATGCTACTGTTATATTTGTCAGTAAAGTTTTTGCTTAAGGCAATTTTAATTTTTATGTTCTGTTAGGTTAATAAAAAGCATTTGAAGCAAACAGTAAGTTTAGGTATTAAAAAGTAGTATTCTAAATGATGTGATCCTACCATTGGAGATAATGACCATAATTATTTTGGTATCACCCAGTCTTCTAGATATTATGAATGTTTTCACACACATGTCTAAGCGTGTATTTTAGTATACTCATAAGTGTATTATACATATGTGTATATGTTCTTATTTATATACCATATTTATATATAATTCATTCACCAGCATACCATTACTATATTTGCATGCCAATAGTCCTCTATATACATATATCAAAATGTTTTTTGACTTAACAGTTATCTGAATGTACCATGATTTGTTTGGATATTCTTGCTTTCTGTTTTTAAGTACTATGAGAAATGCAACAATAAATATTCTTGGACATATTTCTGGGTGCATGTCTAACTATTCAGGTAATTTCCCCAGAAGATGAAAAGTTATTTCTCAGACCCATTTTTCTTTGTTTTTTTCAATACTTTCTCTTCATGTCTACACATCTGTGGGCCATAATTTTCTCTTTGGCTAATTTTCTTCAAAATAATCTCACTTGAAAAATGACTGTACAAATCCCCCATGTAGAAGAATTTCAGATGACTTCTGCAGCTACTCTGCCCTCAAGGAGGGGAAACATAACTCCTCACTCCATAACTGCAGGCTGTGCACAGCGACCTCCCTCCAAGGAGCACAGTATGGAGAACAGAACAGAGGAACTTTACTGTGAAGAAACCTGGCAAACTACATCCTACTGGTGATCAAGGTCGTCGATCATGTTGATAGTGCATTCCCTTCACAAGGTGTGATGAAAATGGCACTTTACCTCTGTGGTCTTCCTCCCAACTCCAGTCTCTGGAACTCCAGTCTCATCACAAGATAAACATCAGACAAATTGCAATAATGGACCATCTTATAAAACACCTGGCCAGTACTCTTCTAAATCAGGGGTGTCAAACTCATTTTCACCAGGGACCACATCAGCCTCACAGTTGCTTTTAAAGGACCAAAATAATTTTAAGACTATATGAATGTAACTACTTCTTCACTATTAAGGAGTTGAAATTACATTTGGCCCTTTGAAGGCAACTGTGAAGCTGATGTGGCTGCTAGTGAAAATGAGTTTGACACCCCTTTTCTAAACTGTCCAGGTCATGAGAATCAAGGAAAGTCTGAGAAACTGTCACAGCCAAGAGGAACCTAAGGAGACCTGACAACTAAATGTAATGTGGGATCCTGGGATATTAAGTAAAACTAAGGCAATCTGAATAAAGTATAAACTTTAGTAAATAATAATTGTAACAATAGTACCATACTTGGATGTTTAATAATAAGGCAACTTGGTGCTGGCATATCAGAACTCTTGTACTGTTTGCTCAATTTATTGGTAAATCTAAAACTGTTCTAAAAATACAGTCTAATAAATAAGTATATAAGCACTCTACACATGGTTAGAGACCACCATTATTTCGTCAGAGCTATCTGAAGACTGAAATATCAGAATGTGAGCAGGACTTCAGGCCAATGGAAGATCACCTCTGGGCCTTTCCTGCATTGCAGGTGGGAGGAAGGGTGAGGCCCAGTGTGCTGAGTGCAGGACCTGCCGCAGAAGGAGAGCACAGTGAGGAGGAGCCATCATTTTTAGTCTTTCTTACCTCACTGGAGCCATTACGCTTCTCTGCTTCTCTGAGCCTAGATTTCTTTAAGGTTAAAGGTATATGTTTACCTTCTGAGACACTAATAAAAACTGTGGAAAGTCTCCCACTATGACCACTGCCATCAGCAACCACCACTGACTCTTGATTTCCAAATGAGCACATCCACGAATCATCTTCCTTCGATGCCCTTTCTGACATTTCACCCCTGCTTGGCTATGTGTCTCCACACCAGAAACTCCACATTCTTTCTTTCCTTCCAGTTACATGAACAGTGAAAAGAATTTTTATCTGTACATACTCCTTTACTATTTGAACTATTATTTTAATATATGCACATATTACTTTTACTTTAAGAATAACCGTATGTGTGTGTCTTCATGCACTTTAAATTTTTTTATTTTTCAATGAACAATTTGTAGTTGATATTGTTTTGAATTAGTGTACAGCATCGTGGTTAGACCACCATTTACTTTACACAGTGATCCCCTGATATTCTAGGTACCCACTGGCACCATACACAGTTGTTATTACAATATTATTGAGTATATTCCTTATGCTTTGCTTTACATCTTTATGACTATTTTGTAACTACCCATTAGTACTTCTCATTCTGTCATCTTTTTCACATAGTCCCTTAACCCCCTCTCCTGTGGTGTTCATCAGTCTGTTCTATTTATTTATGAGCCTGTTTATATTTTGTTTGTTAATTTATTTTGTTCTTTAAATCCCATATATAAGTAAAATTATATGGTACTTATCTTTCTCTGTCTGGCTAATTTCACTTAGCATAATACCCTCTACATTTTTCTATGCTGCTGCAAATGGTAATATTTTATTCTTTATTCTATCTGAGTGATATTCCATTGTATATATGAACATACAATGGAGTAAAGACAGTCTATTCAATAAATGATGTTGGCAAAATTGGACAGATATGCACAAAAAAATGAAACTTGACCACCGTCTTATACCAAATGTGAGAATAATTTCAAAAATGGATTAAAAACTTCAATGTAGGACTCAAGACCATAAAAGTCCTAGAAGAAAAAAGGCAGTAAAATCTCTGACATTTATCTTAACAATATTTTTTTCTGACATATCTCCTCAGGCAAGAAAAACAAACAAACAACAACAAAATAGAATTCTATCAGACTTAAAATTGTTTGCACAGCAAAGGAAACCATCAAGAAAATGAAACTACAAGCTACTGATTGGAGGAGATATTTGCCAATGATATGTTTGATAAGGGGTTAATATCCAAAATTTATAAAGAACTCAGATAACTCAACACCAGAAAGTAATTAAAAAGTGGAACGAGGACCTGAACAGACACTTCTCAAAAGAGAACATACAAATGGTCAATAGACATGAAAACTCAACATAACTCAACATCACTAATCATCAGAAAAATGCAAATTAAAACCACAATGAAGTATCACTCCACACCTGTCAGCATGGCTATCATCAATAAATCAACAAACAGGAAGTGCCGGCAAGGATGTGGAGAAAGCAAAACCCTCATGCACTGTTGGTAGGAATGAGCATTGGTGTAGCCACTGTGGAAAACAGTATGAAGGTTCCTCAAAAAATTAAAAACGGAACTGTCTTTTGCCTCAGTGATTCCACTTCTTGATATATGTCTGGAAAAACCCAAAACACTAATTTGAAAGAATGTAAGCACCCCTATGTTCATCGCAGCATTGTTTACAATAGCCAAGATTGGAACCAACCCAAGTGCCCATCAATAGATGTGTAGATAAAAAAGATAAATTTTTAAAAAAGAATAAAACACCACCACCAGGGCCATGGCAAAAAGCCAACAACTGCAACAGTTTGCTCTGCATTGATTTCCCTTGCCTGCTTGCAAGCTGAAGCTTTCAGGGGAGAATGTCCATCTGAAGAGCTAACCCTGCAGGAGCATAACCTGTACACAGAGACTGTGGCTGTAGAGGGCCACCATTTATTCATGCCTTCAATAACTGTAGACAATGGCAATAACGCTATTGCCATTACTAACTGGCAAATTGTAAAATACACCAATAACTTAAAAGTTTCTTGTTTGCTGGTGACCCAATTTTTAAAAAAAATATGGCTTCTTTAGACGACTTCTAATAAAAATAGTTAAGATTTACTGAGCTCTTACCATATGCATGTTTTAAGCACTAAGTATTAATTCATATTCATCATATAGCTCTCTGAGGTGGTTGCTAATTGTTCCTATTTTACAGATGATGAAACTGAGAAGCAAAGAGGTTAAGTAACTTACACAAAGTTGCATTGGAAGGAGAATTCATATTATGACAGTTTAATTCCAGAGTGCATACTCTTAACCTCTACACCATGTAACACACATATCCTTATGGACATGCATGTGTACATATGCACCTATACATATAAGTATATGCACATATGTTTTTGTTCACATAAATATTCTCAAATGAATACACTTAAATTTTTCATAACAAGTTTTGTTTTAAATGAAGCTCAAAATAGAAAACCATTGACTTTTTGAGGTTCTGAACAACATTTGTAGATGATATTGTATATACATGGCACAGCTAAAGAAATGATTCGGTGCTTGAAAATGAATTCTTATGTGAAATGTAATTTTTATATCAGTTTCAGCAGATAGAAGCCTTTGAAGATTATTTGATTGCTATTGAAAAAAGGAAGCTCTCTTTTACAACAGCTATGACCAACAATACAATATTTAAGTGCAATTGGAAAATTTGAAGTCCCCTTGGAGTTGGATGGAAGCAGATTTCTCTAATGAATGCTATTTTCAATTCTCCTAAGGAAAATAATAAAGGCCAGATTGATTTTCTTTTGAAGTGACTGAGTAGGTATTTCCTAAACTTCACCCACAGGTAGCTGACCTCTGACTCGATATTTCTAGTCTGTAGGTCACAGACATGTAGTTGTCATGAGTGAGTACATAAATAACCCCAGAAAAGAATGGTGCTGCCATTTTGAAGCCTGTTTTATAAAAAAATATTTTTAAGTGATATAGAATTTCAAATAATTTTAAGGTGTAGCAAAATCTTAACAGCTAATTCTTATGTCCTCTTAAGGGAGAAGGCCCTTTCACAGTGGCCAAAAGAACCTTGTGGGGAAATATTTTTTAGCAGAAAGTACAGGGATGAGAGCTGGGGGGCTGTGGTCCTGGGAAAGGCCAATTGGGAAATAGCAAATATGAGAAAGATTAGAAGCAGTCAAAGATGAGCAGAGCCCATGAGGTTATTTGAGCATCATATGCTGTGCTGGTCCATGTGGGGGCTGAAATTCTCTCCAGGAGTGTGTATCCCAAAATGTTAGTTTTCCCCTGTGTGATTAGGAGTGCTGCTACTGTTCCTGTTACCATGGTGATACCAAGGCGATTAAAAGGGAATTCTCTAAAGTATTATGCGTTTAATATCTGTGTATTCTTCTATGTGTGTCTTTTGGGGTGATGCACATACCCACAAACACAGGTGTGAGCACACATGCACACACAAGCCAAATCCAATTACTAATTTTTTGGTTGGGTAGGAATTTGATTCCAGTATTGACTTATTTTGAATCTTACTTGTTATAAGTGGGTCACCAGTTGGAGGTAGAAAAATTTTCTTTTAAACAGGCCTCCCTGTGGCAAAGAATTCCCTTCTCAAATCCAATGGTGAAACACAGGGTGGACAGAGGTGACCAGTAAAATAAGGTTGTTTTCTTCCTGTCTTTCTTTCTCTCTCTCTCTCTCTCTCTTTCTTTCTCTCTCTCTCTTTCTCCCTCTCTTTCTTTCTCTTCCTTCCTTCCTTCTTTCCTTCCTTCCTCTCTTTCTTTCTTTTCTTTTCTTTTCTTCTCTCTCTCCCTCCCCACCCCCTCCCTCCCTCCCTTTCCTTTCTCTCTTTCTCTTTCTTTTTTAGTAAAATCCATTGGAACTTGGAAAAGTCAGGGGCAATCTTCATACTGTGTATAGGGTGATGAATTCTAAAAGAAGATATTTTAAAGAATTAACTCAAATTCATCCCCTCTTACTTTCTATTTTGGTTGGAATGGAATTACACGGTTGCCCAAGCTGAAATCCTCAGTTATCCCTGACCCTCCCTCGCTCTGTCCCCAGCATCATCTTCACCCAGATGCTCAAATAAGCTCGGTTATTCTTGCCTTCTGCCTTTATCCTTCCCCCAACATCCAGCTATTCTCTAGGTCCAGTTTCTTCTCATAACCTCTTCAATCAAACTTCTTCTCTATATCCTCACAATTATAATCTTAATTCAAGCCCTCTTTATTTTTACTAGCACTGTTAAAGTAGTCTCTAATACTGCTCTTTCCTAGGCTATCACCCACATTGCCACCAAATAAGGTCTTTCTAAAACAGATACAGTCTTGTTACTACCTTACTCAGCACACTTGGCAAAGCATTCAAAGCTCTTTGCAATCACCTTCCCAGGTGTTTCTCCAGTTAAGTCAGCCGGCCAAGTGAGGTCAGCATGCTCCTTGAGACGTAACCAAAATGCAGGCTGAGGCCCTATTCTGGGTTCTGAGAAAGACTATCATTCTCAAGATTTTTTCTAATTTCTAGGTTTTATATTAATTTGGTCTAGAGTAGACTCATTAAATTTGATGTGAGATTAATGTGTTGTATTTAGAGCTTTTTATATGGGGGACTATGTTTTACACATGTTATTTCATTTCACACAACAGCCCAGTGAGGTTGCAAGAACTATTCATTCTATTTCATGGCTAAGGAAATGGAGGCTAAGGGAGAATCATGCCCAGAGGTACCCAGACTGTGAGTAGGAAGTGAGCGGGCAGTCAGGTCTACCTCACTGCACCATGACTCTGTGCCACCCCCTTCCTCTCTTGTTATTTTTTGATTGTTCACTTATTCAGTCATGTATGGATGAGTGCCCCTCTGTGTACCAGGTGCTATGACTAGGGCAGATAGTGAGAATAAGCCATGATCCCTACTCCTAAAAGGGAACATAAGCATCTAATAGGTCATCATAGCCTCTCAAAAGCAAAAGTAGATCCATATGCAAAGTGCTCTGAGCCGCTCCAGCCCAGCCCAAGGGCCTAAAGTTCCTTGTTGTTCTTTACCTGGCATCCAAGACCTCCTATAACTTTCCACTCTCGATTCACCTTCATCCACCTTCTCTTCTAACACCAGTCTCAGTCCTTCACCCTGGATGGGTTGGTTTTCTTTGTAAGTGTGCTAGATTATTCCCACCTCTCTGGCTGTCATCACCCAGTGTTTCCCTGCCTAGAACACTTTCTGCCTCGCTCAGTGCCATCTATTTATTCTTCAGCACCTTTTCAAGTCCCACCTTTTCAAAAAAGCCCTCCCAGATGACCCCTGGTGGCAATAATCTCTTCTGTTCAAGTATGTATATAACACATTGTTTTAATCACTTTGGCCTTCTGTTGTTGTTAGGCTTTTTTTTTCACTCCTTATCTGTTGCTTTATTATCAGCCCTCTGTCCTCCCTGGAATCCTGGCAAAATTTCACCCATTTTCAGTAGGAAGGTAGTTCTGCACACTTAGAAGTTTAGGCTTTTCAGCCTAACAAGCGCAAATTTGAACCCTAGCCCCCACAGCTGTTTCTTAGCTGTGTGTCTTGGGACATTTATGTAACTTCACCAAGTCTCAGTTTCTTCATCCTAAAAATGATGTTAGTGATATGATCTACCTCATAGAGTTGTCATGTGGTTGAAGTATGTAGCGCTAGAAAAATCCAGGAAACACACAAGGGAGTGTCATGTTCTTAGGTGATACTCACTAAGTATGTGCTCTAGATGAAGTCATGAAAAATACAGTCTGATAACATCACAGTCTAGAGAGAAAGAACTGCACACAATAGAGGAAAAGTTGTGAACATGAGCAAAAATCCACACTTAGAGTTTGCAGTCATTTGACGAGATGAGCTATGCACATAGCACAGGTGTCAGCTAGGTTGCCTTGTTGGAACCAGATCTGCTTTTCATGGATTTGAGAAGTCCAAAGCTGTCCACAAGATTTCTCTGAATTCTGCTACATCCATCCTCTCCTATCTCAGTTCCCACACCTTGTTAGTCCCTTCTTGATTTCCATGAAAAGAATCTCTCACAAAACAAGAGCATTTTACTGAAAGTCTAGAAGTGATTTATATAAGAATTTCTACTGCAGAAATTCAAACTGCTAAAAATAAACACTGGAAAATCTTGTTCTGAGATCCACGTGGTTTCCCTGGCTGGAGTGGCAGCTTCCTTCTTGGTCAGCAGGGCTTCCACATCTTACCACCAAATACACTGGAACATGGAATTCTTTCTAATACAAGTTTAGCCAAGTGCTGTTTGTACTCCTTCAAAATTTAAACTCTTTAGGGCCTTACATTTTTGCTTGGGAACATGTTAAGGTATTTTTCCAAACAGAGACAGTTATCTTTATAAGAGGAACTCTGATACCAGCTATTAATCCAGTTTTTAAATGTACCTTAGCTAAATTATTAAAGTTGTCCATCCCAATCAGAACACTGTCATGTCTGCCACTGACTCTGTCATCTGGGGCACAGCTAGGCCACTTTAGACATACCTATAGAGTGAGGAGACAATCAAAATGATTGCTGTTGTCTGAGAAACCACATGTGACAATTACATGATGGAAAGATGTACAAACAATTAGGTCTGTCCAAAAGCAATTAGGGAACATAGCTCTGCTTGAGGGTATGTGAACAAGAAGGTACACAAATCTCTACAGTAAGCTAGAACAAAATGGTAGAAGTTGCTCACCATACAGGTATGTCCACAGGATGGCTTGACTATCCTTGCAACATGGCTTTTTGTTTCCCTGAGACTGAGAGAGAGAGAGAGAGAGAGAGAGAGGCAGGCTTAAGAGGCTGCGACTTTTATGACTTAGTTTTAGAAGTCTCATGTGATCACTTCTGCCATTTTTTCCAAAATATACTTTATTGATTATGTTATTACAGTTGTCCCATTTCCCCTCCACCCTGTACACCCCCTCTCTCCCACATTCCCCCCTTTAGTTCATGTCCATGTGTCTTAAGCTCTTTAGCTTCTACATTTCCCATACTATTCTTGCCCTCCTCTTGTCTATTTTCTACCTGCCATCTATGCTACTTATTCTCTGTACCTTCCCCCCCTCTCTTCCTCCCACTCCCCTGTTGATAACACTGCATGTGATCTCCATTTCTGTGGTTCTGTTCCTGTTCTAGTTGTTTCCTTAGTTTGTTTTTATTTTAGGTGTGGCTGTTAGTAATTGTGAGTTTGCTGTCATTTTAGTATACATGTTTTTTATCTTCTTTTTCTTAGGTAAGTTCCTTTAACATTTCATATAATAAGGACTTGGTGATGATGGACTCCTTTAACTTGACCTTATCTGAGAAGCACTTTATCTGTCCTTCCATTCTAAATGAAAGCTTTGCTGGATAGAGCAATCTTGGATGTAGGTCTTTGGATTTCATGACTTGGAATACTTCTTTCCAGCCCCTTCTTGCCTGTAAGGTGTCTTTTGAGAAATCAGATGACAGTCTGATGGGAACTCCTTTGTAGGTAACTGTCCCCTTATCTCTTGCTGCTTCTAATATTCTCTCCTTCATTTTAATCTTGGCTAATGTAATGATGATGTGCCTTGGTGTGTTCCTTCTTGGGTCCAACTTCTATGGGACTCTCTGAGCTTCTTGGACTTCCTGGAAGTCTATTTCCTTTGCCGGATTGGGGAAGTTCTCCTTCATTATTTGTTCAGATAACTTTTCCACTTGTTTCTCTTCCTCTTCCCCTTCTGGTACCCCTATAATTCGGATGTTGGAATGTTTGAAGATGCCCTGGAGGTTCCTAAGCCCCTCCTCATTTTTTTGAATTCTTGTTTCTTTATCCTTTGCTGTTTGGTTGTTTCTTTCTTCCTTCTGGTCCACTCCATTGATTTGAGTCCCAGTTTCCTTCCCATCACTATTCGTTTCCTGTGCATTTCCCTTCATCTCACTTAGTTTAGCCTTCATTTGTTCATCTAATTTGTGACTAAAATCAACCAGTTCTGTGAGCATCCTGATCACCAGTATTTTGAACTGTGTATCTGATCGGTTGGCTATCTCTTTGTTGCTTAGAAGTATTGGCTCTGGGGCTTTGAGCTGTTTTTCTGCTTGAGCCATAATGTTTTGGTCTGTTCCCACCTGTTACAAATGAGGGGCGGAGCCCTAGGTGTTCACCAGGGCTGGGCAACCCAGGTCGCTGGGTTTTGACGCTGTAGTAGGGGCGGGGGTCAGAGAGGGAAAGAAAAAATGGTGCTTTGCCCCACTCTCTGTTGCACCTCAGCCTCTTCTACTGCTTCCCCCAAGCAAATTGGGCCTTTCTGATGCTGACTCCCATGTGGGTGGGCATGTATGCATTCTAGGACCCTGTGGGTTTCTCCAACAAACTTTCCTGTGAGGGTGGGAGTCTATCCCTGTGCTTCAACCCCCACAAGTGTTTTCAATCGGTGTTTTGAGGCTTTGTTTCCCGGCGCTAGGACCCTGGGTTGCATGATCTGTCTCGCTCCCCAGTTACTGCCTGTGAATGTGGGAACACTGCCTGGTCAGCCAGCCACCTTGTGCGCAGTGCCCTGCTTCTCAATCGCCACCTCGCTGGGTCTGTCCATTGCCACCCCATGTTCAGGGTCTGCCAGCTGTCGCCTGGGTGCCCAGGGTCTACCCGGTGCCTCCTCGTGCGCCTGTCCCTGCCATGTGCACCCAGGGTGCCTTGTGCACCTGGTGTCACTGTTTTCTGTGCTGCAACCCCTCTCCACTTGGCCGCCTGACTGCGCCCTGCCTACGGGTCTGGATGAATGTGTCTATTTTAACTCCTTGGTTATCGAACTTCCATACAGTTTAATTTTCTTTCAGTTTTGGTTGTTACTTTGTTTCTGAACTGTTGTCGTCCTTATTTTGCTTGTTCAAGGAGGCACAGTGTGTCTACCTACGCCTCCATCTTGGCTGGAAGTCCTCACTTCTGCCATTTTTTATTAGTTAGAATCAAGCCACTAAGTGCAACCCACACTCAAGAAAACAGGAGGTAGGCTGACTTTTCGAGGATAATGGCAGAGAGTATGGGCATATTGATTGTGGGCATACTGAAAACCACTGTGAGATGTACCTTTAATCTCATAGAACCACCTATAGGTGACTTTCAGGTGAAAACTGAAACAAATATTACAGAATTTAGGGAGAACTCATTCTCCCCTCCTCTCTCTCACAAGTCCTTAGGGAAGAACCCTGTCCCTGATCTGCAAAGAACCCCTGACAAAGATGGGTAGGAGGCAGGATGGAGAGGAAGAATGTGAGTGTGGGGCATGCCGATGTTTAGTATTCTGTGCTGTCCAGAATCATGTCAGCAGCAGAGGAAGATTAATTGGGGAATTAAATTTCCTATTTTCTTGTTCTACTGATTTCCCTCCCAAATTCTCCTCCTTAGCCAGAGAGGTTATCAGACAACACGCAGAATTTTTTTCCTTCATTATTCTTAGTGCTAAGGACCCATTAAGTGGCATCGATGCTTCTAAGGACAAACAATCAATCATTTCTTTCTCTGAAACTGGGCCAGAGTGATCACACATTTTGTTGTGCTTTATAAAGGCTACGGCTGGGGAGCTAGCACACACATGATAAAAATACTTCCCAGTTGATATGCAGCTATTATTAGAGCTGGTATTTACTTAAATGGTTTGTGTCACCATATTGCATTTACTGTATTGTGTCAAAAAAGGAATGTTTGGCTCCACAAACAGATTTCTTTTTTTGATGCCGGTAAGCTGCTCTGATTTACATCTGTGGTTTATAGTCACTGTTTCATCTTCCTGGAAAAGTATTGCTTAAAAAAAAATCTAAAGCAAAGAATTCCGGTTTTAAACCAAGCCTTAAATTCGGAACTCTTTTCATGTTAAAAAGAATGATCTGGCATAGTAGATTAATTCATAGGTTTGCCAAAGACCTTTACTGGAGTATTTAACGCAACAAGGTCTCAGATTAGATGCAGCTGGCCTGAGGCATCAGCAATGACTGCTGGACAGGATTCAGTCACAATTTCAATGGTGAACAGAGTGATAGAATTAGGAAGGTAATGCTGACCTTCCCACGTGAACTCCTGCACCAGGTTCCACTCTCATCCCTGACTACCGCATGTAACACAAGTTTAAAATGGAGGTAGACGTTGACTTGCTAAATCAAAGGATCATCATGTTGTCCCAGGTGTGACATCTCATTTACGGTAATAGGACTGACCCCGTAAAAATAGCTCCAGCTGTGGAGCACATTAAAAGGAAAAAAAGAAAAGAATAAAGTCCCAACAGGAAGAGCACAAGAGGACTTGCAGTTTCTGGTGTTTGGCCCCTGTGATGATTGTGGCCCTGGAGACCAGCATCCAGACAGGAAGTGGGGCTAACTGCGGTAACTGGGGTCTTGGGGGTGCTCCAAGGAATGGAGACCATCTGCAGATAGTAACAGGCTTCAAACAGCACCAAACATGATTTCTGGCACAGGGTGGAGGTTCAGTACATATTTTTGAGTGAAGAAACTTTAATCAGTTTGGGAGAAATTAGGGCACTTTTGAACTAGATCCTGAAAGATAGATACCTTATTCCCCAAGTATAAATTAGATATCGTGAAGAAATCTCAATTATTCCAGGAACGAGGGAATGGTATTATTATAAGAATAATAATAAAACTTTGTAATTTAATAGAATCTCTTCCTTCCCCACCTTCACTCCTCATCAACTGTTAAGTCTTTAAAAATGTTTATTATTTAATATTACAAAGCCTCTACAGGGCCTTTAGGGAGAATGAGAAAAATACATAAAAATATCAAGAAAAAATCAGTCATACTGCTTTTACCTAGAAACAGACATTATAAACATTTTGACTTATTTCTCCCCAGGAATTTTTGCAGCCATTGTTACATAGCTAGAATAGATAATACTGCAAGTAGACCTTTGCATGCTGCTTTTCAGAATTAAAAAAAAACATTTTATTTTGACTAAAAAGTAAATACGTATTCATTGTAGAAAATTTGGGAAAAAACTAGGAATGTATGAAGCAAGAAGTAAAAGCATCACCAGTAAACCAGTTACTTCACATGGGTGTGGGTAATAGTTTGGTGACCTTCCCTTCTAGGATTTTTTTTTTCTTTCTGGTCCTTAACAAAACTGCAGATTCACTTGAGAGATCCAGGGCCATTTGTTAAATGTCCAAAATTTGTTAAATGTCCATTTAACCAAAATTCAAGTTAAAGACTCCTGGAAAAGTCAGGTAGTCTAATAAAAAATGAAGTGGATTTTTTTTAAATTGGCATTTTATTGTGACCCTTGGCATGGAGGGGTAGTGTTATCTGAAAACAAAGATGTCTCTTGAATTGCAGCTTCTCTGGTCCTCCCAGGTGGGAGCGTTTGTGTTCCTACTTTTAGAGAGGGGCTGAGCCACGGAAGGAAAAACAGGGAACAACAGACAATATGTATGAGCGAACAGTCTGGGGCTAAGAGGCAGCTCAAGATGCTGTGAGAGCGGCAATCATCGACTCTCACTCAAAATGCCTTTGCAACCAAAAATTCCATTTAGCTTGTAAAATCCATGTTGCACAACAACAAAAAAATCATACTAACACATGTCCCCTACTTTTCTCCCAGGGAAAAAAAGCTAGGATCATGGAGATTATTGCCAAAAAGAATTAAAATCAAAGGTCTTACAAAAGCATAAATAGAACCAAACAATAATTACTCTAAATCTCATACTTCACTGAACTTTTTTCAGCTAGTTGCCAGAGGGTCTGGTGGGGTAGAAGCACAGACACAGCTGTGTCCCATGTTACATGTGATCATGGGCACTTACTCTTCCTGAGTACTGGCTTTACCACCTAGAACCAGGGCTAGTTCTGCCTTCTCTGCACAGATAGTGAGAGGCCCAAGTCAGCTAATGATGGAAAGGTCCTTGCACTCACAAAGGAGTCAATGTTTGTTTCTTCCTTGTTTGAAATTCACCGACCACCTCTCACAAAAGCAGGGGCGGTGGCTGGGGCACTGGTCAAGAGCATCTGTGCCACTGGGGATTCATTTTCATTTTCATTTGGAGGGTAACTGTTCTTCCCGCTTTGCAGGTCTGCCAAAATGGAGACAGAGGGAAAAGAGAGTTCAGGTAGACAAGGTGTTTTAATTATCTTTAGTAAAAGAAACTTTGCTTACAGCTGTAACAAATCTTCATCATGTAAAAAGTCAGTTAATATGTAAGTGTATGAAATGAATAGCGATTCTGCATTTCCACGAAAGTAACCACTGTTACCAGTCGTGTGAACATGCTTCCAGAACTCTTTCTGTTTACCACACATACATCAATACACACACTTGTGTTTTCATAGTGTCTGCTCAGCATAGTGGCAAATCCCTGAGTTAGTGCACCCTGGTGATAGCTTGTTTTTTTAATACAGCTGCAGTTAACTTTCTGTAGGTTGAATGAGCAATGAGGTCTGTGACCAGTATGAGAAGAGAAAGAGGTGCAAAAGCCAGTTCTTCACGTTGTATTGGAGCAACTGTGAGCAAATAAATACACAACACTCTTGTAAAACTCAATAACTTGATCTATAAAATGAGCAAAAGAATACCACCCCCATGGCACTATTATGAAGATTCAATGAGTTCATATACACAAAGGCATTTCACAAGTTGTAAAGCAAAACCTGATGTTGCCTCTCACCAGCCCCGTGTGGGGTGAGATAGGCCAAGACTACAGCTGATACCAAATCAAGCATGTTTTAACTGCTTACACACCCTGTTAGTGTGTAATGCCACAGCTCTGGGCAACTTATTGGTGGAAAAAATGATGCAAACTTGTTTTATATCAAAGTTGATTGCCTTAGTAATTCCACTTTATCAGTTCTGCATCAATAGAACTCCAAGAACCTTTGTTCTCCTGGTTTGTAGAGTGGTTCATTGTTCACACAGGCAAAAATCACTGGATGCAGAGGGCTCTTCTTGACTCACCAAGAGGAAATGGCAAGAGGGTATTTTCCTGAATACCTTGTGAAGATAAAACAGAATTGAAGCTGGGGTCTTTTTCAGTGCCCCGCAAGGGCTGAGCTGGCAATAAGTCTGGATGACTTAAGTGGTTAATGCCACAGACAGGAGGGAAGATAAGAGTCTGAAGGAACGTGAGGGAACAGTCACCCCTAGGTCAGTTTAATAAGATCTTTTCTCCATACACACCACTCTCATACAACATTGTGGCATCTCACTTATTAAAACAAGGTTAGTCTGTCCCTGGCTCCAGTTCACTGTCTCCTCTGTACATGGTAGCAGTGTTTCCTTCTAATCTATTCTTGAATTTGGCATCTAAAAAAACCAAGATATGCTCTGGCTAGGTTGCTAAGTTGGTTGGAGCATTGTCCCATACACCAAAAGGTTGGGGTTTGATTCCAGGTTAGCACACATACCTAAGTTGAGGGTTCAATCCCCAGTTAGGACATGTATGGGAGGCAACTGATGGATGTTTCTCTCTCTTCCTCTCCATCTCTTTCTCTCTCTCCTCCTCTTCCTCTCTCTCTAAAATCAATAAAAATCATAGCCTCATGTGGTGAAGATTTAAAAAATTAAGAAAAAATCATGATACAAATCAAGGCCTTTGAGTTTTAGGAGAAAGAAAAGGAAGTAGACTATTGAAGTTTAATGTAGCAAGAACAGATATTCACTGCTGCTGAGAGAGAAGCACTTTAGGACTTTGGAATCACAGTTTCCACCCTCCATGGACTTCAATTGCAGGGCATAACAAAGGTGAAGTTCAAGTGTACTTTGAGTTGAACAGAAGGAATTTGGTCATCATGAGGTTGGTTGTCCTTGTAGTTCACTAAGGAATTTTTCAACTTCTATGTTTCTACCCTGGGCAATCAATCTTACATTATAATTCATTGGTTTTTATTATGTTTTATTTTTATCTTTTCCTTTTTATTGCATGTATTGGGGGTGATATTGGTTAAGGTAATTATATAGGTTTCAGGTGCCCAATTCCACAACACTCCATCTGTACACTGTATACACCCCAAGTGAAGTCTCTATCACCATTTATTCCCCTATACCCTCCTCTACCTGCCCCCACCTCCCAAATTGACTTTGATCAAACAAAATACTGCAAATGATCGAAACCATTGAAGCAACAATCTGAACTTGAGGCCCCCTTTTTCTGCCTTCTTTTTGGCTAATGAGTATTTTCTTCTTCTTACGAAATACTTTGAAAAATATGTTGGGACTTTCTATTAGGAAAATGTTTCCATGAATAAAATGCAGACCTTCTCATTTTTTCAGAAACAAAAATCCAGGCCCCAGAGTATTCTGCCAGCAGTGAGGATATTCTCCTGCTCCTTGTGGGCCTGGCTCTAGTCCACGCTCTATTTTTTTTTGGACCAGGGAAGTTTTCCTTAACTGGGAAATGACACCCCTATCACATAATACCACACACTGCTGCGCTTTCATTCTCAGGTATGGTAGTGTTTTTTCCACCAGCTCGGAAGTGCTTTCAAACCCATTGTTCAGGTGTCCTCAGAATGAAGAAGACAAACCATCCCATCAACAGAACAATAATTTCCACACAGAGGAAAAAACACATCCTGTCAATTTCAATTCAATTGTGCCCAACATGTTTGTAAGACTCTCTGTCATGCATAATCTGCGATGCATAGAGTATGAAGTAAAACCCCCCACATGGAATGACTAACAGAGGCAGATGCAAGACAGCTAACAATGAAAACAAACCAAAAATAAAACAGCCTGCCTCAAGCACTGAGTCAGTCATAAGAGAATGTTTTTTTTTACTTCTAATCATCGAAGATTAAAGGATGGATATTTAAGGAATGGAAAAAAAAACTATTCTTTAACAAACATTTTAAGTGAGGTGAGAAGGCAGTGTGATATGTGTGGGGAAAAAAGAAATTGGAGTAACTTGGGTTAAAGTACCATTTTTTTTTCTGTATGAGTTGGCTCTTGGGAGGTCACCTGACTTGTTTCCCAGCCTCATTTCTACCATCTGTAGATGAGGATGACAGCAACAGAGCTCTGTATCCCCCTTGTTGGGAGCTGGTGGGAATCAAATGAGCTAATGGACATGAAGTCACTATACAGTGCTATATGAATAATTGCATTTCTTAAAAGATGTCATTTGAAAGAGCAGGGGTGGCAAGTGAGTGGCTGTGATTATGGCCTGCAAGAGCTGGGAATGGCCTACACCTTGAGTCTTATCCCCCCTCCCTGTGCAGGGAGGTTCCAGGTCATGAGACCTTTCCAGTGGGGTACAGGAGAGATGTTGTGGTATTCCACTCTGCTGTAGAGCTAACCAGGGCCCTGGGATTTCCCTCTTGTTCAAAAAAGAGCCCCCCTTCACTGTTTTTAGGGGAAAATCAGATGTCTCCCAACTTGAAACAATAATTAATTGAGTTAGCAGCAGACTGGTGATGGTGGTTGGAGTGAGGGTGATGTTAATGGCTCTGAGATTTCTCTGGGACTTTAATCAGGGCCTAGAATGGGAAAGTAATAACCAGAAGTGGTGTAGTGCCAACTCTGACTGTGTCCCACTCTGTTCCAATTACTCTTCGGCTTCAGAAAGAGGTAGAAAAGAAGAAAAAAGGAAAAGGGAAAATCACAGAGGAAATAAAAGAAGAAAAGAAGGGGAGATACCTCCAGGAATAGCAAGTACTCATTCTGACTTGGCAAAGCAAGGGAGTGTCATTCCTCTCCGTCCGCAATTTACATGTGATACATGCTCAGGTTCTCTGGGTCCCACGGCCATGGCTCATATACTCAAATCTAGAACCATTAGGATGTGGGAATAGAAGGGCACATGCCTCATGTCTGTCTTCTCCAGGAGCCAAGGCCATTCCTGAGGAGGAAGACAGTGGGATATGCAGGCCTGGGTTTGGTGTGTTAAGAAAAGCTTAAGTTTGAGGATTCTTCCCCCCTACCCCCAGACCTAAAATGTTCACAGACATCAGATCTGACTTCACTCAGCATGTGATATTTGGCCTAAGCTTTGAGCACTAGATTAGGTATCGGATAAGAAGGAAGTTCACTGAAGATTCAGAACTCAGCCTGGCTGCCACCAGAAGACACAAGAGCAAAAGCCTTGGGGTTGCCCCCTTCCTGCTCTCCTAAAGTTCTCAGAAGGTGACCTTGTGCAAGCATACTGCATTTTTATGGGCTCTTGTGGGCAGGTTCTGTCATTCACATCTGTACTCCTCAAAGGCCATGCACCAAGAATCACTCTGGGACCTTTATTTACAAAGTAATGGTTCTCAAATTCCCAGTCTTCTCCATGCCCTACCAAATCAAAATGGTTGGGACTTGGACCCAAGAATCTGTTTGTTTTTTCTTAATTATTATAATATGAAAGTATCAGAAATTCAAGCAAAAGAGTAGCTCTAAGTCCCAATCAAAAAACATATGATTTTTAAAAAATTTTACATGTTAACTTCTAATCTCTGCCTGTGAGGATATTCAGTATTTCTTATTTTTAGTAACTAACATCAGATAGGATTTAGTATTCTACAAATTTCATTGATATTATCTGATGAATGTTTTTCTATTTTACTCTATCTTTATTTTCCATCTCTACCCCTCTTTCAGATAATCACTGTTAAAACTTATGTTTTCTTCCATGCATATCTCTATGTTTATATGTGATATGCTAATACACACACACACACACTTTTGGCTGTTGCTTTTTTTAACATGTATCTTCATATATTGTCTTTTTTACTTAATGCACCATGAAAATCCCTCCAGATTCCTAGGTTAGATATAACTCATCTGTGTATAACATTCTATGATATTGTTATATTAGTTGGGGTTATACAAAGAAACAAAACCAATAGCATAGATCTATCTAAGATGATAGATAGATAGATAGATAGATAGAGTGACTAATTGATTTCAAGAAGTTGGCTTATGTAACACTAGAGGCTTGGTAAATCTAAAATCTGCAAAGTAGGCTGGCAGGCTGAAGACACAGGGGGGAGTTGCAGTTGGGGTTCAAAAGATGTCTATTTCCAAAATTCCTCTTGCTTTGGGCAGTTGTTTTTTGTTTCATCGAGGCCTTCAGCTGATTTTACAAGGACCACCCACGTCATGGAGTATAATCTGCTTTGCTCAAAGGTCACGTATTTAAATGTCAACCTCATCCAAAAACACCTTTACAACGTCATCCAGAAGAACGTTTGACCAAATATCTGGGCACTAAGACCCAGTCAAACTGACACATAGAACAAACCATCACACATCCCAATTCATTCACCTTCCAATTCATTTTCCTATTGATAGACTTTAAGTTTTTTCCTATATCCTTTTTGCCTCTACAAATAATGCTCGTTATCAAAATACTTTAATTTTCACAAGATAAACCCCCCCCCGAAATTGTTGGGTCCTCGGTATACTTATTTGTAATTTTAACAGGTGCCATGGAATCACCTCTTAAATGTTTTTATTGTTTAAAACAAACTGTTAGGGTAATTCTGGCACAACTAGGTCAGCTCTAATCAGTGAGAGTTCAAAAACTAAACTTATTCTCCCTACATCAGTGTGGAAATGTGTACAAGAAACTTTCTCATTCAAGTGTGATGATAACTGAGGTCAGCATATCCAGTAACTGACATAACTTCACCTCACCTATAGGCATGAAAGGCAGTGCAGTGGGAAGAAGGCAAGAAGGCTGATAGTTCCAAGTCAGAGACAGCAGGAACTCTTTAATTTAACCTCACTGTGCCCATTGTGACTGCTGGGTAATATTTTGAGGTGTTAATCTATGATTTACTTTTCTCTCTCCTGTTCTATTCTTTCCCTCCCATTTATCCTAGCAGGCAAGTCAAGGAAGTATAAGCCAAAGAAGGAAGGAGAAGTGGCCTGGGATATTTCTTGTCTCATGTAGAATGTAAAATTTCTGCAGTGCTAAGAGGTTTTCGAGAAGAAACAAGAATGCCAGAAAAAGCAGGTGGCAGAGACTAGACCAAGAGATTTGCCCAAGCTAGGGGCAGAGGAGGAGAGAGCAAGGTGGCTCCGGAGCCATGTGATCTCATTTCACACCTGGCAGAGAAGAGGAGAGCTCAAGGAACAGGGGCCAAAAGTCTGGCTTAGGCAGGTGAGGCCTTTGGCTGCCTTCCCAAATATTCTCCATTTCAGGTATAGCACCCCTTACCCAACCTTGGCTCAGCCCAAGACCCCAGAATTATGGTACAGCCCTGGGTTAAAAATCCCCAAATAACTGATTTTAATCATCTTAGCAGCAGAATGGTAGACTTGGAATAGAAATCATGTTGATTTAAGGCATGGTGTCTGAAGCCTGGCATTACTGATATTTTGAGCTGGGTGATTCTTTGCTGTGAGATCTGTTCCATGCACGTAGGCTGTTTAGCAGCATCCTTGGCCTCTACTCATTAGGTATCAGTAGCAACTCTCTCTGTCTCCCATTTTGACTACCAACAATATCTGTAGACATTGCCAAATATCCCCTGGGGAGCGATATTTCACCTCACTAAAAATCATTGATTTAAAGGAAAGGAAAGAAAGGTGGTAGTTTTTGAGTTTATGAACACAGGCTCTTAAGAGCTATGCTGCAATGACACAGATTCTAACAGCTGTGCTATGGGGAGGTCAGCAGGACACTGTCCATCTCCCAGATTTGCCTCCCTGACAGTATTTTGCTTAGTCTAATGATTGAACATTAACTTTCATTCTGTGACTCACTTGTCAACAAGTGGACGACTTCCAGAAATAGAAAGCTATGCACCTTAACTCCCTCTGTGGTGGTTCATGCACCAGTGAGGCATTTGGGTACTCTGAGCCCTTTCTGACCTTTCCCAAGCTGGGGCCTGTCAGCCCTGTGGCTGCGCCAGATAGTAACGAATGCCAGTTCTAGAGGCTGTAGCTGCTGCCCTGAGGGGTCTTTTCATTTCACAGTCATAGACCTGACATAGGCTTCTCATTCAGAGCAGCAAAGGCAATAGTGAAGTCCGCAGTCTTTTCCAGGCAAGCAAATGAATGTGTTATTGTCTCCGCCTCCTCTCTCCTCACTGAGAACATGATTCTTGGAGATAATCCATTTGCTTATCCATGGACATGAATGTAATTTGGAGGCAGCAGTCATGCCAGATGGCTAGCTGATGCTGGGAGTCCTGAGTGGATTTTTGAGCCAAATTTCTCACTCCCTGGAGGAGCAGTGTAAAAGTTATGTATAGATGGGGAAGGCCAAGCTTTTCATTTTGATAGAAAGGAAGAAAAGACTGGGTGAGGCCAGCATGAATGGCCATTGTGCTTGTCAAATACACATGATATGGCTTAGGTATATGGTTGGAACAACTTCCTGAGGGTTGGCTGGTATGGACAGAACCCAGGAATAGGATGCCAGGGTAGCTGTGCGGCGCCTCTCCCTGAAGTCAGGGCTGCCTTGGTGGTTTTGAATCTTCTGCCTGACTCAATCAGTCCTGAAGTCCAAGGTGATCTTCCAAGGTGTGTCCCAACTTGCAGATCCCTAGATCTGTGTCAGGGCTTGTTGGGAGGTGAGTGGGAAACAGACAGGGTGCAGTAACATAGAGCTGTGGCAGGTTGGTAGCCTTAATGAGCACACAAGAAGCTCCAATGAAACTTAGATATTGGAGCATACATCTGAGCTTACTGGATGGAGAGGCCTATGACAGTGAAGGGAAAGAAAAGCAAAGAAAGCAGATCTTTAGAAGGTGACATATGTGGACCATGAAATAAAAGACAAATGAAAGGCCATAGAAACTGAGACATTGCATTTAGATTTAATGAAATGGAATGGAAAAAAAGTAGGTTTCAGGGTGAGGATATGTGCTCATTCATCATATTAATTTTTAAAATATTTGTTTTTGATTGCTAATTCATTGCTAAGATACATTGAAGTTTCTTTTCTCCTCCTCCTCCTCCTCCACCATCTCTTTCTTTTTTGTCTCATAAACTAGGTCCTGAGGTGAAATATCACCTGGTCTTTGGTGTTAGTTCTGTTCCTTAGCGTGACTTAGGACAAATCTTATTTTATCTCTGAGACCCAGTTTTCTGATATTTAAAGTAAATATATATAATACCTGACTCCTGAAGTGCTATCAAAGTCAAATGAAAAAAAGTACAAACTTGTAAATTATATACAAAATGGTAATTATACTTATTTACAAAAGTAGTCTCCTCCAATTCACTCTTCACCCAGCTTTCAAAGTGAAAATCTGAAATCACACCTGATTAAGGGGTTCTCATGTCTAAAATACTCCAGGTTTCCCCATGGTTTTCCAGACAACTTTTATACATCATAGCTTAGCCTACACTGCCACCCCAGTCTGGTTTCTGTGTGCCCTCCTGATCTTATCTCCCATCAATCCAAGCCTGAACTCAACAGGGTGATAGTCCTAATTTATCTGCATTACATTCTCTTAATGCAAGAGAGTCTCAGTATAGGGGCCTTCTCACTGGTCATAATGGCAGGGTACCTTGGTCCAGAGCTGCAAACTCAAGTGCCCACCAGGGCCAGGCAAAGAACATCAGTGAATGGGCCAAGCAGGGAGGGGTCAAGTAGGGGCAGTTACTACTTCAACTCAGCTAACTATCCTTGCAGAAACAGGGCCCTGATCTTGTTAGATGTCCCAAAGGATCCCCTCCAACCCAGATTTTTATATGAACTTTCCTAATTTTTTAAAGCTTGACAAGGAATTCAAAGAATTTGAAATCAATTATAGAAATAGAATATATCACAGGACTGGACTTCACTATGAGCTACCATTTTCAACCTCTGGCTTTATTCTTCACTTACGTTGAAATGAGAACAAAACTAAACATAAAAATGACAAGAAATGTCGTTAATAGCTATTCCAATGTTTCTTTACTTGATCAAATCATTCTGGGCCTTTGAAATGCTATATAACATCACCTCTACTAGGAAGCCTTCCTAGACATACCCTTCACTTTCTACTCTGCCATCACTTCATCCCTCTGGCAGCACCTGGGTCTAAGTCTGATTGCTGGATGAGCCAACAGAGTTGCTGAAGCTCCAGATATCACATCTGTACTTCAGACAGCAGGATGTAGGAAGGTGAAGTACAAAATGGTCTGCGCCCAGATGAAGCGGTCCCTCTCAAAAGGCTTTCAAAAGTATCACTCCAAAACTTCAATTACTTTACTTATATCTCATTGTCAAATTTTAGCTGCAAGGGATTAGGGAGAAGTAATCACATGACCAACTAGATCAAATCAGGTTCTGTAGCATAAGGAAAAATGGTTAAGTTGGCAATTGGCATTCCCTTTTATACTTACTGACTTATTTCCTTGCTTCTGTTTTTGTCCCTATCATTTAGTCTCCAAACAATCACTGTTTTAAAATTGGATTATGCCACCCTCCTCAATTTAAGCAATTTTAATGGCATCGATTGTCCTTAGGACAATACCAATGCTTTCCTAAGGCCTGAAATGCCTGTGTGACTGGGCACCCTCTACCCCTTCCTCACCCAAAGTCTCATCTCTACTCTCCCACTCTTATTCTCTGCTCCACTAGTCTGTCATGGTTTCAGCTCCTTGGATATGCCAGCCCCTTCCTCACCTTTGCATGAACTGCACCTGTCTTGAGCTTTCTGCCCCCAACTGACTGATGCCTCCAAGTATCAGCTGAAATGTCACATCCCCTAGGAGACCATCCTCACCACCTCAGGGCACCTCTCTGTCCCCATTGCTCTTGGGCTTCCACCCTTACTCATGAGCACTCCACAGTTGAGGACACCATTTTTTTGTTGTACTAAACAAAAGTTTTATTTCTACCACTGTACCAATAATTCCCCTTGGGAATAAAGATTCATAGCTATGAAAACAAGAAAACATTCTAAAAATAATTCACACAGTAAAAAAGAAACTTGAGAAAACAGAAAAGTATGAGAAAATTCACTAGTGGAGTTGAGGATGTGACCATCTCTGGAGGCCAGTCTTCCTCACAAGACTCTATCTGTAGACTCTATCTGCTGGGCTTGCTCCTTTGTGCATGGATACCTGGGCCTATCAGAGGCACTTAGTAAATACATGATTGCCTGAATGCATTTGCTTGGCCCTCCTGGACTTGAAGTAGGGGGTATGTGAGACTCAGCCAAACACTTAAGAGCCACCCTCCTTCCCCAAACCCATCACAAAAACGTATGAATCTGGAACGATATCAAATCTTGCCCAATTAGTCATTTACCAGTGTCTAAAAGCAAGTCCTTTCTCTTTCTATCTTATACAGAATAGCCTATCTATTCTTTCCCAAGTCAGCTGTCTTATTCTGGGTGATGAATGTGAAGTGACTCCTCTCACATCCCAGATTCAGTTAAATGTATTAATCAAATATCAGTAATTAAGCATTCACAGGGAGAGGATGCCCACAGGGAGAGGATGCCCATTTTGGGAAATGAGCTCAATTTGCTTCAACCTAAAGCAACACAAAAAATAAACACAACTCCATAAAACCATTTTCCTTTAAACCCCTGCCTCGAAAATGAAGACAAAGCAAAATAAAAACTAGAGCGTGAATTCTCGAATTGCATCATACAACTTTATCTGCAATTCAAGCCGAAGGTGAATGAGGAATGTATGAACCAAATAGCTGCAATGTCTGCCATTGGGGCAGGGAGAGGCCCCCCAATTATTGCTACTTTTCCTTTCCTAGCTGTGTGTGATGATTCTGTACTGGTTCTAACATGTACACAGGAAAAGAGGAGAGAGGAATGTTAAGCTTCCCTTATGGGCTAAAGTGCTGACATTGGTTTTCTGCTCCAATTAAAGTCAGACCTTGAGTATTTAGGATGATGCTCTCTGTCCAGATGAACTTTGGCAAAGTGCAGGAGGATGGGAGGCCAAGATGCCTTGACCCAGCAGCAGATGTCAACACTAGGATGGTCCAAATGAATGCAAGTTTATCTCTCTCTTTCTCTATGGGAGACCTCAGGAGATATCTCACAGTCTGACACCAGATGCTGGTCAGATTATATCCAGATGTTCGATAAACATGTGTCAGCAGTCAAAGAGACCTACTCTTATTGGGACAAAATAACTTTTTCCAATGTGTAGTAAAAATATAACTCTGTGGTTGTTTAAATACACCTTAGGGTGCTTTATTTTTCTTAAGCACAGAGAAAGTTCAGGTCAAGCAATTGTTTCATGTGCTTGCAGTCTCTCTCAGAGAAAAGAATGGCGAGAGAAAGGGAATGAGACAGTCTCTCCAGTCCCCTTTGCTTACAAATGATATTTCTTGGTGGTTTAGGATTCCATCACCTGATTTGAAGACTGTCTAGGTTTTGGTTCTTTCTTTCTTTCTCTCTCTCTTTCTTTCTTCTGAGGAACTTCTTTTTTTTTTACACAATTTTTTAAATTTAATTATTTTTCAAGTACAGTTTTCTGTCTATTACTCCCATCCCATCCCATCCCCCGTGCTCCCCCCTAATGTTAACAGTCATAACCTATTTTCTACTGAAGAATAACCAAAATGTTTTCTTGTGTGTTCAGTGCTAAACCTTTGTTTTTCAACTTTGTTTATCAATGGAGGTTGATACTTCAACCTCCATTCACTGAGTGCCTGCCTTTTGAAGTGGGCAGTGGACAGGGGGGAGGCATCAGTGAACTGTGTGTGACATCAGTGACAGCTGTGAGCTTTTAAGAAACTCATGGTGAAGTAGCAGAGACAGACCAGTAAACAGGAAATTATAACACTCATGGAAACACTGTGATAGAGGAAGATTAAGATGCTATGGGAGGAGAGGGGTTCACTAGATTCAGCTTGGAGAAGCCTGAGAAAGCTTCCAGAAGAAACAGCTACAAGAGATATGGGGTACAGGAACAAGGAAAGTCAAAGTGAGACTCCTGTGTACCTTAGGCCAAGGAAGCATGCCGTGCCAGAACTATGTCAGTAGCTATAAAGCACACAGATTTAGATTAGGAGGTAAATAACTAAAACTGTAAAAGTAGATCGGGCTTCCCCAGAAAGCAGCAAGTTTTAAATTATTAGAAGTATACAGATACTGGCTTAACATTTCAGGGAATTACACAAATAGATTTTTCTACTGGGTGAGAGGATGTACTGGGTCTAGGGTCCCAGTCCCAGAGCCCCCTCAAATCTCTAGAGGCAGAGTTTGGGAGTATGTGTTTGTTGCTAGAGCTCCCTAGTTAGTCGTTAGGCAAATCAAAATCACAATAAAATACTACTTCACATCCATTAGGTATAGAGAAGGATAAGGATAGCTACGAACAAACAATAGTGAACAGCATTCCCACCAAGACGGAGGTATTGGTAGGAAACCTTCACTTCCCTGCATAACCAAAAGGAGAAAAACAACCAATCTAAAATCAATAAACAACCAGAAGTGCCAGAAAATCAAACTGCATAAAACTCCGACAACCAAGGAATTAAAGAAACAGTCAAAGAGAACAATCAGACCGGTAAGGTAGCAAACTGAGAGAAACCAAGGTGGGGCGGATGACCTGCGGACAGTAGGCTGCTTGGTGGGAGCTGACTTAAGGGGAAACTGAGACTCCGAGGTGGTTGTGGACTACAGCAGTTGCTGCAATGGGAGAAACTCCCCGTCTCACACTAGTTCATTGAAAAGTGCGCTAGAAACAAGCAGGCAAGGTGCATGTCTCCTCTCTGGCCCCTCCCCACCCAGGCAGCACTGCAGCAGCAAGGAGGGTTGCCCTGCCTGGTTGAATTCTGAAGACCTCTGCCCCCTCACAACTTATCAGGGGCCCCAAACAAAGAAATAGGGCCAAAATGAAAGAACAGTGCAAAACCTAAAAAACAGAGCTAAGCCAGGAGGATATAGCCAACATATCTGGTGGAGAATCTAAAGCTCTGGTAATTAAAATGCTCACAGAACTGATTTAGCTTGGTTGAAAAATGAAAGAACAAGTGAAAGATACCCAGAATGAAATAAAGCAAAATATTCAGGGAACCAACAGTGATAAGAAGGAAACCAGGACTCAATCAATGATCTGGAACAGATGGAAGAAATAAACATCCAACCAGATCAGAATGAAGAAAGAAGAATCCAAAAAAAATGAAGTGAGGTGAAGGTATCTCTGGGACAACCTGCAATGTCCCAATATCCAAATTATAGGGGTGCCAGAAGAAGAACACCAGCAAGAAATTGAAAACTTGTTTGAACAAATAATGGAGGAAAAGCCCCTCAATCTGGCAAAGGAAATACACTTCCAGGAAATCCAGGAAGCTCAGAGAGTTCCAGAGAAGTTGGATCCAAAGAGGAACACACCAAGGCACATCATCATTAAGTTACCCAAGATTAAAAACAACAAGACAATCTTAAAAGCAGCAAGAGGGAAGGAAAGAGTTACCTACAAGGGAGTGCCCATAAGACTATCTGCTGATTCCTCAAAAGAAACCTTTCAGCTAAGAAGGGGCTGGAAAGGAAGGACCTACATCCAAGATTATCCAGCAAAGCTATCATTTAGAATGGAAGGGCAGATAAAGTGCTTCCCAGATAAGGTCAAGTTAAAGAAGTTCATCATCACCAAGCCATTATTATAAGAAATGTTAAAGGGACTTATCTAAGAAAAAGAAGATCAAAATATGAGCATTAAAATGACAACAAACTCACAACTATCAATAAATGAAATTAAAAAAATAAAAGAAAAAATAATGAAAACAAAAACTAAGCAAACAACTAGAACAGGAACAGAATCAGAGAAATGGGCATAATGTGGAGGGTTTTCAGTGGAGAGGGAGAAGGGAGGAATGGGGGGGAAAGGTATAGAAAAGAAGAAGCATAACTGGTAGGCATTAAATAGATGGGGAGAGGTCAAAAATGGTATAGGAAAGATAGAACTCAAAGAACTTATACGCACAACCCATGGACATGAACTAAGGGGCGGATGCTGGAGGGTTGGGGGGTGCAGAGTGGAGGAGGGATAAAGGAGGAAAATTGGTAAAACTGTAATAGCACAATCAATAAAATATAATTTTTTAAAAACTGAAAAATAACAAACATTGGCAAAGATATGGAGTAATGGATTCCTTTATATTGTTGGTAGGAAAAATGGTGTAGCTGCTGTGGAAAATGTGGTACTTCTTCAATAGTTAAACATAGAATTATAGCACCCAGTAATTCTAGTATGCACCCAAAGAAATTGAAATCAGGGACTCAAACAGACATTTGTATACACCCTTAGTTCATAGTAGCATTATTCACAATAGCCAAAAGTTAGAAACAACCAAAATTGCCATCAGTGATTGAACAAGTAAGCAAAGTGGTGATATGTTATTCAGCCATTAAAAGGAATGGAATTCCTTGGCTGGTGTAGCTCAGTGGATTGAGCGCGGGCCTGGGAACCACACGATCGAGGTTCGATTCCCAGTCAGGGCACATGTCTGGGTTGCAGGCCAGTTCCCAGCAGGGGACTCATGAGAGGCAACCATATATTGATATTTCTCTCCTTCTCTCCTTCCCTTACCCTCTAAAGATAAATAAATAAAATCTTTTTTAAAAAAGGAATGGAATTCTGATACATGCTACCCCACAAAGACATTAGGCTAAGTGAAATAAGCCAGAATTCTGATACATGCTACCCCACAAAGACATTAGGCTAAGTGAAATAAGCCAGACACAAAAGGACAAATGTATGGTTCCACTTAGATGTCATACCTAGACTAGGCAAAAGAAAGCAGTCTAGAAGTCCTCAGGCATGAGATAGGGGAATAGGAGTTCTTGTTTAATGATTACAGAGTTTCTATTTCTTTAGAAAAAGATTGGAAATAGATAGTGGTGATGGTTGGACAACAATGTGAATGTACTTAATGCCACTGAATTATACACTTAAAAGTGGTTAAAATGATAAATTTATGTTATATATATATTTTACCACTATATATATATATACACACACATATATATATATATGTATATATATATATAATCTCCCTAGTTAGTTGTTAGGCAAATCAAAATCACAATAAAATACCACTTCACACCCATTAGGTGTAGAGAATGATAAGGATAGCTACTAACAAACAATAGTGAACAGCATTCACTATATAATTCTCTAAATTATATATATATAATATATATATAAATTATATATATATAAAAGTTCCTTGGGTGGTTTTTATTTAATCTTGAACTGGGGAAATGCTTACTGATTTTAGAGAGAGAAGATGGGAGAGAGTGAAGGAGGGAAAGGCAGAGAAAAGCATCAATGTGAGAGAGAAATGTCGATCAGTTGCCTCTCAAGGATTGAACCCCCAACCTAGGTATGTGCCCTCACTGGGGATAGAACCCACAACCTTTTGGTGTATGGGATGATGCTCAACCAACTGAGCCATCTGGCCAGGGCTCTCCTGGGTGATTTTGAAGAAGTTGGTCCATAGAGCAGTAGGGAGGCCCACTGGGCCCATACAACTCTAGGAATTTCAGAGACTAAAACAGTCAAAATGTTTGCATGTCATTAAGTTTAAAACTGTAGCATCTTCTAAACCTTTTGGGGATTTAAGACAATAAATGGCCTCCCTCTGCTGAAAACAGTCAGTGAAATCCAAGGTCTTTCTCCAGGGAGGGTGGCACGTTAGGAGTATTTCAGCTTTTGTTGTCATGAATCTCTTATGCAGAATTTCATTCGTTACTATCACAGCTACACAGCAGAAGCCAACAAACTCCCACATTCCCTTTGGTTGGCACCCCAAATTTCCTATGCACATATGCACTTCGAATTTTTGGACTTAATTAGCTTCCAAAAGGTAGGAAAGGAGGAAGTGGGTACAGGTGAGTGTCTTAGCTTGGGTTCCCTAAAAAGCAGTCTAAAACAAAGGCTTGAGTGCAGGTAGGTTCCTTTGGGAACTGGTCCTGAGGAGCAGGGATGAAGGATGGGGGGATAAACAGGAAGGAGTGAAAGTCTATTTTAAGAATCATTATTTAGTTGGACATCTCTATGGGCCATAAATAATCTTGTAGGACATTTTGAGGAGTTGTACAAATGAGAAGCCACCTAGGAACTGAAAAGGTGAAATATTTTTCCCCAGCTCAGTTTCTTATTGTCAAGAAGGAACTTCTTGCATTACACACATTGGGTTGAGTGTGCAGGGACTCAGAGAAGGCCCTGGCAGGAAGCAAGAGGCAAGTGGTCCAGGGCCAAGACCTAAGGGGGAGCATCACAGACTAGGTCTGTGTGAATCTGTTTGACTGTGGGTTGACCTCATGTGTAGAGCAGCAGGTGCAGTAAGAAGCTAGGCCGAGAGGAGGGAAGTGGTGTGCAAAGACAGTCTGGTGTAACAAATAATCCTGCAGTTCTAAGGAAGTTTGTGACTACCACGTGGATCCACAAACTTCCTGGGAAACCCAGAAGGGCTGCCCATGAAGCACTTGCTCAATCCACAGACTTGAAAGGGGGAAGTGTCAATTTCACTCATAAGTGAATAGTGTTTGTTTGAGTTATAACTTTGACCCCCTGCAAGTCATAGCAAATAAAATAATAAACTTTATTCTTTTTCAAAAATATATTTTGTTGATTATGCTATTATAGTTGTCTCATTTTCTCCACTCCTCTCCACCCTGCGCAGCCCCTCCCGCCCACATTCTCCCCCTTTAGTTCATGTCCATGTGTCATACATATAAGTTCTTTGGCTTCTGCATTTCCCATACTATTCTTACCCTTCCCCTGTCTATTTTCTACCTGCCATCTATGCTACTTTTCCCCCTGTCTCCCCCACCCACTTCCCTGTTCATATCCCTCTATGTGATCTCTATTTCTGTGGTTCTGCTCCTGTTCTAGTTGTTTGCTTGGTTTGTTTTTGTTTTTGTTTTAGGTGTGGTTGTTAATAGTTGTGACTTTGCCATCATTTTTCTGCACATGTTTTTTATCTCCCTTTTCTTAGATAAGTCCCTTAAACATTTCATATAATAAGGGCTTGGCGATGATGAACTCCTTTAACTTGACCTTATCTGGGAAGCACTTTATCTGCCCTTCCATTCTAAATAAAAGCTTTCCTGGATAGAACAATCTTGGATGTCCTTGCATTTCATGACTTGGAATACTTCTTTCCAACCCCTTCTTGCCTGCAAGATCTCTTTTGAGAAATTCACTGACAGTTTGATGGGAACTCCTTTGTAGGTAACTCTCTCCTTTTGTCTTGATGCTTTTAAGATTCTCTCCTTATCTTTAATCTTGGGTAATGTAATTATGATGTGCCTTGGTGTGTTTCTCCTTGGATTCACCTTCTTTGGGACTGTCTGGGCTTCCTGAACTTCCTGGAAGTCTATTTCCTTTGCCAGATTGGGGAAGTTCTCCTTTATTATTTGTTCAAATAACTTTTCCACTTGTTACTCTTCCTCTTCTCCTTCTGGTACCCCTACAATTCAGATGTTGGAGTGTTTAGTGTTGTCCTGGAGGTTCCTAAGCCTTTCCTCATTTTTTCAAATTCTTGTTTCTTCATTCTTTTCTTTTTTAAAAATTTTTATTTATTCATTTATTTTTAGAGATAGGAAAAGGGGTGGGGGAGAAACAGGGAGAGAAACAGCAATGTGTGTTTGCCTCTTGTTTTCCCCATACTGCAGACCTGGTTTGCGACTCAGGCATGTGCCCTGACTGGGAATTGAACCAACGACTCTTTGCTTCAAAGTCTGGTGCTCAATCCACTGAGCCACACCAGCCAGGGCTCTTCATTCTTTTCTGATTGGATGTTTCTTTCTTCCTTCTGGTCCATACTGTTGATTTGAATCCTGGTTTCCTTCCCATCACTATTGGTTCCCTGTACATTTTCCTTTATTTCACTTTGCATAGCCTTCATGTCTTTCTTCATTTTGCAACTGAGTTCAATCACTTCTGTGAGCATCCTGATTACCAGTGTTTTGAACTGTGCATCTGATAGGTTGGCTACCTCTTTGTTGCTTAGCTGTATTTTGTCTGGAGCTTTGATCTGTTCTTTCATTTGGGCCATTTTTTGTCTTGATGTGCCTGTTACGTAGTGAGGGGTGGAGCCTTAGGTGTTTACCAGGGTGGGGTAACCCAAGTCTGTATGTTGTGATGCTATATGTGGGGCAGGGATCTGAGAAGGAACAATGGTGCTCGCTCTGCTCTCTGCTGGATTTTGGTCACTTTCTCCGCTACCCACGAGCAAATTGGGCCCTTCTGGTGCTGATTCCCATGTGGGTGGGCTTGTGTACATTCTAGGACCCTGTGGGTCTCTCTAATGAACTCTCCTGTGAGGCTGGGAGTTTCTCTCGGTACCTCATCCCTCACAGGTGTTTTTCATCAGTGGTTTGAGACTTTATTTCCTTGCATTGGGGCCCTGGGTTGTGCAGTCTGTCCCATTACCCAGTTTTGCCTGGCTTATCTGTGTGCAAAAGTGGGGCTGCCTGGTCTACCAGCTGCCTTGTGCACCACGCCCTGCTCCACAATCTGCCGCCAGCTGCTGCTTTCCCAGGAGCTCTCTTTGCCCCTGCTTCCCAACTCCACACCTCCTACCAGTCTGGATGAATGTGTCTTCTCTAATTACTTGCTTGTCAGACTTCCGTACAGTTCGATTATCTGGCAGTTCTGGTTGTTATTTGTTTTTAAATTGTTGTTGTCCTTCTTTTTGTTGTGTGAGGAGGCACAGTGTGTCTACCTATACCTCCATCTTGGCCGGAAGTCCAATAGACTTTATTCTTTCCATTATTCATTTATCTCAAGGGATGCAGTCACTGTTTTAAACACACTTTCCTGGAAACCTGCCACCTCTATTTCAAATAAGAGCTTGCTGCATGCTGACCTTGTATCCCAGGCTCCGCTCCTTCTGCTGCCTCCAATGCCCTGCTCTCTATCTTCCCCAAATTTGACCACAGCAGTGGGAGAAATAGGGTCTCTTATGTATCATGTCACCCCAAGCATGGCAAGAGGCCCTCTCAATTTATATGTATGCACAAGCCCATGCCTGTCCCATGTTCTCCTACTTAACCAGTTCTTTGTCTCTGTTTGGCTTAGGAGACCTTGTTGCCTAACTCTAGAGGGGTTCCACTGAACAATAGTGTCCTCAAAGGCCATGCATGACTGCAGCTCTGACACAGCCAGAGGGCACATCCACTCTTAACATATCTCTATGCCTCAGAATCTCTTGGCTCCACTGACCTCCTTCCTGGCTGTGAAGGACATCATCTCTTTCTCCAAAAGTGACTTACACCCAAATCAACTAACAAGTGGGCTTAAAAGCTATATCCTTTTAAGTATGACTCCTTGGGGAAGAACCACCCCAGTCTCATTCTAAAGGCCCAGGAAGACAGTTTCCCAAACCTCTGACATTCTAACAGGTCCCAAATTAACTGTGAAGTCAATCTTATCCATACTATACTTACTACAAGTACAATTGTTAAAAGAGATTTGTAGACATTAGACATTACAATGTTTGAAACAAAAATAGTTATTAAGAAAGGAAAGTAAACTCTCTCATGTCCTTACCAAATGTCAGTCAAAAGGTGCCATCTGGAAATGGTATAAATACGAGCTGGTCCCAGCACTGGCCAGCTTTGATCTCCCTGGTGCTCATAAATGGAATGCGGTAGGGATCCAATTCAAAGGCTGATTGCTTGGTCCTTATCCTTTGCTAGGTTGTCTTGTTGGAAGAGTGTGAGGTGAAACAATGTAGTTTCCACTGGGAGAATAGATGGAGGCTTGTCCTGTCTGGAGTTCCACCAGCATTCAGAGGAGAACTCCTCTTTTCCCTCCACATCTCCTGTAATTTCCCCAGCAGAGCTGGCTCCCAGGCTTGGAAGCTGGGTGAAAATTTTCACCTGAGAAATGAAAGAAGTCAATAGGACTGAGAACAGGAAGGAGAATAACCAATCAACAAAGCTACCCCATTTCATGTTTCCCTTGGCTCAGCCAAGTTGGGCCTCACCTTTTAGTAAATAAGGACTTCTCTTTGCTTCTTACGTGTTGTATCTTTTTTCCATCTGGTCCATAGAGAAAGCAACAAATGTGTCCAAGGACACATAGGTGGCAAGGGGCAGAGCCAAGATATAAAATGTAAGCAATCTGCACCTGGGAATGGTTCCCATTGAAGGGATCCCATGTCCCCAGAAAGTCACAATGATAGAAAGAGGCATCCATGACACCAATGAAACACTCCTTCTCCTGGTTTGTTCCAGATTGACTTGCCTATTGCCTATCTTCAATGACTTCATTATACTGCCTCTACTCACCAAATGTTCTAGCTTTTCTTCCCAATTCTTCCCTTCTGATGCCCACTGTTCTGGTCAAATTGGACAGTTCTGGATCGCAACTTCCCTTGTTTGGATTAATGCAACAATCTCTCTGCCCCTGGGGTCTTAATTTTCTTTCAACTCCAAAAGTATCCTGCATATAGCTACTGGAGTAAGCTTTCTGTAAAACAAATGGAATCACTTCATACCCCTACTTTAGAACCTTAGAGGCTCCTTGCTGCCCAGAAAATGAAGCTCAAACTCTTTGGCATGGTGCCCAAAATGTTTTCTACTTATCCCATCTGTTTCTCCAAACTTGTCTCCTGGCACCTAGGATCCTAGCTACATTAAAGTCACAATATTCCCCAAATACATCACACTGTTTAATGTGCTCAGTTCTGCCTTTCCATCTCTTCCTGTGAAACTCCTACACATCCTTCAAAATCAAACTGAAATACTTCCTTTGATAAGACTTTGTCTATTTCTCTTAGACCACTGACCTTTCATTACTTGGGGTCAGAAGCTATATCCTTTTAAGTATGTCTGGTACCCAGTACAAAGGTTGTACATTAGAAGTTCTTAATGAGGTTTTAGGAAATAATGTTTTATTGAGCACTTACTATGGATCAGGCCCTCTGCTAGTCCTTAGAAATGCAAAAATTTAATAACAAACACTCTTAGGATATTCTTTGGGGCTGAACAAGGAATGCTCTTCTTCATATATAGCACTCTTACTTCTTTGAAATTCACTTGCAACACCTAATACTTGTAATGGTGGTTACTGATACATACATGTTCTTTTAGTCACATGTGTCTCATTTTAGCAATGAGTTTGCTTCTAAAAATAGTAGATAAATTGTGTTTTTTTTTAAACTTTTATGTAACGAGCCCTTAAATTGAAAAATATCTTTGCCGGGTTTATTACAATGCACCAAATCTGCCTTGGCAGATAAATAAAACTCTGAAAAAAATAGATCCTTACACATACACATACATGTGGGTGTGTGAAAATTCTTCAGTGTACAGTGGGGCAGGCCCCAGGATCGCTTGCTGCTCATGAAAAACCTTTATCATGCATGCGTTATCTTTGGCTACTCAACTACTAAACTACAATCCTTAGTGATGGGAAATGAGGGATGAAAGGAAGAGAACATCTATTTACAGACAATGTTTCTTTTTAAAATGTTATTTACTTATTTAATTGTTCTTCAAGTATAGTTTTCTGCCTTTTACTCCCATCCCAGCCCACCCCCCCAGTGCTCCCCTCCTCCCTCCCATTTCCACCCCCCTTCATTGTTGTCCATGTGTCCTTTATACTAGTTCCTGTAAATCCTTCCCCTTTCCCCCTGAAATTCCCTCCCCTCTCCCTTCTGGTCACTGTCAGCCTGTTCTCTATTTGAGTGTCTTTGGTTATATTTTGCTTATTTGTCTGTTTTGTTGTTTAGGTTCCTGTTAAAGGTGAGATCATATGGTATTTGTCTTTTACCACCTGGCTTATTTCACTCAGCATAATGCTTTCCAGTTTCATCCATGCTGTTGCAAAGGGAAGGAGCTCCTTTCTTTCTGCTGCACAGAATTCCATTGTGCAAATGTACCACAGTTTTTGGATCCATTCATTTATTGTTGGGCACCTAGGATGCTTCCAGCCCTTGGCTATTGTAAATTGTGCTGCTATGAACATCGGGGTGCATAGGTTCTCTTAGATTGGCGTTTCAGTGTTCTTAGGATATGCTCCTAACAGTGGAATTGTTGGGTGAAAAGACATATTCATTTTCAGTTTTCTTAGAAAATTCCATACTGTTTTCCACAGTGGGTGTACCAGTCTGCAACCCCACCAAAAATAAACTAGGGTCCCCTTTTCCCCACAACCTCTCCAACACTTGCTGGTTGTTGTTTTGTTTATGATGGCCATTCTGACCAGTGTAAAGTGGTATCTTATTGTGGTTTTAATTTGCATCTCTCTGATAGCTAGCGATATTGGCATCATTTCATGTGTGTCTGGATCCTCTGTATGTCCTCCTTGGAGAAGTGTATAGACAATATACACTTGATGCCATGGTCTCAGAGAGGGAGTGAGAGGAGAACAATCAAGTATCTAATAGAAATAATAAATATAATTAACATTAGAATTAATAGAATTAAGCATGTACAAAGTACAGATGATTCCCTTAATTTTACTTCATTGAACATGGCCCATACAAAAATTAACAATGTCCACTACCTAGAAGTTTGCTCATTAGTAATCATCTGAAATTAAAAAACATACTTAGCTCAATGTAGAGATGGGGTTTTCCTTTGATGCTGTCATCATTTTGGACAAAGAGCCATTCCGAGGATGCAGAGAGATACATCAGATCCAGGTATCAAATTTGTAGAACCATTAGCGATGGGAACTGAAGGAAGCAGTGTCTGCCCTCTCCTTTCCCTTCTGTGCAGGTCCAGCTGGCTCACATTCTTAGCTGAAATATGGGTTGACAGGTTCTGCAGGGAGGCACACTCTTATTTTGATGAAGGCAGCACAAAGGTTCCTTCTCTAGTGGTCTGCCAACATCTCAAATGTGGTTTCATTTGTTGTTATACCTGTTGTTTACCTCGGTGGCCCAGCTAACAGAGACTCTTGCGTCTGTGGCACATGTTCCAGGAGGGCGAGGAGACAGAAGCAGAGGCATCTTTGGGGGAGCAATGACTTGGACACCTCCCATGTTCTGCTCTTTGGAGTCCTCAGGTGTTCCTTTCCAGGGCACTTTATCCCCCACTTTAAGGATTTTATTTTCAGCTGTCAGTACATGAGGTTGAGAACTTATTTGTGCCCTGGTTGGTGTACTCTGCTTATTGTGCCCAGCTCCTGGCCTCAGTTTTTTTTTTTAAAGATGCGTTCATAGGACTGTATAAATGGCATCAATTTGCAACACAAAGATCTGAGAAGGAGAAGGACTCACTCTGCCCTGATGTTGGAAGAGTCCTTTCAGGGGACCATAGGCGACATATATCTCATGAGTGAGGTTGGGTCTACTCAAAATTCTGGCCAAGCAGTTGAGAGGCTGCAGGAGGCAAAAAGGCAGGACTGGATGCTGGAGATCTTTCCTGATAAGGCCCCTGGAAGATGTTCAGCTGTGCATTTACATACCTTTGTGACCCTGGGTGTGGGGGTCGGGGAAGGAAAGTACTTGCAGAAGAGCTGGCAGCTGACTCTTGTGCACGTGTTGCTGCAGTCCTGGGGCAAAGTGCTGCTTGGCTGCCACTCACTGTAGTGTCAAGAAACATCTTGAGGACCAGGGGGAGGAAGCAAACATTTTTCTTTAGTCTTTGGGCCCATTCATTGTAGACTTCAGTTAGGATTTGGGGGAGCATTTCTGTGGAGAGACAGTGACTCTTTTCAAAACACTCATAGTTCAGAGACCCTGGCTGGGTATGGTTAACAACAGGACAAGCTACTGAGCCATCTCTAAAACCTGAGAAGAGAACTCCATAGGAACTGACCCAGGATGAGAGAAAGAGAAGCTCATAGAAGGAAACAGCTTTTCTCAAGAATAAGATTGGGCAAAGGAGGGGGATGGGGTCATCTGCTTAGTTCAAGTAAGAAATAGGGAGGTAGGGCTCTACAACTTGAGGGAGCAGAAGTGAACAGTGAAGCAAGGCACACTGATTTATAATCAGTGGGGTTTGTGGAGTTAACATATTGTGGGGGGGTGATTGAACCTTCTTCCATTTCTCATATATCTCAGATAACTAGATAATTATATATACTTTTTCTTTTTGCAGGCTAAACTTTGGCTTAATTTTTTTAAAAAGTAGACATGTAAGAAAGCAAACCAGAGCTCCATAAGAACACAAATTTGTCTGACATTCAATGTTTTACTCCCAACCCTAGAGTAATGCAGGCAATAGGTGCTCAATAAATATTTGAGGAATGTGTATGTTGCGGAAAGAATTCAGCTCAGTGGTGTCCTTTGCGGCCTCTGCTTTTCTGTGCAGGGGATAGTCTTCCTCAGTGTTTCAGGGGCAGCACTCGTGGTGGTGGAGGGCCCCACGCAATCGAGATAAGCTTTGCATGTGTCATTTCAATTATTTAATTAGTTGTTTTATTTTTTGTTCAATAAATATTTATTGGGAATCTGCTCTGTGTAGGCACTGACTGAGCTTAGCAAAGGTAGGCAAAATAGGTGTGTGTCAGCTTGGAGCCCACAGTCTTATAGAATGTAGTTCTCTAAAACCACCACCATAATGGAAGGCTTTAACTAGCCAAATAACCTAACCAAACCATAGCAAGCAATCAACCAGACCAGCCAAGCCAAGAAACCAAGAAACTACATCCAAGGAATTGGCCCTTTTGGCCTTCAGAACTTCTCATGGCCATCAAATGGCTCACATGACTAGATTGTCTAGGCTAGAAAGAAGGTTGAGAGGTCATTTTCAACATGTATGAGTCATTAGTCTGGGTTATTCTGTAGCAACAAATTAATTCTGAAATCTCTATGGATTAATACAAGCCAGGTATACTTCTTGGTTTTTTAAGGATTCTTATTTATTTTTTAGAGAGAAGGAAAGGAGAAAGAGAGGGAGAGAAACATCAATGTGTGGTTGCCCTTCATGTGCCCCCCACTGGGGACCTGGCCAGCAACCCAGGCATGTGCCCTGACTGGGAATTGAACTGGTGACCCTTTGGTTCCCAGGCCCACGCTCAATCCACTGAGCTACACCAACCAGGGCTAATTCTTGTTTAAATAAAGCTTGTTGTGCATGGCTTCTTCCGCACAGTGACTCAGAGATCTGATCTGCTTCCATCAAATGATTCAGCATTTCAACCTGTGGTATCCAGGTTGCCATGGTGTGGAATTGTAGGTAAATGCCTAGGGGCTGTTTATTGACTTAGTCTGGAAGTGTCACTTTATTTCCCCTTGTTTTTTTGATCAGCTCTAGTCACATGAGTCTAGTCACATGAGTCTGTCCAACTACAAGGTGGCTGGGAAGTAGGAGGGAAGACGTGAATATTCAGTGAGCATTAAATATCTTAGCTACATCCATTCTTTACATAAAACTCCCCCGAATCATCATTCTGCAGAATTGAGAAACAACTCTCCAACAGTTGGTAGATGGAATTTAAAGGAAAGATTTTTCAATTAATGGGCCAATTTCTTTCTTGGCCTCTTTGTCTAGTAATAATTTTGAGAAGAAAGGAATATAGTTAGCTCCTCTTCTCTTTAGGTGAGAGAAATTCATTAGTGACTTTGGTATATGCACATAGTTCTTCGATCCCTTTTATAGCCCAGGACAACCTTAATCTTACACTGCATATTTTCAGGTGACAAGGTCTGTTTTTTCACTCTAGTAAAAACAGATGAAAGAAAACTCTAGATTATAGAACAAATAAGTTAGTTTTAATGCCTCTAAAATTTTTGAGGTGGTAGCATTATTTAATTTTTGAATATATGACTTTGTGAAGCTTTGGTGATGAGGCTCCTATTTACAATAAATACAGTTGATTGTACCGAAAATGTTAGAAAAACATTTGCTTTTGCTAGATTTATTTTTTATTACTGGATAGCAAGCATCAACTTCTTTCTTTGTGTCTCTTTAACCATGGGGGCTTTTACCAAGTGTTGTACCAACTCATTTGTTTCTAATTCAGCTGCAGGTTTCTATTACCTACTAAGTGTGCCCTGAGTTTGTACTGGCTGGCTCAGACACTTTTCAATAAACAAGAATAGTATAATTAGCATTAAACCCATGAAAGGAGTGGGTTGAAATATGATAATTTATTCCATTTGCTAATATAAGTTTATTTTGGGGTAGCATTTTCCAGATCAGTGTTGATTTGATTATTCTTAAACCTTTATTTCCTAGTGATAATTCTTTCATTATATCATAAAACACCTTATAATTCAGTGGCATGAACTCTTGACTTTGGTTTTTGAATTTATAGGTGATAGTACTTGAAATGTTAGTAGCTTCATTGTGGAGTCCAAAGGCACTATTACTCCTTGAAATTGGAAAACACTGTGCTTAGCTGGAGCTTTTAAAACAGTACCAATTTGGGGCAAACTCAGTAATGCAAACCCGATCACAGCCACAGCCTCTAATAGGGAGCTTTGAGGGAAATTTTGCCTTGCAGCAACTCATCATGCAGAGGAAAAGAGCCTTCTGTTTAGAAGGGAGGTTGGAGGGTAGCAGGGAACCAGCACACTCAAAGGCATGAAAGGCTAAGCCTTCACTCTCCTGCCACCCTTTTAATTTACTTAACCAGGATTTTTAGGAATCTCCCTTTTGACATTCCTTCAAAATATTTTTTGAACAGTGTTGAAAGATAGCCAGGATCCCAGCCCCCATAAAGCACAGGTTGTAAATGGGTTGAGGAGGAGACTCAGTTACAGGATGGTGATAGGCGAATGCTGAGTCCACAGAACCCAAGGCTGAGGGGCCTCTTTCCAACCTGCCCAGGGATAGAAATAATACTAAACAATAGCAAGACAAAGTGTTTTGAGCTCTTATAGTGGCAGAAGCAGCACTAAGAGATTCACATGCATTATTCCAGTATATTCACACAACTCTATTGTTCTCCCATTTGATGGATAAAAACTGAAGCTTAGAGAGGACATGTGCATCTCCCAAACTATACATGTAGCAAGTGGTTGAGATGGGATTAAATTGCTAACGGGGCATGGTGCAAAAGAAAAGCTCTGGTAGCTTGCATTCAGAATTCATCCTCCATGTTTTAATTAGGGTTGCAAGGATCATTTAAGTGCAAATGAAAGCTTATGGGGGGGGGGTGCGATGTAACAATACATAAGCACAATGGAGAAGGGGTGTGTGAAGAGCCAAAACTGTAGGTAATCCTAGAGGGGCAGGAACTGGAATCTGTTTGGAGGTGAGAAGGTCCCAAGGAGAGGCTCCTCTGAGCCATGTAAGATCTCTGTGTTTATGCCGTCTCTGTTCCTGGACCTGTTCTCAGCCAGAGCCTCTGCTTGCCTATCACTTCTGCTTCCGCATCTCTCCCCTTATCAGGATGGGTGTGTGCCTAACTCCCGGCTGCTCTCCTTATACATCCTCTTAGCTCCATCTTCCACTGATAACTGCCTCTTTCTCTCAAAATCTGTTTATAATCCTGAGAAGGGGAATCTGATTGGTCCAGTTTACCATCTTGTGTCAGGTTACTTGTAAATTCCTGGGTAGGTGCCATTCTTGATGCCAATCATTTTGGCTGAGGACGAGGGAGGGGGTCATATAGCAAAACCATGGCTGCCTGAGAGGTATGCTCTCCATGAGGGCCTGTGAGCAGAACAGACACAACATAAGTCTCCACCCAAAAGGTCTCAGAAGGCCTTAGAGGTAAATAACTCACCTCCATCTCTCAAGTGCTCATGGTTAGGGGGGATGAGAATGTTTGCTGTTCCATACTTCCAGCCTAGTAGAAAGTCAAATTTGTATGGTCCTTAACAGAGGGTAGGAATTTTTGTTTGTTTTGTGCATTGCTGTATTCCAAGCACCTAGAAAAATGCTTGGGTCAGAACAGGCTTTTAATATATATTTATTGAGTGAATGAATGATATTGCAGTATCCAGCAATTCCTGTGTTGAGTGTGGCTCAGACATGGGAAAATCTAATTTACGTGTTGCTTTGGTCCTGGCTCCCAGACAATATTAACGCTCTCCTAACCAGAACACAGCTGTGGATATAATTCTCTAGACCAAATACTTTTTATTTGCTTAAGAGCAAATATGAATTATCTTAGGGTCATCTGCTGTTTTTAATTCCTGTTAAAACTAAAAATTGTGTGGCCTGGGTGGGAGTCAGTTTCAAGAATCCATAAGAAACAGAGAGGCTGCGGTGGTAAAGCATTTGAACTCACGGTTGGCAACCAGGGGTAATTTTATCTCCAGGGGACATTCAGCCACGGGTGGAGATATACTGTTAAATTGCAGTTACATAAAGACAACATAAAATTTATCATTTTAGGTGTACAGCTCAGTAGTGTTAAGTACATTCACATTGTTATACAACCAATTTTCAGAATCTTTACCTTGAAAAACTGAAACTCCCTCCCCATTTTGCAATTCCCCATTCTCCTCTACCCCCAGCCCTTGACAACCATCAATCTACCTATCCTATGAACTTGGCTATTCTAGGTACCTTATATAAGTGGAATTATGCAGTATTTGTCTTTTTGTGACTGGCTTAATGCACTTATCTTAATATCCTCAAAGTTAATCCATACTGCAGCATGTCAAAATTCCCTTCCTTTTAAAGGCTGAGTAATATTCCATTGCACATATATAACACATTTTATCTACTCATCCACTGCGAATATTTACATTGCTTCCATCTTTTTAGCTATTATGAATCATGCTGATATAAACATAGGTGTACAAATATCTTTTTGAGGCTCTGCTTTCAATTACTTGGGTATACAGCCAGAGTGGAATTGCTGGATCGTATGGTAATTCTATTTTAAAATTTTAAGGAGCTGCTGTACTATTTTCCACAGAGTCTGCTCCATTTTACATTTCTACCAGAAGTGCCCAAGGGTCCTTGATTTCATCACATCCTCACCCACACTTGTCAGTTTCTAGTTTTTTTAAAAATAGTATTCATCATAATGGGTAGGATGTATGTATGGAGACACTTTGGGTTGTCACAACTCATGAGGCGGGGTGCTACTGGAATCCAGTGGATAGAGGTCAAAGATGTTATTCAACATCCTGCAAAGCACAGGACAGTCCTCGGCCGCAAATAAACAGGCCCAAAAGTTGATTATGCTGAGGTGGAGAAATTCTGGTGTAAATAATCAGATTCATCTTTCATAGTAAATCTCATCCCTGACATGTGCAGCCTCTCTCTTTTCTGCTGAGATGCTCAAAGGCAAAGACTTTAAAAAATCTGAAAAGCAAGGGAGGAATGGCACATTTCTTTTATTCAAATTTTATTGGAAGTTTACAAATGTATTACAGACATCAGTAAAACATCATATCCACTTTACAGGGCATGGATCTCAAGCAAAGTGTTCACAGTCTCTGGCAGAGCCTACCCCAAAGGCCTGTTGCAGACCTTCATAACAAACAGTTTGACGTTCAACACACAAGAGACTCTGGCCTGCCTCACCTTCTCAGGCCCTCTGAGGTTTTGTTTACGCACTTGGTATTAAAGCAGGAGATGGCAAAGCAATCCTGTATAGGAAAAGAATGTTTAGGAGGGGGGAAACTGCTGTAAGTCCTTATTTGTTAAGGAAAATGGAGGACTCGTAGGCCACAGTGTGTAAGTCAGGGTCCATAAGTAGAACCAAAATGCTTTATGGGGAAATATGGAAATCACCAGAAAGACTTGAGGAGAGACCTTACTGGTGAGTAAACTCTCTCCAAGAAATTTAGAAAAGCTTGGTCAGTGACCTACTGACCATCAATAGCCAAATGCCTAGTAGAGTGAAGGGGTGTCTCAGAAAACCCTCAGGATAGACATGGATAGACATTTTTTTTCTATCCTATGGACTCATCATATCAAAATAACAAATGTTTTCCTAACACTGTGTGACTTTTCCCCCCTCCTTTTTATTCCCCTTGAGGAAAGCTAGTTTGGTCAGCAGGAAGTAAGCCTATAAAACAGTATAGCTCCCAACAGTGAGTCATGTTTTATGAGTCTTGCGTTGACTGGGCTACTATGATGAGAAAATGGAAAAAGAATCAAATCATTTCATGATCCTAAACTTGGTGACTGCTTCCAAGTGGTCAAACAAGTGTTGGTGTCTGCTAGGTCCCAGAGGGACAAACCACAGGAGGCAAGGCAAAATTCTCATCATTTCTACTTCTCTAGTGCTTAAATATCTATACCTCAAAAGGCAGCATGAAGTTGCCTTCCAAACTGCAGAGGAGGCTTGGCTGAGTCCTGCACCGGAATGCAGTCCAGAGGCCATTTCAAAGCCCCAAAGCTGCCAAACAGTTGCTAACAGCAACTCTTCTGGCAAGAAATATTCAGATAGCTGGTTCCATCTTCCACTTCCCTTTTCATAGATTCTCCTTCTTAGGTGTTAGCATGTGGTTTCTGTTAGACAGAAATACACAAAGAGCATTTCTCCCTAGAATTTAAGTATTTGTGTGATTTCTTGTCATGAGGTGGGATTAGATGAAGAATAAGATGGACTCCCATCTGACCTCTGCAAGAAGACAAACAGAGGCTGCTTACAACACCTGGCCAATAACATGCGAAGGGGAAAGGAGGTCAAAGTGATTTGTCTTCCATTAGCCTAAAGAAGTCAGCTCCCATTAGCATTCATAATCTGAGGACATAGGAATTGGAGTCTCACAATTATTTATTTATAAATGATGCTTTTTAAGTGGCTGGTGTACTATTTTTGGCCAATGGTAAAAGAGCCCAGGGTGGAAAGACAAGTAAGAATCAGTACACAAGAAAGGTTCGTTATCAGACAAATAAGATCAGTACTGATAACTGGTTCTGACTGGCTGAAACGTTGCAAGATTTTTGAGGCTGTATCTGTGTTCTCTGAACACAGACAGTGACACATTGGTTATATCTGCCCAGGCTGCAGAGTATGTGCTATGCATATGCTATCACTGGCCCCACCTGAACTCAACCACTGCTAGTGGTACCCAGGAAGCAGAAAGCTGCTGCAGGAGAAGTTGTTGTTGCAGTGAAGAGTATCCTACAGAATGAGAAGAGGATGAGAAAGAGCTGCCTCCAGGTCCCATATTAATAATACAAAATTGCTTGGTCACTGGGCTGGCTGGGGGTGGAAAGGAAAGACCAGAGAAAACAAGATGAATATGGAAAGAAGCTGTCCACTAACACTAGAGATTCTCCCCTTTTGAACATGTGCAAGACCAAGAAACACAGTTCTGGTTTCCCTCAGCTCATTCACCTTCATTTGGTAGAGATCCCAGAACTACACGACAGAAGGAAGGGTACCTGAATGCCACTCTCAATGCCAACAGCCTACTATGAAACCTGTTCACAGTATCAATGGTGGTGTGTATTGGCAGCGCCATTCAGGACACTGTCAATAACTTCTACTTCTTGGGAAAGAGCCAGTTCTGATGCCACTGAATTGAGCAGCAAATAGGACATGAACTGAACTCAAAATCTATGGTGTTAACCAAGACAAGAAGAGGACCAACATGAGAAAAGGTAGAAAAACAAACAAAACCATACAACATTAGAGCAGAGAGAAAACTGGGAAAAGATTACTTTAATAAAAGCAGTCTATGGAAGATGGAATGATGATCTAAGAAGAGGTGAGCACATCCCTCACTCACAGTGAAACTAGACCAAGGAGAGCTGATGATTATGATGGAGGAATCAGGTAAGGACTCTAAGTTCATGTCTCAGAAAATGCTTTGAACTTTTGGAAATGGGATTCTGGGATGGTATGTGTAAGTTATCACTAACAGGTGGAATTCCCGGTACAATGCCACCCTACTCTCCCTGGGGTATTCACCTGGAGGTTCCATCATCCTTTTGAGAATTTAGCCACTCTCTGTCAGCATTCTGTGGAAGGCGCCTGACTGAGTGTGGGGTGGGAAGGCCTCTGCAGTGCTGGACTACATGGAGGTGATCTTGCCTGTAGACAGTTGACCCTGAGGATTATATCGATTACATCTCAAGCTCTGACCAGCTTGGCTGCTGGGTGCTCACTGGGCATATAGATCTCAAATTACTCATTCCTCCAATCCCTTTGGACACTAGTTTCGTGTCAGTTTCTGCTAATGAGGTTAAAGCCCCATCTGAGAAATGCAAGAGGTACTCTGAAAACGACAGAGTTAGGAAGCAACATTTACTAGGAGAATTCTTTCATTGAGTTCTAGGCCACAGAGGATAGACATTGCTTTCAGCTTTTTGCTAGGTCAAGTCATCACTTTTTTTTGTTTTTCCTTTTACCAAAATGCCTTTTTGTTTTCATCAATCAAGAAACTCAAAAATCCAAATTGGATTTGCCCAATTTCTACCAGAAACCTGCCACTTTAGTCATGTGGTGTTGCACATTATTTCTTAAAATCAGTTTGCCAAGCAGTTTACAAACTTACTATACAAACGTAATAGAGTTAATTCTCCAGAGGCTTGGATAATTAATGAAGCATTTAGATATGAAGATAGCATGCGGAAAACAGCCACAACCAACATTTGCATTGCGTTTTTAAAAAATCAGTGACAATGACAAATGTCATATTAATACCTGAAAAGCAAATTATTTTAATACATCCGGAATGGAGTGCCATTTCCACATCCTGTACAGCCTTCCTTTCCCCAGACCCATTTTGGCATGGTGTCTGAAAAGCCACTTTCCACATTCTCTCCATAAAAAATACTAGAAAATATTAACTATTACACTGAAAAGAGACCACGCTCACCTCACCATGGCAGATGGCCACTGAGATACACTGTGTAGCACATGGACAACACATCTTACTAAAGGTGGGTCCTGTGATGGATTATTTCAACTGCCACAATCCATAAAGGGGAGGAGGAGAATGGAAGAAAAAGCAAGCGCTTCATTTTTGACTGAAGCAAGGTAGGAAGTATTATTGTACTATAAACAACACAACCGTTAAATGTCTTCTTTAAGCAAACTCACTTTTGAGCCCATCTTCTGTCTGACCCAAGGTCCCCAAAGTTCAAAATGAAAATCCTCCTTTCAACATTTGTTTTTCAGAACCACTACACTGAAAGCTCCTGAGCAACTCAACCTTTCTGGGTAACCCAGACGCTCTGGATAGGGAGTGTGTTAAATTGGATTCCTTCCATAAGCACTAGGGGCTATTCAAGATGGCTGTCACCTCTCCTCTGTTTCATTTCTACAAGTTCTTATTTGCCCTGATCTTTACGATATATTATATTATCCTTCACTTCTGCCCTTGACCTGCTTTCTGATTTCCAATCACCTTATTCCTTCTCCACGTATAACATAACAATCTAGAACACACCATCACTCCCAGAGCCCCATCAGAACCTTCCTGTCCCCAAGATCCTAATGCTTAAGTTCATTTGCACTGAGGACAACCGGTTGTCAGGCTAAGGCAGCTGTTCTGTCTGCCTTGGTAAAGGAAAGCAGATAATACAATCCAGGAAACATGAGCACCAGAAAATAATGCCACATTCAAACAATGTCATGCTGACATCACACAACAACACCACTCACAGTTACTGATATTTTCCCAAGGGAGAGATCAATAGTGAGCAACTTCAGTGTTCCCAGCAGGGATGGCATTTCTCACAGAATTTACTGACACTGATTGGTTTCTCTAATTGGCAAAGTTATATTTGCTATTTAAAAGAAAATGACTATCACTTGGTAGAGAATACATTCTACTGAGGGTGGAAGTGGACTTAAGGATGGTTCCTTAAGTGGAATACAGCATAAAATGTTTTGGGTATAATAATTTTTTTAACCACAAAAAGCCAAATAGAATAAATTCATTTGAAAAAAGTCTCACTGACATGTAACAAATTTGTATAGAAAAAAAAAAAAGGTGGTCCTGGACCACCTCTGAATACTACTCAAAGACAATGCTGGATGTGCATGCGGGTCTTCACTGAGTCCTACGATATAGAAATTCCTTTGATATTACAAAATACAAAAATATTTTATCAGAACTCTCATTTACATTGCATTTACAATGGACATGTAAATAACTTAGACTTGGGTCTTGGCTAATAAACAAATTACTTACTGGAAAAAGGATCCTAACAGTAAGAGAATCAGAGAGGATACAAGCGAGTAGGAAGCAATTCACCATCTGCGAATGGCAACTCAACACAATGATGGGAGGGAGGTGACCACCCCTGGCCTCCACGGAGTCGACAGCGTCTCCAAAGTGAAATGTGCAAATAATATGTAACATGCCAAGAACTGTGACTACCAGATGAGCCAATCTGTAACCTTGCCTTCATCAAGTGAGAGCATGTCCCTTGTTCTCCCCTAGTAACCACCCCGAAAAGCGCTTTAAAATTTAAAACAGTGCAAGTTTCTGAATTTACATTCTTAGCTCCCATCTTCCCCTATTCCCTGACACCAATCAGATTAAGAAATAATACAGTTTTTGCTCTTTTGTCTTTTCCTACTGTGCAACTGTCCCCTGCCACCTAAGGTGGACGACTTGGGCAGGCCATAAGAGCTGTATTTGTGCAGAAGCTCATCGCTCGTGACATATCGCAGGCGGGCGGGCTGGGGGATTGGTTCTCCTAGGAAGTAGCCCTCATTGTCGGACTCTGAGGAGGAAGAGCAGGTGGAACACCAATCGTACTCGGTGAAGTAGGGTCCCCATCGTTCCCCAAAAGCATTCTGCAAAGCCAGGTCTGACACAGTCCTTGGGCACTGGCTGTACAGGTCCCTCCGGGACCCCTGGCCGAGGCTCTCCTGGAAGCTCCGCTGGCGCATGAATTGGTCATAATCCTCCCTGGCTCGGAGCGGGGGCCTTTCTTTCAAGCGAGAGATGGCATCCCGCTCACTGGCCAGATGCAGGGCGTTATCTGAGCGGGAGCGCCGGGACTTCCTGGATCGGTGCGGTCGGAAGCGGCGGCTATCTTCTCGGGAGGTGCTTCTTCTCCGGGTACGCTCGCTCATGGGCTGGATCCTCACGCCCTCCTGCCCCGCCAGCTTGCTGCCCGCCACCCCTCCATCAAAATCAAAGCTCTGATGCATCCTGCCGCGGGACTGCAGTTCCCTGTAGCCAATGGGGTTGCCGAGCTGGTGGAGGTTTCCCTCCATCTCCTGGTACTGCTGGGCCGAGAGCAGGCTGCGAACGGACTCCGCACTGCGGAACTGCATGGACGAGTTAAGCGTGCCCATGTTGCTAAGTTTCTCAGAGACGTTCATGCCAGAGTCTTTACTGAGGTCAGGCATGGAAAATCGGGACAGGTGCTCCTGGCGCTTGGCACCACCATCTGCGGAGAGGCCTGTAGGGGAGAGAGGAGAGGACCCTGGAGGTTAATACACATGTGCAACAATGGTGTTCACCGTCTTGTTGGTCATGTGAACAGTCTCTGTTCAGGGTCAATGTGTGGGACTCTATAGCAGACACTGTACAAAGGCTTGCTCAGAAAATGGGTAGGAGGGCTCTCCCCATCCCACTGAGTGGCAGTACCACCTAGAGGGAACATCTGGCCAAAACGCATCCACAGACATACATTTTACTAGTTAACACCTCCAAAGTTTCATCAAAGCTACCAAGAGCCTATTGTGTATCTTGAATGAGATGTTTTTTCTGTTTAGAATTTCTTTTTTTTTTGTCTTTCAAACATATTTTATTTTTATTTTTTAATATAATTTTTATTTAATTCTTGTTCAAGTACAGTTTTCTGTCTTATATTCCCAGCCCTGCCCCTCGCCAGTGCTCCCCACCTCCCTCCCCTTTCCACCCCTGACCCTTAGTTATTGTCCATGTGGCATTTATACTTGTTCATGTGAGTCCATTCCCTTTTCCCCTATGATTCTCTCCCCTCTCCTCTCTGGACCCTGTCAGCCTGTTCCATATTTGAGTGTCATTGGTCATATTTTGCTTGTTTGTTTGTTTTGTTTAGATTCCTGTTAACGGTGATATCATATGGTATTTGTCTTTCACCGCCTGGCTTTCTACAAAGTGTTTCAATTACCTCTTTGATTCGAATAATGCACTCTAAGCTACCTAAGGCAGATATTTTGGACAAGGAAACTTTGAGCTATAGAGGTGGGGCCATGCCCAACCATTTCCTGGCCAAACTCAGCCTAGAATCTAGGCCCATGATGCTGGACCAGTTTACTCCCCTACTAGGCTTCAGCAGTTTTCTGATCTGCCTTCTATCCCTTGGCCCCACTTCAGATGTTTTGAAAACGAAGTGACTCCCTGGGTGTAGACAGAAGGACATTTCCTTTCTCAGACTGTTTAGTAAAATGACTATTCCAGGGTTCTAAATGGGCTCCCAGCTGCCAGAAGATGTGAGTCGGGCTCTGGGGACACTCTTCCTTCCCCTGAGGAGGCACTTTTTAAAGCAAAGCAGTGACCCTGCATTCCTGAAGTACTGTCACTAATATCTCTGTGATAAAACCCATTTTGAAAGTTGTAGGTGATTCCTGACTTCAGTCACTTCTATGTTGCCCATCTCAAAGCAGCACTCTAAAGAATCTAAAGAATGGACCAGGTGGCAAAATCCTGTCACTTGTCTTTCACCATTTATCTACTGAAAGGATCAGCAATTTTGCCATTTCTGGCTGCAGACAACATGCCTTTGGATTGCTGGGGCACATTATGGTCCCCTACCACTGATTATTCCTCCCCACCTACTGGAGCCAACAGCTTACTACTGCTCCCCTGATAAACAAATACTATGAGCACTTTGAAAATGTATTAATCAATATCTACTACAGCTAAGTGCACAGACACACACAAATTATGAGAAAAAGCTGCTTATATTCAAAGCAGCTTTTTCAAAGAACACATATTCAGTGTATTTTTTAATGCACTTATTCACTTCTGATGGGTATATAACCAGAGTGGAGATTCTATGAATTTTCTATCACCACTTTGATTACATACCTAAAGAAACCAGTTCATAGGTCCAAAAGAGGTATGAGGGTATTCAGATAAGCTTTCTTTACAATAGCCCAGAATAAGAAACAACTCAAATGTTAGTAAATAGAAAAAAGAATGAATAAGTTGTACTTTCTACCCTTCCCCATTAAAAGGAACTAGGATTCTTTGGAGCAATGGCCAATTCTTGTACAGAAGAAGTGAATGTAAAGGATGATCCTGGAACATTCTGTTATGCCAAAAAGTCAGAAGTGTTAAAATAAAAAGTGATGGGAGTTTGTCTGAAGAACATCAGGCCCAAATTCAAGGGATTCCCAGTAGCCAAAAGTGAGCAATTTGAGCATCACAATATTTGAAAATAGTAATGATTTATTTTATTATTTTTAATATATTTTATTGATTATGCTATTACAGTTGTCCCATTTTTTCTCCCCTTTATTCACTTCTGCCTTGCACTACCCCCTACCACCAGCACTCCCCGACCTTAGTTCACGTCTATGGGTTGTACACATAAGTTCTTTGGCTTCTCCACTTCCCACACTATTCTGAACCTCCCCCTCACTATTTTATAGCTACCATGTATGCTTCTTATTCCCTCTAACTTTTCCTCCATTCTTCCCCTGCTGATAACCCTTCATGCAATCTCCATTTTTCTGTGATTCTATTCCTGTTCTAGTTGTTGGCTTAGTTTTTTTTTTTTGTTCAGTTGTTGATAGTTGTGTTTGTTATCATTTTACTGTTTATATTTTAAAAATATATTTTATTGATTATGCTACTACAGTTGTCCCTTTTTTTTCTCTCCTTTACTCCCCTCTCCCCTGCACCACACCCACCCAACATTCCTTTCCACCCTTAGTTTATGTCCATGGGTCGTACATGTAAGTTTCTTGGTTTCTCCATTTCCCATACTATTCTTAACCTCCCCCTGTCTATTTTGTACCTACCACTGTGCTTCTTATTCCCTGTACATTTTCCTCCATTCTTCCCTGGCTGATAGTCGTCCCTGCGATTCTGTTCCTGTTCTAGTTGTTTCCTTATTTGTTTTTGTTTTTTTTTTAATATTCAGTTGTTGATGGTTGCGACTTAGTTGTCATTTTACTGTTCATAATTTTTATATTTTTCTTAGATAAGTCCCTTTAGCATTTTGTGTAATAAGGGCTTGGTGGTGATTAACTGCTTTAACTTTACCTTATCTGGGAAGCACTTTATCTGCCCTTCTGTTCTAAATGATAGTTTTGCTGGATACAGTAATATTGGTTGTAGGTCCTTGCTTTTCATCACTTTGAATAGTTCATTCCAGCCCCTTTCTGCCAGTAACATTTCTTTTGAGAGATCAGCAGACAGTCTTATGAAAACTCCTTTGAAGGTAACTCTCTGCTTTTCTCTTGCTGCTTTTAAGATTTTCTCCTCATCTTTAATGTTGGGTAATTTCATTGTGATGTTTTTTAGTGTGCTTCCTTGGGTCCAACTTCTTTGGGACTGTCTGAGCCTCCTGGAGAGTCTATTTCCTTCGCCAGATTGGGGAAGTTCTCCTTCATTATTTTTTCAAATAAGTTTTCTATTTCTTGCTCTTCCTCTTCTCCTTCTGGCACTCCTATGATTCAGATGTTGGAAAGTTTAAAGCTTTCCTGGAGGTTACCAAGACTCTCCTCATGTTTTTGAATTCTTGTTTTTTCATTCTGTTCTGGTTGAATGTTTACCTCTTCCTTCTGCTCCAAACCATTGATTTGAGTCCTGGTTTCCTTCCTGTCTCTCCTGGTTCCATGTATATTTTCCTTTATTTCACTTTACATGGCCTTCACTTTTTCCTCTATTTTGTGACCATACTCAACCATTTCTGTGAGCATCCTGATTATCAGTGTTTTGAACTCTGCATCTAGTAGGTTGGCTCTCTCTTCATAGCTTAGTTGTATTTTTTTCTGGAGCTTTGATCTGTTCTTTCATTTGGGCCATATTTTTGTCTTAGCATGCCTCTTATATAGTAAGGGGCAGAGCCTTTAGGTACTCACCAGGGCAGCTGACTTTGCTGTGTTGTGGTGCTTGTGTTGACTTTGCTGTTGTACGTGGGGGAGGGGTTGGAGAGAGAACAATGCTGCTTGCTCAGCTCTTAGCTGGCTGTCAGTCACTTTGCCTATTACCCACAAGCAAATTGGGCCCTTCTGGTGCTGTTTCCAAGGTGGGTAGGTTTGTGTATGTTCTAGTACCCTATGGGTCTCTCCAACAAACTCTCCTGTGAAGTTGGGAGATTCTCCTGCCACAGCAATCCCCACAGATTTTTATAGTCAGAGGTTTTGAGGCTTTATTTCCCTGTGCTGGAACCCTGGGTTGCATGGTCTGTCTCACTCCCCAGTTCTTCCTGGGGAGTAAGACAGGAACACTAAACTGGGAGTTGTTCCTCCAAGTTTATCCACACTCAAATGTGGGATCACCTGCTCTGCTAGCTGCTGCCTCGCCATGTGTCTTCCCTGCCATGGCTGCCTGTCTCCGCCCCTCCTAGCAGCATGGATGAATGTTTCTTTTCTAACTCCTTGGTTGTTGGACTTCTGTACAGTCTGATTTTCTGATTATTTTTTTGTTCTTAAATTTGTTGTTGTCCTTCTTTTGGTTGTGTGAGGAGGCAGAATGTATCTACCTACACCTTCATTTTAGCTGGAAGTCTGTAATAGCAGTAATAACTTATAAGCCACTGAAAAAGATAGAAATTCATGAGTCCACACTGATAACTGATAAAATCAATAATTAAGTGGAGGAAAGAGTGGGCTCTTCTATATAGCAGAACACTCAGAGTAAGTGCAGACAGGAGTATTGGATTTGTAATCCTTGTAGGTAAAGATTGGTTCACGCAAGACTCAAAGTATGCTTAATTTCAGGGGTTAACCTGAGTGGGGAGCAGAATACTTGTACGGTCTTTAGTGTTTCACCATATTGCTTATTAGCTACAAGGGAAATTTAGTAACTATGCACTTGAGATCAAACTTAGTATAACTAATGAGTTGCAACTGGATCTCATGTTCCTTGGGTGGGATGTTCTTACTCAGTTTTCTAGTTAAGAATGCATAACATGAATGTATTAGGGAGGAAACATCAGACAAACATTCAAATGAGGACTGTTCTACGAAAAAGTAAAGAGACTGTATTCTTAAAAAAATTCAGTATCATAAAAGACAAAGAAAGGCTTTCTAGACTGAAGGGTACTAAGAATCATGGCAAATATATACAATACCCAATCCTGAACTGGAACCTTTTCTGTAGTGAAATAAATGATATAAAGGATAATTGTTGATCAAGTGACAAAAACTGGGACATGGGCAATTGATAAATGCTACATTTGTTTTGGTTAACTGATAAGTATGATAGTGTTGGAGAAGACCCTTATTCTTGGAAAATACATGTGCAAGTAAATAATGGTAAATGGTCAAAGTGAATACTATTGCTCTCAAGTGGTCCAGAAATCAATTGTGTTTGGGCATATGTGTGAGCAATGCAGAGAAAATAATTTTTTTAAAAAGGAGTAAAATGGGAACAATAGGTTATTCTAGTAAACAGTACACTCTATCATTTGTTTTATTCTTTGAAACCTTACGCTAAGTTTGAAATAGTTTCCAAATAAACAGTTTCTTAAAAATTGTAGTATATTTGACTCCTGGCCAAGATGGAGGCATTGGAGAAACACTGTGCCTCTTTGCACAACCAAATTTAAGGACAACAAAGAATTAGAAACAAAGACACAACCAGAACAGACAGAAAATTGAACTGTATGGAAGTCCAACAAAGAACCGTTCATCCAGACCAGTAAGAGGGGCGGAGTTGGTGGTCAGTGGAGATGGGTCATGGCAGGAAAGCGGTGGTTGGCAGACCCGGGCATGCAGGCAGCACGGGACTAGCAGACCCAGGGTGCAGGGAGGAAACCAGAAGACCCAGTGAGGTGTGCAAGGCAGTTGGCTGAGGACACACATTACCGTGCAGATAAACCAGGCAGTGAGACAGATCACATAACCCAGGACCCCAGCAACAGGAAATTAAGCCTAAAAGCACTGATAGAAAAAAACTTGTGGGAGTTGAGGTGCTGGGAGAGACTCCCAGCCTCACAGGAGAGTTTGTTGGAAAGACCCACAGGGTTCTAGAATGCACACAAGCCCAGGAACCCACCCAGGAACCAGCACCAGAAGGGCCCAATTTGCTTGTGGAAATTGGAGAGGAGAGTGAAATCTGAGAGAGAGGGAAGCAAGCACCATTGTTCCCTCTCTGACCCCATCCCCACATACAGCGTCACAACCCAGTGATGTGGGTTGTCCTGCCCTGGTGAACACCTAAGGCTCTGCTCCTCCTACATAATAGGTGCAAACAGACCAAAAAATTATGGCTCAAGAAGAAGAACAGCTCAAAGCCCCAGAGCCAATACTTTAAAGCGACCAAGAGATAGCCAACCTATCAGGTGCACAGTTCAAAACACTGGTGATCAGGATGCTCGCAGAACTGGTTGATTTTGGTCACAAATGAGATGAAAAAATGAAGGCTATATTAAGTGAAATGAAGGGAAATGCACAGGGAACCAATAGTGATGGAAACAAAACTGGGTCTCAAATTAATGGAGGGGACCAGAAGGAAGAAAGAAACAACCAACCAGAAAGGAATGAAGAAACATGAATTCAAAAAAATGAGGAGAGGCTTGGGAACCTCCAGGACATCTTCAAACATTCCAACATCTAAATTATAGGGGTATCAGAAGTGAAAGAGGAAGAGCAACAAGTGGAAAACTTATTTGAACAAATAATAAAGGAGAACTTCCCCAATCTGGCAAATGAAATAGACTTTCAGGAAGTCCAGGAAGCTTAGAGAGTCCCAAAGAAGTTGGACCCAAGGAGGAACACATCAAGGCACATCATAATTACATTAGCCAAGATTAAAATGAAGGAGAGAATTCTAGAAGCAGCAAGAGATAAGGGGACAGTCACCTACAAAGGAGTTCCCATCAGACTGTCAGCTGATTTCTCAAAAGAGACCCTACAAGCAAGAAGGAGCTGGAAGGAAGTATTCCAAGTCATGAAATGCAAGGACCTACATCCAAGATTGCTCTATCCAGCAAAGCTTTCATTTAGAATGGAAGGGCAGATAAAGTGCTTCTCAGATAAGGCCAAGTTCAAGGAGTTCATCATCACCAAGCCCTTATTATATGAAATGTTAAAGAGACTTATCTAAGAAAAAGAAGAAAAAAATATGAACAGTGAAAGGACAGCAAACTCACAGTTATTTACAACCACACCTAAAACAAAAGCAAACTAAGTGGACACCTAGATCAGGAGCAGAGCCACAGAAATGGAGTTCACATGGAGAGTTAGTAACAGGGGAGTGGGAGGAGGAGATAGGGGGGAGAAGGTACAGAGAATAAGTAGCATAGATGGTGGGAGAAAATAGACGAGGAGGGCAAGAGTAGTGTGGGAAATGTAGAAGCTAAACAACTTACGACCCATGGACATGAACTAAAGCGGGGGAATGTGGGTGGGAGGGGGTGTGAAGGGTGGAGGGGAATGAAGGGGGGAATGGGATAACTGTAATGGCATAATCAATAAAATATTAAAAATCATTAAAAATTGTAGTATATTTATATGACTCAATGGTTTTCAATTTCAGGGGGAAATTAATGGGGTGAGGGGTTGTGATACTACCCCTTAGTGAGGAGAGGCCAGAGAGATGTTACTAAATACCCTATACTGCATAGGGCAGTTCCCACAAGAAAGAATTACCCAGCTCAGAATGTCAATAACACCACAGTTGAGCAACCATGATATAATGGGGTACTAAATATCAACAGAATGAATACACCCAGCAACACAGATGAATCCCATAGAAAATGCTGAGAGACATAAAGAGAGCATGCTCTATTATTCCATTTATATGAAGTTCAGGAACAGGCTACGGTTATCTATGGTGACAGAGGTCAGAATACTGGGAGGGGGATAAGGGAAACCCCTAGAGCACTGGAAATGTTCTGTATCTGGATCTGGGTGATGGTTATAAAAGGATAGGAACATGTAAAATTTCTTTGAGGTATAATTTAAACACTTGTTTGCTTTACCTTATATGCATATAAGTCATACATAAAGCAATGCTCTCATTAAAGAGTCAAATTTAAATGTAGGATATGCTGATGAAGAAAGTGTTCTGACAAACAAACTGTCCAGTCATATATCTATTTTTTAATTCATCACTGGGATCATTGTTAGGAAAAGGGGATTTGAGTCCTCCAACTCCTGCTTTCCCTGTTGCTTAGTTATGACGTGCACATTGTAACAGCTGATTTTCAACAGCCAAATAACTCCCAGAACCTGCCCCATCTGAAAGCAGAGAGGAGAGGTAGAAACCTGAAACGATGAATGAGCACTGTGAATGGATGAGCTTTAGTAAGGAGGGAAAACTCTTAAAAAACCACTTGTAGAAACAAAAGCTATACAGGTGGGTGCAATGATCTTTGCCCAGATGTGTACTCATGCCCTGGAGTGGAATTAGGGTCAGCATTAACAATCTAGCAAATGCCATACATTCCCAGACATGCTATTTTCCTGAACTGCTCTTTTATAAGCCCAAAGTTAAGCATCTGTGAGGATGTCCCACGTGTGAAGAGACTCACATTTCTCTGAGGAGGTAATGGTGAAGAGAGGCAGCTTCAATTGCACTGGAGGGGATTTTGCCCTCTCCTCTATGGTGCCTCTGTATCTTGGGAATCTCAGGATGCCCTTACCCCTCCCTTCTCTCCCTCAAAGAGAAAAGCTCTGGAAAAACAGGAAGACCCGTTACTCAACCCTGGGGCCTACTATCAGTATTTCTTAAACCTAAGCTCTTTCCCTCGGCATTGTATGGATAGGATTGGAAATGCTACTTGCTCACTCCCTGGGAGCAGAAATGTCCATGTTCTCATTTATTAACTCCAATTCTTTTTCAGGGGCTTCTTGAATGCAGGGCAAGAACAAAATGGCCTATCGGTGAGCAATAATTGTGTACTTGCTTCTCAACAAGGTAGCTCTGGGGTTAACTTCATTATTGGCAAAATAATAGAGTCTTATGCAGAACTCAAGGCCCTGTGTCTTTCCACAATCACTGGTGAAATGGTGTTCCTTGCTCCCACCCCCTGCAGCCTCACTTACATTCTTCCCCCTCCTCCAACATACCAGCAAGCTCACTCCAGATCCTATGCAAAGCTGACTTCCTCTAATCATTAAGGCCCTCACATAAATGTCACCTTGTTGACTGCCCAGACTGATCTTTCTAAAGTATCAATAGTAAAATTTTCCCCCCACAGACAAGACACTCTGTAGCACTTGACCCTTTTGTAAGGCCCTCCACCCTGACTTATTTTCCTCGATGTATGTGTATGTTTTTATCTGAACAATAGCCCGTGGGAAAGGTGTCTTACTCATTGCACTTTCCCGGCATGACAGTTCATTGCACTCTCTCAACAGGAGCAGTGACTGGCACCCCATTGGTGCTCAGTAAGTATTTGTGAATCCTCACACTACCCACTGCCAGCACCCTCCTTCCTGGAGTGGGCCACCACCCTCCGACCTGGGGTGGGCCAGATTTAACAAACAACAGATTGATCTAAGAAAAAGAAGAAAAAAATATGAACAGTGAAAGGACAGCAAACTCACAGTTATTAACAACCACACCTAAAACAAAAGCAGTCTAAGAGGACAGCTAGACTGGGAGAGGAACCATAGAAATGGAGGGTTAGCAACAGGGGAGTGGGAGGAGGAGAAGGGGAGAGAAAGTACAGAGAATAAGTATCATGGACGGTAGGTAGAAAATAGGGGGCAGGGCAAGAATAGTACAGGAAATATTGAATCTAAAGAACTGTGACACACGGACATAAACTAAAGGGGGGATAGTGGGGGAGGGGGTGTGCAGGGTGGAGGGTAATGAAGGGGGGGAATAGGACAACTGTAATGGCATAATCAATAAAATATATTAAAAAAAGAAACAACAAATTGTAATTCAGATGGGTGGAACACTAACCAGGAGAAACAAAAATACCATGCTCACACCTGTCAGTCTCATTGTCTCTGGTCTTTCATTACGTGGCCAACCATTTCAAGCTTCTCCAATTTTAAAGTTGAAGAACATGTGATTTATAATGAACTCTTTGATCTACAAAAAATGCTTTGTTTCATTAATCATAGCCCTGGAGATCTGTTTAAATTAGCAGCTTCCATGTCCCAGTTTACACCTCAATTTGATTAAACACTCCCTTCCTCTCTAACTATGAGCAGAACTGAAGAGCTGCTTCCTGGCTGGGTGACTTGGGGGAACTTTGGAACCTCTTGAGGTACATCTGTAAAGTAGATATAAATACAGCATCTGAACCTGAAAGCTGAAGTGACTATCAGATGAGGAAAAATGTGCCTTTCCTTTTTAAGATTCATGAAAACTGAAATACATTTGTATAGCTTTGATTTCCTTTCTGTCTACTTGGCTAGTCTATAGGCTCCCAAGAGGGTAGGGGCTGGCTCCTGTTCACTGGGCCCTCATCTCAGTACCCAGGATCCAATATGCTGGAAGAAAGTATGCAGAGTCCCCAACAAGAGAAAACATGTCCCAACAACTTTAAACCCAGCCAGCAAGGCAAACAATACTTGATGAATGCATGATTATAAGAATGAATGCAGCTGAGAAACATGGGCCACACACATGGCAATATTCACTGCTGATGGGTCACTGTTAAAACAATTTGTGCCTCCAAACTGCAGCTGGAGATTACTTCTCTACCCAGTGAACTTCAACTCTTTATTCCATTGGTCAAAACAATGCAAATCAATATCGTCCAACCCAATGGGGCTTCAAATGCTACTCTGTGATTCTGCAATGAATGCGGGGGCACAGAAGTGGAGAGGATGGCGGAGACTGCAGACCCAATCAATTCTCCGGAGAGATCCAGCTGCAGCCCACAGTCTGACTGCTGTATTGGCGCCCCTGGCAGAAGATCCTGCCAGCAGTATGAGATCCAGACGCCAGGTTGCTCCCCTCTCAAGTGGAACTCTGTCTTATTAAAGACAAAGAATGTTTTTTCCTCTCCAAATAATGCAGGCTTTGTGAGACGTGCTAGAGGGTGACTACGGAGTTAAAAGGTCTTGATTTCATTCATCCTTATCCCACGGGTAAGTGTGGCCAAAAGTTAAACAAATGTCCAGACACTCGCAGAGGCCACAGGCCTTGCCCCAACAAGGAGAGGTCAGCACTGAATTCAGCCTGTGACTCTATGAGGTTAAACTGTCAACACGAGTAATAAGCCAGAGCGCTGTAAGCAACAACAGCATTTCTGTCCAAGTAATGTCCCCTCACTGCAAACAGAGGTCTCACAGAAGCCAGTGACAGCAGAAGGCATCAATGCCTTCAAAGAATACTGTGGGTCTGAGGGAAGAGTAAGGCTATCTTTGCTGTGTCCCCTCCCCCCATCTGTTCTAAGAGCAGAGGCTGTAAGCTCTGGTCCAGAAAGAAGAACAAGCAGACTTAAAGGTAACGGCAGCCCTTTGGCATGCCTTTTGTGCCTCATTTCTTTATTCTACTTCCACTCCTCCAAAACAACAAGAACAAAAATAACAAAAAACAAAACACAAACAAACAACTGGCATAGGAAGACAGAGGGCTGTGTTTCTGGCAACTTAAATGATACATTCGCACTTGGGTGCAGTAAAAGAAACAGTATCTCCTCACCTCTGCCCTCTAGATGTTTACAACCCACACTGATGCCTTTGCTCCCTTTCATTAAGGCTTTCCCCACATGACTTTGCTTTTCCTTTTGGCTAAAGCAGAAACCTGAATAAGTAGGAATTGTTCCGAACAGGGTACTGTAAAATATGGCTCCTGGGTAAAATCTAGCTACTTGTTTTTGTAAATAAAGTTTTACTGGAACCTGACTACATCTATTCATTTGCGTACTGTCTATCACTGCTTTCTGTATAAAATGACAGAAGTAAGTAGTTGTGAAAGAGACAGCATGACCTACAAATCATAAAATATTTACTACCTGGCCCTTTCTAGAAATAGTCGACCTCTGGTTTAGAATGGGGATGTGCTTTCTTTGAAGCTTAAGCATCCCTGAAGCCATGACCTCTACACAGTCTAAGTGTCCTTGGTCACCCAGGAATGTCTTTGAGGTACTAGTTTATTGAAGTGTGTCGGGGGGAATAGTTTGATCTTGTCCCTTGGGACCCCTTTCCAACTAAGTCAATCGATAGCTTCAACACCCTGAATTTCAAGTTGGCAACAGCTGGAGAGAAGCTGCCATCTGGGCAGTGGAGTTTAACCACCACCACATGTTCTTTGGTGACAGGGCATGGGATAGTTCAAACAGCGTATGACAGGGAAGGCTGGGGGTGGGGAGGGATAGAGAGGGAGAGGGAGGAGGAAAGGAAGAGGGAGATCATGTCCACCTCAAACCCCTTGCTACTCAGAGCATGGCCTGTGGCCTAGTGGTGATGGCACCCTCACCAGATTTGCAGGATCGGAGTCTGTTCACAGAGGAGCCCCCCGTGATGTGCTGCCCTTGAGGGTTAGAGGAATACTGCACTGGAGGAGAGAATTTTGAGGAAAATGTCCTTCACAACTAAAGGTGCTTCTACTTTGGGAAACCAACCACATCTTCATACCCCCAGACACTCTAATTCAGGGATTCTCAACCTTAGCACTTCGGCATCTTGGGCAGGACAGTTTTCCGTTGGGGGTCTGTCCTGTGTTTTGTAGGGTATTTAGCAGCATCCCTAGCCTCACCCACTAAATGTCAGTTACACCTCTCCATAGCTGTGATAACTCAAAATGTCTCCCGACACCGCCAAATGTCCCCTACGGGGCAATATCACCTGAGGACCACTGCTTAGGCAGATCCCATTCTGGGGCTGCTGCTGACCACAGGCTAAGGAGAACTGCGCTCTTGGCTTTCCAGGAGCAGCTGTGGGTCAGGCCCACTCCACCTCATCCTGCGAACACCATCCTGACCTGGTCCAGACAGCGGGTGCCCCTCTGTAGAGAAGGATGAACACGTTCCACTACTGGGTATGCTACGTCTTCAACACTGAGGAACTGCACAGTGTTTTCTCCTTAATGCCTTTCAATATCCCACCATTGAAGCCTGTTTTCTCTCAGTGAGTTTCAAGAGTTCCCTGTGGTTGCGGCTTTTGCTATCTTACTTTCCTCTTCCAGTTGAAACTTGAAATATCGAGCCCTTGGTGCATCGTCCTTACTTCTCTACTCCAGTGTACAGCCCATTTGGTGGTCCCATGTGACCATGTGGTCATATGTGTTTGTAGTCACATGTCTACCCTCTGTTCCCATGGTACCAGAAGTGCTGGCACATGCATGAAACAATTACCTTCAGTCCACTGCTGCTGAGTGGGGGCAGGGAGGCTGGCAGAGGGGTGAAGAGTGTAGGTACCTCTGATTTTGAAACCCCTGTTCCCCCAGGCTCGGTCTGCCTTTCCCACTAGGGGACAGGATTTCCCACCCCTGGCTACTACATGAAACTGGCCTAAACTGAAGAATGGCATCTTTGCAATGAGCTGGTTTCAAAGGCCATTGCTGATACTGGTTTCCCTGGCCCTAGAGGCTTTGGTTTCTAGCATCACTGGTTTTAGCTGCTTGGCATTGAACCGCTGTGGCTGGGAAATAACAGGAATGGCAACAGAACTATAATCACTTCTCCTCGGACCCACTACAGCTACCAGGACCACTCCGGTCAAGATCATAACTCAAATCAGATTGGGCGTCTCCTACCTTTTATTACTGATTCACTCATTATATTAACTTCCTGGTAAATAGTTAGCCCAATAAAGACGAATGTGTGAAAGGCAGTGGAGGGGCGAACTGGGAAGTGACACTTTTAGAAACACTCAGGGGTCAATTTTAACTATGGCTCACTCTGCTGAGGATCATGGCTGTGGTGCCACAAAGCCTATTGCTAATAGAAAGGATGTGCAAAAATTCAAACCAGTGGAAGACTGTTTGCCAGAGTTTGTTCTGGGCTTACCTGGACCCCACACTGCTTTTCCAGAATCTCTTAGCCCAAGTCAGCAAGCAGCATCCCTTGGAGTAATTGCTCAGAAAACACTTGACTCCACGGGCAGAAGCTAAATGGCTCTCCAGTGGTACAGGGCAGGAAACCAGGGTCCCGGACACCTATTTGGGTTCTCCAAAGATTTCTGATGAGGCCCTGCCGCTGCCTGGCTCTGTGCGGCCTCTAGGAACAAGGCCTTCCAGGGAACACCTCACACAGTATGACATTGTACAGGGAAGACATCACTAAATCAGTACAGACATTCAGTTGTTATAGACAGCAGTCATGAGGCAGGGGAAAAACACAATGCCATGATAGAGAATAAAAGACTAGCTCTTCTTGGACACAGTGCTGGCAAAGAACCCTGTATTGTTGATAAGTACAGTGAGAGTTAATGGATGTGAAGGTGCCAGAGAAAGTTCTGTGTGCTCTATGAAGTGACAATAGGGTCGTATGCCTGGAGCACCTTGAGTAAGGAGGACAGAAGCAGCGAGGAGGCCAGGAGGTGAACAGGAGCCAGAGGGAGGTTTTTCTAGGCCACTGTGCATTTGAGAGTGTCCCTCCCACACCTGTAGGTGGGATGAATAAAGCACCTGAGACAGCACAGGGAATGAAGAGGAGCACTGGCTTTGGAGGCTACCTTCCAGCTCTGCCCGTACAGCTGGGTCTCCTTGGGCTAGACTCTGAATTGCACTGTGCCTTAGTCCCCTCATCTGTAGAGTGGAAATGGTAGGATCTGCTTCATTAGCAGTGAATGTGTATTCACTCACTCACTGCCGTGGGTGCGGGTGAGTGAGTATCCAGTGCATTAGTACAGAGAATTCAGAACAGTGCTGGTGCAGTGAGGTCAGATACAATGTTCTTATTGTCTGTCACCCCGTATTTGTCACCTCTGAAATATTCTTGAGCTTGGTGTCATATATATTGCTAGGCATTGTTATGCAACTTTTCAAGTGGGTAATAGAGAGTGGGAAGAGTTTAGAAGTTCACGCAGCAGCTACTTGAGAACTCTTCTTGAGCCTTTATTACTGTGAGCAGAAAGAGAAAGGAACGCAGCAGGAGTGCTGGCTGTCAGAGAGCAGAGGGACAGGAGGCAAAGGTCTTCTAGAGTGAGGCTTTGGATCATCTGCATCTGGGGTTGGGCCTGGGACTCTGTCTTTCCAGCAAGCTCCTGGGAGATGCTGATGTTGTTGGTCCACAGGCCACACTTGGAACAGCAAAGCAATAGCTTTCCTTTAGCTCATGAATTTGGAATGAAGGCCTGACACCCCTTGTTTTCTCATTAATGCCTCCAGAAAGGTGTGACCACAGAGACAATCCAGAGGGCTGTATCTGAGCATGTAACACCCCCAGACCTTGGCCAGGGAGCCAGAACCTTAGAAAGAGAGAAGAAAGTGTGGCCTTATCCATCATCTCATCCACTGGAGCTGCCACCAAACTATTCCCTGCCTCTGACAAGAGACCCAGCAAGGCCAGGACTGGGTTCTTGGAAAGCACAGACATTGAACCAGGCCATGGAAACTTCCTCTCACCTCCAGTTCCTGTTTGTGCCCTTCACTTGCCTTCCTGAGGCACTGTGGGCTTGGCAAGGGACACAGTCTGAACAGATGGAGAAGCAGATGCTAACCTGGGAGGAGCTGAGAATCCAGCACCCTCCAAAGGCCCTCAGATCTCCCTCTGCTCCCACCTTCCCAGCCCCACAGGGATCCGGCCTGGGAGTTAGGGAAACCTCTCCAAAACATCCTCTCTGAATTACGTGAAAAAGATTCTGTAGGCAAGTGAGTTTCGCGATTGCTGGAGGACTTTTTGAAACCTTCGACTGGCTTAAATACAGTAGGAATTTTCGGAAAGAAGATAGAACACGTACTACTCTCCATACTTTGACAATAGAATCCCTTCCCCACCTGGCTCCACTCTGACTCAAAAGGACACATTTCAGGAAATGCTGGCTCAAGAACATTGATTCCTATTAAAACCTAAAGATATTTGCTTATAATTTTTGTCCCTGTCACTGTAATAGTAGTGCCATCCATGTCCAGCAGAATTGGAGCCTGAGGCTAAAGGAAATAATCAGTAAAACTGATCCTGCCTTTATTTACAAACTTTACATTTTATTAATTATGAATTCCTGCATGAATTTTGCTCCTTAAAATACTGCATTGAAATATTGCTCATCTTGATCACTAAGTGTTTTGGCATGCCTTTCAATTATGTACCCACGTGGGTGAGAGCTGCCCCAACCTGCTCCTGGCCCGGCCCGACTGGCCACTTACCTTTCACAAATCTTTAAATTTCATTTGTAAAATTCCATGGATTGTATATTTTCCATAAACTGTTTACTAGAATAGTGGAAAAAGTACAGACAGTCCCCCACTTGTGATGGTTTGACATGATGTTTTGATTTTACAATGGCGCAAAAGCTATACGTATTCAGTAGAAACCATACTTCAGATTTTGAGTTTTGACCTTTCCTTGGCCCAGCAGTACACAGCGTGATCCCTTCTCACAACGCTGGCAGCTCCATGGACACAGCTCCTAGCCAGGCACTGGACCACGAGAGTACACAACAGTGTACTCTACAGTCTAGTACTAAGCGCAATTTGAATGTAACAATATTTTCAACTTACGAAAACATTTGGTTTATTGGGATGCAATGCCATTGTAAGTCGAGGAACACCTGTAACTGGCCTGGAGAGCAAGGAACCTGGAGTCTCAAGTCTGCTCCAAAATACCAGCAACATTCTGAATAAATCATTTCTCCTCTCTGAGCCTCAGTTCCTCTTGTTAACCTCCACCAGAGACTCTCCAAGCATCTCCCAGCTAAGTATAATTTTTTAGGGAGGAGTGGGCAGTTCAAAATTTTTTAGTTTTTTTTGAGATATAATTAACATATAACATTGTACTAGTTCCAGGTTTACAACACAAAGATTTGGTTTTTGTATATGGTGCAAAATGACCACTGTACTTTGTTATAATATTTTTTCTTGTGATGTGAACTTTTAAGACCTATCCTCTTAGCCACTTTCAAATGCAATGGAACCTAGGTCTTGAACTTAGTTCATTCTGGAAGGCTGTTTGAGGAGTGATTTGTTAGAAAACGGAATCTCCTTTGTTGCTTGAGTGACGCATGGCTTATTATATAGGTATCAGCATGAAAGGGCTAACAGGTTGAGAATTGAAGTTCTGTTTGACAAACAAAACACTTCTTCTATGAACAACCTGGTCAATAACCAAATTGTTTTGAGATGAGAGACATTAAAAAACTGAGGTTCGATTGTATACAATTCAGTATCTTTAACTACAGTCACCAACCATATGTATGTTATATCCCCAGAGGTTGTTTCTTTTATAATGGCAAGTTTAAACCTTCTGCTCACTTTCACCCATTTCCATGGAAGCCTGCAATTTTGATTCCATGAAAGCACATACCTCCCATTATCAGATCAGTGTGGAATATTGTTCGGGTCCCATGGCAGGTCCTGATCCCTGAGGATCACTGGTTTTAGTATATGGTGCAAAATGACCACTGTACATTGTTATAATATTTTTTCTTGTGATGTGAACTTTTAAGACCTATCCTCTTAGCCACTTTCAAATGCAGTGGAACCTAGGTCTTGAACTTAGTTCATTCTGGAAAGCTGTTTGAGGAGTGATTTGTGGGAATGGTGGGAATGGTGTCAGGGAGAGAACGGAGAGGTAATGGGGTGCTGCTGGGGCAGTCAGAAAACACTGAGGGCGTCCTTAGATAGTCAGGGAACATGTGGGGATATAGTTGGTTGATAGAAAGAAAAGGAAAAGAGAGAAATCTAAACCCAACATCTATCTACTTTCATTCTTCCTAACCTGCTCCAGGTCTCAAGTGGATCATGTAGGACCTGCTACCCTATGCTTTGCCCCAGGAAAACATAACTGAACAGCTAAGGCTCGGTGGGTAAGAGTGTAGGCTGGCACCACCTGGGTGAGAACGCCCTGTGGGGCTTGCTTAAATGCAGTTTCCTGGTTCCTGTGCCAGACTGACACAACTTCTGGGAACAGGGCGCAGGAATCTGCATTTTCAACAAGTGGTTCAGTTGATTTGGGTGCCTTAAAAATAAAACTAAAACCTACTGCTTTGAAGTCATGTGAATGTGAACAAGTAAGCAGGTCCCCAGCACCAGCTACTCGCATTTGCAGGCAACCTTGAAATTCAGAGTCTGAAAGGCTGTGTGTTATGTAACTATCTCACAAGTGCCAAGCCAGGTGCGAGGATTCTGTGACGCGCCAAGCCCTAAGCCACCATCAGACGCAGGATTTCCAAGGCAATTTGTTACCTTTCCCACCAGATCTTGGCTAGGGAAGACTGATGACTTAATTCCCAGGCCCCTGTCACTGAGTGTGGTCCCTCTGCCAAACCAGCCAGGGTGGATGGCAACCGAGCTCCCCTGGAAACTGTTCAGATGGCTGGCACCCGAGAAACTCATCAGGATGCTGGAGACTGGTAGAGAGGGAGGAATTTCACTTGTGTGATTCCAACTCTTAGGCCATCAGGGCTGTTCTCTGCTCTGCAAGCACTTAAAACCCTAAAATATCGGAGCCGGTGGCTGACCATACTGGACATGCTGTGCAGTCCTCGTCCTCAAGCCGGATTTGGTCCCACCAAGTGCCCAGTTCAGTGCCCCTAGTCTTTTCATGGAAGTGCAAATTTATACTACCAGAGGAGCCCAGTATGGTAGCATCTATAGAAACTTGCCATGTGCAGATCTCTTGATCCAGAAATCCCACTTCTAGGAATTTATACTACGGAAAAACTTGAACAAGCACACGAACTTAAGCAAAAAGATGTTCACTAAAACACACATTTCAGCAGCGAAAAATGTGAAAAAAATTTAAGTGCCCAGCAACAGGCACTTGTGTTAAAAGAATGATGGTGCAATGATAGGATGAAATACTAAATACCCTCTGATGAGTTAGAGGGATGCGCACCAGTAGGGAAAGATGGACAAGGTATAGTGTTAAGTAAAAGAAAAAAAATCAATCGCTAAACAGTATGATAACTTTTCTTTTTATAATTAGATATCTGTCTGTGTATGCCTGGAGACAGGTACCAAAGAAATAGTCACCTAATGGGGGTAGAAATGAAATCATGGGGCAATTTCAATTTGTACAGACAGTTTTATAATTTTGTAACTTTTAAAAAACTACCTGTGAGCTGTGACTCAGTGGATTGAATGTTGGCCTGTGAGCCAAAGGGTTGCTGGTTTGATTCCCAGGCAGGGCATATGCCTGGGTTGCAAGCCAGGCCCCCAGTAGGGGGCTTGCAAGAGGCAACCACACATTGATGTTCCTCTCCCCCTCTTTCTCCCTCCCCTCCCCTCTGTCTAAAAATAAATAAATAAAATAAAAAAGAGTAACTTTGTTTTAATTAGAGAAGATAATAAAACTACATGGGAAAAGTTGAGAGCTTACCCCTTTTCACCTTGGTTTAACCCTCCCAGGAGAACTAAAAACAATATGGTTTCTCTGGAGCTGAAATGGAGCCTGGGACAAGGATACTAAGCACCAAGCCTATCATTTCTGGGACATCGTGAGGCACAGCAAGGAAAGTAAATTTTCCAAGTCTTGTGGTAAGTGTTTCAGAGCTCTTTTCTGGCTGAAAATACCTGGAGCACATAGGGGAGGCATGAGAAACTAGGGCAAGTGGTTGCAGACCTCAATATCCTTTCCTCCAAAGTTCTGAACCTAAGCAGAGGATCTGCTGGCTGTGTAGCTGGTTTCAAGTAGGAGCCACAAGGACATTTTCCTGTGGTCATCACTGTTAGCCCAATGATACTGTGTGAGGCAGTCTGCCACAGTAGTCAGAGGCTCTGGGCTAGGGCTGCTTCTCAATAGCCAAGTGATCTTGGGCAAATCTCTGGATCCCTCTAAGATTCTGTTTTCTTATCAGTGAAGTGGAGGCTCATTCATTCAACAAATATTTCATGAATGTCTACCATGTATCAGATTACCTACCATGTATCTGGCAAAACTCTAGATGCTAGGGCAACCAGGGAGAGAGACAGCAAACAAAATAAGTAATAAATGTGCTATATCAAAGGGTGCTAAGTGCTATAGTGGAACATAAGGCAGGGAAGAGGAAGAGGGTGCTGCATCAGGAATAAGAACAGAACCCACCCCACACAATAAGCTCACTCACATGCTGCTCTAGCGTAGCCCCCATGGCGTAGCAACACCTCGTAACTAAACCCATCACAGCATCCTACTACAAGCACCACTACTGCAGCCAAGTCCTGTCCTCTCTAAGGTCTTCTCATTGGTATTTCACAAGAGGTATATTTTTGATTATTTACCACGTGTAAGGCATAGTGCTGGGTGATTTTACATACACAACCTCATTTGAGTCCTGTGAACCCCTAAGAGTAGGTATTATACTTTTCATTTTCCAAAGGAGGCATCTCAGGCTCAGAGAGGACTGGTGGTGGGGGTCCCTCACCAATCAGAGGGGGTCTTCAAATCCTGGTTAACCTGACAGAAGACAGGAGCAGAGATCTTCCGCCCCCAGGCCAGAAAGCTGGATCCTAGCTGCCCCATGGGGAGCAGGCTGTGCCCTTCGAGAGGGCCAAGCAGCTGTGCCCTCTGACACTACTGCCTGCCTGGGGAACCACAGCCACCCATGTCGCTGAAGACAGCTGGCCAAGGCAAACCTGACCCCCTGACCTGCTTTCTCTCCTAGGTCCGTTTGGTGATTTTGGGTCTCCTGATCAAACTGACTCAGGAAGAGGGTAGTAGGTACCAATTAGAGTGGAAGACTCCACAAGGAGTGGGGGATGAGGGGGAGGAGTTTAACAGAACAGTTGATGTCAGATCTCCAGATGACTTCTTCATATTTTACATGATTTAAAAAGTTCCTCTTCTGGTGGGAGCAGAGAACACCAAGATACCTACAGGAGACTGCACCACTGAATTCCACAGGTATCCTACCACAGGAGTTCATACCATAAACTCAGGGTACCAGAACAGATCAATCTAAGAAGCTGAGGCCAACAAGAAGAGCATCACAAACAATGGGAAGACAAAGAAACAATCCCCAAATGAAAGAAAAGGAGGAAGTCTCAGAAAGAATGTTAGATGAAATAGAGGCAAGTCAACTATCAGATATCGAATTCAAAGCACTGGTTATCAGGAAATTCAAAGAGCTTACAACGAGCTACCAGAAACTACAGGGGAGCTAAAATGAACTCTCCGCAAACTATATCAACATGAAAAAGGAAATAGAAACCATCAGCAAAGGCCAAGAGGAAGTTAAAAATACAATTTCTGAACTGAAGAACACAGTAGAAGGTATGAAGAGTAGGATTGATGAGGAAGAGGACCGCATAAGTGAGCTCCAAGACAGGGTGGAAAGAATCTCCCAGATGGACGAGGTAATGGAAAAGAGAATCAGAAAAAATGAGGAGAGTCTAAGAGAAATGCAAGATAATATGAAACGTAATAATTTCCGAATAATAGGAATACCAAAAGGAGAGGAAGAAGAACAAGGGATAGAGAACCTACTTGAAAGAGTAATAATGGAAATTTTTCCTAAGATGAGGGGAGAGAAAGTCACACGAATCCAGGAATTGCAAAGAGTCCCAGGCAGGTGGAGCCCAAAGAGGCCAACTGCAAGACACATCATCATTAAAATGGCAAAATTCCAAGACAAAGAGAGAATCCTAAAGGCAGCAAGGGAGAAAAAGGAAGTAACATAAAAGGGGGTCCCAATAAGGTTGGCTAATGACTTTTCAACGGAAACATTCCAAGCAAGAAAAGAATGGCAGGAAATATTCCAAGTAATGAGAAACAGAGGCCTACAACCAAGACTACTTTATCCAGCAAGGTTCTCAATCAAGATAGAAGGCCAAATAAAGAGCTTCCAAGACAAAAGAAGTCTAAAAGAATACACCTCCACAAAACCAGCTCTACAAGAATTACTAAAAGGGCTGCTTTAAGGAAAGGAAGGAAAAGAGAGAGACAGAGAGGAACTGTGGTTCAAAAATGGCAATGAATAAGTACCTTTCAATAATAACCTTAAACGTAAATGGATTAAATGCACCAATTAAGAGACATAGAATAGCTGAATGATTAAGAAAGCATGGTCCACACATATGCTGCCTACAAGAGACCCACCTCAGGTCAAAAGACCACGACAGACTGAAAGTGAAAGGATGGAAACAAATTTTCCAAGCAAATGGACAAGAAAAAAAAGCCAGGGTAGCAATCCTCATATCAGACAAAATAGACTTCAAAAAAAAGGCTATAAAGAGAGACCCAGAAGGTCACTTCATAATACTCAAGGGAAGAATCCACCAAGAAGACATTAACATCATAAATATATATGCACCCAACATAGGAGCACCCAAATATATAAAGAAAATCCTAGAGGACCTCAAGAAAGATATTGACAGCAACACAATTATAGTAGGGGATTTCAACACCCCACTGTCAAAAATGGACAGATCTTCCAAACAAAATATCAACAAAGATATAGCAGCATTAAACGACACTCTAGAAGAAATGGACCTAATTGATATATAGAGAGCCATCCATCCCGAAGAAGCTAAATACACATTCTTTCCAAGTGCACATGGAACATTTTCAAAGACAGATCACATGATAGGACACAAAACAAGTCTCAACAACTTCAGGAAAATAGAAATCATACCAAGCATTTTCTCTGATCACAAGGGACTGAAATTGGAAACCAACCCCACAGGAAAAAACCCAAAACACCCAAAAGCATGGAGACCGAATGGTATGCTATTAAACAACAAATAGGTCAAGAATGAAATTAGGGAAGAAATAAAAAAGCTTCTGGAAACTAATGAAAATGAACTCACAACAACCCAAACTTATGGGACACGACGAAGGCAGTCCTGAGAGGGAAGTTCATAGTAATACAGGTTAACTAAAGAAGATAGAAACATTTCAAACAAACAACCTAACCCGACGCCTGCAAGAACCCGAGGAACAACAACAAAGATAGCCAATAGCAAGTAGAAGGAAGGAAATAAGCAAGATCAGAGCAGAATTAAATGACTTAGAGACTAAAAGCACAATTCTAATGATCAGTGAATCCATGAGTTGTTTTTTTGAAAAGATAAACAAAATAGACAAACCTTCAAATAGGCTCATCAAGAAAAGAAGAGAGAGGACCCAAATAAACACAATCAGAAATGAAAGAGGAGAGATTACAACTGATACCACGGAAATAGAAAGGATTGTAAGAAATTACTATGCAGAACTGTATGCCAAGAAATTTGAAAATCTGGGTGAAATGGACAAATTTCTAGAAAAATATAATCTTCCAAAACTCAATGAAAAAGAAGCAGAAAACCTGAACAGGGCAATAACAGCAGATGAAATTGAAGCAGTAATCAAAAAACTCCCATTACACAAAAGCCCTGGACCAGATGGTTTCACAGGAGAATTCTACAAAGCTTTTAAGGAATAGCTAACCCCTATTCTTCACAGACTATTCCAAAAAATCCAAAAGGAGGGAAAACTCCCCAACTCTTTTTATAAAGCCAGCATCATCCTAATTCCAAAGTCAGATAGAGACACAACAAAGAAAGAAAACTACAGGCCAATATCGCTGCTGAACATAGACGCTAAAATCCTCAATAAAATATTGGCAAATCGCATCCAACAATACATCAAAAAGATCATACACCACGACCAAGTGGGATTCATTCCAGGGATGCAAGGATGGTTCAATATTCGCAAATCAATAAATGTAATACACCACATAAACAAAAGCAAAGACAAAAACCACATGAAAATATCAATAGATGCAGAAAAAGCTTTTGATAAGGTACAACACCCATTTATGATAAAGGTACTCAGAAAAATGGGAATAGAGGGAGCATTCCTCAATATATTAAAGGCCATATATGAAAGACCTACAGCCAACATCATACTCAATGGGCAAAAACTAAAATCTTTTCCACTAAGATCAGGAACAAGACAAAGTTGTTCACTTTCAACACTTCTATTCAATATAGTATTATAAGTTCTAGCCACAGTGACCAAACAAGAAATGGAAATAAAAGGCATACAAATCGGAAAGGAGGAAACAAAACTGTCATTGTTTGCAGATGACATGATAGTGTACATGGAAAATCCTATAGTCTCTACCAAAAAACTGCTCGAACTAATAAATGAATTTGGCAAAACAGCGGATACAAAGTCAATATCCAGAAATCAAAGGCATTTTTGTATACCAACAATGAAACAGCAGAAGCAGAAATCAAGACAAAAATCCCATTCGATATAGCAAAAACAAAATAAAATATCTGGGAATAAACCTAACCAAGGAGGTAAAAGACCTGTATGCAGAAAACTACACAACACTGAAGAAAGAAATCAAGGAAGACACAAATAAATGGGAACATATACTGTGTTCATGGATTGGAAGAATTAACATCATCAAAATGTCCATACTACCCAAAGCAATTTACAGATTCAATGCAATACCTATTAAAGTACCAATGGCATATTTCACAGACATAGAACAAACACTTCAAAAATTTATATGGAACCATAAACAACCCTGAATAGCAGCTGCAATTTTGAGAAAGAAGAACAAAGTAGGAGGGATCACAATACCTGATATCAAACTGTATTACAAGGCCACTGTAATCAAAACTGCCTGGTACTGGCATAAAAACGGGCACATAGACCAATCGAATAGAACAGAGCCCAGAAATAAACCCAAATCTCGACAGTCAATTAATATTCGAGAAAGGGGGCAATAACATAAAATGGGGTAAAGATAGCCTCTTCAACAAATGGTGTTGGGAGAACTGGACAGCTACATGCAAAAAAATGAAACTCGAGCACCAACTTATACCATACACCAAAATTAATTCAAGGTGGATAAAAGACTTAAATATAAGCCATGAAACCATTAAAGCCCTAGAGGAGAACAATGGCAGGAAAATCTCTGATATTCCACACAGCAAGATTTTTACTGATATGTCTCCTAGAGCAAGGGACATAAAGGAAAAAATAAACAAATGGGATCTCATCAAAATTAAAAGCTTCTGCATGGCTAAGGAAAACAGTATCAAGATACAAAGAGAAGCAACAGCTTGGGAAAATATATTTGCCAATGATACCTCAGACAAAGGTTTAATCTCCAAAATATACAAAGAACTCACTCGACTCCACTCAAAGAAGACAAGCAACCCGATTAAAAAATGGGCAGAGGACTTGAACAGACATTTCTCCAAGGAGGACATACAGAGGATCCAGAAACACATGAAAAGATGCTCAATATCACTAGCTATCAGAGACATGCAAATTAAAACCACAATGAGATACCATTTAACACCATTCAGAATGGCTATCATAAACAAAGAAACAAACAACAAGTGCTGGAGAGGTTGTGGGGAAAAGGGGACCCTAGTTCACTGTTGGTAGGACTGCAGACTGGTACAACCACTATGGAGAATAGTATGAAATTTTCTAAGAAAACTAAAAATGAACGTGCCTTTTGACCCAGGAATTCTACTATTAGGAGTACATCCTAAGAACCCTGAAACACCAATCCAAAAGAACCTATGCACCCCGATGTTCATAGCAGCACAATTCACGATAGCCAAGAGTTGGAAGCAACCTAGATGCCCATCAGTAAATGAATGGATCAAAAAACTATGGTACATTTACACAATGGAATTCTATGCTGCAGAAAGGAATAAGGAACTACTACCCTTTGCAACATCATGGATGGAACTGGAAAGCATTATGCTGAGCGAAATAAGCCAGGTGGTGAAAGACAAATACCATATGATCTCACCGTTAACAGGAATCTAAACAAAACAAACAAGCAAGCAAAATATTACCAATGACACTCAAATACGGAACAGGCTAACAGGGTCCAGAGGGGTAAGGGGAGAGAATCATAGGGGAAAAGGGGATGGACTCACATGAACAAGTATAAAGGACACATGGACAATAACTAAGGGTTGGGGGGCAGAAAGGGGAGGGAGGTGGGGAGCATGGGGCAGGGTGTGGGCAGGGTTGGGAATATAAGACAGAAAGCTGTACTTGAACAAGAATTAAATAAAAACATTATTTAAAAAAAAAGTTCCTCTTCTGGACTTCCAGTCAAGGTGGAGTCATAGGTGAACGTGCTTTACCTGCTTGTACAACTACAGAAAAAATTACAATTAGACCTTAAAGCAAATAACACCCATAATCATAAAAAAATCGAGTTTTATGAAAACCCAACAACCAATGATTTAAAAATGCCACATTCATGCAGATGGGTAGGAAGGGTGGAGACATGGAGACAGGCAAAGAGGCACTGCAATGTGGTGTGGCGTGGAGAAGTGGGAGAACGGGTGGTCCCACATTCATATGTGGTGGATAAAAATTGGGAGGGATACCTTAGCAGCGAGGGATCCCAGCCCAAGGCCAGACCACATAGCCCAGGGTTCAAGCACCAGGAAGACAAATCACCAAAACTTCTGGCTGTAAAAACCCTTGGGGGTTGGGCGGGAGAAAAAAACGTGGAATTTTCAGGAGACTCTACATAGAGGACCTGCACAGACTTAGACCTTACGCACACCCATCCCCTCAGGGATTCAGCACCAGGGTAACAGTTGGAAGGGCACCAGTGGCATATGGGGAGCAAGCAGCCCAAGCCCAAAGCCTCTAACTACTGTGGCAGACTGCCTCACACAGTGTCCTTCAGGCAACAATGATGACCGCAGGAAAATGTCCTTGTTTCTCCTACTTGAAACCAGCTATAAAGCCAGCAGTTCCCCTGCTTGGGTTCTGAGCATTGTCCTATCTCTGAGCCTTTCTTCACACAGAGACACAAAGCAGTGAAACAAGTTGCCTTGTACTGGCAACTACCTAAGGCTCCACCACACACAATTTACAAGTGCCTTTTGTACAATAAGCCATGTTACTAAGACAGGAAGTCAAAGTAGCTCTACCTAATACATAGGAACAAATATAGGGAGGCTGCCAAATTGAGGAGGCAAGGAAATATGGCTCAAATGAAAGAACAGAACAAAACCTGAGAAAAAGAACTAAATAAAATGGGGGTAAGCAACCTATCAGATGCAGAGTTCAAAAGACTGGTGATCAGGATGCTCAAAGAAATCACTGAGTATGGCAACAGTATAGAAAAGACCCAGGAAGAAATGAAGGTTACATTAAGTGAAATAAAGAAAAATATAGAGAGAACAACAGTGGAAGGGATGAATCTGAGATTCAAATCAATGATTTGGAACATAAGAAATAAGCATTCAAGAAGAACAGCAAGAAGAAAAATAATTTAAAAAATGAGAATAATATAAGGTGCCTCTGGGACATCTCCAATCCTACCAACATCTGAATCAGGGATGCCAGAAGGAGAAGAGGAAGAGCAAGAAACTGAAAACTTATTTGAAAAAATAATGAAAGAAAGCTTCCCTAATTTGGTGAAGGAAACAGACATGTAAGTCCAAGAAGAACAGAGTCCCAAACAAACTGGACCCAAAGAGGACCACACCAAGACCACAGAATTCAAATGCCGAAGGTTAAAGATAAAGAGGGAATATTAAAAGCAGCAAGAGAAAAGCAATGAGTTACCTACAAAGAAGTTCCCATAAGACTGTCAGCTGATTTCTCAAAAGAAACTTTGTAGGCTAGGAGGGACTGGCAAACAGCATTTCAAATGATAAAAAGCAAGGAACTACAACCTAGATTGCTCTATCCAACAAAGCTGTCATTTGGAATGGAAGGGCGGATAAAGTGCTTCTCAGACAAGGTAAAACTGAAGGAGTTCATCATTACCAAGCCATTATTGCATAAAATGTTAAAGGGACTTACTTAAGAAAAAGAACATCAAACTATGAACACTAAAATGACAACAAATTCACAACTATCAACAATTGAATCTAAAAGTCAAACTAAGAAAACAACCAGAATAAGAACAAAATCATAGATATGAAGATCATGCAGAGGGTTATCAGCTGGGAAGGAGATGGGGGAGGATAGGGGAAAAGGGGCAGAGATTAAGAAGCATACTTTGTAGGTACAAAATAGACAGGGGGGGACTTCTGCCGAGATGGAGGCGTAGGTGGAAACACTGTGCCTCCTCCCATAACCAATTGTAAAGTTAACAAAGTTTCAGTAACAAAAACGCAGCCAAAACACAGAAAATTGAACTATACCGAAGTCCGACAACAGCGAACCGTTCAGCCACACTGGTAAGAAGGGTGGAACCAGCAGCAGAGTGGGGTTGGGCAGGAAAGATCCGTCGATCCAGGTGCTTAGGCAGCCGTGGGTGGATGCCAGGTGTGGGGTAGCAACAGGCAGACCCAGTGAGGGCGCAAGTCGGCAGGCTGACAGCGGTCACATATTCGCGCACAGATAAACCAGTGAAGGAGAGAGCAGTGAGACAGATTGCGCAGGCCTCAGTGGCGGGAAGCAGCAGAAGGGACCCTCATTGCTCCTCTCTGATCCTGCCCCCACATACAGTGTCACAACCCAGTGACTGAGTTGCCCTGCCTGGTGAACACCTAGGGCTCTGCTCCTCATATGTAACAGGTGCGAACAGACCAAAATATGGCTCAAGAAGAACTCAAAGCCCCAGAGCCCACAACTCTAAGCAACCAAGAAATAGCCAACCTATCACATGCACAGTTCAAAACACTGGTGATCAGGATGCTCACAGAACTGGTCGATTTTAGTAACAAATTAGAGGAACAAATGAAGGCTAAACTAATTGAAATTAAGGGAAATGAATAGGAAACCAATAGTGATGGAAAGGAAACTGGGACTCAAATCAATGGAGTGGACCAGGAGGAAGAAAAAAATGACCAAACAGAAAAATATGAAGAAACAAGAATTCAAAAAAATGAGGAGAGGCTTAGGAACCTCCAGGACATCTTTAAACACTCCAACATCCGAATTATAGAGGTACCAGAAGGGGAAGAGGAAGAGCAAATGGAAAACTTATTTGAACAAATAATAAAGGAGAACTTCCCCAATCTGGCAAAGGAAATAGACTTCTAGGAAGTCCAGGAAGCTCAGAGTCCCAAAGAAGTTGGACCCAAGAAGGAACACACCAAGGCGTATCATAATTACATTAGCCAAGATTAAAATGAAGGAGAGAATCCTAGAAGCAGCAAGAGATAAGGGGACAGTCACCTACAAAGGAGTTCCCATCAGACTGTCAGCGGATTTCTCAAAAGAGACCTTACAGGCAAGAAGGGGCTGGAAAGAAGTATTCCAAGTCATGAATGGCAAGGACCTACATCCAAGATTTCTCTATCCAGCAAAGCTTTCATTTAGAATGGAAGGACAGATAAAGTGCTTCTCAGATAAGGCCAAGTTCAAGGAGTTCATCATCACCAAGCCCTTATTATATGAAATGTTAAAGGGATTTATATAAGAAAAAGAAGATAAAAAATATGAACAGTGAAAGGACAGCAACCTCACAGTTATTAACAACCACACCTAAAACAAAAGCAAACTAAGAGGACAGCTAGATCAGGAACAGAACCATAGAAATGAAGAACACATGGAGTGTTAGCAACAGGGGAGTGGGAGGAGGAGAAGATGCAGAAAATAAGTAGTATAGACGGTAGGTAGAAAATAGATAGGGGGGAGGGCAAGAATAGTAGGGGAAATATAGAATCTAAAGAACTTGAGACGTGGACATAAAGTAAAGGGGGGAATGGTGGGGGAGGGGGTGTGCAGGGTGGAGGGGAATGAAAGGGGGGATTAGAACAACTGTAATGGCATAATCAATAAACTATATTAAAAAATAGACAGGGGGTGTTAAGAACAGTGTAAGAAATGGAAAAGCCAAAGAACTTACATAGATGACCCATGGACATGAACTAAGGGGGAAGGGATTGCTGGATGGAAAGCAGATCCAGGTGGAGTGGGGCAAAAGGGGGAAAACTAGGACAACTGTAATAGCATGAACAATAAAATACATTTTTTAGAAAAGTTATTCTTTCCTTTTCACTACAGCTTGAACCCTTTCAGGCTGCTTCCATGGGAAAAGCCTCCAGCCTTACAGAGAAGGGTGCTGGTGGTGGAAGAGGAGGAGAAGAAAGAGGAGAAAGGGGAGGAAGGGCTGGCATGGTTTGTGAGTGCCACGGCCAGTCAGCAGGGCTCTGAGTGCCCACCTGCTTCTTCACGCCTGAGGCACCTGAGTCCTGGCTCGGGTACAGCATATAAATGGAACTTCTCCACTGTGAAAAGAAACTCCTGAAAATAGATTCAGCCTCTGCTGCTAAAGTGATGTGATGATTTACAAAGTCAAACCCAGAGACTATCCAAGTGCGGATGGGGTGGCTATGTGTTCCCTGCTCATGGGAGAGTTGTAAAGGCATGGGCATTTTTAAAAAAGTGTATTCAACATTCTAATACCATGTTAACTATTATTTTCACACTAGAAACTAAAAACAGGTAGTTTAGCAGTTTAGGGCTATGGCAAGATTTTTGATCTTGGCATTATTGACATTTGGGGGCTGATAATTCTGTTGTGGGGGGGGGCTCTGTGCTGTAGGATGTTTAGCAACATCCCTGGCCTCTACCCACTAGATGCCAGTAGATCTCACACTCTCTTGTGACAATTCAAAATGTTCCCAGTCATTGCCAAATGTCTCCTAGGTGGTAAAATCACTGTGGTTGAAAACCACAAAGTTATGGTTAAAAGTAAAACTCTAGCACTGGGACCCTGCTTAAAGCCCCCTACTGCATTGTAATCCTGAACTTTACTCAATATCTCCAAGTCCTGCACTCCTTATCTGTGAAATGAAGATGATATGATATGTATGCTTTGCAGCATAAAAAAGATTAAGAAACATCTACATGAGGACTTAACACCGGGTTCCATCTAAAATGCTTCACAGCTGTTAGCTATATTAATGACTTCACTTGTTTGTTGCCTTGAGGAGGTACAGAGGATAGTTAACGGACAGGAGTGTGAGAGTGCAAACCACCATAAACACTGGTGGTGTAGGGCTGTGAGAGTTTTGTTTAGTTGTTTTTTTCTAAAGCATGTCATTGCTGGTCCTGAGTTGCTTTAAAGTTCAGTTCATTAGGCAACTAAATGAGTTCAGTCTTTAAGCATTATTTTTTTAAATTTTGGAATGGGAAAAACTGGTAAGGAAGAAACTATTCAATGTTCAATTTAATAATACATTTCATATGTGCTAAAAAAGCATGTCTTCTTTAAAAAACTTGAGAAACACTGATCTGAACCTTTGCTGTTGAAAGCTGAGTTGCAGAGGATCTTGGTTCTACAAGGAGGAGGAAAAGCAATGAGCAGGAGGAAGAAAAGGTGAGACTGCCTGTCTTGGCAGGGCACCCTAATCTTATAATGGCAGATTTTGAAGTTGTTTGGGCTGAGGCTGGCTGTTGCTGACCAGTGAGTGCCCTGGATGCAGTGGGTGCCACCTGAGCTGGACAGCTGTGGAGACGGAAGCAAACAACGAAAGTGAGTAAAAGATGACTTTTCAAGATGCTCGTGGCAGTTATCAGACCCTGCCCACTTTGGCTTCATCTGCTGATGTCTCTCTGGAGCACCCTTGCCATCAGAGAAAGACCTGAGCTTTGTGTCAACTCTCTTTTATCGGCCAAGATTAAGACCAAGAGCCCCTCCTTCTCCTTCAAGAGCTTTTATTTTATGGAGGGAAATACAGAGCACTGGTTACGTGTGCAGATGAGAAAGCCCCACTTAGCCATTCCCTGGCTCTGGGACCTTAAACTCTTTGGTCCTTAGTTTATCATCTAAGGGGAGAGCAGCTATAATTGTTGTTTATTGTAGTTCACCTGTTTTTTCCACTTCAGTCCTTAGTTATAACGGTATCAACAATATGTGGGTCTTGAGAATATTCCACATCTCTGTTGATGATGAAAACAATAAACGTGTTTGAGTGTTTAATATGATCTTGGCTTTGTTTTCTCATTTAACCCTACAACAGAGTTGTTATAGGTGAGGACATCCAGGCTTAAATAGTTTAGGTAATTTGCTCAAGGTCACAGAGCTGGTAACAGACAAAGCCAAGAGTTCACCAGGGGCCTGACTTTTGAGACTATCACCTTAATGGTGATTTCCAGGTGCTCTGAAAAGGATTAGGTAGAGCAAAGACGTTACTAGAGAGCATTACATATGTTCATAAATGAGTGCTCTTTCCCTCAGGATGTGTGCTACTTCACAAGAGGAAGAAAGGGTCAAACTCGGGCACTAGAGCTATCCACAAATCATTCTGCAAGTTAGAAACACATGCACCCAAAGGAGAATCTGGGCTTAATACAATGCTTGTCAATTTTGTCTGCTCTGTAGAATTACTGGGGAGCCCAAGGCATCCCCTCATCCAGGCCAAATCTCAGAGCAGTTAAATTGGAATCTTGGGGTGGGGCCCAGGCAAGGGTATTCCTTTATGCTCCCAGATGATTTCATGTGTCACTAAGATTGGGAACCAGTGTATGAGTATTTCAGCATCCACCTTACATTGTTCCAATAGGTGCCCCCCAAAACCTCTTTCTTAAGAGAGATGAAAAAGACTTGGTGGCCATTTTCTTTAGAATACCTGCAAAGTATTTACTCTAAATCTCGTGAGTTTGAGGTAGGAATTCCCAAAGATTCAGATCTTTGAAGGCTAGCTGAAAGTCCTTTGTAATTACAGTAAAACCCATCTGGGGAAAATGACAACTGTTCGACCTTTCTGCTAAGGACCAATGGACGCATCCAAAGAGTCCTGGAGGATGTTTGCCATGGCTAATAGTGGCTAATTTGTGCAATAAAAAAGAAGGGGGTTTATGAATAATACTTCTGTTTAGACATGTGTTTTCAAGGCTTACTGTTTATTTAAGGAAAAATTTTTGCTTTAATCAGATTTATATATTAGTTGCTTGGCTAGCCAGGATACCTGGGGTAAAATTCAAATGTACCACATATATGAAATCCAGGATATAACCAAGTCAGAAATCACTGGAAGGAAAAATAAGCCACAGCAATAGAAAGATCAACAGAAAGAGTTCACAGATTTTTTTTTTTTAACAAAACATTTCTGGTTTAAATGGCATGTCCTCCCCCCGCACTTTCCAACACATATGATATTTTTAAAAAGATTTTATTTATTTTTTAGAGAGAGGAGAAGGAACTGGGAAAAAGGAGAGAAACATCAATGTGTGGCTGCCTCTCATGCAGCACCTATAGGAAACCTGGCCTGCAACCCAGGCATGTGCCCTGACCAGGAATCAAACTGGTGACCCATTAGTTCACAGGCTGGCACTCAATCCACTGAGCCACACCAGCTAGTGCAGATATTTTTGATGTAATGCTTCCTTGTACTTTTGCATTTGCTTCCTAAACCCACTCTGCCATTCTTCTGTCTTTTCCCTACTTTCAGACACCCCAGTGAAAAAGCAGACCAGGATAGTGCTCTCAGAGGGATTTGAGGAGGTTGAATTTGAGCCAGCAATAAAATGTGAGGGTTTCACAGCTCTAAATATAGAGCTCTCTCCCCCTTGACAACTACACTCTCATTACACTGGCCTGCTTTCAGTTCCTGGAACTGTACAAGTTCTCTGTTGCCTCAGGGCCTTTGTACATGCTACTCCTAAAGCCTATAATTTCCTTCCTTCCCTCCTCTTGCCCTTTGCAAGGTCAAGTCCTTCTTATACAATTTTTAGCTTAAATATCATTTCAGAGAGCTTTCTTGACCATATTTTTATGTACTGAATCCTCCATGTCCTTTACACCTTACCTTGCTCATTTCTTTCATAGAACTCATCACAAACTGTCCAAACTTATAACATGTGTGTTATAGTCTCTGCTAAATTATAATCCGTTTCCACTTTGTTCTCCCCTGAAATCTGTGCCAATGGCTATCTTTCTTACTCTCTGGCTTCTAGTTGGGTCTGACTCATGGGAGAATATTGGAGTGCAGAAAGTGAGCCACCCCTACTCCACGTCATGACATCAGGCTGCAGGTTGGCTATAGTTCTCTAGCTAAGGCCCCAGTTCCCACCCAATGGCCCTTCTTCACTAGGCTTTCTTTAATTACCCTTTGAATGTGAACTCTCTTTCTTGCTGGGGCCCTGGTCCACACAGGACTGGGTCTGATTGTTCAATGTATACTTCGCAAGTAGCAGAGTACCTGGAACATGGTAGGCACTCAATAAGTATTTGTTGAATAAATGAATCCAAAATAACTGAGAATCAAGATTTTTAAAAATGTCTTTCTCTTGCCCTGGTCATTGTGGCTCAGTTGGTTGGAGCGTCATTCCGTAATCCAAGTGTTGGTTCAATTCCCGGTCAGGGCATATACCTAGGTTGCTGATTCATTCCATGGTTCAGGCATGTACATTCCCCAGTATAGGTATGTACAGGAGGAAACCAATTGTTTCTCTCTCTCCCTTCCTGTCTCTCTAAAAGCAATGGAAAAATGTCCTGAGGTAAGGATTTAAAAAAATGTCTTTCTCTTCTCTAGTCTTTTTGCTTCCAAAAAGTCTTGTCTCAAACTCTGGTGTAGAAAACAGATAAACAGGGGTGTTGGGATGCTGGTGGGTGGGGGAGACACACCAACACAACTCTCTTTTAAATGGCAACTCTAGAAACCCAGCACATTAGAGAGATTTTGCAGAGAGGGGATGCCATAAGGGAGGATGTGGTATCTTACGCAATTTCTGCAACTGAGGCACGCGGGATCAGGGGCTGGGGCTGAGTGCATAATGCTCTGGGGAAGGCTTTGGGTTTAGCTGTGGGATGACAGTGGGGGTTGTGGGGCAGGAAGGGGATGCCACTTCTGTGAAACCATTAAGAGTGTTTAAAATTATCCTTTTGTAGCAATTCTGGGGCTTGGAGTAAACCTGGAATAAAAAGTGTCCTCCAATCTGAGGTGTTCCAACCAACATTGCCAGATCAAGGTGTGCTGTTCAGATGCCCCTACAACAAAGCCCCCCACAATAAGAAGCTTCAGAGGGCAGAAAAGACAGAGGAAGCCTCTGCTTCTTGGACAGCCTTAATTCTGAGCAAAAAGAGAGCCACAAGGGACAATGAATGTGCAGGTGACAGAAAGCCCTGACATCTGCTGGTCACTGTTCACTCAAGGACGATGGTCTTTGGGTGGCATCGAGCAGAGCTTTAGGAGAATGTCGGGGCCAGGCTGGAATTCCTCTCCTTGCAGAGAAGCCAAGTTTGAAACAGACCTGCAGACAATGGTTTGACTGGGCTCCATTCTGGATCCTTCCACTGTACCCGCCCATTGTCTTTCCAGCTCAGGCCCCAAGCTCCACTGGCCTGTTTCTCATCCACAGACTCAAAGAACAAATTAACTCCTTTAAACTGTGGCAAATGGGAATTATCTGAGAAGTTAATTGATACTGGAGGGAGGAGGGAATAGTGAACGAAAGGTGGAGGTCGGGGAGCTGCCAGTCTGCTTTCTCATACAGGGAGGCCAGGCTCCATTAGCACTGATAGTTGTTACATGGGTATAATTAGGCCACAGATTCTGGGAGCCTCTTGTAGTTCAGACAGGCTGGAAATTGAGATTCAGGGAGAAAGGGCTCATCTTTCTTGCTGCAAGCATTGCTCAAGATGCAAGGGGGAGTTTCCCCAGTGGTGGGTGTGATGTCGGTCTGGATCACGGACATGGACAAAACTGCCCAACGTTGCGGCCATCCATTGGTTCCAGACCTGTCCCATACACCCCTGTATACTATAATGTCTCCCATACATCCCTGTCTATTATGATTTTTGTGCTCCATTCAATCCACCTTCTCTCTGGCAAGTGAGCAATGGGGTGAGAAAGAATTAAAAGGAAGGTGGCAGGGGGTCAGCACTTCGGGGTACCTAAAATAGGAGTAATAACACTTCTCAAATATTGAGTTTGCCAAGTGCCAGGCATGCAATTAAGTGCCTTCTGCACATTACCTCATGCTTCACAACAGCCCCATGTGGCAGACATTACATTTATGCTCAAGGAAGCCGAGGACCTGAGAGATTTAAGCCAATTGCTAGAGAGGTGGTGAGATTTCAACAAGATCAGTTTGACCCTCAAATAATAAACCATAATGTTTTCTGCAGCTAAGGTCACATCTAGAAGTAAAAAGTCTTTCAGCTGCAGAGGGGGCTCCTGAAATGCCCCTCCAGGCAGGTCCTTCACATGACACCACGCCCTCCTCTGATATGGTTCTCAATGGCTTCAATAGGGGTCGATGATATCCAGTTCTCAACTTTGGCACTGCTGGTCTATGAGGCTGGACAATTCTCTACTCAGAGGGAAAGGTGCTGTCTTGTACATTGTAGGATATTTAGCAGCACCCCTGACCTCTACCCACCAGAAGTCAGTAGCACCCTGCACCCCAAATAGTGACAACCAAAAATGTCTTTAAACATTGCCAAATGTCCCCTCAGTGGCAAAATCAGCACCCCTCCCACTCTACCCTGCTCTGCCTCTGCTGAGAACAACTGATGCAGACCACCCCAATCACACTGGGCAGTGTTTACCAATGAGTGTGCATCTAAGGTAAAGGGAGGTGCACAGTGATCTTTTCACCTAAGACCCAGTATCCAAATATAAAGAAAGAAATAAAAAGGATGAGTTATTCTAGGCTGCTCTCCCCTCCTCTCCCTTCCAGCTCTGAGCTCAATCTGCTCCCAAAGAAGACACAAGGAAACCCCGAAATGGACTTCTTTGCCTTTTAAAACCAGCACTTGTGATTTGAAAGACAGCCATCAGGAAGTCTACTCCTGCTGGGATGAGAAATCCTGGCAAGATCCAGACTGCTTGCTGCTAGATAGTATAGAATCATCGCCAGGGACACTGCAAAAACAGTCAGAATAGGAAGTCCCCGCAGGTGTCCTTGGATTGATAACGCCCTCAGGGAAGCAGATCTGACCGGGCAGGACAACTGACTCCAAGAAGCAAGAATCCCTTACACTGCCCACTGCTGAATCAAGGGTTTGCTCCAAGAAAAGACCCAGAGAACAGAAATGTACAGGAGGACAGTTTCTACTCCTTGGTGTAAGGAGCAAAATGAACTTATTTTTGCCCCATCCTTTGTGCATGAGAAAAATAAGAGAAAAAAAGAAGACAGGAGCTGGATAGCTTGCAAACTGGAACACCAAGCCCCTGGGTGGCTGAGATTGTAGAAAGGCTATTTTCTGGAACAGAGAAAAAGAATGGGGGAGGTATGCCCACTAAAGTGGGCACTAAAGCTAAAGCTAAGTGAATAGGGAATTCAGCATGACATTTTTAAGCTGTTAAAGGTTTTACAGCAAAAAAAAAAAAAAACCCACAAAAAACCAGTAAGCTTTTTATTAATAATTTTGTGTTGTAAAATAAAGACTTTATCTTCTAGATGGTTTGCCTCCTGTTTGTACAGCCTGATTTGCAACAGCTTCTCCCAGAAACATGTCAGGGTCTGGTTTTGACTTGGGAAGGCCAGGCTGCAGAAGATACCCCGCAGAACCGGGCTAGGAAAACACACATGCACGCACACACACAGCCAGCCTCCTGTGTGCTCAAGGCAATGGTGATAAAAAAATTGGGGGGGGGGCTGGTGAAAATTATTCTAGATTAAACAAACAACACACCAACCAACTTCAAATTCTTATCAAACTTTTGGTTTCATGCCTTAGATTTTCACACTGATTCAGAACTGAAACATGTCCTACTTAACAATTAAAGTGTCTTGCTATCCACTTTTTCTAATTCAGTCAGTGACAATATTGAAAGCACTCGATGAGTATTACCCTTTTTCATACTTAATCCATACTATGTAATTAAGGAATACACAAACTATATATTTCAGATAATATGCTCTTGACTCAATAAGATGCTATTTACTACACCAAGAGCCATTTGATATCAGAGACATCTTCAGAGCTTTTCAGAACAAGCATCATCTAATTTTTCTTTTGTCTAAACAGGAGTCTGAACTCAGAGCAAGGAGAGATGAAAGTTCTAACCATAGATGAGATGAACAGTATGGTTTGATCACTCAGGCAATATGGTGAGGAGCCTAGCTTTCTCTAGGTCAGTGGGCCTTAGACTTAGTGCGCCTAAGAAGTCTTTGGGGCAGTTGTTAGAAATGCTAATTCCCACGTCTGAGAGACCTGAGAGATTCTGTTTGTGAATCTGGGATGGGGCCCAGGAATCTGCATTGTTGACAAGCATCCCAGATGAATCCAATGTAGGTGGTCCTTGGATTACTCTAAAGGATGGAGCGGAGGGGTGACTGATTACATGGAGAAATACACTCCAAAAGCTGGTTCTAGGTGGCTAGTACTAGAAAGTGTGGTTTTAATCACAAATTTTCCAATGCTCTGCTTGTCCTTGCTCCACACATTTGTAATTAAGGAACACATTATGTCCTTAAGCAAGGACACATTGTCCTTGCTCCACACATTTCATGTGTGGATCGAAGATGGGCAGTTACGACAGGAGATGGTTTGCACAGAACCACTGATAGACCTCGCATGCCACCAGAACACTTCATGGAGATGCCAAAGTTGCTCTTTCAAGTGGCTGAGCTGAGGTAGTCAAGGACCTGATAGCCACTGAGCCAAAATATTTAGAAGGTTTCATGATGTTTATAAGGAGAAAGAGAGTAAAAAGTGACATTTTGTTGAAGAATTCAAAGGAAGTCAAAATTTAAACACAAATCAATTTGGAAATTGCCTAAATATCCAAGAGCTGTGGTAACATCCATTCAACTGAATATTATTTCAGTCATTAAAATGATGCTTACAAAAGCTATGAAAATAAGCTGGAATGCAAATGAAGAAATTCAGGAGGGAAAATACTCAGTATGTTCACAATTCAAAAAAAAAAAAAAAAACCTCACCAGAATATAGAAAACAAAACTTGAAAATACACCAAAATATTAACACCAGTCAAGTGATGAGAGTTTGGATATGTTTTCCCTGCCTCTATCTTTTCTCTCAATTTTTCTCTTCTACATTTTTCCAACTGCCAATATTAGAAAAATTCAAGGACCTAGACGCCTCAGAATTTTTCAGAGTACCTGAGGTAAAAAATTGAAAAAAGATGATACTTGGTCTTTTTAAACCCTTCAAGGTGGTTTTCTAACTTGCACTGCTGAAGAGAAAGCAGAAGCCCATGAGAGCCTAGATGTTTTTATTAAGCTCCATTTTTAATGTACTTACAAATTGTAATAAAGGTGACTATACATTATGCACCCCCCCAAAAAAAAAACAAAAACAAAAAAAAGAAAAAAATCAAGTGGTCAAGAGTGCTCTCATTTCCTTTTTGTGAGATCTCCAAACTCAAAGGTTCTAAGTGCTTTACATGCATTCTTTTAAAATCTACTCTATATAATCTTTCATCAGTCTAAAGCACTCATGGCCCACCAGCCTTCACCTTGGACCCATTTTTCCAGTGTTGCTTTTTCAGTAATAGAATGAATAATATCAGCAATCTTTTCTCTCCTGTCAGCAACCATGGTTATTTACTCTGGGCACAGGCAACTGTTCACGCCCAAGGAGGTTATAAATACACCTCCTGAATGATTATTGGAAACCAGGACAATGGAAAATTTTCTCTGAACCCAGAAAATGTCAGTGAGGCCATAACAAGTGTCAGGAGTGTATAGCCACCTGGGCTGGACCCTCTCTTGTCTGTCCACTGTGTTCTTTTTCGCCTGGTTCTGAGAATATCTTCTGCTTCCCCACACAACAGTAAATGAACCCAGGGAGAGAAAAGAGGAACAAACAGCTTCTCCTATGATTTGCAGTCTGCTGGTTTCACCTGACCCCCTGTGAGCCTGGTTCAGAGCCATTAAATACCTATGAGAGGACACAGCTTCCTTGAGGAGCACAGAGGAAGTTACCCTGTGGGACAATTCAGAAGATATTCCCAATTCACATCCTCAGCACTGACTGGAGACAGTGGGATATCCAATCTGATCCTCCAAAACACCTCCTTGTGGTCTGAAGGACCCCCATTAAAGTCACCAGAGGAACATGCTCCAAAGACCAGGACTTTGACTCCAGAAAACCATGGCTACTGTACATAGCGCATGTTTGATGTCAAGTTCAAATGGTGGGGTTTCTGGAGGAAGGAACCAGATCAGGGGAGTCAGCCACAGATGGGTGGGATACCCACAGTTCAGTAGTAGATATGTGTGGTTTTTACCTCTTTGCAGCACAATTCCTCTTCCTTTGAAGATACTACCTCAGTTTCCCTTTCAGAAGTAACCCCCATCTCCATTCTCAATCCCAAGGCAATTTTTTGGTCCTGAACCACTGCCTGGTTCCCAGGATGGGCATGTGACTCAGGCCTGGCCAATAAGAGCAATCATCCCTGGCCACAAGAGTAAGTTTAACAATTGTTAGGTGACCCAAGTCAGGCAAATGCAACTTCATTCTGAGACTTTTGGAGACACTACTAAGAAAGAGGAGTTCCCGTTCACCCACCCCCATACTAAGGAATGTTAGCCAGGAGCTGCTGAGAGCAGGAGGCCCCTGCTCTGAGGCCCCTGGGAGGAGTCTGCCTGAGAAGGAAGCCAGTGTGGAGGAAGCAGGAAGCTGAGTCATGAAGACATCAGTCCTGTTGACACGTGCACTCAGCCAGGCCTGGAACCAAAAACCTGTGGATGTCAGTTACTTGATTTAAAAAATATCGAGCCCTGGCTGGTGTAGTTCAGTGGATTGAGCATGGCCTGTGAAGCAAAGGGTCACTGGTTCCATTCCCAGTCAGGGCACATGCCTGGGGTACAGGCCAGGTCCCCAGTAGGAGACACATGACAGGCAACCACACATTGATGCTTCTCTCCCACTCTTTCTCCTTCCCTTCCCCTCTCTCTAAAAATAAAGAAAGAAAATATTTAATAAATAAATAAATAAATAAATAAAAAATACCACATTTGTTTACACAAGTTGGAGCTGGGATTCTGATACTTGTAAATAAGAGTTATGCAATTCCTGTGAACAAAAACAATCCTTATGCATTTACAAAGTAGTTCCCAGGCTGGCCCATGGGCCAACTGACAGGATTCAAGTTGAGTGGGAGATTCTCAAATCTGTAAAACCAGATTGGGCCACACACTTTCCTCCGTGGTGGAAGTGAGCAAGAAGGTCTGAGGTGTGGCCATTCAACCAACAGTTTAAATAAAGACACTAGGTTAGAGGATGGATATCCAAGTTATGCAGAATAGGAGAAATATTCCTGCCCCCAATTAAATATAGAAATGTTTTGCATTCCAAGGACTAAAAGCCATTTCAGACATTCTTGGTGCAGTGAGCCTGTCCAGATCCCTACGCTGCCATTTTCTCATTCTTTCCCACTTTGCCAGCAATGTTGAAAACTCCCCCAGCCCCCGACAATCAGTGGCACTCAGGGTTGCATAACCAAGTTTCTCTTGTCAAGGAGTGCAGGTGATGCGTGTTAAAGGTGTGGACTTGCCACAGCAATGCAAAACAGTTCCAAGTGGGCATCGGGCCCTTCCAGACTCCTGTCCCTGCTGTGTCTGTGCATACCCAGGTCAATGACACATGTACTCTCAGTGGATGCTGACCTGGGTCAGAAGTCACAGAGTGGGCACACTTTTATCCATTTTTATGTTTTCAAATTCATCTCCTTTCTCCCAGAACCCGGCCCCCAGGGGCACTGGGAATCTCTGTGAATGTCCTCTCCTAAGTCACCATTATCCTCTTATTTCGGTCTTCCCTCTTTTAACACCTTGGGCACTGCCATCTTCACCTTTTCCCTGGGCTGCCTCCTAATGGGTCTCCCTGTATCAGCACTTGCCCTCTCTCAATGAATTCCTCACGTGTCAGACAAAGCCATCTTTTAAAAAAGCAAATCTGATCCTGTTACTTCCCCTCCCTGTTTGGCTTGAAACTTCAAGGGCTTTCCATTGTCTTTGGTGAAAAGACTCAAACGCTTATCCTGAATGCTTTTCTACCATCTAACCCCTCCTGTTCTTCCCAGTTTAGTGTTCTCTGTGCTCCATCCACCCAGCAATGGGGCCTCCTTTCAGTTCTTTATTCTTGCTATACCACAGGACCTTTGCAGATGCTGCTCTTGCTGCCTGGAATGCTCCTTCCCTTATCCCTTAAGCATCACTTTTTCAGGATGCCACATCTGACCTCCCTTTTTTGCCACATCTGACCTCCCTTTTTCAGGATGCCACATCTGACTTGGCTATCTCTCTCTTTGTATACCCTCCTACCCTACACTTATCACAGATTTATGCAATTTTATGTTATACTATTAGTATAACAATACAATACTATTAACCTCCACTAGACTGTGAGGTACAGGAAGACAAGGCCCATGTCTACTTTGGCTCAGCACTGCACCCACAGTACTTTGCAAAGGCTATGGCACCAACTAATAGTAATAACAGCTAGTATTCATCAAACACTGAAAAGGGTATTGGACACTGTCCTAAATTCTTTATATGAGTTAACTCATTTGGTTCCCACAACAAACCTAGAAGCCACTGTTGCCATTCCACTTCAAAGATGAGGACACTGAGTCATAGAACAGATAAGCTAGCTGCCCAAGGTTATCTATTTCCAACTCATTCACTCTGTCGTTACTCACAGGGTAGGCACTCAGTCACATTTGCTGGCCAGCTGAATGAATGAATGAATGAATGAACGAAGATAAACCACCTTCTCCTTTTCCTCATTCCCACCCACACCTGCATTCCCTTCTTCCAGGTGCCGGCTCTCCCTGACCCAACCACTCCTTATTGAATCCGGCTGATCCTCAAGGAACAGCCGCATCCCCAGCCTCAGCACTGCACCCCAGGGCCCTTCTCTGGGGATCCACTGACAGTTTCCAGCTCTCCTGTGCTGTGGCCTCTGCCTGTAGTGATTGGTCCCAATTCCAAGTCCCCAGTTTGTGACTTGAACCCTGACCCTAATGTGCACTACAGCCTTAGTCTCTTCCCCATTGGTGCCCTCTGCTTGAGGCCAACCCCTGGATTGGCACTTGTCTCCTTTGCCTTTCCTGCCTCTGGCCTGGGCACATCCTCTGGGACGGCCAGCTCTGCTTCCTGCTGTTCAACCCTCACTTGACACGGGAGCTCTCAAGCTTCCCGCTAGCCCTTCCAGAGCCACATGGACACACCAACAAATCAGCTGCCATAGGGAGAGGAGTCCTTGTCCCTTCAGACTGGGTCGTGGTGCAAATCTCCTGATTGCAATCATGACCCTTCCTGTGAGGATGTATCCCAGAATGGTATGGTGAGCGTGGGGAGGCGACAACTTCTTTGAACTTTAGTGTACTCATCTGTAAAATGGGCATAATAAATCAGACTTATCTCACGGGGTTGTTGGAAGGGTGTCAGCCATGTTGTATGTGAAATTTTTCGCACGTTAGGTCACTGTCAGTGGTCTATTATGAGTAGCATCAGTTATTGTCATCCTCATCATCGTCTACCTCTGCTATGGTATCACGGCTAAGGGCACAGGGTCTGGAGGTAGAATACCCATGTCTGAATACTCCCCCTTCACTTCTAACCTGTGTGGCCTGTGTCTTACTTATGTCACCTGTAAAATAGGGCTAACAACTCTACCTACCTCATAGGGATGCTGTGAATTAGTGCACATAAGGTACTCAGAACTATACCATGATAAACACCTAATCATATTAGTTGTTGTTGATGCCGTTGTTATTACTATTTTGAATACTGTGATCATCTAAGCTGCCAGCTGCTTTAGAGTCGCAGTTAGGGAATGGCAGGGTAAAGAACTTCTGCAAGGGCTCCACACAGTGCTGGTGTACATGGTGAGTGTGCCTGGCTGACTCACCCCCCGTGAGCATAAGGGATGGACTGTGTTTTCCAAGGAGGGACGGTACACTCCCAGTTCTAACCAGATCAGGAGGTGTTGCAGCCCACATCTGAGGCTGGCAAGCCACTGGGGTGATGTGTTTTTCCGGATCTGTTTTAAGAAAAAAATGGTGCCCACAAAAAATTCATGCTTCATGCCAAATTAAACACTACAGACTTATTCAAAAACATAAGTTGCTGACCATGGGGGAAAAATCCATTATCCTGAAATCTAGCTTTCACCAACGGATCAAGGTGTTTTGACTAAGCCTTTTGTGACATGTATGTTACTCACAGACTGAGATTCTAGGATTTAAAGATACACAGTTCAGAACACTTCCTTCTCAAAAGACTGATGAATTTTCTAGCAAAACTAGAAGTGCAACAGTAAGGATTGGAAGCAAAAAGATTGACTTCCCAAGTCTAGTCAACACCGTGTCCTTGGCGTACACTCTGAGTGGCCTTGGATGTGAAAAGCTCTTTAGGGTCTGTTTCAGTGACAAATGGCAGAACAGTGTTTTGAATATTAGCTACAATTGTTCTTCTATGCTACTGTTTTCTATGAGATTGTGTCCGACAGGTCCATGAAAATAGAAGAACACAAAATGGGTTTCTTCACTTCCCTGTTTCTCATGTTTTTCCCAGGTTAGGAAGAAGATAGCCATCGGAGCATTTGCAAACCTGAAAATAAATGCTAGCCTGTGCAGCTGGTGGACGCCAGGAGATGTCAGTAGTTAAAACTTCCTGGAGGCCAAAATTATGCTCCAGCATCTTCGAGATGAGAGAGAAATAACAACAATAAAAAGCATCAGGTAACTAATTAGAGGATCATATGTGTCCAGAACTATATTAACAAGTTTTAATGCATTTTCGTTTAATTCTCGCAAAAACCCTACAAAACTTCATGGATGAGGAAATGGAACCTAACAGAATTTAAGTGATTTACTCAAGGTCACATAACTCTTACATGATGAAGGCTGACTTTCACGCAGAGGAGTGACTCCATAACTGGTACTACAAACCATTGATTAATTGAGAATCTGAAAACCAGAGCTCCTGTGAGAACTTCCAAAGACACTAATGGTGGTAAAATCATGCCCATCCTAACTGCTCACTTCCCTCCTCTGTGCCGTCCAACAGGGTCACTGCTGGCTCCATGCGGCCATTGAAATTTAAACGGATTAAAAGTAAATGAAATTTGAAACTTAGTTCATTGCTGTTGAGCATTTAAAATGTGGCAAGTGCAACTGATGGCCTGAAATTTAGATTTCTTTTAATTTTTATTAATTCAAATTTCAATAGTAGCATGTAGCTAGTGGCTACCACATTGGACAGTGCCAGTCTGAGGAATTTTTCTCAGCTGTCTCAGCTGCGGCTCACACTGCTTAAAAACATCTCAGAGGCAGAGGGGCATTAATTGCTTGGCCCAAGGAGCCATAGAACATCATGGGGATAAAGTCCCTGCCTCTTTCTCAAGATCAGAGACTCTATGTCCTTCCAAGGTACCCACATGGCTTTTCCAACATTCCCTAACCTCCCGATGTCCTGATTTCCTCAAGTCATAGTGTGAGAACAATACAAAACAAACAGAAAGACCAAACCCAGTACCAATAGTTCTCAGCACTTGCATCAGCATCAGCAGGGAGGTGTCTGAAATGCAGGTTCCCAGGCCCCACCTACAGGGCTTGAGGCAGTGGTGCGTGTAGGAGGCTCTGAAGCCTGTGTTTGAATCTAGCAGCCACTCATTCTAATATAGGTGGTCTAGCTTTGAGAAATTGCTTCTAAGGTTGAATTACTTATTTATCTCCTGGCCTCTTAAATAATCATAGCACATATGGTAAATGTTTCGAGAACAGTGCAAACTGGGCTGGAAGCCAGACAGTCATCACTCTGCACTAATTGCTAGGCAAGGTGCTTAGTCACCAAGGCCTTGTTTTTTTCATCTGAAACATGGGGGTAAAGAATATATCTACTCTCCGTCCTCTGGGACAGATGAGAACACATGTGAAAGCCCCTGACGGGGATGCCAGTTAAAGACACACTGTACAGACATCCTGCAGCTCAGAGACATGTTCTGCTTGTTAGAGAGTTTACAGAGATTTCACATTTTTAAAAATGCACATTTTTAACTTGTCTGAAACAAGTGGGAGATTTGACAGCGTGGACGCATGTTAGGGTGCAGCCTGGTGTGATTAAGAGAATTGCTCTGGGGTCATGTGCACAAGATCAAATCCCTTCTCCACCTTTTAAAAGCTGGGTCATGTTTTTCAGCCTCTTTGTGCTTCACTTTCTTCAACTATGAAATGAGAATTTAATAGTCATCCTCTTTCATAGGGTTATGATGATTTAACTGAGTTAACATTTACAAACTGCTTAGAACAATGTTCGGCACATGGTTAAAGCTATATCACTGTTAGTTAATGAATAAATAACCCTGTACGTGGCAACAAGCAGCTGGAGCTGAGAATGGCTATCCCCTTCAGATGGGTCTAACACGCATTACTTTATCACAATCTCCACCCAGACATATTTGACTATGGGACCCCTGAGGTATGGGGTAGAGGTGGTCTCCCTCTTGGGGGTCCAGCCCATGAGGGGCAGGTACACTTAGTGCATCTTAGAGCAGTACTTCTGAAGTTATCTTCAGTGAAGGACCAAGGACCATTTTAATCCACTGTGGACTGATATGTGCCTTCCTGAACGTGACTGATACACAGCAACATCACATGCAACTCACCCACGGGTTCTATAACACCCTCACCAGTCTGTACCTGAACCAACGAACACGCACTTAGCTGTTGTCAAATTGCTCTCAGAGTCCCTAAACATTGTCCTTTCAGCACTCATCTCGCTGTGGACTGTGGCCAGCCTTGATCCTCAAATGACAGTTTGGGTAGTGCTATCCCAGAAAACATCTACATGTCTTCACATGCACACACAAAACAGCTAGACAACTTCCCTGGAGACGGTGGGCATCCGACTCTCATTCTCTCTCTCTCCTCTTTATCTTCACACTAAGACCAGCTCCCTAATGAGATACTGAGGCTTGGAAGCTGCTGCAGATGCCGTGGTGCTCCAGGCAGCACCTGGTTTTGTGAGCAACGCCTCCCGCTCACAGCTGCCCCTTCTCCTGAATGTTGCCTTTGGCTAACAGGAGCTGCCTTGCCACATCCGAATATCCACAGCCTTATCCCTGAGTTGCTCACCAGCAGCCCAAAGCCAATGACTGACTGGTATGATGGGGCCAAACATCAGCCCATTTGTCATAAGAGGGAACCAACTGTATGGGGTAACATCCTCCAGAGCCCGTTGTGGGGTTCGGCTGAAGCTGTACTTCTGTATAGACAGCATCCTTCACTTGGATCCTCCCCCTACCCTGCCCTGGAAGCATTTCCTCAACACTTCACAGGCATCTAAATGACTGCCTCAGTCTCTGCGTATAGGGAATCCAATTAAAGAAGCCATCTGATATTGAGCACACCCTCCCCAGTGACCTGCTGGAGGGTATGTGGCAGGAAGTACTTGAAAACCTGAGGCCCAGCATCAAGTTACCCAGGATCTCCCCATTCCGTCTGACTGCTGGATGGATAGACAGAACCTACCTGTTGCATTGGACAGGGCCAGCGATTCCATGGAGCCCCGAGGGGTCTGCTCTGTGGGTGTCATGTCCTCAGTGTATTTCAGGGAGCTGAGTGGATGACGTGTCCGACACTGCTGAGTGGACATTCCCCCTTCCTCCTCTTCCTCCTCCTCCTCATATTTGGGGACTTGGATGCTGCCTCGAGTTTCACTAAAGCTCTGACTGGACATATCGCTGTAGCTCTCCTGGGATCTCAGCCTGCCCGGGTAGTAGTCCTCTCGGCATTCCTTGATGAAGCTGCCACTGTGCCCCTTCAGGGCCAGGGATGAGCTCCTTTTTGGATTGCTGAAGTGCTTGGCCCACATGTCTGGCTGGGCCCCAGCCCCCTGCCCTCCTGGGCTGTAGGAAGTTCTGATGTTGCACTGGCTGAGTAGCTGCAGGGGACTCTGGGGCTGGTTCTGCTCCATCTTGTTCCCGTAATGGTAGGGCTCATCCCGGCTCCTCCAGATGGGGTCCCGGTTGAGGCTGGGTGTCTGGCTGGCCAGGCTGAGCAGGTCCATCTGCAGCGACAGGGGGTCCACATCAGCAGACAATCGGTTGGAACTCACTTGGAGTTGGCTGTGCTGGTTCAGCACGGGCTCCTCCGTCTTGCCCTTGTTCTTGCCAATTTTGGCACTGCGCCGAGATTCTTTGGCCCTGGCATTCTGGAAGGCTGAATCAGATGAGTCTGAGCCATTGGGGTCCTCCCCAGCACTGCAGGCCCTCGAGCAGAATATCTGGCCCTGTTTTGGGAGGAACGGCCGTCCAAGGAGGGATTTCTTGCAGTGAGCACAACAGAAGCAGGTCTCAGTGGCATGCCAGTGCTGGCCATCGTAGGTCATTTGGCCTTGATCTATCCCTGAGGAAAGAAGTCACACAGAAGAGGCTGATGGGCTGCTCGGACTGTTGCATTACATTGTGAAACATACAGCCTGCTCATGTGGCTCAGGGTTCCACATGTAGCAGAATATAACGTCATTACGTCAGTGATCAAGCCCCCAAGGAAATGATATTGTGTCCTACCACTAGCACCTCCTTGCTGTACCAGTCAGCTCCTTCTTAACTCATCTGCTCTGAGTAGAGAAACCAGATTCAAGTGGCCTACCCATGAATCCCTCTGCCTGGGTCACACTCCTCCAGACAAACAGCAATCATGATACCAATGTATCACCAATACTTTGTGATTGGTGATACATACAGCAACCCCTCCACTGTATGAGGGAGGTTCCTAATGTTATTTCCATTTTTCAGATGAGAAAACAGAGGCACAGGAGGTTAAATAACTTGTCTGGTTAAATAACTAATGTAAAACAGCTGGAAATCACAGATGAGATCTGTGCCCAGGAAGTCTTGCTCCTCACCATGACATTGGCATTGCTTTCTTTACTCTACTTAGGCGTCTGCTTAAAAGTCAGTTCCTTGGAGAAGTTGTCCTGTCCATCCTACTAACATGCTGTCATTCTCCGCCCACACCTGCTGCATTTTTCTTTATATCATTAATACGACTTGACATTGGACGGTGACCTATGAGTATGTATATCCTGTTGATTAGTTCTCTCTCCCACTAAAAGTGAAGCTCTCTGAGGACAAGGTCACTGAGTTCTTTTGGTATCCCCAGGAACATGGCCTGGTGCACTGTAGGGACTCTTCATATGTTGAATAGACACATGAATTGAATCCCACTACCAGTGTATCCCATTCCAAGGGGTAGTCACTACAGAAGCTCAGTGGATAAGAAAATCTGTGGACTCTAGTTCTTGGTCAGGAAAAATCTGCTCTTGGTAAGGAAAAGGTTGGACATGGTTTGTCAAATAAATTGCTCCTCCATAAGCATCCATACCCTTTGTTTAAATTAACTTCTTCAGGAAAGGGAGAAACATTTCATTCCACGCCAGGGCTGTACCTGGTTTACATAATCTTGTTACATCTGTCGAAGAACCTCTCAGAGGCCCCACTGCACTTGCTTCTCAGGGTCCCTTCTGCCTTCCTCAGGTTATGGGGCTTAATCTCCCCGAGGGGCACCATCTCCTTGACACCCTTGGGCCAGGAGCTTCGGATGGAGCTTAAGCTATACCTGGACCCAGCACTGGCCAGTATAAAAACATATCTCCCAGTCAATCTCCCAGTCAAGAGACTAGTTCAGGGGTGAGCATGTAACCTGCACCTGGCCAAGAGTCATCTGGGACTATTGTTAAGATAGCGCTACAGGGAGTCTCTCTTTTGATAGCAGTTTCTGAACTGGCAAAACAAAAGCCAGGAACTATTGGGGTCTCATCCTGTGAGGACAGCCCACTGAGAGTGCTGTCCCACAATTACTGTGGGAGGGAAGGGGACCTGTGCAGGACTCCTAGTGTCTGCCGATGAAAATCTTTCCAGAAAGACAGTACTAACAAGATCCTTCACCTTTGGTGGTTGAGAATCCTGAGCCTGTACTTTCCAGGAATAACTTGTCCAGAGAGGCAGTGAACAAAAAACTGAGAAAAAGATAAGGGCAAGAACAAAGGCAAACAGCATAGCAACCTCTCCCCGCCCTGCCTGCCTTCTCTCCACTTACTTGTCCAGGGAAAGAGAGGCATTAGTGGTAGGCCCTAGGGACTAAGAGGGGATTTTTAGAGGGTCAGGACCAGCCACAAGGGCTATCCCAAGGGTAAAGGGACACTGAATCAACTCACTTTCATTCAGCACAGCATTCCCAGCAAGAGTGAGAACTGGCTGGGGTGGGCTAGAGACAGCTGACCCAGAGCTGTGACTCCTTCCACACTTCCTCCGGGGCTCCTGGCAGGCAGAGGCAGGCAGCACCCAGAGGCAGAACTCTCTAGCAGTTAAGAGTGAGGCATCAGGACTCAGACCAACACAGGTTCAAATCCCAGCCCCCTGCCCTTCTAGCTGGTTGTAAGATGTTGAAGCCCATCAGCTTGGGTTCAAATTTTGGTTCTGCTGCTATCTGCTATGCGACCCTAGGCAAGCGGCTTTGTTTCTGTGCCTCAGTCTCCTCCACAGTGAAACAGGGATAACTGTAACATTTATTTCATAGGGTGGTTGTGAGGATTAACTGAGTTACTATGCAGATAATGCTTGGGCCTCTGCCTATAACTATTCTGACTGCTCTTCTTGTGTTTTTATTAGGAATTAATGCCTGTCTCACTCTTTGCTCTGAGGGCCACTGCCTCGATGCAGGCCAGGAGAGAGCTCTAAGGCTAGCTTGGTCTTCCCTCCTTTCTCTCTTTCCCCTCTCCTGCAGGGAGCTCCTGCTGACATCCTGGCTGTCCTGGGTTATTACTGTGAGCTCCAACTCACACAGATCCTCAGCAGCCTCAGCCTTCCCACTCTCTGTCTCAGGTACTTGAAGGCCAATTCCTATGGCCTGTCCTTCTCCAGCTTCTTTGTACGTCTGCAAGGAACCATGCTCAGATATGCAGATACACAGCAGGGGCCTAGTTCTGGGGCCAGAGGCCTCCCAGCCAGTTGGGCTCTGTGGGGAGTGGAGGGGGCAGGTGTTACCAAGTGGCCCAGCAGGCAACTGATAAACATCAGCGATGTCAGATGTTGCTCTGAACTGCTCCTGAACTCTAAACATCTGGAAAAAGGCTCTGCTGGTCTACATGTAAATGCTCCCAGCCCCATCAAGTCCTTTAAGTACTTCTCTGAGGGTAGATGTGTCTACTGCAGCTATAAGCTGCCATCTGTTTATAGGATTGTTTGCTGTGAACAGGCAGAAGTACTGTTGCCTTAGCAACGGCTGTCTGATGCAGGGCCTGCTCTGAACAGCTATATAAATATGGAATATTTGTAAAATATAGTCAGGGCAAAGCAGCCAGAGACTGTGGTATGTTTGATAGAGACCACACCCTTCTCTGTCGCAGGAAATTACATTTTACAGAAAAGTAGATTTAGAGCAAAAAAATCAGGGGAAGCATTTGAACTGTAGCAGTGATAATTCTACAGGCCACTGAGATCCTTTTTTCTGGTAAAACATGGATGCCTTCCTATGAATTTAAGAGAAAAGGAGAGGAAAAAATGCCAATCACTGTTCTCGAAAAGCTAGAAAAAGTGAGAACGAAGAAAAGAGGGCCTTCTGAAGTGTACACGCTGTGGTGACAGTCAGAGTTTCTCTCTTCCATGCTGCTGAGCAAAAATTCTAAGTGGCAGCTTCTGGAGAGGCTTTGTAGTCTCACTAGGAAGGGACAGAAGAAATAGAAATACTAACGAGAAGGTGGTATCATTGCTGTAAGTTTTCTGTACAGTCATCCGAGTAAGCACTTACTCACAGACCCGGAACCCACACAAGCAGTGTGGGGAAGGTAAGGTGAACTGTCTCCCTGACAGCGTCCCATCTCTACCCTTCCTCACGGCCCAGCCACGTGTCCAAGTCAGGTCCTCATTCCCTAACTCTAATTATAAAAAGAAGCTTGTCTCTCTAACTGTTTTGTCCTTGTGAGAATGAAAGCTGTTGGTTTCCTGGTTAAGGCATCAGGTTGCAAGAGAGTGAGGTATTTAGGGATTGGGGAAAGGGAATCTATGCATCACTCAAGGCTGCAGAAGGGGATGCTGCTGGAGAAAGGTCGACATAGCAATGCTTAACCCTGGGCCTCACAAGGCCTCCAGCCCGGAAAGGTCTCACAGAAGCAGGTGGTTTGGGATGGACACCCAATAGCAAAGGACCATGGAGCAAATGTAGGTACCTTGTCCAGAAAGCTGTGATTTTTATCAACACACAAACTCCTCCAAATGACTAGCTAACTTGTCATTTGACTAAGGCACTTCTGATGAACCAGAAAAACAAAGCCATTTCTTTTTATTCCCAATAAAATCTTCGAAGTGGGGCATAATGGGCTCCAAGACTATCTCCACATCTCCCCACTGTAGGTAAGAAGCTGGCAGCTTCTGAGCACATTTCTTGGAATTGCACAAACCAGAGGAAGACCAGGCTGCTGGTCTCACAGACATTCATCACTGCCAACTCTTTTTCTTTTTAAAGGGTGGCTCATTCTCAAGGTGCCAGAACAGGCAAGTTGAATGAAGAAGCCACAGATGCAGCATGATCCGGAAAGTGTTGGAGGGTTCAACAAATTGGCTAGTATTTGCAAAGGGAATGATTTTCACCATCTCACATCTGCCACTAATTTGGGGGGTTTATAGCTTATGAGCTATCTGAGGTTCTCTTGCTTTGTATTTGGCTGGTTCAACTTTTTTAAAGGCATGCTTGCCAGAAACCATTTGGTTTTATTGACTTCCTTTCCTATCAAGAGAAATGCTTTGGTTTCTCCCTTTTGACCTTTGAGTTTTTCCGAGGCAGTGGAAGACATCTCTTTATATTTTCCTTCTGAGAACTGCCCCCCTCCTCTTGGTTTGGGTCTGTACATCACATAGCCTCACTTCGGGGGTGGGCCAATGACTCAGGCAGACTGATAAATCTAAGAATCCCTTATTCTCTTCTTTCCAGAGCAGAACATATGACCCAGGGCCTGTGGGATTCTTATATAGAGAACCTGACTTCGATACTGGAAGAGAAATAGTCCTACTCCTTTATGGAACACAAGTGCCAAGGCTGCATAATTGGAGGGTCATCGTGGCCAGCATCTGATGATAGTTTGCTCCCAAATGATGCCAATAAAGACACGCTGAACTGAGACACAAAAGAAAAAAACAGACTTTGTACGAACCCTGGTTCCATCCCTAACTGAAGCCAACATACTCCTTGGCCATTCTAGTAACGTAAGCCAAGAGATTCCTTTTTTCACTTAAGCTAGTATGAATTGGGGTTCTATCATTTGCAACCAAAGAGAGTGTAACTACCCCAGATACAACAGGAGTCCAGTCCCAGTAGGACCAAGCTGGGCCCCAAGTATTGCCTCACCTATGTGTTGGGCACAGGTGTCACAATATTCTGCATACAAAGATTCAAAGCAGTGGCAACAGTAGGGCCTTCCCTCCTTCATGATGTAGCGCTGGCCGCCCAGCACTGTCTCGCACTCGAAGCAGCAGAAGTGTTTCATGTGCCAGTGCCGCCCCTCAGCTTCGGTGCATTCATCAGCAAAGATGATCTGGAGATGGGAAGCCAAATGGTTAGGGACCAGCCATGAGAATGCCCTTTAAATGAGAAAAGCTAGGGGCCCCATACTAGAAGGGTGGGAAAGCAGGTCCCATACACAAATTATGAGATACAATTTGATACGTATATCTTCATTTTATATCTAAATCAGCTCCTGCATTTGGATTTGCCTAACTTACAATTAAACATGGTTTCTGGCATGGGCAATAATTACTTTCACCACATTTTAATGAGAGAAAGAATGTTCTACTATGAAGAATATAAAGCAGGACCAAAAACTGACAGCTCATGGGCACTGTGAACATATATATCTGTTTTATTTGGCCTATACACAATATTCTTTTTTAAAACGGGAAATTTCATATAAACACCTGGAATCCTGGCTCCCTTCACATATATATTTGGCAATACTCAGTAAACATTCCTGCGTGGCCACAGTAGCTCAAACTGCGTAGGGGCTGCTGCTCTCAGACGGGTGGTGAGTTCTCCAGTCTGGCATACTCTTCACCACTCACTGCTGCCGTAATATGAGCCACCTTCATGAACACTATCTACTAACCCTCAGAAGCATTTGCATTTTGACCTTTAATATAAAGTTTATTAAATTTCAAAGCATAGATTTAGAAGCTTACTACAAACTACAGTAATCGAGGCAATATGATACTGGGATAAGAAGAGACATGTAAATCAACAGACTAGAATTCTGTACTAGAAAGTACAGAAATAAACCCAAACATCTCTGGCCAATTGATTATCAGTAGGGTGCCAAGGACATTCAAGGGAGAAAGAATAGTCTCTTCAACAAATGGGGCTGGAACGCCTGGATAGCCACGTACAAAAGAATAAACCAGAACCCCTATCTTACACCATACACTAAAAGGAACTCAAAGGGAATCAAAGCTCTAAATACCCCAAAGCTATACAATGCTAAGAAGAAAAAACAGGTGTAAACTTTCCTGACCTTGGGTTAGGCAAGGATTTCTTAGATATGACACACTAAAAGCGTAAGCAACAAAAGAAAAAATAAATAAACTGGACTTCATACAAGTTAAATACTTTTATGTTCCAAGGGACATCACTATGAAAGTGAAAATATAACCACAGAATATGAGAATACACTTGCAAATCAAGTATCTATCTAATAAGGAACTAGCATCCAAATACATAAACAACAGTTACAATTCCACAATGAAAAGAAAGATTACCCAATTGACAAATGGGCCAAGGATTTGACTAGAAACTTCTTCAAAAAAGAAAAACACACGAACAGTCAATAAACACATACAAAGATGCTCAACATTATTAGCTATTAAGGATGTACAAATCAAAACTATACTTTTCACCAAGATGACTATAAGAAAAAAGACAGTCATTAAGTGTTAAGGACAGTCATTAAGTGTCCCAATAACAAAAGAAGGACAACAACAGATTTAAAAACAAAAACACAACCAGAACTTCCAGAAAATCAAACTCTATGGAAGTCAAACAACCAAGAAGTTAAAGAAGAAACATTCATCCAGACCAATAGGAGGGGCAGAAACAGGCAGCTGGGACAGAGCAGACACATGGGAAGGCCTTGGCTGGAGAACCAGGTGGACGAGGCAGTAGCTGGTGGACTGGGCAGTTCAACATTTGCATGTGGCCAAACCAGGAGGAACAACTGGGGACAAGACAGATCACACAAGCCAGGGTTCCAGTACTGGAAAATAAAGCCTCAAAACCTCTGGCTGTAAGAACCTGTGGGTGTTGCAGTGGCAGGAGAAATGCCCAACCTCACAAAGGAGTTTGTTGGAGAGACCCCACAGGGTCCCAGAATGTATACAAGCCCACACACCTGGGAATCAGCACCAGAAGGGACCATGTTGCTTATGAGAAGTGGTTGAAGTAACTGAAAGCCAGCTGAGAGCCAAGAAAGTGGCATTGTTCCCTTTTAGACCTACATACAGTGCCACACCACAGCTACATGGGTTGCCCTGCCCTAGCAATACCTAAGGGTCTGCCCCTTACTATATAAGAGGCATGCCAAGACAAAAAAAATGGCCCAAATAAAAGAACAGCTCAAAGCTCCAAAAATAGAACTAAGCAATGAAGAGACAGCCAACCTATAAGATGTAGTGTTCAAAACATTGGTAATTAGGATGCTCACAGAAGTGACTGAACTCAGTTGCAAAATGAACAATGAAATGAAGGCTATGCAAGTGAAATAAAGAAAAATATACATGGAACCAGGAGTGACAAGAAGGAAACCAGGACTCAAATCAATGGTTTGGAGCAGAAGGAAGAGGTAAACATTCAATCAGAACAGAATGAGGAAACAAGAATTCAAAAACATGAGGAGAGGCTTAGGAACCCCCCAGACAACTTCAAACATCCCAACATCCGAATCATAGGGGTGACAGAAGGGGAAGAGGAAGAGCAAGAAATTGAAAATTTATTTGAAAAAATAATGAAGGAGAACTTTCTTAATCTGGCAAAGCAAATACACTTCCAGGAAGTCCAGGAGGCTCAGAGAGTTCGTAAGAAGTTGGACCCAAGGAAGTACACACCAAGGAACATCACAATGAAATTACTCAACATTAAAGATAAGGAGAGAATCTTAAAAGTGGCAATAGAAAATCAGAGAGTTACCTACGAAGGAGTTCCCATAAGATTATCAGCTGATTTCTCAAAAGAAACCTTACAGGCAAGAAGGGGTTGGAAAGAAGTATTCACAATCATGCAAAGCAAGGATCTACATCCAAGATTACTTTATCCAGCAAGACTATCATTTAGAACAGAAGGGCAGATAAAGTGCTTCTCAGATAAGGTCAAGTTAAAGGAGTTCATCATCACCAGGCCCTTATTATACAAAATGTTAAAGGGATTTATCTAAGAAAAAGGAGATCGTCAAAACTATGAACAGTATAATGACAACAAATCCACAGCTATCAACAACTGAACATAAGAACAAAAACAAAAACTAAAAGAAACTAACCAAACAATTAGAATAGGAAAAGAATCACAGAAATGGAGATCACATACAGGGTTATCAGCAGGGAGGGGAATTGGAGAGAAGGAGGTAAAAAGTAAGGGAATAAGAAGCATAAATGGTAGCTACAAAATAGACAGGGGGAGGTTAAAAACAGTACAGGAAATGGAGAAGCCAAAGAACTTACATATATGACTCACAGGTGGGGTGAGGGTGAGTCATGGGGGGGGCAATGCTGGTGGGAGGGGGAGTGCAGGGTGGAGGGGAGTAAAAGAGACAAAAAAATGAGACAACTGTAATAGCATGATCAATAAAATATATTTAAAAAAATTAAACAGAATTTTTATATGACCCAGCAATTCCACTCCTTGGTATACACTCAAGACAATTAAAAATATATGTGCATATGAAAAGTTGCACATGAATGTTCATAACAGCATCATTCACAATAGTTATAAAGTGGAAACAACTTAGGACTTCTGCCAAGATGGAGGCATAGGTGGAAACACTGTGCCTTCTCCCACAATCAAGTTTGGATACAACAAAGGTTTGGAGAACAAAGACACAGCCAAAGGACAGAAAATTGAATTATACAGAAGTCCAACAACAACTAACCATTCAACTGGGATGGTAAGAGGGGCGGAGCCAGCAGCGGAGCAGGGTTGGGCAGAAAAGATCCCCCGAACTAGGCGCGCAAGTGGCCTGGACCCAGTGAGGGTGTGGGGCAGACTGACTATGGTCGCACATTTGCGTACAGTGAGACGGACCAGGCAGGCCCCAAGGGGCGAACCCAGTGGAGGGCTAATGGCAGTGGCGCACTCGCGTGCAGTGAGACGAAATGTGCGGGCCCAGGTGATGGTGGCAGCTGTGGCACCGGCCACCTGTGGGGGCCGAGGCTGGAGGCGGCAGACAAGACACCATTGTTCCTCTTTGACCCCGCCCCCAAGTACAGCGTCACAACCCAGCGACTGAGTTGTCCTGCCCTGGTGAACACCTAGGGCTCCGATCCTGCTACGTAACAGGCACAAACAGCCCAAAAGATGGCACAAGAAGAACTCAAAGTCCCAGAGCCCACAACTCTAAGCAACCTAGAGATTGCCAGCCTCTCAGAAGCACAGTTCAAGACACTGTTTATCAGGATGCTCACAGAACTGGTTGATTATAGTCACAAATTAGAGGAACATATGAAGGCTAAACTAATTGAAATGAAGGGAGATGTCCAGGAAACCAATAGTGATGGAAAGGAAACTGGGACTCAAATCAATGGAATGGACCAGAAGGAAGAACGAAACATCCCACCAGAAAGGAATGAAGAAATGAGAATTCAAAAAATGAGGAGAGGCTTAGGAACCTCCAGGACATCTTTAAATGTTTCAACATCCAAATTATAGGGGTACCAGGAGGGGGAAAGAAACAGCCACCAGTGGAAACTTATTTGAACAAATCATAAAGGAGAACTTCCCCAGTCTGGAAAAGGAAATAGACTTCCAGGAAATCCAGGAAGCTCAGAGAGTCCCAAAGAAGCTGGATCCAAGAAAGAACACACCAAGGCACATCATAATTACATTAGCCAAGATTAAAATGAAGGAGAGAATCCTAGAAGCAGCAAGAGATAAGGGGACAGTCACCTACAAAGGAGTTCCCATCAGACTGTCAGCTGATTTCTCAAAAGAGACCTTACAGGCAAGAAGGGGCTGGAAAGAAGTATTCCAAGTCATGAAATCCAAAGACCTACAGCCAAGATTGCTTTATCCAGCAAAACTTTCATTTAGAATGGAAGGACAGATAAAGTGCTTCTCAGATAAGGTCAAGTTCAAGGAGTTCATCATCACCAAGCCCTTATTATATGAAATGCTAAAGGGACTTATATAAGAAAAAGAAGATGAAAAATATGAACAGTGAAAGGACAGCAAACTCACAGTTATTAACAACCACACCTAAAACAAAAGCAAACCAAGAGGACAGCTAGATCAGGAGTGGAACCATAGAAATGAAGAACACATGGAGGGTTAGCAACAGGGGAGAGGGAGGAGGAGAAGGGGGGAGAAGGTACAGAAAATAGCATAGACAGTAGTTAGGAAATAGATAGGGGGGAGGGCAAGAATAGTAGGGGAAATATAGAATCTAAAGAACTTGGACACGTGGTTATAAACTAAGGGGGGAGGAGAATGGTGGGGGAGGGAGTGTGCAGGTGGAGGGGAATGAAGGGGGGAAATAGAACAACTGTAATGGTATAATCAATAAAATATATTTTAAAAAAATAAAGTGGAAACAACTTAAATGTCCATCAATTGAAAAATGGCTAAACAAAATGTGATAGATACATACAATTGAATAATATTCTTAGAAACAAATACAGTACTGATATATGCTACAGTATGTATTAACGTTGAACATATCATGCTGAGTGAAAGAAGCCAGACAGAAAAAGTCACATATTGTATTATTCCATTTATATGAAATGTCCAGAATAAGTAAATCCATAGAGACAGGGACGAGATTAGTGGTTGCCAGGGCCTGGGCAAAGGGGGGAAAGGGAAGTTTCTGCTTATCAACAAACTTTCTTTTTGGGGTGATGCAAATGATCTGGGATTGACAGTAAAGATGGGTGCACAACTCTGTGAATATATTAAAAACCATTGACTATGTACACCTTAACAGGTTGAATTTTACATTATGTGAATTATATCTCAATAAACAAAAATTTCAGAGCAAATAAATCATCACATTCTCTTTGCCATTAAATAATAGGTCATATCATGAGCACTCATTTTCAGATGTGGAGACCAAACCATGAAGATAAAGTGGCTGCCTAGAATCATGGGGCTGGACCTGAAATCAGTTTCCCAACTACCTGTCTTGAACAAGGGTCTCTCTTGAACATCACCAAAGGCATGAGAATCCAAATTAGTTAGGGCTGATTGACTTCCTCCTAGAACAGGGAATCTTTCATAGGCATTTTGTAAGGAAGAAACTCCCATGCCATAGTAAACTCTGACTAAAAAATACAGTGTTGTTTATACAGTCTCACATTTTTTGTTTTTAGGGTCAGGTAGAACCAAAACTCTTACTTTGTGCAGGAGAAAACCCCTGTCCAAGATTTTCTCCAAATGATTCTCTTAAAAGTGGTCAGGTTTAGAATATTCTCCTTTCTGCTCCAAACTAAATGTTTTTTTGTTGAGCTATAAGCTCCAAACCTTTAAAATTAAATCAGGTTTTGTATTCTCCAGGTTACAGATCACATTTGGCTATGCTTCTGGTGGGAGAAAGCACCAGGTCTAGGCCTTGTGTTTCTGTCTGTTTTCTGATTCCGGGTAGCAAATCCAGGTTCCTCTTAGAGTGCGGGGCAGTGGTATCCAAATGGAGTATCCATCTGCCTCCTGAGTCCTCACCAGAACTCTGGTATATTGTGGGGAAATTAAATGATGCTACCAGTTCTCTTCTCAAACCAATCTGTCCCAATGAAGTTAAGAAAACAGAACTTGAGATATAAGTGGCACACTGTTACTGATACTTTCTCCCCAAGATTCTGGCTGAAATCTAAAGCTGTACAATGCTGTTTTTCTTTCTTTAAGCATTCTGAACTGACTTAATGCCAGGAGTCTCCTCAGCTACAGAAACTAACTGCCTTTCCACACGGATGTCCATGAGACTGCCATGTTCAGTAAATCCAGCCACAGCCACGGACAAGCTAGCAACCAGGAAGGGATGGGGCATCTCTCTGGAAAGGGTTAATATAAGAAGGTGGAGTGGTCTGTGATTTTTTTGTGTGTGTGTCTGTGTGTGTGTGCGCAGGAAGCCACTGGATGATGTGTTAGTCACACAACAGAGAGCTGACAGGCAGGGCTGCAAACCCCATGGAGAGTGCACTGACCTCGTCACAGGCTGCGCAGCGCGGCTTCAGGCACTCAGCGTGGTGCCTGCCACAGTATATCTTCCCATCCTGGTAGAAGTAGATCAAATCCACCAGGAGCTCGTTGCAGACAGTACATATGAAGCAGGGTGGGTGCCAGCAAACACCGTGGCCCGCGCGTGATGCAAACACGGCGATGTCCCCACCATTAATCTGGCCACCGCACTGTGAGGCAAACGGAAACGTCAGTGTGAACACTGGCTCCCATCTCTCAGTACCATGCGCAGGTGATGAATAACCACCACCTCTACCAACAGTAGACTACTGAGCACTTATTTTCCAACTAGTCCCTGTGCTACCTGCTTTATGTATGTGCCCTCCCCCACCGCACTCTCCTTTAGGAGGGCCACCAAGTTGAGATGAAGATAGAGTGAGAAAATAAGAACTCCCAAAGGTGGGGAAGAAAGGAAAATGCTAGCAGGTAGGACGCAGACTTACATAGAGTGAAGGTCTCATTATCTTTTAGATCCTCCAAACGCCATCCAGAGGCACAGCCAAGTTTAACACCAGGAGGAGTAGGCTGTGGGGGCTGAGGGTGGGGAGAGGGGGCTGTAAGATGATAGGGGAGTGGGTTCATTAAAACATGCCCGCCTTTAGCTATTTCTTTGAAAGTCTTTGTGGAATGCTTTTAGCCCATTCCTCTAACATCTTCTGAGGAAGGATGTTGGTCTTGATTGGAAAGGCACCACTTCCAAGACCTAACTCTTGAAAGGGCTTCTTCTCTCTCCCTCCCCTATCTTCCCATTCACATTCCCCACATAGAAAGGAACTAGGCAGAATCCCTGATAACCATTCTTACAGCTGGTGTTGGCATAAAACCAATATGGTCTGAGGTCTTTGAGGGAGGAATAGAGTGTGAAGCAGTGGGTCCAGGGGAAGGCTCTCTGCTGACCACGCTGTTCTCCATGAGGTTCACAACCCCACATGAGGGGCTGAGCTCTGGGGTCAATGTCTAGAGAGTAGAAGAGCTACTTCCAGACCTTTCCTACATCATGGACCTCCTGTGGGTTGAAATGCTTTATAGATAAAGAAGTAAAGATATTAACAGTCTCTGGGAGCTCATTCACATGACTGACCAGACAAAAAGACATTATGTTACAAAAAATACTGCACCTTCCTTTTTTTTTAACATTAGTAGAACTGGGTAGAATACTGTTAACGGAGAAACTGGGGTGCATTAAAAATTTCAAGAGTTCACTTGGGGAAATAATGAATCAAATTGGATAGCACCAAACTGAAGGTGGTTAGGAGCATTCCACTGAGTGGAACTCAGGGAGAGGTTCTTATAAAGGGACGGAAGCAAAACAAGGAAATGATTTGATTGGTTGTAACTTAAGCAGTTGCCTTATTTGGGAAGGCTTAGTTGGCATTTGTGATTGATTGGTGTTCTTAAGTTTCATTTTCTTGGATTCCAGTACATGGATTCTGGCTTAGGTTTTGGTTTGCTTATGTAGGCTACCATACAAAGTACTAGAGCCAACTCAGTGTAAAGGGCCTCTTGTTTGATTACTTTAATAATACAGAATCCGATTCAATCTTCAACATAATTCTATGATGTAGGCATTTGTTATCCCCACTTTGCAGATGACAAAACTGAGAAGTAACACGGCCAAGGTCATCTGGGAGAAATGTGAGCCAAACTTAGGTCTTTCTGCCTCCATGCTCTTATCACTATTCTATACTATTTTTGACATCTGCCCACAAAATGCCCAACCTTCCTTCTATCTTAGGTGAGCCCAGATGGGATGGCTGCCGGAAAAGGATTTGAGAGTGCTGGCGGTCCTGAATTGAGCAAACTGAATCTCACATCTTAAATACTGACCACGTGCATCTCAAGGGTGTGTCTTAAGGATGAAGACCCCCCCACCAGACCTCTCTCTGGTCCTTTGGCTCCCCTATGAAGTAGTGTCTCCATTCCATCCACATGAACCTTCTTACTCTATCCCTCTGAAATCCCCCTCTCCCCCAAAGAACCAACAATGACAAAAAAGAAGTCTCCAAATGGCATCCAGGCCCCTAAGGTACTACTATTCTCATTTTCTTTTCACAGACCCAACTCACATACCTTTAGCACCTGAATGGGTCCCTTTAGAGCTTAAGCAGTTAGGTGGGCATATTAAAAAACAGCAGGCTAAGTGAAATGTGGAAAACAGCATTTAGCATCGCAAGGCTTTTGGCACCTGGGAGGAGGGGCAGGGTGAATGCAAGCAGGCTGGATTCTCACCACCCTGTTTTCTTTAAAACCTTCCTCTACCGTGCCCTGAGCCCTCTACAGAAGAGTAGGAGAAAAAAACAAACCCAAAGTCTTGAACCCAGGGAGTTCATGCAGGGGGTTCATGCACTTTGCTAAAGAACCCTCAAACCAAGGAGACCATCGTTTACCACCCTTTAAATGTCACCAGTCCTGGAATGATCATGGGAAAGGGGCCGACCCATGGTCCAGGCAAACTCCATTTTCTAAAGGACTCATTTTAAAATAGAAATCCATCATATGTTGTTCCTCGGCTTGGCCCTTTTCCATGGATACATAAATCTCCAGGACCTGGCCGCCTGTCAGTTCTCCTCCTTCACGCCTCTGCCCTGCCACACTGGCCAACTGGCCATTCATTGTACACAAATGAAATGCTACTGCCCCAGGGCCTTTGAGCTGGCTGCTCCCTTTCCCCTGCAGTCCCTCCCCCAAGGCCTGCATCCTTCAACCTCTCAGTTCTTGCTTGTCTTTGCTCAGAAGCCACCTTCTGAGGGTTGGTGGGGGGAGGGGCGCATTTCGAGGCCACTTTATGAAAACTACAACCTTCCCATACTCCCAACACTTCCTAACCCACTTCCTTGCTATATTCTTTTTATCTTGTTTGTTTATGTTATTGCCTGACTGTATACCTTATTAAAAGATTAAGTTTTTAATATTTTGTTCACTGCTGTATTCCCCAGCCAAGAGCAATGTCTGGCCCAGAGGAGGCACTCAGTAAAATGACTGTGGAGTGAACGTGGGCCAGAGCAATCTGTCTTCATGCCTTGGAATCTGCACTCACCTGTTCACAAATAGCTCCTGTCATGGTGACTGGGAAGGGCCTGACATTCCCTCGGCCCAAATTTTCGCGTTTCCTCTGGTTGCTGAAGAGCTTCAGCTCCCGTTTCTCCTCCTCATCCAGGGAGTTGCAATATCGGACCTGAGCAGACACAGAGGATGGCATGGGAGAGTTGCTCTTGCTCCTTAGGATTCCTGAAGCACATGCCTCAGAGTTTTCTCATTAAACATGCTCCTATTTGGTTTTATGGTTCTGGCCCATACTTTAACACCACCGGGCTTGGGGACATTTAAAATGATTCTTTGCCTAAGACTGCTGACAGGCAAAATTACTCACTAAAGGTTCCAAACTCTGGAGCCCAGGGTTTGGCAGGACCTGTTCGTCCTCCTCATTGACTCATTCTGTTCACTACACTAAGATCCAATCCAAGACCTAGGACTTTCTCCTTTCAAATGGATTTTCATCTTCAAATTGATTATGGGGTTCTCATACTTTCAAGCCCATGTGCCCACGTATGTGGTCCTTGACACCAATGGACGACTCCAGGTCAGCAGGCCTGAACTGTTGTTTACAGGTTCACAGCTTCTCTTTTCCCATCTCACTATTGGGAAAATGGGGAACCAGAGGCTTGAGCTGAAGAATTGGCTCAGAGGGTATCTGTGCTGCTTCACAGGTTCCTTGCCTGCTCAACTGTGAGCAGGAGGAAAGAGCAGCTGCGGGCTTTGGTTAATGCATCCACTCACATTAAGATATGCTCCTTCTTATCAAACACAGACACAGAAGTAAGGGAGGAAAGTAGAGACATTTGGCTCAGTATTTCCCATCTCTCTATGTCTGTACATCTCAGAAATTTTGTCATAGTCTTAAACTATTACTTACTTAATACTCTTGTAAAATGGACTCACATTTTAAAACTTGTATATTTTTACTTAAAAAGAAAGTATATTAAGATTATAAATGGAAAATCAGTATTACCTGCAAAAAACAGAGGGTCACCATAAACTAAATATAGTTAGAACAAAACCACATTGTTAGATTCTAGCTGGCTACTTTTGCTTGTGGGAAATCCTAAAATGCAGATTCTTTTTTAAAAATTATTTTTATTTTTTAAGATTTTACTTATTTAGTTATAGAGAGAGAGAGAAGGGAGGGAGAAAGAAAGTGAGAGAAATACCAGTGTGTGGTTGCCTCTCACACGGCCCCCACTGGGGACCTGGCCTGCAACCCAGGCCTGTGCCCTGACTGGGAATTGAACTGATGACATTTTGGTTCACAGCCCGCACTCAATCCACTGAGCTATACCAGCCAGGTAAAATACAGATTCTTAATGCTGCAACTTCAAAGTGAATATTAGGAGGATTCGGAGAACTGTGATACTCCTGCTAGCATCAAACTGAACTTTCCCTGATTATTCAACCACTCGATTTAAAAGGAAGTGATTCTCTCATTACATGGTTCAATATTATTTACTGTCTTGTCTGTGTTCTACTCAAAGTCCCATATCTACCACATTTTAGTATACATTGTCCTACTTACACTGCCTGTCTTACTTTAAAGTAATCCGAGCACCAGAAAGGTTAATTGAAATGCTCAGATGCTTTGTCATCCAGATGGTTGCAGGGAAACTTTTTGAACGAGACTGATGCATCCCAATTTGAAAACCAGTACAGCTGTAGGTACCAGAATTGTTTTCTCAGGGCGGGGGGCGGGGAAGAATGGTCAGATATTTACTTTAGAATCACCCTTTGTTCTCAAAAGGGCCATGTCCAACAGGCAAAATCTGCCCTCTGGGTCACATGTAAGGAATTCTCACCAACAGGAAGAAGGAATTTGAAAGGTCTCTTTTCATGAAACCAGTTAATTGTAAGCAGAATAAACCACTAAAAGCAGAAAAGAGTAGACCAGTTCTCTCTCTCACGTAAAAAGAGTTAACAAGAAAAGAAAGTCTTCATTTAGATACATCAGAGAGAGAACTACAGGGACCTGAACAGCCCAGAATATATGGTTATACCACTGATATTTTATGGACATGCTTTTAAAGAAAGGCACACCCCTCCTCCTTGTAAAAACCCGAATTTTCACTTCCAAATTAGTTAACTGGGCATCAGGTTACAAAGCTTGCTCTCAGCTTTAAAGGGAAAACATTACTTATATATATTTTTAATGAAGTCTGAAGTAAACGATAGGAAAGGGAATCGTGGCTGTCTTTTTAGGAGCTCCTTCAGTGTTTAAGCTTTTGCTCCACTTACTCAAATCTATTTTTGTGTCTCCTGATTTATCCTTTTTAATTCAAATGTGGGAAGGTAAAGACTAAAAAAGCACTCAGTCATTTCCCCTAGGATCTAGCTTATGGGTGGGGCCCTTGGTAGAAGGCTGGCGGATGGATTTTTTTCAACTGAAAATTATGTTTTTATTTAAAATGCAATCAGAGGTCAGTGGACAATTCAATTCTATGTGATTACTATTTTTACAAACCAGATACTTAAAAATTAATTTCTACTTTACAAATCTAAACCCCCTCAAGCATAATGATCCTTTAAAAGCATATTTACAAATTTCCCTTATGACCAATTAATCTTCAAACATAAGAAAAGCTGGCTTACAGTGCTGTGTGTCTGGGTTCAGAAGAAAAGGACAGCCTGCAAGCCATACTTTCAAGGGTAGAAAGGGTCACCCTAGCCAAGTCGGACTTCAAATGACAAAAACACAGAGTTTCAGAGCTGCAAATCTGGACACTGAACTTCTGCTGCTGTGTACCGTGGGCAATGTACACACACATTTAACATGACGTGATACTGAAAATAAAGGAGTCCCAAATGTTTTGCAGGGTTTGAACTGGCCTAGGGAGTCTCAATCATCTGACACGCTCAGGAAACCAGCCTCCCGCATTCTTCTTCAACTAAGAAAACCTGGACTAGAGCTTTTACGTTTTAGTGCTCCCTGGTTACCCTCAAATAGCTAGTAGTGCCGTGCTCAGAGGAGGATCCAGCCCATAATGAGACTCTGCTTTTTGGTAACACTCTCCAGAAGGTGTCCGACAGTTTCTTCAGTTTCTTTTGGCTCTAGTTAAGGAAGCTAAAACCTAAAATACATTGCCAGAATTTCTCTTTGGAGATCTCCCCGATCCAGCATTCTAACTGTAGAAAGGTAGCAATTCAGAGAAGAGTCTAAGAAAAGTATTCTTGAGGTCCCCCCAGCCCCTTACCTCATTGTCATGTGGTGGCAGCTGGTGTAATAGTTGCTTGATTCGCAGTTTCTCTCCAGGACTGTTGACATAAGGGACTTTCTCTTCTGGGAGACAGCTATAGTACTGGTGAACCTGGAGAATGAAAGGCACACAGATAACTCGCTCATTCCCACTTTCTGGGAAGTTGACTCCCACAGTGGGACACAATCTGCTTTCCCCTGTCCCATTCCCATGGAAGGAGAATGGGAAGTGAGAAGCAACAGCATGAGCTTCTCACTGCAAGCACAGGAATTCCTCCTTAAAAAAGGAGTTCAGCAAATCACCTATCTCTTGCAGGTTTTCCTTCTCTCTACAAAATAATAATAATAGTAATAATAATAATAATAATAATAAGCAGCTATCAAACTTTCCTGAAAAAAAGAGAAGTGGGCAAATATGCTGGTGGACCCGGAGGGTAAAGCTTTCTCGGCAGTCTCCCCGGAGAGCTGACTTTACCATTTTTTCTCCAGCATGTAACATGCCTCCTGAGCCAACGGGATATGTCAGTGCCTGCCTTGGCAGTGCTGGAGTCAAAGCCAATTTTTGGCACTAAGCAAACTCCTGGGTCCCTCAGCCTCCACCTACATTAAAAGCTCTCCAGGTCTAGGGCCCTTTGTAAGGACAGGCAGCAGCTCCTATCTGTCAGAAAACGAGTCACTAAATCTGGGATACAGAGTGTGAAATAAAAAATCACCATTAATAAGAGTATTTCTGTACATCCTAGAATACTCCTGTTTATCACAGGACAAATTCTTGCATTTTCTAAGGCTCAGTTAATCCAGCAATGACTTTGGAAAGCACCAAGATCTAATTTTCCTGAGAAAAGAAAACAACATTCTATCATCCAGCTGCGTACAAAACTAGGGGAAGAAAGCTGACCAAAACAAAAGATATGCATTTATATAGGAGAAGCAAAACAAAACAAAACCGCACAAGCTTAGATGACATCATGGAAAATACTTTTCAACTATCTCTTAGCAGCATCATGACCAGCTCTTGTGAAACAAGGCACTCATTCAACAAAACAGAGAAGAAAGACGGCTTGGGGCTCTAAATTCATCATATTAGTCACAATCCACAAATTTGGTCTAATTCCCTGAGTTTAGGGAGTCTGGGACACACACACATTTTGGGAATGCTAGGGTGAAGAGTTACAAAAGCTCTGTCTACTTTGATCTCCAGAAATGAAGTCATAAGTGTTAGGAGAAAGGAGAGAGAAGGTTTCGCAATGACTAGGCCTTAAAAAAATGCAAAAACCATCTTTATTTTCGTAACAAATAATCGTAACCATTCACCATCATGTGCATATCATCCTCTTAATCAAATCCCAAAGGCAACCATAAACAGACTTCTCATCCTAGACTAGCTGGCCTTGGGAGGTCGGGGGCCTCTGCAATTGCTCCCTGAAGGCACCTGGCAGGGAGCCACATCCTGGGATGGGAAGGAACTGCTCCAGGTTCTGTGGGCCGCCCACAGGTTACCAGCCGTCTTCCAGAGAAGCAATAAAAGCCCAGATGATGAGTTAGTTTGGAATCAGAAGCTGGCCCTGAGCCCATCAGAGACCAGCACCATATGGCTGCTCAGGTAAGTGCTAGGTATAAAAGCAGATCCATCTCTGTGTCTTAGAGAAGGGCTCTGCATCCCAAGTCAAAGAATTGCTTGTAGAAAGGCCTTGCTGCGGCAACACCTTGCCATTCTCACAACTCCCATGATACTCACAGAACACTAGGGACAAATGCTAGTATGGAATAAATCACTGTGGATGCTTGCTAATGAACAATGTAAGTTGAGCTTGACTGATCCTCCTCTCAATCACCCATTATTCACACAGCTCCCTCTTCCCTGCCCAGAACAGAGTCATCCCTGAGAACCCTTCTGAATCAATGCCTTGAGCCAAGCCCTCTCTGATACTGCCCAAGGCTGGCTCAGGTTGGAGCCTTTCAAGCTTCTTCTGCAGCATGGCCAAGGAGATCTGCACCCCTAGTCCCAGCTTGGCCATGTACCATCCCTGTGTCCTCAGCAAGTTATATTACTACTCAGAAGCCTCATTATAAGATTGTGGCCATGAATGAGAGTGTAGGCAGAGCAAATGAGAGTGTAGGCAGAGCATTTGCCCCTCAATAGCAACGATGACATGAATGTATAGCAACCAGTATATTATCCAGCCTGGAATACTCCAAATGGAGCAATCCAGAAGCTTCTTGGCCTTTCTTCCATTTTAAAAGGTAGGGCAACATCATCAGCTTATAGAGTGAGACCAAACTCTGTTACCCCTGCCCCACCCCGCCTGAGTCTGAGCAAGAAGGTTACAAGGAATAAAATGCTATTTAAGCTAGTTTTATTTCAGAGATAAAAACAGCAAATTATTATAAAGGTGTGATGTTTTCTCTAGAAAGCCAGCAGCAGAGCAGAAGAATAGAGCTTGTGAGGAAGTGGACCCCACCACTGGGAGGTGATTGGTCAGCAATTCTCACCCTTCTAAGAGCAATCCTCTATACTTCTCTCTCTGAAGATCTGCTTTGCACCATCTCAAAGCTTAGGGTTGCCTTAAAACTTGAGTTTATTCAACCTTAGTTCCTAGACTGACTAGTTTTGCTCAAATCCAAATTCCCCAGAGAAGGATCCTGACTGCCCATCTTGGGCAAGGTCCACCCTGGATTAAAGAAGTTCCACACCATGTTGAGACCACAGGGTAACCCTGACTGGTGTGGTTCGGTAGGCTGAGCATTGGCCTGCGAACTGAGAAGTTGCCGGTTGGATTCCCAATTGGGACACATGCCAGGGCTGCAAGCCGGGTCCCCGGTTGGGGGTGAGTGAGAGGCAACTGATTGATGTTTCTCTTCCTCTTCTTCTCCCTCCCTTCCCATGCTCTAAAAAATAAATAAAATCTTTTAAAAAATAAAAAGAAAAAAAGATTGGAGGGTAAAGGAGTCCCAAACACACAGTGATAGAGAATTCTAGAGCTACTTGGGGATAAAAAATATCTTTGTATTCTGAGGTCCCTTTTGAAGACTCAAATTCTTTTTTTAAATTTTATTTTTCAATTACAGTTTGCATTCAATGTTATTTTGTATTAGTTTCATGTATATAGCATAGTGGTTAGATAATCATATACTTTATAAAGTGTTCCCCCCGATATTTCTAGTACCCACCTGACATCATACATAGTTATTACAGTATCATTGACTATATTTCCTATGCTGTACCTTACATCCCTATGACCATTCTGTTACTACTAAATTGTACTTCTAAATCCCTTCACATTTTTCAGCCAGCCCCCTAACTTCCATCCTTCCTGGCAACCATTGGTCTGTTCTCTTTATCTGTGAGTCTGTTCCTGTTTCATTTGTTCATTTGTCTTGTTGTTTACATTTCACATATAAGGGAAATCATATGGATTTGCCTTTATCTGATTTATTTCACTTAGCATATTACTTTCTAGGTGTCACAAATATTCAATAGTAAAATTTCATTCTCTTTTATGACTGAGTAATATTCCATTGTATACATGTACCACCACTTTTTTTCCCCATTTGTCTATTGATGGGCACTTGGGTTGCTTCCATATCTTGACTATTGTAAATAATGCTGCCATGAACATAGGGGTATATGTATAAGACTAAAGTCTTAAATCAACAGAGGCAGTGACTACTCTTTGGGAACATAGCTCTATTTTTCCTGGCCAGACATCTTGTGTTATAATTCAAGCCAACTGTTTACCACTACTGAACATGTGTCATTTCTACCAGTATTCCAATAATTCCACAAATATGGAATGTGCTAAAATATTTCCTCACAATAATTTGGTGGATAGCTTAAAAACTTACCTAGTTAGTGAAATGCCCCTTTATTAAAACAAATCAGCAAATATTAATTAACAACCTACCAAATCACATTCAGGTCGTATGGTAGGTGATCTGACTCGTTCTGAGGTGGGACAAGGAGCTGGTCCTTCACCAGTTCCAGTCCACTTCCAAGCACAGTCAAATCCAGGAAAAATACTCACCCTTCTCAGGTCAGCTTCTGTGTCTGCACTGGGTCTTTATCTGGACTTTCCAAGCTCTTTATTGAGCAAGGAAGATTAGAAGACAATGGGAATGAGGGAGAAATCACTTTCTGAATTCCCAAACTGTCTGGCAGGGCACAGAAAGGCAGCATGCCTTACCTTCTGGAATCTCTGTAACAAAACTACCATGTAGCTCAAAACACACACCAGGGGAAATGTTTAGTTACCTTCTGGCAGTTCAAAAATTAAATTGGACATCACCCCTAAAAACCCTGTACATTTCGTTTTAGCCCAAATGTGTTTTACTTGTTAATTTTTATAAGCAAATAAGTGGATCCAATAGAATTTGTCATTGATGACCATTACCAAGCTATTACCTGGTATACTGACATTTTTATTTCTCCTCTTGTGTGTACTAATGTACTGAGAGCAGGTCTGTTGAGTGTTCTAGAAGCTTTGGTTCATTTAAACATTCCCAGGTAGAAGCGCTTATGATTCTGCCCTGGGTGAGGCTGTACTAGGTACACAGTCCCCCCCACCCCCTCAAAAACATTTTGAATACAATAAACTGGATGATGAAAATGAAGTAGTTGAGGGCCTTTATTTAAGGTGTTACTCCCAACAGGGAGGTTTGGCAGTAACTGCAGTCTGCCTGATGGATTGTCAGAACTTAGTCAACTTGGTGTGCAAATAAAGTCTGCAGCGCAAGGCCTCACCCAATTTGAGAGACTGGGCTCGTTTGCACTTTTGGCAACATTTCTGCCTGAGCACAGACAGAGAGAGTCAATAACTCCTTGTTGGAGAGAAAAGTGTGCTAATTTTAAAAAGTGGGTACAGTGCTTTATTTAGAGTGGTGGTTCTCAAACTTTAGCTTGCATCAGAACCACCTAGAAGGCTTGTTAAAACACATTTCTGTTTCAGTAAGCTTGGGGCAGGACTGATAATCTGCATTTCTAACCACTTCTCAGGTGACCCCGGACCACACTTTGACAGATTTAGAGTTACCCAAGTATTCTTCCCCCAAGGCCAACCTATGAGGTTGCCAGGAAAATGCTGGGAACGCTGTTTGCTCCAATGGATCATGGAGGCCCAGAGGAGGGGAAAGAACATGTCTACACTCACTCAATTTTGCCCGTGTCTCCTTCCAAATCTACATACATGCTTTAGCAAGGGAAGTCTGTCAGCTTTGGCAAAAAAGAGGAATCTTAAGGGAAAAGGGCTTATATTTTTGGGTGGGTCATTTTCCACATCAAAAGCATCTTTATTTTTTTAAAGCAGGAATCTAATAAAGAAGTCATACATTTTTGGCTGATGTCAGATTCAACTACCCTCCATCATCTAAATGAAAGAAGGGATCAATGACCATATTTGTTGAATGGCTCTTATGCCTCGAGTGTTTCTATACACAGTATCTTGTGAACCCTCCCCAGCCCCTGGAGGTTGGCACGTGACACTCATCAGATTGAGCATCGAAGAGCTAAGAAGTGGTAGAGCCACCTTTGGACTTGGCTTCCTCATCCCAGCCCCTCTCCCCTTCACCCCCCAACACCACCCATTCTGCTTATCAGGGAATCTTAGCTTTCCTTATCAGGAAGAAAAGAGACTGGCAGAGGATAGGAGAGAAGAAAATAAAACAGGTAAAGTAGATTCCTAATACATTTGTGTGAATGACTGCAGAAATGATGAATATGTGTTCTTTTGCTGTTCTCCATAAAATAACCAACACAGGGCCCAAAATAAACTTAGCAGTCAGTAAAAAGTGATGTACTCCAAATTAAACAGCCTTTCTATGACACCACGGCATGACGGTGTAAGGGAGTTGTGATAGATATGGCTGCCCACCATCCATTTTTCTTTCTTCCTTAATAAACATATCATTATTTTACTCTGACCATCAATATGCCCAGCTAAGAACAATATTTCTGCACCAAGCTGGTAGCTACAAGTGGTCACGTGAATAAATTTTGGTCAATTAATACATAAGGATGTGACCTCTGAGATTGCTCTTTTAAAGAATGCGGAGCAGTTGGCAAAGTCCCTTTTTGCCTATTCTCCCTTCTTCCCGTTTCCTGTCTGGAATGTAAATACAATGGCTGGAGCTCCAACAGCCACCTTGTACCATTGAGTAACCTTAAGAATGGAAGTGTTTTATTATACCTTGGTTCCACCATACCAGACCTGGATTGCCTATCTTTGAACTTCTTTCACCAGTGAGAGAAATAAACTAATTCTTTATTTATAGCCTTGATTACTAGGAAGTGAATGTAATTCCTAAATGGCACAGCAGTGGTTCTCAAATGTTAGCATGCTCCAGAATCATCTGAGGCCCTTATTGACCATTATTCCCATTTTCATCCTTTTGGGTTTGAAAAGGAGCCCAGAATTCTACACCCTTAATAAATACCTCACATTACGCCAGGAGAAACACTGCTTTAAAAACCAAGCAAACATTACTCCACAGGTTTTAAAGGTAAAAACTCCTGGAGTATAATCTTTGACGTAGGCTGACACAGTTAGAAGGTTTTATAAAAGCCCATCTTAACCTAGACTCTAACTGGAAGATTGGACCTTTATTTCACATTCTCCCTCTCCTACGGTTTGAGAAGTGCGGAACCTCAGTTAATCTACTTCAATTTGGGGAGGCAATATCTAGACCACGCCTGAAGTCTCAGAAGGCAGGCGCTACAGAGAAAAGTGATGCTGCCTGAATTTGCAGCACGTGGAGATTTTCATGAAAAGTGCACATTAGTTCCCAAACGGGGTCCTGGAGAACAATCGGGTGGTACTGAAGCTGTGAGCCACTGGTGATGGGCTGCTCTGGAGGGCCTGTTTGCTCATTTTGCCCCTACTTTCCAGAATTTAATTCCCCAAGCAATAGAAGAAAAGTGCTGTTAAGTGGCATCTAAGAGGCAAAATCGTACTGAGTTTGGCTCCTTTCTATTTCTCCAGGAGACCCACATTATAATTTTAATTTGTTTACTCAGGAAGTAATTTAGGATATAACAGTCTAAAATCTAAGGGCTAAGCAATGTTTCCATTATGCTTAAAGTCCCATAGGATTAGGAGCAAAAGTCAGAAAGGAAAGCTCGTTTGGGTTATTTTCAAAGAGGAGTATTTCAAACACTTCCTCCCCATATACATTTTTTTTTTTTTTGCTCACAGCTGATATCTAATTGAACAGCAAATTGTGTGAGATGTAGGTTCACAACATATCCAGATTCCAGTCACTTCTCCTAGCCCTTCACAACCTGTCTACTCAGGCCTGAGTGCTCTCTAGGATAATCACCTTGGCTCCTCTGAATGCTGCCTTTTGCCATTGTGTCCCCACAGTTGGTTCTGTACTCTGTAGCCAGAACAACTTTCTTTGAATATAAGCCAGGTCATGCCACTATTCTTCTCAAAACCCTTGATGATTTCCCAGCCCCTTCTGCTTCAAAGCCAGAGTCCTTACTATAGGACCACGATCTTGCTCTTTTAACACCTGGCTGACCATATCACGTCCTATCGTCCTCTTGTTCAATCCTGCTCACTATGGCCTCCTTACTATCCTCTCACATCAGGGCCTTTGCACTAGCATTACCGTTGCCGAGAACATCCTTCCCCCAGATATTTACATGATGCCCATCCTCACTGTGCCCAGTCTTTGCTCAAAGGTCACCTTACAAGAGAGGTCTTCCCTGACTAATCAATTAGCACCCACATATCTCTAGACCTGTGCTTCTCAATCAAGGACTACTGTTGACACACAATGGACATTTGGCAGTGCATGCACACATGCACTTTTCACATATAGTGGGTCAAGGCCAGGGATGCTGAGAAACCTCCTACAATGCACAGGATAGCTCCCACAGTAAAGAATGATCTGGACCAAAATGTGCTGATAAATCCTTAACCTACTTTTCTTCAAAGCTCTTACCAACTGCTGATGCATAATCTACTTGTTCACTGTCTCTTTCTTGCTTCTAGAAAGTGAATGCCTGGGACTTTGTTCACCATATTTTCCCAGAAGAGGGTCTCACATTTAGTAGGTACTCAGCAAATGTTTGTTGAATGGAGGCACGCTATGTGTATTCAAATCTCATCTTTGTGACTTCCTGGTTTAACAAAGGATTTGGACAGGGACGTGAAGCAAGAGGATACACAGGTGCAGTTTCAGGAGGAAAAACTCACGTAGCATCCCTTTCATTCTACCAAGGCACTTGCTTTTTCACCCAAGTGTGGGGTGGACAGAGGAAAATCTCAAAGAAGGATGAATGGAATGAAGAACTGTCAGTGTAGATTCTTTAAGAGGAAAAGACAAAAATAACACCCATTTGTATTTGAAGCCAAAGAATTTCTTTCAAGCTGAGTCAACGTTGTTTGGACGAATGGAATAAAATAATTGCATTGAGTCCTAAGCAGGGACAGTGATTCTAAAGCATGTGAGTTGTTTTTTCCTAGGTCTGCTTTCTCTCACTGGCTTACTCCCTTTCCAAACCTTTCAGTCTTTAAATTTTTAAATTCAGACTATTAAAGCTCAATGTTTAGTTAGAAATATTTTCCAGTTAGTTTGGATCTGACAGTCACTTATTTTATCTTGTCTTAAAGGAAAGGTCCCAGAAATGAAAGAATGTGTAGTTAAGCACTTTTCCTTTATGCTGTAATTACAAAAAGACTCTCCCACCCAGTTTTACCAGAACCCTCTTTGCAGAATGTCTGTACATTTGCATATATGCCCTACTAAAAATCCCCCAACAGCTGCTTACTTTTTTGGGTAACCCTTTCAATACTGTTATTAGACAAAATACACACATACATGTGTATGAAAAAAAAACAGGATGGCAATTGCCTGTGGTGGTTAAGTGTGGGAATTCTGAAGTCACACTGTTTGGGTCTGAATACTGGATTGAACACTTACCATCTGTACATAGTTGGGCAAGTTACTTAACCTCTTATAGAGTCAACACCTCCCTCTGTTAAATGGGGACAATAATACAGGGGTAGGCAAAAGTAGGTTTACACTTGTGAGTACACAAAACACAGTTTATTCCTGTAAAATCATATAACCATAACTTGCATGTCTTTCCATACAAATGGTAAACCTACTTTTGCCAACCTCTGTATGTCACTTGAAGCAATGCTATGAGGCTCAGGTGATAAAATGTAACTAGCACAGAGAAAGGCACACAGTGAAGGTTCTGTATTTCTTTGCTTTCAAGCAATTTTACGCATAAGTCATGAACGCCTATGTCATGGACTGAATTGTGGCCCCTCCACCACTGCAAATTCTTATGTTAAGGCACTAGCCCCAGTGGAATTGTATTTGGAAACTTTAAGGAGCTAATTAAGATTAAAGGAGATCAGAAAGCTGGGATTGCAATCAGAAGGACTCAAGCCCTCATAAGAAGGGGAAGAAACACCAGGAGCGCACACGCACAGTGAAACACAGTAAGAAGGTCGCTGTCTGCAAGCCAGGAAGCGAGCCCTCACCAGAAACCAACTCTGCCAGGCACTTTGATCTTGGACTTTCAGTCTCCAGAACTGTGAGGACATAAGTTTGTTGATTAAGCCACTGAGTCTGTGATATTTTGTTACTGTAGCCAGAGCAGACTAAAGCAGTCTACTGTTTGCAAGGAACTGTTAAGTGCTTATGGGGAAAAGATCTATACATGAATAAGAAACAACCCCTGGTTGAAGGAGGTTATATTTCAGTAGAGTGTATAAGACATGTAGGCAAAGGACTCTAATGCAAAGTTAATGCAAAAGCCATTAGAGGCAGACAAAAATACTACAAAGTTTCAGAACACAATGGATTAATTCCTAAATCTGTGGCATTTGCCCATTTCAATGGTGTAAATAATCTCATTATGGCTTACTGCAAGCTGCTGACATGACATCTTTGGATGTGGGCTTGGAGGAAAGGTACTGTAGCATACCTCTGTATAGTAGTGGATTCACCACATGGACAGAACAGACTACATGACTCAAAAGCACGGATAATAGTCATATCGGAAAGGAACTATGAAGTGATGAACTTTGTTATGTATTACGTGGGTTTTTAATATAATTCCATTTTAACTTTATATAATTAAGTTAAAAAAATGGCTGTATTTAACAACTGGCTTACAAAAGTCCTGAAAACTGACCAACTGGATCTTGCGATACTGTATGAGCCAGTTCCAGCAAATTTCTGGCAGAAACTTACACAGTCAATTTCTTTGGCAAACTCTCTTTAAAAAGGTAAAAAGAAAAGAACAGAAGAGCTGCAAAGACCTAGAGACTGTTGGCAAAGGGAATGATGACAACTATCTGTCTACTCTGCCTTCAATGGTTCTAGCAAGTAGCTCATGAAGCCAAGTTATCTATCTTGGCTGACATATACTTACAAATATTCACAGCTTTCAGTCTCCTAGTCTTTTCCATATCCTCTCCCTTCTTTCCCCCAGAATTTTGCCCTTTCTTTATGTCTCTTTTCCTTTCTTCCCTTGTTTCCTTTTAAAATCCCTGGGCATAAAGCCAAAATGAAAAGCATTTAAGGTCATTTATGTATTGGCTGGTTTGTTTTTTCTTCTGAAGTCAAAAAGGATGTGAGTTGAACATATTGTAGGTCTCCAGGAAGAAGAAAAACAACAACGAAAAACCCTCCCTCTTTTTTGTAAGTTAGCATGTGATTGGTCAACTGTACGTTAGTAGGTGAGTAGGTTCTTATAAAGTAAAAAAAAAAGATTCTCCACTTCTGTGATAGCTACTCAGACATCAATTATGTTACCAGTTGCCTAAAACAGGGAAGAAAGAAGCTGTGTTTGATGTTTAATGTTTGAGTCTTGAGTATGATAAATGCTAAAACTGCAACCTTAGCCAAGTTTTCTAAATTCTCTGAGCTTTAGTGTCATCATCCGTAAGCCTAGAATAATTGCACTCATCTCACAGGATTGTGAAGGTCAAAGGTGGTGATAGAATGAAAATACCCTGTTAACTGCAAAACTGTATGTAACTGCTAGATCAATAGGCCTGAGATCAGCCCTGGAGATTAGGGCTGCACTGGGCTGCTGGTAATAATAATCTAAGTATAGTCGTCTAGAGCTGAGATCACATTTTGTAAAAAACAATCATGCATCTAGGCTCTTTCCATCATTTTGTGCCACTATCCTAAGAATTCACAGTATCTATGTTCAAAAATCACAAAATAGCTGTTGGAGCGCCAGCGATCATGTTCTTGTTCCAGGCAAGAACAAAGGTAAGGGCAAGGGACAAAAGACCTATCTCTCAGTTGGATCAATAATGTTTAAAGAGATTTTCTGGAAGTGCTGTCCTACTTCTATTTATAACTCCTTGGCTAAACCTAGCTCCAAGCTAAGCTGGGAAATGTAATTTTTAGTTGAGCATGATGCTTCCCTGAATAAAATCAGATTTTGTCAGTGAGAATGGAGGAGACACTAATATTGGGTGAACACCTGGCCATAGTGTCCCTAATAATACCTGATTTTTGAATTACCTTTTTTCCTAGGTGAACTCCTTATGAGTTTCCTACGCAGTATCTTTTCTATGTGTTAAATCATTGTTTTTGATTCTATATTTCACATACAACATAACTAGCTGCTCCATTTTCTCCCTCTATTTTTAGTAACTACAGATTCACAATGTCATGTAAACCCATTCTGAAGAAAATTTAGGAAGCAGCAACAGAAGAAATCCGAGGACAAATTCAACTTTTTAGTTGTCCAGTGTGATGCCTAATGACATGTTATGATTCCAAGAAGAATTCTGTATTAAATAGAGCTTGCTGATCACAGAGCATTGTTGGAAACCCATTTTAAAATACAGGTGATCTTTGTTTGCAGTCAGTTAATTTAAGGCACTTTCATTTTTGCGTATTAAAATAACCAAAAGTGGCAACCCATGGAAAAGAATGAAACTGAGAAGCTCACTTTTATGTTACAAAGTAAGTATTTCTGACCACCATGGCCACTTTCAGCCTGGGTTACACTGCCTGCCTCATTAAGTTTCAAATGTGTCAAGGATACAACTGTACGCATTTAGTCTTCCCTCTTCTGAGAGGCTTAAAGAGCAAGGAAGCTAATACCTTGGCCTGCAGGTTCAATGTTAGATATGGCCATAAAGCTCTAACTGTTCTATATTATGCCACTTTAGAGAATCAGACAGGAAGGTTCAGGTGGGATGAGCTAGATTTTGCCACGGAGACAAACACCACCAAAATGGCACCAGTTTTGCACCACACCTGTTTTCTTAATTAAAAAAAAAGCTTTTCTTACTATGGTAAAACATATATAAGATTTGCCACTTCAGTCATTCTAAAATGTACAATTCAGTGGCATTAATGACATTCACAGTGTTGTGCAACCATTAAAACTCTATTTCCAAACTTTTTCATTACCCCAAACAGAAACTCTCTACCTGTTAAACAGCAATTCCTCATTTCTTCCTCCCCCCAACTCCTGGTAACCTCTAATCTACTTTCTTTCTTTATAAATTAACCTAGTCTGGTTTATTTAGCATAAGGCTTTTAAGGTTCATTCATGCTGTAGCACTGTCAGGATTTCATTCCATTGCGTGAGTATACCACATTTGGTTTATCTATTCACATGCTTATGGACATGGGTTGTTTTCACCTTTTGACCATCGTAATACTACTGGCGTACAAGTAACTGAATCTCTGCTTTCAGTTCTTTTGGGTAAATTTCTAGGAGTAGAACTGCTGGGTCATAAGGTAATTCTGTTTAAGCTTTTGAGGAACCGCCACACTGTGTCCACAGTGGCTGCAGTGTGTTACATTCCCGCCAGCAGTCTCCATGTGTGAGGGTTCCAGTTTCTTCATATCCTTGCCAATACTTGTTATTTTGCATTTAAAAAAACTATAACCATCCTAGTAGGTGTTAAGTGGTATCTCATTGTGGTTTTGATCTGTATTTTCCTAGTGACTAGTGATATTGAGCATCTTTCCTTGTATTTATTGGTCATCGCCATATCTTCTTTGGAAAAGAATGGAGTGATGTGTGAGCAATGGATTACCTTTTAGAAAGGGAAGTACCATTAGTTCTTGTCATTTGTGGTGGGTATGTTCTGTAAAACCACAGCGAACATGGAAGCAATGATTATTGAGGCACTGCTCTCAGGGAAACCCTGCTTCTTACAGGAAGAAGTTCCTGAATGTGCCTTTGGTCACGACATTTTTATCAATGGATAAATCCATGTCCTTGCTTGATGTGTGTTTCTATTTAAGGACACCTTATTTAATACACATTGTTGATTCATTAACACTGAATTCACAGTCAATAGCACAATAACTCACGCTGACCAAAGATTATCTAACACACATATTTTTTCCATAGGGTATCTCAAAGGTTTATTGCTCTTAGGAACACTAACCAGCACTTCAGCACTAAGTTTGGGGGCCATTTTAAAGAGCAAAATCCCCAACAAAAGTGCAAAGCAAAAACCTGGGTACTAAATAGAAGATGAGAAGCACACTTGCTTATTGTATGAGAGATGAAACAAAAGTAGAACAACATGCTGGCAACATGCATGTGGTCCCATGAAAATGCTTGCCCCTCTGTAGATATCTGGGAATGACTTTGAGAATGCCGTGAATATTGATTTTGGGTACAAGCAAATTTCAACAGATAGGTGAATTTGCTGATACTTAAATACATAAAAAATGATGGCTGACTAGATTACAATGTATTTAACTTTCTCAGGAGTAAGAGACTGAGCCAGGATTTAAGTTTAGGTCTGATCTCAAAGTTCATGCTCGTCCCTCTTCACCCCACTGTCTCCAAAACCAGTCACAGGATTACCACTGCCCTGCGCATTTGATGAATCAGTGACCAGTGCAGTCGCAGTTTATTCTTCAAGCTTGTGATTCCTGTTAAAACCTTGAATAATAAACAGGCTAGAGTGGCTATTAATCATGAAAGCCACATGGACCGGTTGGAATTCCAAAGAAGGTAGAAAGCAACCACCTTATATGGAAGCATGTGCTCTTTGAATGTTCTATGTGTACATTACACAGTAAGGGTCCCCTGAGCTGACTCAGGCTTGACAAAGTCTTTTACTTTTAGGTCTATGCCAGAGAAGTTAATGTGCTCAGGTTCACCCTCAACAAAGGTCGTGTAGTCCGTGAAGGGACTGCTTCAATTCCCAGACTACGTCTTTAAATTTTATTTTATTCTATTTTAGATACTTATTTACTTTGTGGTAAAATACACATAACATAAAATTTGCCACCTTAACCATTTTTAAATGATGTTAAGTACATTGTTGGGCAACCATCACCACCAGCCATGTCCAGAACTTTCGTCTTCACAAAGTAAAACTCCATACCCATCAAACACTACCCATCTGCCCAGTTCCCCCACCATTCTCTCTCTGTCTCTCTACGAATTTGACTAGCAGAGAGTGATTTTTGTTGTATGTTGGGAACGAATGTTCTTTGAAATGATGGTGCAAATCAGTGGGTGTGGGGGAATGAGTCAGACATTTACATTTAAGTCCTTTAACAAGCAACTTTCCTTCTGTTTTTCCTGAGACAATTAGAGAATACCTGGGAAGCTCTGGCCCCAGCCCTTAGACTCTGTAACAAATGAGAGGACCCGGGAACTAGTGTTCAGAATGTGTTTCCACCTAGAAGACTGTGCGATAAATCACCCCTGACAACGGGGTGATCTCTCCTGCATTTTCAGCCTCGGGGCATTAACTCAGTATTTTACAGATCACAGAATTCCCATTATGTAGCATCTCTTCCTAGCTCATGACAAGGCCATCTGATTGCTTTTGAAGTGGCCTGAGAAGCAACCGCACGTATTAGTTAATGATTGCAAGAGAAGAGAACTCAAAATCAACTGGGCTCAGACCCTAATAGGCATGTCTGGGCAGGCCCTGTGCCGCATCCTGACATTTGTGACATCTAGTTTAAAACAATGCTTACCCACACACTGTCACAGTGTCATCCAAAAACCAGTAGGTATCAGTGCACGTTTACCCAGGGACACTACCCAGTTTAGTAGTGGCCTTCAGCCCTGTTCTTCAGGGATAATGACCTCCTTCTCCACTGCTGCCTAGACCTTTCCTTACCCTGTTTTACTTACCCTAGTCAAAGCTCCCCTAGACCTCTTTTGGAAATATTCAAGAAATAAAATAAAAGGGGAAAAAAGTTCTGTATATTTTTAGGAAATAGAACCATTAAAATGGAGTGTTTCAGAATCAGTTCTTCTCTATGTTAAAGGAAAAAAACAAAGATGTGAAGACATGAAATGATCCTAAAATTATTAGTATTCAGATGACTTCATTTTAAAGAGAAACTGTACAAAATTATATTTACTTAGGCCAGAGCAAATCTGGATTCAGTCAGGTAAGGTGGCTCAGAATTATATTGAAATGAAGGCTATTCAGGATGGAAGGAAAAATCTTCTGTAAGTAATCTGAGAAATGGCACTGAAAGGTATATCACATCAGGCCCCTGTCATTGTTAGAAGGAAAACAGAAATACCAAATAACTGGGCATTTGTTAAGAATGGATGCCCTGGCTGCTGTGGCTCAGTGGTTTGAGCACGGGCCTGCAAACCACAGGATCGCGGTTTGATTCCCAATCAGGAGGGCACATGCCTGGGTTGCGGGCCAGTTCCCAGCAGGGGACTCACAAGAGGCAACCATACATTGATATTTCTCTCCCTCTCGCCTTCTCTTCCCCTCTAAAGATAAATAAATAAAATTTATTTTAAAAAGAGAATGGATGAAGTGGGGAAAGAAGGTATTAAGTATAGCAGTGTGGAGGCCCTGAGGCTGGAGGAAGCTTGGGGTGTTTGAAGAGGGGCAAGGAATCCAGTGTGGCTGGATGCTAAGAACTAAGGGGTACCCACTACAAGAATAGAAATGTGTTCTATAGCTTTTCAACAAGTAAAGAAAAATGAAGGAAACTGGGGAAACTTCACCAAAAAATAGTAGGCACAAAAATAGGAAAAAGCAGGGGAGCAAAGATGGTAAACAGAAAACAGAAAAAAGTGTTTAGTAATACACTGTTTAATAATAATTATTGAAGTTACCATATTAAAAGCAAATATACACATCAATTAAAAGACAGATTATCAGTTTGGATTAAAAAGAAAAACAATATCCATCATATACTGCTTAGTTAAAATAAACCTACAAGGAAAGTTTGAAATGAAAGAGTGGAAAAGATAAGGGGATGTTATAATTGGTTAATAGATCTCAGTTATTTCAAAATCATTAGTGATACAATTTGTTGATTATTTTGTAATAACCACCAGTTCACTATTTATATTCCTGGAGAATATTACTAATGCAGCTGTTCATAAGCTTTTTAAGAACCATAAAATAGATCTTCATGTTAAGATAAGTTAAATCCTAACAAATTATAGGAAGGGATGTTGAAATATAATGAAAGGAAAACTATAAAAAATATAGTGTCATCATAACTTGAAGACATATAAAAATAAAGCCTCAAAATATATACAGCCAAAAAAAAGAAATAGAAGAAAAATCTATAAACATAATCAGAGACTTTAAGATGCCTCTCTCAGGTATTAAAAAAATCAAAAAGACTAAAATTATGATGGCTGCTAATGAATCAATAGTAATTATTGTCCATTTACCCTATTGCCTTTTCTTCTAACAATTTGGAAACATTATGTGGATCATTCTTACTTTATACTGGGAAGAAAAGATTTCACGTTCTTATTTCCCAAATGGGGAACAGAAGCTAGAAGGTGCTAAGAAACTCGGTCCAGGCCACTTAGATACAAAACTGTCTAAAACTGACCTTCTCAGATGCCTAACTCTTTCCGGACATGAAAGCCTCCTTTTCTGTGTATTCTCCTGGTCTAGTCCTTGGGCATTTTCCTCAGATATTATAAGGGCAACAGTAATATAAATTAACTCTACTTCCTAAATTCTAGCTCTATGTGACAATGTTCAAGACATACACATTTCTGAGATTGTTTTCTTAAATATCCAACACAAGATTTAGGTACAATAATTTCTACAGTCTTATTTCTGTAGATCTTCCCTCCCTCCCTCCAAATCTCTGAATAAGAGGTTCAGACTCAGAACCTCTTTTCCTAGACAGGCCTTTCCAATTGGCTTTTCCACTAACTGGCTTTCCAATCAGTAACTAGATCTAATGTTCCTTGACGTGTCAGGTACTGTATTAGTTGTCCTATAGGGCAGGGACCATTACATTACTATCTTCTTGTTATAGAAGAGAAACCATGACTTCACCCATGTAAAATAACTTGTTCCAGTCACAAATACAGCCAGAGAGTGGCAGGGGTGGGTCTGATTCCCAGTGTGTCTGATAAATCAGCCATGGTTTTTAATCACTATGCTCTGGAAAGATCACTCATGACCATATTTTAGCAGAACTGTTTCTCATGTGATGTTCACCTTCATCCAGATGAATTCTCGATTATCCACACAGCAATGGGGTCCAGGAGAGGATGCATACTTCAAAATCACGCACAATAAATACAACCTCAAATTTATCCACAGAGTTTGACTTGACCCTTTCCTAAGTGGTTGGCACAAACAGTTGGTTTGCATTTCAGTTCCTTTCTCTGCCTGTCTTTATCAAAGGTTATGATACTTGTAATGATTTGCTAAAAGATGGGGGAGGAAGAAGAGAACAAAAAAGAAGCCAGTAGTCAGAGTTTGGACCATAGAAACCAGGGAAATCATAACCTGCCCTCCTCCTCACATCAATCACTCAATGCCAGCGAGGATGGAGACCCACCTTCTTCCCAACACTTTTTGTCAAGAGTCAGAGAGGAGATTTCCCAGAACCCCAGGATTGCAGAGAAGAAATGCAAAGTCATCATTGATCTAGGCTAACTAATGTTAATAGTTTTTTTTTCTTGATAGCTGCTAGACTTTTTATTACCTTTGTGAAATTTTTAAAAAATATTGTATTTATTTATTTTAGACAGAGGGGGATGGAGGGAGAAAGAAAGGGAGAGAAACATCAATGTGTGGTTGCCTCTCACATGCCCTCTATGGGGGAACCTGACCTGGCCAGCAATCCAGGCATGTGTCCTGACTGGGAATCGAACCAGCAACCTTTTGGTTTGCAGGCTGGTGCTCAATTCATTGAGCCACACCAGCCAGGGTGACCTTTGTGAAATTAGAAAAAGATATCTTTCCAACTACAAATTGGAAAAGGCAAGCCCCCAATCTTGATAGACAGAGCACAGCACCATAACTAGGTAAGTTCTGAAGTGTCTTAAATGTTTAAAAAAATGCACTCCTCCTTTGGGGAGGCATCGGAGCCCAGGAGAATATCAGCCTCCAAACACCGCTTTGTCCAGGCACCTCTCTGCAGTGCACAGACCCCACGGCCACATGTGGCAGCTCTGATCCCCTCCCGTGCGAAGAGCTTAGGAATTTATCTTTTCCTTTCAGGAAACGTGGTTTCAGAAATTGCTTGGATAATTAGCGTCCTTTCGCAAGATCTGATCATTGAGTTTTAATCAGTCTTTTTAATTGCCATAGCAGCAACAGCTACCGTCACTATTTATCGAGTGCCAACTACAGGTTAGGCACATCTAGGGAACTGACAGAGATGATGAAAGAAGCCTGTCTGTGGAAATGGCTCTTTGGTGCCATCCATCTGGATGTTGATGAGTTTCTGTCCCAAATCTCCTTTTTATTATGAATAATTAGTACTGAGCAATTCTTTCTAATAGTGTTTCCTGGCCAAAGGTTTAGTTACTTCCTGAGGCAACTATGGAAGCTTAGGGAGACACCTCATTGACATAAGACCGCATACTTACCTTTCTGTTTGCTAAAGAGAAACTTCATTCAATCGTTGCATTGAGGCATGCAAATTATAATAAGCTGTACATATTCAAAGTATATAATTTGATAAGTTTTGACATATACATATACAGTATTCATAAAACCATCAGCATAAGCAAGATAGTGAAAATACCTAGTACCCTTAAAAGTTTCCTCTGACTTTTTTAAACTCCTCCCTCCCACTCTCCCCCTCCCCAACCCAGTAACCACCACCGATCTGCTTTCTGTCACTACAAATTAGTTTAAATTTTCTAGAGTTTCATATAAATAGAATACGAAACTATATACTTTATTTTGGTCTGGTTTCTTTCACTCAGAATAATGATTTTAAGATTCGCTTATGGTGTTGCAAATAGCAAGAGTTTATTACTTTTTATTATAGATTGTGTTCTACCATGTGGATATAACACAATTTGTTTGTCCATTCATCTGTTGATGGACATTTGGGTTGTTTCTGGCTATTTAAAAGAAACCTTAAAGCTGCCATTTTTAAAGCCCCATGCTTAAGGTATTGTTTTCTTTAATCCTCACAACCACACTGTAGTTAGGTATTAACATTCTTATTTTTCAAATGATGAAAGGAAAGCTCATGGAGGTGGATTAACTTGGCCAATTTGAATACAGAGCTAGTAAGTGTCAAAGCTTGCACTCTTGAACACTACGAGCTCAGAAGCTATGGGAGACCAGCACAAAGCCTGACGTCTGTGAGGGTCTTCCACAAGGAGAGACTTTCTACGTGTACCTGTGACTACTCCATAATGCACAAAGCACAACATAAAGTCGGAGTTTCAGAAACTCCAGTTTTACACTGAACCTGGAATGCAACCACACCAAAATCACATTTAGAATAAGGGCTTCACACATGGTACTTAGTAAGCAACTGTGGAGTGAAAAAATGGCTGAATGCACAAGCAAATGAATGAGCTGATGGGGAGATAGATGGAGTGATGGAGGAAGTTAGTTACTAGCTGACTTGATGGTAGATTCATCTAACCATCACACCAAACTACTCAAAATATCTCATGAGGCATAAGGCAGAGGAGATCACGTTAACAGTAAATCAACTCTCACAGCAGCCCCCAGTGTCAGCAGCTCAGTCAGCAGAAAGGTGTGCAGCTGTGAACTAATGCAAGAAGTCCATGTCCAGAGGCCCACTCCCAGTCTCAAGGATCCCAGAAAACATTCCCTGGAAAGGCTGAAGACATCTGCCTTGAAGGCTGGGAACTGCGGTGGCAGATCTCCCTTCCTGCGTTTGCAAATGAGCTTTGGCTTCCCTGGGCCTCACACTCTGCATGTGAACCTTGACAAGACCCTGCTGGTGGAATCTGGCCATGCTACTGCTGACTTCATCTGGCAGAAGCCCTCAACCTGAAACCAGCTTCTCGTCCCACCTCCGACAGCTCTGTTGAAAACATTCATTAACAGGCAGTTTTATTGAATGTTGTGCACATAGGCATATTTCCCATTGCCATCCAAGGACTCAGGGCATTTCTGAAGCCAAGATAAACACTGCATCATTCATGTGACTGGCTGTCCGAGAACTGTTCAGAAGACTACTCAGGGGTCTCCTACTTCCTTCTTACCTCCCTTCCCCACTCATCTCTGACAGTACACTGAAAACATTGAGGTGAGTGACAGTGAAGGCTAACATTGGAGATGCGGCATAGAGGAAATTCCATCCAATCCAGGTGGAGAAGCATGGGCCTCACTGTAGCAGCCATGACATTCCATCTGTGGGCTCAGCAAGAGGAGCTGAGGAGCTGATGTGGAAATGAAATGAAGACTGCAAACCCTGGCTGGTGTAGCTCAGTGGATTGAGCGCCGGCCTGTGAACCACACGATTGCGGTTCGACTCCCAGTCAGGGCACATGCCTGGGTTGCGGGCCAGTTCCCAGCAGGGGACTCACGGGAGGCAACCATACATTGATATTTCTCTCCTTCTCTCCTTCCCTTCCCCTCTAAAGATAAATAAATAAAATATTTAAAAAAAGACTGCAAAGAACACTGTAAATGGCTGGTGCATCTAATAGTGGTTTTCATGTGGTTTTTAGAAGGGTTATTAGACTATGTATTCCCTCCCTATGAACTAAATCACCCACCAGGCCTAGAGAAATGAATTACTTTGTCACCCTCTCCCTTCCCCCATATTTTTCAGCCTCTGTCCTTCTGCATGTAAATAGCTTCTCACATAAAAAGAGAAAATTGCCAACTGCCTGAAAATGAATGGTAAAACTGGGTGCCTGGCACTATGGCCCCAGCCCAGTGGTGAGTCACAGCTGTGGAATTCATGGTCCCAGAGCATCTTCTGGGCTCACAGGCCAAGGAGAGAGCCAAGGAAGCAGGCCCAGTAAAAGGATTTTAAAATCGTTTTGAATTATCTTTTAATAAACACCCTTGCATTCAGGCCACATTCAGGGGAAGCCAGTCAGGTGCTAGATGCTGGGAATGGAAGGGTGTGGCTCATCATCTGTTACTTCCTGTGGCAAAATGGCTACAGTGTCTTGAAGACCAAATGATGACAAGGGTGATGATGGTAGTTACCATTCAATGAGGAATTATTATGTGTCAGCATCTCCGAGGCTCTTTACAGAAATCTACTTATTCTTACAGCTCCTTTAGATATAAACATAAGCCTGTTCACTTTACAGGGCAGCCAAGGTCTCAGAGCTAGTAAATGGAAGAGATAAGACTTGGCCCTACTGGTTTCCAACACTGGGTATTCCATTGCCCAACAGCAGTTCTCCACTTGGGCAGGCTGCAGAAACACCTGAAGGCCCCGCTGAAACAGACTGCTGGGCCCACCTCCAGAGCTCAGGTTCAGAAAAGTCTGGGCCAGGGCCTGAGGAAATATTTTTTTAACAAGTTCCCACATGATAATTGTGCTGCTGGTGTTAATAGTGTACTCTGGAAACCACTGGAGTGGGCTGACTAAATCTGAAGAATTTAACAACCATTCCATGTAACAACTCAGCTCAAGTATCACCTCTCTATAGGTGCCTTTTCCTTTTAAAGTAGATTCTCTAAGTCAGGGACCAGCAAACTACCGTCTGTAGATGAAATTTAGACATTTCCTGTTTTTGTAAATACAGTTTTATTGTCACATGGCCATGCTCATTCATTTGCATATTGTCTATGTTTTTGCACGACAACATCACAGTTTGGTATCCGCAAGAAGAGTTTTTATGTCCCACAAAGCCTAAAATATTTATTATCTTTACAGAAACAGTTTGCCAACCCGGGCTCGACCCCACCACTCATTTTTACTGCTTTCCCAGCACACACCTCTATCTGAAAGTGTCTCGTTAGTCCAACTGTTAATCTGACTGTACCCTCCTCCAGAATGTCATCTCCACAAGGGCACAGATACTGGTTCGTAGGTGCTAGCTGTCCCCCAGGGCCTGGCACATAGCTGGCACTCCACAAATATTGGCTGAAGGAATAAATTCCATTGTTGAGTGCCTAGGTACACGGACTGTACCAGAAATGCGAGGGCCATGGGAGAAAGTAGAGGAAATGTAGTTGTCCCCATTTGGGCTCCCAGCCAGGATGAGGGAGTGAGAAGAGCCAGAGATAAACAGATATTGCTGGTGGGAAAAGAAGCCTTCGAAGGCAGGGCCATCCTGCTTCCTACAGCGATGGGGAAACTGGAGGTGGGAACGAGGAAGGCCTTAGTCACCAGGATCAGTCTGAGATGAGCAGAAACTTCCTTCCACTGAGAATGAAAGAGGCCTGTGTGACACCTGCTCCTCCCTCTCCTAACACAGGCCAAGTCGGCTTCCTTAGATCTGATATCCTGGGTGGATTTCCATGAAGAGGCGGGTAGGGGAAGAAGAGCCTGAGTGGGCACCAGATAAAACAGATAACTGGTGTAAGTCCTGGCTCCGCCTCTTACCAGCTGTTGCAACCTGGTCAAATTCCTGATCCTCCCTAAGCTGCAAGGTATTCATTGGAAAAGTGGGGGATTTTGTACAAGGATTAAATGTCATTATTTGTGTAACATTTGTTTATTGAATGAGTAATATGTATCAGATTATATAGGCATTGAGCAATAGTGGTGAACGAGATGATGTGTGTCTCCTTCCAACAGGTTCACATTTTAGAAGGTCGGGCCTGTGACAAAAGGGGCAGACACAAATGTATATGGACTATCTGCCATGCTCTGATATGGATTCCTTGTTACCTTTTTAGTCTCCAAAGGGACACTCTCTGTTGCCTTATTTCCATCTGCGGCAGCAACATGCAGGTGGTGGATGATGGGGTTCCTCTGACTTTGCAGGGCAAGCATGGACTTGGGACTCCCCAGCCCCCAGGTCCATGGCTGCCTTAGTGAGGCCTGGACACTGCATGGGCTGCATTCGTTTTCCCCCAGACCGTCTAACAACACTCTCCCCTAATTCTTTGTGCAGATACAAAGTTGGTAGTGATTTTAGTTGACTTCCAACCTTCATGCAAATGAGTAATTTCAAAATAAGCCAGATCTCTGTATGGCAGACTTCTTCATGTTATTCAGTAGCCACTCAAATATCTCCTCTCCAGAGAGGCCAGTCCTGACCAGTCAGTCTAAACTAGCAATCCCTCCAAAACCCCAGCTCATATCTGTTATCACAGAAGGGGCTGTATTTTCTTCATAGACTATATTAAATGAGACAACACTTGGAAAGCACCAAGGATAATGCCTGGCACATGTAAGCATTCACTGAAAGTTGATATCACTATGAGTAACAGATTCTTTTTAAAATCACAATCTCAAATTATCTTCATCATTTGTTTTCTAATTTACATGTTTCCAACACCCCCCTTACAACTACAATGTAGCAGAAACCTCAGTTACCTTGTTTATTGTTTTATCCCCAATGTCTAGAACAGTGTCTGACACTTAGTAGGTGTACATTAGATAATCAGTTGAATAAGTAAATGAGGGAATGAAAAAAGCCTAATCACTACTTATTTTCCACAAAACTCTCCAGTATAGTCTATGATCTATTCCTTGCATTTGCATTAGAAGGACTAAAATCCACTGGAAGGCTGCCAGGAAGCCATCAGCCCATGCATTAGAGATGGAACCAAAGAGGCTCTGAATGGCAAACTAAGAGGCCAGTGCCAGGGGCCACTCCAGCTGAACTATTCATCCCAAAGGGAGGTTTGTAGCATATTCTTCTTTGTGGGATGACTCTCTTTGCACCATGAGTGACTCAGTCCTCACAGGCCTGGGGAATGTGATGTGGCAGATCTTAGGCACTGGGTAAGGCGGGTAGCAGAGCTCACTCCTTCAGCAGCCAGTCCTGACGCCTACCTGGGGCATCAGAGACATCAGAGTCGGGTGCCTCTGTCTGGGCCCCTGCCCAAGTTGCCCTGACTCTGCAGAGCCAGAACTGCATTTGAATGAAGTTGCACTTTTACAACAACTCCACAACCAAGAACCTGGGGAATCGGAAGGCTCCATAAAGGCAGAATTCAAAATTATTTTGTTAAAAGCCTTTGAGGCAGCTGAGAAAGAATCCAGGGTTTCTGTTAAATCTATAATTAATCCCTTTCCTCCATCCCCACCTAAATTTCTTCTGTCTTGAACAGCCAAAAGTTCCTTCTCCCCCTTCCTGCCCAGCAGGACAACAGTAATCAGTGTTGCTTACTACGGCTTCACATGAAGGGAGGAAAGGACGCACCACTTTCTCGAGTGGCTCTGTGTGCAGACACCACACTAGGATTATTTTTTAAGCATCTTTGTACTGCACACTTCTTCATTCGGGGCTCAGATCAGCCCTGTAGTCTACAATTCTAAGAGCATCCACTCCTGGGTTGGGTTGTCTGAGATTGAATTGTTCTCTGAGCCTTGCTTTACTCATTTCTAAATGAGAGACAGAAATAATAATTACCAAATAAAGTTGTTATGACATTTAAATAATCATGCAAAGGTAAAAATGCTTGTGGGCACATAACAAATGTTTGAAGACAGTGTAGTAATTTTCTCCATGATCACCACCATTACCAAGAGTCAACTGAGGCTCTTGGAAAGTTGAACAACTTTCCTGAGGTCAGAAAGGGATGGAGCAGTGGCCAGATTTGCCTAACTCCAGAAGCCAGGCTCTTGCCACAGGATTGGGATGGTGACATCAATGGTCCCTCCATGTGGACACATGAAGGGCTTTGGCCAGATCCATAGCTCTCCAACCCTGCCCCAAAGCCCGAGTCCTGGAGCTGAGAGCACTGTGGTTGGTCGGTGCTGGAGCACAGTCCTTCGAAAGATGCTACCATTCTCCTGCCCCTTTGCAACCTCAGACATCTATGAAGCTGTTAGATTGGTCAAGGGAATCTCCTTAGGACAGAGACTTTTAAGAGAAGTACAGTGGGGCAGAAATCATTGATACAGAATATTTTTTTACGGAGAAACACAGTTTAAAGTATTTTAGCTTTCTCACGTGATGCAATCCTGAATACTTCTGGTTCTTCAGAGGCTCTTCAAAACTATTTGCTGGGTGGCTGCCATATGTCAGACACTGTGCTAGATACTGGGAGCATTCTAAAAACAAAGCAGACAAGACCCCTGCCCTCCTGGATCTTGAAACAAAGTTGGAGAGTCAAACACTAAACAAAAAATTACACCAACAGGTACCTAATTACAAGTCTGATGGATGCTAGAAAGGAAACTTTCAAGGACTGCCGTAGCAGGTTTGGGGAGTCGGGGGTGGTCAGAGAAGATACACATTTAATCTGACACCTGACGGAAGAGCTGCAGTTGCTAAATTAAAATCCACACAAAGAAATTTATATATACCCAGGAAAGATATTCGAGACTTCACAGGGCTTCTAAACCAACTAATTCGTCCCATCTCTATGTAGAATTACATGGTCCCTTTTGCCACATACGGCAGAATACTTTGAACACCAAAAATTGGACAGTTACTCCTGGTATCAATGCTTCGTCTTTCCTGGGATAGTTTGAAATGAAACCTGAGAGTTATTGACAAATAACTTAATCACCACTCTTTACATGCAGAAACACAGTTAAGGTCAATGTGAAATTACTAACGAGTGGAGACCAAGGATTTGGGGACATTTTTATTTGAGAACCCTCCACAGACATTTGCAGTATCCGGAACATCGACGGAAAGGACATTCACTCAGGAGAAACAATCTGATGGCCTCTTCAGGCTTTTGTGGATCAGCAAGTAGAAGAACTAATACAAAAACCACACCCACGTGGACCCAATGAAAGCTAGAGGATGCAGCAGTTACCACCTTTCTGAAGGGCAGTTTGGCACAACAAATCTAAAGCCTTAAAGAGCTTTACATGTGACTGTTCTACCCACAGCAACTGTTCTTCAGGAGAGAAACGGGCAATTGCACAGGAAGGTTGGCTGCTGTCACCTTCTTTAATACCGAGGAAAGCAGCCGCAAGTGCACATATTCAAAAACAAACCTTTGGCTCAGAGTTGCTCCATGGTGGTGCTCGTGGTATTTGGGAAGGGTCAATTCTCCTTGGTACAGGTTCATATGGGACACTCTCCAGGATGTTTAGCATCCCAAGCTCCTACCCACTAAAACGGCAGTGGAGCCCTCCAGTCACTTGGACGTTAACTACCTCTCCCCAAACATCCATTCCCAAATGCCCCCTAGTGGTGGGTGATACAGCTCCAGGTGAGAAACTACCAATGGAAAACCAACCACACATCCATCCATTCCATAGGGCAATATGAATCTAAGTATACTGAGCGAGAAAAAACTTCATAAAATATGAAGTGGAAAAAAATCACAGTAAGTGGATAGCATCATCACATTTTTGTCAAAAATAAAACAGAATTGTACTCTCATATACATCGGTATTTGTTACATACATGCAAAAAGTTTGGGAAATGATTTTCTTTGGTTGGTATAACTGAGTGATTTTTATCTGCTTTCTTAGAAGTTTCATATTTTCTTTTTTTTTAAATGAAGAGTTCTTCACTTTATAAAAGGAAAAAAGCAATTCTATTTTGGAGAACAAAAGGTGACCCACCCACTGCCCACTCACACCTCTCCAGTTCTTTGCTGGGATGGCACGCTCTGCCTCTGAGGGTGCTGGTCTCTGCTCAAGTGGCCTCGGGTCACCACTTCTTCTACTCTACCAAACACCTGACCTCCTTACAGGGAAGCTGCTTTTATGCTACAACTAGAACATGGCAGATATTCAATAAATGTTTGTTGAATTGAGCCATCCTTTTTTGTCTTGATTGGGCCAGAATTTTGCTAATGGATACTCCAGCTCTTCATATCACTTTCACCCAGTAATACTCAATCCACCCCTCAGGGCACCGGGCAATGTCTAGAGACGTGCTGTGTTATCCCAGCACTGGGGGAGGGGCAGTGTATGTTACTGGCATCTCTTGGGTAGAGTCCAGTGATGCTGCTAATCATCTTGCAGTGCACAGGAAACCTTAACAGCAAAGAATTATCCAGTTGGAAATGTCAGTAGTGCTGAGACTGAGAAACAATGCTCACCATTTGCTTTTCTTATAAGTCGTTGAATATTTTCGAAGTCTTTCCTGAGGTTTTATGTACTACAAATTTATAACCACAGCATCTCTAGGAGACAGGGCACATACTAATTGTTTAAGTTTGAAGAGAAATTGGAGTCTTACAGATGACTTCAGATGGTCAACCAGGGCAACTCCTGTCCTCTGTTCTGCTACTGCAGGGCTCTCTGCGTGACCCTAAACACCTCATTTGAAGTAAGCAAAGGATCTGAGCAACCTCCCTGAAGAATTTTCAGGTCGGTCATTAAAAATTACAAGATAAATGGCTGTGCTTTCTGCCATCATCTGTTATAATAAATATAATATTATTTTTCATATTATCTTAAGAAAGCTGGGTTTTACAGCTAATAGATTTTTTCTAAAATTAAATGCCCATATTCAAGAAGACATCCCAAAATGGGAGGTGGCTTTCCTTTGCATTATATTTAATTGAAAGCATTTCTCAGAAGAAATAGAATAATAAAGAATATCACCTGAAGGTATATCTACCAACTCTACAATCAGGGACTAAAATGAAAGGTTTCTAATAAAAATGAAAGCACATTACTCTCAACCCTAACTAGTCTTTGGTATTTTGCCTCCAGTACAAAGCATTTAAACTTACTATAATTTTTCTTGAAAGAAAAGTGTTCTTTTTCTGAAACCAGAGACAACTAAATGATATTAAACATCAGAATTTTTACTAGTGAAAGGCATTTATGATTCAAACTTTTCTAGTCTTAGAACATACTGTACAAGGTTTTTAAAATCTTCAAACCTATAAACAGTTCTGTAAGTTATAGACTTTAAAAGATCTCATAATTAAAAAATTTGAAGCCCATTTCTTTCATGCAACATGATCTCTTCAAATATCTTTAATATAGGCTCATATTTTATTAGACAAATATAGAGCCTTTCTAATAACTTGAAGAGACAGTCCCTGAAGAACAACTTCCCTTTCTAATGGCCTGTGTCATGGAGGTTTGAGTCAGTGTAGGAAATAGAGAAGACCATGCAAAAAACAACAGAATTGTAAGAAGTAGGAATAGCCTTTCATCTGACATAATTCAAACCTCTTGTTTAATAGCATTAATCATTTTCTTTCAAAACAAATCAAAGAACATTGTTTTATACTCTCCCAAAGATGCTCATTTCAGATGAGTCAAAGTGGCCTCCCAAACGCCATAAGCACTCATGTTGTGAACTGGTCAGTTTTACCAAGAACTAGCTTCTGCAATTGTCTGTTCTCGGCTCAACAGAAAATTTTCTCTGAATCTGAACATCACAGACTGACGTTCAAACATCTCAGAAAAGAATCTACCTAGGCAGGGAACTGAAAATAGCTTACCTTTGAAATTTCAGGGTCCAATTTAGCAGGAAGCAAAGTGAACAAAAGAAAGATGGGTCTCTTAGAAGCTGCTGGAAATGAGGTTAGCAAGAAAGCGAAACAACCTCACAGATGGATTTAGGTGTGAAAACTCATTGCTGGAGTACCGGGGGCAGAACAGTGATGTCAAACAAAGATATTCAGTCACCCACCACCTCATCTGAGTTTCTAGACAAACTCATATACTTCCATTCCTCTTAAATGTACTCTTTAATAATACAATCCTTACTGAAACAGAAGAAAATATATAACCTCAGCCTACAAACAGAAAATGTTCTAATTTCTTCCTGCTAGTACGCAACACAGAATTCCCTTCAGTTCTCATGCAGATTATTTCCTGCGAATGTTTCTATTTTGAGATATTTTATCCATCGTAAGAACCAGACTAGAGATGACAAAACTGAAGTGTCTGTAGGGTTTAGGAAGGTGACACAAAGGGATGAAGTAGGCTTGGTGGAGACTAAGGTGACTTGGAGAGATCAAACTCCATGTAGAAAGAATGGCCAGCTCTCGACTCAATAGCCAAAACACCAATCCTGGCAGAAATGAGATTTCAGATCCTCAAATTTTCCAGATATAAATATAAACTTTAAAAAAGTTTAATAAAAGTTCCTAGTTATTAAGCATTGGAAACTCATTCAAAAATTTAAACAACACTTGACTAACTAAAGAAACCCCTGCTTGTGAGTTTGATTTCATCAGCCAATTTGCAACCTCAATGTTGGAAGAAGAAAATGAGAAATGGCCAATCAAAGAGATATTATCAGGGTCCTATCCTTAAATTGTTGATAAATCATTGGGTCTTCCTTAATCATAAAGAACTTTATCTACCTGGCTGGTGTAGCTCAGTGGATTGAGTGCAGGCCTGTGAACCACACAATCGCGATTCAATTTCCAGTCAGGGCACATGCCTGGGTTGCAGGCTAGTTCCCAGCAGGGACTCACAAGAGGCAACCATGCATTGATATTTCTATCCTTCTCTCCTTCCCGCCCCCTCTAAGGATAAATAAATAAAGTCTTTAAAAAAAGAACTTTATCCGAAATTATGATCACATCTAAAGTTCCTACGTTAAAATTTCAGGGTTTTTTTAAACTTCAAAACATTCCATCAGATATAAAGATCTCCAGAGCAAGATACTTTCTGTGTCAAAGGAAAGGAATTGTAGTTAAACACTTAAGATACTGGTAAACCTGTATCTAAAAGATGCACAGAGAAGATCATGAAAATGTCCAGCCAACAGCAGGGGCTTCTCAGCCAACAATGAAGCTGGTGGAAGAGAAAATTCCAAATACTGAGAAATATAAAGTAGAGGCTGCATATCACTGAGAAAAATGCAATGAAATGGAAAGAAACCAAGTTCATTTCATCTAGCCAGTAATATTTATAGCCTGTGGGTAGTGCCAAAATATTTCAGGAAATGCCAATGTCTTTCTTTGTAAAGCAAGGCCAACCATAATATTTAAACAGAGCACATATACATCACTGGGGAGAATAGGCGAATCTACATTTCCTCACTCTTCTTTACAATGAATCTTAACATTACGATTCATGGCCAAGGTAGGACTCCCTTCCCTCTCCAAAACTGAAGTTTCACTCTCTAATGTTTCAAAGCCAACATTTCTGAGAAATTTCTGGACTATCTTCTGTTAATCCTTCATAGCAGTACAGAATGAATACGTATGGCTTGCACAAGGCTCAGTTTCAATTCTCTTTCTCATTTCCCACTGTGCTCCCAGACATCTTCAACCCATGGAGCCCCAACCACGTCTTTGAACCAGTCAACTCAACTCTTCCTTTTGAGCTGGAATGAAACAAGAAGGGTAAGACAAACGTAAAAGCCAAGCCACAACTGCCCTCATCAAGCACAATACCTGTTCAGGCTTCAACCCAGGTGGGACCCAGGCATACTCTTCCAAGGCACAGCCTGAGTCGTCATCTGAGGTCGAGTTCCTCTGGAAGTCAAACATGAGTTTGCTGACGGTCTTCTCCATCTCCAGGGGCATCACTGTCACCATGTGCTCCTCCTGAGGGCACTTGCAGTGCAGACAGATCTTCCTGCGAGCAGCAAAAATGGGAAGTGAGAAGGACGGCACAAAAAAATCTTCAATTGACTTGCAGGTCCCCAGCCCTTGGATCCCAAACCATAAGCATATTTCTTGGCAACTGGCTTTTGGCAAAAGCATGCAAAGGAACATCCCACAGCAAGCCTGTCTTTGTAGTTGGCATGGCACTGTGCATGTGGAAACACTGTGGAAGGTCAGAGACCACCAGGCAAGCATGCTAAAGAGTTTAAACATGGAGTCCAACCTTTCCTTCTAAATCAATGTCCCAAGAGCAATGTTAAAATAGTTTTTATTTTTACTAGGTACAACACTGAAGATAGACCATGACTACAATTTCCTTGACTATAATAGTAATTAAATAGACAATACATATGCTGATCAGAAATATTACCAGTAGATTAACAAATACTGACTATATGCCATTTTTATAAAAGATGCTTAGACCTTGGAAAATGGATGTGGCTTTAAAAAATTGTAGGTAAGATTTTCTATAAGAAGAATAAAAATATTTTTTTGTCCCACTAAACATATCTGGTTCTAAGATTTCACAAGAGAGACATTTTCACCTCCACTGAAGACCCAGTAGATTTAAAATTCTAATTAGAACCCAAAATCTTCACTACATTGGTCATTTTTAATGATATTTTTAATGCATATTTTAATATGCATTTTTAATAAGAGGACCGTGCATATGAAGTATTTCAAAAGTTAGCAGCCAACAATAAAAAGCTCTCCTGAAAATCAAACCTATCTTTTTAAGGTTACCATCTGTTCCATTTTCCATTGTTACACAAATGATGGAGCAGTAAATAGACTCATGTCAATAACCCAAAAGTGTTTCTAGCTTCCATCAACAAAACAGAGAATAAAAATATGGAGGAAATTTTAAAGAAAATAAGCTGCTATATGTATACTCTCCTCTTTATGATTCATTCCAGTGGCACCTTATAAAAGGCAATGAAGAGTACATAATCCTAATCCCCATGTTTCTGAAGTTTTTGATAATAGCTTTGTTAAGATATACTTCACATGCCACAGAATTCACCATTCTAAAGCATACAATTCACTGGCTTTTAGTATATGCACAGAGTTGTGAGATTATCACCACTGTCTAACTTTAGATCATTTTCATCACCCCCAAAAGAAAAACTGTGTACATTAGCAGTGACTTCCCACATTCCCTTTCCCCCAGGTCCTGACAACCACCACCAATCTACTTCTGTTTCTGTGGTATGCCTATCTGGAAATTTCACATAAATGGAATCATACAACATGTAGACTTTTGAAATTGGCCTCTTTCATATAGCATGATGTTCTCAAGGTTCATCCATGCTGTAGCATGTATCAATTCTTCATGCCCTTTTATTGCAATATATATTCCATTGTGTATTTTGTGTATCTATTAATCAGTTGGTGAGTATTTAGATTGTTTCTACTCTTTGACTTTTATGAATAATGCTTCTCTGAATATTTATGTACAATTTTTTTTTGTGTGTGTGTGTGTGTACGGATATATGTTTCAAGCCTCTTGAGTAGATACCTAGGAGAATTGTTGGGTCGTATGGTAACTTTCAGCTTAATAATTTGAGAAACTGTCAAACTGGTTTTCAAAAATATATGAACTATTTTACATCCCACCATCAATGAAAGAGCATTCCATTTTCTCCACTTCCTTGCTACACTTGTTATTGTCTTTCTTTTTGATTGTTACCATCCTAGAGGGTGTAAAGTGGTATCTTATTGTGGTTTTGATTTGTACTTTCTTAATAGCTAATAATGTTGAGCATCTTTTTATGTGCTCATTATGTATCTTCTTTGGAAAAATGTCTATTCATATCCTTACTCTTTTAAACAGTTGTTATTTGTCTTTTATTATTAAGTTATAAGCATTCTTTATATATTTTCTGGATACAAATCCTTTAATTTAATCAGATAATACAATTTGCAAAATTTTCTTCCATTATGTAGGTTGTCCTCACTTTCTTGATGATACCTGTTGAAGAACAAATGCTTTTTATTTTTATGAAGTCCCATTTTTATTTTGTTGTTGTTGCTTGTACTTTGAGGATCAAATTTAAGAAACCACTGCCTGACCCAAGGTCATAAAGATTTATTACTGTAGTTTCAGCTAAGAGCTCTATGGTTTAGCTCTTACTCACATATTTGGGTCTACGTTCCATTTTGAGTTAATTTTCACATATGGTGTGAAGTAGGAGTCCACATTCACTGTCCTGTGGCTATCCAACTGTCCCAGAACCACATGTTAAAAGTCAGAAATGAGTTTCCCCATTGAATTGTCTTGGCATTCTTGCCAAAAATCAACTGACCACAAATGTAAAGGTTTACTTCTGTACTTCCAATCCCTTTCCATTGATCTGTATGTTTATCCTTATGCCAGTTCTACACTGTCTTCATTATGGTCATTTCATAATAGGTTTTGAAATTGTGAAGTGGGATGCTTCCAACTTTGTTCCTCCTTTAAAAAACTGGTTTGGTTCTTCTGGGTCCCTGGCATTTGTATCATAAAATATAAACTTGGAGATTAGCTTGCCAATTTCTGCAAAAATATCCTGCTGGGATTTTGATAGGGATTGCACTGAACCTGTACATCAGTTTGGAGAATATTGCTATCTTGACAATATTAAGTTTTCCAACCCATGAACAACGGATGTCTTTCCATTTACTTCACTATATTTTAATTTCTTCCAATGCTATTTTGTGGTTTTCCATTATAAATCTTGCACTTCTTTTGTGAAGTTTACTTCTAAGTAATTTATTCTTATTGATGCCATTGTAAATAAAATTGTTTAATTTCTTTTCAGATTGTTACTGTACAGAAACACAAATGATATTTGTACATTGATTTTGCACTGTGCAATCTTGCTGAACTTGTTTATTAGTTCTAATTGTATGTGTATGCTTTCTTTAGGATTTCCTACATACAAGATCTTGTCATCTGTGAATAGACACAGTTTTCTTTCTTTCCAACCTCCTGTCATCCATGTCTTTGTCTTGCCTTATTGCCCTGGCTAGGACCTTCAGTGCAATGGTGGCTAGAAGTGGCATGTGTGGACATCCTCGTCTGGCTCCTGATCTTAAGGGAAGGCAACTCATTTTCTAACATCAAATATGATATAGCTGTGGGCTTTCTGTAGCTGTCCTTTATCACATTGAAGGAGTTTCCCACCATGCTCTTTTGCTGAGTGTGTGTTTTGTTTTGTTCTGTTTTGTTTTTATCACAAAAGGGTGTTGGGTTTTGAGTGCTGTGGTCAGTTGGTTTTTGTCTTTATCCTATTAATGTCTTGTGACTGAATTTTGACACCCGAAATATATTGAAGAAACAAAATCAGTTTAGTCCAGCCAAATCAGGCTTGTCAGATTCTCCCACTTCCTGCTTGTTACCAGACCAAGAACACAGACAGAGATGTACTCAGGGGTCTGGTGTGCGTCTCCAAATTCAAAGATGCTTCATCCAAACTCTGGCTGTTCCTCTCAAAAACAAGTCAGAGCTCATTTTAAAAGTAACTAACTGATCCACTACTTTAAAGAAGTCCGAGTTCTGGGGAAGATGTCAGGTTTTTTCTTCCCCTCCAGAATGTTTTATGCCAGCTTATGACTGAAGAAAAAACATTTTAGTGTGTTTAAGCAAATTTAGGTAGTTCTTCGATGACTAGTGTATTTTTACTAGAAAGTCGTACTTTAAAAACAAAAAGTAGAGGGTTTTTTCTTTTTTAAACCAAATTTGAGATTCAAATTGAGATTTGAATAGCCATCATTCAAACTTATTCAGCAATGCAGGGAGAAGCACAATATTTAAAGCTGGATGGATGTGATCTCATGAACTAAAGCTCCATGAGAAAAAATAAAAAAAGATATGAAGAACATGAACCATAGAATTATAGAACCAGTTACAGAATAAGTCTCACTGAGTAGAAGCATGAACGTAAAGAAACGGGGGAGGGCTAAAAGCCCTATGTAGTTATTCAATAAATAACTGTCAAGCACCTACCAGACACTGCTCTAGGCACTTGAGATATCTCAGTAAAAACAGATCCCTGCCTTCATGGAAACTATGTTCTTTTTTTTAAAAGATTGTATTTATTTGTTTTTAGAGAGAGGGAATAGCAGAAAAAGAGGGAGAGAAACATCAATATGTGGTTAGCCCTCACATGCCCCCTATTGGGGCCCTGGCCCACAACCCAGGCATGTACCCTGGCCGGGAATTGAACCATTTGCTTCGAAGTCCAGTGCTCAATCCACTAAGCCACACCAGCCAGGGTGGAACCTACATTCTTAGAGGGGGAGAAACATACAATAAGCAATAAACATTAACAGATTCAATTATTTAGTACATGAAAGGCACTAAGTGCTACAGAAAAAAGAAAGATGAGGCAGGAGGTTGATCAGGATTGGAATGTGGGCATTCACGAGCAGAATGCACAGCAGTGGCCAGAGAAAAGTTAAGAAAGTTAAGCAGTTTTTTAAAACATTAAACAAAAGATTCCAGCTTCACACACCAGGAAAGAAAATACCACCTCACTTTCCAGGGAAGATGACAAAGGCACAGAGAGGTTAAGCAATATCAGCCCTAAATAGCAAGCAGAACAGAGATTCAAAGAAGGATCTATCTGACCCTAAACAAAAACAATTACCTATAGACAGCATACCTGATTCCAACCACAGAATACTCTTTTATTCCTGAATAGCAAACACATTCAGAAAAATCAAAACCAAAAAGGAAAAAAAAAAGAAAAGTGGTAAATCGAAGCCAGGAGGACCTTGTACTTCCCTGCCAGCTGCCTGTCTTCCATCCTCATTTATAAGTAACACTTATAAATGTTATAAATGCTTTGCAGCTCCCGTGGCAAAGCATTTTTATCTGTAAAGGATCTTCAACCTCAGAATGGTTTCTTCACAGCCTCTGAGCATCACAGACTAATTTAATGACTTCTGTTTATAAATGGGAACTCAAGGCCCAGATGCTTAGAAAGAGCAGAGGGCCAGAGGTAAAGCCAAGAGGATTTCTCTTGACCCTACTGTGTCTCTCCCCCTCTTGGCAAAATGCACACAACCCCCAACAGCTTTCTCTGCCGATGCACTGATTAAAGCTTTTCAGGAGTGTGTGGGGAAGTATATGATTTGGTCTGTTTTTCCCCCCAAACAGACATTTATGAAAATAGAACCTGCTAGTAAAGCGGGATTTCATTTTTTAAAAAAATCCAACCGTATAAAGCGTGCATTGGTTTCATTCTGTCAGAGTTGACATGCTATCTGCACATAATTGGATTTGTGAATGACAAGTTTCCATGGAATAAGGCATGATTCAGAGAGCAGAGATCCTGCATTCTCTCTTCTTCTTTCCCTCTGCCCAGCAACAATCCCTACACACACCCCCAACCCCCACACAAAAAGTTGCAGCTATTAATTCATTTGCTTTGAATTACATTCAGAAGCTACAGTCTGCTCTTCCAGGGAATAAACAATGTCTGCAAGCGAGGTTCTCTTTTTAACCATTTTAAAGTACTCTGGTCATCTGCATGGGTGACCACACAGTTTGGAGGATGACTCACCTAATCAAGTAACTCACCTATCGTGGTGTGGAAGGATTCATTATAAAAAGATTGGGTGTGTGCCTGGGGGGGTTCCTCATCCTTGAGATGTTGACAGGTTATTTATAACACTAAACTCTCAACCATCATGTCTTGCTTGTGTGAGAAGTGATAGAATGAAGGCAAAAAGAAATCTTCCGTTATCATATGATTCTGATGAGTTCAAGTCATAAACTACAGCATTCTAGATTTCGATGGGATTGTAATAATTAAGTGCCTTTAAAAATGATCTCTTCTCTCTCTTTCACTCTTCCCCCACTTTTAATGAGAGGAGTATATCTTTTGCAGAAGAACTTACGTATGGAAATACATTTAACATATAACACAGAGTTGCCCGTGATGACTTGAGGGAAGGAGGCCCTGAACTCAATTTCTCTCAAGCTCAACTTCCTTCCCAAACTTCAAGCATTTCCATTGTCCTAAGAACCCAAGGTTCCAAAGACACAAGGATGGAAGCCAGCACATTGCCTTGGATTCCTCAAGGTCATTTCCAGTACTTATCAAAATATGAAATAGGTACCCAATAATTTGATAGGACAGAGAGAGAAGGAGGGAGAGAGAGAGAGAGTAATGATTCTAGTCATGGGAAATTTCATATCTGGTTGCCAAAATATTCCAGGGAGATGATTCAGGAGTAGAGAGGCGCCCGGTGACTTTGATTAGACAAGTCTGACACAGGGCCAGGACTGCACTTCCGCCAGCAGCCCAGGTGATTCTGACATACTCTTCTGTAGCTATAGCCTCCTAGTTAGAAAGCGCTGCAGAGAACAGTCCGAAAACCAGTGTGTGTTCTACCAACATAACTCATGGTCTCAGAAACTATGGGCAATGCACATTAAAAAAAAACTGTTTCAGGGGACCTATGCCAATCCTTCTAATCACCATGTCTTCAACTCTTGTATCACTAAGCCCACCTGCCACTCAGCTGGGTACTCACTGGGACACGTGTGTAAAAAGGTGCTGGTGAGAGGCAGCACCACACCAGCCACCAGAACGGTGTCTCTCATTGCCAGCCCTGCCATCTGTCCTCCTGCCTTTCACCTCACCCATGGTATGGGCTTGTCTGTGCCAAGTCCATAGCAAGATCAGGTTCAGGCTACTTTTATGCATAGCATTCAGGGGTAGATTGCTTAAAGAATGGCTCAGCCCCAACACAAACCAAGTGATTGATGAGGAATATGCACAGTGATGAACTCAACATGGCAATACCTCAGTCAGCTGAGATCAGGCGTGGGAAAATATACGTTTGTTAAAGACAAAGTGCTAAAATAACTCAAAGGCCCCCACAGCTTTCTGCTAAATAACAGATGTGTCCTAGGTATTTAAATTCTTTCATGACTCCAGCTCACGAAAGGCAAAGAATAACTCCTTTTATTTTTAATAAGAGGAAATCTTTTTCTCCTTATTATAATTTAAAGTTACTGCTCCCTTATCCTTAAAAAAAAACCAACACACAATTAATGTAGAAAAGGATCCGGAATTACAAATTACAGATAAGCCAGAAGAAGAAAAATATTTCAAAACACTCACAGTCCCAGAGATAATCACTGTAAAACAGAAACAGCTGCTGGTCCTCTTTTCCCTTCATGTTAAGAAACTGGAGGCCAGATTTCATTCTATGTGTTCACCATCAGCAAGTACCAAGAGACAAGACTCTGGCCTGGAATGACAAGACATGAGCCAGAGCCACCCACACGTGCACACACAATACTCTCAGCAAATGGCTGTGCATTATTCAATTCTGATAAGTGGGTTTGTTCTGATCTGGTGCCCTGTAGCCGGGTCAGAGAATTCATTTACATAGTCTGGAAGGTGCTGGCAACATGGGGATTGCGTATATATATTTATGGGTATCTCAAAACTCAGTTAGTTCCCTCAGATAAAAAACATCTGAAAACCAGATTTCAACATCTATCAACTTTCAGTTTTCTGTGCAAGTGGGGAAAGATGGGGCATGGATAATTTAAAACCACCATGTATTGGCTCTGAATTGCATCTCTGTAAACCAGTCACACACTCTCAGTGCTGCAATAACTTACGTCACCTCAAACCACCCAGCAGTCCTGTCCTGGAAGGACTGGCTCAGGAGCAGCTGGGTAGGACTCACTCTGGCTTTTTCAGTCTGTTCTGCTGCCCAGAGTACCATTTTTTTTCACATGCCATGCAAAGCACCAGCTTAAAATGAGCCAAAAAATTATTCTGAGTTTACTGCCCTTGGGAACACCTTTCCCAGGCTTCAGGAGGTAAATAAGTGTTTTGGGTGAAGAGGGTTTTTACTGGATTGCAGGCTGCCTGGAAGTAAGTGAATAAAGAGACAGTGGTTGCACTTAACAAAAAAGGCATGACCCTGCTGTGCTTAAATGAGCCAGTAAGAACTAGAAGCAAGGTCCCCCTGCCCTAAGATACTATTGAGATAATCCTGTCCCTCACCATGAGTAAGTCAGAGTCGTCAAAACTGAGCTGTCATAAAGAATGAAAGCTGTTCCTCTCCAAAACTGCTTGGGTCACAGGATTATGACCCACACACAGGGCTTCAGCTTTCACCTTCTACCCCACCCTCCTCCAAACACAAGTGGAGGATCAGAATGGCAGACAGGAAGGTAGAAAAAAAATATATTTGTAGGGGCTGGCTAAAATAAAATGAGGGTGTTCCAAGAGGTGAAAGTCTGTTCCCAGAGGGTCAAGGACTCCACACAACGGGTCTGACCTCCAGGGCCCTGACCCCTGCCTTCCACTCCCATGGGTGCTTTGGTACTGGAGGACCACAGGTCAGGCTGTATTTCTACTATCAACATAATTTCTTACATTTATAGAGGATTTATAATAGTCATATTATTTTTACACAGTTTATCTCATTTATTCATTCTCACCAGTCCTACAAAATTGGCATTTTTATCCATTTCACAGCTATAAAAACTTAGGCTATGAACTTAGAAGCCACCTGACTGAAGTCATAGAAATTAGAACCTATGTCCTCTGACTCCAAAACCAGAGCTCTTTCTACCACCTTGTTTGGGGTGGCCAAATCTTCCTTCTTTTCTTCTGTGCACTTTTTCCATGCTTCTCTTCACCCATATCCATCCATCCATACATATTCATCCATCCATCCATCCATCCATCCATACATACATACATACATATTCATCCACCCATCCAATGATCCACCCATAGCCATTGAAACATTCAACCTACCAACCAACCATCCAAGCAGACAACAGCAGTTGAGCATCTACTGTGTGTCAGACACTGCACTAAGATACTGGGTATATAACACTGATAAATACAGACAATAACTCTAACCTCATGGAGCTTAGAGTTAAGAGGAGGAGACAGACAATGGTCAGGTAGACAAATGGATAAATTTGCTGTTTATAAATAGTGATAAGTATCATGATGGAAACAAACAGGGAGAGGAGAAAGAGAGGGACTGAGGATGGACCAGGAGAGGACTCCCCACTGAAGTGACATCTGAGTTGCAACTAGAAGAACGAGTATGAGGCAACTCTGAGAAAAACCAGGACAGAGTTTTCTGGGCACAGAAAAGCAAGAACAAAGGCTCTGAGGTGGGAAAGAGTTTGGTATGAGTCATTCTCAGGAGGTGGTGTGTGTCCTCCCCTCTCCCATCACTATCTACATTGATGACAGCGACCCAACTGGCTGAGCCACTGCCTGTCCCAAAGCTCAAGCACAGATGTAAAATTTAGGGGATGGTGCCATCTTAGTGGGCGTAAGAAAGTTCTTCCATTCTCCTGAGTTCCCTTCTCAGAATTCTTATATCCCTCTGTCCTGATACCTAGACATCAGCATATCCTATTATCTCCCAGCCACAATATTTTCTTCCCCTCCCTTTCTTGGTAGTCTGAATGAGGGACTTGGGCATGAACCTTGACACTTGCCAAGTCTGGAAGCAAGATTTATATCTCTATGAGAAAGGAATAATTGTTTCCTAATAAACACACAAGTTAAAGGGAGGAGACCATGAGAGGGCCAGCTGGGTAGGAGGCTGCTGTGTTCTGAGAGCCAAAACCCTGCTGCCTGGCCCTGCCCAACTCCCTGCCCTCCACCTGGGCTCCAGCGGCTCTGGCCATCTGCGCCAAGAGGAACTTCTCTCTCCCTGGTGCTGCCAAAGCTGATTTAGGATAATTTTCAGTGACAGTTGTTTCTTCCCTTAGCTCATATGTCAATTCATACTTCAGTGAAGAAATATACAGTGTCCTGCTTTAGATTAATTTTCTTGTAATTTTTAAGCAGTGGAAACATATTAAGCCTCTCGGATGACATTTCATATTTTGGACATCTCTTACTATATTTAGACTTACAGGTATGATGTCTCAGCAATTGAGAGATGTCATAAATTGGTCATAAATTGAGTTCCCTCAGAATCAGATCCTCAAAAGGTATGCAAGCATGACAAAGTTTGGGAGGTAATCCCAAAAAGTCCTGATAGGGAATTGGAGAAGAAAAGCAGGGAAGGGAAGGACATGAACATATGACAAGGGAATGAGGAGGCTGTAGCTTTGGGCAACTGTGCCTGTGAATCAGTTCAGGCGAGGAGGTATAGGAGATGGCATAGGACATTCCTCAGAGATGTTCTACTGGGGAGTCGAGAACGCAGTGGTACTTATCCACCAGTTCCCAACAGTCCCTGGGTGAAGAGCACTCCTGGGGCTCTCTTACCGCACATGCAAAAGAGGACAGCTCAGGCAAACGGGCTATAGGTTCTACTGAGACAAGAACTATGGGTCAGAATAGTGAGTGCCAAGGGGGAAGAAGAGAATGCCAAAAATATGTGCTGCCAGCAGCTTTACTTATTAAACAAAAATTCACTGAACATTTACTATGTAGTATGTATTCTGGTAGGTGTTGGAAGGAATTAAAAGAAACAAGCAAAAACTATAAGGAATCCCTGTCTCCCTGGGATACAAAGGTGTACATATAGTCACAAAGAACTAGACTACAACTCTCAAAGTGAAGAGTACCTGTGGGGATGTTCAAGAGAATGCCCTTGTTCTGAGGAGATAGATGCTGAAATACATACAGGTACAGGATAATGTTGGCAATTTATTCTCAGATGGCCCAGCAGTAATAATAAGGTGTGAATGTGGAGTGGGAAGGAGGAGGGATAGGAAAGGGGGGTGGAGAGAGAGAGAGAGAGAGGGAGAGAGAGAGAGAAGCACAGATGTGGCAAAATGTTAACACTGGAGAAATCTAAAAGAGTTTACAGAAGATCTTTATATTATTCTTATAAGTTCTCTGTAACATTGTGATTTTTCAAAATAAGTTTTAAAACAAAAGTAAAAATTACTTTGACTTTGCTGTTAGATCAATGATTACTAGAAAACCTACCATGTGCCAGGCACTGTGCTACAGAGAGTTCCTACTAATGAGAAGTCAGAGAGACCTCCCTGAGGAAGCTGCACTGGAAGTGTGCTGAGCAGCAGGCTGCTAGGCAAAGAGAGAGGGAAGGGGCATTTCTGACAGGTAAATAAAGGCATGGCAGTGGGGCAGTGGGGCGGTGGTGTCACCAAGGTATTGAGAGGAGTTTTAGAGGGTGACAAGATGGCAGCTGGAGACTGACACATGCAATCCATGGGAAGGAGTTTTGACTTTATTGCAAATGTGTTCGCAGCCAGTGAGGGATCTGCCCACCAAACACCAGCTAGCTAAGTGAGCACGGTGATGAGTAGACACAGGGAACCTGCAAAGGAGAAAAGCTTGGTCACTGATGGTGTCTCCATAGCAACGCTGCTACCTGCTTCATGATGTTTCTACCAAAAGTGGTGTGAATCTAGAGCAGCTTGAATTTCCTTAGCTGCTGTCAGACTCACTGACCTGCTAAGATCAACCAAGGTGGATGAATGGTGGTTACTCCTTGTGGATAGATTCCTCCAATTCACTTTGTCCATAGCCTAGCAGTGATTTTACAGCATGTCTGTCTTTGCTTCATTGGATACCTAGCACAGCAAGCTCCTAGAGCTCCTCCTTTACAGACAAGTCCTTCTGAGAAATGACTGCACACCATCTTATACTCTGCCTCCAAACTTCAAGGCAAGAACTGGAACATGCCACAGAAAAGAGAGAGATGCCTTTCTCTCTTTCTCCTCCATGCCATCTGCCGAGGGTCTTCTTAAGTCTCTAGCTCTCTTGTGGCAGAAGCTGGCTGACCTCATGTAGACAAGAGATGAGACATTAAATATGCCCCAAGTACTTGAAGACAGTATATATAATGCAGTGGATTAAGACCTTAGATTCTGGAGGTATAGTGACTTGGGTTTGAAATTTAACTCTGCCCTGGCTGGTGTAGCTCAGTGGATTGAGCGTGGGCCTGTGAACCACATGATCGTGGTTCGATTCCCAGTCAGGGCACATGCCTGGGTTGTGGGCCAGGTCCCAGCAGGGGACCCAAGAGAAGCAACCATACATTGATATTTCTCTCCTTCTCTCCTTCCCTTTCTCTCTAAAGATAAATAAATAAAATCTTAAAAAAAAACAAGAAACTTAACTCTACCACTTCATTAAGTTGCTGCCAAAATTAAATAGCTTAATATGTAGAGCATGCTTGGTATAATGAAACCTGACTATGTTTGCTGGACCCTATGCTATGTGTAGGCATATAAAGTAAAACAAACAAGTAAGTAATAATTGTCATGGTTCTTGCTGTCTAGAAGTCAATCTAGGCCCTAATAATATATTCTAGCTAGGATGGAAACAGATCAATGGAAAACAGAGAGGTGATGAACAAGTCATTTTTACATCTTTCTGAAACACCTGGTATATACTAAAAGTGCTCTAGACTAAGCAAGGTAAGTTTGATTACCATCCTTACCAAAGGATCACTAAGCCTTTACCATACTTTTAATATTTCCAGGTCACACAAGTAACCTTTTTTCCTTACCAAGATACAATCAGGGAGACAGTTTGGGTATTAAATGAATGGCCCCTGGACTAATCAAGCACTTTAGAGCTTACCATGCACTTTTAATTCACACAATTCTGTGAATTGTCAAACATCTCTGTAAGGTCAGTCAGAAGAACAAGGGTGATTACTGCCATTTAATAGTTAAAGAAGGTGAAGCCCAGACAGGCCATGTGCTGTGGTTGTACTATTAAGTGTTGGAGTGTCTGTCTACAACTTCAAATCTACTTCATTTTCCACTAAGATAGGGGAGGTAAAGTCAATCTGGTTCCAATACTAGAGTATGATTTTCCCCACTTTTCTTTTGATGAAAATATTTTCTAAGCAGATGCTGACCTCTGTGCTGAGCACTTTCTACGTATTTGTTACTTAAACCCCAAAACACAGTCTGAGATTGAAACAATTATTATTCTCATTTTACAGATGGTAAAAGCAAGGCTCACAGAGTTTCTGTAACTTACCCAAGTCTCACAGCTAGGAGACGATAAAAATGAAAATGCAAACCCAAATCTGCTGGGCCCAGAACTCTTCACCAAATGCCTGAACGCCTTTGGGAGGCCCCTTCAGACTGACTGCGCTGGTCCCTTAATCCATGTAAAACAACGTGTGCTTTTCTCCCTGTTCACACAGAGGCCCCCAAATCACTGGCAAGTCATAGGAAATTCTTAAGTGGCTGCTTATTAATAACATTTTCAGTTTATATTAGGCCGCCTTTCATCCAGGGGAACTCAGCCAGCTCCATACACAGAGAAGCACTGAAATCCAGTCATTTCTGGAGTGGACAGGGGCCAGCTGGCAAGAGCATCCCTCAGGGGCTTGGCTTGTGGGGATTCTGGCAATGGTCACACCCTTCAGAACTTGACAGGGGCCCTTTACTATTTGAGCTGAAGGGCTCAAGGCAAAAACTTCCCAGAAATCCATGTTTCTTAGTGAATGAGGCCAAAGGCTCAAGATGACCCCAGCAGTCTCAGGAAACAAGAACATCAAGAAGTTGGGTGTTTCCCAAAACTTGACGCTGCGAGTAAAGCCTCTCAATTCAGACTGAGTTAGAAGCAACAGGGAAAGGCGTTATTTTCAGGAGAACCCCGCTCTGGACAAATCCAAGGTGAAAAACAAGTTTCTCAGGGTTTCCCTTAGCAGGGACAGGCAAAAAAGGCAAGATGATGACTTCTCCTGTTCAAGCGGGATCTATGGAAAGGTTTTTGCAGTTTTGTTAAGAGACATTTCTGCATCAGTGAGGGGACGGAGGGGAGTGTGCAGAAGGAAAACAACATTTCCTGGTTTCACGTTTTGTCGGAAAGAAGCTCCTGATGAATTGAATTCACATGTTCTATGGGAGTAAAGTTTTGAAATTATTTAAAATTTATATATTCAGATTCAGCAAGGTGATGGTTGAAGGATATTTGCCCCGAGGTGCACAGCGTCCCACACGCCCTCTCCTTTCCTGCTCCGAAACCTGTTGGACGTAGCAAGGCCCTCGCACACCTGGTGTAGTTGATACAGTGAACACCACCAGCCCAGATTCTGGGCTTCCTCATACACGGGATAAGTCCAGTCATTTATTCATCACCCCTTTTCAGCATATCTGTATCTTTCCTCCCCTAGTCCATGTCATCATTATGTCCTGCCTGGGCTGTGGCAACAGCTACTTCTAATTCCCTGTTCTCAATCTGGCTCTTCTAGAATCTATTTTCTAACAGCTGTTTGTTTTTAAAATAATTGTGATAACACTCAATAATCCTGCTTAAAATGTGCCACTGGCACGCCTACACAATTAGAACGAAGTACACGATCATTAACCCAGGTCTACAACATCCAATACATAATCTGGCTCCTTTCTCTCTCTCCAACTTCATTTTGTTCCACTGCCCATCTTGTCTACCGCCTTTTAGCCTCATTGACCTTTCGCTGTGGTTTGAACTTGCCAAGGCCATCCCTTCCTTCGGTTCTTTGCAGCCACTGTTCCTCTGCCTGGAATATCTTTCCTTCCCCTCTTTATGACCTGGCCTCCTTTTCATTATTCATTTCCTCACTCATAGGTACCTCCAACAAGGTGCCTATAAAAAATATCCCATTTCCCCTTCTCATTTACTATCTATTCTATTATTCTTAAATTTTGTTCTTAACATTTTCACCATCAGAAATTACCTTTTTGATGAGTCTACTATGTTTTTCCCACTGTAATGTAACTGCTGTAAGGTCAAGGAGCTTATCTTGTGTCTAGGACAATGAGCATTCGATGAGTTAAAATTTTTAACTTGATAGTTAAAACAAGAACCTACCTTGATAGTTCTGAACCAGCAGGCTATGGATCCTTCATGGATATGTGCACAAGGTATGAATAATGAGTAAAATGTTTTATTACTTATTTTATGCAATAATTGAAACTATATTTTATTACAATGATGCCAAAAATATATAGTGTGCGTTAACTACATGATCAGTAGTATATCATTAAAACTACACCAGAGGAAGACTGCTATTTTTCCTGGATTAAATGAAAGCATCTGAAAAGGGACGGTTAGGACAGAGGAGAATGTGTGTGCTGTCAAGAATGACCGAGAACTGAACCATAACTGTAGTGTAATTTAATTCTGTTAGATGTATCACAAATGTCCAATATTTGAAAGAATGCCTTGAGTATAGAAAAACTGAAAACTCCTAAGCTAACCCAAAGTAAATGTTCAAAACATTGTTAAATGAATAATGAAAAGTATCAGAAACAGAAGAAGTAAGTAAACCTTTGGTATTGGTATCTGAGACCACGGACTTCAATTTGTTCATTTGTAAAATGGAAGACAACCAGAAAATTCTCTCTCTAGTTCCACAGAGCTTAGCATTACTTAGGGGCAGCCATGGAGAAAAGTATATGAGGTCTGACTAGAAAGTATCCAGCCAGCCATGTAATATGAAAAATAGAGATATTTATTGAAGCATATATAAGACACATTGTACATAGGATAATGATGCCTCAGTCCTCTTCAAAGTTGGCACTTTGGGACCTTACATAGTTCTCCCAATTGACATTAGCTGACCCACCATATTTTCCTGAATCTCACTGATGGTCTGAAATCTCCTCCTTTTCAAAGGTGGTTTTCATTTTGGGAAAAGCCAGAAGTTTCAGGGTGCTAAATCTGGGCTGTTGGGGGGCTGAGTCATCTGGGTGATTTGATGTTGCACCAAAAACCTCTACATGAGATGTGATGCATGAATGAGCGCATTGTCATAATGAAGCCTGCAATCACCAGTTGCCCATAGCTGCAGCCTTCTGAATCACCTGAATATGGAGGAATGTTCAAGCTTTATGCAAAATGTGATGCAGATTTGTGGCTCTACTCGCTCACTCATTTTAAATGTAACAGCCACACAGTACACATGCTCACTCACAGGCATCTACTGCCCCCACTGACTAGTATAGTGAAGTCATCATTGTTCACGTATGTGCATTCCAGTCCATTCTCCTTGGCTGCCAGGTTACATCCATGTCAGGCAAACTGTTCTCATTATATTAACAATGGTTGGACTTTTTCCAGACAGACCTTCTATTTCCACTGAGGACAGTTTTTTCCAGTCCCATGTTAACCTATGGAGATTTTGCTGGATGTGTCTATAACAGTTTTCCAGCAACTCTGGCAGTTCTTAGCCTTTTGGGTGACTTTATGTCTTTAAGAATCTGATCTTACCCTTAAAAATGAACATACACACATTCACAGAAACTTTTGCATTTAATTTCAAAAAGTTCATCAGACACCTCTGGTCCTTTGATGCTCATGGATCTAAGTTAAAAGCACCTGGTTCAGAGAACAGATTAAGTGTAAAGGGCCTTCTCTAATATTCCCCATAGGGCCAGAGACAGTACCTCATATCTTGCAGATGTTCTATTTTTCACTCTCTGCAATGTTCTTTTAAGAATTCAAAATAGCACATGATATCATAGTTACCATTTAGGATGCTCAATCTCAGCAATTCAGTGGTAAAGGATTTAAAACAATCTTTGAGCATAGCAAAGGCAAACCACATTGATGTTTAGGCAGCCAAATTGACAACGTGAAAGGAAGGCAAGTTCAAGCTTGTCTGACCAAATCAAGCCCCGTGATTGCTTTCCATCTGTTCACTTTTCAGAAGCCACTCTAGCAAGAACCCGAGGTCCTGTTGTTGAGTGACGAACAAGTGAATTCTTTGCTTTGTATTTTCACCCAGCTTTCTAATGAGGCAGGTGTTCAAAGTGACCCAACCTGCACAGGAAGCATGGGAGGGGGGTGAAGTGGGGGTAGGCTGTACACAACTCTAATCCATGGCGAGATTCTAGTCTTGGCAGGATTTCTAGGTGACCTCTGAGATGATGAATTCAAACACAAGTGGTAGGCTTAAGCAGTAATTTAAATGAACTCATGAGTCTCGGTAGATAAGCTGTCTGGGGAAAGCTACACAGTTGCTGAGCCAAGAGCAGCCACACCATTCCCACTGGCCTCCCAGCCAATGAATGGCTGGATTGCCCATAGGATGCCCACAGAAAACAGTCTAATATAAAGGAGGTACTCCTCTGGGAGCATAATTCCAGGAAAGCTGGATAATCACTGGTAATGAAAAGTGACAGGAGTCTTAAGAATAGTAATCATATTAATCAAAACAACAGGATGTATACGTCAGAGAAAGAAAAAAAATTATTATAACCTAATTAACCAATAATTTAACTGAAACTTTCAATAAGCCTGCAGATCATCCACTGTGGGGAGCAAAAATAAAATGCAGAGTAAGTAGAAAACAGAATTTCTTTTTAGCATGCATAAGCAATTTATAGATGTTTAATAAATATTTACCGAACTGAAAAAAGAACCAACTTCCAGGGAGTTTGCAAGGGTAGACACGGCATATAGGCAAATCTCCAGGGCCAGCTACCACTGATGGGTAGAGACTGCCTGGAGTGTCGTGTTGAGAAGGATTCTGAGGTTGTGCTGGGTCTTGACAGAAAGAGTGTGGTGGTCATTAGTGATGTTGGCACTGGACAAGCACCTGGCAGTGCAGGTGCCAGATTTTTGCCATACTAATAGTACGTCAGGAGTTTCTAAGGATGGAGTTCAAGCAAGGTAACACATTCAAATAAGAATAATTTTCTGCACTGAAGAAGATTTTCCCTACCATTTAAATGAAGCTTTTAGGAGAATAACAAAGAAGAATGAAGGGAAAATGCAGACATTTGTTTATCTTGCCAAGTCACAGCCTGCTGTTTAGCGAGGTGACAGATATCAAAGTCATATAATGCTCATGATCAGCCGCATATGACTTCCACTTACAAGGCAGGTTCACTGGGAATTCAGATTCAGGATAATTATTTCCATGGCTGGCCTATCCTGAGTCACAAAGGTACTCTCAGCTGGGTAACCTGCTCTTTCTATTAAGGCAGAAAAGTGATCAGAGCTATTGTCCAAGTTTACCAAAAAAAAAAAAAAAGATTAAAAACTAATGGGATTTAATTCTAAATAACTAGAAATTCAGAAAACTGTAACTACCCATTCTTCTAAACAGTCCTCTCAGCTAACATTTCCCCCCTTGGATAGTTGCACGATCCTAGACAACAGAGCAAACACCAGTGTCCTTCAAAACTGCACAAAGCATTTGATTTTAATTAATATATAAACCAAAACAATCATTTTTTAATGAAAAACAATACAACCTCATTTGGCAAACAGTTAATTCTGGTGATTTCAGGTGCCCTAAATGTGTATAAGTATATATATCATATAAGTGAATGTATTTATTTATGATGCTTGTGCATACATACAACCTCTCACACAAATAAGTTCCAAGATCCTTCACATCTACTGTCTCTGTGAGTTGTGAAGGCTTCAGAGCTATATGGGCTGAATTCACATCTCAGCTTGGTAACTTACTAGCTGTTGAGACTTTGGGCAAGTTATCTAACCTCTCTGCTTAGTTTCTGATGAATGCAGATGACAGCATAACCTGCCTCATAAGGTTATCATGAGGAGTAAATAAGATATAGCATATAAAACAGTGAGCACTCTGTGAACTGTAAGCACTCATTAAATGTTAGTTATTAATTATTTGTATTACTCTTTAGAAGGAGAAACTGAATCACAGAGCAACTGAGTGATTTCTTTGAGGTTTACTCAAATAAGAAGTGGTAATACTAGGACTAGAACCTGGGCCTTCTGAATTTAGTTAAATTTGCGTTCCTATGGAACACTTTATTCCTATTTTAAAGGTGGCCAAGAAAGGGCAGCATCAGTATCACCAAGGGGCTTGTCAAAAATGTGGCATCTGCATTTCAGCAGCTCCCCCAGGTGTGTGCACATTAAACTGGAGGAGCCTAGGTCTCTAGCACTCTGCAGAGTAATGCATGCATGCATAATAGCCCTTTAGGGCTTCTGAGCAGGAATGAGCAGCACCAACATGCTGAGGGACCATCCACCCACTCTTCACTCCTCTGAAACATCCAAAGGTGGATGTTTTTCCAGGAAGCTCAGAGTCATTCTCTGGAGGGCTACTGATTCTCATCTTCCAACACATAGTCAACAGAAAGGTCAGGTCCTGATATAAAACATGACCTTTTAGTTGTCCATGCAAGGGCAGCCCACCATGCAAATCATACTCCTTCACTGATAGGGCTGACTTCATTCTTAAAATTCATATTTACCAAGGTCAGTGCCAGATGAGAACTTATAGTTCATTGATTCAGGATCTTTATTTTAGGGAAGAAAGAACTTAGGCTCAGACAGGGGAAATAATTTTAGCTAGAACCTGATGTGCCTGGAACTGTAGATCAAAAGGCAAGCTTGGCCCCTCTCTCTAGATTCCAACTGGTTTCCCCTTGGCCATAAGTGTGGTCCAGCAGAATGTCCCATGTGCCCTCTTGTCCAAAGGACTGCTTCTGTTGGTCTGTGGCTTTTCATCCTCATCTCAGCATGTCTTACCAACTTTCCAACCAATCTTACTTTTTCATTTTAAAAGCCACATTCAAAGCTGCGGGTGAAGAAGCCATATGTTCCAATTTATGCCTGACATATTCTCTTGGATGTCTCCAAATTTACCAAAAAGATTTTATTTCAGCAGCTAAATAATGAGGTATTTCTCAATTGAGGGATCCACAGAAGGCAGAAGAAAAGCATTCACAAATGATATTATAGTAAAAAGTATAAGGAGGCCTAGAATGTGAACATACTGGTAATCCAGGCTTTGGACTGCAATTATCCTGGATTTGGATCCCAGCTTTACTCTTTCTTTACTGTCTGTGTACCCTTGGCCAAATTACTTCTAGGAATCTTGGTTTCCCCATCTTTTGTGTCAGCTAGCACACAGTAGGCGCACAATCTATAACAGCTATTTTTAAATACATTTACATAAGCACACAGACTATCTACAGACACAAAGACACCCTAAATGTACACTTACATACATACTAACAGCTACCCTGGAAACATCTGACCCGGTGACCACAGAAAGTGTAGCTGTTTTCAGCTGAGTCCTGGAACTTTCCTGAACAAGCATCTCTAAGGACTCACAACTGAAGAATGGATGCCAAGAAAAGAGCTGGAAAAATGGCATCCGGCCCAGTTGAAACAAAATGCTAAGAATTCCTGTCCCAGTTACTTTTAACCCTGGATGGGGCTGGATAATACTCGCAAGGTTTGATTTTTAGAAGCCAAGGAGGGCTGGGGACCTGGGGCCAATCACTCCCAGTGCCAGAGGAATGGAGGCAACACAATCCAGTCACCCGTCAGACAGGCAGGTGCGGTCCCACATCCAGGACATAAAGCATACCTGTGATGCCCCCTGTGCCCCGGGATGGTTTACATACAGCAGCTCTGATGCTGGGGCCAGGAAGGGGAGGACATTCAAAACCATCATAATTCCTTTTTCCTCACACAGCCTCACACCACTATTCTGGAAACACGTTCCCAGACGAGGCCAGCCCTAACTTCCCCAATGCCATTGTGGCCCACCAGTGATGTCTACAGAGTCTCTGCCCTCTGCAACGTTACTGCTCCTCTTCTGAGTCAGCTTTCATAACACACTGCGTCTTTGGTTCAGCCAACCTGATTTTTACAGATTTGGTAGGCAAATGTGTTCTGGAAGTTTACCCTCTTACACCCACCCAGGAAAGAAAGGCAGGCTCGCACTGTACTGGAAAATGTGCTTTTTTTAACTAATGCACTTTGTAAAATGGTCTGTGGCGCTCTGGTGTAAAACACACCCTGTGTTAGCCACAGTAGGGTTCTGGGATTTGAAATGGCTGTACTATGAGTTCCGTAGGACAGATGGGGATAGAAGGAAAGGGATTTCTAGTTGAAGAAGAACAGAGGTGCTTGTATTCTGAGCTGCAATTTCCCCTAAATGGAACCTTCTTCAGCTTTGCCCTTCCCAGTGGTGTGGAGATGGCTCTGATACTCTCCCAGCTCCTCCCTCATTCCATCTTCCCTCTCCCCTCCTCCAGCTCCTCCAATCCAATCTCTCTTTCTCTGCCTACTTGCTTCTTTTCTCCCTTACCTTGTCCCCAGGGAAATAAACAAGCAAGCCAGCCTCCAGGTTTTAGACTCCAAACAAAGAACTGCTCAAACAACAGGCCAGAGAAGAAAGAAATCCAAGGTTTCACACTCAACTGGCCAGGTCCCCAGTGGAGATTTTGGAGACTTACGCTGCTAGAAACTCAGTGTACGCTTGTGCCAACATTTTCTCTTTGCTTCATTTGCACACACAGATACACATAAATAAGGTATAATAAAAATGAGAACATTTCATTAAAAATCTTTACAGGTTAGGACAAGAACAAAATGGCATATATCAGTCAAGAGCATCAATGAGGGAAACAGATTTTGTCAATGCCTCTATCCCAAACTTCTTAGTTTGGGAACAGTCACAATCACCAGCAGCTACTTATTATGAAGAGGAAAAAAAGAACAGGGAAAAGTTTTAGTGGGCCTTCATCCAAATGCTACCCAGAATTCCTGTCTGAGGGAGAGAGCATTTTGACTCTTGTGTGCTTGAAAAACAACAGAGAAGAGAGCAGAGCATGGCTTGGCATTTTGAAGAAAGCAGTTTCTGCTACTTCAAGGCCGGTGGTACAGTGGGGTAGTTTAGAGCTCTGCTGGAATTCAGCCTTTGCAATTGATGCAAAGTAGGTGGGTCCCAGGATGTGTGGCCAACTGTATCATTTAGGGTAAGTTACATTTTCCCTCTTTGGCCTTCAGTTTCCTGTCAAATGAGCGTTATAACTATTGCCCCCTTGTGTTCAAAGATTGGGAGTAAATGGGAAATGTGAAAGTCCTCAGCACCAGAAGGGAATAAAGCCCAATATTCAGTAGGCACCAGGAATTGGGCAAGGGCATTGCAGCCATCATTCACAGCAGTGCATGAGTCCAGGGGATTTATTTACAATTTTCACAAGAATAAATCAAAGTCCATGGTTAGGCAACTCTCGGAAGATCATATATACAATCAGGAGGCAAGGGAGGTGGGCTATTATCAAGGTGTACATACCATTCTCCACACAAAACACTACTTTACTGAAAACTAATAGCAACCACCAATGATCAAGCCCTGATTCTGAGTTTCCTGAGAAAGGACTCTATGCCAGACTCCTCTGGCACCTTTAATTCAGGTTTAGTTTGTCCTTCAGACCCTTGTATTGGAGTTCCAGTTCACCTAAGTGTAAAAGAAAGATATTGGAAGGAAAGAGGGAAATAGCCACCCAATTGTGTGAGTGAAGTATGCTCATGAGAGAAGGAGGAAGGGCGCAGATCTGGCAAAGACGTGTTGTGTCAGGGGACACAAATCAAGGGCAGAGGACCTGGTCTTGGGCAGGGGGGCAGGGAGGCCTACTCCTTTCCCTGCACAGTCTGTCTGCCCACAAGCGGAAGTCACCAACATGGTGGCATCAGTTCTGAGGAGCCAACCAGAAGGTGAAGCACATATTCAAAGGCCTCCCTGGATGGACACGAAAATGCTTTTCCACTGAAAAGAAAGAACAGAACTGCCTCACACATGCAAAGTTGGGAAAAAAGAGAAATGCGAACTGAAATGCCTTCATTCTGACCTGGATCCTGCAGTTTTAGATGCGTGACTTGTCAGCTGTCCAAACAGGAGGGCTTTCTAAGAGTACCTGAGCTAAATGATTTTCATTTTATTATCCAGTCACTTTTAGTTCTGCAAAATACAGCAGCCCTAGATAATACGCTTTATTCTGTCCATTCTGTCAACTCTGTCAAGAGGGTGGAAAGTTCCTTTGAGTGGGAATGGATTTGGACATGACAGTGACTGGAGGTAGCACCTTTTCTGAGAGCAAGACCTTTCTGCAGACAAATGGATGCAAACATATTGCCGTTTCAGTAGACTATTTTGTTTTTAGAAATAATGGGTATAATTATAATGATGAAAGGTAACTGACAACAACAATAATGGCTATTACTTATTGAGCATTTACTATCTGGCTAACAGTGCTAGGTGCTTTTCATAGGTCATTTCATTACATCCTTATACCTATCACCCTGCCCATAGGGTGCTTTCCCCATTTTAAAGACAGAAATCACTGCTCTGAGGGGAAGCTCTCAGTGTCTTTAGCTCTTTCTGCATCCACAGTCTGAGCCCTCGATAAGCATCATCCCATCCTGTCTAACCTCGAAGTTCCTTTCTCGTTCTTTAAGCTTCCACAAATACATCTTCCTTCCTATATTTATATTTTTCCCTACATTGCACGGCAAACCGTTACAACCCTGCCATTTAAAACTATGCTATTTTACTATTTCAGGCTACCCCACGACTGTTTATAGACAACAATGCCCAACAGAGCCAATGTGTTTTAATTTTCAGATTAAAAAATAATTACCAAGGGGAAAGGGCATTTAATGAAAAGGCAAAACCTTTAAAAGCGATCAAGGAGGTATTAACATCCAAATTTCCAAAATATGGTAATTTGTCAAAGTTGTGACTTACTCTGGAGCCCCTGGGGACACTCATCTTGACCCCTCTGTGAAAGCCATCAGCAGCTAGTAAGCCTCACAGGGGGCAGGATTAGAGCAATTTGGCCTCCAGCAAGGAGGCCAGGCTGCTTCATTTACTTTAAGTCTCACTGAGATGGTTTAAAACACTCTCTGGGAAAAGATGTCCAAGGAAAGCAAATCACAGCCTTGCAAGCTGCAGCGTGGGTACACGGCAGTCTGTTTCTATGTATTCATGGCACACTGGAGCCCTCCCATGACTGTGCTCATGGATGCACTGACTCAAGGCAGAACTCTGTCGCTGGGGAAATAATCTTTGTGTCTAAGTTATACAAGAGCCATGCTGGGCCCAGTGATGGCATCGCATTTGGTACCGATCCCTTACCCTCTGTGATTTGGTTCAGCCGAGATTATTAATGGTTCATGAAAGTCCTATTGGGCCCCACAGCATATTCTAAAACCACATAACAATGATGGGATTAAATATTTCATCCCAAGACCTCCACGACAGATTTAGTAATGCTGTGATTGGTTTTCAGGAAACCAAGAGACCTGAGCAGACCTAACCATGAACACTCCTGCAAGAAATCCATTGTAGAGAACACACTGAGTCATGTGTTTCCATCGGCTGTGCAGTCATATTCTGGAGCTCTATCACCATTTCTAATCTGAAAGCATCGGCTAAAATTAAACCTAAATAATTCAAGCGCCATTGCTTTACCTGGAAGTCTCAGCGAAGTCCTCATTCCTCAGACCCTCTAATGGTTGCTGACATCCTAAGCTGAAATGACTACTGTGCAAGCACACTCCCGGGTGTTGGGTTTTTAAACCTTCTCCCTGTTTATTATTATTTTTTAAAAGACAGCTGTTCTTCTTTTAAAGAAATGTTGCTCCTAAAGCAGGACTTAGCCCTAATAGCTGTGACATGTCACTTTACAATTAAGCTTTCATTAGAAAGCTTAAAGCATAGGAAAGGTAAAATGTGTCACAGAGCCACTAAAAAATGCCACCTAGCTAAGATAATGGAGGCCTGATGTCTTCCCCCGATGCAAAGTCTCTAGATCCAGTGTTCTCCTCCTCCTTAGAAAATACACTTGTTTAATTTATGATTTAGAGCGAATTCCTTACCTACCTTCAAGGAAGAGATGAAAGCCCAGTCTCTGTAGCTTCTGCCAGACTCTCTGAGCTTGTCAATTGCCCCAGTTCACTTTCTCTCTGAGCCTGGCTTCTAGGAAAGCAAGCAGGACCGCAGGCAGCCAAAGCATCTTCTTGTAGAAACCCTTTTTCCAAATCTGGACCTTTCCTGAAGCCAGCAGTAGGCTCAAGCCTGAGCTGCTCCACATTCACTCACAGAAAACAGCACCGCTGGATCCAGATCCTGCTGGGAGCCACCAGGCAGGGGAAAAAGTGTGACTTCTACCCTTCCTATGGATCCGATTGCTTTTCTGAGAACCTCGCTTTCGTCAGTCTGCAGGAAGTCTCAGACCCCAGCATCAGCGTCACCAACTGATCCCGAGCCAGACCCGGGCCAACCAGTCAGCTGGTCTCAAAGCTCAAGCCACTGAACCAGGAAATGTGCAGCTGAGCCAAAAAATAATAACTATCCGCGGTGGAGCTGCTGGTGGTGCCAGAGAAGTCGCTGTTGCAGTGCTCGCATCCTCCGCATGCTAATGAAGCCGTGACGTAAGCAAGTCAGTCCCAGGCATCTGGACGTCCAGTCCTAGCCGCCCAGCGCTGAGATTTATTTACATGTAAATTAGCCTTACCTTCCAAATCAATAATCCCCAAGCCAGGGAGACAGGAAGAAAACCCATGCTGGATGTAGCAAAGGCTGGCTATACAACGTCCAAAGGAATACAAAAATATCACATATAAGAAGAAAAGCTTTAAAAATACACGTCTATTTTTTCCCCTTTTTAAAGTGGTACTCGTATGTGCAGGGTATCAGATCTGGGCACAGTTAACAACCTGAGCGCCTGTCTCAGATTATGCTGCACCAATCCAAGAGTGAAATGAGCTTTTTCTTTTTCTTCCCCTCCCCAGAAGCTGTATGGAGCCTTCAAATGCCTCTATTATATTTTGTCTCTTCCACTTTTATTTCAGGGTGTTTGTTAGCTTGAGATGTTGCTGTCCTTGAATTTTTATGGATCCTGAAATAAAACACATTTGGCTACTTTCCTCAACGTGCTTGGGTGGTGAATTAATTACACTCTTTTTCCACACCCAATCCCAGCTCCAAGTGAGCATGGAAGATGACAAAGCATAAATCTGCCTAGGGCATTTGAGGACACTTAGACCTTCAGAGAGCATTGCTTCCATCTCTCCATTTTACAGACTAGGAAACTGAGGCTTTGAGTGGAGAAGGGCATTTTCTAAGGTCACACAGGAATTGGGGCCGTGGCTGGGTTAGAACCCACATTTCTTAGACCTCAGACTGCAACTTTGTTAGATATCTTTGTGTTTCCAACCTCCTTTGCTCTGCACCAGCAAAGTGGTCTATCTAAGCAATCACAAAGAAAGAACTCTGCAGAATTGGGTAGCCCTGGGTTCAAATCCTGTTTTAGTTTTCTGCTAGTGATGTGACCCCACACAAGTAACTTAACTTTGGGGGTCTTCAATTTCTTCACCTGCACCCTTCAACTCATTAAATATTTCCTGGGCACCTACTCTCTGCTATGCATAGTGTTTGCTCTCCCCTACCTCAGGCTATACATAGTACAATAAAAATACTGAATGGACTGTGGTGAGGATTGACACAATGTCACACACTCAATAAATAAGTTATTTCTGACATTTTAGATGAAGTCAGAGAAATTCACCAAGGCATTCCTGCCACTAGCCTGGCTATTGTTTCTGTCCTCTGAGTATTTCTATGGTGATCTTTATTGTCGAAATTCAATTGTTCCTTCAACACTGCCAATGTAGTATCCTGGGCCAGGTGAGCACAAGCCAATATTCTGGATCCTGTGCCTGCTATAAGAAGCACAGTGGGGTCCTGAGGTGGAGGGTGAGGGAGGGGATTGGAGGGTGAGAAAGAGGTATGTTCCATTATGCACATAAGTGTCCCTGAGGACAAAATAGTCAACATGGCTGCTGACCCACACTCCCCCCACCCCTTCTCTGCCTGAAGAACCCACTCTGATGAGCTCTGCCTTTCCAACTGGAGTTTCTGAAGCGTCAAATGGATTTTTTTGTTGTATGTGGGGAATTAAATTATGTCTCTTGTTACAGGTAATTAAAGAAATAATGCTTAATAAGTTCTTTCAGAATGCTTCTCTCCAGTTCATATAAGACCTTTCATGGTGAAAACCACGGAACCTGGAATAACTTTTCACTAATAGAAACAGAATACAGTTGAATGAATAACACTCTGCTTTAAGTTTCTACCATACAAAACTCAGAGCGTGTGGGGAAGCGAATAGTTCAATGAAATCTCAATATCCTTCAAGAAACAGAATGCCAAATGTAACAGTTTGAAGCCACCAACAACCAAGGGGTCAAATCATTTCAACTTTCTATGCTCCATTTTCTTCATCTGGGTCTACCACACTCTGACCTCCTTATTATCAGCATAACCACACAAGAATTATGAGAAGTGATTCAAGAGTGATTAATAAAGAAGTGATTATGAGAAGTGACTCAAGAGTGAGGCAATAAAGAGGAAAGCTGGAACACAAAGTGATAAACATTAACCTTTGTGAAAAAGATATGACACCATGACTATCAACTTCATAAGAGGTAACAATATGACGTGGGGTCTGGAGTGGCCCTCCTGGGGAGAGACCCTAGCTCAGACACTTGCCAACTCTATGATTTGGGGCCTGAGTTCTCTTCAGGTATAAGAGGGACAAGAATAGTAGGCTGTTCTGAAGATCAAATGAGAATAAGAAGCCCTTAGCATGCGCTGAGCACACAGCAAACATTCAATAAATGTTCACTATTGGTAGTGCAAGTAATAATGCTTTTACTGTCAACTTTGACACTAATTAGCTAACAGGTCCGACCAATTTCAAAAGGCAAGAAGGAAGTGAGTAAATGAAAGACTGCAAAATCATACCCATTCCAAGGGCACAGCTCAAAATCCCACCTAATGTGGGTGAGCTGCTGACACGCTCTTCCTACAGGAAAATACAAATACTTTTCATTTGCTATGAAACTAGGAAAGGAAGGGTTAAAAAGGACCAAGAGGCACTGGGGGCTTTCTGCTTCAAAGCTGCATTACAGGACAAGATGGCTCTACTTCTGGGAATGGTAGGTGCTTCATCCACTCCTTCATGTATTCAGTCACTTGTTAAATGAACTCTTAAGATTTGTCAGTTACTGTGTTAGGCCCGATGGACATCATGGTGACCAACACAAAGATGGGCTCTGCTTTGAAAGAGCTTAGAAATGAAAGGGAAAACAATTAAGCAAGCAATTAGAGAACACTGTGCCTCATGTTATGATAGGGCTTGTGCAGAGTTCTCGAAGGTCTAATTGCAGAAAGGAGGTGGGTGGTATAGAGCACATTAGTGAAGAACAGTCCTTTTGACAGCATGTTCTCTGTGACTACTGCCCAGTGGGGAAGCTGGAGATCTATGCATCACCCTTGCACAGATTATTGAAACAACACAATCCACTGATTAATAATTCCTTGTGATAGTTATTTTTTACCCTGGAGACCATTCTATTCACAATTTTTGAAAAATATGCTGTTAAGGTATTAGGCAAGGGGAGGCAAGAACTACTTTACAAAAACATGAAACCCGCATTCAGGACAGCAAGCTTCTTGGGTGGGGGATGAGGGAGAATAGACAATACATATGAGACACTCAAATATTTAATGGGAATCTGTGGAATGCAGGACACTCTTGTTTTTGGAGACAAGGAGGCAACTTCTGACCTTCAGAAGTTTCCATTTAGATAGGACAACAAGGTGTTTACATAAACGACCATAACTGAATAGAATATTTAGGAATAGGGACAAGGAGGACAAGACTGATTGTATTTAGGCTGATCAGAAATCAGAAAAAGTCTGAGTCAGGTTGTAAGCCAAAAAAATTTTTTTATAAAGAAGACACATCCAGAAAATATCCAAAACCCATAAATGAAAAGAGACAGAGATAAAAGAGATTATTAAAAGAGACAAGGTTAACTTTAGTTGCTAGCAAGAGTGTTGTAGGCAGGAGCAAGAACATAATATGAAGAGAAAGGTGTTCACACAAATGCAGGATGGAAAGACTCATCTGCATGGGCACCAGGCAAACATGACATGGGCAGGGCTTGACTAAGTGTCCGCTCCATGGGTGCAGGGAAATCAAATCATCTCTCCAGTCTAGCCAGCATCAGTCAAAATCTTGTTAGAAGATTAAGGAAAAAGGATAAGTGAATCATTGCTGGTTACTTTACAGAAGACAAGTTTAAGTGACAACACGGCCTCGCCTCCTAAAGTAAGGGCTTCTATGAAAACAGGCATAGGAACAATTTTTAATCTCCATTTCCATAGGTGTAAAATAGAAAAGAATGGACTTTAAATGAGCTAAAGAGGGACTTCCTAGGACCTGCAGGGTACTTTTGAATACTAAGATGATAGAACTGGTCTAGGTCACTCAGAGTAATGTTAGCATCTTTGTCTTAAGAGCACTTTAAAAAAGACAAAGACAGCACCAGTTCTAGCTAGTTCAGGTCAGTATCTTCTGACCCTGCTATTGTGAAACACCAATTACTACTATGAGGGATATTACCAAAGTTTCGAAACATGTATCTAATAAAGGTCATAAGTTCATTTAAGTTTAATTTATTTTTAAAAAGTATGTATGTTAGTATTATAATGATTCTATATCTATGTATATATCTATATCTTATATATCTATATATAGATATATCTATATACTATATATCTATATCTATATCTATATATCTATATATAGAGATATATAGATATCTATATATAGAAATCAGAAAAAGTCTGAGTCAGGTTGTAAGCCAAAAAATTTTTTTTATAAAGAAGACACATCCAGAAAATATCCAAAACCCATAAATGAAAAGAAACCCATAAATGAAAATATATAATAAATTATATATATCTAGATATAGATATATATAAGAGGGAGAGAGATTTATATAGCCTTAAGTAACCTACTCAATTGTGGGTCTCTGACATTTAGATTTCAAAATCCAGTAAGTTTTTTTAAATGGGGGAGAGGAAGCTGACAAGAAATTATGTTAGTTGGGTTAGGCTAGGCTATCACGCAGTATCAATTGTAGATCTTAGCAGTCTAAGGAAAACTGATTTCTCAACCATGCAAACTAGGCTAGAGGTCCAGAGGCTCTCCAGCACCTCCACTCCAAGCAGTGACTCTGGGACCTGGTCTGCTGCTTTTTGTGTGGGTTTGTGATCTTAACACATAATTTTCAGGTTAGGCCAACAGAAGAAGAGAGAACTGAAGTTGTTAAGTGTCTCAGCTTGAAGATGAATGATCTCACTTCCACTAGTCAAACTAGGCCCATGGTCTCATCTGGGGAACATGTGCCCAGGAAGAAGAGAAAAGCAGACATTGGGGAACCTTGGTAGTCTCACCATGGCCATCCATATATTTTCGCTATGTAAATTCATTTTTTAAAAAACAGCACAATCTACTAAACCTATAATTTTAAAACAAAGGGATGTTTAACACCAAAGGAGTAATGATAGTCCTAAGTGAATACTAGAGATCAAAGTTGCATCTGTTTTGCCCCAAAAGGGAGAAAACAAAGAAAACATTCTAGATTTTTATCAACTTTTTTATTAACAAGCAACAACATCAACCCACCAAATCATAAAAAAAAGAAACTTGTGTAGTATCTACAATACAGGAAAAGATAAATAAGGTACCCACAAAGGTGGAGCTGCCCATATATATATATATATATATATATATAAGAAACACTCACAAGAGATTCTGCTCAGCAGTTTCTAATCACTTTTTCAATTCAGATCTATAATAATCTGCCCCTGCCCCAAAACAGGCAGGACATTGTCATTGAGAGAGCCCAGCAAAAAGACCTAAATTCAAGTCTGGATCTATTATCTCCTAGTTTCCTGACCTTGTTAATAATAGCCATTCACCTTCTCTAACACTCAGTCTCTCCATCTTAAAATGAAGACATCTATCTATCTATCAAAGGTTTGGGTAGGATCAGATGAGTTAGCATTTATATACAACATAGTTCCTTGCATGTAGTAGGTGTTATCATTACTCCCCACTTAGTTTTCAAAGAGGGGAGAAGAATGAGAAAGGCAGCCAGAACTGATAAAAATTGTTCATGATAAACATAAGGATAACCTCAACAGCCCAGGACTCTTCTTTCTCATCAATTTGTATAAGATTCCATCATCATAAGTGCTTCTCAGATCATAGGCACATTCTGCATCTTGTGAAAAATAACCCAGGACACTTTAAATCTAGAAAAGAGGATTTCCTTTGCTTTTTTTCTACCATCTAAAAAATCAGATACATTTCATGCATTTTAATTATTCTTGATCCCAATCCATAATCTAGTGCACAAAATTAAATTTAACAAAGTCTTTTATCCTTTTTTAATTACATTAATTAAAAGGAGAAATATGAACTAGCTAGCCTGGGCAAATCAAAATGAAAGAATGCTGAAGATTTTGCTCTTTTCCTAAAAAAGGTTAAGATAAGAACTGCATCAATGATTTAAACATGCTTACGACACATTTCCATGAAAATATTGTTAAAATTGACATGATGTGTTAGCAAACATTACTTTTGTTTGATAATGAAAGCTGCACTTTTTATAGTAGCTTTTGGGAACTACTAGTTCCCATTAAATAGCTGAATAAAAAATTGAATTTTCTCTATATAAAGGACTAGGAGAGCAGGAATCACACAGGGGGGCTTTGGTCTTCCCAGCATTTCCTAAATGCAGGCACTTGAGCTCCTACATGCTTCTCTCAGGAGAGAACGCTGGCAAGTGGAGAAGAAACCCTGGAAAAAGACTAAAAACTCCCTGCCTCATAAAAGAGCAAACTGGCCACAAATAGCTATCTTGGGAAAACTATCCTGGAAGGGAAACATCACAGAGGTACAAACTGACATAGTGTTTTTCTCAAGGAATGGGAAGAACATATATCTCCAATATTTGGGACATATTCTCTCATTTGGTCTCACTATAATCCCAAAGTGTAGCTTTTATTATCTCTTATTGTACAGATGAGGGCACTGGGGTTCACTGAGAATACAAAAATGACACAAGGACCCAGAGCTGGGACTGGGTCCTGGGTCTGATTGCAAAGCTCACACTTCTCCTAATTCAAAGGTTCTCTCACTCATCCTCTCAAAACTAGGTGTGTCCCAGTTAGGGTGTGGTATGCTGGAAATAACAATTAAAAACAGAAAAATGCAGAAGAGTCCCTGGTTCTCCAATTAGCTTAGGCCTTTGTACAAAACTCACGTTACTGCTATTGTAGGTGTGTGCTTCCCTTTAGAACTCTTGGCCTGTTTCATAGTTCCACAGCCTTGGTTAGTGGTTATGGTCCATCCACGGTTAGTGTTAATGACTACTTGATTAGCAGTTCTGTCTCTCTAAGTAGACTGTACACCTGTACACTTTCTGAGGGCAGGGGCTATGCCTTTTTTTTTTTTTTGGCTCACTATTCTATTCCAGGCACCTAGCACAGTGCCTAGAGACCTGACAGCTAATAAGTATTTGTCAAGTGAATAAAAAGTTTGACAATGATTTTTCACATCCAGAAGTTAGAAGGAATTCAGGATTATTCCTGTAAGAATATCTCTCTCCTCATTTGTATTCCCACATGATTTTGTGAGTGGGAAAGGAAGAGATAGAGGGAACTTCTCTGAAATACTTTCTTGGCTTCCAGGATACCACGTTCTCCTGGCTTCCCTCGACCCTCTTGGCTGTCATTCCTCAGTCTCTTTTGCTGGTCCATTCTCATCTCCCTGACAGCTAAACTTTGGGGCTCAGTGCTGGGAATTCTACTTTTTCTATCTGCATTCACTTCTTTGATCTGGTCTGGGGTTTAAATGCCACCTCTGTGTCAATGACTCCAGACCAGACTTTTCCCATGAACTCATAGCTTCCATATAGGCCTGCTTATGTCACATCTACATCGGATGTATAAAGGCATCTCAAATTTAACAAGTCCGGATATCAGTTCTTCACACCCACCACAAATGCGTTCCCTCTGCGGTATTCACTATTTCAGTTAATGGCAACTTCATCTTCTCAGTGGTTTAGAACTAACACTGTCAAGTCACCCTTCACTCTTTTCTGTCTCCTGCCACTGATAGTCAATACAGGAGCGGGCAAACCATATCCCACTGGCCAAATCCAGTCTGCTTTGCATTTCCGCAGATACAGTTTTGTTGGAAAATAGTCACGCCCATTCATTTATGTACTGTCTATATTTATGCTTCAATAGCAGAGCTGAGTAGATACAACAGAGACTGCATGGCTTACAAAGGCTCACATATTTACTATCTGACCATTTACACTGAACCCTTGAGTTAGCTCTGCCTCAAAATGTATGCAGAATCTAACACTTCCCCACCACCGTGCTCCCAGCCACTGACACCTCTCTCCTGGATGGCGATGAATGCCACCATCAACTCTGCTTCAGCCTGGTCTCCTCACCCCCTTCAGTCTATTCACAAAACTGTAACCAAAATGATTCTCTGAAAACAAACATTAGAGCCGGTCATGCTCCTGCTCCCACCTACCCAGTGCTGCTCGGCTCAGAGGAAGGCCCTTGGATCTATGCCCCACAGCACACACCCTCTTCTGTCACTCTGCCACGCTGCCCCTGGAACACTGCTCCTCCAACACACCAGGCATCTGCCTGCCTCTAGGTCTTCGCACTCGCCTTTTCCTCTCACATACCCCTCCTGCCTTTACAAGTCTTAAAAACGTCACCTCTAGCCTTCCTGTCCTGAGATTGTCCTCCCTTCCACCTTAACATTGCCGAAACATCTGCCTACTATTTCTCCTTAGCACTTAGTGTTTTTAAAAGTTTTCTTGAGGTATACTCTGAATACCACACAGTTCACCCATTTAAAGTGCACAGTTCAATAAGTTTTAGTGTATTTATAGAGGTAAGTAAATATTATCACAATCTAATTTTCAAACATGTTTACCAACCCCCAAGGAAATCCCCTGGCAGCCTTTCCCCATTTGCCCTGTTGTTTCCAGCCTCAGGCAAACACTGATATACTTTCTGTCTCTATACATTTGCCCATTCATAATACTTCATTTAAATGGAACAATATAATATGTGATCTTTTATAACTGGCTTCTTTCACTTAAAGTAATATTTTCAAGATTCATTCATGTTGCAGCTTGTAGAAGGGCACCCTTCTTTTTTCTTGTTGAACAATATTCCACTATATGGATACATTTTTTATTCATCCATGCATCAACTGATGGATATTTGGGTTGTTTTCTATTTTTTGACTATCATCAATAATGCTCCCGTAAAGATTTGCATGTAAGTTTCTGTGAGGATGCATGTTTCATTTTCCTTCAGTATATTTTTGGGAATGGAATTGCTGGGCCATATAGAAACTCCATTTAAAATTTTAAGGATCTACCAAACTCTGTCAAGACTGAAAAATCAACTGTTAATCCTATTGGCGTTCCCTTATATACGATGAGATATTTTCTCTTACTGCTTTAAAGATTTTCTCTTTGCCTTTCAACATCTGACTTTGGTGTGTCTCAGTTTACTTACTTGGAGCATATTAGCTTACTGAATGCATAGGCTAATATTTGTCTTCAAATACTTTTTTCTCTTCCTTTTTCTGTCTCTTCTCCTTTAGCTGGATCCATTATGCATATGTTGACATGCTTAATTGTATCCCACATTTCTCAAAGGCTGTTTGCTTTCCCTCGTTCTTCACCCCCGCTATTCTTCAGATTACATAATCTTTAGTGATTTATCTTGCAGTTCACAGACTCTTTCTTCCCCCATATTAAATGTACTGTTCAGTCCCTCTAATGAATTTTTCTCTTCAGCCACTATACTTTTTAATTGTAACATTTTCATTTTTTATGATTTTTAAATTTCTTTTTTAGTGATATTCTCTATTTGATGAGCCACTGTCATTATGCTTTCCTTTAATTTTTTACAGTTTCCTATAGTTCTTTGAATGTATTTATAATAGCTGATTTGAAGTCTGGTAAATTTGACATTTACATACCCTCAGAGGCAGTTTCTTTTGCCTGCACTTTTTTTCCCTGTGAATAGGTCACAGTTTTTGTTTCTTTGCATGACTCACAACATTTAAAAAATGTATTTTATTGATTATACCATTACAGTTGTGCCATTTCCCCCCTTTATTCCCCTCCACCTGCATACCCCTCCCTGCATTTCCCCCCTTTAGTTCATGTCCATGTGCCACAAGTTCTTTAGCTTCTAAATTTCTCCTCCCCCATCTATTTTCTACTATTCTTGCCCTCCCCCCTATCTATTTTCTACCTACTGTCTATGCTACTTATTCTCTGCACCTTCTCCCCTCTTCTCCTCCTCCCACTCCCCTGTTGCTAACCCTCCATGTGATCTCCATTTCTATGGTTCCTCTCCTGATCTAGCTGTCCACTTAGTTTGCTTTTGTTTTAGGTGTGGTTGTTAATAATTGTGAGTTTGCTGTTCTCTCACTGGTCATATTTTTTATCTTCTTTTTCTTAGATTAGTCCCTTTAACATTTCATATAATAAGGGCTTGGTGATGATGAACTCCTTGAACTTGACCTTATCTGAGAAGCACTTTATCTGCCCTTTCATTTTAAATCAAAGCTTTGCTGGATAGAGAAATCTTGGATGTAGGTCTTTGGATTTCATGAGTTGGAATACTTCTTTCCAGCCCCTTCTTGCCTGTAAGGTTTCTTTTGAGAAATCAGCTGACAGTCTGATGGGAACTCCTTTGTAGGTGACTATCCCCTTATCTCTTGCTGCTTCTAGGATTCTCTCCTTCATTTTAACCTTGGCTAATGTAATTATGATGTGCCTTGGTGTGGTCCTCCTTGGGTCCAACTTCTTTGGGACTCTCTGAGCTTCCTGGACTTCCTGGAAGTCTGTTTCCCACCACTTTTTCCTGCTGCTACCCTTCTCAGCTGGCCGCTGACTCTACCCCTCTTACCAGTCTGGATGAATGGTTTGTTGTTGTTGGACTTTGGTACAGTTCAATTTTCTGTTTTGGTTGTGTTTTTGTTTCTACATCTTTGTAGTCCTTAAATTTGGTTTGCAAGAAGGTACAGTGTTTCCACCTATGCCTCCATCTTGGCCGGACGTCTCCATGACATTTTGTTGAAAACTGAACATTTTAGATGCTTTTTGCAGCAATCCTGGATACTGATTCTCCTCTCCCTTTTCTGAAGCTCCTTGTTTGTTTATTTGTTTGGCTAGACAAGTTGAGTGAGATCTGTTTACCCTGCAGTGTTCAGCCTCTGAGGTTACTCCTCAGAAAGCATGAACACAGTCTCCCTGAGGACCTGGCTGGTCTCTATTTATTGGTAATATCCCAATGTTAGCCTCTACTAATTGCAAGATGATTGTCCTATGGTTTTCAACAATACCCCGGGGCATAAAGAACTCCATAGTCTGATCTGACTAAAGTAGGGCTCCTTTGCAGGGGCAGGGCGCTGCCACTCTTTGAGGTGGCCCCTCCCAGGGTGAAACTGTAACCCTAGATGGAGAGCCAAGTAGAGAAGGAACCCCATCTCCCTGGCTTCACTACTCTTAGAGTAGAGTTTCTGTCACACTGATCTGCGTCACAGGGAAGTGGGGAGATGGGAGGTATGGCTCAAATGCCAGACTCAGTGTTACCAAGATTTAGTACATTTTCTTGAATAGATGTTTATCTAATTTGTTGTATAACTTTGGGACAATTTTTAGAAATTCTACATTTAAAATAATAATTTTGAGCAGTCAACTGATAGTTTCCCTGGTTAAAGTGTCTGCTGTGATCCTCACATTGTCATTTTGGAGGTTGGTGTCCAGCACTTAGGACTGTTAAATTACTATATATTTTACTTGTTTATGTTGTTATATGGTCTGTCCACTGTGGAGCCCTAGAATGTAAGGTTCATTTGGGGGATGAGGGAGAATTTTTGTCAGCTTAAAAAAAACCCCACAACCCTCAAAGCCTAGAATAGTGTCTGCACACAGTTGGCCCTTAACAGCGATGGGCGGAATGAATGGAGTGCCCAGGACCCACAGAACATCCTAAGTAAGCCCTGGCCAACCACAGACCGCCATGGCTGATGGTCCATTCGTGGTTGTGACAAGTGTGAATAACTTCAGTTCTATATGTCCATATAACATATTTTTTGCAGTTTCCTCAGAAAGTGATCGCAACCTTGGGACACTGCCATGCCTGTGAATGTCATCAGGGAGCTGATTAATGCAGAAAAAAGAATGAAAAGGTTAGCCATGTTACACATATCCTGAACCCACCATTCTGATGCTGCCTCTGTTCCCTTTAATCTTAAGTATTCTTTAACATCTATAAATAGCTTTCTCTAAAGGGTGTCTAATTGATCTAAGTCCTGCTACAATGGAATTAAGCCTGGAAGTGGAATCAGGAAGTCTATGTTTGATCCTAGGTTCTGGTTCATGTTGTCTGTGTGTTATTGAGCAAGTTACTTAACCTCTCTGTTCTTCAGAAGCTCCTCTGAAAAATGTAAAGAGTGACAGTAACTTTAATATCTTTTTTTTTTCTGTTATATGAGTTGAAATGATCTTCACAAAGCATTCTGTACACAAGAATCCCAGACCTGCTCACCCACCACACTGGAATGATTTTGTACATCTAAGGAGAGGGTGGCTATGATACAGAGGGATCTGCTCAGATCACAGGGGAGAAGTAGGGAGTGGCTGTAGGAGGAGGCTGCCCAAGGCAATGGTAAACAATGTAGGATGGGGTTGGGTGAGAAGCTGAATGCCTCCAGAGCACACAGAATTATGCGCCAGGCAATTTGAAATAAAAAGAGGGCTCTCTGGCTCTCTTCCTCAAGAAAGCCTGGGTGATCACGCTGCAGCTGCCTGCATTTCTTAATGAACAGTATTTTGGATGGGAAGGAACTCTGGGCGCAGCCTAGGATCAGGCTGGCCTGGCAGACGTTGACAGGGTTATCCTTTTTTGGGTGTTCTAGAGGGGAAGAGCTCTGAGGCAGAAACTCGCCATTCTTCCAAAATTGTGTACCTTTTGTATCCTATGTTGTTTTAGTTTGTAAACTAGCCCTATAGAAATGAGATCATTGAAAACACAGGGAATGATAAGAAAACTCAGGTGTTAAAGATTTCAGCTTTAATTGTTAGGCTTAAGGGGCTATAATGCCTGTGGAAAGCTGTTACACCAAGATTGTGTAGCTTTTGAAGAAAGACTCCTTTCCTTTATCACCAAAACTTTACCTCTGGAATTTTGCCTGGAGGGTGGCAGCAGGCAGCGGAACCCCACCTGCTGTTCAGTAATGGCTATAAAAGTAGACTGTTTGCATGGTGTGTTTTGCAAGTTTGCTTCCTTAGAGCTACGGAACTGAGTCCTGCTGGCCTGCTAGGCTGAGAAAATGTCTGTGTTCTAGCCCATCATGCTCCACCCGCAGGCCTATGTTCCCTCCCTTTGACCACAGGCTACAGCAGGCCCTGTGGAGCCTGGGAATCTTGCCTAAAGAAGAGTACCTTCCTGCAGGTAGGAAGCTCCTGGGACAAGGCCTCATTTTGAATATCCCCTTCCAGTCACCATCACATTCAGCAGAAAACTAAGCCAAGCCTGGGTCCAAACTACAAAAAGAAAGTAACAAAACTCAAATATTTAGCCAAAGTGAATCCGCCTCCCTTTAGAGAAGCTGGTAGTGTTGGGCCTAACGTGGGTGTCTGAACCACAGAAAGCCAGTGTCGGGAGGAGAGGAAAGTTCCCCAGTGGTCAGGGACAGCAGGTACTCTGTCAGGAGGAACCTGTCTAAGTACAAACCCTGACTCTGTCCCTTCTGAGGAACTGTGTAAATTGGAACAGTCCCTTTTCTTCTCTGAGCCTCATCTAACAGTCTCTGACTCATGGACTTTCTGGTTGATATAATACAGGTAAAACTGCAAAGTACACAGCAGGTCTTTAAAAATGTCTACAGAGTCTGAGCACAACACGCCATCAGTCATGCCTCGTACAATGAGGATGTCCGAAGTCCTTTGATTGGAGCGGCCATCAGCATACACTGTTCGACTGGGCCACCCAGGACGCATTCTTCCCCAGTTCTGAGGGCCTGTGGAGTCCCTGACAGCCAGGTAGTTTTCATGCTGCCCTATTTATTATTTCTGCTTTCTATGATGCCACAGCAAGCAGGCACCCTCCTGATTTATCCCTGGGGTCACCAGGGGACAGGCCCGGATTGATGTCAAACCAGGCTGACCTTCTATGAGATAGCAGCCCATGACTCATCTGGCGTGAGCTACATTTCTCTTCTCTTAAATGGCACAGAGAGCCCTGCTGGGGGCTAAGGCTGGCAAAGTCTTCGCTGCTCAACTCATCAGCTGAGGTGGCTATGGAAGGCAGGGCTATTAGGAGCCTAGCCAAAAAAGAAGACACACAGAAGGGGTTCAGCTAGCTGGGATGAGGGGAACCATATTACTGGCAACCAAAAAGGCAAGGAATGAAAGAGGTTAGAGTCAGCCAGTGGCTGGAATCAGCTGCCCAGATAAAATAGGATGCTTCTTTGGAAGAGCAAGGTGCTACCCACACACACACTTGAAAGAGATCCTTTGAGTTTTGGTATTTCTAAGATGATTGGCATCAGGAGTGCCAAGCCATAGGGATATAGGTGGAGAGAAGATTTATAAGCCAGATTTATAGATGACAGTTACCACTTACACAACATCTAATTTAACTCTCACAACAACCCTTAAGAGATCTACCGACAGTCGCTACCATAGATAAGGAAACTGAGGCTCGGAGAAATCAAAACAGCTTTTAACTACAAGCATTCTTCTAATTTCTGATTGTATTTCCTTTTCCTTCTGTTTATAGCTGTTCTTACATTTTTTATTTAGCTTGCTGAATCTGTTCTTCCCATTCCATCCTAGGTTTAGGTTAATCTTGATATAAGATATCTTGGTTTCAGCCAGTTACGTGCGGAAGCCATCCACAGCCCCAAAAGGCTGGCCAGGTCAAGGGGAGCAGTCTAAAGGACAAGGTGCTCCAGGACAAATGGGCATGGGACACACGGAATACTGACACAGCTAGAGCCCCTTGGCAGGCTATGCAGCTGGTCGTGGATGGGTCCCAAGGGATGCTCTGCAAATTAAGGAAACACAGCAACAGTGCAGGACTCTGAGGATCCACAAAATTCTTCATGGTCCCTGTGGGGGCTGTGCAATGCCTTGCTGAGTCTATCCTAGGGGATCTACAGAATTCATTCCTCTCCCTGAGCCAAGTGAATCACCCCTGTGATAGGCCAGATGCTTTGAAACCTCCCCAACTGCATAGCGTGTCTGAGTTCCTGGTTCCCAAACTGTGATCCTGAACCAGTAGCATCGGCTTCACCAGGGAACTTGCTGTATGTGCAGATTCTCAGGCCTGACTCAGACCTACTGAATCTGGAAGTGGAGCCTGTTCATCCCAGTTTTCACAAGCCCGCAAGGAATTCTGCATGCAGCTTTAAGTTTGAGAACCTGCGGTCTAAGTCAGAGGGCCCTCTCCAACCCCTCCAGTATGGACGAGTACCAGTCCATGGCCTGTTAGGAATTGGGCTTCAGAGCTGGAGGTCAGCAGAAGGTGAGCAAGCAAAACTTCATCTGTATATACAGCTACTCCCCATTGCTTGCATTATCGCCTGAGCTCTGCCTCCTGCCAGATCAGTGGCAGCATTAGACTCTCATAGGAGCGTGAACCCTACTGTGAACTATGCATGAGAGAGAATTAGCAGAGAGGTTCGACTGCACCGAGACCATAATAGATCAATTGCTTGCAGACTCTTTGCCACCCTATTAGTGAGTGGCAAATGACAATTAAGCTGCATCCGGTGGCAGGCTTTATAGGAGCAAGTGAGTTGTGGCACTTCAACTGTTCAGCTGCATCTAGTGGCAGACTTTGGTCAGAATTCAACACTTATTTTAGTCTACACATGGCCTACCTGTTATTTTATTTATCACTTCTGCCTGAACCTCTTTCCTGCACTGAGCACTTGTCTCAGTCACAGTTTTGGTAAACCCACAAGCTAACCCTTGCCAAAATAGGTCAAAAACAAAAGTCACTGGAGAACTTCTTTGAAAAGGGAGAAAGACCAAATGATGAGACAGCAGAAGACTCTAAGACTGCCAATTAAAAAAAAAAGTTGCATTTGAAAGAAAATGCCAAGAATCCTACTTAAATTACGACTTCATTGCCAACAGGTGATTCCATTCTCTAAGCCCACTTTGTAGAATATGTGGCAACCAGCTACCCAAAAAGCAATGAAACTTTCAAAACTGCTTCACCACATGGAGACCAAGCACCCTGAATTAAAAGACAAGCCTTGACGGACCCCTGGCCAAGATGGAGGAATAGGTGGAAACACTGTACCTCCTCGCACAATCAAGTTTATGAATAATATTTAAAAACCAGAACACAACCAAAACAGAGAGAAAATTAAACTGTACCGAAGTCCAACAATGAACCATTCACCCAGACCAGTAAGAGGGGCGGAGTCAGTGGCTGGCAGAGCAGGGTCACACAGGAAAAAGCGGCGGACCACCCCGGGTGCGTAGGTGGCAGTTGACGGATCCCAGGTGTGGGGTGGCAACTGGCAGACCCAATGAGGGTGCAAGGCAGCTAGCTGACCGCAGTCACACATTCACGTGCATATAAACAAGGCAAAGGAGCCAGCAGTGAGATAGACCGCGCAACCCAGGGCCCCAGCACCAGAAAATAAAGCCTAAAAGCACTAATTGGAAAAGCTTTCGGGGGTTGAGGTGCTGGGAGAGGCTCCCAGGCTCACAGAGAGTTCACTGGAGAGACCCACAAGGTTCTGGAAGGTGCATAAGCCCACACATCTGGGAACTAGTACCAGAAGGAACCAATTTGCTTGTGGGAAGCAGCAGAGGGTACCAAAATCCAAGAGAGAGCAGAAAAAAATGCCATTGTCCCTCTCTGACCCCACCTCCACATACAGCATCACAACCCAGCGACTTGGGTTGTCCCACCCTGGTGAACACCTAAGGCTCTGCACCTCATATGTAACAAGCACAAACAGATGAAAACATTATGGCTCAAGAAGAACAACTCAAAGCACCAGAGCCAATACTCCTAAGTGAAAAAGAGATAGCCAACCTATTGGATGCACAGTTCAAAACACTTGTGATCAGGATGCTCACAGAACTGGTTGATTTTAGTCACAAATTAGATGAACAAATGAAGGCTTCACTAAGTGAAACAAAGCAAAATGCACAGGGAACCAATAGTGATGGGAAGGAAACTGGGACTCAAATCAAGGGAGTGGACCAGAAGGAAGAACGAAACATCCAACCAGAAAAGAATGAAGAAACAAGAATTCAAAAAAATAAGGAGAGGCTTAGGAACCTCCAGGATATCTTTAAACATTCCAACATCTGAATTATAGAGGTACCAGAAGGGGAAGAGAAGAGCAACAAGTGGAAAAGTTATCTGAACAAATAATAAAGGAGAACTTCCCCAGTCTGGTAAAGGAAATAGACTTCCAGGAAATCCAGGAAGCTCAGAGAGTCCCAAAGAAGCTGGACCCAAGGAGGAACACACCAAGGCACATCATAATTACATTAGCCAAGATTAAAATGAAGGATAGAATCCTAGAAGCAGCAAGAAATAAGTGGACAGTCACCTACAAAGGAGTTCCCAACAGACTGTCAGCTGATTTCTCAAAAGAAACCTTACAGGCAAGAAGGGGCTGGAAAGAAGAAAGCCAAAGACCTACATCCAAGATTGCTCTATCCAGCAAAGCTTTCATTTAAAATGGAAGGGCAGATAAAATGCTTCTCAGACAAGGTCAAGTTCAAGAAGTTCATCATCACCAAGACCTTATTATATGAAATGTTAAAGGGACTTATCTAAGAAAAAGAAGATAAAAGATATGAACAGTGAAAGGACAGCAAACTCACAGTTATTAACAACCACACCTAAAACTAAAGCAAACTAAGTGGACAGCTAGATCAGGAGCGGAACCATAGAAATGGAGATCACATGGAGGGTTAGCAACATGGAGGGAGTGGGAGGAGGAGAAGGGGGGAGAAGGTAAAGAGACTAAGTAGCATAGACGGTAGGTAGAAAATAGACAGGGGGAAGACAAAAATAATAAGGGAAATATAGAATCTAAAGAACTTGTGACACATGGACATGGACTACAGGTGGGGGATGGGGGGAATGGGTGTGCAAGGTGAAGGGGAATAAAGGGGGGAAATGGGACAACTGTAATGGCATAATCAATAAAACATATTTAAAAAATAAATGATGCTCTACAAAAAATAATAAAATAAAAAAGCCTCTTCAGTTAAGAAAAAAAAAAACATGAACAGAAAGAACAGAAGCAATTATTGAAGGCCACCACTTCAAATGTGTCTGCACTGAGAACATCATTCTTAGTGGCTCACTGCATTGCTAAAGCTAAGAAGCCCTTTATTGTTGGTGAAGAGCGGACCCTGCCAGCTGCTTAGGACATTTGTCATGAACTTTTAGGAGAGGCTGCAGTTCAGAAGGTGGCAACTATTCCTCTTTCGGCTAGCACCACAACTAGACGAACTGATGAAATAGCAGAGGATATTGAGTCACAAGTGTTAGAGAGGATAAATGAGTCACTGTGGATGCAATCCAGGTCGACAAGTCTACGGATGTTGACAACAGGCAACAATGCTTGTTTTGTACGATATATTTTTTAGGAGGATGTGCATGAGGATATGCACACTTTTGTTGTCAACTAACACCACAGCTGCAGAACTATTCAAGTCTTTCACACCAGGAAAACTGAGTCAGTCATTTTGTGTCAGTATATGCACGGATGGAGTGGCTTCCATGACTGGATGGCTTTCTGGTTTCACTACTCAGGTCAAAGAAGTTGCTTCTGAATCTGAGTCCATGCACTGTGTCATCCATAGAGAAATGCGTCACCTGAATGTAACATTTTGCAGGATGTGATTTAAATTATTAACCACATTAAAGTACATGCTCTTAACTCATGTCTGTTTGAGCAGCATTTTGAGGAGATGGACACAAAACACACATGTCTTCTCTCATACATAGATGTGAGATGGCTTTCTAAAGAGAGATCACTGGCCAGAGTTTTTGAGTTATGAGACCTGTTACAGAGATTTCTTTTAGAAAAACAATCACCACTGGCAGCACTTTTCAGTGACACAGAATGGGTCACAGAACTTGCTTACTTGTGTGACATATTCAAGCTGCTCAACAAACTCAATTTGTCACTTCAAAGGAGAATAACAACTACATTTAAGCCAGCAGATAAAGTGGCTGCATTCAAAGCTAAACTGGAATTATGGGTGAGATGAGTGAATATGGGAATTTTTGACACGATTCAAACACTGGCAGACATTTTGAAAGAGACTGAGCCAGGGCCTTCTTCCTCCCAGCTGGTGCATGATCATCTCCCTCAGCTTTCAAAAGAGTCTGAACATTGCTTCAAAAGACACCCACAACCGGGAAGGAATGGATCCACTACCCATTTGTCAATAAGCCAGGTGAATTGACTGTGCTAGAAGAGGATCAACAGCTTGAGATAAAAAATGATGGTGGCCTTAAAAGTATGTTTGAGAGAACTTCAACTCTCCCAACGTTCTGGATGAAGGTCAAGGTGCAATATCCTGAGGTTGCTACAAAAAGCACTGAAAAGCCTGCTTCGATTTCCATCATCCTGTCTTTGTGAAGCAGGGTTTTCTGCAGTGACAGCAACCAAAACAAGATTATGGAGTAGACGGGACATAAGCAACACACTTTGTGTGTCACTGTCTCCCATCACCCCGGATGGGACTGTCTAGTTGCAAGAAAACAATCTCAGGGTTCCCACTGATTCAGTATTATCATGAGTTGTATAATTATTTCATTATATATTACAGTGTAGTAATAATAGAAATAAGGTGCAAAATAAATGTAATGTGCTTGAATCACCCCCAAACCACTTTCCCACCCCTGGTCTGTGGAAAAACTGTCTTCCACAAAACCAGTCCCTGGTGCAAAAAAGGCTGGGAATGCTGGCCTAAGTAATCCCCATCAACTGGGGTTGAGTGCCAGGGCCAGAAGGGGTGACCAGTGGCATGAGACTGGATGCACCTCTGACTGGTCTAGGATGACAAGCTGAAGGCCTGGAGGTGGAACTCACCCATATATGTGTTTATTTGGCTTAGAGATCAGAAACAAAGTAAAGGGCAAAGTGGCATATGATGAGATTTGCCCAGAAGTTATCCAGCCATGTAATATGAAAAACAGAGATGTTTATTGAAGAAGATACAAGACACAAGAAACACTGCACATAGGACAATGGCACCTCAGTCCCCTTCAAAGCAGGTACCTTGGGACCTCACACAGTTCTCCCACTTGCCATTGGCTGCCTGGTCATATTTTCCTGAATCTCATGAATGGTCTGAAAGCTCTTCCTTTTCAAAGGTATGCCAGAAGTCATGGGGCATCAAATCTGGGCTGTAGAGGGGCTGAGACACCTAGGTGATTTGATGTTTCACCAAAAAAACTTTTTACGAGACATGACACATGATTGAGTATGTTACCATGATGAAGCTGTCAATTGCCAGTTGCCCATAGCTATGGCCTTCTGAATTATCTGCATAGTTTCCATAGAAGAGTGTTCAAGACTTATGCAAAATTTGATGCAGATTTATTTTCTTACTTGCTCAGTCATTTTGAATGCGATGGCCAGATAGTACACATATTCACTCAGTGGCATCTACTGCCCCCACTGACTAGTACAGTGAAGTTGTCATTGTTCACACGTGCATTCCAGTCCACTCTCCTTGGCTGCCAGATTATATCGATGTCGTGCAGACTGTTCTCATTATATTAACAATGGTTGGGCTTTTTCCAGACAGACCTCATATATGTTAGACTCTGCAGGCCATATGGTCTCTTTCTGTCATAATTACCCAACTCTGCTGTTGTAGCCTGAAAACTGTCATGATCTGTAAATAAGGAGTGGCTATATTGCAATAAAACTTTATCAAGGCAGGTATTGGGTTAAATTGGCCTGCAGGTTGTAGTTTGCCAAGCACAACAGCTTCTCTTAAAAAAATGAAACAACAAAAACACCACAGAAGATCTGGCCTCTCTCAGTTCAAGTTTCCAAAAGGCAGTGACCAGCTGGAGTAAATGGGGCAGCTTGCTTTTAGCTGGGGACACACTCCCTAGATTTGCACAGTCCCATCTATCTATTCTCTCTCAAATTCCAGGGCAGAGTCAGTTTGCATTTATTATATACTACCCATTTCTCATTCATCTACTTATATTAATATAAATGTTATTTGTACATAGACATGTGTGTCCCCATGAGTGTGTGGGTGTGTGTATTTTAACACTCACCAGTTTTCAGTACTTTATATTATAGAGACATCTCAATTATCTCTAAAGAGCTTTAATAATACAATAGTACGAACCTGGTTTAGAATTCCAGGATGGGGGCTCCAGCCCTTGATCTGTTCTTGATGCTGTTACTTGAGCAAGACCATGACCCTCTCACAGGCTCTTGTGTCCAAGTGCAGAAACCATCCCTGCCTTACCTCCCTCCCAGGTTTGCTGTGTCAGCGAGCCAGTAGTATGACCAGGAAAGAAGCACAAAGTGGCCTAATTGTCAGCAGCCCAAATTATACCTTCAGGTTAGCCAAGGAGAGTAAAAGATATTGTTTTCCCCTATATCAGGTATCTAAACACTTCCTTAACTCAAACAGATAGTATTCCACTGCACTGGCCCTCTCATTATCCAGCTCCAACTGTGAGAGAGCATGGAGAGAAATCCCTCCCTGTACATTACTTTGCTCAGATCAAGTGAAGGGTTCTTTGGAAAGACAGAATGCCAGGTTGATTTCTAATCATCTTTTCTCTTTTCTGCAACCAGCTTAAGGGATTAGAAGTCTTATCTGGAGCCTTTCGCCGTCATTTGGTTTTCTTTTTTTCCCATCCTCCCACTGACCCAAATAAAGAAATAATGTGCATGTAACAATAATGATCTTTTCTTACTGAAGGAAAAGGGCATATTTAATGTCACCTTCTTAGTGGTCTAGCTAGAACCTTGCATTTTAACTTAAGTTACATGAACCAGGCACAGCATTTCAACCTACACATTTTTTCTCAGGGGGAGTTTTTCATGAGGAAGTTTCTTCCCCTTCCTTCCCCACTTTCTTCAACTTTTCCCACCTTGTCTACTGAAGAAAAGATCTCTTGAAAGAAAATACATAAATCTTCAGCTTATCTAGGTGGCATGCTTCACAAAGAATCTGTGACTTGTTACACAAGTCAATTTTCCATTTACATTTCAGAGCATCAATTTATTCTACTATAAAACTAACCAAGCCCACTTCTGCAGACACCTTGACCAGGGGCCAAAATTCCTCGATTCCTTTGCTGCTACCACCAGCCCCTTCACTTGCACAGAGCCACCAATACTTTATAGCTGTTTCTCTTTGGCCCCTTTCTCTTTGTATTTCACCTATTCCATCCCCTGTGTTTTGAAGACAATGAGCACCAGTCTGCAAACAGCAGTCTGATTAATGGTGGGGCAAAGAGCATATCTCACCATCAGCTGACTAAGATGTTCATAAAAGGAAAGACAGGCAATGATGATAGAAAACTGTAATGATTAATTGAGCACTTAACTATGTTCCAGTTATCTCAAGATAGAGAATGATGATCTCCATTTGAGGGTTGAAACACATGAAGCTTAGAGAATGTAAGTGATAGTCCTAAAGAAAAACAGAAAGTAACAGAACAGGGATTTGAATTTAGGTCTGTCTCTTACTAAAGACCACGGCTCTTAAATGCAGTGGTGTACTGAGTGGGCTGAACTGAGGTGTGTATGTGTATATAACTCTAAGAGAAGAGACCTCCTCTCTGAGGATAGACACCTTTTGCTTCTCTTTTTTGGACAGTGGTGAAGAGGGTATTCTATGCTGGGTCTAGGGCAGGATTTCTTGACCTTGGCAATATAAACAAATTGTGGAAGATGGTTCTTTGTTGTGGGGCTCTGTGCCACCTGTGTACAGTGTTCATTAGCATCTCTGGGTACTTTCCATCACATGCCAGTAACAACTCTCTCCCTAGCTGTGACAACTAAAAATGTCTCCAGATATTGCCAAATGTTCCCTAGGGGACAAAATCACCCCACTGAGAAGCACAGGTCTACAGGTAGTTTAGAAAGTCTACCTTGCAACAAGCTATTACAGACCCTTCAGGGGCTATATAAGATAGAGATTGACAGCATAAATTCTGGTGTTAAACATACCTGAGTCAGCATTTCAGCTCTGCCTCCTACTAGGGATGTGGTTTTGCATGAATTACTCAAACTCTTTGAGCCTTTGAGTGTAAAACTGGACAGAAACCAGTATTCTGAGGATTATAAAAAATGCAGATGAAGTCTTTAGCAGAATGTCTGACACAGTAATAGTGCAATAATGTCAGTTATTGTGATGAAGAAAAACAGAATTGAAAGGTGTCAAATTTAATCATTTTATGACATAGATGAGTAGACTAAGGCTCATAAATGGGAGGTATTACTTCTGATTAGGACCTTGTCTAATTCTCCAATAAATACACATTATGGCCACTGCTTCCAATGCCCCTGATCATTTCTGTCACATAAGATGGCCTCTTTGAGTCTCCTGGTACGTCATTTCTCTACTACCCATGTTCCTCCATCCTTGTTATTGTTTTTATTCCAATTTGTGGCAGTCAAATTATAGAATGGGACAAATTGAGTCTTTTTTGGGAAGTACTTATCATTCTTCTGATGGCGCAATGAATCCATGACAAAACAAGAACAAACCAGAGGAAAGAAGTCTTAATTTGTGTGGAATCACTGTAGTGGCTTACAATGACCTTTCCCGTAGTCAGGAAATTAGAGTATTTTGACCTTGATAGTCTACCAAAATCAGCTCCAGTCATGGAATACCTCATGTTGTTTGACTTTGCTCAGTGAAAATGTTTGTTTCATCACTTGGTATCCACAGCTAGAAACCTTGGGATCTCAATTTAAGTGGAAAAACACCATCCTGATATGTAATTTGTATATTTATTTGTGCCTTGTCATTTTAAGGGACGTTATGAAATGAGCTAACTGGCAGAGGGAGTCATGTAGCAAATGATGCAGTAATTAGTCTCTCACTTTCAAATGTTGGATAATTACCAAGTCATGTTTAGAAGGGATCTCTCCTTCTTCCTGGCTGGGGTTGACATTCAGTTACCCTGGATTTGGTGAACATAACTGGTGTGTGTGTGTGTGTGTGTGTGTGTGTGTGTGTGCATGTGTGTGTGAGAGAGAGAAAGCCAGAAAGAGAGGATGGATATATTCATAAGTGGCTTCAATAAACCATACATTAGCATGATCTTGGTCTCATTTGTTTACCAAATACAGGAAAACTTAGGTACAATCCTTGACTCAGGTGGATCACAGCTCAAAATAGAAAGATATACATAATTGCATACACGATGAGCATACATGATTATAGAGAGGGTGTTAGTAGACCTATAGCTCTCAACCAGTATGTCATAGCATACAACAGTGTACTTTCAATCCTTCAAAACTGGGCCATCAAATTTTGATCAATATGCATAAATTATTTTTGCAATAAAAGATGTACCCTACAATATCAATATGCTGCCTAAACCATGTGGAATTAGGTTATTTAGCTACTTCATGTTAATGGATTCATTATTAGTAATATCAAGTAATAAGCATAGGAAAATTTCAAGCCAATTTTTCTAAGAGAAAAACTGTGTTCATTGTACAGATAATATTAGAGTTTTTTCAATTTTCTAAAGCTTGCTTTTAAAAAAGGTTCAATTCTAATCCTGCCAAAAATTCTAGTACTTTCAAAAAAGGATTAGATTGGTAGATGAGGAAGAACAGGAAAGCTACCTATGGGTGTATACTGGGTTTCTTAATGTGGGAAAAACTGGGAAATGATGGGTTAGAAGTTCTTGTAGTCAAGGCTATATACATGTGAGTGTCCCTCATCTCTCACTGTGATTTTCTACTTTTAGAGCATTCAGCATACTCAGAAACCCACGCCCTACATGTTAACTGCAGCTTCTGTTTGGAATCAGTGACTATACTCCATACAACAGCTCTTAAAGAAAAGTGAGAATCATGAGGGTGTGATTAGTATTCCAGTGGACTTTCGGAGGATGCACTGAGGAATTACAGGGATTTTGACTGTGTTATCACGGTTCCTTCAACTAGGGCAATCATTTAAATCCAGGGAGGCTTGGGAAGGTTCAAATCCAGTGTAACCAGCAGCTAAACATTCTCCAGCTGAAGATTCTGTGGTTTGAAACCCGTAATTTGGCCTCAGAGCTCTCAGGTATAAAAGCAAGCAGGGATGAAAGAATCAGGTTATCTTTATAAGGACATGGTCTCTGTTTTGCCAATAACCTAGGCATTTCTGTAAAAAGGAGATTCTCTCTTTTTAAGAGACAGTTCAAGGAGAATTTTCCTATTAATTTGGGCTCTCCAGAATATCATTTAAAAGCAAAATCCCTCCTGTGTACACCCCTTTTCCTTGGAAAACTTCATTGCCATCATTGGCATTTTAAAAGTTCACCTGAAGGATCTTGGTGACTCTGTTAAAAACAGAGCTCTGGACTTGGAAAAGACTTCAGTCATCTTGACAGGTAATCCTGACTGAACCCACAGCCTCACATAATCCCTACCTTTTAACATCAGAATGAATTCCCTTTCCACCCTTTGGGATCTTCTAGGTTGTCCACTTTGTAATGCCTGTGGTCTGGGTTCAGCTTTAACAGCGGTTCTAAAAATTAAATGTGCAGCAGATTCGCCTGAAAGCCTTGTTCAACAGATTGCTGGGCCCCAACCCCAGAGTTTTTCTTGTTAGTGGGTCCGAGGTGGATGGGGCCTGAGAATTTTCATTTCTAGCAAGTTTCCATGTGATGGTAAGGCTGATGCTGCTCATGGGGGATCACACTCTGAGGACCACTAAATTAGATGCTTACACATGAGAGGTAAAGGCACCTCTAGAGGGCTCAGTCCAGTTCACAGCCAATTGTTTTACTCTCTCATGATATGCCCCTGCCTTCATTTCAGTTAAGTTACTGGTTGAAAGTGCCCTTATAAAGTTCTTGGGTTTTTCTGAGTTGTCCTGCCCCTTAATGCAGCCAGGAATCTCTGAGAAAGAGGCATGATCTATCTACGCAGCTCATTCAAGGCTTATCAATAGTTATTCACAGGAGCATCCTAGTTCATGGGTTTATCTGGAGTACTTTTTGTGAAAATCATATTTGGGAGCACACATTTGAGCATCTCATTTTTAGATACAAATCCTGAAACCAAAACAGGTCATGTGACTTGTCCACAGCCACAGTGCTGGCTAGCAGGACCCGGCAGGGATGCTCTTAAAATCTCTGCTTCCTGATTTGGTCGGTTTGCAGTACAGAATCCTGCTGCAGCAGGCCAGGCTCCCTGACCAGATCATGCATCATAATGATCTACAGCACATTTTTTTCTGATCTGAACAGAAAGCTCCTAAGATATAATTTAATAATTGGAGCTATTACTATGCATGCATTTCAATGTGCACATAGAAGATACAATGAAGTTTTTTTTTTTAGCGGCACCATCCTATTTATATTACTTGGCTGTGTATGTATTTATAGGCTACAGATTACCTTTAAGCATTCTGATTTTAGAAGAGCAATATTCCAAAATGACTTTTATCATCAGGAAATAAAGACATTTTATTTTTGCAATCTCTTTGTCTTGCATCATATATAACCTCTTGTATCTTACTGAATTAGGTTTTAATTGTAGGTGTATTCTTTTGATTCCATTGTCTAGCTATGCAAAATTTTGCAGCAGTTAGGAGCAAGGCTAAAAAATTTTCCCCTTACTTAATAAGACACTATTTCAAAAGAAGGAGTGTACAGATTTAAGTACTGTAGATCATAATTTAAGTAACCTGGGCCCTGACCATGACACAGAGTAAAATTAACTGCTTTCCCTCTGAAGTTTCTTTAGCAGTGTGCTGAGATGTAAAGATTTTGAGGCACTGATTGTGCAGTAAGGAACAGTCTTTTGTGTGGTTTATTGGTGTCTTTCTCACTGAGCCTGCGTTTGACAAAACTGTCACTGGTCCTACCATTACTACAGCTACTATGCTTTTCTTGGATTGGCCTTCAGGTGTGGGATACCCCTGAGCTGACAACTTAAATTGATTTTTAATGAAGAACATTAATTTAATTAGGAGTTACAGCATGGAATTTCATTTTCTAATGGGCCTCAAAAGTGGCTGTGTAAAATCATTTTGAGATCAAAGTGACAATGAGTTTGGACTGGTTTTCACCAACCTGTCACCAACTGGGAAATCAGCTGTTAATTCCTTAGATGGGTCAGGAAACCTGACAGCCGTTAAAACTCTACCATCCTCTATAAAACTTATGTAACTGAAATTTTACTCACTGAAAGTTTTTGCAATAGAAACCTGAGCACATATATTTAAAAAGGCAGCCCACCATCTCACCAGATGAAAATTAAAATGCACATCAGAAATAATTCACTGAACAGCATTTAATTTCCGTGGGTCATTCCCACTAAGTTCTTGCTAATGATCTGTCTTGGCACAAAACTGTTTAACCTAACTCCACTTCAATCTGCTTTATTCATTTCAAGGAAAGCATTTAATAATGAGCAAGTGGCAAATAATTAGACAAATAAACAAACAAACTTGCCAGTCAACTCCAAAGGGAAATCACCTTCCTTCCTCAATAAGTTTCCAATCAGGAAGGGCAGGAAGAAGCTAATTAATGTGTAACCAGCAGATGGATGCAATGCGGGGACACCCGTGTATTCAGTACGGTGCAGGTGAATAACAAACTCTGTGACATAAATAGCAAAAGGTCAGCATCTCTAGCTGTCAGGCAGGTGGTGATTTGAACCACACAAATCAATCACCATTCACATCAAAGGCCTGAAAGGTGAAGCCAATAAGACAAATCCAACTGGATAAATCCATATCTTTAAAGAAACGCTATCTCTTTATTTGATAATGTGTAACCTCATTTTAACAAACACTATCCCTTCCCACTATTCAACTTTGCAAAATATGGCAAATCTTTTATCCTGATGGACTCTCTTATGTAACAGAATCAAACAATAACAGTAGACTCCAAAGAAACCATGATAACACACTACCTTGGCTAGTAACAGAATTTAAGTGAAGGTGAAAACATGAGTCAAGAATTTAACTTTTAAGTGTAATTCTTTTTTGATTACTCACCAAAATCAGCAATTTAAGGCTGTAATTAAAAGTAAATTCCTGTGATTTACAAATACATTAAATTCTTCCTCAGTGTGACTCACTGTCTCTAAAACTCTGACAGTATTTGCCCTTTCCATAAAATAAAATACATACATTAACAATCCAAGAAAAGCATAGTAGCTGTAGTAATGGTAGGACCAGTGACAGTTTTGCCAAACGCAGGCTCAGTGAGAAAGACTATCACTCACCAATAAACCACACGGAAGACTGTTCCTTACTGCACAATCAGTGCCTCGAAGATGACTCAGCCCTTTCCCTTGAACTCTACAGCTCATCCATTCTGTTCCATCCCAGAACGTTCTGCTGTCTAGGTGTGACTCTCCCCCACATTTGGGGGGTACTTTTCTACTTGCTGTCTTGTATTACAAGTATCACCTGTCCCCATCACCCATACTATAATGGATACTTCTTGAGGGCAGAGGCTGGATTGTGGAACTACTGTGAAGCACAGTGCCCCGCACACAACAGATTGTCTACGAGAATGCACTAGCTGTATAGCTTAGCAGTTTACAAACTGCAGGTATGTAGAGTTTCTAATTCAACCCTCCCAGCCACTGGGTGACATGGGGCTTTTCCCCTCCATTTTCCCGGAAAGAAAACAGAAGTTTAAAGATGTGTTAATTCTTAAGAAGCATAGGTAGAACTGAATCTGGAATTTCAAAATGCCACAACTGCTACCCTCCCCTTTACCACCAAAGCAAACACTGGTTTTCCTGTCAACCACGGTGTCACCAATCAGCAAGTTTTATGCAAGGCCATGAGAGCCAGGCCATTATTGGGTACACATTACAGTTGTCTTTGTGGAGCTATGTCCTTATGGGGGACTATCCAGTTGCTCAAATACTGATGTTCTGAGCTGGATAATCCTTTGTTGTGGGGTTCTCCTGTGCACTGCTGGATGCGCAGCAGTCTGGCAGCATCCCTCACCTCTACCCACAGAATGCTGGGAACATCCCCCAGCAAATTGTGGAAATCAAACATGTCTCCAGAAGTTGACAAACTTCCCCCAGGGGAGAGAGAAGCGTGATCACACTGGTTGGAAATCCCTGGGCTATAGAAAGGCCAAGTTTCCTTTGGCAGCAGGTGGGTACATGGGCCAAATTAACCAAACAGAGCATCCTACACTGCCCTCCTCTGCCCTTGGTCAGTCCCTGAGTGTGTGTTGTCAAGGCAGGGACAGTCAGTTTGGGTGTGGGGGGGGGCAGAGAGGGTACTGATTAGGACACTGGAAGAGTGAGAAAGTCTCACTCCCAAGATCATGGGTCTCTGAGGTCATCTTTGGGAGCAGGTGGGAAGAAGTGAAGCCAATACAAAGGAGTGTATACATGAGAGAAGAAAGAACACTGCTATGACACTGTGTAAAAACATTTCCTCCAACAGTACATAAAACAAGCTCCACCCCTCAAAATTCTCATTTCCATAAGCCAATAAATTCCCTTTTGGCTTATACTGGTTTGACTTAAGAATATGAATTTTTCAGCTAACAGATGCCGGATTTCCTATAGTGTGTGAAGCCCTCTTCTAGCATAGAGTGAAATCAAACCTTTTCCAGGACAACAGAGCAAGAGTCTAACATGCTCTGGCATCCTCCCTCCCCTGCTCACCCACCCATGTTCCAGGCTCAAGGTCCTCCTCTTTGCTATCCCTCAGCGCACCAGGCATGCTCTGTATGTGCAGGTCTCTAATCTGGGACACCTCATGGGAATCAGCATCCTCACGTCCTCCAAGTCTACGCTCAGCACTTCACTGGTGGAGAGAAGCAGCCATAATAACTAAGTATGGTGTAAGGTGAGTACTAGGTGTATCAAGGTAGTCACTTCATAAATGACATAAATATCTAATCACTGTGTTGTACAGCCAAAATAATATTATATTGTATGTCAACCATAATTGAAAAACAAAAAATAAAGGTCCCCTGTTGAGAGGCAGAGAGCTCATTTTGCAAACATGGTGGGGAAGGACGGCGAGCTGTCGCAGATCAGGGACTTGCACACACATGGGGGTCTGTTACTCATTGCTGCTCATCCTGATTTGCAAATCTGAAATTTTCAGTTTCTGAGTGTGCGCCTGGACTCCTTCACCAAGACTGGTATTTCTTTTGTTGCACAGCAACACAGTTACACTTGGAGGTTTAAACAAGTAACTTTTCACATCTTGAATTTTAGCTCATCCAGTATTTGGTAAATATTTACTAAGCTCCTAATATATGTCAGGCTCTGTTCTAGGATTTGGGGACACATCTGTGAGCACTAGAAACATACCTCATTGCTCTGAAGTGCTGTCTAAGGATGTGGGTTTTCATGCAGACATGATTTATTGCCTATCTGTTCAGACCTTTTGATGGGTAAACTCACATTTTAAGGGAACACACTGGAGACATTACAGCAAAGTGTTAAGAATGCATTCAAATCAACCCAAGATGGTCTTTTTAAAAAGTATAGACATATTCTACACCATGCCAACATTCTTCCCTCAACTCCAATACGTGCCTTCCTTTTTTTGGAATCTGGCAGACCTTGTTCAGACCTTGGCTGCACCACTGACCTTGTGACCATGAACAAGTTATTTAACCACTCTGAGTTTCCATTTCCTTCTCTGTAAAATGAGGAGAGCAACGGTGTCCTACCTTATAAGGTTGTTCAGAAGATTATGTAAAGTACTTCAATAGGAAATTTAACATAATGAAAAATATGAAGCAATCAATATGGGGCAATATTCTGAAGTAAGGCAGCCTATGAAAATTACCTCCCTCACCAGCTTTCTCTCCCTGGAAACTTTATGCTTGGTCCCCACTGAACATGCCCACCCAGGTCAACCACACACTAGTTAGAAGTACACCCCCTCCCCATCCATTGGTTGACCAGTTGGGGAAAATTGAGCATGGGGTTGGAACCCCTTCAGATGATGCAGCAACAGTGGTGGGTATGATTCCCCATCATTCCAATGCTGATCCTTTACCTCTTGGAAGCAGCTTCCTCCATGGCAGAATGGGTCTACTTGCTGGTCAAGAGCACTTTTGCTATGGTTTTCAGTACAAAGTAGCATGAGGTTTTTTCTTGCGCTTCATATAACCCTACCCTCCCAAACCAGGAGGCTGTATGTACAGTGCTGGGGGCACTAGCTCAGGAGTCAAGGAGTCTGTGTGAAAGGCTCGGCAAGTCTTCAATCTCCCCTTGGCTTTGGTTTTCACAAGGGTAAAACCTCAGTGGATTAGATAGGGGTCAACAGACATTTTCTGAAAAGGATCAAACTGTAAGTATTTTAGGCTTTGGGGCAAGTCATTCATATCATCTCTGTTACAACTGTTCAATTCCATTGCTTCAGTACAACAGCCATAGACAATAAATAAATGAATGAGCATGAAGGCATCTCAATAAAACTTTATTTACAAAAAAATGGCTGTAAGCTGGGTTCAGCCAGAGGGCCAGAGTTTACGGAACGCTGAATTAGATGATCTCTTCTTAGTACCTTCCAGTTCTGAATGGCCACAACCTACTTATCCAAGATTTATCTCCCATCTAGCCTTCCAGAAAGCCTCAAAGGCTAGAGAGTTCTAGGTTGAGTTAAAAGTTCAGGAAATAATAACAGCTACCACTTTTTAGTTCATTGCTATGTACCACACATTTTGCTAATGGCTTTATGCGCCTTATCTTATTTTGTCCTCACAACCATTTGTTGAGGTAGACCATAATTAATCTATATTTTAGATAAAGAAACAAACTTCAGATTCAAAGTCATCCACTCAACATCATCAAAATGGGAGGAGGCAGAGTTGGGATTTGAACTTTTGAACTGTTTGACTCTAAAGCTCTTGTTCAAAACTACTAATCTATGGGATCATCACAACATTGTTCAGAGCCCTCCCCCTGCTTCCTATTCCACCCTCTACCCTGGTTATTCTCCCAGGAACCTTCCAGAAGTTCTCACAAGAAACTCTGTTCTCACATGCCACATAAATTAAAAGGTTGGCCTAAAAATAACACATGGGTTCACTACTCTAGATGATGAATTGCTTTTTAATGCATAATAATCGACTCCCTGACCAGCTCAAGACCTTACTGTGGGGGCAGTACCTACAGCCACCACAGAAAGTGGAAGGCAACCACTTTCACCCAGGCCAATGCAGTCCCATCGAAAAAACGCTTTCAACTCAGAGGTGGAAAAAAGAGAAGAACCAAGGACCTACATCTTACCGTGGTTTATCATGGTTAAACTAATCATAAACAAAATCTCAAGAAACAGTGGCCTTGGAGAAAATCAAAGGCAGTTTGGAATGTGCATGGGATCCGCTGGCTGATCTCCTGAGAGCTCCACAGTGGGGCACCTGCGGGTGCTCCATCGACACCTGGGCACTGCCGTCTCACTCTCTTCACCATCAAAAAAGTCCTCAAGCAACTAGTGACTATTAGTGCAGTCTCTTTGGGGCCCTCATATGGAGGGAGGTTGGTAACAATAGAGGTGAATGTTTCAGTATGGCCACAGTTCTCCTCTAGTGCTTGGTGGTAAACAACTGTGCTCTCCAGAGAGTTCTGGTGTCCACCGCAGGCACAGTGAAAATGTTAATGCAACATCAATAAATATTTAATGGTTCTTTCCTTAGCTTACTGATGTGATTAAACAGAAGCCTCATTACTAAAACCTACATTCACCTCCTCTTTTATTTATGAGCTTTATTCCTTTACACTAACACACAGATAGGTTTAGACAAACTGAAGTCATGGATATAGTAGAAATAGGAACAAACAACTCAATTCCACCAGACCGGCAAAACTGTGTGCAAGTCATATTCCAGCAAGAGGATGTGCTCCTGTCCCTCAGTGTGACAGACAAGACTGAAACAGAGCTAGACAAGAAGCCACAGGAACACAGATCAGCTATTTTTACCATGATGGTATATTCAGAGGAAGGAAAAAAAACCAACTAGGGCCCCTGAATTCAGTTCTTGCTAAATAGCCAGGGCTTGTTATTTATTATAATAGTATATTACATATTTGACCAACAATAATTTGTCTCAGTGTTTTTCGTTCTTCCCACCCACATGGTCCTTGTCATTCTAAGTCCAGCTCAAATGTTATCACCTCTTAGAAAACTACCCCATGCTTCCCAAGTCAAAATTTATCATTCATTCTATTGCATTCCTTATATTTTGTTGAAAATGCTATTATAGCTCTTATCTCACAGGGTTACTTGAGTATTACAGTCAGAAATAGTAGAGTTGAAAGTGAAGACTCAAGTCCAACTGTCTAGGTTCGCTACTTAGGAGTTGTGTTGTCTTGGGCAAGTTACTTAACCTCTTCACATTGAGTTACTTATCTTAAAAAATGCAGATGATGACGGTGCCCCAAAAGACTATTGTGAGATTATGTAAGATAAATGATTTGGTACTTATCAAGCCCTCAAAAAGTTCCAATAGCTAGATATTCATATCTATATATCATATACACACACATACACACACATACACACACATTTATATACACATACATATTCTGACCTACAGATACAAGATTTCAGATTCCTTCCATATACATATGTAGTTGTTTGTAGTATAAGTCATGTCCAGAAGAAAACAAGCCTCCTATCTTCCTCCCACCAGCTTCCCATTTAGGATACAAAGTTGTGAAGCTATTTGGCTAAATTCTGAACCATACTAGTGAGTGAGGTCACTTTTTAAGGCCACATGCCTAGGTACTGTTTTCTAGCTCCCATGTCTGTCCTTTCATGCAAAGTGGTAGGTAAGTGGGCTTATGACAAGGCCTGCCAGCTTTCTCTCTGTATGCATGTCTGAGCTTACTGGCCATACACTTGTTTCCTATTTTGTGTGACTGAAGAGAAGGTTTGGCAGAATCTCAAGATATGCATTGATGTTTAGCGGGAAGGAGGAGGACCTATTTTGGCTTCAACTGTAGCCATCTGCCCTCATCCAGCCTTCACAGGGCTTTCCACTGATTGATGATGGTTGCCATCCTTCATTATAGCTACTTTGGGAACATCCCTGGAAGAAGCAAGGGTACAAGTCATCCATTGCTTCATTCCTAATATTACACATGTCTACCCTCCCCAATGCTTGAGGACAGACATAGGGAGAGAAAGAAGAGGCTCTGGAGTTGGGTAAACATGATTCAAATCCAAGTCTGCTACCACAAGGCCTTGGGGAAGATGGTAATCTCTGTAAGACTCACTTTCTGCTCTTATTACATATGGCAGAGAATTGTAGTTACTTATCCCCATGCCCTGCCCCCCAGCAGCAGGGCTTCCATTGAAGTCTGAGCAAACTAACAGCTGGAGTAAACAACTACATTTCCCAGCCTCTTCTGCAGAGATGAAGAGTCATGTGACCAAGTCTAGCCAAGGAGATGGTAGTAGGATGGGGTGGAATATAGAGAAGTCTCCTAAGAAAGAGCAGATGTGTACTTCTTTCCCCCTCTCTCTTTGCTGCATGGAATGCAAATGTGGTGGCAGCAGCTGGGATCATGGAATAACTTTGAGGATGAAGCCATAGGCTGAGTTTGACAGGGCTGAAAAGAAGAAACCTGGATCACTCTAATAGAGTGAGGCTGCCAGACCAACCCTACACAGATAGCCACCTCTAAACTTCTTATAGGGAGAGAAAGAAATATCTGACTCATTTGTGTCACTGCTGAGTTTTTTCTGTCTTGTGCAGCCCAGCTTAACAATAAAGAAGGTTTAGCGATAATGTAAATAAAACTAAATCCCAGTCCATGACCCATTTTTGTATAGTCCATGAGCTAACAGTGATTTTTAGAGATGAATATTTGCAATCAACTTGATGAGAGGGAACTGTAACTCTAATCCTTACCCCCTTTTTATTAGTAGAAAAGAGATATATTCAATTTCACAAAATATTTTTTGTGAAAATCTGTTTTTGTGTTATATAAGTACCTACATACTGTCCTCTATTTTGCCTCTTGACTCATACAATCTGGAATATTTACTATCCTGCTTTTGACAGAAAACGTTGTTGACCTATGATGTTGAAAAGTCCCAAATATTACTGGTCACATAGAAAATAAATGATAGCTATTGTTATAATTAAATCTCCAAAAGAGCCTAGCACTGAGGTTACTCAATTACTTGTTTATTTTTGTGAGGTATTATAGTCCTACAGAAAGTATGAGTTAATTCTTTGATGACTTGAACAGATAAAAAATCTTCCAGAATCAGCCTCACTTTTCCCAAGCTCCTCCACTTTCTTTCCTACTTCTTGGTCACTGGGCATAAAAAATTAACAGGGGACCATAACAAAGACACTTAAAAGGTATTGTTTCCCAAGCCTCCCTACACTCTCCCTGACATATATGTATTATTTTTAAGGCCATCTATTCAAAAAACAAAAACAAAAAGTGCAGGGCAAAATGGATAAGACAAATGGACAAAACAAGCCTAATTTCATTTAGATCTCTCTGGAATGTTTTGGTAACTGAGCCTAATATCCATCCTATATTTCTACACCTAATTCCAGATCTGACGTGTAAATTGTCAATCTGGTACAAATTAATGGAACACTGGATGAAGCCACCTATATGATTCTACCACTTATCACATGGTAGTAATGCTTCATCTATGACCAAACTCAACTTGGGGAGCAACTCAACCAGGAACAGTTAAAGCATCAGTTATGACCTTCCTCAACTAAACGAAAATTATATGGCTGAGTTAAATCAGCAACTCTCAACCTTTTTGGCAATGGTGCCAAGTTTCTAGTTAATGCCCACATTAAACTGCCAGTGTGTGCCAGATACTTCCTCCACCCCCAACCTTCAGTTGAGCATGCTCAAATCTGTAAAACAGTTTGGGTTGTCCAAATACTATCAGACTTAGGATTATGACATAGGGGTATAGGACTGGTTCAGTGGAGGCCCCAGATGAAGATGGAGAGGGATATTTATGGCCCATCATCTCGCTCTCATGGCATTAGGGAACAAAGGGCTGCGTTGGCACTGGCGGTGGTGGGTGGGGGTAGAAGAATGAGATGGCACTGAGTGGGATGCTGGGTAGAGCTGTGTCTCTGGCTAGGAGTTGACTCTTTCAAAATGACCACATCCAGTCCTAGCATCCCACTGCAGGCAGGCCAAGGGAAAAGTAACCTGCAAAGTGGTGGTTCAAAAGATTTCAGCACATTGAGGAAATGTGGGCTTGGCCAGTGTTTTAGGAGAGTGGGGGGTAGGCGGGGAAAGATCTCAGTTCCTTTAAATCAGCCATCATCCTTGGATATGAGAAGTTCTTCATGGTGCAAAGCATCTGACGCAGACAATTGGGGTGGGGTCAGAGGGAGAGTTCTTAATTAGAAGTAGCATGAATTTTGTCTCAGTATTATATGTGCTCCACAAAGATACAAAGGGGACCAAAAAATTCCTGGAATTTATTTACAAAAATGTGTATTTATTCTTACATGTTTAAACTTCAGTCGCTTTCAAAGTGCTCTCCATGTGATGCAATGCATCCAATGAGACATGTTTTCCACTGCTCAAAACAGTTTTTGACCATGTTGATTTTGATGCCTGTTAGTGCTTCTGCCACTTTTTGTTTCACCTTTTCTACATGAGCAAAACATTTCCCTTTGAGGACATTTTCATCCAGGGAAACAAATAAACAAAAGAAGTCACTGGGGGAGAGAAAGGGTGAATAGGGAGGGTGGGGCATGGGGGTCATGCCATTTTTGGCCCCAAACTGCTGAACACTTAGTGTGGTGTGGGCAAGTGTGGGCAGATAACTAAATCATCATGAAATGAGCAAATGCACTGAGTCTTCAAAAATAATTCACTGAAGTCGAATGTAGCCTGTCACAACAACATCAGCCAGTACACTGATACAGATGGGTTCCTAGATCACTCACCTAGCTGTGGAAGCCTGGAGTACAAGTGGCCTGACCTTTGGAATATAATTCTGGAGTTTTATATGGGTACCCCCTCATATGTATTAGAATGTCTATAACAGAAATCTTTGTAACATCCTCTAACTAAAGCTAATCAAATATCCACGGGCAACTGAATGGATAAATTGTGATCTACTTAACAATGGGATACCATACAACAAATTAAATGAATAATGTACAATTATATACAACAAAAGCATTAAATATCACAAGGAGAATGTTGAGTGAAAGCCAGATACAAGAGTAACTATTATTTGATTCTATTTATTAAAGTATAAGAATAGGCAAAATCTATGACACTAGAAGCAAAGGTAGTGATTAGTGTTCAGCGGATGGAAGAAGAGACACAGAATGGCTTTCGGAATGGAATGACATTTGACTCTTAGCCTATGTGCTGGCAACACAGGTCGGGTGTCTCCAGTTTATAAAATGTCATTGGGCTGAAACCCTATGATACGTTTATTTTTCTATATGTATATTATACTTTAGTGAGAAGATCAGAACTATAAGGTGGCCTTTGAGAGATCAGAAACCATAGTCTGCTAGTTCTGAAAGGATCCTTGGCTATTCTTGACAGCCCATATCACTTCATTTGGCCATTAGGTTGGTTCGGAGATAAGGAATATGGTAATAGTCATCTCAGCAGTAGCAATAGTACAAATAAATAATTATAGTAATTAGCTAATATTCAGTATTCACCTGTGCTAAGCACTTTACAAGTATTATCTCATTTAATCTTCACAACAGTCCCATGAAATATAGGCAATTACATCCCATTTTATAGTAAAGGAAACTGAAGTTTTAACTTCTGATTTAAGCATTCTCATTGCTTCCCCATGTGACCAGGGGGGTGGCAGGGGATATCTTGAAAAAGCTGACTCAGGTTTCTTGACTATTAAATCAATATGCCCCTGTTGATTGGTTAAAAAATTGTCCCTCCCAAATATGTCTGTATCTTAAGTCCTATAACCTGTGAATGTCATCTTATTTAGCCAAGGGGCCCTTGCAGATATAACTAAAGATACTGGAATGAGAAGATTATCTTGGTTATCCAGGTAGGTTCTAACTATCACTGTAAATGTCCTCATAAGGCAAAGGCAGAGGGAGATTTCAGACAGGCTCAGGTGTGAGATGTACAGGCAGATATTGCAGTGATGTGGCCACAACCCAAGGAAAACTACAGATGGCTGGCAGCTGCCAGGAACTTGAAGAAACAAGGAATAAATTCCTTCCTAGGGTGTCTGAAGGGACTATGGTCCTGCCAACACCTTGGTTTTAAAACTTCTGGCCTCCAGAACTGAGAATAAATTTCTGTTGCTTTAAGCCATCAAATTATGGCAATTTGGTACAGTAGCTATAGGAAACTAATAAGACGTCTGTCTGGAAAGAGTCCAGTCATTGTTTGTGTTTTGTGCAACATCAATGTAAACTTGCAGCCAAGGAGAATGGACTGGAATGTGCATACAGGAACAATGATGACTTCACTGTACTAGTCAGTGGGGGCAGTAGATACCACTGAGTGAGCATGTGTACTGTGTGTCTATCACATTCAAAATGACTGAGGAAGTAGAGCAGTGAATCTGCATCAAATTTTGCGTTAAGCTTGAACATTCTTCCATGGAAACTATTGGGTGACTCGGAAGGCCATAGCTAAGGGCAACTGGTGATTGGAAGCTTCATCATGACAAGTACCTGCTCATGCATCACAACTCATGCAGAGTTTTTTGGCAAAACATCAAATTACCCAGGTGACTCAGCTCCCCTATAGCCCAGATTTGGTGCCCTGTGACTTCTGGCCTTTCCCTAAACTAAAATCACCTTTGAAAGGAAAGAGATTTCAGACCTTCAACAAGATTCAAGAAAATATGATGGGACAGCTGATGGTGATTAGGAGAATTGTGTGGGGTACCAAAGTGCCAACTCTGAAGGGAACTGAGGTGTCATTGTTTTTTGTATCTTCTTCAATAACTGTCTCTATTTTTCGTATTACATGGCTGGATATCTTCTGGACAAACCTCACATACTCTTCATTATCTAAACATTATATAGCAACACCTAAAGAATATTCTATAAGAGGGCAGCAGGTGTCCTTGAAAAGTATCCTGGGATCAAATGGAATTGGGAAGTAATGTCAGACAGATTTCTTTACAGCTTGATATCTCAGGACCTTTAAGAGGTTTATTATGCCACATGTGTCTTTGAGAAGAGGAGAAGGTAACATGGAATTTCCCAAACTTAACTGGAGGACCTCATGGGGCATTCCCAGGATGTGCTACAGTACACCATGCTGAAAACACTGAGAGCTTTTGAGAACAGGAAGGGGAGGAAGCTTGGGGTGCTATATATCTAGACCAGCCTTTTTTCTCTGGTCAGGTTTCTCTCTAACAGATCAAAATATATACATGTTTACTGCTCTCTGAGTTCCAAAGCCATTAGTAGGAGGTGTAGTTGATCTCAACAATCTTTGCATCTCAAGACAATTCCCAGAGCAGCAGCTGCATCTGATCAGACTTCTTCAGCAGGAGAGTTCAGAAGCTCTGGGTCTTCAAAGAAAACCATTAGCTGGGATGCAATTTTAAAAAGGTGATGAAACACTTATGCCTCATTCGTATTGCAATAACACCTTCCTCCAAAGGGTTTACAGACCTCTGCAAAAGGCAACTATCGCTGACCTTGGTTAAAATGAAATGAAATAAAATTAAAATAAAATAAAAAAAATCTGAGGCTCAGAAACATTAAATACATGGACTCAGTGTGGTCAAGAAGCACATTAGTCTTTCTATGCCCCAGGAAGGAAGAGGGAGATGATAAAAGGATGAGAGTGAGTAGTAAAAATAATTTTTAAACTTTTCATTAACAATTTTCTTGCAGTTTATGTCAGACACTGAGGTAGAAACAGTCATTCAAGTCTGTAAGCCCCTCCTAGACGGCAGGTACTATGCACTGAAGATGAGAGTTGACTGACACAGTCCCTGCCCTTAAGGCAGGGCTGTCAAACTCATTTTCACTGGAGGCCACATCAGCCTCACAGTTTCCTCCAAAGGGCCAAATGTAATTTCAACTTTTTAACAGTTAAGGAGTAGTTACTTTTATACAGTTCTAAAATTATTTCAGCCCTTTGAAGGCAACATGAGGCTGATGTGGCCTCCGGTGAAAATGAGTTTGACACCCCTGGCTTAAGCGGTTAGGAGGAGAGGCAGACAGTTACCGCACTGGAAACAAATATTTTGGATCTTGAGAATTGCTTTGGAAAAAATGAATAAGGTAATGCGGCAAAGAAAAATATGGTGTGTGGGGGGGAGGGAATGCAAAGCAAAGGCAGGTAGGATGTCCTCCTGGCATAATGACATTTAAGCCAAGATTTCAATGATGAGAAGATGCCAGCCAGGCAAAGTTTGAGGTGAAGAGCATTCTAAGCAGAAAAAACAGCAAGTACAGAGACCCAAAGGCAGGTGGGAACTTAGGGTATCGAGGGGCCAGTGTGGCTGGAGCATAGCTACTAGAAGTGTGTGTGGAAAGGAGATGCCCTTGCAGAGGTAGGCGAGGACCAGACCTTGTGCACGTGGAAGGGTTTCATAGTTCCTGGTCAAGTGTTTGGATGTTGTCCTTATTGTAATGGGAAGCTGTTGGAAGTTATTAAACTTCCACCAGGGGAGTGGTATGATCTCATTCAAGCTTTAGAAGCATGAAGAACTTGGGAAGGATATTGAGTTATCATTGTGAGGAATTATGGTTACATGTACTACAGTTGTGCCTATAGAGAGAGTGAGCAGTGGCCCCATTTGGGATATACACTACGGTTCCTTCCTGTGCTGGGCATTTGGTCTGTGCTTGGCAAACGCTTACAGAGATGGGACTTGTCTAATGATACACTGCAAATGAGTAGTAGAAACAGCATTTTGAAGCATAGCAGCTCCTCCCACGTGTGTTCTGAAGCACATTAACAGGTGAGTCTGCAAAGGGTTTCCGGGGTCTCATTGACATGGGACATACAAAGTCAAAGTCAAACAAGTTTCCCTACCCCAGGTCTCAGAGCCCCTAATACTCTAGCAAAAGGAAGAGGTAGGGTATCACATTTTCTCGATATACATGGAACATATTTTGCTTTCTTGTTGGGAAGAGCAACTCACCAAGCAGGTGTTCCCCCAAAACCAGTGTAGAAAGCACTGCTAGAAGGCAACATGATCACATCTTCAAATTGCATATGAACAAAGTCCAAAGTGCTTCCACAGACATATGGCACTTTTACCCAGAGGAGAAAGGGTTGACATGAACATTCCATTGTACAGATAATGGAGGCAAAGCTCATGAGGTTAAGTGGTTTTTTCTGTATCATAATCCTGTGGCTATTAAGTCAGATAAACCAGTACCAGTCCATGTGCCCAGGGCAAGAGAAATCAGGCCAGACTGAGGAGAAATCAAGAAAGGGGCCTACATGACACTCCTTGTCATCTCTACCTCTACTCACATGTAACCTCCACATTTGCTGTCCATAGGATTCTACCCAGGGAAGGAGCAGCTTCTGCAGACACCAAAGGAAGAAAAAGGGACTGCTGGCAGGCTGTCATGGGCATTAAAAAAAGGCTTCAATCTTCTGGGGTGGGTGCTCTGAGAAGGGTCTCAAGGGAGAATTTTGAAGGAAGGGTGTGGCTAGGAGAAAGAACGTGGCGCTGGGAACCGTGGCAGGGCCTAGTGAAGGAGGCAGAATGGCTTTAAGGAGTCTGAAAGCTGTGTGAATTGAAAGCACCTCACAAAGGAATCAATCTGATCATGAGTTGTCTTAGTTCAGCAGTTGGAGAACTCAAGGCAATGAGCCGGACACTCCCCATGTATTGATATTAGTGCCCAAACCTCTGTGCAGTCTCTCTATAGCCTGCCACAGTGGACCACATAAAAAGACCTCATGGACTGCTGCCTGCTGAATGCTAACATTGTGGAGAGAGCCCTTTAGCAAGGACTCAAGAGAGCCTTGAGCAAGGGGTAGTTCACTAGGTTCAAACTGTAAAGAGAAGACCCCCCAACTACCCAGAACATACACTTGACCACATGAACTACAGTGTTCGATGATCACAGGTTCAGCTCCCCTGCATGGCCACCTAGTGGCTGTGTAATCTGGGGAAGTTACTAAACCTCTCTGAGGCCACTCTTCCTCATCTGTGAAACTGGGATGATAATGGCTCTATTTCATAGAGTTACTGTGAGGACTTCAAACAATAATGAACATAAAGCAAAGTGTGTTTCAAGGTAGAGCCCAAGGTCCTACTAGGGATGTATCTTAAAGTGCATATTTCAGCCCTGACCAATGTGGCTCAGGTGGTTGGGTGTTGTCCTGCAAAGCGAAAGGTCACTCACTGGTTCAATTCCCAGTTAGGGCACATGCCTAAGTTGTGGGTTCAGTCCCCAGCCTGGGTACATAATAGAGGCAACCAATCAATGTTTCTCTCTTCTTTCTCCCTCCCTTCCCTTCTTTCTAAAAATAAATAAATAAAATATTAAAAGGAAAACTTAAAAATTACAGATTTCCATATCTTACCACAGATCAACTGAAACAGACTCCAAAGGATATTTTTATATATAGGAAAGTCTAAGAAAGATTCATAAGACATTTAGTCTGTGCTTGGCAAAAACCTCAGTAAGTGAATAGCTCTCATTCTGTTTATTAGTATTATCATTTATAATATGCAAATATGAGGCCTATTCTCCAGGCTAGACAGTCTAGTGCTCGAAATTAAACTTTACCTGAAATCCAACTCAATAGCTATTTATTCAACTTCAGAAGCCTGAACAGAGCATCAATAATTAGAAAAATTAAAATAAAAAAAGTAATTACAGCAGCCTAGGTGAATGCAAAGTAACCTTTTGCAAATGCTCCCAAGAAATCAAGTAGGCACAGTTTTTCTTACCTTTTTTTTTTAAAAAAGTAGGAGTACAAAGAAAACTTCCCAAGTTGTGATAAGCAATATCATGTATACACTCCCTGCGGACTGGCAATTTGCCTGGAAAGGTATGCTGTGAGCAGGGAGACTCTGATGATAGGGAGAATGATGTCTATACACAGGCTGGCTGGTAAAAGTCAACTATGAAGTAATTCTCAAAGGCCCCTGGACTAAATTTGCAGGGAAATCGCTCACGAATTTTCCCAGACATTGAGTCCCACAGTACCTGTGTCTGTCTGTTTCCTCTGCCACCCCTAAGCCTACACCTGTCATTCACCTGGAAGACATCCAAATACAATCTTAGCAAAAATGAGTCTTCCTATGCTTGTCACACAGAGAATGGGTTATGAAAAAAGAAGGTCACCCAAAAAACTGCATGGTAATCAAATGCTAAGTATCCCAAAAAAGAATCACTTGGCATTTAGTGTTTGAGAAAATAAAAAATAGCAAAGAAACTTTTTAAGAAAATTATGTTTAAACTCTCACTTTGATTCCCATAAAGTTCATCATGTTCAATGAGGATTACCATTCTATGTTCTGGCAGCCAAAAAAATTCTTCCCTCTGCTTCCTCTCATTGACATCAAAATATCACACTGAGTTTGTATTTACCCAGAACTCTCCTATTTAATTATACAGCTAGGAAATGCTTAATGTGACTGGGTACCTTTCAGGAAAGATTAGGAAAAATAGCCTGGGGAGCACAGCATCTCTAAGATTTGGTTTTCCAAATTATTAAAAACTGCAGCTCTCTGTAAGCTGAACCACACACAGCAGGTTGTGTCCCTCGGTTGTGTCCTTTGGTTGCTCACAAAGTCTTTTAATTGCCCATTCTCCATGTTGCTGATGCAATTTAGGGTAAACTCAACACAGAACCACTTCACCTTCTCTGCAAATGGCTCACCAAAGACTATAAATGTCATCACCAAATTGGTGAGAAATAGTTCAAACCTTTGCATCTCTCATTCCTTGAGACATCTGTGTCCCTAAGGATAACAATCCTGCCTTAAAGGAAATCTTGGGAAAAGGAGCCAAGAGCTTTTCCTATATAGGCTAGTGGGAGGAGGGCAATGAGGCTCGATAAAACTGTCCTCAAAATAAGTTCCATCTTAAAAAGCTCATGAATGGAATGAGAGTTAGTTTAGTTTCTTACATGGAAGCCCAAAAATAAAATATAAAATTTTTGTTGATGGAGAACCTTGAAAGATTGAGAGAGTTTGAAGACATCACTGCAGAAAGATTGCCCAGTAACAGAGCTCTCTTGTATTATACCCAAAGCTGTGTACCATCTGAGGCTGGTTCAGGAAAATACTCAAATCTCCTGGTAATTTCCTGCAGAGAGGACATTTAATCATCTCCAAGCCTCCACCACAAGAGGAAAAAAATATTAAACCAAATGATTCACACTCTGAAAATGAATCTGCCTTTAGAATAAGAACTGTTTTCTGATCTTGAAAAGCAGCCACGATTTGTTATTCTAACAAAGTGTTCTTTTCCTCCAAACAGAAACAAAAGTCGCTCAAGGAGTGCTTGTACTGATTTCTGTTCTGCATTTCTTGAAACTTCCATCCAGTCAACAGTTTCTCCTGGCAGGTTCTCAGAAATCCAGGGAGAGCTGGGTAGTCAGTGACTAAGAACACAGGATCATCTTTATAAGCTTCACTCTCCCTGCCCCAACTTTTTGGCCCCATGGGAAGACGTTTTATTGTAGAATGAACAGAATTATGTATGTATGTATGTGTATATATATATATATATATATATATATATATATATATATAATGAAGAATATATATTCTTCACTGCTAGGCTCACTTGACACCTTTATCTGAATTGCTCAACAGCTGGGGAGATTTGGCAATTGATGATTTGAGAAGGAAAGGTCCAAATCCTTCCCAAGTGGTATTTGTTTTCTCTGTAGTTACAAGACCATGTTCATCGATCTAATTACTCAACTAGTGTACAGATAAAAACATCTGTTTGCAGAAAGCAGGGGACCCAAAGTATACAAATGATTCACACTATCTAAACAAGTGTAAATAAAGGCTAGCCCAGCAAAGAGGGACCCTAAGAGCCAAAATAATTTAATATGGGTGGAAATGGAGTTTGGCAATCCATGCATAAGACTTTGCTCCAATTTTGCAAGGTATTTCTTCCAGCTGCCTCATCTTTAAAAAACAAAGCAAAACCAAAAACCTCTAACCATCGGACTCTCAACTTCTAGCCCTGGTACAGACACATGAACAGACTAGGGACCGAAGGGCAGAAAGCTGAAACCGCATCTTTTAAACAAATCTCCCCCTAACCCCTATGAATTATTTTGGTTTACAAATTTCCCAGGACACCGCAGACACCCCAGATGCATATGATCCCAGTGCTCACCAAGTCCTGACCTGGAAGAGCAAGGTTCCAGTTAACTATACCCCAACTGCTTTCTTATCATACAGATTCCCTTCCACAGAGGAAGGAAGGCCAGGAGAGGAGGGGGGGTCTCTCCCCAATCTCCACCCCTAATTCAGAGAGAATAAATAAATAAACCCAAAGTTGCTTAATTCTAGAAGTCTAGCAAGGAGTAAAGGAATGCATTTGGAAAATTATAGGAAGCAAAACCATAAGGAATGTGTGGAGAAGTAAATAATTTTTAAAGTACACCTTTCCAAAGACATTAAAATATTTTTGATAGTATAAGAGAAATAAGTAGCTCATTAGTGACACGCACATTTAAAATATTTGAGGAAAATATAAGTGTATAAAGACTTTAAAAAGCAAGTTCTGGGAAGTTTCACTGCTTCCTCTGAAGTCATCCTAATGGGACAACATTATTCTCTCCTCCTGATTATATCATTATTACTATTATTGGTTAATAAAGTGGCTGAGCAAAAAAAGCTGGTAGACACTCACCAAAATGATCCCTAGGTCTGGGTTTCCTCCCAGAGCTCACGACCTCCCCAGTGTCTGTGTGGCAAGGAGCATCTCTCCCACAGGCTGGTTTCCCAGTTCAAGGCCCCCTTTTCCCTGGGAGAGTGGTGAAAACCAGGAGCCAATGCACCCCAGAGCCTCTCCATGCTCCTGGGATACAGGGGCCACTTACCCGGCTCAGCCTTGCATTGCTCGCCACTGCCGCGCCTCCGCTCCAGGGAACTGGGGGGAGCCAGAAAGGGGCCGAAGACCCAGGGGCGGCGGCTGCTAAGAAGCTCCGTGGGGCATGGGAGGACAACTGCCCAAAGCCAGAGGGGGCCCTATGGGGGATCCGTGCAAAGCGGGTGTCATTCCCTGGGCGGTGGCAGCTGCCCGGTGCACAGCTCCGGATCCAGAAAAACCTTTTAGGTCCTGGGGAGAGAAGTTCCAAGCTCTCCAAGGCTGCCTCTGGGCTGCTTAAAGGGACGCCTCCCCACCTACCGCTCTGCTTATTGGTGAAAAATCTAAGCCACAGGCCAATCCTAGACCTGTTCCCAAACTGAGATTTCAATCTAGGGAGCTACTGCTTTAAAATTAGAAAGGGCTGATGATGGGCGCTGGGGGTTGGGCTTGGGGGTGGGGTGGAGGTGGGGGTAGGCAGCGGGATCACGGACAGGTATTCAGCCACCTGTCAGAAGCAGGACAGAGGCTCTCTGGCACTTGAACGCAGAAGTCCAGAGAGCTAGCAGCGGCTGAAGAGCAAGATTTTACTGTGCAGAGCACATGGGGAGGACAGACATACTGGTCCCTTGGCCTTTATCCCTCCCATCCATGTTCGTACAACTCACTCATCCTTCAAGGTTTATCCAATTCTTCACACATGCTGGAGACCCTCTATTCCTGGAAAGAATTTCTAAATCTCCCCATTATTCCTCCCTTCCAAACACTTACAACACTTTCACTTCTTTCTATTAACTATCTCTCCCTTTACACTGTAAATTCCATCAGAGCAGGGATGTTTTCATCCATTATCACACTGTGTCACTCCCTGCCTGGAACACTGTGAGCTCTCATAAAATATTTGTTGAATGAATGAATGAATGAATGAATGAGGGAATAAGCAATGAAACATGGCCTGTGTTGGCTATGACAATACCAATGTAAATTAAGAGGCAGTATTCCAGAGGCCACGTGTTCATTTTTAGACAAGACTGTGTTGGAACATGGCCTCCATAATTTGTGCCTCAATTTCCTTGTCTATATCATGAAATCTCCTATTTCACAGGGTTGTTGTAAAGATTGCATTAGCTCATCTCTGGACTGGAGAAGGTGCTCAGTCAATAGCTATTGTTATTACTGAAATCAAACTATATTCATTGGAAGTTGGGACTGGTCTGACTGCTGGTTTAGCTTCTTGATGAGTGCACAATCATTTGTGAAACCCATACATGGTGCTGAAATCACCAATGAAGGACAAAGTCCTCAACTTCAAGGAACTCAGAGGGAGGATCAGGGAATGTTTTAGCTAGGATTTTCCAGAGAAACAGAACCAACAGAATACATATATGAGGGGACTTAATACAGGAATTGACTTGCATGGTTATGGGGTTTTGGAGCCTGTGTAGTTCCATGATCTGTAGTCTGCGAACTGGAGAGCCAAGAAAGCTGGTGGTATAATTCAGGACAAGTGCAAAGTCCAGAGAATCAGAGGCCAATGGTATAAATCCTGGGCTCAATCCAAAAGCCTGAAAGCCAGGAGTGCTAATGTCCAGAGCAGGAGAATATGGATGTCTCAGTATAAGCAGAGAGAGCAAATTGACCCTTCCACCTCTTCACCTTTTGTTCTATTCAGGCCCTTCATGGACGGGATAATACCCATCCATGTTGGTGAGGGTGGTCTTCTTTAGGAAATCTACCAATTCAAATGTACTCTCTTCTGGAGACATCTTCACAGACACATCCCAAAATAATGTTTACCAGCTCTTTGGGCATACTTTAGACTAGTCAAGCTGACATATAACATTAACCATCACAGGGTGGGGGAGAAGGGAGCAAATAGACAGACAAATAAAGAGAATTATGTTTAATGATACTCAAGCAGACATTATTTACAGGAATGTTTGTGGTAGGATAATTTATAATATCAAAACAATGGAAAACAATGATCCAATAAAAGTAGGGGAAATGGTGAATAATTTATGGTATGTTCATTTCATGGAGTATTACACAGTCATAAGTAAAGACAGAGGCAGAGTTAAGTACACTAATAAACAATGAACTCCAAAATACATTGCTAAGTGCAGTGCAGAACGTAAAATGTATCCCCAGTTACATAAATACATCTTCATGTATTGTGTATGCAACATATGCTGTATGTGCATTAATGCTTCTAGAACTATGCCTAAAAATGGTAAAGGTTATTATATCTAGCAAGGTGGTTTGAAAACCAGGCAGGTCTAAGATGGGAAGAAGACTCATTTAATCTCATCATATATCCATGGGTATTATTTGAATATTTTGCCATGATAAACTCTTAGTTCTGGCAAGATGGCAATTGACGACAGCCAGAAAATTCCAACCTTTCAAGCACCTAGATATGATAAATAAAATCTAAAAAAATTATTTTAAGTCCTTAGCTGACTCACAATAAAGGAAGGAAAATTCCCAGGTAATAGAACTAAAGAAGGATGTCAAAACAAGAATGGTAAGCATGCAAACTCTCTGTGACTATGAGGTAGGGGGAAGGTGGTTGGCAGCAGGGGATAATTTTGTCTTGGTTTCCTAGAGTCTAAGGTTTTAATGCCCATGCAGGAGAGAAGACAAGGCGTTGGGACAAGGAGAAGCAGAAAGTTATGAGACCTCTTCAGAAAACCAGGAGCACTCACTGAGGGGACACAGATTAGAAAAATTGCCCACCAGCCAAACATAACTTGTCTGTTGCTACCTGTGTTCTGAGTAAGAGCAAAAAATTTAAGCTGAGAATTGGAGACCTTAGACCAGGGGTGTCAAACTCATTTTGCCTGGGGCAGGGGGGCACATCGGCCTTGAGGTTGCCTTTGAAGGGTCAAATGTAATTTCAACTTTTTAACAGTTAAGGAGTAGTTACATTTATACAGTAAATGTAAACATTATTTTGGCCCTTTGAAGCAACTGTAAGGCTGATGTGGCCCCCGAGGAAAATGAGTTTGACACCTCTGCCTTAGACCTGTGCCTTTCTTGAGACTGGAGTACCAATAACAAGTCAGAATCAGGGAGCTCTACCTGAAAAATTAATATAAAAATTGGTCTGGTCTCGTTCATGAGATGACAAGAATGCCTCACAGAAGTGGATGAAAAATTGCTCTGGAGAGAAGTTCCATAACCCAGGCCACAGTCAGACCTGCAGAAAATGAGCCCCAATATAGTAATAACATCCAGGAGACTGACAAGTCACAGGTCAATGAGGATGAGGATCAGAGGATAAGAGTTAAAGCTCATAAAACAACTTTCTAAAAAAGACCGTGAAATAAAGTTTAAAATGGGCCCTGGCTGGTGTAGCTCAGTGGATTGAGCGTGGGCCTGTGAACCAGAGGATCGTGGTTCGATTCCCAGTCAGGGTACATGCCTGGGTTGCAGGCTGGTTTCCTGCAGGCCAACTCCCAGCAGGGGACGCACGAAAGGCAACCATACATTGATGTTTCTCTCCCTCTCTCCTTCCCCTCTAAAGATAAATAAATAAAATCTTAAAAAAAATAAATAAAGTTTAAAATGATCAAAAATGTTAAAGCTAGAATTGAAACCCTAAAAAAGAACAAGCCATGATGTCTATCTCTCTCCATAGATTCATTAAAATTAAAAATTTGATTGGTAAGTTAAACAGAAGGTTAGTTACTACTGAAGAGAAAAATACGAATCTCAGGACATTACACAAAACGAAGCTCAAAGGGATAAAGAACTGAAAAATTTGAAAGAAAGGTTAATAGATATGGAGACTGGAATGTAATGGCCCAACATATGTCTAATAGGAACCCCTGTGGGAGAGAATAGAGAAATTGAGGGCAAGCATAATAGCTGAGAAATTTCCAGATTTTATATGACTCATAAATCCTCAGATTTAAGAAACACAAGGCATCTCAAGCAGTATAAGTAAACATTAGGACATCTGCATATGTTATTATTCATAAACATACAGTTAATAAGAAAACTGAAGTGAGGAGAAATGAAACAATAACGCAATAACAGAGGTAAGCAGACAGCACTTAGTACTACAGAAGCCAGGCAACTCTCTATTCCACATTTAGAGCTGGACAATATTTCCCAAAATCTTTCATTCCCAAATACAGGTGAGGCAAAAGCAGGTTACAGTTGTGAGTATTTGAAACACAGAGTTTATTCTTGTACTATTATTTATTAATTATTGTATGATTTTCTACACACAGCTGTAGACCTAGTTTTACCCTAGCCTATATAATGAGTTCTGAACTATACTAGGTTCTTGAAGGCCTACCTGTACATTATATGGGGTGCCCATGTACCAAGGCAAAGTAGCAGAGATCTCCTGGGAAAGATGTATTCACTCAGCCATCAAACAAAAGTGGCAGGAAAAAATAAAGGAGTGAGAAAAACAAAAAACTGAAGCCCGTGTCCTTGAGAATCTTACTCTGGGAGTGAAGGCAGCAGATAAACAGTCTATCACAGAATGGAGAATATCATAATAAGGGAATATAAACTGCTATGAAAACACAAAGAAAGAACATCTCCACCAGCCTTGCAAGAGAGGTGGGACCACACAGAAGTCTTCCCAGAAGAGGTAACATCAGCACTGAGAGAGCTGGTATCTCCCAGGAAGAAACATTAGAGTTAGGCCTGGCTTTAAAGTCCAGCACTGCCACTTACTGTCTTCTGACTTTGGCCAAATTGAGTAACTTCTCTAAATTTCATGCATCTCATCTGTAAAATGAAATTCATATCACGTTCCAGTTCTCCCAACACCATTTGTTGAAGAGGTTATTTTTAGTCCATTTTATGTTGCTGCCCCCTTTGTCGANATGTGCCCTTGTGCCTCCGGCCGGGGTGCCACCCCCTTGCTCCCCGGGGGGGGGGGGGGGGGCACATCAGCCTTGAGGTTGCCTTCGAAGGGTCAAATGTAATTTCAACTTCTTAACAGTTAAGGAGTAGTTACATTTATACAGTAAATGTAAACATTATTTTGGCCCTTTGAAGCAACTGTAAGGCTGATGTGGCCCCCAGGAAAAATGAGTTTGACACCCCTGCCTTAGACCTATGCGTTTCTTGAGACTGGAGTACCAATAACAAGTCAGAATCAGGGAGCTCTACCTGAAAAATTAATATAAAAATTGGTCTGGTCTCGTTCATGAGATGACAAGAATGCCTCACAGAAGTGGATGAAAAATTGCTCTGGAGAGAAGTTCCATAACCCAGGCCACAGTCAGACCTGCAGAAAATGAGCCCCAATATAGTAATAACATCCAGGAGACTGACAAGTCACAGGTCAATGAGGATGAGGATCAGAGGATAAGAGTTAAAGCTCATAAAACAACTTTCTAAAAAAGACCATGAAATAAAGTTTAAAATGGGCCCTGGCTGGTGTAGCTCAGTGGATTGAGCGTGGGCCTGCGAACCAGAGGATCACAGTTCGATTCCCAGTCAGGGTGCATGCCTGGGTTGCAGGCTGGTTCCCTGCAGGCCAACTCCCAGCAGGGGACGCACGAAAGGCAACCATACATTGATGTTTCTCTCCCTCTCCTTCCCCTCTAAAGATAAATAAATAAATAAATAAAATCTTAAAAATAAATAAATAAAGTTTAAAATGATCAAAAATGTTAAAGCTAGAATTGAAACCCTAAAAAAGAACAAGCCATGATGTCTATCTCTCTCCATAGATTCATTAAAATTAAAAATTTGATTGGTAAGTTAAACAGAAGGTTAGTTACTGCTGAAGAGAAAAATATGAATCTCAGGACATTACACAAAATGAAGCTCAAAGGGATAAAGAACTGAAAAATTTGAAAGAAAGGTTAATAGATATGGAGACTGGAATGTAATGGCCCAACATATGTCTAATAGGAATCCCGGTGGGAGAGAATAAAGAAATTGAGGGCAAGCATAATAGCTGAGAAATTTCCAGATTTTATATGACTCATAAATCCTCAGATTTAAGAAACACAAGGCATCTCAAGCAATATAAGTAAACATTAGGACATCTGCATATGTTATTATTCATAAACATACAGTTAATAAGAAAACTGAAGTGAGGAGAAATGAAACAATAACGCAATAACAGAGGTAAGCAGACAGCACTTAGTACTACAGAAGCCAGGCAACTCTCTATTCCACATTTAGAGCTGGACAATATTTCCCAAAATCTTTCATTCCCAAATACAGGTGAGGCAAAAGCAGGTTACAGTTGTGAGTATTTGAAACACAGAGTTTATTCTTGTACTATTATTTATTAATTATTGTATGATTTTCTACACACACAACTGTAGACCTAGTTTTACCTTACCCTATATAATGAGTTCTGAACTATACTAGGTTCTTGAAGGCCTACCTGTACATTATATGGGGTGCCCATGTACCAAGGCAAAGTAGCAGAGATCTCCTGGGAAAGATGTATTCACTCAGCCATCAAACAAAAGTGGCAGGAAAAAATAAAGGAGTGAGAAAAACAAAAAACTGAAGCCCGTGTCCTTGAGAATCTTACTCTGGGAGTGAAGGCAGCAGATAAACAGTCTATCACAGAATGGAGAATATCATAATAAGGGAATATAAACTGCTATGAAAACACAAAGAAAGAACATCTCCACCAGCCTTGCAAGAGAGGTGGGACCACACAGAAGTCTTCCCAGAAGAGGTAACATCAGCACTGAGAGAGCTGGTATCTCCCAGGAAGAAACATTAGAGTTAGGCCTGGCTTTAAAGTCCAGCACTGCCACTTACTGTCTTCTGACTTTGGCCAAATTGAGTAACTTCTCTAAATTTCATGCATCTCATCTGTAAAATGAAATTCATATCACGTTCCAGTTCTCCCAACACCATTTGTTGAAGAGGTTATTTTTAGTCCATTTTATGTTGCTGCCTCCTTTGTCGAATATTAATTGACCGTAGAGACTTGGGTTTATTTCTGGGTTCTTTGTTCTGTTCCATTGGTCTATGTGCCTGTTTTTATGCCAGTACCAGGCTGTTTTGATTACAGTGGCCTTGTAATATAGTTTGGTATCAAGTATTGTGATCCCTCCTACTTTGTTCTTCTTTCTCAAAATTGCAGCTGCTATTCAGGGTCATTTATGGTTCCATATAACGTGCAAAAGAAGTGAAACTCGAGAACCAATTTACACCATACACCAAAATAAATTCAAGGTGGATAAAAGACTTAAATATAAGCCGTGACACCATTAAAATCCTAGAGGAGAACACTGGCAAGAAAATCTCAGATATTTCACACAGCAACATTTTTATTGATATGTCCCCTAGAGCAAGGGACATAAAGGAAAGAATAAACAAATGGGATCTCATCAAAATTAAAAGCTTTTGAACGGTTAAAGAAAACAGCTTGAAAATAAAAAGAGAACCAGTTATATGGGAAAACATATTTGCCAATGGTACCTCAGACAAGGGTTTAATCTCCAAAATATACAAAGAACTTACATGACTCCACTCTAAGAGACAAGCAACCCAATTAAAAAATGGGCAAAGGACTTGAACAGACACTTCTCCATGGAGAACATACAAAGGATCCAGACACACAAGAAAAGATGTTCACTATCACTAGCTATCAGAGACATGCAAATTAAAACCACAGTGACATCCCACTTCACACTGCTCAGAGTGACCATCAAAACAAAGGAACAAACAACAAGTGTTGGAGAGGTTGTGGGGAAAAGAGGACCCTAAACCTCTGTTGGTGGGATTGCAGACTGGTACAACCACTATGAAAAGCAGTATGGAATTTTCTCAGAAAACTAAAATTGGACCTGCTTTTGACCCAGCAATTCTACTGCTAGGACTATATCCTAAGAACCCTGAAGCACCAATCCAAAAGAACCTATGCACCCCAATGCTCATAGCAGCAAAATTTACAATAGCCAAGTGTTGGAAGCAACCTAGGAGCCCATTAGTAAATGAATGGATCAAAAATTATGGTACATATAGACAATGGAATTTTATGCAGCAGAAGAAAGAAGGAGCTCCTACCCTTTGCAACAGCATGGATGGAAATGGAAAACATTATGCTGAGTGAAATAAGCCAGGCATTGAAAGACAAATACCATATGATCTCACCTTTAAGAGGAACCTAAACAACAAAACAAACAAGCAAGCAAAATATAACCAAAGACACTGAAATAGAGAACAGGTAGACAGTGACCAGAGGGGAGAGGGGAGGGAATTTCAGGGGAAAAAGGGGAAGGATTTACAGGAACAAGTATAAAGGACACATGGACAAAAACTAAGGGGGGTGGAAATGGGAGGGAGGTGGGGAGCACTGGGAGGGCTGGGATGGGAGTAAAAGACAGAAAACTGTACTTGAACAACAATTAAATAAAAAAATAAAAAATAAATTCATATCATTAGTCTGGGGATTGGTTTTAGGTTTAGTGATATATATCATTAAGCAGAAGGCTTGGCCTAGAAATTGATTTTCACAATGGATAACTAGTATTATTATTAGATGAAATGCAGTGCCTTGGGAAAAATGCCTTCTGTTTTAAAAGGCAATTTTCTTCTAAAAACAGAAGAAGATAGAGATGTTAGCCTGTTTCCATAAAACTATCTTGATGAATATGGAATGTATCTACCCTGAAAAAAGTACATTATCATGTTATCAAAATATAAAGAGTAATTAGATCTGGTCCTTTTCCTAAAGGAACTTAAAATACACTGGTCCCCCCATCCTCTTAACTAATGAACACTGCATATGTTAAGTATCAAATACATGATTATCTCTAGTGTTAAATCCTAAAACTGTGAGAAAATTCCTATCTGTATCATTGAACCTTCAGATTCCCAACCACGAATCAAGTTAAAAGAATTCAGTCTAACTGAGGAAAGAAAAGATGGAAAGATGGGTCCTCTCTGTATTGCTCAATAGGTTTGTGAATGAGTGAGATGATGGATGGGGAAGAAATGCATAAAGTCCAACCAATGATTCCAAGTTGCTGGGCTCTGCCAAGCACAGAACACAGAACATAAAGTGATCAAGCCCATCTGCAGGGATGGCCTGGACAAAGTAGATGAAATTCAATAATGGCAAAGGTCGGGCCTGCCCATTGGAAGAAACTCTGAACTGTGCAGTCTTAGGAGAGAATTGGCCAAGAACATGCTTTCCCCTCATTCCTTCATGTATCACTTCACAAACTTTTGTCTAATGTCTACCATGAAAAAGGGTCTGCCTTCTAGGCTGGGTAAACGTGAAGAAACACGAATAAAACACAGTGCCTGCCTTTAAGCATCACAAACTATAGCAGTCTGAAATCCTCTTCACTTGCCCTCCAACATTCTTCCTCTCACTGTGCAATGGTGATCTAACCTACATAAGCCACCTTAAGTGTGCACTAGAGATTAAACACCATGGCCTTTCAGAATGGCAAATGGATTTCATCTCTTGGGTGAACAGGCTGATTAGTAGTGGCTTCCCAGAGTGCTGATTTGACAAGTCTGAAGCTACATCACGGCAGAAAGCAGGCTGTGGTGGATTAGTGATGTTTGTCACCTGGATAGAGAAGGGGTGACGGCACTAGTGCTATGAATCTGACATCTCCCATCTAGTCCAACCCCCTCATTCCACAGTTGAGCAAACAGAACAGATCATTCTTTCTTCCTGTGACATTTTAAACTCAGCAACTCTAGCAGGGGCAACTGAGGAGAGCCTCCACATCTGAAATGTTGCTGAGAGAGAAGAAAAATCTATAGCTTGGAATATTTCTGATGAGCTTTTAAGATATGCACTCAAATACTTTAGCAGCCTTTGTATTCTGCAGCAAAGTGGCTAAATGAAGAAAGCCGTAGATTCTGATCTCTTTAGCTACAAAGTACACCCCCTACCCGCAGATGCACAGAAGATTATATTAAACATACATCATTTGAGAATGCTTGAGGATTGAAAATGTACTGGGGGACAGAAATGTCTATAAATTGAATATATTTCAGAAATACAAAATGAATAAATACATAGAACACGAATTAACATGTTATTTAAGGACAAAGATTGTTATCACTTTATTCTATTAAATGGTACAGATATCAATAGCCAAAGAAAGGAAAAGAAAAGCCCTTATTTATTTTCATACAGACACTTTATATCCTGGGGACTCTGTAACAGAAACTAAGGAGATAGGGTCTGTCCCTGTTAAGCATTTCCACACCCAGTCTATGAACACTCACAAGCATCACCCAGTCTAATCACAAAGAATATGGGCTCATTGGCTGCAAAGGATGGAACAGTATAAATGGACAAGAGATAAGCAGGAAGCCCAACTCTGGCCTGATTCAGACACAAAGAACAAATTGTACCATTTGACTAATATGCCAGATCTTCTATCATGCCAACTGCAAAGTGAATTTTATGGAAAACCAGCTCTTTGAAAAATAGCCTAACTGATTCAGTTACATAAATTCCAATGAAATATTAGGGAGAAAGGATGTGGGAGAGAGAAAGAGGGAAAGAGAATATGAGAATGAGGATGAGGAGAAAGACAAGGAGGATGAGAAGGAGGGAGGAAATGAATGAATGACTCAGAGATTATGAATAGGAAGTTCTAGAGAATACCAGGTTTACCTTGAGGCCCGAAAAGCTATGTTCTGACTTAAGATGACAGGAAGCCTATTTATATTTCAACCAAATACGCTGTTAAAGATTTGGGTAAAAAAAATTAAAAGATGACCCACCACAGACAATTTTTTGATGCATAAATTGGTCAGATAACTTTTTTCCTCCAAGACACATTCATTTGCAGACCACCTTCAGAGTTTCTAACAAACAGGCATTCGCTAAATACCGTGTTCATGATTTGTCATATGGAATATACCTTATGTTATTAATCATGAATAAACAAATTGTGATACATCCACACAATGGAATACTTACTACTCAGCAATTAAAAATGAATATAAGTGCCCTGGCTGGTGTAGCTCAGTGGATTGAGCGGGGGCCTGCGAACCAGACGATCGCAGTTCGATTCCCAGTCAGGGCACATGCCTGGTTTGCAGGCCGGTTCCTTGTAGGCTAACTACCAGAAGGGGGCGCACAAAAGGCAACCACACATTGATGTTTCTCTCCCTCTCTCCTTCCCCTCTAAAAATAAATAAATAAATAAATAGAATCTTAAAAAAAAGTGAATATAAGCAACAAGATGGATGAATCTCAAATATACAATATTATGCTAAGTGTAAGAAGCCAAGCTAAAAGGCTACATATTGTACTTCTATAATTCCATTATATGACAGTCCACAAAAAACAAGTTATAGGAACAGAAGGCAGATCAGTCATAGGCAAGGGCTGAGATGGGAGGTGGGATTGAGTAGCAGGAGAAAGATTGGAGCTATACATTTGTAAAAGTTCATGAAACTGGTTAAACCTAAGAGTGATTTTACTCTAAACAAGCAAAAAAACAACAACTGATAAAAAAAAAAACAAAAGTTAAAGCCATCTGTAGTGCCATTTAAATTTTTATTCTGTATTAAATATTTTCTTCTTAGCTTACTTGTTTTTGTAAAGACGTTTAATAAATTACTCAAAAAATCCTCACCTAGGAACTGTGGTCTGCCAATGGCCATGACCATGAGGTTCCTCTTTCTTCAGTAAAAAAGGAGAGGATCAAATTGTGGAGAAGTGGCACCTCTAGCCCCGCAATGAGATCTCCTTGTTGTACTTACAAAGTCTATAAGACTGAAAAAATACTTTTATTTATTTATTTATTTATTTTAATAATATATTTTATTTAGCCAAATATATTAAAATATTAACATCCCAACATGTAATCAACATAAAGAGATTATCATTGAAACATTTTATTTTCTTTTTTCCTGGTAATTTTTGAAATCCAGTGCATTTTATTTTATTTTTATTTTTTATCATTTTTTTATTGTTGTTCTAATACAGTTGTCTCCATTTTCCCACCAAAAACTATGTGTAACTCCATGTTGGTTAGCGAATGGACTCTGGAGCACCCAAACCACCTTACATTGTGGAAAACAGTGCTGTGTACCAGAAGCTCCATGGGGGAAGGAGTGGAATCTGACTCCATCACAGCCATTTGTAGCAACTAACATAGTGATCTCTGGATAGATATTCATGAAATGAGTGAAATAAACCTTGCTGCTGTGTTTCACACTCTGCCCTTCCAGGAGAGGACATTCCTCAGGCTTCTCAGTTCATCACCAGACAGCTAGCCCCTAAAGCGAGTTCTCCCTCCAGTGAGATGCAGCCAACATGCCACCCATATGGACCACAGAGAACCAGTCCAGCCAACTCAACAGCCTTCAAAAACCTGAGCCTTGTCCTCAATCAATCTACTGTTGCTAACCATTCCCCGTGGGACATGGTTTCAAACCTTTGACTTACCAGCCACGCAAAACATGACACCCTAATTAAATTAGAACAAGGAATTATTGTCAGTGGTGTCGGTGAGACATGGTCATGTAAGAAAACCTCCATGCTTTTCAGAGAAACATGTTTAGGAATGTAAGGCTAAAGTAACATGATGTCTGAGATTAGCTTTAAAATACTTAGGAAGAAAAAAAAGAGTGAAAGAGGAAGGTGGGAATGAGAGAGGGAATTGAAGCTAAAGTAAAAAAGCTGAAGCACATATAGCAAAATTTTTATAATTAAATCCATTATATAGGGATTATTGTACTTTCCCCCTTACTTTTGAGTATGTTTGAAAATGTTCTTAACAATGAAAAACATTTAAGTATGATTTAACCATGGCAAAGTAGAGTGGGTCAGTGCCCTTCTTGTTTCTGTCATTGTAATTCCAATATTGTATAAATCTGATTCACACTGACCAAAACCTGTTCAAGTTTAGTGTTTTTCCCCCTCCACAATCTCTCACTAGACTACAGCTACTTGATTCTACACCTGGGAACCATATTTTTTGGACTATAAGATGCACCCCCAAATTTGGGAGGAATAATGGTTGTTAATGCTGCTGTTGACTTCTATTTACATTTACATTGGTGAAATATTATGCTATTTATGTTATTAAATATTTTACCACATTTTTTTGCTTCAAATTTTTTTTCTTATTTTCCTCCTCTAAAACCTAGGTGTGTCTTATGGTTCAAAAAATACAGTACTTGGATTTCTGCCTCCAAGTGCAACTCTGTCCATTTTTTTATTTTTACATTCAGCCAGTTATCTCTATTTGTGTGGAAATTTGGGATCCTCAATCTGCTTGCTACTACTATGTAGCATCAGTCTATTACTTTCCATTGTCAGACTGTATCTACATAAGAACCACCTGGGATTTTGTCAATTCTGCAGATTCCTATGCCTGAAACATAAAAATTCAAATTCATTATGTTTGGGACAGGGCCCAGAACTTGTATTTTAAAGTTTTCTTAAAACCAAACTAATATATTCATTATTTGTCTATTATATCATCAAGTGGTTTTTTAAAAAATGATGAATGGCACCAAAAGATTGAATATAATTTTTAGTTATATTTGGGGGAGGAAAAAAAAGGAATGGAAATATTTATATTATCTCAGATTGGCTACTGCCAGATTGTAAAAGCAAACTTTCCAGTTAGTTCACAGGGGGAACTGATGACTCTCAAGCTCTTGAGAGAATTTCTAGACAAGGTAATTTGCATGGATATGAGAGGTAACTATCAGAATTTTAATTCTCTGGATCTCAGTGCTGAAACTTCTTTTCTGTGTGGTTGTGAAAAAAAAATGGTTCTATATTTTCAAGCATATTACTTTGGAGAGGTATGCCACCTTCAGCCAAGCTGATTTGCATCTTTTGGTTTTCTTGGAAGTTCATTAGTCAGGAATTTGGAAAACAAGTAAGTGTCATATAATTTTCTCCCACTCTGCCTTTATATGAACTCTATGAATCCTTGTAATGAAGTAGGGACTATGATGATACCCATTTTTCAGAGGAGAAACCGGAGGCATAGACAAATTACTGTCAGTAACTTGTCTCTAGGAACACAGTGTGTAAGCGGCAGGGATGGGATTCAAGCTGAGGCAGTTCAACTTCCAGATTCCCAAGAACCACATACTGGTCACTCTGGCCAATATGTACAGCAACTGCTGGACCCAAGTCAAGAGAGAAATTCAGAAGAAAGGCTGAGAGTAAAGAAAGAACTAATCATAATTTACTTTTAGGAACTTTTCATGTGCTTGTATGTTTATCCATCTGTCCACCTTATACTTACTGAGTAGCAACTATATACAGGCATTATGGTAATAAGCTCTGGGGTCACATATGAAAAAGACACAAGAGAGACTCACAGTCTGATGGGAGAGAGAGAGATCAACGTTATATATACATGCATAAAACAAAGCACTGAGTGATGTAGCCTAGGACAAAAAAAATTGCTCAGAAGTGGAGTGAGTGATTTGAAGCAGCACAAGAACATGACATTAGCAACAAGACTTTAAGAATGAACAGGAATCTTGGAGATGGTAAGGGGAGAAGTACAGTCAGACAGATGCTACAGTATGAGAAAATTATGAAGCCTTGAAAGAGACCCAGAAGGGAAAGAGAGGACAGATATTTCATAGAGTTAATCAACCTGGGCACCACAGACACTGGGGTCTGGAGAATTCTTTGCTGCGGGGGCTGTCCTGTGCATGTAGGGTACTAGCAGCATCCCTAACCTCTACCCACTAGATGCCAGTAGCAGCTCTGTAGTTATGACAACCAAAAGTATCTCCAGATCATGCCAATTGCCCCTGAGCAGCAGAACTGTCCCTTTGAAAACCTAGACTAATGGGAAAGCTTGAAGATATGTGTGGAAGAAGAAAAGGCCCAGTGGCTGAAAGAAGCATAGTGAGGTGACTTGGGTCTGTATCATGAAACCAGCCAGTCAGTCGGGCCTCTCTAATTCTAAATAACCACCCTGCCACTCATTTCCTTCAGAAGAGCCCTGGACAAAGACAACAGGGGTGGGGGTGGGAAGGACTGAAAGTGGAAGATAGAGAGGTGGGTAGGGCAGGGGAGAGTGATGGGGAGAAAATGGGGACAACTGTAATTGACCACAACAACAACAAAATAAAATAAAATACTTTTCCATGCTGTAGAAAAAAACAATAAAAGAGCCTCTGACCAATTCCAGCCTGCATGTTCAATGCGCATTAGAAACCATTAGTTGGATAATTAATTTGGTTGCCATCTATATAACTATGTAGTTATAGCAGAACTCTGCTATAATCTCCAAGATTCTTGGCCCAGGGTTATACACACATTCTTCCAACTTTTCAAACACTAATATATGTGCTGCTGTAAAGGGACTTTTGTAGCTATAACTGAGGTTGACCTTAAAATAAGGAGATCATCCTCAGTCTGCTTGATCTAATTCCCTTAGAAGAGGCTGGGATCTTCCTGGAGACACACATTCAACGAGCGAGGGGAATCTGACGTGAGGGAGACTCAGTCACTGGCTCTGAAGGCGGAGGGGCCATGTGGCAAGGACCTAAAAGTTGCCTTATAAGCAGAGTGTGGTCCTAAATTGACAACCTGCAGGGATGCAGAAACCTCAGTCCCACTACCACAAGGAACTGGATTCTGCCAACAATCTGAATGAGCTGGAAAGGGGAACAGCTGGGAATGCAGATGGCCAGCAGGTCGACTGCAGCTTTCTAAGAACCTGAGCAAAGAAGCCACCCATACCATGTCTGAGCTTCAAACCCACAGATGCAGCGGTAATTTGTTAAGCAGCTATAGAAAACTAATACAAACTTGATCCCACAATCCTCCAAGGTCCAGCTAAATTCTCCTCCATGAAACCTCTCCCTCTCACCACTGTGCAGAGAGACCAGGCCAGGCCATTTCAAGTTTCCCCCAAACCACCACACTCTCTCATGTTGATCCTGCTGCCCCAAACCCTCTCTTTTTCTTTTGTGACATCTCATGTTGATAACGTACTATCCTGTCTACCATGGAATATTTCCTGGATGATTATATGCTCTCTTTTCTGCTCCTCCTCCCACCACCAAAAAGGTCAGTACTGAGAAGACAGAAGTCATTTCTTCAAGGATCTGTTGAATTTCCCACAGTGCCAATAACAGTGTTAAGCCTATTGTAGACACTCAGTAAACCATTACTAATTAATGGCCACAGACCACCACCCTAACCCCCACCTAAGGAGAGAAGAGGTATTTTATACTACTGCCAAAATTCACATTATGAGTGAACTGACCTGGAACAGTTTGCTAGCATTCAAAGAACTATTTGTATTTTAATAATTATGTGAGATCACTCTCATGGATGATGATGACTCTCAAGTTATGGTGACATCTCCTGGGTCACTTAACTCTCAGGGTCAAGTGACTAATCAGTTACTATGAACTACCAGGCCCAAATCTCTGTGCTCCTTGCATTTTAGACTCTCTTCCTGTTCCTCCTATCTCGACATAAGCTTGAGGTTTCCAGCTACTGGGATTGAAGTTTGGTCTCCTAGTTAGATGACCCATTCTGGGAGGCTGGCAAAGGGTGCTTTCCATTAGCATTGTCCATTCAATATTCTATTCGTGGAGGGGCAACAAGGCAATAACAAGAATCCACTTTTCTCTGGGAAAATAATGAGCACCTATAAAGGAGTACAGAGAAACTGTTAACTATTTGGTCGGCCAAAAGGTCCATTATGTTTTTTTCCTCATAAAATAAAAGACAGATTTTTTTATTTTCACCAATAACTTTATTGATTTGGATATTTTGAGTGTGTCAGCTATCTCCCACTATTGGCTGCTAGTGGGTAGAGGCAAGGGGTACTGCTAAACATCTCCCAGTGCATAAGACAGCCCCACAGCAAAGAAGTATTTGGCAAAAATATCAATAGTAATGAGAAACTTCACAAAACACTTTTGACACATTGGATCAGTCACAGCATCTTTTTCATGCACACATCATTTTTTGTGTTCCAGTCATGTTTTTACTGTCTTAAAATAATAGAGCCTAATACACTGAAAATGTTGCTTATTTTATTCCATCTTCAATATTAAAATGGCTGCACAAAAATTCACTAATTTTGATAACCTTTTTAAAATGCAGAGTGAAATGACAGCCATCACAGTACAATCTGACAAAATTGTTTTGAATTAATTTAAGACAACTAAGCACTACTACAGCCATGGTATGAGAAAAACATAATGGACTTTTAGGACAACCCAATAAAATAAGTTATATCCAAAAGCATCACTTATCTTTACTGACCGGATTGTTCTTCACTATGGAGTTAAAAATTCAAAATAATGGAACACTTTAAAAAACTACTTGTAGAACAAAACTTTCACCATCAGATTTCTTCCCAGGATTATTCTAGACCTAGAGCTTCTAGGACCTAAATTTACCCTCCACACTGTGTAGTTTCCTCTCATTTTTGCCATTATCAGCAGCAGGTGAATTAATATGACTCTGATAATTGCAATGCATGGGGTTAATTATGTCTCAGAGTTGTCTATGCCAGGGAACAAACTGTTATGGAAAAAATTGAGAGCTTGAACTTGTAAGGAACAGAGTCACAGCCTTCCTGGGTGGCAGAGCAATCACCAGGCTGCAAAGTCAATCTTCACTCTGGCTTCAGTTAGCTCTCTAGCGAGTTGTGCCAATGAAACCAGAGGACCACGAGTTACCAAGCCAAGCTCAAGGGCTTTGGGAAGGCAAGACTCACATTTGGTAAATGGGTACTATGAGAGATGGAATACAAGTGTTTCTGGGAAATTATTACTCATAGTATTAATTCTCTAGATGAGGGTGGCGAAGGTTTTCCAGCTCCGTCACCGTACTGGTTCAGCTTCCACAGCAAATAGCACTGAATAATCAGAACTTTTTGCAGCTGGGCCTGGAACTGATTTAGATTCTTTCTCAACACAACTCCGAGGGAATGAAAGCCTCTACCAAATGATCCCAACTGGCCTGCAAGATAAAATCAATTAGCCCTCTGTTGTATTAAATGCACTGATAGTTCTCCCTCTTCACTATGCTTGCATTTGGCGGAATTTTTATTCTAATGCCAGAAAGGGAGGAGGAGAAAAAAAGAAACAGAAACTGAAGCACATCTACTCAGCTCTATCCTTTTTCTGTTTCCAGAAATTGTCAGGTCATCGAGAGTCACTCTTTTGGGGTAGTTGAAATTTCTAAACATTTTGCTATTCAAGTCTCAGAGCAAAGAGAGGAGGCATCTTCTTAGTTTTCTACGGAGGCTCTTCTTTCTCTGCCCTTCCTTGTAGTGAAGTGGCCCCAGATTCTTTCCTGAGCTGTCTTCTACATCCTTCCAGGTCAGCATGATAACCCTGCCTTCTGTGTCTTCAGGCACCCGCCACCCTCTGTCAGCAGGCTGATCTGCTCAGTATCAGGCACTGTTCTGGGTGCTTAGGAAGTGGCAGTGAACAAAACAGACATGTTCTTTTCCCCTGTGGAGCTTATATTCGATTGTGGTGGAGAAAGACAATAAGCAAGAAAGACAATAAGCAAGTAAGACAATAAGTAGTAAGGGGCAAAATAAAGCTGAATGAGGGGGGAAAAGGATGGGCAGGGTACAGAGGTGCTAGCTTAGAGAGAGCTGATGAGCTCGGGTCTCCTTTCCAGCCCAGAGATCCCCCCTAAGATTTAGATTCATCTGTCCTATGTTCTGGGTATCTCCACCTGAAAGTCTCACAGGCACAAACTCACCATGTCCACCATAGATCATTTTCTTTCAAGTTCTCTTCAACAGAACCATCTATCCAAACTTCTAAGTCAGACACCAGGTGTCATGCTTAAATTCTTCCACTCCCTCTACAACCAAACAGCTTCTAAATGCCTCCCAACACTGTTCATTTCCTTATATCTGCCACCACGCCCCAATCCAGGCACTGTTCTCTTTTTCCTAAAAAGAGAGAAACTGAGAGAAACTGTGCCTCTCCTCCAAGTCCAGTCTACCCACAGTATATACTGTGGCTAAAATGATCTTGCTAACAGTCCATCTGATCATGTCATTCATTCCCTGCTCAAAACTTTTCTATAGCTCCCTAGCACCCTTAGGTAAAGGAACCCCACTCACAAAGACCTTTAGGATCTGAACTTTACTTACAATGCCAACTTTCTGTATCTAAACTGCCTCCCAACTCTAGCTAAATGGACGTGTTTGCAGGTCCTCTGGTTTCTTGCTCTTACTACTGCTACCTAAACCACAGTTCAGTTCTTTACCCTGAATAACGCCTACTCATCCTCAGGATTGAATTTTGGACATCCAGGAAGGCTTCCTCAACTTCAGAAGACCTGTCCCAGCTAAACTGTCTGTTGATTAACACGACAATCAGCATGCTATCTGGCACACAGTCAATACTGACTAAATGAATATGTCCATGCACAAAGTACAAATTGATTCGTGAAATTGGAACCAATTTCTTCTAGGTCTCAGTTATCCTGATTCATCCATCCTCATGATCTAAGCTTCTGGGGGCAGAAATTCCTGTGCTTGGGCAAGTCAAGTATTCCCTCTGAGCTCATTTTCCTCATTTACCACAAGAGAATAACAGTAATTCCTACTTTGGGGAGGTGTCATAATGAGAAACTAAAGTAGTGTATTGAAGGACCTAGCACATACCTGGTACAAAGGAGGTGGATCTGCAAATAGTAGCACTTATTATTTAAAAAAAATTCTGCCTGCAAGTCAGGCAGAAAACAGAACTGCTTCCCGAGACAGGTGTCATTTCCCAGAGGTCATTACACCTTGAGGAAAATGGAGAGCATGAGGAAAAATGCCTCTTCTTTATCAAATGCCCTCCTTTCCTTTGAAGATCTCTCTAACACTTTGGACTTGCTATTCTGTTTTTATTCTGAGTTCATTTAACTTTAAGCTCACAGTCTTTATTTTAATACACTTTGCATTTTAACAAGTAGGTCAAAGCCATTTTATACTTGCAATATGATTACCATAGTAATCACTGTATTTTATAACCTGCAAAATGCTCCCAGGGAGACCAGAAGGGACAGTTACAGTTTGTAACAAAAATAATAATTTCAGCCCTGCAGAATAAGGTCCTCTTAAAAACACTCTTGTTGCAAGTGTTAATTTTTGAGGCTCTCACAATATTTGGAAATGGTAAATGCTAATGACTGAAGACATGCCGAAGAGTTTTACTTGAGTATGTCTTTATTTTCGGTAGCTTTATCTTTGGAGAATTAATATTAATGGTAGTAGTAGTAGTAATAGCAGCAGCTAATGCTTATGTAGTGCTTGAAGTAGACTGTCTGCAAAAGTGGTCTGAATAATTTCCCACTTGTACCTAGGCTCTTGAGAAAGCTACTGCTCTGCTGACTCTGGACTTGGCTTGCACTTGCTTTGGCCAATGAAATATTAGCACATGGGACAGAAACAAAAGCTTGAAAAGCAGTTGTGCATTTAGGCTTTGCTCTCTTGCTGCTATTGAGAACCCTGTGACCATAACCATGTGAACAAGCCCAGCTGCTACAATCCTAGTTGCCATCACACCAAACATGTAAGCAAAGCCATGCTGGACTATCCAGCCCCAGCCAAAGCGGCTCAGACCCTCAGACTGGGACACTTGCGGAGCCAACCTGAATCATTAGAAGTAACAAATAAGTGTTGTTCTAAGCTACTAAATTTTGGAATGCTTTTTTAGGCAGCATAAGCTAACTGATACTGTGCTTTATACATGTCATACATTCTTCAAAGTGCTTTATATAAATCAACTCATTTAATTCATGCAATAAACCTGTGGGGGCAATACTGTTATTAATCTCACAGTATTGCGAGATTATTAAGATTATTAAGATTAATCTCTTAATAATCTCTTATTAAAATGAGCCTCAAATAAAAAATAAAGATAAAAAGAAGAGATAAGAGTGTTGATATATATTGCAAGTAGGTAAGAATTATGGGAAGTCAATTTCTATCAGATGATAGAATTAATAGCAAAGCAATGCACCTGTCATAAAAAATTTTAAAGTCCAACTGTTATTTTTTTAAAATCCAACTCAAAATATTTTTATTTAGATCAAAAGGTTTTTGTCCCAATGATAAATGACTTTTATATAGAATATAGAAAAAGTGAACGCTAATATAGGACACATTATTTTTGTATCTGCTTTGTCCCATTTTCCTTCTTTTTAACAATATGCTGGTCTAGAGAATGTGTGGACAAAGAATGAGATCAAGTTGGGAAAGATAAGATTCACTTCAGACTTCAGGGCAACCTACTGAGACTGAGGATGGGAAGTTCTCCTGACCCTTCTGTTTGATGAAGATAAATATGAAGGCACTGATCTATTATTTCCATAATAGAAGAGACTACATCATAAAGGGCCCTAACTCCATGCTAAAATTCAGAATAGTACTGGTGAGCAATATGTTAAAAAACACATATGTATATACAAATAATTCTAAGTATGTAATTAAGCCATGAGTCTGTAATTCAGATGGATAATTAAGGGATGATGATGACAGAAGCATTAACTTAATGCAGGAACCATCACTGCATCATTCATCCATTGAAGACATCCTTGTTGAGCATCTACTATATACCAGGTCATGGGACAGGTCATAGGAATGAAAGAGTGAATGAGTTGTACAGTGAGAGAGATTTACCCCACAACAGTGTACAAGAAGACTGTAAGTATACAAAGATTGTATAGCTCCTGAGTTTTTTCCTTCTGCAAAGTCTAATAGTCAACAAGTAAACAAAGAGTAAATAAGTTAACAAGGAATGTTTAATAATTAAGATCAAGAGATTTCACTGAATTCATTCATTCATTGAACACCTGCTATGTGCCAAGCACTGTGACAAATGCTGAAATATAAGGGCATAAGACATGGTCCTTATCTTCATGGGGTTCATGTCAATAGGAAAGCATAAGAACATAATGGATGGTGTCACATAGAAAAAAACGCACCTAACCTGGTTGTAGGAAGGAGGTCTCCCCAGAGAAGGTATACCTAAGATAATACCTTAAGGATGAAGTGATATTTTGACTTTTAATATGGAATACCATTTAAAATGTTTAATTTCTAGCCAATGATTCAAAAGCTTCTTGCCTTGAATGACTGATTACTGTCGAGTGCCCAGTACAATAACTCTCCAGTTCCAATGTGCACCCAGGTTACCTGGGATCTTATGAACTCACAGATTCTGACTCAGTAGGTCTGGGGTAGAGCTGAGATTCTGCATTTCTAACTGGCTTCCAGGTGAGGCTGAGGCTGCTGGTGTGGGGACCTCACTTGGAGTAGGCAGGCCCTGGTACAAAAGGGACCCTGACCAACAGATGTGCTGTGCTTGGCTCATGTGGTATGCCAAAGACTCTCTACTACTTGGCAACTTATCAAAATCAGATTTTACATAAAAAGCAGGAATTTCTAGCTCCTTTCGAGAGATTTGCATCAGACAAAGTAGATCCTAAACTCCCTCGAGGCAGCTGTCGTTTCTCCACAGCAGCCTCTGGACCCAGAGGAACCCACCTCCACTGGCGTCTCTCTACACACATTTCTCTCCCCCAGATATCTAGCAGCTTGTAGGTGTTAACCACCCCTCAACTACCCAACATTCCTGCAGGAGCCGTCTGCACACCTGGCAGGAATTAGTGCTGTGAATTCATAATAAGAAAGGACCAACGGCCTTTTATACAAACAGCACCAGTTTCTGTTGCCAAACTCATCTGGCTTGGCAAGTGCCTCAACTGCACCAAGGTGGCATTTCCATAACCCCCATTACTGAGATAACGGGGCATTTATAAAAGGACATGAATGGGCAGTGAGATCGCATGGCCACAGGCATTAAATGTCTATCTGGGATGCAGCCCAGGAAACTCTCAACTGGCTGAGGATCCTAAGAGCCCACTCTCATCCTTTAAGATGTCAGCACCTGAACGCATCTGGAAACACTTCTCAACCTGGAGCCATGGCCAGAAGTGGGGGCAGGACTCCACCTGGAAAGAACGTGTGTGTCAGCAAATAGGTGAGTGTATGCCGGCAGAGTGTCCACACACCATTCCATCATGGAATATTAATCTGCACACTGGCACTTCGCTATTTTTACATTTGAATGACGTCTCTGCATTTGAACGAGATAGAAATGTTCTGCTCCGGGGCTTAGGCTTCTACACTTGCCAAAGCCCTCACAAGATGTCCTTGCCATCCAGGTATTAACAGACAGAGTGAAATGAACTGATAAAATTTTTAGCATCAGTTGAGGAAAAGTATACTAGAAATCACTTATTCTCTGGCACTTCAGATGCCTGATATGGTCATTATTTCCTATGATGAGAAAGATTATTACTGTGGGGGACTGAAATTTGGCTCATGAAAAATAACATCGGAGAAATGTCTTCTGTTTGTGACTGTTACCATGTATCTTGTTCATCACCACTTTTCTTTACTAGGGTCATATTTATCAACCTTTCTTGGATTTGAACTTATCTTTATCTGTCATTGCTGAATCGTTAGATCAAAACTTAGCATTTTCATAGTCAGTGGTATGAGAGGGAATAAAATATTTTAAAAAAATAATTGAGAAAGCATTTGCTTAAAGCAACCTAAAGGGAAAAATGGAGCTTAGAGCACATGCACATGAATGTACATACATGATCACACCACATACTGTCACATTAATTCTGTGACAAAAAGAAGGATCTAGGAAAACTCACCTCCCCTTGACACACACAGTTGGGGAATATTAAGATACCTCAGTTTTTCTGTTTGTTTACATTATTTAAACCCCAGTTTTAAAGCTTTCCACATAATAGAGTTTGACATAAATAACAAACACAAGAATCTGTTCTAACAACACATTGGCCAACACTGTAGTGCAGCCTAAGCTGAATTAAGTGGAGCCTGGAAGTTCCTCTCCAATTATCATCAGTAATTCTTAATCATATGATCTATGAGTGAATGTCACTATATTAAACACAATGCGGTATATATTTGTGTACTACAGTTGGGACTAAGTGATTGATCATCTGTTCCAAGTTGGCCTTTCCTTCTAGAATAAAAAAGCACGATATAGCAAGGCCCACATTATTCTACCACTGTAATGCCAGGTTCAAATAGTACCTGATAGACAGCAGGCACTCAGGTATTTATTGATTCCATGGATGAAGAGACATTAAGTGAGTGGATAAAACTGGACAGATGAGGGAACAGTTATTACCTTTAAGGATGTTGAACTCAAAATGGGAACTTAGAGGAATAGAGATTACCTGCTACTACATTAAGAAAGGCATTGATACACTGACTGGAGTCACATCCTGACAGCACTGCAGAGAACTGGAAGAAGACAGAGCAGGGAGGATTTTAAGAGACTAGCCAGTCGGGAAGACTTCCCTAGTCTGGGATGTAAGAAGTAGTCAGTTCCCAATGATCACGACTGTGCTTTCCAAGTACCAAACGTGAACATGGAAACTTGAAGTGTGAACTCAAATCAAAACGAAGAAGTTGACATTTTTCAACATTCACTAAATCAACTGTTTTCTTTTTCGACTGACGTTCACTAGTTTTTCAAAGCACCCAGAACCATAGAGCATTCAAATATCCTGAGCAGCAATAAGTAGATCTGGAAACTTAATGAAAATCTTAAAAGGCTGATTTCCTCTCACATGCTTTTATAACAACAGCAGGGCTGGCTCTGCACGGGAGTGTGCAATTCAAATCCAAGGCAGGTTGACTCCTGAGAAAGGGAGAAAATCATGTGTTTTGGTGTGTTATGAAAATTTACATGTGTAAAAAACGAAATGGCAATCAACTCTGCATATGTCATTTGAAACAATCTTTCATTGTTCAAAATTGTTATGTAGATAACGTACTTCAAGGGGTAATAAAGAAATTGACTCAACCACAGCAGTTTTAATCCTAACCATGGACAGGAAGGTAATTCTTTAATTTCTTAGTTTCTTTCAAGGGAGTAGAATCATATTTAATACCTACAACATCACTGATAGGTTTATCTTCTGGGGTCACCAAGCATTAAATGGCTAAAAAATGTACTTTTGCCCCTATATACAAAATAAACCCATCTCCATCTCAGAAGTCCTGAGATGCCTGGGTGTGAATTCCACACAAAATTCTATTTGCCTCCAGGTTGCTGATACTGGCCTTCCTCAGGTAGATAGTATATTATCAAAATACTCTTACTGGAAAGCTTTGACTCATAAAATTATACACCTATGAAGTAAACTTTTGTACAAAAAATAAAATAAAACTTTGCACTAGGCACCTAAAGTTCAGTCCACTCCCAGAAAAGCTTGTTCTAGCAGTAACATCTTAGTCAGGTATCTAGTAGAGCCATGTATCAAATGGCCAAAGCTAGAAGTAATACTATCTTTAAATGAATGTATTTTAAATAAATTATGGTAATATAATACAAGACCTACTCATATTTTCAAATTAAAAATGCAGGCAAAATTAATCATCTGGAATCATTTCTCTTATACCAATTATGTTAAGCATCTATAAAAATTCTATTATAAAAAGGGAGGGGCTGTGGATAGCATTGATCTCCCAAGCAAGATAGCCATCTAATCTATATAGCACATAGCTAGGCATATCTTAGAACTTCTCTGACTGAATTTGAACTTGAACTTTCTCTTGCACGTCTATATTTTCTCTTTCTTAAAATGAAAAATTTGGACTACACAATCTAGATCATCTTAACCAACTACAACTATAAAACCTTTCCCCCATAATTAAACTACCCAAAGACACCACAAAGATAATATTTAACTGTTCCGACTGCCTTCAATACCAAAGGGATTTAATGACCGGGGCCAACACCCTTAGCAGAATGACCTTAGAAATTGTGAGCATATGTCGGTAAAGATATTAAAAACTAAGCGGGTTTCCATTTGAATATCTAGAAAAGTGGTAGACCTAAGAGATAAAAGTTTCTGAAAAAAAATGCCCCTTTCCAACAAGCTTAAAAGTCATTAAAGTTAGCTGGCAAGATATTTACATTCCTTAACAGACAAAGAAATGCAACATCTAAGCAGTAAGCTTGGAGCATCTTGGAAGAGTGTTCTATGTCTATAACCTCTAACTTGCATCAGTTTCTGAAGTCGATGACTCAGAAACTAGAAACAGGACCCAGGGTCTCCCAGTGGCATTAAAAATAAAACTCCAGCCCACATCCCACCTGCAATTTCTTTTCTTTCTTTTTTTTTAGATTTTATTTATTTATCGTTAGAGGGGAAAGGAAGGAGAGAGGGAGAGAAACATCAATGTATGGTTGCCTTTCGTGCGTCCCCTGCCTGGGAGTTGGCCTGCAGGGAACTGGCCTGCAACCCAGGCATGTGCCCTGACTGAGAATCGAACTGCGATAGTCTAAGTTGCAGGCCTGCGCTCAATCCACTGAGCTACACCAGCCAGGGCCACCTGAAATTTCTGATCATGCTGCAATCTCAGAGTGGCTGACAAGGTATTCCCCCAAACTGCTTTGGATGACAAATGTTTCCTTAGTGGGTAAGCATCTTTTAAACTGGTAATATTTTCAATGAGGTACAAAATGTTTAAAAGAACCAAACCTATAAGCTGTATATAGTTTATGTTACGAGATCTGTACATGTTTGGTACTTCAATGATTTTATCACTTAAGAGGATTTGCCCTATTCATAGAAACAGGTTGTTCTTGTAATTCCAATTTAAAATGTTTAACTGAGTATTTGGTATAGATTTATAATTTTAAACTAAAATCTATGACATTTACATATAGTTTTAGGATATTTAAGTCAATTTAATGTTCAGCATACTTATAAGTTTAATTATAAGTGGGAACTTATAAAATTCCCACAAATTAGTTCTTGAACTGAACTTTTTCAGTTCATTTACTGTTAAGTTTTAAAACCAAAGCAATCTAAATAATCCTTCCTTTAAACAAAAATACCCTTTGGGGGCTCCAAGAAACTCATACTGGTCCCTGCCACTAAGGTGACCCCTGAAGGTGTTCAGAACAAGTCTCTCCAGAATGTGCCACTTGGGTATGTAGACAGGTTTGGAGCCCGTCTCCAGGTTCTAATTATTTTGGGAGGCCTGAAAATAATCATGGCCCCCAAAAGACTCAGGAAGAGGTTATTGCCTCCCCTGTATTACCTAAAAGAATTTATATAGAGGGGCTGGCCCAACAGGAAAACTATCACCAGAGATAACCACAAAGAACATGGGCTAGGTGTGATGCAGTGTGTTGGGAGGACCAGTGCAGGAATTTTGACCTGGAGATCAAAGTCTTCTCTGTGTCCATTGTCTCTTTCTTCATGGCACAACAAACATTGTTTACCAAACCTTTGCTTCTCCCAATTCCTGTGAACTGTGTTCCATTCAAAGTTCCAGATCGTTACCCCCGTCTCCTTAGCTCAGAATGACACATAAGCCATTTCTGCCTGACTGCTTTGGGGTCTCATATTCTTATTGGGGTCCCCATGCATTTGTAATTAAACTTGGTTTTCTCCTGTTAACATGTCTTATGTTAATATTATTATTAGATGAGTCATAGACCATAGAAGGGTAGAAGAAAAATTTTCCTCCCCCAAAGTTGGTGTAGTTAGCAGGATAAAGTTCACTGGCTGGACACTGCTCCCCCAAGGCTGCTCTAGCTGAGAGATACTCAAACCTCGGATCAGAGCAGGCAGAGGAATTGTCACCAGCTGAGTCTCCTGGATCTCTGCCTTCAGGATCTAATGGAATCAAGAGTGGTGAGTTTTTTCCCTTTCTTAATTTAGATTAGCTGGTGAAAATATTTGTGGAACTGATTCCTCAGGTAAAGGGACTCTGGTAAAGCTTTGTTATAAGTACTCTTGGTTTTTATTGATTCTTTTCTTCCCAGAGATGGTCAATGTTTTTCTTTGCCTTGGCTTCTTGTGTCATTTGTCAGGAGGGAAACCACAAGGCAGAATGCAGGCCTACGTCCTGTAAGCCTGCTGTTCGAGCTGGCCTCAGAGACAGATGCGTTCATGGTTCTCACCAGACAGATGGCTGGTTACACAAACTTTGCTGTAGGTTAATGCCACGTGAGGTAAAAGCTGTTGCTAAGAGACATCTTAGAAGCCAAAGTCACAAAATTGGTGGGCACAGGTCAAGCACTTAAGAGCTGTTAGAACACTTGTCACAGAACCCAAAGCCTCCTGTATTAGAATAAGTTGGTCACGGAACAGGTTAGATTGACACAAGGTCACCTGCCAACCTCAAGAAAATGTTCATGCAATGGGGCACTCTAAAAACACCACACACAATCCCTAACCTAGTGGCACATCCCTACTAAGTATTAGTTTGGCTCCAAGAGAACCAAGGTTAACTAAAGCAGTTAATGTTCATATAAGAAAAAAAAATCAGATACAGTTTTCCTTTTGTTTTGTTCTGTCTTGAGAGCTTGGCTTTGAGACCAGTGAGAATATTCTCTCTGGGCTCCACCACTGGGAAGGCACATGGACAAGCGCGCATTTGGCAGCTAGTGGGATACACTGGAATTCTAAGCAGCTGTAGCTGTTGGTCAAATTGTTTCTGTAAAAGGCCAGATAAAAAGTCATGTGGGCTTTGTGGGCCATATGGTCTCTGTTGCAGCCACTCAACTTTGCCACAAAAGCAGCCAAAGACAATACGCAAATGACTAGCCATGGCTGTGTTCCAAACATTTTTATTTACGAAAACAGGCCGTGGGCCAGATTTGGCCCATGGGTCGCAGCTTGTCAATCCGTGTTCTAGTGTGGAGTACAAAGGCCACCCAGTTCAGAGGGATCCACTCTCTGGTTTGCTAGAAGACAACTGAACACATTCTCATCCTGGGAGGTGCAGTCTTCACCCACCCTGACTTCTCACCCCGTGGTGGCAACAGCATAGTCCCAGTTAATACCACACTGCCAACTCACCAGATACACCCTTTTACTTGAGGTCAGGGGTTAGGTCTCGATCTGGGAAATTCCCCCAAAACGCTTTTTCCTTCTGGTACAAAGAAGTCAAATTAAAAGGGTTTAAAAGTGTTAAGTTCTTTGGAGATTAAAAAAAAATTGGCCTTGTTTTCCATAAACACTGTTGGGTGAATGCAGCTGGCTTTAGCACTTTAACAGACTAGGATGCCTCAAATTCTGAAGCACTTCTGAGCCAATGAATCCACGAGGAGTAAGTACACTGGATGGCAGCTCCCTCACTGGTCACACAATGCTCTGCAGCCTGGACCCATCCCGCAACTGGGAGCAAACTTACTGCTCAACTGTAAGTTCTGAGTGTCCCATTTCAAACCTCAATTTTTCCATCAGATGTTCCCACAAAAATCTGAACACTAGAGTTAAGATAAACAGTTATTGCATTATGTTATTCTCCTTCATTTTTCCTGTCACTGTCAGGAAAGAGGCTACCCCACAACTGGCAAGCAAACCCAGGAAAGGAGGTTCAGGAGTTGGTTTTGTGACGGTGCCAGAGCCAAGAAGTTTTATGTTCTCTGCTCGTTCAAGAAAATGTGGAGAAAATAAAAATGACATAAACCAGGCAAGTGAAAGGAAAGTGTTTATTATGGGTATTTATTGAGTGATTCCGACACGTGCAAGATCCTATGGTCAAACCTTCACAAAGATTATCTCTCTTAATTTCAACAAAGGGTTACCAAGGGAGATCCAAGAAGCTGAGGTACAGTGAGGTCAAAGGTCATGCAGCTAGCAGAGGGAGAATGTGAATTTAAACCCTTGGACATCATAGCCCACAGTCTTAGCTAATACTTTAATCTGAATTAAGCAGAACTTGAGGGCTGTTCCAGGAGATTTATGCTGCACTCTTCAACTTTTGCTAAAGGCAGAAGACTCCACTGTCTCTTCCTTCCTCACACAAGGCTGTGTTTTGTGCCTCGGGCTGCCAAAATGCCCTGTGCTTGACCTCATCACACTGTAGTAGAATCTGTACCACTGAGGTTCTCAGCCTCCCCACTATGGGCATTGGAAGCCATAGAGCTCTTTTCTGTGGGGGTCTGTCACGTGAGTTGCAGGATTTCTAGCAGGCTCCCTGACCTCCACCCACTAGATGCCAGCAACAAACCCTGGGAGTGGTGAGTTGGTCAAAATTGCTCCTGGTTGAGAACCACTGCTGTCAAACCTCTTGAGGACAGGATGTCTGTCCTTGTCACTGTGGACCTGCTGCCTGACGAGAGCCTGGCACATAGTAGGTGATCAACAAATACTTAAGTCACTGCATAATGTCTTTCTCCAGCAATAGACCTAAGAAGACTCCACTGGTTAGACATCACTGGTTAGATGGTTCTAAGGGCCCCAGAATGAAATCTAAGTCTAAACCTTCGTTTCACTTAGAAGTTCGATTTCCATGACTGCTGCAGACATCACTCCTCTATATCTGATCCATGATGAATTGTTGATTTCATCCCTTAAGTATTTCTCAGATCTATCTGCCCTCCTCCTTTTCATGGCCACCATACTAGGCCAAGCAAGGGCTTCTGTCTTTTGTATGGACTATAGATAAGCCTCTTGACTACTGTCCTAATACCCTCTCTGATGACCCTCACCCATCTGTTCTGCCTGAGATACCAGAGGGAACTTTCAAAACCCAAATCTATTCACTCCAGACTTTTCCATGGCTTTTCATTACTTTTAAGACTTCTTAACACGACCTTTGGAGCCTTCAGTGGTCTCCCCTGGCCTCCTCTTCTCATCACTGGGGCTGCAGTTCTTTAAAAAGGCCATGATTCCATCTGCCCCTGGCCTTTGCATTTGCTATTTCATATTGTGGAACACCACTGTCCTTCCGATACACTGGCCTCAGTGTTGCCTCTTCCTTGTAGCAAGTACCTTCATCAGAGATCTCTGAGGAACCAAGTCCCATCCTTTCCCAGCAGTCATCTGCAAGGCCATTTTCACAAAAGAGGGCAGGCACTTTATCCATTTTTGTTTCCCATTATAATCCCTGTGCCTGGTCCATGGTAGGTACCATGGTAGGTCCATTTTTAAAAAATATATTTGCATGATTAGTAACTTAGAGAGACACTACTGGTGAATACAGAAGTTCTGCAGATGACAGATATGCTGGAGGAAAGTGGTTTTGCAGATGACAGATATGCTAGAGGAAAGTGGTTAAATGTATGAATCACGGAGCTCAAATTCCACTTATTATTAATAGCTGTGAGACTTTGGATAAAATACTTAACCTCTCTGTACCTCAGTTTCCTCATAAAGTGGGGAAGGAGTTCCTACCCTCATAGAATGCTTGTTGATAAAGTATATAAACATATATAAAGTCTCCAAATAGTGTCTGGGACATAAAAAGTGCTACATAAGAATTTGCTGATATTATTAATAATATTTTAATTATTAGTATCTTTATCCTTACCCAAGGATACATATGTATTGATTTTAGAGAGAGAGAGGAGGGGGGAGAGAGAGAAAAAAAACATTGATATGAGAGAGAAACATCAAACAGTTGCCTACCGTCCATGCCCTTACTGGGATCAAACCTGAAACCTAGGTATGTGCCCCTCTGACTGGGGATTGAATCCCCAACATTTTTGGTGTATGGGATGTCACTCCAACCAACAGAACCCCCCGGCCAAGGCTTAGTAGGATATTTATTTCTATTTGATGAGTCAGCAGGGTGATTTTTTTCTGACTTCAGCCTAGGTAACACCAGCAGCCATGCTAAGTTCTTCCAAATTCTGGATGAAGAGATCCACTCCCTCACTCTACAGACCCCATGTCATCCCCAAAGCCCTTTCCGGCGGGCTGAAATTAGCTTTACAATGGTCCTTTGATAGGTTCCACAGAAACAACTCTGGGTTCATAATAATAGCCTTCTCCATCAACTCTGCTGCACCTTGGAGCTGACTGCAGGCTGCTGAGGGGCCATCAGCACCATGGCCAGTAGGCTAATAGAGGACTGGGTTTGTTTGCAGTGCAATTAAAATCCAGCCTCCCTGGAGAGCCTAATTCACCCTGTAGACTTTTTCCTCTTGGACACTATAGAAACACCAGTCCAGGTTGTTTCTAGTCCTCTTCATTCAATAGACACTTACCGAAAGTGCCAGGGACTGAAGTGCCAGGGACCGCCTTAGGGGCAGAAGCTAGAAGCCACCACTTGTCACAGGAGCCTGAGCTGTGGATCACAGTGTGAGGAGAAGCTTTCACTAATCTCCTGTATACTTATGAGAATCCACCCTGTTGTTATAAGGCTGCTCCACGGACAGCAAATTTCAGGGAAAGGCAGCTGAGGCCTTTTATTCCTTACATTTGTGCGCAGAATCATCATTCCCAAAGCATAGCTCTGATTCCAAACGCAACTGCAGGTCAAATTTCAGTATGGAAAACCCCTAATGCCTATGTAAGAGTAGAATTTTGTTGCTTGCAATGAGCAGGCCATTGTTTGGCTGGGCTTTAAATATCCTGTTGTCATATAAAGATTCTGTTGTGTTGGGATTCATCGTAATGGGATTTGACCTATAACTTAACTGACAATTAGCGAAGGGCCACTTATTATTTCCTGAATCCTCGTGCCAGAGGGTACTGGCGCCTGAGCCCGCTTTCTCCTAATGAGGCAATTAATACTGCAGCCCGCTCTGCCTAAAACACGTTTCACTGCTCCGCTCATCAGAAGGTAGGATGAATAATAAAAATTCAAAAGACAGCACATAAACATTAAAGTAAAGGGGAGAGAGGCTGTTGAAAAGACATCATTTTAATTCTCCTTTTATGTAATAAAAAGGGGTAGATCACAACTCAAGACAGTTTTTAAAAGTGTTATACACACCGGGTTCTCCTTGTACTGCATTACTTTCAAGCATGCTCTCATATTAACCCAGCGAGAGAACATGTATGTTATAATCAAAGATGCTGAGTCCTCCAGGTAACAAATCCAGTAGAGTGAGTCACTTAAGAGAGAAAAATATTCAAAAAGAGCAGCTAAAAAACTAGGCTTTGAAATACCAAGAAGGGTTTTAGCCATTTGGGTTGGTACCTGATATAAATGTTTGGAGTTGAAATAAAATAAAACCTCTACTCACCAACCTACAGGTCGTCATAAAAGTTTGTATACCTGAAGGAAATAGTGCATTCAGTGCCCTCTTTTCAGGTTAACAATTGGTCACAATGCCTTAAATTGAGAGGTATTTCAGCTAAAAATGTCAAGAGCGTACAGAAAAATATATTTGAAGATAACATTAACATACAGTTTAAAATTAGTTTATCTTGTTTCCCAATGTTTCAGACATTCTGTACATATTCAGGATCTTCAAAATAAAGACCAAATAATGAATGATAAAAAATATCCCCAACACTAGTATGACAAAGAAAATATAAATGCTAGAGATTTAAAAATGAATGAGCTACCCTAACTATCAAGATTTTAAACACATACATCTTTTAAGCTAGCAAATTTGAGGTAGTAAATCTACCACAATGAATTTATGTCATCAACTGACTTACATACACAAAGATACGTGCCTGATAATATACTTTGTATTATTCTTTGTAGCAGTAAAACCTTGGAAAAATCTAAATGTTCATCAACAAAAATCAGGATTCATCTATATGAAGGTAACAATACCGAATCATGATCATTTAATTCACAGAGAAATGTTCCTTCTTTCTCTGTTTTTTGGGGTGGTTTTTTTTTTGGTTCAAATGATGGTTTTGCTGTCCCTATGAAATAGACTTCAAATTTTCTTAGAAATTAGAAAGTTCTTTTCTGGTTTCTACTTTCCTCCCCATCCCCTTACTTGATCTTTGCCCCACTGTACCATTCCTTTCAGTCCATTTTGGACGACAAAAAAAATCTCATAATCCAAAAATTCTTAATAAAACAATGTGGAAATCACTGTGAAAACACAAAACAAGTGAAAAACATCAGATCAAAAATGTTTCTTAAAGGATGTGCAGCACATGCTGGCTATAAATATGTTCTTGATGGTCTTGAACTAGTAAGAAAAAAATTAAATCACTTCTTAGTTCTCCTGCACAAATAACTTGCAATCCTACAGACTTCCACTTCATTCTTTACTAGATTTTCAGATCACTTATTAAGAATTTTCTAAAATTCCTGTGTATAAATTACAGTGGGATTGCCTAGAGAAAAAAACTCCAGAATGATAGAGTGGGGATCGCCAAAAACCTATTCCTCCATAAAAGCAGAAAGAATGATGGCAAAAATGGTCCAAATTAATTTTTTCTGGAAATTAACCAAAGCCTGGAAACAACCAGGGGAGCATTTATTTGAGAAAAATAGCTGAATCTTGGTAACAACAGAAAGGTTTATGGCATTTTAACTTATACCATTATTCCCATCTTCCTCACCTCATTTCCTCAGTAGCCCTGAAAACAGCAGTCCTGCAAGAATGGTAAGTATAAAAATTAGCAACCTATCAGCCTATGGGGTGTGGAAGAACGGGCTTAGAGTTGCCAGAGTCTCATCCCAGAGACTTGTTACTACTTGACCAGTCTGCAAGTTCCCTGAGAAACCCCCATTAATAGGGCTTGTTTTCAGCTGACCCGAATCAGACCCGGCTCAGAGGGAAAAGCCCCATTCTTAGGTGTTTGTTGGAAGAAATTAGCAGCAATTGTTTAACATTACAAGTGTCTAAGGCAATAATATGACTTGGGAAAACAACAGGCTGTCCAAAAAAGAAAGAAAGAAAATTTTAATAATAAGATTAATATAGGGGACTTTAAAAAGCTCCAGTATATTCTTGGGGCTCTAGAAAGTCACAGGCATGTGAAGGTCTGTGCACACGCCCATGAAAAACTTAAGAGGGCTCTCTCACCTCTAGCTGACCTTGACAATTTGCACGAGCAGGAAGTGAAAGCCAATGTAGAGTAATATGCTACCTAAGTATTGAAGGTCACACCAATACACACACAAATTCCGTGAGCAAAGGGAAGACTTACTTGTCCTATGTATTTAAGAATACATCCATCCTAGTATTAGCAGGCCACTAAGGTAACTACTGATCAGATACCTTAGCAGACACACATGACAAAGAATACAGACATTATAGAATTCACCCAAAGAAGTCACTAAACAGACAACAATAGTACAACAAAACACCCCAGGGGATAGAGAAAGGTTTCCAGAGTTGCAGTGTTATTTCAAGTGCCCAGTTTCCATTCCAAATTATGTTGTATTAAAAGGAAGACAGTAGGCAGAGGGGAGAGGGGAGGGAATTTCAGGGGAAAAGAGGAAGGGTTTACAGGAACAATTATAAAGGACACATGGACAAAAACTAAGGAGGGTTGAAATAGGAGGGAGGTGGGGAGCACTGGGGGGGTGATCTGGGATGGGAGTAAAAAACAGAAAACTGTACTTGAACAACAATTAAATAAATTTAAAAACTGTTAAAAAAAGAAACAGGAAGGTATGGCTCATTTATAGGGAAAAAACATTCAGCAAAACTATACCCAAGGAAGCCTAAATATTGGCTTTATTTGATAAAAACCTTAAATCTACTATTATAAATATATTCAAAGAACTAATAGAAAACTTGTCTAAAAATATATAAAGTATAAAGCAAAGTGTGAAAACAATGTCTACTATGTAGAAAATATCAATAAAAGATAAAAATGAAAAAGCAAAACAAACCCCAAATACCAAATTAAAATCCTTGAGTTGAAAAGCATAATAACAAATAATAATTTCACTGCAGAGGTTAAGGAACAAATTTGAGCTGGAAAAGAAATAATCAGTGAGTTTGAAGAAAGACAAATTGAGATGATATAGTCTGAGGAATAAGAATAAAAAGAGAATCTGAAAAAAATAACAAAATCCTCAGAGACCTGGAGGACACCATCAACTATAATATAATAGGGATCCCAGAAGGAGGGGTAAAAAAGGATCAGAAAAAGTATGTAAAGAAATAATGGTCACAAACTTCCCAAAATTGATGGAAGGCATCTAAGAAGCGTAACAAATTCAAGTAGGGTAAATTCAGAAATATCTACTCCTAGGCACTACATAACCACACTGTCAAAAGTCAAAGACAAAGATACATAAAAGCAACAAGAAAAAAAGGTGGTTGGTTCTTCTTGTACAAGGGATCCTTAGTAATACGGAGAGCTGATTACTTGTCAGAAACCATGAGGGCCAGAAAACAGTGAAATGGCATATCCAAAGTACTGAAAGATAAGGACTGTCAGCCAAGACTCATCAAAGCTATCTATCAAAAACAAAGAAGAAATGTCGGTATTCTGAGACAAACAAACATTGAGAGCATCTGTTCCTAGCAGGCCTGCCCTGTAAGAAATGCTAAAGGGTCTCCTTGAGGTTGAGATGGGAAAATTTTAATTTGGACCATTCCCTTACAAAATACATAAAAATTAACTCAAAATGAATTAGAGACTAAGAGCTAAAACTGTAAAACTCTTAGAAGAAACAACAAGAATAAATCTTCATGACTTTGTATTAGACAATAATTTCTTAGGCATAAAACCAGAAGCACATATACTGAGAAAAAAATACATTGGACTTCATAAAAATGTAAAACGTTTATTCTTCAAAGGATTCTATCAAGAAATAAAAAATAACTCATAGAATGATAGAAAAATATTTGTAAAGCACATCTGATAAAGGACTTTTATTTAGAATTTATAAGGAATGATTAGAAGTCAACAATAAAAAGACAAATAATCCAAATTTAAAATGGACAAGATGGACAAGGATTTTAATAGATATTTCTGCCAAGGAGATATACGAATGGTCAATAAGCACATGGAAGGATGCTCAATATCATTAGTCGTTAGCAAAATACAAGTCAAAACCACAATGAGATACCATTTCACATACACCAGGATGGCTATAATAAATCAGACACCTGTTATAAAAGATGTAGAACATTGGAACTCTCATACATTGTTGGTGTGATTATAAATGCTGCAGTTTCTTTCGAAAACAATTTGGCCGTTCCTCAAAAAGTCAAAAAGAGGATTATCACATGACGCAGCAATTCCACTCCGAAGTATACCTCAAGAGAAATGAAAATGTATGCACACAAAAATCTTGCATGCAAATGTTCATAGCAGCCTATTCAAAACAAGCAACGAGTAGAAACAATCCAAATGCCTATCAACTGCCAAATGGAAAACAAAATGTGGTAAATTCATATAATGGAATACTCTTCAGCAATAAAATGAGATGAAATACTGATAAATGTTATAAAATAGCTGAACCTTAAAATTATGCAAAATGAAAGTAGTCAGCCATAAAAAACCCCAGATTGCATGATTCCATTTGTATAAAATGTCCAGAATAGGCAAACCTAGAGGCAGGCAATAGATCAGTGACCAGCAGCTTCAGAGGGCAGGGGCAATGGGAAATGGCTGCTAATGAGTATGAGGTTTCTCTTCGAAATGAGGTAGTGGTGTGGGTTGCACTACTCTGTAAATATGCTAGAACCCACTAACAAGTTAATTTAAAAGGAGGAAATTTTATGATATATGAATCAGAGGGTCAATAAAGTTGTTATTTTTTAAAGGCTGGTAGAAATAAGGAAAAAACAGATTGCCAGGATTCTGGACATTTATATGACACTTGGTAACACAAAACTTAGTAACTGCGTGACCCTTGCAAATTATTTCACCTCTCTGTGCCTCAGTATCCTCATTTGTAAAATGGGCATAATGATAGAAACTACTTAAAGATTAAGTGAATTAACTATTATTACTGGGGAGGGAAATTCAGGCTTTCTCTGACCTTAAGCAGAAGACAGGAGAAGAAGATGATGGAGCAGGTGGGTCTAGAATTAGAAAAAATAAAGTTGAGAATATAACTCATGAGTGCCCCTATTTTTTGTGCTGAGGGAAATGAATGGGGGGAAAGGATAGGAAAGATGAATCTCTTTGAAGTCACAATGGCAAAGACGACAAGTACAAGAAAGGCCATTGAGGTAGAAAACCAACTCTGTGTAGGGATACCATACACACGACACCTAGAATCAATGGCAGAAAACTGGATGACAAGACTTTTTCAGGGCTGTTGATTGCTTGGGGATGTGGGCAAAGAAAAATGGAGGAAGGGAGTGTGAGTTTGATCGGAAATGTCACTGAGGAATTGGCAATGAAGTCTCAATCAAGGAGAGAGGAAGGATGGGCTGATGATGAGGGGAAGAATTAATTTCCTGAAACTTCTCAAAAGAGATTGTTGGTCTGAAACAAAGCTTAGCCACACAACAGGAAGAAAGAAACTAGGATTCTTTAACCTAGAAATGAGAAAAATCAATGATGACATGTGTTCATTGTCTCATTTATTTTATTTCTTTCAACATTGTCTCCCTACACTCTTTTCTCCCCTGACTTTACTACTGTCAGATTCTCTTCTCGTTTAACTCGAATGGCCATCCCTAAATTTATTTGATCATAGATTCCTCTCTTTCCAGAGAAACTTTTCTAACCTCATTCAAAAGTGGGGCCCTGTGAAGCACACTCTGAGAAAAAGCAGCACCATCCATTATGCACAGATGGGCAACTAGAACCCCACAGAGGGTGAGTAAGGCAAAGACTCCATCGAGACATCCTGTTCTGTTCCCTTTTGTACTGCCAACACAGTGAATTTTTCCAGGCACCACTCACGTGAAATGTACTTCTATAGCTAACCACCAGACAAGGGGTCTCCAAAGGCATTTCCCTCAATGACATCAAAGCAGGCACGTGTAACAGATTAGCAAGGCGTCTGGGCATGCTAGCTATAAACATGAGATAGCATTACTTTGCAGCCCCGGTGTTCAACTCTGCGGTGATGAATGCCCTTTTCCTGTTGGTGGAAGTCTCCTCCAACAAACATCTAACCCACCTCTACAATTTTTCAGTACTTTCAATGGTTGGAAGTGTCTCATTGTGTTTTTTTAAGGCAAATCCTTGTTCTTCATAAAACTTCTATTTTGTATTTAGATCAATATTCTCTCCCCATTCCACCAGAACAGGTGGCAGAAAGAGTACAGTGGAGAAGAATGTGGTCTGCCTTTGAGTCTAAGCCTCCTCTTATCTACTCACTTTGTCCTCCAACTCCAGGGCAAGCAGGAAGTGTGGAGAACTGTCCGCGCCCTTGCAGAACTAGAAAGAAGCCTGGTTATTCCCTGACCACACTTCTCCTGGCTCTTTTGTGAAGGTTACATCAGGTACTAAGCTCCTGCTGCAGCTCTGCAGCCTGCAGACCAGAGAATACGGCCAGGCCCTGACTTGACTGGAGAGTACAGAGGGGATGGTGGGCAGCAGGGACATGTCCAGACTTTAAATACAACTCTCTTGGATGATCTCTCCTTTGGCCTTGGGAAGACACAGGGCTAAATGATTGTAATTTACTTTAAAATAAATCTGCATAATCAGGATGACATCATGTATGTGGTAGTCATTTTAGCCTTAATTTTAGGGGTTGCCAGCTAATACGCTACCAAGGAGAACCAGGAGGCCAGTTAGCAGCACATTGGAAAGGGCCACAATCCAGGTCAGCTACCACAGGTCCACTTCTCTTAGCTGAGCTGAATCAACAACCAGCAGTTGTTAATTGCGTCAGAGGCACCAAAACACGTTCATATTAGTGAAACTAATGACTTGTTAATTTGCATAATGGGTGTTAGAGACAGGGTGTCACTATTTAGGACATATGGAATGGCTAAAATAGTCTGGATACACTTCTCATCACTGCGTGAACTGAGGTTAAGAACACACTTGGGCTTGTACTCTGTACCTTTTATGCTGCTGCCCCTGACCTAGGTGCAGCCCCTGGTTTAGGAGATTTTCTGACTGAAGAGTCCAAACTAGAGGAGAGAATCTACCTCTGTGATGCTGGGATAACCTTAAACAAACCTTCACACAGGGTGTGGTAGAAACATCTAAAACAATGGTTCTCAACTTTGGCAGATCATGAACACTGCAAGGGGAGCTCTTAGAATCCCAATGGCCAGGCCTCACCCAGACCAACAATGTGGTGGAAGAAGGACCAGTACCCATAGGCCTGGAAGGGCCCCCAGGAATTCCAGCGTATAGCACCGCATGGCACAGCGTGCTGAGACTACGCCGGGCTTGCAGAATGTGTTTATGAACTGTTTTGAGCCTGCTCTGCTAATGAATATTCATTTAGTAAATGTCTGTATATGTGGGAGAATTTGGTCCCACGCCTGCTTTCATCAAAATCAAAGCAAAGTTATAGAAGAATAGCTAATACTCATCAACTCTAAATTCTTTGGCAGCTTCCAAATAAGTCTCGAGGGATCAAACTGGCTTTGGTCAGCTCATAACAAGGAAACAGCCCCCTATTTCCCTTATAAAAAGGGAAAGCAAATAATAGCTTTCGGTAAACACTCTTCTCCCTAAAAAGACCACCATTCTCACTTTCTAGTTTATCTGTTACATCAACTGGAGTTGGGATGAAGCCCTCAAGGCCTGATTTAATCTCATCTCTCCTTATTCTCCTTTGCTGTGAGTGTAGCTGTCCTATTTGTAACTGCCCGTTTATCTCACAGCCCCCTTCCGATGGATGCCTGTCTCTTGTATGTCACTTTTACCAACTGAAACAGCCCTTTGACACGCCCTGGATGACCCCATCTTCTGACGTTAGTATGTGGGTACTTGCATCCTCTGTCTCCACCCTAGGTCTTGGCAAAATTTGAGCACAGTAGGAAATGACTTCTACTATGCCCTGAACATCATTCTATTGTAAATATATAAACAAGTGGGCAACAAATGGGCATACACAGGTATGAAATTAGGGACCAAAGCTAATTATCTCAGAAAACGCCTTGATGCCTTTACAGTCAATGGTAAAAGGACGGGAGAAAGCTAGCAGTGCCACTCTAGTCGTTTCTCCTCAGTCCCTTAGCAAAGACGAGGTTGCTGAACACAGGGCTGATCTCCACACTAAGCCAACCTCCTCACTCGGGAAATCACCTATGTTATTACCACTTCAGGGCCCTATGCACTTTAAGAATAGGCATCCATCAGAAGAGGGCTGTGCAATAAATAGGCAGTTACAAATAGGACAGCCTACATTTAGAGGAAAGGAGAACAAGAAGAGATGAGATTAAATTTTCTGTGCTTTCGATCTTGCATGTCACTCTCACCAACTGAAATAGTTGACTGTGTCTTTTTTCCACCCACAGCATGTTTGCTCTGTTCTCCTATTAGAGGTTGTGGCTGAAGGGAACACTATGTGAACGAGAAGCACAAAACAGACTCTCATGTTACACTTCTTGAAAGAAAAAATATATCATGATTATTAGGGACCAAATTATGCCGCCCTACCCCGAAATTCATGTATTATAGCCTGAACCCCCATTGTAACTATATTGGGAGACAGGACCAATGAGGAGATAATATAGGTTAAGTGAGGTTATATAAGATTGGGGCCTAATCCCATAGGTCTGACTTTATTTTATTTTTTATATATATATTTTATTGATTATACCATTACAATTGTTCTATTCCCCCCTTCATTCCCCTCCACCCTGCACACCCCCTCCCCCACCATTCCCCCCCTTTAGTTTATGACCACATGTCTCAAGTTCTTTAGATTCTATATTTCCCCCACTATTCTTGCCCTCCCCCCTATCTATTTTCTACCTACTGTCTATGCTATTTTCTGTACCTTCTTTCCCCNTTCATTTTAATCTTGGCTAATGTAATTATGATGTGCCTTGGTGTGTTCCTTCTTGGGTCCAACTTCTTTGGGACTCTCTGAGCTTCCTGGATTTCCTGGAAGTCTATTTCCTTTCCCAGACTAGGGAAGTTCTCCTTTATTATTTGTTCAAATACGTTTTCCACTTGTGGCTGTTTCTTTTCCCCTTCTGGTACCCCTATAATTTGGATGTTGGAACGTTTAAAGTTATCCTGGAGATTCCTAAGCCTCTCCTCATTTTTTTGAATTCTTGTTTCTTCATTCTTTTCTGGTTGGATGTTTCATTCTTCCTTCTGGTCCACTCCATTGATTTGAGTCCCAGTTTCTTTTCCATCACTATTGGTTTCCTGTGCATTTCCCTTCATTTCAATTAGTTTAGCCTTCATATGTTCCTCTAATTTGTGACTATAATCAACCAGTTCTGTGAGCATCCTGATGACCAGTGTTTTGAATTGTGCATCTGAGAGGTTCGCTATTTCTTTTTCGCTTAGAGTTATTGGCTCTGGGGCTTTGAGTTCTTCTTGTGCCATATTTTGGACTGTTTGTGCCTGTTATGTATGAGGAGCAGAGCCCTAGGTGTTCACCAGGGTGGGGCAACTCAGTCGCTGGGTTGTGTCACTGTACGTGGGGGCGGGGTCAAAGAAGAGCAATGGCGGTCTCATCTGCTACCTCCCACTGTGGCCCTGCCACCACAGCTGCCACCACAGCTGCCACCATCGCCAGGGTTCTCGAGTTCCGTCCCACTGCATGGAAACATGCGACCACGGTCAGCCTTCCACCACTGGGTTCACCCACTGGGGCCTTCAAGGTCTGTCTCACTGCTCACTCTGCTGGTTTATCGGCACACGTGAATGTGCAATCGTGGTTGGTCTGCCTTGCACCCTCACTGGGTCTGCACTGCCACTCCAGCTGCCTGCACACTGCTACCCCAGCTGTCTGCTCACCTGGGTGGGGGGATCCTTCCTGCCAGACCCTGCTCTGCTGCTGGCTCCGCCCCTCTTACCAGTCCCAGTTGAACGGTTTGTTGTTGTTGGACTTCCATATAGTTCAGTTTTCTGTTCTTTGGCTGCGTCTTTGTTTACTAAACCTTTGTTGTATTCAAACTTGGTTGTGGGAGAAGGCACAGTGTTTCCACCCATGCCTCCATCTTGGCAGAAGTCCCCAGAGGTCTGACTTTAGAAGAGAAAGAGATACCACACACACAGGGGAGGCCAGGAGAGGACATGACAAGAAAGTGGCTGTCTACAAGCCAAGAAGAGAGCTCCCCAGAAACTAACCCTGCTGGCACCCTGATCTTAAACTTTCATCCCCTAGAACTGTGAGAAGAAAATTTGTGTTTTTCATGTCACCCAGTCTATGGTATTTTATTATGGCCAGCAGAGCTGACAAATACAATGATTTGAAATTGCTTCTAAAGTATTAAAGAGAAGTGGGTCCCCATTCCATCAGGTAGAGTTCTACTACAGCATGGAGGCATGTCTCTATCCAAATGGGGGTGGGGTGGGCAGGAACTGAAATATAAAGCCCAACTATGTGTCATCAAAGAGCAAGTACTGAATGGAAAGTCCGAGCCAGTTAGTTTTTTGCTGACCATTCAGGACTCAGAGTGAAAGCGGAGCTCAGGCCAATGCACGTAGCACAGTTTTAAGCATCACCAAAAAACCTGGAGATAAAAGCTTCCAACTGGTTGTAGAAATGCCAATTTCTTCTGCTTTTTGCACTGGAGCAAGTGAACATTACAATGTCTGAAAGGGAAGTTTCGATCTGTGCATGTTTGGGTTGGAAAAAGGAACTTTGGAGAAAACAATCCCTGAAAATTTCAAAGTAAAATCATCAAGTAAAGACTAACTCAGAGTGAGCTGTTTTGACTCTGAAATGAATGTAACAATATCTGAATTCCTGAAGTTTGGTTAAGAGCTAAACAGACTTTACTAAATGCAAGCTACATTTTTCCTTCTCTCTTGAAACAAAAGCATAACTAGTTAATGATGCTCAGTCTCAATGTATGAAGTGCATGAAATACTTTTTAAAATACCCTTTAAAGAGAAATCCTAAGTTGCTAAATAACGTCTTGGTTAAATAAGAGTTTTCTATTAATGTTGCATTATTTTTCAATTTCACTCTATCCAGTCACCAAATTGAGGCCGTGCAAATCTATCGGTACAAGTATTGTTCAGTTCTCTGATTGAAACAACAATCAACCATCACTCTTCTGAGCTACACCCCTTTCCAGTGAAAATAACAACTGCCCCAACAAATTGCTCTTGCTTGTTAGTCATCAGGGTGCAGGACTAAAGAGTCACCTGGATACCAGTTGTTGGAATGTACATACTCCATTTGTGAGGGCAGCAAAACGGACAGAGCTGGGATGGTGTACTTCTTGGGTTCTACTCGTAGACCAGGGACTGGTCTATGGATAGACTCTTGACCCAAGTGGCCCAATGAGAGTCATCCTGGGACTATTGTTGAAACTTTGGGACAGTCTCATTTTCTCTTTGTAGAGGTTGGCATACTGGTTGGATAAAGCCTAGATTTGCTAGGGTCAAATCCCACCTAAGAATGATGCCAACTGGGAGGGAATCCAAGCCTGAGAGATGGAGAGCATCTGAGGTCTGGTTTTATTGGTTAAGCTCCTAGATCTTGTCCTGCTGAAGTTAATCTGCCACTTACTTCTACTGGCAATCGATGTTCCTTTTTTTGGTTGAAACAAGTTTCAGTTGAACCTTTGCCACTAATAACCCAAAGTTCTGATTAATATAAGTCCCTAACACATAGTGGTCTAATAATAAAGGTATATGTCAGCTACTTACTGGGAAAATGACAGAATGAGCAAGCTGCTTTGGGCTCAGATAACATAGGTTCAAACCCTAGCTCTGCTGGGTGTCTTTAAGTAGAACCCAATCTCTTGGCCTCTGCTCTTAAATATAAAATAGATATTTAAAATATCCATTAGGGGGAGGGCTGGGAGGTGGGCTGGGATGGGAGTAAAAGGCAGAAAATGGTACTTGAACAACAATTGAAATAAAAAAATATCCACCCTGGCTGGTGTAGCTCAGTGGATTGAGCGCGGGCCTGTGAACCAGAGGATCGTGGTTCGATTCCCAGTCAGGGCACATGCCTGGGTTGCAGGCCAGTTCCCAGCAGGGATGCATTATAGGCAACCATACATTGATATTTCTCTCCCTCTCTCCTTCCCTTCCCCTCTAAAGATGAATAAATTTTAAAAAATCAAAAAAAATCCATTGGGCCACTTACATCAATTAAATGAGAAACATAGGTGAAAGTAGGCTGTCAACTATGCCAACCATCTCTGTATTTTATTTGGTGGTTTAGAAGTTGTTCCTAACACCTATTCCCTTTTCTGTTCTAAGTAGATCATAAACTTCTTACCTGGAAAGCGGGAAAGAGTAGACGATAGTTTTCTAAGTGTGGTCTGGGAACTCCCAGGGACCTCCAAAATCTTTCTAGTGAGCCCATGTGGTAACAAATATTTTCATAATAACACTAAAGATATCATTCATCATTTTCACTCTCATTCTCTAATGGATGTTCAGTGAAGTTTTCCATAGACTAAGTGATTTCTGGTATCACAACAAACTGAATGCAAAAGCAGATATTATCCAGCTGTCTTCAATTAAGCCAGACATTAAAATTTTGAAAAACAATGTCATTGAGCACACAATTTTTTTGTGTTCTTTGGAAAGTATAGTATTTATGTTAACATGTAATGTGTTTATTTTTATGTTTTAAATAAATCAATTTTTTAATTCCTAATTTAATTTTGATTATGCTAAATATAACTATAACTCACATAAACAAGAGCTGTTTCAAGAGACTAAAGGGGTCTTGCCCTGGCCAGGTGGCTCACTTGGTCGGAGCATTGTTCCATACACCAGAATGTTGCAGGTTTGGTCCCTGGTCAGGGCACAGACCTGGGTTGCAGGCTCAATCCCTGGTCAAAGCACGCAGATGTTTCTCTCTCACATTGATGCTTCTCTCTCTTTCTCCCTTTCTCTCTAAAATTAATAAACACATCCTTGGGTGAGGATTTTTTTAAAAAGTGAGACTCTATAGGTCTTAAGAAAAAACATTTTGAAAACTCATGAATTTAAAAGTGTGGATTTTGGATCCAAACTAGATGGTTTAAACTTTAGTTATACTACTTATCCACTTACTGAGAGAGGAAAGTTACTTAATGTTTATTTATTGGCCTCAGTTTTCTCATCTGTAAATAAACATAATTATACTACCTACCTCCCAAGGTTATTATAAGGATTAAAGGAGTTATAAATGTAAATGCTTATGTCAATGCCTAGTATACAGTGATTTCTCAAAAAAAACCCCACAAACTTAGTAACTATAGTCATTATCATAGTTTAAAATATAGCCTAGGGAAAAAACTAATTCCACAAAGCTCTGCAATATGTATATGGTTTTCTGTAACAGTTCCTTTCAGCAGAATAATTATGAATATTTACTATGTATCAAAAACTGTGCATTTAAATATAAAAATAGATTGTGCCTCAGGGAACTTACAACTTAATAATAGGAATACCAAGTAATTATATAGCTGATGCTTTGTACCAGGCAGTGGTCCCTGACTGTTCAATTCCATCCATAGAGGTAGGTCCTCTTGATTTCTGCATTTTACAGATGCAGTCTGTGGCTGACACAGATGTAATAATTTGCTCCAAATAACACAGTTAATAAGTGGGCATATATCAACTGAAATCTGCAGGTGCCAGCCTACAAAGCCCTTGCTCCTTACCCTGAAGAATCTCTATTTGGAGGCTAAAACCCCAAAAGTTTATGTCAAAGGTTACCTTCAAAGGAAAATAGAAGTATGCCCTCACTCCAGAAAAGCCTGGAGAAATCACAATATTGGGTTTCCTTGCAATATTGAAGGCTTTGGAGACATAAAGAATATAATTACTCTTGTTATGGGTTGGGGTATAGGACAGTATCATAAATGTCATTCTTTAAAAAGCACAGGAATGAGCTATATTATTCTATATTTTTAAGAGGGGTACCTGATTTTGAGGGGCATTACCTGCTTTCAAACAATGACCATGAAAGAAAAAGCTTTTCTCAGACAACAGTAGAGATAAGAACCACCAAATAATAGATGGAAATGTTGCACACAATTTGTAGTTTAAATTATAAGCTGTTCCCTCTTACTATACAGTCTTTCAGAGAAAAGGAAATGTGCCCCAGGGGAATGAATACTAGCTAAAGCCAGCCAAAAATATGGCCTTTAGGAACAGAAACCATAAAGCAGGTATTATTTTTAGCAATTTCTCATTATTTGTATTGGGAAGGTGTTTTTTCCCTCCGCCCCACCCCCGCTTCTTTTTCTCCAAAGATTCATTTTCAGATTAGTCGCAGAGGTCTGGCAAATTGCTGGGAAGGTGAAGGTACTCCCCAGCTGTCTTCCAGGGCAAGGCTCCAAAGCTTTTCAGGGAAAATGATGCCACCCTTGCCTAGAAATCTGTGCAAGCTGCAGAGTTTAAGCGAAGCAGAGAGCGGAGACCATGGGGAAACGGACCCTTGCCATTTAGCTGACCTTGGAACAGAATGTCTCTGTGCTAAAGGGAGGAGTTGCCTAGGAAGTGATGGAAAGACTGGCACAAACTCCCCTGGACAAAGAAAGGATGGAATTTTAAAAAGAAAGCAAAGGGAAAAAATGTGGATTAAGAATATGTGTCAGCATCATAAGAAGGAAAAAGTTAAAGAATCCCCATGAAAGCGTTGAGCATAGGTTATAAAGAAAATGAGATTATTGTGGTATTATGCTAAAAAGAGCCCCTCTCTGCGATACGGTGCAGTCACTGTGGGAACAGAATGGCAGTTCCTCAAACAATTAAACACAGACTTACCAGACGATCCAGAAATTCCACTTTTGGGTATATAACCAAAATAACTGAAAGAAGGGAGTCGAACAGATATCTGTACGCCCATGTTCTTACAGCATTATTCACAATAGCCAGAAGATGAAAGCAACCCACTGGAAGGTGTATGGATAAACAAAATGTGGGGGGGGGGGTGTATATACATATATATATATAAAACACATGTGTATATCTATATCTACATCTATATCTATCACACAAAGAAATATTAGTCAGCCTTAAAAAGAAAAAAAATTCTGACCCTTGCAACAACATAGATGGATACTCAGGACATTATGCTAAGGGAGATGAGCCAGTCACAAAAGGACAAACACTGCATCATTCCATGCAGATGAAGTATCTGGATAGGTTATACCTCGATTAACCAAATTCACAGGGACAGAAAGTAGAATGGTGGTTAGCAGGGACTGGAGTGAGGAGGGGAGAAGAGGAGGGATTGTTCTGTGGGGAGGAAGTTCAGTTTGGGGAGGTAAACACAGCCCTGGAGGTAGGGGGAGGTGATGGCTATGTAACACTGTGAAGACACTCAAGCCACTAAACTGTACACTTAGCAACTGTTAAAATACTACATTTTATATTACATATATTTAATCAAGAAAAAGCAAACTGACACAAACTCAAAACACAAATGCAGCTCCCTTCCCCATCCTTGTTTTTTTTTCAATATCACACAGCTGCGCCTGCCACCAAGGGGCAGAGTCAATTTCCCCGGCCTTTGCAAATGAGCTAGGACGAGCTTTTACCATGGAATGCGGGGGAGTCACCTTGCAGGTTGTGGCAGCTGAGGCCTTGAGAAACCACGGAGCTTCCAATTCACTCAGGGAACCCAGCCACCATGTAAAGAAATCCAGTCTATCTGGCTGGAGAAAGAAGCCACCTAGAGAGAAAGACCCTGTACAAAAAGGGGCCACACGAGGAAAACTAAGGCACCCAGGCCCACGGTCAGCTAATCATGTGAGTGAGGCCATCATGGTTTCTTCAGAATCAGCTGAGCTGCCCCTTGAGCAGCACCATGTGGAGCAGAGACAGGCCACACACGCGGAGCCCTGCCCAAATCCCTGACACAGAGGCAAACCCAGATCATTTGTTCTAGGCCATTGTATTTTGAGGCGTTTTTTTCCACAGCAAAAGACCACTGAAACAATCATGCAAATCTATACCATACTCTTAAAGAACTTCCTCTCATCTTCTTCTATTATTACTAATTACAATCAAGTCCTCATTAAAGAAATATTTGCTGAGTGCCTACTATGTGGCAGGACTCTTCCTGGTACTTGAGATCAGTCACCGAGTGAAACCAAGGCCCCTGCCCTCAAAGACCTTTCATTTTAAAAGGAGGAAATGAGAGTAAATGAGCATAATTAATAATAAATTAGACAATATGTCACAAAGTGCCATGTGATGGGCAAGGAAAGGGCAGAGTAGACTGCTGGGGACAGCCTCAGAGGGGCAGGAAGATAGGCCTTGCTTCCTACTGAGCCTGCACAAACTCTTTTTCTGTGAAAACATAATCATCTTTTCTACCCTATGTGTTTTGTTAGCTGACCTTTTCTGATGATGCCTCGGTTTTAATTATGTGTAATCAATGTGCTAATGGAAATAAATGCAGGCAATTCATTTCATTATCTTGATTTCAGAAAAAAAACTGTATGTTCTCTCATACTGCTACCACTATTTATAAAAAATAAAGAAAGAATAAAAACTTTATCTGCAGGCAAAACCTTGAGGAAAGACCTGGAGATGCAAAAATTTCTGAATACCCATCCCAAATGTAAAAAGACATCCGTGAGTTTTCTGTAGTCTTTATGCTGAACTTGCATACAATAGAGCCACTTCATAATGCTGAATGATAAATAGCAAGTGATATTCAGAGCAAATGATAAGTCTCTCTGAAAGAGATTTTTATTGCTCACACTCACTTTATCAGCTTCACACAAATTTGTGTTAAGACCATATGCTCTGGTGCCAGGGGCACTTTGGTTGAAGTCCAAGTTCCACCACCTGCAACCTGGTTGCCTTGCTCCTTAAGCCTCAGTTCCTTGGTCAATAAAATGGGGATAATTATACCAAGCCTCACAAAAGGAATGATTAAATGAAATTATGCACAACCTAAAATATTTAGCCAGTGGCTACAAAATAATAAGCATTAGATGAATGTTATCAATTATCAATCATTATTTTTCAGAAGGTATCCTCAGGTATAAACACCACAAAAACAGGTTAACAGTCAACTCTTGACTGTATCACTGTGGAATTATTCATCATTGGACATTTCACATGTGTTTGTATGTCCTACTAGAAGATGAATGCCAAAGTACTCTGGAACCAGATTCAAAAAGGTTCATGCTTACATGTACATCCCTGTTCTAAGCCCATTTTGAAGCTAGACATAAGTGAACTTTTAATGGTGCATGACCCTGGTGCAGAACCAGTCAGAAGTGTGACCACCCTCTGAAAGCAGCAAGCTGAAAGCAGCAAGTGGAAAACGACACTCTCCTCAATACATGCTCCTACCTGGAATCATCCTAAGATTGAACCCTAGAGTTTCCCTTCCTATTGAAATAGAGTATTTCTAACTCTGGATCAGCAATTTAATGACAAATGTTGCAGATTTTGTCTTTTTGAGGGGGAGTGGCTAAGAGGAGTGCTGGCTGCCATTTGAACTCCTTCCTACATTTGAAGAATTCTTGACTTATAAATGGAAGATAGTGTCTACCTCAAACCAAGAGGGTGAAAAGTCAACACCTCACTCACTGGCTCCCCTGGAGGCTGGAGCGTGAACATGAGCCAGTCCTGACCGACCACACATACTTGTCCAGAGCCTAGAATCTGGATGTAAAGACACAAAAGGAACAGGAATGGGGGTGGTGCGAGTCTTTCAACCAGCTACAAAAGCTGCAACATGGGCTTTAAGGGGTGGCAGGGCAGAAGGCAGCATACAGAGGCATGCGAGCTGAAGCCCCTACCATGTGTGCTTTTGGCAGCTGTGTCCATGTGGACCCACTTGGTGGGGGAGGGGGGATGCTTCTGGTTGTCTGACTCAGAAAAGTGCTTCCCTTTGATCTGTCTGTGCTCAGAGGCTGGCTCTCCAGACTCCTTGGGGATTCCTGATAACCTTTGAAAACAATTCTCCTTGCTTAAATCAGCCTGAGCTCTGAGTTGGTACTTATAACTAGGAACCCTAGTGGATAGAAAATTCTAAAATGGCTACCACTGGGTGAATCTGACCAGGTGCCAGGCACAGGACAAAGTGGTTTGTGCACATTATTGCAGGCCCCTGTGGTACAAAAATCAGTAAGCCACTAGGCCATACTCTAACTCCTTCCTATCCTTGTTATTTTGATCTTTAATTTAAAATTTTTATTGAGCATCTATTATATGGGAGGCATTGAGACATAGCAGTGATCAAAACAGGCAAAAACCTGTGTCTTTTTTAAAAAGATTGTATTTATTTCTCTCTAAAGGGGAAGGAAAGGAGAGAAGGAGAGAAATATCAATGCATGGTTGCCTCTCATGCATCCCCTGCTGGGAAGTGGCCTGCAACCCAGGCATGTGCCCTGACTGATAATAGAACCTCGATCCTTTGGTTCACATGCCCACATTCAATCCACTGAGCTACACCAGCCAGGGCCAAACCTGTGTCTTAATAGAAGTTACAATCTAGGTCTTTGCTACAGATTGGATGTTTGTTCCTCTCCAACTTCATATATTAAAATCCTAAACTCCAGGGTGATTTAGGGGGGTTTGGAGTGTGGGACCTCTGAGAAGTGATTAGGTCATGAGGGTAGAACCCTCATGAATGGAATTAGTGTTCTCATTAAAAAAAAGACCTCAGATGGGCTCACAGCAAGAAGACTGCTGTCTATGCCTAGAAATAGTTCACCAGACACCGAATCTGCTGGCACCTCACCTTGAACTTCCCAGCCTCCAGGACTGTAAGAAACAAATGTTTGTTAAATGTTTTTAAGCTACCTAGTCTACATTGTTGTTATAGCAGCCCAAATGAACTAAGGTGGTCTTACATTCTTGATTCTTAATTCTTATTTTTCTGGCTGGTTTTCTTTAATGATCCTGTGTTCTCCATTTTCAAGTCCAGCAAAACAACTTAATTATTTCCATCTAACCCTGTCATTCTAGTTCAATGGTAAAAGCCCATACCAGCATGGTGTGTATGCAGCAAACACAGAGCTACTTTTAGCCACTGCTGATCCATCTCAGAACCTGCAGGTAGGCTCAGAAGCTTTTCAAAAGACCTCCAAGGGCAGCCACAGCTCAGTGATCAAACCTACCAAGACAGATAAATCCATGTGCCTTCTGTATTACTGTTCTATTGCTGCTCTAAAAATCCCTACAAACTTAGCAGCTTAAAACATGTATTACCTCACAGTTCTATAGGTTAGAAGTGCAGGGGGCTTTGCCGAGTTCTCAGGGTCCACAAATCTGAATCAGGTGTTGGTGGGCTAGCCCCTTATCTAGAGTCTCTGGGATAGAATCTATTGCAACCTGTTCAGGTTGTTGGCAGACTTTACTTCCTTATAGTTGCAGACCAGGATGACCCCCCTTTTGCCATACAACATAACATAATCACGGGAATAACATCAAGGGACAAAGGTCATGGAAGCCATCTGACAATTTCTGCTTACAACACCACTCTAAGCCTAGGTCTATGTATACTTATAATTTTAAACAGTCTGGACAGAGTCAGTTTCACTGGGAAGGTGACATGAAGGACATAAGCAAACAAGCTACATGGATGTCCCAGGGAATATCCACAGTTGGAGTTATAAATGCAAGGTGAGGGACCAAAGTCTGTCACATTCTACAATTTCGGTCAACACATTAAATAAGGGTGTAAGAAGCTCAAAGAAACACCTCAATATAAGAAACACCTAAGAGCCTCTGGCTTGTAGGTATAAAAATGGAAATTAAGAAGCTGACTTTCCTAGGGGGGCACCCCCTCTGGCTGGAAGGGTGCAGATCTAGCAGAGAAGAACAGCTCAACAAACATTTGTTCAACAAAAACATTAATACGTACTTAGGCCTCCAGCGTGGGGCTTTGGCATGCGGCCGTTATCACAGACTTTCTACGTTCGGACTGAAGGACTCCCACCAGCACGGCACAAGGCACTGAGAAACCAGGTGCCTTTCACTTACGTGGCAGAGGTCTTAAGCTCTCCTTTCTTATCCTTTCCTTATCAACTAGTACCTGTGGCACTTTGGATAATTAACACAAGACTCAGTTTTATCATCGGTATTTCTTCCTATAGTTAGCTACTGAGCAGATTAATGATACAAAAAAAATGCCCAATAATAGTGTCCAGTGCCCAGTAAGTAATCAATAAATGGTCGGCTGTTATTATCATCGACATTCCTATTAATAAAAATAGCTTCTGGTCGTAGGCACCAGGAACTTCCCTCTCAGCCTCGATCTCATGCACGGCTCTATTTCTCTCTCAGACATAGGAAAAGTCGCATTTAGTACATAGACCCAAAAAAGTACTGGGGATGATTTCATAAGAAGGCCAGCTAGTAACACTGCTGTCCTTAAGTTTGACTTCTTTCTCCTGGAACTAAATGTGCTAATTCTCTTTATCTCCCTTCCCACCACCACTCAGCAAGCAGACCCTCCACTGACCTGTCTGAGTGACTCACACAGTTTGCTGTGTGGTGCATCTGGAGTTTCTCAGAATCCTGCTTTCTCCCAAACCTAAGCATATTTGTGTCATCAGCAAATTTCACCAGCTTGCCAGTGAGAGAGATGATATTTACATACGCACAGCTCCAGGCAGCAGTGACCATGCCAGAGAATTTCTAATGAGAAAGGTGTTGGCCCCCTTGGAAATAAATATTTGACAGCTGGAAAGTTCCAGAAGACAGTTAATCATTTTAACCCATTCTCAGCCATTTACCTTCTTCATCTGTTTCTTGCCTTCCACTTTTTTTGCTTATAGATCTGCAAACAACTACTGTGGTTTCTAGAGGGCCAGCAGAGGAAGATAAAAGAAGGAAGGTGGTAAATGGACCATGTGACAAGGTTTGTTCCAAGACTGGTGGCTGTTTGCAGAGGGGAAATAGCAGAATGCCTTGTTCTCCAGAGTATAGGGCAGCACAGACCATAATTTACAAAGATGCATGGATCCAGGGTAGGGCTGCCTGTGTCTGCCCAGCCTCCTTTGTCTCTTCTGGAAAGAGCAGCCTATTTCCCTTGATAGCAGGCTCCCTCTTCAGTTGAGAATATCAATCAAATTCCATCCCTACTCCCATCCTCTCCCAGGCCCTGGTGAAGCCCATTTAGCTTTTCATTCCCATGACTGAGAATTTTCTGCAGAGAAGCACAAGATGGAAGAAGTGTACCATCAGATGTTGGTTCCCGGTTCCCTTGATCCTTAGGTCCTATTTTCCCGAGGTCTGCTTTTTTCTGTTTTGCCTTAGAATCTGGGAGACACTCTAGATCCCTCTTTTTTCCCTAAACTTAGCACACTTTCTCTTGCTCGCAATCAAAGAATAGAAATGATATCAGCTCTAAATGTAGCCTTCCCATGGAGAGAGCACCAGTTCAGAAAAGCAATACATTGACATGCCTGCATTTACTAGGTGTACACTGTTATTTATTGCAGGCGAGGAGCTATTTTCAATACAGCAGTAAAATTGGCACTTGGGGTATTTCGGGTTAATAATTCCCATTTCTCCTGCCAGGTACTAGGGAAGAGAGGGAGTGAGGGGGAGGCAGAAGGGCACAGATGTAACCAGTAGACCAGCCCTCTGGTGGGATTAATTACGCAAGGCTAGTGGATTTTATCAGCAGAAGGGAAAGGAGAAAATCTGAAAAAGAGATATATGTCAAAACTGTCTAGAGACGAATTTGTAAGAGTAGAATAATGGAGACATCTTAGTCAGGGGTTAGGTATAAAGCAAAAAATAATAATAAAGACTCACGGTTAACTCATCTCTCGAATTACTAAAGAGTTACAACATAAGTGATGATCCCATACAGGGAGATGTTAATATACATGTATTACATAGACTAAAATGTATATAGTGTGTAATAAGAGTATATATGCAAAGTATAACTTTATATGGTTAATCACATAAGGAAGTGAACCTGAAATCGCAGAACCTGAAACATGAAATCACTGTGTGTGAGAAGCCAACACTATAAGAAGCAGGTGGGTTCTATAAAAGCAGAGGCCCGACTCCTATCTCATGTAAGCGGGGCACAGATGGAGGAAAGGGAGGGCAGAAATACCTGAAGCACTTCAAGCGTTATTTGTATTTTGGAAAGGGAGTTGATGTCCAAGTACCAGTCAATGCAAGTTTTTCTAATACAATGCCTACAACCTCAGGAGGCCATTTACTTTACCAAGGGAACCTGGCTGCAATTGGTAAGCTACTACTGGTATGGACAGACTGGAACCCAGCAAGCCTTCAGAGGCTGGACTTCCCCCAGGCCTTGAACACTGACATACAGAGTAACCTAAAGTTCTTTAGTTGTTTTTGCCTCCTCTAATAAAATACAAATACAACTCTATAACATTTTGACTAGATACTACATTACACAATTTACAGGCAGAGATAAATACAAAAATGCAGGTATAAAGATGCAACTTAATGGTCATAGAATCACAAAATAATTTAGACATGAAAGAGGCCTTAAAGATAATCCAATTTAATTTTTTAAACTATAATGCCGAGGTCTTCCGCCAAGATGGAGGCATAGGTGGAAACACTGTGCCTTCTCCCACAACCAAGTTTGAATACAACAAAGGTTTGGAGAAACAAAGACACAACCAAAGGACAGAAAATTGAATTATATGGAAGTCCGACTACATCTAACCGTTCAACAGGGATGGTAAGAGGGGCGGAGCCAGCAGCGAGCAGGGTCGGGCAGGGCAGGTCCCCCGACCCAGGAGTGCAGGCAGCCCGGAACCAGTTGGGGTGCGGGGCAGACTGACCGGGGTCGCACATTCGCACACAGTGAGACGGACCACGCAGGCCCCAGGGGGCGAGGGCTGACGGCGGTGGCACACTCGCGTGCAGTGGGACAAAACGCGTGGGCCCGGTGACAGGTGGGCGGCAGACCGGACGCCAAGGTCCCTCTTTGACCCCGCCCCCACATGTAGTGTTGCAATCCAGCAACTTGGTTGCCCGCCCCCACATACAACGTCACAACCCAGCGACTTAGTTGCCCTGTTCTAGTGAACACTTTAGGGCTCTGATCCTGCTATGGAACAGGCACGAACAGCCCAAAAGATGGCACAAAAACTCAAAGTCCCAGAGCCAATAACTCTAAGCGACCGAGAAATTACCAGCCTCTCAGAAGCACAATTCAAGACACTATTTATCAGGATGCTCACAGAACTGGTAGATTATAGTTACAAATTAGAGGAACATAGTCACAAATTAGAGGAACATATGAAGGCTAAACTAATTGAAATGAAGGGAGATGTCCAGGAAACCAATAGCAATGGAAAGGAAACTGGGACTCAAATCAATGGAATGGACCAGAAGGAAGAACAAAACATCCCACCAGAAAGGAATGAAGAAATGAGAATTCAAAAAAATGAGGAGAGGCTTAGGAACCTCCAGGATATCTTTAAACATTCCAACATCTCGATTATAGGGGTACCAGAAGGGGGAAAGAAATAGCCACGAGTGGAAAACTTATTTGAACAAATAATAAAGGAGAACTTCCCCAGTCTGGCAAAGGAAATAGACTTCCAGGAAATCCAGGAAGCTCAGAGAGTCCCAAAGAAGTTGGACCCAAGAAGGAACACACCAAGGCACATCATAATTACATTAGCCAAGACCAAAATGAAGGAGAGAATCCTAGAAGCAGCAAGGGATAAGGGGACAGTCACCTACAAAGGAGTACCCATCAGACTGTCAGCGGATTTCTCAAAAGAGACCTTACAGGCAAGAAGGGGCTGGAAAGAAGTATTCCAAGTCATGAAATCCAAAGACCTACAGCCAAGATTGCTTTATCCAGCAAAACTTTCATTTAGAATGGAAGGACAGATAAAGTGCTTCTCAGATAAGGTCAAGTTCAAGGAGTTCATCATCACCAAGCCCTTATTATATGAAATGCTAAAGGGACTTATATAAGAAAAAGAAGATGAAAAATATGAACAGTGAAAGGACAGCAAACACACAGTTATTAACAACCACACCTAAAACAAAAGCAAACCAAGAGGACAGCTAGATCAGGAGTGGAACCATAGAAATGAAGAACACATGGAGGGTTAGAAACAGGGGAGTGGGAGGGGGAGAAGGGGGGAGAAGGCACAGAAAATAGCATAGATGGTAGGTAGAAAATAGATAGGGGGAGGGCGAGAATAGTTGGGGAAATATAGAATCCAAAGAACTTGAGACATGTGGTTATAAACTAAGGGGGGGGAGAATGGTGGGGAAGGGAGGGTGTGGGTGGAGGGGAATGAAGGGGGGGAATAGAACAACTGTAATGGTATAATCAATAAAATATATTTAAAAAAACTATAATGCCTAGTACATAGTAAACATTAAGAAATGCCCATTGAGAGGACTTATAACTTAATTTCTTTAATGGGGAAACAACAGTGATTAAAATGATTCTTGAGTTCATGGTAATATTCAAAAAAAAGGAGGAAAGGAAGAGAAAGAAAGGAAATTTTTTTAAAGTATGAAACAATAAAAGGTAAAGCTCTTTTTGACAAAATAATGCCATCTAAGAAATGGAGAACGAATAATAAAATTTTAAAATCAACATTTTGCAACCCTCTGTAATGACTGATTCAAGCCAGGAATTCGACAACAACTGGGTGGGAGGTTTTGGGGAACAAGATATTTGTGCAGATTATTTATGAACTATACTGGGAAAGACTCACCTCTACAATGGTGAGATCTGACAGACATGCCCTTAATCAAGTGCTCAAACTAAGCACCACCAGTTATGGGACAAATTGACATTGTATGCTTCCAAATGTGATGAAAAGAAGGTACACAACATCAGCCATGCAATATTCTTGCCAAAAAAACCAAAAAGAATAGTATATCCTAATTTCAACTGCAAGGAAACAATCGGAGAAATCCAGAGTATGAGTCATTCTACAGGATAACTAGCTTGGACTCTTAAAAAATTATCAATGTCACAAAAGAAAAAAAAGGGTGGGGAAATTTTTTAGCTTGTAGGAGATTAAAAGACAAGACAAAGACATGTAACTTGTAAATCTTGAATGGATACTGTATATTTTTTAAGGCAAGAAAGAACAATGGGGTGGGGATTACTGGAGAAATTTGAATGCTGACTAGATATTAGATATTATTAAATTAATATGACATTTCTTGGATATGATAATGTTATGATAGTTATATAGGAGTATATCCTGGTTTATAGCCTCTGTATGCTAATGTTCTTTGAGATGAGGGTCATTATATCTGCAAATTACTTTCAAGGGATTCAGCTCTGAGAAAGTATACACACACACACACAGAACAAGAAAGAAAATGTAGCAAAATGTTAATAAATGGTGAATCTAAATTAAAATTTATGGGGAGAGAAAGTGGATTAGAGGTTGCAAGAGGCCTGGATGAAGAACAGAATGGAGAGTCACTGCTAATAGGTATGGGGTTTCCAATAGGGGCAATGAAATGTTCTAAATTAGATTCTAGCGAGAGTTTCACAACCCTTTCAATACACTAAAAACCAAAGAACTATATACTTGCAGTGAATAAATTGTATAGTATGTAAATTATATATCAATAAAGCCACCTTAAGTGCATCTGTGTACACACACAAATTATGACCCCAAAAAGTGTTTGCAGGCAGCTTTCCCCCTAGTCTTTAATCTACATAGTATGCGATTTCTTTGTGTCTGCTGCAACTCAAAGGTGAAGTCCTTAGTTTCCTCTGGCTAAGTGAACAAAGGAAAAATACAGGATGTGTACTTTGCCTTCTTCTCAGCATCAGTTAGTACTAAGACACTCTGAACTCCATCCTCCCACACCAGGAACGTAAGCACTGACTGATCAGCTGGTACTAAACTGTCCCTGGGCAATGATCACATATACAGAACCAGGCTCCAAACTGCTATGTGAGGCAGTCTGCTTCTGAAGCATCTGCTTTCTTAGATGAATTGGGAGTTTCAAAATCAGGAAAGAAAGAACCAGGTTCTTAAAGGGACAGACAGTGCTTTATGTGCTAAGAAGGAGAAAGAAGGAAAGGGAAAGAAGAAAGCAAAGGGACAGGCAGGAAGGAGGAGACAGTTGTATAAAAAAGGCAGAAGCAGCCGTGTGATGTTTTAGCCCCTCTAGCAATCTGTCCTCCTTCTGTAGACAGCTGATTTCCTGTGGGGAATCACTCTTCTCTGTGCTCTGGTCCACTTGGGGGGTAATGATGCTCAGTTCCAGAGGAGGCCCCATGACCTGGTCTAGGCCAGTCTGGGCCTTCATTGCCTTTGCTGCAGCGACTGGTCCAGGAAAGGGCACAGGGTCTAACTGGACCAATGAGATTCAGGCTCAGATTTCTGTTGGAAGTTCTGAGAAGAAAAAGAGTCTGTGAAGATTTTAAACCAAGAGTAGCTGGCAGCAATATAGCCACCACAAGTGGAATAATTTGCCAGAAAATGGAAGAGATCCTCATATCATATGGGACCTTCAGCTAGAGGACAGTTGGAGCTGCTGAATCAGTGATTCTGTCCACCACCATCCCTTTTTTTCTATTAACCCAGTTTGAAATAGCATTCTGCTTGTCATGTACACAATTCTGCTTAATGTGAAGGAGCTCAATAGCATTCCTCCAGTGGTTGTCCCAACAGCACCCAATAACAGGAAACCCTATCTGTGATGGTTAAGTTCATGGGTCAACTCAGTTAGGCATGGTATGCACATATTTGGTCAAACACAATCCTATATCTTTTTACAAAGGTATCTTAGATTTTTAGTAAAGCAAATTACCCTCCATAATGTGGTTATATCTCATGCAATCAATTGAAGGCTACTAGAAAAGACTGCCCTCCCTGGAAGAAGAGGGAATTCTGCCAGCAGATGCCTTCAGGCTCTTAACTGTAACTCTTCCTTGGGTCTCCAGCCTGCCAGCCTACCCTGCGGAGTTTTGACTGGCCAGCCTCCGCAACTGCCTGAATCATGTCCTTAAAGTAAATCTGTAAATCTAAGTCGATTTCTCACTAGACATATAGATGGACAGACAGACAGATAGATAGGTAGCTATCGATAAGTCTCTTCCTTAATATATGACCAAATGGCGACCCTAGGGCAATGTATTGGCTTTCGGAATTTTAGGTGGGAAGAACATCGTGTTAATACCCTTTCACCTACTTTCCCTCCAGTTTGAACAATAATCATACCCACTGCACACCAGGTTCTATACAACATCCTTTGCTCCCATCAACTTAATTACTTAATATACCATTCCCATTTTACAGAGAGGTTAGGTGATTTGTTCAAAAGCAAAATGCTAGGAATTGGGAGACCCAAGAATCCAGTTCAGGTCTCCCTTGATCCCTCCACCCCAAAGACCTCAACTGCTACACAAGCTGCCTATTTTCTGGGAGGAAACTCCTGAGGTTGCTTTTTTTTCTTTCTCACAGTTTGGGCAGCAGACTGGGTGGTTCTGGTGTGTGTGAGTCACTGAGTCACAGCTACAGTCCCTGTCCTGGGAGAGAAGGATCCAAGCTCCAATTCCCAAAGCGCCGCCCTGGCTCCCTGGCTTGGGTTAATAGACTCATACCTCTCCACCTTTTCTCGGTCAGGGCTTTACTTTCTAGAAGGCCTTTTCTGTCAACCGCAGCTTTAGGGTAACGTGGAGAGCAAGCAGCCAGAATGGAGAGAGAAGAAACTGGCAACAGATCTCAAGGTATAGGTAGAGGCCTTAAGACTCAGTGGGGCCAGAATAGCAGGCATACTTCTCCGCATGATGGGAGGAGAGTTGCTTGTGAATGTCTGCCATTTATATCCCACTTCCATGACATTTGCCATATCCATGGTGCCTTTAATATTATTTATTCAACGTAGTTTTAACTGGTTCCTTGTTTGATAAAATAAATCTATTTGAATGGGGAGTTTTATATGATACTTATATATGAAAATTATTTTTACTTGCCATAAATAGAAAATATCTTGGAAAATACAATTTAAAACATATTCGATATTACTAGACGCAATTTATCCATCAAAGGCCATGAGTCTGTGGCTAACTCTCATTCTGTTTAAGAAAAAAAGATTACAAGTAATAGAGAGGTGCTGAAGACATAAGGCAGTGACCTTGAGTCATTAGACCAGACTAAATGCTATGTCATTTGAAAAAATTAGGGAGTACATGAAGCACCCTAGGTCAGCAAACCTTTACTGAACATCTCCTTTGGGTCAGAATCTGTGCTGGCTATCCCTGATAGACTATTTTAACAAGAGTTCTCCCAGAAATAGTTAAATAAAAAAATTGCCATTTAATTCACTTATTGCTTCAATATAAAGAAAATGTATTTCCAGATGTTCCTATTTTTAAGCGTCACTATATATAAGTATAGGCTGTCCTAATTTGTTTATGCCAGCCTTCAAAATACATCTTCAACGAATGTAGCTAAAGTATTTAATCTTAAAAATTGTTAAACTGGACTTTTGTTTGGAAAAAAAAGAGAAAAAAAAGACCTACCAACACCAACTCAGACTTTCCCCTCTTGAAATCCAGTTAGGTTTGTGAGAATTAAAATTAACTTTTCACTACATGCTTTATTTTTACTTAATGCAGAATCTTTATAATAACTAAAGCCATCTTCCTCACCACCTGGAAAAATCTCAATGTCATATAAAATTATTTATAAACTGCATCTCTCCCATTCTGGGGAACACAGGTGAAAAGAAAACAAATACCTCACTTGGATTCCTGTTCTGCCAGTCACCCGTTGTGTGGCTTTAGGCAAATTCTTTAATCTTTCTGAATTGCCAGTTCTTCACCTTCAAAGTGAGTATCACAATATTAAATTTGTAGAGCTGTTAGGAAATAGAAGAGGATAAAATATGCCAAGGACCTAGTTTAGTGCTTCATACACAGTAGGCACATAATACGTATTACTGTTCTTCCATGGGTGGGAGTGGTGGAGGTGGGAGTCACTGCCGACACTGAGAAAGCTGCTTCATGTCAGGGAGGACAACCTAAATGCCTGAGGGGCCAAGCAAGTCACATGCCAAAGGGCAGCCTGTTACCCAATGAGATGGAGACCCAGCTAAGGTTGCATCTAAAACAGGCAGCTGCCCCCTCAGTTCCAGATGACTATAGCCATTTTAACAGCAAGTAATGTTTGTTAACCTAGTATTCTAAAGACTTTCCATATACTAACTCATTTAATACTCCTAACCCTAGGAGGAAGTTCCTATTATCATCCTCATGTTACAAATGAGCACACTGAGGCACAGTGAGATTAGGTAACTTGTCTAACACCACATAGCTAGGAAGTGGCAAGTTCAGACTGAACAGACTTAGGCATTGTGTTCTCAAAGCCAGTCACTCTCTCTAAACTCTAAGGGTGGTGACTATCAAGCTTTAAGATACATTAGAATCACCTGGAGGACTTGTTAAAATAAAAATCGCAGGTGATTCAACGGGTCAGGAGATGGGAAGGGCCAAAAATTTGCATTGCTAGTGATTCTCAGGTGATGCTGATTCTGTTGATCCAAGGAGCACACTTTGAGAACCATTGTTAGTTAGTCTATTCTTCCTCTCCTGAGGCTGGTCTCAAGTTCCAGACTTTCTAACTGGATTTCAAGAGAAGCTAGAAATGTGGTCTTCTGTATGAAAGCTCACCATATTTAAATGGCCACTAATTCAATAGTTTTAATAATACTGTACAAGTCAACAACAACAAAAAATAAACTGGCAAGCCAAATTTGGCCTCTAGGCTGTTGCCTTGTGATTTCTGCTTTATGTATCCAAAGCATTTTAACACATTTATGCAACAAATGTGTATGGAGCAATTGCTGTACACCAGGGGCCATTATGGGAGCTGAGCATAGACAGATAAGCAAGAGAAACGAAAATGTCTCTCTTTGCAAAGCTTACAGTTGGTGTGAGGAACTGCAGGAGAATGGAAAGGATAAAAAAACTAAATAATCAAAAACATCTTTCCAGCTATGTCGAGCTTTAAAAAAACCAAAACCAAAAACAGGGTAATGGGCTGAGAGATTTCCTTGGTTATTTACAACCCTATAAGGAGGAAAGGAAGTATAATAAGCCTCTACCATACATGGGAAACAGACAGGGAAGAGGTGAATTATGCACAGTGTCCAATGTCCCTCAGGCAGTGGAGGTCAGGGAGAACCATACCACTGCCCAACTTCCCTGCCAATACCAATTCCATGACATCACTCTCTCTCCTGCAGATTACTTGCCTCATTCCAAAGTGTGGAAGGTCAAACTGCCAGTATTTGCAGTCTGCCTCTGCAGGTGAAATTTAGCTCTAATTGTCTAATTGCTACTCTGGCAACGGCTGCCAGGGATTCATTTTAGAACTCGGCACAGGTGCGCTCTGTGGCTGATGTTGTTTTCAAGGACGAAAGGAATTTGGGAACCTGGTGTCTTCTGCTTCAAGAGTTAAAATGAAGTTATTTTCCCCCCAATCAACTTATGTTATCTCATTTCAATTTTCCAGAGTGTCTTCTCATCATAAATTAAACTGGGTTGCCAAGTCCCAGAGCAACAAAAATGGAAAGGAATCTGGGAGGAGGGAAAGAAAAAGTTTTAGAGCTTATTAAAAAAACTGTTCCTGTGTCCTTGAAGTACAGTCATTATATAAGGGAGCTGTATGTGGTGATAATAATGAAAATGATGGGGATGATGAAAATCAGGATGGTGATGTGGTAATAAAAATAATAATGAAAGTAATGATGCTGACCCTGTCCGGCCCTTACCAAATACTCACTGTTAAAGCCCCAGGAATCTATTCTGGGGTGGCTAAGGAGCCCTAGGCCTATTTTACATAATAAAAGACAGATTTTTTAAAAAGTATAAGTGAATTCTTTAAAATAGTTGCTGTGTTCTTGATTCCAGCATTTAACTCAATTTTGACAGACACCGCTTTCTAAAAACACTTACAAGACAGATATGCTGACTTTATGTGTGTGCTTTAATTACTTCCAAGTCGGCACTAAAGAGATGATCTGTAGCCAGTGGCATGTGCCTTTATGAAATTGACACTGAATGAAAACATCAAGGCAGACAGAGTTGACAAAGAGATGTAAATTAACTCCAGAGCCCTACTACATCATGGCCCCGTTCAGAAATCAGCACAGGTCAAACCTCGGTCCTTCTAACAAAGCATGCGAAGGTCCTGGTGTAGAGAAGCAATTCACCAAAACCCTAAGCTATATACCTGGCCATTTGTCACAAAGAGCTGTGTTCTCTCATTATTTCATGGGTAGAGAGGCAGAATTCAGTTTGAGTATTAGTTGCAGTTACCAAGTCTGAAGCCCTCAGGTCTTACATTCCTAACCTGTGGAACGGAGAGATGAGTATATTCCTAGCTGTCCTACCTACCCTCAGGCTGCCACGGAATAGAATGCAAATCCACCCGTAGACTGAAGGGACCATCAAACAAAAGCCAGGGTGTTAATGTCACCATCTTCTCCCCAACTGGCCCTGTGAGCTACTTGTGTACAAAGAAACACCATCTTGCATTTCTTTATACCTCCCTCTTAACACATCTTTTTTGTACTTCTCATTGCATTATTACCACATGATAATGTCAACCCCAGAGTAGAGACTTTGTGGGGGTTGCCGTTTTTCACAAACCCTTGTCCCTCACAAAAGAGTTCACCTAAGGTTTCTTCCGTCAACACATTTTGAAAAATGATCAGATTGCTGCAAAAGTAGAAAGATACTATGTCAGTTCTAGAATAGAAATAGTACCCCTTTTGCTGAGCTCTTTGTATTTATTTTCTCATTTCATTCTCCCAGTAGCCTTTCAAGATTGGTATAACCAGCATCATTTTGGGGTGAGGAAGCTGAGACTCAGACAGTTTTATTAACTTGTCCAATTTCATACAACCAATAAGCAGCAGAAGAAATGTATGTATTTATTTATTTATTTTTAGAGAGAGGGGAAGGGAAGGAGAAAGAGAGGGAGTGAAACATCAGTGTGTGGTTGCCTCTCACATGGCCCGCACCGGGGACCGGGCCTGCAACCCAGGCATGTGCCCTGACTGGGAATCAAACCGCAACCCTTTGGTTCACAGCTTGCACTCAATCCACTGAGCTACACCAGCCAGGGCAGAAGGAAAATTTATCCTGGATCTGCCCAGTAGCAAAGCTCCTGTATCCTTCTGCTGGTTGTGCAAAGCTTGGTGCCCAATGGACATAGCCATGGTTCTGAATGCCCATTATACTTTAAGTAGCTCTCAACACACCCGTACAGATAATAAATAGCTCAGTCTTCCTTTAAATATTTCCTTCAGTATTCCTCTTACCAAAAAGAAATGATCTTTCTTTTGGACATGTACTCAAAATATACTACAAATCTCAATCCTATAAGTACACTAGAAACCTTTCCCACTTATTCTTCAAACTATAGAGCTTTATGTGCAGGGGCATGGATGGTGAAGATCATTGCACAGTGGCACCTTCAGCCAGGACAATGATTCTACAACTTAATCTAGCTTGCCTCAATGAGCATACACCAGAAGGAGCTTGATAAAAAGGTAGATTTCCAGGCTCCTTGCCACCCCTTTAGGGTTCGACTTTAGAGAGGAGCCCAGGAATCTAAGTTTCCATAAACTCCCTGGTTCTTCAGACACAGGTGGATCTTAGACCATACTTTGCATTCCACAGGTCCAGACAGGGCAGGAATTGGGGACCAAGATCCTAGTTCAGTGGCATGTTTGTCATTGGGCCTTTGACAGCTCAACCAACCTCTTTGCATTTCTGTGTAGAAAAGCAACCCTTCCCCCCTTCCTTTGGGGGGTAACTGAGCCGAATTTGCCTCAGAACTTCATGATAGGTGACATGATATTTTGGTACTTGGTCACTGTGTCAACTATATTCACTGGGATGTCCATAGCCTTTTCATTTTTAACTGCAGAACAAGCTGCAGATGGAAGGCTAAGACTGGACATTATAAGGAAGCTTGGCCCACTCCAGCATTTGCAGAATGCACCTCCAACCACAGTCATTCTTGGAAGACAGAGCGTCCAGCAAGGACTGCATGCCTAGCTAATCCCCTTCTCCTGATGTCTAAGTGACTGCAAGAGATATCTTTCTTGGCAAATACATGTCACTAAGAGGGCAGTACAAAGGCTGTTTGCCAATTAGGGTGCCTTAAGACTTCATACATCACACACACACACATATAATCCTTCAAGATTGGCAGTGAAAGAAGAGCTCCTTGAAACTATAGTTTCCCAGTCCTACTTGTGGATTAGAATGAACTCTGAGCTGTAAAAATATATACATTTTTGTGCCCCTACCCAGAGACTTAGATCTCAAAGGTCTAGAGTGGGACCTCAGCATTGGTACTTTTAAACTGAAAACACTGCCTTCCAAGACCTTCAAGTGCCCATCACCATCCTGACATTAAGGAGGACTGACCCTTTTCTCCTCCAACAAATGACCCTTCCCTTAGCTGGAGTGCAACTCAAGCCCAACTAGAACTAGGATGTTAGGCTAGTGGTTTCCATAGTTAGTGAAAATATTAGAGTTTATCTTTACGTTGGCTTTCACTTGAAACTTGGAGTAAAATTTACAGATATTTAATACATGGCTTTACAGCGGGGCCCTCGCTTGATTTTGCCATCAAATGATAATGTAGCATGGACAGCACCCTCAGAGAAGGCTAGGAATATTAAGTGGGGACAGTTGACATTGGGGATACTGAGGATTAAATTTAGCATAATGTGATATTATTGAGTTTGCCAGGTTAAATGGATTTATGAAATTGTGGACATTTGCTATTACTTGAGCTAACTTTTACAAATGACCTAATCAGATTACTACAAACAATTCACAGAGTGTAACTGTCTAATGTAAACACAAGAAATTGAGAAAATAGATGATTTATGGGCCCCTTTGATGCCACAGTTATGGGCCCCTTTGACACCCCTCATGTTATGGGCCCCTTTGATGCCACAGTATAAAGCAAATACAACAACAAGGAGAACCAACCATAATTCATTAAAAAATCAAAATGGTTGAGTATGGATTTTGCAAACAATTATTAACTATGAATCTTGATATATGTATAAATAATGCTTTGGAATACAGATAATCTTCACTTTGCACAAATAATACTTTGGAATACAGACAGTCATCACTTTGCACAATTCCTTACACAAATTTCAGTTACTCTAGTTTATTGAAATAACACCGGTCTATCATCATAGTTCAAATTTTAGCTTCCAATGCATATGAACTGTGAGTCATTTTCATAAGTACATACATGACTTTCAGTTTGCAAATCACTATGTAAATAACTGAGGCACATTATGACCAGTGACCACTCATGCCACTTCTGTCAAAGTCTGTCAGGGACTACTCACTGAACATCTGTTATCAGTTCATGCACACACAGCAAAGCATGAGAGGCTGCCCTGTGACATTTCACAAATGGGTGATCTGGCCCCCGACAGTAAAGAAACCAAAAGTGATCATGATGGGAGTGAAATTCAAATAAAATATAAATAGAATTACAGAAGAAATAGCTGAACACAGAGTCAAGAGATTCTGGATATGCACCCAGAGGAATTTAATGAAGGCAAACTTAACACATAGAGAGAAGAAGTTGTGACGAAAAAAAAGAATAAAGATGCATGTCACAGGGAAGTGACACATGACAAAAAGTGCCCACTAAAGGCAATCTCAGAGACACTTGATAGCCATGAAACATAAAAAGGAAACTGATCCCCACTTGGAAAGAATTATGATGATTTGCCATGTTTAGAAAAGATGCTTGCTCTGGGTCACAGCTATGAAAAGGGGACAAGAATCACCATTCAAACTACTCTTCAAAAGTGTTTTATAAAGAAATAAAACATTTTAATCCCCAATGTTTCCAATGTTTTAAACCACAGTGGACTAAATAAATACTAGTTTTACTTTTTTTCTTATTTCCCTATGCATTTAAAATTAACAGTATGAGAGTTTTACTGTTTTGAAAAAAATTTTACAGGTCACAGTACAATTGTAATTTTTCCCACAACTTACTAAGATTGCTTTGCAAAGTTTCAGCTTACATGGCTATTTTTACAGCCCCATACTGCTGTGCAAAGCAAGTACTGCCTGTTTTAGCTAATCACAGGAGTATATGTGTATAACTTATTGATAACTTAATATACACACTTTGGCAGCCTGTGTTGAAACATTTTCTACAGTGAGAGTGTGCAATTAAAAGAGTCTGGAGACCTCTGGTACAGACAATGCTTATCAGAGAAGGCAGCATGGCAAAAGGAAAATGACCACATTAACCCGAATAATCCAAGTCTCACAGTGTAGTTTTCTCATCTCCCACTTGATGTAAGACTTGCCTCCCAACCTCCAGCCCGTCTCCAAGTGTCTGAAGCCACCTTGAACACCTTTTATCTGGGCATGGCCTCTAGGACTTCTACTACCTTACTCCACTGAGGTGGTTCTCAGAGTGGCATCAGTCAGGAGCTTGTTAGAAATGCATAATTTCAAGCCCCATTCAGGCCCACTGAACTAGAATCTGCATTTTAATAAGATCCCCAAGTGATTCTTATGCTCTAAACTTTGAGACATACTACCCTCGATTTCATGTTCAAGCCTAAAAGGCAATTCAAGGGCCAGGCAGAGAGAGGGCTTCCCTATGTCATATATCTAAGGATTGAAGCCTATCTATCACTGAAGTCTATATTTTATTTAAGGACATACTGCTTCTCTAGGTGACTGAAATCACTCATGAAAACAATAGCAATAATAACAGCAGCAACAGCAAACATTAATCAAGCACTGTCTCTTGCTAGACAGTGTGATTAACTACCTATATTATCTCATGTAATAGTCACATGATCTATAAAGCAGGAATAATTATACTATTCCCAACACACCACACATACAGTAGCAAAGTTGCACAGAACCTAGGTGATGATGGACGTAAATAAGAATTGAAGCTGCCTGTATATAGGAGCCTGGGGTGTATGTGTGTGAGAGAGAGAGAGAGAGAAAGAGTGAGTGAGTGAGAGAGAGAGAGAGAAAGAGAGAGAGAGAGAGACTGCTTTAATCATGGTGGGAAGTCAGCTGTGTATCCTGAACTCCCCATTTTCTTTAGGCTGTCTCTGAACTATTTCCCTGAGTTAGCTGAGTTAGCCTTCGGCTAACAATTTAGGACCAACTGAAATTTGGGGCATAGGTCAACTGGCTGTTTTGCAGAAATGGAAAAATTTCATACAGAAATTTAAGGGACCCAGAATAGCCAAAACAATCTTGAAAAAGAAGAGCAAAGTTGGAAGACTTGAATGCCCTCATTTCTAAACTTACTATAAGGTTGTGACAATAAGGACATTGTGGTACTGACGTAAGAATAGACATATAGAGTAACTGCACAGAATTGCAACCCCATAAATAAACTCATGTATTTATTGTCAAGTAAATTTTGGAAAAGAGTGCAAAGGCAATTCAATAAGGAAAATAATAGTCTTTGCAACAAACAGTCCTGGGAGGACTGGATAGTCCCATGTCAAATAAAGAAGTTGAACCTCTTCTTTGTACCATACACAAAAATTAACTGAAAGTGGATCATAGATCTAAATGTAATATCTAAAACAATAAAATTCCTAGAGGAAAATGTAAGATTAAATCTTCATAATCTTGGGATAGGCAATGGTTTCTTATACATAAGACCCCAAATCACAAGAGACAAAAGGAAAATATAGATAACTTGATCATCACAGTTAAAACATTCATGTTATAAAAGATACCATCAAGAAAGTAAAAAGAAAATTGATAGAATAAAAGAAAATATCTGCAATGCACAATGTCTCACAGGGACTTGTATTTAGATATACAAAGGATGCTTAAAACTCAACAATCGAAAGACCAATAGCAATTAAAAATGGGTGAAGGATCTGAATGAACATTTCTCAATAGCCCATAAGCACATGAAAAGATATTCAACACCATTAGCCATCAGGCAAATCAAAACCACATGAGACAGCACTCCACCCACCCCCACTAGGGCTGTTATAAGGTTGAAAATGACAGGTATTGGTGAGGATGTAGAGAGATGGTAACCTTTAAATGCTGTTAATGGGAATGTAAAAAGATACTTCTATTTAGGATAGTTTGACCATTTCTCAAAATGTTATAGGTGGAGTTACTATCTGATTCAGCAATTCTACTCTCAGCTACATACCAAAAAGAAAAGAAAACATATGCCCATACAAAAACCTGTACTTGAATTCCTATAGCATTATTCAGAATAGCTAACGTGGAAATTATTCAAATAGCCACCAACATTTGAATAAAGAAAGTGTGATATATCCATACAATGGAAGGTTATGCAGCAATAAAAAAGTGTAAAGTACTGATAATTGCTATAACATAGATGAACCTTGAAACATAAAGCTAAATGAAAGATGCCAGTCATAAAAAAGCACATATTGTTTGATTCCATTTGTATGAAATATCTAGAATAAGTAACTCCACTGGGACAGAGTGTAGATTAGGGATTGCCTAGTGCTGGAAATGAGAGAGTTGAGGGGAAATAAGGAGTGACTGCTGATGAAGATGGGTTTTTTACTGACGTAAAGAAAATGTTCTGGAATTAGATAGGTAGTAGTGATAGCTGCATAACTCAGTGACTGTACTAATGACCACTAAACTGTACACTTTATATGACTAAACTATACAGTTTATGCCTTATATCTCAATAAAGCTGTCGAAAAATAGGAGACCTCGGGCCACTCCCATAACTGATCCACCCCAAGAACAGCTCTAAGATTCAGGTCAGAGGCTGGTGCTCAGCTGCTCCCTTAAGCCTGGCCCAGTCCTACTTCTGCAGTTAAAAAGAGAAATATTTTTTATTTTCAAGGAATAATGAACATGATGATGGCTAGCCAGGCAGTAAGGTCTCTGCAGGTCCTGGGTTATAATTAACATAGTCCCCAACTCACAAGGCAGCCTTCCTTGGCAGTTTTCAATACTCTGCACAGAAAAGTCAAGTTTCTAGTTTGGGACTCCTCTCACTGGAGGCAGGGTGGCCAGCAAGAGGACTAAGTTCAAGTCTTGGCCTCTAAATAAGAATAATAGAGCTAAGGAAAGATGGGTGGAATGGGGGATGCGATTGTTAATTCCGTACAAGTGTGAACTGCATTTCTCTCCTCAACTAATTAGATTTTCATTTTAATTAAGCTGACTCCATCTGCTGTCTCTTCTTAAATCCATAAACTAACAGAACTTTCTACCCGACCAGGCTTGGAAAGCAAAGAATTTAGAGAAGTTAGAGTTTGAAAGGGGCTAATTTGTGTTATTAATAATTCAATTAGCTGAGATATTATGGGCAATCTACATTTCAATTATGATACCAACCCCTGCAGTGAGCCTAGGAAAGAGGAGCACTCCAGGAAAATGCTAGGAATGATGTTCCATATACTCCCAAGATTCCAGAGACTTCAAGTCACCAGGAGAAGCCAGACAGAAATCTAAATGCATGACTCAAAGTGCTTAATTCCCATTGGTGTTGCTTTGGAAGAGAGAAGACTCAAATATCAAGTTTAACATAAATAAGTCTGTTCCCTGCATACTTTTCAAACCTGAAATGCTGAAAGTTCTTTCCAAACTTTTAGCTAAAAGAGGAAAAAAGGTTAATTGCTCTGACCCCCTAAAAGAGTACTGCAGACTAGCAAATATGTACACACGTAAACATTCACACACAAAGCATCTTGCTTTGTTTGGAGTGGTTCAAGTTTCTCATCAGGAATCTGGAAAGCTCACTGGCTGGGTCCTGTAGTCATTCCCAACTCCACAGCCTTCCTCCCTCATACTTTCAGCCAGTAAGTAATTTAAATCAATGTGGATTCAAAGTGCAGTAGTCAATTTGTAAAAAACCAAGTTCTGGAGAGGGTCACTAATATAAACAGGGACAATCTCCATAAACTATGAAAAAAGGGGGACAAAATTTGTTATACAATGTGCTTTTATCTGCTCCCCCCTCCCATTTTTTTCAGGACAACTCTAAATTTCTGTGGCTCTTAAAGGTTAAATGAAGATATAGACCTCAAAATGAGGCCTAAAGGGAAAAGAGGAATATTCTTCCTCCTCCAACTCCAGGTAGCGCTCTGAATAAACTTCCTAATCCTGCTGTTTCTGGGCCAACCACCCCCACTCTTCTGTATTCCCTTCCTAAGAACCAACTGTATCTCAGCCTGTTCTTTCTTGGCTATGCCAGAAGGGAGCCCTCCTGCATGCCTGGGACCACCCACAGACTCCTGGCACTCTTTGGACAGAAGAGTCCCAACTGCTCCTGTTTCCAAAAGTGATTGAGTCACCTTGGTTCAAGCATCCAGATCTCAGCAATAGTTACATCCCTACCCCCACCCCAACTGCCTTACATGGCAAGAGTTTGGGTGGAATCTGGAACAGGGGTGTCCAAGCAGCAGATGTTTGACCAATGCTTGGCTGGCTACAGTGTAACTATCTAGAGAGGTTTATAAAACACACAGATTTCCAGGGCCTACCCCCAGGAGTTCTGATAGGTACTGCATAGTACCTATCTGATAGATAGATCAGATAGGTTCTGATAGATCCTGCCTAGATCCTGTGAGAATCTGCATTTTCACACTTTCTAGGGAGTATAGATGGACAGCCATGTTTGAGGACCACTGCCCTGGAACCAAGATACTAAAATCAAGGCCTTCGAAGAAGTTAGATGAGAAAGACACTTGGGAAAAGGCATGTTCGAGAGGATTCTTTCTGAGTGCCGACTGAAAGAAGAACTACTTGCATCAATGGAGTTGGTCAGAATTAGTTTTTGTTTTACTTTAAGTAAAACCGTAAACTTCAGTAAAACTTTCAAAGGTTTACTCTGGAAGTGAATAGACTTGTTCTCTAGTTCCACCTCTGAGATGGCCAGACACAACATCCAGCTCCCCCTCTGTGACTTAGGAACTAGGAAATCTTGGAAAGCACCTTCCAAACTGGGAAGCCTGAGCCTCAGTTTCCTAAAGTGATAACAGAGATGGTGAGGCTGAGGGTGTTAGCTGTGATCACTAACAATTATGTCACGTGCACTTTGTGCTGAAATTGGTTCAGAGGGGAACTGTGGGAGTGAAGTGAGGTATTTCATGTAACACACAGGGCGTACAACCATGTACATTATTAGAGAATAGCTATTGTTATGGTTTTATGGCCTTACTTGGTCAGAAAGATAACTGCCTTTACTGTCACTTCAAACAGGACTAAAAACATCTCACTTGCCCCCAGCCAACAGCTTCTTGGCCATCCAGGAAGTCCCCTCTCCCATGCCACCCTCGACTCAGTTTCTAATGGTCCCCTCTGACATACACTATAAGGTTCTGACACAAAGGCCCTGGTTAAAATAAAACTAGTATTCCCCTGAAGCAAAAACACTTCCCTGTTAGACATCCATACTTCAAATGCAGTTTATTTTTCAGAGCAATTAATATCAGGTTCTTAAAGGGTTTAGGACAAAAAAAAATGTTAAGGAAAAGCAGAAGTCAAGCCTATAAACCCAGGTAAAATTCGTATATCCTTTCAAGTTAAGGATGCTTATGTTAGGATCAGAAACACCATGGGAAAACTAATATAATGCATGCACTCTCTCTCTATGTCTCTCTGGAAAATTCTTTGTGGGCAAACACACACACAAGTATTCAGTATGTTATTCCAGAGGATTTGCCCCACTGAACGCCATCAGCAGTAATACCCATTGAAAATTGTGCGCTCTAAGTTAATACCCATCATGGTTGGCAAATTCTTTCTGTAAAGAGCTGGATTGTAAATATTTTTGGCTTTGCAGGTCATGTGGATTCTGTCTCAGCTCCTTGACTCTGCCCTTGCAGAGGGAAAGCAGCTATAGACAGCAGCTGAACAAATCACATGGCTGTGTTCCAATAAAACTTTATTTACAGAAATAGCAGTAAGCCAAATTTGGCTTGTAGTTTGCCGACCCTTGCTTTAGAGCTTTGTTAAGCCAAAGTGGGTCAAACCCAGTCAGGGAACAGGTAGGATTAGAGCCCTCCATGGGTGCCCTTTGACAGGTAGGAAGGCCTTCCCCCTTACAGTCCATTCAGTCCCAGCTGAGCACCTTCAAAGGGCATGATTCTGGGTTTCTAGGACAATGGCAGCTCTGAGGAGGCCCTGCCTACCTCTCTTCCATCTCTAGACCCAGACCCTCTAGCATACTTGGATATTTTTGCATTTAAAACCCCCTTCCATAGAAGTGAACATAGTACCCTGGCCAGGTGGCTCAGTTGGTTGGAGTGTAGTCCTGTATTCCAAAAGATTATGGGTTCAACCCCAGTCAGGGCACATACTTAGGTTGAGGGTTTGATCCCTGGTCAGGGTGCACATGGAAGGTGACCAATCAGTGATTTTCTCTCTCTCTCTCCTCCCACCCTGCACTATCTCCTCTCAGTCCAAAAATCAATAAATATATCCTTGAGTGAGGATTAAAAAATGAACATACCTTCCTAAATAATAACAATTTCCTTCCCTGGACAGTGGTTCTTATTCATCCCAAGTAGGTCTTGAATAGGATAGCGAAAAAAGAATAACAAGGCCTAAAAAATCCAGAGCAGGCCTGGGTTACTTAAGAGGGGTTGCCATAGGATAGAAAATTGCCTTATTAGTTTTGACAAGTTTCGTCAGAAAACAACACACCTTTACATGTGCCATCATTAAAACATTATCTGCAGATAGCAAGAGGAGAAAGGTACTTCATTTCTCTCTGTGGTCATGTTTTTTTTAAATAACCTTTTAAATAATATACATGACTGTAATCAGATGCTATCCAAAAATAGATGTGACATTATTAGCTAGTTTTTCATCCGTCCTCTGCTAGAATTGTCCTATCCAACACACAGAATATACATCTGGGCTGATAATTAAACAACGTGCAGGGAAGCTTTTATATTCACTATGCCACTGCAGACTGTCAATTGTCTCTTAAGCCTGGACTTAGATAAGCGTGCAGGTGGGGCATGGGAAAGAAACCTTGACAACCAGATAGATAAAAATCACTTGATTCAAAAACCATTTGGAATTTTTCAGCCCAGCTCCCCATGTTCTTTCTTTATCTCCAGAGGAATCTCTTCTTAATGTCAGATATCTTTCTGTTGACCTGAGTAGGGGTGGGGGAAGGCAGTTTTCATCTTTGGAAAACCATTAGCCAATAACTTGAACTAAAGAAGTTTGGCTCCCACACCATGCAGAATGACAGGATAAGTACATTTAATGTCTTCAGTCTGGAAGCCTCATGTCTACATCATAAAAGTTTAAAACCCTGCCCTTATTTAACACTTGTAAATTCTTGAGTTCACTCAATTTAAAAACATTACAAGGAACAGGCCACAGAAGAGCTTCAGAGAAACAAGCGGGTATTTTCATGATACCCGCTCCCTGCCCCTACTTCCTGGCATGCAGAATGACATAAGTGCATCCTTCTTGGGACTGTTTAGCACATCAGCTACCTCACCACCTGAAAAGACATATTTATCTGTTCTCCAAGCATTTACTTGTGCTTGTTGACATTGCCAAAAGAGTGCTAAATAGAGCGAGCCATGGACTAGATAAATATTTGGTCTTGAAAATGAAAGTTCTTCTAATGGAAACAAACCACAATGCCACTACTACATTTTGTCATCGATAGTGATTCTAAGATGTCTCCCAGGCACCAAGGACCAGGCACTGCAGGCTCAGGGACTTAGCACAAGGGAAGAGAGGACTGCCCAGCACTGGGAAGCCATGTTTGGTTTTGTTCTTAGGGATCTGTCTAAGTTTTCTAATTCGAAAGATGCTTGGAGAACATAAAGAGGTCAAATATTTATTCCTGGAGAAGAGGCCAAGCTTGCCTAATGTGCTCTGCCAGTACGTAGGTGAGTCACTTCAAAAGGCAGCCAGAATCTCAAGCTGTTGAGCTCAAACGTGGCTGCCAGCCTCAGCAGATAGGGCCTCCTTCCCCAAGCTGATGCATCCCAGCTCACCGACCCCTTGGTTGCACAGCATGGCACAAGGCAGGACTTCTCCTCTCAGAGGTCCACTCTGGTCCCGGCTATTTCACAAAGCCAAAAGTTGATGCATAAGATCAGTTGGCCTGGAAAGGTTATTACTTTGAAGGATGCTGAGAGCTGGGAAGATAGATAGCTGGACCTATGGTGCTAAATTTAAATCCCTGTTTCCTTGGCTCCAGAATTTTATTTCATCACTCATAGTCAGCTCTTTTTTCTACTTTATGCCTCTCTTTCTCCTCTTCCTTCCTACACATTTACACTCTAAGTTCCTTTGAATAAAGCAACACCATTTTTCCTTCTTGGTCTTTAATCTGTCATTAATTGGGATCAGTATTTGCCAATTACATAAAGAGTGCCTGTGTGGCTTTATAACATATGCTGACAAATCATTTGGCAAACACTTTCTTTTGTTGCAACAAATGGCACTGTAGAGGACCGTAGCACTGGCAACCAAATATGTACACTCTTAATGAAGCAAGAGAGATAAGAAATACATCTCAATGCTGACTGAAGGCTCTGGGGAGCCAGAGTCATATTAAAAAGGAAAAGAATGGTCTATTATATATGATGGATGTTTGTTGGAATGGTTTCCAGATGGATCCAGGCACCTCCAGAAGAGAAGTTACTAAAGAAATATTCAAGGTTCGCAGGGGGTTCTGTTCAGTCACAAACAATTTTGCCCCAGTTGAATCAATGTAATTAAGCCTTTCTAGGGTGTTTCCTAAAGCAAGACAGTGCTCTGAGTTAAATGATGGTAAGAGATGAAAAGTACTCTCACTTGCGAAGAGGCAGTTCTTCGTCGATTAACTCAACAATGACCACTGAGAATCTACTACATGTCAGGCACTGTTCTAGGCCCTTGGAATACATCCGTGAGTAAAACAAAGACACCTGCCCTTATATTTCATGCAGGGTGGGAGAGGGGCAGCATAAAAATAGATACACCAAATAAATAAGTAAATTATATATTGTGTTAGAAGGTGCTTCACATAAAAGAAAAAGAGTATACTAGAGAGACTGAGAATCCCAGAGAAGAATGGAATAATTTTAAATAGATTGTCCAGGCCAATCAAACACTCACTTTATGAAAGTGAAGGCTGTCTAAGCAAAAGGGACGTCTGATGGGAACATCCCAAGGCAGGAGCACAAGTTCAAGGAATAGCCAACAGCCTGGTGTGGCTGAGGAAGTGAGCCTGAGAGAATGTAGTGGTAAATGGGAACAGGGAGGAGCTCCAGGTGAGCATGTAGGGACTGTTGGTCACATAGTGGCTCAAAGGCCATTGAAGGACTTTGGCTTTTGGATTGGGGGAGAATGGGGAGTCACTGAAAAGTTTTGAATAGAAACTAGACTCAGATTTTTCCAAAGATCTCATTGGAGATGGGGGAAAAAAGGGATTCGATGGCTGGAATCCAGGCAAGAGGCATGAGTCACTAGAATCGAAGTGGTGATAGTAGGAAAAGTCAGTCTCCTGTTTTGAAAGTAGAGACCAGAGCACTGCCTAGTGGACTGGGTGTGAGATGTAAGAGAAAGAGAAGAGTCAACAATACTCAATGCTGAATATGCAAGGGTGAGGTCTGGACTGGAGATTCAAAGCTTCCTGCCTGGAGTAGATTGAGTACTTAGAGCCATGAGAAGGGTGAGCTCAGCACCATATTAAGCCTTTTATGTACAAACTCCCCACATGCAGAAGAGCATTTCAACTCCCCTCCAGGGCCAGCTCTGAATCAGAAGGCCCTACGAACAGATGCAACAGATACAAACAGATGCAGCCCTACAAATCAGAAGGCCACGAGTCCTAGAGCAGCCATTTTCCACCTGTGTGCCACAAGAATTTTTAAACATACCGTACCCAACTATTTAGAAACGGCATTCCCTTGTTCAACCCAGATCTCAGGCTTGGTCAGCTGAGAATTCAGTAAAAGAGAGTGATGCTAAAGGTTGGGAGAGCCTTTCAGAGAGGGCAGAGTGGGTGACTGTTTATGATCTTGAAAATTATATGATCCTTCTAAGAAGGAAGATAATGGGAAATACAGTATGAGGCCTACAGCTCCAGTGTGTAGTAAAAACAGGCAACATCACCAGTTACCTGAACTAAATTCCCCCTTTACTAATCTCAACTAAATTCATAGTTCCTGTGCCTACTAAGTATTCGAGTGTCTCCTGCAGAAGGTTCTCACCTCTGCTCTCCATGTCCTGGAGGTTCCTGAACTTGTCTGGAAATACCTGCCTCTCTCGTGTAAGAAGCACTGTATTTATGTCTCTCAGAGTATTCTCTTCACATTTTTATATATTGATTGATTTATACTTTATCTTGTTTCAGGAAGATTTTAAAGCAGCTTATGAGAAGACAGGAAATACAAGATGGCATAAATTAAAAATAGGAACAAAAGGCAACAAGAAATGAGGACGGGGATGTGAAGTGGATCCAAGAAGGAGGCTAAATTGCATATCAAGAAGACGTATGGGCCACAAATTTGGTTCTAAGTTTGCAGCAGCCAATGTGGAAAAGAAAAAGTTATGCAATTACACAACTTGCTGTGTCCAAAAGTAAAATCAGTTCAAGTGCTCTGGATAAATTAAAATACTTGCACACGTCCTACATAATATCATTCTATTCTATCATTCTATCTGGAGCTGTCAACACTGGGCCATGGATATGTGGATGAACAAGTAAGCAAATAGACACGTTCTCCCATTCATTTATCATTTATTCTTTTATCCCAAGAGCATTTCCTGATCATAAACTATGTGGTGGGGCACTGAACTAGGTGTTGGAGACAGGTCTGTGAATAAAACAAACATGTCTCTTCCTACATGGTTTTTACATTGTAGGAGTGCAACAAAACACAAATAAACCAACAAAAATGACTACAAAGTTCCTCGGACTATGAAGGGAATACTCAGGAGACTAAGATCAAAATAATGGTGAGTGAGGCACGCACGTTGAATGAGCATGGTCAGGTCAGGCCTATATAAAGGGGCAGTAATGCATGAGACCTGAAGTTAGAAGGAGATGAGTAAGTGAAGAGTCAGGAAACTTCAGAAGGAGCCATGTATGAAGGTCCTATGTGCAGGTTTAATAAAGTTGGCCGGCACCTCCCAAACTTCCTGAATTAGAAAACCAGATGCAGGGCCCAAGAATTTGTCTTTTTAAGAAACTGGAAGGCTGATTCAGGGTAGTGGTAACTTAGGTGTGTTCTGGCTGTTGAACAACCATAGAACCATGTTCAAAGTACAATTAATTGCTGACAAAATCAGAACAACTATTTCTTGTTTTTTTGTTTTTGTTTTTTGCCTTCCTCAAGGTTGTAAGTGCTCGAATTCAGCCTACTGTTTCTCAGGTTCTTCTTTTAGAGCAAGGGTGTCAAACTCATATTCACCAGGGGCCACATCAGCCTTGCAGTTGCCTTCAAAGGGCCAAATGTAATTTCAACTCCTTAACAGTTAAGGAGTAGTTACATTTATACAGTTCTAAAATTATTTTGGCCCTTTGAAGGCAACTGCAAGGCTGATGTGGCCCCTGGTGAAAATGAGTTTGACCCCCCCCTGGTTTAGAGTGTGGGGACAGAAGGGAGAGAAGGGGGAGGGCGGAACCACACCGGGGAAGAAGGACAAAACACGCTTGGGAATTGTCCCGGAGCCTTTCTTAGAAGCTCAGACCAGGAGTGGAGCTTGCAGACGATCAGGGACAAATATGCAAGGTTTAGATGTTTGCCGAATTTAGAAGTCTTACTGCAGACCGTTCCGGATCAATGGCTTTCTAGGTTTCACCTGTCTCCAAGAAAGGGAATGTATCACCTGCTCTGCCAATGAACTCCTACTGTTGGATACCTTTATCTGAAAGCTCCTTCATATGTCTAACTTAAATCTCTTTTCCTCTCAACCGCTAGAGAAGAGTTGGCCTTCATCTTCTTTGAATCAATCCTTCATAAGGAATAATATAAAACATTTTTCTGTATTAGGTCAAAAAATAAAAGAAAATAATGCATAAATGCAGGGGGAAAAAGAAAAAAGACAAAGATTAGACTCAGTTTTCATTCCCAGGAGTTGTCTTCCAAACATAAACTGATTTATCACATACATATGTTAGCATCTGGAGTGAAACTAAGAACTATAATTATGGTTAGAATTGTTGCATTTTGGAGCTGGAAGGAAAAGAACAGTTTTCTTTTTTAAAGCATATGTGTATATTAACCGTCCACTATAATTTAATTGGGTTTTCTCAGTCCAGCCTCTCAGTCACCTACAGGAAGAGATTAGCATGACCTTCTAAACACAGATGAGGACACTGATGCTGAGAGGGGTAAAAAGACATGTCCGTGGTCATATTACCTAAGTGGTGAACTCAAATTCCAAGACAGCTCTAGCGGGAACTTAGAGAGGGTAGTTCTCAACCAAGGGTCATTTTGCTTCCCAGGGGACATGGGAATTGTCTGCAGACAATTTTTGTTGACCAACTAGAAAGGAAAGTTGCTAAAGGCATCTACAGGATCATCTAGAAACCAGGAGTGCTGCTAAACATCCTATAATGCACAGAAAAGACCCCACAACAAAGAATTAGGTGACCCAAAATGTCAGCAGTGCTGACTGAGGTTGAGAAACTCTGCCTTAGAGAGTTTGCCAGTGAAATCCTTCACTCCTGACAGGCTGAGAAATAAAGCACAAAGATTTAGGTGCAGAAAGATGTGTATATGTCTCAACTGAATAACTCATTTAATTATTATCTTGAGCTATCTGGAGAGAGTTAGTTTATCTTCCTATACAAGAAAGCGTCTGATTCATTTTGTCTGGCATTTCATAGATCTAGTGAAAGTTTTTTCAAGCGTTCAAGGAATAAGAATGATTCATTTCTTTCCAAGGCCAGAGTGAAACCTTGCTTTGAATATGCTCAACTATTACTGCCTAGTTCTTAAAGGAGCAGGCTAGATTCAACTGTGAAAATGTCCAGCAGTTGCTACATGGGAATTGCTTCATGTGGTGAGGTAAGAGGCAGGGGTCCAGAACCAGATGATCTGCGATGGAATCCCAGCTCCAGCATTTATTAACTGTATAACCTTGGGCAAGTTACTTAAAACTCTTTGTACCTCACTTTCCTAATCTGCAAAATGAGATTAATAAAAGTCCCAACTTCATAGCGTTATTGTGAGAACTAAAGGACTAAAATGCCTAGTGCAATGCCTAGTTTTGAGTATTTGCTATTATTATAATGATGATTATTACTATCATTCTTACTCCCTTGGTGAAACAGGAAAATGGAAGAAAGTTTGAAGTTTAAGGAAAATATTTCAGTGACCAGAGGGGAAGTGGGAGGGGATAATGGGGGAGGGGGGAAGGTTTTGCAGGAACATGTATAAAGGACACATGGACAAAACCAAAGCGGGGTGGAAGCAGGGGCTGGTGGGGATCGCTAGGGTATGAGGGAGTGGTGAGGGGTAAATGCAGACAACTGTACTTGAAGAATAAAATACCCTTTTTAAAAAAGAAAGAAAAATATTTCAAATAAATAGCAATTTGTAAAGATATAATTAGCCCCAAATTCAACTTTGGGCATGACAGTTTCTTAAACTTAGAAAGCAAACAATGCTCAGAAGCAAGACAGATACAAGAGGCCCTTTGCGTCTGTTCCACAGGCTGAATGTGCCCGAACTTTCTGTGTACCACACACCCGATGATGTCACACATCACAACACCTCATTATCCTTCCTAATGCCCTGAAGTGGGTACTCTTTTAAATCTTCCTTTTACCAATGAGGGAAGTAAAACCTATTGGGTGAAGAACCATGTCCAAGGGCACTCAGCCAGTTTATGGCAGCACAAGGACCAGAATGCAGAGGACCACATTCTGATCCAAGGACCAAGGACCACAAGGTCCAAGGACCACAAGGACCTGATCAGAGTCAGGGCACATGACTCTGATCTAAATGATTAACCACTGACTTATATCACCTCTGCCTATTTTTTGTCCTGGGAACACAGCACAGTGTTACTAAGTGTGTGCAATCGTGAATCAGTTTCTTTTTTATTTTTTTTTAATTGTTGTTCATGTACAGTCTGCCATGTGAATCCGTTTCTAATGCAGGAGTCCCCACCCCCGGGCCATGGACCAGTACCGGTCTGTGGCCTGCTAGAAACATGCTGCACAGCAGGAGGCGAGCAGTGGGCGAGGAAGCTAGTGAACTGGTCCCTGGTGCCAAATAGGTTGGGGGCTGATCCTCTAATGGACTTGAACAACATATACTGTTCTTGATTTCTTTTTCTGTCTGCCACATTTTCTGCCTAGGCTGTCCACTAAATGCTATAGCTTGAGAGAGCCTAAATAAAGCACACACATCAAAGGATACCTGCTGAGCTACCTTCTGGAGAGCATTGGATCTGGCCAAGCCCTGGAGAACAAAGGAGGAATTGTATAAGCTACATTCATCTTGGAAGCTCCAAACAATTCTGCTCACACAAAGGGTGGCTCCTGGAGGCTGAGGACACTGCCTGCATGGGAGTGATAAGCCCAGGGCCCAGCAAGATGGCTTTGACAAACGGCACCCCTTCCCCCGAAGTCCAGGCTCGTCTACCAGTGGGGAAAGCTGCTCCCTCAGACGAGTCCACACCACCACCTCTTTCAGCTCTCCTTGTGACACCTCTGCAGATGAACGTCTGATATTCAAAGCCAAAGCCTGCAGGGACTCCGTAGTCCTGGCCACGAGTCCTAGAGGAGCCATTTTCAACCTGTGTGCCACAGGAATTTTTAAACATACCGTACCTGACTATTTAGTCAGGGTCACTGACCTGTTTTCCCTTAGATTGTCCAGTGTGAATGAATCAAAATTATACCTACACTTTCTGTCAGACTGGCAAAAAATAGAATACATTTTCTCTATTTGGCACAGGATTTTAGTAATTAGTTTGTGTGTGCCATTAAGCAGAAAAAGGTTGAAAGTCGCTTTCCTAGAGGGAGGCTCTTGAAAGGCAGAGCTGGCCTGGAGCAGTTTCAGAAGTTCAAACTAGTGTGCCCGCCAGACAGTGCTGAGCACACAGGCCACGCAGCATCTGGGAGGCCCCGGGGTTCTAGGGAAGCCGCCAATTCCAAGTAGACTCTCCAAAGCACATAGGTGGTGCCAGGCTCAGGTGCCAAGACTGAAGATAAAGAGCAACCTGTGTCTGTTTCCAGGTGGCACATAAAACAATGGGGCGAGGCCTGCGGGAGACACTCTGTGGCACAGAACCTCTTCTCCTTTCCAGAACAAGGTAGGGAGGGCCAGGGCTCAGGAGATCTGAGACACCGTTAAATGGGGTTATTTCTGATCCCTCTATCATATGATCTTATTCTTTTTCTATATTAAAATAACTTCTCCAATTATGTGCTCAATGCATACAACACTGAGAGAAAATGCCCAAAGGCACAGATTTCATATAACACAAAAATTACCCATAATCCTACCAACAAGATCACCTCCCTTAGAATTTTATTTTATATATACTATAAATATATATTTGTATTTGATTATATATCATATTTAAGTATATATTCCTAATACAGATTTACAGTATATATATTATATATTTATAGTATATATATTAGGAATATAGATATTTATATACCATATATTAGGAATATACACACACATATACATAGTAATTTTTTCAGGAGCGTGTTAAAACAACAGCACAAAAAGTTTCAAATGATACCTTCTCTTATACAGGATTTCCTCACTTAGGAGTGTATCACAGATTCTTATTGTTTTCAATATATTGTCATATATATGATTTCTTAGGTCTTTAAAAAATCCTATGATCTGTACAGATTAGGACATTGAGACCAAGTAGTAGGGTAACTTGGATAAACAGTCACAGACAATACATGAGCACAAGGGTGTGGCTGTGACTGAACAAAACTTTATGGGCACTGAAATTTGAATTTCACAAGTCGTGAAATATTATGCTTATTTTTTTCTAACCACTTACAAATGTAAAAGCTGCTCTGACCTCACAGGTCTTCCAAAAATAGACAGTGAGCCAAATCTGCCCTTGCCCATGGTTACCAACACTTGACCAAGAACACTGGTGTATATGTTTTTTATAAATGCAACTTCCCTCATAATCTTTTGATTGTTCTATTCTTGAACTTCAGGACCAAAATGGCCAATATCAGTGACATTTCCATGTCTTAATGTAATGATAGCAAGAGACTGAAGAGACTTTTTTCTTCATTAGCCAAGCACTAGGGCCAGCAACTGAAAAAATACAAGGTGAGGAGACAGGCTAATGTTGGTTGAACACTTACTACCTGCTGGACATCAAGCTAAGGGCTTTACACACATTAGTAAGGATAGGAGAGGTCATGCCACCATCACCAATGATCCCAGTAGTTCATTGGCTACAGTCACAAAGGTTTGGCTGTAGCTTCATCCTGCATACCCACTGGCTATAGTTCTGCCTCATGGTCTCTAGTCCTGAGTCCAGGCAAAGGGAACACCATCTATCAGGAGCAGTGCCAGTCTCATGGCTGGGGAAGAGGAAAACATGGCAAACTGTACCCAGAAATGACACACATCCCTTTGCTAACAATTCTTCAGCCAAAGCACATGGAACGATCATGCCTGAGAAGTCTTCTGGGGTCTAGACCAGGCAAATATTTGTGAAAGTAAAAGAGTCTACAAAACTAACTCACCCTTATAATGATCCCTTGAGATTTAAATTATTTTCTCATTTTATAGATGTAGAAACTGAGGCTCAGAGAATTAAGCTTGCTAAGGTCACATAGCTATTGTAATAAGAATAGCAGGCATGTTACCCAAGATGGTCTAATTTCAGAATTTATACTCAAATCCCTGGACTCTCTTGCTATGAACTCTGGGAAAATATACTCACCTGAAAGTCATCTACCTGTAGGTATCTGTAACTACCATTTGACCAAAACAATGTGGCCATGATTCCAATATGCCAGACATCATGAGAAAGATGATCTAAGCTGTCCCTAGAAAACACTGAGGAATGTGCTAGAGAGATAAGCTTCTTCTTAAAAAATATTTAACTGTCCCAAATAGAAAAGATTTGGAATACCATCACTTGAAAAAACAAAATCTATGAGACAGAATTCAAATGTGTCGGTAGTAACTTTGTTTTAAAACAAGAATGGCCTAAGTTCTCAGACAGTAAAACACCTTCTACACAGTTTGCTGGCGTGGCATTTTGGGGAGGTTCGCATGAAGTGCACATTGAACAAAAGAAGGAGGAAGAACAGAATAAGACCCACCTATGGAGTTTCCACAGACTACGCCTAGGCAGTTCATATCTCCAACTATCATGACAATTAAAGAATGCCTGACAACTCATGATTAGGAGCAATACCCAAAACCCTACAGAAACCTAATCATCTCATTTGGTCTTACAAAAATCATCTCTGTATTCTTTGCTGAGGGTATCCCCATCAGATGTACATGTCTACCAATTTACTAAGCATCTACATGTGCTAGGCAACTGGCTAAGTGCTGTACAATAATGCCCAGAACAACTCCATGAGATAGTCATTATTATTCCATTTCACAGATGAGAAAACTGAGGCTTGGCATCAACTTCCTACACAGAGGTGGTATGTGGTCAACTCATGAGTAACGACATGGAGGGAAGCGAGCCTGTTTCAGGGGGCTGCCCTCGATGTGCCCAGTGCCTAGCCACAAACACCGTCACTGGGGCTGACATTATTTCCAAACACCATCTCCGGGGAACTGCTCACAAATGATTCCTTCTTTCTAAGCCTGGGTAATTGTTCCTGCTCTTGCTTGCACCAGAGGGAAAACAACCTATATTGTGGCATGTTCTCTCAGATATCCTAAGGATTTTTAAGAAAAAACGCCTTGGCTAGTATGGCTTAGCATTTTGGGCATCCTGTAAACTGAAAGGTCACTGGATTGGTTCCCAGTGAAGGCACTGCCTGGGTTGCAGGCCCCATCCCCAATTAGGGGCATGTGAGAGACAACTGACTGATGTTTCTCTCTCTTTCTTTCTCCCTTCCCCTCCCTCTAAAAACAAATAAATAAATCTTTATTTTAAAAAAAGAAATATTAGAAAGTAGGTCAAGATCAAGATTCTTAAAGATTTTTAAAGATTACCATAACAAGAAAAATAATAATAGCTAAAATAAGACACTTTGTTTCAATGTCCACACACCCTATTTAAATGACACAGATAAAAATATATAAACACACTAAAATCCTCAATAAAATATTGGCAAACCACCTCGAACAATACACTAAAAAAGATTATAGGAAGTGAGGAAAAGATTATTATTATTTTCTTCCACATAAAAAGATTGTCCACCTCGAACAATACACTAAAAAAGATTATAGGAAGTGAGGAAAAGATTATTATTATTTTCTTCCACATAAAAAGATTATGAGGAAGTGAGATTCAGCCCAGGGATGCAAGAATGGTTCAATATTCACAAATCAGTAAATGTAGTACATCACATAAACAAAGCAAAGACAAAAATCACATGATCATTTCAATAGATGCAGAAAAAGTATTTGATGAGGTACAGAATCCATTTATGGTAAAAACACTTAGCAAAGTGGTAATAGAGGGAGCATTCCTCAATATAATAAAGACCATATATGAGAGACCTACAACTCACATCATACTCAATGGGCAAAAACAAAAAANACTAAAATCCTCAATAAAATATTGGCAAACCACCTCGAACAATACACTAAAAAAGATTATACACTATGAGGAAGTGGGATTCAGCCCAGGGATGCAAGAATGGTTCAATATTCACAAATCAGTAAATGTAGTACATCACATAAACAAAGCAAAGACAAAAATCACATGATCATTTCAATAGATGCAGAAAAAGTATTTGATGAGGTACAGAATCCATTTATGGTAAAAACACTTAGCAAAGTGGTAATAGAGGGAGCATTCCTCAATATAATAAAGACCATATATGAGAGACCTACAACTCACATCATACTCAATGGGCAAAAACAAAAAACTTTTCCACCAAGATCAGGAACAAGACAAGGTTGTCCACTTTCACCACTTCTATTCAATATAGTATTGGAAGTTTTAGCCACAGCAATCAGACAAGAAAAGACAAGAAAAGAAAATAAAAGGCATCCAAATCAGAAAGGAGGAAACAAAATAGTCACTGTTTGTAGATGACATGATAGTGTACACAGAAAATCCTATAGACTCTATCTAAAAACTGCTTGCTCTAATAAATGAATTTGGCAAAACAGCAGGATACAAAGTCAATATCCAGAAATCAAAGGCATTCTTGTATACCAACAGTGAAACAGCAGAACCAGAAATCAAGAAAAAAATCTCATTCGATATAGCAAAAAAATAAATAAATAAAACACCTAGGAATAAACCTAACCAAGGAGGTTAAAGACCTGTATGCAGAAAACTACACAACACTGAAGAAAGAAATCAAGGAAGACACATACAAATGAAAACATATACTGTGTTCATGGATTGGAAGAATTAACATCTTCAAAATGTCCATACTACCCAAAGCAATTTACAGATTCAATGCAATACCTATTAAAGTACCAATGGCATAGTTCACAGACATAGAACAAACACTTCAAAAATTTATATGAAACCATAAAAAACCCCGAATAGCAGCTGCAATGTTGAGAAAGAAGAACAAAGTAGGAGGGATCATAATACCTGATATCAAACTGTACTACAAGGCCACTGTAATCAAAACAGCCTGGTACTGGCATAAAAACAGGCATATGGACCAATGTAACAGAACAGAGTCCAGAAATAAACCCAAGTCTCTATGGTCAATTAATATTCAACAAAGGGGGCAGCAACATAAAATGGACTAAAAATAGCCTCTTCAACAAATGGTGTTGGGAGAACTGGACAGCTACATGCAAAAATATGAAACTCAATCACCAATTTACACCATACACCAAAATAAGTTCAAGGTGTATAAAAGACTTAAATATAAGCCATGACACCATTAAAGTCCTAGAGGAGAACATTGGCAGGATATTTCACTCAGCAACATTTTTACTGATATGTCCTCTAGAAGAAGGGACATAAAGGAAAGAATGAACAAATGGAATCTCATCAAAATAAAAAGCTTCTGCATGGCTAAAGAAAATAGTATTAAAATAAAAAGAGAACCAACTGTATGGAAAAACATATTTGCCAATGATACCTCAGACAAGGATTTAATCTCCAAGATATATAAAGACCTTACATGACTCCACTCTAAGAAGACAACTAACCCAATTAAAAAATGGGCAAAGGACTTGAATAGACACTTCTCCAAGGAGAACATACAAAGGATCCAGAGACACATGAAAAGATGTTCACTATCACTAGCTATCAGAGATGTGCAAATTAAAAACACAATGAGATACCACTTCACACTGGTCAGAATGGCCATCATAAACAAAGCAACAAAAAACAAATGTTGGAGAGGTTGTGGAGAAAAGAGAACCCCAGTGCACTGTTGGTAGGATTGCAGACTGGTACAACCACTATGGAAAACATTATGAAGTTTTCTAAGAACACTAAAAGTGGATCTGCCTTTTGACCTAGCAATTCCACTGCTATGATTATATCCTAAGAACCCTGAGACACCAATCCAAAAGAACCTATGCACCCCAATGTTCATAGCAGCACAATTTACAATATCCAAGTGTTGGAAGCAACCTAGGTGCCTATCAGTAAATGAATAGATAAAAAAAAAACTATGGTACATTTACACAATGGAATTCTATGCAGCAGAAAGAAAGAAGGAGCTCTTACCCTTTGCAACTGCATGGATGGAACTGGAAAGCATTTTGCTAAATGAAATAAGCCAGTTGGTGAAAGACAAATACTATATGAACTCACCTTTAAAAGGAACTTAAACAACAAAACAAACAAACAAGCAAAATATTATCAAAGACACTGAAATAGAGAAGAGGCTGACAGTGATCAGAGGGGGAAGGGGAGGGAATTTCAGGGGGAGAGGGAAAAGGTTTACAGGAACAAGTATGAAGGACGACACATGAACAAAAAGTAGGGGAGGGTGGAAATGGGAAGGAGCAGGGAGGACTGGGCAGGTGGGCAGGGATGAGAGTACAAGTCAGAAAACTGTACTTGAACAACAATTAAAATAAAATAAAAAATTTAAATAAACTATATTAAAAATATATATTATAAACATATAAATTAAAAATGTATATGTGTGTATATGTTCTTCCACACACACATAACCTTTCAGCCCCCCAAATCTCCACTTTACAAAAAAAGAAACTGAGGTTCAGAGAGATTAATCAGATGTCAGAACTATACACAGCCAGTACATGTAAGAGCCACAATGTCCACCCAAGTTTCTCAGGCTCCCCAAACAACAAGCAATGTTAGACCAACATACACTGCAGCCACTCCACCCCTGACACTGCCATAGCAGCTGTGGTGTCCTAAGCAGATAAAAGCTATTTAAATACAGGGGAACTTTGCTCTTTGTATCAGAGGCATTTCTAGGAAGTTACACTAAAGTCAAAGTCTTCATAGAAGTATCACAATCTAAGTGAGTCCATCATTTTAGAGAATATTCTGGTAAAGCTTTTTATAAATATGAGACTCCTTTTATACACTGTATACCTGATAATTCGTTGTTCTGCATATTTTATTTTCAGACATAGTATTCAGTTATTTTTAAAGGAGAAAGGGAGAGGTAGGACTAGCTGTTCCTAAATAATTATAATACAACCACTGTTCCATTTTTGCATTATCCAAAAAGTTGATTTTTTTGCAACCTGAAACTAATGTACATGAGGGAGACAAGTCAGACGGGGTTAATAGCAAACTGCACAGCAAATGTCTCACCTGAAAGAGGCACCAGTGAGTGAATGTATTCCAACCAGCCTTGCAATATTGTGAGCACAGTGTGAAACTGCCAATTTGTGAACATCAGCAACTGATCCATTTTGTTAAGAAAACCTATATAGGACAGATACATCGTAGACATACTGCTGCCAATGGCTGCCATTTTTGTATTATTGTTTTGAGTTACTTGAGGTTTGGGATGTTTTATGAATTTCAATAATGTTGGTAGTAAAAGAATAGCAAGAAAGAACGTAGATGAGGGTTAAGTACACAAATCTTCAAGTCAGCAAGATCTAGACTCTACTCTGACTTTGACACTTACTAGTTGTGTGATATTCCATTACTCATCAATCTCCCTAGACCTCTGTAAAACGGGCATACAGAAGACCCCCAAATAACTCTGGGTTTAAGGGCACCAATCCCCCCACTCAGAATTGGAAATCTGCGAATAACTTTCACCTCCCCCAGGCAACTACCCTGGGTATCTGTGAGGGATTGGCTCCAAGAACCCCCGCAGCTACCAAAATCCATGGAAGCTCATGTCTCCTACATATTGATAAAATGGTAAGTGGATCAATGAATACATGTGGCCCTCTATATTCATGGACTCCCAACTGAGGATCAAAAGCACTACAGCTATTTATTGAAAAAAATCTGCATCTAAGTGGACCTACGCGGTTCCATCCATGTCATTGAAGGGTAAACTGTAATAGGTAAACCTACCGCTCAGGGCAGCTGTAAGGGGTGAATTGTGACAAACCATTACATATGACAGGCAATTCATTTTCATGTCTATTTGTGGAGCTATCAAATCCTCTTCCATCTTCTCAAGAAAGACGGCCACGAGGTGACTCAGCTTGATCAGGCACCCAGGCACAATTCATGGAAGGCTTACTGATGTCAAGACAAGCATGCTAACCCAAGGGTTACTAGCAGAATAAGGCTTGGTTCCTTCTCCTGGAAAATTCAGAAGATCTCCAGATAATTCCTATTGAGGAATAAAACCACTGGAAGTTAAGGGACCTCAAAGACCATTTTTCAAATCCCTAACTATTGGATGAGGGAATGGAGACACAAGCAGTTGAGGGTCACCCCAGGTTGGAGCTTAGCTTAGAGCCCAGATGAACATTCACAAGAACAAGCTCTTTTGAAATGCCAGAAAGAGCCCTGGCTGGTGTGGTTCAGTGGACTGAGCACTGGCTTGTGAACCAAAGGGCCATAGGTTCAATTCCCAGTCAGGGCACATGCCTGGGTTGCGGGCAAGGTCCCCAGGAGGGGGAACAAGAGAGGTAACCACACATTGATGCTTCTCTACCTCTCTTTCTCCCTCCCATTCCCTCTGTCTAAAACAAAATAAATGAAATCTTTAAACAAAAATGCCACAAAGATTTCCTCTCTGTATCATCAGGTACCATCTCAGTGACATTTAGAGTCTATAGTGAGAACTAAAATCGAGGACCCATTTAACTCTCAAAAACATAGTCCAGCAGGTCTGAAACAATTGCCTAAAATCAAGGTGTAACACAAAGAATGCACCAAGAAAATTAGTTCCCTCCCTCTCTCCCTTCCTTTCTTCCTACCTTTTTACTGACCTTCCTTCCTTCCTTATTTTAAAAATAAGGACTCCTGTCCCCTAATATGAAAGTCGCTCTGTGTAGTTCTTACATTTTCAACTCCCATTGTTTATAGATTTCCTCAACACTTCTACACCATTTAACATAAGCCCCTTTTCAGGTATCATGAATCCAGAGTGTTCATGCGACCATGAGATAGTGACTGAAGGAACATGATTTTCCATCATGCTACTTCCAATCGTGCTCCTTCCAGCAAGCAGGTTCATGTTGTGGAAGAATGTACAGGTGAGTTCATTAGTCCTCTTCAGCAGAAACTCCCAGCCTAATGACAGCCCTGAGAAAACAGCTCTCCCTATTAATAAATCTATGTATATATAAAAATAAAAATACTTCTCAAATAGAGCTATAATAAATAAGTGCTTACAATATAATTGACACAATCAATACTAACTGGTTAAATAAATGCTAAAGAGAATTACAAGCTAATTATACACACAGTTTTCTTTCTAAAAAGGGGAAAAATCTACTACCCAGACACAACCATCATTAATATTTTGGTATATTTCCTTTCTGCTTTCCCCCCATGTGTATGTATTATTTTCAAAAATAATGAGAAACAAACTAAATACACATCTTTCAAATCAATATATTATAAGCATATCCCATATCACAAAAATTTTAGTAAATATGCTTAATGGCTACATTATTTTAATATATTAATATTCCAGTGCCCTGTTACTAGAATGTTTCTCAACCTTATCACTAGATATTTCCAATTATGAAAAAGATAAATTGTTATAAATAGTTAAGTGACAGAATTTCTTATTTTAAATAAAATTATATTCTTAATAAGAATTTTTGAAAATAAAATTATTGAGTCAAAGAGCATAAATTTTTCTTCAGGCTTTTGATAATATTTTGTTAGAAAATTTGAACCAATATTTATTCCCAATAGCAGTAAAAGTTCCTGTCGCTTATTACCCTCCAATACTAAATAAATATTATCATTGGCAAGCAAAACAAATAAACAAACAAAAACTAGAAACAAAACTACGTTGTTAGTTTGACAGTTAAAATGATATCTCCTTCTTGTTTCAATTGCATTGCTTTCCCTGCTGATGGACTGAATTTTTAAAATCCCCACTTGCATGTAGACGCAGCCTGTCTGCTCTTCCTGTTCATGTCATCTGCCAGTCTGGAAGGCATATTGAAGACAGACAGCAATCAATTGTGGAAAAAGAAAATAGTTTCTGCTCCTGCCTGTTGGTCTGTTTTCTTTACTTCATCTTCTTACTGCTGACCTAACACTAACAAGTGAACTTTAATGCCAGAGAATCCATTCTCACCCAAAGAAAAGAGGCCCGCACCTTCTCTCCTGGTTAGAGCCCAATTCTGGCCAGACCACCTGCCCTACGTGCTGCCCTCATGACTTAGCAGCCAGAGGCCACAGTGGAATGTGTCAATGGGAAAGGAAAGCCTCAAGGACTCAGAGGGGGATGCAGACTGAGTATCTACAAGAGGCACCATGAAGAACCCCCTCCAACAACAGCTTCCAATTAGAAAAAGGATTAGAGATCTGTCAAAAGCGATTTCAGCATCCATCACTTGCCCTAATCTGCTTCCCTAGGGGCGTGGAAATCAGTGCTGTGAGATGCTGGTACTCACCATGCTGATCTTCCCACCAAGCAACATGCCTCAGGAAGCTTCCTATGGGATGAGTTGGAAACCTCAGCACGCAGGTGCTGGGTGACCTGAGGAGAAAAGGGCTACCTTGTGACAGAGCTGGGCACTAAATCTTTGGAAACATTTCCTTTTGTGGGAAATTAACTAGGCACAGAGTGAGTCCTTGGGCTCTGCTAACTCACAGAAATGTTCCTGAGGCAACAGAATAAAGACCCCAGTGTTAAACATACAAGATTAAATTAGAGACCTGGAGTCACATTTATAAAATCCGTCCAGCAGCATCCCTCAAAATAAACATCTTCACTGTAAATAATAAACAAGGAGCTGAGCTGCTTTGCATCACATGCCCAGGTTTAACTACAGAAGCTCTGGGACAACTATCAAAGCTAATTTGTCTTGAAGGATACACTCTCCCCAGGAGTGGAAATGAACATCACCTTAGCGTTAATGTCATTAGAAAAGTCTGTTCTAGTTGATCTTTTTATTCATAACCCTAACTTCGTAAAACACTGACTGCATTTACCCTACATTGCAGGCACTGTAAAAAGACAGGTAAGTATTAGATAAGAGGCTACCAATCATCAACGCTACCTAGATGCTACTTCACCTGGTAATATGATCAGTGCTTGGCTAAGACTGAAATGAAACAATCTGCCTTGGGTCTCCTGCACCTGGATACTTACAGAGCTGACCAAACATCAGCCTTTATGGGAAGTAATCAAACACAAACTGGCCTAGGCAACAGACAGATAGGACTGGATTTAATTCCCAGCTCTGGGCTTGCAGGTTGTATAACAATGGGCAAGTTACTCTTTTTGAGCAAATAAGTTAATAGTAAATGAATTCAGGTAAGACTATTTGAACAACGCATGTGGCAGGGTAAGAACTGATCAATTATTATTACATTTCCTCAACTTTAAAATGAACACATTCAAACCAAAGCTACCCCTTGAAGATTAAATTGTGAAGAGTAAAACTTGTAAAATATTCATCATGGTACCAGGGAAAGAGTAAGCAGCCAGTAATGGCAGCAATCATGTTTAATTAATGATGAACTTTGGAATTTAAAAAGAACTGTATACAGTGTTAGAACACCTTGGGTCTAGTCCTGAACTTACTATCACTAACTGTGACTTAACTTCCTTCCAATATTCTTTAGGAATCTGGCATTTATGAGCAAAGTAATTCAAAACTACGGTATCAGGTATATAAAACAAAGCCAGAAGAAGATTTTAAATGAAATAGAAGGGAAAACAGGCCCTGGCTGGTGTAGCTTAGTGGATTGAGTGTGGGCTTGTGAACCAAACAACCATGGTTAGATTCCAGTCAGGGCACATGCCTGGGTTGCAGGCCAGTTCCCAGCAGGGAACGCTCAAGAGGCAATCATACATTGATATTTCTGTCCCTCTCTCCTTCCCTTCCCCTCTAAAGATAAATAAATAAGATCTTTTTAAAAAAAGAAATAGAAGGGGAAACAAATAAAAGAGCTGGTAAGGAAATGTACCATGTCTGAGATGACTCCATCAGAAGTGGCTAGGTCCCAGTGAGAAGAGGCCCGCCCTCCTCTCTCCCAAACCCAGGCTTGGAGAACCATCATGATGGCTCCATGATTCCATAAATCAAGCCCCAGAGAAACATCACTGGTGGTTCGTTAGCCCAAGTACTTCACCACTGTCATATGCCTGAAACTCTTCTCAGAGAGCAGGAATGCAAATCTCCCCTTTAACCAGGTACTGCCCAGTTGTTCTCTGAAATGGGTATAGAGCTGTGCCAAAGAGCTTGAATTTCAATTTTTCAATTGAAAATTTTCAATTTTTAAATCATTCCCATGATCCTAGGTAGGAGACACAATGTATCTCCATTTTATGGAGAAGAAAAAAGTCGTATAACTTACCCTATTATGAAGAAGTAGAATGTGGCAATACTCTACAGCAAAGTTAGGCTGCCTACATGTGTGAATGCTTCTGAGTGTGAATGTTTGTGTTGTTTAGGTGGAGAGGAGAGAAAACAAAAGTTTCTGTGGTCAACAGGAAGTAGTAAATATGTGAGTTCTTTTTCATGTACAAGAAAACATGTCACACATCTCATAGAAGCTTCTCGACAAATAGTTCTCAACCTTTGCTACACATTAGAGTCTTTGGAGACCTTAAAGAAAACTCCTACACCTGGATCATAGCCACACCTGTTAGAGCAGAATCTCTGGGAGCAGGACCCTGGCATCAGGATCTCTTAAGACTCGCTAGGTTGTTCCAATATGCAGGCAAGTTTTGGAAGCACTGGGCATGAAGGTATTTATTAGTGCATCCCTTATTCAACTGGCAAACACCTACACATTCAGCTACAGTATGTGGAATATTATGCAGTCATTAAAAATGATAGCTGGTGATACTGGAAATATAGAAATGCCTATGACATAGTATCAAGCGCAATGGGCAAAGCTGGATATTTCACTCCAGTGGGTAATAAAAAGCAGATGTCTCCTCTGTGCGTTCTCCTGCATGACCGTGGACTTCCAACCTTGATTTTCCAGCCTCCTGCCAATCCTATAAGTCAATGATATGCTTCAAAAGAATCTTTCTTGTTTCTTTTTATAAAAAGTAAGATATTTGTAAAATTGCCCATGGACTATTATTTTAAGTGGGTAAAAATATGCATGCATGTGAAAGGACACAAGAAAAGAAAAAAATTTCTAAACATATACTATCATGGCATGTGACTATATAATATGACATTTGAGCAACAGCACTAAGGAGAATTTATTTATTAAATCTTAGTCAAGCTCATCAGGCAAATGCCACAACAGTAATTGTTACAGGCAAAAATCATCAATGGAGGCTAAAATTGTGGGCATCAATGGTGGGCAAAAGTATGATGAGAAGAAGGATATTTGCATAATCTCAAAAGTGTCATCCCATAAAATATGTATGTATCAACTACAAAGAGGAAAGTAGAGCAACCTGGCAGACAGCACCTTAAACAAGCGGTCAAAATCAGCACCACCAATACTAACACACATGGGTATCATATACCTCCTGAGACAATAAACTGAAAAGAGCCCAGCATCTGTGGTCTTCTTGCCAAAAAGACATTCCTCAACCTAATGATGCAAAAATATCAGAAAAGTCCACATTGAAGGACACTCTATAAAATAAATGGCCAGTTCTATGCAAATGTCTCCCAGTCATGGGAGACAAAGACTGAAGAATTGTCACAGATGGGAGGAGAAGACTATTGGGAGACATGACAACTAAATGCAATATGAGATCCTGGAGAGGATCCAGGAGGAAGAAAGGACATTAGTGGGAAAGCTGGTGACTTTTAATTAGGTTTATNAATATGTATTAACTACAAAGAGGAAAGTAGAGCAACCTGGCAGACAGCACCTTAAACAAGCAGTCAAAATCAGCACCACCAATACTAACACACATGGGTATCATATACTTCCTGAGACAAAAAACTGAAAAGAGCCCAGCATCTGTGGTCTTCTTGCCAAAAAGACATTCCTCAACCTAATGATGCAAAAATATCAGAAAAGTCCACATTGAAGGACACTCTATAAAATAAATGGCCAGTTCTATGCAAATGTCTCCCAGTCATGGGAGACAAAGACTGAAGAATTGTCACAGATGGGAGGAGAAGACTATTGGGAGACATGACAACTAAATGCAATATGAGATCCTGGAGAGGATCCAGGAGGAAGAAAGGACATTAGTGGGAAAGCTGGTGACTTTTAATTAGGTTTATAATTTAGTTAACAATATTGTGTCAATGTTAACTTCCTGGTTTTGGTGATCGATCTTTCAATGATTTTGTAAAATACTAACCTTAGGTGCAACTGGGAGAAGGGTACTCAGGAAGTCTGTGCACTAGTTTTGCAACTTCCTCTAATTTTACATTATTTCAAAATAAAAAGTTCTTGAAGATCAGTGAAGTTTAGTTATTTAAAAGTAAGTATTGATTGTTAATATTTTCTTCCTTCTCCCATCAGACTAGCTTGTGCACATACTTTGGAGATTAAAGAAGAGGGTCAAAGATGGCGGAGGAAGATGATGGGACCCTCTGAGTAGAGAAGGTGAGGTGAGCTGAGCCTCCAAACTGGGCAGCTCAACTCTCATGCCTGCCTCGATGGACATGTAAACAAATGCAACACTTAAAACTGAGGTCTTTTGGGCAAAAAATTATAGAATTGTCAAAACAGCCCTGGATTTTGAGTCAAAGGTATGAATACAAATGCTCAAGGGTTGGCCCCAATACAATATAGCTTGGTGATCTTGAGTCAGTAGTCATTTGTTATTTGTAAAATTGGAGATGAGCAAACTTTACTGCAAACAACTATGAGCATAAAGTGCATAAAGGTGCCTGAAAGCATTATGCAAATGATATAGCCCTGCTATAAAATGATTATTAAAATTACCAAGAGTAACAATATCTACCTAGCTGAGATAATTACACAGTTTCATTCCTAGACAATAGCATCGAAGAATCTAATGGTGCTCATTTCATATGGATGCAAATCTGTCTTGCCTTCTGCTTGAACTTGGAGCCTGGGGTCACCAGTCTTCTTGTGTGGTCCATATTAAACACCATCTGTCCTGAGTTAACACAACCCCTCCTTAGTCTAAGCAATGAACACAGGCTGCAATGGCGAAAGCCTAAATAAATGCAATATGAAGGAAGACTTTCTATTCTGTTTATTACTTTGGAGGGGGGCGTTCACTTACTAGTTGTTTACCCATCTGAATTGTGTGATAAAATATCGTTTGAACACTTTTACAAGCAATCAGATGCAATCAAGTTCTGTTCAGGCTTAATTCCCCTCAGCAAACAAGATACTAAAAAACCAATAAGAAGCTGGGTTTCATTTCAATTTTTTTCCTACTGCACATATATCACCTGAAATCAGTCTACCCCTTCCCTCCATAAAACCCCCTAATAATTTTATGTTCATTATCTCTGGTATAGGTACATTTTCTCACTGCTTACAAGCAGGTGAAAAGGAAGTGATATGTTAGGGCATTTATTGTTCTAGTCTTCTCAAGTCACTCCCACTTCTGAAATGGAACCACTGAGCCCTTCCTCTCCATTCACAGTGTCTGAGTAGGACGGGCAGCTTCCATCGCAGCACAGAGCTGCCAGGACAAGCCAATCAGCACAGTCCTTCCTCCAGGCCAGAGAGTTCAGTGATGGACAATCGTGTGTCTCTTGTAGAAAGGACTGGAAAAGGACAAGTCTATTTCCCAGGGTACTATGTCAATAAGATGTAAGCATGAAGCTAACTAGGGCCCTCTTGCCACAGTGAGAAAATGGCCTGTCTGGACAAGAGGAGAGCAGAGAGAAAGGGAGAGAAGACAGACAGGCCGACTCCTGCTGAAATCATCACACTGCCAGCTATCCAAGCCTGAATCTCGTGCTGCACACCTCCCACCCACTGATGCTTAATTACGTGAACCAGTATTCTTTTTGGCATCGGTCACTTTAAGTGAGGTTTCTGTCACTTGCAACCCAAAGTGATCTGATAGAGAAACCAGGGAAATAAACATTGAACACTCTCCTGTGTGAACAAAGCTGCTGCTGCTTAGATCTGCAGTTTTCAGGCGACAGAGATAGTTTCCCAGATGGGCCGCAAAGATCTCACTCTGAGGCCATGGGGCAGAGGTCATTTGCAAATGATCATACCTGCAGCTGTAAAGAGGCATCTGAAACAAGAAAAGATTTCCTATGCAGACCTAGCTCATTCCATACACAGCGTCCAAATAACCTGTCCAGCCTCATCATCTAGCTTCTTCCTCTCTGGCCTCTGACCCTCCAGGCACACAGAATATCTTTCTCTTCCCTAATGCACAGCAGTGCTTCATGCTGCCACACTAATGCACTGTACTCCTCTAAGACCCAACTCAGGGGCCTCCTCTGCCAGGTGTCCTCACTTCTCCAGGCACAGTTGCTGACCTTCATTCTGGATGCCCATGATAAGACCACACCACAGCACTGGGTGCAGGTGGCCAAATGATAAGACATATTGACACCCAACTGTTTCTAGCCTTCCTCCTGCGACAGAAGCAGGTTCTGTCTTCTTCTCCACTTTCTATCCCTCCTGCACCCATCTGAGGATGGAGAGCTGAGGACCTAGGTTTTTCTTCTCCAGGGGGCTAGTTGAGGACTTTGTGAAGTTAAATTGAGAGGAAGGAAACATGGAAGGATAGGGGACTAGGGAAAAGGATTTTCTAGGGCAGACCCAAAAAGAAAGATGGAGGGGAACCAACAATGTGTGAAGGAAGTGGGTGAGCAGGGAAAACAGATTTTTAAGGGCTGTTTTCAAGTATCTTTTCATGATGTCTGATCAAAAGATGGAATTGTTAAAAATACCTTCAGTTGTCAAAACATCTTTTTATATTCTTGTTTAGTTTATTACTGTTTTCCCAACATTTCTTTCCTTTTTCCTCTTCTGTCCAGCCCACCCCCCATTCCCAGAGATAATCCCCCCACCATTGTCCATGTCCATGGGTCATTCATACATGTACTTGGATTAATCCCTTCCTCTTCTTTCTCCCATTTCTACCTTACTCCCTTTCCTCTGGCAGCTGTCAGTCTGTTCCCTGTTTCCATGTCTCTGGATCTGCTCTGCTCATCAGTCTATTTTATTTATTAAGTTCTTCTTATAAATGAAATCATACGGTAGTTGTCTTTTGCCAACTGGTTTATTTCACTTAGCATAATAGTCTCCAGTTCCATCCATGCTGTCACAAAAGGTATGAGTTCCTTCTTTCTTTTGCTATGTAGTATTCCATTGTGTAGATAGATGTACCACAGTGATATCATGACTTATATTTAAGTGTTTTATCCATTTTTAGTTTATTCTGGCATATGCTGTAAGTTGGATGTCTAGTTTTATTTTTTTGCACGTACCAGTCCAGTTCTCCCACCATTTGTTGAGGTGGCTATTTTTACTCCATTGTATGCTCACACTCCCTTTGTCAAATATTAATTGACCATAGAGACATGGGTTTATTTCTGGCCTCTCTATTCTATTTCATTGACCTATATGTCTGCTCTTATGCCAGTACCAGACTGCTTTGATTACGATGGCCTTTAGTATAGTTTGATATCAGGTACTGTGATCCCTCCAAATTTGTTCCTTTCTCAAGATTGCTGTGGCAATTCGGAGTCTTTTTTGGTTCCATATAAATTTTTGAAGTATTAGTTCTAGATCTGTGAGGTATGCCATTAGTATTTTAATAGGAATTGCATTGAGTCTATAGATTGTCTTGGGTAGTAGGGACATTTTAATGATGCTAAGTCTTCCAATCCATGAATAGTGTATATCTTTCCATTTATTTGTATCTTCCTCAATTTCTTTCCTCAGTGTTGTACAGTTTTCTGCATATAGCTCTTTTACCTCCTGGGTTAAATTTATTTTTAGGTACTTAATTTTTCTTGTTGTTATAGTAAATGAGATTTTTTTAGTTTCTTTCTTATAGTTCTTTGATGGTGTACAAAAAATGTCATAGTTTTCTGCGTACTGACTTTGTACCCCACTACCTTGCCAAGTTCACTTATTAGGTTAAATAGTTTTTTGGTAGAGCTTATAGGGTATTCTTTGTACACTATCACATTGTTTGATAATGACAGTTTTACTTTCTCCTTTCAAATCTGTATGCCTTTTATTTCTTCTTCTTGTATTATCACTGTGGATAAAACCTCCAGTACTCTGTTGAATAAAAGAGGTAAAAGCGGCTGCCCTTGTTGTAGGGAAAATGAACTCAGTCAGGCTCCCTCACCCAGATGTTCAAGTGACTGTGGCTTGGCAGTGTTCATATAACTTTGAGTAGGGGCCCACATGTGTAGAATGAAGCTTTGTCATATAACTGAAGGTGAGTATTAGCCCATTGCTGGGTTTGTGTGCACTTAGTTTATAAAGGAGTTTGGACTCTCTGTGGTGCAACACATGGCTTTTGCTGTGTATGCATCACTGCACCCCTAAATAAAGGCATGTCAGACATCCCTACTGCTCCATGAATTTTCTCCCATCTGCCAGAATCCCCTGTGTGAACCTGCCCAGCTTTGAATGGCTGCAAGATACTGTCTTGTTCCTAATCTTAAGGCAAGCACTTTTAGTTTTTGCCATTGAGTATAATGTTGGCAGTATGTTTTTCATATATGGCCTTTACTATGTTGAAGTATGATCCCTCTATTTCCATTTCACTGAGTGTTTTTAATCAAAAATGGGTGCTGCAAATGCTTTTTCTGCATCTATTAATACAACTATGTGATTTTTGTCTTTCATTTGTTTATGTGATGTACGACATTTATTGATTTGCAACTATTGTGCCATCCTTGCATCACTGGAATAAAACCTACTTAATGCATAATCTTAGTGTATGATCTTTTTAATGTATTTTTGGATCTACTTTGTAAGTATTTTCTTGAGGATTTTAGCATCTATGTTCATCGGAGATATTGGCCTATAATTTTCTTTCTTTGTTGTGTCTTTACCTTTTTTGGGATTAAGATGATACTGACCTCATAAAAAAATTTGGGAGTCTTCCCTCTTCTTGAATTTTTTGAAATAGTTTGAGAAGGAGAAGTGTTACTTCTTCTTTGAATGATAAAATTTACCTGTGAAGCCAGCTGGTCCAGGGCTTTTGTGTATTGGTAGTTTTTGATTATTGCTTCAATTTCACTAGGTATTCTGCTTCATTTTGATTCACTTTTAGAAGACTGTATATTTCAAGAAATTTAGTCAATTCACCCAGGTTGTCCAGTTTCTTGGCATATATTTGCTCATAGCAATTTCTTAAAATCTTTTGTATTTCTGTGGTATCAGTTGTTACTTCTCCTCTTTCACTTCTGATTTTATTTATTTGAGTTCTCTCTTTTTTTTCTTGATGAGTCTGGTTAATGGTTTGCCAAAGCCAAAGAAGGGCAGGATAGGCGGTGGGAGATGGGGATGGGGGTAGGAGGTGGGGATAAGTAGGGTGGGAGGGAGTGGTGGGGGAAAATAGAGACAACTGTCCTTGAACAACAATAAAACAAAACAAAACAAAACAAACAAGCAAAGAACCAGCTCCTGGATTCATTGATCCTTTAAATTGTCTGTTTAGTGTCTATCATTTAATTGTGCTCTGATCTTGATTATTTCCTTCCTTATGCTTGCTCTGGTCTTTGTTGTTTTTCCTCTAGTTCTTTTAGATAGGGGGTTAAGTTGTTTATTTGATATTTTTCTATCTTCTTTAGGTAGGCTTGTAATGCTATGAACTTTCCTCTCAGGACTGCCTTCACTGTGTCCCATATGTTTTGGGTTGTTTTGTGTTCATTTTCATTTGTTTCCAGATACTTTTTTAAAAATATATTTTATTGATTATACCATTACAGTTGTTCTATTCCCCCCCCTTCATTCCCCTCCACCCGCACACTCCCTCCCCCACTATTCTCCCCCCTCTTAGTTTATAACCATGTGTCTCAAGTTCTTTGGATTCTATATTTCCCCAACTATTCTCACCATCCCCCCTATCTATTTTCTACCTACCCTCTATGCTATTTTCTGTACCTTCTCCCCCCTTCTCCCCCTCCCACCCCCCTATTTCTAACCCTCCATGTGTTCTTCATTTCTATGGTTCCACTCCTGATCTAGCTGTCCTCTTGGTTTGCTTTTGTTTTAGGTGTGGTTGTTAATAACTGTGTGTTTGCTGTCCTTTCACTGTTCATATTTTTATCTTCTTTTTCTTAGATAAGTCCCTTTAGCATTTCATATAATAAGGGCTTGGTGATGATGAACTCTTTGAACTTGACCTTATCTGAGAAGCACTTTATCTGTCCTTCCATTCTAAATGAAAGTTTTGCTGGATAAAGCAATCTTGGCTGTAGGTCTTTGGATTTCATGACTTGGAATACTTCTTTCCAGCCCCTTCTTGCCTGTAAGGTCTCTTTTGAGAAATCTGCTTACAGTCTGATGGGAACTCCTTTGTAGGTGACTGTCCCCTTATCCCTTGATGCTTCTAGGATTCTCTCCTTCATTTTGGTCTTGGCTAATGTAATTACGATGTGCCTTGGTGTGTTCCTTCTTGGGTCCAACTTCTTTGGCACTCTCTGAGCTTCCTGGATTTCCTGGAAGTCTATTTCCTTTGCCAGACTGGGGAAGTTCTCCTTTATTATTTGTTCGAATACGTTTTCCACTCGTGGCTGTTTCTTTCCCCCTTCTGGTACCCCTATAATTCGGATGTTGGAACGTTTCAAGATGTCCTGGAGGTTCCTAAGCCTCTCCTCATTTTTTTGAATTCTCATTTCTTCATTCCTTTCTGGTGGGATGTTTTGTTCTTCCTTCTGGTCCATTCCATTGATTTGAGTCCCAGTTTCCTTTCCATCACTATTAGTTTCCTGTGCATCTCCCTTCATTTCAATTAGTTTAGCCTTCATAAGTTCCTCTAATTTGTGACTTTGTTCCTCTAATTTGTGACTATAATCTACCAGTTCTGTGAGCATCCTGATAAACAATGTCTTGAATTGTGCTTCTGAGAGGCTGGCAATCTGTTGGTCACTTAGAGTTATTGGCTCTGGGACTTTGAGTTCTTCTCGTGCCATCTTTCGGGTGTTCGTGCCTGTTCCATAGCAGGATCAGAGCCCTAAAGTGTTCACTAGAACAGGGCAACTAAGTCGCTGGGTTGTGACGTTATATGTGGGGGCGGTGTCAAAGAGGGACAGTGGCTCTCACTGGTATTGCAGGGCAACTAAGTCGCTGGGTTGTGACGTTGTATGTGGGGGCGGGGTCAAAGAGGGACTATGGCGTCCTGTCCACCGCCTTCCGCCAGGGCCCTCACCCGTGCCACAGTTGCTGCCGTCACCGGGCCCAGGCGTTTCGTCCCACTGCACGCGAGTGTGCCACCGCCGTCAGCCCTCGCCCCCTGGGGCTTGCGTGGTCTGTCTCACTGTGCGCGAATATGCCCCCGCGGTCTGCCCCGCACCCCAACTGGTTCCCGTCTGCCTGCGTGCCTGGGTCAGGGCCCTGTCCTGCCTGACCCTGCTCGCTGCTGGCTCCGCCCCTCTTACCGTCCCGTTGAATGGTTAGAGGTAGTCCGTATAATTCAATCTTCTGTCCTTTGGTTGTGTCTTTGTTTCTCCAAACCTTTGTTGTATTCAAACTTGGTTGTGGGAGAAGGCACAGTGTTTCCACCTATGCCTCGATCTTGGCGGAAGTCCTCCAGATACTTTTTTAAAAGATGTATGTATGTATGTGTGTATGTATGTATGTATTAATTTATTCATTGTTAGAGGGAAAGGGAGGGAGAGAGGGAGAGAAATATCAATGTATGGTTGCCTCTTGTGTGTCCTCTGCTGGGGACTGGCCTGCAATCCAGGCATGTGCCCTGACTGGAAATCGAACCGTGATCCTCTGGTTTGCAGGCCCATGCTCAATCCACTGAGCTACACCAGCCAGGGCTGTTTCCAGATACTTTTTGATTTCTCCCTTCATCTCATTGTTAATCCGTTCATTATTTAAAACATGTTACTCAGCCTCCATATATTTGGATATTTTTGAGTTTGTTTTTTCTTTCTTGAGGTTGATCTTTAGTTTAAAGCTATGGTGATCCAAGAAGATGCTTGATGTTATTTCAATGTTCTTGAACTTGTTAAGCTTCTTTTGTGTCCTACCATGTGGTCTATCTTTGAGAATAATTCAGGTGCATTTGTGAAGAATGTTTATTTTGTTTCTTTGGGGTGAAGTGTTCTATACATATCAATTAAGTACATTTTATTTAGAGTATCATTTAATTCTGCAATATTTTTATGATTCTCTGTTTGGAACATCTATCCATTTTTGGATAGATGACTGTATTGCTGTCTATCTCTTTCTTAAAGTCCTCCAATACTTTCTTTATATATTTAGGTGCACCTATATGGGATGCATATATGTTTACAAAAGTTATATCTTCTTGTTGGATCACTCCTCTAAGTATTATGTTGTGACCCTCTTTGTCTCTTTTTCTGGCCTTTGTTTTGAAGTCTATTTGGTCTGATATAAGTATTGCTACCCCACTTTTTTTTTCATGTCCATTTGCATGGAACATTTTTTCCATACCTTCACTTTCACCCAATATGCATCTTTTGTTCTGAAGTGGGTCTCTTATTGGCAGCATATATGCAGGCCCTGTTTTCTTATGCATTCAACTACCCTATGTCTTTTGATTGGAGCATTTAATCCATTTACATTTAAGGTTATTATTGATAGGTACTTATTCACTGCCATTTTTTTCCTTTTGTACCTGTATTCCTCTCTCCCTTTCTCTTTTTCTTTTTACAGCAGTCCCTTTAGCATCTCTTACAGTGCTGCCTTGGCAGAGATGTACTCTTTTAGCCTTCTTTAACCTGGGCAGCTCTTTATTTCACCTTCCATTCTAAATGAGAGCCTTGCTGGGTAGTTATCTTGGTTGCAGGTCCTTGCTTTTCATTACTTGGAATATTTCATGCCAATACCTTCTGGTTTGTAGTGTTTCTGTTGAGAAATCATTTAATAGCCTTATCAGAGCTCCCTTGTTTGTTACTAGGTATTTCTCCCTTGTTGTCTTTAAGATTCTCTCTTTGTCTTTAAATTTTGTCATTTTGAATGTACTGTGTCTGGAAGTGGGCCTCTTTGGGTTCGTCTTGATTGGGATCCTCTGTGCTTTCTGGACTTATGACTTTTTCCCTCACCATGTTAGGAATGTTTTCTGTCAGTATTTTTTCAAACTGGTTTTCTATCCTTTGCTCCTTTTCTTCTCATCCTGGTATCCCTATGATGCAAATATTTTTATGTTTCATCTTGTCCTAAATCTCCCTTAAACTATCCTCATTCTTTTTTAACCTTTTCATTTTGTTGCTCTGACTGGGTATTTTTCTCTACATTGTCATCCACCTCGCTGATCCTCTGCTTCATCTAGACTGCTTTTAATTCCTTCTTGGGTGTTCTTCATTTTAGATATTGCATTCTTCATTTCCATCTGGTTCTTATTCAAAGTTTCTACATAATTTTTCATGCTTCTGTAGGTCCCACTAAGTTCCTGTATTTCTCGCTAAGTTCCTTGAGCATCTTTGTAACCATTACTTTGAACTCTACATCTGATAAATTACTTGCTTCAATTTCATTTGGCTCCTTTTCTGGTGATTTCTCCTTTTCTTTTGTTTGAGGTTTTTTGGTGTGTCTCTTCATTTTAGTTGTTCCTTTGTGTTTGTTTCTATGTATTAGATAGACTTGCTTTGACTCTCCATCTTGTGTGTCAGGAGCCCTGTGGGGCCCAGTGGGGCCAGACTCCTTGATCTCCTGATCTGGATGCTCTAGCAATGTCCTCTGGGTGGGTTATGTGGACTCTCCTGTAGTATTTGGCTCCTGATTGCTATTGCCCCTTTGTTGGTAGGTACTCCCCTATGTCTAGTTAAGAGGCTCTACCTCCACCACATATTGTACATTGTTGTATTGGTGCTAGCAGAAAAAGGCAAAGTAACAGGAAAGCAAGCATCCCCCCCCCAACAACTACCACAACAGTATCAACAATGAGAGAGCAAAGAATATTAAAAGAAGAAAGAGAAATGGAATAGTAGAGAAATGGGAAAAGGGAAAAAGATATGAGAGGACCAAAGAAAAGAAAATTGATTATGAGAGGAGATGGAGGAAGAGAACCATTACTCATAATGAATTGAAAGAGGAAAATGGGGGAAAGGAATATAGAAAAAGTAACAAAAAATTAAAGGAGATAAGAAGGGAACCATGGAATAATAAAAATTAAGAATATAATAGGAGATATGAAAGAAAAAATAGATCACCAAAAATAAAAGAAAAATAGATTAAAAAATAAGTAAAAAGGCTATGAAAAAGAAAAATAGCTAAAATAATGAGAAAAGAACCAAGTGGATTTGCCTCAGCACAGTTTAGATCTTTCCTTCTGGTTTGTCCCTTTGGCTACCACTCCAATGTCTGAGTCTGGTGTAAGCCAATATCAGGTGCTGTCCATGTCTGGCCCTTGTCCACCTTTTAGGTGCTATTGGTGATCCACAGTTTATGGATGATTCCTCTGGGCTTGATTACTTTCAGGGTGGGCCAAGCTCTGTGAAGCTGGCTTTTATCAGCACTGGGAACAGGGGTGCATCAGCAAATGTCCCAGCTCACTACAGAATCTGCCTCTGCCTGTCTCTTCCTGCTGGCCTCCTCTCAACCTTAGAGTAGTCACAAACCAGACTGTTTCTGGGAGGGCTTCTGGCAGAAACAAGGGGCTATGATTCCTGGATCTCCTGTGGCAGGTACCTTTCAGACTTCAGAGAAGATGGGGGGTTTGTTTCCTCTCCCCCAAGCCACTAACCTGAGTCTGTCTGGGATTATTTCCCTATACTCAGCAGGGTGGGGACCCTTGTTCTCTTCCAGAGCCCAGATTTTGGGTCTGCCAGACACTGGGAGGGTGTTTTTCCTCAGTCAGACTCTGTTCTACTCATGGTTCCAGCAGCACCCAGGGCCAGGCTGGCAACAGCACCATCTGAGGCAAGTACCACACTCACATGGACCTAGGTTCCCAGTGGCTTCAGGGTATGCAGCCCAGCCTGGTGGGTACAAAGGTAAAAAGGGCAAGTCCAGGTGCCAAGGCCCAGATGCTTTGGCAGCTTCTTCCTGAGGAGGATATTGCAAATTCCACAAAATGGGTCAGTCCTGTTCCAAATCTGCACAGCCAGAAGTGCTGGGCTAGGCGGTGGCTGTGGCAGTGGCTCCACCAGGAGAACCTGGGCTGCCTACCTCCACGTGCTCTAGCAGGCAGACAGGCACTTGCACACTCACACATGTACCCACCCACTCATCGGCACACCTGCTCCCTCATACGCGCTCTCACCGATACCTCAAAACATCTTTTTCTGACGACAACGGCGTTAAACACACTGGGCTCTGGATACACACACATACACACACAAACACACATAAGTGCATAAACCGGCTGTTGGTCCATTTTTCTCTTTTGAATGTAATTTCACTAAGCATTTCTTAGACGATTTAAACATGGCTATTAGCACTCAGCACACAGGATCTCCATATAAATTCTTTTTGTGGCCACTACTTCATCTGTTCATACTACAAAGAAAATGACTTTATAAATGAGGAAACAATAGTTTCCTTAAAGACATTAAGGACTTGCAAAAGGCCAAGGTGCCAGTAAGTAGTAGAAACGACATACAATTCTACATCAACTTTCCCACAAACCATTCTGTGACCTCCTTCAAGTAGTCTAGCACCCAGACTGGTAGCAAACACCAACATGTGGACAATGGCTGGGCTTCTGTCCAAGAACTGTTCAGGTACCATGGCTGGGCAATCTTTCCTAAGTTAAACAGGTAGGTGGTTAACAATTCTCTTTTCCTTTCTGTGTTTTAGAATAGAGCCCTGACTCATTTTCAAGTTAAGGATGTGTTCTCTTGCTCTGTTTGATCAGGCAGCACATTAAGAGTACAGATCAACAGTAGACCCAAAGACTAACATAATACCCAACACATGGTAGGTATTCAATAAAGACTGAATCATTTCAGTGTGTACCATAATTCCAGTGTGTTCTATGTATGGAGTCTTCCAGGAGTTCTCCTGAGAGGTGTCTGCCAAAATTTCCCTTCTGACGTTTCTGATGCCACAGCAAAAATTCGAATGGGACCAAGGAGCCATTTGCTTCCTTAGTGTGAAACTATAAGATGGACCCAAAGTGAGTTATGACACTCTCAGGATGAGAACCAGAGCCCATCTGGGGACTGGCTGTCATTTCCATGAGGTTTCTGGCCTGGCTTTAATAAAACTGAGAGCTACAGCTGGTGTGCCTTCTTTCAAAACACACACTTGGACCAAAGGTCAAGGGAGATGGCTGCATTCTGAGAGCCACGGTCACACACAGACCATCCTCCCCTGTGATTCAACTGGATCCTTCACCACACAAGAAGCAGCCGGTGGGCTAGCCTGCCCCTGTCTGCCTTTCTCAGACCCTCATCATGAGCCAGGCTACACAGCCTGTCCACAGTGTGCTGCAGCTGAAACTAACTTTGCAGGGAGCAGATCCAGGACCTTCAGGGTTTCTGCCTAAGTGCCCCCACTGTGTGTGTCCATAACTACCAAGCTCAGACAGAGGCTGCCCAACATGCAAGTGGTTAGCCATGGAACACCTGGGAAAGGTAGGCCAGAATATGCTCTCTACAATGAATAGGACTTAAAAATTTAAAGCAACCAAAATATTTTAATTTACCATATGTATCAGTCAGGGTTCTCTAGAGAAACAGAAGCAGTAAGAGATATCTCTATCTGCTCTTGCTCTACCACTATCTATATAGAGAGAGAATATGTATTTTAAGGAATTGACTCACACACAATTCTGAGGGCTGGCAAGTCTGAAATTCACAGGGCAGGCTGGCAATTCAGATAAGAGTCAATATTGCCATGTTGAGTCTAAAAATCCAGCAGCTTTGATATTCAGGCATGGTTTCTATGCTTCAGTCTGAAGGCAGAATTCCCTCCTACTCCGGGGATCTCAGTCTTTTCTCTTACTGCCTTCAACTGACTGAATGAAGCCCAACCACATTAGAGGGTAATTTGTTTTACCCAAAGTCAACTGATGGAAAACATCTATTACAATACATCTAAAAAATACTTTCACAGCAATATCTAGACTAGTCTTCAACCAACAATTGGGCACCTAGCACATTTGACACATTAAGTTAACTGTCATAACTTAATTCAACACATACAAGTTAGTGGACTTTAATCTTCTTCGGACTATGGAGACGCCTCCCATTTTTAAAGTTTACTGAGAGTTTACTTACATATCACAAATGTCACACTTTAAGTATACAAATCAATGATTTTCTTAGTAAATTTATCAAGTTGTGTGACAATCATCATAATTCAGTTTTAGAAGACTTTCATCACCCTATTGAGGATCCTTTTGAAATCTGATGATTCTAGCAAAAAACAAACAGGTACAACTCAATAGGCTGTTTATGTCCAGCATCCAAATCTTACTACTGTAAATATTTTTAAAAAACATCTTGTACAAATGCACACTTTTGGACAGAATTCAAGGGGTCATGTATTTCCACAAGCTTAGCTCTGTATTTGGGTTCAGGCCGCAAACCTAATTTATGTTCAATACAGCTGTCCCATTCTCCCTCTTCGACCACTGTATGCATTTAGACCTCATGGAAACTCTCAGCTAGAAACCTGAACCCTTCTCCCAACACATCTGTCTGTCTCCATACTTGTTTCCTGTGCAATCACCCTCCATCCTCTGGCCAGAAGGAATCTTTAAAATGCAAATCAGCTACCCTTGGAAACTTCTCAGGTTCCAGAGACCAGTCCTCACATTCTGAATAATACATACCAAGGCCTCTGCAACATGGCTCCTGTTTAACTTTTCTGGCTCCATCTCTGTGCACTCTGTCTGGGACATTTCACTTTGAGAGATGTACCCAACTGTTCATCCGACCCCGCCTTTCATAAGGCTAGCACTGTGGAAACACCTTATGTTCAGGTGGAGTTAGATAGGTACCGCTTTTCTCTGACCTATATATTGAGCATATTTCTATTATTGAACTTGCCACATGTTATATTATAAATTCAAGTTTCAATCTCTCTCAACCCTACTGCATTACTCCTTGCAAGCTGCAGGCAGGGAGCCAGCCTACTGGCATTTACTAACCCAGGAAGCAGAGAGCCAGGTTAAATGCTTAATTACAGTAGCTGTAGTCTTTCAATGTCTGATTGTCTCTGGCCACATAATTATCCTAAAATGTCCTTTGTGGTAAGAAGTGGATACCATTCTAGATATTATTCTGTAGAAATAATTAGACAAGTTCAAAAAGACATATGTACAAAATGTCATAGCTGTTGCTTGGAATAGTGAAAGAATGTAGTACAGGAACCTTATTCTTGTCATCTGGGAGGGAGAGAGTGGTGTGTCCGGTAATAGTGATTTGCTGCAATAAATCACATTATACATGATGCATAGAATATTCTGCTATTATTAAAATGTGGGAAGGTATGCCCTGGAAGGGTAAGTTTGCTAGAGTATCATCCCAATATGCCCATGTTGTGGGTTTGATCCCTGGTCAGGACACATATAAGAACCAAGTCAGACTTTCGCCAAGATGGAGGCATAGGTGGGAACACTGTGCCTTCTCCCACAGCCAAGTTTGAATACAACAAATGTTTGGAGAACAAAGACACATCCAAAGACCAGAAAATTGAATTATATGGAAGTCCGACAACTACGAACCATTCAACGGGGATGGTAAGAGGGACAGAGCCAGCAGAGGAGCAGGGTCGGGCAGGACAGATCCCCTGACCTAGGCGAGCAGGCAGCTCGGAACCAGTAGGGGTGTGGGGCAGACTGACCGCGGTCGCACATTCGCGCACAGTGAGACGGACCACGCAGGCCCCAGCGGGCGAACCCAGTGGGCGAACCCAGTGGTGGAGGGCTGGCAGTGACACTCACATGCAGTGGAATGAAACGCGTGGGCCCGGTTACGGTGGCGGCTGCAGCACCGGTGGGGGCCGTGGCAGCAGGCGGCAGATGGAATGCCATTGTTCCTCATTGACCCCGCCCCCACATACAGCCTCACAACCCAGCAACTGAGTTGCCCTGCTCTAGTGAACACCTTAGGGCTCCGATCCTGCTACAGAACAGGCACGAACAGCCGGAAAGATGGCGCAAGAAGAACTCAAAGTCCCAGAGCCCATAACTCTAAGTGACCAACAGATTGCCAGCCTCTCAGAAGCACAATTCAAGACACTGTTTATCAGGATGCTCACAGAACTGGTAGATTATAGTCACAAATTAGAGGAACATATGAAGGCTAAACTAATTGAAATGAATGGAGAGGTCCAGGAAACCAATAGCAATGGAAAGGAAACTGGGACTCAAATCAATGGAATGGACCAGAAAGAAGAACAAAACATCCCACCAGAAAGGAATGAAGAAATGAGAATTCAAAAAAATGAGGAGAGGCTTAGGAACCTCCAGGACATCTTTAAACATTCCAATATCTGGATTATAGGGGTACCAGAAGGGGGAAAGAAACAGCCACAAGTGGAAAACGTATTTGAACAAATAATAAAGGAGAACTTCCCCAGTCTGGCAAAGGAAATAGACTTCCAGGAAATCCAGGAAGCTCAGAGAGTGCCAAAGAAGTTGGACCCAAGAAGGAACACACCAAGGCACATCATAATTACATTAGCCAAGATTAAAATGAAAGAAAGAATCCTAGAAGCATCAAGGGATAAGGGGACAGTCACCTACAAAGGAGTACCCATCAGACTGTCAGCAGATTTCTCAAAAGAGACCTTACAGGCAAGAAGGGGCTGGAAAGAAGTATTCCAAGTCATGAAATCCAAAGACCTACAGCCAAGATTGCTCCATCCAGCAAAACTTTCATTTAGAATGGAAGGACAGATAAAGTGCTTCTCAGATAAGGTCAAGTTCAAGGAGTTCATCATCACCAAGCCCTTATTATATGAAATGCTAAAGGGACTTATATAAAAAAAGAAGATGAAAAATATTAACAGTGAAAGGACAGCAAACTCACAGTTATTAACAATCACACCTAAAACAAAAGCAAACCAAGAGGACAGCTAGATCAGGAGTGGAACCATAGAAATGAAGAACACATGGAGGGTTAGCAACAGCGGGGTGGGAGGAGGAGAAGGGGTGAGAAGGTACAGAAAATAGCATAGACGATAGGTAGAAAATAGGGGGGAGGGTGAGAATAGTTGGGGAAATATAGAATCTAAAGAACTTGAGACAGGTGGTTATAAACTAAGGGGGGGAGAATGGTGGGGGAGGGAGTATGCGGGTGGAGGGGAATGAAGGGGGGAAATAGAACAACTGTAATGGTATAATCAATAAAATATATTTAAAAAAAGAACCAAATCAATGAGGGCATAAATAAGTGGAACAACAAATCAATGTTAATTTCTCTCTCTCAAAAAATCAATACATAAAAATAAAAAATAAAATGTGGCAAGTTATTATTTGCTATTTATTAAAAGGTGGCAAATCACAATCACATTTTTGTGGAGGTAGGTGCATTCAATATTTTATCTAAGCAGAATGCACACACACACATACAAATACATATGCCCACACAGAGTTTAGAAAGCAAAAATTTAATAATAGTACACCTCTGAGTGGGTAGGTAGTAGAGTGATCTACAAGTACATTTTTAAATTTATTTTCTGTTACACCTATTTTCTAATTATTTACCATGACTCTGAGACCCAGTGAAGAAAGAGCACAGTGGTTAGAGAAAATGCCACGTGCAAGCCAAGACTCCACTCCTTCCTAACAACATGACCCAGGTAAATAGAATATCTTCCACCATCTATTTCCTCAAGGGAACTGTATGTGTCTCAGACCACTGTGAGGTTCTGTGGACAAGCACAGTCCACATGCAGGGCACACAGTCAGCCCTCAAGTAAATCTGTACCATTTCAACAGAAATAGATTTAGAGAAATAAATGTCCATAAATGAATATGCACACCATATTGTTTGGGAAGACACTGTCAGGCATATGTTCAAGGCATTGCTCTCCACACCTGAAATATAAGGCCGCCCAGTGGGGTTGGGTGACAGGGTAGAAGACAGGGTAACCACTTGTCAAAATAGCCACTTTCTTGAACATTCACACAACCCAGGAGCCATCACTGTCCTCACTCCCTCCCAAGAGGATTTTGCTTCTCATTAATGTGCCCTGGCAGCTGGCCATCCTGCAGGTCCAAGTTTCACATTCAGCTTTGGACCACATGATGCCCATTTCTATCAGCTGGGGAGGGCAGCCGGGAGGGGAGGAAACTCTGGAACAAGGAGAGAGCTGAGCCTCCACTGCTAACCTGAAAAAGACAGAAACCAACTGGATACTTAAAGAATCAGTGTTGTGCCCCTTCCCTGTGCTAGTAATGAAAAGGCAAGAAATGTGCTATAAGGGCCATCAGAGTATTTATTTTTCATGCTGAATTATAGGAAACCATATTCATCTTTGCTAAAGATTCAAACATTCATTTTAATCATCCAATGTGCAGTAGATTTCCTGCAATGATTATCTCTATTATAGACTCTGTATGTTTGCCATATTTTTCTCCACAGTATTTACTAAAATAAGCAGTTAATAATATATAATTATTAGTGTACTTCTTTATCCCTATCTCCAATGGGCCAGGGAAGCTAGAAATAAAACAGCATGGGCCTACCGACACACATGCCCAGAAGGATGTTCCTCCTCCCCAAGTGACCATATTATTTGGGGCACTAAAATTTTCATTATAACCTTTCCAATTGTTCCCTTGACACAATTAATTTATTTGTCCACTTTTTGCCAAAGTTAAAATATGGTTTGCTATATTCTGGCATGAAAACTAAATCTTCTAATGGCCCTTAAAGCCATTCTAGTAACCTGCGTCAACAGTCATTGTCATCCTGTCTGCCTTTGTCCTGATGACATCAAGTTGGGTCAAGGGAATAACTGAGGGAAAGGTAACAATGAAATTCAGAACATAAGACTTTTAAAATATTATGACAGCCTTTCTAGGGTAAGACTTTAGTTTTAGAATTTCATGCCCCACTTCCTATGAAATTCTGATTTTGAAGTCCAAGTTGTACATTGAAATCCAATAGGTATTGAAGGAGTGCCTACTATGTGCCAGGCACTGAGCTAGGAGAAACTGTCTTCAGAAATGAGGGAAAACACCACCCACAGTAACATCAGTAACGGCTGGTGAATTAGCTCTGTGACAACCATCACGCAAAGACCTTCTTTAACTGATACTAATTTCCCTTTGACACTCCTGGGAGATAGGTGTTATCGTCTCCATTTTTCAGATGAAGCAACTTAAACCTGGAGGGGTTCATAACTTATAATTTCCACATGACTATTAAATGGTGGTAGAGTTGGGATTAGAACTCAGACTATCTGAGTCCTAGGTCCTTCTATCCCTACCTGACTCCCATCCTAAATGATACCTTCTCCTTAGATACCTACAGAGTCTAATTTAGGTCCTGAAGCAATGGTGACATGGCTTCACCCATCCACAATATGGGTAAAAATCAGCCACTTAAGGCAAAAAGACAAAGACATTAGTAACGACTTTCTAGTAGCTCTACATGCAGTTGTGCTAACCACCCACAGACTCTTTTATTAAGCTATAATAAGCCTCAAATGAAAATTGTTGCCATAGGTGAAGCTTACTTTAATATACAGTTGATCCAACTGAAGAAAAACATGTTAAAATGCATTTTTAAAATCCCAATTTACTTGTACAATGGTTCAAAAAAATGTGTTGTGTTTCTGATCTGCTGATGCACTCCAAATGTTGGGGCATGGGGACATGTACATGTCCAAGGGTTACTTACTAAGCTGATAACAAAGGCACTCAGCCCCATGCAATGTGTCTTTCAGTGTTGGATCTGATGGAATTTGCAAAAATACAAAGAGGTAACTGATTTGTCAAGTTGGTTAAGGACAGCGTGTTTCTACCTGAAAAGCCAGCTGAGGTATTTCATCAGTAGAATGCAGCTACTCATGTGAGCTCACTGCAAATAGCATGTCCTCACTTTCGGAGAGGGGTACCCTTCTCACCAAACTCTCTGCTTAGGAAGGCAAAGCAGCAAGGGCAGGGAGGAGGCAACAAAGAAGTGATCACCCTGGGGTGGGGTGGGAGATGGGAGGGCTCAGTGCTTCCTCTGGGAGAGGACTGAAATTGGCTGGGCCCTAGATTTACCAGGTCACCACTCTGTAGTTATACAAATGTGTAATCACTGGGATGTACACCTAAAGCTAATATAACATTGTACATTAACTGCAATTGAAAAAATAAAAAATATATTAAAAAAAAAATAAAGTACAAGAAATTGGCTAGCAGAGAATGCTTGGTTTGTGTCAGTCAGGCAGTGTTCTACAAAGGCTTTTCACACATCAATCATTTAGTCCTCACCATGGCCCTCTGAAGTAGGTCTTACTTGACCTTTTTCTAGTGTTATGATACATTATTTCTTTTTTTTTAAGATTTCATTTATTTATCTTTAGAGGGGAAGGGAAGGAGAGAGGGAGAGAAATATCAATGTATGGTTGCCTCTGGTGCGTCCCCTGCTGGGAACTGGCCTGCAACCCAGGCACGTGCCCTGACTGGGAATTGAACTGCAATACTCTGGTTCACAGGCCCGAGTTCAATCCACTGAGCTACACCAGCCAGGGCTGATACATAATTTCTTATTACATAATGTTTAGTGGTTGTGCTCAGTTAACAAGGTCAACAGAAACTTGTAATATTCTGTTAAATAACGCACCATATGTACATATTTTTATATGCAGTTAACCTTAAAACAATCCATTTAATTTATTCATATAATTGTGCAAATGGGAATAAAGACAAAACACACACACACACACACACACACACACTCCTTTACTTAAAGCAGGTAAGATTAACAGAAGTTAACATTATATTTACTGATAAGTCAAAGATTGACCTTTACCCTAGTGACACCAAACTCAAGGTAGCTCCTCATCAGGAAAGTGTGGCATAGGGTGGGGAAAGTGTGTCAGTGTGAGGTGCTTTGTTTACTTGCCAGGTTAGCACACTGAGGCACTGAGCACAGTCACACGGCTCCCCAGTGGCAGGTGTTCTTTGAGGATGTGGATGTGTGTAGTAGGCACTCCAACTCCCTGTGTCCAAAGATGAAGTGTTTCTACTGACAAGTCCAAGGACATGTGTCAGCCATTGCCCAAATGTTGGACACACACCTACTGTAATGAGGGCACCTGCTCTGTGTACAATCACCACTGACCACCACAGCAGTTTTTACTTTTCTGCATACCCCAGTTATGTTATTTTATTTAATATTGTTTAAGCTGATTAATTTTTATTTATTTTAAAAGAAAGCTTTATATTTCCATAGAGAAAGCAATACACTTTGCTATAAATGAAAGCTAACCATTTTTTTTAAATAGCACGTGAAATGTCCAAAACAGGCAAATCTGTAGTGGTCGGGAGCAGAGTAGTGATGGCAATGGCTAAAGGGCACAGGGCTTCCTTTTGAGGTAATGAAATATCTGAAAATTGATGGCACTGCTGAAGACACACCTCTGTGAATACACCAAAAGCCACTGAATTCCATTCTTTAAATGGGTGAACTGTGCAGGATGTACAGTGAAGCTGTACATGTCTCAGTGAAGCTGGCCAGTTTGAGGACAGCCCTAAATGAAATCAGAGGATGAGCCAGGCAAAGTCCCAGGGTGAAGAGCTAAGGCAGAGGGTTTGATGTGTTCAGGACCCAGAAGAAGGGTGGCATGACCAGAGCAAAAAAAGCAATGGAGACAGAGTTGGGGGCAGAGGCAATGAGGCCAGTAAGACAGGCACTTGCAGCCTAAAAGCCAGGTCAAAGGTCTTGGGCTTTACTGTCAGTGTGAAGGGAAGCCATGAAGAAGGTTCTGAGGAGGGAGGTGTATGATTTTAGAAGGCCCCCTGCCTCTGTGTGAATGATTATAAGAAGCTAGGAGCCCAGGGAGGGCTCCTGCAGCAAAACAGGTGAAAGAGGGAGGAAGCTTGGCCTGTGTTGGTAGCAAAGGAGGTAGCCAGAGACACAAAACAGAGATGGGTTTGAAGGTAGAGCTGATCAAACTTGCCAGTAGACTGATGGGGTGTATGAGAAAAACAACCAAAGAAGACATCCAGATTTACAGCCTAAACAAGAAAATAGGTATCAGACATAATAGCTTAGAAGACAGCCTAACACTGAGAAATGGCTAAAGATATATTAACCTCCATCACCTTACCAATTTCATTATAACCACAATTATTATGACAGCTCTTAGCATCCCCACCACCACAGTCATTACAACCACCACCATCATTACCATTACCACCATCACCAGAGGAGGACCCTGGTCCTCCACCATGATCAGCAAGGGAGACTACATAAGGCAAAGGAACTTGCATCTAAAGTAAGAAACCCGTTCTTGGCACCCACAAAGGAAACACTACCAGTCTGAGATGTTACCAGAGATATAGGCCTAATCTATTTCTACCACCACTCTCTCCCCATTCTACCCCCCCACATATTTATATATGCTTCTTTTCAAGTTTGTAGTCTCTTCAGGGACTACTGTCTTCACTACCAGGCTTTTACCTGGCCCCATCTTCATCCAGCCCCTCTATGAAGCATGCTTCCCCTTCCCACATCCCAAATAGCCTGCTGTATCTTCCAAAACTCCTGACATGTACATATGGAACATTCATGGCTCAACTGAGTATTTCAGTGTCTACAGAATACAAGCAACATGCTCCACACTAGCACTGACATACAGCTGGTACATTCTATAAATGGAATCTTCAAGAAAAGTATTAACTGCACTTGCAAATCTGTAACCCCTAAGTCACCTTATGCCCAAAATACACCCAAGACTCTTGCTCCTCAATGCCACTTGGCTTCCTATCAGCTGACTGTTTGAATACCATCTCTCCAGGGTCAAAGAAAAGAATCTCCTCTTTTAGTAAACAGAGTGAAAGTCAATACACAGATGGAACAGTAAGTTTTAAAAAAGATAAGCATATATAACAAGGCTCCGCATTCTTTGTATCTCACCTGATGGTGAGATACAACTATTAACCATTCCAGCAAACCCTGTCAGCTCTTGGAAACCCATGGTTTAGCATTTCTTCTCTGAACACTGCAATGTTATATAATGATTGATCTCAGAATCCCAGTATAAAATCATTGAACAGGAGGATCAAAGAGCTAGTCCACCCTTTCCTTCCAGACAAGAAAGGGCATGTTTACCTAGCAGTAGGGCAGATCAGGAGCAAATTTCTTTGAACTTTACTTTATAAACACTAATTTGTTCTTGCTAGTGCTCACGACTTATTTGCAAAGTAAAAGACATGCTTCGGGTGCTATTTTTCTGTGTCTGGCCAGCTCCACTCGCTTTCTTTCCAGGGCTGCCTGGTCAGGGTGCTGTGATCATTTTGCTAAAAGGACCAAATCCCTGCATCCAGTACCAAATCCATGCCAATATTTTAGGGGCCTATATGAGCATGGGGAGGAAAGAGAAATGATGACTTTTATCCAGTGAACAAAACTCCTTATAATTAGGTTGGTGGTTTCTATGGTAACGAGGAACTGACTCTTTTATTTGAAATAAAAAATAGCAACACTCCAGCTGTCCTTGCTGTCCAGACTCTCCAAAGCAAATGAGAGATTTGATTTCACATTTGCTATGATTGCTGAGGACTTTAAGCCATGCATTTTACTTGTTGTCAGGTTTTGGCAAGACACTAAGTTCTATTCCTCTGAGAAAACAGGTGTGAAAAACAAAAGCAAAAACGCAAAAAAACAAAAACAAAAAAAAAACCAACAAAAACAAAAGCATGCTCCCTCTCTGCAGCCAACATGCAATTTGTTTCCTTCTTCCTAATTATTATAGGAAACCATCAAACCTCTTCCTTAAAGAAAACTACTGGTGGTGGTTTAACTTGTAAAACCATTGCAGAGCTTCAGGATGCATTTCTACATTTATAATAGCAGCACCCAGCATTACTAGGGAGTTTACCAGGTGCTGAGTACGGTGCCCAGGGCTGTCTCTGCATCATCTCATAAAATGCTTACAGCAACGCTACAGGCTATACCTTATATGCTGACCATTTTAGTGATAAGGAGGTTTAAGAGGTTAAATAACTTGCTGATGGCCAACAAGAGCTAAAAGTCCATCCCAGTTCTAACTGATGGCAAAGTGTGTGTTTGGTCTATTCTGCCTTCACTTTTGTTCTATAACCTAGACCAGAATCATCTTTCACCAGGTAGAGGCCATGTTCCAAATACCCTGCAGAGGACTGTCAACAGTAGAGAAACCTCTTGCTCATCTTCAGAAAGGGTCACTTTTCTTCCCTCTCTCTATCCCATATGTGCCAGGAAATTGTAATTCCCTGTCAGGAGGCCCTGCAGCCCAACACGACAGACAGAAAGGTCAAGGGGTATCAACAATCACATCCTCAGAGGGTTAGGATTGCAATGGCAGCTTGCCCTTGATCCTAGGGCGAAGGGAGAACTATGTAATGGAGGCCAAGCAACTTGGAAGGCCTAGTGCAAAAGGTGACAGCTGAGCTAAGTCTTGCAGGCAAAGTAGATGTCACTCAGGCTATAGGGGGTTAGAGAAAGGCTTAGGGACAGAGAAAATGATTGTATGGAAAATCCAAAGTAAGGAAGGGAACAGCACCCTTGGAGAGTCCTGGAGGAAGGGCATGGCTGGAGTGGAGTAGGAGGACCACATACCAATGAAGACCATAGCATAAAGGGACCTGAATGTGTCCTTGGGCTGAGGGCAGTTGAGAAGTGAAAACAGGGAGAAAGTTACATTCCGGCAGGGCATAGGCATTCCCTCATGATAGTCCAGAAATCTGAATGCGTTTGAAATTACTCTTCTGATGGACACTTGGGCTACTTCCACATCTTGGTGATTGTAAATATTGCTGCTATGAATATAGGGGTGCTTATATTCTTTCAAACTAGTGTTTTGGGTTTCTTCAGATAAATTCCCAATAGTGGAATCTCTGGATAATAGGCAGTTCAATTGTTAATTCTTTTATTAAAAGTTATGGAAAACAGCACTTCCATACTGTTCTCCACAGTGGCTGCACCAACCTGAATTTCTACCAACAATGCAGAGGGTTTCCCTTTAACCATACCTTCACCAGCACTTGTTATTTGTTGGTTTACTGATGATAGCCATTCTGCCAGATGTGAGGTGATATCTCATTGTGGTTTTAATTTGCATTTCTCTGATGATTAGTGATGTTGAGCATATTTTCATATGTCTGTTGGCCATCTGTGTTCTCTGTGGAGAAGTGTCTATTTGGGTCCTTTGCTCATTTTTTTTAATTGGATTGTTTGATTTTTTTGGTATTGAGTTTTATAAGTTCTTTATAAATTTTGGATATTAACCCTTTATCAGATGTATCAGCAAATATGTTCTACCATTCAGTAGGTTGTCTTTTTATTCTGTTGGTGGTTTCCTCTGCTGTGCAAAAACTTTTTAGTTTGATGTACTCCCATTTGTTTACTTTTTTTGTTTCCCTTGCCTGAGAAGAAGTATCAGAAAAAATATTGATACGAGCAATGTCCAAGATTTTACTGCCTATGTTTTCTTCTAGAATTTTCATGGTTTCAGATCTAACATTTACGTTTTTAATTCATTTTGAATGGATAAAACAACTATGGAACATTTACACAATGGAATATTACTCAACTATACAAAAAAGAAAGGAAGCAAATTTGCGACAGCATGGATGGACCAGGAGAACATTATGCTAAGTGAAATAAGCCAGTCAGAGAAAGACAAATATCATATATATTCACTCATATGTGGAATCTAATGAACAAACTGAACTAGCAAGCAAAGAGACTCATAGATAGCAGGATGACAGCTATGGGGAGGGGGAGTTAGAGGGTGAAAGAATCTAGCAAAAAGGAAAAAGGACTCAAGGACATGGACAACAATGTGGTGACTGCAGGGGGAGGGAAGTAAAAGGGGGATAAATGGTAATGGAAAAATACAATAAAATTTTAAATAAAATTTTTATTAATTAAAAAAAGAAATTACTCTTGATTGTACATAGTTCTAGGGACTGAGTCACACAAACTGTGGAATTAGAAGCATTATCTTATTATCTACTTAAATGACTGACTCCACCATGAAATCACAAATTTCTTTAGAGCAAGAATTTTAAAAATCAATGGCATTCTTGTACACCAACAATGAATTACCAAAAAGAAAAACTAAGAAAAAAATGCCATTTACTATAGCATCAAGAAAAATTAAATATCTAAAAATAAATTTAACCAAGGATGTAAAAGACCTGTACTTAGAATCCTATAGTACACTGAAGAAAGAAATTGAGGAAGATAAATAAATGGAAGCTATACTGTGTTCATGGATTAGAATAATTAACATTATGAAAAGGTCCATACTACCCAAAGCAATCTATACATTCAACACAATTCCTATTAAAATACCAATGGCATACTTCACAGATCTAGAGCAAATATTCTAAAAACTTACATGGAACCACAAAAGACCCTGAATATCCTCAGTAATCCTAAGAAAGAAGAACAAAGTAGGAAAGATCACAATACCTGATATTAAACTATATTACAAGGCCACTGTAATCAAAACAGTCTGGTACTAGCATAAAAACAGACACATATTTCAATGGAATAGAATAGGGAGCCCAGAAATAAATCCATGTGTCTAAGATCAATAAATATTTTACAAAGGGGGAATGAGTAAAAACAGTCTCTTCAATAAATGGTGCTGGTGGAACTGGACTGGTACATGCCAAAAAAAAAATGAAACTAGACCACCAACTTACACCATATACCAGAATAAACTCAAAATGGATAAAGGACTTAAATATAAGTCGTGACACCATAAAAGTCTTAGCAGAGAACACAGACAGTAAAATTTCAGACATCCCACACAACATTTTTGCTGATATATCTCCTAGAGCAAGGGAAATAAAGAAAAAAACAAATGGGACTACATAAAATTTAAAAGTTTCTGCACGGCTAAAGAAACCATCATCAAAATAAAAAGGGAACTGACTGTATGGGAGAACACATTTAACAAGGACACATTGGACAAGGGTTTAATCTCAAATTATATAAAGAACTCATATGACTCAACACCAGGAAGACAAAAAACCCAATTTAAAAAAATGGGCAAAGGACCTGAATAGATACTTCTCCAAAAAGGACATACAGAGGGCCCAGAGACTTACAAAAGGATACTCAGTATTACTAGTCATCAGAGAGACAAATTAAAACCACAATGAGTTATCACCTCATACCTGTCAGAATGGCTATCTTCAGAAAATCAACAAACAAGTGCTGACAAAAATGGGTAGAAAAGGGAACCCTAGTGCACTGTTGGTGGGAATGCAGACTGGTGCAGCCACTGTGGAAAACAGTATGGAATTTCCTTTAAAAAACCCTAAAAAATGGAGCTCCCTTTTGATCCAGCAATTCCACTGCTGGAAATACACCCAAAGAATCCCCAAACATCAATTCAAAAGACCTTATGCACTCCTATGCTCATAGCAGTGCTATTTACAATAGCTAAGTGCTATTTACAACAGCCCAATTGCCCATCCGTAGATGAGTGGATTAAAAAAACTGGTAATTTACACAATGGAATACTACACAGCAGAAAGAAAGAAGGAACTCCTACCTTTTGTGTCAGCATGGATTGAACTGGAGACTATTATGTGAAATCAAATAAGCCAGTCGGTGAAAGACAAATACCATATGACCTCACTTATAACTGGATTCTAGTGGACAAAATAAACTAGTGAGAAAAATAGAACCATAGCCGTGGCTGGTACAGATCAGTGGATTGAGCACAGGCCTGTGAACCAGACGATCGCGGTTCGATTCCTAGTCAGGGCACATGCTTGGGTTGCAGGCCAGTTTCCGGCAGGGTCCAGTTCCCTGCAGGGGATGCACTAGAAGCAATCATATATTGATGTTTTCTTCCTCTCTCCTTCCCTTCCCCTCTAAAAAGATAAATAAATAAAATATTTAAAAAAGAAAAATAGAACCAGAGACATGGAAGCATGGAACAGATTGATAGCTATAGAAGGAAGGGGAAGGGATTAGTCAAAGAACATGTATGAATGATGCACAGACATGGACAATAGAGAGGGGATTGCCTGTGAGCTAGAGTATTAAGCTGGGTGGAGGGAGCCAAAAAGGAAAAAACTGGGACAACTATAAACACTAAAGAAAAAATAAATTTAAAAAATAAACACAAAATCTCTATACTATGAAAAAAGAATTTTGGTCAACTGAATTTTTTCTTGATTTTTAAGGAATTTTATCATAATCATCTGTATCATATGTGTAGTAAAGAACCCAACATGTAGAAAAATTTAACAGATGCCAAAAGAACAAATATAAATAGTCACCAAAGACTTATTCTTTGAACTATAGAAATATTAATATTAACTACTATATTAATTTCCACATATCAGTCCCGACTGTAAGCGAGCTGCTATGCAAAGCACCCTATAGCCATCATCTCTAATACCCATCACACCTGCTGTACTTGGGGGTACCACATTAACCTCATTTTATGAATGTGAAAAGTGAGGCCTAGAGGGGCTGGTGATGCACCCAAATCCACAGGGCTAGTCAACTAGTCAAAGGCAGAGTCAGCTTTGGAGCCACATTGCATAACCTCAAAGCATATCCTCTTCATCAACAGGCTGTGGTGTAAAACCAAATTTGATTAATGCAAGAACAGACATCATTAATTTAATCGCACTAGGCATATGGTAGGTACACAATGAAATACCAACTGAAACAATTTATTCAAAATCTGTTGTGTGCAATGTACTAAGGTATGAAAGATCAGCATGGTGGGTTCTCTGCCCTCAGGAGCTGCCAGCCTTCTGGTGACTGAGGAACTCCTGCAACTTGACTTTGGATGTGGAGGAGGGTTATGGCTTCTTTGGCAAGAATCAATCTCATAAACGAATAGAAAAATAATTTCATTGTAGGTGTTTAAAATGTTCCTTTGATGCATTTTTCCAACTTAGGACCTTTTGTTCTTTTCAATTGACCTTGCATTAGCTTTGGGATTCCATGCCTTTCCCTCTCTCTACTCAAGCAGTCTGAGGTCATGCTGGCCTCACACCCTGACCCAAGGGGTATGTGACCTGGATATGGCAAATCAGAGAATTTAATCTATGTGGCCACAGATCAAGGGGAGATATACAACCCAATTAAAGCCAATCCTCAAGATTTTTCCTGGAGCTATCTGGAGAACTGGGGTCTTGGAAGCAGGGAGGTTTGAGAAGAACTTTAATAATGCATTACCATCTAACATACAAGGGTGAAGACGGTCTGACAGTGGAACCAATGCTGAGGGAAGCAGAGTCAAGTGAGGGAGAGATTCATGTCCTAATGATGTTGCTTGAGCTTTTGCACATAGCTTTGTCTGAGTAGTTCCATAACTTCAACCAATCAATATTCAGTTTTGCCCTTCCACCCTCTTAAGATTGGTCTCTGCCACTTAAAACCCAGAATCTGGACAAAGACAGCTCTGCTGTAAGGAAGAAATGGACAATGAGTGAAGAATGAGTACATGTGGTGAACCAAGAGGGGTCATGTACAGTTACTCCTAAAGATCCTTTCTACTAATTGCATGAAAGGACATTCTATAATATGGCATTAAAGCCCTTACCCGACTCCTCTGGGTAGAGAATTTACCTAATTACTGCCTCAGTACACTTTACATCCAGTCCCTTGGTGACCAAGAGGAGTTAATGCAGCTTCCAAAAAAGAACAGAACATGACTTTATTCATTAAATAAATATTTATGGAGCACCTTCTATTCATCAAGCACTGAAGCTAACATTACCTGAAAACGTATATCTCATCTACTCCAAAGGAAATTTCAGATACGTTTTAAGTTACACTTCACTGATCCATAAGACAATTAAGAAGAGAACAAAGCCCTCCTTCCCTCCCCCTCCTGCCCTCCATGCACTAGGATTTTTTTGATAGCTAAGAGTAGCCAATATCTACTTGAAAGTAAATTAGACTCTACAGGGTATGGAAAGGAAGGACAAAAGAAGGATTACTGAGGAACGTTTTCTGGAAAGAGCACCTATATCCCCAAGACAGAGTCAAGAGGGAGACTGAACACCCATGTCTGAATGGAGAGGTGGGGTGGAGAGGGTGTTATCTATAATATAGTTCATGTACCTGGTCCAGAAGAGCTAACTAGCCACTCCAAGGGGCAGCCCCCAGAAATCTGCATCTTTGTCAGGGTCACCAGGTGACTAATCTGCAAAGTAAAGACTGACGGCCAAGACCTGAGGGCCAGAGAACCATTCTGCACCCTCACTTAGAGGAGAGGCAGCAGAACTCTGAACTCGGCAAAATGGGCAATTCGACCAGTATTCAAGGACTAAATGAGCATTAAGCACTATTTAAAGAGTTGGATAATGTCATTTAAAGGCAGCTTTTCTAAAAGATAGGTTCCACTGTCACAAACCTCTTGAAAGGTAAACTAACGCTACAGCTTACCCCCTAAATTCACAAGTCTCCAGAAGTGGCAGAAACAAAGTGAACTCAAGCTCCAACAATTTTCTTTCTTTCTCTTTTTTGGCAAATTTTACTTGCTTCTTGAAATGGTTGCAAACAAAACAAAACACACCAACCTCTTGCTTCATAAATGAAATGGTTGGGAGGCAAAAGAAATAAGTGTGATTCACATATATGTGATCTTAAATTTTTCGACTAGCCACATTAAAAAAATAAAATCAAGTAAAATTAATGGGAATAATATATTTTATTTAAACAAATAGATCCAAAATATTATTGCCACATGTGCCCAATATAAAATGTATCAGTGAGATAGTGTCTTTTTTTTATCATTGTAAGTCTCAAAATCTGGTGTGATTTTGCACTTAGAGCATATCTCACTTAGGATGAGCCACATTCCAAGTGTCCAACAGCCACATGTGGTGAGTCGCTAGCCCATGGCATAGGTCTACAGAACTGGGGTAGCAAAATTTCAAGTCAAGACCTAAATTTCCTAACAAGAATTCCATAACGAATGTAGTTGAGAAAAAAGAGAATGAAGGCAATAAAACTATGCTACAATATCACTGAAGAACCAACTGATGTTTACACAGATATTTTCTATACCACATTTTTGTAAAAGTTATATTAAAACCACTATTATAAACATCTCCATTACAAAGGGAAAGAAATTAGACTAACATCCATCTACCCCCTTTTCCATGGATTAGCAGAATCAAGGACTTCCATAAACTTAATCAGTCCTGGCTGGTGTGACTCAGAGGACTGAGTGCCGGCCTGCAAACCAAAGGGTCACTGGCTTGATTCCCAGTCAGAGCACATGCCTGGGTTGTGGGTCAGGTCCCCAGTTGGGGGTGTGCAGGAGGCAACCACACAACGATGTTTCTCTCCCTCTCTTACCCTCTCTCTAAAAATAAATAAAAATTTTTAAAAACATTTTAAAAATCATACCTTATATTTCAGGCTCTACTTGAATTTGATGCATTATCTTCTGGGCAGAAATCAAGACAACATATTTTCTCTATGGAAAACTTCAGATTGCTGAACAGGTAAAACAGAATTAATGCCCATGGAATAGGGTGAAAGAAATCCAGTCCCTTTACATACAGTAGATTAAGAGAAGAGAATTTGAGCCAAATACACAGGGACTAAAAACCCACTTCTGCCTTTCCTAGCTGGGTGTGACTTCAGGGAAATAGTTTCATTTCTTGGTGCCTCGGTTTCTTCATTGCTAGAATGGGAATAATTACTGTACCTGCTTCATGAGCTAATGACTTCATGAGTTAATGTTTATAAATGTTTCTCATGGTGCCTGGCACAAAGGAACACCTCAGTATAAGGTAAATGACATTGTCAACATTGTTATAACTCTATTAAAAGCACTCATGTAGAATTTCTTACCAGAGAAAGGACCAAGCGAGGCACTCACCTTGGGTGTAACATTCAAAGGCATCAAAAAGAAGTCAGCAATGAAGAAACATGTTTTAATGAATTATTTTTGAAAATCAAATTTAGCCGTGGCTGTTATGGCTCATTTGGATGCAGTGTTGTCCTGGGAACTGAAGGGTCACAGGTTCAGGGCACATGCGGGAAGGTGGCCACTGGTGAGTCTCTTCATATCGATGTTCCTCTCTCTTTGTCTTTCACTCTCTCTCCCTCTCCCGCCACCCTCTCTCTCTCTTCAGAAGTAAAGGGGAAATGTCCTTAGGTGAGGATTAAAAAGAAAATAAAATTTAATGTAAAACTGTTGACACTGTACAAAATATCTACATTTTTTAAGAAAACAAGATTAGTATTAGTGATGTTTTTCTCCTTTACCTTAGGTTCCAGTATGGCTCTGCAGGGCACTGTTAATGCCCAGTCTGTATTTAAAGTTAATTTATCCAAACTTTTGATATTTGGTTCATGTGCCAGGAGGGGAGGGGTAACCCCAACCCCAGTCCTTGAACCCATGGGAAACTTGGCAGCTCTTGGTCACCCAGAGCCTCCTGTCACCATGAGGCATGACAAAGGAGACCAGAGTCCCAGGATAAGGGATAAGAGTCTGTGGAGTTGAATTGGAGGCCCAGCTGCGGGGAGACAATGAGTGTTGTGTATTTCATATGATGAGGACAGCCCTGGAGGCACACCCATCCAGCAACCTCCAGAAAGAGTGAGAGGCACCAGACAAAGATGTGTGTGAGCAGTCAGCCCCTCCCTATCATTTTGAATTTTATTTTCTCTCCTTCTTCCCTGGAGGCTTCCTCACACAATAGGCCCCTCTGAAGTGACCTGACTCCCTTTGCCTTCCCTTAGTTAACAACAGCAGAGATCAGATGCTGTAGAGACTGAATCTCCTCCAGACAAAGATGATTTAAGTGGCAAATAAATACAGTATGTGGGAGTAATCAAAATCAGCGAGATGCAAGCCTCACGTCCAGCCCGGATTATTTTAAAGCATGAGCAGAATTGTCAATGAACTGTAAAAGAAAGAAGGGCAGAAAAAGCAAAAACAAAAACCCACCACCAGCCTGGCATGGTTGGGATGGAAAGATATTTTACATTCTTTCTAACCAGAGCTGAATGTTTGACCGACAGTGAGGCGGCAGCTTTGCCTCCATGTCCCTCTATGTGGTCTTAAATTTCAGCAGCATGACTTTGCTACAATCCTAAATCAGAGGTCAAGGGTTGTCAAAAAGCTGGTAAGTATACAACCTCATTAAGGAGAAAAAACATTCTTTCCACAGCTTTTACAAGGCATTTCAGAAAGCTCAATTACATTTTCCCACCTGATGTTAGGAAAATGTTTCTTTCTCCTAGTTTCATGTCTAATAAATCAAAAGAAAAGAAAAAGGGAAATCTATACAGCAAGAAATCCATACAGCAACCCAGGATGTGCTTCTGCAATATGGCTGCCTTGTGCAGTTTTACGTCTAATTTGGTTGAAGCTCTTTTCATCCACACACTCCAGGGAGATGTGATCTTTGCTTCAATGTACAAACTGTCCTTGATCTAGTTACTGATCTCTACTTTTTCTCACATGAGTTTAAATGTCACCATGAGAACTAACTCAGAAGAACAAGCCCACAGGTTCAGAGGACTCTGGCTCAGAATCCAGAGCTCTTAATCCAAGTAGGTTTAAGAGCCAAAATCTGAGGCTCTCGATTGAATCAATACAAGCTCATACATGTCAAGATTTGATCACCCCAATCATCTTTTCAAAATGTTCTTTCCAACTCCCTAGACATGAAGAAAAACAATTTGTTTCCATTGTTTAGATGATGAACTCTTACGTATCAACAGAAAATTCGAATCCCCTCTCCATGGGGCCATCGTTACAGAAGGACAGCACACTTTTCTAATACTTTTCTATACAAAATGCCTTCATATCAGTCTAGTGTCCACAATGAAATACGGTTTAACATCCATTTAACTTCACGCTAACTCGTCTCTGGTAATACAGTACAAGACACACATTCCTAACTCTAGAGGGAAATCGTTGGCAGAGAAATGAGATTTTACCCCGAATTATGGAGAGTTGGCAGTCCAACCAAGTAAGGCACCTAGATCACCTGACTTTAGTCACACAGTCTCCACTGTCCTCCTTGCTTTACAAAAGGTATTTTGTATATATTTTTTGAGAAGGCCATACATAGTCCCTATAAAGGAAAAAATGTAGGACGGAAGAAAGAGAGGGAGAAGAAAGAAGCTTGGTTCATTCTGTGGCCACGTTTGAAAACATGATCTCCTACTAGAAAATTTGTGACGCATGTTACTCTCTAAAAAGCTCTGAGTCTTGCAATAAAAAATAAACCAAAATGATAAATTCTGACCTCTTTGACTTTGGATAATGTGGGATTTTCAAATAGGAGAAGCCTATTTTCAAGTATTTTCAACTTTCATGTGTATGCCATCTCTGTCGCATTTAGATTAGACTTTCCCACAGAGACGGTCTCTAATAGGCTTCCAAAGATAGTTTGTTGGAAAGAAGAGTATGAACTTTACTTGAACAAGAATTAAATTAACAAATGCTTTTTAAAAAGAAAGAAGAGTATGTACCTATAACAAACTCCTTTTTCCAATGTAATGATTACTTCTTTTAACATTGAGTTTCTGATTCTCTCTAGGCCTTAGTTCCCACAACAGAAAAACGTGGACCATAAATTGCATCCTCTTAAGGGGTGCTATAAAAATTAAAGGGGATAATCCAACCAAAGCATGTGGTATAACAAAATGGCGATACTCAGCACTCAGTAAAATTTAGCTATTACTGTTACCATCATTATAAACTTCTACCCAAGTTCATCACAACAAAAAAATCATGTCCCAGGCTGGCTGTACATAGTGATTGGAGCTGTTGCCATAAATTCATTCAGGTATAGGACTGGTCCTCTTTCCACATCTTACTGTCCCTCACGGCTCATTCTGCCCTCTCCTCTCCAGTATGAATCACATCTCCTTTCCTATCCAACGTCACTTCCTGGGTACAAATCCCCCAGGGTCCCTACTTCCTCTCTGGTTCTCAAGAGCCCTCCATAGCAACTTTGGAAAGAGAGATCAAGAAATAGCTCAGAGGTTGTGGGTTCGATCTCAGATCAGGACACATACATGAACCAACCAATGAATTCGTAAACAAATGGAACAACAAATTGATGTTTCCCTCTCTCTTTCTCTCTCTCAATCCATCAATAAAAGGGAAAAAAAAGCTCAGAACCATAAAAGACCAAGAAGATCCAGAACAGGCCTCTCCTAATCTTAAAGAGGAACAAACTGTGCTATATTCCGCATCAAAGGAAGCACTCCCCGTTTTTGCTCAGTGACATTTCCCTTTTACTGAAGCTTTTACTTGTGACTAAATAATTATCTGTTTAAAAATTATTCCTGGGCAGAGTTTCAATAATATGAGTCAATAAAGCTCTGATTTGACTAAAATGGCTAAGTCTTAGAGGCACAAATTTCTTTTCTCTAAGGCAGTTGACAAATTAGGTCCTTTCACCTAAAGCCAAAAGCAAAGGGCACTTAATGACTTACAACTCCATAAATGTTGTTAAACAGTCCATTATGTAGTTCTGTCATCTCAGGCACATTTTTCTTTCAAATGCTAATACACATTTAGGGGTTATAATTGGGACGAAAACCCCTTTGCATGTTGTTATGTGGGCTGTTGATGACTACCCAAGGATTCAAAGATATCGTTTCCACAATGCTGCACTAAAAAGCCGTCCTAAAATAAACCAGTGAACAGAAATCAAACACATTTATAGACTATAGAATCCTTTGTTCAAGCACAGAGCACCGTGCAAAAGCATTCTTACCAAGTTGGAAGTAAGAAGAGCAGATATCAAAGTAATTTTTATATTAAACACATAAAAGCCAACAGACATGTGATACTGCCAGATTTTCAAGACTGAAAAGTAATCTTAACAAACAAATCCAAAAGAAAATCTCAAACGGTTGCAATTTGTAAAACAAGAAAGCAATGAACTTCAGTAAGCTCTGTGTACACATGTGTGTGACCACAAAGTGCTACATTGGACAAATGCTGGAAGTTTGTCTTGAGACCACAAAAGCAAAAACACTGCAAATTAGGGTTGGGAAGAGAGTCCCAGAGAGCCAGCTGGTGTCAGTGATCTGGTCCAAAGGAGGGTGGGTCATCTTTAAAAAGATACCTCAAGGGCTTGTTTGTATGAACAGAGAAAGAGCAGCACTGGTACTTTCTCTTTGGTGGAGAAACCACCTTATGTTTTGGCTTAAAAACTTATTACATCCTTATTAGATGTGTGTATAGTGTTAGTCCTGGGGTAAATGAGCACACTTTTTAAAAAGCATCATGTCCATCCTGTGTGCCACTAACAGTGCATGTGAGGACACCTAGCTGGCAGGCTGGAAACAGCAGGCTGCCTGGAGGAATGGGCGCTGGGCTCAGAGCTCGGAGACCTGGGGAATCTCGCACCTGGAAAAGGATTGACGCACAAAGGCTGACTTTCAGTGGTGAGCATGAAGAGCCCTACCTACTGTTAAACCACTAAAATGTATGGCAAATAGCCACTTCTCCAGCACATTCTTTGAGGTGGCCTCACTGGTGCCAGATACTTAACTCTCAGCACAGAAAGGGCCCCCGCAGATCCACTTCCACTGCCACAGCCAGTACTGTGGGTTCTGAGCATCAGTGACACAGCATTTATTAAACATTTTTAATATCATTTCTGTTTACCTGACCTTCCCATCTTACTCCAAGGGTGAAAAGAAGATAAACCCATCAACTAGGATCTTATAGGGGTAAATACTGCTTTACAAGAGCCCACGAAAATGGGAGAAAGACCTCCTCCTTCCAGAGCAGGGTAGAGGGCAAATGGAAGTTTCCTGCTCAGCCTGCCCACTGTCCCAAAGCCAGAGGTGGTGAGGACTGCAAATGTAGCTCCTGAGAGGCAAAACTGCATCTGGTTCCCCACTGAGCCCCAGTGCCTGGGCCCAGTGCACCTACTGTGTGTCAGTAGAATGGAATCGTCAGGGCTGCTAACTGTCAATCTTAAAGAAAGGCAAGAGATAGACTGAGTGGCAAGTTAAATGCTCGTTAATTATTTTTATTAAGTGGGCTTTCTACCTTAAATTTTCCTCTGCAATATGTTTATAAAACGTTGTTCACTATTTCTGTCTGGCTGAACACACAGTGATTGTTTTACGAAGGGCATGATTGCTGTACCCACACCTCCCTCCACCCTCCATTGCAACTCTCCAACCAGGAATATCTGAAAATATTGGTGCTAAGTGTACTATTTACTGTGTGAAAGACAAGGGTGTTATAAGATTGGTGCAGTCCTACGCCAAAATAACCGACCCAACCCAAGATGCCCAGCTCCCATGTTGGGAAATACAGATTCACTACTGAACTTTGTTTCTCTAGAAAATAAATATTATAATGGAATCTGTTTCTAATTCCCTCACTCTCTGTTACCTGTGTTGGTACATGTGCGCCCTTGATCACAGTCCAGGCACTGCCAGTCTCTAAGTTATAGTCCTCATGGACAGGCATTGGTAGGTCGCCTCCTAATCACTTGTCCTGCAAATCCATGCCTGTGAGGGTGAGTCCAAGGGTAATGGCCAAAACAGTTAGTCACTAGCACCAACCAGTCCACCAGAGGTTGGTGTAAATTGAGGGGCTAGATCCTTCTCTTGAGACTTGGGTGTCTGTCAGCTCTGGGTGTGGCCACCAGCTGGCGAAAGGCAAGATGTGGAATGTGGAGCCACGTGACAGCCAGAGGCGAGGGCCTAGGGAAACAGCAGGCTCAATGGCGACACCCACAAGGCCTTTGAATGGCATATGATGGTAGCCAACTCATTGTCCTGCAGGAAAGCCACTCAGCCAAAGAGTGAGGTCGCTGAGCCATATGGAATCACTTAGAACTTTTGAGTCTACACTGGTTTATCACCAGGGCCTGAATGGGGTAAAAGGGTCTCTAACTTGACTGGCGGAGGAATAAAAATTAAATGATGGTCACCATGATTTACTAGAAATTCCTAAACTGAACCTTTAGCATATATTGCCTTAATAGACCTTCCCACAAACCTAAAGTATGAATTATTTTCCCATTTACGGATGAGAAAATCAAGATCCAGAAACCAAAATATCTTTTCTGATGTCCCACTATAAAATAAGCATCAGCATTGACATTAGAACCCAAATCTGTTCAAATCCACAGTGCAAGACCTTTCATTAAACGTGAAAAGGTACAGGAGGAAAAAGCAGAAGAAACTGAAGATGCATTCTGCAATGCATTATATCTATTCAGAATACAGGAGTAAACTTTAAAAGGGTCCAAGAAATAAAGACTTTCTCTACTATATTCACTCCCATGTATATTCCATCCTCTTTATTTCAAGGCACAGTTTCAGGTCCACTTTCCTCACCAAGCTCTCTCAGATCTACACACCCAGGCACATCTGCACCTCCTCAGAGTTCCCTGAAGACCCAACGTCTGTCACACAAACTGCCACTGGCAAATCTCACCCACCCTTCAAATGCCGCCCACTCCTCAGAGGCCCCCTTAGGTCTCCCCTGCTCCACCCACTCTGCCTGGAGACAACCCTCCCAGCCTTTCCCAGCTGCAGCAGGACCCTGGCCTTGACTCCCACTGGGACTGTGCATTTCTCATAACATCTTTACTCAACTATCTCCCTAAGTCCCCTTCGTGGGGACTTATGTCTATAGGCATCATCTACACTATTACAGTATAAATTTCATCACCAGCATCACCACCGCCACTATTTGCCCTTGCTATTTTCCCTGTGTGCCAGGCACAGTGCCAAGTCCTTTAGGCCTTCTTGCTTAATTCTCATCCCAATTCCATGAAACAGGTTTTTTTTTTTATTACTGCCTTTCATATACTTGCAATCTGGGGCTTCTAAATATTATGTAACTTATCTAGCATTACATATGTGTTCTTTCTCTTTTTGCAGTCCCCAAAGTACATTATGTCCAACAAAAAATTCAGCATATGGTAAATACTTAATGATACATCATTCATTCAGTCATTAGTTCATTCATTCACTCTCGGGGTCCAACTACATGACAGACATTTCATAAACAAAGAATAAGCCCCGCTTGCTGCCTGCAGAAGAATCACAGGCTCATAGGTGATGCCCTTTTCCCCCTACAGTGACGCTCCAGATACAATGTGGGAAGCACAGTGATAGTGTACTTTATGCTCAGACTCCCAAATGCTCAGGAGACAGGCATCGGAGGAGGACCCTGGTGATCAGGAATATCTGCTCTGCCACAGTCCCTGGCACTGGGGTCTCCAATGTGACTGCCCTTTGGTACCATCCTGCTGACTCATCAGCATCACCCCCACCAGTCACAATCAACTCTGAGGTCTTGCCTAGCAGGGGCTTGAGGACTGAGCTCTCGCTAGTCTCAGCAGAATGCAGCAGGGAAACGAAGTCTCCTTCCCACACCCTCCCTTAGCCTCACAGGTGATTGTTTTGTCACTTACAAGCAGCTTCAAATGAGTACATGGGTTTTATTTCCCAATAGACTTTAAATAACGACATCCTGCCATGAATTGAAAATCTGGTTGGCATTTCTGAGGACCTGTCAGCTTCAGCTACACCCCATTTAAGGCATCAAGCCTATTTAGTACATAAAAATTTTAAAATATTGGTTCCAATATTTTGCTCAAGGAAAAACTGGCTGCCAAAAATTTTTCCTCCCTGTCTGGTTGTATTAGATATCTACTGCAACAATTAAGCAGAGAACAGACCTTAGGAGCATTTCCTTCCCTGGTATCCATGGAAGCCAGTGAGGTTGGGCTCCATGGTGCACCTGGGGGTGGCCAGTTGGGAGTGAGTTTGGGTGGTCCTTTCTGTTCTACTGGATGTCTCTCATTCTTCTCTTGGCCCTCTTCTCAGTTGGCTCAGCAGACACAATTTTCTCATGACAATGGCAGAGTGGACAAACAATCACACTTTCTCCGGTCTTTACTCACATTGGCTTTGGTAACAGCCTCTGACCGAGGCAGCCCTGGGGCCAAGCTACAGTCGGCATCAGAGGGCACCACAGAGAGCATGAATGCAGGAGGGGAGAGGGGTTAGGGCCACGATGGAAGCCACACTGCACTGGTCCTGTTCCCTCAAAGAGAGCAGTGATAGTTCTGAACCCCGAATCAGGCTTGACTAGGATTTTTATGCCCTTTCAAGTGAGCAACACATTCTGGGAAGGGTGGTCCTGATGCCAAAGGTGGATGTTCTGAGACATTTTGATGGTGTATTCCACATCATACATGAGTCACCTGGAGGAGTATTTATAAACTGTTCTAAAAACCACAGGGATGGTCAGTAACAAATACCAAAAACCAGAGCACCTTTGAACAAAGAAATGTTTCTGACAAAGCAGTAAATAGAATTGGTTATTTACTGCCTTTAACCACTTAACAGTAATTGCACACATTTATTCAGCAATTACTATGTTTTTGGCTCTGTGCTAAGGAAAAATTATCTCTTAGTTTTTACAATAAACCCATGTGATATATATATTATTATGCCAATTTTATAAATGTGGAAACTGAGGCCAGCAGTTCAACAACTGGGCCATGAGTTCACAAATAGTAAAAAGAAGAGCCAGAACTTTAACCTGAACCCAGGTCTGTGTAGTTCCACAGATCTTTTTTTTTACCACATCCCTAGGCCATCCCTCTATTCTCATAAGCTTCAATGGCCTTGTCATACTTCCCTCTTCATATATAATACTCGGAGCTTCTGAATCTCATTCTCTTTCTGACAGAAAGACTATCCTGTCTGAAAATGACTACATTTTACTCAATGCCTGGCTAGACTAATTTAGCATTTCTTCCATTTTTATATTAACTAAGACAGTTTCTAGGGAGAACATAAGACTCAAGATGCAAGGTCTGATTGGGTATTGTCTGTCTCTAAGTACGAGGTATGCGGGGAGAAAGCCAATACAGCTCCAAGGAGCAGGAGTGGAAGGAAGAGCCCAACACTTGGAAGCAGGCATCCTCAGCTCATTTCTTTTAATGAGAATTTTATTCAAAAATACTAAGGTTAATACAAATTAACACAAAAATACATACCAAATTTTTAAATTTATTCTTTTCTATTCTCCACATAACATGTGTGTGCATAAAGATGAAATACTTGTCAGAATGGCTAAATGATGTTTCACATTGTTCTAGAATTTGACAAGTCATTTGTTGACTTTTAGGTTTGTGAATAAACTCTTCTGTTTGATGCTCTTGTCACTAGTAAACAATGTCTGCACCACAGCTGACACAGGGAACCACACTGAAGTCATTCCAGGACCCTCCCATTACATCAAGTCATTAGGTCCCCTGGCTCCAGCCCTTCGTTGTAGCCAGAGGAGACCAGGTGCTGTTGGTGCACCTTGGCCAATGAATGGGAGTCATCTCTTCCCATATAACCTGGTCCTAGAGACGCTGAGCCTGGGCTCTGCTGACAGTGGCACCACCACATACCCTGCTTCCTTCTCTTAGTCCTGCGCAGTGCCAGGGCAGGTGCCACAGGGTGCCCACCTCTTCGATCCACTCAGCTGCCCCCAGGACCCTACTGCCCTGCCCCAGAACCACTCCAGGCCTCCTTCACCACATCACTGGTTTGCTACCAAAGCCAACCAGCAGTGTTACCACAGTGCAGATCTTCTGGTACCTAATGGCTAACCTTCATCCCCAAGAAATACTTGTTTTTACACTTTCCATGGGTTCCTGTGAGGTTTAAATGAGCTGAAGTATGAGAAGATGTCTTCTAGAACAAAGAGTGAATATTGCTTACAAATGCTCTAGGGCATCTTTTCAGTCATTGAATGCATACTTGATAAAACAAAGGAAATCCAAAGGTCAGTCCTTCACTCTTCCCTTGCTTTTTGTTCACTAATGCCAGGGAGCAATCTGAAAAGCATGTAAAAGGAACCAAGAGGACTGTCGGTCAGCACTGCTATGCTGGGCAGTTCATAGAGTTAACAGAACAGGGTAAAAACAGTGCTTCTTTGCCCAAGGCACCTTACAACCATCTAGATGGTAGCACTTCCAGCATGGGGTCTGTGCAATAAATCTCCACTGGATGTATGCAGTACATCCCCAAACAAATGGGTACCTCTGCAGTACAATATTGGATTGTGCCTGACCAGGCCTTTGCAGTTCATGTGAATAAAGAGACAGATGATATAGAATAGTGCTAAAAGCATTGTGTTAGAAATTGAATCAAAAGGGGGGAGAAAGAGGGTGGGAGGGAGGGAGCAAGGAGAGAGAGAGAGAGAGAATGGGAATAAGGAATTGCCTCACGTGAGTTTGGAGGCTGACAAGTCCAAAACCTGCAGGGTGAGCCACTGGTGTGGGAGACCCGGGGAGACCCCATGTCCCAGTGTGAAGATCATCAGGCAAGCAAAGCTAATATGGCAGAGGAAGTCCAAAGGAGTCAGCTGGAGAATTATCTCTTATTCAGGGAAGGTCAATCTTTTTTGTTTTATTCAGGCCTTCAACTGATTAGATGAGACTCACCCACATTGAAGAAGGCGATCTGCTTTACCCAAGTCCACTGACTGAAATGTTAATCTCATCCAAAAACCCTTCCAGAAACATCCAGAGTAATGTTTGACCAACTCTGTGGGAAGCCTGTGACCCAGCCCAGTTGACATAAAATCAACCATCACAAACATGTCCCTAGAGGAGTTAACCACATTTCAGACACAGTTTAACAGGCATTGATTCTGAATTGCTATAGGAGTTCCCAGGTTCCATGAGTCAAGAGAAGTCCAGAAGTCTTGAGAATTCTAGAGATTACACAGGGCTACATGTTCTAGCACATGGAAAATGCCACTAAAAGTGGGTGGGAGCTGTGAGAAATAGAGGAAAACCACAGGGGGAAACCATTAACATATAATGAATCATCATCTCAGCTTAGCAGCTCCTGCTGCTTCCTCTGACAAAATAACATCTTGGCCAGGCAAGGTTACTCAGGAGACAAAAATTCACTTATGAAAAGCAGTGCTGGCACCAGGACTTGTAACAGTACTATGCACGCGTGTGTGTGCGTGTGTGTGTGTGTGTGTGTGTGTGTCATTATTTATGTAAGGACACATTTTCTCTCCTCTCATTACTTTGCTGATTACTCTACAAATCCTCTGAACATTGCAATGGCCCCTACCCCACACCCATTCTCTCCTGAAGTGATCTCAATCACAGATATAAATACCATCAATATGCTGATGACTCCTGAATTTATTTTTCCCAGCCTAGCCTTTGCCTGCCACACAGTAGTTTCATATAGTACAGCTTAATATATCCACCAAATGAAGAGTCTATCCCTCCTACCGGAAGTTTTTCTCTCCATTAAATGATTCTTGTCACATGATTTGTAAACCAAAAATAACATTTCAATAATCATAACATAACATGGCCTTTAATAACATACTTGGCAAGTTTGGATGCAACCAAGATATACCCACTGTTCCCGAGGAACCACTTAGTGTGGCTTTTCCTCTCCTGCCTCCACCCCATTCCAGCTCAGTAGCACTGGCATCCAGGGCCCAGGGAGAGGTGTATCAAAGAACACAAAACCATGAGAACAGATTCACAATAAGGCTTCTGACAGTTGGCTGATGCTTCAGAGAAGAAAACTTCCCCTAAGAAGATCAGTCACCAGAAGTTCTATCTTTTTTTCCTTTTTGAGAACTTTTTTAGGAAGAGGGATAAGTCAGATTATTTAGTAAATTTTTGCCAGGAAAAAAAACAAAACAAAATGAGATTCATCTCCTTTTTTATAATTCCACATGCTCACAATTTGCTAATGCATGTCACAGAAGAGGAGACGCATGTACTAAGTGGCCAAGTTCAGAATCACTAATGCATCTCTCATGCCAACATTACTAGAGAAGTGAGAAAGGTTATTGCTAAAATCAGACTCGGCATTTCAACCTCTATTGATGGCAAACTGAGCCAGCTTCCCAACATGCTGTAGGCTCAGCTCAGGGAATTTTAAACAAAGGACAAAAGCCCTGGTTCCTCATCAATAACGTCACCACCCCCATCTCACACAATAAAGATTTCCCACTTTCCTGGTAACTCCGGTTCAGTACTTTTGATTTGATTTTGTCTGGAAGCTGGAGATCTTGACAGCTATTTAATCTAATGCCTTTGTTTTACAGATAAGCAAGGTAAAGTCCAGAGGAGTACAGTGACTTGCTCAAGGTCACACAGCAAGTCCCTTAATTTCAGTGTCTCCATCTCCCCAGTTGGAAAAGAGAAACATCTCCCCAATGTTTGTTAAGGCACCAACAAACGTATCTTCCTGATTGGGTTTTTGTGAACATTTAAATACATTCTTTATAAAACATACTCAGCAGAGTGCCTGACAGAAAGAAAAGCAGATGTTTGACATTAATAATCCTCTCCAGGCTAATCCTTTCAGCAGGGTGCTAAGACAGTATTCAAACGCCCTTCCCACTTTGTACAACTGGTACAAAAACAGTCAAAACCAAAACAGAACAACAGCAACAACAACAAACCCGGAAAGGTTGCTCCAAAATTAACCCTTCTACATCTGAATTTCACAAATTAGACCCAACAACAGGAAGAGGTGGCTACAGGGAAGAGGGAAACACCCTTCAGGAACAAACCTGCAGGTAAAAGATGACCTCTTTCGAAGAATAAGGGACATTTCTCCCCTTTATGAATCCAGCTTAATTAAAGGACCTTTTCTATGGGTTTTTCAATTAGACATCTCCATGAGAGAAGTCTTGAGATGTGTGAGAGATCGCCCTCTGCTGTGAGTTTTCATTAGTGCACTAAGTGTTGGTCTTGGAGGACGGGGGCCACGCAGTGGGCCAAGATCCACGAATCCTGAAGGACCTGTGGGAATGCAGGACACATTCTTCTTCAAATTCTGTCCCCACCAAAATGGAAAGGGCAACTCTACAGAGTTCTTTGCCAAATGAATTCTCAGGGGGAGGTGAAGATGATGAGTTCCTCAAATGAGGAGGTTCCTCAAATGAGAGGAGGATTTCACAGTGACATAAGGAAGAACAATCCACTGTTCACCACTGACCAGTGATGGCTACTTTACACTTCGGGAGGTCATCAGAGCCTGGATGATTCTTTAGTGATGGGAAGAAATCTCAAGATTCCAGCTTCAAATGGGTAGTTAGTATATATCAGCAGTCCTCATAATATCACAAATCATAAAAACCTTCAAAATAATTTGAAACAGCTACAAAGAAATTAAGGAAACAAAAACTATTTCATATCAGAATGATTTCTTCAAAGAATGAATCACTTAAAACACATCTAATAATCCAAGACAAACATAAGCTCTGTCCAGTGTGGCTCCGTTAGTTGGGTGTCATCCTGCAAACCAAAGGGTCATGATGTTTGGGGCTCGATCTCCAGTCAGGCAGCCTATGAAATGCAACCAGTTGATGTTTTTTTCTCTCACATTGATGTTTCTCCCTTCCCCTTTCTCTAGAATCAATGAGTATGTCCTCAGGTGAGGATTAAGTAAATAAATAAACATCAAAGACAAACCAGAAAAAGTATTATTTAAATTATTGGATTTAATTTGATTAAAGTTTAATGTATTTTACAACCTTATTTTTCACATTTTGCTGTGATTAGATAAAAATATTATCAGACAACAGCATTTTCTTACCCACTAACTTTGGAGAAACTTTTTGTAATAAAAAATTGATAAAGCTATTTTAATATTTTTTAAAAAGGAAAAAAGACCCATCCATTACTGAGTGTTCACATTTATAAATTTTTGAGCATCTGCATGGATTGGAGGAAATAACATCATTAAAATGGCCATACTACCCAAAGAAATTTATAGATTCAATGTAATCTCTATTAAAGTACTAATGAGATATTTCACAGATATAGAGCAAACATTTCATAAATTTATATGGAACCACAAACAACCCTGAATAGCTGCAGCAATTTTGAGAAAGAGGAACAATGTTGAAGGGATCACAACACCTGACAGCAAACTGTATTACAAGGCCACTATAATCAAAACAGCCTGGTACTGGCATAAAAACAGGAACATGGACCAATAGAACAGAACAGAGAGCCCAGAAATAAACCAAAGTCTCTATGGTCAATTAATATTTGACAAAGGGGAAAGAAGCATAAAATGGAGTAAAAATAGCCTCTTCAATAAATGGCTTTGGGAGAGCTAGACAGCTATATGTAAAAAAAGGAAACTCAAGCACCAACTTACACCATACACAAAAATAATTTCAAGGTGGATAAAAGACAATATAAGTCACGACACCATAAAAGTCCTAGAGGAGAACATCAACAGGAAAATCTCAGACATTCCACACAGCAACATCTTTACTAATATGTCCCCTAAAGCAAGGGGCATTAAGGAAAGAATAAGCAAATGGAACCCCATCAAATTAAAAGGCTTCTGCATGGCCAAAGAAAACAGCATTAAAATGAAAAGAGAACCAACTATATGGGAAAGCATATTTGCCAATGATACCTTGGACAAGGGTTTGATCTCCAAAATATATAAAGAACTCACACAACTCTACTCCAGGAAGACAAAAAAAAAAAAACAATTAAAAAATGGGCAAAAGACATGAACAGATTCTTCTCTAAGGAGAACATACAGAGGGCCCAGAGACATATGAAAAGATGCTCAGCATCACTAACCATCAGAGAGATGCAAATTAAAACCATAACAAGATACCACTTCACACCAGTCAGAATGGCCATCATAAACAAATCAACAAAGAAGTGTTGGAAAGAATGCGGAGAAAAGGGAACCCTAGTGCACTGTTGGTGGGAATGCAGACTGATGCAGCCACTATGGAAAACAGTATGGAATTCCCTCAAAAAAACTGAAAGTGGAACTGCCTTTTGACCCAACAAATCCATTGCTGGGATTATACCCTATTATCCCTGAAACACTAATTCAAAAAAACCTGTGCACCCCAATGTTAATACCAGCACAATTTAAAATAGCCAAGTGCTGGAAGCAACCTAAATACCCATCAACAAATGAGTGGATTGAAAAACCATGGTACATTTACACAATGGAATTCTATACAGCAGAGAGAAATAAGGAGCTCCTACCCTTTTTTCTGGAGCGCATTATGCTAAGTGAAATAAGCCAGGTGGTAAGGGACAAATATCATATCATCTCACCTTTAACTGGAACATAATCAACAAAAGGAAAAAGCAAGCAAAATACTAACAGAGACATTGAAATGAGGAACACTCTGACAATAACTAGAGGGGAGGTGGGAGGGGATAATGGGGGTAAGGGTTTTCAGGAACTACTATGAAGGACACATGGACAAAACCAAGGGGGAGGGTGGAAGCAAGGGCAGGAGGTGTGTTTGGCTGAGGCAGGGGGGAATGGTGGGGGGGGAAATGCAGACAACTGTAATTGAATAATAATAAAAGCATTTAAAAAATATTTTTCAGCATCTGGAATCGGCAGAGGGAAAGGTCTTGGGAGGAGGCAGGAACAGCACTGTGCTTTCACTTTCTTAGCCTGGAGAAAAGAGGGCACCCCAGAACAAGGCTTTGCTACCGGCTATCTGAACTGTGGCTGTGGTTGGACTTGAAAGATGCCCTAGAGGCTGAAAGCCAAATTAGGTACATCCAGCCATGTAATATGAAAAATAGAGACATTTATTGAAGAAGATACAAGACACATTGCATATAGGACAATGATGCCTCAGCCTCCTTCAAAATAAGCACCTCGGGACCTCACACAGTTCTCCCAATCACCATCAGTTGCCCCCTCATATTTTCCTCGATCTTCGGGATGGTCTGAAATCTCTTCCCTTCTGAAGGTGATTTTAGCTTGGGGGAAAACCAGCAGTCACAGGGTGCCGAATCTGGGCTATAGGGGGACTGAGTCACCTGGGTGATTGGATGTTTCACAAAAAAACTCTGTACAAGATACGATGTGTGAGTGGGCGCGTTGTTGTGATGAAGCTGCCAATCACCAGTTGCCCATAACTGTGGCCTTCTGAATCATCCAAACAGTTTCTGTGAAGGAATGTTCAGGCTTAATACAAAATTTGATGCAGATATGTTGGTTGGTTTGCTCAGTCATTTTGAATGCGATGGCCATATAATACACATTTACTCAGTGGTGTGTATTGCCCCCACTGACTAGTACAGTGCTCATTATTGTTCACAAATACACATTCCAGTGCACTCTCTTGGGCGCCAGGTTACATCAATGCCACACAAACTGTTCTCTTTATGTGAACAAAGGCTGGACTTTTTCTGGACAGACCTCATATTTTCTTGGAGAGGATGTCCAAAACTTTCACCATGTTCTAAAAGGGGTCCATACACTAAAAAATGTAAAGTCACTGATTTAAAAGCACCAATTCGAAAACATGTTCTGCTGCGAATTGTAGTAGACTGAAGTAGCCCCAATTTTCACCTCCCCCTGCAACCACACTTTGGGTCATCATGGAGTATATGTCCCCACTCCTTGCCTTTCACTTGGCCACCCGAGTTGGCATTGGCCATTGGTAAATGAGTGGAAATGACAATGGGCCAGTTCCAGACTTGAGGCCTTGTGTTCTTCAGCCAGCTCTTTTGTACCCTGCCCCTGACACAAGTACAGCTTGCCCAGACTGGCAACAGGTCCCAGAAGGAGGAGGAAAGACATGACTGCCACTCCAGCAAACCCACAAACTCATGAGTAAGAAAAAATGCTTAGAGTTGTATGCCACTGAGAATTCTGAAGTTATTTGTTACACAGAACTACTGTGGTAGTAGCTAAGTAATAGAGGAACTACTGTATTTTTTGTACTATAAGAGGTACCCCCAAAAAAGTTAGGAGGGAAATGGGGGTGTGTCCTATAGTCCGAATGTAGCTTTACATTTACATTGGTGAAATATTATGGCATTTATGTTATTAAATATTTTACCATATTTTTTGCTTCAATTTTTTTTTCCTATTTTCCTCCTCTAAAACCTATGTGTGTCTTATGGTCTGAAAAATAGGGTAAATTTTGTAATTTTTCCAGAGTCGAAAACAATAACCTGATGCCATTAGGACTAAGTGGAAGAGGGTGATATGAGGCACAGCACAGCTTCGTAATCTCATTCCCATAGCTAAGCTCTTCACCCCTTCCCTACTCCCTGCCTTTAAGAGGACATTCAGTCTTCACTGAAGCAAAGAAAAACAAACTAGCCAGGGACAAGATGGATCACTGTATTTTGCTATTTTGGCCGCTTCAATAGATGTGTGTAATTTTCAAACATTTGTAGATTATCCTTTTAGAAACTCCACCTTTAACAAATCACTTACAGTGATCTTTTACAGATTTGCTTACCATATCAAGCACAGCATACAGACCCCAGTTCTAACTATGTTGTTAAAACAGTTAACAGGGGCAGGTTTCTGGTTTACCACATATCTAGAGGCTAAAGAAGTGCTCTCAGAGAACAGAGGACAGAATTATGGAACACAGGATGGAAAAATATGTCTAAACTCTACAGCTTAGTAACCTCTGACTTTCTGCAAGACACAACCTCTCTGACACTGTTTTCTCATCTGTAAAATCTCTGACTTATTTAAGAGTGTTGTAGAGAGGTTTAATTAATATATACATTACTTGGCTATGGAAGGTGCGTGACAAATGCCTGGCTCTCCCATGTTGATGCCTTAGTCAATCTGAATGTGAGAGTCACACCTGGACTCCCACCCTGGCTCTGTGACACAGCTGTGCTGAGCAAGCCAGTTGGCCCTTTCAAGTTTTGGTTCCATCATCTGAAAATGGTGATCACGAAGAACAAAAGCAAGAAAATATTCCAAGGGCCAGGTATTATGAGAAAATATCTGTAAAAGGGTTTTAAAACTGTAAAATATCCTGCAAATATAGGTTATTCTCACTCATGAACAGAAGCACAATGACACCTTCAGGGAGCAGTCTTGTTTAAATGGCACTTAAGAAGTAGAACTTAACTAGTGGTAATTAATAATCAAATATTTTAAGACTATTTATGAAAACTTATATGAACTTACATAAGACCTTTTTATTAAGAACCAGCTGATAAAAAATGAAGATGTAATTTAAGAGTGTTCAAACAGCATGGAATACCATGTAGTTCTATTGGCTCCAACATTATAATCAATGTTCCTTTTTGTCTGAGGAAATCATGCTCATGGAACCACAACCCAGAACTTAGAAGAGTGGACGCAGGAGCCCACCTTTCCTCATTTGGTGGGTGACACAATGGGTGAACCACGTGATCTGGGGAAGCTGGCTGAGTAAATCTCTGTGGCCTTGCTGAGGCCACCGTGTGTGCACCGTCCTCAGAGGGGATACCTCTTGATCGCCTGGCTCTGGTGGACAGAGGTGCTTTCTTTTCTGAACCCCATGGGACTGAAATAATTGGACAGACAATTCTTGGCAGGCTACCACCCCCAGGGCACAACACAGACAGGTGACTGAAACATACCCCCAGCCTTCTGTGGAAAAGGCTTATTTATCCTAGACCCCCGGCCTGGGGGGCAGGCTTCTAGTCCACCACACGTCTAAGGCAACAGACGTGCTCTCAGGGAAAACTGAAAGATAACACTTTTGCACTCTCCCTCCAACTCATTACAGTTTACCTATATTCCTGCTTCTGAAACCATTTTACAAAGCCAGCATTACCCTGGTACCCAAACCAGACAAGGACATCACAAAAAAAACAAAAATAAAAATAAAGGCCAATATCCCTGATGAACATGGATGCAAAAATACGCAAAAAATATTAGCAAATGGAAATCAACACTACATTAAAAGGATCATGCCCCATGATCAAGTGGGATTTATTCTAGGGATGAAGTTTGGCTCACCAATCTACAAGTCAATTGGAAAGAAGGAGCACATAAAGAAAATGAAAGATAAATATTATCATCTCAATAGATGCAGAAAAAGCATTTGACAAAATTCAACATCCTTTTATGACAAAAAAACTCCCAACAAAGTGGGTATAGGCAGAATGTACCTCAACACATCAGAGGGTAATTATGACAAGCCCACAGTTAACATTATACTCAACAGTAAGAAGTTAAAAACTCTTCCTCTAAGATCAGGAATGAGATGAGGATACCCACTCTCACCACTTCCTTTGACCATAGTATTGGAAGTCCTAGCCCAAGAGAGAGTAGGCAGGAAAAACAAATAAGAGGCTTACAAATTGGAAAGGAAGAAGTAAAACTGTCATTATTTGAAGATAATTTTATATATATATGTAAAATCCTAAAAGCTCCATCCCCCCAAAAAAATCTTTTAGAACTAATAAATGAAATCAGTAAAGTTGCAGATACAAAATCAATATAAGGAAATTTGTATACATTACAAATACATTAACAACAAACTATCACAAAAAGAAATTAAGTAAACAATCCTATTTACACACCAAAAACTATAATACATTAAAGGAAACTGAAGACACGGATAAATACATAACCTGTGCTCATAAACTGGAAGAATTAATACACTAAAATGTTCACATTACTCAAAGTAATCTATAGATTCAATGCAACCCTAATTAAAATCCCTACAGCATTTTTCACAGAAATAAAACAAACAATTCTTTTTTAATATAGTTTATTAATTACACTGTTATATTTGTCCCAGTTTTTCCCCCTTTGCCCTCCTCTACTCTGGTACCTGCCATTCCGTCTGGTAATCCCCCACCATTAGTTCATATCCATGGGTCATGGATATAGGTTCTTTAGCCACTCCATTCCTATACTGTTCTTAATATCTCCCTACCTATTCTGTACTTACCATTTGCTCTTCATAATTCCTAAACCTTTCCCCCCATTCTCTCTCTTTCCCCCTCCCACCTGATAATCCTCCAAATGATCTCCATATTATGATTGTTTCTGTTCTGCTTGTTTGCTTAGTTTGTCTTCTAGATTCAGTTGTTGATAGTTGTGAATTTGTTAACATTTCAATGTTTATAGTTTGGTCCTCTTTTTCTTAAATAAGTCCCTTTAATATTTCATATAATAGTGGTTTGGTGATGATGAACTCCTTTAGTTTTTCCTTGTCTGGGAAGCACTTTATCTACCCTTTGACGGTGAATGACAGCTTTGTTGGATAGAGTAATCTAAGTTGTAGGTCCTTGCTTTTCATCACTTGGAATACTTCTCACCTATCCCATCCAACCTGCAAAGTTTCTTTTGAGAAAGCAGCTGAAACTCTTATGGAAACTCCTTTGTAGGTAACTCTCTGCTTTTCTCTTGCTGATTTTAAGATTCTCTTGTTATCCTTAACCTTTGGCATTATAATTATGATATATCCTGGTGTGGTCCTCTTTGCAGGCATCTTGTTTGGGACTCTGTGCTTCCTGGACTTGTATGTCAATTTCCTTCACAAATTAGGAAAGTTTTCTTTCATTATTTTTTCAAATGAATTTTCAATTTTTTGCTCTTTCTCTTCTCCTTCCAGCACCCCTGTGATTCAAATGTTGGTACATTTTAAGTTGTCCCAGAGGCTCCTTGCCCTATCCTCATTTTTCTTTGAGGGGGTGAATTCTTTTTTCTTCTTTCTGTTCTGATTGGTTGTTTTTTGCTTTCTTATGTTGCAAATCATTGATTTGATTCTTGGTTTTATCCACTCTACTGTTGATTCCTTGTAAATTTTTCTGTATTTCACTTAGTGTTACCTTCATTTCTGCCTGGGTTTTTTATGCTGTTGAAGTACCCAAAGAGTTTCTTGAGCATCTTAATAACCAGTGTTTTGAACTTGGCATCTGATAGATTGCTTATCTCCATTTTGTTTAGTTCTTTTTCTGGAATTTCGTTCTGTTCTTTCATTTGGGCCATGTTTCTTTGTCTCCTCATTTTGGCAGCCTCCCTGTGTTTATTCCTATGTATTAGGTAGAGCTGCTTTGACTTCTTGTCTTAGTAGTGTGGTCTAATGCAGAACAGTGTACCCATAAGTTGAATGGGGTAGAGCCTTAGGTAATCAGTAGGGCAGGGAAACCTGTATGAACCAGGTTGATGGGGTTTCACATATGGAGTCTGTGCTCTGTGGCTGTGTGTGGAGGAGGTCTCAGAAAGGGGACATGCTGCTGCCTGGCCTTTGGAGTTTTATCCAGGAGGATGTTATCCCCCAGCACTTGCCCTGATGCCAGAACCTCAGTTTTTCCTCGTATGCCACTTGAGCCCTTCCAACGGCTGCCCTTGTGTTGAAGCCCAGAGGGAGTGAGTCTGCATAACTGCTAAAAGTCTGCTGCAGGCCCTTTAAGAGGAGATGCCTGAGAATCCCACAGTTTCCTCTGCTGCCCCAGCCCTCACTGGTTATTAACTGTAATAACCAGAAGGTATGGGGACTCATCTTCCTGGTACTGGAACCCTGGGCTAGGTGGTCTGGTGTGGGTGGGATCCCTCACTCCCGAGGTATCTCTCCTGATATTTATCCCCCACACATGAGAGTGAGACTGCCCATTGCCTATCTCTGTGTCTCCACACCTTCTACCCATCTGGATGAATGTGACTTCTTTAATTCCTTGGTTGTTGGACTTCCATACAGCTTGATTTTCTGATGATTCTGGGTGCTAGTTTTTTATAGTTTAGTTGTAATTTTTGTTGTGGTTGTGTAAGGAGGCAAGCTGTGTTTACTTATGCCTCCATTTTGACCAGAAGTCTTGAACAAACAATTCTAAATTGTGTGTGGAACCACAAGAGGTCCTGAAAATAAAAGCAATCTTGAGGAAAAAAATACAAAACTGGACATATCATGCTCCATGATTTCAAACTACAGTAACCAAAATAGCGTCATCCTGGCATAAAAACAGACACATAAATCAGTGGAATAGAATAGGAAAGTAAGAAGTAAACACACACAAATGGTCAATTAATTTATGACAAAGGAATCAAGAATATAAGGAAGGGGCAGTCTCTTCAATAAATGGTATTGGGAAAACTGGACAGACACAAGCAAAAGAATGAAACTGACCACTGTCTTACATGATACACAAAAAAATAACTCAAAAATAACTCAAAAAATAACTCAAGACTTGAAACCATAAAATTCCTAGGAGAAAACATAGATAGGTGGTAAGCTTCTTGAAATTGGTCTTGATTGTGATTTTTGGATCTGATTCCAAAAGCAAAGGTAACAAAAGAAAATATAAACAAATGGGATTACATCGAACTAAAATGCTTCTGCACAGCAAAATAAATCATCCAGAAAAATGAAAAGGCAACCACTAAATAGGAGAAAATATTTGCAAATCATATATCCAATAAGTGGTTAATACCTAAGTAATATTAAAAAATTCATAACTCCACAGCAAAAAAATAATTATTAATAAATAGACAGAGAATCTGAGTAGATATTTTGCTGAAGAAGTAATAGATATAGCCAACAGGCACATGAAAATATGCTCAACATCCCTAATCTTTAGGGAAAAGCAAATAAAAACTACAATGAGATATTACCTCATACCAGTTAGAACAACTATTATCAAAAAAACAACAAAAAAGTGTTGATGAGTTTGTGGAGAAAAGAGAACCCCTGAACACTATGGGGATTGTAAATTGGTGTAGCCACTATGGAAGAATATGGATATTCCTAAAAAAAATCTAAAATGGAACTAGCATATCACCTAGCAATTCCACTTCTGGGTAGTTATCCAAAGAAAACCAAAACACTGATTAGAAAAGATATGCACAGATATGTTCACTGTAGCATTATTTAAAGTAGACAAGATAAGAAAACAATTCGTGTCCATCAACAAGTGCAAAAATAAAGATGATGTAACATATATATGTGTGTGTCTACATATTGGGTTGGCAAAAATGTCCATTTAGTTTTTTATGTATGTTGGCTCTCACAGTGCTTAGCTGTCTTTAACTTCATTCAAAACAATTTTGCTAGATTGTATTGTAACAGCTGTCATATCAGCATGCATTTAAAAAACAAAAATTAGCGAATTTTTGTGCAGCCATTTTAATATTGAAGATGGAACAACATATGCAACCTTTTGGGTGTATTATGCTTTTTTAAAAAATGTAAAAATACATCTGAAGCACACAAAAATTGTGCAGAGTATGGAGAAGGTGTTATGACTGGTCAAATGTATCAAAAGTGGTTTGCAAAGTTTCTTAGCACTATTGACATTTTTGCCAAATAATTCTTTGCTGTGGGGCTATCTTATGCATTGGAAGATGTTTAGCAGCACCCTGGCCTCTACCCATTGGAAGCCAATAGCAGGAGATAGCCAAAATACTCCAAATATCCAAATCAACAAAGTTATTGGTGAAAATGAAAAATGTGCCTTATATTTCATGGAAAAAAACTGAACAGACTTTTTGGCCAACTCAATATATAACGGAATAGTACTTGGCCATAAAATAGAATGAAATCTTGCCATCTGCAACAGCATGGTACAAACTTGAGGATTTTTAATTGCTAAGTAAAATAAGTCAGACAAAGAAAGACAAATACTGTGTGATTTCACTTATATGTAGATTCTAAAATCCAAAACAAAGCAAAACTCCCAGGCACAGAGAACAAATTGGTGGGTTGATGGGCAGATAAATGAGGTCAAGAAGTACAAACTTCCAGTTATGAAATAAATAAGTCACAGGGATGTAATGTACAGCATAGAGATTACAGTCAATAATATTTTATTCCACATTTGAAAGAGACTAAGAGAATGGAACTTGTAGGGTCTCATCACAAGAAAAAATTTTTGTAACTTTGTGTGGTGATGGATGGTGACTGAACTTGTAATCATTCCACAGTATATACAAATATTGAAACATTGTGTTGTACAGCTGGAACTAATATAACATTGTATGCCAATTATCCCTCAATTAAAAAACAGAATGGGAAAAATGAGAACTGAAGTGAAGCTTTCATGCGGCTTGCAATCAAACCTGTCTTTGGTTCACATACTGAAATATATTAAACACATGGGTCATCCTCTTGAAAAAATGTTCGACTTTATTATTCTTGCAAAGCTCCAAGCTGATATCGCAGCCTGTCTAACTGGGCACTGACAGCGGTGGGATTCCAAAGCATCTTTCCAGCATGGGCTCTGGGGTCCTTGTGCAGGAACTGTGCTCTGGGATGAATGTCACAATTAGTTCCATGTGTGAGAAACGGCGAACTATTACACGTCTCTGCATCATTCAGCAAGATTCCTTGTTCTTTTCATTGTCACGTAGTTTTAAATAGAACTTTTGTATCCCTGCTGCGGGACTCAGATTCCCAAGGATAATCCAAGGGGCTGGAAACAAAATATGTAGATCTGTTGGGTCTATCAGGACCCTGGAAATAAATAGTCTAAAATCAGAGGATTCATCCGAATATGGACATGGGAGACTCTAGGGAAAATATTACACCTAACAAATATCTTTTCCTACTGGTAAGAATGATCTGATTCAGTCAGGCTAAGAGATTAACCAAGAGAGAAAAAGGAAAAAAATCTGCCAGACATTTTCAATAACTTGCCCATATTACCGGGATGTTGAAGGGTCTTTATTGCTAGCATGAACTCAAGCTCAAGAGTTGAAATCAGCTGCTGATCTTTTAGCTAATAATAGTTTTCAGCTATTGCCAGGCACTGTGCTCAAGGCTGTATGTATACTATACATCATTTAATCTCACAAAAGAAATATTATGGGCCTCATCATGCTGAAGGAAAAATGGGAACTTAGCAAGTTTCAGCATTTGTGCACAAACTTAGGTTTATAAAGTGCCAAGATTTGTGCCCAGTCCCATCTAAATTCAAAGCCTCCTCCAGAAACACAGGCAAAGATACTTAAAACATCAATCTTCTGATCTTCTAGAATCATATCTCTTCAGAAGAAAACCAATTTTTGTTAAAAGAAAACTTCAGAAGGAAAAAAGTCTCACACAGCTCCCTCACCCCCATACCCCTTCCACCCTCCACCTGCCAATCTTATAGGTCAGGGCTTAACTTGAGAGAAAGGTAAGCAACCAAAATCTTTGTTAACTAACATGTAACTAACATGTTTATCGGCTTTGAGTTATCCACTGTAAAAGAGAAATTTTATGGCAATTAAAATGAGTAAAATAATTTTTAGATAACATTTTAAACATTTAAAAAATGTTCACAGGATTTATAGACCTTGATTTGAAAAACACCAGATAAGAGCCCGATTCTGGCCTTGCCTGTGGCACTGAACACGTTTGCTTAGGAAGAGCCACTTTCTCTCCCTGTAAATCAGTGTATCTGGATATGCCTCCAAAAGTCTTCCCAGGTCTAGGATTCCGGAAGACAGGGAAAGGAAAGGTAGTTTACTCTGAGATCAAGTTTTTCTTTATCAAGAATTGATCAGTGGAGCCTTCCAAGAAAGGAAGTCTTAAATTCAGAAATTCCTCAAAATGCCCTTAAAAGATGGATACATATTGAAACATTTCCCATGAGCCAAATCATGGTCTAAAAGACTCAGAGGATTTTGTTATTAATATGTAGCAACTAATGACTTCTCAACAGGAAGAAGATATTAACAGGAAGATTCTGGTAAAGTGAGTTTTTAAAGCATGGGCAATAGCACCTTAGGTAAGTGGCCAATCTTGGTGGCTTCAAAGAGGCCAGAGCCTGCTAGCAAAGCAAGCTGTCCAGTGCCTCACTCTGGAGACTGAGAGGACTGCTTTACAGCTCACTAATCTTGACTGCAAGCAAAAGACACTAAAGAACTGTCATTACCATGCCAGGCCTCACAATTCGATCATACACCACATGTTCATGGAACACTGAGGCTGTGGGTGGTAGCTCAACATACCCACACCCAACATGGTGCAGTCAGACTTAACCGTTTTTCCTGAAAATTGCACTTATAAAACTTGAACAAGAGAAGGGAACTGGCATTTATGGAGCATAAGCTAGGTAAACTGGATAGGTCATCTTATTTACCTTTCACAAGTATAGTTGAATCAGGCACATGAAAGCCATTGGGAAAATTCTGAGAGGCCAGACCAAGTTCTTCAATTAGGAGAATCTCTTAAATTCCTGTATCATGATTCTTACTAAATAAATGCCTGGTCCGAAGTACCTTGTTTGAAAACATAAACCTCAAAGTACAACAAAAGATGGTAAGTCCAGCTCCACAATAGTCATTATTTCTTTTTACACAGTGAGTTCCGGTGATAAAAGGATGCTGCCCCGTCAGGATAAGGATGTTGCATAAAGGAAATCCCCCGGTTTTCAACTGTACATGCAGAGGCCTTGGAGAAGCTCCCCTGTTATCTGTGGTGACCCAGGGAAGCTATGAACATAAAAGTTGCCGGCAGATGGTTTAACTTAAGCAATACATTTCTCAACATGGTTTTCAAACATTTTGGAAATGAAAAAGCACACAACGGACTTGACTGAAGTTCTTATTTCCTTTCTCAACTTTCTTCCTGAGCCTCTCCCAGTGGCCTGGCCAAATTCCAAAAGCAAACACTATACTCATGTATTCCAGTCTCCTTACTAATGTCTGCCATAGTAACTTCTGATTCATTGTCCTGTCTTCATTTCATTAAAATCTGTTCATCAAGAGAAACAGTGACCAGCCCATTTTTGCCCTCTCCCCATCCTAAAAAGAGGCACTGGACTAGAAATTCAGTCCCCACCCCCCAACCCCAAAGTCCTGATTTTTATGACAGGGGACTCATTTGTTTCTGCAAAACAGTAGGGAAACTTATGAACACCACTTTCAAGTGTCCCAAAAAGAAAAAGCAAAAATGTTTGCTCCTGATACCTCTCAAAGAAGATGAACTTGAAATTAGTCCTGTCATGCTACCTGAGAGAAAACAAGCAACAGGAAAAGAACCAGGAGATCTCAGCTTCTAAAACAACATTGCACTTGAGTTTCTCTAGCTTATGATCGAGTGTCTTCTTCCCCCCAAATATGCCATCCTTTGATTCTCCAGCTATGATAAGATGTACGTGGAAGGGAAAGGAAGACTCTCATCTACACGGATTTCAACAAAAAAGAACACGAAAATGCAAGCCCTCATTTCTAGCCAACCAATAGAACACAGTGGAATATAGGAACGGGAGCTATTCTGAAGGTTTTCCATGGTTACAGCTGCTATGGAAATCATTTTCTTCTCTGGGGTTTTCAGATATCTGAGCTCAGCTTCAATCATGGTTTAAAGAAGGAGAACAAAGAGAGAACACGAACAGGAACTGCTTCTTTTATTTAAAGTTTTAAAAGATTCCAAATTGGGATGGCTGGGGGATGGGCACAGGCACCAACGGTAGTGATAACCTCAAAAGACTCCATCAGAGTTGCCTGGCATGGGGCAAGATCAATCCCTAATGGTCTGGAGAGAAACCCGTGCTTTCTGGACCTAGACAGATACAGACTGACCTTTTATAGCACAAATCGAATCTTAGCACTCCCCTGTGTAAAATCATTCAATGGCTTTCCACTATTTTAAAGATAAAATCCTAAATTTTGCAAGATGGTTTAGCCCAGGCATTCCTCCACTTCAACTCTCTCACTCTCTGCCTTATTTTCTGTGTGTCAGCATCGCTGGTTTTGTCCATCAAATATGTTACATGTCTTCCTGTCTCAGGGCCTTTGTATATGCTGTTGCCTCTGCCCAGGACACTATTCTCCCGTGCCATCTGGTTATCTTTCAGATTAAATGACTAAACGTCACTTGGTCAGTCCAAGTGATTGGGCTGCACTAACTGATTTAATAAAATTTATGACTTGATGTTTAATGCTTCATGAGCACAAAGAGGCAGAGTAGAAGCTTCATTGGGGCAAAAATGATATCTACACTTTGCCCAGCTATGCACAGGCCTTTGTTCAGTAGCTTGCACATAGCTATCACAATAAATATTTAATGGGATGTTACAGGTAGAGGCTGTCTGTAAGACATGGTATTTCTCAGCCCCAAATAACACATTCAGGGCAGTTTTACAGGTGTCTCATAGATATGGACTAGGAATGTTATATATTAATTGTATCTAAATAAAGCTACAGAGAATATGCACCAGAGCTGCATCTTAGGCAGGGCTTATGTTTTGAAGTAAGTACACAAGTCCAGGTCAAGTAGAGCAAGTAGTTCTCAACCAGGGGTGACTTGTCCCCCAGAGAACAGGTGGCAATGTCCAAAGATATTTTGATATTGTCACAACCGGAATCCAGCGGGTAGAGATTGGGATGCTGCTAAATACCTTACAATGCAGAAGGCAGCCCTCCATAAAAGGAAATTATCCATTCCCAAACACCAACAGTGCTGAGGTTGAGAAAGCCTGATGTAGAGGGGAATTCATCTTCTCGATGCATTTGAGAAAGGTGCCATCTTAGAAAAAAGCAACCATCTATCCTAGTCTATCCAAACCCGTTTCCTCCAGTTTTGAAACAAACAGTTGAGCACTAGAGAAAGTTACCAGCACGCACCAAAGAGCCATGATGCATTAAGAATGTGAAGCTTTAATCACTAGCATCCAAATCACATGGCAAGAAGCCCACACCACCAGAGGCATCAGAAGCTGAAACTAACAAGAACCAGGAGAGTCATGACCTCCCTCTCCTGCTCACACTGGGGTTGGCACCAAAGGTAGAATGACAGGCAAACTGTCCACACTCATCTCAATTATTTCCTGCCCTTTCACTCTGTCTTTCCCACAAGGATGAGTTGGCCCAACAGAAATTCGCCTGCCACAATCTTTCCATACTATCAACTTCCTCTTCACTGGAATCCTTTGACTGACATCACCCAGTGCTTCCCACTTCCATGCAGCAGGTGGAAATTCTACCATTGGATCCACCATTCTCATACAAAATGAGCCTATTAAAATGTAAATTTTCTTAGAAAATGTAAATCCTAGATAAGTTTTAAAAAGGTATGAAGCACTTTTCCTTTAAGTAGGGAGAGATTAATTTTAACTCCGGAAATGAACTGGTATAAAAGGCACCAAAATGTAAAGGGCTTTGAAGAAGGTAAGATCTGAATTGGGTAGAGAGCCAAAAAAAGAAGTAGAGAGCACTGAAAAGAGTATTGCTAGTTGTGCGACACCAGGTAAGAGACCTAACCTCTTTGTGCCTCAGTTTCTTTACCTGTAAAATGAACATAACAGTGCCAGCCCCTGAGGGTGTTAAGTGAAGACCAAATGCAAATTCAGCACTTAGAGCAGTAAGTAAATAACCCATAATAAGTGTAATAATTATAAATTACTCCATGAGCAATTTACAGTTTTACCCAGGAAAGGACATGATCCAATTGGAAGAAGGATGTAAAAATAAAGAAAGGGAAGCCACTTGAGTAAGCATTCTTACATATTTTGCACATAATCAGCATTCAATAAATATTTCTGAATGTTTAATTCATTAAATTTTTTTATTCCTTTGGCCCTAGTGCCTTGCTAACAGAACCCCAGTTTTATAATCAGGACGGCAATGAATTTACCTCAACAACTACATTTTGTCACTTCCCATGCAGGTGGGGATGGTCAGGTGACTATGTTCTGGCCAATGAGACATGCATAAAAGTCATGGGTAGATCTCCCATAAAAGGAAGATGATTGCGTCGAAACACTACCTTTCCCTCTTCCCATCCCTTTCTTTCTGCCCTAAATACAGTGCTTATGCAAGATGGGGGGGGGGGCAGGGTGGTAGCAAGAACAGCCACATTGTCCTCAAGAGTACATGTTGAAGCTGGATGAGCTGAAAAAAAAAAGAAGCATGGGCCTCAGATGACAGCCCTGAGCTGGTATCTCACCCCTGAATTTCTAAACTCAGTATTCCTCATTATATATTAAAAGTAAAACTCTAGTTCATTTAAGCTATCTTTTGTTTTTGGAAAGAAGAGGTCCAGGCTACTTGCAGCCACTTGAAACTACATCCACAGTGGCATCTAAACCCTCTCCTGTTCACGCTGTTCCCATGGCTTCAACTACCTACTCTCAGCCACCTGAACACGAATGACTGCAAATATCTTCATCACAAGCCCCAACCATATTCTTAAACCTTAATCTAAAATAAGGCCGAGAACATCTCCATCGGAATGTTCTGTAGGCTATTCAACCCCAGCTTATCTAAACTGAATTCTTCCTTTCTTCCCCAAATCTGTTCTCTTCCTCTTCCCGATGACTTCTCGGTTCCGGGTATTCAGCATCACCCAGCCTCCCCATGAAGAAACCATCCCTTTCTTTCAATCCCTCAATTTCAAGTCAGTCACTGAGTCTCGAGGATTCTAATTCTGAAGGGGCTCATGGACTCAAGCCCACACTGTCCTGTTCCAGGCTCCCAGAGGAGATAAGGGGTCAGGGGAAAGGGCAGAACCTCAAAAGGCCTCTTAAACGCTGAACACTCTTACTCCCCGAAACACTCCAGCAGCATCATTTTCTAGAGCTGACATGGGACCTCAGGCAGAACTGTCCATGAAGAGCAATGCAACAGCCATGTTTCACAAAAGTCAGGGCTACCCTCTACGGTCACAGCACAGAAGGTAATTAAGACAATTATCCAGTCTATTGAGTCTGATATATTTTTGTGTTCCGAATTCCTTAAATAATTGATGGTGGCTTTGAGGTGTGTACAAGTGTTAGGGGGGATTTGGGAGATGCCTCCTTACTTCCATCCCCCCAAAAGTATACACATAATTGATAAATTAACTCTGCAGTATGAAGACATGGGGTTTTTTCCCCTCCTAATTTGTACTCCTCTCTACCAGGATGAAATGAAAATTCAAAAGGCTTATCAAAGATCCAACAGGGTCAGCCATCCAGAGAGCCACTAGCAAAGCAGTTTGTTAGGCAATGGAGAGGGGCTTTCCACAATGCGGGCAACATCGCTCCCACGGTCACCTTTTTGAAATACCAGCCAGTTTCTGGCACCACACTTGTGTTTGGGAATAACATCAATTTGTCTTAGCTGATTTCCTCTGTGATAACTTCATGACTATTTATGGGAAGCTTCAAAGGCTAAGAAATGCTAAATAAACAAGGAGATAAGTTGCCGAAATGTTAAACATCTGCCCTGGCTGACCTCATCAGACTTTGCTAGGGGAATTCTAAATCCATGCAGATTATTACTGGGAAACAAATGCAGTGATAACATCTTCAAAAAATAAAATTTGTCCTAGGCCAGACTGAGGAAGCTCACAAACCAATACAAGTTTATTTTTAGAATGTCAGCTATTGAGAAGAAAAGAGAATATGATTGTAAAATGAGAAAAAATAAAACCTAGGTTCCCTTTTCTTCAAAAATCATCGTGACATTTGACATTCCAGTCTGGGAACTCTGTAAGTTAAAAAAAATCTAATTAATAACCACTGCTATTTCGGTTCAAGTGAAAGTAATATGCCTTTAAATTTGGGAGGTGAACACATATCGTTTCTCAAAGATAATCTTTTACAATATTCTAAATTGGATGTCTTACAGTTTTTCCTTTTCATTTTTAAGTGGGAGATGATAAAATGACTTTTTCAAATATCTTTTCATTTCCTTTTAATTTTAAGTAGCTAGGATAGGTGTGAACGCCAAGCCAAGAGATAAAATTCACAACCTTAAGAGACAAAATATGCAGGCCTTCTTTCGCAGACTCTGTACCTACTATGGCAGAAAAGAAAAATCAAATGGAACTAATTGTGCAGAAAAACAATGGATCAAAAGAATGTTTATTAGGCATCATTGTTAAAAAGCTTTTCCTGTGCAAGTAGGAGTTTTAGCTCTGAGAAGTAGCCATTACCAGATAATGTTAAAGACATTCATAAATTCAATAATAAGACTGAACAAATAGTTTTGAGCCCAGAAGCGAACAGTTAAAACTTATTAAATACCTGTATTTGTCAGGTATGGTAATTAACATGTATGAAGCAATTTAATTTAATATGTTCCAGGCACTTTTCCTCCATAAACCTCATAGACTTCATCTTGGCAAATGCCATAACAATTTTTGAGGTACATACCATTGTTCTCATGCATAAGCAAAGCAATAAAGATCAGCAAAGTTAACCGACTTGTTCCAGCTTTTGAGACCAGGTGGACCTGGATTCAAATGCTGGTTCTGATGTTTGTTTACCAGCAGCATGAGCTGAGCAGTGAGACTCAGCCTGCCTCTCTGTGAAACGGAAACTACTGTGGAAGGTTGTTGTGAGGAGGGAAGGGACAGTGCATAGTAAGCCCCTAGCACAACAGCTGCCACAAAGTGGGGTCCAACAGACATTGGTCTCCTTCCCTTTCCTTTATATTGGGTTACTCTACCTCACGGGAAAATGTTGGGCATATACCTGATCAATTGTCTTCATCTATTGTCAACACAACTGAGGAAAAGAATCTATGAGACCCTTCTTAGTGTTGGATGTGTGCCCAAACCACATGGCCGCTGGTGTGAGTACACCTCTCCAACACGTTCTTTGGAATGTCTCCCAAAGCATGGTACACACATCACTGTGGGAACATCGAGTGTAGAAAGGTTAGTAATGCTATTTCTTGATCTAGGTCTCCATCATTCAGCTTGGGGAAAATCTTTTTTCAAGTTGTACACTTTCATCTGAACATGTAATATCTCAATCAGAAGTTTGCAAGAAGAATTTCATTGCATGCATATCCCTTGAAAGAGTCTTCATTACTCACTTTTGGATATCCATACCCCAATCTAAACCCCATGCCTTAAGCACTGCCCCCAACCCTCATCTGAGCCCCAGCCCTACTCCTCCTCCTCCAGCCTCCCCATTCCTTGAGTTTATCCCTGTCACAGCCCCGCTCCTCCTCCCACCCTTTGGTCACCCAGCTTCTACTCCTTCCCTCTCTCGTCCCTAACCCTACTTGACCTTCCCTGGCCTTAGATCAGCATCACTGTGGATGGCCAGATGCCCAAGGTCCTAGCAGTCCCTTCCTGTTTCCCCACCTTGCTTGTAATTAGGCACCTGGCCCTCCATCCTCAGGCCCACCCTTCCTCCCTGGCTTAGGAATTGCCACTCCCTGACCTTGGAGCTCAGCTGTTTCTCTCTGAAATCCTGCCCCTTCCTATTTTCACACTTGTCCTTTTCCCCCCTCTGTTGTGTACTAGTTTCTTTTTTAAACTAAATTGATTTTGATATTAAAAGCCAATGTTAAGAGGGTATTAAATTAACAATCACTATTTTTGATACTCAGCTCTTACTGAGTGCTTATGTGTCACACGCTGCTCTTAGCACTTCTCGGGTTTTAACTTGCATGCACTGGTCCCCCTAGCAACACAGTAAGGGAAATACTCATCCGATCCGCACTTTGTAGGTGAGGAAACTGATGCTGAGGCCTATAGAGGGTACATAAGTGGCCCAAAGACACACAGCTGTCAAGTGGTGGAGCCGAGATAGGAATCCAGACCAGGCCTTTAAAGCAGAGCCACTACCAAAAATCCCCGCTCAGCCAGAAGAAAGGAGCCTAGATATGGCACCAGCCACAGAGAGGCACATCAAATGCTGGCTATGGGAAGTTCTGCTCTAAGCAGTGCTGCCTGGGAGATGGAGAGGGAACCACCTGGCCTGGTCCCTTTCCAAGGTCACGATACACAGCACTTCCCTAAGGTGTTCATGGCAGGGCCTGGTGATGTCCTGGTGTTGCCTTCTCCCTGTTCAAACACTGGGAGAGGCGGTCTGGAGGGACAGCGTTTGTTCCTCGTGCAGCGAGGGGAAACAGGAGGAAGACCAAGGGCACACGTGCGTGTGTGCATATGACTGTCAGCAAACAGAGGGACAGTGGAAACACACCAAGCTCCAACTCACCCCTGGAAATCTCCTTTTGAAGCCATCCTAAGGGAACTGGAGGAAAAATGCTTCATAAAATACTTCAGTGAAGGGATCACGTCTCCGAATAGCAAAATGCTTCTCTTCATCAGAAACAATGTTTGATTTAAAAATAAAGACTAAACAGTAAGGTTGAAAAAAGCCAAATTCACCTCAAACCATCGATTCTACTGTGTTCACAGACTTCTAACAAAAACAAAAATATCCTAGGAAGAACCTCCCGCCCTGTTGTCTCCTCCCTCCTCCCTCCAGAGCAAGTACTAGCTGTTTTCCTCTTCTGTGTTTCTTATACTCCTTCTGGGACCCCTTCCCAAAGTCAGATGAGTAAGTAAAATGCAGCAGAAGGAAACCAGTCACATTATAAGACAGTTATTAAATATTTTTAAATTTCGTGTAGCAATTTATGTCTTTATATGTTAGTATATATGATGTATATATTATATAACTTACTATATAGTATATATTATATAGTATGACAGTTATATAGATTCTCTAGTAATAAATACAAGCTATGAGTGTTATAAATTTTATATTTAAGTCGCAACATATAACTTACATATGTATAATATATGTATACATACTATACATAGTATGTATGATGATACATTTGCAAACATATACTACACATAATTTTAGTAGCTAGTCTGATAAGTACCATAATTTCTAAGCGGTCTAATTTCTAAGTTAACAATATTTCAAGATGATTTGCATGACTTTTATATACTATGAAAACATCTGGAATTTTTATTGGTGACAAAGCCACAGGTATTGTTAATGTAATTACTGTGGTGTGTCGCCTTCATTCATAATTGAGGGAAATGATAAAGTTCAAGTAGGGGTTAGTAGAAACAAGAACACAATTTTTCTCAGCCAAGTTCAGGGTACTCTGAATTTCATCCACGGCTACCAGGTGAAGCAATACTGTACCAAAAGGATGCCAGGCATGAGTCGGGGCAGGTGGGAAGCAAACGGTATCAGACAGGCTCTTTCTGACTTGCTCCGTCACCCATTATCACAAGCCAATCTGATCAACCTTTTCCCACTAAACTGACTTTTCACAAAAAGGCACTTCTTCCTGGCCACAGGTTTAGGGAGGGCCTCAAATGTCCACATACAAGAAAGCGCCACAACCCTCCAAGCCTCCGTCCTGACATTCTGGACTCCGCCGCCCCTTTACTTCCTGCTTCCTTTTCAACAACGTCCCAGCACATTCGTACCTACAGGCTGCTGCCAACTGCTCAGTCTCAATCCTCCCATTTTAAATTATAAGTGACTAAGAATGCATTGAAGTAAAAAGAAAAACGTGTGAAACCTTTAAAAATAGAAGTAGCCCTTCAAAGAAAGGTTCAACAGAGGCTTAAGATACCTGAGCTATTCTGAGAGGGCAGTGGGTCCGAAGAACACTGGCACAAACCCTACATCTGGGTTCTGGGCCCTGTTCAACTATCCTCCAGTAACTCAACCTCCTTTGTATATCCCCCACGCCCTCATGTATAATATAAGGATGGCAATTCCTTAAAAGAAAAAAATCAAGAATTTTCCACATGCCAGACACTATGCCAAGTGTTTTTTCCTTCATAATCTCACTTTTTCCTTACTGGAAACATGTTAAAGAGGTACTGATATTCCCATTTTATAGATGAAAAAACTGAGGCACAGAGAAGCAAAGTGACATGCTCATCTTTCCAGAGCTGGTTGATGAACACACGGAATTTAGCCTGAGCCCATCAGGTTCAACCCTATCATGTGGCATCGGCCCTGCGGGGACTTCACAGGAATGCTGGGCACTGATTTCCTCCTATTTCCATTTGATAAGATTAGGTAGGAGAAAGTGCTTTCAGTGACTCTGGAACAGACTGCATCTTTTAAAATATATTTTATTAATTATGCTATTATAGTTGTACCGTTTTTCTCCCCTTTATTTCCTTCAAGCCTGTACCCACCATCCCACCATTATTCCCTCACTTTCGTTCATTCCCATGGGTCATACATACAAGTTCTTTGGCTTCTCCATTTCCCATACTATTCTTAACCTCCCCCTGTCTATTTTGTACCTACCATTTACGCTCTTATTGCCTGTACCTTTTCCCTCATTCTCCCTCTTCCCCTTCCCACTGATAACCCTCCATGTGATTTCTATTTCTATGATTCTGTTCCTGTTCTAGTTGTTTGCTTAGGGAAGTGTATCATGACCCTCTGGTTATTTGTTTTCATTTTTGGTTTTTTAGGTTCAGTTGCTGATAGTTGTAAATTTGTTGTTCATATTTTTTATCTTCTTTTCCTCAGGTAAGTCCCTTTCATATTTCATATAATAAGGGCTTGGTGATGATGAACTCCTTTAACTTGACTTTATCTGGGAACCTTCTGTTCTAAATGATAGTCTTGCTGGATAGAGTAATCTTGGATGTCGCTCTTTGCTTTGCATGATTTTGAATAATCCTTTCCAGCCTCCTTTTGCCTGTAAGATTTCTTTTGAGAAATCAGCTGACAGTCTCATGGGAACTCCTTTGTAGGTAACTCTCTCCTTTTCTCTTGCTGCTTTTAAGATTCTCCCCTTCTCTTTAATTTTGGATAACATAATCATGATGTACCTTGGTGTGTTCCTCCTTGGGTCCAACTTCTTTGGGACTCTCTGAGCTTCCTGGACTTCCTGGGAGTCTATTCCCTTTGCCAGATTGTGGAAGTTCTCCTTCATTGTATTTTCAAATAATTTTTCAATTTCTTGCTCTTCCTCTTCTCCTCTGGAACCCCTATGATTTCAAATATGGAACATTTAAAGTTGTCCCAGAGGTTCCTAGGCCTCTCCTCATTTTTATGAATTCTTGTTTCTTCATTCTGCTTTGATTAAATGTTTCTTCCTTCTGATCCAAACTGTTGATTTGAGTCCCCATTTCCTTCCCATCACTGTTGGTTCCATGTACATTTCCCTTTATTTCACTTTCATAGCCTTTACTTTTTCCTCTATTTTGCAACCATACTCAACCAATTCCTTGAGCATCCTGATTACCAGTATTTTGAACTGTGGATCTGATAGGTTGTCTATCTCTTTGTCACTTAGTTGTATTTTTTCTGGAGCTTTGATCTGTTATTTCTCCGGCCATATTTCTTTGTTTCTGCACACCTGTTATGTAGTAAGGGGAGGAGCCTTAGTTATTCTCTGGGGCAGGGAACCCATGTTGCTGTGTTGTGGTACCATACGTGGGGGAGGGGTTTGAGAAGGAACAATGCTTCTTGCTCAGCTCTCAGATGGCTTTCAATCACTTCCCTCACTACCCACAAGCAAACTGAGCCCTTCTGGTGCTGATTACCAGGCGGATAGGTTTGTGTACATTCTAGGACCCTGTGGGCCTCTCCAGCGAACTCTCCTGTGAGGCTAGAAGTTTCTTCCAGTGCCTCAATCCCCACAGATTTTTTCCAGTCCAAGGTTTTGAGGTATTATTTCCCCGCACTGGAAACCTGGGTTACTCAGTTTGTCTCACTCCCCAGTTGTTCCTTCCAGTTTATCTGCACTCAAATGTGGGACCACCAGCTCCACTAGCTCCCACCTTGCCATGAGGCCTCTCCACCTAGGCTGCCCATCTATATACCTCCTAACAGTTGTATGAATATTTCTTCTTTGACTCCTTGGTTGTTGGACTTCCATACAGTTTGATTTTCTGGCATTTTGGATATTTTTTGTTTTTAAATTTGTTGTTGTTCTTCTTTGGGTTGTGTGAAGAGTCAAAGTGTATCTACCTATGCCTCCATCTTGGCCAGAAGTCCCCCAGATTTTATTCTTTATTGGTAGCAGTCTGGGGACCTCCCTGCCTTAATCTCCAACACTGCACACCAACCCCACCTAGTCTGTCCAGACCTGCAGCTGCACTGCCCAGCTTCGAACATGATTAGCTCAGAGGCAATGTGCTATCCCTAAGGGCCGAATGAATCCAGTCCCCAAGAGTGCAGGCAGAAAAACAAAAACACACACAAGCAAGTTCAGATGTCTACACTCGGAACCGGAGCTCAGTATTTTAATCGAGTAAAATATCTCTGGGCATATCATTTGGGATCACTTCCTTTTCATGTGTGTGTGCACGTAATCTTAGCTGGAATAGATGTTAATTCTATACCCCCCAGAACACCTCCACTCACCTTTCTTTCTTTGAAGGCAAGCAAGTTACAGCTTCCATTTACTTATGCTCTGTGTTCATTTGTTTCTAACTGACACCATTTTTGGCATCTGGTGTCATAAATGCTCTCTGCTCCACCAGGTAAGTATTGCTGTCAAAGGTATTCTGATTTCATCTCCTCCATGAAACTGCCTTGAAGCCAGAGGCAAACATGGAATAGGTCATGTCCTGATTTCATTTCACTGAACCAGGGGACTTTAGACTGGGAATGACTTGAAAACTTGACTCACTCGGCCATTTACTCATTTCACCACCTATTTATTGAGCACCTATTATGCGCCAGACACCATGCTGGGCCCTGGGGAATACAACAATGAACTAAGGGACATGGGCCCTGTCCTCGTGGAGCTTACAGTCATAGGACAAGGGAGCTGTGGTCAGAGAATTGTTCTGAGATGGTAACATTTAGCCTCAGAACTGGAGGAAGAGAGAAACCAGTGCCAGGATAGATGGGAAACAACATTCCAGGCAGAGGAAGCCACATGTACAAAGGACTAAGGGATGATGTAACAAAAAGTGTGAGCGAGGATGGGAATGAGCAGAACACTACCTGCTGATGAGAGTATAAAGTGACACAAACCTCTCTGGAAAACAGCCAACCTTTCTAGTGAAGCTGCACGTACACCTCATCACCTGGTGAGGCCACCCCCAGGTACATGCTCCAGAGATGCTCTCAAACCTGTATCCCAAACAAACAACTGCAGATGCAAACAAAATAGTGCTGGGGACACACTGGTGGCAAAACTGTCAGCAAAGCAGATGTGATCAACTCTGAATCCAGGAGAGTGGTTACCTCTGACAGGGATAAGTTCTTCTTCCTAAAGCCAGCTGGTAAGCTCCTTTGTTTATCTCTATTGTGTATGCTTTATAAATGTTTTATCAATATTTCCTAAGAGCTACTCCTTTGTATTCAAGTGCTGTGCAGAAAATGGACTAGAGGGTGAAAAGGTAGAGGTGGGAACATCTGTCAAGAGAGAAAGGCAGCTGTCGAAGTAAAAACAATAGTGGTTTTGGGTAGAACAGTGATATGGCGGAGATAAAAGAAGAAAAGGCAGAGCTAACCTGGGATTTTCAAATGGAGCTTAAGGTTTAATTTAAAACAATATTTCTGGAGGGTGTGATGGGAAGAATGAGGAAGACGGATTTTATCCCCTAATCTACTTGACCTCTTGATTTTACAGATGTGTAAATCAAGACCCAGGGATGAGATGAAAAATATTAGGGGCAGCACAAACCAGTATTAAAATTGTTAACACCCACCCTCTCTGCCTGTGTACCCTCAACTTTGTGGCAGAAGACAGACACATTCTGACACAGCAGGATCCTCCTGTCCTGTGCACAGGGTCAGCAGCTGAATGCTGACTGCACGCCGCTCCCTATCTACAGGAACGGTTCCTCTCACTCCCATAGAGACTCGGTCGGGATAAAATTACTTAATAGCTCCTATCTTAGTACCAGGAGGTTAAATCCAATTTAGTGGCTTTGCAAAAATTTGAGGTTAGCAAATCCAAGTGATGAACAAAAATGGCATTTCACTTATGCATATTTTACCCCTTAAGAATAAAATTTTAAGTGGCATTCCAAAAACTTGCTTGAAGTTAAATGCTCAGTCATTTATGATTATCCCATTTTTGCCCTGTATCATGCAAACCCACATTTTTTGGCCCAAATTTTTCAGAAAAAAAGCTTTCATTTTAATTTTGTGATTCAATTATTTATTTATTTATATATTTGTTTTTTTGTATTATAAAGGGATTTTAGCATTTATTTTTAAACATATTATGGTACTAGAAATTTTACGTAACAAATAATTACAAAACACAAGAATGGATACAAGGTACAAGAAATTTTATGTACCAGTAACAACTGTACAGTATTTACATACAAAATTACTACTACCCATGTATAATGTGCATCCTTATTGTTCCCTCAAAAATTTGGCGAAAAAGTACACATTATACATGACAAAATATAGTGGTCCTCCAACCCTGGCTGACCTCGCTCAGTTGGTTGGAGTACTGTGCTACAGACTCAAGGTTTGAAGGTTTGATCCCCAGCCAGGATGTGTATAGAAGGGAGCCTATATTGATGTTTCTCTCTCACGTTGACGTTTTTCTCTCTCCCTCTCTCCTTTTCTTTCTCTTTAAAGGCAATGGAAAAATGTCTTCAGGTGAGGAATTAAAAAAATTAGTCTCCTATCCTCATACACATTGATAGATCTTTCTTTACATCTTTGGAAATCAGTTTTTTCCATATAGTAAAATTCATCTAATTAAAATGCACATACCCTAGGATTCAGTAATTCTACTCCCAGGAATTTCTCCTATAGACCTCTTCACACATGAGGGCAATGATGAATTAGAATGCCAACTGAAGCACCATTGGCTATAACCAGAAACTTTAAATATCTCAAATGACTAGTAGAGAAGTGGTAAAAATAAATTATGGTACAACTACATAATGGAATATAACATGGTCTTTTTTTATAAGAGCATTTATATATCTGATATTAAAAGCTCTTCAAGATCTATTGTTACTAATTTGAAAGCATATATCCACCCTTATGTTCATTGCAGCATTATTTCCAATAGCCAAGGTATGGAAGCAACCCAAGTGCCTACAAACAGACAAGTGGGTAAAAAACTGGTGATACATATACACAGTGAAATATTACTTGGCCATTAAAAAAAGAATGAAATATTACCATCTGAGACAGCACGAATGGACCTAGAGGGTATTATGCTCAGTGAAGTCAGTCAGTCAGAGAAAGACAAATACCACATGATTGCACTTATATCTGGAACCTAAAGAACAAAACAAATGAACAACCAAAACTGAAACAGACTCATAGATGTGGAGCGCAGACTGGTAGTTGCCAGAGGGGTGGGGGTTGGGGGAAATCCGTGAAAAAGATGAAGGGATTAAGAAGTACAAATTGGTAGAAGTACAAAATAGTCACAGGGATGTAAAGTATAACATAGGGAATATAGTCGATAGTATGTAATAACTATGTATGATGCCAAGAGGGTACGGGAAAATCAGGGAGAACACTTTGTAAATATACGATTGCTTAATTACTAAGCTGTACACCTGAAACCAATGCAAAATAAGTTGAGAGAAACTGTAATTGAGAAAAAGATATATTGTTAAAAACAAAGGTAAAGTATCTACAGTATGCCACCATTTGTGTGAAAAACAAAACAGATGTACAAGTACACACATGCACACATATATTAATATGTATCCAACTAATTTAAAATACATAAATTCATGTCATTTTGACTGTGTTTCAAGGCATGCGAGGCCATGGTAGAAACAATAAATTTTCTTGAATGAGTAAATCCCCCCTGAGCTTTTACAAATTAATTTCCAACTGTACTCCTCTTGCTTTTAAAACTTAACCCTAAAATGTCACCCAATTTTTTTCTCAGACATTTATTATTATCAATTTAACATTCTTCTCAGATAATTTAAGAAAGTTGGTTATTCAGAAACAACCATCAGAAAGGTAATTCCAGCTTAAAGACTTTAACACAAAACTATCCTGGGGTATAGCCAACAAGGCAGACATTCCAGCAAGCAAAGGTTTGGGCTGGTGGTTATTTAACTAAGAGGTTAAAAAGGCACACACTGTGTTCTCCTCACACACAGTAGCGCTGGGGCACACTTCTCCACGCGTGTAATGTGAACCCCATCCCCTTGCTTGTCTGCCAGTAAACAATAGGGGCTATCAAATGGATTAATCAGATCCCTTCATCCTATACCCTTTAATCCTAAAACAAGCAGTTCTAAATGCATTCTGAAACAGCATGTGCATTTTTGCAGAAAGTGAAATCAGTGCTACATGATGACATCCCTGAAAGGATCCGAGTTATTCATCAATAGATAATGGCTACAGAAGTTGGACAATAGGAATTAATACCTATTACAACCACATGTAATTTAATTTACTCTAATAACTTCTGAAAAGTCAAGGTTTCCAATGAAGTCATCCCTGCCTCAGAGCAGTATATTCTGCAATAGCACATTAGCCATTAGCTAGTACTCCTAAAAGTAAAAACAAAAAACAAAAAAAAAACATTTTGGATTTTCAACCATTGAGAACACAATGGGTATCCTCTAGCTACAGATGGCAGTTCTAGTCAATCTGTTGAAATAGTCAAAATCAGTTCTTGACCCTTGGGCAGAAACCAGCACAACAGCCTCTCTTATTCAACACAATCAACAACTATAGTCACTTAGAATAGAGTTTAGGGGTAGATGACTGAAAACCCAAAATAATATTGGTCCAAACAACATAGAAATTAACTACTTTCTCATGTAAATACAGACTGGAGTTATGCAGTCCAAGGCTGCAGTGTCTTTATAGTCACCAGGGACCTGGGCACGGCCTGTCTTATTCTGCTTTCTTCAACACAGGATCCAATTTAGCTGCTTGAGCTCCAGCTATCACATCCACATTCCACTGGGCGGGAAGCAAGGAAACAAAGGTACATGCTTTCCCTTGAAAAGCACTTTCTACAAGATGTACTTACCATTTTTACTCATATACCTTTGGCTAGAACTTAGTCAAATGGCAACCCCTAGGAGCACAGAGGGCTGAGAAATATTGTCTTAATTCTAAGGCTATGACCCAGACAATGTTTTAAAAGTTATATTTCTAAGGAAGAAGTAGACAGTAAATGTGGGGACAACAAGCAGTGTCTATCACACTTAGGAATCATAAAATAATGATACAGACATATCTTATTTTTTTCTTGAAATATGTAACCATACATTCATTTAGAGTAGGAGAGAGTATTTTGCATATGGGTTTACAGATCAAAGTACTTTTTATTCCATGCATAAAACACACCTATAATGTGTCTTCAATTTACAGTTTGTTTCTTTTTTTTTTAGAGTGGTATCAGAACTTAAAGATGTGAAAAAAACCTAGGTCCTTTCACAATTTCTGCCTCATTCCTCATCTTTTATAACTGTTTTTCCCAGAACTTAATTCAATTGGTTTGCTCTTAGTATTCATTATCTGGGAATTTTCAAGCATTTGGCTTAGTTTTCACAGAAATAACTCTTCATTATTTTTGTGTTATATTTCATGGGTTTATGAAGGTATTCCTATAACTACAGTAACAAGTATAACTGCATAGCAGTCTTAGGAACAAATTCACTCTCAGTAAATCTACAGCTCTACAGCACAGCTAGAGGGGTAGGAAGAGGGAAAGCGTCCTAAAGAGGCACCTGCTAACTGGATGAAATGGAGCATTGGGATTTATCCAGCAAGGGGATTGAGCAAAGAACTTCTGTTCTTTCAAATTTCTTCCAAAAATCTTCTCAGTTGGCTATTTAAGCAGGAAAGCCCTAGTAATGCTGTCACAATGTATTGATGACGACGGGACCTTTCCTGATTCCATCATCTATCTCCCTCAATCTGTAGATGTGGGAAACTGAGGTCCAGACAAGTATGCCTGCCAACATCAGAGGTGCACCACGCACTCCCAAAGGCATTTGCTGCTTGCCACACTTCTGCATCTTCTCACTGGGTGAGCCCTTGACATTTGGGGCGGGACCACCATCATGGTGACGCTTTATCTCAGAGTCTGTGGAAGGTTTCACAGCCCTGTCCCCAGCCCACTAAATACCCATGGCCACACTCCCAAGTCACTGTGACAGGAAAACAGAAATGCAGCCATGAGTGGCCAAATGCCCACATCCCTAGATACAGAAGTCATTTTTTGCCCTTGCCTATGTAATAGTTTTATAGTGGTTGTTTTTCTGTCATCTTTTAAATTGCATAATCATTGCCATGAGTGTTGTTTATATACCATGGACAACTCCAAATTTCAAGGAGTCTTAAGAGGTTTTTTAATCTCTCTGACGAAGCGAACAAAGCTTAGTTCAAAACATGAGAATATGCATACTGGGTTTTTTTTTTTAATCTTCAGTTGAGGACATGGATGTAACAGAAGCAGAGACTGGCTGCCTTTGTACACACCCAGACCAGGAATCTGCACTGGCCCAGGGATCACCATATGCATCCTGACCGGGGGTCACCCACACCTGTGCCCGGACTGCGAATGAACCCACAACCTAGGTATGCACCCTTGTGGAATCAAATCCACCACCTTTCGGTTATGGAAGATGCTCCAACCCCTGAACCACATTGGCCAGGCAAGAGTGTGCATACTATTTTTACAATTCCCAGGAAAAAAGATCCTATAGTTCACTGAACACAGGCTTCACCATTCCACACAAATGTATTTTCCAACAGCCATTTATATTTGACTCACAAATAAACAGAAACATTTGAAATGGTAATACTTCTAAGAGAAATGATACCTTTTCATGCATCTGCCCGATGGGCTCCTTTGCCCTATTTTCTAATGAGTTATTTCATGTTTCTTTATTAGAGCTGTTTCATATTTTAAAAAATTAGACCTCTGTATATCATACATGTTCCAAATAATTTTCCCAATTGGTTACTGACCATTTTAATTAAGTTATTCATATCCGAATAGTCCATCTTCTTTTACGACTTCTTAGTTGATCATCCATTCATTTAACAAATTCTGTCGATCTTTTGCTATGCACCAGGTATTTTTCTGGATGTCGGGGAACCAAACAAAAGAGACATAGAAAAAAAAGGTCCTCATAAAGTTCAAAGTCTTGTGTAGGCTAAAGTAGTTAATTCTAGGGCAGAGTGAAAGCCAGATAATCCAACGCAAACATAATAATGCCAAGTAACGATGAGTGCTCTGACAGACATGAGAGGGGGGGAAAGGGGCGTGATTAGGGTACGGTTTCCTGATGGTCAGTGAACACTGCTCTAAGGAACCGCCAGTGGGGGAGAGGCCAGGAGAGAAGGGGGGCAGCAAACCTTGTGAGTGTGCGGGGGAGCCACTCCTGGGGCAGGCCCTAGCAAAGGCAGATGCCATGAGGTAGGAACAATGCTTGCTGAGTGTGGTGCCCAGTAAGGTGGCCAGGGTGGCTAGAAAGTACACAAGGAGAGAGACAAACAGAAGGGGAAATATCTGAATTTATATGTGTTTTTACTTTCCAAATGTATACAAGCATTCATCCACGATAACATTCAATTTTTTTATTTAAAAGTTTTAGATTAATACCTTTTTATTCCAAATGCATAGCTGCTTGTCCTGGCACCCTTCACTGAATCACCCCCCACCCCCCACATTTACATGTCACCTTCGTCACATGCCACTGTGCCACGAAGACTTCGATCTAGTTTTGCAGGTGTCTGGCTGTCACGGCGATCTATCCTACTCCAGTACCATATTGTTTACCTTTGTACAGCCTCACAATGCATTTTGCTAGCTGGTAGGGCTAGAACCTTCAGTTATCTTCATAGATACCAGGCCTCAGCTGGTCTAACATCCAGTTGAGGAAAGAACTTAAAGACTACTTTATTAAAGTCCATGTCTTCTACGTGATAGGAAAAAAGGAGACAGCCAAGAATATACTAAAGCTTAAGTGGGGGCTCGGTGCAGGGTGGTGGTGGGGAGCTTCTCTTTCCAAACCAAACTCCTAGTCCTCAACATCAATACCAATCCTTCAGCAGTTATCTGAACTACTTTGTGGTGAGAAAGCTTGTGAACTGCTAAGCAGCTAGACAATCATTTAAATCATGATCATCTGATTTCCCTGACGTCACTGTCAAGTCCTGGAGGGCCGGGGTAGGGTGCTGACCAGTGGCTCTCAATCTCTGCCCCCTGGACCAGCAGCAGTAACACCTAATTCATGATATGTACATTCTCAGCACCGACTGAGATCTAATGAATGAGAAACCCTGAGGGGGAGGCAAACAGCCCTACAACTGTTTAGAATCTATGCAATCTCTCCAAAACCAAAAATATAACACAGTGTTTAAGAGCCCAAACAATAGCTGGAGTCCTGAGATTTAACCTTGGTTTCAATGCTCACTAGCTTTGTGACTTTGAGGAAGTAACGTGCTGCACCTCATTGCTTCATGAAACCAATGTCAATACTGTTATCTATCTCAAAAAGGGTTTCAATAATTAAATAAGAGAATATAAGAAATATGCTTTGACTCTAATAGCCCTGGTACAGTGTAGCTGTTCAATTAATGATAGCTGCTAGTAGGATGAATATGACAATGAAAAAATCATGATTTTCTTTCATTTTATTTCAGATAATTTATTCTGAACAGCCCAGATGCACGCATGCTGGATTTAATAGAAATCAGGGAATGGCAAAGTACAATTAATGTTATACTTTTTTTTCTGGCTGCATTTACAGAGAAGTGAGGGGCGGCGGGTGTGTTAGCTCTGGCACAACTTTGTGGAGATGAGACCTATCTCTGGTATCACGAAGAATCTCCTTTTCTAAGGAAGACCTTTTTTTTTTTTTGCCTTTAAAGTGAATCAATTGTATAACCTAGACATTCATTAGAAAGCCCCAAGGCCAAAAGCTCGTCCCTCAAATAACTGTCCGCAGACTACTAGTTCATTTTCTATACATCTCACTGGCAAGGCCCAACAAAAGCTAAAAGAAGATGGATGGACTTCATAGGGTGACCTGGGAGGTCAACTGATTCAGACAGCTGAATTCATCAATATGGGCAGGAAATTCCATCCACTAATAGCAGCTTGTTACCATCCCCTCCTGTTGCAAGCATTTAACAGTGCCTAGAAAAGACAAGTAAAATATATTCCCAAAGGTGCCCCAATATCAAGACCCCACCCTCCATGCCACTGCAGTTTTACAAACAACACATTTACGAAGCCCTAGTTGGGCACACTGCTTTAAGAGTATAAAAAGAGTATATGCCTTATTACCATAATGATCATTATAGGATGATCCCCAAAAGAAACATCCACCTGCAATACGTAAATGTAATATAGTGGAAAAGGGTCTTTGCAATGTGATAAGTTAAGGACTTTGAGATAAGGTTATCCTGGGTTAGGGGGAGCCCAAGCCCAATGACAAATCCTCACAAAAGAAGAGCAGGGAAAGGGACAGGTGCACAGAGAGAACACTGTGTGGTGACAAAGGCGGAGGTGGGAGTGATGCATCCATAAGCCGAGAATGCCAAGGAGAGCCAAAAGCCACCAGAGGCACGGGCAGAGGCGCGGGCAGGGCCTCCAGGGGGAAGCAACCCTGCTCCCACATTGATTTTGGACTTCTGGCCTTCAGAACTCTAGCGATCAAATTTCCTTTTTCGAAGCCACCAGGTTTACAGCCAGTTGTTGGGCAGCTCCAGAAAACTAATACAACTATGTAAAATGCTAAGTCGTGAAACCAGACAGAAATCACACCCTAAGGCTAAGAGTATTTCTCTATGGGTGTTGAAGTTAGGCTTCTTTTTTAATCATTTGACTTTAAAATTGAATTTTCCAAATGTCTACACTGCACCTTTATCATTCAACAATTTGATCAATATTAATTTAAAATAAGAAGTAAAGCTGCCTCAAAACACTGTCATCACTAGGATTTTAAAATTTTAAGAGAAAAAAAAAACATCTGAAACCTTTGCAATTGGCAATATCTATTAAATTGTTCCACCTCCCAGAACCCAGAAAAAACATTTATACATATTTCCAGAGGGAGAAGAAAGGAGAGAGAAAAGAGAAACATCTCCCAGCTGCCTCCCACACGTGACCTGACAAGAAACTGAACCTGCGACCTAAGCATGTGCCCTGGCAGAGAGTTGAATCTGAGACCCTTCAGTTTATGGATGACATGCCAATCAACTAAGCCACACCGGCCAGGGCCAGAAAAACGGATTTGTGTCCTTCCTGTCCCCTCAAACAATCCACACCCCAGATGATGGCAATATTCCCCTGTTCCATATTGTTTCCAAATTTGTGGCTTCATAAAGATGCAAGGAGCCTGTCGTGATTCCCAAACAACTCAATAAGCTGCTGGAGAAGCTCCAAGGGCAGAATCATCAAGGATGCAAATGACAGGAGTGCTCCTGTGTGCCTGATTGGGGAAAAAAGACTTTGAGAAATTATATTATCAGAGTAACTTCATAGTGTGTTGAAGGAAGAAAACACCTGCATTCTTTTAATAAGTCCCCTGGAGGCCTAATTCCTCAGCACTTAAACTTGGAGGACCCACTCTGGGTGTTCCATGTACACATAATGAACCAGCTTTCAAGAACTGTGAAAGCAGTTTCTGCATCACTAAGTAGCACCAGACATAAAATCAAATAACGCTCCCATTAAATGCTTTCCAGTGGTCAAATATGCTTGCATTTGTTTTGCAACATGGTGTCAAGATCAGTAAAGCACTGGGGAGCAAAAGCTGAAAAGCCTAGGTCCAAACACTGGATAGTTAACCATCTCGTTCATTGTTTGTTGACTTAAAGTTGGCCGCTGAAGGGATGGACTGTAAACTCCCTTCCTTGACTAATCCCTTTTTGGGAGTTTTTCTCCAGTATACATGCAAAGGACATTTCTGATGGCCACCCCGCCCCTCCACAAACTGGCCAGATTGCTCAATTGAACACCAAAGCTGTAAACAGGCTGAATAGAGTCCCCTGTAATGTGTGCAGATCTTATTAGAAAACTGCCAGTAACTTCCTACTGGAAATCATATGGTAATTTATACAACTTTTCACCTATCAGATACCCCAATAAGTTCAACACCACACCCTTTGGTTTTATAGGAATTTCATCTTTAAGGTACCAGCCTCAAATAAAGCAAGTATTTCATTAATAGTAGACAACAGTCAGGTCTCATTACCAGGCCATTGAGAATATAACACTCCGTTTTCTCCAAAGTCCAGTTTTACATTTAGACCGGGAGAGTCAAAATGCCAAAACGCACCATGGCTGAATGGCTCAGTTAGTTGGAGCATTGTCCCGTGCACCAAACAGGTTGCGGGTTTGATCCCTGGTCAGGGTGTACAAGAGAGCCAACCAACGGACATTTCTCACACCGATGTTTCTCTCTCTCTCTCCCCCTCACCCTCGTCAATAAACATATACTTGAGTGAGGGTTTTTTAAAAAGGCCAAAATCCTTGGTTTACAAAACTGTGATCTTGAGCCCTAAAGATTTGGTTTCAAATCCTGACTCCACTACTTGTTACCTGTGTGATCTGGAAAATGTTACCTGACCACCCTGGGCCTCAGTTTCCTCACATTTAGATTATTTAGAGGATCCAGGTGTATATCTCAAAAATATAAAACACATGCTTCGGAGAACTCTTCTGAGGATGACACAGGCGCAATGGGTGAAGGAAGCCAAGCTCAGCATGTCCTCACCAATGTTGTCTCCTTTCTCCTTGTGGGCATCTCCCAGACAGGGAAGAGGTAGCTGCTCTGAAGACTTGCTCAGCACAGTTGTCCCTGCTAAGTGGCAACTTTATTGCCACTCTTATCACCCTTCCAGCTGCGTCTAACTCATTCACTTGCTTCTTCAAATCAGACGTCTACAGCAGCCAGCCAATACGGTAAAGGAGGGAGGCGAGCCCAGTGTAATGACAGAGAATGGTGACAAGTGTGGGCAAGCTGAATGTGTGTTCTATCCACATAGAGGAAGGAATATGAGCCCAGAGTTACTAGAAACTTTCATTATTCCAGAGAAGACTCCAAATCTTATTTTTTTCCACAAAATATCAAATGTTGGCAATTAATTAAAATTTTAAATCCTGTGCACTCTCAACAAAATACGCACAGGACAGATCTTATCTCAGGAGTTTCCAGGGCAGGATCTTCCATCAAATATTGTATAAATATCCTTGTTTCTCATGCCTTAGAAGAGAGGAATCTGTGTAAGGGGTGATGATGCTACAAATAAAATTGTTTAGCATGGGACACTGGAATCCACAAAAAATTCACACTTATTAAGCACGCTTAGGTGAAACAGACTAAGTGTTGCCTTCATGATGTGTAATTTTTGTCCTGAACGTGAATATTCATGGTCTGGTTGGCGGATGAAAGGCACAAAAAAAGGCCCCTTTTATATACTGACCCCAGGGGCAGAGTTTAAATGCCTTCTTCCTGTTGGAGCTTGCAAATTGTTTTTACAAACATCATATGCACACTTCACTTAAGCAAAAAGACTGTGAGGGTATCGGGTCCAATTCTACCGAAGTCCATTTCATCTCAAGTGCATATGGCCCCGGGCGAATGTATGAACCTGCTATTCCTTCAGTCTCATTCCTTTAGAGCCCAAACCCCCCACACTAAGGAGGACTCCACTATCTCCTCTAAGCTAAGTCACCAAGACAAGAATCATCTCCCCCATTTAACAAACAAAGGGTGAAGGCGCATGGTGGTAAAGTGACTTGCTTTCTGTCATAGAACCTACAATTTCCAGAGCCATGAACCAGGACTTTTTACTCCTTATCCAGTCTTGTTTCCACTGAATCTTCTCACAACCACAAACATATATGAAGCCCATGCTATATACCATGTACAGAGAGGCAACTCCATGCATTATCCTATTTAATCCTCACAACAACCTCCTAAGATAACCTCAAACTTATAAGTAATACGATTTCCATTTTCCAGATTAGAAAAATCAAGAAAGGCTGGGAAAGGTCAAGTCACTTTCCCAAGAATAATCAGTAAGAGTCAGAGCCAACACTACAATCCCAGCAAAATGTCTTCCAAGCCTTTAACCACTGAACTGCAATGCTCCCTTATAAGCCTTTACAAGCTTCCTAGAATTACTTATGATAGACGCATTCCTCCCCAGAGATCACTGCCCCTCCCATGGCTCCCCCGTGGCTCTCCTGAACACAAGGCAGGTAGAATCCTTTCAATCTTGGAATGCTCAGTGATCAGGGAACCATTCCCTAGAGGGAATTCCCTTTGGGTAGTCATTAATTGCAAAGTTAAAAGGACAACGTAGCTTTCCAAACTGAGAGACCACAAAATAACAAATTTATTAGATCCCCCCTCATCCCACTAACCTTAAACAACAGAAATCTGAGGCTGAATGGCAACCTTTCACTAGAATGTGGGTATCACTTTCAGAATTAAAGACAAAGCATATTTTGAAAACAAGATGACTGACATCAGTGCTCTGTGTTTCCTCGCTAAACATCAGGTATAAACTGTCACGCGGGGTGGTTAAATAAGGATTAATTATGAGGTTGCCATACAAGCTGGGGTGTTTCAGAGTCTCAGCCCGAAGAACACAGAAATACTCTCAAATTTTTTAAGGAGTAGGAATGAAAATTGGCACTGTCTTTTTGGGAGGACAATTTGATAAGAGTGCTGGACAGGCAGGTTGTGGCATAAGAAAAACTATTGCCATATAGAATCTAATAAAGAACAACAGAAAACCACCAAAGTGGCCATGAATAGAAAATGTTTAATTCAATGATAACCCAGACACTGGATTCTAAAATCTAATACATGTTTTAGACCTTTTTGCCTAAAATGTAAACATGTCCAAAAAAGTATGTCTAAGTACCAAAAAGTAAGCTACAAAAGACTATAGGCAGAAGGTATATTTTGTTAGCATAGAATATGAATGAATCTGAGGAAATAAACACCATGATGTTAATATGTATCTCCAGCTGTTTCTGCACAGGGCCAGGTAGTAAATCCTTTCAGTTTTGTGGGCCATGAGGATTATCTCAACGATTCAATTCTGCTACAGCGAAAGCAGCCACGGATGATACTAAATAAATGGGCATGGCTGTGTTCCATTACAACTTTATTTATGGACTTAATATATTAATTTCATATCATTTTCATGTGCCACAAAATGTTATTCTTCTTTTGATTTTTTTCCCCAGCTATTTTAAAATGTGAATAGTATGCTTAGCTAGTAGGGTATACAGAAACAAATAGCCAGCTGACTTTGTCCCACCAGCTGTGGTTTGCTGACCCTTGCTTTCAAAGATATAATTAAGGGTTTTCTTTTCTATGCTTTGTGGGTTTGTGTGTGTGTGATTTTTAAATCTTCTGTAATAGCCATGTCTTATTTCAAAATCAGAGACAACAATATAAATGTACAGAGTGGGGCAAAAGTAGGTTTACAGTTTTTCATATGGAAAATAGTACAATTAATAACAAGAATAAACTCTGTGTTTCACGTACTCACAACTGTAAACCTACTTTTGCCACATCCTGTACTGGAACGAATTGATAAGTTTCATCAAGGAAAAAACCCTATTAAAGGGTTCCAGCTTGTATCGGGCATGTTATCAAAGGCCAATGACATATGGTAAGCCAGCCAACAATCGTCTTAGCTGCTAGGTATCTTTCCTTACCTTGAAGGCTCCAGACATGTCTTAAATGTATGTACACCTTTCCACCCCTTTTCTTGGCACATCAACCGACTGAGACAGGATATTTCTTTTTTCCTTAAGCAAAATAACCAGTGGGAATTCATTTCTTAGCCAAATTACAATCCACTAAAGGAAATCAGGCTGGCATCTCCCCAAATTACCGCTCTAGTCATCAATCAACACAATTGCCAGGGCAACTAAAGAGAGATGCTTTTCAAGACACAGTCTTGGCTAAGCCAGCGCTGCCTCTGGAGCAACTGCACTGCACGGAGCCAAAGCATCCCGCTTAGAGAGGCAGCCGCTGTCAAGAGACAAACTGCTCTGCATAACTAAACCAACCTCACAAAGCTACCACTGCTCTGGGCTTTCCACGTCAGCTGCTTCAGAAAGTGCAACTCCTGGAGGCTCGTTCTGAAAGCCAGCCTTTTAATGCTAGAGTTGAATATTCATGTATCAGCAAAACTGAACCATTAAAGGGATTACAAGGAGCTTAGAATCCACTGGCAGTTCATTGATCTGGTCTTGCAAGTCTCATCTCCACATGCCCTATAAAAATGGCTTTGGTCTGTTCCCTGCTTCTTTAGTTGCCTTTGATTTTTTATTTTAGCAGCATTTTCATCCGAGTTGGAGGGGTTGTTTCCTCTAGCCTTGATTTGAAAAGGTTCTCAGGTTCCTTTCTTCTAAAACTAAGAGCAGCTATCTGCATATTCCCCTGGATAGCGGTAGAGACCAGGGGTTGGCCAATATTTTCTGCAAAGGGTCAGAGGTTAAGTGTTTTTGGCTTTGTTGGCCATACAATCAGTTGTGACTATTTAACCCTCTCGCTGAAGGGGGAAAACTGCCACTGACAATACATAAACTAATAGGCATGACTTTGTCCAGATAACTATCTATTTATGGACACTGAAATTTGAATTTCATATAACTTTCATGTGTCATGAAATATTATTCTTTTGGTTTTCCCACCCATTAAAAATGTCATGTGAGCCATAAAAAACAGGAGAAGGGTGGGTTTGGCCAGCAGGGCGGAGTTTGCCAATGCCTGGTTTCGACAGTTGCTATTGGAGCTCTGGTCCCTGGGCTAGAGGTGTCAGCACCACCTGAGAACTCGTTCCTTATGCGAAATCTCAGGCCCCGACCCCAAGCCTGTTGAATCAGAATCTGCATTTGAACGAGATCCCCTGGTAAGTCACGTGTAAGCCAAGTTTGAGAAGTCCTGGTCCAGAACACAGAATTTGGAAGTCAAATTGGATGGGAATACTATTGACTAGCTGGCTGTAGGACCTTAAGCAAGTTGTTTAACTCTCTGAAACTCAGTTTCCTTATCTATTAAAATGGATATAACTAACTATGACCATCTCCAAAAACTGTTGTGCGTGAGAGAGAGGAAGGATGGGAAACCCTTGCCTGGCATTGCCAATGCTTTAAAAATGGTAGCTAATATTACAGAAGCCTGCTCTTTCTAAAATCACATTTGGAGAGATGAGGATGCTCATCCAGGATTTGCAAGCTCCAATCACTTCTGGGCTGTGATATGTCATCGAAATATTTGAAGAAGTCCTTGGATTTCACTGGAATATTGGAGACTATGGTAAGCCAAGGTCACATCCTTCCAAAGGGAACACACTCATGCCTGCCAGTTACTGTCATGAAGCAGGAGTCCCCACGTTATCACACATCTGGATTTTACAACCGAAGTTGGAACCTGAATTTTAAGGTAAGAAAAAGCCTCTTTATTCCACACACACTGTGCAGACCAAACAAAACCCATCTGCAGGCTGGATGTGACCCAAGGCCCTCTAGTTTGTGACCTTTGCCTTAGAATAGAGAAGTAACAAGAGGAGGTGAGTCGCAAGAAAATGAGCATGGGTTTTAAAGCCAAATCCCAGCAGCTGTGAGCCTCAGTTTCCTCATCAGGAAAATAATCATATGTACCTCATAGGGTTTGGTGAGGATTGAAGAGAAATGCAAAACATGGAGGCACAGCTCTGGACAGAGTGAGTACTCATCATTATTACTGCGGATGTTGTTTTGATATTATTTTTTAAATTCATCAGCGCCCAGGCATTCAAAGGGTAAACCTACACTGAAAAAATGGCTATTTTTTCTCTCCCTACTCAATCTGGTTGCAAACAAGCAAGCCCAATTAACCCCCAATCAGAATGCTATCTCATACTAGAGTACACTAAGTGCTTAGTTACTAATGATTTTGTTCTGGCCGAAGTCCATGAAGATGCCTTAATCTTCCTCTTAATGAAAATGCCCTCTTGGCCTGGCCACCGCAGGGTTTGCCGGAGGCGGCCTGGGGGTGCTTTCACTCAGGGCCAGGCCACCTGTAGGAAGCAGTGCCTGCCTTTGATCCCCCACTGCTCTCAGTCAGAAGGAGGGTAGCTGACAACTGCGAGCCCTCTGCCTTCCAAGACACATAAATCCTTCTGGGTTTTTTAGAAATCCTAAAAAAAATCCCCACATTTGCCATCGAAAGGTGGGGGTGACAATACAAATGGGGAGAGTGTGGAAAGTCCCCACAAATAAAACGGACTTCTACAGGACTTTAGGCATCTTTCCTCACCCAGAGGGAGCCTCAAAGTGTGGAGAGCACTCTCACACCCACTGTGGCACGGTGCTTGGGGTCTTACATCTGTCTCCCTCTCTCTCTCTCCCTCTCTCGCACGCGCGCACACACACATGCCAATCAGCCAGAGATCTTGGCAAAGCTGGGCTCAGGTTCAGTAAGTCCAGGGCAGAGCCTGGGGGTTTGCATTTCTAACAAACTTCCACGACACGGAGGTACTGCTGGTTCCTTCCCAGGGTTTAAATCAGCAGGCGCCTCCTTTTGGGCTTCATTCGGGTCTCTGCTGAAATGTCACCTCCTCAGAGAGTCCTTTCCTGACCACCTTATCTAAAATGTAATTTTTTTGTTGAATAAGAGCAGGAATCCTGTCTGCTTTGTTCTCTGCTGTATCCCCAGCACCAACGGAGCGCCTGGCACAAAGCAGGTACTCAAATATTTGTTCAGTAGAGAGATCCCAGTTTGACAGCTGAGGAAAATGAAACTCAGGGAGCCTAAGTCACACAACTGGTCAGGGCCAGAGCAACACACTGTCCCCACTTGTCTGAACTTCAAAGCCCTTGCTCTCTCCTCCACACCAGAGGGGGGAGCAAAGTTTGTTTACAGGCGTTTCCTCCCTAGAACTTCAGTGCTTTTGTGCCTGAGGCCATGACACAATTCTGATCTGCTTTGAGGAGATGCCTACTGTGCAGACAATGACTTCAGGGGGACCTGTGTGGAAGCAGAGACTGGCCGAGTGTTAATACTTAAGGTGCTTGGTGCATTTGAGTAAGGGGAGGTCACTTTCCCCGGGTCAGCCCAGCAGGCCAGCATTTTCCTCCCTTAGGGCACAGCTGTCTGTCCAGTGAGAGGAGTAGGAAATGAGTATACTGTGGATTTCCAACTGCCAATAAGAATATTGTCCTGTGACCCTCTTCTCCAAAAGGTCGCCCCAAAGTATGCCTATTGGGGAAAAGGAGGGGGCAAAAGCAAGGAGCTGCTTCCTCTCCAGCAGTGGGTGGAAAGGCCATAAAAACCCCATTCATGCAGCCAAAGTGAAGCCTTTCGGCTGTGAGGAAACTGCTTCACATGAAAACCTATCTCAGACTAATGAAAGGGTCTCTTTCCCAGAGAAAGGGCCCATAATGGGCTGAAAACGAAACACTTGTTCTCCCCATCACACAGTCAGCTGCGTTAAAATGGCTTCAGGTTCTCCGAGAAGCTGTGGTCCTGGATGCCCAGCAGCTTCCGAAAGCCAGCTGCTAGCTTTCCTCCTGAGCTTGGTTGACGGGAAGCTAAAAATCATGATCCAAGGGCACTTTTATTTACGGTGTGCCTAGTACTGGGCAAATAATGTGTTTTCAATATCTCATTTAATTTTAACAATCACACTGTGAGGTAGGTATTGTTCCTGCCTAATGGTTAGGGAGACTGAGAACTAGGGAGAGCGAGTGACTGACTGGAGGTCAGAGGTCACAGACCAAAGGAGAGGACTCAGGTACTCCCCAGGCCTCTAAGTCCGAAGTTGACTCCAAGGCTGCAGAATCGGGAGAAGCTGAAAAACACTGTCCTGTTCATCATTCTGCCTACCCCTGCCGCCATTCACGCACAAGATGGATTAAAGAGGACCCAGTCAATAGTGCTGGATCCTGGACTGGACTGACAAAATAGAACTTCTATACCTATCCCCATGTATCACCCACTTTCACAGCTGGGACATACAAGGCACAGCCCAGAACACATCTGTTCGGACCACAACACTGGCATGGCTGATGGCTGCCTAAGTCTGCCCATTACATATTTATAAGGTCGCCTGGCCTTGCCTCTGACACACAAGTTATTAAATGCTCAGGAGCCACAGGGCTGCGCTCAGTGCCCTGAAACAAAGGCAAAGAGGCTGCCAGACCCATCTGCGGGAGGAACAAAAGCAATTTCTGAAGGAGCGAGTTGGGAGTTTCCTTATAACTGGTGCCCAGCAGACGTTACCAACTGGGAGAAAGTAGAGAAGCACGCACAAAAGCAGAGAAAAAGATCAAAGCGGGCTTTTTCTCCCTCGTGTCCCGAAACAGCCCTCTTCAAAGGGGCATAGGAGCGGTGGGGAAAGATGCAATAATCAAAGAGAGAACGGGTTACGCGATGTTGGAAAATTTTCTTCTGTCACTGTTTTTTCCTTTTCATGAAGTTGCCAGAAAGGATCTGCCTCTTCTCTTAATATAGTCAAACTGAGAGCCAGCAAGCCTGCACCCCAACTTTTCCCAACGAGAGCCCCAGCAGCCAGAAGCATTGGGAGGGCATCGAGATCTCTTGTCTCCCAAACATAATCATTCCAATCCAGGCTGGGGCTGCCTGGAAGTCAACATTCACGGCACATTAATAAAAAACATCTGGCCATCGAAGAGGGTTGACACAGCACAGACGGGCAGTGGTGGATTTGCGGTTGGGACCCAGAGTTACAGGGGCTGAATTTAAGACACAATTGGAAAACACCAGCCAGTCCAGAGAGTCCTACACACTGCACTGTGGCTCTTGGAAACAATTCCATGCCAAGTTGAATTGTTTGGGGTTGAGCGCCTTAGATATACAGAGTGTGGGTTCAAGGGACCCAACATTCCCCCATCAGGGAATGCTCCCCTGCATCTCCCAGTGTCTGGCCACCACTTCCACCTTCAATATTTGTAGCAGATGTAGTCCCACTCTTAAAGGAATAGCCTTTGCATTCTTTCCATGTGGCTTACAAGTGAGATTTACAAAAGGAGAAAAATAGATGTGTGTACATATATTTTTTTCATATACGCATACACACATATGTATCCCCACCCCCACCCAAGTGTTTTGTCTTTAGAAATCAGATTTAAGGCATCCTACCTCCATTTATGCAAGGCAAATCCAGGACACTGGTCACCACAGGCAGTACATGGCTGGCCTCTCTCTATCCGCCCCAGTCCAGTCAACTTCAAAACAAAAAGACAACACAACATGTTTCCACCCCAGAGGCTCCCTCCAAAGCCCCACGCTGTCCCAGGCAGGACATTGTACTCTTCCCACCCCACCTCGTGTAACTGACTCCAATGATCCTCTTAGAGGTGGGGCAGCTGGGGCAGGGTGCTGCCGGTTCCCCAGGAGAGGTCTCCTGCCTGAGGAAGAGTGTTCCGACCCAGGCAGGCTCCCTCTGGTGAGGGCACCAAACCACCAAGAAATGGCCATGACTGGGGCTTTGTCTCCCCGAGACACCTTGGTCACGGGTTTCTAAGAAACAAAAGCAAGACCGGTCCCCAGAGTCCCCGAGAAGCAACCGTGGCATGCGCTCGCAGACCAAGCTAGTGCTCCCGAAAATGGGGCAGCACAGGACACCCCAAAAGACAGACCCAAAGTCGGGTCCGCGGCTAGAGCTTCAAGAAACTGGACACTGGTGGGATAACGATCTGCCTTAAAGGAAGAGGAGAGGGAGGGGGCTTTTAAGGGAGCCCCCAAACTGTGACATTGAGGGCCACAGCTTCTGGTCTGCTCTCGCCCGGGCCAGGGATCCAGACTTAACCCCCTTTTCACCTTGGAGCTCTCGCCCGTGCTCCAGACGCACCCCCGCCCTCCAGAGGGGCCCGCTTACCTGGGGCCACAGGTGCGCGGCCGCCGGGCACTGGGAGACCCGGCAGGGGCGCTCGCGGCGGCCCAGGGGCACCCGGAGATCTGCTCCGCTCTGGTGGGGGACACTCACCGAACGGCTGGAGAGTCTTTTCCGGGAGCTCCGGCTGAACATGGCCGGGCGCCTGCTGCACGCAGCGCTGTCCGTCGGTCTGTCCACCCAGCGGCTGGGAGGGCGGGTCGCCTGGGCGGGCACCCTCAGCGGCCGGGGGCCCGGCAGTCTCCGCCTCGCTGTCCCTAGCTGGCTCCGGAGCGCACGCCTCCCCCTGCTCCCCTCCCAGTGCCTCCCGCTCTCCCTCCCGCAGGTCCCTCCCTCTCTCCCGGCATCCCCCCGCCCTCTGCGGCTTCCCCGGCGGTCCACCGGCCCTTCCCATAGCTCCCCACACCGGCTGTGCCTACTTTCTCCTATCCCTGCCTCCCCGCCGCCCCACGGGGGCCAACTCCGGCCCACACCGGGGTCCGCCCGTTCCCAAAGGCTCACCCCTCACCCTGTCTCAGAAGTTAGGGAACTCTACCACTTCAAGGCCCCCTGCTGCTGTAGCTGGGGGTGGAGGGGTGCAGGTTAAGTATTTTTAAGTCAAGGTATAATTCACATCCAGTAAAATTTACCCTTTTTAGTGAACAATTCTGCCCGTGTTGAGAAGTTCATACAGATCTGTAAGCACCACCACCACAATCAAGATAAAAAGGAGTCCCATCACCCCTCAAATAGACTGTTTTGAAAGTTTGCACTACGCATGCGATCTGTTTAGTATTCACCAAGTACTACTACTGGTAGATGTGAAGGAGGGGAAGGATGAAATATGCTCCTAAGTGGAAGGTGCCTGGACTGTAGTAGATGCTCATTAAGTGGCTTTTCAATGATTGAACGAATGCAAGCGTTGAGGGCCGGTGGCTCCCTGCCCATTCTCCTCCCAGTACTCATCACTAGCGATCTTCCCAAATTAACTGAACTCTCTGCTTCTGTGTCCTTATCAATAAAAACAGATATAACAACAGTCCTTATCTCACAGCCTTGATGAAGATGAGTTGGTGTATGTATAGTTGTTGTACCTGTTGTAACAGGCACAAAGGGAGGAGGGGCTCATTAAAGATTAGCTGTCGGGGAGAAAAGGTAAAAAGGCTGCAAGTCTGAGAGGAACAAGCCACGGTATCCACTTATTGATGTTTCAGCTCAAATGTCACCTCCCCTGAGAGAAATCTCCTGATGCTTTATTGCAGCACCTCTCTCACACGCACACGCACACATGCCACGTGAAGCATAGGTAGAAATGATATTTTTACTTATTTCTTTGCCCTCACCTAATCTCGTCTGGTTCACCACTAGAATTTACGGTGGTATCATCACACAGTAGGTACTCCATAAAAATTTGTCAAAGGAAGAGATTCCTGTCATTGTAGAAAAGATCACTCTCTCAGCTTAGCATTTCTCGGCTTAGCATGGGCAGCTGAGAAACTGAATTTGAGTGAAGAAAACCTGCTTGCCTGGGGTAACACAGCAAATGGGTGGCAAGGCCAGTTTAGTTACATCCCGAATTCCAAAGAATACAGCGGTACAGCTCTGACACGCCTGTGTTGCGTGAGCTGCTGGTTGGCACTCAGTTGAACACTAAGTAAGGTTTGGTTTGGGCTGCAGACCAGCACTAGTAGGAGGCCAGTGAGGTGTTCACCTTGGAGGCAACATTTGGGGGGACACCGAAAAACTCGATAATCAAGATAAACAGTAAGTATCTCTATGCAATATTTTAAAGAATCATCATTAATGCAAAGTATAGTCTATAGTCTACAATGAACAGAATATCAATACTGTAAGTAAAGACAGGATCCTACCTTATACTTACATGTCTCTTCCTCACTCATCTCACCCTAATCCTAGTCCTGGTGAAAATGCTCCCAACCTCAATGAAATAAAGGGTAGTTTCCCTATACTGCATTTCTCTGTTTACCCACCACCCTCTACCACCAGATGATATACTGGCAGAGAGTAAACACCATGGCTTACTCATTCCTTGATTTTCCCAAGCCTAACACAGGGTTTGGCTCATTTCAAATGCTCAACAAATGCTTGTTAAATGACAAAATAGAAGGCCGTAGCTTCTGAAGGCCTGGGAGCAGGAGGCACTAGCAATGGAAACCCCAGGCTTTTGTAAGTGCTGGTGCAGGATGCCTTCTCACCAGAGCAACTATTTCAAGCTCTGGGCTACACACAGCCCTAAGTCTGGGTATTACCTATTTGTATTTTAATTATGACAAACTTTAGAAAAGGTCAGTAACAAAATCAGTGCATCGCTCATTTCTAACAGATGGCAGCAGGAATGTATCTTGAGGAAGCAGCACCTTTTTCAAACTCCCTGCTAGTGGAAGTAGTCCTGTCCTACATCTCACTTCTGACAAATGTGGCTGGTGAAGGCTGCAACAATGGTGACACCCTGGGGGAACACAGTGGGAATGATCTGGGCATTTAACTTTTGTCCCTTTTCAAAGAGGAGTCACCAGAAGCTAAATCATCTCCACATGTTTGAACACGCCACATGCATGCAACCCAGTTCCCACAAACAAGGTACCAAGAGTGTTTCCCTGATGTCCTCTGTAAAAAGCACCTGTTCCTGGGCAAGACCCGCTTGGTCTCTCTCCGAGCAGGAGCCACTTTGTCATGCATTTGTTTTCACCAGAGGCTCATGGAAGAGAAGCAGTATCTTACTCGTCTATTCAACCACCACTTTATCTTGCTTAGGAAGATAAAACATAGTAACCCCAGAAGGAAAACACATTCTTGCTGTTAGCTGGGGTGGGAGGGAACAGTAGAAAATTTAATTTTGCTTTATCATAGACATCTTTGATGTATGTTTTTTCCTCATCTCTCAAAGAAATGCAGTTACTAGTAGAACTTGAAGAAATGTTCATACACAGCGATTGGCATGGAAACATGCCTTTGCTACAATGTGAAGTGAAAAAAAAAAACAGTATAGGCTGCTTGACCGTAATGAGACTTAAAATGTGCACCAAGAAACTGAAAAGAAATACACAAAACACTAGACTTAGATGGGTGGTAAAGTGATACTTTTTTTCTTTTTACCTTTAAAATGTATTTTCTATAATAAATGGGTTCATTTTATAATCATACCTGTGAATTTTTTTGAGACTTGTGCCCTTGTTCTTCTAAAAGCAAATCTGAGCCACAGCAAGAAGCTGTATGTCTCCTTTCCTTTTGGTTTATACATGTTTGTCTTCTGTATGTTGGCTTTTCTGTTTTTCTTATATAAATCTTACTGTGAAGCTTCTGATGCTCAGTCCTCACACACCTGAAGCTAACCTTAGGATGTTCACATGGTACTTTTTAAAACAGGAAAAAAGAACACAATACATCAATACCTCAAATAATGTCATTTGGTTCATTATCACTTTGTTATCATGTTCATGAGATGCCCTTGAAACTTAACTCTCGTTCATATCAATTAGCGTATGGTACAGATGGTTTCCTTACAAGTAGTTTTGCTTAAAGTCACAGAATCTGTGGATGGTGTTAAGTGAGGACCTACTGTATCTCAGCACAGCCTCGGCCAAGTGCAGAACTCTTACCTACTAGGAATAGTTCTGAGTGTTGCAGAAGGGGTAAAGCTCCCTCACAACAGCCAACCTAAAAGCTCCACAGAGCATTTTCCTAATAAGAAATCTACAAATGGTATTTTGAAAAAGAGTGCATAAAGCCATGGGTCATGAGGGGGCTGACAGGGTCAATGGAGAGATGATTCTCTCCCAAGGGTGGGATTATGGTGGACTTTTCTCCCTCTTCCCGAAGCACACTCTTCTGTAGTCCACAGATTTTCTAGTATGAACAGGAAGCCAATATATCTAATTAGAAGAAAATCAGGAGCAAACTGGAATAAAGACACAGTATTTGTGGAATAAATATTCCACAGGGCATTACACTGTCTTAAATTTATAAACATACTCAAATATATTTAAAGCAAAATTATTTGAAATGACAAAAATACTACACTAAGGAGTATACATTCTTCTCTTTGAAAAGCCTTAGAATTCTGCGTAGACATCGGCCCAGCTTATCCTAAAAATCAAATAACATAAAAGCACGGATATGTGGTTAAAGGATAGTTATGACAGCATTGTTTGTAAGAGGAAAAGAAAAATCACAAATGACCTAACTATTTGAAATTAGAAACCCTGCTAAATAAATAATAGTGCATACTTCCAATGGAACTCTCCCAAACATTAAAAATATTCTTGTAGAATATGTGGAAGTTTGTATGAATATTGTTCTACTTGGAAAGGAGGTTAAAAAGTAGTAATAGGAGTTCACATTTAGAAAATATTTTTGGTACCTGTCATGCTTTCAAAAATATACATACAGACCTGTTGGCAAGATGGAGACATAGGTAAATATGGCTTGCCTCCTCACACAACCACATCAAAATTACAACTACACTGTAGAACAGCCAAGCTGTAGAACAACCAAATTACAAGTATAGAACAACCCTAGGAACCATGCAAAACTGAGTTGAATGGAAGTCTGACAACTATGGAAGTAAAGAAGAAACCATCCATCCAACCTGGTAAGAGGGGAAGAGATGTGAGGATGCAGAATGGGCTGGTCCCAGACCCACATGTGGTGGATAAAATCAGGAGGAGTATTTCAAGAGGGAGGGGTCACAACCTCATACCAGGCTCCCAAGCCTAGGGTGCCAGGGCCAGGAATATAAGTCCCCATAACTTCTGGCTGCAAAAACCAATGGGGATTGAGTCAATGAAAGAAACTTCTGGAGTTCCAATCAGTTCCTCTTAAAAGGCCCACAGGCACTTACTCAGACTCACTCCCTCTGAGCTCCAATACCAGGGTGGCAGCTTGAAAGGCACCAGTGGTATACGGGAAGAATATGAAGAGTCCAGCATTAGGGTAAGAGCTGGGGGACAGTTTTCTACCAGATAGAACTGTAGGCAGAGGCCCTTGTTCCTTTACTGAGGCATCACCACCCCCACCACAGAGCCACAGAGCCAGCTGGCAGGTGCACTGAGACTCCATCAACCTTACTCACACTGTTTTCCTTGCCCTGGTGACTCCCTGAAGCTCCACTCCATCCAATTTATGGGCCTACCCAAGCTGTTAACACTGACTTTCCCATATGAATGGTTTATCTTGGCTTCAGCTTTAGATCTTAAATCCTCTTATACAATCAACTATTTGGTTTCAGTGAGCCCTGGCCCCCATACCCCTTTCTAAGTGGCCCCAGGGCCAGCACTAGCAGCAGCTGGCCTTGGTTCACAGCCTGGCCTCCTGGGTGGATACCTTCAATTCCAGCACTGGTAGCAGCCATTAGCAAATTGATTTGTAGCTTATGCCAAGTGGCCTCAGACAGAACACAAGCAGTGGTTGACCTTGGCTTGAACCATCCAGGAATCCCCAGAGACTGCTCACCCAGTAGGCAGCTACAAACCACATCAGATAATCACCACCCAATCACCACCACAAGGGACACACTCAAGGGGTGGACTCATTGGGCTCCAGAGCCCTGCTGAAGTAAGTTCTGCTCTGCAGAGTGGGCCCCTGTACAGCTGATTCTCCACAGAGCGTGGAAGTTGGTGGTCAGTGTTTATAGCCAGTCCTTGCAGCTGAATGGCCTAGGTAAATCCCTCACATTGATCTGCTCATCGCACTTAAGGCTCAACTAAAAGAAGAAGGTGTACTCATCCCACATGGGGGGTGCACCTCAAGTACACAGCTTGGGTGATAGGGGAGGCTGTGCCACTGGACCCTACAGAACACCTACTACATTAGGTCATGGTACCAAGACAAGGACTCATATAGCATCTCTACCTAATAAATAGAAACAAACAAAGGGAAGCTGCCAAAATGAGGAGACAAAGAAACATGGCCCAAATGAAAGAACAGAACAAAACTCCAGAAAAGAACTAAACAAAATGGAGATAAGCAATCTATCAGATGTAGAGTTCAAAACATTGGTTATAAGGATGCTCAAGGAACTTAGTGAGGACCTCAATAGCGTAAAAAACTTCCAGTCAGAAATGAAGGATACACTAATTAAAATAAAGAAGAATTTATAAGGAAACAACAGTAGAGTAGATGAAGCTGACTATAAAATTAATAATTTGGAACAGGAGGAAGCAAAAAACAACCAATGAGAACAAGAAGAAGTAAATAAAAACAAAAACAAAAACTTAGGATAGTGTAAGGAGCACAAAGAGTCCCAAACAAGAAGTATGCAAACAAGCCCACTCCAAGACACATCATAATTAAAATGCAAAGGTTAAAAATAAAGATAGAATCTTAAAAACAGCAAGAAAAAAGCAGTTAATTACCTACAGGGGAATTCCTGTAAGACTGTCAGCTGATTTCTCAAAAGAAACTTTGCAGGCTATAAGGGATTGGCGAGAAATATTCAGGGCAGTTAAAAAGCTTCCCAGACAAGAAAAATCTACAGGAGTTCATTATCACCAAACCATATTACACGAAATGTTAACGAAACTCATTTTTAAAAAAGATCAAAACTGTGAACAAAAAATGGCAGTTAAAAACAAATCTATCAACAATCGAGTCTCAAAAACAAACTAAGCAAACAAGCAGAACAGAGACAGAATCATGGGTATGGAGAGTGTTTTGACGGTTGCCAGATGGGAGGGGGATTGGAGGAGTGCATGCAGAGGTGAGGAGATTAAGGTGTATGAATCGGTAGTTAGAGAATAGCAATGGGGATGGAAAGTACAGTATAGAAAATGCAGTAGCCGAAGAACTTACGTGTGTGACCCAAGGATATAAACAGCGGTGTGGGGACTGCCTGAGGGAGTGGGAGTGCTGGGTGGAGGAGGGCAAAGGGGGAAATATTGGGACAACGGTAATAGCATAATCAATAACATATAATTTAAAAAATACATATATTTACATATTAAAAAGTCCAGTCTAAAGTAAAAAATATTACAGACTATGATCAATTGTTTGGGGTTTGAATTTCAAGTGAGTTATTAGTTTCCCTTTTGCTCAGCCATTTAAAAAAATTTTTTTAAGTGTATTCTTTGTATAGTGAATGAAAATAAAATTTAAATATATATATAATTATTTGATTTTTTAGTGTTCTGAAAGACTCAGAATATCCTAAGTGGTAGAATATACAGATGACTTGTTTCTTTTTCTTATCTATCCAGAATTTTTATAATAAGTTTGTATTTTTTTTAGATTTTTATTTATTTATCTTTAGAGGGAAAGGGAAGGGGAAAGGGAGAGAAATATCAATGTATGGTTACCTTTCATGTGTCCCCTGCTGAGAAATGGCCTGCAACCCAGGCATGTGCCCTGACTGGGAATCGAACCACAATCCTTTGGCTCGCAGGCCCGTGCTCAATCCACTGAGCTACACCAGCCAGGGCAAGAAGTTTGTATTGTTTTTAATTAAGAAACTCTTTTAAATTTGAAAATATAAAATTAAAATAAAATATTTTATTAAAATGTACTAAAATATACATTAAAATAAAATAATACTTTAATATGCATAAATAATCATCTTATAAGACAAATTCTAGTATTTCTTGGAAGGAAAAATTTAAGGTGTTATTTTTCTGCAATTTTGTAAGTTTTTTTCCCTATGACACATTTTTGTAATAAAAAATGCTTTTTTCTTTTCTAATTTTTTACAATATGCATGTGAAGACTTTATAATAGTGTGCTCCTCATTTTCCCAGTTCCCCTATAAAAGCACAGATGCAAAGGTAACTTTTTAATAATCTCTTACACTTATGTGACAGTTTACTGTTCTCAAAGTACGTTTATAAGTAACATATTGGAACCCCAAGGGTCACAGGAAGGTCAAAGAGGAAACAAAGGTCACTGAGGTGTGGGATTTGCCTGACATCCTGTGTCTTGAGAGAGGTGTTTCAAGAAGGAATGAAGCCCAGCTTTGTAGCTCCGGGTTTTCAGGATCCTTTACTGCCTTTGGGGATAGTTTTCTATTAAAGAGCACACTCTCTGTTTCTCTTTCTCTTACACACACACACACACTCACACACAGAAGTGTATGGGGTACCCTGTGTGCCTTGGGGTGGGAGCTAAGTACACCCAAGTGGGCACCTTTGAATGTACTTGTGCACAGGTGCACTTGTGCACAAGTGTACAGGTGCACTTGCCGGACCAGCTTGGGTCTGAGTGAGCAGTGGACGTCCTTCCTCCTCAACTACCTTATTTCTCCCCATTTCCCAACCTGTCCTCCACCCTGCTTGTTCTTTGGGCTTCCCCTTTCCCTAGCTCTCAAGTCTTTATTGTATTTTTTGTTACCTAGCAAGGGCTTGCTGCTGAACATGCACAGAAGCCAGTACTATGACATCAGTTCTTGAGAAAAAAAAAGAGCTTTTATTGCTGAGTCAACCTGCAGGTGACAGGAGCCACCCAGTGTTCGGTGTTTGGATGGGATTTTAAGGGGTATCAGCACCAGATCTTCCTGGACAACAGACCCTTCACTTCTGAAAGGATTTTGGCATTAAGGTTCTGGTCATGTCCCGGTCCCTTGATTCTGTTGTGGAGATAGTTAAAGGTTCACAAAAGTTAGTTTCAAGCGATATAACTTTGGTTCTGTGCCTTGTTAGAAACAGGATAGAACCAGTTTCAGCTGGTTGGGCAGTTACAAACCCTGAGAGGCAGCAACTGCTCTACCCACTTCCTGCTGCTAAGAGAACAAAGGAAGTGAGGACTAGGACTATACAAGCAAATATCACAACTGAAAAGTAAAAAATTGTTTAAACCTAAACAATAGCAAGTTAGGATAGATAATTCAGGTCTATACAGGCCTGGTGCAGACTCTGGAGAGGAAGCAGTCTTCTTTCTAGCTATCTGTGTCTTCTCTTCTTGGCCAGGTGGGGTCTGTTGTTCCATTTCTTTTGAAAAGTAACTAGAAGGACTTCACAGGCTCCATTCCATGTAGGTTGTCGCTGACCGTCAGTGTTGATTTTTCCAAGTCTCAAGGGGCAGATAAAGCATCACCTAGAGACAGCACACATTTTATAGCATCTAATTTTTTACAGTATGGTTGAGGAAGAGTCTCTCATATAACATTTCACACAAGCTCAATTGGCGCTTTCTTCTAGGGGCTACTCTCACCCTAAACAGTGCAGCTGATAGAACCTTATCCTAAGTTAGGTTGGTTTCTTGTCATTTATCTTTTTAGTCTTTCCCGTAGACTGAGACCTCCATGAAGCAAGCAATTCTGATTGTACTCCAAGGGCCTCAAGTGCTTCCCATGTCACCTTGGCTATGACTTCCCCAAAGACAATGGGGGCATCTTTAAATCCTTGTGGGAGTACCATCAAGTACTACTATTGTTTCATGTTAGTCTTTGTGCTCATCCCATTCAAAGGCAAAGAGTTCCTGGTCCTCAGGATTTAGGGATACACAGTAAAAGGCAGCTTTTCAGTCTAGAACTGTAAACCAGCAAAAGTCTCCCGATAAAATTGTAAGCACTGGTGTATGTCTACAATTTGGTTAATGGCTCTAAAGCCAAGTCCCATCATTCTTGGTCACTATCTGTGACTATGGTATCTGTTGGGACATTTTGGAGTAAGTATCTTTTCCTTCTGACCAAAGAAGGTTGGGACACACTCATTTCCAGAGTCCTTCATGTCTTTGAAAGGAACATTGTTGTGGTCCAAGAGATGGGTGGCCTTTTCAGCCTTGTTGTGGGTCCTGAGCTCTTAGCCATGGTCATTTGTTCTTTCCTAAGACATTGTTTCAGGTCTTGGCTGGTCATGGGGGAGGGCTGCAGCAAGCAGAGCAGCTTTTTGTCTCATACCATGTAGCTTCTGCCTTTCCTGAATTTGATCTTGGCTATCACACACGTTAAAAGCAATCTCAACCAATTGAACATTGGCAGCCTCAGTCCCCCTTCCAGGTTTTGTAGAGTTGTTTTTTTTTTTTTCTTGTATCTGGAGCACTCTGGTTGATAAAGTTCCTATTAACTACTCTGGTGTTATTTGGATGTTGCAGATCAGTATTGGTACATTATTGGAAGTCCTCAAAAATGCTTTCAAGGAATGTGGGTGGTTCCTCCTTGGGCCCCTGTTGTACTTCCTGGATCTTACTCAGACTCTTTGGTTTTGGGATCCCTTTGTGAAATCCTTATAGTGGTTTAACTTTGCTCAGTCTCCTGCACCACTGGGGTTCCACCCTGGTTCTTTTCCAAAGATGCCCTGCACGGCTAGGGTACCGATTGAGTTGTGTGGTTGTGATTCATGGAGCCTCCCGGCTTCATGGTGAGCCTTCTCTAATACCATCCGACATTCCTCCAGAGTGAGGGAGGTATTCATGAGGTCCTACAAGTCAGCCAGTTAGGGGGATGAGTAGCAAAAGTAGAGGTGGAGAGATTCACCACATCGTTAGGACCATCTCATTAGGATGGCATGTTATTCTTACAATTCTCTAAATCGGAGTAAGACAAGGGAGAGTGCACATATGCAAATCCAGGTTGACCATGGTCGTCTAGACCTGCAGGGGCTTGTCTCCACGGGCATTGCCCTACCTGAGGCAGAGTAACCCCAGGGCTGAATTGAGTTCTCTGGTGAGTACGCGGAGGGGAAAACTTCCCTTCTGACTATTTGGCAGGAGGGTACAGGGCTGGACCGCAGCCCTTGGAGGATTGTTGGTGGAAGCCTTGGCACTGCTCACAGGAGTCCCTGCGTCGCACTCAGAATCATGGGGCGGGGGACTGGAAAAGGAGCCTGATGCAGTACATCACGACCATCATTTGGCTCTGACTTCGGCAAGACAGGCTTTTTCTGGTACGGGCCTTCTGAACCGTACTTTTAACATCTGTTTTGTAAAGTTTTATTCTGATATAAATACATCAATGATTGTACATACGGGATTTAGTCTCGTTTCCCCTCCCTTTGGCAAAGCAACTCTAATTCTGAAATAGTATTATAGGGTAAGGGCCCGTTTTCAGGCCATTTTTCCGACTCTAACGGCCACTGGGGCCAGATGGCGTTAAACAGCAAACCACTCCCCTTTTGCTACACAAGTGGCGAGCGCACTGCAGGCCGAATCCGGCCCTCCGCTTGATTCTGTCTGGCCCGGCACCTTGTTTCTGCCCGCAGCAGCACTGACCACTTACTTACCAGTTAAGGAATAGTTACATTGATATAGTCCTAAAATAGTTACATTTGTATAGTCCTAAAATTTTGAAGGGCTGAATTACACTCAGCCCTTTGAAGGCAACTGTGAGGCTGATGTGGCCCCTGGTGAAAATGAGTGTGACACCCCTAGACTAGATTCACAGCTAAATACTGATCCATTTTAAAGAATATATCCCAAAAGATTGCAGTCAGGTTAACCACTAGTGTTCCTTGCTTTGAAAGGTGTCCTAGGATTATCAGAGCAAAAATAGCAAGAGCAGATTCGATAAAGTTTTACTGTGGCCCTCCATTGTTAAGCCTTAGTAACCAATTCTTAACAGATAGTATAATCAGACCTAGACAAACAAAGACATCCAAAACCTTGGGACTCTAATCCACGGTTCAGCACTCTAACCCAATCCTTTGAGTACCTCAGTAGCTATAACTTATTATGTCGTTTCTCTTAAGGTGGGATTTTAGCCCACAATGTATCCCTGGGACCCAAACTCAGGGGTCAGGACCCTAACCTGACAAAAATCTCCCCAGGGTGGAGCTCTAATCCACAATTCCCATGAGGTTATTAGACATTTTAGGCACAAGTATGTTTTAATGAGGTTACTCGCCCAAAAGAATTTGATCCAGAAGCTGTTTCTTTTCCCCAAAGTGAAAGTGGTGCCGGAGAGCCCATAGCACCACAGCTCGGGGTGGGAGGCAGAACCCAGCAGCCAGCAGCCAAGGCTGTAGAAGAAACACTCTAGGTGGCCACACAGGCTCCAACACCAGGGCTCGTGTCCTGCTGGAGGCTACAGTCCCTCAGGCAGGCGGTCACCAGATCGAAATTCCTTTGGGGTCACCAATAGGGCTGCTGCCCAAAGCACGCAGAGGCCAAAACGATGGCACCAGCTTTTGAGAAAAGAAAGAGCTTTTATCTCTGTGTCAACCTGCAGGAGACAAGAGGTGCCATTTAAATCTGCTTCTCCGATCCAGGGTATGGGGCAGGATTTTAAGGGATTTTAGTACCAGATCTTCCTATGCAATGGACCCTCTGCTTCTGCAAGGGTTTTGGTATTCAGATTCTGGTCGTGTCCTGGTCCTTTTTTTCCATTGTGGGAAGAGTTAAGGGTTCACAAGCATTACTCATGAGTAGTGTAACTTTGGTTCTGGGTCTTTTTAAATATAGGACAGGGCCAGTGTGAGCTTGTTCAGTGGTTACCATTTTCCTGCAGTGCTGTCTGTGAAATGAGTAGAAGCCATGAAAAGGAAAGAGGCTAGAGCTTCCTGGCACTCTTTTCCCCCGCTGTCCTCATCTTTGTGCTTAAGGAGCATCATGCCTACAGGGCTATGGATTTGGCACAAGGAACTGATATTTCTTCTCAGTCTTAGCTCAGAAATAAATATTTGCTTCCTCCCTTTTTCTCCTCCTTCTCTGTCTTCCTCTCTCTTCCCCTTCCTCCATCTCCCTCTCTCAGTTCCTCCATACCCCCCCCCACCCTCTCTCTCTGCTGTAATGGACTCTTTGTCTCACAAAGATGCAATTACTCAGCAGCTCCCAACTTTTCTATGCTTATATAATAGTCCTCCCTGCACCCCAACCGTCCAAGGTTTTGCTTTCCATGGTTTCAGTTAACTGTGGTCAACCTCAGGCTAAACACAGTACATGGAAAATTGCAGAAATAAACAATGCATAAGTTTTTATGTCATGCCATTCTGAGTAGTATGATGAAATCTCACACTGTCCCACTCTATCCAGACCAGGACACAAATTGTCCCTTTGTCCAGTGTGTCCATGTTATATACACCAACGATCCATTAGTCACTTAGGAGCCATCTCGACTATCAGAATGGTTATCAGAGATAGAGAGACTGCATTCACATAACTTTTATTACAGTGTATTTTTATAATTGTGTTTTTTATTATTAGTTGTTGATCTCTTACTTAACTTATAATTAAATTGTATTATAGATATGTATGCATGGGATAAACATAATATATATAGACTTTGGTATTATCTCACATTTCAGGCATCTTCTGGGAGTCTTGGAACATATGCCCTGAAGATAAGAGGGGACTGTTGTACTTTCTGACGGTAAAATTTTGAAGGGCTCACTTGAAGAGATTAAAATACTCGAGAGAAGACTAAATAGGTCAGCAGTGAGTACAGTGCAATTGCTACTATTGTGTAAGAATTGTGTGTCCATTTCGCTTGCCCTTTAGCATTAAGCAGTTTGGATAGAATAGTGTGTCTCAAATCTAGGTAAATATTAGAAATGATTTGGGGAAATTTTAAAGAATTCCAATGCCCATGCCAGTTAAATCAGAACCTCTGGGGATGTGATCAGGCATTAGCATTTTAAGAACTCCCCCTAAGATTTCAGCATGCAGTGACAAAACAAAACCATTGACTGTGTGTCTCTTCAGGCAAAGGCTTCTCCTATCTAGCTTCTTTGGCTATGACTTCTTCCTTCCAGAAGTTGTGTCCAAATCTTCACATCCATCAGAATAAACTGCTCAACATCCAGGTACTAATTTCTAACACAGGGGGTGGGTCCAAGTTTCTAAAGGGTCTTGTGTTTACTATGCCTGGGTCTAGGCAGCCAAGTGCAAAGCAGCTGGGACAGACCTAAATGTTGGTCCCTGGGAATAAAGACAGGGGTGGGGGTGGGGGGTGGCAATGCAGAAAAACCCCCTTGTTGGCTGGGCACAGGGGAGAGATGTGTCTAATGGGGATTGCTCAGGTGAAATGTGGTGCAGTGCCTCATGCAGCCCCCACCCCAAGATACAAGGAATCTTTTGTAAAACCACAATATTTGCAGATGTTTGGCATACCTAAATTCCAGAAGGAGGCTGAGGTTTGAAACAAGGCTGACAAAGGGCCAACTCTAAGCTGGCTTCTGGAGACAAGTGTCAGCCCACACCTGGGTTTCAAGAGTATAAACTCAATCACAGTAAAACTAACTACACTCATTGGTCAGAATCTGTTGGCGCATCGGTGCTGGGCTCACAGCATCCTCATGGACACCTACTGGACTGAAGCCTGGTGAGTGCTATCAGCCAAGGCTGACTTCTGTGCTCCAATATGTATTGTTCAGTGTCCTCTGTGAGCATTGAGTATAATCAAACTCACAATGTTAATTCTAAAAAAAAAGAGCCTCTAATTCCAATAAATGGCATGGACTTCACATCTCCTATTTACCGTTGGCTTCTCAACAGATAAATTGCTTCAAAGACCCAAGTTATCATTTCAGGTAAGGCAGAGTTAGTGTTTTTCTAATGATCTGAGTGTTCAAGGTTTCAACCAGTTGGCTTTTACAGGCAATTCTCTTGAGGCTTTTTTTCTAAACCAGCACCCCCCAAACCATACCTGATCTAATATCTTGCTAAGACCCTGTTCTGATTCTTTCCAGCTGGGAAAGTTGCCTCTTTCATCTAGTCCAGCAGTTCTCAGGCCTGACTGCATGTAAGAACAAACCAGAGGGTTATTTTACCCTCCGTAAGCTGCGGTCTTGATTAACACATAAGCCCACATCCTTAAAGGCTCTCTGTGGTGTGCCAAGGTTGGAATCATGTGCTCCAAACCCTCAGGTCTCCCAAGGTCCTTGTTCTTCATGAAGCTTTGTCCTAAATGCCTCCTTAGATATCCTTGCTATAAGTCTGTGGGGTAGGTTTATTAATATTCCCAAATGGAAGAACACAAGGCTCAGAGAAGTGAAATGACTTACTCAAGCTGGCGAGCGACAAATTCAGGATTTTGGTAGAGGTGTGTTTGATTCCAAAGTTGGTTCTCTTTACAATACAAGAGGTGTCACATGTTTTACTGTGAAGTGGGTGGGCACAGAGTAGGTGAGATAGCTCCTGCCATCCTAACCCTCCCTGCTCTGCATGAAAACATTAGACACTCTCTCTGCTGACTCAGAGAGACCAGTTATCCTACTGCAGCAGTAGGGCATCTTCTTACCTTGGAAAGGACCAAAAGGAACTTTAGAGTTCTGTTCTCAGCAATGCTGAGGACCTCTGGAGAACATGGTTTGTTTGGCCTCTTCTTGGCGAACCCTCCTGGACATGGAGCTCATTTCCTCTTCAGCACAGAATCCAATCTCTTGAGTATTAAAAGTTATATTTTCCTTTCATGTTTTCTTTTTACAAGCCAAAAATCATCAAACCAGATGGCCCTTTCTCTGTCATGTATTAGACGTGTACAGTTTTAAATGGTTGTAAAACACAATTGGAACTCTTGTCAACTGGAACAGAGCCTTCCTACCTAGCTTAAAGTTGAGGTCAGTGTGGCCATGTTGTTGAATGAAGCTCCTTGTATCTGAACCATGAAGTCACCTCTCCATCTTTTAAACAGGATCCTCAATGCAACACACTAGGTTGAAAACAAAAATCTCAGCAGAGGTCCCCTGCATTGTTACCCCTGCATGGGGTAACTGAGGACATGGCTCCTCCACAACCCTAGAGAACAGGCAGCTGCCCGGCCAGCAGCTATAAGGAATAAGGAAAACAGTCTATCTGGATGTCCCAGCCTTCTCAAGACCCTGTGTCTAAAGGCTCCTGTGTTTATCACACAAGTGTAGAATTTTCCCGTGCCACTCCCTCTGCCACAAGGCAGGAGGTGGGATGCAGTTGCTCTCACCCTGTCTGCTACCATCAATGCACTTCCCTGGAACATAAATAATACATGACATGTCCACAGCATGTCTATGTACGCTGGTCCCCTCTGTGGTTTTTTTTGGAATATCATGAACACAAATGCAAACATAAGTACAGCTTCCTTATTTGGAGCCCCTGTGTTACAATTGGCATAGTTGGCAGAAAGTACCACTGCTGACAACATGCTGAGTCGGGGAGCTCCAGGGGAAATCCTGGGAAGAGTGGGATGAATCCTGGGGTGGCTTATCAGTTCAATAAGAGGTCAAAAGCCTACTGGGGGTACAACCCCAACAATCCCCTGAGCCTTGTAGAACTTTGAAAGGGGGCAGGGGAATGCTGCCACTAGGGGAAGAGGAAGAAGTGGCCAAAGTGAAAGTACAGTAGTTAGAGGATAAGCTTAAGTTAGAGAGGAAAATGAGATGAGATTCTAAGGCTAGTCTCAGTCCCTCCTTTCAGAAGATTTAGTTTGAAAGTATTCATCTGTTTAAACTTTGCCTTTGCTTTAGATATTGTTATTGTTTCTATTTTGAAAGGAGTGACTTGGTCTAGATCTCAAATTGTTTTGCCGAAGTTCTGGTAAATGGGATAAGATTTCTAATGTGCAAGCTTTTATGTTGTTACATCATCAGCAGTCTACTGAGAAAGGATTTAAATCAATGATTTAAAGAGGGGAAAAGCTCTCACTCCTCTCTGACAGTAAAACTCAGAAAAGAAAGGCAAAAATGAGTCTTTTAAACACTTTGAATTTTTCTTCTGGAGGCCTAGTTATTTCCCCCATCTTTTTTTCAGTCTCTGTAAAAGTTGTCAAGAACACTGGATAATGAGACAGCTTACTTCTGAGCACACTAAAGAAATGCAACAATCACCAGGAAAAAATGTGAGTATATTTGCTCACAAGGGGAAAAATTATTTCTGAAAATTATAAAATGTATTTATAAAGTGTCAATCTAAACAATGCTAATTACTTTTAATTGGCACTAAAAATCGGGTATTCTAAGTGGGGAAAGAATATATGGTATTGGTAATAAGATATGTAAATATGGCAATATATTTTGAAGGAAATAGAATTAAAAGTAAATTGTTCTAATTTCTGGATGAGTTAAAAGGGCCAACCAAAGGGGACTGGGAGGAGAAGGGTTCTGCAGAGGGAAGAAGTGAAAAGACAAGCAAATGATAAAATCTTGTGCTTCTCTACAAAAATTGGTCATTCAAAGTATGTGTGTCCTCTTTATATGTTCAGTCCTCATGTATTTGGCCTATATGTGATATGTGTTCATCTGTGTATTACATGCGGTGTGTTTTCTGCCTCTGGGTGGCATAATTAGGGGCTATTTTTTGGCCTAAATAAATTAAATACTGATATAAAATAAATAGAATTCTGTGGTTTAGACAAACTATTTAATATCAAAACCAGTTTTAAATTTGATTACTATCTTTAAAAAGTTATTACAATAAAAGTGTGTTGTTTTATAAAAACAAGTCTATGTTCTAACATTTTAGTTAAGTTTGTTTGACAACCTTCCCAAAGTTTAAATTTTGAGACTTTTTACTTGAGAAATGATTTTAGGGTATTTCCATGGATCCCTGGAATATGTCAAGGATTTATTCTCCCTCTTTTAGAAAAGAGAAGTTTTAAAAAGTATATTTTATTTATTATGCTGTTACATTGTCCCATTTTTTTCTTCTCTTTATCCCCTTCTACCTTGCACCCCAGTCCCTCCAGTGTCCCCCCCATTAGTTCATGTCCATGAGTTGTACATACAAGTTCTTTGGCTACTCCATTTCCTGTACTATTCTTATCCTCCCCCTGTCTACTTTGTACCTACCAATTATGCTTCTTATTCCCTGTACCTTTCTCCCCATTCTTCCCCCTCCCTCTTCCTACTGATAACCCTCCATGTGATCTCCATTTCTGTGATTCTATTCCTGTTCTAGTTGTTTGCTTATTTTGCTTTTCTTTTTTGTTTTTTTTTGAGTTTAGTTGCTGATAGTTGTGAATCTGTTGTAATTTTACTATTCATAGTTTTGATCTTCTTTTTCTTAGATAAGTCCCTTTCACATTTCATATGATAAGGGCTTGGTGATGATGAACTCCTTTAACTTGACCTTATCTGGGAAGCACTTTATCTGCCCTTCCATTCTAAATGACAGCTTTGCTGGATAGAGTAATCTTGGATGTCGGTCTTTGCTTTGAATGATTTTGAATAATCTTTTCCAGCCTCTTCTTGCCTGTAAGGTTTCTTTTGATAAATCAGCTGACAGTCTTATAGGAATTTTTTTGCGGTAACTCTCTCCTTTCTTTTGCTGCTTTTAAGATTCTCCCCTTCTCTTTAATTTTGGGTAATGTAATTATGGTGTACCTTGGTTTGTACTCCCTTGAGTCCAACTTCTTTGGGACTCTCTGAGCTTCATGGACTTCCTGGAAGTCTATTTCCCTTGCCAGATTGGGGAAGTTCTTCATTATATTTTCAAATAAGGTTTCAATTTCTTCCTCTTCTTCTTTTCCTTCTGGCACCCCTATGATTCCGAATATGGAACATTTAAAGTTGTTCCAGAGGTTCCTAGGCCTTTCCACATTTTTATGAATTCTTGGTTCTTCATTCTATTTTGATTAAATATTTCTTCCTTCTGATCCAAACCATTGATTTGAGTCCCCATTTTCTTCCCATCACTGTTGATTCCATGTACATTTTCCCTTAATTCACTTTTTGTAACCTTCACTTTCCCCTCTATTTTGCAACCATACTCAACCAATTCTGTGAGCATCTTGAGTACCAGTATTTTGAACTGTGCATCTTATAGGTTGGCTATCTCTTTGTTACTTAGTTGTATTTTTTCTGGAGCTTTGATCTATTCTTTCATTTGGGCCATATTTCTTTGTCTTAGTGCACCTGTTACATTGTAAAAGGCAGAGCCTTAGTCATTCACCAGGACTGGGCAAGACACTTTGCTACAGTGTTGTGGCACTGTACATGGGGGAGAGGTCAGAGAGGAAATAATGTCACTTACTTGGTTTTCACTCCATTTTTAGTCACTTCCCTCACTACCCACAAGCGAATTGGGCCCTTCTGATGCTAAATCATGCGTGGGTGGGCTTGTGTACATTCTAGGACCCCGTGGGTCTCTCCAAATGACTCTCCTGTGAGGCTGGGAGTTTCTCCTTCTGTGCAGTCCCCACAGATTTTTACAGCCAAAGATTTTGAGGCTTTTTTTCCCCATGCTGGAATCCTGGGTTGTGTGCTCTGTCTCACTCCCCAGTTGTTCCTCCTGGTTTATCCTCACAGAAATGTTGGACCGCCTGGTCCACCAGTCACTGCCTTGCCATGTGTCCTCTCTGCTCCAGCTGCCCATCTCCACTCCTCCTACCAGTCTGGATGAATGTTTCCTCTTTAACTCCTTGGTTGTCAGACTTCCATATAGTTCAATTTTCTGACAGTTCTGGTTGGTTTTGTTTTTAAATTTGTTGTTGTCTTGTTACAGTTGTGCAAGGAAGCAAAGTGTATCTACCTATGCCTCTATCTTGGCCAGAAGTCTGAAAAAAGAAGTTTGTGAGCTAATTAAGGCCTATTTAATATGCTTAAAGTACATGGGATGCTTTGTCAAATAAAGATATAATAAGTACATTCTATTTGTATCCATTCTAGAGATTATATAAAACTGCCAAAGATTCTGCAAAGTCCTCATATACTTTCATTTGTAATTTTAGTTATCTCAAGATGTCATTACAGGAAAGCAAATTTCTTTGTCAATTACATTATATTCAGATCTACAACCATGTATGTCATTTTAAGTTCTGTCATTTATAAATAGTCATTGTTTTACTGTGATGCATTTGCAAAAATACATCATGTCTCTGGAGAGATTCATGGAGCGAACTGACTTGTTTTGAATTGCACATTTCTGAAAATGGATTTTCAGATCACATCTTTGAACCGAGTGAAGATTGGGGGAGTTCTGGGCAATAACTGGAGATGATCACGATGGACAAAACTGATTATGGAACACAATAAATTCAAGATAACTGTTGCTTTTATATCTTTTTTTGAAAAAATTGATAATTTTAACCTATTTTTAGACATAAGAAAACTTTCTTTTTCTTAAAGCAATTTCATAAATTATACTTTCATAAGTAATACTGAGGCATTTATATTTTTCTCCTTACCTGATCCCTCTGGAATTTGGAAATTCTTAACAAGTGAGTAGTATTCTTTCCATAGCAATATGTTTGTTTGAATACATACAACAGGAATCCTATTTCTTCACAATAGGACACATAAAATGCCATTTTCAGTTGCAGTTTTATTAACTAAGTGTTTGTCTGGAATGTCATGATTGAAAGAGTTATGCCTGGACTCTGGATGACACCAGAAAACCTAAAGGAATTGACACTACCTTTCAAATCAAATAAATGTCCCTTGGAGAAATGGCCTGGTACACTGCTTTTAGAAGGTTCCTGGCAGTCCTTTGAGGTAGGGAGTGAAGGTTGCTTTCTTGAGAGATGGCAAAGAAAGAACCTCAAGACATTTTGGGTACCTAAAAACTTGAAAAACTCATTCAAATCTGCAAGTACTGCAAAGCCTGATGCCAAATGTGTGGCTTGACATCCCAGCCCTGAGGGCTAATTAAAGCTGAATCTAGGAATTCCTTGTGAAGTTTCAGCAAAGTAGATTTAAGAAAGTCTATATAATCGATTGCTTTTCCTGTTGTGTTTATGCAAATAATCGGGCCAAAATGAAACTGGACTTAATGCAATATATGAATTGGTCTTGATTTGGCTCTTTGATAAAAATGAGGGTGATTTTAGGAGAAAAATTACATTTCAATAAAGTCTATTATGCACAGTTATTGAAATTAGACTCTGATTCAGTGAGTTACCTGTAAAATTTTATTTCTCACCTATGAACTAGAGTGGATCCTGATTTTTTCTAGCTTTCTTTCCAGAGACATTAAAAATACAGATAAAGAGGAGCTATCAAATTGTTGCTGCCTAATTTCGTTCCAGCAAAAGCTTTGCATTTGGAAGCCTCATCTGACATTCTTGCATACTCAGAAACTGGTTTATAATTTGCTGTGTTAATTAACCTTTGAGTTCTATTTTCATACCTGGTTGCTTGATTACACAGTATAGAACTCACAAGCCCATCTGCATCGCCACCTCCTGAAATGAGNATTTTTTCGAGCTTTCTTTCCAGAGACATTAAAAATACAGATAAAGAGGAGCTATCAAATTGTTGCTGCCTAATTTCGTTCCAGCAAAAGCTTTGCATTTGGAAGCCTCATCTGACATTCTTGCATACTCAGAAACTGGTTTATAATTTGCTGTGTTAATTAACCTTTGAGTTCTATTTTCATACCTGGTTGCTTGATTACACAGTATAGAACTCACAAGCCCATCTGCATCGCCACCTCCTGAAATGAGACTCAGTGGTTTGGCTGAATAGACTTGTTGTCAGGACTGGATGGTTGAATTGGGTACAATAATTCCATATCCAGATGATTATGCTTCAGGGATTCCAGCTTATTCCTACTTTGGAAGAATCAGCTAGCAATCTCTCTGTTCATTCCCTTGTCCTCCTTAGATCAGGCAGGAAGAGACTTCCATACCTCAAATGGGCAGGGACCTGGTTTCTCTCTGTCAAATTCTTAGGAGTTGTCTGGTCAGGGAAAACAAGTGGACCTCTCAGCCTGTGCCCTCTTTTCCTCCTCCCAGAGCGAAGCCAATGCTGTATTTGCGGCATATGGACGCGATGTGCCAACGCCCTCACCACCCAGGGACTTCCTGTCTGGAAGAACTAACATGGTGATTGTGAGGTGGAAAAGCAATGTTGGGTGGAGTGTGAGGTAACTCAGGGCATGGCCCCCCCACCCCAGAGGACAGGTGACTGCCTGGCCAGCAGCTATAAGGAATACGGAAAACAGTCTGTATCTCAATGTCCCAGCCCTCTGAAAGCCCCTGTATCTCACGGCTACTGGGTTTATCACAAAAGTGTAGAGTTTTCACATGCTACTTCCCCACTAGCCCTACAAGCAGCACCAAGACGGAGGTGGGGTGCAGTCTCTCTCACCGGCCCACCGCCATGACTGCACTCTTCTGTAACGTGAGTAATAAGCGGCATGTCCACGGCATGTCCAAATCTTCTGGTCCTTCGAGGTTGAGGGGGGAATATCATGAACACAAGTGCAAACACAAACATAGCTCCCCAGTTTAGAGCTACTATGTTACACCTTGGCATTCCTTGAGCTTGTAAAATGGGTCAGTAGTGGACGGAACTGTCCTTTCTTCGTAAAAGTGATGGCTAGGACATGTCTCCGTATTAGGGCAGCGTAGCTAGTCACAGTAACTCTCACTCTTTCGGCCTGTCTAAAGAGCTGTTTAGTTCTTGCTCCACAGAGTAATGCAAGTAAGAGCAAGGGAGCAAAAGGGAGGAGGTGCTCTGCTCCATGTGAATGCCCGAGCATATGACACTTTTAACTTCCCTATCTGCTGTCTTCCAGGACGGTACCAGCCTATATGGTGGGCACTAGCCATATATAACTATTCAAATTTATTTCTTAAGTGATGCTAGCCACATTTCCAGTGCTCAATAGACATATGTAACATGAAGTTACTCAAGTGGACAGTGCAGAATAGAAGCTTTCCGTTATTACAGAAAATTCTATCAAACAGCTTGCTCTGAACTTCAGGGTCCTCCACTAGATTGTCTGCCTCTGGCCTACAGGTCAGTTAAGAGTGTTCAAATTCAGTGTGGGAAAGGTAGACATATTTTCCCCCAATTCCAAGGGCAAAAATTCAAGATATAAATTTAAAATTAATTCATGAAAATTAATCAATTAATTCATTAAAATTCAAGACAAGACAGGAAGGTCCCCTTTTTAATGCAAGGGGACTGAGAAGTGTCAATGAGCTTTATATCTAGGAAGAAGTTTGGAGGCCCAGACATGGGTGAGCCCTTGGCCAGCCTTGCACCAGTGGCCTTATCAATGTGCAATACTCCATTCTTGTAGTTCTGGTAGAATTTGCCAAGCCTCTAACAAACATTGCCTTGTTCTCTATCATTGTAGATCTTAGTTCTTGGTAGAAAAAAAAATGAGAATTAAGCTATTGGTGAAGGTTGACTCTCAGGTACAGGAAATTTTTTACAACAGTCAGCCACTTCACTTGACAGAGAAAGACTCGTGACTTCATCTGATCAATAGCTGTCCATGTGGAAAAGATATTTTGTTTTTATATTCTAAATTGGGGTTGCCAAACTTTTTCTGTAAAGAGCCATCATTGATTCTCTGTAAAGAGCTATCATTGATTCTCTGTAAAGAGAATCAATGTTTTAAGTTTTGTGGGTAATGCAGTTTTACAATGACTTTACAATGACTCAGCTCTGCCCATGGAGTGCAAAAGCTGGCATACATGAATGAGCATGACTATTTCAGTGAAACTTTATTTATAAAGGCAGGTTGGGGTTAAATCTGTCCTGTGGGCTTAGTTTGCTGACCTCTGCTCTAAGTTTTTTTCACCAGGGTAGCAAAATCACCCTTTCTTCTGCCCATCTCCTCCAAAAAAGAATGGTAAAAAGAAAACCAGGAATACTGGTGTATGCATAGAACCAACAGTCTGTTGTGCTAAGCACTTCACTTGAGTTAATTAAATTTAATTTCATTCTCACAACTCTCCATGTTAGAATTTGTGATTGACACCACGTTATAGATGGGGAGCTGAGGCACAGAGAGGTTAAGTGGCTTTTCCAGTGTCACACAGCAGGCAGAAGGCAGATGGAGCTGGGATTGAAACCCAGGTTTGGCTGATGCAGAGGCTGAGATTCCACGTGCATGGTGCATGCTTCACTGTGGGTCATTGGGGTGCAGAGCAGTATTGTTTAATATCCCCCAACATGGTGATCAGGGAAGAAACAGAAGGAGCAAAGTCCCTATGAAGTCACATCCTACTTCTTTGGGGGTCTGTTTGGATGATACTATAGACATGTTAAACTAACCCACTTATTTATTTTTAGTGCCCATTATCCAGGTCTGTGGGTGCCGCCCTTCCTCTGAACTCACTAAAAAACCGTTTTGTGGGAAAAGAGCATCAGATGGACAAAAAAAGAAAGAAGAGACTCTCAGGCTGCCACAAAAATTACTTTGGAATCCAGGTAATTGTAGCTGAGAGTTCTATTTGGAAAATGTCAAATAAATTAAATTTTGTAAATGCAGTCCTGTGTGAAAAGCTGTAAGGGAGTTCTTTATGAAAATGGCTGTCAGAAGGATCTTTCTGTAACTTGAGTTTTTAAGGTTTATAATTTTACATCTTTCTGTATCAAGATTTACATTTTAATGTTTTTCTCCTGATTGCAAAAATAATGCATACTTATTGTAAAAAACATGAAACATTTACAAAAACATTAGAAAAAATTAAATATAAAGCTTTACCACAGAGAGAGTTATTTTGAATATTTTAAGTTATATACAACATGTCCACACAAATGTGTGCATATATACATGTAATTTTAAAAGTTTCAAAAAATTGGAATCAAACTGTACATACCTTCTTTGTAACCTGATTTGTTTTACTTCACCTATCATGAGAATTTTCTCACACTAGAAATATTTTTCCACAACATAGTTTCCAAGGGCTACAAAGAATCCTACTAAACCCTCTTGTTGGACAATGAGGTTGTTACCAATTTTTGATGTAATAGATAATGGCACTTGTCCATATCAGTATTATTTTAAATCAAGACAAAGATATAACCAGTGGTGCTAAGTAAAATAATGATATTGCTGTAGATCTCATGTTTTATTAATTCTAAAACATTGAGGCTGTGTTTTGGGAATGGGTTAACTGGTTCAAGTGTGTGCAGACACAGCACAGCTCCTGGGGCTGGGCAGCGGCTGCCGACATGCTGGTCAGCTGCCCTAGAGTTGTGAAGAAGCATACAGCCTCCAGTGCTTCAATGACTGGCCTCTCTTACACTCTGGCTACTGCACTTAGGAAGTCTCTCTTGCACCTCCAATAATACCACTACTACTATAGGGACGGGTGGGGTGAGAAAATGCATGGCTTCTGTTATAGGCTGAATTGTGCCCCCCCAAAGCTGTATGTTGAAGCCCTAACCCCCAGTACCTCGGGATGTGACTGTATTTGAAGATAGAATCTTTAGAGAGGTGATTAGGGCAAAATGAGGTTATATAGTGGTTTTTGATCCAATCTGACTGGTGTCCTTAAAGAAGAGGAGATCAGGACACAGACACACACAGAGAAGACCAAGTGAGGATACAGGGAAAAGATAGTTATCTACACACCAAGAAGAAAGACCTAAGAAACCAACCCTATGGACAACTCCATCTAGGACTCCCAGTCCCTGAATCATGAGCAAATAAATTTCTGTTGTCTGAGCTACCCAGTTTGTGGTACTTTGTTATGGCAGCCCTAGCAAACTAATAGAGCTTCCTAATACTTCTTAGTAGAAGTCAAAATAAAACTATTTTGTTTCCTTAAGAAGCCCCAAACCACAAACACCTGTTTCCTATTTATTCCAGGGGAGTCAACCCCATATGAGAGGGCAGCTTTAAAGTCAGAGATGGGACTGAAAGGGAGACTGCAGGACTGCAGGAGGCTGAGCCATCTTCAGTATGACCTCGACACAGCTGAGCCTCAGCATCCTCAACTTTGACGTAGGGGTCGTGAGCCCCGTGATGAGTAATACCCACCTCTGGGAGGTTTCTGAGCATGACAGAAGTGAAAAGCATGCAGTACAGAGCACAGAAGGCACAGGATGAGCCCTGTTAACCAGTGGCCTGCATGCACTCATCTCCCTCTATCACATAAGGTAGATTGTGAGGGACCAGGTAATTGTTACACAGAGAACTACGTGTTCAGAACTTTTGCTTTCAGGTAGACTTGCTTTGTGTAGCCCACACAATGTTTTTTCAAACTTTGAATTAGTTGTCAATATTTTTAAAACAGGAGATTCGACATGAATTCTGGGTTTCTGGCATTTTGAAAAATCAGAAGATAGGGCAGCACCGCACCCCGTTCTACGGCTGTATTCAGCTGGGGCCGCCAAGCAGCCGCCTCGCTGTTCAACGTACTGTGGTTCCTGCCCAGAACTCATCTGTGTCGCCTGTTTTGAATTTGTAACCCAAGCCTTAATTCATAAATTAATTTTTTCTTTCAGTCCTCACTGGAGAACATGCCTATTGATTATAGAGATATGGGAAAGGAGGGAACAAGAGAGGGAGGGAAACATTGATGTGAGAGAGAAACATCGATCGGTTGCTTCTTCAATGCACCCCGACCAGGGACCAAACCCGCAACCAAGGCATGTGCCCTGACTAAGAATCTAGCCACAACCTTATGGTTAATGGGACGATGCTCCAACCAATTAAGCCACAGCAGCCAAGGCCATAAATTAATTTTTAAAAGCAGAAAATGCACATGTATACATACATGCAGGAAATATATTATATATGTGTGTGTATCCTGGTCACATGCCTCTTGGGTTCATTATTTCAAAATCTGTTCTTTTTAAAAAATCTATTTTGGGACTTCCGCCAAGATGGAGGCATAGGTGGAAACCCTGTGCCTTCTCCTACAACCAAGTTTGGATACAACAAAAGTTTTGGAGAACTAAGACACACCCAGAGACCAGAAAACCGAATTATACGGAAGTCCGACAGCTACGAACCGTTCAACGGGGACGTTAAGAGAGGCAGAGCCAGCAGCGGAGCAGGGTTGGGAAGGACAGACCTAGGAGCGCAGGCAGCCCGGACCTAGTTGGGGTGCGGGGCAGACTGACCAAGGTCGCACATTCGCGCACAGTGAGACGGACCACACAGGCCCCAGGGGGCGAACCCAGTGGTGGAGGGCTGACAGCGGTGGCACACTCGCGTGCAGTGGATCGGGGCGCGTGGCCCTGGTGACGGTGGTGGCTGCGGTGCTGGTGGGGGTCTCGGAGGTGGGCGCCGGAGGGAAGCCATTGTCCCTCTTTGACCGCACCCCCACATACAATGTCACAACCCAGCGACTGAGTTGCCCTGCTCTGGTGAAAACCTAGGGCTCCGTTCCTGCTACTTAACAGGCACGAACAGCCCAAAAAGATGGTGCAAGAACTCAAAGTCCCAGAGCCAATAACTCTAAGTGACCAACAGATTGCTAGCCTCTCAGAAGCCCAATTTAAAACGCTGTTTATCAGGATGCTCACAGAATTGGTATAGTACAGTCACAAATTAGAGGAACTCAGTCACAAATTAGAGGAACATATGAAGGCTAAACTAATTGAAATGAAGGGAGAGGTCCAGGAAACCAATAGCGATGGAAAGGAAACTGGGACTCAAATCAAGGGAGTGGACCAGAAGGAAGAACAAAACATCCCACCAGAAAGGAATGAAGAAATGAGAATTCAAAAAAATGAGGAGAGGCTTAGGAACCTCCAGGACATCTTTAAACGTTCCAACATCCGGATTATAGGGGTACCAGAAGGGGGAAAGAAACAGCCACGAGTGGAAAACGTATTTGAACAAATAATAAAGGAGAACTTCCCCAGTCTGGCAAAGGAAATAGACTTCCAGGAAATCCAGGAAGCTCAGAGAGTGCCAAAGAAGTTGGACCCAAGAAGGAACACACCAAGGCACATCATAATTACATTAGCCAAGACCAAAATGAAGGAGAGAATCCTAGAAGCAGCAAGGGATAAGGGGACAGTCACCTACAAAGGAGTACCCATCAGACTGTCAGCGGATTTCTCAAAAGAGACCTTACAGGCAAGAAGGGGCTGGAAAGAAGTATTCCAAGTCATGAAATCCAAAGACCTACAGCCAAGATTGCTTTATCCAGCAAAACTTTCATTTAGAATGGAAGGACAGATAAAGTGCTTCTCAGATAAGGTCAAGTTCAAGGAGTTCATCATCACCAAGCCCTTATTATATGAAATGCTAAAGGGACTTATATAAGAAAGAGATGATGAAAAATATCAACAGTGAAAGGACAGCAAACACACAGTTATTAACAACCACACCTAAAACAAAAGCAAACCAAGAGGACAGCTAGATCAGGAGTGGAACCATAGAAATGAAGAACACATGGAGGGTTAGAAACAGAGGGGTGGGAGGAGGAGAAGGGGGGAGAAGGCACAGAAAATAACATAGAGGGTAGGTAGAAGATAGATAGGGGGAGGGCGAGAATAGTGGGGGAAATATAGAATCTAAAGAAGTTGAGACACGTGGTTATAAACTAAGGGGGGAGAAGGGTGGGGGAGGGAGGGTGTGGGTGGAGGGGAATGAAGGGGGGAATAGAACAACTGTAATGGTATAATCAATAAACTATATTTTAAAAAAATAAAAATAAATAAATAAAAATCTATTTTGACTCTTGACACAGCCTTTGACTGAACAAAACTGAAGTCTAAAAACCCTATCACCCCACACATGCTAGAAATGTGAATAAAATTTTACAGTTCCCCTAATCTGACCTCTTATTTTACCCATGGAGACAACACAGCTGGTTAATGGCCAAAAAGGTAGCTTTGGAAAGGGCTTCAGAAATTATCAAGCCTTTGTAAACCCTCATTGTCACTAGAAACTTCAGAGATTTAGGAAAGGTTTTTGTTACCTGAAAGGTAGGAAGAAAGGAGGGAAGGAAGGAAGGAAGGAAGAAAGGAAGGAAGGGAGGAAGGCAAACTTTTAACTAGTTCTGTAATCCTCAGGTGTTGTGGAAATGCCCCCAGGTATTCCTAAAACAGGTTTACCTCCCCCTCCAGTCTTGTGAACCTCTGAGTTGTCTCCTATTGTCTGTTAGTTGCTAGGTAACTGAAGATGTATGCACGTCTCCTGTGATTTTCTAAGACAGCTTTCACCTCTGCCATACACGGCACTACAGGCAGACACCACATTTGCTAAAGAAAGACTTCTCTCACCCTCCAAGGCATCCCAGGGCACCTCTATAAGGTCCAAAATACTCTGGCAAAAAAAAAAAATGCTGGTAAATTCCCGGCTGTCTGCAAAAACAGTTGAGCAAATTTGAGACGTTTCAGCCCATATCCAGTACCCTATCATGCCAAATCTATTAGAAGTTGTATTCAGAGAGCATTGTCTGTCCTCTTAATTTGCCTGCATGAAATCTAATCTTGTGTTTCTCTCCCCCATCCTCCCCAGCAGCACCACAGTTCATCTTTGAATGGAAAACTTGTATCCCAGGGGTGTCTGCAAAATTATTGCTCGAGCCAGTGGTTTCATTACTTTTTAAAGGCTCCTGTTAAGCCCAAGTACCATTTATACTGGTTTGGACCACGTGTACAAATTTTATGGCACTGCCTTGGTAAGTGATGAGGGCATCCAATTTATATGATGATCCCCCAAACCAAAGTTTTATAAAGTGATCATAATTATAACAACTGTTTGCATTTGGGAAGCAGTCATGTTTTACTGGGAACTTCCCTGGGCATCTGCCATCAGAGTCTCACCGCAACTCCATAAAGAGGCCTGGTTCATGGCACTGTCACTTCTGGCTTAGATGACTTTGTGACTGCAGCAGTCTGCCAGCTGGTGGTCCAGGCTTGTCTTCCTAACCCATCCTCCACACAGGCTCTAGAGAGCTCTCTGAAACAGAAACCTGAGGATGCCACTCCCTGTTTAAATGAGCCAGTGTGTCTCATTTGCAGCATCTCAGTTCATGCTCCTTAGCATGAAAGACAAGAACCTCCAACATCTAGCCTCTGCCTGCCTACTCACCTCATCTGCCATTACCGTCTCCTACTGTTTTTCATCTTGTTAGCGCTGCCTTTGGTGTGGTTCCCTGCACACCATACTGGTCCTTTGATCATACTATTTTTTACAGGCTTCCAAAGCCTGTACTCCCACCATCCGATTATTGTACCATCTCCTCCAGGGAGCATGCTCAGACTGCCCCTCTCCACCTCACCCGAGCTGAGTTAGACACCTCGCCTCTCTGCTCCCAGAGGGCTCATTGCATAGCTCTATTGAAGTATCTAGGGAATTGCTTACTAATGTTCTGTTCATCTGCTTGTCCCCCTCACTACATGTTTTGAATTTTTCCGAGGCAGTGTATATATACCATCTCCTTCTTCTTGGCATCTCCAGAGATTGGCACAGCCCCTTGCCCATTACGAGTGTCTGTTGGAGGGAAGGAGTAAAGGCAAAAGGAAGAGAGATCCTAAAAGGAAAGCCTGGGGCACCGCTGGCCTGATTGATGGATGAGGCAATTCAGGCTCCTAGATGTACACTGAACCCAGGTAACACGTTCAGCAAATAGAAGAACCAGATCTGAACAGAGAGAACAATATTTAGAAATAATCTAACCCATCCTTTTATATAGTGAAAAAAGGCCTCTGCTTGCATACTCCCAGGGATGGGGTGCTCACTGCCTTTCCAAGGAGCCATTTTCACGTGCTCACTGCCAAGTAGTCAGCTATCCTGAAAGACAGTTGTCTCTTGGGTTGTGCTGAAACCGGTTTTCCTATGGTTCCCATCAGCCTGGTTCTACTTTTGTCTTCTGCTGTTAGACATTTCCTCTTGTCAGAGCAGAAACCTCAGACTTCCTGTTCTGTGGATAAATCACCCTCAAGTTGCTCCCGACTCCCTCAATAATCATCAAAAATGCAAAAATAACCAGATTCCTAGCCTGAACATAAGTGTTTTCCATGCACTATCTAATTCAAACCTCCTGGAAACAAGTTTAAAAACATGCCCAAGATCACACAGCTCGAGAGCCACAGATCAGGCCTAGACCCCAAGGGATCTAACTCCAAGTTCGTGGATTTAATCACCTCACAATAGTCTTGCCTGTCTGAACCCTTTAGCTATTCCACAGCGAAAGGCTAAGCAGATTAAAGCTACTAATTCTTTCTCTCTCTCTTCCTTCCTCTAATACCAGCTTTATGGAGACCTAGCAGATCTCTGTCCTCTGAGGATTATTTTAAAAAATGAGTTTCTTGTTCCCCCCTCCCTTCTTCCCCCTCCCTCCCCAGCTCTATCTGAGGAAGAAAGATCACTGGCTTTGTAGCTCTACCAATGCCGTGTTATTCATGGGGTACGGCCCGGGGACGAGCCAACTCATTAGTTTCAAAGCCTCAAATTAATCTGACATTACTCTTTCCAGAGGTGAAAGGTCATTTTTTATCTTCTTAGCTTTGTCCACCAGCGGGAAGAAATTGAATCTTTATGCGGTCTGAGATCCTGCTCCACATCGCACGGCCACCGATGCTTCTCATCTTTGTTATGAGTGAAATTGAACACAGAGAACTGGACGGGGGGCGGGGTTAATAACCCAGAGGTTGTTATTTTTTAAGTAGGAGAATTTTGTAAATCATGAGGTAGTGATATGATTAAGAGTCTGATATTGGAGTGTTGAAACAAGCTAGAAACTGAAATAAACTACCATGCCAGAAAGAAGCTGACGGGAATTGGAAGCCCACAGGGACCTTCTCTATCCCCCCGCTTGGCGATCTCCCTCTGATTTCACCTAGTGGCAGAACCTAGCAAGGCACTGCTGACTGGAGAAGTGGCAGTCATAGCCACAGCCTCACAGGACAGTGGTGACTTAAAGACCACAGCTTAATCATTGGCACCAGCAATCATACCTATACCAAGGATATGCACTAAAAATTCAATCAGGCTAGTGTATGGAAGCGCTGGTGGGTGGTAGTAGTCTATGGTCACGGACGTTTCAAGCTGGGTCCCGATAACCGCTCCCACCCCCAAAATCATGAAAGGAGCCACCCCACAGAGTGAGGCATGGTTCCCAGGTTGGGCTGCCCCAGTTAGACGGAAATTTCTCCTGGGTAGCCCTGGCTGGATAAAGCTGCATTGAGGAGAGGAAGAAAGCTGCATTGAACCCTGCCTGCTTGTGTTCACAGTAGCTATTGTCTCGTCCATAACGGTGTAATCAGAGTGAATACATTCATCAGTGTTTGCTACCCCACCCCCAACCCACACCCTCTGTGCCTTCTCCCAACATTTTCTCCCAGCTCCCTAGGGAGGTTTGGCATTTAAAGGAGGGTGGGGGGTAGCGTGTGACCCCAGGAATAGAGAAAATATATCCTTCTCTTTGCATCTCTGAATGCTTCTGTATGATAGAAGCCCTGGAGAAGGCACAGGTCACCTGTAACTTGGGGTACAACACCAAGGTTGAAATTTGCCCTTTTCCAGTGCCCTGTCCATCAAAAATGTCCCATGAACATCCTGGAGCCAAATTGCATTCCTTAAAGAGAGCAGCTGCTAAACAGAGCAGGGGAAAAAATCAAGATCAAGAGGTGAGATTGGAGTAAGAAAGCAAAATATAGTCATCATAGCTTTTAAATTATAAATTATACTCAGCAGAAAGTTTAGTGACCCTATGGAACAGGGCAAAGGGTTACATTTATCACACACCACGCTTCCAATTCAGGTCTACTCTCACTTAAGGACAGGGAGCAGGACATAGACTCCCCTGGGAATTAAATCCCATGAGAGCAGTTGGTGACTAGAGCTGTGAGAAAGGACTGCTGTAGGCCAGGTTCAGGTGTGAGCCCAGTGATTATTCCAGTCACTATTTTTTTTACCTCTCAGTTGAACTGGCACTGTGGGAAAGAAAGGTGAGTTGCCACGTTGTAGCCTGCCAGTCAGCCAAAGCCACCTTACCCATTCTGACCTGGAAAGGAATAGAAGTTAGGGGCTAGGTCTTTCTAATTTTGGTAGAACACCAAACACCTTGTACTGGGCCTCCCCACCTGGCCCGCTGGTGACTGGTTCTTAGCTCCAGTTGAGTTCCAGCTAATGCCAGTGGGTGTAGATTGAACAAGGCTGGTTCCTGGAGCTACAGACACAGGTTTCTCCATCCCCTTCAAGGACGGTGGCATGAGAGTCAGCCATTCCATCTGCTCAATGTCCATCCACCTTTTTCTGGTAACAACATCATGATTTTTCCTGCGGGAAGTCACTTCTTTACTTTCAGCACTTATGTCTTGGTTCCAGATGCTTCTGTTTCCCCTTCACCCCAGCACTAGGAGTAGACTAAGTCCAGCCTTATTATTTGAAAATAATCTTAGGATTTTCGTTGGAATGCTAGAAAAGACAAGCTCTCTTTGGTGATGGTTGTTGGGAGAACAGCTTGTACCTCACTCAACTACAACTACAATGCATAATGAACACTTCCACATTTTGGTGGCGCCTGACAGTAAGCATTGCTCATAAATACTGGCAGGTCTGTGGGTTAGTGACTGTGGTCCATGGGGGTGGCTGTGCTCTAAATGTCACCTGCTCCTCTGGGACTAGTGGCTACCTGCAGGGTATTCTCATGGTGATTCTAGAAGCACAAGAGAAAGGCAAATGGAAACAGGTAATTCTTAAGGGCTAGGCTCAGAACCGGCACACTGTCATTTCCCCCCATATTCCTTTGCCTAAAATAGGTCACATGGTCATGCCCACTATCAGTGGGGTGGCAAGCCTGTGGTAGAAAAAGGGCAAAGTCCCTGTCAGAGGGCATGCATGCAGGAGGGGTGAAGAAGTGGGAACACTCAGGCACTCGATTGCATGGCATAAGCTGTGTTTGCTGATGGCTGATTTGCCACTTGATGGGACAAGTCTGTCTCAATGAAACTAATAGAAAAGAGAGCTAAGGCAAGAGTTGGAGACTGACATGTGATAATATTATCTATTATCGGAGTCCCTGGATCCGGCTGTGTCCGACTTTTCAATTATATAATTGTTTAAGTCTGTTTCAATTGGGTTTCTGTAATTTGCAACAAAGACACCTGACTGATCTGTATCAGTCAGGAAACTCAGAAAGTGTGGCAGGATTCAAGGGGAAGGCAAGATAGAGTGAGTGGCTTCTGGAGGCTGAGCCTAGAATAGTTGCCAGAGGCCACTAGACATGGGTTACGGAGTCCTTTACAAGGTGCCCTTAGAAAGCCAATCAGTGAGAGGGGAGTACTGGAGGACATTTGAACACTCTGGACCAAAGGAATACAAGGACTCTTGTTTCTCCAGCATCTGACAGAAACAAATGAAAATAGCAGAGGAGACCATGCTGATGCAAACCAAATTGCTCACCCCTAAAGCAGGAGCAACATAAGTACCATGAAGACTTCTACGGTTGTAGGTTCTAGAGAAAGTCTTTGATCTTATGACCCTAAGAAGGGAACCAAAGATCTCAGAGCAGCAAATGAGACGTTTGGCCTAAGAGGAAGGGTCACAATGATGCTGATATTTGAATAGCCTTAGCAACATCAACTACAGCTATTACCATTTATTGGGTACCAGCCATATGCCAAGCACTAGGCCAAGGAATAGACACATATTAGAACATCTGCTCCTGTCAAGAAACCTGAGAGGTTAGTATGTTGTCACCACTTTACAAGTGAGAAGGGTGAAGTTAGAGAGGTTCCCGCCCCCATCTAAGGTCCTCTGGCTGAACTTCTGTCCTGTGCGCCCCCCACCCCCACCCAGACCCAGCAGTTTACACCAGGCTGTGAGCTGCCCTTTGTTCTTTCTGACCCCAGAGCCCACAGGGACCTTTTAATTAGTACTTCCTTCCCTTGCCTTTTTTATAGCCTCCTGTTCTTTGAAATCAGGGCCCAACATCAGTCTGGAGAGAAAAATATCCCCTCTTTGTAAAACCTTTCCTACAGTCTCATTGTCGAGGGCAGTTGTGGCTGCCCCTGTGCAGAGCCAAATCTCTCCTCTTTTCCTAGGAGCACCCAGGTTTCCTTTGGGGAGTCACCTTCCCCCAACCCTCAGTCCGGGTGCCTGAGGTGGGACGCGTCTGATCCAGCGCCCCAGCTTTGCACTCCAGGCGTGGGCTTTGGAGCCTGGACTGCCCATCCCTGCAGTCCACGATTGTAGTGAGAGAGGCACACAGCCCAGTACGGCCAGGGCCTGCTGGGTGTGTGACCTTGAGTCACTTACCTAATCATGTCTGTCCTCAGTCTGCCCACCTACAAAATAGGATGATAATATTAGCCCCAACTCGGTAGAGCTGTCATGAGGAAGAGTTAGGATGATTCACATGAAGAACACTGTACACATCCTCAACAAGATACAGCTGTGATTGTCCTTGGTCCAGGTGTGGACACCTGACATATGCAAACTAACAGAAATCTTTGCTAGGATTTTTTAAAAGATTTTATTTATTTATCTTTAGAGAGGAAGGGAAGGAGAGAAATATGGTTCCTCTTGTGAAGAGAAGTATGGTTGCTTCTTGTGAGTCCCCTGCTGGGAACTGGCCTGCAACCCAGGCATGTGCCCTGACCGGGAATCGAACTGCGATTGTGTGGTTCGCAGGCTTGTGCTCAATCCACTGAGCTACACCAGCCAGGGCTGCTAGGATTTTTTGGAAGCATTGGATAAGCAGTGTTCTCTCTCTCTCCCTCTCTCTCTTTCTCTCTCCCTGTCTCTTTCTCTCTGTGTGTCTCTTTCTGTTTCTGTCTCTGTCTCTCTCTTTCTCCATCTCTCTGTCCCTGGGTCTCTCTGTCTCTGTATCTATCTCTGTCTGTCTTTCCTCTCTCTGTCTCTCTCTCCCCCATCTCTCTCTATGGGTCTCTCTGTCTCTGTCTCTCTCTGCCTTTCTCTTTCTTTGTGTTTCTGTCTTTCTCTCTCTGTATATGTCTCTCCCTGTGTAGGTCTCTCTTTCCTTCCCTCCCCCCGCCTCTATCTCTCCCAGGTTGGGGAATTGGGCTGGGATGTGGGCCTGGGCATTGGTGGAAAGGAGATCTGAGATGTCCAGAGACAGGTCTTTATCAGCACCTGTTTGAGGACCTGGGGCTGGCTGTGCCTGCAGTCACCACCTCCCTGGACTTTTCTAGTGTGTGCCAACATTTTTTTTTTCCTGTGGAGAAACCAGTTTTGGATGAAGTCAGGGCAGGGGATGGACAACAGAGTGAAAAGGGTAAGGCATGTTGCGATATCTTCAGACTTCAGCATCCCCTGACATTCCTCTCCTTTTTTAACCCTCGAGACACAGAGTCATAAAGCAGGACAGGGGAAGAGAAAGACAAGAACCTTACATCCTCCCTTCCTCCCTCTCACAAGTCAGGTGAAAGGGCACAGCCACTTCGGTCCTTATGCATCTGGGTATGACTCTCAGCTCTGCCATTCTCCAATGATAAGTCCTTCAGTACAACCGTATGAAATGATCATTTTTATAGGTCAAAAATGATTGAATATTGATAACATTCAACCTAATAGTTTCAACCTTATGGGGATTTGTTAAGATTAAGTGAGATGAGACTGGTGCTGTTCTCAGCATGATGCCTACACTGAGTCAATGGCTATTTAGTGTTAACTTCCACAATGGTGATGATGATGGGGTGGTGAGGGTGGTGGTCATGGTGGTGATGGTTAAGAAATAGTCACCAGACAAAAGGAACAGAAAAAGCAGCAGTTTTCAGCAGTTGTTTTGGGGCTTGATTGACAGTTCTGCTTAATTTCCCCCATATCTTGCTCTTTAGGGTTTTTGGTATTTTTGTCCCCACCAAAATGGGGAGGTCAAACATTCACAGAGGTCAACCAGGGACCTTCAGGTCTCAGTGGCTCTTCTGTGTTGAAAAAATCTTCTCACATCCTAGGGTTATGTGAAATTCCCATGACTGTTTGGGAAAAGACGGGACAGAAGATGGAGGGGCTATCTTAGAATTGCCACTCTTATTTTTAAACACCTTGGCATCTGTAAAACAGTTTCCAATTCAGTGATAACAGGGGTGTTAGTTTTGGTTGAAGATTTTGCACCCACAAGCTAGTTATTGGGATCAAAGGAGAGCACTTGTTTTCTGAAAGGCGACAGTGTGACACCTAGCTATTCTCATTTCCTTAGCATTCCAGGCGTGGCCACAGAGAGACTCAGGCTCCTCCTCCCTGCTCAGGACCTTTGGCCACATCCTTCCCTGAATTCAAACGCTGCCCCTCCTTCTTCACCAGCTTCACCCTTCAGAGCTCTGATCCTCATTGTGACTTTGGGATATCTTTTTAGACACCCAAATCCACTGGCCCTTCTGTAATATGCCCTCATATTACTTGATAATTTTCTTTTGTACCATATACAACACTGACAGTCATCTCATCATCTGTATAATTGTCTGCCCACCATCATTTCCCGGTGGATGCCAAGCTCCAGAGAATATGCACTGAGTCTATGCTATTTTCTATTGTGCCCAGGACCTAGCCTGAAGAATAGTTGATAAATAAAAAAGTGTTAAATTACAATTTCATCACTTAATAACTTATAATAGTTAATTCAAAAATTCATTAATTGGTGGTAGAGGCTTGGACCTTCCCCGTGGGAAATAAGGTTTAGAAATTGGGATGCAGAAGGGGTTGGGCAGCAAGATGCCACCTAGTCCACCCCAGGAGGAGAGGGCAAGAGAACGGAGCACCCCTCAGACTCTGAGCACATTCCATCTCATCACTAGGACAGAGGACAGGGAGCTACCCTCACATTTTGTTGAAAGTCCTGTGCATGCAGACAGGGATTATTGGGGGAAAAGTTTGAACTTCAGACATGACTAACAGCCTCAGACAAACAAGAAGTGTCAGTGATTCATTTAAAGTACACAGCGATAATGTGGAATGGAAGAAACTCTACATTAGAATTAGAGGGAGTAAGGGACACTTACTCCACCTCCACACCTGGGCTATGGAGAGAGCTAGTGTCTACACCCGAGTTCACCAGTCACTGGCATTTGCAAGAAGAAACAACAATCAGAGCAAATGAAGGGAGGGAACGTTTTGTTGAGGTTACACCAACCGATCAAACCATAATTTTTCTGTTGTCCCTGGCCATCTGCCCTGCCAGACAGGGAGCTCTCTTGGTCAAAACCTGGGCCTTATGACACTTTTCAATTTCTGTTATTTAGAATAAATGTCTTTGGATGAACAAATGAATTATTTCTATTATCGCCACATAGCCTCTCTCTCTCAAGAAAACAAAGTATAATCCAAATCTGCAGATCAAGATAAATCATACTCCACAATCTGCTTCCATGATCAAGAAGCAGGTATTTACTGAATACTTACAACATGCTAGTCAGCATCTTATACTTTGAGAGGCACATAGGGCCAATCGCCTCAAAGAGTTTGATTATGTGGTTAGGATGTATCTAGTAAAAGCTCTTCTATGTCCACATAACACAGACCTCACTGAGTTAAACTCAAGTAAGGAAAAGAAAGAATGAAAGAGAGAGAAAGAATAAGTTCCCAAATTCAAACCTCAGTATTTCCTTAAAATATTTTATCTATTTATTTTTAGAGAGAGGGGAAGGGAGAGAGAGAAACATCAATCAACTACCTCTCACCCCCCCCCCCCCCGCAACTGGGGACCTGGCCCACAACCTGGGTATGTGCCCAGGAGGGAATCCAACAGGCAACCTTTCAGTTTGAGGAACAATGGCCAACCCACTGAGCCACATCAGCCAGGGCCAAACCTCAGAATTAATAAGGGGTCCTCAATCTTCTTTCCCATGAGTCACAGCTGTGATCATTCCCACTGTCAGCATAGGAAAATGCAAAGTAAAAGTTTGGGAAAGATATACCCCAAACTTGTAACCTCCAGGAAAAAGAGTGAGGATCATGATGAAGCATGATGGTCCAAAGGAACTCTAACCTCATCTGTGATGTATTAAGTTTTTTAAAAGGAGAAGGGATTCATCTCTTACTTGAGTAATTAGTTTAATTGTTTAAATAGGGAACCTGACTTAGTGCATGCTTCTCCAGGGAACTGCAAGAAAGAGCTTAGCTGGTGGATTTCCCTGAGGCCAGGTCAGGGATCAGCCCCCAACTTCCAGGCCCCAGAACTTAAGAGGTGGATTGACCCCACTTAATTATTAACCAAACTGAAAGAGAGGCTTTCCAGAGACTAAGTCCTCATTTTGATATTGATGTCAAATGTAGATTTCTTTTTAAAAGAAAGCATCTGGTAGTGTTTTCCCAGCTATTGTTAAGACAAAACTGGATGGAAAGATGAATGTGCATAAATCACTATTTTGGGGGACTCTTGAGAAAATAAAAATAGGAAATAAACAGAGCACCAAGAAAGTGTGTTTGGCTGTGGGTGTGTTGTAATTGCATCCCAGCTTTCTCACTTTCTTGGTGAATTTCACACACATACCGCCTTCCTAATCTCTTTCCTACAATTCTCAGGAACTTAGAGGTGAAAAATCATATAATCAACACGTAAAAGTTGTCAATGGATCAGACATGTAATGGAGAATTTATAGCCACAGATCTTCCTAAATCTCTGAGCTAAACGTTGGTCTCAACTACTTCCTCTACAATCTTGATCAAATCCACTGCAAAACCACAAATACTTATGTAAAGCATGTGTAGTTTTCTTTTCTCCCAGCCTGTTAGAACGGGTATCAAATTCTCCCTCTGCTGTGCCCATCTCCTCTGTCAGAAAAGATTCCCTCGCCTCTTTATGCCTCCCCCTAAGGTATCGCATGCTTCATAGAAGATTCTAAAAATAATATAGTTTAAAGCCCCCCTTTGCTATTTTTTAACCAGTAACTGTAGACAATATGCAAACTAAACTATAAGGATTAGGTAAGTTTGTTCTCTGACTATACTCAAGCCATGGAAATTAAGGATTTCTTTAAAGACTAGGAATCACAAGGTCATCTCAGGGTCATGCATCATGCCGGGGAAGGTTGTCTGCCAGCTGGAGAGTCAAGAAAGAGAGACCTGAGCAACTTAAGTTAAGAGATTGGAAGTTACAGAGGGATTTGGACATAGAAATATCAGTCAACAGACACAGAGGAGCCTCAGACAATGCAGATACCATTTTAGGATCTCGCTTGGTTCTCATGACCACCCAATTTCTATCCTCATTTTACCGGTGAGAAACTGAGGCTAGAGAGGTAGGATTGCATAATTAGCAGGTAGAGGAGTTGGGATTATAACCAAGGCAGTGTGACTCTAGTGTTTACCTGCATAACCACCCAATAGAGAGGCGAGAGGGCGGGGAGGAGGACAGACGGACGATCAGTGTGAAAGACTGGAATTGAGAAATTGTTTTTGGAATGATCAGCAAACACCTTGAACCCAAGCAGTGTTTGGAGGAGGAGGGAAACCTCAGCAGTGAGGTTCACAGAACAACCAGAAATATAAATACAGCCAAACCAGAATGCAGATGCTACATGCAGGGGAAGGTTGCCATCAGGGGCCTAATGGAAACAAAGGACACACTCGAGTTTAGACAATTGGAGGAAGGTTTGTTTAGAAAGGGACTATTTACAGAGCACAGGTGCAGAGGAAGGTGAGGGCCAGCGCAATAACCCAGGCAAGAGCAGCAAAGGGCCTGGCCCTCGCTCCAGCAGGAAGGGAGCTATAAGCAGAACCAGACAGTTTCTCAGAGAAGCCAGCCTGAGAGGACCTTAGTCTAGGGACAGAGTCTGGTCCAGGTGACCTTGACAGGAAGGGCCAAGGAAATCCCTACTGCCCCTTCTCCCTCCCTCCAACCTCCTGCTGAGGTGTTCTGCTAGGGCTGAGCCCAGCTGGATGTCAGAGTGCAAAGGCACGCAGCCACCAGTCATGGAGGAAGGCACCTGGGGGGTCCACCCAAGATGCCCAGCCCAGAAGATGAAGGTGGCACTTTTTACCCAGGGTCAGGTGCAAAGGACTGCCTGGAGGGGTAGGAAGAAACTCCACATGAAATCAAACATTCAGGGGTGAATTGCCCAGGGCCTGTGCAGGCTCTTGAGCCCTGCAGAAGTTTACCTAAGAGATACCATGCAGCACAGGCCCTTTAAAGGGCATCTATTAGCAGCTACTTGTGTTGCTGGAATGCTGGAAACGGCTGTGTGGGAGGAGGACACCAACCATTCCAAACATAAAAGGACGAGAAGAGTCATGGATAGAGTCAGACCCAGGGATTCCTCCACCCCTCATTCCACCGAACAGTCAGGGAGGTGGCCTCTTCATCATAGCTGGACCCCACGCCCCAGGGGCCCTTGTGACAGAGTTGTGAATGAGCTGTGTTCAGAAATAGTTAAGATAGAAGAAAAAGACATGAGGAAAAAATGTTTTGTGACTGTATGGTGGCGGATGGAACTGACTTGTGGTGACCATTTCCCAATATATACAAATACCCAATCATTATGTTGTACTGCTAAAACTAATATAATATTTTATGTCAATTATTCTTTAATCATTTGGGCAGAGGATTTTCTCTGTTTCTAGAGGGGTTTGACTTGCAGAGAGAGGAAAAGTTAAAAAGAAAAACAACTCTTAAAGGCAACCATACATTGATGTTTCTCTCCCTCTCTCCTTCCCCTCTAAAGATAAATAAATAAAATCTTTTAAAAAAAAGAAAAAGAAAAACAACTCTTTACATGGGGCCATTCGTTGCTACAACGATAGGTCCTGTTTAAGGAGCTGTGCGTCACATTAGGGTGCCCACAGACAGTGCCTACCTTCAGGATGGTGAGGCCGAAGGAAGGATCCCCAGCAGCCAGATACAGCATAGGCAGCCTTGGGAGCATATGTGCTCTGTATGACAGGGGCTCATGCCACATCGGGTCGGGGACAGCAGTCCAGGGTGCCAGCCCACAGGAAAACTGAACATCTCTGGAACACACTGGAAATAAGGTGCCCATTGACTCAGGTTTCCTTACACTACTGACGGGAATGCAAACCGGTCCTAACACTGTTAGAGTAAAATTACCCTCAGGTAGAAACAAATGACAGTGTCCTCCAATGCAAATCTATCTCCGGAGGAAATTGTTGCCATTAGCTTCTATGAGCTGCAAGATCCAAACACTGAATCTCAAGATTTGACTCCTTAAAGGCAGAGTCTAAATAGATAAAATTTTGGAATCAAGAAATGCATGATATAGTGAAGTTTCCTAGGGATTAGTTATTTTTTACTTATACTTTAAGCCTTTAAAAAAACTGTATAAAAATTGCCTAATTTGTAAAATTGGGAGAGAAAATTGAAGAGAGGGGCATGGAAAAGGATGAAGAATTTCTTTAGTGAGTGAATGAGTAAAGGAAATGTGTTCTGAGCACTTTATTCCCTAGAACGTGTTTGTTCTCTATCCCCATTAAATACATGTGGAAGAAATACTTAAACAATTCTAGCTTGATTGGGAGATTTTCCTTGGGGAATTATGAGAGTCCAGCCTCACAAAATAACAAAATTTGTCAAATGCAGAACATGACTTTGCTTGTTAATTTTCCTTCCTCTTAGATTTCTCTGTGACAAACTCAAATTTATTGTGCACTTACTATGTGCCAGGCTCTGAATGCTAAACATTTTATTTAATACACAAAGGGCTTTCAAGACCTTGAACTCAGATACATTTGAGATCTGCACTGTCCAGTATGGTAGCCACTAGCCTCATGCGGTTATTTAAAATGAAGTTTATTTAAAATTCAGTTTCTAAATATTAAATTAGCCACGTATGTCAAGTGCTGAGCAGCCGCATGTGGCTAGAGACTACCGCATCTCCACGACTGCAAAAAGTGCTGCTGAGCAGCAAAGTTCTAGACCCTCCAGAACTGTTTCTACCTTCTGGGAAGTCATTAACGCAGAAAAGCTGCTGTTACTTGAGCAACTCCTCTCGACTATTCAAGGTTCTGGATCAGTTATATTTAAGAGCGTCTCACCACGGCAACTCTCAAACATCTCACCCCCCTTTAAAGATGGAGTAACTTGAGCAGAGAGAAGCTAAGTCACCTTCTCACTCTCACACAGCAAAGTGAGTGGAAGAACCACGGGAGTTTGATTTTGAGACTTTCCTCAGTCCAAGGGCATCTCCCCCACAGGAAGAGTGGAAACACCACCAGGGACGTGAAGGAGCTGCTGGGGATTCTGGCCCTTCTGATAGAGAAGTGGGCACACGTCTTTGGGTCAGACAGGCTAGAGGACCAAACCCAATTCCACCACCATCAACCAGCTGGGTGACTGACAAACTACTTAACCTCTCTCAGCATGTATGAGGTGGGGATGCTCACAACACCCACCTTGTACGAGCTGGAAGGATTAAATGAGATGGTACACGTAAAGCACTTAGCACAGTATCTGATACATGGTAGCTGTTTAGTAAATTCAGATACGATTATTATTTCAAATGGGATTCCCTTTCTGCTAGTTAAGTTGGAAAACGCAAGTTAAGATGTGCCTTGCCAGCAATGTACATTTCCGAGTGTGGCGCGCCCCCTGCTGGTAGATTCTGGACACATCACATGGCCAGGTGTTACCTGAAGGTGCTCACCGTGTTCTGGGGCAACTTGGCTCTAAAATAAGAATGTTTCACTTGAGCAATTAAGGAAGTGGGTGGAGATGGGGTTCTTTCACATTGCAGCTCCTCTCAGCACTCAGGAGAAATTCGGAGCTTCCAAACTTTGCTGTGATCTTCCTCACTGCCTTATCTGCCAGGCAGATCAAGATGTATCTTCATTGGGTCCCCACTCTCAATGTCCAGCCCATGTACCCAATGTCTTCTAGCTGTAGTCCACCTACGAGCACAGGGTATTAAGTGCCATGCCAGTGTTACTTTTAATCTGATGATGAATGTGAGTTTCACCCCTTCCCCCATATCCTATCCATCTGAAAGTCTTGTAGATTTTTTTCTAAATATGTTTGAAATGTGTTCACCTCTCTGCCTTTTCTGTCACCATCCTACTCTAAGCCACTGCCATCACTCACCTGCACCAGTGCATCAGCCTCCTAATTGGTCCTCTTGTGTGTTCTCCCTTCTCCCTCCAGGAGCCAGATTTGTGATCCTAGCTGCTCAGGCCACTGGACCGAGTTAAGGAGATTTAACAAACTACCAACACCGAGTCCCAACTCCAAACTAATGAGCTTGGTGTTGGTGGTGGTGTCTTTTTACATTCATAGCTCATTACAGTCCCTGGATGATTCTTTTGTGCAGCCTGGATTGAGAACCGCTGGGCTTCCAACCCAGACCAACAGCGTCAGCATTACCTGAGGGGCTTGTTAGAACACAGAGTTCTGGCTCCACCCCAGAGTGTCTGATTCTAGTCTGAGGTGGGCCTGAGACTGCATTTCTCACAAGTTCCTAGCGGATGTTGACACTGCTGGTCTGAGACTACACTGTGAGAACCACAGTTATAAAAATAGAAAGTGGGCCCTGACTGGTGTGGCTCAATGGGTTGGGCATCATTCTGCAGACCAAAGGGTCACTGGTACAATTCCTAGTCAGGGCACATGCCTAGGTTGCAGGTTCAGTCCCTAGTCAGGGTACCTGGAAGAAGCAGCCAATTGATGTTTCCCTCTTTCTCTTTCTCCCTCTTTCCCTTTCCCCTTTCTCTAAAAATAAATAAAATTTTTAAAAAACCTAAACATGAACAAAAATCTATTAATGGCTTCTCATTATTCTTCAAAATTTTTTAAAAATCTATTTTTTGGCCCTGACTGGCGTAGCTCAGTTGACTGGCCGTTGTTCTGCAAAGCGAAAGGTTGATGGTTTGATTCCTCTTTAGGGCACATGGCTGGTTGCTGGTTTTGTCCAGGGTTGGAGAGCTTATGAGAGGCAGCCGGTGGATGTTTCTCTCCCACACGGATGTTTTCCTCCTCTCTTTCTCCCTCCCTTCCCCTCTCTCTAAAAATAAAAATACAAAATCTTTTAAAAAGTTCACTTTCTGTCCTATGGCTTACCAGGCAGGATGTGGCCCCTCCTACCTCGCAGCCCTCACTCACCCTGCTCCAGCCAGCCACCTCCTGTCTGCCTTGTGTCCACTTAAAGACCTTTCACCAGCTGCTCCCTTGGCTCAGGTGACTTCTCCTCTAACTCACCTCTCGTCTGGTTACCTTTCATTCTTCGAGGTTCAGGGAACTGGCGCCCTTCTGGGAGAGGCCTTGCCTGATCGCCCCATTCAAGGCGTGTCTCGCCTTCCCTTTGCCCTCATTCTCTATCTCAGCCAGCTTCCCTTTACAGTACTTACGGTAATGTGCAACTATTTCACATCTGCTCACTTGTATTACAGGTACCTCTGCCAAATGCAAGCTGTGTGAAAGCAAGCACTTTTTCTTTTTGTTCACTGCCCAGCACATTGTAGGTGTTCAATAAATGGTTACCCAGTGAAGCACTGAATGGAAAGACAGAAAAAGAGAATGTGAAATTTAGAAGTAATAGTGAAAATGTTAGCAGGAGCCATTTTCCTCCCTGAGGGGCTACCATGGGCTGGTCTTTTGTCTTTATATCTCTAATCCACACAATGCCCTAGAAAAGCAAGTCGCATTATCTTTAATTTACTGAAATGGAAACAAAGGCCCAGAAAGATAGGGAGACTTGCCTGAGGTCATACAGCTAAAAGGGGAAGAGCCAGGAGGGACTCCAGGCTGCCTGCTTTCACAGTCACCAGAGGACACGGATGGGACCCAGGACAGAAGGAGGAGAGAGAGGGAGGGAGAAAGGGAGAAGGAAGGAAGGGAAAAAAAGGCCCAGAGAGATAGGAAGGGATAGGAAGGAAGGAAGGATAGGAGGGAGGGAAGGGCAGGGAAGAGGAGGCCTGAAGAACTCTTCCCTCAGGGAATGCTTATCGGGAAACTCTTAGTCAGGGCAAAAATTAAAAAACTGAGTTGTAATCAAAGAACCCTTGCCCTACTTTCCAGCTCTCTAATTCTCCCAGAATCTCTTCAGAAAAGAATGATCAAACAGTGATGGGTGTCTCATCTTTTAAGAGTTTTTAGTAGCTTCCCCTGAATATTTGGAAGAAAAGCCCAGAGAGGAAATGGGAAAGGCATGTCCAGAAGCTGACCTGCTTCTTGCCCAGCTTGCCCTCACCTACGTGCACTGTGCTAAGGAGCAGCTCATTCAACGGCCTTCTGTGGCCACGTGCCTCATGACTCTACCAGTTAAGGGAATATAGATGCTATAGCAGATAACCTTCTCCTTCCTCAAACTCAATGTCTTAAAGTTTATCTCTCCAGTAAAATCTAAAACCAGTGTTCCTGATTGGGGGGGGGGGGGGGACAAAAGATGGGAGCGGGTACTGCCACCCTGGGAAGAGGAAAGAGTGTGGAAGGTTGATGGGCCAGGCCTGAAAGCAAAGCACATCATTTGCACCCACATTCAGTGGCCACAACTCAGTTCTGTGGCCATTCTTAGCTGCAAGGGAAGCTTGGAAATAGAGCCTGCTTTTCAGGGTTAGAGAACAGCCAGCCAGTTTCCGCTGCACTCCTGAGCTTTGTGAGGAGGTCTCCACCCTAGTGCCCTCCTCCCTCTAGTGACAGGACTTCTGCATCACAGACTGTGAATGCTCCCTGAGGAAAGAGGCCACCTTGATCTTAAATTCTCCTCACAGAGAAAATGACAGGTCTCCAGTGTTCCCCTGAGAAAAGGCTGCAGATCTGGGGAAGGACAAGTAAAGGAAGAGAAGGCTAGAGGCACAACTTTGCTTGTATTGAATCTTGGCTAAAACAGAGAGACAGCTTTCCACCATTTTAGTGTGGTTTACAAACTCTACCTTGAGGTCAATTCTAGAGTTTTCAACATTTTCCTAAGCAAACATATATTGAACATTTACAGTTTTGTAGACACAGTCTTAGGTCATTGGGACACCAATAAAGAATATGAGATGAGCCCTATTCTTTAGCTGGTTGAGAGTTTGAAGACCTCTTTGATGAAAATATGAAATAAGAAATACTTAAGATTATATTTAATACATGACATAAATGATCTCATTTAACCATGAAAATAATCCTATGAAGTAAATACCATTATTATCCCCATTTTACAGAGGAGAAAACTAAGACCTAAATGCCACCACTCTTTCAAGGCAGGGATGAGTTCTAACTACGTTATGCTGTCCCTATTGTTAAATTACAGTACTGTACGCACCCTGACACAGTACAAGCATGATGCAGTAGGCTTCAGAAGACAGAAAGAGGTTTGGAGTTCTAAACGTGATTGAAACTGAGAACAGGTCAAAATAATTACTTGAGCTCAAGTAATTCCAAGATGACCTTGGAGCCAAGCAAGCTGTGTGACCCTGGAGAGACAATCTCTCTCCCTGTCCGTTAGTTTCCCTTCTGTAAAATGAGGAAGCTGGCCTAGATGACTCATACACTCCTGTGTTCCTGTAAAAGCAATAGGGCCGGTGGGAAGGTCAAAAGTTGTCATTAGTCAGATTCATGTTCTTTCTCCCTATCTGAGCCTTTATTTTACTATCTGTGAAATTGGAATTAGGCCTGATTTGCTAATCTTTTTCTTTAGTGTCTCACTCATGGAATATAATAGGAGTTTAATAAATCCTGGCTGCCCCCTGCATTTTACACCTGGCTACAGATGGCAAGAATTGTGTGAGCAGAAGGCAGATCTCTAAGCTTGGTGCTGCTTCCGAGAGCACAGGGTTTCTCAGCCTGCATACGGAGGCACCAGGGGCATCTGGAGAGCATCTGAAGACCAAGTGCAACATTACACAAAGCCTCCCCGCCCTGCTTTCCCCATAGCCCTATTCATCCAGCTCTAGCCCCAGCCAATCTGGATTCCCACCATTCTGTCAGAATCCCCAACAGGCAAGTTCAGGACTTTGGGGCACAGGGTTGAGAGAAATGAATATTAGATGTCCCTGCAGTCCTCCCCAGCCAGCCTTAATTCTTACAACAGCTTTTGGGATGCTCCCAGGAGCTGCGCAGCTTGGCAGATATTGAGTAAGGCAGAAGGAAAAGCAGCATCTTAGAATGGTTGCCTGGTTACATTGCGGTCTTGGCCACGTGTTCTCTCCCCTGAGAGCCCACAGTGAGCCTGCTGGGGAGGGGCCCAGGGAGGGGCACGTGGCAGTGCACAGGGAAGGAGAGGCAGCTAGGGCCAGCTCCTAGGCACTGCGTCTTTCTTCCAGGACCCCCACTGCCCACATGCCAGGCCAGGCCAGGACAAGCAGACAGCTGGCCAAGACCAGCTGTAGAATTTGGGCAAGCTTACATAGCCTATCCAAGCGTCTCCTTCCTCACTTTAAAATGAACCTTTAAAACAAGGAGGTAGCACACACCTCCCGGAGTCCTTGCATGGCTTCAGAATAGATCATATAGGAAGAAGGCGGAGCCAGAGACCTGGAACACACAGGTGGCGGAGCATCAGAAGCAAGTGCTGAGAGAGGAGCCATTAGAGTCAAATCAGGAGCCAGAAGCAGCTACCTAATTTCAGGTCCCAGGGCAAAAGGATAGTCAGGGGCCCTTGTTTATAAAACAGAAAAGAGATGTGTTAAACATACTAAAATATAAAGCTGCTTTTTTTCTTTTGCAGTTTCTTTCAACAATGTGCAACAGTGCTTTATATTTGTTATTTGAGGCTGTTGTCCCTTGGTCATGGGGAGAGCGCAGACCTTCATGGGAGCCAGGCCATAGCTCAGCGAGTGTTTCCATTGCCCATTTGCTACCAGGTTTCTGGGAACCCAGAGAAATAGGGCCAGGCAGTCCTCTTTCCCACGGGCCCTTGGACCCACACTAGACAGGCAACCCCAAACACTGCAACCTTCATGCCAGGAGGCACTAAATACCTGATTTGGGGGTAGGGGAGAGGCTCACTCTTAATGTGTGGCCCACTGAAGGCACATGGCACTGCCACCCTAGGGCAGGGGTGGCTACCTTACCCCGAGACACTGTGGGGTGTCTGTCAACCTTCTCCATGCTCAGGCCCCTGGAGTGGTGTGGGCCAGGCCCCGGCAGTGGGGTGGTGGGCCAGGACAGCAGGCAGGGCAGATGGGGCCAGGCCTGGGACACTAGGGGGTTGGGAAGCTGGCAGCTGAGAACCCACCTGGGGAGGCAGTGGGGAGTGGGACTTCACATGAACTGAGGCTCCCAACCCTGACAGCATGCTTCGTGGTCCCACCAGACTTCACCTCCAAAACTCAGAGTTAAAGATACAGTTACTAAGATTTTACTGAGGTAATGACAGTGGAATACCCATATGAGATTAGTGTCCTTTTAAGGAGAGACACCAAAACTTCCTGTCTCTTCCATGTTAGGAAACAGGGAGAAAGAGACCATCTGTAAGCCAGGAAGAGGGCCCTCATTGAGAACTGCATCTGCTGACACCTTGATCTTGGACTTCCCAGCCCCTGGAACAGTGAGAAATACATGTCTATTGCGTAAACCATCCAGTCTATGATATTTTGATACAGCAGCCCAAGCGGACTAATGCAGCATGTAAGGAAGGCCAGGAAGATCAGATCATCAGAGGTGAGAAAGCAGACAGCACTGGGCAGTTTGTTCATTCATTCAATCATGCATTCATTCATTCATTCTTTTACCTGAATGGTTGCAGTGACCTCTACCCCATCTCTCCGCTTCCATACAATTATTCCCCTTTAATATATTCTCTGCAAAACTGTCGGGGCCTAAAGACGGTGAATACAATCCATTAAGAAAATCGCACCAGGAGGGCTTGGCTGAGGCAGCCCCAAACAGGATGCTGCAGCCGAGCCAGGTAGCCCCCACCCTTGTAGGCATCTCTTAATCACGAGTACTACCTACCAATTAAGATGCTGATCACGCGCCCACCCACCAACCGTCGCCAAGAGCACGCAGTGAGCATGCACAGGACAACCTATCAGGACCACTTCCCCTCTTCCCCGCCCTCTATATAACAGCCCCACCTAAAATAAAATTTGCAGCTTGATCAGAATCCTTTATCTTGCTGCACCTCTTTATCTTTCTCCGCACCTCTTGTTCCCATCCCTATACATCCGTTTCAGGTAGACTCGGGACCCCAGTTGACTGTTCCGCGGGACGGAGCACAAAAAAGTCTAAGAGAGCTTCTTATGTGATAAAAAGAACTGTGTCATTTCCTCCTGAAAACCTCCGTCAGCTAGGGTTAGGTTTAGCTATGACAGGCAACACACTAACAGTGTCTTAAGTCTCTCTCTCTCATAGAAGCGCTCAGTGTTGGGCTCTCCAAGACTGGTACAGCAAGCAGCTCAGTAGTGTCAGAATGAGACTCTCTCTAGCTTGTGGCATCTCTGTCCCTGGCTTCCATTTCTAAGGTCACTTCAAAGTCCAAGATGGTGCTGGGATTCTAGCCATTTAATCTGTGTCCCATGTAGTAGCAAGGGTAAGGGCCGATTCTTCTTTCAAAGACACTTCTCAGGAGTTCCATATGCCACCTCAGCTTGCATTTTAGGGCTAGAGCTTAAGTCACATGACCACACTTACAAAGGAGGCTGGGAAAGGAGACCCCATTTGAGGCAGCCACATGCCCAGTTCAATGTAGTGTGCTTTAATGAGGAAGAAAGTGAAAATGGATACTTGTAAAGAACTGTTGACCTATAACACCATCCTTCTGTAGCTCCCAACTGCACTGGCAAAAAAAACCCATATTCTTCACTGTGCCCACACAACCCGCTCCATTTTCCTACCCTCTTTCCACCCAGTCTCACCTCCCTCCTTATAGTTCAGGTCCCCTGGCCTCCTTGGGTCTGTCAAGGGCCAAGTCTCTTTGCCACACAGGGGCATTTTCCTTCTGTCCTCTCAGCCTTGAGTGCCCTGCCCGGCACTTCTGGCCTTCCTGTTCTAATATCTTGGTTTCCTTATACCTCCTGGGAGAGGTCTTCTGACCACACTGTCTCACATAGATCACCTCATAACTCTTTGTTGACACCCTTTTTTGTTTCTTTATAACATGCATGGCACCTGAAAATAATTTTATTAAGTTATATGATGAAAAACAAGACACAGGTGCCTGCGTCCTTCACGGTTGATTCCTCATCAGAAAGGCAGCTCCACGGTAGACAGTGTGTGTCTTGTTCACAGCTTTATTCCCAGAGAGTCTTTGAACAGTCTTCTGTGGACGAGGACTTCAAAGACAGTCAGCCTACCCAGTTGTATTCCCAGGTGCAGAGAAGCTAGGAGATGGGGCTCAGGTTCATGTGCTGGAGAGGTGCAAAGACCCAGGCAGGGGGGACAGCAGGGAGGGTCTCCAGTGAAACCTGATGACCATCCTGCAGTGGCCAGAAGTATGGTTGGCTCCATCCTGTGTCTCCACCCTCAGGTTAATGTCTTCTTTTACCCCACTGTCAACATTTATGGCCTGTTGTTTATTTTTTATTCTTGTAAGGAGCTTTATGTCCTTTCTGGAAGACAGTCAGGTAAAAATAAACAATTACAAGATGAAATGTATAAAGTACCTGAGTGTGTCCAGTTGCCAGGAATAGACACCTACTATTCACCTACAGTGAAGAACTTTCCTCCTCATGGCAGAGCCCAGCAAGCACCCAGCCACCTACTTGGGGTCTGAAATGGCGTCAACCAGATGTGCTCAGAAAGCACCTCACGGTCACCCTCAAAGTGGTCTTCCTGTCATCTCGGTAACTCGGTTGTCTATGACAGAAGCCTAGGCACTAGAACACACTTTAAATGGTGCCCGGCAAGTGGAAGTGTTACATCAGGCGTGGCTCTTACTCTTGAAATTATTCCTCACACCTCAGTCCAAACCACCACTGTCCCTGGATAATTTTATTTTGTAAAAGTCTCTAAAATCTATTCATCTTTCTCCAACATTATCCTGGCCCAAGCTCCCAGACTCTCTTGCCTCTGATGAAGACTTCCTAAAATTTGCTCTCTATAGTTAGCTATTTTAAACCTTTCAACTGTTAAAATAAAACCAGTCACAGAGTCCTATTATTTTAGGAAAAAGCCCCTCACCTACGCCTAGAGATTATAGAATAAGCCCTGTCCCTGTCCATCTCTAGAGCCTTGTCTCTCAACCTCATCCCCCTTACTTGCTGATTTCAGCCACAATGGCTATTCTCTCCCTGTTTCAAAAAGCCATTCTCTCTTCTATCCCCAAGGCCTTCAGATGTTCCAGACCCTCTGTCTGTGCCCTCAAAGATCTGTCTTCAAAGCAGTGATCACTAGCTCTTTCAAAATAAAGACATACCGCTTCCTGAGAGGAGCTGAAAGAGTTGAAGTGGACGAACCAGGAAGGGCTGCTGTATTCCTCGGGGCAGTGTGTGCGCTGCACAAACACTCAGCCATGGGAGTGAGCAGACTGCAATTCACCCCGACTCCACGTGCTGAACCACGCCCTGGTGCAGAGACTAAGCCATCTGCTTACTAACCTGTGGAGTGGCATCCTCTGAAAGGGGGTGTGCTCTGCTAATTTGCAATGAAGATGCCATACAGACTAAGTGGCAGCCCTATGGGAGAACACTCAGTAGGCACATAATAGTGAAGCTACATTTAAAAATGTACATTTCTTATCTGTTATAGAGATACTGAGTCACCAGAGACCAGAAAAGCAATGGTAATGCCAACTGCCTGGCTCTGCTCCCTTCTCTCTATTTTCACAGCAAGAAAGGGAGCCATTCTGCATCTCCAGTACAAGTTCAGAGCTGAGGCCAACTGCAGAAAGTGTCTCTTACTTCATGCACGGAGCAGTTGGACAGCTTTCAAGTCTTGGAGTGATGCAATTAGCACTTTCCATAATTAAATTCATAGTAAAATGCCTTCTGGGAATTTAATATTTTAAAATTAACTAGTCTTATTAACTTTATTCACCTGTCTCATAAAAAAAGATGAATTAAGTCTAGCCATATAGAACATACATTGTAACAAATGTAATTAGCACCAATTTTTTAACCTGGGAGTTAAAGTATTTCAGAGCCAGAAGGGACCTCAAAGATCACCTGGTACATATTTTCACCTTAGTGATGAGGAACCTGAGGCTCAGACAGGAAGCAATATCCCCTAGATCACTCAGCTCAGAGATGATGATGCTGAGATGTTAGCCAGGTCTCCTGCCTGCAAAGTTAGTGCTTCCATTTACCAGAGCATAAAAAGAAAGAAAAAAGTGAATTTTCACTCTCTGACCAGGTAGTAGGTATAAATGAATACCACCTTTCACACCACTTGGTTTTCCTACTCAGAGTGTTTTTTCCAGAGTCCTGGTTGGCAACTCTGTCTTATATCTAATTACAATCAATTATAGGGGCTGTTGTTTTGTGGAAGTAACACATTTTTAGGGTATCACTGTGTAGAGACCAAAACCAATAAAATGGCATTGGTCCAGTCAAGATAGCATACAGTATATAACACAAAATGGAGTCACTCATGTCAACCAAGATGGCTGCCAGTCAACCATAACACTTTGGTTCAAGAGGGAAACTACCTAAGTCACACTAAATACATCTGACAAGGAGAAACACCCAAGATATCTATACACATGATCAGAACGGCCATGTCTGCAGAGCAAGACCATCCAGAGATGGGCTCCTGGAGAAATGTCCCACTTGCCATCAGGGGTGCCAAAGCACTTATCAAAAGACCCAAAGGGGTGGAGTACACAACTCTCAAAGGTATAACTGAGGCAGGCTTCAGACCACTGCTGAGACAGCTGAGCGCCACATGCTGGAGGGCTGCCCCATGCCATGCTGATCTCCCTTGGCATCAGCCACCCGAGGCTCTGCCCTGCCGGACTGAGGACTTCACCTGCCCTGCTGTTCACCTTGCTCTGGACATCCTTCCTTTGAAGACACTGACAACTCCCTTGACCACTGTGCTGTCTCCCAGACCTGCAGACTGAGAGTGTGGGACTCGCGCTCATTATCCCCCCTTGATTGCTGTGTGTGTAATATTTCTCTTAGATTGTTAGAGTGTGAGTAGGATATTAATGTATGTTGATGTTCTATTTTGAGTGAACCTGCATTCAAGAAAAGCTGAGTAAATAGCATAGTTACTGTGTATGACATTTGTCTATTCCTTGGTGCTGGTCTGCTCGGTAGGCAGCTAGCTAGCTGAACAGTTGCCCGGCGGACTTATAGGAAAGACTATATTGTGAACATACACTTGTGTCATGCTGTCTTAAGAAACACAGGGTCTGCAGTGCTGAGGCCCAAGCAAAAATGCATTTATCGTCCTCTTTCACAGGACTGAGGTCTCAAAGACCACCATACTTTAAGCACACTTAGCTTTGCAGAATGTAAAAGTGAGTACTTCCCAAAAAGCATTGACCAGAAGATTCCAAGAATATTCTCCCCTTATATATGTAGATAGGGTCAATCCAAAAAATCCATTTACACCTGTTTTGAACTCTGACACAGAGGTCACAGCCTAAGGATGTGCACAGGTGGTGTTCCAGGGGACGCTATCACGGGGTTGGTGTCACAGCACATAGTTGGGTATATGGCGGTTGGGCAGACCTGGGTTAAATTCTGACTGTACCTGTACTAATTGTCACCCTGCACAAGTCCCTTCACTTCTCAAAGCCAGTGTCCATGACTGTAAATGGAAACACTAATAATTATTTCCTAGAATTGGGAGGATTAAATAATATGTAGATGAGAACACCATGAGTGTACCCAGGAGAGCTGAGCCCCTTTCATCCTGGTTCCTTAGCAAGGCTGTGAGGTCTTTGTAAGGCTTTTGCCTGTTATCTGCACCTCAGCATCTGCAATGCCAGGCACCGGCCTTGCATCATAGTTTGTGCTCAGTAAATATTTGTTAAACTAATTAATAGCTGTATGAGTGTAGAAATGAGTTACTTCTTTCCCTGTCTGTAACACTAGCCAGATGTAGTGGGTTGAATGGTGCTACCCCTAAAAATATGCCCACATCATCACCCCTAGAACTTGTCATGTGGCCTTATTTGGAAAAAGAGTCTTGGCAGATGAATCATTCTGTACTACCTGGATAGACCTTGCCTTAGTCCATTCAGGCTGCTATAACAAACCCACCCTAGACTGTGTGGCTTATACATAACATGCATTTATTTCTCACATTTCTAGAGGCTGGGAAATCCAAGGTCAAGGCAACAGCACATTTGGTATCTGGTGAGGGTCTGCTTCCTGGTTCATTGGTGGCTGTCTTCATGTTGTGTCTTCACATGGCAGAAAGGACAGGGGATCTCTCTCAGGTCTCTTTTATAAGACCTTCATGATCTAATTGCCCTCAAACGACCCGACTTCCTAACCCCATCGCAGTGGGGATTAGGTTTGAACATATGAATTTGGGAGGGGGTGGGACACAAACATTCAATTTCTAGCAGACCCAAACTCAATAACAAGTGTCCTTATGAGAGACAGAAGAGAAGACACAGAAACAGAGGAGAAAGTCATATGAAGACGGAGGCAGAGACTAGAGTGAGGCAGCCACAGGAAATGCCAAGAGCCATCAGAAGCTGGGAGAGGAAAAGGAAAGATTCTCCCCTAGCCAATGCCATGATTTCTGACTTCTGGTTTCCAGAACTGTGAGATAATAAGGTCTGTTGTTTTAAGCCACAAATTTAGTGCTAATCTGTTACAACCGCCCTAGGAAACTAATATTCCAACATGTGGGAGACACTCAGTAAACCATGGACAAGTAAAAGGGAGGGATTCTGACTTGCATTTTGTTATCAAAATTTTGGACTCTACTGTACACACAAAGCATTTGCCCAAGTTGGGTCAACCATGAACTGGAAATTCAGATGGGGGGACGCTAACCTTAGAAATTCCATTGCAAAAGGAAGAAGACATCTTGAAAAGCCACCCAGATGACACTTCTTACTTTTGCTGAAGCATATACCGTGTTCTTCCTCTACTCTGTCCCGCACAAGACACACATGGCAGATCGTGCTTACAGATAACTCCTTTTTGCTGAGAGTGAGAGACATCCCTCAGACATCAGTGGGGGCACCGAACAGTGCCTGGACATTCAGTGTATAGAGCTTAATGGGGATCAGAGTTGGCACCTAAAAAGGCATTGGCCTCCACTCTGAGCTTAAGGTTCAAGTGTCCAACTGCTTCTTGATGTGCCCCAAACTAAACTGATTTCCCACTCCTATCTGCTACTTCACCGGTCTTCTCCATCTTTGGAACTTGCCACTTCATTTGTTCTCCTGTTCTCAATTCCTCTCTTAGTCTCACATTCCCTCATCCAGTCACATTGGCACCACCTTTAAATTTGCCTAGAATCCAGTCCCTTTGCCCAGCTTCTGTAGGCCACCATGCTTTCCAGGCTGGACTATTTTAACAGCTTCTTCCTAACTGATTTTTCTGCTTTTACTCCCATTTCACTGCATTCTGTTTTCCAGTTGACATCCAGAAAAAGATTGATAAAACCTAAATTAGGTCAACTGCCTTCCTAGCTCATTCAGAATGGAATTCACAGTCCTTGTCCTGGTCCATAAAGTAAAGCATAAGCTGTCCCCATCTTTCCATCCTGCATCCTCCCCCTCAATTTCATCTCTTCCCACTTTCCCCACTCCTTCCCCCACCACAGCTCAGGCCCCAGCCTCCTGTTCTTTCAAAATGCCAAGCACCCTCCTACCTGGGGGCCTTTGCAGCTACCATTTCCTCTACCTGTCAGATATCTTCGTGACCCTGTCCCTTCCATCATTTGGTCTCTGGTCCTGTGTCAGCCCATCAGAGGCCATCTTAGACTGCTCTCTGGAACAGAAATCAATCACCCCCTGCCCCAAAAAACACATTTTAAACCCTCCACTCTGCTTTATCTTTCTTCTTTCTATATCACATCTTGTGAATAGAATGGCTTTGGACATTGTGCTTAAAAATTCCACAGCCTGCTCAGAGATATCCACAACTTCATCAGAAATCTGGGAGGCAAAAGATTTATATGATCTGAAGAGAAACTGGAGTAATACCCCTGAGCTGTAAGAAAGAAGGAACTCTTACCCTTTGAAACAGCATGGGTGGACCTGGAGAGTACTGTACTCAGTGAAATAAGCCAGTCAGATAAAGACAAGTACCGTATGATCTCACTCTATGTGGAATCTAATGAACAAACTGAACTAGCAAACAAAATATACATAGATTCATAGATACAGAGAACAGGTTGATAGCTATTAGAGGGGAAGGGGTTGGGGGCTGAGTAAAAACGGTGAAGGATTAAGAAAACATCCTCAAACATAGACAACTATATAGTTAGTTTAATCATTAACTATACAGTGATTGCAAGGAAAAAAGGTGGGTGGGGGATAGAAGAGGTTAAAGCGAGGGGATAAATGGTGGTGGAGGGAGACTTGACTGGGGTGGTGAACAATACAATGTGCAGATGATATATTATAGAATTATACACCTAAAACTGTCATAATTTTATTAACTAATGCTGCCCTTATAAATTCAATTAAAATAAGTAAGTAAGTAAATAAATAAATAAATGTATATGTATACCCACACACACACACACACACACACACACACACACATATACTCACACACAGAGCCAGATACTGGGCAAGCTCAAGTTTCTTTTAGACCTGCAAATAGATGTGCTTACTTATAGAGAAAGAAATGTAAAAACCAACAGTGTGGCCATCAGAGTGAAGTCGTGTGTGGATCCAAGGGACATGGGTGAAGCCTCCACCTCCTTCCGACAACTCTGAAAAAAGTGTTTAGGTGATAGTTGATGCCTCAGAGATGTAGCTGTATCTATTTATTACACCAAGTGAAACTGAAAGGCAACCCCCCAAACCTGAAAGATTTGAAAAGGGTTGATATTATTGTTGCCTTAAATGTTAAGCATATTTTGACCCTTAAGAAATTTATAATTAATTATAAAAGTGTGTAGGATAATAAAATTTATAGTGTTAATATGTATAGTACATATTCAATATTTTAATATTAAATTGCTTATTTTATAAGCATTTTATCTATTAAAATGAATAGATCAGCCAAGTAATATCTATTCAAAATACATAATTGGGTAATAATTGATCTTAACTTAGGACTTTAATTAAAAATCTTAATAAGTTTATACATATAGTTTTAGAATATTTAAGACACTGTAAGGATTACCATATTTATTAGCTTAATTTAATAGCTTTATAAAAATTATTTAAGCATCTAGACAGATTTGTCAATAATACAAATAAGCTACTAAAAATGAAACAGAATACTCAGAGTTTATAAATGTAGGTTAATGAAGTTTGCAAATGCAGTCAAACGTTTTTCAAATGGCCCTTTAGCTGATGCGTATGCTGAGCTTGCACCTGTGCTTTTTAGCTTGTGATTCTAGTAATTGAGTCATTCATTTCTAAAACCAAGACACAGTTCAGAATAGTCTTTCTGCACCGTTAAACCACCCAGGACTTCAAACATTATTTATTACACTTACCCCTCATTGGACTGTAAGCCCCTTAAGATTAATATTTTGTTATGTTAATTCCCTGCTGAATTATCAGTCCTCAACGCTGTTCCTAGTACATAGTAAATGCTCAGGAAAATGTTGAGTGAGTGAGGATGTCTATTCTTTGCCCCTTGGTCCTAAAGGATCTCCGACTCTTAGCGCATCCTAAAGAGACTGAAGCCCAGTGACACTATAGAAGATGGCCAAGATTCTGACCAAATCTGATGGAGGGGTTCAGGAACAGTCCTAGGACCCTGACTTCCTGGGCTCTCTGCTCTTCAGAAGCATCTATATAGCCTCCTCCATGAAGTCTCCCACTGTACTCAAAGAGTATTACGCAGCATTTACATGACTCAACCTTGTGAAGTTACTTTTGCACTTATTTCATTTCCTTTTCTGGTGGGCTGGAAAGCTCTGCGTTTCTATACCATGCCAACATCTTCCTGTGCCATTCAGAGGGATGGGTGAATGGATAAAGAAACAAATGGCACTTTTGTAAAACATGTTTGTGTTCATTGCTGCTGCAGAGGTTAATAGACCAGGCTTTGCAATCACACTACGTGGGATCTAATCCTCCTGACTTCTACCCATGTTTAAGAAATATTGAGAATTGTTCAGATTTTAAAAGTAAATGCTAGGTATAATGTGCTTACCAGGCAATATGAAAGGAAAAGCTAGATTCAAGATGTTAGTAGAAACATTTAAAATTGTTTGCTTAAGATATGTCAATAGATACCTGCAGATGTAAAGACTTATGAAGACATGAAGGCCTTTGAGGGGAAGAGTTTCCACATAGTTTACAGATTTAAAAGCAGAAGGAAATCTAGAGGGAAGGGCCCAGAGAAGATAAGCCTGTAGGTAAATAGTTGGGGTGGCACCAGAAGCTTCTGGCCCCCCTGGGAGGGGCCTTTAAAGCTAACAATGGGAATGGCTGAGTATTGTTGGAGAGCAAGGTGGGAAGGAGAAGTGGAATAGTCTAGAATTTCAGACCAGGGCTTCTCAAATTTTAAGTTGCTTGTGAGTCCCCTGGGCATCTTGTTAAATGAATCTTCTGATCCAGTGGGTTTGAGAGGGAGCTGGGGGTGGGGGCTGATTCTGCATTTCTAACAGCTCTCAGGTGATTGAGTGTTGCTGGTCTGTGGGATGCACTTTGAAGAGCAATGGTCTGCGGTATGCAAATGTTCCCCACTCTCCAAAAACATTAACACAACAAAACAACCCCCTCCAAACCCAGAAGTGCAAACTGGAGCCAGTGGTCTTTTCATTCTCATCAGGTAGGCATCTTAGAGGCTGTATCTTAACATAAACCACCTCCAAAAAATTCCGGTAAGGTTATTTATTTGCTCAACAAATATTTGCCAGGCAACTACTAAGTGTCAGACGTTGTTCCAAGTTTGGGGTATACAGTGGTCATCAACCATGATTCCTAAGCTTGAGGAGTTTATGTTCCGGTGTGGGAAATCAGACAATCAATAAAGTTACAAACACGTGAAGAAATACACAAGCCAAAACATTTGTTTCGGTTTGTAATAAATGGCAAAAGAAAACACAACAAGATTACAGGTTAGAGAGTGGTTTGGGAAGGAGGGCTATTGGGAGGGGGTGAGCAAAAATTAGCCCTCCAAAATTCTAGTGGGGAAGCACCCCATGCCACAAGCACAAAGGTTTTAACTGGAGAAAGAGCTTGGCAAGTTTGAGAAATAATATCTTGGTGTGGTGAGGTATAGTAACCAGTGGGGAAAGAATTATCCCAGAGCTGGATTATGGTAAGGGGTTGGGATTTTATTCTAAAAGTGATGGGTAGCCCATAAAAGGTTTTAAGCAGAGGAGTGACATGAACATTTTTATTTAATTTTTAATGTGTTGATGAGAGAGATAGAGAGGAATATTCACTTGCTGTTCCACTTTTTTTTATACTCATTGATTGGTTATATGTGCCCTGGCCAGGGATTGAACCCACAGACTTGGTGTATTGAGATGATACTCTAACCAACTAAGCTAGACAGCCAGGGCTGTGTTGTGAACATTTTTAAAAGACCAGTGTGATCAATCTTAAAAATAACTGTTAGTGGCAGGACCAGCCATTATGTGCATTTAATAAAATAAAATGTGGAGGACATTTATCAGCATCACTGATAAAATAGTCTTGCTGAATATAATCAAGTCTTTAAATCTAATATCTAGTTTATAGGAACTACAGGAGATAGAGGGTCAAGTTCAAGGACATCATAAGGAAGCACTTGGAAAAATGCAGGTGAGATCACTGGCTAGTTTTCTTTTCAACAAATCAGTGGCATGAAATAAGGGAGGGTGGTACTTTAGACTAAAAGGGAGTTTAAAGATATCACAATCAGGTTTATGCAATATGTGGATCTTATTTGATTATGGTTCCGATAAACTACCCGTAAGACACATTTCAGGGACAACTGGAAACATTTTAAGGTGAAAACAGGATCTTAGGTAATAAAAAATAATTGTTTTAATTATTTTAGCTGTCTTAAGGCATTGTAGTTAAGAAAAAGAAAGTCCTTATTTTTTAGAGGTAAATATTGAAGAATTTAGGAGTAAAAACTCATGATGTTTGAAATTTGCTAATGACTTGCTTCTGATAGATAGAATAGAGCAAAGAGATGGAATGTCACCTCTGAGATTAGATTATAAAAGCCCCATGGCTTCCATTTTGCTGCCACTTTCTGTCTGGATCTTTCTTTTTGGCTCTTTCTCCCCATTCACTTGGATGAAACAAGAAGCCATGTCATCAGCTGCCCTAGGGAGAGAGCCCCTGGGCCAGGAAGGAAGGGTGCCCTGCCTACAGCCTGCAAGGACCTGAATCCTGCCAAGAGTCATGGGAATGAACTTGAAAACAGATCCCTCCCCAGTCAGCTGACAGATGACTGTAGCCTTGCTCTATATCCTGAATGCTCCTGTAAGAGACCCTGAAGGGGTCTCAGATCCAGCTAAGCCATACCTGGCCCCCTGTTCCATAGACACTGCTGTGAGACAAAATAAATGAGTGTTGTTTTAAGGTGCCAAATTTTGGAGTGGTTTGTTATGCAGCAATAGATAACTATAGGCAAATATTGATATGTTAGTAGATAAATGACTGATACAATACACCCTTATATATATAGATTTACTATAATTCTCTTAACTAATCTAGGATTAGGGGAAAAAGCTTTTGCTATTATAAACAATACTGCAATACACACATTAGTCTTGTCATATCTTTAGGAAAAGCTTCTTAAGGTACACTCTCACTTTTGAGAATTACTGAATTATCCTCCCCAAAGGTCATCAATTTATACTCCCATTCACAGTGCTTAAAAACATTGTAGAGGGGGAGAACACTTCTGCAAATATTGAGTATATTATTATCACTTTTTCTTCATCTGATAAGTCAAAAAAATTCTTCTGATGTCTCCATTTACAGTATATTTTATTATAAAATAAATTGGGCATTTTCATTTGGTTGTCATTTATTTTACATTTTCTAAAAACTACCTATTTGTGCCTTTTCACCATTTTTTCTTTATTAGCGTTTCACTCTCATTCTTTCTCTCTCTCTTTGTTTGCTTTAATTTTTTTCAGTAAACATTTTTAATAGGTTGCTCATGTTTATTAATAAGAATAGTTTCTTAATCTGGAAAATCTTTTATCTTTAGACCCTGTTTATGGTTTTGTTTATTCATTTTTTCATATATAAATTTTTTACTTTTACATAGTTAAATTGGCATTTTTCTTCTTTATATCTTCTGGGCTCATGTCAGTTCTAAAAAGATAATCTTACACCCTGGCTGGTGTAGCTCAGTGGATTGATCACAGGCCTGCGAACCAGACCTGTTCAATTCCCAGTCAGGGCACATGCCTGGGTTGCAGGCCAGTTCCCTGCAGGCCAACTCCCAGCAGGCGACGCACAAAAGGCAACCATACACTGATGTTTCTCTCCCTCTCTCCTTCCCCTCTAAAGGTAAATAAATATGTAAAAATCTTTAAAAATAAAAAGATAATCTTACTAACGATGTTGGAGGTGAGAAGGATGATGATGGTGATGATGTGGATTAAGGACGGACGGGAGGGAAGATGACGAACATTGACTTGATTTGCTGTGTGCCAGTCTCTGTTCCAAAAAGCCCTGTGCATATCATGCCATGTAATCCTTCAGTTACCATATGAGATAGATGCTGTTTGTACTCTGATTTACAAATGAGCAAACTGGGTTCTAGAGAAGTAAGCTATGCAGATTTTAGAAACTGTGCCAACAACCACCACAGACTTGCAAAGCCCATTTCTGCTCTGTCCAACCATGAGTTTAAGCCAACACAGAGCACTTGGGTCTTTGTGACCACAAAGTAAACTCTGCTTCTTGGGTACTAGGGATGATTAAAATGCTGTTTCATTACCAAGGAAACCTTTTATTGCATAGAAAATTGGAGTCATAAATGTTTTAGCATGCACAAGCAGAAAAAAAAGGAAGCTGTTGCTGAAAACCAGCTCCTATCTGAGAGACGAAATGGGCCTGGAACAGAAGTGTGTCCTCTCAGAATTGCTCACATCCTATACCAATTAAGTCTCTGGGAAAGCCAACAATGGCTTCCTGATGTGGAAATCACTTTGAAACACGTAGGCTGGTAGTTAAAGCCATTAGTCCCACTTGCGCTTCAAGGATAACTACAAAGAAAATATTTTGTAAATTGTGCAAGAAGTACGGGTTATTAGCCCAAAGTGATCAAGCAATTGCTTTTAACACTTTATTTCCTAAGCGGACTAATACCGGGGGGAGCTGGAAAACAAACCTCCCTTCAGACAACATAGGGCTTCTTAAAAGCTGCAGGTTTCTCTGCACCAGACAGCTACTGAGTGAAGAGCTTGGCTCTTTCCTTGGACAAAGAGTTTTTATTTCAGGGCCCAAGATCAAGGAGGTGCAAATGAGTCCAGCACCTCTTGTCCCGCCTTTCCAGGTTGAAACATGCTGGCTGCTCGGGGACATTGAGGAAGGCATTTCCAAAGGCTTCTCGGTCATATTCAAAGTTAAGCCACAAAGAGAAATGAAATAGGAAGAAAGTCTAAGTAAGTGGAAAGTGACTCCTTTCGTGACTTCTCAGGGGCCTGTGGTTTTTAACTGCCTGATTCTGAATACAATTGAGAATTTCTTTCTTTGTCTATTTACACAAGTGCAGCAAGTTTCTAATTTTCTCTTCTTTCTGTGTGGAAGCTTGCTGGTGTGCAAAGTCAGTGTGTCAGGAGGGAGGAGATGTCGGCTTTAGTCTTCCCATTACCCTTTAACTAATCTAGTGCTCTGGACACAGCTGCTTGGCATCTCACCTATGCTCAGTGGTGAAGACCCTGAGTTTGGGAGTCTGGCAGTCAGACTCTCTTGACCCTCAGTTTCCTTATCTTTAAAATGGAAATAAAAATAGTGGCTCCCCTTGACAGCTGTCATGAGGGTTCCAAAAGAGAACATGTGCAAAGCATTTAGGGCTCAGAGTGAATCGTCCCCTGTGGAGTGGCTATGACCTATTATGCAGTGTATTAGTCAATGTTCTTCAGAGAAACAGAACCAATAGGAGATATCTGTCTACAGATGATATAGATACAGACATAGGTATAAATATAGGTATAGACATTGTCATAGGTATAGATATACAGAATATATGTTACATATAGATATGGAATACATAATATACTATCTATCTAACTTTCTAGAGAGATTTATTTAAGGGACAGATTTAGCTTATGGCTCACATAATTTTGGAGCAAGCCTAAAGTCTGCTGGGTAGGAGGGCATACTGGAGGACCAGGAAAGAGCTGATGTTGCAGTCTGAGGGCATCTGGAGGAAGAATTCCTTCTTTCTCAGAGACTCAAGTATTTTTCTTCAAGGTCTTTACCTAATTGAATGAGGCCCACCCACAGTGTGGAGGGTAATCTGCTTTACTCAAAGTCTACTGATTCAAATGTTAATCACACCTGAAAAACACTTTCACAACAACATCTAGATTAGTGTTAGATTTAAACCTGGGTACTATGGTCTGGCCAAGTTGACACACAAAATTAACCATTATGCATAGGAAATGGTTAGTAAATACAGTTTTTATTATTCTGATGATGAAGTTATTAATGTTGGCCTACCTACCCTTTCAGGTACCTTCTAGTCCCAATGTCATCCTCGATTCACACTTCCATTCATATTTTGGAAAAGAGAAAGGACTGCAGTATTTTGTGAGCAAATGGAACCTTATGAGGGCTCACACATGAAGCTGAGTTTTATCACCTCTAGAACATGGAGTTGAGGTAAGACCTGAGCCAAAACCTTCATACCTTCCCCACAGTAGGCTTTCCCAAATTAAAGCACAGATTATACATGCATTTACTCATGTAGTACATGTATTTTCTAATAGCTGAGAGAGACTAAGTACTTACTATATGCCAGAGAGTATTCTAAATGTTTTCTATGTTATTAGCACACTGCGATCATGCAATATTGGTGTCATCATCATTCCTCATTTCATTGAAGAGGAAGGTGAACCTGAGAGTTGAGAGTCATGGCCAAGGTTACACAGCTAGGAAGTAGGAGGATGAAGACAAATCGTTCCATGTAGTTCCAGACCTGTGGGTACTGACTGTATACCCACCATAAGCAAAGGCTACGTGCCAGAGTGACAAGGTAAGGGAACCTGACACTGGCCTGAGACTCACTGCTGTGGGGGAAGAAGCACTTCAGAAAAGTGAGTCACTGTAGTGTGCATAAGGATCACTTGGGGAGCCCATTCAAAAGGCAGATTCTAGGGCCCCCCTAGAGTTACCGATTGAGGAAGCTTGGGGTATGTCCAGGGACCACACAGGACCCTCCCACAGTCTCCTTCCTTTGCCCCAGCTGTGCTGGGGCTCAGAAGGCTTCCAGATGTGTGCCCATCCAGTGGTATTGTGAAGCTGAGCCTGAAGCAGTAAACAAGCATCCTGGCTTATCAAGAAAGATGAAGAAATCACCATTACCAAGCATATCTAAGCAAGTTTCTGTATTTAATAATGGCCAATGTCCTAAGAGACTGTCATAAGGTAAAAGAGGCCCTATAAGCCTTGATGGCAGGTCAGAGACATCAGGCATAAGATACCCCAGATCATCACTTTAGTACCATGTGGGGGAGCTTTGTTCAGCAGAGACCTACCACCAATCAGGGATGAGAATAAGTCTACCAAGACATGATCTGCTTGGGGAGGAAAGGTAGCCAATCTCTTAGAGGAGAAGGGCCTTGGGCCTATTTCCTCAGTGGGCTTTTATTTGGTTTAATTTGCATAGGAATACAGGGCATATATATAAAGCTCATCAATCATTGTCAGGCAGAAATGATCAAACAACAGATAACATTCAAAGAACTATGAGGGCTTATTCTGAGTCAGGGTCAGATAATTAAAGGGCCATAAAACTTTGGGGAAACAAACTCATTTCATGCTTGGAGCCATATCATTTAAATTAAGGGCATTCTTAGAAAAGCAGGTTTCAGAGGATTTTATGCATTCTTTCTTAGGCCTGATTGTCCCTGGGGACTACCCATTATAGCACAGGGCCTCACCCATCTATGGCATTGTTTCAGGCTTAATTCTGGCAACAAAAGTAAGGCAACCACGAGATTAGGAGACTTTTTACAGATAGAATGAGGACTCAGGCCCTTGAAAAGCTGAGGGGTAAGGGCCCATCACCCCCTTTTTCTATAGCCCTCCAAGTCCTTTCCTGAGGGCCCCCTCATGACCATGCCTGTCTTAGGTCAACCCTCCCTTGAGGAATTTTACCCATCATTGGCTAACTAGTCATCCACCCAGGGCCAATCACAGTGAAGTAAAGGGGGCAGAAGCTGCATCCCTGCCAGGAGGATAACCTTTGTCTCCTTAGTGGCTTATGGTCCCAAGGTCTTTTTATTTAGCCTTAGCCATGGGGAGTTAGAGCTTCTGAAAGCAGGCAGGGTGGTTTCCAACAGTACCATAGGAATTTCATGTCCTAGGAAGTATATATAATAACAGAATCCTTGTCAAGTTCAAAGTCTGTGGACCAAGAAAGGAAGATATATATATGTAAGAACAGCATGCAAAATCCAATCAAGCAGTTTAACTGTTGCAGAATTTGGAATGCAGTAAAAAAAAGTGATATATGGAATTTTAATCTAGGAACGTGGGCTATTGGAACATCCTTCTTTTGAAGTTAAGGGTCATTGACATAAAGGCCAGTGCAGCCTATTAGAGATTGGGACAATCATATCAGCATCTGTCCAATATCTCTGGTCCTTAAATGTGTAGAAAAGTTATAGTAGAGAGAATACTGACCTCCCAAAGATGTCCACATCTAAACCTCCCAAACCTGCGAATATGTTACTTTACATTAAATTAAGGCTTTTATATAGGGGAATTATCCTGGGTTATCTGGTGATCCCAGTGCTTATCAGAAGGAGAAAGTGAGTCAAAGTCAGAAAAGGTGATGAGATGATGGAAGCAGAGACCAGGGAAGGAGAGTGAGATTTGAAGATACTACACTGCTGGCTTCAAAGACAGAAGAAGGAGCTGTCAGCCAAGGAAAACAGGCACCTTTGGAAGCTGGAAAAGGCACGGAAACAGATTCCCCCTTAGAGCCTCCTGAGGGAGGCCAGTAGGAACACAGCCCTACTGGTCCATTTAAGCTGGCTGGCACGCAGAACTGAAACATACAATATTTGGTTTGAGGTCCTTCGGTGCAGCAGCAATAGGAAATGGATGAATACAGAGTTGTGGAGCTAGAAGAAGCACCCTGGGGGTATGCTGTTCCCAAGCGTAAATATGACAGGAACCTCTGAGTCTACAGCTCCTGGGTGAGCACACAACCTTTATTCTGCCAAGAGTAAGACTTAAGCTATTAAAATGTTTAAGGACATCAGAACCATTGTATTAAAATTTGTTTGTTAAGGAATATATGAAAAAAATTTTAAACTTTTTTTTATTATTATTCAAGTACAGTTGTCTCCATTTGGAACATATGAAAAATTGATAGCTTACATAATCATTATGACTTTAAACATTTAAACTATTGTTAGAGTGTAGCTTATAATGCCAATTCAAAATGTGTCATTAAAAACTTCATTTAGATTTTCAATTTTAAATTAAGTTTTCACTTTGAAATATTTAGAAGAACTTGAAGTCTACTGATTTATGTAATATTTATATTTTTGTATTTACAAAGATCAAATACTTAGAAAGACTTCCTTAAGTTAGATAATTGAATTACTTAAAATAGAAATAAAATTCATGAAATGTATAAATACTGTACAAAATGTTAGAAGGACTTTAGGACCAGCAAGATGGCAGAGGAGTGAATGGAAGCCACACTAGCCTCCTCCAAGGACTAATCTGGAATTACAACTAAATTGTGGAGAATAACCGGAGCAAACAACAATAGTGAGAGAGAAGCTTTATAACTCCGAACAGACATAAGAATTAGCTTCAGCACTAACTGACTGCACCTGCACAACAGAATACAAGATGTGGTGATCAGAGTGACCCTCAGTCAACCAGCTGGATGGAAGGACACACCAAAGAATGACTCAACAATAATCAAAACCCAATTACAACCAGAGAGGCAACATAAATGGTATAAAGGACATGCCAAGAGTATCAAGATCATGAGATCAAGGTGACTGTGCTACTGCATCTCACAGGTCTCCTACCATAGAAGTTCACACCACAAACTCAGGGAGTCAAAAACAGATCAATTAAGAAGCTGAAACAAACAAGAAGAGTCTCACAAATAATGAGAAGACAAAGAAACAACCCTCAATTGAAAGGAGAAGAGGAATCCTCAAAAAAAAAATGCTAAATGATATAGAGGCAAGTCAACTATCAGACACTGAGTTCAAAATAATGGTTATATGGAAGCTCAATGAGCTCAGTGAGAATTATAGTTTTCTGAAACACTACAGAAAAACTATGAGAAACTCACTGCAAACTATATCAGCATGAAAAATGACATAGAAACTATCAACAAGAGCCAAGAGGGAATTTAGAATACAATTCCTGAATTGAAGAACACAGTACAAGGAATCAAAAGCAGGCTACAAGAAGCACACAATCAAATCAGTGAGCTGGAGGACAAGGTAGAAAAAAAAACCCAGAAAGCAAGAAAAGGAAAAAGGACTCAAAAAGAATGAAGAGGTATTAGGGAACTGCAGGATAACATGAAACATAATATCTGTATAATAAGGATACCAGAAGGAGAAGAAAAGGAGCAAGAGATAGAAAACCTGTTTGAAAAAGTAATGAAGGAAAACGTCCCTAATTTGATGAGAGAAAAGTCACACATGTTCAGGAAGCACAGAGGGTCCCAATCAAGAGGAACCCAAAGAGACCCACTGCAAGACACATCACACTTAAAATGGCAAAATTCAAACACAAAGAGAATCTTAAAAGCAGCAAGGGAGAAACAAGAAGTGACATACAAGGGAGCCGTGATAAGGCTAGCACCTAACTTCTTAACAGAAACAGTACAAGCCAGAAGGGAATGGCAAGAAATATTCCAAGTAATGAAAGGCAAAGGTCTGCAACTAAGACTACTCTATCAAGGAAGGTTCTCAATTAAAATGAAAGGTGAAATAAGGAGTTTCCCAGAAAAAGAAAGGCTGAAAGAATATATCTCCACCAAATCAGCACTGCAAGATATGCTAAAGGTACTGCTTTAAGGGGAAGAAGAAAAAGCGTGAGAGAGAGGGTACAAAGCAGGTAAAATGGCAATGAATAAATACCTATCAATAATAATCTTAAATGTCCATGGATTAGGTGCTCCTATCAAAGACTCAGCGTAGCTGAATGTATAAGAAAACATGACCTGCACATATGCTACCTACAAGACACACACCTCAGAACCAAAGACCTACACAGACTGAAAGTGAAGGGCTGGAAAAAATATTTTAAGCAAATGGGCAGGAAAAAATGCCAGAGTAGCAATACTTATATCAAACAAATAGACTTTAGAACAAAGGCCATAATAAGAGACACAGAAGGACACTTCATAATACTCAAGGGAAGACTCCATCAAGAAGACATAGATATTGTAAACATATATGCACACAACATAGGAGCACCCAAATATATAAGGAAAATCTTGGAGGACTTCAAGAAAGATATAGACAGCGACACAAATATAATAGAGGATTTTAACATCCCACTGTCAAAAATAAATAGATCTCCCAAACAAAATGTCAACAAAGATATTGTGGCATTGAACAATTTCCTAGATCAAATGGACTGAACTGATAAACATAGAAACTTTCACCACAAAGAAGTAAAATACACATTTTTTTCAGATGCACATGGACCATTTTCAAAGATACACCACATGACAGGACACAAAACAAGCCTTAATAAATTAAGAAAATTGAAATCATATCAAGTAGTTTCTCAGACCATGAGGGCCTGAAACTAGAAACCCACCTCAAGGAAGAAACTCAAAAACACTCAGTCTCATGGAGATTGAATAGCATGCTATTAAACAATTAATGGGTTAAGGATGAGATCAAGGAAAAAATCAAAACGTTTCTGGAAACAAGTGAAACTGAACACACAACAGTCCAAAACCTATAGGACACAGCAAAGGCAGTCTTCAGAGGGAAGTTCATAGCAATAAAGGTCTGCCTAAAAAAGACAGACACATTTCAAATAAACAACCCAACCCTACATCCATAAGAACTGAAGGAACAACAACAAAGAAAGCCCAGATAAAGTAGAAGGAAGGAAATAATCAAGATCAGAGCAGAATTTAAAAACATAGAGAATAAAAGTACAATTCTAAGGATCAATAAATCCAGGAGCTGGTTCTTTGAAAAACAATAAACAAAATCAACAAGCCTTTAAGCAGACTCATCAAGAAGAAAAAAGGAGAGGACCCAAATAAACAAAATCAGAAATGAAAGTGGAGAGATTATAACTGATAGCACAAAAATAAAAACAATTGTAAAAAAATTACTATGAAAAACTATATGCCAAAAAAATTTGACCACCTGGGTGAAATGGACAAATTTCTAGAAAAATATAATCTTCCAAAACTGAATAAAGAAGAAGCAGAAAGCCTGAACAGACCAATAACAGCTAATCAAAAAACTCACGACACACAAAAGCCCTGGACCAGATGGTTTCACAGGAGAATTTTACAAAGCATTTAAGGATGAGCTAACCTCTTCTCCGCCAACTATTCCAAAAAATCCAAGAAGAGGGAGGATTCAAAAACTCTTCTTATGAGGCCAGCATCATCCTAATCTCAAAACCAGATAAAAATATAACAAAGAAAGAAAAGTACAGGCGAATTTTGCTGATGAACATAGATGCTAAAATCTTCAAGAAAATATTGACAAACCACATCCAGTAATACATTAAGAAGATCATACACCATGAGCAAGTGGGATTCATCCAGAGATGCAAGTATGGTACAGTACTTGCAAGTCAATAAACATAAAATATCACATAAGCAAAAGGAAAGACAAAAATCATATGATCATATCAATAGATGTAGAAAAAGCATTTGACAAGATACAGCACCCATTAATAATAAAAACACTCAGCAAAGTGGGAGTAGAGGAAGCATACCTCAACATAATAAAGGCCATATATGAGAAACCTACAGCCAACATCATACTCAATGGACAAAAACTGAAAGTTTTCCCACTAAAATCAGGAACAAGACAAGGATGTCCACTTTCACCACTCCTGCTGAATGTAGTATTGGAAGTCCTAGGTACAGCAATCAGACAAGGAAAAGAAATAAAAGGCATCTAAATTGGAAAGGAGGAAGCAGAACTGTCATTGTTTGCGGATGACATGATAGTGTACATGGAAAATTCTATAGACTCCACCCCAAAACTGCTCGACCTAATGAATGCATTTGGCAAAATAGTAGAATACAAAGTCAATATTCAGAAATTGAAGGCATTTTATATACAGCAACAATAAAATATGAGAATCAGAAATCAGGAAAAAAATCCCGTTTGCTATAGCAACAAGAAAAATAAAATACCTAGGAATAAACCTTAAGAAGGTAAAAGACCTGTACTCACAAAAGTACACAACACTGAAGAGAGAAATTAAGAAAGACACAAACAAATGGAAACATGTACTGCGTGCATGATTTGGAAGAATTAACATTATCAAAATGTCCATACTACCCAAAGGAATTTATAGATTGAATGCAAACCCTATGAAAATACCAGTGACATATTTTAGATATAGAAAAAATGTTTCAAAAATTTATATGGAACCATAATGACCCCAAATAACCACAATAATTTTGAGAAAGAAGAACAAAATAGGAGGGATCACAATACCTGACATCAAACTATTCTTTAAGGCCACGGTAATCAAAAGAGTCTGGTACTAGCATAAGAACAGACACATATATCTATGGAAAATAATAGAAAGCCCAGAAATAAATCCAAGTCTCCGTGGTGAATTAATATTCAATAAAGAGGGCGGAAGCATAAAATGGAGTAAAAATAGCCTCTTCAACAAATGATGTTGGGAGGTCTGGACACACACATGCAAATCATGAAACTTGACCATCAACTTATACTATACCCAAAAATAAAACCAAGATGGATAAAAGATTTAAATATAAGCTGTGACACCATTGAAATCCTAGAGGAGAGCAGGCAGGAAAATCTCAGATATTTCACACAGCAACATTTTTACTGATACGTCCCCTAGAGCAAGGGGCATAAAAGAAAGAGTAAACAAATGGGACTTCATCAAAATAAAAAGCTTCTGCACAGCTGAAAAAAAAATCAGCAAAATAAAAAGGGAACCCACCATGTGGAAAAATATATTTGCAAATGATAACTTAGACAACAATTTGATCTCTAAAATACACAAAGAATTCACACAACTCCACTCCAAGAAGACAAACAACCCAATTAAAAAATGGGCAAAGGACTTGAACAAACACTTCTACAATGGGCAGAGGACCCAGAGACATATGAAAGGATGCTTACCATCACTAGTCATCAGAGAGATGCAAATTAAAACCACAATGAGATACCACTTCACACCAGTGAGAATGGTCATCATAAACAAATCAACAAACAAGTGCTGACAAGGTTGTGGAGAAAAGGGAATCCTACCACACTGTTGATGGGAATGCAGACTGGTGCAGCCACTGTGGAAAACAGTATGGGATTTCCTCAGAAAACTAAAAATGGAATTGCCTTTTGACCCAGCAATTCCACTGCTGGGATTATACCATAAGAATCCTGAAACACCAATTCAAAAGAACCTCTGTACTCCAATGTTCATAGCAGCACAATTTACAATAGCCAAGTGTTGGAAGAAACCTAGGTGCCCACCAGTAAATGAATGAATAAAGAAACCATGGTACATTTACACAATGGAATTCTATGCAGCAGAAAGAATGAAGGAGCTCCTACCCTTTACAACTGCATAGATAGAACTGGAGAGCTTTATGCTAAGTGAAATAAGCCAAGGGATGAAAGACAAATACCATATAATCTCCCCTTTAAGTGGAACCTAATCAACAAAATAAACAAGCAAGCAAAATACTACCAGAGACATTGAAATTAAGAACAACCTGACAGTACCAGAGGGGAGGTGGGAGGGGATAACAAGGGGAAAAGGGGGAAGGGTCGTCAAGGAACTTGTACAAAGGACATGTGGACAAAGTCAAAGGGGGGTAGGAACAAGGGAGGTGGGGCAGGGGAGAGTAGTGGGGACAAAATGGAGATAACTGTACCTGAACAACAATACAAAAATCAAGGTAAAAAATATTAGAAGGCTTTTAATTGACTAAGTCATAAATGAGCAAACATTATTGACAACTTTTTAAAAAGCAATTGCTAAAAACTAGGCTGATGAGTAAAGTAATAGGATTTATAAGGCCAACCACAGAGCTTAAGAACTAGGATTTTGTATTTGCAAATGTAATGAATTGAATATTAGTTGCCTTCTACAAACACCCTCCTCAGCTGCACTGCCACTCATACCAATAGGTGAGGTGTTTGATCCCGAGTCCTGACAAAGTGATGGCCATACTGGTTACATAGAAAGTGTCCAACCCAGGCTGGTGTAGCTCAGTGGCTTGAGCACAGGCCTGCAAACCACACGATCACGGTTCGATTCCCAGTCAGGGCACATGCCTGGGTTGCAGGCCAGTTCCCAGCAGGGGACTCACAAGAGGCAACTATACGTTGATATTTCTCTCCCTCTCTCCTCCCCTTCCCCTCTAAAGATAAATTTAAAAAGAAAAAGAAAGTGTCCATTTCTGTGCAAAGTTACATTTTGTCCTCTTTCCCATTGTAACGAGATGCCCCTCTGCTTAGAACTTTGAATATTTGTTCCTTTTGTTCTTATTGGATATCATTGGGAGTAATAACATAAAACTAGCTGGCTGAGTCACCTGCTGAGCAAACAAAACATGTGCCTAGGACTGCAGCAAAGATGGTCTTCAGGGGTTTTTTTTGCAGGGGAGATTGATGTTTAATATTTAAAAAATAGTCTTCATGGAAAATCCCCTAAATTCATGGTCTGGAGTTATTTTTCATTTTGAGGTACATATCCAAGAGGAGTAGCATAACCTTTCCAGGGTCTGGGACTTCCAAAGGTCCTTGCAAAATCACCTCTAAAATAAGAAGAAAATACAAAGAACAAATTGATAGTTGCCAGATGGGAAGGGGTTGGGGGCTGGGTGGAAAAGGTGAAAGGAATTAAGAAGCACAAATTGCAAGTTATAAATTAGTCACAGGGATGTAAAGTACAGCAGAGGGAATATAGTCAATAACATTATAATAACTCTATAGCTACTAGATTTATCAGAGTGATCACTTCGTAAATTATATAACTGTCTAATCACTGGGTTGTACACCTGAATCTAATATAATATTGTATGTCAACTGTAGTTAAAAAATAATTTTTAAAACAGGAAATTCTGAGCAGTGCTACAACTGGAGTTGTGCTCAGGGAAATAAGCCAAACATTGTTTGCTTCCACTTATATGAGGAACCCAGAGCAGTCAAACTCACAGACAGAAAATCAAGTAGTGGTTGCCAGGAGCTGAGGGCATGGGGCAAATGGGGAATTAGTGTTAAGGACACAGAGTTTCTGTTTTGCAAGAGGGACAGTTCTGAGGATGGATGGTGGTGACAGTCACACAGTAATGTGAATGCACTTAATGCCACTAAACTGTGTACTTTAAAATGGTTAAGATATTACATTTTATGCATATTTTACCATAATAAAAATAAAACAAAATAAGCAGCAAAATCCTGCAGGCTTACCAGTACAATGGACCAGACTTGAGACTAAAATGACAGAGCAGGACCTCTTGTGCCATCTGTTGGTGACAGGTAGAATCTTCCAAGCCCACTGCGGTCGGTGGCAGGCTTTTATGGGGACCCACAGCTTTGTTGTGGGCTATGGAAGTTTATAAAGGAACTTCTTACCACCTTATTTAAAACATAGTCAGCCAAGTCACAGGGCATGCCCGAATTCCTGTTCCTGCTTAATTTCTTCCTCTAAGACTTATCATGCAACACACTAGGTGTTTGCAACACACTCTTTATTCCTTCTGTATTCATCAGAAGAGAAAGACAGATCAGCGCACTAAGGCAAAGGGAACAACGGCACAGGTGAATGCTTTTGAGCATGCAAGGTGTTGGTGCTCAGGGAATGGCTTGACTTGCCAGTATAGGGATGGCCACTGTGGAAGACACAGTCAGATTTATGACAAGAAGAGCATCGAAGAGTGTGACGTCGGGTCGGTCAAAAAGTTCATTTAGTTTTCTCTGTAAATAACACACATTTATTTCATTTTTACCAATAACTTTATTAATTTGGATGTTTTGATTATGCCAGCTATTTTCCATTACTGGCTTCTAGTGGGTAGAAGCCAGGAGTGCTGCTAAACATCTTCCAATGCATAAGACAGCCCCTACGACAAAGAATTATTTGGCTAAAATGTCACTAGTACCAAGAAACTTTGCAAACCACTTTTGACACATTCAATTAATCACAGTACCTTCTCCATACACTGCACAAGTCTTTTTTTCACTTCAGTTGCATTTTTACCTTTTTGAAAAAAAGCATAATACACTGAAAATAATGCACATTTTCTTCCATTTTTAATGTCAAAATGGCTGCATAAAAATTCAGTAATTTTGATGTTTTTTAAAAATGCACACCGATATGGCAGCTGTCACAATAGAACCTAACAAAATTGTTTTGAATGAAGTGAAAGACCACTACTAGAGCCATTTTATGGGAAAAAATTAAATGAACTTTTTGGCCAACCCAATACTTGTTTATTTGCTAATTTTTCTCTTGCCTGTCACCACTACAATGTAGGCTCCAAGTGGCAGAGATTTTTGGTAGGTTTTGTTCACTGCTTGTGGCAGAAGCAGCTGTCCATAGTCAACCTTCCCTCCTTCCTCCCAGGACAGAAGCCCCACCTCCGCTTGTCAGTGGCGGGGTACATGGTTTCCAGCCTCTCTTGCAACAACATGAGCTTATGCATCTAAGCAGTTGCCAATAAATTGTGAACAAAAGTTATTCTTTAACTTCCAGGTCTTGTCTCAGAATGATTGTCCCCTTTCTGCAGGCTAGACACAGACACGGTGAGGAGGAGCTGTATAAGAACAATGCCTTTGACAATGGCCAAGCCACAAAACAGAAGGAGCCTGAGTCCTCTGATGCCATGCCGAACAGAGTCACCTACCAGGCCCAACTGCCTGTTAACCTCAGCACAGCGGTCAAGAGAGGAATAAATGCTCATCTTATTTCGGGGTCTCGATGTCATAGCCTCTGTTATGAAGTGCATTGTCTTTTGAGGTTTTATACGTTGGAGCCCTAACTCCTGATGTGACTGTATCTGGAGCTAGGACTCATAAGGGGGTTAGGGTTAAAAGAGGTCATATGGATGGGACCCTAACTGAATAGGATAGGGTCTTTAGAAGAGGACGAGACAGCAGACCTCTCTGTCTCTCTCCCTCCCTCTCCTTCCTTACACTGGGGAAAGGCCATGTGGGGACACAGAAAGAAGAAGACTGTATACAAGCAGCAAAGAGAAGCCTCACCAGAAACCACCCATAGCAGCACCTTGATCTTGAACTTCTAGCCTGTGAGAAAATAGATTTCTGTAGCCTAAGCCACCCAGTCTGTGGCATTTTGATACGATAGCCCTGGAGGGTGGCCTTCTAGTCCATACCCTAGTACACTGCTGTACCTCCAGTGCCCAGAACAGAACTTGGGAAGTGGTAGAGATAGGATACTTATTATTTGGATAAGTAAATGTATAAGTAGGATACAAACTCAATATTTAATTTGTACAGTGCTATAAAAATTAAAGAATTCATGGATTCTAGCAGATTCTACCTGTCCACTCACCCACCTACCCAGTCACCTTTCCATCACCTTGTTTGTATTTGGAAGCAAAGTGAAACCTCATCTTGGGCTCGGATCAGGCAGTGCCTTCTCTCCCACAACCCACCCTGAACCTATCTGTTGTTAGTGCCTGTTCATTCTGCCACCCGTATCACTGTAACTGTCTACCTTTACAATGGTCACAGCTCTAGCCCAGATTCTGTGATCTCTTGTTTGCTCTGATAACTGTTCCCAAAGCATTCCCTCCCCAGTCTCTGTACCTGAACCTGCTGAAGAGACTTCTACTAGCCTCTTTCAAATCCACTTGCCTTCTTTCCTAGTATCTGATCCCTCGCTGTATGCAGTTTGACAGTGCACCCTGTGAAACAACCCCATTTCCCCAATGCCCAGCAGCCTGGGTGCAGCCACGTGACTAAATTCTGGCTAAGGAGCTATAAGTGGAATCTGTTGGGTGAGGTTTCTAGAAAACTCTTAAAAAGGATAGAGATCTCGGACCAGCCACTTTTTATACTTCCACTCACTCCATTTTTCTTGTGACCTGGAATTTGGTAGCAATTGCTGGAGCTCTAGCAGCCGCATTGAAATATAGAAGACTGAGAAGTAGAGAAAAAAAACCTCTGTCCCTGGAGATTTTGTGGAGCTGTCACACCGCCCCTGGATTGCCTCTCTCTAGGTTTATTTTACTTACCAGTGAAATACACTTTTCAGTGTGAAAGCCGTTGCAGTTGGTCTGTGTAATCAGCAGTTGAACACAGTTCCTAATCCTCACAGAACCCAGGCCTTAACAGCTGTCAGCTTACACTTGTTAAAAATACACATTTTGAGGGCAGCTCTTTTGCCACCACTGGTGCAAGGCTCAAAGGGTCTTCAGAGAACACTTAATCCTGCAGGATGTGTGGGAGGACTACCAACAGCCTCATTTTACAGATGAAGAAACCAAGGCTTGGATCATTCAGTTAGCAGATACTAGAGAAAGGAGGAGAACCCAGGTTTCAGATGATGTTGAGGAGTGACAAGGGATGGGACTGGGACTGTGGTGTGAGCTACGGGACTTGAAAATTTCATACATGCACATATACACATGCGCATATGTACAAGTGCTCACATGTGCATGTATGTGCATGCATGCAAACACACATATACAATTAGAGTCTAGAGTGGACATCTGCTGCTTTTGCTTGTCTTCATACCATCTAACCCTTCTCTGATAGCAAAACCCTTCTCTTCTGGAAAATGTCTTTTTTCTAACTGAAGCTGTCAATCACTGGACATGTGATCCCACCCTCCCTGGACTATGTAAGGGGTCCAGAAGTGGCCTTGTAACTCAGCCAGACAGAGTTCTTTGGGGACTGCCACACAGTCACTGTACAGGAATATGGGCCTATTTACATCTCAAAGGCTCTGCCTCCTTATCTATACAATGATGTAAATCTACACTCTTCTTGGCAGCTGTGAGGATGAGCTAAAACAACTCAGTAAAGAGCCTGGTATATGGTGAATATCCACTTAGTACTAGACTTCTTTGGAAATATCTCATTCCTCTGGACACCATCAGTCTACAGCGTATAAACTACTGTTACAAAAAATTAACAATTAGGCTCCCAAATCCCACTTAAATCTGGTTTGCTAGCTCATTTGCTCCCTGTCACACAGACAAGAGATTTATATCCCTGATTTTCAGAAGAAACACTTCAACTGATTTCAGTGATAAAAAGACAGATTTGGGGACGGTTCCCATCCCTCATCTGTCTCTAAAACAGCAACTGTAATGGATGGGGTTAAGAACATCTGCATTTCTTTTCAATCTGGCAATCTTAAACACTAGAGGCATTTTTATTCCATCATGAATCCAGAAAGCATGTGCAACAGAAATGTTTGAATGTGGTCATGGTATTTATTCATAGCATATTTTCACAATGTGTTAATAGTGGAGAATAGCACATATTCATACGCTGAGTATAACGTCTCCTGGAGCACTCTGGAGTTTTGGGGGTTGGAGAACACTGCCTGTTTTCTCTGATCTCTTTGGTGTTTAGACGTGGGCAGGATTCCTCCAGGCAAGTGTCTGCCAGGGAGCATTGGCAATGACTTCCCTCCGACCGGGTTGGGAAGGGCAGAAAGACCGGGGCTTTGGCACTTCCACTTTGGAAAGAAGGAACAGTGGTGTGATGGATGATCAGAAAGACTCAGGTATCTTGCACTCCAGAGTTCATTTCTTGTCACAAATGACAGTTCCTGCAGCAGCCATGAAAACTGGCAGGGTCTCAGGCTCACAGCCTGAAGACAAGTCACATCACTGGCAGAGGCAAGCCAGAGGCAACGACTAAGAGCCTGGTTCTGAACTTCTCCGGGCCTTCTGGGGTGGCTGAAGGTTGCCCCCATCCTGTGCATCCTCTGTCTTGGAACAGGTAAACTTGTACATCATTTCAGAATATCTTGGCAAAACGTTGAGAGGACCTCCCTTTCTCAAGGTCACTGTGTAATGAGGTTGCTTGTGGAGCCCTCCATTTACCCACAGGAGGACCGAGGCTCCATGAACGGAAGCAAAGCGTATTAATAACAATAACAACAAAAAGAACAGAGTACAGCACTTTCCCCAAAAAGGCATGTCCCAAAATAAGGGTAAACAGCTGGTCTTACTTTATCCAAATGATTATGTCCATTGGAAAACGTACTTCATTCCTCCCTTTTATTAAATGTGTTTACGTTTCTGCAACTGATGATCACTTAAATATTAGCACCAAGGCAGAAATTGTGTTCCCAGAGATCACATGAAACTGAAATAGACACCTAGTGTAATGAATAGCTGGTATAACCTGTGACATCACTAAATTCTTTCTTGGCTAATGATGCTTCCATAGAAATGTCAAAAATACCCCTGTAGCACCATGATGATGACTAGATTGTTTAAAAAAAACAAATTAAAATTAACAATAAAACATTTACAGATAGAAGGTAAACAATAGTGTACCGTGATAATGAAGGATCACTTTTGTCATAATACTACATATAATGTAGAGTACGTAAAATGCAGTGGTCTGACTGCAAGAGACAAAATAATGCAAAGGGCAGTCATAATAGAATCATTTTACGTACAAAAATATTACATACATCACAATAAATAATTCAAACATAAATATTAAACTTTACATCATTAGGATATTCCACAGATATACACACACATACACAGATATATATGTGTGTGCATATGTGTATATATGCATTTGTATGTACACACACACAAGCATACATGGCCACACACACATGCACACACACGCCCGAATTTAGGTGGAGGTATTGCATTACGATCCTTCATCCATCCCATCGTGACTTCCTCTTCAGAGCACCTGAAAACAAATAAACCAACCAGGAAAGGTAAATCTTCTTTCTTAAATGCCATGTCAAGAGTAGGTAATCCATACATTTTTACATATAGAATGTAAAAACAATTCATTATTTTCTTTAGATTTTAAAACTAATGAACGTCTGCTATCAGAAACATGAAACATGAAATATTTCAGGACAGCATAAAGAATGGAAAAATCACTAGCTTGAAATTCCCACATAAGATAACCCTCTTTGAATATCAGTATATTTTCTTCTAGCCTTTTTTCTATACATACATGTAAATATTATGTAAAACACATACACAACTTTATTTACTAGATATAAAATATATAAAATACACATATAATGGGGATCTCTAGTGGGTACTTTCTGGCTTTGCCTGCCTTTGTCCCATCTCCCCATTTCTGATAACAAACACCTTCTCGTGCTTTGGGAATATGTCTCTTTCAAATGGAGCTGTCAGTTACTCAGCTCTAGGTGCGTACATGATCTCCACCTCCTAGACATTATAATTGGGTCAGAAGTGGCCAAGTGACTCAGTCAGAGCCAGAGTTCTTGTGCAGAATGGATGCTGCGGGTGGGCATTTCCTTGGGACCAAGAGCTGTAAGGATGATGTAAGCCTAGAGCTGCCAGAGGCCATGGTGTGGGGGAGATGATCTGCTTGAGAATGAAGCCACTTCAGAGATGAGCATTGCTGACTGATGGAGAAAGGGTCTGATGAATTTGTCTGAGCCTCTGAACTCAGCCATGCCTGAGGTTAGACCACCACTTGGATAGCTTAGTTATTTAAGACAATAAGTTTCCTTTTTTCTTTTGCCTCTCTCAATGAAAATAATCCTAACTTAAGACCATCACTTTGAATAAGATGTTTAATTAAACACTGAAATACTGATTTACAAATGTCAACTAGGAATTCCTGTGTCAGGATCTCGAAAGTTTTATAGGGTAATGGGCTGCTGGAAACCCGAGGACAGCTGTAGTGGGTGGTCGTACGGGTAGGCTGAGTTCATCTCTTGCAGCTGAAGGCACTGGGATGAGAAACAGAGCGACTGATTCTGTCCTCTGACCAGCAGAGGAAGCACTTGCTGGCATAATGTAGTTAGACCAGGAATCGTCAAATTTTAACATGTATGACTCTCCGGGGGACTTGTTAAAATGCAAATTCTGTTTTCATAGGTCTAGGGTGACTCCTAAGACTCTGCATTTTTAACAAGTTCCCATTGTGCATTGAAAGTGTGTGCAACAGTGTAGTAATGAGAGCTGTGGCTTTCGTACAGAACACGCCTGGGTTCTGTCAAAGGACCTCACTGTGCCCACAGGCAGGCTACTTAACTGCTGTGGGGCCCAGCTTCCATCTGTAACACGAGGATCACAGCCCCATTATTGTGGCTTTCTTGTGAGGATTCAATGAAATAAGGCCTAGTGTTCAGGCACAAAGAAAGTGTTTAGCATGGTGCCTGACACACAGGGTGCAGTGAACACTCTTCATATTATTATTACTATGTTCCTAGGCAGTATTTCACAAAGGTTGATCTGAGTCATCTGCATCAGAATTCCTTGCACTACAAATACAGATTCCTGAATCTACAGGAGACCCAATGAAACAGGATTTTTAATAAGTGCTGCGGAGAAATCTGATGCAGGAAGCCTGGGGACCTCAAGGGTGGAGAGCAGATGAGCAGGAGAGAAAAAAGGTGGAATAACATCCAGATGCTTCATAGTCACCTGTCTGGGGGCAACAGACCTGATCACGTTTGTTAATCATTAGGCCACAGAAAGAATGAGATAGAAAGTTAGAAATGTAGAGAGAAAGAAGGACAGAACGAGAGAGAAGGAAGGAAGGAAGGGAGGGAGGGAGGGAGGGAGGAAGGAAGGACAGAGAGAAAGGGAGAGAGGGAAGAAGTGGGGNCAATGAAACAGGACCTCTGGAGATGGATCCCAGTAAGCAGCATTTTTAATAAGCGCTGCGGAGAAATCTGATGCAGGAAGCCTGGGGACCTCAAGGGTGGAGAGCAGATGAGCAGGAGAGAAAAAGGTGGAATAACGCCGAGATGCTTCATAGTCACCTGTCTGGGGGCAACAGACCTGATCACGTTTGTTAATCATTAGGCCACAGAAAGAATGAGATAGAAAGTTAGAAATGTAGAGAGAAAGAAGGACAGAACGAGAGAGAAGGAAGGAAGGAAGGGAGGGAGGGAGGGAGGGAGGGAGGGAGGGAGGGAGGAAGGAAGGACAGAGAGAAAGGGAGAGAGGGAAGAAGTGGTGAGAGAGAGACAGAAAAGAGGCCCTGACTGGTGTGGCTCAGTGGGTTGGGCACCATCTTGCAAAGCAAAAGGTCACCAGTTGAATTCCTGGTCAGGGCACATGCCTGGGCTGAGGGTTTGGTCTGGGTGTGTGTGAGAGGCAACTGATCAGTTTCTCTCTTACACTGATGTTTCTCTCCCTCCCTACCTTCCCCCTTCCCCTCTCTCTAAGAATAAATAAATTTTAAAAAATCTTAAAGAGGAAGGAAGGAAGAAAGGAAGGAAGGAAGGAAGGAGAGAAAGAAAGAATGAAAGAAAAATGAACTTACCTTAACTATAAAACTCGAACCTCCAGGCCCGTACCCGAGGATGGAGTACATTTTCCACAGTAACCACCACATGTCCCTACAACTCGGGTACCATCCTGCAAGGAGATGCATGATCTTAGACTTCCTGTTTGGCTAGTGTTTCCAGGATTTGCACTGGCTTTTCAGAAAATCAGTTTTGAGCACAGCAGAGGCAGGCCTTTGGAATGAAAGCAAAGCCCAGTACGCTCACTGCGGTGCAAAGCAGGGTTGGTGACCACTGGGCTCAATCCAGCCAGCCACCCACTTTTGCACGGCCCACATGTCAAGAATAATGTTCACATTTTTAAATGGTTGAGAGGAAGCAAAGCAAAAATAATACTTCCTGACATGTGACGATTTTGTGAAATTCAAGTGTCACCGTCCATTGCGTTAGATTGGGACATAGCCATGTTCATGCATTTGCCTAATGTCTACGGCTGCTAGCACGCCATGACGGCAGGCCCGAGTGCCTGCGGCGGCTCTCTTGCTTCACACACTACACGGCACGTAGAATGTCACAGTGGCGCTCTTTCAAGGTGACCCTGTTTTAAGTGCCATATGGATTGCTGTATCATAGCATTTTGCTTAACTTTTCTTTATTACCAGTGTATAGCATCATGCCAAACAAGAAGAGAAAAGTGGACTCTGAATGTTAGACTTTTAAGGTACAGTGATGTGTGCCTATGTTATAAATCGAGAGCGCAAAGCATTGCAGTTATCACGCAGTGACATCACAGCTGTGCTAGAAGAATAGACCCTACACCGACATTGCCATGCAGGCTTGGCCACCGTATTCCCAACTCACAGGAAAGTTATGGTCAGAAGCCCAGAAAATTTAAAAAGGAGTATCTCAGCATAGGATAACTTCTTCACAAAAATAAAAATGAGTAAAAGTAAAAGATGAAATGAGTAAGTTTCCAGGTGGCTCATCTGTTAGCCCAGCAACAAGAAACAGTTACCACGGTGAGTTAATGAAGCCTTGTTTCATTGCAGCAGCTGAAGAGATGTGTCCAGAGAAAACAAACCCATTTAAGACTGCCATCCTTTTGGCGAGGACAGCTACTCAAAACGTTAACACTGGCATTGGCAGCAACATTAATGAATCAATTTAAAAAGGAGGCACATAATTGTGAGTAATTTTCTTTGGCTCTTCACGAACTGGCACGTTACTGATACTTTTCAGTTGTTCATTGGACCAGCTGGTGCCAAACAGGATGCGACCAAAGAATACGCCTCTATGAAGAGTCCATGTGGAACAAATTCAGGTGAGAAAATTTCAAAGAGGTTGAGAAAACACAAGTGCAGAACAACTAAGTGGAATCTGTAAGATGGGTTGACAATGATGGTGGGGGGAAACCTCTGGGAGCAGAAAGAGCGTTAGTCAGCCAAATCTACAAAGCTTGTGAAATGTCACACGTTCAAAGCTTATTCATCATGTCATCCAGCAGCTGGTGCTCTGTGGAAAATGTTCCAGTCTCTGAGGGGTGCAGAATCAGCAGTGCCCCGGGGGAACTCCTTCGCTCTCATGAACTTAATTAACCATCACTGGTTTTGTAAACTTTTCATTAGATCTAGAAGCTGAACACCCTGACTTGTCCCACTATAAGCAGTTTGATGACTTAGCAGTGATTACATTTTACTGTGAGTTTTTGAGCTCAGTGCTGGGATTACAATTTTTCTGAATGAGAACTGCACTCAATCACTGTGACTGAACCCTTAATGGCTTTGGACATTAGCTCTTGCTGCGGACTCGATAGCATTTCTTAATGAATTGACTCTAAAATTACAAGGCAAAACTGCCACTTACAGGCCAAACTCATACTGTGATAAAGTCACTTCAATAACAGCTAACATTCTTGAATCATAAGTAATAGTGAGCCGTTTTAAAGATAAGACGAGAAGCTACATCTCCATCCCACACAAATTCGTGGTGGAGGTGTTTTCCAAGCATGAACTGTGGTTCTAGCAGTATTTTTCTGTACTTTGGTGTAAGTGCAATGAAGATTTTCAAACTTCAGAAATCAATTTAATGAGCCCTTGCTGGTGTGGCTCAGTGGATTGAGTGTGGGCTTCGAACCAAAGGATCGCTGGTTCGATTCCCAGTCAGGGCACATGCCTGGGTTGCAGGCCGATCCCCAGTGGGGGCCATGTGAGGGGCAACCACACATTGATGTTTCTCTCCCTCTCTTTCTCCTTCCCTTTCCCGCTCTCTCAAAATAAAGAAAAGAAATAAAATATTTAAAAATTCAGTTTAATGAGGTAATTGAGGAGCTTTATCTCATCTTCAATTGCAACTGATTGATCCATAACGTTAACGTGTTAACAAATGTCAACAGAAACATCTTATAGAATTCTGTGCTTGCTAAGCATAAATATGATCAATTAAAATTCTATAATTGTTGGCAATGCTTATTTGTGTTAAAAATATTTATATAAAGATAAAAATCACACTTCAAATCAGCATTTATAGGTAAACACTTATAATCAACTTTGATAATAGAGAACACTAATTAAGCCAAATGTTATCTTCTCAATATTCTATTGTTCTCATTGGTAGATCTATATTAAAAATATACTCAATTATTATTATTTTAAATTCAACCAATAAAAATTTTGTGCACATTTAACTCTTGTGATACAAATACATATATAATATCACTGATTTTTGCCTGTTGGCCGGCAAAGTCTAAAATATTTACTCTCTGGTCCTTCACAGAAAAAATTTTCCACCCCTTGATTTAAAGTATTTTGTGGATCCTCCCTCTGCCCCACTCATCTCTGAATGTCTTCGGGTTGTTTCTCTGACATGCCCCTCAGCACACAGGGCCTGTGCTCACGGCATTCCCGTACCTGGAATTCTCTCCCTCTCTCTCTCTGCACGCACTGGACCATCCTGCCTTCTGACTGGTAGATTCTTCAAAACCCAAGCCAGAGGCCACGTCCTCTGAGATACCTTCCTGACCCAGTTACCTGCCGCACAGCATCCTGTAAAGCTGGGTGATTCTTTCTTTCTATCTGTCTTCCCGCTAGAGCGGAAGCCCCACGATGGCAAGGCAATGTCTTGTTAAAATCTAAGAGTCTCCAGAACAATATACAGGCTGGGGCAAAAGCAGGCTTATGGTTTTTCATATTGGAAGATAATAAAAAATTAATAAATAATAATAGAAGAATAAATTCTGTGTTTCATATACTTGCAACTGTAAACACACATTTGCCTATCCTGTATGGGTCAGAGTAATACGAAATACACGTTTAGTGTATTTAGATGAATGAATGAAAGAGGCTGAACCTCAAGCTGAAGTACACTCTTCTTTTTGATCTGCGATTCAGATTGCTCTGCTAATTAGTTCTCCTAACTCTGTACCACGAGATGAGAGCTTCTTTTTTAATTGTGGCATCACATCGCGTTGTGTAAACTTACCCCACCCTGCTAGGGCCCCCACCCCACCCCTCCGCCCGCCCTGAACAGTGTCTGGCATCTCAGACATTCCCCTAGTCCACTCGGGAGACCACACTGTGGTGGGCGGGACCTGCGCCTGCACTTCGGGATGTCTCTGGGCTACATGCACAGAACTGGGTCAAAAGGCATGAAGATCTGGTTCTTTTCGATAATCTAGGAAAGTCTCTTGCAAATAAGAGATTATCTTATTTTAAAAACTGTCACTTTAACAAATAAAGAGAACAAAGTAGTTTCTCTCTCTCTTTGATTTGCATGCATTGGGTTTGTCGGAGGGCTCTATCGCCCTCCTGGTCCCGGAGGTAAGGGCCCCTGTGAGTGCTGCAGGTGGTCTCACCCCACCAGCCAGCTCTGACCCCAGGCCAAGCTTCTCCCCAGGCTGAAGTAGTGGGCTGGTGGTCTTAAGGATGCCAATACGTTATGAATGACTTCCGTTGCATCAGAGCTTATGTTTCACCTATACTCTCTCCTGCCCTGCAGTGAGGTAACAGTCAGATGGCTGGTGGTACGCCTTTAAATGACCTTTAAGCCTCAGTTTCCTGTGGCACCTGTCAGTGGGGATAACATCAGTCTCCCCGGACAGGTTAGGTATAAATCAACGAATGCATGTAAAGTGCTTAGCCTAGTATTCATGCTCAGCAAACACTGGCTGTGTTTGTCATAAAGGTACATTTTACATATGGATGCCCATCATGGCCTATTTTTATGGAGATGAGGAGAAGTCTGGGTAATTATAAAATAGCCGGTAATGACTTTGTAATTTTCACGTTATGTCATTAGCTGAGACTGTTAATCTGATTGAGAGAAAAGCTGACTCAAAACTTATTTTTATTATAGAACCAAAGAACCCTGAAAAATGCATAACATAAACATGATTCTCATGGAAACAGTGTCTATTTCAGAGGCCTAAGTCTTTTTTCCAGTACTTTAGAAGCACCCTCTCACCCTCCGTAGAAGAATAGTTGTAAATCATTTCTATTTCTTCATTAAAACAAATGAAGCTTTCTAAAAATAAAGCTTACTAACCTTTCAACGATTATTTTGTTAGCCAGCTGGTTTGAGCTCTTACATATAATTAAGATGAATGACTCTCTGTTCCATTAAGGATAGTTTATACTTCACATGTTTTCCTAATTTCTCTGTTTTCTCAGTCAGTACAAAAGGGAAGGTTCCATGTGACTTAGGAAAGTCAGTACCTCTCGGGTTGAAGTGTGCTTATTTATGTTCCTCTGGAGTGTGGTGGTGGTGAAGACTGCCCATAAAACATGGTATGTGTCTGATATACCGTTTCTAATACAACTGCAGACAGTTGCCTACATACGAATGTATGTATAAACATTGTCTCATTTCTATCGGAATGCACAGGATAAATAGTACATATAGAAGATATGCCTTTACTGGTGTGTAGGATGATGTTTACACTCGGTGGGTGGTTGACTCTTCACAGTGAGTTGTGGGTTAGGGGCAGTCCGTGGTGGATGGGGACCTGGTTCCGTACCACACACATCCCCCCTCCTGTTCCTGTCAGTCTGCTGGCCGTGAACGAGCTGAAAGATAGGCAGCAGCCCATCTCCTCCCCTAGGGCAGTGCGGTTTCACTCGTCTGAGTTTCAGAGCAAGTCCCGATGTACAGCTTCTCCCCAGCACAGGAAACGTCAGAGAGGCCCTGGGCCTAGGCAGCCAGGTCTTAGAAACACAGGCCTCTGGCTCCACAATCCCCCGGGTGCACAAAGAAGCACAGAGACCTGGGGCACCTCTCCCATCCAGCCGTGAACCCCACTTCCTTCTGCGTGGCTCTGAAGGCTGTCCCAGAAGAGACTCCCAGACAGAGCCCTCCTGGGAATGGGTGCGGAGCTGCAGGGCACTTCTGGATGGGCGGAGGGCTGGTTCGCACCCTGAGCCCACCCACCATGTGTTGAGTGTGCACCGAATGTTACTGCAGAGGAGCTCAGAATTTCAACATCTTCTCCCCAATCTCACGTCTGAACCATGCTCCCCTTTCTGTCTGTCTCTTACACACAAGCAGAAGAAAAACACAGCACCCCCTGAGCCACACAGGTGCAGCCAGAGCTTTTGCCTGGAAGTGCATCCCTGGGCCAAGGGGATGTCCTACATGCCTCACGTCTGCATGGGGTGGGAGCTCACATGGACAGAATCCACATGGTGCTGTGCATTCTAGCCAGGTCCAAGTTCAGCCTTGGCTCAGACCTGACCTTCTGCTTTTTATTTCAAGCAAGCCTGCTTCCTTTGTCACCTCCACCAACTTCTTAAACCTATGGTAAGCCTCAGGGCTATGAAAATACTGTAACTTTAACAGCTACTGTTAATAGTGGGCATGCTGACTGCCCTGTGACATGCAAACAGCTTTGCATTCCTAACTCATTATTACGAACACCATGGGATAAGGGTTACCAAGATTTCTATTTTACAGATAAAGAAATCGAGGCCCCCAAGAAGGTAAGTAACTTTACCAACACTGCAGAGCTAGGAAGTGCATGCTCAGGAGATCCGACTTTGCAGTCGGCTCAGAGGTCAGGCTCTGTAGCCACCAAGGGCTGGGCTGTGCTGGCGGTGGCAGGGAGGGGTGCACGAATTCTACCACCCAAAACATCACGCACTTACTTACCCTCTATCCACCTTCTCAAGTTACCTGCATAAGACTTGATGAGAAGGCTGGAGAAATGGGATTTGATGTATATACCTTGCCCAATAAATAGTAGCTATTTGGGTTATGAACTTATATTTGTTAGTTAAGAATAGGAGAATTCTTAGTATTACAGACATGGGAGGCAACAGTGACCCTGACATTGAGCCTTATTTTTACCAGTTTTGCTCCTGATGGTGAGACATTATCCTTGCCCTCCAAGTGGTTCTGGAGATTCAGTTTTACCCTGAATGACTACAATTTTCCTCTAGTTTTACTTGGAAAAAACATTTTATTGCCAAGTGGGTTTGGAAAATTGAGGTTTTCTTTGTGTTTTTTTTTTCCCCTCTGTAGCTTTCAGCAGTTTAACTTATGTCGGTGGTTCTCACTACCTGGTCTCCAGCCAGGGCATCACATCGCCCAGGCACTTGCTGGAAACGTCCCTTTGGGGCTGACCTGCTGCGGGCTGTGGTTCAGTCCGTCCTGGAGGGGCTGCTGATGCAGGTTCGGGTTTGAGAACCACCGATTTAGGGGAACACTGGTTTGAATAGTCACACAGATTTCCCTCCTGTATACTGTACTCCAACCTGTAATATCCCAGTGCTTACTGAAACTCTTCAAGAAGGAAATAAAATAGCAATTTCCTTCTGAGTGCCTCTGGCTAAGGGTGAGGGGGGCATTTTCACGGAGCGTCCCCAGGGCAGGGGCCTCTGTCGACTGGACAGCATGTCGGGCCCAGAGAACTGCATTCCTAGAGCCTGCTCTTACCTAGAGACTGCTCAGTCCAGAGGAGGCATGAGGAATGCTCCGCACTCCCAGGAGATTAATTGTGAGCTCAGGTTGTCTGAGCTGTCACCGAACACCGAGGTTTAAAAAGAAAATGCTGACAGGCAGTTGTGGAACCAATTCCCTTCAGCACATGGGGAACTTGGCCCAAGGCTCTGTGATCTTGGCCAGGTAGTAATCATTGTTTCCACAAGGTGGCGCTCCCGCCATAATTATTTTTTGCTCCAGGGTTGGGGAACAGCCGCTGATTTTGGCCTGGTAGTAATCACTGTTTCCATAAAGTGGTGCTCCAGGCTATAATTATTTTTAGTTTCCCGAGTAAAATTGCAATATTGACTCTGGCTGCCAAATGGAGTTGAAACTTATGTTACACAGTTTACATAGATGGCTTCCTACATAATCATGCTTCATGTCTGACCATGTTTGGAGTAGTTAATTATTTTTTGTTCCTGTGGGTAGCTGAAGCACAATAATACATGGACGCTGGACGGCAGGGTCCTACCCTGGAGGGATAGGAGAGAGCATTACAATTTCAGGGCACATTCTAAGGCCTGTGTGTGCTCTCAGCTGTTTTTATTCCTCAGTGCAAGGAAAAGTACGTAATGATTAATTTATGAGCAATCAATTACATTAGAGGTAGTCGACTGGCTTAGAGACAAGAGGGAGTTAGTTTTTATTTTTTCATAAACACAAATATAACCCTGGCAGGTTAAAAGGAGGCACCAGGAAACTCGGATTTTCCTGGGAAGTTACAATGGGGTCTTTCTTCCTGTCCCGGGGGAAGCAGATCGAGCTATTTCTTTATAGCCTGATTCTGAAAGGGTTTAGCAAATAAAAATACTGGATGCCCAACAGAGTTGTGTTTCAGATAAACAACAAATACTTTTTAGAATAAGCCTCATGTGATGTTTAAGGCACAGTAAAAACTGCTCCTTGTTTATTTAAAATTCAAATTTAACTGGGCACGATGTATTCTGTCTGGCAGCCCTACTGTGGAATAACACCCTACTTTCCTCCCGTCCTCACATTTCTGAGGGGACCCTGAGGCAGGGGTCACAGCTAGGCAGGACCGGGGCCACCGGCTGTCCTCCGGCAAGTTTCCCCCTTGTCCACAGGCCAGGGTCCTGCCACGCATTCTCAGGACTTCTGGGGGATGCTGTGAAGGGCAGTGTGGTTTTCTGCCCTTGCTGCACATTAGAACCCCCTGGGGAACTCCAGATTCTGCCCCTGCTTCAGAGATTCCCATTCAGTGACTCTGGCGGGGCCAGGGCACTTGCATTTTCAACTCTGCCTGGTGGTTCTAATGTACATCCAGGCTAAGGTCAGGGCTTCAGCTGTACCATGGTCATGGATCACCTGGCAACTTTGTCCGGCTGCAGAAGCTGACCCAGAGGCTCTGGGGCCCCAGAAACTGCATTTCAACAACTTCGCCAGGCGATCCCGATGCTCTGCATCAGTGATTTTTCACCCAGTGTGCTGCAAGAATTTTTAAAACATGCAATATCTGACTATTTAGTCTGGGGCACTGACCTCTTTTCCCTCCGATTGTTAAATGACAAAATGACAACAGCCAACACAACAGCTGTCGGGTGTGAATGGATCAAAATTACACCTTACGTATTTTTGTCAGATCAGCAAAATACATATTTTTGGGTGTGCCACAGAATTTTAATAATTAGTTTATGTGTGCCACAAGAGGAAAAAGGTTTAGAGTCACTGCTCTACGTGGACTATGCCTTGAGGAGCAAGATTTAAGAGCATGAGAAACATTATTGTAGAAGCTGTTTCTCTGACTCTTCAGAAAGTTCACCTAAGCTATCCTTTCCTTTCAGCCCCCTCTGCATGTCAATTTTTCTCAAATACCCTTTTCCCTAGGTTCCTAAAAGGGAATCTTACTTTGACTAATTGCAAGGAATCCAACCACACTCTCTTAGTGGCTGCTTGCCGCTTCCAGCTCCCTGGCTAGCATCCTTCTCACGACCTGAATGGTTCACAGGCTCCCATCTCCAGGGAGAGTTCACTGGGAGACAAGCAAGGCTCTCTCCCTTGCTTTCACCTATATACCCTTTGCCTTTGATTTATTTCCTAAATTTTCTAACATTTTGAAAAATGGTTTGAGGAAGTGGGGCAGCACATTCACACCACCACAGAGGACAGGAAGAGGAAGAGAGGGGAGACTGAAGAGAGAAAAGGAAACTCATCCCCCAGCTAGTAAGCGCCCTTACCAGTGACTTCTTAATGTCGGAGACGGCATAGTTCCCTTGTGATATCCACCTGGCAGATTCGGTTAACGAAAGGCCTGTTCCATAAAGGTTGATGCTAAAACGACCCTGGAAACAGAGACAACGCAAGAGATTCTCAGTCCATGTGATGCCCAAAGGCCTTCACGTGACGCCCAAGTTGTTAAAATGTAACTTTGAAAGGAAACAGGTAGTAAGTAATAACGATAGCTACTAGTTATTGAGGGTTTTTTTTTGGGGGGGGGTGTAAGTCTGGGCCAGGCACTTTACAAATATCATGTCATCCATCTTCACAAGAGCTCTACGAAAGAAGTTTTCTTTACAAATGGGGAAACTGAGGCCCAGCAGAGGTGATTAACTTCTTCAGGATGCGGTGCGAATCCAACTCAGATTTTCCTGACTTCAAAGTCTTCACTCTCAGCCTAACACAGCAATCCTGATGTTGCTCATAATTATCAGATTCCTTCAGGAACAAAATGCCACAGTGTAATTTTTCTAACAAGATCTCGCCGCCAAAGCTTCCTGGGCTTCAGCTCTGGACACTCCGCCTTACTAAGCACAGCAGGGCGGGACTTCAAAGGAGAGGCGCAGTCTCCAGGACTTCCAGCAGAGGGCGCGCGTGGCCTGATCCAGGTCCTTGGGACCAGGCCGCCCCCTCTGGGCACAGGGGACCCACAGCTTCCAAGAATCTCCAGGGTTCCTTTGCAAACGTGACCTCTGCAGTTTCCATATTTATTTCTAAGGAGGCGGTGCAGCAGAGATTTTCTCTTGCTTTTCCCATCTGTCTCTGTTCTCTCCCTCTCTCTTTCAAAAATGACTCCACAAAAGCACCTGAGATAGTGTCTTCTTAAGGTTTCTTTCTCCACATGAACAGTTTTGAAGTTAAAAATGTTCAGCACAAACATGCTCAGGGTGAATGCTTCCTCTCTGAACCTTCCCTACACCTCAGCATTTTGTCAAAAGTCTTTATTTAATAAAGCAAGGAGGCACCGGGAGCTGGAGACTCAACAGCCAATCAGCTGCTGGATTTACAATCCAGTGTAAATTCTCAGGGCTGTGTGAAGCTCTTTACGCTGGCAGTGAGCCGCTGGGCACATTTTTTCACCCATGAGAACCTCAGCTTGTCCATCTGTAAAATAGAGGGTGGGGACAGCCCTATTTTGTAGGGTCTGGTAAGCGAGCTAAACTGGACTTGGAGGGCTGTGATTGGCGTGTTAGCTCTCCCTGACGGGGTTTGCGGTAAGTTCAGGCTGAATTAGGTGTAGATTTGTGACATCCACCAGGCCACAGCGGGCAGCCTCCGTTTTGTGGGTCCTGACATACAAATTAACTTTCTCAGATCTATCCTGTCAATAACAGGGGGTTAGATAGAAGGTATAATGCACCTAACTCATTATGCGGAGAGAAGTGATATTTTAAAATGAGTTCTGGAAATTATTCTGTGACAGCACTCTGCAGTGTTGGGGGTGGTTAATTTGAGCAGTCTCAACACCCAGGTGTCCCTGATTGTAAGGGTACTGAGGTGCAGAGCCCTCCCTGCCCGGCCTCCTCAGGCTTCTATGTGCCAGATTGTTCCACCAGGCCAAATTCTTATTTCTCCGTCACCCCTGCCCTGAGGGACCTGTCCACACCCGTGTGATGACCAGGCCACACTGTTGCCAAGGACCCCTCTCATTTCTCCCTCCCCAGCCTGCTTCCTAGGCACACACCGCCTGTCCTACCTGCACTCCAGGTCGACTGGATCTGCTTAGACGTCAAAGTGCTTGGAGGGTCCAGTCTCCAGAACTAGCTTCTGGCCTGAGAATGCCCCTCTATCCCCTGACCTGGGTGTCCAGTGTCTGAGTACACTCCATACACAGATCTGCCCTCTCTTGAGCAGAGCAGGTGATACACCTGAATGGAACATGCCTTCCTCCTTGCTCTCTTTCCTCCTTTTCTGCTTCTAGGATGTGCACGGTCAGTGAGTGCCCTAGCTGATAACTGGCGCTCTGGAAGTTGAGTGCTGCCAGAGGAATAAAGGTCTCGTGTCCTGTCCAGCTCTAGTCTGGGACATCATTGCCCCCAGGGCCGTATCTTCAGAGTCTAAAGGGCAGTAGTTTTACCTACTACTTTCTGCTGCTTATTTAAAAGAGAAAACGTAAAGGAGTCAGGCATGCACTGATGACCCAGAAAAGCTTGTAAAGGTGTGCCTTAGACGGAGAGTTTGTCCTCTGCTCAGACAGAAGTAAGCCCTTCAGAAATCTTGCCTGGAAACAGGATTAGCCAGACAGGTATGCCTGCCACGTGTACTCAGACACCTGAGATCAAATCCAGCCTCTACTGAGCACCAGAGGCACGGGTTTGGACAAGTGACCCAAATTCTCCACACCTCAGTATCCCACCTGTGAGCAGGGAGCACTGTCAAGGGATACTGCAGGAATCACAGACTGCGCTGACTCAGAACTGACGAGCACAGGGCCTACCTACAGCCTAGTGAACACAACCAGTGCTACCAATACCAGCCTCAAAAAAGAGGAATAATAATGTCATATCCACTAGGATCAGGATTTTTCCCCTTCGTTTATTTTTAAAATATTTTAGAGAGAGAGGACGGGAGGGAGAAAGGGAGAGAAAGAAACATAAATGTGAAAGAGAAACACTGGTTGGTTGCCTCTTGCATTCGCTCCAACTGGGGACCGAGCCCACAACCCAGGCACATACCCTGATGGGGAATTGAACCAGGGACCTTTCACTTTGCAGAATGATGACCAACTGAGCCACACTGGTCAGGGCTGATGAGGATTTTTTAAAAAGATAATCTGGTTATATTTTCAGATGAGGACTTTTGGAGGATCTACCCTTATTAATAAATAAACCCCCCAAATGACAGCAATGGGCGAGGAGAAAGAAGCAGACTGTCAAACAGAGAGCATCGTCTGCTCTGGAGTCTGTGCGCTCACTAGGTCAAGGTAGACCATCTGCTCCCAAGCAGCCCACACAATCCTGCTTTCCAGGCCTTGCCTAGAAAACTGATTTGAAAAACTCACGCCTTTCATTTATATAGTTAGTGTTCAGTAAATGTTTAAGGAGAAGAATTCTTTAAGTACCCACTGTGGTTTGAAGAATGGGCTGGAAAAAAATACAAATTAGCTTCTCACTGGCTTTGGGGTTTTTCACTTAGCAATTGCTTCAGTGTCAGGATTTAGCAAATCAATCTGTTCATTTGTTTATGAATTATTAAAGCAAATGAATGCAAATTAACTCTATTTGCTTAAGCTTCCTAAAGGATGCGCATGCAGAAAGGAGAGAACCCTGAGACTTGAAAAAGGCTGGACAGGACCAGTCTGTTAGCTGTTAGGATGAAGCCCTTACCTGTGGAGTTTTTGCAAGTTGTCAGCTAAAGAAACTATACTTCAAAAGTTTTCAATTCCTGGGTAATGTAGAAAAGGCCCTTATTACCATTATGTCTTTTGTTTATTTTCTTGCTCCCCTGAGAGCTTCCTTTTCATTTAGCAATGCTTTCTAAATCTTGGGGCTGAGAAAATACTTCGTAAAAGAAAATTCAGATGTGTTTGTCTTTGGATGGTCCCTGTGATTGGGTGTAAATCTACCCTGGGATTCAGAAGGCATCACCCAATCTCCAGCCTTTCCAAGGTGCCCAGGCAGAGTGAGAAATTCCAGACACAGAGTGTAAAGTAACAACAGCCTTGTGAAGAACTTATGCAAACCAAAAAAAAAAAAGGGGGGGGGCAAGTTCTCCTGTCCAGAATCACCTAACTCATTGTTCCTCCTGACTTCTCACTGCAGAAGATTCTTGCAAAGACTGGTGGCTGTCTTGCCGAGTTAGCCCAGGCTGAGGGTTACAGCATGTTGCAGAAGGCAAGTTAAAACCCGTCACACCTCCAAGGAGGCGAGAGTTGTGGGACTGCAGCGTGGGCAGGAAGACCGCCGTCAGCAGTGCTGCTGAGGCACAAACACAGTGGAAGCAGCAGTGTTCTCGGTCTGAACACGGCACGTTTTACACACATCTGAAGTCAGGGCGACAGCGTTTCTGTATCACGTAGCAGTCGCTGACGGTGGGGTGCTGGAGTCCATTTGTACCGGCTGTTGAGAGCTGATTGTATCTCTCCTCAGTTCTCCATTTAGTGACATATGTTGATGGCTTGAAATCAGTAAAGCAGGTCGGGGTTGGGGGGAGGTACTTACACCCTGGAAATCGGCAAATGCTGCAAAGCAGGGTTGTTTTTTCCTTTTTCTTGGAGAGTCAGTCATTGAACATTTACCAGCATGTCCCTGACTTCATAATGCTCATTTTATTAGCTACCATCATTTGCTTAACCAAGCCATCCAGTATCCATCATCTGATTTGTTTCTAAATTTTCACCATTGTAATAGGTGCATTGTGCTAAAAGGAGAGGTTTGGCAGGTAGCTGTAATCATTTCCTTAGGAAACACTCCTAGGAGTAGAATTAGACTGGATTAAAGAGCTGAGAGCATTGGAGGAGCCAGGCCGTCTTCCACAGCAGCTGTGCTGAGAGCATTTATAGGAGCAGAGGCCGCCCAGGGCGCCTGGGGGCAGGCTCCCGGCTTACCTGTGGGCACTTGCTGGCGCTGTAGCAGTCTCCAGCGGTGGCAAAAGGCACAGGATGCCCTTCGCTCGTCCTTGCGAACTGTAAGTCGGTGGCTGTGGGGTTTGGAGACGGGTTAAAGGGAGGAGAGACGTGACAGTGGGGACGTATGGAAGAGACAGGATATGAACAAGGAGAGCGCAGGGACGAAGAATAGCAAGAGAAATAGTAAGAGGAGGAGGAGAGGGGAAAAAACAACAAAGTATGATTAGTGAGCAAATAAATCCAGATGTGCTCTGGCTTTTTCCTCATTATATTGTGGTTCTGAGAGCCTCTCCCTGGGTTTTATGTTCTGTCTCCTTACCGCAAGGAAGCCAAAAAGGGGGTTCAGGATGGCTTTGGAATTCATTCCTATATAAATAAATATGTGAACTGCCTTGCTTAAATGTAGACTAATGGGAAGACGGTGAGCCTCCTGCACGTGGGATGGACTCTGGGACTTCGGGACCTGGGAAGTAAGTCAGAAAAGCGTTCCAGCAACTTCGGAGTTATTCCCCGCGGCTGCCTCTGTCCTCCCGTGGCCCAAGCACTATTATTGCCAAAATGTGGAGCAATTAGAACCCACATCTTGAAAGTATTAATGGCAGTTTCTCAAGTTTGGGGTTGACTTCTAGTTTTTTTTTTAAGCCAATAAAAACAATGCTTATGTTTTTAACCATCTTGTAGCTCCTGACCAGCTCTGCAAATGGGGAAGGGGGACCAGGAGGCAGACGGAGAACCCTGCAAAAGCTGTTGCTGGTGGAACTGGAGCCAGAGGCACTTTTAACTTTTCTGCCTTGTCTTTCTGGAATCTTCTGCAGTTAGCCATGTTTTGGTGGGAGGAAGACCTGAGTCCCCCGTCCTGTAGGAAAGGGGCCCTGGAAGAAGCTGGGGGGCAGCAGGGACATGGGGGTGGTGGGGTGTTTCTAAGTGAGGAGCTGCAGACCCTTTTGCATTAGCCCTGATCAGTCCAGCTAAAAGCAATGAACACCATCTTGGCACAAATCGAGTTTAATGCACCTCAAGAGGAAAGCAGTGCAGTATTATGGGTGCAGTGTTAGCGAGGAAAATTAATTATCCATTATTTCTGTTTTTCCCCTGTTCAGGGGAATGTATTTGGCTATCTGAGCCGTCTTTAACCAGTCCTGGGATGAATGCCCCTAACAAAACTGCAGGGCTGGCCGGAGTATGAAATCAGTCCACTCACAGACCAGTTCAAAAACAGGCACCGTATTTTGGGGATTATAAGATACACCGGACCATAAGACCCACCTAGGTTTTAAAGGAGGAAAATAGGAAAACAATTTTTGAAGCGAAAAAATGTGGTGAAATATTTAATGACCTAAATAACATCATATTTCATCAATGTAAATGTAAACTACATTTACTAGCCAGGTAAGCTACATTCGGACTATAAAACAGCCTCCCCCCCATTTTCCTCCCAAATTTTGGAGGAAAAGTGCGTGTTATATTCTGAAAAATATGGCAATTCTGTGCTCCATTTTTTCTATGTCAATCAACAATCAAATAAAATTAGTTTTGGGCCTATCCACATGAGATTGGGTGGGGAGTGGGGGGGCCATGGGAGTGGGTGGGGAGTGGGTGGGCCATGTGCCTGTGTCTGTTCCGGGCTTTGTGCCTGCTCTTTCTCTGCTGTGCCCACACAGGTGCCTCTGTCTGGCTAAGTCCTACTAGGCCTTGAGGACTCAATTTTGATGTCATATTTTGAGGATGCTGCTCTGACTCCACCACTGCAATGGGGCCCTTCAATCTGCTCACATCTCCTCCATTCATTTATTCACTGCACGTCTGAGAGAGCACCTGTGCCAGCACCTTCCAGGCTGAGGTACAGCAGGGAACAAAAAGGAGTAAGCCTGACCTCAGGTGCCTTAGGACAGTAAGTCTACTCCCTCTTTGCATCCTGGGCTCCCCTTGCCCTAGCTGACTGAATGGAGAGACAAATGAACACATTAACATGCGATGTCCCACTGAACCTACTTATTATCTGCATGGTGAGCAGGTCTATTCTGATTTTCTGGAAGCTAGAAAACCCAGCTGCTGTGTAGTCCTTCCGACACTGGCAGTCATCACGCCGGCTCCCATTGTACGGGCATTCGGTGGGGTTGTGCAACCTGCATCACAAAGAGAGCGTTCTGATGAGGATGGGAAGGTGTTTCCAGGGGTCTCCGGGGGCCTGGCTCCTCGGAGCCTGAGCTTTCCTACCTGTACCCATAAACCTCGGAGAAGTTCTCAGCGTCACCACGGATCAGTGTCAGGTACTCCTTGGGGTGGTCAGACTGCATCCCCGCACAGAATATCTGAAAGGCAGACCAGAAAGAACCCACGGGGGTGGCTCAGAAAGGGGAAGACGAGAGCCAGGGCCACTCACTCTGAAAACATTTGAGGAATAAGGCCTGACGTTTGATGTTTACCTTCAGGGGCTTTCCTTTGATGGTCAGAAAATATTCACCATCTTCAGTGGCACCATTCAGTCTTTTTACCTCCTTGCAGTTCTGGGGTAACTCGCCTAGAAAATGGGTGATGCAAAAATGATGTGTGATCCTCCACAGTGGACTGTGCCTCCTTATGAAGCGAATTAACTGTTTACACTAAAGCTCTTCAGCAAAGGGGGCAATTTCTTTCCTTTCCTTTTTTTCTTTAAGATTTTGTTTATGTATTTTTAGAGAGAGAAAGAGGAGGGGGGGGGAGAGAGGGAGAGAGAGAAAGAAACATGGGTGTGCCAGAGGAACACTGATTGGTTGCCTCTTGCAGGCCCTGAAGCAGGGACCTGGCCACAACCCCGGCGTGTGCCCTGACTGTGAAGAGAACTGGGGACCTTTCGGTTTGCACCACAAACTGAGCCACACCAGTCAAGGCAAGGGGACAACTTCTGTAAAATAAACTTTACATTTGCAAAATGGGAAGGTGAACACATAGAGAAACCCTGTTCTTGCTTCTAAAAGACGGCTTCACTTGGCCAACTTACAGTTATAGACATTATGGCAGGTTTTCCTCTCTTCTGGCTTCAAATCATCGGGACATAAGTGGCTGGGCTGGTCCTCATTGGTTAAACATTGCACAGATCTGTGTCTCACTCCAAGGCCACAGGACACCGAGCACTACAGGGCAGAGCAGAATCAGTGATATGGTCACTGAACCTGGGAGGCCTGGTCTATGGTGTGGTGCCCTGGGCCTGACGGTATGTACAGGGTGTCATTTCAGACCCTCTGTTACCAAAACAAACAGCTGACGAACTGAACACTTACTATGGACCCATTCCTGTGTTGAGCTTTATATTACATATTTATGTATACCTACCTACCTATATACATAGTTCCCTATGTATTCATACATATGATATATATATATATATATATATATAATTTTATATTCTCATTTAGGCCTTACAGTAACCCTGAGATAGTACTTCCATTATTCTATTTTTACAGAGGGGAGATTAGGGCTCAAAGGTTAAGAAATTTGTTCGAGGTCATGGTAGAGACAGAATTCAAAAGCCAATGATTTTCAGTTGGTCCTGAATTTTTGCCTGGTCACTTTATGACACTGAGCAACCAGGGGCTAGGGGCTGTGGAGGTTCCCCAGTGCAGCTCCAGTTTAAAATGTCCTCGCTGCACCCCTCATGCAATGAAGAATTCCTGATGCAATGCAGAAGACCTAGGACACGCAGACTTCCAAGCAACAGGAGCAGTAACTAAAACTCACTAAGTGACAAAGCGCTAGGTGCTTTTTAACTTTAAATTATGGAGAGTATATGAAACTTAAAACAGGTAATTATAATCTAAGTGCTTTTTCTGTGTGAACCACTTCCATCTGAATCACAACCACCCATTTTGCAGATGAGTGAACTGAGACTCAGAAGTTCTGAACTTGACCAGGGTCATCCGACAGGGAAGTGGCCAAACCAGGAATCAGGCAAAGGCTGCCTGGCTTCAGAGCGCATGCGCTAAGCACCGGACCAACCATGCAGCCAGAGGAGCCCACGTCGAGAGCTAACTGCTGTTTCTCACCAGGGTCTCTTCTAGGAGAATGACTCTGGGTAGGTCAGGCAGGCCACTTCTAAGACGGGGTTTTTGATCCAAAAGCTTTCCTATTTGATAACTCAGCCATCTACTTACGCTTCCCCAGTTGCCCACTCTCCAGGTGGCCGAGACGGGGCACTCTCTCAGGTAGCAGGGGTGGACACTGGGGGGCTGCGTGCCCGGGCAGTTGGTGGCAGTTTGGTGGCCATACTCATAATTCTCCTTCCCGGTGTAAATCTCACTACAGGAGACGAGCCTTTGCTTGTAGCCCTTTCCACAGGTCACTGAGCACTGAGGAGAGAGGAGGGGAGAGGCTGGAGCAGGGCCCGGGGCAGCCGCAGCACGCCCCAACCCCACCTGGCAGGCTGAACCTGTGACAATGCTGCTGAGGCTCTTGGCTTATTAGCCTGTTGCACTTTGAGCAGCAGCCCCTAGCACGCAGGACACAGGTGCCCCATATGGCGTGCACTGCCGCCACCACCACATGGGTCTAGTGCTCCTACTGGCCCTCTGCGGTGGGTGGGGGGACCTCAAGCCTCTTCTCTGGGGTTCGAGGGCAGAGGGCAAAGGTGGGGGGGGTGAACTCCAGCTGTCATTGGTTCAATTTACAGCCTCCATCGCCCACACACTGCCTGACGAATCATGTTTTTCTAAACCTATAATGACCACAACAGAGAACTGACCAAGTGGGATGGAGAGAGAGCCAGAGCCCATGTGAGAAGAATGTGAAATCCAAGCACTCAGCCAAAAGAGGACCCTGGGACAGTTTCCATTCCTAGTCAATGCGCCCTGCTTTTCCATCTGACTTCCAGCTAATGCCCTTCTCTCTTCCCTCTCCATGGCTACATATATGGACTAAAATGTTACCTTTCTGCTTCTCTCTCTCTTCCTCTCTCTCTCATGCAGTCATTTAGCCTTTTTGCCATAATCAGAATGCATTTAAAAATACTTAAAGGTACAGAAAAGGAGAAGGAACAGATGTCTTATTAGTGTCCCAGCTCCCTTCTGTGATGGGACATCTAGTTGGTTATTTACATCCTCTTCAATGTCCCCAGCTAAGTATTTTATATAATACATCATTTAAAAGTAAGTCTGAATGACCACAAACTTAGTTTTGATGATATTTTCGGTCAGAGTCATCAGACAACTGGCATCCCCAGTGCCAGTGCCATCTCAGGCTCTCTGAGGAGGGTGCGGGGGCCCCAGGGGCAGCCTGCACCTTGTGGTGTGTGCTTCTCTTCTGGGGGGAGGGACCAAGGCTTCCTTCAGTCCTTACCTGCCATTAAAAGCCACAGTGTGCTCTTTCCTAACATCCCCTGAGCTGTTACTTTAAGCCACATGGCTTTCCTTTCCTGAAACCTTTCCAGGGAGAAGTCTTTTCCTGAAGTCTTCCCCTGAGGCAGGGGGTGGGGGTGGGGGACGAACAGGCCCAGCCAGAAGCACGCAGGGCATTCCTTCCAGCTGGCTCAAGACCTGCACGCACGATGCTGCGGGTACATTTCTTCCTTCTTTGGCTGTGCTTTTCAAACGTCCGAAGACCCAGCTGACATCATGCCAGGGCAGTGGGAGTCTAGTCCGGGGCATTTCATGTGTGGACAGGTGGCTAACAAATGCTCTGTTCTAGGTGTAGGTATTTTAGAGTGTCCACCCCAGCGCCGGTGCCATGACCTCAATCTATGCAAATTCAAACAGGGCTGCACGTCAGAGAAGGAAGGCAAGTCCTGGGAACTGGATCCCTGCAAAGCAGAAACTGAAGCAGCCCTGTGGTCATTTATGCCGTGATGCAGTGGCAAACAGGCCTTTCCTGATGGAAATGAACCCAAACATGGTCAGGCTTTATTCAGAGGCCTCCGCATCTCTGAAAAGAATCTGGAAAGAATACGTGCTGCCTCTGGTTTCCTTAATCCATTTCAGACCAGAGATCAGACGTGTAGGAGGTTCCTCTCTGGGGAGGGGAGGGTGGAGCCAGGGGAGGAAAACCTTACTGTTGATTCTCCCTGCTTTGGGGTCACGTGATTGTTCCACCAGGAATGTGCCTTACTTTCTAATTGGAAAATAATGGTTATGTAAAATGAAACCGAAAGATTGTGGGCTCCCTGCCTCAGTTATACACTCAGGCCCAACAGGGAAATGCACCAGCCAGGGCTGAGGGAACCCCTACTTTCCAATCTGGCTGCAGCCTTCTCGGATTCAGGTGGGGCTGTATGCAGACAAGAGTACCCAGAACGCTGGGTGATGATGCTCTTCTAGAGGGAATTCTGGTCCTGTCCCTTTGGCATCATTTCCTGTACAGGTCCCTCCCTCCTCTAGTTCCTTGTACCTGTGGGAGGCCCTGTTTCCAACCCTCTAAACTTTGCACATTTGTAGATTTTTCTAAATCTCTGATACCTCTGAGAATCTGCAGATATGTAGTAGGCTATTTTTTCTTTTCCATTTAAAAAAAATCCTCTACATCTCATTTTCTAGGGGTTAAGATTAAGGTTTTATTAAAGCTATAGTGGTAACATGACTCAAATCTTAGAAAGAAACCAAAACTCTTTTGCAGAATAATAACAATACACCAAAGACTGGCTAAGGCGATGGGAGTGTCCTGGGCATGACAGGGGGGTTTGGCAGCACCCCTGGCCTACCAGATGTCAGGAGCATCCCATCTCCCCAGGTTGTGACAACCCAGAATGTCTCCAGTCATTGCCAAATGTCCCCCCAGGAGGACAGGAGACAAAACCACTGGAGAAGAGGGAAGGACGGAGAGGCAGAGTTAGAAAAGACTTTAGTACAGAAATAATAAAACACTCAAGACACTCAAACTTGAAGAGACCCAGTGACGGCAAGCACCTTTGCTACGAGCCCAGGTGCTTCCCTTTCCCATTTCTAGATTTTTGGGGTGCCAAATGGCAACTGGTTTTGATGTTATAGATATTTCAGTATTTGAAAATATCATGAAGTTTGAAAATAATAACAATCATGCTATTGTTACTATTGGTGGATTAATAATAAAAGTGCCCAGATAGGCACTGTATCTGGAGGAGATAGGGAAAGGTGGATACTTGAGGCCCTGGCTGGGGTAGCTCAGTGAATTGAGAGCAGGCCTGTGAACCAAAGGGTCACTGGTTCAATTCCCAGTCAGGGTACATGCCTGGGTTGTGGGCCAGGTCCCCAGTAGGGGGCATGTGAGAGACAACCACACATTGATATGTCTCTCTCTCTCTTTTTCTCCCTCCCTTCCCCTCTGTCTAAAAATAAATTTTAAAAAAACTTTTAAATAAGATACTTGAGATTCCTTGGAGAATATGGAGAATTATTTTGTTCTTTGGAATCAGAGGTTGTGAAATGGTTAACACACATCTGGCCCATGAATGTGTCTGGTTTGCCCCCTACAATGTTTCCAGTGAATAATCTGAGTCCACAATTTGACATTAGGAGATCTCACATGTACTCCCAGATTTTTGTCCTCTCTTGAAAAGTCGAGTCTGGTAAGACCAGACTTGCATTTCTGCATGGCCTCAGCTGCAGTGGGACAGAGGGGACTTGTAGGGACAAGGGGACTTGTGTAGCTTTTCCTGCTACACACCATGTGCTGATTTGTCTTCCGGACACTGAGACATTTTCTTCTACTTCTCTTCAGACACTGAGGGGCATCTTATGAATTTGCAGCCCATGCAATAATTTCTTCCTACTCACACCAACAAGACATCAAGATGAATCACGGAATGAAGAGCTGAGGGGAGCTCAGATCACCTGGTGCATCTCCCCCAATATGCACATGTGGGGCTCTGGCCCAGGAAGGAGGAGGGGCTTGTTGTTGGAGAACTCAGTGCTCAGAGGCAGAACTGGCAGGGGGGTCAAGTCTCCCACATTCCTGCCTTCATCACTCTGCTTCCCTCGGGTCGTTGCTGACCTGAAAACTACAGTTACAGAGTCCCCGGGATGTACCTCCGACCACTCTCCTGTGATCCAGACATATTCGCAGGGCTGCAAACTACAGCTCTCCCGGTCGGCAGGCCGCTTGCTGCTGTCGCAGTGCACGCCGTGCACCTCGCTGCCTTTTTCCTCATCCACACACATCACCCTGCGGTACCTGGAGCCTTCGCCACAAGTCTTGGTGCACTATTCAAGACAAACAAAACAGGTGTTGATGTGGAAGAATAATAGAATGATATCCTGTTGTTATATATAAGTTACCTATTATATGTAGAAAAATAATATCCTGTTGTTATAATTATTGGTTTTCCTGTCTATAACCCCTTAAGACCGTGCGATCTCTGGGGTCCGGGTTGATCAGAGAACCCAGTTCCCTGCAGCACTGCTCTTGGTACACCGAGAAGCGTTCCGTGAGTGGCTGTCTGAATGCAGGAAGGAAACCAGGAAGGAATGAATGTCAGGTCTGAAAAGGACCTGTTTACTTCAAATACCCACTCAAGCATGGAATCTTTTGAAAATTATGGCCAAATGGTTTTCAAACTCTTATTTCCTCCTCTCCCTGACTCAACAGGTGGCTAAATACCTCTCGAGTCAGGAAAGCCATTACTTGTCCAAGTGGCCCATTTCATCTTAAAACAGAAATAAGTATATCTCTGCAGATTCCAGTGTCTTGTCTTAGTGGTTGAATCCAAAACAGCAGGAAGGACAAGTTTCATTTCCACCAATGAGTCCCCTTTAGGGACTTGAGGAGAGCTTTTCCTGCGGCCCCTGCAGCCCTTTCTTCTCTAGGTGAACTGCTCTCATCCTCAGTCATTCAGCCGATTTTCACCAAGTTCCTAATAAGTGTCAGGCCCTGGGGTGGGTCCTGGGTGAACAAGAGCACACACAATGGCACCGCCCCTGCCCTTGGAGAGGATTGTGTATCTCGGTAGCAAAGACAAATATTAAGACTGAGGGAGCTAGGCAGTGAGAGTTAGTAGTTGCTCTGATCTCCACTTTTCCGATGAAGAAATTGGGGCTGTAGTGAGCCTGAGTAACTTGTCCCAGGTCACACATCTCTTCATGGGGTAGAAGGGACTCATCTTTTTATTCCCATGAGCCAAGTGAGGAAAACAGAGAAGTTGGTAAGTTTTGTCCTAGGATGACCTATCTCTATGCTGTCCACTTGAGTTTCAGAGTCAACTCAACTCAAAATTCTTTTTTGAGAAAATTGAACAGACACATGCAAAAAGAACAGAACAAAACTAGACCACCTTATTATACCACGTACAAGAATAAACTCAAAGTGGATTAAAGACCTAAATGTAAGACCCCAAGCCATAAAGCTTCCAGGAGATAATATAGGCAGTAAAATCTCTGACATTTCTCTTAGCAATATTTTTTCTGATACATCTCCTTGGGCGAGAGAAACAAAAGAAAAAAATAAACAACTGGAGTTACATTAAACTAAAATGTTTTTACACAGCAAAGGAAACCACCAACAAAATAAAAAAAAAAGCCCACTGAATGGGAGATGTTTGCTGATGAAACATCTGATAAGGGGTTAATATCCAAAATTTATAAAGAACTCATACAACTCAGCAACAAAATACCAAGCAATCCAATTAAAAAATGAGCAAAGGACCTGAATAGACACTTCTCTAACAATGGTCAATAGTCATATGAAAAGATGCTCAATGGCACTAATCATCAGAGAAATGCAAATGAAAACCACAATGAGACATCACCTTCTACCTGTCAGGATGGCTGTTATTAATAGAGCCACACCCAATAAGTGGTGGTGAGGATGTGGAGAAAGGGGAATCCTTCCGCACTGCTGGTGGGAATGCAGACTGGTGCAGCCACTGTGGAAAGCAGTGTGGAGGATCCTCAAGAGTGAAAAATAGCATTGTTTATGACGCATCCCTTTTCTGGGTTTACATTCAAAGAGACTCAAAACACTAATTTGAAAGGATATATGCACCCCTATGTTAATTGCAGTGTTATTTACAATAGTCAAGATATGGAAGAAACCCAAGCTCCCATCAAGAGATGAGTGGATAAAAAAAGTGGTGGTACATATATACAAAAAAGATTACTCAGCCGTAAAAAGAATGAAATCTTGCCATTTGTGACAGCATAGACAGACCTAGAGGTTATTATGCTTAGTGAAATAAGTCAGTCAGAGAAAGATACCATATGATTTCATGTATATGTGGAATCTTGGGAACAAAATAAACAAACAAACAAACAAAACTGAAACAGACTTATAGATACAGAGAACAGACAGATAGTTGCCAGATAGGAGGGTAGTAGGGGGACTGGGTGGAAAATACAAAGGGATGAATAAGTACCAATTAAAAAATAATCACGAGTAATGTAAAGTACAGCATAAAGAATACAGTCAATAACATAATAACTATGTATGGTGCCAGGTGAGAACTGGAAATATCAGAAGGAACACTTTGTTAAGTATATAATTGTTGAAGCACTATGTGTACACCTGAAACTAATACAAAATAATATCAGTATAAACTGTAATTGAAAAATAAAATTAAAAAAGATTTTCTTTCCTGAGATGCTTCTTGTTTTTTCTTGACCTCGTAAGCAGTCGCTCTCCCTCCTCACTCTCCCAGCCCATGGCAACCACCTCTCTCCTTTCTGTTTCTATGAATTTGCCTATTCTGGGCATTTCGTATGAGTGCAATTATCCAGTGTGTGTCCTTTCATGAGTGGCTTGTTTCGTATAGCATAAGGTTTTCAAGATTCTCCCACATTACGCATGCATCTTGTCTATGGCTAAATAATAGTCCATGGTATGGATATACCGCAGTTTGTTCAAACGTTGATGGACGTGTGGGTTGTTTCCTTCTTTTGACTACTTTCCACAGTGCTGCTGTGGACATGCATGTGCAAGGTTTAAGATCTGATTTTCATGCTTTGGGTACATGCCTGGGAGTGGAAATGCTGGGTCATATTGTATCCCTGCCTTTTGTGAGGCACTTTGTTCTTCAGGAAGTAGAAGGGATATATGGTGTCTCCTGTAGTCCCTTATCACTGACAAACTGGACTCATTTATTTTTCCTGCTTGGAAGAAAACCTCAATATATAAAATGTGAAGTTATACGCAATTTTTCTGGGGTGCAAACATGAATCAAAAGCACTATAAGATGAGCGCAAGGGAGCAAATCCCCTCCAACCAGTGCAGAAGGCTGGCTGGGTCCAGTTCCGAGCTCAATCCCAGCTCCGTGGGTTTTGGGTTTTCTGTGCCCCTGGAGGATGCTGGGAATGACTGTGAAGTAAGAACGTTTTTATTTCTTCATTTAAAAAACGCCAAGTATGTTAGGGAGCCACTGAATGTTACAAAACAAACAAAACATGGTTAATCTGTGCTGTGTAGATATATGCAGAAGAAATGCTTAACTCCCCTTAGAGAAAGGAATTCATCAGAACTTAGGTGACGCAGAAGATCGTGATTAAGCAGACAACCTGTACTAACCCTTTCAGTGTCCTGTCATTTCACTGACTCATTGGGCTTTCATCTGTGTCAGTGAGTAACAGGTTAGAGCAGAAATACAAGGACTACTAAATACTTTCTGCTTGTTAAGTGTCTCTCTCTAGGGTTTGAAGAATGTTTAACTACTATAAACACTCCTTTGCCAATGGTAGAAAAGGGAGTTGGGAAACCTTACCTGGTGTAAAAACATCCAAACCTGTAGAACATTTTTATGAGTCTATTTGAGCCAAACTGACATCAATTGCCAGGAAGTAAAATCTCAATGGATTGAGAAAATGCTCAGAAGAATGGCAATTTTGCAGCTTACTCCATATATCAGAATCAAAGGAGGAAATGTAAGGGGGTTACATGAAATCCATTGGTGATAGATTAGGGTGGTGGGAGAAGGCAAAGTGGGGAAATCTCTGAGATTGTATAAGAAGTAAAATGGAGAGATACATACTTCTTTTACATAGATAGTACAGGATAGATAACAATTAACATTTACAGCTCATTTTGATGGTATTCAGGGAAACAACGTAACAATGAAGGGTTCTTCCGTCTCTTCTCTGGTGCAGAGGTTGTGGCCTGAGGGGTCTGGAAAAGGAGATTACCCTGACATTTCAAAGGTATGTTATCTTAGATGCAAAAGGACAACAGACAGGCTCACTTAAGTAAACCCTGACCTTTGTCAAGGAAGCTACAGGCCTAGGACGTGACTACCCTCAGGACCCGCTTTTACTTAGAAATTTTTATGTCAGACCATTGCATGTGGTTACTTTAGGTCCCTGAGTGTGTAGGACCCACCCTGCTGGCCTTCCTTGAGTTTGTCAGGTTTAGTATGTGGACTTTTTAGTCCACAATTGAGTATAACTACTAGAAAAATAGAAATTAGTAACCAACAATGCTCAATGCTTTGGAATTAGTCAACAGAAACTCTAAAATCACACAGCAAGTCTTTTCTCCTGGAGTCCTCCATCTTAACTAGAATATGAGTCTGGGTGACCAGAAAGTAAGCCCAGTCCCATACTTTGGATTTCATCAGCCTTTGGTAATATCACTTCCCCATTGTGATTTATGAACGCTTCCCTTTCTTCTAGAAAATGATCTAGAAATGTCCTGAAAAACAGCTGGAAAGATCAACTAGCCTCATTTTAATAACAGGTTTTCTCAAATTTCATTACAGCTTTTAGGAAAAAGTATACCAAGTGTCTAAGTCATACCACCAGCCTTCTGGAACTCCAGCCACACTGGGATTGAGAAAGCAAATAACCACAGCACTGGGCTGAACCGGGTAGCTGGCCCATAGTCTCACAGGCTACATGAGCCTTTAAATGTGCTGAAATTAGCAGGAGCAGGGTGGGGGAATAACTTTCCAAACGTGAGGGTAAGACCTAAAAAAAAAAGTTTAATAAATTACTATTTTATTTAGCTAGGTAGGTTGGCCACAGGGTAAAGGTCTAAAAAGCGTTATTTGAGAAACTGTCTTTCCTTTAATTAAAGATTGCAATCAAGCTGCTTTATACTCTTTTGGTGAGATTCCCTAACAGATTCCATTGTGAGGGTGGGGTGTGAAAATCACTTCATATTCATGTTTTCTCCCTTTTAAGGTTATTGCTTTTCTCCACCGGTGAGAGAATCTGTTGTGCTGTTTCCAGGGCCGGCTATCACTGTCAAGGGGCGTGAGCACAGGACAAGTCACAGGACAAATGAAGAATCTAACAGCACCATGTTCTATGTGCTGTGCAAAGGTTTTTGTTCTCAGGAACAGTGTTGACAATCCATTTATCTAACACGGCTGTAAATTACAGGAAAAGGGGTCTTTAAGTTACCAACAGTTTCTATTCTCAAAGCTCATGTTACAGTCAGAATGTGAATTTTTGAAAACCTTTTGCACACTTTTACCCCCAAAGAGTATATTTTGCATAGGAAAAAGGCAGGCACAATACTGTGGAGACATTTCATGACTTTAAGGTCACTCACACTTTCAGCCTGTACTTTCAACTGGCCAAGTTCTGTGCTGGGTGCTTGGGGACAGCCCTGACGTCCTCTTACTCCCCTTCTCTCTTTATTAGGACACCCGGGGTGGCTACTTCTCCCAGTTTGGGGCCATGTGTCAGGATAACCAGTGAACTGGTGGCCCTTGGCTTTAATGTTTAGGGTGCTCTGTGTAGCTGTGTGAGCAGATGTGGGTTCACAACAGTGATTGTGACAGAGGAAGGAGCCATCAAGGTCTTCTGCAAGTGTGACAGCAGAAGAGGACAAGGGTGGGAGTTCCCACGGTGCTGACAGGGATGCTGCATAGCAGGGGGCAAAGAGGAGGAGGGCAAGTGTTGGTGAGTGAATCAGGCCAAGGCAAGGAGGAGACGGCGGCCGGCTCAGGAGGGGCTCTGCATGCGTGGAGGCTAGAGGTGAAAGTCAAGGGGAAGTGGGGCCAGGTGACAACAGCCGTTTGGAGTTGTTCGAGCCTTCAGTCTGAGATAGGAATTCCAGAAGGTGGGCAGAGGTCAGGTCTTGCAGGGGCCTGTAAACCTCCTACACTGTTCCAAAGAACATCCACACCCTTGCCCTGGCCTACAGGGCACATCATGACACAGCCACTCGAGCAGTCCAACTTCCTATCAGCATCTCATCCCCACTGCCTCTGCTCAGGCCATGCTCTGCTCTTCTGTGCAATGGCACTGGGCTCTGTCTTCCCTCTTCCTTCAATGTGGAATCACCTTCCCTTGCCCTTTGCCCCCTGACTACCCTACAGAGGTAGGCCTGGCCTGTCATTCTCTGTCTCTCTCAGCATCTAGTTTACTTCCCATCACGGCACTTTTCACAATCGACAATTTCATGAAACGTGTTCATTTGCTTGTTTTCTCTGTCAACCCCACCATGGCAATTCTATGATCTCTTCTGCATCCCTGATGCACACCTACTACCTGGCACTGTAGGAGGTGTTGTGGGTGCTTGATGAGGTTTTGTTGAATGAATAAAAGAGTTAATATCTGGCCCTTGTACATACATCAAAACCTGATCACTCCCTATTGGAAACTTGATAACATCATTATACCATCTGACCAAGGACTTGATGCTCATTTCTAACTTTTCTGTGTTAAGAAGATAAAGTTGGAAATCACTCCACAGCTGATCTCAATGAAAGTTCTTAGAATCCAAATATGTATGAGTGACCCAAGTCCCTGCCTTGGGCTAAACAGCTGTGGGGTGGGCAGCTCTGCAAAGGCCAGACACATCCGAGCACAGCTTGTCCGTGGCACTGTGACAAGGAAATAAAACAGCTGTACTTGTAAGAAAACAGTTTGCTTGACTGTTCTAAAAGACATTCTAAAGATTTAAAGAAGAAAGGCTATCAATTAGCAGACATTGTTCTTTAATGTCTCCTTCCTTCCTTCCTTCCTTCCTTCCTTCCTTCCTTCCTTCCTTCCTTCCTTCCTCCCTTCCTCCCTCCCTCCCTCCCTCCCAACTCTTTTTGTCCCTCCATTCATTTTATTCATTCAACAAGTGCCTTCAGTGCTCTAGTTGCTGTGTTGAATGCCGGGGAAAACTAGTGAATAGGCTCTCTGACCCCTAACAGCAGGTAACACAGATCAGGAAAAGCAGGCAACCACAATTCAGACTGGAACTGCTACAGCAGAGTATTTTTTGGGGGGTGGGTAAGAGAAGTAGAGGGGCGCCTGAGACAGTCACTAGTGTGGAGGGGTGATCAGCATGGGCTCCTGAGAATACGTGATGTCATGGCTGAGGCTCGAAGGATGCACATGGGTGACTGAAGTAGGGGAAAGAGCAGGGCAGCCTTGTGATACAGAGTTCCTGGGGAGGAGAGAGAGAGTACTCCAGGTAAAGATTTAAAAAGAAAACAGAAAACTTGCAGGTCCTGGGAAATTTATTTATTAGTGCTAAGGATGCATAAGCCACATACAGTTCATATTTGATAGAAAACCCTCTGCAACTATGAGAAAAACTTCAAGTCAAATTATAATATTAATAAGTGAATCCTTTATGATTTTATAATCATAAGAAAACTTTAAAAGTATTTGTTTTTCTTTTTAAAAATTCCAACAACCTCATGAGCATTATATATAAGCCTAAAGTGAGTGAAACTGATCACCGAGAGGCCAAGTATTTAGCCTAAAGTTGGCAGGTGATATTAAAAGCCCAACATTGTGATAATGGAGGCCAAGCTGAAGTGTTGGTCACCATCTGAACTCTCCACCAAGGCTACTATACTGAAGAGAAGCAGCACTGGTGAAAGATCTAAAATGTGCAGAACCTCCTCATTTATTCTCACTTAATCTTCAGCAGGACCTTCAATCCCTTTAACAAAGTCTACCATATAATCCCCATTTAGCAGATGAGCTAACTGGAACCCAGAGATACGAAGTCGATTCCTGGCCCTGGCTGGAGTGACTCAGTGGATTGAGTGCCAGCCTGCAAACCAAAGTGTTGTTGGTTCAAGGGTACATGCCTGGGTTGCAGGCCAGGTCCTCAGTACGGGGCACAGGTGAGGCAACCACACATTAAAGTGTTTCTCTCCTTCTCTTTCTCCCTCCCTTCCCCTCTCTCTAAAAATAAATAAATAAGTGACATCTAAAAAAAAAAGAAGTCAATTTCTCAGAACAACACATGGACTGATCTTTTGTTTTAACAAACGATACTTCCAGGGCATGAACAAAATGATACACTAATGTCTGGACAGAGTATTTTCCTCATCTCCAATTATTTTGCCCTACATCTGAACGTCCAGGGGCTATACTGTGCTGCCATGAAGCACACTGATGTCTCTTCCGCACACAGAGCCAACAGGACTCACAATAAACAAAAGAGCTCCAACATCATTGAGACCCCTATCCACCCAGTCCAACTACATGGCTTAAGGTCTGATCATCAACCAACTGGACCAAGAATTTTATTTTTAGAAGTAGGTGGGGGTGATCACCCAGTCAAGGGAATTCTACTTTGATGCCAACTCTGCAGTAAGAGGCTGGAAAAGCCATTAAGAGGGAAATAAAATTATTCAAGTTAGGTAACCAAAAGGCAGGGGAATATAAAGTTCAGAGCGTGTGTTCCAGAGGTCAGGCTGCTAGGTTTTGAATCCTAGCCTTATTGCCTGGTAAATGCATAAACTTGGATGAACTAACCTATCTAAGCCTCAAGTTTCCTCATCTTTCAGTGAGGATAGAAATTTAATTAATACATTAGAGACTTATGGAAAAGGCTAAATGAGGTTCTCCACATAGTATTCAGTCTATAGCTTAATAAATGATAAGATGTATGGTTTTTTAAAATCATCAGCAGTTGTAGGGCCATTGTGCTATACAACTCTAGTGGGTGCCTCTGCCACTGCAGCCTGTGGAAACGGCACCTCCGGAGTTGTGCAGCGCACAGCATGGGTGGCTGTATGAAATATGTGGATGATGCTATTGTATGTATGTAGAACTTATACTTCTCAAGGTGGATGTGTGGTTTATTTCTCAAAAAGAGGAGGGTGCCATTTGCTATGTAACTTGCATGAAATGCATCTTGTCAATAAACAGGCAAGTTTTAATTCCCCCGACAGGGGGAAGCAAAAGAGGAAAGGGTACACTCAGAAAGCAAACAAGAGCTCTGATGGTTGCCAAGGACTACTAAGAGGAAGATGATTTCCTGTAAAGGGGTGGGCTGGGGAAACCTCTCATTCAGTGGGCTCTGAAGCTGTGCCTTGGCGAGCTCGCTGACATCAAGTCAAAGTGTCACTAGATGAAGGGAGGAAAGTCCAGACACATGCCTGCCCCAACTAGGCATTAGGTTAAATGTCCCAGAGTGAATGGGTGAGAGAGGAGGTAGGAGGAAGAAAGAAGGTGAAAGCCCAAAGGAAAGAGATGACTTCACTTATATGATTTCACTTATATGGTTCATTATAGCTAATGGTATTGGTATTTAGTTATACAGCTACAGTATTTCACTATAGTTAGTGGATATTAACTATAACTTACTGTAGTAATTATTTTGCAATATACACATATATAAAATCATCATGTTTCCACCAAAAATGAATACAATACGATATGTCAATTATATTCAATAAAACTGGAAAAAAGTGGACTAGCCACAGTGCTAGTATGAAATAATAATTTAAAAGCACACAGTATAGTATTTCATAATGTTCTAAAAGAATAAATGTAGTACCGAGTTTTGATTCTCCCAATTGCCAGCTATGTGGCGTTCGGACAAATGACACTGGCTCTCTGAGCCTCATTTTCCTTGACTGAAAAATGGGGTCATACTAACGATGCCGACTTTGTCTACTGGTTATGAAGATTAAGCGAGGTGGTGAACAGAAAGCACTTACCACCGTGCAGGCCACAATGGACCCCGTTACACAAACTCCTCCTGGCGGTAAATTTCTGTCTTACTATTCGTATCTCCAAACCTTTTACAGAATGCATTTCCTTTTTTACATTTAAACTTATTGGGATAACATTGGTCAATGACACTATATAAGTTTCAGGTGTACAACTTCATAATCCGGCATCTGACACTGTATTATACGCTTACCCCCTGAAGTCTAGTCTCCTTCCATCGCTGTATTTGACCCCCTTTATCTCCTTCAACCTCCCCACCTCCTTTCCCTCTATTAATCACCATACTGTTGTCTGTGTCTGTGGGTTTACTTCTTGCCTGTTTGATTGGTTTGTTGCCTTCAGTTCCATGTTCCACATGGAAGTGAAATCAAATGGCTCTTGCACTTTTCCACCTCTTACTTAGCACGATACCCTCAAGTTCCAATATGTTATCACTATAACTTACTGTGATAATTATTTCGCAGTATATCAAATTGTCATATTTTCACCAAAATGAATATAATACTATATGTCAATTATATTCAATAAAACTGGAAAAAAGTGGAATTGCACTTTCCACCTGACTTCCTTCACTTAGCAGGATACCCTCAAAACCCAACCATGCTGTCACAAATGGCAATATTTCATGTTTTTAATGGCTGAGTAGCCGTCTAGTGTAGACGCAGGGTGGGACAAAAGGAGGTTTACAGTTGTGAACACGTAAAACACAGAGTTTATTCTTGTGTTACTATTTATTAATTATTGTATTATTTATTTGTACTTCATGTGAAACAGTTTATTCTCGTATTATTATTCATTAATTATTGTATTATTTATTTGTATTTCAACTGTAAACATACTTCTGCCCACCACTCTATATTTACTACATCTTCTTTATCTAGTCATCTGTCAAAGGACATGCGAGTTGTTTCCATGTCTTAGCTATTGTGAATAATGGTAGGCATTTTCCATTTCATTCCAATATCAATGGACATGGTTTTGCTTCCTAAAGCTCTTTTCCCCCTATTCTACAGTTGAATTATCTGTTCTGGATACAGAGGTTAGCTCCTATTAATGTCTTACCTTTTTAGCCAGACTTTTCCTTGGGGACAGTTAGTATATTCTTTGGCGAAACATTAATATTGTTAATTAATAATGTTAATTAACATAATAATGTTGATTAAACATTAACATTTTCTTTAACAAAACATTAAGTGGGAGAAAAACAAGTTTCTCTATTTCTGCATCAACAGAGCAATTCTTCAGATTCCATCATTTTCTTAATGTTGTGAAATACTTCACTAATTAATCAGGGTTTCCGGTGAGGGCCTCTCTCCTACCTGACAGCCAAGGCTTGGGAGGAGGAGGAATACAGTCCTACTGGAGACCATCTGTGGCTGTCTGCCACAGAACAACCAAGTCAAGATGCACGTGTTTAAAATATTTCACTCATTTCCCTTCCTCCTGTGACAGTTATCTGCATGCATTTGGCCTAAAGCCTGTTAAAGTTCTCTGGAGGCAGCCAGAGTAGGAACATTCAAGGACGCAGACAGAGGAATTTTGAAAAAAGGAGGGGCCATTCCAGCCTGGTGGGAGTGAGCTGCCTGCCTCTGACCACAAACCTTTGGGAACAAGCCAGCCTGGTCACTGCGCTTGAAGGCTTCACAGGGGATAGATGTGATGATAGCAAGGGGGTTGAGCAAAATGCCTGGCAAGTGCTCACTTCATGGCTCTACTTACTTCTTGCCATTCCTCTGCCCTCCAAGCATAGAGAGGACACAGCGGGGCCTGGCAGGTGCGCTCCGACTCTGGTCTGGTGTGGGGGTTGCACTCGGTCTCGCTGCCTACCTTGTGCGTTCCCATCTGACAGCCCACACTTCTCCGCTGCACGCCTTGGCCACAGGACACAGAGCACTAAGAAGACAAGAGTGTGTAAGTGGGAGCTTTGGGTCTTTGGGTGTGTGTGTGTGTGTGTGTGTGTGTGTGTTGTGTGTGTGTGTGTGCGTGTGGTGGGGGGAGCCACAGACCTGAGGACTGTACCCCTAATCCAATGCCTTTCACAGCTATCACAAGGATTTCTAGTTTCCAATGAACAGACCCAAAGTAAGGTCTTAAATCTTCAAACTCACTGCCTATCAGTATTGGTGAGTCAGGAAGGCATTCAAGTTTCAGGAATCTCTAGAGTTACCAAGATTTTAGGACAATTGAAAAGACTGGGAGAGATCATTAGGAAACATTTAGTACAACCTAGAAATAGAGCTGCCATGTGAAATAAAAATCCCAAATAATTTCTATCTTGGAAGATTTGAGGCTCTTGGAAAGTGGAACTATAGTACTCTACCAGAATAATTTCTTGGCAGGTTAAGGCAAGGAGAGTAAATTACTGAAGCTTTTAGGACCTTGTATGTAGAATCATTTTCTCCAGTCTCTTCCTTTTCTTGCTCTTATTTCTGGAGACGGAGGAATTTTTTTCTAAACTATGGAATTCACCAGTATTTTTGTCTATCTACAACTTACGTTGACTATATAAGAATAAAAGCTGACAAGAAAAAAACATTTCCCTAAGCATGATGTTTCAGCTCTCAACAAATACTGTTAATCAGGCTGGAAGCATTTGGTTGACCAAGTTGCAAAACACCATATTAAATCTGTAATTAACTTTCCTCTAAATTAATTTTTAAATGTTTCTTTCATTGCTGGATTTTATAATCTCACTTATAGTCAGGCCAAAAATTATACTCTTTATTAAGGCTTTGACAGAAACGAAAGGCACCATTTGATTGGAAAAAAAACCCCAGCATATTATTATACTTAGCTATTAAAAATTTTACTGAGTTTTTCTGATAGCTCAGCCTCCATGAATTTGCCTGGCATTGACAAAACAAGTTTAACATACATTAAAGCCATGTGCCTAAGAGGAAGTCTTAATAAAAAATAGAATCATGCTCTTTTAAATTAGAAAAACAATCTTGTCCAATTAATCTGCAGTAGGACTCCTCTTACTCTGAGCTAAAGGCAATGCAGTATCAAGTACACCCACTGACTTCTGCGGAATATTACTTGTATTGCCATTTCAGATTACCAGATCACAGGCAACTCGGAAAATCACATTGTTTCAGATGAGTCTAAGCTAGGCAGGAGCTCAAATGTTCACATCAAAGCCAGCTAAAGAGAGGAAATATTTTGGCACAACATAACTATTATTGTTTGGATTTAATTGCATTAATTGTATTTAAGGAGTTTGTGACCCACAAAAAACAGACTTTTAAAGTCACCATATGCTGATGGAACTGGGACTGCCAGGACACAAGTGACTGCCTCAACTACAGAGAATGGCCATATAATATTACGGGAGCCACACATATAATATTTCCCATTGATTACCCTGGAAATGAATGAATGGTACCACAGGAGAGTTACCACACCAATCACAGAAACATTCAAACACTGTCATCATCAGCAAATAACAACCCAAAAATCCCTTGGCTATTTGAATTTGGGGTCTAAAATGTAAAACTGTACATGTCCAGAACAATGTATCCAAATGGCAATACAGAGGAAGAAAAAGAACAGTCACATAAACAAATTTGAGTTGGGCACAGGGTTGATACATATTCAGAAGCTCACAATGCTTTAATAGCCTAAGGAAAAAGGAAGTAACATTAAAGCCTTTTAGACTGAATACTATTCAGGCTGTAAGTCAATGAAACTTCTTTTTAGTGCTATCATTGTTGAGTAAATTACATATGGTTGGACAAAGGGAACGTATTAAAAGCCCTAAGCGTGCAACATTTAAAAAATCACTTCCTTCAATGTTCGATAATTTTTCAAAAAGGCAAATAAAGACACAGGGAAGTTCAACTACACAATATATCTTTGTGGCTTCTGATTTTTATTATATCAAAGCCAGCTTTGAAATAATGCAAAAAAAGTTTCAACCTGACTTAAATGCACAACAGGCAAAAGCTCTGCCTTTCTGTGTCCCGCATCCTCCGTAATCTTTGTTCAAAACGAAGTGCACTGCCTCAGCTCCTTAAACGAAGTGCACTGCCTCAGCTCCTTGTCTGTCTGGGCTCCAGTGTTCCTCCTGTGCTGTCTCAGGGGATGCAACAATTTGCATACACAGCCAGCCAGGCTTGCTTGGTGAATTCTGAGAGATTTGTGCAGAAACCCCATGAATAAAACAACATGAAAAAACCTCGGCATGATCCTGGAGGTGGTGATACGTGTGTGCACTTGCATGTGCTTAATTCTTCTGGTTTTACTTACTACATCTTTTGGTTAGTGTGTAGAGAAAAAAAAGGTGAGCAGTCTCTATTAACGCGTTTCCCACAGCCATCATTCTGCATGGCAGTCTATTTGCGCAGGTTTGAAAGTAGATGTTTTTAGTTCCGAACTACTGAGCCAGGAGCTGTTTCATCTCTCTACGGTCCTTGCTGTGCAGAGCTACTAGGCAGAACTCACTGACTTGATGCTTATTTACTTCCATAGATAAAAAGAATCTCTGCGGAAGTTTGGATGCTTGGGGAATCATAATATATACTTGAGACACTGGAAAGAATTTTAGATACTTTCTTCCAGTATTATGGTGGTCACATTATTTAAAGGAGAGGCCAGCTTGAAAAATAATTATATGAACCAACTATAATATGTAATTGGTAACAACAGAAATAGCAAACTTTTACTTAGCATTTACTACATACCAGTCTCTAAAAGAGGGTTTCTCAATCTAATAGTTCCTTTTGGTTAGAGACTGTGTTGTGCGTCCCAGGAAGTTGAGCAGCACTGCCCGACTCTGCCCACTAGGTGTCAGTTGCATTTCCCTTGCGCCACCACGTTGTGGCAACCAAAGCTGTCTCTGGACGTAGCCAAATGTCCCAAGGGCTACAAATTCACCCTGGCTGAGCGCTGATCCCTATGTTAAGCATTTCACAATAAAATACCTTTTGTATTTTTAAGTAAATTTTAGGCAGGTACTCCGCAAATAAATTAAGCAAAGAACAGAGATAATTACTCTAACTCACTCAAAACAAGAAAAACAAAGTCAAAGTAAACTCTGTCCCAGGCAATGTACTGACGATAGGTACTGTGGATACCAGTTTTAAAGCACAATACTAACCAGATGCAGCCTTCTGCACAGTGTCAGCTAGAGTGCAGGTGGGAAGCCTGTATGCAAGCAATTCAACCCCAATGCTCATAGTCCAAATGAACACAGTCATGAGAGCACACATCTATCTTTAAAGCAAGATATATACCCATTTCTCCTCACTGACCATATGCATATGATTTCCTTGACTTCTCAAAAGGTGAAGCTACATATTTTCCATGTTTCTCACTTAAATACTTGCAGAATACTTCAGAATCTGATACCACAGGTTCTTTTCGCATTGTAGTTAAGACAAAAGCCTTGTTCTGGCTGGAGTAGTTCAGCGGATTGAGTGCTGGCCTGTGGACTAAAAGTTTGCCAGTTCGATTCCCAGCCAGGGCACATGCCTGGGATATTGGCCAGGTCCCCAGTTGGGGGGTGTGTGAGAGGCCAACTGATTAATGTTTCTCTCACACATGTTTCTCTCTCTTTCTCCTCTCTCCAAAAATAAATAAATAAAAATCTGGGGAAAAAAGATAAACGTCCTAACCCTAAATGGCTGGTTGATTCATAACACAATTGCCAGCTTCTGTTTTGAAGCTGAATTGAAGAGATAAAAAAATGAATTATTTCCCTGAATCAAAGACAGCACTGACTGTAAGCACAGCATCACGTTTTATATCAGTAAGACAGAAAAACAAAGGCTATTAATCAAAGCCTGGCATTCCAATTGACTTGTAGACCCATCCTGACCACTGCGATGGTAAAGAGTAAGAAAAGCCAGGTAACTCAGGCTTGATGAATGATCCACTGAATAAATTCATGACTTGCAAGTTCTAATTTAATCATTTATTGTTTTTGTTTCTGATCTTCATTTTTTAAAAAGGCCGTCTGTTAGGAATAGGATAAGGTAAGAAAATGTCACTCTAGAATGCTTTTTTATTGTGACAAGACAGAGCTGAGCTGGGAATTTGATGCTGATGTTTGTCTTAAAATTTCATAGGCATCTAACCTTAGTTCTTGATAATATAAACAAATTGAACATGAACTTTTGAAAAAAAATGCTTTAAAACTATAGTGAGAATGTTTTTCAAGAAAAGCATTCCTTTCTTTGGAGTCATTTCCTTTGCATTTCAAGATTTTGAAAAGATGTAGGTTAAATAAAACATTTTACTTTAAATCTCAAAATGCCAATTTTTAGGGAGAGACTATGAAGATTAATATAGCTACCCTAGTCTCTTATCCCAATATTCTATATGTCTTATCATATAGAGGACATTTTGATATGATGAGAAATTGCACTAATTATTCTTCCTACCTTGAAGAAGAGATGACCATGAAATAGCTACCAGCAGAAAACAAAGAGACCAGATGTAAAATCTAAATTTTGTGCAAATAGATAATCATTACTCTTGCTTTAATATCCCTGCCTTAGGGATATTCCTGTCTACTACCAGATCATTAGTAAGCCAACAATCTTTAATCATGTAGACCATCTTTCTCCATCAACCACTGGGTCTGAGTACTTTGAGTTATACTCCTAAATTACAGAAATTGAATTTTACCTAAGTAGCACCTTATCTTGCCTGCTTTTATATATAATTCATTTCTGCAAATCAAATCAGGGCATTTTAAAAGCTAGCCACAGACCATTACATAACTATGCTTACTTGTATCTTCTATAAAAGTAACTAGACTTTTCTAAGCAATTACTTTGAATGGATATGGTCTTTTGTGCAGAGGCATTCTGAAAATCCTGTTACCTTATGTTTGAAAAATAAAACCCAATCAGGACAACTAAACGATGAAGAGATAGCCAATCTATCAGATACACAGTTCAAAACACTGGTTATCAAGATGCTCCAGGAACTCACTGGGCACTTCAACAGCATAAAAAAGACCCAGGCAGCAGTGAAGTTTGGATTATGTGAAATAAAGAAAAATCTACAGGGAACCAACAGTGATGGGAAGGAAACCAGGACTCAAAACAATGATTTGGAGAAGAAGGAAGGAAGAAAGTTTCAACCAGAACAGAATAAAGAAACAAGAATTCCAAAAAATGAGGAGAGGCTTAGGAAACTCTAGGACATTTTTAAACATTCCAACACCCAAATCATAGGGGTGCCAGGAGGAGAAGATCAAGAAATTGAAAATTTATTTGAAAAAATAATGAAGGGGAACTTCCCTAATCTGGCAAAGGAAATAGACTTTTGGGAAGTCCAGAAAGCTCATAGAGTCACAAAGAAGTTGGGCCCAAGCAGGAATACACCAAGGCACATCATAATTACATTACCCAAAATTAAAGAGCAGGAGAGAATCTTAAAAGTAGCAAGAGAAAAGGACAGTGTTACCTACAAAGGAGTTCCCATAAGACTGCCTTCTGATTTCTCAAAAGAGACCTTGCAGGCAAGAAGGGGCTGGAAAGAAGTATTCCAAGTCATGAAAGGCAAGGACCTACAACCAAAATTACTCTATCCAGCAAAGCTTTCATTTACAATGGAAGGGCAGATAAAGTGCTTCTCAGATAAGGTCAAGTTCAAGGAGTTCATCATCACCAAGCCCTTATTATATGAAATGTAAAAGGGACTTATATAAGAAAAAGAAGATCAAAACTATGAACAGTAAAATGACAACAAACTCACAGCTATTAACAACCGAACCTAAAAACCCCCTAAAAACAAAAACAAACCCCCCCTAAGCAAACAACTATAACAGAAACACAATCACAGAAATGGAGAACACATGGAGGGTTATCAGTGGGAGAGTGGGAGGCAAAGAGGGGGTGAAAAGGTACAGAAAATAAATAGTATAAATGACAGGTAGAAAATAGACAAGGGGAGGTTAAGAATAGTATAGGAAATGTAGAAGCCAAAGAACTTATATGTACGACCTATAACATGAACTAAAATGGGGGAATGTGGGTGGGTGGGGGTATGCAGGGCAGAGGGGAATAAAGTGGGAGAAATGGGACAACTGTAATAGAATAATCAATAAAATATATTTTAAAAATCAGTTGATCGTCACACACAAAAAAATCCAACCCACTCAGGATTCAAACCTAATCAGTACAGCTTTGTGAGGAATTTTAGACTTCCCACCTCAATCACAGGATACTGCAATAAAACTCACTCTGTGTTTACCAATAGAGAGAAAGATTCTTTTGACTGTCTTTTTATTAAAAGAATTGGACATTAAAATGAGCATCATTTTACATGCTGTAAACTTAATATTCAGGGCAAGATGCAAATGGATAAACTGAAGCTAAGGAACATAAAGAAAAGTAAGAGCATGGAAGTCTACATAGGACAAGCTAATTAGCATGGTTTTTTAACTAAGGTTAATTGGGCATTTTACATGAATTGAATAGCTACTAAAATCAGAGGCCTAGGAGTTGGAGACAGCAGTAGTCACTTAGACAACTATTAAGGATGACTAGTATGAAGCACTGCTTTGAAAGTGCGTCCCTCAAGGAAACCAAAGGAGGATCTACTTCTGTCTGGGCCCAAGTGCTTTGAGGATTAAATTAAAACAAAGACGAAAACAAACATGATCAATGTCATAAAAGCCTCGAGAGGATCAGAGTCCTCTCTGCTGGAGAATGATGCTGAGAAGTGAAATACAGCTGGGAGGCACCAGGGACAATGACGCCAGCTCAGAGCACTTAGAAAAAATTCACATGTATGGGAGAACCACAAATTCACTCAGATCTCCTTGAATCAAAGCAACGGAGAGAAAGGAGCAACACGAATACAGGATAAGTGAAAAGAAATTCATCCTTAATTACTTTTAAGTAAGCACCTCCAACCACTCTGAGAAAATGAACAAGTGTGGAGTGATGAGATTTACTTTAAGGACCAGTGCCTTTAGTTCATGTATCCATTGTTTATAAATAAATAGAAGTTTTGAGAATTTCTTCTTAAATGCAGCAGGGAAACTCTCACACCCAATTTCTGACTAAATTACCAAATGTTTAGAATTAGCAGAGTCCAACCATAATCAGTGTCTTGGGTACTAACACCCTTCCCCCGATACATACATCACACTTATCCAATCAAATTATTCTTGAGAGCCTATGAGATTCAAGGACACAGCACTCATTATTGCATTAAATCCTCGTAAGAACTAGGTGAAGTAGGCTCAGGAAGGTGAAAGAAATCACCCAAGATTGCATAAACTAGGAAATGACAGAGAACTACCCTGCTGTCCCCCACCTCTCTTATACACAAGTAAATGGGCAAAGAAATAATCTCTAATACTTTATATTGACAGCCCTTTCTTTAAGAACCTCAGAAGTAAATTCAGACTCATTTCCTGCCGGGTGACTATAGTCAACTTCACTGCAATCTGAATTAGTGGTTTTCTAAGTAGTGAATAACAACAAATGCCATTAGGACAGTACTGAGCAGCTACTCTGCTAGATGTCTGATACCTACACCTACTACCACTCAGAATCAATCCTCACAACCACTCTACTGCAGGTAGCATTCAAGGTGCCAAGGACTGAGGGCACTTGCCCCAGATTCTGCAGCTAGTAAGTATCCTCACATACAGATTCTTCCCTCCCAGTCCCCATGCTCCCCTCTGAAAAACGAAAACCAGGCACAGGAACACAAACCAACATGCTGGTCTCAGCCACATGCCTGAAGGTAATGAAGCAGTCATAGGGGAGAAGCATTGCTCACCTGACTCCAGGCGCCAGACTTCCACTTGGGGCATCTTCCTCCTCGGCACTTTCTGTGCCCATTTGGCTTAGCAAGGTGTTTACAGTAATCACTTTCTAAATGGCTTCCATCTTTTGCCATGCAGTAAACATTTCGTTGTTTATGCCCTCGACCACAAGAGACAGAACACTGAAATATAAAGCAATGGCAAGGTTGTTGTTGTTTTTTTTAAATGACATCGAGTTTGATAAAATCGTGTGTCGTGAGATGTTAAGATCATGCTTAACAGGAGTTACCATCCCCCTAAGACCATGCTTAACAGGAGTTACCATCCCCCCTTTCCCACGCCATTTTGGATAACATCTCAAGGCACAACCTGGAAGGAAAGTAGCCTCGGGGGAGAAATGTCCACAGCATTGTAGCAGCAATCCTGTGTAGTGTTTTGGGTCAGAGTGGGCAAATCTGGATAATTTAGGCCAGGAATGAAGTCCACAGACCTGAAATTGCCATGCAATTCTGATTTAAAGAATTCATCTTACTATGAATAAGGACTTCTTTTCATATCTCATTTCATGCAGTCTTTGACCAAGATATTTCTTCAACAAAATGCCTCATGAGTCAGATTTGGATAAAGTTGCATTTCCAAAATACAGCTGTGTCCAATTTCCTAATTAAATGATAGAAGGAAGCTCTTCCCCATTTTTCAGAGGATAAAGTCTCAATTTTGGGAGGGAGGCATTACCTTTCAACTTCGGTCTGCAGGTTCACTGAACTGTTTTAAATGTGACCTTGTCTGACCACATCTAAGCAATTTGACTTTGATTTCAGATTAGGTTTCTCAAAAAGGTTTAAGAATCAAAGTGCCCGGGGAGTTAAGACAAAAATTTGATATGACAGCTTCTTGTAGAACAGGCAACAGGCTGCCCCAGTGAATGCCTGAGATATTCAACTTCCATTGCCTCATTAGCAATTATAGGAGTTATTACCACTTAGCTTAGAAACTTGCTGGCTCAGGTTTTCATGACACATTATGTCCCAATATAACGTTCTTGCTTTCCAGAGGGAAATGAATTTAAGAATGAAGGAAAATGTGAAAATGCAATGAAAACATATTTCAAGTGCCATTTCCTTCTATTCAATATTTCTCATTCCCTCTACTAACTGTGACTTTGTTAACGTAAATCACTAAAGTGCCCTTTTATGTGTCATAGATAAATAGCACTATGTAAAACATGCAGCCTGAAATCAATTCAATCACCATTACTATCCAAGCATGCTCAAAGTTATACCATTCATAAACTTGCCAGACATGTTTTTCTACTAAATACAAACCATTATAAAAATTTCAGTAGTAGGTGATAGACTTAAAATATGTATCTTAACAGGTGTGACTATAACCTTTTATTTTAAGAGATGGTTGCATTGCTGTTTTCATTTGGGCTCTCATCTTCTGAGTATTATAATTTGGTACAGTCACTCTGGAAACCTTAATAGAGTAGACAGTGTGAAAGGAAGGAGCCCACTTTGAATACCTATACCAAAACTAAAATATCCATAATTCAACCTACAGTGTTCGAAAGTGCCTGAAGACTTGGGGATATGATTCTAGAAGGCTTTTAGAATGAAGTTCCTAGAAATCTTCCTATAAACCAGTGATCTAATGACTTGCACACAGGTATTCGCCATTATTAGTAACTAATTTTAATATTAAAAAATGTTACTTTGGTAAGAAAATAACATAGGGTCACAATTAGTATTTGGGGTGAGTTCATTTGTTTATTCAACATTTATTAAGCACACACTAAATTCTAGGAATTATACAATGCATTGGGGATATAGTGATGAGCAAAACTGATAATGTAATTCCTGTCTTCATAGAAGCTTACAGACCAGTGAGGAAAAACAGCATTAATCAAGTGATAACAAAAATAAATGCTTATTAGTTGAACTGAGTGTTATAAAAGAAACAGTCTAGAGTGGTTAGAAGAGGGCTCCGTGAGACATCATTCCCTGGGGCCAGAGCATGCAGAACTCACAGATTACAACAAGGTATTTGGATTTTACTCAGCATTCAATGGGAAATCACTGAAGAGTTTCTAAGTGTGGATACGACATGGTTTCATTTTTGTTCAAAAATTCCACCTTGACTACTGAGTGAATGATGGCCAGGAATGCAAATGTGACTGAAAACAAGAAAACTGCTCAGGAAGCTATTGCATGTATCCAAACCAGAGGTGATGGTGGCTTAGACTAGGGTGCAGTGCTACAGTGGGGGGTTGGTGGATTTACAACATGTTTTTGAAGTAGAAATGATAGTACCCGATGGATCAGCTGTGGGGTGGAGGAAAAAAGACAGAGTCAAGGATGCTTTCTAAATGTCTAATATAGGCAACTGGATAGATAAATGACAGGTACGGAGATAGGGGAAACCATTGGGAGTCAAGGATATATTTATTTCTAGACAATAAGATTCGCTTAAAGGAGACAGATTTATGAATGAGAACATTTGGTTTATTAGGGTGAAGACACAGACATAGCTGTCTTAGAGTAATCAGATGAACACGGATGAATTTAAAGCAAGTCTATGCTTAGGGAGGATAGTCATTTCAACATAGAAACACTACAAAGAGAATGTCCCTTAATATTGAGAGGCAGCAGGGAGTCGACAGAAATAATGATTTAATAATCAAAATCAGTGGTCACTGGAAGAGACAGTCTAAAAGTAATCAGCAATCTTCAGAGGCAGAATTAGAAAAGGCACAGCTAGCTCACGTTACTTATATGCCAGGCACTTCTCTAAGACTTGAAATGCATCATCTCATTTAATTGCCCCAATAACCATAGAGATAACTGTCAGGAACAGTAACAGCACAATGAACACAGTTACCAACATCATTGACAATCCATCTGAGGTGGCAACCAACATCTTATTTATTGCCCACAAAATGAAGATGAGTGAATACATTTCTGAACATGTTGACTTAAAGACTGAGTATGAGCTGGATTAGGTGGGTCTCACCCATTCCTACGTATACTTGTCCTATTTGGGACCTCAATGTAACTGACTTGGAAAAAGAACTCAATATTTTGGCAGGGCTCACTATACATATTATTTGCCTACAATTGTTAGGATCCAAAAGCAATTAGAAAATTCTCCAGGTGTCCAATCTGATAGAAAACTCTTTTCATTTTTTGCTTTCTAACTCACCAGTGAAGAAAAGCAGCCACTCATGGAAATTTTCATATCCTACAGTTCATTGGGTTATGACCCAATTATGACTTCATAAAAGAGCTACGACTTTGATAATCAAATGAATACAAGTTTCAACTCTATATTCTGAGGGAAATTTCCATCTGATCATTTCTAGTCCTTTCTCAGGCACTGGCTTTTGCATTGCCATGTGTCACAGAGAATAGTTACATTTAGTGCGTCACCCAGTACATGTTATTTATTGGCTACATATCTGAGCATTCTTGCTCTGGAAAATATTTAATTCCTTAACTTTGCAGCTAAAATAGCTCCTGGTTTGCCAATAGAAATGTGACTTTTATTTTTCCTCTGAGGAAACAACCCAAGTTGTTTAGGAGAATGATTTCCCCACCCTCGACCTGGAGTAGGACTCCCTCCCAAACGATGTAATCTCTGCTTGTTACTTAGAAATGTCAAGGTGTGCATCTCAGATACCTCGTCTCTCAAGGTTGTGTTTCTGTGAGGTCTTTGGAAGGGGATGTTTAATGTGGAGCTTTGTTCAGGTGTTGCTTTACCACTTGTTACAATCTAAGGTCTATGAGTTTGAAATCCTTGCATTTGAGCTCCTCTGGGGAAAACAAAACTCAAGGCATGGGCAGTCTACTTGTAACCTCTACAAAAGGTTACACCTTCTGAGTGGTAGCTCCAGTGTGGATTTGGGTCTGGTGTGCTGTCCCTGGCCCTTCCCTTATATTGAGGGGCATAATCTCTCAGTCTTCAAGAAGCCAAAAAACAACCCCAGCGTGTCTGCCTGGAAGAGACGAGCTGAAGACCTAAAGACAATGAGACCCCTGAAGTTGCCAAGGCTGCTGAGAACCTGAGTATCCAAATGAAGACAGAGGATTACCACAGAACTGGTAAGGACTACATAGGAGAATAACAAGGGGAGGGTGGAGGTCAGGGATGTACACAAAGTCTGGCTAGAAGGAAGCTTCTCGGAGGGGCTGAAATATGGTGGTTGGAGTGTGAACCAGGATGGCTGGGTTACAGCGGAGGCCTCCTAAATGTGGGTTAATGCATGGCCATGGTCCAGGAGGAGGGCCCTTGCTGTGTCTGGGCACAGTTTGGTTTATCTAGGTGATTCTCATCTCCAAGTGATCTAGATACATGAGATTCTGCATACATGAAATGTGTCTCAGAGGATGACGATCAGCTAGTCCATATTTCCAGGCCCAGGACTGGCTGACAGGTAGAAATCCAGAAGCACTGAGAGGCCACAAGAAAGGTTGTATACCAGAGCCATTAAATCAAGACTCTCCTAATCTAAGGATTTTTGACAATTGGAAAGCTAACCTTCACTCCAAGACTGGTGGGCAAAGTTCAGTTTTGAGAGAAGAGACCTTTAATTATTATTCAAGGCCTTTCTCTGCGATGCTCTAAAATATGATAATCACTTCATTTAAAATGTTCGGTTGTGTCTTTTCATAACAACAACCAGCTCTTCTTGATTCTACTCTCATTTTAACTTTGTTTAACAAAACATAAAGTCAACTTCATCTGGAAAGTACTCCACCAGAAATGATGCCATGCTCGCACCCACAGTTCAGCTGCCTCTGCTAATCACAGGCTGAATGAAGTGAGTGCTGTGTGAGTACCACACTGTCGGGAAAGGTAAAGGGATACCAGCCTGCACTTGCTGCCACACTGAAAAAAGAAAGTGAGCACAAGGATATAGATTTAGGGATCAATGTTTCAAATACTAATCAGTGCAAGGCCTGGAAGACCACATGGCCTTGTCTCATAGCAAAGAGCTAGCAGCATCTCACACAGGTTTATTTACTGCCTTCCCCACTAAAGGCAGTCAGCAAATATGCATGGAAATGAACGAACCCATGACTCCTGTAGCCATCACAGAAGTGATGAAATGCCATGTTTTCCTAAAGGTAAACAAAGATAAAACCACCTAGAATCTGACCCACAGTGCTAATGCTGAACTGATCTAGCATAAGCTATTAAGTTGCAGAAAGGCACCCCCAAGAGCATTCCTTCCATTGGAGCACAACTATTAGAAATCATACTAGACACCTTCTACTGAACACTCACCATGAATGGGAAGGGAAATGGAGCTGAAGGTCAACTTTGTGGATCAGGCACTGCTAGGGCTCGTTTTCACAGAAAAGGAAACCGAGGATTAAAGGGATGACGTCACTTGCCTAGGCTCACAGAGATAAGGTTAGGCTTCAAATCCAGTACCTCTGCCTCTTGAGCCACCTTTTTCTTCCTCAAGTTCTACTGAAGAAAGGATCTAGTTAAGAAAACAGGCTGCTCACCTCTGCTTACCCAAGGTACCAACAGAAAACAAGGATCTCGAGCAGTGTTTCTGAAGACTATTTTAGAGACCTCTGATTCCTTGGTCTCTCAAGAAAAGAGTAGCTAAGCAATGTTAGTATTTTGACTTTAATATGTTCTCCACCACATCATTAGCACCCTGGGAAGAAAGGCACTATGAAGAGCAAATATATAATCACATCAGTAAAGGGTCACATTTCCCTTTGGCCAAAGCCACACCCCATTTTCTCTTGGTCATTTTTTAGGGTTTGTCTACCCTCTGGGGCATGCCTGATACCACATGGTAAATGACTGTTTTCTATCACTGATGAAGGGCTCTTTGTGTGGCCATGCATGGAAGGATGCAGGTTGTAAATTCTGCCCTGCTGAATCACCAAGGACTATTCTCTCAAATGTCTGAGCTATACAGCATCTCAAATATTATTCAGTGCCTCTATTTATTTTACAAATTCAGCACTAGAGGAAAGGAGACATGGCATGCTCCTTTAGAGGGGGAGGAGGGCATGGAGGCTCAGGACTATGAGCTCCTGTCCCTAGCACACAATACCATTCACTGCCCATCACACTGTGGTCAGTTCCAGAGTCCTGCATATGCTGCTCAGGAACCACAGCTAACCAGACAACTGATTCTTCCTATTTAAGTCAGTGATGCTCACAGAGAGCTAGGAGGATAGACAGGGACTAGAGAAGCAGGCATAGTTTCTGCACCTCTGGCTTTGACATATAGTAAACACCACTAGGAACAAGAGTTAGTACAACCACCTCTTGTTCTGAGGTACCAGCCAAGAAAAAATCCCAAGGAAGGCGTGTACATGCAGGAGCACAGGAAATGACAGTTCGCTGTCTTCACCTTGCTCTGACATGCAGCATCTCAAGGCATACGTTCTAGGGTCAGAACTGAGCTGGAGTGCCCTCTACTATTTTATGCTGGTGCCATTTGGGATGGGCGATTTAACCTTTCTCAGTTGTGGTTTGTTCTCTATAAATGGACACAACAGTATTATCTATATTCAGTAAAGTTGTGCACAAGTAGTGAGTCAATGCATGCAGACAAAGCTCTGTTTCTTTTGGCGGAACACTATAAAAATCAAAACACACTCACTATTACCAGATTAAATCTTTTATTCAGTGGAGTCTTTTAGACTATCTCCTAACACGCTGTTAAAAAGGCGAGCATTTTTTAAAAAGTATGTGTTAACTAATGGGACCTAAGATTAACATTCTAACTAGGTGAAGGAGGGACTTAATCTGGCAAAATCTCACCTATGGGCATGGGTGAGAGCTTCCCTTTCCCAAGGTCATGGAGAAGCGTACAGAGCAGGCATAAGTGTTGAAATGCCTTCTCTGTTGCTGTGCCCTTCCACTCTTCCAGACTGTCCCTCACTCACATCGTCTCTTCTAGCCACAGAAGACAGGAACAGGTGAGGGAAAGAAAGACCACTCTGAATGCCACATTTATTTTCTGCTCCATGATTTCCTGCTCTCACTTATTATCTCAAAAGCTACTTCTGTTTCTCATGTGTTTTTATTATGTTTTTTTTAAATGTCCTGAAAAACAGATTCAACGTCAGTGATCATCATTACTGAACACATATCCACTCACTTCCCTGCTCTGGTCACAGTTCTTTGTCAAAAAACATCTTATTGACAGGAATGACACATTTAGGGATTGTTTATAGGGTCTTTCAGTGTCACACATGATGATTATTTGTAACTGACGTCAGCAAAATAATGACATTGGCATTTTTCAGGAAAGAGGTGAAGATGTTACAAAGACCCATACTCTGTGCTCGCCACAGGACTATCTATGAAGGTAATTTGGAAGACAAGGAGGGTAGTGGGTGAGATATTTGTTCCAGGATCCTCATTCTCAGCTGTTGCAAAGGTAAGCGAAGAAGTGTCTGAGTATGTAACAGATGGAAAAGCTGTGACTGATGAGAATGGTGACCAAAGTTTCCTGGCATTCTGAAGGTGGACTGTGATTGAAAGCCCAGGTAGGGGGGTTCACGTCTCCCTGGAGATGTCATTCTGCTGGAAGATGACTGCGCTCAGGAACTCCCACTTGTGACCTCTGCTACTGTCACAGGCACCCAGAAAGTTTAAGTCACCTTTGGGAATGCCTCTACAGAGAAGCAATCCAGGCAGGTGGTCTCTGGACTTTTACGTACCTAACCAACGTCCAGCCCTTGAATCACTTCCTTCTACCAAAGAGCTAGTCTATGTTTCATTTAGTAATTTAAAAGATACCAGGACAGAGTTTGTTTAATTGCATTTTCCAGTTTTGCTCCTCCACCAATCTGTGTGAAAAGGACATCTTTACATGTCAACACATGAAGCATCTTAACACTGAAAAATTTACAACTTTTTTGGAAAGTTGTACATGTAATCAATTTGCTTTTGGGTGGATATCAATGCCACCTTAGAACTCAGATATGCATACATATCTGAGTTTGTATCCAGAGAAATATATCTCAGCAGGAGGGGAAAGGTCTTTTGAAGCATTATTAAATTAGATGCTCATCCTCCAACTTTGCATTGCTGCACTGAGAGTTCAGATAAGACCAAGTCACTGTCAATATGCACTATTCAAGTTCTTTGTGGCTTTTCTTGTCTCCTCCTCCTGCTTATCTCTTGGTAAAGAAATGGCTCAAAAGTACCACTATAAAAGAACAAGTAGGAGCAATAAAAACTAGCTAAGGTGTAAGTGGCTCACAACATGGAAGATTTAGCATTAGAAGTGGCTAAAATTATGTTTGATGGTTTTATGTGAATTTAAATTATTCCTATAGTATAGGAATAATAATAATTTGACCTAAACCCTGGTCAAATGAAAATACCAGGGTTTAGGCCGAAGAAGGTGATAGTTATAAACTTGGTTTTAGAATCAATCAGGCCTGGTTTGACCAATACTCTTTTTTACTTTGTGCAAGATGCTTAACCCAGCAAGTATTTCTTTCCAATTTTGTTCAGTTAGAGGTATGAAATGATGGTTAATAAGCACCTCAAACTAAACATGTTCAAAACAGAAGCCCTGGTCTTCCTCTGCAACTCTGTTCTTCCTACAGCCTTCCCCAATTCCATCAACAGAAACTGCACCCTCCCACTTGTCCAGTGCACAGCACTTGGAGTCCTTCCAACTCCTTCCTTTCTCTTGTTCCCCATATTCGAGTGCTCAGCTGATCCTTTAGCAGTACCTTAAAAATACATCAGACTCTCATCACTTTCACCACTTTCATTGTGAACATTCTCATCTGAGTTACAGCAGTGGCTTCTTAATGGTCTCTCTGCTTCTATATTTGTTCCTCCTCTAGCCTCTTCTAAATTCAGAAGCCAGAATCACTCTTTTAAAACAAATTCATGTTCCCTCTCAATCCCCCTCTTCCCTCAATAGCTTCCTACTTCATTGAACATAAGCCAAACCCTCGCCAATGTTCTAACCTCCTGTGGCATACCTCCTCATTCCTCTTCCACAACTGTATCTCTATTTCATTTTCTACCTCATCCCCTCTCTCATAGTCATACTGACCTCCTTGCTATCACCAAGATATGCATGGTGTACTCCTGTCTCCAGGTCTGACCCTGGAATACTCTTCTCCCAAAGATTTTCCCAAATCTTTGCTCAAATGTCAGCTTCCAAGTGGAGACTTGCCCGACGTCCTTCAAATTACAGTCTCTCCCTCCTCTTCCTTGCTATTTCTATTCCTCTTCTCTAATTTAGTTTTACCTATGTCACTAATCGCTTTCACATTATACAGTTTACCCTTTCTTTCTTGTTTGTTATTTATAGATTATCTCCCCAACCCCTCAGTGAATTCAAGGATTTTTGTGTTTTGTTTGCTGCTATATCCCCAGCAGCTAGAGCAGTGTCCAGCTTGTAGAAAACACTCAGATACTTATGGGATACATTAATGAATGCATGAATCAGTGAATGAATATATCTAATAGAATCTAGAAGCACTTATGTCACAAGAATTTTTAAGGATTGAGTAAATGTTCTGCACAATGCTTAGCTGTGCACTATACAGACCAAATAAATAACTACTGCCCTTTCCTATTGCCTGTGTCTATGCAGTCCAAAACCAGCTAAGCACTCTTGTGGTTTAATACTTAATTTATGGTCACTAAGCAAAATACTTCACTGGGGACATCTAAAAGAAAGGTTATCTGAGAATGTGATGTAAGATAACAGATGGCAAGCGGCTGCAGGCAGGAGCTCGGAATGCTGCACTGACCTGCAAAGCCAAGACTGACATGGAAACTGTGGCTCTGAGCCACAGACACCACCACACACCCTGAGTGTCACATAACATTTCTCTTCCCCAAAGATGTCACCCTAGAAGATACCTTTGACAGGTGGGAAAATGTAGATATACAGATTTAAAACAGACTACAAAGAAATGTAATAGACAAGAATGGATTCTATCTAGGCCAGGTATTATCTATCTCCATTCCAGGGAGAAACATCCTTAAGCAGAAAACTGAAAACTCAGTTTTTGTTTTTGTTTTGTCTGGAACTTTTGTTCCAGAACATTGTGTCAAAATATCCAACCTGATTTTTTAAAGTTTTCTTTCATTTAGAAAAAGGCCTTAAAATTATACAATATCCAGGACTACGAAACCAGCAGGAGTCCTGAGATTTTGTAACTATACAGTGAATTTGACAGAAACGATTCATTGCCACTGCCTGTACACTCTCCACAAACTAGCCACTACAAGCCTCTCTTTTAAGGGGATAATTGCTACCTAAATACTAGGATCAGGCCATGTCTAGAAAGAGCGAGTTTTCTCTTTGTAAAAAAAATTTTTAAAGATTTTCAGAGAGAGAGAGAGAGAGAAGGGAGGGGGAGAGAGAAACATCCACTTATTTATGCATTCATTGGTTGATTCTTGTATGTGCCCTGACTGTGGATCAATCCCACAAATTTGGAATATTGGGATGATGCTCTGACCACCAGAACTACCTGGCCAGGGAAAGATCTAGTTTTCTTAGTCCCGCAGACCTCTCCATGCAAATGTACAGAATAGCACGTCATGCTATTCTAGGGAGCTGTAAGTGTCAAAACTGTCCAGGGAGAAGCAACCCTTTTCAGAGCTCTGGTCTGGGAACTTTAGGTAAGCAAGTCCAATTTCTGAGTTCCTTTAAAAATCACTCAACACAAAGTGCAGTGTTAAAATTGTTTTACTCAAAATTGTAATTATTTAGCTATCTCTCACTTTTGATAACTAAAAGAAACAAAACCAGAGGTTTTGGGCTAAAAACCCATGGGAAACACTCAGATCCTGAAGACTAGGCGTCTATGGCTTTTGAAATACGCAGGAGCACTAAACCGATTTCCACTTGGACAAGAGACTGTTGCTTTCACGTGCCACACATCAAAATCAGTATTTCGGAAAGTTTTGAAAGCCTTACCAGAAAGGAAGTGGGAAAACATGGGGACGGGGGGTCAGTCACGTCTAGAATCCAAGAATTACAGTTTATAAGATGTTGGGAGACCTGCTTAGCCTCCTGCAGCTCAGTTTTCCTACCTGCACAATAAGATCCATTTCTCGAGGATTACACGAGGATTAGCAGTAATGCACATAAAGTACCAAACCAGGGCTTGGCTCGTAGCACGTGTTCAGTAAATGGGGGCCTTTGTTATCATTTCTCCACTTCCAGCCAAATCTATCTGGTCAACTGCAGATGGGCACCTTTGAGTGCCACATCAAGAACTGTAAGACTGGTTATCATTTGGTGACTGTGATTTTGAGGAGCTCATTATTTTGAGGGGTGAGCTTTTCAGTGGTAGCTGTGTCTTCTATTTTTTCATTAAAGATTTGCATGTGTCCAATTTCTAACCCAGAGATCACTGGTAAGTTTATAATTAGGTAAAAGGCAAAACTCAATATCCAATTATATTTGTTTATTTACTCATGGGAGGATAGGTTTTTACTGATTTGAGAGAGAGAGAGAAACATCGATAGGTTGCTGCCTGTATGTGCCCCAGGCAGGGATTAAACCCACAACCTAGGTATGTGTCCTGACTGGGAATCAAAGCTGCAACATTGTTGGTGTATAGGACCACCTGACCCACCAGGCTAGGGATCAATTTCTAATTTTAAAGGGCTTTTTACACAGTCCATTAGTAATTTAAGGTTTAAGTTAATTCTGGAAGGAGGCACCTACTTGTCTGATGAAGAACCGAGACCTCTTATACACTGGGCACCAGCGTGCATCTCTTCTTTTAATAAAAATGTCCGTGGTCTTCCATCAATAGAGTTTAAACATTGTCAGAAAGGTCCAATATTTCATTAGAGCTTAGGTCCTATCATAAAATTTCTGCTGTTGACGACACTGTCTTGGGTTCCTTTTGCTTCCTTTTCCTCTACTGATAGATTTCTTGTCCAGGGTCCATACTTTGTAGTCACTACTGGTTTCTATGGCCATTGCTAGTACTGTTTTTGAAGGAGAAGAGCTGAGATTGATTTTCCTTCTAGGCCCAGGAGATGTACCACCCAAATGTTCTCTGACCCACCAATCTTAGAATTGTGCCTGTTACTGAGTCTACATATGTGTGCCTGTGTGGGATGGGATGACTTGGAAAGTGGAAAAAGGACATGCAGAGGGGCAGAACTTCAGAAACTTCCTTCCCCAGAAATTCACGTACTGAAAAGCCAAATTAATGTCACACATCTGGAAAAGCAGACCATCTATGTATGGATCCCTCTGACAGGTTCAAAACAAACAAAACAACAAACAGGTGGGGAAATAACGAAGGACAAAAGCTGATGTAATGATTTATCTTCCCCAAGAGGAGGAAGGAAACAAGTTTATCATCTCAAAGATCCTCTGACTTAAAAAATAGGGATTGTTATTCAACATATTTGGGAAGTGCTGCAGACCATACATGAGACTGTGAGAAGGAAAGTTCTTCTGTAAGAAGTCCATAAAATTATGGGAGTTGGAGTGATATTATGGTGATATTATGGTCCCATTGCCAAGGGGACATTTGGCAATGCCTGAAGACATTCTTGGTTATCACAATGAAGAGGATATGCTATTGGCATCCACACTACAGTGCACAAACCAGCCCCATAACCAAGAATTACATAGTCCCAAATGTCAATAGTACCGAGGTTAGGAAACCCTGCTTCATATCTGTTTACAAGCCATGGAACACTTTCTGTACCACCCCCTATCTTAGTCCTCAATCAGAAACCCAGTCTGCTGTTTCTTAGATAAAAGGTGGACTAGGATTAATCCTACTCTTAAAAAAGTACCCCCCCCATCTAAATATTCAACTCTTGACACCAGTTCCTGGATACAGTTGGGCCACTGCACATGTGCTGATTCTATCCTGGATGAGGGAGTGTTTGAAATATAACATCGAAAGAAACATATACATGTGAACTATCTGTGTTATCAGAATAATCCAGATTTTTAACATGTTGGAGTAACCCTAGTTTTCTCAGAGATGTCCATTCTCATGTTATGTCTTTCTTTCCAAAGTTGGTCACTCCTGTCAATGTTGCCATGCAGAGTGCCTGTGGGTCACCCGGGGTACATTTGCATGTCTTAACAACTCCCCTCCTCCCTCCAGGAAAAGAATGAGTGACACTGCTGCTTGGTTTGCAAATTCAGTCTGGTGAGATGACCTGGGGACTCTGGCATTTTAATCTTGAGAATCTCTGACTGACTTGGATGGCTTCCTGGGATCCCACACATAATATTTTATTAAAAATTTAACCCTCCAGAGAGAAGTACTTTCTAACAACTAACCAGTGTCATTCCACAGAGCTTGTGACTGTGCCTTCAACTTTGCCTTTTGACTATGAGTCCTCCCTCTTTTCACCAGATGTCTCCACACAGTTTCTCAATCTTGGCACTATTTCAGCATTTTGGGTCAGATAATTCATTGTTGTTGAGGGCTATGCTCTGTATGTAAAGTGCTCAGCAACATCCCTGGTTTCTTTTCTTTTTATTTTTGCACTATCAAAATGCTTTAATAATGGTGCCTGTAATAGCATGTGATGTCAAGACAGGTAGAAGAGCAGGTACACACAGTGAGACAGGGCTCTCAGAGGACAGGTTGTGAGTGAGGGAAGAGTTTTCACAGCTTCCACGCATTCCTGGGTACCAGACAGCTCTGGGCCACCCCTCCTCCTCTCCTTCCTCCTCAAACTTGCCCTCCTCCTCATCCATGGCATCCTAGTACAAGATAGCTGCTACTTTTATTCTAGATATTAAGCATTTGCTTGTCTACTTCCTTTGTGGGTATGAGGCCCCTGAAAATAGCTGCTATGGCCAGGTAGCACAGCAAGGTGCAGGTTGTAGGCAGCCATCATATTCTCAGCATCGAACATCTGCTGGGTGATCTCAGGGACCGTCAGTGTCTGGTACTGCTGGCTGCCCTGGCTGGTGAGCAGGTGGTAAAGCTGGGTATGAATAAGTGCAGGTGGGGGAAAAGCATCATGTTGACAGACAGCACTGAGCTGGCTAGGAAAGTGCAGGTAGGTGGTGACCCCACTCACAGTGACTGACACCAGGTGGTTCAGGTCATCATAGGTAGGTGTGACCACTTTTAGGATTCTGAAGCAGATGTCATACAGGGCCTTATTGTTGATGTAGTAGGTCTTGTCTGTGTTCTCTACCAGTTGGTGGACTGAGAGGGTGGCACTGTACGGTTGCATCATGGTGTCCAACACCTTGGGCAAGGGCACCATGCTGAAGGTGTTCATGATACTGCCTGGGTGCTCTTCCCTGACCTTGCTGATTAGGAGGGTGCCCATCTCAGACCCAGCCCTGCCCCTGACCCAAGGAGTAAGTTCGTGGAAGCCTTGCAGGCAGTCACAGCTCTTGGCCTCCTTCCTCATGACTCCAGCAGCAAATTGACAAGCTCCACATTTTCCCTGTAGTGCCCCTTGGCCCATTTGCTCCTGGCACCACTCTGACCAAAGACAAAGTTGTCCAGCTGTGAGATTGAAGGGCCCCAAGCGCACACAGTCCAGGGTACCCAGCTCCAAGTTCATGAGCATTGGGGCATGGGCACAAACTTGCCACCAGTGGCCTCATTGCAGTACACATTGATCTGCTCCAGCTGCAGCCTGCTGTCCCCATGGTAAGTGCTAGTAGGGTGGATGCCAAACATCCCTGTCACCTCCCAGAACTTAGCACCAATCTCACTGCAGCACTGGCTGGCCTGCAGGTGCACAATCTTCCTCACGGCAGCGTTGGCAGCAAGTGTGAAAAGACGAAGCAAGAACCCAGAAGTGGTGCACGGAATGCTCCACGTCCCCGGTTTCTAATCACTAGAGACCAGCAACATCCAGAACTCACTTGTGACAACCAAGAGTATCTCCAGACATTGCCCAGTGTCCATTGAGGGTGGGAGTGAGGGTAGAAATTGCTTCCAGTTGAAAATCACTTAATTATCCCGAGGCTTTGAGAAAGTCCTTTAACAAGCTCTCAAAACTGAATTGATTTTAATTGACAGGGCAAGGCACACAGAGCCTCTTTGTGAATGGCCTGCTGAACATCAATCCAACAAGGTCAAGATCTTATGCTACAGAGTCGGGAAGTCCTGATCTATAGAGAAAATGACCTGTACATTGTGAAATCAGTTTCCACGTACAGCTACGAAGATGCTAACTACCATGAACAAACATGATCTTCTGCACAGCACTTCTCCCCGACATTTCCCATGACTGCTAAGGGGTCCCTGATGGTTCATGTCCGATTAAGAGACAACCAATGAGGAGAAAGTAATGATTTCATTAAGAAAGGGAAAACTGAAATGCAGGATTAGGTGAGTTGGTTGGAGAGCTTTTATTAAGTGAAAGGAAAACAAACAGTACACATTTTTGTTTTCAAAGGAATCTGGGCTTTGACTGGGAGCAGTGGATAGAAAATACGAGTCTGTATATGTCCAAGTATACTGACAAGACTTGCTATGAAAGTGTGTTATTTCCCTGGGAAAGGGGGGGGGGGGAATAAGGAACAACAGCATTCCCAGAGGCTTTTCATTTCAGCTGCCTGGGTGGGAGGAGGTGAAGGGAGGGAGGGAGAAGGAGACAAGAAGAGAAAGCCACAGGAAAAAAGCCAATAAAAAACGAGGAAGGTTTCTGTTTATGCTGAGCTCTGGCTAGAGTATTCGTTTTTATTACGATGTTACAGCACAAATCTGAGATTGAAAACTGCTTTGTAAAATGTGTCAAAAATTTTAAAGTCCTGAAATAAGTCCAGACCTACTCTTCACTTCCTTGTGAAGTAAAAAATACACTTTTAACATATTTATGTTTTTCTAAGAAAAATTTTAAAGTGGCCTGTTTTGAAAATTTTCAAATTTAAAGAGAAATGGCAAGAGCATACCACGAACTCTTAATCCACTTACCCAGACCCCCCAACTTGCAACATTTCACCACACACTCCTTCTTACCTACACATACATATACATATGCCAGTATTATTTTGTCTTTTCCTGGACAATTTGAGAGCAATTTTTAGACATAATGTCCTATCACCTCCAAAACACCAGTTTCCCCAAGTCAGGGATATACAGCTGCCCAAGTCAGGAAATCACTGACACAACAGCATTGTCCAATCCTATGTATTTTTAAAATGATTCCTTCCCACAAATTAACCTTTATTTACACATGTCTATGCTAACGCAGTAAGGAGTTCAGCTCCTGAGTAGCTCGGCTCATTCATTCATTTCTATATTGTTTACAGGTATATCCACATTGAGAAAAGCAGCAGGTTTGAACAGTGGGCCTCTTTAGCCCAAAGGAAATTAAGGTTTGAGTGAATTAAATAAATGCTTTGGAAAAGACGTTTTTCACTTCTACTGTCTGTGTCTACATTTCTTCCTCTGTCTGTCTAAGAAAAGGTAACCAAACCCACTCTTTTTTCCCTGTTATATTTTCCCTCCCTTCATCTTACACAGCTCCTAACCATAATCAAGTCTTATCATTCACCTGCTACAAGGACCAGGAGAGACAGCGGCAGTGGGGAACCAGGGGAACTAGACAGGAAGAGAATGCAAGGCCAGAATCCAGAATGGCTGGCTGTCCTACCAGTGGGAATGAGTAAGGCTTGCCAACGTAGAGTTACATCCTTGCAGCTTAGCTTCGGCTCCAAAAAGAGTTTGGGAGATATCTCAAAGCACTTCATTTGTTTTAGCTCAACTAGAGAGCTTTTAGTGGGAGATAATGTTTTTTTTAAATATTTTATTTATTTATCTTTAGAGGGGAAGGGAAGGAGAGAAGGAGAGAAACATCAATGTATAGTTGCTTCTCGTCCATCCCCTGCCGGGAACTGGCCTGCAACCCAGGCATGTGCCCTGGCTGGGAATCGAACTGTGATCGTGTGGTTCGCAGGCCCATGCTCAATCCCCTGAGCCACACCAGCCAGGGCATGAGATCATGTTTTGATAAATTTTAATTTTATCATTTCAGAGTTTATTCGTAGCATAATAGCATGCATGTTCTACAACAAGCCTTATCATCACAAACATCTGCAAATTCCCCCACGGGCTTTAACACAGTCTAACTTATCATCCGATTATCTCTATATCTACCAAATAAAGAAAACACTTAGATTTATTACCTCAAGTTATTGTATTTCTTTTTGTATATTAAAATGTCAGAAATAGTACCTAATGTGTGTTTGCTCAGTACTATGTGCTTCCCCCCACCTCAGAATCATCTAGAAGACCCAAATTTTGCACTTTACTGCTTGGTTTAATTTTAAAGGAAACCGTTTTCTCATGTGTATCCCCTTAGAGCTCTGAGCAAAATTTGTAAATGGCTCATTCATTCCAGAATGTTTCAAGTAGTTACAACCCAGGAGAACAGAAATCTTAGATGGTAGGCTTTGTCTTTCCACAGAGGATGCATTTTACCACTTCACCAACTAAACATTATTCTGAGATTACACACTGGTTAATACCAGGGGTTTGAAAGTCAGAGATCCCGAGTTCAAATTCTGCTTCAGCTACTTCCTATCAGTGTGACCAAAAAAAAAAAACAACTGGTTGACTTTTCTGATGGTGCTAACTTCATCAAATAGAGAACGTTAAATTAGATTATGTGAGTAAACCGCTTTGGCACATTTCCTAGCAAAAAGTAAATGTTTCAAAATGTGGTTGTTACGTTAAAGAAAAAAACAACATCCTCCCTAAAATTATGGAGGGAAATGTGGTAGATACTTAAGACAGACATGAGCAGAGGAAGCTGAGCCAGGTACAGGTACCCATGGCAGATAGCCATGGGTGTCAGGCAATGGACAAAATAGGGAAAACAAGATCTTGTCCTCAGGGTAACCTTTCTTCCCCTAGCATATTGCTGGTCATCCGGTTTTGACTTCTTGACTTTTCATATTGCTAGTCTTGTGGTTTCAACCCTCTCCTGACCTTTCATATCACTGGTCATGCAGTTCAAACCCTTCCCTGACCTTTTCTGCCCTGACATGTCACTAGTCATGAGGTAGACCCCTTGCAAGACCACTCCCTTAAGCATTAAGCCCTCGGGATAACAGCTGGACCTCAGTTGTGTTTCAGCTCCAGGCCCAGAAAAGTAGCAAAACCAGACAAAGGCGCCACGGCTGACATCAGGGCCAGTTGCATTGACTCATGGCTGCCTGCCTTGGTGCTGACCAATCAATCAGTGGAGATCATGACCCTTAGAGGACACACCTGGAAAGCTGATGAATATTCTATTGAGATCCTCCCCTAAAATCTCTGCCCTTAAAAGCCCTTAGGATGGAGGACCCAGCACACTCTCCCCCTTGAGAGCACACCCGAATTTTTTCCATCCCCGCTCTTACCCCTCATTGGTGTGCTGCCTTTACCTTTCTTTCTCCTAAGTCCCAAGGGCCCTTCTTTTGCCTCTGTAACTTGTTTTCTGACTCCAAAACTTCTTGTACCTCTATGACTTTTAAATAAACTTTTTCTTATGGTTTGAGTCTTGACTCTGAATTCTTTCTTAGCCAGAACTCAAGTATTGAGGCTGCTGAACCAAGGTCCAGTCTGACTCCAACTGTCCGACAGCTGGTGCCATTTTCCCCACCAACAGAAGTACATTGTGCAAAATTAAAGGAGAGAAAAACTGCTCTTTGTGGATAACTGAAACTATTCACTCACCCACTTTTTGAGGTATTTCAGGGAAAAGGGGATCAGGAAGAATTTTTTTAATTGTTTCCCATTTTAGTGCACAGATAACCCGAGAGTAAACATAATAAATTTGTAAGAACTTTTAAAAAACAAACCACCTGAATGGTTTAGTTTAATTCAGGACACATTGCCCTAAAGGAAAAAAACAAACAAATTTTATCTGGCCACTGGAAAAGGGAATTGATGACATCATAAGTCAGCTTGCAGCCAATGTTGTTGCATAAACCTTAATTTTGGGGAGCATCAGTATGAAATATGAATGTGAATGAATCCATAAGGGTTTTCTTAACATTGCAGCAGCTAAGTTTTGGGAAGTTAAATGATGGCAATTACAGTAATGGAAGAGACATTACCTCAAGCTTGCTTCTTCTGAAGTGTCTTTGAAACAGAGCCCTGCAAAGCTAATCAGCTCAACCTTCACCTACTGGGCTCAGTAAATGTGAAAGGAAAGCTTCTACAAGGTGGCTACCTGGTGGTTTCCGTTTTTGTCTTCTCCTATAAAGCATCAATCAAGCCTTGCCCTTTCAGCTCACTGAACACATAAACATTCTTTCTCCTTAACTGAACTTACTGCCACAATGAACTTGAACTCTGAGATGCACAAGAGGAGCGTTTGTTTTAACAGCTGTTTTTACATTGCGGCCCTGGAGTTACTACTCCCAAGACAGCTGGTTCTGATAGCCTCTCTTTTTTATTGTCCTGTTTTTTTCTAAAGCCCAGCTGTCAGGGAACACCCACTGAAGTGTTTCAGAACAAAGGCACAACACAAAAGAATGGAAAGAGAATGCTACTCTTTGCAGGGAAGTGCGTCCTATGTAGGGCCTCTTATATGCTGGTACAGGGTTTTCTCCCCAACTTATTTTTATAAGTTTATTGACTTCTTTGCTAGTTTATTATTATTAAAGTTGCACTGTTGCCTGAGGTTGCCTTGGCCAGTGTGGTAGCCACCAGTTACAGGTGGCTGTTTGAATTTAGAGTAATTAAAATTAAATACAATTCAAAATACACTTCCTTGTGGAACTTAGCTACATTTCAAGTGCTCAATATTAGCCCATGTGGCTAGTGGCTTCCATATCAGAGAACAAAGAGAGAACATTTCCATCAAGATAGAGAGTTACTGGGCTGTATTGGCCAAAGCACAACCTTTTTCTAAGAGGAGGAAAGGGGACGCAGATTTGGCTAAGAGTGATGGCTTTGTAGAGTCAGCCGATGCTGACTATCTTCCATGTAATTTCCTGCACACTCTTTTCTGGGCTGCCCAGGATGTGTTGTATTAATCTCTGGAAAGGGAAGTCGTGGTCATTAAAACCATTCATGAAAATGATCCCACTTTAGAGGGAACAACAAGAAGCAAAGGTGGTGAGTGGCAACACACAGATTCCAGATCTCATTGTATCCACTGCGTAGCAAAGGGGGAACTTGCTCTTTGGCCACAACTTCCCACATGTGTGTGGAGGCTGAGAACTGCCGCAGGGAGCGGAAGCCAGCCCGGGCCTCCACTTATCCTGGCTCTCAGACCATGGAACTCACTTCCAGGTTCTAATGTAAAAGTGAGCAGAAGGATATTCCCTGCTAGGAGGTTTTTAAATGTTCCATGCCATCAGCCAGGGAGCATTCATACCTGAAAATGGTTGGGCAATTGCACATTTAAAAGGAAAGACAGGATTGATAATTTGTATTTATTAAACAAAGTTCATGAGCAGCCATAAAGATCATATATATAATATATAATATAAATAATATACATAGTATATATGTATATAATAGATGATATATACATATATATACATATATGTATATACACACACGTACACATAATTATATGCATATACACATATACACATATGTATATACAATATATACATATATAACAATATATATATTATTTATATATATGGGCAAAGGTAGGTTTACAGTTGTGAGTACATGAAACAATTTATCCTTGTACTATTAATTTATTATTTTATTATTTATTATTATTAACATAATTTTGCTCACCTTTCTCTATATATCCTAATAGCAATATATATTTTTATTTTTATGGTTGTAGTGAGACTGCCAGGAAAAAAAGGGTCTATTCTTTAATTACAGGTGTAATTTTATTCCTTTAATGCTGACTTTTTTCCCACTAGAATGAAGAGCTGACTCGTTTATTGCTATATCCTTAGCATCTGGAACAGAGCCTGGTTCACAGGAGGCACATAAAAAGTACTTGCTGAAAAATGAATGACTTTTATTTTTTAAGGAATGACCCAGAGTTTTTTCTTCCCCCTCATAAAATAAATGCTCCTCAACTGCATTTACTAGTCAGGATTGCCTGCCAGTCGCTCAGACTTGGACTCACCTCTGCCTCCCACCCCGAACTCCAGGCCCGATGCCTTCCATTCCAGAAGGGCAGCTCCCTGATGTGCGTCAGCACCAGGACCTTCCCTCTTCCTCAGAGTCTCATCAGCCTCCACCCCCTGACCCGCCCCTGTCCTCACCTTTGTACAACTGTAAGAGTAGAAATCCGTCAAGCTATCACAAACTATCAGCTGTCAGAAGGCATACATTCAATCACTATAAATACTAGGGGGAAAAGAACAGCAAAGTTTTATGTCCAATGAAATAGATGCAGGACAGTGTTGGGTTGGTTTGGAACACATTTTCAGAAGAGAGGTTTATAAAGTCTTAATCTACACTGAATGCAGGTAAATTTAATAATTTCATATGTTGTGATATTTTGATTTAAAAAGTTATCTTATTTTTATACTCCAATTGGATAAGCCAAAGAATGTGTTTCTTATTTCTTTTTTAAAAGGCACTCAAACAGTATGTTTAAAATGTGTCTTTGTTAGTAAAAACATCTCATATTTATAAAAAATGTATATGTATTTAATGTGATATTCCTTGTGGTCAAATCTTTACATCATGCTCCTAATCTGGCTAACATTATATCTTTAAAATGAAAGAGAGATGTGTTTTGCCATTCCCTCAACATAGCTAGCTATTTGAAGTGCTCCTAACTGCTGGCTGTGGGAATTCACCACTAACAGTGCTAAATTTGGATTTTCTGTCATTGGAGTGAAATGGGCAATGTTAGCTCAGTAGTGCTGAGGCTAGGTGGGGTGTCTGTTGGCGCGTCCTTTACTGAATATGAACAGGAGTTTAAATGTTTCCTTTTGAACATAGGTTGTTTGTTTCTATCAAGATAAGCAGAATTAATACAGCTAGTATACTGACATTGAAGTCTTCTTATCCCTAAAGTAGATTATCATATAGTCAAATATATTTATAAAAACACCTCTGTCTCAGGGTAACATGGGGGTTGAATGTGATGTGTATCCACTTGACTTGGCTTGGTACATAGTTAATGCTTGGTAAACATTAGCTATAGTCATCTGTTTTCAAGAGTTATTAGTTTCACCTTATAAAGTTACTATTTTCACCTTATTCAGCACCTTATAAAATGTGAAACTCATATAAAAAACTCCCTTACTTTAGTCCTTTCACCCTCAATTACCATAATAAGTGATATTAAAAACTGGAGGCCTCCTAGGGGGATGTGCAATCAACAGGAGACTGGGCTCACCTTTATGAATTATAATTTTTTGAAAAGTGTGACTCTCTTAAAAGTTACAAGCTTATTATTTCAGTATTTATTTTTCTTTAATAAGAAATGTTTTCTGAAATGCACTGCAGGCTGGCAAATAACAGAACTGACAAATGGTGATGTACTTTACTGTTACCTGAACACAAAGAATAAGGCATGATGAAATTCACACACTTCAGGTGAGCTCTTTCCTATACCTAGTCCTCTTACATGTGTAGAATCATTTCTTCTAATCACTAATTTTATCTTCTGGCTATATTTTATTATTATCTACAAATTCAATAAATGGAGCATTACTGATTCATAGTTCAGGCTCAATAAATCAGGACAACAGTATTAGAAAAGAAAAAATCCAACAACTGTTAAGCCTCATATATTTTTGTTTATATCACTAAGCATCAATTCCAATTCAAAAATATTTGAAGAAGTATTCCCCTTTAGATTATACATTTTAAACTATCCAGTTACATAAAGTATGTCATTTGGCTACTCAGATTTGGAGAGGAATGGTACAGGTTGGAGGCAAATAAAATTAAAGTGTACCTTTTAAAAACCAAAAGAAACATACAAATGAATTTCTAATTCACATAGCCTATTTGACTTTACAGTCTGCTAATAAACACCGATTTTTAAACATTACATATAAAATTAAATAACATAGAAAAATAAATTATACTTTATTATATAAACACATAGAAATCTGTACTGCTCAAAATATTCAGATAATACTAGGCTTGGCTGCTTAAAGTTGTATTCAGAAAATATGAGTGATATTTATATTCTTTATTTTTTACTAAAGAGAAATGCAGTGAGGTGATAAAATCGCTGATGTCAAACATTTCCTCTTTCTACCTACAAGAGCTACGAACTTTAATATGAAAATGAGGTAGACAAAATTCATAAATCGGCCAGGCAGAAACAAAAGCACCGTTCCTTTGTGAAATCATAAATTCTCATTGTTTGGGTTAACAAGCATTATTCCAAAGCACCTAAAGCAAGGCTAAGAGAACATTTTTAGGGTTGTCATGGAAAACAAAATGAGCAATGTCTCCTATAAAAGACTAGTCTGCAAGATGATCGATCAGCTAGCAGATACAAGGAGCAAGGCAAAAGAGGTATGCCATGGGACCAGCTTGGATGGGTAATATCTTTCACCTAGCCCCTTTTTTACTTTAATTATCTGACAAGTCAGTTTCTCTAGAAGTACAGATTTCTAACCTACTTTGGGCTGCACTTGATAGTACAGAGTTCTCTTTCCAATGTATCCCTCTAGACAGAGTATGTGTGCATTCACTGCACAGTCAGCTCCTGAGGCTGGCTTATCCGTGGTAGAACCTGACTTCAAAAACAAAATAGTCTTAACTAATAGTGCAAGGACACATTATGAAGAGAACAGAAATGGCTGAATTTTTGGAGGATGTTTCTCACCATCGATTCATCGTGACTTGAGGTAGAACTAAGGGCCTAAAACAGGTACTTGAACCCTATGTTCACAGGAGCTTCAGTTTAGAGACTAAAACTAACACCGTTTTGGAATTTCTCTCCTAAATATTGTTCCTTAGTAACAATTGTTGAACTAAGCTGTCTCCATTTTGACTTTGGAAAAAGCCTCCTCACAGTGGCAGCTGCTTCTCCATGCTATCTCCAGCATGGGAGTCCTTGGGGACGAAAGCAAGCTGCTGAAGGACTAATCGTTAGCCTTGGTCTTTGATAAATTTAGTCTGCTTTCTGTTGCAAGCAACATGTTAGTACCTCAAATATACTTCTTCTTGTTAATTTTAGTGCCAGGTATAAGAATGAAGCACCACAGAAGTGGCTTATGGATGTTGACACAATTCACTGAGGTATGCTTAAGTTTAGCATTGCTATGAAATTGTACCAATGCATCCACAAAAATCAACATAAAAGTAAAATGAAATTCCTACAGTAAGAATCTGAAAAACTGTCTTCACGTACATACATTAAAGTAATATAAATATATCTATTTAAATAAAGTGGTTTTGATTGAATTTTTTAAAAAATCACAACAGTCTTGAAGGAGTGACCTTGCTGCTAGGCTGCAGAGGCATTAAATACATATTTGAATAATGACCACTTTATAAAGTAAGCATTAAAATCATAGAGGCAGCAAAAATATTTGAGAAATCCATGTATTTCTTTCTGTGCATAACAGAGGATTAAAATCTCTATCTTCTTCTCTCTGTGTTTCAGAAAACTCTGTGCAGGTCCAAGAAGAACAACTATAGTAAAAATAAAACCCTTAAAGTCTTCAGCTAAATTAAATAGCAGATTGTATTTTAAAATTTAAGCTCTTAAAATATGTGTGGGGTAGGGTGGTAATCCTGTGTAAAAATTTTTGAACTGTATTTAGAGAGTGTTCAAAGAAGAAAATCTGGTGGAAACTAATATATATATTGCATTGTATATGATACATACATGTATATCATATACAGTATACAATGTGTATTATATTAGTATATTGTGTTATATTATATACGCACACACCCCTCTCCCTGAAGGTTAGATGACATTTTTTGGTCGAATTAAAGAAAGACAATTTTTTAGAGAGCCAGTAGACTTTTTAAAACACAATTCTGCTGTGGTTGTGTTCTTGGCTGAGTAAATAGGGTGAAAATATAAGGGGCTCAAGGGGGAGAATTTCATGAAGAATAATACGTAACAGGCAAATTAGCGAAGTGAAGAATGTCAGAGGATGTTCCTGACAATCTGAGGTTATTTCCAGTCTTTTTCAACGTGCTCACTCTGGGGCGGGGGACAGTGCCAATCCAGCTCACGAATGCTCCAGGTAAACATTCATCTGACCCTGGCATTTCTTAAGCTCTTGAATAAAATCCTACAGCTCAGCTAAATAGTACCAGTTGAGATGATCTTCTAGATTCCTCTAGATGTCTACTGAATACATAGGACAGAGGTTGCATAGCTAGTGCTCTACCTTCAGACACTGAAGCCCCTGATTATGAGAAGAATCCACGGGGATTAGGCGTGCCACCTCAGTTAATCTGCTCTTTAGCTGGTTCCAGGAATGGTTAAGACTTTTCCTAGAATCACATAAAAAATTTCTGGATACGACTTAATAGAACATAATTTCAGCTTTAGTGCAATTACTGTATTTAAAGGAATGTTTAGTATGAAACAGCCCTAATGGCTCCACAGGTTGTGGCACAACTCAGCCAAAGTATCGTTTTCTTATTGCTGATCCTTCTGTTTGCCCAGAGCTGCCCCGGACGATTGCATAGTGTTTAGAGTGGAAACCTGTCTCACAATGTCAACTAAGCAGACAGCAGAGGAAGCCTGGGATGAAAGCAAGAAATAGTCTCAAATGAGCTTTGTGTCTTCATGGAAAACATTTTAGACACAATGAAAAGCATCAGGTCACTGAGTGAGCTGTTGGCCCTTTGTGTATTTCAAATGATTTACGTCTATTTTATGAATACAACCTTTATGGTGATTGGGTTGAGAGTTGTACCTGAGTCACCCAGTGGCAAATTACAATCAATGAAAAAAACATTGCTTCGACCTCAATAAGCAGGAATCTTCCCAAAGTCCAAACGACCACAGCATTGAAAAGGAAAGTATGCCTGCTATTGAGCTGTCTGCTTAAATCACTTTGGAGCTTGACAACTACACTAAGTTATTCTGTTTCTTTAAAAAAATCCAAAAATATATATAGTCTTGTCCCTCTGCGAAAAGGAACTTTTGCTTGGCCATTGGCACCACTCCTGTATGAGGTACATGTTTTCTGTAAAGTCACATTGGCAATATCATAAACAATCAATTCTGTTGTATATCAATATGAAGAAAATGAAAATAATATACTGTTTATCACACAGTTTCAGGAATGCCCTTGTGAGCATCTGTGGCAGAGGAATGCCCCAGAGTACACTGGAATTGGGTATGTTAGTTAGGTAGTTTGGCTAACAAACATTAATAGTGTCGTACCGAACTCCAAGGGCCAGTGCTCCATGCAGCATCTTGAGGACAAGCATGTGTGTTACACAGCTCACGATCTGGAGGCTTATCAAGAATTTCACAGCTCAGATCTGGAAATTGTTCACCGCTGGGCCGCTGACACACCACCAGTCTTGTTCGTAAGCCTCCACCGCATGGCTTAGAACACTGCAAAAAGGAAAAGAAAGGCTACAGTTATTTTGTCTGAAGAGCCAATGGCAAATTTTCTTTTCCCATAAGAAATATTTCTTAGTTGAACTCCATTTTGGCACAGGGCAAGGTGAGTCTTTAGACAGAGCACACTGAATTATCCAAAGTAATATCTACAACAGCTCTCTACCTGAGTGTAGGTATATTTTACTGAGTGCTACCTCTTCACCTGCACTCAGTGCTTATGACCTCATCAAGAGGAGAGAATAATTATTTGCCCTATTTTATATATGGGGCAACTAAGCTTAAAAGAGGTTAATTAACTTGACCAAGGTCAACCAAATAACAAGTGTTTAGGATAGGATTACGGTATACAAAACCAAAAATCAAATATCCCAAACCCACCCAGTACCACATAAAAGAAATAATGACTTAGCCAGTTTTATTTCCTGGCAACTTTTAAGAAGCTGTCACCAACCTTTGCCTATCATGTGACTTCAATCTCCAAAGATCTTTATGATGTCAAAATATTTTACATTATCTTTGAATCTTAGAATAACTATGACCTTCCCTGAGAATGAATAAACAGCATGATGGGAATGTTGGATCAAGTTCTGATTCCTGGCCGGATCCAAACTTCTGAGGCAGAAACAAGTTGTATTTCTTGGATAGGAAACTGCTGTGCTCACATCCAGGAACACTGACATTTGGTTTCCCGGCTGTGTCAAGGCCAGATCTCCCGCAGAATGTGGAATGATCTGGTCCGTGCCGAAAGCAAGCATCCCAGTGAATGCGTGCACTCTCCTGGCTTCAGTCCAATTACAGAAGCTTAATTATGGGTCCCACGGGACAAAACGTTTTGAGGAGTTTTGGGAAAGCCACACTACATGACTTGCAAAGCCCGACCCTCCCTTCCTGCCTTTGAGCCAAGCCCTCCAGAATGACGCACTGTCAACGAAAGTCAACAAAAATCTCTGTAATGACTGCCTATGACTACTGGGTTACGTGTATGAAACCAAGAAATGTGAACATATGATTTCGGTTAGGCAGGAGGGTGCACTAATGTGCCTGCTCATCTCATGTGTCTTTTCCCCCTTTGGCACTGGAATCTCCAAGATGTTAATCCTCATGTTTTATTTTATAAACTTTACAGTCAAGACAGAACAATTCAACAAGCTTTAAATATGTGATCTCTCTGTAAATTCAAGAGAACAAAACAATAAGTATATAAGCCCTACACATAATAGTGGCTCAGTAATGATAGTAATACTAATGATAATAATAATTAGTAATACTAGTGATAATGATATTATTGTCATTACTAATATTGACAATTATTGTAATAACTGTCATTTTTATCATAGCAATCATCTTTGCTTGAGGGCTATGTGATAGGCATTTGACATGCACCATCTTATATATTAGCCACGAATACGATGAATTTGATGACTTTATCATCCTCAGTTATAGAAGAGGATGCAGATATTTAGTGAAGTTAGATTTTGCCAAGGCCACGTAGCTTATATGAGTCAGGGTTGGGTATGGTACCCAATTTTCTCTGGTTCGAATACTCCACTGCCCTTCATCAGTCAGACTCTTTAAAATGGTCTAAAAAGTAAGAACAGGCCACTCTTTAGGAAGGTCTAAAAAGTAACAGCTCAAGATTTTCACTATTTTAGAATACACAGCTAATTATTCACTTCATGTTGAAAAGGAGTCACCTGTGATAAGAAAAAAAAACACCCATTCATTCTGGTTTCATTGGGGGTTTAAAATAATGTGAGACATGATGCTATGAGAATAAGAGTGTATCACAAACATCCCAAAACTCTGAAGAAGATGTCAAAATTTCTGTTAACTAATTTAATATTTTCAATCCCTTTACAGGCCTCCACCTTCTTTAACTAGGAGAGGTTAACAATTTAAATTAGCATTTATCTACATTCATCCCTAATTTTCCTCTCCAGTGTAATCAAGCTGTCTATATAGTCATGAATGCATTTTTAAAGTAGTTTAGCATTGAGACAGGTCTTCTAGTTAATCTCAAATCAAGAAGCTTTCACTGGAGCTAATTCTTCTTCCTTCAAATAAACTACTCACAATAACACAGTTTGGTCATATAAAATTATGGGTCTATGTTTCTTCCAAAGGACGTATAAACGGACTTTTACTCTCACCTCTCCCCAGTTGCCATAAGCCCACTGAGGACACGGCCCAGACTCGCAGGCTCTTTGCTCATCGGGTTTGATTCTCTCCACACAGTCACTTGCGGTGTATCCGTTCTCATCCTGACAGACAACGACACGGCGCTGCCACCCGCCAGCACAGGTGCTAGAACACTGAACACATCAGACATCAGTCGACAGGTTAATCCCCACCTCCATTTCCACTTTAGAATCACTAAAAACAGCTGACCGAAAGGTCAGAGACAAAAGTGACAGAAATTGTCCACAAAGGACAGACAGCAGTTGTGAGATGTTCCCTCCTGTGGGGTTGTTTGATGTAAAAGTCTTATAATAAATACCTGAAGGTCAAAAACATGGCTTCTCCTTTGCACATGTTAGGCTTTGAATAGGTGTTCAGTAAATGTCTAATGTAGGTGTTTGGTAAATGCCAGTGTCCAGAAAGTGGCTAACGAGTGATAATGTGTTGTTATTTCCAAAGCAGCCCTATTTATGGTCCTCCTTTATCTTCTCTACATTCCCAACAGGTACACAGGTGTTGAATGACACCTGCCATTGAGACATTCTTTTCTTTTCAAAACTACCAGTGCTTATTTAGAACCAATATTTGACTTCCTTTTCAACATAGGCATCAAATTACATGGCTTAACTAATAGCCAGTTGTTTAAATTAAGCTTTCGTATTAACTCATTCACTTATATGGAACACCACTTTGACATCATTTTCTCACAGGTAATGATGCCATCTCTCCCTCAATTATAGAATCTACCTTAGTGGCTGGTGGTAGCAAGATTTATTTTCTTTCTTTCTGTATATTTCCCAATAAACTTCACTGAATTTCACATGGATAAACTTCTCTTCAAATGGATGTTCAGTCTAGCACACCTCTCATGGCTGTCACAAAATTACGCTTGCATTTCAGCTAATTTCCCATACAAGCTTCTCAAAGCTTTTTTATTTATCTACATCTTGAGTGTTTTTTCATAAGTTTGTTATCTTTTGGAACCCAATGTGTTTGCTACTATCCTTCAATCTGATGCTTAACAGTTTGACTATAAAATAACCATCTAGTTCTCAAAGCAATGTAATTCCCACGAGTTATCACATCGAAATGTATTTGCAATAATGTGTTGAGTTCCAGGTTCTAATGGCTGCTTTGTGCTTTCTATCAAACCTCAGCACACACCTGTGTTATTTCTTTTTTTTCCCAATTTTTTTATTTAATTATTTTTCAAGTACAGTTTTCTGTCTATTACTCCCATTCTATCCCATGCTCCCCCTCTCCCTCCCATTTCCACCTTTCTCACTTGTTGTCCATGTATCCTTTATATATGTTCCTCTAAATCCCTCCTCTATTTCCCCTGAAATTCCTTCCCCTTTCCCCTCTGGTCACTGTCAGCCTGTTCTCTATTTCAGTGTCTTTGGTTATATTTTGCTTGCTTGTTTGTTTTGTTGTTTAGCTTCCTGGTAAAGGTGAGATCATATGGTATTTGTCCTTCAACACCTGGCTTATTTCACTCAGCATAATGCTTTCCAGTTCCATCCATGATGTTGCAAAAGGTAGGAGCTCCTTCTTTCTTTCTGCAGAAAGAAAATTCCATTGTGTATATGTACCATAGTTTTTTGATCCATTCATTTACTGACAGGCACCTAGGTTGCTTCCAACTCTTGGCTATTGTAAATTGTGCTGCTATGAACATGGGGGTGCATATGTTCTTTGGGATTGTGTTTTAGGGTTCTTAGGATACAATCCTAGCAGTGGAATTGCTGGGTCAAAAGGCAAGTTCAATTTTAGTTGTCTGAGAAAATTCCATACCGTTTTCCATAATGGTTGTACAAGTCTGAAATCCCACCAACAGTGGACCAGAGTCCCCTTTTCCCCACACCCTCCCCAACATTTGTTGTTTATTGCTTTGTTTATGATAGCCATTCTCACCGGTGTAAAGTGGTATCTCATTGTGGTTTTAATTTGCATCTCTCTGATAGCAAGCGATATTGAGCATCTCTTTATGTGTCTCTGGATCCTCTGTATGTCCTCCTTGGAGAAGTGTCTGTTCAAGTCCTTTCCCCATTTTTTAATTGGGTTAGTTGTCTTCTTAGAGTGAAGTTGTGTGAGTTCTTTGTATATTTTGGAGATTAAACCTTTGTCTGAGGTATCATTGGCAAATATGTTTTCCCATACAGTTGGTTGTCTTTTTATTTTAATGCTGTTTTCTTTAGCTGCGCAGAAGCTTTTTATTTTGATGAGATCCCATTTGTTTATTCTTTCCTTTATAGTCCTTGCTCTAGGGGACATATCAGTAAAAATGTTGCTGCGTGAAATATCTGAGATTTTCCTGCCAATGTTCTCCTCTAGGACTTTAATGGTGTCATGGCTTATATTTAAGTCTTTTATCCACCTTGAATTTATTTTGGTGTATGATGTAAGTTGGTGCTCGAGTTTCATTTTTTTGCATGTAGCTGTCCAGTTCTCCCAACACCATTTGTTGAAGAGGCTATCTTTACCCCATTTTATGATACTGCCCCCTTTGTCGAATATTAATTGACTGTAGAGATTTGGGTTTATTTCTGGGTTCTCTATTCTGTTCCATTGGTCTATGTGCCTGTTTTTATGCCAGTACCAGGCTGTTTTGATTACAGTGGCCTTGTAATACAGTTTGATATCAGGTATTGTGATCCCTCCTACTTTGTTCTTCTTTCTTAACATTGCAGCTGCTATTCGGGGTCTTTTATGGTTCCATATAAATTTTTGAAGTGTTTGTTCTATGTCTGTGAAATATGCCATTGGTACTTTAATAGGTATTGCATTGAATCTGTAAATTGCTTTGGGTAGTATGGACATTTTGATGATGTTAATTCTTCCAATCCATGAACACGGTATACGTCTCCATTTGTTTGTGTCTTCCTTGATTTCTGTCTTCAGTGTTGTGTAATTTTCTGCATACAGGTCTTTAACCTCCTTGGTTAGATTTATTCCCAGATATTTTATTTTTCTTTTTGCTATATCGAATGGGATTTTTTTCTTGATTTCTGCTTCTGCTGATTCATTGTTAGTATACAGAAATGCCTTTGATTTCTGGATATTGACTTTGTATCCCGCTGTTTTGCCAAATTCATTTATTAGTTCCAGCAGTTTTTTGGTAGAGTCTATAGGATTTTCCATGTACACTATCATGTCATCTGCAAACAGTGACAGTTTTGTTTCCTCCTTTCCGATTTGGATGCCTTTTATTTCCTTTTCTTGTCTGATTGCTGTGGCTAGAACTTCCAATACTATATTAAATAGAAGTGGTGAAAGTGGACAACCTTGTCTTGTTCCTGATCTTAGTGGAAAAGCTTTCAGTTTTTGCCCATTCAGTATGATGTTGGCTGTAGGTCTTTCATATATGGCCTTTATTATATTGAGGAATGCTCCCTCTATTCCCACTTTGCTGAGTACCTTTATCATAAATGGGTGTTGTACCTTATCAAAAGCTTTTTCCGCGTCTATTGATATGACCATGTGGTTTTTGTCCTTGCTTTTGTTTATGTGGTGTATTACATTTACTGATTTGCGGATATTGAACCATCCTTGCATCCCTGGGATGAATCCCACTTGGTCATGGTGTATGATCTTTTTGATGTATTGTTGGATGCGATTTGCCAATATTTTGTTGAGGATTTTAGCATCTATGTTCATCAGTGATATTGGCCTGTAATTTTCTTTCTTTGTTGTGTCTCTCTCTGGTTTTGGAATTAGGATAATGCTCGCTTCATAAAAAGAGTTTGGGAGTTTCCCATCATTTTGGATTTTTTGGAATAGTCTGTGAAGAATAGGGGTTAGCTCTTCCTTAAACGCTTTGTAGAATTCTCCTGTGAAACCATCTGGTCCGGGGCTTTTGTGTGATGGGAGTTTTTTGATTACTGCTTCAATTTCATTTGCTGTTATTGGTCTGTTCAGGCTTTCTACTTCTTCTTCATTGAGTTTTGGAAGATTATATTTTTCTAGAAATTTGTCCATTTCACCTAGGTTTTCAAATTTCTTGGCATACAGTTCTTCATAGTAATTCCTTACAATCCCTTCTATTTCTGTGGTATCAGTTGTAATCTCTCCTCTTTCATTTCTGATTGTGTTTATTTGTGTCCTCTCTCTTCTTTTCTTAATGAGCCTACTTAAAGGCTTGTCTATTTTGTTTATCTTTTCAAAAAACCAACTCTTGGATTCATTGATCCTTAGAATTGTGCTTTTAGTCTCTATGTCATTTAATTCTGCTCTGATCTTGGTTATTTCGTTCCTTGTACTTGCTCTGGGCTGTCTTTGTTGTTGTTCTTTGAGTTCTTGCAGGCGTCGGGTTAGGTTGTTTTTTTGAAATGTTTCTACTTTCTTTAGGTAAGCCTGTACACCTGTGTTATTTCAAAATGCCTGTAAATGGTACTTTTTGCTGGTCAGCTTCTTTCATATAATGATGTGAATATATTTTGCTCATCATATTGGACCTCAGTTCAATTTCCCGTGACAATAATTTGACAATTATGCTTGTCAAATTATGAGAGGTTTAAAAATATATTGAGCCTAATTTAAAAATATGCACAGAGCAAGAAAATAGATTTATGAATTCTGTCCAGGAAAATATTTAGGTAAATTTCGAATGTTTTAAAATATTCTATCTCTATTCTCAGATGGTTCTGGTATACTGTAAATTTGAAATATTTTTTCTTACTTTTGAAACAGATTAGTCCATAATAAAAAAAAACAACACAGAGAACTATTATTTTAATTGGCTTTGTCTGAGGACCAGAATTTGAAATGTTTAGAAGAAAGTTCCATATTATAAATAGATTTGGAATACACACATTTTGGCCCTTGAATTTTTCCCTTCTTAACAAAATCTTGTGTTATTCTTTTATTACGTTTCCTGTGAGCGCATGGCCCAACAAAATGGTAAACTACTTGAGGGAGGGCTCTGTTGCCACTCATACCTCTGTTAACTCCTATGGCAGTGATCACAGGATTTATCGCCTGATCCCATTCCAGTTTCTGGAAGAAGCAGCTCTATCAGCCACATTCTACCTTCTCTTCAATATGTCCTACTGGAGCAAGGATGGGTACCTGATCCAAGCAAACTAATCCACAGCTGCCCAATGACCAGTCAGATGTTCCCTCCTGAGGATCTGACCAAAGAGATGGAGACAGTGCTCAGCTGGGACCAAGCAATTGAACTGCACAGCCCTTTAACCACACTGCACAGTTCTAAACCCATGGTCAGCATAGGTCTTTACCCTCCCACACACAGGTTTGGTGTTGTACCTGATCTTCTCCAGGTTCACTTTTGTCTTTTTTGATTAACAGGGATTCTTAGTTCAAGGCCTATGTTGCAGAATTTCACTCTGCACTTCTTTTGTGGACAATGTTCTTTAGACGACATATTTTTCTAGGTAGATACTTCTTTGAACAAACCCTGCACCTATCATCCCCACTGGACAAAAAAAAGGGGTAAATGGCCTTTAAAAAAGGAAGAGGTAATGGGCACCTACTTTTCTTACTTGCCTCATATACTCACCCTACGTCTGGCAGCCCAATTCTCCCATAAAGAATGATTCCTCCCGCAATGGATGCCACCTTAGTGGGACTGTCTATTACAATACTCTGCCCTGCCCTGGCTAAGGTGTGAGCAAGTGGAACAACCTGGACAATCAAACTTTCCTGGGAATTTGAATCCTGAGTAGAGTAACTCAAGGGTGATTCAGAGGTAAAAGGGATTCATTAACAGAGAAACTCTTTAAAGAAGTTATCCTTTAATTACTACTACCCCTAGAGCAGGATTAGGCAAAACACAGTCAAATCTGGCCTGCAATCTGTTTTTATAAACAAAGTTTTATTGAAACACAGCCATGCCCATTCATTTATCGTCCATGCCTGCTTTTGTGCTATAGCAGCAGAGCTGGTTAGTTGTGACAGAGACTGTATGGTGCACAAAGATAAAAATATATTCTATCTGTCCTCTTGCAGAAAAAATTGGCAAGACCTGAGCTAGATCCCTGAAGATGCACTGGTCTCTGCCTGTACTGGGGCTAAACAGTTTTGTTGGTTTTGCTTTCAATTGAAAGAGTCAGTTTCCTTTCTTCTGCTTGCAACTAGAGACCCCTAACTGATAATACATGGAAAGCCTCCTACAGGGTTCAAGCTTATGCAGAACTCTACTGTAAAACAAGGTTCTTTCTCCAGAACCCAGTGTAAACTTGAGATTCCCACTCTCTAGTGCTTATGATTCTTTGCTGCCTTTTCTGCCACAGAAGGCACACACATAGTTTGTGTGCTGTATCGCGCAAGGACACATGCACATCCCACACACTCCTGGGAGGAGGGCAGGCATTCCAAGTGAGGCCTGAAAGATCACAGTGTCTAACTTCAGCCTTACTTAAATTAGAAAAAAATCACCAAACACAAAACAGGCACAATGGGGAAAAGAATGGTGTTGCCCATTGCTGGAAAAGGTTACCTAATCCCCCCTAATTGGGAATTCCGCCTGGGGCAGAATCATTCAGTCTCAAAGGAATGTATCACTCCTAAATGCAGTCCTAAATAGAAGCAGCTTTAAAATGTTTTTAAAAAATTTCTAGTGCTATCACTTGAACACATATGCAAGTTCTGAATTTTTCCATCAGAAGAATTGTGGGATGTCTAGTGATTAGTTACCTTTGGTTTCTCAGAAGCAAAGTCATTTCTGAGCCAGGCGAAGGAACATGAAGAGGAAAACAAGCTGGGAGAATGAGAGGCCGGAAGGTCCCTACGACTTGGCAGAATGCAGCAGCTAGCTACTCGCAAACACACAGCAGCTACTCAGAATTCCTAGGAAAGTCAGTCTGATTTACTGAAACAACTGGCTGAAAAACAGTCTCTTTCTAATCCAAAAATAATTAGTCCAGAAATAATTAAACACGATTAGCAGTACTAGAAGGAAATGGACAGTCAATAATTTAGAAGAAGACCCCAGAGTGATGAATAAACCCTTAACCCTCACACCACCCAGGGCCAGTGCTCCCTCCCCCTGCCTGCAGTTCCATTCCACATGGCCAATATTCCACAATGTAACTATTTTTATTGGAAAATTATTTAGCAAACAATTAAAAACATTGAAAAGCATATTTTTCCTTTGTATATTAAACATTTTCAAGGTCTTCCTATTTTGAAGGACAATAGTAATGATAAAGATTATTGCTGACATCTATTAAGGTCTCACTCTGTGGCAGGCAGAGTGCAAAGCACTTTATTTGCATCACTGAGTTTAATTCTTACAACCCAAGAAAGCCAGAATTACAGTTAACTTTGTTTTACAGACGACAAAACTGAGGCTTGAAGAGCAGAGGGGACCTGCCAAAGTCCACAAGTTACAGTACTTCTCCTCTACACACAGCTTTTACCTAGCTTCCTCTGTCTCCCCACCCCATCCAGGACCACGATCTACTGCTACAAATTACATAGCAACCATGCCACTCTGACATCGCATGCATCTGGAAAATAGCAAGAAGGAAAATGGCATTCAGTAAAAGGTCCCTTTCAGCAAAGTTCCTCTGCCCTTTTAATTTCCCTGCAGGTAAGAATGGCCAGTGCTGCCTCCAGGCTCACTCACCCCAGCCTTGACAGCACCCCCAGGAGGTCACCTGATCCGGTCACCCAGCAGCGACACCCTGTTCTCCACCCAGTCAAGGTAGCTTACAGGTGCGTGCAGACAGCATTCTGTGGCACCTTCTCAGGGACTGCAATTTACCCACTGCGGTTGACCCCCAAATAGGTGAAAATGCATGTCAGTTCGTTGTGGAAAAAAATGCTTCAAAGGTGCTTCCAGTCTGTTTTTCCCTAAACAGTGCCTCCAGTGAAAGAGAAGAAGGCAAGTCAGGAAAAGACCTCAGTAAATACTCACTGCTCCCCAGGGTCCAGTCCTCCACTGGTTTCCACCAAGCACATGGGTTTGGCTAGGGCTGAAGCTCCTGGGGTGATAACCCACATTTTGGAAAGGGTTTTGAGCCAGGACACTGTCTGGGGTTCGTTGAGGGCATGGTGACATGAAACAGTCTTGGTTGGTTTCTGGGATATACTCTGGATCACAGTTGCTTTGATCAATCACCTGGTCACTGTAGTTGACACATACCACTTGCCGGGTTGTTCTACCTTGCCCGCATGTCACAGAACACTATGTTGAATGTCCAGAAAAAAAAGGGTCAGCCATTCAGCAGCCATAAATGCATGAAAGTTCATTTTTTTTTTTGTAAATTGCCTGCTACTCACCAGGTTAATCAGGTCAAAAAATTTGGTGTTATCCTTCATTCCTCCCATTTTCTTCCCACCCCACAGCCTTTTCATTGAGAAATCGTGTCAGCTCAGTGTTCAGAATACACACCTTTCACTGCCTTCACCATCACACCTCCAGTCCAAGCCATCATCTTCCTTTGCCAGAACTATTGCAATGTCCTTTCATCTGGGCTCCTGCTCATAACTTTGATCCCACCCCCAAGTCTGCCATCCACATATCACAAACAGTGACCCTCGCAAGCAAAAGTCAGGTCATGGGACCCCCAAATTCACTTTGGATGCTATTGGATGTCCACAGTCCTTACTTGAATGGGTAGACCCCGATGATATCTCTTTCACTCACCTCCTGCCATCCTCCACTCACTGCATTCCAGCCACACTGGACTTACGGATTTTTTTTACTATGCCAAGAATACTCATATCTCAGGTCTGCACATCTGCTGTACCACAGGAATATCCATGTGGCTTATTCCCTCACTTAACTTGGTCCTGCTCAATCAATGCCAGCCCTTTTCTGACCACCCTGTCTGAAAGCACAGCCATCTTTCTCTACACCAGGACTCTGCTGGGCTTCCTCTAATACTTACCAGTACCTGTTGCTATATCATATATCTATTTCTGTATTTCCTCAGGGCCTGGAATCTCCTTTGGACTAATCTCCACGACAGTAAGGACTTTATTATTTGTTGTTCACTGCTTTTTATATAGTGAGCTTTATCAAATACCTAGTGAGTAAACAGATGTACCTGATATCTGTCTGTCTGCCTGCATGTATGTATGTTTTGAGGCTCAGGGCATGAGAATGAGATGATCTATCATTTATTGAGCACCCACTTTGTGCTAAATATTTAACATATATAATCTCAAATAATCCACACAACATCCTTGGAGGTAGGTATTCTTTGGTCTTCTTTGAAGAGCAGAAGAAGTTAAGGCTCAAGAACCTTAACCAGACAGCTTAAGGTCATGCAGCCAGTAAATGTCAACATCTGAATGTTTACACAGCTCTCTTTGAATCTACCTCTCAAATTTTATATATATGTTATAATATCTCTTGACATAATAGTCTCCATTGTCCTTGTGATATCTCATCACCTATCCTAAGCTTTGTATTTCCTGGACTCTGTGGTTTTGGCAAGGCAGAAAGCAGGAGCTGCCTGAGATAAAGGTTTTTCTACTTCTACAAAATCCCATAGACGGTTCTTGGTGTGCATGGAGGCCTGGTACAAAGCATACAACGAAGATTCTCACTTTTTACTCTTGGCAGGAAAGCCAAGAGCTACTGCGTCCAAGGGACGATAGGACGCAGGAGACACCCAGACTCAGGGTGAAGGCCATCTTTGCACTCCTCCCTTCATCTTTGCTGCCTTCGCGACCTCACACACCTACTATCTTCTCATGGGATTCAATTAAGACTGGCTTTCCAATGAGCTCAACAGGATAGGGGCTTAAGTAGATTTTAAATTGACTTACACGTTTTTTAAAAATGTGCATTTCTTACCCATCTGGCTAAGATTTACACCAGCTGCACATACATGAAGCACAACAATTTAAATCCCGATCTAAATTTAAGACCAATTCTAAAATGTTGCCCACTGACATTGGAGACTTGTTACAGTCACCCCTTTTACTCTGCCCCAATCCTCTCCCAATCCCAAAGAATGTACTTGCTTACAGTGCTCCAGTCCAAAGCCTTCCACTGGCCACAGGGAGTCACAAAACATTCTTTCTCTGCCGCTGGTCTAGGCAACATTATACAGGCTCTCTCATCAGCCACAGAGCCATCTTCATCCCGGCAGCTGACATATCTCATCTGGGTACCTTTTCCACAAGTGGCTGAGCACTGGATATTGGAATAAAATAATGTAGAAAGTTATTTGAATCAGTTGCTAACTGGACAGCACTCCATTTTAAGGTCACGTCAGAGAACGCTTTCTTCACCCTCCACCCGTTCAACTTCTACCGCTCTATTTCTTACCGGAGTCCAAGACCCAAATCGCCACTGGGTTCTGGGCACACTGTGTACATTTCTCCTTGCTTCTGGGACAGCTGGGAGAGGGTTACAGGATGGTAATTCACAGTCCTAGAGGGGAGAAAGGGGGAAAGCCAGTTACCTTTATGTCAATGCACACTTTTCATGCTCATGGAATATAAAAATATGAAAACTAAAAATTCTAAGACCTCAGGGATCTTTTCATACAGGGAAGAAATTATTCACATATTGTAACTGTGGGCCTGCCCTCTAGTCCAGTGGATACTACAGAACAGTTTAGAGAGAAACACATGCTTGGAATCTTTAAGGGAGTTGTTGAGTCCTTGCTTCATGACTTCTCCAATGTAATCGCTAATATTTCCCAGGCATTTATAATATGGTGGTTTGAAATATTTCAATAAAGTAATAAAAGTAAAGATGACACAACTCAAGTCGTGTTTGATTAATTGATCAGCGATGACAACATGGGCAACACTGCCATCTTTTTTTTTTTAAAGATTTTATTTATTTACTTATCTTTAGAGGGGAAGGAGAGAGGGAGAGAAACATCAATGTATGGTTGCCTTTTGTGCATCCCCTGCTGGTAGTTAGCCTGCAAGGAACCGGCCTGCAACCCAGGCATGTGCCCTGACTGGGAATCGAACCTCGATCATCTGGTTCGCAGGCCCGCGCTCAATCCATTGAGCTATGCCAGCCAGGGCGCAACACTGCCATCTTCATTTACTGTTTTTGACACAGTTCATCCATAAACAGCACATGTTGGCATGCGGCAGACTAAGGGTGCTCAAGAAAGAGGCAATGTGTTGCCCCGTGGAGCCTCGGAGCATGAGTTCTGGAGAAAGTCTGGGTTCAAATCCTGTCTTCAGGAATTGGCAAGGCTGATACATAAACCCAAGTCTTCCCTTTACATAAGTGATTCCAAAATCAAGGCCCATGTAACATAGTGTGTGGGTAAGTGATTATCAAGTAGCTCTCTTGAGAAAAAAGGTGGGCATCTGTTTGTGCATAGTTTTGTTGAATTTTGCTGAACTCTTGAATCTATTGACAAACTATGGTTATAAGTGCTGGACAAATGTCGCTCTGACATGTTAGTTGACATTTTGTTTACTTTTAAGAGTAGGATGAAAGTGAAATAATGAAGATGCATGCAAGAAGTTTCCTCATTTATCAATGACATGAGTAATTTCTTGGCAAATACTGGAAAAGCATTTTCTTAATTTTTTGTGCTATTCACAATGTAATAGCTGCAGACACGACAGTCTTTTAAGTTTAATTTTCATTATTAATATTTTCTCCATCACCTTCTTATGTCTAAATAATCAACAAAACAATAAATAACCCCCTGAAATATATAGCATTTGCTGGCCTCTGTGCTGTAAATACTCTTACCATGGCCAATTTCAAGCTACCAATTCCATATCAAGTTGGGAAGAGAGGTACAGTAGCTCACCATTATATAGTATTTCCATCATACAGAAACACACATGTAAATAACTCAAGGGCATAGATAACAGTAAAATTTAGGAACAAGCCAGCACCAGCACACTGCTGCCTGAACATATATGACTCTGCTGAACCCTACTTGAAATTATTGTAAAGAACTAAGTTCAAGAAAACAAGACCAAATGATCAACATTTGCCATCCAATAAAAATTGGGATCATACCTACATACATTTCAATGACCAGATAACAAAAAAACTGGTACATCAAAATATCAGATTCAAAATATAACAAGTAAATCCAGAATAATTTAATCAACAGTTTTGTCTACCTAAACACTTATCTACAAAAAGACTTCAATTTGACTGAAGTTCTGGGAAGTTTTAGCATCTCAGTGCACAAAGGCAACAACTGAGTTGAATGAGAAAGACTTACCTGGGTCTCAGTGGGCCTAGTGGCTGCATTGCAGACATCGTCGTCTACCTCTGACATGTAAGTCCTAACGACGCATTTCACTGTTCTGAGCTGGTATCCCTGTCCACAAGTGACACTGCACTGGGGGAAAGAAATAAAAGGAAAGCACATATAATTCAGCAAAATTTCTATTTCTCTTACTTTTCACATGATGTTCTACATGAGAAAAATTATTTCCATCATTGTGGGCTAGGAGGTAGGCATCTAAAGAAATCAGTTAAAATTAGGCGATCCTGCTCTGTACAAATTACACTGATCAATTATCACTCTAATATTTGAAATTATTTCTACCTCCACGGGAAGTATATTTGTAGGAGTTAAGTTCCTTAACTGTGAACCCATAGAAGGAGGAGGGTACATTTCAATCATTTGTATACCTTCCACACTATAGCTACCAGAACCATGAAAAATAGTAGGTGGTTCCTCAGAAAATTAAACATAGAATTGTCATATAACCCAACAATTCCACTTTTGATCCAAAAGAATCAAAAGCAGAGTCTCAGAGAGATATTAATATATTCACTTGTTCATAGAAGCATTATTCACAATAGCCAAAAGGTGAAAGCAGCCTAAGTGGCCATTGATGGATGAACGCATAAACAAAATGTGGTAGATACATACAGTGGGTTATTATTCAGCCTCAAAAACTTCAGGAAGAAAATTCTGACATCTGCGGCAACATGGGTAAACCACGAGGATATTATGCTAATTGAAATACTCCCATCGCAGTAGGACAAATACTGTATGATTCTACTTCTAGAGGTATGCAGAACAGTCAAATTCTTAGGGACAGAAAATAGAATGGCAGTTGCCAGGGGCTAGGTGGAGGGCAAATGGGCAGTCAGCCAATGCACAGAGTTTTCGTTTTGCAAGATGAAAAGTTCTGGATATTAGTTGTACAGCAATATAAATATTCTTAACACCATTGAACTGTCTGCTTAAAATAATTAGGACAATACATTTTAATGTTATCTGTATTTTACCACAATTACAAAGTTTTAAATAATGGGCTTGAACAAGAATTTCTCCAAAGGAGATATACAAATGGCCAATAACACATGAAAAGATGGTCACCAAGTCCTTAGGGAAATACAAGTCAAAACCTTAGGAGGGTCATAATTAAAAAGTAGAAAAATAAGAAGTGTTGTTGGCAAGGATGTATATAAATTGGACCGTTTGTGTATTGCTGGTAGAAATGTAAAAGGGTGCACATTCTGCAGAAAAGTGTTTGGTAATTAAAAAGTTAAACACAGAATGATCAAATGGCCCATCAACAGCTCTCTTGGGTATACACCAAAAAGAATTGAAATTAGGTACTAAAAAGAACACTTTTCTTTTCATATGTGAATATTTGTAGCAGCACTATACACAAAAGCCAAGAGGTGTGAATGATGCAAATGTCTCATGGGGGACTACTGTATAAACAAATGTGCTATATCTATGCAATGGATTATTACACAGCCATATAAAGGAACAAGGAAAAGATGTATGCTACAATGTGGATGCTACAACCTTAAAAACATTATGTTACATGAAAGAGCCAGACACAAAAGGTCCCATATTGTATGATTCCATTTATGTGAAATACTTAGAATAAGTAAAGCCATGGAGGAGGAAGGCAGACTGTGGACTGCAGGGACTAAAGGGAGAGCAAATGGGAAGTAGCTGCTTAGTGAGCACTCTCTGGGGGTGAAAATGCTCTGGAACTAGATAAAGGTGGTGGTTGCCTAACATTATGAATGTACTAAATGACACTGATTTGTTCACTTTAAAATGGTTAATTTTGTACATGAGTTTTACTTCAAACCAAAAAAAAAAGGCAAAATATAATCTTAATATTAGTTTTAAAAAGAAAATCAAACCTATTAATAATAGTGATCTCTGTACTATAAGGTTACACGTATGTTTGGTTTTCTTCTTTTTGCTAAATAACATTTTGCACAATTTTTTCTTATGAACAAGCATTACTCTTAAATGATATTTTAAAACACAGTTTATTGCCCTCAACTGCATGTTCAGGCAAAAGAAAAACAACTCCCTGGTTAGGACTGGCCTGGTGTGGACAAGGGTGAAAAGTAGGTCCACCAGTTCTAAAAGATGTAATATTCAGATCTTAAAAGTGACCCTGAGCTGGGCCTCTTTCCTCTTACTATTCCCTAAGAGTTATGTAGATGGGGACAAAAAGGAGGCAATATCTGAAGTATATGTAGACTCTCCCTGTTTATGTAGAGTGATCAGACCTTTTGACTAGGGATGCTGTGCAATGGGGAGGATCTGGAACAGTGTTAATGCTAATGACAAAAAGTGTCAGGGAGTAGCAATAACTCCCTTTGCAACAGCCATATTGGAAATGATGCGAGCTCAGCAACTGAAGTGGCTGAGGCTGTGACTAGACAGGGTGGAGAAAAAGTCATTCTTCAAGATACTGTGTAAGTGACAGCAGACAGCTGCTTTGCTTCTCCTGTGAACCTGAGAGCTACTTAAATAGTACCAGAATGCTTTTTTGCTTCTATATTGGGAAGGACTTGATTCCAAGAGTAGTGGCTTCTCTAATGTAAGCCCAAGAGAGACTTTCATTCTGTCCTTTAAGAACAGATCTAGTTAAGACTTAAAACCTCCAGACAAGGGGACTTGGAAGAGATTCTTGCAAATGAGATAATTCTGTAGCCTTTGATCTAATTAACTTGTTTGAAGAATCTGACTTATTTATGAGAGGTGAGCTTGGGAAAGATTGGGAGCCAAAACATCCCGCCCAAATTCCAGTCCAGACCCTCCTGCCAAAGATGCTGGGGCTGGATCCCATTTTCTGTAACAGAAGCATAGGGGCAAACTAGAAAAGAACATCAGATAGACTCGAGATGGGTTGTGAATTGTTCAAATGTTTGTGTCTCAATCTAGTTTTAACGATGAGTGAAGACGTGCACACGGGTCTGTAAAGGGGATAACCAGCAGCAGGAGGGCAAGTGGCGACCCCAGAGAGTGTGATGAAACGGTTGCGGAGTTTCTCTCACTTTGACACTGAGCCATGAAGGTATAGCGCAAGTAACAGACACAGCAGTGAAATCCCTGGTGCAGGAATGCCCAGCTGTAAGCCCTCTCCAGATAAAAAGGAAAGAATGTAGTTAAGAACTTTATCATTTGAAATACCTGTCCCCAGGGACCTGCCTGCCAGGACGCACATTCTGGCTGCTGACAGGTCTGCATGGAAGCTGGCTTGGTCTCAGGGTCACAGACTCTATCGTTTAATCGATCTTCACCGAACTGACACCAGACCTGACGGTGTTTGTGCCCTTTCCCACAGGTGACCAGGCACTGGAATGAAAGCACAGACAGTCAGGCTCAGTTCTGGACAATGTGATGTGGGTCCTGGGGTGGTGTGTGGGTCAACAAGAGCAGGTGTGCCCTTTTCTCACAGCAGTTCCTCTCTCTCATGGCCATTTGTAAATATATCAAAACTAACTCCCTCCCTCCTTCCCTCCCTCCCTCCCTTCCTTCCTTCCTTCTGTATTTATACAGGCTCTGGGCCAGTTTCGAGTACAGAATAAACTTGACATAGCACCATGAAATATTGAAGAACAGCAGTCATAGTTTTCTAGAATAGAGTTAAGTGTAGGGAATTCATGAGTCAGAACAACTTGGTTTTTAATCCAGAAATCGTGTGACCTCTCTATACCTCCGTTTTCTCATCTACACCATGGGAACAGTAGTGCCTACTGCAAACAATTGTGAAAAAATTGAAAATGACTCCAAGTAAATTGCTTACCACATGCTCATTTAATAATGTTAAATATAATCATCATTATTGTCTATGCTCATTATAAAAAACTTGAAAAATGTTTGATTTTCCCAGCCTCTGCTTTATCAAACATTCTTGCGAAAGCTTGTTACTTAATTTGAAGTGATACTTCAGCTAATATTAGCTATCTAAGAAAAATAAACCCACTACCTTCTTTTATCATTTTAAAAACAATACTAGAGTTTAAACCAAGGGCAGCTTATTAACAAAGAATAAAAGCACTAAGTTTATTGTTAATTTGTCCAGGAGTCAGACACCGTTACTTTTCTGCCATTAAACAGGCAATAATAGTATTCTTTTAAAATTCACTTTTTAGCCCTGACTGATGTAGCTCAGTGGATTGAGCCCGGGCCTGCAAACCAGAGGATCGCAGTTCGATTCCCAGTCAGGGCACATGCCTGGGTTGCAGGCCAGGTCTCCAGTAGGGGACACATGAGAGGCAACCACACATTGATGTTTCTCTCCCTCTCTTTCTCCTTCCCTTCCCCCTCTCTAAAAATAAAACAAATAAAATATATTTTTAAAAATCCACATTTTATTTGATGCTGAAGGTAAACAGTTACTCTGCATTTTTATGGATGAGACAAGAACATGCACACATAATGGCTAGAAGCCATCAACAGGAAAAGCCTCCTTCCTCACATTCCTGGCGTTGCCCATAAATAAAGAAACTTCACTTTTCCTTCTACTTGCTCTCCAGAAAGAAGGTGGGAGGAGTCACCTGTTCAGGGAGACTCTCATGAGGCTATGTTACAGTGAGTGCTAACACTAGCATAAAAGCAAGAAAGAGGCTCTAGCATCTTTGTCTAGCTATCCTGGGGTCCCCTGTGCTCAGTAATGAAGGGTTCACCTTGCACTTCATAAGGTAAGGGGCAAGGAAGGCATATCTGGCACACTCAGCCTGGTCCTTTCCCTTTTCCAAATTTCCACCAGCAATTGGATGGATAAGTCAGGCAAGTCACTCACTGGTGTCTAATTCTCCTATTTTATTTTTCTTATTTTTTAAAAATATTGTTCAGTTAGAGTTGTCCCCATTTTCCCCCATTACTCTCCCCTGTCATGAGTGAGTAGAGGACTAGAGTTGCTGTTTCCTCAATAGGAGGAGGGAGAAAGGTGCAGTAGGTTTAAACTTGAACAGCCCGGGGGGGGAACTTGGACTCAGAGTTTTCCCCCAGGGATGACCTGGGGGAAATAACAGCCCTCCCATCTCACCTCTGACCAGTCTCCTGATTTCCACTGTGGGCAAGGTAACTCATTGCACCTCTGAATGGTGACTTTGTCTTGATGTATGCATTTGCTATCATCCAGGACATCATTTCGTGTGTTGACACAAATAGCCCTTCTCCTCTGGATTCCACCACCACAGCTTTCAGAACACTGAAAAGACAAAAAACTAAATAAAATAGAGTTTCTTATCAAGCATGCTCAAGATCCTGGCTAGGCTGGGTGTCTCTGCCGGACCTTAGAAACAACCAACCAACCAACCAACCAACTAACCATCCTTGGTCAATTCTGATTGTTATTTTGGGACAATCTGTTCATGTTATCAATTTATTTGCCCGATTTATAATGAAGTCAGTATTAGTGAATGGGCAAAGGAAAGCAAAATTGGAAATGGCCTATGGGGTATGGAAAAAGTTATTGAATGATTTGGCCTACCATTACCAATTTTCCACATGCCATGGCCATCTCAAGCATTGCAAATTAATTCTGCTACTCTTTTTCCATACAGCTAAACAGGGCTACTCACCACAGCCCTAATGAATGAATTAGTTGATTCATTCCCATCAACTAATCAGACTTAGCATTCAAGAAGAAGAATCTCTTTCAGAGAGAATCAACTTACTTCGGTCCAAGCAGAATAGCGCCAGCCTCCTGTGTTACATTCTCCTGAGCATTTTTCCTGGTTGCTTGGTTTGGGATGACTGCTGCAAAAACTGTCATCAACCTTCTCGATCTTCCCATCGAGCCGGCTATATTTGGCACAGGAGATGTCTAGTGTGCGGTACCCTAAACCACACTGGGCACTACATTCACTCCTGCTGGCAACGTGCCACCTGTGCATAACAAGGGGGAAAGACCAAGAGTTCTGTCACGTCTTATCTACACTCAACTGGTGGAAGACCTGCGTTCATTGTTCTTCCTTAACTCAAATACCATGAAACTCAAAGCCACAGTCAGCAACTGAAATTCAATTTTAAAGCAACACAGCCCTGTATTTTTTCATGGCCACCAATGTGCATGGAAGTCACAGAGTGATAACTAGTGGCTCTGTTTTTGTAAAGATTTTTCCATGGTGCAGTCAATCGAAAATTCAAGCAAGAAAAAAAAAATCCACTGGAATTCAACAGAGGAAAACAAAAGCAATTTTATGTTTAAAAGGTTCACGTTCCACAGCATTTCATTTATCAAGCAGGCTGCTTTTAAGAGAGAACTACCATTGGAAACTCTCGTCAGGAAATCTCCTTTATGTAGGCCTGTGCCAGAAAGTGCTCAGTGAATATCTTGTGGATTTATAAAAGAATGGATAATTTGGACTGTAATTGTGAATTTCAGTGTGCTGAACGGTGAGTAAAGGCCTTAAGTTCCTTGAAGACAAGGATCATAGTGCACACAATTCAATTATAAATTTTTTAAAAAATCTTTTTTTTTAGAGCAGTTTTGGGTCCACGGTAAAGTTGAGAAGAAGAGATTTCCGATAAACCCCTTGCCCCCTCAGTACATACAATCAACTCTACTACCGGCACCCCCCACCAGAACGGCACATTGTTATAATAGACCAACCTAAACTGACACATTGTTATCACCCAAAGTCCATAGTTTACATTAAGGTTCACTTTCAGTGTTGTACATTCCATGGGTTTGGACAGATGTATAATGACGTATTCATCAGTATCACATCATATGGAGTGTTTTCACTGCCTTAAAAATCTGCGTTCCACCTATTCGCTCATCACTGAATTATACATCTTTATAATTAGACTTGGACCTACAAATCTTTGTCATATACACTACCTTTTCATGTATAGTACCCTATAATGAACCTTTCTTGGCACACAGTAGGTGCTTAGAATGGGATAATAAATTGACTTGTTTTTTTGATGCCCAGGAATATGATCAGTGCTTATAATGAAAAAAGGCTTAAACTGAATATAATAGTCTAAATAAATAAACTCGAAAAATATTGTGTTGATTAAATCTAACAACTAAAGATCACTTTCTTTATAGTCTTCATTTGGATTTACTCCTGACTGTTAGTTCTGTATTGTTCAGAAATTCAGTTGTTTGTCAAACACCAATGCCCTATGAATTCTTCCATGCACACCTGTTCCGGGCAAGGACTCAGGAAGGAAACAGGTTTACTGGACATGGACACATGCTCATCTTGCAAACCCTCACAAATGCTCAGAAGTAGGCCAGAGTTGACCTACTTTCTCATTTGGCATATAAAGTGGGCTACCGAGATTTTCTGTTCCAGTGATAGAGGATATTGGGGATTTTGCTCTAACTGGAACATGTTAAACGAGGGGCAGTAAAACAATGCTTTATCTCATCCTGTCAAACTTTAATCTGGGTGAAGCCCTGCTTCCCTAAGGAAGTAAGGCAAAAACATGGACCAATTCAGCAGAGGCATCTGGAACTTCAATCTGCCATTTGATTCCTGACTACCTTCTCTTTGCTTTCCTCACCATTTCCTTGTGGAATAGCTATTTTCCATCCTGGATAAGGGAGGCAAGAGTCCTACCCCCACAAGAAAACATCCCAGAAGCTCAGGCTGGAAAACTATAAGAGTCTCCATGGCACTCGCAATCCCTGGAATTCGAGCAGAGAACCTGAAAAGTGTGAAAGGTCATAAGACTGCCTTGGGAAAGTTCTTTTCAAAAGTATTATTTGCTTCATAGTCTCTCTCTGGAAGGTTGTCTCAACTTCAGTGTTCTGAATTCATTCAGTTCGTTTCATGCAATGATGGTATTTTATTACCATATTTCAGAAAAGCAAAGTGTCTGTTAATAAGTAGAGACAGAAAAAAACATGATGTCTCCGTGAGTGTGTGCAGCATTATGGCATTAAATAATTTGGGAGCTATTGATTTAAGCAGCATTCTGTACCACAGAGCTTCTCAGGGCCTTCGCAATGTTAATCAGTGCTATGAATGTCCACACAGAGGAGGAGATGGTCAGGAAGGCTTCTCCAACATGCTGGTCTGCCACGATTGTCTTGTGGGATTAAGGTTCCACAGACATGCTTTGGAAAAAACTATTTTAGATTGTAGCCAATTAGTAATAATCCTCTCTTCAGTCTTTCAGTTTTACAAATAGCCACTTGACAATAATTAGTACAAATTACAATTATAGCAACTGTCAGGTAGACAGAAGAAAGACCAAACACTTTCTTTGGGCTCAGTTTGTATCTTTGTATGCTTTTCTGTGAACAACTTTATTTTTCCAACAATCCATAAAAGGCATAAAGGTATGAGTTTGAGTGATGACAAGCAAAAACAATCTTCTATTTAATTTTCGATATAAGCATACACCTGTCTAGTTATTATTAGGCTTTATAAGCTAATCCTAAATTTCCCTTTCTTCCTTTCATTTTTAAAGTCTTACTCATAAGCTGTTACTTGTACCAGACATTTCTACCATAAAACACGGCTACAAGTCCTTCACCTTCTTTTCTTTAATCAGCTAGAGGTGCTACCATCATCGAAGCCTGTTCCCTGAGCTGCTGTTTTCCTTTGGTCTCAGTAGAGTCTAAGTATTCCTCTTTTACATTAAGTATAAAAAAAGTTGACTTTCTCTGAATGGGAAATTTAGAATAGCAACTTTGATGCACCTACTATATGATGAAATAAGATTATAAGCCCTGGTTTTACTTAGGTATTATGAAACGATTTTAATAAAAGTTAGAGAATGCGTTATAGAATCAGAAAGAGCTAGGTGTGAATGCAAGCTCTAACACTTTTTAGGTATTTACCCTAGGTAGGTAACTTAACGTCACCAACCTTCCGTATCCTCATCTGTCAAATGGGGGAAAATAGGATCCATTTCACAGGGCTACTACGAAGATTATGAAGCAAGGCATGCATAGCATTTAACACGCCAGTATGGGGCACCCTCTCAAAAAAGTAGCTATTGTTACTACTACTACTACTACTACTACTACTACTACTACTGGGTGTTTTATTCACAGCGAAGTTCACGTATCCTATAACTCCACATAAACAAGGGGTGTCAAACTCATTTTCACTGGGGGCCACATCAGCCTTGTGGTTGTTTTTAAAGGGCCAAAATAATTTTAGGACTATATAAATGTAACTATTCCTTACCTGTTACGGAGTTGAAATTACATTTAGCCCTTTGAAGGCAATTGCAAAGATGATGTGGCCCCTGGTGAAAACGAGTTTGACACCCCTGACATAAATCAATAACACAGTTTGAGGAGCCATCCAGTTGAGATCTTCCACACAATTCTACAGAAAAGTCTCATGGATTCAAGGCTACCTTTCAATGTATTTGTTTTCAAAATTTTGCTTTAATATTTGGTTTATGTCTGAAAGCTTCCAGTGCTAGAGAGACTTTGGAGAACATTGGATTAGCCAGCACCATTATAAACTACATTGTGGCTTATTGTGGAATCTGTTTGAAGTGAAAAATTTTAGTTTCTTGAAGTAACAGTTCAAACATTATCTCCATCATGAAATTGTTGCTTCACAGGTAAACTTAAGCAGGGTTCTTAAAGAATCTTTTCTTTTTTATGGCCATGTTCTAGTACTCGAAATGCTTTGCACAAACTTACCGTCCCTACAATTATAAGAGCATGCTTAATGCTACAGGCAGGAGTCCCACAATATCTGCATCTACCATCCGAAACTGCCCCATCACCAGACTCTCCTGGTCTGATTCAGTGCAGAAATGACAGAGAAGGGCTCTAAGTAAGATAGAGAACAGGGATGGGGCGGAAAACTCCTGGGAGTGATTTCTTTTCACAAAGAAAGAAAAGCTACACAAAATGAAATCGGTGAGTATCGCTAATTATGCCTGCATTAGAAATGAAAACAGCTTTCTCTAAGGTTTTAAGAATTCAGGCTCAAGAGTCAAACAGAGCACATTTAAGCCCTGCCCTTTCACCAACTAGTTGTGTGACCTTGAGCAGTTTGCTTAACTTTTCTCAGCTTCCGTTTTCCTTATCTGTTAATTTAGAATAATAATAAAAATACCTATGTCACTGTGCTGTTTAGTAGGTTATTAATAAGATAATTAATAGGACATTAATTTAATATGATATTAGTTAATTAATAAGATTTATATATAAGGAAAAACTCTTATTAACATAAGACCATTAATAAGATAATATATAATTGTTAAAAATAGCCCTTAGTAAATGGTTGACTCTATTATTACTTTCAGCGTAGTTATCACGCTCACTCTGAATAATGTAATTATTATTAGTGTTACAATGGTGTTTTCAGTGATAGCTGATATAAGTAAGGCTAATTGTAAAATGTCACCCTCCCCAGTTTATTGAAGGTGTGCTTTAAGGACTCTACCCATCAATCCAATGTTCTCCCCTAAACTTTAGCGATTAATTCAGGTCAGCATTAACTAGCTAATTATTTTTCTGAAAAGACTTTTAACTCTAACTTAACTCAATTGGCTGAAGCAATAGGTTCATATGGATGTTACCTATAACAATAATAAATACTGCCTAGTATAAATGTCTGCCTTTTAATGCCTTGGGTTTTTCTTTTGACAATGACCTCCATCAGCACTTTTTGACAAGCCATGAGAAAGCACATTAGTGACACTGAGTGGAGAGGAAGTGTTGTGGGATGGAAAGAGCCAGGGCTTCAAAGTCAGACTTCATATCGGGACTGGCAAAGATGTAACACTTATGCCATGTCTCTCCAACCTATTCCCATGACAGACATGACTAATTGATGACAGCACTGCTCTTCTCTCTTATAACCTTGAGAATGCCTGACCATCTTCACTCCAGCACTACAGGCTGCCAATACCACGCAAGAGGATTTCCCATGATGATGTGGAACGTGAAAATGCTTAAGTGTCCATCTTGCTTCTCATGAATGGTGAGACCTTAACAGGTTTCCAAACTATTCTACACATATACATATATTTTTCTGTAAAAGGAGGATAAAGCACCAACTCATCTTACCAGCATTTAACTGATAGGTAGACTAGCCAATGCAACTTCCAGGCTACTTAATATTCAAACACAACACAGCCAACCTCGCAGGCAAATGGAAAAACTAAAGAATTTTGCACCCATCACTATTTCTTGGCTCAGATTTCAGATTTCTCTTAGATACAAAAGTGAGTGGATATTTAGACATTTGTATACAGATTTTCTTCTAATTCCTTCTATGACTCTACCTTGGTACACTGTAACCTTCATGTGCATAAGAGTTCTGCTGGGGCTTATATACTCTGGGTGACTATAGAACATTACGGGTATTTTGAATTATAAAGTTTCCCCCTTATCTGCTGACTTTCCAACTAAACTTTTGCACAAGATGTGACTCAACCATAATAATATCCACATATTGAGTTGTCAGTGTCAAATGAAAACTGTTTTTGGCAAGTGCCATGTTTTACTAGTTAGCTTTAATCCTCAAGAAAGGGATAAGATGTTTGCAGGTGTATGTGTTGGATCACCGGTTTCAGAGGGATGGGAAATTGGTTAATGCTTCATTTCACAGAAACACAAGGAAGGGGATTAAAGCCCAACACCCCCTGCACCTGCTCCTGCTCCTGTTCCTGTTGCTCACATGCAGAGACCTCCTGCAAGACCCTCACAACTCATTTGTAAAGACCACGGGGAGACACTGGCCTTACCTCAAATCGCAATCTGTGCCACAGGGTTCAGTGATGGGTCCTGGCTGCGGCAGCCGATAGCACCTTTGATCAGAAACTGCAAGCTGATCAGATTCCCTGGTGCAAACGGGTTTTCGTTTCCGCTCCCCTAAGCAGCAGGAAAAATTAGAGAGAGTATCCTATTCCACTTACTATTTAGACCAGGGATTGGTAAACATTTCCTGTAAAGGATTAGATAGTAAATATTTTTGTAGGCCACGTGACCTTTGTTGAAATTTCTCAACTCTGCCATTATAGGGCAAACGCAGCTGCTCACAGGCAGCATGTAAAAACTTGGTGTGTCTGTGTTCCAGTAAAATTTTTATTTGTAAAAGCAGGCAGTGGGCTGCAATTGGCCCACTGGCTATGGTTTGCCAACCCTTAATTCAGACAAAAGGAAATTAAATAAATAAGGTATCATACAACTCCTAAATCTATGTCTCTGGAAAGTCAAAGTGACAGCCGATTCGTTTGGCGTCACACATGTGTGCGGACCTCTCAGGATGAGAAACCCTAACAGATCCTGAAGCCCTAAAAAAGCTTAACATGCCAACCAAATGTGATGAGACAGACTCAATACAGAGGTCAGAGAATACATGCAGGTAGAAAGTTGTATAAAGAGCATGCATATTTGACTGTTTCTTCAAAAAATTTAAAAACACCTCAGTTCTTTTTTTTAACTCAAAACATCTCAAAGTGAAACAAATCAAACAGAGAAAGAACTGCATGACCTCACTTTTATGTGAAATCCAAAAAGAACACCAAACTCATAGAAACAGAGTTCAGGCAAGTGGTTGCCAGAGGTGGGTGGAAGGGAGGGGGTGGACAAAATGGCCTGAAAGTGGTCAAAGCTACAAACTTTCAGTTATAAGATAAATAAGTCCTGGGGCTGTCATGTGCAGCATGGTGACTGTAGTTAACAAAACTGTGTTGTCTATTTGCAAGTTGCTAAGAGAGTACATCTTAAAAGTTCTCGTGGCAAGAAAAAAATTGTAACTATGTGTGATAATGGATGAAAACAAACTTATGGTGGTAATTATTTTGCAATATATCAAATCATTACTTCGTATACCTTAAATTTATAGAATGTTATAATATCAATCCCATGTCAATAAAACTGGAAAAACAAACCAAAGGAATACCTCAAATCCCCCAAACTCAGCCTAAAAGCTGGTACCTTGGCAGGGTTTGCTGCAGGCCTGCCAGGGCCCATGACTGTTCCAGTAGAAGCGCTGGGGCTCATCTTCTATGGGGACGTTGAAAGAATAGCGCACGTCGGGGTTGTGCAGTTTCCCCACCGACAACACCTGGGGTGTGCAGAGGAAAGGGACACGATGTCTGCAGGTCTGGTGATCCCGAGTGGAAGAAAAGGGTTGTGGGCTCATGGTCAAGGTTTTACCTGAAGCAAAAGGTCTTCTTCAATGCGATCTGTGCAGTTAATTCTCTCGACTGCATTGTAAGACCCACTGTATTCTAGCAGAGTATTCCCAATATAGATTTCCTTTTTGGCCATTGTGACAACGAAGTCTCCGTTTAGCAAGAATTCACCTGTACTGTTTGATAAAGCTGTAGAGGAGAAAGCAGAATACACTGACTTGCTGCCAACTCAATGTATACCATACAAAATCACACTTCGTTAAAGGATCCACAGTAATGGACAATAAGGTGGGGAATGACTGAGGGGGCAGGGTGGGGTGGGGGTAGGCAAGGCAGGGGAGAGCAGTGGGGGAAAAATTGGGACAACTATGATTGAATAACAATAAAAATTAAAAAAATAACACTTTGATAGAGAGTAAGAGTGCAAAGAACATGGACTTTCAGGCAAATAGGCACAAACTCAAACCCTAATTTTGCCACTTGCTGGCTATGTGTCCTTGGGGAATCACTTTCTCTCGCACAGTCTCCATTTCTTTATTTCTAAAACAGATAGAAACACCACCCTTCAAGGTGACTCTCAAAATTAAGAGACAATATAAGCATCCTACTTAGCCTAAGGTTTGTTACATAAGCCTCACAGCTGCAGGGTTACAGAGGGGAGTGGAAGTGTTAGGATTTAAAAATATTTATAATGAACTGAACACGTACAAAATCCCTCTCTACCTTACGTTAGATTTAGTTGGGATTATTAAACTGACGTTAGTCTTCTTTGACAGATGTGGAAATCTGAAAATCCACAGCCAATATGATGCTACAATGTCACTTTTTCGGAGAGGCCGAAGGTAGTGACCAGCCTCCGATACAGGCCCAATGACCTTTGCCTCCTACAAGTCCCTCCGTGCATCATTCCCTCCCACACTGAATAGCACTGACTGTGTTGTCACTAGGACATTGCAGAAATGTGTTGTCAAAGGCATTGCGGCACCACCTTGCTCTTCCTTCAGTCTCTGGTCTTAGGAAAAGCCAGCCATCATATTGTAAAGAAACCAAAGCGGCCCCATTGAGGGGCTTTTGGAAATAGCAGTGAAGAACCCAAGCCTTCTACCAACCTGTGAAGTTTCAGATCCCATCACAGTCTTGACTGGCCTTGACTGTCATGTCATGAGACATCTCAAGCCGGAAACACCCAGCTATGCTGCTCTCAAACTCCTGTCTCACGAAAACTGGGAGACAGCTTATATGTGTTCTTCTAAGCCATTGTGTTTTGAGATCATTTGTTAAACCATAAAAGTGGTTGAACAGACTCACCCAGATCATTATTTTTTAAAACTGCACCCCCCTGCCCTGGCCAGCACAGATGCTCACTTCCTACACCATTCCCTGCCTTCGTTTCCTTCCGCAGCACTTTGTTGATGCGCTCTCTCCCCAAATGAGAATGTCTTCCCCACGAGGACAAGGACGTAGGACTGCCCTATTCACCTCTGTGCATATCCCAGCTTCTGAAAGAGAACTTAGTACAATAGGTGCTCAATAAATACTTTCTTTGGAAGAATAAATGAAGCTACTGCAGACCTTGCAATAGATGAAACAAACAGTAAAGCTGAAAAAGTAATGTTGGAGAACTGCCTGCAACAAATGCCAAAATACGGGCCAACAAAGAGCCTGACAGACCAGTGGAAAACGTAGGAAAGAAAACAGACAAGGAGAATGAGGTGACCTCTGCTTTCAGAAGAATAATTTATTTATCAAAGTGTTAAGAGAGACTACTGTGAAAGTGAATAAAGCTCCAGAAGTCTTTAAGAAATGATTCCCTTTCAGAGTTTACTGTTAAAAATTCAAATGTTAAATGAAGAATATACTACTCTGATATATGACTTGCCTGAAAAGCTCAGCAAAAAAATGTATCAACTACTTTATTCTCCATTCTCAAAACCTGGGCATGATAAAAATTAAAATGTAATTTCATTGAACCTAAGAATAAGAAAAAATAAATGTATTCTCATATTTTTGATCAGTTTATTTCCCCTTAGAATTTATTATTAAAATTTTGGTTTTAAATAGTAGTGTCCCCCTCCTACAGCACCCCTGCTCTTTGAATAGTGAATCCTCCTAAGTATTGGGCTGGACATGAAATAGGCACTCAACAGATCAGAGCTATTAAACACTCAGGCTCTGAACAAAATACTCAAGAAAAGCCCCCTTAGCCTTTATAAATTGTACATGATTAGCAAATGTCAGCAGGAAAGGAACCCTTGAAATGTCCAGGCTATGTGTTTAGGTGAATAAGGGGAGCATGGAAATTTAACTGATGGACAGCAAACAGGTTTTGTCCTGAGCACCAATGCCCACCATTTGACACTAGCTGACCAAGAAACTACGCTGGACAGGAGTCATTGGCAGCTTCATGTCTTGGCATCATTTTAATGAAAATTTGTCTTGGTTGTGGGATGTGGCCCAAATGTCCTAATCCTAAGTGTTTGTCAGATCATCATCTGTCTTTCATCAACACAGATAGCGCAATGTCTTTTACTGTGCAGGCAGAAGCAATGTGTACGTAGGAGAGGTTTGGAGGATTTAGGGGGAAGTAGGTATTTTACCCTTATGTGGTGATCAAAGAGGGCTGAGACGAGCTCTGACTATTCTTTGTGGCTCAGTAGCAGTGAGGTGCTTGCTCTCTTGCACAGGGGAACCTCACAGAGCCGTCTAAACTGAACACGGTCCTGATACAAAGACTACTTTTTGCAGGATCAGGAGTTAAGCATTGAATTCTGACCCTAATCCAGCACTTCACTATCACAATTCCCACCCAAGTAAGCCCCATCTGGGCCTTAAGGGAAGAATAGGATGCTTCACATGAAATGGTGGGGAAGAACGTAGCAACACAGGAAAAAACTTTTAAAAAGATTTTTAAAACCCTCCAAAATTGTGGCTGCTTTTTCTCAGCTCAAAATTTGTTGGTAGTCCCTAATACCTACAGAATTTTAGTTCAAATTCCTTAAAATAACTTTTCTATATCTTTACAAATCTTATTCTGACTCATTTTTCCAGCCTAACCATTCAGTGCCACTGATAAACCTCAAGTTCTAGTCACGTGTATCCCCAAGTCTTGGTTAGCCATACAGTTTTCTACAGTTTTCTAAACTGAAGTGGTTAGGGTATAGGATCTGAAGTCAGACCGACAAGGATTCCAATTCTTCCTTCCTGTTTGTGCGATCTTGAGTAAGTTACTTAACCTCTCTAAGCCTCAGTTTCTTCCTCTGTAAAATGGATCTCCCACAGGATTGTGAAGAACATTAAACACAATAGTACACATGGGTTTCTGTTCCTGAGAGATCATCACCCTTTTATATACACTGTCTCCTTACCATATCTTTATTGATGCCTAACGTGTGGATGAGAAAAGCATGACTTAAATAATAGTAAAACATTTTCCCAAGGCCAGATGACTTTCCATCATGGAAGTCTGTCTCCGAAGCCTGTTAACTATGAAAGCTTTCCAAGAAAGATGTCAACAAATGTTTGTTAAATGAGTAAACAAATTCATGCATTCTTTTTCCTATGTACAAATAGAAACCAAAGATGTTTAGCTATGAATTTTTTAAAAACTTAAATACTTTGTTTTGCTAGACTGCATAAGCCCCTTTAGTAAAATGGCCATTTAAAAATGTACTTTTATAATGCCAAGAAAGATCTTAGTCCATAGTAGGTGCTCAAACAATAATGTGGAAACAAGGAGTGAATGACTAAACCTGACGTTCATGACTGCTTCCTGCCAAATAATCTTTTTTTCTTTTTTGTCAGCGTGAACCTCTGACAACCTCATCTCTCCTGAAACTTCCACCATATGAGACCCAGCAGCCAGGCAAATGCACAGATTTCAATGGGTCACTGATTGGACATGAAGTTGTTGCCATGGCACCTGGGGCCTCCTGCAGCTGCCTCCCACTGTGGCTCCCTTACGTGGTGATGGCAGGATGCGCTGCCAGCAAAATTACCCAGTTCTTTCAAGCGAAGTGGCCTACTAACTGCCCCGTTGATGTTTCCCTAGAATGGGGAAATGAGATGTCACAAGGCCAGTCTGTAAATTAAGCTATCATTCAATTTTGTTCATATTCAAAGAGCAGCCATTTATTTTAGGTGAACTCTGGGGCTCTTTTCCAAAGTCTCCAGGATTCTTCTTGTATTCATGCTGACTTGACCATTCCACCCTGCACTGTATCTCCTTATCCCAGAGATGGTGAGTAGGCAATGAGATGGGAGTCACCGTGTAAAGTAATGTTCTGCTTTACCTTGAACTGAATCGATTCCTGTCTTCCCATTGCCACAACTAATCAAGGGCTACATGTACTGGAGACAGATAAGTACCACAGAAACCACTCCATTTTCCTCCTCAAGAAATACTATCATGGTGGTACTGGGTGCAGCCTGGCTTTAACTCAATGGGAGGGAGGCATCTGTGTGAAAGAGTGACCTTTGACAGGGAGATTTTCTGCTTCAGTACCTTGTGAAACAAATAGTTTCCTGAAAATAACAGTCTATTGCCCAACCTCCTGCTAATGTGATTAGAGGAGCTAATTTCCTGGCTTCATTTCCCCTGCATTTCACCCAGCAGAGCTGGGTTGTGACAAAGACCCTCTCTCTCCTAGAAATGGCTCCCTCCCCAAAACATGGGGAAAGAATATGGCTGGGCTGACCTTACAAGGATTATGGTGGGTAAGGATGAAGATTGCTTAGCAATGAAACAGCTGTGAATAGACTTGAGCAAGGTCCAACAGTGGGTTTTTAGACCTTCTTAGAGCATTTACTGCACCTTTCTCGAAGTCAAGAGCAAACTTTTACACACACCAGATCTGATGATATCATATTCTTCCTAACTTGTTAAGAAACCACTGCAAGGCTCAAAGGCTCTGAAGTCTCAACCTTCACACTCAGTGAGCTGTGACCTGCCATCTCTGCCTGCACACTTGTCATGTGCATCCAGAGTGATGTTCTTTTGCCAACAGATGAGTTGACCATTCCATTGCATTAAAGAGCCATGACTGCCTGTCCCAGAGGACGAGTCTTTAATTTTGCTTTCATTCTTTACCAAAAGATTCAGAAACCTTCAGTGAGGAATAAAAGGTTATCAGAAGGCCTTCCTCACTTCAGGCACCTGACCTGATTAATGCAGTTGAATTGAATTGAAGCCCCTACTTAAGAAAGAGATTATTTTTTTCAAGAAGGAGAAGAGGAAGGGAGAATCCTTTTCCCTTTCATGGAAAAGAAAGGAGGTCAACATGGCTTTCAGCTCTCAGGAAATTAATTTATAAAGGAGGTTGTGTGCAATGCTGCTGAATTTAATTAGAAAGTAGTAAGGCGACATGCTCAAACTAATAACCCAATGTATGAAGAAAATGTTTAACCCATTTTCACAGTGATAGAATGGCAAGTGTGGGGTTGTCAAAAAAATAATTTGAAAAGAATCCCCAAGATCTTTGTTAACTGTCTTATAAAGTTGCCACTCATTTAGATACTTAGGATGTGGAAAGCTGATTCAGCCACTGAGTAATTAATTCCAACTAAGACTTTATGTTCTTCAAAAGAAGGGGTGACTCTGTTTATTTCCATGGTGATCCCATTCCCCACTAAGCACACAGTAGGTACTCCATAATAAGAAATGGTTGCTCAACAATTCAGCAATCATGTACTTAGCATCATGTGCAGGCTTTATATGAAGAGCTAAAGATATAAAGAAACAGCCTCTGACTTTAAAACCTAGTGGTCACATGATAGATAAAACATAATTTGTCCCACGTCTGTTGATGGCCATTTCTTCCTCTCAGTTTCTCAGGTCCAAACCTTGAAGTCACACTCTCTTTCTCTCCCACACCATAATCAATCCATCAACAAGTCATAATGCCTCTGCCTTCAAAACATTCGCAGAAGTTTACCACGTTCCATACCTCTGCTGCAACCACTTGGGAGCAAACCACCAGCATCCCATGGATTATTGCAGTAACCTAACCTAGTCTTCCTGCTTCCGCCCCATATCCTCCCCAACCATCTATTCTCAACATAACAGCCAGAGTCCTTCTTTGAAAAATAAACACAATTATATCACGCTCTTCCTCACTCAAAACCCCAGGTAGTTCCCCGTGTCTCTCAGTATAATCCTTTCAGTGGTTCCCTGGCCCTTTCTGATCTAGCCCCGATACATGTTTAACCTCGTCCAGGATGCTCTGTGCTCACTCTGCTCCAGCCACACTAGACTCCCTCTCCTCTTGGAGCAATCCAGACATGCTCCTCCTTCAAGGATCTTGGACTGGCTGCTCCCTCTGCTTGGAATAGTCTTCCTTCAGGCATCTTGTTACCTTTTACTACATTTCAAATATTTCAACACCACTGTTCCCAGCCCATCCTCAATATCCCAATTTCCATTATGCTGCTCTACTTTCTAATAGCACATATCATCTTCTAACACTATGTAGTTTGCTCATCTATTAAGTTAATGTCTATTTATTGCAGTGATTTTCAACCAGTGTGCCCCAAGAATTTCAAAACATGTAATATTTAACTATTTAGTCAGGGAGACTGACCTCTTCTTTTTTAGATGGTCAAATAAAAAATGACCAATACAACCATAGCAATCCTGCGTGAATGAATAAAAATTATACCTATTTTTGTCAGATCAGCATAAAATTTAATATATTTTGTTATGCTGCAGAATTTTAATAATTAGTGTATGTGTGCCACGAGATGAGCAAAGTTGAAAATCACTGCTCTGCCCCTACCAAAAAATAAGTTTCAAGAAAACAGAGATTTTTATTTATTTTTAATTTTTTTCCATTTTGTTATTGTGCCTAGCACATATTAAATAAATGACTGATTGAATAAATAATGGCACACGGAAGAAGACACTATAATGAAGTCATGTCTAAATACTGTATTTAATTAGCGTGCTTGACTCAAAGATCATTGTCTATCTGATGAAAGATTTCATACAGACATTCCAAAATACAGAGGTTTCAATTGAACTAATACTCATTTACTATCTCAATATGCTCAAATGTTTGGGAAGCTGCAAAAGAGATTGTATTCAGGTGGGTAAATAGAGTTCCTGTCTGGACATAATAAGACAGAATGTATATTAGCACATCCATTTCTTTTAAAAACTGACTGCCCAGCAAGACTGCCCTGATTTCATGGAGACTGGAGTGTAAGCCACGCTGCTTTTCATGGCTAGGACGACTCTGGTTGTGCAAGTTGGTTGTGACCAGTTGAACCCCTTTCTATCATGACCCCATGCCCATGTACTCTTTTTAATTAAAAATGACTGGCAAATTTCATAATCACTAATTGTAGTTTATGGAATGATAAATTGAAGTGAGACTGGGCTGAGCAAACTGTTGAAAAATGAACACAGGGTTGTTGGTGTCTTGTGGTTTAAATATAAGGAATAGATATGAATTAATCATGTGCCTGAGCATGGTGAGCAAAGGATAAAAAATATGTAAAGTAACAAGGCAGGCCATTTTTCTCAATGACATGAGAAAAATATTACCACTATAGAACCTTCTGGAATGATCAGGCATAATGAATACTAAATAAGTCCACTAGTGGTCTGCTCTTGGTTAGAGCTGATAATGTAAAAATTGTCAGGTAATACCTCTAATAAAACATTTGCAAGTCAGTTACCCACAGGATAGATTATTTGAAAAAGACTCAAAGAGTAATGATATTATGCTAATGTATAAGGCAAGTACTTCAAAATTTGATTTAGGGCCTCTCTATTTTTTAAAATCCAGAGTAAAGTCCTTGATATTGACTAGTATAACTACATGACTCTTAAATCAATGCTCTGAGTGTGTACATATGAGGGAGAAATAAAATAGTGAATTTCAAGATCAATTTCTTTCATGAAAATACATGACACCTGAAAGCTCTCCATGTGCAATAGAGAGGAAGCAGTTCGTATCTGCCAGCTGCTCCAGAAAACCAGAATTCCTGCACATGGTAGGGGCACCGTCTCACCTAAGTAGTTGTCATCCTCTGGTCTCCCTGAGAAGCTGTGCTGCCGCACATCGATACTGGTAGCACCAGCGGGAATTCGGACCACGGTATTATAACCTGAAAAGAAGGAAGCAGAAATTCAGTATTCCAAAGCATGGTTCATTTTCTCTAAGCGGGGGAAAAAGTATGGGAAACAAGAGGCATATAATATAACTCTCAGTATTGGGTGCCTTATAGACAGATGGGTAATGCAACTCAATAAGATTGATCTTACTGCTTGACATTACTTTTTACATATTGCATATGGTGAGTGATTGTCACACTCGGAACATTTTCTTTCTTACAGTTGTTAGAAACAGAATCTTACCATATTTTGCTGTATTAAATGTTCCTGCCACTGTTTTGCATGAAGAATTATCGCCACCACACACCCCACATTTATCTTTCCGGGCTTTTGAGTTTAAAACATGATCACATCCAGCTTGCTTTTAAAAAGAAAACATTTGAAGTAAGTATTGTTTCAATAGTCTACCTCCATATAATGTTTATTGTAATTATAATTAAACATTATAACAAGTATTATAAAGATTATAAAACAATAAACTATGTGTTTCTTTGCATGATGTACCTTCAAAATGACAACCAAGTTAAGTCTCTTTAAGCTTGCAAGGATTGAGAACTCAAACTTGCCATGGTCCTTGGACCAGCAGCCCCGAGCATCCTGGATGCTGTCAGAAAGGCAGATTCTTGAGTCTCACTCAGATCTATTGAATCACAGTAGATTTTCTGGCAGGTTAAGAAGCTCCTTAGGTGCTGCATCTACAGATTAAAGTTTGAAAAGCACTAGTCTACAGATAAGTGGAGTAAATGAAAATAATCACTTGGGATTGGAAAAAAGGAGCAGTGAGGACTGTGCCTAATTAAAGAGCTCACATCCTATCTTAAGGGAACAGCTGCTGTTCAGAAAAATCCAGAGCAGTGGTTCTCAAACTTTGGCATGCATCAGAATCAGGGGATGTTGATGCTGCTCTGGGGACCTCACTTTGAGAACCGCTGCCGCAGAGATAGTGCACAGGAATTAGCAGCTGCTACCCTGTCAAGAAGGCCACAAACCACAGCTTGGCAGTAAGACAACACAGTGATGAACACACCATTTGGTACTTACCCGGCAGAGGCCTTGGACACAGATATCACTGGTGTTCTCACCACATGGGGTCCCATCTATCACTTTGTCTCGGAGCTGATAATAGACTGTGCTCCCTACCACCCTGCAGAACAACCTGCATCGGTCCTTCAACAAAACTAGAGAGGAGAGACATAATGCAGTGTGACTTTCGTGCCTGGTCCCATACCAACCTGCCAACCACACACACCACCCCGAGACACTTACTTCCACTGTACTTAGGCACCCAGCGCACATTTGGAGGTAGACCGTTGATATTAAAATGCTTCCCATCAAACTGAGAACACTGTTCCTCTCGGAAGTCTCGTATCTGCTTGAGACATGGCTCTGTGTTGCAAGACTTAAATTTCATTCTATTCCCTATACAGTACTTTCCACCGTTTTTCGGCCTGAGAAAAGGTAAAGAACACACATACTCTCTTATAATGTGTTTCTCAAGCATCACTCTCTCATCTGTGGCATCCTGTCTTGCAGGGAAGTAAATTTGAAGTATCTGGAGACAGAGAACAGGACAGGGGCTCTAAAATCTGGGTTTACATTCTGCCGTCAACACCATTTAGTGTCTAAACTTGGGCAAGTCACTTAACCTGGATGCTTAGTCCTTCCCATCTGTAAAGTGGGAAGGTACTGTTTGGTAAGGCTGTTGTGAAGATAAAGTACTAGAGTGTGTAACTTAAAGTATGAAATACAAAGCCTGAAATCTATTGCATTATTTTGTCTCCTCTCTCTCTCTCAAACATTCACAGTACTTCAATTTTTAAAAATGTAGAAGGTGAAAGGTAGAGATGAGTAAATGTCCCCTGTCTACTTCCCTACGATAGTCTCATGGTAAACCACCCCAAACCTTCGCATCCCACTTCTATGAATTCCGTTCCTCCTCTTTCCCCACTAACAACCATGGTTTTTGTTTGCTTTAAAAATCAGATGGAATAAAGGGAATGGGTTTGCCTGTATTTTGACTAAATTAATAAGAGAAGCAGGAGACAGACAGCATATTGGCTTCATTACCTTTCGTGTGACAAGAGAATGGAGTGTGTCTTACAAAGCATCACAGGGCAGGCTTAATTTCTACATGCAACCCGCACATGTATTTTCCAGATGTGACCCAGAGAGTAAATTATACAACACGTCTCCCGGCAGTCAACGGCTTGCCAAATTCATCATGGAAACTGGAAGATCACAGAATCATAGGAAGTCTGGCTCACCCACCCAGGGCTGGAGCAGCTCAGATTTCACTGCTTCCCTAGGACACCTCTCAAACCTACCCACCTTTCTTCTTAGAAATGAATCTTTCAGAGTGATTTGGACCACAAAGAAATGGTTTTCGTTTTGTTTTATTACACCAGGCCTTGGGAGAATGGGAAATATATCCAAGCCCATACAGTACAAAATAAGAGGCAGCCTAGCAGAACTGGTAAGAGTTGGATCTGGCTTCTACTCTCGCTCTGTCCTCACTGTGTGACCTGAGACAAAGTTCTTAGTCTACCTGCACTTCAGTTTTCTCCTTCCCTAAAATAAGTGCACACAGCAGATGCCTGAAATGTTAACTACTATGATATTATATGAGTATTCCCAATCTAATCTGATCCAATTCAGCAGTTTGCTTGTTCGGAGCACCAAACCTGAGCTGCAACAGGGTTTGTTTGCATTGTGAGGTGGGACTCAGTGCTTCTGCAGAGCGCCCAAGTCTCAGGAAGGGCCACCTGGCCATGACACTGTCATAAACATGTTCCCTGGATCAAAGATTTGTAGAGTAAGGGAAGAGCATAAGCTTTGCACCTACAAGCTGGGCACTTCTATGTAAACTCCCTGGCCTCTCTGAGCTCTGTCCTGCACATGTATAACAGAGATGATACTGTGCCCATGAAAGGCTTGTTATGTATCTGAGTCTGATAAATATTTATTATGAAGAAGACTGTACCAAGTGATGCAAAATTGCACATAACCAGCAGTATCTGTCTGATTGTTTTCCCATTAAACACAATTAGGCCCATAAGCTTTATATCTGCATTGCGCATTTGAATAGCTAAAAGTCACTCATGTTTTGCTCAAGAGAAAGGCAGAAGTAGTTTCCTACCAAGCAAGAGGAGGTTAAGAGAAGTTAAATACTTTCCCCAAGGTCACACTGATTATAAAAAAATCACAGACTGGACTGGAAGTCAAGTTTCCCAGGTTCCTTCTCTATGCTCCTTCTGCTACGTCATCCAGGTGCTATAGTCCAGAATCTTTTATATTTCTCTTTTGATGCCATTTAGAAATAAATACAACCTTGGTTTCCTGGATACCAAGCTCTTTTCTCAGTACAGAGGCACCCAGGCTCATGCATAAAATATCAGGTTACACATGAATAATAGATCAGGCCCACCCAGCTGTTCAGGTGAAACTTGCTTTAAATGTGCTGCAAGAACCCCTTCAACTTTTCCTCAAACTGAAATGATCTTTGTGAATCTTTTTAAATGGCCCAAATAACTATAGTGGATTGATCATTTAGTTATTGCCTGAAAATAATTCACATTTCTTTCTCTTTGAAAAAAAATTTTAGAAGTTGATTTTTTTCGTTTTGGTTTTGTTACATAATGAGTCTTAGCTGACTTTTGCAGTTGACCAAATGCAGCGGGGCTTTGGGTTGCAGATTGCTGATGCTTGTAGGTGGTTTTCCTGCAGATAAGGACACTCGCCCTCTTTGCTTGCTTTGACCACTATCAAAGCACTGGTAAAATAAATGGCAAATGCATTTAGTGATGTATTTTTATAAATGACTTTTTAAAGAGAGGAAGGGAGAGAGGGACAATAGGAGAAAATCGGGGAAGGGCCATCCAGGAACATGTGTAAAGGATGCATGGACAAAGCCAAAGGGGGGCAGATTCAAGGGTGGGAGGCAGAGATGGGTGGGGGGAGAGGGAGGGGAGTGAAAACGGAGACAACTGTATTTGAACAAAAAAATTTTTTTAAATAAAAAAAAGCACATGGAAAACCCTCTATGTCAGGGGCCATATTTCTGAGGATTATGAAGAGGAACCCTAAAAACAGAGGGTTTGAATCCCAGCCCTGCCTGTTAATAACAGTCCAATCTTAGCAGGCTGTTCTTATCTCTCTAAGCTTGTGCCCCTGTCTGTAAAAGGGAGATGACACTAACAATGTCTACTTCACAGGGCTGACTGAGGGTTAACTGGGTTAATACATTCAAAGCACTTGAACAAGGCTTGCCTCACAGTAAATGTTCAGCTATTATAAGAGTCCACAAACCACAGTGTGGGGGCCAAAATTTGGCCCACAGCATGTTTCTTAAATAACTTGTGAGAAAATTATATTTTTTACATAAAAAAAGAAAAAGTATTTCAAAATTTGGGGATACATAGTAATTACATTAAAGTCAAATTTCAGTGTTTATAAATAGAGTTTTATTTATAGAACACTATTACACCCACTCTTTACATATTATCTATGTATGTTTCTTACTACATCAGCAAGGTTGAATAGTTGGGAGAGAGAGCCTATGATCCTCAAAGTCTAAAATACGTAAGAAATCTTTTACAGAAAAAGTGTTTGTTTATGAAAAAAGTTTGCTGGCCCCTGAGCTATTCTTATGACTATGCATGGACATGTTGTAAGGTAGGTAGTGGCATTCTTGTTTCTGATACTTTGTTGGAACTGGGCTTAGAAATGTTAAGTATTCTGGTAGGGTCATGTGCCAATTCAGTGAGATGCACTGGCTGAGGCCAACCCAGACCTTTCACTCATGATCTGGCCTCTCTGCTATGCTGCCTCTCTTGAAACAGGACTCTTCCCGTATCAAAACTCCTTTTCTGATCTTATTTCCTTTTTATAAAAAGGCAGATTATATTTGATTAATAAATGTAAGTTTGCCCTTTTGAAATATATTGCTTATTTTATATCCTAGCCCAGGGGCGTCAAACTCATTTTTACTAGGGGCCGCATCAGCCTCCCACTTGCCTTCAAAGGGTCAAATGCAATGTTAGGACTGTATCAGTGCAACTACTCCTTAACAGTTAAGTGAGATCTCAGTGCTGCTGCTGGGTGCACTGAGGTGCCAGGTGGAGCACCAAATTCTGCCCTCGGGCCTTGTGTTTGTGGCCCGTGTCCTAGCCAATATGATCTTTGCCTGATTGGCATGTACTGTGTAATGGGGAAGGCTTTAGCCAATTTGATTTACCTTTCAGTATGGATAAAATTCATTTTATATTTTAGTAATTTAGCCAGTTAGGGGTATTTTTTCCATGTAGGGAAATACTAAAAACTATAGGAAATGTAACTGGAAAAAATATTAACCACATTTTCCAACTACTAAGATCTTTTAAAAATATTGCATGTCAAATAGGGATGAAAAGCACTTAGGAAATTGCTAGATTAATTACTATGAAAGTAACTATATTTAGTACAGCCAAGCTGAATCTTTCTTTCAAGCACAACCATGCCTATTCATACATACAAAGAAACTTTGCAATGCTTCATCACCAAAGATGAAGGAATTTTTGCAAAGATCATCACAGGTGCATTCTACACGGAAGGAAAGCTAACCTTTAGTCTGCAAATGGGTTTGAACAGAAATCTCCACTTCTACATTTACTTACAATGGGTTAGAGCAGATTGTTTAGGGTCAGCACAAGGAAGAAATTTCTAATGATGCAACAGGCAGCCCCAGAAGGTAATGTATTTCCTAAGCTTGGACGATTTTAAGAAGGAGTCAAATGGCCAACTGCAGAGTGTGCTGAAAAGCTATTCAAGGATTCAAGATGGGATGAGCCAGGAAGCTGTGTTAGTCATCACTGATGATCCTGCCAGATGTGGTAGTGTATGGGACTGGATATTAAATTCATTAGTTAACGGCGGTCCCACTGTAGCCATTTTGTGACATTTTCAAGTAAGATCGTCCAGCTCAGTGCCTCAGAAAAACTTTGCTTCACTTCTTTACAGCCAAATGAGAGATTTTCTTTCTTAGATGAAATAGACAAATGCTTACTCTCTTTATGTAAGATTGCATCAGTAGTTGCTATGGTGAAAACCTAGATGAGAAATATCCAGTTCACAATCATGTCTCTCCTCAAGTCTATGAATTTATTATTGTTAAATGTAACCTACTTCCTAATTGAAAAACAAGACAGAAGCACTAGAAGAGGAAAATACTTTGACTTTCATAAAGAACTGGTTTGATTTTCACTTTGATGATTTTTTTATGTAACGATTCCATAAACCATTTTTTTCCAGTTACCAGGACACTCAGGGCCAAATTCAGAGCACAAAAGACCAAGCTCAGGCCCACTGGCCTGAGAACGCACCTTCTAGTTCCGATGCTGGTCTTGTTCTGACACTGTCTTATGCTTTAGTGGTTCCAATTTAAATTTTTACCTTATTACATATTTCTCATAGATTTACATATAATGAATTGTCCAATCCAGGACACCCTGAGAATTAAAAAGGGAGCTATTGAACTTCTCCAGGAAGACAGATGTAAACTTAACTGTTCTTACAAACCAGAATAAATGCTCATTTTATCTGTAGGACATGGGTCAAAAATGGGATTAAGATAAATAAATAAGGCATTTAAAGAAAATATTAGAGCCCCACTGTCATGATGGCATACCTCTAGCACTGTAGATAAACTGAGAACAAAATTTTTTTTGAGTAAAATTAGAAAGCTTGCAGTTCACAGGTAGAGCAGAATCCATGTGCATGGCAATGCTACTCTTCTCTTTCAGCCTCTATACTTTCTTTTTTTTTTTAAGATTTTATTTATTTATTTATCTTTAGAGGGGAAGGAGAGAGGGAGAGAAACATCAATGTATGGTTGCCTTCCATGCGTCCCCTGCTGGGAGTTGGCCTGCAGGGAACCAGCCTGCAACCCAGGCATGTGCCCTGACTGGGAATTGAACCTCGATCCTCTGGTTCGCAGGCCCTCGCTCAATCCACTGAGCTACACCAGCCAGGGCCTCTTTCAGCCTCTATACTTTCAAGGAGAAAAAACTAAAAATGCATCATAACACGTCTGAATGAGAAAGAAACACATTCTTGAATCACATGAATACTGTGAAAAAAACAAAAACAATGCAGTGTTCTTAACAGAGACAATCTTGAATTTTGAAACTGGAGCTCTACATTAAAATCTCGGGGCTCCTCAAGCTGAGAAAAGGCAGGTTGCCGGGAGGGGCAACCATTCCCCTCAAATTGAGAATCAGGACAGCAACCACTTCTGTATTCAACAGAGTGAGCCATCTGCTCTGTGAGTTTCTCTGAAAAAGCTTTTAAACTGAGATTTGGGTCTGATTTTCCCTTTCCAAGTCCCCTTCTCTCATCAAATTGACTTCCCTGGTGCCACTGTAACCTCAGTTTCAGAAGCACACTCCTTGCTCAACGCACAGGGACACCCCAGTGCAAATAACTTGGAGGTGTTTGAATGAAGTGATATCTGTACAGACACTCGACTAGGTGGATTGTATCATTTTAAAACCTCCCATAGCAAACAGCAAGCAGAAGGACCTCTAATGAAGTCTTTATGCTTGGTTCCTAACTTCCGAATGTGAGGATCTTCACTTTACTTTGAAGCTGGATCCTGCCTGCTGAAATATTTACATGGGGTGATTTTCTTTGTGTGGCCCTTTCCCATTATGGATAGCACTTCTACAATTGCTCTAATACTTAAAAAAGAAGAGAAGAGAAAGCAAGAAAAGAGGATAAAAAGAGAAAAGACCAAACACTTCTTTTGAATATAACATTGTTGAGTCAAAATCTCAAAAGTGCCTACTATTCACAGTATCCACACCCTCATAATAATATAGCTACGATAATACTGACTTGGCTCAATGTAACAACCTAATAGTTTTAACTTTTTAAAACATTCATATTTGCTATTGGCTTAGATCATCATCTGTGATTGGTACTACAGACTATTGATTTAAACCAGGGCTTGCAACAGTGGCCTACACAACTCAGATATTTCTGATACGCATTTTGAAAGGTTTTTCAATAGCAGGCCTCTTTCCTACCTACGAACTATCAGCTAGATTTGAGAAGCACCCAGCACTTGGTCTCCACCACTCTGCAGTACAATCCTGTATATAATCCTGCATATAATACAATCCCGAACCAGCCCACTTTGCTACTGTATGTGCATGTTTCTCTCTACAGTCCAGTCTGCTACCCTTACTGCAGGCTGTTAAAAATGAATATTGCTGGGCAAAATCATATTACATCATCACAAAGCAGCTGGTTCTTTAAAAATGGTTGTTACTGCTTTATACACCTAAAAACTACTCCTAATCTGTGAAGACTTCTTGGGGTCTCCAGTCTATATAGGTTCAGTGGCAGTAATGTCATGTATTATATTCTACTCCTTTAAATTTGATACATCTTATGGCCACACAAAATTGGATGTCATTCCTCAAAATGAAGATAGCAATTTTTAAAACCTACTTGTAAACAGCCTCCCCAGCAAACACAGGTCTACCATAACAGATGCTGGGGGAAAAAACCCACTGGCTTTATGTGAATATGCAGGTCTTAACAAGGTTAGACTGGTCACATAATGACAATTATCCTGATGAGCAGGACACTCCCAAACTATAAACTGTCAGGTTGTACAATAGGGATCTCAGGTATCTCACCTGTAAGACTAGATTGATACAAAAAGTAATTCCTGGCTTGCTGTCCCAGGTTCCTCAGGATCTACTAATGCTGCCTCAGGGGTCTGTGCACCCTTTTTTGCATTTCAGAAGCTAACTGGAAAGGGCGTATTTATCTACAGTCTGGATGGAAACGACCATTCTTTTTGTTTCCTTGTGAAAAACACATCTGTTCACTTTATTAGCATGCTATCTATCCCAAGCTCTGGGGGTGAGAGGGCAGTGAGGTATGCCTGGCTATCAAAATTGTTAAACAGGCCAATCAACATAAAAGCACCTACTGCTCATCAGACAAAACTTTTAATAATAAAGGATCATGGAAAAAAAGAATAATACAGAAGGGAATTGCTCGGGATAAAGCTTGGGCCCCATTTGTTTTAGCAACGGTCAAGACCACCCACTCTCTTAATCTGGAAAAGAGCTCTTTATCTGCCTCCAGCTAAATTTTCCTTGTAGGCATTTTTCTTTCCTGCTTATTAATAATAGTGATGAGTTCTAGGACTTACTCTGGTCTGTTGCACTCCCGAACAGCAACTTTGATGCCCCCTCCACATGTTCTTGAGCAGGTTCCAAAGTGAGTCCAACTTCCCCAGGATCCATCCATCACGGGGCCCTCCATTTCTTTGGGAACACAAAATCCAAACCTGCAGTGCTGTATTTAATAAGGGGAACAATGAGGGACAGCTTGGTGCTTGAAACTTTGTAAGACCCACTGTCCTTTCAAATACACCCAATTCTAAATGTTTTCCACGTGCTGGCGTGACCTGCTGCAATTTCACCATCCACACGAATAATGGAAGCTGGAAGGATTTTATTCTCATTCTTTTGATTTTAGGCTGTTTTCATTTACAATTTGATTAAACAAAACTGGCCAGTGAGAGGCTGTCGGGGCAACTCCAGTGGTTGGCTTCGAGGTGCTCAATTAGTTTACTTGAATAAATGAGGAGTGGAAATGGACAGACTGGCTACAGATAGGGCCAAAATGAGTTAGTAGATTTGCATAGCAAATCTCCATTAACTAGACTCAGAGATATTGTGAACCTGTTAAAAAGATAATGCTTTATTGCTTCCCATGGATTTGAAGACTCAATTTCAATTACATGGAAAAAGGAAAAAAAGCTAATTATAGGATTCCTATATACCCATTCCAAGAAGGCGCACAGACAACATTAACGTAAAATGGACACATTATAGAGAGCCCTAAACTTGATTCCTTTTTTGATCCCAGTGGTTTCACATTCTTCAGCCTGGAGCAGGAAGAAGGCCATGATATTTACAATGAAACAAAAATAAAAGTCCTCAGCAGGACAAGGGGGTCAAGAAGCCCATTTCAAACCTCTGCCATTGTCGGGTGTGAGGCCTTTACACAAAGCCGAGGTCACTGAGCAGGGGACAAAGGAAGAGCAGCGGCCATGGAGGCAGGAGGGTGACACCCTGCAGCTCACTCAGATCTCTAAGCAGAGCTAGTGGCTCTGCCGTGATTTATCCACAGGGCGAACACAGGTGTGGAGCCACAGAGGCTGGGGAGGAGGGTATATGTGGGGAAAGTGGACAAAAAAGAGGCAAGTGAAGGTCCCAGTCTGCATGGCTGGTCCCAGGAAAGGCTTGTGGAAAAATTATTTGAAGAGTACAATTAAATTTCCCTATTCTGCTGTGCCTTCTCCCTTGGAATTATCCTCTTGAAGTATCTGAGGACACATCCCTTTCCCTGGGCTGTTTGGTTGAGGCTTAAAAGGTTCTGCTCAGTCCAAAGAATTCTGGGCAACTCCATATCTGAGAAATGGGGGCAGAGGGAGAAGTGATCACATCACTCCCTGAAATTCCTGTATGCTTGTCTCTATAGCGTTTTTGAACATTTCTTGAAACATATGCACATGAAGATAAATGAGAGAAGTGGCTTGGTCCAGAGCACCACTACCTAGTAAAAATGTAACTTGCGTCATGCATTTAAACAAATTAAAAAATTTCTAAAAGCCACATTAAAGCAAGTAAAAAAATCCCTGAAATTAATTTTAATATCTTATGTAGCTCAACACATCTAAAACATTATTGCTACATGGAGTCAATACAAAATTGGAAATGAGCTTTTAAATACTTCTTTCATACTAAGTCTTCAATACCTGGTATGTTTTTTTCACTTAAGCACATCTCAGTTCAGGCTGACATTTCAAGCGCTCACCAGCCTCATGTGCCTAATGGCTGCCATGTTGGACAATGCAGGGATAAAGCTTAGCAGGCAAAAGTCTAGCTTCCACAAACTCTGTGACCTTGGGCAAGTCACTGAACTCTGCTTCCACAGAGGAAAAATACTTACCTGCCAAAGTTGTCTTGAGGATACCATAAGACAGTATATCTACAGCACCTAATACACAGCTAAGCACATAAGGGACCACACTTCAATAAAGTTAGTAATAATAATGGCAAACATTTACGCTTGGTATTTGTCAGGCACTGTTTTAAGCATATATAAACTTTCTTAACTTTCATAGCACACTATGACATAGGTACTATTATTACCCCCATTTCTACAGAAAAGAAAATGGTGGCAAAAGGGGGTTGAGGCCAAACCTCAGTAACAGACGGAGCCTAATCATTAGACAATCTGACTTCATAGTGCCCTTTTAACTGTGACAGATGCTGTGTCTCTCTCAACTGTGAGCAAATGCAAACAATTTTTGACATCTAAATAAAGACTGAAATTTAAAACAAAAGCAAATAAATAAAATAGTCAGGTAAGGCTAAGACTAAATTATCCACCTGATATCCATTGTTCCTTTCATCCTTGGTACAGAATCTGTATTTCCCCAGATTCTTGTACAGAGATGAGTGGTCAAAGAGATGTCAGCAGGATTTGTTGGGTGAGATTCTGGGAAGGTTCCTTTGCCCCTTTGTTCCTTGCTATTTGGCTTCATTCTGCCTAAGACTCAGACTTGATGGCTGGAACTGCTGCAGCCATTTTGTAATTTTGAGGGGAAAGACCATTTGCATATGACAATGGAACAGAAAAAAATTAGGAGTCTGAGTCTCTGATGATTTTGTGGAGCTACCGCAGCAGCTCCATAACTTGTTTAATTCTGGGCTAGCTTTTTGTGTGTGTGTCAGAAGAAGGCCAATTTTCTTACACTATGATACTTGGGTCTTACCTGAACAAAATTTCTAATTAATATATAACTGAGGTCATAGCTGACACCGAAATTCAGCCTTCAAGTGTTGGTGCCACATACACATTTTATAAGTTCTACAAAGTCAGGAAAAAATCCTATGAAGATTCATGGGGTTTCACAATGAGAAACGACCTGGGAATACATTTTTCTCCTTTTGACACTTAAGTCTTCAGTCTGTTGACCTCTCTATCCTATAGACTCTACTTGCACAAGAACAAGCAATAAACTTCAGAGCAAACTGAGGACATGGGTGCTGGCATTACTAGAGTGTTATCATTCATCACTGCACTCGAATGTCCTCACATGGTTCCTTTTTAAAATAAAACTTCTAACCCAAAACTGATCTTCAGATGAAACCTGTCTTACTGAAATGACCTTTGATGGGTATTCAAAGGAGAGGAAGTGCCTGAGATGACAGATCCTGGAAACTGGGGCTGTTTGGCAAAAATGTACCAAAATCATTCATTTTCCCAAGCACATTTGACAAACAATAAGGACATGCTGGAATTGGCATTAGGTCATACCAAAGCATTAAGCAGCTAGCGGGGTCCCAGCCAAAATATAGTCAGCCTTTCCTAAAAGTGTCCAGGAGCCATTTAAAAGATATTCTACCTAAGTCACCCACAAACCCTCTTGAAAAAAGGTTGGAGAAGGGACTTGGTGATCAATTTCATACCAATGAGATTTAAAACAAAAGTTTCAAACCTGAGACTCACAAACAGGGTTAAAATAAAAATAACAATGGACTTAACAAGAGAATGAAGAAAAGAAAGAGACATTAGAGTCATTCATCAAAATAACACCATGTCAGCTGCCCAAGACAGATCACTGCTGAGGGAGCGGGGAAGAAAGAAGAGAAAGAAAAAAAAGTAACCCCTCAGTAAAGGGAGTCAGAATTTGCTAGAGAAAGGCATATGGTTTTACTGCCAATTCTACAAAAACAAAATGAAAGAACCAGAGAATTTCTGGTTCTTTCATTCAGAGAATCTACCATCTCTGGCATTTGTAAAATGCATAAATATTCTTCACGGGAAAAAACACATTTACCCACATCTTTAATAAAAGCTACTAGACTTGGCCACTTTTTATTTTTCTCAATTTTCTCCTATCCAAGTACTAACCAGGCCCGACCCTGCTTAGCTTCCGAGATCAGATGAGATCAGGCGCGTTCAGGGTGGTATGGCCGTAGACTCAATTTTCTAAAACACAACTAAAAATGTACCTATCATTTTCTCTGCAGAGCTGCTTCTCTGAAAGTGTTCAGAACTGGCCTTTTGGAAGGCCTCGAAGTCCCCGACTCTTGCTGAACACAAACACACAGGGAAAAAGCTTTCTGAAAGATATCCCAAATAGCCCATCCATCAGGTGTAAGATTAGCTTGCAACCCTTGTCTTCTGCTTCCGTTAAAAAACAGATGATTAGACAAGACAATAGACATCGTCCCAAGTTCTTCCGTGTTCCCCAACTGATTGGGATACCATGTCACTACGTGGCACTGCACAGCCTGTTGATGACAATTGTACTAAATATAATTCACTTCATCATATTACTGAGAATCCTTCTTTGTTATGGTTTTTAAAGCAATAGTATGTGTCAGAAATAGACATATTATGTGGGTGCCTCGGGTTCACTAAAAACCACAACACAATACCAGTGACTTTTTCCAATATTAAATAGTTTCAACACAAGTAATATAGTTGGATGGCTCTATATCAAGCCAACTAACCAAATCATCAAATGAGTATCATGTCTACTCTCGTCTCCCATCAACTGGTAGCAGCTGTCTGGGTCACTGTGCTTAGAAGGACTCTGAGGCCACTTCATCTCCTAACAATGAGTGAATTCTTAACGGCTGCCATGGAAATCTAAGAAACATATTTCCACTCAAAGCTATGATTCTCAGCCATCAACACATTGAGTTAAATGTCCACCCAAAAGTTAAAGATTTGCTATGACCAAGGAGGTGTATTTCTTTTTAAGCTAATGAAAGGCACAAAGTTGTTATGCCAAATCTATATATAGTTTTGGTGAGGCTGTTATTGGGGAAAGGTGTTTTCTTAATTGCTGAGGTCCTAGCCATTAAGAAATGATAACGAGGTGGCTTAGTCACCAAATCAAGTATAAAATCATCTTCATTGTAATTTTTTATTTTTGTATTGAGCTTTGTGTTTTTCAAATATCTTTCATGACCTCCAGATCATGTAACTTTATTACATGAGAGATGAGTGACGATACCACCAGTCACCCTGTTTGACCACTGAAAACTGAAGGAGCTCAGTTATAGCCACAACAGTACACTTCAGCCCCTTCAGAACAAACAAACGAGGGAACTAGGGAGGGCAGGGGTCCAGGTGTCGGGGGCCTCTGCCCTGAATGAACTGTGCAATCTTGGGCAAGTCACTTATTTTTTTCTGTTTCCTGTGTATAAAATCGAGTTAAAAAGAATTAAGTTCTGTCATCTCTTTAGTACTCCTTCCATGGAAATGTCCTGGTGTCATTGATTCTACAAGATGAAGTGGGGAAAAAGTGAGATGAGAATGAAATATTAAAAGTGAGCAAAGTAGACAATGGGAAGAAGAGAGGAAAAATATATGGAAGGAAGACAAAAGGCTCAGAATATAGTCTAAGGATTGCGTTGTTGTTCAGTGACAGAATGCCATTTTTCACATGGATTTTTAAAAAATCAGGGTTTATGTCTAAAACATTTTCTCACAAAATTTTTGAGTGATAATCATGCTATCATAGAGTACCTTGTTTTTTTTTTTTTAAGATGGACATGAGGTGAAGCAGGTTACACTGATCATACTCGAGGTGCCTGGGACATTGCTATTTATCACTGGGCTATGCAAGTGGTAGCTTTTGTTTGGGTAGTAACAAAGTGGAAAACAAGATAACCAAATGAGAATTTGGACTTGGATATATCCCAGGTGACATCATTGCTTCTTAAAGGGACAGAGGTTGGGAAAAGCCAGCAGTGAACACAATAAGTTTACTGTATTTCTGGATTTCTTTGATTTTAAGATGCTTCATCATTTAATAATAGACTTCCACTGCCACCCCCAAAAAAGACAGAAAGAAGAAAAACGCTACCTCACATTAAATGTACCCATAAATTAAAGTACACATTGGAATTTCAGAAATGTGAGGAGAAAAAGTATGTCTTAAAACAGAGGCAATAATGATAGCCTCGTCTCACACATCAATAGTACACAATAATGTTGCCACAATTTTCAATAGCAAAGCTGAACCCCTTGCCTCAAAAGAGTATTATTCATGCCAAAACACTGCATTTATTTACATTCTAAACAGTGGTGACTGAGCCTGCAGCTAAAATCTTGCCCATTTCTGGCCCCAAAGAGAAGGAAAGTTTAGGTCGTTACTTGCCTTTCCAGACTCACACTCGGTCCCGTCCGCCCAGGGTGTGTGCTGTGTCCGGCAGCCTTTGCTCGCTCCGTCCCCTCCGTCCCCGTTATTGCACCAGAGTCGTCGGCACTGCATCTGCTCATTTCAGTGAGATGACAATTCAGTGACACCATGGTTAGATGATATCAAACAAGGCAAGGGTTAGTTTCAGTTAATGTTTTGCCAATGATGTGCTATAGATTGGAAAGGAATTTTATTTCCTGGTATGATAAGTGATAAAGTATTCCAAGGGATAGAGAGAGCAGTAAATGAGGCACAATTGCATGCCTGGTAGGACTTGAAATGGTGTAAAAAAGGGGCTTCTATACATCACTTTGTGGCATCTTCCTCAGTAACCCCTTCCCTGGCTGCTGATGAGCACACTGGGGCAGAGATGAAGGAGCATGCGCACTCACACACTGGAGCGGTGTGATAAGGGCTCAGCTGTGTGAGGAGCTGTGTCGGGAGATTAGGTTCAGAGTGAGGCTGTGATTAGCTGTGATTTGAGTTTTGGTTTGGCTTGATGGCAAAACTAGTGTCGTAGTAGTCCGTATACTATCATGGTCATAAAATAACTGTTTACTAGGGCCTTACGGGTTATCAGAGGAAAGAAGGGACAAAATATCGTGAAATATTTCAGGCATACAAAAAGCACAAATAGCAACAACGAATAAGCATGAACCTACCACCCAACTAAAGAAAGGAAAGTCCCCAGGCCCAGGTGCAGGCCCAGTATATTCCTCCTTAATCCCCAAGCCCTTTCCCTTCTCCCAGAGACGACACTGCCCTGAAGGGTGGCTATCCTGTCATTCCCACTGCTCTGTGACAAATATGTAAGTATCAAACAATAACATGCATTTCAACTTTAAGCAAACAGTATTATTCAGCATTTCAGAATATACTGATAGGCTTTGTAACTTGCTCATACTCACTACTCACACGCATTCACACACAGCATTTTTTAGTTTTACCCAAACTGATACATTTAGCTCTATTTCAGAGCATACATTTTAAACACTTTTTCCTGATTATTAAACTAAACCATGCTCATAATTTAAAAAATCAGAAAGTTCTAATTTATTTTTTAAATAGAAAAGTCTCAAACTACCAGGTTTTCCTAGTTTCTTGCCTTTTACAGTTGAGAACATACTCTACAAAATAATTATTTATCTCGTTAACTTAAAAAAAGTTAGGAACATGTTCCTATGTGTAGTTAATTTTTAATTATTGTGTAGTATTCTGCTAAACAGAAACACCATAATTTGCTGAACCATTTTATTGTACAGCACTTGGATTACTCCTAATGTTCACTATAATGAATAGCACAGAAATAAGTATAATCATGAATAAATTTTAGTCAAAATATTTAATTATTTTCATGGAATCACTGTACTTCCCAATTCACCATGCAATCTCTGAAATTTCTTTCAGCAAAACAAACACACACATACATCCAAAGAGGTAGAATGGGGCACCCCATAGAAGCACAGTTCTGCACATCTGAAATCTGATAACCACTAGATCATATTATTGGTCCAAATGTCTATAACACATACATCAAAGTATCACACACCCACCAGCTGAGCTACCACCAGAAATGACTGCAAGCCCCAGGTGGTCACAGCACCCAGGTTTGACAAGCTAGACCAAGGAAACAGGTTTTTCCCATGGATTACTTTTACTGCATCTAGAAAAGTCCCTATAATAAAGGTCAATGGTCATGAAAGGAGACAAGGAGAGAAACGGGCTGAACTCTTGCCATCACAGCTCTGCAATGTGTCCTCTCTGAGCCTCACTTTCCCCTCTGTGTGAAGAAAACAATAATGGCATCCCCCTGTTGGACTGTCCTGAGAGTGAAATGAGAAAGGGCCAGCAAAGCACCATCCAACACTGAGTATTGTGACTGCTTATCACCATCATTGTTAGTATTATCCTTAAGAGTCAATGGACCATTCTCAACTTTTCCATGAGTGGTTTATATTACAGTGAAAATCTAATGGAAAACTCTGACTAAAAAGAGGTCCAGAATCAACCTCCAAACACTTACCATAAATGGGCACACCTGAGAACCTGGTCCAAAAATCAATTCACATTGTTTATTCACGTTGTAAAGGAGGCCTGGCAGTTGGGAAGGCAAATGGTAGTATCTGGATTCAGGTTTGTTAAGCAAACACTCGCCGTAACCAATGCTATGGAAAGCAAAAAGTACAGATGATGAGAGCAGTGGGCGACACATGACTTGTCGACACCTCCAGATTAAAGGAAAGGCCATCTGCCATTATAATGGTGGAGAGGACAATTCTTTATGTTTGTTTTACTCTTTTCATCCAAGGTTAAGTCTAGGAGCTGAAGTTACATTTTAGTATATATGTTTTTATACTGATTGGCTATGGATACAACACAGCAGGAAATGTGTACCTCTTACAGCTTTTATAACATTTCAAGGCAATTATCTTTTTATATATTTATTTCTTTTTTACCATCTTCTCCAATAGGCTGTAAGCTTCTTAGGGGCAAAGATAGTGTCTTTTCATCTTCTGTAACAACAGATGTTTAGTAAATGTTTACTGAATAGATCAGTGAATTAACCAACTGTGGCAAGAAACAGCTATCCTCTGATTAAAGAGGAAAAACAACAGCCCTCCAGTTCTTCTAACATTTCTACAAACACTTCTGGATGAAATTCACACCCAGTGAGTTCTGATTAATAAAACGCCTTCTTCCCTGTGGTTGCAAAAATATATACCCAGTGACCTTAGGACAATCACTTAACCTTTTGCACTTCTGGGAGAGAAAAGCAATAAATCTGTGACACAGGGATATTGTATAATGTAATGGGATCTTTAAGTAGCCTGGCAGGAAGCTTAAAAAACAAAACAAGAAAAGAGAGGAGAGAAGGTGTGTATGTGTATGTAAGAGAGGGAGGGAAGGAGGGAGGGAGGGAGGGAGAATGTCCTTCACTCAACAACAGGGTGGACTGCTGCAATTTTCATCTGCTCAGATAACCTTCTTTGGGATTGTCTCACTATCCTACCACTTTCCAAGCCAAAATGACTAAGTCAAAGGTCATAAATATTGTGGCTTTCCTTCATCATGTAATCCCACTCATGGTCCCTCTCCCAATACCTGAACATCTAGATTTCCTATATTTACCATAAATGAAGCAACATTTACACATTCTCTGTGAGATCCCAACCTTCTTTTTAGCTCGGTCTGTAATCTTCTAAACTGCGGCAAGGACATAAACGGCACAGACGGCACAGAGAATTTTTTCCCCTCCTTCAAGGAATGTCAGTCAACAAAAACAACAATGCAGAAAGAATGCTTGATTCTACATTTTCTTTTCCACAATTAGGTTACTACATGGAGGCTACACACCAGAAGTCTGTGCTAAAGCAAAGTTCAAGTCTTACTCTAAAAATTCAGTGACATATTTTCGACTACACTTTGACCATATCCAGGGTTTGGTGTGGAAGTTCAATGTTGGAGCCATGACTTGCTGGGGACTCTTTACTCCTTCTTCTTTGCACTTATTGCTGTCATCATGAGGCATATTAAACCTAAAGCCAACAAGACAAGGATGAGACTGTCAATAAACACAAAGGAATTGAGCTGTTATAATTGCTTTCAAGAATGTACATGTCTAAAAATTTTTTTAAACTGACTACTGCATTGTGGATAAAAACCTGAATCCTGGTAAGCAGAACAAAACTAGACAATTGCAGATGCAGTTATGATAAAATATAATTTTCACTCAATTTAATATGCAGTGCTTTTAATGCATAAAAAGTGTGGATTGAGCCATTATGTGGCTTAAGTGTACTTTCTGGAATTGCAGAAGCTTTGAACGTTCTGTATTTGGTGCTAGAATACAGTAGTCGGAGTTCCTAATAAGCGATTAAAGGCCAATTTATACAGGCAAGATTTGGCAGGTTATGATAACATTGTGTATATTAAGAGTCAGTCAAATGTCAAAATTTGCAGCCAAAGTTTCCTAATAAGAGGCTCACTGTGCGTCTTGGCATCTCCTCCACTTCAGATCAGGTTGACAAAAGGTCATAACCCTGTAGGTATATCATTATAAAGGTTTGCAAAGTTCATGAACAATAAAACAATTAAGGAAGGCCGAAAGCATGAAAACCAGAGAGAGACCTCCACTTTAATTGGTTTAACTCAAAGATGGCAAATCGTTTCTTGCTTCATGCCAATATCAATTGATTGATACTGGCTTCCTGAAAAGTTGGGCATAAAATGACTTTAAATTAACCCAGGTTTCCTCTCCTCTGCCTCTGTCCCTCCCCACCACCCCAGAAGGCTGTGATGAAGTAATCAATGTCCTCCTCTTGGGTCTGGGAAAGAACTTGGCCACAGGATTACCACATACTTGCCAGACAAAGTAGGGAAATATGATAGGAAGCATTTGTCAGTCCAGAAACCTCAACTGTATGATTTACATGCCATTATCAGCTTTAGTACTTATCCACTGGCTGTCCTTTCTGGATGACTTTCCCCAATCACAAACTTGATGCATATGATTAACTGAACATTTAAGGAGGAACTGCCTTTACCAGTTCACCTTGAAATATGGAAATAAGTGAGTCAGAAGAGTGTAGACTTGTTTCATATGAAAGTAAAGGTGGGATAAAAGCCTATGAAGTCCAGTCCATTGATTTCTCTCATTTGGTTTTCTTTTTCTTTTAAAAATTTGGGCCCCACAATAATGGACAGATGGAATAATTCCCTGCTGGAAATTGTGAGATGGAAAAACTCAAACCATCTCAGTTGAACTTAAAAGTAGTTCTTATTGCATATGAGTCCATTTTCCTAAAACAATGACCGCCCAGGTTTCTAGTTCCCAGCTGCTGAGTCAGTACCCCGCCTATACCAACAAACCCAAGAAGCACAACATCCAAATCTTAGTTTAGCTGTTTCTCTTTAGTGCAAGGGGGCTGATGTTTACCCCCCACCCTCACAAGCACTTGACAAAATCTAGTTTATTTCCTCATGTACAAAAAACTTCCTTTCATTCAAATGTCAGCTGCATGCGCTTATAGCAGAAGCTAGGTAATACACATTAAGCACTTAGGAAACAACAATAAAACTTTCATTGCATTCACAACACCCTGGGTAGTGTGTTAAATGTGTCAGATGCTTTATTTCACGTAATTAGCTATTTGACCTAGTGACTAATACGATTACTGTCTACAGTTTACAAGTCAGGAAACTGAGATGTAATTACCTGATGGAGGTCATCGGCACTAAGATGGGGGAGCTGGGATTGGAATCCACTTCAGTCTGATTCTAAAACCTCTTGCTGGGGAATATACATAAACTATATTCCCTGCTGTTAGACAGTTGCGGAATTGTCAGGAATACTGCGAAAAGGTTTCTACAGCGAGTATAGGTAACTGACCTCCCAAATTCTTCCTCTTAGACTCTGTGTCTAGGAAGCTGTATAAGAAGGTAGGAGCTGTTTTTGAAGCAGCTAGTAATGCTCAACAGAACAGATACAAGATCAACTGCTTTTCTCTTTCAATAACTGTTGGGTTTTTTATTATCAGAAATTCACGACTGGTACAATTTAGCATGTAATTTTTAAAAGATTCATTAGAAAATCTGTGGATTTTCACTTCCTTAAATGTGAGCAAAACTCTATGAGACTAAGCACTAAAACAAAAGTAATTCTTAATGTGTTAGGAATATACCTTTTGCTTAAATAACAACACATATCATTCATTAACTATTCCATACTTCACTTCCTGACACAACTGAGATAATATATGTACTATTCTACTTCACAGGTAGGGAAGCAGCATACAATTTCCTCAAGTCAAGCAGAATGTGGAACGATTCAGTCCAGAACTTGGGTGTCTGGCTCTCAGCCGCTGTCTGTCCTGGAGCTAGGAGCCCAGTCTAATTTTGCTAAGTCAAACACAGAGAAACAATAATACCTACCTGTGGGGATAATGACGATTAAGGGAGATAATATAAGTGAAAGCTCCTAAAACAATGCCAACAACATGGTTTTTGTGCCAGGAAGATGTTTGTTAATGATGCATTTAGGTTTCTCTACAGCTGAAAATATTTAGTTTTTGCTACTTAATATTCTCACTTTCTTGAAAATGTCAACTTTATAAGCTGGCTCCCTAAAGAAGTTTATAAGCTCTTATTAGAAATAAATTAATGGAAAATTAATTATATTTATTTAAGTGGTATATTTTTCTTAGCCATATGTTAGGAAGAAATGTTAATAAAAATTGTGTGCCCTTTGAATACCTTCCCATCTCTGTAAGTTTTCCAATTCTATTTCCTAGAAATGGAGTAGCTGTCCTGTAGAAATGCAACCAATTCTTCATGGTCAAATCTATCCTCCTATTTAAAGTTCTAAAGAAATTTACTAAATTTTATGCAAAACAAACAAAAATCCCTAAAAGATTCTGCTAAAATAAGTTTGGGAAAACTGAGTTACACAAAACCAACAATTTAACACAGAAGTTGCCAAAGCCTTCACTTTTATACCATTTAGCCTTGTGACTCCAATCAGGGGTAGACTACACATACATTTTTAAAAATCATTTTACTGTTAAACTGATAAAAACAGATCCTACACTTGATATTACTCAAAAGGGTGAGAAGCAACTTGGACAGCATTATGCTAAGTGAAATAAGCCAGTCAGAGAAAGACAAATACCGCATGATTTCATTTATATGTGGAATCTAATGAACAAAATAAACAAACAAAATAGAAACTGACTCACATATACAGAGAATAGACTGACAACTGTCAGAGAAAAGGAAGTTTAGGGGGTTGGTTAAAAAAAGCGAAGAAATTAAGGAAAAAACCTCATAGACACAGATAACCGTATGGTGATTACCAGAAGGAAAGGGGCATGGGGCAGGTATAAGAGGGTAAAGGGGAGATAAATGGTGATGGAGGGAGACTAGATTTTGAGTAGTGAAGACACAGTACCATAATGCAATATACAGAAGATGTATTACAGAATTGTACACTTGAAACCTATGTAATTTTTTAACTAATGTCACCCCAATAAATTTTTAAAAATTTAAAAATCACTGGACTACAAAACTTTTTTTTGCATAATAGCATGGATGGATCTAGAGGGTATTATGCTCAGTGAAATAGTAAGTCAGACAGAGAAGGAGAAATAAAATATGATTTAACTTATGTGTGGAATCTAATGGACAAAATACACTAATAAACAAAATAGGAAAGGACTCATAGGTACAGAGAACAGATTGACAGCTGTCAGAGGGGAGGGGAGTTGGAGGGCTGGGTAAAAAAGGAAAAGGGATGAAGAAGTACAAATTGGTAGTTACAGAATAGGCACAGTGATGCAGATTACAGCATAGAGAGTATAGTCAGTAATATTGTGATCAGTATGTATAGGGCCAGGTGGGTGCTGGAAAGCAGTGGGGGTCCACTCTGTAAATTGCATGATTTTTTTACCACTTTGCTATATAACTAAAGCTAATACAGAATAATATTGTATGTAAACTGTAGTTGAAAAATTTTAAAAATCATGACTATAAACTCTTTTTCTTGTTTTCACAGACCATTCTTTCAGAAGTAGTGCTAAAGACGATGCACTTTGGGAAACAATGATGGGATCAGTAGTTTTCAAACTCAGTTCCAAGAAATCCTTGAGTTTCACGATAGCATTTCAGAAACCAAAAGGACAGAGAGAAAGCTGACTAATAGGATCCTAGCCTGCCACCACTGTCTGATGGGAAGCCAAGCTTTTTTTGCGCCATAAATATTGGATGTCTGATAACACTTTCTTTAGAGAAAAGAAAGGTGGTATATACTTAACATATGCTTGAAAGGTACTAGTTTTTAAATATATTCATTATTTGTTGAACCGAATTGGCGGTACCTCTGCATGTGCACCTTGCTTTATGCCCAGCATGGCACACTGCACATAGGCGTTCTCATAAGATTGGTGAATGAGAAAGTGTGCTCAGTAGATGAGTGTAGTTATAAAGTTAACATATGACCTGAAAATTGATATACAACTATATTAGTAACATCTGAGAAAATTATTTCATAAAGATATAAGTAATTTAATTATTCTAGAAAGAAAATAATGCAGCTCAAATATCAGAATAATTTCTAGCAAATTTACACTCTTTTGCTACATGTTCTAGCCATGCTCCGTCTCTAAAAGAACAAAAAGGAAAAGCCAGTTTCATAACGACCACTTAGTGACCACAATTAGTAAATGTTTTCTTTGCTCCATCTTTACTCATTCTCTTCCATGAGAGATTTCAGTGTTCCTAAGGCTAACTGTCTAAAGTATATAGACTTATATAACTAGAACCAGGAATAATCTGGCTGTGTGAAAATCTTGTGAGCCTGGGCAATAATGGGAACCCTCCGAGACAAAGACGCCAAGTCATAACATTCTCCTAGCTAACATGTCTTTGGCTTCAGTGGATGGTTTGGAAAGGCCCACTCCCTCCAATTGCCAATAGGAAAGGAGAATATTAGACTTTTCATAGAAAATGTGTGCAGTTTAACCAAAGAGCCTCATGAGCTATAGCCAAAGAGGGTGCACTGCATTCACTCAGCCTTCTGAAATGAAGTTATTTCTCCCAGCTAGGTTCCAAGGCCTTCAATCCTACAAATTCTATGACTCAAAACACTCAAGAAGTGTCTCCCACCCTCTAAAGTTTAGGGAAGGCTCACTGTTGTGAAGGAAGAAAAGTTTTAGGTCACTCTGAATTCAACGAAAATATGGAAAGGAAACATACAGATGGCCCAGTTCATGGGCTATTGTAAAAGCCGTGCTCAGTCCATTATCTTCATTAATAGAACAGCTTCTAGGTGGATCACAAAGGGATCCCAGTTCAGCAAGGCCTATTGGGAGGAAAACAACAAGGATTTACTTGAAAAAGCAGTTGTGGCTAGAATAAAAACGTGTAGCCAGAGGGAAGATGCATAGCAAACTCACCTAAGGTATCGCATTTGTCATGAGCTCTGCAGATATCCTGTCTGAAAGCAAAGCAGACTTAGGGCCTTGATGACATCAAAAAGGAAACGTCAATACAAGTAAACACTTTAGAATCTTCTAGGAACTCACAACAGCACCCACAGTAGGGAGCGGGTAACAAAAAACAAATTAACAAGGTCAGGGTTATGCAACTCAACTCAAAAACAGTTTGGAAATCACTGATTTAAAGGATAAAAAACTGCATTGAAAGGTCTTCTGCCTCAGCAGTCGCCACAGAACAAGCAGACACCTCTCTGAACAGGATTTTTCCTCATACATTGAAGGAAGTGATTGTGTTTTCTTAACAATGATTCCTCACAAATATGTTTTCCTTTATGTTTACAAGTGTGTGCCTATGACGATGTCCCAGGTGAGTGGTGGGCAGTGCACTATGCCAGTGGACCTCTTGGGTGCCCCATACAGCTTTTTAAATATTGTTGAAATAGGAGCTACCACTTAAAAGTTGGGAAAGTGCACTTTTAAGGAAAATCCACATCTCTGACTTATTACAAAATCACAGAAGTTGACATTACTGGGACTGTATTTTGCTTGGTAACAATTGGCTTAGTCTGAAGAGCTCCTGCCCCTCTCTCTGTAAGCTCATTTTTCTTCAGGCCTGCCTGACACTTTCACCATCAGAGGGCATTTGGCAACCGATGTGGCCTGACCACACTGTTGGTTGTCACAACTGAGAGGAGGGGATGTTACTGCTAAGTGATGGGCAGAGACCCTGATGCTGCTAGACATTCTGGAATGCACAAGATAGCCTCACAACAGAGAATTATGTGCTCCCAAATGTCAATAGTTCTGAGGTTGACAAACCTTGTAGTGGGAGCTGGCTACCAGCAATATACAACCTCATCCCATCAACTTGACTGGAAACTGAGAAATGTGAAGAATAAGAAATTCATACCTTGTTATAAGAACAGCAGTATCATGGTGGATTCCACCTAGATTGTTCTTCAAATGCTGCCACTCACAAAACTTTCTTAATGTTGTCTGGGCATTGAAAGATATGGAAGGTCCTTCCTAAATACAGAAAAAAATTATGGTTTGTTCGTTGTACCAATTAGGTATGCTATACAGATAGAAGAAAGAAGAAAAAAACTTTATTACCTGTTCATTATGAATCATAACTAAGTTCACAACAACAATATTAATTAAATTTCCAATACTGGGGTCTTTATAGATAGAGGCTACCTGCAACCGAGATAAATTTTTCAAAGTTAATTGTGAACTCTGGGTAAGCAATAAGCAATTTACTTCTTATGTGGGGCTCCACCTCTTTTCACAATTCATGCAACAAACATATGCATTTTCAAGTCTTGAATTTTCATTCAATAAACACGAAAAGTCCCTTTGTAAAACTTCACAGATGGAAATTTTAAATAATAATAAACTCTAACAAATTTTAATTTCAAGGTGCTTTCTTTGGAAATTCCATGGTCATGCGACTCAGCAGTTCTCTATGCCAAATACTGGATATTAATTTTTTAAATAATATAAACTTCATTGGATTGATTCATTTTGTATACGGTACATCTCTCTGAGAATTACCCCAATACATATACAAACAATAAGGTTTAATGTCTAGAGTGGTGCCATTGTGCACACGGCAGATGTTAAATAGTGCAAAGAGGCAAAGAGCTTGATGACAATTTTGTTATTCCACCTAAGCTCCAACCCAATATAGGAGTCTTTATTCCTGAATACCAAATATTAGCATTTTAAAAAAATGTTAACAAAGGGGAGGTCACATGCTCATCAAGTTCCTTCATCCCAGTTGATGTCCTGAATTGTCAAATTATGAAATCTCACGTTGACCACATCTTTGCTAATACTACTTTGCTTCATGTTTATCACCCATTTCTGTTCTCCGCAACCTGGTAACCTATTTTTCATCATTATTGTTAATAATGAGAGTTAACATTCATTGAATACTTACTGTGCACTAAATCTTGCTGAAAACTGAATATACATTTGCATTCAGTCTCATAGCAAAACTCTGGGCTAGGTATTATTCTAAAATCTGCTCAAGAAATGAGGAAACTAAGGCTCAGAGAAATTAAGTAACTCATCCAAGACTATATACAGCAGTGAGTAGCAGAGCTGGACCTCTCAACTTCCATCAGTCTGACCCAAAGTAATATGCTCGCAATTGAAATTCTTAGGGTAGGTCTGGATTCATGGGTCGAAAAAAGAGTCGAGCCCTGATGGGTCTGGCTCAGTTGGTTGGGTGTCATCCTGCAAAGCAAAAAGTTGCCAGTCCTATTCCCAGGCAGGGCACATGCCTGGTTTGCAGGTTTCGTCCCTGGTTGGGTGCATATGAGAGGCAATCAATCAATGTTTCTCTCTCACATTGATGTTTCTCTTCCTCTCTTTCTCATTCCCTTCCCCTCTCTTTAAAAATAAATCTTAAAAAAAAAAAAGAAAAGAAAAGAAAATGGAGTTGAGTATGTGTAAGTTCTAGTTAGGTTTTTCTTTCTCTGGTCCAGAGCAGGAGAGGGCTAGGGTACATGGGCCTAAGTGTGGAGAAGGCAGGTACCTGGAGGGTAGAGGGGAGGCTGGTTGGGGTGTGGAATGGGAAACACGAGAAACTGGTTCATAGCAGTGACGGGGAAAACAAGGAAAACCACAGACTGCAGAAACTCTAAAGCAATGTTCCCAAACATGGCTGCTTTTCATATACATATGTGGAATATATTAATAGTAGATTCCTGTTCAAATAAATTAGCATCAATGCATTAAAAGGAATCTTAAGCTGGGGCTTAAAATGAATGAGGGCAAGATCATAGAGAATGCTATAGAAAACAATCTCCAATATTTCAAGAAAAAAAAAGCAATGTATACAAGAGTATAGGACAATGCTCCATTTGTTTGAAAAAAAAGTTGTATATGCACACATATATGTTTAAGAAATGTCCAGAGCTGTGCTGTCCACTTGCCATATACAGTCACTGAGCAATTGAAATGTGGCTAGTCCAAACTGAGATGTGTTGTGAATATAAAACATCCTGGATTTTGAAGGCTTAGAATGAACAAAATGCATTATTAAAATTAATTTTACCTATTTGTTTTATTTCATGTGGGTATTAGAAAATTTGAAATTATATGTGTTTTTTACATTGTATCTGTATTGGGCAAAGCTGTTTAGAAACATTTGCAAAAAACTTAATAGTGGTTGCCTCTAGGAAGGGGCCTGAGAGCATGGGTAGGGAAAGACACTTATTTTTCATTGATGGTCTTTTGTTATGTTTGATTTTTTAAATCATGCAAATATATTGCTTTTTAAATTCAAGATGGGACTAGAAAAAATACAGTGAGATATTTCTAGACCTCACCCCAGGGCTAAATAGAATCCTAGGGAAGAGGCTGGAGGCAGGCAGCTCCGCTTAAAAAGCTCCACAAGTGACTCTGACTCACAACCGGCATCCAAAAGTCTTAGCGGAGATGCACACCTGGCTGTGCAAGTTCACATGTCAGACAAAGAGCACTGGTTTTGGTGACTGGACAACTTAAAGGTCATATTAGTCTCCAAGCTTTCACACAACCATTGGTAAGTGACCCAACTCCTCTGAGGCTCAGTTTTCTTATCTACAAAATTGGTGTGACAATCCTACCTAGTTGAGTTGCTTGGGGGATTAAAAATGATTCCTTTTAAGTAAAAAGCACATTGTCTAACACAGAATAAAGACTCAATATTGCTAACCATTATTGTCATCATAAAATGGCAGCCAATGAATAATCTTATGTTCTTTCAGTCACTTGCCTGAATTGTTGAAATGCCAGCCCTGAATGATCCACCAAGTACTGCATGGAAACCCATTCCCCAATGGCAAATTTTGGGCTCTCATAAAGCACCTTCGTTTGAATGTACTTACAATTGACATTAAAGTTAAAACATAATGTTGAAGGTTTGCTCCATGGTATGAAACCATTTGTCGGTCTGCTACCACCATCACTTCTACAAACCGTGGCTGGGATAAAAAACGTTTTGTTCTTCTGTGCGTTCTTTCTCTTGTGCTGTCTGTCCTGTTAGCTTGGGCAGAAAGCACCTTTGTGGATAAGCTGCTTTTGAATATTGCCACATCGTCAGCCAGACTACTTCTTCCTCCCCATGTCCTGGTTCTGTTTATCCTCTTATCTTCACTGTAACTATTTTTGTGTTCTGTAAGAAATCAGACGGCATGCATTACACTTCAGGCCACATCTATTTTGTATTAAGAACTGAACTAGACACATCTTAAAATGATGTCTGTGAAGTCAACTTACATACAAAATCAAGCTCTACACACTGTGAACTCTACAGGTGAACTTCAATCTGCACTCCTATCTAAATGTCTAAGGGCTTCAAATTAGCTTCCCAGGAAGTTTCCATAAATGCTCACTTAAGGTATTAAAAAAACCAGGCCTGAGTTTAAGGAAAATAATCACAAATGATTGTTTTCATGTGATAACAAAAGTCTTGGTAAGACTTAAGCAGTTTCTATTCATTGTTTTTTGCCATAGATATAGTCAGGGCCAATGGCAGCTAAGAGCTCTAGAGAATGGAAATGGAGATACTTCATGTACACCACTTTTGATATTCAATGAGACACAGTATAGAGGTTGGCGAGGTGGGCAGGCTAATGGACAATACAAAGGAACTACAGAAAATGCATGACAAGGTAGGGATGGTATTATTTGATTACTATACTTAATCATTAAAATATGCAACACTTAAGAACAGAATTACTGCTATTCAATGCTTCGGAATTTTTTCATTAACTTATTTCAGCACTTAGTTAAGGCAGTGGATCAAACTCAGAGAGTATGAACTGATAGCTGGGACCGTGATATACAACAGGCTAGCTCTACTCATTTCCAACTCTTACCTGCCTAGCCCTCCAGAGTTCTGCACAGTCTTGCTATTCAAAGTGTGGTCTTTGAATAAGAGCATTGGCAACCCTTGGAAACTTGTTAGAAATGAAGACTTTTGGCGCCATTCCAGACCTGATGAATCAGAATCTACTGTTTAACAAGATCTCCAGGTGATTCATATTCAAGTTAATGTTTTGAGAAGTGCTAACCTCAAACTTGGCTTGAAGCTTGTATGACTAGTGAGCATATTCAATTTCAAAGCCATCAGTGACACAATAAACAGAGTAGCATAAAGTGCCTGCCAAAATATGCTTTGAGTAACAATATAATTTAGTCTTGCCTATCAGTTCATAAATGTAGTTTAAAGTTTTAATGTGTGGGGAGGAAGAAATTTCCTTTTACTCTTCTAGGTTCTTTGCCTGATCTAATAATGAAATCAACATGAAACACATTAAGAAGAGAAAATAGGCAAATTCACTTACAAACATATATATGGGAACACATACATGAGATAGAGACCCACACATAAGTGAGGGGTTCAGATACAGAAAGATAAAATGAGATATACATGACATTCTTAGCTAAAATGAGGTAAAGAGCCTTGGGACTTCAGAGGGGAGAAAAGTAATTCATAAGACAATAAGAAGAGTAGGTATTAATTAGGTGTTTGCTCTGCCATATACATAGATCATAAAAGTAATTTCAGGTGATAACTCTAATATACGTAAGGACCTTAATTTAGATTCTTTTTCTTTTTTTCCCAATTTTTTCAATTTAGTTATTTTTCAAGTACAGTTTTCTATCTTTTACTCCCATCCCATCCCCCCCCCGTGCTCCCCACTTTCTCCCATTTCCATCCTTCTCAGTTGTTGTCCACGTGTCCTTTATATATGTTCCTTTAAATCTCTCCCCTATTTCCCCTGAAATTCCCTCCCCTCTTCCCTCTGGTCACTGTCAGCCTGTTCTCTATTTCAGTGTCTTTGGTTATATTTTGCTTGCTTGTTTGTTTTGTTGTTTAGCTTCCTGGTAAAGGTGAGATCATATGGTATTTGTCCTTCAACACCTGGCTTATTTCACTCAGCATAATGCTTTCCAGTTCCATCCATGATGTTGCAAAAGGTAGGAGCTCCTTCTTTCTTTCTGCAGCATAAAATTCCATTGTGTATATGTACCATAGTTTTTTGATCCATTCATTTACTGACGGGCACCTAGGTTGCTTCCAACTCTTGGCTATTGTAAATTGTGCTGCTATGAACATTGGGGTGCATAGGTTCTTTGGGATTGGTGTTTTAGGGTTCTTAGGATACAATCCCAGCAGTGGAATTGCTGGGTCAAAAGGCAAGTCCAATTTTAGTTTTCTGAGAAAATTCCATACTGTTTTCCATAATGGTTGTACCAGTCTGCAATCCCACCAACAGTGGACCAGAGTCCCCTTTTCCCCACACCCTCTCCAACATTTGTTGTTTATTGCTTTGTTTATGATAGCCATTCTCACCGGTGTAAAGTGGTATCTCATTGTAGTTTTAATTTGCATCTCTCTGATAGCTAGTGATATTGAGCATCTTTTCATGTGTCTCTGGATCCTCTGTATGTCCTCCTTGCAGAAGTGTCTGTTCAAGTCCTTTCCCCATTTTTTAATTGGGTTAGTTGTCTTCTTAGAGTGAAGTCGTGTGAGTTCTTTGTATATTTTGGAGATTAAACCTTTGTCTGAGGTATCATTGGCAAATATGTTTTCCCATACAGTTGGTTGTCTTTTTATTTTAATGCTGTTTTCTTTAGCTGCGCAGAAGCTTTTTATTTTGATGAGATCCCATTTGTTTATTCTTTCCTTTATAGTCCTTGCTCTAGGGGACATATCAGTAAAAATGTTGCTGCGTGAAATATCTGAGATTTTCCTGCCAATGTTCTCCTCTAGGACTTTAATGGTGTCATGGCTTATATTTAAGTCTTTTATCCACCTTGAATTTATTTTGGTGTATGATGTAAGTTGGTGCTCGAGTTTCATTTTTTTGCATGTAGCTGTCCAGTTCTCCCAACACCATTTGTTGAAGAGGCTATCTTTACCCCATTTTATGATACTGCCCCCTTTGTCGAATATTAATTGACTGTAGAGATTTGGGTTTATTTCTGGGCTCTCTATTCTGTTCCATTGGTCTATGTGCCTGTTTTTATGCCAGTACCAGGCTGTTTTGATTACAGTGGCCTTGTAATACAGTTTGATATCAGGTATTGTGATCCCTCCTACTTTGTTCTTCTTTCTTAACATTGCAGCTGCTATTCGGGGTCTTTTATGGTTCCAGATAAATTTTTGAAGTGTTTGTTCTATGTCTGTGAAATATGCCATTGGTACTTTAATAGGTATTGCATTGAATCTGTAAATTGCTTTGGGTAGTATGGACATTTTGATGATGTTAATTCTTCCAATCCATGAACACGGTATACGTCTCCATTTGTTTGTGTCTTCCTTGATTTCTGTCTTCAGTGTTGTGTAATTTTCTGCATACAGGTCTTTAACCTCCTTGGTTAGATTTATTCCCAGATATTTTATTTTTCTTTTTGCTATATCAAATGGGATTTTTTTCTTGATTTCTGCTTCTGCTGATTCATTGTTAGTATACAGAAATGCCTTTGATTTCTGGATATTGACTTTGTATCCCGCTGTTTTGCCAAATTCATTTATTAGTTCCAGCAATTTTTTGGTAGAGTCTATAGGATTTTCCATGTACACTATCATGTCATCTGCAAACAGTGACAGTTTTGTTTCCTCCTTTCCGATTTGGATGCCTTTTATTTCCTTTTCTTGTCTGATCGCTGTGGCTAGAACTTCCAATACTATATTAAATAGAAGTGGTGAAAGTGGACAACCTTGTCTTGTTCCTGATCTTAGTGGAAAAGCTTTCAGTTTTTGCCCATTCAGTATGATGTTGGCTGTAGGTCTTTCATATATGGCCTTTATTATATTGAGGAATGCTCCCTCTATTCCCACTTTGCTGAGTACCTTTATCATAAATGGGTGTTGTACCTTATCAAAAGCTTTTTCCGCGTCTATTGATATGACCATGTGGTTTTTGTCCTTGCTTTTGTTTATGTGGTGTATTACATTTACTGATTTGCGGATATTGAACCATCCTTGCATCCCTGGGATGAATCCCACTTGGTCATGGTGTATGATCTTTTTGATGTATTGTTGGATGCGATTTGCCAATATTTTGTTGAGGATTTTAGCATCTATGTTCATCAGTGATATTGGCCTGTAATTTTCTTTCTTTGTTGTGTCTCTCTCTGGTTTTGGAATTAGGATAATGCTCGCTTCATAAAAAGAGTTTGGGAGTTTCCCATCATTTTGGATTTTTTGGAATAGTCTGTGAAGAATAGGGGTTAGCTCTTCCTTAAACGCTTTGTAGAATTCTCCTGTGAAACCATCTGGTCCGGGGCTTTTGTGTGATGGGAGTTTTTTGATTACTGCTTCAATTTCATTTGCTGTTATTGGTCTGTTCAGGCTTTCTACTTCTTCTTCATTGAGTTTTGGAAGATTATATTTTTCTAGAAATTTGTCCATTTCACCTAGGTTTTCAAATTTCTTGGCATACAGTTCTTCATAGTAATTCCTTACAATCCCTTCTATTTCTGTGGTATCAGTTGTAATCTCTCCTCTTTCATTTCTGATTGTGTTTATTTGGGTCCTCTCTCTTCTTTTCTTAATGAGCCTACTTAAAGGCTTGTCTATTTTGTTTATCTCTTCAAAAAACCAACTCTTGGATTCATTGATCCTTAGAATTGTGCTTTTAGTCTCTATGTCATTTAATTCTGCTCTGATCTTGGTTGTTTCCTTCCTTGTACTTGCTCTGGGCTGTCTTTGTTGTTGTTCTTCGAGTTCTTGCAGGTGTCTGGTTAGGTTGTTTGTTTGAAATGTTTCTATCTTCTTTAGGTAAGCCTGTATTGCTATGAACTTCCCTCTCAGGACTGCCTTCCTTCTGTCCCATAAGTTTTGGGTTGTTGTGAGTTCATTTTCATTTGTTTCCAGAAACTTTTTGATTTCTTCCCTAATTTCAATCTTGACCCATTCGTTGTTTAATAGCATACCATTCAGTCTCCATGATTTTGTGTGTTTTGGGTTTTTTCCTGTATGGTTGGTTTCTAATTTCAGTCCGTTGTGGTCAGAGATTTCAATTTTCTTGAATTTCAATTTTCTTGAATTTGTTGAGGCTCGTTTTGTGTCCTATCACGTGGTCTATCTTTGAAAATATTCCATATGCATTTGAAAAGAATGTGTATTTAGCTGCTTTGGGATGACGGGTTCTATACATATCAGTCAAGTCCATTTCATCTAGGGTGTTGTTTAGTGCAGCTATATCTTTGTTGATATTTTATATGGAAGATCTGTCTATTTTTGACAGTGGGGTGTTAAAATCTCCTACTATATTAATTTAGATTCTTTAAGGGAGATGTAAAAGTTTCTTGTGAGCCTCCATGTTGTTGACTGTCTTCAGCTCAAAATCATTCAAGTGTCAAAGGGTCACATCCTGGGGGTGCCTGTTCTGAACCCCTTCAAATGACACTAGCTAGAGGTCTAAAACAGTCAACAGAATTGTACAGCTGAGAGGTGTGCTTACCTAAGACATAAGGGAAAAAAATTTATTACACCACTGAACATACACAATGACAACAAAAAGTTAAACTGTAAGTGGTTTTGTCTTTTAAGGGTGCAAATATTTGACCTTTAAAACCTATTGCTAAAATACTCAGTTCAGGCAAGAATATATACTTTGTCCAAATTGAATATTTTAGCTGTCGTTAAAACAGTAAAATCAGTCCAAACTGTCAAACAAGCTATATGTGATCCAGCTACAGATAATGTGACTAGACCAAAGTCTGGTACATAAGATTTAACATTACTTCCTTTGCCAGCTCTTTTCTTTCAGGCATATTCATATATGTATATTCATGCCATATGGCTAGGTAGGCTGTCATTTCATTTCAAATTACCAAATGATTATAGAATAGATACTAATCAAGCACTTGATATGTGTCAGACATTGAACTAGGTTCTTTTGTGTATATTCTCTCACAATTCCTCTCAGACTGAGAAAATTAACTGTTATTTTACAGAGGAGGGAAATAAGTCTCAAAGAGACCAAGCAACTTGTCCAAAGTCATACAGCAGGAAGTAGTGGCACGACTAATCAGGCACCAATTTGCTGCACACTCTATTAGGCAAGATTTCTGAAAAGCTGGGAATTGAGATGGACTCGTGGTTTGATTAACAGTTTCCAAATAGAACTTGAATTAAAAAAAAGAGAGTGCCTGGTAGACATTTTCACAAAGGCTAGCTTCTGACAACAGGTATATAAGAAGTGTTTTTAAATACATAAGAAAATATGTCACTTATTTTGTGAAAAATAAATAATCCCTGTTTAAAGTTTCCTGTAAATATTTCAATACAATTTATTATAATCAGACATGTTTAGCCTTTTTGATCCACCATCTACAGTGGACTTACCACCAAGATGTAGATTTTTGTGAAAAACCTTATGTGGAAGACCACTGCTTTTGAAGTAGAATGCTCAGTAGGTCATACAAAGGCCAAGGTCCCAGATAAGGAAGAATTCCTCCTGATCATCAAAGACTGATATTTGCTGGCAAGCAACTGGAAGATGGATATACTTTGTCTGACTACAACATTCAAAAGGAGTTGACTATTAATCTTGTATTGGGACTTTGTGGTAGTGCTAAGAAAAGGAAGAAATCTTACACCACTTCCAAGAAGAATAAGTGTAAGAGAAAGAAAGTTAAGCTGGCTGCCCTGAAATACTTACAAAGTGGATGAGTTCTTCCTTTCCAATTTAGATGCCTTTAATTTCTCCTTCTTGTCTGATTGCTATTGCTAGGACTTCTAGTGCTATGTTGAATAGGAGAGGTGAAAGCAGATATCCCTGCCTTATAACCCAATCTTAAGGGAAACACTTGTAGTTTTTGCCTGTTGATATGATGCTGGTAGTGGATTTGTCATGCATGGCCTATTATGTTTAGGTATGTCCCCTCTATTCCCACTTTACTGACAATTTTTATCATGAATGTATGTTGGATTTTATCAAATGTTTTTCAGCATCTATTGATAGGAACATATGGTTTTTATCCTTCATTTTGGTTATGTGGTGAATCACACTTACTGATTTGCCAATGTACCAACCTTGCATTTCAAAAATAAATCCCACTTGATCATGGTATATGATATTTTTGATGGCTTGCTATATTTGGTTGAGGATTGTAGCATCTATGTTCATCATGGATATTGGCCTATAATTTTCTTCTTTTGTAGTGTCTTTACCTGGTTTTGGAATTAGGATAATGTTGGCCTTGTTAAATGAGTTTAGGAGCCAAAACACTAATTCTAAAGAATAGAGGCACTCCTATGTTCACTGCAATGTTACTTACAATTGCCAAGGTATGGAAGTAACACACATGTCCATTAGTAGAGGAGTGGAAAAAACAACTATGGGACATTTACATAATGGAACACTAGGCAGCCATAAAAAAGAAGAAAATCTGCTCTGGCTGGTGTAGTTCAGTGGATTGAGCTCAGGCCTGCGAACCAAAGGATCACAGTTCGATTCCCAGTCAGGGCACATGCCTGGGTTGCAGGCCAGTTCCCAGCAGGGGACACATGAGAGGGAACCGTACATTGATATTTCTCTCTCTCTCCTTCCCTTCTCCTCTAAAGATAAATAAATAAAATCTTAAAAAAAAAGAAGAAAATCTTACCCTTTGTGATAGCATGGATTGACCTAGAGAACATTATGCTAAGTGAAATAAGCCAGTCATAACAAGACAAATACCGTATGATTTCACTCATGTAGAATCGAATAAATAAACTGAACTAAAAGCAAGACAGAGACAGAGAGAGCAGGATGACAGCTGTGGGGCAGGGAAGTTAGGGGGTGGAGGGATCAAGTAAAAAGGAAAAAGGACTCAGGGACATGGACAACAGTGTGGTGATTGTTGGGTGGCACAGAAGGTTTAAGTGAGCTAAATGGTAATGAAAAAAATACAATAAATTTCTTTAAAAAGTGAATGAGAATGGCAACATCAGTTTCTTTCATAGGAAGTACCCTTCAGATGAATATAGTGCAGGAATTTTTATGGCCAGCCACTTCAAAAGACATTATTGTGGCAAATGTTGCCTGACTTATTGCTTCAAAAATCATAAGACAAGTAATCATATAGGGGTTAATAAAAGACACGAAGTAAAAAAAGTTTAATATATTTTATTAGAATCAGTAAAATTTCAAATGTTTAAAATCTCTCTTGTTTTTCTCTTCTCTATTTCATTAATTTCTCCTCTAATACTTATTATTTTCTTCCTTCTGCTTGCTTTAGGTTTAGTTTTCCCAGTGTCTTCAGGTAGAAGGTTAGATCATTGATTTGAAATATTTATTCTTTCCTAAAAGAGGCATCTATACTACACATTTTCCTCTAAGTACTGCTTTTCCTGCATTCCATAAATTCATTTGCATTCATCTCAAAGTATCTCATGACTTCTTTGGCCTATTGGTTATTTAGAGTGTGATGTTTACTTTCCATATATTTTTAGTTTCCCAGTTTTTTACTGATTTCTAATTTCATTTCACTCTGGTCAAGAGAAGATACCATGTGTTACTTCTGTTCTTTTTTATTTATTGTGGATTTTTATAGCCTAGCATACAATCTATTCTAGAGAATATGCACATGCCCTTCAGAAGAATGTGTATTCTGCTGCTGCTAGGCACAGTATTCTACAGATATCTGCTAGTGTATAGTTAGATTAGAGTGTTCTTCAAGTTTTCTATTTCCTTGTTGATCTTCTGCATAGCTGTTCTGTCCACTATGGAGTATTGACATTTCCAAACATTATTATTAAATTGTCAATTTCTCCCTTTCTGTCAGTTTTTGCTTCACGTATTTTTGTGTTCTATTCTGAGGTGCATCTATGTTTAAAATTGTTAAACATAGATTATGCATCTTGTTAAAATATTCTTGATGAATTGACACTTTTTTAGTATAAAACTCTTTGATAAACTTTACCCTATCAGTAAAGTGAAAGAAGCCAGTCAAAAAGACCACCTACTACATGATTGCAATCATATGAAATATCCAGAATAGGGAAATCTATAGAGACAAAAAGTAGATTAGTTGTTCGGGGATGGCGATGAAGTAGGGATACGGGTGGTTGATAGCTAAAGGGCACAGGGTTTCTTTTTCAAGTGATAAAAAGTGTCCTAAAACTGACTCTGATGTTGGTTGCAGAAATATGTGAATACACTAAAAACCACTGAATTGGACATTCAAACTGGATGAATAGTTAAGGGATGTGAATTATATTTCAATAAAGCTGTTTTCAAAAGACAATATGTCACTATGTCTCCTGTAAATATTTTGATTTATCAATTACTTAGAGGAAAGTATCCCACAATGAGGAAAATACTCAAGAAATGCTGTGCAGAATTCACTCTTTTTGACCATTAAAGGGGGAAAAAATGTAGTCTCAGAGAACCTTCAGGAGGGATTTGGGCATGGGAAAACCAGAGGATGATTTAAGGCCCTAACTGGAAACAAAAAACACTTATTCTAATAAAAAAAATTAAGGCATTAACCCCTAAAAAGGCTACAATTTCTATAGCTCAAAGTTAGAAAAGGCTACATTCTCATTTGCTTGAGAATGACCCATGCAAATTCTAACATACTTGGAAGACATTTTATTTATAAGTGTCCTGTGGCATGAAAATTCAGGAAGTAAATTACTTCATCAGAACAGAAAACATCTTCTAACACACAACATTTACTTATCTTTCACCCATCTGCCCTTTTATCCTAGTGAGTTCCAATCAGATTTATTGGCCCAATTAGCCCAACTAATTTTCTACCACATCAATCATTTTAGCAAGCAATTTTGAATTTAGTATTAAAAATAGTATTAGATTTAAAGATTCATATATTCATTAGGACTACAAACACAAACAGTTTTTGCTGAGAATTGACATCATAACTTGTGATCTATCTAGTCAACTCTTGCCTCTGAACAGAGTATGATTTCTACCAAGTGACACACACTGTTAGAATAAAAAGAAAGGCATCACATTTTTCTTTAATGACCTTTTTAGCATAATGAAATTGGGACTAATGTTCCAAATTTGCAGTGGGCTACATAATGAAATTCTTAAAGAAAAGAACAATAAAACACGATTTCCTATTTCTGAGTGGCACATCTGAACTCCAAGAAGAGGTATAAACACGAAGCAGCCACTGTGGGAAACAGTTTGGCAGCTTCTCAAAACATTAAACATAGAGTAACCATGTGACCCAGGATGGGCTACATTATGAACTTTCATCCTTATGAGAAGCACAGTACAAGCGGTCTGTATATATTTTTTGAATTTCCTTTTCTACACATGTATTACTTTTTATTGAGATATAATTTACATACTACAAAATCTACACTTTAAAGTATACAATTCATTGCGTGTTTTTTTTAGTGCTTTCGTGGAGTTGTGAAATAATCACCATTATTTTATTTTAGAATATTTTCATTGTCCCAAAAAGAAGCCTTGTACCCATTAGCAGTCGTGCCCCATCCTGTCATTCCCACCCCCACCCCAGCATCTGGCAATCTCTAAGCTAGTTTTGTGTGTATGAATTTCCAATTCTGGCATTTCATACAAACGGAGTTATACAGTATGTGGCTTTCTGTGTCTGGCTTCTCTCACTTGGCATATTTTCAAGGTTCATCCATGTTGTAGCATATATCAGCACTCTGTTACTTTCTACTTCCAAATAGTATTCCACTGTATAGCTTTAGCACATTTTGTTTATCCACTCATTAATGGGTGGACATTTGGGTTCAGCAACTCAATTAAGTAATGCTTTTATGAACACGTGTGTTCAAGCTTCAGTGCAGCCATGTTTACATTTCTCTTGAGTAGTTCTACCTAAAAGTAGAACTTGTGGGTCATATGGTAACTCTATATTTAATGTTTTGAGAAGCTGCCAAATTGTTTCCCACAGTGGCTACATCTTGTTTATACCGCTTCTTGAAGTTCAAATGTACCACTCAGAAATAGGAAGTCATTTTTCATGGTTCTTTTCTTAAAGAATTCCTTGATAATTAATTTTGTTTACTTAACTAAATCACTTCTGAACAACCTTGCCTAGTTCATATCATAAAATAGCAAGTTGAACGAATGAAGACCTACAGACGGCAAATAAGCATATAAAAATGTGCTCCGCATCATATGTCATCAAGGAAATACAAATTAAAACAATGAGATATCACTACACACTGATTAGAATATCCAAAATCCAGAACAAACGCTGAAGAAGATATGGAGCAAGAGGAACTTTCATTCATTGCTGGTGGGAATGCAAAATAGTTCCACTTTGGAAGACAGGTTAAGAAGACACAAAACTAAATGTACTCTTAATGCATAATCCAGCAGTTATACTCCTTGGTATTTACTCAAAGGAGCTGAAAGTTTATGTTCACTAACAACGTATACGAGGATGCTTATGGCAGCTTTATTCATAATTGCTAAAAGTTGGAAGGAACCAAAATGTCCTTCTGTAGGTGAATGGATAAACTGTGATATACCCAGACAATGGAATATTATTCAGCACTAAAAACAAATGAGCTATAAAGCCATGAAAAGATCTGCAGGAAACTTAAATGCATATTACCAAGCAAAAGAAGCCAATCTCAAAACACTATATACTACTGTATGATTCCAATCAGGTGACATTTTGGAAAAGGCAAAACTATAAAGACGGTAAAATAGTTGCGATTGCCAGGGATTGGGGGTAGGAAGGGATGCATGAGCAGAGCATCCAGAGGTTTTTAGGGCACTGAAAATACTCTGTGTGATACCACAATGATGGATGCATGTCATTAAGCATTTGCCCAAGCCCACAGAATGTACAAAACCAAGAGGGAATGGTAAGTAAATTATGGACTTTGGGCGATTGTCATGCATCAATGTAGAAATCAGCTGCAACAACTGTTCAACTCTGGTGAAGGATATTGATAGTGGGGGAGGCTGTGCACATGTGGAGACAGGAGACATATGGAAAATGTCTGTATCTTCATCTCAATTTTTCTGTGAACCTAAAACTGCTCTAAAATACGAAACAATAAAAAAAAATAGCATGAGGTACCTCCAAAAATCAAAAGCACATTTGCATTATTTTGCAATCTGAACCCTGGCATGAACATTTAAACAAAATTAAGGCATGTTAAAAAGCTCCAGCTGGCAGTCATGTGCTTCCTAATGACAAGTCACAGGCACTATAATTGTTACATTTTATTCCAAGAACGTGAGTTAATGCTGGCTTTCACAACTGTTTGGCTTGATGACTATGAAGGGGAAGTGGTGATGCTTATACCACCACAGCCAGTGTTCTCAGATCTCCTGTTCTAATTGGAGCAAACTTCAAGTTCTATTTGATCTCGGGCAAGTAAGGGCTCTCCCTCACCCTCTTGTCTCCCTGATTTAGATTACTAAGAACATTACTCATTTCATAGAGTTGCCTTGAGAAACAAATGGAGATCATGCATTTAAAGTGTCTACCACATAGGATGAAACCAATAAATACTGTAATTTTTCCTATTTTGAGCAGTCATAAAGTCATAAGTTAGAACTAAAAGGAACCACTTACAGGAGTGTGACTAACCATTAAAAAATTTTTCTGGCTTACTATAGTAATTTGCCAGCTAGAAGCTTTTATATCCTAAAATGATCTTTCCTAAGCCACTTTTCTGACCTCTTAACTGGGCATAAAAATACCTGCTTCCATATTAACACTATTTTGAGAATTAAATGAAAAAGTATATGGGAAAATCCCTTGCTAAATTATAAATTAACTTAAAAATTTTCTTCTTGAGTACCTATTTTGTGAAAGGCATTGGACTAGATAAGTTGAAGGAAATAAGCACAATGAAACAAGAATACAATGGGGCAGTCCTTTAAAAAACTATTATGAAAATTTAAGATGATACCATTATTTAAACATCACAGGCAAAAACTTTAACATTTGCTTACCTACTGGTAATGCTTTAAACGAGCTTCACTTTCACATTACCATGCAACAAAATGAATATTTATTACATATCTTTTTAAAAGATTTTATTTATTTTAAGAGAGGGGAAGGGAAGGAGAAAGAGAGGGAGAGAAACATCAATGTATGGTTGCCTCTCATGAGCCCCCACTGGTGACCTGGCCCACAACCCAGGCATGTGCCCTGACTGGGAATCGAACCTGCAACATTTTGGTTTGCAGGCCCGTGTTCAATCCACTGAGCTACACCAGCCAGGGAACAAAATGATTGTTATATTACTAAATAAGTGGAATAATTTAGAAAATAACATGCAGTCCTAACTTATTAGACAGTTACTCATTGAACATTTCCCACCAGCTGCAGTGCGGCTGAGAAAAATTAAGTGCTAACATTGACAGCTGAGAAGTTAATTATTGGCTTCTATTTTTATAAGGTTTATCAAAACTTAACTGAACTTCCTAAGGTCCTGAGCCACCTGGGACCTCATGGTCTAAGTGGGCAGCCCAGGAACACAGGGAGGACAGGAACAAGCCCCCTTTCTGTTCCATCCAGGGTTGACAGCCAGGAGGAAGGTGGAGAGGAAGCATTAGCAGTTTTGCCCTTCGTACTGGAGCTGATGTGCCCTGGCTCATGGTCCTCCCTTTTCTGCCTCTAAGCCTCAGTTTCTTCATCTATGAAAGGAAGATAATAACAGAAAATACCCTAAAGGCTAACTGGGACCATGAAAAGAGATAGCACATAAAATACCCCTAGAGCAGCGTGTGATACACAGGGAGGAACCATGAAATATTTCACAGGATAGCAGTTAGTAGCTGTTACAGCTTTCCTAGTACCATGCAAAATATCCCTTCTACATAAATTAGTATGTTGACATTAGGATTTCTCAAACAGAACAATTTTATTTTAGATGGAACCTTTAAAGGAAAGGAGAGTTAGGAGGGAGGGAGGAAGAAAGGTAGGGTAGGCCGGAGAGAGGGAAGGAGAGAGGGAGGAAGGGAGGAAGGAACTAAAAGTAGAAGAGGCTGGTCCCTGTCTCCACAGAACTTTTAATCTAGGTAACAGCTCAAAGGGATTGACAGTGAGAAGACAGAGACTGAGATGTAATCAGATGTAAAGATGCAAACCCTTGCACCTCTCAACTGGCTCCAAGGGCTAATACACAGGAACAAAAGTGGAAGCCATGGCAGTTCCCTGCCCTTTTGTTCTAGTTAAATCTAAGATCTATGCTTTGTTTAGAGTTACTCAAGGACACCTTCAGAGAAGGGCAAGAGGAACAAACATCAGTGTAAGGTGGATAAACAGGCAAAATCTGGGGGGAAACGTTAAACAGAAAAACAAAACCAGCCATAAACCAATGAATATTCTAATAATACAGAACCATGTGTTTCCAGAAACTCAGTAGGGAAGGTGCTGAGTGGGGGTGGGAAACTGTTCTGTGTTTATAATTCTTAAAGAGCATGAATGAAAACTACCAAGTTTTAATTTTTTAAGAAAGGGCCTTCAATTTGCTAGCTTTAAAAACAAGAGCAAATCCCTAGATACTCACTAGATCCAGTCCCCAAATCCATCACTCTCTTCGAGCTTGGGAGAAGGGGTTGGAGGGTGCGTAAGACAGGCCCACGTCTGGTGGTGCTCCATGCTCAGTACTTTTGAAATTCGTTCAAAGGGAAGTGGAGGAGGAGATTATATTGCTAAGCTTTCTTTTTAGCTGGCCAGAACCTTTATGAACAATATTTCCCTGCAAGTGGTTTACAGAACATTAGTCCCAGAAGATATTTCCAAAAACAAATCATGTAGGTTTGCAAAAACATTTCAACAGCATTCACATCTGGGACCTCTTCCAGGCACATTAACAGTTTAAGAGCTCTGGAAGTCTTGTACCAAAGAAGCCAGTTTACATTGGTTTAATCAAGCAACTAGGAAACACAGGACCTTGGCCAGTTTGTGGGACAGGTGATGGGGACAGAGCTATCTCTGGAAATAGAACTGGATGGAGAGGAGAGTATTGATGGACTTCTCAGGGAAGGGAAGAAGGCAACTGAGAAACTTCTTATAGTTGCAGGGCCTCTGGTGGGTGGGAGGCATGTCCAAGGGTTATCACATTATCTTCTAAGGGGTGGGTACCTCCAGCTACCTGGAGCATTAAGATTGCTGACTCAGGTCTGCAAGCTGGGGCGTGACCCCCAAAGGCCTTGCTGCATCCCCTCATTCAACATCCTGCTGTTCCTTCAACTCAATGCAGTGATGACAACAAAGACTGCTGCGGTAATTCTGGCTAACACAGGTGGCAACCGCAAGGCCCACAGGCTGAATCCGGCCCTCCTCCTTGCTTTATCTGCCCTGGCACCTTGTTTCTACCCGGAGGCAGCACGGAGTTCTCGCTTAACTGTTAAGGAGTAGTTACATTCTTACAGTCCTAACATTACATTCGGCCCTTTGAAGGCAACCACAAGGCTGAAGTGGCCACCAGTGAAAATGAGTTTGACACCCCTGGAGCTGTTGTTGAGAGCTTTCCTCCATATCAGACACTCTTCTAAGTATTTTGTATGGATTAATCTGCTTAGTCCTCACAGCAACTAGATACGATAGGGACATCTCATGTCCTAAATGATTCCAGTCAGTGTGTGGCAACGTGAAAGCAAAGCTCACTTAAAACATTTGATCAATAAGTAAGCAAATTTCCTCATTTCATCCATAAGGAAATCAAGGCACACTTGAAACAACTTGAGAAAACAGTTAAGAATATCTGTTTGAAGTAGTATAAAGTCTGAACATAACCAAGCCTGTATTTTACTAGGAAACCGGTTTTGCTATTAACACCCTGCAAAACACTCTTTGGGAAGTGTTGGTTTTGACTTGTTCCATCTCTTAGCAATAAGGGGAGATAGGCCGTTCTGGCTGGTGGGGTGCCCGCTGCCCAGGGCTACCCTGCACTGTCAGTGGCCTCTTTGTGACAAGGCTTGGAAACTTCTAGGTCAGCATTCTCCAGCAGAAATAAAATGTCAGCCACACATGAAAGTTAAGAATATCTATAGCTGCCACATTTCAAAAAAGTAAAAAAAAAAAAAAAAGAAACCCAGGTGAAATGAAGTTTAATAATATACTATTCTAGTTAACCCACTATATCCAACACATTGCCATTCCAACATGTGGCACTAGACACATTTCAAGGGCTCAGGCATCATGCGAGGCTACTGGCTGACGTATAAGACAGTGTGTTAAGGCATTAAGTGTTTGCAGGGTGAATACCGAGGCAGTGTGATATGCTAGATGGAAGTCAGAGACCTATGTTCAAATCCCAGCTGCTCCACATCAATCCGTGCAACCTTGGCAAGTTACTTAAGCCCTCTCTACCTCCGTGTCCTCATCTGTGAAATGGAGATACTAATGCTTCACCCCTAATAGGGGAGTTAAATATCTTAATACACATAAAAAGTGCAGAAACAGGGCCGGAGACGTAGTAGACACTCCCGGGCGTTGGCTGTGGTGACTCATTCCTGAGGGTGAGCACCCTTTTAAGGCCATTGGAACTGACTGGATCCAGGGCTTCCTGCTATCTGACAGCAGCTCCTGGGTGGCCTCAAGTCCTGTGGTGGGTCTAGGTATCACTCCCTTATCAGAGATTAAAGAGCAGTTGGGCAGGATCTCTTTAAAGAGGCTTCCAAGCAACTCCTGGAGAGCATATCTTCCACATTCTTTTGATACACACGTCTCCCAGTTCACACAGGACTGAGGACAAGTTTGTACACTGCAGCCTGCAGTACAAACCCTTTCTTGTCTGATGTTCCTGTTCCAGCAACCATGGCAATGAGTGGTCGCAGGGGCACACTGTACTCCTATCACAATGGAAACTCACTCACAGGAACCCTCCCAACCCCAGGCTATCTTCTCATAGCACCTGGCCCCGCTCAGATATGTGGGTGCTGTACATTCAGCTCTTGCTATGACAACTTAATTCCTTAAAAGAATTAAAAGCCTAATATCTTTTTCCATAGCCTTGAGGTAACTTAAATGATATCATTGGTTTTTCTTAATTATTCTTACACTTAAACTCAGTGGTCCTTCCAATACCTCATCTGAGCCACACTTTTGAATGTCCTCTTTCCAGGCACCCTCTACAGGTGGCTTTTCTGAGAGGTGAGGGACGGTGTTCAGGGCTCTCCTTGCCATTCACTGTAGCTCCAAGATTATGAATCCCTGTGAAATTCTAAGTCTGGATCCTCCTACCAGTGAAGAGAAGAACTGGAATAGAAGTTCCCTCTCAAGTTCCTTCAGTATTAGAAAATGTAGGAATTCTCATATTTTATAAGATAAAAGTGAATAATGATGAAAAATGAAGTCCTAAGATTCAAAAAAAGCAAAACCCAAGAGTCCATTCTCTTCGCCACTGTCTCTCTTCAAATGGGTCCAGAAGAAATAATGCAACAGTAAACAGGGTGGGAAGGTAGAAGATAGAATAGCCCTAACAGAGAGACCAATACAAAAGAAGTGAGCTGTGGCTGACATTAAATAGCATCAATGGAGGTACAATGTACCCATTTCCACTACTTACTGTGAAGTTTTTATTTTAGACCAGCTAAAACAGATCATTTCTAAAACCCACTTCCATTCTCTGTAATCTGACTTGTTACAGCGGAGTAGTATCAAACGTGAGGATCCGGAAAACTTTGGAGAAACTCTTGTATTGCCCACAAAGCACAGAATAGGAACTGTGGGAAATAATGGAGCCATGTCTCCCATTCGTCTTCCCCCTGGAGCATGTGGTCAGAGAGGGCTGATTTCACACCACTAAGCCTTCTATGTCTCACTGTCCCCTGGCTTTCTCTCTTTCCTATGTGTGCCATGTTGAAAAGAACAGAGTTGCATTCATAGGTATCCAAAGATTCTTTTGGAACTGTTTCACTTAGGAATCAAGAGAACACATTCCTATCATAAAGTGCACTGGCTTAAAAATGACAGTTGCCTGTATATACTAATTAGAAATAAAAACAATAATAACATGCCTTTTCTGTTGATATAGACACTGGTTTTAAAGAGAACATCCTAAATAAGCCTTTCCTTGTCTATCTCTCCTCACCAGTGTCTTGAATAAACTCTATGCTGAACTCTGCACTGTGCTTTCCTGGAGTGCAGTCTTGCGACACCATGAGATCTGTGGTGCNCCCTGGCTTTCTCTTTCTTTCCTATGTGTGCCATGTTGAAAAGAACAGAGTTGCATTCATAGGTATCCAAAGATTCTTTTAGAACTGTTTCACTTAGGAATCAAGAGAACACATTCCTATCATAAAGTGCACTGGCTTAAAAATGACAGTTGCCTGTATATACTAATTAGAAATAAAAACAATAATAACATGCCTTTTCTGTTGATATAGACACTGGTTTTAAAGAGAACGTCCTAAATAAGCCTTTCCTTGTCTATCTCTCCTCACTAGTGTCTTGAATAAACTCTATGCTGAACTCTGCACTGTGCTTTCCTGGAGTGCAGTCCTGCGACAGCATGAGATCTGTGGTGCATGAAATGTTTGCAATAGAATAAAAAGGTTGTGTATGCAGTAAGTGTCTGCAACTGAAGACAATGAAGAAGACAATGAAAAAGTCAAGCCACAGATATGCAACTACACATCTGATAAAGGGCTTATATCCAGAATATATAAGGAAAGCTCAAGCTTCAATAATAAGAAAACATTCCCGTTTCTTTTTAAATGGGCAAAATATTTGAAACAGACAGTTAACCAAAGAAATATCTGGATGGCAAATAAGCCCATGAAGAGATTCCTAGTCATTAGGGAAATGCAAAATAAAACTATGACCGGATACCACTGTTAGAATAGCTAAAATTAAAAAAAAACACACAATATTGGCAATAACCCATGTTAGCAAGGATGCAGTAACTATGGAACTTCTACACGCTGTTGGTGGGGCTGCAAAATGGTACAGCCCCTTTGAAAAACAGAGGTCAGTCTCAGAAAGTTGAACATTTTCTTACCATATAACCCAGCAGTCTCCTGCCTAAGTATTTACCCAAACGAAATGAAAATGTATGTTCCCCCCAAACCTGTATGCAGATGTTTATGGTGGGCTTTATTTGTAATCGTCAAAGGAATTACTCTACATCTTGACTATGAGGATGGTTACATGACTATATGCATTCTCCAAAATGTGCAGAGCTCTACACTAGAAAGGATGACTGTCACTACATGTAAATCATAACAATAGAAAAATGGAAAGAAAACACTGGGAAATACAAAGATTTGTAAAATAAATAAATAAACTTCTACCAGAAAAATGCGAAGGCCAATCACACCAACTTCAAGTTTTTCTGCACGCCACAGGCCAACTGCATTTCAACCCCCCAGTCTAATTCTAATGTCATATGAGGGATGGGAATCAGTCAAAAAGGAAGCATTCTGCCAACACTAGCCCTCCATTTGATTTCCTTCCTTCTCAAAGCCCACCACCCACATGTACAAAAACCATCACATCCTGTATCTCCTCATGCTCCTTTTGTGAGGCGCAGAACGCTTCCTATCTATTAATGATTTTCAGTTGTACAGAATGTCCATGCAGAAGTCCATCCCAGACATAAGCAGACTTTAGTCACCCATAAATGGGTACAATAATGACTCTGTAACAACTTGATTATTAAAAAACATAACTTTGGGAGGGAGGATGGTAGCATGGTAGGAGGGAGCAGATTCTACTTCCCCCTACACATAGGAGAAAAACCCAGCTGATCTACGGAGGAACAGAGCACACAGCCAACAGTACCGCAGCATATATGAAAATAAGAAATCAAAAATTGCAGTGCACATTGAAAAACCAGATGGTAAGGAGAGTGTTTCAGGACAATAAGGGCCCAAAGATCAGCATGGGAACTAGGGAGGCTGTACCCCAGGCCCAGTGCCCATGGGGTCTGCCACAGGGCTCTTAGGGGAGAGCTGGGTCAATTGCTCCCTCCGCAGCCAAACAGGGTTTGAGCAGCACTGGGAGAGGCCTGGTTGCTTAAAGTCACAGACAGGGGAATAAGGACTAAGTGGCAAACAAGCAGGCTGTGAGCACCTACCCACAGCCCTGGGAAGAGTGTGCACCCAAGCCCATGTAACCAGAGGTGGCCTGGCCATATACCCACGCCTATAACCCGGGCAGATTGTGCTTTGTGGAAGGCCTGGAGTCCACATGTATAAACCGGGGAAAGTACGTGCACCACAGGAGGCCCAGAGCCCACACCCAAGGCCCTGCGGAGAGGCACCAGGTTAGTTCTGCGGAGAGTACTCGCAAGGTTGACTGAGTGCTGAATAGGAAAGGAGAAACGCAATACCAATCGCCCCCCAACCTGCTACAGCCAGCAAGACCAGAAAAAACAGATTGGCTGCTTTGAATCCAGCAAGAGGGTTTTTTGTTTGTTTGTGGTTTCATTTTTTGCTTTTTTAAAAGTAATTTTTATTTTTTAATTCTTATTATTTTTATATCTCTCAATGCTTTTTGCTTCTCTTTCCTTCCTTCTAGTTTTATTCCTTTTTCCTTTCTTCCCAATTTCATCTCTTCTTCCTTCTTTCTTTTGCTTTTTCTTTCCTTTTTCTTTTTAAATACCCACAAGTGAGACAAAAAAAAAAAAAACGGAACTGTGAAAAAACCAGAGTTGGATCAAAAAAGGGGGCATCCCAACAGCTGAGACAATGAGACAAATTTCACTTTGCTATTACAGAGAACCTGCAAGTTATTGCATATTTGTATTATTATATTTCATTATTCTTAAATCCCTTATATTAATAGTATTTTTGTATTCCTCTTCTTTCTGTATAGTCTTCTTTGCTTGGTTGGTTATATTGTACCGTTTGACAGGTTTCCCCTGTTCTCTCATTCATAATGTACTGCTGATTTACTGTCCTTCACTTCATTTGTGTTCCATTAGCACACTACTCAAGGTCCTATATTCCCTATTCTTGTTAACTAGATCTCATAGGTTCTGTCATATGATTGTTGCTCTAATATTATTGTAAACAATAGCTTTCCATACTATTGTAAATATGACACAACACCCCTCCCAGATCTTAGCCCAATTAACAGTTTCCTGAAATCTATTACTGTAGTGGTTAACTCTATTCTCTCACATGCTACACCTATTTACTATCCTTTACTCTCATCTTACCTCAGAATCTGACCTCCCACAATCTCACTGCTCTCTAGACACAACTCACAATCCTTCCCTCCCCAACAAGAGTCTTATCTTCCTTCCATCCTTTCTAAAAAGTGGCTAGTTGAGTGGAATATCACAGTCAACACTATACATAGCCAAAGGATCCCTTATCTCTTCTTTTCCGCTGCTAGTGTAAATAGCATAGAATACTCTCTTGCTGTCTTAAGCCATTTTGACTTACCCATCCAAATGATCACAAAAAAGAGTAGGTGGAAGCGGTGAACACCAGGATACCCAAAGGATACTGCACCATTGAATCTCACAGGTATTCTACCACAGAAGTTCACACCATAAACCAGGGAGTCAGAACAGATCAATTTAAGAAGGTGAGACTAACAGGAAGAGTCTCACAAACAATGGGAAAACAAAGAAACAATTCCGAAATGATAGGAAAGTAGGAAGCCTCAGAAAGAATGTTAAATGAAATAGAGGCAATTCAACTACCAGATATTGAGTTCAAAGCAATGGTTATCAGGAAGCTCAATGAGCTTACAGTGAATTACCAGAAACTACAGGGAAACTACAATGAACTCACTGCAAACAGTATCAACATGAAAAACGAAATCAAAACTATCGACAAGAGGAAAGAGGAAATGAAGAATACAATATCTAAACTGAAGAACACAGTAGAAAGAATGAAAAGCAGAATCGATGAAGCAGATCAGATCAGGGAGCTGGAGGACAAAGTAAAAAAAAAATACCCAGAAAGAGCAAGAAAAGAAAAAGAGGCTCAGAAAAAATAAAGAGGGATTTAGAAAAATGCAAGACAATATGAAATGTAATAATATCTGTATAATAAGGATACCAGAAGGAAAAGAAGAAAAGCAATAAATAGAACACATGTTTGAAACAGTAATGATGGAAACCTTCTCCAATTTGATGAGAGAAAAAGTCACACAAATCCAGAAAACACAGAGAGTCCCAATCAAGAGGAACCCAAAGAGGCGCACCTCAAGACACATCATAGTTAAAATGGCAAAATTTCAAGACAAAGAGAGAATCTTAAAGGCAGCAAGGGAAAAACAGGAAGTAACATACAAGGGAATCCCCGATAAGGTTAGCAGCAGACTTCCCAATGGAAATGCTCCAATCAAGAAGAGAATGACAAGAAATATTCCAAGTAATGAGAATCAGAGGCCTGTAACCAAGGCTACTTTACCCAGCAAGGCTTTCAATCAAGAGAGAAGGCCAAATATGCAGCTTCCCAGACAAAACAAGTCTAAAAGAATACACCTCCATCAAACCAGCTCTGCAAGAGATGCTAAAGGGCCTACTTTAAGGAAAGGAAGGAAAAGAGAGAGAGAGAGTGAGAGAGAGAGAAAGAGGAACACAGGTACAAAAATAGCAATGAATAACTATCTATCAATAATAACATTAAATGTACATGGATTAAATGCTCCAATCAAAAGACATAGAGTAGCTAAATGGTTAAGAAAGCATGACCCACACATATGCTGCCTATAAGAGACCCACCTCAAAACAAAAAGAGCTACACATACTGGAAGTGAAGGGCTGAAAACAAATTTTCCAAGCAAACAGACAGGAAAAAAAAAACTGGGGTAGCAATACTCATATCAGACGAAATAGACTTCAAGAAAAAGGACCATAAAGACAGTGATCACAAGGTCACTTAATAATAAGAAAGGAATCCACTAAGAAGACATAAATATTGTAAATATATATGCACCCAATATGGGAGCACCCAAATACATGAAGAAAATCTTAGAGGACTTCAGGAAAGATATTGACAGCAACACAATGATAGTAGGGGATTTTAACAACCCACTGTCAGAAATGAAGAGATCTTCCAAACAGAATATCAATAAAGACATTGTGGCATTGAACAATGCCCTAGATTAAATGGAAATAACTAATGTATGTAGAGCTCTTCATCCCAAAGTAGATAAATACACATTCTTCTTAAATGCACATGGAATATTTTCAAAGATAGACCACATGACAGGACACAAAACAAGCCTCAACAAATTCAAGAAAGTTGAAATCATACCAAGCATTTTCTAGAATCACAAGAGACTGAAACTAGAAAAACACTCCAAGGCAAAAAACCCAAAACACTCAAAATCATAGAGATTGAATAGCATGCTATTAAACAATGAATGGGTCAAGAAAGAAATTAGAAAAGAAATCAAAAAGTTTCTGGAAACAAATGTAAATGAACTCATGACAACCCAAAACTTATGGGACACAGTGAAGGCAGTCCTGAGAGGGAAGTTCATAGCAATACAGGCCTACCTAAAATAGATAGAAACATTTCAAAAAATCAACCCAACCCTACTTCTACAAAAACTCGAGAAACAATAACAAAGACAGCCCAGAGCAAGGAGAAGAAAGAAAATAACCAAGATCAGAGCAGAATTAAATGACATAGAGATTAAAAGGGCAATTCTAAGGATCAATGAATCCAGGAGCTGGTTCTTTGAAAAGATAAACTAATGGACAAGCCTTTAAACAGGCTCATCAAGAAATAAAGAGAGGGGGCCCAAATAAACACAATCAGAAATGCCAACTGATACCACAGGAATACAAAGGATTGTAAGAAATTACTACGAACAACTGTATGCCAAGAAATTCAAAAGCCTAGGTGAGATGGACACATTTCTAGAAAAATATAATCTTCCAAAACTTGGTGAAGAAGCAGCAGAAAGCCTGAATACACCAATAACAGCAAATGAAATTGAAGCAGTAATTAAAAATTCCTGACACACAAAAGCCCTGGACCAGATGGTTTCACAGGAGAATTCTACAAAAAATTTAAGGAAGAGTTAATCCCTATCCTTCATAGTCTATTCCAAAAAATCCAAAATGATGGAAGACTCCCAAACTCTTTTTATGAAGCCAGCATTGTCCTAATCCCAAAACCAGATAAAGACACAACAAAGAAAGAAAACTTCAGACCAATATCACTGATGAACATAGACACTAAAATCCTCAACCAAATATTGGCAAACCACACCCAACAATACATTAAAAAGATCATACATCATGACCAAGTGGGATTCATCCCAAGGATGCAAGGATGGTTCAATATTCCCAAATCAGTAAATTTAATACATCACATAAACAAAAGCAAAGACAGAAATCTCTTGATCATATCAATTGATGCAGAAAAAGCATTTGATAAGGTGTAGCACCAATTTATGATAAAAACACTCAGCAAAGTGGGAATAGAAGGAGCATTCCTCAACATAATAAAGGCCACATATTAGAGACCTACAGCCAACATCATACTCAATGGGCAAAAACTAAAATCTTTTCCACTAATATCAGGAACAAGTCATGGTTGTCCACTTTCACCAATTCTATTTAACATAGTATTGGAAGTTTTAGCCACAGTGATCAGACAAGAAAGGGAAATAAAAGGCATCCAAATTGGAAAGGAGGAAACAAAACTGTCACAGTTTGTAGATGACATGATAGTGTACATAAAAAAATCCTATAAAAAGTTTAAAAAAAAAGCCCTGGCTGGTATAGCTCAGTGGATTGAGTGCAGGCCTGCAAACCAGAGGATCCTGGTTTGATTCCCAGTCAGGGCACATGCCTGGGTTGCAGGCCAGTTCCCAGCAAGGGACACATGAGAGGCAACCATACATTGATATTTCTCTCTCCTTCTCCTTCCCTTCTCCTCTAAAGATAAATAAATAAATAAAATTAAAAGAAAAAAAAGTTAAAAAAATCCTATAGACTCAGCCGAAAATTACTCAACCTAATAAATGAATTTGGCAAAACAGCAGGATACAAAGTCAATTTTCAGAAATCAGAGGCATTTTTGTGTACCAATAATGAAACAGCAGAAGCAGAAATCAAGAAAAAAATCCCATTCGATATAGCAAAAAGAAAAATAAAATACCTAGGAATAAACCTAACCAAGGAGATAAAACACCTGTATTCAGAAAACTACACAGCACTGAAGAAGGAAATCAAGGAAGACACAAACAAATTGGAACACATACTGTGTTCATGGATTGGAAGAATTAACATCATCAAAATGTCCATACTACCCAAAGCAACTTACAGATTCAATGCAATTACTATTAAAGTACCAATGGCATATTTCACAGACATAGAACAAACACTTCAAAAATTTATATGGAACCATAAACCACCCAGAATAGCAGCTGCAATTTTGAGAAAGAAAAGCAAAGCAGGAATAATTACAATACCTGATACCAAACTGTATTACAAGGCNTAAAGTATCATGCTAAGTGAAATAAGCCAGGTGGTAAAAGACAAATACTATATGATGTCACCTTTAACAGGAACCTAAACAACAAAATAAACAAGGAAGCAAAATATAACCAAGACACTGAAATAGAGAACAGGCTGACAGTGATCAGAGAGTACAGTGGAGAGAATATTAGGGGGAAAGGGGAAGGGTTTAAAGTAACAAGTATAAAGGACACGTGGACAAAAGTGCGACCTGTGTGACCCTTTTGCCGCAGCAGATGGTGGGTTTCTGAAGCAGTGACATGAACAACCAAGATCTGATGATAGGTGACAAAGAAAGGCACTGATTTTGGACTGTAGGTGAAATGGGTAGCTTTCAGGTTGTCTCTGGATCCAGAAGTAACCAAAAGGTCTGGTGGAGGGGGCAGGAAAGCACCTCTCACACACAAGGAGCCTTGATTTCAGGTCCAAATCTAACCTGTCACTTTCCACCTCCAACTGCACACTATCTCTTCTGGGCTTCAGAACACATGGGAGTAAAATCCGTGAATGGTTGATAAAGTCGTCTCAGCAAATACTATAAAGTGAGGATCTTTCTACTGGTGTGTGTGTGAAATGTGTTTTTTAATAGGGCTATCAAGGTCCTCCAGAAAATGCATCAAGAAGGTCACCTAACCACACTGCTTTTTTGTGCTCAGTGAAATTACTCTGATAAGTGGCTTGTTCCATGGCTACCTGGCTGCATTCTCAGTACCCGCTCTGGGCTTGGGGTCTGGCTCTGCTCTTCTACATTGTTGCAGATGCAGCCTGACCTTATGAGAAAGGTGAATCAAAGAGTAAAAGAAGTAGGAAAGGAAAAAGGGGCCACGGGAGCAAAACTAAAACGGAAACAACAGCAATTTTAACATCAACAACGACAAGTGAAGTTACTTCAATGACATAACCAATTGCAATGTGTGGGCCTTGTTTAGATCACAGTCTAAGCTATAAAGGTCTATAAAAAGGCATTTGGGGGACAGTTAGAAAATTTTTAATTAGGTACTCTTTATGCGACTAAGGAGAAATTATTGTTGATTTTGATGACCATCATAAATAATGTTACAGTTTTATAAGAAAATATCTTCATTTTCCAGATAGGTATCTTAGAGTATTTAGAGGAAATGTCATGATACCTAAGTGTAGTTTAAAGTTCTCTAGCAAAAAGGAAAATTAAGTAGCAAATGTGGAAAATTATTTGTCATTGTTAAATGTAGGTGGCATGTTTATTTTACCATTGCCTCTAATTTTTAAAATGCTTTTTTAAAAAACAAGATGACAAACCAGAGGATCGAGGTTCGATTCCCAGTCAGGGCACATGCCTGGGTTGCAAACCGGTTCCTTGCAGGCCAACTACCAGCAGGGGATGCACAAAAGGCAACCATACATTGATGTTTCTCTCCCTCTCTCCTTCCCCTCTAAAGATAAATAAATAAATAAAACCTTAAAAAAAACAAGATGAAAAATAAAACAAACAAACAAAAAAGAAAACCTCAATGTAGAAATAAGAACAAACGAGAGAAGAAACTATTCCTGAAGTAGAAGTTTCCTTTTCACTATCCTTTAATCACTTTGTTGGAATGTTGTACTATAGATTTCAATGTCAAAAAAGCAATGTTTTTACATAAATGCCACAAAGAAGATAAAGCTGAAGTGATAAGCTCAATAATTCAGTTACTTAAAACAGTAATTTTCTAATAATTTACAAAGAATTTTAGAGGCCATTGATTACACTTGACTTTGTTAATCCTAAACTCCTTGAGAAATATAAAACAGAGAAAAAGGTATAGAGACTGATGAGGAAGAAAAAGGGGTAAGTGAAAGGAAATTAAATCAAAACAATAAACCCCAAATAGCAGGAACTATCTTTAAAGGTCAAATCAGTCCTGGTTCACTGACCTCTCCAAGTTCAGTTTTCTCATTTGGAAAATGGGAGTACCTGGAACATCTTCCTCCCAGTGAGCTCTTCAAGGAGTAAATGAAATAACACACAATGTGCTTGTACATTGCCCAGCACATGGCTCCTTCACATGTTGCCTGTCCTTGTGTTCACAGGCTGAAAGGCTGAGGGGAAAGGTCTGAGGATATAAAAGCGTGTGGGAAAGTGGAGGCAGACTGGCTTCTCTTTGAAATCACTAATTAGCCAACAACCACTGAACTGCTTGGGCCCAGAAGGGCCCAGTGAGGTCAGCCAAAGCTTCTGTTACTGCCCAGAAGGCTCGCGCTATCCCAGAATTGTTTATTTAAAGCCCCCTCAGAGGTCTGTTTGCTCCTTAGCTCTGTCTCTCACTCCATTTGGGCCCCACTCTCTAGGCGGCTAATCTAATCATCTAATCTATGCTAAATTATTAATGGATCTGAGAGGTTAATGTATAACAAGTATTCACTCCAACAGAGGCATGCTGGAGACACAAGGCTGCAGTGAGTCATTAGCCTTTGGTGGGAATTCTGGGCACCAGGCAGTCCTCCACAAATCAAATCAAATTCTAGGAAGACTTGTAAAAAATCCTACCAGAAAAACTATTTCATATGTGAATACAATCCAATCAACAAAGCAGTAGGGGAAAAACCCACTAATGGGACCAGGACAAAAGGATATGCTTATGAGCTTTGTGACCTTGGGTAAGTCAACTTCATGGCCTTCTCTGTATCTTTGTTTCCTTAAATGCAAAGTCGAGGCTGAGGTAAGGATTAAAACACATAATCCATGCAAACATGTAGGATAGTGCCTGCCACACAATGCACGCTCAAAAAACGTTAGCCATTGTATCATTTAGAAATCAGATTAGATGGAAGTCCAAAAAGATGTTCTGAAATCTTAAGTAAAAAGGATTTTTTAGATGGCAACTTCTTCCACTCGTGTTTTCTAGGTAATTTGTCCCACAGTGTCGCACATTGGAATCCGATTTGGGCTCAGGTCAGCCCCACCTCCTAGTAGGACAAACTGTTCCTAGGACTTCCTAGTAGGACCTTCCTGAGTTGTAATTTTTTCACCTGTAAAATAAGCATAATAATACCTACCCTGTAGTGTTGATGAGTAGATTACATATGATAATGTATAGAATGTGTATAGCACAGAGATCTCATATGCACATAATATGAGTCCAACAAATGATGACTTACTATCAACTTATATTTTTCAGGCTTTATGATCATATCATTGGGACCCCAACCGAGAAGTAACAGTACATTTTAACGGGGGTGATGGACAGAGTCCCCAGTCCCTAATGGAGACTAAACCATGGTGATCCCCAAGGTCAGTCCAATAGGCACAGGCCTAATTTAAATGGGTTTAGGGGAACTCTCAGCTCTGATCAGGCCCAGTGTTCCAAAGAAGTAGCTAAAAGCAGGATTTTTATCTGTATAGTATTGAAACTACCTCATTCCCCTTTCCCCTCCAAAAAAGAGAAAAGAAGCAAATCACAGGATCTTGGCCTGGCTGTTGGTCCCTGGTGACAAGTACCATGGGGCTAAAAAATAACTATATGCCACTACCTCCATTCCTCTTTAAACTACATTTGGTGATTATGAAAATATTACAGAACCATGGCAAGAATATCACAATATAAAATATAGAGGTAAAGATTGCCTATGTTCCTGTCAACCAGAAATAATCCTATGAACATTTCATGCATATTGCTTCAGATATTTTTCTTTATACATATACATCTACACGCTTGATTATTTTTTAAAAATGAGATCACACCATATACACTAATCATCGCTGCCCATTCACTAAATACAGGTATTTCTCTGTTTGTTAACATACATCTATGTCATCATTTTTAATGGCTGCATAGGAATCTACCCAATGCACACCTCATAAATTATTGATATATCCCCATACTGACGGGCATTAGGTTGTTTCCAGCATTTTTCTATAATAAACAACACTCAATTGTGTATTCTCCCATAAATACCTTTACACAATTGTCCAATTATTTCCTTAGAATTGGCATTAATGTGCCCTGGCTGGTATAACTCAGTGGACTGAGTGCGGGCGTGCAAACCAAAAGATCACTGGTTCGATTCTCAGTTAGTCACATGCCTGGGTTGCAGGCCAGGTCCCCTGGAGGGGGTGCACAAGAGGCAACTACACACTGATAAAATATCTCTAAAAATAAAAAAATAAAATCTTTAGAAAAAGAAGTGGCATTAATGGGTCAATCAGTATATAATTCCTAAATGCGTTAAGAAACAATAAACAGCAGCAGGCCTTGCTGAGATGGAAGGGTGAGAGAAGTATTTCAGTAACAGAAAAACACTGTTTTTTATGTCCAGGCAAACAAACCAATCTTTTTTCTGTTGGCCTACTCTCTTGCTTTTCTCTCGCTCACCTACCGAGCATGTCTATCTCACTGATAAGAATAACTAAATTCCCTTGTGCAAAACTCAGGGTCAAATAGAGAGTGTCTGTGGGGTCCTAAATAGATAGAATTTGGGGTTTTATCTGGAAATGCAACGTGATGGGGATGGGCGAAAGTGGCTTACAAAAACAACAAACTCTCCTGAACGGATCCCATGGGCCTGACACTTGGGCCCCCTGGTGTGCGGGGCAAGAAGAGGGCTCAATGAAGTCTACTGGGGACTAGTCGTGTGTGAAACCCGTAGTCACAGGGCACACCATAGGAAAGAGAAAACTCCCCACACCCCATCCTGAATCCTGAGGAACTTACAAACAGGAGGAAAATCACAAATAAATGCAGATACTTTCAAGTGGCCCAAATGCACACACACACACACACACGCATCTCCAATGATGGCAAAACAGAGACAGCACAGAAGGGCAGCCACTGGGCCAAGAGAAACTTTCAAGAAATAAAATCTTCAAATGCAGCATTATGTGTAGAGAAAGCAAGCAGACAGAAGAGGCTCTCGGCCTTGCCACTGGCTAGCAAGGACTGATGGGACTTGGCCAAGTCCCATCAGCCCTCTGTGACCATGTTACCAGGAATGTCTAAGCTTAATCACAGGAAACTGATTGGCTTTGGGTTTTGATATTTTGAGTTTTCCTTCCCTTGCAATAGTGTTTTAACTTCTACTTTCATAATCATTTTTTAAAAATCTGCCATTCAGTGCTGCTTACTGTCTCTAAACACATAATCCATGTGGGATTATGGGAGCCTTCGTTATTTCATACTCACTCAGTCCTGACTATTCCCTTGAAAGGCATATGTTATTCCTTCTTTATGCTCTAAATGTGCTTGAGGTCACATAATAAATAACTGGCATAAAGACAATTCCCCGTTTTATGGTTTTATCCTCATGGCACAGAGGAGTTACTCCATAAATACTTTATGGCTGAATGAGTAAATGCACACAGGAATGAGTAAACTGAGTTGTAGATGTCTTTCTAAACCCATGAAGTTTTTCACTTTATAAGATTCTTTCTATACATGTCATCTTAACATGTTATCTCAGAACCTTGCTTTGAAAATTAGACATATGTGAAGAATCGGAAATGAGCAAGACTTAGGTCCCAACTGTAGGCAGGGGTGTAAGCCACACTGCCCTGTCCTGGGTAGACTCCCCTGATCCAGCAACTAAAGGGTTACACACAGCTCAGCAGGGATCCCCAGGGTCTGTTCCAAGGGTTGCACTATCTCAAATTCTGATAGGTTGATATTGAATATATAGATTAACTATCACTCCTGGAAATACATAACTTAACATCCCAGAACTAGAATTTGTTCATTTATAGCCTGGTTTGCTCACTCAGTTAGCATGGTGGCCTACTGCTGACGGCTAAGGTTTCTTCCAGCTCAAATAGTCTATCACCCTGTGAGAAGAGATGACACAGAAAACAATACTGGAGAAAGCCAAGTCCAGGGCAAAGCAAACAACAAGCTATGGACAATGGTTAGTACCTTAAATCCAGCTTTAGCAGGGACTCTTCTTTAGCTGAACTTCTGAATCACTTGGAGCACTTACTAAACCCAGTGATTCTTGCTCCATCTCTCTAGTCTGGTAGAGGGGTTTTGTTTGTTTAAAGAACATGGACAGGGGATGGGGACTGACTGTGGGGAGAATGGGGGTGGGCAGGGTAGGAGAAAGCAATGAGGGGAAATTAGGACAACTGCAATAGAACGACAATTAAAAATCTGCATTTGTATGAGGCTCAGAGGGTATTTCTAAAATTTACTCTAGGTTACCAGTCACTGCTCTTGGGGTTCGGGGTGGGAAGACCTGAAGCTGAATGGATAAACGGACTGATATTTCCAGAGAGGATGCTTTCCTCTCCCACCTGAGTGTCTTCTCCACACCCCCCTCACCCCCACCTATTTCCCTCCCTGTGCAAAGGCTACCTGGTTTCAGAGGTTTCCATGACCTGCTGGTCCATCCCTCTAATGGCTACTGGTGAACTGTGTCATGTTTCAAAGTTCTTTCCAGGTACTGTGAGCCTCCTGCATCTGGACTGAGAGAAGGGATGCAGGAGCAGCTGGAGGAGAGAAACCAGAGTAGCAGAGTCCAGCAGCAACCTTTGCAAGAGCCAATCAAAGCCACTGGATGGAGGAAAGGCCCACAACACTAGTCACTAACAAGCCAACATCAGAAGGAAAAGGAAAAGCTAGTAGTTGTGATTTGGAATGTGGCACTGAAAGGCCCCAATACCAATAATGACCAGAGCCCAAATAAGCTGTTTTGAAAAAACAAGGCATCTTCTGCTGTCCTCAATCTTCACCTTTTCAGATTCTCTTTTCTTTGTGTTTTTAACAAGTTTTGACAATGTCCTGTCTTCTAGCCCCCAAAATCAACTAAATAATGTCCATTGACTCGAGTAGTTAATTAAAAAAAAAAACCTTGAGGATATTTTGAATGATATTATTCTTTCTCTCTCTCTTTCACACACACATGCACACACACCACACCTGCACAGAGAAAACGAATCATGGAACAAGGCAGGCAAGCATGGGTGCTCGTTATGGTTTAGCCGTGAGATGATGAGTTGTTCATATCTGAAAGCCTCAGCTCCTTTACCAGGTCCGATGGAGGTTAGGAATGCTACCTACCCCACAGGCTGTGGTAAGGATTAAGTGAAGTTGTGTGGGTAGAGTGCTTTGCCTAGCACCAGTAGAGAACAGTAATAAATGGTAGTTTTTAAAAAATGTTGGTTTTCTGCCACTTCAGGGCAGAAGAATGACACAAAGTACCACTGGTCAACAAACTGATCAATGAAAATATTATTTAAATATCTTTGGAACACATATCAGTAAGTCAGAAAGGGAGGAATCATGTATTTCCTTTCTATCATGTGTCATATACGTGTGTGTGTGTGTACACATGCATAAAATACGCACTTGATAATTCAGATTTGGGAAGTCAAGAAGCAAATGTCAACATTCTTAGCAGCATGGTCAACAAAATATGATAAATGTTTTCCCACTGAACCTTCTAGCAGCTGGCAGTCTTGGCACCATGCAAGCTGCTATGACTATTGCTTCTAAGTACGCTCCTCGTTCATACTCCCTCTCCTGCCCCTTGGCTCTCTAGACAGTCCAACAGACAGAATATTTCAGTTAGAGTCCACCCAGCCCTGGTAGTAAGAACAGGCCATTGAACGGCATAAAGCCAAAAGTCCCACAGTGCTATGCCCCACGATGCTACTTCCTACGACTTGACTACTCCAGGTTGTACACAGCCAATGTTCTTTTGTTAAATGATTCGCTTTAGAAATAATATATCCAGGAGGGAATAGGACGCTACACTGTCCTAGTGGAAGAGTCTGACAGAGATGAGATGAAACAAGTGATTATTTGGGGAGCATTTTAGGAAACTAACTATCAGTCTTATATTTTTATCTTATTTGGAGAGGCCAGAAAGACCCTGAGAAGTTATTTAATCCAGAAAAACAAGTTTTAAAAATAGAAAATAGGGATAAAGATAAATTTGTAGAAATGAAAAGCCCAAGAATTAAAAAAAAAATATATATATATATATAGTAACAAACATTCTAAGACAGAGGAAGAAATTGAGGGTTGACTTCTAATCATAAGCTATCACCACAGAGAAAGTAACCAGGCTTCAAAGACAGTGAAGGGTTTTTTCAAAACTGCAGACTGAGTAACATGGATAAGCATAAGCTTTAGAGGGTACCTAGAATGACAGACACATCCTTGGCAATGGCCAGACACTGTCAGCATAAAGCCTCAACAAATCTGGCTAGGATGGAAGGAAATCTAGCTGTAGGCATAGATGCATCTGATAGAAACCTGACTGTGCAACCCAGACTTCCACCCTGTATTTCCTGAAGCCACAGAACATGAGCAAACCTGAAGTGGACAGGAAAAATTCCAAGAAACACATAGAAGTTTTATGAGTTTCATTTGTAAGACTGTTTTGTAACTTTACATGGTAAAAACATAAATAAATAGAAAAAAACATAAGCAATTGTTAACTGAAGATATGGCTATAATCGCCTCAAACATTATTAAAACTTAATCACAAAATTTAGCAACTTCAACAAAAGAGGCAACTCTGCCCATAGTGGGCTGGGAGTCACTGCTATCTCAGTTTGAATCCTGGTCTTGACACTTATTAGCTGTGCAACCCTGGACAAGTTGCTGCCACTCTCTTTAGCTTTCACATCAGTACAATGGAGATATACCTACCTCACTTGAATATCAAATAAAAGACAATGTAAATGGTAGTGCTTTGTAGCATGTGAAAGAGCTACATCTTTGTAGCATGACAATTAACCCATCTCACAGAGGTGGGATCTCTGCTGAAGCAAGAAGCAAATACCTGAGGTGGCACACGCATGCCCTTCTGTCGAGGACTCCCTGCGTGGGGTGCTGCTCCTATAGATTACATGGGGTTTGTTTTGCTCCTCTTCATTTTCTTGTTCATCGGTGGACAGTAGTGGTTCAATAAAGTAATCCCCATCGTGGGACCGGAATGTGCCCAGCTGCAAAGGAGGAAATCAGAGACTGATTCAATACACAATGTAACATTTCAAAGTGGAGATAGTGCCATTTTACCCAATCTCTTTCACATGAGGGCTGCTTAAATCTAAAATGCTGTGATACATTTGGAGAAGCGGTTCATTTCATCCTCTGCCACACCAGTACCTTATCCTTCATGTGATTCTACACGATTGCACCTGCTATCCAAATCTACCTGTAAGACACACGTCCTTGGTGCTGACGTTCTAATCACATATTTCCTTCTATAAACTTTTTGAGAGAGAGTGTTTCTCTGTGTGAACACAGCCTGGAAACTTAAAGATGGGTATAAGCTCCAAGGGAAAACTTGACCCATGGAAGCCTTATCATGAATTGAGGTTCAGGAAGTACATGCTGACCACAAGGCACTCACGGTGGTGCCACCTGTGACTCTAGCACATGAGTCTCTCACCAGCCCTTCCCTTTGCAATAAGGAGCGATTCAGCACAAGGCTTTGGAGTTGGGCTGCCCTAGTTTCTAGTCCCAGCACTGCCACCTACCCACCCACCTTGGGCAACTTCCTTAAATGCTGAGCTTCAGCTTCCTTGTTCATCAATTAGGGGTAAAAATACTCACTCAAGGGGTTATCTTGCAGATTAAGTGAAATAATGCATTTTAAGTGCTCAGCAAAGTGACAACTTGTAGTAAGGGCTTAGAACACATTAGTGGTTGTTGTGGTGTTAGCCTCTGGCCACTAGGATACAGTTTTCTTTGCCAATCATTCTAAGCACCTTGAAAGAGGTAACCCTTTCTCCTTCTCTTCCCACATACCAGCAAGATTTGCAAATGATGCATGAGGTATCAAGGTTGAACCACCCAAACCAAACATTACAAGAGTGCAAAAGTTCCCCACACCATGCAATGTTTAAAGGGAGAAATCAAGCCCTTCTCTTATCCTCCATTGTTCCTTTTCCTGCACTGAAAAAAGAAGATGGAGAAGGAGAAGAGAAAAAAAAAAAAAGCAAAGCAAAGCTGAGGACTTTCATCTTTCCCTGGATACAAGGGGAATGACTGTCCTTAAAGGTCATTAGCATCATCTGGAAATTTGTTCAAAATTCAAATAATCACAATCCAACCCAAATCTGACCTACTGAATCAGAAATCTCAGAATAGTGCCCAGGAATCAAAATTTTAATGAGGACTCCATGGCATTCTTATGCATGATAAAGTTTATGAAGCACTAAGTTAAGACACTGGTTCCCAAACCCAGCTAAGTGGCAAAACTGCCTGGGACATTTTCTAAAGATTCAGATTTGGGGCATTGTCTTTTATCTGCAAATTCAAAACTTTCAGGGATAAGGTCTAGAATCTATATTTAAAAAAAGGTCCCCACGTGATTTATGAGCCACTGACTTAATGAGGGGGCAGCTCTGGTGTGGTAAGACTAAGCAACAGAGCAGCAGAATAGAGAAATGATTTAACAAATTTAACCTCATCCAGGCAGCTCTCTCAGTTTCAATACACAACTCTAGTATACTCTGAACACAGTGCAGGACACATACTACCATATGTAAAACCTACTAGAGACAGACTATAAATACTGGGAGAGAAGCTGGGAGCTCATCTGGCACGGATCTGGCACCTCTGTTAAACAGGGAAACTGAGGCCCAGAGGGAGGAAGTGACTTGTCCAAAGTTCCTTTTTGGCGGTACAGAAGCAACTGAATAATGCCAGTGCTGAATCTAGAACTCAGGTGTCCTGACTTTACTCTGGTGCCTTAACAAAACAAAACAAAACAAAACACCAACCAAACAAACACACACCCCCCCCCACCCGGAAATTCTCTTTAGGACTATAGAATCAGTCTCTGAATGGTTAAGAGCATGGGTCAGGGAGGTTGGGTGGGAGCCCCAGTTCTGCCACTTAGGAGCTGTGAGAGGCTTTGAGCAAGTCTCTATGTCTCAGAGCCTCAGTTCCCCAACCTGTAAAGTGAGTTATTTGAGGATTGGGTTGTTGTGAGGATTTGGTATGAGATACTACAGATATAAAGTACTCATTACAGGGCAAAGCACATAAGAGTTCAATAAATGGTATCCATCTGGTGCCAAATTAATTTTGTTGTTGATTCACAAATAGCTGCTTGATCAAAGAGTAATCCTTTCTTGGTCAAGGCAGACATTTATTCAAATATAGGGACTATGTACCTACAATCTATAAAGCTCCAACACAGGAAAGAAATGCACGGATGCTGATCCTGCTGCCAAGGTGAAAGGGACAGAACACACAGTACAAGAACTGTGTGATACAAAGGCAAGCATACTGAGAACCATAGGAGACATACGGAGAAGTGTCTATGAAGCCGGAGAGGGAGACATAATAGTAGTCTACAGGAACAGGAAGGGATTTTCTGGAAAAGAAGATATGTAAGTTACTCTTCAAAAGAAAGATATAATTTAAGCATGCGATGCTGGGTGAGATGACAGAGAAATCCAAAGGCCCAAAGGCAATGAGGCAGGATTAGGATGGGAGGTAAATTCAGAAAAAGAAGCAAAAGCAGATTGCCTGAAATACAGGACTTGTGGGGGAAGCTTGAGAGATCCCCCTGGACATTTGGATGTGAGAGGGGTGAGAAGGTGTATTGTAAGTGGCTTGATGTACCAGACAGAGTTTATAGCTGTTCATTGGGCAGTGAGGAGCTTCGTAGAGTCAGTGAAGAGGGTAGTGATGTGATTTTGCACCCAGTCGTCACCAATCTGTTAGTGGCAGAGATAAGAGGGAAAAGACTGGAGGAAAACCAGATGGAAATATTTTTTAGACATGAGTCTTAATGAGACAGCAGGAGAGAAGTAAAGAGGGCTAGAACTGGGTTAGGGTAGCTCGGAAAACGTAAGAGACACCTCTGAGATGGAATTCAGGGAAACATACTTTACCGGTGAGGTGTGTGTGGTGGGGGAGGGGATATAGCACAGCTCGCTCTGGAAAGTGAAAGATTTTCTGGCACATTTCCTGAGAGGGACACCAAGAGCTTCACAATTCTACTGAAACAAAAAATGGTAAGGGGAAATCTTGAGGGGGGGGATAAATTCCAGAAGGAAGACAAAGGGGGAGGGTTTGGGGCTAGATTAATCACTGAAGCGTGGCTATATTTAAGGCGTATGTTAAACGCCCCCATCCTCAAAGAGGCAGTTTGAAAATTAAATGCAATATAAATAGGGTTACAGACACTAGCCATCTTTTCTGACGCCTGGGCCTCAGTTCCCTCAGAGTTACCACTTGCCATTACACGTGCGAGTTACTGCCTAAAATTGCCAATAGAAATTAAGTTCCTGCGCAGTAAAATATTCATTCAACTGCTGGGGCCACTCAGCAGGGTGTGGAGGCGGGACGGGGGAGGAGTAAAGGCTGTTTACAAACTTGACGTACAGACGCAGCTCTAACCGTTAGGTTCTGAAATTGGGGGTCACAGTCTTGGGATCTACAGTCACTGTGATGCTTTTGGTATTGGCGCCTGACGTACGTCCAGCCCGGCGGGCCGTAACCTTCCAAAGAACAGGATTCCTGGGTTCCCGTCCTACCTAGGTCTTGAGGCAGCGATGGGTCATCGCAACGCCCCCCACCGCCTTCTCCGAACTGCCGTATCGGTCCACCCACAAACCATCTCGACCACGCGCGACGGTGCCAGGCTCTGCTGGGGGTTAAATGGGCTCATCCCAATGCCCGCGTCCCGGCAGGCTAAGCCTCCCCAGTCTTTCGGCTTTCCTAGCTCGCCACCGGAGCACTCCGTGGAGCGATGGGGACGGTTGCCACATCCAGTGGGGGATCTCTGGCTCCAGGAACAGCAGCGCGTGGAGGGGCCAGCCGAGCACCATGGGTAAGTATCCATGCTCCCACTTTAAAAGGAGGCAGTGGGGAGTGTGGGTGCTTTGAAAGAGACTAACGCATCACCTAGGCGCCGTGCGCTGAGAGAACCTAAGCGGGAAAGTTTCTGCGTCACACACGCGTCGCAGCTACGCACGTCGCTTGAGAAAGTCAAGGACTACAATCACTGGGACCAGAATCTTACTGCGGGTTCTCAGATGTCACGGGGGGAAAGGGCAGATGCCGTGTAAGACCTCTTGGAGGGCAAGTCGGGGGCTGTGGTAAGCAGGGGATCAGGGTACCAGCTTGGATCCGCTGCTTAGTCTGTATTTGTTGCGTTCGGAAGTTGCAGCCCAGCTCTCTTGCCCTCCCTCTCAAGGGAAATGTATTCTGCAGGTTCCCTCTTCCAATTCTCAGGAAACCCCAATGGGTGATAAAAGCCCCCAAATCCCGTCGGGTCAGCCTCTCTAGGCTCTCTCCCACTATATCTACTTCTTGTCCCACCGCCAGCAGGGTGCAGAATCAGACTGCGCCACACCCTACCACCAGTTTCCACCCGAATTCTCGGGCTGGAGGAGACTCCGCCCTCTTCCCCGCCCCCAGAGCGCTGGGCCCACCCTTCCCTTCCCGGGACTGGTACTGTTCCCTGTCAATCCTGTTCTGTCTCAGGGTTCCTGGAGCGTGAAAAAAGGCTAGAAGAGTACCCAAGGACTTAGATTACGCACCGCCCTCCAAGGCACACGGATGGAACTCCCCAGATCCACGCCCAGGGATCTTCAGCCCACACCTCCAATTCAAGACGCACCAATAAGGACTCGTGTCCTCCCTGCCCTCAGCTGCTCCTGGGCCGCTGAGTGTGCTTCAAACTCTCCACGTTTGTATACCAATTCCAAGCCGCCACCCGGCGTTAGGCAAAGCGCAGCTGAGCCAGGTTAGGACCTTAGAAAGCTCCCAAAATCCAGAACCCCCTCGAACGCTCCTCTCGAGTGTAAGTGCAAGCTTTGGGATAGCTACCCAAAGCGCGGGACGCAAACCTGCTTCCAAGGCTCCTACTTAACGCCAGACCAGAGACTTGCCGCTGTGAGTGAGAGTCTTAGGCTAGAAAGCAATTAAGTCTTCAAAAGCGGGTGGGGGGGAGAGGGGAGGGGGCGCGCGCCCACTCACCATTCCTGAGCAGAGGCTGATGACCGCCGTGTGCTCGGACTTGGTATTGACATGGCCTTTGTAGAAACAGTGTTTGAGTTCCGCTTCTTCTTCGGAATAAAACTTGGTCTGGTTCTCCTCGGGCGCCCCGAGGAGGGTGACAGTGAACAGTGGAGCGATAAATCCGGCATGGGCGGTGAGATTAAATAGAAACTGCTGGCCGAAGGCAGAGAGGCGGTAATGCGCCTGGGAGGAGGTAGAGGAGGAGGAAGAGGAGGAGGCGAAGGCAGGCCAGGGGTCAGAGGCAGAGTTAATGCTCCGTCGCCTTCTTTTGAAGTGCACGTTCGTGGGAAAGGGTTCTCCGAAAGCGTTCACTCGAATGGGAGACGCGATTTCGTATTCGCTCAGCGTCTCTAATAATTTCACTACAAAGAGAAGCAGAGACATATAATCCAGTAATTCAGTTTTCCACAAGTTTTAAGATAAAGGTGAGGGCTTTGTCCTATTTCCCAGCGGGTTTTTCTTCCCATTTGAATCAATCTCTTTGCCCTCAGTGGATAAATATTTTGTAGGAGCCAGAAAAATGAACAGGTCAAAATATGCAAGGTAATTTCAGGTTCTGGCAGATACCCAGAATAAAATAAAACACGCCGGCCCCTAGACGTTGCCTCCAGTTACTAAGTTACGGTAGTTTGGGGTACGGGGGTTGGGAAGGGGAAAAATCAGGCTAAAAGCAATGGGTGTGGGGCATAAGTTACTTTCACAGTGTTACTCTCTAGAAATTGGCTGGGAATGACCTAAAGAAGGGAGAGGCTGCAAAGCGGAAAATAATTCTTTCTAGGAAAAGGAAAGAGGCTTCCGCTATGGGGTGCCCGCTCCCGGGAGTGGAGGCTGGGAGGTGGCGACAGGAGTGCAGGGGTCCCGGGGTCCGGAGCCTCGTTACCTTGCCTCGGGTGTAGCCTGTCCTTGCGCACGGCCGCCGCGGCGTCTGGGCTAGCCATCTCGGCCAGGTCCTGCACCAGGAACGTTAGCAGTGTGGCCCAGGATACAAACTGCATGGTGCTCCTCACCCCTCCCCCGCTGCTCCCACCCCCCCCTCCCTCCTGCCCTCCTTGGCTGCGGCGGCGACGAGAGGCAGCGGCCGCGTAGAGCGCGCGGAGACGGGCGCTCGCTGCCAAGTTTTAACTTTAGGAGTCGCTGAGGTCTCGCCGGGAGGGTCCTGTCTGCGCTCGGCTGAGCAACGCCGCCGCCTGCCGAGAGCTGAGCGGCTCAGGCCGCAGGAGGAGCCGGAGGAGTAGCAGTAGAAGGAGGATTGGGGCTCGGCTGCTCGGCCGCATAATGTCCGGGGAACGAGTAGGAGAAAGCGCGGATCGTGCGCTCCGAGGCGCGGCGGGCGCCCTGTGCTGGCGGGGATAGCGGAGCTGCTTCTTGAATGGGGGGCGGAGGCGGGGGGGCCGCGGGTCCTCAGCCGCTCAAATACCCCGGGTGCCCGCCTCTAGGAGAAGAGGGGAGGAGAAAGCGAAGTGAGTGCGGACCGCCTCCTTCCAGACCGCGTCCCCCTGCTTGTCCGGTCCGAGCGAGACTCCCGGCCGGCCTCCAGCTTCAAGATGCCCGGGCCTGAAGCCCCCGGAGCGCTGGGGGCAGCGGGTCGCGGTTCTCGCCACCTCGTGGAGAAGAGCTTTTCTGAGACTCCCTGTCCTGCAGAGGGAGAGCACAGTACGGTCTCCCTTTCCTGGCGCTCACAGTCTAGCTTTCTGGGTCTGTCTCTCGTCTCCTCTCTGCTGGAGGAGTCTCTCCTTTCCCCTCCTCGCTCCGTCTGTAAGCTTCTCTGAGTCGGCCTCCCTCAACCCCACCCCCTCCGTGGTCTCTACTCCTCCTCCTACTGCTCTCCTCTAATTTCCCATATTTCTCTTTCCTTTTCTCTTTATTTTTCTCCGTTCCCATCTTTTTGCAAGTCTTCTTCCTCTCCCCCCCCTCCCCCCCGTCTAATTCCTTCTTTTGGTTTCTTACAAGTGACCAAGTGGAGGAGCGCCTGCCTTTCCAGTGTCTCACTAGGGACGAGATTTGTCGTCTAATTTCCCCAAGTCAGAAGTTTTATGGATGGCGTTCTTAATCTTGCAGTTTAGGGTGTGTTTCACGTCGTTGATCTCCTTAAAGTTTCGCAAAGCTTTCAAACTGTGCTCTGTCCCCTAGACTCTGTCCCCATTCTGAGAGGGTCCACAGTTTTCTGTTTGTCTCAACCCAAAAAAGGTTAAGAACCACACTTGCTAGAGAGAGGGGGCGGGGACTTTGGCGCGGAGATACTGGGAGGAGAAGGAGGCGAGTGCGAGAGGAGAGTCTTGGCCCCAGAGGGGAAGCACCAGTTCTAAGAGGGATTTCTCAGTCACTTCCGCTTGCTTTCTGCCAGAGATGTTTGGGGCTGCAAAAAGCTGACGCGTCAGCGTACTTTTACCTCCGTCCTTGGATGCAAATTTCAAGTCCGAAATTAATTCAGGGAGGGAGGATGCCAGTATGTGAGTGTGTGCGCGCGTGTGTAAATTATTTAATCCAAGATGGTTCAAAAGTACTTTCCTTTTTACCAGTACTCAGGAAGATAGGTTGTGCTAATTTCAAGAGAAAAGGAATTACCATTTTTGTAAAATGTATGACTAATGTATATTTTCCCAAGTTTTCCAGAACCAGAGCTTTCTGTTTATTAGTAGGCTGACACTCATGGTTGAAAATACGTAAGTTTGCTAATACCAGGAACCAAATAACAGTATGCTAAGTGTCCGCTATTCTGTAAATATTAATGAATATATTTCTCTCGGTAGGAGAAAAAATAACTTGGTAAAACTAAAAAATCCTAAGGAAGTTAATTCAGATGGACTGCTATTGACATTGTTCCCCTGTATTCCTGGAGTTTATAGTGGATATATACAATGTTGTATAAAGAAGGTAAAATAGTAACATCTGCATAATACACAGTAAGAGATTCTTTAAGGATGACAGTTAAGTCTTTTTCTTAAGCCTTCAAAATAATTCACTAAAATACATTTCTTGTAATACCCAATCTTTCTTGCCATTATGTAATGAAATTCCTCACAGTCACAGCCTGTGGGAGTTGCTCAAAGTTTAGCAAGGAACAGAAAAATACCAAGAAATCAAAATGTTAGTTGATTCTTATGGAAAGTATACTAGAACTTGCGCCATAAAATTACTAAGATATATAGCAGTTTTAGAGACACATAGGTGAATGGAACAGAATAGAGAGCCCAGAAATAAACCTATGCATACATGGCCAATTTATTTATGACAAAGGAGCCAAGAATATAAAATGGGGAAGGGACAGTCTCCTTAAAAAAATGGGAGTCGGGGATGGAAAACTGTACTTGAACAATAATTAAATAAAAATGGTGTTGGGAAAACTGGACAGCCACATGCATGCAAAAGAATGAAACTGAATCACTTCCTTACATCATATACAAAAATTGGCTCAAAATGGTTTAATGAGTTGAATGCAAGACCCAAAATAAAACTTCTAGAAGAAACGTACGTGGTGATTTCCTTGACAGTGTTCTTGGTGATGGTACTTGGATTTGACACCAAAGGCAACAAAAGCAAAAATAAACGAGTGGAACTACCTCAAACTAGCAAGCTTTTGTACAGCAAAAGAAACCAGCAACAAAATGAAAAGACAAACTATGGGATGGGAGAAAATACTTGCATGTATTTTAATAGTCACATGTATCAGATAAGGGGTTAATATCCAAAATATATAAAGAACTCATATAACTCAATAGTAAAAAACAAACAAATAATCTGATTTAAAAAATGAAAAGATCTGAATAAATGCTCCCCCCCCAAGACGTAGAGATGGCCCAACTGCAAGGAAATGCAAATCAAAGCCACGATGAGATATCACCTTACACCTGTTACAATAACTTTTATCAAAAAAAGGTAAGAAGTGTTAGCAAGGATGTATTAACTGTGAAGTTTTGCAAAAAAATTAAAAGCAGAACTACAATACAATCAAGTAATTCCACTTCTGAGTGTTTATCCAAAGAAAATGGAAACACTAACTTGAAAAGATACCTGCACCCCTATGTTCATTGCAGCATTATTTAAAATAGCAAAGACATGGATTAATCTTAGTGTTCTTCAGTGCATAAGTGAATAAATGTGGAATATGAATATATAATTAAGTATTATTCCACCATCCAAAATGAAATTTGCCATCTGTGACAACATGTATGGACTCTTGAGGGCATTATGCCAAGTGACATAAATCAGACACAAGCAGATACCATATGATCTTATATGGAATCCAGAAAATAAAAATATGAACTCATAGATGAAGAGAACAGATTGGTGGTTGTCTGAGGTGTGTGTGCGGGGTGGAGGGACTGGGTGAAGATGGTCAGAGGGTACAAAGTTCTAGTTATAAGGTAAGTCCTGGGGATGTAAAGTACAGCATGGTCACTATGTCCAGCCTTTTGGCCTCTCTGGGCTACACTGGAAGAAGAGTTTTCTTGGGTGACATTAAATACGCGAGCACTAATGAAAACTGATGAGCAAAAGAAAGATCTGTACGTAATTTTTGTGATATCCACCACCACAGGTAAGCAAAAAAGTTCTGCACGCGGCTTGCCAAGGGTTGGACACCCCTGCTATACTCAATAATACTGTGGTGTAGATTTGAAAGTTACTAAGAGAGTAGATCTTAAAAGTTCTCATTACAAGAAAAGAAAATTTATAACTCTGTGTTAACTATTTTTTCAACTGTTTGTTTATTCTGATCTTTACAGTCCGCATATAACGGATGTCATATAATTTTTATCTTTATTGTATTTTTGGTACCTTTTAGTCCTGTTATGCCCCCCTCCCCTCAGCACTCACCACATTGTTGTCCATGTCCATGAATCCTTTTGCTTTTTCACTCAATTTCTTCACCCCCAAACCCGCCCTCCCCTGTACTAGTTACCATCCTGCTCTCCATGTATGAGTTTGTTCCATTTTTCTTGTTAGTTCAGTTTATTCATTAGATTCCACATATGAGTGAAATCAGTGAATGTTAGCTAGACTTACTGTGGTGACCATTTCACATTATGTACAAATATCCAATCATTGTGTCATACTGCTGAAACTAATATAATGTTATATGTCAATTACACTTCAACTAAAAAATAAAGTTTGTAAAGGATTAAAAGTACCACTTTTCAGTATTTCCCATTAAATAATTTTCCTCCATTTTAATTTAAACAACTCCTGATAAAGAGAAGCTAATTATTATATATAGGGACAGAAGCCTCCTTGGTTTATTCTCCCTTTAGCTTACTTTCTAGGATTTGGTTTTAAAGGATAAACTTTTGTTTACTCTTGCTTAAAATTGCTCCTGATACAACCCAATCATTCCACAAGAGCTGCTAAGAAGGAAAATACAAAGCGGCTCTTGGTGACCTCCAGAGGTGACCACAAGGCTGGGATTCTGCAGTTCTCATTTTCTGTCAGTCTATTAATCCTTTCTTAAGTGTGTTATCCTGCCTCTATGCACAAGTCTCAAAGAGTCTTAGGAAGGTGTTTGAAATAATAAGAAATGAATATAATAATTGAGATAACTGTCTAAATAATTCAAGGTTAAGGTATTTTGTCTGAATAATAAAGATGATAATAATAAACTTTTATCTAGTACTTTCCACATTCCAGACTATGTGCTAACATAAGCATTAAATTTAATTCTTGCAACAGCTCTGTGAGCAGGCAATATTAGTAATTCACTTTACAGATAAGAATATCATGGTCTAGAGATGTGAAATAATTTGACAAGTGTCCCCCAACAAGTAAGTGAGAGATATAATTTAACTTCTGTTTCAGCAACTTAGGTCAAGTTCTTAATTATTATCACATCTAATGAATAAATGAGCAGAAGTGTTGCAGGCTTGGTTTGGGAGAAGGTAGGTAAAATTACCTACAGAATTGCCACAGTTGTCTTCTATATATAATTCTTTTTGGCTCTCTCACTCCTTTTTCTAATGCTTGTATTTCATGATAACGTCTTAGCTGTTTCATTGATATTTCATACTTTTTCCTCAGCACCTGAAACAGGCTGGCACATAGTAGGTGCTCAAGAAATATTTATTGAATAAATATAACTCTACTTTGGTTCAACTGTGATAAAATGACTTCTTTATTACATACACACATGCAGTCTGGAGGTTGGTCCTGTAAATAGGAATGTCGAATTACCTGAGTTCAGGGGGAAAGTGGTTTCTATTATACATTGGCCCATCAAAGAAGTTTGCCCTGAAAGAAACAGAGTTTTTCGAGGTCATCTGGAATTAACAGGGGGGACAGGTTTTAGTTCATTTTCTCCCGGGTTTTATTTTATTTTATTTATTTATATTTATTAAGATTTTATTTATTTATCTTAGAGGGGAAGGGGAGGAGAGAGAGAAATATCAATGTGTGGTTGCCGCTCATGTGTCCCCTGCCAGGAACCGGGAACTGGCCTGCAACACAGGCATGTGCCCTGACTGGGAATCGAACCGCGATCGTGTGGTTCCCAGGCCTGTGCTCAATCCACTGAGCTATACCAGCCAGGGCAATCCCAGGTTTTAATGGAATTGAATAATACTGAAGGTTAAGTAGAAGTCGTCTTTGGCTGATTTTTCATGAAAATTGGATCCCAGGGGAATGATGATTGACATTAGTCACTAGGGAGAGATAATCTGGTCAATGGTTATATGAGAGATGACATCACAAGCAACTTGTTTGCAGAACACCACTGAAAACAGCAGGAAGGAGATTTGAAGCAAAGTCATTTATTTTTACAGAAAGAGAAAACACACACCAACAGCGAGGGGCAGACCCTGGGCCAGTATTAAAGTGAATAGTTTCCTGAGTGGTCAGCAGTGGGTGGTTTTTAGAGTAGATAAGCTCACGGGTCCCACCGGATTCTGGTTAGTGAAACACCAACAGGAAATTGGTTGTGGCAGAACTCTGTGACCTCAGGCAGCATCATCTCTGATCCAGTTTCGTGTCTGCAGACTAGATGTGGAGAAAAACTGTCATCTTTTCTTGCCACATGGGTGAATGCCCCTAATGTATTTTTAAAACTTAATTCATTGGGGTAACATTGGTTAATAACGTATACATTTCAGGTATAAAACTCTACAATGTATATTCTGTGTATTCCATTGTGCACTCACCACCCAAAGTCCACTCTCCTGTCACCACATACTTGACCCCCTTTACTCTCTTCATCCTCCCCAACCTTTTCCCCTTTGAGAGCCGCCATACTGCTGTCTGTATCTGTGAGTTTGTTTGGTTTGTTCACTTGCTACTTTTTTGTTTTATATCCCACATATGAGTGGAATCATATTGTCTTATCCTTTTCCATACGACTTATTTTACTTGGCATGATATTCTCAAGATCCATGTTGTTGCAAATGGCAATATTTTATCCTTTTGTGGTTGAGTCGTATTCCATTGTATACATGTACTTATCTTGAACCCGTCATCAGTTAAAGACACTTTGATTGTCTCCATGTCTTCATCATTGTGAATAATGCTGCAGTGAACACAGCCGTACCTATATATTTAAGAATAAATGTTTTTCAGGTGGATACCCAGAAGAGGGATTGCTGAGTCGTGTGGTAGTTTTATTTTAATTTTTTGAGAAACCTCCATATTGTTTTCTAAAGAGGCTGCACCAATTTGCATTCCCACCAGCAGTGCACAAGGGTTCCCTTTCCTCTACATTCTCTCCAACACTTACTCCTTGTCTTATTGATAATAGCCATTCTAAGAGGTGTGAGGTGGGATCTTGTGATTTTGATTTGTATTTTCCTTATAGCTAATGAAGTTGAGCATCTTTTCATATACCTGTTGGACATCTGTATGTCTTCTTGGGAAATCATCTGTTCAGGTCCTTTTTAAATTGAATTGTTTGGAGGTTTTTGTTATTGTTGTTGATGTGTATGAATTCTTTACGTATTTTGGATACTAGTAGGGGGCTGTCATCATACATAAAAAATTAACTCAAAGTGCATTAAATGCCTGAAACAATAAAATACAAAGAAGAAAACATTGGCACTAAACTTCCGGACCTTGGTCTCAGAGGTTTTTTGTGAGCTTGACCTTAAATACAAGGAAAGTAAAACAAAAATAAATGAATAAGACTACATCAAACTAAAAAACTGCACAGCAAAAGAAACCATTAACAAAACAAAAAGGCAGCCAACCAAATGGAGAAAAGTATTTGTAAATAGTACCCCCTAGTGTGTTTTTTAAAGTCTTCCAAATACTGACTTCAAGTAAAGCATGATATACAGAAAGTGTTAATGTTATTGTACCGTAGGTATTTCAGCATTTTACTGAAAATTATACTGAAGTTATACTGTTAGCGATAGTAATGTGAGATTCTTTTATTGAATTACTACTTTTTGCTAATTATTTAGCCCTCCTGGAAGTCCTGCCATCTGGGTTTTATTCTTCACATTTTATAGTTGATGAAAATAAGATTCAGCAAAGTTAAAGGACTTGTCCAGAATACAGAACTAGAATGTGCTAAGCTGGGATTTGAACCAGGGTAGCTTACTGCCAAAGCTGGTGGACATTAGTCCATGAATCAGAGTAGTTTAGACATTCACCTAGTTCTTGATCATTCAGCTTTTATACATAACTTGATGAGTATGATCTGTAAAACCTTTATTTTTTCTTCTAACACGAAATCTAAAGTTTTAAATAACTGCTATTGAGCCAATTTTTCAGGTCCAGTTTTTAAGGTGGTTCCACAGCCCTTGATGAGCTATGGCGACTCCGTGGTGCTGTTTGTTTCCCAGGTGCTCCTTGCTTGCTTGTCATTCCAGAAGACCACACTTTGGCTGTTTCCCAGGTTTTGCAGCTCCGAATGAATCCAACTAATATTTTCTTGAGACCCTTTTGAAAGTTATTATTATTATTATGTTTAATCTTCACCCAAGGAAGATTTTTATTGAATTTGAGAGAGAAATCCGTTGTTTTCTGTACATGCCTTGACTGACTAGGGATTGAACTTTAGTGTCTAGACCTTTTAGTGTCCAGAATGATGCTCCAACCAAATGAGCCCCCTAGCCAGGGCTCTCTTGAGATTCTTCAGTCTTCATCCAGTTTCATCCCCTCTAGTATCCTGTGGAAGGAGATCTTCAGACCTAGGGTTCAACATCACAACTACGAATGATTCAATAGTGCTGGACTTCTAGCTCATATCCAAACCGTTCCTAAACTGAAGCCAAATTAGAAAGAAATACAATGCGCATGAATATAGTTTCACCATTTTCTAAAAGTACACATTCAACATATAGTTGTTACAGATAAAGCTGGTGTGAAATCAGATAATTCAGAGTATTTTGAGATGCACCAGGATGCTGTGTGCCCACTGAGCCTTGAACTTCTCCTGTCCTAGTTTATTTCACACTATCTGCTGTTGCTTAGTTCCTGTGTTAGACTTTAAAATACATGTGGCATGCACACAGGGATACACCCCCATGCACTCTAAATGAAAGCACAGGAATGACTGAGGTAATCTGTTTCTCATGGTATCGTTACTCATGGAACACGAGTCCTACTTTAATCAGATCCTTATCAAGAATCCTCTTTTTTAGAATAGAAATTTCCAGCACTAGGCTTTCCTCAGGATTGTGAGCATGCTAAGTTAAAGACCAATACTGTAGGCAAGTTCCATATCCTTTCTGTATCCTGAATATAGGGTAACCATAGTAACGTGCCTCCCAGGGATGCTGTGAGAATGAATTGACCAATTGACCAATGAAAGCCCTGGCTTAGTGGCTGGCACAGAGCAAGTGGTCTCTGCATGTTCACATCAGTGGTCGTACCCTGACTCACCGGCCAGTGAGAAAGAGTGGGTCCTGACTCAGGGTGACAGAGAAGGGAGCCTGCAACCTCATGTTCCCTTCTCAGCTCCTTCCCTGCACCTCCACCACCTGCCTACCGAGCCTTTGTCCCACTGGGAAAGAGAGCAAGCCATGTGTGGGCTTCTATTTCTTTGTGTATTTTGTCACACTCAAGTTTGCTGTTAGCCCCTTGTCTTTTAAGAAATGCTTTTCATTTTTTAAAATAGCTTTACTCATCCTCACACTCTACATAAATTAGCATTTAATGTAAGTTCAATTTAGTAGTTTTTTTTACCATTAAACTTTTTTCTGGAAGAATTTTAAAATGTAGCTAAACCATAAAAAAGAACCCTGTTTTATATGGTGAACAATTTTTACATGTGCAAAAAAGTAATTTTCTCTGCCAGGTAATACTTAATCAGTAGTTTGTCCTAATGGTACTTACTATAATCATGATAAACTTCAGTGATTGCATCCTGATAATATTGCATTCAGAAATGAAATAGGAATGTCATTAGCCCCACTTTTCAGAAAAGGAAATGAAGGCACAGAGAGGATGAGCTACGTGCCCAAGGTTGCACAGCTAGTGAATAGCTGAGTGGGTATTCAAGGACAGGCTTTCTGATTTCAAGGCCTGCACTCTTAAACCATGACATTATGTGGACTGCCATATGTATTCATGCTTTATTAAGCTTAATACAGGATAAATTGTGATGTTTGGGGAGGCAGTCATAAAGAGTGGAAATTCAGACATAAGTAGAAATTTAGGTATCAGGTCAAATGGGGGGAGGAGGCCAGTCGGAGGTCTGGTTTAGGGTGTTGGTCACATATGGTTGGATTCAGGACATCGAGTCAAGTAGGGCTGAAGACAGTGTCTCTTCAGGACCCCGAACCACTCATTTGCTTATTAAAAGGAATAAGACAGGCCCTTGGGAACACTTGTCTTCAGTGGTCTTATTGCTATAACCATTCTTTTAAGCTCTTGGTCCTTTGGTCAGCCCAGTGACTTTGTGTTGTTTAGTCTGTGTTGTGGTCCTTGCTATAAAAATAGCAGACGGCCAAGAGCCCTGCCTTGGAGTTGTAAAAGGGTACAGGATTTCAATTCTCCATGATGAGTTTATGTGGGAACCAACTACAATGAAGTTTTTCAAAGAACTATTCAAAATATCTCAGTTACTGTAACTACCAAAGACAATGGAGAGGGTCTGGGGGCAGAGGGGAATACCTTCATTTTCCAGATTAATGTGCAAAAACGTAGATGTGTCATGTACCACCTGGAGGTGGAAATTAGATTATGTGACATCAAATCAATCCCAGTTATAAATGGTTTATTTACAATGCACTGCCTTTGTATTAATTGGCACCAATAACACAAAATTGGATGCTTCCTGAAATGTAAGCCTATTAATTAATGCCTTGTCACGTCCCTATCAGATGTTGGTGAAATAAAATAATTGGTTTTGCTTTTTTTTCTTTCACTTACAAAGAGGTCTGACCATACATATCAGTGGTATTCATGGCAAGCATTACTGGAATAAGCTTCAGCTACTGCTGTGCTCTGTGCAAGAGGTGCAGTTACAAAAAGCAAGTGTTTGGAGTTATCACTTTCTTTCAGGCACTCTCATCATAGTGGTGGTGGTACCTGGATTCTGGTTATAGTAGGCAGTGCAATTTCATCCTTTTCAGTTTTTTTTAAAGTCAACAACTCTGACAGCTGATTATTCAGTTTATTAGTTATTAACACAAATCTGGACCTCACAGAACTTCTGTGTGCTCTGAGATATCTTTTCTAACAAAACAGCTCTCAGTGGAGAAATGGCTCCCTGAGCAGTCACTTTAATCCTTGTGTCCAGGAGTGGCAGGAGTCCTAAAAATAAAAACATACAACGCAAGACTCCCCCCCCCCCACTTCACTGATCAGGTGAAAACAACAGGAAACAAACCATCAGAAATAGTAAGTATAATGAAATGTTAGGCAATTACTAAAGAGTAAGGAAGAACTGTCTTTTCTTATTTTTTTTTTAGCGCATAAACATGTCCAAGATGTATTATTAACAAGTAAGTTGCAGTGTTATTTTTCTAACTGGATCCTGAAGTAGTAAAAAAATAAAATAAAGTAGCTACAGCATTCCAGCCTATGCTAGAAAAAACTGTGCATAGAAAAAGTCTAGAAAGATGGGCACAAATTCAACCAGGATCAGATGACTATGATCTCTGGAACTGGGAATTATGGAGATGCTGTATACTTTCTATAATACCCATTTTTATTTTGTTTGATTCTTTTTACAACACAAATAACTTCCCAATGAGAAAATTTGTTAAGAAACTATATATATATATATATATATATTTACTACCTGTAGGAATTTTCTTCTCATAAATTATGTATAACTTAAGCTTTTTCTATAGCATTCAATGTGTGTTTCACAANTGATCTCTGGAACTGGGAATTATGGAGATACTGTATACTTTCTATAATACCCATTTTCATTTTGTTTGATTCTTTTTACAACACAAATAACTTCCCAATGAGAAAATTTGTTAAGAAACTATATATATATATATATATATATTTACTACCTGTAGGAATTTTCTTCTCATAAATTATGTATAACTTAAGCTTTTTCTATAGCATTCAATGTGTGTTTCACAATTTGAAAATAATCTTATCTATACTGTGTATATATGAATAAACACCAAAAGATTTATAATAGGTCAAGCTCTTGAGAGGATTTGAGGAACATTTGTGACTCTGTTAGAAATATAAGCACTTGCTATATAATAACTGTGGACTTAAAATGTGAATGGAGAATAACAGCTGCATAGCAGAAAAAATTGTAAGTTTGCCCAACCTCTGACTATATAAACAGGGAAAACATTTATTTATTCATTCAGTAGATACTTACTGAACACCTACTATGTATCATATACCTTGCAGATAGCAAAGAAGTTCACAATCTAGTGAGGAACAGAAGCACAAGTGAACCCTGAACAAGCATATAATTAAATATTTTTCTAAGTTTTATAAAGTAGAGTAAAGGGAGTTATTTGGTTGGCCAAGAAGTCCATTATGTTTTTTCCTTAAAATGAAAGATAACATTTTTCATTTTCACTAATTACTGTATTGATTTGGATATGTTGAGCATGTTGGCTATCTCCCACAATTGGCTTCTAGTGGATAGAGGCTAGGGTGCTGCTGANCAGATAGCAAAGAAGTTCACAATCTAGTGAGGAACAGAAATACAATTGAACCCTGAACAAGCATATAATTAAATATTGTTCTAAGTTTTATAAAGTAGAATAAAGGGAGTTATTTGGTTGGCCAAGAAGTCCATTATGTTTTTTCCTTAAAATGAAAGATAACATTTTTCATTTTCACTAATTACTGTATTGATTTGGATATGTTGAGCATGTTGGCTATCTCCCACAATTGGCTTCTAGTGGATAGAGGCTAGGGTGCTGCTGAATATCTTTCAGTGTATAAGATAGCCCTAATTATTGGAAACAATAATTGGCCATAGCAAACAATTATTGGCCAGAATGTACCGAGAAACTTTGCAAACCACTTTTGACACATTTGATCAGTCACAGAACCTTCTCCATACATGGCAGATTTTTTTTTTTTTGCATTTCAGTTGCATTTTTGCTTTTGTTGAGATAAAAAGCATAATACACTGAAAATATTGCATATTTTCTTCCATCTTCAGTATTAAAATGGCTGTACAAAAATTCAAAAATTTTGATGTTTTTTTTTTAATGCACACTTATTTGACAGCCGTTGCAATGCAATCTAACAAAATTGTTTTGAGTGAAGTTAAAGACAACTAAGCACTACTAAAACCATTACATGGAAAAAGTGTAACAGGCTTTTTGGCCAACCCAATAGTTTAAATTAGGTGAACAGAAAAGGCCTCTTTGAGAAGTGAAAGGCAAACTAAAACTTAGAGAATAAGGAGTCAGCTCCTTAAGGAATGGGGAGAAAAAGGTTCCTGGCAAAGAGAATGGCAGGGCAGGGTCTGAGATAGGAAAGAAGTGGTAGAATTTCACAGCCCAGAGAAGCGCTGTGGCTAGACTTCTGTGACTGAAGAGATGATTTAGAATGGGGCAGGGAATGAGCCAGGAGTAGGCGGTTATACAGTGTTTCACGTGAGGGGTTTTTATTTTATTCTGAGTGCATAGAAATATTTTGAGTAAGGGGATTCCCAGATGCACTTTTTGTTTTGAAAAGACCCCTCTGGCTGCTCTGTGCAGGATGCAGTCAGAGAGCTGTTGTGTTGTTCAAATGAGGGTCAAGGTGGCTTGAAGTAGGGTGGTGTTAGTGGAGGTGGCAGGATTTGGACACCCACAGAGTGTATTTTAACAATAGAATTATCAAGACGTGGGAAAGGATGTTGTAGTGTGTGTGTGGAGGGGGCATCAAGAATGAGTCCCAAAATTATTATGCAGAAATTGCTGCTTTTATATATGTGTAAATAACCAGATAGAGAATAAAAATTAATAAAAGCCCTAAGCACAATAGCAACAAAACCACACCATAATAGTAAAGTTGAAGTTATCCCTCATACTTTGCTTTAAGCACACACTTGATCCTTACAAATTGGGTCAAGAGTCGAATGTGAAACAAACCGAGACAGATGCAGAAGGACACAGGGGTGAGTACACGGACAAAGCCAAATTGGGGTGGGATTGAGGGTGGAGGGTGGGGAGGGAATGGAGGCAACTGTACTTGAACAACAATAAAAAAGAGTGAGTAATTGTATGTGTTACATAAGGAAGGTCTAGTAATTATGACTCGAAATCCATAAGCCATCCAAGAGAAAAAGTTGAACTATTTGACTTTATTAAAAAACAAATAAACAAATTCTGCAAGACAAGAAACTCCCTAATCAAAATCAAAAGTCAAATGACAAACTGAGAAAAAATACTTTCAGCTCATAACACAAAGTCCAAAAGAAAAATCTGCAAGAGGTGTTAGTTGACAGACAGCTCACAGTCAAGAAAATAGGAATGGTGCAAACTTGTGACAAGATACTTGGTTTTACTCATAATAAGGAATATACAAATTGAAACTATAAAAATACCAGGCCCTGGCCACTGTCGCTCAGTTGATTGGAGCCTTGTCCCATGTACCCAAGGGTTGCAGATTCAAGTCCCCATCAGGGCACACACCCAGGTTTGCAAGTTTGATTCCTGGTCAGGGGGTGTACAAGAAGGCAACCAATCAATCTTTCTCCTTTGCATTGATGCCTCTCTCTCTCTCTAAAAGCAACGAAAAAATGTCCTTGGATGAGGATAAAAATAAAAATGAATGAATGAATAAAACTATATATTCCAATATATACAGTTCCAATATATACTAATACTAGGTTTTCAGCTATCAGGTAGGCAAAACCCTAATGAATATAGTTAATTACTAAGGCTTTGAGATATATATATATATATATATATATATATATATATATTCCTATTTTTTTGAGGAATATGTATATATATTCCTCAAAAAAATATATATATGTTTTTCGTTGTTGTCTTTGTTGAGTGTGTACATTAGAACAATCCCTGAGAAGGTAATTTCACATTTGTCAAAACTTCAAAATCATACACTATTTGACCTAGCATCCTGTATTTTATATATCAGATCTTTTTACATATGTGGAAAATGAAATGCACAAGATTCTTCACTGATTGCGGTACCATTTACAGTGGCAAAAAAATCACAAACTGAAGATGTAAACTAGAGGCTTGATAAAATGAATTAAGATACATGCATACAATGAAACATAATGCATCTGTAAAAGGAATGGTGCTTTTGTGCATGTTCATGTATGTGTAAAAAATGGGGGAAGATAATATTACATATATTTATTTGCTTATATATTTTAAAGAAACTCTGAACAGGCACATAAGAAACTATATACAGTGGTTATCTGGGAAGGAATGTTGGGAATTGGTTAGCCAGCGAAGGCTGCAATTACTCATGGTTCTTCAGAGGAACAGAACCAAGAGGATATGTGTGTATGTGCGTGTGATTTATTTATTTATTTATACATTTTTTATTTTAATGACAGTGGACGTTCAATATTGTATTATTTTCAGGTGTATAGCATAGTGGCTAGATAATTCTATAAATTATGAAATGATACCCCTGATAAGTCTAGTCCCCCTGACACCATACATATTTATTACAATGTTATTGACTATATTCCCTGTGCTATACTTTACATCCACATGACTATTCTTTATGTGCCAATTTGTACTATTTAATTTTTTTACCTTTTCACCCAACCTCTCAATCCCAACCTCCACCCTGGCAACTATCAGTTTATCTATGAGTTTGCTTTTCTGTTTGTTCACTTATTTTGCTCTTTAGATTCCACACATATAAATGAAATCATGTGGTATATGTCTTTCTCTGACTGATTTATTTCATTAAGCATAATAACCTCTAGGTCCATTCTTGCTTTTGCAAATAATAAGATGTCATTCTTATTTGTGACTGAGTAATATTCCACTGTATATATGTAACCACCTCTCCTTTATCCAGCCATCTATAGATGGACACTTAGGTTGGCTATTGTATATAATGTTGCAGTGAACTTAAATATGCATATATTGTTTCAAATTGGTGTTTTGAATTTGTTCAGATAGATACGTAGAATTGGGATTGCTGGGTCATGTGGTAGTTCTGTTTTTAATTTTTTGAGGATCCTCCATACTCTTTTCCATGGTGGCCGCACCAATTTGCAATCCCACCAACAGTGAATAAGCATTCCCTTTTCTCCACATCCTCAGCAAGACTTGCTGTTTGCTAAAATCTGCCAAGTGAGTCAACAAGCTGGAAACCCGGAGAACTGATGATTTAGTTGTAGTTTAAGAACTGGAAAAGATGATAGTTGAGTGTTGTTCAGAGGCGGGCAGAGTACCCTAAAGCTCTTTCGGTTCAAGTTGAAGACAGGAAAAAGACAAATGGCCCAGTCTGAAGGCCATCAGGAAGGAAGAATTATCTTTGGCTCAGGAAAGGGTCAGTTTTTTGTTCTATTCTGGGCTTCAACTGACGGGATGAGGCCTTCCCACATTATGGAGGGCAATCTACTTTAGTCTACCAATTTAAATGTTAGTACATGCAAAAACGCCCTCAAACAAATACGCAGAATAATGTTTGACCAACTATCTGAGCACCTTGTGTCCCAGACAAGTTGACACATAAAATTAGTCATCACAGGCTGCTGTAACAAAATCTCACAAACTAGGTGGCTGGGAGTCACAGTTCTGGAAGGCTAGAAGTCCAAGATCAAGGTGTCTGCAGGACAGGTTTCTCTGGAGGTCTCTTTTCTTGGCTTACAGATGGCTGCCTTCTTACTGGGTCTTTATTTGGCCTTTCCTCTGCACACCACACGCCTGGTGTCTCTTCCTCTTATAAAGACCCCAGTCCTATTACACCACATTAGAGCCCCATACTTACCTCGTTTAATCTTAATTACCACCTTAAAGGCCATGTATCCACTTATAGTCACACTGGGGAGTTGGGTTAAAACATGAGTTTCATAATAGGCTAAGGGTAGGAGGGAGACTTTCATTGTTTGCTTCTTTTCAGAACTTCTGGGGTTTAAGATAAACCTATTTAAAAACATTTTTGAAGTTCCACTTTTCTGCCTGTAGCAGCTTGGAGGACTTGGTGCCACTCACTGGGCTGAAAAAAATTTGAGGGAAAAATAGTTGGGTAAGGTCAGAGTGGGGTGGGGAGCAATGGAGATGTGGGAGAGGCACCCTCGTGGAGTCTAGTGAGGCAGTTGGTGTCTAGGAGAGGAGTCTAGGACGAAGATGAGAAAAAGGAAATCTACATGTTTACAATCAGGCAGATTAATGAGGTCACCCAGGTCAGTGGTTTTCAAACTTCATTTAGCATGCTTCAGAGTCATCTGGAGAGCTTGCTAAAACATGTATTACAGGGCCCTGCCTTCCAGTGTTTAACTCAGTGAGCAGTCCTAAGGATGGGCCCAAGATTTTGCACATTTAAGAATTCCCAGGGGATATTGATTCTCCTGGTCGGGGACCTTGCTTGAACCATTAGCCTAGGGCAATGCCGCTCCATTCTAGCCGTACATTAGTATCACATGGAAAGCCTTGAGAATAAATACCTGAGACTATCCCCGTTGCACACCAGGAAATCAGAACCTCTGGGAAGTGGACCTGGGCACTGGTAAATTTAAAATTTCCCAATTGTTTCTAATATGCAGCTAGGGATAAGAACTTCTGACCATGGTAAAAAGACTCTGAAGGAACAAGAAAAGACAAGACCAAAGAAAGACCCGAGGACATCAACCTTTTCAATGACTGGTAGGTAAGGAAGAACCAACCAAGAGATTGGGAAATGAGAAAATGAAAGGAAAACCAAGCCCTCCACTTGTGTCATGGAAGGCAGTTGCGAGCTGGCTCTGTGCAGGCTTCTGGTGACACAGATACTAAGAAGCCCTACACAGCCTTCGAAGAGCTTCCTTGTTGTTAAGGGCCAAGCTGCTCTTTTAAAGAACTAATGACGTAATTTATCCACTTCTTGATTTGTGCCCCAGAGAAATACTTGCTCATGTGAACAAGAAACCATATTAAGGATGTTCATGGATTCATTGCTTGCAATAGTGAAAAGCTGGAGACTCCCTGTCCTCAGCAGAAAAAGGTCTACTTTCTAGAAAATGGTACACGTATATGGTGAAAACACTGTACAGCAGTTCAAAGGAGCAAACTAAGCAGACATCAATTGGGAAGACCTCAAGAAATACTGTTGAAGGAAAAGAAAAGTTGCAGTATGATGTGTATATCATTTATGTGAAAAACAACTCACACATACATGTTTTTGCACAGGAAGATATAAAAAAAAAGTCACCTAGAAGGGTGCACTCCAAGTTCATACCTGGAGAAAAGGAGAGGGGAGAAGTTTGAGAGTTGTGTGCATGAAGGGCTTTAGATTTATTTGTAATGTTCTTAAATTTTTTAAGGCCTTTGATCAATGCACATATTTAATTACCTCAGTGTTGTACTAATTTAAATTTTTAAAAGTCATTTACAAATGTTGATAATTACTATCAAATCTGAAGTTCATGTATGCATGCACTAGAACTTTTGACTTTGTGTGGGGGCTTGAAATAATTCTCTCTACATTCCCTCCTGACTTCAGGGTTAATTCAGAACTTCACTGACCACATGAATTATATCTCTGACCCATTTGCTAGACTGAAAAAAGGGCAGAAACTATGACTTCAAAGAAAAAAAACACTCTGCTTGGCCATTACTCTCCTGTGAATTATGCTGCAAAACAAGCATGTTTGAAAAGCATTTCAAAGATACTGACAACTTCCCTCCCCAGAGCCTTGCCTGGAGGGAATGCACCACTATTAACTTGCCTCCCCAGAGCCTTGCCTGGAGGGAATGCACCACTGAAAAGGCAACTTAGGCTTTATTTTACTGACCTCTGCCTCTTACAGAGCAAGCAAATGATGCTGGGAGACTGTGTAGGCAAAGATGTAGAAACCCACTGAAGCACTCTTTATCCTGACCATACCTGTGACTTTCTAGACTAGAGGATACTTTCGGAACTAGCCGTGGTCACAAACCACAGTTGTCTCCCTGGAAATCAATGACTTTTAAATCCTCAGATGTTTATTTTCGGAGTAGGAAGACAATCTCCCCACGAACATTCTAGGAGAGTGAGAACCTTGTCTGATTCATTGCCATTGTGTGTTCAGTGCCCAGAATAATACCTGGCTTATAGCAGATGCTCAGTACATAGTGTAATGAAACACACAAAAATAAGATAAACATAAAATCATGGATGTATTCTATATAATATTGAGTGAAAGAAACCAGAAAAGTACATCCCACATTTTTCCATTTATATAATATTAAAAATAGAATTAATTGATGGTGGTAGAAAGTGCTTACTTTTGGGGGGTAGTGACTTGAAAGGACACAAGAAGCTTCTGGGATGCTGGTTATGTTCTGTCACTTGAGCTTGCTGGTGGTTACTGAGTGGGTACACTTTGTGAAGATGTATTAAGCTATACAATTATGATTTGTGCACGTTACTGTTTTTCATGATATTTTTTAAAAAATTTATTTATTTCTAGAGAGAGAAGGAAGGAGGGAGAAAAAGAGGGAGAGAAACATCAATGTGTGGCTGCCCCTCGCATGCCCCCCATTGGAAACCTGGTCCGCAACCCAGGCATGTGCCCCGACTGGGAATCGAACCAGCAACCTGCTGGTTCGCATGCTGGCACTGGATCCACTGAGCCACACCAACTGGGGCTGGATGTTATTTTTAATTGTTCACTTAAAAGAAATCAACTTTACCATAAAAATTCACTATTAAAGTCATGTCAACTAAGGTTTTGAAGTTTTAATCCTGTATGTTGTAGATGATCAAATGTCTGGAAAATTATTTTCCAACCCTAAACATACTGCCCTTTTCTATTTCTGAAGAGACAATGCATCACATCAATTGCAGGGCTTAAAAGCTTAGTGCTCTCTATTCTAAGGTATTTGCTCTTCCTTATTGGAATTCAATTGATGGAAGAGCAGCTGTTGTAGGATAGGAAGCAGCTCTGCTAGTGGGTGTTTAGCACCCTTTCTTTTTCCTGCCCCTGCTCTTTTGAAATTTGTAACCCCTCAAACAGGCGAGACAGATCCTGAAAGAAAACCAGAAACTTCAGAGATGCACAATCTGGGAAAAACATGTGACATTTCCCACCATTTAATAACCACCAGATTAACTAAATTTTCTAATTTTTTTCTTTGCTCTCTCCTTCTTATTCCTTTCTATTTTTCCTTCTTGATAATAATATTAACAAAAAAATTTAAAAAATCCTCGAGCCTAGTAATGCAGAAATTTAACTTACATACACACTTGTGCACATACAAAGTAATAGATTTACAGTGTAATTCACAGATACATTATCTGTAACAGCAAAAGGTTAAAGGCAACCTAGTCCAGCAAAAGGGGGCTTAAGTATATATTCAACAATAGAAAAGTGTGTGGCCTTAAAAAAGAATGAAGAGGCTGAAGTTCTGTTCAAGATATCTACTTAAGTGCAAGGTACAGACAGTATGTTTCGATTGCGGCTGTGTCTGAATGCATGTGTTTTTGGAGGATGCACAAGAAACTAATATTCGTTGCTCTCAGAGCAGGGAAGGTATACCTGGCAGGAGAGAGACTTTCTTTGGCACGCCCTTTGTTATTTAAACCATGTTAGGTATTATCTAATTGAAAATAAAATGTAAAAACGTATTAAATAAAACATTTGGCAATAGTTGTTAGAGATAGCTCCAGTTTTTGCAAGGATGTGGGATAGTGGCACAATCTTACACACTGCTGTTGGAAGGGAAATTTAGATAAACTCATCAGAATGCAGTCTGCCAAAATGTATCAGAAACTTCTAAATTTTCCTTTTGATTAATATTTCTGGTCCTAAGAATTTTTTAAAATAATGTAATTGTGAATGAAAGAATTACTATAATGGAGCAGAGCAAAGGACCAGATTGCAGAATATTGGTAAAAACTAGATGTATGAAAGAGGATCAGTTTATCTGTACCAAGTTATGGTATAGCTATACATTAAAAATGCTGTTTTACAAGACAGGGAAAATGGTGAATAACATTGTTAAGTGAAAAAATACAGCATAATAGTATTATTTATTGCCCAAAATTCACCATTACAACTATAGATGTATGGGTGTGCATATGTATATATAAAACCAAAATTTAATACTGTTATTCTAGGTGATAGAATAATGGGTATTTTTATTTTCCATTTTCATTCTTACGTGGATTTTTGGAAGGAATTATATTATGCATATGTCGGATACTAGAAAATTTACAATTAAAAACGAATGAGAATTTTTTAAAGGTGCTGCAAATAAACCCTATCAAATCAACAGGCGTCGTCCAAAATATTCAAGTGCACACAGTGCAGCACTGTAGTAACTTCAGGTAAACGGCAGAACTGAGTCTGTTGTAAGGACAAGAGCAAGTTACTAAAAAAATGCTTCTGGTTAATTTAGCCCCAGAATATCTTTTATTCTTTATTACTCTATTTAAGTTGAAGTGAGATTCACATAACATATTAATCATTATAAAGTGAACAGTTCAGTAGCATTTAGTGTACTTGTGATGTTGTGCAACCACTATGTCTGTCTAGTTCGAAAATATTTTCATCACCCCAAAAGGGGCCCCCATAGACATTAAGCAAGTTGCTCCCCGTTCTCTCCCTTCAGCCCCTGGCAACCACAAATCTGCGTTCCGTCTCAATGGATGTACCTGTTGCAGGCATTTTATAGAAATGGGATTGCACAATATGTGGCCTTTTGTGTCTGGTTCTTTCACCTATGTTATAGTATGTATTAGTACTTCATTCCTTTTTATGGCCCAACAGTATTTATTTTAAGGACATACCACAACTTATTTATTCCTTTATCTGTAATGGGCATTTGGGCTATTTCTGCTTTTTGGCTGCTGTGAAGACGGCTACTATGACATCTGTTTGAGTCCTGGATTTCAATTCTTTTACCTAAGGGTAAATTTCTGGATCATATTGTAATTCTAAGTTTAACATTTTAGGGAACTATGAAACTGTTTCCCACAGTGGCTGAACTGTTTTGAATGCCCACTAGAAATGCCCAGGGGTTCTGATTTCTCCACAACCTTAACAACTCTTATCATTTTCATTAAAAAATAATAGCAGTCCTAATATATTAGAAGTGGTACCATTGCCATGTCAGTATGCATTTCCCACATGACTAATGATGTTAAACATCTCTCTCTGTGTTTGATGGTCATTGGTGTATCTTCTCTGGAAAATTATCTGTTTAGGCTCTTTTTTAAAGACTTTATTTATTTATTTTTGGAAGGGAAGGGAGAGAGAAAAAGAGGGACAGAAACATTAATGTGTGGTTGCCTCTTGTGTGCCCTCTACTGAGGACCCAGCCCACAATCCAGGCCTGTGCCCTGACTGGGAATCAAACCAGTGGCCCCCTGTTTTCCAGGCCATCACTCAATCCACTGAGCCACACCAGCCAGGGGATGTTTAGGTCATTTTCCCATTTTAATTAGCATATATTATTGTCCTTGAGTTGTAAGTTCTTGATGTATTATAGATAGTAATTATACCTATCAACTCTTACCAGGTATTTGACTCACAAATATTTTCTCCTATTCTGTAGGTTGTCTTTTACCTGTTTTGATAATGTCCTTGGATGTGTGTATTACTTTTACTTACTAGTATTTACACAGAAAAATATTATTTTCTGTTCTACCAGTTTCACCTAAAATTATATCTTGAATATATTTTTATGTTTGACATTATTATCAAAATAACATTATCATTTTGTTGCCTGCATGGTATTCTGTCATATTGGTAGTAATTCAGGGATTGTTGGCAAATAGTTAAGGTTCTCTTGGGAACAGAAACAAGTTAAGTACAGAGAACCATTCAACAAATAGGCTTTGAAAAAGGCAGGAACCAGGTGGCTCTGAGGATGACATGAGTTTGTGGACTTTGCCCAAACACTGCAGTAAAATTTCCTCCCCACTTCTGGTTTCTTTGTCTCCCATTTCAAACTCTCATACACCTGTATCTTGCTGGCTCAGATTGGGTCATCTGGGGTCAGCTTGGGTTGACCCCTGTAGGGGATGCCCAACTACATGGCCCAGATCCCCCTTTAGGGCTGAGGTACTCTTCCTCCTAGCTGTCGGCAACATGGGCTGCTGCCAGCGCCCTGGGACTTGCCTTTGCCTGAAGATGACTTTTCACCCAAAGTCTTGTCTCCTTTCCAAGGGCAGCTCACACGGAATGATGGCTGATACAGAAGAACTCTGAAAGTTCATTCTAGCTCCAGAACCTTTTGTGGGATGGCCTTAAGCCTTATTGTAACTGCATCATAGTTCACTTTTCCCTCTTTCCCAACCTGTTTACCTCACTTCCTCACAGCTGTTGATCCACCAGATACCTCCTGCAAACTACTATCTGACTGAGATCCACCTTCAAGGAACCCACACAGTTAAAATCTTTAATGCAGTTACCACTGGCCCAGGAATTGGGCCAACATCAGGGTATTTAAGACCAACACCTAAGGATTTCAAAGATGGAAAGAAGGGCTATGGTCTACTCCTGTGGACTATTAGACGATTTACCATTGTGCCCTTCCAGTAACAGGAAAGTTACAGCTTCTACTTCTATTATTGCATTTGAATAAATCCCTAAGAGTTAGATTCGCATCATTCCTATGTGTTTTTATGCTGATTTCCAGAAGGATTTTGCCAATTAACAAAGCCACCAGCAAGGAGTGAATGCAAGTCTGAATTCACTTAGTTCTTAATATACCTGTAACCCCCCCCCCCCAAAAAAAAGAGAGATGATAAGGACAATATCAGATGTGTCAGGAAATCTGCCAGGGAACTTAAGTAAATCCTATCAGGTCCCCTGGTTTTCTCTTTTATCTCTAATATGAGAAATGATTTATTAAAAATCTTCACTTATTTGAGCCATTACTGCGGAGAATGAACAGTGTATTTACTAACTTCTCCTGTACTAGACATATGACTAGGTTCTGTCCACTGGAATGTGAGTAATCAGTGTAGAAAATGTTTGTGTCTTTAAAGAAGGGGCATACTGTCCACTTCTCTTTTCCCTTTTCTTTTGGCTGGAATGAGATGATGGTGGTAAGCTCTACTGGACAATTAAACACAAAAACAACACAGTCGGGATGGAAGAGTCCCAAGATAGAAGGAGCTTGCATCTGTGATACTGTGGGGCCACAATACCAGCCCCAGACTCCTTGTACATTGCTTATTGCATGGGAGAAAAATAAAAATTTTTCTTGTTTAAACCAGTGATATCATGGATCTCTGTGTCAACATCTGGATATGTATGCTAACTGATACACAACGTTTCCCTTCTCATTCCAGCCTTACAGCAATCCTTTGGCAATAGTTATCTGTGTTATTTTAGATACTAAGAAATGGTGGATTGCAAACATTAAGGAATTCATCCCAGGCTCACCTAACAGGGAAGTCCAAATCAAATCCAGGGATCTGATTGGAAAGCCCATGTTCAGTTACCATTCTTTTCCTGAACAATTTGTAGTTTTTATGGGCACTTAATTTTCAAATCTCTACCTTGATGACTATTTGATAAGATTTTTTTACAGATTATAAATCACAGTTATCACATTGCTAACAATGTAGAAATAAACATAGGTATGCCTTTTTCTCAACATTTGTCTTTTTTACCTTTTCTGATTCAACTTTTTTCTTTTGTTTTATAATATTTTTTTTTTTTTTAGTTTTAAAGGGAGGGGAAGGGTGAGAGAAGGAGAGGAACATTAATGTGAGAGAGAAACTGATTGCTTTCTTATCTCATGCCCCCAGCCAGCGACCTGGCCCACAAGCCAGCCACGTGCCCTGACTGGGTATCAAACCAGGGAACCTTTATGTTTGCAGGATAATGCCCAATCCACTCAACCACATTGGTCTAGGCCGATTCAACTTTTTCTGACCTCTGAACCAAATAGCTATAAAAGCTATTTTGAGATGATCCTAAGTTTTAAAAATTATTTTGGTGCTACTAAATCTTTTGAGGCCAGGAAGTCTTTAGGAACATGATGACCTTTGAAAGGAACCATAATTATGGATAGGGTTTTCTATTATTGAGAAGATTTTGAGGGTAATAGAAGCCCAAATCAAACTAGTTTAAGCAAAAATGGAAAAAAATACATTGGCTTGGCTAACTGAATAAATCCAAGAGTATGTACCTCAGGCACAGTTGGATCTAGGATATCTAAATGATGCCCTATCTTGGCTGTTTAATCTTTTGCTGGCTTTTTTCCCCCCAGATAGGCTTATTCCTCTTGCAGGTAAGGACAAACACCAGGTTTTCCAGGCTCCCCTTGTTACCAGCTCCCTTACCACAATGAAAAGAAGATGTCTGTCTCTGTCTATCAGCTGTCTGTCTGATAAATCCAGCAAAATGTACATACAAATGGGGCTCTGCATAACCAGGCCTGGATCACAAACCCACTTTTGGGCTCAAAGATAGGCTCAGTCTCACCAAACTGAGCTTGGTGGGTGGACTGAGTTTGGACAGGAGTGGTTCCCTAAAGGGAAAAAGGATGTTTTAAACTGAAGAAAGAGGAGAAATGGATCCTGGGTAGTCAAAAAAAAGATGTCTATCATAGGTTTCACAGGTGGGAATAAGAATGGGGAGGGAGTTTTCGGGGGAAGCTACAGCCTGAATAAGACATGGAGGCAAGATAGCATAGGAAAGACAAGTTAGAAGCAAAACCAGGAAGACAGAAAAATTAAGCTGGAAATGTGTGGTGGAAAGCCCACTGTCAAGGTCAGGTGTTTATGCCCAGTGTCAAAGGCAGTTGGGAGACAAAGAAGCACCAAAAATCATCACATATTACAAATATAATACATCATCAACTGTAATTGAAAATCAGTTTCCTGCAGTTTCTGCAAGAGTCTGGTATGTAGTTGCATGCTTCATTTATAAGGCGTTTATTTTCAATTAAATTATATAAGCTTTCTTGACCTACTATTGGGAAGAGTTTCATTATGTTTGCTGAATGCATCCATCTCCCCCTGCTTATTAAATTTCATGTTGCTTATAACTTTCGGATTTGGCTAAAATGAGAAATACATATTAGTATGGTCAATCTCAAGTGAAGGACCAGGGAACTACCAGAGGTAAGTAAAAAGAATGCAACCAGCCATGATTCCTTAGACCTAATGGGCAATTTACAACCCACCGCTTTTTTATTATAATAATGATTAAAAAACATTTGGAGGAAATAACTTGATGAAGATTAATTTCTCTCTTCCATCCTCTCCTATTTTCTGTCTTCTCTAAAAACAAAAGTAAGAAAATGAATGACCAGAGCCCAGAATAATGGGCCATGAAGTTCCCGATGAAGGGTCAACCTGATTTGACCATAACTTAGTTTTAGTGGCCTCATTTTACTATAAGTTAAATAAGAAATGGCTTTGCAGGCAGTGAAATGCTACAGAGGAATTAAGTATCATCATCTCAATAACCACGTAAGACCCATGAGGTAGGGTTACTGTGGTTACCATTTTTCTGATGTGAGGCAGTGTAGCTTCATCATGGCTTGGTCTTCGGCTCCTGAATAAGTTCTAGGTTGTTCTTCCTTAATGCATGAGAGCCTTCATTGCCTTATTTGTAAAGCAGGATAAAAATATTTCTGTATATAATAGTGCTTTGGTGAGAATTAGATGAAATAAAAATGGATTAAAAATTATTTCAGTGCACAGGACCAATTCATTTCACTTTTCCCAGAACTCTCCTTGTTTTAGCTCCATAAATCCCATAGCCTAAGAACTTTGTCAGTCCCAGGCAAACTGGGATGGTTGGTCAGCCAAGAATCATGAACTCCGAGAAGTGTCTTAGAAAATACTGGCTCTTTATTTTAGAGGAGAACAGTGAAGATCGAAATACTCAGCATGGTATAGGGGGCCCAAACATTTTGTTAAAAGTCATTCATTATGATTATAGAATTAGACATCTTACGATTCATATGTGAGTCTTCTCAGTCCAAATCCTATCTTTTTCTATGATGTTTGTATTCATTCTTTCATTCAGTTCTTCATTCATTTGACCAATCCCTGACCTCATAGAACTTACAGAATAGGAGAGGACACAGACCTTTAATAGGTACGTTACTAATGATTTAAATTATCATTGTGCTAAGTGTACTGGTTGGCAATTGGTTGTGAGTGGTTTTCTAGGCATTTTCCAGAATCTACCCACTCTCAAGTGTTTCCACTTGTATTTTCTCATAATGTGGACTCCCCGGGGTTTCAGTATAGCCTTTGGTCATGGAGGAGGAGAAAGATAATCAGCCTGAAATGATCACATTTGGTCTGGCCTTGGGGTTCCTCTTTTTATAGTTTCATAGATTAGCAGACTCAAGGGGTACAGTGTCCTCATCTCAGTCACATGGATTAATCCCTAGTCAGCAGGCTCCTAATTAAAGGGGTCGCCCTCCCGGATCCATGCAGATGAACCAGGGCTGGTTTTGCTAGCCCAAGGTCACAAAATGCAAAAAGACTTGAGAGCCTTACATTTCAACCCATCTTCTCACCATCCACAGGAAAGGGAAAGGAGGCTTTCCAAATGTGTTCCCGTTACAGTGTTTCATGGTCTTTTATTTTCGTTTTGGTAGAACCAGGAAATACAGAACCAGTCACTAAGTCCAAAACGTAATAATCTTTTGGTATATTTATGACAGCGTCTCACAGGGAAAGAAGATATTTCATCTGGGAGCCAGGGCAGTCACTGGGGGACTGACTTCCCACAGCAGTACTGTGTTAATAAACTTTCCACCACAGAAAGCCCTATGCTGGGTTAAAGTGCAACTATTTGTACGCCACCCCCCTCACGCCCCCCCCCCCACCACATGGCAAATTGAACCAGGAAGACAGCCTGTAGCAAAATAGGATTAGATTTTATGAAAAGACATGGAAAGGGATTCAAAATCCTTCACTGTGTCTCCTGCAAAATTAAAAGAGCCAAAGAGCCAATGGCCATTTATTCAAAGAAGAACCTTACCCAGACTGCTTCCATTTAAAATGGTTACTTCTTGCCCTAGCCTGTGTAACTCACTTGGTTGGAGCATCATAGCACAAACCAAAAGGTGGCAGGTTTGATCCCTGGTCAGGGCACATGCCTGGACTGTGGGTTTTGTTTCCAGCCAATCGATGTTTCTCTCTTGCATCGGCATTTTCTCCTTCTCTCTCTCTCTCCCTTGCATCCCCACTATAAGCATGTCCTTGGGTAAGGACTAAAAAATCTACTTCTCTTTTACATTTAGGATTGGGTGGATGGTATTTAACAAAATCTTTACAAAGTTAAGTGTTTATTTTAGATACCTTTCAGTAAGTACTTTTAGGTGTTTTCATTTGGTAGGAAGTTCTATAATTAGGTCTTGAGAAGAAAATAGTGTTTATTCCTGGTCTAGGAACCATTGGGATAGGCAGTTCGGATATTGTCAAAGGAGAGTGGTTCCATGGCATCAAGTACCAGGAGGCTGCTTTAAAAGTACGACCTCACCATTGAGCAAAGGGTTGGTGTGATAGTGGTTCTACCCTTCTCTCAGTCAGATGGAAGCTCAGGAAGCTGCATTTGGAGGCCTGAGAGGTCAGGCAAGTCTGGGAAGGGACAGCATCCCTTGCTTATGTGACACCAAGCCAAGAGATCCAAGAGCCGACAAGCAGGGCAGAACTGAAAGTAACAGCAGACAGTTGTTACCAGAGGTGTGGGGAGTCAGGGATGAGGCCACAGAGTAGAAAACCAAGAAAGCAGGCAGAAGGGACTGTTTCAAGCAAAGAGTGAAAGGCAGAGTCTTGGAGAATTCTAAGTCATGGAAAAAGATACTTTTTATAAGTGGGAGTTGGGGGAGGAAGTGAGCTAAGAAACTGCTCAGTCATTGGAACCAAAGAATGAGAGCCAAAAATGCACCAGTGCTGGGCAATAAGGTGGTGGGTGTTTTGTTCATCCATCAGCCCTCCTCTAGGATGCCCTAGAGTATCTTTACTTTCCACCACAGATTTATGGTTAGTGAATAAAGAACTAACCTGCAGTGAGTCAAAATGCATGGATTATTCGCTTTTGGATTTGTGATGGCTTATCTCTTTCTGTTGTTTTGGAAACANGGAAGTGAGCTAAGAAACTGCTCAGTCATTGGAACCAAAGAATGAGAGCCAAAAATGTACCAGGGCTGGGCAATAAGGTGGTGGGTGTTTTGTTCATTCATCAGCCCTCCTCTAGGATGCCCTAGAGTATCTTTACTTTCCACCACAGATTTATGGTTAGTGAATAAAGAACTAACCTGCAGTGAGTCAAAATGCATGGATTATTCGCTTTTGGATTTGTGATGGCTTATCTCTTTCTGTTGTTTTGGAAACATCTTCAGCACAGGACATGATCAATCTGAAAAATAAGATACCAGCACTCAGTGACATGGAACCTGGAACAGATAAACCTCTCATGGCCTTGCACCCAAAGCCCACCGAGATAGCCTGCCCACCCACATGCCCACTGCTGACGGAACAGGCTGGACATCGGTCCTCACGTGGGGTGAGAAGTTTGGGACAGGGCAAATCCAAGGCAGCTGGATGATGACAGGCCCTCAAACTGGAAGGCCAGGCAGAGTCAAGCTGCAGTTGTGGTCTCGGTGACTCAGCAGAGGCTAGGCTGGAGTTGTGAAGGGGAAGAGGGGCCCTGAGGGGCAGCGAGGATGCTGGCTTGCAGTGAGATGGAGAGAATAGAGAAGATAGATGTCCAGAGAGATCCACCACTGAGAAAAACCCTGGAGCTTTTACCAAAACCTCAACCTTTCAAGGAATAGTCTATTCCCATGACATTTAAACTCCCCCAGTGTTCAAATAACAGATGGTGTGGCCCCAGGAGGAATGAAGGTCAGTACCTTGATTTGGACCTTCCAGTGGGTGAGTCACTTTTAGGCCCTGCGTGTCCTGGGGCTATCTTTTGTTCTTTAAACCTCCATATATTACAAAAGGTCATTGGAGTTAACATCTGCTCCCTGCCATAAACAAACAGACAAACCCCCTGACTGTATGCCTAATATGTATTCTTACAACTGAAAGGTGCCTATGGCTACCTGGTCATTATTTGCCTTTATTTTGACCATACTAAGTCTGACCTCATTTCTCAGATAATTATTATCATTCACAAATATTTCCTGAGTCTCTACTAGCATTCTTGGCACTATAGGGGGTATGAGGAAGCAAGAATATTAGCTCCAGCCTCCGGTACCCCATGGTATCAGGGAAGAAATAATCCCATAATAGGCAGAGAAAAGGAACTCCCTCAGGAGGCAAATGCAGCACATCCTGAGCAGCAAGTGGGTTTCCAAGCAGAAGGAAGTTCCTTTCACCTGGACTGGGCAGAATCCCACAGAGAAGGCGGGAGAGAATGAGGGAATTTCAGTGTTAGTGAAAAAAGGAGGAAAAGAGGTGTGACAACTGTATGCACAGAGAATGGGGAAAAAAAACAATGGACAACCAAGAGATGGTAACCGGGCCAAATCAGCTGAAGAAAAGGGTTCTTGGAGGGTGGAGTGGGGTGAATTGTTGCCACCAAAAAGATATATCTATGTCCTCTGGAACCTGTGAATTTGATCTTATTTGGAAAAGGGGTCTTTGCAAGTGGGTTGGCCCTAAATCTAACAAGTGTCCTTATAAAAGGCAGACAAGGAGAAAACACCCACATGTAGAGAGGTGATGGAGATGGCCATATGAAGATGAAGGCGGAGACTGGAGTGATGCAGCTACAAGCCCAGGACAGCTTGAAGAGGCCAGGATTCTCCCCTAGCACCTATAAAGGGAGCTCAGTCCTTCCAACACCTTGATTTCAGATTTCTTCCCTGCAGAACTTTAAGAGAATAAATTTCTGTTGTTTAAAGCCCCCCCCCCAATGTATATGGCAGCAGTATTTGTATTAGCAATTTCTTCTTTTTTCTTTTTCTTTTGAAATTGCAGTAAGTCTGTGTGTGTTTCTTAAAGATATTTAGTGCAAAAGTTGTGCCCTTGCTATTCTAAGATCTTGCCCAAGATTTGAAAACATGCCTAATGCAGATATATGTTCAGAGACTTCAAGTGAAAAAAATAAGTTAAGAAATATTTTTTTCCTTGGTGGAGGTGTAGGGTGGGGGTGTGTCAGAGAGGAGCTACATCTGTTTCTCTTACTTTCCTTTTTCTTTTATTTTTTAAAAGGAAGGTTCTTTGTTAATCAGACATTATAGCAAGCAAGAAAAAACCGAGAAATTTTGTCATTGCTAGTCTTGCTAAGTGGTATGGATTGAATTGAATCTCTCCCCGAATTCCCATGTTGAAGTCCTAACCCCCATTACCTTAGAATGTGACTGTGTTCTGAGATCTGGCCCACAAAGGGGTAATTAAGGTAAAGTGAGGTTTTATGTGGAGGCTCTAATCCAATATGGCTGATGTCCTTAGAAGAGGGGAAATTTGGACTTGGGCATGTGTCCGCGGAGGGAAGGCCGCATGAGGACACAGCAAGAAGGCAACAACCGGCAAGCTGAGGAAAGAGGCCTCAGAAGAAATCAACCCTGAAAACACCTTGATCTTGGACTTCCAGCCTGGTCCAGAACTGTGATATGATAAATTGCTCTTGTTTAAGCCACCCAGTCTGTGATACTTTGTTCTGGCAGCCAGAGGAATCTAATACACTAAGTCAGACGAGTATTTCTGCCAAAGGATGTTGCCAGTGGGGCATGGTAACGCCTGTCTGAGGAGAGGAACAGTGGCTTGCTTGAGGTTTTTAGTTATCTTTTAAAACTAAATGTAGTACTCAGTAAATTTAGTAAAGTTACTGGAGGGTAAAAGAAGGAATGTGAGAAGTATTTCAGTCACATTTGTTCATTTGAGTGCATTTTAATATGCTTAATAAAATTAAGCATAAATCAGGTGTGGCCTATAAGATGATTTTTAAATGAAAGAATATTAATATATTTTAAAAGGTTTTATTTCTTTACATGGCCCAACTTGGATTTCTTGTTTTTAACTTAAAATGACATGGCAAGTTTTTTTTCCTGACCTTTGTAAGTTGCTTAAAATGTCAGTGTTCAACCTCAGAGTAATTAAGAGAAATATGGTACAGCTGTAGAGAGAATAAAATACAGCTATTTAATGAGAATGTAACAACACCGTATCACAAGGCATTTTTAGTGTTAACTGAAAAAATAATTTTAAATCATTGTATGTATATTATTACTGCAATTATGCATAATTATATGCAGAGTATATATATTATAATTATACATATAGTCATTGCAGTTAGTTTTTTTTTAAGCCTAGCCATAGAAAATTTACTGAACTGCCCTGAAGAGTGATTACTTTTGGGGAATGGGGTTATGACCACACTTCTCCCATAGCCCCTGCTTATTTTCATTTTTGCCTACATTTTTAAAATAAGCACTATTACTTTTATGGTTAAAAGATTACCTGCCACCAGTATGAAAAGGTTTATGAGCTCATTATATATTAGTAATTAAATGAGCTAACTGCCAGGCGTAAACAACTGGCATAGTGCCTGGTCCAGACTATGAGCTCAGTCAAGGTAGTTGTCTTTCTCTACACACGTCAGACTAGTTTCCAGCCACACAACAGGATACAGGTGTCCCAGGGAATAGCTAATGATATTCCTTGTAGCTATTGGAGACACAAAACCAAGAGTCCACACAATTTAAAAATGTGGGTAGGAGGCGAAAGGAGAGGGAACATAGGTCTCAGAATTAGTAGAATTTAATCGTAGTGAATTAGTAGTGTACACTCTTCCATGGTAGAATTACATATTGTTTATTAAGAATTTATTAGTTGTATATTCTTGAGGAATTGCAAGTACCACGATGCCCCCATTCCCACAAAAGGGCATGGTCTTCCAGAAAGATGGGTGGGAAGATAAAGGGCAAGTTGCAAGTTAGAAAAGTACATGGCCTTGAAGTTTCCATTAAAAACATTCTGTGGGCACCATACAGTCTTCATGTAAAATACTGTTTTAGAAATTTTGGAGTAAGTGAAGTTTGTTTCTTTGGTCAGGTCGCCCTTGTGTGCCGATGCAGGAACACATCGGGTGAGCGTATCGAGGTGCCACAAATTTTTTGTTCAGCACATGTTGCTCATTTCAGTAGAGGGATCGAAATTGGGGCCAGAACTCCCAGAACTGTTTGTAATCTAGCCACTCAGCTTCCTGACCCTCTTCCTTCCCTAGGGAAAAAGTCCTTAGGCTACTTTTAGAACAGCTAAGGAACTTATGCAATATGGCACAGGAAACACTGTCGATTCAAAGAAAGGGGATTTTCAATATGATCTAGCCAAGTACAAATTTAGAAATTCTAGATTTTTCTGGAGATCTAGAACCCAACAACACTGAAAATAGATGACTGTGCAATTTGAAATCTTAGTTGTCTCTGCAGGTGGATGAGGACCTTCAATAATGACAGGGAATATTCAGGCTTAGCACCGTTCCTCACCTGATACAATTCCGTCGGGTTCTCAGTGGAGCAGAGATATGAGAAACTGGAGAGGAGCCTCTGAAAGACTGCCCGAGGCATGAGGGGATCATGAATCACTTGTATCCATAGGTTCTGAGCTGAGTAGTTCCTTTGCAACTGAATAAAGTATTTTATTTTCTAGTTTAGTGTGTGTCAACCTGAAACTTTAGGCCTGGGCCCAGTTACAAATATACCCCACCAGGAATTGGCCTTGGTAACAAATTCCTAACTGTAGTCCCATTTGTACTGAGGTCTAGCTGCAAGTGACAACTGCAGTAGGAACACATCGGAACAATGTGAGCTTTCATAGCTTTGCTATGAAGCTTTGCTATTTAAGATTCTTTCTCTCAGACTAAATAAGCAAAACTGCTCCCAGACATCCATCATGAGTATCGCAGAATGACTTACATATCATGTAACCTACAGTGGGGTGGTTGAATCCCTTCAGGCTTCCTGACTTTAGTTAGCTGCATCTGCTAATGTTGGAAGTATGTTTTGAAGGCAATGTATCATTTGCCCAGGAATATGGAAGGCCAGGTGGCAGGATATTCTCTGAGAGAATATTAAGTGGCAGAAGGCTCTCTTAGAATTCTTAATTGTTTCTAGGCATCATGCTTCTTTTTTCTTGATAGTGTACTCTTTTGGGTAAAATTTTGTTATTTTATTCAAACCAGAGAAAATAAGGTGAATACTTGCAGGATGTTTTCTGAAACAAAGATGAAAGCTTTTTGAAAAATGGTAAATATAATTTTGAATTTCTTTGATGGTGTGGTGGTTTATTTTGCTGACACATTATGTTTTATCGGGGAAGGCATAATATTTACTGTTAGCATTCAGCAATGTGTTTCCTATGGTAAAGGACAAATTTTAAAGACTAGAATGATATCCTTTGCTCAGAATGTGGAAACTTAAGTATACATCAGGAAGACTTGAAGAGTGAATGTTGATCTTTACTATCAGTAAGATAATAAAATATATACAAAAAATCTTAGAATGCTGCCTATAACATTATAATTGCTGAATAAATTTAATTGTTATTTTGATGATTGAATTGTAGACTCAGGAAGTCACCTTCTTATTTGACATCTCTTGGCTATCTCCCAGGTACCTCAAACTTGACAAATTCAGAGATGAATTATTTATTTCTTCCTTGTTGAATCTGGCTCCTCCCACAGTTTCCCTCCTCTTAATAATGCCACTCCAAAAATTTTAAGCCAGAAATCTGGGACTTGACACCTGATGCCTCTCTTTCTCCTAACACTCTATATTCATCTATCACTAAGTCTCATTCATTCTGCACTATTGCTAAACTTCTATCCCAGGGTTTTCAACCCCTGTACTGTTGACACTTTGGGACAGATAATTCTTTGATGTGGGGAGCTGTCCTGTGCATGTAGGATTATTAGCAGTACCCCCATTTTCTACCCAGTGGATGCCAGCGGGACCCCTCATTGGTAACAACCAAAAATATTTCTAGACATTGTCGAATGCCCCCTGGCCAGGGATCTCCCCCAGTTGAGAACCACTGATTGAGACCAAGTGACTGTCAACTCCTATTTTAATTCCTGCAAAGCCTCTTTAGTGGTCTCTCCACGTAAGAATAAGACCTTTCCTCAGTGCTATTTTTTTTTTTAGATTTTATTTATTTATTTATTTATTTATTTATAGAGGGGAAGGAGAGAGGGAGAGAGACATCAATGTATGGTTGCCTTTTGTGCATCCCCTGCTGGTAGTTAGCCTGCAAGGAACCGGTTTGCAACCCAGGCATGTGCCCTGACTGGGAATCGAACCGCGATCCTCTGGTTCGCAGGCCCGTGCTCAATCCACTGAGGTACGCCAGCCAGGGCTTCCTCAGTGCTATTAAAGCCTTTCTCCACAGAGCATTCAGAGAAGTCTTTGCAACCCAAGAACCTCATCAGTTCACATCCCAGCCTAAACCCTCTACCCACTTTCATTCACACTTAAACAGTACTCTAAACATGTCCTGGTCTTCTCTCCAACCTAATCTTGAGCATCTCTCTATGCTCCAGCCTCAGTGGATTCTTCCTCAACATACCATGCATCTGTGCACCTCACACCTTCACATGAGCCGTTCCCTCCTTGGAGAGCCCTGCAGCTGACTTAATGCTCATCCACATAGTGGCCCCCATCACAGGTTTTCTCCTTCAGTGCTTTCATCACAATTTGTAATTGCATACTTTTTATCTTATTTTTGCATCATACTAGACTATAATTTTCTTGAAGGCAGGAGAAGTTCTGTTTTATTCCATAGCAATACTAGCAGCCATCACAGTGTCTTGCACATAATAGGTTGGAAGTTGCTTTCCCCATTCTTCACACTAGGGGGTGCCAAATAAAATAAATATAATTTTCAAAGTATTCAGAAGTTTGGATGTGCCTTTCCCATGATGCCATTTAAACTTTGTTGCTCAACAAATTGTTCTCACTTCGGAGTAGTTTTTAAGTTCAAAGTCTTGTGCTAATTATTGTTTTTATAATTTAAATTGTTTTATCATTTGTATCATTACAGTTGTTCCAATATTTTCTCCTTTGCCCCCTTGCACCAGCCCCCCCACACCCTCAGGCAGTCCTCACACCATTATCTATGTTCATGGGTCATACATATATATTCTTTGGCTACTGAATTCCCTCTGCTGTACTTTGTATCTCTATGACTATTCTGTAACAACCATTTCTACTTCTTCATCCATTCACCTTTTCATCCAGCCCCCTGACCCCACCTCCCATTTGGAAACCATTAAAACAGTCTCTGTATGTATGGTTCTGTTTCTGTCCTGCTTGTTCATTGATTTTGTTTTTTAGATTTAATAATTATAGATGTGTATTGTCATTTCATTTTTCATATTTTTATTTTCTCCTTAAAGAAGACCCTTTAACATTTTATATAATATTGGTTTGCTGGTGATGAACTCTTTTTTGTATGTATTTTTAAAAATATACTTTATTGATTATGCTGTTACACTTGTCCTATTTTCCCCCCTTTAGTCTCCTCCACCCTGCACACCTCCCAACAACATTTCCCCTCCCCCTTAGTTCATGTCCATGGGTCATGCATATAAGTTCTTTGGCTTCTACATTTTATATACTATTCTTAACCTCCCCCTATTTTCTCCCTACCATTTATGCTTCTTATTCCCTGTACCATTCTTCCCCCTGCCCCTTCCTGCTGATAACCCTCCATGTGATCTCCATTTCTGTGATTCCGTTCCTGTTCTAATTGTTTGCTTAGGTTTTTTAAAATTTTTTTTTAGGTTTGGTTGTTAATAGCTGTGAGTTTGTTGTTGTTTTATGGTTCATAGTTTTGTTCTTTTTCTTAGATAAGTCCCTTTCACATTTCATATAATAAGGGCTGGGTGATGATGAACTCCTTTAACTTGACCTTATCTGGGAAGCACTTTATCTGTTCTTGTATTATAAATGATAGCTTTGCTGGATAGAGCAATCTTGGATGTAGGTCCTTGCCTTTCATTGTCCTACATGAAATACCTGGAATACTTCTTTTCAGCCCCTTCTTGCCTGTAGAGTTTATTTTGAGGAATCAGCTGATAGTCTTATGGGAACTCTTTGTAGGTAACTGTCTCCTTTTCTGTTGCTGCTTTTAAAATTTTCTCCTTATCTTTAATCTTGTGTAGTGTAATTATGATGTGCCTTGGTGTGTGCTTCCTCGGGTGGAACTTATTTCTAAGTCTTTAGGCTTCCTGGACTTTCTGGAAGTCTATTTCCTTTGCCAGATTGTGGCAGTTTTCCTTCATTATTTGTTCAAATAAGTTTTCAACTTCTCGCGTTCTCCTTCTGGCACCCCTATGATTCGAATGTTGGAACATTTAAGGTTGTCCCTGAGGTTCCTAAGCCTCTCCTCACTTTTTTGAATTCTTGTTTCTTCATTCTGTTCATTCTGTTGAGTGTTTATTTCTTCCTTCTGGTCCAAACCATTGAGTTGAGTCCTGGTTTCCTTCCCATCGTTGTCGGTTCCCTGTACATTTTCTTTTATTTCACTTTTCATAACCTTCACTTTTTCCTCTATTTTGCAACCATACTCAACCATTTCTGTGGGCAGGTTGATTACCAATGTTTTGAAGTCTGTACCTGATAGGTTGGCTATCTCTTCATCACTTAGTTCTATTTTGGGGGGAGCTTTGATCTGTTCTTTAATTTGGGCCACTTTTTTTTTTTTGGTCTCAGTGTACCTGTTACTAGTAAGAGTTGGAGCCTTAGGAATTTGCCAGGGCAAGGCAGCTCAAGTCACTGTGTTGTAGTGCTGTGTATGGGTGAGGGGTGTGAGAGGGAACAATGCTGCTTGTTCAGCTCTCTGCTAGCTTTCAGCCACTTCTGCTGCTACCCACAAGCAAATTGGGCCTTTCTGGTGCTGATTCCTGGGTGGGTGGGTTTGTGTATGTTCTAGGATCCCATGGGTCTCTCCAACGAACTCTCCTGTGAGGCTGGGAATTTCTCTCACCACCTCAACCCTCACAGATTTTTTCAGATAGAAGTTTTGAGGCTTTATTTACCCACACTGGAACCCTGGGTTGGGGAGCAAGACAGAGTGGTCTGTCTTGCTCCCCAATTTTCTTCCCAGTTTACATGCAAATGTGGGACCACCATCTTGCCAGCTGCCACTTTGCCAGGTCTACCAGCCACCATGTTGCTGTGAGCCCTTTCCACCCAGCTGCCCATCTCCACTGCTCCTACCAGTCTGGATGAATGTACTTTCTTTAACTCCTTGGTTTTTGGACTTCCATACAGTTTGATTTTCTGTCAGTTGGTTGCTTTTCATTTTTAAATTTAAATTTGTTGTTGTCCTTTTTGTTGTGTGAGGAGGCACAGTGTGCCTGCCTATGCCTCCATCTTGGCTGGAAGTCTCTGGTCTCAACGTCTTGTACTAATTGAATGAGATATGCCTACAACATGACTAGCACAATAGCATAAGACAATTAGCACCATATGTTCTCAGTAAGTGCTAATTATTACTTTAATATATTGTATAAAAATTCAATTTTTATCAGCCTTCCCACCAAAATGATTAGGGGAAATAGCTTAAAGCAGAGAAATGTTAATTAGTAATTTATATTTCCCTTAAATGATTCCATTTCCATGTGCCTAGGGTTTTCATGATTTGCATTGCACATATAACTTCTAACCCTTAACAAAATGTGATTATGTTTAAAATAAAAAATAGCTAAAATTTGAACAATGAGGTGTTCAATAAAAAGATTGACTTTATTTTAAGCCAATCGTTGATGTTCTAATTTTTAAATAAAAATATCCTATGATGAAATACATGTATGGTAATTCAGTCTTGACTTCATTTGAAATTTATTAGGGTTTTTGAAAATACTATTGCAGAGTGAAGATTTTATGACACATTTCACTAAATTGGAATAGCTGTAGGTTAAGTGTATTCCTTTGCCAAAACAGAAGCCAAGTCAGATAGAGTAGTGTGAAAAGCTAACTCTGATTCTTCTCAGCATATTTTGGGTTGCATGCTAGTCACAGTCTTCATTTCATGCTGAAATCCTACCATCTAAGGGCATTAAAACTTTTAGATAGAGAAAGTATGTTACAAAGTAGTGTCTTTTTCACATTGCAAAGACTATGTAGTTGGAAAGTGGACTTGTAACTTCACTGTTTCGTGCTCTCTCTTCAGATTTTCAGATTGCCTTGATTTCTTTGTGTTCTTTATGCCATTTTTAGATTTGTGCCTGTTAGATCATTATTATGAAATGGATTAGTTATTCTTAATCCCAGAAAGGCATGTCACCTCCTTCCCAGGCCATCGCCCAAGGAGCCATTGTGATCAGAGTTAAATATCCTGAAGGAAAAGTCACTGAGGATAAAAAAAAGAGAATCCAAATAACAAAAATATTTCTTGCAGACAGTTTTATTTTAGAGCTAAAGAAAATAACTCAGGGCTTAGTGTGGGATTTCATTTTAACTGTGTGTCAGTCTAGTTAGCTCAGTTGGTTATGCAGTTCTAGCGAGGCCGTGATATCCAAGCTGGGTCCACATGTTGTTCACAGGTGAATTTGGTCTAGGGATTCTGGAAGAATAATTTTAAGTTTGTCTATAAAAGTAGAACACAATTCAAAGGACTTTGTCCTGTAATGATAGAGTTCTGTTATTTTGCTTGCTGGTATATGCATAAAATTGGCCTTACAATAGTATCATGGGTGAAGGTAGGAATTAGGAGAGAGAGAGAGAAAGAATCACGGAGCTCACCAAGAGCACGCTCATGCAAACCTCAGAGCAACGAGGCTGCCAGCTTCTGCTCTGTGCTAACCTCATGTTCAAAGTTTGGATTATCTTTTTCTAACAAAAATGTCAGTATGGGAAAGTCGAAAACTCTTTTGAGGGAAAACTTCACAGTGACCCCATTTCTTGTGACCTAACATCTCCCTGTTCTCTTACAACTGATACCCTTTAAAGATCACAGTATGAAACAAACTCTGTTCAACTCCTATAAAGAGTACACCCTGCTCAGTATATGCCCATGTACAAACGAAAGCTGCCTCTTAGACATCTGACACCTGGAAATACAGTGGAGATAAATCCTGCCTTTCTCTAAGGAACACCAGAAAGACACTGAGAAGAGATGTGCCTAATAATGACCATAGCTAACATTATTGAGCATTTCTCCACTCTATCCAGGTATCATCAATCAATTATTTTAGGTGTTTTATACATAAAATATTTGTATATACATAAAATATTTGTGTATATATAAAATATTTGTATATACATAACATATTTGTGTATATATAAAATATTTGTATAAATATAATACAGTTATATTACAGTTATAAATATAATACAGTTATATTAATATTTGTGAGTTTACCTATTATTTTTTAGTTTTGTATGTGGGATCCTAAGAACAATAATGGTATTGTATACATGCAGCCGCTACAGTTCTTTATACATAATAACTAATCACCAGATGATACTTACTACTAGAGGAATAGACTTACTGTAATTTCTAGTTTATGAGCTCCACAGACAATGTCTGCCTTGATTATTGCTGTATTTAGAGCACCCAGTACAGTGTAAAGAATGTAATAGAGACTCATTATGATAGTTGAGCAACACTGAATTAGAACTAAGGCTCACTTTTTTCACTATGTCCTACATTTTGGATGTCCTACATGCTAGATGGGCAGCTAGCATGCAGTCAAATATATTTTAGAAATTTTACAGTGGCTTTTGGTTGAAAAGGTGGAGATTTGAGTACTGCTGCTTAGCTCCCTGGTAATGGATTTGCACTGACCCATCCATGCAGTTCCACTCTGTAACTTGAAAGGGGGCTGTCCATGGAATAGGGCTGATCATAGCAATAACATCTTAGAGCTTGAATAAAGAGAACTGACTCCTACATGGATCAAAACCATGACCTTCACCTCTTTAGTTATTGCTATGATCAAAAAAAAGCAATCTGCCCTGGCTGGTGTAGCTCAGTGGATTGAGCATGGGCCTGTGAAGCAAAGGGTCACTGGTTCGATTCCCAGGCAGGCACATACCTGGGTTGCAGGCCAGGTCCCCAGTAGGAGACACATGAGAGGAAACCATACATTGAAGTTTCGCTCCCACTTTTTCTCCTTCCCTTCCCCTCTCTCTAAAAAGAAATAAATAAAATATTATCTAATAAAAACAAATGGGTAAGTTAGGAACAAGTGAATACCATCTGGTCAGAAACTGTGTATTACAATGCTGGATGCATCCAAAGATTGCTTCCTAGCACCCCATTAAATTAAGTTGTATTTTCTAAAGTGAGGTCTGAGCTACTGGGTGGCATGTAGGGCCACTTTGTGAAGAAAAGTGTTTTTATTGCTGTGAAGCTAGTCTAGAAAATCCATGGGCCAAGCCCAAAACAAAACAGAAATGCATCCTTTTATAAGACCTTGAAGGAAGAAGTTTTAGGATAAAATGATTTCGAGTAACAAAGTAGATAATAAAAAAAGATTTAAAAAATGAGCCTGTTACATTTAGGAATGTCAGTTAGCAACCTGGTACAGTGGAATGACTCAGAACTGGCCCTTGGAAGATTTTGATGTGAATACAAGCTCAGCTATTCCTTGTGTTGGCCTTGAACAAATGAAAACTTTTCTGAAGGTCAGTTTCCCCTTCTGTAAATTAAGGATTAATTTCTTAGCTTAACAACAATGGGGTCACGAGGGCTATTGGACCAAGGATCAAATCCATGAAAAATTTCAAATGTAGATGTTTGACAGAATTATCAAATGAGGTTTTACTCAGTAGTCCTTAGATACATTGACAAAATGGAAAGAAGTTAATTATTTTGCTTTAAACCTATGTTCCAGTGCTAGACCATATAATACACCATATTAATTTATGGTATATTATAAATTAATGTATTTTTGTAATTCGTAATTATCTTGGTTTAGCACAAGTGTGCTGTGTTGGATCTTCCATTCTAAAGGCATTCGCCTGGTTAATGCAGACATTTCAGATGCAGCGTAACTCTTTGGGCTGAGACAGTCCTTCCCTGATTTAGAAGCAGTGCAGCAGGAAGGCTTGGCCAAGGTATTTCCTTTGTAGCTTCCCTAGTCCAAAAAGTTGTGCTGAATTCTACATTTAAAAATGGTTAAGATGATATAATTTTTTATGTTTTAGCATAATTAAAAATACTTAAAAATTTAAAAGATAATTATTATTTCTCATTTTAATCAATCGATTGCCCAATGTACACCCAATGAAATAATTAAAATCTGTGGTACCAATTTGGAATTTTAGATGAAAAAAGTGGAGCATTGTGATTTCCTTTCCTTCTACAAATAGTTATTATTCACCCACTTACTGCTGACACTCATTTGAAAAAGTTGGAAGTAGGAGGAGTACAAAGTTTCAGTGCTCATAGATCTTACATTCTAATGAGGTTGGGACAATAAACAAGAACACAAAGGTGGAGATAAATGCTACGAAGAAAAATAAGGAATGATTACACAGAGCAGGGGTGGATGGGTAGTGCTTAGGGACCAAAGGAAGCCTTCCTGGAAGAAGGAACATTTGAGTAGAGGGACTTGAAAGAGACAAAGAGCTGGTTCTAGGTAAAGAAGATAACAGTAGCAAAAGGCCCCAAGGCTGGAATGTGCTCAGCTTGTCCGGGAGGACTGTAGGCAGTCCTTGTAGCAGAGGATGAAGAGTGAGGGAAGAAATAGTCAGAGATGGGGTGGAGGTACAGCTAGGAATCAGAATTAGTTAGGGCCTTTCAGGCCATTTTATAATGAAGTGACTGAGGCTTAAGGAAAATAAGTAAGTGAAGCCATGTTACAAACCTGACCCTATCTCCTCCTCTTCTTCTCCTCCTCCTTTTTTTTTTTTTGCTTTTCCTGCCGAAAACTGAAGTTCAAGATGTTAACTATATTGTATGTTAACGATATTTTATTATCTCCCTAAAATTGTGACTCTACCTGTATGCTTTCAAGGAAACACAAAAAGAGAGGGAGGCTGAGAATGAAGAACATTCTCTTGTAATTCAGAACACAGGCATTATAGTAGTCATTCTGGAGTTGTTTTTAAGTTAAGTACAAGGAAAGTGTGATAAGGGTTGTAATGTGCACAATTAGGAAAATTTAAATTCTCTATCCACATATGTTTAGGTGCTATGCTTACTAGATGCATGGAATTATAATGCTTTCCATGAAATGATTTTTAATTTTGCATAGCAGATTTCTAGCTAGTCACCTTCTGACTTTCAGGTATGCTCTATATATCTTTCTGATAGGTACTCATTGTTTTGTTTTTGAAACCAAGATTTTTCAGATTATTATAGCATTCATTTCTACTTAGGGGCATTAAGTTGCTTCTTTTTTTCCCCCAGAATTTTAAACATGCTTCATTTTCTAACCACACTAATCAAATTTCAGTCTTAAAAGAGGCAGAGCCAGAATACAGTTACTCTAACTGGAAATTGTTCTGCAGTTCTGTAGTTATTTAGAGAAGCTTCTCCATCTGTGAAGGCAGATATTTCTACTTGATGCACTGCCCCAGATTGTTGTTTGGTGAACTGAGAAAGAGAAAGTTTTATAAGTAAAAAGAATCTATACAAATGCTGGGTCTAGTTATTTCTGATGTGTACTCAGTGGAAGAAGTCCCCAGATCTAAAAATCCCTGTAACTCCCCGAGGTACTGGAACCATGGTCTTCAAACACCGCAGCAAGACAGCCTTCTCTTTCTCTGACTTCCACACCACTGCCAGAGCAATCTTTCCAAACCAAACCTTGATCCTGAAACTTCTATTCTGGAATCTCTTCATTGACTCTTCAGGCCTCAAAGGAGAGTCAATGCAAGCTCTCTTTTAGTATGGCTGCAAGGCCTCTTTGCTGTCTTTGCTGTTTCTTGCGTCTCCTTACCATGCACAATCCAGCCATGCCTAATGAACGAATGTAGGCCTTTCATAGCTCATTTCCTTTGCTGGGACTGCTGTTACTCACTTAGTCAATACTCGAAACTACTGGACCAATACACAAGACCACCTCACTAACTCCATGCTTCTGCCTCCGGGTTACCTCATTCCTACTGATGCTGAGAGAGCTCCAGCCCATTGATGCTAATGAACAAAGTAATTCCTGTTGAACAAATGTCTGTTTTCGCAGCAATGTTATTTTTAAAAGTGATGTTTTTAAAACATTACTGCCATATGAGTTTGGAGTGTATTATACATCTTAATTCCTCAGGCCCAGCAAATATCTCAGGTTGAGTTTTTTTTTTTTAGTTTTTGCTAATATTTGTTTGGATGTTCCCAGCACATACCAAGAATTGTTTACTACTGCGCGAGCCACACAATGACTTCTTGAAATGAAGTGTTTCCTCTGGGTAACTCCCTAAAGTATGCTACAGGCATATAAGTAAAGTTATTTTTACTTAAAAATAGAATTTAGGAAATATAGCTGTACTATTCAATAAGCCAATGTGTATTTATCACACATGGAAAGCCCTAGGTTGGACATTCATTCTTATCTGACTTCTGTGTATTAGGGTTTCCAGATTCTTTTCTTTCTAGCCAGTGCTTCCATAGCTTATGCTTCCAGTAGGGTTTATGTTCATTCTGCCCTTCCAGGATAGTTTAAAGGGACTGATGACAGGACACGGGGGAAGCCCTTTGGGAAGTAAAAACCCCTCTACACATAGGAGGCCTCCTGATCACTATTATCACTGGTTGTGCTTTATTCTTCTGCCTGTTGAGCTGCTTCTAGTTGTCATAAAACTAAGGAATTGACTTCTTATCAGTCTACTCACTGCTCGGCACTTCCTAGCTTCCTTGCAATTTTCCTGGGACAGGAAGGAACCCACTAATAAAGTTTGCTCTCTGAAAACCCTGTGTCCTCACTGCATGCCCTGCTAGTTCAGGGCAAAAGAGTGGGCATCAGCATAGATAAAACTCAAGACTCTTGTTTCATGCAGGGTTGGATTCAAATCCCCAGATGCTACATATCAGTGGATGGTGATGAGCATGTTACTCAACCTCCATGCACTTTGGTGTTATCTATAATGTGGCGCTATTAAGAGTATCCTTCTCACCCTCCTTTGTATCAAAAGAGGTAACATAGGGAAAGATGAGTATCAAATAAAAAGTAGGTACTTAGATGCAATGTACATGGTGTTGGGAAATTTCAGGTGTGGTGATCTTCAAATCAACCCCCTCTCTTGTACTAAAAAAAATAGTTTAAGATACAAACAAGAAAAAAGAGTGTGGTTGGTCTAGATAGCTCTGTTTCCCAGTGAATTTATTATTTTTAATAGAAACCTTCATATACATTGATACCTTAACTTAAGTATTTGTCAATATTCACCCTTCTGGTGGGGACACATGAGGATATTAGGACACCACGTTCATATAGGTGTCCTGGTCTGGAATATTGTGTCCTCCTGTAGTCGCCCTAATTGCTACCAAGCGCCGTGCATCCTTCTGAATGGCCACCAAGTGCCTGCCTCGTGATTGACAGCCTACATTTCTAGTCATGAAAAAAGACTGCTCTCCAATAATAATAGTTTAAGAATAATTATTATGATACAACTATGCTTTACTGGTGGCTACTGAATACCAGACCTTGTGCTTGATTTGGATGAATTGTCTCATTTAATTGTGTAGAAGGTACTGAGATGGGCCCTTATATGGTATTATAGTTGGGGAAACCAGGGCAATGAAAGATGAAGGAAATTACCCATGCTCACACTCCCAGGGTAAAGCAAAGCACATGTTTAAAACCAAGTTGTCTAATGCCAAAGTCTATGCTCAACCAATATCCTATATCTGGTTTCTCATTCCTTTTTTTTCATATTTTTTCTTGCAAGTTGGAGAACCTCAAGAGATAATCTAATGAGAGGACCTCACATTCCTTTAGCATAGAGTACATACTGGGATTTTTGTTGCTGTTTTCATTGTACTTCTCCATTTATATTTCTAAAAGTTTTGGGATGGGAGGAAGGAAGCTTACAGTGTAAATAACAGAGGAGGAAACAGAGGCCCTGAGAGTGTCTGAGAGGCTGGACAACCTAAAGTCAGATAGCTACAAGGAGGTCTCTAGTTCCACACCAAAACACATTCTATTTACAGCCAAAGATATCCCTAGGCATCTAGTAATTGCAAGGCCTTGAAAAGATATGTGGACTGTGCAAAGACATACTGCAGAGACTTGATGCTCTCTGACTAGGGAACATACAGCCACAAGCTATTTTCATTGTGTTGATTCAACAAACACTAGAATGAAAATATTTTCTTCTGAAAGAAAAATAGCATTTCCAGCCAGAGGCCAGGCTTGTAAATCATGGCACCCTTTTAAACTTCTCCAAAGTCTACATGGCTCCCTTGGTGGTTTTCAGGTAGGAAATATCCCCAATGTTGACATCCTACTTACTGCATGAAAGAAGACAACAGTGATAAAAAGGGACTTTTCCAAGAGTGATTCCAAGTTGCTGTTGAAATGTTTTCAGGTTCTGAAACAGTCATTAGTGGGGTAATTGTAGCTTTGCCATTATTCCTGAATTGGCTGAGATTGGTTTGGATGAATTGTCTCATTTAATTGTGTAGAAGGTACTGAGATGGGTCCTTATATTGTATTATAGTTGGGGAAACCAGGGCAATGGTTTGTGTGCTCATGATCCATGACCCACACAACTGTGTGCTCATGACCTCACACTGCCTCACCTCGGATCTGACAGAATCCTTTTGTATGATTGTGGGGACTTGTTGAGCGTTCTGAGCATATGTTCAGTCCTGGGCACCCTCAGCATCCCTGAATGATTTGGAGTAAGCCACAAGGATGGAGAATTAAGGAGTTAACACTTAAAAGAGAACAGAAGGTATCAGAGCAAATGGAATGTGTTTTGTAGTGCATGAGACAGAAGTTGTGTTCTCAATTTTTCTCTAGGTTATAGGCTATTATCAGTGGAAGGTTTTATATAGACAGATTTCTCTCTTGAAAGAGAAAAGAAAAACATCCTCCCCGACCCCACTTTTTTTTAAGGCCACAGTTGAAGTTATGCTCACCTTCCAACACCAAATGATGTGTTTCCAATTGGCTGAACTCATGTCTGTGTACTTCCTTGATGACAGTCCTCCTTCCTGTCAGGGACAGGCTCCTGGGATCAGGCATGCAGCAGGCTCCAGCCCAGTCTGTCAACTCAGAAGTCAGAAGCTACCTTGTCCTCCAGACATGTGGCATGGTGCTCAGATTTCCAAACTGGGACATGACTGGAAAGCCAGAACAAGCCTCCACACACTGTGGCTGAACTCAGGTGTTCTCTGCCTCTCTACACTGTTACTTGACAGTCCTTCTACAGTAATAGTCTGAATCACTGGAAGCTCCTTGGCCAATACTGGAGCTCTGTGCATGGCTTGTCCAATCACTAGAGCTTTGTGCATGGCTTGGCCAAGCACCAGAGCTCATGTGCAGAGGAAGTGGTGCTAGCTAAGGTGCGTTGTCATCACTGAGAGCATTGCCTGGTGCTTCCCAGACTTTAATCTCAAGTAACTTCTTACAACCACTTCCCAGGATATAAAAGCTCCTATTATTCCTATTTTACCCATAAGGAAACTAAGGTTTAGAGAAAGGAAGACATTTCTCTAAGGTTACTCAGTGTCTTCTTAGTTTGTGTTCTGACTTGAAGCAGAATGTGTGATAAGGATTTGAGTGAAAGTGGCTTATTTGGAATGTTCAGGAAATACCAGTAAAGTCATAGGAAAAATAGACAGGGAAGGTATGGCTGCCCATAAAGAGTGTGATATCAAGCCAGCAGGAGACCAGAGCCTTACCCTGCAGGGAAACCCCCGAAAACAGTGCACAATGTATGCCTCAGTTATCCCTTCCAGAGGTTGAGGGAACTGGACTTTTTTTTAATGCCAACTTCTATTGATCATTAATTAAGAGTGGGTGGGGTGCAGATGGAGTGTTAATTTCCTAGCTTGGGCAGAGACCTTGCCAAGGCTTTGGAGAAAGCCTCAGGCAGAGAGATCCAGATACCAGTAGTTGGAAGCCAGTCAGCCTTCACTGAAGTGGCGAGCCCCAAATAATATGAGCTGGGAATAAAGTGTCAGCCACATACATTAAATAATATGAGCTGGGAATAAAGTGTCAGCCACATACATTAAATGGCAGAGCCAGGGCTGCCACTTTTAATTACCTCCTGCTGAATAAACTACCCCAAAAGTTAGCAGTCTGTGGCTCTGCCGTCTGGGCTGACTTTAGCTGAACAGTTCCACTCGTCTCACCTGGGGTCACTCATGTGGTTGTACTGGTCTGGTAGTTTAACTGGGAGCTGCTTGTCCTACGGAGAACTTACCCACCAGCAGCAAGACCAGGATTCAGCAAACTTTTGTGTAAAGCAACAGATAATAAGTATTTTTGGTTGTGTGGGGCACTCAGTCTCATACAACTATTCAACACTGCTGTTATAATGTGAAGGCAGTATAGATAATGCATAAACAAATGGGTGTGGCTGTTTGTCAATAAACCTCGTTTTACAAAAGCACGTAGTAGGGTGGGTTTGGCTCATGAGCAGACTCTACCAGTCCCTGAGCTCGACCGAACTCCATCACATTGGGCTGTATGTTTTGAGAGAGTTAAGGCAGAAGCTACAAAGCCTCTTGAGACCTAATTCTGGAAGTCACACAGTGTCCCTTCTGTTGCATTCTATTGCTCAAAGCAAGTCACCAGTCCAGCCCAGATCAAAGGTAGGGCAATAGACTTCTCCTTCTGATGGAAGGTTTTTCAGGGTCATTTTACAAAGTGATGTGCAGTCAAAGATGAAAGAAATGTTTGTGTCCATCTTTGCCAGTAGTTTACCCTTCAATTCCAGAGTCTTCTATACTTGACCACACTCTCCTTCCTCTCTATACTGTCTCATGTGTCTGGTTGGGGAAGAAGGTCAGGAGGCTAGGCAGATCCTGAGAGCTTTGTATCATATTCAGTCCAAAACTGGAGCAAGGTCTTTGCTGCCCCAGAGTATGAACTTTGTGTCTTTGGTATACTAGATCTCAACCTTAGAAATGGAGTTTCAGATTCCTAGCAGGATTTCTAGTCCACTCAGTTACCCCTTGCATGAAGGAATTGCTTCTACAAACTTCCCAGCAAATGACCATTGAATTTCTTTTGGATGACCCTTTGAGACAGGAAGCTCACTACTCCAGCCCTTTTTCCTTCAGCCATGTGTATGTCTCATCCATTCCTCCATTCATCAAATCATTCGGCCAAGTGTTTGTTGAGTGCCTCCTGTGTACCAGGCCATGAGTTAAATGATGTGCCAATAAATCTGGTAGCTTCCCTAATGGAGCTTAAGGTCAGTTCATCTTCAGCATGGCACCTGTCTTCAATTTGCTTCTTGGTCACACAATTCTTTTCTTACTCTTTATGGTCTTCGTTCTCTTACATCTAGAATAGTTATTCTTAACTCTGATAATCTTTAGAAATACTTTCCCCTCCTTACTAAAATGAGTTTTCTTTCTTTCCTGAAATGAGTTTCACAGATACATAGACAGCCATACAATTTCAAAAGAATCAACATAATACATTAATTGTAATTAATAAAACTTAAAATGAAACTAACATAATAAAATCATGCATATTTTAATAGATATATATTCAAGGATTGAACTAGAGTAAGTACTCAAGTAACTGGGTGTTAGTAGTAGACACAGAATCAGGTTTATACCATGGATTGCTAAACCAACATTTCCCTAAAGGGTCAGATAGTAAATATTTTAGGTTTTGTGGGTCATTCTCAGCTCTGCTGTTGTTCTGCAAAAATGGCCATGGACAATATATAAATAACAAGCGTGGCTGTATTCCACTGAACTTTCAAAACTGCTGCCTTTACAAAAACAGGCAGCAGGCTGGACTTGGGCAGTTCACCATAGTGTGCTTACTCAGCATATATAGCAGCTATGAATGAATACTACTAGGGATACAACACTGTGTGGACAATTCAAACATCTTTAAGAGCATTACTGTCACTGATAGGATTTTTCAACATGGTGGTGAGTACTGTTTGTCAAAATTCTAAAGAACACAAAGCACAATTCTCCCTTAATCTGCATAGTTGTTACTTTCTTAGGAAACTCGGTGTATAATAATACTACTTTTTTTTTTGTAACTTTAGGTAATTATACACAGGTTTTGCCTCTACCCGAATGCCCTGTGGGATATTTTAAAGACAGAATTCTTTTTTGTTGTGAGGACTGAACTGGGCACTGAAAAAGGTTTTGTCTCCCTGGCCACTGCCCACTAATGGCTCCTATGGTCCTCACGCTCTGCAACTACCAGAAGTTCACACCTCCGTCTCCCCGCCACCAGTTTCTTCAGTGTGCCCTGTTGTGCAGTTCCATTCACTACTGACAGCCACAGTTCTGGTTGTGCTCAGGCTTCTGTGACAGAATACCGCAGACTAGATGGCTTAAACAGAAAAAAAATATTTCCTTTCTGGTCTGGAGGCTGTAAGTCCAAGACCAAGTATCAGCAGGTATAATTTCTTTGGAGACCTCTCTCCTCGTCTTGCAGACCGCCACCATCTTCCTGTGACTCATTGGCTTTTCCTTTGTGTGTGGGAGCTTCTGATGTCTCTTCCTCTTCTTATAAGGTCATCAGACCTACGGGATTAGAGTCCTGCTCTTGTGACCTCATCTAACTTTAATTATTTCCTTAAAGGACCTATCTCAAATACAGTCACAGAAGGGGTTAGGTTTTAACGTAGGAATTTGGGGTGCACAATTCAGTTTATAGCAGTCCTTCCCTTCTACTTGCTAGCTCATTCTTCTCATCCTGCTCTTTGTCAGGGCTTATGGAAAGTTCACTCCTCAACACAGCCACTCCCGGGTAATGGTAATGGTGGTTATAAAATACACTGCTTTACTGACTTTACATTTGGCAGAATACTTTTATGTAAATATCCAAGTGTGTTTTGAAACAGTCTCTTTGCCTCATTCGTCCATTTGAAAAAAGTATAGGGCATAAACGTATAGAAAAATATAGAGTTATTTAGCAAATACCCATGGATTCACTACTTTAGAGTGAAGATTAAGATTTTTTGCTGTATTTGAATCAGATTAATTTTATGAACTACACATTACAGGTTACATTAAGTGCCTTCTATTACTTCCCAATTCCACCCCTTTCTCCCTCCTTGAAGTTGGTGTGTTTCCTTCATATTTATGTTTTTGCACTTTCAGTATATATGTACATATTCATAAATTATATGGAATTGTTGTATGTGTTTTAAAAATATATTTAGCAATATTGTACTGAACCCATGCCACTCAGTAATATTTCTTTTTTATTTTACACTTTGGTTTTAAGACTTATCTGTTGATAGGGGTACATATACTTCAGCACTTTTTCATTGCTATGTGGAATTTCATTGTGTGAATATGCTACAAGTTACCCATTTCTCTCCTTTTTTAATTTTTTATTTATCTTTAGAGGGGAAGGGAAGGAGAGAAGGAGAGAAATATCAATGTATGGTTGCCTCTCATGATTCCCCCGCTGGGAACTGGCCTGCAACCCAGGCATGTGCCCTGACTGGGAATCGAACTGCGATCCTCTGGTTTGCAGGCCCGGGCTCAATCCACTGAGCTACATCAGCCAGGCCCCATTTCTCTTTTGATGGATACAAAGATTTTTGTAATTTTTCACATTACAAACTTTTGTTTATGTCATCCTGTGCACATATGTGAGTTTCTCTAGAGAGCTCAGAAAAGAAATCAAACTAACTGTGAGTTAGTGGCACAGGAGATTATTTTTCCTAATGTAACAAGAGCCTGGAGGCAGGCATTCCAGGACCACCATGGGGGGTAAGTGATGCCCAGGGGATCCAGGCTTGTTCCATCTCTGCTCTACCATCCTTAGAGGATGTACTTTTATCCTCAGGTTTGTTGTTTCATGGTTATGGAATAGTTACAGCAGTTCCAGGAATTGTGTCATGTTACAACCAGAAATAATGGAAAGGAACAAAAGTCTAATAAAGCAGTCTAGTCATATTGTCACTGTAAACAAGTTTCTGAGGAGCCCTACTTAGTGATTTTTTCACTTATACCCCATTGGCCAAAATAGGATCATGTCATTCACCCCTCAACCAATTAGAAGAAAATTTCTGGATGGCATGGGGCTGTGAAAGGGGGTTAGGTAAGTTGATAAGTTGTATCTGCCGTCCTGACCAGGGGATTAGGGCTGGATACTAGGATATGCACATCTTCAATATTCCTAGATGTTGCCAAAGTGATTTTCAAAGTAGTTGAACCAATTTATAGTCTTGCCAAAAAAGTATGAAAACTCCTGCTTCCCCATGGCAAAAATCAAAGAATTATTGTAAAGCTACTGTATATACAATGCTGGATCAAGTCATTTACAGCAAAATAAATAGATAAACAAAAGCCAAATGTCAATACTTCTAGAGCTTTAAGCACTGTGACTGGCGTTTAGAGTATACTGTCAGACAGGCCTATTGGATTCCCTTTTCTGCCACCTACAGGCTGGTGATTCTATTTCAGTTTTTCTGGGCCTCAATTTTCCCATCTGTAAAAGGGCCGTAAAGGTAGCATCTATTTGATAAAGATGTTTTAATGGTTAGAAGAAAAAATATCTATGAATGGCTAGCATAGCACCAGCTACAGAGGGAGGCTGCAGTCAAAGTTGCCTATTGACTTTAAGATTATTACCTAGAGGTTATATGCTACATGTAGGTTGATCATATTTTTTGAGCCCCAAATTAGGAATTTTCCATGAGTTCCACTCATGAAAAAACAGGTTCAAATATTTAAAATGGAACCATTCTGAAAAATATAAAATGATTTCTAATGATTTAATATATAGGCTTAGACTGAACAATGGGTTTCGCGTCATCTCTATCTTCTAGAAAATGCTCTTATAGAAAGTATAGCATGTTTCAAAATATGAGCCTCAAAGAACAAAATAAAATAAAATTAGGTAGAGTAACTGAGACCAAATGACCAGTACTAAACCCATATTTTACCCTTCAATTTGTACATATAATCATTGAATTTTTTTTGTCTTTAAGCTCCTGGAAAACAAAGGTAAGAATGCGAATCTGAAACTTATTTTTTCTTTGTGATATTTAACCATAAGTGTTAAAATATGAGTAATATGAAGAAGTGGGAAAGCAATAAATATTATTAATAGATTTCTTTTTTCCATATTCCATAATTTTTTTTATTTTAATTGTTGTTAAAGTACAGTTTTCTGCTTTTTATTAATAGATTTCTATAGGGAAAAGTTTAAGAAGCTGAAGTTATTAAATCCAGAGAAGAGAAAGCTAAAGAAAAATGTCATAATTGTCATTCAGTCTCTGAGCATTACCTTTAGAGGGAACAAGATGAAGTGGAATGATTTTAAATGACAGAAGCATGCATTTGAGGTCACTTTAGGGAGGACTGTCCCAGTAATAAGCACTGTTAAACCTTCTCTAGGTTTCCAAAGTATTGAGTGACCTGAGAAAATAGAGTGGCTGTTACTCTTCTGCCATTATTTTATGTCCTTTCAGGTCATGAAATACTTGGACTTTAAAATTTTTGTTACACAATTCTGAACCCTAAAAGGAGTGGCATGCCTTGTAGTTCTCATAGGTACTATTCAACATGGTTTTACTGAGAGGTCTAATTATATATACATACCAGGCACAATGCTAGATTCTGGGCACGTAGAAGAATGCCTGCTGGACTCATAGAACTTATTATAGGCATTGCAATTACCTATGCACTATGATGGATGATGCAAGAGGTCAGGGTGGTCCACTTAATCCAGATGGAGTGGGCTGGGCATGGTGGTGCAGGGAGACCTTCTGTAGGAAGTGCATCTAAGTCAAAATCTGACAGATGAGGAGGAATCAGTTGGGTGAAACTGGAGGCCTGTAGGAGGTTGGTGATTAGAGGTAGGAGGGAGAGGTTAAGGACAGAGGCTAGCAGAGTCTCCTCTGGGGAGAGTAAGTCTGGGGGATGGGCTCAAATGGAGAAATGAAGGGCCTGAGCCACAGTTTATTGTAACACTTTAACTGCTTTCCTGTTGTTTTTCCCTGTCATCTTAATAACTGTGACATCATTTTATCTTAAAAATTGTTGAGAGGCTCCACTTGAAAAAGAGCTCTGGTAGAACAAACCTCCCCTCTATGTTCTCTTAGCTGTTATTGGCTTAAAAATCAAAGATTGTACTACCATCTATTAACCCATGTCACTCTGATAAATTTAATAAAGACATAAGAAAGAAAAAAATGAAAGAATGGAGTACGACAGGGAGGAAGAAGGAAGAAGGAGAGATAAGCAGAGGCCTAGAGACTAAATGAATCTGCCCCTCCTATTGCAGTAGTTCATGTCAGACGTCCACGTAGTATTATGGTCGAGGGCATGTGCTCTGGAGCTAAAGTGCTTGCTTCCAATGGCAAATGACTGGCAGTGTGGCCTTGGGCAAGTAAGTGTGCCCCTCTGGACCTCAGCATACCCGTGTGTACAATAGGAATACAACACCTTCTCATAGACTTGTTGTGAACATTAAATAAGTTAAGGTGTAGAAGGTACTTAGGACAGGGCCTGGTATGTAGATAACCTGAAATAAGTGGCTAGCAATGATTGCCATTATTATTTATGCTATATAGAATCTAAGGCAGGGGTGAATAATAATAATAGTTCTCATTGAGCATTTATTCCTCAATTGTCATTATGCTTTGCCTTTATTATCTCACTTAATATTCTCAGGCACCTCCTGTTATAGACAAAAGGGCTGAGACTCAGAGAGAGTAACTAACCTGCCCAGCAAGAGAGGTGGTGTGGCCAGTGCACCAAACCCAATCTTGCACCACTTTGATGAAGAAGACTGGATCCTGGTGCCTTTTACTTTCTATTCAGAGTGCCTTGTTTTCTTTACAGCTGTGTTGGTAGACCCATTTTAGAACTGTGTGTTCAGTCTAGAAGTATGATCGGCTCTTTAAAATCCTTCTAGCAGTGATATTAATAAACATAGCTTAGATAAGTGCCAGAGAATTGGCCACCATAACCAAAGAACAGTCAAAGGAAAATTACCCAAATAACTGTGTTCTGACTATCAACAAATAGGTCTGGGGCACATAACGAGTGTGACTGGCTACCAGGGACATGGATGGTGATGGAACTGAGGAAGAATGTTTATTCTCAGTCTTCAGCTGCTCACACTGGGTCTCAGCAGTCCTGCTTCTGAGAAGCAGAAATGGCAGCACTCAACAACCCTTGTGAAACAAGACAACCACTGAGCTAAGCGCACAGGCTCTCAGCTCTGGCTTACCGGGCTGTGATGCCTGCTTTCATCACTGCTAGCTAGGTGAAGAGAGCCAAATGTTTTAGTTTCTCTGAATCCCAGTTTCACTTCCTGTGAGATGGGAATATGAATACTTACATCCCCAACTCTTTGCAGACTTTTTCTTAATATTAATTGAAATAAAGAACACAACACCTATAATGCCATGTACTACAATTGGTTAGCATCCATTGTTAGCTATTATTCTTCAGGCCTAGACAGCAACATACTTAGTGCTTTGTTTTTGGAAGGAGTTCATTACTTCCAAAAAGGTTCTTGGACAATATCCTTTGATGCAAAAGAAAGGTGTGAAAAAAGATAAGAATTTCCAAGAGGACAAAGACATTGTTCAGAGGGCTAATGGGGGAAGCAGTGGGCTGAGTTTTGGATACAGTTTTTTGTAGTGCTCCCTGTATATTGTGGTACCTGGGTCTCTTCCCAAGATTTAAAGGAGCCCAAAAACTTGGCGGGGGGTGTAATGGTAGGGTGGGGGGAGAATGCTAGTACGGGGAAGTGAGCAAAGATGGCTTCTTGGGTGGAGAATAGGGTGGTCCTGTCTCTCCTTCCAGTTGTAGATTAACAATGACTTAATTCCAGAAATATTGTCTGCAAGTAAAATAAATAGACTAATCACTGTGGGCAATTTTTATGTTAATGTATCTAGGCAAACGTCTGACCCTTAAATATATGTTTAATCAGTCTAGATGGATGAATCATCCTGTTCTTAATTAATCTTTTCAGACATTTATAGAGAAAAGGGGAAGTCTTTACAAACACCTTATTAATGTGTTTAAGTTTAGTATGGATTTTTATTTATGTGCATAGCACAAGCAGCCGTTACTTCTAAATGATGGCTTATTTTGAATGTTCTCAGACCTTCAAAATGTTTTATTTCCACCCTTGAGGAGGAATCAGGGGTGAGTTGAAAGGAAACATATGATTGCCATTTTCCATGGCATGAGCTGGCTCAACTTTCCGGAGCTTACACGTTTGTTTGGATTTCATAGCGTTGCAAACAGACTGGGAGAAAGAGATGGGTGCCTTCACTTTTCTGAAACCATTGCTGGGAAATGGTGTCATAGTCAGAGATTTGTCTCAGTTAGGATGACCCTGGGCTCCATCTCCTTTGCCACAGAAATCATCACTATTACAAACACAGTTCCCTGGAGCCTGAAGACACTGGCTCTTACAACAAACACCAAGGCAGTGCCCAAGTGCACTTGTTGTCATGGGCTTCTGTTGTGTCAGACATTGCTGGGGATCAGCCATTTGCTGGGACTCTGGGAGTTCATTTCTAGTACTATTTGCTGTAGGGATTTGACTTAAATTGAAGTCAGTTCCTCTAGGACACTAGGCTATGTGTGTGTATTGCAGAGAATGGCATTATCACTCAGTCGTCCAGCTCCTCTTGTCTAACAGAGTGTTGTGCCCCAGGATCAGTTGCTTTTGGCCTTCATTTGTTGCCCATCTATGTTGTAGCAGGCACTGTGCTAGGTGTTGAGAATACAGTAGTACATACTATAAGTTTTGAATAGTTAGAGTTCCCTATGTTGATTAGTGCCATTAAAAATGAAGGTGCTGTGATAAGGATGGCATATTTGAGAAGCAGAGGTAAGTCTAGGGTGGCTGGAGGAGAGTGGGCAAAGCAAGGAGTAGGTTGAGATGCAGCCAGAGATTGAGCAGAAATGTGGGCCAGAACATGGTTGGTGTTAATGGCATAACAAGAAATTGGATTTTACTCTAACTGTAGTGGAAAGCTCTGGGATGGTTTTAAGCAGGGGACTGATGTGATCTAAGTTTTAAAGAGATCTCTTTGACAGTTGTATAGAGCCTTTCTACTCATTGGTGGACCAGCAATCTGATCTGGGAAAAGGAAAAAGGATTCATGGACAAGATTGTGGTGATTACAGGGGGGAGGGAGTATATGGTGGTTGAATGGTAATGGAAAAATGCAATAAAATTTTTTTTAACAAAAAGTAAAGAGGAGTCCTGAGTCCCACCCAACTCTTCTGAAGCAGCATCTACACTTTTAACAAAAATCTGTATTCTGAGAAGTGCTTTTGCAGAGAATAGGCGGAGTAGGGCAAGAAAGGATCATTTTACAAACTCCCGAAATTCACTGTCTTCTCAGGTATAGGAGGTAAGTCTTAGATTGTGAAAGGCCAACCGAAATTTCATATTCTACTTCTGAGTGAAAGATTTAACATAACATTTTATTTGTTCATTGATTTTTCTGGTATGTAGGTAACTCCCTTTCTTGCCTTTTACCCAGAAGTTGAACTTTTTTCTTATTTACTATTACACTTACTATTGATTCATTCCTTAAGAAATGAGTACCATTTTCATCATAATCAAGTGGCAGTTGCATAAAATATGCATATCTTAAAAGATAACTGGATCCTGTTACAAGGTTGATATAAGGTCGATGTTCATATTTATAGTCTAGCTATTAATTTGGGGGGGTCTAGTGCTGCTGGCATTTATGTAAGTTAGGGTTAGGTTTGCCTTAAACAAGTAAACTTATAATAGTGACTTACAGATGGAAATTTATTCTCCCCAATGTCAAAATTTAAAGGTAGGTAGTATGGGGTTATTATGAAGGTTCTCTTTCATGAAGACCTTAGGGACACAGGCTTCCTTTACCTTATTGTTCCATTGCGTTTGGCTTCTGTTGCCAAGGTCACCTCATGGTCTAACATGGCTGCTTTACCTTTAGCCAACACATTAAAATTTCAGCCACCAGGAAAGAAGGAATGAAAAAGATGGTGCAAAGAATCATAGCAGCAGGCTTTTCGGGAAGATTTCCCCTTATACAGTATTGGCCCGAGTTTAGACAAATGGCCCCAACTCTGATAAGTACAGTGTTTGTTTGGGGTGACCAGATACCCAGCAGTCTGTTACTACAGAGGAAGGGGAAAGCAAGTATTAGGGAACAACCAGCAGTTCCTAACACAGCATGTTTCAGGAATGTAATTTGACATATCTAAATATATAGTGGTACCTCCCTACTAACTTTAATCTAGGCTGAATATTTTGCACCATCATCTCATGACAGTATTTTGTAATTCTTTCCACTGTTCTCTCCAAAGAATAAGAGGTGTCTGATTTAGCAAGAATGCATTTCTGTATTCAAAGTTGAAATGTGGAGGTAAACCCCACCCACTTGAAAAAGATAAAAGAAAATCCCCTGATAGAAGAAAATAGGCCAAGTTCTATTAACACATGTGTCTTTCCTGAGCTTGACATTTATGCACAAAGGAGCTGGGAGGTCATCCATCCCTTACCCTAGAGTGTTTCTCACTCAGCAACTCCAGGTACCATCGCTACTACCAAAGGCATGTAAAATGGTGCAGACATGGGACTTTCAGAGGAAAGTCCTTATTCCTTAAAGAATAAGAAATAGTCCCTATTCCTTAATTCCAAATTTATGTCTGGGAAGGATATGCTTAAAATGTTTCCATACCCTGGCTGAGAGGACAGGCTGTGGAATCAGCTAGGTCAAAGCTGAGAAATGGCAAGCTGGCTGATTTGGGGCAAATAATTGCTAATCTCAGTATATATGCTAGTTAATTGGGGAGAATTTACCATCAATGAAGAGGTCATTTGACAATTAAATGAGACATTGCATGTAAAGATCTTAGCATAGAGCTTGTTTCATTATAAATACTCAAAAACACTGGGTATTACAAATTCATCCTGGATTACATGTAAAAAAGAAATCTATATTTTTTCACAGAAACTTTTACAGATATTCTTGCATGATATTCATGATACTTGTTTATTCACTTATTGGTCCACCCAGAATTTCAACAATTTATTTGACTCTTACTTTTTACCAGGCCATAGCAGGTACTGTTTGCTTGCTGGAGGGACAGGAAATATACCAAGAAGAATAAAACAGTTCCTGTGCTAAAAGGGGAGCTCACTGCTTAGTGGAAGAAAAATGAACTAAGAAAAGTAAATATGATCCAGAAAGGAAAACAAAAAATATAAAGCCTCATTAAAATGAGGTGAGTTACAATCATGATAAGTTTTGTAGGGAGACAAGTCAAAAATCTAGTTCTCAGACAATTAGAAAAGGTGTGAAGATTTTACAATATTCCATCCACTTTTCAGAGTCCAGGGGTTCCTGCTATGGCTCTGATGATTCTGCAGGCCAATTGAGGAAGATAAAGGACAAGTTAGCAAAAACATCACCAAATTTCTAAATAAAGACACAAAACACTTCTCATATCAAAGATTGAAGTAAATGTGAGCTATATTTACATTTAAGAAAGGTTAATAAAAACCAGTAAGAGAATTATTTTCCAGCACACTCATTCCAGTTCAGGATCTCCTGCCAGTCAGGGGGCAAGAAAGAACCCACCCTGAATAGGACACCCTTCTATTGCTGGGCACACACACCCATACTCACAAAGACTGGGACAGTTCAGACATGCTGATTTACCTCATGGGCACATCTTCAGGATGTGGGAGGACACTGGAGTCCCCAGAGAAAATCCACACAGATAACAAAACGAAACAACTTTTCTCCCCTCATCATTAAAATTAAACTGTGCTATTTGAGTACCTGCTAGATAATTGTTCTAAGACCTATCTTAGTTTCAGAAACATGAATGTGTGAAGATAAGTGAAAGCTTATCTGACAGTTGAGGAAAGTAGTCACGGACGTAGTAAATTACTTAGGTACTCATTGATGATGTCACACAGTTGGTGAGGTAGCTGCAGGGCTGTAGACTATAGCCCCAAAGGGGACATTTCAGTTGGGAAAGTCTTTTCCATCGCATTGGGAGCATTATATTATCTGGCAGGGTATGATGCCAAGGAGGGCATCAGAGTTTGGAGTACGAGGCTCCCTTATGGGCTTCCTCTGCTTAAATGCTAGCCTGTCTCTTATCTTCCTTGATTGGCCTGCAGAATCACAAAAGCCTTGCAGGAACCCTTGGACTCTGCTAGGAGGGTGGCATGTTGTAAAGTCTTCATGTCTTTTCTAATAGTCTAAAAACTAGGCATTTGACTTGTCTTCCTGCAAAACTTACCAGGATACACACATACTCTTCAACTTGTAGATTCCAGTTGCTTTCGGGATAAGTACCAAAACGTTTAGCATTGCCTAAAAGGCCTGTATAATCTAGTCCTCAGCTACCTCCAGAACCATCATTACTTCGCTCCAGGAGACCAAATCCGTGATCATGTCTCCTATCCATGTATCTGAGGGTCTTAGACCGTGTTTCTTCCTGCTCTCTCTCTGGTGCAGTCACTCTGTGGGATCTTCTACATGTCAGTAGAACTTAGAGTAGAAGGTTATTTCCTTCTACTTTTTATCTAGATTATTTGGATCTTAATTTGAGAGTTTCCTATCCTCCTGAAGCCTTACCTAATCCTCTCCTAGGGGAAATTGGGGGAACTTACTTTCAAGTTAACATCTCAAGGTTTTGTCATGTTTTTTTACTATAAGACATATACATAGTACTTTCCTACTAATTTTTCTTCTTGACTGTTCTGTGAAATTCTTAAATATTTTTATCTGTGGTTTCTGCTTTAAGCTATTTGTTCCATCTAGGAGGCCCTGTTTGGTAGCTCTTATAGATATCTTATTTTCTTCAAGAACTAGGTAAGTGAGGATAGGATGATAATAGTAGCAACTGACATTTATAGCCCTTTTGTCAGCCTTGTGTGCAGGTGACTATCCTGCATGGGAGCAAATGCCCCCCGCCCCAGACACGGTATTCGGACTATCCCCGTCCTTGTGGCCAGAGAAATTCCTGTTCTAATTAGCCAGTCTGGGTGTTCTAGACAGTCACTGTGGTAAGGGGGAGAGGGTTACTCTGCATTTCATTCAGTTGGAGCCTGTCCGTGGAGCTAGGAATGGAGCATATTTGACTCTTTGGCTGCTACCTAATGGGAGAAGGGTGGGACTGATGACAGGGACATAAAAAACCATGTTCATTGCACTCATGCTCATCTAGGTGTCCCTTTAATCAAGCTTGCTCATGACACTGAACAGCTTTGCCATCAGTCCTTATCTCAGACTTGGAGAGCCAGCAGATTAACACCTTCCACTTCAGGATTTTTAATTCTTAGCTACAGTGTTTGCAGGGACTAAAAGCCCACACTCTACTAATTTCTAGTATAATTCTCTAATAAAGTGAGGATATCACAGAGTGAGTAACCACACCATTAAGCTGGGTGAAGTGCATTTAGCATGTGTATGGGAAAGCCTTTCACAATAAGATGACTGATCACTTAGATCTATCAACTTATTTAACAACCCATCACTTCTAGCATACAGACATATGAAACTCTGCTTGCCTATACTTTCTCTTACCTCCTGTACAAATTTTCTTCCAGAGATGGCTCTATCTTATTCCACCAACTGTAAGACTAGAAAAGTGAAGTATTTTTTGCTTTGTTTTGTTTTTAAGTTAAGAATATTAGAGAAAGGAGACCCACATAAATATTCTCTAACATGCATCACATTTACCTGGAAGAGTTGTTAAAACACACATTCCTGGGCTCCATCTCTGCAATTTCTGATTTGTTAAATCAGGACTAGGGCTTAGGAATTTGCATTTCTGACAAATTCCTAGGACTAACTGGGCTTTAAGAACCACTGGACTCAAATGATCCTGCTTGATAATTTGGGGTTGAAATAGGATTTTTTTCAAAACGTACCGTGTTTCTTTTTGACAGTCTGACCCTGACTGTGTGAACAGCATTATCAGTTCAATCCATAAGAGCAAGTCCCTGATTATTTCTGTGTCTCTGTACCCAAGTTTTTTCTTAATCATGCCTGTATGAAAAACCTAAAAATGTCCCTCCTTACTTGAGCCATTGGAAACTTCTCTGCCCTTCTGGTAGAGTCCCAGACTGAAGGGCTCACTTTGGGAACTGGCCGATCCCCTGGGGAGCGTAATAATGGTCTGGAGCATCTGATGAGCAGAGTTGTGTATAGATGGCTGACACCTGCGAATGGCTCTTCCAGTCCTGCAGCATTTAAACCTCACGCCACTCCTGTGGATGATTACTCCTATCCTCTGGTAATCACGGAGCCTGAGAAGGGCCTAAATGGCTTTCCCTCTTCACTGAGCAAGAATTCCGTCCAGGCCAACCTGGCCCCAAGCCCGAGGTCTCAGCAGCCCAGTAGTATGGTCTGTTAGGTGAAAACCCAAGAGAAAAGTAGACTATGGTGACTCTGCACAGTGAGCTGGCTGAAAACCGCTGTCTTTCCCCTTCTGACTACTACCCAGTGCACCAAGATCCCCATCCCCCACCCCAATCTAAAGAAAACAGTGAAAGAAAGGTCTGTGGTTCCTGAATGCCTATTAATCAGAGAGAAGCAAAAATCCCTCACACAGCACGTTGCTATTCATGCTGGCATTGCTGGAGAGAAGTCACACCATCCATTATTCTGATGGGTGCTGGAGGGAGGATAAGGATGAGATCAGCCCCAAGTGCATCCAGAAATTATTGGCAAATACAGCTGTGGTGGGTGTGTTTTGTACTTTCTTCAACATTTCACTGAGGATAAATAGCATATGACAGTAAGCAATTATCTGTTCGAATAGGCAACCCAAAATGAGATATCTTACAATGGGAAAAATGAAGACAATCAGGAATAGAGAAAGAAGATAAGAAAGGAGGGTGAGTGCTGTATCTCTCTCCTCCTCAGACATAACCAATATTGTGTCATATTTCTTGTTCATGAAATGACTGCTACTCAGATTATTTCTAAACTTCTGACCTCAGGTTTGTTCCCAGGCGGTGAAAAAACAACTCTAGGTTTGTCTGTATGCATTGATAAAAGGTAATTTTTTGTTTTTACTTCTAGATAACTGTAGACATTGGCATGAGAATTAAGCTAAAACTGAATGTTGGCTAGAAGAGTATTTATAAATAGTTGGGCTGGGATGACTGGAGCTTGGTTGGTTTTTGCTGCGTTCGCTCCTGTGGAAGGTTGTGTGTTTAGATTTGCTCTGCAACCTGCCAGGCAGTTTCGTGTGGGTTTGGAACTGACTCTCATGTCTTTTGTGTTTATTATTTTAGAATCACTGGCCCCAATAAGTCTTCCCGTTTAACATGGGTTTCCAGTAAATGGCAAAGGCCCCTTAAATCTGCCTGTACTTTTAGAAAAAACTGGCCCAAAGCCTTCATAATAACCATGGGTGGGCATTCATTGAAGGTTTCACTGTCATGTTTATTTACTTGGTTCAAAGGTAGGAGGCTGCCTGACGGCTCTGGGAATGAATACAGATGCTGTGATGATCAACAGTTGAAAAACAGTGCAAGCTAAATGGTAAGAGAAAGCTGACTGGAACCATAACCCAGCCAAGATCAGATGGGGATGCTATTATTATTTCATTAGCATTATCATCATCACAATTGTTTCCCAAATTATCCTTTAGTGGGTCCTTCAAGTACCTTCAAGTCTGTAAATAAGCACAGATCACTTGTCTGTTCAGCAGTCATTAGAAAGATTCAAGGCAGATTTCAGCCCTCTAGCTCTAAATCCAACCTTGATCTTCTCCAATGGTTATTCTGCTTTTATTTATGTGTCTGCTTAGGATTTGCCTTTAAACATTTTCTCAAACTGCAAAACCATGATTGGTATTATTATGTATTCAGGTGGTTCATAGCTTTTATATTCATGTATAGATGTTTAAAAAACATTTTTCAGTGTCATTTTGATGTAGGTGGTTCCACCGTGCTGAGAAATAAGTCACAAATACCTACCTAACAGAAAATCCTCATAATACCACTGCTGAGGGGATTAAAGTTTTCTTCCTTGCTTTTTGCTTTTTGACTTGGTTTTTCATACACAAAATTTGCGTGGAATAATTTTGAGCATTAGAGGTGAGTGGAAGTAAAGTACCTGATGTATAGCCAGTCATCAGTTCAGTTTCATTTCTCTCCCATTTTTACAGGTCAGCTATATTTTGATTCTTTTGATCTCAGAGGTTTAGAATCCTTCCAAATTTGTACACTGAGTTTAGAATTGGAGGGAGAGTTAATATACAGCCAGTTAGCACAATTAATGGGTTGACTTTCTTTTAAAAATCTGAGAGCTTCTTTTTAAGTATATTTTATAGATTATGCTATTACACTTTTCCCAACTTTCCCCCTTTATCCCCACTGTGCCCTGCACCCCCGACCCTCCAGCCTTCCCCTTTTTAGCTCATGCCCATGGGTTGCACTTGTAAGTTCTTTAAATGCTGTTTCCTACACCATTTTGACCTCTCTCCATCTATTTTATGCCTATCAATGATGGTTCTTATTCCCTGAACCTTTCCCCCCATTTCCCCCCTCCCCCTCCCCACTGAAAACACTCCATGTGATCTCCATTTCTCTGATTCTGTTCCTGTTCTAGTAGTTTGCTAAGTTTTTGTTTTCATTGTTTTTCTTCTTCTTCTTCTTTTTTTTTTTGGTTCACTTGTGGATAGTTGTGAGTTGCTGTCATTTTACTGTTCATAGTTTTTTATCTTCTTCAGTTTCTTAGGTAAGTCCCTTTAACATTTCATATAATAATGGCTTGGTGATAATAAACTCCTTTAACTTGACCTTATCTGAGAAGCACTTTATCTGCCCTTCCATTCTAAATGATAGCTTTGCTGGATAGAGTCATCTTGGATATAGTTTCCTTGCCTTTCATGACTTCAAATACTTCTTTCCAGCCTCTTCTTACTTGCAAGGTTTCTTTTGAGAAATCAGCTGATAGCCTTATGGGCACTCCTTTGTAGCTCTTTTTTTCCCTCTTGCTGCTTTTAAGATTCTCTCTTTGTCTTTAATCTTGAGTAACTTAATGATGATGTGCTTTGGTGTGTTCCTCTTTGGGTCCAACTTCTTTGGGACTCTCTGGGTTTCCTGGACTTCCTGGAAGTCTATTTTCTTTGCCGGATTGGGGAAGTTTTCCTTAATTATATGTTCAAATAAGTTTTCAATTTCTTGCTGTTGTTCTCCATCTGGCACCCCTATAATTTGGATATTGGAACATTTCAAGTTGTCCCAGAGGTTCTTAAATCCTCTTCATTTTTTTGAATTCTTGTTTCTTCATTCTGTTCCAGTTGGATGTTTCTTTCTTCCTTTTGTTTCAAATCATTGCTTTGAGTCCTGGTTTCCTTCCTGTCACTGTTGGTTCCCTGAATATTTTGCTTTATTTCACTTTGGGTATCCTTCGTTTGTTTTTTTTCATTTTTCAACCAAGGTCAATCAGATCTGTGAGCATTTTGATTACTAGGGTTTTAAATTCTCCATCAGACAGGTTGGCTATCTCCTCATCTCTTAGCTTTGTTCCTGGAGTTTTGATCTGTTCTTTCATTTGGGCCATATTTCTTTGTCTTGGTGTAGCTGATATGTTGTAAGCGGGCAGGGCCTTAGGTATTTACCTGGGCAGGGCAACCCTCCTTGCTGTGCTTTAGTGCTGTCTGTGGGGGAAGAGCGAGAGAGGGAACAGTGTGGCTCGCCTGCTTATCTCTAGTGCTCTTTTTAACAAACTCTTGTGTGAGAGTGGGATTTTCTCCTACTGCAGCAACTCCAGCCATAGCCCATAGTCAGTTTCAAGTTTCAGTTTTCCCCCAAGTGAGCCCTCCTGCGCAGTTCGCCAAGCTAGGCATCTGGCCCCGCCCCCATGGTCCAGCAGAGTCCCAGAGGTTTTTCTGGGTTGGCCTGAATGGTAGGCTGCCTTAGCGATCTGGTTGTTCTGGTTGATTTTTCCAGTAACTCTTTGGTTGTTGGAATTTTATGTAGTTTGATTTTTGGTGCTTTTGGTTGTTTATTAATTTTAGATTGGTTGTTATCCTGCTTTTGGGTGTGTGAGAAAGCAAAGCATTTCTATCTATGCCTCCATCTTGGCCAGAACTCAGAACTTTCTGGGCCTGTAGCATTCATGCAAACCTCACACTAACGCACCTCCTTCCTGGGGCCATTCCTCATGAGTCTTATTGCTCTAAGGAAACTCATCTTCTGCCATTTGAACAAAGTTGACAGCATTTGCCCTCTTGTCTATTAAGGTAACATGCCAAATACACTTTCATTTCATACTTTTTAGAGAGTCGTTTAATGCCATTTCCTGATATTACTCTTGAACATATTATTAACAGATTGCTACTTGAGATGCCAGCTACAATGAGAATTGTCTATCTGTCACTTATATGTTGCTTCAACCCTGGCTTACTTACACTGCTTGGCAATCAGATTCTATAATAACTTTAAGCTGTTCTGTCCAAACCATTAAATCTATGGAATTTTAGTCCAACCATGTTTTTTTTCTTATGTAGGCAAATTGACTTCCTCTGTTTTTAGCCTCCACCAAGACTGACTGCCATGCCACTCTTAATAGGCTACGAAAATTGTATGCGTTCTTGACCATAATGCCCTCTCTCAGGTCATTTTGATGCCAAAAAATATCAGAGATACATTCCAATTTCCTTCAGCCCATGGCTTGTCATCCTTGGCTGTTTTAGTAAATGGGTGCACATCTCTGAGAAGGAGCCTTGAGATTTTCTGGCACAATCAGATAGATTGTATATTAAAGTCATTGTTTCAGATTCCAGCCATTGTCCTCGCTAATTCAGCAACCCATAAGAATGTGCCCTTTGGCCATGGCACCTCAAGTCCAGAACTGTGCCCCTTCTCTCTCAGGGTCAAATGAACAATAGTTGCACTTCATGAGGCTTTTTGAAAAAACTGAAGAGCTGTTGGCTCTCCGATGCCATTTAAAAATAATTTATTTTGTAAAATACTTGTGTGATATGTAATTTTAGAAAGTATTAGCTATAGGAATGTACAAAAAAATAATTATGTATATATCCTATGATCTAGCAATTCCATTTTAAAGCATTGATCATGGAGAAACATTTACATTCGTGCCCAAAGAGCACATTAAAGAAAGAGAATGCCAGCATTTGAGATTTGCAAGAGTTAAGATCATCTAAATGTTCATTTGTAGGGGACTGATTAAATTAATTCTAGGTCATCTCTATACGAATTTTCAGTCATTTGAAAAGATGACAGATTTGTGCATAAATGTTGAACTGAATGATAGCTATTTTAAGTAAATTAAAAGGTGGGGGAAGCAAGGTGCAAAAGAGTGTATTTAGTTTGCTTCTATTTGTATTCTCAAAAGGCTTATTTATAATACCAAGAAAATCTCAGATACTCTTATATATGCTTGTATATGCAAAAACATTTTGGAAGAATATCCAATAAACTACAAACAAGTGGTTATTTAGAGGAGATAGTCTTGTTTTGTTTGGTATTCTGTTTGTACTGTGGCTTTTTAAAAAACAGCAGTACATTTTAATTTTTTCACTAAAAATTAGTTGATAAAAGGACAGTAAAAATCATCAGTAAAGCCCACTACTCAGAAAATGTTTTAACATTTTGGAATAGATTCTTTGGCACTTCCTTTTGTTCACATGTGTCTTATATTAGTGCAGTGCAGCCATGACATGATTCAGTTTTGACCAAATAAAAATCTCTCATGTTAACAAAAACACTTTATCTTTTATTTAGTAAACTTCATTGACAATAACATTCAAAGACAATAAAATCCACTCATTTCAAGTACAGAGTGTTTTGACAAATATGTACAACATCATTTTTAATGGTTGTATAGAACTGCTCCTTACTATACAGCAGCCTCGATCTTCCTGGTCATAAAGACGAGTTCAGGGATAGGTCCATGAGCCAAGTCAGCCCAAATGAAGCCATTTCTGGAATTTTTGGTGGAAATACCATACTTCATTACCAATTCCACAAAGTTGGATGTTTTAAATTTTAAACTATTCTAAATAATGCTGAGATAAACAAACATTTGTATAGCCATTGTTCATATTCTTAATTACAGTATTTTCTTAGTATAAGTATATAGAAGTAGAAATTCTGGGTGGAAGGAAATAAATAATACACTGCTGAATTTCCCTCTAGAGAGTATTCCAATTTATACTCTCCAGCCTTCAACTCTTTTTATTCACTTCTACCTATTATTTTTTGCCACTTTGTTAAGTGCAACTAGATACCTATTTAAGTGCAGCTTACCAGTTGACCAAAGAGATACAGGAGGTTGGAATACATTTGAAAAAACTGTGATTTCCCAGAAGGCTAATTTGCTTTATAAAGCAGGGTTGTATGACTTCTACCTTTGTGCTCAGACAATTGTTACCTGTGCTTGGAGTTTGCATTCCCCACTTTCAGGACTGGTCCTTTCTTCTCCCTGCCATGGGTGTTCCTCAGCTGTCACCTCCTCAGTGAGGCTCCCCTACCCAGCCAGGTTATGTCTGTATCCCTTGAAGCTCTTCTCTGCTTCATTTTCCTTCATTTCCCATATCCCCTCTTACTTCACAATTATTTTTGCTTTATTTATTCTGTATCCCCATGCTAATATAAACTTCATATGAGCATGGGGTAATGTTTTATTAATGGTTATATGTGAACTGAGCACAGAATAGGCCTCCAATAATTTGTTGAATGAATGAATCATGCTTCACAGTATATAAAGCAGGCGTATACACACCTTATTACTTAATCATCATAACATTTATGTGAGATGAAAAGGCCTGGTTCTGTCCATCATCTTCCAAATAAGGGAACTGAGTATTTGGAAGACCAAGGGAGTTACCCAGGGTCGTGCATACCTTTTCTGTCTCCAAGTTCAGCTTTCTTTCCACCACACCAGGCTCTTCTCTAAGCGTACAGTTGTAGGTGCTATCTTTCTTCAAGGAAATTGTCATATTCCCTCATCAGTGTATTAATAGTACAGGTAATAAGAGTGGGGCCACGGACTCAGTGGAGTAAAGGGGTGAGAATCTGGAGACCTGGATTCTAATGGTAGAGTGGCCACTACATTATGTGTGCAGCCTAAGGAAACATTCTCTTTGTGGGCGTCAGTTTCCTTCTTTATCAAATGAGGAGGCCAGGCCACATGGTCTGAGTTCACTTCCAGGTTTACTGCTCAATGATCCTAGAGGGAGATATCGACCATTGATAAACAGGTGTCATCCGTCAGTGGAGGCCAACCTACCACATTTAAATTCATGAACCGAAATTGTATCCAGTTCCTCTTTGGCTCTAAAAAATGACACAATGCAGGAAAGTAGGTCATCATCATCATGTTGGCTCATCACAAGAGGAGTCGGGATAAAGTACTAGCTAAACTCAGCGTGGAAAATCCTATTCTGGGATGAGGAACCCTGAGCTTTTATAAGTGATAACAGTATATCCTAGGTGCTTTGAGTGTATAAACACTTCTATTGGGATTCTATTAGTCACAATAGCTGGAAATCTGAATTGAACGGACTTACACAAAAATGGGAGGATTTTTTGGCTCACAATATTGAACATTTCAGGGGGATGTTAAGTTCTAGTTAAGGCTGGATCAGGGGCTCAAGCAAAGTCATAAGAACCTGTCTGTCAGCTCTGCATCCCTGTCTGTTAACAAAGTGGGTGGCAGTTGTCTCTGACACAGATTTTCCTCTTAGCTCACCTAAGTCTTCCCAGGATTTCCATCACAGGTGCCAGCAGTGTTTTGGTTCGGCCTGACCTGGGTCAGAGTCCCATCACTCTAACGCAGTCTCTGTGGCCAAGAAGGTGGAGTACACAGATTGTCAAGGCCTGAATCCTACGTCTACCCCTGGGTCCTAGCACTTGGTCTTATCTCATCCAGACCATGTGAACTGAGAGAGAGGGGAGGTTCTCTGTATGAAATCAAAAGCACTTACACCAGAGGAAAGGGGGTGTGGACTGGTCAGGAAAATAAAACAAAAGTTCATTGTGTTTTGTTTTGTCAGTCCCTTTGTCCTTCCTCTACTTCTCCGAACAGCTGTAGAACATGGATTTAATCCTCATGGTGATGGTAATAGTTGTTGCAGAATTGGAGTATTTAAAAATTTATTTGGTTGTGAACTCCTGGGGGAAGAAAGATAATTCCCTCGATATTCGTAAGGTTCCTGGAGATACCCAGGGCTGTCTAAACACCATGGCTAGTTGTCACTGCTTTAGAGAAACAGCCAGTAAACCCTGTCTAGGAACTGCCCTGGCTTGCTGGAAACATAGCAAGATGCAATGGACAGAATGTGTCTCAGCAGGAAACTGGAGGGGTCAGACTGCTGACGGTCCTAGTGTGCAGGCCCAAGAATGATGCTCCACAGGCCCTGCCAGCACTCTGGGGGCTGGACAGTTTACCAAATGTAATCTGGAATTTTCAGAAGAGCCAACTATTTGGAGTGTGAAGATCTGAAAGGAAGAAATTTCCTGTGTCCTTGTTTCCCCTTGAGAGGACACAAAAAGACAAGTTTCTGACTAATCTACCCCCTGCTGCTGTAATCCAAAGACAGCTTTACTGTTTTAGAAAAAATCTATGTCATGTTTTACAGAGAAAGGACTGATCATAGAAGAGTGAAGTGGTCATAGAACATGCATGCATGTGCTCAGCTGCTGTCTACCATGTACCATGCCTGCCTTGGGACCTGGGTCAGGCACCAGTCACACAGAAATGAAGACTTAGTCCTTGTCCCAGGGTGCTTGTTGTCTCTGACTAGGGTCCTGGTAGGCTAAAGATTAAGAAACTATGGGGATGTAGATTAGGGGTTAGCAAACTATAGCCCATGGGCCAAATCTAGCCTACCATCTGTTTTGCTCAATGAAATTTTATTGGGGCACAGACTTGTTCATTTATGTACGCTTTCATGCTTTAAGGGCAATTGAGTAGCCTACTGTATTTACTGCCTTGATCTTTAGAAAAAGCTTTCCAATCCCTGACATATCCCAGACCATAGTACATATCCCAGATAAGAGGGTGGTGGTGGGATTTGGGGAGGGAGCACCAGGGAGACAATGCCAGAGTTGAGACATGAAGGGTAGGGAGGAGTGAGCCAAATGAGGCTGGAAAGTCAGGGGAAGCCAAGGCAGGAGGACTCCTTGAGCCCAGTCAGGAAGTTAAGAGAGCACATGTATTCTGGCCTAGCTGGGGTGTGCAGCCGTGTAAGAATGGCCATACCAGAGATGTAGGCTGTGGCCACATTATGATTATTCAGAAGTCAAGAGGAGCCTTGAAAGTTTTAAGCAGTGAAGCAGCTAATCAGGTTTGCTGTTGTGGAAGTTCATTCTGTGGAAGCAGGATGGGTGGTTTGAAATAGGACTTTTCCTTCCTGTTTCCCCTCCTGCACCTCTCAAAATATTTATAGTCTTAGAGGCAAACCAATATAAATGTCCAAATCCATCGTGATTGTGCCCTGATGGCCTTGGGATACTCACTCAACCTTATGGCCCCTCTATTCGGTGAGGACCACATCCTTTTCCACTCAGGGCTGCCTTCTGTGGAGTGACATAGGCAGGAGTAGGGGATGCGGGAGACTGAAGGGGCCATTGCACGACGTCGCACATGCAGCCTCCAGACAGAAATCTGAGGGGCAGTAATTGGATAAACAGTTTAACTTAATAGTAATAGAATTCTGGGCTGAGTTCAAGGAATCTCATTGCCCTTTTCTCAAAGTGACTTTCCCTTCTCTGCAGCAAGGCCATTGGGAATGCAGAGAAATACGAGGCATTGATTTGCTTGGCCAGAAGGTCAGATTGTAAGAAAGGATTTTAATAGTCATGCCATGAAAGACATAAAAAAGAATAGAGATAGATCAGACCTGGGGTGGGGGAAGTCAGAAGGATAACAAAGATCTGTTTTCTATTTATTTCTGACAATGAGATAAGCTTTACAAAATAATTAATAGCTATATCCTACTTTCAAGTTGGAATTAAAAAAATTTAATGTATTTTGGACGTTATTTTCTCTTCTTTATTTAAAAGAACAAAACATTCTTGCTAACAACATATTTTTGGTTCCCTCATTTACAAAGTTACTAAATTTATAGTGTACTAAAATATTTCCAAACTTAAATTCACAAAAATTTCTTGTCTGAGACTCCTAAAATCCTCATCTCCCCAGACAGAGACCTCAAAACCTGATCTTCTAAGTCCAGGCAAGCCTTCATAGAAACACCTAGTGCAGACAGGTGTGGAGGACCTTCCTGTCTGTCCATCTCTCCTTTAGCTGTAAGCCAGACCTCACATCTATTTATCTGGTTCTAAAAATCCCTGTCAAGTGTTCAGTGATAACCAAGGTATTAGCCAATTTAGATATTCAGAGGGGATGGGATCATAGTTGGCTGCATACGTGGCTGACACTTAAGGCCAAAACTTCCTATTCACTAAGGCTGTTTTCTCAGCACTGTTGGAAGTACCACTGCCCTCTCAGAAGCTGAGAGAGGGAAAGTATTTGTAGGCACTTCTCCATTGTTTGCTCAGAAATTGGCAAGCAGTGGTGGGAATAACCACACACACTGGATCAGCTAAAGTCCTTCAGAGATGACTCTATAATAATTACCCAGCAGTTTTTGCCTTCTCATTTGCACTTCACTTGATGAACTTGCATTTCCTAAGGTATTTTGTTCCCTAAGCAGCTAAAAGTGTAGGGAAGCAATTCAAGTAGGAACAAAACAGTCCAGAGAAAATGGACGCATAGGTGAACCGGTTTCGGCCCTTAACTGAGGCTTGTCCTCTGTTCTTCCTTTCCTTCCACCTTCTTTCTTCTACTTTTCTTTCTCTGTTCTACATTAAGGTGGGAGGTAGCTCTAAGGAGAGTTCTATCTAAGACCTTCTTTTTTCATGGAATGAAATAGAATCTTGAAATACTGGCTTCACTGCTGAACAAATATAAGGACTCATGATCTGAAGTGAGGCATGCAGAATGCAGTTCCCAAATCCCAGCATGCAATCTTGGTGAACCGTGGGCAAATGCTTTCCCCTGCCTGGGCCTCACTTATGCCATCTGCAGCACGATGAAGGTGGTGGTCCTGACTTCATAGTGTTGTTGGGATGATTAAGTCAGATAACACCCAGGCAAGGTCCAGCCTTGTGCATGGGTATTGTAATTCTGTTCGCAAAAATCAAATGTCTTGTGTAGAACAATACGTGATATAACAAAGTGAGTGTATTTACAGAGCTGTGGGCATTGTTCCTGCCTCCAGTGTCACAAGGTTGCTCCCTCTATTCCTCCATCAAAGGTTTGCGGACCACCTCTCACGTATGAGCCATAGTGAGTGACAGCAGGTAAGAGGCAAACATGAATAGTTTATATGTTGGGGATGGAAAGGAAAAGAAGGGAAGAGAAGTAGATTGAGGACAAACTTGTAATTCAATAACTATTTACTAAACTCATACCATTACTCTAGCACAATACTAGTGAATAAAACATCATAAAGAACATAAACATGATTTCTGTGCACAAGGACAGAACTCTCATAATTAGGATTTAGGGTGGATAGGAAAGTATAGGAAGGATATTAGATTATAGGAAAAAAAAAGCCAGAAGGGAAAAAAAACCCTAGGAAAAGGCAGAAGGAAATGCAGTCATATCTAACTATATGGAAATGCAGTTCCATACAGTTAGACCTCAAACCTTTGCTTTTTAAAATGTCCTTGCTGGAATTTCCCCTCTGTCACCTGTGCCTGGTGCAATACCAGTAGAGACCCACTTCCACTGCCATGCCTCTGAGAAGTCCTTCAGCACCACTGAAGGCAAGCAGTAGGGAGATCCTCCCCGCACCTCCCCTTCCCCGCTGTCTCTGTCTCTCTCCTAAGTGTCAATACCGTGTCTGCATAAAGTTTTTATGGCACTTGGTATAAACTTTGATTATTTAGATCTGCTGTCTATACTGATCAGATTTCACTTACAGTTTGTCTGCGTGGACACCATGCTTCTTAAGTGATGGCAGCCACACAAATGAACCAAAGAATCTCAGATGACATTTGCATACCCAAACAACCATGTGCTTACAAACACAGCTGTATAAAAATTATGAAATCAAGAACTATTTACCTTTTCTTCCCAACACATTACTGCTACATGATTTTGATGGAGACCAAACCAGGAAACTTCAACATGACACCTGGAGGTACAGCTGTGTTTCTGATTACCACACAGGGTTTGAATAATTCAGAGTTTACACTAAACACCTCTCTGTATTAACAAGGTGCAGAGTTAACTGTTTACTGATGAATCTGCACCTTCATATAGGATGAACTCTTCTCAGGAGCTTCCATTTTACAGTGGCAAAGCAATCAGTCATAGTCAGTACCCCTGGGGGTTCTGGGGTCCATTTCTTTCTCTAATAAACCAGGTATAACCAGGCATCCGAAACTTCAAATGCAATCTAGAAATAGGCCAATGGTTTGGCTTCTGCCAGAAGGACTAGAATCTTAGCTCTCAATATGCAAAACCAAGGATGTTTGTTTTCGTCTTCTCTACCAGGAAAGTAAATTCAGTTTACTCCTTCAAGGGCATCTTTGGAGGCTATTTATTTGACATGTCTTCAAATAGAAGCTACCGAGATGGGCTGGTGGTGTTTAAAAACTGGGTCCTTTTTGTTAGTAAGTAGGTTAAGGCTATGTGCTGATGTCGTGAGGCATTAATGAGAATTCTCTGGTTCTAATCTAGAGGCCAAGCTAGGTCACCAGAGGCTGGCCATGTTTGATGAGGAAAGATCATCTCGAAGGGTTTATTTATCTGCCTAGAAAAGGGACTTTTGTTGTGATCTTCCTTGAATGTTACCCTTGTGGACTTGGGTGAACCATTAATTTAGAGACAGCTAAAAAAACATATAGACAAGATAACTTCTACTTCTCTGGGTATTTATTGTGTATTTTTTGATTTAGGAGGATAAAGCTATAGGGTTCTAGAGTTTATGGTTAGTTTCTTAAGCTACCCTGGTGGCATTTACATATAACTGAAAATTGCTATAAATCCTTCTCAATCATTTTGCTGGTGAGTTGCTAGAAAATGCTGGAATGCTTTATTTTGGGTTGGCCCCAGCTGCATTTAAAATGCCAGACATAGCAGGGCTGAATTTGTTCATGTTCATGTAAGGACAGGGAAGCAGAGGAGTTTGTGGAAGGGGCTTGGAAAGGGATAAGGTGAGGGGTGGGACATGGGAGCAGGCAGGGCCACAACAAACCCCTAACAAAAAGGTAGTTTATTGTTTTACCAAATATGTCTTTCAGAGAAAGGCCGTTTCTAACCTGCAGCAAGTTACAACTGAGGGGAGATTGCAAAGATAGAGATGCTTTGCATTTCTAACTCAGTGAAGTTGGAACATCTGATCTCTTACTGTTAGGTTCAGCAAGGAAAAAGAACCCCACCTATCATCCAAAGTTAATTGAAGAGGAAGAAACAGGATGAAGATGATATAAAGACTGCATTCAAACGGGAGTAATAGGATGTAAAAGCATTAAATCGAACCTTTATCACATTCCATATACAAAAATCAACTCAGATGAATTAAAGACTTAAATTTAAGATTGTAAACTGTGAAATATTAGAAGAAAACGTAGGAGAAAACCTTCTGAACATTGGCAATTTGTGTATGACTCCAAAAGCACAGGCAACAGAAGGAGTAACAAACCAATTGCAGCAAACTAAAAAGCTTCTGAATGGCAGAGGGAACAACAAAAAGAAGAGACAAACGATGGATTGGGAGAACATGTCTGTAAACCACATGTATCATAAGGGGTTAATATCCAAAATATATAAGAAACACAAACGATTCGATAGCAAGTAAACAAATAACCTCATTAAACATGGGCAAGGGCTCTGGTTGGCATAGCTCAGTCAGTTAGACATTCTCCCACAAACTGAAAGGTTGAATGTTTGATTCCTGGTCAGGGCACATGCCTGGATTGCATGTTTGGTCTCAGTCAGGGCATGTGCAAGAGACAACCAATTGACATTTCTCTTCCTCTCTCTCTTTCTCCCTTCCCCTTGCTCTAAAATCAATAAGCATATCCTTCGGTGAGGATTTAAAATATATATATATATATATATATTTGTGTGTGTGTACATATATATAATATGGATTTTTTAAAGACCTAGATTCAAATCTTCAATTTACCACCTACTGGTTGTATGACCTTGAATAAGTTATATAATCTTTCTGAACTTCAGTGCCAACCTGATAGGACTGGTGTGATTTGCTGTTGAATATTATGAGTAATATGCCTGGCATGTACTATACGCCTCTAAATAATCAATAGCTTTAAAGTTATATTTAGTGTTTTATATTATGAATGGTAAAACAGTTTTATTTCTAGTGTCAACTCTGAGTAATTAGTTACGGCTGCTTGGGGTGCTACGTATAGAGTGACTATGAGACTGTGACTACACTTGGCAGCCAAGTGTTGTGGGATCCGTTATTGATGCCTGCTACTGGCACCCAAAGGGAAGTGTATCTGTCAGCCTGAATCCAGTGAAAAGGTCACAGAGTGTCAAGAGACCTTGTCTTTCTGCTCCAATTAGGTAGACAACCTGACAGTCTTTTAGGTAGACAGTCTTTTATTCCCGTTTCCCCAATGTAAAATAAATGAGCAGAATTTTATGATTCCTGGGATCTCTTTGAGCCTTAGAAACAGTTTCTAATTTGAAAACTATTGTTACTGCTTCAAAGGTTTGGAATGTTAATAAAGTTTTAGAAAACGTTTTGCACTAAGTCCATTCACACATGAGAAGTCGTTCGATGGCCCTATTTGGAGGAGCAGTTGCAATCACCTAAGTGAAAGGGTATGTGGGTCAGTAAATGAAGCAGTGTTTGCGACCTCCTTTTATCTGCTGTGTGCTCCTTTTTCAGTGCTCTCCTGGGCATCAGTTTCATCACCTGCAAAATGTAAGAAAAAGTATTTTTATTCTCTTCCTACTCTCTAAAATGTCAAGCAAATTACTGAGGTCATGTGTCTTCAGTGCTTTGAGCTTGTCAGAAGGCAGATCTTGTATGGCTCTAAAATGTGAGTATTTGTATAAAAATGTGGCCCAGAAGTTGCACCCTTGATATGATACACATTAATATCAATGTTACATACTACAGATTTATTACAACAGAGTAACGCTTCCAGAAGGAAAAAGAGGTTGCTTAAGAAACCCAGACTTTGTCAATAATTTTCACTTGAAGTTAAGCTTTCCATTTCCTTCGTGTAAATCCTACAGTCTCCAGAGTTAAAAACATGACCAGAGCTGAAAGAAGCTTGATTTTACTGTGTCCACTTGGCAAAAATGGCCTCCACAAGAGTGTATATATGTGTATACAGTGAGTGGCAGAGAGAACCAAGCCCATACACCCTATGATGAGGGTTCATACCACACTTTTGTGGTGAAGAAATAGTTGTTCATATGGAAAATAATAATTAATGAATAATACAACAATATACTCTGTTACATGTGCTCACAATGGTAAACCAAGTTTTGTCTCACCCTATACACTTAAAACCAATTTGCTGTTGGAAATGTGAAAAAATGAGTCCACATTAAGTTGAAATATCTTGGCCCCATAAATAATTATGACACATTATTCTAGTGCCAGATGCTGTTTCTGTGGATAAAACGTCAGAACTTAAAAGATGTCACAAAGCCAGTGTTCCAAAGAATGCCTAAATCAACAATGGGGGGAAAAACAGTTCCCCTTCTAGGGCAGAGAAGATAAGCCAACGTAGATAGAGTAAATTTGCTTCTTCCTGATCACTTTCAATCAACAGTGTTAGCAAGGAAATAGAAGAAAACAGAATTTGCCAGCATTTACTCTGAATATGTTTCTTTTTTTTTGCCTTGAAACCAGAGATTCTAGACAGTAATGACAATAACATTAATGGCTCTTGCTAGGAGACTTCAGAACAGAACTATTTCTGTCTCAGTTTCAACTGAGGTTCAAACTAACAAGGTAAGACAAATCCACACACACAGATTTTTTTAAAGAAAATCTCCAATAAACTGATATAACACTCTCGACAGGCTGCCCTTCATCCTGTCTCATGCCCTGTCTTTGAGGATTCAAAAGAGGCCAGAGTGTGGCAAATGGATTGTGAGAATACATTGGTGAAGAGATTTTTTTTAGGGTGAGAATCGATGCATCCTGTGTGACTCCTCATTTTGCTCTTTTTTTTTCCCTTTGGTGGATAGAATTCTACCCACCAGGGGTCAGGAAACTGTGGTCTGTGGGTCATACCCGGCCCACTGGCTGTTTCTGTACAGTCATGAACTCAGAAGATTTTTACATTTATAAAATATAAAATGTATTGGGAGGATAAAAATATCTTGTATCATATAAAAGTTAACTTTAATTCAGATTTCAGTGTTCATAAATAAAGTGCTGCTGAATATAGCCACGCCCCTCTGTTTACATGCATCTGTGGCTGCATGGGCGCTACAAAGGAGAGCTGAGTCATTATGAAAGAGACTGGCCTGCAAAGCCTGAACTATTTATCATGTTGATCTTTACAGAAGAAGTGTGCCTATCCCTGCTCTGATGACAAGCCTGGTGAAAAGAGATTTCGAGGGGTACTTGGAGAACTTTGAAATGTGTCCCCTGTGTCTGGGGAGACTTAGGTGACTAGTGTTTTTAGGCCTAGAAAATCCTGACTAAGGGGACTGTGGCCCAGGGACATTTTTTCCGAGGAATCCAAAGGCCAGAGAGGAGTCAACCACCTACTCTATTCTGGCACTGGCCTGTATTCCCAGAATATGCTGGGGAATGGATGCATGAGCATTTCCCAAGGATCAGTAATGGGACATATGAGAGAGAGTTGGCATGGACTCTTCTTCGAGCGGACCTCCGGAAGAAGTGGTTGGATGTGCTCCACTGGAGGCCTTGGACTTGACTGAGAAAGGGGTCACAGGGACCAACTGGAATAACCAACACTTTGCCTTTCTGACCAGCCAAGTACATGCCTTTCTATCTTGCTGTGAGACAGCAGTTAACAGAGAGATGGTGATGGGGAAGGTGAGAGGTGATGAAAGGTAGCTATGCTCTATGCATTCTTTCCAGCTTTCCTGAGATTACCTTTGTTAACTCAAGTTTAAAGAGATGGTAAAGAACAGAAATAGAGCTGTGCATTCCCAACATACCACTAACACAATTTGTCAAGCCATTCCAATGCACGAGAACTCTATATCCGTATTCTCATTTAATTATTATGACTTTATGAGATTTATATTAAAACCCCTATTTTATAGATGAAGAAACCAAAATTCAGAGAGTTCCAATGGTATACTCACTACGGTGAGGACCGAGCCCATACACCCCATGATTAGTGTGTATCCCACATTTTGTGGTTAATGAACAAGCATTCAGACAGGTTACCTTAAGAGATAGAAGTTTATAGCAAGGGCACACATGCCCTAGATCACCAGCAGTGGGATTCAAACTCTGGAAGTTCTGATCCCCTGTGGAGAGTTGCCTCACAGTAATAAGTGTGTGGTGGTGGGAGCAGTTTATAGTCATCCAAGTGACTCCACACATTCCTTAACAGAGTCCTTGCAATTGCCTGGGGAAGCAGGCAAGGGAATTATTGTCCTTGTATTTCAAATGAGTAAACACAAGCCCACATGCTCAAAATGCAGCGCTCGAGAAACATTTGTTGAGTGAATAAGTAAGTGTATTCATTTCATCCCTGATATACGTGTATGTAGAAAGCTGGTCACTGATCTATGATTATTGCATACTTTGACTAGATTACAAGCCTTAGAGCCCCTATCTCTGTGTCCAGTACTTCCCAGCGTGAGACCTTGAACATAATGGATACCCAATAGATGTTCATGGTATCTTTGCTGTCCTATAACAGAAGACTTGCTCTAAGCAAATATTAAGCAGTGTCTTGAAGAGACTCAGTACAGTTGAGGTTTATTTCCTTCAAGGGCCAGGCTTTAGAGTGAAATAAATCTGGACGTAGATCTCCTTACTTCCACCTGCTGAATTATGTTTTCCATGGAATTAACAGACATAGTTTCCAATCCTACTCTGCCATTTATTGGCCACCGACTTTGTGCAAGTTAGTGTCCTTTATTTGCAAAATGGATACTCCCACACAGCTTTACTTTGAGGACTAAATCAGTAAAACTGCTTGGCCTACAGTAGGTACTTGGCGAATGGTAATCATTTTTATTTAAGGTGTTCAGCTGATGGTTTCATTTCCTGACTGTCTCTCTCCAATCTCTCCAGATCACAAAGTACAAGATTTAGTTCACAGAGCAGGAATTAGGTGCTGCTCTTCTATCAAAGCACAAGGAGGCAGGCTCTGTGAGTCTGTGGATAAACTGTGCATGCACTTTTAGAATCGTGGGGGCCACAGCTGAGAACAACAGGGAGTCTATAAAACAAGCCAAATCAATGAATGTCCTAGGGCACAAAGAAGCAATGTTTTCGATTCCTTATCTGAACCTGAAACTGATAAATTTATTTTTAATTTTCTAATCTTGTCTTTTCAACTAGATCATTATTTAAAATATGCTGAACCTATTATACTAAGAGAATGAACTTTTCTTTACTCGGATACAAATTCAACTGTTTTTGCTCTGCGTTTGAAACGTGATTATTTTTGAAGGATGAAATTGGGTGGTTAGGGAAGGAGATGGGAAAGAAAGATATTTTAAAAAAATTTTTATTCTCACCTGAGGACATTTTTGCTCTGCTTTTTAGAGAGAAAGGAAGGGAGAGAGAGAAACATTGATGTAAGAGAAAAGCATTGATTGGTTGCTTCCTGTAGTCTCCCAAACTGGAGACTGAACCCACAACCTAGACATGTGCCCTGACTGGAAATCAACATGCAACCTTTCGATTATGGGATGACATTCCAACAACTGAGCCACACTGGCCAGGGTGGGAAAGATTTTTTTAATGCTTTATCTGGATGTTTCCCCTCAAATAAATTGAGTTCACTAAATAAATTAGCTTCCATTAAAGCATAATTTTCTAAGTCATCAACTAATCCCTCATGGATGTAATGACTGAAGCAAAGTGATTTTACTCCATAGATGTAAATTGCTACTTTGCAAATGAAAAACACAATTTCTTGTAAAACAACTGATGAATATTTCCTTTGAAAATGCCTGTGATATCTTTTCTATAAACAAAAATGCTGCTTTAATCCAAACTTCTTCATGTCATGAGGTTCTTCAGTCTTACTTTAATATAACTATAAATCGATCACTTGTGTTTTATTTTCTCTTTCTTATTGCCCATCACTGTGGCAGCACTCTGTTAGCATCAGTATGAGAGAACATTTTCCAGGTACTTCCTTTTCTTCTAGTTTTCTGGCTGAACAGTGTGCTCCTTGAGGGCATATACTTCTTTTTTATTTTTGATCTACTCCTACCCTTTGGTTAGCACATGCCAGGTAAGCAATAAATGTCCTTTAAAATGCATTGAATGGCTTAGGTATTTCCTGCTGAGAAAAGCCAATCTTGCCAATCATTGTGTAGCAATAAATTGGTTAAGTACAAAAGAGAATTGAGTGGTACCATTGTGGTATCACATGTTAATTTAGGTATAGAGGGTTGCATCTGGGAAATTCACTTCCCACTATTTGGAGATATTTGATTTTCTCTGACTAGGTAGCCCGATTAGAATCTTCCATATTATTAGTATTTGGTCACAGACCCCTTTAATTTTCTTTAATGTTACCTTCTGCCCTGGGTGTTTCATGTCATAAAACACACGGTTGGGGAGCCTGTGATGAACTGTAAGTTTCCCAGATTCTGCTTCCTCAACTTGTTCCATCATTTCATATTGTTTTTATGGTCCATGTCTCCTGCATGAACTGAAGCATCCCCCCAGTTATGAAACACTTAACAGCCTACAGGCTGCAGGGCAGGCATTCGCTTCAAGTCCAAACAAACAGATAGGGCTTCTCTCCTCTGGGCACTGGTCTTTACAATAATAGCAGCATGTTGTTTTCACGGTAATTCTAATCTAAACATCTAATATTTAAAACGACATAAACTGTTTCCTTGGGAGTCTGGAAAGTTTGCAGAAGACCTTGTGTAGCCCTTCTTGAGTGTTTCAGTTCCATACTCCCTTCGCTTTGGGTCATAAATGCTGTTCCTTTGCAAGAGCTGGCTTGGGATATCATTTGGATTTGATCCTGCTGGCCCGATACTGCATACTTGGCTGGTCAGGACTTCCTGTCTCTGCCGATGATATTATACAGCAGGAGCAGAGAAGGAGTCTTGGTAAATCAGACACCCTGTGCTTGGGCAATTACAGTGTTCGCTAGGAATAGATAGAGACCTATATATAAATTCCCTACATGCCACAATTCCAGAGGCTGTTGTTTGTTTGATTTGTAACCTATGGCATTGTGTAGTATACGTTTTATAGGACATCCTACAGAAGCCCTGACTGCCATTATTGAACATTCATTGAACATTTACTATATTCAAGGCACTGTGCCAAGCACTTTCCATAAATGATCCCAGGAATTTTCACAACGACCTTATGAAGTTTCACTGTGTGTCTTTTACAAATGAGGGAACTGAAGTTTAGAAATGACCTTGAGGAAGTTACACAATGATGACATATCCAAAAAATCTGCCATAAGTGAGAATTATTAGTAAGTGTGCTATACCTGTGGTCCTCAACTACAGGGCAGATCTTCCTGGGGGGCAGGGCAGCAGGGCCAAGCAGACCCTCTCCTCCATGGGTGGGATGATGAAGTGGATGGGAAGATTGTAAAAGCGTAGTCAATATTGTAGTTTAACTGTCAGAAACTTTGAAAAACGTACAACTTTTGTAATGTAATTGAGGGAGTGTTTGACAAAGGTTGCCACATGGTCAGATACAGAAGATCGAGTCTATATTCAGAGACTCTTAGTAGTGAGAGGGAGGAAGAGGTGAACCACCCACCCCACCACCCCTAACCAAGGGTGCGTTTCAGAAGCTCTGGGGGCTGGCTGGTATGGTGTATTTACTAGGTTTATCAAAAGGGAGCATAGGTTGTGGAAACTTAAGAAACTCTCATCTACACCAATCAAATGAAACTGATAATTACCAAATTTCTACTACTTCAACATCATGTTGACCTGGAAAAAACTAAAAGCTGTATTTTTATCCTGGCTTCCATCATGCAGAGTGAGTTCACTGAACAATGGCGCAGTCTTTCACTTTCCAACTCTGAAGTTCTGGCTGGGTTAAGCTGGGCATTATACCCAACACACATGTTCCCTGTAAACACTGAAAAATCAGACTTTAAAACTAGAGGATTTATGGCCCCAGAAGCAAGACCAGCACTGCAAGGCCAAACACAGATTAGAGAAGAGGTATGTGGGTTGTAAAGAACAGTAAATTGCTTCTTTTTTTCCCATATATGGCTATCTCAGAATTTTCCTCCAAAATTCAAGATTAGACCAAGAAAACCACAGCTACCTAGATTTGGAAGGGCCTTGGGAAGTGTTTATGATGACTGCTGCATTTATAGTTAGAAAATCAGTCTCGATTGAGCCGACCTGAGGGTTCAGAGAGAGACTAAGCTGGGACTGGGAACCAGTGCACTCTGACTGTTAGTCTGTTCCAGTATGTTGACTAGCACCCCCCCCACCATTATACTAGTACTGAACCACAGACAGTCCCTCTTTTATGCTTGAGTGATGGTTTTAGTAGATGATATTATTTCATATATGTCTTTTAAATGATAGCCTAAAAAAAATGTGAGAGTGAAGAATGTTTTTGTTTTAATGACAAAACAGTCCTTCCCTTTCTTTTGGGAATGAAAGTATCCAATCACAGTACTCTGACCCCTGGCCTGGAAGGTGGCACGTGACCCATGCTAATGCAACCAGAGACCTTCTCTGAGATTTGTTTGAACTTGAAGTCCTAGCAACTCTGATCAAGGAACCAATAACATAAGAACAACAGGGCTGCTGGTTACTGTGAACTCCACTTTGTAAAGAAGGACACTGGCAAAAACAGAATGAGGTCAACACTTGTTTTTCGAGTGTCTAGTTCAAGTGCCCGCTCTGCCTCTTCTTGTGTGACCCCAGAGTAACAACATCACTTCTATGAGCCTTAAGTTCTCCGTCTCAAAACAGGAATACCAGGGTGAATATTCAGTTATGTAATATGTTCAAAATACCAATTAGAGTGCCTGATATGTCGTAAATGCTGAACAAAAGAATGGAAGCTAATCGAGGCTCCTGCTGTTTATCTCTATGTATTTTGAATAACTCTCTTGCTACACTCTGCCTTATTTTACTCATGTAACTATTGACAAAGTTAATCCACAGTGCTCATAGTGGTTTACAGAACAGCTCAGCTTTCCTGCTCATAGTGTTCTTTATAGTAAATAGGTAAACACAGCGAATAAAGTTTACTCTTGTTGGGGTGTACTGGGTAGTGAGACGGGATGTCAGCTGTCTTGGTTAGCTCTAGTCAGTAGTTTAAGATTTACAGAAAAAGTAAGGATGACAGAGGATAGAGAAGGATATTTTCTAAGATCTGGGCCCATTTCTATCTTTTAGGGAAATTGTAGCTGGTAAATTTCTACTATAATCATGTCTGAGTTCAGAAACTCTTTTTGGAGGCAAATTTAGACATTTTTCTAGTTATGGCTATGAAAGACAATTCCTGGGCAGGTGCTGTCTTTCATTTATTCAGTGATATCTATTGAGTCCCTACTGCATGCCAGATGTGCTTAATGTAGCTGGAAATACAGTAGTGACAAAATAAATATCCCTACCATTTTTAAGTCTCCTTTTTTATTGAGATGAAATTCACATGACATAAAATTAATTGTCTGAAAGTAAAAAATTCAGAGTTGTTTAGCACGTTTACAGTGCTGTGCAACTACCGCCTCTGGCTAGTTCGAAAGCATTTTCGTCACCTGAGAGAAAAACTTGTACCTGTTAAGCAGTTGGTCCCCACCTTTCCAAACCCTGCCTCTGGTAACTGACAACCTATTTTCTGTCTCAGTGGATTCATACAGCGTGTGATCTTTTCTGCCTAGACTTTTTCACTTATTATAATGTTTTTAAGATTCATCTGTATTATAGTATGTGTGAGTGCTCCATTGTTCTCTAAGGCTGAATAATATTTTATTGTATATATGTACCACATTTGTTCATTCATTCATCTGTTAATAGAAATTTGGGCTATTTCTACTTTTTGGCTACTGTGACTAGTGCTGCTGTGAACATGCATTACATGTATTTGAGTACTCACTTTCTTTTTTTATTAACTATTTTATTGTTGTTCTATTGCAGTTGTCCCAATTTTCCCCTCCTTTTGCTCTCCACCACCCAGCCCACCCCCATGCCCACAGTCAATCCCCACCCTGTTGTCCATGGCTATGGGTTATTCATACATGTTCCTTGACTAGTCCCTTCCCCTTCTTCCCACCCTTGACTCCCTCCCCGCTCCATTCTGGTCACTGTAGGTCTGTTTCTTTTTCATGTCTCTGCTGTTTTGCTTATTTGTTTGTTTTGTTCACTAGGTTCCTCTTATAGGTGAGATCATATGGTACTTGTCTTTCACCTCCTGGCTTATATCACTTAGCATAATATTCTCCAGTTCCATTCATGCTGTCCCAAAGGGTAGGAGTTGTAGGAATAACTTTCTTCTTTCTTTTTGCTGTGTATTTAATCATGTAAATGTAGCACAGATTTTTGATCCATTCATGCTGTCCCAAAGGGTAGGAGATCCTTCTTTCTTTCTGCTGTGTAGTATTTAACTGTGTAAATGTAGCACAGTTTTTTGATCCACTCATTTAGTGTTGGGCACTTTGGCTGTTTCTAGCACTTGGGTATATTGTAAATAATGCTGCTAGGAACATAGGAGTGCCTAGGTTCTTTCGAATTGGTGTTTCAGGATTCATAGGGTATAATCCCAGCAGTGGAATGGCTGGGTTAAAAGGCAGCTCCATTTTTAGTTTTATAAGGAAATTCCATAGTGTTTTCCACAGTGGCTGCACCAGTCTGCATTCCCACCAACAGTGCACTAGGTTTCCCCTTTCTCCACATCCTTGCCAGTACTTTTTGTTTGTTGATTTGGTTATGATAGTCATTCTGACAGAAGTGAGGTGATAGCTCATTATGTTTTTCATTTGCATCTGTTGAGCATTCTTTCACACATATATGGGCCATCTGTATGTCCTCCTTGNTTAAAAGGCAGCTCTATTTTTAGTTTTATAAGGAAATTCCATAGTGCTTTCCACAGTGGCTGCACCAGTCTGCATTCCCACCAACAGTGCACTAGGTTTCCCCTTTCTCCACATCCTTGCCAGTACTTTTTGTTTGTTGATTTGGTTATGATAGTCATTCTGACAGAAGTGAGGTGATAGCTCATTATGTTTTTCATTTGCATCTGTTGAGCATTCTTTCACACATATATGGGCCATCTGTATGTCCTCCTTGGAGAAGTGTCTATTCAGGTCTTTAGCCCATTTTTTAATTAGATTGTTTGTCTTCCTGTATTGAGTTATATAACTTCTATATGTATTTTGGAGATCAAACACTTGTCTAAGGTATCATTGGCAAATATGTTAACCCATATAGTCAGTTCCCTTTTCATTTTGATGATAGTTTCATTAGTCATGCGGAGCTTTCTAATTTGATGTAATCTCATTTGTTTATTTTTTCTTTTATTTCCATGGCCCTAGGAGATGTATATTGGCAAACATAATACTGTGTGGGATATCTGAAATTTTAGCACCTGTGTTTTTCTCTAGGACTTCTATGGTCATGACTTACATTTAAATCTTTTATTCATTTTGAGTTTATTGTGGTGAATGGTATAAGTTAGGGGTCTAGTTTCATTTTTTTGCATGTAGCTGTCCAGATTTCCTAATACCATTTGTAGAAGAGACTATTTTTATTCCATTCTGTGCTCTTGCCCACTTTGTCAAATACTAGTTGACCATAAAGACATGGGTTTATTTCTGGGCTCTCTGTTCTGTTTCATTGATCTATGTGTTTGTTCTTATGTCAATACCAGACTGTTTTTTAAAAAACATTATTTTATTGTTGCTCAGTTGTCCGCATTCAGTACAGTTGTCTGCATTTAATCCCCACCACTCTCCCCCACCACTGCAGCCATCCTCCTTCCCTCCCGTTTCCACCCCCTCCTTGGTTTTGTCCATGTGTCCTTTATAGTTGTTCCTGAAAACCCTTCCCCTATTCCCTCCTATTATCCCCTCTAACCTCCCTTCTGGTTACTGTCAGATTGTTCTTAATTTCAGTGGCTTGGGTTATATATTGCTTTCTTGTTTGTTTTGTTGATTAGGTTCCACTTAAAGATGAAATCATATGGTATTTATCTCTCACTGCCTGGCTTATTTCACTCAGCATAATGCTCTCCAGTTCTATCAATGCTGTTGAAAAGGGTAGGAGCTCCTCCTTTCTTTCTGCTGTGTAGTATTCCATTGTGTAAATGTACCATAATTCTTGATACATCCATTTACTGATGGGCACTTAGGTTTTTTTCTAGCACTTGGCTATTGTAAACTGTGCTGCTATGAACATTGGGGTGCATGCGTTCTTTTGGATTGGTGTTTCAGGGTTCTTAGAATGTAATTCTAGCAGTGGAATTGCTGGGTCAAAAGACAGTTTCATTTTTATTTTTCTGTGGAACTTCCATACTGTTTTCCACAGTGGCTGTACCAGTCTGCATTTCCACCAACAGTGCACTAGGGTTCCTTATTCTCCACAGCCTCCCCAACACTTGTTGTTTGTTGCTTTGCTTATTATGATGGCCATTCTGACTGGTGTGAAGTAGTATCTCATTGTGGTTTTAATTTGCATTTCTCTGATGACCAGTGGAGCAGAGCATCTTTTCATATTTCTCTGAGCCCTCCGTATGTCCTCCTTGGTAAAGTATCTGTTCAAGTCTTTTGCCCATTCTTTAATTGGGTTGTCTTCCTGGAGTGGAGTCATTTGAGTTCTTTATATATTTTGGAGATCAAACCCTTGTCCAAGGTATTATTGGCAAATATTTTTCCCATATGGTTGGTTCTCTTTTCATTTAATTCTGTTTTCTTTAGCTGTGTAGAAGCTTTTCATTTGATGAAGTACCATTTGTTTATTCTTTCCTTTATGTCCCTTGCTCTAGGGGACATATCAGTGAAAATATTGCTGTGTGGAATATCTGATATTTTCCTGCCTATGTCCTCCTTTTAGGACTTTTATGGCATCACAACTTATATTTAAATCTTTTATCCGCCTTGAATTTATTTTTGTGTATGGTGTAAGGTGGTGATCAAGTTTCATTTTTTTGCATGTAGCTGTCCAGCTTTCCCAACACCATTTGTTGAAGAGGCTATTTTTTCTCCATTTTATGCTGCTGCTGGCTTCCTTGTCAAATATTAACTGACCATAGAGACTTGGGTTTGTTTGGGTCTCTCTAATCTGTTCCATTGGTCCATGTGTCTGTTCTTATGCCAGTACCAGGCTGTTTTGATTATAGTGGTCTTGTAGTATAGTTTGGTATCAGGTAGTGTGACCCTCCTACTTTGCTCTTCTTTCTCAAAATTGCAGCTGCTATTCGGGGTAGTTTATGGTTCCATATAAGTTATTGCAGTGTTTGTTCTATGTCTGTGAAATATGCCATTGGTACTTTAATAGGTATTGCATTGCATCTGTAAATTGCTTTGGGTAGTATGGACATTTTGATGATGTTAATTCTTCTGATCCATGAACACGGTATATGTTTCCATTTGTTTGTGTCTATCTTGATTTCTGTCTTCAGTGTTGTGTAGTTTTCTGAATACAGGTCTTTTATATCCTGGTTTAGGTCTATTCCTAGGCATTTTATTTTTCTTTATAAATGCAAACCTAGTCAAAATTCCAACAATGTTTTTTGTGGAAGTTGATATGTTGATTTTAGAATTTATATAGAAATGCAAATGACCAAGAATAGCCAAAACATTTTTGAAAAGAAACAATGTTGGAGGAGTTACACTACCTCATTTCAAAGCTTATTATAACACCCCAGTAATCATAACAATGTGCTATAGACAAATCAGTGGATGACAAAAAAGTCTAGAAATAAACCAACATGCCTATGGACAACTGGATTTGGGGAAAAGTTCCAAAGTAATTACATGGGAAAGTAAAGTTGTTTTCAATATCTGATGTGGGAACAACTGGACATTCGTACTACAAAATTAATTTTGATGTCTACCTCATGCTATAAATGAAATTAATTCAAAATAGATCCTAGGTCTAAATACAAAAGCCAAAACTATAATATTTCTAGAATAAAATATAGAAAAATAACTTGTAACTTTGGGTTTGGCAAACATTTTTCATATTAAATACAAAGGAAACATGAAAATTGTACTTTCTCAAAATTAAAATGTGTGTGCTTCAAAAAACACCATTAGGAAAAGCAAGTGGTAAGTAAGCCACTTGAGGGAAAATATTATCAATACATGATTCTGACAGAGATCTTATGTTCAGAATATGTAATCCAGAATGTATAAAGGGCTCTTAAATTCCGTAATGAGATGCCAAACAATTTGATTTAAAAACAGTATAAAGACTTGAAAAGGTATTTTATCAAGGAAAATGTACAAGTAGTAAACACATGAAAATATATTCAATATCATATTAAACTTTTGGGCAATGCACATTAAAGCACAATGAGATACTGTATTATTGCAACAGACGGGCTAAAATTAAAATAAAAACAATAACAGTTATTGGCGAAGATATGGAACAATGGGAACTCTCTATTGCAGAAGACCATGTAAAATAGTCAGGTTTTTGGGAAAACATTTTTGGCAATTTTTAATGAAGTTATATGACCAAGCAATCTCTCTCCTAGGCATTTACCCAAGAGAAATGGAAATATATGCCCACAAATGAATTAATCACAAATGTCACAGCAGTTTGTTCATAATAGGCAACAAGTGGAAACAATTCAAATGCCCATCAGTAGATGAATGGATAAACACACTGTGGTTTATTTATAAAATGCTATGTAAAGAGGTGTATTATAAAATATAAAATGATATATCTGTAAAATGTGATATAGAATGAAAATTTATAAAACAATGCTGAGCAATAAAGGGAAATGAACTATAAATACACATACCAACATGGATTAATCTCAATAGCAGACAAGTGAAAGAAGCCAGGCAGCAGAAAAGAGAACATACTGTGTAATTTCCTTCCAAGTCCCAGAACAGGCAAAACTCAGGTGTAATAATAGAAATTAGATCAGTCTTTGCATTTCTACAATCCTGAGAGTTAGTGCTTTCCTAGTTCTGTATCCTAAGCACCTCATTCCACTTACAAACATAAATCATACTTGGATTAAAAACAAAAGTTAAAAAAAACAAACTTAAAATGACTGCAGAAAAATATAGGAGAATACTTTTATGACATTAAGATAGGGAAGGAGTCCTTAAGTAAGATAATATGCTCAAAACAAAAGGAAAAGACTAGTAAGTATGACTGTATTAAAAATAATACAGCCCTGGGTGGTGTAGCTCAGTGGATTGAGTGACGGCCTGTGAACCAAAGGGTCACTGGTTTGATTCCTAGTCAGGGCACATGCCTGGGTTGTGGGCTAGGTCCCCAGTAGGGGCAATGGGAGAGGCAAACACCCACTGAAGTTTCTCTCTTTCTCTGTCTTCCTTCCTTCCTCTCCCTAAAAGTAAGTAAAGTCTTTTAAAAAATAAATAAAAATAATGCATGAGTTTATTAAAATAAAGAATACAAACTAGAATTTAAAATATATGTAACATGAATGAAAACCTATGTGATATAAATATTTTCTACAGATCAGTAAGAAGAAAGTAATAATTGAATAGAAATAGTTGCATAAGCAAAAACACTAGTGGCTAATCAGCTTATAAAAAATGCTCAACTCATTTCAGATACGGAAAATGAAGATCAAAATCCATTGAAATTCAGTCTTCTTCTCACAATAGTATACAAGCTTAGGTTACACAAACTGTCCCTTAAAGAATAACAAAATAGCCTACACAAAATATATTTTTATAAATCTCTTTGAAAGCATTGACAAGATAATATCAGTAAAGTAAGAACTTGTTATTTTAGGACTGGAGGAAGAGTGGAATTCCAAAGTGGTGGGCCTGTAATCTGAACTTCTCTTTTCCTTAAGGGATTTGCTAAAATGAAAGGAACAGTTAAGAGCCTCAACTTACTTGTATAGTTTTTCTAAGTCAATGTTTAGTATTCAAACAAAAATAATGAGACCTACATAAAAACAAGAATTGACTAATAACCAAAGGAAAATGATAAATAGTAGAAAAAGACACACAAGACATCCAGATGTTTTTGTTATTAGACATGGCTATTAAAATAAATAAAATAAATATGTTAAATATTTCATACAGAGATGGAAAATTTTGGTAGAAAAGTGGGTATTACAGAAGTATCAACTGGTAACAGGAGAATTAAAAAATAAAATAGCTGAATTTAAGAACCCAATCAGCCCTGGCTGGTGTAGATCAGTGGCTTAAGCGCAGGCCTGCAAACCAAAGGGTCACTGGTTCAATTCCGAGTCAGGGCACATGCCCAGGTTGTGGGCCAGGTCCCCACTAGGGGGCATGTGAGATGCAACCACACACTGATGTTTCTCTCCCTCTAATTCTATCTCCCTTCCCCTTTCTCTAAAAATAAATAAATTATTATTTTTAATAAAGAAACCAATCAATGAGCTTAATAGAAATCAGATACAGGTGTAGAAAGAACTATTGAAGGGGGAGATAGGTCAGAAGAAAATATCCAGAATTAAGAGGTCTCATGTTCCAATATGATTTTGAGAATACATAACTTTAATACAAAAAACTGACCTGGATGTTACAAGAAAGGGAACTTTTCTCATGAAAATAAATTTAAAATTTCAAGTAATGTATTAGCATACTGAATCCAATAATATTAAAAACTACCATAAAGTAAAGGTAAATTTATTTTAAGAATACATGATTGTGTTTGCAGTTAAAAGTCAATGTGACTCAACTATAGCAATAGCAAAAAGGAGAAAATGCATATAATTATCCAAATAGTTGCAGAAAAAGCATTTAATAAATTTAACAGGCTTTCGTGATAAAATTTAGTAAAGTAGAACTGAGAGGAAACTTCCTTAATCTGTTAAATCAATTATTGAAACATGTAATAACTTCCTATTTAAGTGAAATGTTTCATTTTTATCTCTCTGATTGAAAATAAGACAAATGTGCCTGTTACTACCACTTTTATTAAATGGTATAAAATTGGTCCTATCCTTTATGAATTTGGAAATACTCAAGTGTATATGTATATATACCAATAAAAAATAGACAACAAAAAAAGGTAGGTAAAAGTTTTGAACTGGTACTTCACAAAATATAATACTAAGCAGCCAATAAACTTCTATATAAGTGCTCACCTTTATTAATCATCAAGCAAATGGAAACTGAAAGGACAGTGGGATAACAGTCTCTAGAATGGTTACTCTCATACACTCTGTGGGAGTGCACATTGTATTGCCACCTAGAATAATTGTTTGACAGTATCTAATACAGTTGAGCTTACATATATCTTAGGACCCAGCAATGCCCAACATAAACCTATACTTCAAACTCAAAAGAAATTTGTGCAAACGTGGCATTAAAAATACTAGAAATAACTCAATGTTGAACTAAAGAACTGTAAATAAGTTTGGCATATACACACACACAATGGAAAATTATACAACAATAAACAGTAATGAATTATTCCTACACACACCAGAAATAATATATGGTACCATTTCATAGTAGCATTGTTTGTAATAGATAAAATCTAAAGATAATCCTAGTAAGCAGGAAAATGGATACACTGTACAGTATTTACATTAAAAGGCCTAAAATAAACTAGCATAAATGAACTAGCAAATAAATGAACTAGTAAATAAATGAACTAGCATTTTATGTACAAAGACATCAAGGGAAAAAAGCAAGGTTTAGAAGAACATTAGATTGGTCCTGGCTGGTGTGGCTCAGTGGATTGAGTGCCAGCCAGAGAAGCAAGGGGTCGCTGGTTTGATTCACAGGACACATGCCTGGGTTGTGGGTCAGGTCCCCAGTATGGGGTGTGCAAGAGGCAACCACACATTGATGTTTCTTTCTCTCTCCCTTCTCTAAAAATAAATAAATGAAATCTTAAAAAAAAACAAAACAGAAAAAAAACATTAGATTATATGATAGTAAATAATATATTCTTTGGAGATATATAATAAAACTCTCTTGGAGGGAGGCAGTGATGAACCCCAAATGAAAAATACTTCCCCCTTATCCAAGAAGAAAATGTTTCAATGCCCTCAATGGATGCCTGAAATCGTAGCTAGTACCAAACTCTCTATATACTGATTTTTTTCTATACACACATACTTTTTCACTTAAAGGAAGCACTTTAGGGTTTCTCTTCAACATATCTGAATTACCAACCAGCACTACCACTTTTACACTTTGGGGACATTATTTAATAAGAGAAGGGTCACCTGAACACAAACACTGTGATACTATGACAGTTGATCTTAACTGAGACTGCTACTAGGTGATTAACAGGCAGGGAACATATACAACGTGGAGACAATGGACAAAGTGATGGTTCACATCTCCAGCAAAATGGAATATAGAACAGGGGAAGATTTCATCATGCTATTCAGAACAGTGTGTGATTTAAAATGTATGACCTGCTTATTTCCGGAATTTTCTTGTTAATACTTTTGGTCCATGGTTGACTGCAGGTAACTGAAACCATATAAGGAAACCAGTGGGTAAAGGGAGACTCCTGTACTTTCCTGTAAGCTCCATGAGTTAGGTTTTGTGTCTGGGTTTGTTTGTTTAGCTGTTTTGCAGTACTTAGAACAGTACTTGACACAGTCATGCAAATAAATATTTTTTAATAAATCAATAGATGGGGAGACAGAGATTGACATAGCAGATTGCAACAGGACTAATAAAGATGTGTCCATGCCCTGGCTGGCGTCACTCAGTGGATTGAGCGCGGGCCTGTGACCCAGAGGATCCGGTTCGATTCCCAGTCAGGGCACATGCCTGGGTTGCAGGCCAGTTCCCAGGAGAGGACACACGAGAGGCAACCATACATTGATATTTCTCTCTCCTTCTCCTTCCCTTCTCCTCTAAAGATAAATAAATAAAAATCTTAAAAAAAAAAGATGTTCCTTAAGTAGGACAGTGGGTACACAGGGCATGTCTAACATTAGTCTTTATGCTATATATAGGCGAATATATAGTTGTCTGTATTATGAGTTATAATTTTCTTTAAAGTTTAAAAATACACTATGGAACTTTTACATTGAGAAACATTACCATGTAAGATACAAAACAGACATCTTCACCCTACCCCTCAGACCTACCTTATTTCTGCCTCTGCCTTGGCCCTCATGGGAGTCACAGGACCAACCTCAAAGAGGTTGATTGACCCCATATTAGGTGAAAAGCAGGTTAAAAGTAAGCATTTTTACATAATTATTTCAAATGAAAATAGCATATTGATATGTCTGACTTTGTGCCTGTCCGAAAGCTAATGAATGAAGAAAAAAAAGAAATGGGTAAGTCCATATGGGGCAATTTGAGGTCATGGGGGCTTTTATATAGGAGTAGCATTTAATTATTATTTCTTTTCCTTCTTTAGCTACAAAGAGACTTTTCATAATATGTGAAAAATTCTCTTTTAGGTGTGTCAGCAAAAAACACCTATACCAAGGCATCCTAAAAATATAGTCTTAAAAAAAAGGAAAATTGCCCAATGTAACCCATGAGATAGTCTGCCCAAAACAGTTTATCCAGCACTATGAGGATCATCTAGAGAGCAATCCTATTCTTTAGTTTCTTTTACAATTATTCTTGTCTTTCAGACATAAGCCATCTGTTTAAACAACATGGAGGATGAATGCTCATATTTGTGTGTCTGTTTCCACAGAGCATATTTTAATTCATTCCAACAAGTTCTGGCTAAGTGCCTATGATGTTCCTAGCACATTATGGACGTGGGCATAGCAGTAGATTCTAGTTCAAAAACAGCTCAAATACAGAGCTAAACCTCTACTATCACCCACTATATACATTGAGAAATGGTTAATTTCACTTCCTACCATGTTATCTAGAAGCCTACTTTAGTATTGTGGAATATCATATGTGTGTTACCTTAAGAACTTTTATTCATTAGATACCTTAAAGATACTACAAAGATAAGTTGCCAACTGCAGTAAGATATTCTGCAATAATACAAAATCTACAAAGAATGGGTATCAAAATACACTAAAATGCCTACAAGTCAATAAGAATACCACAAATAATCCAAGACAAATGTGGGCAGAAAACAACAATAAGCATTTCACAGAAGAGAAAACGTATGTACAATAGATGCATGAAAAATTACCATTAGTGATCAGGGAAATACAAATCAAGACCACATCAGATGCCATTTTACTGATAATTAAATGGCCAGATGAAGAAGGCTGATGATATAAAGTATTACCAAGTACAGAAGAAGATATGGATCCAAAGGAAGTCACATACATTACTGCTAGGAATGTAAATTGGTGCCCTCCTGTTGTATTGCAGCTTGGTGTTATCTCCAAGAGTTAGAGATTCACATATTCTAGGACCAGTGAAATCCTTGCACATATCCAACATGACACATGTACTTGAATGGTCACAGCACCACTGTGTACAAAGGCAAAAACCTGGAAACAACTCAAGTGCCCATTAAAGGTGAGTAAATGATTAAGCTGTGGTGTATTCATCAATGGAATGGAGCATAGCAGTCAGACCCAGTGAACTACAATAGTAAACAATGATATCGATGACTTTCAGCAACAAGATCCTAAGTGAAATAACTCCCCAGGTGTCACATAAGCATGCTGTCCTTTTTATAAAGTTAAAAACAATCAACATAAAAAAATAAAGTTTAGAATGTACAGCATGGTGACTATAGTTAATAATACTGTACTACATATTTGAAAGTTGCAATGTTTGTAAACTTTATTAAGTTTAGAAACAGAGAGGAAATTGAAGTAAACAGAAATTATGGTATAGAGGGTGAGATAGAAGAATGCAGAAGAGCAACAGTATAGCATGCACGTAGACATTGGCTGCTGTGAAGATCTTAGCTTTTGGTTTGTGTGGTGAATATGGGGATGGTTATTGTGGTATAAAATAACTAGCAAAACAAACATTAAGTGAGTCATGCAAAGGCCAATGACAACTGTGTCATGGAACTAGGATTATAGTTAACCCATTTCTATGCATCTGAGGTTCAAAATAAAGGGAAAAAATGCTACTTGTTATAAAGAGAAGATAAACATAAAAAGGTAGAACATTTTTTAAATGTTTCAAAGACATCATCTGTGTACTATTTTAAATCATCCTTTGTCCCACTAGTGCTATATGTTGTGTGGAAACTGCTCTCCTGACATACAACAAAGAACAACAGTTTCTGCTTTTAAGGAATTCATGGCTGGTAGAGAGGGTCAATGAGTGGGGAACTATAACAGAGTGAATTAAATGATCAGATAATAAAGAATTAAGAGAGCATGGAGCGTGGAACTATCCTGGTCATGGAAAAAGTGGGAAGGGGTAAAATCTAACTGGACTTAAAAGGAAAGGATAAAAGACTTAAATATAAGCCGTGACACCATTAAAGTCCTAGAGGAGAACATTGGCAGGAAAATCTCAGATATTTCATGCAGCAACATTTTTACTGATATGTCCCCTAGAGCAAGGACTATAAAGGAAAGAATAAACAAATGGGATCTCATCAAAATAAAAAGCTTCTGCGCAGCTAAAGAAAACAGCATTAAAATAAAAAGACAACCAACTGTATGGGAAAACATATTTGCCAATGATACCTCAGACAAAGGTTTAATCTCCAAAATATACAAAGAACTCACACGACTTCACTCTAAGAAGACAACTAACCCAATTAAAAAATGGGGAAAGGACTTGAACAGACACTTCTGCAAGGAGGACATACAGAGGATCCAGAGACACATGAAAAGATGCTCAATATCACTAGCTATCAGAGAGATGCAAATTAAAACTACAATGAGATACCACTTTACACCGGTGAGAATGGCTATCATAAACAAAGCAATAAACAACAAATGTTGGAGAGGGTGTGGGGAAAAGGGGACTCTGGTCCACTGTTGGTGGGATTGCAGACTGGTACAACCATTATGGAAAACAGTATGGAATTTTCTCAGAAAACTAAAATTGGACTTGCCTTTTGACCCAGCAATTCCACTGCTGGGATTGTATCCTAAGAACCCTAAAACACCAATCCCAAAGAACCTATGCACCCCAATGTTCATAGCAGCACAATTTACAATAGCCAAGAGTTGGAAGCAACCTAGGTGCCCGTCAGTAAATGAATGGATCAAAAAACTATGGTACATATACACAATGGAATTTTATGCTGCAGAAAGAAAGAAGGAGCTCCTACCTTTTGCAACAACATGGATGGAACTGGAAAGCATTATGCTGAGTGAAATAAGCCAGGTGTTGAAGGACAAATACCATATGATCTCACCTCTAACAGGAAGCTAAACGACAAAACAAACAAGCAAGCAAAATATAACCAAAGACACTGAAATAGAGAACAGGCTGACAGTGACCAGAGGGGAGAGGGGAGGGAATTTCAGGGGAAATAAGGGAGGGATTTAGAGGAACCTATATAAAGGACACATGGACAACAACTGAGAAGGGTGGAAATGGGAGGGAAGGGGGAGGATGGGGGGTGGGATGGGATGGGAGTAATAGACAGAAAACTGTACTTGATAAATAATTAAATTAAAAAGTTGGGGAAAAAAGGAAAGGATATTTGGCAGAAAAATCCCATGTGTAAATGAAGGTGGGAGTATTGAGTTGCTGTAAATTGTTCCATTTGGCTGAAGCAGAGAAGTCAGGGAGGGCTGGAGAGAGAGGGATGTGATTTGGGAATTAGACGGGGGCTTCATCATGAAGGGCTTTGTAAGCCATGCAATGGACCTGGGGCTTATCTCAAGAGCCACAGGAAGGCATCCAATAGCTTAGCTGGGGAGTGAGATGGATTATAGACTTTTTGCTTCAGGAAGAACAGTACTAGAGGCAGAAAGTATCTGTTAGATTAAGCAGAGTCTATTGCAGTTGTACAGGTGGGTCATAGTGGTGACTGAAAGGAATGGCAGCAGTTAGGATGGATAGAAGTAGGCAGATGAGGAAGTTATTGATGTGCTATTAGAGTGGACTCAAGGATTGATTGGGTATGGAGACCAAAATAGAAGGGGCAAGTCAAGAACGATTTCCACTTTAGGTAGCTGAAAAATGTTGGTGCCAGATGCTGAGAGTTGAGAAAATAGAAGAAAGAACATAAGTATCCTATATAGTGCATCCCATGTGGCCTGGTATTAGTTCAGTGTCTCACAGTTTTTCAGATGAACCTGACATTTCTCAAAAAAAAAAAAAAAAGAGGCATGGCTCACAAGCTTTAGAAACAAGAGAAATCTTATTCTTGTTTCCAAACACCTGGACTGAGCTGTTAAAGACACTGTCACAAGGTACCATGGGAAGAATCTTTAAGTGAAGATTTCCAGAGTCCATGACATTATAAAATCTCTTTCACTTTATTTTATAAGTAATTCCTGGATTAGTTACTTGCACAGCATACAGTTTAGTAGTAATGCTCTTTGTGACATTGATCTTGACATTATGAACTGAGGTCACAGTTCCTCTGAGATTATTTTCCTTTGTTTTAAAGTCAAAATAATTACCTAAGTGGGTCTACTGGACAACAACTAGATAATAAAATCTTTTTGCGTCAGGTACAACATAAATCAATTGTATGCATTCCTTCCTTGCAGAGAGTGGGCCATAAACACAGGAAGGAAGCAACATTAATTTCCTACAGAATTATTGCCTAGATGAAATTTTTGATCAGTGGTAAAATAGGAATGCATGGGTCTATATCTTGTAAGAGTTTTGGGACATAGCCAGCACTGTGGTCATTTTTTATAGCTGATTCTCTGAGCAACTTTTAAAACAAGATGGCCATGGGAGTGACGCATTTCCAGGCTGTAAGAAATGTTGGCTCATTACATCCAGAGCAGTCTCTCAAAGGTTACTATTAATATTTGGCCTTGGGGCAAGGAGTTAATAAAGATCCATGATTATGGTACTCACATGCAGGCAGAAGGAACACTAAGAGAAATAGAAATAGTTTACATCATTTACAATAGCACATTAATATTAGTCACTAATCATGGTGTCAAATGGTACTCGACTTATTGGGGTGATCACTTCATAAGGTATGTAAGTGTCTAATCAGTGTATTACATACCTGAAAGTAATACAATATTGTATGTCAACTGTAACTGAAAAGTAAATTTTCTTTTTTCTTTTAAGATTTTATTTATTTATATTTTTAGAGAGAAGAGAAAGGAAGTAGAAAGATAGGGAGAGAAACATCAATGTGTGATTGCCTCTCACACATCTCCCACTGGAGACCTGGTCTGCGACCCAGGCATGTACCCTGGGAATCAAACCAGCGATCCTTTGGTTCGCAGCCCACACTCAATCCACTGAGTTACACCAGCTAGGATGAAAAATAAATTTTAAAAAGCCCAAACTCATTGAATCAAATGTACAAACAAATATTAGTTACCAATTGTCATGTAGCCAATGTGTGTGTTTAATGTGGATGGTAATATTACAAAGATTTTAATAGATAGTAGAATGAAATTTTGTGTCAGGGAGAGTGAAATCAAATCCTGACTTTGCCACTTAAGCAATATGACTGACCAAATTATTAAAACTCTCTAAATTTTAGTTTCTTCGTTGATCAGTAGGAAAATATGCCTCTTCCTTGATTTCAATGGGTTCAATGAGTTAACAAACACAAAGAATGTAGACCAGTACCTGATGTATCATAAGCATTCAACAAATGGAGATAATATAAATAAAGTAACATGACTGTATACTAATGATTTGTAGCAGGCTATCTATAGTGTGGTATTAGACTTGAATACCTAGTTTAACTAAAACATTGTTAAGATACTCCTTTGTGGATGATTTGTTTCTTATCATGGCCACCAACCATGATAAGAAAACATAATAATGTCATATTCAATTGACTCTAGATGTTCATTTCTTTATTAACTATTTTATTGTTGTTCTATTGCAGTTGTCCCAACTTTCCCCTCCTTTTGCTCTCCACCACCCAGCCCACCCCCATTCCCACAGTCAATCCCCACCCTGTTGTTGTCCATGGCTATGGGTTATTCATACATGTTCCTTGACTAGTCCCTTCCCCTTCTTCCCACCCTTGACTCCCTCCCCACTCCATTCTGGTTGATGTCAGTCTGTTTCTCTTCCATGCTTCTGCTTCTATTTTGCTTATTTGTTTGTTTTGTTCATTAGGTTCCTCTTATAGGTGGGATCATATGGTACTTGTCTTTCACCTCCTGGCTTATTTCACTTAGCATAATATTCTCCAGTTCCATTCATGCTGTCCCAAAGGGTAGGAGATCCTTCTTTCTTTCTGCTGTGTAGTTTTTAACTGTGTAAATGTAGCACAGTTTTTTGATCCACTCATTTGGTGATGGGGACTTTGGCTGTTTCTAGCACTTGGGTATTGTAAATAATGCTGCTAGGAACATAGGGGTGCCTAGGTTCTTTTGAATTGGTGTTTCAGGATTCATAGGGTATAATCCCAGCAGTGGAATGGCTGGGTTAAAAAAGCTCCATTTTTGATTTTATAAAGAAATTCCATAGTGTTTTCCACAGTGGCTGTACCAGTCTGGCATTCCCACCAACAGTGCACTGGGTTTCCCTTTTCTCCACTTCCTCACCAGCACCATTGTTTGTTAATTTATTAATGATGGCCATTTTGACTGATATGAGGCAGTATCTCATTGTGGTTTTAATTTGCAGAAAATGGAGTAAAAATAGCTTCTTCAATAGATGATGTTGAGAGATCTGGATGGGTACCTGCAAAAAAATGAAACTAGACCATCAACTTAAACCATACACCAGAATAAACTCAGGATGGACAAAAGATTTAAATATATGTTATGACACCATATAAGTCCTAGAAAAAAAACACAGGCAGTAAAATTTCAGATATTCCACACAGCAATATTTTTACTGCTATATCACCTAGGGCAAGGGAAATAAAGGGAAAAATAAACAAATGGGACTACATCAAGTTAAAAGGCTTCTTCATGGCACATCAGCAAAATAAAAAGGGAACCAAATGAATGGGAAAACATATTTGCCAATGATACCTTGGACAAGGGTTTGATCTCCAAAATATGTAAAGAACTCATATACCTCAACACCAGGAAGATAAACAATCTATTTTAAAAATGGGCAAAGGACCTGAATAGACACTTCTCCAAGGAGGACATACAGAGGGATCAGAGACATATGAAAGGATGCTCAGCTTCAGTAGCCATCAGAGAGGTAAGTTAAGATGTGCATTTTTAATATTTAGGTGAGAGGCAGTGACTCTGTCAGGATAACATGTCAAACGTTGTGAAACAGATCATAGCAACCTAAAAGAAAAATCCAGCTCCAATAATGGAGCATTCTTTTAAGAGATGCTACATCGACAATGTTCTCATTGACGTGGAGGAAGACATTGTGAAAAGACAGACAATGATGATCCTTATCTGCAAAATGATGCAGAGGAAGTAGATTCTAAATGGGCGGTTCTAGGAAATACCTCTTTCCATTTATGTTGTTTACGCTTTCCACTTTATAGTTGTACAACAGTAATAGTAGATAAAATATGTCTAGCTAGATTAAACAGCATTTTCAGATGAATTTAAAATAAAAATTCTAGTGATAAAGAGTGGTGTCATAGTTTGTCAGTCTTTTTCATATTGGCACATACATGATGGAATATCTCATAACTGATGACAACTTAGCTTTATGGAAATATAATAAACAAAAATGTATGGCCAGTGAAGATAATTTAGAGTTTGGAAAACTGAGTTGATAAAGGCAGACCTACCAGGGTTCAAATCTTAGCTCTTCCATTTCCAGCTATGTTATTTTTGGACAAATACGCATCTCTCCAAGCCACTGTAAAATGACAATTTTACCTAAATCATTAGGTAAATGAAATAATATAGGTGAAATATTTAATATCATACTATGCTAGTGCTTCAAGACTGCAATAATTTATTGACATTATTGTTATTATGATAATCCATTGTTTTCTTTTTAAAATTAAACTATTTTCACATACTTGCACATCGTATAATAGAAAGGTATGTGTTATATCAGTTATCCACATAAAACAAAATTATACATTTAAAAATATTAACATAAGTTATAAGCTAAGCTGTATTTTTGTTTAAGTAAAATATAAAAATGAATGTATGGATATTCACCAGATTTGACAGGCATATTTATAATAGTGTGGTTTAAAATGTAATTTAAGCACCCTACTCAAAATTTAAGTGAGGAAAAGGGTATGCAAAGACAGGTGGCTATCTTCTGGTTGAAACTGATAAACAGGAGGAATAAATGATTGTTGATCAAAAATGTCAGGCCATGCATACTAAGAATATATGGATGAAAAACATCATTGTCATCAACAGGGACTTCTAATATAAGGGCTAAACTGGGAGATTCAAACACAGATACACTATCTATAACTGAACTGCTACATCTGTGAACAATTCTGCAGAATGCTCTAGGGTGAATACTACTAGCAGGCATTACTTCATTTAGCAACAGTTAATGAGATGATAATATATTAAAGATACATATGCTCTTCTGAAGATCTCCTTCATTGATTCTCAAATTTAGGAATCTTTTTAAATAAAAAATAATTGTGGTTCTCTGGTGTTGACTTTAATTATTTTATTGTAATGGTACTTAAATGTACACCTATAAAACATATAAGCAATTTTAAAGCTAAATAGAACCAGAGAAAAAATAAAAGGAAAATTAAGCCAATATGATGAAACTTGATTGAATTTGTTAAATGTCATTGCTAAGGTTGTTTAGCTGTGACCCAGTAACAGCTTGCAATGTGAGTGTGGTACTGACTAAACAGATTCCTTTGCGTTCAGCCTGCCTGAAATACCAAGTTGGGTGTGATGAGTCATTTCCTCTCACTTTTCTCTATTTGCACTACACTAAAATTTTACCTCTCACTTTCATGCATTTATTAAGTCTGTCTTCTCTGTCACCTCTAATAAATATATGATTCCAATGCCTTCAGGAATCCAACTGCAGGTAAGCACACCATAATAGTTATCTGTTGCTTTAGTAACAAAACCCACAAAACTTAGGGGCATAAGACACTAATAATCATGGTTTCTATGTGTCAGGAGAAGCTTAGCTGGGACGTTCTGGCTTGGGGTCTTTCATGTAACTGTAGTCAGATGGTGGCTGAGACTGGGTTCATCTCAAAGTCTTTATCACTCCCATGACTGATAGCTGGGCTAGAAAGGCCTAAATAGTTGGGGCTCCTCTAGTAATCTTTATGCAATCTTTCCATTTGGTCTCTACAGCATGACAGCTTAATTAAGCCAGATTCTTACATGGTGGCTTTCCTGGGGCAGGTTTTATGAGAGAGAGCTGGGTGGAAGTCATATCTCCTTTTCTAACCTCATCTTGGAGGTCACGCAAGGTCACTGTACTCATTTGTTCATTAGAAGCAAGTCACTACGTCTGGCCTACATCCAAAGAAAGGGAAATTAGACTTCACTTTTGGAAGGGAGGAGTATGAGAGAATTTGCAATATATTTAAAAGCCTCCAGGTATTGAAATCATGTGGCTGTATTCAATTTTAAAAGCTTCACCTGCATGATTCAATATATGCTTTCATCTCTTTATAAATCTCATAGGGAATTCACAGAACCCTAAGGAAAGGTAAGCCAACCCCCATTGGTTTGTGGACCCCAATTTGAGGAAAACTCACTTATACACCAATTCAATTACTTGGAATGGAGTTTTCCTTAAGTCATGGTGTAGAAGATAATGGACTTAAAAAAATAAAAAGAGGAGAAAGGACAAACTGAGTGTTTTGTCCTTTAGTGTTTTGTCCAAGAATGGACAGTTTGGTAACTTGTCTGGACATACTTTAGAATTTTAACATGACTTTAGAATGACTTAATGTATGATATGGTGTGTGTATGAAAATGTGCACAATGACCGTGTGCTGAGAGGAGCTGGTGCTTCAGAGCTTCAGAGCTGGCTTTCAGTGCTCAGTCCTCTAACTCACTATGTGACTTGAGAAGTCAGTTATTTACTTCAACATCAGTTTCCCCATTAGGTTAAATGATGTTGACGCTTCCTTTCAGTCATAACATTCATTTTTTATAGTTCTAAAGCTATAATCCAGGCAAAATTTGTATTCTTAACATACAAAATTTCAATATTAGGGGAAAAATGGATACATTGGGAAATTACATTTGGTTATAAGGTGGTTGAAATCCTGGGAATTTAGTGGCTCATTTCATTGAAAGGTCCAGGAAATGTGTTGACTTCAGGGTTGGCTAGTTCAAGTTGCTTAAATATTTTCATGAAGACTTGTTCTCTCTCCATCTTTCAGCTCTCTTACGTTCTATTTTGGCTTTGTTTTCAAGGAGATTTTTCCTAAGTTGTGGTTAAGAAGTCCACTAGTAACTGGGCTTGCCTTTGATCAATTTGTCAACCCCTACAGATGAAGAACACTTCTATTTCAAATCATGCCAGCCAAATCCCAGGTGTCATGTGTCCAGCTTGAGTTATGACTCTTTCTCTGAATTCCACGGAGCCCAAGGGACACAGTGCTCTGACTGACCACAGACCATCCCCTGAGACAAAAGGAAGTATTAAATTCAAACTTCACATATTAAAAATAGGGGGAAGGTTGATTGACCAAAAGAAAACTGGAATGTGGTTCCCAAGAGAAAGCAGTCAAATCCAGCGGATCCCACTCTAAGCAAGGAGTTAGAATGAAGAAAACCATCAACACAAAGATGCCTACAGAGGTGTATGTGGAATGTGAAGCAGCTGGGGAAATGAGGCGTTGATCTTGATGAATCTTTTTGATGTGCCCTTTTCTTTAACAAAGCCCTGGAGCTTCATTCATCCAACAAGACTTACCTCTGTTGAATTTTACTCTAAGTCTGGTGTCGAGCTAGAAGCTAGCACGAGGAAAGAGCAGGACCCTCCTGAAACTCCTGGCCAGTGTCTTGTTTGACTGAGAGCCGAAACATGCCAGGACTTTATTATATTGCTCTCCAACAGGGACTTCTCTATTGTATCATTCCTGTCAAATAAACTACAGATCTACTTCTTTCCCTTTGAAAGTGGATGGCTCCACCTCCAAGTGCCTTTGCTGGAAGGCATATTATGCAACGGGATGTACTGTCAGAAACACAGGTATGAAATCTGAACTGCATGGCCTCATATAAACCCCACCAGGTCTCTGTCAAGGGTGCCTTTCCCTTCAACAGGTGTAAGAACAAAAGGCCCATTGTCCTTAGGAGCCCATAGGATAAATAGAAGAAACATGTTCTTTCTGGTTAATCTTCTGATGATAAAGAGTCGTGTTTTATCTCTTGCCATCTCCATGGTCCCATGGGATGAGTTCTACTGTGACACAGAGTCTGCTCTGTCTTCCCAACTTCGTGAGATGTTTTAATTGGCCTTCCATACACTCCTTGGTCATCACGACCTGAACACTGAGTTGGATTATCATTTTTTTTCCACAAGGACACTCATCGAAAGAGATGCCATGATGCTGAAAAACAGTGTGGGCCTCTTCTGCTTTCAATAGCTATTTTTAGGAGTTTTAAGTTTATAGAGAAATTGAGCAGAAAGTAAAGTTCCCATTTCCTCCCTCACCCTGCTCCCTGGCCCCACATTCCCCTATTATTCACATGTGGCGTAAGTGTGTTAATGTGGGACATTTGTTATAATTGATGAGCCAATATTAGTACATTATATTAACTAAAATTCATTGTCTACATTAGGGTTTACTTTTTACATTGTACATGTTTTTGGATTTTGAAAAATGTCTAATGCCATGAATTTACCATTATCCTATCACACCGAGTAGTTTCACTGCCTTAACATTCTCCTGTTCTACTTATTTATCCCTCCCCTCCAGTCAATCACTGATGGTTTTACTATCTCCTTAGTATTACCTTTTCCAGAATGTCAAATAGTGGGATTTATACAGTATGTTGTTTTTTCAGATTGGTGTCTTTCACTTAACAATGTGCATTTGAGGTTCTTTGTCTTTTCATGGCTTGATAGCTCATTTCTTTTTAGTGCTGAATAGCTTCTGGTTAATAATGAAAGCTTTCAATGAATGAAAGCAGTACGGTTACCCCAGCCTCTCACTCCCCCCTTCACTGTCATTTTCATATAATCATGAGAGATTACTAGTCATCACTGAAGTTTTAGAAAGTGGGCTTACTGTATGTTATTTGAAAGAATCAAATACAGAACTATTTCAAGTACTTTCTGTAAGGCTGGAGGGATAAAGAGCAAATTCTAACATCTCAATCACAGCCAAACTAGAGAAGGTCTGTTCAGACTTCTTGCAACATTGGTACTCATATTATTAGCATTTTTACCCAGAGTAATTTGTATCTATATAATGAGTGTTTTCCCTAAAATAAGTGATTTCCTAATTTTTTCCCTCTAGAAGCATCTGAGGTCTTACTTGATTAGTAACAACAGTTGCTTTTAATACATGAATCCAACATTGTTTTCTTTATTTACATTTTCTAAACAGAATCCATGTAGTGCACAATGACAATGACCGAAGAGTTCCCACTCACTTCTCTGATATTTGGTAGTCACACAGGCTACAAGCTTTAGTATGCCAGGGAGTGAGGTTAGTGTCCTAACTCTGTCCCTTACTACCTGTGTATCTTTTAACAAGTCATTTCTCTTCTCTTGGCCTCAGTTTTCTCTTCAGTAAACCATAATAATAAACTCTCCCTTATAAGACGGACAGGGGCATGGGAGGAGATAATCCATGGAGAGTATTAAGCACAGTTTCGAAAACAAAAACTTCCTCAAACATCATCCCAGCCACATCAGGCAACTGGCCTGTGTACAAAGGAAATGCTGAATACAGTGTAGATGCTCATTAAATTGGTCCTGACTGATAAAGGATGTCAAGGAAGGGCAAACCCTATCATGTGGGTGCTTTGAGAGAACACAGTCCAGGAAGCAGACTTAATTGGGGTCAAGCATGATATAAGAGATTAGGTGCCCTGTGAAATCTTATGGAGGCAAGGACACCACTTCTGGTAGCTTTTGTCTCTGCCTCTGCTGAGATAGGGCCCGTGTTAATAACTTGCATTCTCCTCTTTTCCACCCTCAGAAAGCTAATTTCCTGAGCAAGTACAAGCAAAACTGAAGGGTCTTAAGACTTTGATTAAATTTACTTTTAAATCCTAGCTCTAGAAATCATCTCTCTTTGTGTCTATACACTTCAGAGATTCAGCTTGCCTCTCTACCCCCATAATCAGTAACCACCGAGGCAGCAGAAGACAGGAGTCCATCCCTGACTAATGGTCATAAGGTCTGGACCTCTGGCCCAATAAAGATAACATCTTGACCTAGGTTATGTTTCAGCTCCTGAGCTGTAAGGTAGAACAACACGCTAACTACTTCCCATGAGACAAAAAGGCACCGGAATAGACTCTAGAGCTGTCCTTAAGACCTGAAGAAATGCTTCATTACCTTTACTTCACCTCCAACCAATCAGCTCCCAACACAACCCCGAATCCCCTAACCCATGGTGTCCTGTGATTCTCCCTAACCTGTATCCTGCATGCCACCAGGGAATTCCAGCTTTCAAGCATGAGCTTCCTGTTCTGCTGGGTGGTGCCATTCATGATAAAATAACCAGCCTCCCTCCACTGCAGTTCTAGATATCTACTCTTTGGTTCTGCCAGCACCAGGTGGCTGTTTCTGTTCTGTAGCATAGCTTTGGTAAGATGATTAGTGGACAACCTGGTTTCCAGGGTTAATAAACAATTTTAGGGTGAAACTGAAGGGGACATTATCATTCTGTCTTTCCTTCTTCTCCCCTCCCCTCTCATACCTCTCAAGTAAAACAAATTATCTACTAATAGTTATTGAGATCCAAAGGAACAAGAAATCTCAATCCCACATGGTCCGAGAGCTAACTATACTGCAGGCACCGCTTCTTAAAATCTTGCTTTTACTTACTTTCGTTATTTTGCAGAGGAAAACTCCCTTGCCAAAGCAAGGTAAATAAACTCAGACACATCCTGTGTCCCTAACATCTTTGTTTATCCATAAACTACAGATGAAAATCCACTAAACCATGCTCAAGCAGTTATACAAAGGCCAAAGGATATAGTACCTAAAGTGATACCAAGATGGCTCTTTATGGTGACATATATAAAAATTAAAGATACCAACAGAAGATGACAAACTGTCACAGTCAGGAATGGACTCAACTGTATGAAAAAGCACAGTGAAAAAACAATAGAAAGTCTATAAAGTCAGGGAAAGCTAAAGCTTAGCGGTTAGGAACATTGAGTTGGGACTGAAACCCGGCTCCCCCTTTTTAGCTTTAAATGGAGGACAACTCATTTAATTACTCCAGACCTCGATTTCCTTGTGTGTAACATGGGATAAATTAGTATTTGCCTTAGAGGATTATTTTTTGAACACTTGATGAGATAAACAATGCAAGTGCTTATAACGCTTGGCTCATGGAGACCTTCTAGAGCTGCTGCTTTCCATATGTTAACAAGGACAGTGGATCAAAGGCACATAGTGATCAGTGCTGCCCCAGTTTTGCCACATAAAACCTTTTATTTCAGGGTAACCTGTGAGGTTAATATTCTGCAAAAACAACTTGAGAAATGCTGCCTTAAATAAATAAAACCTAAGACTCTGGAGCGGGGAATGTCTATCTTGAACATCCTCATTAGAAAGTTAGTTTTAAAGTAATGCTTGTGGTTATTGCTATAATATTTTGGGCATTGAGTTTTGGGTCATGAAGGAATCCCCAGTGCTGTCCTCATTTCTCTGGGGAAAAAATCAGGTTTAATTATATCATACCTACTCACATAACAGTTTTGCTGAGACCCCAGTGAAAACAAGTACTGCCTGCCCAAATTGGTTGCAGGATGTATAAAGGAAAGCCTTCTCTTTCTACCTGTATCCTGACAGAAGGCCTCAGTTGACTCTGCCAGCATCTGGGTCAGAATTTTTCTTATGTCCCATCAACACAGAAGCCATGAACTGCCCCTGGGAGAGGCACTAGGAACCTGGAAGAAGCTTGTTGGGCTTTTCTGGAGAAGAATATACTGCATGTGGGGAATGGATGTTTTATGATATGTTAGAGATGGATAATGCAAGGTGTAGACTTGCAGCTTGCCTTGCTTGCTTGCTTTTTTTTTTTTTTTTTAAGCAAGGAAGCTCAGCAGTGAAATCTACTCTGTTGAGGTAATCTCCCCTAATTGGGTTCTTGTGAAGGACAATAGACAGGATGACAAAAATACTTCATCCTTGTAAAGAAAGCCAGAGTCCCATCAGAAACACTGATAATAAAGCTCTTATCCCCCAAAGAAACGGAGCAGGGGCCTAGTTGCCCTGCTCCATTTGTATTTGCCTTCTAGGGCAACTCAGGCACCAGGCTCTCACATCACAGGTAATGTTTGTCCTTTAGTCCACCATTCTCTTTCTTCTCCTTCCTGGCCAACATCAAGAAAATGAAAATCCTGGCCTCGCCTAGCTACCTCAGTTGGTTAGAGTGTTGTCCCGATACACCAAAATTGCAAGTTTTATCCCTAGTCAGGGCACATACAAGAGTTAACCAATGAATGCATAAATTAGTGAAACAATAAATCGATGTTTCTCTTTCTCTCTCAAATAAATAAAAAGAAAAAAAAATCCCCAAGTGAAAACCAAGTGTTTCTGACACCATATTGGCCAGCAACCAAGTGGACTACTAAGATAGGCTTTTAGATGTTTTCCAAAAGATTGCAAGAGTGTAATGGGAAGTAATGTTGGAAATGAAAACAAAGATGGGACACAGAATCCAAACAATACGAATTGGTTTTCTTTCTCCTTCTTTGGTAGGCAATTTACATGCTTTGTCAATCCTGGCAGTAAGGGTGGGATTTGGAAGGGCCCCCACCAGGAACTGGCCATCAGCTGGCCAAGCAGCCTAGTGAATAAAGAAGGAATTGGAGCTTACTGCCTCATATTCCCCAATTATGAGACAAATATGGTCTCCAGATCTAGCTGATATCTGTCCTAGGTAGGTCAGGTGTTGAGAGAGAGAGAGAGATTGATTCCAGTATTGGAGGCAGAAATTTCTGTGAATGGTTAGAGAACAACCCAGATTTCTTTCATATTGGAAAATGAGAGAAGCAAAGCATGGTAACTGAATTGGAAGGTGAGGACAAGAAGGATGTCATCTATTCCCCTCACCCAACTTAGCCTGGCATTTGAGCATCCTCTCCATTCCCTGGATGTGAGTGCATTTCCCAAACATATCTCACCTTTTGTGGCCATTGGTGGTCAATGGATCATCTTAGTGGTAAAACAAGAATTTAACTGTGGTCAGTGGACACAGGGCCAAAACTGCAGGAAGAGCTGTGAAAAATGCTATCTTCCCTGTAAATTGGGCACAAACATTGGCTCGAACAACAAAAGAGCTAGTGTACTTCAACTCTCTAGCCGCAGGCCCTCACAAACATGTGAATAGGGACACTGATGGGGCAGAAATGCAATAAAACCTCAGGCTCCCTCTTTCAGTCCTGAGCTGTGGTTTTTCTACTTCCTCCCATTGGGCAGCTTCAGTATGAATTGCTCCCAAAACCAACAGTAAAATTTAACCACTATTCCTTACAGGAAAAGAAGAAATTCTCGTCTCTTTGGGGAATTTTCTTTTGGTGCAAATCTTGCTGATTTTGGCATGCTTCTCATGCACACACAAGCTGTGGGGGTTTCCAGATGGTCCCTCTATGTAGACTAGGGCTCTCACCAAAGTGTGGTCCCTGGATAAGAAGGATCAGAATCACCTGAGAACTCATTCAAACTATAAATCCTTGGTCTTTCACAGTCCTACTGAATCAGAAGCTCTGGGACTTGGGCCCAGCAGGTGATTCCAATGCACACTTAATTTTGAGAACCACTGATGGAGGCTGATCATTTCTCCAGATTAGTCATATTTTTATGCCTGTGTGTTTGGTCCTTCCGGTCCCTCATTTGGCACACTTCTTTCCTTTCTGTCTGGCAGGCTTTAAAGTCCTCAAAAAATACCCTGTCTTATTTGCAAGCCTCCCTGACGCTGTCTTCTCCACATAGGTAGAATTAGTTGCCCTTTATTTGTGTTCTGACACCACTTCCAGCAGCCACTAATGTATTGTATTACAATCATCATGTATGCATTTTCCACACCAGACTGAAAGGGCAAGAAAATGTCTAATTCAGAAAATATTCTGTACAAAATGCCATTGGCCTATGATTATGTTGACTCTGGTAATACCAAAATAAAATAATAAAAATAGTAGTTAAAAGGTGGGATACTGCCTCATTTACCTACATCACATGTCAAAAGAGATTTTAAATCTCTGGCTTAAAGTCTTATCTCTGACATGTGCTAGCAGTGTAACTTTGGGCAAGTTATTTAACTTCTTTGAATCGCACTCATAGGAAGGAAATGCTAATAGTATGCATCTCAGTGTTTATGAGATGATTAAATTAGAAATATGTTCACAGCACTTAGCATACTACTTATTCAGAATAGGCACTCAGTGAATGCTAGTTGTTATTGCTAATTATGATAATATTAGTATCATCATTATTCCATCACTAACCACTTACATTGTGCCTGGTACAGAGAATATAACCATACATGTTTGCTAAGATTTTAAAAAGATCAGTGTTCTAGGTTTATTTACTATACTTCCTGGGGTACTTGACAGTTATATGAGCAAATATGACTTTACAGAAAATGTTTCATAAGATATGCAAAAAGGAGCGGAGAAATTTTGTACTGCTTCCTTGAGTTGTCCAGTGCAAGGACTCATCACTACTGACACTCCTAATGGAGTTGTAACGAAGTTGTGTTTGGTCAGTTCAACCCCCATTCACTCGTACCACCTTGCACTGTGATTGGTTCAGAAGCATTGATTTCTCATTAGAATCACCTAGGAAGCTTTTAAAAAGCCTCTGATGCCTGTGACTCCCAAATTGATTGATATGATGCATGGACTAGGCATCGGGACTCCCAGGTGATTCCAATGTAGAGCCATAATTTCTATCTACTGTGGCTCATGTTGAATAGTTAAGAAAGTACAAAGGTCTTGCCATTTTTTTGTAAAATTGAAGTATGGTGGGGCTGCTGCTGGTGGTGTGAGCATAGTAAAGCAATGAAGGGGCTAGAGAAGTGTGCTCAGTAGTATAACATTCAGTGTGGGTGGGAACTTCTGGAAAGCAATAATGCCTAAGTTAAGATGATGTTTATAGCTGCTGAACTGCCCTTAATTTTCAGTTTAGTCTCTTGGTCTACACAGCTCTCCACTCCTGCCCTCACTTTGGGCAAACCAACTTCATCCATCCAGAATGCCCCAATGGACTGTAGAAGGATTGCCTTCATGTCAGCCTAGACTCAGTTGCTGAAACTCCCAGCAGACGCTTTGAGACTGCTGTTCTCTCTGGCACAATTTAGAGATTGTCTTATGCCTAGTGCTAAGAGCTCTGTGGATTAAGATTCTTTTTCCTGACTCCCCATCAATCTCCAAATATTTGCCTCTCCTCGATATTGCTTTTCTGATAAAGTACCCAAGTATGATGACAAGGGGCTGGCTTCTTGGGACAGAGTTCCGGTGTCACCAGAGCAAGCCTCCAAGTTTTGACTGCAAGCCACATTGATCATCTTTCCAAGCTCTGGGTAGGACCAGTAATGAAGTATTTGTATGGGAGATAGCATTTATTTCAATAATAAATGTGTAGAAGAGGTGCTGATGAATTTTAAAAAGTTAATAATGCTAAAATAGTTAATGGGAAAAAATCAAACAGTAAACAAGCCCATGGTAGACTTTACATTGAAAAGAGAATTCCTGTGAATCCACTACTTCCAGAACTCAGCTGTTAGACAGCCAAGTTTTCTTTAAGTCACACTTATAGAAAAACACTTGCTACTCTTCCTTCCTTTTTCTCCTTTCCCTTGGTTCCTCCTTCATTTCTTCTTTTCTTTTCCCATTAGCATTTTCAAAAGCAAGGAACTGTATCATGGTACAGTCAGCAAAGAAGTGGGAAAGGCAAGGGGCACTTAACACTTCTTAAGAGTTGTCCACATGCCAGGAGCATTGTGCAATAAAATCTCCTTTAATCCCCCCCAAAATGGATATTATATATCTATTTTCTTTTTCAGATTAGGTAAATGAGGCTTAGGTAATAAAAGGCAGCTTTCCCTAGCAGGCAGAGCTATGCAAGTCTGAGAGCCAGGATTCAAATTCTGAGCTGTGTGATTCCAAAGTCCAGTTTCTTCATAGTACACTGGGCTGGGAAACTGCCCTCGTCTAATGTTTATTGTGTCTACAGATGGTAAAGGGGCTCCATTTGGGCTCTCTGGCTCTTCTGGTTAGACTAGATCATCAGGACATTATTTCGGCTGGGATCTCTATCTTGTACTCTAACTCCAGTCACCCCCTTCTCTACACGAGCCCATGCCTGTGACCCTCAGTGAACCCAAATGAAAAATTAGGGGAGGGGATACCATGACCATAGCAGCAGACCCACTCTAGAGATTAATTCTAATGATTCTGCAGCTTCTTTATTTCTCAGAGCAGATGTTTCTTTGGGCAAGTTATTTAACTTCAGAAGGCCAGCTCAGTAAATTTCTGTGGGGGAACATGCAGCAGGCATCAAAATCCAGCCAGTTGATAATCATGGGCTCTCAGATTCAGCTCTTTACAGATCATTATGGGATGGAAGAGAGGATGCAATGGAGTCAACTGTGTGTTGCTGCTGGCCAGGACCATTTCTTCCCTTGGAAGCAGAGATCCCTGCAGCAGAGGGAATTTTGAAATCGGGGCCCACAAAATGTAAAATTTAACACGGGCAAATGAGGCACTCCTTGAATCTCTCCTAGTCCTTGTGTAGTGCTATCCAGTGACAGATGAGCTTTACCATTCCACAATGGGAGTCAGTTCGAAAATAATCTTTTCATTAAAAAGCTAGGCTTAAATTTTTCAGGGGTCAACTGGGTACCATGCCTGTTATTATATAATCTCTTTGGGCTGTTGGAGTAGGATTGGTTTGGTGCTATTATAGAAGAGATTTTGAGGTTTTCTTTACTCTTCCTGAGGTGGTGGACAAGCAAGCCTTCAAATTTTGCAACTCTGTAACTAAACTGACACCCTTACTTAATGATTTAGGGCTGTTTATTTCCAAGAGTGGGCACAGATGATGTTTCTGTCTCTTCCAGAGAATATTTTAAAATGTAAAGTGTCTGAAATACATTATTCAACTAAGGCCAAAATAATCTTCTGGAAAAAATAATATGTGAGTAGGAAATAAGAACAGCTTAGCCTGGCTGGGACTGAAAAAGTTAAAATGCAGCTGGCTTTTAGAAATGGTAATATTTGTAATAATGTCTGTATTGGGAGTGTAATGAGACCTGGAATTGCGGAAGGGAGCCCTGCTTTATCAAGGAAATTTAGTGACTGTCTTCTTTCCTTCACTTCTCTGTTCTTTCCCACCCCTCCCTTCTCTTCTCTTCCCCCCTTTCCCCTCCCCTTCCCTTTATTTTTTTCTTTTCTTTCCCCGCCTACTCTGTACTTCCAAAACTTTTATGAGCATATAAATTACCCAGGAATTTTGTGAAAGTGCATGTTTCAGTTCTGTAGGTCTGAAGTGAGACCTGAGATTCTGCATTTCCAACAAGCTACCAAGTTAGGTGGCTGCTCCTGGTTGGAGGATCACACTTCAAGTAACAAGTGCTAGAGGAAGTTCAGATGAATTCTGTAATGGAGTAAAATTATACTTTGTTAAGCTAGTGAATTAGTTATCTCATCATTCCTTCAATAAGTAGTTATAGAAACCTGCCTTTTGCTGGGCACTGAGCCTAGTGTTGGGGATAAAATAATGAGCATCATACAACCTATCTCTGTCTTTAGTGAGCTTAGAACCTAGTGTGTATGATAAACAGTAATAAAATGATCACATATTGAGTATAACCGTGCAGCTGTATTAAAACCAAAGAAGAAGTGGTGAGATATCCAGGTGGGGTACCTGCATCAGTGGGTCAGCAAAGGCATCCCTGAGGATGTGATATTGAGCGGAGCTATGAAGATAATAACAATAATCACTACTGTGATAGCTGGCAGCTGACCATTATTGAGCATTTACTTTGGGATAATACTTCACTATTTGTGCATTATCTCATTTAATTCTTATAGCAACCTTGTGAGCTAGATGTTATTATTAACCAATTTTACAGAAGAGAGAACTGAAGTTCAGAGAACTTACACACAAGGTCACCCATCTAGTATACAGCCAGTTCATGGCCCCAAAGCAGGTCATACATATTCCTAATGACACCACTTAACTGCTTCCATTTATCATTTGGGACATTAACTGGGGAGCCCATTGAATCAGTTCAATCAACTGAATTGGCTACTTTGTTCCTTGTAACAACGGCCATGGAGAAATGTGTCCTGCTCCTGCTGAAGGGATGCAGCACAGAAAGCTCTGGACAAGAGTCAGAACATAGGAGATTGGGGTCTAGCTTTCCAGTCACTTACTGGGGGCTTGGGCAATGGTCATGACTGCTACCACTTTTCATGCTTAATATATGATTATCTCACACTTTCTTTTTTTAAAATATATTTTATTGATTATGCCATTACAGTTGTCCCATTTCCCCCCATTTATTTCCCTCTGCCCTGTACATCCCCTCCCACCAACATTCCCCCCCTTTAGTTTATGTCCATGGATCATACATGTAAGTTCTTTGGCTTCTACATTTCCTATACTATTCTTAACCTCCCTCTATTTTCTACCTACCATTTATGCTACTTATTCTCTGTACCTTTTCTCCCTGTCTCCCCCTTCCACTCGCCTATTGATGATGCTCCATGTGATCTCTATTTCTGTGGTTCTGTTCCTGTTCTAGTTGTTTGCTTAGTTCACTTTTGGTTTTGTTTTAGGTATGGTTGTTAATAGCTGTGAGTTTGCTGTCATTTTACTTTTCATATTTTTTATCTTTTTCTTAGATAAACCCCTTTAATATTTCATATAATAAGGGCTTGGTGATAATGAACTCTTTTAACTTGACCTTATCTGAGCAGCACTTTATCTGCCTTTCCATTCTAAATGAAAGCTTTCCTGAATAGAGTAATCTTGGATGTAGGGCCTTGCCTTTCATGACTTGGAATGCTTCTCTCCAGCCCCTTCTGGCCTGTAAGGTCTCTTGAGAAATCAGCTGACAGTCTGATGGGAACTCCTTTCCGGGTAATTGTATCCTTTTCTCTTGCTGCTTCTAGGATTCTCTCCTTCATTTTAGTCTTGGGTAATGTAATTTTGGTGTGCCTTGGTGTGTTCCTCCTTGGGTCCAACTTCTCTGGGACTCGCTGAGCTTCCTGGACTTCCTGGAAGTCTATTTTCTTTGCCAGATTGGGGAAGTTCTCCTTCATTATTTCTTCAAATAAATTTTCAATTTCTTGCTCTTCCTCTTCTCATTCTGGTACCCCTATAATTTGGATGTTGGAGATTGGGGAAGTTCTCCTTCATTATTTCTTCAAATAAATTTTCAATTTCTTGCTCTTCCTCTTCTCATTCTGGTATCCCTATAATTTGGATGTTGGAACGTTTAAAGATGTCCTGGAAGTTCCTAAGCCTCTCCTCATTTTTTTTTTTTGTTTGAATTCTTGTTCCTTCATTCTGTTCTGGTTGAATATTTCTTTCTTCCTTCTGGCCCACACCATTGACTTGAGTCTCAGTTTCATTCCCATCATTATTGATTCCCTGTACATTTTCCTTCATTTCAGTTAGCATATCCTTCATTTTTTAAATCTAATTTGCAACCAAATCCAACCAATTCTGTGAGCATTTTGATTACCACTCCTTTGAACTGTGCATCTGATAGGTTGGCTATCTCTTCTTTGCTTGGTTGTATTTTTTCCTGGAGCTTTGATCTGTTCTTTCATTTGGGCCTTTTTGTTCTTAGTGTGCCTGTTACATAGTAAGGGGTGAAGCCTTAGGTGTTCACCAGGGCAGGGCAACCTACATCGTTGTGTTGTGATGCCGTGTGTGGAAAAGTGATCCAAGAGGGAACAATGGTGCTTGTCCCACCGTCTGCTGGTTTTCAGTCACTTCCCCAACTATCCCCCATCAAATTGGGCCGTTCTGGTGCAGATTCCCAGTGGGTGGGCTTGTGTACATTCTAATACCCTGTAGGTCTCTCCAGGAACTCTCCTGTGAGGCTGGAAGTTTATTCTGCCACCTCAACCCCCACAGGTGTTTTCAGTTGGTGGTTTGAGGCTTTATTTCCCTGCACTGGTACCCTGGACTGCTAGGTCTGTTTTGCTCCCCAGCTGTTCCTCCTGGTTTATCTGCGCAATGTGCAACTCTCAGCTCCACCAGCTGCTACCTCACTCAGTCTGCCAGCTGCAGCCTTGTCCACCTTGGTCCTCCAGCCACCGCCTTGCAGTGAGTCCTCTCTGCCCGACTGCCCATCTTTGCCCCTCCTACCAGTCTGGATGAATGTGTCTTCTTTAACTCCTTGGCTGTTGGAGTTCCATACAGTTTGATTTTACTGTCAGTTCTGGTTGTTTTTTGTTTTTAAATTGTTGTCGTCCTCCTTTTGGTTGTGCAAGGAGGCACAGTGTGTCTACCTACACCTCCATCTTGGCCAGAAGTCTGCTTATCTCACACTTTCAAGATAATTTTGTAATATCAGGGTTAATTTTTAATACCTGCATTTCACAGGTGAGGAAACTGAAGCTTGGAGGAATTAAAGTGGCACAGTTTGTAGGAGGAGGGTTTAAATGTGAGAGGTTGTTCACCTAATGCAGCAAGTTCTCAACAGAGGGCCAGCGGGCTCACCATTGGGCATCATGTGTAAGACCTTTTCAGGGGACTGTATGGTCAGAACTATTTGCACAATAACACCAATACAATATTTACCTTTTGTACTGTGGTGACCGCTGGCTCAAAAGCAATGGTGGGTAAAGCTGTTGGTGCCTCAAAAAATATTTAATTTGTTATTAGGGATATTGGCTTGCATAATTGGAAGTAACATTACCATGGAAATATGAGGACTTATGATAAACATACTCAGTTAAATCAGTATAATTTCAGAAGATAAAAACATAACTGGAAGCTAATGCCTAGGACTATATATGATATCAACAATCATCAAGGCATCTGGGACAGTAACCTGAAAATATTTGCTTTAGGCTTTCAAGCAAAAATTAGAATTTTGGAAAGCTTGTTTCCAACACCATGAACTTCTCAACTTTCCAATTATTAAAGCCTTTTTAAAATGAGAGGAGTAACATTAATGACCTTGTCTTTAAAAAAATACTTTTCAAGATCTGCAAAACTGTGAGCTAGTATCTTCCAACTACCTAATAAATACTGTTTAAAATAATCATGCCTGGGTAAAAGCACCACTGAAAATACACATGGACCCATGGATTTTACTGTAGCAGAGGATGAAAGGTTCATTAATGTAGTTCCGGATTCTTCATTACAATTAATCTTTACAAAACTAGCACATGTCAAGTTTTATGTACTATCAAACAAAAATAGCTATTATCTGAAAAAAGATTAAACTATTACCTTTTTTCTAGTTATGTATCTATGTTAAGCTAGATTTCCATTGTACACTTTAGTCAAAACAACATATCGTAACAGACTGAAGGCAGAAGCAGGTATCTTCTATTAAGTCAGATATTAAATGTATAACAGTGCTACTCTTTTTGCTGACTGTTCTCTGTTTTGGAAAATATTATTTCTCTTAAGGTATGTTGTTAATGTTAACATATAATGAATTTATTATTGTTATTTTTAAATGAGTTAAGAAATGTTTTTAAAATTTCTTAGCTTAAAAATTTCTTAATTTTGATTTTGAATACAATAAATATTGACATGTATAATCCACATAAACAAAACTGTTAGGAGTCCTCAATACTTTTAGTAGTGTAAGGACGTCCTGAAACCAAAAGCTTGAGTACTCCTGCCTGGGTTATAACCACCATTTTCTATGACACGAAGGGCCTTGGGAAAATTATTTTCACTTTCTCAGCTTTAGTTTCCCACCTATATAATGGGAATAAAAACAGTAGTTCTTATCTTCTAAGGTTGTCATGCATGTTAAAGAAGCTCACATAGGTAAGTGCTGAGAACACGGCCTAACAGTGTTAGCTCTCTTGTCTGATCCTGGGATCAGTGGTCTTTTTACTAGATTCGCTTTTCTGAGCATCACTTCTCTTATTTCTAAGATGTATTATTAAAGTCCCTTAGCTTGGCCACGGCATGCTTGTGCAAATATATTTCCTGCTGATTAAAAGTATAGTGGAGCAGCATTCTAACTGGAAATTGGTGCCAGCTTATAAAATAATGCTATTTAGCCTCTGACTGGAGGTTAAATGCACTGCGTAGACAAAAGAAATTATTCTAAAAGCATAACTCACTTTTCTATAGACTTAGGGGTGCTCTTTGGATTTGAACTTGGAAGTTTTTAGAATTACTGTCTCTAATCAAGCATTTTGATTACGAAAGCGAGCATTGCCAACATGCCAACATGCCAATGGGCATCAAGTTGCATTCCTTTTATAGCAAATATTTACGGAGTTCCTTCTGCGAGATCAGCACTCTGCTAGGTGTGGGAATAAAACAGACAAGAGCAAGTGATGTCAGGAATGTATATTTTGAGTGTGCATATCAGAGTAGATAAACAATGAATAAGAATACATAGTATATTCACTGATAATAAGTACAATGAAGCCTCATAAAGCAGCGATAGAGGAGAGGGTATGTGATGTGAATGTGGGTTGAATTTTCATTAAGGTGGTCAGAAAAGTCTGCACTGCGGAGGTGATTGTGGAGTAAAGACCTGAGGGAGTGAACCATATGGACATTTGGGCAAGAGAATTGCAGGAAAAGGGAGTCACATGTTCCAAGACAACAAGAATCCTCTGGGCATGTTATAGGAACAACAAGGAGCCCACCTTGGCTGGAGTTGAATGGGCAGGCTGGGAGCAGAAGATGTGATCAGAGAGGTAAGGGATGCTGGACCACAACTGGTATTCTTACCTGTACATGCTGATTTGGGAAGCCACTGTAGACTTTTGAGAAGAAAAGTAAGCGAGCTGAACTTCTTGTTAACCGAAACACAGAGCTCTACCGGGCAGGAGATCCTGGTGGCTTGGGTCAACCTTATAGCTATGGAGATCATGACCAGTCAGGATTTGGATGTATTTTGAAGCTAGAACCAGTGGGATTTGCAGGTAGATGGACTGTGCGGTTTGAGAGAAAGAATGGGAGTCCAGAATGGCTCTAAAGCCGGAGTCACTGGAAGGCTATAACTGAGACAGAAAGACTGAGGAAAGGGCAGGTTTGGTGGGAGTGGCAGGGAAAAGACTAGAGGTTGGGTTTGAATATGTTAATTTTTGGATGCCTACTAGCCATCCACAGGTTTTTCTAATACATTCAAAGATGATCCCAGGCAATAAAAGCAGGTATATATGTTAAGAATTGCTAAAAATAAATATGGCTGCATTTATTTCTTGGGAGGGGGGAAGCCTGAAAAATTGCATGTAAGAGGGTGTTTTTTTTCCCCAATGTCATTCTGGTGCAGTTCCAGAACTGAACACTCCATGCCAGGTGCAGTTTTATTAAAGTTTTGGAAGAAAAGACTATCTGTTTTGAAACACAATGCCTCTACTTGTGGGACTAAATATAGCTCAGCACTTATTCCCCAGAGTACAAGGATCTCTAACTGACCATCCACTCATGCTCAATTTTCAAGGCTCACCTGTCCACCCTTCACACTGTATCTGCATTTTAGATTGATTTTAATTTTTCACTGCTGCTTCTGCCTTTTCTCACAAATGTAACTTTTTCTCTCACTTATACTGTTGCTGTGTTTCCCTCACTTATACTGTTGCTGTGTTTTTAATAATGAAAACAGCACTGGCAAATTTCATAACATCTGCAGATTTCATAAATGTGCTGTTTTACTTTTGTCTAGATATTTCCAAATGATGTCCAGCAATGTAGATAATGATATTTTAATTAATATAAGGGAAAGGTCATTTATTTTTCTTTTTAGGGTAAAAAAAGACATGCTTTCTTGTTTTGTTTTCCATAACTTGTTTGCTCAGAAAGCAGACAAGAGAAAAGGAACAGGGATAAACATTTTTGGTGAAGATGCTAGTCCACTTGCCCGTAAGGGAGAATTGTCCAGAAGCTTATGTTCCTCATCTATATTATGCCACACATATTACCAAAACAAAGAGCACCAGAAAACACAGATTTCATAACCTAAAATCTCTTGAGCTTCATCAAATGTCAATAAGACAATGCAATGGCAGAAAAAAAATACACTAATGTGTTTTGACACAATAATCGTGCCTGTTCCTCCTTAATGAGCTAAGCTGGGGTTTTCCAATGACCTAGAGGCAGGCAGGGCTGTCACTCCACCAGATGTGCCCATACTGGGCAGAGCCACTTACTTAATGGACCATCTAAATACTTGTCTACATGTCAGCAATGATGCAAACATGACATCTCTCGGCTTGAGAGTTGCTCTTGTGTGCAGACACCTTCATGGAGTCATGGGATAAGACTTGGAAAGGAATTTTTAACTGGGAATACATTTCATGGCTCAGCTGCAGAGAGAAATTCACTTTCAGCAACTCTGTGAATCCATGGAGTGAGTCCATGCTATTTCAGTGCTGCACAGCTGGCCAACTGAGCAGCTTTCTTTTTCTCCGATCTGAGAGATGTCTGTTTAGTAATTCGGGGGTAACTGTCACCAACTCTGCTTAATGATATTTTTGTTTCTATTGGCTGGAATATTTCTTCCACCTAGGTAATTCACCATCTTAAAAATTTTTTGGCTAATGTATGAGGGTTTGTATTTTTTTGGATGCTTGGAACAGACATCAAAAAACCCCACGAAAAATGATGATGCAGTATAAAGATACAGAAGTGTTGCACTGAAACTGTGAGCAGGAAAGCAGTGAGGGCTCAGAAAATTCTAGAATGCTGAACCAGAGGGATGGCAGGAACCAGGGAGGACCCATTCCCTGTCTGCTCATATTTGTACATCTGCTTCATGTTTTTGTCTCATTTTCCCTGCTCCTCATCCCACATGGTGGGGGAAGATGCCCACCCAAAGTCACTTGTAGTTCCAGACATAGAATGACGGAATCAATGTTGTTCTCTATATCTCTGCTCTAATTTCAGATTCTTGGGAAAACTGACCTAGTTCACTTCAGGCTCCCACCCCTGGTTTGGTATGACTTCTGTCAGACCATTGCTTTGGATTAGGTGAAAATTAAGGAAATGATTGTGAGCAATTCAGAAACTCAAAAAAAAAAAAAAGTCTACTGTTGTTGCAGGAAAATACCCAGGGCCAGATGAATTGGGATGAGAAAAAACAACAGAATGCTAGAAAGGAAAATTGTAATCTTATTTTTCCTACAGAGTAGGAAATAATCCAAACACTCCCATCCTTACCCCCCACAAAAACTGTCAAGTGATCCTCAAGAGCAGCTTTGAAAATGGGTTGAAAGATCAGCAGGCTCATCATAAGTTTTCAACATTTTGAAAATGTCAGGCTCAGCCCTGGCTGCCTCACGTGTTATTCAACCACCACGCATCTTCCCTCTGATTGTCATGTGCTGTTAGGAGAACATAAGTTCTACCAGTATGTAGCAAACACTCTTCCAAGTACTGTCCTGAAACCAAACGCAAGAGTATAAGCCTGATAGGCTTCTTGATTTGGGTTTTAGAACTTTGACACATGGACAAATATCCCTGTCTGAACACTCGATTTAATTAGTACAATGAATGTTTTCTGAGTATTTCCAACATACCAGATGTTCTGCTAGGCAGTTGTAGTTAGGAGTTTGGGGCTGTAAGTATCTGAAAGCTTAAATGTATTAATTTAACACTTTAGGGAAACCTGCAGTAGCACTGGGTAAACCAAGCGATTCTAGCAAATGTCAGGATTTGGCCTCCTGTCCTCTTCTACTCCAGTTTCTTTTACATTTCCTTCATTAATACACAGGTTCTCTCTCTACTGGTGGCACCAGATTTTATGTTGTCTGATTCAAATTTAAAAAAAGAAGAAAGAAAAAGATACTTTCATTCTGTCCCACCAACCCACTAACTACTTTCTCTTGCCCATTCCAGCTGTGGTTGCTCGTGTACCCATTCCTACGCTAATCATTGAGTCCAGGTGAAGGCTCTACTCTGACTGGCCAACCCTGAGTCACATGGGCACTCCTGGAGTTGGAATGAAAATGGCCCCTACTAACCACAGGGACTGAAAGTGAAAGGAGTGGAGTCAATCTCCAAAGCAAACTCAGGACACTGACACTCAAAGAAGGGAGAATAGATACTGCGAAGGCAAACACCACAAATGTCTACTAAATAAGCTAAGAAACAAGGATAAACACAGACAAATTATTATCATAAAATATAATGGGAATAGATGCTCTAAATGAGGTATTTGGAGAATGAAGGTGAAAGGCCCTTAATTCTTAGAAATCTAGAAATCAGGTTTTTCAGAAAAGATAACATCTTCTGAAGGATATGAAAATCTTTCTGGTTGAAAATGGTGGGTGGGTGGGAGTAGGTTGGGAGAGGACAGTCTAGGCAGAGAAAACAATATGCAAATATGTTGTGAGACATCTAAGTGGGTGGTGCCTTTTGGAAGATAGTAGAGCAGTGTGTATTGAGGGCATATTGGTTGGCAGACATATGACATTTCTGACCCTTGAGGCCTGGTATCAATGTATATATGTACTTCCTGAAGATTCACGCATGTCAGCCTTCAGCCCTCAAATTATAGACAATTGTGAGCATGTTCCATGCAATAGTGAAATCAGTGGGGACTTTGAATTTAGTCGGACCTGGTATGAATCCCATCTCAGCCACCTACTAGCCGTATGACTTTGAAGAAGTAATAGAAGTTGTTTAATCTTCATGTTTTTATCTAGGATGGTGACATGTATATACAGGATATTGCCCTTTTGAGAATTAACTGAGATGCCACATGTTAATCACAAAAAAATGGTGCCTGAGATGTAACAGAAGCTCAATAAATACATGTTACTCTCTCTTCCCATTCTTTATGTATCCACTCATACTGTTTTTAATAATAACATGAATTAAATTTGCTTTAATGCTTAAATAGTGACCCCTTACTTGTTAGCTATAGCTTTCAAAGTTATGCCCTGACCGGGCTGCGTGCGAATATGTGGAGTCATGCCGGATAATTCCTTCTCACTCCCCAGGCCTACTGCCCACCCTTCTCTACTCTGCCCAGTGGCCAGGTGGCTGGCTTGTAGGGAATGCACTGACAGATTCTCAAGCCCTCCAGTTAATGGTGTTCTCAGAAAAATAGACCTATAGGAGATGGAGGGAGGAAAGAGTAAATCGAAGCTTTTATTTCCCAGGCTCTCTTCCTTTAGAGTTGCCATGGTTCTTTGTCAGATAGTCTTCTTTGCCTGCCTCCCATTCTCTCTCTCTCTCTCTCTCTCTCTCTCTCTCTCGCATGCACTTTAAACCTACATGGTGTCATGACCTTACTAGCTGTATTTGTCTGTTAGGCCTGCAATAACTATATACCATAAACCAGGTGGACTTCTAAACAACAGAAATTTATCTCTCGGTTCTGTAGGCTGGGAAGTCTGCGATCAAATTGGCAGCAGCTTTCATGTTTGGTGAGGGCTTCCTTCTGCTTTATCCTGACGTGGTGGGTGGGGCAAGGGACCTCTTAAACTTCTTTCATAAGGACACTAATCCCACCTGTGAGGGCTCTGCTCCCATGAACTAGTCACTTGCCAAAGGCCCCACCTTAAAGTGTCACATTCAGCATTAGGTTTTTACATACAAATTTTGGGGGCACAAACCTTTAATCTCTGGCACTGGCCCACTGCATGGCACAATTCCATATGGTATGTCTATACCTTGCTCACCCATACTTTTGTTAATTACTCCTTTATTAATCTCATCTCAAAATACCCAATTTGACTATACTGTTGTTTTCCTATGGGGACCCTGAATAGCCCCCATATCAAGGATAAACTTGATGCTATCATTACTCTGATTTGATGAGGGACCTTCTAATAACCAACTGAGATAAATTTTTTACTTCTGTAGGTAGAGGGAGAAAATTCCAAGCTGAAGCATTCCAGATGGAAGCATTTTGTTTAAGAGTAGTTAGCATTTCAAATAATTACCTTTTTAGGAAGACGTATGGTCTCTTCTGAGGCATGGTGGTGCTTCCTTTATTTGGATTCCACAGATTGCAAAAGGTCTGGTAATGAGATTAACATAAGAAAGAGAAGAAGATACTTTTTTCCCCTGTGTTGGGTGGAAGATGAAAAATGTGGTAATATATAAATCCTACTCATTTCCTGTTTGAGTGGGTTCTTGATCATTTTGTTTTTTGTCTCTATAATCTCCCCTTCTTTTCTTCCTTCCTTCCTCCCTCCCTCCATTCCTTCCTTCCTTCCTTCCTTCCTTCCTCTTGCGTTCCATTCCCCATCTTCCTTGTCTTTTGGCAACCATCACTTTGTTCTCTATACCTATGGGTCTGTTTGTATTTTGTTTTGTTTATTCATTTGTTTGTTTGTTTTTAGATTCAACAATAAATGAAGTCATATGATATTTGTTTTTCTCTGTCTGACTTATTTCACTTAGCATAATACCCTGCAGATCTGTCCATGTTATTGCACATGGCAAGATTTCATTCTTTATATTTCTAAATAATACTTCATTGTATATACAGGGGTGGGCAAGATTACGTTTGAAGTTGTTAATAATAACACAGTTGTATAACAATACAAGAATAAATTCTGTGTTTCATGTACTCAAAACTGTAAACCTACTTTTGTCCACCTTGTATATATACCTTCTTCATCTAAATGTCTATTGATGGACACTTAGTTTGCTTCCTGTCATGGCTCTTACTAATAATACTGCAATGAACATAGGGGTATACATATTTTTTTAAATTTATGTTTTTATTTTTTTTATAAATATCTAGGAGTAAAATTGCTGGACTATATGGCAGCTCTATTTTTACTTTTTTGAAAAATCACCATACTGTTTTCCATAGTGACTACACTAATTTACAGTCCCACCAACAGAGGTTTCTTTTTTCTCCATATCCTCACAAATATTTGTTGTTTATTAATTTCTTGTGTGAGGTGATATCGCATTGTGGTTTTAATTTGCATTTCTCTGGTGATCACTGATGTCAAGCACCTTTTCATATGTTTATTGGCCATCTATATGTCCTCCTTGGAGAATTGTCTGTTCAGCTCCTTTGCCCACTTTCTACTTGGATTGTTTGTTTTATTGGTGTTAAGTTGAATGAGTTTCTTACATACTGTGATTATCAACTTCTTATCAGATGTGTTATTTGCAAATATCTTCTCCCATTTAGTAGGCTGTCTTTTCACTTTGTTGATAGTTTCCTTTGCTGTACAAAAACTTTTTAGTCTGATGTATTCCCATTTGTTTGTGTTTTTGTTTTGTTGCCCTTACTGAAGGACACATATCCAAAAAGATACAGCTAAGAGCAATGTCAAAGAGTTCATTGCCTATGTTTTCTTCAGGAATATTATGGCTTCAGGTCCTACATTTAAGTCCTTATTCTATTTTGAGTTTACTTTTTATATGATATAAGAAAGTGGCTCAATTTCTTCTTCCTTCTTCTTCTCCTTCTCCTTCCTTCTTTTTTATGCATGTATGTGTCCAGTTTTCCCCATACCAGGTATTGAAGAGACTGTCTTTACCCAAATGCATATGCTTGCCTCTTTGTCATAAATTAATTAACCACCTGGCTGGTGTAGCTCAGTGGATTGAGCGTGGGCCTGCAAACCATACGATCGCGGTTCAATTCCCAGTCAGGGCACACGCCTGGGTTGCAGGACAGTTCCCAGCAGGGGATGCATGAGAGGCAACCATACATTGATATTTCTCTCCTTCCCTTCCTCTCTAAAGATAAATAAGTAAAATCTTTAAAAGATGAATTAACCATATAAACAAGGACTTATTTCTGGGCACTCTATTCTGTTCTATTGATCTATATATCTGTTTTCATGCCAGTACCATGCTGTTTTTATTATTGTAGCTTTGTAGTATAGTTTGATATCAGGGTATGTAATGCCTCCCACTTTGTTCTTTCTCAAGATTTTTTTGGTTATTTGGGATCTTTTGTGGTTCCACATAAATTTTATAATTAGTTGTTCTAATTCTGTAAAGAATGCCATTGGTATTTTAATAGTGATTACATTGAATGTATATATTTATTTGGGTAGTAAGATTATTTTAACAATATTAATTCTTCCAATCCATGCTTCAGGTTTTCATGGACTACATGTCATCATTGGCTCTACTCTCCTTGTTGTATGTTTTCAACATCAACTAAGAGTCCACTTCACAAGCAAGGTATATTCTTCCATTTATTTATATCCTCTTCACTTTGTCTTCAATGCCTTATAGTTTTTGGGGTACCTGTGTCTTTCACCTCTTTGCTTAAATTTATTTCTTGGTAGTTTATGTTTTTTGATGCAATTGTAAATAGTACTATTTTCTTAATTCCTCTTTCTGATCATTTGTTACTGGGGCATAGAAATGCAATAGATTTCTGTATACTGAATATGTATTCTGTAACTTTACTGAATTCATTTATTAGTTGTAATTTTTTGGTGGAATCATTAAGGTTTTCTATACATAGTATCATGCCATTTGAAAATAATGAGGGTTTTACTTGTTTCCTTTTAATTAGGATGCCATTTATTTATTTTTTTTCTTCCCTGATTGCTGTGACTGTGACTTCAGGTACTATGTTGAATAGAAGTGCTGATAGTGGGCTCTTGTTTTATTCCTGATCTTAGAGGAGAAGCTTTCAGCTTTTCATCAATGAGTGTGATATTAGCTGTGGGTTTGTCATATAGAGCCTTTATTATGTTGAAATATGCTCTTCTACTCTCACTTTGTTTAGAATTTTTAATCATAAAAAGATGATGTTGAAGTTTTTCAAACGCTTTTGCTGCACTTATTGAGATGACCACATGGTTATTATCCTTCTTTTAGTTAATGTGATGTATCATGTTGATTGATTTCTGGATGCTGAGCTATCCTTGAAGCCCTGGGATGAGTTCCATTTGGTCATGGTGTATAATACTTAAATGTTATTTTTTTAAGATGTCCTCTTTTAAAAAATATTTATTATTTATTTATCTTTAGAGGGGAAGGAAAGGGAAGAGAGAGAAATATCAATGTATGGTTGCCTCTGTGGAGGACACACAATGTATCATTTGTCCCCTGCTGGGAAAGGGCCTGCAACCCAAGCATGTGCCCTGACTGTGAATCGAACTGCGATCCTCTGGTTCACAGGCCTGTGCTCAATCCACTGAGCTACACCAGCCAGCGCTTTAAATGTTATTTTTAAATCAAGTTTGCTAATATTTTGTTGAGAATTTTTTCATTATAGTTATCAAGGATAATGGTTTATAATTTTTTTTCCTTTTTTGGTGATATCTGGTTTTGGTATTGGGACAATGCAGGCTTTGTAGAATAAGTTTAGAAGCATTCCTTCCTCTTTAATTTTTAAAAATAGTTTAAGAAAGATAGTTATTAATTTTTCTTTGAATGTCTGGTAGGTCCCTATAAAACCATCTGGTCCTAGATTTTTTTGCTGTTGTTTGGAGTTTTATGATTACTGCTTTAATTTCATTGCCGGTAATTGGTCTGTTTAGATTTTTTATTTTTTAATTTTTTTTAAATAATTTGTTTTGTGTATAATTTTAGCCATTCTGAAAAACTTCACTTTTTTAAAAAATATTCACACCAAATTATATAAGGACAACTCTATTAGGCCTATGAAACATAAACTGGTTCAAAGGGACAAAGTGCAGAAATAGATCAGGAGTCAAGTTTCCATGACATGCTTTTGAATTAGATCACTTTTATACAACCCAAGACCAGTCAATTCTAAGCAAACTACTAAGTTGAACCATAAGGAATTGCTATCATTCTGGCATTTTCTTACCTACAAAATGGTAATTCCCTACAGTTTAACTAATAGATACTAATAGATGACTTTTGAGAACATGACCTTTGTTTACTTTTCTGTTTCTTGGGAGTATTTTCTTCTTACTTTAATGGTGAATGCCATATTTTTCTCTATTGATTTTTGATAAAACATCCCATAGGTAAACATACAAAGCTTATTACAATATTTAATTTTTATTAGTGAACTAATTATGTAAGTTGCAGTGACTTTGTACCCTATATCTACTACATAAGGACTTCTGATAAACATACTAAAAAAATCAATACATTACAGGTGGTAAAAACTCAATTTTTACTAGAAACTAGTGCCTACAAATATGTATCTATTAATACTAACAAAAGGCTTTGGCCCATACCCTGTGGGCTGTTAGAAATTATACTCCCAGTTAAAGTTTATTTTACTCTTAAAATATTAAAAAATATCTACTCTTAGCAATAAATACCCTTTCATTCTACTATCTACTTTAAATGATTGTACTTCTTCAGAACACTAAGGGGTAGCCTACCAATTTTTAACCAATACTAATGCATCCTTTCCAGTGCTAGCTTGTGCACATTTAAGATTTAAGATTAAAATAGGTATTTTATTTAAGGTAATAAAAATCATACTGGCCAATTACATACAAGCCAAGATTATGCAGTGAATAAATCTACTCATGGGAAGACTGGTGAGGAAGACTTATTAGGTGAGAGTGATTGGCAGCTGCATGGAATATGTCTAGGTTAAAGTTAAAAATAAATTCATCCTCTAAAACTAAAGCTAGCAAGATCAACACAATATCATGAAGTTAGTTCCTTGAAAAGTTATCATACTAAATGATAATCTGTGTATCTATTATTTATAAGACAAGTGTTTCCTAAAGGCATCTAAAATATCATCAGTGAAAATTTCTTCTAAACCTATGAGGGGGACCAAAAAAGACCCAGATTTTTTTGGGGGCAGGCCTCTTGTAGTACCAGATTCCCCCACTAAGTGAGTGTACTAGGAACCCATCTGTGTCAGTGTACCAGCTGGTGTTTTTGTGAGAGGCTGTTTTCAGCTTCAGTGAACTTTTTTTGAAGACTCTCAATGTGTTTGTCCATTTCATGATGGGTTATTTACGACTGCACCTGCCCATGTAGCACTGTGTTCAACAGTTTTGGACCAAAAATGGCATGGCCCCCATGCCTCACCCTCCTATTCACTCAATCTCACACCAAGCAACACTTTTTTTGTTTGTTTCCCTGGATGAAAAAGTCCTGAAAGTGAAACTCTTTGCAGGTGTGAAAAAGAGGAAACCAAAAATGGCAAAAGCACTAGAAGGCAACAAAATTGACAAGTTCAAAAACTGTTTTGAGCAGTGGAAAAAACATCTTGATAGGTGTATTGAATCAAATGGAGAGCACTTTGAAGGTGACTGAAGTTTAAACACATAAGAATAAATACACAATTTTTTATAAATTAATTCTGTTTTTTGGGATGTCCCCCTTATATGTAAAATGCATCTCTAGTCCAGTTAATTCTGAGATATTAAGTTGTAAACGGTGATTTTGGACCAAAGCTTGTATATAATTTGCAGAATAGTATCTTTATAATGTATTGTCTTGTGATCATATCATATGTCTACACTTTTTAAAATAGGAAAATATGAGTTTTGTTTTCATAGGTGTGTTAGTTTCCTGTAGCTACTGTAACAAAGTACCAGAAACTCTGTGGATCGAAACAGTAGACGTTTATTCTCTCACAGTTCTGGAGGCTAAAAGTCTGAAGTTAGTATCACTGGGCCGAAATCAAGCTGTTGGCAGGACGTCACTCCCTCTACAAGCTCTACAGGAGAATCAATTCCTCGAGTCTTCCAGCTCCTGGTGGCTGCCAATATTCTTTGATTTGTGGCTGCATCACTCCTGTCTTCAAGGCCAATATCCTTAAATCTCTCTCTGCTGCTTCTTCATATAACGTTTTCCTCTGTGTGTTTTCTGATCCCCTGTCTAGTTCTTACAAGGATACATGTGATTGTATCTGAATCTTCCCTGATAATCCAAGATAATCTCTCCATCTCAGGATCCTTAACCTAAATCATACCTGTAAGGACATTTTTCCATGTAAGGCAACACGTACAGGTAGCAGGGATTATGACATGAAAATGTTTGGGGGTTGTTTTCAGACTACCACTATCAGGAATATTAGGTAATGCAGCAGAGTGAACTAGGAGGACTAGACTTTGGGAAACTGCAGTCACGTCCTTGATTTGTTGTAGTCTATGTTTCCTTGGGAAAGTCACTTACTTGAGACTTGCTTCTGTCATCTATAATATAGGTGTCATGTTTGGAGAAATAGATGTTCCCTAAGGTTCAAAGTTACATTAGGCATAGATAGAACAAATCAGTCAGCATTTATCTCCTTCATTCTGTAAGAGTGGAGAGAGAGAAAGAGAGAGAGAGAGAGAGAGAGAGAGAGAGAGAGACTGACTGACTTTATATTTGGGATATTTGGTAGATACAAACTTTTCAACCACCAGAAAGGTAGAATCAGGGTAAATCTCAAGTCCGTATTATACATCCCCCAAGACAATAGAGACAATGTTCTTTTTTCTGGTTGAGAGCTAATAAACAACCTCCTAACTATTAATTATATATTTCAACTCTCTTGATTTCAGGAATTCCTGGCTCCTAGAAAATATCTATATCTATATCTATATCTATATCTATATCTATATCTTCCTTTGTAAATTGAGTTGTCATTCTGGTGGAGAACCCAAACTTTAATGATTTCCATAAGCCTGACAACTAAAAGTTGAACTAATTAGATGTAGTTTCTTGGCATTCCCCTTTTGGAATATCTGGTAAGTTTATCCTGAAAGAGCCTGGCATTTATTATTTTATTTCATATGCATTGCAAATAATAATAAGAGTAATAATATTGGCATCCCACTGGCATTGAAGATTCACTCTTAGCAGGCACAGTACTAAATGCTCTATATAAATGATTTCATTTTCTCTTTATAATTTTAAAAAAAAACAAGGACTTTTTCAACAAATCCTGCTGTGTGCTGGTATGTGATTGGTACTAGGGTTGTAAGGATGAGCAGGGCCTTGATGTAAAGGAACTTCATGTCTAACAGAGGAGGCAAATGTTAAATGCTACCTACCCAGCAGAGTACAGGGTGCTATTGTACTCATTGCAGACATAAAATAAATCACTCTGAGAGAAATGGTGTAATTTGTCATGGGTCACAACCTATATAACAAGAAGAATCATGCCCAATCCAGGGTTGTTAAGTTGCAAACTCCACTGGAAAGCATTCTCCCATGTCTTGCCCCAGGCCTAGTTTCTCTGTCACTAGTTGAAGTTGAACATGTTTGTCTTTTCTGTTGACAATCTTTAAGTGGTCATTTTCCCACCATGGCTAGTTGGCCCCAGAGTTAAGTTTTATTGACTCTTTTGAACATTCTTAGTATGTGGAAATTCTCAGAAGAGCCCTCAATCCATTTCTGGAGTCTATGACACAGATTTGCTATCTAATTCTATTAAGGGTTTGATTCCAGGCCCACTTTTAAAAAGTGTCAGTGTGTATTCAGTAAATTCCTGAAACTGACAAGAACCCTTTGGTTATTCTTCAAAAATGTCTAATACCAGGAACTGAAGTGGTAAGTTATTTCCGCACTCCACACAAAACCCCCCTACCCCCTTATAAGTAGAGTGCTAAAACTATGTTCACCACTGGGTGCAAAACCATTTCCCCTTGAAGATAATGTGAAATAACTTGATAATGATGGTACATTGGAAACCTGTGTTGATAAAAACCTACTTAAGTCTGCTATGTTTTAATAAATTTGTTTTAACTGACCACATTTGTATACAATAAACTATGTATATGGGATTTTAAAATTAAACTTCACACACTGTTAACTAGATATAGTATGAGTAAACAACCATTTTTTCTTTTATTTGCATGGTTATACTAAGGGTGAACTTCTTGTTTATTTTTTCCCAAGGTATAGTCACTTCTTCATCTATAAGCAATACATTGTCATGTGGGCAATGCCAAATAAACACAATATTCACCATGTACTTATAGTTGTTGTAGTTAAATACAAGCAAAAAATGTTGGCTTTACATCTGGTTTAATTCAAAACAAATATACTTGATTAAGTCTTTTACATTTCCATGCAAGAGTATAAAACCATACAAATTAGCCATTTAAAAACTTGAGAGCTTATTTCTGCATTTTCATTATTTGAATTAATGGCAGAAATGACCTAAAAGAGGTGGCTTTCCCTGCTTTTTGGATTAAAGTCAGTTTGGAAGAGCTCTCCTCGGAGCTCCTCACTGGCAAACTGGTTAGCAAATGAAGCAGTGACCCCACAGGCTTGCATGATCACCACTGTACACTCAATGGCGAGGACCGTGACCCAGTAAATAACACAATCCAAATTGGAACACTAACCAGACAATTGCTCAGTCTCATTAAATTGGTGACAAATGCCATCTAACCCCAAGAATCTGCTTTTTCATTGGTCTCTCCTCCTCATATATCTCTATAATCTCTTAGAGTAGAAAATTTCTGAGAAATCATTTTAATTCTGCCTAGAACTGGTCATCCCTGTTTTAGAAATCCCAAAGTAAATACTTATAATCTGGCCTCTTTAAGTGATCTGTCAAAGGGCACATGCCATGTTCTTTTAAGTGCTAAACAGCTGTTTCATGTCCCAATTAGGGGAGAGCTCTGTAAATGATAGTTGTGAATAAATATGTAATGTCATCTACTGATAAGGACAATGTAAATATTTAGGGCAGTTATGGAAACATATGGACACATCTTTGACTATTCCCCAGAGGCTGAGATCCATCCATCGCAAGCCTCTGCCAGAAAAAGTGTCTGGTGGGTTTGGCTGAGGAGCTGGGGCTACATGCTTCATCTGGCTCTGGCTTTGCAAGATGAGGACCAGGGGGAACATTCCAAAGGAAGGGGCCACTTTCACTAAATCTCATGTCAGAATATAAGTTGGACTCCCTGTTCTCTTGGTTCCAACTTCTTGTCCAGCTGAGACTGGCTGTCTCCTGGTAAGAGGTGCTGAGGAGCGGAAGACAAGAGAGTATGCAGGGCCCTGGGTGATTATCTTGCTAAGGAAGGCCTGACTTTAGTTTTCACATATACATGGGAACCACAGAGTTTCAAAGCATTGCTTCAGTGTGAGAACTTATTTTTCTGATAAGGGTTTACTCCATAAATCACATAAAAATGAAAAATTAAAACCTATACTATGCATTCCAACCTTGCCACCAATTTTATGCAAGCTCTTGTTTAATTTGAGGTGATGCTTGTCTGAACCTTAGTTTTCCCATTATAAAAAAGAAATTGTGCTACAGTCCCTTCCGACTCCATTACTTTCTGCTTTTGAAGACAGTGTGGACATCCAAGCACTAAACTTCAACTTCAAAATGTTTTTTCTAATTATAAAAATTACAAATTAACATTATGATATAAAGATGAAGGAATAAAATACAGAAACTACTTCTTTTTCTATCATTAAAGTTTTCTCAACATATATACACATACACACATACATACCTGCGTACACAGGGTGGAACAAAGGTAAGTTTACAGTTGTTTATATGGAAAATAAGTATGATAATAATAATAATACAAAAATAAACTCCATTTTATGGATTCACAACTATAAACCTACATTTGCCCTATCTGTGTGTGTGTGTGTGTGCATGTGTATGTGAATATCCAGGGATATATATTTCTGAAATATTCAAATATTTCAGAAATACACATTTGAGTTCTGCTTCTATGACCTTGTGATCGTGTACATTCCTTTGTCATAAATATTTTATGAAAATATTACTTTTAATCCTGTACAATATTCAATCATAGGGATGAACTGTGATACATTTAAGAGTAACTACTGTATGATATTTACATAGTTTCTAATATAAATGATTTGTTATCAAAATGCCTGTCTCTGTTGTGTTTTATTCTGTCTCACTCTATTTTATCTCTTCTGGTCGGCTCAAATGCTAAGTCTAGGAAGATGAGAAGGTGAAGTTTTGAAACTCTGCCCGGTACTTGCTGACAGTATCATCTCTGTAAATGTTTAACTTTGGGGTGTCACAGTTTTCAGTTTCTGAATCTGCCAAATGGGAAACATAAGCGATATCCTTCATGGCCATTGTGAAGGTGGGGTAATATGTATGTCATGTGTCTGCTGCACAGAAGGCTACTAGTAAAAATCAAGCTCTTTCTCTTTCTTGCTCTTACTATTTTTAAAATTATTTTATTTATTTATTTTTAGAGAGAGGGGGAAGGAGGGAAAAAAAGAAGAGAAATATTGATGTGAGAGAGAAACCAGCTGGCTATCTCTTGCATGCACCTCAACCAGGGACTGAACCCGCAAACCAAGTATATGCACTGACTGGGAATCAAACTGGTGGCCTTTTGCCTCGGGGAACAATGCCCCCAAAACTAATTAAGCCACACCAGTCAGGGCTCTCTCTTATTCTTCATACAGAAGTTCAATGTGCCAATGGTTAAGTTTCAGGGTGTGTCTGTGAGGACCTATGGAATTGTGTGAAAATTTTTGTATGCTTAGATGTTTTTTTTCAGGGAAACATCTCTGCAAGCATAAGAAGCATTGCAAGTCTTCCTGCTTTGTGGCTTTCCATTTGTCATGAAATGATAGGACCAGCATTTTCCTAGTCCCTAAGGGCTGCCATATTGACTCTGATTTCTCTTTGAATATCCTCCCCATTTGCTGGTGAGCTTTCTGTTCAGCATGAACCTAACCTAACACATAATCTCTATGCTGACCTTCCAAGGCACTCAGTCCATTGCCTGGTACACAGCAAACACTCAGTCAATGTAACTTGTTGCTGATGTTATTATATACATGAAGAAATTTTTAGGAAATGTATAAGCATCTTAAATAACTAGCTTGATCGTGGAAGGTATGTTATATATGAATGGATAGCACAAGTTCTTTCTCTCTCTCAAAACTGAGACCTGTATTGAATTTAGCCAAGTCCTTAAACAGTTCCAGGCTCCATTTATCTCAGGTGGGTTTATAAACAGATTAAGCAAACCAGAGATTATAATTTCTGCAGGGGAGAGAAATTTGGCAAGAGGCAATCAGTATAATAGGTTAAAATAGGATGGTGATCTATATGTTTTGAATAATTTAGACCACAAGTTGACTAGGTTCTCAGGAAAAACTACTCACATTCTTTCCAAATTTTTAATTCTCTGTTCTTACACATGGTATACTTGACAGATCTCTCAGAAGCAAGTGTGTTTTAGAATGCCCATTACAAAGCTGAGCTGCTCAAGCTAGTGGGCATTTGAAGTTCTAAGAGCAGGTCATTGATGCCACTGTATAAATTTTAAATAATCAACTCTCCCAACATTTGATTTATGTCTTTCTGCTCAAAGCAAGAACAGCCCATGTCCTCACTCAAGAACAAAATATTTTTGTTTTATTCTCTTTTACTGTGTATAACAGGTGCTTTTGGAAATACCAAGAAATTAATTCAGATCATCAGACATGAGTAATCAAGGAAAATAGAGCCTGGACCCACTTTGTCCATGCATCGTCTTAGGGAAATAAATGTTTTAGAAAGACCCAATTTGTTTTTAGTAAGCCAGTTTTCAGCAAAAGGGCTGAGGATGTCACTGTGTATGAAAAAGTCATCTGCATCATTCTCCTCTATATTTTCAGAAGCCAGAACAGAGGCAATGTCCTAGTCTTCCATGCATCCTGACTCCAAGCTATTGAGGTCTGTTAGAACAAGCTGTTTTCCTGCCATTTACCCTTGCCTACTGGGGTAGGTTTTCACAGTATGGCCCTCAGTGGATCACATCTTGCTGCATCTGCCTATTTGGGCAGCCCTCTTTCACATTGATTGGACTTGGCCATTTGACCAGCTTTGGCCAATGGAACAATGGAACATCTAATGCAAACAGAGGCTAGAAAAGCTTTTATGCATTGGGGCATGTCTCCCAGAATGCTACCTGTGACAAAGCTCAGACTCTCCTTCTGGAAACATATGAGCTGTGATTTACAGCTACCACTAAATGCAGTAAATGCGAATGGCACCATCTCAGAACCTTCAGCCCCACTGAGTCACTGGAGATGCCAGATAAGATCTGCAGAGGAAGCATTCAGCTGACTCCCATCCAAAGTGCTGACCTCTGACTCGTGAGCAAATTGAATAGCTGTTTTAAGCTACCAACCTTTGGATACAGCGATAGATAACTGAGACACCTATTTTTGACTGGGTAAAAATCAACAAATGCATTGACTACTGGCTATTTACTTCATATTGATGATGTTGATTTCTTTCTATAGTTCATGAGGTGCTAAGGACTGAGAAGACTGGATGAATGAATGAAGGCGGAAATAAGATTGTATGAATGAGAGAGATCACTTTTCCTAACTCAGGTCTTTCTGTTCCCTATTTAACTCTTCTTCGGATGGACATACTGAGTTTTTCTTACCTAAATGTTAATATTAGATAAACGAACTTGCTTTCTCAGAATTTTTCCTGGGGGAGCCAAACCTTATGTTTGATTTACAGATTTAGGTACCGAGGGGTTGCCCCTCAATGGAATGCCACTGGGTTCTGTGGTATGAAATGAAACACTTCATCATGGGCCGGCCTCTCCTTACTCTGGGCGTTTTGAAACATGAACTTCTATCTCTGGCACAAATGTCAGTGTGTGTCTTTACCAGGCAAGTTTTGTGTTGTTTTTCCCACGTTAGCTAGAATACAATAGTTATCCACTAAGCAATGCATATTCCTTTCCTTTGTCTGCAAAATTTAATATTAAGATTAGATTGCTACAGCTTTCAAAAGATTTAAAAATTTAAACATAAAGGAATGCTTTTTAAGCTCAAATGTAAATATGCAGCAAAATAAAATAAAGTGTTCTAGGTCTTTAAGTGCCAATGTTTCCCAACTTAGTTTAACTAATAATATCCAACCTATTAATCTGAAAAATGAATATATCTTCCTGCTTCCTGTCAACTGCCCCTGTGTTTCCTCAAAACTATATTGTGGAAAGGATGTAAAGATATAGGTAGAGAGACAGTCTTCACTGTCTTCTACTTGTACTATTATATGATGAAGGATAGTCTGAAATTAAAAAGCCTTTGTTTATTAAGATTAATGACTGTTGGAGTCTTAAAAAAACACTCCCATAATTACAGTGATGGACAAACAACCTGAATAAAGAAATGAGCAAACTTTTGCAAGAACTTCCCTGGCTGGCTGGGTCAATGAACAGCAGCTGATGAGGTTTTCAATCATGCCAGCTCAGCTGGTTCTATAATGCTATGTGCACCAAACATAATTAAAAGTGTTAAAAATTGTGTAGCCTTTATTGAAATATATTCTGTCCACATACTGTCAGTGACCTGGTCACAACTACCAGAGACAAATGACTCTTGTTTTACTTTATGTACTAAGATCACTGAACCCTAGGCAACTTCCTTGACTGTGTCACCCCAACCTAGAAGTCTCCAAAACCTACCTAGAGTTCCAGCAAGACTCTCATCATGCTTTATGCATAATAAGCACTCAATAAATATACTAAAAACATATAATCAACTTAACACCAATATACGAATTACTAATTTCTCTTTGAGTGAAGCCTGAAGAAAATTAGAGGCTGGAGATTTCTATTTATTCTGCAAATCAGAAGGCCCTCTAAAACCTCTTGTAGGGATGCAGAGAGGAATGACTCAAAAAACAGGTCAGAGAGACATCTTGGCTCCTCAGAGCTCCTTTCCTAGGTCACATGAGAGTGCTGGGTAGTGGGTCAAGGCACACCTGGACCTGAGGTGAAGTTGTGTGGTTATACTCAGAGCTTCCAAGTCAGTAGTGCCAGTGGTAGTTTCCTTGGTTTTTTCAATCAGTGTCTCTTCCTTGGCCTTGAATCTTTGTGGCTGGACACTCACCTACCCTACCTGTGCCTGAATAACTCAGGGGTGTGGTTCAAAGCCAGAGGCTGTCTCAATACAACAGATCTCTATCCTCAACTCTCAGATGGGCACCAAGAGTCACAGAAAATGTGGCTGATGACTCACCATCACATCCCTTCAGGGAAGAAAAAGCCCAAGGGAAAGAGATAAGCATTTGTTTGCTGTGAAGTTTAGAATATATATAATAATCATCGAAATATGCTCATTGGTAGTAAAATAAGAGATGAATAAAATCTAATTAGATCTAAGTCTGGTGAAATGTTTAATTAATCATAATTGGCTACTGAATAATGTAGCTTTGCATCCATTTCTTAAACAAAACAGATACATCATAGCTCCAATCATAGACTTTAAGATAAGTGTTCCCCTGTGCTGATGAGTGAATACTAACAGAACTGAAAGGATAGGATACATACTTAGAATGACGGTGTCAAATTTGTATCCCTTCAGGCAACAGCATCAGATATCAAATGTGCAACTGGGCAATAGGAGAAGGTAAAAGGAGGAGGATAGCTGTGATGAACTTTTTTTCTTTTTGGCCTAATCTTTAATCTCAATATTTTTACATACTCCTGGGCATTCAAAAAAACCCACCCACAGACCAAATTTGGCCAATCCACAGGAGTTTGAAACCTTGATTTGGAAACTTTCTATAAATGAATTTACTTTAAAAATATATTCTTATACTCAAACAGTGTATCAGTTATTCAGCGAAGTCAGGTTATTTTCCAATTCTTTCCTTCTATCTACACTCCCTGTCTCATCAATATAAAGATGGGCAACTGACATCTCAAGAATTAAGCCAGTTCTTCAGTCATAGAATGAGGGTCAGGCAGGAGCAACATGATACATATTTATCCAGCAAGATGGTAGATGTATTGGCCTGTGAGAATGGATGCTAGCGGAAGAAGCAGAACCCCTTTAGTTAGCCAGGCATGTAGCTTTTGAAATAAGAGGAGGTTTGAGGGGGACCCATGGGAGGGGCCAGGTAAGCTAAAGTTGTAGAGGGGGCATTTAGAGATAGTGACTGTTTATCCAGCACTACAGAAATATTTAATACTTTTATAACCAGTATGGCTGCCCTGTATCTGTTAACTGAATAGCCCAGGATAGGAAGCAAGTTCTAAATTTCATCTAAGAATCTCCCCGTCAGACTATCTGCTAGCCTTCAAGACTTGTTTCCATATTATAAATCCTACAACAACTGACCTGGAAGTTGGGGCATACCCAGTCCTGCTTGTACACTCTTCCATTTAGCTCACCAGTGGAAACCTTAACACAGAAAACTTACAGCTTAATGATACTTGATTTTCAAACTGGAAATAATATCCTCAGGGTTAAATGTCTTAGCAGATGACATTATACCTTACACTTCTCCCAACTTGTTTGTAGAAGAAATATGTCTGGATCATTTTTATCTACCTTCACTCATACAGTGAATTCAGAAAGGGCAATGGAAGTTTGCTGAGGACTGAGGGTAGGTAAATTTGAATTTAAAATCTGCAAAAATGTCTGGTCCCATTTGTCATAACCTAAATGACCTAAAATGACCAGGTAATGTAGTATGGTTAAGAGGATGTAGTATGGTTAAGAGGATGTTTATCTCAATTATCTTGAGATAAACAGACTTCATGTGAATCCTAATGTTACTTACTTGCCGTAGGATCTAGGAGCAAGATAATTGACTTTAAAATGAGTGTAATATCACCAGAAGCATAGAGGTATTGTGAATATCCAATACTATCATATATGTACACAGAAGATATAAGCATGCATTGTTCTGGAATATGAGTTAGGTCATTTGTTACCGTGATAGAGGGGTGCTGTTTGTATAATGAACAAGACATACTGGTTCATATGTGATTTTCTTTTTCCCTAGGCAAGGTAACTGGACTAGCAGGAGTCCAATTAGAAGCTTCAGCCAGTAAGGAAAATGTCCTCAACTTGGCCTGCTGTACTGGCAGCAGGAAACTTTTTAGTTGTTTCTAGAGGATATTTAACACAAGTTCCCACAACTGGGGCTCATTCTTCAAGGATGGACACCCCCAGCCTTGTTCAACTTTTAGCTCATGTCAGTGTGCCCTTCCTTCCATGCCCACAGTAATGACAACCCACTGCTCAGAGCTTTACTCCCATCTGAATTGTCTCAGCACCTGCCAGTGCTGCTCCAGCTAGGGCACTGCCAGCATTTCCGCATTATTTGTGTGTGTGTGTGACAGTCCACATTTTTAAATAACACCGTGGCAGCCTCTAGCCATTCCAAGTTTTCCACATTAGCTGGCCAAGTTATTTCCCCATGGACCAGTGGTTTTTGCCAGTGTTCTAGTTGCAAAGGTGTGTAGACTTTGAATGGTCTGCTCCTAACCCTATTAGCTCTATAATCTTGGTTATTTTCAATGCATAGTTTTGTCTACCAGGAGACTTTTTAGTATATATCACATTATGAGGACGATATTTAGCCAATAGGGAAAGGGAGTTTCTAAAATAAATGCTATTTCTAAACTAAGCTCTTTACCCACAGGCTCCAAAAAGGGAATAACATTTACTGGCTAGCCTTTCACAAAGGTAAGTAGAATGCTGTTGAGTGTTTTGCATTATTTCTCAGGCATAGTAAAAAAGGTACAATAAAAACGGAAGAGTTTTCTTCCATTTATAGTGACAATGAGTATAATTTTTTCAGCATTGTCTATTGTGCTTCAGTAGACACACTGTATATATATATGTGTGTGTGTATGTATATGTATCTATGTATATGTATATGTATATATATACAGTGTATATAAACTATATATATATATATATTCAGTGTGTATATAGTATATATACCATATATATACCATACAGTATATATATAAATTGTGTGTGTGTGTATATATTTTTCAGCATTATCTATTGTGCTTCAGTAGATACAGTATATATATATATATAGCATACTATATATATATAGCATACTATATATATATATATATAGCATACTATATATATATATATTCAGTATTCTTATTGTGCTTCAGTAGACACTCTGTGTGTATATATATGTGTGTGTGTATATATATAGTTTTAGACTTACAATAACTGTATGTGGCACATTTTATAATCCATATTTTGCAGATGGGGAAGCTGAGGTTGTCAGATATTCCAGGATTGACTAAGGTTTTGAGCCAGCCAGGGGCAGAGCTGGAACTCAAATTCTAACATCTTCTCACAAGGATGAGCTCTTAAGCACTATCAACACTGCAGATAGGAGAGCGTGTTTGCCTGGTCCTTTGTTAAGCTCTAGAGAAACTCTGCTTAAAAGAAATGTGATATAAGCCACATATGTAAGCCACATATTTTAAAAATTGTGGTAAAATACACATAACACAAAATTTACTATTTTAATCATTTTTAAGTGTACAATTCAGTGGCATTAAGTGCATTCATGATGCTGTGCTACCATCACCATTAAGCATTTCCAGAACTTTTTCATCATCTCAAACAGAAACTCTGCACCCATTAAACTTTAACTCTTTCTTGCCCCCTCCTATCATCTCCTGGTTACCTCTAGTCTACTTTCTTCCTTTATGAATTTGCCTATTTTAGACACCTTATATAAGTAGAATCATACAAGGTTTGTCTGTTTATGTCTGACAGTCTACCAGGCATAATGTTTTCAAGGCTCATCCGTGTTATAGCATGTATCAGCATTTCATTCCTTTTTAAGGCTAAATACAACTGAATACATCGTTTCATCCCTGTATGTGATTTTAGCAAATTCTTTATGAAAAAGTGAGCTTTAGGATGGGTGTTGGAGATTGTTTATAATTTACATAAGAGCAGAGGAGAGCGAGGCTCTTTCTGGGGGATGGAATCACATAGAGAGAAGAGAGTTATTGTTGTAACAACAGCAGTGATAATAATAGCCACTCTTGAGTGCTTATAATGTGACACTATGCTAAGCATTTTACATATATAACCTCATATGACCCTTATTACAATGTTTTAGAAAAGGTATTCTTATTCTCATCTGGAGACTAAGATGCTGAGGCTCAGAGAAATAAACAAATTGACCAAGATCCTTCTGTTATTTCTGTCTCCAAAGTACCCACCAACCATTCAGGTTGGTCGGGGCCCGGCGGATTCCTAGAGCGTGCAATTTTCATTTTAAAACAGGTATAGTCCTGGGCAGTCCAGGGCACATTGGTCACTATAATGCCAGAGTTCTTACTATTCTTTTGTGGTGCCTTGTGGCTTTTTGCCCACCAGTCTAAAGAGGCCATTTCATTAAATATAAAACACCCACCTGGTACTGATATTTTTCTTTTTTTCCAAGCTTTCTCATTGTTGACCTGAGCCAACAAGCACATTTCCTTAGTAGGCTGAGTAAGAATTTGACTACAAGTGAGCAAATACAGGCATCACACCATGAAGTTGGGTATATTTAGTGAGAGGATTCGTGACTCACTATAACTCCATTCCAGAAGTTCTTAACCTGGGGTAGAACTTGGGGAGGCATCCATGAAATTATATCACCACTTTTATTAATATCTAACTGAAATGTAGCATTTTATTCAATTATGAATGTAGGTAACAAATCACAGTAGTATTAGTTATACCTGTGACTTTATCATTTGTATAAACTTTAGATATTTTCTATCATATTACAGTTGCTGAGATACTACAGACTATCATTTAAATTCATCACCATCACCACCGCCATCATTCAAACAATCATTTAAATGATGGTAATTTAAAATGGTGGTAATTATCAAACTACTGCTAGCCCTGAGTTGTCACGTTTTACTAAATACATATCCTACTAATCTGTTTCGAAAAACATATTTTGACAAATGGCTTTCAGTCTAATTAGTTTGCTTTGCAATCATATGTTCTTTATTTTACACATTTTAGAAACATTATTCTGAGGAGTTCATGGCCCATAAGAGGTTAAGAACTTCTGTTCCAAACCAATGGTGATAGGAACTTCTTTACATCAGCCAATATCAATAGTTTCTCGGACAGCACTTCACTCCATTGTTGCTTTAGAGGAACTGACAATTGTGCTTGGCCCTCACGTTCTAATCAAAGGCTCTCTAAGACCCTATCCTAATCCAGTTCAGTGGTAGGATATAGGGCCACAATTGACTAAATTAAGAAAATAAACAGATTCACCATCTAGGAAGTGAGGGCTAGGGCTTAAACCCTAGGAGGAAGAAGCCTCCCTTAACTCAAGCCAGTCCGCCCATTCCATTCCTTGCAAGCATTTTTCTTCCCTGACCAACTGTGAGAGTCCTTTTGTGAATAACATGTCTGGATTAGTTTGCTGAACAATTGCCTCATTTTAGTTAGCCTCTGATTGTCCTTGCCTTTGTGAGTCAAAAATCCTTAATCTTATTTGAATGCAATTTAATTCCCTAGAGAGTTAAGTCTTTAGTCTCTTAGTTTTTTAAAGTGAGTGCTTAGAGAAAATGCATGAGAGCTGACATAGTATTCCTTTAAAGCTAGGTCACTCTACCAAGGAAATAATTAGATAAATGTGCACTCCAATCGAGGAGAGAAGGAGGAAAAGAATTTCTTCACAAATTACTTTTAGGACATTTAAGTGGAATTGAATTAGAATGTCAAGGGCCAGACAGCTCTCAGGAGGTCATTTGATCTAGTCCCCTGTTGCTGGGCAAGAGCACAGATATGAAAATCTAGCCCATACTTAAAAAGCATTAGAGAGGAGAACACTTGACCTAAGCGTGTCCCACTGGGTAAGTGGGAAGAGGTTGTGAATTTAAAGAAACATTTATAATAAGCCAAATGATAGCATGTAGGTAATTAATTAGTTAATTAACTAAACCTCTTTATTGAGCCTTGCCATGTGTCAGAGATGTCCTGAGCACTTGAGATAATCAGTGAACTTACATTCTAGTGGGGAGAGACAGATAAACAGTAGACCTAATAAGTAAATTATAAGGTATGTTGGAAAGAGAGGAATACATTGAAAAATAGGAAAAAAATAGAAAAGGAATTAGAAATACAAGTGTTGAAGTATGGACAGAGGGGGGTGTCTTCATAAACTTGTAAACATAAAAGTGTTAGTACATGTTAACAGTTTGGAATAGTGCCTACCATGATCATTTCTCTACCTATCTATCTTGGTATATTAGGTGAACTTGTTTGGATGCAAGAGAGAGAAATAGGCTCTGACTACTTTAGGCAAAATAGGAATTTTATTAGAAGGGTGGTATAAGTAGCTCTGAAGAACCAGAATCAGTCATGGACTGGATCCCTGCAGAGAACCCTTCACGGTGTGACTTTCTCAGGTCTGGGCAGAGTAACAAGAACAAAAAGTTCATCTCAGAAAGGAAACTGGTAAAAAAAATGATGGAGTAAGACAGAAAGATAATCTCATTCTAGTTAATGATCTGACCTAGGTCTATAAGATACATTCAGTTTATGAACAAAGGCCCTAGAAGAGTGTATTAAATACCCCCAATACTAGCTGTAACCCAGTAGGATGCCAATTTATTGGGTGAGTTTTTAGTAGCATAAAATATATATTATGATTCTCCTACTTAAAAAATTACAAAATTTTGAGATTTTGTTGGGAATGGAGATACTATAATTCACTGTTGGAAACCTATAAATGGATTCTTGAGAATTAGGTCATCTCTGATGGGGGCATTATTGTCCCAGAGGTTGTCAGCTGTATAACAGAAAAAAAGAAACTAAACCAGACATAGTTTCTTGGCTTTGCATCATCTCTTTTCAAACTAAATAAAACTAACATCAGATAAAACCATTCCTCAACTTGGCTTCAATCCAAATAACCCCTTTTTGCTGCCTTAGTTTGGATATGTCCGTATGCTTACAGCTCTGATGCAAGAACTTGCCTATTGCTACCTCAAGTGAAACCTGACCACATTCAAGTCTAAAAGTATAAGGGTTCTATGGTCTATTAAAACTTGCTGTAGTATGCCTGAGAGTTAATACCAGTTCACTGCGATTTACAAAACTTTCTCATGTGAGCCATAATAATTAAACACATAATAACTCTACTTGAGTAATTTAAATACTTGATTTGTCCCCTGAACCTCTCTCAATACAAACAAAGGCAGGAATTGATTTGTCTGTATATTTGACTTCCAGTCTCTTGGCACATAGATTCCCTTATAAATAATTCCTCAAGGAATTTATTTTTGGATAGAAATCTCATGATTTTCAATAAATTATGCTTATTTTGAATATCAACATGATGCAGTTATATGAAGATTCACAGGAAGTCTACTTTGAGATATAAATGATTTGAGTTTCAGATATGGTAGGCCAGAGAGTCTTATTTTTTATGACCAAATAGAATGGGAAGATATTTGGACATATGGAATTCACATTATATTTTCTTCAATGTTGTTGGCAGAGAAGCCATAATGAGAGAGATGACTTTCTGTTCCTTTGTGATTTTGCTTAATCAGTGGAGCATCACTGAACATTTGGTTCTCACATTGATCCTCTGCTGAGGCTGCAGGGTCACAAGCTGCTGGTTAATAATAGGATTTTCTACTGTCAAGTATTAGAGGAGTTACCCATTCCAGATCTTTCTGTATTTTGTGAGTACCTAGAGGAAGACAGTACTATAATAATTTATAGGAGGAAAAATCTTTGCCAGAGATATTAAAGAGAATTAAGATATAAAGTGAAGAGAATTAGGACCCAGATCTCCTTCTGAACTCCTTAAAGACTTCCCAGCCAAAGTGGAGTATAGAGATGATCCAAGATAGTGTTTGCTGAAGTGTGATATATTTGCCAATGTTCACAGGCATAGCTCAGTTACTAGGTGCTGGTACCAGGCACTAGTCTAAGCACTTTACATATATTGACTTATCCAAAATCTCACAATAACATAGTGAAGCAGACACTCTTATTATTCTGATTTTATTCTGATTTTATAGATAAGGAAATTGAGGTACAAGATGTTAAATGACTGGCCTAGCACCACAAAGTGGCAGAGGTAGGATTTGAACCCAGGCTGTCTGGCTTCAGGATCTTTGCTCTCAGCTATTACACCATACCTATTGGTTTTGTCTGTGTCTATATTAATATGTATTTGAAATGAAAAGATTGGTAACTATTATTGGTCTGAATAAGCCTAAGATATGCAGGGTATGGATAATCCATTTGGTAAAGTTATGGTGCCTAGATGCACCCATGGATGAATAAAATCTCCAGTGATGGGACATTCTACAATAACACATTAGAAGGATAGGTATTATGATATTTTATGCTATTAAATTAAAGCCAGAAATCTCTGGCCAAGATGGAGGCATAGGTAGAAATGCTTTGCTTCCTCACACAACCAAAAGAAGGACAGCAACCAATTTAAAAATGAAAAGCAACCAGAACTGCCAGAAAATCAAACTGCATGAAAGTCCAACAACCAAATTAAAGGAGAAACATTCATCCAGACTAGTAGGAGGGTCAGAGATGGGCAGCTGAGGCGAAGACTTGTGGCAAGGCAGCAGCTGGCAGACGGACTTCCAACATTTGTGTGCAGATGAGCTGAAAGGAACAACTTGGGAGTGAGACAGACCATGCGACCTAGACTTCCAGCATGGGGAAATAAAGCCTCAAAACCTCTGGCTATAAAAATTTGTGGGGGTGGTGGCCTCACAGGAGAGTCTACTGGAGAGGCTCATCATGTCCTAGAACATACACAAGCCCACCCACCAGGGACTCAGCACCAGAAGGACCCAGTTTGCCTGTGGGAAGTGACAGAAAGTGGGGCGAGAGCCAAGCAAGCAGCATTGTTCCCTCTCTGACCCCTGCCCCACAGATGGAGCCACCTCTCAGCAAAGTGGGTTGCCCTACCCTGATGAATACCTAAGGCTCCACCCCTTGCAACATAAGAGGTGCACTGAGACAAAGAAATATGGCCCAAGTGAAAGAACAGATCAAAACTCTAGAAAAATAACTAAGTGACAAGGAGATAGGAACCTATCAGATGCAAAGTTCAAAATACTGGTAATCAGGATGCTCACAGAACTGGTTGATTTTAGTCATAAATTAGAGTAACAAATGAAGGCTAAACTAATTGAACTGAAGGGAAATGTACAGGGAACAAAGAGTAAAGAAAAGGAAACTGGGATGCAAGTCAACAATTTGGAACAAAAGGAAGAAATAAACATTCAACCAGAACAGAAGGAAGAAACAAGAATTCAAAAAAAAAAATGAGGAAAGGCTGAGGAACCTCTGGGACAACTTTGAATGTTCCACCATCCAAATCATAAAGATGCCAGAAGGAGAAGAGGAAGAACAAGAAATTGAAACCTTATTTGAACAAATAATGAAGGAAAACTTTCCTGATCTGGTGAAAGAACTAGACATGTGAGTCCAGGATTCTCAGAGTCCTAAAGAAGTTTGATCCAAGAAGAAACACACCAAGACACATAATTAAATTACCCAAGATTAAAGATAAGGAGAGAATCTTAAAAGCCGCTAGAGGAAAGGAGACAGTTACCTACAAAGGAGTTTCCATAAGACTATCAGCAGATTTCTCAAAAGAAACCTTACAGGCAAGAAGGGGCTGGAAAGAAGTATTTGAAGTCATGAAAAGCGATGACTTATATTCAAGATTAGTCTATCCAGCAAAGCTATCATTTAGAATGGAAGGGCAGATAAAGTTCTACCCAGATAAGGTCAAGTTAAAGGAGTTCATTAACTAAGCCCTTACTATAGGAAATGTTAAAGGGGCTTATCTAAGAAATTGAAGAAAATAAAAAAAACTATGAACAGTAAAATAACAACGAACTTACAACTATCAACAACTGAACCTAAAAAACAAACCCCCAAACTAAGCAAACAACTAGAACAGTACTAGAATCACAGAAATGGAGATCATGAAGGGTTCTCAGTGGGGAGGGAGAGGGGAAGAATGGAGGGAGAAGGAACAGGGAATGAGAAGTATAAATGGTAGTTACAAAATAGGCAGGGGAAGGTTAAGAATAGTATAAGAAATGGAGAAGCCAAAGAATTTGTATGTACAACACATGGATGTGAACTAAAGGAGAGGAGAATGCTGGAGGGTGGGGGTGGCGCATGGCGGAGGGGGATAAAGGGGAGAAATAGTTGGTACAACTATAATAACAATCAATAAAATGTACCTAAAAAATAAAGCCAATGCACCTATATTAAATTACAGATTTACTTTAAATTTACATATATATATATATATATATATATATATATATACATACACTGAATGTATATGTGTATGGTTTTATCTTTTTCAGGACTATTTTTCCCCCTCAAGATGGCAAACATTTTGAAGGCTGCATAAAGTGATTAAGTTTGGGAAACCCTGATTCTAGCCCAAATATTTTATTTTAAAAGTGAGGAATTTCAAGTCTGGGGTGGGTCCTGTCTGGGTAGCTCATTTGGCTAGAGCATCATCCCAATATGCCAAAGTTGAGAGTTCAGTTCTTGGTCGGGGCTCATACAAGAATCAATGAAGGAATGCATAAATAAATGAATAAGAAATAAATGTTTCTCTCTCTCTTCACCCCCCCCATTTCTCTCTCCCTCCCTTTCTCTCTCTTGCTCGTAAATAAATAAATAAATAAATAATGTCTGTTTGTAAACCAACCTACTAAAAGTAGCACAGTAATTGTGTTAACAATGGTTGAAGTTTTTTTTGAAGTTTTGCTATGTATCAGATACTATTTTCAGTGTTGTTTTGAGGTTTATACTATCTAAATCTAACTACAACTTATAAGGTAGGTTCTATTGTTATTATCTTCCTTGTATAGATAAAGAAACTGAGGCTTAGAGAGAATAAGCAACTTGCCCTAAGGTTGTTGCTGTTAGGCATAGAGCTGGGAATTGAACCTCAACCTTTCTAACTTCAGAGCATAAGATGTCATCCTCTCAAGTATATTTCCATGCATGTGCACCCTTAGCAACCTTAGCAGTTAATTACAAATCAGTGTCACTCGGCCTCCCACTGCTTCTGTTTACTGAGATGAGCTGTCATGAAATATAACTTTAGAAGGAAAGCTGGAGAAGTATTATGCTGAAATGTACCTTCTTCAATAAAAGACTACTTGAAAAATTTTGAAATAAATGCAGTCCAAAGCTGAAAGCTATTACTGTATCTGCCATAGTAGTAAAATGTTCTTCAATTTAATGTGATACAATAATGCCAGTAGAATACAAAAAAAATTTAATGGTACATCCACAAATGTTTTGTAATACCATGATAATGTTTCCTTAACAATGTAGTGTAACTTATTAGAGATGAGGCAAATATAACTTCTCTAAGAATGTCCCTCTCAATGTTCTTCTGCTTCAACCCTCATCTTGTTTTATATTTTTTAATTTTATTAAGCACTGATTTTACTTCAGTAACAAACAATAGCCCTTATGTAAGTCTTTCATGAGAAAGAGAATCTCAAAGTTTCCTTTATAAACAGCACCTTGATTGACTGCCACCCTTTGGTGGTGATGGGTGATAAAATGAAGCCAAGTTAATAACGTTCTGCTCTCATTTCCAGGCAAAGATGGTGGCTTCCAAACAAAGATCAATGCTGTGTTTGGGGGCTAAAAAGCCTGATATTCTGCTATGAAAAAGTGGAACCCAATGGAGCAAAACTGCCATGTAAATATAAGTGAGAAAATCTATTCTAAGGACAGTGTGATAATCATTTTTTCAGTTTTCTCTCATCACAGTTATATGAGCCAAGTATTATTACCTACATTTTACAGACTCTGGAAACTGAGCCCACATAGCCAGTAGGGTGTGGAACCCTACTGAGCACCCAAATCCGTCTGCTTGTAGACACACTCACGCATGCTGGGACAGGAGGAGAACTGGCAATGCACAAGGGAATCCTTGAAACACATACATTCCTGGTGATATTCTTCTCCTCATCACCTCAGTTTTCTAAACACTTGTCCTGGGATTAAGAAACTGAATTAATTGTTGACAAGGCAACAGGCCAGCACATAAGAAAAATCCCAGTCAAAATGAATGTATTCCCTCTGAGTGGAGAGTTGGGAATACCATGGAGCATTGTTTGGCTCTCCCATCAAGCAAATGTTTGACAGTAGGTCAGTCCTACAGTCTAGTCTTTGGGCATAAATAGTTATCACCCTCATTAAGGGCTGTTATTCAGGCCATTTGGTCTTTTGCATTGCACCAAAAGTATATCATCTCGAGGAATAAAGTAGAAATATTGTGATAAAACATTTCCATCCTTAAAAACTGGGATGTGCCAAAGTTCAAAGAAAGACTATTTTCCATATCAGAATGGATTAATAATGTCCAATCATAAAAGGGATTTACTCCAACATCTAAACTGTCCTCAGGATAGTGTCCTAATGCCTCACCATGGCCCATGAGGCCTTCTGTGATATACCTGTGCTGGCTCCCCTCTTCCCGAGGAGGTCATGATCATTTGTACCTCAAGGACTTTGTTGTTCTCTCAGCTGGGATGACCTACTCCCTTGACCTACTAAGGATGAGCTCTGTGTTTCTATCTCAACTTAAGTGTCACTTGCATAGACAGTCCTTTCTCTCAGCTGGGCATGACTTTTTACATGACCTTATAATTTCTCATCTTCACAACATTGATTGATATAAATCTTAGTGCTTTGGTTTCTCGTTACTGTCTGTCTCTATCACTAAAATAAAACTCCCTGAAAATAGGAATGGTCTCTGGTCTGCAATGGTTTCCACAACACCTAGAATAGTGCCAAGCCTATAGTAGATGCTCAATAAATACTCATACTTTTTAATAATAAAACCAACAAAAAATATAGTTTGTATAATTATAGATTATATACAAGAATTATCCTATTTTTGCAATGGAAATACTCTGAATTAAAATGGAAGGGACATATACAATAGGAAGGATTGTCAGTGAATTTATTATTAGCTATTTCTTTAGTATTAAGTAAATTCTTTTATTTCCATTAAACATCATATATAAGCTCCTTCTTCCCAGTTCTTCCCACTAATATAAGCTATGTACCACCTTCCCTGCTCCAACCATCTCATCTCCAGTGGTTTCTCTCTTCTCCTATTGGTTTTCATCAATGTGAGCACATCATTCCAGCACTTCCATCACATGTCAATACCCTTAGGAGAATGTCAAACTTTTCAATGTGACTTGGAAAATATTTTATAATCCTGTTTACCTTGTAACTCTAGTTTCACTGCTTGTCCCTCACTTTCTTTTCTCTCTAGACTCCAGCCATTTTTCTTCAGTTTCCAGAAATCCCCAAGTCTCTCTTGTGTACTAGTCTTTTCCCTCTGCCTTGAACACCTCAACTCACCAAACCAATACCCAATCATCCTTCAGCTTTGAAGTAAAGGTCATTTCTTTTTGGAAGCTTCCCTAACCACGACACTGTCTCCAATCTGGACTTCTGGGGTACCTTATACTTCACCATTGCAGCACTCATCAGACTCTAGGTCATTTCCAGCTTCTGAGTGATCTGCCCTCATCAGTCTGCATTTGTCTTGCATACTTCTGTATTCCAAGTGTTAAGCATTATGCTTGGTACTTTGTTGTGACTCAGTATTTAAAAACAGACAAATAAACAAACAAAATTAAATGAAGAGATGTTTATTGCATAGTTTTAAAAGAAAGCTCTAAGTTACCATTTGGAGACTTTTCACCAACTATCAAAGTGCCTGATAAACCCACTGTGCCCAGGAATCACTTAGGCGCTCTCCCCTCTCTGAATGATTACCAAGAGGCCTTGTAACTCACCAGGGAGTCTTAGCTCCCAACCCTGCCATTTAAAGTGTAATGTAAGAAGGCCATTCCTGGAAGCAACATTGTGCGTGGTAGTACCTTTCAGCACAGAGAAAACTCGAAAAATAAGGTGGTCTCAGCCAAGGGTCAAATTGCAGATACAGTGCTCTATGTCTTTGGCAGTGCTCTGGAGACAAATACATAATCACGAAGGTATGCGATCTGGTCGGAAAATTCAGCCCAGATAGAATGACATGGGTAGAAATGCACACACAAACACACATAACAATGAGCACTGTTATTTGTAAAAACCACATTAATGGATGGCAGCTCCCAACCTCTGAAGTGATTTATAAATTGGAATAATTGCCTCTTTGAACTGTGCAGGTATTAATTGACCTATCACTAATGTACATACAGTCTCTAAACCATCTAAACATTAGCTAAACATTTTTTATTCCTTTTATTCTGGAAATCTAAAAACCCACAAAAATAGGCTCTTTGTTCTGATGCCAAGGGTCATAAAGGAAAAGCCATCATCTTTGATGACTTTGCAATTCTTACTCTAGTTCTCCATCAAATTAATGCTAAGTGAAATAGTGAGTATTCTGAGCTTGAATTAGTCTTCCCACTACCCTTCCTCTTTAACCTTATCCCTGAACATATGTATTCAGTTCTGGCTCAGATTGCTAGTAATGAGATCAGGGCAATTCATTTTTTAAATTAATTTTAGCTTTCGGTACATATCCATATCCCTAAACACCATAGATTGTGGGTCCCCAGCATTTCCTTCCTAAGTAAAATGAGGGACAAAGTAAACTGGTTGAGGCCCAGATGTGCAAAGACAGTGGCAAGCTTGCTGGGAACCCATGCTACAAGGGTGACCTTGACCCACAGGATGATCTCAACCACATTAAAAGGCAGGCAGAAAAGCCTTGTGCTTAGGACAGAAGCTCAAAGGTAGTAGTGCTACAGCTGCAGGGATTTTGCAATCCCCCACCAGGGGAAATTTTGTAATGCCTGGAGGTATTTGTAGTTATTACAACTTGGAGGGCAGATACTACTGGTATCTGATGAGTAGAAGCCAAGGATGCTGCAAAACATCCTGCAATGCCAAGGACAGCTCCCCCACAAAGGATTATCCAGTCTAAAAGGTCAATAGTGCTAATGTTGAGAAATTCTGCTCTCAAATCAAATATACTTACATTCATTTCCTAGCTTTGCTCTTCTACAGCTATGGGCCCTGGGTAAGTTTCTTGATTTCACTGAGCCTCACATTTCTCTTCTGTCAAATGTCTACTTTGATGTCATTTTGTCAAACATGGCATTTTCAAGGGCTGAAGAATGTATTCTAATTTACCTATTAGTGTATTTTAAGTGGAAATGCAAATTGTCACAATTTAGGGGAAGCTGTCAACTTTTAAATCTCACTTTCAAACCAAGGTTTTATTTTCTCTTTATATTAGTGCATAATAGAAAGATACAAAATGTATAATTCTGTCTATAAAATAGATTTGTCAAAAAATTGACTTTTTATTTGGTTTGCTAAGTAATATTTTTTTTAAAAAAACACCATTTTTAATAGGGTCAAACAGTATCTAGGTTCCCAGGTATCTAGGATATCCTAGGATACAAATACTTAGGACCACATTTAATAAGAAATTTTCAAGTCCTCTATATTTAAAACTACAAAATTTTGCTAAGAGAAATTAAGTAAGACCTATATAATGATAAAATATACCATGTTCATGCATATACAACTATTGTTGAGATGCCAATCTCTGCACATTGATCTTAAGGCTCAATGCATCCCCCTAAATCCAGCTACTTTTTTTTTATAAGATTTTATTTATTTGTCTTTAGAGGGGAAAGGAAGGAGAGAAGGAGAACCATATCAATGTATGGTTGCTTCTCGTGAGTCCCCTGCTGGGAACTGGCCCTCAACCCAGGCATGTGCCCTGACTGGGAATCGAACCTCGATCATGTGGTTCTCAGGCCCATGCTCAATCCACTGAGCTACACCAGCCAGGGCCCAGCTACTTTTTTTGTAGAAGTGGATGATTCTAAAAAGTTTTTTGGGGGGGATTTAAATTTTAATTAATTAATTAATAATAATTAATTTTATTGTCACTCAATTACAGTTGTCCCAAACTCCCCCCCATTTTTCTTCCTTGCTTCAGCCCTCTCAGTCAATCCTCACCCTGTTGTCCATTACTATGGGTCCTTTATACATGTTTGTTGACTAGACCCTTCCCCTTCTTTCCTCCTTTAGTTCTCTCCCCAATTCTCTGTGTTCACTGTCAATTTGTTTCTTATTTCCATACCTCTGGTTCTGTTTTGCTCCTTTGTTTGTTCATTAGGTTTCTCTTATAGATGAGATCATATGGTATTTGCATTTCGCCACCTGGCTTATTTCACTTAGCATAATGCTCTCTAGTTCCATCCATGCTGTTGCAAAGAGTAGGGTTTCCTTCTTCCTTTCTGCTGCATAGTATTCCACTTTGTAAATTTACCACGTTTTTTTTAAATTTTATTTATTTAATTGTTTTTGAAGTACAGTTTTCTGTCTTTGAAAAGAATGTGTATTTAGCTTCTTTGGGATGAAGGGCTCTATATATATCAGTTAAGTCTATTTCATCTAGGGCGTTATTCAATGCCACAATATCTTTATTGACATTTTGTTTGGAAGATCTGTCCATTTTTCTGACAGTGTGGTGTTAAAATTTCCTATTATAATTGTGTTGCTGTCAATATCCTTCTTGAAGTTCTCTAAGATTTTCTTTATATATGTGGGTGTATATATATTTACAATGTTTGTGTCTTCTTGGTGGATGTTTTCCCCAAGTCTTCCCTTGAGTATTATGAAGTGACCCTCTGGGTCTCTCTTTATGGCCCTTTTTTTAAAGTCTGTTTTGTGATATGTGAGTATTGCTGCCCCAGCTTTTTTTTTCTTGTCTGTTTGCTTGGAAAGTTTGTTTACAGCCCTTCACTTTTAGTCTGTGTAGGTCTTTTGTCCTGAGGTGGGTCTCTTGTAGGCAGCATATGTGTGGGTCATGCTTTCTTATCCATTCAGCTATTCTATTTCTTTTCATTGGATCATTTAATCCACTTACTTTTAGGGTTATTATTGATAGGTACTTATTCATTGCCATTTTTGTACCTGTGTTCCTGTCTCTCTCTTTTCCTTTCTTTCCTCAAAGCAGTCCTTTTAGCATCTCTTGCAAAGTTGGTTTGGTGGAGGTGTATTCTTTTAGACTTCTTTTGTCTTGGAAGCTCTTTATTTGGCCTTCTATCTTGATTGAGAGCCTTGCTGGGTAAAGTAGCCTTGGTTACAGGCCTCTGGTTCTCATTACTTGGAATATTTCTTGCCATTCCCTCTTCCTTAGAGCATTTTGATTGAGAAGTCAGCCACTATCTTTATTGGGGATCCCTTGTATGTTACTTCCTGTTTCTCCCTTGCTGCCTTTAAGATTCTCTCTTTGTCTTGGAATTTTGTCATTTTAACTATGATGTGTCTTAAAGTGGGCCTCTTTGGGTTCCTCTGGATTGGGACTCTCTGTATTTCCTGGATTTGTGTGACTTTTTTCTCTCATCAAATTAGGGAAGTTTTCCATCATTACTTTTTCAAATAGGTTTTCTATCTCTTGCTCTTCTTCTCCTTGCATCCCTATTATTTGGATATTATTACATTTCATATTGTCTTGCATTTCTGTTAATCACTCTTCATTCTTTCTGAGCTTCTTTTCCTTTTTTTCTCTTTCCGGGTGTTTTTTCTACTTTGTCCTCCAACTCGCTGATCCAATCTTCTGCTTCATTGATCTTGCTTTTGGTTCCTTCCACTGTGTTCTTCAGTCCAGAAATTGTATTCTTTATTTCCTCTTGGCCCTTGTTGATAGTTTCTGTTTGCTTTTTCATGTTGATATAGTTTTCAGTGAGTTCATTGCTATTCCCCTGTAGTTTCTGGTAGCTCATTGTGAGCTCTTTAAACTTCCTGATAACCATTGTTTTGAATTCAATATCTGATAGTTGACTTGCCTCTATCTTATCTAGCATTCTTTCTGAGGCTTCCTCCTTTCCTTTCATTTGGGGATTGTTGGTTTGTCTTCTCATTGTTTGTGAGACTCTTCTTGTTAGCTTCAGCTTCTTAAATTGATTTGCTCTGGCTCCTGGGGTTTATGGTGTGACCATCTGTGGTAGAATACCTGTGAGATTCAGCGGTGCAGTCTCCTTGATCTCCCAAGCTCACTGGTCTTGGGCTGTCCTATAATTGGCTCTGTGTTTGTCTTTGGCTTTTATTGTTTTGGGGTCTTTCTTTTGTGGGTCCTTCCCACCAGCTGGTTAACTGATGGTCCCTCTGTCCACCACCTGTTGTAATTTGTTGTGCTGGTGAGGCAGGTTGTGTTGAAGCTAGCTCTTCCATGTGTAAAAGGTTTTGAGAATTCTCTCTTGCTTTTGTTCAGTTGTTTGTAGTGGTAGTTTCTCCACTATTTAGTTGAATTCCAGATAGGTCTTAGATTGAGGTTTGTGTGGTTTCCACTTCCTCCTTCACCTTCTTCTGTTGTTATCTGTTGGTGGTTCCTTTGTTGTTGGATTTCCTCTTCCAGTGGGTATCCTGGTGTTCACTGCCTCCACCATCTGGTTTTTCAATGTCTGCTACAATTTCTTGTCTCTTATTTTCATATATGCTGGGGTACTGTTGGCTGTTTGCTCTGTTCCTCCATAGATTGGCCACGTTTTTCTCCCATGTGTAGGGGGAAGTGGAATCTGCTCCATCCTACTCCATTGCCATCTTCCCTGCTAAGTAATATTAATTTCAAAATCTCAAAGATGCAATTTGTTTTTTAATATAATTTTTAATTTAATTATTGTTCAAGTACAGTTTTCTATCTTTTACTCCCATCACAGTTCACCCCCACCAGTGCTACCCACATCCCTCCCATTTCCACCCCCCTTAGTTGTTGTCCATGTGTCCTTTATACTAGTTTCTGTAAATCCTTCCCCTTTTCCCCCTGAAATTCCCTCCCCTCTCCCTTCTGGTCACTGTCCCCCTGTTCTCTGTTTCAGTGTCTTTGGTTATATTTTGCTTGCTTATTTGTTTTGTTGTTTAGCTTCCTGTTAAAGGTGAGATCATATGGTATTTGCCTTTCACTGCCTGGCTTATTTCATTCAGCATAATGATTTCCAGTTCCATCCATGCTGTTGCAAAGGGTAGGAGCTCCTTCTTTCTTTCTGCTGCATAAAATTCCATTGTGTATATGTACCATAATTTTTTGATCCATTCATTTACTGATGAGCACCTAGGTTGCTTCCAGCTCTTGGCGATTGTAAACTGTGCTGCTGTGAACACTGGGGTGCACAGATTCTTTTGGATTAGTGTTTTAGGGTTCTTAAAGGATATAATCACAGCAGTGGAATTGCTGGTTCAAAAGGCAGGTCCATTTTTAGTTTTGTGAAAAAATTCCATACTCTTTTCCACAGTGGTTGTACGCCTGCAATCTCACCAAAAATGGATTAGGGTCCCCTCTTCTCCACAACCTCTCCAACACTTGTTTGTTGCTTTATTTATGATGGCCATTCTGACCTGTGTTAAGTGGTATCTCATTGTGGTTTTAATTTGCATCTCTCTGATAGCTAGTGATATTGAGCCTCTTTTAATGTGTCTGTGGATCCTCTATATGTCCTCCTTGGAGAAAAGTCTGTTCAAGTCCTTTGCCCACTTTTGAATTGGGTTTCTTTTCTTCTTAGAGTGGAGTTGTGTAAGTTCTTTGTGTATTTTGGAGATTAAACCCTTGTCTGAGGTATCATTGGCAAATATGTTTTCCTATATGGTTGGTTCTCTTTTTACCTTAATAGTGTTTTCTTTAGCCATACAAAAGCTTTTAATTTTGATGAGATCCTGTTTGTTTATTCTTTCCTTTATGTCCCTTGCTTTAGGGGACATATCAGTAAAAAAGTTGCTGCATGAAATATCTGAGATTTTCTTGCCAATGTTCTCCTCTGGGACTTTAATGGTGTCACGGCTCATATTTAAGTCTTTTAACCACCTACCATTTACTTTGGTGTATGGTGTAAGTTGGTGTTCAAGTTTTCTTTTTTTGCATATAGCTCTCCCGTTCTCCCAACATCATTTGTTGAAGAGGCTATTATTAGTCCATTTTATGTTGTTGCTCCCTTTGTCGAATATTAATTGGCCATAGAGATTTGGGTTTATTTCTGGGCTCTCTATTCTGTTCCATTGGTCTATGTACCTGTTTTTATGCCAGTACCAGGCTGTTTTGATTACAGTGGCCTTGTAATACAGTTTGGTATCAGGTATTGTGATTCCTCCTTCTTTGTTCTTCTTTCTCAAAATTGCAGCTGCTATTCAGGGTCATTTATGATTCCATATAAATTTTTGAAGTGTTTGTCTGATGTCCGTGAAGTATGTCATTGGTACTTTAATAGGTATTGCATTGAATCTGTAAATTGCTTTGGGTAGTATGGACATTTTGATGATGTTAATTCTTCCAATCCATGAACATGGTATATGTTTCCATTTGTATGTGTCTTCCTTGATTTCTTTCTTGAGTGTTGTTTAGTTTTCTGCATACAGGTCTTTTACCTCCTTGGTTAGGTTTATTCCTAGGTATTTTATTTATTTATTTATTTTGCTATATTGAATGGGATTTTTTCTTGATTTCTGCTTCTGCTGTTTCATTGTTGGTATACAAAAATGCCTTTGATTTCTGGATATTGACTTTGTATCCTGCTGTTTTGCCAAATTTGTTTATTAGGTTGAGCAGTTTTGGGGTAGAGTCTGTAGGATTTTTTATGTACACTATCATGTCATCTGCAAACAGTGACAATTTTGTTTCCTCCTTTCCGAGTTGGATGCCTTTTATTGCCTTTTCTTGTCTGATCGCTGTGGCTAAAACTTCCAATACTCTATTGAATAGAAGTAGTGAAAGTAGACAACCTTGTCTTGTTCCTGATCTTAGTGGAAAAGACTTTAGTTTTTGCCCATTGAGTATGATGTTGGCTTTAGGTCTCCCATATATGGCCTTTATTACATTGTGGAATGCTCTCTCTATTCCCACTTTGCTGAGTGTTTTTATCACAAATGGTTATTGTACCTTATCAAAAGCTTTTTCTGCATCTATTGATCTGATCATGTGATATTTGTCTTGGCTTTTGTTAATGTGATGCATTACATTTACTGATTTGTGAATATTGTACCATCCTTGCATCCCTGAGATGAATCTCACTCGGTCATGGTGAATGATGTTTTTAATGTATTGTTGGATGTGGTTTGCCAATATTTTGTTGAGGATTTTAGCGTCTATGTTCATCAGCGATATTGGCCAGAAGTTTTCTTTCTTTGTTGTATCTTTATCTGGTTTTGGAATTAGGATGATGCTGGCTTCATAAAAAGAGTTTGGAAGTCTTCCATCATTTTGGATTTTTTGGAATAGCTCATGAAGTATAGGGATTAGCTCTTTCTTAAATGGTTTGTGGAATTCTCTTTATTACTGCTTCAATTTCCTTTGCTGTTATTGGTCTATTCAGGCTTTCTGCTTCTTCATTGAGTTTTGGAAGATTATGTTATTCTAGAAATTTGTCCATTTCACGTAAGTTTTCAAATTTCTTGGCATACTGTTTTTCACAGTAATTTCTTACAATCCTTTGTATTTCTGTGGGGTCAGTTGTAATCTCTCCTCTTTCATTTCTGATTGTGTTTATTTGGGTCCTCTGTCTTTATTTCTTGATGAGCCTGTTTAAAGGCTTGTCTATTTTGTTTATCTTTTCAAAAAACCATCTCCTGGGTTCATTGATACTTAGAATTGTGCTTTTAGTCTCTATGTCATTTAATTCTGCTCTGATGTTGGTTATTTCCTTCCTTCTACTTGCTCTGGGCTGTCTTTGTTGTTGTTCCTCAAGTTCTTGTAGGCGTTGGGTTAGGTTGTTTGTTTGAAATGTTTCTGTCTTTTTTAGGTAGACCTGTCTTGCTATGAACTTCCCTCTCAGGACTGCCTTCGCTGTTTCCCATAAGTTTTGGGTTGTCATGAGTTCATTTTCATTTGTTTCCAGAAACTTTTTTATTTCTTCCCTAATTTCATTCTTGACCGATTCATTGTTTAATAGCATGCTATTCAATCTCCATGATTTTGAGTATTTTGGGTCTTTCCTCTTGGGATTGGTTTCCAGTTTCAGTCCATTGTGATTCTAGAAAATGCTTGGGATGATTTCAATTTTCTTAAATTTGTTGAGGCTTGTTTTGTGTCCTATCATGTGGTCTATCTTTGAAAATGTTCCATGCACATTTGAAAAGAATGTGTATTTAGCTTCTTTGCGATGAAGGGTTGTATATATATATCAGTTAAGTCCATTTCATCTAGGACATTGTTCAATTCCACAATATCATTGTTGACATTATGTTTGGAAGATCTGTTCATTTTCAACAGTGGGATGTTAAAATCCCCAACTATAATTTTGTTGCTGTCAATATCTTTCTTAAAGTCCTCTAAGATTTTCTTTATATATTTGGGTGCTCCTATGTTGGGCCATTTTGTTTTGATTAACAGGTAAAGTTCAATTATGAAGATACATGTCTTCCAGCATTGACATAAATCCATGGTCGTTAACCCAGATGAATAGTAATCCTATTGCTTTAATTCAGATGGTTTTTAAAAAAACTCTTGGTTTCAATGGACAGAGACATGGCTCTCCAAAAATGCCTAATAGAGTGAAAAGTAGAAATACCATCATATTCTGCATATTCTGTAATACAGAATCATATTGTATTAAATATTCATCACAATCATGTAATATAATTTATTACATATTTTTATGTAATAGAATATGTAATATCAGGTTCAACTAATATGATTTCTATACAAAATTTAATATTTACTTGAAAAATACATTTGGACTTGTAATATGTTTATACAAAAAAGTTGCTTGAAATTGGTATTTAAAATAAGAAGCGTTTTGATTTTTTGAAGAAGTCTACTAGTGTTTTATATGAACTTTGAATATACTGTACCAGAATAATTTGAGACAGGGTAATTATGATCTCCCAGCACTTCTTAATGCTACATCTCCCACTTGTCCATGTTTAATAGATCAAAAAGGCAGTCTTTTGGACATCCTGTAGATATTTATTGAGTTTTCATTGGGATGGGTACTATGGATATTACCATGCCTTGGAACATGCAAATGGTCAGCAAAGGTTGGGGAGTAAAAACTCAGAATTCTATAGTTAATAGGGAACTAGCTTGACTTCTGGCAAAGCCATGTGATAGCTGGGAGCCCTTTGGCCCCCCACTCCACCCATCTGAGACTGTTTCTCTATCTGAAAAATAGGCTAAAAGTATTTCCTATCTGCTTTTTGAGAGGTTGATGGTAAAAAAGCACTAAGCATGGAGCTTGCTGTTTACTTTAAAAATTGTTCAGTAATGGTTAGCTGTATTACTATAATGACCACTGTGTTATTTCTGTAGTCCAGAGAAGGTCTGCTTTGAGGAAATGGAGGGGTTTTTTTTACACCTATGGGATTTTAAAAAGCATTATATAGTAGAGGCTGAATAAACCATATTCCTTAGCATAATATGTACAAGTTTGCCAAATGTAGCCAGTTGTCACAAAAACAACCTAGGGTATTTTTGCTTCTTTATTTTTGAAAAGAAACTTCTGATGGCCAACTGGATGCTTAATCCAGGAGCTTGGCAAATTTATCTGGATTTCACTATTTACATACTTTTCTTAGACATGGGCAGGATTATTAAACAAATCCTTCAGTATGCACACATTCACAGCTGCTTTCTAATTGGACTTTAGAAAATAAATTATTTTTTATAGACAGCTAGCTAATGATAGAATTCTAAGTGGTTTTGAAGAAAAAAACACAAGTTACATGGTAAATAGTATTTATTGATTTTTTATTAAAAACAATTCATGTTTCTAATAGAAAATATTAAAAACAGAAAAATCACCTCTAATCTCAATAACTAGAGATAATGTTGTGTGTGTGTGCACATAGAATGTGTCCTTCTGTGAAAGGCCAAATTGTAACAATGTCAGACTTTGTGGGACACATTGTCTCTGTCACAACTACTCATCTCTGCCACTGTAGTGAAAAATAGCCATAGACTATCTGTAAATGAATGAATGGGGCTGATTTCACCCCCTGTTTCCTGGATTCCTCCCCCAGCCTATAGTTTGTTGACTTCAGTATGAGAAAGAGCTTCATCAATAGTTATAATAAATTAGTCAGTATAAGTATACTACCCCTGACCGTTGTGGCTCAGTTGGTTGGTCATTGTTCTGTGAAGTGAAAGTTTGCTGATTCAATTACCTGTCAAGGTACACACCTGGGTTGCAGGTTCATCCCCTGTTGAGATGCATGCAACAGGCAACCAATTGGTTCCTCTAATCAGTGTCAATATTTCTTTTCCTCTCTTTCTCCCTCCTTTCTACACTCTAAAAAATAAAAATGAAGTGTATGTGTATCATATATGTGTGTGTGTTTATGAATATAAATGAGGTCTGTGTGGCCAAAGTCCAGCCATTGTTAATATAATGAGAATGGTTTGCAAGACATTGATGTAACCTGGCAGCCAAGGAACATGGACTGGAATGTGTGTGTGTGTGAACAATTATGACTTCACTGTCCTAGTCAGTGGGGATGGTAGATGCCATTGAGTGAGCATGTGTACTGTGTGGCTGTCACATTCAAAATGACTGAGCTAATAGAGCAACAAGTCTGCATCAGATCTTGCGTTAAGCTTGAACATTATTCTGCAGAAACTATTTGAATGATTCAGAAGACCCTAGCTGTGGTCAACAGGTCATTGGCAGCTTCATCATGACAACACTCCCTTTCATGCATCACATCTCATGCAGAGCTTTTGGCAAAAAAATCAAATCACCCACGTGACTCAGCCCCCCTACAGCCCAGATTTGGTGTCCTGTGACTTCTGGCTTTTTCCAAAACTCAAATCACTGATAGGGAGGAGATTTCAGAGTGTTGATGTGATTCAGGAAAATATTATGGGGCAGTTGATGGCAATTGGGAGAACTGTGTGAGATCCCAAAGTGCCAACGTTGAAGAGAACTGAGGCGTCACTGTCCTACCTACAATTTTCTTGTATCTTGTGTCTTCTTCAATAAGTGTCAGTATTGTTCATATTACCTGTTTGGATACCTTCTGGAGAGACTTTGTATGATTATACTAGAGTGTCACCAATAGTTATATTTTATTCTAATAGGAAAAATATTAGATGTTTTAATCCTCTCTGCCTTGGAGTTTTCTTAAAGGGTTGTCATATTAGTCATATTTTGGGAAATTAGATATAAACAAGCAACAACTAAGCATTAAAGGAAAGTAGCTTTCTGCAGATCAATTTTAAAAAGCAAGCACTCTGAAACTGCCAATAATTAAGAGTGTGCTTGTTTCACCGCCATAATTTCCAAAATTTCTAATGTTGTTTTGGGAGCAGCATTCCCTGCAATGTAGGCTGGGAGGGAGTCTTTCTGTTGTATTATGTAAATGGTATGAGTTCAAGCCTCTGCTGCAGCTGCTACCAAGGGTTCCTTTCTCAAATAATCATTGTTTGTTACTAGGTTGCTCTAATGTGGGGAAAACACAGAGGCCCTAGTTATAGATTGCATTCCATGAAAAACAGGCTCTGGGGCAAATGTTAGCATTTAGGGGTCTTATTAGGGAGTGTTGTTAAGATTACTATGTGTGGATGGGAGTGGGACCAAGACAGGATGGGGCAGTGGGAGAAGTTGGGCTGTGTTGCATCTTGGCAAAGGGCTCAGCTGATCTCATGGGAAGCTCCAAGGTTGGAGTCATAATGCAGCACAGCACTGAGTTTGAGAGAGGGAGCCCAGCCTTTGTCTACTGGTGACGGGTTATTGGCTGAGGTGGCTCCTCAGCAGTCTTTTCCAAAAGAGGGCCAACAACCAAGGGTTGCCTTCTGGCATTACTCCCAGCTTTTGGGAGACTAAGTCCTTCATTCCTAAAAGGGTTTCTGGGTGGTGCATTAGGCATTCACTGCCTTATGGGTTAAGTCCAGATGAGAATCTTGCCCAAATGAATGCTCTTAGCTTGAAAAATCAATGTAGTGGTGTTTGCAGGACAGTGTGCAATTTTAAGTCTGGTTTAATTAAGCCATTTGGTTTAATAATTTCACTGTCATCCTGCAAATATCAAAAACAGTAAACTCCATATATTCAAGGCACTGCCAAGTATGTGTGAGTTAAAGACAAAAACAAATTCAAAACATGGGTATTTTGCTTGTGGAGCTTACAGCCTCTTTGGGAAATGCAGAAATATAAATTTCAAGGTAAAATGGTGCCAATATGGGAGATGATAGAGATATCGTTTGTCCTAAGAAACCACAGTTCACCCAACCCTTATGCATGCAGAAGAATTTCTATTTTATTTTTAAGCTACCCTTCTTTATAAGTTTATTAATAAATGGTATCAGTAACAATCATGGCTTGATCTCCACTGCAGGGATGCTTGGAGTCATAAACAGAATGCAAATGTATGGTAAGATTCGGAGATTGGCATCGTGGCTAAGATTTATTATTTCCAATAGACATTTGGTCATCAGAAATCCCCCGTGTCAGCTAATTCAGTTCTCAGCACTGATCTATAACCTGCTTTCAGTTGTCACTCTTTCCTTCCCCTGATGATTGTATATATTTTACCAGCATATTATAATACATTGCAGATATTACTCAAGGGCCCCATTGAATAGAATACTATTTTAAAAATGTACTTCAACTCACAAATGAAATGCAGCTTCAGCTCTTTTTTCACCTGCAAGTCAAAAACGAGGTCCCCGCACAATTAAAAAACCAAAGTGGGACTTTATACTGGTACCTGGAGGGTTGTAGACCACATTTCAGATTATGAGAAAGTACGTGTAGAATTCAAATAAGGGCAAAAGAGACCTCATACAGAACACATAAAATGCCAAAATAACTGCTTCCGTGTGACATATCTGCAAGACATATTTAACCATGTGAGATTTTATAGTTTTTAGGAAATACTGAACATCTAATGCAGGCATAGTTTTTCATAGTAAGGTAATTCCATAGCAATGGTTTAATTTACTCGCCTATTTATTTATTCACTTATTCATTCTTTCACTCAGTAAAGGGCTGCTGTGTCACACATTTCCAGGCAGCACCACTGATCTTGCCTGTGTGGCTGGTGCCCTGGAGTTGGGCAGGACACAGCCTGCACAACCATGTTCAGTGGCCCCAATTCAACAATATATGCTGGGTAAGTAGGTGCCGAGCACTGTGGTAGACACTGAGAATAGAGCAATAAGCAAGACAGACTTGGATCTTGCCAACATGGATCTTTATTTTAGGAGAAGTCAAAAAATGAGTAATCACAAAACCAATAAATATGAACTGAAATAAGCCCTGTGAAGTATGGGAACAGGATAGCACAAGGACTGGAGACAGGAGACCTGCTACTTTGGGCTGGCAGGGAAGAAATTTTGAGGAAGCAGCATTTAAACCAAAGCCTGAAGGATAAGTTTACTTATGAATGAGAAAACTGGGGTCAGGAAGAGTGTTCCAGGAAATCAGGACAATAATTAGGTCAGGAAGGAGTACAGGGAAGCCAAGAAATTGAACCAGAGCAATATGGCTATAGTGTAGGTGCGGAAATGGGAGTTGGAGGTGATGGGGCTGGAGATACAGTCAGAAGTCTGACAGGTTACTGAGAATTTTGCTCTTCATCCTAAGAAAAAGTCACGCATCAAGTGTGACTTGTAGCAAGGTCATGCGTCTGAATTGTGGAGAAAAATTGACATGGCAAGAATATACGTGATTAAAATGTGAAGCCTATTTCAGTAGCACAGGTGAGAGATGGTGGTGGCAAAGAAGGTGGGAGGAAGTGAACAAATCAAAGATATCTTTAAGTGAAATGTCTTCACCTAATCTCATTCTGCTACTTGCTGGCCAGTACCACTGAGTTCTTTTGACCTTTGAGTGCTCTCAGACAGTATTAAGTATCAACTATTGTGAGTGACTCTGTGAAAAGTAGAATTATTTGATGTTAACGTAACAGGCCATTGCAATCAAGTGTTGGGGTTGCCTATTAATATGTAGCCAATAGAATAGTATTTACCCTTTTATTTATCAGAAACCTACTTGACAACCTAAAATTTAATTCCTCTTTCACCTTCCATAACATGTAGACTCCACTCATTTAGGATTGTGGTGAAGATGCAAAGAGATAATACATATCTAAAGCATTAAGCACAATGCCTGCTATGTCATCATTTTTATTAGTTACTTTTTTTACTACTTCTATTATTCATAGCTATATTATGTTAGGGGTTTTGAATGATAATTAATCACATTCTTTTCCTTGATATTGCGGATTGCAGAAACATGGGTTGGCTTTTCTGACCACCTCTGCCAGATTTAATGATTAGTACATGTGACCCAAAGAAACCTGTATATCTACACATACAAATTGCTCTTGGGCCATTAGCAGTGACAGAGAGGGTATGGGCAAGGCCCGGACCTTGCCCTGACCCTGGAATGCTTACATCAGGGAAGAACTGAGGAGAATGCTCCCTTCCTTAGGCAATCATGGAATAGAGCAAACTGAGAGCACAGATCCTGGAGGGAGACTAACCCAGCTGTGCTATTCATCAGGGAAGCAGAAATGCAAGTCTCTCAGAGTTTCTGTGACTCAGTCTCCTCATGTACAAGATGGGGACAATAATAAGACCACCTCAGGGGACTGTAATGAGAATTAAATAAAAATGGTGGTGTCTGGCACATACAAAATGTAATATGTATTTGCCATTAGGAGTATCTGGAAAAGACCCCCTTGCTTCTCTAATCTCATCTACCAGAGAGGTTATTCTTTTCAAAGGAAAGAGGAAGTGAGGAGCAAGGTCTTGGGGTGTAAAGCCCTTCCTCGATGCTGAACATCGAGCAGAGGGAATAAGGGTTTATCTCCCATACATTCTACCACTGGACTCAGTTGGCCTTGAATCTGTCATATCCAGGCAGGTCCCGGTCTCCACCTCGAAAGAAGGGGCTTTTATAATGCAATCCTACGAAACATAGGGTCGTGTACTGTGCTTTGCCTCCAATAGCACTCAATCAGTGTTTGATGGGTTTGAACAGGAGCGTCTTTCTTTAATTGATTTTGTTTCTAATCTGAGAGCTGTTGCCTGGCAACAAAGCACAGGCTCCCCTTCAGAACAATGTAGCCTTCTGGTTCCTAATTTTCAAGACCACTGGGACTGTAGGTCACCTTACATTACGAAAAATTTTCTTAGCTCAGGGCAAACAGATTGTACATTCACCTTCTTCATGGGTGCCTTTTTCCTGACCTAGAATTGCTGGGCTTCTTTGTCCAAAACCCAAACAAAGAACTTAGGAAAAGTTTACTATAAGATGAACACCTTGATTTATTTGCTTCCTTTAGGTAAATAACGACATAGAGGAAAAGTTAACTAAAATATGGGATGGATACCAATTAGCAGGATATTATGAGCCCAGGAACACCAGTAAAGATGAAGATCGTGCTATCACACAGGAAACATTCACGCATCAAACTGAGCAGAGCAGAGCACCACGCTGAAGGCCTGCCATGGCTCTAAGAGGAGAAGTGCAGTTTCTCATCACTGCACCAGTAACTCTCTGAAATTACTTGTTTGCTATTTATTAATTGATTCCTCCAGGTACAGTGCATGTTCAATGAGAGTTTGCTGATTTTGTTTATTTCTCTAGCCCTATGGCCTTGTGGCAGTGTCTGGCAAACAGTGGCTAGCTGGCCAAATTTGACTCACTGCCTGTTTTGTAAATAAAGTTTTATTGGAATACCACCAAAACAGTTTGTTTATTTATATATTGTCTGTGGCTGTTTTTGTTCTGCAGGGGTTGACCTGGTAGTTGTGACAGAAACTTCAAAGCTGTAATGTTTTACAAAGTGTCCCACTATGAAAAATCTTTGCTGATCTCTGGCCTAAACCACAAACTGACTCTTATTAAGTGCTTAATAAACACTTAATAGAATGAGTGAGTGTGAATGAATAAATGGATACATGTGGATGCAGAGTGAAAGAAAATGCATTTTTTAAAGAAAAAAGCATTGTGCTAATGGATTGGACTATGCTTGAGATTTTTTAAAATTCCATAATATTTGTTTAAGAATGCTGTATTATTTTTAAAAAGCAAAAGCAAAGTTTAAAATGTAAGGCCATTACCTATGTAGATTGTTGAGAATGTAGTTTTGAGGTCTTGTGGTTCAAAAATCGCTGCAGTTCTAGATCATTGAGCTGTTCATTCATGTTTTCATTTTTAGTTCCAAAGCAGAGTGCCCTCATTACTAATTATCCTTCTAATTGTGAGTTTACAGTGGGGAGAGCTGGCTGGTGGAGATTACTTGAGAAGCTACTCCACAGCAGACAATGTAGATTGTTCAAACATGAATAAAACAGACCTGATTTATGTGGTAATGTAAATAATATTTACCAAATTGGTCATTCATCAAAGCTAAATTGCTCCAAAGCCCCGTGAGGCTTGGTTATCTTAGTCTTGACATCACACACTACATTCACCTGATAACTCTCAGAGCTCTCAGGCCAGCTCTGTCTCCCTTTGTTTGTTTGTTTGTTTTTTAATTCATTTATCTTTTAGAAGGAAAGGGAAGGAGAGAAGGAGAGAAACATCAATGTGTGGTTGCTTCTCATGGGTCCCCTGCTGGGAACTGGCCTACAACCCAGGCATGTGCTGTGACTGGGAATGGAACTGTGATCCTGTGGTTCGCAGGCCCGCGCTCATCCACTGAGCTACACCAGCCAGGGCTGTCTCCCTTTGCTTAGCTCTTTTATGTTGACCTTCAGGAGGAGCCTTCTTTAAAACTCAGTCTGTTAACCAAGAGAAGAGCAATGAGCCTTTCCATTTGTAAAAGACCAAGAATAGAAAATAGGAGAAAATACATTTTATTTGTTTCACACAAGGACAAAAAATTGGTCTCCCTCACTTTCATCTCCATGATTTTGTGAAGCTCATTGGCTCTTTTATAACTATTTGTTCATTTGCTTAATGCTCCTTTAGGGGCCTTTTTAAGTAGTAGCATAAGCCAAACAGGAAAAGCAATCTATTCACCAAAAGGCTGCATTTTAAAAGGTATTTTACACACACCATTTCACAAAGAAACAATCATTGTAAGAGCTCTGGGACATTAATTTTTCACATATTCAAAATATTCACTTTTAATGCACATGGTCATAGGTTTGAAAAATAATAATGTTAAGCAGGTTTATGTATGTTGGCCAGAATAATGCTATTCAAGACTCCCTCCTTGTTCCCTGTTGTGAAGAAGTTTTGTCACTGTTTTCAGTGTTTTCCTTTGCATTTCAAAGCCCTGGAATCAAATGTAATCGAGGTCACAAATTGGATTTGAGAGATGTGTTGTTGTTGGGTGTTTTTATTTTTTGTGAATTTACGTGCATTTATGTTCTTAATGAACAGTGGTTGTATTTTTCTAAAGTCAACAATGAAGTGCAAATTATTTGACCCCTTTTTGCCAAAAATTAGTGAAAGATCACAATGCACAAGAAAGAGGCCTGACCACCTGAGTGGCCTGATTAAATATGGCTACCTCATCACTCCCAGAGCTCCCACTTCTAACTAATCATTAACATTTTAGTGAAATCCAATTATAATGAAGGCTCAACTTGCATCTTTGGAAGAGAAAATCAGAACGAGTCTCAAGCTCTAGTGAGATAGCTCTAGCTAAAAATTCACTTCAGAACTGACCTTTCTGGAATAGAAAGGTGAAATGTCTTCGACTGAAAAAGACAAAGCAGCAGCCCCAATAAAACAGCACTGATGTGTTTAAAAACAGAGAGAATGAAGAGGCAAAGTAGGACAGAATGCCAAAAGATGGCAAAAATTACAACAAAAATGGAGCAAGGATGCTATTTGTGAATCTACTTCATAAAGGACTTATTTTCTTACTTCAGTAACATATTTTTTCTACACAATTTTAAATGTAGGTGATTACTTAAGCCTCTTTTTCCTCCATATCTAAAGCTACAGGAAGTCCAGCTGCTGTGTACTCTGCTTTTATTAGGTTGAGCATATCCAGATGATTTTAATAAATTTTAAAAGGACATTAGTTTCCTGCTATTTCAATGAAAACCATTTGCAAGATGAATTTAAAGCAATAGATCTATTTCTTGTCAACACATGCCCACTTTATTCAAATATGTAATGTTTTTATAGTACCCAACTAAACAATACACAAACATCATCATCTCCTGCATATGCATATGACAAAAAATATTGTTAAGTATTTAAGGATAAAGAAATGGAGAGTGTGGTGTGTGCCGTGATATGCTGCCCAGGTTCCCCTTCAGCACTGAGGTTCTTGTGACCTCAACTGCTGAGGGTTTGGAGTGTTAGCTATAGGAGTTCCTCTCTAGGAAGTGTCCTAGGTTATACATGTTCTCTAGGGACAGCTCACCATCCACTGACTAGTCAGTATGTTATGTAGGTGGAGGACAGAAAGGGGTCTATAAAGGCCTGGCCCCCCTGACATCTGGAAGCACCTGAGAGCTTCCTTGTCACTGCACTGCAGTTTAGTATCTCCTTGGGGCAGTTCTAACAATCTCTAGGGTTTAATCTCAGAGCACTGCATGCGAAGGTGGGGACCTGGGAGCCAGTTCCGCAGGGAATCCAATGTAAGATGGTGAAGAATGTTTCTTTCCAATTTCTCCCATATTGATTTCATTTTAAACTTTCTATTATGGAAATATGGGAGAATACACAAAAGCCAAGAAAATACATATAACTCATCAACCTTATCAACTTCTTTCCATTCTTATTTCATCTAATCCATTTAAGAATCTGCATTCTTTTAAAGTAAGTCATTTCAGCCATAAATACTTCAATATGTTTCTAACATGTAAAGATATTTTAAAGTACTAACAACAGTGCTATTATAACATATAAAATTAACTGTAAGTCCTTAAAACCATCTAAAACCCAGCCTGTGTTCAGTATTCCTCAGTTGTTCCCAAAATGGTTTGTTTGTTTGATTGAGTGTTTTTAAAGTGCACGTTGATTTGTAAGTTTTTATTCCACCTTCCAGGATTCACTTTCAGGCAATCATGAGCTTGAGCCAAGCCCCCTAACCATGGCCCTTCTACCTTGTCTTCTAGTCTCCATTCTCAAAGCCTTTGCCTCTGTTGGCAGGTCAGTCGACCTCAGTTCATCTCTGTTAATATTTTCTACCACAAATGGCACTGTTGCTCAAAGTATATATGGAACACTAGTCTGTCAGCCACTTCCTGAGAAAAACAATAATATAGTGGTTATTCTGTGATCAAATAAATCCGAGAAATGCTGCAAATTTTATCCTATTCTTGGATATTCGTAATGCACACTAGCTCATTGAAGACTCTGAACAGTCAGCAGTAAAGAGTCCATCGAAGGTTTTAATCAGTATTTTTCCAGACCCATTCAGCCACGCAGCAGTGCTTAACACCTGTTAACCCCCACAGGAACTGCACTCTGTGGGCTACCCCTTGGGAATCACTGGCTTCCTGGAGTGGCATTCGAGGGCCTCTGTAGTTAGACCCTAGCTATATTCACCAAGTGCCAAGTCTAGAATTTTCTTTTCACTCTTCTTCTTTTGCTCTTTGGTTTTCTCTGCCTTACACAGTCTTTTCTTTGGATCTCTTTCTGTTGAAATCAATCACATGCTTCAAATCCCAGATTCTCTAAGAAAACTTACACAGATCTCGCAACCAGAAATTTACCTCTACTTTCTTTGAATTCTCAAAGTACCTGTGCAATGTATAGAAGTCATGGAGACATCAAGTTCAGAATACTGGTTGGTAGGTTACCAACAATAGGAATTTCTCATCTACAAGTTAGGAATAACGTGACATTTACCCCTATAGTGTTGTTTTGTAAATTAAACAAGAGAATGAATGCAGATGCTATTAAATCTAAGGTCTCGAAGCCAAGGATTGGCTTCACTTTTTTTCACAGAGTCACTCACGTTTTTGTTTAGTATCTACCATGAGAGAGCTGGGACCTGCCATCTGTGCTGGGGACTTCAAAGATGCATTTTGTTTTATATTCTGTTACAATGAAGTCAATGCAAATTGTTTTTATGTTGTTTAAAATTTTTTATTTTACTTGTTGTTGGAAGGGAGAGAATAAGAGGAGTGAATAAGTACCAGCCACAATTTAATATGGTGTTGGCTTGACTTAAAAAAAATAGTCCAACAGATGTTAGTTAGTTTTGATTCATTGTTTTCTGTGGGAATCTACTTTTTAGTATTTTTCAAATTCTATTTAGATCTGAATTTGTCTCAGTAGGGGAAAATGCTAAATTTCCATTTAGATATATTCAGTTTAACAGGGGCAATGTGCCATACCGTCCTCCTTTCTTTCTTTACTTTTTTGGAAATACCACAAATACTTCCTTGAGCTTGAGGCTGACCTGAACTTTATTTAACAGTCTTTCAAAGGTCAAGCGAGAGGCATTATTTCTCAGGGAGGAGAAGGCTCTCAGAGTTTAGAGGGAACCAAAAGAGACCTTAGAGTATACTTAATCCACTTCCTACTAATTTTGCAGATGAGGCTGTAGAGCTCCGTATAAGTGATGTGAATTGCCCAAGAACGTGAGCTCACTGATGGCACAGCTGAACCTAGAACTGAGCTCAGAAGGATCAGAGAAGCCCCTTCCATCCGGCTTCACTGTCTCTGGAAGTGCTGGGCTCAAGTTCCTCCAGGACAATGGTTTCACAAAAACACTGGTCATGCAAATCACACAAAAGTCACTGTACATTTTGTCCCTGGCAAGAAAATTTCGAACATAATTGATGTTGTAGAATTGGACATTTTATTTATTAGTTAATTGAGTTTATTATTATAATAGGAATCTCCAAAGAAACTTGGTAGTTTACTAAGGTTACTTACTATGATGGATGATAAGATAGGAGGAAGTTTCCTAAGAATAGTTAATGTTTAGACCTGATATATAGAATGCTTTTCTCTTAGAGTTATGATTATTGAAGTGTATAAATTATAATCAGAGGAATTATCTAAATCACACACTGGAAGTAGGAATTAAGGGAAAAATTTTCTAATAATTTAGGCCAGAGTTTTTCAACTTTGGCACTATTAACATTTGGACCTGACAATTCTTTGTTGTGGGGGATGGGGCTAACAGGTGACTGTGAAATATTTAGCAGCATCCCTGACCTTTACTCAGTAAGTAGATGCTAGTAACACACCCCCTACTTTGATAACCCAAATTGTCTCCAGACCTTGTCAAATGTCCTTCAGGGGTTGAAATTGCCCCTAATTGTTAGTCACTAATTTAGACATGTCTGAGTCTTTAAGGGAATATTTCCTTTCTTAAGAGAGAGAGAGAGAAGGATGAGAGAGTGGGGTATTATTCTTTCTGATTATAAATGTAATAAGTACATCTAAAATATGGAAACAGGTTATTTCAATAATACCAAATTATCTCAGGTCAGTCTCAGCATGTTGTCAAAGTCAACAAAGTAACAAGTATGACATCCAAAAAACAAAGTAAATTTTAGCTTTCTACCAAAATCTCCCCAAGAGATGTGGGAACAGAAAGTATAGTTTGTGACCCCTAAGATTCCTTTAAATCTCTCTTCAACCATCCATTCCTTTCTCTTGCTATAGAGAGAAAGGGCAACTGCTCTTTCACAATCTCTCTTCTTCTCCCTCTAACGTAACTGTAAATTCCAGCCCTTGCTGGTTTTCTGTCTCCTCTTCCTGGCCCTGCATTAGTACCTGCTGACTCAGTTCTTCCATGTGTGCTTCTCTGGCTTTTCTGGCTATGTAGCTTTTTGCCGTGTTTCTGCCTCATTCATCCCCTGGATCCACACAACAGAAGGCCTGGAGCCCAGACAAACAGTAAATCTTCCTTGGAATATTCTGAGATAAGGGAAGGGTTGAAACTCTTATACAGGACTATTGTTATGCTAGTCATACTAAAAAGAATAAGGATGGATAGTGATTCTACTACTCACTAACCTCACAGTTAATAATCTGTTAGATGTCTAGGTAGGTGGTTTTGACATCTGAAGCTATAGGAAGAGAATCAAGATGGAAATAAACAGTTTGCATTTCCCAGTTATGGAAGGAAAATAAGATGACTTGACCTCTTCTACATCCTATTCTCCATTGAATTATGAGGCTGAGTCTATAATGTTTTAGTTTTATATGGGACCATGGTCATCATCATCATTATTTCTTAAGTACTTAACTTTGTGCCACAGAACAAGTATTTTATAAGAATGTCACACTTAAATTTCATTATAAGTAGTAATGAAAGCAAGAGCTATTAATAGTAATTGACTGGTAAGGAATTTGAGTCTCGCAGAGGTTATGCCAGCTCTGCAGGATCACATAGCTAATAATTTTTTACCTGTAAGTCAAGGATCCCCAACCTCTGGGTGGCAGGCCAGTACGGGTGCAGGCCTTTTAGGAACTGGGCCCCAGAGCAGGAGATGAGCTTGAATGTAATGTACTTGGATCATCCCCAAACCATCCTCCCAACCCTGTGGTGCTGTGAAAAAATTTTCTTCCACAAAACCAGTCCCTGGTGCCAAAAAGGTTGGGGACCGTTGCTGTAAGTGAAAGAAAAATTCCCATGTTCTAGGATTCACCTCTTCCTTCGCCATGAGCATGTCTTTGAACATTGGCTGTGGCGGGTAGGTGGCCAGGTGAGGTGCATCTTGCTGCTCTTTCCACCCATGTTCCAACAACATCCATGGATGGCAGGAGGAGGGCTGCTTAGGTGGGCGATGAGAAATATTTTGCCCGTGATCTCTGTTGTTCCTATCCAAATATTCTTCTCCAGGCATGTCAGTCATGCATGCTCTAGCCTTGTTTGGGAGTGTCTTATGGTCTTACTACTCCAAGTATACCCCACAGACCTGCAATATCAATGTTACTTAGGAGTCTGTGAGAAATTTGGGCCAAACTCCAGACTTACAGAAAAGTTTCCCAGGTGATTTGAATACAGTGCCCTCAAAATATTAGAAGGTAGTCCCAGTACAAAACTTCCATGGTCCAGTGGTTCTTAAAAGAACATACTTCGAGTTCACTTGGAAGGATTGAGAAAAAAGCCAGGTTGCTAGGCCTCCTGTTTGCTCTTTTGGGTTCAGTAGATACGGGATGGGGTCCAAGGATTTGCATTTCTGACAAGTTCCAAAGTAAGTACAGTCTATGAACCACTTCTACAGTCAAATAATTGAGAAGCTGCTAAAAAGTAAGCCAAATTAAACAGTTGGTTTTGAAACAGGTCTCAGATTTCTTGCCCTATAAAAACATTTTATTTGGGGGGCAGGTGACAAAATATCACTAGAGATTAGTGTTCCATGTAATGAAATTTGGGAACCACTGCTCTACAAACGATAAGGTCTGGAAATTTTGACAAAAAAAAAGAGAAAAGGCTGAACGACCTCTTTAGTTAGGTGAGGGGTACTTTTGGTTTGGTATAATGTCAACACAGCTGTTGGGTCTTGTAGCAAATGAATCGCACATTTCTCCAAGGGATTTGTACAGATTGAAAATAAATTATAAATTATTGAGATTCACATAATGTAGACAAGGGATTAAAAGGGGACAAAAATACATCTGCAATGACATTTGAATTGCTGTTTCATCTCCCCTGCTGAAATTCAAGCCAAGAATAAAACATTGATTAAATAGAGAGCATTGACATTTTACTCCTGTAGTGCTGGATACCAGCCTAGACAAAGAGCTGGTTAAATTCAAAAGACAAAGAGTCCTTTTGTGAGGCAGTAAGTTCATCTGGGAGAAATATTAAGTGAAGTCTCAAAGGAGAGAGTTCTCCAATGTCTTTACCTACAACAGTCATTGAGAGGCAATAGGAAAATCACATTGAGAATGTACGGGGGTCGGAGGATGAAGGAATTGGGATACACATAAAGCTGGACTTTTTCCTTCAGTGAAGGAAATTAATATTAGGAAGTGAAACTCACAATGAACAATGAGATATGAGTAAGAAGTTACATTCTTCTGAGCAAACAAAACATAAAGTATCAATTTTATCATATTTTCTATGGGTAGGAGATATTGCAGTGGACAAAATAGACATTTTTCTCTTCAAAGAACACACATTGTAATACAGAACACAGGTTCAAAAATAATAAAACAATAAATCAATTAAATGTTATGTTTGGAGAAACAAGGAGAAGAAATGGAGAATAACAGGTTTGGGGTAGATTTGCTTTAGAAAGTGTGCTCAGGGAAAGATTCTCTAGTGACTTATTTGAAATAGGAAGGAAGAGAATAAAAGTGACCCATAATAAATGTTTGGGTAAAAAACATTCTGGTAATACAGGATAGTGTATGAAAAGGACTGTAATTGGGAAAGAAATACATGTATTTATGGAACTAAAAGGAGACCATATTAATTGAACACTTGCTTTGTAAAAGTGACTACACTGAGTTATATGTGTAATTATGAGAGTGAGTGCCTAAGCATGCAATTTTCTGGAGAGTAGGGTGATAGTATTCAAGATCAAGTTAGACCTTGGCCTCCTGATTTTGGCCATTTTGTTTTCCATGTTTCATTCACACAGTTCCAAACACTGCAAGCTGCTTTCTGCTATGTTGATGCAGAACAAGCAGATTATTTGACCAGCCCCAGTTCTACATGTAGAGTCATGAGTAGTGGTAGTGATTGTTTTCCTTGCTAAAATATTCTATCACACCCCGTCTGTTTTTTTGGTTTTTTTTTTTAAGATTTTATTTATTTATTTATCTTTAGAGGGGAAGGAGAGAGGGAGAGAAACATCAATGTATGGTTGCCTTTTGTGCATCCCCTGCTGGGAGTTGGCCTGCAGGGAACTGGACTACAACCCAAGCATGTGCCCTGACTGGGAATCGAACCGTGATCCTCTGGTCCGCAGGCCTGCACTCAATCCACTGAGCTATACTAGCCAGGGCCCCCTGTCTGTTTTTAAGAGCTGTTCCAACATTCAGGCTAAATTCAATTTGGGGCAAAAAACTCTGACAATTTAAAGTTGCTCAACAACTTTAAATCTTTAAGGAAGCTTATCATATCTCTTCATATAGTGCTACAGTAAGAAATGAAAGAGGCTTTGGACCAACTTCGGGAAATACTGAGTCTATGAGTTGTATGATGACTCAAATTCATTCTCCTGTTACATACTGTTATACAAGAGTTTCAGAACAATAGGTGTATTAGGTAGATTCTGAATATAAGAAATGATTACTTGAGGTATTTAATAAAGTACAAATAAAGATTTCTTAACCCCAGACTCACAGAAATGAGTATGCAAAGGATATAAATGTATCTAGAAGTGATTTTGGTAGAAAATCATTTTAGAAAGTAAATGTGCAAAAGATCATTTTTGTATTATTTAATATAACTAAAACAAAAATAGAAAGCATGCAAAGAGACCCCAAAATAGTGGAGTTAAATATCAAATTGTTTTATTCAAGTCTCACAGGGCATTTATTCCTGAAAGAAGGAGGTTGGCAAGTGAATTCAATGAAAGCAAAACAGCTCAGGTTTATAAAAAGAAAGGATTTATCTTTCCTCTTGTGATTTTCAATACTATGAATCTGAGCATTTGCCTTCTAAGAAGTTCAAATCCTGGAAATAGAAACGCTCCCACTGAGCACAAGTCATGTGATTGCTTCTTCAATCAGAAGTCCCAAATATTACACTTGCTATATGCTTTTAAGTGGCATCAAATTATTCAAGGGTGGCTGAAATCATTAGAAGAAGAGGCAAAACTCTGCTTTTTCTTTTCTTTTTCTGCAAATGGCATGGCTGTGTAATCAGACCCAACTGAATCTGGCTTGTGTTGTTAGAGGAATCATCTCCTCATTAAAAACAAATCTTAATGGGCCTAATTTGAAGGCTGCTTTTGTCTGTAACTTGATCAAGAGGTAATGACTGTGAACTATGCTAAACAGAGAGAGAGAGTCAAAGAAAGTCAGAGACATTAAACAGTGCTGATTACAGTCACATTATAGTGCTTTGATATGCAAATGAAGCACACAAGGCAAAAAGTAAAAATATAAATGGGCTTCCCTTTTTTTCATTTCTGGATTCTTTCCTTAGGGCATGCCAAAAAATCTAAGTCTAAGAAATGGTTCAGTTTAAGACACATGAAATTATACTTTTTAGGGCCTTAGTCTCTTTAGTTGTAAAGTGGGGATAATGTCTACAATTATTAAAATCCATTGGTTATAAGGATTAAATGAATTAATACATGAAGCATTTAGAACAGTATCTGGGTTTCTAGTCCATCTAGCACATAGCTAATGATAACTGTAAGGCTTGGCTATTATTATTAATGTTATTATTGTTGGCATTTTTCCTCTTTTATACCAATAAGAATACTAGTCATAGACTCACAGAATTTTGGAACTGGAAAAACTTTACGTTATTGTTTCCAGAACTGTATTCCATGAATATCCACTAGTATTTAAGATATTTGTAATATGAAAGTGGGTTTGCATCCCATGACTTTTGGAAAATGCTAGGTTAAATAAAATCAAAGCCATTTCACCATAGGGCCTCCAGAGCCTTTAATGTGAATCCTAAAGAGGGTGCTATCCTTCTCAGTGTTTCCTAAATGTATTTGACCCTAAACCTATTATTCATAAAATGTCTCATTACTCCTGAGGAAAATGATTTCTTAAAGTAAATTCTGGATGACAACTCAATGATGTCTAAAGGGAACCAGAACTTCTCCTATGCCCTGGGCTAGTTACAGGCAGTCCAGACTCAAGCCTGCATCTACTGGTACCTTCTCTAGGATACTGTGCACTAAGTTCACAGCTTATTCTGCCCTGAACTTCTACAGAAAATGATTTTAAGTGAAATAAGGAGTAAAACCTACTGGTTAAAATCAGGCATTTGGTTTAAGTGCCACTTACCACTATGATCTCAGCAAGTTATTTCACTTTCCTGGGCCTTACTTTTTTTCTCCTCTGAAAATGGAGTTAAAGACTTCACCTGCCTTGTGGGTGGTTGAGAATTTAAATGGCAAATGTGTAAAGCACATATGTGCTTTATTAATTATAAACAATTTATCATTGTTTCTGGTACCTAGTAAATGCACAGAATACGTTGTCGTTTATTGATAAGTAGTGTTTTTAAAAGGAGACACATCCTTTGAGGGATCTGTAGGAAAGGGAGATCTGATGTTGATTGTTTGTTGTTAACTTCTTTTTTAAGAGTTTGCCAGCAGAAGCTCTTCTATAATGCTCTACTGTGAGCAGTGCAAGGAAGCACTCTATACCATTGAACCAGCTCGGCACAAATCACCACCTCGCCCTTTCCATGAGATGGCCAGTAGAAACAAGGGCCGGAGGGGATTCTAACCTGGGCTCGGGGTCTTCCGATTCTCCTGCATGAATTTTTCAGACAGGAAGCATCCAAAGGCCGCAGACCTACTCTGTCAAGCTTGGAGTACCATAGTGCCATATGGGTCAGGCCTGCGTACAGGTCTGACCTCTCTGTGGCCGGTCTGCAAAAAGGTAAGTATAGACATCAACAGTCAGCATTTGGAAACCTGTATAGCCATTTGCAGAGTAATTTTATGTCTCTGCACATGTTGAATCCAAATGATAATTTTTCAAATGGGGCTTGTATTTGAATACATTGTTATTATTTTATTTTTGAAGTCATTTATTTGTATGGCATTTTACAAAGGCATCAGTTCATGATAGACTGAATATTGAAACAAAACAAAATAAAATAAAACTTGTCCTTTACCTTAGATAGTTGGAGAATTAGTCTAAAACAGTGGCTGTCAGAAGTGTGGTCTCAGACCAGCAGTAGTAGCATCACTTGGAAACTTGTTAGAAATGCAGTTCTCGGTCCCACCCCAGACCCACGACATTAGAAACTCTGGGGTAGGGCCCAGCAATCTTTGTTTCAACAAGCCCTTCAGGTGAATCATATGCACACCAACCGACAGCATCTTCAGGATAATCGTAAATCCTTCCAAACTTAATAGGGCAGGAGTAAGAATTATATCCCAAACTCCGGTGTGTGAAAATAACATAATACAGTTTCTCTAAGATCAAATTAAGTTTTTCTCTGAATCACCATTCATTGGGTTGGAAGAATTTCAACGTCAGTTAGGATTAGGTTTAGTTACGAGCAATGGAGGCCCCCAAATAACTGGCACAATCAATAAGCAGACTTTTGAAAACAAAAGCCAGCCAGTGAGGGCTCTCTTGAGGTGAATTCCACTGTCTGACCTCAATCCAAGTCCTCTGAAACAAGAGGACACAGAGGTCTGCCTACAGTTTTTGATAGAATGGGAAAAACTCAAGGAGGACCCAGAACAAGACGACAGTGTACTATCCTGCAATATCACAATGGTATTTGATCACCCTCTGTGGTAATCCTGGAGCCAGAACGAAACCTAGATCAGCGGTTTTCCACCGGTGTACTACAAGAATTTTTAAAACATGCAATACCAGACTATATAGTCAAGGGCAGTGACCTCTTTTTTCTTCGATTGTCAAATAAAAAATGGCAACGGCCAACACAACAATAGCCATCCAGTGTGAATAAAATTATAACTATTTTTGTCAGATCAGCAAGAATTTGGGGGAGCTGCCTGCTGAGGTCTTTAAAACTCCCTTGATAGGTTTTGGAACCCAAATTATGTCCTTAATCTCAATGCTCATGTCGGAGGATTCCTGCACTTGTGATAGATTTTTATTTTCTTGGTGCATTTCATTGTAACTGGAACTCTCAAGCAAAAAGGGTGGGTGGAAACACATTTTACAAATTCATTTGCTGGCCCCTGGTGTGGAAGTCGATGTCTAATTAAAAAATTCATTTTCAGGGGCATAAATTATATTTTGAGACTGATACTTTGTACAAAGTTTAGTTTCTTTCAAGTTTGCCCTATTTCTATAGATTCCTATTTTCATTGTTTCCAGTCTGTAGCTCAGGGAGTCCATACTTCTGCCATTGGTCTAGGCTACTGACAATGATGCTTATTTAGTGACATTTAAAAAAATAGAAGTGAAAACATTGGCAGTTTTTTAATGAATTTTTACACATTTCCTAATGTCTACTACTACATCTAATGAAATGTACAACATTATTGGAACATTGATTATACAATTATTATATATTCATTTAGCTGTAAAGTTTCCAGAAAGATAGATTCAGAAGCCAGGTTTGATTTACTTCTGACTATGATTCCCAGCATCATCTTTATTCCATTATAGGAGTCTTCACATTTTGTTTCAGAGTCAAAAATCCCCCCAGATTATAAACTTCTTAATTTAAATATATTTAAAGCTGATTTTCCTCCTACCATTATTTCCTTCTCTAACAAAGATTTCCAGGAAAAAAAGGAGAAAATGGGAATGAAATATTATACAACTTTAATTTATAGGAATGCCTTGCTGTGCGATTTGAATATAACATAATTCTTTCTCTTCAATTTCATTTTTCTTGATTTTTATTGCGTAGCTTTAAAGAATTTTAAGGGTATAAACAACACTGTTTATGCTCTCCATTCATTTATAGTTAGAAAGGATTTTGAACCATGATAATACTTTGACTCTTTATATATGTAACAACATATACAGAAGGGAGACATGAGGGAGAAATAGGAACATCCACAGTCATAGTAAGAGGTTTCAATACACAAATGCTGCTCTCCAGAGAATAAACATATAGTGATTTCTAACAGCACAATTAAGAAACTTGACTTCATAAACACATCAAACATTGTTCCAATGAACATGTATAGTATTATTTTCTGACACAAACAGAAAATTCTCCCAAATTGACCATACTCTTGGCCACAAAGACTATATCAATAAGATGATATCAGACCACAATCTCTATATACAATAGAAACTAACTACAAAAGGATAATCTGACATCCCCCAAAACCTTAATTCTTGGGAATTTAAAATTGGACTTCAGGAAAAATAGAAAATAAAACAATTAAATAGAAATTAGAAGTGAAAAGTGTGAAGTATGAAAATCTATTGGAATGTATTCCAAGTATAACTCAATGGAAAAGTTACATCCTTTTAGATGTATTTTATTGATTATGCTATTACAGTTGTCCCATTTTCCTCCGTTTATTCGCCTCTGCCCTGAACACCCTCTCCCACCCACATTCCCCCGCTTTAGTTCATGTCCATGGGTCGTACATAAAAGTTTTTTGGCTTCCACATTTCCTATACTATTCTTAATCTCCCTCTGTCTATTTTCTACCTACCATTTATGCTACTTATTCTCTGTACCTTTTCCCCTTCTCTCACCCTTCCAAGGGGGGCTCCAAGAAGGAACAGTGCAGCTTGCTCCACTCTGCTGGATTTCAGTCACTTTCCCCACTGCCCACAGTCAAATTGGGCCCTTCTGGTGCTAATTACTGAGTGCGTGGGTTTGTGTATTTTCTAGAACCCTGTGGGTCTTTCCAGTGAATTCTCCTGTGAGTCTGGGAGTTTCTCCCACTGCCTCAACCCCCACAAGTGTTTTCAGTCAGAGGCTTTGAAGCCTTTTTTCCCCCATGCTGGAACCCTGGGTTGTGTGGTCTGTCTCACTCCCCAGTCGTTCCTCCTGATTTATCTGCACGTGAATGTGGGACTGCCTGCTTCACCAGCTGCTGCCTTATCAGTCTCAGTCCTCCTGCCATGAGTCCCCTCCACCCAGCTGCCCAACTCCAGCCCTCCTACTGGTCTGGATGAATGTTTCTTCTTTAACGCCTTGGTTGTTGGACTTTCATGCAGTTCAACTTTCTGTCAGTTCTGGTTGCTTTTTGTTTTTAAGTTTGCTGTTGCCCTTCTTTTGGTTGTGTGAGAAGGCACAGTGTGTCTACCTATGCCGCTATATTGGCCAGAAGTCATAAAGAATAAAATTGCTTGTAATTCCACACAAAAGCATCCGCTTTTGAATATTTTGGTTCATTTTCTTCTGATCTCAAATGAAGATATCATTTTAAAAACACTGCCTTTATTTTTTAACATCCACATGTGTTTTACTTATGTCCATATGATTTTTTCCATTTATAAATTAATACAACTTGTTTTCACAAATGCAAACCAAAAAAGTGTATAAGAAAAAAAGGTGGCTCTGTTGTGTTGTCAAATCTTTGGACCTGCTTGCCCAAGGAGAGGCAGATTTACTTGGCTTTGTCAACTATTGGTTGGTTGGTTGTGAAACTTCTCTGTCAAATGACTGGGAAGGCAGGTAGTCCTCTAGAGCTCCCAGGTTCCGTTTGAATGGATCATTTATGAATTTCAACATAACATTTGAAAGGTATGTTGTTTTGGAACATCTTTCTCTGGTAAATAGTGTCAAAATTTACTCCTCTGGCTTTGATAGAGCAAATTGCAATGGGGCAGCTTAGTTAACTGGTAGTGAAAGTAAAAATTTTGTTTTAATGGTTTTCTATTTAACAAGATGTACAGGACAATTTTTTAAAATCCTCATGTGTGAAGTCAAAAGTCTATGCAAGAAGAGAAAAAGTCTATGCAGTTTTTCACTTGAGGGGCAGAAAAACCAGCTGAATCAAGCCTATATATCTGAATCCAGTTATATAGTTGGATATAACTGAATCAGTTATGTTTCCGCATGCTAAAAATTAGGTGAACCTTGTGTGTACAAGTTAAATCAAGAAAATGTAAACCCCATGCCTCTCAGTTTTTTTGACTTTTCAGTTTACGCTGTCTTTCATCTCGTACCCGCCAGGCAGAGCCACAGCTGCAGGGAGATGAAGTCTCCTTCACTGGTCTGTCTGACTCACTCAAACCAGAGTCTATCTATCAGCTTCTCTCCTGAGTAAAGGAAGATGGGTTTGGAAGAAATAGGGTATCATAAATGCAAGCGATTTCTATTTCTGATGAGGCCCTGGCAGCCACTCAGCTTGTTTTAGAAACTAAGGGGGAAAAAGGTTTGGGATGGGANGGTATGTCGTTTTGGAACATCTTCCTCTGGAAAATAGTGTCAAAATTTACTCCTCTGGCTTTGATAGAGCAAATTGGAATGGGGCAGCTTAGTTAGCTGGAAGTGAAATTAAAAATTTTGTTTTAATGGTTTTCTATTTAACAAGATGTACAGGACAATTTTTAAAAATCCTCATGTGTGAAGTCAAGAAGAGAAAAAGTCTATGCAGTTTTTCACTTGAGGAGCAGAAAAACCAGCTGAATCAAGCCTATATATCTGAATCCAGTTATATAATTGGATATAACTGAATCAGTTATGTTTCCGCATGCTAAAAATTAGGTGAACCTTGTGTGTACAAGTTAAATCAAGAAAATGTAAACCCCATGCCTCTCAGTTTTTTTGACTTTTCAGTTTACGCTGTCTTTCATCTCGTACCCGCCAGGCAGAGCCACAGCTGCAGGGAGATGAAGTCTCCTTCACTGGTCTGTCTGACTCACTCAAACCAGAGTCTATCTATCAGCTTCTCTCCTGAGTAAAGGAAGATGGGTTTGGAAGAAATAGGGTATCATAAATGCAAGCGATTTCTATTTCTGATGAGGCCCTGGCAGCCACTCAGCTTGTTTTAGAAACTAAGGGGGAAAAAGGTTTGGGGTGGGATGAGAGGGAAGAGATGAGCAGCTATATAACTTACGTTTAGCCCCAGAAGAATGAAAATATGGCACACTTGGTTTCACCCCCTCCTGCCCTTGACAAACGTTGTTAATCAATCAGCTCATGTTTCCCACTGAGTTTGAATATAGCCTCAGAATTCTCTTGATATAGCCCTCTGGGAAGCTACTATGAATCTGTCTGTTTGGCTTAGGAGATTGATTTAGTGAGTGCATTATTTATTCATTTATTCAACATTTATTGAGCATCTAAACTGGTCCAGACATATGAAAGGCATTCAGGAGCAAGACACAAAACTTGACATTCTAATGAAATGAAACCTTCTTATTGTGTGTGTGTGTGTGTGTGCGTGCATGCATGTGTGCGGGGTCTTTTTTTTTTATTGTTGTTGTTGTCGTTTTGCCCTGCACATTTGCTTGGCATGCAGTAGGTTTTCAATAAATTTCTTTTGTCACATTGCACTGAATTGGCCTGTGAAGAGCATTCTGGCATCAGCTGATGCAGCTGAGAAATGGAGTGTGGCTGTGGCTCTCCCTCAAATAATGAGAACATTTGTTCCACCTGAGTTCACTTTATTCTCAAAGTCTATTAAAAACAAATTCACCATAAGATTAGTTCTCAACTAGATATGTTTTGAGGGACAGGGGTAGATAGCAAGAGAAGAATCATACATAGAAAGTCATGTCATCCCTAAAATCTGACCTCCGAATATCTTGTAGATCTGCTGATTGGATCTGCCCAGGACAATTTTGAAAAGTCCTGATGTGTGAAGTCAAGAAGAGAAAAGGTCTGTGCGGTTTTTCACTCGAGGAGCAGAAAAACTATCTATCCTCAAAGGAAATAAATTAAGCCGCACCACAGGAGAACAAATGGTTGATATTGTGCTCTTGCTAGCATCTTGTGTGCAGCTGTGAACAGCTGTGTTAGTGCTAGTGAAGCTGTGATATGATAGCATCACTGGGGAGGGAGATAAAGGGTGATTCATTCACAAAGCACTCGTCAAAGAATCTCACAGGTGTGATTAAGGATTATTTTTTCTCTTTCTCTCCCCTCTATCTAAAATTTATACTGAATTCAGTATAGGTCTGTCAGAATTATAGGTCTTATCCCTCGAGGGATGATGTTTTAGCAATCCAGGCTGTAGCATTGATAAACAAAAATGAAACCGGGAAAATCATTCTTTGCATGCAAAAAGGATTAGCTTCTGACTCTCCCTAGTGATTCTTAGGCCACTTATCCATTCCCTTATGAATAAGCCTCAGTTTTCCCCTCTCTGGTATAGAAAGCACAAAACGTGCCAAAGACAGTGGCTCTTCCAGAGAACAGCTTTATTTATCACCATTGATAAAATAAAGTCATTTGCAATTTAATTCCGCTAAAAGAAGCCATCAGCTATGCACCTTTGACTGTAAATTGTCAGCTAGCTCCTTTGGTGGACAGGAGGGGTCAGATACTAACTGCCAGTGAAGAGAAAGAGGAAGTAAGAAGAGGGCACCCTGAAAAAAGAGATGGGAATGGCCTTTGGATATTTATTTTAAACAGACTGCAATTTGCTGCTTGAAGGGAAAATTGTATGCCTAAGATGCCCTCTTCAGAAATGGAGTTAGAAGATACGGCAATAAAATTTAAATTGGACAGAATCATAGGTTAGTCTTCTCAAATGCTGGCTGAGTACATGGGCCATCTCCTCAGAATCTCCTAGTAAACTTGTTAAAGCTGAAGGTTCCCTGGACTCACTTAATGGCTGCAGAATCTCTGGGGGGAGTACCTGAGATGAGTCTAAAGTATACAGCTAGATCTGGGAACTGCTGGTAGATCCTGGGTGGACAAGCTATTTAGGAGGGAAAACAGCAAATAGAACAAGAAAAATGAGATAGCAGGTCTATCCCTCTGTCTTGAGCCAAACCATAAGTAACATTTGTTAATCAAAAAATAGTAATTGATTGAAGAATTAGTATATATCCAGTGCTTATCCAATGCTTCCTATCCCTTAAAACTTTTTATCATTAAATTATAAGGATTGTCATGAGTGCGATAGGACCCATGAGGCCCACCTGGAGCACGAGACACAAGCATTTTAAGGCACTCCTCTGGTAGGTGTCTCAGCCAGGCTTCTAACTCAGGTAGTCTGGCTCCAGAGCTCATTCTGTAAACCTTGACTAGATACTGTCTTTTCTGTGTCATGGTAGGTTCTGGGGAAATCATGGTTAATAAGGAGTGCCATCCCTTAAGGAGCTCACAGAAATTCATAATGCATGAAAAAAGTAGGTTTAGGCTCCTTGTAGGGTGCTGTTACCAGAAGGGTAAATGAATACAGGTGTCAAGAATGATAACTATCTACTCAGTTATTGAAAATAATTATTAATGATTATTATTTAATTGGGACTAATGTTAATAATTATCACAGTTGTTTTAATAACGGAAATGAATGCTAAGTGTGGTGCTTCATAACCTATTGCTGATATAACCTATTTGTGATAAATACAAATTATCACAAAACTTAGTGGTTTGAAAAAACAACCCCTCTATTATAATCGTGAAGTCTATGAGTCAAGAACTCAGACAAGACATAGGTGGAATGGCTGGAGTCTGTTTGCTGATGTTTGGGGCCTCAGCTGTAGGTGACCCAGACATCTAGGGCAATAAACACCTGAGGTTAGAGGGTCCACTTCCCAGAAGGATGGTCTACAAGCTTGGTGGGGATAACTGGAAGGCTGGGTTTGAAAGGGACTATAGCCAGGGCATCTCACCAGGCCTCCTCAGCATGGTGGCCTCCGGAAAGCAGGACTTCTTCCAAGGCGGGTCAGAGTTCCAGTAAACAGGTAGAGGCTGATGCCTTTTTGACCCAGTTTTGGTAGTGTCCCCTCCACTGTGTGGGCTGAATCAGTCACAGGCACATTAAGATTCAAGAGGAGGGGACATAACTCCACTTTTGAGGAAATTCAAAGTATTTGGAGCCATGTTTTAAAATGGCCATATGTGCTTAATGTTTACTGAGTGTTTCGTATGTGCCAGGCACTGTGCTAAATGCTTTACCAAGGGTATCTCATTTAAAGTTCATCACAGCAGTGTAAAATATGTGCTATTATAACCCTAGGTCACAGATAAGGGATAATAGCCTTAGAGAGGATGTTTAACTTGTCCAAAGTTACCAGTAAGTGTCAAAAATGGGAACTAAACCCTCTAAGCCTAAATTGAATCACTTTGGTGTTTTTTATAACTTGGCCTGACTCTTATCCCAATGTGCATAGTAAGCTCAATCTAAATGTTTGTGAAAGGGAAAAGGTTCTCAGCAACTGTATATATGGGGACTCAGATAGGGACTTTGGGGAGCAATAGCACGGTTGGCAACTAATACTGTTTCTCTTGCCCTTGTTGGAAGTGAAATTCTAAGTAACCAATGGGTGCTTGGATTGCAGGCCTGGCCTTTACATTCCTCATGTAGTTGCTCACATAATTGTCTCCTTAGTGGCCTCATCTCCAGATGTCTCATGCCTGGATCCTGAATTTGAGGCAAAAGGGAACAAATCTCTTTGGAAAATGCTTTTGAATCAATGTTTTTCCAGATCCAGGAGAAATATCACAATTTGGGAGCATTCATTCCCAGGACTGTGGACAGATATCTTTTGACTACTTTCTGCAGCTTTCATTTTCATATCCACTTAACCAACAAACATACTCACATATTTAATACCTGATGTGTGCCCGACATAATTCTGGATAATGAAAATACTGTGGTAAATAAGACAAAGGTAGGTCTCCCTCCCAGAGCATGGTGTCTCGTGAGGGAGACACAGGGAAATGAAGTAGGTAACTCTACAAATATATAATTGCTAATTCTCAAAGGTGTTTTGAAGAAAGGTAGTAAAGTAATAAGATAAAAGTAAGACATCATTGCAAGGTGGAAAATCTAGATTATATGTATGTTGGACAGGGTAGGCCTCTCTAGAAATGTGGTATTTAAGTTAAAACCCAAAGAAAGAGAGGAACAGAAAGGCTGTGATCCTGTTTATTTTTATTCCAAGTATTCTTGGGTTAAAACCTTATTTCCTTTGAGTTCAGACCCTGTTTCAAAGGGAATGAGGCTAACTTAGAACGTTGATGGAGGAAGAATCTAACTGGTCCTGACTCCAATATCAACTTTGTGCACATAATCTCTTTACAAGCAAGCGTTAACCCTGAATTTACAAGCTAATAAGGGTGACCTTATTCTCTGGCAGCACACACATTTGAATCCAGGCCCATCTGTCAGACTCAAAGTGCCCAGTCATTAGCGTGCCCACCAAACCTGTGGAATCTTGAAGCAAGCTGTGGTGGGCCGTTCTGCCTCTTCCAGAGGCACCTTCTAACAGCAGAAGTGGGCTGGGCCTTAATGCTAGAAGCTTTAGAAAGATGTGCTTCCAAAAAGTTTACAGAAATTTTTCTTTTCAAGATCAAACCATGTTTATTAACATGGGGGTATTGATATTTAAGGAAACTTGGTCTTGGTGGTAGGTGGAAAGGAGGCAATTCTTCTAATAATTACCCCTTAATTTAGTTGTTTAAGTTTCAATATTCATTGGTCTGCTGAAAGGAGTCGCTAATATTTGGGTTCCTCTAATGACTGTTATAAGACGGATCTCAGACGGATTCATGTTGGTGCATTTTAATAGTTTGTGGACTAGCTAAACAGGTAATTATTTTTGAGATCATTCTTGCATATGCAAATATTTAACAGTATAATTAGCTTGTGTATATGGATTTATTATTTAATTGCTAAAATAGAAGCTAATATCCTTTTGCACACTTAGTTACCTACCCTAATTCTTACAGCGACTCTATAAAATTGTTATTGTATGATACTTTGCAGGAGAAGAAGCAATAGTGTAACAAGTAAGACATATAATGTCCAATAGAATAGCCACTAGATATATGTAGCTATTTAAATTTAAATTATTTAAAATTAAATGGACACTCAGTCCCTCAGTCACACTGGCCACATTTCAAGTGTTTAAGAGAACATTAGAAAATTTTGTTGATTTGCTCTGGAGACTCAACCAGAGTTTCTCAACTTTGAAAGTGTTGACCTTTGGGGCTGGGTAACTGTTCGCTGTGGTGGGCTGTCCTATACATTGTAGAATGTTGAGCAGCCACTACCCAGTAGTCACCAGTTGTGTCAATTAAAAATGTCTCCATATAGTATCAAACGTGGGAAGAAGGACTACTGTGGGAGGGAGCAGTAAAATCATTCCTGGTTGAGAACCTCTGCTCTAAACTAAGCCTGGGGATTGTAGGCTGGGTGGGAACTTGGGTAAGTTGCTTTCAATTCTTTGAGCTTAATTTTCTTTGTAGGTAAAAGAGTGAAAAATAGAACATATTTTCATAGGATTTTGTGAGATTAAATACTATAAATAAAGCAAGCATTTGGCAGATAATAAAAGCACATTAGATGAGTGTTAGGACTGCAGTGCTCAAAACCCCAGTTAACGGAGGTGTATTTAAATGATCTGAGGTGGGATCTGAAAGTCTGGAAACAAAGATTTCTGTTTGTTGTTTCAATGTTCTACCATGAGTTGGGCTCCATGTTTGGATAACTGGAAGGCTGAAGACAAGAACAGATTTGATTGAGTTGTTCAGACAACAAAGTCTGGGGACTTGAAAACTCTTAAAAAACAAACAAATAAAAGTCTAAACACAGAAAAACATCTTTCAGCCTCATTGCCTGAATTTTTTTCATGATGACCTGGAGAGTATATGGAGCAACGAGGCAATCAATTAATGAGGAAGATTTAAAATTTTCTCTATAAAAACTGAATTAAACATTTAAATCCATTATCATGAAAGTGATGAAAACAAATTAAAGGATAACTGTCAATGAAGTAACTGAAGTCTCAACCTCAAATGTGTAACTAAGGCACATTTAGACACCTGGCTCTGCCAATGTACCAGATTTAGACTACCATGTTAGTGGAGTGGACAGATGACAATTAAATGAGGATGTGGGAAGCTTGTGCCTATTCTTTCTTGAAATAGCCAAAATAGGTGTTTCGATGGGTTTACATGAAAGACCATTGATTTATTTTAATCCTTGAGATTTTTCATGGTTTGAAAGATCAAGGTGAATATAACTTTCTGAATATAAAATTTTCATTATATCAGTCAATATGAATCAAATTTGGACCCATAAAAAGAGAAATTTTATAAGATTTAAAACTAATGCATTGAAGAAAGTAGAAACAGAATATAGTTCATTTCTTTAATTTGTTTGTTTCAATAATTGTTATCTGGTAGTTCACCTCTCTATTCAAATTGGAGTTCAAGTTCATCATTCACATAATAACCTGGCCATTTATTATGTACTTATAATATATCAGGCCCAAAGTTAAGAATTAAGCATTACCTGATTAATTTTATTTAAAAATCATGACAATAGTAGGAAGAGGCTATTATTTCTTTCCATTTTGAAGACGAGAAAACTGAGTCTGAAAGGGTTTGGGAAAATGCTAGTAAGAGGTACAGCCAGGTTTCAGAGTCAGGTCTGTAGAATTCCAAAGTATTTGGTCATCTGCCCTTCTACAGCTGCAGGTCAGTGGTGAAGAAGATAATTGTTCTCACATCTTTAGATCTGCTCACTGCATCTGGACAACGTGGGACATAGTAGGCTTTATCTTTTACAATCCAGGTACTTTTGCCATATTAACTCATTTAATCAGATTACAAATGAGACATCTTTTCACACTTTTGCTACACAAAATAGCTTCTTCTTAAAATGAGCCTGTCTGTCAAAATCTCTGCAACACTTTTTTTCTGGTTTTCTATTCAGCAGGGAAACAATTCTGACTAGCCACTTAAAAAATAGAAGTGAATTCTTAACAAATCAATCAAATCAGTCCTCTACTACCAGCCCCACGATAGGAAAAATATTAAAAATGCCTCAAAGAAAGAACTCACTAATTTAGAGTTATTGAAGGGAAAGATAATCCTAAATTAATAAGATGTCAATTTAAGTGTGAATTAAAAGAAAGTCGTATTATCCTTTTGATGTCTGATGGATAAAAGAATAAACTGGAGAATGGAAAATATAAAATGATATGAACTGGGCAAAAATAGAACCATGTGGAATTCTCATGGGGTCTATTTTGATGAACAGATGAGGGCTATTTGAATATAGGTCAAGGCGCTAATACAGTTTTGGAAAAAAAGGAATTCTTGTAAGCTGGTAAGCATTCTTGCAATCTTATTTATTATTATATGTATACATATTCTGTATTATTTATATGTATGACATATATGTGTGTGTGTGTGTGTGTGTATATATATATATAGTGATAATGAACTCCCCAGACTGTAGCTAAGTAATTGTAAATTTTGAACTGTTGGGAGTAGAATTCATCATGTCTTTTTATATAGTCAAACTTAAAAATAAAACTAAAAAAAACAAGTGAGTATGGTTACTTCTCTCTATTTGAACCTGTCACATTTTGTCCTATCAAATTCATCACTTTTTATACCAATTCTTAGGAAACTAAATTCTAATTTGATATGTTGGTGTTCACACTTGTCTTGGTAAAGCATTTGGTCCTACCTCCAGTGTCTGTCCAGAAGAAATAGCCATCTGCTTTAAAAGAGGTGGACTAGCCAACAAATGATAATGAGTGATCTCAAAGGAAGGAAAAAACATGAATATTAGATATCTATCACTCATAACAAATTATCCCAAACTCTAGGAGCCTAAAACAACAAATGTATATTTCCTCACATTTTCTGTAGGTCAGGGATTTAGAAGCAATGCAGCTGCGTGGCTGTGGCTCAAGGTGTCTCCCAAAGCTGCAGTCAAGACATCAGCCAGGGGACAGTAACCTAAGGTAGGACTGAGGTAGAAGGACACAAGTGGAGTTGGGGCGGGTAGAGAGAACTGAAATAAATTGAAGTTGGGTATTAGTCTTTTTATAACCTAATTTGGAAGTAACATCTCATCACTCTACCATATTCTGTTTGTTAGTAGTCAATAAGTCTGGTCCACACTCAAGGGGAAGGCATTACACAGGGGCGTGGATACCTAGAGTGCCATCTTAGAGGCTTAGAAACCACGACAGTTTCTTCTGTGCTGTTACCTATATTCTGTGGACTCCCTAGAGGTTGTCATCTCTGCAAAGCATGTCATGGGGATAAGAGAAGGAGAATTAAAACAAGAAATAAATGTGTCTAACCCATATTTTGGTGCTTGGTTTTATCCCCATGTGGATCTTTCCCCAAACACACTTGAAGAAAAAGGTTCTGTTCACAGATATTGTAACTGTCTACCCAGAGTTGACAGCTGAGAGATGCACACACATTGATTCTTTCCACTGCATGATTTGAGAGGAATCAGAGCATCCCCCTCACAGCTCCTTAAAAGAAGCCATATGATTCTGGGATATAAGACATACATTCTCAAGGAGGGCAAAATCACTGCCAAGGGGGCAAAATTGGTTCTTGGGGGCAAAAGTTCCTATTCTTTTTACGTATAAAGTACAGATGTACATACAATACATAAACAGATATACCCTATACCTGTAGTATTAAATTATATGGAGACATGATTAGGGGGAAAAATTCCTCCAAATTTCTTCAGCAGGGCGATAAAGAGAAAAAACTTGATGTTTCTTATAAGCCAGTAAGAAGACTCCATGGAGGGAGAAACTGGTGCACAGATTCAGCTGAGGGTAGAGCAGGGGAGATGAAATTTGGAATCTGGTGGAATGTAAATGGGTTTTCCCAGGCACATGTTGAGTTTTGGCTTTACTCCTTGATCTGATTTTACCTAACTGCTGCTTTCCAGGGATTCCTCACGGGTTTTGACTCACTGAGAGTTCCTTTCTAGCTATAGGGGCACAGCTATGTACACATTAATTTTTAAATGTTTTCTAATGTTTCTGAGAGATTTGAGGTTGCTGCAGAATGTTGTAGCAAGTATTTGGTTTACCATCTAGAAATGGGAAATGTTAATTACAGACCAAGAAAGGATTGGTTCCATTTTCCCTATTCTTCTCCCTTCTTCCCACTCCCTCTGTTGGACAAACGCAAAGTTTGGGAGCTGAAGTTAAGGACAAGGGAAGGACTAGAAAGCAGGCAGGTGGGTGTGGAATAGAAATGAGTACAAGAGAGTGCAGAGGTAAGAACCTTGCACAATCAGCCACCATGGGGAGGGCTGGTCTTGATGCACCTAGTATACCTAGATTTCAGTTTTATCAGTTTTAAAATGAAGGATTTGTTAAAAATAATATTTAAGTTTGACTCCAGTTTCAACAATATATGATCCCGTGAAATACCACCTCTGTTTTCACAACAAAGTCTTAAAGTTTAGCTGTTAGAGTTGTGTGTCTTTAAGATTTTGATTCTTCTGTTGCAATTCAGATACCCAGATACTGAGTTAAGCTGTTAACCTAAAATGATCACCTTCATGCGAACTGCACATCACCATTTTATACGGAAAAAATGCCTCCATCTTCGAAGAGTCTTAATGAACTTAATATAGGCTCTCCAGGACGTGGAAAACTCCAAAGGCATATTTAGCCTAAGCCACAATCTTACCTATTGTACTGAACCACATGAAATTTTCATTTTTGTACCTTGAAAATAGTTGACAAACCTATATAGTTCAACCTGGAATTTGACAACAGATCATTCTCCTTTAATGAGAAGCAAGCATTTTTATTAAAAATAGTTTTATTTTATGACATTCAATAGTTGTCACTGAGGGTTTTTTTTACCATTTTATTATTTTTCCATCATTTAAACCCTAGCAATAACTGAATCTGAAGGTGAAAACAATAGATAGGTGTATATTTATAATGAGTTGGCTTGAAAAACAAAATCAAAGTTATTTTTCTGTTTCTAAAGAGAAGTTGTTCACTATTAGATGTAATTAACCCTGCTTTCAGTTATATAAGACTGTTTCATCTGTGCCATTTTTTTCACATAGGGTTTGCAACAATCTGTAATGGAACTGGCCAAGGAAAGTAAGAACTGTTGCTTAGTGATTGTGAGCACACTGGAGCGGATGAAAATAGAAAGATTGGGGGGGTGTTGGCGCAACCACTGACCCTCCTCGGGCCAGGTCTACTATGGGATCCTGAGAAGAAAAGCAGGTCTGATTTCTAAACTAAAAAATGAGTAAACAATTTTCTAGGCTGAGGCTAAGGGTTGAAGGGAGAGAGACATAGAAGAAGGAGAAAGAGAAGAGTTAGAATTAGAAATCTTAAAAGAACACGGAAGAGATGAATTAAGGAGAAATAAGAGGAGGAGAATTGAAGAAAACTGGCAAAGAAGGACACTCCTGATTTCTAATCCATGATTCCTAGATTGGTCACTTTAAGAAAGAAGGGAAGTGAACGTGACTTGTTTTTAAATCATGACTTCATTCTCGACCTCCTTCCAAAAGAACTTAATGTGACTGACTGGGAGAGCAAAAGAATCAGAACATTCTAAAGCTGCCGCGAGAGAGAGAGAGAGAGAGAGAGAGAGAGAGAGAATGTATAGGTTACAAAGAAACTTGGACTTCTTGGTCTGCTCCCAGGGTCATAAATAGCCTAGTAAAACTGAGTGAGAAAATTAATAGTTAAAAAAAAAAACAGTGGCAAAGTACTCTCTGGATTTGCAGCTCTCATCCTTTACAACGTAACCAGTCTCTTGGTATTTATATGTTTCTGTGAATTCTGGCCTTTTTGGTAATTAACATGGGTACACCATATTCTGGAAACAGACTGGAAATGTTTGATACGTAGATTAGGCTGTGTCGACAAATAGTGTGGTCTGTCAGATATTACACAAAACACTGCCACCTGCAGAAAATGAAGCCCTGAGGAGCCACATCTTGTCTGCTGGAGTACCCAGACCTAAGTCATTCATGAGGAAAAGCACAGCTGAAAGAAGGACTTGTGTACCACTTTTCAGGTCTTTTCCTTACTTACACGTCCTGTAATCAGCATTTCCCAGGACAACAAAATCAGCTATTTTGACCAAGCAAATAAGCAAATAAAAGAAATAAGGAAATAATCCTTCTGGTATTCCTTTTCAAAGACTTTCTTCTATCACAATTTTGTCCTCCCCAGAAGCAAATTCTGAGGCCAAGGATAAGGATATTATTTGTACACAATAACGTCCATTGGCCGAATATATTTTTAGGCTGCCAAAAATGTAACAAAGAAGCATGTGGAATTTAGCTTCTTCAGAACTGAATTCAACTGGATGTCAAACTTCTAGTAGGACTGGTAAAAGTTCCATTGCTGCTGGCAACTGCAGTTAGAGTGGAGAGGCAGCTGTAAAACACATCTTGCCAAAACGTGATTTGGGAAAGGTCATTTTTATTACATGATTTATTTATATTGTTTCTCCATGGTACAAAGAGTTCTGATGTGGACACAGAGCTGAGAGTCCGAGAAATATTGAAAGAAATCCTTAAGGCCCACCAATCGCAGGCATTGTATGGGCCAAGGAGAAGTTTGGTGTAAATTCCTTAGCTAAAACAGCCTTCAATTCAATGTAGCTTTTCTGCATCAATCAAATTAGAAAGAAAACTGTAGCATAAGGTCAATCTTCTCCCCTGTCTTCTGAGGCAGCAGCAGTAAGAAACATGATAGAAATAGATCTTGGTTTTATAGTCACCAAAAACAATCAGGATACCCTTCTCCTTTCAGAAAAAAAAAAGCAGCTTCATCAAATTTCTGATGGCTTATCTTCTTTACACATTGTGTTGTCATCTTAAAGGACTTTAATTGTTTCCCTGAATTTCTTTTTCTTAAGAGGCATATGTTGGTTACTTTCTAAACAGAACTACAGTACTTAATAGGGAAAGTTGAGTATGTTTTTAAACAAAAACAGATGGGCGGTTTGTTTATCTTCATTTGGCTGTATCATTGTGTCCTAAACATATGATGGGATTTTTCATACCAAATTTATGATGGTGACAAGTAGGATTTATGGGACAAATACTTTTTTGACCATATATTTTATTTAACCTCCCCGTGATGTGGAGTCCAAGCTAAATATTTGTTTTTTTAAGTTCTTTGTTTAATTATTGTCCCTCTTTATTTACTGTCAGCATGTCCCAGACACTGTGGTCAGGTGCTCGAAAATAGGAACCAAATAGAGTTTTTATTCTTGCCTTCAGTGTGTCGCTTATGTTGTGATTTTCTTAAGCCTCTTGTTTCACTTACTGAAAAGTACTTTAAAGAAAAGACGCAAAGAGAGCCAAATCAATTGAGAGTAAAGAATATGACTTGGCTAGCTATGATTCCCCTTAATCCAAACAGTCTCAGGCATCTCCTTTTTTTGTTTTTACAAATGTTTATATAGGTAGCAACTTCCAGTGTCCTCTAGCCAATTGTAGGTTATTTGATAGGGCAGATTGTATCACCATATCTTCAAAAGTGGCTCACTGAGGGAATGCCTGCGGTAAGGATCATATTCTCTGATAATGTCTGTGGATGTGTTTGACTGATTTGCCTCTTAGATGATGACTTCTGATGTCTCCATGGAATTCCAGTTGAGAGAGGTTTAAAAATTAAACATCACAAACATTCAGCAAAGCTGCCTGGAAGGTCAGCTCTAAGTGACAATCTCTTTCTCTGTGCCTTTTCTTAAAGAAGCCATTGTGTGAATTGGAATTTAAAAAAAGAGTGAAGTTAAATAGCAATACTGTGTGGAACAATTCCTTTAAATGCTGAATTTAAATGCTCTGCAAAAACATGTTGCCCTGGCAAAGCCACGGTTAGTGGCTAAGGTGATTTCCTCATAGCATCTCTCTACTTGAAGGTGCATTTCTTAGTTTCCAAAGAACACAGGGCCAATACAGAATTGATCTTCATTAAGTCCATTTTGTTCTTTGGCTCCGTGTCAGAAAAGAGAAGCCCAAATCACACACACAAAAGTTCCTTTCAAAATTAGAAAGACCACCCTAATAGCGGGGATAGAGATAATAATTTAGGAGAGGCAAAGGTATTCAGAGAAAAAGTTACACAAAACTTGATGTAGAGCATAAAGATTACTTTGAGCACCTTTAAAGTCATACTAATTGTCCTACCTAGCCCACCTAAACAGAAACAAAACAAGCAATGTAGTAGACAACCTCAAAGACAAATGAGGAATGTATTTAGATTACTGAAGGAACAGTTTGTAAAACAACCAAGAAAGTCAAAACTTGGGTCAGTTCTAGGGGTTGTGAGTTGGCCATTTGATTGAGCAGACCACCTTCAATTGAACCCCTTGTGGTAATTCAATAACTAGGTCACAGTGGATCAAGTCCAAACAAAGCCAGGAGAGGTCTTATACAAATACCTTCCTTACAGTAGGTAATGAGATTTCCCTCTTGTATTCTAAGCATAAGATATAGTATCCAATTTACTAGAGAAGTCACTAACTAATGAACATATAAAAATAATAATAAAACATATACCTAATATTTCTTACAAGTTTCGGTAACCCATGCTTTGAAGGGAGATACTAATACCCTAATTTTGCCAATATGAATATATATACCTAGAGAAGCCCAAACAACTACTTGGCCAGTAACATTCAGAGCTGGGAATGGACATCAAGACTTTATTTAGTGAGTTGTGAGCAACTCTGTGCAGCTCAACACACATAGATTACAGTCATGTTTTCATTACTTAGTAGTTGAATAACCACAAGCAAGTCACCTACGTTTTCTAAGTCTCAGTGACTTCATCTATACTAAGGGGAAAATGACTACTAAATCAATATTGTGAACATTAAAAGATATATACTGGCTGGCTCATAGCAAGCCCTCAATAAAACTTAGATCTGTAGAAAAAGAAAATGAGACAGTAACATGAAGATGGCTTCAAAAGTTTCCTGTAAGCCCTGGCTGGTGTAGCTCAGTGGATTGAGCGCGAGCCTGTGAACCAGAAGATCGCGGTTCAATTCCCAGCCAGGGCACATGCCTGGGTTGCAGGGCAGCTTCCAGAAGGGGACACATGAGAAGCAACCATACATTGATCTCTCTCTCCCTCTCTCCTTCCCTTCCCTTCCCTTCCCTTCTTCCCTTCCCCTCTAAAGATAAATAAATAAAATCTTTTAAAAAAAGTTTCCTATAGTGTGGTCAGGGGGATATATGCAAACCACTGAATGTTCAACTCAATTTCTATCCTCCAAAAAAGTAAATTATGATGAAAATTCAAGTGGAAAATAGTAACTAATAGGCTTAGTATAGTATAAAATATTAATATGCCTACTAATAGGTATAGCATAGTATAAAATATTTTTAAAATATGCTGTTTCTTATGTTTACTGTGACTAATAAGGTGGGAAGGTGAACACACAGTTCAGAAAGCTTTTGAACAACAGCTGTGAGATACAAGCCCATTTCTCATTAGCCTTTAGTTAGCTTAACTGTTGATATTCTGGTTTGTATATCTCTAGAAGCCTTTTAAAATACAGAGTTCTTTAAAAATAAGTAGAAGAGTAAAATTTCAAGACGATTTGAAGCAATTGGGATTCCTCTTTTTAACCTTCCTTTTCTGGATCCTCTTCTGATATACAGCCAAGTTTACTTCACCTTCCAGTAAAGGCTTTAGCTACTGGGGGGGATAAAAAAGAATGGAAAGAGTAAAGAAAGCATAGCGTTATAGAAGTTTACAGAGTTTGACAAAGTGATTCCAAACTCTGAATTCTAATGCCTTAAACCCACTTCAGACACAGGCTTCTGGCAAATACAGGACAGGCTATTGGCAGGCAATTTCACTACAAAACAAGTCAAATGTGCCCGAAGGGGAGTGCTGAAGGAGGGATTAACTCCATCTATGTATAGTTAAAGTCCTTAGGAGTTAGCCACAAAGTGCTTTTGATTTAAGAGAGGTACAAATGGTCTGATGTAGCATGTAGTGTATAAGCAGTACATTTCTCTAAGACACAATCAACTTATCTGTCCCCTTCTTAGTAAGGTATGCCTGGGACCACTAGATGTGCGCGCTCTCTCTCTCTCTCAAAATTGCAGTCATTTCATAAATAGCTCTTCCAAAATAAATCAACAAAAGTCTCTCTTATATCACCTTATCATAAAGACATGATTTCTTAAGGTTACAGGAGCCTGTTTCCTTTAGGTTAGATCTCTTTGGGAAATTTATTGATAACCAGTGACTTAGAGACCTGTTTACCCTAGAATCTCCTTACCAGAAGCATTTCCCAACCATTAAGAATATTAAGTTTAACATTTTAGAACAGTTTGTTCTGGGTTGTCTGCAATGGAGCAAAGGGGTGAGAACCATTTTCAAGGGCTTTTCTCGTGACATTTACTCCTTGGCTCTGCAGGAGAACACGTCAGTTCCCTCAGTCCACAGCTGCAAGTATGTCCGTCCCAACCGCAGTGCCCGGGGACTGCGTGCTCCAAGGGGCCGTCAGTCTAACTGGAGCGCTGGACAGCAGCCATCAGCGGGTAAACAGATCATTCCCTTCCCGCTCCTCACAGCAAAGAAAGAAAAATAAAGAGTGATGGGGGGAAGTGTAAAAGAGACAAAGGTGTTCAGAAAAATGCCCCCCAAACTCAAAAATAATGCAAAAAGATTACTGTGAGTCCTTTCAAAGTCATATTAAGTCTTCTAAATAGCCCACCTAAGGGTCATTTGATGCTCTCCAATATAGTAAACACTAGCCACATATGGCTTTTTAGAGTTAAATCTGAATTAAAATTAAGTAAAGTTAAAGGCCAGTTCTTTAGTCACTCTTACTGCATTCTGAGTGTTCAGTGGCTACACGAGGCCTGGGAGCTCCCTACTAGCACAGATAAAGAACACCGCCATTATAAAGGAAGTCCGCTTAGACAGCTGTTCTAAGAAAAGATAACTTTGCCTTAAAATTTAGTATAAATTAGAGCTCAGACTCTATTAATGCCGACTGGGAGAAGACCAGAAAACTGAAACTAGTTCTTGTAACTTAGAGATTCAAATAACTTTTTTTGTCCATAAGGAAATATAATTCCTCAGGTTATAGTTTTATTGCCCCAAAGAAAATTAATCAGTTTTGTATCAAATTTGCAATCTTGTTCCAGCATTTTTTAACTGACTAAATACACCTCTTTTGAATGAATTTTGTCATCCTGCTATGTACCTTATTACTGAGTTAGAGGAAATCCTTGACATACCCACTATATATTTGAGGGTATGTATTATATTTCTAACTTTTAAAGAGTTATACTCCAACAAAGGGATTGGGAAGATGCATCCAGTAAGAGTATGACTTAAGTGGGGTCAGATTAAATATTGGACAGATTTTTCTTTTAGCAAAATTTATGTACGTGCTTCTGAGCTTTTTCAACCACCCAACATAGCGATTAAGAGTCCAAGCTTTGAAAATTTGGTCAGTGTCCATACACGCTACTACCAGGCTCATATACAAGAAGAAAGTAGCAACAAAATAATAGAAACGTTGAGGAAGATGGAAACTTTTTTTTCTAACTTTGTATAATACTGTAGGGTTTCATTTTCAAAAATTAATGAACGTATAGAGCTACGTAATTAAAACTAAAGCAAATGTCGCATGTGTAGGGAGGAAATTTAATACTTAGTATTGTTAGCACTTTACCATTTACTAGCTGTGTGATTGATCTTGAGCAAGTTATCCAATTTCTCAGTCTCCCCATCTGTACAATGGAAATCATAGCAAGTAGGTCATAGGGTTGGTGTGATGACAAAATTAGATAACATCTGGCAAATACTAAGCTCTCTCGATAAATGTGAGCTGTTACAGTCATCTGTCCTGAGAATCCAGGGTCATTCCATACAGTGACTCACTGAGAAAGCAACATTTAATGCCTCCCACCTGATTTTGAAAAGTCGTGTTAATTCTGCATTCTCCCCCATGATTCGTTTCATTTTGATTTGAACATAATCCCTCTCACATTCTCCCAGGAAAGATGTTGCCCGTTTATCTTGACTTTGCCTGTTCTCGGTAAGCTCCGTGTATCATCAGAAGCACACATATCCCCAGGTGGGGAAACATGGCGTCTGTGATCGGTGATAGGCTGTGGCTTCATTTTTCTCAAAGACTGGTAGGAAAGGCCTTTAAACCTAATTCCAGTTGACTTCCCAGGAATTAAGAGTATTAAAAAAATGTACACATACTCACACAAACACACGCACATCACTAACACCAACGCTATCCAGAAACCTACCAGAACTTGGAATTTGGGTGTTTTGGTAGAGGTAAAAACAAATGTCATGCATGACAGTCACACCAGCCACCTTCCACTCTTGTCCCAACCTGTCCTAACTTCATTCATTCTCTCTTTCTTCTAGAAAAATGCATACATTCTAAGACAATTTACCTGTCAGAGTAGAGAGAACCCTAGAGACAGGAAATTCAAAGCCAAACACATCAACAACAAAGAACAAATTGTAAGAGTCAAAACCCAAAGCATCCCAGAGAGCCTTCCTGGGAGCGTGGAGATCCTTCCTTCTTCCCCAGCCCCCAGGGGACAAGAACCAAGGTTCTGCTTTGCTGCTGTGGCAAGAGTAGTGTGAGGATATGTTTATATGTGCCTGTGGATTCCTCAGGGAAAAGCAAGGAAAGGAGGAGGCGTGGATAGTATCTTTCAAGCCCATAACAATTAATGGTAAAGATATCTGTAGCGAGTATTAAAATAGTTAAAATAGTTTGCTAAAATAGTTTCCTTGTTCATATTTATCCAGTGCCCTCAAAGGATCATTTAATGTTATTTTTATTAATAGTCAGTATTTATAAAAATAGTATTTAATGTTATTACTTAAAGAATCACTTTCTTTGGAATTAAATAAGCTTTGGCTCTTGTTGGTGTGGATCAAGCTTTGGCTCTTGTTGGAGTGCCAGCCTGTGAACCAAAGGGTCACTGGTTCAATTCCCAGTCAAGGCACATGCCTGGGTTGTGGGCTAGGTCCCTAGTAGGAGGTGTGTGAGAGGCAACCCCACATTGATGTTTTTTTCCTGTTTTTCTCTTTCCCTTCCCGTCTCTCTAAAATAAAGTCTTAAAAAGTCTTAAAAAAAGCTTTGGCTATTAAGTGGTATTTGTCCCCTGCAGCCTATTATTTTGATAAACCTGTTCAATGTTCACCTCCTGGGGGTCTTCATGTACAGTGCTTGGCATAGTACGTGGGAACATGGAAATCACTCAGGGAGTGTTGGCTCCCATTGTGATCACTACTGACCAGATTCTGAGATCCTCATCAGAGGGCCAATTCTTAGCATGTCTTAGGCTTATTAAGGAAAGGTCAATTATGTGGGTTATCAGGATCCTGGCAGTAAACAGGATGCACCAGCATCTCCAAAGTTGATTGTAATGGTAGGGTGTCGATGAAGGGAGGTGTGAGTATGGGAAACAAGAGATGGTAAGACACCAGAGACTAATAAACAAGAGTCACAACCATTGCTACAGACTGAATGCTGTGTCCCCCCCAAATTAATATGGTAAAAGTCGAATCCCCAATGTGATAGAATTTGGAAGAGAGACTTTTGGCAGGTGATTAGGTCATGGAGGTGGAGCCCTCAGAAACGAGATTAATGTTATACGAGGCAAAAGGAGAGCTTGCTTCTCCCCTGCTCTTCATCATGTGACATACAATCGGAAAAGGGCCATCTGAAATTCAGTAAATGTTCCCTCACCAGACACCAGGTGTGCCAGGGCCTTGATCTTGGACGTTCCAGCATTCCAGCATCCGGCTTTCTGTTTTTAGGCCACCCAGTCTATGCTAATTTGTTATAGTAGCATGAGCTAAGACAATCATCCCTTGAGCTGAAGAGATGGGTAGAAGTTTTAGTCACTGCCAGGCGGGAGGTGACAAAACAAGAAGAGAGGAGGGCAGAAATACTCTGACTTTCTCTCTCTCCTGCCATCTGATTTTCCCAGATCACTCTCTAGCTGAACCCAATTTTAAGCTAGCTAGCCACAGATCCTCCAGATGTTGCCTACAGGGTCAGCCTCCTGTGCTGTGGAGATGGGTCAACAATAACTCTGGGGGAAAAAAACAAAGAATAACTAGGTTTAAAGAACCTGAAGCTAAATATATGATTAATTTGCCTATTCACTCCTGATGGTTGAAACTCACTCTCTACAGGAGGCTGGTCCTAGTCTTCTGTTCTAGTTCTGGCAACTTTCTTCCTTTCATTAGTAAATGCTGCCATTAAAACAACAACCTAAGCAAGTCAGTGGATATTCAGAGAGAACTTGTGGCACTTAATTTCAAAGCTCCAGCTCCTTGAACAGCATTAAAGTCTGTTTCTCATATAAGGCAAATTAGTTAATTTCAAATATGCTCTGTGAATATCCATGGACCACCCAAATATTTACTTTTTTAGGCCATCCTCCTAGCACATTAAAAAAATTAATTAGCGCCCTGGCTGGTGTAGCTCAGTAGATTGAGCACGGGCCTGCGAACCACATGGTCGCGGTTCGATTCCCAGTCAGGGCACATGCCTGGGTTGCGGGCCAGTTCCCAGCAGGGGACACACCAGAGGCAACCATACATTGATATTTCTCTCCCTCTCTCCTTCCCTTCCCCTCTAAAGATAAGTAAAAAATATTTTTTAAAAAATTAATTAGCTTTAAGAGGAAGAAGTGGTAGCATTTGTACATATAAGTTGGCTAAAGTAAGGGCCAGTTTCATATTAAACATTAATTATTCATCTCACAAAGGAGAAAAATTTACCTGTGATAGAAAACCCCTAGGGCGATGTTCTTTTATACAATCCAACTTCTAAGTCAAATAACATCCCAAACACTCCTTTTATTCAACCTCTCTTCCTGGAAATGAGAAAAGGCTATGAAAAGAAAGACAACTGGATGCTTTATAGGTACACCATTTCTTAGAGGTTGGTATATGCAAGTTCTCCTCAGCCAGGAGGTCAGGTCCAGAAGAACTGTCTGGGAAAAATACCCTGCCTCTGGAATAAAGGTCAAACTCTGGATGAAAATCAGTATGAGGTTTGCACTAGGCTGGGGATTTCAGAGTCTATCAGAGGAGTTCCCCCAAAGAGGTGGCTAACACCTGGCTGAGTTCCCAAGTCCTCTTGCCCTCTTTCTGCCCCCCAAGGACTTTCTGGAAGCAGAACAATCATTGTCCAAACTCAACTCACAGTTGGCCACCAAGAGAAAAGCTTATTGTTCTGCCAACTGAAAAGCTTTAGATTTTCAACAGCAGACTCAAGGCATGTCCAGGGACTTGAGGAAGAAAAGGATCCAAAGAACATGTTTTTAGTTTCTAGAAAACAAGCACTTGTTTACTTATCCTAACAAAGTTGGAGATCTGAATTTATTTACTCTATTGGTCTGAATAAAATTGAGCTTCCTACCCCTTTCAAAGTGTTGTGAAATCATAGCAATGGTCTTAAACTCTTTTTCTTGTTCTGGTTTTAATAAATTAGAAAGTTTAATATGTAGCCCATTGTTGAGAACCTTTATGTATGCACTGGGTCTTCTGAGGGCACAGCGTTGTTAAAATTTTCAGAGTTGCGCCTATCTACCTGGAGTCACCAAAGAAGCTTCGGGGAGGAATACTCACTAACAAATATCTTCCCTGTTACTTGCTGGCATGGTCTGAAATTCAGCTTTTCGAGGTATATTCCTTTGGATCTTTCAACTCTCTTGTTTTCTAAGAGACCCATATTTGAGTGTAAATACCACTAAGAAAGGGTACTCTTGAAACTGTTGGGATCCTTAGCAATTTTGGGAAAGGTGGTGCAGGGCAGTAGGGCATTCCCATATTTTGAAAAGAGGAGTTGAACGAGAAAAATACTGGGACCTAATGCATAACATTTCTGAATGTTTCTGAAAGTTACCACTCCTGTAAACATCTCTTTCAAGAGAGAGGCTTAAGATTTAGAAGATCCCACTTATTAGAGGTGACCTTTGGCTCCTGTCTTTAACTTTCTAACCCTCGGTTTCACCATCAGTAAAATAGGATAATAATAATTACTTTATTAAATTTTGTGAGAATTACATAATTTGTATAAAATTACTCAGGTGGTGCTTGGAGTGTAGTAAGTATTCAGTAAGTAGAATATGATGATGACAATGATGATGATGACAATCCCATCTGCTCCCTACAAACAGATAAATAAGAAAGAACATTTACATATGTATTGAGGAGGAAGAAATAAAGAAGCAGCAGCTGATCATAACTTTTTCCCCTTGCACTCCTCTGTCCCTCGCTGGGAACAATGGAAGCTTTAGAAAAGAACTGCTATGACTTTCTGTGCCGCACTTTCATCTCTGAGGAGAAGGGAACCACAAGGGGCACGTAAACAGATGCAGTTGTCTGATTCCACAAGTCCGTCCCCGGGAGAATGCTTATGGCAGATTATGGTCTTAGCATTTCTTTTATTTGAACACTGACGTTTCCTCTCTCCAACTAACTGTTTGTAATTTTAATAATATGGCTCTGTAGATATTTTTGTGCCTTCTAGCCTGCCTGAAACTTAACTAGCCTGATAGAAGGCCATATCACACTACGTTGCCTAGTGTACTGATGGGACGTTAGTTAGGGAAGGTACTAAAAAGCAAAACAAAACAAAAAGTAGTAGATTTGGGGTCAAATTAAGGTATGGAGGTTTTAGTTTGATGAAAATCCTCATTTGCTTAGCAACAGCATTTGCAATGGAAGGAAAATGTGTGGATAAGCGTTTAGTCCTTATGAAGAGGGCTCTATTTTATGTTATGAAAATTATTTCAAGGGCATATGTCTCCTGTTTATTGACCCAGTGGCTTGAGTCTCTGGTGGTATGTTCAGCATCTTAAAAAAGGAAGCCCATTTCATTAAGCAAGTAAGGCATATTCACCATGGGCATACATAAAGTCATCTATGGAGAAAATAAGGAGAGAGAAAAAACAGGTACAGAACTGAGCTCTGATGTTCACCAACCTGCCAACTTTGCAGTTACCAGTGGGCCACTGCAGCTTCCTGGATTTCCTGTCATTTTCTTCTGGCCTAGTCTAGGTAGGGACAATGCCCCTTGTTTAAGCTCAATGCAGGACTTTGTCAATTGGGCTCTAACACAACACTCTCGGACCACCATGTCTTGAAGATTGTCTGAACAGGTCTCTAGAGACTTGAGATCCAGAATGGGACACTGGACCATGGCAGCTCATATCTACTTTCTCATATCCTTCACCTGTGAATTTTAAGATCCACCTTTCAGGATCCTCTCCACTCAAATTCAAATGAAGCCACTCTTGGCTCCTCGTGTTGATTAAATATTTTGAGACCTATCAGAAAATCCTTTAGGCTCACCCAAGATTCCAGTGTATATGGATCTTCAAGGCTGCCAATTGCCACATCAATATCACCCGGAAACAGAACTTTCCTATACACTCTGTATACAATGACCAGCAACTTCCCAGCCAGCAATGCTCACTTGGTCAGATGCTATTAATGTCAATGACACTCTCTATCTTCCCTCCCAGTTCTAGCAATGAAGGTATAAAATCAAGCAAGTGTCAAGTATTTTTTTAGAAGAGGTTTACAGTTGTTTACAAATAGGGAGACTATTTTATTCCTATCATCCCCAAATCATTATTAATAATACCTCCCTTACCCTTAGAAATGTCACAATTTCAGCAATAAAATATATAATCACTGTTTTTAGAAAGAGTCACCATCATGGAGATTACTTGAGAAACAATATTAGCTCTCATTTTAGTCTAGGCAAAGACTGTGTTACTATAGTAAGAAGACCCCCAAAATACAGTGGATTAAAGACTACAGAAATTCCGTTTCCAATTACACAGTCCTGAAATGAACTGTCCAGGTGGGCAGAATCTCCTCCATGGGACCATTCAGGAACCAAAGTTCTTCCCATATTGTTGTTCTATCACTTTTGAGGGGCTAAATTTGCAAACATCTTTGAATCTGGGCTATAGTTTTTGTTCCAGCTCATAGAAAGGGGAGGAGGGGGTATGAAAAAGAGCATGCCTAAAGGCTGAAGGCCCAGAACCAAAGGCAGCACACAGCATTTCTGCTTCCATTTCTTTTGGCAAGAACCTAAGTATAGGGCCATGCCTAGTGTCCTAGCCTAAGTTCCTTTGAAAGCAAAACCTGGGGTAAAGGCTTTTGTGTTATTTTATTAGGGAGTACAATACCAAGAAGCAGAGATGAGTAGGACATAGAGTGCAGCAAGGAAGGAGTGAAAGCAAATATGAGCATGTATTACTGAGCTAGATAGCTCTTGGTATTGAGTGTGACCAATTGCTCTTGTGGGACCATCTTTTGGCAGGTCATGTGAACTATTGGAGAATTTATGCACTGGTTTATAATTTCCATTGATAAAAGTTTCAGAGGTATTAAATCCCCTAAAGTTTTAAGTACATCTTTCTTCCTTCCTTTATTCTTTCCATCCATCCATCCAACATTCTATACTATACAGTACTATGAGTTTGGACCAATGAATAATGTTGTGCAACCACAACCATAAAGACAAGAAATAGTCCATCACCTCAAACAGTTTCTTTTTTACCTATTTGTACCCAACCCCTCCTCTCACTTCATCCTCTAGCAACCATCGGTCTTCATTCTCTGCTTGTGTTTTGCCTTTTGCAGAATGTCACATAAATGACATTATATTGTATGTAGGCTTCTGATTCTTGCTTCTTTCACTTAACATAATGTATCTGATGGTCATCCTTGTTGTTTCCTATACCAACCCATCCTTTTTTATTGTTGAGTAGTATTCCATAGTACAAATAAGTAGCAGTGTGATAATCCATTCCCCAGTTGAAAGACATGAGCCTTGCCTCTAGTTTTGTATCCTTATGAATGAAGATGCTTAAATATTCACATCCATGTTTCTGCATGAGTAAATTTTATTTCTTTTGTAAACCCCACAACAATTTTTGACTTAGACTTTAATGTCACTGTAATACAGATTAACAAGCTGGGTCTCAGGGAAATTAAATAACTGACCCAGTGTCACATAGGTAATTGAATCACGGAACCCAGGTGTCTGCCTCAAGCTCACAGTCTTGAGAAAAAACACATAAACAGATATTACAGTACACATAAACAACCACATATATAATAAGTTGTTTAATAGAAAAATAAGTGCCAAGAAAATACACTAGAATCAGAAAAATGTGTCTAATCCTTTTCCCTCAGATGATGCTGGAAGCATCTAGGGTGGGCCTAAAATTCTGCATCTTAAAGCATAAACAGGTGTTCTCTATGCAGGTGAGGTGGTAGAATGGCTGTAATGTCAAGTCCACAGGAACGGGGGGCTGGTCAGTTTTGCAGTCGGTGCCTCCCAAGTACCTGGAACAATATCTATTATATATAATTGGCACTCAATACATATTTCTTGAATGAATGAATGAATGAATTTCAGAAAAAGGGTGTAGCCCATGAAAGGGGAGGACACCTGGTTTGCATTGACTCTTCTTGCCTGGTATATGACCTTTCCCTCAGTTGCAAGAGATGTTTTCCAGCTACTACTTGACATGGTTTTTAAATTTCCAGCTGTTTAGTGGCCACACCTAGCACCCTGAGGCCTCAGGGCCAAGATCCTTTATCTCTAATAAGCCTCTTTCTAGAAGCCTGGCTTTGACCTCCATGAGCTGCCCCAATGTGCAAACTAAACAGAGATGTAAAACCTTGGAGGCAGGCTTATCTTCTGGTGTCCTGCCAACTTCTTGAATGTCATGGATTCCGTTGCTTGTCTCTAAGGCACCAGCTCAGGCTCTGACCATAGAAGGCTAAAGCAGCAGGTCCCAAGGGGAGAGAAAGTGGAAAGACAAGCTACTGTTCTGAAGTGTTCAGAAGCTCGAGAATAGAAGATTCAGGAAGGTACACAAGGTGTCAAAAAGGCAGGTGGAAAGGCTGTTCTCCTCCCCCCTGCCTTTGTTACAAAAGTACTACTTTTGTTACAGAAATGTTGAAAACATTGTAAATCAAAAAAAGAGTCTGAAATTATACTAATTCCAACATTGAGAGAGTACCACTTAATATATTAGTAGGAACACTTTTATGTTTTCTAGGGTAATACACAGTCACACACAATGGAATGATACTAGTAGCCTGTCTTATATAATGGAGTATCAGAAATATTTTGCACCATCACTAACTATTTGTCTACCAATTTATTTTTATTTTTTAAATTTTTATTTATCGATTTTAGAGAAAGAGAGGAAGGGAGGGAGAGGAGAGAGAAACAGAGAAAGAGACAGAGAAATATCAATTTGCTATTCCACTTATTTATTTATTCATTGGCTGCTTCTTGTATGTGCCCTGATCAGGGATCAAACCCACAACCTTGGCATATGCGGATGACACTCTAACCAACTGGAGTAACTGGCCAAGGCAACCTATTTATTTTAAATAGCTGCATTTCATTCAAAATTTGATCTAATAAATTGTCAGGATACATTTTTGTTTAAATAGTTTTATTCTTTTAAAAGAAATTGACACTTGGTTCTTAAGAGAATGTGCTTTAGTGTAGGTTTAAATGTTGTCTTCTGGAACTTTCTGGCTTCATAACCTTGGGCAAGGAACCTAATTTTGTTGCCTTATCAGTAAAAGAGGATGATAATAGTACTCGTTTTACAGGTTTTATTGCAAGGAACCAATGAGTTGATCCAAGTGAAATACAGGGGTTGGCAAAAGTAGGTTTACGTTTGTGAGCTCACAAAACATGCAGTTTATTCTTGTATTATTATTATTAAGTGTTGTATTATTTATTTGTACTACAACTGTAAACCTACCTTTGCCCACAGTTGTAATTGGCATGGCACCTACCACACAGGAAACCCTCCATACATATGGGCTAATAATGATTAGTATAAAAATACAAACAGTATAGAAAAACATAGTTTAAAAATCACCTGCAATTCTAACACCCAAAGAGCATCAATATTAATTGTGTCATACTACATGGTGCTTCTTTAATCAATATACCACAGGTATATTTTTCTGCCAAGGAGTATTGCTCTGTAGTTTATATCATCTTTTTTCAGTGACTGAAGAATATTCCATCAGTGCAAATATACCCGGGTATTCTCTTAATGGAGAAGAAAATAAAGTGAAACCAGCAGAATACCAGCCCTGTCTTATGTGCTTGGCCAAATCCTCATTGTGCCCATTTCGTAATACCAGCTAAGAAGAATCTCACCACAAACTCGATTCTGCAGAGTCAGGAAGAATCTGAGAACTGTATCCCGATTTCCTAATCTGAACTGACCTTGATTGTCCCAGGATATCACCCTTCACCTGCATCCTCTGCTGTTGGTGCTCTGAAGAATGAAAATGGGAAACAGTCAAATTCCTTGGTTTACTCTTGCTGACTCAGCAGGCAGGGGACTCCGGGAGAGTTCACCGCGGTTTGGCCAGGAAGGCGCTCAGGCTCCACTGAGATTCACAGCCTCCTGGGGGCCAGATGAGGGGCTGGCTTGTTTATACTGTATCCCAGACCAAACAGCTGGGGAAATTGTAACTCTGTTCATTTCCCCCTACTGCCTTAAAAAAGAAATTTGATTAAATCACATGAGGAAATAATTCCTCTTGCTTGCTCTTTGTTTCTTTCTCTCCTTTCTTTCCTTCTACGTTCCCTTTCATCCTTCCTCCTTCCGTTTCTTTCCTTTTTCACTCCCTCCTTCTCCTGATCTTTTTCTGTCTCTATCTTTCTCCTTCTATCCCTTTCTTCCTTCCAACTTCCATAACAAAATACTTTGGGGAAAAATTAAACAAAGAGATACATCCTTTCTTTTCAGAGCCAGGAGAAATTTTTTTTCAAGGGTTTATTTACAGCTAAAAGAACTGGGGAAATAAATGGGCCAAAGACCTCCTTTTTTATTCAGGCAAAATGTCCATGGAAAGTCCTAAAAAGGCTGAACTTCATGGTGACTTTAGCAAATATATGTTTGGAAAACTGAGATTGGTGTCTGCTGTCTACCCATGCCCATGCCTCTCTGGTCCTGGGCCCAAGCCCCTGCAGCTGGAGAGGCCATTTATGCAGTCAAAGAAAAGGAAGAGGAACTGAAGACATGGACAGCTAGACCTAGAGCTTTGTGTCATCTGCCAGTCTGATAACTGTCAGTTTCACATTCTCTTCCAAGTCATTGATCAATATATTACGTGAGAAAAGGCCTGCTGTATGCAGTTAAATCCCTGATTTCAATGCCTTTTTATATAGTAGGAAGGCAATATAGACTAGTCATTGACAGCACAAATCCCAACTCTGCTATTTACATACTGTATATCTTCAAGAATATAACAGCCTCTCTAAGCCTCTGTTTCTCCGTCCCTAAACATGAGAAGAACAGTGGCACCCATCATCTGACAAGCGTGTGTGTGCAAAGGCTTAGCACAAAACCTGCTTAGGCAGTGTGCAGCCATCGGTGTGATTACAAATAACAGAGTTAGTTGTGCATCCAACTCATCAGATTATTATCTAGCTTTCCACGAGGAAAAAGCACACATCTGTTTATCAAATGCTGTTGCTGGAATTGAAGTGTATGGTGTCTGGAATATTTTAGTGATCTGTCCAAAATAAAGTATCAAGAGAGGAAATAAAGTTAGGCCATAATGACTTGAACTTCTGCAAGCACTCAGTGTCTCAGGCTGTGCTGTTTCCTAAATGTTCGTAAAGGGTGTGTTTCATAATCAGGTCCCGAATGCTAGCTCCATTGCCTTCTAGTTTTTAGAATCCACATTTTTCTCATTTTTGAAAACTAGAATAACATATTCCTGTCTCCAATTCCCTGGCCTCGCTCCCAGGCTCTGATTTCTCAAAGATTGCTGACAGTGGTTTTGTAATCACATCTGCAATCCCTTTCTATATTCTAGTGTTTAATCCAACTTGAACTCATTAACTCTTTAGTTCCCCTCTATTAGCTCTTGTGCCATCTTGGCCTTCAGTTTTCTCTTTTAAAACATGTTTTTCACATATATAAAGATAGATAGATAGATAGATAGATAGATACATAAATAAGTATATATCTATATCTGTATGTACATACACATATATATGCTTATGCATGATTCCATTCTGGAGAAGCACTAGGTGAGTGCAGAAAACCGCACCCAGCTGAACGGTGCTACAGTGGGACACACAATACTCTCTCTCTCTCCCTTTCATGCATGTGTGCATACACACACAAATATATATTTAATACATGTTCATGGCTGAAAAGTAGAATTATATGGTTTAGAAATAATGAGTTCAGAAATCACTGGTAATTGTAGCATTCAGAGACAATGATAGGGCTTTCTGTTTTGTTGTAATACCTTCCAGTATTTCTCTGTGTAGAAATAGGTACAGATGCTAGTAGATAAATAAAACATGAAGATTCATTGATATAATTCTTTTTCTACAGACTTATTTTAATGTTAGCACATAGCTTCAGTGCAGTAATGTGAGATAATTTTTACTGGGCTCAGACCCTTTGTTTGGGTACTTTGGCTTTTCAGCAACTTGCTACGTCATCAATGTTACACTCACTACTTTGGTAAAAGGTGTAGGTGCTCAGTAAATACTTGCTGACGTCCTCAGTTCAGGAGGCTCCAGAAGTACCAGAATTAGGCTTCGGAGTTATACAGACTGTGTCCTGATGCTTCTTGTTCCATGCCAGACGGCTGAACTCAGGCAAATCACCCCATTCCTCAGGGACTCAGTTTCTGAGCATTTTCTCCTGTTAAAGAGGATGGCAGACAGTGGCCCTGGGTTAGGCTCTCAAGAAGATTAAATGTGAATATAATGGCTTGATTGAATATAATGCTTGTAGAATAGAGTGCTTTGTTCTTAAGGAATATCAACAATGGCAGCTATTATTGTTAATAGTATTTTTGTTATAAGATCCTGTATGGTTCAAGATCTATGTTCTTTAAAAGTAAAGACATTGTTAGATGTTAATGATTCCTTTAATGTAGGAACTTACACTTTGAGCTCAATGTGAAGTGAGTAGAACCTAATAATGCACTGTAAATAACAGTACCATGAGGGCTCAAGGTGGAGGCACTCATGTCATACATACCATCAATTCCACTGTGATGAGACACACACTCCTATAAATTATCATGCTGTATAGTGTTGTGATAAATATTTTGGGGCTCCTGGGAAATGGGGTGGTGGCAGTGGTTGTCACTCACAAGATCTCAAAGTCTCCTGGGATTTTGCCCCTCTCCCCAGGGGACATTTGCAGTGTCTACAAACGTCTTCTGGTTGTCACACTGCCGGGGAGCAGTGGTAAAACAGAGGAGGATACTCTTGGCATCCAGTGGCTAAGACCAAAGATACTGCTTAATAGCACAGAGTACACGGGACAGTGCCCACAAAACAGAATTGTCCAGCCCAAAATACCAATAGTGCCAAGACTGAGAAACCCTGGGTTAGAGTACAAACTCAAAAACTTGCCCAGTGACATATTTAAAAAAAGGATAGGAATCTCATAGAAACAGTAATGTAGTTTTACCTATGTTAAGTGGTTAAGAATGCATACACATTTAAAAATATATCTTGCCTTGAGAAAGACTTGTCGCTTACTTGTGGCAGGGGGCTTGAAAGGATGGCAGCTTGTGGGGCAGTCGTGAAGCGGTGGGGGCAGGGTTATCTGAAATGGATGGGAAGTCATCATGCCAGACGTGACGGTGCAGCTCCTGACACACTCAGTGAGTGAACGGAGGAGGATGCTGGATGACTGCAGGGTGTGTATATATGAGTTTTGCGTGTCCCACAAAGCACAGTTCAGCTAGGTGCAGTTTTCTGCACTTACCTAGTGTTTCTCAGAGATGGAATCACGCATAAACAAACATGAAATTTGATTATGCCCAAATTGTTCCCCGATCTATCACTGACGTTGGAACAGATCCATATTTTAAAAGCATATGTTGTACGAGAATTTACTATACATATTTAATTGCAGTGAATTGGCTTGATGGGAACTAGAATTCACAGCAGCAATCCTTTGATTCTGAAAAATGTGATGGACTTCATGATCAACAAGACTTTTAACCGGTAGATATTACCAAACACATACGTTCCAGAGAAACAACAAGGGCCCAATTTAAGTAAAACCCCTTCGTGGGCTATTGTACAGCACAAGTTCTTTCAGACATTAAAAGTGGCCCATACTATTCATCACAATGTTTATTTTAAATCCTTATAGTAATGAAATATTTAAGGGTGCAAGTTTATGACATAAACTTGCTTCAAAATAATCCAAGTGGGGACAGTGAGTAGTGGGGCTAAGGGGAAATAGGATTGGCGATGAGTTTATAGATGAAATTAGGAGATGGGAATGTCGGCTTGGTTATAATGTTGTCCCGACTTTGTATAATAAAAGTAATTTTAAAAAGTATGAATAAGCAGTACCTTTGCAAGTAAATTCATACAAATATTGATTTTTAAATGTTGATGCTACTATTTTCGATAATAGGGTTCCTGTGTGGCTACTATAATGAAATATGTTAAAAAGCTTGGATATGCCATAGGTATTTAAAACATGCTTACCTTCCACAGTTTCTAAAAGACAGCTTTTAGAAGTAGAATACGATGATTAGTAAAATCAGGTGTCAAAAGGAGAAAATTAACACTCACGTCAAGGTCAGTGGCCAGGGCCAACTTCTTGAAGTGATGTTGCAGAGGCTGAGACTGTACAAAGCCCCAACAGCAGCCGTGAGATGCCAGCCAGGGGTGTGTGCAGATATGCTCCGTGTGAAACCTGACCAAGCAGAGGATTGTGGTGGTTGGAGTCTTGCCTCCCTGGTGAGGCCTGTTTCCACTAAAGGATCTTGGGCAATTTAATCTAATCATTCTGAGAAACTTTGTGTCCCTCGAGTTTGTAATAAAAAAGCATGCAAGATTTAAAGAAACCAGAGGGAGAGGGGAGGGAATTTCAGGGTAAAAGGGGGTTTACAGGAACAAGCATAAAGGACACATGGACAAAAACAAGGGGAGGGGTGGAAATGGGAAGGAAGGTGGGGAGTTCTGGTGGGGTGGGCTGGGATGGGTGTAAAAGGCAGAAAACTGTACTTGAACAACAATTAAAATTAAAAAATGGTAAAAAGAAAGAAAGAAAGAGAGAGAGAGAGGAAGAAAGAGAGAGAGAGAGAGAAAGGAAGGAAGGAAGGAAGGAAGGAAGGAAGGAAGGAAGGAAGGAAGGAAGGAAGGAAGGAAAGAAAGAAAGAAAGAAAGAAACATNAAAAACAAGGGGAGGGGTGGAAATGGGAAGGAAGGTGGGGAGTTCTGGTGGGGTGGGCTGGGATGGGTGTAAAAGGCAGAAAACTGTACTTGAACAACAATTAAAATTAAAAAATGGTAAAAAGAAAGAAAGAAAGAGAGAGAGAGAGGAAGAAAGAGAGAGAGAGAGAGAAGGAAGGAAGGAAGGAAGGAAGAAAGGAAAGAAAGAAAGAAACATCAGCAGGAGTGCCTGTAATAATAAAGGCACATTAGAAAGACTTGAGGCTCCTAAGAAAGTCTGAGCTCTTCTTTGGAGCATCTAATCAAAACTAGAAGTACTCCCCCTGAAACATGTATATATGAATTCACAAGAACATTTTTAATGCAAAATCTGGAGAGTCACAGTCATCTTAACATCCATCCAGGGCACTGGACCAGGAATCTGGGTTGCACCAACTTCATTCTAGAAACTAACGGGGTGGAGGCAAGTTCAATATGTTCCTGTCACCACAACTGGCCCTCTTGACTTACTTCACCTGCCTGAACTGTTTTCTCCACACTCCAAATTCTGCCTTATTCTTCAAAGTCCCTCACTTTCAGGAAGCTTTTCTCAGCCAGTGTTATCTGTAGAAATTTCTCCCCTGAACTCACAGTAAGTCACTTATCAGTGCTGCTATTTTTGTCCTTAATCATATACTCTTTTTGGATGCTTGTCTCCAGATACTTGTATCTGTGTGTGTGCGTGGCTTGTTTAACTAGATTGCGAGCAACTTAAGAGCAACACCGTTTATCATGCTTCCTGGTATATTCTCCCAGAACCAACCATATAGAAAACTATCATGTAAACAGGCATACTGTTTGAAGGTAGTCATAAAGTACATATTGAATAAATGAATGAATTAAAAGGTGAATGAATCTCTTACTCCTTTTTTTACTGCTTTCCCTCATACTTTAAGCTTAGCAATTTCTGCTCCTCTACCTGGAACACCCTTTTCCCAGGACTCTCTAGGAAGCTCGCATTTATGTTTTGAATCTTAGTCCCTCAGTTTTTACCTTCTTGCCTCCCTCCACCCCAGCTCCATGGCATAGACTGTGGAAGACCTCTGTTATGCACCTATTCCCAAACACACCATATGGCAGTGATGCCCATGGGCACCTACCCACTGCTGGAGATGTGTGGCACAGGGAGGAACAGGTTCACTTGTTTATGCATTTATTTTAATGTGTATTTGTAACAATATAACTAATGCATCAGACCCATGATTTCACAGAATGTGTTCCTTAGGATGAGGCTTAGCAAAAAAGAGACAAAAAGTTGGCTTAAAGAAAAGCAGTGAGTGATAGCCCTCTTGCTATTGATTTATGGCAGAACTTGTGAAGGTGGGGTATGTTTGTTCAGTCTGTTTTTGAGCAGTAGGCTGGCATTGGGAAAAGGCAGCTGTCCATCTCCTTTCCTAGGAGGCAGTTCCAGAAGCACAGGGATCAGGCCTAACCCAGCCCTGCGTCTCCCAGGACTTAGGGATGGTTGGCTGAACTGAAACGTTTAGGAGTGAGTTTAAAAATTCTGTCCCAGACTCCTTAAAAATTTGCCCTCCTTAAAACACTCTTTCATCTGCTCCCTGAAACAGAGGGAAAGCCGAAAGGTAGGAAGGAAGAACATAGCTCCTCTTCTCCCCAACTTGTTACCAAGTGGTTCAAATAGACCATTACAGGAGGCTGCCCTAATCTATCCTACCAGAGGCCTCCTTTGCTTTGGTTTCCTTCCCGAGATGTCTAGGCAGCATGAAAGCCTATTTTGGCATGCACATGGAGCTTTCTTTGCCTTTAACACAATTAGCCAGAGATTCTTCACCATGAGGACTAGTTCTACCCACCCAAGCCGTCTGCTGACTCCAGGGAACAGTGATTATTACCTAGATAATCATGGGTTACTGAAAGAGAGGAAAAGCAAAACAGGAAAATTATACAAAGGGAAAACTTAGTCAACCAGCACCTGCCAGAAAAAGCCGGTGGGTGGGAATGGAGTGGGAAGGTTCCTCGGGGCTCTTCCCCAGGGAGGATGCTGAGACTTCCAAATTCTGAAGGTCTTTGTGTAAGAGGTGAGGGGCTGTGGTGTACCTAGTGAGTCGCTGCTGGCTGGAGAACAAAGAAAGGAAAAGGGAAAGGCAAGGGTGCTTCCACTTTTCAAGGTAACAGAGTTGAACAAATCCAAGATTGCATTAGCTCTAATCACTGGTAATTCATTTTGAGAAAATCACAAAGGAACTGTCTCCCCCCCAGTTTCCGCTTTAGGGATTTCCCAGGCTAAGAGGGCAGATCAGTCTGAGTCACTGGGTTTAAGAAACTAAGAAATAACATGAAACTACACTCCTAACGACTGTTAACCCTGTGTTTTCAAAATCACTTTTAAAAATAATTTATCAATAATTCAATCTGGATTCTTGTGTGTCCACTTACTATGGAACTCCTGCTTTCTAGTTTTGCACTCTATCTTCTTACTTTGTTTGAATGGTTAGAGGTCCACTTGGGACGAAATGAGAAGTTGAAGTTATAATCAATTATGTTTGTACTTATTACCAGGGATAATGAGGAGCAGCTCTCCTTCTTTATGTATCTTTAGTAGAGAGATTTCACTGGAGCATCGCTATAATTTCACTTCTAATTGACTGAAAATAGAAGTCACCAATTGAGGGCCTCCTCTACTGTAGGCACTTAACATTCATTATTTCCTCTGTTTCTCACAATAATCCAATGAGATAGGTACAGTTCCTTATTGAACTGTTAAGAAAACTAAGACTAGAAAAGCTAAGTGATTGGTTCACAACCGCCCAGCTAATATGTGACAGAGTCAAGATTCAAACCTCAGGTTTTATCTATTCCAAATTATATGTCTTTCTACCTGCCTATTGCTTTTTTAAAGACTCTACAGAGAAATGAGCAAGAAGAAGTAGAATTTAGTACATCAATCAAGGAAAACGTGATTTATTATAAACATTCATAACAGATGACATATCTCTTGCTGTGGAATAACCGCACAATCTCACTTCTTCATTCATATGTACCAGTCAACCCCCATGAGTCCCTTTGGGCATCATGTTCCCTGCTCATCCCCCAGTCAGATACCTCCAAACCACACTGACATCACAACACTTATTTGTTAATCATTGGGAAGATGGAGAGTGGCTGTTTTGGGGACATGCATTATTTAAAAACTATGTGATTCCTGATATTTGTGAGCACTGACAGCATAGCACTCCACTCAGGAGTCATTCATTTCTATGAGGACCAGACATTTTGAAAAGGAAGTTTCATCATGATATGGATTCTCTTTTGTCATTTCCATTTCTAGAAGTATCTTCTCTCACTATGAAATAATTGAGCAAACAGAGTCAGTATTTATTGATGGAGAGAGAGAGCAAAAGAGCTGACATCTCTAACGAGAGCAGAAGATGAGAGAGAATAAGGAAAAGCCCAGTCTTCCAAGGCCAGAATTCACGACTCTCTGTCATATCCAGTCCTGGGTGCCAGTGATGCACCATCTTAAATATTCATGCTATTGTGGTGCTTTTATTTTCTGAGTATTGGTTTCAGTGGTTCATGATCACCTACCGGGTATCATCTTCCAGAAACAACCTCCTTATTCACGGCCTATCTAAAACTGACTGCTCAGTTAAGCAGTGATAAAAACAAAGTACAAAGGTTTCACACTTCTTGATTGCCAGAAAGGAGAATAACTCGTGCTTCCAGGAGCCAAGTCAGGCCATGAGGAGGTCTCCTTGCAAGTCCTAGTCCTGTCCGTCCTGGCTGCCCTCTTGGGAAAGAGTTCTACCAAGGAACTTTGAACTGTGTCACATGCTGGCACAAAAGCACTCCAGCTCCACTCATCTTAGGTCAGATATCGGGGGTGAGGACTGCCCTTCCGTGATGTTGTCCAGACCCCACTCTTAAGCCCACTCTTACACTCTTCAGCATTCCTGTAGGCTGCTGGGAAAAACTGGAGCCTAGCCGGCTTATAACACATGAGGAATCTGTGTCTTCCTTAAAGAGCCCATCACCTCAAATGCTCTCCCTGGGAGGTTTTGCATTCTTTGGATCCCCCAACTTTCCAAACATAATCCCGACCTACAGTTTATGTTTGAGTTAAATTGAATTGTTATCATTCTAATTTACAGAGGATGAAACTAAGACCAATAGATGAAAATCATTTGCCTGGTGTTACAAACCTAATTGAACATAAATGGTAAGGGTGGCACCAGATGAGGTGTAAAACTTAAGTAAGGATGAGACACAAGGCTTAAGTTAAGTTTTAGTGGTCATCAGAGATACATTTTAAGTGATGGATAAAGTTGGTGATATGTACATACCTAATAGATCAGGAGCAGAAAATAGAAGGAGGGTAGCCAAGGTGGGTGGTGACTTGAAGGAGCTGTGGGAGGACCTCTGGGAGTCATGGGCTATTCATAGCCAAGAAAATGAGGGTGTTTTTGTGTTTGCCATAGGTAGATGAATGTGAGCTTTTAACAGTGTGGCACACACTGTCACTAATGATGAGGAGCACAGAGCAAAGATATTTAAATTTCTCTTTTTCCTCAGTTTTCTTAGTACTTAAAAGTATAAATGCACCCACCTCTCAAGATCGTTATATAGAAACAATTAGATAATCTAGATTAGGGTTTCTCAGCAGTGGCATTATTGACATTGGAGGCCAGATGATTCTTTGTTAGGGGTGACAGTGAAGCTATCATGTGCAATGTAGGATGTTTAGCATCCCTGGCCTCCCAATAGCTATAGGACTATATCCCCCACCTCAAGTCGTGACAATCAGAATGTCTCCAGACAGTCCCATTTTTTCCCTTAGGAGGCAAAATCACTCCCAGTTAAGAACTGTGGATCCAGATAAAGGCCTTAGTATAAGTGGTAGGTGTATAAGAAGTACTTAATACATCTTACTATAGCTGTTTACTCCCCTAGCTGTTCTTTCTTCCTTTGGAAGATGTCTTTTCTTTGACACCTTCCAAATATTTCCATATCTTCCCCTCATCATTTGCATTTAAAACTGCCTGTGAGAAATAACTTGACTGATGCATTAACTTGACTGAAAAAACTGGGAGTTTTTTTCATTTTTATTTGAGTATAGCACACTAAGCCACAGACCCCATCTCTAATAAGTTGTTAGGCACCCTAAATGAAGCAGGTATTGAATATTTCAGGGAAGTTTTCTTTTTTTTTAATTTTTAAAAATATTTATTTATTTATCTTCAGAGGGGAAGGGAAGGAGAGAGGAAGAGAAACATCAATGTATGGTTGCTTTCCTCATGCATCCCCTGCTGGGAACTGGCCCTTGCTGGGAACTGGCCTGCAACCCAGGCATGTGCCCTGACTGGGAATCGAACTACGATCATCTGGTTCACAGGCCCGCGCTCCATCACCAGCCAGGGCAGAAGTTTTCTTTCTAACTTCTCAGAAGTCAGTCTGTGGGAGTGGTTATTATATATGCTAGCCATGGGTTAGATGTAAATTAATGGTTCCCAAAGTATGCTCTTTGCAATACCAGTTCTAAGTGGATGGAAATAGGTGTCACATAATGAGAGGGTCCCATGATTAAACAAATTTAAATTAAATAGATCTCTTTACTTCTCACACCTTTACAAAATCTTAAAGATGCTACTCTGCATCATAAATATTCATGAAGAGATATGGTCGGCAGGGCAGCTTTTCACAAACTCATTTTTGCAGGCCAGGAATTAGTAAACTACAACCTTAGTCTAAATCTGGTCTTTTTGTGAATAAAATGTTATTGTAACACAGCCATACCTATTCATTGTTCACTTACATATTGCTTATGACTGCTTTCACATTACCATGGTCACTTGGGCAGTGATAGAGACTCTATAGCCTACAAAGCCTAAATTCTTTACTGTCCAGATTTTTATTAGAAAAGTTTGTCGACCTTTATTAGAGACTGAATGCTCTGTGGAATATACCTTGGGGAACTCTGGTTTAGAGAATCTCACTGTTGGAAAGTGTTTTAAAGGTCATTTAGCCCACTTGTGGCAGCGTGATTTCAGAATGACCAGATCCTTCAGAATCACCTGAGAAGCTTGTTAAAAATGTGTATTCCTAAGATCCTATCCTGAGCCTTGAACCAGGATGTCTGGGGAGGGCCCAGGATTTGCTATTTAACCAAATCACCCATTAATTTTTATGCACAGCTGAACTGAGTGCCCCTGATCTAATAAGACTATCAAGCCAATAACTGAATCTCCCCTCAGGTATCTGTGCCCTCCTTCATACCTTCAATGCCGAGGAACTCATCACTTCCCAAACAGTCCTCTACTCTTAGTCTGGAATAATTACCAGAAAGTTCTATATGTTGAACACAGATATGTCCTCTAGAAATTCTGCCCATTGATTTTGATTTCCCGCCACTTCCACTTGTTGCCAGCTGTGGAGAATGTTTAAGCAGAAGGCAGAGAGCAAAGTTCCCCACAAAAGCCTACGTACGCTTTTGCCTTTCTGGGGTGTAGTAGTAATCCCCAGGAAGCAGTCCCTGGCTGCTCCAGGCACAATGAAGTACCCCTGCCCTGGGCACTCCAAGGGCACGGAGGCTCCCCCGTCCATTCTCTACAGTTCTGTGATGTAGTGCTGCAGTGAAGGCACAGACATCTGACAAGGTCAATACACCTGGGGTCCTACCTCAGCCATTTGCTTCCTGCTTGGGGGCCTCTAGAAAACCTACTTTACCTTAAGCCTCCATTTTCTTAACTGAAAAGAGGGTATAATAAGAGCACCTACCTGGGGAGAGTCCTGAGGCTTCAATATCATAGGTACCTGTACAGGGCTTAGCTTCAAGCAAGTTCATAGTAAGCACTCAGTCAGTGTCAGCAAGGAGGGGATGAGATGGATATGGCCATCAGTGGATGTTGAACTTGTCCAGGGAAGAGACTATCCATAACTTATTTTCCTTCAAATCCCCAGTGCCTATCACACAATAAAAGCCTCAAAACAAAAGATTTACTAAAGGAATGATTTAAGTTCTGAAAGAGGCCAGATAAAGCAGTGGCCATGAATAATTGGACTGAAAAATATTTGCCTGTTTCAAATCTGGTGCAGTCTGGAGGAAAAAGCTTGATCTCTAAGTTTTAGTATACTCCCGGGTAAATGGAGTCCCTTTGAAGGTGGCTGTGAATATTAAATAAGATGATGCAGGCAAAATAGCAAGCACATCACAAAAACTCAATAAGGGGCTATAGTTATAATTAACATTACTACTAGCATTATTATTCATAGTATCCCCTCAACATAATTCCAGTGACTTGTGTGGAAAAAGATGTCTTTGCTCACAGAGCAGTCTTATCTCTGTTTTTCTACTTCCTATTCTTAGATCCATTGGGAAATGCATAGCTTAAAGTTTGGGACCAGGCTAACAGAGGACCATGCAAATCCATCTCAGAACTATACACATAGTAAATCCTGTGGCTACACTAAGTTGTGCACAGTTAACATTTCCCTCAGTGCCATAAACCAGACACCCCTTTCCCCACCAACTGTTTGTAGCGTGTTAGGTGCAGACTTAATTAAACTCCTAAACAAGGAAACAACAGTACCCGAAGGAGATGGAGGAATGTCTTGTGTCCAAACCAAGTAAAGGAGAAACTATAAATACCAGGGCTGTGAGACATCAACATTTATACTCAGAAGTCTCTTCTTACTGCTAAACCTGACTGTTTAATCCTTCAGAGATTTATCCTTGATTACCTTGCTCAGAGTTGAGGCTAATGGCCAAACCTAAGCACCTGGAGTTTTTATCACACCTGCTCCCAAATAGGTCAAATAAGTTGAATGTCCCACTTTTTACTTTATGAACTGAACACTGGTTCTAGGCCCTGGAGGCAAAAGATAGATGCACAATTTTTGCAGTGGAGGAGATGTACATCAACAAAAGAATTACATCCATAAATGTAAAATGAAAGTAAATAGTGTTATAAAGTAAAATTTCAGGTCTTTTGGAGATCATATAATAGTTACTTGTCTCTGAGGAGGACAGGAAAGTCCTCCACTGGGAGCCAATAAAATCAGTGAAAATCTGATGAATGGTCAGGAGTTATTTAGAAAAATGGAACAGGGTATTGTTTTGGAGAGCAATGCTGACAGAATGAACAGCATGTGTGTAGGCCCCGTGGCAAGAGGGAAAAAGGCATGTTGAGGAACTGAAAGGAAGCTGCTTGATTATAAGAGCAAAGAGAAAAATACACAGCAAGGATGGAGAAGAGAGGGAAGACAGACTATGACAGCACATAGACACCCTAACAAATATGGTCTGTATTATAGTAGTAAAGGGAAACCACTGGAATTCTGTAAGCACTAGGTAATGGGATTTGTTCTTCAAAAAAATCAGACGAGACTCAAGTGCAGAGCCCAGTTAGGAGGCTATTATAGGTAGTCTGACAAGAGACTGTGGTGGCAGAGACCAACTGTAATGGACAATGAAGGTGAAGAGAGGTGGGTGATGGATCCAAGAGATGGAACTGAGATGAGAAAATGGCATTATAGTCCTAAAACTAGGAACTGCATAGTTCTATCCTTCTAAAAAGTGACATAGGAATTTACAAGCCTCTAAAGATAAAAACAGAAGGCTACTGTCTTATCTTGCATTTACAAATCCATACTGCCACGTTGCAAACTTACATTATTTGCATAATTATTGATAAGGATACCAAAACCATTCAATGGGGGAAAGAACAGTCTTTTTCATAAAAGGTGCTGAAAAAACTGTATATTCTGATATGAGAGAATGAGTTGAACCTTTGCTTAATACTGAAAAGAAAAATTGGCTCTAAATGGATGACAGACCTAAATGTAAGACCTAAGACTAAAACTCTTAGAAGAAAACATAGGGTAAAAGCTTCATAGGACTACATTTGACAATAATTTCTTAGATATTATTAGACACCAATGGCACAAACAGCAAAAAAAGAGAGAGAGACAAATTAGACTTCATAAAAATGAGAAAATATTATGCCTCAAAAGAACTATTAACAGAGTAAAAAGACGACCCACAATATGGGAGGGAAGATTTGTAAATCATAAATCTAATAAAAGATTTTATGCAAAATATCTAAAAACCTTCTAAAACTCAACAATTACAAGAAAACCCCACAAGTAACCTTATTTAAAAATGAAAAAATAGGAGTTCTGGTCAAGATGGAGGCATAGGTAGAAATTCTTTGCTTCCTCACACAACCAAAAGAAGAAAGACAACCAATCTAAAATCAATCAACAACCAGAAGTGACAGAATATCAAACTATATGGAACTCTGACAACCACAGAATTAAAGAAATAGTGAAACAGAACAGCCAGACCCATAAGGCTGTGAACAGAGAGAAACCAAGGTGAGGCGGTGGACCATGGGGGCACAGTGGCAGGCTGCACAGGTGGGGCTGACTTAAGGGGAAACCGAGACTCAGAGCTGACTATGTACTATGGCAGTTGCCATGGTGGGAGAAATTCCCAGTCTCACACAAGAGTTCATTGAAAAGTAAACTAGAGATTAGCAGGCAAGCTCACATATGAAAGATACCCAAAAGGAAACAAAGCAAAATATTCAGGGAGCTAACAGAGACAGGGAGGAAATCAGCACTCAAAGCAATGATTCGGAACAAAAGGAAGAAATAAACATCCAACCAGAACAGAATGAAGAAACAAGAATCCAAAAAAGTGAAGAGAGGCTGAGGACTCTCTGGGACAACCTGAAACGTTCTAATATACAAATTATAGAGGTGCCAGAAAAAGAAGAATGACAGTAAGAAATTAAAAACTTATTTGAACAAACAATGAAGGAAAACTTCCCCAGTCTGGTGAAGGAAATAGACTTCCAAGAAGTCCAGGAATCCCATACAGTCCCAAAGAAGTTGGACCTAAAGAGGAACACACCAAAGCACATCATATTAAGTTACCCAAGATTGAGGACAAAGAGACAACCTTAAAAGCAGCAAGAGGGAAGGAAAGAGTTACCTACAAAGGAGTGCCCACAAGGCTATCAGCTGATTTCTCAAAAGAAACCTTGCACCCAAGAAGGGGCTGGAAAGAAGTATTTGAAGTCATGAAAGGTGAAGACCTACATTCAAGATGACTCTATCCAGCACAGCTTTCATTTAGAATGGAAGGGCAGATAAAGTACTACCCAGGCGATGTCAGGTTAAAAGAGTTCATCATCACCAAGCCCTTATTATATGAAATGTTAAAGGGACTTACCTAAGAAAAGGAAGATAAAAAATGTGAACATTAAAATGACAAACAAACTCACTACTATCAACAAATGAACCTAAAAAAATAAAAGAAAGAAAAACAACTAGAACAGGAACAAAGTCAAGAGAAATGGACATTACATGGAGGGTTTTCAGTGGGTAGGTGGAGGGGAGGAATGGGGGAAAAGGCACAGGGAAGAAGAAGGATAACTGGTAGGCATTAAATAGATGGGGAGAGATAAAAATGGTATAGGAAACAGAGAACTGAAAGAACTTATATGTACAACCCATGGACATGAAATAAGGGGGGATGCTGTAGAGATAGGGGGTGCAGGGTGGAAGGGGGATAATCAATAAAATATAATTTTTAAAGATTAGAAAATGAATAAAAATGAACAAAATACTTAAATGACTATTTCTCCAAAGATGGTATACAAACAGTTAATAAGCATATGAAAAAATGCTGAACATCACTAAATATTAGGGAAATGCAAGTCAAAATTATGAGATATCATTTCATACCCATTAGAGTGGCTACTATCAAAAAATCAAAGTAACAGTTCAAAGAGGATGTGGAGAAATTGGAACCCTTGCATACTGTTGATGGGAATATAAAATGATGGAAAACAGATAGTGGTTTTTCAAAAATAAATTACCACATGATGAAGCATTTCAACTTCTGGGTACATACCCAAAAGAGTTAAAACTAGGGTCTCAAAAAGATATTTGTACACCTATTTTCATAGCAGCATTATTCACAATAGCTAAAACATGGAAGTAACCCAGGTGCCCATTGACAGGTGAATGTATAAGAAATGATACAGGCACACAGTGAAATATTATGATATAGACACACAGTGGAATATTATTTGACCTTAAGGAAGAAAATAAATTTTGGCATATTCTACAACATAGATGAAACTTCAAGATGTTATTTTAAGTGAAATAAGGTCATCACAAAAATACAAATACTGTATTCTATTCATTGAGGACCTTATAGTAGTTAAAATCATAGAAACAATAAGGTAGAATGGTGGTTGCTAGGAGAATCTAGGCAAAAAGAGGAATGAGGAGTTACTGTTTAATGAATAAAGAGTTTCAGCTTTATAAGATGAAAAGAGTTTTGGAGATGGATGGTGGTGATGGTACCACAACATTATGAGTGTATTTAATATCACTAACCTTTACATTTAATGGTTAAAACAGTAAATTTTATTATGTGTACTTTACCCCCATAAAAATTTTAGGAAAAAAATTAGCACAAACTCAAGGATTCACTGTGAAGGGTACGAAATGGAGCTTTACTGCCCATACTCTGCATAATTAGAATATATAACTTCACAATTAAAAACCTAAATTAAAAAAAAAACTATTTACGGTAGCATAGAGAGTTTTACAGAGCATCCAAATCAGAAGTGAGTTCAAATCCAAGCTCAGTCACTTCCTGGCAAGTGATTAGTAATACCCTATCCTGACCCTCAGTTTTCTCATCAGTACAAGGGAAATGACAAAACCCTGCCTTGTGGAGTTATTATGAGGCTAGAAGGAGATGAGATAAGAATTAAATGTTGATCATGTGTACGATTTGTTTACTAACTGAGGCAAATTGTGTTTCGGACACTACTGATCACAGCCCTCAGAAAGAACTACATTATATGCTCTGAACCAGCAACATACTCTGCTATTTTCCACATTTGATTTGATTCTATTTCATTTTGTCAAAAAATTCTAGTCATGACTCACCAAAGTGATTTCCTGACCCTTGGGTCATTATCCACAGTTTGAAAAACACTGGGTGAGACACTTCACGTACAAATCTTCCCGGAAGCCTTCCTGGAAAGCCTCACCCTATGGCAGTTGTTCCCACACTTGAATTTCCTTGGCTGATGCAATTTCAGGCTGTGTCTCAGTGTGTGTTTATAATTCTTCTCTTGCCTCCCTAGATACATTCACTGTCAGCGTATTCTTTCTTCATTACTTTGCATCCAGGAGACCTGATTTAAGAAGAAGCTGGGGCAGTTTAATATGTATTTTTGGGGGTGGAGATAGGGACAGGTGGCCAGGAAAACTAGCATCTAGTCAAATTAACCTACGCTGTCTGAGCATTGGCTCTGTGCCTTGCCCTGCCCAAAGGTGAGGAAGAGGATGGTACTCCTTCAGATTCCCAAAGCCCTGGAAGCTGGGCGCAAGCTCACAGTGTGGGAGCAGAGCACATAGCCTTCAGTGTGAAGCCTCAAGGGTTCCTGGATAGAAGCTTGGAATGAACAGTTCTCTGACCTATGTGAAGAAGCTTCCTTAACAATAGAACAAGACTCTGTTGCCTAAAGGCAGAGGATGGCACAGAAGTCCTGGCCAAGCTTGACTGTGTGAAATAAGTGTTTGCACTGCAAGTTCACCCTCACATGTGAAGTGCACAGGGAACCAGGTAGCAACTCTATGCAGGTGCTCAATTCCAGCAGGTGAGAAAAGAAATGGATCTTGTTTCTGCTTGGCTGTTTAAGCTTAAAATGGACATTTAAGATAGAAGCAGCTGAGAAACCAACCCTTTGGGGTGCTCATACCAGTCCTGCTCATGTGGAGAACAGCAGGTTTGTTAGGAGACAGACAGCACTGGATTCCCATCACCTCCGAGCATTCACAAGCTATTTAACCCAGTATGTTTCTCTGAGCTCCTCTTTGCTCACTGTATAATGGACTAATAATAATACCTGTGGCATAGGTTTGTCAGGAGCATTAAATGAGATGATGCACAGAAAGCATCCAGTATAATCCAAGCATTTAATAAATGTGGGCCAGAGTTATTATTTTTTCCACACTCAAAAAATACTGCATAATTGAGGGGGAAAAGTCAGTCACCTAGAACAGCTGTCCCTTCGTTAAGCCATCCAAAAGGGTGGTTTCCTAGTGAGACAACATAGATAAGTTAGGCCCTCATTGCTCCTGGTATGAAAAGAGATTTTATCTTAGGAGCCTCCATGTTATGCTAATATGCAAACCTTACTTCCTGAAGAATCACCTATTAGCACTGCAGATGCTGTGCTGGCTTCTGAGCTGCAGTTTTGAAGACAGGTGCCTCTAGTGTCAACCACTTCTCCTTTGGGCTCAGAAGACTTCAGCCAGCTTCAGAATTCTTTACAAAACAAGATCTGGTAGGTGCCTAGTCTCAGGAGGCATTGGGCGTCTGCTCTCCCATCTGTTCCCCTGGCTTCCCCACAAGACACAAGCCCCACCTGTTCTACTGGAACTGTTCCTCTGGGCCACTACCTGTTCCAACTCTTCCCAACTCCCAAGGCCTTGGACCTTCATAAGACTGTCCCTGAGGACTTTGGTTTGTATCAATCTTTCCTTTGAGTTCTTCCAGGGTAAATTTGGCTACTATAGCAGTGTTTCCAAAGGAAATATGTGAGTCAGATACATAAGTTTACTTTTTCTAGTAGTCACTTTAAAGAGAAAAAATAAGTGAAATTGACTTTTTGAATATATTCAGCAGTCTGGCTTGTTGTTACACTTAGAGCACATTTTAGTTTGTACTAGCCACGTTTCCTGAGCTCAGAGCCACAGGTAGCTAGCAGATTTTGAAGACTGAATGCTCCCCAAAGTAAAATATTTTATTAATATTTTTCATATTGATTGCATATTGAAATTATAATGTTTTGGATATATTGGACTAGACAGAATATGTTATTTCTGTTGGGCTCTCTCTGGCTGTGAGGAGTCAGTCATCTTCCTTGTTCTTTTACTATAAAAAGCAAAGGTTTTAGTCCTACTGTCATCCCACCCCAAGCGCTTCCCATACTGGGTCTGCCTTTGGGGCAGTAAAGAGAAAAAAAGAAACCTGCAATTATAACCCCCAATTCTTCAAACTGGTCAAGTCCTGGTCAGAGAGATTCCCCTCCTGTGGCTGCTTAACTTGCCACTGTTGCCACTGACCAGGGCTGCTGCTTCCAGGACTCAAGCTAGCCTCTGGGCTGGAGCAGGAGAGGAAGAAAAACAAAGGGAATGGCCCCCACTTTCTCTGTCCCTTAGGGTCTCCCTCCATACTCCTTGGACCAGAAGCAGGGGCTTCTTTGGGTTCTCTCTCTCTTTGCACCCTTGTGCCATTTCAGGATTCATGTTTCCTTTGAGCCCACACTAGGAGACCTGGGAGTAAAAACCCCAGGAACTCTTGGTTTCACGTTTACTTTGAGTTCCACTTACTTTTCAGAGTCCTCAGACAGAAGTTCTATGCATTTTGTCCAGAGTTCTAGGCTGCATTCAGAGGGAGGAAGAAGGTTCTTAACCAGAACTAGAATCTTCAGAAGGTACATGTTTTTTCCAGCATGTTCTATTGCATTCAACCCCTATGGCAGTTGATCATCTGCAGATGGTATCTATAGAAACTTTAGATTAGGTTAATTAGGGTACCATACCCCCAGATCCTGCCGAGTGTCTGTGATATTTGTATACGTAGAAAGAAACAGAACTGCTTTTTATGCTGAGAACAGACACAGAGGGGTTTTAACACTTGTCCCCAAGTCAGAAAGGAACTAAGAGAGAGGTTGACTTTTTTCTTTGTGAAAAGTTTAAACATCTATCATTCCACATTACTGACTGTGTCACATATGTGTTTGATTAGTTAATATAGGTAGCCTCCGTGTTTTCAAACTACAGTTTTGTAAACTTGATAAGGAAGCTGTGGGTTTAATTTATTTGGAATCTCTGATCTTCACTCCTAGTACCCGTACATTTCCTTTTATGGTGGACAATAGATTTTGAAATTAGGTAATTAGAGATGTATTGCCGAGAATAATATCCATGTATATGGGTCAACTAATTTCTAAAAGTATTGTCCGTTTAACCAAAAAGGAAGTGAACCATGCCTCTAAAAATCATTAGAGGGCAGTCATTGCTTTGGGCACATTGTGTGCTCAAATATTCACATACAGCTGATAGTGCACTGATAAAGATGAGTTAAATTCCCAAAAATGTTGCGAAATAATCTGGTGGTTAAGAACATTAGAAAACAACAGAGTTATTGGAAATGATAGTGTGGATATTTGCCTAGTAATCTGTACTGTACTGATCTGTACAAAATGTTTTTAGACAATTGATTATTCATTCTTATGGCAGTCATTTATTAAGTGTCTATGATGTGTCATTTGTTCATGAGAAACCTCAGGTGTGCTCTGCTTTATCCAAACTTTGTACATAAAAGTCTGAATTGACAGCACAGATATAGTGAGATCTATACAAAGAAAAATTGTTGAGTTCTTAACACAAGAAATTTTGAAATGTTTTCACTTACAAATATTAAAACTGTACACATCTGGGGGGACTGTAGACCCCAAGCATAAGAGGCAAAATGCATGGGCTTTGGAGTCAGAAATATCTACCTTCAAGTCTCCAAAATGAATTTAAGCCATACTTTGTCATCTGTAACTTTTGGTAGATAACAGTATCTACATCAAAGGATTGTGGTCAACTATACGTGATATAATACAGCTCAAGTTCATAGCACAATCAAGCACATCATAAGCTCTCAGTATCTGTATATTATAATTACTATGTAACATAAGATTATTGTCATATCATTTAATGAATTACTTCTCAATGGTTGAAATGTGTATGCATATTTCAAATATGTTGTGTAAGAATAATCACACTTAGGAATAAGCTTGATAAAGAATATGCCAGCATCAAATATTTGAATTTTTATATTTTTATAATTCCTATCCCTTAAATGAAATCATTTTAATACTCATCTTCTTTTCTGAGAAAATTTTTTTATTTAAATCACTTACTAAGCACCCACAATGTGTTTCAGGACCTACAGATCCCGTGTGAGACACAATCTCTTCTCTCACAGAGTTTACCTGCATAGGGAATATAGTCAATAATATTGTAATGACTATATATGGTACCAGCCAGGTGGGGACTAGAATTATCAAGGGGGATCACTTCATAAATTATGTAATTGCCTGTCACTATGCTGTGCATCTGACACTAATGTCAAATAATATCGAATATCAAACTATATTAATCAATTTGAAAAAAAGATGTACTTGAAAGAGTAATTGTTTGAAATGAAGATTATTTGTGTTGCTAAACTTCGTGCCAGAAAGAAGGCGAGTTCATTCACTCCATTCTTTATGTCTCACTCATCGGTCAGTGGTTTTAGTGAGGTAACAATACTTAGCCATATTCTTGATCATTCGGGTGTGGTTGAGTCTTTCACTTGAGTGAGCAGAAGGCAAAGCTGAAATGTCATCATAATGAGATAGTTTAGAAAGTCCATAATCATTACCAGTGTTTTTGTTAATATCATTTAAGCATCTACTGAGGGCTTGGCTCTTCGATAGGTGTTCTCACATTTAATCCACACAGTAAGAATGTATGATTTCCTTCATTTCACCTCTGTAGTCAATGAAGCTTTAAAATGTTTGGCAAGTTGCCCAAAGCAAAGAGAGCAAAGCTCAGATTTAAACCAGAGTGTCCAGTTTTTTGATACTACTTTTTAGCTCAACTCAAGAATATATAGTGCTATAAAGTGTAAATGTTTTCTCTCTGAGGTATCTCCCCTGTTATCCTTTCTTCAAGAAGTAGAGATGTAATGATTAATATGTGACCCTTGAACTACATTTCCCTCACTTCCACTTCTGGAAAACATTGCTGGTTGATGACAGCACTCTTTTCTGAGAAACTGTACTTAGCTTCAGAACCCTTTTCCAAAGAAGTCAGTCTCAACCAATGGACCATAATTAACCCTAAAAATCTATTTGACATCTCTCTCACAGCACCTTGTTGATAACTCTGTTACTAGCATGTATTATACCCTGTTCCAATTATTTGCCCTTTTTTGTGAGAGATTCACAAAAGTTGTGAGAATTCAGGGACAGGATCATTCAACTCCCTGAACCCAGCCCCCTGTATGCAGTTTACCATACAATATGGTGGGCACCAGTAAGAGTTTTGTTGGATTGAATTTAGGTAAATATGTTTAGTTTAAACCTATTTGGTTTCCAAATGCTAAACATTCTTTTGGTTAATAATTACAATAGCTAGCATTTGTTAAGCATTTACTATATTAAGCAATTCATATATATTAGTTTGTTTAATGAAGACAATGATCCCATGAAATATAATATATTATCCCCATTTTATAAATGATGATACTGAAATTCAGAGAGCTTAAATGGCTTCAATGATTTCTCCAAGGTCTTAGGACTGAACCCAGATATTCTGAACCCCTAATCCACATTCTTAACCACTATACATACACACGACTTGTAAATTAACTGATGAGAAATGAATAAAGGTCCTGAAGCAGTCTCTCTTTCTTTTTCCAATTCCTTACCACCAGAACCATTTCAGGGTCTACACTGCTGGTCACTGTGGCAGGTGCGATGGAGTAGGAAGATGAATAGGCCTTGTTCTCTGACATCAGAGTACTCATCAGTCTAGTGAGGAGGCAGCTGCATAATGACAATGAGGCTGTCATTACAAGAAGCAGGTGGTGCCGCAGTTGAATAAGAAGAGACAGTCAACTTTGCCTAAGAGAATCTCGAGTGGTGGGAAAGAACCACCTAGGAGGGAAAAAAGGAAGGGCATACCACAGGAAGAATAAATTGTATATAATTGTGCTCCTGAGTCTACATCCAGGCATTCTGGGGACATGACTGTTGATTTCAAAGTCCTGATTATATACCTTGTATCCCTCTCAAAATGATTCGGGCCCTTCCAAACAGAGCCTCAAGAGGTCTGCACTGGAACTTCAGAGATCCAGGTGTTGAGCCTACCATTGTACATATGTACTTCCTGCACCAACACATGGAAATATTCTATTTAGTTATTATTTTAATGCAGTGATTGATCGTGGTTGTTGAAGGCGATCATGAGTTTCTGAGGATTTTAGTGTACCTTTTACATACCCTGAGAGTCCAACTTCTGAAATCAATAAATGCCTCATGAGCGTATTCTTTCAGAACTGAAACCTTCAAAAAGAGGCACATAACTTCCCCAATTTCCTATGAAAGACATTATTCAAGTGTCCAAAAGTGACAGATGGTCTAATAATCTATGAAAACGTGCTCCTTACACCCTGAGGTCAGCTCTGTTTTCCTTAAGAGTTTTCACTCACACAAGTACCATCTGGAGCCCACATCTTCTATCTTGAGCTTCAAATAAATCCTGATTTACCTCCAATATGTTTGCCAAGAATCTGCTGGTCAGAAAAATTACCAGTTTCTCCTTTTAGAGCTCTTTGCAATCTATGACACCTGGTAGGCACTTAATAAATGACTGTTCATTAGGATACCCTTTAGGATGTTATAAAAGATAACTGTTAGGAACTAAGAATGGGGAACTGCAGCTAAACCTTTTTGGGGGTTGTGTCTGTTGGGGGGAGTTTGGCAAGATTACACGATTTTTTTTTTTAGCTGGAGCATCCTAATCTGAATTAAAGCTGCATGCGCTCCATCAACATTCTGACTCAATACTGCTGACGTTGCTTTGCCAAACATCTTTTCAGCTCTCAGAATTGTTAAGTCTGGAGCACATTTTGATCTGATGATGTATGTGTACAGAAGAAGAATGGATGGATGCTTAAAGATGGACTTCAAATCCTGAAGGGATCATGTGCTCTGTGTTTCTTGAAAAGCCTGGGGATTGCTTTTGTTAGGTCTGCTCCATGGCATGCCTTTGGCATGTTTGTGGCTCACACCTTGCACAGGGGGAAACAGAGCCTTGGTGTTAATGCTTTCTCTCTGGAACAAAACCAAGGTGCATATAGGATTTCATTAATACTTCCAAGGTGTTACCCAAGTCCATTCCTGGCTCCAATGCACTCTAGAAAATGCCTTAACCATTTGAGCAAAGTCACTGAAAGAATCAAGGAATCTAACCCAGCTACATTTTTCTTTTTACCTTTTTATTGTATGTATTGGGGTGACATTGGTTAATAAAATTAGGTAGGTTTCAAGTGTACATTTCTATAATACATCATATGTATATTGTATTGCATGTTCACTACCCCAAAGTCAAGTCTTCTTCCATTACTATTTATTGCTTTATACCCTCTCCTACCTCCCTCTTCCCCTATTTCTCTTGCTAATCATCATACTACTGTCTTAGTTTTGTTTTCATTTTTTTACTAAGTCACTTCAACATTTACACCCAGCCTTCCAACCACCCTTCCCCAAAATAGCTGTAAGTCTGTTCTCTATATTTGAGAGCTTGTTCCTATTTTATTGTTAGTTTATTGTTTATTTTTCATTTTTCATTTATTTATTTATTTATTTATTTATTTATTTTCTTGATTATGCCATTACAGTTGTTCTAACTCCCCCCTTCATTCCCCTCCACCCACCATTCTCCCCTTTTAGTTTATGTCCACGTGTCTCAAGTTCTTTAGATTCTATATTTCCTCTACTATTCTTGCTCTCCCCCTGTCTATTTTCTACCTACTGTCTATGCTACTTATTTTCTGTACCTTCTCCCCCCTTCTCCTCCTCCCACTCCCCTGTTGCTAACCCTCCATGTGATCTTCATTTCTATGGTTCTGCTCCTGATCTAGCTGTCCTCTTGGTTTGCTTTTGTTTTAGGTGTGGTTGTTAATAACTGTGAGTTTGCTGTCCTTTCACTGGTCATATTTTTTATCTTCTTTTTCTTAGATAAGTCCCTTTAACATTTCATATAATAAGGGCTTAGTGATGATGAACTCCTTGAATTTGATCTTATCTGAGAAGCACTTTATCTGTCCTTCCATTCTAAATGAAAGTTTTGCTGGATAGAGCAAACTTGGTTGTAGGTCTTTGGATTTCGTGACTTGGGATACTTCTTTCCAGCCTCTTCTTGCCTGTAAAGTCTCTTTTGAGAAATCAGCTGGCAGTGTGATGGGAACTCCTTTGTAAGTGACTGTCCCCTTATCTCTTGCTGCTTCTAGGATTCTCTCCTTCATTTTAATCTTGGCTAATGTAATTATGATGTGCCTTGGTGTGTTCTTTCTTGGGTCCAACTTCTTTGGGACTCTCTGAGCTTCCTGGATTTCCTGAAAATCTATTTCCTTTGCCAGATTGGGGGAGTTCTCCTTTATTATTTGTTCAAATATGTTTTCCACTCATGGCTGTTTCTTCCCCCTTCTGGTACCCCTATAATCCAGATGTTGGAACGTTTAAAGATGTCCTGAAGGTTCCTAAGCCTCTCCTCATTTTTTTGAATTCTTGTTTCTTCATTATTTTTCTATCTGGTTATTTTTTTCTTCCTTCTGGTCCACTCCCTTGATTTCAGTCCTAGTTTTCTTCCCATCACTATTGGTTTCCTGTGCATTTCCCTTCATTTCATTTAGTTTAGCCTTCATTTGTTCCTCTAATTTGTGACTTAAATCAACCAGTTCTGTGAACATCCTGATCACCATTGTTTTGAACTGTGCATCTGATAGATAGGTTGGCTATTTCTTGGTCGCTTAGAGTTATTGGCTCTGGGGCTCTGAGTTCTACTTGAGCCATATTTTGGTCTGTTCACACCTGTTACGTATGAGGAGCGGAGCCCTAGGTGTTCACCAGGGCGGGGCCACTCAGTCTCTGGGTTGTGATGCTGTATGTGGGGGTGGGGTCCAAGAGGGGCAATGGTGGTTCCCTCTGCTGCTTCCCACTGCTGGGTCCTGCACGGTCTGTCTCACTGCCCACTCCTTGGCTGGTTTATCTGCGTGCAAATGCGAGAGCACGGTCAACCTGCCGCCTTGTGCCCTCACTGGGTCTGCCTATTGCTATCCCACACCTGGGTTCCACCCACAGCTGCCTGTGCACCTGAGTTGGGAGATCTTTCCTGCCTGACCCCGCTCCGCTGCTGGCTCTGCCCCTCTTACCTGTCTGGCTGAACAGTTCATTGTCGGACTTCCGTATAGTTCAATTTTCTGTGTTTTGGCTGCGTTTTTGTTACTGAAACTTTGTTGACTTTAAACTTGGTTGTGAGAGGAGGCACAGTGTTTCCACCTATGCCTCCATCTTGGCAGAAGTCCTATTGTTAGTTTATTTTGTTCATTAGATTCCACATAACTCATTCGGTACTTACCGCTCTCTGGCTGGCTTATGGTACTTGTCTCTCTTTGACTGGTTTATTTCACTTAGCATAATGTGCTCTGGGTACATCCATGCTGTTACAAATGCTAAGATTTCCTTCTTTGTAATGGCCAACTAGTATTCCATTGTGTAAATGAACCACAGCTTGTTTACATAATTATCTAGTGATGGACACTTGGGCTGCTTTTAAATCTTAGCTACTCAAAATAATGCTGCAATAAATATAAGAATGCGTATGTTCTTTCAAATTAATATTTTGGATTTCTTCAAATATATTCCCAGAAGTGGGATAGCTGAGTCATAAGGCAGTTCCATTATTAATTTTCTTTTTTAGAGAGAGGAAATGAGAAACATTTATTTGTTTTTCCACTTATTTATGCATATTTATGCATTTATTACTTGATTCCTATATGTGTCCTGACCAGGGATCAAACCCACAACTTTGATGTATTGGCATGATGTTCTAACCACTGAGCCACCCAGCAAAGGCTCTATTTTTAATTTTTTGAGGTAATTCCATACCACTTTCTGCAGTAGCTGCACCAGTCTGCATTCCCACCAACAGTGGCCAAGGCTTCCCTTTTCTCTACATCCTCACCAACAGTATTGTTTGTTGATTTATTGATGATAGTCATTCTGACAGATGTGAGGTGATATCTCATTGTGGTTTTAATGTACATTTTTCTGATGATTAGTGAAGTTGAACATCTTTTCATATGTCTATTGGTCCTCTTCAGAGAAGTGTCTGGTCAGGTCCTTTACTCATTTTTAATTAGATTGTTGTCTTATTAGTGTTGAGTTTTATAAGTTCTTTATAAATGTTGGATATTAGCCCCTTATTAGATGTATCATTCACAAATATGTTTTCCCATTCAGGGGGTTCCCTTTTTATTTTGTTGATAGTTTCCTTTGCTGTGCAAAGCTTTTTAGTTTGATGTAGTCCCATTTGTTTAACTTTTCTTTTGTTTCCCTTGCCCAAGACAATATATCAGAAAAAATATTGCTAAGACAAATGTCTGAGATTTTACTGCCTATGTTTTCTTCTAGGATGTTTATTGTTTCAAGTCCAACATGTAATTCTTTAATCCATTTTAAGTTTATTCTTGTGTATGGTGTAAGATGGTAGTTTAGTTTCATTTTTTTTGCATGTACTTGTCCAATTTTCCCTACACCATGTATGGAATAGAGTATCTTTACTCCACTGTATGGTTTTGTCACACTGTCAATTTACTATATTAATATTAATAGACTATAAAAGGGTTGGTTTTTTTCTGGGCTCTCTATTCTGTTCCTTGTTGATTTTCTCTCTGGGAGATCTATCCACTGGTAGCATTGGGGTATAAAAATCCCCTACTATGACTGTATTTCTGTCAGTCTCTCCCTTTATGTCCATCAAGATTTGTCCATCAAGATTTGTATATTTAAGTGCTCCTATGTTGGGTGCATAAATGGTTACTAGGGTTATATCCTTTTGTTGATTGTTCCCTTTATCCTTATGTAATGTCCTTCTTTGTCACTTAGTATAACCTTGGTTTTAAAGTCTATTTTGTCAGATATAAGTATTGCTACCCCAGCTTTTTATATTGTTTCCATTTGCATGAAATATCTTTTTTCCATCTCTTCACTTTTAGTCTGTGTGTATCTTTTATTCTAAAGTGGGTCTCTTGGAGGGAACATATGTGAGTTTGGGTTTTGTTTTCTTTGGTTCATAGTCTGGTGCTCAGTCCACTGAGCCACACCAGCCAGGGCAGGTTTTCTTTTTTTATCCACTCAGCTACACTATGTCTTCTGATTGAGCATTTAAGCCATTTATATTTAACAGGATTATTGATAAGTATGTATTTATCTGTATTCACCTGTTTTTGTCTTCTCCTCCTCCTCCTTCTTTTTCTTCTTCTCAAAGAAGTCCATGTAACATTTCTTGTAATACTGGTAACAAACTCCTTTAGCACTTTCTTGCCTGGGAAACTCTGCTTTTCTCCTACGAGTTTAAATATAGCCTTGCTGGATAAAGTAGTCTTGTTTGTAGGCCTTTGTTTTTTATCACTTTAAATATTTCATGCTAACCCCTCCTGCCTGAAGTGTTTCTGTTGGGAAATCAGCTGAGTCTCATGGGGAGCTTCCTTATAGGTAACTAACTGTCTTTTTCTTGTTCCTTTAAGACTCTCTCTTTGTCTTTAACACTTGCCATTTTAATTATGATATGTCTTTGTGTGAGCCTCTGGTTTTATCTTTTTTAGGACTCTCTACCCTTCCTGGACTTGTGTGTTTTTTTTTTCTTTTTCCTGGTTAGGGAAGTTATCAGTCATTATTTTTTTTCAAATAGGTTCTCAATCCCTTGCTTTCTGTCTTCTCCTTCTGGTACCCCTATGATGCAGATAGTATTATACTTCATGTTGTGCTAAAGCTCCCTTAAACTCTCCTCACTTTTTGTATTTTTTTCTGTTCTGATTGGGTGTTTTTTTCCTACCTTGTATTCCAAATCACTGATTTGATTCTGTGCTTCATTCAACCTACTGTTTCTTTCTTCCAATGTATTCTTCATTTCTGATTGGTTACGTTTTCTGGTTTCAATATATTTTTTCATGCTGTGGAATGTTCTTATAACCATTGCTTTGAACTCTAGATAGAATAAATGTCTTGCTTCCATTTTATTTAGTCTTTTTCTGGAGATTTCTTCTGTTAATTTGCGGCATGTTTCTTTGTCTTCTCTTTTTTTGTGTTTGTTTCTATGTATTAGATAGATATGCTATGACCCTCAGTCTTTGTGAGGTGGCCTTATGTATTAGGTATCCTGTGGGGTCCAGTGGTGCAGTCTCCTTGATCACCTGGGCTGAGTTCTCTGGGAATGCCTCTTGTGTGTGTTATGTAGGCCCTCCTGTTGTAACTGAGTCTCAATTGTTAGTGGCCCCTTTGTACATGGGATTGATCCTCCAGCTGACTGACTATGAGGCTCAACCCTGAGAACATTATGCAAGCTATAGTGCAGGTACTGACCACCTGAAGCATAATTCACCTCAGCAGAGTCTGGAACCTCTCAAAATCTCCCTTTGGATAATGCCACTTCTGAAGCTTATTGGATCCTGCTCTGATGTTATTTGAAGCTGGCCACAGGGTGTATTGGTTCTGGGCCTTTTGAGAGGGACTCTGGTGCAGACTAGTGTCAGATGCTGCCTGTGACAGGCCCTAGGCAACGTATTTGTATCTCCAAATGATCCCCAGTTTGTGGTTGCTTCTACTGGGCCTGGGTGCACATGAGAAGGTCCAATATGTGCACCAAGGCTGGCTTTTACCAGCATCTAGCCCAGAAGCAAGTCAGCAAAAGTCCCAAGGCACCCTGAGATCTACCTCTACCTGCCTCAGCCTGCCAGCTGCCTTTTAAGCTCAGTCACTGAAAGAGCCTCTGGAAGTATTTAAGTTGCCTGAAGTAGATTCTCAGTGAGTCACCAGACTGGGGCGAGTAGTGTTCTCCAGATTGATAAGGATCAAACTCAATGCCGGTCCTCGGTCTGAGACTACTTAGGAATTGTCACTGGGTATACTAAGTCTAGATGGCTACCTACTAGGTGTTTGCACACCTTTGTGTTGGGGCAGGGTCTCAGGGAATTGCCGGGGTGAGGTCAGCAAAGTTTACCAAGTCTAAACAGACCAAGATTTGACCATGCAAAGGGAGGGCTCTGCTCTGGTCAGGTGTGCAAGGGCAAAATGGTCCCTGTCTTAGAGCCACGCACTCAGTCTATTCCAGATTCTTCCAGGAGAATACAGAGCCTATTAGGGTGTGGCCACCAGGAGTCAGGAGGATGGAGTTAGTGGATCTCCCATGAGGGGGAGGTGACAGTAAGCTTCTGGGAAGGTTGAAGGTTTGATCCCCAGCCCAGAGTCATATATCTCAGTTTGTCCTGTATTTTTCCCTCACCTTGGTAGGGCAGAGCCACTAGAAGTCAGGCAGGTGGGGCTGCCAGAGCCTAGAAATTACTTCTAACAGACGTCCCATGAGGGCAAAGTACCAGTCAGGTCAAGGGAAAGTGGGGAGAATGACTCCTACCCCAAAGACAGTCAATGACAACTCATTCAATGACATCCCCTGAGTCTGCCCAGCCCTCTACACCCTGGCCAAGGCAGCTGACTCCTTGGCATGGCATAAGCTCCACAGGATGGGGCGAGAGGGAATCCAGAGAGTGGTACTATTGCATTCCCCCAGGTTGATGCCATATGGAGTTGCATGCTCCACCCAGAGAAGATGCTTTCTGCAGATGACTTAGCACAGGAATCTTAGCACAGCTATTCCTTTAGCTCTCCCACCAGAGCCACAAACCCCAGACTCTCTGTAAGTGATTCTAGTTCGCTCTGCCTTCCCTCTTCTGGAGCTCAGGGTGAGAGCTGTGAATGAAATTTTGTTCATTGGCCCTTTAAGAGGGTGTCCATGTCTCTGGTGGTTTCCCTGGTAGACAGAACCCCTGCTACTTTTCATCATCACATATTATGTAGGCACCTCTTCCCAGCTCTGGTGCTCTGGGCTGGGGAGGCTGGCTTGAAGTTGAGACCCTACACTTCTCAAGGGAAACCTATTGCAGCTGAGGTATTTCTCTGTAACCTCAGCAGCTGCCTGTGGGAGCAGGGCTTGCCCTTTTTGTGTCTCTGCCCTTCCTACTAGTCTCAATGTTGTTTTTGTAAATCCTTGGTTATAAGACTTCTCTTCAGCTATTTTTTAGTGGTTTATTCAGGGTGATTGTTGTATAATTTAGTTGTGATTCCAGTTTGGGTCCTGGAAGGAGGTGAATGGACCTTGGATTCAAGAGCTACATTTTTTTTTTTTTTTTTGCCAGCCATTTGACCCACAGGTGCTCTGAGTACAGGTTCGCTTGACAGGACTGAAAATGGACCACTCCTGTACATTTGCACTGACATTACCCTGAGAGCAGGAAAGCAACCTTTTCCTCTCTAAAGTGGACCTGGATACAGTATCAACTAGTTTTCTCTCTTTTTTGAGTGTCATTAATAACAGCTTAAGTCAATTCCTGGTATGAGGTGGACCCTTTTAAAAAAAATTTTGTAATAGGGAAATGAATAATGCCTTAGTTTTTGGCCAAAAAGAAAATTTGGAACTTTACCAGGTTTTTGTATCTTTGGGAAAAATAATTATAAATGTTTTAATATCAATTTATTTAGAAAATAACCCATAATCCCATTACTAAATAATGTTTTTATCATCTAATTGTAAAAAAATGAGTTTTTTTATAAAGAAATATTTAAAAATAAAAGTGGGGTAGTAGTGTATAGAATTTTTTAGAATACATTTCTTACTAAAAACCTTGTGATCTTTTACCTATATACTTAATTTCTATATATTTTCAAAAACAGAATCCTCTTTGAGAAACATTATATAGAATCAAAGTAGGAAATATATTACGGCAGTAAGTAGAGGTGGCTTCATTAAGGGAGACTGAAGTTTGAAACCGGGTTCTCCCAGTAACCAACTGCATTAGCATAAATACATAAATAATTAATATTGTTACATTTACTGAGCAGCTGCTATGTAGCAGGCACTTTGCTAAGGGCTTCACCTGTATTAATTTTAATTAATCCTAGAACACCATCAGCTTGTGCTATAATTATTCCTATTTTGCAAATGAGGATACAAAAGCTAAGGGATGTTTACTACGTAAGCTCACATAGCAAATACATGAACTTTATCTGGCCTGTATCCACTTGACCATTTTGAGTTTCCACCCATCTCCTCCAGCTATTGGAGATCTGGTTCGCCTGTCAATTGCCCTAATGCCTAGCTAGTTCCTGCTCCCAGTATTGGCACCCCCTCCAACGTTTCTCCTTCCTCTTCATCCTTCCCATCTCCCCCTAAATGCAAGTTGCTTCAGGAAGTGTTCCTTGTACCCCATTATATGTCTCTTGGCAACTTATATTTTCATTTAGAGTTTTTACAGGGCTTAATTCTTTTTGTAAATATGAGTTCAGTATTCATCTCCCCTGCAAGACCGAGGCTCCAGCATGCTGTCACATCTGTATCCCACCCCACAGTGTGAATAATTGACTCATTAGTGACATGTCATTCTCAATTCTTTAACCATCAATAGAGTCAGTTCCCATCAGCTCATTTATAATCATGTGGCTTTCAGCATGACAAAGAGGAAGGACGAGAGATCAATGAAACTGCTCGGTTAAACTGTAGAACTTTGGGTGAGTAACCTTGGGAAGTATGGGGTTTTGAAAGCCTCATCTAATTTATGTTCCTTTTAGAACAGAAGCTTGAACAATTTTGCCAACAGAATGTATGGTTGGCTATGGAAGGGTGGGGGCTATTGCATTTATACCACTTCTTCAGCAACATAAAGCTTTCAGCCCACAGAACTGTCAGCAAACAAAAATGCCAGGTCTCAGCCACAGAGCTTCTCCTACCATGGGAAGTCAGGTTGGAAGAGTGGGCTAAGTGATTCCTAAACCAAGTATAGCTTGAAAAGTCACAATATACACTAGCACATGAGGGAAGCTAAGAGGTCTTGCAGGGGGGAAAAATCTCTCTATTTTGCTGAGTTCCTAAGTTTATGTGTCCATGTTTAGCTATAGAATGCTGTTTTGGATCAGATTTTGCCAGAAGCAGATCTTGAGATAAGGATTTAACTACAAGCACTTTAACTTGTGAGGTGAGTTTATAGAAAGAACCGGGAGGGGAAATGGTAAGTGAGATTGAAAAGGAAAGGAAGCCAGTCCAGGGGGCATTAATGAGCAGAGTTACCTCTGTGGGCAACTGGTCCGACAGTGCTGTGGACCAGGGAAGAATAGGCTATAGAAGTGGGCCATCTCAAAAGTAAGGAAGCTGGGTATTTATCCACCAGCTATCATGAGTCATAAATTGAGGGCTGCTTCTGGGTCACTAGCCCCCTAGCACTTCCAGTCTGCCCTAGATGCCATCCAGACAATGAGCTCAGGCAAAGCACACAAGTGCTTGGGAGAGAGCAGTCCTATGGCCGTGCTCCCAGTGGCAAATGCTAAGGGAAGGTAGATGGGAATTACAATATTTTCTACCTGGGTGTCCCACTCTGCCTTTTTATTTTTCATACAGAACACCCATTAACACCTGGTAGAAATGAAGTGTAGCCCTTGAGAAACAAAATTTGGTAAACAGAACACCCAAGACATTCAAGCAGTTCGATGAATTCCAAGAAGCTATCACTGAGCTGGATGCACAGAGCCCATGCTATACTATAGCTGGTTAAACTTCAAGGGAATTACTGTAAATGCCACCAAATACTAAACATATAAATCTCAAAGCTCAACAGAAATAGTCTTGAAAAATCATAACTTATGGGATGCTACATCAAAGAGCCTTCTAAGTGCACAAACTTAGAATCAGGTACTAACTTGGCTTGTCTATGAAAAAGAAAAGTTATCTTTCCTGCAACCCAGGGAACAGAGGATGGCACGCTCACTGTTCTGTGGATGTAATGATAGGCTACACCACGGTAGGCTAGAGGCTGTCATATAGAGACACAAACATAGACAAAGACAGAGAGAGTCAAGGACTCCACTCTTACGTAACTTACATTTTAGCCAAGTCAGACAATATAATACTAACAAACCAACAAAGGAAATAATTGTAGATAGTGGTAAGGGTAATGAAGACATTAAAGAAGAATGAGAGAGAACAGTGGGAGAGAATTACTTCAGCTTGTTGAGGAGGCAAAATGTGAACTGACACCTCTTTGATTCATTGAAACAGAAAGGAGGTCGTTGCAAGAGGAAATAGTACGTGCAAAGGCCCTGAAATGGGAACAGCACTGGAGTACTTGAGCACTAGAAAGAGGGCTTGGAGTATCCTGGGGACTGAAGTGTGGACTAGAGAACGATGACCAGGAAGGCTATAGCAACAACTTGTTGAGTGAAAATTTGGTATATTTCCCCATCTATTTCCTTGTTCTTAAGGAAGTAGTCTCGAAAAGCATCAAGGAACATTAACTGAGTACCAAGTGATGATCTCATGTTTTAGATTTCTGAGAAAACTTTGAAAGAAACTCATTGAGTTCTGTCCCCAGGCAGACATCCTAATGGTCTCATCTGTTCTTCAGCATCTCCCACTAAGATCTAAAGTGGCCTCAGAAATTAAAACCAGCCCCTAAAAGCTAAATATCAACCTGTAGTGTCCCAGTCCCCCCAAAGCAGGAATATAAAGAAACAAGACACAGTGTCACTAAGGCCCACTTCTGGCTAGAAGGAAGTCTGCTGAGTGTACACCATCTATGAGCTCACTGGTTGTCTCAACCCAGCCACACCAGGCCTCCCCTGGTCCTCTTCTAGACTGCCATTCAGTGACTCTAGAGCACGGGTCCCATGGTGCAGCCACAAGGCTCAGCCAAGCCTGGCTCCTGAGGATGATATTAGAGGGACTGTCTCAGGAGTGCACTTAGTCTTGGATGGTAAAAGGCTGATTCTTCATTCTTAGGCAATACCATTGTCAGTAGAAGAGGAGGACATGGCTTTGGGGACAGGGATATCACAGTTGACAGCTCTGTCATCCAGCAGAGTACCATCTGGGAGCCTGGACAAGCCTCGACTTGGTTTTCAGGTGGTTATAGAGCACCTGACATAGGCTGAGAAGTGTGCTCCCACAGAAATGAGCAGCACCCAGACCTTCCCTCTAGGTGCTCTCTTGTGGGGGAAAAAAACATCAACCACTGCTGATAATACCAGGCAGAATGAGGTCAATGTCACAGGGACATTGAAACAGAAAACTTCAGGCGAACAGGGGGAAGAGAAATTAATAAGCTCACTGTCCTTCTCTGGTTTGATGACTGTTAATTGAACAGAAGGTGTCACACCTGTGAGTCAGGCTATTTCAGCCCCAGGAAGAGGTAACACTTTGTTGGGGAGTGGAACACTATTGTCAAGGGAAATAAAGTCAAGCAGGAAGACAGCTCATGGCAAGCTGGAACAATGGCCCATTATCCCTCAGGATAAGCGAAGCACTTGAGGACTGGGCTTTTTTTGAGAGTGTCCTCTCAAAAGAAATTTCTCTCTTCCCCATTCTCACTGCTTCTGCTGTTCTCTCCATCTCTGGATCCTTCTGTCAGGATCTCCCTTCCACACGCCCCTTCTCGACAGCCGCTTTGTGTGGGTGTGAAGATGAACACTTACACTCACTCCGGGCAGATTGCTTCACTTCCGTGTGCCTCAGTCTCATCATCTGTAATAGGTGGATATTAATAGTACCTACCTCATATGAATTTGTGAGGATTCAATGAGTGAATACATATAAACATGGTGGTGCTATTTCCATTGTTCGTCTGGAGTGATTACCTTTGTTCCCTCTAAGTGTAGCCGGGGTAGCAGGCTCTCAGAGACAAGCTGACTGTTTCCCATCATGCATGCTTAGAATCACTTAGACTCCTTTCCTCTCCTCACGACATGTTTAAAAATAACTTTTCAAACTTTTCGATCTTATAAAACAATATAGGTTCATGAAAAATTACTTAGAAAAAGAAGTCTAAAAGAAAGTGCTTGAAAAATCACTGATTAGAGGATGTAAACTTTTCATCTGCCTCCACCCCTCCTTTTGGGGAACCAGCTCTGGACTGCACAGTAATTTCACTCAATCTGTGTGGTCTGCATGGAGCTGACCCTATGGCAGGCCTGGCTGGTGGGGTAGGCCAACTCTGCCCGGTACTTCTGCTGGCACTGCTGAAAGATGCTCTTTTTGAGACATATGATTAACATGTTTGAAGCTCCTGGTGGTGAAGAATAGAAAAGAAAGCAGATTCTAGCTTTCTAGATGGAAAGAGAGAAGGTTGGGAAGTGAGACAACCCCAACGACAGTCTGAAGACCTGGGTCCAGTGGTCCCTGAAACTATAACCTCAACAAATGGGCCAAAAGTTACATGCTAATATGTTTCTTTTAATATCTTTATATGTTTTTTACTTAGACTAGTTGTAGCTGAGATTCTGTTACTTGTAAGTGAAATAATTTTGAACAAAAATCCAGAAATAACCCCATTTGTGTATATATCCTTCCAGTCTTTTTTCCTCTCATTATCTCTGTGGGTTTTGTTAATGAAAGAGGGTCTTAATCTATGAATTTCAGTACTTTTTTATACTATTACAAAATTTCCTGCCTGTAATTAGCATCTAAGTCTTTTTGAGAGCGGGTAGAGTAACTTCTGCTGCCCTGAACACCACCCGTCACCCTTCTGCTCCTGGGAAGGTATTTCAGAGGACAAGGGACTCTCCCGCAACATCCACGTGTGGCAGTTTCTTCCGTGCTCAGCTCTATATTGCTGGGCTGCAGACTATCAGCTGTGGTAGAGACTTTGGCTGTAGATCAGCTTGGAATCCTGCCTGGTCTTTCAAAATACTTTCCTTTTAAAGTCTCCAAACCCAGCATTTTCCATAAACATCTTACCACTTTTTTTAAAGAGGAAAGAAATCCAAGGATGAGCATACTGTATATAAATGATGGTCTAGAGACGTGCAGCATGGGCAATAGTTTCAGGAATCCACAAAGAGATACACAGAAGACATTTGACTGACAAATAACCATTTGAAGTGTAATTGGAAATTGAAAATGCTGTAATAACATGGTGGGAAGTATACCAGTGATTCTTAAAGAAAATCTGAGGTGAGGTGGCCTTTGCTATATATAAGTATGGTGAGATAACACAGCTACAGACACTGGCTAGCTTGTTTGTTCTGCTTATAGCTCAAAAATAACAGCAAAGTTTGTTTTGCTAATTTCTCCCCTGGATTCATGAATTATTTGTTTTTATTTTAAGATAACCTGAAAGAAAAATCCAATGCAGGGGGAATTTTTATAAGACAAAAAAATCAAGTTGTCTTTGAATGTGGATACCACACTTAATTTAATAAATTCCACTGTTAGGAGTATATCCTAAGAACCCTGAAACACCAATCCAAAAGAACCTATGCACCCCGATGTTCATAGCAGCACAATTCACGATAGCCAAGAGTTGGAAGCAACCTAGATGCCCATCAGTAAATGACTGGATCAAAAAGCTATGGTACATTTACACAATGGAATTCTATGCTGCAGAAAGGTAGAAGAAGTTCCTACCTTTTGCAACATTATGGATGGAACTGGAAAGCATTATGCTGAACGAAATAAGCCAGGCGGTGAAAGACAAATACCATATGATATCACCATTAACAGGAATCTAAACAACAAAACAAACAAGCAAGCAAAATATGACCAAAGACACTGAAATACGAAACAGGCTGAAAGGGACCAGAGGGGAGAGAGGAGAAAATCACAGGGGAAAAGGAGAAGGACTCACATGAACAAGTATAAAGGACACATGGACAATAACTAAGGTTGGGGGGCAGAAATGGGAGGGAGGTGAGGAGTACTGGGTGGGGGCAGGGCAGGGAATATAAGAAAACTGTACTCGAACAAGAATTAAATAAATAAATAAAAATTAAAAAAAAAACCAAAGCAGACCATGGTGGAAGCTATAATGGAGGAATGTGTTTAAAATGAGGAAAATGCCACAGGTCAGAAAATAAATATGGGCTTTGAAACCAAGGATGATGGTCATACCCACTGCTCTTCCTTTTTCTGCTGGGTGAGGCTGAGCAAGGTATATCACCTTCCAGGATTCTGCCTTCCCTCCTCTACCTAGTGCTGGCAATCATACCTGCTGTGCCTATCTCAGAGGCCATGAAGAAGACGGAGGAGGTAATGTGCCTTAAAGTATTTAGACTTTAAAAATACATATAAATAGTAAACTATAGCATTATTGTAATATTCAGATAATATTCTTTAAAATTTATTGAGTGCTCACACATCTAACAAACGGTGTGGCACTTGTAATTCCTAGCCACCCTTCCCACTCTGTACATCAGAGATCTCAGCTGCTTGAGGTGTAGAAGCAGATTTCATTTCAGATTTCATTAGAGTCAGGCAGTCAAAACAGAATCTCTTCCTGACTGGGTGGCTCAGCTGACTGGAGCATCGTCCCTTAACCAAAGGCCTGTTGCTTCAATTCCTGGCCACCACACATACCTAAATTGTGGGTTTAGTCCCCAATCAGGGTATGTGCAGGAGGCAACCAACCAACTTTCTTTCACATTGATGTTTCTTTCTTTCTCTCTCTCCCTTCCTCTCTCTCTCTGAATAAAAAAATCAGTAAGTACATACCCTCAGGTAGAATTTAAAAAAGAAAAAATACAGAATCTCAGCTCTGGCTGTTTGGCCTTAAGCAAGTTAGAAATCTCTCTAGTCTTGCATATATATTCTGTGCTATTGGGGTGAGGCTGCCTAAAACCTTTCTGGTAGGTGGCAGATCTGCATACCTTTGTTATAATAAGCAATAGTACTCAAATATTATTTCAGTTCAATAGAGAGATAGGTGAGTAAAGCAATGACAATAACATCATAACAGCCATCATTTTTGGAGCCCTTTCTCTGCTTTAGGTGCCACCCTAAAACCTTCACAAGATTTAGCTTCCAGCTAGAAAGGGTGGAGCTGAGCCTTCACCCCTACTGTTCTCATGACTCCACGCTATTTTATTACTCCACAGCTATTCTTACGACAAATACGTAATACACATGCTCCCATGCTCTTTCCCATTCCCGCTGCAGATATTGCTAGTTAGTCATGGTGGTCCTTGCCTTTGAGCCTGGAAGTGACTGAGGATTTTTCTACACAAATTACTCTGGACTGCCTCTACTGGTCAATAGCAGCTGACATTCACTGCTATAGCTATTAGCTACTTCTACCTCACCTCCTCCTGATGAACACCTTTATCTTAATGGCTACAGTAAAAACAATTAATCAACTCTGAATACTGTGGGATGAATGCTAGTTTAGGAAGACTATCTCGTAACTCCCAGAAATGGAATATATCTGAGATGTGATGGTTCAGAGGCCACAGCCCAACCACTACTTGTAGAGGGAGAGAGGATGCCGTGTCAAGAGCCTCAGGTGCTCTGTCATCAAGCCAGTTGAGGAACCAGCATTTCCAAAGTCTTGATGCTGTTGTGATGGTCTGTTGCTTCCCGCAAGAGGAAAGCTGCACTCTGCTCCATGACAACAGTGAGGCATAGAACCCTGCCTCTCTCTGAAGATTAGGGTTCTTTCTCAGACAGTGTACTCTACAAGTGGAATGACTGGTTTGATCCTGGCAGTGCCCTGGGATCATGATGGCACAGATGCAGTAGAGCAACAACAGGTCATTATCCTGGCTTCCCAGTCCGTAAACCAAACCCAGTCGTTTTTTTCTCTTTGTGCCCCCAGTTCCCCACCATTCCCCCTCCAGCCCATATATAACGATGCCTTTCTTCTTTTTCTTTCTTGGGAGAACGATTTTAGAGCTGCATAGGCACACACAAGGCATTGTTAGTGAAAGTTCAGGAGAGAATATGAACCCAATTATAAATGAATAGAATCAAAATTAGAGTAAGAAGGGAAAATAAGGGAATGTTATATTTTAAACATGACTATTTCTAAAATAATGGTATTTGTAGACCTCTTCAATAGGATATCCAAAACGTATTAAGCTCCAGTCTCTCCCCATCATTGTCAAATCCAGCATAGAACCAAATTATCAAGGTCAATACACATTGGAGAAGGCAAATGCTATTCAGAGTCCACAAATGCAGCAGGGATGTGACAAACTTGAGTATGAAAACTGAAGGACTTACACATGAGAAGAAAAGAAAACAAGTCAAGGTCTAGAACAGACAGCCAGTGTAAGAAGGAGGCAAGTTTGAAGGGAATTAGTGTCATGTGCCATTATAAAGATTATGAATTTGTAAACACAAACTTTGAAGATTGTATCTGAGCTCACTTCCTGCTAGCTGTGTGGTCTTAGGCAAGTCACTTACATTCTCTAAGTCTTAAGTTTCCCATCTATAAATGGGGATGTTAACAGCTCGTGTGTCATAGAATTCTGTGAGATAATTCATGTAAAGTGCTTAGCACAGAGTCTGGTACCTAAATAATCCAATAGGTGTGTGTCATCTCTCTTATCTAAATATGTCCATAATGTGTTACTAAGATATCTTTAAAGTTACATAATACTATTTATTAAATGATTCAATTTATATTAAACATTTTATACATATATATATATTCACATGTGAAAACATAAAAGAAAAGAAAAAGAAAACATAAAAGCTGTGAAAGATATGAACCAAAAACTGTTAATAAAGGCCAGAATGATTTTTTGTGCTTTATTTATTTCTGTATCATTTGGTATGTACCTATATAATGAGCATATATTATTTTCATAAAAATAAAGATAAGATTATAAGAAAGACAAATCATATGACTTCTGACCCTGAAACTTGGGATATAATGTGGTGTCTTAAAGGGCCAGGCTAGCCTATGTTCCCTGCCAAAGACATCTTAATGACAGGAAAGAAAGACTGCTTGGAAAAAAAGAATGAAAAGGAGGATGGAAGTACTCAGTGATGCAAAATAGGACAAAATGCGCAAGGTGAGAAATAGGCACACAACACCTAGTATTTTTTATGCCAAGAGTAGATGCCTCCCACTGTCCACTATTTTTACTGAATAGGTGCCTCGTGTTGTCTTTCATGAAGGTTATTTCTTTGTCCATGGTGGTGTCTGGACTCCATATCAGGTGCTTAAAGTTTGGAAAAATAGAAGTGCATCTTTAAGGAAAATTTTAGAGCTTATTTGCCAAGTGAAGATGGATTTATATGGCTGCCTTTTACTGAATTATTCTGAGCATTAGAAAATAATTTTGAAAAATACAAAGATGAGCCTGCTGATTGGATTGAGGATTTTGACACTAGCAATTAATTCAATAGATGATTTTAATAGAATAGAGAGCAGATAAATAATTTTTGCATTAATCTAGTTGCAATGAGCATTCAAAGTATGATTATTCAACCAACATTTGATGAATGAAAAGACTTTCTTGCTTTTCAAACTTTTGAAGAGGATGTTGACAATGTATGAAACACCTGAAAACTTCCCTATTGTATTTCAGCTTCTTCTCAGGTCGATGAAACCATGAGTACAGTGCTTTTAAGTAGCTGGGCTGGAGGACTGACTTTCCAGGTGGCTCATCTGCCTGGCTGCAAGATGGTGCTCACTGGGGCCGCAGTCCCCTCCCACGTGGGCCTTGCTGCTGATTTTGTGCATCCTCTAGCGTGGTGGCTGGATTTGGCCAAAGCAAGTTATCCAAGGGACTAAGGCAGGAACTTTAATACCTTATTTGACAGCTTCAATTCACACACTATCCTTGGACAGACTCAATGTGGAGGCAAATGTATGAAGAAGAAATAAGATGTCTTGCTATCTTGAAGTCTGGCTATCATAGGCACCAACACATTTTGATAGTTTTTATAGCACATTGGAAGCAATGTTGGATAAAAGTGACAGTCTTGGCAGAGTTTATCAAAGTTTGGGTTAAGGATCAGAAGTTTTGAATAATTACAAGGCTAGATTGTGAGGCAGGGCATGAACAATTTGTCCTCTAAAGTACATCTAGGCTCTAGTTTGAACCCATTTCCTATTTATTTCTAAGCTTGAGACTGCCTGGAATTAAAGGGAACATCAGTGAATGATTGACTCCTTCAACAAAATATTTACAGAGTACCTACTGTGTATGAGACACAGCACTAATTCCTATAACTACCCCTATCTAACAGTGCCTGTCCCAAAGAAAACTATAAATATTTTGAATTATAATTCTTTTCCCCAGAAAAATCCTAGAATGCCATGAAAACTAAAATAAGCCAGGTTGTGTCAGGGAAGTAATATAGAACTAAAAATGGTGAGTAGGAGATATCCAGAGCTATGGGAGTGAGGAGGAAGTTGTAGGTGGAGGAAACAGTATGTGCGAAGGCCATGAGGTACAAACAAGATAGTGTACTTTGAATCCTGAACCACCTACCCTATTTTTAGGAAGTTACTGATAACTATAATTCACTTGACTGGAAAGCTTGCTTATTGGGAGAAAAGTCTTCATCATATAATACCAAATTATTTCTTCTTTTAGTTCTGGACAAAGACATGCAAGTTTTTCCCCAGATACCTAAAGAAAGCATCAAGACAAAGTTGTGTAGCTCACCTGAGGATAAGAAAACTTCTCTTACATCTCATAGAATAGAAAAAAAATACCTGAATTAGAACAGAAAATATAACTGAGAGTTTTATTGCTGAAAGCTGTGGTTGCTTTCAATGCCTGAAATTAAACTGAGCAGTTCAAGTACTATTTTAAAGTGGTGCTTAAATCTGATGACCATTGACATCATAGCCATCATTTTACACAGGTAAATCATTACAAGATGATACTCAGCTATTTGTATGCATGATCAAATATTTCATGCTGTGAAATAACCCCAGATATAAAAATCATAAATGACCAAAAGTGAAACCATGTAATGGTCCCTTTAAAATAAAACTGGCAGTGTTTAACTAAAAATTACCATCCCAGAAATGACATTCTGTGTTCTGCAGCAAAGTGTATGTGTGTGTATGTGTGTGTGTGTGTGTGTGTGTTCCCCTCCCATTCCATTACAACCATGAGTCACCATTCCCTACAAAGCTAGACATGTAGATTCACCTCTTGTGCCAGAAAGGTAAGATTCTTGTTGGCTTGGATTTAAAATGGGAAGGGTAAAAATGTTTAATTTGCAGATTTAATTAAACATGAAAGCTTCCAGAGAAGAAAACATGTACCTTAACCCCCATCTCCCACTTTTTGAAATGTCTTTTCTGATCTTCACTCCAAAGATGCTACATACATTAGAAAACTAATTTTTTAATAATCTGTGTGAAGCATCAGTGCACCCCAAATCAGAAAAACTGTATAATGAGGAGTGATACAGAAAAAAAACTCCTAAATTTTTATCTCACTAGACCACACCTCTGAAGGAAACTTACTTAAACTTACTTTTATAAAGGCTGTCTCTTGTGCCCACCTGTCTTTGGCCTCCATGAGGCAGAGGGAAGGTGAGGTAGTGGAAACACAAGCTCAGAGTTTTCCTAAGAATATGATAATTATGTACAATGTACTCCAGGCCTGAATTACAGCCTAAGACAACCCCTCTCCCCAGCCCTTTTCTCTCAAACCAGGTCTTTGCAGCCAAGAAACCTGACTCTTATTTTCACAATGCTCCAAGTATGCAGAGCAAAAAGCAGCTCTTTTGGCCCCTCTAGTTTAGACAAGACCCTTCCATCTGAGCTGAAAAGTTAGAATTTCACCTATTTGTCTTTGTGAAACTGAGTAGTGAGAAGAAAAACAAGACGGTAAACTCATACTACACCTTTCCAAAAGTAAAGGAAAGAATGAATAATGAATGTAAGCACATACGTTTAAAAATATCTTTATGAAGCAAATATAGATATGTATTTCCAGACATCCACTGACTTCTCTGGGCATAAAGGGACTGTTTTATTCAAATGCATCTTTAGTATCTGCATATTCTAGTCTAATTATGTTTCAAGTCCTGAAGCCCACTTTTGTCAATTTTAATGAAATGTGTCCAAATATGACTGCATGACTAAGGGCATTGGAGGGGGTGGTAGGATGGCAGTAAGCTGACAGCTGTCATAAAGCTGAAAAAGGGGGTGGGAATGAAGGGGAAGCACTTTTTTTTGGAGGAACCAATGAGTCTTTTTTCTAAGAACAAGTGAGGCATTTTGACTGTAAGTGGGAGTTTTCAGTTTCTCTAAGGGGATTTCTCAGGCATGTTGTTCAACAGAAAATACCATCTAAATGAGATTGTTTGACTAGTAGACCAGAACTGCTTTTAACTCTATGTTCTGCACTATTAGTACTCAAGAAATATGCAGCAGTATTCCAACAGTGATGACTCTAGTACATTCATTATTCCAGTGTCTCCATATTCAAGGTTGCTATTTTGAACATAGGTAGCCATGATGGCCAAAGGCAACACTTTAAAAGGGACATTTGTGTTTCAATCTGCATATATATTTCCTTTATACCACCTGTAAAAAGACATCTGTTATCTTTTTATTTTTCTATTCAAGTTCTCTAATATCTTGGAGCTTCATTACCAGCTTATGCATCACAACTTTTACAGACATTTTTAATTATTTCTCAAATTCGATCCCCATAAAGAAGACAATGATATCCAGAAAGACACTATGACTTTGTCATTCTCTCCACTCAGCAGACTTCCTTTTATCAAAAGAGATTAAAGGAAGAAATAACTCTAACTTGAGAAATCTTCCTCAAGTTTTTGGTTCTGAATGGGGATTACCAATCAGTCTAACTCACCAACATATTTACATGATTAGCATGTGACCCAGCTTACCAATCATCATTCTGACCTGTGATTGGCCCCCAGAATCCCCACATGATCAACTTAAGCCAATGAGGGTCCTGTTTGGAGTTGATATTCAGACACCCCTGTGACTCTGGTGAAGAAATTGGGAAGGACCGAGCCTGGAAGCTGCTGCCATAGAACTTGCCTCTGTCCATGGGAGCAACTCGATTGAGGAACTGGAACCAACACTTAGAAAGAGCTAGAACCAAGATAAGGAGATGATTAAAAAATAGACCAATGAGGTCTAATGGAAATACAACTTGAGCCACATAATTTTAAAATCTTCTAGTAGCCACATTCAAAATTTTAAAAAAAATGTTTATTGATTTTAGAAAAAGAAGAAGTGGGAGAGAGAGAGAAACATTGATGTGAGAAACAAAGTGGTTGCTTCCCATACATTTCCCAACTGCAGTTCAAACCTGCAACCTAGGCATGTACCCTGAATGGGAATCGAACCCCAGCCTTTTGGTATATGGGACATACTCCAACTAACTGAGCCACACCAGTCAGGGCTAGTAGCCACATTTTCAAAACTAAAAAGAAACAATTGAAATTAATCTGAATATTCCATTTTACATTATTCAATGCATTAAACCTTATAATTTCACCATATAATTAAAATTAATAAGGTTATTTTAACATTGTTTTATTTCTCTTTCTGCTAAGTGTTCCAATCCAGTATGTATTCTATACTTATAATATATTTTAGTTTGTACTAGACACAATTCAAGTGCAACCACCAGCAACCACATGCAGCTGGTGGCTGCTATATTGGACAATGCAATCATAGTCCCTGATTTGGATTTTCATTCTATACCCTTGGGAAACTATTTGACTTCTTCGAGCCTCAGTTTCTTCATCTGTATTGTGGGGCTTATAATAATTATCTCTTCACCATAGAGTGCATAAAAACATAGATAAGTGGATTGGATGAAGTTCCTGACCACACTGAGCTGTGTACTAGTGGGGAGCATGGACAATTTACTGTGATCAATATAGGTAAGCAGAATAATGTCAGATAGTGCTAAATCTAATAGGCTATTGAGATGGCAAGTGACTATGCTGGGGATAGAGAGAAAGGGGCTGCTTAGAGAGGGTTTTCAAGGTGGGCCTCTCTAAGAAAGTGATCAGTTGCATTGAGTTCTACTCTCTACAGTGTAAAAGAGCCAGTTACATCATCATGAAAGGTAGGAGGCCAGGATCCATTACGTTCCAGCAAACACCAAAATTTTCCTCCAGAAAGAAAACACAAGTAAGCATCATGGCAAAGACTCCTGTACCAATATGCGCCTGTAACCCATATGCCAGCAGCCAGTACCAAGTTCTTTTCTAAGTTTCAATGTGATGAAATGCTGCTGACAGCTGTTTGGGGTCCTATATGCTTTTCTCAGGCAGCCTCTGCATCTGTTCACCTGCCTGAAGAGAGACAACAAACACTTTTGACAGAAGGCGATAAGGGCCTTGGTGGCATGAAAAGAAATCAGAGCAAGATCATTCCAGGCAACTGTGGGGTGTCACAGGTTGGTACAGGTGCCTGGGGCAACCCCAACAGATCTTCTCCAAGAACTTAGGATGGTCTTGAGCTTGTGAGGTCTTGCAGAGACACACTCTCTGGGCAGTGCACCTCACTCAGCTCCTACTGCTGCCAAATGCCAAATTGTCCTGGCTCAGGGCTGGGCCCGTGCCGGCTGTCTCGTTTTTATTCTCTCTGCCTGTTTCTCTTTGAAAGCAAATTGTCTCCCAGGCTGTTTATGACATGTCTCAGGCAGCTGGCCTGGCAGCCTGCAGAGTGGTTTCGGGTTTGCCATGCAGGTAAGAGAGCTTGAGAGGATTAGTGGCTTCTCACATCAAGCAGTTCAGAAAACAGTTCATGCCAAACCTTTACTTGGTGCATTATACACATTAACAACCCTGAGAGAGGCGGTACTACCCACATTTTGCAGTAGAGGAAACTGAGGCTCAAAAAGTGTAAGTCATTTCCTCAAAGCCACTCAGCAATCAAATGGTGACTCTAAACTTTGATATCTCCCCTGCCCTGTGCTGGGTGGAAAAAGATGAAGCTGGAGAGGGGGAAAGACAACAAGTGTCAAGTGGCAATCTGTGAGTCTTCCATACGTAAAAAACTCAAGCAGGGGAAGAGCTTGAACTTGATTCTACCCAGGCTCTAACTTCATGTGCCCAGGTCACTGCATATTGCTTTTTTATTTCATTCACAGTCTATTCCAAAGACAACAGATAATGTGTGGAAAAGATGTACTTTAAGGGCATAGGGAGTGCATCACTGGGAACAGAATCCAGAGAAAGGGAAGGAAGAATTTGGATCAGCACTGCAAAGCCAGATGCTGAATTCATTAACAGATGCCTTTAGGAGTTTTTAGAAGCACAATACCATAAGACTGCGACGAAATTTCAAACAAGAAATAGAAAATAAAATCAGATTGCGTTATTCATTCTCAAATGGTCTTATTTTCCACCTGTGGCAATAACTGGAGTTTAAGTTTGGTTGCATCATATGCGTACATACACCCATGGAAGCCTTGATACATACCCTTTCTACCCCACCCCACTCCAGCTTACCCTGCTTCCTCATCAAACTTCCTGCTTTCTTTTTTCTTATCATCCTCAGTTATCTTTAATTGCCACAATTGTCAATGCTTATCTCTCCCCTTCTCCATACTGTGTCCTGCCTTGCCTTCTGTGACATCATATAACAGTGACTTTATTCTATGCCGCTGTGTAACAAATCAGCCCAGAATTGAGCAGCTTAAAATAACACACATTTCTTATCACAATTTTTTAGGGTCAGATAGCCAAAAACAGCTTCATGGAGTTTCTGTTTCAGGGTCTCTCACAGGCTAAGGTACCAGTGGGAACCAGGGCAGGATCTGCTTCCAAGCTCAGTGGTTGGTGTCAGGCTGCAGTTCCCATGGGTAGTTGGATGGAAGCCTTCAGTCATCATTGGCTGATCGCTGGAGGCAGCTTTCAGTTTCTTCCTATGTGAGCCCTACATAGGGAGCTTCATAAGAGTAAGGGAGAGAGCACTAGCAGGACGGAAGTCCCCATCTCCTGAAACCTAGTCATGAAAGTGCTATCACATTACTTTTGCTGTATTCTATTTGCTAGAAGGAAGTCACCAGATCCAGCCTACAATCAAAAGGAGGTGGCTGCACAGGGTTATGAATACCAGGAGATGAGGCCATTGGCAATGATCTGAGAACCTTCCATAACAAAAAAAAATCCCCTGAAATGTCTCTGTTTAGTATCAGACCTGATAAGTCGAATGCCTGGTAAATGATCACCATGTTTGACACTACATTCTTCTACTCTCCTACCTGTCCCACTGCCCCTGGGTTCACTACTACAAGATGGAAGAATTATTGTAGCATTACATGTAAGAAAAATATCCATCCCCACCCCATTCAGCGCCCATACTTCTTCTACCACTGGGAAGCCAGAGTAATCTTTCTAAAGCCCAAATCTAATCATGTCATATCCAGCTCTAACCTTTCAGTGGGTCCCCAATATCATTAACATGTCCTTATCATGTTTTTGGATGCCCTGCATGTCAGATCCAGATTTTACCCCTGCAGTTTCATTTCTCTCCACATCCTCTCTCCTTTTATGTTTTGGCCATATTCACTTACTTTTAGTTTTTTAAACATGCCATTTTCTCACTCTCCCTTCTAGACATTTACAAAATATACTCCCTTGCTTCAAGCATTTGCACCCTAAGAAAAGGGGGAGTCCCTTCTCTTATCCAGAGCCTCCCGTAAGGGCAGAGATAATGACTATTAGTTTATCACCCCATCTGTAGTACTCAGCACAGGGAGTGCTGGCAGATGGCAGCCATGGTGAAAGACCGTACCCTGTGGAAGATGGTAGCAGAGGTTCAATTTGTCCTGACATCATCCCATAGACAAAGGGGCTATGGTACTTGCTGGGTGCAGGGTTTGGTTCACAACACCTGCCTCCCAGACTTTACCTCATCTTTACCACTGCTTGAAAAAGCAGTGACACTGTAGTTTCAGGGTGCTGCATTTTTAGGGCAGCAAAATGCATAAAAAACATTTATGTCAAGGGACACATGTGTTCTGAGTAAATAAATGGTTTAAGAGATCCAAATACAGAAAATATCCATCAGTTTTGCAAATGACATTAGCCAGCATTCATTAAATACTCATGTCAAGCACAGTGCTAGGTGGTTCCCATGCAATAGTCCCTCATTTAATGTTTACAACAGTACCATGAGTAGATGTAGTTAATCTTATTGCCAGAGTGAGGAAAATGAGGCTCAGGGAGACAGTTACTTGTCCACAATCATACTGATAATAAGTAAGCTGAATTGGGGGGAAATAATGACAATGACAGCTACTGTTAACTAAACTTTTACTAGGAGCCAACCTTTTACCAGTACTTGATCTGAGTTCACTTACGGCACCTAGCAACCCATTATAATGGCACTATCATTATCCCTAAATTAGAGATGAAGAAACTAAGGTTCAGGAAGTTTAAGAAAATTCTCTTTAATTACATGGCTAGAAAGAGGCAGCACTGAGATTTACTTTTTTCAATAAATACTTTATTGCAGTGATATTTTACCAAAGAATTTTATTTTCAAATATGAACTATATCAGTGAGTATGTTAAAACTATAAGATGATAACAATAGCCAAGGTTAGTCTTTTACTTCCCCTAAGAAAAAGGACTATAAATATTCAAGAGGCTTGAAATCATCACTTTAAGAAAAACATGAACTATATGTTACGAGTCTTAGGTTTACTTGATAGAGAAATTGAGATTAAGTTATACCATTTATTAATATACATGTTATTCAAGAAAAAAGGACATTAATAAATAAAAATAGTACTTGAACAACAAATAAATAAATAAATAAATAAATAAAAATCTTTAAAATTAAAAATAAACCAATAAAAATACTAAAATGTTTTTCCTCCCTGTTGTCCTGAAAATAATTACTAAAATGCCATTCAGGATTTTATTTCTCCAGCATAACTTCTCACTTATACCCTGAACGTAACAGCACAAAGATTAACTGTGCATAATATCACGACCTATGGCTGTGGCTTTATAATACTCTGTTTTGCCCCACCCCAGCACTGGGATTTGAAGCCAGGCCTGCTTGGTGTTCAAGCGTATGCTATTATCACTGCACAAACCAACTACTCAGGCCACTGTACTAACCACAAAACATGGAAAAAAGTTGTTTCTCAAATGCCGAGATAGTTGAAAACTTTTAGGTGTTTGCACATAGAAAGACCACAGCTCTCTGGTTTCTAGAAACAGTTATACCAGGCTTCTCTTTGAATTCTGGCTGGGTAACTCATCAGGAGAGTTTCTCTAGCTTTCACGGCAGACTGAGATAATCAGAATCAGCTGGAAGATCCCTAGGATGAGTATTCTTAAGGGGCCATCCCGGCCCGGGCCCAGGGCTTAGGACCCCCCCCCCCCCCCCCCCAGNTTTGGACCCCCCCCCCCCCCACTCCAGAGTTCCTCAGAAATTCCGATGGTCTGACAGATGGGAGTTTCCAGTTTCCTTAAGCCCCTGCTCCCTAGAAGAATCCCACTCTCAAGGCCTCCAAGCTAGCCACCTCCCCCCTTATGAACTCCAAAGGAGGGTCTCCATTGCCACCTGGTGATTAGGAATAAGCAAATTTAGCCTGAAGACTAGCAGGAGGACTTTTCAGACTTCTCATTTTCTTGGCAAGGTTTGTCATTTACACACCCTGCCACATGCCTTGTCCTACTGCCTGTTTTGTTTGATTTGACCAAAACACATGGTCTTTTCCAGACACCATTTATAACCTCTTTTTTCTAACATTAAATATAAGATGATGATGATGGTGGTATCTATAGCCATATATGGGGCACCTACTGTGCACCTTATATAGGTTACCTCTAATCTCTGCAACTCTTACAAGGTTCATTTTATGAACCTCCCCAGTTTGCACATAAGGATATCAAGTCTTAGTGAAATTAATTAACTTGTGCAAACATGTCCATCCAACAAATGGCAGAACCAGGCTGTGAAGCTGGATGATTTTAATTGGAGTCCAGGTTCCTTTCAGTCCCCACCAGCTGTGTCATCTTGTGCAAGTATGGTACTTCACTTCTTAATTTCTTTACCTGTGAAAAAAAAGGAATAAACACACCCAACTCAGTGTTGTTGCTTAGATTAAAAGAAAAATTCATCTAAAACTCTTAGCACAGTAATATCAGATACTACAGTAGTTGTTTTGAACAGCAGGATTTCTCAAACATGTCTTGGAAGTCGCTCTTCCCTTCAAGAGGAAAAGTTTCCATTTCAGTGGGTACTGCCAACTCAGTATACCACTCAGGGATTCTCAAAACTTATTAGCCTTTTACACTCTGAGAAGTTCCATAGTGAGAATTTAGTTTCACTCTACCCCAAGCTAGAAGATATGTTTACTTAAATCACTTATTTCCACCCAATATTTTGGTCCTACCAAGAAGGAAGGGGGCCTTTTCCGCCTGATTTGGAATGGAATTGCTTTAATAATCTCACCTTCTGCTGGTGCTTGGAAAAGGCCCTACTGAAAGAACAAACCATTAGGAAGTATTTGCTTTGATACTGACCGCTAATCCCATGGCCCAGCTTGACACTGTCTCTTAGCAACATCCTGTCCTTTCCCCTTTTCATTCTTTTGCCTCTAACAGCACTTCCTTTCCTCTGGTTTCTCTTCAGCCTCCGGCTTTCATGGGTGCTTAAGCCTAGTTTACACAGAGAGAAGCAGGAGATGAAGGCCCCCTGCACATATTTATGTTAATAGTACTAAGGGGAGAACAGCCTGTTCTGGGGTCTGCTTTCCAACTGTCACATAAATCAGTCAGGAAAAAAAAGTTACTATGTTCACAGACTCAGCCAGAGCAGACCAGCACATCTTTGCAATGCATGCTCCATTCCTCCTACACCCACCCCGCAACCCCTACAACCCTGCCCCATCCCAGCCCCCTTCAATGAGCCTTCCACACCGTCTCCCTCAGTTGTCCAAAAGAGGGGATGAAGGATTTCACTGAGGCAGAAGATTTCTAAATCAGAAGGGACCTTTGAGATTATCTAGTGCGAAATCAAAGAGAAACTTCTAGTAACTACCTGTCTAGATTCTTTCCCCAGAGTTTCGGATGCTGTTGTTTGGAGGTGGGGCACAGAAAAAAACTTTTACAACTTTCCAGGTGACGAATGCACAATGGGGTTAGAAGTACTGACAGTCAGAGCCCTCTGAAAAGTCGGGACTGGAGAATACAGACATCCTTTAAGTCATGCAGGGAGGTAGCGAGGAGGTAGAGTCCTGATACCTAGCCGTATTTTATTCCGGGATGCCAATGCTGTCACTAAGTCTGGAGTAGAGCGAAAGAAAGAAGGCAGTGGTCTAATTAGAGTTGTACATCCGAATCCTTTGGAGAGCTCTTTAAACTGGCTGTCACCTCCACCACCACCCTGCCCCCACTCCACCTGGACTCAGTATCACTTGGAGAGCATTTTTTAAAAAGATTTTATTTCTTTATTTTTAGAGAAAGGGGAAGGGAGAACGAGAGAGAGAAACATCAATCCATTGGAGATGGAACCGGCGACTGTTCTCTTTGTAGGAGGTGCCCAACCAACTGAGCCACAGGGCTCAGGGCTTGGAGAGCTTTTATAACCTTGCTCTCACTACCACCACCCCACCCCCACTCCATCCCCACCAGCTGAATCAGAATTTATTGGCGGAACCCCAGCAGCCAGATTTTGAAAAAACCATGGGAAACTGTTTAGACATGCATCCCAGTTGAAGAACACTACTAGCCTGATGAAAAGACCACTCATTTTGGAGTTATAAAAACTGGGGTTCAAAGCTAGGGCCCATCAAACATTAATGGTGGTTGCTTGGACAAATTATGTGACCTCTCTGAGCCTCATATACTTCTTCTACAATATGGGACTATACTGCTAACTCTCACTCATTCTTCAATTGTGTAGTTCAAGTCATTTCTCTATGAAGTCATGGTTGAGCTTCCAGAGGTGCCCTCCTTTTGTTACCGAACAGGGGTCCAAGGGAGGGGGCAATACTTGGCCCACCAAGGGATGCCAAAAATTGCTACAGAAAACAGGGGCCCCTCCCAAAGATGGTATAGTAATATCTACTGGGCTCTTCTGTCCACCGCCAATTGGAAAGACATCTCTCAATGCCAGAGATTTGTGAAAAGGAAACAAAATGTTTATTTAATGCTATTTAGGCCTAATGCCTTCATTAAAATATCAAAGTCTTTAAGGGTATACACCCACACACACACACACACACACACACCGCTCCCTTCTCCCACTGTCCCAAACTTTGGGTACCGTAAATCAGGAAAAGAGCACACGTCTGTTTTTCAGGTCACTGGCACTGTGGGCTGTGTCGCCTGTCTAAGCAGGATCTCCAATTAATCCAAAGTCATGCGGCACCTTCCACTGGCAAGGGTTTTTCGTACCAAGTTCCAGTCAAAGTCTCTCCTGCTTTCCAGGCCATTTGGCCGAAGGAAGAACCCCAAAGCCGTGTGGGCCTCTTCTACCAAAGCCGCACTCCACCAAAATTTTTGTGCGTCTTTCTTCTTCACCTGGCCGCAGGGATCTCCATTCCGGCAAAGCTGTGTGGTTTTCCCTTTTCACCTGGGCAAGAGGGGATCTTATCTCTGTTGAAAACAAGTGGCTCTCTCAGGGGTTTGGCTACAGGGGTCTACATCTTTCCAAAACAGCGTGGCTCTCCCTCTCACCTGGCCAAGAGGGGTTCCTCAATCTGCTAAAGCCACATCACTCTCACACAGGATCCGTCTTAGAGGATCAGCCCCCAGTTATCTCCTGGGTCCTAGCCACTCACTTCTCCCTGGCTTAAAATTTGGCCACACCTATTTAACATATCTATGAAACCAGTTAAAGGTTATAGATATGTTAAATGACCATGGAAGAGGTTAGCTGCAAAACTGTTGCTATGCAAAACAGCTCTCAATGGCCCTGCTCCATTCGTCCCTTCCCCCAACTGACACCTGGGGAGTGGTGAGGACATCTTTATAATATTTCCTCCAATATTCCTATGCACTTTAAGTTCTGGACACCATTCCAAATCTTTTTTTGGCGCCCCCCCCCCCCTTCCCGACTGCACCTTGTATCACTTTCAGTCATGCTCGCCAGGAGAGCACCCTAAACTTCCCCTTTATAACACTGACCGTGATTCAGTAGCAGGAGGATTAATACGTGGTTTTTGAGTGAATGAATAAATAACTAATAAGGATTAACTACTGAGTAATGGATTCCTCACTGTGGGTCTCCACCACCAGTAATTAAGTTCAATAAGATAAAGGGCTAAGCTGCCTTGTTTGCTGCTGCACCCAGGGTGCCCGGTGTGCAACTAGGATGCAATAGACTGGCTGCACAAATGACACACATATGAAGCACCTGCAATGTAGTCACATGAGACAAATTTTGGCGGGTATAAATGTCAGCATAAGAAATGTCCAAACCTGTAAAGGATTTTTATAAGTTTATTTGAGCCAGACTGGCAATTGCTAAGAAGACAAGTGTCAATGGATTGAGAAAATGCTCTGCATCGTGGCAGTTTTGCAGCTTATTTTATACATTAGAATCAAAGGAGGAGACATCCGGAGGTTACACAAAATCCACTGGTGGTAAATTAAGGGGGTGGGAGGAAGCACAGTGGGGATACATCTGGACTGGCCAAAAAGTAAAGTGTAGAGACACATACTTCATTTGCATTGGCGGGTACAGGAGAGTTAATCATTAAAATTTACAGCGCACAGACTTGGTATTTGGAGAAGGAGGTAGCCAGGAGAGATTCTGTTTTCTAGTACATGGGTATGCCTTGAGGGGTCTGGAAAAGGAGATCACTCTGACATTTCAAAGGTATTTTATCTTAGTTGCAAAATGACAACAGACAGGCTCACTTGAAGTAAATACTGACCTTTGTCAAGGAAGCTACTGGTTTAGAATGTGGCTACCTTCCATGGCTGACTTTTAATGAGGAATTTTTATGTATAGACCATCTTATGTGGTTACTTTCCGTTTGTAGCACCCACCCTGCTGGCCTGTCCTGAGCTTGTCAAGTCTGATTTTTGGACAGTCCCACGGTATTGCCCAAAGACACAGCAGGGCTGAGACTTGAACCCAGTCCTCTGGACTACCATCTTCATTTTTAAATATGTTAATCCGCCTTCAGATTTTCATATTGGGGCATGGAAAAAATGGCAAGCTCTCTTTGCCCACAAAAATGAGCAAGAAATCCAGCTAGTTCTTGCACACTGCCAGCCTCCACTGATGCAGTCCATGTGCACACGCAGACATTTGCAGACCAGAATGACTCTTGGCATAGAATTCCTTGGTTCTTTCTTGAAAATCTTTTGGATCATGAAATTTTTGAGGGCAATAACTACGGTTTTGGCTTCCATCATAAAATAAACCCATAGGAACTCGACCATTTGCTGCTAATGAGAGGTTTATAGCGGCAACACTGTCTTGATCCCAGCACTACTCACCCATACACGTGATGGAATCCAGTATCTGTGGTGATTTCTGGGTTTCTCCCTTGACCATCATGCTGTGATGTGGGGGAGGTTGGTGCCTGGCAGGGCACAGAATGGAAACGGAATTCACGTTCTTGGCTGCTTCAGCCCACATTGGGGAAGGGGCTATAGAATAAGACCAGGGATAGGTGTTTCTGGGAAAGATTCTGAGTGATCCCTTGTCTCTCTGTCTACATTAGTATGGAAATCAAGACCTTTTAAAGTTTTCATTTTAATAGCTTTCATTTAGTTAAAAATTACTGTGCTCCAAATGTTACACCAAGTGCTTTATAGACATATCTCATTTAATTCTCTTTACTTTGAGGGGTTGCAGTCAGCATTGTCAGCATCTAATAGAGGAGCAAACTGAGGCTGAAAATAATTTACTAAAGATCACAAATATAAGTACATGCCAAGGCCAGCACTGGAAGCAGACCTAAAGGATGATTCCAGGGCCTTAATTCATTGAACAAATATTAATTGAGCATTAATATGTGCCATATTGTTTTCTAGTTGCAAACAATATGTTGTAGTCAAAAGTTCACAAATATTTTCGAAACTTAATTTCTGTTAGGAGGAGACAAACCATTAATAATAAATCTAAACACTAAGTAAATCATGTGATCCATTAAGAAGTGTTGGTGGGAAAAATAGGGCAGTGCCAAAAGTATGGGGAGTGGGCTGGAACTATGTAGGGAAGTGGGAGGAGTCTGTGATACAGGTTTGTAATTTTATTTTTTAAATTTATTATTTTATTTTTAGACAGAGGGGAAGGGAGAGAGAAAGAGAGGGAGAGAAACATCAGTGTGTGGTTGGCTCTCACACGCCCCGTACCAGGGTCCTGGCCTGCAACCCAGGCATGTGCCCCAAGAGGGAATCAAACTAGCAACCCTTTGGTTTGCAGACCAGTGCTCAACCCACTGAGCCACACCAGCCAGGGCTAGGTTTGCAATTTTAAAGGCCTCAGTTATTAGGTCACACATGAGGAAAGATGAAAATACTATAAGAAGGTCTAAATTAACTATGTTCATTCTGCCACCCTAAAATGAATGGATGGATGAATGAGTGAGTACACCTACTATTGATTAAGTGTCAGGTGCTGTGGTAAGTACTATATATACAATTTCTCATTGAATCTTCATAATGACCTCATCAGAATATCATCTGTGTTTTTCAGATGAGAAAATTGAGACTCAAAAAAGATAAAAATATTGCCCCAAATTATTCAGTGACTAAATAATGGGGCTGGGATTTTAGCTACACTCCTATAACTCCAAAGCCCCTGAACTTTGACCCTACCACCACGCTGAAGAAAAGTGTGGGGCACCTGGTGGCTGGGGCATGGAGGCACAGCATTAAGCCTAACTCTGACCTGAGAGAGCCACTGTAAGTCACTCGTCTCAGGGGCAGGGCTGCTCTCCCGGGGGTGATGAGTGTTCACAACTGGAAGTGGCACAGTCGGTCTGTGGCATCCCCTCCAGGCAGAAGCTCCCTCATATGTCCTCCTGGTTTTTTCCCACATGGTTTTGAAATCTATTTCTTTAGTAGTTAGAGCAGACAGATGTAGAGAAGCAGTTCCTGAAGAGCTAGAGCATTGGTAAATGTCAGAAAATGCACGGTTTCTAGAAGCTCCCCAGGGAGCTGCTCTGTCACACAGAAACAGTGGCACCCTGGCCACTGGAGGTGAGAGGCTAAGCAGTTTCCTAGGGTGCTTTTGAAGGAACTGAGCGTATACTTGACAGAGCCTTGTCCTTGACTTGGCAAGTGTGGCTTTCATGAATGACCTCCCCAAGTCTGACCTCATTCCCTCACACCGCAGTTCATCTTTCCCATGGAGATTAAGATCTCAATGGTCTAAGAGGATTTTACTTGCAGAATGCAGGTCTTTCCATTTTCTAATGTGTTTCTCTCACAAAAGCAATACAGTCATGTAAAATGACGTACATTTGGTCTGTGAGTGAAAGAGTTGGGTCTCTTGAGTGATCTTGGCAATGCAATAATAACCTATTGAGATAGTAAGATATGAATATAAAATGACTGATGTGTGAGTGCTTTGAAAAGTTAGGAGTACAGTGGAAATACACTTTGGAGATAATGAGGAAGAGGAGAGTGATGCTAGAATTCTTTTTTCTTGGTGCCCCAGATTTTCACAGCCTCAATCTACCTTGGATCCCAAGCCAACCTAAAAACATATATTCTGCCCTTTATACCCACCATACATACATATATTGAATATTCTTATATAACAATGCCAACTAGTATTTGTTAACATTTTTACATTTTGAAAGCACTATTATGGACATTGACTTGTCTAATCTCATTCAGGTGACAAAACAATCCACTTAATAGGCTGTAGTGATTTAAATTCATTTTTGCCAATGAGAAAACTAAGGCAAAAGAAATTCAATAATTTGCCAAGGCAGAGATGGTGAATGATAAGAGTGTAACTCAAGCCCAGGTGCCCTGAGTCAAACTCTTATGTTTTATCCCTGACTAGGAAAGGATGTTTGGTAGTAGATTTATTCAGAGCAAGAATGGTATGCTCACACTCTGCCTGACTCTCATCTTCCTGTGTCTTTGTTTATTCAGGGTCTTTATTCTCTTCTCTCTCTTTCTGTCTTGTTAGATTTAAGTGCGCTCCAGGGTTAAATGTGCAGAATAGATTCATTACATGACCCACTATGGGTTCTTGGCTTCACACACACAAAATTCAAATATGAGCCAGCATAGATCCTAAAGTGAAAGTGAGTTTATTAGTGAAGCAGTGAGACAGTGAGTAGGCACTCTACAGACAGAGCAGGCCCGTTTAGTGAAACTTGCCCCCTTTATTGAGTCTCATTTCATCAAGGGGTAGAGCATTCAATAAGCCGGGAGGAGTATTCAGGATTGTTCTGGGAAAAGAATAGAGATGTCTTGGAAGAAACCTTGGAAGAGGCCACTGGCCATTTTGTGTCCTTTTTGGGGCTTTCTGTTTCTGGTCATGGCAGCTGGGGCATGTTGTTTAGCATGCTAATGTATTACAAGGAGCATATAGTGAGGCTAGCGGTTACGGTGAAACGAATTGCCATGTCGGATCAAGCTGGTCTCTGCCAGTTTTAAGCAATAAATCTGGTGGGGGGTGAGGGGATGGATTCACTCCCTTGTTGACAGTCTGTAGCTTTTATCAATGGCAGCTGTGTCACCAGTACCCTATCTCAGTCTCACCTACAACATGATCCTGTGCCAGAGGCCCCAACAGAGACACTGTAATGAGACCTTAGTAAATTTCTCTGGACCTCTGAGCTGGCAGCATGCCCTCGAGCCTCACAGGAGGTAAAATTCTCACTAGGAGCAGTATCTGGAATGGCATCCCGTGACCGTGTAGGCTCACACAGATGGAAAGACGATCCAGGTCACAGAGAGTCAAAGCCAAAACCCTTGTGCCTCACAGCCCTTCCCAGTGATTTCTTTACATTCGTCACACTTTGATGTTTTGGCCTAATATCTGTCTCCCCACTGGACTGAGCTATGTAGAGCATAAAGACTGTAAGGACTATATGTATGCCTTGCACAGTGTCAGGCATTGGGCAAGCCCTCATAAGTACATGGGGAATAAATAAGTAAATGAATAAATGAAGGATTGATCAAATAATAATAGCTTAATATGTCATTTTCCTAAAAAATGTGCATTTTGAAAGAAGGTTCTAATAAACGATGTGTCTTACCTCATTAGAATTCACATGGAAGGAGTTCCACGTGGAAGAAGGTCCACACGGAAGGTCCATTCTGGAGTGTGATAAGAAGTGCATCTTTGCAGCATTTCTCAAGTGGTACCCCAGCATTCGCCTTGACATTCAGTCAATCTCATCATCCAAACCAAGAGAACAGGACCTCAAAGAACAGGAACTTTGAGGAAGCTGTGAAGAAAAGCACCTGGGATTTCATTTCATTTCACTCTGGTTACTCTCTCCTGAATGCTAGGCAAACATGAAGAGGTCTTGAGTCACACCCTAGAAGGCCAAGTTCTTGTGGGACAATAAAGATCTGAACCAACTGCTGGCCTCACTGGGTTCATCTGTTATTGGCATTAAGTCCTTCTTTTCATTTTATTCAAAATGAAGAAACTTTCTGGCAGGGAGTCAGGTTTCAAACAGAAATGTCAGACAAAGGCTCATGAGGCCAAGATCTGAGCAAACTTGAATCAATGGACACTATGGGTAAAAATTCATATGGAACTTAGTGGTCTGGTGGGTCCATTTGTTAAATACTCCTCATTTGCAAGTGCTGGACTAAATCCTGCAAGAAGCTGTGTATGAAATCAACATCAGAAGCCAATGTGACTTCTACCCAAAGTGAGGGTAATTCAGTAAATGAATGTGAAGGGTATCTTAGAGTGATTTTCTTACCTAGCATAAGAGCAGAAAAGAACATATTTTAAATTCCAGTTTACACTTTGATCTGTATATGATCCAGTCAGAACTAACCCTATTAATGATAATAACAACAAAAACAATAACCTTTAATGAATATTTGCTGTATGCCAGGCTTTGTGCTATGCACCTCACATTTACTGATCAAGTAATCCTCTTGATGATTCCCCAAAGTAGATTTTATTATTTGTTCTTTTTCATAATTAAAAATAAAGCAGAGAAACAGAGGTTCAGAAATAGGTGTCAGTTTTTAAGCCAGGAAAGACCAGGACTGGAAGCTGGGAAACTTGTCCCTGAATCCCTGCCCTTAGCATTGGTCAAGGACTGGTTGGGTAATGAACCCCACACCCAGAAATATGAACAAGATGCTAACTGCAAGTATAGTTGGTATTTCATACCATGTACAGCATTTTTCAGAACTCAGATTCCATTTTGGTGGCAAAAATATGGAAGTCCCATAAAAGAACTTGATTTTTCCTTCTAGCTCTGATACAAAGAGAAAGCACTAAAATAATTAACTGGAAAACTCTGTCTTCAAATGCTTTTGCTTTGTACCAATATACTGGACTGGTTAAGATTCCTCCCCGTCCCATGGGATATTGAAGACATGTTTAAATCAGTTCTTTTCACTCTTAGCCTTTAGGTAAAGATACAATGAGGGATTGTCTAGGACCCCCACAGCCTGAAGATCAGAATAAAAAAAACAACATGGTAGTAAGGAGATGCCCTGATGAGGGTCTGGCAGGCCTCGCCCACTCACTAGATGATTTACAACTATACACATACTCTGTGCAGCAGGGTTGAATCAAACCCAAACTTAATCAGCAGCTATCTGAAAAAAATGCCCAACTCTAGTAATATGGATAGAAATGCAAATTAAATGACATTTTTCACATAGTTTGGCAAAACTTTCTAACTTTGATAATATCGATCATAACAACAATAAGGAGAAGCAGGTACTTTTTGCTGATGAAAGCATGCATTGGGACAGCCATTTTGCAAGTATTAAAATCACACATATTCATAGATCTGTTCATTGCACCATCATTTGTGCTATCACAAAACTAGAGATAGCTGAAATGTAATACACATATACCACAGAAAGTTATACAGCTCATTAGAAGTGGATCTTTATGTACTGACAATTTAAAAAATGCTTAATTTAAAAATCCATACAGCATGGTATCATCTAGTGATATTAACATAGAAAAAATGTAAACTCAGAGATGAGATTACCTCTGGGGAGGCTCCATTGATGGCAGTAGTACTAATCATTGGTATTCATCCAGCATTCATTCATTCAAATAATATTTTCAGGAACATTCTGTGTCAAGCACTGATGCCACTCTGTGATCAAAAAAACAAAAATCTTTGCAACCATGACACTTACTTTCTAGCATTTGTGTTATGTATGTTTATAGAATAAAAGTGTATTTATATATAACTTGAGTAATTAAAAGTAATAAAAAATAAAATTAAATAAAAAAACATGTTTTTATATTAACAAAATGTCAAGTGACTATTTATTTTGGCTTCTGAGCATCTTTGCACACAGTCCTGACCATGAATGTTGCACTGATGATGGCTATGGCTACTGTAATTCTTCAAATAGCTCCCTTTGGATAGCTGGCACAGACATGGGTGCAGCGACAGCCTCTCATAGCACAAAGGCTTAGACAAAATTCATTAGTTTCTTCTATTAACACTTCTTGGGAGCATCATCAGGCACAAACTATGAATAAACCCCAACTGATTATATTTATAGTCACCAAAATACCTGAACAGGAATGGTCTTAGCAGCACATTCAATAACAGCCCCAAACTGGAAACTACCTAAGTGTACTATATTCACACAAAACAATACTCTATGGCAATGAAAATCAGTGTATTAAAACTATATGCTACAATGTTGATTAATCACTCCAATATAGTGTTTCTTTCAAATTCATTTATTTTAATCATAGTTTATTGATTATGCTATTACAGTTGTCCCAATTTTTCTTCCCTTACCCACCTCCACCAAGTACCCCTTACTCCCTCAGGCAATCCCCACACCATTGTCATCCATGACAGTGGGTCATGCATAGGTTCTTTGGCTACTCCATATCCTGTAGTGTACTTTATATCCTCATGGCTATTCTGTAATTACCTATTTGTACTTCTTAATTCCCTCACCTCTTCACCCCCTTCTCCACCATCTGACAACCACCATCAAAACATTTGCCATATCCAGGATTCTGAATCTGTTCTTGTTTGCTTAGTTTGTTTTTTAGATTTCATTCTAGATAGATAGATAGATAGATAGATAGATAGATTTATTGCCATGTTACTGTTTATAGTTTTGATCTTCATTTTCTTAGATAAGTCCCTTTAACATTTCATATAATAATGGCTTGGTGATAATGAACTCCTTTGTTTTTTTCTTGTCTGGGAAGCTCTTTATTTGCCCTTCGATTATAAATGATAGCTTCGCTGGATGGAGCCACCTTGGCTGTAGGTACCTGTTTTTTATGACTTTGAATATTTCTTGCCAATTCTTTCTAGCCTGCAAAGTTCTTTTGATAAATCAGCTAACAGTTTTATGGGAATTCCACTGTAAGTAACTAACTGCTTTTCTCTTGCTGCTTTTAAGATTCTCTCTTTATCTTTAATTTTTAGCATATTAATTATGATGTGTCTTAGTGTGGGCCTCTTCGCATCAATCTTGTTTGGGACTCTGTGCTTCCTGGATTTGCACGTCTATTTCCTTCACCAAATTAGGGAAGTTTTCTTTCATTAATTTTTCAAATAGATTTCCAATATCTTGCTATTTGTTTTCTCTTTCTGGCACCCCTACAATCTGAATGTTGGTATATTTAAAGTTGTCTCAGAGGCTCCTTACACCATCTTCATTTTTTTATTCTTTTGTCTTCTTGTTGCTCTTATTGATTGTTTTTTGTTTCCTTATTTTCCAATCATTGATTTCATTTTCAGCTTCATCCACTCTACTGTTGTCTCCCTGTAAATTGTTTTTTATTTTAATTAATGTGTCCTTATTTCTAACTGGATCTTTTTTATGCTGTTGAGGTTCTCACTAAATTCATTGAACATCTTTATAACCAGTGTTTTGAACTCTGAATCTGATAGATTGCTTTTCTCCATTTCATTTATTTCTTTTTGGGGGGAATTTTGATCTGTTCTTTCATTTTGGCCATGCTTCTTTGTCTCCTCATTTTGGCAGCCTCCCTGTGTTTGTTTCCGTATATTAGATAGAGCTACTATGACTTCCCATCTTGGTAGCATGGCGTAAGTAGTAGGTGTCCTGTAGGGTCCAGTGGCATACCCTCCCCTGTCACCCAAGCTGGGTTTTCGAGGTACACTCTTTGTAGTGTAGGGTGTACTTCGATTGAGTACACCCTTTTCTTGCAGTTGAGACTTGATTGCTGTTGGCAGGTTAATGAGAGGGATTTAGCCAGGCCAGTCAGCTGCAATGACTAGCTATAACCACTGGTTACCAACCTCTGTCCTCTGTGGAGGATCAGCTGTCTGGGAGCATGGTGGTAGTGCTCAGATGTGGTCTGTAGCTGTTCACTGGGTGCACAGGCTCTAGGGTTTCCTGGGTGGTGCAGGCCAACATCAGCCCCCACCTGTGTTTTACTCAGGGCCACCTTCTCTGAGCTATAAAACAATCTGAGATAGCTGCTACTTGTGTTGGGCTTGGAGATTCCCAGTTGAAGCCAAGTTTTGAATCTAGGCTGGCTGCTGCTAATGTTGGGCCTATGGCCACATAGCAAGGGGTCTGTGGTCTAGAGGCTCACTGAAGTGGATGTTGCTTGCTTGAGAAGATTTAGGAAGTTGTGTAGCATGAGCCAAGACTAACCTTTTATATGGGAAAGCAGCTTGGTTGGGCCTGTAAGTTGGGTGGGATGGAGTCTCAGGGGATTTCCAGGGATGGGCAGTCTTAGCCAGGTTAATGGTGTCTCAGATATGGCACCCATCTGCCAGTTCAGTGGCTCTGTGGCTCTATGGGGGGGGAAGGGTTCAGAGAAGGGACAATGGCCTCTGCCCACTTTTCTGTCCCCCAGCTCTTGCCTTGATGCTTGACACTTCAGTTTCTTCCTGTATGCCATTGGTGCTTTTCAAGCTTCTACCCCAGTGCTGGAGCTCAGAGGGAGTGAAGCTGAGTAAGTCTGTTTGTGGGTTCTTTAAGAGGAACTGCTGGATATTCCAGAGGTTTCTTCCACAAACTCAGTCCCTGCTGGTTTTTGCAACCAGAGTTATGGGAACTTATCTTCCTGGCACTGGAACACTGGGCTGGGGGCCCTGGTGTGGTACTGGGACTTCTCACTCTCAAAATAATCCTCCTCAATTTTTATCCACCACACAGGAATGTGGGATCAGTGCATTATGTAAATCCACCCCTCCTATCAGTCTGGATGGATGTGGTTTCTTTAATTCTGTAGTTGTCACACTTCAATTCAACTCGATTTCTGATGGTTCTGAGTGATGGTTGTTCTATATTTTAGTTGTAATTTCGATGTGGTTGTATGAGGAAGTGAGCCATGTTTACCTATGCTGTCATCTTGACCAGAAGTCTCACATCCAATGTTGAATGAAGGAAGCCTGGTACAAGAATTCCCTATGGCATAATTCCATTTATATGACACTCAATAGCAGGAAAAAACAAATAATACCAAAAGGCAGGACAATGGTTATTCTTGGGAGCGAGCAATAGCTGGAGTGCATTATGGAGACTTTGGGGAGTGTTAGAGAGGTTCAGCTTCTCTGGCTTTGTGTGTTGGTTATTGGGTATGGTTAGTTTATTAAAATATGTTGAGTGTTATGTATGATGAGTAACTTTTTATACACATATTTCACTTCCATCAATAATTTACAAAAAAAAACAGAATTGAAACATAAAACCCTAAAAGCCAATCTGTGTTTTTTGAATCTGACCTTTGGCAAGTCACATGTCTTCTCTGGACTTCAGTTTTAGCATTTATAAAATGAGAGAAGAATTTGCCAGCTCATCTGTAAGGGCCCCTCCAGCTATATGGTTCTGTGTTGTAGAACTTCTATTCCAATTTCTGAAGCAATGGAAAAAATAGAGAAAGAGCTTTAGGTAATTTGTTATTAGAATTTGTAGAAGGCTTATAATCACATGTGACCCATTTTCAAGGCATTTGTTATAAATTAAAGATACAATCAATGAGTCAATGAACAAGGGAAATTCTGTCTTCCAGGAAAATGCACCAAGCTAATTCTTTCCTCAAATGCTTATGGGATAAGTGTAAATAGCCAAATACTGCTGCCAAGCCTCTTCTGTCATGCTAATTCATGTACCCGAATTCAGTCAGGAAGAGGGAGGGCTGTTCCTGGTAAGAAGGATGCAGATACCACCTGAGACCACTGCTGTTTAAATAGGCACTTCCTTTCTGAGGGGAGTTGGTTCATAATTTTCCTCTTACGGCCACTGGAAGTCCTTGAATGGCAACATCACAGCTTGTACCCATTCACAACAGGAAAGTTTGACATCCACAGACAATATTCACATGAGAGGAGGAAAAGTCCAATTCTATGTGTCAGCTTCTATAATAGAACCAGGAAGGCCCTGGCTGGTGGAGCTCAGTGGATTGAGCGCGGGCCTGCAGACCAAACAACCACAGTTCGATTCCCAGTCATAACACATGCCTGGGCTGCAGGCCAGTTCCCAGCAGGGGATGCACGAGAAGCAACCATACATTGATATTTCTCTCCCTCTCTCCTTCCCTTCGCCTCTAAAGATAAATAAATTTAAAAAAACAGAACCAGGAAAATACTTTCTATAGTGTATGTAGATCATGCTGTATTCTTCACACAAGATGTTAGGCTCTAAGCAGGGGAACTTTTCCTATTAAGTATAAGCATCCCTAACATTTGTGAGTCAGAGACCCCAAGAAAAGCAACAATTTAAGGCCCAGACACACTGTGTTAACTCTAACCACCAGGCAAGGTTCTTTAGGAGTGGGAGACAATCTCTGGTGAGTGGTCTCTTTGTAGGGGTGTTTTTATGTCTGTTTAGGGATAGTGGGCTTCAAGTGAAGAGCCAATTCTCACAGGAATTCTCAAGTTAGCAACTGAAAATAGTCAAGAACAAAATCTTATAGGGGTCTTCATTCATCCAGATCAGTTCTTCTTAAATGATCAGAAGTGAAGGACCCAGTTTTCTTATTTTTTCTCCTTTTGTTTGGATATTAATTCTAATCATTCACTGGTCAACATAGTTTTAAAAATCCACTAAATCAAAATGACTATAACTTGAATAGACAAGCAAAATACAAGCCCTAATTTTTTACTACATTAATCTGTCAAGTGGCTATACATATTTGTAACTACTTCTTGATCTTGGTAGGGGATGGTCAAGTCGATTTATGTATGAAAACCTGTTGAGTGATATGCAATGTCTACACATACCCACATATCCATTGTGAGCCAGTGGTGGTCTGTGGATTTTAGGTGCATTTTTGGTTGGACACTTTCTCACTCTTCCAAGACACTGTACTTTGAGATGTGGACAAAAAGGGGGCACACACTACACCCGACAAGCACAGGGGAGGCCTGTGTGATGGCCTTACAAACTCAGAGACCTAAAGTAACACATACGATGGTCTGAAATTACAAATGTTCTAACTAAAAGCAAATCATGAAAGGCAGTCATGTCCTACGCTAGAATCTTGCCTGACAAAAGTCAGTCCTTACCTTAATCTAGCCTTCATATTGTCTTTTTGCACCTATAATAACCTATATTTGGGATATCAAATTTCCTCTTTCCAGACCCCTCAAAACATAGTACTACACCAGAGGGCACCCCCAAATCCCCTCATTGTTATCATCTTAATTGTTGACTGTTAACTATCCTATACCTATATGTGTAACAAAATATATGTGTTTATTATTTTACTTTTTATCCAATCCCAGAGGCCCCTCCCCCTTTGCTTTCCCCTGCCTCCTTAAGCTATCACCCGTAGATTCCATGAAACCTACTTATTGTTTCTTTTGATTGTAGTGTATACAATAAGGTACAAAACTACCATTTTCTGGAGCATTTCTTGATCTATTGAGGTTTTGCTTCCTGTCAAATGTTATCAGTTTGGCTCAAATAAACTCATAAAAATTCCTCCAGGTTTGGATGTTTCTTACATTGACTGGGAATAAATAGAGTTAACACAATGTTCAATATAGGGGAAGGGACCAGGACCAGGAAACAGAATATTGTGGTGATGATGGAAACTCAAGAAAGGATTGGATGGAAGAACAGGTAGGAAAGTAGGTATCTCACAGATATCCACATTTTAGTGAGGAAGTGATTTTTAGTGCTGATGGTAGGAAACTTCTTTTTTCATCAGAGTAAGACCAAGAAGTGTGACAGTAAAGTGCTCTTTCTCTTGGGTGGACTTCAGGCTAATATGTCCTGCTACAGATATGAAACTGGAAAAGTTGGATTCATGCTACCTGTCACTACCAGAACTGGTAAGTAGAGAAAAGGATTGGATCTTTGTGGGTGCTTTAGTGAAATGGTCAGTGATCTGAGAAGGTGGTGCCCTCAAAAACTGTCTTAACATCACATCTCAAGCTGATCCTCTTATAAGGAGAAGAAAGGGTATGTAAAGGGTTTGGAAAATATGTTAATTGGTTAAGAGTTGCAGTCCAGAGCAATTTTCTTACTACTACTTTATCTGTTGATCAATGACACAGATACCATCTCCATTGCTTGCAGACCCCTTGGGGCACATAGGTTGATTTGCTTGTGGTCTGACCTCCTTGAGTCACGTAGGTCATGCATTCCATTTCCTGGAATAACAGCTTTCCACGTGCATTAGTTACTTAAACCCATCAGTTAAGTCTAAAATCTTTAACTTGTAAGTTCCCAAATCACATATGCTTGCTGATTCATTAGAGAATTCTGATCGAGGTTTGAGCAGCTTCTTTGTCAGGGAAGAGGTGAGGAAATGTGCACAAATTAGTGACTCCAGAACCAATTCAGATCAGTGTACATCAACCAGGAATGAAGAGATCTAGAAATTTCCCTCTTTTTCTTGGACCCCTTTTCATTTCCACACTGTCTACAGTCCCTACTCACCTATTTGCCTTACCCATCCTCCCTTCTCTTGATAAAGAAGATGCTTGAATTTTGATCTCTCTTCAGATGAATTTAAGCATTAGTTCTCCCAGTTCCTCAAGCTAGGCCTTTTCAATCAGTAAACCTTTCCTTAGCGAAGTCTCAGATCCATTGGATATTAGCCTTTCTTTTGAAACACTGGGAACACAAACCTTGTGCCTATAACAGGGACATTAGTAAATAACCAGACTAATTATGTAGAAGGTGGCACAGAAATCTCTGTTCATTGCGTTCAGTCAATCCTGGTGCTAATCAAGAAATAGGTACCACCTGAGATATTGAAGTTCTCATTCAGATCAACCTGGGCACACTGGGCAGGGAAGGATAATTCTTCCCCATGTTTCCTACTCACAAATTGCCAATGAAAACCAATTTTTTACAAATCAATTTTTCTGTTTCACTAAATACCAAATACAAGAACTCATATTGATATAACTACAGTAAATGATTTTTGAAAGCAAGTTTAGAATCAGGGACAATTACAACAAAGCATTAGAAGAAAGGTTGTAAAACAATTTATTTAAAGTTACAGAATAATGTCTCACCTAAGCAAGTAAACCATTCCTTCATTGTTTTCGTATTTTGGAAAAGGTATGGATTTAAGCAGGTAAGACGAGAGACTGAGACTCTACAAGAACTTTAGTTTCTAGTCCCAGACAGCTGCTGGGTGATACTACCCCTTGTGGGAACAGCCATGCATGGAGGGAATTAGCAGATGAAAACAGAGCAAACTTAATATGGAGTGTGTACATTTGGTTTCTCAGTCTTTTTCAATTCTTTTTGGAGCTAGACACACCTAAAAGTGAAGTTACATGTGTGGGCGTTTATGTGAAGCATAAAGGACATAAGAAAGGGTACTGAGACATGAAACAGTGGAGGAAGACAAACATGTTAAGATTAAGATCATGTTGCTGCCCCAATTCAGTCTTTAAAGAAATGGCGACAAGGACCATTCAACTCTTAACTTCCTTCAAAGGGATTGTCAACATAAGAAATATCCAAACCTGTATGAATTTTGATGAGTTTATTGGAACCAAAGTGACAATGATTGCCAGGAAGCAAAACCTCAATGCATAGAGAAAATGCTCTGGAATATGGCAGTTTTACCACTTATTTTATACATCAGAATCAAAGGGGAAGGTGGAAGGAGGTTATATAGAATTCATTGGTGATAGATTAGGGAGGTGGGAAAAAGAAAAGCAGGGAAACTTCTGGGACTGGGTAAAGATCAAAATGATAGACACACACTTCTTTTACATAGGTGGGTAAAGGATGGTTAATAGCCAACAATTAACATGATAACAATAATGATTAGGGTATTTGTGGTCTCTGGTGTGGTGGCTGTGTTTTGCATCCAGAAAAAAGGAAATTACTGTGTTATTGCAAAGGCTTATAGGGTATGTTATCCTAGAGGCAAAAAGACAACAGGATAGGCTCAATTAAAATAAAGACTGAACTTTGTTAGGGAAAAATACTGCCTTAGGACTTAATTATCATCCAGGAGTAAGTGTAGTTAAAAAGTCTTAATTTCAGTCTTGGCTGGTGTAGCTCAGTGGATTGAGAGAGGGCCTGCAAACCAAAGGGTTGCTGGTTCAATTACCAGTCAGGGCACATGTCTGGGTTGCAGGCCAGGTCCCCAGTAGGGGATGTGCAAGATACAACCGCACATTGATGTTTCTCTCCCTCTCTCATTTCCTTTCTCTCTATATAAACATAAAAATAATTTCAAAAGAAAAGTTTTAATTTCAGGCCATCTCCTGTGGTTAATTTTAGGCCTCTTGAATTTTTAAGGCCATAACACAAGCCACCCTAATCTTGTCAGGTTTAATATGTGGCCCTTTTTTAATCAACAAAATAAAGAGTTTGATATGAGCAAAGGAAGTTCAAAAAATGCCAATGTCTGTCACACTAGCATCTTTCCTAAGGCTGAACACAAACATTGAAAATATAAACTTTTGGCTGCAGTGACCATATTAGGTTCTTCAGGGGAACTGAGGGAAACCTGAGAGGAGATCAAATTAAACACTAATTAGAAAATGTAGTTACACCAGAGTTTTACTTGAAGCAAGTGGCAGAGTCAACCTTCTCATGGCACCTGAGGTGAACTCAGAAAAATTGAAATCTTAAAACCACATTTGGAAATTATTTCACTGGAGGCAAAGGTAGCAACCTGGAGGAAAGAAACGAGCAACAGGCAAACCAGAGTGAGATTTTGAAAACCAGGGGAACTGGCAGGAACAAACAAAAGAACGGGCTACTTTCCTGCTTCAGACAAAATAGCCTTCAAAGGCCACCCTCCTCCTCTTTGGTGGAGTGAAGTTGCTGAGAATTACTACCAAAGCATTATACATATTTAAAACTCTCCTTTCTGGGTTTATCATTTTCATATAGGCAGCTTCCTTTGCAAACTTCAGTAATGTATGTAAGATGATGCTCCTTTGGGGGCTGTAAAGACAGTCTAAGAACAAGTCACTTCGGAGGAACAAACTTCACAGCAGGGAGATAATTTCCATTCATAATGCTCTTATCCCTGAAGCTTTCATTGTTCCACTCTCATCCAGTGGTGTCATTAGTTTACTGACCTCACGGGGCATCATTATTTAAAAATTGAACGCAAACAGTGAACTAGTTTTCAGTTTATCTTTTCCTGGATAATAGCTTCCCTTCCCCGCTTCCCACCACAGAAGGGTTAGGCCCATGTGGCTGATGAATTGCTCCAAGAGTCTGACAGTCCCAAAGAGGGGAAAGAGTAAAAATAACTAGTGGATTACCAATAGGGAGCAAATTGGCCACTTGAGAATTCAGTGGCTAGAATGACAAATGAAAATCCTCATCAAGAGACTAGATCTTCTGATTAGTTCAAGTGCTGATGACCACTTTCCATGACTCTCCCTCCCTGCCAGGTGATGATTTACCTCTAATTGGACATCATTTTGTATTTGGGGAAGACATTTCTGAAAGGGTGTTTGGAAGACTTTGAAGTACTTAATTATAACCAGGAGGCATTTAGGGGCTGAGCAGTGAAATGGAAGATGCTCTGTCTTGAGCTGTGGAATGTTCATTTATAGAAGGAACCCATGTCTGAGTGATTTGGTCTGGTTTTTCATTCCATCACCCCATACGTCAGCCTTCCAATATTTTCTGGAGTCTGAAATAAAATAAAACTGCAAGTATATTTGGCAAAAAGACCCACAACCAAGGCAAATTCAAGGATTTCAATATGTGGATAGACAGCTTTCTGTTATCCACTAAAAATAGAAGTAGTTTGGGATTTCTTTTAAGGGAGGCCATTTTTACCAGCCTCTCACTTGAACAAATCTATCAAGGGAGGCAGGCTATATAATGAACCATAGGCACAGTAGCTGTCCTCAAAAAAACTTAACTATACTAGCAGCACTAAGTCATATATACATGAAGAGATAAAAGAAGATCATCAACTATTAACCTTGAATTGGGCATAGCCATATGAGCTGGAAAAAGTAAAAGGGGAATGAGGGGATTTTAAGTTAGGTAATCAGGATTCAGGGAGGAAGGATGATATGACCCAGGCTTTGAAGGATGGCTAGAACTATAAGTAAATTTCCGGGTGAGAATTGCTTTAATGAACAATGGTACTATTTGGTGTGTTTGTGGGTTCGGGTTTTTTTTTTTTTAATGATTTGGTACAGAGTGGGTAGAATGGTTTGTTTTGAGCAAAGGGGTCTGGGAAAGTAAATCTGAACATGAGTCCCCATGTATGCATGGGCCTTCAACACTAGGAAAGGAACCAAATTTGGTCTAAAGGACACAGGAATAATAGGAAGAGTTTTGAGTAGAATTACAATGGTTTTAGAAGTCTGTTATCTTCATCTGATGGAAAGAAAAGGCAAAACTATGTTCTCTAGAGTTTTACCAATAGGTAAGATCAAAAGATAAGACTGCCATTGGGCTCTTTTTTGGTTTTGACATCTGTTCTGTGGGAGAGAAAAATGAATAACCCAGTGCCTGGCACATGGAAAGACCCAATAGCACTGAATGACATTTAGAACTGAAGTACTATTATTTCCTAGAATAGGTGAAGAAGACCTGAAGTTACCTCAGTCATCTCAAGGTTCAACAATGAATAATTTGAAGAAGACCAGATTAGGAGTTACATGAACTTGTGCATTTAATGTCACCTTCATGGGCCTGTATTTCCTTACCTGAAAAGACAGAGTAAGTTTTATCAATGGACTTTAATATGAGGAAGTTTGTGTGTGTGTGTGTGTGTGTTTATGTATGTATTTTTTTAGACAGATGCTTTAGACATAGCTTATCTCTGATGCTCAGAGGGGTTTGTGATCCAAGACAAGGTTAAGAGGCTATGGATTATGTTCCTTTTAAGGTGTAAGAGGCTGAGATTCTGAGAGCCCAAGAATGATGTTCCTCCCTGAAAGGACAAGTGGAACACCTGACACCACCACTCTGCCAATTTTATCACCTTGTGGAGGCCTGTGGCTGATTGGCTTGACTGAAATGAGAAGAAAAGAATTTTGTCCCTGTCAACTCAGTTTCAAATTGCCAAGCAATTGAAAAAGCATTATTGATTTGATCAGACAATTGAGGTGTAATTGACCATCAAAAGAGATGAATCATTGAAAGGCATTTGTTTCCATCGGAACACAGCATTGGCAACATATAACCATTGAAAAGCTTTTTTTATAAAATTTTTTTCTATTTCTATTTCCTTTACAATGGTCTATGTTGTAAGGTTATTGGAAAGAATAAATAGTTAATGATGGAGGGAAACTACTTGAGAAGATGATATACTTTTGCTCTTAAGGCAATTATTCAAAATAATATGTAATAATATATATTTTTGAATGGACAGACAGTACTCAGGACTCACTCTGATTTGGGGACTTGTAAGATGTTGAGTGGATAAAACACAAGCAGTTAAAGAAAATATTGTCATTCCCCAGAAGCTATTGTCAGTGTAAAACTCCAGCATGGAAAACTAGTTCTGGCAATTGATAATGAGGTAGGACTCAATTAATGATTTTTGGCTTAATGTATTAATGACTGGAGATCTGAAGGATAAAGGACTTACAATGCAATAAGGAAAACTCAAGATAAGATTAGGCTCTAACCAAAATAAATTGTGTGGTCAAATATTTTTTAAAATTCAACTGTTTCCCTTTATTTATACCAAAAATAAATGGATTGTGGTAAGCTGATTCATATCATTGAAAAAAAGAATGGTATTATACTTTTATATAATATTGATAAACTAAAAATACCAACTTACAAGAAGAAACCAGACATAGGCAAGAATAGATATTGTTTGTGAGAAAATATTTTGCCTATAAATATCAGTAAATTTATTTTCCCTTTTTGAATAGTGTCTGTCAGATTTGATTATACAGCTGATTAGCGCCATAGGAAAGAAAACTAAAGTGGTGCTGTTGTAAATAATGACACTGAAACTTATTGTGATTACCTTTTCTTTCTATTCTTCCTCTCTTTCAATTTCTTCCACTTCTCTAAGTAATACTGGAATACTTCAGAGATATTGAAGGTTTAACTCAAGACCACCACAATAAAGCAATCATTGCAATAAAGTGACTAACATGAATATTTTGTTTCCCAATGCATATAAAAGTTATGTTTATACTATACTGTAATATACTAAGTATGCAATAGCACTGTTTAAAATATGTACATAATTCTACACTTAAAAACTTTATTGCTGAAATATGCTAACCATCATCTGAGCCCTTAGTGAGTCATCAACTTTAGCTGGTGGAGGGTCTTGCCTTGGCATTAATGGCTGATGACTGATTAGGGTGATGGTTGCTAATGGTTGAGGCGGCTGTAGAAATTCCTTAAAATAAGACAACAATGAAGTTTTGCCACATCAGTTGGCTCTTCCTTTCACATACGATTTCTTTGTAGCATGTGGTGCTGTTTAATAGCTGATTTTACCCAAAGCAGAACTTCCTTCAAAATTGGAGTCAATCCTCTCAGATCCTGCAGCTGCTTTATCAACTAAGTTTATGTAATATTCTAAAATCTGTAGTTGTCATTTTGACAATCTTCATAACATCTTCATGAGTAGGCTTAATCTAAACAAAACAATTTCTTTGTTTATCTATATCAAGCAACTCCTGATCCATTAACGTTTTGTCATGAGATCAAAACATTTCAGTAACATCATCAGGCTCTACTTCTAATTCTAGTTCTCTTGATCTTTCCACTATATTTGCAGTCACTTTCTGTGCTAAAGTCTTTAACTCTTCAAAGTTATCCATGAAGATTGAGGTCAACTTCTCAATTCCTGTTAATACTCACATTTTTACCTCTTCCCACGAATCATGCGTGTTTCTAAGAAATTTTTCAATTTACCTTACCCAGATCTATCAGAATCATATCTTTGGCATCTATAAGCTTATGAAATGTGTTTCTTAAATAATAGGACTTGAATGTTGAAATTGCTTTTTGATCTAAAGGCTATAGAATGGAAGCTGTGTTAGTAAGCATGAAGAGAATATTATTCTCATTGTGCATTTTCATCAGAGCTCTTGGGTGACCATTGTCAATGAACAGTCATATTTTAAAAAAAATATTTTTTTCCCTGAGGAGTAAGCCCCAACAGTGTGCTTAAAATAATCAGTTAACCAACTTAGCTTTAATACTGTACATTAACTCTGGTTCTATTCAGCTCTTTACCTTACCTTATGTTATGATCACAAATTACATATTTGCATATCGTGTGCCTATTTGCATAGATTTATATGATTGTCTTATGCATTTGTCTTTTATTTCTATTTATTTTTATTTTTTCAAAAATGTTATTGATTTATCTTTAGAGAGGAAAGGAAGGAGAGAGGGAGAAAAATATCAATATATTGTTGCCTCTCACATGTTTCACGCTGGAAACTAGGCTGCAACCCAGGCATGTGCCCTGACTGGGAATCGAACTGTGATCCTTTGGTTCTCAGGCCCATGCTCAATCCACTGAGCTACACAAGGCAGGGCCCTGCATTTGTCTTTTAAGTCATATAGGAAACAGAAGAGAAATAACAGAAAACCACCAGTGACACTAATTTTTATGTAATTACCTTTGATGTGATAGGTCTCTACCTATAGTAATCCTTTTAGTATTTCCTATAGGACAGGCTTAAGAGTAGTGAACTCCCTTAGCTTTATCTTGAAATGTATTTTTTCTTCATTAGTAAATGATAGTTTGTCAGACACGGAGTTTTTCCTGACGTCTGTTTTTCTTTCCGCATTATAAATATATCATGTTACTGTCCTCCGGCCTCCATGACTTCAGAGGAGAAGTTGGCTGTTAATTTAATCTTATTGAAAATCACTTGTATGTGATGAGTCACTTCTCTCCTGCTACTTTCAAGTTCTTTGTCCTGGTTTTTGACAGTTTCATTAGAATGTGTCTTGGTGTGAGTCTCTGTGTATATTATACCTGGAGTTTTTGAGTTTATTAGATGTGTGTATTTATATATTTCATCAAATTTAGAAGCTTTATTTTGTTATTTCTTCAAATAACTTTTTCTCCTTTCTCTCTTCTTCTAAGACTTTCATAAGGAATATGGCGGTACTGTTCATGGTGTCCTATAAGTCCCTTCAGCTCTCTTGATTATTCTAATTTTTTGTTTCTTTTTTCTCCTCATACTTGGTATTTCCAATGGTCTTATCTTCAAGTTTGCAGATTTGTCTGGCCGTTTAAATGTGTTATTAAAATCCTTTAGTTAATTTTGATTTCAACTTTTGTATTTATTTTACCTTTTTATTTGGTTCCTTTTAAAAATTTCATCTCTTGACTTCCAGCCAAGATGGAGCATAGGTGGACACACTGTGCCTCCTCACACAACCAAAAGAAGGACAACAACAATTTAAAAACAAAAACCAACCAGAACCGACAGAAAATTGAATCATGTGGAAGTCCAACAACCAAGGAGTTAAAGAAGAAAAACTCAATCCAGACCAGTAGGAGGGGCAGAGATGGACAGCTGGGTGGAGGGGGCTCGCAGCGAGGCTGTGGCTGGAGGACTGGGGAGGGCAAGGCTGGCAGACCTGGTGAGGTGGCGACTGGTGGAGCAGGCTGTCTCACATTCGCTCGCAGGTAAACCAGGAGGAAAAGCTGGGGAGCAAGACAGACCATGCAACCCAGGGCTCCACACAGAGAAATAAAGCCTCAAACCTCTGATTGAAAACACCGGTGGGCTTTGGGGCAGCAGTTGGAGAAAGTCCCAGCCTCACTGGAGAGATCACTGGAGAGACCGACAGGGTGTTAGAATGTACACAAGCCCACCCACCAGGGAATCTGCATCAGAAGGGCCCAATTTGATTGTGGGCAGTACAGGAAGTGACTGAAAACTGGCAGAAAGCAGAGCAAGTGGCATTGTTCCGAATTGGACCCCTCCCCCACTTGCAGCATCACAAAGAAATGACATGGGTTGCCCCTCCCTGGTGAACACCTAAAGCTGCACCCCTTACTATGTAACAGCCATGCTGAGAAAAAAAATGACCCAAATGAAAAAACAGATCAAAGCTTCAGAAAAAAATACAACTAAGCAATGAAGACATAACCAACTTATCAGATGCACAGTTCAAAGTGTTGGTGATCAGGATGCTGACAGAATTGGTTGAATTTGATCACAAATTAGATGAACAAATGAAGGCTACACTAAGTGAAGTAAAAGAAAATGCATAGGGAACCAATAGTGATAGGAAGGAAACTGAGACTCAAATCAATGGAGTTGACCAGAAAGAAGAAAGAAACAACCAAACAGAAAAGAATAAAGAAACAAGAATTCAAAAAAGTGAGGAGAAGCTTAGGAACATCCAGGACATTTTTAAACGCTCCAACATCTGAATTATAGGGGTACCAGAAGGAGAAGAGGAAGAGCAACAAGTGGAAAACTTATTTGAACAAATAATAAAGGAGAACTCCCCCAATCTGGCAAAGGAAATAGATTTCTAGGAAGTCCAGGAAGCTCAGAGAGTCCCAAAGACATTGGACCCAAGGAGGAACACACCAAGGCACATCATAATTACATTAGCCAAGATAAAAATGAAGGAGAGAATCCTAGAAGCAGCAAGAGATAAGGAGACAGTCACCTACAAAGGACTTCCCATCAGACTGTCAGCTGATTTCTCAAAAGAGACCTTGCAGGCAAGAAGAGGCTGGAAAGAAGTATTCCAAGTCATGAAAGGCAAGGACCTACATCCAAGATTGCTCTATCCAGCAAAGCTTTCATTTAGAATGGAAGGACAGATAAAGTGCTTCTCAGATAAGGTCAAATTAAAGGAGTTCACTATCACCAAGCCCTTATTATGTGAAATGTTAAAGGGACTTATATAAGAAAAAGAAGATAAAAACAAGTACAATAAAATGACAGCAAACTCACAATTATTAACAACCACACCTAAAACAAAAGCAAAAACAAACTAAGCAAACAACTAGAACAGGAACAGAACCACAGAAATGGAGATCACGGGGAGGGTTAGCAATAGGGGAGTGGGAGGAAGAGAGAGGAGGAAAAGGTACAGAGAATAAGTAGCATAGATGGTAGGTAGAAAATAGATGGGGAGGGTAAGAATAGTATGGGAAATGTAGAAGCTAAAGAACTTACAAGTATGACACATGGACATGAACTAAAGGAGGAGAATATGGGTGGGAGGGGGTGTGCAGGGTGGAGGGGAGTGAAGGGAGGAAATGGGACAACTGTAATAACATAATCAATAAAATATATTTTAAAAGACTATAAAAATAAAAATTTCATCTCTTCATTGATATTTCTTAATTGTTCATACATTGTCCTCTCAATTTTCTTTTGGTCTTTGTGAATGGGTTCCTTCAACTCTTCACATATATCAACACAGCTGATTTTAAGTCTTGTCTGGCGTGTTCAATGTCTGTCAATTATTTTCCCTTGTGAACAGAAACATACATTTCTGATTTTTTGTATGATTTGTTACTGGACATTTCCAATATCATAATGTGGTAACTCTGGGAATCAGAGTTATTTTCCTTCTCCAGGAGGAGATGTTGCTTGTAAAGGGGTGTTAATGTTTTAATGACTTCTTTAAACTATTTTTGGAAGAATTATACTCCTTGTTATGTGTGGCTGCTCATTGAAGTCTGTTTTGTTATCTTAGCTATCATTTAATGGCCTAACAGAATTTCTTAAATGCATGGATCCAATAAATATAGAAAGGGAAAAAAAAGACATTCTTTTCTTGTGATTCCCCCTGGCAGATACTGTCAGGTAAGCTCCTTCAGTCTGAGAAGGCTGAAAAAATGGTCAACTCCTGCATTAGTGCCTCAGTAAACTTCCAGGCAGATCTACACAGAGACTCATTCTTGAAGGACAATGGGTTTTTGTTCAGCCTGGCAGCTTCAAGGCACACCAGGAACTAAGGCTGCCATCCCCACATCCACCTGTTGCAGGGCTGGGGAATGAAAGATGGTAACTTCTCTGTAAAATGTGAAATCCGCTGAAATTTACCAGTCTCTTACACATCATTAAGCACTCCCTGGATACTACCAGTGTTTGACTAGACTACAGTTTTACTAGTCCAGTTTGACTAGACTCCAAACATCTGCTTCTATTAGTGCCTTCTCAATAGGATTTTTTTCCAGTGGTAGGATCGGACCCTGAAGTTTCTTACTCCATCATCTTCCAAGACACTACTCTATATCATCTTTTAAAATTACCTTTACTGATAAGTCCTTGATATGCGTGTGTATGTGTGTGTGTGTGTGAATTCAAATTATTGTCTGATGCCACTTCTTTTCAGTCTAAAGAACTTACTTCAGTATTTTACCTTCATCTTTAAAACAGTTTTGCTGGTTCTTGGTTGACCATTTTTTTCTTTCATTACTTTAAGTATGCCATTCTACTGCCTTTGTCCTCCGCTGTTTGTGATCAAAAGTTGTTTGTATATATTGTTGGAGTTCTCTTATATGTGCTGAGTTATTTTAAGGTGTTCTCTTTATAGCTGACTTTCAAATATTTTACTATTATGCATCTGAATGTGATCTATTTGTGTTTATCCTATTTATTGAACTTCTTTAATGGATAGATTAATTTTTTGTTAAATTTGAGTTTTCAGCTATTTTAAAACATGTTTTTCTGCTTCTTTTTCCCTTTTTCTTCTAGTACTTTCATTGCACATATGTTGATTTATTTAATGATGGCCTACATTTCTCAGATATTCTTTATTTTTGCTTACTTTTTCACTGTTTTTCAGATTGGATGATCTCTGTTAATTGTCTTCACATTTGTTGATCATTTTTTCCCTGCCAGATAAAATCTATTTTTGAATTCCTCTAGTGGGTTTTTCAGTTCTGTTAATTATACTTTTCAACTCCAGCATTTCTATTTGGCTCATTTTTGTAATCCCTATCTTTTATTAATATTCTGTATTGGAGGAGATATTGTCCTCATATCTCCCTTTAGTTCTCTACCAGGCTGTTTTTTAGTTCTCTGAACATATTTATAATGGCTGCTTTAAAGATTTCGTCTGCTAAGTCTGACATCTGGTTCTTTCAAAATACTTAGTAGTGTCTGCTTTTTTCCCCTGTTGTATAGGTCACACTTTTCTGTTCCTTTGAATAGCCTATAATTTTTTGTTGAAAACTGGACATTTGTGGTAATATAGCAAATCTGGATATTGATTCTAGGCCATCCCTGTCTCCAGAGATTGATATTGTTGCTGTCATTTTCCATTTCATTAATTCATTTGTTTAGTTACTCGGGTGAAGTAACTCTCTGAAGTCTGTTTCCCTCCAGTGTGCAATCTCTGGTTTCTCTAGAGACTCTTTTTTCCCCTTTTAACTTGGCTATTTACCTTTCATTCCTGGGTTGGCATGAGTCATTTATTGGTCAAAGGTTATGCTTAAGCTCTGTTGACAATTAGATTTTTGTGTTCACCACGGGGTATGTGAGTACTATCAAGGCTACTTTCACAGATGAAGGAATTTACATTTTTTGCCTTCTATTCATCCAGGGACTAGAAACTTTGATTCATTCTCCTTCTCCATTCACCCCTGAGAGAGTACAGCCTTGGGCATATGCATAGTTTCAGACTGTCAGAGATATGTGAGATTTTTATTTTTAAGGCTACTTTATTAGGAGTTGATCCTGGGTTGGAGTAGCTTGCGGTTCAGCCAGTGTTTGGTTAGAGGTTGTCTTTAAGTCCCTAATGCCAGTGCCAGCTTGTACCCTTGGAGATGGATTCGTGTGACTCTTGGGGAATATTTTCACATCTGATCCAGGTCTTGTTCTGATTGCTCCTGTGTGTATGCAGTGCAGAACCTTCACAACCTCTGTAATCCCATGAGGGTATTACTTGGTTGTCTCTTTCCATGCTTCTTTCTGTTAAACTTCTGACTGCTCTACTTTTTTTACTCATTGCTACCAATATTGTGGAACAATGAGCATCCTCACAACTGCTCTTCATGAAGATCTCCATTTTTTGACAATACAATAGGCAAGGCATTTAATATGCTTTTTTCTAAATAGAGCCACTACTTTTGGGAAGAGCTGCATTGGCCTGCCTCTCCCTCTGGAGTAAAGTTCTATTTCACTATGCAAGAGCTCAGAATGAAGGAAGAGGCCTACTTTTTTTGGCATTATACCCTTGTTCTCTAAGTAGGCATTAGGGAGGGGTGGTGGCCTCTGTTCTTCTTGGCTTGACCCTCCTGGCATGGGGTTTCTGCTCTACTGGAAAGCTGCTCAATGATGATTCAAGTCCAGCTTTTTAGGCATCATATCTGGCATATCCCGCAAGTTGGGGCTAGGTGGAGAAATAGATCCCTAGTCTTCTCTGAACAGAGCTTCTGCAACATGGGGCTTTGTGGGAGGATAAAAAGTGCTGGTAGCCTCTTTCTTCCATGGTTATTCTATAGATGTAGCTCAGAGAGGGGGTGTCATGGCTCAAATATTGCAGACACTGTATTCTTACTGGGATTTAGTAAATTTATTTGAATGCGGGTTTCTCCTGCATGTCCTTAGGACAATGTCCAGAGGCTTTAAGGACTGTAAGTGAGATTTATATATTTACATAATTTGTATACATTTATATAATTTTATTAGAGGGTTACATAGATTATAGATGTAGATAGGTATGTATAATTCCATAAATAGATAGCTTTTCTTCAGTTAAATTCTTATTTTGTCGGGCAGAAAGCATGTTGTGCTCTTTACTCCATCATCCCAGAAATTGTTCTCCTATTTTATCTCTTAAATATCATCTATAAGATAAGGATACCCCTTTGCCCATCTCTAACCGAGCCTTTCATCTGGATGCCAATCTTCCATATCTAGCAGACTACTTGTCATCAAGAAGTTTTAGTTTTTCTTTCTCGAAAGTGTTTTCTACAGGTATCTTTATTTCAGGAAATGAAACTACCATTGACCCAGTTAATCAAGCCAAAAACTGGAGCATCAGCCTGGATCCTTCCCTCTTATCAACCACATATAATTTATCAGCAAGTCTCATTAATTCTATGTGTCAAATATACCTAGAAACCATTCATTTCTCTCCACTTCAATGTCTGTTGCCTGGGTTTAAGTCATTCCCCTTCTCCTAGTCTCTAAAAATAGCCCTCTAACGGACTCTGCGTTCATTCCTGCTCCCTCTCCAATCAGTGCCCAGAGTGATCAGTGCTCAGTGCACAGCTTCCAGAGTGATCATTTTACCTAGAATATAGATATATGTCCCCTGGCATGTTCTTTACCACTGGCTTCAGCCTTGTATGAACTGGCTGATATCTGGAGGCCCTCTGGCATCTACTCTTTTATAGTCACATTTTCCTCTTTTATAGTGTGCTTTTCTCTGCCTGGGGTTCTCAGTCCTCCTTTGCATGGCTGCCATTTCTTCTCTCTCTCTAGCTTAAATGTCACCTCTTCTAAGGAGCTTTCTAGGTAGCTTTTCCTCTGTTGCTTCATGTCATGTATTTCTTTTGTAGTTTTATGTAGTTTGTAATTATTAATTTGTTTAATGATTTATTGTCTGCTATCCCCACTAAATGGTAAATTCCAGAGCAGCAAGAATCACAGTTGTTTTGTTCATTATTCCGTGATAAATACCTACTACTAATAATAAGAGCTTCCATTCACCAAGCATTGAATGTGCTAGGACTACTGTTCTAAGATACGTATGAATGTATGCACACATCTATACTCAAATATATGCACACATACATATATTTATACCTATACGCATGCAAGCACACTCATTTAATCTTCATATAATTGTATTATGTTCATTTTACAGATGATTAAACTAAAGCACAGGGAGGTTAAGTGACTTGTCCAAGATTACACGGTGAGTGAGCCTCTGAACCAGGCTTTTCCAGAGTCTATGCTCTTCAACATTTCCAAGACTTCTCAGTCCAGTGCCAGGAACAGAGTAGATACTCAGTATTTGTAGAATGAATGAATAGGGAGTGAAACAAAGTGAAGAATTTATCATCCCCTAGAGCAATGCTGTGCAACAGAGCTTTCAGAGCTGATGGAAATATTCCATATCTTTACTGTCCTCTATAGCCATCACTAGTTATATGTGGCTGCTGAGCACTGGATATGTAGCTAATATGACTTAGGAACTGAAATTTTAATTTTATTTAATTTTAACTTAAATAGTCACATGTGGTTGCTGAATACCACATTAGACAGTGCATTCCAAGATTTTTATGAGGTGGTATTGCTTTTGAGGACTCAAGGTTTATACAGTCCTGAATTTAACTCTAAAAACAGAATACAAAATTCTCTTTTGCATTTCTTTTTTCCATAATGCCTTGTTCCCCCGGTTTTTGAAATAGTCTTTATCCTCCCACTTTTCCTCATTCCAGCCTCTCGAACCAAGCCTCTTCCCTCATGAGCAACTCCGGCAAATCCATTTTCTCACCCCTTTTATAGTGTCCTACACAGTCCTCCAAAAGCACTTAACTAGTCACCAAACATCTAGAGCCTACTTGGACAGAGCACTGGCCCAGGTCCTGGGGAGGGGTGTAGGGAAACACACAGACAAATTAAACAAGGTTCCTATCAGAGTGAAAAGAGGTAGTTAGATTGATAAATGCACTCATAGAAGGCCTTGGTCAAGAGAGAAAGGCCAACTATCTAGGTTTTCAGTCTCAGAGTTCCAAATTGAGACTCTGGAATGTCCACTTTCTAGGAATTGCTGGAAAATGGTACCGATCCCAGTCATGCCCGGACCAGAAAAACAAATGGGTAGAACCAGTTGGCCTTTCAAAACCAAACTCATGATAGACATGAGAAAGTCTTACTGATCTCCAGAAAGAGACAACTGGCCCAGATGGAAAGAACTGTTGTTATATTTCACCTTGATGGCTTGGGTTGGTGCAAGATGGATCTAGTTCTTAGAACACAACCTCAAGAAAAAGAAATAATCAAAGGATATATTAGACTGAGACACAAATACTGAAAAAAAGAAATGAAAGAAGAAAAAAGTAGCGCACATTAATTATCCAAACTGTGGACAATTACAACTCATATTCTAAACAATATTCAGTAATTGGGGCAGTGAAAATGCATTTTTTCCTCCCACCATTTGCATACTTGAAATCTCACTTACATTGTATGTAGGTTAGAGCAAAGAGATGTTGCTTTGTTTGGATTTTGCTTCTTCTGTGGAATCCATCACTAAGCAATGTGCTTTTGTGTGTCAAAGAGCAGAGCAGCTCCACTTCCTCTTTTCAAGAGAATTTAGGCAGAAGTCAACTACTGTATTTATTTCATTCCGTTGTTTTGATTACTAGATGGGTGCTGATTGTAGACAGCACAGAAAAGCAGTGAATTTTCTCACTACAAAGGAGTTTCTATCTTAGGATGTATCTTACAGCATCATGCTTCTGAAAGTGAAATTTTTAGTCTGTCATCTAAATGTCACTCAATAAGTAGGAAGCATTGAAACACGCAGAAACACCAGATGATGACTAAGTGCTTCATTTCTCATCCACATATCTGCTATCAGTGCATGGGTGAAATGATCATGTCTTTCATTTTTCCCAAATGTCCTTAATTTATTCTTTTCAATAAAAGTAGTTAATTAAATGCAAAATCAAATGAGATTTCACTGTGATGCCTCTCCAACACTTATGAATTACATCACAGATCAGAACATCAAAATATACACAACAGAAAAAAACCAGGTCAACTGTCCCTTTCTACTTCAGGCTAATGCAAATACTGCCCAAGAAATTAGCTTCCTTTAAAGGAAGAGAGTTAAAGCCACATTTTCCCACAATGTGTTCTTGAGAACACTAGTTTTATAAATTATAAAACAAAACTACTACATGGTGAATACTGTAAGCCCATTTGGCTGTGAAAAATAGTTGGGTTGTTTTCATAATTATTTCTAGTCTATCATAATTTTGTCTAGCCTTAAACAAAATTCTGCCAAGCACACATATGTGTACTTGCAAATAAGCATGAAAATGGAAATGTACATTGTTCTTTTAAGCTCTGGAAAGTCTGAGTCTGCCTTTAGGGTCTTGTGTAAACCCCCTTGCATAAAATATTCACTCTGCCTAAGACAGGCTGAAACCATAATCCTCTGTTGGCTGGACCAACTGACTATAGGATTGTGTCAAGCCACAGATTCCTCCATTACTGGAGCTATAGGACCTGAGGATCAAATAGATTAGGTAATTGGCTCCCCTGGCTGGAAGGGTGTAAGAAGATGCACTCATTTGAGCTTATAACACATCTGAACACCACTCATTTTAATAATAAAAATAATTCTGTTTCTGTTTTAAAAATTTACAAAACCTGTGGTTCAATTACAATAGTGATATTCAAAATGTCTGAGTAACCACCACCGAAGATAGATTCTTGCTGAGGGTGCTTTAAATGATAATTTCTCCTACTGGTTAGGCTAATCTAAGGCTACCCATGAATGTACTCACATGTAAACAATACTCTGTTCAGAAGCAGCTAAAATGCAGAGATAAATAAACATGCCCTAAATGAAACAACAGGAGAAATCACCCCCAAAGAACTAAATGAAATAATGGCAAGCAAGAGTTCATACAGAGTTCAAAACAATGTAAGGATGCTCAACCATCTTAGAGGAAGAATGGGTAAAATCAATGAGAAGTTAAACAAAGAGATGGTAAGGTTAAAAAAGGACATAGATATCATATAAAATAACCAGTCAGAAATGAATAATAAAATATATAAAGTGAAGAACACCCTAGAAGAAATCAATAGCAGACTACATAAAGCAGAGAATCAAATCAGCAAATTGGGAGACAAAGTAGCAAAAAATATCCAATCAGAGAAGCGATTAGAAAAAAGAACTTAAAAATATGGATAGTTTAAGTATAACAACATTTACATTATATGGGTTCCAGAAAAAAAAACAGAGAAAGCAAGAGATTGAGGACCTATTTGGAGAAACAATGACTGAGGACTTTTCTTACCTTGTGAAGGAAAAAGATACACAAGTCCAAGAAATACAGAGAGTTCCAAACAAGATAGATCCAAAGAGGTCTAGACCAAGATATAGCAAAATTAAAATGACAAAGGTTAAAGACAGACAGAAAGTCTTAAAAGCAGCAAGAGGAAAACCAGTTAGCAACAAGGGAATTTCCATAAGACTGTCAGCTAATTTCTCAACAGAAACATTTCGGGCCAAAAGGGATTGGCACAAAACGTTCATAGTGATGAAGAGCAAGAACCTGTAGTCAAGACTACTTTATACAGCAAAGCTATCATTTAAAATTAAAAGATAAATAAAGAGCTTCCCAGACAAGAAAAAGCTAAAAGTATTCATCACCACCAAACCAATATTACAAAAGACATCTTTAAGAAAAAGAAGGAAAAAACGAGGAACATAAATGTATATAATAAAATGGCAATAAAGTCATACCTGTCAATAATCACTTTAAATGTAAATGGCCCAAATGCTGCAATCAAAAGACATAGGGTAGCTGAATGGATAAGAAAACAGGACCCATATATATGCTGTTGACAAGAGACTCACCTCAGAACAAATGACACATACAAACTGAAAGTAAAGGGCTGGAAATAAATATTTCATATAAATGGAAATGAAATAAAGCAGGTAGCAATACTTCTATCAGAAAAAAACAGATTTTAAAATAAAGGCCATAATAAGAAACAAAGATGACCATTGTGTAATGATAAAGGGAGCAAGCCAACAAAATGATATAACCCTTGTAAACATTTATGCACCCAACATCAGGAGCACCTAAACATGTAGAGCAAATCTTGATGGACCTAAAGGGAGACTAACAGTAATACAGTGATAGTAGGTTACTTTAACACCCCAGATAAAAAATCAAGGAAATAGCCACCTTAAATGACACACTAGACCAAATGGATATAATTGATATTTTCAGAGCATTTCACTTCAAAGGATCAGAATATACGCTTTTCTGAAGTACACATAAAACATTACCCAGGATAGACTATGTGTTAGGCCACAAAATAAGTCTCAATAAATTTAAGAAGATTGAAATTATATTAAGCATCTTCTCCAACAACACTGGTATGAAACTAGAAATCAACTACAAGAAAAAATGTGAAAAACACTCAAACACATGGAAGATAAATGACATGTTATTAAACAATGAATGAGTTAACAACGAGATTAAAGAGGAAATCAAAAGATACCTTGAGACAAATAAAAATGAAAACACAGCAACCTAAAATCTATGGGAAACAGTGAAAGCAGTCTTAAGAGGGAAATTCATAGCAAAAAAGGCTTACCTACATTTTCCTAAGAAGAAAAATGTCAAATAAACAAACTAAACTTACACCTACAGGAACTAGAAAAAGAACAAATAAATCCCAAAATGATTAGAATGAAAGAAATATTGAAGATCAGAGAAGAAATAAGTAAAATGAAATCTAAAAAAATACATAAGATCAATGAAATACCTGGTTCTTTGAAAAGATAAATGAGATTAGTACTTACCAAGAAAAAAAGAAAGATGAGCCAAATAAATAAAACCAGAAATAAAAGAGAAGTGAAAACTGATCTACAGAAATATAAAAAATTATTAGAACATACTATGAAGAACTATGTGTCAACAAATTGGACAGTCTGGAAGAAATGGATAAGTTCCTAAAAACATCCAAGATGAATCAAAAAGAAACAGAAAACGAACAGACAGATTACAACTAACAAAATGTAAACAATAATCAAATAACTAACAAATGAAAGCCCTGAACTGGATAGCTTCACAGGTAAATTTTATCAGACATTCAAAGAACTAACACCTATAATTCTCAAACTATTCCAAAAAATTATGAAAAGGAAAGATTCCTAAGCTCACTTTACAAGGTGAGCATTATTCTAATTCTAAAAGTAAATATGACATTACAAAAAAAGAATAATAGATTTTAACCCTAGATGCAAAAATCCTCAACAAAATAACAGCAAACTGAATTTAGCAATATATTGAAAGGATCATACACCATAACATAGTCAATTGTATTCCTGGGATGCAAGTTGGCTACAATATTTGCAAATCAGTTATGGTGATATACCACATAAACAAAATAAAGGATAAAAATGAAACTCAAGCGCCAGCTTACACCATAAACAAAATAAATTCAAGGTGGATAAAAGATTTAATATAAGTTGTGACACCATTAAAGTCCTAGAGGGAACATAGGCAGGAAAATCTCATATTTCATGCAGTGACATTTTCACTGATATGTCCCTTAGAGCAAGGAACATAAAGAAAAGAACAAGCAAATGGGATTTCATCAAAATAAACAGTTTCTGCATGGCTAAAGAAAACAGTATTAAAATGAAAAGAGAACCAACCATATGGGAAAACATATTTGCCAATGATACCTCAGACAAGGGTTTAATCTCCAAAATATATAAAGAATTTACATGACTCCATTCTAAGAAGACAAGCAACCCAATTAAAAAAAAATGGGCAAAGGACTTGAACAGACAATTCTCCAAGGAGGACATACAGAGGATCCAGAGACACATGAAAAGATGCTCAATATCGCTAGCTATCAGAGAGATGCAAATTAAAATCACAATGAGATACCACTTCGCACCAGTCAGAAAAGCCATCATAAAAACAAAACAACAAACAACAAGTCTTGGAGAGGTTGTGGAGAAAAGGGAACCCTAGTACACTGTTGTTGGGATTGCAGACTGGTACATCCACTATGAAAAACAGTATGGAATTTTCTCAGAAAACTAAAAATGGATTTACATTTTGACCCGGCAATTCCACTGCTAGGATTATATCCTAAGAATCCTGAAACACCAATCCAAAAGAACCTATGAACCCCAATGTTCATAGCAGCACAATTTACCATAGCCAAGTGCTGGAAGCAACCTAGGAATCAGTAAAGGAATGGATCAAAAAACTATGGTACATTTACACAATGGACATCTATGCAGACAAAAGAAATAAGGAGCTTCTACCCTTTGCGATGACATGGTTGGAACTGGAAAGCATTATGTTAAGCGAAATAAGCCAGTTGGTAAAAGACAAATATCATATGATCTCACCTTTAACAGGAACCTAAATAACAAAACAAACAAGCAAGCAAAACATAACCAAACACACTGAAATAGAGAACAGACTGACAGTGGCCAGAGGGGAGAAGAGAGGGAATTTCAGGGGAAAAGGGGAAGAATTTGCAGGAACAAGTATAAAGGACACATGTACAAAAGCAAGGGTGGTTGGAAACAGGAGGGAGTTGGGGAAGGCTGGGTGGGTGGTCTGGGATGGGAGTAAAAGGCAGAAAACTGTACTTGAACAACAATTAAAGGTTTTTTTTGTATATGGGGTGGGGTCTGAGAGAGAAAAAAATCGCACTTTGCTCTGCTCTCAGTTGCACCTCAGTCCCTTCCACAGCTTCCCCCAAGCAAACTGGGCCTTTCTGATGCTGACTCCCATGTGGGTGGGCTTGTGCGCATTCTAGGACACTGTGGGTTTCTCTAACAAACTGTCCTGTAGGGGTGGGAGTTTCTCCCTGTGCCTCAACCCCCACAAGTGTTTTCAATTGCTGTTTTGAGGCTTTATTTACCAGTGCTAAGACCCTGGGTTGCGTGATCTGTCTTGCTCCCCAGTTATCTGCCCATGAATGTGGGACCACTGCCTGGTCAGCCAGCCACCTTGCACATGGTGTCCCACTTCTCAATTGCCACCTTGCTGGGTCTGCCCTTCGCCACTCCACCCCCTGGGTCTGCCAGCCACCACCCGGGTGCCCAGGGTCTACCTGGTGCACCTTGCACACCTGGTGCCACCTTGTATGCACCTGAGGTGCCTTGTGTGCCCAGTGTCACCACTTCCTGTGCTGCGACCCCTCTCCGCTTGGCTGCCCGACTCCACCTGACCTACCAGTCTGGACTAATGTGTCTATTTTAACTCCTTGGTTGTCAGATTTCCATACAGTTCAGTTTTGTTTCAGTTTTGCTTGTTACTTTGTTTCTGAATTGTTGTCCTTATTTTGGTTGTTCAAGGAGGCACAGCATGTCTACCTATGCCTCCATCTTGGCCTGAACCTGCCCCCATATACAGTGTCACACCCCGAGACTTGGGTTGCCCTGCCCTGGTGAACACCTAAGGCTCTACCCCTCATACCTAGTAGATGTGAACAGACCAAAACATTATGGCTCAAGCAGAAAAAGAACTCAAAGCCCCAGCGCCAATACTTCTAAGTGACAAAGAGATAGCCAACCTATCAGATGCGCAGTTAAAAATACTTGTGATCAGCATGCTCACAGAACTGGCTGATTTTAGTCACAAATTAGATGAACAAATGAAGGCTACACTAAGTGAAGTAAAAGAAAATGCATAGGGAACCAATAGTGATAGGAAGGAAACTGAGACTCAAATCAATGGAGTTGACCAGAAAGAAGAAAGAAACAACCAAACAGAAAAGAATAAAGAAACAAGAATTCAAAAAAGCGAGGAGAAGCTTAGGAACATCCAGGACATTTTTAAACGCTCCAGCATCTGAATTATAGGGGTACCAGAAGGAGAAGAGGAAGAGCAACAAGTGGAAAACTTATTTGAACAAATAATAAAGGAGAACTCCCCCAATCTGGCAAAGGAAATAGATTTCTAGGAAGTCCAGGAAGCTCAGAGAGTCCCAAAGACATTGGACCCAAGGAGGAACATACCAAGGCACATCATAATTACATTAGCCAAGATAAAAATGAAGGAGAGAATCCTAGAAGCAGCAAGAGATAAGGAGACAGTCACCTACAAAGGACTTCCCATCAGACTGTCAGCTGATTTCTCAAAAGAGACCTTACAGACAAGAAGAGGCTGGAAAGAAGTATTCCAAGTCATGAAAGGCAAGGACATACATCCAAGATTGCTCTATCCAGCAAAGCTTTCATTTAGAATGGAAGGACAGATAAAGTGCTTCTCAGATAAGGTCAAATTCAAGGAGTTCATCATCACCAAGCCCCTATTTTATGAAATGTTTAAGGGCCTTATCTAAGAAAAAGAAGATAAAAAACATGTATACTAAAATGACAGCAAACTCACGATTACTAACAGCCACACCTAAAATAAAAACAAACTAAGGAAACAACTAGAACAGGAACAGAATCCCAGAAATGGAGATCACATGGAGGGTTATCAACAGGGGAGTGGGTGGAGGAGAGAGGGGGAGAAGGTACAGAGAATAAGTAGCATAGATGATGGGGAGAAAATAGACAGGGAGAGGTAGGAGTAGTGTGGGAAATGTAGAAGCTAAAGAACTTAAGACACATGGACATGAACTAAATGGGGAGAATATGGGAGGGAAAAGGTGTGCAGGGTGGAGGGGAATGAAGGAGGGAAATGGGACAACTGTAATAATATAATCAATAAAATATATTTAAATTTTTTTTGTAAAATAGCAAAAAACAAAATAAAGAATAAAATCATGAATGCATCAATAGATGCAGAAAAACACATTTGACAAAACCTAGTACCATTTATGGTAAAAACTGTCAGCACAGTGGAAATAGACAGAACATAGCCCAGCATAATATCAACATAATATGTGAAAAATGTTTTTCTTAAGATCAGGAACATGACAGGGTTGTTCACTTTCACCTCTCTTATTCAACATAGTACTGCAAGTACTAGCCAACAATCAGACAAGAAGGAGAAATAAAATTGAAAAGGAAGAAGTAAAACTGTCATTATTTGCAGACAGCACAATTCTGCATGTAGAAAACCCTAAATATTCTACAAAAAAAAACCTACTAGAACTTATAAATGAATTCAGTCAAGTGTCAGAACATAAAATAAAGATACAGAAATTATTGTATTTTTATACACCAATAATGAACAATCAAATAGGAAAGTAAGAAAACAACCTCATTCACAATTGCCTCGAAAAAAAAAAAAAGCTACTTAGGAACAAATGTAACCTATGTGTTGAAAGACTTGTACTCAGAAAATTCTAAGGCACTGAAGAAAAAAATCAAAGAAGGTATAAATAAATGGAAGCATATACTGTGTTCATGGAGAGAAAGAATTAACATCGTCAAAATGTCCAGACTTCTTAAATCTATAGATTCAAAGCAATTCCTATCAAAGTATCAATGATGTTTTTCACAGAATCAAAAAAAGAATCCTAAAATTTATATGCAATCACATAAGATCTCAAATAGGCACAGCAACCTTGAAAAAGAATAAAGTTGGAGGTATCATACTACCTGATATCAAACTATATTACAAGACTATAGTAATCAAAAAAGCATGGTACTGACATAAAAACAGACATACAGAGCAATGGAACAGAATAGAGAGCTCAGAAATAAACCCACATCAATATGCCAAATAATATGTGACAAAAGAGGTAGAGAAGTCTATTCAAGCCCTGGCCAGGTAGGTCAGTTTTTTTGAGTGTCATCCCAATATGTCAAAATTGTGGGTTTGATCCCTGGTTAGGGCACTTGCAAGAATCAACCAATGAATCCATAAATAAGTGGAACAACCAATGTCTCTCTCTCCCTTCTTCTATATAAAATCAATCAATATTTTTTAAAAACAGTCTATTCAATAAATGGTGTTGAAAAATTGGACAGATACACACCAAAAAATTAAACTAGACCACCTTTTATACCATATACAATGATAAACTAAAAATTGATTAAAGACTTAAATGTAAGTTTCAAAGCCATAAATTTCCTAGAAGAAAACATAGGCAGTAAAATTTCCAACATTTCTCTCAAAAATTTTTTTTCTAATACATTTCCTCAGGTAAGGGAAACAAATGACAAAATACAGAGGACTACATCAAACTAAAAAGTTTTTGCACAATAAAGAAAACCATCAACAAAATGAAAAGACAACCTACTGAATAAAAGAAGATATTTGCCAATGATATGTCCTATAAGGAGTTAATATCCAAAATTTGTAAAAAACTCATACAACTCCATATCAAAAAATACTCCTGAACATTCCTACTTAAAAAATGGGCAGAGGGCCTGCCTGAAAAGACACTTTTCTTAAGAGGACATATGGATGACTAATAGCCATATGAAAAGATGATCAATGTATAGAGCTATAATAAGATGTCATCTTACACCTGTCAGAATGACTATCATCAATAAATCCACAAATAACAAGTGCTGGCAAGGATGTGGAGAAAAGGGAAGCCTTATACATTGCTGATGGGAATGCAGATTGGTGCAACCACCATGGAAAACAGTGTGAAGTTTTCTCAAAAAATTAAAAATGGAATTTCCTGTGATCCAGCAATTTCACTTGTGGGTAGTATATATCTGAAGAAACTCAGAATACTAATTTGAAAGAATGTATGCATCCCTATGCACATTGCAGCATTATTTACAATAGCTAAGATATGAAAGCTTCCCAAGGGCTCATCAATAGACAAGTGGTTAAAAAATTGGTGGTACACATGTATATAAAGTGAAATATTACTTAGCAATAAAAAACGATGAAATCTTACCATTTGTGACAGCATGAACAGACCTAAAAGATTTTATGTTCAATAAAATAAGCTAAAGAAAGACAAGTATCATATGATTTACCATATCTGATCTAAGGGGCAAAATAAACAAACAAAATAGAAACAGATTTATAGATACAGAGAACAGACAGATGGTTGACAGAGAGGAGGGGTATTGAGGGACCAAATGAAAAAGGTGAAGGAATTAAGAAGTGCAGATGGTACTTGCAAAATAGTCAGAGAGTTGTAAAGTACAGCATGAGGATGTAGTCAATAATACTGTAATAACTATGTGTGGTGTCAAGTGGGTACTAGAAATATCAGAGGGACCACTTTGTAAAGTATATGATTGTCTAATGACTATGCTCTACACTTGAAACTAGTACAAAATAATATTGAATGTAAACTGTAATTGAAAAATATAATTGCAATTTAAAAAATGCCCAAGCTACAGTAATTATTGCCAACCAAACTGTGGCACATTTGAAAAATAAATGAAAATCAAGACTGAACTTGAGACAGTAATCAACACTTTAGATAGACTTTTTGCTATCTATGTTAAGTGGTGGTTCTAACACCAGCATTAATATGAATGAATTATATAAAGTCACTTTGAAATGCTGTTTTCACCAGGTCTACTTAATTCTTCAGTCTGCAGTGATGATCAACATCAGGTCCTATTAACAAGTTTTCAAGCATGTAAAAATATGATTTCACAATGATTACATATTCCCTACAGCTGTCAGTTTTTACATCTTCATTTGTCATTGACAATTTTGTCCAATTAAATGATCAGCTTCTAAAAAAGTAAACTGGTAAACATGACTCTGCTTATGTTAAATGCTTACTAAAGTGCATTGCCACATTGATCCAATAATGCATGCTTGGGTAAATTTGGAGATCCTTTTGGGCATTCGCAGAACTCATAAATATGCTGAAGGTTCTGACACGTCTTACAAAAAGGAAACCTTGGCTAAACCCAAAAGATTTCAACTGTATTTTGCCTTGAAAACATGAACACATACTAATTGAGGAAAATACTAATGTTGTGTTCAAAAGCAACCTACTAAAATAAACATTGTTTCCAAGCTGGGTTCTGAATAAGAAATGATATTAAATGTCATGTAAAGTCCAGCTAATTCTTTACACATGAAGAAATGGACATTCTAATTTATAAATCATTCTCTTGTGAGTCTAATGTGCAAGGATCTGCCCTTCAGAGTGTAATTTCCTCTAACATGGTAAAACTGAGTTTCTAAATAAGCAAAATTGACAGGTCATAGCAACCCTCCATTGAGGTGGTAGCATAGACACATACCAGTAATGTGGTACAATCAAAACATAACATCCATCATTCAATTTACTCCTTTCAATAATATACAAAACAGATAATACTGCCACTTTTCTATAGAAGAGAAAGCTGAATCACAGAAAGACTAAAGAATTTTCTAAAATAATTGAGCAGTTAGGTAGCAGCATTAGGATTAGAATACAGAGCAGGCCTATTCAAAACTGTGAACTCTTAACCATCACGCTACACCTTTGAGAACAAGACCCCACACCTGTAGCCAATCATTTAAGTTTGGCCTCCTCTGAGTCCAGGGCTGAATTTGTGGATATGTGATCTGTGCTTGCTTTAGTGCTTTGCCTTTACCATTTTGAAATTCTTGAAAATTTTTAAGCAAGGAGCCCTACATTTTGTTTTTGCATGGAGCCTCACAAATTTTATAGCCAGCACTGACCATAGCACATAAGCTACAATTTGACACAAGCATTAAAAACTGTACACAGTTCTGCTACGTAGTCTGAAGAAAAGTCCTGGAAGCTAATTTTGGAATATATATTTTTCCAGCCCTAGGTTGTGAAAAAAGTTTGCCTTAAACTAATAAGCCGAAGTTCAGCCCATTAATTTCTCTGGCAAGGGTTTTCAAAAGTAATGAGAGACAGGGCAGGAATTCCCCAGCCACCAATATGTGACCCAGTTCTATATGAGAAAGTTCAACTGACTAGTTAATGATTGTGTGGTTACAAATTGTTGGTCACAACACTAAGATTTATGGTTAAGGATGTTCTGTCATACTCTTTCACACTGTGGTAAAAACTATTGATTAGATAATGCAGAACTGTTTCTGTGTCCCTTGTCTGTTTTGCCCAAAAGAAAGAAAAAAGCTGAACACTTGCTTGTTTCCCATTCTTTTTTAAACAAGTGTTATCATGTAATTCAATTCTGCCTAATGAAGTGATAAAGAGAGTCTTCTGGGAAAAGCTTTTTCTCTTTGTTAATAAAAAGACAGTGTCACTACAGGAAAAATCTTTTCCACTACCACTCTCTTGTCCACTTCTTACCTTGATGACGTTTGGAGCTACAGCAGCCATACTGTGACAATGAGGTAAAAATGCATGAATATTAAATGCTAACAACTAAGGTGGTAGAATACATAGATAGGAGACTCGGGACACTGTAGGACAACTGAACCAATGGTATTTACCCCCTAGTTAACCCATTGTTTGTTTAAGTCTCAAAGGTTTCTTCACTAAACACACAATTTTTGGAAAACTTGACTTCTTTGATTAGAGAACACGTCTTCTACTCCTTTCTGGGGAAGACCCAGTTCACTGGCTATCACAGGAAGCTCAAACTAAGCGCCTTTACTCTTTGGCTTACCCTCTACTTCAAAACTCAGGACATTGCCTTACACCTGTCTGTATCTCTGTCACCAAACCGCATTCACTCTTGTGGTGCTGTGTGTGTCATCCCATGCATCTCAGTGCCGAGGACAGAGCCTGGCACCAGCAGCCTCTTAAGAAATTTGTTTAATAAGTCAATAATATACATTCCCTTGGTAATCTCTGTTACATCCACTGGTAATGTAACAAACTCTTACTCAACAGAAATTTTGCCCTTTTTGCAAGTGAATTTAAACAATGAAATACCTACCATTTAAAGTTTTATTAGGTGGTAGCCTAAAAGCCAAAGGGTAAACTCTGTTGCATAATAATTGAGGAACACTAAGTATAAAATGGATTGGGTTCTAATGGGGCATCATTGGTTTTGGCCAGGGATTGCTCAGATCTTCCATACGTAGCATGGCATGTTGTGTGGCCTGGCATAGAGGTCAAAGCAAAGGCCAAGGAGCCAAACTTCCTGGGCTCAACTCTCAGTGCTGTCTCTGACTGGATGGCTGTACACACGTGTTTTCTCTTCTCAACGCCTTGGCTTCCTTATTCTAAAATGGGAATGGCATCTAACTCTGGAAGGCTGTGTGAAGATTAAATAAATAAGAGAATGAAAACATGCTTAACATAAGGCATGGCATTTAGTAAGCAACTAATAGGTTTTAGTTATGATTACTTTTCCTTTCAGGTGCTATCTGGGAGTCATTTCTCAAAAAATGTCAAAGCATTGCATCACACATCTAGTGTCTGGCACTTAGAAAACATACAATACATAGTTAAGGAACATTTCTATTTTAAAAACATCATGCTAGCACATCTATTAGAATGCCCAAAATCTAGACAGTGACACCACCAAATACTGACCAGGATGTGGAGCAACAGATACGCAACATGGCACGGCCACTTTCAGAAACAGTTTGTGTTTGTTTACGAAAGTGAATGTACTCTTTACCAAAAGACTCAGCAATCATGCTCCTTGGTATTTACCCTTAAAAGTTAAAAACGTATGTTCAAGCAAAGACCTGCACACAACGTTTATAGCAGCTTTATTCATTAATTGACAACACCGAAAGCAACCAAGAAATGTCCTTCAGTAAGGGAATGAATAAATAATCTGTGCTACACCCAGGCAATAGAATATGATTCAGTACCAAAAAGAAGTGAGCTATCAAGCCATGAAAAGACTTGGAGGAACCATAAATATATATTAAGTGAAAGAAACCTTTTTGAAAAAGTCACCTACTGTATGGCTCAAACTCTGGGGCATCTGGAAAAGGCAAAAGAATCAATAAAAACACTAGTAGTTGCTGGGGTTGGGTGAGAAGAAGTGGGAAGGGATGAATGGATGAAGGACAAAGGAGTTTTAGGATATTTAATGAAAAAAATTGGTACGATGCCATAGTTGTAGATACTTGTCATTTTACTTTTGTCCAAATCATGGAACATACAACACCAAGAGTGAACCCTAATGTAAACTATGGACTCTGGGATGATTGGCCGATGTAGGTTCATCTGTTGTAACAACTGTACCTCTATTGATAATGAGAAAGGCCATACATGTGTGGGGATGGGGATTTGGGAAATCTCTGTACTTTTCTCACTATTTGGGTGTAAACCTAAAATATTCTAGAAAATAAAGTTTAAAAATCCCCCCCCAAAAGTATCCATGGATAAACAAGTATCCATGGATAATTTCTAAATAGCCAAACTGATCATTATATCAGATCTACCCAGTGGATCAGAGCTTGGGGCCTGGAGTTTGATGATCTAAAATTCCCTCATGGTTCAGCTATGCCACCAAATACAAGTCAGTTAACCTCAGAGCTCCTCAATTTCTTTAACTGTAAAGTGAGAATAATAACAGTACCTTCCCTATAGGGTTTTTGGAGACGAGACTGGGCTCTGCCCAGTGTCCAACACTTAGTAAGCATGAAATAAATGTTAATTTTAAAAATAAACCCTGTAAGCGGCTCTGGTGCACTGTGCCGAACAGCCATGTACATTTAATTAAAATGTTGCTTTTCTGCTGTCTGAGTCTCTTTCTAAAGCTTGTGGCATTTAGCTATCCACTGAGCATTAGTCAGTCTTGGAGCTTTTTCATGACCTATGTAACAATGAACCTTAACGTGCTAAGTACATAACAAACACTATGTCATCTCTCCTTTAATAAAGCAAATTGTTCCGCACAAGGGTAGCAATTCTCATTTGCAAATTCACATATAATTAGTCTTCTAAGTACACTTTGCAAATTGGATTGAAGCAAATCATCCTTGGCACACTTGCTCTGGTGGATGAAGATGACCCGTGGGCCCATTCTGCAGCTTGCCAGATGCTGCATGTGGTAGGAAAATTGTGCACGTGTTTCCCAGGAAATCCCAAGAGAAGCTCTTCCTGGCTGCCTGCAACTATAGGCATTGTCCTTCCTTCCACTGTGATAAGTGTATTGCAAGAGTATAGTGACAAACTTAGAGAGGTTAAGGAGGTAAAAGGGAGGCAATGTGCCAAAAAGAAAATCTCAAAGTGACGTTTAATCACATGGGGAGAGACAGTCAACAGCCAGAGAAGCGGGACCTCACTGAGGTTCATGTGGTACAGCAAAAAAGTAAAGGGAGGCCAAATGCACATCCTGTGGGCAAGTGGGCATTTGACAATGGTGTGTGGAAGAATTTTTTTTTAGGAAAACTGGGCGAAATAGTAATGGGAAACAGAGTCCTGACTCAAAGAAAAAGAATGTAAGGATACTGACTGCATTTCCCTGCCCTGGGTCCGTGCCTTCCTCTTATGATGTCAACGTCTCAGTTCCCTTTGGGGAGTCTTCAGGTGCTGCTGAGGCCAGTTCCTTGACTGGTGGTAAGCATGGGGGGACGAAAGACCCAGGTCCAGCCAGAAGGAATATTAAGAGCTTCTGCTTAAACACTTAGGAAAATCACGTTCTTTCTGTATGGATACCAAGCAGGCAGGATATGAGCCCAGGTCACCCAGAGAGGGAGCCCGCTTGGGAATGAAATCAACACAGGGAAGTGAGAGTAAGAAGGTGGAGAGTAGTGGCTTATCTGGGTCACTGACTGAGAGTCTGCATCCATCCAGCCGTGAATCCTCTGAACTCAGTTACCAGGGAATTCCCTCCTTGCTCAAACCAGTGTGAGTTAATTTCTCTCACTTGCAACTGAAGAAAGTCTGACTCATTACTGAGGTAAAGGGGAAATCATACCTCCTTACAATATAAAGTAGTTTTCCCACAACTACCACAGATCTTTGGTGTGATCTTAAAATCACCCTACGGTGGCCATATTTTCCGAAGTACTGCCCCTCCCCCCTGCCCCAATCCGCACATCTGCCCAGGCAAGTAGAATTTTAGTCATAGAACAACAGAGCAGAATGTTTGAAAATCACAGGTGTTTGGAAAACCTGGGGCATGTGAAGAAAACACACCTCCTGATAGTAATGATCACCTGCTTCCCCCAGTGGAATCCTGAGGCTTGCATTCCAAAAGCACATTCCTTCATTTAGTAATCAAGCTAAAATCCATTTGCTACACCCTCTTAGCAAAGATTGAAATACATTGCTCAAATCCGTTGCACCAAACTCTAAACTGGTTACTCAGCATTTGGAGTCGATGGAGACAATCCCAGGGCCCACACACCCTTCCTGCCATCTTATCAGTTGGTTCCTCAGTGTTTCAGTAACCACCATACTATGCAAGGGATACATACCTCATACTGTAGAAAAGGTCTCCCAAACAGCTGTGCAAATCTGTTCCCTCCAGACCTACAATCTATGTATTATAAATGCTCATTTCAGAGATGATCCATTTCCAACCTGCAAGGATTGGCAATTGCAAAGGGGTCCTGCTGCTGTGGCTTTTGGTGTGACTGATGGAACCCATTACCTTGCTTTTGTAACCTAGAGAGCTAGTTATCACCAAATGTAGCACACACTATGTACTAGGCACCATGGCAAGCATTTTACATGCATCAACCAATCAAATACTCACAAAACCTCACGACATAGACCTACTGATGTCTCTAACTTACAGGTAAGAAAACTGAGGCTCAGAGCAGTTGAACAAAATTCTCAAGATCTTACACTTAGTAAAAGTTGGAGCCAGAGCTAAATTCTACAGCTACTCCTCTCCTCCCCATAGTCATATTCAGACTTTTATGAAAACTTTGATATTTTATCTGGGAATCTTAGAAAATGTGAAGATAATTGATTAGGCATAAGTGTAGCTGGATACACAACAGTAAGAGTTACTTAGCACATTCCCTGTACCAGACACTGTGTTTGGCTTTAGAAACACAGTAGAAGACAACAGAGACATGGCCTCTGGTCTCAGGGAGCAACACAGACAGAGAAGCAATGAAAAGAAGGCCTGTGGTGTTCTGGGGAAACCTGGGAGTTAGGAAGGCAGATTACTTCCCTTCTGGTGCTCGCTCTGCCCTGCTGCCAGCTGGCAGTGACACCTGACAGAACTGGTTGCCCTTTAAGGGTGGACTAGATGATAGACTAGGTGTCTCTAAACACCCTTCCAGGCCTGGCACTAGTTGAGTCTCAGGCTCTCTTCCTGCGTTCCTGGAGGCTCAGATATGTAGGCAGACACATGCTAGAGCATAATTCTCAAATTTAGCAAACACCAAAAACAAAGTCTTGTTAAAAACAAAGTGGAACTTGTTAAACCCCCATGGAACTTGCTAAAAACAAAGACTTCCAGACCCACAACCAGAGGGTTGCATCCAGAAGCTCCAGGATATGTCTCCAAGATCTGCAGTTGTAATAAGTCTCCTATGGGATTCTGATGTGTGAATTAAGATTTGACGTCCTGGTATTCAAAGCATTGGCAGCACTTGGGAGCTCATCAGAAATGCAGACCTTGGGTCTCTCCCAAGGTCCACTGAATGAGAACCTACATTTTTCCAAGGTCATGTTCATATATATGACAGTGTTCTTAGAAAGGGACTAACCAGGATGGTGAATCTTGATACCAAAGAAACCACAGTAAACACTCCTAACTACTTATTTTAATTTCTCTTGTGTAGCACGTTTTCTTAACCAGGAGAGATATATAATTGCCACTCCTGAAAACATAATATGGAAGAGTGTTTTTCAAGTTGAGTTTGGCAGAGGCCTAAGCTTCAGTCCTCCAGAGCCATTGGGCATAGGGATTGTGTGAAGTAGCCTGTATTGAGCTGGTTTCCAGTCTACAAACTCTACTTCAAACAGACCTACTCCACTTTGATCAGCTTTAGAAACTGGGACTCCAGTTTGATTTCCTTTGAAGAGAGGGTTTTATTCCTTTAATTATGATTTCAAACATCTTCATCCTCCACAGTGCCCACCAGTGCCATTGGTACTTTCTCCCACGTTACCTAAGAGATGAGCTTAGGAAATAAACCTGGCTCGGTTTCCTATATGCTTCCCTTGGGGACAGAGATGTGGCCTTCAAAATGTCAAAACCTATTTCTGTTCCCGAGAGGACTGTTAAGTTACTTCCCTATCCTTCTTTAATATGAAATGACCAAGAAAGACACTAATATGGAAAATTCTTAATTCAGCTTATATGTCAACCCTATTTTTTCTTCTAACAAAAGCTTCATGTATCTTATAAACCAGAATGTTCCCACCAGTCAATGGGAATTTGATCTTTAAGATAAACATGAGGAGTCCAGATCTTTCTTCCTTTATATTTTTTTAATTAAAAAAACCTGATTTTAAGAGAGAAGAAGAAGAAGAAGAAGAAGAAGAAGAAGAAGAAGGAAGAGAGAGACAGAGAGAGAGAGAGAGAGAGAGAGAGAGAGCGAGCACGCTCTATTTGTTGTTCCATCCATTAGTTGCTTCTTGTGTGAGCCCTGACCAGGGATCTAACCACAACTTTTACATATCAAGTCGATGCTCTAACCCACTTAGGGCAAGGAATATCTTTAGTGATTATCAACTATTAGAATTAATGAGCCTCTGTTTATTTAACAAAGAGTCAGTAAAGGCCCAAGAAAAAATAACTTCAATTTTAGTAACACCTAGTAAGCAGTTCTCAGTTGGGTGTACATGATATTCACCTGGGGAGCTTTGACAAATCTTGTCACCTAGGCTATACCCCAGCAAATTCTGGGGGTTGGACTCAGGCTTCAGTGAGACTCTAGATGATTCCGATATGCAGCTGAGGTTGAGAGCCGTGAATGGGCAGTCCTATAAGACATGTGCTCCAGCACACCTATTGATCCCCTTCTCCTGTGTCCAGATGGTCATTCATTCACTTACTCTATTGAAAACAAACTATATATTCATTTGACATTGGGAATTAGAAATTCCCAAATTCTGTTCTTATGGAGCTAATAGTTCTACAAACAAAATTTATTATTTTTTAATTTCAGTTATGAATAGGTGCTATAAAGAAGATAAAATAGGGTGTTATGTAGTATATAGACATAGCCTCTCTGAGGTGACACCAAGTTTGTTGTGACACCTGAATTTTGGGAACCACAGAGCTCTAGGAAAACCTGGAGATTAAGATTATAAACAGAAGGAATCATAAATTCAAGTGCCCCCAATTGGGAATGAGCTTTGTGCATCACAAGGAGAGATTGTTTTTTATCCTCACCCAAGAACATTTTAAAAATTACTTTATTGTTGTTCAATTACAGTTCTCTGCATTTGCTCCCCACCCATCTCCCTCACCCCAGCCAAACCCATCTCCCTCCCTTGCTTCCACCCACCCCCTTGGTTTTGTCCAAAAAAGAAGAAAATTTTACCCTTTATGACAGCATGGATAGACCTGGAGATTATTATCCTACGTGAGATAAGTCAGTCAGAGACCAAATACTATATGATTTCATTATATGCGGAATCTAATGAACAAAATACACTGGTGAACAAAATAGAAACAAAGGCATAGATACATTGAATAGGTTGACAGCTGTCAGAAGACAGAAGGGTTGGGGAACTGGGTGAAAGATGGTAAAGGGATTAAACCAAAAATATATACAACACATAGACACAGACAACAGTGTGGTGAAAATTGAAGGGGAAAGGGGGGTAAGGGGTGAATGGAGGTGGGCAAAAAGCAGGGGAAACGGGGGTAGAAACAGACTTTGCTTGGGGCAATGACCCTACAATGCAGCGTGGAGGTGATCCTTTGTTGAGTTGTACACTTGAAACCTATGTGGTTTTGTGAACATTCAATTTTAAAAAAAGGAAAAAAGAAATCAAAGGCATAAGGATTAGGAAGGAAGAAACTAAGTTGTCACTTAAACTGATATATTTTATATGTATAAAACCCAAAGAAACTACAGATATGTTGTTTGAATTAATTAGAGAATTAAAAATATTTTTGACATATAATATGTCAATGTAACACTAAATACTACCATTCACTAGAAAACAAAAATTAAAAAGATAGCGTTCAGAATAGCACCAAAATATGTAAGATTAAATTAAGCAAAAGTTAACATTTCTACTGAGTAAATTATAAAATATTATTAATGGACATTAAAGACCTAAAAAGATGAGATTGAGAGCCTTTTCCTCTCATGGCACACATAAACTAAATATTAAAATTATGCATTACACACAAAATATATTTTTTGCTGATCTAACAAAAATATGTATAGTTTTGATTCATTCACACAGGTTGGCTATTGTGATTTCTGTCGTCATTTTTTAAATTTGACAATCCAAGGGAAAAGAGGTGAATGCCCCTGATGAAATAGTCAAGTATTCCATGCTTTAAATATTCCTGTGGCATACATGTTAAAAATTGCTGGCCAAGAGCATTGGGAATCCTCAAACACAGCTAATACTAATAAAATAATCACATATTTTGGCATTATCTACTCAAATGAAAGATGTACTTATCCCATGACTCAATGATTTCAGTCTTGGGTGTATACCTTAGAGGAATGGAGGTATGTTTCCTAAGAATCTTGTATACTGTTGTCTTAGTAGGAGAAATAAATTATAGTATATTCACATGATGGGATACCATGCATTAATGTAAATAAAAAATTACATGGACAAATCTTACACATATATATTAAGCCAAAGAAAATTTTTATTGTGGTTAAAATATACATAACAAAATTTACTGTTTTAACTATGTTTAAGTGTACAGCCTGTTACATTAAGTACATTCATATTGCTTTATAACCATTGCTATTCATTTTTACAGTTATTTAATAGTAAAAATGCCACGCATTTTTCTGTGTATTTGTTTTTTATATATATGAATATATATAAGTCACAAGAAATAAAATAAAGCTAGTACAAATTCAAGGGTGTATGTAAAAAGATTTAATTACAGGGGTATTAACCATAACACTATTTATCATAGGAAAAAATCTAAAACATTGAACCACTACTTTGGTCAACAATTCACCTTGTACAATATATTCATTTTTGAATTATATAATTAAATTTCAAAAGTAAATACACCACTACTTTGGATTACATAAAAGAATGGATCACATACTGTATTTTACAGTGTATAATGTGTACCCATTGTTTTTGTGTGCATTATACATGGGTTTACCCATTATTATACCCATAGTATGTAATCACGATACCCATATATAATGCACATCCTTAGTTTTCTGTCAACAATTTAGGGAAAAAGCACTCATTATTCATGGCAAAATAGGTGTGTCACCACACACAGAGCCATAGAAGGGAAGCTCACTCAGTCTCCAGAAATGATACCAAGACAAATACAATATATAGTATCATCAGAAAAGATGTTGTTAATACATTATGTACAGATATTCCAATGCTTTAAAATAAACTACTAATATTTGTGCAAGGAAAAAAACTGGGAGAAATATACTATAATGTTAACTATGATTCAACTTGTATGGTGGTTTTTGAATGATTTTTGTTTTCATTGTTTTGCTTATTTGCCTATTGGTCTGTCCAGAAAAATTCCAGTTATTGTTAATATAACAAGAACAGTTTGAGCCCTGGCTGTGTAGCTCAGTGGATTGAGTGTGGGCCTGCAAACCAAAGTGTTGCTGATTCAATTTCCAATCAGGGCACATGCCTGGATTGTGGGCCAGGTTCCCAGTAAACAGTTCGTGAGAGGCAATCACACATTAATCTTTCTCTCTCTTTCTCTTTCCCTTCCCCTCTCTCTAAAAATAAGTAAGTAAAAATCTTTAAAAAAGAACAGTTTGAACAACACTGATATAACCTGGCAGCCAAGGAGATTGTCCTGGAATGTGCAGGCATGGACAATGACGACTTCACTGTACTAGTCAGTGGGGGAAGTAAATGTCTTTGAGTGAGTGTGTGTACTGTGTGGCTGTTGAATTCAAAATGACTGAGTGAGTAGGGCAATGAATCTGCATCAAATTTTGTGTTAAGCACCCTGGGTGGTGTGGCTAACTGAATTGAGTGCCAGACTGCATTGGAACCAATGGGATGCCAGTTTCATTCCCAGTCAGGGCATAAACAAATAGTTTATGCCCTGGGGAATGCACTGGGCATAAACTATTTGTTTATGCCCTGACTGGGAATGAAACTGGCATCCCATTGGTTCCAATGCAGTCTGGTACTCAATTCAGTTTATGCACTGGGGGCCTGGGGGTTGTAGGCCAGGCCCCCAGTTGGGAGTGTGTAAGAGGCAACCACACACTGATATTTCTCTCCCTGTCTTCTCCCTCCTTTCCTCTCTCTCTATTAAATAAATAAATAAATAAATAAATAAATAAATAAATAAATATTTGTGTTAAGCTTGAACATTTCCCCACAGAAACTATTTGGATGATTCAGAGGGTTGCAGTGATGGTCAACTGGTGATCAGCACCTTCATCACAACACCACACGGGGCCATGCATCATGTCTTCTGCAGAGATTTTTGCTGAAACATCAAATCACCCAGCTGTCTCTGCCCCACTACAGCCCGCATTTGGTGCCTTGTGACTTCTGGATTTTCTTAAAACTAAAATCACCTTTGAAAGGGAAGAGATTTCTGACCGTGGATGAGATTCAGGAAAATACAATAGAGCAGCTGATGTTAATTGGGAGAACTGTGTAGGGTCCTACTTTGAAGGGGACTGAGACATAATTGTCCTATGTACAATGTTTTTCCTGTATCTTGTATTTTCTCCAATAAATGTGTTTATTTATCATATTGCTTGGCTGGATACTTTATAGACAGGTGTTGTAATTTCAATTTGGAGTCATGAATATAGATTACTTTTTAAGGCACTGAAAAGGGAGACAATATATTCTACTTGGAAACAATAACAAAAAAAGAGCCTAGAAATCTCAAAATGGAAATTAGAAACCCGGTGTTAGCTAATTGGTGTATTTGGAAAACACCTGGAATCCTACCAGCTACCATCAGTCCATTGGAATATAACTTTTCCCTACAGTTCCCTCTTTCCTACCTGGTTACTTTTCCCCCAGAGTTCTAGAGCTGATGGTAAAATCAAATTCTGCTTGTCTGCTTTAGAAGCAAACATGGTGGTTGGTACCATGGTATCCTCTGACAACAGCCTGCTCTTAATCGAAAGGAAGTGAAAATCCTCCAAATGTTTTTGGGAGAGTTGATAGATCATCATCCTTCAGGTCTCCTTCATCTGGTCTTCTCCCTCTTACAGAAACCTGGCCATAAAAAGTGAAGTGGACCTAACATAGGAAGTGAAGGTAGTTATTCAGGTGATATAGCACCAGCTCCTGGTAAAACATTAGGGTGGGGTGGGTGGTAAAAGAAAGGGCACCCTTCATAGCTCATAACTGACCTCACACAAGGTAGTAAGTACCCGAAGGCACAAATGAAGGGAAAGTGAAGAGGACTTCTCTGTCAGTACACAAATATTTCTACTGATGGGGTGATTTCTCCCCACACACACCTTTGAGCTCATCAAAATCAAATCCCCGTGTAGTAAGCTGAAGTGTAATGGTTCACCCAGGGTACTGATTACCTCAGCCCTGAGGGCTGGAATCTCCTGACTGGGCCAGTGCTTCATAAATGTAGGGAGTAGGAGAATTCACAGAATATTTTATGGATAAACATAGTCAAAAAGCATTAAGTGGAAAAGCATTAAAACCCATTATGTATATGTGTGGCACACAATTTCTATAACTTGAATTGTACTTGTCCATGTGTGTCATGACATAGAAAAGATTGGTCAGTATTGAAGCTACTATAGATCATCCATGTGTTAAATAAAGTCTAAAGAAAAGAGGACTAGTGGTAGGGATGGAAAATGAGCTTCATTGATGTGGAAGTAGTTTCTAATGTAAATCTATTTGTAATAAGTTGTAAAATGGGAACAAATGAATTGGGTAAAGTTAAGTTAAGTAAGGGTATACATGGTTTCAGGAATTCCTTGGTCCTTTCATTGACTAAAATGCATTTTGACTCTCTGAAATAGAAAACAATATGAAGCTGTTGTGTAAAACTTTTTTCTACTTTATTGTTCTCCAGTTACACTTGTCCCCATTTTTTATTCCATTACTTTCCCCTGCCCCATTCACCACCCACCTTCCACATTCAATTCTTCATCCTGATGTTTTTGTCCATGGGTCCTTTTTACACGTTCCTTGACTTGACCCTTCCTTTTCTTTACCCCATTATGCCTTGCCACTCTCCCCTATGATCACTGTCAGTGTGTTCTTTGTTTCCATGTCTCTGGTTCTATTTCTTGTTCACTTGTTTGTTTTGTTGATTAGGTTCCACTTACAGGTGAGGTCATAAGGTATTTGTCTGCCATCACCTGGCTCATTTCACTTAGCACAATACTCTCAAGTTCCATACATGCTGTCACAAAAGATAGAAGCACCTCCTTTCCTTCTGCTGCATAGTATTTCATTGTGTAAATGTACCACAGTTGTTGGATCCACTCGTTTACTGATGGGCACTTAGGCTGTTTCCAGCACTTAGCTATTGTAAACAATGCTGTTATGATCACTGGGGTGCATTGGTCCTTTTGAATTGGTGCTTCAGGATTCTTACTGTATAATCCCAGCAGTGGAACTGGTGGGTCAAAAGACAGTTCAGTTTTCAGTTTTTTGAGGAAATCCCATACCGTTTTCCACAGTGGCTGTAACAGTCTGCATTCCCACCAGCAATGTAGTAGGGTTCCCTTTTCACCACCACCTCACCAGCACGTTTTTTGACTTGTTTATTGTGGTCATTCTGAACAGTGTGAAGTGGTATCTCATTGTGGTTTTAATTTGCATCTCTCTGTTGGCTGGTGGTGCTGAGCATCCTTTTACAGGTCTATGGGCCCCTTTTATGTCCTCCTTTAGAGAAGTCTCTGTGCAGGTCCTTTGCTCACTTTTTAATTGGGTTGTTTGTCTTCTTGGTATGGGGTGATGTGAATTCTTATATATCTTGCAGATCAAACCCTTGTCCAAATATCATTGGCAAATATATTTTCCCATATAGTGGGTCCCCTTTTCATTTTGCTGGTGTTTTCTTTAGCCATGCGGAAGCATTTTAAATTTGATGTAGTACGATTTGTTTATTCTTTCCTTTATGTCCCTTGCTCTAGGGGACATACCAGTGAAAATATTGCTGTGTGGAATAACTGAAATTTTCCTGCCTATATTCTGCCCTAGGACTCTTATGGTGTCACGACTTATATTTAAATCTTCTGTCCATCTTGAGTTTATTTTGGTGCATGCTGTAAGTTTGTGGTCTAGTTTCATTCTTTTTGCATGTAGCTGTCCATATCTCCCAAACCATTTGTTGAAGAGGCTGTTTTTACTCCATTTATGCTCCCGTCCCCTTTGTCAAATATTAATTGACCATAGAGACTTTTGCTTATTTCTGGGCTCCCCATTTTATTATATTGACATAGGTGTCTGTACTTATGCCAGTATCAAACTGCTTTGATTACACTGGCCTTATAATATTCTTGGCAGTTGGGTATTGTGATCATCCTAGTTTGTTCTTCTATCTCAAAAATTCTGAGGCTATTTGGGGTTGCCTATGCTTCCATACAAATTTTTGAAATGTTTCTTTTATAGCTGTGAAATATGTCACTGGTATTTTAATTGGAATTGCCTTGAATCTATACATTGCTTTGGGTAGAATGGCCACTTTAATGATGTCCATATCCATGAACATGGAATTCTTTCAATCCACAAAATTGGTATATGCTTCCATTTACTAGTGTCTTCCTCAATTTTATTCTTCAGTGTTCTATAGTTTACTGAGTACAGGACTTTTACGTCCTTGGTTAGGTTTATGCCTAGGTACCTTATTTTTCTTGTTTCTATAGCAGGTGATATTAGTTTCCCAATTTCTGATTTTGATATAACATTGTTGGTGTACAAGAATGCCTGTAACTTTGAATATTAACTTTGTACCCCACTGTTTTGCCACATTCACTTATTAGATCAAGTAGTTTTTTGGTGGAGTCTATAGGGTTTTTTATGTACACTATTATGTCATATGGAAACAATGACAGTTTTACTTCTTCCTTTTCAATTTGGAGGTCTTTTGTTTCTTTTTCTTGTCTGATCATTGTGGTTAGGACTTACAATATCATGTTGAATAGAAATGGTGAAAGCTGACATCCTTTTCTTGTTCCTCATCTTGGTGGAAAAGTTTTTAGTTTTCTCTCATTGAGTATTAATGTTGGCGGTATGTATCTCTTATATGCCCTTTATTATGTTGAAATGTGCTCCCTTTACTCCCACTTTGCTGAGTTTTTAAAATCATAAATGGGTGCTGTACCTTATCAAATGCTTTTTGTGCATGTATTGGTATGATCTTGTGATTTTGTCTTTTGTTTATGTGATAAATTATATTTATTGATTTGTGAATATTATACCATCCTTGCATTTCTGGGATGAATCCGACTTGATCATGGTGTATTATCTTTCTAATGTATTGCTAGATGCAGGTTGAGGTATTTTTTGAGGAATTTAATATCTGTGTTCATCAGAGAGATTGGTCTGTAGTTTTCTTTCTTTGCTTTATCTGGTTTTGAGATTAGGATGATACTGGTCTCATAAAATGAGTTTGGAACTCCTCCATCTTCTTGGATTTTTTGGAATAGTTGGGAAGGATAGGGGTTAGCTCTTCCTTAAATGTTTTGTAAAATTCTCCTGTGAAACTGTCCAGTCCAGGACTTTTGTGTGACTGGAGTTTTTGATTACTGCTTCAATTTCACCAGCTGTTATCAGTCTGTTCAGGCTTTGTGCTTCTTCTTGTTTCCATGTTGGAAGATTATATGTTTCTAGAAATTTGTCCATTTAACCCAGGTTATCAAATTTCTTGGTATGCAGTTGCACATAGTCATTTCTTACAATTCTTTTCATTTCTGAGGTATCAATTGTACTTTCTACTCTTTCATTTCTGAATTTATTTATTTGGGTCTTCTTTTTATTGATAAATCTGGGTAAAGGCTTGTCAATTTTGTTTATCTTTTCAAAGAACCAGCTCCTGGATTAATTGATTTTTGAATTCATCTTTTAATTTGTCTCTATGTCATTAAATTCTGTTCTGATCTTGATTATTTCTTTCCTTCTTACTCACTCTGGGCTTTGTTTGTTGTTTTGTTGTTGTTCCTCCAGTTTGTGTAGATGTAGGTTTAGGTTGTTTATTTGAAATGTATCTTTTTTTTTTTTTTTTTCGGTAGGCCTCTATTGCCATGAACTTCCCACTCAAGACTGCCTTGGCTGTGTCTCCTAGGGTTTGGACTGTTGTGTGTTCATTTTCATTTGGATACAGAATCTTTTTTACTTTTTTCTTGATCTCATTCTTAACCCATTCAAAGTTTAATAGCATGCTGTTCCATTTCCATGAATTTGAATGGTTTTCAAATATTTCCTTGAGGTTGGTTTCTACTTTCAAGATTTTGTGGTCTGAGAAAATGCTTAAAATGATTTAAATTTTTTTTGAATTTGTTGAGGCTTTTTTTGTGTCCCATCATGTGGTCTATCTTTTAAATGTTCCATGTGCATTTCAAAAAAATGTGTATTTTACCTCTTTGGGATGAAAGGTTTTATATATATCATTTAAGTGTATTTGATTTAATGCATCACTCAGTTCCACAATATCCTTGTTGATATTTTACTGGAAAATATATCCATTGTTGACAATAGGCTAAAATCCTCTATTATAATTGTGCTACTGCCTATATCTTTCTTGAAGTACATCAAGATTTTCCTTATGTATTTGAGTGTTCCTATGTTGGGTGCATATATGTTCACAATACGTATATCTTCTGGATGGGTTCTTCCTTGAGTATTATGAAATATCCTTATGTGTATCTTTTTGTGGCCTTTGCTTTAAAGTCATTTGTCTCATATAAGTTTTGCTACCCTGGCTTTTCATTTTCCTGTCTGTTTGCTTTGAATATTTTTCTCCAACCCTTAACTTTCAGTCTGTGTAGGTCTTTTGCTCTGAGGTGAGTCTCTTGTAGGTGGAATATGTGCGGGTCATATTTTTTATCCATTATGCTACCCTATGTCTTTTGATTGGAGCATTTAATTCACTTACATTTAAGGTTATTATTGATAGATACTTACTCATTGCCATTTTACTCCCTTTGTACCTATGTTCCTCTCTCTCTTACTCTTTTTCTTTATCTTCTTAAAGCAGTCCCTTTAGCATGTCTTGCAATGCTAGTTTGGTGGAGATGTATTCTTTCGGCCTCCTTTTGCTGGGAAACTCATTCACCCTCCATTTTCATTGAGAGACTTGCTGGGTAGAGTAGTCTTAGATGCAGGCCTTTGCTTTTCATTATTTGAAATATATCTTGCCATTCCCTTCTGGCTTGTAGCATTTCTGTTGAGAAGTCAGCTGCTAGTCTTATTAGAGCTCCTTTGTATGTTACTATCTTTTCCTCCCTTGCTGCCTTTACGATTCTTTCTTTGTCTTTGAATTTTGTCATTTTAATAGTGATGTGTCTTGGAGTGGGCCATTTTGGGTTCTTTTTTTATTGAGATTTTCTGTATTTCCTGGATTTGTGTGACTTTTTCTCTCATCAAATTAGGGAAGTTTTCCATCATTACTTTTTCAAATGGGTTTTCTGTTCCTTGCTCCTCTTCTTCTCCTTCTGGTATCCCACTTATATAGATACTATTATTTTGATGTTGTCCTATAGTTCCCTTAATCCAAATTCATTTTTTGAGTCTTTTTTCTGCTCTTTCTGGAGTATTTTTTCTACCTTGTCCTCCAGCTCACTGATTCAATCATATGCTTCACCTAGCTTGCTTTTGATCCCTTCTACTGTGTTCTTTGATTCAGAAATTCTATTCTTCCTTTCTTCCTCACCCTTGTTGATTTTTTATGTCATTTTCATGCTGATATAGTTTGCAATAAGTTCCTTGTGGTTTCCCTGTAGTTTTTGGTAATTAGCAAAAACTAATTAAGCTCATTAAGCAGTGAGTTCATTAAGCTTCCTCATAACCATTGTTTTGAACTCAACATCTGCTAGTTGACTCGCCTCTATTTCATTTCTGAGGATTCCTCCTTTTCTTTTGTTTGGAGGTTTTTCTTTGTCTTCCCATTATTTGTAAGACTCTTCTTGTTTGCTTCTTCTTCTTAAATTGATCTGTTTTGACTTCCTGACTTTGTGATGTGAACTTGGTGCAGTCTCCTTGATCTCCTCAACTTGATGCTGTTGGGATGCCCTTTATGCCATTTTTGTTGGCTCTCTGGATGTAATTAGGTGTTGATTGTTCTTGGGTCCATCTTTGGTGGGTTCTTCCTTCCAGTTGATTGATTAGGGTCACTCCACCCACAATGTCTTGTATGCTATCGTGCTGGTGCTGGCAGAACAAAACAACAAAGCCCTGAAAACAAACCCACAACCCCCCAAATAACTCCTCCCCTGAAATCTCACTATCAACAGCAAATGAACCATTATTAATAAGGTTGCAAAGAGATTAATAATATTATAAGAAAGGAGAGTGAATACGAGATCACCTACTGAAAGAAAAATGATTTTGAGAGGGTAGAGGGAGGAGCACTAATAGCAGTTGGACATCAGAGTAATGTGGAGAAAGTAAAATTTACATCATGAATAAAAAAGGGAATGTGGAATGGAGTAAGAGAAGAGAAGTGTATAGTATTAGGTTTAAACAGAATTTAAAAAATAATATAAAGTGAGAGAGAGAGAAAAGAAAGAAAAAATAATTAAATAATAAAAATATAAGAACCAAATTGGAGAGAAAGATCCATCACAGCACTATCAACAACAAATGAGCTAAAATTAATGTAGGTGGTATGAGAATAAGAGGGAAAAAAGAAACAAAGAGAAGCTTAAGAGTTGTCTAGAGGAATGGTAAGTGATTTTGAAATGATGAGTCGAGAGGAAATACTAAGAGTGAGGACCAAAAACCGGGCTAAAATTAAAAGTTGAGACAAAAAGAAAAAAGGAGGATAAAGAAAAATAAAAGGGCAGGATGAAAGAAAAGTAGAAGAAAAAAAAACAGGCTAAGATAGGGCAGACTTAAAAAGTTGAGACAGAAAAGGGAGTAGGAGAGAGGACCAGCAAAATTTGATATTTAAAATACACAATTAGTGAAGATCTAGAGATATAATGTTCATGGATATGAACATCATTAAAATGGCCATTCTACCCAAAGCAATGTATAGATTCAAGGCAATTCCAATTAAAATACCAGTGACATATTTCACAGCTATAAAAGAAACATTTCAAAAATTTGTATGGAAGCATAGGCAACCCCAAATAGCCTCAGAATTTTTGAGATAGAAGAACAAACTAGGATGATCACAATACCCAACTGCCAAGAATATTATAAGGCCAGTGTAATCAAAGCAGTTTGATACTGGCATAAGTACAGACACCTATGTCAATATAATAAAATGGGGAGCCCAGAAATAAGCAAAAGTCTCTATGGTCAATTAATATTTGACAAAGGGGACGGGAGCATAAATGGAGTAAAAACAGCCTCTTCAACAAATGGTTTGGGAGATATGGACAGCTACATGCAAAAAGAATGAAACTAGACCACAAACTTACAGCATGCACCAAAATAAACTCAAGATGGACAGAAGATTTAAATATAAGTCGTGACACCATAAGAGTCCTAGGGCAGAATATAGGCAGGAAAATTTCAGTTATTCCACACAGCAATATTTTCACTGGTATGTCCCCTAGAGCAAGGGACATAAAGGAAAGAATAAACAAATCGTACTACATCAAATTTAAAATGCTTCCGCATGGCTAAAGAAAACACCAGCAAAATGAAAAGGGGACCCACTATATGGGAAAATATATTTGCCAATGATATTTGGACAAGGGTTTGATCTGCAAGATATATAAGAATTCACATCACCCCATACCAAGAAGACAAACAACCCAATTAAAAAGTGAGCAAAGGACCTGCACAGAGACTTCTCTAAAGGAGGACATAAAAGGGGCCCATAGACCTGTAAAAGGATGCTCAGCACCACCAGCCAACAGAGAGATGCAAATTAAAACCACAATGAGATACCACTTCACACTGTTCAGAATGACCACAATAAACAAGTCAAAAAACGTGCTGGTGAGGTGGTGGTGAAAAGGGAACCCTACTACATTGCTGGTGGGAATGCAGACTGTTACAGCCACTGTGGAAAACGGTATGGGATTTCCTCAAAAAACTGAAAACTGAACTGTCTTTTGACCCACCAGTTCCACTGCTGGGATTATACAGTAAGAATCCTGAAGCACCAATTCAAAAGGACCAATGCACCCCAGTGATCATAACAGCATTGTTTACAATAGCTAAGTGCTGGAAACAGCCTAAGTGCCCATCAGTAAACGAGTGGATCCAACAACTGTGGTACATTTACACAATGAAATACTATGCAGCAGAAGGAAAGGAGGTGCTTCTATCTTTTGTGACAGCATGTATGGAACTTGAGAGTATTGTGCTAAGTGAAATGAGCCAGGTGATGGCAGACAAATACCTTATGACCTCACCTGTAAGTGGAACCTAATCAACAAAACAAACAAGTGAACAAGAAATAGAACCAGAGACATGGAAACAAAGAACACACTGACAGTGATCATAGGGGAGAGTGGCAAGGCATAATGGGGTAAAGAAAAGGAAGGGTCAAGTCAAGGAACGTGTAAAAAGGACCCATGGACAAAAACATCAGGAGGAAGAACTGAATGTGGGAGGTGGTTGTGAGGGTGGGAGGGGGAAGTGGTGTCAGGAAAATTAGACAACTATACATGAACAACAAAATAAATTTTAAAATAATAAGCTAAGACAGGAAAAAATAAAATTTGAGATGGAAAAAAGAGTAATAGAGGTAATGCTAAAATTTGAGATTTGAAGTACAAAAATTGTGAAGATCGAGAGGTAAAATTAAAAAAGTTCAACAACAACTACACTATGCACAACCAACAAGCAAAGATTGCTAACACTCTTGAGAGAACATGGGTATTTTAAGAGTGAGAAAAAAATGTGAAATGACCATTGACTAGCAAATTGGTTTTGAGGGGCTGGATGGGAGACAAATAGTAAGAGTGCAGAATGGAAACAAGTTGCAGAAAGGAAGAAAAGAAAATGTAAAACATAAGTAATAGGAGGAAAAAGGAAGGAAAAATGGGGTAAGAGAAGAGAGGAGCAAAAGATGAGAATTGAAATAAACTATAGTATCAAATCTACTGTCAATATGTACAAACTTGCGGGACAAGAAATGAATGTTAAAAAGCTATGCAGGGAAAGAAAATATCACAAATCATGGAGAAGACCACAGTAGATTTTGTCTCAGAAGCATCTAGTATTCATCACTACTTTTTCTTTATAGATCCACCTCTGGTGATGTCAGATGGTGACCCTCTCTGGCCTTAGGCAGCTTGTTAGAGACTACCAGGGATCTACTGTCTGTGGCTGACTTCTTCAGTCATTAGTCTAGTCACTATGCACACTCAGCAGTCAGGCTTAAGCATCACAGAGCCAGGGCAGAGTCCATCCTGGGGGTGGGGCTATTGCTGCCCCTAAGTGAGGGTAGTGGAGTGGTCTGCCTGAGCAAGATGCCACTTTGAGGGGAATGGTCTGCCTGGACAGGATGGCTGCTGCACTATGATGATCCCAGTCATCCCATCACTGGAATCCCAGTGGCTACTCTCTCGGTTCTCTACCCAAAGTCTCTGTCCCTAGGCTCTCCTCAAGTGGCTCTAGTCCACTCTGCCTTACCTTTGCCAGAGCCCAGGGTAAATGGCTGCAAGTGAAAATTTGTGTGTTGGTCCTTTAAATAGGTCTTTGCATCTCTAGCCATCCATTCTGGTGGAGAGAAACCCTTGTATATACATAATATCCAACTGTAGAGAAACCACAGCTGGGTATTATGTATATACTTTTCAGTCTCTGGTGCTATAGGCTGGGGATCCCAGTTTAGGGTTTAGATCTCACACTTCTCAGGGGGATCCAACTGGCTGCTTTAAATACCCACCGTGCACTTCATCTGCCACCTGTCAGCACCCAGACAGCCCTCTTGCATCCCTACCACAGTTCCTACCAGTCTCATTGTGTTGAAACTGTTTCTTCTGTCTGTCTGTTGCTATAAGTCTTCTCTCTTCTCATTGTTCAGTTGTTTGTTCTAGATGATTTCTCCACAATTTAGTTGTAATTCCAGATTGGTGAGGTTAGCGCAACTTCCACTCAGTCCTCTGCCATCTTGGATCTCCTCTTGTGTAAAACCTTTTTGACCATAGAATACCATCTAAGGAATACCCTTTGGAAATGCTTCGGTAAAGGAATCCCTCACTGCTTTACCCACACATGAAAGAGACCATATGCTCTTCTTTTGCATGGTTTCACTGAATATGTGAAATATAGGATGAATTTTTCTCCACAAAATGTTTCAATCATTTTCTATCTGATGATATGATTGCCTCATATTGGCTTTTCCTTGCATTTATGGCAAGTAATAAACCTGACAAAGCTCAAACTACTAACAAGTATCAGGGATTTTGATCAATCAGACTAAGTCCAGAACATTTGTAAAATGAGTAGGCTGGTAGGTACCTGGAATGCTGACTATTTGCCAGAAAGTAAACTTTATTTTTGTTTTCAGTGCATTTCCTTGGCCAGAAGAAAGAAAACAAATTAGCTCAAAGAAGTGAATAGAGGAATGTATGGCAATACCTTTAAAATTGCATCTACATGTCTTGTTATGAAGAATGAAGCCATAATTTATCTCAATACACTTAAATGTTTGTCACACGTATCTGTCATTCTACATGATACTCTTGATTTTTTTAAATAATGGAATGTAAATATTCAGTCAGAGGGATTGCCCTATAGTTGGAGTTTAGTTAATTTGTAATAAGGACCAAATTGATTAAGAACATGGCTAAGAATTATGTAGCCTTCTTATTTCACTTTCTCTAAGCTTCCAAGTAGCCTTTTATTTTGCAGTAATGGCAACTCCAGCCATATGAGTAAAATTCAAGTGAAGTCAACATGCCAAAAGTAGTGGAACTCAGCATTTATTCTCTTTTTTCCTGTTTGCACTTGGAAAGTGTGCTTTCCTTAAGAAGTACGTTTGAAAGAATATAAGAGTGGGTTTCTATTTTGGGGCAGAAGTACAAAATGAAAGATAATGGAGGAAAATATATTAGCTCAGCTTTCTCAAACTTGAAATAATGTGTGATTTTTGCTGTTTTTTCAACTTTTGAGACCAAGCGTGGTAGAATATTTAATTCACTCAGTTGGCAAACACCTTTTTTTGTGTGGAAAAACTAATGCCAAGCTGAAATTTCTCCATATGAAGAAAGAAAAAGAGTTCAGGATAGCAAAGCTGGGGTAGATTGATGTCTCTATTTCATTTACCCCTCATTGTTTGGAGGCTCTGTGGGCTACAGCAGGGCATTATTTAAATGCACATCCAGGTGCTTCATGCAGATATAATTAAAATTGAAGTTGTCATATGATCTTTCCTTATTCAATTTGTCAAACTCCTTGCAAATGGCAAAACAGAGCTCTTCCTTATGACTTTGTCTATTTTGATATTGCCCAAAACATTGCCCAACATTTCCTTCAGATGCTCTGGAAAACACTTTGAACGACTGGTCCTCAGCAAGGATTTTCTTAGCAATATATCCATGTGGTCCACTTTAATGAACCTACCATGATAGGCAAGTCAGTACTCCCAAGATATTCTATTTCATAGTTCAATAGCACTGATGACTTTTTAAAGAATTTTATATTTATTTATTCCCTCAAAAGATATACATCACATGTATATTACCATAGACATGGTAATAAAGCCATGATAGGCAATGAAATCTTAATCTCTCAGTGAAGCTCACAGTAGCAGAAAGGCAGACATCCAACCAGTAATTAAACATAACACATGATGAACACATCAAGAGGAAGTAACCAGTGCTGTGATTTAACCTAAGGGTCATGAAGGTCACTCTCCCTGAGGAAGACAATTCAAGAAACTCCTGAAGGATGCCAAGTGAAGGTCGGGCTGAGGAAGCTAGGAGCATCAGAAATGAAAGAGCTAGGCACTTGCTTCCTGTCTTTCAAATTTTGGCCAAGTTCCCTCTTCAGTTTTATGTAGACTAAGACCACTTTCTCCTCATAGAAAACTAACATTAGTCAAGATTTAGTGTCCTACTATTTTCATTTATTTTGTGATTCTTTAGAATATAAGAACTTAAAAATAAGAGCTACTATTTGTTGAACATTCACTTTGCGCCAAGCCCATTACATTCTCACAAAACCTTTTATCTACTTTTGAGGAAATGGGGGGTTCAGAAGGTCACCCAGCCAGGCTATGGCTGAGCTCGCTTCAAAGTCAGAGCTGAGCTGTTTGAGTACAGGATTTTAACACTTTTCTGGGGTTTCATGTGCATTTCTACAAATTACATCATTAAAAAGATGGGGATGTTGGTCCTGCAGGGTGTTGGATAAAAAGACAGATTCCCAAGGCTCACTCAGCTGTTACAAGTCTGAATCTTTGAGGATGTGGTCTGGGAATTTGCATTTTAACAAGTTCACCAGGTGTTGCCCTTGCATTTGAAAATCATTGAACTTTCTCTGAGTCACACGCCTTGTGAGAGAGAAGGGGGGTGGTGACGGGGAGTCAGTAGGCAAGCAGAGGGAAAGACAAGAGACAGGGAGGGAGAGAAAGGAGACAGACGACTGCTAAAGCAGTTCACTGGACTCGTGTCCCTGTCTTTGGAATGCTCTCCTGACCATTTGATGAAATGCTACAATGCAGAATGGTTATGAATTTCAAACCGCAAGCAATTTAGCCTTATACATTGGCCATATGTGTAGGCAGGATTCAGAGAGAGTGCCTAATTCAAGCTTCAGCCAAGCTGTGAAAAGTGAGGCTTTTTCAGAGGAAGTGAGATAAGACAAAAACTTACAAAAACAAACATTCTGAGGCTGGTGTTCAAAAGGCCACTGCAAAATCTATAGTCTAATGCTAGCGAGCTAAATAAACACATTACTGGCCATCCAGGAAACGCAAAGCAGATGCCTGGAAGAGAATGTGTTTTCAACCTGTGCAGAAATATCCTGGGGAGTGATGATATGGAATCAGACACAAAGTTCAGATAAAAACAACAAAGGGGATTTGCAACAGGCAATGTATCCAGGATGGACAAGAGGTATTGGAGTCCAGTGGTTCAGAGCAAGTTCAGGGTAGCAGGGAGACTGAGGCTCCCATCTCATTTGAAGTTGTATGCCCTACTTTTCTCCTCATTATGGGGGTTATCTGATGGCAACTAATTATATAAGGAGTGGTAGGGGAGACTCAGTGACAAGGGCCAAAGCTTCAGGGCTTTTGAATATTGAAAAGAATGCTCCATTATGTAATTTAAAATAAAAATAATGCCTTTGAAAATATGAACAAAGGTAGTTCAGCAACATTCCAGGTTTTCCTATTGAGAGTAACTCAATGCTTTTTTGGAAATGGAAAATACCAATTTCTGCAAAAAAAAACAAAACAAGAACACCGGGTGGGTTTATGGTTTGCTGGTGGCTTATTTAAGAAGCATAACCTGGCAAGATGGTGTTCATAAAGTTTTTATCAAACTCTCTGGCGCAGAGGAGGCACTGACTCGGTACTAGTTACTATTATCTTTAATAATAGGAATGTATGTTCCAGATTACATTTATTGTGGCTTCCTTCCCTTTAAATGAAAACTGAGGCTCTCCCTTCTGTGGAGTCATTTTTGAGAGTATTTTACTATTTGGCACTGTTTGAACCTGGCTCTGCAAATGAGGATGCTGACCCCAGATCCTCAGTGTTCAAATTCAGAGCCCAGTTCTCTGACATGGTTTCCCACGGTGGAGCCCACCTTTTTCTGCACCTTCCATGTACCATCATGACATTTAATTAGTCATCATTTCTTGCTTGCTTTTTCTTAAAGAAACATTGCTTGCTCTCATCCTGGAGTCATTCTCTGATTGTCATATAACTCTTGACATTTATTTAGGAAACAACATTTTGCAAAATTTTTAGAGCATGAGTAGTTGATGACTAGGAGAGTTCACTGCCTTCTCCAAACACAGCTTCATTCTTCTTCAGCTATAATTACTAGTTAGGTCAACCCTTAAATTCAGTATGACTCCAAGACATTGATATTTCAACTGCATTTGGGATTTCCGTTATCAATGATAATTGGGTTGACTATAGTATATTTTAGGGTAAACGTACATATTTTCCCATGAAAAATTATATATATATTTCTCAGTAAAAGTTTTTCCTTGAAAAGTGATTTCTTTTACCGCCAGCAATTTTGAAACATTGTAGTTTTCATGGTAATATATAATTATTATTACAAATCAATTTTTCCAGTCCATGATCTGGAAGAGGCAAGATATACCCCAGGAAAAAAGGCAAAAACTCTTAGCCACTATTTCCTTTATTAAAAGTTGCATTCAGGTCACTGAATTCTACTGTGACATGAAGGATGCCTATCTTTATGAAAAGCTGGTTTTATAGTGGGAAAATTGGTTCTTTTCTTATGATGCCTAATGATTCACAGTTGTTAGAAAACCCATTCACAGAACAAAGCAGATTGGCTTCAGTTGGTGAAGTTTTCTGTTCACAGCATCTCTTAGGATCCCTAAGGGGTCAGGGAATTAGGTCTTGGAAATTGTGTTTGGGATCCAAGTTGTCTAGTCCCATTTTCTGTAGTCTCTGAGAGCAATTGTAAAATTGGTAAAGAGGCAACAATGTGAATTGAGGCAAGACACCACTGCCCATGAAAAGACCCAGGGCCACCGAGGGTCTCATATCTTAGTAATGAGGCAGTGATGCTGGCTAAGAAGAAACTGAAGCGCGGGCAGTAGATAAAGGTGGCCATAATAGGGGTGACCAAAATGCATGTAAAATGGTTTGAACTTTTAAACATTACATAGGCACGTTCTCTAGGTGTATCCTGGAATGGCCAAGGTTTTCTGGCCTCAGGAGCATCTCATTGAGGGCTGTGAGAGAATTCTGTCCACACAAATGCTCTTCTCCCTGAGTTCTGTTTTTTTTTATTTAGGTCTTTACCTAAGGACCAATTTTCAGTAATCATGGGACAGATCATGATTTAACAAACTTATTACAGGCACTTATTATATTTAGAGTGTAAATACCCTATTTTGTGAGTTCTATAAAGTCCATCACCGAGTTGATACTGGGGTATAGGGAGAACACTCTTTTGATATAGTCAAATATATACCAAGTTCAAAACTGTAAAAGATGAAAAAAGAGTTATCTTAGAATAAAATACTTGCGGGATAGTAAAAGAACAGTTATGTTAAGAATACAACTTTAAATTAGACTGACTTAGGTTTAAATCCTGGCTCTTCCATGGGTGAGTCAATGTGAACAAGTTATTTAACCTCTCTATGCTTCATATTCTTCACCTTTAAATAGTGATGTTGGAATATTTCACGATTTTTTGAAAGGTTGAAAATAATGCGACTAAAGTACCAATGTACTTTATTCTCAACTCTGGGCTAGACATTCAAAATGTGACACCCAGGGACTAGGTAAAGGGGTAAACGTAAGGATTAAGAATTTGGAACTTGCTGCCTGAATTTCCATCTCAGCTCGGCTACTTCCTAGCTATGTGATCTTGGGCTTACTTAACCTCTTGAGGCCTCAATTTTCATCTTGGTAAATGGAAAGGATTAAATTAATGACTATACAGAAAATGATGAGCCTAATGCTTAGTACATGGTAAATATTCAACAAATAGTGGGAATTTTGTTATTGTTATACTCTACTTATTTTTAAAGTATTTTCACTATGATAAAATATTTACACATAACATGTATCATTTTAACCACTTTTACCTGTATAATTCAGAGGCATTAGGTACATTCATGTTATGTAACCATCACCACCATCAATCTCCAGAACTTCTTTTATTTATCCCAAATGAAAACCTTGTACTCTCTAAGAAATCTTCTCTCTTCCCCCTCCCCTCAGCCTCTGGCAACCATCATTTTACTTTCTGTCCCTATGAATTTCACTACTCTAGATTCCTAACATAAGTGGAATCATACAATATTTGTTCTTTTGTGTCTGGCTTACCTCACTCAGCATAATGTTTCCAAAGTTTATCCATGTGGTAGCATGTACTAGGATTTCCCCTTTTAGGACTGAAATAACATTCTGTTCTATGTATTTACAACATCCTGTTTAGCCATTCATCCACCAGTGGACCTTTGGGTTGCCTCCATCTTTTGGCGACTGTGTAGGATGCTGCTCTAAACATGAGTGTGTCCAAAGCTTACCAAAATATAGCGTCAGGGAGCATGAGAGAGAAGCAGTGAGGTGTGGTGAAACCCCTGGGGTGCCCCAACGTTGAAAGGGCAGGCTATGGAATACTTGCTGCTTTAGGAAAGTTAGATTATTTGAAGGGTTTCAAGTAAGGAGTGGGTTTGCAATAATCAGAACTTCCCAGCCCCTTTGAGAAGGAGTTGCTATCGTCAGGTGCTGCTAGTGTACCTGGCACTGTGCTAAGTCCATTTTATTTCTTTTTGCCTGAAAATCATTATAATCACCATTATTCATGAAAGGTTCACTAAACATGCATTTCCCTGTTGGTAGTTCATTTTCCGTTAGGAATCCTTCCTCCTTTCTTTCTTTCTCTCTCTCTCTCTCTCTTTTCTCTCTCTCTCTCTCTTTCTTTCTTTCTTTCTTTCTTCCTCTCTTTCTTTCTTTCTTTCTTTCTTTCATGTTCAAGTACAGTTCTCTACCTTTTCCCTCCACTACTCTCACCCACCCCACCCATCCCCACCTTCCACCCTGGATCCTACGCCTCTTTGACTTTGTCCATTTGTGCTAAGTCCATTACATCACACCTTAATCCTCTCTCCTGCTCCAGAGAGTACCATCCCTATCCAGCAGGTGAGGACATCAAGTGTCATGTGTAACCACTATAATTCCACAGAGATAGTGCATGGTCAAACCAGCATTTCACCCAAGGTCTGTCACCTGTGAATGCCTGGGTTCAAAGCAGTGTGCTCTATGCCAGTGCTGAATGAGGCAAAGACTCGTTTCATACTCAACTGAGATTCTTCTGAATCCTTGTCTGTCTTTAAGACATTTCCAGAATCAGAGGTACTCCTTTGATTGTCTAGTGGAATTGATACATTTATACCCATATATTTTTAACTTGTCAAGAAAACGCAAACAACAACTTAGCATCTGATTCCCTCCACCTTTCCTCACAATCTTTTCTTCTATTCAAGTGATGTATTATGGGTCAATGCATGGAAAAGCCATACAAAGAGTAGATCAGAGGCCAGGAATTTTTCCTCACCATAACTCTCTTCTGTTTCAGGTTCTCTAAAATAAGAAAAGTAAGAAAATCACTTCTAAGAGCTTTTGCTGCCTTCCGATAATATGAATTGTTACAAATCAGAAGTGTGGCAATTGTGGGATAGCATACAATTTATCACTTCCAAAGCAATCAGTGATGTTCCATTTTCCTCTTCATAAGTGAGTTCACTTATGCCCAGTTATAGAGGTGTGAGTCACCCACACCCTGGATATTTCCTTCTTTGAAATGCTTCACATGTGACAGATTTGTTGGTGACTCCTCAATAATTAAGATGTTATAACAAGTTAAAAAATAAAACATTTCAAGAGATGCAATAGGCAAAAGTAATTTTTCTATAAAATGGTTATGATATCAGCTGTAACTCTTTAACAAGACTCAAGTGACAAACACGGTGACATATAGAAATGCTTTTTTCACATTATAAGTGCCTAATATGTAAGAGGTTATCATTTTTACTACAAATGGACTGATTTTATATTTGATGTTAAAAACTTGAAAGCATTTTGCATCATAAAGCTAATGATATATAATGTTGAATTCTAAATTAAATTTTTGCTTCTCGTCTTAGCATACTTATAAACCCAGGAAACTGGCATATACTATATGGGGCAAAAGTGTGGTATAGACAAAAGTTTCTCAACCTTACCACTGTCACTACTGACATTGTGGTCCAGATAATTTTTTTAATGAGAACTGTCCTCTGCATTGTTGGAAGTTTAGAAGCAACCCCAGCTTCTGCCTACCTCCACCCTTGAGTCATAACAATAAAAAAGTGTTTAGAGCTCTGGCTGGTGTAGCTCAGTGGATTGAGCACAAGCCTGTGAACCAGAGGATCATGGTTCGATTCCCAGTCAGGGCACATGCCTGGGTTGCAGGTCGGTTCCCTGCAGGCCATTTCCCAGCAGGGGACCCACAAAAGGCAACCATACATTGATGTTTCTCTCCCTTTCTCCTTCCCCTCTAAAGATAAATAAATAAATAAAATCTTCTTTAAAAAAGTGTTTAGAATTGCAATGTCCCTTGGGAGGCAAAATATTGCCAGATTGAGAACTACTGCTCTAGACAATAGAGTTGGAAAGGCTGGCATAGATCTTTCAGTGGTGTTCCTGCTTTATGGGGCAAACTCATTTTAAACCTTCTCCTTGACCAATCTTACAAACTTAATTGAAGATTCTATAGAGTGGCACTACATTTTATGGCTGACTGCTGAGGCTTCTAAGGGATTAGCCATACTTGGCTAAATTAACATTTGGGATTATATCACATGGGGGCTCAGAAATGTCAAAAGTAAAGCAAATGAGGTAGACTTTATTCTCTAATTCAAATGTTTACATTTTTGGTGTTAAAAAAGACAAATAGTCAACATTGTCCACATACAACTCAACATAACACACGCACACACACACACAATTTTTTTAAGATTTTTTATTTATGTATCTTTATAGGGGAAGGGAAGAAGAGAGGGAGAGAAATATCAATGTATGGTTGCCTCTCATGAGTCCCCTGCTGGGAACTGACCTGCAACCCAGGCAAGTGCCCTGACTGGGAATCGAACCACCATCTTGTGGTTCGCGGGCCTGTGCTCAATCCACTGAGCTCCACCAGCTAGGGCCACACACAATTTGTAAAGTCCCCAGTATCCCGTGCTCCTGCCTTCTAGGTAAGACAACAAAAATTTAGAGCAGCCCTGGCTGGTGTAGCTCAGTGGATTGAGCGCGGGCCTGCGACTCAGATGATCGCCGGTTCGATTCTCAGTCAGGGCACATGCCTGGGTTGCAGGCCAGTTCCCTGCAGGCCAACTCCCAGCAGGGGACGCACGAAAGGCAACCATACATTGATGTTTCTCTCCCTTTCTCCTTCCCTTCCCCTCTAAAAATAACTAAATAAAATCTTTAAAAAATTAAAAAAAATTAGAGCAAATTAGCCTGCTAAGCAGTAATTTTTTTTCTTTTTCTTTTGTGAACAAAAAACTTCACCACATTCTCACCCTCTGAGGAGAACTTTATCAAAGACTCTTGGTGTTGCTACCTATTAAATAAGATACCAAAGTCTTTGGAGTTAGCAGTTTCAGAGATATCTGAGACATAAAATACGTGTCACATATTTTCATTTACAACTTTACCTGATATGCCACCAAGGACTCCATAGTGTAGTTTAGCCTTAATTAAGAGGGCAGCAAAGATATAGATTAAGTGATTTAGCCATCGTCATGTAAACAGAAAAGGACAGACTAGGAAGTGAACACCAGAGGGATTTTAAAGTCTCTTTTCCTAAATTATTTTTCATCCCTGTCTCCTAACTTTTATATTTTCATATACCATTTTGCTTCTCATACCTTATTACTGAGGACTCTGTCAACGTATTTATTGGCTCATAGAAATATGCTCAAGAAATATCTGTTACTAAACAAAAGACTCAAACCACAGATATCAAGGGGAAAAATTAAAACAACTTCCCACTGAAGATACAATTTGTCTTAGAAGAAATGCAGTTGTGATAGTTTAAAAGTAAAAGTGCTGATTGAGATCACTTTAAATTAATGGCCACAGTTCTCAAATAGATGTTCAGAAGTGCCTGGCAATCCTATCATGTAGAACATCTAATTCCCTGCTTTCTCCAAAACAAGTTCAACCTCAGAAACTCCACAAACATGTTTGGTGGACCATACTAAAAATATAAACAAATTGACAGGCAGAGGTTGGCCCAGTACTGCTTAAAAAAATAGGTGCTTTTGATGGAGCTTATTCACAAGCAGTGGACCTTGTAAAACCTAGTAAAAAATCTCCACTGCATGTTTAAAATTAACAGCTCTTTAGCCTCTACACACTGCCATTTGAAAACAGATGCCATGCCTTCTTTATTTTCTTATATTCCTTGAACATATGAACAGCAAAATAAAAAACTCATTGAGCTGGTTGTACTCTGCCTTCTCCATTCATACTAATGTGAAGAAAATGGAAAAGAAACCAAGGGTAACTATATCTTCTAACATCCTTGCCCAAGGAGCTAACTATGACAGCAACCACATGCACTACACATCACAGGACTCCAGAAGTTCAAGTATTTTGCACATTGCTATAATCACAAATATTGTGCTTTGGACTCTTGCTGTTTCTGGCAACAACAAAAAGCCACAATAATGGTTTTCTGATGTCCTTAATTATTATTTTCCCTGAAAATGCTTAATGGAGTTCATGCAATACAATTAGACTTATATAAACATTTCACATTCATATCAGCTTTGATGGAGGTCCAAATGAGTACAGCCAATGAATGACAAGAAATGGATAAATAAATTAAATACATCTCACTTGTGTTCCTTTCCCCTGATGCTCTTGGACTATTGTAATCACTCGCTATCACAATATACTGCTTCCATTGTACTCCTTTCCCAGTTCATCTCTTCCACCAAATAGGGTGTGAGCATTGTAGCTGCAGTGATGTTTCTAAAACGCAAATGGGACCATGTCACCTCTTTGTTTAAAACTCTCCAGGGCCATTTCATTTTCTGGGATCATCTGGCCTCTGCTTGAGCAACCCTCTCAATGTCCCACTTCACTCTTGCCATAGTCTCCCGTGAGCCCAAGCTCTTCCCTGTCTGAGAGCCTTCCCAGGAGCCTTGGGAACTTGGCCCTTTCTAATTCTGCACATGTCTCCATTCACATGGTATCTTCAGACACATCTTTCCCATGGTCTTTATCTACGTCGGTCCCCCACTTTATTTTTCATCAGAATACCTCAATTACTTTGTTATGTCTCAGTTTGCAATATTTGCTTATAAATAGTTGTGTTTACTTATGCATTTCCTCATCTCTTTACTCAAAGACTGTAAGGATGGTTCCCATTTTGCTCTCTGCTGTTCAGCAAGTTTCTAACTGTGGCATACATGTGGTAAGCACAATAGTTATTTCTTAAATGAATAAACATTTGTTATTAGAGGAAGAGGATGATAACTTTGAAGAGGCACATTTGTCTAAGAAGAAACCAAATTTAGGCCTTCTGCTAATGACAATATATACTTATTTAGCCCTCTATGTCTTTTCTGATCTGTCTTCTTGTTCTTTAACCAAATTTTGGATTTACAGGAACTTGGGGTTCCCCAATGTGGTGAGGCCTAAGGAAACCCCAAGTCAGTCCATTGATTATGTTTCATTCACAGATTTTTGACCCCTGCATATATATTTTTAAAGATTTTATTTACTTGTTTTTAGAAAGAGACAGGGAGGAAGGGGAAAAGAGAGGTAGAGAAACATCGATGTGTGAAAGATACATCGATTTGGTGCCTCTCACATGCCCCCAACTGGGGATCTGGCCTGCAAACCAGGCATGTGCCCTGACTGGGAATCAAACTGGCAACTTTTTGGTTCAAAGGCTGGCACTCAATCCACTGAGCCACACCAGCAAGGGCTGACCCACGTATATTTTAAGAGAAGTCTAACCTTGATTCAGTTATAGTTGGTGGAAACTGTTTTATCTAATTGTCTTCATTTTTTAAAAATCAAAACCTTTATTTTGCAGACTCAGGAAGTTATATTTGGTTAAGACTACATGAACTTGAACCCAATGAGGTTTGAATTCTCCTGCAACCTCAAAAACCACAAAAATGGGAAATATTCAGGAAGTCAAATGTCCTTGTGCCTTATCGATATGGTGTAACATTTTGTTCACTTTATAAGATTTGTACGTTACCAGTTTTTACCCCTTCCACAGTTTCTTGGTACGGACATGTGAAACAATGTGGGGCCTCTGACTTTAGAAGGGTGTTTTCACAGCAACCCCTTTTAGCCTTTGAGTTTCTAATGTAACCTTTGAAAACAGCTGGTCCAAATTCCATCTTTTCTCAGACCCACACAGACCTCCTCTGCCTTATGTTCAGTTTGAGGACAAAGGAAGTTCAGGGAGGCACACTGAGCTAGATGTGATTTGGCCAAGTGATTACAGCTGTTTTGCAAGCAACCACCCAGAATGAAGATTTTATTGTTGTTTTTGTTTTTTTTTAACCTTTAACTGACTTGTGGATCTATATACTTTTATACTTTTTTCCCAAAGCTGAGATAGAAGGATTAATCCTCCTGTGTGTTCTATCTAAAGGATATCTCCTCATGACCTAGTTAATCCCCAGATACGTAAATATGACTACAGCCTTAATTTGCCTTAGTGGGGGACAGTAAAATTTAAGTAAATAATGTATGTGATACACTTTGACTTTGACTTTGAGAGTTGTATGTAGGCAACATAGTGTAAAAGAAGAGATCTAGCCTTGAGTCTGAGGTCAGACAGTCTTAGGTTTATATCTTAGCTCTTTCACCTATAAACGGTAGTACCTTGACCTCAGTTTTTTTCATCTGAAAAGCAGGGCTAAGTAATAGAAACTTACACGTCAGAGGGTTACTCTGAAGCTCAAAGAACTTAATGCAGATAAATACTTAGCACATGGCCTGGTGTGTTTTATGTACTCAATAAATAGGAGCCAGTATCATGATTGTTTCCCCTCCACCCTCTGAATGAGGAATTGGTAACAAAGCTGTCTGAGGTAGAATTTGGGCATTTGTTGGGATCATTCAATAGTGTGCATCAGTCTTGGCATGCAGTTCAAATCCCTGCTTCAGTAAAATGGAGAGCGACTTTATGGCATAAATATTAGAGACTGCTTTCAAAGAAACTAAACTGGAAGTGTTAAGTGTCTACTATTTTTAAAATTTTATATACTGGAATTTGAGATATGAAACTAGCTAAAATTCAACTGCATATGAAAATATTTTTCATCCCTAAATTAAGAGTTTCCCTTAACATATCCTGTTTAGAAGATATGAGAAAGAGGTATTTCCATATGCAACTAGTGGGAACAGAAACTCATACAACATTTTGGAAAATGGTACAAAAATATTTATTGAATTTTAAAACTTGTGCATCTCAAGACCTAGGAATTCCACTGTGTTTAACACTAAAGACATGCTTACATCCAAGAAGACAAGTACAAAATATTCAGAACAGTGTGGTTTGAAACTAGCACAACCAAAGGTCTTTCATGTTTAAGAGAAGCTAATTTCTATAAGAAACAACCCTAAACAAATATTTCAACACTTACCAATTTGATGTGGAGTTCATAGACAGCCTATTGTGGTGAATCAGTGGCCCGGTCTTCTTTTACCTTGTGGCTCTGCCATCCCCTAAGACTTTGAAATCTTCTGCTAAATCCTTTGCAACTAGCTGGCACATGCAGGTTGAGAAAGGGGATAAAAGACCTCGTGAGGTTTTAATGGATTAGGCCTAAAAGTATCACACATCATTTCTCTCCACAATGCATTGCACAGAACTCAGTAACCTAGTCATAGCTAATTCACAATATGCTCTAGATGCAGGTTCAGAAAGGAAACCAGGGCTTTGATGAACATAGCTCCTGTTCTTTGATACAAGAATATTAAAAGAATCAGGTAGATCTACGTTCACTAGTCAATGAGCCTTCCAGAGAATACTACTGAGTGAAAAAAAAAAGCAAGTGACATGTCACTGGATGGGTTCCCTAGGAAACGGATTATGAGTTAAAGTTTACTGTTTGGGATATTTATTAAGGAATATTTTTGCAATCAACATCTAAGGGAGCAGCAAAGGGAGGGAGAATTTGGACTGTGATTCTAGCCCAACAACAGCCTCAGTCAGGCCATTAGAGATCTCTGAATCTAGAAAGGTTATTCTGAGTTGTCCTAAGTTGGGCCAACATGGCAAGACACTTGCAGGTTTACATTCACCTTGTATAAGAACTTTCACCGGGGTATCCAAGAGAACTGCATAAGTTATTGAATGTTGGCTGCCTCTGGAAGGGATGAGATTTGGGTTCGATATGCCTAGGAAAAACTGAGGCAGTCCCTGACAGCTTTCCACTGAGATGATGAGTCCTTCGTTGAAGAGGGATTCGGGCTACTACACAGTTAAACAATAGAGATAGTCTATCATAACTGTAAAACAAAAGGGCATGCTTTTTATCTCTGACAAATTTCCACAGGAATGTGTATAAAAACCTAGATAGAGAAAAAACTAGGAATTTTATTTGATAATAAATAGGTATCAGGACTGTGGTACAGATCTGAGACTGAGAATAAAGGTTAAAGGAAACCTCAACCATATCTGTAAGTGATTAATATTTTTAAACAAAGAAAATAAATTGATATTTTACTTACATGATAGAAATTTAACAAAATTTTATTCGAGGTATACTTATTGTATAAGTAAGTGTGATAAGGATATTGATCAAAAGAATATTCAACAAAACCTTGGCAGCAAAACCTTCCATTTCAAAAGGATCATGTTAAACCAGCTCTTATTTATTTAAGGATTGATCTACGGTCCTTCTCTCTTCTTCCTACTAGTGAGTTTTGGCCATTTTATTGCTCACTAACATCTTCATCAAAGGATGACTGGGGCTGGGGGCGCTGGGTGTGGGGAGGAGAGGAAGGAAACTAGAATCAGCAATTTCCATTACTTGCTAACAACTCTGGTAAATAGGTTTAGTGGGGGAAATGCTGAAAATCAGTTATTTGCATTATCTGAGCTGTCAACCATCCATGTTACACCCTCTTCTTGTTAGTACAGACTCACAAGAATGGGCCATAATTGCATTTGCAGAGATGGTGACTAAAACAAGATTGTTTTCAATGATTATGTGCTTTTGATTAAACTAATTTTTTTCTCCTTCAATGGCACATTCTAAAAGGATATTTTGAGGAAAGAGACATTTCCTATTGTATTCTCACCTGTTGCACATCTACACATCGTTCAGCATGAGATAGTTAATCTAGATAGACAAAGACGATTTCCTTGAAGTTCAAAGGCCACTTTATCTTTTTTTGGTTTGGTAATAGAATACAATAGTTTATTTGGGCTGCCCAGGTGGCAAAAAAATAATATAATCAATAAAAAGACATGCAGTAAATATTTGAACAAATATTTTAATTTAATGGAATTAAATATTTATATAATGCCAGTGCTTAAAATCCCTCTGTCTTTAAAACTCTGTCTTTAAAATCTCTGTTTTTATGACTACCCATACACTGTGTTTTAACAGTACAACTTAAGCCAATAAAAAATGACCAACTTCTCTTGGAAGTATAATACTGTGGTGCAAAAAGCTTGGAATAAAATTCAAAAGACTATTATTCCAATTCAGACCATAGCTTATTTCACTTAGTAATTTTGAGACAAATCTCACAGACTCTGCCTCAGTTTGTTTGGCTATGGAATAAACATACAAGGACAAATTATGTGCTTAATGTCTTACATGTATTTTTTATAATAATTTTAATCCAATACTGATGTTGGATTAATCAGTTATAGAAGGGTTTCATTAGCATTGAATGAAACTGAATCTTGACTTAACCACATATTGGCTGTTTGATGTTAGGGTAGCCACTCCAAGATTCTTTATCTGTGTGCTCATTTGTAAAATCATTGAGCTGCTGTGGAGGTCAAAAGTAAAAGAGCACGTAAGTGAATAGCACAGTGCCTGGGATATATATAGCAAGTCCACAGTAAAAGGAAATTAGGTATTCTCAAATCTCAGCTATCCCTCTAATAAGATCCACTCTGTTTTTCTCCTTTTCTAATAAGAAACACACATCGTAAAATAAGCATTCTTCAATCACAATTTGAAGACATCTGGGAATTACAAAGGCTGAAAATTCCAAGAGTTCATACCGGCTTTCACTAATGCCACTGATCTAAAGACAAAAAGAGAGAGAGAGAGAGTCAACTGCATGCCCAAACTCATTTCTATTGATTTCTTCCATCTCTGCTTTTTGCCTCTCTGGGGATGGTTGTGCCTGTAAAAACCATTGAAGTTGTCAGGAGCAGAGTTAGCTTTCAAGATTGGAATGTTAGAGTGCACACTCTTCTTTTCCTCAGACCAGAGGGGGCTTGGTTGGGTTAGAGTTTCCAAGTTTGAAAGGAGACAGAGCTACGACATAGAAACTGATACATGTAAAGAGCACAAACACCATGGGAATTGGTGACACATTGCGAGAGGTGAAAATAGGGCGGGAACAAGACCATGAAGCAAGATGAGATAAGAAACCAAAAGACCTGTCTATAAACTTTCATGTGTGTTGCAACTAGAGACTGGCTATATCCTAAAATGTTCCAAATTACGTAATTATAATGGGTAATGGGCTCTTCCTCATAAAACAGAGACTTGTTTTCCCTTTTTGCCTAAAAAAAAAAGTATGAGAATTAGCCCCATTAGGAAAAGGAAGTATCGTAAGAACTGGTACATTTAAAGTGAGTTAGACTGAGATAATTATCAAACTGGATTAATTTTATATATGGCAAACGCGTATTTCTAAAGATGGTGAGAGACAGGATGGCGACAAGGGCTGCCTTTTGTTGTGAATAGGTCATTAATAGATATACAGTGGGACGTAAAACAAAGGGAAGGGCTTCTAATCCTCACTAGAGTGTAAATACCAAAAGGGCATGACCGCTTTGTTCACTGTTGCATTCTCAGCTCCCTGGCAATTATCTGTTGAATTAAGTAACCAGCTGTGAGGTCTTAGGAAAGAATCATTCCATCTCTAAGACTGTTTCATCATCTGTGAAATGTGGAGGTTGGATTAGATACTCTCCAAGCTCATTCCAATTTAAAATTTTTATGGTTCTATCAGAAACTATGCATGAAAAATGGTCATTACATTTTTATCTCCATCACTCATGTCATATCTTCATTCAGTGCATGTTTGACCTATAAGTATTCCAGTACGACTAGGGTAGAAAACCACCATGAAGGGATACGAGATGTCTTCAATAGTCTAAAGATACATCTTATTTATTTCTAAAATTTTTTTGCATATTTAATATGTATTAGTATTACTTTATCAACTAATTTATGATAATGCTATAGTGTTTATTTTTCAAATAAAGCTAAGTTATAAATAAGAACTTGAAGAAAATATTTAAAGTACATAGCGCTGTAAAAATGACAAAGGTGGCACAAAATAGCAACTATTGTTTGGGAAATAGTCATCTCCATCGGTATTTATGGCACGTATCTTAAAGCCCAATTTTGATGAGTTCTCAAAGGGAATAAATCAAATAAATCACATCTAAAGTGACCATAACATTTAGCTGGGGGCCTTTAGCACTATATGTATATTTGTGGTGTAGTATATGCCTTAATTATAGTTTTAAAAAATTTTTCTAAATTTAAATTTATTAGGGTGACATTGAGTAATAAAATTATATAGGTTTCAAGCATACAATTCTATCTGTACATTGCACTGTGTTTACCACAAAAGTCAACTTCATTGTACTTTTAAATATATTTTTTCTGCTTCTGGCCATGATTGACTATTTAAGAGACCAACTTTGATAAACAATTAGAAAACTGAAGAATAATACATTACAGGCAGCAAAAGAGTATAAGCCCTGAGAGGAAGGAAACAAGTGAAGTGAGGTGATAATAGCCTAGACTTTTTTGCTTGGAGACATACTGTGGGATATATATCAATGGGATATACATTTCTAAACATCCAGTGGATTTTTGATAACACAGATAGTACCATATCCTATATTAACATGTTTTTCTTATACAGGCATTTCTGTGATAAAGTTTCATTATTAGTTAGGCACAGTAAGAAATTAGCAACAATAAAATAGAACAACTATAATAATATACCATAATGAAAGTTATGTGAATGGCTTTGGGGTCATTTTTAACTATAATAAGAATTATGAACACAAGCACTGTTGACGGTTGATCTGATCATCTCAGATGGCTACTAGGTGACTAGTGGTCAGGCAGGGGAGACTGCATGGATCCACTGGACAAAGGGATGATTCACATTCCAGGTGACATGGGGCAGAACAGTGAGAAATTTCATAATGCTACTCAAAATGACATGCAATGTAAAACTTATGAATTTTTATTTCTGGAGTTTTTCATTTAGTATTTTTGGATCATGGTTGATGTGGGTAACTGAAACTGCTGGCGAAAACCATGAACAATGGAGGCCTACTGTACTTTCCAGACTGCCTCTCAGGGAATGGAAACCTAAATAGGACATGGGTTTCACTGAGTAGAAGCAATAGAGATCAAAGGTTGAGGAAACTGATGTTACTGAAATTTGTGGGGCAGAATACTATAGAGAAAGGAGATATGTAAAAAAAAAACAGTTTAATAAATATGCTGTCTTTGGCTGATACCAAAGAGAGTCTTACCCTATACAGGGTAAGACTCCACAAGGGAAAAAGACAAGTATTGACGTAAAATCAATAACTGGAGAAGTATAAACTAAACAGATACTACATCTTACATTGAAGGGAGATATATTCAAGTTCTCAGTCAGCCAGAGAGTGAAGACCCCAGAATGTCCATGCTTCAGGAGCGATGCAATATTATCCTTAAAACAAAGACTACTCTATACCTTCCTTAACACATTTTAAAAACCATTCTCAAAAAAGATTAAATTAACCCATATATAATTTAACTGCTTGCCAGATCAAAGGGCAGCACTCCTTAAAGGAATATAATAAAATCTAGACATTCACCTATTAGCATAAATTATGCCCAACATCCAGTAAAAAATTACTAGACAAGCAAATGATTGGGGGGAAAAATATTTATCCATAGGCAAGAAAAAAGGTAGTCAAAAGAAATAAAACTAGAAGTGAAAGACATGATGAAATTAGCAGACAAGGACTTTAAAACAGCTATTATGAGTAGTTTAATTATTTATATTTTAAAAAAGTAAGTACAATAAGAGAAATGGAAACTAAAAAATACCAATGAACTTCTAAAACAGAATAATATCTGAGGCAAAAAATTTACTAAATGATTGTAATACAGTTTGATGCTGCAAAAGAAAAGGTCAGCAAGCTTGAACCGAAAACAGAGCGGGGACACAGTTTTCAAAAACTGGTGCTATAACAATAAGATGTCTATGTTGAAAAATATGAACCTTGAACCCTACTTCTTACCACATACAAAAATTAACTAGAAACAGATCATAAAACTGAATGTAAAATCTTAAACTATAAAACTGTAATTGTGTGTAGGCAAAGATTTTTTTAGGAACAAAAAGTACACACTGCTAAAAAATGAACTTTTGCATTCAGCCTCATCAAAAGGTAAAAACTTTCGCTGCTGAAAAAAATATCATTAAAAATAGGTATTAAGCCAGAGACTGAAAAATATTTTCAATATATATTTTAACATAAAATTGTACCCAGAGTATAAAAAGAACTCATATCTCAATAATAAAAAGACAACACACTTTTTAAAATGAGCAAAGATTTGAACATATACTTTACAAAAGAAAAGTGAGTGACCAATAAACAGTAAAAGACTCCACATCATAGTCATCATAGAAATTAGTTTTAAACCAAAATAAGATACTATTCTATGCCCACTAAGATGATTAAAATGAAAACGACTGACATTACCAAGGTTTGACAAGGATATAGAAATGTCACACATTGAAATGTCACACATTGGTGATGGGAGTATGAAATGGTATAAATGTCTTCAAACACAGTTTGATAGTTTCTTGTACAGTTAAACTCACCATATATAATCCAGCAATGCATCTGCTAGGTATGAACCTAGGAAGTATTAAAGCATATGTCTATGCAGACTGTACGTTTGTATATGAATGTTTGTGGATGCATACAGTATGACTGAATCTCAAAAACATGTTGCTGAGCTAATGCAGCCAAAAAGAAAAAGGGCACAGCGCACAGTTTCATTTGTATGTAGATCAGGTAGATCTAGTCTGTGCTGATAGAAATATGATGGCAGAGGTATTGATTGGGAAGTTGTCATGGCAGGGGTAGAGAGAGTCTTTTAGTGTGCTGGAAATTTTCTGTCTTGATTCTATGATGGTTACTTGCATTTATGAATATATGAAAACTCATTGAAATGTAAATTGAAATGAATACATTAATTTTCTAATTTGTAAATTATACTTCAATAAATTTGATAATATGTGTATATTTACACAGTCATAGTGTTAACTTACTACAGGTTTCCACCTATACATCTTCTGAATCAGATATCTTTTTGATATTTCTTTTGTATCAGATTTATGTTATTCTATGTCTCTCCTTTCCTACTCCTGATAAGTTTCATCTTCCCCAGTCATGATATATGACAAACACAGAACAACATAATAAGTAATAGCTGTTGTCATGTCTGAAATACCTTCTGTTGTACAAAAAGAAAATGTTACAGTCTATTCCCAATTAGGTGACATACCTGTGAAAGGCTTATGTTATACTAATTGAGATCCATGGACCTACAATTTTCTTGCTCCTATTAATGCCATAATGCCTAAAATAATTATTGCTTGTGCAAATCTTAAACAACTCCGCACTTTTTTCTTCTTCCAAACACAACAAAGTATGTTATCCCAAGTCCCTGCTCCTGAATGCTATGCATTGGTGAAGGGAGTTGGGAAGAAGCTGGGAGTAAAGCTTTTCATGATCTGAAATCTTCTTTGGACCAAAGATAATACAGACTGTGGATTTTTTTGCCAAAACCACCAGATTTTTGGTTTCAGCTTATGTCAACTGGGTAATACTACCTAGGAACAATTCAGTTTAATGGTAATTGTAGAATGATAGACAAAATGAATGTCAGGAACATTAAATAACCAGAAAACAAAAGTACATTGTCAGCTAGCAACAAAGAGAGAATCTTAACAGATGTAATTTGTAAAATTACTGTTGATGAAGTTAGTAACCTTTGGCAAGGAGATAATCAATAACTGCCTGAGAGTATGCAGCTATAGAAACTTTGTGGGAATTGACCTTGAAGTCAGATGAAAGAGGTGCTGGTAGAATATTTAAATCAGATGAAAAAATTGAGATTAATTATAAATAAGGGACTAAAAGTGTGGCATTAGAATAATGATTTCTTCAATTTCCTAGGAAAACTGGACAAATGTTTATTAAAAGTATAGGAAATTTAGAGAATTATACAATGATGGATTCATGGAAAGGACTTTTGGGTACTTAAGCTATGGTTCTGAAAGTGCAGGATGGGGAAACATATTTCTAAAATTCAGTGCATGATCTTCTATTTATCAGTGCCCCATCTATTTCTCTTCTTAGATTTTATGGTCTTATTGTTGAAATGCTTCTCAAATAGGCTACTCAATTGGATCATGGTATATCGATGAACAGAGTTAATCAACAGACTAGGTAAGTGATAAGGCCTCAGGGATGCAGCACATTAGAGCTCACCTCCAACACAATGAGTTGTTAACACCTTTGGGAGTGAATAGCTGTTGAGCAAAACAAGGATGCCATATTACTGAAGGAATTTAACCAGATCTAATGGGAATTTCAGAGAAAATTTTAAGATGTATAGGAAGCTTAATAATAAAAAGTGCTTTTTCCATTCCAAAGAAAACCATTTCACATCTGTTGATTTAACACCGATCAGTTTGCTTAATGGATTATGAGGGCAAGGATGACTCCAAATAGAGTGATGACTGCAAGTAGAGTGACTCTTCTTATATTTCAATAGTGCACTTAAAAACTCCTTCACAGCCTCCTGGAAATCTACCTCTGCTATCACAGGAAAGCTACCTATTGACTTCAGGAAATGTGAAAGTTTTTAGGAAGCTTTCTTTTTACAGTATAAAACACCTCCGCAAACAAAGGGCTCAACAAAAATATAAGATGCTGAGAAAGTGACAAAATAATCAGGTAACTTTGAGTAACTTCAATGCTTAGTGTAGCAAATGAGATATATTTATATTCTCAAACATTCCATATTCCTGTTTCAAAATGCATCTTTAAAAAGTGATATTGGGAGAAGATGGCAGCTAGGTAAAAGGGAGCAGATTCCACTTCCCCCTACACATGGGAGAGAAACCTGGCTGATCTATGGAGGAACAGAGCACACAGCCAACAGTACCCCAGCATATATGAAAATAGGAGATCAAAAATTATAGTGGACATTGAAAAACCAGACGGTAAGGAGAGTGCTTCAGGAGAATAAGGGCCCAGGGATCAACACAGGGACCAGGTAGGCTACAGCCCCAGGTTCAGGACCCACTGGGCTGGCCACAGGGCTCTTGGGAGAGAGCTGGGTGGTGTTCCCTCCCTGGCCAAGCAGGGTTTGAGCAGCACTAGGAAAGACTTGGTTGCTTGAAGTTGCAGAGAGGGGAGTAAGGACTAAGTGGCAAACATACGATGGCTGCAAGCACCCACACATAGCCCTGGAAAGAGTGTGTGCCCGACCCCATGCGAACAGAGGCAGCCAGGACCTGCACCTGTGCCTGCAACCAGGGGACAGAAAGCCTTGTGGAACATCCGGAGACCACACCTGTGGACATGGAGAAAGCTTGTGTGCTTCAGGAGACCTGGAGCCTGGAGCCTGCACAGGTAAACCCGCCCCTCAGCCTGCTGCAGCCAGCAAAAACGGAAAAATTGGTTTGGCCAGTTTGAACCCAGCAGGAGGTAGGGAGGGTGTGTGTGTGTGTGTGGTGTGTGTGTGTGTGTGTGTGTGTTTTGTTTGATTTTTAAAGTAATTTTTATTTTTTAATTTTTATTATTTTTTATCTATCAATTCCTTTTGCTTCTCTTTCATTCTTTCTTGTTTTACTCCATCTTCTTTCTTTCCGATTTATTTCTTCTACCTTCCTTAGATTATTTTTTTAAATACTCACAAATGAAACAAAAAAACCTCGAACTGTGAAAACAAACAGAGTTGGAACCAAAGAGGGGGCATCCCAACAGCGGAGACACCGAGACAAATTTCACTTTCCTGTTACAGAGAACCTGCAAGATATTGAATATTTGTATTATTACTTTTCATTATTCTTACATCTTTTATTTCAGTAGTATTTTTGTATTCCTCTTCTTTCTGTTTAGTCTTCTTTGCTTGGCTGGTTAAACTGTATCCTTCGACAGGATTCCCGTGTTCTCTCATTCGTAGTGTATTGCTAATTTACTGCCCCTCACTTCACCTGTGTTCCATTAGCACACTGCTGAAGGTCTGATACTCCCTATTCTTGGCATTTAGATCTCATAGATTCTGTCATATGACTGTTACTCTAATACCATTCTAAATAATAGCTGTTCCATACTATTGTAAATACTACATAACACCCCTCCCAGATCTTAGCTCACTTCACGGATGCCTGAACTGTATTACTGTAGTGGTTAACTCTATTCTCTCACACACTACATTTATTTACTATCCTTTATTCTCATCTTACCTCAGGATCTGACCTCCCACAACCTCACTGCTTCCTAGATCCAACTCACAATCCTTCTCTCCCTAATAAGAGTTTTATCTTTTTTCCATCCTTTCTAAAACATAGCTAGTTGGGTGGAATATCATGGTTAACACTATACATAGAAAAAGGATCTCCTATCTCTCTTCTACCAGCTGCTACTGTAAATATCATAGAATACTTTCTTGCTGTTTTAAACCATTTTGCCCTCCCCCTCCAACTGAGCACAAAAAAGAGTAGGTGAAAGCGGTGAACACCAAGATACTTGAAAGAGACTGCATCACTGAACCTCACAGGTATTTTACCAAAGAAGCTCACACCATAAACCCAGGGAGCCAGAACAAATCAATTTAAGAAGCTGAAGCTAATAGGAAGGGTCTTACAAACAATGGGAAAACAAAGAAACAATCCCCAAATGAAAGGAAAGGAGGAAGCCTCAGAAAAGATGCTAAATGTAATAGAGGCAACTCAACTATCAGATACTGAGTTCAAAGCAATGGTTATCAGGAAGCTCCATGAGCTCATAGCAAATTACCAGAAACTACAGGGGAACTGCAATGAACTCACTGCAAACTATAAAAACATGAAAAAGGAAATAGAAACTATCAACAAGGCCAAGAGGAAATGAATAATACAATATCTGAACTGAAGAACACGGTAGAAGGAATCAAAAGCAGGATAGATGAAGCAGAAGATTGGGTCAGCAAGTTGGAGAACAAAGTACAAAAAAAAACACCCAAAAAGAGCAAGAAAAGAAAAAGAGGCTCAGAAAGAATGAAGAGGGATTAAGAGAAATACAAGACAATATGAAACATAATAATATCTGAACAATAGGGATACCAGAAGGAGAAGAAGAAGAGAAAAGCATAGAAAACCTATTTGAAAAAAGTAATGAGAGAAAACTTCCCTAATTTGATGAGAGAAAAAGTCACACAAATCCAGGAAACACAGAGTCCAGATCAAGAGGAACCTAAAGAGGCCCACTTCAAAATACATCATAATAAAAAATGGCAACATTTCAAGAAAAAGAGGGAATCTTAAAAGCATCAAGGGGGAAAAAGGAAATAACATACAAGGGAGCCCTCGATAAGGTTAGCAACTGACTTCTCAATGGAAATGCTCCGAGCCAGAAGGAAATGGCAAGAAATATTTCAAGTAATAAGAACCAGAGGACTACAACCAAGGCTACTTAACCCAGCAAGGCTCTCAATCAAAATAGAAGGCCAACTAAGGAACTTTCCAGACAAAAGAAGTCTAAAAGAACACACCTCCACCAAACTAGCTCTGCAAGACATGCTAAAGGGACTGCTTTAAGTAAAGGAAGGAAAAGAGAGAGAGAGAGAGAAGGAGGAACACAGGTACAAAAATGACAATGAGTAAGTACCTATTAATAATAACCTTACATGTAAATGGATTAAATGCTTCAATTAAAGACATAGAATAGCTGAATGGATAAGAAAGTATGACCCACACACATGCTGCCTATAAGAGACCCACCTCAGGACAAAAGACTTACACAGATTGAACATAAAGGGCTGGAAACGAATTTTCCAAGCAAACAGACAGGGAAAAAAAGCTGGGGTAGCAATATTTGTATCAGACAAAATTGACTCCAGAAAAAAGGGCCATAAAGACAGACCCAGAAGATCACTTTGTAATACTCAAGATAAGAATTCACCAAGAAGACATAAACATTGGAAATATATATGCACCCAATGTAGGAGCACCCAAATACATAAAAAACTTTTAGAGGACTTCAAGAAAGATATTGTCAGTAACACAATTATAGTAGGGGATTTTGACACTCCACTGTAAAAAATGGACAGATCTTCCAAACAAAATATTGACAAAGATACTATGGCATTGAACAATGCTCTAGATGAAATAGACTTAACTGATATACATAGAGCCCTTCATCCCAAGGAAGCTAAATATATATTCTTTTCAAATGCACATGGAACATTTTCAAAGATAGACCACATGATAGGACACAAAACAAGCCTCAACAAATTCAAGAAAATTGAAACCATACCAAGCATTTTCTCTGACCACAAGGGACTGAAACTAGAAACCAAACCAAAGGGAAAGAAAAACCCAAACACTCAAAATTATGTAGATTCAATAGCATGCTATTAAACAGTGTGTCAAGAATGAAATTAAAAAGAAATCAAAAAGTTTCTGGAAACAACCAAAAATGAACTCAGAACAACTCAAAATTTATGGGGCACAGTGAAGGAAGTCCTGAGAGGAAAGTTCATAGCAATACAGGTCTACCTAAAAAAGACAGAAACATTTCAAACAACCTAACCCTATGCCTACAAGAACTTGTGGAACAACAACAAAGACAGTCCAGTGCAAGTAGAAGGAAGGAAATAACCAACATCAGAGTAGAATTACATGACATAGAGACTAAAAGTGCAATTCTAAGGATCAATAAATCCAAGAGCTGGTTCTTTGAAAAGATAAAAAAAATAGACAAGCCTTTAAGTAGGCTCATTAAGAAAAGAAGAGAGAGGACCCAAATAAACACAATCAGAAGTGAAAGAGGAGAGATTACAACTGATACCACAGAAATAGAAGGGATTGTAAGGAATTACTATGAAGAACTGTATGCCAAGAAATTTGAAAACCTAGGTGAAATGGACAAATTTCTAGACAAATATAATCTTCCAAAACTCAATGAAGAAGAAGTAGAAAGCCTGAACAGACCAATAACAGCAAATGAAATTGAAGCAGTAATCAAAAAACTCCCGACACATGAAAGCCCTGGACCTGATGATTTCACAGGAGAATTCTACAAAACATTTAAGGAAGCGCTAACCCCTATCCTTCACAGAGTATTCAAAAAAGTTCAGGAAGATGAAAGACTCCAAAACTCTTTTTATGAAGCCAGCATCACCCTAATCCCAAAACCAGATAAAGACACAACAAAGAAAGAAAACTTCAGGCCAATATTGCTGATGAACATAGACACTAAAATTCTTAATAAAATATTGGCAAACTGCATCTAACAATACATTAAAAAGATCATACAACATGACTAAGTGGCATTCATCCCAAGGATGCAAGGATGGTTCAATATATGCAAATCAGTAAATGTAATACACCACATAAACAAAAACAAAGACAAAAATCACATCATCGTATCAACAGATGTAGAAAAAGCTTTTGATAAGCTACAGCACCCATTTATGATAAAAACACTCAGCAAAGTGGGAAAAGAGGGAGCATTCCTCAACATAATAAAGGCCATCTATGAGAGACTTACAGACAACATGATGTTTTGCCCAACATCAATGGGCCAAAACTAAAAGCTTTTCCACTAAGATCAGGAGCAAGACAAGGTTGTCCACTTTTACCACTTCTATTCAATATAGTATTGGACAGCAATCAGACAAGAAAAGGAAATAAAAGGCATCCAAATCAGAAAGGAGGAAACAAAACTGTCACTGTTTGCAGATGACATGATAGTATATATGGAAAATCATATAGACTCTACCCAAAAACTGCTTGACCTAGTAAATGAGTTTGGCAAAAAAGCAGGATATGAAGTCAATATCCAGAAATCAAAGGCATTTTATGCCAATAGTGTAACAGCAGAAGCAGAAATCAAGAAAAAATCCCATTCAATATAGCAAAAAGAAAAAGAAAATATCTAGGAATAAATCTAACCAACGAGGTAAAAGACCTGTATGCAGAAAACTACACAACACTGAAGAAAGAAATCAAGGGAGACACAAACAAATGGAAACATATACCGTGTTCATGGATCTGAAGAATTAACATGATCAAAATGTCCATACTACCCAAAGCAATTTACAGATTCAGCGTAATACCCATTAAAGTACCAATGGCATATTTCACAGACATAGAACAAACACTTCAAAAATTTATATGGAACCATAAACAACCCCGAATAGCTGCTGCAATTTTGAGAAAGAGGAGCAAAGTAGGAGGGATCACAATACCTGATACCAAACTGTATTACAAGGCCACTGTAATCAAAACAGCCTGGTACTGGCATAAAAACAAGCACATAGACCAGTAGAACAGAACAGAGAGCCCAGAAATAATAGAGCCCAACTCTATGGTTAAGTAATATTTGACAAAGGGGGCAGCAACATAAAATGGTGTAAAGATAGGCTCTTCAATAAATGGTGTTGGGAGAACTGGACAGCAACATGCAAAAAAAAGAAACTTGAGCACCAACTTACACCACGCACAAACATAAATTCAAGATGGATAAAAGATTTAAATATAAGCTGTCATACCATTAAAGTCCTGCAGGAGAACATAGGCAGGGAAATCTCAGATATTTCATGCAGCAACATTTTCACTGATATGTCCCCTAGAACAAAGAACATAAAGGAAAGAGTAAACAAATGGGATCTCATCAAAATAAACAGTCTCTGCATGGCTAAAGAAAACAGTATTAAAATAAAAAGACAACCAACCATATGGGAAAACATATTTGCCAATGATACCTCAGAGAAAAGGTTAATCTCCAAAATACATAAAGAACTTACATGACCCCACTCTAAGAAGACAAGCAACCTAGTTAAAAAATGGGCAAAGGACTTGAACAGACATTTCTCCTGGGAGGGCATACACAGGGCCCAGAGACATATGAAAAGATGCTCAGTATCTCTAGCTATCAGAGAGATGCAAATTAAAACCACAATGGGATACCATTTCACACCCGTCAGAATAGCCATCATAAACAAAGCAACAATCAACAAGTCTTGGAGAGGTTGTAGAGAAAAGGGGACCCTAGTACACTGTTGGTGGGATTGCAGACTGGTACAACTACTATGGCAAACAGTATGGAATCTTGTCAGAAAACTAAAAATGGATTTACCTTTTGACCTGGCAATTCCACTGCTAGGATTATACCCTATGAACCCTGAAACACCAATCCAAAAGAACCTATGCACCCCAATGTTCATAGCAGCACAGTTTATAATAGCCAAGTGCTGGAAGCAACCTTGGTGCCCATCAGTAAATGAATGGATCAAAAAACCATGGCACATATACACAATGGAAATCTATGCAGCAGAAAGAAAGAAGGAGCTTCTACCCTTTGCGACAACATGGATGAAACTGAAAAGCACTATAGTAAGCAAAATAAGCCAGGCAGGAAAGACAAGTATCATATGATCTGACCTTTAACAGGAACCTAAACAACAAAACAAACAAACAAGCAAAACATAACCAAACACACTGAAATAGAGAACAGGCTGACAATGGCCAGAGGGGAGAAGAGAGGGAATTTTGGGGAAAAGGGGAAAGGTTTACAGGAACAAGTATAAAAGACACATGGACAAAAACTAGGGGTGGTGGAAATGGGAGGGAGCGGGGAGGGGTGGATCGGGGGGCTGGGATGGGAGTAAAAGACAGAAAATTGTACTTGAACAATTAAAAAACAAAAACAAAAAAAAGTAATACTAAAATAAACCTTGACAATTACAAGTTTTTGCTGTTTATCCCCTCACCTACATATACCAGTGTATCAACTGGAAGGCAGATAGTAAATAGTATTCTGTGATTTTAAAAAATAGTAATTATTTCATTTTAGATTCAAGGTTCAAAGACAATTGGACCTGATTATGTGAATAATTGAGTAACAGTCCATAGGTTTTTTCACTTTTCATTGTCTTATTCATAAACCACAAATAATATATGACATTCAAACTAAATAAAATTAAGAATGACTTTTATGACAGAGATGAAATTTTTAAGTCATTTCTTTAACTTGGGAAGACTTGATTGAGAGTTTGAATGCTCCATTACTCTCACTAGCTCTTTGTTTGTGACCAGTGGCCAACTCTTTTGCTAGGTGCCTGCATTTATCCCAGTAATAATAGCAACCACAACTACAATATTTTTCTTTGTTCAAGAGACTGTTCTAAGCCCTTTCCATGTAACTCACTGAGCCCTTTGAATAGTCTTACACATTAGTTAGTATCATCTTCATTTTGCTACCGAAAGAACACATAAAGAATAATTAAATTGCCCAAGATCACAGAGCTTAGGAAGAGATGAAACAGGCGTTTGAGATCTGTACAAAATGACCTCCTTAAATGCATAGAGAAAACAACAGGAATGAATATATAAAATATCACCTGTGAAAGTCCTTCAGCTAAAAATACCAGCCAGTAGAAACGAAATAGCAAAAAGCTAATCAGGTAGGGTCAATATTTATGTCCAATTATAGAACTGAACAGATCTCTATTACGGTTAGTCTACATGAATTTGTGTTAAAGAAGGAACAAATTCCTAAAGCAGGGCAGGTACCTTTTGGAATAGAACAAGGAAATTTTAGAATAGTTTCTGGTGGTACTTCATACTCCTAAAAAGTGATCTCTATCAGAATGCAAATTGAAGAGAATCATCAAGGGTTTGTGGCTTACTAAATGGTGAACCAGTCAAAGATGATGGATTTTCTGATCTACTGTTATGGAATGGGGCATCGTCGATGTTTGCTAAGCAGGCACTGAGATTGGCACTTTACATATGGCATCGTATGTAAGATTAGGAATTAGGTCCTTTCTACAGATTTGGAACATGTGGCTCAACCTGTGTTCAAGATCACACCGCTGCTAGGCTATAATATTGGGATTCATACTCTGGTCTATCTGATTACAAAAGCTCTCACTTTCTGCTACTCTAAGCCTTGAATCCTATCACAGAAACCCGAAATGCAAAAAAAAAAAAGAATGCACATTGATGTCCAGATGAGTTTCAATTGTTAGCTCATGCACTGAATCAACATTTTGGCTTTGGGAAAGCAAATCCTGGTTAAACTTTCACCTTGTATTCATCTCTTCTCTTTCAGCTTATTCATGAGATGGTTATCTTAAATGTTCATGATTATCATATCTGGTGATTTCATATTAGCTGTATTTTCCAAACAAACAAGGTATAAGAGGGGTGGAAAAATAACTTAACCTTGTTCTTGAGAGGGAAGATGCTTAAAGGCATGTGTGAAAAGTCCCCAGGAGGGAAAGAAATATTTACTATTTTTTAATAGTTCAGCTCAGTTTCTGTCACATAATCATTTTCTTATCAGCAAATATTATATATTTACACATGTGTTTCTCTGATTTAATTGTTTGGAAGCAGTCGTTGGAAGCAAAGTGATGTCTGTGTGACTCAGCTTTGGTGATGCAGTCCAGCTGGGGTCTGACAGGTAAATAATTGCCACTAATCAAAGCCTAAATCAACACGGGTTCTTCAAAGTCATAGGTGGTAAATGGGGTAGGGGTTATAAATGAACTGCTAGGAATATGGGGAGAAATAAGAGCTGGGCAGTTTAGTCCTAGATAAAAACAACAAAGAAAAAAGTTTACAACAGTAAGACCTTGGCTGCCATGTGTATATGTACTAAGCAAGACTTCTGCTGAGGCTCTGCTATTCCCCATTCACGCATAATTAGCCTGTGGATTTTAGGATTCTGTCTGTAAAACTGAGTCGGATGATGAGTTAGATCCTTTTCAGTCCTTGAAGTGTATAATCTCATGATCTCATTATGCAGAATTCAGATTTCTTGACATAGAAAAGGAAAAAAATGTCTCTCTCTCTAGCCTCTGTATCAGTATTACTTTAAGTAAAAATTAGGAATAGACACATTTGCACTTTAAGAACAAATCATATGCTCCGAGTGCTTAGTAAGTGAACAGACTTAGATGAGAGGCTATCCATCATCTAGGGGCGAGCAGCTTTCAGTAGAGATTTCCATGGGGTGATTATGAAGGATACCTTTGCCAAGGTCTGAGCTCCTATATGACATATTCATGAGCTTTGAGCTTTGAGGACATTTGTTTAAAAGTCAGCCTGACTGGCTGTAGAAAGCCTTTCAGCCTTTTTTGCAGGACATTTTTCAGCTTCCTGGTAATGAACAAAACAGGTCTGATAATTTTCAATAATGTACTCAGGAAATGTGTGGTGTGGGTCTGCAGCTTTCAAGCAGTTGACACAGAGTCTAGCTTAGTCAGTGCGGAGAGCCATGTCTGAAGACGCCTTCTGGGTTTCGGGACCTGCCAGGATGGCTGCATCAACCACAACAAGGCCATATTTTGACTGGTTTTCATCAGTTTGACTCAGGCATTTTTTCCTGCCTGTTGTAAAAACATTTGGCTTCAAAGCAAAAAAAAAAAAAAAAGAATTTTTCAGTTGTAGCTCAGAGTTGTTTCGCATAAAATGTGGGTTGAAGAATTTACCTTTTGGTTTGGCTCCTGGCAAGAAGTAAGCAAGAGTCTAACATCAGAGGAAAATATCAATTGACCACTTGAGTTTCTCTTCTTTATTCTCTTCTGAAATTGTGGTGCACATCCCTTCACCTTGAGCAGAATTCTTGCAATGACCTTGAATGTGAAGACTTTGGAAGAAACACATGCTCCCTTTTTTTTCAGAATGAGCACCCCAAATATCACCATCCCAAGAGAAATATCATCATAAAGAAATGTCTCTGACTGACTGTAAGGTCTTCCAAGACCCAAATACCATGCGGTGACTCAGGGAAAATTAGGACGACATGCTGAAAACATTTGCAGGTCTGGAAAATAACTGGTTTAATAATTCAAGATGATTTTAAGTTACAAAAAATACATAAAAACAAATAAACCTCCTTTTCCAAAATGTTGTAGGGTAAAGTACTTCTGAAATGAAAAAAACAGAGCTTGCAATCAAATGTAAGTTAGGCCTAGTGAAACTCCCAAACAATTGACAAAGTACCTCGCTACCCCACACCCTAAACAGACTAATGGAAATAACTATTTCATAACTTCAAAATATTTAGATGAAAAGTGAAATATTTAGTCAATACCCCAGATTATTTTCATCTGAGTGTCATACAGCTCTGTGCTTGCAAAAGGATTTTCATATTCCTGGGTGATATTTCAATCATGTAGTCAACACATTTGCCCTTTGCTTTAGTGTTGCTTCCCCAACATTTTAAAATTTTAGCCCAAACAACTATCTTGTCAATATATTACCATAATATATGATTGCAAATATGCCACTCTTGGAGGATGTGCTCAAAGAAATCAATTTCCTACTTCCTCCTTGACTTTCAGATAATGTCATGAAGTAGGTAAGATGAAAATAAAACGCATCAAAGAATTTATCCATGGAAATCTTTGCAGGAAATAATCCATCAACCTTTGAGATAGGTTGAGTGAGTCAGCCTCTTAAGCTAGGGTGACTCCCTGCATATAAAACCATATTTAATATATTGATAGAATTAGAACAAGCTTAACACCAGATACTCTCAATGAAAAAAAATGGAGCATAAGGCGAATTTGACTTCCAAAACCCAGTGTGTATTTAAAATTAGCCAAGAAAATGGGTGTTCTGATATTAAGAACTATTTCTTCTCATCAAAATGTTCTTGGCATAGAGGAAGATGACAGAGCATGAAGGTGCTGGGCAACACTTTAAAGCAACACTTGCCTTAATTTTTAGTTTGAGGTCACTGTGCATTCTTCCACTGCAAGAATTAGTCTTCAGAGGCAACTTACTGATCGGTGCCCAGTACCAATTACATTGCCAGAGCAACTCCCATGGGGAAAAAGTGAGCTCTCGTCTTAGACAACAAGGTGGCCTAGAGGAACAAAATGGACTTCAGAGATGGGACAACCTGGATTTAAGTCCTTGTTCCACTACTTTCTAGCTATGTGACTTGGTTAGTTGCAAAACTTCTTGGAGGTTGTCCTTTTTCATTTGGTAATGGGAATAATAACCAGTATTTTGAAGGTGTTCCATAAAAATGAGAGGCGACAAGTATAATATGCCTAGGAAACTCTTGGTAGAGAAACGCATTCCACAGACAGTAACCAGAACTGAGTGGCATTTGAGTGAATTGGTTTCCTTGACCTGTATTGCAAACACTACCCTTCCCCCAGCACAGGGTTCTGTGAAAAGGTGAGTTTCTGAATCTGCATAGCTGTGCAATGTTCATAGACACCCTCAAGACTCAGCTAAAAATAGGTTGCCACTTTCAACAATCTCCACTATAGTACCAAGCCTTCCTTACAGTTTAGTAGCAGGCATTGCTCTTTGCTATGCAGGGATTTCTTGTTGATTAACACTGCACAAAACCATCTTTTGAGACTCTTGTATATCAAGCACATGATACTTATTAAGCAATAAACTTATTTTCCCACTCTATTATTTTAAAACATAAATCATTTGCTCATCTAGGTTTTGAATTGGCATCATTTATTCGTCAATAAATATATATGGAATACAATGTGTTATATGCTAGGGACACAATGCTGACTAGGACTTGGTGGCTGTTCGCATGCAGTGTGATAGGGAGAGCGCCAAATAAAAGGAAGAATGAGAGATAGGCAAGGAAGGAAATACAGGAAGAATGCTTTGGGCAAAGGGAACAACAAGTTCAGGGCTTTAAGGTGAGAGAGCAGGTGAATTCCATAAGAAAAGATTTTTAGTAGGCAATATAGTCCTTCAATGCTTCATTTTGGTCAAGCATTTGCTTTCAATTAGACAAATTATAAATTTTCCTCAGATCACTGGTACTATCACATACACCGAAGGATTCATAGAATCCCACCTGAGAATAATAAAGGGATTTGAGCCAAACAAATCCAAGCTAAATTCTCTGTTCCACAGTTGAGTGTCTACACAAGCTTGGGCAGGTCGCATGTCATCTTTGAACCTCCATTTTGACATCTAATAATGGAAGAATAACTATCTTGTTGTGTAATTGTGACTATTAAACATAGTGATGATTCAGTTAAAGTACCTAATGTATGCTCTGACACATGGTAGGCACTCAAAAGTCATAGCCATTAGCCATCACTGATAGCTGTGTAAAATTTTAACTGCCAAACACTGATAAAGCACCTGTGGTCATAAACCAGATATACCAAATTTAGATTTTCTTGTTTGGGAGCCCAAAGCCCTCATTAATAATAATCATCATCTAATGATAATACTCACTACTACTGAGTTCTTATTCTGGGCCAGATACAATAGGAAGCATTTATCTTAAATTCTTAATTAACTCTTGCAACAATCCTATGAGGTCACTTGTATTTTATGAAACACCGTTCCTGTTTTCTACATTAAAAAAAAGTTCCTGAACTCAAATATATTTTGACATGTTGGATCAAATAAACTTAAACAGATTTATGTCCTTCAGACAATATGCATTATTAAATCCAAGAGAGAGGAACATTCTGAAAGGTTCTCCAAATGTATTTGACCATTAAATCCCTTTTTGGTTGAATGCATTTTAAAATACCTTTAAAACACACCTTGAACGATAGGCAAAAATTTTCAGCTCTATTTTATACTTAAGAAAATTGGAACTCAGAGAAGTTAAGTTGCCTGTCACACAATCAGCAAGCAGAATGGGCTATGGTTTGAAACCAGGTTTTTCTAACTCCAAAAACCACATTCTTGCCATAAAACAATTATTTTCAACATTATTCCAATTCTTATAAATTCTTTAAGTTGTGAAAACATAGGCTGCAGTGCCAAGCTCTGACTGTTCTGAGTAGACTAGCCTCCTGAACAAGACTAAAGAAAATTTGAAGTTATCACCTCAGAAGTCTAAATCTGAACGGATGGCACTCGCCTCCCTTGCTGGGGAAGGGCAAAATGGACGCTAGGGCCAATTCTCTCCTAAACTATGGGTACAAAGCCCAGCTAGGCACCTGCCCTTATTGTTTCTTACTGTATCCTGAGCTGTTTCCCCTAACTCTCAGAACCCATACCCCTACTATGTGGCCCAATTCTTCTTCATACCTCTCACTATTTCAGTGGTGGCTAGTGACAGCTCACACCTGGCTGTTCCCTTGGCAAAGGCAATTGCAGCCCACCACTGAGCATATTGCTATAGTAAATAACTCAGCCCAAACCTAATAATCCCTACACAAAACTGAGAGAATATGAAAAAGAATTACCCCACCCAGTTCTCTTGGCATTATGGGAATAGGTGAGACTTTTTCATTGACTCCAGCAGCCCATATGTTTGAAGGTCAAATAACACCTGGGTATTTCTTTGAAATAAACTAATTGAGCCTGGATGATTTAGAGTCAGTCTTGCTGAAAGGCTCATTGGATCACCAATGGTTAAGGCCAGACCTTCTTTTGAAGACTCTGGATCCTCCAACGCTAGCTTTGTCAAATGGCAATGAATATTTGATGCTGTTCAAAAATTAAGACCTGGACCAAACTGGGGAAAGAGAAAAAGAAAAGATTGCTTTCAAGCTGCTATGAAAGGGGCCTCAGCCCCAGGTGTTCAAGGTGGTAAAGAAATCAGAGGCAGCCAAAGGAAAATCAGGCAGAAGGCCTGAAAAGTAATAGCTCTTAGCCACTAAATGTGCATAGAAACCATCTGGGAAATATGTTAGCATTGCAAATTTCCCTGCCGCCTTCCCCTTTGTATCCCTTTTAGCTAGTTTTCATGGAAACCCTTTTTGTAAGAACAACACAGAATTAACACAGAGACTGGGAAAAAAGATGAACTTCCCCTATGTTTATACATCACATGCCATCACAAAAGCCATTTAGTGGGTTTGCTTTGTGCATAGGCAGCTCCCACCTCAGAGCCAAAGGTGGGCCTAGGGTGGAAAAGCCCCTCCCACTTAGGCTTGGCCTCCCAGTTTGCATACACTACATACACTAGGACTGTGTACCTCTCTTTAGCATTTATTGGCATTTTGGTGAAATATTTTCCTACTGGACTGTTAATATTGTTTTCCCCACTAGACTGTCAACTGTGTGAGGGCCACACCAGTCTTAGTCACTACCACCTCCTGGAACCTAGCACAGTGGGTCTAGGTGCTCCCTAATTATTTGCTGAGTGAATAAATAAATGACATTAGAAACCACTGACATATAGTTAATAAGAATTTCCTGGAACAAATATATTGGGAGATGAGTAATTGATTTTCATCTAATATTTTAAAAATGTACATTTTTTGCTAAGAAATACATGTTTGGTTTTTTTTAAAGATTTTATTTATTTATTTATCTTTAGAGGGGAAGGGAAGGAGAGATGGAGAGAAATATCAATGTATGGTTGCCTCTCGTGGGTCCCCTTCTGGGAACTGGCCTGCAACCCAGGCATGTGCCCTGACTGGGAATCGAACCTCAATTCTCTGGTTCACAGGCCTGCGCTCAATCCACTGAGCTACACCAGCCAGGGCCCAGAAATACACTCTGGTTTTAACCACATTCAATCATTACAATTGAGGGAGATATTGGAAACTGGAATAATGATAAAAGTAGAGTTGTAATAATAATAATGGTTAGAACTAACTGGACTTGTGTGCCTGGGCCTGTGCTAGGTTTTATCCCTGTATTATCTCATTAAATCATCTCAATAAGTCTATAAGGTAGGTAGTCCCATTTTATAAAATGAGAAGACTAGAATCTGACCATGAGAACTCCAGTCTGCCTGTGTTCTCAAACAGTATGTAGATACTACATGAAAAGTTTATTCATTTGTTCATTCTTTCATCCAACAAATATCTGAGCACAGGTTAGTCTATCTTAGTACTAAAATGTACAAAATAACAAGTAAACACACATATAGTCCCAATTCTTTGCAAGTTTATAATTTAGTGGGGGAGACACATATTAATAGCCATAAAAATATAACTATTTTAAGTGCTATGAAGTGCTATGAAGTATGTAGTATTAGGAGAAATTAGTTCTGGTCAACTTTCTCGAGCTAAAACATTAACTAGTGGAGGAAGAGAGAGAGGCTTTCAAGAAAGAGGGAAGATCATATGGAGAGTTAGCAACAGGGGAGTGGGAGGAGGAGAGAGCGGGGAAAAAATACAGAGAATAAGTAGCATAGATGGTAGGTAGAAAACAGACAGGGGGAGAGCAAGAATAGTATAGGAAATGTAGAAGCTAAAGAACTTATGACACATGGACATGAACTAAAGGGGGAATGTGGGTGGGAGAGGTGTGGAGGGTGGAGGGGAATGAAAGGGGGAAATGGGACAACTGTAATAGCAAAATATATTTTTTAAAAAAGAAAGAGCTGTGCAATGGTCCTATAGTAGAAAGTAAACCTGGTGCCATATGAGTGAATGAGAGAAAGCTATAAGAGGTAAGAATATTCTTGCTGTAAGAGCAAGAAGCCAGAGAGATACAGGGTAGGCTCTAGAGCACTGGTTTTCTGAACTTGAGTATAGACACTAGAATCATCTGGAGGACTTGTCAAAATACAATCTCTAGACTCCACCCCCAGAGTTTCTGATATATTAGATCTTGGGTGGGGCAAATACTCGCATTTTGAAACACACACCTGGGTGATGCTGATGAATTTTGAAGAGCCATTGCCCTTCACCATATATAGTACCTGGTGGGCCAGGATATGGATTTCTGATTCTGTCCTACAAGGAGAAAAAAAGTCTTTGAAGGATTCCAAGTACCCAGGTAACATAACCCAATTTATATTTTGGAGAGCAAAAAGTCATTCTAGCTGCAGGGTGAAGAAAGAATTGTCTGTAGGGAGGCCAGTGTGGGTGCAGGTAGGCCAATCAGAAGGTCTATTGTCATTTAAAAAAGAGATAATTGTGCCCTGACTGGTGTAGCTCAGCGGATTGAGCATGGGCCTGCAGACCAAACAACTGAGTTTGATTCCCAGTCAGGGCACATGCCTGGGTTGCAGGCCAGTTCCTGGCAGGGGACACATGAGAGGCAACCACACATTGATATTTCTCTCCCTCTCTCCTTCCCTCCCCCTTTAAAAATAAATAAATAAATAAAATCTGTAACATAAAAAAAGAGAGATAATTGTAACTTGGACTAAGGTAATGGCCCTGAGTTAGAGAGAAGCAGATGGTTTTGAGAGAGATTTAGAAGGGTGGAATTATAGGACTTGGTGCTGAATATGAGAATTAAGGGAGAGAATAGCTCCTTGGCTTCTTCTGCTCAAGCAACTAGGCAGACAGTCATGCGTTTCACTGACATAGAACCTGGACAAGGACCAGGCCTGGAGGAGATCATAAGCTACGCCTCAGACTTGATGAGCGGGAGGCACTTGTGAGGCCTTCAAAAGATGGCAATCAGACCATTAATAACTATATGGGTCTGGAGTTAAGTGGTGAGATTGAGACTAGAGATTAAAATTATGAGTCATCGGAGAACATGGGTGATATGAAACCGTGGTGGTGGATGAGATCACTGGTGAGAAGAATGAGGATAAGAAGGGCAGAGGGCCCAGGACCTCCAACATTTAAGGCTGCCAATAAAGGAGAAAGACAGCTAGTAATCAGACAAAACTCAGAGAGAATTGTGCCCTGAAGCCAAGGGAAGGGAGGCGGCAATAGGCAATAATGCAGGTGCTGTTCAGAAGTTAACTAAGATGAGAAATGAGGAATGTCTACTGGATTTGGGAAGGCGAAGGAGACCATGAGGAAAGAGAGTTTGGCAAAGGAAGAGAGGAGATATTGGGAGGAGGCTACTTCAGACGCTGGGGAAAGAGAGTGTTTTATTCCCAAACTTCATTTGGTATTATTTTCAATTTCCTTTCTCTCCACTTACAGCTTCCCCACTTTCGTCTCCCCACTTGTGCCATGTGAATCAAGAATTCACTCTTTGCTTTTTTTACCTCTTATTTACTCTACCCACCACTCTAATTTGACTTCTAGTTCCATTGCATCTTTATTAAATAACATATCCTTTTTAATTTGGTGTACCAAATCAAAGAAGAGTTAAAAAAAATGACGTACTCTTAACAAGAAAGAACCCATCTCCTATTTTTCACTACAGGAGATCTTGGGAATGCAAGGTTCTAGGTTCTATCCCTGTTTCTGTTATTCACCACTTACCTTTGGGGAGTGGCCAATCTTGGGCAGATCTGCTGACTAGACCAATAGAAGGTAAAAGCAATGTAAAGTGAAAGATCACAGAAGTCCTGTACTTAGGCGAAGAGACTATCTTTATTTATGTGAGGAGTCTGTGTCTATGTGGGAAAATAATATTTTTTTCTGGCCCAAATCACTCCCTACTTAATAGCAAACTTCAAGTTTGGGATTCAGGGCCAGCTAGACTAGGAATCAAACCTTGGCTTTGCAATTTACCAGATATGTAACCTTAGGCAATATGCCCACCCTCTCTGAGTTTAACTGTTCTGGTCAATGCCTAACACACGCTAAGCAATTAACTCATTACAATAGTGAATGTGGTGGGCCAAATAAATACAAAGAAGGAAGAAAAACAGTCCTTCAAAATGGTATTATTTTCCAAATGTTATCCTTAAATCCCAAGTATTTATTTGGGTTTTTCCACACACTAGTTCCCTTAAAGGACTTTTAAATCCATTGCACTTTTAAATTTATTTACTATGCATTGTGACTTCTTTGCCAATATTTCAGTCTTTTCAAAAAAAAAGAGCTTGCTGAAGTTGCTTTCTAAAATTAAATACTCCCAGTTTACTATTTAGTTTCTATTTAAAAAAAAAAAACAGTTCAATTCCCAGTCAGGGCACATGCCTGGGTTGCAGGCCAGTTCCCATTACAGGCCAGTTCCCAGCAAGGGATGCATGAGAGGCAACCATACATTGACATTTCTCTCCTTCTCTGCTTCCCTTCCCCTCTAAAGATAAATACATAAAATCTTTAAAAAAACCAAATGTGGTAAATTGTAAAACAGAGGAAATATAGTAATTGAACTGTTGGTTTTATTTAGGAATATACAGATACACGAAACATAAGAAAAAAATAAAGCAAAGCTCAACACATTTTCCTAAAGAAAGGAACCAGAATATACAATGAAATAGTACACTACTCATCCATCTATCCATCTATTCATTCAACAAATCAGCCCTAAATATTCACTTACTAATAGGGCCTGAGCTAGAATCAAAGTAAAAAGAACCAGATTTTGTTGTTGTTTTTCATCTCCCATCCTGTCAACACAGCCTTGGCTCACTGTTTAAAGTAGAAGTAAATGTCAACAGATCAAATGCCAAAGAGAGGAGCAGAGATGTGATTTATGCTAGGCTTTTCCCCAGTGTGTTACAAGGAACCATGAAATTACTGCATCCATGTTTCTACATCAAGTTCGTTATCTACTTGTTGCCAGGTCAAGGACAACAGAAATGTTCGGAACATTTTTCCATCCATTATCATCACTAATCAGCCCACACGAATAATATTAGTAATGGTACAAGCTTTTACCTTTAGTATTTTAACACAGTGTTCATATGTTTGCCTATGTTATCTCTTTTACCCCAGTGGAGAAAACCTCATCGAAGGGACACTGTTATTCCCATTGCATAGACAAGGAAACAAACTAGGATGGGTTAAGAAATTTGTCAGGGTAGAACTGAGGGGCAGAACTGAGACCTAAAGGTATGTGCTCAATGGTATAACTCTCCTTTTTAAAATATACTTACTTTTGTATCCAAAAGAAAACTGCTCTCATTCTGGAGTTTTAAAAAATTCTCCATTCTTATTTACCCTGTCCACGGACTCTTTGACGGTCATAATGATCCTTACAAATCAAGTGTGAAATTACTTTTTCTCCCCAGCATCCCTCCCCCCATCCTTTTTTTTTTTGAGCTGCTCTGCAAAGCAGCCTAGTTACCCAGCACATTATTCATCTTCCAAAAGTAGTTTTCTCTTCCACCTCTCCAAGCAGGGGAGCCCCATCTGATTGGATCTTGAGAGCTTTCTTCAGATTAATCACTCGGAATTCTGAAGCTCAGCAAAAATTTCTCATTCTAGCCCAAGAGCAACAACTATTTCTGGCACCAAAAGAATGTTTTCACTCACTAACATGAAGGTCTCTGAGAATCGCCAAAAGGAAACAGCAGGATTGTTTTTAACTCTGAGGTAGGGTCATCTAGTGTTGGTGGCCCAGAGACATAAAGAATAAGGATATATATATATATATATTAGGGTAAGATATATATATATATATTAGGGTAAGATTTTCTAGCCATAAACTTGTTATTGTATTGTTCCTACTATTTTTTCAAAGATGGTCATCTCCCTAAGGAACTTTTTAAAAACCCTGGATCATCCCTGGCTGGGTTGCTCAGTTGGTTGGAGTGTCATCCTATACACCACAATGTTGCTGGTTCGATTCCCAGTCAGGGCACATACCTAGATTGCTGGTTCAGTCCCTGGTCAGGGCATGTATGGGAAGCAATCAGTCTGTGTTTCACTCTCATATCTCTCTCTCTTTCTCAAATCAGTAAACATGTTCTCAGGTGAGACTTTTTTAAAAACTAGATCAAATTAAAATAAAATTAAAAGTCCCCTGGGTAGCTCATTGGTCAGAGAGGTGTCCCTGTGTGCCAAAGTTGTAGGTTCCATCCCAGGTCAGGGCACATGCAAGAATCAACCAATAAATGCATAAATGTGTGGAACAACAGACTGAAGCCTCTTTTCTCTCTCTCTCTCTCTCTTCTTCTCCTCCCTCTCTAAAAATCAGTAATTTTTTTACAATTTTAAGAAATAAGAAATAGAAACAACATACTTGCTTTTCGGAACAACAACAACAAAACAGGCTTTCATGGATCATTTGGATTTTCACTGAGACATAATGCTGATTAGCTAAGCATTGGATTTCTGCATTGTTTTGGGGTTTACTTTTTAATGCAAAATGTGATCATTTCATACTAAGGCAGTGTATGCTTTGTGAAGTTTTGAAGGCCAGTAAAAACATGAGAGAATCTATTTTTCATTCAGTGCAGGCTGTGGTATCTTTACACCAAGGATATTCTTGATTTATATTTGAATAAAGTTTTGGAGCATTTATTACACACCAGTCTTTGTGCTAAAAGGTCGTATGTACTATTGCTTTCATAATCATTACAGAAACTCTTGAATGTGTGAATTTTCATTACAGTAGTCCCCCTTATCTGTAATGAATAGGTTTCAAGAACCCCAGTGGATATATGAAACCATGAATAGTGCCAAACCCTATATACACTATTTTTTTCCTACACAGACATTGCCATGATAAAGTTTAACATTTAAATTATGCTCAGTTAAGAGATTAATAAAAGCAAGTCATAATAAAACATAACAATTATAACAATATACTGTAACAAAAATTTTGTTAATGTGGTCCCTCTCTCTTGTTTTCTAAATATCTTATCATATCTTAAGTGCACTCACGTTTTCACTTAACCAAAGCACTTTGCAGCTTCTCTGGCATATGTGAATTGCCAGGATCACTCCTCTTGCACTTTGGAGCCATTATGAAGTAAAATAAGGGTGTTGACCACAAGCATTGTAATACAGAGACAGTGGATCTGATAACCTAGGCAACTACTAAGTGACGAATGGGCAGGTGGCATGTATAATGTAGATGCGCTGGACCAGGGGACAATTCACATCCTGGGTGAGACAGAAGGAACAGCCTGAGATTTCATCATTCCACTAAGAATAGTACACAATTTAAAACTTATGAATTGTTTATTTCCAGAATTTCATGTTTTTGGACTACCATTAACCACAGGTTACTGAAACAGCAAAAAGCAAAACCATGGATAAGTGGGGACTACTGTATTCTTACTTTACTGCTGAGAACATGAAGTAACTTGTTCGAAATGTTGACAATTTCTGAAGCTGAGTAATGAATACATAAAAGCTTATTGCAGTGATTTTCAACCTTTTTCACCTCATGACATACATAAACTAATTACTAAACTTCTGTGGCACACCAAAAATATGTTTTTGGCCTATCTTACCCCCCCCAAATAGGTATAAATTTGATTTATTTATACCGGATAGCTATTGTTGCGTTGGTTGTTGTCACTTTTTTATTTGACAGCATAAGGGAAAAGAGGTCAGTGCCCCTGACTAAATAGTCAGGTAATCCATGTTTTAAAACTTCTTGTAGCACACTGGTTGAAAATTGCTGGTTTTCAAGGTAATCAAGGTACAGCAGGTCCTTGAATAGTATCATTTCCTTCGACATTGTTTGCATGTCCTTCCCATATCTGCATAGGTTTTCTCCAGAGACTCCGCTTTTCTCCTGCCTTCCAAAGATGTGCACCTGAGGTGGATGGAGTGTCTGAATTGTTCCCATCAGAGTGTATGAGTGACCCTGAGATGGAAAAGTGTTCTGTTCAGGCCTGGTTCCCAACACCCTGAACTGCAATAAGTGGTCTGGAAAATAATTATCTTACTTGGTTTTATTCATTTTTCTTAAATGTCTATATAGCTCATATTTATTTTAATGTTTAATATTTAAAATGTTTTTGGTCTTTATTAAGAACTTTAGAGATAGTTTTGCCACCAGAAATATTCTATAAGCACTTTACTCTTTTTGCTTTTAATTAGCCAATGTTAAAATTCATTTCATTATGTTAGTTTTGCTTGAATTACAGTTTCCAAGAACCTACCAATAATGCTAAGTGAAGACTTACCATATTATTTTCTCTAGTTTTATTTATGTTTAAGATATTTCATACAATATTATCATTGCTGTTGGTTTTACATTGCCTTCATCAAAGGCATCTAGCTCATGAGTACAGACTATGGCTTCAAACCAAAGTCTAAGTGGACAGAGCCCAAGCTCCTAAACTTGATCCTGGTGCTGACTATTGCCCAGTGGATAATGTTAGCCAAGGTCTACTTGATGCCAAGAAAACTCCCTAGAAAACCAAAACCCAAATCAAAATGAGTTAGTCCATTAGATGTACTCAGCAGCAGGTGGCCATACTCAATAGCTCTTGGATCAAAGTCCCTGGGTGTACCACGTTACACAAAGCATTTCCAATGAGAAATGCAGGAGTGCTTTATTCAGACCAATCAAAGTAAATAAGCAAAAAAAAAGCTTGCTGAAGTTGCTTTTTAAAACTAAATACTCCCAGCTTACTATTTAGCTTCTATTTAAAAAAAAAACAACAAAAAACAGTTCAATTCCCAGTCAGGGCACATGCCTGGGTTGCAGGCCAGTTCCCATTACAGGCCAGTTCCCAGCAAGGCCAGTTCCCACTTATTTACTTTTCATGACATTTGTGGTATAAGCAATCCCTTCCTAATGGACATCACAGGACCCAAAAGAGCAAATATGGCATCGCCTGCAATCCCAGAAAAAAATGAGCACTATGTTTGCTGTATCCTGTTTTTTTGCCCCTCAAGAAAGAAACTCAACTTGAATAATGACCAAGGGATTTTTGAGAATGGGTCTACATGGTTCTTTTATTAAACACCTAATAATAACATACAATTCATGTTTCTGTAATCAAATACTATTGATTTTATTTTTGTGGTTTTACTCACATGCTTCTTAAAGTGATATATAAAATTTATTTGTTTTCTAAGTAAAAGCAATGTTTATTTTCTCTTCGTAGAGTCTTCTAAGCAGCTGTGATACATGCTGCCATCCTCAGGTGTTGGGGAACCAGGACTAGGATTTGCCCTGGCACCAATTCTGTAACAACATTTATGACCAACTCGATCCACCCGTTAGAGACTTCATCCCATGCTTTGCGATTTCATTAGGTCCATGAGGAAACCTAAAATTTCCCCCTCTTGCCAATGTTTGGTTTAAGTGGACCTCAGATTGCCTGAGGGATAATTCTGGAGAAGCATGGAGTTCTGGGAAGCATCAACCATCTGTCAAGGGGTAGGAGAAGCATCACTTGTAAAAAGAAGAAAAAGACACTCTGTAGAGCTTAAGAACATAAGTAGGGGTCCGGGAGAGACTGTTGGGTTGTGTTCTATACTTATCACGAAAATGGCTTGCTTAGCTCAACCTCCCAGTGGATGCCCCTTTGATACTGTAGTTACTAAACAGGAGGAAAACATTTCTGAGCTACTAAAAATGTTGGTAAGGCAGTCTTCCAACAGTCATTTTCTTGTCCAAATTTGTTATTCCATAAATATCTATATCGGATATAACTTACCTATTTAAATACTGCAAAAAAATTAAAGGCCTATCTCTTGTTGAACTAGATAACTGAAAATTGATATATTTGAACAGATATTACCTTTGCACTGGGGAGGTAAGGGCCACAGCTGAACAAGGTTTCATTTCTACTCCATAACCATCCCACTACCAGTGAATTTAAACAAACTAGTCCTTGAAATTCTCAGACTTGATGTCATAACCCAGGAGTTTTATTCTTAACAAACCCTATATCCCCTTTGTATTACAAATGTTTAATAACATAATCAACCTACTACACAATTTGAAAAATATTAACATAACCTCACTGTAATATAGAAGAGAAATTAAGAAAATTAAAATAATAAAAAAACAAATTTTAAAATCTAAGTGCTTAGGCATGATTACATTAAAATCATACTCAAGATTTTATCTACTTACATCAAATCCTTTGGGATTTGAGAAGTTAGAGTTCTCACAGAGTGTTCCCATTCCTTCCCTTCCTGTATCACATTTCAAAATGCGAACTAAGTATGTTTGTATATACATGCACAGAATCACTGTAAGTGTGACAGCAACAAACTCAAACTGATACTCAAACCCAAATTGTCACAAATGGTATTGTTATCAGTGACACAATTTTCTGCAATGGTAAGCAATGAACAATGGTAAAACTCTGCAGGTAATCATCTATAACCTACGCTTCATAGTTTCATTCCTGGAAAATGTAATGATATTAAACCACTTATCTGTCTATTTATGTATCTATCATATATCCAGTCTGTTTTATTTGTAAGATAATCATATGTAGGCTTTTCAACCAAATGAATGTCTAGAAGCACATTTCAAAGTCGTATAGGACACAGGACAATTTTTTATTTTGTGTGTTTATCTCATCCATTGCATAATGGCTTGCACTCCAAGACTCTACCCATTAAAAGCCCATAGTATCCTCCCAAATGGGACAACCTAAATCATTTACAGAAATTTCTAAAAAGCCTCCTGATGGTTGTGCTCCATTTGTGAACCAATGTCTAACAGCAACACCAAAGCCGACACCCTCCCATGCTCTCCTGCATAATCTATACTGTGGTTCCCACAGGAGCAATCTATGCTCACCTTTTTCCTTTATCTCTTTTAGAGCTGACAAGGTGGTCCCTTACCTCTGACTTGGTTTGCCAGTAACCCTTTTATTTGGACCACACCTCTCCTACTTCTGAATTCCCATTCCATTGATTATCCCTGGGGTTCATGTAATTCATTAACTCCTAGCCCACGCTTAGTTTTGAAAGTTTTATAGGAACATTGTTTTGTCTCTCTAAATTAACTGTAATATTAAAAGCAGTGTTTTCAGTATTTCCATTAACACAGTTCTGTAGAGGCACTGTGCACTAAGGCTGAGTTAATAAAGCTAAAAGCCTACGGAAGTGGATTTTGTACTTTTAGGACTTGTGAGAATGCAAATTTGGAGCAATCCAGACTGTAACTCAAAGTGGCAGGTCACGATACCAGGTCATAATCCCATGATACAAATTCATCTGAACCCAACTCACAGTGCCTCAAACTCTCATTCATACCTATTTTGAATTTATTTTTTGACTCTCAAAAACCAAACCTTCTACTTTCTCTAAAGTAGTTCTCAAACTGCAGCCTGTCTATACTGCAGGTATCAGAATCAGCTGGAGATTCTTGTTAAACAAGATAAAACAAACAAAAAAACCAACATTAGAGCTGTTCATAAAATTTACCAATTGAGAAACACAGCTCTGTCTAATATGTACCCACTCAATTAAGCTAGTTTCTTCATTATGAAACCATTCAACCATACTTCTTGAATATCAATAGGATTTTTACATTAAGTAGGGAATCCAGTCAAAATGACAAGGCAGCCTCTAAGTTCACCCTTAACATTCTACAGACTACAAGTCTCATAAAGATCAAGGTCAAGGAGTAGAATCATTTTAGCAGTTGACTTTTAGTTATACTCCCTAATTTATTTCAGGGTTTCAGCGTTTTGCATTTGCTCATTTATTCATCAGTGTTTTATCTCTCCATCATTTTGGGAGTCAAAAATCAGTATTTCATTTCTTAATATACTCAAATACATACATTTGAAAAAGATAAATTCATGCTTAAAGTCCTTCATGAGACAAATTCCTGGGGCAAAAAAAAATCAAGAATGGGTAATTCCCAGCAGTGTATTTCTTCTGCTGGATTCGAACCCCAGTACTGTCTATCCTGTTTACTCCTATCTCCTATCCCTGCTTTCCCTACTTGGGCCTGGAACATATTGGAAAATTCATGAGAATAAATGAATGAAACATTCATATAAAAAGGTACTGGAATACTCAACATTAATGACAAGCGATAAATCATTTATTTAGTAAATATTTGTGACTTCCCACTATACAGATTAAGGCCATGGCTGCTGTTTGCAAGAAGTTAAACCTAATAAACACAAAAGCTACATTTATGGAATATTTAATATGTGTCGGGTATTGTGTTGAATGTTCCACAGATACTATCTCATTTAGTACTTATAGCAACCCCAGGGACACAGCTACCCATCTCTGCATTTTGCAGATAAGAAAACTAAAGCTCAGAGAAGTAAAGTATATTTCCACTTATGAGCAAAAAAAACAAAACAAAACAAAAAAAAAAAAACAGAACACCAGTCAAGATCTGTCTGACTCCGAAGTCTGTGCTCTTAATCATACCACCCCCTTTTCCAAGTTGGCATGGTGGGAGATATATGTACAAAGAAAGATAATGATCAGAGAGGTGGAGGTCACAGGGATGATCAGGATGAAGCATCGGGAGCTAATAATAACCTTATAAGGAATGAGTTCAGAGCCAGAAGTGATGATGGAAGGCAGAAATAGAATGGTAGGGGTTGAGGCCACTGTTGGAAGGAGACAGGTATATGCCAAATAAAAGAGGGCATTCTAGGGATGGAGGCCGAGAAGGAGGTAGCACTGTCCCACTAAATGTACAGGTGATGGTGGAAGTCCCTGATGAGCAAACAGAGTGAATGACTCAAAACCTTGTGGGAGATCCAGCTGGAAGCAGACAAGATGAGGGGAGCCCACACAGCTGCCTGCTCTGATGCTTCGTAAGTGGCTGGCAAACAAATTGCATGCACTTCACGCAAGCCTGTGGCCTTCGTTTTCCAGCTCAGCCAACCAAAGCCTGTGAGTCATGCCCTGGGCCTTCACATCTGTCCTTAGCTGATTGGCTGCAGTTATCCAAAATGAAGGACAATGAAGTTACATGCCTGGCTTTCACTGCAGGCAGGGCTGACTCACTGATGGAGTAACCTCTGGAATTCAGGTTCAGTTTGGAGAGTCACCAAGAAGTGGATTACAGTTGCAGTGGGCTTCTGTGACCCACCCCCAGCACCATGGGCAGGAGCACCTGGATCTGAGACCATGGCTAAGGGAGGACTACCCTCTAGGTGGGCCATGGAGCATTCACCTGTGGTCCATGTCTCCTCCCTGAATTAATAAGAGCCACTGAGGACATTTCTTCTTGCTGCCTCCTCCCTGAAAACATGGGCTGCAGACTCTCTGATCAGGCAGGGTGTTTTTGAGGAACAGGATACTTGGTACATACAACAGGAGTGCATAGGAGTGTGTGCCTCTGTCGAGCTCTGTGCAAAAAGGTGAATCCCTCTCTCACCAAGAAGTGACACTTGTATTCTAGTAAAATCTCCAAAGCAGACTCAACACAACATGCATTGTTAAATGCTTAGGGAAAAGGCACCACCAAACCTATATGCCAGGCCCAGTACTGAACACTTGGTATGGAACCACCTTGTGTAATTATGATCACAGCAACCCTAAAACCTGCCTGCTTCCCGATGAGAACCGAGGCAGAACGAGGATAAATACAAACACATTCAGTGTGCTGCCACACTTCTTTACTCCACCATAACTGATGTTAGGGAACAATTTGAGCCTGATGTGAATTTGTGATTTTTGTATTTACCTACATTCAGTCCTCACTTCAAGAAACACTTAGTGAATTCAGAACTGCGCTCTGCTAAACTGCACTGCATGAAAACACACAGAATGCACAGCTGCACACCTTGCAGTCATCCAGCATCCATCTTCATGCACTGCCTGTGTCATGAGCCCCACCATCCATATCTGGCACAACAAATTCCCATCCCATCTCAGACAACCCTGTTTCCACCACTTTACAATGGCCCGTAAGCTGCCACCTTCCCAGGCCCACTGTCACAGCAAGCAACAGGCCTTTTTCAGGGCAAAGTGAAGTATTTATTGTCACATTTATGTATTTCCAAGCTATTTAACAAGTGTAAACTACAGGTACTCAATTCCTATCTCTTTTTTAATGTTTCACTAAATTTTCATACATTGTGTCCCTAGCCTCATCTTCCCCATAAGCTCTGTGGTTTTTAATGGCTGGTTTTGGAAAGTAGAGTGATTTTTTTAGGAACACATATTTGTAACTTGCTCAAGATCACATGGCTTAATGGTGGCCCAGCAGAGATTCAGCCACAACCTAGCGGGTCCAGCCTAGCTTATTAACTCCTATATTTTTCTGCTTGGACATATATGGTCTCTTCTAACCTTCACAGCAGCCTTAAGACAATCTCATAATTCCCATTTTACAGTTGAAGAAATTGAGATTGAGAAATTAACTCACTCCAGGAAACTTAGTTAACCATTGAACCAACTTGGTTAACCAATGGTGAACCAAGTTAACCATTGAAATTCACTCTCAGGTCTGTTTTCCTTTAAGAAGTACATACCCAGGCCAGGATTCCACTGTAAGCATTTGTGGTGAATGGGTAATGCCACAGCCCTAAACAGGTCTTCAGAGACAGTTCACCAATTCAACTCTACTTCATTAGGTAAAGAATATGTCACCAACATTTGAAGCCATTATTTGAACTATTTATTTATTCACTCATGTTTTGTTGTTTCTTTATTCATTCCTTTGTTCATCAAGCATTTATTTAACGGTGTGATGTTGTTCCCTCTCTCTGGCATGCTCTAATTCCAAAACCTGACCCTTAAATCTTACCTGAAACATCACACCCCTGGCTGCTTTCCACAGTCTATGCCCCAACTGACCAGCTAGGAAGTTCTCTTAGTAACAGTCTCCTTTGTCGAACTTTTCCCATACTACTAGCTAAGATGGCATGATTATTGTTGAAGAATTCCTTGATCATCTTCCTCCAGATGGTAGTGAGTTCAATGAGAGCAGACCATACTTGTGTTTACTTTCATGTGTATCCCCAGCACCCAGTGCCATTCTAGAAACATAGTAGGTGCCCAATAAATACTTGACTATTTTATGGATAACCTTGGCACTGATATAAAATAAAGCCCAGAGCAGAGGAAATATCTTCAACCCAGACAGACCTCTCCTCAACAAATAAAGTTTTAAAGGTTATTAAAATACTTGAGCTGGGAGGATATATCCCTGTAGTGTGTGCCCAAAAGATCTGTAAAGAAAAAGTAGCTGACAGACAGAAAATGGATCCACCATGGCTTCTATAAATGGCTCATGAAATCAGCAGGTTCCCTTGGTCTTTTATTTGTTTCTGGATGGAATCCTAGGCAGGAAAGATAACCTTTGTCTCAGAACAATGAGGAGCATGATATGTAAATGTAATGAGATGATGAATTATTCTAGTGTCATTACGCCCATGATTTATGGGGAGACATTACCTGCTAAAAGCTCAGACCAAAAGAATATTGATTTCACTTTTACTGAGGTGGCCATTTACAACTTTTTAAAGACAACCAATGACTGTTTAAAACAATAACTTCAAAAAACCCATTTCAAGCCATTTGGTGTGGAGGGGTAGGAGGATGCAGAAACAGTGGTGCAGCTACTTTAAGAATCAGTTGGACAAGGTTAGGTCCTCTTGCTCTAAATCCTTTGGGAATGCCTTGTACTTCTTTTCAGCACTTGGCTGCACTCACAAAACTTTATATCAAATTCTACTTTAGGACCACATCTAGGTTCAAAGATGAATTTTACTTTTTCTAGGGAAATAAGTTTCTTTATTCTTCTCACCCAATTTATTTAGAAATCCAGAGGCAGCAGATCAACACTTTTTCACTGTGGTAGCGAGTTTTCTTTTCTCCTTTAAGTGAAATGACACCATTTTCTTAATTATGTATACACTATCACGTTGGTAACAAATTATGCTTCCCCAGAATACCAACAGAGCAAAATGGTGAATTTGAAAAAAATGACAATATGGAGCAGGATGGTAGATTTGGTTCTATTGAAGAAATTTGAAGAAATATTTTCCTGCACTCTATAGCATCTTAAACTGTTTGACTGAGTTTCCTGCCACACCAAAGGAAGAAAGGAAATTACTGGGGTTTTTTTAGTATCTCCACTATGCCAGGTATATTTATAACTATAACCTTCTCAACAAATAGCTATTATTGTTTTTATTTGCAGATAATGTAATCAAGGCCTGGGAATGTTGAGTCCAAGCCTGAATTGAAACCCACCTACTGGTCCTATATATTAATGTTAATATATTAATAATTAATGTTAATATTAATATATTAATTAATGTTAATTTGTCTTCTGGGTGAAGCTTCTTTAATTCCTGTCATAAAATAAAAATCCTGAAGTTTAAGAGTATTTTTGGAAGATTCTATTTTAGGCAGCACAAATTGGTCATGTATGGGCTAAATATAACTCCAGGCATGATTTTGTTGTAGTATTTCACTGGCCACTCACTCTCCTTTAGCTAGTATATTTTCTCATGTATATAAACTGATAGAAATATAATTCACATGTGATACAATTCACTCATTTAAAATATAAAATTCAATGGTTTTTAGTATATTTAGGTAGTTAGATAACCATAATCACATTCAATTTTAGAAATCACGCCTGAAAGAAACTTGCACCAGTCATTCCCATCCTTCCCCCACAATCAAATCCCTCGGCCTTAGGCAGTGTGTAATCTAATTTCTGTCTGTGTATTTGCCTATTCTGGACATTTCAGATTAATAGAATCACATACTGTGTGGACATTTGTGGCTCCTTTTGCTTAGTACAGTGCTTTCAAGGTTTTTCCACACTGTAGCATATTATCATCGCTTTTGCTGGTTGGACAGAATCGTATCCCCTTGTGTGAATATGCCGTGTTTTATTCACCCATTCGTCAGTTGGTGAACATTTGGGTGGTTTCTACTTTTTGACTTTATGAACAAGGCAGCCAGGAATGTTTGGGGATGAACTTACATTTTCATTTCTTTTGGGTATATATTTAGGAGTGGAATTGCTACACCATTTAGTAAATCTAAGTTTAACTTTTTTGAGGAACTGCCAGACTATTTTTCAAAATGGCTTCAAATCTTTAATTTTCCACCAGGAGTGTATGAGGATTTTCATTTCTCCATATCCTCACCAACACTAGTTACTGTCTTTTTTATAATCATCTTAGTGAGTGTTAAATAATACCTCGTAGTTTTTATTTGTATTTCCCTCATAGCTAAAGATATTGATATGCTTTTGACGATTTGCATATCTTCTTTGGAGAAATATCTATTCAAATCCTTTACCTATTGTTTAATTGGATTGTTTATTATTTTATTGTCATAAAAGTGCTTTATATAATTTACATGTAAATCCCTTACCAGATTTTTGATTTGTAAATATTTCCTACCTTTTATGTGGGTTATATTTTTAATTTCTTTATGGTATCTTTTGAGCACAAAAGTTTATAATTATAAAGACCGAGTTATCTATTTTTTTGCTGTTGTTGCCTGCACTTTTGATGTCTTTTCTAAGAATCCATTGCCTAACAAAGTCACAAATATTTACTATTATATTTACTTCTAAAAGTGTTATAGTTTTAGCTCTTGCATTTAGATCTCTGATCTATTTTGTGTTAATTTTTGTATATAGTGTAAAGGGTCCAACTTCATTCTTTTGTGTGTGGACACCAAGTTGTCCCAGCACCAAATACTGAAAAGACTATTTCTACCTCCATTGAAATCTCCTCATGCCTTTACAGAAAATTGATTTACTGTAAATGTGATGATTTACTTTTAGGTTCTCAATTTAATTCCATTGACCTCTATATTTATTTATCTTTATGTCAGTACCATACTGCCTTAATTACTAAGTTTGTAGTAAGTTTTTAAATTGGTTTGAGTCTTCCAACTTTGTTCTTTTTCAAGATTGTGTTACCTATCCTGGATCCCTGAATATTCACATATATATATGAATATATATATTCATCTTGTCAATTTTGGCACAGAGCCTGTTTGGATTTTGAAAAGGATTGAACTGAATCTGTGGATCTGTTTCAGGAGTTACTACTATCTTAACAATACTAAGTCATCTACTCCATAAACATAGAGTGACTTTCCATTTATCTGGGTCTTTCAAAATTTCTTTCAGGGACTCTTTGTAGTTTCCAGAGTATAAGTTTTGTTCTTCTTTTGTTAAATTTATCCTTAAATATTTTATTCTTTTTTGGTGATACTATAAATGAAATTTATTTCTTAATGTCATTTTTGCTCTGTCCACTGCAACTGTATAGAAATGCAATAGATTTTTTTGTATATTGATCTGAGTCCTGCAAACTTGTTAAACTCATTTATTAGTTTTTATATATTTTAAAAATTATGTTAGAGATTTCTGTATACAAGATTATATCATCTGCAGATGAAGATACTTTCACTTCTTCCCTTTCAATTTGGATGCCTTTATTTCTTTTTCTTGCCTAACTTCCTTAATAAGAACCTCAAGTATAATGTTGAACTGAAGTGGCAAAAGTGGACATTCTTATTATGTTTTTTATCTTAGAGAGAAAGTTTTCAGTCTTTTGCTTTTCATTATAATGTTAGCTTCAGGATTTTTGTAGATGCCCCTCAGCAGGTGGAGGAAATTTTCTGCTATTTCTAGTTTGAGTGTTTTTGTCATGAATGGTTTTAGATTTTGTTAAGTGCTTCTTTTTCATCTGTTGAGATGATTATGTGTTTTTTGTCCTTACTTCTTGATATAGTATATTACACTGACTGATTTTGGGATATTAAAACCAAACTTGTGTTCTTGGGATAAATCCTACTTTTTTGTGCTATATGTACTTCTTTCTGTATACTGCTGTATTCAGTTTGCTATTGTTTTGCTGAGAATTTTATATCTATATTAATAAGAGATATTTACTGTAGTTTTTTTTTTTTGCTATGTCTTTGACAGATTTGTCTATCAGGGTAATACTGGCTTTAAAGACTGCATCAGGAAATTTAGAGACTACATCTCGTCTCTTCTATTTTGTGGAGAGTTTGCGAAGAATTTGTATTAATTCTTTAAACTTTTGCTAGACTTTATCACTAAAGCCATCTGGCCCTGGGCTTTTCTTTCTGGAAATTATTTTGCTTACTAATTTAATCTCTTTTTTTATTTTATTCATTTATCTTTAGAGGGGAAGGGAAGGGAAGGAGAGAAACATCAATGCATGGTTGCCTCTCATGAGTCCCTTGCTGGGAACTGGCCTGCAACCCAGGCATGTGCCCTGACTGGGAATCGAACCACAATCGTGTGGTTCATAGGCCCACGCTCAATCTACTGAGCCACAGCAGCCAGGGCTTGAACAGAATTTAAAGCTAATATGGCATCTTGACTATATAAATGGCTGCAGGCCTTCATTTCTCTTTAACTCAGTAGCCTCTGTAATGCGACCTTATAGTCCCTCCTGTAAAGAGTGAAAGTCCATTTTCTTATTGTTTGAGTGTGGGCTTGCACTACAGTTTTCTCTGGCTAATAAAACGTGGCAAAAGTGAGGTGATTCCATTTTCCAGTATAGAAATCCTGCAGCTTCTGCTGTCTCTTGGAGCCCTGCAACTTGAGAACAAGCCTAGCATAGTCTGTTGGAAGATGAAAGATATGTGGTCCAGTCAATAAATTAACACAAGGCAAAAGCCAGACAAACACCAGGGCTATGAGTAAGGTCGTCCTCAACCAGCCAGCCAGAGTGAGGTGACCACAGACACATGAAAAAGCCAGCCAAAATCAGTCAACTCTGGACCAGAACAAAAGAACCACCCAGCTGACACAAAGACTCTCAAGTAATAATAAAGGATTATTGTTCTAAGACTTCGAGTTTTGAGAAGTTTGTTACATTGCAATAACTCGTTGATAAAGTTGACAAAAGAATAGCATCAAAATGTCTCGTAAGTATAAATAATAAATAATCTGCAGATTTCATACAATTTTGAATTTCCTTTACTTATGACCTCATTTAAATGTGGTATCTATAAACTGGTGGTATACATGATATTTTTAAAATAACATGAAAAAATCTTTAAAAATGTAATAGATGTGTGTTTGCATTAATGTATATCAGAAAACACTGATTTTCTACAAATAACAGCCATGCATTTTTTGCCCTAAATAAACTCTTAAAGCAAAAAGTATCTCAACTTAAAGATATTAAGTAAATGATGATATGAGTGGTAAGCAGATATAGTAAAATCTGTGAAGCCGGAAAACAAATGTCTGGGGTTCAGTAAACATTGCAGGAAGGCAGGTGACTATAATTGGCTATGGCTTTTAAGGCTTAGCCAAGGAGACTTACCCAAGCATTTGGCAATCCTTGGAGAATGCTGGCCTGAAGGAATTTATGTTCTGGGCATGGGACAACAAAACCAACATAAGGCATGTTGAGGTAATGAAGAAAACAATGTTGTCAGCTAATTCAGTTTTGTAGACCCAGGCTTACATCCGAATGTGGCGAGTATGTATACAGACATGCACACATTACTTAGTGTTTACACAGGGTCTTATCTGAGAATCTTATTACCCTTCACGAGCTTTAATTAAACCCCACAGTACTTCTGATGAAACAGCTATTATTTTAGATGGGTAAATTGAGACACTCTTAATCAAGACTCTTCACACTGAAGAGGCAATCTGCCTAAAGTCAAGCAGGAAATGATTAATCTCAGCTGTGAACAGAAGCTACTAGTTTTTCTCTTTGGTTTTGACTCTAACCACTTTAGCGCAGAGCCTGAGGGAAGAGAAAATTACCTTTTTGTACTGTTTCTTAGAGTATCATGAGATTGTCTCTCTCCCTGGCTTTACTCATCTTAAAATAGGAAGAACATTTTGCTCGTCTCTTGTTTTTTTCTTTTTTAGTCACAGATAAATAGGTTGCTTATTCCTTCACATGGGGAGTATCCCAAAACAGAGACTTTTTTCAGAAATGTTGTGCAATAATGTATCTACTTGTTGTATTAAGGCAGAAACCAACACTCTGCTTTTAGGCAGCATTTTCATTCCTTATCTTCAAAAGCCTTGTGAGTGAAAACAAGCTTGAAACTGTGCATGTTTGCTGCCAGGAATAATGATCCATGGCTGAGCATTATCTTTGGCTCATTTAGACTTCCTGGAACCACGAGTTCAAATCCTGCCAGGTCAACTGGGGCCTTTATCCTTCTAAATTAGATAAATGAAGCAGGAGACAGTTTACTGCACTGGATTTCTTGGCTAAGACTTTGGAAACCAGAAGTCTAATTTAAAGTTCTTGAGGGTTGGTTCTTGAAAAAAAGCATTGACTTTACCTTGGATCAGAAGATCAAAGCTAAATGCTGCTAGGTAAGCAGCTCTTTAAAAGAACTAATAATATTTTCTTTTGGAAGTTTTTGCCAGATTTTTTTATAACAGAGGCTATACATCAATGTTTTCTGGGACATCAGGTTATTTTTCTTGCATTGTTTACCTTGCACTGAAACACACACACATATACATACATACAATGCAACACACACATAAACATATACTTGAATTGATCTTAATATTATTTACTTATACATTTTGTCAAATATTTATACCAAACTGGAACAAATGACTCACAGCAGCTCATCGGAGACAATCACTAGGATCCAAATGGAGTGTTAGGAGAGAGAGAATTCTGATTATGACCCTTCAGGTCACTTTCATTGACTTTGGAGAAGTCTCTCAACAAATCTGTATCTTAAATTCTCATATAACCCTGGCTGGTGTAGCTCAGTGGATTGAGCACGGGCCTGCGAACCAGACAATCGCGGTTCGATTCCCAGTCAGGGCACATGCCTGGGTTGCAGGCCAGTTCCCAGCAGGGGATGCACGAGAAGCAACCATACATTGATGTTTCTCTTCCTCTCTCCTTCCCTTCCCCTCTAAAGGTAAATAAATAAAATATTTTTTAAAAATTCTCATATAAACTGAGAATGATAATCATCATCTATCTCATATAGCTACTGTGAACAGAATGTGTGCAAAGGTCCTTTGTGAACCATGGGGAATTACAGAGCTATAGTGGGTTAGTTACTTAGGTAATGATTCTTAGCGTATTTATTATTTATATATTAATGTATGCTGTCAAAGTCTTTCTGAAAAAACAGTGTCACTCTTAAATAAACTGAACTCTTCCTCTGGAGTTTTATTCAATGCACTACTTTGGTTATGAGTAATAGAAACTTCATCTAATATTATCTTAAACAGAAAAGGGAATTGGTTGGTTTGTAGCAAAGCCAAACTCGGTATAAGAGACTTACTATTAATTTTTCTATGTGTGTTTTTGTGGTAGCTATGTTTTTGAAAATACCTTCTGCTGGAAACACAAAATACAGTACCTATAGAAAAGTGAAACGATATATAAGATTTTCTTTAAAATACTCCAGCAAGAAAAAAAAGGAAAGAAATGGTGGGGACCAGGAGGAATGTATTGATAAAATGTTGATAATTCCTAAACTTACACAATGGGTATAAGTCAGAACGGCAAGTTTATTTTACTTATGTACTACATTTACATATATTTTAAAACACTCATAAGTTAAAAGATAATATTTTAAGTGCTACTACCAAGCATCAGCCATCACTTCTTCATCCTCAGCTCTCCGTTTTCTTTGGTTGGTTCTGTCCTCTCTAAAGTGATCACTTCCCTTGATGATGACCATGGGATGCTTGAGGCTGACATGATTCTTATAACTAGAGATCCTCAAGAAAAGATAGTGTAATTTTTTCCCACTGGTTTCAGTGAAATTCCCAGAAGAGTCTAATTGGGGTAAGTTGGGCACATCCCTTCTCTGAACTAATCACTGTCACCTCTGAACAGAAGTGTTTTGTTGCAATGGTCCAGAGATATGATGCAAGATAGTGCAATGGTTACATCGCACACCAAGTTCAAATTCTGCCTCTGTCACTCATCATCACTGAACAAGTTATAGTTATTTAACTTCTCTGGACCTCAGTTTTCTCTTCTGTGAAATAAAGATAATAATAAAAATACCTACCTCAGCCCTGGCTGGCATAGCTCAGTGGATTGAGCGCAGGCCTGCGAACCACACGATCTCGGTTTGATTCCCAGTCAGGGCACATGCCTGGGTTGCAAGCCAGTTCCCAGCAGAGGACTCTCGAGAGGCAACCATGCATTGATATTTCTCTCCTTCTCTCCTTCCCTTCCCCTCTAAAGATAAATAAAAACAATTAAAAATAAAAAAAATACCTACCTCATGCTGTCATTGTGAGGATTAAACAAGTTACCCATACTGAGTGATTAGAAGAGTGCCCTGAATATACAGAGTCCATTACTACTAAATCAGTAAAAATATATCATTATCTGTCAATCTCTGTAGCAATAAAAGTGAAGTCATTTCTATGAGAAAAAGGTGTGATATGTTAGCACAAATAAAAAGGTTAGTTTCCATGAGATGAAGATATAAAAAACCATAGAAATTCTATGCTTTTTCATAGGTCAGATAGAAATCATGTTATAGACACCCCACTATCATACGCACACGCTTCATTGGTGTAGTCAATCCTCCCTGTTCCCCTGCAGTAGGCGATCTAAGAGGTGCATTCTCAAGGCTAGCACATCTAGATAGCTGTATACCTACATTGTTCCAGGCTTGGTGAGAAAGAATTGGGTTTCTTACATCATGAACTGTGACCAGTGCCTGACCACACAATGAAGCAAATATTGCAATAAAGCAAGGCTCATGAACTTTTTTGGTTTTCCAACTCATATAAAAGTTATGCTTACACCAGCAATTTTCAACTGGTGTGCCACAAGATTTTTTCAACCATGCAATATCTGATTATTTAGTCAGGGGCACTGATCTCTTTTCCCTTAGTTTGTCAAATTGAAAGAAAATGACAATAACCAACACAACAATAGCTATCTGTTGTGACTATATAAAAATTAAACCTACTTTTACCAGATCAGCAATATATATATGTTTAATGTGCCACAGAATTTTAGTAATTAGTTTATGTGTGCCATGAAATGAGAAAGGTTGCAAATCACTGGTTTATATTATATTGCTGTTTGTTAAGTGCACAATATGTTTTTAAAAGTATATACTTTAATTAAAAATGCTATATTGCTAAAAAATGGTAAGCATCATCTGAGCCTTCAGCGAGTTTTAATATTTTTCCTGGTGGAGGGTCTCGGCTCAGAGTTGATGCCTGCTGACCTATCAGGGTGGTGGTTGCCGAAGGCTGGAGTGGCTGTGGCAATTTCTTAAAATAAGGTATCAGTAAAGTTTGTTGCATCACTTGACTTTTTTTTTTCACAGATGACTTCTTTGTAGCATGTGATGCTATTTGATAGCATTTTACAGTAAAAATCTTTACTTCACATGCAATATGGTGAAAGCTCTATAGATATCCTGACCCCTAGAAAGATAAACATGTGGTCCCAGCACAACTTAAACCTTAAACATGGCTGGAGGCAAAAGTGAGAAATGGAAGCTTTCTGACTTCAGCACATCATAAGGAAGACAGGGATCTTTGGAAAAGACAAAAAAGCTGGGAAAAAGAGAAAGCAGCAGAAAAAGGGAAGACCAAATATGAGATGGACTGACTCCGTAAAAGAAGTCAGAGGCATGAGTCTATAGGAGCTGAGCAGGCTGTTGAGGACAGGACATTGTGGACATCACTCATTTACAGGGTCACCAAGAGTTGGAGCTGACTCAAGGGCACCTTACATGAAAAAAACTTCTTTCAAAGTTGGAGTCAATTCTCTCATATTCTGCCAGTGTTTTTATTAACTAAGTTTATATAACACTCTAAATCTTTTGTTGTCATTTCAACTATCTTCACCAGGAGTAGATTCTATCTCAAGAATTCACTTTTCTTTGCTTCTTCGCAGGAAGTAACTCGTCATCTGTTAACCTTTTATTATGAGATCACAGCACTTCAGTCACATCTTCAGGCCCCACTTGTAATTCCAGTTCTCTTGCTCTTTTTACCATATCTGCAATTGTTTCCTCTGCTGAAGGCTTCAACCCCTCAAAATCACCCATGAAGATTGGAATTAACTTTTTTCAACTCCTGATAATGTTGATATTTTGATCTCTTCTCATAAATCACAAACTTTCTTAATGGCAACTGGAATGGCAAATCCTTTTCAGAAAGTTTTCAATATATTTTTTCAGATCCATCAAAGAAATCACTATTTATAGCAGCTATGCCTCTATGAAATGTATTTTTAAACAATAAGACTTGAAATTGAAATTACCCCTTGATACATGGGCTGCAGAATGGATGTTGTTTTAGCAGGCATGGAAACAATGTTAATCTCACTGTGCATCTCCTTCAGAGCTCTTAGGTGACCAAGAGCACTGTCAATGAGCAATAATATTTTGAAAGGATTCTTTTTTTCTGAGCGGTAGGTCTCAAGAGTGGATGTAAAATATTCAGTAAACCACGTTGTCAACAGATGTGCTGGCATCCAGGCTTTGTTCTTCCATTTAGAGAGCACAGGCAGAGTAGATTTAGCATAATTCTTAAGAGCCCTAAGATTTTGAGAATGGTGAATGAGCATTGGCTTCAATTGAAAGTTGCCAGCTGCTTTAGTCTCTGCTAGCCTAAAACTCTTCTGCAGCTTCCTCACCTCTCTCCAGCCTTCACAGAATTAAAAAGACTTAGGATCTTGCTCTAGATTAGGCTTCACTTTACAGGAGTATTGTGGCTGGTTTGCTCTTCTAGTCAGACCACTAAAACTTTCTCTATTATCGGTAATATGGAATTTTCACTTTTTTTATTATTCATGGGTTCACTGGAGCAGCACTTTTAATTTCCTTCAAGAACTGCCTTTGCACTCACTACTTGGCTAACTGTTTGGACAAGAGGCTTTTCAGCCCATCTCGGCTTTTGACATGTCTTTCCCACTGAGCTTAATTATTTCTAGCTTTTGATTTGGAGGAGAGAACTATGACTCTTCCTTGAACACTCAGAGGTAGTTGTAGGGTTATTAATTGACCTAATTTCAATATTGTTGTGTCTCAAGGAATAGGGAGGCCAGAGGAGATGGAGACATAGTGGAACAGCCAGTAAGTGGAGAGGTCAGAACACACACATTTATCATTTATGTTCACTAAATATTGATTATATGGGCATGGTTCATGGTGATAAAAAATAATTTCAATAGTGGCATCAAAGATCACTGATCAAAAATACCCATAACAAATATAATAATGATGAAATGTTTGAAATATTGTAAGAATTACCAAAATGTGACACAGAGATATGAAGTAGGAAATGCTGTTGAAAAATGATGTCAATAGACTTTATCAACATGAGGTTGTCATAACTATTTAATTTGTAAAAAAAAAAAAACCCCACAGTAATCTGGGAAGGGCAATAAAGCAAAACAAAATAAAATTAGGTGTGCCTGTGGCATCTCATCACTGACTTGGTGAACCACTAAATTGTTCAGAGGAAGCTTACAGAACATTTTAGCAAGTTGCCTTTCCACACCATACACTATTAAGGCAACAGGATGCTATAAGGTCTTTCCTGTTCTCACGCTCTTCTCACACAGGTATTCCTTCTGCCTGGACTGAGTCTACTCCAACTATTTCCTCAGGTCCGGTTCTTCAAATTTTCACTTACCCATCTCTCTATAGGCAAGTAGTCATCATACTGGATGCTTAGTAGTTTAAAAAAAATTAAATCCCTTGGGTGATATTGGTTAATAAAATTATATAGGTTTAAAGATGATACAATATATGATCTGTATATTGCATTGTGTTTACCACCCAAATTTCAAATCTCCCTTCATCATCATATATTTGACCCCATTTGCCTTTTACTACCCCCATCTCCCTTCTCCTCTACAACCACCATATAGTTGTCTTCATTGATCAGTTTTGTTTGTTTGTCTTATTTATTCACTTGTTGCTTTTAGTTTTATATCCCACATATAAGTGAAACCATATGGTTCTTGACTTTTTCTGTCTGATAGATTTCACTGAAATTGATATTTTCAAGATCTATCCATATTGTCGCAAATGGCAATATTTCATCTTTTCTTATAACTGAGTAGTATGCCATTGTATATATGCATTCACTTCTTCTTTAACCAATCATCTATCAAAGAATACTTAGATTGTTTCCATGTCTTGGCTACCATAAATGTTGCAATGAACAAAGGGGTGCATATGTCTTTGTTAATAAATTTTCAATTTTTTCAACTAGATAGACAGAAGAGGGGTTACTGGATCCTATGGACACTGTATTCTTAATTTTTTTGTTTCCTTAAAAAGTGTATTTGTTATTCAGTTACAGTTGTCCCATTCCCTCCCTGCCACCAATGCTCTCCCTGACCCCTGCTCCCAAAGACAATCCCCTCTGCATTGTCCTTGTCTCTGGGTCCTTTGAACATGTTCTGCTTCATTCCCCGATTATTCCCCTACCCTCTCCCCTCTGGTCTCTGTCAGTTTGTTCTTTATTTCAATGTCTCTGGTTCTTTTTTGCTCATTTGTTTGTTTTGTTGATTATGTTCCACTTATAGGTGAGATCATATTGTATTTGTCTTTCACTGCCTGGCTCATTTCACTTAGCAAAATACTCTCCAGTTCCATCCATGGCATAAAAGGTAGGCGTTCCTTCTTTCTTTCCACGGCTTGGTATTCTATTGTGTAAGTGATCCATTCATTTATTGATAGGTGCTTAAGCTATTTCCAGCACTTGGCTAGTCTAAATAACACTACTATGAACATAGGAGTACAGGTGTTCTTTTCAATTAGTGTTTCAGGATTCTTACAGTATAATTCCAGCAGTGGAATCAATCACTGGATCAAAAGGCAGTTCCATTTTTAGTTTTTTGAGGAAATTTCATACTGTTTCCCACAGTGGCTATACCAGTCTGCATTCCCACTAACAATGTGCTATGGTCCCTTTTGTCCACAACCTTGTCAGAACTTGCTGTTTGTTAGTTTGTTAATGATGGCCATTCTGACTGATGCACAGTGGTATCTCATTGTGGTTTTAATTTGCATCTCTCTGGTGGCTAGTGGTGTTGGGAGTCCTTTCATATTCCTATAGGTTCTCTGTATGTCCACTTGGAGAAGTGTCTGTTCAGGTCCTAGGTCCATTTTTTGATTGGATTGTTTATCTTCTTGGTGTGGAGTTGTGTGAATTCTTTATACATGTTAAAAATCAAAGCCTTGTCCACAACATCATTAGGAAATATTTTTCCCAAATGGTTGGTTCCTTTTTTTATTTTGCTGATGTTTTCTTTAGCCATGCAGAGGCTTTTTAATTTGATGTTGTCCCATTTGTTTATTATTTCCTTTATTTTCCTTGTCCTAAGGGACATATAGGTGAAAATATTGCTGCATGGGATATCTGAAATTTTACTGTCTATGTTCTCCTCTAGGACTTTTATGGTGTCACGATTTATATTTAAGTCTTTTATCTATCTTGAATTTATTTTGGTGAATGATATAAGTTGGTGGTCTAGCTTCGTATTTTTTTTGCGTGTAACTGTCCAGATATGCCAACTACATTTATTGAAGAGGCTATTTTTACTACATTTTATGCTCCTGCCCTCTTTGATGAATATTAATTGACCCTAGAGGCTTGGGCTTGTATCTGGACTCTCTATTTAGTTCCATTGGTCTATGTGTCTGTTCTAAAGCCAGTACCAGACTGTTTTCATTACAGTGGCCTTATAATATAGTTTGATGTCAGGTATTGTGATGCCTTCTACTTTTCTCTTTCTCAAAATAGCTGCGGCTATTTGGGGTTGTTTATGGTTTCATATATATTTTTGAGATATTTGTTCTATATCTGTGAAATATCTCTTTGGTATTTTAATGGGGATTGCATTAAATGTATAGATCACTTTGGGTAGTATGGACATTTTGATGATGTTAATTCTTCCAGTCCATGAACATGGTGTATATTTCCATTTATTTGTCTTTCTTAATTTCATTCTTTAGTGTTGTGTAGTTTTCTGAGTACAGGTCTTTTACCTCCTTGGTTAAGTTTATTCCTAGGTACTTTATTTTTCTTGTTGCTATAGCAACAGGGCATTTTTTTCTGATTTCTGTTTCTGACATTTCATTGTTGGTGTACAAAAATGCCTTCAATTTCTGAATATTGACCTTGTATCCCACCGTTTTGCCAAATACACTTATTAGGTCAAGTAGTTTTTTGGTGGGGTTTATAGGGTTTTCTATGTATACTATCATGTCATCTACAACCAATGACAGTTTTAATTCCTCCTTTCCAATTTGGATGCCTTTTATTTCATTTTCTTGTATGATTGCTATGTCTAGAACTTCTCATACTATGTTAAACAGAATTAGTGAAAGCAGAAATCATTGTCTTGTGCCTGATCTCAGTGGGGGAAGCCTTTACTTTTTGCCTGTTGAGTATGATATTGGCTATAGGTTTCTCACATATGTTGAGGGATGTTCCCTCTGCTCTCACTTCACTGAATACTTTTATCATAAGTTAGTGTTGTACTTTATTAGATGCTGCTTCTGTGTTTATTGATATGATCACATGATTTTTCTTTTTCATTTTATTTATGTGATATATTATGCTTATTGATTTGCAAATATTGGACCCTCCTGGCATCCCTGGATGAATACTACTTGATCATGTTGTATGATCTTTCTAATGTACTGCAGGATGTGGTTTGACAATAATTTATTGAGAGTTTTAGCATCTATGTTCATCAGCAATATTAGACTAGTTTTCTTTCTTTGTTTTGGCTTTTTCTGGTTTGGGGACTAGGATGTTGCTGGCCTCATAAAAAGAGCTTGGGATTCTTCTCTTTTCTTGAATTTTTTGGAATAATTTGGGAAGGATAGGAGTTAGCTCTTCCCTAAATGTATTGTGAAATTGTACTATGAAGCTGTCCAGTCCAGGGCTTTATTTTGCTGGGAGTTTTAGTGTGCTGGGAGTTTTTTGATTACTGTTTCAACTTCCCTAACCGTTATCAGTCTATTCAGGCTTTCTGCTTCTTCTTGGAAGCAGTTTTGGAAGATTATATCTTTTGGGAAATTTGTCCATTTTGCCAGGTTTTTAAATTTCTTGACATGTTTTTTGTTTGTAGTAATTACTTATGATCCTTTGTATTTCTGTGGCATTAGTTGTAATTTCTACTTTTTTTCTCATTTTGTTTATTTGGGTTCTATCTTTTTTTCTTTTTGATGAGTTTGGTTAAAGACTTGTTAATTTTGTTTATCTTTTCAAAGAACCAACTCCTGGATTTATTGATCCTTTGAATTGTTCTTTTAGTATTTTTGTCATTTCTTTATGCTCTGATCTTGATTATTTCCTTCCTTCTACTTGCTCTGAGTTTTTGCGTGGTGTTCTTCCAGTTCTTGTAGTTGTAAGATTAGGTTGTTGATTTGAAAGGTTTCTGTATTTTTTAGGTAGGCCCGTATTGCCCTCATGATTGCCTTTGCTGTGTCCCATAGGTTTTAGGTTGTTGTGTGTTCATTTTCATTTGTTTCCAGAAACTTTTTGACTGCTACTTTGATCTCATTCTTAAACCATCTATTATTTAATAACATGTTATTCAGTCTCCATGAATTTGACTGTTTTTGAGTTCTTTCCTTTAGGTTGATTTCTTGTTTCAAGCCATTTTCATCTAAGAAGATGCTTGACATAATTTCAATTTTCTTGAATTTATTGAGGCTTCTTTTGTGTCCTATTATGTGATCTACCTTTGAAAATATTCCATGTACATTCAAAAATAATGTGTATTTTATTCTCTGTACATATCAGTTTATTCCAGTTGACATAGGGTCATGTTTAGTGCCACGATATTCTTACTGATTCTTTGTTTGGAAGATCTGTCCATTGTTGACACTAGGGTGTTAAAATTCCCTATTATAAGTATGTTGCTGTCTACATCTTTCATGAAGTTCGCCAAGATTTTTCTTATATGTTTGGGTGCTTCCATGTTTGCATATATGTTTACAACATTTATTTCTTCTTGGTGGATTCTTCCCTTGAGTATTATGAAGTGTCCTTCTATGTCTCTTTCTATGGCCTTTGTTTTGAAGTCTATTTTGTCTGATCTAAGTACTCTGGGTCATTTTTCTGTCCATTTGCTTGGAATATTTTTTGCAACACTTTACTTTCAGTCTGTGTAGGTCTTTTGTTCTGAGGTGAGTCTCTTGTAGGCAGCATATGTGTGGGTCATGTTTTCTTATCCACTATGTTACCCTATATCTTTCTATTGGAGCTTTTAATTCACTTACATTTAAGGTTATTATTGATAGATCTTACTCATTGTCATTTTCTCCCTTTGTACCTTTGTTGTTTTCTTTCTTCTTTCTTCATCTTCTTACAGCAGTCACTTTAGCATTTCTTGCAATGATGGTTTGGGGAAGGTGTATTTTTTCGCCTTCTTTTGTCTGAGAAACTCCTTATTTCACCTTGCATTTTAAATGAGAGCCTTGCTGGGTAGAGTAATCTTGGTTGCAGACCTTTGCTTTTCATTATTTGGAATACTTCTTGCCATTCCCTTCTGGCTTGTAGTGTTTCTGTTGAAAAATCAGCTGCTAGCCTAATTAGAGCTCCTTTGTATGCTACTATCTTTTCCTCCCTTGCTGCCTTTAAGATTCTTTCTTTGTCTTTGAATTTTGTTATTTTAATACTGATGTGTCTTGGAGTGGGCCCCTTTAGGTTCCTTTTGATTGGGATTTTCTGCACTTCCAGTACTTTTGTTACTTTTTCTCTCATCAAGTTAAGGAAGTTTTCTATCATTATTTTTCAAACAGGTTTCTGTCTCTTCTCTATTTCTCCTTCTGGTATCCCTATTGTATGGATATTATTACATTTCATACTATCCTATAGCTCCTTCAACTCTTCTTTGTTTTTTATGAGTCTTTTAAAAATTTTTCTGCTCTATCTGGGAATTTTTTTCAACCTTGTCCTTCAAGCTTGCTGATTCAAACCTCTGCTTCATCTAACCTTATTTAATTCTTTGTACTGTGTTCTTCATTTCAGATACTGTGTTTTTCATCTCCTCCTGTCTCTTACTGATAGTTTCTATTCCTTATTCATGCTGGTGTATTTCAGAGTAAGTTTCTCATAGCTTTCCTGGAGTTCTTCAATGTTCTCACTGAGTGTCTTTAAAATCATTATTTTGAACTTTAATGTCTGATAGCTTGGTTGCCTCAGTTTCATTTAGCAGTCTTTCTGGAGATTCCTTCCTTCTTTCTTTCTTCCTTTCTTTCTTCCTTCCTTCTTTTCTTTCTTTCTTTCTTTCTTTCTTTCTTTCTTTCTTTCTTTCTTTCTTTCTTTCTTTCTTTCTTTTTTTCTTCCTGGTTGTTCCTTTTTCTCCCCATTTTAGATGAGTATTCTTTTTTTCTGCTTGTTAGATTTATCTGCTTGTCTCACTGTCTTCATGGTGTGATCTTCTTTGGTAGGAGACCTGCAGGACTCAGTGGTGGAATCTCTTTGAGCACCTGTGCTGATGCTCTTGTGCAGCCCTTGTGCCTTTTATGTGGTTGAATTGTGTTTTGGTTGTTGTTGGGTTGTTCTTTGGTGGATTCTTCTTTCCAGCTGGCTGACTGAGAATCACTCCAACCTCCACTTCTTGTATACTGCTGAAATGAATGTTAAACAGCTTTGGAGGAGAAAAAAATAGCATCTTGCACCTGTCTCTATTTTCTCTGATCTGCTTGGGTTTAGTAAATCCAGGCCCAAGGAGCTGTGTAGTACATAGTGTCTGGTAAAGGGTTTTTTTCTTCTTTCTCTTGAGGAATGTATACATCAGCTGGAAACTTCTAGGCCTGACTTCATGACTGCTGATCCTGTAATCCCACAGGTGGGTTTGCCCATCTGTGAAAGGCTCTGGCTGACTGGAGAAAATCTCAAGTATTCAATTCCTGCTTTCTCTTGAGAGACCTAAACCTGCTGCTCTCTCACAGGAGGTTCAGCCCAAATTTTCCACTCTGTTCTGCCCTCGCTTGTGAGATGTGTTGGCTTGGGTCTTCCCATTCCTTCAGTTTATTCTATCTCTGAGTTCTTTGGTTAGCAAAGCTGTTTCAGCTACTCATGCACCTGGGTCTCTGCCAAGCCTCAGGTACACGTCAGCTATCCTTTTAAAAGAGTGTCTCTATGGCCCCTACACTGCAGCATGGGTTCCTGAGGGTCCTGTTCTCCATGTGCCTCCCTCTCCCTGCAAATTGCAGCCCCTCACAGTCAGGGCTAGCCACTTCTTTAAAGGACCCCTGACAATCTTAGAAAAAGTTTTTCTCTGAATCTTTCCTGGATGGCATTGGGAAGATCCCCTCAGCTCTACTATAACACAAGGCAATGACAGGATGCTGTCCCTGCTCTCCCCAGATGTCTTTAGCCTCCAAGCTGCCTGTTCCCACTCTGCTGTTTCTGAAGCCTGCACCTCGCAGGCCTTCTCTCTCTACCCTGGTAGCTCAAAGGTACTGAGCTGATCTTCAGCCACCCCAATTCTGTGCGGCCAGCAGTGCTAGGGTAGGTAGCAATGGCAGTCCCCCAAGAAAATCTGGGCTCTCACTCCCGGATGCCCTACACGTGTGCCAGTTCCTGCATACTTCTGCACACTCCTCGCACTCTCCTCTGCACACACTCTCACTCATAGATGTTTCACTCACCCTCCACTCTGAATTCTGACTTTAAATCTTGTCTGTGTCTGAGAGCAGATAAACGGAGCTGCCTGCTACTCTGCCACCATCTTGGATCCTCTCCTGTTCTTAATTTTTTGAGGAACATTCATAGTGTTGCCCATAGGGGCTGTACCAGTTCACATTTCCACCAACAGTGAATGAGGACTCCCTTTTCTCCACAACATCTTCAACACTTGTTATTACTTTGTTGACGATGGCCATTCTAGCAGGGGTGTGGTAGTATCTCAGTGTAGTTTTGAGTACTTTTAATATTGCCCTTTTTGTCTATTAAATGTCTGACCCATGAAGGCATAGGCTATATTTCTTTCATTTACCATTGCATCCCCAGAGCCAGGCATAAAACCAATGAATGTTTATTGAATAAGTGAATACTTTGTGTTGGATATGCTAAAATAAAAAAGATAACGTAGTCCTTACCTTAAAATGCTTAAAACCTAGGGCAGGATTCTCAGTAGAAAGTGGTATAAAACTATTCAATTAATGAAATACCTGAATTAAAGGGCTTTTTAAAAGACTTAAAGTTTCAAGTCTCTAAGTCAAGGATCAATAGCCAGTAGGATGTTAAAATAAAATCTTATCAAGCCCACTTTAATAATAGATAATACTAATGTTAATGAATTCTCTATCTAAATGTAAATGAATACTCCTAGGGGAATTTTAAGTGACCTCTAGGAAAGTGACCTTAGTTTACACCCTTCTAATTTGGGATTTGAGGTCACTTCACCAGGGAGCACAGTTGGCCATGGTTTGTAGCATTTGAGCTTTGATCTGCCAATCCACTGCACTGAGACCCTTCTTCCCATGGGCTCCCAGCCAATGACTGAGCACAAGAATACCAAGGCAGATCTGTTTCCTGGGAGAAGAGAGCTCTTCTGATGGTCACCCCTGGCTTGAGGATTCCCCCTGAGCCAACCTGAAAAGCACTGCACCAGGCTTCCTTCTTTCCCTCTTTTCTCACAGGGTCAGACTTGCCTGCTGTCTGATAGCTCTCCCCACCTCCTGCATTTCCTTCCCTGTTTTTCTTCACAGGCATTTCCCCAAATAAAATGCTTGCACACCTAATCCTGGCTTGGTGCCTCCTTTTAAGAGAATCCAAAGTAACACTCCACACAACCATATATGAATTCAAATGTATTAGATACTCCTAGATATTTCATATATGTGCTAAGAGAAAAAAATTTGAACTGATCGTGCCATATTTTCCCTCTGTATCAGTTACTTGATCTTGACACAATTGACATTTTGGATAACATAATTCTTTGCCACCAATTAATTTTTTTGTTTTGAGGTTGTTCTATGCACTAGAGGATATTTAGCCCCATCCCTGACCTCTATCCATCAAATGCCAGTGGCATTTTCATTTCTTCATTATAATAATTATAACTGTCTCCAGACCTTATCCAATGGCCACAGAGGGAAGAATAAGTTGCCTGTAGTTAACTGTAGATCTAGCATATGATACATGGTGTCTGTAATACTGATACAGACACCATGACCTTGGGCCTTGTTGGAAAAGTAAGTGCTATCCCCTACCTTGAGCTATAACCAAGCAGTGATCTGTGACTAACCTGGCAAAAGAAGTGCTTTGTTTAGAGGAAGTTCATAATGTTATTTTGGCCAAGACAATGAGCTAAGCTCGTAATAAGTACTTGCAGCAAGAAACCACCTCCCAAATGCATGGTGTACACCATGACTGGGATTGACTTAAGAAGGGTGAAGAAATCATATAATTTGCTGTCTTACAGATATGTAAGTAACCCAAATGTGTGTTTCTTTTTTTGGTCTCAAAAGATAACTCTATAATAAAATTCATCATCACAGTCATTTTAAACTACATCCAGACTGTCAAAAGTCTAAATGACTACATTTTCACTCTCCTCTAAAAATGGAAGATACTATATAATGCAACACTATGTTTTAACCAGAGGATTTTCATACTCAATTCTAACTAAAAAATATATTTGCTGACATTTATGTTTTGTAAAGTAATTCCTGTGTTATAGTTATGTACCTTGAGCAGAATTACAATGCATTTGTGTTGTACAAATGATATATTCTATGAGAAGAGTCTTGAGAATTTTCAATTCTGTTGTTACCAAGAGAAAGAGGTATCAACCTTTCAGAATGAGATGGTCACACTAGATTTTGTGCATAAAGAAAATCATAGCTAAGACTTTGAGACTTCAATAGATTTTTCTCCAGTGCCTATAATAGTCACAACTGTTGAAAGATTATCAATTCCTGGAGGATAGGGACTGCATCTTCTCCCAGTTCCTCCAAGAGTATTTGCACATTTTAGGTATTCAATAAATTATTTGAGTAAACTAACTGAGATCAAACCATCTGAGTACACTGCTATAACATACAGATCAGGATACAAGTCTCTCAATTCCCAACCTATTTTGTGTTATAATGTAAGAAAAGAAGAGGTATAGTTAAGAGACTATGCCACTCTGTATCTAAGGACCCAAATCTATTTTTAGTCTCTCTGTTTCCCCCATTGGTTATGTGTTAGTTGAGCTTGTAAGTTCCTTAATTTTTCTGAATTTCAATTTCCTCAGTAGTAAATTGAGTCTAATTATAATCCTATATTATTTTGAGGTCTAAATGAGAAAATCTGGAGATGCTCCATGGTCGGGTAGACCAGTTGAAGTTGATAGTGATCAAATCAAGACCTTAATTTAAAACTATCAATGTTATACCACACAGGAGATAGCCAACATACTCAAAATACTCAAATAGATAAAGTTATTGGTGAAAATTAAAAATGTGTCTTTTGTTTTACAGAAAAAAAAACAAGATAAAAACAAGATAATTTGGCCAACAATACCATGAATTTCAAAATCTAAAAAACAAGTTTTCCACATAGTTATAGGTTATTTAAAAATAATTACAGTGGCAATAAGAAGTCACTGTCTTAGAAGGAAATCTATTTTTACCTTTTAAAAACATTTAAAAAGCAATCCATAATAATTATATGCCTAGTGTTAAGAAGTGTGGTACAAATGGTCAGCCTTATTAAGTACAGAAATTTAATAACCTCATTTTGGTTTTGATTTTATGTAGCATTGAATTTATAGATAAATTTGAGGAGAACTGATATAGAGGTAATACTGAGTCTTGCCATCTAAAACCATGATTCCTCATTTAGGATTTTCTTCTGTCTTTAAATAATTTTTAAATTATTTTCTTTTTAAAGGTATTGAGTATTGTGCGGTTTTTATGGATTTGTGAGTTGGAAATTATTATTACTGTTACTGTGTTTGTATCCTGCAAACTTGCTGAACTTTCTAGTTTTTATCAAATAGTTTGAAGAATGTTTTATATTTGCAAAGTTGACAGTCATATGCAAATAAAAATAATTTTGTTTTTCATTTTAATTTTTATATAAATTCATTTTTCTTACTTAATTGACAAAAATGTCCACTCAGTATTAAATGTAAATAATATTCAAGATAATTATTTACATATTTTTTCCTGATTTTAAGGGAAATGCTTCTAACATTTAACCATTAACTATGATATTTGCTTTAGTTTTTATTTGCTAGGAATTCTTTTATCTAGTATGAGTGAACTTCATCACACAGGGCCTCCTTAAGTAAATGTGAAGATTTCTGAAGACTTATGCAAAGACCTTTCAAACCATGAACACAGTTTTAGTGTAATAGTAGAAAAAAGGGAGAAATGACAGATTAAAAAGAAGAGAAAGTACAAGAGATAGAAATGGTTACATTAAGGGCCAAAAGAACACTTTGTTTCTGTTGCTTTCCTAAAAGATCAGCCGGATCTAATTCCTCTTTATGGAGTCATTCCAGGGTAATGAGCAGAAGTTGGTAGAGTGTTGGTTATTGGGAAACAGGCCAGTATTGCACTATTTTTTCATTTTTAGTATTGTGAGACCAAAATGTGTCTTAAAATGTGGCAGAACACAAGAGATTTCTGGATTGGATGTTTTCCTTGCTTTGGGTATTTAAAGAAGCATGGCCTTATTCACTTGAGATTGGTATATAATTCTGTGTATCAAAAATTACAAAAACTATATAATATATAGTAGGTGGTTCCACTTGATTTCTTCCCTTCAAAGTTAGCCATAATAAATGCCATACTCTTTCCTAAGTGAGGATTGTGCCTGCATCTGCCCATTTGCCACTCTTGTGAATCAGTCCTGAGACAGCTGTAGCCTGACCTACATGTTGTAACTTTAGTTCCTCTTCCTCTCTCAGCCTCAAATGAACCTTTAGAGTTGCCTGGGTGTTGCTTTATTTATCACTTTACCTTGGGTTGGCCAAAAAGTCCATATGGCTTTTTCTGTAAAATAAAAGACACATTTTTCATTTTCACCAATAACATTATTGATTTGGATATTTTGATTATGTTGGATATTTTGATTATATTTTTATTATTATCCTGTGTTGTATAACATTGATAGTTCTCAATCAATGTCTCAATTTGATTTCTGTCAACTTCAACTAGTCAACCTGACCATGGAGCTTCTCCAGCGAGAAATCTCCAGCATGCAACTTCACAAACCCCTTTTGACACATTTAATTAGTAACCACACCTTCTCCATGCATTGCAGAAATCTTTTTATTTTTCATTTCAGTTGTGCTTTTACCTTTCTTGAAATAATAAAGCATAATATACCAAAATGTTGTGTATTTTCTTCCATCTTCAATATTAAAATGGATACACAAAAATTCATCAAGTTTGATATGTTTTTTAATGCATGCTGATATGACAGCTGTCACAATAAAATCTAACAAAATTATTTTGAATGAAGTTAAAGACAACTAAGCAGTACTAGAACCATCTTATGGAAAAAAAAATTTGGCCAACCCAATAATTTTCTACCAAATGTTTGTAGTTGCTGTTCCATACATTGTTCTCTGTTCTGAAGGCCCAATCCAGAAATTCTTCACTCTTGAGACTCAAATCACATAGTGTGTATCTGACTTCATGAAGATGGTGACCAGCAGCCTTGTCCATGGGTCAATATGTCTTCTTTGTTTCTTTTCCATGGTATCAACATTAGGAGTAAAATGAAGCTCCAGGCTGTCTCTTGAAGAGAATGAATTCCTGAGAAATCCTTTAGATGGAGAATTAGTTCAAGAAGGACTAGACTTTCTGTGGCCACTTAGCAAACATTTCCACTGCCACTTGTCAAGACATCAGTTTCTAGGACTGAGGAGCAAAGTGAGATTTTGATGAGCTGCTCTACTTGTTATTGAGTGCCTCATTCTAAATTTATAGTATATTAGGTACAAGGCTGTTTTTCCTTAGAAAAAGAAATTTTCGGTGATTTAAGTAATAAGTGCTTATGATAGAATTTTAACATAAAAAAGCACAAAGAAGATGTTAAAGTCAATAAATAAATACTTTATAAGTGTTTATTAACTAAACACTTTATAAGTGTTTATAAACATTATTTTATTCTATTTTCACAAGTCACCTATAAGAGCCATTAATATTGGTATACTCCGTCCAGGCTATTTTTAAAAATAGACTTTGTTAGAACAATTTTAGGTTTACAGAAAAATTGAGAAGATAGTACAAAACATTCACATATAACTTCAAGTCAATTTCCCCCATTATTAATATTTTGAACTATTAAGATACATTTGTTAAAATTAATGAACTAATATTAGTGCATATTACTAACTAAAACCCACAGTTATTTTGGGGGTTGAGTTTTTTTGGGTTTTTTTTTGCATTTTCCTAACTAATGTCCTTTTTCTCTTCCATCCACATGACTACATACTTAATAGTCATCGCGTCTCTTTAGGCTTCTCTTGGCTACAATAGTTTGAGTTTCTTTGTTTTTGATGACTTTAACAGTTTTGAGAACTGCTAGTCAGTTATACATGTATTATAGGATGCCCTTGGAATTTTCTGAGGTTTTTTCATGAAAAGGCTGGGGTAAGATTTTTTAAAGTTATCATTAATTGGAGTTGATTGTATGGACTCTTTTTCTGCTAGTAAAACAATCAAATAGCCTTTCTATTTAGTTTTCTTTTTCAGTGAATTACATTGTCAGATTTCAAATGTTACATTGTATAGATTCCTAAGATAAACCTACTTCATCATAATGCATTTTTTAAAACTGGGCTTGTGATTTTCATTTCTCATACCATCCTTGTCTGGTTTTATTATTGTCTAAATCACGTTCCCAGGAAAGCAAACTCTGGGAGAGAGATTTATGTATACGTTTCTTGAGGAGGCTCTGAGAATAAGGAGTGAAACTTGAATGCAGCTGTGGCAGAAGCCTCATCAACAGATCTAGGATGGTCCTTCAAGGTTGTCCCAGATTGACTCAATGGAGCCAGGTTCTTGCACCCTTGCATCTACCAGTCTTAGATACAGACTTTAAGGCAATTCTTGGAAAGGGACTTAGCTCTGAGGGTCAGCATCCACCACTCCCAGTGGTTGTTAAATGCATGCCTGGGTCCTGAAAGGGGCACCTGGGAAGTTTGCCATAGATTGCATATAATAGATAAAGAATATGCTTTCCTCAAAACAGGATTTCAGGAGACTTTCCTTCTTCAGAGTGTTAAACAACTCAAAGAAGCCAGAAGTTATGTGTTCTGTTGATTATGGCAAAACTCAGCTTTAAAACCTTATGATACATGTGTGGACATGGGAACAGAAATGAGGGTGGATGGATGTTTGACTCCTAAACCAAGTGCTTTAACAGCTCTATAAGTCCTTTCCCCTGCCCAAATTAATGTTGCTAATTTATATTTTATTCATATAAAGATAAATTTTATGTTTTCAGGTTTATTGACATACAATTTTTATAATAACCCTTACAACATTTAAAGTCACAATTCTATAGTTAATTGTGTCCCCTATTCCCCTTGTTTTTGTGCCATTTTAATTTCCCTGTCTTGCCTGATGCTTGCCTACTTGATTAATATTTCCAAAAATCTGTCCTTTATTTTTGCAGATAATTTCTATTGTTTGTTTTCTATTTCATTGATGTTTGCTTTTATCCATGTTAGTCTCCTCTTTCTGCTTTTTTGGGCTTATGCTGTTTCTTTTTCTAACTCTTGAGTTTTTGGCTCATTAATTGTCTATTGTTTTTCTTTTTTAATATATACATTTAAGATTACAAAGTTCCTCTCCAAGCACCGATTGAGCTGCATTGCATATATTTTGCTAAATGTAATAAAGATTATCAGTTGTTCTACAATTTCTATTCTATTCTTCCTTTCATAAAAATACACTCGATTTTTAGATGATCATATGACCTCTCAACTAAAAAGTATTTCTCAGCTTCTCTCCCGGCTACAGTGGTAATATCCTGGAAGCAGATAGAGATCAGGGCACTCAAGGCATTTCTTTCACTACTTTCTATGGACCAACTCCAATCTGTAAGCAGAAATGAGTTACAGAACCCCCAGAGTGGTCAGACATACAGGCTGCTCAGTCAGCTTGGAGACATGAGAGCTTTGTCAGGCCAGGCAAGCACAGGGAAAGGCCAGCTCCCAGGATGCTAAAAGGGAGGTAGGAGGTTATAGACTTTTCCCTGGAAGTCATTTGTCAGGCTAAAATTGGGGGAGTCCATAACTGAAAAGAGAAGGGAAGAGTAGATATTTGACAACTATAAACAATACTACCATAACTGCATGTCAACACACAGGGTGTGCAGCCATGTGATCTTGCTTTGGACAGTGGAGATGTGAGCAGAAATAATACAGGTACCTTTCAATTCATGTCTTTAAAGAGAATGAGCATGCCTTCCCCTTCCCTTTTCTCCTTTCCTATTCGCCGAGAGTAAGCAAGATGCCTGGAACTGGCAGTTATGTTGGAACCTGAGATGAAAAGTGCGTGTTGAAAAGAGTTAGACTATAAGCTCAAAGGCTCTGAGAAAAACAGGACCTAGTTAGAGCCCCCCTGGAGAGCTTTCCAAGACTGTCCCAGCTTACGAAATTAGTGTCAAACATCAGCAGGGTAAGCCTCAGCAGCTGGTCATCATGGGTTCCCCACAGAAATGCAGGCAAAGAATTCTAGTGGTGATAGGCAAAGAAAACTGCAACCTTGCTTGTAGTGTTGTATTTTATTTTTAACAGTTATTTACATATTGCTTACCAAATAAACATTGATTTTTAAAACTGGAAAGAAATTTAAAAAAGAAAAGATTTGAAAAGAAGATCTTCCCGAGTCATTACTGACATGTGTTGGTCACATGAAAGATAGGTGTAGCTTCCTGGATTGTGTCGTGGTGTTACAGGGTGAGGTGGTAGGGCACCCACAATGTAGCAGAGTGTTAAGAGCTTTGCTATACTCAAATAGATTCTGCCCCACCTCTTTCCATCTTTCAGCCCTGCTTTCTCTAAGGATAGAGCTATTCTGAGGTTCTAGTGATAGGGAACTATTATATAAAGTGTTTATTGTGCCTGGTGTATAGTGAGCACTCAATTAGTGACAGCTATTCTCATTTCTAGAATTTGTAGCACCAGTCCAGGTCTGGAGCCTTCCTAACATTGTCTCAAGCCCCTTAGCTTCTTTTCTCTTTTTCCCTCTCCCTACATAGAAAGACTTGCCACCAAATTCTAACTCTATCGTAAGGTTTCTTAAGTGTAAGGATTCACATTCTAAAAGAATATCAGTACTCTGTTTTATGGAAGCTTAAAAACCAAATTTCTATAAAACAGGTTTACATAGAATGACCAGTACTTATGCCATGAACATGATTATTAATATTATTTTTTCTATAGTGAACTGCATTGAACAATAGATATTCGGAAAATAATCTTGTGTCATAGAGGGAAAAGGGCCTTCTTTATTTGTTAAATCTTAACCTCAAGTGTCCTTTGCAACTCTTGGCTCACTATTATTAGATCAGTGTAGTTATTATTACTGAAACATAAGGTTAACATTTCCATCATCACTGGGGTAAAAATTTGCATACTTCTGCATAATTACTGTACATAGCTGCTTGTACATTTCATCTTTTATCTTGGTCTGCACAACTCATCTGGAATTTCATAAAACTAGGCTATTCTTTATAACAGTCTTAAAAGAACTTCAGGGGGGATGTTGAGTTCAACTTTTTAGCAGCATCCTTCACTTAAATAAAAAGCTTATAAGCCTCTTGAAGACAGGAACAGTTTTGACTGAAAAGTTTAATATCAACCACATGGGCTCAATGATAGCAGGACAAATTTTTTATTGCATTATAAATCTGCTCGAAACAACAACAAGAAAAGTTATATACCTCTTCCTTACTTCCTGTTGGTATTTTGAAATTATCCTCTTTTCCTTCCTTATTTCCCAAACAAAGCCATGGTATTCAACATTGTCACAAATTCTCTTTGTCAATGATATTCCTTCTATAGGGTGTTGAAACATGTAGGTCAGATGAGAGAAAATCACATAAAAACTGAAGCCATTTTTAAAAATCAAGATTGACTAAAAAGACTAAATGACTTCCATTTTATAGCAGAATCAAAAAAAATTGGTCAACAGCCATCATGTGAAATGAAGGAAAGGCAGCATAATATAACAGCTTGAAAGGAAGGATCCCTGAATACTAGTCTTGACTTTGTCTATAGCATCATCCCTCAGCTCCTTTGCCTGTAGGTCAGCTCCAATGTAGGCAGGCTTTTCACATTCTGTGGAATGATGGTTATCTGCTTTCTAGTTTATCAGTTCAGCAATCCCAGTGCAAAGAGAGCACCACTTTCCCCATTGTTCCTTAAAAATGAGACGACCTTTGGCTAATACGTTTGGATCTCAGGCTCAACCTTAAACCAATGGAAAATGCAAATTGGCCAGGTCTAGACTGCATAGGTCACACACCTGCCTTCTCCACCTCCGCTTTTATTTATTTATTTTTTCTAACAAAGTAATTCTCATCTTTATTTGTAATATCCATTATTGGTATGCAAAGCTATTTGGCTTTATTACACTCTAAAGTTATTAATAGAACCCCCTACTTTGTGATAGGTGCATAGCAGTCAGCAAAAAACTCTTACTTCCTATGCTCCCCTGTAGCAAAGTGTGGCTATATGACTAACTTGATAGTCTGAATTAGGCCTCCCAGGTCCTAGTCCCTGGACCCAGTGAATTTCCCTTATTTGGTAACAGGCCCTTTGCAGATAAGAGTGAGTGAAGGTTCTTCAGGTGGGACATTATCCTGGATTATCTAGGAGGGTCCTAAAGCCAATCACAAGTGCGCTTAGAGAATAGAGGCAAAGAGAGATTAAATACAGAGGAGAAGACAGTGACCATACAAGCAGGGATTGGAGAGAAACAGCCACAGCCATGTGGACACCTCAGTTTTAGCTCAGTGGAACTGAGAGAGAAATGTAAGGGTATAAAATCCTGTGTTTTAAGCCACTAAATTTGTAGTGATTTGGTATAGAAGGCACAGGTAAATAATATAGCAGTTCTGACTAATAAAATATGAGCAGAAAGGGAGATATCCAACGTCCAGATCATACCTTTCAATGGAAAGATGTTACCCTCCTGACCTCCTTCTCCTTTATGCAGTTGGCTAGAATGCTGACATGCTGGTGAGCCATTGTGTGCACCACCTATAAGGTGCATCATGACAATATGCTAGGACTGTAGAACAACAAGAAAAAAGGAAACTGGGTCCCCAATATCCAGCTTGAAATCCCAGTTTGAGAGACAAAATTCTCTGTGGTTTAAGCCATTGTATTGTGGGCTCTCTTATTATAGCTAATCTATATCCTGACAAAATCACCATTTTTGTTTGACATGAGACTGCACTTCAAAGACTTCTTGCAGAGAGTGTAATTAACCAAAACCCAAAGGCTGCAATCTGAACTCTACCACCACGTTTGCACCCAACCCCACTTCCCTCAAGCTGCTCCCACAATCTGGGTGTGGTGGGGATACTAAAGCAGTCTCATTCCTGGGGAGAAATGCGGAGAACTGGGACTCCTCTAACAGCCAACTTTGGCTCAAGAACTCCTCAGTGGCTTTGCCAAACCCTCCTTAGACAGCATGGCAACCTGAAATGCTTCCACCCACCATTCTTTCCTCTTCCTTCACATGAGGCAGATGGTTTCACCATCTGATTGCACTCCCAACCTTACCAGTTCCTTCCCTGTTTTCTCTTACAGGTGTTTGGCATCTAAACTCTCTGATCAGAAGGAAGAAAGAAACATCCAATCAGAAAAGAATGAAGAAACAAGAATTCAAGAAAATGAAGAGAGGCTTAGGAACTTCCAGGACATCTTTAAATGTTCCAACATCCAAATTATAGGGGTACCAGAAGGGGAAGAGGAAGAGCAACAAGTGGAAAACTTATGTGAACAAATAATAAAGGAGAACTTCCCCAATCTGGCAAAGGAAATAGACTTTCAGGAAATCCAGGAAGCTCAGAGAGTTCCAAAGAAGTTGGACCCAAGAAGGAACACACCAAGGCACATCATAATTATGTTAGCCAAGATTAAAATGAAGGAGAGAATCCTAGAAGCAGCAAGAGATAAGGGGACAGTCACCTACAAAGGAGTTCCCATCAGACTTTATAGGCAAGAAGGGGCTGGAAAGAAGTATTCCAAGTCATGAAATCCAAAGACCTACATTCAAGATAAGACCTACATCCAAGATTGCTCTATCCAGCAAAGCTTTCATTTAGAATGGAAGGGCAGATAAATTGTTCCTCAGATAAGGTCAAGTTCAAGGAGTTCATCATCACCAAGCCCTTATTATATGAAATGTTAAAGGGACTTATCTAAGAAAAAGAAGATAAAAATATGAACTGTGAAAAAAACAGCAAACTCACAGTTACTAATAACCACACCTAAAACAAAAGCAAATTAAGAGGACAGCTAGATCAGGAGCAGAACCATAGAAATGGAGATCACATGGAGGGTTAGCAACAGGAGAGTGGGAAGAGGTGAAGGGGGAGAAGGTACAGGGAATAACTAGCATAGATGGTAGGTAGAAAATAGACAGGGGGGAGGGGGAGAATAGTATGGGAAATCTAGAATCTAAAGAACTTGTAACACATGGACATAAACTAAAGGGGGGAGAATGGTGAGGGAGGGGTGTGCAGGGTGGAGGAGAATGAAGTGGGGGAATGGGACAACTGTAATGGCATAATCAATAAAATATATATATTACAAAATAAAAAATATATAAATCAAGACCGTTTTGTCAGAAAAAATATACAATTTATGGCTCCTTTTGAAAAAGAAAAATGTGTCACCAACCTCATCCTCTATTTCCATTGGGCAACCACTGGGTAAGCCTAATGTTCCCCCAGTATACCTGGCCACTCCACTCATTTATGACCGACCACACCTGACAGACATTTGCACAGACAAGTGCATGACTTGACTCTCCATGACCAAAAGGGCTTGTCTAATTGTAAAAGTCCATAAGCCTGGAATATAATTGAGAGCCCAGAAACAAAACCGCATAATTACATTCAATTGACTTTTCAGTAAATGTGTCAAGACAACTCAATGGGAAAATAATAGCTTTTTTTCAACAAGTGATGCTGGGGCTGCCTGATGGCCACATGCAACAGAATCAAGTTGGGCACCTTCTTCATGCCATACAGAAAATCAATTCAAAATGGATTAATTCAAAATTAATTTGAAATGCACAAGGTAAAACTATAAAACTATTAGAAGAACTTAAAATTTATGAATATGCTAAAAACACAGACCTGTACTCTTTAAAAGATTTATGTTATAGGGTATGAATTGTATCCCAATTTTAAAAATACATGAGCCTTCTGTAAGAATCTCTATCTTCATCTCTATTGTCCCTGTTAACATTATCAATATCATCAAATTACTTTTCATAGTCATAAATGAACCAGTATGAGCTATTCATTTTACTTTATTATAAAGCATAGTAATTGTAGCTAATGTTGGAATAAATTTCATTTATAAAAAATAAGAGTTGAGCCTCCTCTTTCAAAAAAGGAAAGTCTGGGGAAATTTTTAAAGTGGCATATTTTACTCCTCTCCTGAAGGTGGAAATTTTTTGTATTTCATTTTCTCAGATAAATACCTTAACTCTATAGGACCACATAAAATGTCTCTCCTCTTATTTACAGGCTGTTTCTGTGCATAGAGGATAAATCCTAATCAATGCTAAATTGATTCATTTAAGTTTTCATATTGTTTTGTGTAATTACTCTTAAGATTATGGGCTCATGGTCTCTTCTGAATCTCATGTCAAGCTGGGGCATTTGAAAAATCAGCAGCACCTACAGAGGCTCATTTCAAGCCGCTTCTCACCACCAACCCCACTACAACACTCAGACTTTCAGGGAAATAGCCAATTGCCTTATACTGTGCCTAAAAAGAATTAACCTACTAATTGAAGGAATAGTATATAAGCAAGTGAATTATACTATCTCCTTAGGATTTCTCTCTTATACCTTGGCACAGCTGAAGAATAAACCTGCATCACAAAACACACACACCCACAATATTTCTTCTACTTTAACATAGTTGGAGTTCCAAAAGTATTTTCTCCCTATGTTGATCAAGCACAAAATGTAGTAAAGTAATTAACATTATCCAACCAATTTGGACAAAATTTAGAAATTGCCAGTGAAAACGTGCTTGCCCTTAGAAAAAGGCTCATGTGCAAGTGACTATGAATATAAGTATGTGAGCATATATAATGAAAAGTGGCAAAAATATGTTATGTCTCAGTTGCCTACTGTTTGATTTCGTTGGAGTAGGAGTAGTTCCTCTTCTGTGGCAGACAATTTCCCTTTGTCTAGAACAACACCTTTGTGTGTCTCTACCAAACTCTAGTCTGCATAAGAGCAACCCACAAAGAGAATAAAATTGATTTACATAATGAAATAAAAACAATTTCTGAAAAAGTGATTTTCCCCATGGCACTGGACATGGGGATGCCTTCAGGGCTGTGCCTTACCCTCTATGCTCTGCTCTGTGTTTAGCCTGCTCTCTGTGGACACATTACACAGGGTCCCTAGCCCACTGGCTTCCCATTGGGTTCTAGCAATAGGAGGTAATTGATGAAGATTGGAGGGTGGGAGGAGGGTGAGGTCAAGCTGTTTACTCTACAGGCTGTCCTATGCTGAGCTTCTGGCTGGTAGGAAGCTGGGCAACTCTATCCCTTAGGGTTTCAGAGACTGCTTCTCTTTCCTTGTCCTTTGACCCAAGAGTACAATAGCTCCTTTCTATTTCCAGCCACAGAGTGTTTCATGTACAGCCAGCTCTGCCATAAGTAATATATGTGTTCCTCAAAAATATCATGCAGTACAAAATTGTGCAAGAAAAAACATGGGGTTTACGGGAAAATGGGTTTAGAGGACATACGCAACCTGCACCTGTGACATTTCAAAAATATAGGAGTCAAATAAAAATGGTGTTACACTTGCTGCATGACTAAAAATACATAAATATGACAAATATTATATTTTACCTTGAGAAAGGACTTGGAGTTTGCTTGTGGAAGAGAGCTTCAGGGGGGTTGCAGCTTGTAAATGATGGCAGGAAACTTATTTGAAATGGCACAGAAAGTCTTTACAGCAGATTGGACGATTTGATATATAGCTCTCCTGGTGAACCTAGATGGATAGTGCATGTTTGTGGGAAGGCGTACACATTCTGTGTGTTCTTACATTGTTTGATTTAACTGAGTACAGATTTCTGTGTTCACCTAACATAAGCCAATGCAAAACTAAGCTCAAATTGTTCTTGAATACATCAAGAACAAAATTGGCATTTTCAGAACAAGTGATATAACACAACTGACTTACACAGTTCATTTCCCTGCACCTCACTGCATTCTTCTCAATGACCACATCTGCATATGTTCTCTGTTTCCCATGAAAACACTTACAGAGAGAATTAGGGCAGTCTGGGGACAAGAGCTCTAGAAATATGATGGGAGGTCAGACCTGAGCTCCAAACAGCCTTTAAGAAATTTATATTGGAAGCAGTTGCCAAGGAACTTTGAAGGGTAGGAATGTGTCTCAAAATTCTAGTTGTTTCACATGCTATACTATCTAGCAGTCTCGCTGCAGCGTTCCCCACCTCCCAGCACATTAGGTGCAACAGCTTTGTGTTAGCAGGGCTTTGCATGTGAGTGGGAAGGAGAGTGCAGTATGGGACATGAAGATGAGCAGAGAGGACAGGGGTCACAATAGCTAAGATAAACAATTGAGACACAACCTTTTTCCCCAGAATCAACCAAAGAAAGATAACCTTTGAAAGGCAGCAGGCAGCGCCGTTCCACTTAGCATGCGTGTAGTTCTGCTACGTGCCATTTCCTTGACAGAGAATTGGACTCCATATACAGGGAATGTGAATATGGCTTTTACTTCCATATTTTCCATCAAGAAAAGCTTCTTGCCAATACTATTTCAAAGGCACTTGTTATACAAGCAACAAAAATCTAGAAGTAAAAATATTCATTTTCTCCCCTCAACAAGTCCTTTTATTTTCTTTCCCTGAGTCAGAACATAAATATAACCTGGTTTTTGCCCCAAAATATTACATTAGCCATAGAAGCACACCCACATGAAGGGATTATTAATATTCCAAAAAGCATTGGAAGAATTTGATGAAAGCTGAAATGAATTTTCACAGATGGTTGTGCTGTGGTGTATTGTATTTGAAAAGTATTAAACAAAGCAATACCCCATTTCTGTTTTATTCCCTGAAAGCAATTATTACATGAAAAGGTAGACAGGCAGGACACAGTTAACAAACAAAGACTAAAGAATTGTCATCAACTTAGAAATGTTCTGGAAAGTAAATGAGGGCCACTTGCCAATAACTTGACTGTAAAATACAGAAATAAAAAACCTATACTGTGAATATACCCATACCTATATCCCACATCACAATTTGATGAGGCAAGAGATAAATGGCCCAACATTTATTGTTTTTACAGGAACATGACAACCTCCCAAAGAAGAGAAACAGAACATCTCTCCCCTCACATAAAAAGCAAATTACAGATGGGAAAAAATATTCACTACTCTCAGAGCAAGATTCAATTAAAAAAATATGTCTGGCTCAGACAGGGCAAATTCCAGGCACAGAGTATTTTCATAGAAGTTCATCCTAAAGGAAAGACTTGAATGCTGCAAAAGCCTGTGGAACTTTTCGCGGCTTGTCATATTTTCTCAGTAATACTAAACAAGGATTTCTGCCACCTTGGCTAATATTTTTCTCCTAACTGATTCTGCAAGATGTTGTTATGCTTTTAACAGTGTATTCCCTTTCAGAAAAATCACATCATATAATAGCTGCATGGTAGATACTGAATAACAATTAATCCTGTCAAACAGCAATATTGTAATATACAGTGCTTTACCAAGGACTCTGTGTGCGTGTGTGTGTGTGTGTGTGAGAGAGAGAGAGAGAGAGAGAGAGCGAGAGAACACATGATTAAACAACAGGATAAAACTGGGGAAAGGAAGGCAGAGGCAGCTAGTCACATCCCATGTTCCATGAAATGCTACAAAGACAGCACAAGTGTCATTACTTAAAGAGAAGGCAACACTAACTCTGGGATACCCATTTTCATCTTCAGAAACTTCAGGAGCTATTATCTCTGTGTTGTACAAATGTCGAAGCCATGAAAAAGAGCCTCTAAAAGTCACATGACTTTTGAGCTAAAACTCCTGCACATATTCTCCACCTTGTCACCTTTCATCCACTTTGTACAGAGTAACATTAAGGATTTCTAGACATCAAGTTCTGGATCTTGTTATAATGCTTAGAATGGCTGTCAATGGACAGGAAAGGAGCTCCAATAGTCAGCCTTGAACTGTGGAATAAATACACTCATTTGGGTGTTATGAAACTGTTCCATTTGTCTTATCATTCATTCTTCACTTGACATTATGACTCCTGGAAAACCGAAGAAGGCATTTCTTCAGTTTTTCACTCTTGACCTCCGAGCAGCAAGGCCTTTATTCTCTGTCCCCTCTTGCCCTTTGGAGATAATTGCCTACATTTGGGTGCCTACATTACATATGTTTCAACCTGTTCTCCAAACACTAACTGCTTGAGATTAAAATAGTTTCTAAGAAGCATTTTCAGCCTCTCCTTGAACTCTTGCCAATTTGTGTCTCTGCACAGAAAGGAAAATGCTGAGCATTAAAAACAAAATGAGGATTAGTCAGAAGGAGATAATAAATAGCACATTACTGCATGTGGCAGAAGCAAAGAAGGAAGAGAGAGAGAGACAGAGAGACAGAGAAAGACAGAAAGAAAGAGAGAAACCCAACAATTCATTTATTTTAATGGTTTAACCATGAAGACCATTTGAGATCTTAGTGAAGGTAAGAGGAATATAGACTTGTGTCAGGAAGTAAGAAATGATTGGAGGAAAGCTTTACCATGGAAATTATGTCAGGTCATCACTATTGTTTCTTTAATGTATAGTTTATTGACCATGCTATTACAGTTGTCCCATTTTTTCTCCCCTCTATCCTCCTGTGCCCTGCACCCCACCTCCCACCAGAATCCACCCCCACTTAACTAATGTCCATGAGCTGTACATATAAATTCTTTGGCTTCTCCCTTTCCTGTACTATTCTTAACCACCCCCTGTCTATTTTGTACCTACCATTTATGCTTCTTATTCCCTGTACCTTTCCCCCATTCTCCTCCTGCTCCCTCCCTACTGATAACCCTCTATGTGATATTCATTCCTGTGATTCTGTTCCTGTTCTAGTTGTTTGCTTAGTTTGTTTTCGCTTTTGCGTCTCTTTAGATTCAGTTTTTGACAGTTGTGAGTCTGTTGTCATTTTCCTCTTCACAGTTTTGATCTTTTTCTTTTTCTTAGATAAGTCCCTTTACCATTTCATATAAGAAGGGCTTGGTGTGGATGAACTCCTTTAACTTGATTTTATCTAAGAAGCACTTTATCTGCCCTTCCATTCTAAATGATACCTTTGCTGGGTAGAGTAATCTTGGATGGAGGTCCTTGCCTACCATGACTTTGAATACTTTTTTTCAGCCCCTTTTGCCTGTAAGATTTCTTTTGAGAAATCAGCTGAGAGACTTATGGACACTCCTTTGTACGTGACTCTCTCCTTTTGTTGCTTTCAAAATTCTCTCCTTATCTTTAATCTTTGGTAATTTAATTACGATGTGTCTTAGAATGTTCTTCCCTGGGTGCAATTTCTTTGAGAATCTCTGAGCTTTCTGAACTTCCTGGAGTATATATCTTTTGCCAGATTGGGGAAGTTTTTCTTTATTATTTTTTTCAAATAAGTTTTCAATTTCTTGCTCATTCTCTTCTTATTCTGGCTCTCTTATGGTTAGAACCTTGGAACATTTAAAGTTGTCCTGGAGGTTCCCAAGCCTCTCCTTACTTTTTTGAATTCTTGTTTCTTCATTCTGTTCTGGTTGAATGCGTATTTATTTCTTCTGCTCCAAATCATTGACATGCATCCAGGTTTCCTTCCCTTCACTGTTGGTTCCCTGTATATTTTTCTTTATTTCAGTTTGTATAGCCTTCACCTCTTCCTCTATTTTGTGTCCATACTCAATCAGTTCTGTGAGCATCCTGATTATCAGCGTTTTGAACTCTGCATCTGATAGGTTGGCTATCTCCTTGTTGTTTAGTTATTTTTTTGGAGTTTTGATCTGTCATTTCATTTGGGCCATATTTCTTTGTCTCAGTGTACCTGTTACATTGTAATGGGCAGAGCCTGATGTATTCACCAGGATGAGGCAACCCTCTTCCCTGCATTGTGGGGTTGTATGTGAAGGGGTCAGGGAAGGAACAATGTGGCTTACTCACTAGGCTCTCACCACCCCTTCAGTCACTACCCCTGCTAACCATAAGCAAATTGGGCCTTTCTGGTGCTGACTTCTGGGTGGGTGGGTTCGTGTATATTTGAGGACCCTGTGGGTCTCTCCAACAAACTCTCCTGTGAGGCTGGGAGTTTCTCCTACTGCCACAATCCCCACAGATTTTTATAGCCAGAGGTTTTGAAACTTTAATTTCCTCCACTAGAAACCTGGGTTGTGCAGCCTGTCTCACTCCCCGGTTGTTCCCTCTGGCTTATCCACACATAAATGTGGGACCCCTAGGTCTGTTGCCTTGCCCCATGTCTTCTGAACCCCGGCTGCCCATCTCCACTCCCACCAGTCTGGATGAATGTATCTTCTTTAACTTCTTAGTTGTTGAACTTCCACACAGTTTGATTTTCTAGCAGTTCTCTTTATTTTTTTGTTCCTAAATTTGTTGTTGTCCTTCTTTAGGTTGGGTGAAGAAGCAAATATCTACCTACGCTTCCTTCTTGGCCAGAAGCTCTACATTGCTATTGTTTATGCAACCAGATTGAGAGTCAATTTAAGTATTCCCACAATGCATTATTCGTAATCAAATATTAAAGTAAGAAATGGTGTAATAAATCATGATGAGGATGATAACAAAGCTAGGAGTTGGACTGCAACTGCAAGATCCAGTTCTCCTAATGTTATGCTAATAAAGGGGAGGGTCAAACTCTATCCAGACCTTTCTCCTAGTTTCTGTGGGTTGGGGTAGAGAGTGGCTTGGCTGGCATTTGTGAAAGAAGAACCATAGTAGTAAAATACTAACAAAAACCAACACCACAACTAATTTCAATTAAAAGAAAATCCTATGACATTGATGTACCCATTTTCATTCCCATGTTCCAGATTAGAAAATTAAGGCACAAAGAGAGAGAGAGGTTAAGCAACTTCCCAAAGTTTACAAAGTTGATAGGTCGTAATGTAAAGTTTTAAACCAAAGCACTATGGCTCAAAGAATAGCCCCACTCACCCCTACGCTCTTTTGCCTGTATGAATGAACTGGGAAAGTAGTAGCCTTCATACCATGTACCACCTCAGAAATAGACATTTATCCAACCACCCATATGTTCAACAAATACTTACTGAGCATCCACTATGTTAATACCAGATGTTAATACTGGAGACTAGGGGTTGGGGGGGTATTGATAAACAAGCAGATAAAATCCCTGCTCTTTTGGAATTTGTAATCTGGTTGGGAGGTTGATGGGAAAATTCAGCCTGCCTACAAAGCTTTGGAGGGAAGTATAGTGAAATAGGTGTGGAAATTTAACACTCTCAGAATTGACAAGAGAGCTTATTAAAACACAGATTGCTGGACCTCAAACCCACAGTTTGTGGAGATGTGTTTAGACCCCATAATTTGCATTTCTGATAAGTTCCCAGGGAAGGCTGATATTGTTGGGGTAGGAGCTATACTATAAGACCATTGTTCTAAAGAGTCGTTTCATTAGGTGAGAAATGTTTATGTTGTATTGTACATATAGGTAATCCTGTGCTTAGAAAAAGGAGTCACTGACTTAAGTAGATATAATCTGAGGCCTATTGGTATCTCTCACACTGTCTTAAAACATCAATATGCTCCCTATCATAGGTAAGACATCCAGCCACCAACAACCATTCACACATAGGATCCAACAGAATGATAGATAAATTAGGTAAGTTTTGGTATCATAGATATGACAGGAAAATAAAATTTGAGGCCAGAGTGTGATGTCTCAAGTACATTTTTGGGGAATGAGAAAATAATATGATATTGACACTCTAAAAAGTTGGGGTGCTAATGGCATGAAGAGAATCGCTGCAGGGCAATTTTCTCCCTACCAATTCAAGAAACAGTTTCACTCTAACAGATAATGATATACTATCATTTAATTGACATGTTGACTAACATTGCCTCTAATTTCTTGGGTCTGGTTTCAATGTAGTTGAAAAAAATGCCTCAGTTATTCTTGTCTATAAAAGTGGAATTTTCCAGGTTCATGGCTTTCTTGTCTATTGAAACGATTCATGGCAAGAGTAAAAGGAAGTATTTGGAAAGGGTCAATATCTTTGATAAACATATGTGGATATAAAAAGCATTATTCATGATCAGAACAATTATATATGTGTGTACATACATACATATATATGAATATTTTTTAAAAGAGTTGATAGAACAGGAGGTTTTCCAATGCAGAAAGAAGTAACACGTGTTCACATTTGGCTGACCTTCCTTCCAGATCAAGCAGAATGAACTTCTAACACCAGGGATGTCATTTTGTTATACTCTGCAAACAGCCAGTGCTAAAGTCATGAAAGCGTATCTAGTTGGATAAATTAATATACAACCTTAAAGATAAATGCAAGTGGTTTGGAAAGTCATTTAGGAGTTTGTTGTTCTGTAATATCAGCTATCTGGTTACCCGTTCTTTGTAACCAGATAATTAGGGTTCTTGTTGCTGTGCCTTTAAATGTTGAACTAGAAATTCTCAAACGGAGACTAGTGCTCCTTTGCAAACTTACCCACAATTCTGTAATATCTTTAGCCTTGGATAGATGACACATTTAATTATTGGCCAGTCCCCTGGAGAAATGTGAGATTTTAACCCCTGCTATATAATGTACAAAATCTCCCTTTAACTCCACCATTACTTTGTAAGTACTTCATGTTTTTTCTTCACTTCACTAGTGAAAGGAAAGGTTTTTTTCTATAAGAATTTTAATTGTTTCTGGGCGAGTGATGCAGTACTATAATATATGAAACTTTGGGAGGAAATCAGTTTCACAGAAGGAATGCAGAATTACCTTGCTGTTTGATTCACAGTATGGTCCAGATTGTTGATGTGTTTTCAATAGGCTTGGATATTTCGAGCTGATTAAATGAAATAGCAACACTGGGAAGTGTCTTGATTTTAGAAAAAATGGGCATATCACCCCCAGACATGAATTAGCCAGATAATACATTAAGTTTTAGGAGGTTCACAGAATGGACTGAAATAAAAATTTTTGAGAAGGCGAAACAAATGTGAAATGCCACCAGGCATGTTCATTTTTATTCTGTAGTGAATAGGAAATACACTGCAGGAAGAACAGAATTAGTGATTCAAAAACAGCTGGAAATATTGAAACAGAAATCAATCCTACTTTTCTAACTCTTAAAATTGGTTTTTTAAAAAAGGAAGGTAGGGTGGAAAGTTGGCAACCAAAGGGAAATGGAATGGTGACACTGAGAATTTGTTACCAGCCCTGGCTGGTGGCTCAGTTTGTTGGAGCTTTGCCAGATAAACCGAAAGCCTGTGGATTCATTTCCTGATCAGAGCACATGCCTGGGATTGTGGTTTCAGTCCCTGCTCATACATGCAGAAGAGGTAATGGATCAACATTTCTCAATCCCTTTCCCTCTTTCTAAAATCAATAAGCATGCCCTCCGTTGATGATTAGAAAAACAAGGAATCTATGACCAGTCACTTGTAGTTCATTCACAAACAAGCATAGCAAAGCCCATAAGTGGCAAATCTCACTAAACCAGGGTGACAGACATTTGGAATCACCATGAAATCTGAAATGTGGACACTTTATAAGGAAATGGATTAGTACTGCTTTCAAGGGCAAAGACTAACAGCAAGTGACTTTCCAAGGACACCAAGGTCCCGCTGGAGACACTCAGGGGTAAAACCATAGGTAGTCGGCACATTCACTATAGACCAGGGGCTACTGCTCAGGTTGTATCGGTCACTGTACAACAGTTTAGTGTTGCAAAGCTAAACATCTCCAGCCATCTTATCTATGCTCTTTATGTGATCATTTTCTTCAAAGATGACAGCAAAGATTATTTTAGCCAAACCTCTTTCCAGCGTGACAAATTGCACAGTATTGGTTGTCCAACGTACTCAAGCTGGCCCAGGATCTTAAAAGTTTTTACTGTTACAATTGGGAAGTGGCTGAAAATTAAAGCAGGCATGTATATATATTTTTGTGTGTATGTGTGCGAAACCTAGTCTTTCCATCTTTTATATTGCTATAACTTTTTTGATTGAATAGACTGAATTCCAGGAGGCAAATTGAGCTTCCAGCTGTTCATTTTATGGATTTTCTCCTTGAGTGTATTGAGCAGCTATGGGCATCTTGACCAGGGCCTCTCTTCACTAATGAACATGTTGGTGACTTTTGAGCTAATAGAGAATTCATCTGGAGGCTCAGTTTGACTGGTGTATACATCCCTAAACCTATTTCAGACAGAAGAACTGTATTCATGTCAAACCTATGTCAGTATAAGCTCTTAAGCCTAAAAAATTGTCTTAATAGAATTTCCAAGTCCTAAGTGCTTGTTTAATTCCACATCCAGTGCCTATGAAAGAAAAGACTAATTCAGGATGGTTGTAAATGCCTTTGTGCATTTAGTTGGGGTCAGTGTACAGATGACTTGCTCAGACATCCTGGTGAAGACTGTCTGGAACCCTCTAAGGAGGAAAGAAAAGAATTTGCCTCAGGTATCTTCTCACTACCAGGCCCTGAATGATAAGCCTTATGTTTATAATATGTAAAATATCACCCTCTCAGCCTTTGCTGGCCACCTTATTTAAAATGACAACTCCTCCTCCTTAATTTCTTTCCTTAGCATTTATCACTTTGCACTATAAAATTTACACATTTTATTTCCTGTCTTCTCCTTCTAGAAGCTGCATAAGGGAGGAATTTTGCCTTTTTCTCACTGGTCTATCTCTGGTGCCTAGAGCTATCTGGCAGTCAATAGATACTCAACAAATCAGTGTTGAACAAGTGAGAGAACGATTGAAAATAAATATCTATGGATATAATCTCATTATCTTGTGTGCCAAAGACTCTGCTTCAGGAGAGCCAGGGCTAGAACTCTACCTAAGCTGTTTATAAGCTAAGTAGCCTTAGTCAAGGGACAATTTCATTGAGACTCAGCTTCTTCATCCCTGAAATGCACACCCTGATAGTTCCTTCCCCATAAGGACATTGTAATGATAAAAGAAAAAAAAAGGTTCGTGCCAAGACACCTTTTGGCATGGTCTTTGGTAAACTGTAGGTGTTCCAAAATTGTTTGCTGTTAATACTGCTGTTTTCTTTGTTCCTAAACTAGAAACTAATGCAGAATAATAATTCAGTGAATATGCAGAGTTCCACACCTATTTATTTTTTTCCTATCTAAGAGCTCTGGCATAGGGCTAGGAAAAAATTGATTCGTGAAGAAGCTGCCTTACAGTTGCTCGTGAGTTAGAAATTCCAGTCTTCAGGGTGGAGGAAGAGAGAGGGCCTCCTAGACATAACCCTGTGAAGAACAGTATGCAGCAGCTGGCCTGCCTGCCTCACAATTGTGTGTTTTGTAACACAGTAGGGCATTTGGGTCTCAGGCTGTCCACTTTATTATCTTCCTGAACTCTTAAATACACTTTAAAAGTAGTTATTTTGTTTCTAGATTTGGGGAGGATTATGTAAAGAGAGACATAACTGAGGTGGAGATCATATTTCAAGGCATGTCAGGTACGAAAATGGATGATGCCCAGATAACAATGGAAATGAATGCAGGCTGGACTTTATAAAACATAACCTTGGGTTGACTCAAGACCAGGCCAAACACAGGGCTCACTCCTGACTCAGAATCTAGAGGAAATGGAGCCACAACACGCAAACACAGAGACACAGAGTTTCAGAAGAAAGGAAAGCTAAATGATATCTCATATTCAGGGTTCCCAGAAATAATGATAATGTCTTAATTGTGTTGCACTGGGGTTTTGTGGGTAGAAATTCTCCAAATGACACCACCTTCCTACTTCTTGTTTTCTGTGCTTAATTGCTTGACTAGAATTAACACTAGAAGCTAGTTTTTAAAAGCATTTATGATGTCTAAGTGCTTATTCAGTCCTTTTGATAAGCCATTGAATTAGGAAGTGCTTATTAATGTACCCATTTCAAAGATTAGGGTAAGAGGTTAAGTCATTTATTTGTGGTCATAAAACTAGTAAGTAGGACAGTCAGAATTGACCTCTGTATCTGTCTAAAATTAGCTCCTGCACTATTCAACCCCCTGCGCTACACCACAACCCCACCAACTATATTAGGTCACCTGTGATACTTTCATAGCTCCTTGTACTTTTTCTTTGTAGCATCAAACTTAATTTGTAAATAAATACACTATAAGTATGTGATTACTTGCCCAATACCTGACTCAGTACTAAATAGCATATCTATGTTTGTAGCACAGAGCACAGACCTAATTCATGACAAAAGCTATTCAACAAAATATCTGTTGAATGTGTTAATAAGTACAAAGTGAACATAAATTGAAATGTCAAGTTAAGATTGAAACTCACTTCGTTTTCTAAAATGAATAAAAAACACTCATAGCAGCACAATTTACAATAGCCAAGAGTTAGAAGCAACCGAGGTGCCCATCAGTAAATGAATGGATCAAAAAACTATGGTCCATTTACACAATGGAATTCTATGCAGCAGAAATAAAGAAGGAGCTCCTACCTTTGCAACAGCATGGATGGAACTGGAAAGCATTATGCTGAGTGAAATAAGCCAGGTTTTGAAAGACAAATACCATATGATCTCACCTTTAACAGGAAGCTAAACAACAAAACAAACAAGCAAGCCAAATATAACCAAAGTCACTGAAATAGAGAACAGGGGGGCAGTGACCAGAGGGGAGAGGGGAGGGAATTTCAGGGGAAATAGGGGAGGGATTTAGAGGAACAAATATAAAGGATACATGGGAAAAAAAGGATACATGGACAACAAATAAGAAGGGTGGAAATGGGAGGGAGGGGAGGAGCATGGAGAGGTGAGATGGGATGGCAGTAATAGACAGAAAACTGTACTTGAAAAATAATTAAATAAATTTTAAAAAAAGAAAAAAAAACATTCAAAACTCACTTATGCAGTGATTTTTACCCTTTTAGGGATAAAAATCAATGTATAAGAGTTTCAAATAACCCTTCTCATAGTTATTCCAAAATAACATGGGAAATTCAAATAATTGTACAATTTATCTCTTTATTGTTTGACTTTTCCACTAGACAACTGCCAGTACAGGGTGGGACAAAAGTAGGCTTATGTTTGTGAGTACACAAAACACAGAATTTAGTATTGTATTATTATTTATTAATTGTATCATTTACCATACAAACAACTGTAAACCTACTTTGGCCCCACCCTGTATGTATCCATCTTCTGCCCATTTCCCTCTTCTAGTCCTTAGTAGGCACTCAAATAATATTTGTGGAGCAAACCAATAAAAAATACTGCTCATCACTTGTTGCTCATATTTTCATGAAAATAAAAATGCTGGCACATTTAGAACCATATGATTTTTTTTCTGAATTTACAGGTCTTCAAAGACAGTTTGTGAATTTATAATGTTCAAGACACAACACAGCAATGTCAACCCAGTTCAGAGATGAAACTCGGTGGTCACGAACCCAGGCTAAAGAGAAACAGCTTGGCTGATTTAGTTTGGTTTTCCCAAACAAAGTTCGGGAGGTAAACCACAGCTTCTGACCCTGTATTTAAACATTTGGAAAACCTGCTGAAATTGCTTACGTGTAAACAGCAAGAGATTAATACTGTGTTTTTCAAACTGACTTTCATGAATTCTTTAACTTTTTTCACCACACAAAAAGCTAAAATGATTGTTTCCAGAAATAAATAAAAGGAAAGTAATATAAAGTTAGCTTTCTCTCAGCAAACAAAATAAAACAAAAAGAACAACAAAACAAAAGCCCAAAGCAGACTAAACAAACAAGGAGCAAAAGAACAAAGGGATCTAGAAAGAATGGGATGGTGAAGAAGTAAGAATGGAAGAATGTGCTGAGAAGCAGGAAGGGACGGATTCCAGTGAAATGAACAAGAAACACTGGATGATATATGCTGAGAGATTCAGGGAACGGTCAGAAACCAGGTACTGAAGAAAGGGATTCAAGCTTTCTGGCTAGTGAGCCAAATGCTGCAATAATCTAACTTTCATTATACGTGAGTCTCATTTTTGCTCTTTGTTTAATTTTATCCACTCTGCAAATACAGAGACAGCTGTTTCCCTTTTGACACAGTTATCTTTGTCTAGATAGAAGCTTTGGAAATGCCCCTTTGAAAGATTTGTAAAACTTACAAGAAGGCTGAACACATTAAGTGACAGATTATTTGGATTTTAGACAAGAAAAGCATTTCACTCAGGGCTTGAATCAAAAAGCCTTGAACCTAAAAACCAAAGGGTCAGTGATGATGAAACAAAATATTTTAAGATTCAAATAGGATGAATTGCAGCACTTTCTTGATACTGGAATTCCACAACCTGATCATTAGCTTCATTTTTCTGTGAGTGAAGATTGACCCAAGGTGTCAACCCATTGGCTGATCAGCAACAATCAGACTGTGATTACTGAGAATTTTAACTAAGATATTGCTGATGGGCACTAAAACAAGAAGTCAAGTAGATTTTTGGACTACTGGTCAGGTTGGCCATGTTAAGTCAAGAGATAGAAAGAGAAAATTGAGGAAGTCATTCAAGAAAGAGAAAATACCAAAAGACAGAAAGGGAAAAGACTATGAAGGGCATAGAAATACTGAATGTGTGACTCCAGAGAGATAGCATTATCTTCCATTTCTACTAACTTTCCACCCCCTGTCTCATGAAGACTCAGTTTCCAAATATATGACAAATAATATAATATTATTATTGAGCACATACCTAAGCCATTATATATACATTGCTTCATTTCATCCTCAAACAAAAATATGAAGTAAGACCTATTATTTTTATATTACAGATGACAAAACTGAGGCTTAGAGAGATTAAGTAATTTACTCATATACATGTTTCATGATTAGTGACTGGTAGCAATAGGATTAAAAGCCGGTTCTCTGATTCCAAAGTTGTCACTCCTAAAATGTTTACTGCTGTTTGTATCCTTAACTTAGCTTCCTCTTTTCTTGAACAAGCTTGAGCGTTTGTTTTTATAGAAATCAGCCTGATCCCTGATCAAGATGAAATAAAAAACATAAGAAACTGGAAAAGGAGAGAACTCTCACTCGACACTGAGATTATGACACAAAGGCACTTCTGTGGCTTAAAGCCCCATTAACAACTACAGAGACAGCGATCAGTGGTTGCCACAGGTATAAGTGGGAAGGATAAACAGGAGGAGCCCAGAAGATTTTTAGGTCAGTGAGACTATTCCATACAATACTGCAGTGGTGGGTCCATGTAATTAAACCCATGGACTGTACACCACCAAGAGTGAACCTTAATGTCAACTATGGACTTGGGGTGACAACGGTATGTTGGTTCACTGACTATAACAAATGCACCGCTCTGGTGGGGAATGTTGCTATGGGGAGGTTGTGCATGTGAAGGGCCAGGATATGTCCAGAAACACTCCATACTCCCTATTGCATTTTGTCGTGAAACTAAAACTGGTCTAAAAATACTTTATTAATATAGAAATTTACTTTTGGATATAAGAATTCAGCTTTTAATATTATTTTTCTCCTACACTTTTCTCATTTTTAGATTTCTACATTCCTCAGGTTGATTTGTATAAAACACACTTCTTACTAAACTTGGTGTTCTGTTATTCTCTGCCATAGTCTAACACTTTTAAAAAGATGTGAAGTAATTTAAAGTAATTTTTAAAACTGGGTAGGAGAAAACCAGGTAGAGTTATACTTTTCAGTAATAAAGCAAACAAAGCTGAGGAAGTCAGATACTCTGGTTTTCTACCAAGTAAATGTCAGAGGTCATTTACATTTGTCCAGATATTTGTGTGTATATCTTTAAAGCTGTCCAGATGCATCAGGCAAACACAGCCTGACAGTGGTCACACCCTCTGCCCTACGTTTCACTTCTGTACATTGGATGGCCTGAATGTAAATGAAACCCAGAGTGTTCATTTAAACAAGGCACTGGGTGTGCTTTCTGGACAAGCTGTCTAAAGATATTTTCTGTTCCACACACGAGATTTTCAACCTCTTTTCTTTGTAAGATTTCTGTTGGAAAGAAGCAAAGAGAAATTGGAAGAAAGTGAAAGAATATCTGATTTGGGCCCAGAGTGTTCATTAGCTAGTTGTGTGATTTGAGCCAGGTATTGGCCTCATGAAGTTGAAAAATTGAAAACCATATTATTTATATGACTGGCTAAGTAAAGTAAGAGTCACCTCTCGGCCCCTGAGGAATATACAGTCCAAGGTCCCCGTAGATGCCTGAAATCATGGATAATACCAAACTTTACATATAAGGGGGAATCCCCCCTAAAAATAAAAGTTATCTTCTGGAGGAGGGGCCCTTTGTAGTGCAGGCTTCTCCTGCTAGGCGATTATTCTAAGAACCCATCTGTGTCAGTGCACCAGCGGGCATTGTTGTGAGAGGCTGCAGTTGACTTTAGTGAATTTTTTTTGAAGGCTCTTTCAACGCATTTGCCCATAACATGATGGGCAAGCACCCCCTTGTGATTTACAAGCACACCTGCCCACACCACTCGGAGTGTTCAGTGGTTTTTGACCAAAAGCAGCATGGCCCCCATGTCCCACCCTGCCTATTGATCTGATCTTGTCCCAAGTGACTTGGTTTTTGTTTCCCCAGATGAAAAAAGTCTTCAAAGGGAAATGTTTTGCCAATATGGAAAGGTGAAAAAACAGTGGAATCACCAAAAGGCATCAAACTTGACAAGTTCAAAAACTGTTTTGAACAGTAGGAAAAATGTCTTGATAGGTGTATTCCAAATAGATAGTACTTTGAAGGTGACAGAAGTTTACACATGTAAGAATAAATACACAACTTTTCATAAATAAATTCTGGCTTTTGGGGGTCCTCCTTGTATACTATGTTCTTTCTTAAAGGAAGCACTTTACACTGTCTCTTTGGTGACCCAAATTGCTAGCATCACTATTCTTGTACATTGGGGCCATTACTAAATGAAATAAGTATTATTTAAAACAAGACCATGATACCAGAGCTGATCTATGATTAAGAGGCAGGGAGTGTACACAACATAGATACACTGGGAAAAATGATCATTCCTGTCCTAGGTAGGACAGACTGGGATGACTTGAGATTTTATCACAACACTCAGAATGGTGTGTAATTTAAAACGTGAATTGTTTATTTCTGGAATGTTCTACACTGCAGTGACTGAAATCAAGGAAAGCAGAACTACAGATAAGGGGGTACTACTTAAGAAGACTAACTGATATAGAGATATCTTGGGTTAGATTTAAGGTCCTCAAATGTTTGTGGAATTTGTTGAATGATGTTGAGAATTGTTTCAAGGGAGCCTTACCTAAAACTCCACTTTTGCTTAAGGAAGAAACCTCATATGTTTCCTGTGTGTGGCACTTGCTTTCTGCTGTAATCTTCAGGGTCTCACAAGTTGCACTCTAAGTTGGGTTCCTTTCATTCCCAAAATAACAGAAGATGAGGGAAACCAAAATCATCGGAACACGGCTGCAACGAAAGGATCTACTCACACTTTCCTGCCTCAGAATCTTCAGCCTTAGGCCCTGTGCGGATGGGACACCAGTTCACTCAGCCGTGGGTGGGGGGTGACAGAGAGGCTGCTGTCACGTTGTCCCTGGGTCCCAGCCAACCCAGCAGGTGTCAGCTGGCAGTAAAGAGAAGGTGCTTCTCCCCTTTTAGCCAGCTGTACATGGTAGGTTCTTTGTCCCAATCTTACAGTCTTCTGTTTGTAACATCAGAGGCAAGTTTTTCATAACCTATTTAGAGGTACATACACATTCATATGAAAAAACATTTCTTAAAAGAATAATTTTTAAACAAATGAGACTTTCAGCAGAGAACATGTAGTATTACATGTTCTCCTACTCCCAGCAAGCGAGCAGCATATTTCTAAGGAGGGATGCCCAGCTTGAGAACATTTATTGTAATTTGGGATCATCAGCTTCTCATGAAAGAAAAGAAAATCACAAGGCCAAGCCAGGGTGTCTCACAACCAAAGTAGAGAATTTTGTGGAATCAGGGGGGTTCCACTGCATGAATTTATTTTTTATTTTCATGTTTTTTTAAAATTTATTTTAAAGTATATTTTATTGATTATGCTATTACAGTTGTGCCATTTTTCTCCCCTTTATTCCACTCCACCCTGTACCCCTCCTCCCACCAGTATTTCCCCCCCTTAGTCCATGTCCATGGGTCATACATATAAGTTCCTTGGCTTCTCCATTTCCTATACTATTGTTCACCTCTCTCTATTTTGTACCTACCTTTTATGCTTCTTATTCCCTGTACCCTCTCCTTCCATTCTTTCCCCTCCCTCTCCCCACTAATAACCCTTCATGTGATCTCCATTTCTGTGATTCTGCTCTTGTTCTAGTTGTTTGCTTAGTTTGTTTTTGTTTTTGTTTTAGATTTAGTTCTTGATAGTTGTGAGTTTGTTGTCATTTTACTGTCAATAGTTTTTATCTTCTTTTTCTTGGATAAGACCCTTTAATATTTCATATAATAAGGGCTTCGTGATGATGAACTCCTTTAACTTGACCTTATCTGGGAAGCACTTTATCTGCCCTTTCATTCCAAATGAAAGTTTTGCTGGATAGAGCAATCTTGGATGTAGGTCCTTGCCTTTCATGACTTGGAATACGTCTTTCCAGCTCCTTCTTGCCTGTAAGGTTTCTTTTGAGAAATCAGCTCCTTTGTAGTTAACTGTCTTCTTTGTCTTGCTGCTTTTAAGATTCTCTTCTTATCTTTAATCTTGGATAATGTCATTATGATGTGCGTTGGTGTGTGCTTCCCTGGGTCCAACTTCTTTGGGACTCTCTGAGCTCCCTGGACTTCCTGGAAGTCTATTTCCTTCACTAGATTAGAAAAATTCTCCTACATTATTTTTTCAAATAAGTTTTCAATTTCTTGCCTTTCCTCTTCTTCTTCTGGCACCTTTATGATTCAGATGTTCAAAGGTTTAAAGTTGTCCTGGAGGTTCCTAAGCCTTTCCTCGTGTTTTTGAATTCTTGTTTCTTCATTCTGTTCTGGTCAAATATTTCTTCCTTCTGCTGCAAATCATTGATTTGAGTCCAGGTTTCCTTCCCTTCACTGTTGGTTCCCTGTATATTTTTCTTTATTTCAGTTTGCATAGCCTTCGCTTCTTCTTCTATTTTGTGACCATCCTCAACCATTTATGTGAGCATCCTGATTACCAGTATTTTGAACTATGCATCTGCTAGGTTTGCTATCTCTTTATCACTAAGTTCTATTTTTGGAGCTTTGATCTGTTCTCAAATTGGAGCCATATTTTGTGTCTTTGTATGCCTCTTAAGTTGCAATGGACAGAGCCTTAGGTATTCTCCAGGGAGGGACAACCCATATCGCTATGTTATGGGACTGTCTGTGGGGCAGGGGTCTGAGAGGGACCAGTGCCACTTGCTCCACTCTTCATCAGCTTTCAATCACTTCCCTCACTACCCATAAGCAAATTGGGCCCTTCTGGTGCGGATTCCCGAGTGGGTGGGTTTGTGCATGTTATAGGACTCTGTGGGTCTCTCCAACAAACTCTCCTGTGAGGCCAGGAGTTACTCCTGCTGCTGCAGCCCCCACAAATGTTTATGGCCAGAGGTTTTGAGGCCTTTTTTCATGTACTGGAACCCTGGGTTGTACAGTCTGTCTTGCTCCCCAGTTGATCCTCCTGGTTTATCTGCATGCAAATTGGAACTGCCAGCCCCTGCCTACCTGCCCAGCCCTCCACCCACTGCCTTGCCCTACATCCTCTCCTTCCCAGCTGCCCTTCAGTCTGAATGAATGTTTCTTCTTTAACTCCCTGGTTGTCCAACTTCCATACAGTTTGATTTTCTGTCAGTTCTGGTTGTTTTTGGTTTTTAAATTTGTTGTTGCCCTTCTTTTGGCTGTGCAAGAAGGCAAAGTGTATCTACCTATGCCTCCGTCTTGGCCAGCTGATCAACTGAGTGCATGAATTTAAAGAGCAAAGGCCAAGAATTGTATCTGAAGGGGTGATTAAGACCATCCTCCATCAGGACCACTATGTGGGCAGTGGCCATCGAGCCATAGTGACAGAGTGGACATAAAAACCCAAAGATGAATGAACATATCGCAGTGAGCAGAGTTTTGTCCACAGCATTTGCAAGAGCCTGAGCAGTTCTGCAGACATGTTGGCACTAAAAGGTGCCAGTGCGGAGGGGAGGAGGAAGCTCGGGGGTTCATATGGCATATGGGATCTGAGGGAGTGATAATAAATGGAGGTACAAGGCCTAATGAGAGAGAGATGGGAGTAACTACAGACTAGGGAAACCACGGAGTTTGTCATCCAAACAAGGCAAGGACAATTTTTGAAGCATGGGCACTGTTAATTACACCAGGCATAACCTGGACTGTTTTGGGCAACTTGGGACATAGAAGTTCTCTACCAAAAGCTAACAATTGGCCCTGATTGAGCCATTGAGTCTAAGAGTTAGGAATTGGGGTCAACTTCCCTAGTTCAAACACTAACACTACTGCTTACTGACAGTGATCTAAGGCAGGTTGTTTTACTCTTCTGTGATGAGCTTTCCCACTTGCAACAGCACCTACAGAGCAGACTTGTGGAAAGGATTAAAGAAGTTTAAAAGGCTGAGCACTGTGCCTGGCACATAGAAGTCACTCAGTGACAACAGCAATGTTATTATCATGAGTTTCTTAAGTGCTTTCATGCAGTACACATATGGTGCCTGGGATACCAACTGAGAAGTATTTCATTCAAATGGTTCGGGGAAGGGAAGAAAGGCGTCAAAAATTTTCTAGGAAATAAAGCTACATAACATTTCATACATTATGACAAACAAAAATCTCATTAATTCCAATCTCATTAAATTTTTTAAAATTGTGTGGCTACTTAAGCAAGTGTGAAGTAAAGTTACAAATGCAATTATGTGTACCATGTTTGTACATATAAATGTATTGTATTCCAGATTACATGGGGAAATTAAGGTATCATTGAAAGAAATTTCTATGCCTTATAGAATCAGCATTTCGACACTCACACTCCAGTGCTCTACCGTTTCATTAAAGCAGACCTTGTGCGATGAGGTAATCCTGTGGCTGGATCAGACACGGACTCGACTACCCATGAGACACATAAAATCTTCCTCTTTCATTTTTGCATTTCAGAAACTCAGTCGGATCTTCCACATTTTTATATTTTAACTTTTGAATTTGTGAGCATGCACTCAGATAACACTAGTTAAAATTCAGCCCTGACGATGGGTAGCATTTATGAATTTATGAAGCAATTGCTGTACACCAAATAGAATTCTAGGTGTTTTATGAAAACTATTTCAGTGAATATATGATGTCAGGACTAGTTCATTCCCATTTTTCAGGGAGAACATTAAGGCCCAAGAGTGGCAAAGTGAGTCACCCTGGCTCTCTGAGCTAGGAATCAAACATAATTCAGCCTTAGACCAACCTCAGGCCCCTAAACCCCACCACAGTAACTGGACTATGTAATCAGCAGCTGCCTTTGTGTGTCAGCTTACTTACCATGAGCAACATGAGGTGGACCCATATATGCAAGCTTTAACTATTTTTCTCCTTGACCAGTATTTTTGGAATTACAAACATATATCTCTCCCCAGGTTTGTAATGCCCTTACTACCCCTCCCCCACCAAATCTCACTCTGGAAGGTTTTACTTAAAATCTATTCTTCCCTTTACAAAAAAATGTCCCTGCCTTACAGAATGTTCTCTCTCTGGCCAAAGAGAAAAGGTATCTGTTTGATTTTAATCACTCTTATTATAATCGCAGCTTAAGGGGATACAGGTAAAAACAAGAAAAGGAGTTAGCTGTAAAGACAAAGTTCTTGGCTCCAAATTAAAAACAATTCTGAATACTCCATATCTAAAAAACGTGCAAATGATTCTTGGAAGGAACCTGGAAAAGAGCTTGCTTTTCACAATAATATGTCAACTGTCAGCCTCTGAACATTGCAGAGTAAAGATACATGAAGTTCTGGTTTTGAAGGCATGTTCTTGAGGGTACATCTGCAGCGATTTATGACTATTTCAAAATCAGTATGTGTAAATTTCACCTGTGTTTAAAATCCAAGTTATGTGTGTTATAGGAGGCATATAAAATTATTTTAAATGAGATAATATATGTAAAAATCAATGAAAAGTTAAATGCCACTTATAAATCCAAGTGTTGTTATTTTGGAAGGACATTACTATGTAATGCATGTCAACCTCTTACACAGTATTTTCCTAGAGAAATGGGTTATGCTATTAAAACTATTTCAATAAATCTAACTTCCAATGAAACATAGACATACATTATTTTCACATCTCTTGTTTTCATTCTCTGAGTGTTGACGTATTTCCAATCAGTGAATGAGTTCTTAAGGTACTCAAATAAAACACACAGTCTTTTTCCTCCAGAATACTGTCACTGGTTATGTGTAATACAGCTGATAAGGACAAGAAATACAAAAAATTACTATTATTATCTGTACAACCTGTTTAGTTCAGGTCCCACTAATTTGAACATTTCAAATATTCAGCTGAATACATGCTGAAGTTTGATTCTTGCTGCTCTTTCTGATGAAACTCATTGTTAAGTAAATGAAAATATAAATAAATAATTCAGAGGGTAAAGTTAAAAATACTTTTTTAACTCTTTAATACATTCCTATGCAAAAGATCAAGAAATATAATGATTAAATGTAATCAATCATATATTACCTAAACTTTTATACCTCCTTAAAAAGAATTTTTAGTGGTTGCCCACAGGTTTACAATATACATGTTCAACTAATCAATCTGTCTTCAAATAATATTACACTGTATCCCATGGAATGCAAGATGGCATTTAAATTGCTTTTCTTATCTAATACATGAAAGCAGAAATATAACTAGAGTTATAAGATTCTACATTTCTGTCTATTTTTATTAATTTACACTAACGAGAGAGAAAACAGAAAAATTTCCCTCTGTTTACTATTAGTTTACTCTTAGATTCTGGGGAAATGGAAATGTTCTGTCTTGATTTGGGTGATGGTTACCCAGATGAATACCTATGTAAAAATTTATTCTGTACATTATTATATGTATGCTGTACCACAACTTTAAAAATATGATGCGCAGTGTAAGTTTTTATCATTGTTCTCCCAGAAGGAGGTTCCACATTGCAAAAAATATGGATGGATCATTTATTTAAGGCTGTCTGAGCTCCCGTGTCAATACTCAGAACTCAGGATACTGAGTCTCGGTTGATCAGTTATCATTACTCTAATGCTAGGGTGCCTTCTCATACCAGCCACCAAGCTTAGAGATGCTGTCTGTTTCTCAAAATAGCCAGAGTCACATCAAGTAAATTGTATCTTAACCAATGAAACAATAAAAACAGTAACTTACAGCTTACATTGCAACTGAGGAATGGTGGCAGATATTTTGTATTTTGGTCAGGTATGAAGAATGTCATCTAATTAATGATGGGAAATCCCAGCCAGTTGAAAATTATTCCCCTCCCAAAAAACCCTGGCTGGTGTGGCTCAGTGGATTGAGCACCAGCCTGGGAACCAAAGAGTCACTGGTCCAATTCCTAGTCAGGGCATATGCCTAAATTGCAGGCCAGGTCCCCAGTCAGGAGAGCACAAGAGGCAACCACACATTGATATTTCTCTTCCTCTGTTTCTCCCTCCTTTCCCCTCTCTAAAAATAAGTAAACAAAATCTCAAAAAGTAAAAAAAAAATATATTCACATTTACTTATTCACTGAGCATTTGCTTCATATTTGTTATGTGGCAGACTCTGTGAAGGAATGCACAGTCACTAACTACTAGGAGCTCACTGTATTTAGGAATACACAACCAGTTACAATGCAGCAACATGGTGAATGTATGACAGAGGACATGCAGAGTCCATCACAGAGCAGAGTTGGGGCTACCCTCAGGCTGGAGAAGCGCAAAGGACAATGGGTATTGAAGTCTTCTTAGAGGATATGAAACATGATTTTTAGAAATAGTCTATCTAGTAAAAAATTCTTAATATCCTTCTAAACATATTCTTCCATTATTTAAGTTGCTTTAGGTACACCATTATTCTTGTAGGCATTAAAGTAAAATAATCTAGGAGTCCTGCAAGGGGGCACAAAGAATTGTTTAAGGTTGGTAGAAATGTTCTATATCTCTGTATTGTGGTGGGGTTTTAAAGATGTATGCACCTGTCTACACTTATCTAGTTGAACGGTTTAAAAGGATGAAGTTTAATTAATAAAGTAGATTAAGAATATAAGAGTTTTCCTTTACTAATCCTTTTCTCTCATCCCAAACTTATCCATAAATGCAATACATTTGATATCTTTTAAAAATCCCAGGCCATCCACTCCTCTTCATTGCTACTATTTTTGTCCAAACCACCAAAACCTGTGGCCCAGATGACCGTGGCAACTTCATAACTGGTCTTCTATACCTCTATGCTTGCTCTCTATAATCCATTCTCTACATCTGTTTATAATGTAAATCTGGTCATCTTACCCCTTTGCTTTCTCTCAATTGGCTTTCAATTACACTTAGAATAAAACTAAATTGTTTACTGGGGCTTCTAAGGTGCTACATCAATTCTAAAAGCTTTGAGTCTCAGGACCTTCTTACACTCTTAAAAATTAGTAACAAACACAAAGAATTGGCTTATAGTTATTGATACCATATTAGAAATCAAAGCTGATCTTTTTATGCCTCTTGTGATTTAATTTTTAGTGGTTGCTCTAGAACTTACAGTATATTTCTATAGTCTACCTTCAAATAATATTATGTATGCTTCACGTGGCAGGAAAGGAACTTAAAACAGTGTCTTTTAGGTCTTCTCCCTACCTCTATTGCTATTGTTTTATACGTTTTTACACAATTAGACATTTTATACATACAAGGTCTGTCTGGAGAAAGTCTGACAATTGCCAATGTAATGCAAATGGTTGGTGCAACATGTATGGAACTTCACAGCCAAGGAAAGTGGACTGGAATGTGCATGAATGAACAATGATGACTTCACTATACTAGGCAGTAGGGGCAGTAGATACCTTTGAGTGAGCATATGTACTGTGTGACTATCGTATTCAAAATAACTGAGCAAGTAGAACAAAGAATCTGAATCAAATTTTGAGTAAAGCTTGAACATGTCTCCACAGAAACTATTTGGGTGATTCAGAAGGCCTCAGCTATGGGCAACTGGTGATTAGCAGCTTCATCACGATGCCGTGTCTGCCCATACATCACATCTTGTGCAGTTTTTTGTAAAACATCAAATCACCCAGGTGACAGCCCCCAAAGGCCAGATTTGGTACACTGTGACTTCTGGCTTTTCCCAAAACTAAAATCACCTTTGAAAGGGAAGAGATTCAGGAAAATATAACAGGGTAGCTCATGGCAATTGGGAAAACTGTGTGAGGTCCCAAGGTGCCTACTTTAAAGGAAACTGGAGCATCATTGTCCTGTGTACAATGTTTCTTATGCCTCGATAAATTTTTGATATTACATGGCTCGATTTTTCATATTACCATATTTTTCAGACTATAAGATGCACCTTTTTCTCCCCACCCCCCAAATTTAGGAGGAATAATGGTTGTTAATGCTGCTATTGAGTTCTGTTTACATTTACATTGGTAAATATTATGTAATTTATGTTATTAAATATTTTACCACAGTTTTTGCTTCAAAAAATTGTTTTCCTATTTTCTCTTCTAAAACCTGGGTGTGTCATGGTCTGAAAAATAGAGTACATGACTGGACACTTTATGGACAGACCTCATATATGCTTTAGATATACGATGTATTATTTTCTTTAGAGAGTAAGTTATCTTTTAGAACAGTTTAAGATGAAAATAAAGGTAAGTTTATATTCACCTCCATTAATGTCATTTCTAATACTTTTTATTTCTTCATATAGATCCAAGTTTTTATTATATTATAATCTTCTGCCTTAAGAACTTCCTTTAACATTTTTAGTGGAACAGATCTGCTGGTAATGAATCACTCAGTTTTTGTCTGAAAAAGTTTCTACTTCTCCTTCAGTTTGAAAAGTATATTTGCTGGGTGTAATATTCTGGATTGAGTTTTTTCCTAGTGCTTTAAAAATATTAAGCTATTGTGTTTGAGCTTGCAGAGTTCTAATGAGAAATCTCTTGTAATTTTTAGCTTTGTTTCTGTTTAAGTAATGTGTCTTTTTCTTGTATCGCCTTCAAGATTTTCTCCTTATCTTCAGTTTTCAGAAGTTTGAATATGATGTGTCCGGGTTTTTGTTTTGTTTGTTTTTGTTTTTTTTAAATCAGTTCTTGGTGTTCTCTAAGCTTCTTAGACCTGTAATTTGGCATTCTTCATTCATTTTAGAAAATTATCGGCCATATATTCAAATATTGCTCTTGTCTGTTTTTTATCTTTTTCTAAGACTCCAATAATATGTATGTTAAGTTGTTCAATATTGTTCCACAGTTTTTGGATAGTTGGTCTTTTTCTCTCTCTCTCTCTTTTCCATAAGTGTTTTAGAATAGATAATTTGTATTGACCTGTCTTTAATTTCACTTATTCTTTCCGTAGCTGTAATGACCCTACCAATAAGCTTGTCAATGACATTCTTTACTTGTTTTACATTTCTAGCATTTTTGTTTGTTTCCTATAATTTTCTTTTTTTAATTGAAGTTAATCATCTATATATTGTGTGCTGTCCAGTTTTTTCTACTATCACCTGTAACATATTAACTACATTTATTTTAATTTCTTTGTCTGATAGTTTCAACTAAGAACTTGGTTGAGCCTTTATGCCTTTCCCAGAAGTGTTACCCCCCTCCTTCAGTCCTGCACCACCGGAAAGACTTATTTTGCAACCTTATTCTGCCTCCAGTGTTTCTCAAGAGTACCCAGGGAGGACCATGAAAAAAAAATCTTGTGAGTGGATGTCAACTGTCTTTGAGTCTAAGGCTCCCAACGATTCTACACTTCCATACTAGCCATGCTCAGCCTTTGGCTCTCCATCAAAAATATCAGCTGAAATTTTTCTTGTCAATGTGTGTGGCTCATATACCTTCTCTCCTGGGAAGCACATGACTTACCTTAAATTTTGGATTACTTTTTCACCCTGAGAACTCAAATTTTGAGAGATTCAATAAAAATTATATGTATCTTCTGTAAAACTCTATCATATGCTCATGAGAGAATGAAGGTGAAATAGAAAATACTATTTAGTATTATTATAAAAATAATTTTAATGTTTTGGATTCCATGAAAAGTTTTGGGAATTTCCAACTGAGCCTTTAAGGCCTGTTGTTCTACATGATCAAATAAATTTTCACCCACTTTTTTGATTTTATCACAAAACACTGTCCTACTTTACACACTGCACTCGGCCATGCTGATCATTAAATTCTATCTGCACACCAACTTCTCTGGTGACCCAGATTTTTGGACTTCATTATTTCCCTTGCATAGAGTGCTGTTTCCTATGCCTTTGAATGACTGGCTCCTTATTATACTCCAAATTCCAGCTTGAAAGTAGCACACTCAAGAGTTATTCCATGATCACCTCTAGACATATTTAAGACATTTTCTATCACAACTATTTCTATCACACTATTTCTTCATTAAAATGTTATTTGGAGTTTCAACATTTTTTTAATTTTCTTGTTTTCTATATTTTTCTAGCCTTTTTGACTTATTTACTACAATATTAAGAGTACCTAAAACAGCATCCATTGCATAGTAGCTCTTCAAAATGTATATGAATAAAATGTCTTAGACTATCTTATTGACTAAATTGTATCAATCATTATCAAGTTAATCGTGTCTTTTAAAATCATGAAAAATAACAACAACAAAAATATTCCCTTGGGGTTGTTCCACTGGTGAGGTATAGTCAGTATATATGGGCAAATGTTGTTTGAACTAAACTGAATTTTAGTATAGGCCCAGTTGAACTCATTTGTGAGACAGGCTTAGCCACCAGAATCATGGTAGCATAGCTGAGAATCTAAAATACGATTTTAACACATGATAAAGCAAAGTTGTTTCAACAGCATGGGAGGTGCAATTCTCTGAACAGCCAACACTGGCTTTCCATATCACATTACCTGGCAAATCAGTGTTTTCTCTTCAATAATCTTTGGTTTACCATCCTTAGGCAATGTGAAAAACTAAAAGGGAAACTCTGAGCCAGGAGGCTAGAGGAAATCCCCTTCTTTCAATTCTGCTCTACTTGGATTCCCAAAATGATATTTCCACAAATAAAGATGTTAGGAGTTAATATAGACTCCATTATTAGGTACCTGATAAATCTCCTGGTACTTTTCCTACTTATGAAAGACTATAAAATATTTGGAGAGAAAAGCATGGTTCTTTTTTAATTTAGATTTTTTTTTGTCAAGATCTTAAGTACAGGTAATTTTGTGTTTATTTTTCACAAGTTAAATAGGTGTTTTAGAAATAAACTCTTACTCAACTCTTCCAGTATAACTAATAACCTTTCCTTGGGTGTTTGATTATAAATGTATGTTTCCAAAGGGCTAAATCTTTCTTAAAGCTTTGATAAGGCACATGCATAAAAACAAAACAAAAAACCACAAGGGTAGTTATCTTATACCAATCTCCAATCATCTGAATAGTCCCTAATTCGGTCCTACAAAAAAGGTATGATGTGGTGGAGAATGGAAATTACGAGGCCAAAAATCTAAGCCAATTCATATATTTATATATTTATGTATGTGTATTTATTAACTCAATATATATTATTGAGCCCCTACTGTATGATAGGTGCTATGCTAGGTGAATAATGGTGAGCATACAGTTATAGCTTCTCCCTTAACAGGCTTCAAAATCTAGGGGATAAATGAAGATATAAGAATATATGCAAAATACTGCCCTGGCTGGTGTAGCTCAGTGGATTGAGCGCGGGCCTGGGAACCACATGATCGCGGTTCGATTCCCAGTCAGGGCACATGACTGTGTTACAGGCCAGTTCCCAGCAGGGGACTCATGAGAGGCAACCATACATTGATATTTCTCTCCTTCTCTCCTTCCCTTACCCTCTAAAGATAAATAAATAAAATCTTTAAAAAAAGAATATATGCAAAATACTATATATTGTAAAATGGAACATGCTGTGAGGAAGTGAATAATTGCACATATGAGACTGAAATTCAAAGGAGAGACTAACAATAAAGATGAAATTTCAGGTGGAATCAACCAACAGTGCTATTATGAGCAGATTTCTGAACTAGAGTGAGAGAAAAAATGTAAGACAGAAGGGACCAAAGAATAATATGATTTAAAGTGTGGCTCAGAGATGGAGAATCCAGCAAATAAGCTTAATAAAAAAGCACAGGAGAAAAATTATTGAAGAGACATACCATTGAACTTAAGTCAGTGATTTCAAAGCATGGGTATTAGTTTCAAATACTGTAGAGAGGTTGAATGAAATAAGTACCAGTGCAGGGATTATAAGACAGAAAACTGTACTTGAATGAGATTTTTTTAAAAAAGAAATAAGTACCTAAAATAGATGTTGAATTAGACAACATGAAGCTACTAGTGTTATAAATAAGATAATTTAGTGGTGCAATAAAAGCAGAAACCAGATCAAAGTAAGTTGAAGAATAATGGGAATTGCCTGAACCAAGTTGATGGACTGAACACACATCTAATTTACTTCCTTCCAAAAGTTTAGTGAGACTAAAGCAAGAGGATTTTTAAAAAGGTGTAAGCAAAAATGATAGAGAAAACAGGAGAGGAGAAAAAAAGTAACAAACTTTGGAATCTTGAAAGCAGATAAATGAGTGATAAATGGCTTAGCAGACTCAGGGAAGCTAAATTCCAGGCTAGTCATAAGAATATCAGAGCACAAACCAATTTACACCAGAGTTCTTAACAAACACAGCAGCTGGAAACCTGACAACAATGAGGTTTGGGAAGTTCACCAACATGAAAAGGACTGGGTGAAAGTTGTTTGAAAAACAAATTTCTAGATTTTCTCCTCCATTTCACCTTGTTGGATAACTCTCCTTTTCCTACCCCACAAAAGTCTAGAGGTTTTTTCTCTATAGAAAATAAAACAGAAGGTCTCTGGGTTACTTTACAAAGCAAATTTCTGTAATGAAAACAAAGCCCACCAAATGACCATATGATATGAAATACTGAATACAGAGACAGCTGCCTCTCTTTTCCTGCTTGGCTCTAAGATCATAGGAATTCAGAACCTACTCCTTGAGGAAAGAGATAGGAAGACAGTCCCCTGGGGGGACCTAATGAAATCAAAAGAAAAGGATCTAAAGGCACTTACATTGAGGGTTCATGCAAAATGACCCACCTTGTTGCCCTAAAGTAGAACTCAGAGTTGATGAGCCTTATCAATTTACTCAGGTCATCCTATCAGTTCATTCCTGCCATTCTTAATCATGGGCTTGTGGTAAAGAATCACCATATGGAAGAACAACTCTAACAGATAAGACAGAGACTATTAAAATATATAGGGAAAAAAGTAACTTGGAGGAAACAGACACTGTGCAGAAGTGAACTTCAAAAAATTACCATTTTAATATCTTCCAAATGGTAAAGAAAGGTGCTGCATCCATAAGCGAAATAGGATGGTCTTGAAAATTAAATACATAACAAAAATGAAAATAATGTAGATAAATTGGAAGATAAAATTAAGAAAATAGCTGAAAGGGGATAGTGAAAGAAAGAAAGAAAGAAAGAAAGAAAGAAAGAAAGAAAGAAAGAAAGAAAGAAAGAAAGAAAATTAGAAAAAAGTCCACTTTCTGAGAAATAAGAGTGCTATACACAAAGAACAGAATGGAGTAGAAACCATCAACAAAATAACTCAAGATTTCCTGAAGGATATCAGTAACTAGACCGAAAGGGCCCTTGAGTGGTCAAAATAAAAGAGAAACACACGAAACGAATAAAAATAAGAATAAGTACACATTTTCATACAGAAAAGAAAAAATAATAGATCAGAACAAAGGATCAAAAATCAGAATGGCTATGAACTTCTCAAAGCAACACTGGAAACAAGAAAAAATATTTTGTACCTAGAACCACACTTGGCTAAGCTGTCAAGTCAAGTTGAGGACAGGAGGATCACAGATAAACATGCATATCCTCAAGAGGAAGTACCTTCCATGTTACAATTCTTTAAAAGCTACCAAAGAATGAGTGCCATCAAAAATAAGAAAATAAATTAAGAAATGGGCACAGAACACCCAATTCCAAGAGAGAGACAAGGAAGAATCCTTGGATGGCAGTAATGGAGATTCCAGAATACATCTCTGCACAACACATAGAAGCCTGTGAGCCCAGACTGGATCAATGAGACTCTGGAAACCAGAGTCTGAGAATGAGAATCCAGGGGTTGCCTCACCATGACACCTGCTGCCAGTTTACCCTGACCTTTGGACAGAATGCCCCAGATTCTTAACTGTACTTGGCAAGGATAAGAAATGTGCTGAGGAGTCCCTGCTTCCCCTTCTGTCCTATCTGCCTGGACCAGCTGAGGACATTTTACCATACAGAACAAGTCTGCTCTGACATATTCTACAAAGGGAAGTCATGGATCACTTAAAAGCACAATGTACAGAGTAGCCTAAATCTCGTGACCATATTTCTGCTAATGTCAGAATTGTTCAATATGCCCAAGTGTGGGGAGCCCTCCATTTTCCTGACCCTCTCCTGCCCTTACCCACTTACTTCTCAGAATACACTCCTATAATTTTTCAAGAAAGTGGAAGCCAGACTATGACTCAGAAATGCTGCTGAGCTTATCTTGCCCTGAACCCTTCATCTAATAATGAAAATATTACCTTTTCCTTGCACAGCCAAGCTTGTGTTTGCTTCCTAGTTTTTTTTTTTAAGACAAAACAACAGATTAACACATACAATGATGTGGAAGAGGATGATTAACACAATGCCATAATATGCTTACATTGGGAGTGGGGAATGGGGAAGGACACAGTAGAGGATTCAAAGACATGGATAGTGTTATATTTTTTAAGTTAGAAAAAGGTTTATAGGTATTTATATTATTTTTAGTTTATATTATAGTTTTCTCAGAAAACTAAAATTGGACCTGCCTTTTGACCCAGCAATTCCACTGCTAGCATTGTATCCTAAGAACCCTAAAACACCAATCCCAAAGAATATATGCACCCCAATGTTCACAGCAGCACAATTTACAATAGCCAAGAGTTGGAAGCAACCTAGGTGCCTGTCAGTAAATGAATGGATCAAAAAACTATGGTACATATACACAATGGAATTCTATGCAACAGAAAGAAAGAAGGAGATCCTACCTTTTGCAACAACATGGATGGAACTGGAAAGCATATGCTGAGTGAAATAAGCCAGGTGTTGAAGGACAAATACCATATGATCTCACCTTTAACAGGAAGCTAAACAACAAAACAAACAAGCAAGCAAAATATAACCAAGGACACTGAAATAGAGAAAAGGGGGACAGTGACCAGAGGGAAGAGGGGAGGGAATTTCAGGGGAAATAGGGGAGGGATTTAGAGGAACATATATAAAGGATACATGGACAACAACTGAGAAGGGTGGAAATGGGAGAAAGTGGGGGGACGACGGGGGGTGGGAGGGGATGAGAGTAACAGACAGAAAACTGTACTTGAAAAATAATTAAATAAATTTTAAAAAAAGAAAGTTTCAGAAAACTTATAAAATGTAGTAAAAAAGAGAAATTGAAAACTGGAGTTTTGGTTTGCTAATGAGCAGAAAAAAAGAGGAGTAGTCACAGGATAAGGTGAAGTCCATAAGATTTTATTATGATGGGAGATTTGAGACTGTGTTTTTATGCTAAAGGTTTTGTGCAAGAGAGCATTTGGAGCTGTCAGGAAGAACGGAAGCATCAAAGATCCAAAGTCCATTTGTAATCTCATTGCCTATTGCCCTGTAACATGAACCCTCAACTACAGCTCTTTGTTGCATTACATGTAATTTACTTGAAAACATTTCAATAACTCAAATAATATGTAGGTATATGTATATAAAAATCTAGAATCCAGTCAGGTGATGAAATCTGAAGAATCCTAATCAGGCCAGCATTTGAACAACACTAATCAAGAGTCCTCAATCAACTAGTTCTTTTTTTTATCATTGTTTTTATTACTGTATTTTTTCCATTACCATTTGTTCCCCTTTGATGCCCCTCCTCCCTGTATTCACCACCCTGTTGTCCATGTCCATGAGTTCTTTTTTTCTTTTTGCTGAGCCATCCACCCTATAGCCTCCATGATGCTATCATCCTGCTCTATATCTATGAGTCTGTCTCTATTTTGCTTGTTAGTTCAGTTCATTAGATTCCACATATGAGTGAAATCATATGGCATTTGTCTTTTTGTCACTGACTTATTTCACTTAGCATAATGTTCTCCAGGTCCATCCATGCTGTCAGAGGGTAAATTTTTTATGGCCTAGTAATATTCCATTGTGTGAATGTCCCATAGTTGTTTTATCCACTCATCTACAGATGGACACTTGAGCTGTAAATAATGCTGCAATAAACACAGAGTGCTTATGTTCTTTCAAAGCAGTGTTTTGTGTTTCCTTGGTTATCTTACCAGAAGTGTGATTGCTGGGTCAAGAAGAAGATCCATTTTTTATTTTTGATGTATCTCCATAATGCTTTCCACCAAGGCTACACCAGTTTGCATTCCCACCAACAGTGCAAAAGGGTTCCCCTTTCTCCACATCCTCACCAGCACTTTTTGTTTGTTTATTTATTGGTGTAAGTCATTCTGGCCTGTGTGAGGTGATATCCAATTGTGGTTTTAATTTGCATTTCTCTGATGATCAGTGACATTGAGCATCTTTCACATGTCTATTGGCCATCTGTATGGCCTCTTTGGAGAGGTTTCTATTCAGGTCTTTTGCCCATTTTTTATTTGGATTGTTTGTTTTCTTAGTGTTGGATTTTATATGTTCTTTATAAGTTTTGAATATTAATCCCTCATCAGATGTATCAGCAAATATGTTCTCTCACTCCTCGGATTGTAATTTTATTTTGTTGATGGTTTCTTTCACTATGCACACCAAACATTTCTAATACCTCTACTTAAAGTTACAGCAGATGACTCATGCATCAGCATAACAGATGTTCAAAGTAATTATTTCTATGGTGAAGTGAATGTGTAGTAGATTTAATATGCTCTACCCTTAAAATGATGGGGTGAACAAATCTGGGGAGCCTAGTAGCCTAGCAGTGCTACCACAGTGGTGCTGTTCGTCATATGTAGTCCCACATCATGGCTGTTTCTGCTGCCTCATACAGCTAGGTTAGGTAATTCTATCATCAGAGCCTGACCATGATTGTCTTGGAGCTACTCTTTCAAGGTGCTGTTTAGAGAACTTAAAACAACAGAGAAAAAGGTAAGTCACTGAATTATGGAAGAGGCCTGTTAGTATTTGTACCTGGCACAAAAATTGTTTTCTTTGTCTCATTAATGACCCACCACCTGATAGAAAAATTTAGATGTAGGGAAAGAGATATCCATTCTGCACCCAGCTCTTATGGTCTTATTCAGAAACAGTAGTTACTGAAAGATCTAGGCAAATGTGAATGAACAAACTAGGTCCATTTGTGACATTTGTTTAGCTTACTTGCTGGATAAACAATGATTAAATTTAGCTTTCTTTTTGGATTCGATCATTTCTCTCACTGCTCCCAGCTGAAAATGTCCTGTCTTCTCTTGTATACCAGGGCCACTCACCTCATTACAATAGTAGAACCATTTACATAATTACATAATTCATATTATAATATTGCTTGACAACTCAAACTGTATGGTTAGCTATTTTAATAGAATAACAATTGTAATGCTAAGATTCAATCTCTTCAACTCTCTTGTATGTACAGTGTGCCAAACATTGTTTTATGCCCTTAATAAGAATTAACTCCTATACTCTTCACAATAGCCCTAAGTGGCAGGTACCACCAACATCCTCATTTTACAAAAGGGGAAACTGATTCAGAGAACAGTTGGGTAAGCTGTCCAAAGTCACACAGCTGACATTCAAACCAAAGCAATTGGGTCCTAGAACCCAAAACCCTTATCTTCAAACCTGCCGAACGGTAAGATATAAATTTGTGCTCGTCTGAGTCACCAAGATCATCATAGTTATGTCAGCAATAGAAAATGAGTACAACTATAGCACTTTCATACTCAGTCAAACTACAATCATGCTTTTCTGCATATAGTAAACTTTAAAATGTAAAGATTGAGTAAATATATGTTTGTTGAATTTATTACAAGTACCAAAATGACTTAGGGCCACAGAAAACAAAAAATATATATATAGTATTATTATGAAAAAATTACATAAGTATAAATTTCCAAGAAGTGGCAAGGACACCAAATGTAGACACCAGAGATCTTGATTCTGGGCCTCATTTTGTCTAGCGCTGCCTCATGACTTACACACATTTCTAATTTTTTTGTGCCTCTGCTTCTAAATCGAATAATAAGCAAGCTGGACCAGGTCATTTGGACTTTTTTTTCAGTATTAGAATGTCTTTCTAAATCTATTTTCTTTATTTTTGTTTATTTAGATCCAATAATAATGTGCACAATATTCCCTCTGAGATAGCCAAAATATATCATTACTAGAAGGGCTAATAATCAGATTCAGGATGAAATACACAAGGAAATGTCTAAAGCTGACCTTAAGGACCACAGTCTAATATAAACCTGAGGTTTCCTACTTCCACTTTAACTGATTCTGTTTAGTGACTTGCCATTCATCACAAAAACTGATCACATAAACCACAAGAGTGTCAATCATATTTCTTGAGTCTATGCATTTGTATAACCTCATTGTCTCCATATACTGTACAGAATAAAAATTTCTGATGTCTCTTCCTCTGCTGAAAACAATAGACAGTTGTATAATACTAGTGATACTGGTTTTCTGATGGCCAGCTCAGTGGTTTACAGTTTTCAATAGGATATGCTTTTTATATACTGTTTTTATAACAGCACTGTTACTGTAAAAAAAGTAATGGGAAAGTGTGCTGGTGAGAATGAGGGGGTAGAAAAAGAATGAAAGAGAGTAAGTATAGGCTTTAGTTGAGGGGACTAGAAGATGTTTGAAACTATTTGGTCTTGTATCCACAATTGACAAAACCATTTAAATTTTTGTGGGTTGCGTAGCTCTAGCTAAAATTCGGTTGGCATAATGAAAAAATGCATAGAAATTAGATGCAGATAACATAGTTCGGGCATAACATACATCCCTCACAGCCACATAGAGCAGACAAGGATGAGCAGAACATTCAGACAAAGGATCCCCTGCAAGTCACGTAATGTATTTTCTCAGCAAACAATGGGATTACATCCATTTTGAGTTGTGGAAAACACAGCCATGACTTTTTATTTCTTTAAGTATGCTATGTTATAAAGGATGAGGACATGGGAGGAACAATGAAAAAGAGAAAACTTTATTAGAGACAAATATTGTTGAGTACCAATGTGAAAAAGAGACATAGGATAACAGGGATTTCTGGAAATGGATCTCTTGGCTACCAAAGGAAGCGAAAGTATAGTCTGAGAAGGCAAATAAGTAAGTAAGTAAATAAATAAACAAATGGAAATACCAAGAGGAGAAAAAAGTGGTAGAAAATTAACAGTGACTTAAAAAAAGAAAAGCTTGTACAAAAGAGAAGAATAGAAAATAGAAAAAAATGATAGGAGATGAAAGGAATTGAAAAAAGAGAAAGCAGAGGCCTTTTGTCTGTCCTTCAGATGATGCACAGTAGAATCTTTATATGTCTGATCCATCATTGCCTCCACTTCCTCTTCTACATTTTTCCCACGCCAGATTGGGGGAAAGAGAAGGCTCCCCTTTACTCCCATGATGAGAGAAATAATACAACTTGATTTTCTGTCCCACCCAGAGAACAAAAAAATGAGGTCTCTACTAGAGAAACTGTTATAAGGCAGCATGAAGTGAAGTCCCCCAAAAGGAAATCAGGGTGCTCTTAGACAATGCAAATGATGTTGGACAACCAAAACACAATCAATATCCACAACAGAATTGATTCTCTGAGCAGGCACTATCTTGCATTAAGTTCTAATCACTCACAGTTTAAGGAAGGAGAGCTGACAAGCAGAGATATTTAAAGCTATACCTATATATATACACACGTATACATATATTTTATACACATATACTTATGCATATGTATATATTTCATACATATGTACATGTGTATACATATACATGTATAAATACATATGTATATATGTATAAATGTATACATATATAGATTTTAAATCATATGTATGTAAAATATATGCATGTGTATATATGTATAGCTTTCAAAAGGATAAAAAATAAGGTTTTTTGACCCACCCTAATAGATCAAAGATACAAATAAAATCTCAATGTAACTTTCCTAGGCTGTGAGTCTGTTCCTACAATAAAATTCCTAGAATAATTGAACTCTGATGTCTTCAAATCTCCATTAAAAGTTGGAAAACAGTTTTACCATCTCCCCAAAATTAAAATTAGCTATACCCTCAATCGTTTTGTAGCTTTTATATTTACATTTTTTGTGTGTTTTATGCTACCCAACCTCCCATTTTAAGAATTAGGTATTCTAAATTTTATCTCATAGAAGGAAACTTATGCTTTTATTTGCCATTGCCTAAAAAATAAACAACTTTTTTGTTGTTGCTTTTGACACATTATTCATTGCATTCTTAATTTTTTAATCTTAAAAAGAATCCTTTCGATGGTTTTTCTTCATTGGAAATTCTATTCAAATTTTCCATAACCTGTCATGTTATCTTATTTTACCCTAAATTCATACACAAGTATTACAAAATGCATTTACAAATGACTCAATAGCAAATATTAACATATATACTTGCAGACAACTATATATTCAATATTTACCTTATACATAAATTTTTTCAGACTCTATGTGAAGTGGATGGTTATTAAAAATGTCAAAATCTGGTTCTAAGTTTATAGTTTTATAGCTTTGGGATAATTATTTATTGACAAGAAATATTAGGTCAATAAATAAGCTGAAAACCAATAGGCAGAACTTGATCTCATTAATTTTTTAAAAAAACCCACTAATTGTATAGGTGTATGTATGTATTCATCAGGTTATGATTGATTTTGCTGTGCTAACAAATTAGCCCTGAAATCCTCGTAATTAAACACAGTGAAGGTATGTTTTGCTCATGGCACATGTATAACACAGGGGTGCAGAATGAAAGAGGACTTCTAATACATATAGTCACTCAGGGGTAGAGGCTGGCAGAGGTTCTACCATTTTGCACCTGCACCATTTAGAGCACGGGTCTTCCTCAGTCTTTACAACAAAGGAAGAAAGCTCATGGAGAACTCTTTCTACAACTATGTGCATCAGCCCAGCAATGACACATGGTCACCTCTGTTTATAGCCTGCAAGTCTCAGCTAGTCTCATGGCCTATCTGAGCTACAAGGAAAGTGGGAATGGGAAGAGCACCTTTTACATTTAGTAGTTAGCAGTAAATGTTTCTGACACACTAAATATGGATGTAAAAGGCAAACAAAAATCTCCTGATGGTAAAATCACATTTAATGAGAAGGGGAGGGCTAGAAAAAGGGGAATCAGATTAAGGAATGAATGAAGATGTATATAATATGCTTCCAATTTTTTCATTTTAAAAATTAAAAACAAGTTTCATATTTGCTATTAAAAATATCTTAAAAACTGTTAATTATGAGTTTTTCTGAGGCTACCCACTGAAAATAAAATTGATAAATAAGTGGTTAAAAAGGAATAGGCAAACAGTTTCCATCAATGGCTCAGCATCAAGAATGAGCCTTGTGTTCAGGGATCAGCCAGGGCTCTCTCTGATTTAGTGGCTGTTGTTTGATCAATGGCTGAAATGATAGAGTGGAGAGCTTGCTAATTAAGTTCATGGATAAACGTATGTTAACTATAACTTTGGGAGCTGTGTTTAAGATCCAGCCGGCCTGTCAGAAGTGAGCTATGGCTGAGTGTGGGGTATGGGTGTCGTTGGGAGTAAAGAATGAATCTGTGAGGGCTGCAAGGGTCAGACAAAAAGCACTCCAGGGCCTCTGGTTTCTGTGTAAATGCCAGATAAATGTCTGGAACAAATGGAGTTGTTCCAAGAAACATGGCACTGCTTGGGCATTTCAAGCATTAAGAGAAGCCAGGAGTGGAAGGGTGAAGCATTCAGGGCTTGTTATATTCAAGATCAGGTAAAACATATGATACATATTTACTGAATATGGTCAACTGTGTGAAGCCATGTGCTACAGTGGCAAATAAAACAGACATCATTACTGTCTTCAAGGAGTTAGAGTCTAACCACTTTTTTTTAACATAGAGATGTTCTCTGTCTCAGTACCCAGTGGAACTGTTCTCTTAAAGCCTTATCGTTCACAGTGCAGCCCAGGTACAAACAGCAACAGATTTTCCTGGGAGTGGATTAAAAATGTAGAATCTGAGACCCAGTCTCAGACCCACTGAATGAGGATCTTCTTTTTAAACAAGGTTCCCTGGGTAGCTCATGGGAACAGTCAAATATGAGAAGCGGAGGTCAGAGTTCTATCTGCCTCTCCCACCCACCCTATTAAGGAAAAAGGCTCCTTACTTTTCAGTCTTCTTGCCTTTGATTTTTTTCTAAAATGGATAGCAAGGGAACTAAAAGAGACATGAGAGGTTAAGCAGACTTACATAATGAAGAGATGAGCAGAGTCAGGCAGGGTGAGCCTGTAAGTGAAGTTTAGGAAAGACTGAGACAAGGAGAGAAATGGAGAGCCGCTGTAAGTAAATATGGAAAGAGATGGAGAAAGCATATTTGAAGTACTGTTCTGCAATGTTAGATGGGTCTCCATCAGCCATTCTTTGAGAGACTTCATAAAAGACTTGAATTCCTTCACTATCTTTAGGTGCCATGACTGGTGATGTGAAACTAGGGGAGAGGGGCCACTATGAACCTCCACTTTAGATGAGTTACATATTTGGGAGCTTTCCTTGTCCTTTTTTAGACAGGAGGTTGGGGACAGCAATGAAAGTTTAAGATAACTATGATTGAGGAACAATACAGTTGACATACTATACCATTTCTACAGAGGAAGGACTTTTTTCACAATGGTTTGTTGACTTTCATCCATCTTAGCACTGAATTTTTCAATAACACTCAATTAAAGCTAGATTCCAAAGTAGCTATAATTCATCAGTTATAAGACAGGGTGGGACAAAATAAATCCTTAAAACTGATTTTAGTTCTGTATTTCTAAGGCTCATGTAAATGAAAATAACCTCTAGATTATGGGACTTTAATTAATCAGTGAGAATATTTCAGTCCTGGTTATCAGCTAAGTGAATTGCTTGGGCATCAACAGCCATTATTCTTCCTATGTGTATAACAGGGTATTGATTTTGGGGCTTAAATAAAGGAAGGTGATAGTGGAAAGGAAATTTATCAACCACTTAGTGAAATATAGTAACCCCAGTGTTTGTGACTGTTGTGTATAATCTGTGCACATCAAAAAAATTATAAAACAGAAAAAGCTGTCATGAAAAGTCTTCAAAGGTTATTGGGGACTAACTCATAGTTCTCTTTAGAAAACAACTCTCATAAAATTTCTTTTTAAAATTGTTTTAGATTAAGGAAAAATAGCAAAGGAACTTATCTTGGCTCTTTGCTCGTTTTGGTGATTATTGAATTTGAACTCAAGGTTGGAAATTTTTATGACGACAAAATGAAGGATTTTGTTTTAATTTCAGCATAGATATTGGTGTTGCATTACCAGTATGTGTGACACATGATCCTGCTTGAATTAGATGTGTTACTGTGTATTTAACTATGGAACAATTTTAGAGGCCTTCATGGGATTAGGTGCCCTTTCTGTGCAAGGTATATTTAACTGACTCTTGGAAAGAGGCTTTTAAAAACACACACACATGAATACTAGTGACAAAATAAGTGTTGAACTTTATCAAAATATGGTATGAGTACTCAATTTTTGTAAGAGTTGTTATCATTAACTGTAGTGTGGATATCACTAAAGTATTCCAGTTGAGAGAGAGAGAGATTGCTGATCTGACTGTGTATTTCAAAGATCTTATCAAGTCTATAATATTTCAAGTGTTTCAGACTATACACAAACATTGTGAAGGCAAAAAATTGTTTCGGGATTGCTGCTGTCAAAGCTCACTATGTAAACCTCCAAGACACAGGCACTGTATTTCTTAGCAGCTGTCAGTGTTTTCTAGCCTGAAATGCTAGTGCATGAACTCTAATTACAGTTAAGACACTAATCCTGGATACTGATCTCCAATCCCTTAGCTACCAAATCCATTGCAAAAACTGGCCAAAAGTCAAGGCCAGGGTGTTGTAAGGGAAAATAAAATGCAGAAACGTATAAGATCCTGTCCATCTTCTGCTTAAATGGGTTTTCATGGATCTTGGGATTGAGGTAAAAATCTTTAGGATACATTACCTGATCATGCACAACCTGGTATCTTCCTAGCACATGCTGCACCCACTCTTCCCTCAGCTCTCTATTCTTCAGCGATAGCAGCTTTCTCCCACCACAGGAGCTTTGCCCAGATCACTGCCACTGGCCCACAGCCTTTCCAGCTCTCCTCATCCTTCAAGTAACAGTGTAAATGTCAAGTCCTCTGAAGTTGATCTTCAACACTCAAACTAGATAGTTTGTTCCCTATTTAATGTGATCCAACAGGACTCTAAACTCTTTCCATAATATATACCACGGCTGCAGTTATATTTCTATCTATGCAATTATAAATTTTAATCACCTCCTCTCCTGGGCTTTAAACTTCAAATTCCTAGTACTGTGTCTGTCACAGTCTCAATAAAAATTTGTTAATTGAATGAATAAAAAGAAAAAAAGATGTGAATTATTCTCATAAGCCACCTCAATACTTTGTGCATCTCTAAGGGCCTCTTTTACCAATATTATAATTTTCTGTTTCTTAATCTGTCACCCCCATTTAATTGCTTGAGTTTCCAGCAGAGAATCCTGCTCTACCTTTATGCATAGCTAAGGGCCCAGCACATGTACATTAGCTTGAAGATAAATGGGGGCAAGATATGCAGACAGAGGTGGATGACTAGAAGGAAGGAGACAAAATAGGGATGTGGTAGGAATAAAAAAGAAAAAAATAAGGGATAGAGTCTCTCAGGTCTCAAAAGATGGCCATAATCTAGATAATTATTAGTAATTCTTTAAAACAAGTTAGATGAAATATAAATATGAGAGAAACTGCATAATTAAAACCTTCCTTTGGAAGAAGGAATGGTTTATGCCATCCTTATGGAGTTCGTGCCAAATGGCTGTGACATGCTAACAGCATATTTTAAATAGTACTGATTAAAAATATTTTTAAAAAGATAAACAGAAGGATAAACTCCTGCTGCTAATACTCAAATTATTAGTAATGTTAATTCCAGGCTAATACTTTTGGGGGGGAAGAATAGAGGATTTAAAGGACATTTTATTTTATTTTAAGTATATTATATTGACTATGCTATTACAGTTGTCCCATTATTTTTCTCCCCTTTACTCCCCTCTGCCCTGCACCCCACCCTTTAGTTCATGTACATGGGTCATACACATAAGTTCTTTGGCTTCTCTATTCCTCATGCTATTCTTAACCTCTCCCTGTCTACTTTGTGCCTAACAATTATGCTTCTTATCCCCTGTACCTTTTTTCCCCATTCTCCCCACTCATACTTCTCCATGTGATTCCCTTTCTGATTCTGTTCCTGCTCTAGTTGTTTGCTTAGTTTGTTTTTGTTTTAGGTTCAGTTGTTAACAGTTCTGAGTTTGTTGTCACTTTATGGTTCATAGTTTTGATCTTCTTTTTCTTGGATGAGTCCCTTTAACATTTCATATAATAACAGCTTAGTGATGATGAACTCCTTTAACTTGACCTTATCTGGGAAGCACTTTATCTGCCTTTCCATTCTAAACAATAGCTTTGTGGGTAGAGTAATCTAGGTTGTAGGTCCTTGCTTTTCATGACTTAGTTAGAAATCAATATGTTACTGCTGGTATTAATGATTCTTGGGGAAATTTGTAATGTCACTTGCTTTGAACAATATGAGGACCAACTCTAAGTGGTACAGAGTGAGGCCAATGACAAATGCTCACGTGCAAAATTCATAGTTATTGAAGAGGGCCTATTAGATGGCACCAAATTGTTAGGCTAAATTATTAGCTCATTTTAATTGTAAGTCTGAAAAAATATTGTACTTTGCAAGGTGGTGTTTGATCAGCCTGATTCTTAGCTGAAAGATCCTTACTCAAAACATTCTTACAGTGTCAAAGTTTCAAGTACATCTTGCTGATATATTAGTGTTGATATCGCATATTTTTATAAGATGTGTTCAATGTGTATTTGGCTATATTCAATAAATGGCTCTCATCCTGAAGTCTTCAATTACCTTATATTTTATATTTTCATTTATACCTACTTATCCAAGACAATATATTTGTTCACTCTCAGAGAAGATGGTTACTAATCTACATCAACACCTTGTCTTTTTATTCCTAGGTCATACACTTTTATTGACAATCTTATGCTTTCTGTAGGAAAAAAATGAATGAAATTTATTAGTAAGTGCTTCATTCCCATTCAAGGAAAGATGTTTAAATATCTTCGTTTGACAGAGTCTCCTAAGGTCAAGCCCAGTGAGTTTATAATATAATTAGATAGATTTTGGCCAAATGCAGGCAAGCACTAGCTAAACATCTGCGTGTAATAGCAGATGGTAACAATGAACTGGATTTGGAATGCGTGTAAGTAGCACATCTGAATCCTGGGTCATAAGACTATCTCACACAGAAGCTGGTAACCATAAATCAAGCAAGATTCCTCCCTTTTCCTCACCCCACTCTATATTCAGTCTAACTCCAATCCCATGAATTTTACTCCCAAAATACATTTTGCACTCACCCCTTTCCCACTACCTGAGCTACTACAATAGTCTTCTACCTGGGTTTCTGGTTTAGATCCCTTGTTTAATTCATGCCCCACGTGGGCCCAAGGGATCTTTTAAAAACACAAATTTGATAATATTGCCCTCAATGATTTCCCTTTGACATAGAATAAGATATAGCAAAACTCTTCACACTGACATAAAATGTCTTGCCATCTTCCCAAACTCATCTTGTATTACTCTCTGCTGATTTTCTTAATCTTTATTTTCATCTCAAAACTTAAGGTTTATTGCCCTGGCTTGTGTGGCTCAATTGATTGGAGCATCATGCCATAAACTGAAAGGTTGCAGGTACAATCCTCTTGGTCAAGGTGCATATTAAAAGCAGATGATTGATGTTTCTCTCTCATGGAGATGTTTCTCTTTCTCTTTCCCCCATCCTTCCTCTCTCTCTAAAAGCAATGAAAAAAATGTCTTTGGGTGAGGATTAAAAAAAGTTAAGACTTATTAACACCCTGGTGTCCCCCCTCATCCTGTACCATTCACCTGGGTTAGTAAGTGTGGTGCTTCTCTGGATGAGGCCCAGCTGCTGGTAGTTTTAGAGGATGCTATTTTAAATGAGAGGGGAGCCACAAGAGCATCTTGATGAAGGTATCATCTGTTCTGGTTTACATTTTTAAGGAGTTCACTCTGACTCTGTGTAGAGAACAAAATGTAAGGAAGCCAAAATGACAACAGGTGAGACCCACTCAACAGGCAGTTAAAGTCTTTAACACCCAGGACCAAGCTTAGAACTAATGGGAAAGCAGGACTACTCTGTTGTCAAATGAGCAAATTAACTAAGAAGAATTAGTAAGCAATAGAATAGAAGAACAAGTCAAACCAGGGGTGATGTATAGCCCACAGAAACTCACCCATATCCGTTTTGACCCTTCCAGTCAGAAATCAGGACAACTGACCGTGAACGGCTATTCTGGGTGTTAGCCAGCCCTGTGCTTGTATATTAGTCAGAGTGTGCTTTACAATTAATCTTAATTCTTTTGCCTTTCATAGAAGTAAATCATCTAAACATTTTACTCAGAGGAGGAGAAATGGGTAAATAATCTCTCCGAACACCCGCTTCAAATTTCTTTTGATTTCCAAACCCACACGACCAAGTGGGGACTAAATGGAGGTAAACAAATGCCCTACCTCTGCTTGTGAGATCTTGGGGATGACTCTCGTGCCTGTCATCACTGACAAGACTGTAATACAGACATGAAATCTACGCCTATTCTTGCCTTCATGTCCAACTAACTGTAATCCACAGAACAGAAGCTGCCCAGGTTAAAATATGAGATTGTTGTGGTCTCGTTAACTTGAGTCCTCACATACCTCCTTTTTCTTTACTGGGCCTTGCCTCTTCACCCCTGGCATGGATGCCTCTCCCTAAATTGCTGATTTCCTTCCACAGTCTATCTAAATGGCAAACTTCCTTAATCTATAACCCAGTCAAAGGTGGTATCTGTATGTCCAACATCCAGCACGGGCAGACTCCCTGTTGGCATTAATCTTTTGTCTTTGCCAGGTCTAGACAATAGGGTTTGGAGAGTGTTAATCTAAAGATTCACCAGATACCAAGCTGTAAATCTGCCATAGGGTAGGCAGACTTCTGGCATTTTCTGTTTGCTTCTCTCAGAAGACTCTAGGCTTTGTGTGCTCCTGCACTGCCTTTGCCCTGAAAGATTGAATTACTCACAATGCTGAAATTCAGTTGCTGCAGCCCATCTTGTATCAGCAAAGCTGAGAAGAAGGACAAAACACCATCCATTCACTTCAGAAATTGAGTCACAAAGCTCAAGAGGAGACATTGTAGATATAAGATATTTAGTTGTTTTGAGAAGCTTTATTTCCAGTAAAGTGAGGGAGATATTTCTCATTTCATAGTCATGCCCCTAATGTAACACTGAGATTTATTTTCTACTTGCAGTATCCATAGGTGCTTAAAAAAACATGTTAGGGTAAAATTTCTCAGTTACTATCCAAATTGTAAGGTGTTTACCAGAGAACACTACCAATAAACGGGATATCTGCAATATATTTTCACAAAATCTAATTGTTAGATAGTAAACCTGATTTCCCTATACACAAAATGATAGATTAGGAAATTGTGTCTGCATCATTATATATTGTCTGAAAGTACAAATGGCAAATTATTTTCCTTGCAAAATGATTTCCTATTTTTGTTTTGACTTTTGTTTCCTCTGAGATTAACTGGGCTGTGAATGTGTGTGGCTACAAACTTAAAGATCATTTTCCTCTCTTCCTCTTATTTTGTCACAGAAATCTTGGATATACTAAATAAGTTACATCACTTAACCTTTTCTCCTTGGGCTAGCTTAAGAAAACCTCTATTTGAGATGCTGGTCCTAGCTGAAAGGTTAGCATACCTTCTAGTATGAAAGCTTTGTAAGTAGTAGGCAATTCTTGCTGCAGGGTGGAGGGGTGGATGAGAATAAGGGGAGGTGGGTAAATGGAACAACTATAATAGCATAATCAATAAAATATAGTTAAAAAATAAAAATAGTAGGATATTCTCTGTATTCCTTATTGCATGTTTCCAGGTAAAGTTGGGTTTCTTTATACTCTTGGTATCATCCATATGTGAATGTTTAAAAGGGATACTCTAATGGGTGCAGAAAGAAATGTGTTATTGCATGTGTCGAGAACGGACTGGTAGCTGCTTTTTAGAACTCTGTTTTTGGAAGTATTCTGAGGTGATATCTGTCTTTAATAAAAGAGTGCCAAGACCTGCACAGTGGCTTCCACAGGAATGGGAACTTCTGCAATGGCACCATCTTCCCACTTTTTTCCTATGTAACAGCGTTTTTGTTTTTACAAGTTTGATATACAACATTAATGATCATTCTCATTAAACAGAGCTTTGTGATGTTAGTGATTTGCAAAAGTGGTGCCAAGTTACATGATTTATAAGGCTTGACAAAGAAAGGAGCCATACTGAATAAAATAGAAATGCTCAATCAATGAACATTTGCATTCAATCAATGCATACATTTAAGATGTGAATCATGTATCTACTGCTAAGACCAGAACAACTTATACACTGATTTTGAAAGTCATTACCAGGTGCCAGTAAAAGTGAAGGGGACATTTCAGTGCCCCAGTATTTCCCCCACCATTTCTGAGAAAAGGTGCCACAGCACAAGAATGGTCAGTGATAGAGCCTCTGCAGCACCGAGCCATGAAAGCACCACAGTTTACTGAGGTTTAGTTATGCTTCCAGTACCATCTAATTTCAGAATAAGGGAGTGGGTTGGTGATCCCTAAAAATCCCCAAGTCCCTGGCATTTGGAAGTTCCCCCTGTCAAAGTTAAAGTCACAAGCACTTTCTTACACAACTGTCCTCTTGCGTGTTTTCTATTGATAGACTTCAGCTTGAACTGCTCACTTTACCCCATCACGTGATAAACCCTTGATTTTTATTTCACTTTTCCCCATTTACCTCCAAATTAGAGAACAGACACTCACTTCAACTTCAACTTACCTGCAATATGGCTCAGTCTTTGTCATTCAGTTTCAAGGTTAATTTTCTAAGTTATACTACAATAAGCCTAAGGGAGAATTTTCATAATGAATTATGCTTCACAGATAATGTATTTGCCTTTTAACACCATTTTGGGGCTTTACAAAACATGAAAAATAGACTTTCTCCCACATATATGCACCTACAGAATTTGTGGTTCATGACATGAAAGCTAAAATGGTTAACCCTACTTTATTATGTCAGCCCTAGAAATGCATTCTTTTTCTCTGCTCATGAAAGCAACACTCAAGAAAATCTTGTAACCTCAGGACTAAAGTCCTTTAAGAAGTGAGCTCCAAACCTATGTCCAGAAGAGGCCAGCATTTCCTTGTAACCATACAGAAAAGATTTGGGTTGCAGTTTTTACTACAGTGCACTTCTTTAAATAAAACTAGCCCAGCATTGCACATTAAATGCAGATTTCAGATCTTTTAAAAAGTGGTAACCAAGAAGCACAGCTTAAGAAACAAACCTCTTTTAAAAAATAACCTGGGAAGAAGAAAAATTGTCACATGAGGTAAGTACACATTTGTAGTCAATGCAGTAAATCATTAAGCAGATATGTGAACCATCCAGAAATATACAAAGATATTCTCTAAATTCTTCTTCTAATGTAACAGTTCTCCACTGACTCATTACTAAATTATTTGCTGGTTAATGAATTATCTTTTCTTTAAGTACTTTTTTAGTTGGAAAGAGCTGGCACTGATGAAATGCTTTCTGAAAGGAGAAAGCTTGTACTCACACAATCCTAAATCAACTGGTTGTAAACTAAAAAAGTTCTGTTGAACCATAAGAAAGTTTTCTTTTTGTGTAAAACAGTGGTAATCAGTCATTTATCTTATAACACCCTGTTACTATTCTGAAATAAGATTCATAGGTAATATAACACATCAGCATATCATTTAAATAAATACGCATGCCCTAACAGGTGAAAGTCACTTTTCACAACATATTGCACATTTCAACATATTAAGCATTTGCATGTTTAATCACTAAACTAAAATTTATATTAAAGGAGTCAGTAGATTTTCATATGTGCTTAGGAGCACAAAAGATACTGATACTCTTAAGCCTTAGAACAACCAAAAATGTACTCATGTATTTCCCACATAACCCCTGGAGGGATGTGTTTTTATTGGGAACCATTGTTCCTACAACACTAACTGGTTGGTTTGGTAGCTTTTTTTTTTTTCATAGTATTGATTTGTGGTTTGGTTCATGACTGGATGAGCTACTACTGTCATAGCCATTGATGAGAACTTAGTACCACAAAGCTTAAGTTTTTTCACCTCTCTTTCTAAGTATAATTCTCTAAAATTACTATTCTAATGAACAGAGCGTAGAAACTTGCCCAATTCTATGGCCTGCCACATGATTGTACCTATAGAAAAAAATAACAAAAACTTAGTCCACTCCACAGACAACCAATGGTTTGTCACTTAGGCAGAAGTTATAAGGTGTTCTCTATTTTCCTTCAGCTAAGTCTCTAAAACTAAAAAAAAAAAAAATCTTGTTATATCTGAGTCTGGATAGTGGCATGCTAGTATGCAAAAATGGACGGTGTCCTTCTTGTGTTTCCTCACTGGATTCCATATCTTACTAGGCAGTAAAGTACTTAAACTTCTCTGTATCTCATCTGTGAAGTAGGGACTGGAGCTGTACAAATGCTCTGAAAGGGAATGAGTAAGTTCTATTCTGAAAGGGAATGAGTAAGTTCTCTCTATTAGGTTTTACTAGACAATACTACCAAGATAGAGAAGAATAAATTATTCCCTCAGGGTTGTTCTTCTTAAGTTACCCTGGAATAAAAATAAGTTTGAATTTGTCTTCGGGTGAACTGCAGGGATAAAACAAAAATAAATCAAAGCACTTCGACATGTCAACAGCATGCTTCCTTCTTAGCGTAGTCCTGTGATAAGATCTCATACTTGCCCAAATTTCCCTCCCTTGCTCTCTATACACACACACACACACATGCACATACATATACGCATATCCTCTCTGTCACATTATCCTATACATATGATCCAGCCACTCAAGATACAAAAATACTTTGCCCTTTCAATTCAATCACTAATTTACTAGAAGATACCCTCCACTCCCTTGGATAATTTGCCTCCTGAAGAGAAAAGATAATTTCCTCAAGCAGGCAATGACTAAAAATAACATAACACAGGTACTATACTATCAATATTGAAAGAGCACAACAGGTACAAACATATTCAATGTCAGGGCCCATGTTGTGTAAAGCCGATTTCAGAAGCATTGCTCAGCATGTGTATTAGAATAATCTTCCGCTCTGGTTTTCAGACCCCACCATCCTCAATACAGGAGCGTCACTCAGGTGGGCGCTCCTTGTGGTCACAACATGCTGCCACATAGTTCCAGGTTTCATGTGCAGATGAAGCTACATCTAACAGAAGAGACAATGCCTCTTCCTGAACGTAAGAGTGAAACAGAAACTTGTAGAAAAGTTCCTTCTGAGGAGTTCCCCTAGCCGACCTCTCATTGGAGGGAGCCATAACTGAAAGAATTTATTGGCAAAAGAAATTCTTGATTGGCTCAGACATATTAGGATCCACTCTTCAGGTGGAGAGAAGGTTCTCTTTCCTGAAGGAAAACTGGAAGGGGGGGGAAAGGGAATTCTATTGAAAAGGAAAAAGAGGTTTCTCTCCCACCCACTGTTTTTTGCAGTACATGGGAAAGAAGTCAGAAAATACTGTCACAGAAGAGTTCTAGCAACTGTCAAATAATTTCCATTTTCTAAGTTTCCTTGTTCAAAAGATTCCTTAAGCAATTCCACATGCCACACCCTCCAAACAGTGGCATTTCTTCTCATCTACACTTCATTCTATCACAGCTTCATTGCTTGTACAGCATTTTCTCTCTACCTTATTCTTCACTGAGACTGCCAAGCCAGGTCAGTCAGGATATTTATAAGAGCTCACTCAGTTGCACATTATTATTCTTTATTACTAATATAAATAAGTTTGAAAGTTGTCTTTCACAGAGTGTTTACTGGATGTCAGGCATTGTGCTAAATGCTCCCCATGTGTGGACTACCTAACCATCACAGTACATCAGAGGAAAGTACTGTCTTATTGTTCTTTTTTGATAAAGAAACTGAGTTTCAGAGAGGTTAAGGAACTTGCTCAAGTTCACACAGTTAAAAGTGACAGAGGAGGTCCTTAACACCTGTGCTTATCTGATTCTATAACCTATGTCTAATATTTTTTTCAGATTAGAAGCTATAGTGAATGAGTAAATATTATTGATTGACTTCCATATTCATAATTACTCATAGCTCCTGTCTTCCTAATAGCTCAGGGAGTATAAACAATATGATATCCTGTCCTCATCTGAAAGAACTGGGAGTGGGCTGGAATCATTACCAAAATGGCTAAAGAACAGAAAATGGGTGAATCAGAGGAAGAGCTGAGAACTGAAATGAGTTTTCTGACTTTGAGGCCAGTATTCTCTCTATAGAACATCAAGTTTCTCATTCAAGAAAGAAATCATTCTTCTGTAAAGTTTGGGTTCTTAGCATCATGGTCCAAGTGACACTATGGTGCTGAAGGAAGAAGAAAATCAAGTCAGGAGACATGAACCATTCATACCCACTACTTGAAATGTGGCCTCTAGCCAACAACAAAAGTCTGTATTTCAGAGCTTTGAGGAAAGACTATCCTTGATGGTAGATGAAGGGCAATTTCTCCATGGGAAAGGGGTACCCATAAATTATTGCTTTCTCTTTCCAAGTATGTGTTGGACTCCTGCAAAGTTTAATCAGATTCAACATGGGATAAAGCCACTGTGTTTGTCTAAAATTTGTGATTTGCAAATAGAGATTGGCAGGATGAACCATAAGTTCTGTTATCAAACATTGCTTAAATACACTTACTTCCAGTCATTATTTCAGATTCAGAGCAGCCTGCCTCTGGGAGAGAGAAACACTTCAAGAACTGATATGAGTGTAGGGGTACAGGTTTAATGAGATGATGTTGCTTTGGAATTCTCTTTGAGATATTTGTATGTTAGAGTACTTTTGTTGCTATAGAGGGCTCTGTGACTCTTCAGACCAAATTGTAATCTCTAATATATATTCCAAAGCATCCTAAGCTTTTCCTTTGTGGTATTATGTGCTCTTAAAATTACATACTTAATTAGTTAGAAGTGTTTATTGAATATCTGCTTTCCTCTTGGGATAAAGATCTTAGAAGCTGAGGATTGTGTCAGTCTTATTCTCTGCTGTATCCTCAGAGCCTAAAAAAGTATGTGACACATTATGGGTACTTCATAAATACCTGTTGCCTACAGATGAATGCCTAATTTGTGAAAGCTGCATTATGAAGGGTTAGGTGGTGCTCTAAGAAAGACATATGAGCATTAATCCATATTCAGGAAAAGATTATGCAATAATATTTTGCATTGATTGAATTAAACAGACGTTGAATGAGTACCTGCTTTTTGCAAATGAATAGAAGTATTGCTCCTCAAGGAACTCACATTGTAAAAGGAGTAGAAGTACTAATCATTTTGCAGTATCTATTTTCCACTTTTCTCATTAATAATGAACTTTCATTTACCCACTGAAGTGTCAGTAGGAAATGTACTTATTACCTTTGCTAGAGACTACTTTTTCTAGCCTCCCTTTAATCAGATATGGACATATGACCAAATCTAGCCAATGGGATGTCAGCAGCAATGATACATGTAACTCTGAAAGATGACTATAACTAGAGCTACTTCCCTGGACCCAGAGATAGAAGTTACATATTTAGGATGGTACAGGCACTTGGGACTGTTCATTATTTGTTCTCTGAGAGAAAAATAAAACTTGTATTTTGTTTTAGCTACCATATTTTGGAGTATCTCTCTGTTACTGCAACTTAACTTACATCCAAATAATAGGGACAAAAAAAACACAATATATTATGCTAAGTGCAACAACAATAGAAGTATAGCAGTAGAGCCTGATCTTACCAAGATATTATTAGTGTCTAAAAATAAATGTTTTGCACCATCTACATTAGTTCTAAATGACCCAGAATATATAGTAATGGTCAATGTTTCTCATGGCCTTTACATTATTCTTCAATTCCTCCAGAATATTGAGGAAGTCTCAACTACTTCCTGAATGAAGTGTCAGACAATGGTGTCTGTATTGGTAAAATGCCGGAAATCATTCACTCATTTTCTTCTCCATGTTTTGCCTTCATGCCTGCCTCAATTTCATCCATTGACTATTGTATGCACTTGAGCTTATGTGAGTCAGGAGGGCATATGAAGTTCTTCCATGGAGGTAGCCCAGAGAATTTAGTGTTTAATTCTGTGTCTGATGAGTGGGGCATGGAATGCATTATAGAATAAATTAATAATATTCCACATGAAAGGAAAAGTGAGTTTGTTCATATCTCTGTAACAAGACACGACATTCAAGATGTTTAACTTACTAAATTTGCTGAAGATCCTTCCTGTCTGATACCATCTTGGGTGATTTTATATAGCCCATCACTCATGTGCTCCTCTCCAGAAGTTGTAGTGCATCTCAGTAAGCATGGCCATCGGTGCACCTGTGCTTACTGGGTGCATGTGTTTATGACATGTAATATGCTATGATACTAGCTTTGTAAAAAGTATTGGTCACAGACTTCTGGCCAAGATGGAGGTGTAGGTAAATCTGGTTCACCTCCTCACACAACCATAGCAAAAATTACAATGGAACTACAAGTCAATTATTACCCAGAATCATCAGAAAATTGAACTGTATGGAACTCTGACAGCAAAGGAATTAAAATCACATTCATCTAGCCAAGTAGAAGGAGTGGAGAAGGGAGTGAAATAGGCAGTTGAAAACTATTGGCAACCATCCTGCCTGGTTTCAGAAGCTATAACCCTGCCACGGCTAAGGTTGAGTGGGAGACCTTGGGACCATAAGCCACTGAGGAGACAAAGCACATCTCCCTAGCAGGGGCACCACCTCTGTCCCATTTACTTCACCTTGCTTGGCCTTGAGCCTGACCAGTTAGCCAATGATGGGTAAGATTCCTCAAAGGAGAGGTGACCTAAGACAGGCACGGTCATGATGGGATCCTCAAGGAAGGACTTGGTGGGCTATAGAAAAAGTGGGTGATGGGCCCTCACCCCTCAGCTTTGACAAAACCTGAATCCTCATTCTGTCTGCAAGAAGTGTAATCTCTTGGCTGCCTTATTTCCCCTGCTTGACCCAAGCCTGAAACAATGTCAGAGGTGGGTGCGGCCCTGTGATGGACAGGATAGGTTCCCTGGGGCAATCAAGCCTAAGAAAGAATGCATAAAATCCTGTGAAACTTGCTTTGCTAATACCCTCAATTCAAATGATAAGGGTCCAAGCAGAAAATGAGTTCATTTCCCCAAAGTTTAATGGCCCTTTAGCTATCTGACTCTGACTCAAAATAATCCCTCATAGCTCTTTGAATGTTATCTATTGTTTGATCCATACTGCCTGACAATGATTGATAAGCTTTAGGTATACACCCTGTATTCCTATTCAAACAAACCCAATAAAAGCCCATTGAGGAAAAGGCTCCTGGCCCTTCTCCTTTGAGAAATTGGCCATTTTTTCTCCCCAAGCAGATCATGTCTTGGTAGATTCATTCTCATCTGTGGTGGCTGGGTGGGGGAGGGGTGGGGGGGTGGGGAAGAGGTCCCTCACAGAAAACCCAGGTGTGGTAGATAAATATCAGGAAGGATTACCTTGGGAATGAGGGATCCCAGCCCCACACTACACTCTCCAGCCCAGGATTCCTGTATCAGCAAGATAAGTTTCCACAATTTCTTGCTATAAAAAACAGTGAGGGTTGGGGTGGCAGAAGATACTGCAAGATTCTCAGGTGTCTCCTCTTAAAAGGCCCACAATGAACTTCGGACTTACACAGACTCATTCACTCTGGAATCCAGCACCAGGACTACAGCTGAATGGGCACCAGTGGCATATGAGGGGAAACAAGTCTGGCATCAGGGAACGTGCCAAGGGACAGATTCTTCCTGGGAAAAATTCCAGAGGCCAGTCAGCAGCATTATGCCCTCTCTGAGGCCTCCCCTACACAAAGCCACAAAGTGACAACACCATATCAGAGACCCCAATGACCTGGTTTACATGTGTTGCCCCTCCCTGGTGATTACTTAAGATTCTGTCCCATCCAACTAACAGGTGTGCTTTTCTACAATAGGCCTCACTACTTAGACTGTGATTCAAAGCAGGTCACCTAATACATAAAAACAAACACAGGGAGGCTGCCAAAATGAGAAGACAAAGAAATATGGCCCAAATGGAAGAACAGATCAAAAATCCAGAAAAAGAACTAAACAAAATGGAGATAAGCAATCTATCAGATGCAGAGTTCAAAACACTGGTTATTAGGATGATCAAGGAACTCACTGGGTACTTCAACAGCATAAATATGATCTAGGCAGAAATGAAGTTTACACTAAGTGAAATAAAGAAAAATTTACAGAGAATCAACAGTGGCATGGATGAAGTCAAGAATCAAATCAATGGTGTGTAACATCGGAAAGAACAAACATTCAATCAGAATATCAGGAAGAAAAAGGAGTTCAAAAAGAAAACAAGGATAGACTAAGGAGCCCTGAGACAAGTTCAAACATACCAACATTTGAATCATAGAGGGCCAGAAGGAGAAGAGAAAGAGCGAGAAGCTAAAAACTTATTTGAAAAAGTAATGAAAGAAAACTTCCCTTATTTGGTGAAGGAAACAGACATACAAATCCAGGAAGCACAAAGAGTCCCAAACAAGATAGATGCAAAGAGGACCACACCAAGACACATCATACTGAAAATGCCAAAGGTAAAAGATAATCTTAAGTGCAGCAAGAAAAAAACAGTTAGTTACCTACAAAGGAGTTCCCATAAGACTATCAGCTGACTTCTCAAAAGCTATTTTATAGGCTAGAAGGGACTGGCAATGATTATTGAAAGTAATGAAAAGCAAGGACCTACAACCTAGATTACTCTATCCACAAAGCTATCCTGTAGATATCCTGTAGACAGGCAGATAAAGTGCTTCCCAGACAAGGAAAAACTAAAGGAGTTCATCATCACCAAGCCATTATTATATGAAATGTTAAAGGGACTTAAGAAAAAGATCAAAACTATGAGGATTAAAATGGCAATAAATTCACAGCTATCAACAAATGAATCTAAAAACCAAACTAATTAAACAAGCAGAACAAAAACAGAATCATAGATATGGAAATCATTTAGAGGGTTATCAGCTGTGAGGAAAAATGAGGAGAATGGGTTAAAAGGTGCAGGGATTAAGAAGTACAAATTGGTAGGTACAGAATAGTCAGCGGGATGTTAAGAACAGTATGGGAAATTGAGTAGCCAAAGAAATGAAATGCAAGACCCATGGACATGAACTAAGGAGAGGGGATTGCCAGAGAGAATGGGGAGGTACTAGTAGGGGGACAAAGGGGAAAAAAATAGAGCAACTGTAATAGCACAAACAATAAAATATATTTTTAAAAAGAATTGGAGAGAAATTATTTCACATCATCTATAATAAGCTTCATATAAGGAAATAAATGTCACCTAAATGGTAGATGTATATGTTTTAATTTTTTACTTTAGCATATCCACTTGGTTTATAATGAAGTCTTATTGCCAGTGAATTCACATGCTGGTCCAATTCTTCATTTCATCTCAGAACAGAATCCCAGAGTCTATATCTTGTTACACTTTTCTCCTGAGAGCTCATGAGATTGTGGTCAGGATAATAGGAACTAGCTACCTCACAACCCAATTACTGTCTGTGGTAGTTTGTCTGCAAAAATAGCCTCCTACAATTACACCCATCCCTGACACACATGCCATTCCTCCTACGAAGGGTGGAACCTGGTCCCCTTTCCTTGAACCTGGGCTGGCCTCAAAGCTCTCTTTCACCATGAAAATGCAGCTAGAATAATGCTATGTGACTTCTGGGCCTACACTTCTGAGATGCTTGGCAGGCTCTGTTTTGGTCCTCTTGGATTTCGACCACCATATAAGAAAGTTGGAGCCACACTGTTGAAAGATCAGAGATCATGGAGAGACAGAAAGAAAGGCAATTCAGTCCCCTTTTGTTCCATCCTCCCTAGTTGAAGTTCAGGCATGTGAATAAGACCATCTTGGTTCCTCCAGCTAAAGTCAAGCCCCATCAGCCAGTACCTCATGGAGCATAGATGTGCCATCCAAGACAAGCGCTGGCATAATTGTGAGAAACTAAGTAGTTGTGATTATTTTAAGCCACTAAGTGGTAGGGTGGTTTTTTATAAAACCATATAAAACTAAAATGGGCAAGGAGAATGAAGCAGAAAGTTCACCACAGCTAGTCAAGTTGCAAAGCTAGGATTTGAACCCAGGCAATCCAGCCTTAGAATTAAGGTTTTTTAACCACAATTTGAGGTTGACTGCCTAGATGTAAACAAAAAGCAAAGCAGATGAAAAGGTAGATCAAAACCTCAGTCTAAGAGGCAGGTACAATTAAAGGAAGGGAAATAACACAAACAAAGCGAAGGAAGGTCAGACCAGACATCTGAGGTAATGGAGTCAAGAAAGGAAACAGCATGAATTTTAACATCTTTTTTTCACTCTTAATCCTGTCTGAGGCAGGACACATTCACCTTGATCTTCATACACATATACTGTCCCTTAGGAATTCCATGGGAAGGACAGTGCTTAAGAGCTTGACCTCTCAGTGAGGTATTTTTAGTCTCAACCCCCTTCATCTTAGCTGTGTGGTCTTGTCACATCACTTAACATTTCTGAGCCTTAGGCTATCCATCTGTAATGTGGTCCAACTCAATTTATTGTAAGGATTAATTCAAATAATATACTCTTGGTTAAATCTCAGCAAATGGGAGTTATTATTTTGATGGAAACCTATTCCACACTGTGGCCCAGAGACCTTCCCCTTCATATTTTTGGCACTGTACTATGTTTGGTTTGGTTTCAAATCTTCCACATTCTATCTCCAAATTCATGAGCAATGTTAGCCACCAGATGCCTGTTCTCCCACGTGGCTGTAGGTTGATTAGTCTTTACATGCACACTGCTAAACTGCCATACCTCTCTGGCCTACAGGTTCAGAAAACTCTAGTTTAAGCCCCCAGTTGATTGCCAAATCTGTAATCCCCCTTTCCAACTCAGGAGTCTCATTTTGCATCTGTTGCCATGTTAAACAGTAAATAAATTACTCCCTTGATCAAGGAAAAATTTCTTTCAAAGGGCCCCTCCCTTTTCTTTCTTCTCTTATCATCAATCTTTGTTGCTAGTCAGATCATTTTTTCATACTGACATTTAAGCTTTCTGCTCCCTTGAGCTTCCAATACAGTCTGCTCTCTCTTAGTGTATAATACCCCAGTCTCCCTTCTCTTTTCTCGTTATCTCAAATTCCCCAACCACTAGAGTGATACTGACAAGCCAGCCACTCACTTGGCTGTCAGACCTCTTCCAGGCACTCATTAATTCAGCTGGTAATTAAGAAGCAACATACCTTACTACCAAATGAAATTCCTTTCCTCCACTTTTCACTTTCCAGGCAAGGTGCCTGCAACTTTGAATAGCCATGATGGATTGATTTTTACTTTAATTTATTCCAACATGCATAAAGAAAGCATGAAGATCCTAATTCTCTTGATTAATGTACCAATCCACCCCGGAGAGCCTTCATTTTTTGCTTCTAATCATTTTCAGAAATATTTGCCTGTGACAGGTAATACTGGTAGTTTCCACATTACCTGGGATGATATTCCTTCCCTGAGTTTCCTCAGACTCAACATGGAGCTTCATCCTCTGAGCTGGGGCGGCTTGAAAACAATCCCTCACTTTAAGTTCCATCATGAGTTTTGCATCCTCACTTTCTTCTTGAGATATCACAGGACACTTTACTTTCAGCACATTCTCCAAGAACCTGGCCCAATCACATAATGATACCTCACATTTCCAGAAGGGAGAAACAAGCCACTACAGCACAATGCATCAGTGGCTTCTACCAAAAATACTGCTAGTACTTAAGAAGGGTTTCCATAGAGATGGGAAAGATATTTTACTCTGAAAAGGAAAAGAGAATGAGTCCAATGACATTTGCTCATTTTCTAAAAACTCAAAAGACAACTGATGAAAAGATAAGTCAACAGTCTCCTCACAAACCCATTTTCCTAAAAAAGTTGGGAGAGGTGAAGGCCCAGATAGAGCCAACCCTTCTTTTAGGGAATAACAGGGATAGTTGATGAAAGTGTCAGAAAAATAATGAGGATATTTTTGTTTCAAAGCCATCTTTCCATATTTTTATTACAAATTGTACAAAATTATAGAATAGGTCTGGAGGAGTGGAGGAAAGGGCTTTCTTTGTTCACTGCATATAAATGAATAGATCACAAAAGTGTGACCTGGTTCTTCTTTCTTCGGGATCTGCTGCACTAAAGTGGGAGGAGCCAGGCAGAAAGAGAACCAGATGGAGACCAGGAAGAGGGTGACAGCGCTGCTGCAGCGTCTATCTGGTTAGAGACAACTTTGTTATCAGTAACTTAACATTTGAGACATTCCCCTGGAAATGAGGCTCAAAGGGTAAGTAAAGACCAGATAATGGAGAAAATTTTAGGCCAGATTGGAGCAGCCTTCTTATTCACACCTCAGGTGGCTTGGGGCACAGTGCTTAATGAGAAGCTACTAATTGCTTATTTAAAATCCTTTCTAGCCTGCTCTCTAAAAACCACTTGTTTTTTGTTTTTTTTACTATGCACAAGGCAGCCTGGAATAAAATCTGCATTCCCTTGCTCCCTTTACAACAACTTATATAACTTTGTTAACTAAGGGGCTTATGAGATAAAACCAGAAATAGTACGTGCAACCTTTAGGAAATTTTTTTAAAGAGCACAAGAATGCCCTTTGCCACTCCTTTCTCTTTACTGTGAGTTAGAATACAGGTGCAATGACTAAAGGTGAACAGCCATATTGAACCAAGAGATGTACATGAGAAAGGAATTTACATGTACAGAAAAATGGGAGAGAAATCTTGTTTTCTAATGCCATACGCCATTACTCCAGCACTGAATGGATTTCCACTAGCTTTTTAAACATGAGAAAGAAATTCACTTCAACCTTCTTTAATAACTGCTAAATGGGGATTTATTTTTTGCTATTTTCATTGAAGTTTAATTTAAACCAGTGCTAAATATTAAACTAATGCATTAAACTCCTCTAAAATGTTAGTGCACATTTTAGGAAACTAGCATAATCAAACTGGAAGATAAATTTTCCCTCAAGAATTCTAAGCAAGGAACATTTTTTCTTAAACTATGTTTTCTACTTTCAAAGGTTTGCTGCTTGACTAGTTAAGGCACGTCCATTTTAAAAAGAATTCTATTTTAAAAGACATTCTTCAAATCACTGGATGCTACTAAGCAAGTCAGTTTCTTAACAAACCAACTTAGGGAGGGTGGAAACAGACATCTTCTAGCAATCTGACTAGATCTACTCAGACCATAAGAGCTAATGACTAGAGTGGTGGACACCTTTTGTTTCTGTCTTTTCAATACCTGAAAAATTACATAAAAATTAGGATTCTGATTCTTTTTACAATTTGGGACATAGCTAATTTGGAGACAAGAATGGATGTAGTCCCAAACTCTTCTTACCTGCCCTCAGATGCCCTGTGTTTACCTACCTGGTAAATGACACCCAGGAAGAAAGATAGTACAAGGTTTGAGTCACTGACCCCAGGAATTTTGCCAGGAGATGGAGGCATGGAAGACATATGACACCACTTACTGAAGTGACACTGAGTAAGAGATGCCTAGGAGAATTGCCACCAAACATCTGCATGGGGCATTTGAGCTTCCCACCTCTAGACATGGGGGAGATAGCAGAATGCACAAAACAAACACATTATTGCTTAACTTCAGAAAAGGTGCCAATGTTCAGCTATTGATCTGGTCATGAGCAAGGGTCGAACTTCTCTTCCATGTTTCCCAGGAAATAGCTAAGTCTGAGAAAGGTGGAAATGGCCATGGGTTTAACAAAGAAATAAACTGTTTAAAAACCCTCACAGGTCTTTGGAGTGATTCTACATCAATCAATAAAAGTAAGAGCAGAAGAGGGTTTAGTGAACATACATCTAACTCTGCAACGACAATACAGCAAATGATTGGGACACAGAGAGAGGAGGCCAGTTCCCTGTGACTACACAGCTGGGGACTTCTCAGCTAGTTCAGTGGTGGGGCATTCGCTCAGCCTTCTCTCTGTGGCATCATGCTAGGTGGAGGTGCCCCACCTCTGCTGCTTACTTCTGCTCCTTCTGTTCCACTGCACAAATTACATTGTGCAATACCACAGTGTCGTCAGGAGTCCTGAAAACCAATGTGAGTGCAGTGATGCTGGCTTCTGTCACCACTTTTCCCTGCTTCCTCCTGAACTTGTGGGAAGGGCTACGTGCTGACACTTGCAAGGGAATGAGAGAAGTAGGAGAAATAGCCATAACCATTAACTGGAATGCTCCTCTGTGAAGGGAAGGCCTTTGAGCTTCCCACAGCCTCCATACTCCCTTCCTTTAGCAAGGCCTACCAGAAAAAGAAGAGAAAAATGGGAATGCAGACTATTGACCTTTCTGTTCCCATTTTTCAGAATGGAAAACCAAGGAATGGTGGGACTAAAGCCCTATCAGGGTTCAAACTCAGGTCTCCTGATTCCCATTTTAATGCTCTTCCCTTATGACACTCTGCTTCCAGTAAACATCAGTATAAAAAAGACTAAATAGTGATGGGAAAAAAAAGTAAAGGGGAGAAATCTAAGAATGCAAAAAATTACCCAATCCTATCAAAATAAAATGGGTTCCTACTATGAAGGAACCCATTGAAGTGTGTTCCACAGAAAAGATATATCAAAATCTTGAATGCCAGTAACTCAGAATGTGACTTTATTTGGAAAAAGGTCATTGCAGATGTAATTAGTTAAGACAAAAATCACACTGGAGTACAGTTGTCCCCTAATCCAATGTGACTATTGTCCTCATAAGAAGAAACCACATGAACACAGAAAGAGAAAGAGAGAACACCATGTAATGATGAGGACTGAATAATGCATCTTCAAAGCAAGGCTGTCAGAGATTGCCAGCAAACAATTAGAAGCTAGGAAGAGACAAGGAGGTGTTCTCACTCCCATTTCAGAGGGAGCATGGCCCTGTGGGCACTAGCCTCCAGAACCGTGAGACAGTAAATACCTGGTGTTCTAAGCCACCCAACTTGTATAGTTTATTATAGCAGCCCTAGATAATTAATACAGTTTCAATTTAGATAATTCATAAACAAGAGGAAAATATAAACAGTTTAATGTCTGGTCGAGAGACAAAAGCACCCAAGCAGATTCACTTGGTCTCCAGCCACAACTCTAATTCCCCCATGTGACTTTAGGCACATTACTTCTTTTCTCTTTCTCTCCATTTTAACAACAATAAAGTAGAGATGGTAATAGTAGCTCCCATATACTTTGAGGTAAAGATTACATGAAGTAGTACTTGTCAAAACACATACACAGACAATACTCAGCACCTAACAGGGACTCAAAAAGTTACTATCACCATTACTAATTTTAAGGCAGATTTAAACAAAAGGGAATAATTTAAGAACTTAATAGAAATCTCAATAATCATTCTACAGTTCATAAATATTATAATTTGCCAATGAATAGCTACTAGTCATATGTGACTACTAAAATTGAAAAAATGAACTGAAAACTTTAGTTATAAGGCACACTGGCCACATTTCAAATGCTTAACAGCCTCTGATGGCTAATGGCTAGCATACTGGACAGTGCAGAATAGAACCTTTCTAGCATTGCTGAAAATTCTATCAGAAAACAATGTCACCACCCTTGCTAGTTAGAGGCCTAAGGTAGAGTCTTTGCAGAGATAAAGGCTGAGATGTCAAGGGTGTGTTATATTCTTTTCCAGCTTATAAAGGATTTCCAATATTGCATCAGTAATTAGATGTTTATCAGTAAACATAGAAGTTGATTTTTATCACAACTTCTAATGGAATGCATAACTACCAAGAATTTTTCACCTGTAGTTGGAGACATTAGAAGTCATGAACTGGAGTTTGCATTAATCATTTATGAATACTTTCCTTAGCAGTATCCATAAAAATGTAAAGGACTTTGAATTGTAGAAGTAAGAATTGGTACAAACACATGTAAACTGAGCCCCAAATTCACTCCAGATTAAGAGAGACCATTCTGGTGTAACATGTTGACCACACAAACACATTTTTAAAGTTCAGCACCTGGGATGGATTAAAAACCACATGGGCAAATGTAGCCAAAGCAGAAAAAAAATACAATAAAAATGATAGAACAGAAATCAAAGTGACAATATAGTTTATAAACCTCTGGTTAGATGTCACCTAAAAGGTTTTGTTCACTGTAATTGTTCTATCAAGAAGAAATTATGCAATGAACAACTCAAGAGACAGCCCATGAGGTTTTTAATCTTGGTACAATTTTGGAAGGGGAAAGAGTCCAATAAGAAAATCCTTGATGAGTCAATCAAAAGGCGGGAAATCACAGTTCAAGAACAAGCAAATCAAAATAGAGAAATAAAGTTTGGTTTCCCACTAAGCATAAATAACATTGAAAGAGATTACTAAACTCTTAAATGAAAACCTAAAACTCTAAAGAAATCATTTAATTCCAAGGAGAAGTGGGCAATAGGATCATGATGCTGGTGGCAAAGGTATGGATAAAATGAAGTTCAGGTCTCCCTGAGCCTTTCATAGCAAGAAAATGGCCTAACCAACAAAAATAAGGCAGAGACATGTGTTAGAAATAAATGCAAAGGAGTCACCATGAAAGCCCAGTGGCCTTCCTGTCCAGTCATGCCTTATCTCACATACAAAGCTCACTATCAAAAGGGTTCCTAGAATAAAGCATGAGTGTCTACCAGTCACTGCGTCAAGACCCCCCTGACTAAGGTAATGATCATATCCCTTCAGTCATTCACATTGGCTCTTATGGACTTTCTGGACTATCTTCTTTCTGTCTCATCAATGTCAGTTTGGAAGACGAAAGAGTCTGGGGAGCAGTGCCCAGTATAATTTTCTTCCAGAAACTACTGTCTATTGAGCCCTCTCTCTGGAAAAATAAGTAAAAGAAAACAGATTATCGAAAAAGAAAATGATTCACAAAGAAAAGGATCAGAGAAGGAACACCTGAAGAAACAACCTTTCTTAAGGAGGTGGAACCCTGCAATACAAACTCACTATCACCTCTTTGACAGCTCAAAGAGAAATCTCTGAGATTTTAACATCAAGAAGGGGAAAACCCACCAAAGTCTTCCCATTCCTTCTCTATTATACCTGTCTTCTACCCAGAGAAATGTGCTCAGCTCCTTTCCTGAGAGGGTTTCCCCAGATAGCAAAGTGGCCTCAAGTGAAAGGTATGCTGCAGGTTGGGTACATAAAGAACAAGTCTTTGAGACTGTGTATGAAATCAAATCTTGAGCTGTTTCTACCACCAGATATTACACGGCAGCTATCATGCCCTTGCTATTTGTACTGTTGAGAAACACAAGCAATATATTGCATGATTTATTTCTGGATACTCCCTTTCTACCTAAAATAGGTCTGTTTTTCTGCCTGAGCAAGATGCTCCAGGCTATGCCACCATCTAGAAAATATACACTTTAAGAGAGCACACACGTTTTGCAAGATAATGACTGAATTTAGTGTTGAAGGTCAAGGTTAGTAAAAAGAGTGATATCAGAAAATTAATCCAAAGACATTAAAATGCCTTAGTAGAGTCCTGATTAGTGTGACACCGTGAGTTGGGCATTGTAGTCCCCCAAAGCAAAAGGTCACTGGTATGATTCTGATCAGGGTACAAGCCTGGGTTTGGGAAAGATTCCCAGTAAGGGGCATGCAAGAGGCAACCAAGTGATGTTTCTCTCCTGCATTGATGTTTTTCTCCTTCTCTTTCTCCCTCACTCTCTCCTTAAAAGTAAATAAATAAAATCTTTTTTAAATAAAAAAAATAAAAATTAGAAAAATATGCCCTGGTCAAAATTTTAAGAACTCTCATCCATCCATTCTAAGAACCTAATCACTCATCAGAGCAATAGAGGTTGATGTTTTTTCTAGCATATTGGTGACAAGATTAAAAAATCTGTGACAGTCTAGCTTAAAAGACCAGTTTTAAATCAGCCTGGTATGGACATGGACAAGTGTGGTGATTTGGAGGTGGGGGCATGGTGGGAAGAGCATATAAAAGGACTAAAAAATAATGGAAGACATATAATATCAATTAATCAATCAGCCTGGATCCCTGACTCAGAAGACATGTTTAGAGGGTCTCAACCCCCCAGTTTTTTTTACCAGTGTCTACATAGTTTGATGAAATTTGATCCTCACAAGAGGATATCCAAATAAGAAGGATATCCCCACAAGAGGATATCCAATATGACCTGGAATTATAATTTGCTAACTCGTATCTGCCTACATGTTATAAAGACCAGTACATACACCCAACTCTGTTCAGTTGTGAACCACATGAAAGACAAGACCAATGGGTAGATCCAAGGCTTAACACAATTCAGTAGGCATACTAACCTGATAATCCCCCCCAAAAAGCAAAAATTACTGTGTGCTTACTACATGCCTGACACTATTCTAAGCAATTTACTTATAATTCAGTAAATCTTTCCAACAACTCTATAAAGGACGTGCTATTAGAATCTCCATTTGATGCATAAAGAAATCAAGGTATGGGAGGAAGATGGTGGTGAAGTAGGAGGGAGCAGATTCCACTTCCCCCTACACATGGGTGAAAAACCTAGCTGATCTATGGAGGAACAGAGCAAACAGCCAAGAGTACCTCAGCATATATAGAAAAAGGAGGCCAAAAATTGTAGTGAATATTCAAAATCGAGACATGAGACAAAAAAACTCTGGAACTGTGAAAAGACCAGAGTTGTACCCAAAGAGAGGGCATCCCAACAGCTGAGACAGTGAGACAAAGAAAATGTGTAAGTTATTGAATATTTGTATTATCATTTTTCATCATTCTAACATCTTTTATTTTAATAGTATTTTTGTATTCCTCTTCTTTCTGTTTAGTCTTCTTTCCCTGGCTGGTTATATTGCATTGTTTGACAGCTTTCCTCTGTTCTCTCATTCGTAGTGTATTCCCAATTCACTGTCCTTCACCTCCCTTGTGTTCCATTAGCACACTACACAAGGTCCTATATTCCATATTCTTGTCATCCAGATCACATAGATTCTGTCATATGATTGTTGCTCTAATATTATTGTAAATAACAGCTGTTCCACGCAATTGTAAATACTACACAAGACCCCTCCCAGATTGTAGCCCACATCACGGTGTCCTGAACTCTTTTACTGTAGGGGATAACTCTATTCTCTCATACACTACACCTATTTACTATCTTTTACTCTCACCTTACCTCAGGATCTGACCTCCCACAACCTCACTGCCTTATAGATCAAACTCACAACCCTACCCTCCCTAAAAAAAGTCTTATCTTCTTCCCATCCTTTTTAAAAAGTGGCTAGTTGGGTGGAAGATCACGGTTAACACTATACATAGCTGAAAGATCTCCTATTTCTTCTCTACTGGCTGCTAAGGTAAATATCATAGAATATTCTTTTGCTGTCTTAAAGCATTTTGCCTTCCCCCTTCAACTGATCACAAAAAAGAGTATGTGGAAGCTATGAACACCACGATACTCACTGAAAGAGGAAAGCTGACAACAAACGAACTACTAACAGATAACAATAGAAGACAGTGAAGGAGGGAGTGGAAGCCACAGTAACCTCAGTCCAGGAACTATCTGGAAACAAAATTAAATAGTAGAGAAATTACTGAGAACAAACAATTGAACAAGAGCAAGAGGGAATTCTCAAAACCTTGTGCACATGGAAGAACCATATTCAAAACAACCTGCCCTCACCAGCACAACAAAATACAAGAAGTGGTGGACAGAGTGACCCTCAGTTAACCAGCTGGTGGGAAACACTCACCAAAGAAAGATCCAACAACAATCAAAACCAAAAGACAAACACAGAGCCAACTTATAGGACAGCCCAAGACCAGTGAGCTTGGGAGATCAAGGAGACCTCACTACTGAATCTCACAGATAATCTACCACAGAAGTCCACACCATAAACCCAGGGAGCCAGAACAGATCAATTTAAGAAGCTGAGGCTAACAGGAAGAGTCTCACAAACAATGGGAAAACAAAGAAACAATCCCCAAACAAAAAGAAAAGAGGAAGCCTCAGAAAGAATGCTAAATGAAATAGAAGCAAGTCAACTATCAGATACTGACTTCAAAGCAATGGTTATCAGGAAGCTCAATGAGCTCACAGTGAGTTACCAGAAACTACAGGGAAACTACAATGAACTCACTGCAAACTATACCAACATGAAAAATGAAATAGAAACTACTAACATGGGCCAAGAGGTAATGAAGAATACAATTTCTGAACTGAAGAACATTGTAGAAGGAATCAAAAGCAAGATCTATGAAGCAGAAGATTGGATCAGTGAGCTGGAGGACAAAGCAGGAAAAAAAAACTCCCAGAAAGAGCAAGAAAAGAAAAAAAGGCTCAGAAAGAATGAAGAGGATTTAAGAGAAATGCAAGACAATATGAAACGTAATAATATGCATATCATAGAGATACCAGAAGGAGAAGAAGAAGAGAAAGGGATAGAAAAAATATTTTAAAATGTTACGATGAAAAATTTCCCTATTGTGATTAGAGGAAAAGTCACATGAATCCAGGAAACACAGAGAGACCCAATCAAGAGGAACCCCAAGAGGCCCACTTCAAGACACATCATAATTAAAACGGAAAAATTCCAAAAAAAAGAGAGAATCTTAAAGACAGCAAGGGAGAAACAGGAAGTAACACATAAAGGAACCCTGATAAGGTTAGCAGCTGACCTCTCACAGAAACAGTCCAATCCAGAAGGGAATAGCAAGAAATATTCCAAGTAATGAGAACAAGAGGTGAACAAGCAAGGCTGCTTTACACAGCAAGGCTCTCAATCAAGATAGAAGGCCAAATAAGGAGCTTCCCAGACAAAACAAGTCTTAAAGAATACACCTCCACCAAACCAGCTCTGCAAGACCTGCTAAAGGAACTGCTTTAAGGAAGGAAAAGAGAGAGACAGAGAGGAACACAGGTATGAAAATGGCAATGAATAATCCCTATCAATAATCACCTTAAAAGTAAATGGATTAAATGCTCCAATCAAAGACATAGAAGAGCTAAATGGATAAGAAAGCATGACCCACAGATATGTTGCCTACAAGAGACCCGCCTCGGGGAAAAAGAGCTACACAGACTGAAAGTGAAGGGATGAATACAAATTTTCCAAGCAAATGGACAGGGAAAAGGAGATACAGTAGCAATACTCATATCAGACAAAATAGAATTCAAAAAAAAAGGCCATAAAAAGAGACCCAGAGGATCACTTCATAAGACTCAAGGGAAAAATTCACCAAGAAGACATAAACATTGTAAATATATACATACCCAACATAGGAGCACCCAAATGCATAAAGAAAATCTTAGAGAACTTCAAGAAAGATATCAACAGCAACACAATTATAGTAGGGAATTTTAACTCCCCACTGTCAAAAAAGGACAGATTTTCCAAACAAAATATCAACAAACATATTGTGACATTGAACACAGCCCTAGATCAAATGGACATAACTGATATATAGAGAGCCCTTTATCCCAAAGAAGGTAAATACACATTCTTTTCAAATGCACATGGAACATTTTCAAAAATAGACCACATGATAGGTCACAAAATAAGCCTCAACAAATTCAAAAAAATTGAAACAATATCCAGCATTTTCTCCGACCACAAAGGACTGAACCTAGAAACCAACTTCAAGGAAAAAAGCCAAAACACTCAAAATCATGGAGATTGAACAGCATGCTATTAAACAATGAATGGGTCAAGAATGAAATTAGGGAAGAAATCAAAAAGTTTCTGGAAACAACTGAAAATGAACTCACATCAACACAAAACTTATGGGACACAGCAAAGGCAGTCCTGAGAAAGAAGTTCATAGTGATACAGGCCTACCTAAAAAATACAGAAACATTTCAAACAAACAACCTAACCCTATGCCTACAAGAACTTCAGGAACAACAACAAAGACAGCCCAGAGCAAGTAGAAGGAAGGAAATAACCAAGATCAGAGCAGAATTAAATGACATAGAGACTAAAAGCACAATTCTAAGGACCAATGAATCCAGGAACTGGCTCTTTGAGAAGATAAACAAAATGGACATATCTTTACGCAAGCTAATCAAGAAAAAAGAGAGAGGACCCAAATAAACACAATCAGAAATGAAAGAGGAGAGATTACAACTGATACCACAGAGATACAAAGGATTGTAAGAAATCATTACAAAAAACTGTATGCCGAGAAATTTGAAAACCTAGGTGAAATGGACAAATTTCTATAAAAATATAATCTTACAAAACTCAAAGAAGAAGCAGAAAGCCTGAACAGACAAACAACAGCAGATGAAATTGAAGCAGTAATCAAAAAACTCCTGACACATGAAAGCCCTGGACCTGATGGTTTCACAGGAGAATTCTACAAAGCATTTAAGGAAGAGGTAACCCCTATCCTGCACAGACTATTCAAAAAATCCAGGAAGATGGAAGACTCCCCAACTCTTTTAATGAAGCCAGCATCATTCTAATTCCAAAACCAGATAAAGACACAACAAAGAAAGAAAACTTCAGGCCAATATCACTGATGAACATAGGTGCTAAAATTCTTAATAAAATATTGGCAAACCGCATCTAACAATACACTAGAAAGATTATACACCATGATCAAATGGGATTCATCACAAGGATGCAAGGATGGCTCAATATTCACAAATCAGTAAATGTAATATATCACCTAGACTAAAGCAAAGACAAAAATCACATGATCATATCAATAGATGCAGAAAAAACACTCAGCAAAGTAGAAATAGAGGAGGCATTTCTCAACATAATAAAGGCCATATGTGAGAGACCTACAGCCAATATCATACTCAATGGGCAAAAACTAAAAGCTCTTCCACTAAGGTCAGGAACATGACAAGGTTGTCCACTTTCACCACTTCTATTCAATCTACTGTTGGAAGTCCTAGCCACAGCAATCATATAAGAAAAAGAAATAAAAGGCATCCAAACTAGAAAGGAGGAAACAAAACTCTCACTGTTTGCAGATGACATGATAATGTATATAAAAAATCCTATAGACTCCACCCAAAAACTGCTTGACTTACTAAATGAATTCAGCAAAAAAGTGGGATATAAAGTCAATATCCAGAAAATGAAAGGCATTTTGCCATACCAACAATGAAACAGCAGAAGCAGAATTCAAGAAAAAAAAATCCCATCCAATATAGCAAAAAGAAAAAAAATATCTGGGAATAAACCTAACCAAAGAGGTAAAAGACTAGTATTTAGAAAACTACAAAACACTGAATAAATAAATTAAGGGTGATACAAACAAATGGAAACATATACTGGTTTCATGGATCAGAAGAATTAACATCATCAAAATGTCCATCCTACCCAAAGCAATTTACAGATTCAACACAATACCCATTAAAGTACCAATGGCATATTTCATACACATAGAAAAAACACTTCAAAAACTTATATGAAATCATAAACCACCCAGGATAGCTGCTGCAATTCTGACAAAGAGGAGCAAAGTAGGAGAGATCACAATACCTGATATCAAACTGTATTACAAGGCCACTGTGATCAAAACAGCCTGGTACTGGCATAAAAACAGGCCCATGAACCAATAGAACAGAACAGAGAGCCCAGAAATAAGCCCAAGTCGATACAGTTAATTAATATTTGACAAAAGGGGCAGCAACATAAAATGGAGTAAAGATAGCCTCTTCAACAAATGGTGTTGGGAGAACTGGACAGCTACATCAAAAAAAAAAATGAAACTTGAGCACCAACTTACACCATACACCAAAATAAATTCAAAGTGGATAAAAGATTTAAATATAAGCCACAACACCATTAAAGTCCTAGAAGAGAACATAAGCAGAAAAATCTCAGATATTTTACACAGCAACATTTTTACTGATATGTCCCCTAGAGCAAGGAACATAAAGGAAAGAATAAATAAACAGTACAGATAAAGGTTTAATCTCCAAAATATATAAAGAACACACACAACTCCACTCTAAGAAGACAAACAACCCAATTAAAAAATGGTCAAAGGACTTCTCCAAGGAGGACATACAGAGAATGAAAAGGTGCTAAATACTGCTAGCTATCAGAGAGATGCAAATTAAAACCACAATGAGATACCACTTCACACCCATCAGAATAGCCATTATAAACAAAGCAATAAACAAAAAGTGTTGGAGAGATTGTGGAGAAAAGGGAACCCTAGTCCACTGTTGGTGGTTTTGCAGACAGGTACAACCACTATGCAAAACAGTAAGGGATTTTCTCAGAAAAGTAAAAATGGATCTGCCTTTTGACCCAGCAATTCCACTGCTAGGATTATATCCTAAGACCCCTGAAACATCAATGCTAAAGAACCTCTGCACTCCAGTGTTCATAGCAGCACAATTTAGAATAGCCAAAAGTTGGAAGCAACCTAGGTGCCCATCAGTAAATGAATGGATCAAAAAACTGTGGTACATTTACAAAATGGAATTTTACACAGCAGAAAGAAAGAAGGAGCTCCTACCCTTTGCAACAGTATGGGTGGAACTGGAAAGCATTATGCTAATCGAAATAAGCCAGGCAGGAAAGACAAATACCATATGGTCTCACCTTTAACAGGAACTTAAATAACAAAACAAACAAACAAGCAAAATATAAGCAAAGACACTGAAATAGAGAACAGGCGGACAGTGACCAGAGGGAAGAAGAAAGGGAATTTCAGGGGAAAGGGGGAAGGGTTTACAGGAACAAGTATAAAGGACACATGGACAAAAACTAGGGGTGGGTAGAAGTGGGAGGGAGGTGGGGAGGGCTGGGGGTGGTCTGGAATGAGAGTAAAGACAGAAAACTGTACTTGAACAATAATTTAAATAAAATATAATTAAATGAAAAAAAAAAAGGTATGGCCAGATTTTCTTAAGTAAAGAACTTGCCTAAGGTCACACACCCAGGCAGAATGTTTCCAGAGACTATACTCTTGAACACACTCTTCTGCTTGTAAGGATATACATAAAACAACATGCTTGTTGCTTCTCTTCATAAAACACAAAAAAAGGCACAGAGAGTGCAATGTACCATTAGAGTGAGAACTTTAGTTCATACGAGGTATTTTTAAAAAGGAAATTATCTTCGGGTGTTGGTATAGAGAGGCATAGACTAGTATTGAATGACTTGAGATGCCACTTATACTTGTGTATCCTACCTCTGTGGTCAAGTTAAATGGAAGTTGTCAGTGAGAACCTATAAGCACATCATATGTGTGACATTTACCTCACAAAATATTTCCAAGATTTAAAATTATTTGATGCAAAAGTACAAATGTTGTAGATTTTTTACTTAAATATCTGGATTTTAGACTTTTCTAAGAGAAGCAGGTTTGTCTATGTTCCCTCGTGCAATACATGGTGAAAGCTAAAATGCTTGTCCTTTAGATGGGGCATGTGATCTAGTTTGTCATACTCACCTCTATTCCCTATTGTCTTATGCCTGAAAGCTTCTGTCATTTGTATTACCATTAGGAACTCATAAAACAGTTGACCACATCGGCCCTGATTTAGAGGGAAAAAAAGTTATAGAGGAAAGGATTCTGAACCAAGAGATGAAATAAAGAGATTCAAGCTATGGTACTGGTAACACTATCTTATTTCCCATATACTCATTCATGAAATGTAAAGCCAGACTAGATACTAGAGTTGCACAGATTTCAAAAGCAATAAATATGATGTCACTACAGTGAGAAATGAGGTTTTCACTTTTTCAAAGGCTGCCTAGGACAGTCCCTTCCTGTACAAGACATGACAAAGAGAAGAAATGGCTTGAGATGGTTAGATAAGGCATGAACTGTCCTTTGGGCCCTGAGAGGTAATTCCCAATGTTGCTTCTCATTGGTGTATTTAGCTACTCTGCAGATTAGAGAAAATAACTCTTTCACACTGCAATGTTCTAAGCTTCCCACTTTCACCTTGGTGTTTATAGATGAATGGTTTTCCCCTTTTTATTTATTCATGCATATTTTCACAAGTTTATTAATTCATTAACTAAATGAGAATGGTGCTCTGGGTACTGTGCCAGGCACTATGATATAAATCTTAAAGGCGAAATATTGGGTACATAGAAATTTAAATATACTTTTCCAGATGGCTGCCACTGTGGGTAAGTTTCTCACAATACCTGTCACTGGTAGTTCTATGGATGACTAATTTTGTGGCAGTGAGAAGTATGCTGATAAACAGTCTGATTCAGTGCTTCTTCAAGGCCAGTTCACTAGGTATCTCCTAAGAAGATCCTAGGTACCATAAACTCACTTCTTCCCAGAGGCACAAACTTTAGGCTCCAATTCCTGTCCTTTTCTTTCCCATAAACTACCACCCAACTACTCCCCCCACCTCCCAAATTCTACTTTCTTTGTTTGGATCACTTGAAAAAATTCATTGCCTCATTTAGAGAAGAATCTAAATTTATCAAGCAAAAATGTGGTTGGTTTTCCCTTAAAAAAGGCTTGGTTATTAAAATAAAATTATTTAATTCCATTTCAGGAGAGTGAGAGGAAATATTTACTTGCCATCCTCCAGGAAGACATCTCCTACCCAGGTGGGTTAAATTACCTCTTCCAAAGTAGCAACAGCAGCAACAAAAGATCTTCCACATCAGAACAGGTTGAACCTTAAACTACACTGTGTATGTAACCTCAATTTCTGGATAAGCTTGTTAAATTAGGAGAAAATTTTACTTTTATTTTTCAAATTCTGTATTTGGTTGGACTCTAGTAAAAACTTCAAATGGACTAACAAAAACTTTTTATAGACTGGCCTGAGTTACAGAAGAGGGAAAAATTATAAGGACAAAGCAATACCTTGAAATTCAGATTAGTATCCAATTTCATCTGAATTCCAATTCAAACCTCAAACTTAGATATTTAACTACTGTATATACTGAGGCAAGTTACTTAAGTTCTAGAAGCCTCCAACTTCTAATCCGGTGAATAAGAGTGATAAAGATTCTGGATTCTGCATGGCCCTAGGCAATACACCACTGTTGATATATGGACATGCACCAAGCACATGCCTGAAACAGAGCAAAGATAGGACACATAAGTAATATTAACTAATGCCTTGGCATGAAGAGAAAGCAATTAAAACAAATATAGATGGCTCTTACTGCATTAATATTTAACAGAGCACCAGATAAAGACTAATATAAGACTAAAGCTTCAATTGGTAGCACAAACCATTCTTAAAAATAATTTTGAGGGGAAAATAAGACCAAATAAATAAATCAAAAATTCACAAAGTCCCTAATGAATAGAGAGCTATTCCATATTCAGAAAAGGAAGACTCAATGCTGTCCAGATGTCAGTTCCTCCAACTTAACTTATAGATTCAATGCAATGCCAGTCAAAAATCTAGCAATTATTTTATGAAAATAAACAAGCTGATTCTGAAGTTTATATGGAAAGGCAAAAGATTCAAAATAGTCAATACAGTATCAAAGAAGAAAAGCAAAGTTGGAAGACTGACACTGACTGACATCAAGACTTAATATGAAGCTACAGTAATCAAAACAGTGTGGTACTGGTGAAACAACAGACAGGTAGATCAATGGAACAGAATAGAGAACCCATAAATAAACCCACATAAATATAGTCAACTGATCTTTGACAAAAGAACAAAGACAATACAATGAAGCAGAGATGGTCTTTTCAACAAATGGTCCTGGAATAACTGAACAGTCACATGCAAAACAATGAATCTAGATACAGACCTTACACCCTCACAAAAATTAGGTAAAAATGAATTATAATATAAATGTATAAAACACAAAACTCAAAATCCCTAGAAGACATCATAGGAAAAATACCTAGGTGACCTCGAGTATGGTAGTGACTTTTTAGATACAACCTGAAGGCACAATTCATGAAGAAAATAATAGAGAAGCTGTATTTCAGTAAAATTTAAAACTTCTGCTCCCTGAAAGACAATGTCAAAAGAATAAGAAAACAAGCCACAGACAAAAAGAAGATATTTGCCAAAGGCAAATTGGTAAAGAATTGCTTTCCAGATATATATATATATAAAAACTCCTAAAACTCAGCATTAAAAAAACAACTTGATTTAAAAATGAGCCAAAGACTTTAACAGATAACTCACCAAAAAAGTTGTATACATGACAAATAAGCATATGAAAAGATGTCCTAGAAGTGTCATCAAAGGGGCCAAAATCCTGAACAATGGTAACACCAAATGCTAACAAAATATGGGGCAACAGTACTCATTATTGCTGGTGTGAATGTAGAATGGTGTCATCACTTTGGAAGACAGTTTGTGCTTTCTTATAAAACTAAACACAGTTTAAAATTAAATGCGTGATTGGCAATCCTGCTCCTTGATATTTACCCAAAAAAGTTAAAAATGTACGTCCACACAAAAAACAGCACACAGACATTTATAACAACTTTATCCATAATTGCCAAACTTGGTAGCAACCAAGTTGTCCTACAGTAGCTGAAAGGGCAAAATGTGGAACATCCAACCAATGGGATGTTATTCAACACTAAAAAGAAATGAGCTATCAAACCATAAGAAGACATGAAATAATTTTAAATACACACAACTAATGAAATAATCCAATCTGAGAGACGATATGCTGTATGATTTCAACTGTATGACATTCTGAAAAATGCAAAACTATGGAGACAGTTAAAAGATCACTAGTTCTTGGGAGGATGGGGAGAGATAAACAGGTAAAGCAGAGGGGATGTTTAGGGCAGTGAACTACCTGTATGTCATCATGATAAACATGTCATCATACATTTTTAGGAACACAAAGAGTAAACCATAATGTAAACTTTGAGTGATTTTGATGTGTCAGTGTAGGTTCATCAATTTTTAACAAGTGTACCGCTCTGTTGAGGGATGTTGATAATGGAGGAGATTGTGTTTATGTAGGGATGGGTATATATGGGATGTCTATGTACCTTCCTTTCCATTTTACAGTGAACCTAAAACTGTTTTTTTAAATAAAGTTTTAATTTTAAAAAATTCAGTTGTTGAACAACATTGAATCATTCTACATTGAGGAACAACTTTATATCCAATGAAGGCTAAGACTAGGGGTATAATGGTGAAAAAATATCCAGTTTGTTCCTGTTATCATGAATCTATGGGAAAGAAACAGATAAATAATCAAGTGACAATATTAAATGGAGGTAGTGCTCAGGAAAGTAGAGGATACCTGTGCCTCACAAAGACTCTGTTTGGAGAGAAGGCCATCTCAGCTGAGCTCTGCAGGGCCAGAGGGAACTAGGAAGGTGAAGAAGGGGTAACAACAGGTACAAAGGTCTGGAGGTGAAAGCAAATATGCACTTTCACAGAACTGAAAGAAGTCAGGGAAGTTATAGAATGTAATGGGGCCAACAGATGTGCTTGGAAGCTCAGTGGGGTCTAGGTCAGTGATCTAAACATCATTAACATAACTGAGAAAGCAAATCAACAATTTAGAAATAGGACAGGTGTAAATATAGCATCTTTAGCATAAAGCAGTAATCAAGAGATTTAGCTCATTTGAGATGCAGACCAGGCACTACATCCTTCAACATGAAGTACTCAGAAACATTGTGAAGATACCAGAGAAACAAGCTGGAAAGAAGCTTACTTTGAGACTTCCTAACTGTTTTTCAAACATTTTCAAGAAAAAGACTGTTTTTTTCTTTTCCAAATAAAATCTTAAACATATAATAAGTACAGTATTACTTGAAGGTTGAACAGGATGGGGAATGCAGTAGGGATGCACAAATTAGGATGACCTGGTCACCTTTATTTCCTAAGCTTAAACCCTCCCCAAGAACTCAAGGCAAAATCTCCTCAAAATGTATGAAATTTACAGAACTACACTCAACATCAGCTCACAGAGGGAAAGCTAAAACTCTTAGCACTGGAAAGGACTTTCACAGGTTGTGGGTTAGTGCAGAGTTGGGGTGAGAACACAGACAAATATTCTACAAACACCCTGACTTCCTTTACCCCCCAAAATAATTACAAAATAATTGCTAGAAATTAGAATGTCTGATTCAAGGAATTGTAGTCACAGCCAGAGCTGGACATCTCTTTATGGACCTCGCTAGCCCACTTTCCAGGATGCAGTTGTAACAGGATGGTCTGGCCAGCTCACTGGGGAGGCAGGAAGAAAGCCCCATCTGGCCTGAGAGGCTGTCCTACCGAAGAATGGAGGGATCAGAGGAAACCCCAAAGTGGAGGACTGAAGCAGCAACCAGTGAAAGAGCCTGCCTTCCTGGAGAAAGGAGGGATGCCTGAGAGGACTTGGGAAGTGCCAAAGGCAGCCTGGGATAGAAACCAGAGCTGGGGTGTGATTCTATACCCCCCAGGCAACAGTAAACAACTAACACAGCTTGTGGTACTGCTTGCACAGAGCCTGCATGGGCTGTGGGGGCTGAAGAGGTCACAACACATGTGCAACAAGGCGGTGTCCTGCATCAGACTGAGATGTTTGTGCCCCTGTGTTTGGCTAGAAACTCCTCCCCTTCCAGATGATGACAGCCAGAGGAGGGGTGGACGTGCTGCAAAAAATGTGATGGATGCTGGTTTGGATGAATGATGCATGTGTCAGTCCAGTGAAATGGTTGGACAGAGGAAACACCACCCTACTGTCTTCAGGCATGGGTGTGATTTTAAAAATGGAGGATATGTGGAAGCTTGGGATTTTTCCTTCCCCTAGCAAGCTCGGTCAGAGGTTGGGGGCCAGAGTGTTCCTAAGCCAGGAGGCCATGGAGACTGCACGGCCAGGTGCCAAGCTGAAGCCCATCTTGCACAGAAAGCAGTAGCCACATGCTGTGCTGCACTATCCTGCTCAAACAAGTGCCTGGATCCACCCATGACCCAATGGCCTGAGGGATGGGACACAAGTGCTGGGCTGGCAGGTAGTGGCCAGAGGAAAAGGCAGCGCACCACAAGAAGGATGCCAGCACACTCAGACTCCAAAAGACATCTAGAGCCAGGCTGTAACTGGGAACCTGCCAAGCCACCTAGATAATCATCCGAAAGACATGGATGTATCACAAAGGATGTTGTTTTAAAATGGAAGAAGGGATTCCAGACACATCCTTGAACTGAGCTGGCTAGGGGTGGAGAAGTTATTTGCCTTTGGGTTTGTTAAAGGGAATGGGCTTTGAGGCAGAAGCCCATTATTCTTCTAAAAATTGTTGTCTTTGAATAAATAATCCCTTTTCTTTTTCACCAAACCTCTGCCTCCAGAGTTTATTGGTGGTAAGCAGTATAACCCCACATGGATGTATGATAACAGTTAAGTCTGCAGGTAGCCACCTTCCATTCTAGCAAGCATCTCCCAGGCAGTTCTGTGTATTAGTTTGGATTTCAGCTTACTGGCTCCTTTATAAGGAAATGCTGAAGTCAGTTATTCTTGGCATGGCCAGATCTCCAAAGGATTCCGTCTCACCATCTCTTGGCTGAGCTTTCCTCTGTATTTCCACATATTGAAGACAGATTCTTTCCACTAATGTGGCAACTGACAACTCTGAGTTTAAGTTTCCTGACATCTAAGATCCTGAAGACAAGTTCAACTCTTGCCTGATAATTCCAGCAAAAACCCTCAGAAAATCTTTGATCTACCTGATTTAGGGCAGGTGTACATACATCCCTGAACCAACCACCATTTTGATCAGGTGAAATGAGATCTTTGGATTGACCCAGTATGAATTTTGAGTCTACCACTAGAACTTCAAAGTAGAATTATCCTCATCTGGAAAGTGAGGAAGGTTGAGAACCAGAGATTGGTGGTTTGTAAATGAACACTGGGCTGCCGTTCTCTAAGGACAGGGGCAGGAATGCTTGGTCAGCAAATACAAGACACGTCCTTGATAGTTTGTGTTTATATCCAGTCACTTCCTACTTGCTGAAAGTGGGACTGTCTGTAAAAGGGCACTCTCAGAGGTACACTGTACAGGATGCTACATTTTTACCCACTGTTGTGAGTAGTCAAATATTACAATCCTTAGTGAATCAGGCCCCCAAACTAAGTTGTGTCAACTAGAACTGAAGTTAAGTGAATCCAGCCGAATTATTGGGTGGTCCAAAAGAGCATTTATTTTTTCCATAGAATAAGATATATATTTCATTTTCACCAATAACTATTGATTTGGATATTTTGAGTATATCAGCTATTTCTCATTATTGTCTTCTAGTGGGTAGAGGCTAGGGGTGCTGCTAAACATCTTCCAAGGCACAAGAGAGTCCTGTAGCAAGGAATTATTTGGCCAAAATGTCAATAGTACTAGGAAACTTCGTAAAGCACTTTTGAAATGTTTGATTAGTCACAGCACCTTCTCCATACACTGCACAAATCTTTTTTGTGTGTTTCAATTGCATTTTTACTTTTCTTGAAATAATAAAGCACAATATACCAAAACTACTGCTTATGTTCTTTCATCTTCAATATTAAAATGGCTACACAAAAATTCACTAATTTTGAAAAGTTTTTTTACATGCACACTGATGTGACATCTGTCACCATATAATCTAACAAAATTTTTTGAATGAAGTTAAAGACAACTAAGCACTACAAGAGACATCATACCAAAAAAAACCTCAATAAAAAGATTTCTGTTTTACTTAAAGTTAGATGGTTCCCTAATCATTACTGAAAATGCAAATCCTAAACCTGATATTGCCATTTATGTTTTGTTTTTAATCCAGGTAGCTATAAAAGAAAGATAGTATTTGAATGCATTTTATTAGATTTACTATAGCCACACTTGGAATAAATAAAAGAGTTCAAAAGTTCCAAACATGATATAAATTTTTAACACCAAATTTTAAGGATTTATACATAGACCACAGTAGAAAATGTTGTGTGTATACGTATAATTATAGTAGAATTAATGGTTAATTTGTTTAAAGGAACACTATCTTAGAGCATAGAAAAATGCTTAGCATCTACTTCTTCCTTCCCTGCACCATGGCCTAAAGAATAAGGTCAAATGCATGTTTTGGAATTTAGGCATTTCAAGTTTTCTACTCCTTAGGTTTCCAAAGAAGCTCTCACATTTCCTCAAAGGTTTATTCACAAAACGGAGCTAAAATATAATGAGAAAAGGCTGAAAGAAAAGTTCCAACCCAGGGACATCAGGTGCTTTGAGAAGCACTGGAATGACAAAGCTGAAATCGACATCTGTTAGCACCTTTAATGATGCCCCCTGGAAAATACACTGAATCCACTTAACTCCTGGCATCCCACAAGAGGCAGCAACTATTGGATGCTCTAAACAAGAGCCATGGACTGGCTCTGCTGGGATAAAGATAAAAACAAAAAGAGCCAAAATAAAACTCACTACTCTTTTTTTGTCCTGCCCTGAAGGGAAAGATGAGGAAATCCACAAGGGCTAAATCTCTACACAAGTGAACCATGGGGAAGGGCCTCAGGTCAATCCAGGACAGGAGAATGACATCTGTTAATGTTTGGGAATGGAAACATTCCCCAGAGACCTTTAGAAAAATGCCAGCTTTGAAATAATGCTGGTCAGTACCCCCTTTTCCACCCATATAAACATTATTCTTTAAACTTTAATAATAGGAACCAAACCTTGTGCCACATGTAACATGGCAACATAGCTGTTCCAAGACTTTGCTGTGGAGAATCTTTTTTTTTAAGCTAAAAGTTTCTCTACCATGCCAGAAGAATACAACTGTTTAACAATGCTTATGGTAAATAAATTCAAATATTGGATGTTTTGAGCTTTAAAATGTTATCTTCTCAAACTCAGTTTAGCAGAATCTTTATTCTTACTTGAATTACTCCTTCTATAAAAAGCAGTCCAAGTATGCCCAAAATGTATGCAAACATGTTTCTTTTGCCCAGTGAAGCACATATCTGTGAATACCTCTGAAGGGAGAATAAACTCCGGGAGAACATTGTGGAACTTTGAGGAGCTTTGCACCTTGACCTCAAGTTCTCTAGTCTTGCTCTTTTAGCTGACATTTTTTGAGGGCCTATTATAGGCCAGACATTAGAAACACAAAGATGAGCAAAGTTCACCGACACACAAGTCAAAGAGATAAACACGTAACAAAGTGATTATAAGCCATGTGACTTTTGAAAGCAGGGGACAAGTAGATACAGGGAGGCTAACTTAGCCAGGCATAAGGGACATCATTAGGAAAGGTTCATGGGGTACGTAACTTTTGACTTTTAAATTTAAGTAAGAATTTACCAGGTGGAAAGTGGTGAGTGGAGGGGACAGAACAAAGACTAGTGAGTGTGCTCTAGACCAGGAAGAAAAGTGGACTTCATGTCAAAGAACTACCATAATTGATCGGGAGGAACTGCTGAAAGTGTGGCAAATGAAAAAGATTGGAACTAGGTGGAAGACATTATTGGAGTCCCACTCCATAATCCACCCCATAATGTGGCCTCAGTTAACAGTTCTTTTACATGCTGACAGCTTCCCATTTAAGCCACATGCAGCGATCTGCTTTTTTGACTGAGGATTTTCCCCAGCTTCTTAGGAGTGTGCCTAAGGGCAGATCGGCCTAGAAGTATTGAGGATTTAATGCCCCCATAGGCAACCTTCATGCAATGAGGAATGAGAGTCTGGAAAAATACACCTACTTTCCTATCCCTTGGTAATAAATTCTCAGGTATGAACTGAACCGTCTTCAAAGGCCCTCCATTGGTACTGAGCCCAGTTGCCCACATTAACATACTCTTTATTAACTTATCCCTCTTCCCTGACTCCTTTTCCTCACTCCCTCATTTAGTTACTTACCTCACTACCTCCTTAAGCTACTTACGATCACCTTTCAAACATTACGCATTAGTTGTCTGTTACTTGCTAACAAGTTATCCCCAAATTCAGCAGCTTAAAACAACTGTAAACATTTATTATCTTTCATCATTTCTATAGGTCAGAAGAAAATCAGGAGAAGCTTCCCTGTGTGGTCCTGGCTCGTGAGTTTGCCATCAACTGAAGGCATGACTGAAGCCAGAGGATGCACAATGGTGCACTCAGGTGATCGTCAGGTTGGTGCTAGCTGTGAGTAGGAGGCATCACCATGTGGATTTCTCCATAGCAGGAGGGTCCTCATGACATGGCAACTGGCTGCCTCCAGAGTAGCAAATCTAAGAGAGAACAAGGCAGTCGTCACAATGTCTTTTACGACTTAACCTCAGAAGTCATGCATGTATAGTTGACTTGTGCAGGACTCTACTGGTCAAACAGACCAGCCTTGTACAAGGAGGAAGGGAACTACATAAGGGAACTATATGGAAATCTAGTGTCATTGAGGGATATCTTGATGTTTGACTAACATACTTTATCTTAGAGTTTATCAGAGAAGTTTGTGCTGTTCCATTAGTGATGTCTGTCTTGAACAGGATGTGCTAATACTGTCACTAATTCATTCATGCATGCATGCTGGGAATCTATTACCCTAAAATTCCTGGGTTGACTCCTCCAAAGTTTCAGAGATTTATTCTGAAAATGCATTCCCATTTTGAATGGAATTATTCCAAAATTAAGCCAATCCAAATTTCTTAATAATTTATTCTTCCTTTTTGGGTTCATGTAGCTGAACAGGTCTAGCACAATACCTTTCCACTTTAGTTAGAAACATTTGTAGATCTTTTGATTGTTTATGACAATACTAGACAACTTGAGTCATCAACACAAGTTCACAGTTCTAAAGATATTGCTCTTTTTAATTTGTCATTTATATCATTCTTTAGCCCAAATCACTCACTAGGGAAAGGCAACAGAAAACCTCAACTACAATGAACCTAGAGGCACTTACATTCTTTCAAATTAGTGTTTTATGGGACATTTACACAATGAAATACTACTCAGTCATTAAAAAGGAGAAAATCTTACCCCTTGCAAAAGTGTGGATGAACCTCGAGAACATCATGCTAAGTGAAGTCAGCCAGTCAGAGAAAGACAATTCCACATGATTTCACTCATGTGGAATCTAATGAAAAGAACTGAAATAACAAGGAACATGGAGACAAATTCATGGACAGAGAGCAGGATGACATCTATGGGGGAGGATAGAGAGGTTAGAGAATGAAGGGATTGAGGAAAAAGGAAAAAGAACTCGTGAACATGGACAACAGTGTGCTGATTACAGCAGGGAGGGAAGTATAAGGGGACTAAATAGTAATGGAAAAAATACAATAAAAAAATTTTTAAGAATAAATACACGTTTTTTATAAATTAAAAAAAATCTAAATTAACCTTCAATGTTACTGTATAAATATCCAAGTGGGAATTCTACAGCACAAATCATATCTAAACAAGATCTGCTCCCAGATTCCTAAAAATGTACAAATAATCAGATAATTTAGTTTGCAGATGACAGGTCCAAGCCTTCCTCTTTGTCCTCTTATGGCAAACCTAAAATAAATATGTCCAACGTCACATAATTGTCCAACGTCACATAATTGGCAAAAGAGATTCAGCAGGAGGAAGAGTTACACTTGATCTATGTTTCAACCTCTCCCTGAAATAACTTGTCAATGTATAAAATGAACAGGATCTTTAGTTTGCTCTCATGGGATATTTAAATTGTAATACAATTTTGCAATTATAATTCCTCAGATGTACATCTTTGGTGCATCAAGATCGTAATAGCATACAAATGTGTAGAATTTAAGTTAGCAAACACAGAGCAAAACATAAATATGTATGTATATGAACACCTAAAAACTAAAATCTTGAAACTCAAACTGTTGAAATTTCTTCCGTGTACCATCTTTTTACTGATGTACCTGGTTATATCTAACAGCAATGAAAACATCCCTGCAGGAAATTTTTGACTTATAATATATATTCTTGTGCATCCAAAGGGCTAGGAATAAAATGTCAGTATTAAAATGTTAAAATAAAATGTGATCATTAAATAAACAAAGATATTTATCTGGAAAGGAACAAACCAAACCAACAAGAAATACAAAGAAACAGTTCATGTTTAAAGTCATCTTCATTGCCAAAAGCCCAACTCCTTCATTGATTCTCATCTTTGACCATGACATAGGTAGAAGAGCCTAGTTTTTCTTTTGTAAGGACACATTAGTGTGTTTTTAACCATACTGCAACTTAAAAGAAAAAATGCTCAAAGTCTGAGAGATATAGGCTCTATTTAGGATTCCAAGAAGACACGTTCCAGTTACTTTAATCACAGTGAAATATCACAATCTAATTTGTTGAAGGTAATCAGTAGAGAGAACCAGGCTAGACAGTTAAGGATCTAACAAAAGCCTTTTTATTATTGTTAATCAAGAACAGAATCATCGGGCTGGGAATATTCTGCCTTAACCTCCCTTACTCTTTTTCTCTGCCCAGTTCGAGCTCAGTGTAAAATGACCTAAGTGACTTGGATGTGTTTATGGGTAATCTCATCTCCACATGGTGTCTGTGAAGAAATCTGTTTTGTTTGTCTAGTCTATAATAGTAATATGTGATGATTACATTCTGTTTAATGTGTTTGCTGTGTTTCAAAACAGTTTGGCTATTTTAAAAATATAAGTTACAAACTACTGAGTTCTGCAAGTCATTCATCCACAGATGACCTGAGAGCATTAATTGAGAATAGCTGGAGAATTCATTTTAAACAAGTAGTAATAGCTTTATTGAGATGTATGTCACATGCCATAAAATTCATACTTTAAAAACACAGTGTTTCCAGTATATTACAAAGTTGTGTAATCATCACCACAATCACCACCAAAACACTTTCATCACCCCCAAAAGAATCCCCATATCCATTAAAAGTTACTCCCCACCTTGTCCTCCACCTAGCCCTGTACCAATTTACTTTACATCTCTATAAATTTGCCTAAGGACAATTCATTAAAATGAAATGCTACAATACATGGCCTTTTGTGATTGTCTTCTCTCTGCATATGTTACTAGGTTCATCCATGTTGTTGCATATAGCAGTGTTCACTTTTTTGTGGATGAATAATATCCCACTTATACATTTATCAGATTTTGTTTATTCATTCATTAGTTGATGAACCATATGGCTTGCTTCTACTTTCAGATGTCATAAATAATGCTGCTATGAACATTTTTTCATGGATGTGTTTTTAATTTTCTAGGTTATATTCCTAATATTGGTATTTCTGGGTCATATGATACCTCTATGTTCAATTTTTGAGAAACTGCCAAACTGTCTTTAAAGCTGCTGTACCCTTTAATGTTTCCACCAGCAAGAAATTTCCAATTTCTCCATAGCCTTGCCAACACTTGCTACTCTTTGACTGTTTGATAACAAACATTCTAGTGGGTATAAAATGATATCTCACTGATGTTTTTAATTTGCAATTCCCTAATGACTAATGATATTGAGCTTGTTTTCATGTGCTTATTGACTATTTGCATATCATTTTTTGAAAAAGTTTTATTCAATTCTTTGTCCATTTTTAATTAGTTTCTCCTTTTATTGTTAAGATGTAAGAGTTTGGTTTTTTTTAACTGTATTCTGGATACTAGACTCTTACCAGATATACAATGCGCAAATATTCTCCCATTATCTGGGTTATTCTTACTTCAACAATGGTATTCTTTGAAGCACAAAATGTTTAATTTTGATGATTACAATTTATCTATACTTTCTATTGTTGTTCATTATTGTTTTGTCATTTTTAAGAAATTATGCCTAATTCAATGTTACAAATATTTAAGTTCTTAAATTTAATCCATTTGAGTTAATTAACTCACATTGTGAGTTAATTTTTGTATATGGTGTGAGGTAGGCATACACCTTCATTCTGTTGCATGTAGGTATCCAATTGTCCCAGCATTGTTTGTTGAAAAGATTATGCTTTCCCCACTGAAATGTCTTAGCATGCTTGTCAAAAATCAATTAAGAATAAAATTCATGGTTTATTTCTGGACTTTCAATTCTATTTCATTGATTTATATGTGTACCTTTATGCCAGTACTACCCTGTCTTGAAGTAAGGAATTGTGAGTTTTCTAACTTGTTTCTTTTTCAAGATTTTTTTGGCTATTCTAAGTCTATTGCATTTCCATATTAATTTCAGGATCAGCTTGTCCATTTCTGCAAAGAAAGGCAACTGGAATTTTGAAAGAGATTGCATTAAGTCTATAGATCAATTTGGGGAGTATTGTTTTCTTAACAATGTTAATTTTTCCAATCCATAGACATGGGCTGGCTTTCCACTTATTTTAGGTATCTGTTAGCTTCGGTCAACAATGTTTTTTAGTTTTCAGTGTACAGGTTTTACATTTTTTGTTAAACTTATTCCTAAATATATTTTATAGTATTTAAAAGGAATGGCATTTTAAATTTCATTTTTAATTTATTCATTGCTAAGTATAAAAATACAGTTGATTTTTATGTTCAATAGTTCCCCTATATCTGTGAGGATATATTCCAAGATCTCTAGTGCATGCCTGAAACCATGGATAACACTGAGCTCAGTGTTTTCTGTTTTTTTTTTCTATACATACCTACATTTTCACTTTAAAAAGGCATTTTACAACTTCTTTTTGGCGTACCAAAATTGCCACCATCACTCTTCTTGAGCTTTGGGGTCATTATTAGGCAAAATAAGTTTTTTTTTTAAACACAAGCACTGCAGTACGAAGACAGTCAATCTAATAATCTAGATGGCTACTAAGTGTGTCACTGGGCAGATAATGTGAGCAGTGTGAATATGCCAGCTAGATGATTCACATCCAGATAATGCAAGCTTTCATCATGCTGCTCAGAAGAGCATGCAACTTAATACTTACGAATTATTTATTTCTGGAATTTTCTATTTAAAATTTCAAAATCCTCAAATCAAATTAGTTGATCATATGTAAATAACTGTGAAAATTGAAAACATGGATAAGGGCTGCTGTATAGGTCTTGTATCATGCAACCTTGCTGAACTCATTTATTAGCTCTGGGGTGGAGGGCATTCCTTAGGATTTTCTATATAGAATTTCTGTGGCCTTCTTGATTCCCAAGAATATGTCAGAGATTTAAAAAAAAAAACCCTATGGGCCTCCGATTCTTTAATTTTTCCTTTCAAGCATTTTGGTCAATCCCAGCTAGTAATAGTGCCTCAAGCAGCTGTAACGTTAAACAGTTACCACTGATAGTTCCAACAAATATCCTAGATATAATGCTGTTCATACAGAGTTATGAGTCAGGTTTTAATAAAAACAGCCTTGATGATGGAGTTTTTCAGAAACCTTTCAGACAGGCCAAACATTGGAAGTTCTCTCTGGATTAAGTTTTAGGGGAACTACCAACTTATCCCCCAACTCCAAAGGCTGGCAAGCTGCTAGTTCCCTAGTTGCTATTGTACAAGGCTGTTGTTAGCTCTCAAGACTACAAGAGCTAAAGAAGCAGGTAGAATTTTGGTAAGTTTTTAAATGCAATCAATCTTGCTGTTCTTGTCCAAATTCAGCAATTTATCTTTTTTTAAGATGACATTACTTCTTTTTTAATTAAGAAATAAAATTGTGGTTATTAAATATACAATTTGTATAAAAATGGTATTCTTTATTTCTTGAAGAAACTTATGTATTCACCCAATTTTAACAGTTTGTTAAAACTTGTTTTTATTATTTATTTATTTATTTTCTTTTTTTATTTTGACTATTGTTCAAGTACAGTTTTGTGTCTTTTACTCTCATCCAAGCCCACCCCACCCCCTCAGTGCTCCCACCTCCCCCCCATTTCCACGCTCCACCTTAGCTTTGTTTATGTGTCCTTTATACTTGCTCTTGTAAATCCTTCCTCTTTTCCCCCTGAAATTCCCTCCCCTCTCCCCTCTGGTCACTGTCCCCCTGTTCTCTATTTCAGTGTCTTTGTTTTTATTGCTTGCTTGTTTGTTTTGTTGTTTAGGTTCCTGTTAAAGGTGAGATCATATGGTATTTGTCTTTCACCACCTGGCTTATTTCACTCAGCATAATGCTTTCCAGTTCCATCCATGCTGTTGCAAAAAGTAGGAGCTCCTTCTTTCTTTCTGCTGCATAGAATTCCATTGTGTATATGTACCATAATTTTTTGACCCATTCATTTACTGACAGGCACCTAGGTTGCTTCTAGCTCCCGGCTATTGTAAATTGTGCTGCTATGAACATTGGGGTGCATAGGTTCTTTTGGATTGGTGTTTCAGGGTTATAATCCTAGCAGTGGAATTGCTGGGTCAAAAGGCAGATCCACTTTTAGTTTTCTTATAAAATTCCATACTGTTTTCCACAGTGGTTGTACCAGTCTGCAATCCCACTAACAATGGATTAGCATCCCCTCTTCTCCACAACCTCTCCAACACTTGTTGTTTGTTGCTTTGTTTATGATAGCCATTCTGATCTGTGTAAAGTGGTATCTCATTGTGGTTTTAATTTGCATCTCTCTGATAGCTAGTGATATTGAGCATCTTTTCATGTGTCTTGGATCTTCTGTATGTCCTCCTTAGAGAAATGTCTGTTCAAGTCCTTTGCCCACTTTTTAATTGGGTAGCTTGTCTTCTTACAGTGGAGTCATGTAAGTTCTTTGTATATTTTGGAGATTAAACCCTTGTCTGAGGTATCATTGGCAAATATGTTTTCCCATACAGTTGGTTCTCTTTTTATTTTAGTATTGTTTTCTTTAGCTATTCAAAACCTTTTAATTTTGATGAGATCCCATTTTTTTATTCTTTCCTTTATGTCCCTTGCTCTAGGGAACATATCAGTAAAAAAGTTGCTGTGTGAAATATCTGAAATTTTCTTGCCAATGTTCTCATCTAGGACTTTAATGGTGTCATGGCTTATATCCGCCTTGAATTAATTTTTGTGTATGGTGTAATTTGGTGCTCGAGTTTCATTTTTTTTGCACGTAGCTGTCCAGTTCTCCCAACACCCATTGTTGAAGAGTCTATTTTTAGTTCATTTTATGTTGCTGCCCCCTTTGTCAAATATTAATTGGCTGTAGAGATTTGGGTTTGTTTCTGGACTCTCTGTTTTGTTCCATTGGTCTATGTGTCTGTTTTTATGCCAGAATCAGGATGTTTTGATCACAGTGGCCTTGTAATACAGTTTGGTATCAGGTATTGTGATCCCTCCTACTTTGCTCTTCTTTCTTCTCAAAATCAGCAATTTATCTTGAATAAACACTTTCCAGATATTGAAAACTTTTAGTTAATTTCTGGAACTCCCCCCAAATTGATATAGACAGCTTTTGCCAGTTTCCTCATTTTTCATATGGAGGATGAATTTTGGATATCCTAACTGCACCATTCCAGAAGTTATCCCAATGCTTTTTTCTTTTTAAATGAGATTCTTACTCCAGAATTCTGGAAAGAATGATTGAAGAAGAAATGACCTGAGCCAGTTTATTTGAAATATGCATTTAATAAGAAGTGAGCAAGTGGGATAGCACTTGCTCTAAAAAATTCCAATTCTAAAAAATAAAAAAAAATTAATGTGCTAATTAACCTAAAGTAATGGAATTTTTTTCTCAAGTGACACAGCACAATCTTTGTACTTGCAAGGTTCTTTTCCCTTTGCTTGCTATAAGTTCAGAACCAAACAGAATTGGAAATGTTATTTTCATTATATTAAGTATGCAAGTCCTTAATTATATTTCTTCATTGTAGTAACTGTTGAGAGTGAAGAGGGGAGAATCCCTGTTTTTGTGAATTTTCCATGCCAGAAGGATGTCTCAACTGCTGTGCTACCAAAATGAAGCATGTCGAGGCAGCTACCATAGATGAGGGAAAAGTGTTGAAAAAATAAACCCTTTCAGACTTGTTCTTAAAAAAAGTTAACCCTTTAGTGTGATAGCAACATCTCAATGATTACTCCCAAATTCACTGAAGGGGAAAAATATCTCACTGCTAATAGTAATACATACATTTTTTTCAGTCTATATTTTTTTTAATTTTAGAAGAGCACTTAAAATTCAACTTTCAAGATTATATAGAATTTAAACATTTGTGAAAACTACTGTATGAAGTAGCAACATTTCAATATAATTTTATTTCTTGACATTATACATAACTGATGGCCCTAAGGAATCCATCTTATCACTTCCAAAATCAGTTGGTGATGCTATCAGCGAGAGGGCAGCAGAAGTTACCCCCTTCAGATATATCCACAGAGCAACACTTACTACTGTATTTATAGTCCAGGCACAAAACTAGTATATGCTTCAGTGAGATAGGAGTGAAGCAAGATTCTCAACTTTGATATAGACAAGCTTTGAGGCAGAAATATGGTGTACTATGTTCCTTTTTTGATTCAGCTAATTAATTGCTGAATGACATTTTAATAGGCACCTGAAATAGGACAACCCTGCTATTTATACTAAAATTAGCCCAGAGCTACAGATAAGAATTTTGACTGTAGAATCTAGCACGTATGCCTGGATACCAAGGCTGGGCATGATAAAAACACCCCAATCACTGTATATCTTTGAAGTTTATAATGAAGACATAGAAAAATTTGACCCCCTTCCTATAAGAAGAACCAATTCCAAAGACTACAGCAGGGGTAATTTCCCTCATGCTGTTAAAATCCCAATTAGAACTTCAATTAGAAGATTCTGATAGTTCTTAGCTCTTATTTTATCTACACTAACATATGAGATGATTGGTTTGTGATCTTCCAGAAAACCTTGTTTCAAGACAAGCCCTTTCATCTCTCAGATGGCTTGGGGCATCTTTCACGGTGCCAGGAACACAGCTATCCATTTCACAAATGAGGCCAAATAGTGACATTACTTGGCCTTTCCTTTCACAAACTTTCTTTTCCTCTTCCTGACAAGGCAGTGAGTGTTTCAATGGCATCTGAGGCCTACAAATTATCTCTGTAAATCTCCTCACACAAGGAAATCAATCGATGTTTTTAGAAAGCCAAAGAGTTTCCCTAAATACTAATAAGCTTAACACAATGGGGAAAAGAAGTGTTGGAGGATTTTACTTCTATGATGAATTTATGGTCCCTTGGCCTGTTTTCCTACACTAAGATTGAAACCTGAGAGAAGACAATTTTTCTCCAAGAAAAGGCAAGGAAGTCCTTAGCCAAAGTGACCTTGAACAAATCACCTAGGCCTCATTTGCTGCAATCTTCCTGTATACAAATAAGAATAACAACAGTACCGATCCTATTGGGTTGTTCTGAAGCTAAGTTTATGTAAATGCCCAACCCAGTGTCAGGTTCCTAGTCAATGCCCAGTAAATGATAGCTCTGATGGTGACAAGGATTAGATTTGTGGACAAAAAGGGGGCTACATAGTAAGTCTGACAAACTCAGGGGAGACCATTATGGCAGGCCTTACAAACTCAGAGACAGAAAGTAACCACACAGGATGGTCTGAACATAAAAATTCCTAACTATAGGGAGTCATGGTGGGTAGTCATGTCCTAGGCTTGTAGCTTCCTTGACAAAGATCAGTGTTTACCTTAAGTGAGCCTGTCTATTGTCTTTTTGTGTATAAGACAATGTACCTTTGAAATGTCAGAGCCATCTCCTTTTCCAGACTCCTGAGGACACACCCATGCACTAGAGCCGAGACCATGGAACACCTCATTGGTACCTTGTTCCCTGAATACCATCTCTATGTGCTCTTCATGTTAATTATTATCTATCTTGTACCCACCAATGTAAAAGAAGTATATATCTCTCCATTTTACTTTTTATTCAGTCTCCAAGCTTTCTCTGCTTTGCTTTCTCCCACCTCCCTAATCTATCACCAAGGGATTTCATGTAAATCCCTTACTCCTTTTCCTTTGAAGCTAATGTATAAAACAAACTGCAAAACTGCCATTCTCCAGAGAAGTTTCTCAATTCTTTGCAATTGTGCTTCCTCTTCCGTTTGGCTCAAATAAACTCATTAAAATTCTCTATAGGTTTGGACATCGGTGCCTGGTAATGAAGAGGGCACTGATGATTGGCTGGCATTGACATTTAACTCAGAAACTCCCTATTCTTTGGATCATCTCCTTCCCCCTCACTTGCTACGGTTCATTTCTCAGCCCTCAGAGTTAAGATACCCCAGAGAGTATCAACAGTGTAATAACTTCAAATGTCTGCAATTTAAGCAGGACTGTAGGAAAACAATAAGTACTGAATCACCTATCTGAGCAACTTTTTGTGGGTGACCGAAGAGAAAGGAGTGAAGGAGAACAAGTGAAAAGTAGAAGCAACAGAGCCCACCTGGATGATGGTCTTTGTAAAGTCGATTCATAGATATCACTACAGTGACACCTTTGTTGGAAGAACTGTGCCACAGTGACTTTCCCTAGTGCTGCCTGCTTACACTACTACACAAAGCAGCACAAATGTAGTTTTCCCTTTTATCCTTCTAATCCCCCTCCTCTCTATTTTGCAGACTGATTTGATTACTAAAGTTACCTTTTCAGTTAATTAAGATATTTCTTCCCTGCACTAGGGTTATCCTATTTACTAGATGATAATAAAACTTATTTCAAAAACTAAAGGAAAGTATCAAATTCTAATTTATATAAGAAAGTACATTTCTGGATATTGTAAAGAAAAGTACATCCTACCTATCAAATTTAAATACCTAGGTTTTTTTTGTGATGGGGTGCTTGTGGGGTTTTTCATTTCTGTTTGATTTCAAAGATGTGGGTATTGATGATTAAAAAATTTTTTCCAGTTAGTTAATATAAGGAGGGCCAATCTGGTATAGAAGTAATCATACAGAGGTTGAAGTCCAAAAACCTGAAATCCAATCCAATCTCTGGCTCTAATAAGCTGTGTTACCATGAGAAAGTCATTTCATATCTCCAGCTCAGTTCTTCCACTGATCAAATGTGAGAGCTTGATACCCTATTTTCTTTTGTCCACGTGCATTTAAAAAACTTTACATATGCTTATCATGAAAAAAATCAGGGGTATGTCAAGGTAACATGCAAATGCCCCCATCCCCGAGTCATTGCCCACAACTCCCACTGCTCAGGGGTAACTACACTTAACAGTTTGCATGCATTCAAATGTATATGAGATAAAGACATATATTTTACAAAAAATGATTTTAGTATATCAACAATTATGTAATTGCTTTTTTATTCCTAATAATTTCTCATGAATTTTATTTTATGAGTCCAAATAAATCTACTTCATCCTTTTAAATATTACATAATATTATCATACGCAATGGTTAATATAACTTCTTGTCTATTTAGAAATTTAAGTGTTCTCATTTTTGTTGTTTAGCCACTACAAATAAGGCAACCATGAACATTCTTCGCCAAATATTTGTGTGCACTTAAGCTCATATTCTTGTTGACAGTGGCTACTATGTAATGCATCTAGGAAATTCATTTTTTTTTCTTTCTTAAACCATATTTTTTGTCTAAAAACCTGTTGTGGGGAGCTTTAGCAAGTGATTCTGAATGACCTCTCTCTCTTAAAGAAATAAAAATGCAAATGTAATTACATTTTACTGAAAATATAACAGAAAATCTGAAGAAGTGTTTTTAGAATGTGTTATTCAATGTTATTTAATATCTTCAATAATGGCATAGAGTTTAACCTGTCAAGCCCCTGAGAATTTTAAAGAAATATTTGGAGCTTGATGAATGAGATAATAACAAAGTAATGGCATGGTAGGGAAAGGAGAGAAATGTTAATTACCCAAAGGAAACCACACAGAGCTCAGCTGGAAAGAAAAATCTCTTTCTGAGTGACATAACTGAACAAAGAGAATAATGTAACTTCAAAGCCAAAACAAAAAAATTTCACTACTCATCATGATTTAGGAGTAAAAGATTGACAATTTGCTATAAAAGTTAATCTTCTGGTTCATGTTTAAGGCATTTATTCAATAGAATAGCATCATTTATAGTATTACTTAAGAATTCATAAAATTTGCCATTAAAGATTTTACAACTTCCTGTATTTAAGAAAAAAAATCTTATAAAAAGAGAGAGAGAGAGAGATGTCATTTTTGTTGCTGATGCCCCTTTTGACTCGAATACTAAACATTATATCAAGTCAACAAATTAAAACCAGTCCAATTCACTACAAAGGAAATGTAGGCTATGATTGATGGCCTGTTCAACTGTTTGTGAAGGTGAAGTATCAAGTAGAAGGGGAAGTCAATGACATGACCACCATCTTATTTTCTTCCGACAGTGCACGTATCCAGTAATACCCATTTAACTTCCACATGCTTTGTATTTATTGTGAGCATCCATCTTCATCTATGAATGCAATGCATTTTCTAGATGTAAAGGAAGAGTTTCAAATTAATAAGTTCTTTATACATAACATTTTATGAAAAGAATAAGAAAAATGCAATGAGAAAATTACCAAACCCAAATCTTTTAATAAACACAATTATGCATTTGCTCTTTAAGGTAGCTTCTTGTAAGGGGGCAAAATGATTCCAGTAACCATTCTGGTTGGGCCAATTATTTATATTAATGCACTCTAAAGGAATTCCTGAGTCCATAATAAGGCCATGTAACAGGTAACTGAAACTGAAGTCTTTATGGTTTTACAGTATTCAGTCCTTGCTTTCTCAGAATTATCCTTGTGAACCGAAAGTGTTCTATAGGTTTCTAACATTTTCAGTGTTAATCAGTATTATTTCTGTTAGCGTGAAATTTCTGACATTGAGAAACAGGTATGTTTTTTATAAATTTCACAGAAATGTTTATTTTATGTAATAGTGTTTCACTTGGAAGTATGTCATTAAAGAAACTTGAATTTCTATGCAATGGCTACTTGAGAGAGAACTCAAGCTTGGATTTTTCTGTTGTTACCTGCTTGACTTCCATTCTCTCATCTTTTCCATCTTGATTTTTCTTGTACCACCCTTTCCATAATTTCAATAGAGTTGTGTTCATCATCTCCATAGCTCCAGAGGTAGGCATGTGATTCAAGTCTGACAAATAATAGCTTCACATCCCTGGGATCACAGTGATTATTGATTAGTTTAGGGATCAACAAAGGGGTTCAATTCAGGCTTAGTATAGACAATGAGTTTCAATTTCAGGACTCTACATTGGAAGAGAAACTTTCTGTTTCCATGGGGGTTGCTTTTCCAACTCCCATACCTCTGGAAGGTATGCTTTTCTATGCATACCTTCCCAAGTAAGGTTTTCTTTATTGTGGTTTTGGCCATCTTCTCCCAAAGCTTCTGCTCAGAGCTTTTGGCAAATGAAATCAACCTCAAACTTAGATATTTCAGGCTTTTTTGTTTGTTTTTCTTTATTTTGATCATTTATACCCCACTTCATGTTACAGACTTTTTTCTTAAGGTTTACTCTGGCAAACTCTCTCCATATCTAATTCTTTTAGAACCACAATAACTGTGTGTATGTGTGTGTGTATTCTTCAAAATGATCAGAATGTAGTCACCAGGTATAATTCCTTCTGAGAGTTTTTACATTTTTTTACAAAACAAAAATAAACAACTACAGTCAAAATGTAGCCAACTTTATGCTTCTCTTTTTTCTTGTAGCTTGGCTAGGCATTCTGCAAAACAAAGCAATTAATGGCAGCTTCAAGTTCATGTAAAAGTTGACAAGTTAATTAATTCCAGGGTAGCAGTTGGCTTCAGGAGGAACTGGATTCTGGATCCAAATGATCTTAAGACCCATTTTAACTCCATGTCTGCTCTGTATTCCACTGTATTGGCTTTATGGTAAGAATCCTCATGGAGACACTGAAAAATTAGGGCTTGAGTATCCTTTACAACTAGAAAAAGAGAAAGAATAAATGATATCTTTATTCAATCATTGATCCCTGTTTCCACAGAGTTGTTTATGGTTTACAGACACATATCTGATTATTGCACCCCTAAGATGGTGGGTTCAAATCACAAGTCTATATAATTTTCCAACTCATCTCTCCAAAGCTAACTAATTTAATCATTGTGCCGAATCGGAAATTGCTGGAGAGAGGCTCTGTTGGGGCTGTCTGTCTGTGTCTACCACTAGACAAATCAGAGGAGCCATAAACACTCTTTCAGGTTGCAAGGCAGAGTTTCTACAATAGTTAAGTAGCAAGAGAATAATAGACCTCTCACCATGACAGGTGCGGCTCAGTGGGTTGGGCGTCATCTCACAAACTAAAAGGTTGCTAGTTTGATTCCTAGTCAGGGAAATGCCTGGGCTGTGGGCTAGACCCCTGGTTCGAAGCATGCAAGGCAACCAACTGATGTTTCTCTACCTCTCATTTTTCTTCCCTTCACCTCTCTCTAAAAATCAATAAACAAAATCTTTAAAAAAGAAATAATAGACCTCTCAAGCTTAACACAGTCCCCACCACAATAACACACCTATTTCAAATATACTTAAGAGACTTCTTAGTATGCCAATCTATTCCCCCATGTGATACGGAAATGGAGAAGAGGGTTGGAGAACTCTCTTTATTCAGGCTAGACATAATTTCCATTTCCAGCCTCTCCCACATACTCCTAACGTGCAAGCTTCCTCACAGACCACTAACATAGGGTCAGGAAATCCCTCAGATTACTCTCTAAACACAAATGAGTCCAGTGAAACCCTTAGTCAACTCTAGCTCAATTTCTAACTAGGAGAAATTAAGATATTAACTAGCAGTATCTAACTGGCCAAATATGAGTTCAAATTTTGAGTCCATCCATGGTAAGCTTGTTGCAAGTCACCCCATTTCTCTTTGCCACATCTTCTTTGACTGCAACGTGTAACCTCCATCATCTTTGCAGTCCTCCTTTCTAACATTCTGTGGGTTATGATTTTTCACAGTATGCCTATCTGATAATATTCTCTTCTATTTAAACCTCTGTTAATACTCTAAGTTTTCTACTACCAAGAGGCACTAAAATGATTATATTTAAGAGCATCAGTGCGGAAATACTAATCTGAGTTCTCGGCCCAGCCCTGACCCTAGTCATTGTGCTGCCTGGAGAAGGCACTCACTTTGGTCCTCAAAATAAAATGAGGGAACTGGAGTAATTGTCTCTGTGTTTCCTTCCAGCTTTATGCTAATAATACCTCTAAGTGTAATAACTATTTTAAGATGGGGCTTGAGGTAACTTCAGTGTTACCGTCATGGAAAAATTAAGATGCCTTTGTTAAACAAAGGAAGTACTAGGATGCTGTCAAATATGGAATTCTCTTGTCCACTTGTGGCTGGAGAAAAAAATCAGAAAGCAACCTCTTAGCCAGGCTTCTTATAAACTGAGGGAATATCCTGAGAGACTAGAGCTCCTCGCTCAGATGCCTGGGCCCCGCACTACAGGAAATAAAAGAATATTCAGAAGACTTTCCCTTGTAATATGTCACTAGTCTTTTGTGGGTCTGTATTTTTCCCCTTCCTTGATTCTATATATTATTTTCCTACTAGTAGCTTCCTTGGTCAGGTAGTAAGCCCCATTTGTGATATACAAAATGGATTCCAAAGCAATCTTTGTTTTGTTGCAAGCAGAGAAATTGCCTTACTGTAACTATGGCCTTGGGGTTCTGAAGGAGACTTAACCTGAACAGACTGTTATTTCTGAGTAAGGAGCTGAGCAGTCCTTGGGCTTCCACAGCTGTATATTCATGGTACACCAGGAAACGCACTTTGGTTCAAGAATAATTTCAAGTCACTGAAGAGTCCAGGCCTCTCCACTGATTCTGTCATTACATTCTCTAGGACCTGTGCTTGAGCACAAATGGTTCCCCACAGCATTCAGCATTGTTCTGTGGAAAATCCAGCCTCAAACCATCCTAGAAAAGATATGAAAAGAGGATACTTAGCTTCACAGCATAACTAATTTTGAGTATGTGCCTTTTTTTGTGTGAACCTAATCACACTTTCACATAAAAAGCTAAAAAAAAAACCAATTAGAGAAGCAAATTTGGGTATGAATGAGTGTGATATCTGGCAGCCTGGAGAAATAAGGAGGGTGAAAGAAGTCATTTGTTGAGCACTTACTACACTTACTAGTGGCTGATCTTTAAATGCATTGTCAAATTAAACCCAAATAAGAACCCTAGGGACAGACTTTCCTCTTTTTATAGGGTTATGAATCAACTTGCCCATGGTTGCTTAGCTAGTCACTAGGTGAGCTGGGATCTGACCACAGGTCTTCAACACCTGTGCTTTTTTTTCCTTATGCCCCAAATGCTCAAATACCATTTAATGTAATTAGAAGAGCGTGTGTCTTGTTTCTTAATTTGCATTTATATTGATACATATTACATGACCTGTCCAATATGGTGAGCCAGGCCTCCTTCTGTGGCATTTTCTTAATGCCCCCGAGAGCGAAGTTTTTCTCCAAAAGAAACACATGGAGAGAATATTAATATCCTGCTCACTTGTAGAGGAAGATTACACTCCATAATCAAAACAAAATAGCTCCCCCTACAGTTTTGCTCCATCCACATCCTAGGCTCTGGCAAAGGAGGCAGAGAACCTCAGGTCAGATGGGAGAAGGCAGAGCTGTGTATTTGCCCCTTAATAATGGGGAGAATTCTTAGTCCATTTGCTTGGAGAGAATTGGCAGTGTGCTCAGAACAAGGAGATGTCCCCTTTAACATTTTCCTCACTTTCAGCAGAATGAATCCGTAACTGCTGAAAGTAGTGTTGATTTTTGACAGGCTCCAGACTCGAGTGAAAACGTGCCTTCTGGAGGCCAAATCCCCTTCTGACTCCAGGGTATAGCTGGCAAAGGCATTCTCTCAGCCTTTCAAGTGCTGAGATTCTTCTGTGACATCATGAGTCCCAGCTTGGCACTGTGCCCAGTGTGACTTCTGAACTATCTGGTACCTCACAGGGCTGTGCGTCAGCATCTCCTCGGGACAGAGCCCAGACAAGCTCTCCCATGGGGCTGTAACAAGGGCAACAGTGATGAGACAAGGGCCAGCGGGAACTTCCCTGCAGTGTCATGGTGCTCAGGGGCCTGGGAACAACATGACTTTGACGTAGCCTAATGCCATTTGCTCTCATTGTCATCCCTTCCACCAATAAGCCATCTCCTCCCCTCCCCCATTTGAGTCCCTCCCCTAGAGCACTTCCCAGAGAACATGGGGATGAGGTGGGGACCCCTTATATATCCATGTAAAACCTACCTAAGTGGATAAATTGAGATGGATAATAATCAGACCCCCTACACACACACCTTATTGATAAGGATGATTAAATGAGCCCCCTGGCTAGTGTGGCTCAGTGGATTGACTGTGAGCCTAAAAACCAAAGTGTGGCTGGTTTGTGCCCCCAGTCAGGGCACACACCTGGGTGGGTGGGCCAGGTCCCCAGTTGTGGGTATGTGAGAGGCAAAAGCACATTGATGTTTTTCTCCCTTTATTTCTCCTTCCCTTTCCCTCTCTCCAAAAATAAAAATAAAATGTTTTTTAAGGATGATTAAATGAGAAAATACAGTTGAAGGGGGCCCTGTAAAATTTAAAGTAGATAGAAATAGCAAGAGCTAGCATCTAGTGAGTTCTTCACATAGACTAACCACTGTGTTAGCAACTTCCCATGAAATATTTCCTTTAATCCTAAAAACAAGATTATGAGGTCAGTTCTATCAATAGACTCAATTTGCAAGGAGGAAACTGAGATTCACAGAATTTAAATTACCTCACCAAGTGGCAAGGATAAAATTGAACCTATATCTGTAGTACTCCAAAGTCAGAGTGCTCAGCACTCTGCAGTAGTGCTTTTACAAATAGAAATTCCAGCTGTTAAAAGCTATTTAAAATGAAAAATACACTTAGATCCTGGAATGAGACTTACAGATACTTGAGAAAACTTAAATTTTAAAAAATAAGCATGCTCTCCCCTTGGAGCTGTCCTTTGCATCCATCAATATCAATGACTGGACATGGCAGTTAATGAGTATAAAATGATCTGTAGCTTTTTAAACATTTCCACATAAGCCATTTTAGCAGATACTTCCAGGAATTTCTGAGAAACAAAGGGTATACAAGAATTGTTATTATTCCCACTTTCTAGACAAAACAACTAAGGCTTCAGGAGATTGTGACATAAACAAGTTCCCATAGTTTAAAATAAGAGTCTCCTGATTGTGCCCTGGCTGGTGTAGCTCAGTGGATTGAGCGTGGGCCTGCAAACCACACGATCATGGTTCAATTCCCGGTCAGGGCACATGCCTGGGTTGCAGACCAGTTCCCAGCAGGGGATGCACAAGAAGCAACCATACATTGATATTTCTCTCCCTCTCTCCTTCCCTTCCACTCTAAAGATAAATAAATTAAATCTTTAAAAAAAAGAGTCTCCTGATTCTCAATGCACAGCTTTTCTACTTTCCTGGATGCCTGAAACAGATGATAACTTCAATCCTTCCACCTCCCACTTACGGCAGACCTGAAGTCAAACCTGCGTTCCTCCATCTCAAAGACATTAACTGTGCTTTCACTTAGACATCACTATTGAAGGACAGGATTAAGTCCCTTATTTTCCCTAATCCTCCCTGACTGCCCTATTTGATGAGTGGCTTCTTCAGAAAATTCCCCAAGTTCTCTTAAGCAACTCAAACTGGTGAGCAATGGAGGGAATTTAAGGCAGGAGAGATGAGAAGGAGTGTGGTAGACATCTGGGGATGGTATTGCCTAAATCAGCAACTTAATTTTAATCAAGTATCTTAGGTCAAGCCATGCTTAGCTCTCCCATGTCAACAGTATCAATGGAATGACCTCCTAAAAGTTCTTGCTGATCTCGTCTGTCCACTTAGATCCATTTTTCAGTAAAGCCAGTATAATCTTACAAAAAGGCCAGTCCCTCCTCTAGCTTTAAGCCTTTCAAATGTTTCCTAAAACTTTTAAGATTAAGACACCAAATCCTTCTAATACTGTATGACCCTATCTTACCTGTCCAAATTCCTAGGTCATCCCCATGTGCTGCCTTTCCCTTCTGAGTTTTCAACTTTTCTTCTTTGGTCAGTGTACAAGAATTTTCTTTACAACCTCTCTGACAATAACCCCCAACCAAGGCTTGGGCACATCCAGAAGTAGCCTGGCAAGGTGATGTTTCCCTTGATAAGCACACCAAAATTATCATTCGCTGGTTGAATTTCAATCTGCTCCAAGAGTCACGAAGATCTGGACCCAACTATCATTCTATTATGCCCTGGCTGTGTGAGCTCTATCTCAGAGCCTCAGTTTCCTCAGCTGAAATATTGGCAACCTCATAAAGTTGTTATAGCAATTAAATGAGAACATGTTAGAGTGCTTCAAACAATGGCTTACATAGAGTGTGTTCCATAAATATTAGTCATCATCATTATCATATCAGTCCCCCACATAACGTCCATTCACTTGGCTGCATACCTCAAGTTTCTTCAAACAATACATAGTAGTATTAACTACTTTAAAATTCAAGTCCCCACAGCACATAAGGCCCACTGCCTTTTTATAGACAAAAAAATTGATTAGAAGTTTCCCAACACTACTGCCAAGTTCATGAGTTTACTGACCAAAACCACAACCTTCTGCTACCCCTTTGTGGAGAGGGCACCAGAAAGCCATGCACACCTCATGCCCAGAACATGAATCAAAGAGTAAATTAATTTCCCAGTTCAGTTGCCCTTACACAAGGATTTCTAATTCAGCTAGAGTTTGTACTACATCAACCCTATAGGTGTACAGGGAAGAGACAAGAAGGGAGATAGCTAAGACCAGGGGTAGCTGCACAGGAAATTTCTTTTTACAGAAAGATGGAGTAATTAAATAACTAGAAAAGAATCCACCTGATGTAGTACTCTCATTTGTGCTTCAGGTTCACATTGAAAAGTCATTGAAGTCTCTGTCTTCTAAGAACTCAAATGCTTCCTACTAAAACCCAACCATCTGCTTAGTTACTGCATTTCACAGGGATCCAAAGTGAGACATTAATTTATGCAGCATGAACTGAATTTCTGGAGGCATCATAGGGGGAGTACGTGCAAGAATCTAGGGGACCCAGTGAATGAAACACAGTCCCTTGCACTGACACTATGGGAGTCATGCTCATCCAGATGTAGGCACACTGCCCCTATTTCATCATGCTCATGTCCACAGCCCAGGTGCTGTGACAGGTGTATCATGAAGAAGCACCGTATTTTCTCTGTACCTACAGCCTCTTGTAAGCATGAAAAAATGGGTAAAACAGACAACTGACAAAAACTGTGGGCTTGTCTATTTTCACCCAAATATAGTATACTGACTAGAGTGATGAAACATATGGGGGAGGGGAGTTGATCCATCTTTAAAGCACAAATTTAAGTGATTCAAATTAAAAAAAAATCCAAGAAATCCAGCTCATCAGGAGGGTAGCCAACTCCTGGTGAGGAGAAGAAATCAACTTCTTGGTCCACATTCTCTTTTCAATTCCTCTGCCCTCTTCACGGTGTCAGACTCTGCTCTAAGCAAATACAGCTGACAAAATTTATAGCAACACCTTCTCTCTTCATCTTCATGGCCTTTCTCCCTCATTGCTGCCACCTACACCTCTTTATCCTGAAGGCACTGAGAACATTGCTCAGTAATTCACTGAGACTCCTTTTTTCACAAATGACAGACACTAAAATTAGTTAAGCTAGACTGGAATGATTGGTCCAAATAGTAGGGAAATCCAAAGGTAAACAGGACTCAGTTTGCTCAGTAATTTAGTATGATTATGTTCAACATCTCTCTCCATCTTACAGTTCAGAGTCTACTTAATGTTTTCCTTCTAAGCTATAGACTGGCTTTTTTCTTGTGGCCAGGTTGAACGATGGAATGGTAAAAAAAGTGTGAATGCAGACAACTCCAAGCTTCCATCATTCCTACTTAATCACACCAGAGCATCTCTTTTCCATAGCAGGAAAAGATTCTGATTGTCCAGAATTGAGTCATGAGCTAATCCTGTGACAACAAAACAGATTAATATGGTGGGCCAGGCCTACCTGTGTTCCATTCATGTGGCCACAGGACTAGGTCTTATGATTGGCAGCTCCTTAGAAAAACATGGGGCGGAAGAGGAACAGTTAGTTCCTAGGAAGATGAAGATGTTTGTGGTACTAAGGAGGTGAGTGGAAAGACAAAAATAACAGATATTCACCAGATCATCCCATTAAGCTTTTTATTTCCAGGATATTCACATGTTCTGACCCTCTTTCACCTTCATGTACAATCTCTATTTCCCATTCAATATTCCCTGTAATAACCCCTAAGAAGGCAGACCTTTTGGGTCCAACTTGAAACCCCCACTTTTTTAATGCTATCTTTCCATTTATTTTGGTCTTTTCTCTTAGTAAAGTTCTTTAAAAATTTTAATTTTTTTCAGTTAGACTTTGCATTTAATATTATTTTGTATTTGTTTCAGATGTATAGCATAGTGGTTAGAGAATCATATACTTTGCAAAATGTTCTCCCTAATGAAATCCCCATTTCTAATCTCATTTTCATATTTGAAGAAATTTATCTTGGCAATTAAAAGTAATATATAAAAAGCAATTTCAATGTTTACGACAGTTTGATAAGTAGAAACACCAATTTAAGAATTATTCTTACAATACCCGGGAAAATATTCTTGTACCAAGCTTCCACTCTTTCTCACACATTGAGTGAGATACATGAAGGCTGCTCTCCAGATAGTCACCTGCCCTGCTCAGACTAACAGCTGCTTTCCAAATCTGTTCCACTGTGCATTTTCCCCCTAATGTTTTCATTATTCTTCCTACCATTTACTCTTTGACTTTACTTGAGTACTTAGCTGAAGTCTGCAGAACTTACTATTCCCAGTAATATATAATAAAGCCCAAGAAGCTGATGATCAACAAAGAAGTACAGTTGGTTAAGTAGAAGTGATGGAACTAAGCTGGCAAAGGCAACATTTTCTTTAGCTGATCAAGGAGAAAGAGGTCTGTGAATATTCCCATGTAAATAATATTTTCCAGCCATAGCCTATTCACTAAAAATCCAGACGGTTGACAACAGCACTATTTTACAAATCCAGTCATAGCCAGGCAGGACATGTGGCACAGACCATGTTCTCATGACATGTTACATCAGTCTTTGTAATTAAACTTAGGAAATATTTTACATTATATTCTTCCATTTAACATTCATAATGTTCTGCAGTAAAAAAAAGTGTTTAATGTGTTTTACCTGGTATTTCAAAACTAGTTTATTGATAGAAATCTTTAAGGTAATACCTATCAATAATCTTTGGAATGTAATTTCGGAATATAACACCATGAGATCTGTGATAATAATGCCATCTCTGGAAGTATTTCCATTTTTTTGAAAGGTTCACCCCAACAATGAAGCTCTGATTGTCGAGACACTGGGCATTCAGCCGGCCAGGGGTAGGGACGTGAAAACAAGACCCTCTGACAGCTGGTGTTCCACTGACTGTGTTTGGCTTGGAATTGTTTTCCATACAGATTGGCTAAGTTACTGGGTACCACAGGTAAGGGAAGAATAATTTTGGTTCAGTTAGAAGGCTTCCCTCCCATCAAACCAATTTAATGCTTTTACAGTTCCTACTGTACCTTGTAATAGTTAGCAGTTTCCTACAAAAAGGACCAGATACTGGTATCATTGTTTCAGAAAACTTCCCCAGACTTCTTCCACATTGCAGCTTTGAAATGCACTTCCTCCATCTTCCTATTTCTGGTTGAAAATCTTTGGTTTCAGACTGGGTTTCCATCTCTCTGTCCAGCCCCATTTGATTTGTGTTTTTTTCCAGAGGTTTAGCTCCAACTCCAAACTACTCTCATATCCCAAACTATCAGTCAGCCTCACCTTATTGAAGTCAAATTTCAGAATCCCAGCTCAGGGATGAACTTATAACCCATAACTGGAGTTCCTCTCCTTTAAAATATTGCCTAAAATTTTACTTCTTTCTTTCATCATACTTAGTGCTCCCTACTTGTATTATAGGTATGTGTGTACATGACCTAAATCCCTACTCCCACCTCAGACTTCAAGTTTCTTAAGGACAAAAATCTGTATCATTTTTGTATCTTTCATAATGCATTGATAAAGCTCATTGTGTGCAGTAGGCACTAAATGAATGTTTATTAACTCGTTAAATAAGAGAATTAATGATTATCTTATATAGCAAATGAAACTGCTTTTCTGGATAAAGAGGAAAGACACCATATTTACTAATGCAATGTATAAAAGTAAGATAACATTACCTGTTGTTAATTTAGTATTCCCTAATCTGAAACCTGTGTTAATTCCCATAGTGCTGTGATTTTGCCCACCCCATTCCCCTACGCCCAGGTACATCTGGCAATGTTTGGAAGAATATTTTATTGTCCCCCTGGAGTGGGGAGAGCAGAGCTATTGACATCTAGTGAGCAGGAGCCAGGAATGCTACTAAACATCTTACAATGCACAGCCCCCCTACAACAAAGAATTATGTGACCCAATATGTCAATAGTGCCACTAGTAAGGGACCCAGCAACAGCAGTCAGGTAAAAATCCTCCTTTTTCACTGCCTAATAACAAAAGCTTCCTAAGAAACCAACAGCCAGAGTGACATCAGAGGAATGGCATGCAAGAGATCCTTTGGTCTCTCCCCTTGAAGATTCAATAATTTAAATAACTATAATTCAACAAAGGATTCTCTATTCAATGCACAAACACATTTGAGAGATCCATGCATTGAGACACCTAAAAGTGCAAGTGAGAGGAAAACAGGGAAGTAAGGGAGAAAAGCTGAATCAAGCCGTGGCTGCAGTCCTGCAGCCCAGATGGAGGAATCCAAAGGCCAGTGGAAGTGCAGGGGGTACACCACAGGAGTCCACTAGTTACCATTGTTGGCAAGGCAAAGAGGCAAAGCAGCAAAGCAGACAGCTGGGTTCCCCTAACTTGCCCCACCCCTAAAAATCAAGGTTGCACTACCAGCAACATCTGGCTACAGGGGATAGCACTAGCATGAATTTGGAGGCCCATCACCTACTATGTTCCCCTACAAGAACAGTCAGATTTGAAAAGCCAGAGAAGTACAACAGAGCTTGAAAACAAAACAAAACCCAACTTTGTGATTTAGTGCCATCTACTGGAAAGCAACAGAAACACTTGTTTTAATCTACTAGAAAAGTATCAGTTATACAAAGATGCCTAGACAGAGAAGGAATCCCCAAAATAGCATGAATTACCAAGATAATGAGATATTCAGAAAGAAAATTTAAAATGTCCAGAAAATAAAATTAAAGACATGGAAATACATGACTTAATAAAAGAGAATTCAAGATTGCAGTTCTTGAAATTTCTTTAACAAAAAACTCAACAAGATGCAAGAAAACACAAATGGGTAGTTTGATGAACTCACAAACAAAATCAATGAACAAAACAAATATTTTACCAAGGATATTAAAACTTTAAAAAAGAATCAAATAGAAATTCTTGAGATGAAGGACTCAGTAAAAATTGTCAAGGATGAAGTAAAGAGTATAGGAAATAGAGCTGAACAAATAGAGGAAAGAAGTCGTGATATCAAATATAGAAATCTAGAAATAAGGCAGAGGGAAGAGGGAGAGACTCGAACATAAAAAAATAAAATGTGTACACAGGAATCACCTGACTCCATCAGAAAGAGTAGTATAAGAATAATGGCTATTCCAGAAGAAGAAGAAAGGGAGAAGGAAATGAAAAGCTTATTCAAACAAATAGTTGATGATAAGTTTTCAAACCTATGGAAGCAGCTAGATCCTCAAACCCAAGAAGCAAACAGAATACCTGGTTACTTCAACCCAAAAAGGCTTCTCCAAGGAATATCTATGAAAACTGTAAAAAAAATAGTGACAAAGAAAGAATTTTCAAGGCAACCAGGGAAAAGAAGGAAGTAATCTGCAAAGGATGCCCATAGGTTATCATTAGATTTCTCAGCTGAAATTCTACAAGCTAGAACAGAATGGAATCAAATATTCAAACTACTGAAAGAGAGAAATTACCAGACAAGAATAATATAACCATCAAAGTTATCTTTTAGATATAAAGGAGAAATAAAGACTTTTCCAGACATACAGAGCTGAAGGAATTTATCACCAAAAGATCTCCATTTCAGGAAATATTCAAGGTGGGAATTCTACCTGAACCAAAGAATGAAAGGTCACAAAACTATGAGTAAGATCAGCAGCAAACTTACAGCATAAACAGGGATAATTTATGACAACAAAAACATAAAAGTGAAAGGGTAAAGGTCTGAATTTACAAAGGAGGATGGAGATCAGAGGCATTTAAAAGAAAAAGGACTACCGTATATTTGGAACTTTTTTTTCATAAACATAATGGTAACAGCACACAAAAACCCAAAACTGAGACACACACTTTTAAAAACAAAAAGAAACAAAGGGGGGGAGTATGGAATGCCACCAAACAAAAACAGCAGACAGAAACACAAAGGAAAAGCACCGATGAAGCGGAGGCACTGGGTTTCCAGAAAACATAAGATAAAATAGCTATAGGAAATCCTCATACATCAATAATCACCCTAAATATAAATGGGTTGAATTCACCAATAAAGAGGCAGAGTATAGATTGGATCTAAAAACAAATCACAACCATTTGCTGTCNGGGGGGGAGTATGGAATGCCACCAAACAAAAACAGCAGACAGAAACACAAAGGAAAAGCACCAATGAAGGGGAGGCACTGGGTTTCCAGAAAACATAAGATAAAATAGCTATAGGAAATCCTCATACATCAATAATCACCCTAAATATAAATGGGTTGAATTCACCAATAAAGAGGCAGAGTATAGATTGGATCTAAAAACAAATCGCAACCATTTGTTGTCTGCAAGAGACACATCTAAGCTGCAAACACAAAGGTAGAGTCAAAGTGAAAAGTTAGAAAATGATTCTTGGAGCAAATAACATCCACAGAAAAGTAGGTGTAGTCATACATATTTCTGACAAAATGATTTAAAGCTGACAAAGTTAATAAGAGACAAAGATGGACATATTATAATGATAAAGGTGGCACTACATCGGGAAGACATAACACTTGTTCATATATATGTATCCAATCAGGGAGCACCAAAATATGTAAAGCAACTACTAACAGAACAAAAGGGAGAAACTGGCAAAAGCACAATTATAGTAAGGGACCTAACACTCCACTGGCTGCTCTAGATAGATGATCCAAACAGAAAATCAGTAGAGAAATATTGGCCTTAAATGACATATTAGATCAAGTGGGTATATTTAATATTTACAGAGCCTTTCATTTCAGAACATCAGATTATACATTGTTCCCCAGTGTACAGAGAACATTCGCAAGGATGAATAATATGTTGGGTCACAAAACTAGCCTCAACAAATTTTAAAAGATTGAAATCATGCCAGCATATATTCTGACCTCAATGCTTTGAAATTAGAAATCACCTGCAACAAGAAAATAACACCCCCACACAAATGTGAAGATTAAATAGCATGCTATGAAAAAAGACTGGATGGAAGAATAAATAAAAGGTGAGGTCAAAGTACAGAGAGAAAAATGAGGATGACAATATGACATATCAAAACTTTTGGGATTCAGCAAAAGAGTAATAAGAGAGAGTTTATATCATTAGGGAACTATCCCAAAAAACAAGAAAAATCTCAAAAACAACATAACATTACATCTTAAAGAATTACAACAAGAAGAACAAAAGCAGCCCAAAGTCAGCAGAAGAGAGTTTCAAAAATTAGAGCAGAATTGAATGAAATAAAAGACAAAAAGACTATGCAAAATATTAATAAAACTAAAAACTGGTTCTTTTAAATTATTAATAAAATTGAAAAAGAACTGGTTAGACTCACAAGGAAAAAAGAGAAAAGACTCATACATAAAAAATTGAAACTGAAAGGAAAAGTTACCACAGTCAACACAGAAATGCAAAGAATCATACTAGAATATTATGGAAAACTATATGCCACCAATTCAATAACCTAAAAGAAATAGATGAGTTCCTAGAAATACATAACCTTCCTAGACTTGAATCATGAAGAATTAAAAAATCTAAATACACTAATTGACAGTCAGGAAATTGAAACAATCATCAAAACCTTCCCCAAAATGAAAGTCTATTTTTGAAAGTCAACATGGCTTCATTACTGAATTCTACCAAACATTCAAAGAAGATGTGATACCTATCCATTCCAAACTCTTTTTAAAAAATTAAGAAGAGGCAGCAAACACTTCCTAACACATGTTATAAGGCCAACATACCCCGAATACCAAAACATGGCAATAATAACACACAAAAAAGGAAAACTACAGGCCAATATCTCTGATAAAGACAAAAATCCTAAACAAAATACTAGCAAATTGAACACTACAATACATTTAAAAAACAATAATACATCATGATCAAAACCTCATTTCAGAGGAACAAGGATGGTTCAACATATGCAAATTTATCAATGTAATATACCACATTAACAAAACAAAGAATAAAAATCATTTGATCTTACCAATAGATGCAGAAAAGCGTATGATAAGGTACAACATCTGAAGGATTAACCTAAGAACATATTCATATATGTATAGCCCATAGACACAGACAACAGTGAGGTGATGGCCAGAGGGAAGGGGGAAATGGGAGCTGGATGGAAGCAGGTGAGAGTCGGGGGAAGAATGGGGACATATGTAATAATGTGAACAATAAAAATAAAGAAAAAAGATACAACATCTACTTATAACTAAAATACTCAATAAAGTAGGTATAAAAGAAAAGTACCTCAACATAAGAAAGACCACATATAACAAACCTTTAGCTAATATCATACTCAGTGGTGAAAGACTGAAAGCTTTTCCACTAAAATTAGGAACAAGACAAGAAAGTACACTCTCATCATTCTTGTTCCACATAGCACTGGAAGTCCACTGGAAGTCCTAGTCAGATCAATCAGGCATCCACATTGGGAGTGAAATAGTGAAGTGTCACTTTTTGCAGATGGCATGATTCTTTATACAGAAAACCCTAAAGATGCCACAAAAAATCCCTATTAGGAGGAATAGACAAATACAGTAAAGCTGCAGGACACAAAATCAGTATACACAAATTCAACGCATTTTTATATATTACCAATGAAATTTCAGAAGAAGAAATGGAAAAAAAATTATTCTGCAATTGCAAAAAATAAATAAAATACCTAGGAATAACTTTAACAAAGGATGTATAAAGGACCTATACACTGAAAACTACAAAGCATTATTAAAAGATATTGAAAAAGATTCATTTAATGAAGTGGAAAGGTATTTTGTGTTCATGGATCAAAATAATCACATAGTTATAATGTCCTTATTACACAATGTAATATACAAATTTAATGCAATCTCCATCAAAATCTCAATGACATTTTTAAAGAAATAGAACAAAAAATCATCAGATTTGTATGGAACCACACACAAAAAAACAAATAGCCAAAGCAATTGTCAGAAAAAAATGGAAGTATCACACTACCTGATTTCAAATTATGCTACAGAGCTACAATAATCAAAGCAGCAGGATATTGGCAGAAAAACAGACACACAAACCAATGAAACAGAATTGAGAGGTCAGAAATAAAATCACATGTATATGGGCAAATAGTTTTTGACAAAGGAGCCAAAAACATACAATGGAAGAAAGAAAAACTCTTCAATAAATGGTGCTGGGAAATTTGGAAAGTCACATTCAAAATAATGAAAGTAGACTACATTTTGTCTCCCTATACAAAAATTAATTCAAAATGGATCAAAGACCTAAGTGTAAGATCTAAAGCAATAAATTACATAGGAAAATAACATAGGTACTAAACTTATGGACCGTAATTTTAGAGAAGATTTTATAAATGTGAGCCCAAAGACAAGGGAAGTAAAGGCAAAAATAAATAAATGGGACAACATCAAACTAAAAAGTTTCTGCACCAAAAAAGGAACCACCAACAAAACAAAAAGGCAACCAACTGAACAAGATAAGGTATGTGCAAACAACAGCTCTGACAAAGGTATCATATCCAAAATATATAAAGAATTCATACAACTCAACACCAAACGAACAAATAATCCAAATAAGAAATGAACAGAGGCCCTGCCTGGTGTGGGTTACTGGATTGAGCATTGAACTCTGAAGCAAAGGGTGGATGGTTTCACTCCCAGTCTAGGGCACATGCCTGGGTTGCAGGGGCCAGGTTCCCAGTGGGGGTCATGTGAGAGGCAACCAAACATTGATGTTTCCCTCTTTCTCCCTCCCTTCCCCTCTCTAAAAATAAATAAATAAAATATTTTAAAAAATGAACAGATGACCTGAACAGACACTTCTCCCAAGAGGACATACAAATGGCCAACAGATATGTGCAAAACTGCTCAACTTCACTAGCAGTTAGGGAAATGCAAATAAAAACTACACTGAGTAGTTTATCAATAAGATGGCTAATAACAAGTGTTGGAGAGGTTGTAGAAAGGAAACCCTCATTCACTGCTGATGGGAATGTAAACTAGTACAGCCACTATGGAAAACACTGTGGAGACTCCTAAAAAATTTCAGGCTGGACTTACTATACCACCAAGCAACGGGGTAGTGGGTAGGTACCTGAAAAATTTGAGAACACTTATTCACAAAGATTTATGCACTTCTATGTTCAGTGAAGCATTATTCACAGTGACCAAGACATGGAAATAACTAGTGTCCTTTCATGGATAATTGGATAAAGAAGATGTGATACATATATATTATGGAACACTACTCAGCCATGAGAAAGATGAAATACTGCCATTTGTGACAACATGGTTGGACCATGAGAATATTATGCTAAGGAAATTAAATCAGTCAAAAAAGGCTAAGAACCATATAATTTCACTCAGACGTGGAATATAAAGCTGAAACCCATAGCCACAGACTACAGTATGCTGGTTACCAGGGGGACGGGTATGGGGAGATAGTAAAGGGTAAAGGGTAACCAAATATATGGTTACAAAAGATGATTTGACTTTAGGGGTGGGGAACACAATGCAATATATAGATCATGTGTCATACAGTTGTACAGTTAAAACCTATATAATTTTATTTAGCAATGTCACCCTAATAAATTTAATTTAAAAATATAAAATAAGAAATACTTCAATAGCCTTAAGAGACTGCAAATAAAATTCAATCTTTTTCAAGTGCATTAGGCAACCTGATTTGCTTTCATCAAAGAGTGGTCTTCACTATTCTTATTATTATTTACCTTGTAGTCACCCAGAATTCCTTGCTCATACTATGTGTTTCAGCAATTAACTAGTGAGTTGAATTGCTTAAATGCTTTCTCTTCTTAGTGAAGCTTTTGCCTATGTTACAGGCTAGGAACCAAATTTAACTCCCTAGCATAAGACAAATATTTACCACAAACAATAGCATTCTGACAATTTGAATCCCTAACTGCCAGCAGAGCCTTTACAAAGAAAATTATAAGCACAAATGCTCCATATTGAAAGACCCAACTGCTCCTAAGCCAGACAGAACATGCACAAATTATCACTTTCTTCACTTGACAACTACTGTTTATGTCCTGACACATCCACTTAAAAATTATTTCTGACAAGAATCTTAACAGCTTTAAATCAGTCTAATTAAAGGTAATACATTTTTGCTAGAAAAGTGTTTGAAATTATACAGTATTGCAGAGTTCACTTTTCAAATGAAGTTACTGAGTGCATTAGCAAGTGACAAAAATACCTCCATTGACATATGACCTTTGTCAAAGGGAGACATTTCTATTATTCTTATGGAAGTTCCTAACTGCAAAGTGATTGATAAAAAAAATGCTTAGAAAGTTTATATATTGTTTATATAAACACTTCCCACCAGTGTGTATGGGACCTAGAGACTCACTTCTAGCAAACAATATAGCACATGTAATGGGATGTCATTTCCATGGTGAGGTTATAAAGGAGTCTAGCTTCTATCTTGCTAGTTTTCTCTTGGTTGCTGGTGCTCTCTCTTACCTTCTTGATTCTTGCTACTATGTTGTCAGTTTCCCAGGGAGAGGTCCCCATGGGAAAAAAAAACAACTAAGGGTGCTCAACAGCTCATGAGAAACTAAAACTCAGTTTAAAAATGTGCAAGGAACTGAATCCAGGTTAACAAACACATGAGTGAGCTTGGAAACTTATCCTTCTCAGTTAAGTCTTGAGATGACTGTGGTCCCATGAGAGACCCAAAACCAGAAGACCCAGCTAAGTTGAACCTGGATTCCTGACACACAGAATCTGTGAAATAATAAGTATGTTGTCGTTTTCAGCTGCTACATTTTAGGGAAATCTGCTGTGCAGCAATAATAAAAAACTAAGGTATGATATGAGCTTTGAGTCATTCTTTTTCTAAAAATATATTCTTACATGAAAGGCTCATTTCTCCTATTCCTTGATAAATTTTTGTTATGGTTTCATCATGCTCTTAAATTAAACTCTGTGTCTTTTTACCTCCACACACATCACACATTTCATCTGATGTCTGTTTTTCAAAATCATGCTTCTTTACACCATTTTTCCTCTTCTCTAAAGTCCAAATGAATGCAATGAGAAATGTAACCCAGGTCATTTGGGTTCTGAGCACTGATATCATCATTAATGTCTCCATTTTCTTCTTTGACAGTCCCACACAGTCATAATGCCTTCACGTGTGCACCCTTACTTCGCAAAGGCGGCCATATCTCTCCTCCCTTCTTATTGTTTCTTTTTTATGTCAGAACTATTGTAATTGTTCAAAACAGATTTCTTCCATTCATTTTGAACATACAAAGCCTGGTTACACCTTCTAAAATAGCTCTCATTTTACATGAAGCTTTTGCCTAAAAATCTAGAGAATGCTCATTTGTGTTTACAAAATTACCTTTGACCATGACATCCAATCTGACAGTGCACCTGGCATGCCAGTTCTATCTCTTTTGTGACCAGAGCCTTGTGAAAACACCTTCCGAAGCTTAGTTTTTCCAAGTCTTAGAGCAAAATGAAACAGCACAGCCAATTTGATGTAATATATCCATCTAGGATATTGTGACAAGTTGGGTTCCCAGGAAGCAGACTGTGAGATGGGGATTATTACCATGAGAGATTGTTAGGGGGTCCTTTTAGGCTGATTGCTTGGAGTGTAGGGAGTAGAACTGGCAAGAGGGAGAAGTTGGGAGACAATGCAATCATTAAGAAAGCCTCAGCCTTATTCAAAACAGCCTCTTTACTTATAGAAGCATAAAACTGGGAACAACACAAAATTGTCCATCAACAAAATCAATTGTAGAGTATCAGACAAGAAATGTATGCAGTATTTTTTAAAAAAATACAAACTACTGTTAATTCAACAACATGTATGATTTTTATAGACATGAGTGATTAAAAGAAATCAGTCACCCAAGGGTAATTACTATATGATTCCATGAATATGAAGTTGAAGAAGTAACAAAACTGAGCTATGTGATAGAGATCAGTTGGTTTCAACTTAAGGGAGAGGGGTTATTGTCTGAGAAGGGCCATGAGGGAAACTTCAGCAGCATGGGGACTGACAACCTTGTCTTGATCTGGGTGGTTGTCGTATACCTAGGTAAGAATTTCTCCAACTATAGACTGCATATCTGTGCTATGGTGTATTCATGTTATAACTTCCTTTAGAATGAAAAAATTAGTGCTAGTATAAACAAAATAACACTTATATCAAACAAATATGTTCATCTTCCTTGACCAACAAGCTAAAGTTGCAGTCAATTTATAACTTTCCACACCTGTAGGACTATGTGTATATCTCTTTTCATAAAGTATAAGATGCATGCATCAAAACAAGAGGAAGACACTTGAATAAGAACAATAGCAATCTCTGGCCACTTTGATTGTGTGTAAATTTTATTCTCTCTTTTTTACCTCCTTGATTTTTAAAAAGCAAATATTTATTATTCTTTAAAAATAGATTATAATTCACTGGAAATGGGCTCAAATAAAAACGCACTGCTAAAAGTGAGGTTATAAACATTGTAATTACTTAGATTCTAAGTAATTTACTCTTAGAGTATGTGATAAACAGCAAGGTGAAATAATATGGTTTACTTTTTCCAGGACATGAGAGTGAAGATTAGCATAGAATGCCAGTGAAAAACTAGCTGGAAATGACCCACACTGAAATGACAGTGCATTCAGATAGGACAATCTAGTTTAAAGGACCACTGACATCAGTGAGGGGTTTCTGGCAAGCAGCAGGCAGAGGCAGAGGGGTTGTCCCAGCAACATGGCTCTGATTTCCCAGGAGTCCAAGAGAGAGCCCCAACCTCTGACAATGAAGGCTCTCTCCATGATGGCAGCTTCCAGTGCTGCACAGAGGACAGGCCATACAGACGCAAAGCATAAAACACTTTCAGTCATTTTCAGATGCCAGGGTAACCAGGATGTCAGCCCTGTTGCCTAGGAACACCCAGAGTAAGCCACAGTGACAGGTAAATACAGAATTTGTCAGACTCCTAAGGCTTCCAGCCACATGGACTCAGCGTCTACTAAAATCATTTCATGATGATCAGACTGTTCCCAGGGCCCCTGCAGTGAAGCACTGCGTTCTCTGCCAGCACAACTCAGGATCATGGATCCCCAGGGATGGCTGAAGGAACACAGACATTTTCATGCAGAGGTTTTGTAATAACAGGGAAAAGATTCTCTCTCCCACAAAGAATGCTGAAAGCTCACAAAAAGAAAAAGATTAATTTCTTTATCACCTAATAAAAGTAAAACAATAATAAAAATAATTTAAGGATTTATATTTGAGGAAGGAACAGGGAGATAGAATGGCAGCTGTGAAAAAGGACATTTGTCTTTGTGGAAGCAAAAATAGCCTTGGGATTAAAAGCATTAGTGTCGGCTGCATGGCCTCAGACATTTTACCTCTCTGTGCATCAAATTCCTCCTGTATGGAGTGGGAGAATGATAACACCCATCTCACAGATGGTTGTTGAGCCAAGAGTAATGGGGTCAATATATATCCTGTACACTTAATACAATGCCTGACTCTTATCAAGCATGTATTAACAGTACACATTACATAATACATGCTATTCTTGATCCCCACTATATATTGGCAGTTCTCATTATAGTCTCTTTTGACACTTCCCAGTTTCATTCCTGGTATAAAGTCTTTCGTACCTCTTGTGTGTTCCTGTTTCTAAAATAGAATCTAGCCTTATAAGAAGTATGACAAAGGCTAGCCCAAGCCAACTGGCACAAGGTCACAGTAAATGGATTGAGTGCAACACATTGCAGATTCAGATAGATAGGAGCCTAGTTAAGACAAATAGGCAAAGTCAGCTTACCTGATTTTTCCAATTGGAGAGACATCAGAATTTTGGCTCATAAAGTCTGACATGATCCATCTAAGTACCCACATATGAAAATACCAAGATGTGTCCTTTAATCACAAAACCTGAGAGGCTCATAAGTAGATAGAATCCATATTCTGTAAGGAAACCTACATTCCGTGAAGTTGATTACAAAAGATGAATAGTCTCTAGCAACTTCTTATTAAAGAATTGGTGATAACCTCTGAACAATTAAGTTGAGGAAAGAGTTCTTGTACCATGTCTGGTAACAGAGAAACTTATTTGGCTTAGGTATTTGCTAGAAGCATAGTATCGTAATTAAAAGTGCAGACTTTGGTGTCACACTGCCTGGGACTCTAAGCCAGCACCAGCATCTGCTGGGTGTGTAGCTTGGGTGTGTTAGCATCTCGGTGCCTCAATTTTGTCGACAGTAATTGGCATTAGCAATAGTATCTATCTCAGAAGATGACTATAAGTATTACACTTATTTATGATAAGGTAAAGAAAGCACTTTAGCCCCTGCACACAGCAGTTAAATCTTGAACTATTTTTATGAATACACTTTTGATCAATAGATGTGTATTATTAACTTTTAAATCATATTTCCTTTAGAAATTTCAGAAAATAAAAGGGACAAGGAAAAATAAATTAAGAGAAAGAAAAAAATCTTTATTATCTCACCTCTCAGAGTTAACCACTATTAATGTTTTAGAAGTTTCTTTTTAAAAATGTAATTCAGAACAAGACAAAAGTATACTAGAAATTTTGTAACCTCATTTGTTTCCATTTAACCACCAATTATGGTGGGGGGAATGTCCTATTTTTCATTTAATCATGCTTTATGGGAAAAAAAGTCCTTGTCATTAAATAAATAAATCTGGCCCTTTACCTTGTTTTATCTAGCCCAGCATTTTGTTTCTACCTGGTGGCAGTGCTGAGCTCTCGCTTAACTGTTAAGGAGTAGTTACATTTATACAGTCCTAATATTACATTCAGCCCTTTAAAGGCAACCTCAAGGCTAATGTGGCCCCCAGTGAAAATGAGTTTGACACCCCTGCCTAGGAGATCTCAACCAAATAGCACTTCAAGGATCAACTTTGAATTTACTCTTTTTTTTCCTTGCTCATTACCTCTCCCTTTCCCTTCTTCCCTTCGCCTTCCATTTCTCTCTTCTTCTCCAAATCCTGTTCATTTTCTCATTCCATCCCTTTCTGACAATCAGGAAGCAGTTTCTCTGTCACTTAAATGTCCCTAAACCTGTCATATCCTATCCAGTATCTATAGATCTGCTCACAAATGGTATCCTAACACTAGTTATATAACAGATTTATTCTTACTGGGGTTCACCTTATTCTCATTAGAACATTCCCCTCCTTCCAAAACTCAAGTTTGATGGCAATTTTGAGCAGGGCATAACAAGCAATTTTTTTCATAACTAACTTGTTTAACAAAATTTTTCAGTACATATTTATTAAGCACCTACCATGTGCCAGGCATGATTACCAATGGCTATATAGGAGAACAGGACAGTCAAGATCCTTTCTGTTTTTCAAGATCAAAAAATGACAAGGGCAATGCAGAGATCTAAATTGGGTGATGGCAGAAAGTAAGTAAGAGGTATCTTAAGATTGATTGGCCAGGGGAGGTCTGTGAGCAGATGTCCTTTCAGCTGTGTTTTGAATGACAAGTAAGAGCAAAACATTATTCCAGGCAGACGGGACAGCTCAGGCCCAGTTTCCAAGGTCAAAATTGTTTGGCATGTTAAAGGACCTGAAGAACATTTTGTATGACTAGAGTTTGGGAGGCAAGGGGGAAATGGGAGCAGAACAGTTGAAGACTAGCCAGGGGCTAGTTCTTCATGTCAGTGTGTTTGATATTTATTCTAATTCCAAGGAAGTGCCGCTAGAGGGAATTTGATGCAAACATCAGCTTGTAAAATAGTGAAGTTTGGGGATTTCATGTTTTTAACTTTTACTTTGTCCTATAAAATGTCATATCACATGTAGAATGAAAAAGGAAAGTGGAGAGATGGTCAAGAGGTGTTGAAGCTCTTCACTATAACTGAGCATCAAACAGATGAAAAATGAAACACAAAACACTGAGCTTCAAGTGATGAAAAGGTAACATCCAGGGATGCTATTGCCAGAGGCTGCACAATAAGTATCTTGGTTCATATTTTTTCATAATCCAGTTGCAGACAAGAGAGAAAGATTCTTTCCTATCAGAGTTTTGAAAGCTCTTCCTACAATCACAGAACAAAATGTGGATCTCACAACAGAAATGAAGGAAGAACCTCTTAATTAGTGAGACAAAGAACTGTAGTATCACAAGTTCCAGGCAAGAATATTAAAGAGGATTTTATTTATATTTATTTGTAAAAATATTTTACTTATTTATTTTTAGAGCAAGGGGAAGGGAAAGAGAGAGGAAGAGAGACATCAGTGTGTGGTTGCCTTTTGTGTGCCCCATACAGGGGACCTGGCCCACAACCCAGGCATTTGACCTGACTGGGAATCGAACTAGAAACCCTTTGGTTCACAGGCCTGTGCTCTCAATCCACTGAGCTATACCAGCTGAGGCTTAAAGAGCATTTGAGAAGAAATAATATATCACAATAGAAATCCATTAAATATACCAAAAGCTTTAATAATGTTTTTTTTCAGAGATTGAAAATTCCACTCTTAGGGATTCATCTAAAAAAAATTTTAGATCTGAACATTCAGCTTCAAAGACGGTCTTTTATTTTTTTTAAATAATACAAATTTAGAAACTTGTAAAATGCCTAGTAATGAAGGAATGGTTAAATGAATATCCCTAGGCAATGCAATATTCTGCATTGGGCAAAATAACTTTGGTCTTTCTGACTCATTTCTTTTACTGAGCATAATGCTTTCAAAATTCATTCTCATTGTAGCACCCATCATTATTTCAATTCTTTTCATGGCTAAATAATATTCTACCTTGTGGATAAACCAGAATTATAGTTATTCATCATTTGACATATATTTGGACCACTTCCATTTCTGGCTATTGATTTTCATGAACAAGTATTTCTGTGAACATATATTTTCATTTGTCCTGGGTATACAGTGAGCAGTAGAATTGTTGGGTCGTAGTGTTTATATTTAATATTTTGAGGAATTTCATACCTGTTTTCCAAAGTGGCTTCACAATTTTACATTCTCACCAGCAATATATGAGATGCCAGTTTTTCTACATTCTTGCCAACACTTATTACATCTGTTATTTTTATTATAGACTTCCTAGCATATGTGAACTTATATCTTACTGTGGTATCTCATTACAGTTTTAATTTGCATTTCTGTGATGACTACATGTTGAGGATATTTTATTGTGTGTTTGGCCATTCTATTCTGCTCAATCTATTGTTCACACTGTAGCAAAATTATACTCTTTATCCTACACCAGGTTGAATACTACTTTACCTAAAACTTTCAAAGGCTACCCATTATACTTAGACTAAAATTCAAATCCCACTACGATATACTAAGCCCTGAGTGATATTACAACTTGCAATTATTTTACTAATTTGCATGTTTCATTTGGGGATATGTTTCAGTCTTTCCTGAAGGATAGAAGGGCAGAAATAATGTCTGCCTGTGCTCCATGAATCCTCGTGCCTAGAACAATGGCCAGCATATGGTAAAACAAGTGCTGACCAAATGCATGAACAATTAGAAAATTACAAAATAAATGATTCCCCCAAAATATAGCTAAATAATACACAAAGCTATGTGAATAAAAAGTGACAAAAATGTGTGTCCCTTATTTATTTATATGGAATAATAATAGTTTGTTAACTTTTGTAATAAAAATATATATACTGGTTGATCTAGAAGTAGAGGATGTAATTAAAGTAGACATATTTTTGTTGTTAATTCTATTCAATCACAGTCCCTAAAGAGTGTGTCACAGTCCCTAAAGAGCTGTTGTGATATTCCCAACCAGCACGACTCATATCCATGTGCTATATATTTGCCACTCTGAGCTATAAAAAAGGAGAATAAATTAGTCAAGCAATAGGCCTGTTACCATTATGCAGATATATAATGAAGGCTTGTTTGTATAGATTGATACTGGTGTGATTATTGTGATTGTGTTAACAATGAATGCGTAACAGCCAAGGGAAAGTGTCAGCTGTTCCATCATGAGTCTGTGTCTTAACACATTCCAAGGATATTCTGATCATCTCACAAGTCAGCCTTGTTCATTAAAACATAGAAGTCATTTTGAACTATGCTATAGGTGTAAGTGTCTTTGGGATTTCGAGGTTACTGTTGCCACACCCTTAGTAATTTAAAGTAATTGGAAGTTAATAGAGAAAGAAATTATTTATGCCATGTGTTACTTAAAATGTAAAAGCATCATTTTCCCTGGCTGGTGTGGCTCAGTAGATTGAGTGACAGCCTATGAACCAAAGGGTTGCTGGTTCAATTCCCAGTCAGGGCACATGCCTGGGTTGTGGGCCAGGTGTCCCCAATACAAGGGAGAGGGAGGTGCACAAGATGTAACCACATATTGAGGTTTTTCTCCCTCTCTTTCTCCCTCCCTTTTCCTCTGTCCAAAAATAAATACATAAAATCTTTAAAATAATTTTAAAAAATTAAAAATAAAATCTTTAAAAAAAGAAAGCAACTCTTATCCTTAGTCTTTCTAAATGTATGACTTCAAGGATTCTGAACAAAAAAGGAAGTAGTTCCTACCTAAGCCTCACTGACTTCTCATACTTATTTGCCCCACCGAGAACTCATCTGGCTTAATTATGTAAAGGTAGGTAAGTTTAGCTCCCACATAAGGATTCTAGTGAGTCCACTCCCTCTTATATCATCCACTTCTTTCCACCTTGTCAGTCACCATCATAGTCTGAGACTGTCATTTCTTTTAAGGATGACTACAGCCACTACACTCGTGTCTTCTGCTCCACTCGTGCTTCCTACCAGCTAACCCTCCACCAAGCAGGTCAGATCCTGGCACTCTCATCATTATTGAATAAATGAATCAGTGAATGAATGTCTAACCCATATGAGGAGGAATAGCAATTCTAATGATAATCTTCTCATATGTACAAAGCATTTGTTCATATCCTCAAACCAGCATTTTGATGAGAATATGTAAGAAGTATTATTATTATTTCCAATTCACAAGGGACAAAACTGAGACTGGAACAATGGGATGACTTTCTCAGAGTTCTAAAGCTAGTTTGGGGGCAGACAGAACCAAGATTCTAACTTGAAATTCCAAATCACCTGCCCTGTGCTTTCCATGATGTTGTATCCTCTGCCTTTCCTACCTAAACACACACACACACACACACACACACACACCAATTCAAGTAGAATCTAGGGTGCCAAAGCTGCCTCAAAAGAAATCTAAAAGCTATTTATGTTTTCTGTCTTTACACCAAAAGAAACTATTACTTGAACATCTGCAATAGCAGAAGTATACCAGTGGGAAATTATTACATTTCCAGGGCAAAACCAATCATGCTGTTCTCAGAACTGCCCAAGAAGAAATTCCCAATCTCAGAACATGAACACAATTCAAATTATCAAGAAAGCCACTGAGATAAGAAAGCCTTGATCTCCTTTGTAAAGAGCTGCCTCAAATTAATGTTCTGTTGAGCATATCTAGAAAATACTTTCCAGCCAGTTATTAAATGAGACAGAGCTCTTTGTGAGGCCCCTTTTTCTTGTAGCTCACAAAAGGAATTTACAAGATAATGGACAGATGCTCTGATTAGGCAGGGCAAAGGAAAATGGAGAAAATACAATAAAAAATAAAGAATCATAGGATATCTTCATACCAAAATACATCTTAGAACAGAACACAGGCAGGGTGCACAGTGTCACAAAACTATTTCACTGTGCCATCTTATTTCTTATAAACCATCTTAATCTCCTTTCTCATCCAGGGCAAGAATGACACCCTCATTTTCTGGAAAAGGTGGTCAGGTAAGTTCAAGGGAGAAAATGCTTCCATGGGTAACATCAAGAAGCTGATTTCCAAATAGTACATTTTCTTTCTTTTTTTAAAGATTTTATTTATTTATGGAGAGGGGAAGGGAGGGAGAAAGAGAGGGAGAGAAATATCAGTGCGTGGTTGCCTCTCACATGCCCCACTACTGGGGACCTGGTTTGCAACCCAGGATGTGCCCTGATTGGGAATCAAACCAGTGATCCTTCAGTTTGCTGGCCTCCACTCAGCCCACTGAGCCACACCAGCCAGAGCCCATATGGTACATTTTCTATAACTAGTCAAAAGGTAACTCAGAACTAAAGGGAACTAAGGGTAATCAAATTATACTACACCAAAGAATCTAGAAGAAAAAAAGAAAAGTTATGTATCATAGCTTGAGTCGGAAACACATATAAAGTAAAAAATTCTTCCAGACCAACCTCCTCATCTCCACATACATGTGGTCCCTCTTACCTGTCTCTTTACAATTTCTACTTGGTTGATTAGTACCACACCCCACCTAGATCAGTTCTTTTTTCTCTTGAGTTGTAAGTATGGGAAGTTTTAAGAACAAGTATAAATGACCTGTGGACATGGACATTAGGGTGGGGATTGACTGTGGAAGCAAGAGGTAGGAAGGGCAGGGGAGAACAGCAAGGGGAAAATTGGGGCGACTGTAATAAAACAACAATATAAACAAAACAAACAAAAACTTTCAGATGCTTAAGTAAGTTAAAGCAGAGCGGCCATGAGCTGCCAAGACCCTTCTTCTGCTCCACCCCATGTCTGCCAAACATCCCTGTGGCACTGTGTCCCCATTTCTACTACATAGAAGGGTCTTTCTCTCTGTGTATCTCTATCTCTATCTATCTCTATCTCTATCTCTCTATTCTTTAACCACTCCACATGTTTGATTCCTGGCGACCTTCAAAAATGTTTCTTTCCTCCTCTTGGAATGCTTTCTTTTACTCCTCATTTTCCTTTGGGTGCTTGCCTTGAACCTGCCCCCTTTCCCTATCCTAACCAGACCTGATTAGTGCACTTTGTCTTACTCTCATGGTACTTATCACAGAAAAACACGAATTAATGAAGTAATGTATAATTATTTATTGTGTGTCATTTGATTAGACTGGGAAATACAAGAGGAACGTGATCTAATTCTTCTATTGGAATCTCAATCCTTAACTCATTGCCTAGCACATAAAGGGTGCTCAATAAAAATTTCTTATTCCTTTGGCTACCTGTCACCTTTCAAAATATTTTTACTCTGTCATTTTCTCAAGCTGTAATTCAGTATATACTGACTCAGAGATAAAGCACAGGTGACCAGAGGGTGGCTGTTAGGCCCTAATAACCAAGAAGCAGTAGGGTTGTCCCTCTTCCATAATAATCTATCTTGTTGACATGGTTCATCATCCCTCTTGCTGCTTCAACAGAAATCTAGACATCATTCTTGATGCCTGTCTCTCCTCATCTTCACATTTCACATATTACTCAGGACTGTCTACTTTATCTCCTATCTAATGCTGTACAAACCACTCTCCAAGGCTCCTTCACAACACAAGTCCAAGCCACCATTCTCTCCCAGCAAAAGCTTTATTCTCACTGGTCTCACTACATCTCTGTTGCCCCTTTCCCCTTTATTCTTCACTTAGCAGCCAAAGCAACTCTTATGAAACATGTACCATGCTGTAGCTCTGGTTTCAATGACTTCCCATGATTCTTAGGATAAAGAGTAAAAGACTCGATTAGTCTATAAGTCCCTTATAGAGAAGACCACTGTGCAGCTCACACACAAATTCCTTGTGTGCTCAGCCATCTTACTGCCTTTTGGCCTGCAAAGCCCTTGGCATCACATGTCTTTGCACGAATTTCCCTCAGTTCACAGTTCTCTTTTCACCCCCACCCCCATGAACTCCTGGTCATTTTTCAGATTCCAGCTCAATTGTCTTGCTCAGGAGAGCATTGGTATAGACATGGTAAAGACAATTCTTTACAGGTATAGACATGCTTCCAAATGTTTCTAACTGTACATTCCTTCAGTAGGACTGTATGAGGAATTCCTGTGTTTTGTACTAGACTCTATGTTTCTGGACAGTAGAGACTTGATATTTTAATGCATCCTTAACATGTAACACAGTGCTTAGTGTGTATAGAAAGCACTAAATAAACTTTTGTGGATGGATGACTAGTTGAAGATGCCATTTATTTATCATGGAAGGCATCACAAAATCCTCACTGGGGCCAACCAAGGGCCATAAATGTGTGAATTATGCTGGGGGTTAGTAAAAAGAGTGGTAGAGAGTGCACTTAAATTTAAAATTTTCTTGAAACCTTAGGTTAGATCAACAAAATGTTTGCTGGCTCTTCTGCAGCTTTGAGTTTAGGCCTCTGAAGAGATTGTTCAAGGAAGCTCAAGTCCCACCTACTTGACCCTCAGATAGAAGGAAGTCTGTTGCTGACAGGTCATGACCACAGTCTCTCCCCCAAGACCTGTGCTTTCAGAAGGCAAGTTCTGTTCACAGGAAGCAATGAGTCTCCATACAAGTCCAAGTCCAGTGAAGAAGGCTATCACATAACCAAGAAGCCAGAGACTGCAGTTCCACTTGTGCTAATACACATCATGGAGCTTAAGAGACTAAAAGAGGTTTGAAACTTAAACATGTGGCTTAACCCCAATAATTCATGTGTTCAATATTCTTTTCAAAAAAGAAAGAAAGGAAAAAGTTAAACTTAGTAACAATAGTACAAAAACAAAAACATTTCCTGGGAGCAAAGGGAGTATTGTGTCTTTGAAATTCTGCTTTTATCTTCATGAGAAAAACAAGAGCTTATAAGCTGAAAAAAACTAAGTTTCCTTTTGATCACCCCACAGGCTATTGGTTCCCCATGACCTCAACTGATTTTTTGTTGATCTATGCCTTGACCATGTAGAAATGTTCAAATGAAAACCAATGTCATTTTCGCTTATCATTCTTATTCTTTTCTATAATAAGAACTAAATATATTCTAAGTTTACATATGATTTTATAAGATTTTTGCCATTACAAGTCTGTTTTCCCTTAATTATGAGCTACCTGATTCTTATTTTCCCTTTCCATAAATCTGAAATTTTACCTCATTTTATCTGGGATTTACAACAGGTGGTCTACAAACCAAGAAAAATACAAGGGGAGGAAAGAAAAGGTAAAAATTATTGGGAAAAACCATACAGAATATGAAACAACTTTCAGATACAATATGTGGGGATGGAAGATGTAGTCTCAACAAAACAAAAAAATGATTTTACTGTTAACTTTAAATTTAAAAAAACTCATTTTCTTTATTAAGAAAATTAAGAAACAGCTGGATTCACCTTTAGTATTGTTGCAACCCACAAAAAAAGAAGCAGCCTTAGCATTTGATCAACAATATTTTTATGTGCTGCTATCAAAAATTTCTTTCCACTGTTTTCTGCATATTGTCTGATTATAAAAGAGGGCAGCCATTTCATTGATGTTAAATCCACCAGCTCCTATACTCCTGACCCCAAACTGCAAGTTTCCCTGAAATCAAACTCACTAGACAATTTTCACCTGACTTACAAAAAGACATTATATTTAGTATGGGACCATCCAAATATTCTAGAGGGCATACAGAGAAGAGCAGAGTCAATTGACAAAAGAAGTCCTATTATTTTAAAAGAGATGCTAAAATTCATGATTAAAAGCAGAACAATTTATACTTAATATAAAATATTTAAATAGGAAAAGTTAAATTCTACCTAAATTCTACATCATATATGTACTATGTACTATGCCTACATGATGCCAGATTACTTGCTAGTTGCACATTATGATAGCTGTCTTCATGTTAGCAACTTGTATTTCATTTCTACATGGTTCTCGTCCTGCAAAGCTTCTCTGATGTACACTGTTATCTTATTTTCTAAAATCCCTTAGCAAAAATTCAAGAACTGCCTTTATCTGATAAAAGAATCTCATCTCTCATTTTTTATAAAAAACTCACTGATTAAATTTGACTTTCAATCAAAACCAAGCATTCCGTTTTAAAATCTCCACAACACAGCTTTCAACAATTTAGAAAAACATACAGATTAGAGTTTTTATTGTTGTTGTAAATTTTTATAAGGATTTATCCCTTTTGTGTTAAAGACTCATTTGGTCCCAAGTAGCAGAAATTTAATGAATCTCGCTTTGGGATGAGGGGTGAACAAGAATATATTTTGGAACTCAAGGGCAGGAAACAGCTCCGGAGGGAAGCACAAGACCCAAAAGCTGGACAGCCAGTCCCTGGATCCCTTGATCTCTCTGCATGAAGTCCGTCACCACCACATCTCTACATAGTCAGTGCTGGTGCTCTAGCTGTAAAAAAGCCTTCTCTACCACTAGGCCTGCTTGACAGAAACTGCCATTCCCTCAGCTTGAAGGTTGTGGGTTCCCAACTCAAATGACTAGACAGGCTACCTTTCCTGAATTTAAATTTCCAATGGACTTCAACTCCCAATCAGCTTTTAGCAAAGGGGCACATTTTCATTGCAGAGCAATCCAGAACTACTCAGGCAAATTATGTCTCTGCCTTTCCTAGAATCTTTACTCCAAAGAGCGCTCCACAAAGGTTTATAAAGGGACATGAAAACTGCTGTTCTTTGCATGCTGTTTATCGTGGCACCAAGTTAGGGGCTCATACCTGAGGGAGGAGATTAGGCAAAATTCAGTGGATGCCCATCTCAGAGTATTAAACAGAATTTAGCAAAGGACTACATACAGCCACATGAGAAATCTTTGCTGAATTCAGGGTTTAGTCACACACTATGTAAGCTTCACATGGACAGACTAGAAGTCCCAGGGGGAAAAAAAGCAGCAGCAGGAAATTGGCCACATAGTTGCCTTTACCACAGCATCCCATGAAAAGATGTTCTGAGGACAGAGAGCAGGCAAATATATCATGGGTCATGTGCTCCAGGTGGGAGGACCACCCCCTGCTTCTAAGGTTTGTGAGAGCTGTCTTGCAGAGCCACAGTAGGCCATGTGGTAGTGTTGGCTCTTTGGGGGAGTTGCATGCCCATGCTAATTCCCCCTGGAGAAACTTTTGGGAAATTGAGACTGGGAGCAACCCACCTCGCTAGGGAGAAAGGAGGCCCTCCCTAAACCTCAGCCAGCTTTTAGTTAATGGGAAGAGAAGACTGGATTCGGCAGTTGATATTTTCATGGTCATTGCAAATCTTAAATAGAAAAAAGAAATATAGAATAAGAAGGACATTGCCCTGGCTGGTGTAGCTCAGTGGATTGAGCGCGGGCCTGCGAACCACAGGATCGAGGTTCGATTCCCAGTCAGGGCACATGCCTGGGTTGCAGACCAGTTCCCAGCAGGGGACTCACAAGAGGCAACCATACATTGATATTTCTCTCCTTCTCTCCTTCCCTTCCCCTCTAAAGATAAATAAATAAAATCTTTTAAGTTTTTTTTTAAAAGAAGGAGTACCATTCATATAAGCAATAGAGTGTGTGCTAATAAAATGGGGTGGATGATGAACAAATAGAACAAAAGAGGATTTTTTACAAAACAATGATAATAATGTGGCAGCAACTAACCGGAACTCAACTGGACCCTTTCTACTGGAGATCCATCAACAATGACAAACGGAAAAATTTTTCAATAAGTAAATAAAAGACTTATATGCCTGCAGTTTCAGAAAGGCTGGGGGTGTCAAGCTGAAGTGATCTGCTCAAAGCTATTTATAAAAACTTGTCCCTAATCAATTGTACAGACATTAGATTCTGATTCTGAACCAGAAATGAGTGTTGTTTTACAATGGAGCTGGAATAACCTTTAAATCACAGTCTCTCTGCTAGCAGGGTATTTTCCACTGAACAGTAGACTGCTAAGAAATAAGATTAACTGTTTTTCCTCTGAAGGTGGTAGTGATAGTAAGATCAAATACCCTCTTGACCTCAAAAAATCACACAAATGACAGCTCAGCAATGTAATGCTTTTTTGCTGTCAAGGAAAATCTTATTAACGAGCACTTAAGCATTTGTAGAAAAAGAAAAAAGAAAGTACCTGGCAAATATTTTAATAAATAACTACAGCTTAGAAATGTGTCTGAAGGTGCGTGGCATAAACTAATTTCTAGATTTCTTATCTTAAAGTCTTGAACACACTCAATATCTATATGAACATATCTATTTCTTTTTTAAAATTTTTAATTTAATTATTGTTCAAGTACAGTTTTCTGTCTTTTACTCCCATCCCAACCTACCCACTCATCAGTGCTCCCCACCTCCCTCCTATTTCCATCCCCCTTAGTTGTTGTCCATGTGTCCTTTATACTTGTTCCTGTAAACTCTTCCCCTTTTTCCCCTGAAATTCCCTCCCCTCTCCCCTCTGGTCACTGTCCCCCTATTCTCTATTTCAGTGTCTTTGGTTATATTTTGCTTGCTTGTTTGTTTTGTTGTTTAGCTTCCTGTTAAAGGTGAGATCATATGCTGTTTGTCTTTCAACACCTGGCTTATTTCACTCATTATAATTCTTTCCAGTTCCATCCATACTGTTGCAAAGGGTAGGAGCTCCTTCTTTCTTTCTGCTGCATAGAATTCCATTGTGTATATGTACCATAATTTTTTGATCCATTCATTTACTGATGGGCACCTAGTTTGCTTCCAGGTCTCAGCTATTGTAAATTGTGCTGCTATGAACATTGGGGTGCATAGGTTCTTTTGCGTTGGTGTTTTAGAGTTCTTAGGATGTTATCCTAGCAGTGGAATTGCTGGGTCAAAAGGCAGTTCCATTTTTAGTTTTCTGAGAAAACTCCATACTATTTTCCACAGTGGTTGTACCAGTCTGCAATCCCACCAACAATGGATTAGAGTCCCCTCTTCTCCACAACCTCTTGAACACTTGTTGTTTGTTGCTTTGTTTATGATGGATAGCAAACTGTATTACAAGGCCACTGTAATAAAAACAGCCTCGTACTGGCATAAAAACAGGCACATAAACCAATGGACCAGAACAGAGAGCCCAGAAATAAAACCAAATCTCTATGGCCAATTAATATTCAACTAAGTGGGGCAGCAACATAAAATGGACTAATAATAGCCTTTTCAACAAATGGTGTTGAGAGGACTAGATAGCTATGTGCAAAACTGAAACTCAAGCACCAACTTACACCATACACAAAAATAAATTCAAGGTAGATAAAAGACTTAAATATAAGTCGTGACACTATTAAAGTCCTAGAGGAGAACATTGGCAAGAAAATCTCAGATATTTCATGCAGCAACTTTTTTACCGATATGTTCCCTAGAGCAAGGGACATAAAGGAAAGAATAAACAAATGGGATCTCATCAAAATTAAAAGCTTTTGCAAGGCTAAAGAAAACAGTATTAAAATAAAAAGAGAACCAACTGTATGGGAAAACGTATTTGCCAATGATCCCTCAGACAAGGGTTTAATCTCCAAAATACACAAAGAACTTACACGACTCCACTCAAAGAAGACAAGCAACCCAATTAAAAAGTGGACAAAGGACTTGAACAGACATTTCTCCAAGGAGGACATACAGAAGATCCAGAGACACATGGAAAGATGCTCAATATGGCTAGCTATCAGAGAGATCAAATTAAAACCATAATGAGATACCACTTTACACCGGTCAGAATGAACATATCTGTTTCATTGCTCATCACCTTTTAAATCAACTTAAAATGAGTCTAAGGTGGTCCATCTAATGTCCAAAAACATCTTTGACTAATGTGGAACAGGCAGATTTCCTACATCAGAGGACAATTAGACACTGGATTTTGAACTATAAACTTTCAATTATATGCCAACTTATGTTTCCAAATTTTGCCTTGTATCAACAGACCAGGATTGACAGAGGGCAGATTTCAGAGTATGAAATGCTGATTAAAGCCAAGCCAGGGTTGGATGAGGAGTTGAAAAAGAGACTGCTCTTACCCCTGGAACTCCTGGGGCTCACAGAGAACATAGATGATTGAATCTGCAAGGAGACAGGCCTCTGACCACCAACAGGCAAGCAGAAATTCACTAGTTTAACGATGTACATAATATCATGGTGACCCTTCACTTGGGTCTCAGGCTCCACAATTTCTAGTTTGGCATTATGTGACCTCTGGGAGTTTATTGAGAACCATTAGTCTTCATTAGTAGATTATTTTTTAGCTCCAAGTTTTTTTATAGCTCACCTCCAGAATTCTTACAAAGGGCACTATGTTTATAAAACCACTCAACACCCAAGAACTTGGCTGAACCAAGGCAACCCTGGGAAATGGTAACATCTGTTTTTGTATTCCAAACTTATCAGCCTTCTGTCAAGTGCCGTTTTATTATTAAGCCCTCCCCTCCTCAAACAGATGGCCAGCCTTGCATCTTTGGTCCCTACACATACTTAACTTCTCCTCTCCTGGCTGCCCCTCCCCCGACTTGGGTTTTGCTAGGAGACTGCTGATAATGGAGTGAACTCACAATGTGCAAGAATTGGTAGGTGCCAGTGTTTTAACACCCAGACTCTCAATGTTCAGCCTGTATCAATGATCACACCTGATATTAAGTAGCATCTGTTCTGATAGCTCAGTGCCCATGCCACAATGGTTGTTAAATACTTTCACATCATTCTGCATGTGGAGCTTCTGCAAGCTGCATACGCTACTCCTTCCCTTCCCTCCAATTTCTCTGTTCCTTTACTCCAGTCCAGATTCTATGTTATGCCCAAGTGAGTCACTGTGACTGATGAAGATGTATGGTAATCTCTAGGTGTTTTGATTCAGAAAAAAATTTATATCCAAGGACCAGAGCTTAACTCATTATTGTAATCATTTACAAGCCTGGTTGTAGGTTAGCAAGTTATATGGGAGGGATTTTTTATTTTTTAAATACTGATGCCCAGTTCTACCCTATGCCAATTAAATTGTATTTCCTGTTAGATGTTGAATGGCATCAATATTTTTAAAAGACTTTCCAGTGATTCTAGTTTGCAGTCATGGTTGATAACCACTGGCTTTGATATTTGTCTGTGCTTTAGGACATATAATGCTTTAACTCAAAGGAAATTTTTACAGAGAAATCTCAGCTATTGTAGCTGAATAGAAGAAATATTTTTTTATCATTTTGAACATCACATTATGTAGACAATTTTTCTTTCCTCTAGGCATAGGATGCCCGCATTTTGTTTTTCTTCTCATCTTATTTAACGAACAGAGAAATCAGACTGGCTGAAGACTGGTAAGAGGTGCTCTGGTACCCAGTGGGGTGTGTCTGATGAAAGCTTTCTCTTGGCAGTTATGTCCATGCATGGAAAAGCAAACTCTATAGTACTGTGCTGTTGAACATTGAAATTAAAAAAAAAAAAAGCAAAACCTTAAGACACTCTATGCTTGATTTACACTACTTAAGTTTACTTCATGCTGGCATTTCTATATTAAGTTATTTTTCCTGCTGTCTTGTATTTTAAAGCCCATTGAGAATTCCATCATTAAATTGGCCACACAATAGAGAATTGGAAGAAGGAGACTTCCTCCCACCCTCTTTTGTTACCATGATAGTTTTTATTAAGTAAGGTCCAAAATGAAAACCACAGGGGCCTTCCATCACAGACATCCATCATAAGTCATGTTGAAGGCATTCTCAGAGTTCTTATTAGAAGCCCTCCTCATGTAAACACAGAGAAACTTGCTTGAAAATTCTGATATCGCAGAATCATTTCAGAAGAGTCAGATTGGGGATAGAAGTACGGGGAAGGATCATTAAGCTAACTTAAGATTAGAGAAATGTCTCCCTAAATTCATATTTTTTGTTTTAGAGTTTTTCCAAAATGTTTTCACCACAAAAATTCAAGTGATTGTTTAATTTTTATGGGTTTGGCATTTCTTCTTCTCTCAGTTGTTTTTGTTTGTAATTGTGAACATTTTCTCTTAAATCTGATGCCACCATACCAAACTTCATATACCATACATAGTAAAAGTTTTTCCCCAGAGAGGATGGTGGCCAGAGGATCTTTATTTGACACAGAAACTGCTGTTTATTTTCCTAACCACAGATAACAAATACAATAAATGTGGCAATGACTTATTTTGCTTACAACAGATGCTTGAGAGCAGTGACTGTTAAAGGCTCACTTTAGGAAGACTAGCCATAGCTTTATCATAAAACTATTACTTATTAAGCCTTACTATAGGTCATGCATAGTGTTCTCATTTTAAATCCAATTTCTTGTTTAATCCTCACCATCGATATTATTCTCCTCCTGTTACAAAAAGAGGAACTCTCTCTTCATGGTAGTTAAGTTACTTGATCAAGGACACACAACTAAAGAATGGAAATGCAGTTTGCCTCAGCCCAAAGCTCTTCATAACAACTCTCTTCCATCATGTGACAGAGACTATTAAACAAATTCTGAAAGGGCAAGCAAATGTATACATATCTTCTGGCCTGACTCCTCCTGGGCTACCTTGAAGGACACTGGATGGAGGAGGTGAGGAGTGCATGGATCAGGTCATTCTAGTAGGGCAGGGTTTCTCCATCTCTCACTACAAACATGTGGGGCCAGATGATTCTTTGTCACGGGGCTGTCCTGTGCAGTGTGGCATGTTTACCACCCTTGGCCCCTACCCACTATGTACCAGGAGCAACCTCTCCCAGTTGTGACAATGTAAAATGACTCAAGACATTATACAATGTCTTCTGAGAGCAAAACTATCCCCAGATAAGTACCAGTGACACAGACTAAAATGAGTCCTGTATCCTATCCATGACCAAAATCCTCCAAATGAAATCTGAGATCCAAATGAAGTAAGTCAAACCAAAACTGAATGGATGCTACTATAGCAGAGTGGTTTGCGACTCCTCTAAACCAGCAATTTTCAACTGGCATGCTGCAAGAAATTTCAAAATACGCAAAACATACCCTATTTATTCAGGGCACTGACCTCTTTTCCCTTAGATTGTCAAATACAAAAATGACAACAACTAACACAACAATGGCCATCTGGTATGAACAAATCAAAATTGTACCTATTTCTTTTGTCATATTGGCAAAAAATATAACATATTTTTGATGTGCTGCAGAATTTTAGTAATTAGTTTATGTGTTCCATGACATGAGAAAGATTGGAAATTACTGCTCTAAAACATTTATGTATTACCAGATTGACTGGATTGGAGTCTGCACCATTCCCCAAGTCAGTGAATCATTGCTTTACAGGCAGCCCTTGTTCACATTCTTCCAGGATCAATGTAGTTGGTGTCACACTGCTGTATCTGGTTTATGTCACACCCTGAGATATATTTTATGCTCTGTGCTGGAGTCTGCATTTTGCATCTTTCAAAAGCAGAACAGAAAATGGAGACAGTAATGAAGTTGGCAGAGATGACGTCTAGAGGTCAATGTGCAAAGTCTTGCTACTAGTCTGGTTTCCTTCACAGTATACACATTATTCCTGTTCTACAAAATGTCCATCTCATATATTCTAAAGACGTCTGGCCTAACATTATTCAAATTGCTGACATCGTCTTTTACCCCCACCACCAGCAAGTAAACTAGGCAAACTGAGCCACAAAAGGCAGTTCTTTAAATCTTGGGATGCTCGGCTTACATTAGAATTAAGACCTTGACAGGCTCACGTAATGAATTTTAACCTGAACACCAGACCATTAGCAAAACAGAGTAACCATGACACAGATTGAATTTATTTGTTGGTCTTGGCATTTTTTTTCTTCTTATCTCCCCAGTGTGGGTCCTAGTAGAGTTGCAGACACTTTCAACTCCAATTCAAGGCAAAACCTAGGATGAATGCAAGCCTTTTCATTAATGGTTGATAACAAGTAAAGGAGGGTAGACAGGAATGTTCTAAGATTCTAAAGGCATTTTCTCTAGACCAACTTGATCACAAGTCTGTCTGCAATTCATTTTCTTTTTTCTAATGGACTTAAGACAGGGGGCTCTGCACACAACATTAAAAAGCTTTTATAGCTTGGTCTCTGCTGGGCCTGTTGCCTGCTGTCATCTCTGGGTGTCAGAGGAGGTGTTATCCCCTTGGTATCATGGCAACAGGATGCTCCTAGGTTGGCTGCCAGACACTGGGGCCTGGAAATAATATTCAGGTCACATGGACACTTCTCCCTTGGCACAGTGGGGTCCCAAACTGAACCAATGGTATTGTGTCCTTGCTAGAAATAACTCCAGGGATTTCCCTCAAGTGAATTGGAGCCTAGACCCACCCTTGGCCTTAAAAGTTCTTCCTCCCAGCCACTTAACAGAGCCCACAGAATGAGCTATTTTAGGAAAAAGAAACTCCTTTGAGCCTAGGGCTTCTATGTTCCTTCCAAATGATTCTAACAATAAATCCAATTTCTCCTCCTTGTTGCTAATGTTCAAACCATGTGCATGTCTCACAAACAGTTTTACAAGTTGCAGAGTAAGGAAAGAAGAAACAAAGCAGCTCAGTCTCTCACCCACCCTTACATTATTTTTCTAGTACAGAAGCCTCAGGGAACTAAAAAATCACTGGCTGGAATAAGCACATCTGAAATCTTGTGACTTTTTCTAGTCGGGATTATGCCATGCTTTGGTTTTATCAATACCCATGAGTTGGCAAGGTTTTACCCTGTGCTTGGCATTGAGGTTGGTATGTGGGGAACACGATGCACATGGAAAGCAGATAAACTCACTCAAATAAACTCAGAGTTTCGAGAATGGTAGTCAACAAAACACAGTCCAGAAACCAGAAAGGAATTCAAATACATGAACTCTTTACACGCAGAGAAACACCAAATGAGGAGCCCCTACCTGGTTTCTCTGCTTCCTCTCCTAATCTCTAGGAGTCTATCTTCCATAAAGCAACCAGGATGAGCAAATGGAAATAAGGCTATGTTACCCTCCACTTAGGACCACAAAATCCAAGGTTTTATTGGTCCTCCATGTTCTGGCCCATGATCAGCTACCTCTCTGAGTTCATCTCCTACCTGTGCTCTCTTAATGACTCAGTCCAGACCTCTGGCTTTTTTCTTTTGTCTTGTGAACTAAAAAGGGCTATGCAATAAATCTGACAAGCTTGAGGCTGGTGGGGATGGGAGGAGAGGGGGAAGGCATGGGTACAAGGAAGCCCTGACAAGCTCGGTGACTGAAAGTAATCCTACAGGATTGTCTGATCACAAATTCCTAACTGAGCAGGTCATAGAAAGTAGTCACGTCCCAGGCCTTTTGCTCCCCTAACAAAGGTCAAACTTTACCTTGCATGAGGTCCATTGTTCTTACGCATCTAGGATAACATACCTTTGAAATGTCACAGTAATTTTCTTTTCTAGACCCCTCAAGACATAACTGCAGAAACCAGAGCACAAGACCACCAGAGCAAGCAACCACAAAGCCCCTCGTTGTTAACTTTTTGCCCACATTCTACATGTATTTACTGTAAATGTTGTGTTGACTATTCTGTATCCACCAATGCAAAAAAATGCTTCTTTATATTTTCTCTTTTATCCAGTCCTAGAGATTTCCCCACCTTGCTTTCTCTTGCCTCCTTAATCTACCACCAGTGGATTTCATATATCTTTCTTACATCTTCTTCCTTTGATTCTAATGTATAAAATAAGCCTCAAAACTTATTCTCTGGAGCATTTGAGATCTTGCTCCCTGGCAAATGTCATCAGCTTCACTCAAATAAACTCATAAAAATTCTCTACAGGTTTGGAGGTTTCTTAGGTTGACACTTCGAAAGTACAGACCTGTCCTTACCTGGTTCAAATATCCACCAATCAGGACTCTGCTGACTGGTCAATACAGCCTTGTCACAGCAACTCGCCCAGATTTTTATTTTTCCCTTACCCTTACTTAGTTTCTTATCATATTAAACACTAATTAATCTTTAACCAATTTACTTGTCATCTCTTTCAAAAAGGTCAGCCTTATGAAAACAGAAAGTTTGCCAGTAGAGTGATCAAAGGTTTCTCTGAACAGGTGACATTTGAACAGAGACCTCAGTGACCCCAGACAACCAGAGAGATCAAACTTGGGAAGGAGAGTTCCTGCCAGGACATAAACACAAAGACTCTGAGACAGGGCTGGGCTTAGCAATTATGAAAATACAACAAGAAAAAATAATAATTTCTGAATGTTGGTTTTCTCACTTTCTGGGGAAAAAACACCTCTTTCCAATGCAGTTAATTGTATTTGATAGAATTAGATTAAATCTTTGTGTTCGTATAGATTTACAAATTCTTTTTGTAGTAAAACAAGTGGAGCCCAATAGGTGTTCTGTGAAAGACGGCATGCCTGGGGAAAAGAACGTGTAGATGGCCAATTCATTTCTCTTCTAAGTCCCAGGAAGATTTGCTTCTGGGAGTTTTAAATGTTTTCTCCCAGTCTGAGTCCATCTCTAATCTCTTTAGGAAATAGAGACTAACTAAACAAATGAACTGTCACCTTGACTAATCAATCCCCCCAAAAACTAGTTTACAGAGTAAACAGGCTAAGCCCTAATTTTCTAAAAGAATTTAAAAAAGAGAGACCAGAGGCCTGTCTTCAGAGAGGCTAAGTTCCAATTCATGGTTTGTTACTCCACCTTGCACCCCTGCATGTATTTTCTTTTTTTAGGGAGAGATAGTGTTACAGGATTTGTGAATCTGGGAAATGCATAGGAGATACACATACCAAAGCTTAGTTCAGAGCGACGAATTACCTGCCAGCTAATACTTGTGGGTAGATGAGAGAATTTAGGCCAGGCATCTATAATTCAATTATGGCAAAAGAGCTGAGTAGGTCATGTTTTTTAACAAGCTTTGACTTCTTTACATACTTCTGAATATGGAGCCATAGGGGATACCAGGCCCATCTATCACCCAGCATTCAGGAAAGGATTTTTTAAGCTATTTCACCCCAAGGTGATAGAAACTTAATCTGCTACTTCTCCCACAGTTATTTGTATAATAATTTCACTTTGCTAAAACATTTATTAAGCACTTGCTATGAACAAGGCTTTCTGTTCACTGATCATACCTGTCTTATCTCAGTGATTCTTAATAGAATGGGGCCATCAGAATCAAGTTGGGGGTGGGTATAAGTAGTTTTAAAAAATATGTATACTAACTATTATTTTCATGATATAAACTATAGAATCTAAAGCTCAACCAATGTCCTCTTGAATAGTTGCCTTGTGCCAATTGATTCTAGACTTTGAACATAAGTAATTCTGTCTCTTCTCTTTGTCCCCCAACCCTCAAAGTACACATCCTGCTGTTGCTATCTGCTCGCCAACTCCCATTGGCTTCTCAGTCTCCCTTCCATCACCCATGTGACCAATTCAATGCAACATATCCTCTAATTTTAAATGCAGAGAGTTCTCTCTTTTTATGGTTGGATCCTAAATGACACAGAGACCATATGTAACATGTCCAAGGTCATACTTAAAAGAGGTAGAACTGGAAATAAAACTCAAATCTGCCTGCATCTAATAGCCACACTCTTTCCACTATTTCTTGCTACTTGGGCAGATTAAATATTTCAACAAATATTTATTGAGCTCCCACTGTCTGCAGGCACTCGATGAGGAAGTGGATAAATAAGATCCTGGAGGCAAAGGCTTATAACCAACCCAAAGGTGGTCCTAGCTTAGACCCTTCAGTGAGAGGGTTCCATTCCCAAACATGAGCTCTCCCTGCACTTAAGGCCACATACTTCAGCTCAGGCACTGAGGGGATGCTTGCCAGACCTCAGTGTCTAAGAAATGAATCACAAGAATCTCCTAATTTTAGGAAATCATTTTGTCCATTTACGCTAACATCAGGAGTGGCAATTGTGCTCAGAGATGGTCAGAGGGGTTGTCTGAACTCCACAACTTTCACCACTCCCACTTCCTACATACATTCTGTCTGCACTCATGGGTGTCATCTCCTGATGTTGAATCCTCAGGACCATCCTCCCCTCGTTACCTCCCCTACAGAGACAAGCTGGCAGAGTTCTGGTCTCGGGACAGAGGCTGTCATAAATTACTGTTTCATTGTCTCCTGCTCCCATAGTAGGTTCCCCAAAGAATACCATGAAGTTCATCTTGCTTTTTCTTCTTTTCTTATGTCTTCCTGTGTGATGTGTGTGTATGAGTGTTTCTTTTCACTTTTTCTTCCTAGTGCTTACCACTGTAACTTTTAATTTCTTTTGGTAGATGGTAGATTTTTATAAGTTCTTAAAGCTATTTCCATTTCTTTTATTAAAATTACTGAAGGCAGAAAACAAAGCTCTAATTCAACTGTAAATTCTACAGTAGGCACAGGTTTCAGTTCTTTGACTAGAAGTTAATGGAACTACTTATTATCAAAAGAATAATTAAAATCACGTAATCATTTAAATGTCACATTTGACACTGCTCACTCTTCTGTTTATTCACATGACTCCTTTTTTGCTTTATTAAAAATTTCCTTCACCATCAAGATATTATTTTAACTCATAAATGATTGTAATAAAGTCTTGGGTTTATATCATATGTTGCTTCTTTAAAAAAGAACAACAATTTGATTTTTGGCTATAAAATCATTTCTTTTTGTATCTTATCAGCAGGGAAAAATGGAAGCATGTGATAGTGACACAGAGACAGTGGGATTTATTGAAAGGCCAAGCATATTCATTTTAAGATTTATGGGTTTAAGTATGAATCAGGAATTAGGTAAGATACATATATAGGAGGGCCTTTGTTTTGTATGTGCATGGCTCAGCACCCCAGGCTGCAAGGTTTTTGGGGTATAGACATGAGCTCCTGAATGCACGAATCCCCATGTCCAATGTAGCCTGACAGAGAATCCAGGGCACATAAAGATGGCATGATTTTCCCAATGTTATAATCTGTGTTTGTTGCAAATTGAGTTGACAAAGTCAGCCATCAAAGTTTTTCTCAGGCAGGAAAGAATGGCTGCTTACTTGTTTTAGTTAATAAAACATTTAAACTATTTATTTATATACATACACATAAACAAACACATGCAATTATAAGTTTAGAAACCCTAGGAAATATTCTACACATAAGGCACGAAAAGAGATTAGACAAATCTAGAGAGCAAAAAGCCATTCTACAATTTAAGATATCTTTCCTCAATAAAAATAATTATTTACACAAGAAAACAAACCTCTAAATATATACAGGATCTTTTGTACACACAAGAAATACAATGAAAAAGCAAGTATGCTGTCTTCCCCTCACCAGGATCATTGCTCAGGTCGACAAATAAAAATACACATCTCAATGCATATATAAATTCTCAGCATGAAATTGAATTTCTTTGGGATTTGGAGTATTGATTAAGAAAATATATGTAAATTTTTCTCTCTAGAAATTAAAGAGCTCAGTTCTTAAATTTAGTAAACTTCTCATCTTCCTCTGTTAAATACACAGAGATCTCAGTCAAACTTGCACTCATGTAGGAATAAATGTCAAGTGTTAGCTCAAAAAGACAAAAAATATTTTTTAAATGTTATGTTATGGTTTAAAAATGTGTCCACAAATTCTTTGAAGCTCCTCTCATTAAGAGCAGATTCTTGCCCTAACTGGTATGGCTCAGTGGTTGTCATCCAGCAAAGTGTAAGGTTACCTGTTCGATTCCCAGCCTGGTCCTCGGTTGGGGTGTGTGCGAGAGGCAAACGAACGGTGACGTTTATCTCACATTGATGTTTCTCTCTCCCTCTTTCTGCCTCCTTTCCTCTCTCTTTAAAAAATAAACACAAATATTTATTTTAAAAATGTAGGCTTCCATTCCACTCCCTTTAAATACAGTTCCCTTCTAAGGAACAGAAGGCTGCACTAGTGATACTGTGTGATTTCTGAGGCCAGATTCCTCCAAGGTACCTGGCTACCTCTTCTCTTGGAACACAGACCTCCAGAGCCCCAAGACATGGTGTAATAATTCTGGCTATGTGCCACAATGGGGAGACCACAAAAAAAGAGATGAACAAGCGATTCCAGCTATTCGAGTCTTCCTAGGCAAGGCACCAGCTCTATGTGTGGCAATGATAACTCCAGGTCAGCTACCAGGTGACTGCAATAGCTTCAACGACCCGAGTAAAAAACATCTAGCTGAGCCCTGTGAGCCCACAGGACTGTGAAACACAATACTAATAAATTATTATTATTGTCTAATGCCATGAAGTTGGGATGACTTCTTATACAGTCACACACCACATAACAACGTTTTGATTAACAACAGACTGCATTAATGACAGTAGTGCCAGAAGATTATAATGGAGCTGAATTTCCTATAAGAAATGAAAGAATGTGTGGTTCAGGAGGAATTATTTTCCTATGACAGGAGTGAGATCTGTGAGACGTGGCAATAGAGTCCCCTCTCACTCACAGCACCTCAATTTTGAGTTCACAGATGCCATTCCAGTCAGTCAGCCAGCAACAAGTTTCTGCACAGAGGAGCCAGACCCCCAAATCTAGCCTGATGGTCTTTAGAGTACGTTGCTATAAATTCTTTGTTGGGGACCTAAGATTCTGCACAGGAGCTACCTTAACAAGCACTAAGTGCTACTGCCACTTGGGTAAAAGCTTTCTGTGATTGTGTGGTGCCAGTCTGGNAGCCCACAGGACTGTGAAACACAATACTAATAAATTATTATTATTGTCTAATGCCATGAAGTTGGGATGACTTCTTATACAGTCACACACCACATAACAATGTTTTGATTAACAACAGACTGCATTAATGACAGTAGTGCCAGAAGATTATAATGGAGCTGAATTTCCTATAAGAAATGAAAGAATGTGTGGTTCAGGAGGAATTATTTTCCTATGACAGGAGCGAGATCTGTGAGATGTGGCAATAGAGTCCCCTCTCACTCACAGCACCTCAATTTTGAGTTCACAGATGCCATTCCAGTCAGTCAGCCAGCAACACGTTTCTGCACAGAGGAGCCAGACCCCCAGATCTAGCCTGATGGTCTTTAGAGTACGTTGCTATAAATTCTTTGCTGGGGACCTAAGATTCTGCACAGGAGCTACCTTAACAAGCACTAAGTGCCACTGCCACTTGGGTAAAAGCTTTCTGTGATTGTGTGGTGCCAGCCTGGACTTTGGGGAGTATTTTCAAGTTGTAATGATGGAAAGCATGGGTAAGTTTTATTTCTTGCAACAATTCAATGCCAGAGAGAATCTTTTCTGCTAGATAGGGTTATTGAAACCAAAAATAAGTATCCAAAGTAAAAATATCGAGTCTTCAGTTCTGCACTGTCTCCATGTTAAACCTCCTCTTTTTTCTATGAACACCACAAAGTTCCTTAATCTGGCCACCACTCCAACATGCAATAGCCAAAAACACATTGCCATGTCAGTTCCCTGTGCTCCTTTATCTTTCCATGTTGATTTCTTATTTCTACTGATCCTCTGGCCACCTTTCACTCCCTCCTGATAATCACTGTTGTAGTAATCTATACCTTACCCAGCCTGTTCCTTCTCCATATTTCTAATGAGTCCAGCCCACATCCCTATCCATGGAGCTGTGTTGACCTTTTCTTCTGACTCTATTGGAAGGACACAAGCCTTGTGGGATAGAATTTGTAAAGTCTACGGTAGTGTCCAGTCACATGCTAGGGCTTCACATTCACTGACAACTCACTCATGGACTCACCTAGAACAACTTCCAATTCTGCAAGCTCCATTCCTGGTACTTTTTACAGGTGTATCATTTTCTGCCTTTTATAGAAATACTTTATACATTTTCTATATTTAGACATGTTTAGATACACAAGTACTTAGCATTGTGTTACAATGGCCTACAGTGTTCAGTATAGTAACGTGTTTTACAGGTCTATTGCCTAGGAGCAATAAGCTGTACCATATGGCCTAGGGGTGTAGTAGGCTAGACCATCTATGTTTATGGAAGTGCACTCTGTGAAGTTTGCACAATGACAATTCTCAAAATGTATACCTTATGTTAAGTTATGCACAACTTTACAACAATAAATAATCATAACATCCTAAGAAATAAATTATTACCTTTCTACTTAGTACACCTCTGGTAATTTTTAGCTACCTAGAATTTCTTTTTTATGAATTCTTCTTCTTCCCAATTCCATATGATTTTTATGGAATTTTCCACTGGATAACTTGGAGCCCTCTGACTCAGGGACAGATGTGTGGCCCAACCTAGCCAATCACAGTATCATATCTCGGATATTGATTGGTTCAAGACAGGGAACAGATGTCCTAGCAAGTCCCACCAGAGATCCTTGAGGGAATCAATGCAGACTTTAGAAAGAAGAGATTTTTTTTCTCTGGGTTTTCTAACTTTGGGATGGCATCTTTGAGGAGAGGAAGAAAGAGTTAACATGGAAACACAGATGGGACAAGAGAATGCAGAGTACAGACAGAGCTGTGGAAAGCAGCAGTGAGGAAGTGGAGAGACAGAGAAAGTGATTGAGTCACAGTGCCTGACTTGAACCCTTGGTATCTGGTCATGCTGAAGGCAGGATCCAGCTCCTTGGATTTTTCACACACATGAGTAAAGCTTCATTTTTGCTTAAGCTATTTTGACTTTTGCTTCTGACACTTGCAAAATGAGTTCTGTCTAATCTAATATGTTTTTAAAAAGAAGTGCTCAGGAAAGAACCAAAACAAAGTTATAATTATTCGTATAAATTCTACATGCCAATGATGAAAAACAAACATGCAATTCATTATGTAGCCTCATCTGAGGACATTTTTTCATTGCTTTTAGCAAGAGATAAAGGGAGACAGACAAACATTGATCTGTTGCCTCCCATATGCTCCTGGACGGAAGAGCAGAGCAGGCATCAAACCCACAACCTAGGTGTGTGCCCTGACCAGGAATCAAACCCACAATGCTTCAGTTACAGCACAGTGCTCCAACCAACTGAGCCACACTGGCCAGGCCACGGTTCATTTTTAAATACATGTAACATAATCTAACTGAAAACAAATGAATAAAAGTACAAAACAGAGGGCCAGAATAAAGATTGGTATTAGGCATAGTAATGATTTTATTTAAGGTGTAAATATCACTTTAAAAACTTAAACTTAGTGGTTTAGAGCTTATTTATCTCACAGTTCTATGGGTCAGTGATACAGAAGTGGCTTAGCTGGGTTGTCTAAGGATTTCTCAGGCTGAAATTGAAAGTGTTGGCCAGAGCTGGGGTCTCATCTAAAGGCTCAACTGGGAAAGGATCCACTTCCAAGCTCAATTCTGTAATCATTGGCAGGATTTCTATTCCCGTGGGTTGTGGACTGAGAGTCTACATTCCTCACTGGGTGTTGGCAAGTGGGCACCCTTAGCCCCCAGCAACGTGGGCTTCACCAAAGGCCAATCCACAACATGGTAACCAGCTTCCATCAGAACAAGCAAATGAGAAAGTGTGAGAAAGTAAGACCAAGACAAAAGTCAGTCTCTTATAACTCAATCCTAGAAGTGACATCCCATCACGTTGCCCTAATTCCATTCCTTAGAAGCATGTCATTAGGTCTAGCCCAGTCTTACACAAAGATATGAATACTGGAAGACAAGGATTACTGAGAGAACTTTTAGAAGTGAGATATCTCTACAGAGGTATTCTCACTTCACAGAGGGCCTTTGTGTGCTCTAAGGCCGAGCTTAGAACCATAAGAGTCTTATGATAGAGTTCTTAGAACAGAAAAGAATAATGGCAGAAAAATCCTATTAGGAAATTGAAGGAAGGGATTTCCCCAAACCTAGGCTGCTCAGAATTTCTATATATTGGGGAATTATGTTCTATAGTCTTTTTAGAAGATGAAAACTAGATTTGTTTCATTTTCTTTCAGTTTTTCTGTGAGCAGTTGAGGAGTGAGGGCAATGGATAGAGGTCGTGATGGTACTCGGCCTTCTCCATGCCTCAGGTGTACCAGTATCAGAAATGTTTGAGACATAGCACAAAAGCCACAGCTTTTTTAGTTTAAAAGAAAACTGGCCTTGGACTAAAGCCTTCTCATTCAAGTCACCAAGGTCACTCACACTTTTCACCCCTGCTGAGGAACATAGGCACATTAGGATCTGTAGGAGTGGGGGCTAAAGTCCAGAGCAGATGAACTGGTGGAATTGGAAGAACACCACAAGCTATCTGTTTATCAAGAGCACTTTGGTTCCCTGTAGTTTTTTGAAAAATGTTTGTTCCTCCTTCTTTCTAACCACCGATTACTCCATACAATCTTGTTGGCTATTGTAAACATGTTCCTACAGCTAAATGAATCTGTAGAACAAAAATGACACCCTTGGAACAGCTCTCTGTTGAGCTTTAGAAAATGACTATCATTGTTTTTATGTGGCACAAAGAAAAGAATAAAGTGATTTGCATTAAAAATTATTGGATATAGAATTTTAAAAGAAGCTTCAGACTTTAGACTGCTTTATTTTAAAAATTGTTTCCTTTTTTTAAAAAGCATCTATAGAAGGGGTTGTTTATCATTTTTAGTTACTTTTTCCCCCACATAGAGGTACATTCTAGATTTTGTATGTTTTGTACTGCTTCTTGAGTAAGTGCCTCCATTTGCCCATCTTCATGTGAGTCAGTGTTAGATTGTCTCTGGAGAACAATGGGCATAAGCCAGGAGGTGGAAGATCTCTCTTGTGAGTGTGTTTCCTTTGTGGAAAGGCCAGTGTATACTGAATATATACAGGTGTGCATATATTCTTTCAAGTTAGTGTTCTTGGATTCTTAGGATATATTTCCAGAAGAAGGATCACTGGGTCAAAAGTCAGTTTCATTTTGAATTCTTTTGAGGAAACTCCATACTGTTTTCCACAGTGGCTGCACCAGTCTGCATTCTCACCAACAGTGCACTTGGCTTCCAACTCTCCACATCCTCACCAATATTTGTTTGTGAATTTATCGATGATAGCCATTCTGGCAGGTGTGAAGTGATATCTCATTGTGATTTTAATTTGCATCTGTTGATAATTAGTGGCATTGAGCATTTTCTCAGATGTTTATTGGCCATCTCTAGGTCCTCTTCGAAGAGGTGTCTTCAGGTACTTTGCCCATTTTTAATTGGATTGCTTGTCTTCCTGGTGTTGAGTTGTATAAATTTTTCATATATTTTGAAGATGAATGCCTTATCAAATGTATTGTTGGCAAATATATTCTCCCATTCAGTGGGTTCCCTTTTCATTTTGTTGATGGTTTCTCTTTCTGTGCAAAATCTTTTAGTTCAATGTAGTCCCATTTGTTTATTTTTTCCTTCGTTTCCCTTGTCTGTAGAGATACATAGGCAAAAATATTGCTATGAGAGGTGTTTGAGATTTTTTATCTATGTTTTCTTTTAAAATTTTTATGGTTTCAAGATTTACATTTAAGTCTTTTACTCATTTTGAATTTATTCTTGTGTGTGTGTGTTAAGTTGGTAATCTTGTTTCTTTATTTTTTTTTGCACATGCCTGTCCAATTTGCCCAACACCATTTGTTGAAGAGATAGTTGTTATTCCATTGTATGCTGTTGACTCCTTTATCAAATATTAATTGAACATAAAAGCATGTGCTTATTTATGGGCTCTCTGTTCTGGTCCATTGATCTATATGTCTTTTCTTATGCCAGTACCAGACTGTTTTGATTACAATGGCCTTATAATATAGTCTGATAACAGAGAGCATGCTTCCAACTTTGTTCTTCTTTCTCAAGGTTACTGAGGTCTTTTTGTGTTCTGTATAAGTTTTCAAAATATTTTTATGGATCTGTGAAATATGCCATTAGTATTTTAATAGGAATTATATTGAATCTATAAACTATTTTGGATAATATGGATATTTTATTGGTGGTAATTCTTACCACCCATGAATATGGTATATGCTTATCCTTATTTGTATCTTCCTTCGTTTTTTCTTCAAAGTCCTATAATTTTCTGAGTATAGATCTTTTAACTCCTTGGTTATATTTATTCCTAGGTACCTTTTTTATTGCAATAGTAAGTGGGATTGTTTCTTTAATTTTTGTTTCTGGTAGTACATTATTTATGTATATAAAAATGTCACTGATTTCTGATTATCAATTTTGTATCCTGCTACTTTGCCAAATTTATGTATTATACCTGGTAATTTTTAGTTAATCTTTGGACTTCTCTAGTGTACAGTATCATGTCACATACATGTAATGAGTTTTACTTCTTCATTTCCAATTTAGATGCCTTTTATTTCTTCCTCCTGTCTGATTGCTGTGTTAAGACATCCAAGTTAAATAAAAATGGTGAAAGAGGACATCTTTTGTCTTGTTCTTGATCTTTAAAAAATGCTATTAGTTCTTTCCAATTGTATATCATATTTGCAGTTGGTTTTTCATATATGGTCTTTATAATGTTGAGGTGTGATCTCTCTATTTCAACTTGGCTGGGAGTTTTCATTAAAAACAGATGCCGGATTTTACAAAATGCTTTCTTTTGTATCTATTGATATAATTATGTGGTTTTTATTCTTCATTTTGTTTGTGTGATATCATATTTATTGATTTGCTAATAACATAGCAACCTTGCATCCCAGAAATAAATGCCACTTGATCATGGTGCATGATCTTTTAAATGTATTGCTGGATGTGGTTTGCTAATATTTAATTTAGCTTCTATGTTCATCAGGGATATTGGTATATAATTTCCTTTCTTTGCAGTGATTTTATCTTGTTTTGGAATTGAGATAATTCTGGCCTTGTAAAAATAGCTTGGAGGTCTTCCCTCCCCTTGAATTTTTTAAAATAGTTTGAGAAGAATAGTTGTTGCCTTTTCTTTTTTTTTTTTCTTTCTTTCTTTTTTTTTTTTTTTTTTGACCATTTGGTAAAATTTACCTGTGAAGCCATCTAGTTCAGGACTTTTGTTTGTTGGGAGTTTTTGATTACTACTCCAATTTTATTAGTTGTTACTAGTCAATTCAGGTTTTATGCTTCTTCCTGAATCAGTTTTAAAAGATTGTATGTTTCTAGAAATATCTCCATTTAACCCAGGTTGTCCAATTTGTTGACATATAGTTGTTCATAGTATTTCTTACAATCCTTTGTATTTCTGTGATATCAGTTGATACTTCTTTCTCATTTCCGATTTTATTTATTTGGGTCCTCTCTCCCTCCCTCTCTCTCTCTCTGAGGAGTTTGGTTGAAGGTAACTCAATTTTATTTATCTTTTCAAAGAAACAGCTTCTGGATTTACTGATGTTTTGGATTTCTTTTTAGTCTCTGTCATTCATTTCTGCTCTTAATTATTCCTTCCTTCTACTCTCTCTAGTATTTGTTGTTGTTTTTCTAGTTCTTTTAGGTTAGTGTTAGACTGTTTATTTGAAATGTTTCTTGTTTTTTGAGGTAGGCCTCTAATGCTCTGAACTTCCCTCTCAGGACTGCCTTCATTGGGTCCCATTGATTTTGGGTTGCTGTGTGTTCACTTTAATTCACTTCCAGGTAACTTTTTATTTCTTCTTTGATGTCATTGATAAGCGATTAATTATTTAATAACATGCTATTTAGCCTTCATGTATTTGAATGTTTTTGAGTTTTTTAATTGAGGTTGATTTCTAGTGTCATGCCATTGAGATCCAAGAAAACGTTTGATATGATTTCAATTTTCTTAAATTTTTTACAAATATTTTTATCGATTATGCTATTACAGTTTTCCAATTTCCCCCTCTTTATTCTCTTCTGCCCTGAATATCCCCTCCCACCTGCATTCCCCACCTTTAGCTCATGTCCATGGGTAATACATATAAGTTCTTTGACTTCTACATTTCCTATGCTATTCTTAACCTCCCCCTGTTTATTTTCTATCTACCATTTATGTTTCTTATTTCCTGTACCTTTTCCCCTCTCTCACCCTCCCACTTCTCCACTGATAACCCTCCATGTGATCTCCATTTCTGTGAATCTGCTCCTCTTCTAGTTGTTTGTTGAGTTTGTTTTTGTTTTTATTTTAGTTCAGTTGTTAATAGCCATGAGTTGTTTGTTCATATTTACTGTTCATATTTTTGATCTTCTTCTTTTTCTTAGATAAGTCCCTTTAACATTTCATATAATAAGGGCTTTGTGATGAAGAACTCCTTTAACTTGACCTTACTGAGAAGCACTTTATCTGCCCTTCCATTCTAATGATAGCTTTACTGGATAGAGTAATCTTGGATGTAGGTCCTTGCCTTTCATGATTTTGAATACTTTTTTCCAGCTCCTTCTTGCCTGTAAGTTTTCTTTTGAGAAATCAGCTGATAGTATAATGGGAACCCCTTTATAGGTCATCCTCTCCTTTTCTCTTGCTGCTTTTAAGATTCTCTTCTTGTCTTTAATCTTGGCTAATGTAATCATGATGTGCCTTAGTGTGTTCCTCCTTGGATCTAAATTCTTTGGGACTCTCTGACCTTCCTGGACTTCCTGGAAGTCTATTTCCTTTGCCAGATTGGGGAAGTTCTCCTTCATTATTTTTTCAAATAAGTTTTCAATTTCTTGTTTTTTTTCTTCACCTTCTGGCACCCCTCTGATTTTGATGTCAGAATGTTTAAAATTGTCCTGGAAGTTACTAAGCCTCTCCTGTTTTTTTTTGAATTCTTGTTTCTTCATTCTGTTCTGGTAGAATGTTTATTTCTACCTTCTACTGCAAATAATTCATTTGAGCCCAGGTTTCCTTCCTGTCACTGTTGGTTCCCCATACATTTTCCTTTATTTCACTTTTCATAGCCTTCTCTTTTTCCTTTATTTTGTAACTATAGTCACCCATTTCTGTGAGCATCCTGATTACCAGTGTTTTGAACTGTGCATCTGATAGGTTGTCTATCCCTTTGTCACTTAGCTGTATTTCTTCTGGAGCTTTGATCTGTTCTTTCATTTGGGCCTTTTTTTTTGGTCTCAGTACCCCTGTTACATATAAAGGGCAGAACCTTAGGTGTTCAACAGTGTGGGGCAACCCTCCTCACTGCATTGTGACACTGTATGTGGGGTGTGGTCTAAGAGGGAACAGTGCCATTTGCTCTGCTCTCTGCTGGGTTTCAGTTACTTCCCCCACTATGCACAATCAATTTGGGCCCTCCTGGTGCTGATTCCCAGGTGGTTGAGTTTGTGCATGTTCTAGGACCTTGTGGGTCTCTTCAACAAACTCTCCTGTGAGGCTGGGAGTTCCTCCCATTGTCTCAACACCCACAGGTATTTTCAGCCAGAGGTTTTGAGGCTTTATTTTCCTGTACTGGAAACTTGGGTTACATGATCTATCTCATTTCCCAGTTTTTCCTCCCAGTTTATCTGCATGAGAATGTGGAACTGCCCAGTCTGCAAGCCACCACCTTGCCCAATCGACCAGCTACCACCTTGCTGTGAGTCCTCTCCATTTGGCTGCCCATCTCTTCCCCTCCTACTGGTCTAGATGAATGTTTCTTCTTTAACTCCTTGGTTGTTGGACTTCCATACAGTTCGATTTTCTGTCAGTTCTGGTTGTTTTTTGTCTCTAAATTTGTCGTTGTCCTTTTTTTGGTTGTGTGTCTCCATCTTGTCTGGGAATTCAATTTTTTTGAATTTGTTAAGACTTATTTTGTGTCCTAACATGTGGTCTATTTTTGAAAATGATGCATGTGCATTTAAGAAGAATGTGTATTCTGCTGCTTCGGGATAAAATGTTTTGTAAATATCAACTAAGTCTATTCAATATAGTGTGTCATTTAAGGTCGCTATTTCCTGGTTGATTTTTTGTCTCTAGAATACCTATCCACTGATGACAGTAGGGTGTTAAAATCCCCTGCTGTGACTGTATTGCATCGATCTCTTCCCTTAAGTCCGCCAAAATTTTCTTTATGTATTTGAGTGCTCCTATCTTGGGTGTATACATGTTTACTAGGGTTATGTCCTTTTGTTGGATCAATTTTTTTAGTATTTATATAGTGATCTTTATTTGTCTTTTGTTATGACCTTTGTTTTGAAGTCTATTTTGTAAGATATAAGTATGCTACACCAGTTTTTTTTTCATTTCCATTTGCGTGGAATGTTTTTTCCACCTCTTCATTTTCAGTCTCTGTGTATATTTTCTTCTGAGGTGGGTCTCTAGTAGCCAGTATATATACAAGTCATGTTTTCATATACATTCAGCTACTCTATGTCTTTTGATTGGAGCATTTAATTCATTTACATTTAAGGTTATTATTTATAAATACTTATTTATTGTCATTTTATTATTTATACCTATGTTCTTTTCTCTCTTGATTTTTTTTATTTCTCCTTCTTGAAGCAGGCCCTTTACATTTCTTTACATTTCAAAACAGGCCCTTTACATTTCTTTACAATACTGTTTTGGTGGTAATGGACTTCTTTAGCTTTTTTGGGGGGGTGGTCGGTGTCTAGAAGTTCTTTATTTTGCCTTAAACTTTAAATGATACTCTTGCTGGATAAAGTAGTCTGTTATAGATCCTTGATTTTCATCATTTTGATTATTTCATGCCAATATCTTCTGGCCTGAAGAGTTTCTGTTGAAAATCACCCAACAGCCTTATGGGTGCTCTCTTGTAGGTGATTAATTGGTTTCCTCTTGCTGCGTTTAAGATTCTCTCTTTGTATTTAATCTTTGACATTTTAATTATGTGTCTTGGTGTGGGCCTCTTTAAATTCATCTTGACTGGTACTCTCTGAGCTTCCTGAGCTTGTTCGACTTTTTCCTTCACCAGGCGAGGGAAGTTTTCAGCCATCATTTCTGTAAACATCTTTTTGATCCCTTGTTGTCTTTTTTTTCCTTCTGGCACCCCAATGCAGATGTTGTTATGCTTGATGTTGTCCCAGTGGTCCCTTAGACTTTTCTTATTTTTAAAAGGTTCTCTTTTCTTTTTGATGCTCTGCTTAGGTTCTTACTGTTATGTTATCCTCTAAGTAACTGATATGCTCCTCTGCTTCATCTAACCTGCTATTGTTTCCTTGTAGTGTATTCTTCATTTCAAATATTGTATCTCTCATGTATAAATGGCTAATTTTCATGGTTCCCATGTCCTTTTTAGTGTTCTCTTTATTTAAATTCTTACTAAGATCATTCATTCTTCCCCTACGGTACTTGAGCATTCATAACCATTGTTTTAAATTCTGCATCTGGTATCTTGGTTGCTTTCATTTCATTCTATTCTTTTTCTGGAGTTTTCTCTTGTTCTTTCATTTGGGGATTTTGGTATCCCCATTTTCTTTCTGTGTATTATGTAGATCTGCTATGATTCCCAACATTGTTATGATGACTTTATTATGAAAGTGTCTTCTTGGGCTCTGGCACAATCACCCGAATCACCTGAGCTCCATGCTCCAAGAATGTTTATTTTGGGTTATGTACACCCTTCTGCTGTATTTGGGTCTTGAATGCAGTTGGCCCTTTCATGGGTGCAGTTCCCTTTAGGATGTCTGACTATAAGGGTAAACTTCAATCACCATGTGAGAGACACTGTGCAAGGTCTTCCCCCTGAGGCAGAGAGGTTCCCAGCAGGGTCTAGTGCCTATCAGAATCCCCCTTTGGTTGTGCCACTTGTATATTTAGTTGGGTTTAACTCTGGTGTGCCCTGAAGCCCACCACTGGTTGTGTTGGTTCTGGGTCCACTTGGGTGGGGTTCAGGTACAGGTCAATGCCAGACATTATGTGTAACTGGCCTTGGACTACCTGTGCAGAGTTAGCATGCTGTTCGCTGTTTGTGGCTGTGTCTGCTGAGCCTGTGTGTGCATAGGAGAGGCCAATGTGTGTATAAGGGTCAGCTTCCTCCTGCTTACATTTAGGAGCAGATCTATAAAAGGACCAAGGCCCCCTGAAGTCCACCCCTACTCGTGAGCTACTCTGCCTTTTCCTGAGGTTGCCTGGTTTTCCTCCAGGGTCTTCCAAAAAAAAAACTGTAGAGTAGACCCAGACTGGCCACACTCCACAGACCCTTCCACAGGTGGCAAGCTCAGTAGGGCTTGGCAACTGGGGCTTGGAGGACAGGACTAGTGGTTCCCTGGCTTGGGTGTCAGGGAGTCAGGCACTCAATGAGGGGAAAATGGCTCCTACACCAGAGTGGCCAAACCACTCAGTTTCTGCCATACTCTTCAACTCTAGTTTCCCCAAGAGGGGTACACAGCAAGTTCAGATTGGGTGCAGCCAGGTGTCCCCTATGCAGGAGCAAGCCCATCTGGGCAGTCACCAGACTCAGGGAGACAGATTGAGTCTGCATTGGGGGTGATGCCAGCCCAGCCCACAGGAGGGAATTAAGCACGTCATCCCAGTCCCAGACAGTAGCTTCTGAAGGACTCACATTATGAATGTCTCTGCTCTGAGCAGCTCTCCTTTCCCCTGCAGAACTGAGGCCAGTGTAGCAGGGTATCCAGGACCTGGCAGGGCTGTTCCAACAGTCTCTTGTTACAGGTAATGCCTACAAGCCTGTAGGAGGCGGGTGGATACTTCTTTTTCTTTCCAGGGTAGCATGAGCTGAGCTTGCTGGGGAGGTGAGAGTTGCCCTGCCCCTATAATGTAGCCATACGCCCAGCACCTGCCCATCTTGTTCCCAGACAAAAGTTTTCCCAAGAGACACACTCCAGAAGTTCTCACTCTATGCAGCACTCTGGTCCCCCTGCACAGTTGATTCAGCAAGTGATTCAGCATGTGAGGGGAGTGGCGTCAGCTGTGCACTCAAGGTTGGGGGAACCTGCCTTCCTTCCAAAGCCACATGGTTTAGTTATTATCTGAGTCTCCTTCAAGAGCTTCCACATAAGAAGAGAGTCCCAAAAGTCACTGCTGAGTACAGCCCAGCAGACCCTTCCACAGGACCAAGCACAGCAAAGTGGCCTTGCCAGCATTTTGGGACTGAGTAGTACATTCCTGAGGCTGGTGCTATAATAACAAGAGTACTTGTCCCTGGGAAAGTGAGTCTCCCAGAAGGACTGAATCCACACTGATTTTCACCACCAAATTTTATGTGGACCCCTCTTTCCTTCTCTGTTTCTCTGGATTAGGGATCCCTGCATGGGATTGGGAACTTAAGCTCCTGGGGGGAGGGAGTTTTGCAGCCATGATATCTTTCTGGCTTCTCGGCCATCACACCTGGGTGTGGGGGCCACACCTTTTCATGTCTCTGCTTTTCTTACTAGTTTCTATGTTGCTTCTACTGTCAATCCTTGATGATAGTATTTCAGGCCAGGTAGCCTTCCATTGGTTATTCAGGCTGATTGGTCTGTGATTCAGCTGTAAATCTGGTTTGGGGTCAGAAGCAGGTGAGTGCAGCTTCCTCTGCAGCCATCTCAGAATCACCTACTAATTAGCTTCATTATAACATCATCATGAAAGTGTTGCAGGTGTCATGACCTACAAATCAACTTTGCATGATAAAAATTTTTCAAAAACAGTATAAGTTTTTGCTATTGAGGAGGTTAATGTAGAACCAAAATTACTGTTCATCAGTAAGAAATGCAGAAAAAAAATACGATTACTGTAAAATTCCCAAGCCATTGGATTATTGAATAGAATGCACTTACATTTAGAACATTAGTCTATACATAAAACAGAGCAAATCATCAAACACAAACTGGGTACAGGCAGAATGGGGAAGGATGAGATGTTGGCTAACAAAACTGGCCCAAGATAAACCAAAGGCAAAAGTCCTCTCACCAACCAAATTTACCATTTTATTTCTTGTAACTGTCACAAGACCCAGGACACAAAGACCTACATTTCAACTCTCTTCTACTTACTAGTTGTGTGACTGGAACCATTTACTTAAACTCTGAGGGCTCCGTAGTCTGCTTCTATAAACAGGAGATAATAACATCTGACTCACAGTGCTGTCTTCATGAGGCATTAGAGAGAAATTGCTGATGATATCCAGAGTAGTGCCTGGCCCATGAAGTTTGGCAATGCCTCTCCCAGGCCAGGTATGGTCAAAGCCTCATGTTCTAAAAAAGCAGTAATTATCTGTTGCGCAGCAAGTCTTTCCTAATTGGGCTTTTGTTTTGTTTTGTTTTAATGATTTTTCCAAATTAAATAGAGAACAAAGGACTGGTTTAGATTACAGGGTCACCACAAAATAGCTGAAGCTGTAGATATGACCTATTTTTAAGCTGCCACAACATAATTGGGAATATTTTTTTTTCTTGGGAAAGAGCCAGAGTTGGAGGCCTTCCCTCCTCTGCTTTGTAAGTCATATCAACAAGGCAGCCACTCTGACAACACCAAGGCCCTGGTCCATGCCTGGTAGCTTCCTCCAAACCTTCCTGAGGTTCCTCCCCTGAAGGCTTGCTTAGTACCCTTCTCAGAATTATTAAAATTCCATCTACTTGCAATTAAACACCAATCAAGGTGATCATAAATGCATTTATGATACTATTGATGAAACATCTAAGGCCTCTAAGTCCAGTCCATGGCTTTGCTGAATTCTACAACAATTTGTGGTGGATTATCTCCAAAGGTGGTCACAAACTCTTCTTACAATAAATACTAAAGGAAGTTTGTTAGGCTGAATGAAAGTATTCTCAAATAGTAATCTGACTCTACATACACACACACCAAAAAAAAAAGTACACACCAGTTAAGATGATTATGTAATTATAAAAGATCTCATGAATGCTTATTGCTTTTACTTTCTTCTCTTTACTAATTTAGGTAACAACTATACAAAAAATATGTATATCATTGTATATTATGGTTATAATATATGGAAATGTGGAATATTTGACAATAATAGCACAAAGGTAGTGGGTCAGAGCAAAACTGCATTGAAATAAGAAAAGGACACCAGATGGTAACTTAAATCCACGGAAATGTAAAAAAAGAAATGGCAAATAGGAAGGTTAATGTAACAAACTCTATAAATATATACTTGCCTTCTTGTTCTGTTTACATTATTCATAGATATAAATTATACAATGCAATAATTATAACAATGAATTTTTGGGTCTATAGCATATATACATGTAATGTTATAACAACAGCACAAAAAGGAGCAAAAGAAATAAAGATATATAAGAGCAATGTTTCTGTATCTCACTGGAACTTCATTTCTACAAATCTAAAGTCAATTCTGAAAAGATCACATGTATGTGGTTCAGCCCTAAAGCAACCATTAAAAATATAACTCAAAATAAATAGTAAAAAGATCACTAAGGAAATTGAATGTTTCACTAGGAAATATATACTTAAAGTTTTGCAAAAGAATATTTGCAAAATATTTTTGCAATAATATTTTACTGCAAAAAACAGTAAAGAAAGAATAAAAGAGAAAAAAACATGCATCATATAGAAAACAAAATGTAGAATGTCACACTTAAATTCAATTACAGTAATAACATTAAATGTGAATGAATCAAGCAATTCAATTAAAAGGCAGAGACTGAGTAGTTAAAAGAACAAGATACAACTATTAACTTTCTACAGGAGACACACTTTAAATTTAAAGACACAAATATATAGAAAGTAAGAGGATGGGGAAAAGATGCCAGGCAAACTGCAATAATAAAAAAGCTATCCTAATATTTGACAAAATATATTTTAACCACACAATGTTACTAGAGACAAAGAAGGACATTTTATGAAGCAAAACTAGGAACTGGAAGGAGAAATAGACAATTCAACAATACTTCACTTTCAATAATGGATATAAGCAGGGTATCAACAAGAAGACAGTAAACTTGAATAACATTATAAACAGACATTTATAAAACACTGCAACCAACCACAGAGAGGATACATTTTTCTCAAGGACATATAGACCATTCTTGAAAATAGACGATATGCTAAGGCATAAAATGAACCTCAGTAAATTCTAAATGACTTAAATAATACACAATATATTTTCTGATGCCAATAGAGTGAAATTAGAAATCAAACAGAAAAAAAATTAATATTAACAAATATGTAAAAATTAAACAACCCACTCCTAAAAAACCAATGTATAAAAAAATCACAAAATTAGAAAATACTTTGTAATAAATTAAAATAAAGACACAATACCACCGGAACTCATTGGATGCAGCTAAAGCACTGTTAAGAAGGAAATTTATAGCTGTAAATGACTACATTAAAAATAAGGTATGAGCCCTGGCTGGTGTAGCTCAGTGGATTGAGCACGGGCCTGCGAACCAGAGGATCGCGGTTCGATTCCCAGTCAGGGCACATGCCTGGGTTGCAGGCCAGTTCCCGGCAGGGGGCATACGATACATTGTGTGTCCTCGGCAGAGGCAACCATACATTGATATTTCTCTCCTTCTCTCCTTCCCTTCCCCTCTAAAGATAAATAAATAAAATATTAAAAAAAATAAGGTATGAAATCAATAACTTTCACTTTAAGTGTCTTCCACTTTAAGACACTTGAAAAAAAAAAGAGTGCACTAATCCCAGAGTAAACAAAAGATAGGAAATAATAAATATTGGAGCAGAACTTAATGACTTAGGGAATAGAAAAACAGTAAAGAAAACCAATAAAATTAAAGATAAGACACCAATAATCCATTTGTTTTCGGACACACATGCAGCTTTTCCCGCGAAGAAATGACAGTCTATTTCTTTTCCATATGAAACTTTACTGTGATTGTAATTTGCACTAACTAGCCAAATAAGATAGAAATGATAGTTAAAAAAGACCACCATGTTATATAAGTCCAGGCTAACATGCTGCAAGAGAGGCCTCATGCAGAGCCCTAGGAAGATGAGAGAACATGAAGGGAAGGTCCAAAGTTTCCTAACCATCAACCAGCACTGAAGGAATTTCTGGAGACAGGATTTCTAGAGCCTTTGAGCCCTGCCCAGCCACCAGCTAAATGTAACTTTATAAAGTACTCTTGCCAACACCATGTGGAGCAAAAGAACCATTTAGCCAACTGATAAAAGTGTAAGAAATAACACATGGTTATGTTAAGCCACTGAGCAAGATATAACTGAAAATAGTTTTTAGTTTTAAAGATCAAAAGTAGAGGAACTTCCAGTAAATGCTAGCTGAATCTCAAACTTATGTCTCCATAATGTTGAAGATAAGAGGTCTTCAGCCTCCCCTAGAAGAAACTGGATGAAAGTTAAGTTTCTCTGGTTGAAGTAAAGCTGGTGGTGGGAGACACTCAGAAACCTACCTGTTTGGCCTCTCTCATTAACCCTCAGAGGTTTCTCACAGCCAGAGCCGTTGAAAAACCAAACATTGTTAACATTATTTGAAAATCCATGATTTAAGTTGGTAGTGTGATTTTACAAACCAGACAGCTCTGTAAAGGAAAGAACGGAAGTTGCACAAGTCATATAAAAAGTTACTGGTTTACTTGTAATCAAAGTCAGGTTTCCTGAGTATCATTCAGTATTTTACCTTCAACACCAGGGTTTTTATGAAAACTACTTCATTCCATGCTCACTTTTGGGGCCCTTTCTTACTGTTAATGTGACTCCAGAGTTTGGAGTCACATTCTCTGAGTACTTGTGTGAACTTAACCGCTCCCAGCAGCAGAGACCAACACTGAATCCCTGATATGACACCACTCTCCATGGTGGTCACCCAATTACCTGGCAGTAGATTGATTATATTGGACCACTTCTATCATGAAAGGGACAGCAGTATGTTCTTACTGGAACAGATATTTATTCTGCATATGGACTTGCTTTCCATGCTACCTACATAGCATTGCACCTGATCCAGGAACTCACTTCACAACAAATGAAGTATAGCAATGGGCTGATGCTTATGGAATTTCTGTTCTTCTATACTTCCTACCATCCTGAAATGGTTGGCCTGGCAAATTGGTGCAATAACCATTTGAAGACTCAGTTAGGGTGCCATCTAGATGGCGATTCCTTGCAGGGTTAGAACAAGATTCTCCAAAGGCTATATATTTTCTGAATCAGCATCAAATATATGGGGTGCTTTTCTTTCATAGGCAAGATTAATGGGTACAGGAATCAGGGGTTATCTACTTGCTAGCATCCCTAATAATCCACTAGCACATTTTGTGCTTTCTGTCCTGGCACCATTTCCTCTGTTGAACTAGAATTCTCACTTCCACAAGGGGGAATGTGGGGGCAACTTTGCCCACAAAGTCCCCTTGTCCACCACAGATGAAAGTGAAACTATCAAGACATGATCTGCTTGGGGAGGAGAGGTGGTCAATCTCTCAGAGGAGAAAGACCAAGAACCTTTTCTTCAATGGCTTTTATTAGGTTTTAATACACAGGAATACAGGTAAAACTCATCAATCAATGTCAGATGGCAAGGATCAAATAATAGACAACATTTCAAAGAAATTTGAGGGCTTAGTCTGAGTCAGTATCTGTCGGGTAAGGGGGTTGCAAAAACTTTGGGAGACATACTCATTTCCTGCTTAGACCCTTATCATATGAATGAAAGCACTCTTAGCAAAGCAGGCTTCACAGGACTTTAGGAACTCTTTCTTATGCCTGATCACCCCAGATCCCACTCTAGCTGGCAAGGGGCTGCACTGCCTTCCCCATCATAGGTTTTTAGGCTTAAGTGAATTAGAGCCAGGAAGCACTTCTCCCAGATGAAAATGGGGACTTGGGCTATGTCAGAATAGCCAGGGAGTGAGGGCCCATCACTCCCTCTTTGTTGCAGCCCCCGAGTTCTTCCTTGATGGCCTCCCAAGTGATTATGTCTGGCTTAGGTTGCCCTTCCTCTAAGGGGTCATACCCATCTCTGACTAACCAACCAAGCACTGGGGGCAGGGGATGAAGCAGAAGCAGCATGGCTGCCAGAGACAAGCTTTGTCTCCTTAGTGGCTTGAATCCTGGAGGTTGCTCACTCAGCCTTAGTTATGGGGGGCAGTTACAACTCCTAAAACCAGGCAGAGACCAGTTCCCAACAGGGAAATGCTTTCACCAGGAGACAAAATAATAATTCCATTTCCCAAATGGGAAATTAAGAATGGCACCAACTAACTTTGGGTCCCTCACACCCCTAAATCAACAGGCAAAGAAATGAGTTTCTTTGCTGACTGGAATAAGTGATCCTGGTCACCCACAGGAAATTGCACTACTACTCCACACTGCAGGTAAAGATGAGTAGGTGTGAGTTATAGGAGATCTCTTATTGTTTCTTAGTACTCTTTTGCTTTGTGATTAAAGTCAATGAAAAACTATAGCAACTCAGTTCAGACAAGATGACTAATGAATGGCCCAGACCCCTCAGGAATAAAGGTTGGTTTGGGTCACCCCACCAGGTAAAGACTTACAGCTAAAGTGCTTACTGAGGACAAAGGGAATATAAAAATTGTAGTGAAGAAAAATAGTTATAAACACCAGCTATGACCACATGACTATATAAAAATGGGGACCCTAGTTATGTCTACTTCCAAATTTGGTCATAAATGTATATATTAAGCTGATATTTTTCTTCTCCTTCTTATCTCCTTATCACATTAGATAATATATATTAAATTTACATTATTGTACTTAAGTATTGTTAATTTTACATCTTAACATTTAAGTAAGAAGATATCAAAAAGTGTATATCACTGAAAACTTTTTCACCGTTTTCAGGGAAAAATATTAGTACATTTTTTGCTGTAAATGGACTATTTGTACCATATTAAGCAGAAGTATGACCTACTTGTTGTTTTATCAACATATAGCAATTAAGTATAGTTTAAGGGGATGTATATAGGTTTCAAGTTGACAAGGGATAGACTGCAATGGTTAATTTTATGTGTCAATTTGACCAACTAACCAGAACTCTGATGGTTCATTTTACAGTGCCCAGTTTCTGCTCAAACACCAGCCTAGATCTTATTGTAAAGGTATTTTTTAGATGTGGCTAACATTTACTTAGTAGAATTTGAACAGTACAGGTTATCTTCCATATTCTGTGGGCAGAGGACTGATCCAATCCACTGAAGACCCTAAGAGAAAAGTCCTCTAAGGAAGAAGGAATTCTGCCACCACACTGCCTTTGGACTTCACCACACTGCCTTTGAACTTGAGCTGCAACGTCAACCCTTCCATAGTTTCCAGCCTGCCAGCCTGCTCTGTGGTTTTTAGACGTGTCAGCCTCCAAAATTGTGTGAGCTAATTCCTTAAAATAAATCCTTCTCTCTCCTCTCTCTTCCCTTCTCCCTCTCTTTCTTTTATCTCACCATAGAAGGTGATAGATAGATAGATAGATAGATATAGATATTTCCTTATTGCTTGTTTTTCTAAAGAACCCTCACTGATAGAAATGTGACATAAGCATGTGCTATTATTATAATATACTTTATTATTTTAGGTATCATTATATGCCATCTCAATTTTCCTTTGAACTATTAGATCAATTTCTATCCATGCAACACTTCAAATCTCAGTGTAGATATCATTCTCCTTTTACTAAAATGTAAAGCCTTGAGGACAAAAGCTAGTTTATTCATCTTTATATTCCTAAAGCAAATAGCAGGTGATTGATAAATATTTTTGAATGGATAAATGAATGAATGGATGAAGAAAATCTACCTTATAGTAGACACAAAAGTCCACTTGCTCTTAGTTCATGTCACACTAGTCTGATCAATTTTTGTCAATGTAACTGATGGCTAAACTGTTGTTATGCTAATGGAAAAAAATGCTTGATGACAACTATTTCAGAAATGAAACACTTGTTATAGGATCCATAGTATCCCTGTCATTCTTTAGATAATATTTATTAACTAAAATTTTCCCAAAGTTCTCAATCATAACACAGGAAAGAACCTATTCAGGTTTCCTAAGTCAATTACTACAGTATAAGTTGTCTTCAGGCTGAAGATGCGTAAGAACTATGAAGACATACTTTGAAGAAACATTAGCAGCTCCCAATACATCATGATTCCTCAAAACCAAACAGCCAGAAAGAAGCCAGAGCCCAATAACACTCAATCCATCATCCTTTACTTGATGGTGTGGAATCAGTGCAATGACCATTTAACTTACTACTTCTTGGTCACCTATTCTTAGCACCTTGTTCTGTCTTCCATTTAGCATATCTGTTGAATTGGTGCAAACCAGAAGACAAGTAGTATATCCAGAACAATCAGCACATACTTCTGTGGGCTAATGAGAATCGACTGCTACAACTTCATTAGACACAGTCTTGTAATTATCATTATCATTAATAATAATGATAATAAGTAATCTAATTAGCAAAGGTGAAATTACTCAACACAAAATTGACAGATAATCTAAGTCATGATTATAGGCTCATCTTTTTAGCTACTTGGGAATCTAACCATTCTCTTGTCACTTTAAGGAGATGAGCTTGAGGATTTGGGAAATTTGGTTTATAATAAGTCATAGAACCCCAGAATCTCAGAAAGTCAGAGCTAATAAAATGATCTATATTCAATCTCTTTAGAAGAGGTTGGTATATACTGGTGTGGGGAAATGTCCAAGCTTTATTGTCAAGTTGGACACGATAAATTGTAAGATAATACATATAGTACAAATTTTTCATAAACATAACAACCATAAAAATAAAATAAACAAAATATCTTTCTGAAAAATGTGTATTCTCCTACATAAAAATGAATATAAGTATTTTGGATAAACCCAGAAGACTACACATCAAAATAGTAACCGTGATTATTTCTGAGGGAATAAAGTTGCATAGCGATTACAAAAATAGCACCAATTATTTCCCCTTCCTATATGTATGCTACTGTTGTGATATTACAAATCCCCTAACCAAAATGTGGAGTCAGTTTCTCCTTCCCTTGATTCTTGGCTGATCTTGTGACTTGTGTTGGCCAACATAAGCAGCGGAAGTATGTCAGTTACAAACCCAGGCATCTGTAGGCTTCCACTTGCTCTTGTATGGCCCTGCTCAGCCACCATGAACAAGCCCCAGACTAGTTTGCTGAGTGACGAGAGATGCAACCTTCTCACCCCATTGCCATTGCCCTGACAGCCAGCACCACCAGATTTGGAAATGAATCCATCATAGACTAGTCGTTCCCTAGCCAAAATACCAGCTGACCACAGACACATAAGTAACCTCAAGTATGATCTTCTAAATGTGAATCAGATCAGCACAAATACTCAACTAATATTTACAGTTCTAAGCAGTAATTAACATTTATTTCAAACCACTGGATTTGAGTGTGATTTGTTATGCAGCAATCATTAACTGACACAACCGAATAACAGCGGTGTGGACACAACCAAATGATCCATTTCTATAGTGTCATAATTTTAAAATAAGCATAGATTGGTTTTTAAATTAGACAGCAGAATATTTTTAAAATACCTACAGAGGAGCAACCTGAAGGCCTGAAGAGGAATTGCCCTACTGTTACAACTCTGGCAGCAAATATCAAAATCTTCATTCAAAGTTTAAGCAAATCAGCTAACTTACTGATTCACAGGAACTTCAAGTCTGAGTGAACATTTCTAGTTTTGGTAGTGGGTGAATTTAGGTGATCAAATCATATTTGTCTGGAATGTTTCTCTTCTTTTGCATTGCTTTTCTTCTGATTTGGCTTCATTCTTAGGCAGGCACTCCTAACAGTGAGAAGATGGCCATCTACAGGTTTAACACAAGAATTCCCCTTTTCTGAAAATTCTAACAAAGTCTCAAGATTCATTGTAATTAACCCAGTTTAGGTCACGTTCCCATCTATCATTCAATCACTCTTGTTCTTATTGGCCAGGCCTATTCATACCCACCCCTCAATCAGAGATGTGCCCTGAATGAAGTAGTTACTCAAATGAAAATTGGGTATTGGGTTCCTAAGAAGAGACAAGTGAGAGTTTGACAGGAAAATAAAAGGTTCACAACACCCAGGGACAAATAACTAGTAAGTAACCAAGTTGGGATGAACCCCCAGATCTCTGACTTCCAGCACCACCCCGGAAAAATGCCATTCCACATTTCGGCATAATGTGGTATGTTCATTTCTGCCCTTGTGCTCTCCCTCTAACTGGCAAGTAAGCTTAACAATTATTAAATGTTTTCCCACTGTGATACCTTGTGACAAAATGCCATGCTTTCACAAATTAAAATAAGGTAACTATAGCCCATTATTGGGAAGCAACAAAACTTGCATTCATTCATTCAGTAACCATTTTGTGGCCACCACTGTCTATTACATGCCTAGGCTGTTCAATAATTCAATTGCACATAAATGAAAAGCAATAGACACTCTAAAAGGAAGCTAAGCTTAATTATCATCTTACAACTCATCTGTTTCTCAAACTTTCTAGAACAGAGTGGAAAAGATGCCTTATCACAGCAGAAGCACAGGGAGGCCTTCATTTGGTATGTGAAATGAGCTGACTCTATAAAAATAGAACCTTCATATTTTTAAAATTTTTATTTATTTATTTATCTTTAGAGGGGAAGGAGAGAGGAAGAGAAACATCAATGTATGGTTGCCTTTCGTGCGTCCCCTGCTGGGAGTTGGCCTGCAGGGAACTGGCCTGCAACCCAGGCATGTGCCCTGACTGGGAATCGAACCGCAATCCTCTGGTTCGCAGGCCTGGGCTCAATCCACTGAGCTACACCAGCCAGGGCCAGAACCTTAATATTTCTAAAGATATTATTTATTATTAGAGAGAGGGAAAGGAGAGAGGGAGAAAAACATCAATGTGTGGTTGCCTGTAGTGCACCCCCTACTGGGCATCTGGCCTGCAGCCCAGGCATGTGCCTTGACTGGGAATCAAACCAGTGACCCTCTGGTTTGCAGGCTGGCACTCAATCCACTGAGCCACACCAGACAGAGCTAAAAATAGAATCTTTAAAAAACTTTTACTAGAGTAAAGTAACTTTCATGCTTTTCTTGTAAAGTTTCAGAATATGTACATATTGTCACATTTACCACAAACTCTCATAGCAAAGCCTCCTGTTCACTGTAAAATAAAAGAATATTAAAGCCCAGAGAGAGAAACCACCATGCTCAGTTTCACTGTTTGACTAGATGTGTGTCAGCTCTGATTATCCAGGAGTGGAAGGATTTGACCCAGTGGGAGGCAGAAACATTTTCTTTCACATATTTTGATAACACACCAACAAAGCTGGTACATACAGAAAGTATTTGATGTCTTCCTCCTCTGATTCATTTGGTAATTAATCATGGACTGCCTTGTAGTATTCCTCCTTTCTTTTGTTATTTTGAACTAAACGTTTAATCTTTCTACTTTACTATTTTCATGTTTGCCTTGGGAACAGAGACTCTATATCAAGCCAGCAAAGACTAGTAGGGTGTTTTCTGGTGTACCCTCTCCAATCAACTGCTGATAATTGATGGGATGTTGGGAAGTTTGATGCCAGGGCTCTGTGGAAAAGAGGGCTGAAGTCACTGGTAATCCCTGCCCTGATCTCAGGCAGGAATTTGATTGACTCCACAACTTCTTGTCTTTCATGAAATACGGATTAGTATCCTTTATCTAGGATTCAAACCTTTGTATGGGTATGGCTAAATAAATGTTAGATAAGTCCATATTCTTTTAAAGAATAATTTATTTTGCAATTAGAAAATGATCACATGCTTTGTGTAGTAAATTTAGGAAAAATTACAATAACTATAATGTGTTAAATAAAAATAACGATAATTATGTCATCCAAAGATAACCAGTAATATTTTTGGAGTGTTTCTTGACAGTCTATTTATTTTTCTATTTGGGTTCCCTCAAAATTTGGTTAATGTTAGTGTATAGTTGTAGATTATTTTTATCTTTGCACTGTATCTTGAACATTTTAAGTATAATTATTCTTCAAAAAAAGTATTCACTCCAATAATATCCCTTTACATGGATTTCCATGTGTTGATTTTCAATTTATTTGAGGATTTACCATTATTAAACTGTATCAGTTTTGATGACTTAGATAACTATTTATGACTTTCCTTAAAACAGTGGGACTTCTCATTATTACAATTAAAAAATTTTCACTGGTTATGCTTCCAAACTAGAAAAACATCCTGAATTCAAGCCTCAAACATCCTAAATTCAAACCCCACTGAGATAACAATCTGCCTTGGCTATACTGTTGGAAAAACAATATTATAACGAAAGGAGAATAGTAGTTAGGTTATGTGTGTCTATTGGAATATGATATGGAGGAAAATTATACTTTTTATTTTTCTTACTGAATTAAGAATTTACACTAAAGCCATCTAGTTAACTTTTTTCTTCAATTGCCCTTAGAGCCTCCATGGCCTTGAATCCAGGGAAATAGTTATATTACCAACAGAGAATTTTCCTTTAACCTCCTGGCAGGTAATACAGTCTTCCCATTTTATTCAGGAACATTCTGCAGAAACTGTCCTTGGGATAAATAAGATCAGAGTTGAAAAAAAGCCAGCAAGATCTAGAATCCAAGATAGATCACCTATAAGTATCTTTATTTTTTCATTGACTCAAAAATAAACTTTAAGCCCAACTATGATTAGTGTTTTTCAAGTTACTTAATGTTGATATACATTAGCATTTCCTAAATTCAGTTGTGCATAATAATTACTTGGGAGCTTGTTAAAGTTTCAGATTCCCAGACTTGACCCTAGACCTACCAAATGAGAATGGTAGAGGAGAGGAGAGGGAAGCCAGAGACTGTGTAGTGTAAAAAGTTCCCCAGGGATTCTGATTCAACTCATGGAAAACCACTCTCTGGAAACTAAGAAGTAGAATTTGAAATCACAGTCAATAATTTGCTATGTCATCTGCATGATTTGATGTCAAACAAATTGAATTATGTATTTTGATGAAACAGAGTCCCTGATTCAAGCCAGCTAATAATATATTAAACATTAGTGTGTTTATGTCCTCTGCCAATGGTTTACAATTTTTTCTTTATCAAACTATTCAGATCTGATAACTGGTCTACACACATCCCAGAAATTTCTTTATTGGTCTCAGCAACCAACTGATCCATCTGGCACACAATAATAAAACATATATTACCACCCTGTTCATATAGCTCCTGCCAAGAATGGGAAAACTGACATTTTGGTTGGCCTCTCTGTCTTTAGAATGGGAAAATATGACACGTCTGGTTGACATTTTGAAATACTAAAAATAAGTCAAGAATCCTTATATGCTAGTCTTTACTCATAAATCTCTAGAGGTGTGAGTTTACTTGGAGAGCAGAATATAAGGCATATCTTTACTTAAGAAAATCAAAGGGGGATGAGGAGAACAGAATTTATTCCAAACAGCAAAAAGGTAAAAATATGACACTGAATAAACAAATGAAGGAAAGACACTAGAAGAAAGACCTAAGTACTAGAAGAAAACTTCTTCTGTGACCAGAAAAACTATATGAGATTTGTTTTATCTAATTATTTTAGCCTTGCTGATAGAAGCTTGCCTACAATTGAATCATGCTTTTTATTTTTAAATATATTTTATTGATTATGCTCTTACAGTTGTCTCAATTTTCCCCCTTCTCCCCCTTTACCTGGCACCCCCATTCCCTCCAGCCACCCCCTCTTTAGTTCATGTTTATGGGTTATACATATAAGTTCTTTGGCTACTCCATTTCCTATACTGTTCTTAACACCCCCACTGACTATTTTGTACCTACCAATTTGTACTCCGTAATTCCTGCACCTTTTCTGCCATTCTTCCCCTTCCCCCTCCCAATTGATAACCCTCCAATTGATCTCCATATCTATGATTCTGTTCTTGTTCCTCTTCTTTGCTCAGTTTGTTAATTAGATTCAATTACTGATAGTTGTGAATTTTTTGCCACTTCAATATTCATCATTTTGCCCTGGCTGGTGTAGCTCAGTGGATTGAGCTCTGGCCTCCAGGGCCTGTGAACCACACAATCGCGGTTTGATTCCCAGTCAGGGCACATGCCTGGGTTGCAGGCCAGTTCCCAGCAGGGGACTCATGAGAGGCAACCATACATTGATATTTCTCTCCTTCTCTCTTTCCCTTCCTCTCTAAAGATAAATAAATAAAATCTTTTAAAAAGGACTTTATTAATATATATATATATATTCATCATTTTGATCTCCTTTTTCTTATATAATTCCCTTTAGCATTTTATATAATAATAGCTTGGTGACTATGAGCTCCTTTAGTTTTACCTTATCTAGGAAGTACTCTATCTGCCTGTCCATTGTACAGGATAGCTTTTCTGGGTAGAGTAATCTAGGTTGTAAATCCTTGCTTTTCATCACACTAAATACTTCTTGCCAGACCCATGTAGTCTGCAAAGGTTCTTTTGAGAGAAGTCAGCTGACAGTATTATGGGAACTCCTTTGTAGGTAACTATCTGCTTTTCTCTTGCTGTTTTTAGGATTCTCTCTTTATCTGTAGCATTTGGCATTTTAATTATGATGAGTCTTGCTGTGGTCCTGTTTGGGTCCATCTTCTTTGGGATTCCCTGTGGTTCCTGGATTTGTATGTCTATTTCCTTCACCAAATTAGGGAAATTTCTTTAATTATTTTTTCAAATAAGTTTTCAATTTCTTAATCTTCCTCTTCTCCTTCTGGCATTCCTGTGACTTGGATGTTGGTATGTTTAAAGATGTCCTAGAGGCTCCTTAACCTATCCTCTTTTTTAAAAATATTTTTTTCTTCTTGCTATTCTTATTGAATGTTTTTTCTTCCTTGCATTCCAAATCATTGATATGATTCTCTGCTTCATCCCTCCCACTATTGGTTTCATGTAGATTTTTCTTTATTTCACTTAATATAACCTTCATTTTTGCCTGCATATTTTTTATGCTATTGAAGTATCCAGTGCATTCCCAGAGCATCCTGATAACCAATGTTTTGAATTCTGTGTCCGATAGAGTGCTTATCTCCATTTTGTTTAGTGCTGTTCCTGGCGTTTCGTTCTATTCTGTCATTTAGGCCATGTTTATTGTCTCCTCAGTTTGGCATCTTCCCTTCGTTTGTTTCTGTGTATTAGGTAGAGCTTTGACTCTCCTTCTTACTAGCATGACCTATTATAGAAAAGCACACCTGTGAGTTCCATGGTGCAGAGCTTTAGGTAGTTGCCAGGGTGGGGCAACCAGCGTCACTAATCTGTGGCTCTGTGTGGGGGAGGGCTCAGAGAGCTGACAATGCCATCGCCCGGCCTCTAGAGTTATGTCCAGGAGGAAGCTGTCTCTTGGCACTTGCCCCATTGCCAGTCACTTCACCTCTCTGTATGCCACTGGTACCCTTCCAGGTGTTGCCCTGGTGCTGAATCCCAGAGAGGATGAATTTGCATGAGTCCTAAGTCCATTGTGGGCCCTTTAAGAGGAGTCTGTTGAGAATCCCGCAGTTTCTTCTGCTGCTTCAACCTCACCCCTGACCCTAGTTTTTACTATCAGAAGTTACGGGGACTTATCTTCTTGGTTCTGGAACCCTTGCCTGGGTGGTCTGGTCTGCAGCTGGGATCTCTTACTCCTGAGGTATCCCTCCTGATTTTTATCCACCGCATATAAATTTGGGACCACCTGTTCCACGTCTCCATGCCTCTCCACCTTTCTGCACCTCTTACACATCTCTGCATTTCTACCCCTTCCTGCCCATGTAAATGACTGTGGCTTCTTTACATCCTTGGTTGTCAAACTTCCATACAGCTTGATTTTTTGACACTTGTGGGCAATATTTGTTTTATAGTCTGGTTGTAATTCTCACTATAGTTGTGTAAGGGGGCAAGGCGTGCTTACCTACACCTCCATCTTGACTGGATATCTTTGTGATCTTTATTTTAAATGTGTCAGTATAACATCATCTCTGGATCTTGGGTGGGTTAACCATTTTTGTTTGCTAATATATTTCAGGAACTTTTTTTGAAAGTTTGATTTCAACCACAGATCAGTCAGTTAAGACTCTAAATATACAATCCATTTAAAGAAGCAGCTATAATTCATCCTGTCCTTCTTCCTGTACTAAAATAATTTTTTCCACAGCAATCTGATTTTGAATCATCAACAAAATAAAAAGACAATCCACATAATGGAAGATCATATTCATGGATACATCTGATAAAGAGTTAATATCCAAAATTTATAAAGAACTTCCAAAACTCAACACACACACACACACACACACACACACACACACACACACAAACCTCCAACAATTAAAGAAATGGGTAAAGAACATGAATAGACACTTCTCCAAAGAGGACTTATAGATGTCCAATAGACATATGAAATGATTCTCAATGTCATTAATCATCAGAGAAATGCAAATTAAAACCACAATGAAATATCTCACACCTGTCAGAATGGCTACCATCAACAAATCAACAAACAACAAGTGCTGGTAAGAATGTGGAGAAAGGGGAACTCTTTTGAACTATTGGTGGGAATGCAGATTGATGCAGGCACTGTGGATCTGTCTTTCAACCCAGCTATCCCACTTCTGGGAATATATCTGAAGGAACCCAAAACACTAATTCAAAAGTACATAAGCACCTCTATGTTCATTGCAGTGTTATGTACAAGTGGCAAGATATGGAAGCAGCCCAGGTGTCCATCTGTACATGAGTGAATAAAACAACTATGGGACAGTTACACAATGGAATGCTGCTTGGCCATAAAAAAGAAGCAAATTTTTACCCTTTGTGACAGTATGGATGGACCTGGAGAACATTATTCTAAGTGAATAAGCCATTCGGAGAAAGACAAATGCCATATGATTTCACTCATATGTGGAGTCTAATGAACAAACTGAACTGACAAGGAACATGGGGACAGAATCATAGATGGAGAGCAGGATGACATCTGCGGGTGTGTGGTTAGGGGTGGAGGGATTGAGGAAAAAGGAAAAAGGACTCATGGACGTGGACAACAATGTGGACAATAATAGTAATAATTTTTACTCAAGCAATCCAATTGTGAATTGCCCAAAAGATGTCACTTACAGAATGGTTTGTCATGTAAAATAAAGAGGGGATTGATCAGTTGTAGCCAGCATCATTTCCCTATCTCATTTTGGAAGAAAAGGTTTCTTTTAATGTAGTGGAAACTAGCATTTAGAAAGCAAATGCTACTGAACATTGCTATGGATATAAATGTATTTTAATATTAAATATAACTTTGGGATATTTGTATTTTAAAAAACTTTATGCTATAATTCCACCAACCAGAAAGAAGCACTGTTAACACCTTGGTATATAACCTTCCAAATCTTTACCTAAGTGTATCCCATGTACACACACACACACATGCACACACATAGATATATTTGTATAATACATAGGATAAAAATTAAAAATATAAAGTTACACATAATATATTTTCATAAATAAGGGATAATGTTAAACACACATGTGTAATCTGTTTTTTAACTCTATATACATATATATTTCTCCCATATCAAAGTGTTCATCTTCAATGTTATTCGAATGGATAATTTGAATTCTATTGTACGGATTCTATTGTACACATTTACAAAAAATGTATCCAACAAGTTCCACATTGTGAGATACTTAGATTTTTTTCATAAATTGTTTTTCATTTTATTGATATAAAACATAACAATGAACATTAAAGCTAACGTATTTTCTCTAGTATTAATTATATTTTGAGGATAAATTTCTTGATGTGGAATCTGGCAGCCAAGTGTGAGCTTGTGGTACACATAATGCCAAGTGTTCCTTGGCCCCAGCCCAGACCAGAACCATTTGCCTGTGTTCTTTGCATCAGGGGGGAGTAACTGCCTGGCAAGGCCATCTTTCTAAATAATATGGGTCTCCTGTTCTAACACACATTGTAGTGCTAACACATTAAAGGAGCAAAAAGACATCCTCCCTACTACAGGTGAGGTTGAGGAAAGTCCATAAGGTGAAGAAGGAGAAATTTCACTGGCACATTTTATTCATTCATTCCATGGGCAAGGACTAAGCATATACCTTGCACAAGGCACCGTGTTTTGTGCTGGCAGTTTAAAGTTTACTGAGCAGTATTTTGAATAGAAAAAATCACAGATTCTCATAGATAATCCTAGAAGATTATTATGTGTGCCACGTGAGAGTCTCGTGCAGGGGCCCTTGAAAGCACAAAAAATAACGTCACAGACTCTACAAGAGAAGTCAGAGTCACAGGTCATAGAGAAGGCCACCTATTTGGAGCATACATGGAAGGACATTACAGTCAGAGGGAACAAGTATGCAAAGGCTCAGCAGCTTGGGTGAGAATGGAACATTCCCAGAAATTGTAATATATCTGTGGCTATCAAGGAGCACAGAATCCCAAGTATAGACAGAAGATGAAGATGGGAATGTGAACTGGGCCAGACTTCAAAGGTCCCTAAATATCAGGTTAAGGAGCCAGGACAACAAAATATTTTTGAGAAATATTTTTCTGGGAAAAATTTTTCTGAGAAAAATATTTAAGAAAGAGATTTTTTTATTTTTAAAGACATGATCTCCTTTGACCAGACTGAGAGTGATTAAACATAATGCTTTGAAGTCACCTTAAGCTGGAGGTATCTATCTTAGTTATTTGTCATTGAATAAGTTGACATTCATAAATATCTCAGCAACTGCCTGAGTAACCTGCAGCATTGGCACTCAACAAATGGTAGATGATGCAATAACAGGCATGATAGTTTATTATTAATCCTCACAGCAACCATTCAAAGGAGGCATGAGGGGAAAGAAAAATTCAAAAGCTGAACATCTTGCCTAAGTTCCAACAGATAGTTAATTGTGAACTTGACTTCAGCATCAAGTTTTGTGGCTTTAGGCCCAGTGTTCCTTTTTTCTCACATCACGATGTGTTTAACACAATGTGTGATGTTTCAAAGTACACTGTTTTAACTGACTGGAATGATTTCCTCTGATATTCAGCCAAGATGGAACAAATTGGAACCCTTCTAAAAGACCATCTCTCCAGCCTCTCCAGGAAAGCAAGGCTAACTTGCTTTAAAAATAACAAATTTGGGCTAACCACTAGCTTAGTTGAAAATAACAACATCAGTGATAAGACTAACATAGCAGTTAACAGTATTAACAAGCAGGAGCTTTTATTGAGCATTTGCTAGGCTCCAGGTACCACATTTTACATGCCTTACAATGTAACAACCTTCAGCTCCCACCAAAAATTAAGCAGTATTCTATAGGTGAACAAATTGAGGATTAGAGAGTTTAAACAACTTGCCCAAAGTTTCAAAAATATAAGTAAGATCCAAACATGAGCCATTCCTAAACCAGTATTTTTAACCTCTGTCAACATTGTATCCAAACAATGCAGATATCCCACTTTTCAGGAAAAAAAAAGAAGGAAGGGAGGGAATGGAGGGGAAGAGAGGAAGGAAGGAAGGAAGGAAGGAAGGAAGGAAGGAAGGAAGGAAGGAAGGAAGGAAGGAAGGAAGGAAGGAAGGAAAGAAAGAAAGAAGGAAGGAAGGGAGGGAGGGAGGGAGGAAGGCTCTTGACAAGTCATCATCAGCTTGGGCATAGGCATTTTTCAGAGCTGATGCTCCTGTGTTGGTTGCCAGAATCACCGGCTTATAAGGCCACTGAGTGACCCCTACCATGCTGCAATTCTGTTTCTTGCAGAAGGACCATCTCCCATTTGAAAGGCTACACTGGGGAAAAATTGTTTGCTACTTTAATGGGCTGACAGGATCATTTGTAACTGAGTATCACTGCCTGGCCATGCACCAAAGGTCAGTGATGAATGGAAGGTGAGAGTGACATTTATTAAATCAGGTAGCATCCTCCATGCAGAGGAATGAGAAGTACGAGTCAGCAAAAATGATTCACTGAACCTGCTTTGGCAATCAGTGAAGACTTTACTCACAGCAGGGAAAAATATCCTTAAATTATATTGCCCACACATAGCTCTCTGGGAATGAAATCTGTCATGTCACTATAGGGGAAGAAAGAGAAATAAGCCCTCCAATTGTGTGCTGTGTCCATTGACTGATCACTGCTGTCAATATTCAAACATCCGCCAGATATGCAATGAGATGACACCAGCAACACTTGGCTAGTGGGCTGGGGAGGCTCCACTGGGCTGTGAGCAGCTTTGAGGTGATAGGAAACAGCCTCATTGTGTAGAGGATGAGAAGAGAGCTTGCTTCAAAGGCTATAAACTGTCAGGAGGAAAAAGCAGAATTCTAAAAGGGAGAACCCACCGCATCCATCTTCTCTCATGGTCAGTCACTGTCTTTCTAAACCAGGGGTGTCGAACTCATTTTCACCGGGGGGGGGGGGGGGGGGGCACACCAGCCTTGCAATTGCCTTCAAAGGGCCAAAAGTCATTTTAGGACTGTATAAATGTAGCTTCTCTTTAACAAGGGACAAGGAGGTCAGCGCTGATGCCAGGTAGAAACAAGGTGCTGGGCCACATAAAACAAGGTAGAGGGAGGGATTCAGCCCATGGGCCCTGTGTTTGCCACCTGTGTCTTAAACTGAGTGTGAGCTTGATACGAGGTCCTGCCTCTGTGCAGGAGAGGTGGGTCAAATGCTTAGTGGTATTCATGGGTAGGGAGAGGCAGAAAAGCTTTAGCAACTACTTACCACCTCATCCCCTTCTCTAACCATATTGTCTACATCATGAGTCCTAATCTTTGCTGAGCTCTCACTATATGTAGGGTACTGTGCCATGTTAACTTTATTTGTAAAACAAACCTCCAAAATGGAGATTACTATTATCCCAATTTTATAGATGAGCTTTTAGTGACTTGCCTGGGGTCACCCAAGTCATGAGTAACTTTGCCAGAATTTAGATATAGTCTTATAATCTATCTACTAGCCTCCCCCACCTCAAGTGCCTACAGTAGGTTCTGCTTTTGAAGGTCATGGTGACATTACTACTTGTAACGGGGTGATACTGAACCTTTATTGATCCCCCAGTTCATTTTCTGTATGATACAGAGGTGGGAAAAGTAGGTTTACAGTTGTCTTTACAGGGAAAATGGCAGGTTTCAATTATTACTATAGCTTTATCAACTGTGTGTTTTGCATACTCACAACTGTAAACCTACTTCTGTAGTCTCCTCTCCTGAATTCTTGACCACCCAGAACCTCAGAGGTGATCTTTTTGGAAATAGTCTTTGCAGATGTCATTAGTCAAAGATCTCAAGATTTAAAAAACCATCCCGGATATAATGCACACTTTCTTCCTTCTCAGAGGAGATATTACAGAGCAACACAGAGAGCAAGTTCAGGTGAAGACACTGAGACAGAGACTGGAGGTATGTGGCCACAAGCCAAGGAATGCCTAGAGCCACAAGAAGCTAGATGGGTCTAGATTCCTCCTCCAGGGCCCTCAGAATGGAACATAGCCCCACTAAAGCCTTGATTTCAGACTGACCTACAGAACTATGACAGAATACATTTCTGTCATTTTAAGCTATCCAGTTTATAGTAATTTATTATTGCAGACCTAGAAAACTAATACAGTAGTGAATGTATTTGAGAATACAGCTTAACTTAAATACATCATTCATACATACATACATACATATAGAACAACAGCAAATAACCCAAATTTGAAGCAGCTCAGATTCTTTCTGGGAATAAGCTTAATGAATAAAAGTCTTAATTCATAGACAAGATGAATTACAGAGACAAGATCTTCTCAAAATGATTCATCACAGCATCTCCTCAGAGCAAGATTCAATTTAGCAAAACATTTACTCACAAATTCTCATCCCACACGTTGTGAGCAAAATAAGATAAAATTATAAAGACAATTGTCTTTGAATCAATCACATTATTTTTCTTTGCCTGATAAAATGAGATAGACTGCTTATTTATTAGACTTCTCCCTTTATGACCTTTTTAGTAAATGATTTCATTAAAGTTTAACATGGATATGCAAAACTCCCCAGCATATATATGTGACTCAATAAGTTTTTATAAATTGTTCACACCCATGTAATCAGACAAGTAATAGAATGTGACTCACATTCTAGAAACTTCTCTCCTGCCCCCTCCCAGCCACTGTTTTAACCTCTAACACCTTTGATCAGTGTAGCCTGTTTTGAAAATGTGTAGTGGAATAACTACAGCATGTACTCTGTCTGCTTATTTGCCCAACATCACGTCTCTCAGATTCATTCATGTTAAGCATACATGGTAATTTGTTCTTTTGCATTTCTGTGTAAATATAACACAATTTACTTATCCGTTCTACTACAAATAAAATCTGAGTTGATTCCAATTTTGTATCTATTACAAACAGCACTTGTACGAACATTCTTATATCATCCTTTTGATGCACAATTAAACACATTGCTTTGAGATATTCAACATATTAGTGCTGAATTAAAGTGTTATAAAAATACATATATGCATTCGCCTTTCCAACATAGTCAATTTTAGTCAATTTAATGGATTTCTAGTGGTATTTCATTGTGGTTTTAATTTGCATCTGTATGATAATTAATGATATTGGGCACTTTTAAAATACTTCCAAATATTGGTTGTCCATTTCATTATCTTCTTTTCTAAAGTGCCTGTACAAGTCTTCCCATGTTACAAAAAGATTAGGTTGTCATCTAATGTATTTTTAGTTTCAAGTTTTCCACAAAATTATTTTACAAAGCTCATGTAAGAAACATTTTAGCTGACCAAGTACTGTAAACAAAGGGCTGACTATAGGAGTTCTATTTTGCTATGTGGTTAGAGTGCTTTCCTCTTTTGTTCAATAGACAAGAGCCTTAGAAAAACACTAGGCTTCAGAGTATTGAGGCTAGAGTTCTATTTCAAGCCACAAAATCAGAGTTACTATTGCAAACAAGCTGTGGAACTCCCCTGGGAGCCACTTGGAGAATATTTTAAATCCTTAGTTTCCAAGTTAGCAGCCATGTTTTTCTCTCTCTCCTTTCTCATAAGTAATTTGAATGTAGTAGAAATGTTCAGGGTCCTTATAACCAAACTGATTTAGGACCTTCAAATGCTCATCTATTTCTCAGGTTGTGGGGAACTCATTCATCAAAGATCATGTTGTCTTGATAGGCAGAGGTAAGGTTTTTCAATGTCAATCCCTGAAAAAGAAAAAAAAAGAATAAAAAGGAAAAAAAGAAGTCTTTTTTAAATAAAAATAATTGATTGTCTTTCTAATTTTCACTTTGCTTTTAGAGAAAATATTTTTTTATGTAAGTACAATTGGTTGACCTAGATCTGATTTCTGTCCATACTGTGCTCTTTCCACTAATTACTGAAATGACCAATTTGGACTAATTTGTCCTCATTAATGGTAAAATAATATACTTTTCCAGAATTCAAGCTGTTAAGAAGTTACCTAAAATAGAGTCAAGAAACTTTTATACTCAATGGAGAAATCACAGTTCCTATTGGTGTTTTATACTTTGGGTCTAGAGGCAGCTATGCAGAAAAAACCTGGGGAAAAAATCCACAGAATTGAATATGCCATCCTCAGGCATTTTTATTGCCTTATTGGGCTGAGTTTCCCAAATACCATTCTGCAGTGTTACCTCTGAGACACCTGAGAGCAGCTGTAGCCTTGGGGGATGCTGAATGTAAGTCAGGGTGGGGGCAAGTTTCATCACTTAGACAGTCTTTCCCTCCATGACAGACCCAAGTTTCTACCTGGGGTTCACACCCTGAACCTAGTGCTAGAGCTCTCAGCTAACACTGGTGACATACAGCTTTGTTGGTTCTATTTGCAAATTATCCTAATGAAATAATTAAGGTCTGCACAGAGAGTTGCAGACAAGGATGGTCTTGTCAGCATTACTTATACTGGTAACATATTGCCAATTAGCTAAATATTAAACAGTAAAAGATTGGAGTTATGTTATGTTTTCCTTATTTTTGCTTATATGTTTTCTTTCTATTTTCCCACAACATTTCTTATTTAATTAATAAATACTTTTTAAAAATTAAATGATATTAAAATTAGGTTAGATTAAAAAATATATATAGGAGAGTAGTTGCAAAGAAGTATTTCACAATCTTTTGAACTAGAGCTTCAGGATGGGGTGGGTGGGGCTGGGCTTCCAGCCCCAGCTGAAGGAACTTCCTTTAGAAAAGGAAGATAATGGAACAATAACAGATGAGGCAGCTGGTTCCTGTAGAGACTCTTGTTTGGTAGAAAACAGTAACGGTGGATTTATCCTTGGTTACCATTTAAGTGCCATGCCAGACCATGCACCAGACATGATAATTACATGTATCACTTAATTCGGGCAAAGATGTGATGCAGGGTTCATGACCTCCACCTCCACCTCTTCTGCAACTCCATCCTTCCTATCTACACTATTTCCCTGACCGCTGACTCCCAATTCCTACTCCATGCCTTACCCGCTACCCTCTGTGTGAGGAGTTGTGCTGCCCTCCTTTCTGCTAGTCATCCAGAGCATTCTACACCTTCTCCACACCCCACAGTCATGTCATGTACACCTAAGTCACTCAGTCATTCATTCTTCCACTGAACATGGAGTACAGACCCAAACTCAGATAGCCAAACTCTGGAATCGAGCACTTCTTACCATTCTGTTCTAATAGTGCAGGGTTTAATGGAGGCAGTCTGGTTTCCTAACCCAGTGTCTGGGTAACTAAGGGAAGCAGTCCTCCCATAACCTTGAATGGACATGATGAGTACTATTTACAACCTTGAGTCTTGGTCTGATAAATGGTTCCCGTAACATGAAGTGGGCTACCATCCACAGAATCATGCTGTTATATAACTTTTTTTGGCTTTTGCCAGCTTTGTTTGTCTCTAGTACTTACGCAGGTAGGGGCTTCTCACTAGAGGGACACACAGCTTTCAGCATGTGTGGCTCACCTACCAGTGAATAAAGGCGTCTCACACATCCCAATGGCTCCATGAATATTCTTCCATCTCCCTGAATCCTGTGAACCTGTCTGGTTTTGAATGGTCACAACACAACTAGCCTTGGTACATATACAAGCTTTGATCTACATAGAGAGGGTTCGAAACCCTATGCTGCCAGTTTCTAGCTATTTAAAACCTTGGGCAAAAGCCTCCTAAGCCACACTGTCTTTATTTGTAAAAATGGGTTTACTAATGGTAACCATTTCATAGGCTTAATGTGAGGGTTTATTTAAATAAGGCAATATAGCAGGAGTTCTTGCTCAAAGACTGATATATAGACAACTTAGTTTGATTGATTATAATTGAACTGAAAAATTGGCCCATCAAATCAAGCTTCTGAGAGAAAAATTTATTAAGTGTTTATTACAACACTTGGGAAGTGGTAGGAAATGGACCATGCCAATGGAGCTTTTTGGTCAGTATAAATACCAAGTTTCTGTTGAGGTCAATTTGTCCCCAGTCATCCCAAATCATCATTTTATAAAGGACTAATTGAAGGCCTTCTGTTCTGAGAAATAAACATCTCCTCTAGCAAAGTTTTCTCTAACTTGCTGCTCTCTCTCTCTCTTTCTCTCTCTTTCTTTCTTTCTCTCAGATATAATTTTCTGATCTCTTTGATTTACCCCAGGAAGATTTAAAATAAAATACTATGTTATCATACCACACTCTAAAATTTGCAGAGTATTTGAAGGAAGGAAAGACCCTCCAAGATTATCCCCCTTGTTGCTTCTCAATCTTTAGTATGCACAAAATAGACTTGGAAGATGGCAACGGAGTAGGAGGGAGCAGATTCCACTCCCCCTCCACTACACATGGGAGAAAAACCTGGACAATCTACGGAGGAACAGAGCAGACAGCCAACAGTACCCCAGCATATATGAAAATGAGAGACCAAAAATTATAGGGGACACTGACAAACTAGAAGGTAATGGGACTGCTGCAGGACAATAAGGTCACAGGGACCAGAGCGGGGACTGTGGCTATAGCCCCAGGCCTGGCGCTTGGTGCCTGGGTCTACCACAGACTCTTTGGGAACCTCAGGCCTGGCACAGAGTCCTTCAGAGAGAGCCAGGCCAACTGCTCCCTCCCTCCCTGGCCAAGCAGGGTTTGAGCAGCACGGGGAGTGACCTGGTTGCTTGAAGTTGCAGAGAGGGGAATAAGGACAAAGAGGCAAACACACAAGGGCTGTGATCACCCTTGGAGTCTGTGGTCACTGGCTTGGGAGAGTTGGGAGAGCTGAAGTGACATGCCCTGACCCTGATAGTCATCAGTCTGGCTAGAGAATTGGGCTGTACTGAGCGGCAGGCTTGAGTAGGAGAAATGTCTCAAAAAACTAAAATTGTCTGGGGGATTCTCTTGCGACAGCTACTTGGCTGACTCCCCACCTAGTCGGGCAGCAATCCCGAGGTTGGGTGAAAGGCCCTACATTCCCCCATAGCACTGGGAAGAGTTCTCGCCAAAACCTGAAGGACAGAGGCAGCCTGGCAGGGCACACACGCGCACTCACACCCAAGCCCTCAGCGATAACTTCATGGGAAAAACCACTGTGATGAAGACCTGGATACCCCAGGTAAGGTACCCAGGAGAGGCACTAAGCTAGTTCTTGGAAGACTGCTTGCAAGACTGGCTCAGCACAAATCAGGAAGGAAGAAAGGCCACACCAATTGCCCCCAAGCCTGCTGCTGCCAACAAGACCAGAAAAACCGGTTTGGCCAGTTTGAAACCACCGAGAAGCAGAAGCGGTGGGGTTTTTTGGGAATTTTTTGGTCATATTTTATTTTTCTAATTTTTATTATTGTTTTATCTTTCAGTACCTTTTTCCTCTCTTTCCGCCTTTCTTGTTTTATTCCTCCTTTCTTTCTTTCCAATTTTATCTGGTCTTCCTTCCTTCTCCTGCCTTTTTTTTTATACACACAAGTGAGAAGTAAAAAAACTTGTAAATTTCAATTGGCCTGGCTGGTGTAGCTCAGTGGATTGAGTGCGGGCCTGACGATCACAGTTCGATTCCCAGTCAGGGCATATGCCTGGGTTGCAGGCCAGTTCCCAGCAGGGGACACACAAGAGGCAACCATACATTGATGTTTCTCTCCCTCTCTCCTTCCCTTCCCCTCTAAAGAGAAATAAATAAAACCTTTAAAAAAAACTTGGAACTGTGAAAAAACCTGACTTGGACCCAAAGAGGGGGTTTCCCAACAGTTGACACAGTCAGACAAATTACACTTTGCTATTGCAGGGAAACTACAAGTTACTGCATATTTGTATTATTTTTTCATTATTCTTACATCTTTTATTTTAACAGTATTTTTGTATTCCTCTTCTTTCTGTATAGTCTCCTTTACTTGGCTGGTTACATTCTATCATTTGAAAGGTTTCCCCTGTTCTCTATTCCATAGTGTATTGCTAATTTACTATCCTTCACATCACATTGTGTTCCTTTAGCACATTGTTCAAAGTTCTATACCCCCTATTCATGTTATCCAGATCACATAGATTCTGTCATATGATTGTTGCTCTAGTATTATTGTAAATAACAGCTGTTTCATACAATTGCAAATACTTCACAACACCCCTCCCAGATCTTAGCTCACTTCACAGTTTCCTGAACTGTATTACTATAGTGGTTAACTCTATTCTCCTACACACTATACCTATTTGCTATCGTTTACTCTTACCTTACCTCAGAATATGACCTCCCGCAACCTCACTGATTTCTACATCCAAGTCAAAATCCTTCCCTCCCCAACAACAGTCTTATATTCTTTCCATCCTTTCTTAAGAGTTGTTAGTTGGATTGAAGATCACGGTTAACACTATACATAGTGAAGGATCTCCTATCTCTTCTCTACCAGCTGCTACTGTAAATGTCATAGAATACTCTCCTGCTGTCATAAACCATTTTGCCTTCCCCTCCAACTTATCACAAAAAAAGTGTAGGTGGAAGCGGTGAGCACCAGAATACTGACTGGAAGAGGAAACCCAACAACAAAGGAACCACCAACAGATAACAACAGAAGAAGGTGAAGGAGAGAGTAGAAACCACACTAACCTCAACCCAGAACCTATCTGGAAATACAATTAAATAGTGGAGAAACTACCCAGTACAAAAAAACTGAACAAGACCAGAAGAGAATCTTCAAAACCTTGTACACATGGTAAAACTAGTTTCAACACAACCTGCCCTCACCAACACAACAAATTAAACTGGGTGATAGACAGAAGGATCATCAGTTCACTAGCTGGTGGGAAGGACCCACAAGAGAAAGACCCCAAAACAATCAAAACACAAAGATAAACACAGAGCCAACTTATAGAACAGCCCAAGACCAGTGAGCTTGGGAGATCAAGACCTCACCACTGAATCTCACAGGTATTCTAACAAAGAAGTTCACACCATAAACTCAAGGAGCCAGAACAGATCAATTTAAGAAACTGAAGTTACCAAGATGAGTCTCACAAACAATGGGAAGACAAAGAAACAATCCCAAATAAAAGGAAAGACAGAAGCCTCAGGAAGAATGCTAGATGAAATAGAGGCAAGTCAGCTATCAGATATTGAATTCAAAGCACTGGTTATCAGGAAGTTCAAAGAGCTCACAATGAGCTACCNGATAAACACAGAGCCAACTTATAGAACAGCCCAAGACCAGTGAGCTTGGGAGATCAAGGAGACCTCACCACTGAATCTCACAGGTATTCTAACAAAGAAGTTCACACCATAAACTCAAGGAGCCAGAACAGATCAATTTAAGAAACTGAAGTTAACAAGATGAGTCTCACAAACAATGGGAAGACAAAGAAACAATCCCCAAATAAAAGGAAAGACAGAAGCCTCAGGAAGAATGCTAGATTAAATAGAGGCAAGTCAGCTATCAGATATTGAATTCAAAGCACTGGTTATCAGGAAGTTCAAAGAGCTCACAATGAGCTACCAGAAACTAAAGGGAAACTACAATGAACTCACTGCAAACTATATCAAAGTGAAAAAAACCCCACAAACTATCAACAAGGGCCAAGAGGAAAGAAAGAATGCAATTTCTGAACTGAAGAACACAGTGGAAGGAATCAAAAGTAGGATAAATGAAGCAGAAGATCCAATCAGGGAGTTGGAGGACAAAGTAGAAAAAAAAATGCCCAGAAAGAGCAAGCAAAGAAAAAAAAGGCTCAGAAAGAATGGAGAATAATTAAGAGAAATGTAAGACAATATAATATCCAAATAATAGGGATACCAGAAGGAGAAGAAGAAGAGCAAGAGATAAAAAACCTGTTTGAAAAAGTAATGATGGAAAACTTCCCTAATTTGATGAGAGAAAAAGTCACACAAATCCAGGAAACACAGATATTCCCAATCAAGAGGAAGCCAAAGAGACCCACTGCAAGACACATCATCATTAAAATGGCAAAATTCCAACACAAAGAGAGAATCTTAAAGGCAGCAAGGGAGAAACAGGAAGTAACATACAAGGGAGCCCCAATAAGGCTAATGGCTGACTTCTCAATGAAAACACTCCAAGCAAGAAGAGAATGGCAAGAAATATTCCAAGTAATGAGAACCAAAGGCCTGCAACCAAGGCTACTTTACCCAGCAAGGTTCTCAATCAAGATAGAAGGCCAAATAAAGAGCTTCCAAGACAAAAGAAGTCTAAAAGAATATGCCTCCACCAAATCAGCACTGCAAGAGATGCTAACAGGACTGCTTTAAGGAAAGGAAGAAAAAGAGAGAGACAGAGAGGAACACAGGTATGAAAATGGCAATGAAAAAGTACCTATCAATAATCACCTTAAAAGTAAATGGATTAAATGCTCCAATAAAAAAGACATAGAATAGCTGAATGAATAAGAAAGCATGACCCACACATATGCTGCCTACAAGAGACACACCTCGGGATAAAACACCTTCGCAGACTAAAAGTGAGGGCTGAAAACAAATTTTCTAAGCAAACCAGCAGGAAAAAGTAGCCAGGGTAGCAATACTCATATCATACAAAATAGACTTCAAGAAAAGGCCATAATGAGAAACCCAAAAGGTCACTTCATAATAATCAAGAAAGGAATCCACCAAGAAGACATAAACATTAAATGTTTGTACATCCAAAATAGGAGCACCCAAATATATATAAAAAAATCTTAGAGGACTTCAAGAAAGATATTGACAGCAACACAATTATAGAAGGAAATTTTAACACCCCACTGTCAAAAATGGACAGATCTTCCAAACAAAATATCAACAAACACATTGTGACATTGAACAATGCCCCAGATTAAATGGACTTAACTGATGTATATAGAGCCCTCCATCCCAAAAGAGCTAAATAAACATTCTTTTCAAATGCACATAGAACATTTTCAAAAATAGACCACATGATACAAAACAAAAAAGCCTCAACAAATTCAAGAAAATTGAAATTATACCAAGCATTTTTCCCAACCACAGGAGACTGAAATTAGAAATCAACCCCAAAGGAAAAAACCCAAAACACTAAAAATCATGGAGATTAAATAGCATGCTATTAAACAGTAAATGTGTCAAGAATGAAATTATGGAAGAAATGAAAAAGTTTCTGGAAACAAATGAAAATGAACACACGACAACCCAAAATTTATGGGACACAGAGTAAACAGTCTTGAGAGGGAAGTTCGTAGCAATACAGGCCGACCTAAAAAAGATAGAAACATTTCAAACAAACAACCTAATCCTACACCTACAAGAACTTGAGGAACAACAACAAAGACAACCCAGAGAAAGTAGAAGAAAGGAAATAACCAAGATTAGAGCAGAATCACATGACATAGAGACTAAAAGCACAATTCTAAGGATCAATGAATCCAGGAGCTGATTTTTTGAAAAGATAAACAAAATACACAAGCCTTTAAGAAGGCTCATCAAGAAAAAAAAGAGAGGATCCAAATAAACACAATCAGAAATGAAAAAGGAGAGATCACAACTGACATCACAGAAATACAAAGGATTGTAAGAAATCACCATGAAGAACTGCATGACAAGAAATTTGAAAATCTAGGTAAAATGGACAAATTTCTAGAATAATATAATCCTCCAAAACTCAATGAAGAAGAAGCTGAAAGCCTGAACAGACCAATAAAAGCAAATTAAATGGAAGCAGTAATCAAAACTTTCCCAACACACAAAAGCCCTGGACCAGATGGTTTCACAGAACTCTGTGAAGCATTTAAGGAAGAGCTAACCCCTATTCTTCACAGACTATTAAAAAAAAATCCAGGAAGATGGAAGACTCCCAAATTCTTTTTATTAAGCCAGCATTATCCTAATTCCAAAACCGAATACAGACACAACAAAGAAAGAAAACTTCAGGCCAATATCACTGATGAACAGAGACACTAAAATCCTCAACAAAATATTGGCAAACCGCATCTAACAATACACTAAAAAGATCATACACCATGACTAAATGGGATTCATCACAAAGATGCAAGGATGGTTAAATATTCACAAATCAGTATATGTAATATGTCACATAAACACAAAGAAAGACACAAATCATATGATCATATCAGTAGATGCAGAAAAGGCTTTTGATAAGGATTAGGATTAATCCTATTTAGGATTAAAAACACTACACAAAGTGGAAATACAGAGAGCATTCCTCAACATAATAAAGGTCATACATGAGAGACCTACAGCCAATATCATATTCAATGAGCAAAAACTAAAAGCTTTTCCACTAAGATCAGGTACAAGACAAGGTTGTCCACTTTCACCACTTCTATTCAACATAGTATTGGAAGTTTTAGCCACAGTGATCAAATAAGAAAAGGAAATAAATGGCACCCAAATCAGAAAGAAGGAAACAAAACTGTCACTGTTTGCAAATGACATGATAGTGTACATGGAAAATCCTATACAGTCAGCCAAAAATCTGCTCGACTTAATTAATAAATTTGGCAAAACAATGGGATAAAAAGTCAACATCCAGAAATCACAGGCCTTTTTGTATACCAGCAATGAAAGAGCAGAAGTAGAAACCAAGAAAAAAAATCCCATTTGATGTAGCAAATATATATATCTATATATATCTATATATATATATATAGATAGATAGATAGATAGATAGATATAGATATAGATATATATAATAACTAAGAATAAACCTAACCAAGGAGGTAAAAGACCTGTATACAGAAAAGTACACAACACTGAAGACAGAAATCAAGGAAGTCACAAACAAATGGAAATATATACCGTGTTCATGGATTGAAAGAATTAACATCATCAAAATATCCATACTCCCCAAAGCAATGTGCAGATTCAGTGCAATACCTATTAAAGTACCAATGACATATTTCACAGACATAGAAAAAACACTTCAAAAATTTATGTGGAACCATAAATAACCCTGAATAGCTGCTATAATTCTGAGAAAAAAAGAACAAAATAAGAGGGATCACAATACCTGATACCAAACTGTATTACAAGGCCACTGTAATCAAAACAGCCTGGTACTGGCAAAAAAACATACACATGGACCAGCAGAACAGAACAGAGAGCCCAGAAATAAACCCAAGTCTCTATAGTCTATTAATATTCGATAAAGGGAGCAGCAACATAAAATGGAGTAAAAATAGCCTCTTCAACAAATGGTGTTGGGAGAACTGGACAGCTACATGCAAAAAAATGAAACTCAAGCACCAACTTACACCATACACAAAAATAAATTCAAGGTGGATAAAAGACTTAAATATAAGCTGCAACACCATTAAAGTCCTAGAGGAGAACACTGGCAAGAAAATCTCAGATATTTCATGCAACAACTTTTTTACTGGTATGTCCCCTAGAGCAAGGTATGTAAAAAAAAAGAATAAACAAATGGGATCTCATTTGCAAAATTAAAAGCTTTTGCACGGCTAAAGAAAACAGTATGAAAATAAAAAGAGAACCAACTATATGGGAAAACATATTTTCCAATGATACCTCAGACAAGCGTTTAATCTCCAAAATATATAAAGAACTTACATGACTCCACTGTAAGAAGACAAGCAACCCAATTAAAAAGTGGGCAAAGGACTTGAACAGACATTTCTCCAAGGAGGATATACAGAGGATACAGAGACATATGAAAAGATGCTCACTATCACTAGCTATAAAAGAAAGGCAAATTAAAACCACAATGAGATACCACTTTACACCAGTCAGAATGGCCATCATAAACAAAGCAACAAACAACAAGTGTTGGAGAGGTTATGCAGAAAAGGGGACCCTAGTTCACTGTTGGTGGGATTGCAGACTAGTACAACCACTATAGAAAACAGTATGAAATTTTCTCAGAAAAGTAAAAATGGATCTGCCTTTTGACCTAGCAATTCCACTGCTGGGATTATAACCCCCGAAACACCAATCCAAAACACAATGTTCATAGCAGCACAATTTACAATAGCCAAGAGCTGGAAGTAACCTAGGCACCCATCAGTAAATGAATGGATCCAAAAACTATGGTACATTTACACAATGGAATTCTACTCAGCAGAAAGAAAGAAAGAGCTCCTACCTTTTGCAATAGCGTGGATGGAACTGGAAAGAAAGCATTATGCTGAGTGAGATAAGCCAGGTGGTGAAAGACAAATACCATATGATCTCACCTTTAGCAGGAAGCTAAACAACAAAACAAACAAGCAAGCAAAATATAACCAAAGACACTGAAATAGAGAACAGGCTGACAGGTCCAGAGGGAAGAGGGGAGGGAATTTCAGGGCAAAAGGGGAAGAAGGGTTTACAGGAACAAGTATAAAGGACACATGGACAAAAACTAAGAGGGGTGGAAATGGGAGGGAGGTAGGGAGCATCAGGCATTGATCTGAGATGGGAGTAAAAGAAAACCATACTTGAACAACTATTAAAATAAATAAAATGTAAAAATGCACACAAATCACCTGTGGTCTTTCCTAAATACACCTCTGATTCAGCAGATCTGGAGTTGGGCCTGAGAAGCTTCATTTTAAAGAAACTCCCACATGATATCATACTGCTGATCTAAGGATCATACCTTGAATAGCACAGCAACAGAGCCCTAGTTTTTAAATGTCCCCATATATTTGAGTCACCTTAGAGCTGTTTAAATACTGATGCCTGGTTCTCATGCCCAGAGATCCTGATTTCACTAACATATGGTGCAGCCTGGACAGTGGGTGCAACTCTAGCCACTAAGGACAATAGTTGGTAGCTATACATACTAGATTTTAAAGAAACAGTAGCATGTTTTTCTTGAACTATTCACATATCATAAGTGAGCAGAATGTACTGTGATCCCCAGAAAGAAGAGGACAGATGCTTGTACACACAGCCCAGATTGCTTTCTGTCAGATAAAATCCCCACTAAAGGACAGCTGCTAATTCCTTGGTCTCACTATATTCCAGGAACTTTGCTAGAAGGCACACGTGTTTCACCTGACTCTAAGACAATTTCTGGGTTAGATATCATTAGACCCATTTCACATTTGACACTAAAAAAATTAAGTGATTTCCCAAGCTAACACTACCAATGAGAGGCATAGTTGAGACGTAAAATCAAGTCTGTCTGAAGGCAAAGTGTGTGTTTTTTTATTTTCTAACAGCTTTGAGGCATAATTGACATACAATAAATGTCATATTTATTGTAAGTGTCATAATTTATTATCAATAAATTATGCATATTTAAAGGGTATAACTTGATGAGTTGCAAAATATGTCTATATCTGTGAAGTTATCACAACAATCAAGAAAAGGTCTCTATCCAAAAGCTTTTTTTCTGACTTTTTGTCATTCCTCTGTTCTTGTCCCCCATCCCGCACCCAGGCAACCACTACCTTTCTGTCACTATAACTTGTTTTCCATTTTCAGAGTTTTATATAAATGGTATTAGAATGTGTGCCATTGTGAGTTGCTTTCCATGTTGTTGGGTGTATCAAGGGTACTCCTTTTTTATTTCTGAGTAATATTCCATTGTACAGATGTATCACAACTTGTTTATCTATTCGCCTGCTGAAGAACACTAGAATTGTTGCCAGGTCGAGACTATTACACATAACACTGCTAAAAGTATTCAAATATGATAAGCAAATATTATATTTGGATTGATATGTGCTTTCATTTCTCTTGGGTAGACAGCTAAGAGTAGAATGTCTGGGTAACATGTTATCTGTATTTAACTTTTTAAGGAACTTACAGATTGCTTTCCAAAGTGGCTGCCCCATTTTACATTCTCACCAGCAGAGTAGGAGAGTCCCAGTTGCAGCAAATTTTTGCCAGCATTTGGTATGACTTAGTCTTTTTTTAATTTTAACAATACTGATGGGTATGTAGTAATACCTCGTTGTGATTTTCATTTGCATTTCCCCAATGACTACTAATGGTGCTGAGCATCTTTTCATATTCTTATTTCAAATGCAAGATTTTACATTCAACATTAGTGTTTCTCAAATACAATATGATTATTTTAAGTGAAAAAATAAAATCAGACTTATCTTTGAACTGTATTTAAATAACAGTTATAGTGACATTTATTTTATTATAATATTAATAAAAATGTCAATATAAAACCAGGCAAACATTTGTTTTACTTATAAATTTGATATCACTATAAAAATTAAATCCAAACAAATCTAAAAATTCACTCTAATATAAATAACAATGAGACATGGTGATGTTTGCTGATCCTAAGTCATGACTTGCAAATTTTCTTGAGTCATTGACATAGTAGCCCATTATATTATATGGCCTTCCTTTGGCAGCAATTCATAATTTATGTACAAGGTGTGCCTTCATTCTTTAGCTGATGTCAATCAAAGAAGATCTTCCTTGCTCCAACACTGTCATAAACACCAATGCAAATGTGGGCACTGGCATTGCATGACAATACTGGGTTATAAGGAGAACCAGATGATTCAAAACACGTTTATATTGTTATTGTTCGATTTTCATCCAAATGAAAAATACAATATTGAAGTGCCCTCACAGTAGTCATCCACTGAAGACAGAGCTATAATACCCAGTCAGTTTGGGATGCCCCATAGTTAGAAAGGTTTCATGCTGTGATACGGTGCCCTGTGCTCTCTTAACCTGAGCACACATTCTGCTTGCACCCAGCATCCAATACTCCTTGCATTATCCCATGTGCTAATGACTCTTCCAACAGTTTATATGTCATTGTGTCACTGATTCCACTTCCCTACAACAGATTTCTGGATGAGGAAACTGGGGCTGAGAATTCTAGGTAAACCCTCCCACATTCATATAAAAGAAACTCATGGAGACAACACTAAAGCCAGTTCATCCAAGTCCAGATAGCATTTTTTCCCTTTATCATAACCTCCCTGGCCATAGTACTATAAGAAACATTCTTGAGAACATAATAACCTTGGGCTTTTTAACTAGCTCTTCTTATGATCAAACAACGAATGTTTCCACCCATCTCATTTCTACTAATCCAAAACAGACTCAGTGCCCTTTGCCTGTAATTCATGTCTATTCTGTTAGTCATCTCTTTATCCTCTTCAATAGGATGCCCAAAGTCCTGGACACACAACTGGGTATGACACAGTCCAGATGCCACCCACATGCAGCTACTGCCCATCATGCAAAAACAGGGACCCTTTCCTCCCTCATTTCTGCAGACAAAACCCTGGTGTTTATATAATCACACCAGCTTTCAGTATTCTCCACACACTCACTATGTCATTAAACATGCCACATTTTTTCCAAGTGGATATTTTCAAATAAATCTCTAAAAACAATTACAACAGAACCATGACACCTGCCATTCATTGAGCTTTTGTTTCAGGCCAGGCTTTATGCTAAAAACTCACACGTGCCTCATCCCTATGCCATGTCTCTGTGAAGCAAATGCTACTTATTCTCACTTGGGAAATACTGCAATGAGTTCAGAGTGACAGTTTTACCCAGCTAATAACTAGTGGAGCCAAGAATCAAACCCGTCTTTTAAGTGCCAGTAATGCATGCTGCTATTACCTCAAAGAGGACATTCCCAATTTCTGCCAGCTGTAGGGAATAGCTCCTTCCTCTAAAAAGTCATAGCCCTTCAATTATATCTCTTACTCTACTTAGCACTTCTGACCTTGCACACTCTTAAACTGTGAGTCTCATACAGGGGTTAGCATACTGCTGCATGTATAATGGGCATTTAGTAAAAGTCTATCTATTTTGGGGTGGGGGTGCTGGCAAGATGGCTGAATGGGTAGGTATGTGGATGGGGAGGACCCAGTTGCTTTCCTCTGCCCAGCATCTTTATTTCCAGAACTAGAGCCTACTACCATTACCACCAATTACATGGGTGGACAGTCATCCTGTCCACTCCCTCCTCAGGTCACATGAACAAAATGATTCCTGAATTTCCCTGCAGTAGCAATCGATCCAGAAGGATCAGTTTATCCAAGCAGACTCAATTTCTGAAGTCTTACACGGACAATGGCAGAGAGAAGTACCTCTTCCTTCTGGTATGGCTTAACTAGGACAATGTGACTCTGAAATAATTGGAACTTATTTTTCCACACCCTGAAGAGAGAACCTGCATGTCAGATGAGGGAAACATCCTTTGAACCCTGAATTCAGCCAACCATTCCTGAAGCATGAAACCTAACCAGGCTTACTAGTTAAGTGAACCACGTTTGGCCTATACTCATTTGAGTACTGGCCACTTCCAATTTCAAGTGTCCTGAAAAACACAAGAAACAAGTGTCTCTATAAGGAGAGTTTTACTTACATAAATTATAACTGTTTTATTATTATGAACTTGGTGATGGTACATGAGGAAGGTAAACATGACACACGAGTTTTATGGAATCTGTCATCATCCACAGGCCATATACTATTTCACACAGCTAAGATACCATGGTCTTCACATGGATTTTCTCCTCTAGTCTTTTATTTATATTTTTGTGAATTAGAAAGAGCAATTGATTTCCCCATGTAAATGCAAAGTCCAGAAGTAAAGCTGATTTCAAGGTAGAGTCAAACAAGGACCTGGTTTCTCCCTTTCTCTTCAACCTGATTCCTACCTTGTTGCCCCTACCTTCAGGCTTTACATAGTAGGTACTTGGTGGCTCCAACCTCTCTCTTTGTGGCCTCAAATGGCTGCAGTATTTCCAGCATCACCTCCTTATATTGTACCATACCAAGAAAAAAGAATATATATATATATATATATATATATATATATATATATATAATTTTTTTCTTCTAATTGTCACTTGAGGATATGTTTTTTCTTAATTTTAGAAAAAAAGAGAGAGAGAGAGAGAGATCACTCAGTTGCTTCCCATATGTGCCCTGACCATGGAATGAACTCACAACCTACATATGTGTTCTGACCAGGAATTGAACCTGCAACCTTTGGTGTACAGGATGATACTCCAACCAACAGAGTCACTTGGCCAGGGCAAAAAGAATCTCTTCTGTCATCTCCTACAGGAGAGCTTGGTATAACTGAGGTTGTCAGTCTCTAATAATCACGTGATTTAAAGGGTGAAAGAACAGGTTCTTATATATATATATAGATATATCTATCTATCTATCTATCTATATATATAGAGAGAGAAAGAGAGATAGAGAGAGAGAGAGAGAGAGTAGAGCACGAGTATGGTAAAAAACTCAAATCTAGGTGTGGAATGTATTTAGGTGTTCAGTTCAGTGCATCATTTTTAAAACAAATCTATACATCTATAATTTTTATGATAAAAAGTTGATAAAAAAAAGAAGGCATGGAAGTCATTAGTGGTACCCACTAAGTATTCAGTTCTCAGTCTTTCAAAAACATAATGAGTTTACTTTTTCCCCCTTACTTGAATTTTTATGTGAACAAGTAAGATGTCCACATCAAAGTGAGGCTTTGGCCTGTGAGATGTGACTAGTGTCACTTCTGGAAGAAGCTCTATAGGCCCATTTATTGCAGTGATCAAGGAAGCATGTATGTTGAGATGAAACTTCTCTCAACCCAGATCTCTGAGAGACTGTACAGAAACAACCCCAGGCAAACTACAGTGGGTATACATCTAAGCAGGAAAGAAAACTTTCTTGTCACTCATCTCTAAGATTCGAGGGTTGTTTGTTATAGCAGCAACACTTAGATCATCCTGACCAATATAAAGTGGATGCTATGCAAGAAAAACAATGCTACTCATAAAGTTTTAACTCCTAGATCATTCCTAAATAGGAGATTTCAAGCACAGGCTCTGAGTGGGTTTAAAATATTGATTTTGTTTTTATTTAAAATGATCAGTTAGATCATGGCCCAACATCAAACACAATGTGTTCAATCTTCTAAGATATCTGTCCTGTTAAACAACATTGGGAAGATAACCTCAATTGCTGTAGTTCCTTTCTTTTTCTGTCCTCCAAGAATGCATCCCAAATGGTGTCAGAGCAGTAGGTAAGAACTTTTGTATAGTGCCCGAGTCTGTCCCATTAGCTGATTGCTTGTGGATATGAGCATCCAGCAGCACATTGTAAGGCAGATCACCGCCCATTATATCTAACTGTAAGACAAATAAAAGTGGCAAATGTACCTGGCCCTTGGAAAGTTTCCAAGAAGTTGTAATAGTAGAGTGGAATGAAAATGAATTCACCAGCAATATCAACCAAAGAAGTAAATGACTTCTCTTCACTACTCAGAGGAAGTCTTTCTAAACTACTCAAAATCCATTGCACCTACTCCACAAGCATTGTCTGTGTGGCAAGTGGCACTTGGTAGGTCAGTATTGGATTTTTAAAAGTAACTGAAGTGACCTCTCCAAAGACAAATCATTTAAAAGTGAAGAAGTCACCCTGAGTCCAAATTCAGTGTGGAAAGGATTCTTTGAGAACAGAGAAAAAAAGGTAAATGGCCTGATGGATAGGCCTGTATTTTTTGGCAGGAAAGGATCACAGACTTTCTGGTGATTGATGAGTCCGTGTTGACTGCTCATGGGAATGCCTCACTCCAACCTTTGAGGCCGCACCCCCTACGTTACTTCTCAACAATTCCTTCAGCAGGTGTCTGAAACCATCATATTTTTCTCCATTCACTTAGCAGCCACTGGATCTTGGGTAAGTTACCTAAAATCTCTGAGTTTCAGTTTCCCCAACTATAAATGAGAATAAGGCTATTGTAAAGATTAAACAAAATCAAGATATAAAGTGCTTATTTCTCTTGGACATCTTGTGTGTCTTTCTGTGTATTGTCTAGCCTTTTCCTTTCTAACTCTTCCAGGTTTCAAGTTATTCTTTTCTTTACTCTTTAATTTAAGGATAGTAAACTGTGTGCCAGGCACTTTCCTCTAGGTTGGTGACAATGAGGGATGAGGCAGATTTCCTCGTCTTCAGTAGACAAAACACAGAATATAATGTGATCAGATTGTAGGTGGTGACACCATGGAGGAGGGACACAAGAGTTGGTCTATGTTCTGGCTCTCCTACCCTACAGACCTGATATTTGAATGGAATTCTCCCCACAGGCCCAGCTCCACCCCTAGCAGAACCTGCAAACACCACTCTACCTTCACTTGTTAGGAAACTAAAGCAAAACTCGTCATCCAGCTTTCAGGGCTATGGAAACTGGCCTGAAGAAAAAGCTTTGGGAGGTGCAGGTAAACCCTAGACTCCAAGCCTTTGGGCCTGGGGCTTGAGGTACCAATAGGCATGGTTTCCTGGCTTGTGTATTTGACATATTCATAACAAAAAATATGAAATTGAACTTCTATTCCAAAAATATTAAGAAAACAATTCCAATTGCTGTCTATCCTTCTTTCTGCAGTTTCTGTAATAAACTCACTGCATACTTGTGTAAAAAGCTTCCCTGGACAGTCTTCCTGCATCTCCATATGAATTCATTGCTTCAGCAAAACCTGAACATGATATTAGTATGAGCAAACATCTTGATTAGGTTGGGATAGTCCTGCTTTATATCTACTGTCCAAGTGTAATTATCTTTTACTTTCAAAGGTGTCTCAGATTCAATAGTAAATTATAATTATATACTGAACCTAATCTTAGTAAATCTCTCTAAAATAAAAAAGTTTAAGAGTATTTTGATGCTGAAAATTCCTTAAAATTATGAGAAGTTGAACTCATTTTCAATATTATTTATATCATTGATTATTAGAATCATAGTAGAAATAAAGTTATATGCCATTTATGAAAAAGCAAATATGCTAGTCATTATGCTAGGAACTTTCCTCATTTTATTTCCTATATAAACTTCATAGTTTCATTTTGACTACTTTCTACAGATGTGGATATGAAGCAGAAGACAGGGAAATAGCTTTCTGAGGAATCATCAAAGGGTAGGTAGAAGTATGCAGTGCGGGGAGACAAAGGCATAATATCTGGAGGGAATGGGGAAGATGCTAGAGGAAGAGAAAGGCAAATAGGGAGAAAGCAGGAATAAAGAAGTCTGCTTGGTTCAAGGCCAATCATACTCCTTGGCTAGCACTTTGCAGAAGTTGAAACACTAATGCTTCTCGGCTTTAGAGCTTGAGTCAAGCATTCAGCTGCCCAGATGCTTAAATAAAGCCCTGAATTCCACTGATCCTAGAACACTGTGATGCAAATCTTTGCAATAATGAAGTTTTTCTCATCTCAACTATCCATCTCCCCAGCTCTCACCCAAAAGTTTGTGATACCTCTCAAGAGCTCCCTAGAGCAATATCAAATTATAAAGATAAGCATGACTCAAAATCCAAGGATTATCAAAAATGAATTTGAGAATTGTCATGGCCTGCAAAATCCCTGATGTAGCTCAGTGGCTGAGGACAAATTTTACACCTCTTCTCAGATTAGTCTACACTAAAACGACTAGTGCACTGTTGGTGGGATTGCAGACTGGTACAACCACTATAGAAAACAGTATGGAATTTTCTCAGAAAACTAAAAATGGATCTGCCTTTTGACCCAGCAATTCCACTGCTAGGATTATATCCTAAGAACCCTGAAACATCAATCCAAAAGAATCTATCCATACCAATGTTCATAGCAGCACAATTTACAATAGCCAAGAGTTGGAAGCAACCTAGGCACCCATCAGTAACTGAATGGATTGAAAAATTATGCTACATTTACACAATGGAATTCTACTCAGCAGAAAGAAAGAAAGAGCTCCTACCCTTTGCAACAGCATAGATGGAACTGGAAAGCATTATGCTGAGTGAGATAAGCCAGGTGGTAAAAGACAAACACCATATGATCTCACCTTTAACAGGAAGCTAAACAACAAAACAAACAAGCAAGCAAAATATAACCAAAGACACTGAAATAGAGAACAGGCTGACAGGGACCAGAGGGAATAGGGGAGGGAATTTCAGGGCAAAAGGGGAAGAAGGGTTTACAGGAACAAGTATAAAGGACACATGGACAACAACTAAGAGTAGTGAAAACGGGAGGTAGGTAGGGAGCATTGGGGGTGGGCTGAGATGGGAGTAAAAGACAGAAAACTGTACTGGACAACAATTAAAATAATTTTTTTCAAAAAGAATAAAGAAAAATAAAAGAGGAAAAAGTAAAAGAAAAAAACAGAAAATGGTTCTTCCACTGTAAAAAAAAAAAAAAACATTAAGCATGGTCAGTGAATCGGAGCACTGGAAGGTTGTTTCTAATCTCCCTTATCACATTATTCACACTCTCACNAAAAACAGAAAATGGTTCTTCCACTGTAAAAAAAAAAAAAAAACATTAAGCATGGTCAGTGAATCGGAGCACTGGAAGGTTGTTTCTAATCTCCCTTATCACATTATTCACACTCTCACTGCTACTAGCATAGGAGTCTCATTTCCAACATCATGATTAATCTAATCTTTCCAGGTTTTCACTACTAATAACATCTTTATAAAGTTTAATTTAATGTAATTTAAAGTAATACTGCCCTCTTGTGCCTCATTGCACAAGGGACCTTTTAGAGGAAAGATTTATTTTTAATAAAAAATAAAATTTATAATTGCAGCACCTTACTGAACATTATGATGGGAAGGAAAGGATATATTTCTTGTTTATCTCCCTTCATCATTTATCCCAGTGTTTTGCCACATTGGTTTATATCATTAATAACTGCTGGCCATGGAAATCAACTCTAAATGTAGACTTCAATGTAAATCCACATGTGATTATTTTAAAGAAGCATATGGACGGAAATAGCAAACAATGAATTCAGGCTGCCCGGGAATGAGGAATGCAGGAGAAACTGAGTAAGAAATCAGGAAATGAAAGAAAGTTATTAAGTAGACTTGCCACAGATGGCTTAGTGATTTCAATAGACTTGGTTAATGGAAAAAAACAATCATAGAGAACCCTTTAATTGCTTTCTAGCTGAGCTCCTTTCCACCTCTTTATGTTTGCAGAGATTAATTAGGAGTCCCAATCACAACCTAAAGCCAACCTCAAAAAGACAGATCAGAGAATTTTTTTTAATGGTGGCATGCTCCAGAGATTTCTGAGCAGCATGGCTCATAAAAGCAATGATCAGTGGCTCTAGTTTGCAGAAAATTACTTGCAAGGAATAAGTAATATAAGTGCAGAACCTAACATCAGATAATACAAAAATCACCACTGAGTCTCATTGTGAGACTCGTTTTGAGTCTCATTGTTAGCCCCCAAATTAAGTCTTATGTTTTTCTCTTAACTGGCCACTACTCTCCACTCAGAGGGGTGGAAATAGTGGGAAGGAAAATTATCTAGAAGTACTTAGATATTCCATAAATCACCAAAGAATAAAGGATATAGCCAAGCTGATCTCTAAGATAAGGTGGAACACATGGGCTGCATACACACCTCTGGAAGTGTGCTCGTCACTCTTGCAGGGAAACATCTTCCAAGTTTGTTCCATTTCCATTTGGTTTTCTGACTCTAACCTCCATCTCTGTGATTATCTCAAAAGATGAGCATGTTGGCCAATGATAGATATCTGAGGACTGGGTATGTGGAAGGGATGCCTACTTTTCCCTCCCCTTACTCATCCCTTCTTAGGCCATACTTTGCTTTCTGAGGATCTCTTTTCACCAAGTCCAGAAGTTTTGGCTTTGCCTTAGGCTCTGGATATTACTAATGTCTTAAACTACCAAGAAGCCCCGTTTTGCTTTATCTTCTATTCTTTTTTGTTTGTTTTGTTTTCAACATTGTGCCCCTTACTGATCTGTGTCACACAGAATCCCATCAGAGTCCCATGACAGACAAGCAAAAACTGAGCTCTGAGAGGGTCAACGTACTTAGTTTGGCAGGTTTCCCTGAGGAACTTTCACTCTCCTTGAAGAAGAGGGCCCTGAGGGTGGGTAGGGGAAAAGGAGAGGGGAAGGAGAGGAGGATTATTCCCAATGGGAGGCATGGCAAAGGTGAAAATCAGAATAAAATAAAATAAGCTCAGTGTGTTGGGAGAATTTATAAAATTATAGCTGAAAGCAAATAACTATAGAGGAGTGACAGTGTGACAAGATGAGACTGGAAAGGTACATTTTATGGATTTTTTAAGAGAAAGTAAGTACTCCTACAATCATTATACTATGCTCCCCCTTTCTTGATCCTTGGTACCCCATTTCGCAGGGCACACAAAGTTCTTCCCCTGGCAATTCTCTCCATCCACCAAAATTACATCTCAACCATGCAGCTGATGAAAACTCGGCCACATGGAGAAGTGATTACAAGGGCTTCATGAGTCACACCAGTTCCTGAAGTGTTGATAGACTAGAGCGGATAGAATCTGTAGATAGCCTGAATTTAAATCCAATGCTTCACTCTCACCTTCAGTTTCCTCATTGGTAAAGTGAAAATATTAATAGCACCTTCCTCATAAAGCTTTTGTGAGGATTTAACAAGATGGTAAAAGTAAAGCATATACTATAATGCCTAGAGTATCAGAGCAGGTCAGTCTTAGCATTTTGATTGTAGGAACAAAGCTTTAGGCAGAAAACATAAATTCTGGTAGAATTTTGGGCAAGAGTGAGCTGGAAAAGGATTTAGGGATATGCTTTTTGTTCATCTTGGAGTCACGTGCAGATCTCCAACTTGGCACATCGAAAAGCACCATTTACTATTTCATGAAGCAAAGTGGAACACACTTTATAAACCACTTCATTGTGCCTTGACCACGATGACAGCATAGTATTTATCTTGGAGGGGGCACTGGAAGTGTTTCTTCTTTTTTTTCTGACTGGCTTATATTTACCTATCTATTGGTAACAAACATGAAAAGCTTTTGCAACTTAAAAACACATTTTTTAAATTTAAATTTAAAAACATTCTTCAAAGAATTTTAATAGGCTTGGATACTTGCAAGCCTATAACATTTTTCTTTTAAAATTTTAACCAAATTTGGATGTTGAAATTATTTCACTCACTTTATCATATACTATGTACATTTTTCTTTTGCAGCAGTATCTATTACTATGTAATGTGAGTAATAATCATATTTTCCCAATAAAGCGTCACCTTTTTATATGGAGCATTGATGTAGACAGTGCACATGTGTTGATGTGGAAGAGGACATAGGAAAGGGGGTAGAGACTGATGAGGTTTTAACTCCAGAGACTGATGAGTTTTCAATTCAGAAGAGAAGAGTCATACACACACAGTTAACTTCTCCACAAGGTTGGAAAAAATCAGTGCCTTCAGAGGTAGGGATCAGTGGCTCTTAGCCTTTAGTATACATCAGAGCCACTTGGGGAGATTTAAAAAATTGCAGATGTCTCAGTCCCACCCCTAGCAATCCTGATTATTCCATCTGTCTGAAACAAGATCCTGGGCATTTGTGATTTTTTATAAAAGATGCTCAGGTGATTTTCATGTGTTGCCAAAGTTGAGAACTACTAGTATAGATAAATAAGTGTGAGGATTTGAAAATGTATGAGGTTATTTGCCCTTGGAAAAAAATGAAAGAAAGAAAGAAGAGTGAAAGAGTAGCTTCATAGAAGAGGGGGCATTTTACATGTAAGTAGTTGCGAGATGAGTGCTGGTGAACATAATGTGATGTCATCCATATACTCAGCCCCAGACAAGCACATTCTTAACTCAAGAACAACATAGACAGGTAATCACCCACTGTAAGATATCTTACAGATTCTCAAGGACAAAAACCAACCACAATTGTGTAAGGAGCCATTTCATATGTCATCAAAAAAGGTAAAATACTGCTTGGTGGAAAACAGAAAGGACTTAACACTGTTGCAAGTTTGGAATTAGTACAACCCTTTAGTTCTAGAACTACAAATTGGTAAAATGAAAAAGCACATCCTGTTGTTACAGAAAATGTTACCCTCGGCCTTTCAGCTGAGAAGAGAGAAGGGGGCGGATGGATGCTGTGAACATGGCAGCTGTACTGACCACAGGTGCACTGTCTTCCTTGAGTATCCCAAAGTGAAAGGAAGAGCTCTGTCTGATTGCTTCTCTCAGGCTTCTGCCTTGCTGAGAAGGTGAGGAAGCAGAAGAGATGGCTCAAAATCTAAAACCACTCTGTATTTCTTCTTTCCTTTCCATCTCCATCACGCTTCTACTTCTGTTTGAAGGGATTGAAATGGCAATGGGCATCTTGGGATTAGGCTAAAGTTAGGGATATGTTTTGTTTGGATTTAGTGGGTGGTATTTACATGTTCACAGTCATTTTCAGGTAGTGACATGAAGATGTAGGGCTAGGGGTCATTTCCCACTCTTACTTGTCCTACAGTACCCTGTACCACAAACAGGTAGAAAAGAAAAATAAGGAAATTGTACAGAGCCAGAGGCTCACATGAAGATATTTTTTTCAATTCTTATAGGCTTTCTAAATTTGACAATTCCAAAAATGTTTAATACTGCCAAAAATATGTGTGAGGCTGAAATTAACTTTTATGAGCCACAAATAATAAAAATTAAGTGATAATAAAGTATGCTAAAAACAAGACTAACAACAATATTATAAATTTAAATGAAGAGGGGGTCAACTGCAGAGATGTATCAAGCAATTAACTAATAAAAGTATACCATTATTTTTCTAGATTTTGTGTGATGTTTGTCAACTTTTTGAAATCTATAACTTGTTATGATTTCTTTTCTCATTCTAAAAAAATAAAAATACACTATGTTTACATTAGTATAATTTTTGCCTCTCCTGAAATTTGCAAGAAAAGCATCAAGGTGAATACTTCAAATGTTTCAAGAATATGTCTAGTCTTTAATCTCAAGAGAAACAGAAATGTTACATTTATTTATATATTTAAATCAAAGTATCTGATTTCTAGTTTGCCATGGGATCAGGGAATAGTCAGTCATTATTGGTGTTTCTGCTCCCCAGCACTGTGGGAAGGTCCCAGGGACCTTGGGATTGTACCCAACCAGAAGCATGGGGGTATGGTTAGGAGGTGACACTGTTCATTTGCTAGGCATCTGTGGCACATTGGTCCCAAGGACAGACTCTATGGCTACCATGCTATGCTGAGAAAATGAGAACCCTGGTCTAGTGCTGAAGCCCTTGAACTTACTTATATTTCTGTCCCTGGGCTGCCTGGGTAGGCCTGAGCCCTCCCCAACTCAGGAACACAGCCTTGGATAGATCTGCTAAGCTTCCCACTGAGCTTCACCATGTTTAGACTCTTACCAATTCTTAGAGATACTCCCTTATCCTCTATCCTTGACCCTACAAGCTTGGATTCTTAGTAACTTATCTTCTAAAAGCTCAGGCTTTTCAAAAGGCAAGAACAGTAGTTATCTTTGGGCAACTTTGTCTACCAATATGGAACAGGGAGAAAACGACTTAGAAGAAATATCCAGGGTCTGGACACTTCTTGGAAGGGAGAGAATGGGGAGCTACAGGAAGAATACTGGCCAAAAATATTTAAGTAATATCTCAAATTAAAAAACAAATCTGACCATACCACTCCTAAACTACATCTTTTCAGTGGCTTACCATCACCTACTAGGTAAAGCATGTATCCATTACCCAAAAGACAATTTATGGTATTGCTCCCATACAATAAACTCCATACAAGTTCTTTCTAAGATTTAATGTGCATCAAATTGCTTGGGTTTTCTCAAAATGCAGATTCTGATTTAGGAGGTCTGGAGTGGGGTCCAGGGTTCTGCATTTCTAACAAGTTCCCAGGTAATGATGCCAAGGCTCCTGCTTCAGGAGCCACACATGGAGTAGCCAGGATGACATCTTTCTCCCCTGAGCACACCAAGCCTTCCTGGCCCACTGCCAATCCGGAGTGACTACCCTTCTGTGTGGCTTTCAAGCATCCATGACTACATACTTTAATCCTTATATTCTGTCTGCTTGGATGTCCTTCTCACAGCTTGTGAGCTACTTGAAAATAAGAAATACTTTATCATTTATACACTATGGACATTACTCAATGCCAGGGATGAATAAATGAATGGATGGATGAACAGATGAATGGACAGACAGATAGATAAACAATGAATAAATCATGTGCAGATCAGTCTTTTAATCTAGACACATATAGAAGTTTTACTTGAATGAAATTCATGGGAGTCATTTAAAATACATTTAGTTAAATACATAGTGACAAAGTCACAAGGGTGTGCTCACTAAAACCTCAACAAAATATGTCAAAAATCTCAAACGCAGGACTTTTCTTCACAAGAAAAGGACTGTGCCCTCTATTTTGGCCTGCAGCCATGCCAGAGAAATGACAATACAATTTGCTTTTAAAAAGCCATTTGAGAATGTCTTCTGCAGTCCTCTGTGTGCAGTTCTACTCACCCTCGTCACCCCTACCCCACCCCTAAAGCATATTGCAGTCTCTAGCACCATCGCTACTGTGTTACATGCTAAATTACAGCATCAAGATCAGCTGAACTCGATGAGGCACTTCTTTTCATCCAGGAACTCTGTCGATTCTTTTTATTCTAAATATCTCTTGTACACTGCACAATGAGGCCAGTGTATGTTACAGATGAAGAAACTGAGATTAAAGGGCTTAAGTTGGCTACCCAAAATCAAAAGCTGGCAGGAGAATGGAACTTGGAACCCAGGACTCTCTGACCCCAGAGGCCACCCTTGTAACCTCTACATCACAGTACTTCCCAGGAAAAATGCTTTGGTCACCCATGTGCATATCATTCAAAGCCTGTGGCACACTTATTTAGATAGAACTTTGGATTTGTCACCATTACACTGGGTGACCACTGGGAATTTTTGTCTTTGAAAACTCCTTGACAAAGGAATCTTTCTGTTATTTCCTAGGGGATAAATCACACTCATATTAGCCCCAGCTCCCATCCAGGCCTCTGGGACCCCCACCTTCTGGACAGTCTTGCCTTTCTTCACCTCCATGTATTACTTATTAAAGCAGAGGGAGAGAGTCAATATGTGGTTAGTAAGCAGTATGTTAAATTACCCAAAGACTTCCACAAAGCTCACAGTCTTTCCCAGACTCAAGGTGTTGTTCCTAAAGTTACTTACAATTTCTGGAAGGATGGTGGTTTCAGGTAAAAATCCATCAAGGCTGCAGCTTTCCTCCAGTTACCCACCTGACTGCCAAGACCTCTCTGCATCTGAGATTTAGATTAACTAGACTTCAGTCAGTGATTATGATGCCCTCCCAGAAGCTTCTGCTATTTTGGATTTCTCCTATATGCCCACCTCCTGCTTATGTTTCATTTCCCTATTTTCCTCCCAGATGAGAAATTCAGTCCTTTTCAGTTTCTACAAAAACATTCCAAGAGTAAGGGAGAATGTATTAGCAAAGAGGAGATCAAGAAAGCAGTCGTGTCAGAGCTCCTGCTACACCCCCAATCCTCCTCCTATCTGTCCTCTTCACTTATTGCAGAGAAGCCAACTTAGCCCCTCCTGAATGTACAGAATAAATACACTAGACACTGATGCTCGGAGAAAAAGAAACACTTCTCTCCTTTGCACCCTAATAGCATCCTGAGATTTTTAGCAATTCCCCTGTATAAACCTCTGTGTGCTTCAGAGGATGTTCCCCTCCCAGATCCAGACATAACCTGAACACAGGTCTGGTGTCCACTGCTCCAAAAGCCAATACTCTAGAGGCAGGTGCTAATGTAAAGGAAGGTAGTTTTATTCAGTGCCAGCCACATGGAAGATGGGGTACTCTCATCTCAAAGCCCATCTTTAACATCTCAGTGCAGGCATGGGGGTGGGTTGTAAAGAGGAAGAAGGGCAAGAAGAAGAAAGAGAGCAGGGAGAGAGGCTGTGGACACACAGGCATTGTCCTTGCTGGTCCTGATATGGAGCTTTATGTCAGCATCCTGGAGCTGGTCAGTGCCAGCCACATTCCTGCAGTTGGGCAATCTGCATCACCGGAAGTCATGGTCATGGCCATTTCTTGTACAAGCAGGAACTAGAACTGCTGGCACTTGCAATATGCTTAAAAAGAATCCGTCAGTGTGTGAGTTCTTTTTCAGTTTGTTAGTACGTTTTCTTCTAATTCCATTTCATGGTAAGTCAGAGTAGTATAAAGCTTTTAGTCCCTGCTATACAGTGACAGGCTTGACTTGTCAAAGAGAAACTCCATTTCCCTGCCAGTGATCAGTGCAGATAGAAGCAGCAATCAATGGCCAATAAGAAGTGAGGAGAGGTTTTCTAGGGGCTTCTGGGAAAAGTGTCCTTATTCATTGGAGATTATCGAAAACAGAAATAGTCTGTCTCTTCCCTCCTTCAGCCATGCTAGGTGGATATGACACCTAGTACTACCACCAGGAGAAAGAAGGTAACTTTGAGAATGACACAGCAGAAAAATGGAAAGAACTCATGAGAACAATATAATATACTAAGCTCACCAAACCCATTTTATTTTCCTCTTGAGCACACAGAAAACCAGGTAACAGACTCCCCAAAGGTAGGCAGTGATACAAAACTGAGTCCAGATCAGTGGATTACAGATGGGAGTGACGTTTATAGCTTTTAGGCCTGGTCTTTCTCCTCCTGCAGGCTGGATCATGCCGGGGTGATTCTGAAGTCATGTTCAAGATGGCACAACTACAATGCAAAAGCAACTGAAGTCCTTGGATATAATAGGAGCCTCCATTTCCATAGAAAGTTGACATGAATGAGCAGTAATGTTGTATTGTGTGAAGCCCCTAATCTCAGGACTAGTTTGTTATAGCATGTTATAGACTACATGCCTGTGTCCTCCCCCTACAAATTAGTATGTTGAAATCTAATCCTCAGTGTTGTAGGGGACTGGTTTGTTTTGGCCTGGCGAATGTAACTCAGCTCTGTATGGAAAACCTACAGATGCAAAGTGGTGGGCAAGAGCCAGACCTTCAAACTGAGTTTTCCCATGGGAATCAGGCCTACAAAATGCATAGATTGTTATGACTTGCTCCTGCTAAAACTCCATCACCCTGGTCTAAAACAACAAATATGTATTGTCTATCTTCAAGGTAATTTCCAAAGCCTGTATGAGTTCTCCCAAGGACAGAGCTAATCAGCTCATCATCATTCCCCTCTGCATGTCATTTTCATTTTCTTGATTGTACCTAAAATGTAGACAATAATATTCTATGTAATAGATAATAAATCTTTCTATGATATAAGACCCCAGGAAAACAATAAAAGCCTGTCTAGGCAAGAGTTGGGGTGCTCCCTTCTTGAGGGAGTGGCTGAGGCACCATAGGCACTCTCCCCTTGAGAGAGTAGTCATACCTGTTCCCTTTTTCTCCACAGGGTTGTTGTCCCCTGTGCATTCATTCTCTCTGTAAGCCACAAGTGGACTCTGCTGGCCAGGGTCCACCACACAATGTGATAATATGTGGAGGTGAGGACTTTGCAAAGTAATTATGTCAGGAGTGTGAAGCCCTCATGAGTGTGATTAGTGCCCCTATAAGAAGAGTCTAGAGAGCTAATCTGTCACATGAGTATACAATGAGAAATGTTAAGCCCTCAGAAAAGAGCCCTCAACAAAACTTGGCCATACTGGCACCTTCATCTTGAACTTTCATCAGAACTTTGAGAAATAAATTTATGTTGTTTTAAGCTGTCTAGTCTATGGTATTTTGTTACAGCATCATAAGTTGACTAAGACATAGCATGAGGCATTTCTTACACTGACAGATATAACCAAAATTTTTGAGTGTTGAATCAATCAACTCTAAAGTCCTTCTACATCTAGACTTTCCTTTATGAACTAAGTTTTTTCTTACTATTTAAGCCCTTTTGGGCAAGATATTTTGTTAGTTTCAGTGAAAAGTAACAGAAAAATTCATAGTTCTACAGCTCCTACTTTCATACTTGTGTAAACAAACTCATCAAGAAGTTTGCAGAATCAAGGCCAGGATCCACTATATTAAAGAAGATTACCAATCTACATTAGAATTTTTTAAACATTCTGCAGGGGTTATTTGCTTTCTGATCCTCCTCATGTGATTTTTCTGTGCTTTATTGGCAAGATCTATTTCTGGGCTTATTTCTGCTTTATGAGTCCAGTAAATTTTCTTAACCAGAACCCTCTTCCAGCCAGCCAGTACACCTAGAGCTATGTGGAATTTAGCATTAAGCATTCTGAAATATCTTTCTAGATACATCCACTGATGAGAGCTCCTTGAGGAGTTCCCTCAGAACTAGCAATAAATTGGATTTTTTCTCTTGAGTCTCCTCTTCTCTGCTCTTGGTTCATTTGGCCTCCCTATAAGAGAAGGGTCTTTCTGTGATGCCACCCTCCATCCCTTGTATGCGCACTTTTATCTGCCTCTAGATGTGGGGGCACACCATTGGCCTTTCTCCCACTGCAGGTGTCCCATCCTTCTCAGCCTGGTAGCACCATTGTCCCACCTGAGATGGATGTATCAATGTATCCACCCATACTCCAAGGATTTCCAGACTACCTCAATTGGTCTTCCTGCACCTGCCTTGGATATACAGATATAGGTCTAGAGAAGAAATAAAACAAGCCAAAAATCAAATCAGAAGTCACAGCACTATGTGTATGTATGGCAAGTGTCTCTATATTCTGCTTCCTTACAGTATTTTCTCTTATAGAATGAAACAATTTGTCTCAGCTTCAAAGACTTTCCTAAAACCCCTTCTAATTCCCCACGTTAGAATTCATCTGTTCCTCCTTTATGTATCCTACTGTCCTTTGACATGCTCTTTGAAGTAGCAAGGTATAGACTTTAGGAGCTTGGACTCTAGAGTCAGGAGGCTTTGGCTAGATTCCTAGATCTCTCAATCACTTGGAAAATTAAGGAGACCTCAGTCTCCTCATCTGTAGAAAGGGATAATAATAATAATACTGACTTCATCAGGTAGTGGTGAACATTAATTAATGAAGTTTACATTACCTAGCAAATTAAGTGCTCAATAGATATCCACAGAGCTATTTGTATAGTATCTGTCTACCTCTTCTTAGATTATGAACTTCTTGAAGACAAAATCTTACTCATTTTTGTAGCCCCTTGATAGACCCTAAGTAATTCTCTGTATGTGTTGTTTGAGTGACTGAATGAATGAATGAGCAATAAGTAACTGAGTGAATTTATAGGTGTGCCTATGTCCAAAATGCAGTTACTGAAAGACACTCCCACTAAAAAATAGGACTTTATATCCATATAATTTCAGTTTTTTTGTCATGTGTCATAACCAAAGCCAAGTTAGGTTTCATGTTCTCTGTACCACTGAGCTTTCTGATGCCTTTCCTGCTCCTACCTGACACTCTCAACCCCCAACTCCACGTCTGGCTTAGGTGAAAACATTCTGCTTATCTAACCACAAGGGAATGGTTAAGAACATTAAATCATAGTATGAGGCCTCAAAAAATGGAGCTTAGGTATGTCATCCTTCTGCAGAAAGATGTTTGTAATAGACTGTCAGTGTTAAAAATTAGGTTATATCACTCTATTATTTACGATTTTGGTAAAATATACATTTTATATACTAAATATCTATACCTGCAGTTTTTACTGCACATTACGATATTTTAAAATGATGCAGCTCAGGCCCACACCAGGCCACTTGAGTCTGCATCTCCAGGGTAACACACAGGCAACTGTACACTAACCTGCCCCTATCTACAGTTTTGCTTTCTGCAGTTCCCATTACCTGCAGCCAACTACAGTCTGAAAACACTGAATAGAAAATTCCAGAAATAAACAATTGATAAGTTCTAAATTGTGTGCTGTTCTGAGTCATGTGATGAAATGTTACGCTGTCTCACTCTCTCACAGAAGAACCATCCCTTGGTCCAGCATCTCCACACTGAACATGCTCCCCACCCAGAAGTCACTTAGTATTTATCTTGGATATCAGATCTGTCAAGGTATGCAGTGCTTGTGTTTAAGTCACCCTTATTTTACTTAATAGTGTCCTCAAAGCACAAGAGCAGTGATACTGGCAATTCGAACATGCCAAAGAGAAGCTGTAAAGTGCTTCCTATAAGTGAAAACATTAGTACAGTATAAGAGACTTTGAGAGAATGAACGAGAAAAATGTAATTCACATAACTTTTATAACAGTATACTGCTATAATTGTTGTGTTTTATGATGGGATATTATTGTTAATATCTTACTATGTCTAATTTTCAATTAAACTTTATTATTGTTGCCCTGGCTGGTGTAGCTCAGTGGATTGAGCGCGGGCCTGCGAATCAGAGGATCGTGGTTCGATTCCCAGTCAGGGCACATGCCTGGCTTGCAGGCCAGTTCCCTGCAGGCCAACTCCCAGCAGGGGACGCATGAAAGGCAACCATACATTGATGTTTCTCTCCCTCTCTCCTTCCCTTCCCCTGTAAAGATAAATAAATAAAATCTTTAAAAAAAACTTTATTATTGTTATATATGTATAAGAAAAATCTAGCATATATGAAGTTCAGTATTATCCATGATTTCAGGCATCTGCCCGGGGTATTGTAAGGTATCCCCCATGGACAAAGAGGGAAAATTATATTTCCTAAAAGGCCCCCAAGTGACTCTAAATATATAAACTGATATGTTTATCAGTGGCTGTCTTGTCCGGTGGGATTATTGGTGTTTTTATTTTCTTCTTTTGGCTCATTTTTTTCCTCCTATGAACATGTATTGCTTTTGTGATAAGGAAAAAACCCACATTCAATCAATGGAGAGAAGGGTAAAGTGAAGACAATTTTTAACATCAGTCAGCTCCTTCGAGAAGGGAGCATACTGCACTGTTTAAATTCAATTCCACAGCTCAGACTACATGAAAGTCAACACCAGCCACTGGGAAAATGATTAAACAATAAGCTGGACAGCTCTAAACACTAGGTCCACTTTTCTTTTTCTTTTTTTTTAAATTTAATTTGTTAGATGACATTGGTCAATAAAACCATACAGATTTGAAGCGTACAACTCTATAATGTATCATCTGCATACTGTATCATGCACTCACAACCCAAAGTAAGATCTCTTTCCATCACCATTTATTCCCTGTTTGCCCTCTTCCACCTCCCCCACCCTGCCCCTTCCCTCTAGCAATCACTACACTGCTGTCGGTATCTGGTTTTTGTTTTTGTTTTAGTTCTGATTTGTTTTGGTTTTGCTTTATCTCTTCACCTTTTTCACCCAGTCCCCCAACCTTCCTCCCCTCTGGCACCTCTCAGTCTGTGTCTCTCTTCTTGGTAACTCTGGGCTCACTTTTCAAGTTTATTCAAATTTTTGTTTGTTGAAGTCCAGCTTTAACTGTCCAGTGCCATCAGACTTTCACTAAGAGAAGATAGTGTTCACAGAAGCCCAAGATAGTCCCTAAGACTGTCTGAGACGTCTGAGGTCCCCCTGGTTACTGTACAAACAAATGCAATCCTCTGCAATGTACAGAATTTGAAAATAATGTCTGAGTTTTCTTTATATTTCAAGATAATCATAAATTTCAGTATTTACCTAAATAGTGGGCTGCATAGGGAAATCTGAGTCCACCCCGAATGTCTGCAGGGCCTGGCTCAAGAGTACAAATGGAGGCCAACATATTAAATGTCTATCTTAAAGTCAACCTAACCTAAGTCCCAGCAGTAAATGAGTGGATCAAAACCCATGGTGCATTTACACAATGGAATACTATGTAGCAGAAAGGACAAAATGATACCTACCCTTTGCAGCAACATGGATAGAACTGGAGAGCACTATGCTAAATGAAATAAGTCAGGCAGTGAAAGACAAATACCATATGATCTCACCTATAAGTGGAACCTAAGCAACAAAATAAACAAGCAAGAAAAATATAACCAGAGACATTGAAATAAAGAACAAACTGACAGTAACAAAAGGAGATGAGGGAGGGGGATAATAAGACAAAAAAGGGGAAAGGTCATCAAGGAACAAGTATAAAGGACCCATGGACAAAGGCAAAGGGGGGTATGATTGAGGGTGGGAGGTGGGGATGGGTGGGGTGGGGGAGCATGGTGTGGAGAAAATAGAGACAACTGTACTTAAACTACAATAAAAAAAATCCACCCCCTAAATAAAGCCAACCCAACAGACTGTTAAATAAGAAGAGACTAAAGATACATGATAACCAAATGTAATATGGGATCCAGGATTAGATCCTCTTGCTATAAAGGACATTAATGAAACAATTGATAAAACTTGGGGCCTATGGATTAAATGGTTGTCATTTATAAGAGATCATTCTGCACAGTGTGGGCCCAGCTCCCACTTGGAGATGCACAGGATCCATGTCCATGGATAGGTTCTCCCATGGGGAATCAGGCCTGCATTGTACCTCGGCCACTATGAGACTTGCTTTTGCTAAAACTCCCTCACCCTGAATTGAGGCAAAAGTGCCTACTGTAACTTCCTAAAGTCTGTGCTAAACCTTCCCAGTATAGAGTGTAACCGGTTCAACCACTTTTCCTTTTGCATTTGCCAATATCCTTCTTCTATGATGTGATTAGTGGCATTGTCTCCTTTGTTTTCTGTAAAAGGTAACCACCTAAAGCAAACCTGTGCATAGTAAATGAGGACCACCATGTAATGTGCCCAGAAAAGAAATAAAGGCCAGTCATGGCAAGGGCCAAGGCTTTTTTCTTCTCTTGAGAAACCATGCTGTCCATTTTCCTTCACAGGACTCAGTAGTCTGTGTGAATTTCTCGTCCCTCATCCACAATGTGGCAGACTCCATGAGCTGGGGTCTGCATTGATCATTTATTAATGTTAATTTTCTGATGTTGTGTTGGTCATTGTGTAGTTATACAAAATAATGTTCTTGTTTAGGTCAAGTGTACTCTAACATATTGGGGGATGACTGGACACTATGTTTGCAACTTTCAAGCAGTTTTGGGAGGAAAACAAGTTCATTGTACTGTCTCTTCAACTTTTCTGTAAGATAGAAATTTAAACACTGTTTTTATTTATTTTATTTTTGTATTAAATGTATTGGGGTAACATTAGTTAATAAAATTATATCAGCTTTAAGTGTACAATTCTATGATACATCATCTGTATGTTGCACTATATGTGTGCCTACCATCCAAAGTCAAATCTTCTTCTGTAACCATATAATTGACCCCCTTTACCCTTTACTATCTCCCACCCCCATTCCCTGTGGTAACCACCATATTGTTGTCTGTGTCTATAAGATTTTGTTTCTTTGTTTTTCTGGTTTGGTCATTTATTGCTTTCAGTTTTATATCCCACATATGAGTGAAATAAAATGGTTCTTAATTTTTTCTGTCTGACTTTATTTACCATGATAGTCTCAAGATCTATCCATTGTTACAAATGGCAGTATTTCATCTTTTCTTATGGCTGAGTAATATTCCATTGTATATATGTACCACATCTTTTTTATTATCAACAAGTAATAACAAGTGTTGGAAAGAATGTGGAGAAAAAAGAACCCTCACTCACTGCTGATGGGAATGTAAACTGGTACAACCACTATGGAAAACAGTATAGAGATTCCTCAAAAAATTAAGAATAGAGTTACCATACAACCCAGAAACCCCTCTTCTGGATATCTACCTAAAAAGTTTTCAAAGACATATGCACGCCTATGTTTACCAGAGCATTATTTATGGTGTCCAAGACATAAAAACAACCATAGTGTCCTTTGATAGGTGATTGGATAAGGAAAAGAACAAACTGATAGTAACCAGGGGGGGAGGCAGTGGGGGGTATATAACAAGGGAAAGAAGGGGAAGGATCATCTCTTGGGGGGGCTCCACCTGCAGGCCCCCCCATCCACCACAGATGAGAATAAGTCTACCAAGACATGATCTGCTTGGGGAGGAAAGTTGACAGATCTCTCGAAGGAGAAGGGCCAGGAGCCTATTCCTCAATGGGCTTTTATTGGGTTTAATTTTCATAGGAATACAGGTAAAGCTCATTAGTCATTGTCAGGCAGTACGGATCAAACAATAGACAACATTCAAAGAACTATGAAGGCTTATTCTGAGTCAAGGTCAGTCAGCTAAAGGGCTATAAAACTTTGGGGAACAAATTCATTTTATGCTTGGGCCCTTATCAAAAAACTGAAGGCATTCTTAACAAAGCAGTTTTCACAGGATTTCTGGTTGCCCTGGGAAGTCCGCCTGTTTCTGCCCAGTACTGCACCACCCTCTGGTATTATTTTAGGCTTAAGTCAGGCAGGGGAAGAAAGGCAGCCAAGAGATTAGGAGACTTCTTACAGATAGAATGAAGACCCAGGCTATGTCAAAGCCAAGGGGTGAGGGTCCACCACCCCCTTTTTTATAGCCCCCCAAGCCCTTTCCTGAGGGCTCTTCATGACCATGCCTGTCTTAGGTGATCCCTCCCTTGAGGAAACTTACTCATCATTGGCTAACCAGTCATCCACCCGGGGCCAATCAGGGTGAAGTAAAAGGGGGCAGAGGTGGCACCCTGCCAGGGAGATAAGCTTTGTCTCCTTAGTGGCTTATGGTCCCAAAGTCTTCCTACTCAGCCTTAGCCATGGGGGGTTACAGCTTCTGAAACCAGGCAGGGCAGTTCCCAACAGTTAAGGAACATGTAGAAAGGACCCAAGCACAAAGCCAAAATGGGGAAAGATTGAGGGTAGGAAGTGGGAGTGGCTGTCGTGGGAGAAAGTGTTGGTGGAAAAATGGAGACAACTGTACTTGAACAATGATTTTTTAAAAGGACCTAACAAATAAAATAAATAAATAAATAAATAAAGGTGTAGTACATAAATACTATTTTTAATCACCAATCATCCTGAAATTTCATATTATTGACATTATTAATTCTTCTACTATAAAAAAAAGCTTGATTTTCTCCTAAGTCCTCTTTTTAAACTACTAATACTCCTAAAGGAGATTAACACATTCTATTTTCCATGATTGATTGATTTATTAAATAAAATTTCACCCATCTATTCAATATATGTTTTAGCACCTATTATGTTTCAAGGACTATATTAAGCCATAGAAATAAGTCAGTCTTGATAATAAGTCAAAATTAGTCTTGATCCTAGCTCTGTCAGGCTGCTGATCTAGTAAGGAAGACACAAATTAATACAAAAGTCACGTTAGCAGCTATAAAATTCCAATCATGATAAATACTGCAAAGAAATGTGAGGATATTATAGAGGAAATGACCCAGTTACTTTGGAGCACTAAAGATAACAAAGTCAACAGAATACACATTTGCTCATAGTATAATTAAGAAAAACATGTGAAATACTTTATTATACTATGATAAATCAAAGAAGAGTAATATGAAAAAATACACTGGGAGCTCAAGGGACAATATGATCTTAATGTAAAAATCAGTTCGTGGAATAAGTGCTGTCTGATCCAAATCTTGAAAAAGGATCAGGCAAGGAAGCACATCTGAATTCAAGAGATTTCATGGGAATAAGTGTGTTGGTGGTAATAAGGGCAGGGGTACAATTCTTATTAAGAAAGAGGCAACTATCACAGTTTATCTGCCACACAGACTCTGAGAAAGAATGGTAGGAGCTGTGGTATCAAAGGCCATTTAGGCTTGGATTGAGAAGGAGCCAGGACTTCCGCCAAGATGGAGGCATAGGTAGAAACACTGTGCCTTCTCCCACAGCCAAGTTTGAATACAACAAAGGTTTGGAGAACAAGGACACACCCAAAGACCAGAAAACTGAATTAATTATACGGAAGTCCGACAACTACGAACCGTTCAATGGGAACGGTAAGAGAGGCGGAGCCAGCAGCGGAGCTGGGTCAGGCAGGACAGATCCCCCGACCTAGACGCACAGGCAGCCCAGAACCAGTCAGGGTGTGGGGCAGACTGACCGCGGTCGCACATTCACCCGCAGTGAGACGGACCGCGCAGGCCCCAGGGGGTGAACCCAGTGGTGGAGGGCTGACGGCGGTGGCACACTCGCGTGCAGTGGAACGAAACATGTGGGTGTGGTGACAGTGGTGTCTGCCTCGCAGGTGGGGGCCACGGCGGCAGGCGGCAGTAGGGACACAATTGTTCCTCTTTGACCCCGCCCCTACAAACAATGTCACAACCCAGCAACTGAGTTGCCCTGCTCTAGTGAACACTTTAGGGCTCCGATCCTGCTACTTAACAGGCACAAACAGCCTAAAAGATGGCACAAGAAGAACTCAAAGTCCCAGAGCCCATAACTCTAAGCGACCGAGAAATTGCCAGCCTCTCAGAAGCACAATTCAAGACACTGTTTATCAGGATGCTCACAGAACTGGTTGATTATAGTCATAAACTAGAGGAACATATGAAGGCTAAACTAATTGAAATTAAGGGAGATGTCCAGGAAACCAATAGCGATGGAAAGGAAACTGGGACTCAAATCAATGGAATGGACCAGAAGGAAGAACTAAACATCCAACCAGAAAGGAATGAAGAAATGAGAATTCAAAAAAAATGAGGAGAGGCTTAGGAGCCTCCAGGACATCTTTAAACGTTCCAACATCCAGATTATAGGGGTACCAGAAGGGGGAAAGAAACAGCCATGAGTGGAAAACTTATTTGAACAAATAATAAAGGAGAACTTCCCCAGTCTGGCAAAGGAAATAGACTTCCAGGAAATCCAGGAAGCTCAGAGAGTCCCAAAGAAGTTGGACCCAAGAAGGAACACACCAAGGCACATCATAATTACATTAGCCAAGACCAAAATGAAGGAGAGAATCCTAGAAGCAGCAAGAGATAAGGGGACAGTCACCTACAAAGGAGTACCCATCAGACTGTCAGCGGATTTCTCAAAAGAGAACTTACAGGCAAAAAGGGGCTGGAAAGAAGTATTCCAAGTCATGAAATCCAAAGACCTACAGCCAAGATTGCTTTATCCAGCAAAGCTTTCATTTAGAATGGAAGGACAGATAAAGTGCTTCTCAGAGAAGGTCAAGTTCAAGGAGTTCATCATCACCAAGCCCTTATTATATGAAATGCTAAAGGGACTTACATAGGAAAAAGAAGATGAAAAATATTAACAGTGAAAGGACAGCAAACACACAGTTATTAACAACCACACCTAAAACAAAAGCAAACCAAGAGGACAGCTAGATCAGAAGTGGAACCAGAGAAATGAAGAACACATGGAGGGTTAGCAACAGGGGAGTGGGAGGAGGAGAAGGGGGGAGAAGGCACAGAAAATAGCAGAGGGTAGGTAGAAAATAGATGGGGAGAGGGCGAGAATAGTGGGGGAAATATAGAATCTAAAGAACTTGAGACACGTGGTTATAAACTAAAGAGGGGGGAGAATGGTGGGGGAGGGAGTGCGTGGGTAGAGGGAAATGAAGGGAGGGAATAGAACAACTGTAATGGTATAATCAATAAAATATATTTTAAAAAAAGAGAAGGAGCCAAAATTTGACCTTTTTCAAAGCAATGTGAAGCCATTAAAATTTGTAAATAGTAGAGTTATATAGCCACCTCTTTGTTTAAAAAGTAACTGTACTCATTCACAGAATTGAGATTCCAAAATGTTGCATGAATAAATGAATTAGTAAAGTAATCTTACACCTAAAATAGTGGCTGTTAGAAAGAGTTCTGAGAAAAGTACAAGATATAATCTAATATTTGTTGCTGATGTGGTCAATCCAGATTTAAATGATACAAGCACATTTATCCATTCTCCTACCACAAAGGGCTAAATTGTCCAAACTCTCACCCACAAAGTGCTCCAATTCATGCCTAAAGTGAGCCTTTCAGAATCCTTCCCACATAACTTTTACCAATGAAATGCGGATTTCTGTAATAAATATGATGTTATAATCTTATACAACTTCTATGGTCATTTTTACAAAAAGAGGTGGTTTCTATCTATATATACAGGAGGGTGCACATCAAAATATGTTGATTCACATAATTGTGAGTCAGAACTTTGAAATGTAAGTGACAGAAAGCAACTGAAACTAGTATAAGCAAAAAGGAAACTCTAGGATCATATAACTGAGAAATCATAGGTTGGTAGATGGGCATACTTTGATCCAGAGGTTCAGCTGAAATCAAAGGAATTCTGTATTTCTCTCCATTACTCACATCTTCCTGAATCTGACTTCATTTTCAGATATGTCCTCTTTCCATGGTGACAAATTACCAGTTAGCCGCGCCACATTCATATTCTGAATGTTTAGGTTTCTCAGTAGTAATAACAAGCTTTTTTTTATACCACCGGCCACAGAACCTTGGAGAAGACTCTTATTGTGTCCAGGGGACATGCTCATCTAATTGACAGATCTGAATCAGTGTCTATCATTGAGTGAATTGTTTCCTCACAGAAAAAATAATAAGTAAATAAATTCTGTTTTCAGAAGAAATAAGATGATGTGGTACCAGGCAACGAAGAATAAGAGATGTGGTAAGTTGTGCAGATTAGCTCATGACTTTCCACTCCAACCCCCTTGGTACCATGCCCTCCTGGATGCTAGAGGCTGGAAAGCTAGAAACTGTGCATCCCAGACTCCCTTGCTGCTCAGATGTGCACAAGGCAGTCTCTGCAGAAGACGTACTCATGCAAAATTTAACGACTTATGTTGTTTATCCTGGCAAATGCATTCAGGGAGGCATTTTGGTGAGATAATTATAGATGGGATCCAGCTTCATGGGCAAAAAGAAAAATAGTTTAGGGCATCTAATTTGCTGGAAAGGGTCATGGCTGAGACAATCTGTTCTTGGAGCCAATAGCTGTGGCAACAGCTTGCTCATCATGGCTGTGGTAGCAGCTCTTTCAGTAAACCACTTTTGTAATGTTATTTTGGAAACACTCCATGAGAGCCCAGCCTACAGCCTGCTCCTCCAGTCCTTCCAAGGATGGCGTAAGCTCCTAAATGCTTCTATGTTTAATCCCTTTCTATTTAAATGAGGCCAATTATTTTGTTTTCTGTGACTGGACCCAGATCAGTGATGTTATCTGACATAATTTTTTAATAATGCTCAAAAAGGGTCCTGGCTGCTGTAGCTCAGTGGATTGAGCACAGGCCTGCGAATCAAAGGATCTCAGTTCAATTCCCAGTCAGGGCACATGCCTGGGTTGCAAGCCAGTCCTTAGCAGGGGCCAGTTCCCAGCAAGGGACACACAAGCAGCAACCATACAATGATATTTCTCTCCCTCTCTCCTTTTCCTTCTAAAGATAAATAAAATCTAATAAATAAATAAATAAAATAAAAAATAATGCTCAAAAACAGTTTCTTCTTTTTTTATTTTTCAAGTACAGCTTATATTCAATACTAGCTCAAGTATACTGCATAGTGGTTAGACATTTATACAACTTACAAAGTAATCCCTTGATCCAGAAACTTTCTTCTGAATTTTTTACAGAAATGGAATCTAGCTTAGTGGAGTAATCTGCACTTTCACTGATGGGCATCAACAGTTTGAGATAACACTTTTTTATTCTGATATACTATATTTGATGGATTTGTTCTTCATCTTTATATTGTTTGCTATTAAACTCATCTCTTAAGATGTTAAGTTTGACTATTATAATTTTCAATTCTCATGTTTGTGTTTGGTTCTTTTAAAATCTATTGTGTCGTTTTTTTCAGTTTCCTGACAAAATTTTTAATTTTTCAAGTATAGTGACTTTGAAACCCATTTGATCTTTTTAACATTTGGGTTAAGACTTAACTCTACTTTCTATTGTTCTATTTGAATTTAGTCATGTGTAGTCTCTTTGTATACCTGGTTATCTGTGGATATAAATGTACTTGAAAAATTATTCACAGAAATAATTTGAGAAATCCTGTTATCTTCTTCCAAAGAGGAGTTTCCACTTACTTTTGTCAGGCCACTAGAGGCATTGAGAATCTAGAATCACTTCTATCCAATTTGATAGGAGCCACTTAGGTAATTAATTCAAAGGTGCACTGCAGACTCTATGTTTCTCACCTATTATATATACCCTTTACTAGTTCTCTACCCTTAGTGGGTGCTGAACTCCTACTTTTGTCCCCCTAGTCCCATCAGGCCATCAGAAGCAGTGCTGAGTCCTCTGATGCCTCTTCCACAATCAGTGAGTGCCCCTGGAGTTCAGGCAGCCAAAATTGCTGGTTTCCCTTTCTAGAGTGCTTCTGTCTCTGGCATCTCAGCCCATTAATTTCCCATAACCTAGTTAGCTCTATTAAACCTTCAAACAGAATTTTTATATATAATGTTCTGTCCAGATTCCTGGTTGTCACAAGTGAGAGGGTTGTTCCAAATTACAGAATCTGCCAAAATTCAGAGGCATTTTACATTCTGAAATCCTAAATAGCTTTTCAAACTCAGTCTATCTCAGATTGTACAAAAACTTAAAAGAAAATTACAAACTTGTATACAATTTTCCAGCTATTTTTAGAAAATCAGCCTGGGTACACTTAAGGGATGAACCAACCATTTTGAGGAAGTTAATGGCCAAGAAGTTTTGCCTTCCCTCAAACACAACAGTAACTGGAAACTCTCTTGCGAAGCAGCACTCTTCATGGTAAGGTGGGCAGTTCTCACACAGGAGGCTGCTGCTCGGGGAATCACTTCATTACCACCAGCTATTCTGCACTCTCCTCACTAGTAACAAGCTGAGAATGGTTCTCCTAGGAAAGTTTTTTTTTTTTTGGTCATATTTTGTTTTTAGTTGGCAGGGCATGAAATCCGCGTTGTGGGTGTAAACAATTTTCTCTCAATGAATAAAAATAAAAGTAAGAAAGAGGCTTGCCTCACACATGTTTTACAAAGGATTTAAATTTTAAATACGTATGGGATTTCGTCTTATTTTGTACGTTTTGCTTTGGCATATTGCAAGAATGCTCCTTTAGATTAATTTTTGCCTACATTTAATCCCTATCAAAAATCTGACCTGGTCTAAACCTGCTGTTTTCACAGGCTCTTAGCATTTGCTTCGGTCCTGGTGCTGAGGGTTAACAACCACAGAGCTTAAAGCCATTGAGTGGAAACATGATGCAGTAGTAGCACCAGGAAGCCTCAGATGCCCTGGGTTTTCTTTGTGAACACTTTTTTAAATTCCTATCTATAAGAAAGAGAGTCCCTCTATGCTGCTCCTCTGGTAGGCAGATTCATTATATACTGTTGAGAAATCTGGGGAAAGTTCCCATGAAATACTAAGGACTGCCATGTTGATTGCTTTTATTAAGCAACCAAGGATAAAATATCAGCTGCATACTTCTGCAAAATGACCCATGAAAAACAGTAACTCTCAACAGGTTGGGGGAAGGCTAGAGAGGCTGGTCATCAGAGCTGCCCCCCCAAAAGTTATTTTCTGTTAATGAGCCACCCTGTAAATTACTGACATAAACATGATGTACAGAACAATGAGACATAGTCAAAAGACTAAGAAATTAAAAATCATATAAAATGAATGTCAGAGAACATAAGAATATAGGTCTTTGAAGTTTAATTTTTCTCTATGGACCTATATTCAATAGAAAATAATTCTCACAAAAGTAGATTAAAAGTGAGCTCAGTGCTTACTAGTTTGATGAGTTTGAACACATTTCAGTCTTTCTACACATCAGTTTTCTCATCTCTAAAATGGGGTTAGTAATGGTCACCATACTCAAAGGTCAAATGTATGTGAAGAAGTTAGAATAGTCTCTGGCATAGAGTAAGTGGTCAATATTGTTATTGTTGATATTACCATGTTATTATTAAATTATCTTTCCATGAAAAGCAAAGTAAAAATGACAAAATGAAGTGGTCCCCAGACAAACTGATGTTAGTCAAAGAGAAAGACAGTACAGTGTCTTAAGACATCATAATAAAACATCCTTAAATAAAAATCCACTACTTCAGATCCAGTAGTGCTATAAAAAGTGCCTCATTGGCATTTCCCTTTGAACCACTGATTTTTTTTTAAAAATGTTTTTAAACAAATAAAATAATGGAAAGTAGATTATATGGATTGACTATTACCAACTTCAACAGAAACAGGAATCTATGTGCCAAGTCAGTACTCAAAGGTGACTGACTCTGTTTTCAGACTTGCTTAAAAGAATAAACCATATTCACCTTGGCAGAGAGCTCTTAGTACAAGCAAAAAAAGGTTCTCCTCCCATTTCTATGATATTTCTGTCTTCACATTCTTGGCAAAGTTCTGTACATCCACTTGCTTCTTAACTTGCATTACCCACAAATCCTGGTGACTTGCTCTGCTGGAAGATGTACCAGTCAGATCTTTTCACCTGTGCATGTAGAACCTCACCTTGACCTGACTTTACCTGAAAGCCAAGGGTCAATGGGCATCAGCATGTGAAATCCTAATGATCAGATGATATCCATTAGGAATCTGTTTTTGTCAGGTCTCAACTGTTTTCCAAAGTGTTGGCTGGCTCCCCTCACAATCACAAACTTCCCACCAGATGCTGATCTACTTAGAACACTAGCAGAAAGAATGAAAACTCTCATATACTCATTATATGTCTTGGAGCTAATTCTTAGTGAATTGACTTGGGCCCTTTGCCGGTCACTGAACCAGTCAATGTGCCAAGGGGAAAGAGGATACATTTAGCCAGACCTCTATTACATATCCATTCCAAATAACATAAAGTGAGAGTCAATCACATCCAGCCTACCAGCCTGAGAGCAGGGGTACAGTAACCTAGAAGAAAGAGACATGTTCAACTAACAGAAGGGAAGCTGTGTATACAGAATAATAATTATTGCATGTTCTAGATCTTTCCTGGTCTGACCCCACTGTCTTCTCCCAACACTCTGGACATTTTCTGCCAGTGAAACAAAAGAAATACTCCTCCTTAACCCTCCTCTTCTATAAATGTAATTTTCACTCATCTTGTAAGACTCTACTCAGATATTACTTTCTCCAAGAAGTCTTTCTGACTATTCATATCAACATAATTCCAGACAGAGTTAGGAGCCCTCACTAATCCTGCAGTTCCCTTTTCTTCTATCATGTACTTACACATTTAAGTGTTACTCTCTACTCCTCTACTGAACTCCTTGAACACAAGGAATATCTAAGTCAATTTCATATACCTTGAATTTAGCACACTATTTAACATACAGTAGGCATTCAATTAGTCTTTGATAAATGAATGAGTTAATTAAAAATTCAACATAAGATCAGATGCCAAATAATTATACACACACACACACAAAGAGATGATATTCAAAATTGTTAGCAATCTGTAACTTCAGACTAATCAGAAGGAACATGTTGGCTGTAGGAATGGGGAAGGGGTCCATTCAATACCCCCCCATTCAAGGGGTCCATTCAAGGAGGCACCCTCCAAGAGTCAAATGTTGCCACTCAGCTGCTGGATCACAGGGAGACTGAGAGTCATGAGAATGACAAGAGGAACACTCAAGGCCAGCAGCTCCTTACCAAGTTCTATGGAGATATCTCAGTATTTCCTCAGCAGAAATAGTTGTACTGATGCATACTTAGTAATTATCAGCTATATAAATGTTTGTATTTATGTGAACGTATAGTTAACATACCTATGTATATATGAAATATAAGATTTCCATCTGTTTCCATTTTATACATTCCCCTATCTAAAAACTTCCAACAGTATCCAGGCAAGTCTCAAGATTTCTGAGAAATAGTGTGTGTGAGTGTGGGAGTGAGGGATGCTGGCTTGGGGTTTGTGCACCTGGAACACTCCAGAAACCCAGCTGCTTTCAGCAGTATCTCCATGGATTCCCAGGTTAGTTCTCTCTGAGCTCCACATGTTCATCAGATGGTTGAGGCAGCTTTAGTTTCATCATTCTTTTCATTCAAGCCTAGCTAAGAGAAAGTTTATTTCCTAATAGTCAAGCAAAACCCCAGATTTGCTTCTTTTGGCATGATAGCCTATTTTGAGCTGCATCAAACCTGTAACTAAGACACATGGAATGATGTACTGATGGGTGCATCCTGGGTCATATACCCCACCCTTAGACCCATTCTGGAGGCAGCTTCACTGGGTCCTCTAGAACATAATAGAGCTTTTGTGGCAAGGACAAGTGGTAGTATATAGATACTGAGTGATCAAACCACAAATATCCATCCACCAAGTTTGTCATTTTATTCTCCAAATATTATAGTCACTGGTAATGAGGTAAGTGATCGTTTGATTTACAAAGTTATACTGAACAGTGATTTGGTCTTTGGATTAATTTATGGTAAATGAAATTGAAGTCTCAAGACCACATCATTAATCCAGATTAGATAGGGGATCCAGGATGGCAGAGAAGTAAGTAGAAGCTACCCTAACCTCCTCCCAGGACTAATCTGGAAGTACAAGTAAATTGCAGAGAAATCATCCAGAATAAAGAACTGAAAAATAATAGGAGAGACTTATAATCTTGGACAAACAGAAGAAAGTACACTACAATGTGACTGGTATGGAGTGCAGAGGAAACGTGAGAGGGTTGACTGGGCTCCCACAGGTGTCAGCTGAAATGCTGGAGGAATATTTCAGCAGTTTGGGGTATCCCCTGAGAAGTATGGGGTCTAAACTCCAAGTTGGGCTTCCCAGCCTATAGCACCAGAGCCCAAAAGGAACTCAGATAACATCCAGCTGCGAAAAGCAGCAGAGTTTCTCTCCACCAGGGACAGATGTCTGGAACCACAAAGAGCCTTTTAAAGGGCCAATGCAAAAAATTTCATTTGCAGCCATTTACCCAGGGCTCCAGCAAAGGGGAGGGGGGCGGTCAGAATGGGCTGGATACATTTGAGGAGAGGCTGGTGATGGTGGCTTTGGAGAGAAAAATGAATTGCCACCAGGACCTTGGTTCTGAATCATCCCCCATACTTCAGGAACCACTCTGCTCAGGCAGAGCACTCCCCTCCAAGTGACACCACTCAGAGAGGAAGCAATAGCCCATCCCACAGAAATAACTCTACACCATGCTATGGTGCTTAAGCCTGACTGCTGATTGCAGTGACCAGATTAACCACAATGGAGTCAGCCACAGACTAGCTCTCTGGTAGTCTTGAACAGGCTGCCTAAGGCCAGACTGGGTCACCACCTGACATTACCAGAGGTGAATTCAGAAAGAAAAAACAGTGCACCTGCACAACAGCCTGCAAGATGTGGTTGGCATAGTGACTCATGGTCAGCAAGATGGAGGGTAGGATCCACCAAAGAATGACCCAACAATAAGCAAAATCCAATTACAACTACAGGGTTAACATTAATGACAGAAAGGGTATTCCAAGATCATCGAGTTCAGGGGATCAAGGATACTGCACCACTGAATCCCACAGGTCTCCTACCATTGGAGTTCATACCACAAAGACAGGGAGTAAAAGCAGATCAACCTAAGAAGCAGAAACAAACAAGAAGAGTACCTAAAATGGGTAAACAAAGAAATAATCTCTGATTGAAAGGAAAGGAGGAATCCCCAGAAAGAGTGCTAAATGAAATAGAGCAAGAAAACTATCAAACATTGAGTTCAAAATAATCGTTATAAGGAAGCTCAGTGAGCTCAGTGAGAACTACAGGGAAGCTACAAGGAACTTACTGTGAACTACATCAGCACGAAAAAGGACATGTAAACTACAAATAAAAGCCAGGTGGAAATGAAGAATACAATTTTTGAATTGAAGAACATAGTACCAGGAACGAAAAGCAGGCTAGATGAAGCAAAAGAGCAAATCAGCAAGCTGGAAAACAAGGCAGAAAAAAAATTCCCAGGCAGAGGAACAAAACGAAAAAAGACTAAAAAATAATGAAGAGGGTTTGAGGGAGCTGCAGGACAATATGAAGTGTAATAAAGTGATATTGAAGGAATACCAGAAGGAGAAGAAAAGCAAGGCAAAAAAAAGCTGTTTGAAAAAGTAATAACAGAAAACTTCTTTAATTTGATGAGAGAAAAAGAAATGCAAGTCAAGTAAGCAGAAAGAGTTCCAATCAAGATGAGTCCAAAGATGCCCACAACAAGACACATCATAATTACAATGGCATGATTTAAAGACAAAGAGATAATATTAAAGGCAACAAAGGAGAAACAGCTAGTAACATACAAGGAAGCCCAGATAAAAGTACACACTGATTACTCAACAGAGACACTACAAGCCAGAGGGAATGGCAAGAAGTATTCCAAGTAATGAAGAGCAAAGGCCTGCAACCAATACTACTCTACCCAGCAAGACTCTCATTTCACATGGAAAGCAAAATAAAGAACTTCCTAGATTAGAAAGAAAAGGCCTAAAGAACACATCTCCCCCATACCAGCATAGCAAGAGATGTTAAGGGGACTGCTTTAAGAAGTTGAAGAAAAAGAGAAAGAGAGGAACATAAGAACAAAGGGGAAAATAGCAATGAATGAGTACCTATCAACAATAACTTTAACTGTAAGTGAATTAAATGCTCCAATCAAAAGGCATAGGGTAGCAGAATGGATAAGAAAACGACCTGCACACATGCTTCCTACAAGAGACCCACCTCAGAAAAAAACATCCACACAGACTGAAAGCTAAGGAGTAAAAAAAAATATTCCAAGCAAACAGACTGAAACAAAATCTGAGATAGTAATACTTATATCAGACAAAATAGAGTTCAAAACAAAGTCTATAAAAAAGATAAAGGACACAATATAATTCTTAAGTGAACCACCCATGAAGAAGATATAACCCTTGTAAACATATATGCACACATCATAGGAGCACCCACCCATAAGGAAAATATTGAAGAACTTCAAGAAAGATATTGACAGCAACACACTCTTAGTAGGGGATTTTAACACCTTACTGTCAACAATGAGTAGCTCTTCCAAACAAAGAATCAATAAGAAAAAAAAAGAATCAATAAGGATATTGTGGCATTGAATAACACTCTATATCAAGTGGACTTAACTGATATATATAAAACTTTTCACTCCAAAGAAGCAAAATATACATTATTTTCAGATGCCTATAGAACATTTTCAGAAATAGACCACATGGTAGGTCACAAAAAAAGCCTCAAAAAATGCAAGAAAATTGAAATCATATCTAGCATTTTCTCAGATCACAATGGATTGAAACTAGGAACCAATCTCAAAGAAAAAACCTAAAAACATTAATATTCATGGAGACTGAATAACATGCTATCAAATAATGAATGGGTTAAAAATGAGATAGAGGAAGAAACCAAAAAGTTTCTGGAAACAAAAGAAAATGCACACACAGCAGCACCAAACCTATGGGATACAGTGACAGCAGTCCTGATAGAGAAGCACACAGCAACATATGCCTACCTAAAAAAGATAGCAAAATTTAAAATAAACAATCTAACTTGACATCTACAAGAACTAGAGGAACAGAAATAAACAAAGCCCATAGGGGATAGAAGGAAGGAAATGATCAAGATCAGAGCAGAATTAAATGGCATGGAGACTAAAAGAACAATTCAAAGGGTCAATAAATCCAGGACCTGGTTCTTTGAAAAGATTTTAAAAAATCAACAAGCCTTTAACCAGCCTCATCAAGGGGGTTGGGGGAGGGGCCCCAAATAAATAAAATCAGAAACAAAACAGGAAAAATTACAACCAATACCACAAAAAATACAAAAGATTGTAAGAAATTACTAAAACCAACTATATTCAAATAAATTTGACAACCTGGGCGAAATGGACAAATTTCTAGAAACATATAATCCTCCAAAGCTGAAGAAGAATCAGAAAGGCTGAATAGAATGACAATAATTAGGGGTATTGAACCAGTAATCAAAAAACTCCCAGCACACAAAAGCCCTGGACCAGATAGGTTCACAGGAGAATTTTACAAAACATTTAAGGAAGTGCTAACCCCTATCCTTCTCAAAATATTCCAAAAAATTCAAGAAGAGGGAAGATTCCCAAACTTTTCTTATGAGGCCAGCATCATCCTAATCCCCAAACCAGAGGTGGGGTGGAGTGGTGAGGGGAAAATGGAGACAACTGTCCTTGAACAACATAAAAAATGTGAAAACAAATTTTTAAAAATTAAATTATATTATATTACATTTTAAAAAGACACAACAAAGAAAGAAAACTACAGGCCAATATTTCTGATGAACACAGATGCTAAAATCCTCAACAAAATATGCCAAACCACATCCAATAATACATTAAAAAGATCACACACCATGATCAAGTGAGATTCATCCCAGGGATGCAAGTATGGCTCAATATTCACAAATCAATAAACATAATATACCACATAAACAAAATGAAGCACAAAAATCACATGATCACATCAATAGATGTGGAAAAAGCATTTGATTAAGTACGGCACATATTTATGATAAAAAACACTGAGCCCAGAGCCCAGTGTTGCCCCAGTGTTCTACTTGCTCTGGGCTGGCTCAGGGTAGTATGGAGCGGATTTCACTTCCCCCTACACATAGGAGAAAAACCTGGCTAATCTACGGAGGATCAGAGCAAACAGCCAACAGTATCCAAGCATATATGAAAAGAAGAAACCAGAAATTGTAGTGGACACTGAAAAACCAGACGGTAAGGAGATGGCTACAGGACAGTAGGATCCCAGAGACTGGAGCCAGAGACAGGAGCCAGCGGCAGCCTTGACCAGCAACTGGCACCGAGCAGGTCAACCATGGACTCTTTGGTAGCCCCAGGCCTGCCACAAGGTCCTTGGGAGAGAGCCGGGTCATCACCTCCCTCCCATCCAGGACAAGCAAAGTTTGCGCAAAACCGGGAGATACCTGGTTGCTTGAGGATGCAGAGAGGGAATAAAAACAAAGAGGCAAACACAAGGGCCGAGATCACCCACGGAGTCTGGGGTCGCTGGCTTGGGAGATTTGAGAGGCACAGTGGAGGGCTCTGACCCCGAAAGTGACCCATCTGGCTGGAGAATTGGGCTGAACTGAGCAGCAGGCTTGATTACAAGGAATTTATCCAAAAGAAAAGTGTTTGAAGGATTCTCCTGTGACAGCAGCTCGGCCTACTCTCCACCCAGCCAGGCAGTAATCCCGATGTTGGGCAGAAGGCCTTGCATTCCCCCATAGCACTGGGAAGAGTTTGTGCCCAAACCTGTGAGACCCAGGCAACCTGGCCTGGCGTGTGCACCACACCCGAGACCAGGTGGTGACCCTCAGGGTAAGAGTGCTCTAAAGAGGATCAGGATCCCCTGAGAGGGGTGCTATGGAGAGGATCCAGACTAGCTCTTGGGAAAGCGCTGGAAGGACTGCCTGAGTACACATTGGGAAGGGAGAAAGGCCACACCAATCACCTCACCCTGCTGCAGACAGCAAGACCAGAAAAACCTGTTTGGCCAGTTTGAAACCAACAAGAAATTTTTTTAAGTAATTTTTTAAAAATTTATTATTATTTTATCTTTTCATACCTTTTTCCTCTCTTCCCTTCTTTCTTGTTTTATTCCTTCTTCCTTGTTTTATTCCTTCTTCCTTTCTTTCCAACCTTATGGCTTCTTCTTCCCTTGCCCTGCCCTTTTTTTCTTTTACCCACAAGTGAGACGAACAACTTGGAACTTCGAAAAGACCAGAGTTGGACCCAAATAGTGGGCATCCAAACAATAGAGACAGAGAGACAAATTTCACTTTTCTATAGCAGAGAAGCCACAGTTGCTGCATATTTTTCATTATTCATACATCTTTTATTTTAATAGTATCTTTGTATTCCTCCTCTTTCTGTATAGTCTTCTTTGCCCTGACTGGTTGTATTATGTAATTACACAGGTTTCCCCTGTTCTCTCTTCCACAGTGTATTGCTAATTTACTGCCCTTCATGTCACTTGTGATCCTTCAGCACACTACTCAAGGTCCTATACCTCCTATTCTTGTTATCCAGATCACATAGATTCTCCCATATGATTGTTACTATAATATTATTGTAAATAATAGCTGTTCCATACAATTGTAAATACTTCATAATACCCCTCATGGATCGTAGCCTGCTCCACAGTTTTCTGAGCTCTATTACTGTAGTGGTTAACTCTATTCTCCCACACACTACACTTATTTACTACTCTTTACTTTCACATTACCTCAGAATATGACCTCCCAAAACCTCACTGCTTTCTAGATCAAACTCACAAGCCTTCCCTTCTTAACAAGAGTCTTATCTTCTGTCCATCCTTTCTTAAAAGTGGCTAGTTGGGTTGAAGATTATGGTTAACACTATACACAGCCTAAAGATCTCTTATCTCTTCTCTACCAGCTACTACTCTAAATACATAAAATACTCTCCAGCTGTCATAAAACATTTTGCCTCCCCCTCCAACTGATCACACACAAAAAAAGAATAGGTGGAAGTGATGAACACCAGGATACCCACTGGAAGAGGAAACCCAACAACAAAGGAACCACCAACAGATAACAACAGAAGAAGGTGAAGGAGAGAGTAGAAACCACACTAACCTCAACCCAGGACCTATCTGGAAATACAACTAAATGGTGGAGAAACTACCCACTACAAACAACTAAACAAGACCAAAAGAGAATCCTCAAACCTTGTACACATGGTAGAACTACCTTCAACACAACAGTTCTCACCAACACAACAAATTACAAGAGGTTGTGGACACAGAGACCATCAGTTAACCAGCTGGTGGGAAGGACCCACAAAAGAAAGACCCAAAAATAATCAAAACACAAAGACAAACACAGAGCCAACTTATAGAACAGCCCAAGACCAGTGAGCTTGGGAGATCAAGGAGACCTCACCACTGAACTTCTAACAAAGAAGTTCACACAATAAACCCAGGGAGCCAGAACAGATCAATTTAAGAAGCTGAAGTTAACAAGAAGAGTCTCACAAACAATGCGAAGACAAAGTAACAATCACCAAATGAAAGAAAAGGAGGAAGCCTCAGAAAGAATGCTAGGAAAATAGAGACAAATCAACTATCAGATATTAAATTCAAAGCACTGGTTACCAGGAAGTTCAAATAGCTCATAATTAGCTACCAGAAACTACAGGAGAACAGCAATGAACTCACTGCAAAATATATCAACATGAAAAATAAAATAGAAAGTATCAACAGGGCCAAGAGAAAGTGAAGAATACAATTTCTGAACTGAAGAACACAGTGGAAGGAATCAAAAGCAGAATCAACAAAGGAGAAGATCAGATCAGTGAGTTTAAATACAAAGTAGAAAAAAACACCCAGAAAGAGCAAGAAAAGAAAAAAAGGCTCAGAAAGAATGAAGAGAAATTAAGAGAAATGCAAAACAATATGAAACATAATAATATGCATATAATACAGATACCAGAAGAAGAAGAAGATTGAGAGATAGAAAACCTATTTTGAAATGTTATAATGAAAAAATTTCCCGATTTTGATGAGAGAAAAAGTCACACAAATCCAGGAAACACAGACAGTCCCAATCAAGAGGAACCCAAAGAGGCCTACTTCAAGCCACATCATCATTAAAATGGCAAACTTCCAAGACAAAGAGAGAATCTTAAAGGCAACAAGGGAGAAACAGGAAGTAACATACAAGGGAGCCCAAATAAAGCTAGTGGCTGACTTCTCAATCAAAATGCTCCAAGCACGAAGAGAATGTCAAGATATATTCCAAGTAAAGAGAAACAGAGGCCTGCAACAAAGGCTACTTTACCCAGGAAGGCTCTCAATCAAGGTAGAAGGCCAAATAAAGAGCTTCCAAGACAAAAGAAGTCTAAAACAATACACCTCCACCAAACCAGCACTGCAATAGATGCTAAAGTGACTGCTTTAAGGAAAGGAAACAAAAGAGAGAGACAGAGAGGAACACAGGTATGAAAATGGCAATGAATAAGTACCTATCAATAATAACCTTAAAATTAAATGGATGAAATGCCCAAATCAAAAGACATAGAAGAGCTGAATGAATAATAAAGCATGACCCACATATTTGCTGCCTACATGAGACCCACCTCAGGAAAAAACACCTACACAGACTAAAAGTGAATTTTTTAAGCAAACAAACAGAAAAAATTAGCAGGGGTAGCAATACTCACATCAGACAAAATAGAATTCAACAAAAGGCCATAAAGAGAGACCCAATAAGTCACTTCATAATACTCAAGGGAAGAATCCACCAAGAAGACATAAAGATTGTAAATATATGTGCACCCAAAATAGAGAACTCAAATATATAAAGAAAATCTTAGAGAACTTCAAGAAAGATATTTACAGCAACACAATTACAGTACGGGATTTTAACACCCCCTCTGTCAAAAATGGACAGATCTACCAAACAATATATCAACAAAGATACTGTGGCATTGAACAACACCCTAGATAAAATGGATTGAACTGATATATATAGAGCCCTTCATGCCAAAGAAGCTAAATACACATTCTTTTCAAATGCACATGGAACATTTTCAAAGACAGATCACATGATAGGAAAATAAACAAGCCTACACAAATTCAAGATCACTGAAATCATACCAAGCATTTTGTCTCACCACAAGGGACTGAAACTGGAAACCGACCCCAAAGGGGAAAAAAAAAACCAAAACACTCAAATCATGAAGATTGAATAGCATGCTATTAAACAATGAATGAGCCAAGAATAAATTAGAAAAGAAATCAAAAAGTTTCTGGAAACAAATGAAAACAAACTCACTACAAACCAAAACTTACGAAACACAGCTAAGGCAGTCCTGAGAGGGAAGTTCATAGAAACACAGGCCTACCTAAAAAAGATAGAAACATTTCAAACAAACAACCTAACCCTATGCCTACAACAACTCAAGGAACAACAATGAAGACAGCCCAGAGCAAGCAGAAGGAACAGAATAACCAAGATCAGAGCACAACTAAATGACATAGAGACTAAAAGCACAATTCTAAGGATCAGTGAATCCAGGAGCTGGTTTTTTGAAAAGATAAACAAAATTTACAAGCCTTTAACAGGCTCATCAAGAAAATAAGAGAGAGGATCTAAATAAACACAGTCAGAAATGAAAGAGGAGAGATTACAACCGACACCACAGAAATACAAACAATTGTAAGAAATTACTATGAAGAATTGTATGCCAAGAAACTTGAAAACCTAGGTGAAATGGACAAATTTCTAGAAAAATATAATCTTCCAAAGTGCAATGAAGAAGAAGCAGAAAGCCTGAATAGACCAATAACAGCAGATGAAATTGAAGCAGTAATCAAAACTCTCCCAACACACAAAAACCCTGGACCAGATGATTTCACAGGAGAATTCTATAATGCATTTAAGGAAAAGCCCTATCCTTCACACACTATTCCAAAAAATCTGAAATGATGGAAGACTCCCAAACTCTTCTTATGAAGCCAGCATCATCCTAATTCCAAAACCAGATAAAGACACAACAAAGAAAGAAAACTTCAGGCCAATATCGCTGATGAATAGAGACACTAAAATCCTCAACTAAATATTGGCAAACCACATCCAACAATACATTAAAAAGATCACACATCATGAACAAATGGGATTCATCCCAGGGATACAAGGATGGTGCAATATTCGCAAATCAGTAAATGTAATACATCACATAAACAAAAGCAAGCACAAAATCACAGGACCATATCAATTGATGCAGAAAAAGCTTTTCATGAGGTACAGCACCCATTTATAATAAAAACACTCAGCAAAGTGGGAAAAGAGGGAGCATTCCTCAACATAATAAAGGCCATATGTGAAAGACCTACAGCCAATATTATACTCACTGGGCAAAAACTAAAAGCTTTTCCACTAAGATCAGGAACAAGACAAGGTTGTCCACTTTTACCACTTCTATTTAATATAGTATTGGAAGATTTAGCCACAGTGATCAGACAAGAAAAGGAAATAAAAAGCATCCAAATTAGAAAGGATGAAACAAAACTGTCACTCTTTGCAAATGACATGATAGTGTACATGGAAAATCCTATGTACTCAGCCAAAAAACTGCTTGACCTAATTAATGAATTTGGCAAAACAGCAGGATACAAAGTCAATATCCAGAAATCAAAGGCCTTTTTGTATACTAACAATGAAACAGCAGAAGCAGAAATCAAGAAAAATATTCCATTCGATATAGCAAAAAGAAATATAAAATACCTAGGAATAAACCTAACCAAGGAGGTAAAAGACCTGTATGCAGAAAACTACACAACACTGAAGACAGAAATCAAGGAAGTCACAAACCAATGGAAACGTATACTGTGTTAATAGATTGGAAGAATTAACATCATCAAAATGTACATACTACCCAAAGCAATTTATAGATGCAATGCAATACCTATTAAAGTACCAATGACATATTTCACAGACATAGAAAAAACACTTCAAAAATTTATGTGGAACCATAAATGACCCTGAATAGCTGCTATAATTCTGAGAAAAAAAGAACAAAATAGGAGGGATCACAATACCTGACACCAAACTGTATTACAAGGCCACTGTAATCAAAACAGCCTGGTACTGGCATTAAAACAGGCACATGGACCAATGAAACAGAACCGAGAGCCCAGAAATAAACACAAGTCTCTTTAGTCAATTAATATTCGATAAAGGGAGCAGCAACATAAAATGGAGTAAAAATAGCCTCTTCGACAAATGGTGTTGGGAGAACTGGACAGCTACATGCAAAAAAATGAAATTCAAGCACCAACTTACACCATACACCAAAATAAATTCAAGGTGGATAAAAGACTTAAATATAAGCCATGACACCATTAAAGTCCTAGAGAAGAACACTGACAAGAAAATCTCAGATATTTCACACAGCAACATTTTTACTGATATGTCCTCTAGAGCAAGGGACATATAGAAAAAATAAACAAATAGGATCTCATCAAAATAAACAGCTTCTGCGTGGCTAAAGAAAATAGTATTAAAAGAAAAAGAGAACCAACCATGTGGGAAAACATATTTGCCAATGATATCTCAAATAAAGGTTTAATCTCCAAAATATACAAAGAACTTATTCAACTTCACTTTAAGAAGACAGCAACCCAGTTAAAAAAATGGGCAAAGGACTTGAACAGACACTTCTCCAAGAAGGACATACAGAGGATCCAGAGACACATGAAAAGATGCTCAATATTGCTAGCTGTCAGAGTGATGCAAATTAAAACCACAATGACATACCACTTCACATCAATCAGAATGGCCCTCATAAACAAAGCAATAAACAACAAATGTCGGAGAGGTTGTGGAGAAAAGGGAACCCTAGTACACTGTTGGTGGGATTGCAAACTGTTACGACCATCATGGAAAACAGTATGGAATTTTCTAAGAAAACTAAAAATGGAACTGGCTTTTGACCCAGTAATTCCACTGCTAGGATTATATACCCTAAGAACCCTGAATCATCAATCCAAAAGAACCTATGCACATTAATGGTCATAGCGGCACAATTTACAATAGCCAAAAGTTGCAAGCAACCTAGGTGCCCATCAGTAAATGAATGGATCAAAAAACTATGGTACATTTACACAATGGAATTCTATGCAGCAGAAAGAAAGAAGGGGCTCCTACCCTTTTCAATAGCATGGATGGAACTGGAAAGCATTATGCTGAGTGAAATAAGCCAAGCAGTGAAAGACAAATACCATATGATCTCACCTTTAACAAGAACCTAAACAACAAAACATAACCAAAGACACTGAAATAGAAAACAAGCTAACAGTGACCAGAGTGGATAGGGGAGGGAATTTCAGGGAATAAAGGGAATGATTTAGAGGAACAAGTATAAAAGACACATGGACAAAAACTAGGGGGGAGGTGGAAATGGAAAGAATGGGGGGAGGGCTAGGTGGGTGGGCTGGGATGGGAGTAAAAGACAGAAAACTGTAATGACCAACAATTAAAATAAAACTTTAAAAAGGAACAGACACATCAATCAATGGGTTAAAATAGAGAGCCCAGAAATAAACTCATGTCTCTATGGTCAATTAATATTTGACAAAGGGGACAGAAACATAAAGTGGAGTAAAAACAGCCTCTTGAACAAATGGTGCTGGGAAATCTGGAATGGTACACACACAAAAATAAAATTAGATCACAAACTTACACCATATACCAGAATAAACTCAAAATGCACAAAACATTTAAATATAAGCTGTGATGCCATAAAAGTCCTAGAGGAAAACATAGGCAATAAAATTTCAGATATCCTATGCAACAATATTTTTGCCAATACATCCTCTAGCACAAGGGAAATAAAGGAACGAATAAACAAATGGGCCTACATTAAATTAAAAACCTGTGGAGCTCAAGAAAACATCAACAAACTGAAAAGAGGACCAACCATATAGGAAAACATATTTGTCAATGTTATCTTGGACAATGGTTTGATCTTCAAACGTATGTAAAGAGCTCACACGACTCAATGATCAGAAGACAAACAGTCCAATTAAAAAATGGGCAAAGGACCCAAACAGACACTTCTCCAAGGAGAACATGCAGAAGACTCATAGGCTTTTGAAAGGCTGCTCAACATCACTAGCTAGCAAAGAGATGCAAATTAAAACCACAATGAGAAAACACCTCACACCTGTCAGAATGGCCATCATTAACATATCAACAAACTAGTGCTGGCAAGGATGTACAGAAAAAGGAACGGGAGCACACTGTTGGTGGGAATGGAAACAGGTGCAGCCATTGTGAAAACAGTATGCAATTTCCTCAGAAAACTAAAAATGGAACTTCCTTTTGACCTGACAATTGAACTGCTGGGATTGTACCCTAAGAATACTAAAAACACCAGTTCAAAAGAATGTATATACCCCTATGTTCATAGCAGCATTATTTGCAATAGCCAAGGGCTGGAAACAGCCTAAGTGCTTATCAATAGATGAGTAGATGAAAAAGATGTGGCACATTTACACAATAGAATACTATAGAGAAGAAAAAAAGAAAGAATTCCTACCTTTCATGACAGCATTGATGGAGCTGGAAAGTATTGTGCTAAGTGAAATAAGCCAGATGGCAAAAGGCAAATACCATATGATCTCACCTATAACATGAACCGAATGAAAAGAACAAACGAATGAGCAAAATAGAACCAGAGGCATGGAAACAAGGAATAAACTGATAGACAGGGACCAGAGGGGAGGGAGCAGAAGGATAAGGGAAGAAAGAAGGGGAAGGGCCTAGTTAAAGAACAAATATAAATAACCCATGGACTTGGACAACAGGGTGAGGATTAACTGCGGGAGCTGAGGGAGGGCAGGGCAGGGGAGAGCAGCCAGGCAAAATTGGGACAACTGTAATAGAACAATAAAAAATTAATAAATTACAATGAAAAAAAGATTTCTGAGAAATATATCTTTGCCCAGAATGATAAAATAGCTCTCTTTTCCAATATACTTTCTATCAAAGAATCATATACTCTGACTTCAGCTCCCAAAACAATTTCTGTAAGATTCCTGGAGATGACTCAAAGATGACGTTTGTCTCTGTGACTCTTGATCCTACCATAGCAATCTAGCTGTACTCATAGCCTTCCACCAAGCTTGCATTCATTTCCCAAGAGGCTTCACAACCCTTCTCTAAAAAGATGAAACAAACACTTAGAGTCTTCAGTGATCTAAATGCAACCTGGTTTGGGAAAATCTTGAAAAAAGCTAATTTTGCATTCACAAAGGAAGTGTCAGTAGTCAAGTCCTGCCAGTGAGTGAATTTACAACACATAATTCTTTCAGAAAGAAATATGCAAATTAAATCAATTAAATCCTGTTTGTGCTTGGCCATTCTAATGTGCACACTCATCAACACATTAATTGAAATGGCACTGAAGGAGTCTTAAATTAAGAGCGTTAAGTTGTGTCTGAGATAATCAACAGGCAATGCATTCTATTAGAGCTGAGTGGGAAGAGCCAGTTCTAAATCATTCAAGAATTCAGCATTGCATGTGAGAAAGGCTGGTCATGTGGAGCTGGTAACAAAAAAAAAAGCTGTTTTTTCATTATATTGGTAAGAGGCACAACTTGCTCAGGGAAATAGCTGTTTTCTCCACTCACTCTGGACACTTAGCAGGCATGAGGGTGAGGAAAAGCAGTAACTAAGATCTTAACTTAAGAGAATCAGATGAGTTCTAAGGTCAAGAACTCAAGAGAATAAAATCAGGCCAATTGCTAGAAGTCAAGCAAGACAGTTCTCTACCACACAGCAGTGAGTAGCTTAAGACAGAAACCTGGTTGTTATCCTGAATTCGTACCCTTCTGATGGCCCCTTTCCACCAGCCAGTCAGTCAGCAGATCCTCCTTTTTCTGTCTCCTAATTATATTCTTAATCCATCAGCCTTTCTCAACTTCCATTGGCACCACCACCCTAGACCAAGCCATCACCATGTCTTCCTTGAATGTTTGTAATTGCTTCCTCATTGATTTGCTTGTTTCCACTTTTGTTTACTTCATCTATTCTCCATGGTGGCTTTTATGAATAGAAATCTAATGATGTTACTTCTTGCTTTAAAAAATCTCAATGGTTTTGATATAGGGTGCAGCCTGGAAGCCCCCAAATAGGGATTTGTAATGGAGTCCAGAACTCAGGATGTCCAGGAAATATTAGAAAAAATATATATATGATGTCCTCATCACCACAAGTCTGAACATGGAGTGGGGCCATTGAGAGCTGTTTTGCATAGCAACAGTTTTGCAGCTAACCTCTGGCATGGTCATTTAACATATCTGTAATTTTTAACTGGTTTCATGGATATGTTAAATAGCTGTGGCCAAGTTTTGAGCCACAGAGATAAGAGTGACTTCAACCCATGATGCAACTGGGAGGCAACTTTCTCTGGTTACAGTGCCTGTGTGAGAGCTTGGAGACGATTGGCTTCATGTCATGGAGCCATGTGGAAATGGGGCTGCAGAGAAAGATTGGCACTGGGATTTAAACCCAGGCACAGCAGCCATACCTAATGGGAACCACGTGACTTTGGGGTGCTTCCTTTTGCTACATGGCTTAGGAAAGAGGAGAGACCTTGCTGGAAGAAAAGGGGTGAAAGGACTCTTGCTGGTGAGCTGTGAGAAGGTGCCACAAGGTTTTGAATTAATGGTATTAGTATACCATCCTTGGGAGGGGCCCCTGTTTTCTATAACAGTTTTTGGCATCCCTGGGTAGGCCAAATATTGCCCCCTACCTTGGATCCCTGTTCGGTAACAGTAGTACATCATTCACCCCCCAATCCTGGGTCTGTTCTGTAACAGTTTCCTATTGCACTTTGAGTAAAAGCCAAACTTTGTATCATGGTCTAATTGGCCAAACATAATGGGCCCCTTCCCCAATTTCCCCACTCTCTTCCCCCCAACTGCCTAAATATGGACCATCTTTCAGTTCCTCAAATATACCAAGTTCTTTCCTCCCTCAGAACATTTGCTATGCTGTTCTCTATATCTGGAACATTCTTCTCTACTTCCCCCAGCCTCATCCCTAACCTCTTTTTATGATTGGCTCCTTCTGATTTCACTGGTCTCATCCTAAATATGACCCCCTCCATAAGCATTTCTCTTACCATCCTACTCAGAGAATATTCCTTTCCCATTCCAAAGCCCACTGCCATGCAACACCACCTCCCCCAAAGGGAATTTGATAGCATCTTCTGTGGTTTTCACAGTATCCTCTATAGCTTGTTTAAAGAGATTGAGAAGCAGAAACCCCAAATGTTATCCTGGTCATCTGAAGCCTGTCAATGCTGCTGCAGTAGCACTGAGAGATTAAGTGCTCAGAAATCTGCTCCTGCTGGGATCCATTTCCTCTACCAGCAGGCACACTCCAAAAGAAATAGCATTTGGATGACTAGGACCCACTTGAGCTGATTTGCCTTCAATCCAGTCTACAGGCAAAGCAGTTTAACCCCACATTTAATACCACTTGCTCTGCTGAGTACACTCTAACAAGTTTTAGTGATCCAGGGAGCCCTCTCTCTACATACGTATCAGTTGATTGGTTAAGAACTTTGATTTTCTCACTGGAGATCTCCCTATTAATCCATCATTTATTAAGCCATTATTTAAAGATTTCAGCACCCCAAACATGCTGTCGTTAAGACTCTAGCTACTCCCCTGTCTCTCACCCTTCTGTTCCACTTCTTAGAATGACTTCTGGGTGCTGCTGCCTGAGGGTATCTGCCTCCCGAATCCACAGCATCCTCATCCCACCTCATGTTCTGCCCACGCCCTTCAGCCTTAGACTCTGAATTACCCCAAAACCTCAACAGAATTGCCACAGTGGTCTTAACCCACTTTTCTACTTCTTAATCTAACTTCACCCATCTTGGCCCTATAAGGACTTTTAATATGCCCAGTGAAAGCTTCACATTTTTTCTCAATTGATTTGGCTAACCCACTTAATTAGATCCACCTTCTGAAAACTCATTTTTGCAAATATGCTTCAGACTATGACACAAAAGAGGTATACATAATGGATACCAGTTCTCTATCAAACATAGTCCACCAAATTGCTAATTTAGTATAGCTGTTTGGGTGGACTGGTATCCCCACCTTTTCTGGGGTTAAAGAAGAGAAATGTAGTGATAAGAAACTTATTATCTAGTTAAAAAGACATATTCTTCATACCAATATCTTGTATCTTGTTATATAGACATATTCTTCATACTAATCTACTAGTATAGATAATCATTATTCTAGAAGCAAATCAGAAACTCACAGAATCAACCAGAAATTCAAGCAGGATTGGAAAATGTTCAGCAGACTGGGACACTGGAAAGCCGGGTTACAATATTTTGGCCAGTTACTACTACCATAAACCCCAAAAGACAATTATGCTTACTGTTGCTGTTACTGAACAAAGGGTCCGAGGGGGGGGGGCAATACTTGGCCCACCGAGGGATGCCAAAAACTGCTGCAGAAAATAGGGACCCCTCCCAAGGACGATACACTAAAATCTTAAGGTCCTTCTGTCCGCCGCCAATTGGAAACACATCTCTCAATGCCAGAGATTTGTGAAAAGGAAACAAAATGTTTATTTAATGCTATTCAGGCCTAATGCCTTCCTTGAAATATTAAAGTCTTTAAGGGTATACACCTACACACACACACACAGCGCTCCCTTCTCCCACTGTCCCAACTCCGGGTACCGTAAATCAGGAAAAGAGCACACGTCCGTTTTTCTCCCAGGCCGCTGGCACGTGAGCTGTGTCGCCTGCCTGTCCAGGCAGGATCTCCAATTAATCCAAAGTCATGCGGCACCTTCCACTGGCAAGAGTTCTTTGTACCAAGTTCTAGTCAAAGTCTCTCCTGCTTTCCAGGCTACTCAGCCAAAGGGAGCACGCCAAAGCCGTGTGGGCCTCTTCTACCAAAGCCGCGTCTTTCTTCTTCACCTGGCCGCAGGGATCTCCATTCTGGCAAAGTTGCGTGGTTTTCTCTTCCACCTGGCCAAGAGGGGGTCTGCACTCTGCTGAAACTGCATGGCTCTCCCTCCTAATGGCTACAGGGGTCTACATCTTTCTAAATAGCGTGGCTCTCCCCCTCATCTGGCCAAGAGGGGGTCCTCACTCTGCTAAAGCCACATGGCTCTCTCGCAGGCACTCTCTCCGAGAAGCAGCCCCAGTTCCAGCCTGGTTAGCCCCCACTCTGCTAAAGCCACATGGCTCTCAAGCAGGCCCTCTCTGAGAAGCAGCTCCCAATTCTCGCCTGGGTAGTCACTCACTTCTCCCTCACCCAAAACTTGGCCACAGCTCTTTAACATATCTATCAAACCAGTTAGAGGTTATAGATATGTTAAATACCATTCCAGAGGATAGCTGCAAAACTGTTGCTATGCAAAACAGCTCTCAATGGCCCTGCTCCATTCGTCCCTTCCCCCAACTGACACCTGGTGGGGGGGGGGGGGGGGGACATCCTAATATTTCCTCCAATATTTCTGTACACTTTGAGTTCTGGACACCATTCCAAATCTTTTCTGGCCCCGCCTTGGCTGCACCCTGTATCAGTCCCTCCTTTCAGATTTACACCCACTTTATAATCATATAAAGGAACATGGACGAAGGTCTCATCTTCTTGTAACTGCTTCCGGCTGGACATGGACGCTGTCCTACCTAGCCCTGAGTCAGGGATGCCCTGAAAGGGAGGGTGGTGTAGCACAGAGGGAGTCCTTCCTCTGAGGGGAAGGACCTTACAGGATCCTGGTCAGGTGGCTGTCACCAGGAAGTTGCAGGATTGGTGTCCAAAGGCTGGCGTTACTGGACTGTTGGCCTTCTGGTCAGGTCATATTCTGGAGGGTACAGATTAGGCAAGAAATTGGAAGCACAATTAAATCATAACTATTAAATAACAAAGGCAGGGACTTTAGTAAAGAATGGCTTATCTACAGGAAGGTGTACAAGGCATGCTACACCTATCCAAGACTCTTGTGGCCCACTACACTTCACTTGGGCTGAGGGGAATACGTTAAGATTTCCCTCCTTTCAGATTTCTGGGCCCTTTCTGTCCAAGCCATCAAGACAGAAAAGGGAAAATCAGTTCTAAATTGAAGCCCACAGACTGCCCCAGCCCTTCACCAACCCAACTACTTAGTTTAGCCAAACCGTTGAGTCTTAGCGGGGGCGATGAGGAAGATGGGCTCCTTAAATGAGGCCTATATCGCAACCAATCACTCATAGGCATAGGCAGGTCATAGGCATACACCCTATGAAAACAGAAGAACACACAGGTTAATTCACACAACAATCCCCAAACCACTCTCTGCGCCTGTGAGACTGACTTTTGGGAAGACATTCCATTGCAAGGTCCTTCGAACCTGTAAATTGTACATCGTCAGTGACATTACAAACCTGGTTTCAACTCTTTAATTAAAAACTTTCAAGACATTTAGCTGTGCCATTCTGATGTCTAGTACTGAGCATTGTGATTTTCCTTGAACTATAATTTTTCTCCTTAAGATCACCCTCACTGTTATTACAGGGACTACTTTGGGTCCTGCTTTTGATTTTGCCTGTTCGTTTGCATAAACACACTAAGAGCAATCTGGATCACTTAGGATCCTTAAGTCCGCTTTGCTGGAACTCACACAGGGAACCCTTCGATTGACTTCTCAGTCCGCCCCTCAGGGCACAGAAGCAGAGCCACACATCTGCCATCTGGCTTCGCCTGTACTGGTCGTTTCACTCAAATCCTTGAGCCTCCATTGTGCCTACAGGTTCCTTTTAGCCATCTTTCAGGAAGACAACCTTCGTTTCTTCCCCGGAAAGACTGGCATGGACCGCACAACCAACCAAAGTACTAGGCTTTTCTTGTGGGCTTTCGCTAGCTTCGCAAGTCAATCCCAGTTCCTCAGGGCCTTCTGGTGACGACCAGAACCCATACATGCCTCCTACAGGCGTGACATTCCAGTCAAAGTCCTGGTTAACAAAACCACTGTTAATGACTGGTCTTACTGGTTTTATGCAAAGAAACATTACGTCATTATTCATTCCTTCAGAGTGCCAAATTCTGGAGGGATCAGGTAGGGAGAAAAATACAAAGCATAATGGAAAATCTTTTTCCTTATTCACTTCCTCACAGAGTATGAAGTTTCAACCTTTTCTGGAATCCTCAATTTCCTTTTCAGAGCAGATACAGAGCAAAATCTGGAACACAGAGTTTCGGAACAATACACAGGTAGAGGCATTCCCCTGCACCAATGCGTCCACTGGTGCCTCACAGAGACACACTCCTTCAGGCCCGCTCTCTTGGCAGAGACATGCTGCTTTGCCTCAGGCTGAAGCACCTATCAGTCCCAAATGACCCTTCCTGGGTCCCGGGTGGCAAAAGCATTCTCCCCAACTGGCTACAGGTGACCTTCACTAGGTCTTCAGGTGCGCAGGGTTTCTGATCAGAAGAAAAACCAATGGTAGAGACTTGCTCTCTTCCAATCCGGTCTCATGGCAGAGACATGCTGCTTTGCCTCAGGCTGAAGCACTTATCAGCCCCAAATGACCCTTCCTGGGTCCTGGCTGGCAAAGGCACTCTCCCCAACCGGCTACAGTGACCTTCACTAGGTCTTCAGGTATGGAGACACGCTCCCCCAGGCCGGGTCTCACTGCAGAGACATGCTGCTTTGCCTCAGGCTGAAGCACTTGTCAGCCCCAAATGACCCTCCCTGGGTCCCAGGTGGCAAAGGCACTCTCCCCAACCGGCTACAGGTGACCTTCACTAGGTCTTCAGGTACGGAGACATGCTCCTTCAGGCCCGGTCTCATGGCAGAGACATGCTGCTTTGCCTCAGGCTGAAGCACTTGTCAGCCCCAAATGACCCTCCCTGGGTCCCAGGTGGCAAAGGCACTCTCCCCAACCGGCTACAGGTGACCTTCACTAGGTCTTCAGGTACGGAGACATGCTCCTTCAGGCCCGGTCTCATGGCAGAGACATGCTGCTTTGCCTCAGGCTGAAGCACTTGTCAGCCCCAAATGACCCTCCCTGGGTCCCAGGTGGCAAAGGCACTCTCCCCAACCGGCTACAGGTGACCTTCACTAGGTCTTCAGGTACGGAGACATGCTCCTTCAGGCCCGGTCTCATGGCAGAGACATGCTGCTTTGCCTCAGGCTGAAGCACTTGTCAGCCCCAAATGACCCTCCCTGGGTCCCAGGTGGCAAAGGCACTCTCCCCAACCGGCTACAGGTGACCTTCACTAGGTCTTCAGGTACGGAGACATGCTCCTTCAGGCCCGGTCTCATGGCAGAGACATGCTGCTTTGCCTCAGGCTGAAGCACTTGTCAGCCCCAAATGACCCTCCCTGGGTCCCAGGTGGCAAAGGCACTCTCCCCAACCGGCTACAGGTGACCTTCACTAGGTCTTCAGGTACGGAGACACGCTCCTTCGGGCCCGGTCTCATGGCAGAGACATGCCCTTTGCCTCAGGCTGAAACACTTATCAGCCCCAAATGACCCTCCCTGGGTCCCAGGTGGCAAAGGCATTCTCCCCAACCGGATACAGGTGACCTTTCCTAGGCCTTACAATACAGGTTTCTGATCAGAAACAGAACACATGTGAGAAATTTGCTCTCTTCCCACCAAACCAGAAAACAAGTAGTTGAGGTTTCCTTTACTCCAGGTTTAGAACTTTCACATTCTTTATACATATTTCTACTCATCTAGATTTAACCATCATTCTCTTTTAATCTTGGTTCCTTCCCCACACGGGAAGAACTATACCTAAACTCAGTACTTAAACTCAGTATGTGGCAGCCAAAAGTCCCTAGCACTACAGGTACCTTCCACTAAAAGTCCCTAGATTCGCAGGGACATTTTTCACCTTTCTGAAACTTAGACCTTGCAAACACCCTATAAATCAGATGGTCACTCTCAGACCACAGTTCGTGACCTTCAAAACCAGAGCCATTACTATCAGAACCAGTTACACAGAAAACCTAACTGCTGCAGTGCCCACACAGCAACAGCATACAAGCCTATAATCTAAAGAGAAGCCTTAGCCAGTTCCAAGATGGCGGAGCCCATGCACGTGGGATCATCCAACATGGCGGCACCCACGCATGCGGGGTCGTCCAAGATGGCGACGCCCATGCATGCTCTGCCCTCCATGGTGGGGCACTCACGTGGCTCATCCATTTTACCCAAAATGGCAGCACCCGGACTCTGGTTCCACCCAACTGTGAAGGTCCTAGGACTCCGGCTTCAGGAGCCCCGAAAGCTCCCAAGGCCCCTTCCACCCATGGGTGTGGGGGCACCACAAAGCCGCCCTCCACCCATTGGGAGTGATGCACTGAAGCTGCCATCACCAATGCAGGTGGAAAGCAGGCTTCGCCCACCTGTGAAGGTGGGGGCTCTGCTGCTCCGTTTTCAGGAGCCAAGGCGGCCCCTGCCAACCCCTGGTGCGGTGGGTGTGCAGAGCCCACTTGCAGAGGCTGCGAATCCGTGGTGAAGACTTCTCCCACTTGCAGGGCAGGAGAAGCCGTAGTGGGCCTCACCTCCCCAGAAGGTAGCATCACCACAGGAGTTCCCACTCTCTGGGGTCCCTCATTTCCCAGGTTCAGAGCATTAATGAGGTTTCTTTCCTCATCATCTTTTTCCTCCTGTGATCTACTATCAGAGAGGGGTTCTGAGACCCCTTTCTCCTTCTGGACCACTACACACTCCTCTGTAGAACTACTCACACAATTCCAACAAAGCAAACAAAGATTCAGAGCAAAAAGAATACAGATGGCGTAAAGACCAGGTATTTCCCCTGCTATCGCCCACAATTCCAGCTCCATTATTGCAAAAGAGCAGTCAGAAACCAAGTTTTCAACCCAAACACTTTCACGTCTCTGCTCCCTGCCTGCTTTGTTTCCTTTTCACCTTTCCGGGTGTGATTAGGCGGCCGATGCCCTCAAGAGCGCAGAGAAATCCTCAGAGACTGGGAAAATTCTAAAGCCTCACTCTCTCGCACCTGAGGGGATTCGGTCTGCCACGGACAATTATCCTCCTGGCTGGCTCGCCAAAAACTGTTACCGAACAAAGGGTCCGAGGGGGGGCAATACTTGGCCCACTGAGGGATGCCAAAACCTGCTGCAGAAAATAGGGACCCCTCCCAAGGCCGATACACTAAAATCTTAAGGTCCTTCTGTCCGCCGCCAATTGGAAACACATCTCTCAATGCCAGAGATTTGCGAAAAGGAAACAAAATGTTTATTTAATGCTATTCAGGCCTAATGCCTTCCTTGAAATATTAAAGTCTTTAAGGGTATACACCTACACACACACACACAGCGCTCCCTTCTCCCACTGTCCCAACTCCGGGTACCGTAAATCAGGAAAAGAGCACACGTCCGTTTTCAGGCCGCTGGCACGTGAGCTGCGTCGTCTGCCTGTCCAGGCAGGATCTCCAATTAATCCAAAGTCATGCGGCACCTTCCACTGGCAAGAGTTCTTTGTACCAAGTTCTAGTCAAAGTCTCTCCTGCTTTCCAGGCTACTCAGCCAAAGGGAGCACGCCAAAGCCGTGTGGGCCTCTTCTACCAAAGCCGCGTCTTTCTTCTTCACCTGGCCGCAGGGATCTCCATTCTGGCATAGCTGCGTGGTCTTCCCTTCCACCTGGCCAAGAGGGGGTCTGCACTCTGCTGAAACCTCGTGTCTCTCCCTCAATGGCTGCCTTGTCTGGGTTTAAATCCCCCGGTGCCCATCTTCCTCTGTACCCCTATTTCCGACTCCTCCCACGATCAGTTACACCTGCCAGTATTTCTGTATTATTATAAGTTTACTGAGCTGCCATTGTTAGTCTGGGCAGGTATGGTCATATGTCCTAGAGCCAATCTCCTCCAAGCCCCCACGCAGGCGCTGTAACTCAGGGGATCTGCCCCCCAGTCCCATCTTGGGGGGAAGTGACTTCATTCCCCTAGCTCCAAGCATGGTCATAGCCATTTAACATATCCAAGTGACCCGCCAAAGGCTATAGATATGTTAAATGACCAGGCCATGGATTAGCTGCAGGGCTGTGGCTTTGCAAAACAGCCCTGCATGTTCCTGGTCTATGTGTCCCTTCCCCCAACTCACACCTATCATTGCTGTACCCAATGTGGATACTAACATACCTTCTTTGTGTCCTTGGATAAGATTGCAAGTCCTTAGAGAATGTGATGAGCTGAGCCAGTTCCTGTACACATGCCACAGCAGCCAGGCAGCAAGGAAACAGGAAAGCTAGCTCCAGGGGTAAGGGCTGTGGTGTATGACCCATGCCCTCATTTCCTAGCCCCCATCTCCTGGGATGTTGCCTGCTGATAGTTTACAGGTGAGTCTTTCCTGAGGAATCACCCTCCACTGGGAGGAGCTTCCTCACCCAAGGGTACACCCTCTACTGCAGGCAGTCTGCATTTAATGGCTGGCTGATACGGAGACACAAAGGCTGATCTCTGTGCCTCAGTTTGGGACATCTTTGAAGGGCCACCCTAGACTTAGAGCCAGTGATGGTGGCAGCTGGAGACTCTAATGCAAACTATGTTACATCACAGTTCAATGCCATCCTCTCCCAGTCCTTTCCTCATTCTCTTGCAGGTGTTGCTCCTAAAGCACTCTCCGGTGAACCACCTATAAGCAAATGTCTATCTCAACATCTGTCTTCAAACTATGACAGCTCTCTTCAGCTTCCCAAAAAAGGACTACCATGATAGGACAGTCTGTCATGAAGAAGACAGGGCTTGGATACTGGAAACAAAATGAAATGTCATATGTTCACTACATATCCAAATACTTTTCCATGGTAGTTAGATTCAACACTGCCATTAGCAGATAGTTTGCAATTTATAGTTTTATTTTTTTAATCCTAAAAAATTTCTATCAAGTCAGGTGAGTTTTCTTACCCCACTCATCTTGTCCCTTCCTCATTCTCCCTCCTATATCCCACTTTTGTCAATACCTCCATCTATATATTTTTATGTCTCTATGTATCTATCTCTACCTCTAGAGATGATAGAGATGGAGATAAAGATGAAGAAGGAGAGGGAGAAGGAGGTACAGGTATACAAGTACAGATACAGATTCAGATACAAGTAAGAGATACCAAAAAAATGTTACTTCTGTCTGCCCTCATGTTCTTCTCCCTTCATGGAATTTCCTCTTCCTTTATATTTCTGCTGGTATAAATCCTACCATTCTTATTTATAAAACCAATTCTTCACATTTGAAAAGCGCTTGAATAGTTCAAAGTGCTATAATATACTTTGACCAGTTTGATCCCACACAATTACTGTGAAGAAAGCAGAGCAGGTATTCTTATTTCCATTTTGCTCATGAGTAAGACCTCTCCTGGAGATGTGAGATACTCATCCATGTGCATTTTTCCATCATGTAATCTGAGAATCTCCAGACCCACTTTGACTCTTTTCTAAGCTACTGTAGTGATTATAGTTTATACACTAAACTGGCTTGAGAGCATCAGGTACTATTCTCCTGGTATTACTTGCATGGATGTATTTTGTTTCTGTCCAACACCTCCATCTTAAGCCCACCCCCACTCTGCCCTAGGCTTCTTGGGGATCAGGGCCTCATCTTTACTCCTACCACAGTACACAGTAAAAATTCAGAGACCCTGTCCTGGCTTCAGCTCTTTCTTGCTGGTTGATCCTTAAACAAGTTGTTTAATTTTTCTGAGCCTTAGATTCTTCATCTATAAAGTGATGAATGCCCATTTTGCAAAGTCACTGTGAGAGTTAAATAAAGTAAGGCATTTGGAAAAACTTATATTTGATTGGCTAAGCACCAATAGAATGACTCACTTTACTCAGATGTCTGTCCTCACCCAATCTGATAGAGTCAGAGAGGAGGATAGTTATGTGATATAACTGCAGGTTGTCACTTCTTTGTGTGTGGAGACAGACAATTTCTCAGAGAAAGAGCAGCCCAAAAGCAGCTACTAGAATAACCTTGGCTATTAAAATGACTGCCTAGCGGTCAAGCATCTAGCTTCTCCCAAGCAGCTCAACAATGGGCACCTCCACTTACACATTATGACAGTTCATTCAGAAAGAGATGTGAACTCTACAACAGTGCCGCAGTCACAGAGGTGCACACCTCAGCTCTCCTTTCAAAAGATTCTGCCACCTCAAGGAAATATTTGCATACCTATGTTTATTGCAACATTTTCACAATAGCCAAAGGTAGAATCAAGCCAAGTGTCCACAGACAAATGGATCAAAAATGTGGAATAACTATATAATAGAATATTATTCAGGCTGAAAAAAAGGATGAAATTCTGAGAAATGTTAAAACTTGGATGAATCTTAAGGACAGTATACTAAAGTGAAGTAAGCCAGCCCAAAAAAGACAAATCACTGCATAATTTCACTTATAGGAGGTACCTAATAACGTCAAACTTTTAGAAATGGAAAATAAAATGGCAGATGCCAGAAGGAAAGAGGGTACTTGTTCAATAGAAATTGAATTTCCATTTTGCAAGATGAGAAATCTCTAGACCTCTGATGTACAATATGAATACTTAAAATGATTAAGATGGTAAATTTTATCTTATGTGTTTTTTAATATATTTTATTGATTATACCATTACAGTTGTTCTATTCCCCCCTTCATTCCCCTCCACCTGCACACTCCCTCCCCCACCATTCTGCCCCCCTTAGTTTATAACCACGTGTCTCAAGTTCTTTAGATTCTATATTTCCCCTACTATTCTTGCCCTCCCCCTATCTATTTTCTACCTACCATCTACGCTATTTTCTGTGCCTTCTACCCCCTTCTCCTCCTCCCACCCCCCTGTTGCTAACCCTCCATGTGTTCTTCATTTCTATGGTTCCACTCCTGATCTAGTTGTCCTCTTGATTTGCTTTTGTTTTAGGCATGGTTGTTAATAACTGTGAGTTTGCTGTCCTTTCATTGTTCATATTTTTCATCTTCTTTTTCTTATATAAGTCCCTTTAACATTTCCTATAATAAGGGCTTGGTGATGATGAACTCCTTGAACTTGACCTTCTCTGAGAAGCACTTTATCTGTCCTTCCATTCTAAATGAAAGCTTTGCTGGATAAAGCAATCTTGGATGTAGGTCTTTGGATTTCATGACTTGGAATACTTCTTTCCAGCCCCTTCTTGTCTGTAAGGTCTCTTTTGGGAAATCTGCTGATAGTCTGATAGGTACTCCTTTGTAGGTGACTGGCCCCTTATCTCTTGCTGCTTCTAGGATTCTCTCCTTCATTTTAATCTTGGCTAATGTAATGATGATGTGCCTTGGTGTGCTCCTTCTTGGGTCCAACTTCTTTGGCACTCTCTGAGCTTCCTGGATTTCCTGGAAGTCTATTTCCTTTGCCAGACTGGGAAAGTTCTCCTTTATTATTTGTTCAAATAAGTTTTCCACTCATGGTTGTTTCTTTTCCCCTTCTGGTATCCCTATAATTCAGATGTTGGAATGTTTAAAGATGTCCTGGAGGTTCCTAGGCCTCTCCTCATTTTTTTTGAATTCTCATTTCTTCATTCCTTCCTGGTTGGATGTTTTGTTCTTCCTCCTGGTCCATTCCATTGATTTGAGTCCCAGTTTCCTTTCCATCACTATTGGTTTCCTGTGCATTTCCCTTCATTTCAATTAGTTTAGCCTTCATATGTTCCTCTAATTTGTGACTATAATCAACCAGTTCTGTGAGCATCCTGATAAACAGTGTCTTGAATTGTGCTTCTGAGAGGCTGGCAATTTCTCGGTCGCTTAGAGTTATGGGCTCTGGGACTTTGAGTTCTTCTTGCGCCATCTTTTGGGCTGTTTGTGCCTGTTACATAGCAGGATTGGAGCCCTAAGGTGTTCACTAGAGCAGGGCAACTAAGTTGCTGGGTTGTGACGTTGTATGTGGGGGGCGGGGTCAAAGAGGAACAATGGCGTCCCGTCTGGTGCCTGCTGCCTCCCGCCGCTGCAGCTACAGGTGCTGCAGTTGCCACCATCACTGGGCCCACGTGTTTCATCCCACTGCACGCAAGTGTGCCACCGCCGTCAGCCCTCACCTCCCTCTGGGGCCTGCGTGGTCTGTCTCACTGTGCTCAAATGTGCAACCACGGTCAGTCTGCCCCACACCCTGACTGGGTCTGGGCCACTTGCGTGCCTAGGTTGGGGGATCTGTCCTGCCCAACCCTGTTCCACTGCTGGCTCCGCCCCTATTACCATCCCAGTTGCACAGTTAGATGTAGTCGGACTTCCATATAATTCAATTTTCTGTCCTTTAGCTGTGCCTTTGTTCTCCAAACCTTTGTTGTATTCAAACTTGGTTGTGGGAGAAGGCACAGTGTTTCCACCTATGCCTCCATCTTGGCGGAAGTCCAGAAAGTTATCTTATATTTTTTTGAGAGAGAGAGACAAAGAGGAAAGACAGCTGTTAGTTTCCATCTGTGGGTATCATCTGACTGCTTAAATCTTCATCAAAGGTCCCTGGTCCCAGGCACATCCCAGCCAACAACAGATGCTATGACAGCACAGAACTCACCAACACAAGATCCAATGTTCAAGCATGATGATGGCATAGGTAATCTTTTTACCAATGTTCCCTTTGGGCTGGCCAAGGCTTTCTCAGGGCTGTTCTGTACTCTGGGACTCTTGTCTTCTCTTTACCTTTCACAGGTGTCAGCCTGGCTTCACGATCCGAAGCCTTTCCCTGCCTGGTCTTTCTGCCTTCCTCCTACCTTTCATACGAAATATCCCCAATAAATCTCTTACCCTTCTACTCTGTCTGTCCTCTGTTTTCCAAATAATCTACACTTCATAAGTCATTAAAGCTACACATGCAAAGAAGTTCTCCCATGCACCCCAAGAGAACACCATAAGGGAAAGCCCCACTGAAGGCTGACAGTGACTTCTCCCAACAGCCTCATTTTTCCTCTATTCCCATTGCATCTTAGCACTCTTAGCACATCTATTCACACTTATCACTTGTTTAACAAGTTCATGATGCCACTGTGGATATGCTCCCTGAAGGCTAAGGACTTAACCTTATTTATTTCTGTATTTTAAGCAACTGCCAGGATTCTGGCAAAAAGGACACACTCAGAAAATGTTTGAGGAAGGAAAGAAGAAAGGGCAAGAAGGAGAGAGTGAGAGCGGAAGAGTTAAAGGACAGGGACCATTCAACACTACCCACCCACAGGTATGTCATACAGTAGTCTATACCTTCCTGTGATCCACTCAACAGTTAATAAATATGTATTGAATGCCTACTTGTGCCATATGGAAAGATACTGTCACCGCATGACTTATGCCTGTGGTTGCTGTCCTAAGCACTGAAACAAGGCAATTGGTTGTACCGTAATCAGTTGGTGTCCACGTTTCCCACAGCACTATTCAGTCAACAAATTATCCTGTGCAAACTGTGGATTTTAAGAGGAAAAGTAAAGGTCGCTGCTCGGGTCAGTGACATGGTCACTGATGGTTTTTCCAAGAAGGTACATGGAAACATTTCATTTAATAAGCCATTAGTCATTTTCAGGTATAGCCTAAGGTTTCTCCTCACTAATTATGTTGACCTTTCTTGAGGCAAAGATTTACACTGTGAATATATTATCTGTTTCAAGAATCATTGGTGTAGAGATGTAATAATGTCATGGTGCCTGGGGAGGTTTGCAAACTTGGTGACATGAACATTCCTTCCATTTGGAAGATTTTACCACACTTAACTCATTTAAGACCTTAAAACAATTGTCCCAATGATTATAAAATCATGACTTTCTTCAAGAACAAATACTACTAAATATAGCTGAATTTCAGCTCAATCTTTAAAATTTGTATTGCTGACTTATTCTTGCTTTGGTGGATTTCTGAGTTCCAGAGTGGAGTGACCAGTAAGTGATGGAGATTGGTTCAGTTCAGTGTCCCATAGCAACCATAATTTCACTTTCCTGTTTCCATAACAACCATAGCAGGAACATCAAGGTCATCAAATCCACTGAGCCTCTTTCAGGAAGCTGTCTCTCCCACTCTCTAGTTTTCTCTTCTCTGTTTGCTCTCACAGGAAATGTATTATGGAAAACGACCTTTGCTTCTTCCTTCCTCCACTCCGTGTTACTTTAGAAAGCAATCTATTTAAATAAACAAAGTAATCCATAATAAAAGAGATGCAAAAACTTCACCTTTAGATTGAAAGAGCCACTGTCATCAAGCATTACAATTGTGCTGTATTTCAATTTTTTGTTTTAAAAGAATAGATAGATAATGTGGCAGGAGGAAGGATTTTGAAGCTCTGAACGTCTTGGGTTCCAGGGACATTTGTAACAATCTTAGGGCTCAGTTAGGTACTCTAGCTTGTAGTTTCTGGAAAAGAGGGAGAGGCTTAACTTGATAGTCTCTAAGGTCCATAATATAGGTCTTACATTTTGTGAATCCACATCTCAGTGCATCGTATTTTTCAAAGGCATGCTTATAAGTGGTAAACTGAAGTTAGTCCCAGCAGGCTTGTCCAGCTCCAACGAAATAATCAGCTTCGTGGAACAAAGGCTAAAGGCCCCTCTCAATATAAGATTTTATGCCCGTTCCTCTGTGCACAGGGTAGAAATGGCATGCCAGAATATTGAATCGCTATGAACAATTATGCAGCAGGGAGACTTTCCTTCCTCTGTGTTCTCTTAATAATTATAAGTAGTCAACATTTTAAAGTAGCTTTTTAGCATCAGCTCTCACCCAAAATCAGAAGAATTAGCTAGATATTAGCCCTCGAAGATAGTTTTGTATCTCTATTAAGGCAGGCAAATCAATCTCCCAGCAAATTGATTCCACTGTGGAGGAAAGAAGGGTCTATCTACTTAGGCTCCTACAAAAATAAGGGATCCTGAACACATTCCTGGCAAGCCCCATTTGCCAAGCTTTCCAACCATTATTGTCGACTGCAACCACGTTCTGAAAGTCTGCCCTGCCATTCACACAATGTAGGTCCTAATGTATGTCAGATAAATTTGATTTTAGGACATATGCAGGTGCTCATTTAATGAACTGAAGACCTTATCTTTTTCCTCTTACTTTTCATTGATTTTTTGTTGGAAAGAAATATTTCATTAGTTCAAAATAGTTCTTATGGTATTTTGCCTTTTTGTATTTGCCAAAATGTTTATAACATTGTTATAAAGATTTTCTTTTTTTTCCAAAATGCGGTGCTAGCAGGTGTTGATGTTTGAAATTACCATCTGGCCCCTTGTTTGCTCTTCCAATCCACACTGACATCAGAGTCTTACTGTTTATGGCCTTATCTGCCACCAGCATGCACACCTCCAGGAGCTGCTAGGGGGAAATGGGACACCAAAAATGCCACTGACCTAGTTGAATATTTTTTTCTTTGAGGAAAGGAAGAAGACTGTAATAAAGAAAGGCTACTTCCTGGTTGCCTTGGTTTTACCAGTGAGCCCTCAGGAAGAGAAACAATGTCTCTTGGCAAAAGAGGCAAGACACCTGGAAACTAGTCAATAACTTTGTCTCGAAGGCTGAGACCTGAGTAGTGTGTTCCTTAGAACTGGAGGAAGATGACAGATACAGAACAAATAATAAATTCCTTACAAAATGCTAATTAGAGACCAGTGCCTAGCATAAAGTGAACACTTAATAAATCTCTACAGAATTAATGCATGAGTCCCATGTCAGTAAATAGAGTGTGATGAATGCAGGCAAAATAAAGTTGAAACACTGAAGAATTAAATTCATCCACTCATGGATGATCCACATAATTCTATCTCATATTTATAATTTATATGGAATTTTTGCTTTTCAGTTCTCTGCCACATTCTCTCACTGGCACTCACAACATCCCTAAGAGCAGAGAATTTTCCTACTCCCATTTTATATAGGTGGAGAAACGGAGATGGACATTAAACAACTTCCTGGAAATTATATAGCTAAATAGCTACCCAACTGGGGCTTTAGTTTTCCTGACTCCAGCCAAGTGGCTTTACCCTAAGGTGGAAGTTTTTATACAAGGTGGAAGAATTTGAAATTAGAATTCCTTACCTATAAAACACAGGTAAAGCAAAAAAAAAATTAACAAAGGTATCAATTAGGATTCCTGGCTGCAAGCAAGAAAAACCACAGTGACCACCTTTAGCCAGAAGAATTAATTGGAAGGATGTTAATGGTTCCTACAACTGATGGCTGGAAATGAGGTTGGGAATGGCAAAGGCTCTGGAGCTGATTTGCTGGAAGCAGAAAGCACAGAAGCTCTCTCTCTTCAGAACTAGTCTGGTTAGATATTGTACGGGACACTGCTCTTGTCACTGCCATCATGGCCATCAATGGCTGTGAAAATTTATTCAAATATTTTCTTTATGCTTATTTCACTGCTTCAAGATTAAAGTCCCAGGAGTGTCTGGTTGGCTGAACTTCTGACCCTTTTAGAGAGCAGGTAGAGCAGGAATCTACTTTCCTTGCCCCACCCATCAGTTTCTATAGCAGAAGATGAAGGATTACTAATCTAAATGAAGGGCAAGTATTTGCTATTCCCAGTTATAGATAAATATGTTATCCATAGAATTTTATGAGTAAGTTAAAGCCCCAAATGTAAAGAACTGGGCCACCACCCATCATTTGGATCCTTCTTGAGGTCCCTAGGAAACATAGTGAAAATAGAAGCTAGTAGGACACATAGACTCCAAGAATACCTGGTTGACTTTGAGAGATGCTCTGACATCATGGAAGAAGGTATCTTCAGTTCTGCTTAACAGAGAACATTTCTGCAAAGGCTGGTGCTAGTTAGTCCTTCTCTACACTGCACTGTATTTCCTCACTGGCCTCCCAGTTCCATGTACTCCTCCATAATAGGTCACAGCTCACACCTACAGTGGGGTTCTTACTAGGAGAGAAGAGAAAAGTAAATCAACACACCATTTTGTCTTTAATTTGGAGTATGATGCTCTGTGTCTTATCTGTTGATCTACCGAATCCTTCAGGCCAATTAGTTTTCCTTTCTAACACTGTTTCTACCTCTTAGCTTTGTGGATACTTATCAGTCTTAGAGGTCTGTTGACACCACAGTGAATAGCTGCTAGTCTTGTCTATCCAGCCCCCATTCTTTTTCTAGACATTGCCTCGGGATTCTGGCAGGAGGAACAATACATCCTCTATCTCTGACATTATGGTTCCGGTATGGCTGACCGTCATCCTCCCTTGACCTGGGATGAACATGACCAAAGCCTGGACAAATCTTTCCACATGGTAATAATGATTGGTTCAGGAAATGTGTGTGCTATTCAAGTTGGACCAATGATATTCAAGTCTTGGACTTCTGATGAAAAAGTAAAGAAAAAGCAGCTTTTTTTAGTCCAAGATGACTAAATTGTAAGGATGTCATCCTGTAGCCAGCCAGTGGTAGTCTACTCACCATAAGGTAACAGATTAGCCTATGCAGAAAGAGAGAAGCAGAGCTGAGAGATGGAGACAAGAGATTTGATCTTTACTGGGTACTTGGATGCAATAATTTCTTCATCCATTCCTGAATCTATACCTGAATTTTCAATTCTGTGAGTCAGTAAATCCCTTTTCATGATTGAGTCCCTTTGAGTTGTTATTTTTCTCTGTGTTTATTCTCCACAATATAAGAATGCTAATGCTATCTATTTATTCAGCAAATACTTATTGAATTCCAGGCACACTAATAGGTAATGGGAATGTGTAATGTGTAAAATAGACATGGACTTGACAGTCTGGGAGTGGAGAGAGACATTTGTCAAGGAAACACAGATAAATATGTTTTCAGAAATTGTGATGAATGCTAAGAAGGATGATATAGAGCACTAGACACAAAAGAGATTATGAAATGTCTACAATTGAAGAACACTGTTGATGTTAGAGAACAATGAAGTGTCATCTTCAGGAAAGACCAAGCGAAGTGAGGCAGTTCAAGCCAACTCAATAAGGCAGTTTTACCTTAAATTTATTAGAGTATCCCCATTTTTAAAAAATTGTAGTAAGAATACTTATCACAAGCTCTAAATATATTTTAAGTACACAATATAGTATTGTTAACTGTAGGCACAATGAATGGCAAATCTCTAGAACTTATTTACCTTAAATAACTGAAATTTTGTACCTGCTGAAAAGAAATTTCTCATTTCCCTTTCCCCAAGCCCCTGGCAACCATCATTCTATTCTGAGTTTCTATGAATCTGATGATTTTAGATACCTCATATAAGTGGAATCATGAAATATTTGCCCTTTTGTGATTGACTTATTTCATTTAGCATAATGTACTCCAGATTCATCTCTCATATATGACAGGGTTTCCTTTTTTAAGGGCAGGCCCTAAAGAAGGCAAACAGAGAACTGTAAAAACTCATTGTCCTTAAGGGGCTTGCAGTGTTGGTATAGATGAAACAGTAAGAGTAGTCAGTTTACCAAGGGCATGATTATGTGAAACAGACAAACCATGTTCAAGACCAGTAATTCTCAATGGAGCAGGAGATGACTGATATTTGAAAAAGCATTAAACACCACAAAGAACATTAAGGCTTTACTAAACAATGTTATAGCTGGTACAGATACACAGAAAACAGTTAAAAGTGTTCGGGGAACACAGGTTTTTATAGGTGTAGAAACTCTTTTTCTAGAGGACAGTTTCAGGACAGGTGCAGCAGTGGTGGAAGGTAGCACTTTTTTGGCAGGAGGGCTTGAATTGGATGGTCCAGGGTTCACATCCTAGCACTGGCTCACAGTGTCTGTAAGGACTAGGACTCAGGGCATGTGGCTTCACTTTTCTGACTGATACACCTCTTTTAAACAATAGAGATAATAATGTGCTTACTCTGCCTTTAAATTTTTTATTGTTTATGCTGTTACAGTTGTCCCAATCCTTCTACCCCACCTCCAGTCCCCTCTTCTCAGCCTTACACCCACCTCCATAGCCAATCCCCAAGCCATTGTCCATGTCCATGGGTCCTTCATATATATATATATATATATATATATATATATATATATATATCTCACCCTCTTTCAAACAGTGCCCACCTACCTCCTTCCTTCTTCACACTGTCAATCTATTTCATGATTCTATGCCTCTGGTTTTACTTTGCTTGTTAGTTTATTTTGTTCATTAGATTCCTCTTATAAGTGAGAATATATGATATTTGCCTTTCACCAACAGGCTTATTTCACTTAGAATAATAGTCTCCAGTTCCATCCATACTGTCACATAAGGCAGGAATTCTTTTCTTTTTCTGTTGTGTAGTATTCCATTTTCAGCTGTGTAAATGTACCACATCTACTCATCTACTAATGGGAACTTAGGCTGTTTCCAACTCCTAGCTATTGCAAAGAGTGCTGCTCTGCACATTGAGATGCATTAAGTTCTTTTGAATTGGTGTTTCAGGATTTACGGGGTATATCCCCAGCAATGGAATCATTGTGTGAAAAGGTAGTTCCATTTTTAATTTTCTGAGGAAATTCCATATCATTTTCACAGTGGCTGAACCAGTCTGCTTTTCCACCAACAGTACACTTGGGTTCCCTTTTCTCCACATCCTCATCAGCACTGGTTGTTTGTAGATTTACTAGTGATAACTGTTTTGACAAGTGTGAAGTGATATCTCATTGTGGTTTTAAATTACATGTCTCTGATACCCAGTGATTTTGAGCATTTTTCTTATGTCTATGGGCCATCTGTGTGTCCTTGGAGAAGTGTCTATTCAGATCCTTTGCCCATTTTTAATTTATATATATATATTTTTTTAATTTAACATTTATTGTATTTGTTCCATTACTATTCAGTCCCTTTACACTCCTCTCTCTCCTGCAATCACTACACTGTTGTCCATGTCCATGAGTCCTTTTTCCTTTTTGCTCAATCCTTCCCTTAATCTCCACCCCTCCAGCTGTCATACTGCTGAGTGTGTTCTCATTTTCCTTGTTAGTTCAGTTTGTTCATTATATTCCACATATGAGTGAAATCATATGGTATTTGTTTTTCTCTGACTGGGTTATTTCACTTAGCATAATGTTCTTCAGGTCCATCAATACTGTTGCAAAGGGTAAAATTTTCTTCTTTTGTATGGCCGAAGAATATCTCATTGTGTAAATGTCCCATAGTTGTTTTATTGACTCATCTACTGATGAACACTTGGGCTGCTACAATATGTTGACAGTCATAAATAACTGCAATAAACACAAGAGTACTTAAGTACTTTTGAATTAGTGTTTTGGGTTCCTTCATATATAGTCTCAGAACTGGAATAGCTGGGTGGAAAGGCAGATCCACAGTGCCTGCACCAATCTGCATTCCTACCAATAGTTCAAAAGAGTTACCCTTTCTCTACATCCTCACCAGCACTTGTTGTTTGTTGATTTATTGATCGCAGACATTCTGACAGGTGTGACATGATATCTCATTGCGATTTTAATTTGCATTTCTCTGATGATTAATGAGATTGAGAGTTGTTTGATATTGGCCATCTATTGGCCATCTGTAAGTCCTCTTTGGAGAAGTGTCTTTTCAGCTCCTTTGCCCATTTTTTCATTGTGTTTAGGTTTTTTGGTGTTGAGTTTTGGAAGTTCTTTAAAAATTTTGGATATTAATTTCTTGTCAGATGTATCAGCAAATATGTTCTCCCATTCTGTTGATTGTTTTTTATTTTCTTGATGATTTCCTTGCTATGCAAAAACTTTTTAGTTTGTTGTAATCCCATTTGTTTAATTTTTCTTTTGTTTCCCTTGCCTGAGGAGATATATCTGGAAAAAATATTGCTATCAGCAATGTCCAAGATTTTGCTGCCAATGTTTTCTTTTATGATTTTTATGGTTTGGGGTCTAACTTTTAAGTCTCTGATCCATTTTGAATTTATTCTTGTATGTGGCATAAGAAGATGGTCTAGTTTCATTTTTCTGCATGTATCTATCCAATTTTCCCAACACCATTTATTGAATAAACTATCTTTAGCCCATTGTATGTGCTTGCTTCCTCTGTCAAATATTAATCTACTATAAAACTGTGGGTTTATTTCTGAGTTCTCTATTCTGTTCCATTGATCTCTGTGTGTCTTTTTTTTTATGCCATTACTATGCTGTTTAGATAACTATGGCCTTATAGTATAGTTTGATATTAGGTAGTGTGATTCCTCTAACTTTGTTCTTCTTTGTCAGGATTGCTGTTGTTATGCAGGACATTGTGTGGTACCATATAAATTTTTGAAATACTTGTTCTTGTTCTGTGAAATACATCATTGGAACAATGATAGGAATTGCATTGAAACTATAGATTGCTTTGGGTAGTATGGACATTTTAATGATGTTAATTCTTCCTATCCTTGAACATGGTATGTGCTTCCACTTATTTGTATCTTCCTGAATTTCTTTCTACAGTGTGTTAAAATTTTTTGAGTACAGGTCTTTTACATCTTTGGTTAGGTTTATTCCTAGGTATTTTATTCTCTTTGTAGCAATTGTGACTGGGATTATTTTCTTCATTTCCTTTTCTGTTAGTTCATTATTAACATATAAAAATGCAACCAGTTTCTGGATATTAATTTTTACTCTGCTACTTTGCTTAATTCATTTATCAGTTCTAGTAGATTCTTGGTGGAATCTTTTGGGTTCTCTATGTACAGTATCATGTCATATGCATATAATCACAGTTTTACTTCTTTTCCATTTTAGATGCCTTTTATTTCTTCTTCTTCTCTGATTGCTGTGGCTAGGACTTCCAGTACTATTGTTGAATAAAAGAAGTGAAAGTAGACATCCCTATCTTGTGCCTGCTCTTAAGGGGAATGTTTGTAATTTTTTCCCATTGAGTGTGATGCTGACAGTGGGTTTGTCATATATGGCCTTTATTATGTTTAGGTATATTCTCTCTGTTCCCACTTTGCTGAAAGTTTTTAACATAAATGAGTGCTGGGTTTTATCAAATGTTTTTTCTGAATCTATTGATAATAATAATATGGTTTTTATGTTTCATCTTGTTTATGTGGTAGACTACATTTATTGATTTATGAATGTTGTACCAATCTTGCATTCCTGGAATGAAACCCCCTTGATCATTCTGTATCATCTTTTCGAAGCATCTCTCTATTCAGTTTGCTAATATTTTGCTGAGGATTTTAGCATCTATGTTCATGGTGGATATTGGCCTATAATTTTCTTTTTTTGTAGTGTCTTTATCTGGTTTTGGAATTAGGATACTGCTGGCCTTGTAAAATGAGTTTGGGAGCCTTTCATCCTCCTGAATTTTATGAAATAACTTGAGAAGGAAAGGTGTTAGTTAGTTCTTCTCAGTATATTTGATAAAATATACCAAATCTAAATGTACCAGATAGCTTAGAGTAAGCTGTCTCCTGTGAAGATATCCAGTCCTGGTTTTTTTTTTTGTTGTTGGGAGTTTTTTTTTTATTACTGCTTCAGTTTCACTAGATGTAGTCTGCCTATTCAGATTCTCTGATGTTTCCTCATTTAGTTTTAGAAGATAGTATGTTTCTAGAAATTTACCCATTTCATCCAGATTGTCCAGTTTGTTAGAATATAGTTATTCATAACATTTTCTTACAATCTGTTGTATTTCTTTGGTGTAAGTTATTATTTCTCCTCTTTTGTTTCTGATTTTATTGTTTGTGTCCTCTTTCTTTTTTTTAATGAGTGTGGTTTAAGGTTTGTCGATCTTGTTTATCTTTTCAAAGAACCAATTGTTGGATTGATTGTTCTTTTATATCATTTTTTAGACTCTATGTTGTTTTTTTTTCTGCTATAATTTTATTATATCTTTCCTTCCACTTACTTTGGGTTTCTTTGTTGTTTTTTATCAAGTTCTTTTAAGTGTAAAGTTAGTTTGTTTAATTGAGCTTTCTTGTTTTCTGAAATAGGCCTGGAATGCTATGAATATCCCTCTTAGCATTGCTTTTCCTGTGTCCCACAGATTTTGGACTTTTGTGACCTCATTTTCATTTGTTTCAAGGTACCTTTTGATTTCTTCCTTGATCTCACTGTTGACCCATTAATTGTTTAATAATATGTTATTTAGCTTCCATGTTTTTGAGTGTTTTTCAGTGTTCTTCTTGTGATTGATTTCTAGTTTTGTAGGATTGTGCTCAGAAAAGATGGTTGATATGATTTCAATCTTCTTAAATTTATTAAGACTTCTTTTGTGTCTTAACACTAATTTATCCTAGAAAACATTCTATGTGCACTTGAGAATTATGTTTATTATGGTGCTTTGGGGTAAAGTGCTCTGAAGATATCAATAAAATCCATTTGATCTAGTATGCTGTTTGAGGCCTCTATCTTCTTTTTGGTTTTTTGTCTGGAAAATCAATCTATTGAGGTCAATGGGTATTAAAATCCCCAGCAATGACTGTATTTCTGTCAATCTCTCCCTTTATGTCCACCAAGATTTGCTTCACCTATTTAGGCACTTCTATGTTAGGTGTATAAATGTTTACTATGGTTATATCCTCTTGTTGCATTGTTCTCTTTCTATATATGTAGTGTCCTTCTTTGTCTCTCACTATAACCTTGGTTTTAAAGTCTGTTTTGTGGGTATAAGTACTGGTACCTCAGCTTTTTTTTCCTTTCCATTTTCATGAAACATTTTTTCCATTCCTTTACTTTTACTCTGTATCTTTCAGTCTGAGATGTGTCTCTTGGACGCATCATATATACAGGTCTTGTTTTCTTATACATTCAGCTACCCTATGTATTTTGGTTGGAGCACACAAGCCATTTACATATAAAGTGATTATTTTTAGATACACATTTAGTGACATTTTAATGTTAGACTATTTTCCTCTGCTGTTGTTGTTGTTGTTGTTCTTCTTCTTCTTCCTCTTCCTCTTCCTTTTCCTCTCTCTCTTCCTCTTCCTTTTCCTCTCTTTCTTCTTCTTTAAGCAAGCCCTTTAATATTTGTTCAGTACTAGTTCAGTGTTGACAACTCCATTAGCTTTTTCTTATCTGAGAAGCTCCTGATTTCCCCTTCAATTTTAAATATTAGCCCTGCTGGGTAAAGTACCCCATACCCCTAATTGTAGGTCCTTGCTTTTCATCCCATTGAAAATTTCATTCTACTCCCTTCTGGCCTGAAATGTTTCTGTTGAGAAATCAGATGACAATCTAATTGATGCTCCCTTGTATTCAATTACCTACTTTTCTCTTGTGGCTTTTAGGATTCTTTTCTTGTCTTTAAGCCTTGTCATTTTAATTATGATGTGTCTTGGTCTAGGCCTCTTTGGGTTCAAATTTTTTTTGGACTTTCTGAGCTTCCTGACCTTCTATGTCTTTTTCCATCTTCAGATTGGGGAAGTTTTTAGACATTATTTTTACAAATACATTCTCCATCCCTTGTTCACTGTCTTTTCTTTCTGGTGTTCTCATGATGTAGATGTTGTTACACTTCATATTGTCCAAAACGTTTCTTAAGCGCTCCTCATTTTTTTAAATTATTTTTTCTTTTTGCTGCTCTGCCTGGGTGTTTTTCTACCTTGTTCCAAATCACAGATTCGATGCTCTGCTTCATCTAACCTACTGTTTATTATTTCCAGTGTATTATTTATTTCAGATATTGCATGCTTTTTTTCTGACTGGTGTTTTTTATGGTTTCTATATCTTTTTTCATGCTGTTCATTATCTTTATAATTATTACTCTAAGCTATCTGGAACATTGCTTGCCTCCATTTCATCTAGCTCTTCTTCTGAAAAGTACTCATGTTCTTTCATTTAGGGGTCTGTTTCTCTGACTACCCATTTTGGCTACTTCTTTGCATTTGTTTCTAAGTAGTAGGTAGATTGGCACTCTGGTGCAGACATTTGTCCAATGCTGCTTGTGATTGGCCCTGGTCAGGTTTGTAAGTACCAGATATCCACAGTATGTTACTCCCTCTTTTGGGACTGTTTGTGTGCAGAAAGAATGAGGCTGTGCACCAAGGCTGGCTATTATCAGCACCAGGCCCTTGGGAGAGTCAGCTAATATTTCTGAGAGCTCCCAGAGATCTGTCTTCATTGTTATTTAGTGATACATCTTCAAGCTATAATCAGCAGCCCTGCCTAAACTCCACAGGGTGGGGGTAGAGTAATCCCTGTGGGCAGGGCTATTGCTTCCCCCTAATGCTGATGATGCCTTTTGGAAAGGAGTGCTTCTGCAGCATGGGCTTTTGCAGCATGGGGAATGACTCATCACAGGGATCCTGGCAGCACTTCCTTCAGTTCTCCCCCCACAAACACCAAACCCAGACTCTCCTTAATCGTTTCTAGTCCACTCTCCCCTCCCTCTTCTGGAGCCCAGGGTAAGTGGCTGCAAGCAGAATTTTGTGCATTGGCCCTTTAACAGGCTCTCTGAGTCTCCAGCCATTTCTCCCTGGAAGACAGAAGCCTTGCTGCTTTTCACACCTGGCTGTTATCTGGGTTCCTTTCTGGCTCTGGTTCTGTAGGTTAGGGAGTCCAGCTCAAGGTTTAGATCTCACACTTCTCAGGGGGTACCCCTAGCCACTGACATACCCCTCCAGAACTGCAGCTGCCACCCTTGGGAGCCCAGCTAGCCCTCTTGCACTTCCTCCACACTCCCTACCAGTTTCATTGTGGTGAAGTGGTTTGTTCTGTCTGTCCTTGGTTATCAGGCTTCTCTCCAGCTAGCATTCAGTTGGTTATTCAGGATGATTTCACTATGCTGTAGTTGTAATTCCAGATTGGTCATGGGAGGAGGTTAGTGATGCATCCACTTACTCCTCTGCCATCTTGGATCTCCCTTTGCCCATTTTAAATTGGTTTGTTTGTCTTTCTGGTGTTGAGTTATATGAGTTCTTTATGTATTTTGGAGACTAAACCTCTGTCCAATGTATCATTGGCAAATATGTTCTCCCATATAGTCAGTTCCCTTTTCATTTTGATGATGATTTCTTTAGTTTTGTGAAAGCTTTTTAATTTGATGTAGTCCCATTTGTTTATTTTTCCTTTATTTCCCTTGCCCTAGGAGATATACCTGTGAAAATATTGCTTCATGAGATATCTGAAATCTGAAAGTTTACTGCCTATGTTTTCCACTAGGATTTTTATGGTATCACAACTTATATTTAAGTCTTTTATCCATTTTTAATTTTTTATGGTGTATGGCATAAGTTCGTAGTCTAGTTTCATTTTAATGCTGCCTATTTTAAAAAGTAGTTGTGATGCGGAGATGAGATCTTTATCAAAAAGGACTTCATATTGTCTGGTACATAGTAAATACTAAATAACTCTTAGTTATTATCATTAGTATTATCATTTTGGGTTTTGATGGATGTAGAAAATGTAGATAGCTTTGGCTCCTGAAAACTAACATTGCCCTAATAGCTAATAATAATAGTTAACTTATATAGAATATTGATTCCATTCCAGGCATTATGCTGCACTCATAGCACAATGAGGAGTTACTATTACTACCCTCATCTTACAGGAAACAACACAGAAGTACAGAGAATTTAAGGTACCAATCTAGGCTTACACAGCTAAGAAGCAACAAAGCAGAGATTAACCCTATACAGTCTGACTCAGAGTCCAAAAAGTTCACTGCTATGCAGTGCTGCTCCAGGCATGCTTGTCAGACTGTCCAGTCTTCAGAACCACTGCAGAAAAAATTTTCAAGACTTTATTTTAAGGTCTCACACCCAAGTCCTCCTTTCAGTAAGTTGGGGCAGGGTAGCTAGGAATAAATGTGCCTAAATCTTTCCAGGGGGCTCTGAAGATTAAAAGATTTTAGAAACCCCAGCCATAAAGGACCATGATCCTGATGACTCTGGCAGGGAGTTAACTGTAGCTGCCTTTTCTCCACCATGCCTCCTCTTCTGCCCTTCAGGTAGACAATTCTGAGTCTCTCTCCATTATCAAAGAAATCAAAGAATTGTTTTCCTGCAGTATTAACTGATTTGGAACCAGGTATAACTCAGTAGGCAGGGACTAATTCCATGTGCTGATTTCCTGCATCAAAGTCAAGAACTTTCTTTGCTCAAACTTAAAGACCACTCGAATATTAATTTTAGTTCCATTATAAATCATGGTTGTACTGTGTGCCTACCACTCTTTTAAAATGTTTTGAGCTTTCTAGACAGATACAGTCAGTGATGAAACTCCCCTTCAATTTATCTTACTTTCTCCAAAATGTTTGGCTGTCCATTAATGACCATTCCTGGTTCCCTAGCTCATGCCAGGCATAACTTCACAAGCACTGCAAAGGGGACAGAGCACTCTCTGTGTGGTCCAGAGCCAAAGCTCCCATCACAACTCTCATGTAGGCTCAGAGCAGGAGTTACTTAAGTGGTCTCATTACATGTTTGGCGCAGACTCACTGCACCAAGTAAAAGCTCTATTTGATTTTCTGGGAACACTGAGAATAAACTTTGCTCTCAGAAGGTCACCTAACCAAGACTGGAAGTTGTTCCCTATACTCTGTAAAAACTGCCAGAGCTGAGGGCTGCAAGCAGGTGGCTGTCAGCTCAGTGCCAATAAAACTATCACTTCATTGATGCCAGCAAGCCTTTCAAGACATGTGGTACTGATACCCCTATATTAATAACTCAGGCTAATATATCCACAGCATCCAAAGTCAAGGATGCCCAGTAAATGTTCATTCCTGGCCCAGAATTTACATGCTGTTGGAACTATTCAACTGCTAAACTCTTTACCACCTTTTCTGGCATGGTATCCCAGCAGTTACTGCTGTTGCCTGGAGCACCAGTGAACCTTGTTTAGACAAGTGTTTGAAGCACATTGTTCACACATCAGTGGAAAGAGAGACAGTGAGCAAAAGCTCTGTGCTTTGACTGATATGTGTCTAAGGTTGACATATTATAAAATATTTAGTTCAAACAATGCACATAGCTGGAGCTCTTATGCAAATATAAGCACTAGCACCTTCACAGCAACTTCCTCCTTATCTGCTGCAGGCAACTTCCTCACTATCTGCTGCAGGCTGCTCTGTATGGTTCCTTTGCTTTATCCTTTTGACAGAGCACTTTTGGGGTCTTGTTCCACTAGCCTTCCTATGTTTTTAATATACATTTTTAACTTTATCAAAGATATTTTTTAACTCTAGACAAGAAATCTAAGGACAATGTCTTTTGAAATCCAAAAAAACGTATTTTCTACACAAGGAAGGGTATGAAGGTAAGCAATGCTACTTGTTAACAGTTGATGTCAATCTGTGAAATGGATTTCCTTAGGATATGTGTGGAAAAGCAGGAAAATGACCTGCCTTCCAGGTCATCCCCCATGACCTCCTGCCCTGAAATATGTACTTAAAACAAATTCTCAGTATGTCAAATACCCTATTCCTGAATTCCAGATGAGCAAGCAAACCATGAAATTAAATAGAAGCAGGTGAACTTGGGGAATGTCAACTCTAAGATTTTTCTATCCCTATTTCTTGTTTCTCTCTCTATAAAAATGGTAAATACAACTATGTCCTGTTATTCAAGTGTCATAAAACCTATACTTTTGTGCCAATGGGGACATTTATTCTCTTTTAGGAACAGTGATTTCCATATTTTTACAGTCTATTCCTTGCACCCATTCTTCTTGGTTAATGGCACATTTAGGATTCACTTTGCAGAGCCTATTTAATTCTCAATGCTGCAGTAATTGAACACATTCAAGTGACAAACACATACTGAGCATATCATTTATGATTAAGACATAGCTTCTACTCACAAAACATACTAAAATCAAAATAAGACATGCATCTTATTCTTTCCCTCATCCTTCCAAATGAGCAGCTCTCTCTTCACAGCAGTAACCAAATCATCATTTGAGAGTAACCATTTTCTAAAATGTTATGACCACTTCCTAGTTTTTGTTGTCTGTTCATCTGTTTGGGCTACTTAAACCAACAACAGTATCTGAGTTGCAGACATAGTTGGTCATGGAAGTTAAAACAGAATAATAGAAAAAGAAAATGAAAGCTTAGTGAACAACCGGTGGCAGTGTCCCATGCTCCCTCCCTCTCCTTCCACAACAACCTCCCATGTGCATTTGGAAATCCACATGGTTCTGCGAAGCTGACTCCACCCCAAATTTCAGTAGAGGAGCATGTGACCTCAGCTGAACCAATCTACACATCTCATCCTCCTGGTTAGTAATTGGCTCAGGAGTGCATAGGTGTTTTAAAAGGAGATGGCTATAAATGGGACAGAGATGCAAAATTAACAGTGACTTAAGCAAAATCAAAATTTATTTCTCTATCACATAAAACTTAAACTGGTACGATTACTTTGCTCTTTAGGAACACCAAGAGCCCAAGCTGCTTCTGTCTTACTGCTCTTGCATTCCTAGAGTTCAGCTCTTGTCTGCATGGTTGCAAGACTGCTTACAATTAGGAAAGCTCCCATGTTTCCTCTTCTTTACTTTAGGGGCAAAACGCCAAAATCGCACAGAATAATTTCATTCACATTTCATTGGCTAGAACTCAGTTACATGGCCATGCTAGCAGCAAAGAAGGTGGAAAGTACTATCTTTGGTCAGGCATATATGTGTCCAGTTAAAATTCTATCACTAGGACAAAAGGGGAGACTACATATTAGATGTCAACCAGTAAGTAGCCTCTTCCCAGCATGTGACTTAAACTATTCCAGATCCTCATGTTTGCGCTTGAAATCCAGAAAAGTAGGTGTATATTGTCCCTCTGGATATATGATTTGCTGAAGTGGGAACTTGAGTAACAGTAGGAATTTTTGCATCCCTGAGAAAACCAATATTAGGATGAAGCTGACATGCAGAAGGGGTCAAGGCCAAGCAAGTCCCAGAGAAAAGTACCTGGGTATATAGTGGTATCATAAATTCTGGATTAAAGTACATCTGAGCTCTGTCTCCACACTTCTCACTTAGATCAGCCAATAGATCTTCTGAAAATATATTTTCTGAAGCAGCTTGAATTCTATATCCTAAAATATAGTATAAAAATTAACAGTGAAACAGAAAGAAAGACTGTGAGCCAAAGACCACAAGCTACCAGATAGCCATTAACATAAAATCTTGACAAAAAGTCACCCTCAGAGTCTTGAAGGGTGTAAGCTACTTAGAACAAAAGAGCTGAATAGTAACAAAAGCAGGGAATAGCCTAAATATTGTGAAAGCTTTTTGAACAAAGAACTGAGGACAAATAGCTGGTATTGAATAGCCAAGAAGTATGTTTTAAACAATTCTTTCTAAAACTGTTAGCTTGGATTGAACTCTGCTGTTACATCACACTCAGTTCTACTACCTGCCATAGAAAAGGGTTTGTTGCCTCAGATAATGCCTTGAATATAAAGCCTCATTAGATTGGCAGTTTTTCTAGATCAAAACCTTCAGCAGATTCTTCAAAAAATTCTACTGTGTTGTCAATGTGAGGCTGTGAAATCTAGCTTTGTGATATTTCAAATATGTAGTTTGTGGTCCTTTAACTTTTGGCCCTGAGGACAAGACCAAGCAATTATACCCCTTCTGGGCTATATTTTTCCCTAAGATCAGCAGCAGCAGCAAAACTTAGAATATAAATGAAGAAGGAATAGGCACAATTATTAAGAAAACTATTAAAGGACTTCCTTTTTTCTGTAGAATAACTCAAAGCTGAATAACAAGACATGTTTAAATAAAAATTAGAAAAGATTAAGATGGAAAAGACTTTGTTCTTCAAATTCACAAATAAATAAGAGATAGACTTGGCATTAGAATTCAGATCTCTTGTTATGATAGACATCATATCAAAAAGTTCTTTCATTTTTTTTAATTTCTAGACTGAAATGACATGTATAGTTGAGGTAAATATTGAGAGATATATTGCTTAAAATTGGCATTCTCCTAAATAAAGGGTCATTAGGATTCAAAAAAAGCCAGACATTTCAGTAGATATTGTTGTATATTATTTTTCATGTGAGACATGTAAGGGTAAAGGCAAGACTGTTAAGAATACAGATTATGATAAACACAACCAGAATTGAGAGAGGAGAGATTACAACTGAAACCACAGAAATACAAACAATTGTAAAAAATTACTATGAAGAACTGTATGCCAAGAAATTGGAAGACCTAGGTGAAATGGGCAAATTTCTAAAAAATATATAGTCTTTCAAAACTCAGTGAAGAAGAAGCAGAAAGCCTGAACAGACCAATAACAGCAAATGAAACTGAAGCAGTAATCAAAAACTCCCAACACACAAAAAGCCTGGACCAGATGGTTTCACAGGAGAATTCTACAAAGCATTTATGGAAGAGCTAACCTGTACCCTTTATACACTATTCCAAAAATCCAAAATGATGGAAGACTCCCAAACTCTTTTTATGAAGCCAATATTATCCTAATCCCAAAATCAGATAAAGACACAACAAAGAAAGAAAAAAAACTTCAGGCCAGGATTACTAATGAACATAGACACTAAAATCCTCAACTAAATATTGGCAAACCACATCCAACAACACATTAAAAAGATCATAGACCATGAATTCCTAGTGGGATTCATCCCAGGGATGCAAGGATGGTTCGATATTCACAAATCAGTAAATGTAATAAATCATGTAAAAAAACCAAAGACAAAAATCACGTGATCATATCAATAGATGAAGAAAAAGCTTTTGATAAAGTTCAACACCCATTTATGATAAAAACACCCAGCAAAGTGGGAATAGAGCGAGCATTCCTCAACATAACAAAGGCCATATGCGAGAGACCCACAGCCAATATCATACTCAATGGGCAAAAACTAAAAGCTTTTTCACTAAGATCAGGAACAAGACAATCTTGTCCACTTTCACCACTTCTATTCAATATAGTATTGGAAGTTTTAGCCACAGTGATCAGACAAGAAAAGGAAATAAATGGCATCCAAATCAGAAAGAAGGAAACAAAACTGTCACTGTTCACAAATGACATGATAGTGTACATAGAAAATCCTACACACTCAGCCAAAAAACTGCTTGACCTAATTAATGAATTTGGCTAAACAATGGGATAAAAAGTCAACACCCAGAAATAAAAGGCCTTTTTGTATACCAACAATGAAATAGCAGAAGCAGAAATCAAGAAAAATATCCCATTCAATGTAGCAAAAAGAAATATAAAATACCTAGGAATAAACCTAACCAAGGAGGTAAAAGACCTGTATGCTGAAAACTACACAACACTGAAGAAAGAAATCAAGGGCTACACAAACAAATGGAAACAAATACCATGTTCATGGATTGGTAGAATTAACATCATCAAAATGTCCATACTACCCAAAGCAATTTACAGATTCAATGCAATACCTATTAAAGTACCAATGGCATATTTCACAGACATAGAACAAACACTTCAAAAATTTATATGGAACCATAAATAACCCCAAATAGTAGCTGCAATTTTAAGAAAGAAGCGCAAAGTAGGAGGGATCACAATACCTGACAGCAAACTGTATTACAAGGCCACTGTAATCAAAACAGCCTGGTACTGGCATTAAAACAGGCACATGGACCAATGAAACAACAGACAGCCCATAAATAAACACAAGTCTCTACAGTCAATTAATATTCAATAAAGGGGGCATCAACATAAAATGGAGTAAAGATAGCCTCTTCAACAAATGGTGTTGGGAGAACTGGACAGCTATATGCAAAAATATTAAACTCAAGCACCAACTTATGCCATACACCAAAATAAATTCAAGGCAGATAAAAGACTTAAATATAAGCCACATCATTAAAGTCCTAGAGGAGAACATTGGCAGGAAAATCTCAGATATTTCATGCAGCAACATTTTTACTGATATGTCCCCTTGAGAAAGGTACATAAAGGAAAGAATAAACAAATGGAATCTCATCAAAATAGACAGCTTCTGCATGGCTTAAAAAAATTTTTAGAATAAAAAGAGAACCAACCATGTGAGATTTGTCAATGATACCTCAGAAAAAGATTTAATCTCCAAAATATATAAAGAACTTATATGACTCCACTCTAAGAAGACAAACAACCCAATTAAAAAAGTGGGCAAAGGACTTGAACAGACATTTCTCCAAGGAAGACATACAGAGGATCCAGAGACACATGAAAAGATGCTCAATATCACTAGCTATCAGAGAGTTGCAAATTAAAACCACAATGAGATACCACTTTACACCAGTCAGAATGGCCATCATAAACAAAGCAGCAAACAAGTGTTGGAGAGGTTGTGCAGAAAAGGGTGGGATTGTAGACTGGTACAACCACTATGGAAAGCAGTATGGAATTTCCTCAGAAAACTAAAAATGGAAATGCCTTTTGACCCAGCAGTTCCGCTACTGGGATTATACCCTAAGAGCCCCGAAACACCAATCCAAAAGAACCTATGCACACCAGTGTTCATAACAGCACAATTTACAATAGCCAAGTGCTAGAAGCAACGTAGGTCCCTAGCAGCAAATGAATGGATCCAAAAACTATGGTACATTTACACAATGGAATTCTATGCAGCAGGAAGAAAGAAGGAGCTCCTACCCTTTGCAACAGCATGGATGGAACTGGAAAGCATTATGCTGAGTGAAATAAGCTAGGTGATGAAAGACAAATACCACATGATCTCACCTCTAACAGGAAGCTAAACAACAAAACAAAGAAGCAAGCAAAATAAAACCAAAAACACTGAAATAGAAAACAGACTGACAGTGACCAGAAGGGAGAGGGGAGGAAATTTCAGGGGAAAAGGTAAAGAAGGGTTTACAGGAACAAGTATAAAGGACACATGGACAAAAACTAAGGGGGGTGGAAATAGGAAGGAGGTGAGGTGCACTGGGAGGGTGAGCTGGGATGGGAGTAAAGACAGAAAACTGTACTTTTGTTCAGAAAACTGAACAACAATTTAAATCAATACATAAAATAAGAAATTTTTAAAAAGTATACAGATTATACAGCAAGACTGTGGGGGTGCTCTGTCCTGCAGAGCCCTTCTGGCCACCGCAAATGAGAATAAGTCTACCAAGACATGATCTGCTTAGGGAGGAATGGCTGACCAGTCTTTCAGAGGAGAAAGGTCTTCAGCCTCTCCCGCAATGGGCTTTTATTGAATGTAGCTTGCATAGGGATGCATACCAAAGAAAGGAGGTATGATTTCTGGCATTGCAGGGGTCCTTTTGAGTCAGGGTCTGGTGACATCAATCAGCTGTAAAATCTTGGGAAACAAACTCATTTTGTGCTTGGACCCTTAACATTTAAATTGAGGACATTCTTAGCAAAGCAGGTTTCATAGGACTTTATGCATTTTTTTCTTAGGCCTGATCACCCCCTGTCAGGAACTACCAGTTCCAGCACAGGGCTACATTCCTCTTTGGCATTATTTCAGGCTTGAATCAGATAGGGGAAGCAAGGCAGCCAAGAGATTAGGAGAATTTTTCAGACAGAATGAGGACTCGGGCTATGATAAAGCCAAGGGGTGAGGGTCTTTTGTCCTTCCTCCAACAATCCCCTAAATCCTTTCCTAATGGCCCCTTCATGACTATGCCTGTCTTAGGTTGTTCCTTCCTTGAGGAATCTTACCCATTATTGACTATTCAGCCATCCACCAGGGGCCAAGTAGGGTGAAGCAAAGAGGGCAGAGGCTGTGCCTCATCTGGGAGAATAAATTCTGTCTTCTTAGTGGCTTAGGGTCCCAAGGTCCCCTACCCCTGGGGCCTTTTTGCTGTTGGTGGGGTTATAGCTCCTGAAACCAGGCAAGACAGTTCATTAAGGCAGGGTAAGAGATCATTAAGAATACAGATTATAGAGCAGGACAGTCATTCATTCATTCCACAAATACTGATTACTCCAACCACATGCCATGAACTACTCTGGGTTCTGAGTATACAGACAAGACACCATGGTCCTCAAAGCCCTCACCAGGTGGTGGTAAGAGCTAAGGAATTCTGTGATAAGAGTGGGAAAGGAAGGACAGTTTTTAAGTAGGGTAATCAGGGAAAGATTTCCTGAGAAGGTGATAATATAGGTTGTCTATTACTCCATAGAAAATTACCTCTAAAACTTTGCATCTTAAAACAACAAACACTTATTATTTCACCATTTTTGTAGATTAAGAATTCAAGAGCAGCTTAGCTGATTCTGACTCAGGGTCTCTCATGAAGTTGCTGGTGGCCAGGACTGCAGGCATCTGAGGCCTGCCTGGAGCTGGAAAAGCTGCTTTCCAGGTGCAGGCGGTCACAGCTGTTGGCAGACCTTGGTGCCTCCATGGACTTGCTCTATACACCTCTATGATTGCACACAACATGGCAGTTGGCCTCTCCTGCCACTGTGGCCCCAGCAAATGATGGCAGGGAGAGAAAGCCCAAAATCAAAGACACCGTTTTTATAACTTGATCATAGAATTGACAACAGCCCTTCTGTGGTGGGGTCTTGGTCAGGGACTAAAGCTGGAATGTTGTGGGAGGTCATTCACAAGGGTGTCCAGAGGCCAGGAGCAGCAGGGCCCCTTTTGGAGGCTGGCTAACTCCGACATTGAGGAAATAATGTAAAAAAGGTAAGCTCGAGGTCACATAATCTTTGGCAAGTCACTTAAATTTTACAAATTTTAGTTTTCTCATCTACATACTAGAAATTTTTTAACTATTTATATTGTAGTTATATTGAGAAGACTTAAATAATACAAATAAATTTCTTTAGCTCAGCGCCTGGAATTCCACAAATGAGCACAGCAAGTAGCTATAATTACTATTATCATTATTGTTGATGTGGTTATCACTATCATCCTCACTTTATAGATGAGAAAACTGAGACTTCAAAAGTCTCAGTGATAGTCACACCTCTGAAACAGATGATAATTACATTCAAGCTTTCTGAATTCAATAACTTCTTTATTTAATTGTGCGGCCACATATATACCATGGGAAGGATGAATCAAAGTTTTAAAAATTAATCCAAAGCAGGAATTAGAAAATTAGCATGATATAAAGGGGTAAAGTCAAAAAAAGATGTAAAAACTACCCCACTGGTAATAACCAAACAAGGCTGTTAAGAGTGCTTTGGGCTTAAAGTAATAGAAATCCCAACTTCTCCCTGGCTCAAACAACAAGCATAAAAGTAGATAATTGCTCACTTTGATCCCTATGGTAACCATTTTTTTTTGTCATCATGCTTGTTTGCTAATGGTTACAAGTTCGCTGCTATAGTTTCTGACACCACAACCACTCTGCAGAAAGAGTGAAGGGTGGTGTCCATGAGCTCTGCTTTCTAAGAGGCCTCAGCAGGCTTTCATTTATGCTTAATGGGCTAGAACTGTGTCAAAGGTTATCTTAGTACAAGGGTAAGTGGTAAATGTATAACTTAAACCAATCATAATGCACCCCCTGCCCCCAGGCCCAGACACATTACTGCCCAAATAAAATCTGGGTTCTGGTTTGGCAAAAAAGAAATGCCCAGGTCTTTCTTAGGCAATTGATCAGTTCTGCCACAGTCAGTGAATTCCCCAACAGAAAATTGCCCATAAAACATGGTTATTTGTTCCACACTTACCAGGCTAAATCCATTTAAAGTGACATACTTTCATAATAACTGAGAAGAGTTACTAGAGGTCAGGGATAAAAACTACAGACAAGCCCCTGGGCAAATGCACACCTGCCCACTGGAAGCACTTAACCTTGTTTATGTGAGGTCTCAAAGCAGCAGATAAGAGAAACCTGGTTTCATCTTGACGGACACTCTTAAAGGGCACCAAAAAAATAAAATAAAGTAAAGTAAAATAAACTTCAAGAAACCCACTTGGCAACTCAACGGGAGTGTACTATGACTGCCTCCACATCTAACTCCACTTCCCTCCCCACATGACTGGACTGCAAAGTATTTCCTGTCCTGGTAATTCAGGATAACAGTTCTCACTCTCAGTAGGCAGTAACAAATGTTCTCATTATTCCAAAACACAGATACACTCATCAACATGTAGCATAATGAATCATTTTCCATCATTTTTCAAATGTGATGTTTTCTGACCATTTTGCACTCTTTGTGGGCCCAGAGAGAGTCCAGAGATACATTTTACAAAGGAAAAGTTTTCAAAAGCTAACAGAAGTATAAGAGAGACTTTAAAAAAATGACCATTAGTCTCAGACAATCAAAGGAAAGCACAATTCAGAGGATTTTTAAAAAGTAATTCAAAGAAAGCAGATGATTTTTTAAAAAAAAAACCTCCTTAGCATTGTAGTTATGAGGTGGAGTGGTATATTAGAAAGAGCATCCAAATCCCCCAATTCTAAGCCCTATTTGTCCAACTATAAGCCCTGAGGCACAAAGTAATTCAGCTATGCTAAGGTGGAGCTATTTTCTGCCAATTTCATAAGGTTGAGAGGTGGGCATGGTACTAACCAAAAACATATTGTTGTGTGAGAGTGCTTTCTAAGTAGCCACATTTTATAATGTAATAAGTTTGTGGAAAATGCTACAACGAACAGCTGATGCTCATCTCACTTGCACCTAATCTACAGAATAGATACTGTTGTCACTGTTGTAAAGCTGTAGAAATTGTGGATCAGGAGAGCTAAAGTGACTTAGTCCTGATTACATAGAGAGAAGATCATCAAGCTAGAATTGGACCTTTATGGCTCTTTCCACCACAAAATTATTTTCAGTTCAGAATTACATACACAAACACACACACACGAATGCAGTACCTGTATTTATATTCTCTAATCTTGTCTACTTTCCAAAACATCTCCTTGTTTTTCAGATCTGCCCATACAATCTTTAAACAAAATCCAGCCACTTACTTCAGTATCTCTGTCCTCCACCAAGAAATCTATTATTTTAGAAACATATGCACATATATACAAACAAACTTTTGTATTTTTTAGTTTTGAGGTGAATAATCAGAAAATGAATAAAGTGAAACACACTAAATTGAAAAATGAAAGGAATAATATTGCTGAAGATACAAAACATTTAGAAGTTGATAATCTTGGGACAGAGAAGCTTACTGACATTTCAAACAGATATGAGAAATCAAAGAGATGAAATTAGGAGGAGAAATGATTCTGCCTTTTAAAAATGAAAGGAAGGAGGGAAAAAAAACAGCATAAGCTAGGGAAGTAATATGCTAGAATACATTTAGTCTCAGAAAACAGTTCTTTGATAACCAAAAAACACCACTTTATAAACTTAGAGATTTAATACTCATAAGTCCATTACAGATATAATCTTTACCATGCTGGAAATAATTGAAAAACATAGTCACACAATTGACCACTTTACAGCTTCTTTGATTTCTCCAGGCTGTTTGAAGTGTTGAATTCTGGAAAAAATTTGAAAACTGGGCATACCAATCCTGACCAGCTAATTGTCAATGAAGAGAATGAATTACTCAGCAATTATATTAAAGGTGAAAGAGGTCCCAGGGAACAACTCTAACAAAAAAATGGGCTGACATGGGATAAAAGCTTCACTAGTGACAGCCATGACTATTAAGATGTTGAGCCTGAGTTCAAAGGGAGGACAAGATCAACTTCATATCTGACAATTTTGAGACAGGGTCACCACCCTGTACCATGTGCCAACTTATTCAGATGTGATATTTAATTTCATATATCCTTTATTCATCCACCAAAGTTTTAAAATACTATCAGATTTATTTACCATGACTTGTACCTGAATTTGTTCAAAAAGTTTCCCATCCAAGTCATTAGTTGGCCATTATCAACCTACAGATAAATGTAAGACAAAGCAGCATAGATAGACATTCTTCTAGAGCTGTAGATGGTTAATCACCTTATGGGACTCATTAATCCTAAAAGCTGATAGAGCTTTAAAATAGAGATGGATTGCCAGCAGGTTTTGATAATTCTTGGATGACATCTCATAATGGATTTTTTTAAGGGGTGTAACAATCATCTATTGAACCTCTGCTAGGGTTGCCACATAAAACACAGGACACTCTATTAAATTTGAGTTTCATATTAAAAAATGAACAATATTTTAGTATAAGCATATTTAATGCAGTATTTGAAACTTACTAATACTAAAAAAAGTATTGTTTATCTGAAATTGAAATGTAACTGGTCATCCTGATTTGTTTGTTTTTTTTTTGTTTTTCTGGGTATTTTGTTTTGGGTTTTTTTTTTTCTTGATGGTTTCCTCACCTTCTTGCTTGCTTGTTGTTGCTAAATCTGGCAACTACAGTCTCCTTTGTTGCAGAGTACTATCTCCATGGGTTAGTTTCTTAGTTGGTAAGGAAAAAATTTTCTGTACTACAAATTATCATGAAAAATCTCCTAAATCACTCGAAGTCAAGTCTACTTGATTTAATATCATTGTACTATCTATCAGTCATTCCAGAACACACCATTTTCCCTGTGTTAAAAAGTTCTCTAAGGACAAATTGTTAATATTTCCCAAATGCTGCAACATCTCTGCCACACACCTATGAATAATATTTCCATTTCTTTAAACACAGCAGTTCCATATTTTTCTTCCCCAAACACCTTCCTCCCAGACCTTTCCACCCTTTTCTCCATTCTGCACTTTCCTATCCAGGCCTGCTGATCAACTGAAACTCTGGGTCTTTTCCTTTGTAGTCCTCCTGTGTGGGAGTACCTATTCTTGATACCATGTTTGCTTTTGTTGTTGTTTACCAAGTGTTGATAAGTGCATACGCTCTAGAATCTTCCTAGGGAAGGCTACCCTGGAAGTAAATATTTTGAGTCCTTGTAAGTGTGACAGTGTCATTTGTCTATTCTTATTCGAGAGACTGAGTACAATTTTAGCTTGAGAATTAGTTTCATTCATGAATTAATTTTGTTGGTCCATTGCTTTGAGTTTCCAGTGTTGCTGATGATGAGAAATCTGAAGCCATCCTGACACCTGATTCTCTATATGTAACTTATTTTTCCCCTTTTGAAGCTTTTAGAACTCATTCTTTAATTTGGGGTTTTAAAACATTCTGATTTTTAATTTTAAGTGTGGGTCTAATTTCATACATAGGGCTGGGGACTTGTATTAGTTTCCTAGGATTGTAGTAACAAAATACCACAGTTGGGTGGCTTAAAGCAACAGATATTTAGTGTCTCGCTTTCAGGAGGCTGGAAGTCTGAAATCAAGATGTCGAAAACTTGGTTCCTTCTGGAAACTCTGAGGGAAAAATCTGTTCCATGCCCCTCTTCCAGCATCTGGTGGTTGCTAGAAATCCTTGCTAATCCTTGGCTTATAGCTCTATCACTGACATTTCTGTCTGTTGTTACATGGCCTTTTTCTGTATGTCTTTTCTGTGTGTTGCTGCATGGCCTTCTTATAAAAACACCAGCCATTGGATTTAGGACCCACTCTAACTCAGCACAACTTCATGTTAGTTTAACCAATTATATCTTCAATGACTGTATTTCCAAATAAGATCACTTTCTTATCTTCTTTGTGAACACAAATTTGGGTGGTCATTATTTAAACTACAACACTGCTGAGGGCAGCCTAGCTGGTGTTTCTCAGTGGATTGAATGCCGGGCTGCAGATCAGTTTAATTCCCAGTCAGGGCACATGCCTGGATTGTAGGCCAGGTCCCTGGTTGGGAGCATGCAAGAGACAACTGATCTGTTTCTCTCCCTCTCTCTCCCCTTCCTTTTTCCTCTCTCTAAAACTAAATTAATAAAATGTATATTTTTTTAAAAAACCACTTCTTAGGGGTCCCTTACATTCTGGAGCTCACTGCCTCCACTTCCAGATGTTTTTCTTAATTAATTCATGTTTTCCTTCCTCCTCTTTTTTCTAGTTTTGTTCTCTGAAATTCTTATTATTTGTATCTTTGGCTTCCTGGAATCATTCTCTCATTTTCTTATCTTTTCTCTGTTGTCCATTTTTTTCTTTTATTTTAATGCTCTTCTAGAAAACTTTTTTTATTTTTAAAGATTTTGTTTATTTATTTTTACAGAGAAGGGAAGGGAGGGAAAAAAAGAGGGAGAGAAATATCAATGTGTGGTTGCCTCTTGCACACCCTCTACCAGTGACTTGGCCCTCAACCCAGCATGTGCCTGGACCAGGAATTGAACCGGCAACCCTTTGGTTCACAGGCCAGCTCTCAATCCACTGAGCCACACCAGCCAGAGCCAGGGCTAAAACTTTTCATTTCAACTTTCATTTTCATTTCAGTTCAGCATTTAACTTCTAAAAGTCTTTTCTCTTTCTTAGATTTTTCCTTTTTACATCATCTTATTCTCACATCATATATGCCATATCTTGTAATATCTCTGAGGATATTGATTACTCTCTGATGTTGTCACTGCTACTGTTGAAAATGTCTCTCTCTACCAAGGTGAAGGCTTTTCTCAAAAGTGTGGTGATCCTTTGCTCTTCTCAACTAAAACATGAGATAGTAAAAAGGCAAATTGAAGTCTCTTTATACAAGAATGGGGCTAGTTGAAGGATGATGACAAAATAAGGTACTTCTCAATTCAATTTGTCCAGAAGAAAAAATATCCAGTCCCTTGTCAGGGATAGATGGGAAGGGTAGTCTTCTGACTGAGAGAGTAGAACAGAAAATCTAAGCCCTAATAGCACCACACAGATTTTTTCTACCAATCTCTGTTTCTTCAACCCCATTCATCACCCTTGCCCCTTGTAATAGCTTCTTGGATCAATACAAAGTAAAAAAAAAATAACCTGTTTTTCAGGGCTTAGTGTATACCAGGCACTTTAAGAAAGTCCCATTTCTAACATTTGAAGCTGCCATCACCCAAATCTTCTCAAACATTACTTTTTGAATAATTATAAGAATGACTCAAAATGCCCTACCTTATATGAGGTGAAAAGAAAGAGGTGACATTTGCTAATAGCCCATCAAAGCTGCTTTGGGGAGTTCCAGAACAGGTATGGTATGAGGATGCAGTAGGGAGTTGAAAAATCCCTAAATGACCATGGATGCAATACTCATTGGGAAATAACATTGCTGCTGGACTATATACATAGATAAGGTAAGTGGGGCTGTTGTGTGGGAAGGATGAGGCTTCCATGCTCAGGACACTTGGGACCAAGAACTGGTGTTTGAGTTTGAGTCCCAGCTTACATGTCTTCTTACCAGCTTTGGCTCCAATTTTTAACTCATGCTGACTTCTCCTGCTTTGCTTAGAATCCCTTCCTTGCTTGCACTTTTTTTGAAGGGTGTCAGGCCACATTGGATACATTCTATTGCCGTCACACCACAGAGTATGAAGACAAAAGATAATGTATAAGCTCCTCTGTAGATGTTTTAGGGAAGAGTGATTGAGCAGTGGTAAAAGAATGGGTTATTGCTCATTACAGAGACCGACTAAAGTCTGGATTTGATCCACCATGTTTTCTTTTTTTTTTTTTTTAAACCCTCTGCAACTGCCATTGGCTTTCAGTTTGTCTCTAGCCAACTTGCTGGCTAGCTCGCCTTCCTCCAAGCCCCATTTGCCTCTTTTCACAGTGGCTCCTGAGAGCTCTCAGATTCATATTTCATTATGAGAAGAATTTAGCTCTCATTATTTCATTTTTCTACTTTGAGGACCTGTACAGAGCCCATCATTTTGTTGATAAATGGCCTATTTAATGTCTTTTGCTAAGCAAAGGTTATCTAATCTAGAAAGGAATGTTGCCAACCCTTAGAGACAGATGTGGCTACACATGTTTTATTGGAAAAGAACAGTCTGTTTTTTCATATTCATAGAATCAAATAAGTGTGGTCACATTTTTATGACTATATATGTGTGTATCCACATACACATATACACACTTCATAAAAGTGTGTATATATGTTATAAATAAATATAAATACATATATTATACAAACATATAGTTGTATAGAGAAAATATACAGAACTTTAGAGTAGTATTTACTAAAATTATAAATAGAGCAATAGAAATTATCTCTGGAAAATGCTGCAAAGAAGAACTTTGGTTTGCTGCATTTTCACAGGAATGAATTACCCAAATAATGAGAAAATAAAAACAAAACTATCTCCATTTAGGAAAAAAGGTACATTGAGTATTTGTCAGGTGAGTAATAAATGTAAAGTGTCTAAAGAGGACCACAGAGAATTTAAAAAGAAAGAAAAAAACATTTATAATAGAAAGAGAGGAAGTCATAATCTTACAAAATTTATTAAACAGAGGATAACACATCTTATGTAACTTTCCCATAATAACCAAACAGAGGGCCTAAGTGCATTTCACAAAGCATGAAAATAATACAACTAAAGGTTAATGAAGGCTAAAATTACAGAATTTCATTTTAAGACTTGCAAAATCTATGCAGTCTGGAATTACATTCATATTAAGGAAGTGGGTGGCTCATACTTCCCTTCCAAACTTACCTCTTTATAGATATCTTTGGTTTTTGTGCCAGATTAATACAGCTTAGATCACTTTCTTTATGGAAAAATGTTAAATAAGCTAAGTAAGTTAGCCAATTTGGTTGATTTTATAGAAAAATGGTAGTTATGTATAGAATCCCACATCCCATAAAGACAAGGGTTAAGGCCCAACTTTCATTGCAGTGGTTACCATCTGCTCACTTCATCTCCCCTTCGCACTCCGAAGATGATGGTTACCTTGGGAAAAGATATGGATTCCAAGAAACTAGAAATGATTTCAGTTAAGGAAAGAAAGGAAGAAAGGAAGAGAGAGAGAATAGGATATAAGTTACATAAAGTTTTAAAGTTCCTGAACTTCTTATTTTTCTGATTATAAAAAGGAAAACGTTATTGAAGATGATTCTTTAAAAATTGATGAGATGTAATAACAGATCAGGTTATAATGAAAAAAACTAAAACCACTGCATTAAACATTTGTAATCCTCTTAACAGCCTCGAAGAGCTGACAAAATAAAAAGGAAATACTAAATAACTTCTAAAATAAAAGAGGTAAATGGAAAACTTCATAGTTGCTTTTAGCACTGGAGCCATTTGCAAATAGGGAAGAAACTGAGCTGTGTTTCCCTAGACTACTGTGTGGTCTAGGGAACAAAATTTAAAGCAGGGGGCCCACTCAGTCTTGTGTGTCTGTAAACCACCTGCCAGATGCATTAACTTGAGGTCTCAGAAGGCTACCGCATCAGGGAAAAGATAAATCAGGAGTATATTCATCCCCTCTTCTCCACCCTAGTAGTTTTTGAGATATGTACCTTGGCAATGAGCAGAGCAAGAGAAAAGAAAAGAAGGAGGAAAGAGAGAACTGTCCCTAAGAAAATGTAAACCATGGATAGGCTTTTTAAAGGATGTACAGCCCCAATTTTGTAATACCTAAATGGTCAAAACATATAAACTTATTTCAAATTAAAGTAGTTCTTCAATCATAAGGAACTACACTCCCACCACCCCTTCCATCCCACCCCACCCCACACACAAATAGTTGTTTATGGGCAATGAGCAGCACACAGACAGCAAGTACATAAGGAAATAATGTACTACAGACATGGATTATAAAAAGTTATGTTTCTATATTTAATTAAATAAAAGATAAATTTGAAAATAAATGAACAGTACAGGGAATTATAAAAAGTGTGTCGTAGATTTAAAAAGAACCAAATTGAACTTGCATGAACAAAGAAAATACAATAACCAAAACTTAAAATTTTTTCAATGTCTGCAACTAGAAAAACTGATATGATCAACTGATATTTACAATAGCTTATCAATTACAAAATACCATGTTAAGTAAGCATTCAAGTTTAAATTACATATGTTATCACATATGAAATATACATTCTTTCTTGAAGAACAAGAGCTTCATAAAGATTTTGTAAGGGCAAGATGGACTTGAATTCTAACCTGATTTTTCTACTTGCTTGCTGTGCAGTTTAAATGGCTTATATGAACTCCATCTGAGGTTCATTTTCTGTCTGTAAAATGGAGACAATAGAATCAAAAGAAATAGCACACAGAAAGCAGTGACAGTATGCATGGCATTTTGTAGATGAACAGTAATATAAGTGTGATTGCATTATTAAGTGAAATTATTTTTTGAGGCACTTGTCTTGGAGAAACTTGCATATAACATTTAATTTCAAATTAATTGTGAATCTACATAATCTTCAAAGGCAGTGAAGTGCTGAAATCTTTTGATTTCAATATACTTACCTAACAATTTGTGGAGAATATTACTAGTGCCCTACCCAATATGTGCCCCCCTTCTTCCTAACAGAACCTAAAAGGTATCGGTGGCAGTCATACACTGAGCTTATAGTCTGTCTCCCAGACCCTCAGAAGCCAGAGTGTCCATGTGGCATACATCTGGCCAATAAGGTATTAGCCATGCTGCTGTATGAGACTCCCCACAAGCCCATTTGGCCTTTTACCCCTCCATCACCTTCCTGCCTGGAATGCAGATGCAGCTCCTAGATGTGCAGCAGGCATAAGCATACTTATGAGCATGAGAGCAAGCCACGTGGATAGGCAAAGAAGGAACACAGATGGAGCCTGGGTCTCCGTCACTGGGTTGCCATGTCAAGCCAGTATTGCCTACTCCCAGACTACTTCTCATATGAGAGACGTAGATTCTTTTTTTTAATATATATATTTTATTGATTATACCATTACAGTTGTTCTATTCCCCCCATCATTCTCCCCCCCTTAGTTTATAACCACATGTCTCAAGTTCTTTAGATTCTATATTTCCCCTACTATTCTTGCCCTCCCCCTATTTTCTACCTACTGTCTATGCTATTTTCTGTACCTTCTCCCCTCTTCTCCTCCTCCCACTCCCCTGTTGCTAACCCTCCATGTGTTCTTCATTTCTAAGGTTCCACTCCTGATCTAGCTGTCTTCTTGGTTTGCTTTTGTTTTAGGTGTGGTTGTTAATAACTGTGAATTTGCTGTCCTTTCACTGTTCATATTTCTTTTTTTTAAGATCTTATTTATTTATCTTTAGAGAGGAAAGAAAGGAGAGAAACATCAATGTATGGTTGCCTCTCGTGAGTTCCCTGCTGGGAACTGGCCTGCAACCCAGGCACGTGCCCTAACTGGAAATCGAACCTCGATCATGTGGTTCGCAAGCCCGTGCTCAATCCACTGAGCTACACCAGCCAGGGCTCACTGTTCATATTTCTTATCTTCTTTTTCTTAGATAAGTCCCTTTAACATTTCCTATAATAAGGGCTTGGTGATGATGAATTCCTTGAACTTGACCTTATCTGAGAAGCACTTTATCTCTCCTTCCATTCTAAATGAAAGCTTTGCTGAATAGAGCAATCTTGGATGTAGGTCTTTGGATTTCATGACTTGGAATACTTCTTTCCAGCCCCTTCTTTCCTGTAAGGTCTCTTTTGGGAAATCTGCTGACAGTCTGATAGGTACTCCTTTGTAGGTGACTGTCCCCTTATCTCTTGCTGCTTCTAGGATTCTCTCCTTCATTTTAGTCTTGGCTAATGTAATGATGATGTGCCTTGGTGTGCTCCTTCTTGGGTCCAACTTCTTTGGGACTCTCTGAGCTTCCTGGATTTCCTGGAAGTCTATTTCCTTTGCCAGACTGGGAAAGTTCTCCTTTATTATTTGTTCAAATAAGTTTTCCACTCGTGGCTGTTTCTTTCCCCCTTCTGGTACCCCTATAATTCGGATGTTGGAATGTTTAAAGATGTCTTGGAGGTTCCTAAGCCTCTCCTCGTTTTTTTAATTCTCATTTCTTCATTCTTTTCTGGTTGGATGTTTCGTTCTTCCTTCTGGTCCATTCCATTGATTTGATTCCCAGTTTCCTTTCCATCGCAATTGGTTTCCTGTGCATTTCCCTTCATTTCAATTAGTTTAGCCTTCATATGTTCCTCTAATTTGTGACTATAATCCACCAGTTCTGTGAGCATCCTGATGACCAGTATTTTGAACTGTGCATCTGAGAGGCTGGCTATTTCTTGGTCACTTAGAGTTATCGGCTCTGGGACTTTGAGTTCTTCTTGCGCCATCTTTTGGGCTGTGCCTGTTACATAGCAGGATCGGAGCCCTAGGTGTTCACCAGAGCAGGGCAACTAAGTCCCTGGGTTGTGACACTGTACGTGGGGGCGGGGTCAAAGAGGAGCAATGGAGATCCCGTCTGCCGCCTCCCACCGCTGCTGCCGCATCTGCCACCATCACCTGAGCCCACGCGTTTCGTCCCATTGCACACAAGTGTGCCACCGCCGTCAGCCCTCCACCACTAGGTTCGCCCACTGGGGCCTGCATGGTCCGTCTCACTGTGCATGAATGTGCAACTGAGGTCAGTCTGCCCCGCACCCCAACTGGGTCCAGGCTGCCTGTGTGCCTGGGTCAGGGGATCTTTCCTACCCGACCCTGCTCCGCTGCTGGCTCCACCCCTCTTACCGTCCCAGTTGAATGGTTTGTTGTTGTCAGACTTCCGTATAATTCAATTTTCTGTTCTTTGGCTGTGTCTTTGTTCTTCAAACCTTTGTTGTATTCAAACTTGATTGTGGGAGAAGGCACAGTGTTTCCACCTATGCCTCCATCTTGGCAGAAGTCAGATTTCTTATTTATTTAAGTTTTATAGGCTTTTTTTTATTACAAGCTGTATTAGCAGTGTTCTCCAGAGAAACAGAACCAACAAGATGTAGACAATGATAGATGATAGATAGCTAGGTAGATACATAGATAGATAGAGATAGGTAGATTTATTATAAGAATTGGCTTACATGATTATAGAAGCTGAGGCATCACAAGATCTGCAGTCAGCAAGCTGAAGGAATAAGGTGTAAGCCTTAGTCCAAAAACTGGCAGCCTTGACCTCTAAGAAAAGCCAATATTTCCATTTACATCCAAAGGCAGGAAAAGATAGAAATTCTGGCTCAAATATTCAGGCAGGAGGAGTTGCCCCTTACTGGCAGGAAGGTCAGCCTTTTTGTTCTTCTCAGGCCTTTGGTAAATGGGCTCAAGGCCACCCACACTAGGTAGGGCAATCCGCTTACTCATCTACAAACTCAAATATTAATCTCACCCCAAAACACAGATGCACTCAGAATAATGTTTAACCCTGTGGCTTAGTCAAGTTGACACACCAAAAAAATTAAGCATCACACAAGCAGTCAGATACAATCCTGATACACCAATCCAGACCTCCTCCTGGGCACCTATAAAAGAAAATCCAAGATCTCATTTAAGAATAAGCTTCTTGCCCTGACTGGTGTAGCTCAGTGGATTGAGCATGGGCCTGTGAAACAAAGACTTGCTGGTTCAATTCCCAGTTAGGGCACATGCCTGGGTTGTAGGCCAGGTCCCCAGTAGGGGACACATGAGAGGCAACCACACGCTGATGTTTCTCTCCCACTCTTTCTCCTTCCCTTCCCCTCTCTCTAAAAATAAATAAATATAATATTTTAAAAAGAATAAGCTTCTTATTCATTCTTCTTATTCTTAATATATAAGAAGTTTGGAGATGAATTGTCCCCACCATCTACAGTTTTACATTTAGAAAGTCTAGAGGGGATGGGTAATGGAACACGGACACAGATATTAAAGGAGTTAAGAATAGTAAAGGAAATGGGCTACTGTAGTATGAAATGTTAACTAGCCCTCAAGGAATAGCTGTAGTAAAAGTCTGGGGAATAGTGAGAGAAAAATTATGAAGGATACCCTCCCCCAAGATGTCCTTTATAATTACTCTGAAAGGAGTTTGGAAATCTCAGTGTTCAATTGGAAATGAGATACAAGCTGCAGGTCCCACCACTGGCCCCAAGAGAGAGAACAGAACCATGCATCTCATCACTACTACAAAAGCTTTTGTGATGTTCTTGTTAATCATTTTTCCTGTTATTTTTGAATTTGTGTATAATGAGCATGTAAGGCACAAATTTGTTTACACAATAAAAGTGATTTGATGAGCCCAAAGAAAGATCCTAATTTACATGTGACATTTGCTCATTCATGTATTTACCTGTTGGATAAGTTATGGAGAGCATTCTACATGTCAGGCTCTGGGGACACAAAGCCAGACACTCCATAAAGAGGTTCAGGGAGCCAGTTTTTCCCATAAGAGTTAATAATCTAATATTAACACTGACACACATGCAAATATTTCATGGCACAGAATAAAAGAATTCATTTAGGACATTCTCAGACAGTGAAGTATTTATGTCACAGACAAATTAGCTTAGCATTGAAGTTAACATTTGCAAATAAAAGTAATTGGGAATGTAATGAAATGTGTTTCTGCATAAACTTCCATTCCCAATCTAGCTGAATGACCTTGGGCAAGTAGCAGAGCCTCCGTGAACCTCATGCTCATAAAGAAAATAAAGATGATATCTAGCAAAGCAGATTCTTTGGTGATTAAATAACAGCTTAAAGTCGTGTAACACATGTAGCACAGTGTGCAGCACAGAGTAAGTGGAAAATGCTATCAATAGCTGCTCCTACAATCATCACAATTGTTGGAATAGTATTAATCTCACTAGAAAACTAAAGGGCTTTATATATCACATGTATGTTTGAATTTCACAGACTTACCGTTCTGCTACCAAAGAGTCAAGGTCCTTAAACTGAGTTCTCATCAAGGCAAAGAGTTTTATTTGAGCAAATAATATAGAGGGCTCAAAGTATAGAAAAAAAACAAGTGATACTTTTAAATGCTTTTCCAGTCATGGAATTAACTATATCTATTTCATGTTATGAACTACTGATTTTCTGAAATCTCTCAGTCAATTAACCTTCTCCTTAAAATGAATACTTTTTGTATGGTGAAACATTTTCTAGGTCCTTCTTTTAAGGCATTCATATTTCATTTTAACAAAACACTACTTTTATTCATTTGTTTACTCTTTTATCAAAAATATGTTTTTAGTATATACTAACAGCCAGTTACTGTTTTGAATTTAACATGTTCAATAATATCCTCAAGATAGACACAGTTCTTATTCCCAGGTACCTCAGTCAAGGCTGTTGTTGCATCTGAATTGTCTTTCGGATCCTTTCATGTCAGGCACTTTCCTGGATGATCATTGTGAACTTTCATCCCTTCAAGATGGTTCATAACATAAGTATCTACTAAACTTTCATCTTTATTTAAAGACTATATTTCATCAAGCTTATTTTGGTTTCTCCTTCTGTTCACTAATCCTGAGTTTCTCGAATTAGTGGGTCCCAGCATAGACAGAAGCATAGATGCTTAATTTTGGTGCTTGGAAAACTGTTTGCATTAAGGTTTGATTGAACAGTAACTCATTCCTCTGACACAAATGAGATCCTAATGCCATGTGATGATGACACATGAAAAGGAGGCTTTCCAATAAATTTCTTATAGTTTTCATCAGCTCAGCAGGTAGAAGAGACTGAATATCTGCTCAAAGCATATGTTTATCAGGGACACATGTACTAAGACGTGAGCTATCACTTTTCTGAGCAAGATCTGAAACTCCAGGTACTTTCATGTTACAAGACATGAAAAAGCGCTACATTCAGTTCATGAATTATAGTCCTTTACTGTGTGGGAACCAGTGGGTAATTCTGTGCACATCACATTTTCCATTTCTCTCTTGATGTTAATGCTGGCCTTGGCTGATCCCCCCCCAAAGAGTAGTATACACAGACCAGGTATCCAGAAAAACCTCAGCAAATTTCTGGGAAGAGTTGAAAGCATGTTTTTGTTTTAAATGTTTATCTTCCCGTTCATGGTGAGATGAGATAAACACATTTCCAAAAGTTCAGCAAAACATTTCAGAAGTTAAACAGAAACTCCTAGAAAGCTGAGAGGTATTGATTCCTTCTAGCCCATCAGTGTTGTCCTAGACAAGTATTTAACAAATGGTGGCACACAGCCTAGATTGATGTCTTTTCTGAACCGCCTAATTTGTACCCAGGAAGTAACTCACACAGCAGATCTTGCCTCTTTGTTTAATCATCCACCAACCCCGTCAGAGCCCAGTCAGGATGATAAAGCACATAACTGGTCCTACCGCTGGTCGTCAGGCAGAAGCACCCCTGAGTGCTCAGGGGCATGCAAGTTCTCTGCCTCTCAAGTAGCCTCTCTCATGCTTGCCTATCAGTGTCCACAGCAATCTGACCAACTGACTCTCTGCCTCTATCACTGTTCCCAATTCTCCTTCTCTCCCTGTTTCTCTGTCACTGTGTGAATCTCTCTCTGATTCCCTCTGTTTGCATCCTTTTCTTTCTGCTGCTCTCTATATCTATCTCACTGTCTCTCTATTTCTGTTTTCCTCTGTCTCTCTCTCTTTCTCTGTGTGTCTGCATGTGTGAGCTTTTCTCCAACTCTTTCTCTTTGTCTCTGTATGTCTCCCTCACTCATCAGTTATTTTTCAATCCAATAGGTACACCCACCATCATATATATTTTTTGCAAATATATGTATGTATGTATATATATATATATATATATATATATATATATATATATATATATATATAATGCAAGGTTTCTTAATGTAGAATCCACAGATGTCCCCAGGGGCTCATGAACCCCTGAAGCTGAATGTAATTTTTTGCCTATAAACATTTTTCAGGAGAAAACTTCAGAGCTTTCAATAAAACTCCCAAAGGAGTTCTTACCACACAGACAAAAAAAAAAGTTTAATCATCAATGTGGTTTTGATTTTTAGTAAATTATAAATTTATTGTAAAGGTTTAATTTGGGCCAATATATACCTTATCAACCAAGTATACTCACAGGAACACACCACTGTTACATGAAAGTTCACAAAACATTTCACAATTAAAATGGTACAAATAACTGTTTTAGAGGCTTAGAAATTCTGCCTACACAGAACTTTCTCATTTGGCACTGCTGTTATTTTTCTATCTTTTCTTTAATATTTGAGGCCTACTTATGACATAGTCTGATGAGCTACATCTCCATAAATTTTTATCTTTCTGAATATTTCCACAAGAATCTTGTCTTTTCTAACATAGCTCCTTAAACAGACACCCATAGGTGAGGATAGAGACATGAAGCTTTTAGCAAATTCCACATTCTGTTCTCTACAGGTAGTCCTGCACAAGTTGTTCTAGAGAAAATTGTGAAGAAGTTATATACTGTCTGGCTTCTCAGTACAGAATGAGTTTGTGTGTTTGGCTTCAACAACTCCCCAAATGACAAAACCATAGAAAATGGTCAAGGTTAATTCAACATAGATACTTCACTTTACAATGCAATTGTGATTTTATTTTTAAGTATATGTTATTGATTATGCTATTATAGTTGTCCCACATTTTCCCCCTTTGACCCCTCCCTCCAGTACTCCTCTTCCCTCCAGCAGCCCCCCTCTTAGTTCATTTCCATGAATCATCATATAAGTTCTTTGGCCTCTCCATTTCCTATACTATGCTTAGCAACCCCCTATTTTGTACCTACCAATTATGTTTCTTAAGCCCTGCACCTTTTCTCCCATTCTTTCCCTTCCCCCTTCCAGATGATAGCCCTTCAAATGATCTCCATAACTATGAATCTGTCCCTTTTCTGGTTGTTTGCATAGTTTGTTTTTGTTTTTGTGTTTTATGTTCATTTGTTGACAGTTGTGAGTTTGTTGTCATTTCAGTGTTCATGGTTTTGATCTTCTTTTTCTTAAATAAGTTCCTTTAACTTTTCATACAGTAATGGCTTGATGATGATTTCCCTTAGCTTCACCTTGTCTGGAAAGCACTTTATCTGCCCTTCCATTCTAAATGACAGCTTTGCTGGACAGAGTACTCTTGGTTGTAGATCCTTGCTTTTCATCACTCTGAATACTTCTTGCCTTCAAGGTTTCTTTTGAGAAATCAGCTGATAGTCTTATGGGAACTCCTTTGTAAGTAATTCTCTGCTTTTCTATTGCTGTTTTTAAGATTCTTTCTTATCTTTAACCCTTGGCATTGTAATTATGATGAGTCTTGGTGTGGTACTCTTTGGGTCCATCTCTTTTGGGACTCTGAGCTTCCTGGACTTGTATGTCTATTTCCTTCACCAAATTGAAGAAGTTTTCTTTCAGCCCTGGCTGGTGTAGCTCAGTGGATTGAGCACAGGCCTGTGAACCAGAGGATCGTGGTTCGATTCCCAGTCAGGGCACATGCTTGGGTTGCAGGCAGGTTCCCTGCAGGCCATCTCCCAGCAGGGGACACACAGAAGGCAACCATACATTGATGTTTCTCCCCCTCTCCCCTTCCCCTCTAAAAGTAAATAAATAAATTTTTTAAAAAAGTTTTCTTTCATTATTTTTTCAAATAAGTTTTCAATTTCTTGTTCTTCCTCTTCTCCTTCTGACATCCCTATGATTTAAATGTTGGTACTTTTGGAGACGTCCCAGAGGCTTCTTATATTTTCCTCATGTTTTTAAATCCTTATTTCTTCTTTCTGTTCTGATTTAATGTTTACTTCTTTCTTATGTTCCAAATAATTGACTTGAATTTCTGCTTTCTTCCCTTCACTATTGGTTTCCTGTGAATTTTTCTTTATTTCACTTAATGTAACCTTTATTTCCTCCTATATACTTGTAACATACTCACTGGGTTCCCTGAACATCCTAATCACCACTGTTTTTTTTAAGCAATAAAAAATTTTTATTGTCATTCAATTGCAGTTGTCCCTATTTTTCCCACATTACTCTCCCTTAAGACAATGGAGAGGGGGAGAATTAAATGTAATAATATTATTTATTTATTTGTTTCTTTTAAATTTTAATTGTTGTTCAAATATAGTTTTCTGTCTTTACTCCCATCCCAGTCCACCCCACCACTGCTCCCCACCTCCCTCCCATTTCCACCCCCCTTAGTATTTGTTCATGTGTCCTTTATACTTATTCCTGAAAACCCTTCTTCCCCTTTTCCCCTAAAATTCTCTCCCCTTTCCCCTGTGGTCACTGTAAGCCTGTTTTCTATTTCAGTGTGTTTGGTTATATTTTTCTTGCTTCTTTGTTTTGTTGTTTAGGTTCCTGTTAAAGGTGAGATCATATGGTATTTGACTTTTACCACCTAGCTTATTTCACTCAGCATAATGCTTTCCAGTTCCATCCATGCTGTTGTAAAAGGTAGGAGCTCCTTCTTTCTTTCAGCAGTGTAAAATTCCATTGTGTAAATGTACCATAGTTTTTGGATCCATTCATTTACTGATGGGCACCTAGGTTGCTTGTAGCCCTTGGCTACTGTAAATTGTGCTGCTATGAACATTGGTGTGCATAGGTTCTTTTGGATTGATGTTTCAGGGTTCTTAGGATATTATACTAGCAGTGGAATTGCTGGGTCAAAAGGCATATCCATTTTTACTTTTCTGAGAAAATTCCATACTATTTTCCATAGTGGTTGTACCAGTCTGCAATCCCACAAACAGTGCACTAGGGTTCCCTTTTCTCCACAACCTCTCCAACACTTGTTGTTTGTTGCTTTGTTTATGATGGCCATTCTGACTTTTGTGAAGTGGTATCTCATTGTGGTTTTAATTTGCAACTCTCTGATAGCTAGCAATATCGAGCATCTTTTCATGTGTCTCTGGATCCTCTGTATGTCTTCCTTGGAGAAGTGTCTGTTCAAGTCTTTTGCCCATTTTTAATAGGGTTGTCTATCTTCTTAGAGTGGAGTTGTGTAAATTCTTTACATATTTTGGAGATTAAACCCTTGTCTGAGGTATCGTTGGCAAATATGTTTTCCAATGAGATTTTCCTTCCAATGTTCTCCTCTAGGACTTTAATGATGTTGTGGCTTATATTTAAGTCTTTTATTCACCTTGAATTTATTTTGGTGTATGGTGTAAGTTGGTGCTCAAGTTTTATTTTTTTTTGCACATAGCTGTCCAGTTCTCCCAACACTATTTGTTGAAGAGGTTATTTTTACTCCATTTTATGTTGCCGCTCCCTTTATTGAATATTAATTGAATGTAGAGACTTGGGTTTATTTCTGGGCTCTCTGTTCTGTTTCATTGGTCCACATGCCTGTTTTTATGCCAGTACCAGGCTGTTTTGATTACAGTGGCCTTGTAATACAGTTTGGTATCAGGTATTGTGATCCCTCCCACTTTGCTCTTTTTTCTCAAAGTTGCAGCTACTATTTGGAGTCATTTGTGGTTCAATATAAATTTTTGAAGTGTTTGTTTTATGTCTGTGAAATATGCCATTGGTACTCTAATAGGTATTGCATTGAATATATAAATTGCTTTGAGTAGTATGGACATTTTGATGATGTTAATTCTTATAATCCATGAACACAGTATATGTTTCCATTTGTTTGTGACTTCCTCAATTTCTGTCTTCAGTGTTGTGTAGTTTTCTGCATACAGGTCTTTTACCTTCTTGGTTAGGTTTATTCCTAGGTATTTTATATTTCTTTTTGCTACATCAAATGGGATATTTTTCTTGATTTCCACTTCTGCTGTTTCATTGTTTGTATCCAATAATACCTTTGATTTTTGGATATTGACTTTGTATCCTGCTGTTTTGCCAAATTCATTTATTAGGTCGAGCAGCTTTTTCGCTGAGTCTATAGGATTTTTCATGTACACTATCATGTCATCTGCAAACAGTGACAGTTTTGTTTCATCCTTTCTGATTTGTTTGCCTTTTATTTCCTTTTCTTGTCTGATCACTGTGGCTAAATCTTCCAATACTATATTGAATAGAAGTGGTGAAAGTGGACAGCCTTGTCTTGTTCCTGATCTTGGTGGAAAAGCTTTTAGTTTTTGCCCTTTGAATATGATGTTGGCTGTAGGTCTTTTACATATGGCCTTTATTATGTTGAGAAAAGCTCCCTCTATTCCAACTGTGCTGAGTGTGTTTATCATAAATGGATGCTGTACCTTATGAAAGGTTTTTCCGCATCTATTGACATGATCCTGTGATTTTTGTGCTTGCCTTTGTTTATGTGATGTATTACATTTACTGATTTGCAAATATTGAACCATCCTTGTATCCCTGGGATGAATCCCACTAGGTCATGGTGTACAATCTTTTTAATGTATTGTTGGATGTGGTTTGCCAATATTTTGTTGAGAATTTCAGAATCTATGTTTATCAGTGTTATTGTCCTGAAGTTTTCTTTCTTTGTTTTATCTTTATCTGGTTTTGGGATTGGGGTGATGCTGGCTTCATAAAAAGAGTTTGGGAGTCTTCTATCATTTTGTATTTTTGGAAATAATCTGTGAAGGATAGAGGTTAGCTCTTCCTTAAATGCTTTGCAGAATTCTCCTGTGAAACCATCTGGTCCAGAGCTTTTGTGTGTCAGCAGTTTTTTTTATTACTGTTTCAATTTTGCGTTTCAATTTCAGTTGGTCTGCTCAGGCTTTCTGCTTCTTCTTCATTCAGTTTTGGAATATTATACTTTTCTAGAAATTCATCCATTTCACATAAGTTTTCAAATTTCTTGGCATACAGTTCTTCATAGTAATTTCTTACAATCCTTCGTTTTTCTGTAGTGTTAGTTGTAATCTCTCCCCTTTTATTTGTGATTGCATTTATTTGGGTCCTCTCTCTATTTTTTCTTGATGAGCCTGCTTAAAGGCTTGTCAATTTTGTTTATCTTTTCAAAGAACCAGCTCCTGGATTTATTGATCTTAGAATTGTGCTTTTAGTCTCTATGTCATTTAGTTTTCCTCTGATCTTGGTTATTTCCTTCCTTCTACTTGCTGTGGGCTGTCTTTGTTGTTGTTCCTTGAGTTCTTATAGGCATAGGGTTTGGTTGCTTGTTTGAAATGTTTCTATCTTTTTAAGGTAGGCCTGTATTGCTATGAACTTCCCTCTCAGGACTGCCTTCTCTGTGTCCCATAAGTTTTGGATTGTCGTGAGTTTATTTTCATTTGTTTCCAGAAACTTTTTGATTTCTTTCCTAATTTCAATCTTGACCCATTCATTGTTTAATAGCATGGTATTCAATCTCCGTTATTTTGAGTGTTTTGGGTTTTTCCCCCCTTGGGGTTGGTTTCTAGTATCAGTCTCTTGTGGTCAGAAAAAAATGTTGGTATAATTTCAATTTTTTAGAATTTGTTGAAGCTTGTGTCATGTCCTATCATGTGGTGTATCTTTGAAAGTGTTCCATATGCATTTGAAAACAATGTGTATTTAGCTTCTTTGGCATGAAAGGCTCTCTATATATATCAGTTAAGTCCATTTCATCTGGAGTATCATTCAATGCCACAATATCTTTGTTGATATTTTGTTTGGAAGATCTCTTCATTTTTGACAGTGTGGTGTTAAAATTTCCTACTATAATTGTATTGCTGTCAATATCTTTCTCGAAATCCTTTAAGATTTTCTTTACATATTTGGGTGCTCTGATATTGGATGCATATATATTTACAGTGTTTTTGTCTTCTTGATGGATTCTTCCCTTGAGTATTATGAAGTAACCTCTGGGTCTCTCTTTACAGCCTTTGTTTGAAGTCTATTTTGTCTGTAATGAGTATTGCTACCCCAGCTAATTTTTTCTGTCAGTTTGCTTGGAAAATTTGTTTCTAGCCCTTCACTTTTAGTATATGTAGGTGTTTTGTCCTGAGGTTGGTCTCTTGTAGGAAACATCTGTGTGGGTCATGCTTTCTTATCCATTTAGCTATTCTATGTCTTTTCATTGGAGCATTTAATCCATTTACTTTTAAGGTGATTATTGATAGGTACTTATTCTTTGCCATTTTCATACCTGTGTTCCTCTCTGTCTCTCTCTTTTGTTTCCTTTCCTTAAAGCAGTCCCTTTAGCATCTCTTGCAGTGCTGGTTTAGTGGAGGTATATTGTTTTAGACTTCTTTTGTCTTGGAAGCTCTTTATTTGGCCTTTTATCTTGATTGAGAGCCTTGCTGGGTAAAGTAGCCTTTGCTGCAGGCCTCTGGTTCTCTTTACTTGGAATATTTCTAGCCATTCTCTTTGCTTGGAGTGTTTCCATTGAGAAGTCATTCACTAGCCTTAATTGAAGCTCTTTTGTATGCTACTTCCTGTTTCTCCCTTGCTGCCCTTAAGATTCTCTCTTTGTCTTGAAAGTTTGCCATTTTAATGATGATGTGGCTTGAAGTGGGCATCTTTGGGTTTCTCTTCATTGAAACTCACTGTGTTTCCTAGATTTGTGTGACTTTTTCTCTCATCAGAGTTGGGAAGTTTTTCCTCATAACATTTCAAAATAGGTTTTCCATCCCTTGCTCTTCTTCTTCTCCTTCTGGTATCTTTATTATATGCATATTATTATATTTCATATTGTCTTGCATTTCTCTTAATTCCTGTTCATTCTTTCTGAGCCTTTTTTTCCTTTTCTTGCTATTTCTGGGTGTTTTTTCCTACTTTGTCCTTCAACTCGCTGATCCAATCTTCTCCTTTGTTGATTCTGCTTTTGATTTCTTCCACTGTGTTCTTCAGTTCAGAAATTGTATTATTCATTTCCTCTTGGCCCTTGCTGATAGTCTCTATTTCCTTTTTCATGTTCCTATTGTTTTCAGTGAGTTCATTGTAGTTCCCCTGTACTTTCTAGTAACTCATTGTGAACTCTTGAACTTCCTGATAACCAGTACTTTGAATTCAATATCTGATAGCTGACTTGCCTCTATTTCATCTAGCATTCTTTCTGAGGCTTCCTCCTTTCCTTTCATCTGGTGACTATTTCTTTGTTTTCTCATTGTTTCTGAGACTCATTTTGTTAGCTTCAGCTTCTTAAATTGATTTGTTCTGGTTCCCTGAGTTTATGGTATGAACTTCTTTGGTAGAATACCTATGAGATTCAGTGGTGAGGTCTCCTTGATCTCCCAAGCTCACTTGTCTTGGGCTGTCCTATAAGTTGGCTCTGTGTTTGTCTTTGTGTTTTGATTGTTTTGGGGTCTTTCTTTTTGGGTCCTTCCCACCAGGTGGTTTACTGATGGTCTCTCTGTCCATGACCTCTTGTAATTTGTTGTATTGGTGAGAGCAGGTTGTGTTGAGGCTAGTTCTACCATGTGTACAAGGTTATGAAGATTCTCTTTTGGTCTTGTTCAGTTGTTTGTACTGGGTAGTTTCTCCACTATTTAGTCGTATTTCCAGATAGGTCCTGGGTTGAGGTTTGTGTGGTTTCCACTTCCTCCTTCACCTTCTTCTGTTGTTATCTGTTGGTGGTTCCTTTGTTGTTGGGTTTCCTCTTCCAGTGCGTATCCTGGAGTTCTCCATTTCCACCTACTCTTTTCTGTTTGTGTGATCAGTTGGAGGGCGAGGCAAAATGGTTTATGACAGCAGGAGAGTATATTATGATAATTATAGTCACAGCTGGTAGAGAAGAGATAGGAGATCTTTAGACTATGTGTAACATTAACCATAATATTCAACCCCACTAGCCATTGTTAGGAAAGGATAGACAGAAGATAAGACTCTTGTTGGGGAGGGAAGGCTTGTGAGTTGCATCTAGAAAGCAGTGAGGTTGTGGGAGGTCATATTCTGAGGTAAGATGAGAGTAAAGGATAGTAAATATGTGTAGTGTGTGGGAGAATAGAGTTAACCACTACAGTAATAGAGTTCAGGAAACTGTGAAGTGGGCTAAGATCCAGGAGGGATGTTGTGAAGTATTTACAATTGTATGGAACAGCTATTATTTACAATAATATTAGAGCAACAATCATATGACAGAATCTATGTGATCTGGATAACATGAATAGGGGGTATAGAACTTTGAGTAGTGTGCTAAAGGAACACCAATGAAGTGAAGGATAGTAAATTAGCAATACACTGTGGAAGAGAAAACAGGGGAAACTTGTCAAATGATACAATATAACCAGCCAAGCAAAGAAGACTATACAGAAAGAAGAGAAATACAAAAATACTATTAAAATAAAAGATGTAAGAATAATGAAAAAATAATAATGCAAATATTCAGTAACTTGTAGTTTCTCTGCAATAGCAAAGTGTAATTTGTCTCACTGTCTCAACTGTTGGGATGTGCCCCCTTTAGGTCCAACTTTGATTTTTTCACAATTCCAAGTTTTTTGTATCACTTGTGGGTATAAAAAAAGAAAAGGCAGGAGGAGGGAGGAAGAAGAGAGAGGATTGGGAAGTAAGGAAGGAGGAATGAAACGAAAGAAAGAAAGAAAGAGAGGGAAAAGGTATTGAAAGATAAAACGATAATAAAATAAAAATAAATAAAAGATTACTTAAAAAAATACCTCTTGTTGGTTTTAAACTGGCCAGACCGGTTTTTCTGGTCTTGCCAGCTGCAGCAGTCTGAGGGGTGATTGATGTGGCCTTTCTCCCTTCCCGAGGTGTGCTCAGCCATTCTTGTGAGCACTCTCCCAAGAGCTAGTTCAGCGCCTCTCCCCAGCACCCTATGGGGGTGATCCAAGTCTTCTTTAGAGCACTCTTTCCCCAGGGGTTAGGACTGTGGGATGGAGTGAGGGCTCACAAGCCTGGCCAGTCTGCCTAGGTCCCGTGGATTTGGGCATGAACCCTTCCCAGTGCTATGGGGGAAAGGAGGGGCTTCCACCTAACCTTGGGATTGCTGTTGCCTGGCTGGGTGGTGAGTAGGCCGAGAAATTGTCACAGGAGAATCCCCCAAAGTTTTACCTTTTGAGAAATTCCTCGTACTCAAGCCTGCTGCTCTGCACAGCCCAATTCTCCAGCTAGACCAGTGACTATCAGGGTCAGTGTGTGTCTCTGCGGGTCTCTCAACTCTCCCAAGCCAACAACCACAGGCTCTGTGGGTGATCACGGCCCTTGTGTGTTTGCCTGTTTTTCCTTATTCCCCTCTCTGCAACTTCAAGCAACCAGGTCTCTCCCAGTGCTGCTCAAACCCTGCTTGGCCAGGGAGGGAGGGAGCAATTAACCCGGCTCTCTTCCAAAGACTCTGTGGCAAGCCTGCTGCTCCCAGGGAGTCTGTGGTAGACCCAGCACCAGGCGCCAGGCACCAGGCAGAGACTACAGCCACCTCTGTCTCTGTGCTGGTCCTTGGGCCCTTATTGCCCTGCAGCAGTCTCCTCACCATCTGGTTTTTCAGTGTCCGCTACAATTTTTGGCTCTTATTTTCATATATGCTGGGGTACTGTTGGCTGTTTTCTCTGTGCCTCCATAGATTAGCTAGATTTTTCTCTCCCACGTGTAGGGGGAAGTGGAATCTGCTCCCTCCTACTCTGTTGCCATCTTCCTGCTCCCTAACCACCAGTATTTTGAACTCTGCATCTGATGGGTTGGCTATGTCATTTTCATTTAGTTCTTTTTGGGAAGTTTTGTTCTGTTCTTTCATTTGAGCCATATTTCTTTGTCTCTTCAATTTGGCAGCCTCCCTGTGGGTTTTATTTTTTCCCCTGTATGTTAGGTAGAGCTGCTTTGACTCCTTGTCTTAGCATATCTGTTAAGTTGTATATGAGGAGCCTTAGGTATTTGCCAGGGTGTAGTACCCCATTTTACAGCTGTATGCTTTTGTGTGGTGGGAGGGGTCAGAGAGGGGACAATGCTGTTGCCTAGCTTCTGGGGGGTTTGCCTGGCACTTGCCCCATTTCCAGTCATTTCACCTACTTTCCATATGCAACTGGTGCCATTCTAGTTGTTGCTCTGGTGGCGATTCCAAGTGGGTTGAGTTTGTATATGCTCTAAGTCCATGCAGGCCCTTTAGACAGACCCTCCTGAGAAACCAGCAGTTTCTTCTGCCATCTCAACCCCCACTGACTTTTATAGCCAGAAGTTATGAGGCTTTATCTTGCCGGTGCTAGAATCCTGGCATGGGTGGTCTGGCCTGGAGCTGGGGTCACTCACTACCATAGTATCTGTCCTCATTTTTATCCACTACACATGAATGTGGGACCACCCTTTGCACCATCGCCACTGCCACTTCTCCAGCCACACTGGGTGATCTCCACCCTGACTCTACGACTCTGCCCCTCTTACATATTTGTATGAAGATGACTCCTTTGAATCCCTGGTTGTCAGACTTTCATACAGTTCAATTTTATGGAAGTTCTGGGTGTTTTTGTTTTGAGGTTGTAATTCTTGTGGTTGTGCAAGGAGGTGAAGCATGTCTACCTACATCTCCATCTTGACCAGAAGTCCCAATTGCCATTTTATTTATTAAACACATCTAAAAAGAAATGACTGCTTGGAAAATGGGTATCTGAGCAGAGAATTAAAAACAAAAAATGGGTTGTTCAGCAAGGATGCTGGCTTCAAGAAACAACATGGGGCCAAGGATAGAAATATCCTTTAATAAGTTCCACGATGCCAAAAGATAAATCTTTCAGACTAGACCTCAAGGTTTCCTAGAATGTAGCTCTAAAGTTAAGATCCATCCTGATTTCCAACATTCTTTAACAGCCAATTTATCTCTTTCCTTTTCTTTTGAACCCAATATAGTGATCCCTCGCCTATCACTGGAGTTATATTCCAGAGATCTCTGCAATAGGTGAAGATCCAAGAAGTAGCGGCATTATATTTATTTTATTATTAATATGTATTTTAAGGCTTTATAAGCCCTTCCTACACTCCTACAAATCTTTCTCACTCTCTTATTAACCTTTCTGACACTCTTATAAACACTTCATATACTCTTAAACACTTTCTACACTCTTGAACTATGTAATTTTAACAATATATAAAATTTTATATGGGTATTCACCAGTGAAGTATACTACAACTTGAATGATGAAGATCATGAATTACGTAGCTGTGCAGTACTGATGGCCATGAAGGTGATGACGATGAGATAGATGGACTGTACAACCAAGAAGAGCATCACAGCTCTTCCGAAGGCACCACTTCATCAGGCACTTCATGAAGTGGTGCAGTATCTTTGCCCTGGGCTGGAACTTCTATTTCCGTTAAAGGCATAGGCGTAACTGATCTCTTCATCCAAGTGATGAACATAGTTATGGGGAGTTGCTGGCACTGCTTTTGGTCCACAGAGGCAGCTTCTCTATGCAGAGAAATGCTCTTAAGTCCAAAGTATCTCTGAAATTTGTCAAACCAGCCCTTGTTGGCACTGAATGGGGTTGGTCTGGTGGGAGAAGCACTCGATGATCCTGCTTCTGTGTCATCCTCCTCCTCTTCATCCTCGTCACCGTCGTGAACATCAGTGCTTTCCATAAAACTATCATAAAGATTCTTGGCTTTTGTCCAGATGGTGTTGGTATCCAGTGAGATATTCTTCCTGCAGTCATTTATCCACAGAGCCAATGCAGACTCCATCCTCACAATGGCCTTATTGTGGGAAGTGACCACCCTCTTTGCAGACTTGTTAAAAGTCATTGTTGCCATAGACCTAATATTCTTCTCGTATTTCTTTATGTAACAAATAGTAGATTTGATGATCTCATAATGGCGGTCTACAGCCATGTAGCTTTTGCCTTCCTTTACCATGTTGAGAAGTCTCACCTTTTCTTTGATGGTAAGCATATTCCTCTGGTGCTTGGCTTCACTGCCAGAAGCCTTAGAAGGTGCAGAACATTTGGGTGGCATCATAGGGCTTGAAATAAATTCAAACTTTTATAAAATTTCACAAAAACACAACACCACAGAGCAACACTATATGCAGTGATCAGACATTGATATGAAGTGGACAAGGAGAGATGCTGAACGTATGGGCACAGTCTGGGAGAGAAAACAGACTGATGCCATGGTCCCTGAGCCAATCAGCAACCAGGATACAGAACACAGTGCTGTGGTTGGTCACCTTCCATTCCATCAGCCAGTAGTGTGCTGTTTACAATCTCACGTTGGCAAACTTGTGCAGGTGGTAGTGGCATACTGCATTTCCATTGTGTACAGTATGGTATTCATCCACTGATGGAATACAAATTGTATTTTATTTTGATTTAATATTATTTAAATATGTTTGAATTAACATTTTTATATTGTTTTAAATTTTAGGCAAAAACAATTAAAATCATAAATATTATATAAATACCTTACCTATATACCACAAAATCCTACAATATAGTGAAAACTCTATGATACAGAATTACATATATATTTTAAAAAACCCATGATACAGTGAAGCTGCAATAAGTAAACCACAATATAGCAAGGGATGACTGTATTCTAATATCTCTCAATAATTTTCTTTGCTACTATGGCAGAGAGAGTACAATGTGTCCACTGAGATCTCCAATGTGCCTGGCATCCACATCTTTGTATTATTCTATGCTTGGGTGTGTACATTCAACAAACAGAATATGGCAGAAGGGATATATTACACTGTGTAAGACTGGAATCAATCAATCTCTCTCTCTCTCTCTTTATCCCCCTTTATCCTCCATCTCTATTATTCACTTTAAAGAAGCAAGCTGTCATGAAGCCTATAGCCCCAAGTATTCTACCAGCAACTCAATGAAACCTGAAAGTTTATCCTGCTTCAGTTGAGTCTCTGATAGATCCCAGCCATTGTCAACACCTTGATTGCAGGCTTCTGATATCCTGAGCAAGGAATCCCATCAGCTTCACCCAAATCCCTAACCCACAAAAAAATATGAGATAATAAATGTGTGTTGCTTTAAGCTCCTAAGTTTGTCACACAGAAAATTCACACTATTAGTACTTTTCCCTTCTAGAATTCTCTCACTCCTCCTTTGAAATCCTGTCCCTTTGTCAAGAATCAGATCCAGAATTTCTCCTTCATCTTATTCTCACCTAAAAACTGGCAATTTATCTCAGGGCTTTTCTAGCAGTTTGATTTTTCAGCCTCTCTCCAATGTCCCTTACCCACATGTGTGACTTTCGGCCTTGCTGTCTTGCAGGAATGTGTCTACATGTTGCCATGTGGATATACGTCTGTATAACTGACCCATTTGGGCTGATTACTTCTTCGTGGCTTTGGTTCTGTTTCCCTGGGTGCCTCACTCCCCCTTTTCCTACCACTCAACTTTCTTCCTTTCTCCACAGCAAAGGCATTCCCTATGTTCTCCCTGACTTTAGTGAGACCACAGCTTTAAACTAGTGACCTGGTTTCTCCTTGGCTCTGAACCCAAGCTAATTTTCCCAGCTGACCAAACCCTCTGTCTCAAGTTTGAGAGAAGGTATAAGGGCTTGGATCTGAGTGTTCCGATCAGTGGGCACAGGTCTCTCATCCAATCAAGAAGGCCTCACCACTAGTACACTAGTACACTGTGGGAGCGACTTCTGCCCTTAAGTCTCCCCGTCTGCCACGGGGAGGTAAACACTCCCCATGAAAGTAAACACTACCAAGACATGATCTGCTCGGGGAGGAGAGGTGGCCAGTTTCTCAGAGGAAAAAGGCCTTGAACCCCTTCCTCCGAGGGCTTTTATTGGGTTGTAATACACAGGAATACAGGGTGGCAAGAATCACACAGTAGATAACATTTCAAAGAAATCTGAGGGTTTAGTTTGAGTCCGAGTCTGTCAGGAAGGGGGTTTGCAGGAACTTTAGGGTTTCCTGCTCGGACCCTTAATATATGAATGAAAGCACACTTAGCAAAGCAAGTTTCACAGAATTTTTAGGAATTCTTTCTTGTGCCTGATTTCCCCAGATCCTGCTCTAGCCAGGCAAGGAGCTACACCCCTCCCCATCAGGTTGTCAAGCTTAAGTGGATTAGAGCCAGGAAGCACTTCTCCCAGAGTACAGAAGGACTCGGGCTATGTCACATAGCTGGGAGGGCAAGGGTCGATTGCTCGCTCTTTGTTGCAGCCCCCCAAGTCCTTCCGTGATGGCCTCCCAAGTGATCCAGTCTGGCTTAAGTTGCCCCTCTCTCTGTGAGGAGTTTTACCTATCATTGACTTCTGACCATGCTTTGGGGGCAGAAAGAGGAAACTGAGGCAGTGTTTGCTACCAGAGACAAGCTTTTGTCTCCTGTGGCTCATATTCTGGGGGTCACTCACTCATCCTTAGCTGTGGGAGGTAGTTACAATTCCTGAAACCGGGCAGAGTGGTCCCCAACAGTACACTAGAGCAACAGCTGTGACACAAGCCTCTCATCAGGCCTCCATCCACCATTTTAAACATTCTATGTTCAGATGAGCCAATATTTGAGTTTATATCCAGGCCACAATAGATATATCTTACTTACTCCACCTGCATTCACTAACCATCAGGTGAGGGTAGAGCTGGCTTTCAATGCCCACAAGGTATTACCCAGAAGAGAGTGTAAACTGGGTAAGTCTTTTTTGGAGCACATTTTGAAGTATCTATCTAAATATAAGAATTTATACCCTTTGACCAAGCAATCTCATTCCACTCTGATTAATACCATAGAAAAATATCCTCATGGGTGTACAAGGCCATTCAGTGGAACATGGTTTCTAGAGTAAAATTCTGGGAAAATGTGGAAGATGGATGAAATAATTATGATATATCCATACATTCATACTACAGGCTGGTACACAGCAATTAGAAAGGATACTGGGACTTCTGCCTCCAGGAAAAATAAGTAGACATACTTTTGTTTATTCCTCTTGATAAATATAACTAAAAACACTGAAAATTATATATAAAACAAACATAAGGAAACTTGGAAAGGAATGAAGAAGGCAGACCCACTGGGGGTCTGCGATCGGAGAGATGGCATGGCAGCCAATATCCTAGGTTTCCTTTTCTCTTTACACATCCTGAAATTGGAGCGGAGGAAGCTCACGGCCCACCTGTACATGAATGTTTGTAACATTCTTAATAGCCCCAAATAGAAATAAGCAAGACATCCTTCAATTGGTAACAAAGGCAAAAAAACACTGGCATACCCACACCATGGAACACTATACAACAGTAAAAAAGGAACTATCTATTAATACATCTAACAACAGAATGCATGTTCAGAGAGGTGTGTTGAGTGAAAAGAGTCAATCCCAAGATGGTACATACTATAAAATGCTGTTTATAAAATGTTCTTGAAGTCACAAAATTATGGAAATGGAGAACAAAGTAATAATTGCTGGTTTGACAAAGGGGGTGGGGGCAGGAGAGGAGGAGGTACAGATGTAAGAGGCTGACACAGAGTCCCTGTGGTGATGGAAAGGTTCTCTATCTTGACTGTAACAATGTCAGCATTTGGGTTTTGATATTGAACTTCAGTTTTACAAGCTGTTCCCATTGGGTGACACTGTGAAAGAATACACACAGGATCTCTTTGTTTTTCTGCATATGAACTTAGAATCACCTCAAAATAAAAAGCTTATTTTTTAAAAAAGGTAATATAACCTCTAATTCTTCCAAGATGCATTGTTTAAAAAAATGTAAGTTGTAGAACTCACCTACGTATAACCCTGCTTAGGCAAAAAAACATTAGCTAAACTTTATGGAAGCTTACTGGGTGGCAGACACTGTTCCAAGTCCTTTACATATGTTCACTCATTTTCTTCTCACTATGACTCAATGAGTTAGGCTCTACTATTATGTGCATTCTACAGAGAAGGAAACTGAGGCTCAGCTCAGCCAAGGTAACTCAGCAGAGAACAGAGAGGATTTGAATTCAAGCTGCCAGACTCCAGGATTCATGCTCTAAACCTTTAACTAATTTTTCTAGCTCACAGTCCAAAATGAATGTCTACATGTAAATAAGTAGAAAAGGGCCTTATAGATATAGATATACATGACAAGTGGTATCTTTCTAAAAAATTATTTGCAGGGGGAGCTCTAATTTGTATTCTTTGACAGTTTACATAGCACAAATACGGCCAATTTCAAGCTACCGATGCGATGCCCCTAAACACAAGCACTGATAGAAGCCAGCTCTGACATATCACCGGTTGTTGTGTCCCAGTGAGGGTTGTAATGCACAAATTGAAACTAGGATACCCCTGGGGAGAGAAAAGGAGAGTTACCATATGATCTCACCTATAAGAGGAATCTAATGAACAGAATAAACTAAGGAACAAAATAGAACCACAGGTATAGAAACATGGAACAGACTGACAGTGACCAGAGGGGTGGGAGGAGGAGGAAAATAGTGGAAAGAAGGGGAAGAGACTTGCTAAAGAACAGATATGAATGACCCACGGACATAAAAACAGTGCGGGGACTGACTGTGGAATCAGGGGGTGGGATGGGCTGAGGAGAGCAAAGGGGGATAAACTGGGACAACTGTAATAAAATAACAATTTAAAAATCTTAAAAAAAAGAAAATACAAAAAAAGTAAAAAGAATGATTTCACTTTCTAAATTAACTGTTTATAATGAGAATACACACATTGCTCATGCATTTTAAAAATACAAAATAAAAGCAATTTAAGGATGTATCCTATTGGCTCAGAACTTAAATTCCCTTATGGTCCCAGGCCCTTCCAACATACAGGGTATGGCAAAAGTAGGTTTACAGTTGCGAGCACATGAAACACGGGGTTTATTCTTATATTGTTATCTGTTAATTATTGTACCGTTTTCCTTATGAACAACTGTAAACCTGCTTTTGCCACCGCTATATTCTTGTGCTCACTCAAAACACATCAATGCACCAAGAAACACCTCAGTGCCCTTCTCAGGACGTGCATGTCCTCTTTAGTATTTGGCCTTGGTCAGGCCCCAGCCTCACTTTGTGCCTCTGCTTCCATAAACTCCTGGGCCTCGGACTACTTACCATGCACTGTCTGTCACGACACCTTTGTCTATGCGACTTCTGCTCTGGGTGTGCTTTTCCCACCCATGCCCCCATGCATGCACCACAGCTGACATAAAACCTCCCCCTGGACTTCACCCTCCTCGATAGCAGAAATCAGTTCTTACTCATCTTTCTCTCCTTTAGTCCCCATAGCAACTGTACATAAGGGGTCATTTTTTATCCACATTTTACAGGTAAGGGAACTCTGATTAAGAACTCATTCAATGTGTATGAATCATCTATTGCTGCATAACAAATTACCTCAAAACTAAGCAACTTAAAATAACGACATTTATCTTTCACAGATTCTGTGGGTCAGAAACCTTGGCACTAGTGAATCTGGCCCATGTTCTCTCACAGAGCTACTCCAAGTGTTGCCTGCAGTCTCATCTCAAGCTCCACAGGGAAGGGTCCACTACCATCCACTACCATCCACTGATGGCTGTGGGCAGGACTGGCCTCCTTGTGGACTCTTGGACTGAGGGCCTCAGCTCTCCACTGACTGTCAGTTGAAGCTGCCTTTGGTTCCTCGCCCATCGGCCTCTCCCTAGGGCAGCTCAGAGCAGGGCAGCTCACTTCATTGCAGAGCAAGTGAGAAGAGTCAGAGAGAAAATGTGCAGGTCAGAAAAGAAGCCACAGTCTTCTAAATCCTCTGCGTGGAACTTCCTTCCCCCACACGCCTTGCTCCCTTGCTTCCTTCGTGTCTCTGCTCAAAGAGGCCAACTCCTCCCTCCACATCCATCTTTATTCTCTTACCTTTTTTATCATCTGATATAATTTACACTTTTTGGTTTGTGTGTTTATTCCCTGCTGTCCCTCAGCACCCAGGACAGTTTTGGGCACATTATATGCATTTGACACATATTTATTGAAAGGATGCATATAATGGGCTAGAGAACGCTAACTGTGTACTCAGGCAGATAAAAGACACTGGATATCAATGTAAAACTGCTGGAAATGTTAAGTATGTCTGCATTCAGCCCCTTGGCAGCTGCTAACACAAACGATGCCCATGACCTCTGCCTCCTGGTGTCTACGCCCTTGTGTAACCCTCTCCCTTTGTGTGAGGGTGGAACCTAGTGACTTACTCTCACAAATGAAATGTGGCAAAAGTGATGGGATAGTACTTCCAAGATTAGGTAATGATGGAAGAGAGTTCATTCCAAGCAGAGGGAACAGCAAATGCAAAGGCCTTGAGGTGGGGCTATGCCTGATGTGCTACAGGAACAGAGAGGGGGCCTGGAGGGGAGTGAGCGGGTATGAGGGAGGGAAAGGTCAGAGGACTGGGCAGGGCTTTGCAGGCCATGGTAAGAACTTTGGTGTTTTACTTTATGCATGTCAAGAAGCCATTGGAAGGTTAAAAGATTTCTTTTCAAGACCCACTCATGTAGTGAGAGACTGAAGTATTTTTTGAGTCTTTCTCTGACCCTCACCATTGTCCTGACTTTGAAAGTTGTTCTTTTATCTGTTTCAAAGGAAGGAGAATTTACAAATTGTCAGCACAGGCCATACTCATGTCAGGGTTCATCACCATGAACCTAATGCCTTTGCACTGAAACCTTCGCTTTTCTCTGTTGGGCTTCACTTAGGAGGTCAATAGCAAGTTGCCAACAAAACAGCAAAGAGATGTTTTTCCTTTTTCTTTCTTAAGCAACCCCCCTGATTTTTGTCTGCACAAACACCATCCAGTTTGACTAAGAACACACGGACACTAGCCAAAACGAAGTCCAAAGAAGCGGCATAAGATGAAAGCCAAGCTAGGCCACTGAGAGCACCTGTGTAAACAAACATTCCCACACTGTCCAGAGTGTACCCAGGGAGTCCTCACAGTGTAAAGAGGCTTTGTGTCATCTGTATGTGTCTAGATTTAGACTTCATGCTTCATCCTCTCCTTCAGATTTGAAGCAAGTTCTGATCTACTTGGCAGGAGTAAAACCAAGGTTCTCAGCCTCAGTGCTCATAACATTTGGGCCTCCACGATGGCCTTGCTGCAGGGCTCACCTGTACACTGTTGGATATGTACTAGCACCTGGCCTCAATTCACCCCTCTGAGGTGAATGCCAGTAACACCTTCCCAGTGTGACAGCCAAAATGTCTCCAGACATTTGCCCTCCAAATGTCTCTTGGAGGGCAAAATTGTTCCATTTGAGAATATAAATCTATAAAGGCTCAGGTGTGTGTCTTTGGGGAAGTTAGTAATGCTCTTTGGCCCACAGTTGTTCACCTAGACAGTGAGAAGAATATTATCCTACACGCCTAAGAATAGAAAATCGGACAAGGTGACTTTCTGAGAGCTATGTTCAAGAGGCACGCTTATGTCAATCTGTGATACTCAATGAAACCATTACATTCAACTGAGAGCATTACTGTGATACTCTGAGCTACTTGAAGGTCAGAATGAACTGACCCACAGCAAGGTCACTGCTGTGGTATACAATCCACAGCATTGTGTACCAATGTCCAATTTGTGACATGCAGTACATTCTTAATAAATATTGGCTTAATTATGATTAAATATTACTCATAGTGTGCTCATGATTGCACTACTAGACATCTTATGCCTAGCATAGCTAGGTACTTAATAAAAACTTAATGCTGTTATTTAATGTGGTAAGGACACCTTAAAATCAGGTCCTTTGTTAATTCAAAAACATTCAAGTTATTAACCTATTGATCATTGACAATCATCCAAATACTGGACAGATGGATATAAATGGAACATGTCTCCTGCCTTTCACAGAATCATGCTAAGTGACGTAAGTCAGGCCCACATCAGAAGAGATTCCACTCTACAATGAAAGATATAATAAAAAACGACAGAGGGTTCCAGAGACAACCGCATAACTCTGCCAATCATTTTCTTGGATGGATCTCTAGGGTAAGAAATAGTGCAGAATTGAGGTATGTTAATAGGATAAACTATATTTTGTAGAAATTAAGTCATTTCTTGGTTAGAACTCTTCATGAGATGGGTCACACATTTCCCCAGCATCCAAAATGAGTCACATGTATAACCGAACCCAGTGAGGCCTTCATGTTGAGTGCCAGCTTTGTCTGACACCTATTTGTTTCCAGGAGAACTACGTCAAGAATGATGCTAAGGCCACATTCAAACCCATGTTCAATGTCACCATGAATCCAGAATGAAGAAATGATGGTTCATTTCCAGGTACTGACCATCTCTGATTTAACCTCTTGAAAAGTCACGATAACATTGTAAATAGGGTCCACCATGTCAGTAAATGACAATGCCGTCATTTCATTTGCTTGGACATAAGTCTTTGGAATCATCCTAAACTCCTCTTTTACTGTTGCAGGTCACGTCTAAATTGTTAGCAAATGCTGCAGTGCTACTGGCAACAGATACACGCCTCCACGGCCTCCACCCAGGTACAAACTTTCACCATTTGTTTATCTCCAGCTACTCTCCTTTCCACCATACTATTCCTTAAACCACCAAGAAACCTCCCAACTCAGGACTTTTGAGCTTCTAATTTCCTCTAGCCGGCATGGTCCTTCACCAGGTAACTTTACAGCTTGATCCCTTACCTCCTCCAGCTTCTCAGTGAGGCCTTCCCTAGCCTTCCTATTCACAACTGCAACTCCAGCATCCTTCCCTTTCTCTGCCTTATAAGTATCAGTTGTCATCAGCTGATAATGTGTTCATCATTTATTTAGTGGGGACATCTCCCCACTGAAATACATGCTGCATGAAGACAAAGATTTCTTTCCATTCTATTCACTGTTATATCTTCCACACCTAGAAAAGTGCAAGTGCACGGTGGCTGATTAATAAATATTCATCAAATGAAGAGTGGATAAACAAGCACATGGTCAGAGCCATCATTTAAACACACTCAGCGACTGTGGTACTTTAGGAATCTCTTTGTTCCTACACTAAGTGACCCAATACAATAATGCTTTGGTTACTTTACTACAGCAAGTGGGTCTGTCTGGAGGGGTACCATGTACTATAAAAGCTACCAGCCACATGTAGCTTTTGACATTTAAGTTTACACTAATGAGTATTGAGTAAAATAAAAATTTTAGTTCCTCGGTCACATTAGCCATATTTCAAGTGCTCAAAGGCCACATGTAACTGGCAGCTACAATATTGGACAGCACATATGTAGAACATTTTCATCGTTGCAGAAAGTTCTCTCGGCCAGCACTGTTCTGAAATATTCACTCACACTACTCAAAATTAATTACTATAATTAATCTGATGATTTAGAGATCAATTAAATCAGCTTGTGGATGTGGGGATAAGTGGGGTGGTGGGGAGTGATGGGGGGAAATGGAGACAACTGCACTTGAAAAACAATTTTTAAAAAAAACCCTGTGTATAACAAGAGGAGTATCTGTCAAGGCCTGAAGAATTCTCCCAGGAGATTATTTGCCTGGGCTGANACTGGCAGCTACAATATTGGACAGCACATATGTAGAACATTTCCATCGTTGCAGAAAGTTCTCTCGGCCAGCACTGTTCTGAAATATTCACTCACACTACTGAAAATTAATTACTATAATTAATCTGATGATTTAGAGATCAATTAAATCAGCTTGTGGATGTGGGGATAAGTGGGGTGGTGGGGAGTGATGGGGGGAAATGGAGACAACTGAACTTGAAAAACATTTTTTTTAAAAAAAAAAACCTGTGTATAACAAGAGGAGTATCTGTCAAAGCCTGAAGAATTCTCCCAGGAGATTATTTGCCTGGGCTGATCCATACTGTATCCTTCAAAGTCTTTTCTTCCTTCATTTTGGCTTTTTTTTTTTTTTTGCTCTTCCAAAGTGATGAATTTGCCCAGTAGATGGTCTGTAGTTCAATGAGTTGCTATAGTATCACCTCTACCACATAAAAACTGCCCCCTGAACTCAGAACTCTATTTTGTCAATCTTCATAGATAACAGGCATATGACACAACTATCAGAAATAAAGATAGAAGTGGGAAAAATGTTCTCGTTGTGTTTGGGGATCAGAGAAGGGTAAGTGGACCAATTATCAAGACTGATGGACAGAGCACTGTAATGTCAATAATAGTTGACAGTCATAGTATAGGACAAACAGGTACAGGAACATGATATACATTTACAGTTTGAAGATTCCTGTCAACTCAGGAAGAAAAGTCACAAGTTTGAATGTCTATCAATTTTTTTCAGTACCTTATGGGACCCACATACTGCTTCACTATTGATCCCTTCCATATATACCCCCAATGCTCTTTAAATAATCCAGCCAAGCCACCTGAAGAGGTCAGGGTGGGCAAACATCCCTGGAAAGGACCTATTTTACCCTATCTGCCTTGTTCTCTCCTGGCCTGAGGACAAACAGATCTGTCACTGATGAAGGGAGTCCACACTTCAACACTTGTAACTGTCACCTTCAGAAACCACCTCAGTCTCTCTCCCTCTTCTTGCTTAATTACAAACTGCCTAGGTACTTAATAAAAGGAACTGTATCTATCCATCTAAGGAACTGTATCTATCCCTGATTGACAACAAGCCTCAAGAGCCCTCAAAGCCAAGATCAGAGGTTGAGTTTAAATGAGCTACCTGTGCAACCTGACTTAATTTTTAGCCCTACTAAATAACTAAAGGGAAAATTTTAAGCAAACAGTTTAAAACAACACCCAAGATGGTCTTTTAATCTACAGTTAAAAGGTATTTATTTTTTAAACGTATCATGCCCTGGACAGTGTGCCTTGGTTGGTTGGAGCATCAGCATCTCATAACTGAAAGGTTGCAGGTTCAGTTCCCCATCAGGGCACATACCTAGGTTGCAAGTTTGATCCCTGATCCAGCCCAAATGATCACCAGCCTGGACACGTGTGGGAGGCAACCAATCAGTGTTTCTCTTGCATCGATGTTTCTCTGTCCCTTCCTCTCTTTAAAAGCAATGAAAAAATATCCTCAGGTGGGTATAAATTAAAATAAGATATGCCAAGTTTTATGTGTTTTAACCCTTATTTTTTCTAACCTAAGGAATACTTCTGGTATTTCATAGCCAAAATGTTCTTACTGTTTTCTGAAGGCCAAATCTTTAACATGGTGACTTTTTACTATTTAACATTGTTTCATGAGTAACAGGATTGTGTCCTAATTTCCTTCCATGATTAATTGGCTCTTCCCTTATCTATACCTCCATTCCATACTTTAGAAAGCTGACCAGTGGATCTTTGAGAATTCTGAATAAGTCTTGTTCACCTTTTATGTCCTTCACGGTGCCTGACAGAGAACTGACCATGAACTGGTGTGCCATTCTTGAATAAGTGTAGGATGAAAGAATGAATGAATAAATACAGAATAACTAGGGGAAGACTCATCACAGCTCTTGTCCTGTGTGTCTTCACTTCGAGAATGCTCTCAGGGCCTGAAGTCAGAAAGACCTTTACCAATGGGACTTGGCTAGTGTGCAGGACAATCTAGCTTGGCCCAGTTCAAGAGTAACTGGGAGCAGATGAAGTAGAGATACCATGTGAACACGGGGATGCAACACAACTTTGAACAATAACAAAGACTCAAACACATGCCATGTTCCTGAATGGGTGGGAAGAAAAGTCAAGCACAGTTGCAATATGTAGAATGTACCAGGGAACAAAGAAAACCTGAAATTGCTCCCTTTTAAGCCACATATTGGCACTGGACTATCTTTTCTGAAGTGGTTCTCAGTTACTTTCCTCTGTTGGTTTTCAGAGTGGCAGTGAAATCCAGTCTGAGCTCTAACTCAGCAGGCCACCATGCAAAAGCAAATGCCAAGGTGGCTGAGCATTAGAGACTCTAGAAAGCTAAACTAATGCTCAAGGAATGAGTATGATCTCTGAAACCAGACTCCTTGTTCTACCACTTCTTAGCTATTACTTGGCCATGATACCCAGCAAAGCTACACTTCTGTGCTTCAGTTTTCTCATGTACCTACCTCATGGGTTTTTTTTTTTGCAGATTGACCAAGTTGACAAATGTAAAGCACTAAGGGTAGTACCAGACATATAGTGTGTCATCAAAAAGGTATTGATGCTATGACAATCATGACAATGATGATGATGTTGGAAAAAGGTTACTTTAGTTATAAAATGCCATTCTAGGATACAGCTTGTGATATTGGCCAATCTCCATTGCGTTCATAAGCCATATGTTCCATTACACATTCCAAACTAAGGGTTCCATTGTGCTTCCACGTACATACACAAGTGACATGATTCTATAACACAGACGTCTGGTCCAGCACCACAAAAGCTCTAAGAGGCAGCGGAACGTAGTGTTTATGAGTCGGAGTGGCATGAGCTCAAACCCCAGCGATATCACTTACTATCCAGGCACTGTGGACAAATTAGTCAACCTCACTCTTTCCTCTTCTATGAAACAGAGATGAAAGCAGTTCCTGCTTTCCTAGTGCTGTTGTGAAAATGAAATAAAACACCACATGTAAGCTTTTTAGTCTTCGGTGCAGACAAATTGTTCAGTAGAAGGGAGCTATTATAATGTGTCCTTTTGGTTAAGATGCTGGTGGCAAACATTGACGTGTTTCTTTGAGTCCATCTCAGGACTTTGATTCAAAGGCCCTTCAACTCTCTGAACTGAAAAGGGCTCCAGGATAATTCACTCTAAGATCCTTTCTTTACAGATGAGAAAATCAGAGGCCCAGAGAGGGAAATTTATTTGCCCAAGCTTACCCATGTGAGTGAAGTCAGAACTGGGATTAGAAGACAGTTCTGATTTCCTAGTCTGGGGCTCTGTTAGCTCTGCCCCATTCCCCCTGCATAAACATGACCCTCCTCATTCCCAGACACTGTTTTCTTCACCATGTCCACTGCAGCCGGTGCATTGTTGCCACACCTTCATCCTCAGCACTGGTTACTCAGCTTATAGTGACACTCCTGAGGAACACCTCTGAGGATGTCCAACACTGTCCCCCTGGGAACGGGCCCCAGCAGAGGTACTCTGTTCACTAATGCACCTTGTATTGGCTTTTATTCCTTGTCTCACTTTCTCATCACCTTCCCAGTGCTTCCTAGGATCACTTTGCAAATAAACTACTTGTACTCAATGGCTGACCTTGTGGTCAGCTCCTGGGGAACACAATCTAAGACACTCACAAATAGGATAAATGCTGAAAGAAGGGAAAATGGAGGAATAAGATGACAGGGAAAATAGCACAGAATGAAGCACGGGGCTTGCACAGTATGCAGATGCGAACTGGGCATCACCAAGAGTTGACTCAGGAAGGGCAAACTGCTCCCTGGGAGCAACTCAGACTAGATAACCTCAGATTCGAGGACTCCAGCATATCTCTGGATCAGACCTTCAGTTGATGGAAAAGTCACTGTGCCCCCTCTATGGACAGTCCCACAGCACAACACAGCACCCCTCTCCATCAGCAAGTACCCATAATTCTGCCAACCTATAAAATATCCCGTTTTTCTACTTCACCCCAAACTTCCCTTCCCACCATGTACTCTTCAAACACAAAGTCCTAACCTCAATGAACTCAGTTCCTCATTTGCCTTCTCATATATGTGAGTGGTAAGGGAAATCTTTTAGACTGGCTCTGGGCTTAAGCTTTACAGCCAGGACAGCTAGTTCAACTCCAGGCTTCAGAGCCACTGCTAAATAGGATAAGCTATTTCAGGATGATGAGCTTTAGTTTCTCACATGTGAAATAAAGCAGTAACAGCTGCTTGAAATAATGTTGTGATGACACAATACAGTGTCTGTAATGCACAGACTGGCATATTGAAAGGGCCAACAAGCAGCAGCAGTACTGAACCTGGACTGTGTTGTTAAGGTTCTTGCTATGTAATGGCTTCATTTGTTCCCACTGTCATGGCCTCCTGAGGCTCTTTCCTGAGTGGCAGGCACTCTCAGAGAAGGTTTGCAGAAGCAAGCTTCCTCCCTTTTCATCATAAGAACTGATTTGGAGTGTGTCTTTGAGCCACTAAGCAAGGAGGAAAATAGAGAGTCCTCAAAAATAGAAACAGCCTGCTAACAACCCTGAGGGAATAGGCCTTGCGAGCCAAGGGCCATAGTAAAACAAGAAAAAAAACTATTGTGATGAAGTTTAAAGCTTCCTTGCAAAAATATGCATGGCTCTCTGCTTCTAATTTAAGTCTCACTGTAGCTTATTGGAGATCTTGAAGAAATATGTCATTCTTCCTCATTGTTTCTGTAATCAGGACAAGTAAAACTCACACAGGAAATTCAACAGGGAGATGAACAGCTTGATATCTGTTTCAAAATATGAACACCATCAAGTCAGAATTCCTCTATTTTAAACTGAGAGAAGAAATTATTATTCGTGAAACCACAGAAACCCATTAATGGAATGAGCCTGGGATAGCAAAACAACGTAACAACTTCTGGCTAAGGGTGGGCTAACTGCTGTAACAAATAGACCCTAGAGCACATAGTAGCACAAACATAATACAATTTATTTCTGGCTTATAAGCAGGCCTGAGTAGGTAAATAGGGTGGCGGGGGTCCTTCTCATGCAGTCGTTAGTGGGTCCAGACTGGAAGAGCTCTACCATTACCAGCAAAGGACTTCCATGAGTGCCTGGAAGCTGTCTTCATTTGATCCACTTGGCAAGGAAAGAGCCTGGAGGAATGTGTGTGGGAGGCCTGTGGGTCAGCAGCACCTACAATGGTGCTCATGCATCCTTTCTACTCCATTAACTAGAACTTGATCTACTGGTATCAGGGTATTTGAGGGAAGATGATATAAATGGTGGTGTGTACACAATAGTGTCTTCCACAGAACCCCAGATTTGATTCAAGAGCCATGACTTCTAGACCTAGTTACTAACTAGCATTGATAAAGTAACTCAACACCTCTGAGTCAATAGGAGAAGTTGGAATCCTTTTTATAGCATGGATGGACAGTGTATGAAAGTCTTCTGGGTGAGTTTCTCAAACTACACAGTGACTCCAGGATCTCTTCTCTATCCCTGCCCACCAAGTCAGACTCCAGTATGACACCATAGCATGGTGTCCCTGGTCCAACATCACTGGCACTGGGCACCAATGGCAGTGTATGGCATTGTGGGTTGCTGAAGTGGAAATAACCAGGTTATAGCAGATGCCTAAGGTTGCTTTCAGCTCCAATTTTTAACAATTAATACCCCTGCATATAAAAACAGTACACCAACTATTCCCCTAATAAGATAACAGTTGTTATTGAAGAGAAGGGAGGCTTATTCTGCACTTACCTATCATGTTCTTGATGTCTTCTCCTGGTTACAGAATGCAGAGATCCAAAGCCAACACCAAATGCAAGCAGAAGTTAGGGAAGGGAGGAGGAAGAAATCCTTGTAACATTATAGGAGATCCTGGATTTGAAGGTGCCTGAAGGCAGCATAAAGGTCCTGACTTCCTAGGTCACAACCTAATAATTCTTTTTTACTAGTACTATCTTAAATTTGATCTCTGTCATTGACAAACAAGAGTACTAACTCATACAAGTTCTTGGGTAATTAGCAAATTTGGACCAACAAAAGCATAAATTAAACATAAAATAAATGTATTAGAGGATCTTAATAATTATGGCCCTGGCCAGGTAGCTCAGTTGCTTAGAACATCATCCTGATATGTCAAAGTTGTGGGTTCAATCCGTGGTCAGGACATATACAAAAGTCAACTACTGAATGCATAAATAAGTGGAACAACAAGTCAATCTCTCTCTCTTTCTGTCTCACTGTGTGTCAAATCAATAAAAAAATTTAAAAAGGAATAATATACAGAGGCAAAACAAGAACAAAACAACCAGAGAAGCTGAAAACCTCTTTAGATGTTTACTCACCTCCCTTCTGGAATAGTGTCCAAATGTGACTTGGCTCCAACAGCCTTCCACCTATAAGTACTATCATTTGGGTTTTCCAGTTCTTTGGAGAAAAGACTCTAATTGGCCCTACTTGAGAGAGACATCTCTGCACTTTCATGAGAGTTTCTCAACCTCAGCACTGTTGACATTTTTGTCAGGATAACTTCACTATGGGGCCTGTTCTGTGCATTGCAGGTCATCTAGTAGCAATCCTGGTTTCCCCCACTAAAATGCCAGTAGTACTCACTCCAGACATTGACAAATGCCCCTGTAATGCAAAATCATCCCTGGCTGAGAACTACTGTCTTACACTGATGAGCTCTGACTATGAGCAGGTCACACTGACTGGGTCACTGGGAGATTTGGGAAAAGCTAGACAGTCAGCCTAGTGTGTGTCCACTCAGAAGATTTCTCCCTTGAACTTTAAACTCTTCCTGCAGATATATCTGGATATCGCCATCTAGTATAAAAACAAAGAGAAATGCAGTATTTTCTCTTGAACCTGTTTCCTCTCTTATATTTGCTATTTTTAGATATTGCATATCATCATAGTGATACTTTCATTGTAATTAATGCTTTACATAAAGAAGCACTGAGTTAACATGCCACTGTTCTGATTAACCATCTAACAGAATTTTCGCTGAAATCACTTGAGGAGTTCTGACCAAGATGGAGGCATAGGTAGAAACACTTCACTTCCTTTCACAGCCAAAAGGAGGATAACAACCAATCTAAAACCAATAAACAACCAATCTAAAATCAATAAACAACCAGAAGTGCCAGAAAATCAAACTGCATGGAACTCTGACAACCAAGGAATTAAAGAAATAGTCAAACAGAACAACCTGATGGGTGAGGTGGTGGACCGTGGACGTGGGGCTGGCTGTGGCAAGGTGGCAGGCTGTGCAGGAGGGGCTGACTTAAGGGGAAAAGGAGATGCAGAGCAGGCTGTGGACTCCGGCAGTCGCCACAGTGGGAGAAACTCCCAGTCTCACATGAGAGAGTTTGTTGAAAACTGCTCTAGAGACCAGCAGGTGAGATGCATTGTTCCCTATCTGGCCCCTCCCCCAAAGGCAGTGTGGCAGCACAGCAAGGAGGTTTGCCCCGCCTGGTGAACACCTAAGGCCCCGCCCCCTTACAGTGTATCAGCTGTGCCAAGAGAAAGAAATATGGCCAAAATGAAAGAACAGTGCAAAACCTCAGAAACAGAGCTAAGTGAAGAGGAGATAGCCAATCTATCTGATGGAGAATTTAAAGCCCTGGTAATCAAAATGCTCACAGAACTGATTGAGCTTAATTGAAGAATGAGCGAACAAATGAAAGATACCCAAAATTAAATAAAGCAAAATATTCAGGGACCCAACAGTGACAGAAAGGAAACCAGGACTCAAACCAACAATTTGGAACACAAGGAAGAAATAAACATCCAACCAGAACAGAATGAAGAAACAAAAATTCAAATAAAGTGAAGAGAATCTTACTAACCTCTGAGACCACTTAAAATGTTCCAATATCCAAATTATAGGGGTGCCAGATGGAGAAGATCAACAGCAAGAAATTGAAAACTTATTTGAACAAATAATGAAGGAAAACTTCCCCAATCTGGTGAAAGAAATAGACTTTCAGGAAGTCTAGGAAACCTGGAGAGTCCCAAAGAAGTTGGACCTAAAGAGGAACACAGCAAGGCACATCATCATTAAGTTAGCCAAGATTAAAGACAAAGAGACAATCTTAAAAGCAGAAAGAGGAAAGGAGTTACCTACAAAGGAGTGCCCATTAGACTATCAGCTGATTTCTCACAAGAAACCTTACAGGCAAGAAGAAGATGGAAAGAAGTATTTGAAGTCATGAAAGAAAGACAAGGACCTACATCCAAGATTGCTCTATCCAGCAAAGCTATCATTTAGAATAGAAAGAAGGAGCTCCTACCTTTTGCAACAACATGGATGGAACTGGAAAGCATTATGCTGAGTGAAATAAGCCAGGTGTTGAAGGACAAATACCATATGATCTCACCTCTAACAGGAAGCTAAACAACAAAGCAAACAAGCAAGCAAAATATAACCAAAGACACTGAAATAGAGAACAGGCTGACAGTGACCAGAGGGGAGAGGGGAGGGAATTTCAGGGGAAATAAGGGAGGGATTTAGAGGAACCTATATAAAGGATACATGGACAACAACTGAGAAGGGTGGAAATGGGAGGGAGGGGGGAGGATGGGGGGTGGGACGGGTTGGGAGTAATAGACAGAAAACTGTACTTGAAAAATAATTAAATAAAAAAAAATACTAAAAAAAAATAATAATAAAAAAAAATAAAAAAAAAAATAGAATAGAAGAGCAGATAAAGTGCTTCCCAGATAAGGTCAAGTTAAAGGAATTCATCATCACCAAGCCATTATTATATAAAATGTTAAAGGCACTTATCTAAGAAAAGGAAGATCAAAAGTATGAACAGTAAAATGGTAACAAACTCACAACTATCAACAAATGAACCTAAAAAATAAAAGGAAAAAAAAACAACAAAAACAGAAACTAAGCAAACAACTAGAACAGGAACAGAATCAGAGAAATGGACATCACATGGAGGGTGTTCAGTGGAGAGGGTGAGGGGAAGAATAGTACAGGGAAATGTACAGGGGAAGAAGAGACATAATTGGTAGGCATTAAATAGACTGAAAGAGGTCAAAAAATGGTATAGAAAACAAAGAACTTATATGTACAACCCATGGACATGAACTAGGGGAAATGCTGGAGACTTGGGGGGTATAGGGTGGAGGGGGGATAAAGGAGGTAAAATTGGGAAAACTGTAACAGCATAATCAATAAAATATGCTTTTTAAAAAATTACTTGACAAGATGAATAGTAAATTTGAGGAAAATTAAGTTTTAATTTGAAATCAGAATATTTTCCTACTAAATACAAAGAAAAATCCCTGTAATTTATTAAGAATTCTCCACCCCATCTTTTCTCATACAATTTTTACTTTTTAATAAGGTTGAGGTACACAGCATTATAATTCAACATTTGTATACACTAAAAACAATCACCACCAGCAGCCTAGTCGTTATCTATCACCATACAGTTGACCCCCTTCACCCATTTTGCTCACCCTGTAACCCCTTCCCTTTTGGTAACCACTAATCTGTTCTCTGTATCCATCAGGGGTTTTTTTGCTTTGTTTTTTCATTTGTTTTACTTCTTTTAGAGTCCACATATGAGTGAAATCGTATGGTATTTGTCTTACTCTGACCTATAAGCATAAGTTCACAGGCTTCATCCATATTGTTGCAAATGGCAAGTTTCCCTTCTTTCTTATGGTTGAGTAGTATTCTACTGTATGTGTGTGTGTGTGTGTGTGTGTATATATATATATATATATATATATATATATATATATATATATCACATCTTCTTTATCCAATCATCCGTCACTGGACATCTGGGTTGTTTTTATGTCTTGGCTCTTGTAAATAATACTGTGATGAACATAGGAGTGCAGATACCTTTTTGAATTAGTGTTTTCATATTCTTCAGTTAGATACCCAGAAGTGGATTGTTTGCTATCTTGACAAATAGTAAAACCACTGCCCTTTCTCCCAAGCTGACACATGACTCTCACCTCAGTTTCTTCATCACCCCTACCCAACTTCTAGGCCAACAAACTCTGCCCAGCTTGTCCCACAATCCTCTTTCCTTTGCACCCTAATTCCCACATCATTTTTTCCACACCAGTCTCATATTTGGCCTACATCATTTTTTGCTGGACTTTGACAATAGCCTGTTGACCAGGCTCCCTACCATCACTCCTCTTGGCTGTCCATCTTCCAGTGAACAGAGTGATCTCCCAACAGTTGTATCTCATCCTGGCACACCCCTGTCCAGAGCATTGTGTGTTCTTATTTGAGTGACCAGTTCAAATTTTAAGATTGGGACAAAATGTCATTCGTTGTCTTGCCTTAGATTATTTTTCTACATTTTACTTTCCTTTCCCCTCCCTTCCTTATTCTTTGTGTTACACACACACACATGCACACATACACATCAATGTTTCCAGAGGTATGCCATGCTATTGTCATGCTTTTACATGTGCTACTGTATCATATTGGAACATATTTTGCTTCTCTTCCAAATAAACTTTAATTCTCAAGTGTCTCTACATTCTGACAGAGTCTGACATTCTCAGAAAGGGTTACATGTTCTCTTCTCCAAGTGTTTGCTGTGCACTGTGCTTCGTCTACTATGGCACATCATTGGTGGAGTTAAACTGATCTGCTTACCTGTTAGTCTCCCCCACAAACTCATTGCTTCTCCAGTCCAGTTAGGTGCTGGACGGTGATATCTGTCCAGCACCTAACAGAGTACAGGACATCCAATAGACAGATGAATTTTACTTGATGTGTTTGTTCATTGAAAGTTTAGGCTATTATTTCAAGGGCAGCCTAAAGTTGTTAAGTGTATGGGCTCTGGAATCAGAAAGAGCCAAGTTCCCATGCTGGCCTTTCCATCCACATCACCCTGCCTTTCTGCCTGAGTTTCCTCATCTCTCATGTGGGGATAGGAAGACCAAATTCTGAATGGCATTATTATGAAGCTCATTAAACGAGGGCTAAATAAGGTCACCTCTGATAAACACTTACCCAGGGCCTTTGCAAGCCCTAAATAAGTATTAGCTGCTATTATTCACAACATCTCCATCATTATTATCTATTCATACTCTGCCAAAAGGCACTCAGGTCCTCTGTTAAAAAGCCATTACCAACTTCATGGTGGAAGAGAGCCAGAAAAACTACCCCGATTTGAAGGGCTGTGGCCTGGTGACATTACCCATTACAAGCTTTTCAGGCAGTGCTTTAATGAGGGCAAACATTATCATAATGTCAGACTGTTCTGCAGCTCCAGACAATGGTGCATCTCTCCTACCACAGCTGGGAGGCCCATGGGGATGGGGAATCTGGATTTAACCATCCACCCATCAAACTTTGGGCAAACGGCTTCTAGGCCTCAGTTTCCTCATCTATAAAATGAGCACAAAATTATTATATATACCTCTCAGGACTATGGGTAATAACATTTTATTCTCATAGCACTTTGCAAAGCTTTAGTACTCATTACCAAGGCAGGGGCTGTAGTTTTTTAAAGCCAGTTGTAAATGCTTTCCACCAGGTGACTAGCAGAATGGGCTGGGAAGAGGGAATTCAATCACCAGCAGAACCAGAGTATTCAGAGAATCAGACTAGAAATGTGGTCAATGACTCAAATAATTCAGCACAGCACAAGGCCACAAGGCTGATGGGATGCACGTTAGTGAACACACTGAAGACACCTCAGATTCCTTAAATGGGAGCATTTCAGGGGGAAGCCTGTGGCCCAGGGTCAGGAGGTAGGTAGCAGAAGAAACCTGTTAGAACCCAATCACTGACTGTCTCTAGATGAAAACATAAACACTGGGGTTTTCACAGAAAAGAAATATTGCATAGGTAAGGTTTTTAGTAAAAATACAAAATGCCCCTACTATCTTATATGTCAATCACTTTATTAGGCATTATACACACTTTATTCTTGATCTTTCCCCAAATTCTAAATCCCATTTTGTTGGGGAAATGGAAGCCCAGATTTTAGCCTGGGTCACACAGCTTGTTCACAGTAGAATAAAATTTGAACCAGGCCCTCCTCCAAAGTTTGAATTCTTCCCACCCTGTGACATCCTGCTTCATGTTTAATATACACCTCCTCCTTGAAATGTTAATTGTCCTAGTTACTTTCTCCTGGACTTGGCTAATTTCAAGTGTGCAGCCAACACAACAGCTACCTAAATGGGATTCAAAGAGCTTCAAGGCTTCTGATATGGAAGACCTCAGGGGGGTTATGGAGAAGGACCAAATGCAGCCTGTCTTCTAAAGGAAAGGTAATTTGGATAAGCAAGGCTGGAGTCAGGCTAGCCTGCAGGCTGCTTTCCCAGCCAGAGTGTCTGTTGGAGTTCAAGGTTGACAGGAAATCCCCAATGAGAAACTGAAGTGCTCAGCCACACATCAAAAAGATTGCCAAAAATTAATTCTTTAAGGGACAGACTTCAATGCCATGAAAAGCACACAGCTTTTGATAAGGAAGGAGAGATAGGCCCATAGCCAAAGTCAGGGACCTCCTTCAAGGAGGAAGTGGCTTCCTCCATTTTGCAACCTCGGTGACAACCAGCTAAGAGTTCCCTGTGACAACTGGTTCTCCAGGGTCAAGATCATTTTCACGGTTACCATGGCTATTCATTCAGCATCAGAAGGGATTAGTCATTGTGTGTGTGTGTGTGTGTGTGGACTGGGGGAGCAGAGGTGGGATCAAGAAAACTTAAGAGAAATGGGCAAAGCCCTAAATGAAAACATTTAAAATTAAAATACAGAAATGGCCCTGGTTGGTGTAGCTCAGTGGATTGAGCACAGGCCTGCGAACCAAAGCTTTACTGGTTTGATTCCCAGTCAGGGCACATGCCTTGGTTGCATGCCAGGTTCCCCAGTAGGGGGTGCATGAGAGGAAACCACATATTGATATTTCTCTCCCTCTCCCCTTCCTTTCCCCTCTCCCTATAAATAAATCAAATCTTTAAAAATATATAGAAATGCCAAGTCTTTGAAAAATAAATTTTGAAGTCATTTTATGGTACAGAAAAGTCAAGATAGAGAAATAAATGACTTTTTAAGCTCATACTTTTGCATGAACAGAGGACACTCAATATTTTCTGTTCATAAAAAACCTAGAAATTCACACTTTAAGTTAGGATAACCATTTCAAGCCTCCTCTGTCATTGCCAAATTGGTGCTGAAGGAAACTTGTAATTTTGTCTGGGAGGGAAAAGCTGCAGAGATCTTGAGATTAAACAAGCAATCAATCCAGTATTGACGGTGGGTTTGCTGACAGACTGACAGCTTGGGGGTGATCTGGCTTCTAGCTGCCTCGCATTGACATCTCCTGTGTATTAGCCATTTTTTTTATTGGGAAGGAAAGTGAGAAAAAAAAAGAAGTAAGCCTTTGTCAAAGGGTCAGAGAATCTGGGTTTTAATGGATCTAGAATTTCTATGTAGGACAGAGTTANATCATTGCCAAATTGGTGCTGAAGGAAACTTGTAATTTTGTCTGGGAGGGAAAAGCTGCAGAGATCTTGAGATTAAACAAGCAATCAATCCAGTATTGACGGTGGGTTTGCTGACAGACTGACAGCTTGGGGGTGATCTGGCTTCTAGCTGCCTCGCATTGACATCTCCTGTGTATTAGCCATTTTTTTATTGGGAAGGAAAGTGAGAAAAAATAGAGAAGTAAGCCTTTGTCAAAGGGTCAGAGAATCTGGGTTTTAATGGATCTAGAATTTCTATGTAGGACAGACTTACAACAAGGCATGGGGTGAGTGTGAAAAATTAGAAGGGAGAGGTGAGAAGATTATCTTAAAGCTGCATTTGAATAATCAACACTAAGCTGTTCTTTGGGTTGTATGTGTCTTTGCAGCATTTTAAAGGGACTGATAAACACATGGGTGGCTTTGCTTCTTACTAGCCACATGCGACGTTGGCAAGTTATTTAACCTGTCCAAACCTCAGAGATCTATTAACATTTACTGAAGGCCTGTTTTGTGCCAGGCATTGGCTCAGACACTGAAAAACCAGTGGTAAACCAGATGGATGTCCTGCCCTCAGGAAGCTTACATTCCAGTGAGGGCAAGAGACAAAAAGTATAAATATATGCTCTAATTCCATGGAGTGTTATGCTGGATAAGGGAATATGAAATGAGTGGGGCCAGAAGAGGGAAAAGCTATTCCCTAAAGAGTATGTCAAAAGCTTTCCCTGAAGAGAAAACAATTAAGCAGAGAACTGAGTAGGACCAGGTTTCCCATTAGCAATACTACTGACATGTGGGGCTGAATCATTCCTTGTCATGGGCTGACCTGGGTAATGCAGTGTGTTTACCAGCATCCCTGGCTTCTTTCCACTGGATGCCAATAGGACCCATTCTTGGGGTGACAAATATGTTTCCAGACACTTGCCAAATGACCTCTGTGGGGCAAAGCTGCTCCCGTTGAGAAGCACTGGAGAAAAGGGAGGAGAACAATCCAGTTGTCCAGAGGTAGAACCTTCCAGGTGAAGGAAGGGCAAGTGCAAAGGGGTGGAAATGAACCCGTGTTTTGTAAGAACGGAAAGAAGCCTCAATGGCTTCTTCAGGGCTGAAGAAGGAAAGAGAGGTAGGCCCATAGTTTGAAGTTCATCTTCTAGATGGCTGAAATCGGGGAAGACGAAACGGGTACAAGGTGAAGTCAGGGAAGCAGTGAGGGGCTAGATCATTCAAGGCCTAAGTGATGGCAGGAAGAAGTTTAGGATTTGACCTGATCTTCATCTTGAAAAATCACTCTGGCTGCTACGGGAGAACTGACCCTAAAGGGGAGAACCATGGACAGCTGCTCAGGTATCTAAGGAGAGATGCTATCGCTGAAGACTGTGATGATAGCATGGGGACATGCAGCAGTTGCCCGACGTAGGTTATATTGCTTTGGAAGAACTGGCAGAATTTGATGATATATTGGATGGGAGAAATAAGGGGAACAGTACAAGTTGGAGGTGTGAAACTTGTGTGGGGCTGGGCTGGGCTGGGGAAGACTGGGCAGAAGGAGATTGGGGTGGCGGAACCAAGAGTGCCAACTTGGACGTGTTGTCTTTTGACATGCTTCTCCAGAATTCGAGTGGTGTTTTTGCACAATGCTGGCCCATAGCAAGAGTTAGATCAATACAGCAAGAAGATTCAAGGGGTGTGGGGGGTGGGCAGGGGAGGTGAAGCAGGCACACCTGAACAGTCACAACATAGAATTACTTATTTTACAAAGCCTTATGAACTGTCCATTTAAATTATGCATTATCCTCATGCATTTCAAATAAGACAAATACAAGTTTATTCACGACATTTACCCATAGCTTTTTGCTCCTGATATTTCCATGCTAACATGGGATAGTTGATAGGAGGAATTATTTGAGTATCTGGCATCCATCATCTCTGAGAAACTTCATTAATCTTTATGACTCTCCCTCTATTTATTTATTTATTTATTAGACAGCAAATCAGTGGCAAAATTAATTGAAATCAATCTCTTTATAACATTTTTCTTTACGGTTTCTTACATCCCAAAAACGTTGCACTCTAGAGAGAAGGATTGCAGACTCTGAGATGCTGACTACAGAAAAAAGTGGTTTTTTCAAGGAGTTTAAAGGTGACATTTATACTTAGAACAACCTAGACCCCTGTTGTTCAGTAGAGAAGTTGCTACTGGTCATTAATTACACAACCCCCGTTGCTTCTCCCTGGGCAGCGGGTGTCCATGTGTCCGTGTGAGAAGCACCCGCACCCCGCAGGGGCAGCTGCCATTAGGAGAACCTACCTCTGCAACTTCAGGTTTCTGCTTCTCGTCTCAAACTGCTGTTTTCTCTGCCCTTGCCTCTTCATTCGTGTGGCACATCTCTTCCACTTATTAGCACACAGAAACTTCATTTTAGATATTCTCAAGCTGAGACTGGCAAACTTTTTCTCTAAAGGCTCAGATAGTATTTATTTTAGACATCACAGGCCGTATAGTCTCTATAGTCATATAATCAAAATTATACAACTACCACTGTGGCAAAAAAAGCAACCACAATAAGTAAACAAATGAATGTGACTGTGTTTCAATAAAAACTTCCTTCCCCAAAACTGGCCATGGGTGGTATCTGGCCCATGGACACATTTTGCCAAGCTCTGTTCTGTAGGATTAACCTCTCTCAGGTAACAGCAAAGTCATCTGTATAGTGACTTCCACATATACAATACAACCATATTGAGAAAATCATATGGAATATAGCCTTCAGCACTGTTTAAAATCTACAGTAATGCATAAAGGTCGAACTATAATATTTTTTCTTTTTCAAATTTTGTGTTAGAACATTAGCATTTGTAATTGCAACAAAAAATATTTGGTAGCATATCAGCTATATCTTTTACCACTATGAAGAAATATAACAAATCACCGCAAATCTTAGTAGCATATAACAACAGCCATCTTTCACTTCTCCAAAATCTATAGACCACCTAGATACTTCTGCCAAGTGGACCTGGTTTGCTGATCTTTGTCAGGCTTGATTTTGTGTCTACAGTCAGTTACTGAGCTGGCTAGGACTGGCTGGCCTCAGATAACCCTGACTAGGATGCCTTGAGTATACTCCATGTGGTCTCTCATCCTTCAGCATACTAGCTAGGATGGGTGATCATGGCATGGCATGGCATGAGCAGGACCGACTGAGCAAGAGAGCAAGTGAAGTGTGCCAGGCTTCTTGAGACACAGGCTCTAAAGTGTCATGCCATCATTTATACTACATTTTTGTTTTAAAATATTTTATTTATTTATTTTTAGAGAGAGGGGAAGGGAAGGAGAAAGAGTAGGAGAGAAATGTCAATGTGCGGTTGCCTCTCATGTGTCCCCTACTGGGGACCTGGCCTGCAACCCAGGCATGTGCCCTGACTGGGAATCAAACCAGTGACCCTTTGCTTCAGAGGCCCATGCTCAATCCACTTAGCTACACCAGCCAGGGCTATACTGCATTCTTTAGGCTAAAACGAGTCACAGAGCTAGCCCAGAATCACATGGAAATGGAACAGTACAATTTCAGGGCAGAGGGACGAGTACAGAGAGACCATTAACTGGGTTCTCAGTGCAGATGGTTTAATCACNAGAGAAACATCAATGTATGGTTGCCCCTGGTGAGTCCCCTGCTGGGAACTGGCCTGCAACCCAGGCATGTGCCCTGACTGGGAATCGAACTGCGATCATTTGGTTCGCAGGCCCGCGCTCAATCCACTGAGCTACGCCAGCCAGGGCTATACTGCATTCTTTAGGCTAAAACAAGTCACAGAGCTAGCCCAGAATCACATGGAAATGGAACAGTACACTTTCAGGGCAGAGGGACGAGTACAGAGAGACCATTAACTGGGTTCTCAGTGCAGATGGTTTAATCACTGTGGCCACTCCAATAACAGCTGATTCCTGGTCTGCTGCTGCAGGATTAGAATACCTCATAGCATCACTTAAACAAGGAAGGGTGGGAGAAATCAGTTAATTGATTCAGAGTCTTTGAAATCCTGTGTTCCAAAGATCATGTTTTTAGAATAGCCAAAAGACATCATTGCTTATTTTCTCTAACCACAATTAAGAGAAGTATTTTATCATTCCAAGGGTGATCACCAGAAAATATACTTTTTCTCCAAAGGTAGTATTTAACAAAACCCAGAAGTCTTAAGAAGTAAAATGGTGCCAAAATTCTCCAGTTGGATGGGCAAACTAAAGGTGGCGGGGGGTGGGGGGGATCCAAAAAACAAAAGCCTGTCAGTAAATCTAAACACAAAGCACTCTGCCCCCCACCATCCTTCATGATAGTCCTCTTCTGGGCCAGGAGTCATATTGTTAGGTCACCTGAGTAATCTGAACAAAAGTCTTCCATTAGGAAAGCACACCAAAGATGATTCACTTCTTTTGTAGCAAGCTAGCAAGCTCCATGGAAACTGTATTCATTTAAACCCTTTGGCTGCAAGTAACAGAGACCAACTTGAACTAGCTAGAGCATTTTTTAAAAGCTTTAAATAAGGATGCAGATCATCTCTCAGAACCCCTGGACAGAGATGCTACTGAGCTTCAGGAGGAAACTGGAAAGTTAGCCAGGAGCCAGGACAGTCCTCCCGTTTTCTTACTTCTCCCTGATTTACTCCCTCTCTCTGCAAAACTAGCTTTTTCTGTGACTTCCCTCACATATAGAAAATATGGGGTGGATGGCTATCCCATTGTGCTTGTGTTTTATTTTTCTTAGCTGAACTAAAGTATCCACGTCCAAACTCCATATTTCTGAAAGAATGGATTTCATCCAGGCTGGGTCAGAGGGCCATTCTGGTCCAATCATCTATCACCAGCATTAGAAACCATAAACATAGTTTCCAGGGCCCTGAGTTTAATGGGTGAAGGGGGCACTTAAGGAATAGTTGGTTGTTGTTCAGTCAAGTCCAAAATGCTTATCATAGCAATTCTCTTGAGCTGTAGGATGAGTGTCAGGAAGAGGGAAAGCAGTCAAGCTTGTGATATCATAAAGAGGCATCATTCAAAACACTCCTACTTTTGCAAAGCCCTTTGGTTCTTTATGTTTGCCTACTCATCAAACACAAGGGCTATTAATAAACTCACACCAAGAAAAGACTACTAAGTGTTTACTGCTGTCTTGGTTTGGGAACCCTCTCAGTAACAAACCCTGAGTTAACGATTTGACAGCAAATAGCTTATTTGGGAGGTGGTCCCAGGAAACGCCAACACAGGAGTGAGAAAAGTAGACAGTGACCAGGAGAAACCAATGGGGAGTTAACAAGTGAGTTAACAAACTGCTACTGTAATCAACTGATGCTTAATCCTGCTGGGCAACTCTGAGACACAGTGTGGGTCATAAAACCCAAAGATTATCAATCATTGGTTGAGGGCTTGCTGGGGCTGGGATGTTAATTTCCTGGCACCGCCAGCCTGCAGCTACATGGTAAGAATTGGCTCCACTGACCAGAGAAAACTCACAGGCATCGAAATCTGGGTTCTTACCATTGGAAGTCCAGCTGGTGTGCACTGGAATGACTGACATAAGCAGCAAGCACAGTGGGTATGATGAATTAGGGAGAGGCCATCCAGGCAGATAAGGGACAAGATCTGACCTACTGCTAAGAAGACCCACACTAGAAGAGAACAAGTGTGGAAGAAGTAAGATCAATTAGAAAGCTATTGGATTAGTCCAGGTTCCAGATGCTGGCCTCTTGAAAGAACGTCTGTGGTAAGAGTGGGGAGAAGTGGTTGACAGAGGGTAAGAGTTCTAAGGAAGTCTAAGGAGCTACTAATGGGTTACAAGGTGACAAGGATGACTCCAAGGTGGGTTTGTTGGATTCGTTTGCTTTTATTTTGCTAGGAAGGTGATGGCATTTGGGGCCACGCAGCAGCCATGGAAGAGGCAAGTACCAGGCCATGCTTTCTTTAAGCCTGGGGTGCTGAGGTTGGAGAGCTTCCAGAAAGTTAGGTCCAGGTCTGATTCTGAAGGGTACACACTGCCTTGTGCACGGGAGAGGGACACGGTCAGATCTGTGTTTTATAAAGTTATGTTGGCCCATTATGGGAAGCAGATCATCAGAGAAACAGTGTGGAGGCCAAAGGGTCCAGTTACAAAACTAACATAATCCTGAAACATCAAGAGAATGAGCGCAGCAGCAGCAACAGCAAAGAAGTGAGAAAACAAGATTTAAGAAGCATTTCAGGATTGCAGAGGATGAGTCAGAAGAGCTGGTGACTGGATGTGGGGCTGGAAGAGAAACACCTGGGTCAAAGAGGCTCTGAGGGTCAGCGCTGGGTGGTTAGAAGGATGGTGAAGCCAAGGGACACAGGCAGAGAGGCAATTCAAAGACTACTGTTTTGTCTTCTGTGGAGCTGCCAGATAAAATGTGGGAGGCCCAGTTATATTTGAATTTCAGATAAACTACAAATATTTTTTAGGATAATTAATTCCCATATAGTATTTGGAATATATTTACACTAAAAACTAATCATTGTTTGTCTAAAATACAAATGTATGAAGCTTTCTGTATTTTTACTTGCTAAATTAGCCAACCTACTGATTGAAAGAGCTGAATTTGGTGTGTCCATGGAATAAAGGGCACAGGTGGAGACATGTCTTACTGAGGGGCAAGGTCTCTGCTAAAGGCACACACTTAAGAGTCACAAAGAGGAAGATTCTTCCCTCTGGTTCTCATACTTGGCTGCAGTTTGGAATTACCTGGAGACCTTAAAAAACACTGATGATTAGATATTCTGATTTAATTAGTCTATAGTGGAATCTGGGCCCTGGGATATTTTTAAGCTCCCCCAGGTGATTCTCATATGCAACAAAGTTCAGAAACCACTGATCTAAGCCACGCAAATCACTAAAGTAGAAAAGAATAAAATCACTAAAATAGAAAAGAATGCACAAGATGGTTCTCTGAGGGGAGCTATCATGTCTTAACATACATAGGGTCAAGGAGACCACAAAGAGTGGTGAGGATACAAGGCAGAGGGGGAGAGAGGAAACAGCAAAGGCCAAAGGGAGAGTCAAGGAGGATGTGATCAGCTGTGTTGGGGGCTGCAGGAGTGAGGAAGTTCCCCTGAGCCTGTGTATTGGGACTGGGGGCTTTTATGGGCTCAGAATCACAGGGGGTCAATGTGGAAGCCAAATTGCAGGAGGTGAGGAGTGTGTGAGAGATAAGCAAGGTGAATTCACCAATGGACTTGTTGGTATTTGCAGGACAATTCCTCATCTCTTTCTCTGAAGGACAGAGACAATGCCATCTTCTCTATTAGATTCTCAGGAGGACAAAAGTTGGATAGGAAAAGGGGGGCAGTAAAATTTCTTTTAGATGAGTTTCTAGAAAGAATACAATATTGATTTTTGAAACAGTCCCGGGATGATCACTTCCCAGCTGTGGTCGAGACAGCAGCCTCTGTGAGCCTCAGTTCTGCAAACTGGGGATGATGGCAGCTAGGTCATGGAGACGTGAGGATGAGATGTTGAATTCAGCCCCCAGAACAGTGCCTGGAATATTTGGACTTCCATTTTTTTCCAAGCTACAAAATGATATGAAAATATAAGATGATGATGCCAGTGACAATGGTGATAGTCAAAAGGGGAGAAGGAAGCAAACTCCCAGGGGTTAAAAGATAACATCTACAAGTTGCAGAAAACCCTCCCTGCCCCTGGGGGTCTTGTTATTCTATTTCACCTGAAATAGATTCTTTTTTGCCTGATGCTGAAAGGAACTGTGGCTTTCAATGCCAGTGTTTGGAAAAAAGGACAGGAACTGTTTATTCAAGAGTTCTGCAGGTTTAGAGTAATGTTGCTGTTAAATCCCTAAGCTCCTTTAAAACAGCCCCAAACACTGTACACACACAGTCCTGCCTCCCCTTGCCAAACCAAGGCCAGTCAGCAGTATTTTTCTGTTCAGAAAAAGAAACAGAAGTCCGTAACTCAGCAAGGCTCCCATTCTTAATCCCAAACTGCCCCTTCATGGTGGGCTGGGAAATCCTTCAAGCGCCACAAGGCTGCTACATCCTGCTTTCCTGCTCTCTGAGCCGCCTGGCCAAGAGAGCCCCCTCTCTACTCACAAACCACGTGGTAAAAAGCCCCAGCATGGCTGCCACGCCTGGGGTTAAATCCCAGCATGGATCTTTTTCCATAACCCCATTTTTTGTTTCTCCCACCCTGGATCACACCTGCCCGTGGTCTGGTTTCTTTTTCCTTTCTCAACTGCCACTGTTAGTCCAGGCAAGCATGGCCCATGATGTAGGACCCGCCTCCAAGCCTCTAAGCCCTTCTGGCTGCATCGCCTCCTGCGTTAAAGTCACGCCCATCTCCCTGGCTCCCAGGCAGGCACAGCTTTTAATGTTATTAAAACACTGGCCAAGTTTTTCAGATAAGCAAAGTAGTTCTCAGTGGCCCTGCTCCACTTCCCTCATCCCCCAAGCAATAGCTGTGGGGATTTTCTCCATTTTGTGGGATCTCCAACTCAATACCCTGTTACATGCACAGAAAATAAAGATGTCCCTCACATAAGTGTGGTTTACTTGAGACATTTCTACCAGTCTCATAATCACGGTATCCTCTTGTTGGGGCTGGGGGCAGGGTAGCCTGGGGGAAGGAAGGTGGAAGGAAGAGACAGTGCATGAATGAATGAATGTGAGTGAGAGAACACGGCATTTCTGTAATTTACTTACTGGTATTTCAGAGGTGGTACCCTAAAGTCCTCCATCACCACGAAGGGATTTTCATTTCCATTGGGGATGTTTTTCTGTTCATCACACCACTAAAAGAGAATCTGAAAATAGTCATCACAGAAGAGGTTTGCATTTTTCCATTGTGAGATGACTGCTTATTCTACTATCCTTCCTCCCAATGAACCAACTGCTTAGGCAAGTGAGAAGACAGGCAGGATCAAAGCCATTAGTAATGACTGAAAAGTTCTAATTTGCCTAAGTATAATAGTTAGAACTCAAAGCAAATTATTTATTTTAAAAGCCCCTTACGAAAGTTAACTAATTAATCCTTGTAACACCTGCTGAAGCATGTACTATTATTATTTTTTTTTGAGTCAAGGTGAAGAAGCTTCAGTTGGTGGCTGAAATTTAAGTCAAGGCCATTTGATAGTGAGAAGTAATATAACTGAACTTGCAACTGAACTCAGGTTGGCTGTTGATGTCACACGCTGTTCTCTAAGTATCCTGAGTGTTACCACTGAGAAATTTAGCCAACTGCTTCAGTATGAGTCTGAAAGCAAAAAAGGGAAATTATTTACTAAGATAGTCCTTTCAAAGAAACATTGAAATCAGCAATTTTGGAGGAATTTGGGCTTATCTAAGAATTACATCTTCTGCACAATTAAGGTGTGAAGCCCTTGTCGGGTGGCCCAGTTGACTGGAGCATCATCCCATGAACCAGAAAGTTGCTGGTTTAATTCCAGGTCAGGGCACATACCTGGGTTGAGTGTTCAATCCCTGTTCAGGTCAGGTATGGGAGACAACCAATCAATGTTTCTGTCTCACATCAATGTTTCTCTCTCACTCTCCCTAACATCAATGAACATATCTTTGGATAAGGGTTAAAAAATTAAGATATCAATAGTCTTTGAAATTATTTGCCCCACTGCAATGCCCCAGCATATTTCTATCATTTGGCTTAGAGCAGTTTTTCTCAGTTTTGGCACTGCTGAGTACATTTTGGTCTGGATAATTCTTTGTTTCGGGGGCTGTCCTGAGCATGGCAAAATGTTTAAAACCATCCCTGACCTGTACTTACTAGATGCCAATAGCACACCACCCTCCCCTCCCCTAGTTCTGACGTTCAAAATGTCCCCAGACATTGCTAACTGTGCCCTGGAAGGCAAAACTGACCCTAGGTGAGAACCACTGGCTTAGAAGAGAAGTCAAGTTATTCTTGTCCAGTATTGCACATATCCAGGGGGCTCTTGATTTACCAGGAAAGCAATTTTTTGTTTCTTCAGTGGGTCACTACTCTTTGATCTCAATGAACAAAGAATTCCAGATTTTATCATGGCATAAGGTGATAGGTATATGCACCCAGAAGTTTCCCAAAGGTGTGCAGAATTGAAAATGTTGCATTTTGGTGAGTGGGTACAAATACTGCTGGACAGCTCTGGGTAGTGGCTGGAAACTGGCCTGGGGATGTCTCCCTGCGGCCTGGAGTTTGGCAGTCTTCCCAGGTTACCTGCTGGCAATGCTAATTTTCTAGGAAGGCATGTAGCCCACACATGCCCTGCTTGCCTCCCCAACTTTCCATCCTCAGATGCCAGATTCTCCCACTTTCTTAGCAGGGGTGAAGAAGCTGAACACTCGGTGTGCTGATGAGATTGAATAATGGGATATCAGTCTTTTAGAAATCAGTCTTTTGCTTCCCTATCCCTCCTCATCTCCATTCCCTCTCTCTAGATCTTCCCACACCCCCAAAGATGAAGGAAATTTTGGTGTCTTTTACACCAATCAGGCAAAATCATGTTGTAGTTAAGCTTTAAACAATGTAAATGAATTTATCCCATGGCAGATAAAGTAAAAGGGGTGGGCTGAATTGTGTACCTCCAAAATTCATGGGTTGAAGCCCTTATTCCCAATGTGACTGTATGGATATAGGGCCATTAAGGAGGTAACTAAGGTCAAATGAGGTCATTAGGGGCCCTAATCAGACAGGACTGATGCCCTTACGTGAAGAGCAAGAGACACCAGGAGTGCACATGCACAGAGAAAAGGCAATGTGAGATCATAGCGAGAAGGTGGCTGTTTGCAAGCCAGGAAGAGAGATCTCACCAGGAACCAACCCTAAACCTTGATCTTGGACTTCCAGGATCCACAATTATGAGGAAATAAATTGCTGTTGTTCAAGCCACTCAGTCTATAGGATCATGTTATGGCAGCCTGAGCAGAATAAGACATTACAGAATACTATGCAGAATTTAAAAAAAGAGAGAGAGAGAGAGAGAAAAGCACAAGGATCCTCACTAATGTGGGAAGATCTACACGATGTATTAAGTAGAAGAAAATACCACCACCAAACCATATGTACATTATGGTGCACTGTCACCTGCGCACCCCATGGACAAAAGCTGTGTGTGTGGATATGCATGTGCACAGGCACAGTGATGTGTCTGGGAGAAGAGCCCTGATCTGGCTACAGGGACTCTGGGAGGAGGCTGGGGTTTGGGAGGCCATAAGGGGCTTTTATACTATATGCGCTTTTTAAAAACAAAGCTAAGATAGTATCTGTTAATTATTTCATAAAAAAATAAAAATTTAAGCTTTTTAAAAGTCTCACCTGCTGCCCTAGTCTTTTCAAAGCCCAAATTATGTTCTCAGTGATGCCCACACCTGGCCCCTCCTAAAAGTAGCATAAAACCATAGAGAATATGGAATCCTTTTAATCTAAATACTATAAATGAACCAGACAATTTCCTGACATTTGAAGGTAATGTGCCGCGATGCTGCGTTGGGGGAGGATCACAAAAGAAAAACCCCTTCCTCAAAATGCAAATTAAAGTTCATTAATAGGAAGAAAAATGAAGACATTTTCATTCTCTAGGCATGTGACCTTGACATCTCTCGTTCAACTCTTCTCAATAGAATTCCGGAAGAGAGAGAAAAACTTGTAATAAAAATGAAAATAGAAATAGGCAATCCAGACAAAATACACTGAAGTAATAAAACCCCCATGAAATAGATTACTAAGATAAAACCAGAATTGGTTGAGAGGAACAGACATTAGAGCCCCGACCGGGTAATTTCATGGGATCCATGACACTGGGCAATCATTCTGCCCATCTAGCTACAGGAAGTTTCCCTGTGGGGAGCTTACAATAAGACTCGCCCTGTGAAAGAGTGACTGGCGGCCAAGGCAGTCCCATGCTAGGCATGTTTTCCCTGACCCACATGTTGGCTCTTGCAGGAGAAATAAATATTTGCTCCTTTGTAAAAAGGAGACAGACCAACACAGAATTCTCCCTGCTTATGTTTGTGGTTATTCCAGATTTTAGGATTACAGAGATTTAGAATGCGGCTGTTCTCACTGCTTTTTGTCACAGGAGTTATTTTAGGATTGGACCTGGGAGTGTAAATTCACAGGTGGTGAATTTAGTCTCTTCTCTCCCAGCAGGAATAGGCAGCGAGCCTCTCTCCCTAAGACTCAGACATTTGCCAGGTCTTGCTTCTCTCTTGTCTTTCCTTGCCACGCTAGATCTTTAGGCCCACTGGTTGGGACATGCTGCCCTCCAGGAATGAGCATGGGGCCATCGCCCAGGTGGGGCTTTCTCCTCAGAAAGCCAGGCCTGCCTCCTCCTTTCTTTGCCCCACCCAGACCACACTCCCTCTTGTAGACAGTCATGGGCATCACATACAACTCCATAGGTCTTACCATCACTTCACTCAATGATTTAATGCTTGTCTATCCCACAGGGAATAGACAATGCTTGTCTTTCTGGAGACCCTAACCTCCAGAAAGGCTGGGCTGTCTGTTGCTTTTGTTTGACACCGCCTATCCAGCACCATGGCTCCAAAAGGCAAGTATTTAATAGCAAACTGCTTTGAACTACACTATATATTCCAGGCGATAATAGGGTACGTTAAGAACAACTAAGAAATAATTTCCAAGGATAAGTGAAGAGCCTGCCTCAAAAAATTCCTTGTGGGTGGGGTGGCCATAGGGAGGCCTATAAAACTGATGGGTTGTGAAGATAAATAAAATTTTCAGTGGTCTTGCGACAATTAGCAGCCCATGAGTGAGGGATACTACTAGTCTTGTATTTCAGGCCCATTTCAACCTTATTCGAGTTTTGCTTTGGTGCAGAGGTAGGGCTAGAAGTATCAGGAATGAATCTGCACCACTGGCCTGGGTCGATGTTAGAGTCTCTTCTGTTCACACTGGATTCTAGGTAGGTTGCCTTTATTCCTAGCAGTATATTTCCCAAGACTTTTGTTCCCCTTAACATTTTTTTCCTTTTTGTTAAGTGTATGGGGGTGACACTGGTTAGAATTATACAGGCATCAGGTGCGCTGTCCCACAACACATCACCTATACACTCGATTGTGTGCTCACCACTCCAAGTCGAGTCTCCTTCCATCCCCATTTATCTTCCCTGTATCCTCTTCCACCCGCCCCCCCGCCGCCCCCCCTCGCCCTGGCAATCACCGTACTACTGTGTGCGTCCATGAGTTTTTCCTCCTTTTCATTTTTTTTGCTCAACCCCTCCATTCCCAACCACTCTCCCAACAGCTGTCAGCCTGCTCTCTATGTATGAGTCGGTCTCTATTTTGCTTGTTAGTTTATTAACTGATTTCACATATGAATGAAATCCCATGGTACTTCTTTCTCTGACTGGCTTATTTCACTTAGCATAATGCTAGTTTCCCTTAAATTTTAAGTCACATGTGTTGTTTGGTCATAGGAATGTCACATCCTCCTTATTCAGCCAGGACACAATTACTTTCAGCCCCAAAATTGTCTGCTGAAGTAATTGTGGGGGCCGCCTCACAAACACTCCAGGAAAACTTGTTAGGAAGAGTCTTTTATCTGTATGACTGCTGATCGCTAATTATGGGATATTCTCCCCCTTTCACTAGGTTTTAACACAGCACATGTCCCATTTAATAAAACCACTAAAGTATTTCTCAAAGTAATTTAAGTGAAAGTGTTAGTGGCGAAAAGTGGTGTTGGCCACCTCGGTACTTGAGTTCGGCTTGAAAGAGTTCAGAGTCAAAGAAGTCAAAGTATAAAGGGAAGATTTTTTAGAAAGTTTCAGAAATAGTAGAAGGGCCCTTGGAGCTTAGAGGGAGAAAGATACTTGCCTTGGGGGACAGAAGAGGGAGGGGAGGTTCAGGCATGAGAGAGAGAGACACACAGAGAGAGAGAGAAAGAGAGAGGAGAGTCTCTTCACCTGGCTTATCGTGCCTACTCGGCTCCTGCCTAACTGCCTACTACAAAAGTCCTCTGGCTAAATCTTGGATAAATAATAGTGCTTTGATCTCTTGTCAAGAATGTAGACATCTCTCAATTATCCTTATTACTGAATAAGTTTAGTGGTGACAGGAATACAGAACAGAATTCATAATCGAAACACATGTGTGCATTATGTTTATATTTTGCTAATAACTTCTTGGAATCAGAAGACTGTTGAGTTTACTTTGGAGAAAAATACTTTCTAACCATTTATCCTTGGGGCTGCTGCTATATTGCAAACTAAAACCAGGCAATGGTAAGCAATATAAAGAGAAAGAAGCACAGCAGATCCATTAAATCCCAGTCTATGAGACTAAAGCAGATGACAAATGTAATGGCTGCCTATTACCATCACCTGTGGGGACAGACTCTTGGATGGAGAGCAGGATGACAGCTAGTTGTGATTGGTGGGGGAAGGTTAGGAGGAGGACAGGTTAAGTAAAAAAGGAAAAAGGACTCATGGACAACAATGTGGTGATTGCTGGGGGGAGGGTGTATAAGGGGACTAAAAGGTAATGTAAACAAATACAATAAAGATTAAATAAATAAATAAAAAGTAAAAACACTCTGGTCACACCCAGACTGATTACATCAGAATCTCTGGAAGGTGGGCCTAGGCCTTTTTAAAGCTCCCGGGTGATCTGAATGTGTAGTCACAGCTATGAACTGGGCTTAGTGGCTTCACTGTGCTTGGTAGCTCTCATGTGATGAGATATGTAGCTCTGAAGCCTGCAAGTACATTGGAAACAGCTGTTTCCAATGAAAGCATTCAAACCCTCAATAATATCAGTGTCACCAGAAATAAAAAAGAACTAGGAGTCACAATGTATTCCTTCAAAAGTATCTAAACCAAACCACTTGCAGGTACCAAGTTTTACATGTAAGGTTGCTCACTGCAGCATGTGTTTGTATCCGTAAGGGACTAGTTAGATAACGGTGATCAACTTCAGGGCATGAACTGCTGAGAGAGACCAAGCAGAATTGTTCTATTTCCTGAGTGCCTACTATGTGCACTGACTATAAATGTGACCTTGTTCCAGCAATTTGGAATTCACCAGAGTTCAGGACAAAGATCCTTACCTTTGTGAAACTTACCTTGTAGATAAGATCAGCTATATAATTTGTGGGACCCAGTACAAATCGAAAAGGCAGTATTCTTTGCTGAAAAATTACTAAAATTTCAATCTAGTGACCACAGAGCATGAAACCAAACCCAGGGCCCCTCTGAGTGAGGGCCTCGAGTGACTGCAGAGGTGGCACGACTGTAAACCAGCCCGGGTTATAGAGGGAGACAAGACAGGTGATAAAAACAGAGATACCTACATAAATTACCCAGCATGTTAGAAGGAGATAAGAGCTATGGAGGGGAAAAAAGTAGAACAAAGAAGGGAAATCAAGTTGCAATTTTAAACAGGACGGTCAGGGTGGGCCATGTTGGAAGAGTGAGATTTTGGCAAAGATTGTAACTGAGGGAGTCAGACGTGAACATTTGGGGAAAGAGCTATCCAGGCAGGGTGGGGGGCTAAAGGAAAGGCCCCAAGAAGGTGTGGGAGTGTGCCTGGGGCAGGGCTGGAGCAGAGCTGGTCGGAGAGGAAGGGTCAGAGAGGAAAGGAGAGGCTGGACCACACAAGGCCTTTTAAAAAGAATTGCTCTGGCTGCTGGGTGAAGAGTCTGTGGGTGGATGGGCAAGAGAGCAGCAAGGGAGCCACTGCCATAATCCGGGAGAGGGGAGACAGATATACAGAGAATGAGAATAAATTTGGTATATGAGAATATATATATATATATATATATATATACACACACATACATACATATATATATATATACACACACACTATATACACAATAGGGGTGTGTGTGTGTGGTGACATGGACAACCACCCACAATATATGAGATAAAGGTACATTGCATAAAACAGACTGAACTTAATGACCCATTCTTCGGGTATAAAAACAAAACCCCAAACTAGGTATAGGAGCCTCCCCTTACCTGCTTGGGACACGTTTCAAGATGCCAAGTGGATGCCTGAAACTGCAGGTAGTACTGAACCCTATTATGTCCTATGTTTTTTTCCTGTACCTACAATACCTATGACGTTTAGTTTGCAAATTAGGCCCAGTAACAGGTTAACAGCAATAACTCACAGTAAAAAAGAACAGTAACAATATCCTAGTAATAAAAGTTATATAAATGTGATCTCCTTCCATTCATATCTTCCACACACACATTTAATGCCTTTTCCATCCTAACCAAGCACTTATGTGCTGTGGCCATAACTTTTTGATTTGAAGTGTGATAGCAAAAGTTGCACAAATTTATTTTTTCTCCACAATTTCACAGACAGATCTATTTTTACTGTGGAGCTAAGCTACCTTGGCATACAACTTTTTCCTCTCCTTATTAAGTCACAAACTTCCACCTTCTCACTTGGAGGAAGCACTTTGCAGGTCCTCTGGGGCATATCTGAGTCGCCAGCATCACCCATGGCTGTCGTGATGTAGGGCATTGTTAACCAAAATAAGGGTAACTTGAACACAACCACGATGATACCCTGATGGCTGGTCTTGTCACCATGACAGATGACACCAAGTGACTAATGGACATGGAGTGTCTACAGAATGCTGGGCAAAGGGATGGTTCACGTGTGATGGACACGATTTCATCACACTACTCAGAATGGTCTGTAATTGAAAACTTATGACTTATGAATAGTTTATTTCTGAAATTTTTCATTTAATATTGTAGTTGATAACTGAAACAGCAGGGTGAAACTGTGGATAAGGGGGTACTACTGTATATACATTTATATATAAGTAGAAAAAGATACAAAGTGTCAAATCCAAATTATTAGCAAGAGATACTTCTGTGGCTCAGGAATTTTAGCTGGTAAGGACAGCCTGTCTTTTTATTTTATACTCTCCTAACATGCTTGAATATTTTATTATAAGTATAGTTTTGTAAATTAAAAAAAAACCCTGCTTCTCACAGTAGGATATCATAGGAGCCGTCCCTCTCTCAATACTCAAACATGACGAGTATCTGACGAAGATGATATAATAACTGGGCTCCTACAGATTGAGAAAGATGTCGTTAATCTCACAAAAAGGTGAAAACAAGATTACAAGGTTTGAAACCAGGATCTGAAAAAAAAAGTGGGACTTTCTAAAGCTAGGGAAAACCAGATAGCATCATAAACCAGAGGATGGTAAACATGGGCCTGGAGACTTCGGTTTTGAGAAATTCTGTCTGACCTTGGTTTTTCCTAAAGGCTGCTCCCTAGGCTCACAGAGCCTAAATGGATCCAGTCCCAACCTCCTCTGTGTTGCTCTGAGGCCACCTTTCCGAAGCTCAAACCTTAGGTGGCCACCATCCTCTGGCTGAGCTCACAGAGTTCACTGGCGGCCCCATTTACCTCTTCAAAGGTCTCCCATTACTCTTAAGTCCAAAATTCAAACAAGGCCAGCCCGACCCTTCCTGGTGTAAGCCCTTCCATTTTGCACCACAGTCTGTCACAGGCTCCGGGCTTCAGACTCCCTTTCACCAGTTCATTCCTTTTCCACCTTCTGGAATTATAACCTTCCTCAATCTAACACCCGTTACTTACCTTCAGAGGACTCTGTGTGTGGTTTATAGGCATTTGTCTTTCCCCACCAAATGATAAGCTCTCAAAACCAGGAAGCTGTTTAGTCCCACCAAGTACCTGGCAGAGTCAGCCCCCAGTAAGTATCAAAAATGAGTAATCTAGTATTAAGCCTTGTGTATTGTACATTAAGCATTAGTAGCCTATCTGAGCTATTTTCTGTTCAGCTGCATGGTCCTCTGAGATCAAAGATATTTTATTCCCTAAGGGGTAAATATACTCAACAGGACAGTGCATATTAGTGAGGTATTTAGAGGTCCAGGCTGCAAAGACCAAGTGGACCTCCTGGCACATCACAATGAAGTGGAAAGATGAAAGAGGGTAGCAGTTGCACGCAGTACTTGAGTATCTACTGGTAACACCACCTTGCTTAAATCCATCTTCTTTCAAAAAGATGTGGTGATGCAGTGATCACCTCACATCAGGGAACTAAAACCATACTCCTCTACAAAGGACATATGGGTAATAACAAGAGGGGGTGGGAAAAGGGGAAGGAGGCAGGGAGGGCTGGGGCTGTGGGGAGAAAAGGCAGCAAACTGTACTTGAACAATATAAAACATAAAAAAATCAACTTGAGAAAAACAAAACAAATGAAAAAACTATACTCCTGTTCCTGATAATGAGCACAAGGCATAAAGACCTCAGTAGGTGAGACCAATCAAGAATTTTTCATAGAAAGCCCATTCCTTCAAAGACACCTCAAATAATCATGCTGGAAAGTGCCCAGCTTTGTCATTTCCCAGCTTCAAAGCTTGAAATGACGTGTATCCCCAAAGCAGTAAGATCTCATTGTGCCGAACACCCCACCCTCAATGTTGATCATGCTGCCTGATTATGAGAAAAACCACCTGGAGGAACTTGAAAGGCCTCTTCCTTTCACAATTAATGCAGATCATCAAAGGTGGTCTCTGATTGCTCACCAGCAGAAAAAATCCCCGAGAGCTATGACTGAGTCACATCCAATTTTTTTTCATGTGGCTATTTATGGCAGGCAAAGAACTTGTGTGACATAGGGCCTTACAAACAGCTTCCACTGTCAGTTAAGCCAGAGCCCATTTCCAGATGCCACTTTTAACAGAAAAGATACTAGTAAAGTGAGCAGTGTCCATAATTATCACGTTGGTAACAAAACAAAGCAAAATACAGCAAAAGAGACAAACTGTAGGAAGGCCTGCTATTAACCCCAACACCCCTTTGAATGCCCGGGAATCTAGGTTCTGTAGGAAGCTAACTACTAAGTTTTACTGAAAAAAAAAAAATTCCAAAACCTGAGTGAGGGAACCTGGAATGTCATTAGAAACTACAGGATCAACTGAGACATATATTAGATCACTCACTAATGGGTTAAATTTTTCCTCTAGTATGACTAGTTAGGAGCATGTCTAACTCCACATTCATCTCTATCTCCAAGAGTTATTCTCCTAGACTATTTTTGTCTTAACTTTCACAGCACAGCTTCTGGTGAGCGCAATTACACTTGTGAAATAGCTTGAGCCATATTGTTTGTGAACTTTTTCATTAAAATAGAAGGCTGTCCTCTCCATTTTGAGTAAGAAAATATTTCTTTATTTTGATTGGAAAATAAATAGAATACTGATTGCCATACGGATAATTCCTCCTCTTCAAAAAAAAATGTCTTTCACTGAGGATTCTTCTGATTGCCAGAGGTGTGCTAACCGTTTTGCATTTATTCTTCCCAAATCTGAGCAGTGGCCTTTTAAAGATGAGGAAACTGAAACTTAAAAAGAAGTTAAGGAACTTGCCCACAATCACAGGTAAGAAGTGATAATAATGCTCTTTGTTTTTGAAGGCTTTTCTTATTACCAGGGTTCTATGCTATACCATGTGGCTCAAACTTTCCTGAGCATACAAATTAGCTGGGGATCTTGTAAAATGTACATTCTGATTTCACTGGTTCAGGGTGGGACTCGAGATCCTGCATTTCTAAGAGGTTCTGCAGTGATAATGAGGCAGCTGGTCGATGGACCACTTTGAGTAGCTAGGTCCCACACTGCCACAAGGGTATAATTCCTTCTCTGTGAAAGGAATGGTGTATTTCATCCAGCTGGAGCCAGACACTCTCACTTGACTACCTGACACTGATACATTTGAGACAACACGGAGACAAGAAAGGTATCAATCCAGAAGCAGCAGTGGTTATGGAATGCATACATTTCCATGTATTTTTACATTAAAAATGCATTAAAAATCTTTCACAAAAGAAACTTAAAAAATACAAGTAGGGTATTGAGTTTTCCCCCCACATTCTTCCAGGCCTTAACTGTGCAAAGGGTGAGAGAAAAATTTCTAAACGGTTTGATTTCATCATACAAAATACCCATCCATCATCTCTCATCAAGACATTTACATGAAGTGGGGGATCAGGGAAAGTAGGCTCATAAGAATCAGTCTCCAATTTAAGGTTACAGTAGTTCAGAGAAAACTGTATCTTTTTGCTTAGTGCATAGTCCTGGTACAGTACAGTTATTTCCAAAGCAAATCTGTGTGGAATTCGGAGGAAACTGCCACACCAAGTGTTCAGATTGAGATAGGCGCAGGTGGGTAGCATACAGATTTTAAAATGTCAAATGTCATCTTTGAGGACAAGACATCAAAATATTTTCAGGATGTACTCCCCAAATCTACTTTGACTTCATTTATTTAAAACTCTAGACCACAACTGAGAGTATCGATCATTTAACAACAAAGATTTTGTTAGAAACAGTGAGAAAATCCCTAGCAACAGAACCTTAGGAATAAAGTCCCCAAGTTGGCTCTTTGGAAATGGATGAAAAAGAACATCATTATTCAGTTGTATTCTTCCTCAGCCTTACTGCTACAGCTCAATGTATGCTTTCTATAGAAAACTTTGAAAAAATAGCAGTCACAGACTTTTCCCTCTTTTTTAGATAAAGAATGTTCCTTGTGTCTGTTCCAGGAAATGAACTTGTTTTGTGAATGTCCACACAACTACAGCTACTCATTCCAATGTTATGCATACACCCATAAGTCAAATAAAGCTATGAACAATGTAATATTTATATATGCATAGTGTTTTATAAAAAGATTGGCCCGCATACTGCTTTTCATCAATACAGAAACAGCATTAAATCCATAGCACATTGCAAGAAATGAGTGAAGAACAGAATGCAAACAAGTGCTTAATAATTCACAAGCAGGCTCACCATGGAGGAAATGATGATATTCAAACCGACTAAAGCTTTAGAGAATTACTTATACAGTCTTCCACTTTAAAACAGCTTTACATACCTGATTTAGTTTACATTAAAATATACCCCAATTAATTTTTTCCATATTCAGAAATATGAACACATCACATTCCTCACATCTAAATTTTTTGTCATAAATTCTCTTTTATACAAGGAAAAAAAGGCAACATTTTTTAAAAAACAGGCTCTATTAATTACAATTTTTAGCTCTGTACAGACAATGATTGGCTGGTTTTCTTCGTTCTTTTTTTCCCTTTTTTTTAAACAGTACCATGAGAACAACAGTGATTGACTCACAAAGTTTTGTGTCTGTATGGAAAATGCAACACAGTACTACAGAAATATACAATGTATCATAAGCAGCGGTTTGCTATAGTGGTCCAACAAGTACAAGCAAACATTTTGGCTCAGCTAGGCAGTAATCCATTTCAACCACTTCCCAGGGCTATAGCCAACCCAACTACATCTTATGTGGGATTGCAAAAAGAATAGGTCTTTTCTAAAAAGGAAAATCATTGTTTTGTTCTGCTGTCACGAAATTCAAAGGACAGGGTCATGAAGACATAAGTTTGCCAACTAGATCTACAACCATTGAGATCACGTCCGTTCTCCTTCATTCATTCTGGAGACAGTTACGGATTCAAAGGGAAATCAGCATTTCTAAGAATAAGCACCTCCAACCCTAAAAGTCAACGAAGAGCGAACTCCACCAAGGCACATTCCCTTCTCCCCAATTTGGCAAAGGGCAGCCATGACCTTCTGTATTGTGGACTTTTATGGCTCCTTCACACTGGGCACATTGTCCCTCACTCCACCTACTCTTAAGCCTCAAATCAGACATGACAATGCAGAAGGTGCTTGTTGTCCATTCCTTCCAGTAGTCACAGAAGCTGTGACAGCACTGCCTTAATGAGATCTTAGATGTTGGTAGTGCTAATGAACCTGACCATCTGCACTTCGATAATGGTGGCCAATCTTCTCCTCTCTATGCCTTTCTATGGCCAGGGGGAATCCAAACTGTTTTCTGAACCAACTATGACTCAAGAACATAACGTTTCTGTGTGTGCTGTGTAGGTTTGCTATAAATATCCTTCATTTTTGATAGTAGTCTCTTCATACAGTTTGCTTGATTTTAGGATCATTGGCAATCCTAACCCATCTCAAAGAGTTCTCAGCTTTTACAAATACAGCTTTGCCTTTCTATTTAAAAGGAAATCTCCTAACTACAGTATAGCACTACATCATTACATAACAGTCTATATCAAATTAATTAAACTTAATAACGTCCCTTACTTAGAGAAAATGATCAACAGCCCTATTTAACCAGGAGAGAAAGAGATTGCCCAAAAAAGGGAACAATTCTTAACAATTCTACAGTTTATGTAGAAACAAAATTTACACATCCCTTTGGGGCAGCATTTGGCAAATAATTTCCAAAAAAGTATGCATTTAAAAATACGTTCTTTAATATTATACATCAGGCACAACACTTTTCATATATATTTTTTTATAAGATTTGAAATGCATAAAATGTTTGTTGCTATTCATAGGATCATCAGGTGTCAGATGCTTCATTAGGTAAGAAACTAAAGTATTTCAGGTTTGTGACCTTCCTCATAGAACCTTTGACATGGTAAAGGTTGGAATGTGACTCAGAGCTCAGATACTGAGGTCGGTGCTGCATTCTTTGTAAGGCCTCCTTCTCTGCTCCGGGGCATGTCTGCAACTTCTGCTGGCATCCTGCTTCAGGTTCGGCTCTTCTCTTTCTCGGTGGCTGACTTTGTCCTCTCTGTTCTTTTTCTCAAGGGACCGCTCTCGCCTCCGCTCGGGGGACCTCGCTCTCCGGCGGTCAGTGGATTTTGCTCTCCTTTCAGGCGAGCCCCCCCTCCTTCGCTCTGGAGATCTTCTCTGATCCAGGAGCCGTTCGAGAGACCTTCTACGGCGGCCGGGCGAGCTGTCCCTTCTGCGGGTGGGTGACCGATCTCGCCTCCTCTCAGGAGAAATCTCTTTTCTCTTGTCGTGCTTCTCCCTCCTCTCCAATGTGTTGTCAGCGCTCCGGGTGCCTTCCCTCCGCTTCTCCGGGGACCTCCTCACGGGGCCATTGGTCACCAGCCGCTCAGGTGGGGCTTCTCTTCGCCCCTCGGGCGCCCGGTCCTTGGGTCGACAAGCCCCGCTGTCGAGTGTCCTGGAAGTTCCGTTCCATGTGTGATGCTCGTTGGGTTGTCTGCCATACTCTCGGCTGCCTTTTGAATCTTTCCCATGTGCCCGCTTTTCCCCATGTGGTGATGGTTTGTGAAGATCAGGTAGGTAACTGGACTCCAACGGCGGGTGCGGCCGGCGGCCAGCCGGCCCGGGCCTCATTTCCGGGACACCCTGTGCCAGCCCGGGCCTCATTTCCGGGACACCCTGTGCACCGGCGGAGGCGCCGTTCCGGTCGTTGCCGGGGTCTGCAGGAAAGTAAATGAGAGCGACATTTGGGTGAGAAGAACCTTGGGCTCTTGTCCCCACTTCCACGCATGAGCTCTCATTAGTGACAACAAACACACAACTGTTAAAAGCAGTCAGAATCAAAGCCAGCTGGGTCCCGGTTAAGTGTAACTGCAACTAGTTCGGTTAAAAACTAGTGCGCATGGCTTTTAGGGTCTAGCCTACTGTTCTCTCTACTCAACAAATAGATGATTAAAGGAACTTATAACTTAAAGGCATGCCCTTATCAATAGTCTGTCTGTCTAGAGGTATTCAAATGCTCCCACTTTACCCCTTGCTCTTCCCCCACCCACTAACCCTTCTCCGTTACCCACCCCTCCCCTCCCCCCCACCCCCGGGAAAGAAAATATTTCCTTTAAAGAATACTTTTTAAAATTTGCTTTAAAATGATCTGGGCATGAGGGAATTCTCTGGGGGAATGTTAATTGCCTATATTTTGATCTGGGTGGTAATTAAATGGGTGCACACAGGTGAAAACTCATTGCACTGTATAGTTAGGCTTTAGGCATTTTAATATATGCACAGTATATGTGTATTTTAAAATATTTTTATTTAGGAAATAATAATAATCCAGGGTGGGGGTTGGCTGTATGGAGCCACCACCACCAGATGTGGACAACTAGCAACGGTGACATTAAGTGAGGGTCCATTAAACATTTTCTCTGCCCTTGCACATGTTTATTCAGCTATTTTATTTTGTGTGAGTTTAAGAAACTTTTTAAAATATGGAGTCTTCTGACAGATAAAAGCGAGTGGAAGGGAGATTGTGAGGGACACAGCTGACATCAGATGGAGTTCAGATAAAGTCTTAAGTTTAGAGACACTTTTCTTTATACTCAGCCATAATTCCAGCCATGAGCCATGGAGCTGCTGGACTGCTTTTTACAACATCAAGATATCTACAGATGTGAAAGCAGGGCAACACTCATGGGCTTTTGTTTACTATTAAACTATTTAAAATAACAGTGCACATGTAGCTAGCAGCATGCTGAATTTATGAGAACTCTTTCAAAGCATGGCTGCTTTGTTACCACTAAACCCAATAGGTCCTACACACTACTACACCATTTTAGGCAAGGCAGCAGGGATGCTGTGCTGCAGCCTGGTGGGCAAACCAGGGGGACAGTCATAGAGACAAAGTGGATGCTTTGTAAGGACCTTTCCTGAAGCAACAAGCAATGTGATTCCAGAATGATTTCCCACAACCCTGGGTAGGTGTTAACAAAAGCAGGAACAGAGCCTTGAGGCTATATTCTGCCAGCAGAGGCTGGCACACTTTTTCTGTAAAGGGCCAAAGAATAGATATTTTTGGTTTTTAAGGCCATATAATTTGTTACAACTACTCAGCTCTGGCACTGTAGTGTAAAAGCAGCCTTAGACAACACAAAATGCGTTGTGTTACTCAAATTTACTTGCAAAAACATGCCGTGCATGTTTTGGCCCATGGGCCGCCCTTTGCCAAGAGATAACTGCTCAAGCAGGAAATCTCATCTTGTTGTCTAGCAAAGCCCTATGTACCTATATACCTAGGTGAGTGCTCTGTGATATAATGTTTGTTCTTTTAAATGCTAGGTAGGTTATTGAAATGAATAGAAGTCATTTTAAGATCTGGGTGAGGGGAGGTGCTTAAATCATTATCATAAATCTAACCTTGGGGTTTCTTACACCTAACTTTTAAGATAAGGGACAGCAAGACTTCAACAGGGTCAGTGGTGTACTTACAATTCAAAGAACGCAGGGTGCTCAGAATGAATTGCCAAACATATCAAAATAGAGCTAAGCAGAAGCAATGAGGAAATTAGGCCACAGCACAGAAACACCTAGTATTGATTGAGCTACAAACCGTAGTTTGATTATGGCCCATAAGGTAGAAGCAAGCCTCCCCGAGCTTTTCATTTCTCATACATGCAGCGATATTAGGAGGTATCATCGCTGTAGAAGGGAGGGGCCAGCACCAAGAACAGTCAGAGAGAGAGAGAGAGAAAGAGAAAGAGAAAAAGTTGAACATTTAGATTCCCTATAACAAAGAGGAAAGAAAAAAATCTGCATTTGTTAACATAGGGCAAAGAGAGTTTATTTGTCCAGTCAGACAGTCTAAGGCAACACTCAAATAAGGCTGCAGAGACCGCAATCAGAGAACAGTGACGTTTTTAGACAGCCATATAAGGTGACTCGAGGACCCAGACAATAGATGCATCCTTTTTTCTTTCTTTCTTTCTTTTTTTTTCAAACAACTGGAACAATGACAGGCTGGCATAGGAAAGCATTAACAATAAACAACAAAAGAACAAAGTCCCTCCCACCCCCCTTAAGACCGCGGCAGTTAAATTAAGTACAAAAAACTCATTACAAAAATAGCCTCACAGAGAAGCAGGTTCCAATCAAGTCAGAAAAATATTGGAACTTAACATATTATAACCCATTTGTGACTCTAATCAATAGAATTAGAGAGATTTAGTCCAAATGACACATGGAGACATTACAGCAGCACAACCCTAACATGTTCAACCCTTCTTGGAAAACCAAGCATTTAAATTATCTTTATTTCTGGCCCAAAGAACATCTGTTAGTGTTGGATTTTCATCCTCAGTGCAACAGACATTGGTTTTGAGAGGGTACACAGGTTACTGACGGTGACTCTCAAATGGAATATCACATCCAACAGAAGCATAGGGAAGACAGAAAAGGAAACAATGTTACACAGTTTCAGTGGCATCAATATACCTATCAATGGTTCAGTACGCACAGCTGTAACATCTTAGTGTTGTCAGACTACCTTCCCCGTGCATGGCTGCCCATATCTGAGGGGGCCTGATCTGATAACTACCCATCCCCGACCTTGGGCCCCTCATACTTTGCACCTGTATGGATGTCTAACACCTGGGAAGACTATCCTTCAAAGGAGTTATCTTATCCTTGAACTGCATCTGAATCAAGGATCTCAAGTTCCAAATGCAACTGGGAATTGTGCAGAATGACTTTCAGAATAGACGGTGGTAACAGATACAATCCCTAATAAAGGGGACTGATGTACGTGGGGACCATTCAATCACAGTTTCTATAGAAACTTTTGTAGACCTTTGGTTGGGAAGAAAAGCCCTACATCTAGGGCATAGCTTTTTTTCTTTTTTAATTTTTAAACAAGAATCTCAAACAGGACATTATTATAATATATAATATTTTGCCATCAGGGCACTAAGCTATGTAGAGATCATTGCTGTTTAGTCAAATCATGTCTATAGATATGACAAAGGAAATCTATGTATAATCTGGCTTTCCCCATAGGAAAGGTATAATCATGTGTTTCCCTCATGATGAGCACTGGGAATCTATTTCACCCTTTATCGTTTCACATCATATGGCTAACATACCAACAGTTTCGTCTGTTTTCTAGTGGTGGACTCAGGTGGTCTGGATTGGGGCAGGAACCAGAGGGGGGAAGTGTTGTATACAGAGCATAAAGGGAGATGAGCAAGGCCCCAAATAATCTCAAAGTTTCACGTCTCATAAATAAGACATCAAGTTACCACAAAGGAAAAAAAAGGAATTGTGCCTCAACATATCACTCAGGAAACCTGCTTTCCTGCTTCTTAAAAGGAGTATAGTCATTTTGTGCTAACAATTGGATCTGAGAAACAGTTTGGCACAGTTCAAACAATCATTCCTTCGCTCTTGGTCGGACTAGACAAAATGTTCTCTCTGATTATCAGAAAGGGGGCTATAAAGATCTTGTCTTAGGCCATGCCCCAGTCCATGTAAGCAAGCAAAAGGATGAAATGTGTAGAGATTTCAGAACAAGCGAGGCAAATAATCACATGGTGCGAAAGGCTGGTAAGACACTGGTGAATAGGGGAAACAAAAAGACTTTGCTGCTGCAGTTCTGGAGACAAATTCATGGAGTCATGCCAGGGAAGGAAGGAATGTTTTCATAGTTTGACCCACCATATTCTGGTACTGAGCCGTCTCCCCGCTTCAGAGACAGACGCACTCTGCGGCCACCATTCTTAATCAGTTCTATAGCCCGAGAATGCTTCATGTTTTTGGTGGTTTCACCATTGATCTCTAAAATTTCATCACCGATCTGCTCAAAGTAAGAGAGAACAAAGTGAGAACATCACAAAAGAGTTTCACTAGCTACTGAGGTGTTTTATTATTCAAAATTCTTTCATTTATTGATTTCCTAAATATTTATTGGATGTACACTAGAAAATCTATGGCTTAGGATGCAGTGGTGAAAAAATCCCTGCCCTGATGGAGATGATATTCTAATGGGGGAAATACAAGTAACAAGAAAATTAGAAAATTCCATCTATGTCAGATAGTATTAAGTATTAAGGAGAAAACTAATAAAACAGTATGGGAATATTAATTGTTGAAGAAAGGAGGATGTGGTAAGCAGCTTCTGGATAGCCCCCAATGATCCCCACCTCCTTGTATTCACGTCCTATGTAATTTTCTTCCCTTGGAATGTGGTTTGAAATTGGTGACTTGCTTCTAACAAACAGAAGGTGGCAAAGATGATGAGAGGTCAGTTCAAAGATAAAGTTACAAAATGATTCTGGCTTCTGTCTTGTCACCCTCATTTGTTCTCTCACTTGTTCACTCTGATGCATGCTGCCCTGTGGAGTCCATGCTAAGGATATATGGGAGGCCCAGGCTAGCTGCCTGATAAGCATTGCATCCTGCCAACAACCCGGTGAATGACCTTGGAAGCAAGTCCTTCCCCAGCAGAGTCTTCAGATGAGATGGCAATCTGGCTGATATATTAACTGTAGCATTTACTATGTGTTAGCCTCTATTCCAGGCACTGGAGATAGAGGCGTAAACAAAAGCAGGCCAGATCCTTGCTGTCATGGAACTTATATTCTAGAAGGCTTTGGACTTTAAAGTCCTGAATTTGAGCCTATTATTTGTTAGCTAAGTGACCTTGCCCAAGTCCTTTTAATTTCTCAGAGTTCACTTCCTCTTCTATAGAAGAGATGATAGTATCCCATGCTTACCAAGCTGAGGATTTAAAATTGGATAATACATGCAAACATGTCTTGTGATCTATACAGCGTTATATAAAATATCATGATCATAGTATTTCATTCGATCAGAAACTCTTTTAAGAGAGTAAAAACATGAAAAAGCATATCCCATGTGTTTGAAGTTTAAACAAAAGAAATATATACCAGTATACAGGGTCCAGCACAAATAATGCCTTTTTTATTACAAAATCATAAGCATGTAATTCTGTAACTTAACAATATCACACTGAAGCACATCATATGACATTTTAGGTGAAATGCTCAATTTAAAACCATAAATCATTACACCCATACTCTTACCTTACCAACCACACTCACCCAGGCGTTACTTCTGCCAGACCCTGTACACTGACTTGCATAGGCACTAATGGTGCATGTATGTGCATGAAGAAACTGATATACAGTTTGATTCAGGAAACTGTGTTTTTATTATGTAACACTTTTCACAGTTTAATTTTTTAAAGCCACCTGTGTGGTCTACTTCTCCAATGGAAAAGAATACTCATGAAAAAATTCAATCTGAAGAAATTTAAATTCAAGATTGTGTCTTAAGTATGAGTATTAAGTTTCCTACCCTTGGTCCCTTTTTTCCTCTTTCTGCCCTGGCCCAGTTTCATTCACTTTTTCCTTTTCCTGACCTGACTCCTGATTTTTCAAATTTGCTCCAATTGCTTCCTATGTGTGCATCTCAATCTATGTGACCTATCTATAGCAAGCAGATGATTTTTCTTTTTAGTCGTCTAACCTGCCAAGGAGAGCAACGCATTCATATGCAATAACAGATATTAGATATCTAAATGGAACAGAGTGGATTTTTGTATTTAAATTTTGTAGCTTTGACTACTACAGAGTGACCCTGGATATTCATGCCATGGAGTGACTGTCCCTTTGCTGAGGCAGAGTCAGATGCTCCTAAAGCTAGGGTAAGATGGCTGGCGACTAGCTTGCGACCAAATGGAGCTCACCACCCAAAACCTACAGAACTACAGAGCTTTCCTGCTTTCTAGGCATCCTGGTACACCCAGGAATTCCTATGAAGTGACAGGTCTGCCTCATGAGATTAAGTGTAACAAGTACGAAATGATATTCAGAAAACATCTCCTTTAATAATTTTGTAAGTAATTTCAATCCTTCTTCCAACCCCCAAAAGTTGAAAGAGTTCACCGAACTTTGGTAGCTACATCTAACTATGCTTCAGGGAGACATTTACACTAGGGTAGGAGTCATGCACTTCGACTTCCCTGAAAGTTGTACAAAAGTAATTCTCACAAAGAAGTTTCTAGCCACATAATATCAAAAACTCACTACAGATGATGTATTTACATTGACTTCTTTCTCCCCCTCCGACTTACCCTCATCTTTCCACACCTTTCTGCAGGACCGTCCTCTGCTAAGCGTAGAACATAAAGGTCCATGTTATATTCCCGGCCCCCTCGAAGACTAAAGCCAAATCCCTTGGCTCCTCTTTCCAGTTCCACAGTGTAAAACTCCTGCTCCTATTTAAAAAAAATTAAATGTAATCATTCTGGGAGAACTTGTATCCACACATATTTTTCTCCATCTCTTCCCAAACATTCTCTATTGTGATGATCTGACCAAAAGCCATAATCACTATCTCCCTCTTGGTGATCCTCACTTGTTTATTAATGTTCATTAACCTTAAAGGTTTGGAGATCCAGAATTTGAAAACATCCATGAGTGTGCCTGTAGACTGCGTGTGAACATGCATATATTAAAAGTTCAATCAGTGAGGCTGCAATTCTCCATTTACTGCAGGAAAATTCATCACATGACACCTTGCAAATTGCAGGATGTTCAGCCTCCTTGTCCAATGACTGAAAAACGCCAGTAGTGCTCATTATTAGGATACCTAAAGGCTTGGAAGGCTAGTGAAAAAGGAACCTGCTTAACTCTGCATCATACAATATTTTCCAAATTGGCTTCTCCTGCTATTTATTATTTGCACACCCTCCATCACCACTATAAGGGATAGTTGTTTGCTCTATGGGTTCCACCTGAAATTCACAGGTCTGAGACACACCTTAAGAAAAAGACATCTCAGCATAAGTGCAATTAGGAATACCATGAGCAGGTATCAGCTGTTCTGCTATTCCATTGGTCACCAATTACAGCTTTTTATTTTGTCCCACCCCCAAGAAAAGGATATCTAGAAATATTTTTCAAAGGTAGAAAAATAAAATGTCATTTCCTGCACAATCAAATGTGAGTCCATATTTAGTGCATTGCCTCACAAAAGGTTATTTATTTTCATTGAGGTATCTTGTAAAAGATATCTCATAAAAATAGCTTCAGAAAGCTGGAAGGAAACATTCAAAGCAAACAGAAAAAAGACAAACGGCCCTCACCTGTGTTGCCTGGGGTGCTTTGAACTCAAACTGAGATTCTGGCTTTGGTTTGGTGGTATTCCTGCCAAAGTGAAAGAAATATATAAAAGCAGCCCATGGGGAAACTGAGAAAGAATGAATGATGAATGTCACCATGCCAGCAGTTACTTTCCCTCCCTTTAAACCAACAAAAGAAACCGCAGCCTTGTCTGACCTGGTCTCCTGGGCCCCTGGCTGAGAAGGGGTGTGTGTGGTGGTGATGGTGGCAATCTTCTCTGCATTGGTTAGCAAAGTGGCATTCGAAGACTCTGTAGGAAGAGAACAGAGCACAATGAAATGTGGGCCCCAGAGAAGACACTGTCACACTAGGAGGTATCCACAAGCTCCGTGTCTGAATGACAAACTGGGCTTTTCTGTCACCATTTCAAGCAGTTCTGGCTTGAATTTGTAAATAATTAAGACGGTAAAGTACCATTTTAAGATATTCTATGATGTGAGCCATGTAAACCCCATTCTCCTTCTTCTAATCAGACAAGGGAAATAGTTTGCCCAAGAAAATACTCCCCTAAAACTGCAGCCAGGGCAGGAGTCTCTCACTCCTCCCCCACCAGTTACACATAGCAGTCCCATCAAAAGACTGTATTGCACCAAAGTTACTTCCTAGAGTTTCACAGGCTGGTAATAAACATCTTTCCAAACATTTCCTGCAATTTATTAGCAATATTTAATGAATTTAATTTCCTCATGTGAATATCAAATTTAGAAATGTGCAGTGTCTTGTTAAAAACACACTGTCTACCTTCTCCCCCATTGCGTTCAATGAAGTACAATGGAAAATGTGGAGTTCTTGACAGATCTCGTCTAGTATCACTCATGAGAAATTAATTTTAAAATTGGCACTTGGTAGAGCTAGAGCTTGTAAATATAAGTTGTATAAATTATGAAGCCACCCTAACATAATAGATATGATTATATTCCTATGTAAATTGACTTTCTTCTCCACTAATCACATTCATATGCAACTTCATTAATCTCTAGAAGTGTGGAGACCCAGATGTTGGAAACATTCATGCACATGTCTATACACTGCACACCAATGCACACATTAGAATGTAATCATTCATATAGTAATAATTATATATTCTTTTAAGAATAATTTCTCATCATGATCAAGGCAGACAGCAAGCAACTATGAGCAGGTTGCACTTATTTTTAGGCTGACTGTTGGAACATGGCATAAGTTTTCTATTCAAGAAAATGCTAAATATGGTGGTTACATTCTAAGATTAGCCCACAAATGCCTGTTTAATTCACAGTGTGTCAGGAAATCTAGAAGTTTCTAGAAGTCCTATGGCTTATAGGAGGCATTCTAATGTTTATCAAACACATATATCACCCATGATGCACAACAAAATTTCTGTGGGGAAATGTTAAGTATCCCCACCTGGGATACCTGGACTACATATCTTTTCACTGCAGTCCTGTGTGAAAAGACTCCCCTCAAATCCCAATCACTTGTGGTCTATCTTCCATTATGTGTTCACTTTCCTTACACACAATTGGTAAAAGCATGGGCTTGAGATTGAAACCCAGGTTCAAATCCTCCTTTCCTCACTTATCAGCTGAGTGACTTATTTTCCTCATCTGATAGAAGGGGGCACCAACATTAGTTTCTGTCCCTTGGAAATGTATGAAATGTTTAGTACAGCACCTGTGATACAGTAAGCACTGAATACTTATTTCCTGAAGGGCTGGCCCCTGCCACTGCTTCTACTTTTTATTTACTACTGTGGAACTCGTATAAATTATCTGCACAATGAGAAAGTCAAAATATGATTTTAACAGTCTGTATTCCAGCCATAAAGCCCACGATTGGTACAGCTAACATACAAGTTAATAAGAAAATGCAACTAGATCAAGTGAACTGAAATGTGTATCCTGCTCCTGCATTAGGACAATGTTTCTCCCAACCTGTTTTGCCAAAAGTTTCTGCAGATTCTGAAGGAAAAGAAACCTGTGTTCAATTAAGGGTGATAGGTCATAGGCGAACAGAGAGAAAGGTTCCTGCATGTCTGTGTTTTCTCTTCCAAGGGCTCCTCCAAATCTCTAATCGTGTCGCTATGCCTTGCAACCCTCTGAGTTGGGGAGGTGAGGTTTCTTAGGTTTATTGGGAGGCAGTTTAGCATAACAGTAAGTGGTAGGTCAGACTCTGAAGTCAGGACTATTTGGCTTTGCATCCCAAGCTCTGCGATTACCGGCTGGGACCTTAGCAAAGTTAAACTTTCTATGCCTCAGGCTCCTCTACTGCACATGGGGGAGAACAGATATACGTTAGAGAATTGCAACAATGATCTGAAAGAAAAGTGTGTGTGATAGTACCTAGAACGTAAAAAGCCGCCCCCAAAATGCTTAGCAATTTTTATTGGTTTATTGTGTTTATTACCATTATCATAATACTAAAAGCATATTTTCATGATTGCAATTAACTGGTACAATCAAGGTGCTAAATTTAAGATATTTCACAAAGTATGCCCACTGTGCGTGTGCAAAGGGCTGAGACTGCACAGCCTCTCATTATGATTCACCAGGCATTTCATAAACACTTGTTTTGGACCTTTTAAAAAAACCTGATATTGCTCACTGTGATTAACTTTATGGAGACTCTGGGAATTCACAGGTGGTCCAACCGGGCCACAGGGAAAACAGAGTCAGGATACCAAAATGGATGTTCTCTTGTAATTACAATGATTATAACTACTGAGTTGAGTGGGGGTTTCGCTTCAGAGTGCCTGTGTGTTTTGGAAGCCAGAGTTCTCCAGGCAGATCACATCTCAAACAATTTTTCTATTTCTGCTGCTTCCATGATTGCTGAGATATAAAAGATAACTACTCAATATGCATTTTACCAGAACTATTTTATTAATTTACCATCTATAATTTATTTGTTTTTTTCACTGATTTGTATGCAAATCTGTTTTGGATGAAGCTAATTTTTAAGCATTTAAAAAATTAACATTTAATATGCAGCCCTGGCCAGCGTGGCTCAGTTGGCTGGGTGTCTTCCCATGAACCGAAAGATGCCTGGTTCAATTCCCCATCAGGGCATGTGCCTAGGTTGTAGATTCGGTCCCTTGCTGGGGCACGTGCAAGAGGCAACTGGTCAATGTTTCTCTCTCACACCGATGATTTTCTCCCTCCCTTACTCTCTTTCTAGAATCTATAAAAGAAACAAAAATCAATATGCAAATGCCTATTTGAGCTTCTTGAATTTCCTTGTCGCTTCTCTTAATCTAAGAACAACCACCATTTCCTAATAATTTACACTGTGCCAGGTGCTGTGTCACATGCATCATTTCATTATTTAGTTTAATTCTCACAACTCAATGAAACAAGTGTAATTAGCACCCCTATTTTATAGATAGAGACACTGAGGCTTGGAAAAGGCAGGCAATATGCCCAAGGTCTGGCGACTTTTAAGTTTCCGTTTAGAATGAACCAAGACTTTAAGAGCTGAAATTCCCCCCAGTGTTTTAAAATAGAGAAGTGAAATCCACTACCATAAACTCATAGCTGTATTCCAAAGTACAACTTATTGCCTATAATAAATATAAAAGAAGAGCCTGATATAAGAGTAGGCTCCAGCAGCAGTTCTATGAAGGAGTGTCAATATATTTGACTTTTAAAACTCCAAGGTAGATGGCCAGATTGGCTGTTTTTATGACACATGACAGAAAGTGCCCTACATTCTCTATTAAACAGTGTTTACACTTACATTAGCTCCCTCAGAGGAATGAAAATGGATATTATTATACTTTGCACGGCAATTGTGCACCAGGAAAAGCATGTGTGAGCTCTCCAGGTGCCGTCACAGTGCTGTGCTGAATCAGGGAACTGACTTCTGACAAGTGTCTATCTGGGGTTTGAACATATCTATGTGACAAGAGATTACAGTTCTAACCTTGTTTCCATGGTAATATCATTAGCTTCCCATACAGAATTCACAGTACAAAGCCAAGCAAATCAACAAAGGATACAATCATTCCTTTCATAAATATTATAATGCACAAACGCATATGTAATAAACATCTGAAGGAAGCCTTTGGGAAACTTTAACTGTGTGTGGTTGGGACCGTGTCCTCTTTGCCCGAGTCCATGCTGGCATCACGTCCACAGAGCCTTCTATTAAGATAGTTACACTAGTCTGTGCCTTCACCAAGGAAGTAGTGATAAGCTGTGCTGCCAAGCCCTACCTCTTATTTAAGCAAATACTTTGAATCAGAGTGATAAGCACTACAAATTTATGGCCATAATTTAAGTAATATGTTTTTAAGCTCACAAATATTCTCATCATCATGAACTTGACTCAGTCTGAGGGTTCCATGTTAGCCTGGCTCGCTCAGGGTCTACCTTACCTAATTAAAGTCTCATTTCCATCCAGACTTCAGAGACCATCTCTACAGAACACAAGTGGTAGGAAGCACATGTGGTCCAATTTGTCAGATTTCAAGTTCCAGTTCAGTATAGTCATGGGCTGGTTTTAGCTCAGCAGGTACTTCCATTCGAGCTTTGCTTAGTAACAGTATAGTCAGCTCTTCTCTGGGCCTTTTTGTGATGCCATTATGTACCTCCGATCTCGTACCCTTATCACATAGGAGAAAAGGACCTGTCCCATTCCACCTGCACCCTGGTCCCAGATATAGTAAAAGCAGAGATGGTGAGGCCTCCCCTGGTCTAGGCCTGTCCAACATCTGAATATCACAAGCTTTTGTTCGAGGGGGCGGGCAAAGAGAGAAAGAGAGTGGAGAGAGCAAGATGGAAAATAAAGAAGTGAGGAAAACTATAGACCCAAATACGTGAAGTTGGAGAAAAAATCAGGTGAACGATGGTAAGAAAAAAAGAATTAGGCAGCATGAGTAAGATAAAGAAGTGGATTTGGAGGGGGTTCCAAGCCCTGGCCAGCCAAGAGTGCATCCTCCTGAAATGCCTCCTAGGATTTCTGGGAACAGGTCAATGGACAAGATGGATTTCTAAGAGCTTTAGAAATCATTCTGATTGAGAAATTCAGTCTCCTCATGAGGATCACAAAAGAAACTGTTTGGGGGCTACCTGATGAATTAAACATCAGAGTGAAAGAATTGATGGAGACTAGAGAACACCTCTCTTTCCCCTACACTCCATCCTGTCTACACTGCTTTCACAGAGAGGAAGTGGGACCACCATGCATTTCCCTTCATTAAAGTGCAAACCCTCCTGGGTGGCTCCAGCCTCTGCCCAGAACTCTAACTCTCCTGCCTCAGTGCTAATTTCCAAGAAAGCAATTTTTGGCCCCAGTTACAAGGTGAGTATCACAAGCCCACCTCTGCCAGACTTGACTGACTTCTGGCCTCCAACACTTACACAATAACTGATGGAGGGTTTTGTTACCATGGCAACAAATTCCTTATTATCTTGGATGAAATCATGAAATTGCATCCTTGGCAGTGCATCAGTCTTTAACTATATTGTATCAACTCCAACGTTTACTTCTTCTAAACAAGACTCTCTGTAGATACTTCTATCTGAAGTTTACATTTTTGAAATACTCAAGTTTTAAAAATGTCTTTTCATTGATAACTATCATTGGATAGTTCACCTTGCATTATATTTTTTGTTGTTCAGGTTTTCCAAAAGTATTTTCCATTGCACTTTTAAAAAATCAAGTCAACGCTTAGTCTGTGCACAGTAGTGTAAGTTGCTTCTGTGTATTTCTGTTTTTCCTGACTTCAAACTTTTCTGCCAAGCCCTTTCCTCAAGGAAGTGCTTTCTTTCCTTTGGATGCTGTCATTTCTACATTAAGGCTGACCAATATAGATTCAGTAAGTCAGCTCCTGTGTCCAGTTCTTTTGGACTAGTTTTTTAAAAATCTCTCCATGTGTCTAAATTTATATACTACATTTGTCTCTCTTAACCATTTCTGGTTTTCTTCATCCTTTCTGCAAGGAACTTATGCTCTATCATCTTGTGATCACTTTCCTAAATTATAATAGCTTTCCAGTGTGGTGACCTGGTAGGATGGACTCCAGAACAGGTGGTCCATTACTAACTGTGCAATTGAGGCAGTCTGCAGGAGACCATCATTCAAGGAGCTAATTTTCCGCCAACATTTGGTATGGGGTATTTTTGTGCAAAGAAAATTCTTTCTTCTTGGAACCAACAATTTTCAGTATTATTGTTTGATTTTGGATTTACTTATTTTGTATAGTCTATACTACCCAAATGCTAAATTATAAAGCTCACTTTCTAACAATTCACATATAAGAACATTCATCTGGTGAATTATGTTTAGATAAATATCTCTAATTTTTAAAATTTTACACATCAGTGGCATAACATTTCTATCACACTAGCTCTATAAAACCATACTTCTTCTTGAGAAATACTGACTTCTAGAATGTATATTTTATTTTATCACATGCATAGCAAAAATGAAAAAAAGACATGGAAATATTTGGGGACAGGTAATCAGTTTCCTTCCAAGGGCCAAATCTACTTAAAATGAGGTAAATATTCAGGGCTTAATTCTCTGAAAAATCTATACTTAGTGACATTACTGAATCAACTTCATTTTCATTAAATATGAGTAATACAGTGGACACTGATATTTTTGGTTAGATAACTTTTGTGGGGGCACCTGCCCAGTGTACTGTAGGATGTTCAGAAACATCCCCGGGTCTACCCATTATACGCCACAAGCTCTCACTCCAGACAATGCCAAATATACCAGGGAGCGGGGGTGGGGTGGGGAGAACATCACCACTGCTGGAAAAGAACCAAAGATCTGACTTTAACCAACCAAACAAAGAAGAACAGGCAGTTTAATGTAGAGATAAACTGTAATTAAATAAAAATAGAGATGTAATTCCTTCTTCATTCATATGTAAAAATTAGAAACAAATCAAGGCTAAATAAAACCCTAAGACTCTCCAAATTAAATAAAAAATTAGATACATTCACTTATTCTGAAAAAGCAAAACAAAACAAAACCCCCACTGCTGGCTCTGCACTGTCATTGTGTAGACTTTATGATGTCACCATATTATTAAAATTACCATATTATACTGTATAATATGGTAATTTTTTAAAGAAAAACTCTTAGTGATTTCCAGATGGAACATCAGGAGGTCTCTACCACCTGTATTCAAACTATTGTATTCTTTTAAAGCCAAGGGCACCCAAACCAAAATCAACTGGGGAAAGTTGAAGACGTTCTGAAATGTTTGTATCTGCAGCAAGACAGGTATTAAGGGCTACAGGATGAAGTGGAGAGGGTGAGGTGAGGTTTGGTAACAATGGCTCACATCTGTTTGATGGGTATGCTCCCTTAGGGACGGACAAGGCTGCCTTAGATCAGTACTATTCAGTTACACAAACACGACTGATAAAGAGATCGTGAGACAGAGACATAGGAAAAAGAGACACAGAGAGACACAATAGGTATACTTTACCATCCCCAGGAATGATGCGGAGGGTAACTGTGTTTCCTGCTTCTTTGATTAGGTTGACAATGTCTGAATGGGACTTGTTGGTGATGGAACAGCCATTTACCGCCAAGATCCGGTCTCCTACTTTCAGCTTGCCACATCGGTCAGCAGGGCTCCCCTCAATAATCCGACCTATTTTGTGAGGCATAGCCACACATGCATTGCCTGCTTTGATATTGAGTTTTAATTTTTTTTTAAGTTATGTGGGAATACAGTACAGGGAGGAGAAAAAGGGTTGAGAAAGAGAAGGTTAAGTTGTTAATTAATTAAAGCATTAAGCAAATGTTATTAAAGGAGAGCTCTGCGTTGATGGTCAAAACATTGGCAACACTCAAGGCATCCATGTACAAAGCTACTGCCCTCACGTGCAGTTCTCCCCTGACTCCAGGGGAAAACCCCAGTGCTCCTACTTAAATCAGTTATAAAATTTGGGATACTTAGCGACTTCAAAGATTCTGAAGAGCCCCAAGATAACTTGCCATTGGCTTACTCTGGGACTGCAAATGTGAAACCCAGAGCTGGGACGATGCTTCACGCATTCTGTGTTTGGGTCACTTCCCTGCTGCCAGCTGTTGTTTAAGCTTTTGCCAATGTTTTGTTCCTTCTCCATTTAGAAAAATAATCACTGGGAGTCTGGTGAGGCATGAGAGTCTGCTAGCAACAGAAATTCCATCTGAAAACACCTACTGGACAAACGCTTAAACTTCCTGCCTTCTAGCCAGGATGAGGAAAGCTTTAGAAAACTAGAGAAGAGCCAAGAAAGCCCCCAAGCCTGACACCTACTTTTGCTTTTATGACCCTTGATCAACCAGCCTACCTTGTGTACTTCCAAGGGTAGGGCCCAAACGGCTCAGGAGCTCTGACATCATCCTCTATCCTCCCGAAAAGCTCAAAAGAATATAAAAATCTAGTTCCTACTCACACTGGAGGCCGTGTTCCAAAGCTAGGTTCAAATCATTCCTGAGCAGTTTTCCTTTAATCATTTCCTTTCACATGGTCAGTTACTACCCACCTATAATACTAAAAACCAGGGAGAGTGCATTTGAAGAGGCAGGTTTATTGTGCACGTTGAGGGATCCCATGTGGTTGATAACAATGTCTCAACCAAGAGACATTGATACCTTCTAAGAGAGGTGGAAAATTGGCCTTGCAGAAGGACACAGAGTTTTCAGCTAACTGTGTGTTAGTTTCCAAGTTTCTCACACACATTCACCGATGTGGGGACTTTGTCTCTCTGGGGACTGTGCAGACAGTGCTGCAGTCGAGCCACCCTTGGGAAAGGGTAACGAAGTTAACGTGGACGACACGGAAACTGAGTGGGGTCTTCCAGCACAATTTGGACCTTGAGGATAAAATGTACGGGAAAATACACTGTAATTCATTTGAATTTCAGTGTATTTGCCCGAGTTTTTATTATTAGATGTAACATGATGGCAAAAGAATTATTTTAAAAGGAAGTTACACTTTTTCCCCTGAATCTAACAAGCAGGTGTGGTGGAAAGTTTCATACTCAAAGTCAAGGTCTTAAGTTTAGCCCATCTCCAAGGACAACCCAAATGAGAAGGGTATCAAACAGCAGGTATGCAGAAAGCTCTGCCTAGCTTGAAACAGAAGTCTCATGCAAGGTATTAGGGACAGTTTAATTCATTCATTGTAAGAACCAGAGGAAAACAATCAAAGACCAATGGTGAGTGAAGACATTCAATATTCATTAAATAGCACATAGCCTCCCACCTCCTGACATACCTGCTTCTTCCTTCTAAAAAGTGAAACTGAGAATTCTGAAATCCTAAGAACATTAAAGGGTGCATGGGGACACTCACTTGGGAGTTCTCACACCCCCTGCCTTTCTTTTTATTTTTAAATTAAGCAGAAGAGTCTCCAAGATTATTTTAAAAACAAAAGCTCCTTGCTTTGATGTCATGTCACCTACCCGAGGATTATTAAAGTAGCTCGCAAAAGCAATGTTAGTAACGGGGACTTGTTACTGCAGCCACACATGCACAGACCTGCTGACTCACTGTCTCCTTGTGGATAAGCCTTAGGGCAAATAGCGTTAGCAGGAAGCAGCAGACAGAGGCAAGGGTGTTCTCCAGAAGCAGAAAGCTAAAGGGACGGAACTTGTGGCTGAACTCAGCCAGCAAGTGCCCTGGGCCACTGGTCCTCAGACTCCTGGGTAAGTCATTTGGGGACAGAGCTGAGGTACACTTCAAAGCCTGCACAACCCTTCCCGCCTCCCATTATATCAGCAAATATGCTTGGGGAATAACAAATGACTTTTGATCCAATGAAGAATGTGGATCATTCTTAGACTACATATTTATAATCCATTCAATTGGAAACAGATTCATAGATTAGTAGTTCTTGGAATCATCTGCTTTCCTCCTTGTGTCTGCTGGTGCACCCATCAGAGAGTTAACCTTCTGAGAGGGTGACAACTGTGTTTCTCTATACTCTGCTGAAATCCCTAACACGTGGATGAGACGGGGAAATCGCCCTTGTTAGAATTCATGGGCAATGAAGACGAATGACTCTCAGATTTCAATTAGACTCCTAATCAGGTGACAGTAAAATACTATTTAAAATTAAAGTTAAAAATTTCAGATGGGGATAGAGTAGGAAAAGGACACAGTGGAAAGGGCATTTCATATACTACTGTTATTGCTTACAGTTGATTTTTCCTAAGGGTATTTTTTATAGCCATATGTTTCTTTTAAAAACTCTCAGGCTTTCTAATGCTACTGCTATCAATGCTATCTCACCCAGGACCTTACAAAAGGTTTTCCCTGGCAGGAATATCTCATTCTCTATGCTGTCAAGGGGTTGTTCTGCAAATTTGGTGCAGATTACACGTGTGCTTTAGGTTGCTGCGTGGGTGTTTACAGGTGTTCAGATTGGCTGCTAAATGGTTACCAAAAAACCCCTTCGACCTCTAGGAGGGAAAAAGCTACCAAATAAACTGCACCCCCAATTAACACTTTAATGACCTGAAGCAAAAAGCAGGGAAGCATTTCTGTTAATGACACTGGGGAAGAGCTGCCAGCACTCACCGAAGGTCGTGCCTGCCTCAGGCCGGCTCACTGAGGACACTATGACGAAGCCGAAGCCCTCGCTGTCCCCGCGCCGGATCTCCACGTCGTAGGGCTGCAGCGCACTCACCACACCGCTGCCCCCTCCCCCGCCACTGCCGATGCCGCTGGTGCTGCCGCTGCCTGAGCTCACCGTGTTCAGGGAGTTCTGGCTGCCCTGTGGGGTGCGCTTGTCCTCGGTCAGGGAGGTGGGCTGTGTGCTGCTGTGGTGGGAAGAGGCTGGCGAGGGCACCTCCGTCTCTGCTTTGGGGGCTGTGCAAACGAGAAATGTACCTCTCAGTAACCTGGCTGAGCTCAGCGCATGCCGCCCATCCTTCCTCCTCCTCTCCCAACTGTACATGGGCAAGAGGTCAGGAGGTTCACACGGCCTCAAAGAACACTGAAGAATTTCAAACAGCTTCTTGGGGAAAGTATTTACTTCTCCGTATTTACTGACATTGACCCACGGAAAAATGCCAAAAAGGACAGCTGAATCGTTGCTCATCAACAGCGCACTAATGGGTCAATATCCACACCCCGACTCCAGCTGCAGCACTCTGAAGTGTCCCCGGGTGCAAATCAGAGGCAACCCAGAGGAAGTGCAGGTGTGGCCCACACCAAGGACGACCCCCATCCTTGCCTCAGAGAAGGGCCCAGGGTGGCACATTAATATTGTCTCAGCCTACTCAGCTTTCCAAACAGTTTCTGCTTTTGAGTTTTCCATCAGGCAAGAGATTGTAAATTGACAGTACCGTTGAGGTTGCCATCCTGTGGGAAATCTAACACCTGTCAGAGGTATACTTCCTAGTTTTCAGGTGTCAATTATCTGCGCTGATCACACACTGGATCCCTCAGCCTCTCTCAGCATTCCCATTTTATAAAGTCCCAGTTTGATGGATTTGTCAGGTGACAGGGCCAAACACTCCTAAACCGCCACAATAGCTGGTGGTACCAATTTATGTTTCATGCCAAAAACAAAATGTGTTGTGCACAGCTTTTGGATAAGACTACATTTATTCAAGAAATCGTGCCCTTTCCTAGAATCCTTCTTTATTGTAGTGAAATAGAAACGTAAAATTTATCCTTTTAAGTATTTTTAAGTGTACAGTTCAGTGGCATTAAGCAGTCACACTGTTGTGCAACCATCACCATTATCATCTCCAGAACTCTGTCACCACCTTCCAAAACTGAAACTCTGTACCCATTAGAGGCCAATGACTCTTTCCCTCTCCCCTAGCTTCTGGCAAACACCATCCTACTTTCTGACTCTATAAATCTGAGTGTCCTAGGTGCCACACGAAAGTTGAATTATGTAACATTTGCATTTTTGTGACTAGTTTGTCTCTTCATTGATTTAATATCTTTGACTCAAAGCTAAACACCCCAAATATTTAAGATTTTAAAAATAACTCTGGAATAGACAAAAATCACATTGCTCTACTATTTTTACTTAGGCCAGTGAAGTTAAAACGTTTTCATCACATCTTAAAAGCTACTTGTGACTGACTGCTTCTGGTGGCATGGAATACTATTTGCAGAAAGATTCTGAGACCACAAGTGAGCACGAGGGATCTAACAGATTAACACTGTTTCCCCTAGCTGCAGGAGGCAGGACTCACACTATAACCTGACATTTCATTCTGTAATGAATTATACACCATTTAAATGACTTATACTAGTTTTTTTTTTGGACAGGGTGCCAGTTGATTTTATCTGATAAGTATTTGTTCGACTAATATTAAAACTACAGAGAATTCATACTATTTCATATCACAGTTCCTCAGTAACTCAACCGATACAACACTGCTTATGCAGCCTCCTGGGTTCTGTCTTGGACATTTGGAGGTGGGGGCTGCAGACAACGGTTGACCACCAACAGCGTGCTTTCAGGAAGCTGGTGAGTGAGTGGCAAGGACTGACACACGGTCTTGAACTGGCAGATTCTGATACAGGAGTAAACCCTGACTCACAAGAATGGCAAGAAGGGAATGCCAAAATGTGGAGGCATTTGGAGGAAGGGGGACTCTCTGAGGGTGTCACAGAGAAGGTTATATTTGAGTTGGGCTGGAAAGGATATGTCGTATTCTGAGAACTCAAGTACTTGGAAGCTTGTAGGAGGAATGAATTCAGTATGACCTAGAAAGGGGCAGCTTTATACCTTTCTTACAGAGGAGAAAAAAACCTTGCATTAATAAATATTACTGTCAACAACAGAGTAATACATTTTTATGAGCTTATTTTGTGTTACAAACCTAATTTTTCTTCTCTTAATTTGAAGTTACAGTGCTCCTGCCTGTCACAGTGAGCTCTTTTGTTGAAAGTTATCATCAGATGAAGAGGACGGTGAGGCTGTAGCTGGCAAGGTGCGGAGGGAAGGAATATAGTTCCAACTAACCTTCTCCTAGAAGTCTCTGCTGAACAGGTACAGACGGCACACTGAAGTACTTTTGAGTGACAGTAGTTTTGCAGAGTTTGGGAGAAACAAACCATCTGGAAATGCTGAACTTAGTCACATTTGCAAACATTTGCTAAAACAGATGCTTCGGGAGGTAGATGCAGGAAGTGGTCCTTGTCTGTACATGAAGTGACAGTGCTCTGTCTGAAAGAATGAGAAACATACCTGAAAATACCACTTTACGCCGTACTGTGAGGTTGACATGGCCTTGCTTGGCGGCCTGTTGCATAAGCTGGACCACAAGCTGGTGTGATTTTCCAATTACTGGTGTCCCATCCACACAGATTAATTCATCCCCCGACCTGAGGCGGCCATCCGTATCAGCAGCACCCAGTGGTACGATGTGACCAATATAAATCTGTTGAGTAATTGGAGGATAGATTAAATGTTGACCTTTTGGTTTGCTATTATACTGACAGCCTTCACATCTCTGAGAACATTTTAATCCATTCATGCACTCATGTCTGCATCCATGCCAGAACCATTCACTGAGTGCCCACTGCATATTAGGCACTGTGTTAGTCCCACAACAGTTTTTACAAGGTGGGAAAAACAACTTTTTCTTATTTGGTTCCTTGGCACTTATCTGTGGTAACAATTCTCTTTTTCTCCTTTGCAGAAATAAGTCACTTTTGTTTGCAAAATCCTTGTTCCTTTTCTATCTACCTAAGGACCCCCCTTTCAGAAAACTGTGCTAATTATAATACTACTTTCTTTAAAATCAAGCACTGTGCGTTGCAATAGCAGATGCACAATAAATGCTGTTAAATAAAGCAATGAATCAAGCAAAGTCTGGTCTGACACTCCCATTTCTGTACTCCCGGCACTTGCACCCAAGAAGTCTTTATGTAGGGCCTTGCTGTTGCATTTACCAGTCACTAAACTTTAGTTGAAATATTTGTGCTTTCCTTGCCTTCCACTAGGTAATAATGCTATAGCTACCTTTGCATGACCTGTATCATTTACAAAGAACTTTGACAAAAAGATTGGTTACAAATATGGACTCTGGAATCAGACCCTTTCCAGTCCTTCCATTTACTAGCTCTATACTCTTGGGGAAGCTAATTAATCTTTTTGTGTACTCATTTGCTGATTTGAAACAGGGGGATAAATTCATGGATTTGAAGGATAAATGAGCGAATGTATGTTAAAAGCCTTTGGCATAGCATCTGGAACAGAGTAATTACTCAATTAATAATATTTTATTATGATGAGGAAATTAATACTTTTTTTTAGTTATCTTTCCCCTTTCAAAAGAATTCTGTGATATAATTCTAAATTCATTCTAAAGAGGAGGCCCAGAGAGGTTAAATGTCTCCTGATTCTTGTTTAGGATTCTTTCTCTTCTTTTGTAAAGAGAGGCGGGGTCCTACTTTCCCTAATCTCTCCAGACGCCTTGAGAAGTGCTCTCCCTGCTGATTCCACTCACTACACAAAGGCAGTGGCAAATCTGACAGAATTGGCCAAAGGATCAGGCCATTATTTTCTTAATTGATACCAATTCGTACTTTGCTTTTTGGTTTTATTTTCTTTGATGGGCACTTCAGATGTATTAGCTCCCTATTTTCACATATGTGAACATAAGGTTTTTAGAAAGGATCTAGTGAAACTGAGGGTCCTTATGTCTTTGATTAAATTTAGCTTTAAATCCTAGCTCTAGAAATCATCCCTGTGTGTCTAAACCCCTCGGAGACCCAGCCTTTCCCCCAGGTAGAAGAAGACAAGAGCCCAGACCTGACTAATCATCACAGGGTCTGGACTTCTGGTCCCATAAAGATAACATCTCAACCTAAGTTATGTTTCAGCTCCTGAGCCCTAAGTGGAACGATGCCCTGGCTATTTTCCCGTGAGACTAGACAGAGGGATGCCGGAACAGACCTCAGAGCTGTGCTCAAGACCTAAATAAATGATTTACTACCCTTACCCCACCTCCCACCAATCAGCTCCCAGAACGACCCTGAACCCCTAAGCCACGGTGTCTTGAGATTTTTCCCTATATAACCTGTATCCTACATGCCATCAGGGAGTTCGGCCTTTTGAATATTAGCTTCCCCTTCTCCCCACTGGTGCCATTCATGATAAAATACCCGGTCTTTCTGTACTGCAATTCTCAGGGTCTAGTGTCTGGCTCTGCTACCACCAGGTAGATGAACTCTGTAAGACTAGTCTCTTCCCTCAGGACAAAAACATCTCTGCACATTCTAAGGAAAAACCACCACTGCCTGAGATGAAGCAGTGCTCCACCTAGAGGGACTCCAATCACGGTCATTTGTTACTGCTGCCAATTTGCTTTGAAGTGTTAGAAAAGAACACTGGGAGCCGGAGGAAGGGGAGACGAAAGACTCACAGGTTCCCCTGGTTCATTTCCACCAAGAATCCTAAATCCAAACCCAGTCTCTTTTCTCCAGAGGAAGATATCCTGTTCTTGGTAATCTGGACCTAGAGAGGGCAGAAGGCAAAGAGAGATTACTCCTCTGATCAAAGCAATCATACTGCTAAGGTTACATACACAGTTACAGGACCAACACTGACGGTGTTGAGCACATGACAGTTTTCTAACACAGACAAGACAACATCAGAATCTGGATGTGAAGTAATGAGGATGCTGGGCAACAGTGAACAATGAGAATAGTCATGGAGTCCTAAGTTTTTTCAAAAGACTAAGCAACTGTTCGATAATTCCCAATCAAGACCAAGTCATGATCCCTGACTAAGCCAGAAATCAGCATTGACTGCTCTCCTCGGGACTGTTGCAAGGGGACTTAATTAAAATAATTATGTGCTGCTCTGCACTGTGGATGCCCGTGTCCAAGAGAGAGAGATGCCGAGTCAGAGCGACCTCTGAAGCAGGAGCTGGCTCAGAGGATTTAGGTGGCCCGTTAAGTAGCCTGATGTTATCGCAACTGGAAAACAGACAAAAAGGTTGCAGAAAAGTGCGTTCCCTTTAAAAAAAAGGATTACTTCTTTCTCCTTTGAAGTAATCAAGACCAGTAGTGCCAGTAATTTGATTTGTTAGATCATTTTTGCCAAAAAAAGGTTAGTCTTAAACATCCTAAAATTTCCAAATTTGCAAAGTTTACTACAGTTTCAGCACTATTACCAAAAAGTAGCCAGACTTCCATAGCCTAAGATTTATGGTGACAACAAAATCATAATGAGCCATACTTCATTGTTAAAATGACTGACTGCTTTACTCCTGAACTTGCCGTAGTGTTTCAACATTCAAAGTATTCGTTTATTATCAAATAACTTGATATTTCACTTTTAAAACTCAACAGTTCAGGGTTTAAATTTTTTTTAACCTCGTTTTATAAAAATAAAAGCAATTTTCATAAAAACATGCTTGCTGCACATGACATTGTTCTATATGCCATTGTTACTTAACTAAGGTAATAAAAGGGCTATTTCTATTTAATTCTTATTTAATATTTTCATAGATAGTGTTTTATAGTCTGCGAAGCGACATATCTTTTATTTAAAGAGAAAAATATAGTTTAGTGGCAGTGAATCTTAAAGCATTTCAAATACTGTTCTGCACACTTTCTGGTTTATTTAAGTTATTGGATTTTGGGCTGAAGCAGTGTATAGGCCTGAGAATTTAGCTCTTATCACCTCCAACTCTGTACGATAGAACAGGGGAGAAGGCAGTGGTGTTCACATTTCAAGCTAGTGAGAGATGTCCCTCTTCAGTGACTTGTTCACAAGCTTAAATGTATAGGGACTTAATGTACCAAGAAAAAAGCAGCTAAATAAACAGGTAAATACACATCAGAGAGGTTTGAATCTGGTATTTTGCTTGAGCTATCTTAATGCCATGGATTTCAACTGTGCTTTTTATCCAATGCTTTTTTATTGTAATTGCTGAGGCTAAGCTGTAAGACACCATGGGACACAGAGTTAAGCTACATCATGGCACTCCCAAAACACGATTTGAGAATGATATTTTCTTGAGCATATGAAGGTAGCAACATTTTCTTTCTGCCTGAGTAGCTGGCTAAAGGGTATTTACTCTAATGGACTCATTGAAGCTACAAATTAAATCAAGTTAGGTCTCCGTCTTCGTTTCACTCAAGCGGAGGATTATTACCAAAACAGGCTAAGGGGCTTCCCAGGCAACACCAGGGACCGGGTAGAGTCGGCCTGGGTCTGTGAACAAGGACGGGGACTCTGCAGACTGCAGCTCATCCATACCCATTTCCCCCAGCATCATTTAACCCAGGAACACTCGTCCTGCAATTGATACAGGGTGCAGCCAAGAGGGGGGCCCCCAAAAGGGATCTGGAATGGGGTCCAGAACTCAAGGTGTCTAGGAAATATTGGAGAGACATATAAGATGTCCTTCCCCCTTCCCCCACAGGTGTGACACATGGAGCAGGAACATGCAGGGCTGTTTTGTTCGGCCACAGCCTTGCAGCTTAATCCATGGCATGGTCGTTTAACATATCTATAGCCTTTGGTGGGTCACTTAGATATGTTAAATAGCTGTGGCCATGCTTGGAGCCAGGGGGATGGAAGTCACTCTTCCCAAGAGGTAACTGGGGGGCAGTTCCCCCAAGTTACAGGAATTACAGCACCTGTGTGGGAGCTTGGAGAAAACTGGCTCCAGGACATGGTGCCATACCTGCCCAGACTCATGATGGCAGCACAATAAACTTGGAATAATACGGGAATGCTGGCAGGCGTAACTGATTGTGGGAGGATTTGGAAATGGGGGTACAGAGGAAGATTGGTGTAGAGATTTAAACCCAAACACGGCAGCCATGTGAGAGAGAGCCACGCGCTTCTGGCAGAGTGAGGACCTCCTCTTGGCTCTGGTGGAAGAAATAACCATGCAGTTTTGGCCAGAGTGCAGACCCCTGCAGCTTTGGGGTGCTCCCTTTGGCCACGTGGCCTGGGAAGCAGGAAAGACTTTAACTGGAAAAATGGGTACAAAGAACTCTTGCCAGTAGACCATGAGAAGGTGCCACATGACTTTGGATTAATTAGAGATCCTGCTTGGGCAGCGACACAGCAGACAGTGGCAGGAGCCTGGATCCTGGACTTTTGCTTCTTTTCCTGAGTACCCTGAATTAGGGCAGGGGGAGAAGGAAGGGCTGTGTGTATAAGTGGATATCCTAAAGGACTTTGATATTTGAATGAAGACCTTAGATCACTACTTTAAGTCTGCATTAAATAAACATTTCCTTTCCTTTTCACAAATCTTTGGCATTGAGAGATGTCTTTCTGATTGGTGGCAGACAATTGAGCCCAGTAGGTGGTCTGGATGGTATGAGTATACCATCCTCCAGAGTCAGGGCCCTGTGTGTCTGTTCTGTAACACAATGACACCAAACGTAGCAAGTTTTTGCCTTGTACAGCTCAGTTAGGTATAAGCTAGCACAGTGTAGGTGGTTGTAGCCAATTGACTTCGGTTTATCATACAGATTAGTCCACAGGAAAAAAGCATTTGTTTTTCTCTATGGGAAAGGGCAAATTTATTAAAAAGCTTCCTGTTGAAAAACAAGAGGCCCAATGACACCAAGACTGTTGAGGACTCCAGTGATGAGCCAGAAAAACAGAGACACAAACACAATACACCAACACACAGAGATATTGCAAAGAAAGTCTTTCGGCACCTTAGCTTTGGCATTTTAACAGTTCTACTCTCCTTCCACCACCCAAATGCCAGGTGCACAAGCACGTGACCTGGGTGATAAATCGGTGCTGCCACGTAGAGAATTACAGAATTTCTTTTTTCTGCATCCTCAGCTGCCAGGGGCACTGAGGTTTCTAAAGTACTCCCCACACAGGGTTTGTTCTCTTCTTGATTTCAGGAAGATTCTATTATAATTACATTTTTAGGAAGGAGCAGGGTCGAACCGTCTTTCTGATGTTTTCATCACTTTGCTTTTCTTTTCAGTGAGGCTAAATAAAAAGGGCTAGGAAAACCTTGTCCAGCTTTCTCCACTTTTAAGCCCTTGCACAGGAGACAATCTCAGCAGTTCATCTACTTTGTTAATGCAAGCAACAATTCACTAAAGTGGTCAAAAGACTTCCTTTGATAATTAGAAAGAATGGAATCACCAGGTTTGCAGAGAAACCTCCCAGTGTCTCCATTACTACAGAACACACATTTTCAGACTTAGCAAAAACATGCCCATCACTTTTTATTTCATCTTTTCTTTGGTCCATGCCTGGTCCACAAGAATAGCAAAACGTTTTTGTTCATGGCATTCCTCTTTCTGAGTTTCTCCCCAGCCTCCCCCAGACGAATGGGAACATCAAACAGGATGGATATAATGAAGAAAAAAATTTCAGTGAATCCTTACTCTGACATTCTCCAAAATTCGTGGAATTGATTTCTCTCTCTCTTTCACCCTTGCTCAATCCCGATGCTGGAGAAGGTGACATAGCTGGAATATTAATTTCACAATTTTGCAAAGCTTAATGCATGTGCTTTCTCTTAGTTCATGTTAATTTCATTTTGATTGATAAGGAACATGCAGTTAAGCTTTCACAGTAAAGGTCATGGCTGCTGTGAAGTTTAAAAGAGTACACTTCGATTCTGCATTATTTTTTATCCCATGGTGCTTTTCTTGTCAAAAAGCTAGAATTTACTATTGAAGTGTTGAAAATTTCATTGAACTCCCATTACCATCTAAGACTCTTCATATTTAATTAAACCCCAAAGTATACATTCTTGTATGACCTTGTTTTAATCATGTCATGAACTTTAGAGTCATCTAAACACTTATTTCCTTTAAAAATTTTAAGTATACGTTTTTAACGGCCACACTGTGACACTTATTTATTCCTGATGGAATTCATTCCTGTGCTAATACCTGTTCAGGTGAATTCTACGCAGTCCAATCAGGACGGTCTTTTATTTGGAAGCAAAAATCATCAGATCTGGCCAAGGTTGAACACACACAGATAAGAACTGTCATAATAGCTCTTAAAATCTAGAAGGGTACTCAAGCTCCTTAAACTCATTTTGAGGACGGAGCCGGCCCACCAGCCCCAAATTTGTAAGCAGTACAGCTTTACCTTGGTTAATGCGACAGCTTAGATATTTCTTTCCAAACTAGTTTGTAAACAGGCAAAATTTCAACTGGAAGTTTTAGACTTTCTTTCAGAGTAAACACTAGTGGATACTAGCTGGTCCTGAACATTAACTAATAAGATTACATTAATGTAATCTTTCAAAACACGCATACAGTAAGGATGTTACCTGTAGAAAACATGAAACTGGCAATGAGGCTTTTAAAGGACTTCCATACTTGCCTTTGTTTTTAATTAAACATTTAAACCCTTCAGAGGGGTTTACAACACATCTGTAATTCCAGACTGACTCATGTGGTACTGCTGTCTTGAAGGACGGCTGCAGCAAGAACGTGGTATTTTTCGCAGTGGTTAGACCACGTGAAAGAACTGGATCAACCATAATAATCTTCACATCGCCCTTCACAATAAAATGAAATACAAGGACAATATATTTCCCCTAAAAGGGGGCATAAATGAAGGGTACACTTAAGGTACTATGGCTGACTTCAATTTTCTGGGAGTCTTGTGGGGAGGGGCAGCAAATCACATCTTAGGTTACACATTTGTTTTTCTTCAAAAGAACAAGATAAACAACCAAGGGAATGTCATAAATGTGTTGGGGATGAAGCAAAATACTAAATAAAAGGCAAGACTGATGTAGGTTCAGTCACAGGTACTGTGAAAAGTAAAAAATCTGTGACAGATTCAGAATAATTGCCATTGGGGGGGGAAGTCTCATTGTTATTCTCATTGAGCAGCTAAGGAAGAAATCTAAGTGAATCTTCACATCAGCTGCACATCTACAATCACTCCATTACCGAGCCTCCAATCACCAAAAAGAAACAGATTCTCATCTTGATGCTAGATCCTCCAGATGGTAAAGAAAGGGAAGACGCAGAACCGGCCCATCCCGACATTTCAGTTTGCCGGCCCCCCGAGCAATTCTGATGCCTAGGGTGGCAGGCTGTGGCAAGATTCTTACTGTTTGGGGAGTGGGGTGAAAACATCTAAAAAATGGATTAAATACTAAATTCTGAAGAAATTTCCCTTCTATCAGGGTAAAAATGGCATTTGAGCTGCAGCTTCCTGTTAACTGGATGCATTAGCATCACCTGTCCATTGCGATGTTCCTGCTAGCACTTCAGAATACGATTTATTTTATCACGAAAAGATTCCTGCATGGGGAACTCAGTCCTAAATGTGTGCTGTACTGAGAAAGGCAGAGGCTCAGTCCATAAAGCAGTATCTCAACATCAACAGAAGTTGGGCCATTGACTGGAGAAGCCACATGGTTAAAGAGAAATGTGAAGAGAATTCTAAAACATCCTCTTTGGGAAAGAATTCTTCAATGAACTTGCTACAGTTTGTGAGAAGACGCAGTGAGAAAAGACTTCAGGTCCATAACTCAGTAACTACTGCTAATGAGAGACATTCCAAAAGGGGCCGTCAGGGTTACTCTGGGGGTCTTTCCAGTCCAGGGATGAAATAAATCCCTTCTCGAATTATGTGGCTTTTGTTGGCACAGAGAACCCTTAGCCAGAACAGCCTATTTAATCCCACACAGTGTTAGGAGAAAAGAGCAGTATTTCCCTAAGGAGGAAATGATGGCGGGACCCCTGACTGACTTCTAAAACTTGATAATCAGCTAGACTCCAACTTGCCTTGTGCCACGTAACTGCTGACATGCACCCAGTAGTGTGGCCAGCTTTCCTTCTCAGACAGGGATGCTGGCTTTGCTCCCATTTTGTGTTTTGTCTGGGTCCCAGAGGAGTTGCTCCTGCCAGCCAAGGAAATGCTTCCCAACTACGTCTGAGGGGGTGTGCGGGAGCCGGGCCGCCTCCCACCGCCCTGCCTCACTCCCCAGGGGGTCTGCCTGAGGCGGCACACCTGTGCAGAGGGGGATGGGGCAAAGAGGATGGGCTAAACAATTCTCTTTTCCCTGCTAGTTTTAATCAGACCCTTTACCAAATGCCTCCTCCATCCTTAAACATTCTCTCTCACTCCAGTCCAACCAGAGAGAATGAAGTACGTGACCTCCACAGAAACTTCATACTGACTGATCGTCCTCAGGAGGAAGGTCAGCAATGGCAACAGCCAAAAAAGGACCTGTGTGTATGCCCCCCGATTAAAGCATTTTAGGGACTTTCAGCAGTGATAAATTAAATGAATATTTCTTATGATGGACAATCTTTGGAAATCACTTCATGATGAAGTTAGTATTTTGTTTATAAGAATCAAAAAGTTATGATGCAGGCCATCACTAGCTCATATTTACTGAAAATGTAAAGCCAGAGGAACACATTTAAAACCACAGGATAAATAATTAAAGTACAAACCACTCTAAATTTTTTTTCTTTCTAAGGGGAATGTTTGGAAAGACGGATAATATTGGTTAAAAAAATTACCAGTATTCTTAAAAACTAAGAAACTGCTAAGAAAGAACTTAATTTCTTCTTATTACGCCTGCCATCCAAACCAATCATATTTATGTTCTATTGTCCATCAGAGCTGTTTCACAAGAGCACGCTGCAATCTCCGTGCAGGAGAGAATTAATGAGACAGCAGCTCTTATCTGCTACTTCTTTAAACTGAAATGAAACAGAAATCCATTATTATCCAGGCCCTTTATTTGATGGCCATCCATATCTACCCCTCCCCAAACTGAGGACACGATGGAGCCCCCATGACTATCCAGCAGATTCTTCCACTGCTCAGAAGCTTTCACCTCTCACCTTGGTTCACCTCTATCCAGTCTACGCACTGAAAATCTATTTTTAATTAAGCCTCCAGAGAAAGTTGAAGCACTGGGGTGGGGTCGAGGAAAGGCAGCAGGCAGAGTGCTACTCACGTCGGCTTTCATACATGCTCCTGGACTGGGCCCAGATTTTGAACGGATCTGGCTTTTTCTGCCCAGTGCTGTCGGTCTGATCTGGAGCCGGGGCCTCTGCGGGTGGGTACTCGGGGAGCACCTGTGTGCTGTGGCTGGGGGACGCCGTGTGCAGGCTTCGGTGGCTGGAAACACTGTGCTGGGAGCTGTTCTGGCTGTCTTTTCTTTCCAGAGGTTGCTGAAAGCGAGTGAGAAGGGCAAGAGAAGATTACTGTTGGTTCTCTAAATGGGTGTCTTCCACCAGTTTGTCTTTGTTCAGCACTTGTGCACACACATACACAAACATATCAACAACAATTTGGCTTCCGCCTTCCTCCAGCTAACGCTGAATGTGACAAAACCCCAAGTCATTGGCTAAGAGAGAGGGGGTGGACCAGATGCAAAGACATCATCACAAACCGTACTGCCCTCTGGGCTGTGGCAGAAAACAAATCCAATTTTCATCAAAGGTTCTTGGCTAAGACACTGGGATCATTTATGATGAGATGTATCAGTCTTAACATCCTCATTTTTTCACAAAATTTGTGACACAAAATACCACTAGTAGTTAAATGTAAGCCCATGATATTTAAGAAATACAATCAGTGCTAAAAACATTTTGGGGCTCCATATCTTTTATTGTTCTTTCAGTGATGAAATACCCTTCTGTTATCCAAGGGTTTGCCATCAGTTTTTCTCTAAGAAAAGGAGATTAGATCTCTTAAAATCACTATGTGTGCACTTCAACTCGGAAGTACATAAATAACTATTACATGAAGAGCTTTCATAATTCTTAGGTGATTAATTTTGCTGGCATCGCTTCACGCCTGCATCTCCTGATACTACTGTTGGCACGTTATACACGGGTTGACCTCAGGGGTCAGCCTTCTCAGATCTGCACTCTGTCCAGAGAGAACAAAGTATTCTAAGGGAAAGAATAGACTTTAAACTTCAACAAAATAAGCAGTTCCCAGTTCCTTAAAATATGCCCAGTAAATGACCCTTCCCATTTTATGAAATGTTCTTTATTTGAATGGGGAGCAAAAACTAAGGGGAGGATAGGAAATAATTTCAGTTTTTATTTTCTCCAGTAAAAGGTTTGTAAGTGCAGTTGTTTGGTTTCTCCCATCCAAAACTAAACCCCGAGATCTTGTCCCGCACCTGATGGATACGAGGTCCCTACACTGACCTGCTGAAGAGCATCCGGAAGGGACAGAGGACAGGAAAGGGCATCTCTGTCCTCTCTTACAGCTCTTGTACAGCTTATGGTTTTGAACTACTTCATAAGATCTTTGGCCCAGAGCATTCTGGGTCTCTATAGTCATTTACAGAATCAAAATCTTCTCCTTGGTCTTCAGTGAGTCTCACCAACAGTTCCATGCTTTCTCCCTAGGTAGCCTCCATTTTTCACTCCCCATATTGATGGAAATTTCCAAGGTCCCTTTCATTTAAAACTCAGGTCTCTCTGTCCCTCTCCACCCAGTCCTTAATTTAAAATAAGTATCTGAAGAAAGCCCAGGGAGGAGGACAAAAGCTTCATTTGCCCTCGACAATTACAGCTTACAATCTGAAATCAGGCTTTGGCAAGGATTCAAAGTTGAGGAAAATTGGGCATGCATTTAATAAAGGTAAGACAGACAACTGAAAATTTTCTTCTCTGTGTCTGTGGCAGACATTTGAGGACCATATTCTAAACTAGCAGAGAGGTCTTGGTAGGCTGTGTGAGGGGTCTGACTTGGGACACACTCTGTGCGGGTGATGTTGGGAAAAGCGTGGTCTGGGTGCTGACAAACACCATCAAAAACCCAGGAATCATCCTTCTCTTTGAGGATAAATGACTCGTCTCAGACCTGGGTGGATCAGCATTCCAAAGACTTGGAATAGAATCTGGTCCTGCCAACTTCCAACAGCATCCTCCCTCACAGCACACTCAATTCAGCTCTTCAGGGCCAGCTGTCTGATTTCTGCCCCAGAGAGTCAATCCCTGCCTTCTTGCTCCCCTGGAGGGCATGCTGAAGATTTTCAGAGTCAGAAAACATCAGTGTCGGATAGAATCTCCATTCTCTTTTGCAAGTACACAGGAATTTGTTGTTCTCATCATTGTGATCTTTACCAGGGTGGTCTTTAAAAACCAGCAGGAGCAGCACCAGCCCCATTCGGGTGTGAACACACATTAACATAACCTGAAAGACCTGGGATTCCAGGTGTGCTTTCCTCCCGCTTCCTACTTTCGTGTATTGCCTACTTTTAATCAGAATGCAGAGAATGCTTTTTATCATTGACAGAAAATTTAAAGCTATTTTCATTTTGAAATTAACCTTGGTAACAAAAATTAATGGGGATTATTACTTCTATTTTTATACTTTGGTGGTATTTTGTTTTTGCTCACCTCTGGGGTGAGGGAAGGAGACTTTAAACGCAAGAGCAAATAATTCAATAAAGGACCTCCCAGTTTACCCTGGGAGCTGCTTACTTTCCTTCAAATGCCCACCCTCTCTTGGTCCCTCAAATAAGTAGTAAATGCCACATTGTGGGGTCTGTCTCCCTGACACTACCTTCGGTTTGCCCTTAAGTCTCTCTAATCTTTGAAGCTCTAGTCTCCTTCAGGTTCACACTACTCTTTATAAAATTTCATGGGGACCCAGGTGAGCTGCACTGCAGGCTTCCCTGAGGGGCACATCGCACTTCTTCCTTCCTGGGGTTACTCTGTAGTCCCTGGAACCTCAACTTTAACCTCTTCCATTTGTTCCCTCTTCCTGAACTGGAGAAAAATCTTTCTGGAGACCCTGCCCCCCAGAGGGAGTCTGATAAAGACGGCCTTTTTCCTGCTGAGAATGCACATGAACTTCTCCACTCCACGCGCACCCACAATGCACACAGAGCCTGCGTATCTCCTCATGGGCCCCAAGACCCTTCAACAGCTGGCCTAGTGTAACTAATCTCTGGCATGGAGGACTGGACCTCCTTCAATTAAATGAAGATGTAGCTTTGCTATAAACAGAGGTGTAAATGAAGTCTAGTGGACACTCAAACTAGAAGTTTGAGCCATTTTTTAAATTTTAATGCCCCTTCTTACCTCCCCAATAAATGAGTCACATAGATCTAACTTAACACAAAATGACAGATACAGTTGGGAACAAGTTCGAGAACCTGCCTCACAATCAAGTGGCACGTCTTCAACCCTTTTCAGTGCCATCTAAACTTGGTTCTTAAATCTGGAGAAGAAAAAGCAGAGCGGCCTCTTGAGAACGTGCCTTAAAAACTGCCGCCCTGCACTGGGCTTTCGTGAACTGGCACGTTTGCATCTACACGGAAGGTTAAATACAGGTAACGGTCTGGATGCTTGTGGGATCTTCCCCCAGGTAAGACTGAGCTCACTTTGTTTCTCCTCAAGTTCAATTATGAAAACTACTTAATTTGAAGATGCATTCTGTATTTAATATTTAGCTGGCACTCTGGGCTTTCTGAAGTTTTATGTTCTCTCTCTATGGAAGTTTTAAAGTATGCCTTTTTATTTTCTGTGAGCATAATAATTAGCTTTGGCGGTGTCTTTTTTCAGGTCAGAGCTCAGAACTGTCCAGGAGAAAAGCCAGCCGCGTCTGTGTTTCTCTCTCCAATCACAGGCAACTGGCGTGCCCTTCAGCAGGCTGCATCACGTCCCGGAAGACGTGGGGCCTGAGAACACACTCACTTCTGAATTAGTTATGAGATCAGGATCAGATCTGCATCTAATGTGATTGGCTTTCACCTCATTTTCTAGGTGAAAAACTGGCCCGAAGACAAATACCTGTAGACAAAGATAAACTCTCAAGCCCGCTGCAGTCATGAATGCAAACTAAGAACCAGGGTGGATGGAGCAGCGGGTCCAACAAAGACAGGACGCCCAGCCTGGGTCCTCCTCCTGAGTAACTAACCAGCTGCAATATATTTATTCCCTCCTCCAACAAGTACAGATAGACCACCTATTGTGAGTCGGATTCTAAGGGAAGCAATGTGTAAATAAGAAAGAGATGGTAGCCGAGCTGTTAGAATACATACCTCTGTGTGTATGTAGGGTTGTGTGTGTTTGTATGTATGGATAAATATCAATCAAATAATTGTAACAGACTGATACCAACATAATGCAGTGCCCTTTAGCTAGGTAACAAGAGGCCTCCGAAAGAACATTCCATTAGTGGAAGCAGCATGTGCTAAGTCTTCAAAGCAAAATGAGTTTGGAGTGTTTGAGAACAGAGAGAAGGCGAGCGTGGCACAGGAAGGGGCTGGGGCAGTCTTAGATGAGCCTGGGGACTAAATAGTGTAAGGGCCTTGTGGGCTACTCTAAGGACACTGAGTTTCATTCTTAGTTCAGAGGAGGAGGAGTTGTGTTAGTAACAGGAAGGCAGGAATGTGCCAGGAGCCACCTCGCATCCAGAAAGTCTGGTCTGGCTGCTGGGCGGTGTCAAAATTGGTGGCAAGAGGAGTGAAAGCAGAGAGCAGTCAGGAAACTACTGTGAGTCCGGGGAGGAGCCCAACGAGGTCTATAGGATGGGAGTAGTAGTGACAAACCATGGGGACAAGTGAAGTTAAAAGACATTTGGTGCCAGAGTCAATAGGGACTGCTCATGGACTGAACGGGGGACAGGGGCGGGAGGAGGAAGGCGAGATCTCACAAACACGGACATTCACCTCCCAGGTCCTGGCTTCGGTAACGGGTTGGGAAGGGCTGCCATGTATTGAGGCGAGTATTTCCAATGCTCTGTTGTCACTGTGCTGATATTTTTGAATCAAGAGTTTAATTTCTGAATATAAAATCAGAACCAACTAGGAAAAAAGAAATGGGTTTAATTTTGAAAACTCCATAGAAGTCCTTGGCCACATACTAACCGTGAGACTTTTAAAACTAAAATTGTACCAATCTCCCTATAAGGAATGATTTCCTTACTACTGACAGGCCAGGGGGATTGGGAAGATGCAGTGGTTTTTATAAACGGAAATGGGAAAGAAAATCAGCTCATCAGTATTTCGCAGAATCATTTCGAAATGAAGGTACTTGTAAAGTAAGCTGAAAATATTTGCTTGGAAGAGCAAATGAATATGGACAGCACTTAGGAGCTTTAATGATGAAAAGAATTCATGTAGCTTAAAAATGACAAATCGATACATTTTAAAACAAAATTATTTACAGTTCATTTATCTGCCAAGATTGAAGGCCACTGCAGCAATTTACATGGACAACAGGAAAAACTCCAAGTGCTGATGAGATATTAGGCCAATGTCATTAAAGGTTGTACGGAAATCAGAGACTCAAACACAAGGCAAAGCAGCTGATGGCCCTTGTTTTTGACTCTTTCTTTTACTATTTATAGGCCCAAGTCAAACAACTTCTCCCAAAAAGGCAGGCAAGAGGAGTTAATGGGGAAGAAAAGGGAGGTATTGATTGGATACAAAAATGAATTTTAGTTCACACTGAATGTAAAGCATCTAACACAAGTGCAAAGTCTATTTTCTAGGGATGCAAAGGGTGGGGGCTATGAGTTGCTGTGGGAGGTGAGAGACAAGGAGGCTTATTTAGGTCCCTCTCCCACCTACTCCTCACCTCGCAGCCTGCAGGGACTTGGGATGGTTTGTACCACTGCTCTGGCTGAAGGACAAGCGGCATCAGAGTCCTGCTGACAACCAGGAGAGTTTCAGAAAGAGGAAGGACACATAAAACCGGGTGAGCCAGTCTGGACTCATTCACAGTGCACAGTGTCTTAGAGAGCTCTCCCTGACATCTCTTAGTGACTAGTTGTCAGGGAAGTGCTTAGCATCCTTCCCAGGGGAAAGGAACAGAAGACGATGGAACAGAAACCTGTCACGAGGGCTAGCTTTCCACTTGCTGCATTTGCAAGAGGTTGTTGGAGAGACTGCCTTAACTCCAATTCCGTGACGCCCTTGTGAAAACTCTGCATGAGAAATTTTTTAGTAACTGAGAACACTGTATCTCCTTAATGAACATGGTATGCTTTCTTTGATCTGACACAGTACATAATGTGGTTTCCTACACTGCTCAGGCTGCCAGTGAACTTGAAAGAACGCCACAGCTCAAATACAGCACCTAACTCAATTTTGGGTCTTTTTTATGGTTTTCTAGGAGTATGGAACTTAGGTGATTGCAATTTGGAGCTGAATGACTTCCATTAAGTGTGTACTTGGTTCTGCTTTGTCAACTTGTGAAAGTATATGCTCATCAGACTTTAAGGTCCGTGAGGAGCGTTTATGTCGATCTGTCTGTTTGTGAGGCTGTTGGTCTCTCCTCAGCGGCAGGAGGGCAGGACTGTCTTCTGTTTTAGTTCTTGTTGTACCCTGGCACTGGTCTGACACAGAAGGTATTCAGTTAACACTTATTGTTGGAACAGAAGCATTAAAACATTTTGGTGATTTGTGACAATGAATCAATTTTCGAAAGTAACAATCAATAAATTTTGTGTTTGTAAGCTTCAAAAACAAAGGTACCATGACATCTTATTTATTATAGCATGCTCAGTGCCGCACACAAAACCTGACGCTTAGTAGGTTCATCATTTATTTGCTAAGTAAATGAATGGATATTTGAATTAATGAATAAAAGGTAAATGTATGGGTGGATAAATGAATAGATGGCAATTGGACAGATGGACAAGTGGACAAATGAAGGAAGGGAGAGACAGAAGCACAAGTGAGAAATGAACAAGTGAGAAAACATAAATGGATATTAACTTAAAATTCAGGGGTTTCTATGATATGTAGGGTTTTAAATTCTTATACACAAAAACCTCGTGTGTGATCTAGACCCTCTTGTGTGATCTAACACTGTCACACGAGTTTCCAGTCAGAAAGACTATTATGCTGGGACACAGAATCGGTTTCTTAGCAAGATCTGAAACCTGACAGCGAGTATGTCTTATTCTTGTCTCTGCCATTTGGCAGGAAAATCTCTGGTGTTATGGATGTCCCAGTGTTAATAAAATTATTAAATAAATAAATAAATAAATAAATAAATAAAATTAATTGATAAAATTTCATTAAGACAATGCCATTGTTCCCAGTGAGTATACAAACCATAAAGTCAAATTTAAACTAAATCCAGTAAGTGAAATTGCTTATTAAGAGTAAACTATCAAGGCCATCCAAGAGGGGAACCCAGATCAAAAAGATAAATCCCTCTGTTCTAGTAAACACCCAACTACTTAATTATTAAAAGTACTATTTTTTTAAAAACGTGTGAGGGCAAAAAAAAGCTGTCAGTCCCATGAGCAAGCCAACACTGTCAGGAGCCTCTACGAAAAGAGAAAAACACATGTTGCTGGGTAAGACAGTATATTCACAGAGCTGACGGTGAATCTAAGCGCATCACCGCCCAGGCATTTCAGTACACAGCCTGCACACCTGGCCCTGCCTGTCCTTACGTGAATGGCTGTCCAGGAACGAGACCTGCAGCATCCCTGTGGATTCCCTCAGACCCCACTGGAAAAACCCCATACTCATCTGTCTCTCTGGCAGGAAATCACCGAAATTCAGACTGGGAAAGGGAAACAGCATTTGGCCCACCTGTACAGTGCTCCAACTGACCACAGATGTCAGCCATACTCCCCTGGCAGCAGCAGACCTTGGCTGAAACACCCCAAATTTTGTACAGCAGGTGCCAGAATGTGCCAGCAGTGCTGTGAAAACCATCATCCCTGTCCTGGCACAGATACTGGGTAAGGACAAGCCTCCAAGCTGGGGGCTCATTCTTCTCTAACCCAGCAACACTCCAGCCTCTTGGCTTGAGGTAATTAAGAGCCAGCAGACTGTGGGCAAAGCAGTTGAGAAAGCTCTTTTCCTAGGAATGCAGTCTGAGTAATTGGCTTGCTCTTGCTAATGACATGGCTTCTACAAAAATAAACTGTCACAGGGAATTCTTTCAGCTGACCCTGAATGCAGGCTCTAGGCCTGTCTGATACCTTTGAGTACAGCAAGGAATTCCAGAACACTTCGGGGAAGAGGAGTTGCAAACGAATCTACAAAAATCCTAGTGCACAGTAAGTTTGAATGGGATGCAGAACAAAAAGAACACGATGCCACCTGATGTCTTGCTGCCTGTGCAAAACTGCTGACTCTCCCTCAGTGTGCTCCTGGCCAAGACTCTGTTCCATGTGGGTGTGTAAAATAAGTCTATCGGGTAGCATGGCTGAGGGTGGGAGAGAAGGGGGTGGCTCCCACTAACCCAAGCTCATGTGATACATCCTCCAGATTTCTTCTCTTTTCTGCAGGCTGATCAGGTTCCTGGCTGTGACCCAGGGATGGGAAGACTCATGTGCGTGTGTATACACACACACACAGAGACAGGCTCTGGCTTCGTGGTCAGTGCCTACCAGCACTTTTCTGCCCGGGCATTAACACAAACTGACAAGGGAAGCAGCCCTGAAGTCACGTGTCCCAATCACCAGGGCACTAAGCCATTGCAATCACATCAATTATTGCAGTTTTTCTCTTAGGAGAACTTGGGAGCAGGGCTTCAGAATGCAGAAAACTCCCTCTCTCATCTCCTTAAAAAACTTCCGCCTCCTGCTGCCAGGCTTGGAGGCAGGTGGAGAGAATTCAGCTGCAGTGCCATGAGCCACAAAGTTTTAAGGTTCTCCTTTCCTGGTGACAGGAAACTGTAAAATCCCCCTCCCCCAAATATTCTAAGCTACATGGAAGTGGCTGCTCTTTATCTGAATGCCAATGAATTGGGAAGCCTCTTCCACCCAGATCAGTTTCACAGGCATTGGGGTTCCTGATTTTGAGTGGGTAAGTAATTTTAATTTGTTGTCAGTGCCCTGGGAGAAGCTCACACCACCAATCAAAACACTACAGCCTCTAAGCTATTAGCTAACGTGTCAACTAGGCAATGCATCTTCAGGGAAAGCAGATTAGAGAGGACAGCAAACATTGATTTTTTTTTTAAAGAATCCTATACCTGCAGCATAATGCTGCTAAAGCTAGCAAAACAACAAAGGACTTTCACAGCAAGGAAATGTCTTATTCTCAGTGCTGGGGCAGTGAACATTGTTCCATGCGAGCATGGACACATATATAGGGCAGAACAGTTCTTCCTTAAACCTATAGGCTTTTTAATTTTGTGAATCATTAATCATCCGGTGCCTAGGAAAGCTCGGGGGAGCGTCTACCTATGCGAGCGACTGGAAACACCAGTTGAGAGCAAGGCTACCCAGGAAGCAGATGGAGCTGTTCTTCCCTTCTCCTCCCCAAAGGAAACAATAGCATTTCTCTCAAGTTAAAACATCTAAGAAACTCATCCATTTGAAAGAGAGTTGTAATGCATTTATATACAGAAGATCCCAATCCTGCATTCTTTATCCCGGCTCCCGCAGCCTTCCCAGAATCACTAGACAGTTAAAGACAAACCCAAATACCTTCCATACTAAACAGATCCCCAGAACTTAATCTACGGAGCCAGGCTCCTGTCTCTCCATCCGTTCTGAAACACACACATTTAGTGGAGTCAAGCCAGACAGCATCCCCTCCCACCACCAACAGCCCCCCACTCCCCAAACAAGCACCTGGCAAGTCCTTACCGACTTAGGGCTCTTCTTAGGAACTGGCAGTCCTGGAAAAAAATGCAACAAGGAGGGGTGGGGGGTGGGGGGGGGGAGAGTCATTAGCATATAAATGTTACCTTTTCCTGAAAGAACAACCCCCAGGTGTTTTAGGGCAACCTAGCCATCTGCAGAGTTATGTCAGATTCCTCCCCAGCACTGGAGTTACCAGGCTGTTCATATCGAATCAAAGCAGGGGAGGAGGAGACGGGAGGCAGGAGATCTATCTGCATTAGCTATGCTGACTTGTACTGCAGCAGCCTGGAGGCTGGGAAAAGAAATTCACAGACCTCGGCGGCCTGGGAAATTGAACACTTGGACAGAATCTCAAATGCTCTTCTGGATTAAGAGAGACTTAACTTACAATTAAGTCCAGGATATTTCCTTTCCACCGATCCACTTGTCGATTGAAGTGGACCAATAGGAACATAGGAATGGGGTGTATATTTAATTTCAGTGGAGTATATGGTTAAATTTTATTTATTTATTTCCTTTTGAGAGGGTCTTTTCTTTCTTTTTTCCTCTGCCTGTCAGCAGAGGAAATGCCATTTTTATTTGGATAATGAGAACACCAAAACAAAGACGATGCTCTTTCGCCAGCACATAACATAAATGTGAACTGGTCTAGGACCCCCATTTGGATCCCGGACGCGCCTCTCCGTGCGCAGCAGTCATCCAAGCAAACTCCTATTCAGCCTGCTGGAAAGAACCCAGCTAGGACCAGCCCCTCCCCGGGACAGCAGGTCCTTGGGGAGTGAAAAAGAGAAATTTTACAGAGCTGAGACAGAAAAGATAATAATGGAGAAAGAGGAAGTCAGAGGGAACAAAGATGGTCACGGAACCTGGCTGGCTCTTCCAAAACCCTGTTCTTAGTGGGAGTAAGACAGCTGGAAGGGACCTTGGATCTCCTCACTTCTAGGCAAGTCTGGAGGGATGGGGCAGAGCATGGGAAATATGCCCCCAGGGGAGTGTAGCAAAGGAGGTATAGAAAGGATAATTGAGGCATCCAACAGTGTTTCAAAGGTAAACATTTCTGCAAGCTGCCCTCTTTTTTTTTTCTGTTCTGGTTTGAGCAAGGATTAGAATGCAAAATGCAGATTCCATCTGTATTAGACACCAAAGACACCCTTGGGATCTGATGATTCTGCACTGGAAATTTCAACCTTTTGAAGAAAAATGATCCCCATCTAGCGTGAGGATGCCTATTCTTTGTGAAGTGACTTGACAAAGCATGAGCCAGTCTTAAGTTCAGTGCAAGTAGCGCAAAACCCTAGAAGTGGGTGAGGAAGGAAGAAGCCGTGCCAAGGAGCAAGAGGACTGTGCCCACTGCAGTTCAGGCCTGCGCGGGGTCACGGGCCCTGAAAGGCACCAGGGCACTCTTTTGGCAGGGCTTGTCACATCACCAGAATGAGGTGATCGCAGACTGGCTGAGCGGCTCTCAGACTTCAGAGTGCTTAAGGTGCCCCTGGTAGCTTGTTAAAAACGCAGGATCCCTGGGCCTCACCTGGCAGGGGCCCAGGAATCTGCATATGAACATATATTCCAGCAGGGGTGTGAGGACCACATCTAAGGAAACTACAATAGGGTATAGAGAGTATTACTCTTTTGAGTCAAGTAGACTCAAGAGGCAACGTTCAGGGAGCTGCTTCAGAGCCCTCTATGCTTCAGTGCCTTAATTTATGAAAGGGAGATAGCAAGAGTCACCAAGATTGTTATGGTAAATAAGTAGACAGAATTTTTAAAAGCCTCATGCCTGATAAGGGGTAGGCCCTCCATCGCCCTTCCCTTTTCTCTTCCTTTGCTAACTGACACCATTCAGGAAGGAGGTGGCTCTGTTTTTTTTTTTTGTACTCTAGCCAAAATCACTTGTCTAGCATGTTAAAATATAAGACATATTGTAGGGGAAATATTTTACCCATGGAAGAGAAGAACTGTGTTGGACAATTTAGATATGCCATTATTCTTAAAAATAATTATTGTGTTTTTATTTATCCATTAATATGATATCCTTAATTAATTTTATCAAGTTATATTAGTGTGGTTCGTGGTGTTGTGTATTTCAAAATTATATAACACATCTTAAAGTTCAGACTTTTCCCAATTCAGACTGACCTTATTCATTAATTAAAGGGAACAGGGTTTCACTGCAGTTAGCTACACTTTCCCAGGATCCCTACGACTCTACAAAAATGTATAGCATGTGTCCAACGAGGTGAGAGGAGTCAGGGAAAACGGCTCCCCCCCACACTTTGCTAGTCGTTCAGAAGACTATGGCCAACTTAAATGCCCGGCCTCTAAAGATTCTCACACGTGAAGTAAAGGGCGCGTTTCCTTCTCCGTCACAGACAGACACACACACACACACACACACACACACGTTCAAAGGTGCCTGTATAAGGATGCTCACTGCAGCACTGTTGGTATAAAGGGAACCTGGAAACCAGTGGAAGTCCTCAATAAACTGTGGTACAGCCAACCTATAGAGCAGTCGTATGCAGAGGTTCAAAGAAATGAGCCATCGCTGTGGGTAACAACATGGATGGTTTCTGAAACACGAGGCTGAGTGAGAGCAGCAGGCTGCAGAGCGGCAGGGGCGGGAGGAGACAGGCGCTAACTGCACTGGGACACAGGCGCAGCAGCTGCCTTCCAGGACCGTCCACGGCGGACCGGTAACCTGGACACTTCTGGTGCACAAGGAAAGGCAGGGATCCAGGGTCTAGTTCAGGCAGAATTTAGCCTGAAATTAGTTCTTTATCTCAAACACCATATTCACATCTGGCTAAGACAACGAAATATTAATTTTAAAATATCCACTAATTAATTAATGGCCCTTCCACCATTCACTGTCTGAAGCATGTTCTGATGGCCCCGGCTCAGCTGACGCAAGTTGTATCTGACAACAACGAAAACACACTTATTTTAATTTAAAGAGGAATTTGTTCTTGTTTATTTACTAGTTACTGAAAACCTACTTTTTAAAAAGCCACACTTTTTCCAGGATATAAACGGCCACAGTTTAGTATTTTGAAAGTCAAAAATCAGGGGACTCCACTTGACTGCTTTAAAACAACAACAAAGATTTGTTTGGAATCCATGCATTCATTAGGTTTTAAAATGTAATTAATATGAACGCTGGAACAAAGCTTCTGATACAATTGATAATCTATTTTATCCCAAACTATTCAGATGGATTGAAAACAGCTGGGACACTAATGGAACACACTCAAAAAAAGGTCACCGTTTGGCAGAATCCTCCAAGGCCTAGAACTCAGAGGATGTGGCCCTTGTCTGGCGGGAGTTAACTGTTGGCCACCACACGCCGGCTGGATGACAGCAAGAAGCTCAGTCCCAAACTTCACAGCACAGAGGTGGTTTTCCTTGGGACAAACGCACACTTCGTGTTCCCAGTGGGAAGATTTTGTATAAATCGCATGGTCCATAAGGAAGCACATCAGTGGAAACAGCACCTGTCTTACCTGGTTCGTCTGCTCCCTCCAGGAAAAGGAAGGGGGATTTTGAAAAGAGGCAGAAGAAAGAGAGAATTCATGGATGGCACCGTCTGCTCTGAGAGCCTAGAAGGTGGCAAATGCTACTTCAAAGGGACCCCAGAAAACTTTAAAAGGGAAGTGTATGTTCAAAGCATGAATCTAAGTGTGATTTACAGAAGTGAGAAAAGCCTGGGAACTGAATTTTTAAAGTTCCCTCCAATAAGATGTCCCTTCGGAGAAACAAAAGGCTAATTGTCTGCTAGTGACTGGGATCTGACCAATTAACACAAGGAAGAGGAAACTCCTTCCTTTTAAATATCAAGGCCATAAAGCTATGCCCCTGAACATGTTCTCATATAATTAAATAGAAAATGTTATTTTGGTGAAATTCTATAATGGTGATACACAATTATATAAAAAAGTAAAAATATAACAGAATACATATGCATTTGGAAATAAAGACTCAAAGGTTACACACCAAAACAGCACTGTTATTTAACTCATGGGATCCAGGATGGCTTTTTTACTTATTTTATTTTCTACAACAGGAAAAGCTTTATTCATTTATAAATACACATATATGTATACATAAAGATGCCACAATAAACAAAACTCTACACTGCCTTGTTAAGTACGTAAAATTTCAGGACATTTTATTGCACTTTTAAATCTGTACAGCCCTCTCTGACCTCTACATTCAAGAGTTATTACTTCTATGCATAGAGTTTCTTTAAGCACTCTGTTGAAATTAAGACTTGTATCTTCCCTGTTGACTAAATGGAAATGGGAAGAATAAGAATGATGTTGGATAGCTCAGCTGCGCTACCTGGGAACCAGACAGAGGTCAAGCATGACCACGTGAGCACAGAGATGAGCAAAACCTGAGTTGTCTGGAAAGAGATAGGACTTCCCTGAACCTTACTTCCTTTTCTGGGTTTAAAGGAAGTGAGAATGTCTACCAAACTCACTGACTAACAGAATCAAGAAAACTCTGCAAAGGGCTTCGAAGAAGGGGTGAATTCTAAAGTCACTATCACATGCGAAGAGGATCAATAAATCATAAAAATCTACTTTATCATTTTGGTTCCCTCAGCATTCTAACAAACACTGTGTCTATGTCACTAATTCACATGTCACTGAACACATGAGATATTTCAGAGTTTTGCATAGCAAATGCTGCATTAAAAACTGTATTGCACCTGAATCAGGTAATGCAATGTGCAAGGAGTAGGGAACTGACATATATCCATCTAGGGAAACAGAGCGTGAAAGAGACAGGCAGTTCATGGAGACCACCAAAAAGCCACTGAAAGCAGAAGACTCTGAGAACTTGGTTAGGAGATGGTATTCGGTTACTCCTGAGGACAAGGCTACTCCTGAGTGCATTCACCTCTCACCCCTAGCCTTCTCTCTTATTCTACAATCTATCAATATATAATCCTAAATGCAGGATACACACAAAAAAATCATAGCTAAGTTTAACTCAATAAAGTCATTGTTAGGAGTTTATATTAAGGAAATAATTAAAATGTCTCAAAGATCTACATAAAAAAGATTTGCAAGCCCTGGCCAGGTAGCTCAGTTGGTTAAAGCATTGTCCCCACATGCCAAGGTTGTGGGTTCAATCCACAGTCAGGGCACATACCAGAATCAACCAATGAATGCATAAATAAGTGGAACAACAAATCGATGTTTCTCTATCTCTCTCACCCTTCTTCTTTTTCTAAAATCCATAAAGAAAAAAATTTTACAAAGATGTTCAACACAGGATTATTTAAAGAAGATTAAAAACTGGAAACAATATGAACTTCCATGAACAGAGGATTAAGCAAACAGATTATTATATCAATAAGTTGAAAAATTATGAATCCACTAAAAATTAGTACAAAGAAGAATAGTGATGTAGAAAAATGGTAATGATATAAGTCATGAAAAGCAGCACAGAAACTACCATATAACATAAATTTATCGTTTAGAAATATAATCACATGCACATATCATATACTCGAAGACTAGAAGGAAATGCATTAAAATACTGTTTCTGAATGCTATAATTAATAGGTGATCAAGTCTTCTTTTCAGTATTTTCCAAGTTTTCTAAGTTTTACATAAAACACAGCTAGAAGCATGAACAGCTAAGCACTGAGTACTGCAGCTATCCTGAGTGTGCTTGGATCGTGGTGTGTACTCACTGGCTTTGGCGCAGTGCTAAATTACAAAGTAACTTGAGTTCTAGCTCTTTCTTGACTCAGTGACTGCCATTTCTACTCAATTGTCTGTGCTTTTAAATTACTGGTCCATGGCTTGATTGAAGACATTAGAATTAGAAGCTGTTAAGAGCCTCTCTCAAGCAAAGCTGTACAGAAGCACACAGTTTTGCATATTATTTTAAGGAGACTCTGAAATCTCAACCAGTGGCCTTGAGAAGCCCATTTTGTTTGGTCCTACAATCCTCCGGTTAAATAATCCTTGCCCAAGCACATCACTATGGTGTTAGATGCCATCCCTAGGGCGAGATCACACCACCAAAGTTTGTGCCTCTGATAAGGGCGGTATATGTACAATACTGTATCTACAAGTAGAAGCGACAGTGAGAACAGTCAAACAGAAAGGGAAACGTTTCATTGCTTGCTTCTCCCTTTCTTTCTTGGAAAGATCTAAAGGGCACATTGAGAAAAAAATTTTTTTGAGGAGAGAAAATTCATTAAAGAACACACTAGGACACTAGTATTTATCAGCAAAATGCTCCTGCCTAAAAAAATAATGAATCTTATAGGTAACTGAGGAGGAGTATGATGATGGAGCAGAATACTCAGAATTCAGTGAAGAAGAGATATAGAGAGGGGTGCAGAAAAAATAGAGTGAGAAAATCCATGATTTACCCAGAAATGCAGAATTGATGGTTGACTGCAAACCAGTGGCTCTAAACAATGAACCTTAGTGACCAGCAACCCTTATAAAAAGAAGCTGTGTGTACCATCCTCTGCCAACTAGTTTTTTTGTTTGTTTTATACGTAATATATAAACCATGAAATAAATTTTAAGTGTCCTAATCTTACCAATAAAATGCTAAGGACAGTCCAGAAAACTGGAAAAGGTAGGTAAAGTCAGTCCTAACTTTCCCCACTGAGGGCAGGAAGAAAAATGGGGAAAATTCACTCATTCATTTAAGCAAACTGTGGCAAGGGCCTACTATGTGCAAGGAGTGGGTATGAAATAAAGCAGTGAACAAGGCCCATGAGAGCCTTTTCCCACAGTCCTCATGTTCTGTGGGGAAAGAGAGAATAAGCAATTTAGTAATTTCAGAGTGATAACCTGGGTGAGGAAAGTAAAACGGGCTAACGAACAGGCTGTCCTTGGTATGCAGAGCTCGCTGCACTGGGCATTCAAGCATGTCTTTGTTTAAGAGACAGTATCTGAGCCAACACCTGAGTCATGAGAAGGAACTGACTCTGTGGCTATTCAACCTTGTAAGATTTACTGAGCTCTGCCATTTGTCAGATAAAGCATTCCTGAAGAGATAAAGGTAAATCAGAGATGGCCCTGACCTGGACGAGTTCATGCTCTATCCTTTAAAAGAGAAGGAAGCCAAGTGAGTTATAATTCAGTGTGGTCAGTGCCCAGGCCACGACAGAAAGAAGCACACTGCTCTCTGGAGCTCAAGGAAGGAAAGCTAATCCAATGTAAAGAAGGGTCAGAGGGATGAGCCGAAAAATGAAAGAGGCCCAGCACGGAGTCACACACAGGGTTAGGGACTGAAGCAGTGTGCAGTGATTGACGCTTCATTGCATAATGGCGACAAAGTCTCTTAAGGTATTTTTAATTTTTAAAATTAAAGCTAAATCAGTGTGCCAGCATAAACTTAAGGCCAAGTATGAACTAGAGTACCTTTTCATTGAAGGACCTTACAAACAGTATATATCACAGAACTGAATCTATAAAACCAAATGAAAAAATGGTTTTAGTTTAAACATGTTTCATTTTTTCTCCTCTCTCTGGCCAAATGTCATAATCAACCCCATGGTACAATTTTTCAATGTAAATATGATACCAGGTGCCAAGAATAGAGGCATCAGACCAATGTCTCCAAAAAGATGAAAACATTCTTTCCTTTGGGGACCTTATAATGGTCATTATGATATATTATGGCCATCACAATTTAGAGAGATGGTTGGACTTAAGATGTTTAAATAAGTAACTCCCAATGTTGTGTCAGTTGGCTTCTTATTAAGAAGGTTAAGAATATGATTGCATAGCTTTAAAGCTATGGAGAAGTCTGCCTCAATTACACAGTATATATGGCCTAATAAATAAGTCCTGAAGAGAAATAAATGGTTTGCGAAGCTGGTGATTACTAATGGTTTACAGAACCTCTCACCTGAAAGTCATAAGCCTTGTACTGATACAGGTGAGGAGATACCTGAAGTCATTAATACTTTGGGCCGCTCAAAACACTAGGTAAAATGGGTAAACTGTCATCACACAGTTTCTGAGAGATAAATGGTCTAAAGTGAAAAGATGTCATTGAAATAACATGGAGTCCTATTGTTGTTGACTCAAAAGAATGTAAAGTAAACTGTGAAGGGTCGAAAAGTTGGCTTCTCTTTACATTTCTCAAAAGAAAAGAAAAGGCTGAGTGCAAAAATAACTAGCAAGAACTGGGAGCTTTGACATTGGTATATACTTCGTAACTGTTGTCTGAGTTAAGTACTAACATCATCTCTATTTTACAGATGAGGAAACTGAGACACTGACGGTTAAATAACATGGCCAAGGTCACATAGTCAGGTGAGCAGTTAGGAAGAGACTTGGTCAAATGCTGGGCCTGTGCTTTTAAACACCAAACTGTCTCATTCGAAGGTGCTCAATCTGTTTTGGATCATAACCCTCTATAAAGGAATTAAAACAACATTGTTTGTACCTACTAAATGCATTTGTAGAAAATTCTGCTCATAGCTTCCTAGAATCCATGGACATCAACCCATAGTTGTGATGTGATTTTAGGAATTTCCTTTCACAGATGGCATGGAAGTCTAAGCATAGCCAGCTGAGCTCTTCTCACGTCTCGGATACTTTATTCCAAATGGCAGTACCCAAATCATTGACTATTCAAAAACATAGGTGTCTGACTTAGGGGAAATAAAGCAAGTCTTTAAAGCTGCCAAATGAACAGGTTGGTTGGTCATATGAAGTTCTTTCTTTCGAAAGTGGTAAGAAACTTTTTCTAGCTTGTAAATGTATTATAACACTCCCTGATAAGAGGACTGTTTACAAAACTAAGGGTGGAGAAAAGACGGAGTGACAAAGTAGGGTGAGCTACGATGTCTTCTCTCTAGAAGGGGAAGGAAAAGAACCGTCAACTGAAACAGACCACTAACTTGTCAGGATGGACCTGCACGAGGCCAGTCTTTCTTCTCTGGGGAGTATTTCTACCAATATCTACCTTTTTAAAGGGTGGAATTAAACCAGCTTCTCAAATGGCTCCAGGAAAGCTCTCTAGATCTATTTGGGTTGAAAATATTCATAATTAGGCTGTTCGGGCATAAGGTCTTACTTCAGCCCATAAGTGCTTCTATTTCTGAGGAAGACTCCCCAGCTGCCAGACTTAGATCTTGACTTCCTGCCACCTACATTTCACATTTGAATTGCTTTTTGAGCAACTGCTTAAGGGTTGGCCCTGTTACCCATTCTTCTTATCCACGGTTCATCCAGGTCTCCCTGGGATAGGGAAGACAACTTGTATCCTGGAAGCTCCAAGTCAGTTCCTCTAAACTTGAAAGTTGGATTCTTAGCTGCATGGGATATATGGGTGGTGGTTGTGGGGGTGGGGAGGATATGAAACAATAGCTCAAAATAACTCATTGAAAGAAAAAAAAACGTAAGTATTCCTTTTTGGGGTTGGAAAAACAGGATGCTGTGTGAGGCCTTATTTTAAGGTCATTGGCCCCAAAGGGAAACCTATCACTATAATTGGTGCTGAGCTGTTTCCAGGTTAAATATATATAAAGGATCATGGCATATATATATGCCATGATCCTTTATTTCAGGATTACTGACTTTTAAGATGATCCATCTCCTACTTGCTTATTTTTAGCAATGTAAGTTAGGCATAGAACCAAGAAAGATATACTAAATTTTATCTTCATAGGACACCAAACCCCTGAAACATACACACTTCTTGAATATTCTTTTTTTATTTTTTAAACATTTTTATTTATTTATCTTTAGAAGGGAAGGGAAGGAGAGAGGGAGAGAAATATCAGTGAATGGTTGCCTCTCGTGCGTCCCCTGCTAGGAACTGGCCTGCAACCCAGGCATGTGCCCTGACTGGGAATCAAACCACGATCGTGTGGTTCGCAGGCCCATGCTCAATCCACTGAGCTACACCAGCCAGGTTCTTGAACATCTGTAATCTCTCCCACCACACATCTCCAAAACATATCCTGACTCCATCCATGTTTGTCCATCTCCACTGTCACTGACTTTTCTTTCCTAAATGAGTTCAAGAGCCTAAAACCTGGGCTCTCTGCTTTATTCTCCAACCCCCTTAATTAATCATCCACTCAGAGACATCTCTCTATGGCATGTATCAGATTATATGGTTTCCTAGTTACACGCCCCAGTGGCTTCTGAGCACAGTTTTGATGAAATACAGATTCTTTCTCCTGTCTCACAAAGCCCTCCTTGATCTGACCCTGCCTACCTCTTTCATTCTACTTCCTTCTCCTCTTCTCCTTACTCATTTGCTCTGGCCAGGCTGGCACCCTCTACTTCTGGGCTAATTCCTTTCATTCCTCTGGACATTTCCACTGGCGGTTCCCTCTGCCTGGAACACTGTGCCCACACAGTGATGTGTAGGTAGCTTCTTGTCACCCAGGGCTCACCTCAAATATCACTTCAGAGAAACCATCCAGGGATACAGGCCATCAGCAGATCTGAAGTGATGCTTTTTATCACATTTTATTCACACAGCCCAGTTTGTTTTCACAGATCCTAGTACTCTCTAAAATATTGTTTATGCGCTGGCCAGGTAGCCCAGTTGGTTAGAGCACTGTCCCAACACACCAAGGTTGTGGGTGTGATCCCTGGTCAGGGCACATACAAGAATCAACCAATGAATGAAATGAGTAAGTGGAACAACAAATCAATGTTTCTCTCTCTTTCTGTAAAATTAATAAATAAAAGTTTAAAAAATAAAACCAATTGTTTATTTTATTTACTGTTATCATTTACTTGTTTACTGTCTCAATTTCAGGGACCTAGTCTCTTATTCTAGGGCTAGTGCTCAGCTCAATAAACATCTTTTGAATAAATGTGGGAATGTGTTAGGCTTATGAAGTGAATTTATATCTTGAGGGCTGCAGGGAGAGCTGTTGCAGCGAAGGGAGGGGCCGCTTGGCCTTTATTTTGATCACCATTATCGCTGCTGTGACTACTTCACAGCTCTTAATCCTTGGGCTGCTCCCTGGTTTATTGGTGAGCTGCCAGGCCTAGCTCAATGCACCACTGCATCCCTCCACGGAGACAGCAAGGTTCTGCTGTGCCACCTTGTGTCCTAAATTCCTATCACAACGGATGGCTCAAGTCCAAAGTTAACTGAAGGCCTAGAAAGAAACCCCAACCCTACAGCTCTTAGCCTCAGTAAATGGATATGTTCTTGGGGATTCTTTGAAAGTCTAAAAAAGCTTAAGGACACCTTCATGTCTTTCCTTAGAAAAGCGTTTTTATGACAACACTGAGTTAAAAAGCTCCAAACGCCTCATCATTCCCCACAAAAAGCAAACACGCACTCAAACGTTACTGATGAAAAAGAACATTTCAGATCTTTTTCTCTAGCCAAATCCATGAATCTCTTGAGGAGTTTTAACAACCTCATTGGTGTGACAATCACTTTTCTGTTGCAATGTACTTTTGCAAAATAGGAGGGATATTTTCCTGTTTTCTTCATAAGGGCATCTGTTATTTAGCCACTTCAATTAACTTTATTACCAAACTGTTTAATTGCACTGAAGCCAACCCTGGCATCATATAAAACTTTATCCCAATCTCTTAAATTTAGGAAATCATAGACTCAGAAAGTACTGGTCATGGCCAACAAAGGCAAGGTGATCTCACGCTGGAAACCCTGTAGCACTGCATTATTCAAAGTGTCTGGAAGTCAGACCTAAAGAACCATTTACTGAAGAGTCAGGTTTTTCCAAAGAGCAAAGGACTTATGATGAAGGGCCCCATCCGTCTCCCATGGAGATATTAAATGTCTTGAAAAACCTCTTTCTGAAACAATATCTGAACTGTTTTTAGTGATTATGTGAAATACAGAGGAAATAAAGCTGTTTCCTTGACTTTGTCAGTTTCTTATGAATCACTGCCCCAGATAGCTATGGCAAGCAGACGCTTATACTCTCTTCAACTATTAGATTTCAGGTTTCAGTGAGTCAATACTCATTTTGCCAGTTGGATTTGCTTACAGGCAGAAGAGGGGAATCAATTTCACTTATACACACCACAGCACACACACTGTCCCAGTCAGGATGAATCTCAATTAAAAATAACTTTTACAGGTCATGTATATTTAAGATGCAGGGGAAATTCAAGAACTGGATGGTTATTTAATGAAATTTTTTATCCAGGAACAAGACGTATCCAAGAAGAACAAGGGCACTGCCTTGAAGGAGTACTCTGTATTGTCCACAGGGAAGGGTAAGTAAAAGAAATTCACGCTGGCAATGAAATGTGTGCTGACCCAGTAAGCTTTTACAGTGAGGAAGACACGCAACAAGTTTCTCACACTGGCGATCAAGTTGCCAGGGTAATTTTGCTTCTCTCCTGTTGGATTCTGGCTATTCCCTGTTGATTTTTCTAGGTAAATGAGGCTCTAATCAAACTGAGAATCAAGGTAGATGGAGAACTTCATGCGAGCAAATACTTGTACAATAGAAATGGTCTTTTAAAAGTTGCCATAAAGTTTTGAGACTGATTTGTACATACAAGAAATCAGCCAGATACTTTGGCATATCCGGTGCACAGTAAATTTGCAGTTTACCCAATTTTTCTCTTGCTTTTGGAGAACATTCCTCAGAACAAAAGAATTCATAAAAGAGTCAAATCCATAAAGGTAGTATGTAAGGGCAACACATAGGCAAGTGATGAAATCTAATCCTGGACTTGAACCCAAACTCAGCTGCTCCCTAAATTAAGAGGCTTTGGGAGCAGTGGGCAGAGAAAGCTCGGAGTTCCCACCGCCCACCTCTGCTCTGGATCCCAGTCCCCCACTCACACATCACTCCTGCGCATTCCAACTCCTATTCTGCCTTCCCAGCCTCCCCCAGGCCTCCTAAACTTTAGATTGCACAGACCAGAAAATTTTTGTAAAAATAAGTTAAGCAACTGATCACAATTTGTCAATTTTTTTTATTTTGTAAATTAGGAAACATTAAATAGGGAGAGGCAAATAATCAACCACCTTCCCATAAGTAAAAGCCTATATCATCCAAAAAAAAGATAGGAAGGATATCATCTGTAAAGGATCATTCTTTACCTTAGAAAAACTAACTTCATGAAAAACCTATTCGGTTCTAATTTTTCCCCTTTCCCTGTTTACTGGAAATCATGTCATCACAGACCAGAAGGAACACGTCTCCAGCTACCTTTTCCCCTGAGGCTCTTCCTTATTGCCTTATCTTTCCTCGAGCCCAGAATATTACACTAAAACAGTAGGAATACCTGAGTATTTCCTCATCTCCTTTCTCTTGAGCGCCATCCAATTGAACAATAAACCCTCCAACAGGACAGGGTAGAATTGTGGGTCTTGTTCCATGCTTACTACAAAGTAGAGGAAGGCACAGTTCCCCTCATATTTCAGATGACAACGCAGAGGCTCAGGGACACTGTCCATGGCTGGCCCAACCTGCACTGCTGGCTAGCGGCAGAAAGGAGGTTGTGTCACCTGGCCAAATGGCTGCTTCCATTACTGAGGTGATGCAGAAGCAACGACTGAGAAGAAATGGGGGAATTCTCACATGAAATTTCTCCCATCCAAGTTCTACAAAAAATAATCCATAAACTGATTTCATTGGCACCTACAAAAACTAGAACACAGCATTTTTAATAAGCAAAACAGATGGGTGTCAATGGGGCTAAACAATGGTTCTCAATCAAGTTTGATGTTGTCCTTTGGGGGACATCTGCCAGTATCTGAAGACACTGTTGGATGTTACCATTGGGTAGGATGGGGGTCTTATTGGCCTCTGGGTGGGGGGGTGGAGAGGCCAGCAAGGCTGCTAAATAGCCGATATGCAGGGCAGCCCACACAGCAGAGAACCATCCAGTCCAGGAGGTTAAGAGTGCCTAGTTTGAAACACTGTGATAAAAACAGCTGTTTCTTCCTCCTCCAATCACCAGGGTCTCAGAGATGGTTGTTTTGCAGGGGCAAACTACACAAAAAAATCAGTCCCATTAATTCATGGGCAGTGCTATTATTTTTAATGCAATCATTTCCCATTTTGGTAAATAATATGTATGGCAAAAGTAAGCATGGAGAAAATTGTAGAATTTAGAATTTACATAAATATCTAAAGAAGCAGGGACCTAATTCCAACTAGTTCCCAAAGATTAAAAAAATAAGTTTATGTAAGTGTAAGAACACATTTTAAAATAATTTTTTAGATGAGTACATTATGACAAGCCTCCTGACTATGCCAACTGCCAAAATAAAAGTATAATAAAGACTCAGGTGGCCGAATGAGGTGAACTGATACCCAACAACAGGAGGAGAAAGGGATTCCTTCCATTGCTGTCTTATTATTGGCCAAGTTTCAGTTCCCTAGCTACTATGTCTGCTACTCTACCATGTAAAGGATCACTCAAACTACCTTGCCTCAAATGTTAAAATGAAAAAAAAAATAGTGTATTAGAATTTTGCATGGTAAAGGTGATATATCAGGTGAGCTTTCTGGGAAAATAATTAGGCAGGGGAAAATGGGGAGGATATGGCTGACCACACTGTACTTTTCCAGATGTTTGCTTGCATGCCATTATCTATAATGGAAGACGAACAGGGTGCTGACGTTTGTTAAGTGAAAGAAAAAAATAAATGCTGTTTACCACATATGGTGAGAAACAGAAAATGTTGAGAACGTTAGAAACACTAAAAGAAACGAGTATGAAAAAAGCCAGGTAGCAACTTGCCACAAAAAAAGGCATGTTGCATGTTGCCCATGGAAACAACACTCCTAAGGACCCAACACTATTCTCAAACCCCTTAGGATTCCATCAGTGAGATTTCTGAACCAAAAAAGGATTATGTTCATGAATAGGGGACACGATTAGGATCTGAGCAGGAATACAAGCAGGGAAAATACCAGGTAAGGTGTAAGTTGGGGAACTCTTTAAAAACCTGCAGGTGGCAATGCAATGACAGCTTCTGTAGAAACCGTGGCAAACACTTCACTCCAGATGGTGGTAAAGAATGTGTGATTTCATTGGAGGGCAATGAAAGGAGGTGAGAAAATGTTACATACAGTAAACTCTTCCTCGGGTAAGTTTTTTAAATGGTCAGAACTGAACAAATACTCAGAGGAGAGGCTAGGAGCGTATGTTCTCTCGCAATAAAGAGACACTCAGCAAAATAAGGTTGCAAAACTAGTGTCAGAGAAGGGAGAAGCTGTCATTATGTTCCTCATGCCAGAGACTTTTCACAGGGGAGACACCATCCAAAGGAGGCGTTCACTACAAAATTAATTTTTATATGGAACCACAGTAAAGGTAGAACATAAATTTAATTTTTATATGGGACCAAAATAAAGGCAGAAAATAAACCCAAATTTAAGGGAAAAAGTCTAAAAAATATCTTGTTTCTTCTGTTAAAAAGAAATATATGTAAATAAAACAAAAAACGAAAAGTAGCCAGTTCCTAGTATTTTGAGAAGATGGCGGTAAAAAGAATTTCCTGAGAAATGGTGCACAGGAGGTCTATGCATCTCTCCTAGTACATTTGTGCATGCTGTCTCAGTTTAAAAATTTTAAGACCAAGAGCAAGAATTTCTTAAGACGCTGAAAGTGAGGGGGACTTTTTGTGTGTTATATAATGAAATACAGACCCAAAATAGAGACATTTATATTTGTCTCATCTCTTGCTGTAAGTCATCTCAAATATAAATATGACTTAACGTTCTATAAAAAATTCTGAAATAAAATCCTTGATAACTGTAAACCATGCAATGAAAAAAAAAAACAAAAAACCAGCAACTGAAAACTATATTAGTGGCTCCTTACTAGCAAAGGTAACTGCTTTACCAGTCAGCACTGCGGAAGGACTAGAAGCTTGCTAACTTAACTTGAACAACTTATAATACCTAGAAACATATTAGGCAGCAGTGGATCTAACTAGAGGATTTGACTTCCAAAATTATTAGAAAACTAAGCACCGTCATAAGCAGGAAGGCCAATTAGTTTGAGATACCGAATCAGATATATGCTCCCAGGAGACTGCAACATCTTTTTCTGTGGCTGATAGCTCGTGTGGCAGATTATACATTACTTTATATGTAAGAATTTAAGGTGAATTTTGTGTTTTAAAGGTTCTTCTACTTTTTGGATTAAAGCTATTTTATATAACAAAATCACCTAAATTAAGCTTTTTGAACAGTGTCAAAAAATATATGTGAAGTCATTCTGAACAATGTCTTCAGTATATGTGAAGGCCCTGTAATTTCCATTAAAATTTGATAAGCTGTCTCGCCCCAAGTGCTAATATTTTACAAGTCTTTTAAGTTTTCTGGGTCTCAATTCCCTGTGACCCTTTAACATCTAGCTACCAAGTTTAAAGAGCTTAAAGTGGTGCCTGCAGGTGGAAAGAATTGAATAAATAGGACCTATTATTATCATTATCTGTATACAAAACCCCATTCACCACGAAGTTGCTTTCTATTCCACATTTTCCTTATATTCCAAGGTATATGAGTAAGAGAAAGAGTAAAATAAGAGATATTCACCATCTCACTTCTGAGAGTAAGATAATGAAGCTCTATAGATATAGAGCAGCACTGTGCAACAGCACTTTCCGAGAGGGCAGGGATGGTCTGTGACTGAACTGTCCCATATGGTAGCCATAAGCCACATTGAGCTCTTCAAAAGTGGCCAATTGGACTGAAGAGCTGAATTTTACACCGCATTTAATTTTATTTTTATATATTTTTTTATTCTCACTTGAGGATATGTTTATTGATTTCAGAGAGAAAGGAAGGGAGAGAGAGAAACATCCTGTGAGACCGAAAACATGTTTCACTTGCCACCTTGAAAAGGGCCAAACCAGCAACCTAGGTTATGAGCCCCAACCAGGGACCAAACCCACAAACTAGGTATGTACCCTGATCAGGCATCCAACCTATAACCTTTTGGTGTATGATATAACACTGCAACCAACTGAACCACCTGGCCAGGGCTTCGGCATTTAGTTTTAATTAATTAAATAGTCACATGTGGCTAGTGAAGGCTGTGCTAGATGTTGGAGAACATGCTTAATCGGACCAATGAGTCCATGATGTGATTCTCCATTGCATTTCCTTGTCACGTAGAGCAGCCTGTGACAGACAGCCCAGCCTTTGAAGGCAAACAAGCTGTCAACTTTCTACTGTGTGCTTTTGAGGTGGTCGATCTCTCCTGTCCATTCCTCCAGCTCTAATGATGATATTCATTTTAGAAAGCGCTCTTGAGTACTGATGTTTATGAAAACAAAAAGCCAGGTATTAATTTCTATTTTCGTTCAACAAATATGACTATCTGAATGCCTATAATGTTCCAGGGATGGTTGTAGGTGGTGGGGGGGAAGGAATGGCTGAGACCAAGCCTCTGCCCTTGAGGAGAGCACAAAGAAGTTTAAGTGCCAGGAGGGAGAAGCAGGAAGCAGAGAATGACCGTGGTGGATGCTACTTTACTTTCTACACAGGCCAGAGCAGGCTTCTCAGAGAAGAGGGCCTTTCAGCAGAATCCTGAAGAACATGCATGAGCTGTGTGGCTCTCTGGAAGAGGGAAAATAGAGAGTGAGCAAAAGAGCAAGCACTCAGGTCCCGGCACAAGACTTTAAAATTCACTCTGAATGATGAGAAGACATTCTGAAGCGAGGAGTGACTTGATCCAGAGGATGTTAAGTCACGATGGTTGGGAATGGCCTTCGGGAAGCACTGAGACCTGTTGCAAGGCCCATGTAAGGCCAGGTGCCACATGACGATGGCTGGTGGAGGCCAGGGGAGAGCTGGGAGGCACAGGGAGCCCGGGCCCATGCAGATGGAATGCTGACACAGTGTGTCGGTGTTCATATACAGAACTATTAGGCTATCACTCTGCAAGCAACCTGAGTTCCCTTTTTAGAGGCCTTGAGGCTTAATTTGAGAGATTCTGGCAGTTAAATACTTTAGCAGTGCAATTTGCAATTCATTCTCTAGTCAAAGACCAAGGGCTGAGAGAGGAGAGGTGCCTGATCACCCCAGTTTAGATGTCCAGCACACAGTTCACTGTGGTTCTGATTATGATGGTTGTACATCATTTCAGAAGGAAAAAATACATACACAAAGAGGGTCTAATGCTAATGATGGGCTTAGATGAGAAGATTAGATATTGCTTTTCCTATCTGGATCAGTGATGATTTATTTAACTAAATACCATCATTAAATCCGGATGAACCTTAAGTGGTATTAACTTGCCCATAGACTTCAGACTGTATTCATCCCTTTACGTGCAAGTTGTATTTCTTAACAATTAGGGGAATGGAATTTCTTTCCGGTAACACATAAGGCTGCTTAGTATAGTGGTTAAAGATTCAGTCTCTATGATTTAAGTTCCTGGGTTCAAATTCTGGCTTTGCCGATAATCAGCTCTGTGATTCTAGATAAATCATTGAACCTCTCTAGTCTCATAGTCCTCTAGTCTAATATGGAGTTAACATTTTCCTTATCTTAGAGTGTTCTTTTGAATTATGAGATAAAAATATGTTTAAAGCCAATGATTGCTGGCACATTGTGAAAGTGTTTATTGTTTTTATTACAAGGGGTTTATACACACTTTTCCAACCAAACCAGAAACCCCTTTCGACACTGTAAACAAAAACTTCTCAATTTTCCACCCTCTAGCATAGAGACCAACCATCACAGCCTTCATTGCCCAAAGGGGCCTACTCAGAATCACACTGCGAACTGGTAGCAGTTCTGGTGTGGTCACAACAACAGGTGTTGTGAGGTGTTCTGTGGGTGTATGGCTTGTACCACAGTAACAAGCCTGGCACACAGTAAGTACTCATGGATGACAGTAGTAACAGTATCATTACCATCACCACCATTTGCATATCTAATATTTGCTTTTAGCATCTCTTTATCATCTCTCTCCAGTTATGAGGTATGACTACAAAGCTCTATCATTAATTTTCTATTGTGACTTGTGAAGCAAGTTTAATTTACTTAGCCAGGATTTACTGAGACCTCACCACATGCTATTTCCCCTGAGGTACCAGGGATGTGAGTCCAAGGCGGAATGCTAGCATTTCATTACTTTATATTCATATCCTAAAATTATTTAGTGACCTGACAAAAGCATTCTGTATACAGTCTGTGCAAACTGGAAAGCAAAACATCACTTCTATTACTGTTGTGATCAGCAAAGGCCACCGGGAGGCTGTGCTCAAAATGAACACTTCGGAGATCAAGTCCTCCCTTTTGTTTTCATCAGAAGTCAGAACATGTAGAGTTTGGGAGCTGAAATAGACCTTAGGGAAGACTGAGAAATAGGTTCTTATAAAGTGGACTTTAAAGGAAGGATATTACTCTGAAATGAAAGTAGTTGTTTATTGTTTTTATAAACTTATTTCTCCCTCAGTTATATGTCATAGAATCAAAACTAGAAGGATCCATGGGGCAAGAGCCTAACACTGGTTACAACTTGGGCAGCGCATCGGAAAAACCGGCAGAGCTTCTCAAAACATACAGCTGCCAGGTGGTCAAGGACTGAGATGAAGATACTGTAGGTTAAGATAGGTCCGGGATAGAGCTGTTTTAATTTTATCTTTTTTTTAAAGATTTTTTATTGATTTATCTTTAGAGGGGAAGGGAAGGAGAGAGGAAGAGAAACATCAATGTACGGTGGCCTTTCGTGCATCCCCTGCTGGGAGTTGGCCTGCAGGGAACTGGCCTGCAACCCAGGCATGTGCCCTGACTGGGAATCGAACCACGATTGTCTGAGTCGCAGGCCCGCGCTCAGTCCACTGAGCTACACCAGCCAGGGCTAATTTTATCTTTTTAGTAAATAAAAAGCCAACCCTAGCCAGTTGCTTCTAGTATTAGGTAATATTAGTAAAATACCAGTGGTTTATCATGTGACTAATTTTATGTCAGGAATGATCACAAATGCTATCTTATTTTTATCTCTATCATGTGCAGGCATGTGCAAAGTACGTATTACCTTTCCAATTTTTTGAAATGACTTGCCTAAGGTCACAAAACTAGTAAAGATAGGAGCTAGAATTTAAACTTGTACCATCTGGCTCTAGAATCTTAAAAATAAGTCCAAAATGGAGTCACTTATACTAAGCCCCATATCGCCAAACACAGACTGTGATCATTTAATTATGGTTTTGGCCTCTCTCAAGAATGGAATCTTAAACCAGTCAACCCAAAATTACCTAGTTATCACTAGTGAGGTGATCTGCCTGAATAGACCCCTGATATCCCCTAAACAAAGGTGACCTAGCAAAACTACTCCATTTTTAATATTAAAATTTCTTGCCCTGATCCCTCTGCCTGTAAAAGTTTTCCACCATGTACAGCTCCTTGGAGTTCCTTTCTGGCTATTGGACAGGATGCTGCCCAATTCACAAATCATTGAATAAAGTCAGTAAGATCCATAAAATTTACTCAGTTAAATTCTGTTTTTCTACATCATGAGGTCATTCTTTGCATAAGGTTATAACCAAAGGGGTTACCCTAAAGGTGATCTAGTTCAAACCACTCATTATTTTTTATAAAGAAATGAGTCTCCAGGTAGAAGTAGTAACCTGTCAGAGGTATAGAGATGTAAGGGCAGAGTCTGAACTAGAGGTTGGCTCCAGACACACCCAGTGTAGCTTTCTTTTTGATACACACTTTCTCTGAAAACCAAAACATAAGTTTTCCAATTTTATAAAGTATTGCCGAATCTTGTCTTGAAACAGAGTATTCTGAATCAAACCAAATTATATCTTAAAGAATGATTTACCTGCTAATTGATGTGAATTAGCCAAATACATAAAATATTATTTAAATTTTTAAAAAAGATTTTATTTATTTTTTAGAGAGAGAGGAAAGGAGGAAGAAAGAGAGGGAGAGAAACATCGCGGTGAAAGAGAAACATCTATCAGTTGCCTCTCGAATGCGTCCCAACCAGGGACTGAACCAGCAACCCAGGCATGTGCTCTGACCAGGAATTGAACCAAAGCCTTTCACTTCGCAGGGAGATGCCCACACTGGTCAGGGCACATAATATTTTATGCAGAAGGGCAGAGGTAGTTATATGCTTCATATAAAACCTTTCTCTTCTATTTTTACAAAGTAAAAAAACCCTTTCTTTTCTTTTACAAAATAAAAAAAACCTTTATGGAACAAATTCTCTATCTTAGTAAACTAAAAACAACCTTGTATTTTAAAACAGTAATCACCTTCTAGAATAATTTTCCAAATACCTAAAAAAAAGTCTCTAGGGATCCAAGATGGCAGTAGAGTAGATAGCCACTACACTTACCTCCTCCCAGGACCAAACTGGAATTCCAACTAAAATAAATAACATTCAATCACCCAGAATAACCAACTGAAAATTAGGAGTGGGTTTCCCTGTGAGAAGTGTGGGGTCTAAGCTCCAAGTGGGGCTCTCCAGCCCAGAGCACTAGAGAACCAAAAGAGGCAACTACGTAACACCTGGCTGTGAAAGGCAGCAGAGTTTCTGTCTGCTAGGCAGAGATGGCTAAAGACACAGGGACCCTCTTAAAGGGCGAATGCACAAAATTTTGTTTGCAGGCACTCATCCTGGGCTTTGGCAAGAGGAGGGCAGAGTGGACTAGAGTCACATGAAGAGAGTCTGGGGTTTATGACTCTGGGGAGGGAATTAAAGGGACAGTTGCTAGGCCCTCTGTGCTAAGTCATTCTCTGATACCGCATACACCATTTTTCTTGGTGGAGCACACAACTCCTTATGGCATTAACCTGGGGGAATGCAATACAATCACCGTCTGGACTCCCTCTTGTCCCACCCTGTGGATCTTATGCCTTGGTAAGGAGTGAACCAGAAGCTCTAAGTGAGTAAGCCTGATAAGCAGCCTGCAGTCAGAGGGAGGTGGAGGGTCCTGAGTTGTCTTGGGACTTTTGCTGATCTGGCCTGGGACCAGTGCTGGTGAAAGCCAGCCTTGGTGCACAACTTTGTCCTTTTCACATGCACCCAGGCCCAGCAGAAGCAGTCACAAACTTTGGATTGCTTTATAGCTTCTAACAGGTTGCTTAGAGCTAATCATAGTCAGCATCTGACACTGTTCTGCTCAGTGGCCAGCTTCTGGAAATAATAGTGCAGATTTCAATAAGATTACAAGTAGCACAGCAGCATATTTAAAGAGAGATCTTGGTAGGCACTGAAGCTTGCTTAGGCAAATTCTGCTTCATGGGGTCTGCACCTGCACAGCAATTTGCACACTGTGGTCAGAGTTGAACCTCACAGTCTGCCAGCCAGAGGGTGGATCTGAAATATGAACAAGCCAATGGCAATCAAGATTTAATTACAACAGGAGGGCCCACAAAACACACGTGGGACATTCCCAGAGCACCCAGCTCAAGTGATCAAGGAAACTGCACTACTGGATCCCTCAGGACACCTGTTACATAAGGCCACCCTACCAAGACTGGGAGTCACAGCAGGTATACTTTACACAAAGCAAGAAAAAGAGACAGCCAAAATGGGGAGACAACATGCCCCAATTAAGACCAGAAGAATTCTGCAGAAAAAAAGAGCTAAATTAAATTGAGGCAAGCTATTTATCAGATATGGAGTTCAAAGTAATAGTTATAAGGATGCTCAAAAGCATAAAAAAGACAAACTATAAAAAGAGACCAATTAGAAATGAAGAATACAAAAGGAATAAACAGTAGGTTGGATAAAGCAGAGGATCCAATCAGTGATTTGGAAGACAAGGTAGAAAAATACATGTACTTGGAGAAGCAGAAAGAAAAAGGAGTTTTAAAAAGTGAGAATAATTTAAGGGACCTTGAGACAACACAAAATGTAAAAACATCGGCATCATAAGGGTAGCACAAGGAGAGAGAGAACAAGGGATCAAGAACATATTTGAAGACATAATGATTGAAAACTTCCCTAATCAGGTGAAGAAAAAAGACATACAATTCCAGAAAATGCAGAAAGTCCGAAACAAGACAAACTCAAAGAGGCCCACATGAAGACACATCATAATTACAACGGTAAATATTAAGGCAAATAATTAATCTTAGAAGTTGAAAGAGACAGTTATCTACAAAGGAGATACCACATGACTGTCAGCTGATTTCTCAACAGAAACACTTCAGGGGCCAAGGGATTGGTATGAAATATTCAGAGTGATGAAAATCAAAGACCTACAACCAAGGCTACTTTACTCAGCAAGGCTTTCATTTAAAATTGAAGGAGAAATAAGGACCTTCCCAGATAAGGAAAAGCTAAAGAAGTTTGTTACCACCAAATGAGTATTATAAGAATTGTTAAAGAACCACCTTTAAAAATAATAAGACGAAACAGAGGAACATAGTTAAAAGAATAAAATGGTAGTAAATACATACTTATCAATAATCACTTTAAATGTAAATGGCTTCAATGCTCCAACTGAAAGACATGGGGTAGGTGAAGGATAAGTAAACAAGACCCATATATATGCTGTCTACAAGAGACCTACCTCAGAATGAAAGAGACATACAAACTAAAGTAAAAGGATAGAAAAAGATATTTCATGCAAATGGAAAGGAAAAACAAGCTGGGGTAACAATATTATATCAGACAAAATAGACCTCAAAACAAAGGCTATACAAGGAACAAAGAAGGAAACTACATAATGGCCAAGGGGTCGATTTAACAAAAGTGTATAGTTTTTGTACATTTATGCACCCAGCATAGGAGCACCTAAATATATAAGACAAGGCCTGATGGACATAAAGGGGAAGACTGACAGTAACACAGCCATAGTAAAGGGTTTTAACATACCATTGACATCAATGGATAGATCTTCCAGACAGAAAATCAGTAACAGTGGCCTTAAATGACACACTAGATCACATTGATTTAATTGGTATCTTCAGAGCATTTCACCACAAAGCAATAGAGTATACATTCTTTACAAGTGCACGTGAAACATTTTCTAGGATGGACCACATGTTAGGACACAAAACAAGTCTCAGTAAATTTAAGAAGACTGAAATCATATCCAGCATCTTCTACGACCATAAGGGTAGGAAATTAGAATCAATCACAAGATAAAAACTTACAAACACATACATATATGCCGGCTAAATAACATGTTACTAAGCAATGAATGGGTTAACAATGAGATCAAGGATTACATCAAAAGACAGGGTGAAGCAAATGAAATGAGGACACAACAACTCAAAATCTACGGGACACAGTGAAAGCAGTCCTGAGAGCGAAATTCACAGCCTTACAGGCCTATCTGAAGAAAGAAGAAAAAGCTCAAACTAACCTCACATTTAAAGGAACCGGAAAAAGAACAAAAAACAAAGCCCAATGTGAGTAGAAGGAAGGGCATCATAAAGATTGGAGTAGAAATGAACAAACTAGAATCTAAAAAATAAAAAATAAAAAAGATGAAACCAAGAGCTGGTTCTTTGAAAAGGTAAACAAGACTGACAAACCTTTAACCAGATTCACTGAGAAAAAAAGAGAAAAGAGAGAGGACCTAAATAAATAAAACGAGAAAGAGAAGTAACAACTGACACCAAAGAAATACAAAAGACTGTAAGAAAATATTATGAATAACTATATGCAAACAAATTGGACAACCTGGATGAACTGGACACATTCCTCGAAACATACAGTCTTCCAAAACGGAATCAGGTAGAATCACAGAATCTGAATAGATAGACTACAACTAGTGAAACTAAAGCAGTAATCAAAAACTTCCAACAAACAAAAGTCCTGGACCAATGGCTTCACAGAGAAATTTTACTACACATTCAAGAACTAATACCTACCATTCTTAGACTATTCCCAAAAACTCAAGAGAAGATGCTCAAGCCCATTAATAAGGCCAGCATTATCCCCATTCCAAAATGAAATAAAGATACTACAAAGAAAACAAATTATAGGCCAATGCCTATATCCCTGATGAACATAGATGCTAAAATCCTCAACGAAATATTGGCAAACCAGAGCCAGTGATACATTAAAAACATCATTTACCATGATCTAGTGGGATTTATTCCAGGGATGTAAGGTTGTTACAATATCTGCAAATCAAAATGTGATATACTACATAAATAAAAAGAAGGATAACAACCACACGATCATTATCAATAGATGCAAAAACACATTTGATAAAATCCAGAACCCATTTACGACAAAAACTCTCAGCAAAGTGGGGATAGAGGGAACAGAACTCAATGTAATAAAGGCCACATATGACAAACCCATAGCCAACTTCATACTCACTGGGCAAATACTACAAGAATTTATCTTAAGATCAGGAACAAGATAGAGATGTCTGCTTTCACCTCTCCTATTCAACATAGTACTACAGTCCTAGCCAAAACAATCAGACAAGAAGAAGAAATAAACACTTCTCACATTGGAAAGGTAGAAGTAAAATTGTATTACATTGGAAAGGTAGAAGTAAAACTGTATTATTTGCCAATGACATAATAATGTATATAGACAACCCCAAAAATTCCACCAAAAAACTACTAGAACTAATTAATGAGTTCAGGATAGCAGCAGGATACAAAATAAATATCCAAAAAATCAGTCGCATTTCTATATACCAATCATGAACTATCAGAAAGAAAAATAAGAAAACAATCCCATTCATAGTTGCTTTAAAAAGAAAAAAATATTACAAATAAATTTAACAAAGGAGTTAAAAGACCTGTACTTGGAAATTATAAGACACTAAAGAAAGAAACTGAAGAAGATATAAATAAATGGAAGTATATACTGTGCTCATGGATGGGAAGGATTAACATCATTAAAATGTCCATACTAACCAAAGCAAAGGATAAATTCAATGCAATTCCTACCAAGATAACAATGAAGTGTTTCACAAAAGTAGAACAAATATTCCAAAAATTTACATGGAACCACAAAAGACCCCGAATAGCAACAACAATCTTGAGAAAAAGAACAAGGCTGGGGGAATCAACTACCTGATATCAAACTATGCTGCAAGGCCATGGTTAACAAAACAGCATGGTACTGGCACAAAAAACTGACATACAGATCAATGAAACAGAATGAATAGAGAGCCATGAAATAACTTTATAGTCAATTAGTATCTGACAAACAATGCAAAATTATACAACAATGTAAAAGATAGTTTATTCAATAAATACTGCTGGGAATATTGGACAAAACATGCAAAAAATGAATCTAGCCCACCTTACAGAATATACAAGAATAAACTCAAAATGGGTTAATGACTTAAATGTTAGACTTAAAACCATAAAAATCCCAGAAGAAAACATAGGCAGTGAAATATTGGGACATTTTTCACAGCAATATATTTTTTCTTTCTGATTTATTTCCTTAGGGGATGAAACAAAAGGAAATATAAGCAAATGGGAGTACATCAAACTACAAAGTTTTTGTATAGCAAAGGAAACCATCAGCAAAATGAAAAGATAACCCACCCTGGCTGATGTGACTCAGTGGATGGAGTGTTGGGCTGTGAACTGAGGAGCTGCTGGTTTGATTCCCAGTCAGGGCACATGCCTGGGTTGCGGGCTGGGTCCCTGGCTGAGGTTGTGTGAGAGGCAGCCAACTGACTTCTCTCTCACATCTATGTTTCTCTCCCTCTCTTTCTCCCTTCCTTCCCCTCTCTGAAAATAAACACAGTCTTAAAAAAATGAAAAGACAACCCACTGAATGGGAGAATGTATTCACCCATACATCTGATAAGGGGTTAGTATCTAAATTTATAAAGAACTTATAAAACTCAACACCAAAAAACCCAAACAATTCAAATAAAAAATGGGCAAAGGACATGAAGAGATACTTCTCAAAAGAGGACACACAGATGGGCAATAGACCATAAAAGGATGCTCAACTTCACTAATTATGAGAGAGATGCAAATACTACAATGAGATATCACCTCATACTTGTCAGAATGGCCATCATCAATAAACCAACAAACAAGTGTTGGTGAGAACATGGGGAGCACACTGTTGATGGGAATGCAAACTGGTGCAGCCACTGTGGAGAGCAGTATGGAGATACCTCAAAAAATTAAAAATGGAACTGCCCATGACCTATCTATTCTACTTCTGGGAATTTACCTGAAAGAACTGGAAACACTAATTCAAAGAATCCATGCACCCTTTATGTTCATTGCAGCATTATTTACAATTGCCGAGATTTTGAAGCAACCCAAGTGCCCACAGTAGATGAGTGGATAAAATAACTATAGTACATTTAAGTATAAGAACAGACACATAGACCAATGGAATAGAACAGAGAGCCCTAAAATAAACCCAAGTCTCTACAGTCAATTAATATTCAACAAAGGGGGCAAAAACAGAATATGGAGTAAAAATAGCTTCTTTAACCAATAGTGTTGGGAGAGCTGGATAGCTAGCTACATGCAAAAAATTGAAACTCGAGCCCCAACTTACACCATACACAAAAATAAATTCAAGTTGGATAAAAAACTTAAATATAAGTAGTAACACCATAAAAGTCCTAGAGGAAAACATTGACAGGAAATCTCAGACATTCCATGCAGCAAAATCTTCATTGATATGTCCCCTAAAGCAAGGGACAGAAAGGAAAGAATAAACAAATGGGACCTCATCAAATTAAAAAGCTTCTGCATGGCTAAAGAAAACAGCATTAAATTGAAAAGAGAACCAACTTTATGGGAAAACATATTTGCCAGTGATTCCTCAGACAAGGGTTTGATCTCCAAAATATATAAAGAACTCATAGGACTCCACTCTAAGAAGACAAGCAACCCAATTAAAAAGTGCGCAAAGGACTTGAGCAGACATTTCTCCAAGGAGGACATACGGAGGATCCAGAGACACATGAAAAGATGCTCAATATTGCTAGATATCAGAGACTTGCAAATTAAAACAACGAGATACCACTTCATAAAAGTGAGAATAGCCATCATAAACAAAGCAATAAACAATAAGTGTTGGAGAGGTTGTGGAGAAAAGGGAACCCTAGTGCACTGTTGGTGGGATTGCAGACTGGTACAACCACTATGGAAAACACTATGGAATTTCCTCAGAAAACTAAAAATGGAAATGCCTTTTGACTCAGCAATTCCACTGCTGGGATTATACCCTAAGAGCCCCAAAACACCAATCCAAAGAACCTATGCATGCACCCCAATATTCATAGCAGCCCAATTTACAATAGCCAAGTGCTGGAAGCAACCTAAGTGCCCATCAATAAATGAGTAGATCAAAAAACTGTGGTAAATTTACACAATGGAATTCTATGCAGCAAAAAGAAAAAAAGAGCTCCTACCTTTTGCAACAGCATAGATGGAACGGGAGAGCATTTTGTTAAGTGAAATAAGCCAGGAGTGAGCAACAAATACCATATGATCTCACCTTTAACAGGAACCTAATCAATAAAATGAACAAGCAAGCAAAATTTAACCAAAGGCAATGAAATTGAGAACAGGCTGACAGTGACCAGAGGGGAGTGGGGAGGGGATTACAGGGGAAAAGGGTGAAGGGTTTTCAGGAACAAGTATAAAGGACACATGGACAATAACAAGGGTTGGTGGAAATATGGGAGGGAGATAGGGAGACAGGGTGGCAGGGAGGGGTAGGGGAGAAAGGCAGAAAACTATACTTGAACAACAATAAAAATGTTTTAAAAAGAAATAAACTTTTCACATATCTTTTAAAAATAAATACAATAACTACAGTACATTTAGACAATGGAATACTACATGGCTGTAAAGAAGAAAATTTTACCCATTGAAACAACATGGATGGACTTAGCATTACACTAAGTAAAATAAGCCAGTCAAAGAAAGACAAGTACCATATGATTTCACTCATATGTGGAATCTAATGAACAAAATGAACTAACAAGCAAAATAGGTGAGACGCACAGATAGAGAACAGGGGGACTGCTGCAGGGTGGTGCTGGGTGGGGAATGTAGGGATTGAGCAAAAAGGAAAAAAAGAGAATGAATCATGGACACAGACAACCATGTGGGGATTGGAAGAGGGTATGGGGGGATAAATGGTGATGGATTGAGACTTGCATTAGGGTGGTGAACAAATAATACATTGTACAGATGATGTGTTGTATAATTGTACACCTAAAACCTGTACAATTTTGTTAACCAGTGTTACCCCCCCCCCAATAAATCTGATTCGGAAAAAAACAAAATAAAAAGCTAAAAAAAGTCACTAGACAGGCAATGTGAATGCAAATGCTGTTAAAAAACAAATGACTACAAAGTATTCTCCTGACTGCATAGCACAGGGAGAAGGAGGGAAGAGAGGCACGGTAAGCTGGGAGCCAGGCACGGGAGGAAGGCGCTGCCCCGCAGAGAACTTGACTGACAGACCAGTAGGCAGGGATGTCTACAGAGAAGAGATGTATGAACAAATCAGCAATGGTCCCAGCTGCCAGGGATATGGATTGACACTCCCAGCAACTCCCGGCCTGACCCGGGAAACTGACTACAGAAATGGATTAATGATATTTCAATCTCTGTTTGATTTCCAGGTTGGGAGAAGAGGGTGGAAAAGATGAAAAATACCTAAAGCCAAGATGTACCTGATTCTGACAAGGACAAAGGATAAAAGTGAACTATGAGATTAAAAATTTAAACAAATTACAAATGTAGCCAGTTATACTCCAAAGTAGAAAAAGGCATTTCTTTAAAGCAAAGAAAGCCTCATCCTCAGACCTAAGTCCTGAGATTCACAAAAGGTGTGGATTTAATGAGTTTATCAATCTGCTTAGTTGGAGTTATGACCTGAGATTCATGAGAAAGAATCAGTGAAATGTCCATTTATGTTCTCATTAACTGAGCTTCTGTCTTTGCTGCCTCATCAAACCTTCTCGGCTGCACCCACCATACAGGACAGGTGACTAAAATGACAGTGCTGATACAAATAACGAATGTGTGGCAGAAACAGATATATTTATATGTTGTCTAGAAAGATTAATAGTAGCTACTCTGGCCTGCCAACTGAACATGTTCACACTTTCTGTCCCACGTGTAAATCAAACACAAGGCCTACGGCGTATTTTAAAGACTGCCGATGTTACAGTTATCTTAAATTATCAAGTTCCTGGAGTAAACTATGCAGATATTGACTACCGATGCAGTATATTCTTGGTCTTTCCATATTACTTTAATGTTATATTCATTTAATGAATATAAAATGTAATGGCACTGATAAAAAGAAGGTCTCAGAAATTAAAAAGAGAGAATGCAAACACTTGAAATCAAGAGATATGTTTTTATAATCAGTTTGTTGCTAGTTTGGGCATATTCATTGTAATATGATTCCAGTAATCACTGTCAGTTAATAGACTGTGAGGAGACTGTATTTTTTGGTCCCCTTAAAAGTGAATCTAACAAATAAAGGTAAACTGAACACTTTGACAAAAGAAGGACAAATACATTAGGTAGCGGAGCAGACTGCTCTGTGATGGTCAAACACGCAGGGGCAGAATCAGAGACGCCCCAATGAACTAAAGAGTGCTGAACGTTTTCCAAGTTGCTAACTACAGAAATCAACAATTATGTGAAAATCAGTATTTTTCAGAGTGCAGTAAGGCAGAGTACCAGACTGCAAACTACAGACTGGAGATGGACTTCTGTCGTACCACGGGCTGGCACCTTCCTATCTATCAGGGACATGGTAAAAATGAGAGGTGTGTGACAGTATGAAAGTGCTTTGTAATTTGCTGATTTATGTGCAAGTGCCAAGTATTATCATCATTATCCTTACACGCAAGTGATCTAGACACAAGAGACTTCAAAGTTGTATGGGTGGAAACATTTTTAAGAATCACATCTGCACAAGAGCTTTTATAACTGCTCAAGAAAGATCGAGCATTTCAATTCTCACAGACAGCTGCTATGAATTTTGGGTTTCCTTCCAATGACACTAATCATTTCAATCACAGAATGCACGGCTTCACAAGAGCATGCGAATGGGCTGCTATGACAGAAACGAGTGCCACTCTTGCAATGGAACCAGGAGAAAATGAAAGCCTGGTTCCTCATGGCTTTTCAGAGGGTCAGAATATGCTATGCATGAAACAAATCATGTTGGCAAGGACTGAGGGGACTATCAATCTCAGGCACATTGTGTGAGGTGATCAATCAAGACTAGTCACAAGTACATATTTAGAAATAAGACACTTCAACACTGCGGAAAATATTCCTCAGTGTGAGGTCCTGGGAGTTCTGGCAGAACAAGGGTGGAGTATGAAGGCAGGGGAAAAGAGGAGGTCTGACGTCTCAAAACTTGGCATCTCTCACTTCTCTGAGATCTTTAACCACTTCATTAAATCATGGGTATGCTGAGATATGTTTTTAATAAAATTGGCAGAGCTGCTGTTCCTGCAAGTATAGACAATCATACACTAATTCATTCATTCATTCATTCATTCAATACCTATATGTTCATGAATACCTAGCAGGAGCCAGATACTGTGTTAAAGGCTGGGGATAGAGCTATCTACATTCAGACATGGTCCCTGGCTTTATGTATCTTACATTCTAGTGAAAAAGAGAGCAGCAAAAAATAAATATACAAATCAATGACTTGTGATAATCATGATAAAGGCTATGAAGAAATGAGGTAATGAAGTAGAGACTCCATGGAGGTGTTAGGGGCTATTTAAGATAAATGATAAGTGAAGCCTTCTCTCAGAAGTGATAGTGAATGAGACTGAGCCAGCCAAGGGAAGAGTTGGGAAGAGTGCATGTCAAGCAGAGGGGCCAGGAAGAGCAAAGGCTCTGAGACATGAGGGGCCTGGAGCTCAAAAGGCACTTCAGAAAAGAAGCCAGGTAACTAGAGCATAGTGAGCAGGGGAGAAAGGTGTGGGAAGAGTGGCCAGGAGCCACGTTTCACACGCATGCGGGGCAGGCCAGGTTCAGGAGAACTAAAGGATAAAAGTTTTTAAATCTTAATGGTCATTAAAAGACACAATCTGATTTATATTTAAGAGTATCACCGTAGCTGCACATACGTAACCTAATGTATAAACACGACCTTTATTCTAAAGATGCTAGCATTAGAAGAAATCAGAAAATATTTTGAATGCATTTCCAAACATTTAAATAAAAACTGTAGAAAAGTCGACATTTAAAAAGTCCTAAATAGCCAACTGAAAACTAGTTACATCAGACAATGGGTTATGGGTTAAAAAAAATCAAAGAACAAAATAAACCTACATACCTCCTCGTTGCACCAACAATGTGACCTCACTTCCCTTTGGACATTCGATCAGCATATCCACGACCTGGTTGTGAGTCAGAGCCTGCACATTCTTCTTATTCACTTCCACAATAAGATCCCCTTCTTTCAGACCTCGGCACCTTGGACTGTCAACAATCTGTTTCACTCTTTGGCCGCCCCCACCTGGACTGTCTGCGATAGTAAAGCCAAAGCCCATTGGCCCTTTGACTATATGAACAGTTATAAGTTCTGGCTGAGTGGCTATGGAGGAAGCCAAAGAGACAGTGTCATTGGGGTAACCATGGGAACTGTTTGAAGCCACGTCTGCTGGGCTGCTTGGCCTGGCGTCCTTCATGCCATTGACTTTGCCTGTTTTACTACTATGACTGGCAGGTGAATCATAGTTCTCTTGCCCATTCACAATAATTGGTTCTTTATCCAAAATGGCCACTGAGGTCACTAAACTCGTATTGGGGTCATCTGGGTCAAAAGGCAACGGATAACCTCGGCAGAGTTCAAGGTCCACGCTGGCACCGATAGGAATGGACTGGAAGATTTTCACAACTTGTGCATGTGTGTGTCCCAAAACACAAGTGTCGTTCACACTGACAATTACATCTCCTGCAAAAGGTAAAAGTTTGGGGGTTAAAAAAATACACAGAAAATTTATATCAACATAATAATATAAATGCCTACCAATAGGAAACTGAACTGAAGCTGAATTTGGGGGTGGTATATACTAGGACACAAAGAGACTACTTCTATTACTTATTTTAATGGCTAATAAGGCATTCTTTTAGAATCCAGTGTCTTCCCTGCTGGTGAGAATATAAGATCACTGAAAAGAACATTGGAGCTTTCTTCTAGAACAAATTCTCACTGCAGAAATCCAAGTTCAGAATTCATTTACTCAAACAGATCTACAATTTTAGGAAATTACTGCTTTACTCTACTCAACAGCACCTGAAGAGCTCCCCAAAGTTGAAATGGCTTCTAAGGTTTTCCTCTATACCAGGGAATGCATTTACGTAGAGTAGGAAGTTTGCTCATGTGAAGTTTTCACAGGAGATTTATAAACTCATGAAATCATGCTGCTGTTTGGTCCTGTTTGAGTGCTGGGTAGAAGTCTTACCACACAAGGAATGCTATTGGGTCATGCGGTTTCTCTACCTGTTTCCATCTTGCCATCCAATGCAGCAGGACCATCTAGGACCAAGCTCTTGATCTGCAGAAACTCATCAGGTTCATCCCCTCCAACAACTGTGAAGCCAAAGCCACGGCTGCTCTTCCGCAGCTTTGTGTGAATGAACTTGCCTTTCAACTCTGAAGGGTTTCGTGTAAAAAAGGGTTTGCCTAGATTAAAACAAGAAAAGTATAAAGTCATGAGGAGTGAAACGGTGAACTATATATGAGATGATACTACAGATAATTCTCCAAGCTCTTGTGCTGGGGCACTCAGGCACCTAAGTGTCTAAAAGAGTCCTCTCTCGATTTCCGTAATTGGGGTGACTCTTGGTCCCTTCGTTTAAGGAGGGGCACATGGAACTGACAGCCTGTCAGCATGGAGATCCAAAAGGAAATCGAAGAGAAGAATCAAGCTGATGTCCATCATCTGATACCTGCCCATGGTTTCAGTTCACGTGGTTTGACAGCAGTGGAGCTGCCACAGGGCCCTTCACAGAAAGAGTGGGCCTCTTTGCTTTGCGTCTCTTGTGTTGTTATTTTTTATACTTTGCAATACAGCTTCTAATGTATTGCTTTGAGGTTGGCTCCCATTTGTAAAACCAAATCAGCAAAATGCTTAGCTTTTAATTAAAAAGAAAACTCCTCCTGAAAAAACATAGACAATACTAAGAAGCATATTATGGTCACAAAGAATAATTTGCTAAAAATTATTAGCAAATCACAATCACTACTTTCAAAATGAAAAGAGTTATAATTTTACTTTGATTTAAATTCTAAACTCAACTGATTTTTTCCGTTAATTTGCAACTTTTAACAATCTGTTAAATAGTCTAGACATGTACGCTGCTAAAATGCATTGTTTGAAAAAAATGTAGGGGTCTAGAGGTAGCTCAGTGGTATAGTGCATGCTTTGTCATGTATGAGGCCCCAAGTTCAAACCCATACATCAAAAATCAAATAAACTAAAAAATAAAAGAAGTTTAGAAAAGTGGTTTGGAATATTTTAAAAAATAAAACAAAGTAAAAACCTAAACTAAGTGAAATACTCACTAACAAGAGTCATATAACTCCAAATTCAGTTGTTTTATTTAAAATAAATTGACAGATATATAGCTAAATAACCTCCAAACATGCTGCCTAAGGTTTTATTGAATTTTCTTGAAAACATTCATAAAAAACATGTTGTACAGAAACCAACAGTTTTGTGTTTTGTTAGTTGGCATTTCACTGTAATTTAGAAACTTACTGGAATTTCTCTGGTTATCCCAGAAGCTCAGACTCTTTCAATTCTCCTAATTATACTTCCTATCTTGTCCTTCCCACAGTTTCCCTATGTGCCCTGTGTCTTTCCTATCAAAGATGTTAGGAAAAATTTAAGAAAAAACAGGAGAAAAAATCTCCAAAACTCCTGTTCCAGAGCCTGGCACCCAGAAAGTTATTTTTGGTTAGCATTAACTAAAAGGACTTTTTAAAAAATGTCTCTGGGAACATATATCATTTCTCAAAAGCTTTGCATATTTCAAAAGCTTCAGGCTTTTACAGAGAGAAGCTCTTTAAATTGCCTCTTAAATTGGAGTCACAAGTCTGCTTCTCAAGCTCCTCCTCTCTGGGGAAGTCCCAAGGCTGGTGGAAGCTTGACAGGCCCCATCACCATGGCTAAAGGAAGCAAAGACACAGCAGGTTCCCCGTGTAAGGTTGTCTGCCAAGGCACCAGGAGGCCATGCAAACTGCAGCCAAGGCTTGCGGGAGTCATGGCATGGTAATGATTCATAGCTGCCATGGCAATCACCCAGTGAGGACAAGTGAGATGACCCCCCAAAATTACTTTGTGGTGTGTGTGGATAGGCTGTGCGAGGGCATACTGGGAACACCGCTAGGACACCAGTAGCCATCACCTTCCCAGAGACGCCTTCCTGACCGCTATATGAAAAATTGCAATGCCTTCTCCAACATTTCCAATCCCCTTTTCTGTTTTTTCTGTTGTTGTTCTTAGCATTTATCGCCACTCAACACAGTCTTATGTCTCACTTACTGGTTTGGCATTTTGGCTCACTGTCCCTGCCCCTGTGTGGGGGCAGCACATGTGCACACACATGGGACCACTAGATATAAATTCTGTGCGGATCTCTTCTTGTACGGCCAGTGTGCAGAGCACTGTCCCTTTCATTTTACGTGCTCCAAAAACATGCACTGGATGAGTAAATGAACAGCAGCACAAAGAAATGAGATTTAACGTGTCTTTGAGAAGGCTAGAGGAGGTGGGTGTGTGTTTAAGCTTTCCACTCTTATTATAGGCAAAGTTAGAAAAGGTGAAAATGTACCGGCAGTTTATCTGAATGAATTTTTAAAGGGCATTAACATATTTTGAGCTTAGTATGTTTTAAATTCATTATAGTCATTAGCTGAAGCTTGAAGCTGACCACCGATCTCCTTTTCAAGGCTTAACAAAGGGAGGGAAGATCAGAGGGTTTCACACCTATGCACATTTTATTGTGTTTTATGTATGGGAGGGTCATCAGCTAATGAAGCTTGGGAAAAGCAATGTCTTTCTACCCACAAGCAGTGAATTTGGAGCTCTCTCTGCTGTAGCCCTGTGGTACATGCCATTTTCCAGGAGGTCCTGGTTAGCTGCCAGTTGTAATATCTGGTTATGGGAGATAATCTCACTGTGTAGCTCTTTATTAAACATACTCATTTTCAGAACCTGCCCCAGACTCAGTGAATCAGAATCCTCTGCATCTTGGTCCTCAAATCTGCTTTTGAACACCCTTTAGGTGGCTGCTTCCCTGTCAGGTTGGAACCATTCTTGGCACTACTGTGTAAAGGCCCTGGACACCACCGCTGTCCAGTATAGCTTCCATGGTGCAATTAACTGTTAAAGACCAGGCTCAGCATGGAGATGCATAGGAGAATGGCTGGAAGAATCTACATGGTCCCCAGGGAGAGTGCAGTGAGTCTCTCCCAAATCCCAAACCCAACTGGGAATGAAGAGAGTCAAAGAAGAAAATAAAGGAAAGAAGGTCTAGAAGAAAGAAGAAGGAATCTGAGATGAAGCTTCTAACACAGGTAAGTAACTTTGGACCCTTACCTCATCGGTGCACTAAGTTTTAGGCACCCAGATTTGAACCTTTAAAGCTTTATTTATTTAACTTCTAAGACAATTCTTTAAGGAAGCTGGGCTGCTTAGTATATATGTATGCATGTACGTATATACACCTACATTCTTTCACTCCACAATGAATTGGTATCAAAGGAACTCTGCCTAGTTTGGAATACCCTATGGTGAAATAGTCTCCTGCTCTGTGGGATTTAAAGTCTAAAGAGAAAACTATTGTCAAATAGCTGAACACAAAGAAACAATTATAAACTGTTAAATTCTATAAATGAGAATAAGTTGGGAAGACTGAATATAAAAGAAGAATCTAGCAATAACCTAAGATGGGTAGAAGTTAGCACACACCAGCAGGAAAAGACAGCTGCAGAGGGAATAGCATATGCAAAGGCTCTGACGCGGTCTAAGTTCTGCTGGTTCAAGGCACTGAAGAGGCAGTGTAGCTAACTTACCAGGAGAGGGGGAAATGAGACAACATGAGGCTGCTGAAAAAGTTCTATATTTAAAAATATGAAGAAGGCCACAATCATGTTGATATTAATTAATGTTATTACCTACTGTTATATCTTTATTAAAACCATTATCATCATAAAAAGTATACCCAAACCAGCAGAAATTATTTTACATAAGTTGATATTAATACCAATCTCATGACAATATCGGCTACCAGGGAAACAATTTCTTTCTTATGATAATTATAATGGAGGAATCAAAATTAGAGAAAATACTTATTCTACTTATTTATATCTCTCTAAAAATGGAGAACACATTTTATAGTCTTTTTAACAGTTTTGTACCACAAACCTTCCTCAACTCTATCAAATATGATGCTTGTTCTATTTTTCTTATTTAAAAGAAAAAAATTAAACAACCCGAGAACCTTTTTTAACACTGAAGAGTAATGAGGCCTGAAAGTAGCAAGATTTGGGAGCTTTCAATTTTCAAAAATGAGCCTCTCTAGGTTATCAAACTTTTTGTGACTACAGAAAAGTAAGCCCCCACGAAATGTAAAACGTGTATAAATGCCAAAACTGCAGCAAGAATCAGAGATGATAATGTAAAACAGTATCAAACCATTTTAAATGTACAGAAAAGTTTTGGGTAAAAGCAAATATGTTGACTAGAATCTTGAAATATCTAATGCTTAGTTTTCAATTTACCGTATTTAACAAAATTGTTAACTATCTGTGGTCTCTCAATCAATGGTTCACCACTCTGGATGACACCATTGAGACACGTCTGATTGTTACAACAGGGAGAGGGTGGTCCTGGAGCCTAGTGGGTGAGACCCTGTATGCTAACCATCCAACAGGACAGCCCCGACATGGCATTATCTGGCCCCAAATGTCAACTGTGCGGGGGTTGAGAAATCCTGGCTTAATGGATCCTTGATGACGAGTAGTCATTAATTTTATAGCACTACAAATAGCTGGAGAAATTCATAGAGAAGAGTTTCTAATCTTTTTCTGACAATTCTGATTAGTGATATATTTAGAATTTCAATCATTATGGTTTTTACTATCAAAAGAATGAGTTGGGAGTTACAAGATTCCACTCCTTAAAGTGCCTTTAAAAATCAGGTTTTTGAGCTGAAACAAAGATGTGATTATAAAAACCCTTTACCCTGAAGTGGAGCAACTCTGGCAGGCTCGGGGTTGCTTGTGGGGTGGTTGGGAATACCAGGAGGCACGAGCGAGGAATGGTCTTCTGTCCATTCTGCAAGACAGGAAATAAATAGCTCACTTAGGATTCACCTTTTTCTTCATTATAAAACTGCCCAAACCAATAAAACCAGGGGCCAATAACCTTTTTTTTTTTAAAAGGTATTTTAAAAAAAGGTATTTGATTCTACTCTATGTTAAGAATTTCAAGATTCTCTCTCTGTCCTTTTTTTCCTAAGACCTTGTGGATAGAAATATTATGATATAATCAATAAATCTCTAGTTTTCTCTGGCTGGAGACTCCAAAGTGAAACCAAGTCAAAAACATCTGAAAAGATCCAGGCAACTAAAGTCAGCCCAGTAAGGAAAACACTTATGTAACACAGCTGAGGCATGGGCTTGGCTGCTAAGCCAGCCGAGGTAGTGACAGTGAATGTGCTAAGGTGCTCTCTCCTATCATCTCTGAACTCCAAACTGGTCCCTCACTGTAGTCTCGTTCCCCTTGGAGACCCAGAAATAACTCAGTGAGTGACCCTTGACATTTACCCTAAAGTTCCTTTCCAGCTCAGCTCACATACTCAACGGAACATTCCCATACCCCAAACTCCACTAACACTACTAAGTTTTACCAGCTGAGGTAAAATATTAAAAAAATATTTTTTAAAAAATAGAAAAGAAATTGAGGTAGAAAGAACTTTTCAATAGGTGAGCATTCTCTCTTTTTATCTCTCTAAAAAATAGTCTCTAGCAGTGGTTAGCAAATTATAGCCAAAGGGCCAAACTGGGCCTAATGCCTGATTTTATACAGCTTGTGAGTCCGTAATGGCTTATATGGTTGAAAACAGAATGAAGGATATTTCATAACACATGAACATTAAGTGAAGGCTAAATTTCAGTGTCTAGATATAAGACAGCACTGGGAAACAGGCCTGCCTGTTATATACTAGTTATTCCTACCCAGCTACAGACAGCATGAGGAGTCGTAAAGAGACTGCATGAACAGAGGCCTCAAAATTTGCTGCACGCCCATTTGCAGAAAAAGTATGCCTACTTCCATCTATGATCTATTTTTATTATATGCAATATTATAAAAAGTGCTATACTTGACATTCATGTGTTATAGTGAGAGTGTATTAAGCCGATTGTTTTGAAAGAGTGGAATAAAAACTGGGAAGAGCCTAAGCATCTATTGATAAACAGATGGCTAAATGAAGTGGTGACATTTATATAATAGACTATAAGGCAGCCATTCAAAAGTGTGAGATAAGTCAATATTAACCAACTTTGAAATATGTGCAAGGAATATATTTAAGTGAAAAAAACAGGTCACAAAACTTAAATATTGGGTTGGCCAAAAAGTTCATTTAGGTTTTTCCATAAAATGAAAGACACGTTTTCCATTTTTACCCAAAATGTTATTGATTTGGATATTTTGAGCATGTTGGCTATCTCCCATGTGATGTAACATTGACTGTTCTCAATTAACGTCTTAATTTGACTGCCGTCAACTTCAACTGGTCCACCCAACCATGGAGCATCATCCAGAGAGAAATCTCCGGCATGAAACTACGCAAGTCACTTTTGACACAATCAGTCACAGCACCTTCTCCATATACTGTTCAAATCTATTTTTGTGTTTCAGGTGCATTTTTACCCTCCATGAAATTATAAAGCATAATATGCTAAAAATGTTGTATACTTTCTTCCTTCAATATTAAAATGACTACACAAAAATTCACCAAATTTGATTAAGTTTTTTTGTGAATACACGCTTATATAACAGCTGTTACAATGCAGTCTAACAAAATCATTTTGAATGAAGTTATAGAAAACTAAGTGCTACTAGAGCCATCTCACAGAGAAACGAAAAACCTTGACAAACTTTTTGGCCAACCCACTGAATACACATATAAAATATTATCTTATTTTTTGCGAAAACATGCATATTTTTATATCCCTAGAAAATCTATGTGCAGTTTTTACCTATAAGAATGGGTTGGGAACAAGTAGGGGAAAATTTCATATTCTACGCTCCTGAATTGTTCATATTTTTACAGAGAGCATGAATTAACTTGCAATTTTTAAAAAGCTGCCGAATCATCAGTTTTTTGTGATATTTGCATGTAATCTCACTAAAAGCAAAAGTCAGTTTCATACCTGGTAACTTCCCGCTAAGGTACTAAACAGTGGTTTAGACTTAAACTCCATTTGCTATGCAAAGCTTGCTGGAAAAAAAAATTCTTTCACTATCAGAAAGTTCTCCAATCTAAATTAAAGGTCCTTTCTAAATTAAAGTGGAAATTTTGGTGCCTGTGAATGGGGTCTCCCACTTGACCGACCCATCTGGGTTCTAGGGCAGGGACTCTGGCAGCTCTGCATTCCTCCGAGCAGGACATCAAGTCCTCCGGGCAGCAGGAGGACTTGACCGTGCAGGCCAGTTCTGACCACATGGGGGTGTCAGCGCCAAGGCTTTGCCCTGCACTCCTCAGCCCATAGATGGGAAGAGAGCAAACCTTCTGACTGCGGCTGCTGCTGCTGCGGCTGCTGCTGCTGCGGCTGCTGTGGCTGCTGCCCAAGCTGTTTCTTCCGTTTGGCTTCTAGAACTGGGTTCTCATATTGTGTCTTCCTGTTGATGTGGCTGGAGCAGGAGGCAGACAGTACCTAGTTAGAAAGCATTTCATCCCACAAGCAAAATGCCAATCAGGCGAACTCCCATGAGTAGTGCCTGAGCAAAGCAGGTGGTCTGAGTTGCTGACCATCTTGTGTCAAGTGTGCAGTTAGGTAGAGGAAAGAACAATGATTTCCAATACTGACTGCTTGTATGTACCAGAATTGTGTTGTAAGATTTATGCACATTTTATTTTAAAATATTTAATAAATTCCAGGAGTTAAGTCCTATTATTATTATTTATGTTTTATGGATTAAAATAAGTAAATTTCTGAGCAGTTAAGTAATAACTCACCTAACATAACAAAGTTAGTAAATAGTAAAGAGGCAGACAAGCTCAGGTCTGCCTGCTTTCAAATCCCAGAACTCCCAAATGCTCAAGGAATCACCTGATGGGGTAAACTGCTTTAATTCAACAAGAAATACATTATAGAATTATTTAAAAATGAGATTAAAACAGAGATGTGAGGATTCGGTAACATATGATGCCAGAACTGCCGTCTAACCTTCCATGACAGAATTCATGGATGCATCTGCACTCACCCAAACAGTAAAGTTCAAAGAAGTACTGTACAACATCTGTCAACTATTCTGATCAACAGACATGGGGTCAGGATTAAAAGTATAAGCCTTAGGCAAAAAGACTCCAAATGTAACTAACCTAAGTGTGATATGTGCAAAGTGACAAAGACCCACATACTTCAGATGGTCCTAAAACTAATAAGGCCATGGCAAAACACACACACACAAACACACAATATGAATACATAAATGGTTTTTTGATATGGCCATATTTAGTGTAGGTATATGTACACACAAATTATATAAATACACATGAGCATAACCTATTCGTACTTTTCTTCATCAAAATCATACTTCATCAGAAATTTGGGAACATAACAATTATATAATTATTTAGAATCGAATAAGTTGGATAGACTACCCTTAATTTCTATTGTAGGACAGCTTGTTTCTTTCCTAATTCTTGTAGACAATTTCATGCTAATACATACTCTAACATTAACAAGGCATTAAATCTGAAAAGATACAGGAAGGCAAAGCGTAGAGTCGGAAAACAACTTGCCACTTAAACCAAATCTCTTCATCAAAGCTGTGTTACCCATTCCTTTTCGGTTAATACACAGCTGAAGAAGCACTCAAAATGAGCCCCAATTAGGCAAGAACCTCACTGTACATGTGCGAGAAGGATGATCTGTTGAGCACACAAAGGAATTTTATTTTACAAAGGTCAGAGAAATGACTGAGCTTGCCTTTCTGACGCCCCAAATCACCATCCTCCCTGTTAGGAAAATAGTGGGCAATGTGAGTAAAGGCCAAGGACACTTGCTATATTGTACGCATAATTTTTTACAATAAGATGCTGAGCATTTTACGACCCAATGTTTTCACATCCTATGCTCTTATGTCCAGGATATTACACAAACGACTTCTCATTGCCAACAGCGTGTGGGACAGAAAGCCTGTCAGTTATTTTATTGTGGCAGGTAGAATTATGATGACAGGACATTCATATGGCATTTGTTTCTTTCAAAGGATCTTTTATTAGTTATTTCTCATCTTCCGCAGAGGAAATGATATAAAGCATATTTATTCAATGTTTAATCACTTGGGTTTCTTTTATTTTCATTGGTGTCATCCTACTAACCAACAGGTTGGAGGAAGACAAAGTCTGTGGCTGGTGCTAGAATAAGGAGCACAGTATAGAGGTCATGATGAGGGCTCGAGACTCTTAAAAATGCACAGGAACCACATGTATGGTCCTCAGGCACAGGAGAGACAAAGAGGCATACAAGACCTTGCAGGTTAGGCTAGTCCTCAATTTCCTTTTTTATCTTGGCAACATTTCATACATTATTAAGATCTGTCTGACCCAATAAAGTCTGAATGAATAAATAAGTAATTCTGACAAGCTCAGACTTGGGCAGGGCAAAATGCAGGCAATCAGGTCGTCCTCCTGAAATAGTCCCTACTCATTTGGTCTATTAAATTTTTGCTTTTCTCACTCATTCATCCATTCAACTAACACTTACTAAGCACCTCCCATATACCAGGACTACGTTGGGCCTCAGTAATGCAGTGGTACACAAAAGACACAGCTATGGCCCTCATGAATTGTGGAATATAATTTGCTCCCTCCAGATTAGCTGAATAGTTTCTCATTCATGAAAGTAGACATATTTTCATTATAAAATTATGTTATTATCATTATTTACTTTATATTTTATAATGGCAAATTCTGAACAGCATAAATGTACATAATGACAGAAGGCACAAACTAAAGTGTGGATCAAGGGACACTCACTCTACATAGTAGATACCATAGACAGGGTCTTCAATCTTTTCCCAACCAGCAGGCAGTTCTGAAAAGTAAAAGAATATTCAGAGTAAGAAGAGCATATTCCTTTTTTCTTAGAAGAGCATATTCTTAAAGAGCCTAGGGATTTTCAACAAGTTAGGCAAAAGACAAAACTCATAAAAGTATTTTAAATACAATAAAAGCTGTGTGTCCTAAAAGCAAAGCAACCATTGTTTTTATTTTATCAATGTATTTTTCTATATGAAGAACAAGTATTTACTTATATTTTACTTGAGCAAATGAAGCTTAATAATATGTAGTTCCAGGTGCCTTTGTTCTAAGTCAATTATTAAATGAGATTTTAATAAAAACAGAGTTAAATTTGCCTTGAATGCCTAATTGCTATTTTAAATATTTATAGTTTTCTAATTTTATTTTTACACTATGTTAACACAAAAGCAAATTCAATAAAAATTAGTTTCTTTTCATGTTCAACAAAATAGTGCTATTTTTCTCTTCCTGCAATAAAATAAAATTTACAACTGAACTTCTCCTTATTCCTAATTACAATGCTACTGAGTAAGTAAAAATGTCCACATTGCACTGGGTTTTTGAATTGCACGCACCCATCACTCAGATCGCTACACTCAGGCAGGCCTATCTTTACCAGCAGCTTGCCTACAAAAGCAGAAACACAGGTCCTGCTCTCCAAGAACTAACTAGATTTTATTTCCTTTAAATATGGTGGTAAATGGTTTTGGCACATGCACATGCCTTTCTGTAAACTCAACTGTGTTCTACTAGACTTCACTTTGTAAGGTTTCGTATCAAAGGCTGGAACTTGATTAGCTGGGTAACAGTGAGTTCTGTCACAAGAATCTACTGTGAAAAGGCCCTCTGCAGTAGATCATCTGACTTGGTGAAAGAAGCAACCAGGCTATTTGTTTTGTGTCGTCAAGCAACTCTTTCAGGCAGAGAACAACTACTCAACCTAATTCGAAAGCCACCCAGATACACACACAGATACATAGTTAAGGCAAGCTTATATAAAACAGTGCTCCAAAGTCATCCACTGTCCCTGGAAGTAGCCATTAAGACCAGCTTGAATGGAATATTACAAACTCTTGAAATGTCACTTATTTTGAAATATTAGATTTTTTAAAATTCAAGGAATCATTTGATTACTATTTTCAAACAGTGACTATTTCACCAAGGCTTACATATGTCACAAACAGTTCCAACTGAAATGGGGTCCTGCACGTCACCCAAACACACAGGCCAACTGCTTAAAATTTATGTTTTGCTCAAATTTGCCTGTACATCAAAACACATTAATTTCACAGGTTTTGCAAACAAAGAGATATGGTTTTCCTCCTTTCTTCTAAATAAAAAAAAAACCCAGTGGATTTTAAATAAGTCTTCATATTCTGGGAGATGTAAACTACTAAAAATGCAAAGAAAAGTCCAATTTGCAGATGTTGATAAAACTTTGCATTTTTATACCCAGTCTTGTGAACTAATACAGATCAAATACTGGGAAAATGCTTTCCCCTTAAAAAGCTGGAAATTACCATTTAAATTAAAATGAACCAGAAAAATATTTCCAAAAGCTAGGAAACTGAATATTAAACAATGCAACCTGGTGCACAGTCCTATGCTTGCTGTGGCGGGGGGCAGAAGAACGGGTGAGTATGAGGGTCCACACTCTGCTTAATGAACCAAGTCTCTTCTCAAACTCTGCAGCCTTACACATTTGGCTCTATTATCTCTAGATAAAATAGGGAAAATGATAAAAATTCAGTTCATTCCACTATTAGTAGTTAAACATTTGTTGAGTGCCTACTGTCTGCTTGAGAATGTGCTAGGCACCAGGCCATGAAGATAATCCACAAGTGTGCCATCTGAGCAGGCGGCTCAAACTCCACACACCAAGCACCCAATGGCGGCCTGAGAGGGCACAAGGTGCCACTCCTGACTTGGTCCTGTCACCCAGTCAACAAAGAGAATGAGGCTGGTCACTGAGGGTTTCTGGATTCTTATAAATTTAAACACATCTTCTGGGACAGACTAGCAAATGCCAAAATTTTTTCCGTTTTTCAATGAAACTTCATTTAAAATTTAAAAGGAAGATTTTGATTTCTCACTTCCAAAATGTCAATTAATTTAATTATAGGAATTAGTCCCCTGCTGCTTAAAATAGAAATGTTTGTCCTTTAATTTGCCATTTAGTTCTAAAAAATTGAAAATAGAAAATGTTAAAGCTTAGAAAAAGATGACGTGACTTTTTTTACTCAACACTCTGAAGATGCCCAAAGAGCCACACTGCCCTCCCTGCCTCGTTTAACAACTGCTGGACATCAGTTCAGACTGAACAGCCTGTCACAGAGGCCAGGCCGCCAGGCCCATGGGGTTGCCCAGGTCTGAGATGAACCTCAGCTCCAGCACCTCACAGATCTGGAGAGTTGGACTATTCAACATCTTGGAAGCAGGCCTTCCTCTTGGATTTACCACAAAGGTTGACTGCAGATGATACGGGGATGTTTGTAAAACATTTTGCATAGCACCTTGCTGGCGCATGGGCTCAGATAGCTGTTCTGGGAAAGGAGATGAGGAACTGGACAGATCTGTATGGCCCGCTTGCTATTCTTGCCTTGGTAAACCTCGCATTGTGCTAATCATTGCCACAAAAGTAAACATGGACCAGTCAAATGTTCTAAGTTCTTTTCCAAAGGGATTCATCAGCATACAGGTTGAAAGTCATGTTCATAATCAGAGATAAACTTCAAAACTGTGACACAGTTTTGAAAGGAAATGAAGATACTTCATTTCCTCCTCTCAAGCTCTCCTAGTTGGTTTCAGCATAAGAATACCCTATAATTCCAAAAGAAGGTTGCACGTGCCTTTCACTTCTAGGGAGATATTGGTTATCACAGAGGACGTCACAAATCCTGTAAACCAAAAGTGCATAATGGAGCTACTGACCCTGATCCAACAACAGAGTTAAGAAATGACAACTCTATAATCAAATGATCTTTCTCCAACACCCATGCCAACACCCTACCTCTCAGAGGCAGACTATATGTATAGAGAGGGTTTCCTTTTCAAACCTGGAATTGAATTTTTCCCTGAAAACCTGATAGTTAGTTGCCTTGCTTAAGATCAGGATCCTCTTATTACAAAAGTGGACAATGAGCTTATCAACAGATTCTGGAGTGAATGCAAAAGAAGTGTGTGTGTATGTGTGTGTGTGTGTGTGTGTGTGTGTGTACACCACTCTTTATGGTGGACATGTGCAGGCAAAAATCAGAGTAGAAAATCCTCTTTTCTACTTTACCTACAAGGACACATTTGGGACATTTCTACAGTATATAAGCTCCTCTCCTGTCCCACACTAAAGGCAAAAAGTACCATAAGGTAGTATTGAAAAGTCCGAAAAGAGGGAATTTGGTAATAAATAATAAAATTGAGAGGTATAAAAGAACTAAATGGTCATGGGAAAATACAATTAAAAATAAATAATAAAACTGGTAAAAACAATATGAGTTGATCACAGGCACAGATATTAAAACACATCAAGTCTCCTCAACCAGCACCAAGGGAGGTCCTCTTTCAGCTTCTCTACAGATAAGGAAAGGGAAGCTAAGAGGTGAATGAGTTGCCCCAGGTCATGAAGCCAGTGAGGGGAGATTTGAGGCCAGGCAACCTTAACAAGACAGTCCCCTGTTTCCAAACCACCACCCAGAACTGCAGACATGATGGATACTATGCAGCCGCTCAAATTCATTTGTTAGAGTCCATAAGATCATGGGAAAATTGCAACAATATTACAGTTACTTGGGGCAAAAGAAAACAGGCACCTCTTTCCTAAAGAGGAAAGACGCCTCTTTCAACATTCAGACTTGCACAGAAGCAAATTAAACTGTGCTGAGTACTGGGCCATATTGTTTCCACCAGCCACACACACATATTAGACAGGCAGCAAGAGTGGTTCCAATTGGTTCAACAAGTGATTAACGCACTCATTTTATGTCTGGAAAACCTAGTTCTTTCTTTTTCATTGACTTTATCTAATATCACTGGACTGAAAGTTTTTAAAAAATAAAATTAGCTTCAATTTTCTATTTTTTAAATTTATTTATTTATTTTATTTATTTATGTTTAGAGGGGAAGGGAAAAGAGGGGGAGAGAAATATCAATGTGTGGTTACCTCTTGTGGGTCCCCTGCTGGGTACTGGCCTGCAACCCAGGCATGTGCCCTGACTGGGAATCGAACCGTGATCATGTGGTTTGCAGGCCCGCGCTCAATCCACTGAGCTACACCAGCCAGGGCTCAATTGTTCTATTACATAGGTTGAACCTCAAGTCATTCCTACTATAGTGATCACAAGGACAACTTATTAATCATGTTTAAAAATAGATCTATCAATGGTTATCAACCATCATTGGCATATCCACCAATTACCATAGGATTTGTTCTAAACATGAAGAAGAGCAGAGCTAAATTCTAGTATATCATAACTCTAGTCAACTATGATTACCTTCATCTATATAACAAAACTGAATGAAAATACTCATCTCTATTAAATATTATTTTCAGTTAAGGCAATCTTGAAAATGCTAGGCTGATTCAATGATCTCACTATAGTTCCATTCATAGTGATGTCAAATAATTTTTTATTTTAAAAATATACTATGGTCAATTTTTAATCAGCCAAGGCTTTCTTGTACAGTTAGCCAGAATCTGAGCTTTCTCATCTATCCTTCTGGGGAGGAATCAGATGGAATGCAAACTGATATTAACATTGTTCAAAGCCGAACTGTAAAACAGCTAACTTAGGGAACAGCATTCAATATGTTCCAGCAGCAAAGATAAAAGAGTTTGGCATCTTCTGCTAATGTAAATTACTTCCCATCTACACTAGCTGGGGCAGTAAAAACTCGATTTACATAGATACACACATTCTATGGAAAGTGGTCTACACAACCAAACACAGCATCTGGTTTTCAAGCCATTCAACTACAGTTACAAACATGTGGCCAATGACTTAATAACAACATAATACTGAAAATATTAACTATTTATTCAGTTAAGAATCACTGAAGTTACTGTCACTCCTTGGATTAGTCTGATAGAGTTTTGCTTGTTTTGCTTTGCTTTTTTTGTATTACCTATGTAGATAACTACCCACACCACACAAACAACGAAATGAGGCCGAGATGGGTTACATGAGAGAGTTCAAGGGACAAGGCAAGGATCTTTCCCCTCAGTTTTTTCTTAATCTTCAATATACAAGAATACCTAGTAACTATTTGCTCACTCTCATTGTATTCTCAATTCACTCAGACTTTTTCTTTGCAGACGTAATTTACTACAACTCTGCATGATGCCTGCAGTTAGGCACGTGTTGCAAGATTGACCTTTCGTGGATAAACTGGAATGAAAATCATACTTGGAGAAGTGTAAACTAAAGAAAGTGAGAGGTTAAGCAATTCATTGGAGACAAAACCATTCAGGACAAGTCATGCAACAGCAGCAGGCTGGAGGGTTTACCTAGTTCACTGTCCAGCTCCTCGGTGTGGACCCCTTCTTCTCCAAAGGAATAGCAGGAATGAGACAGAAAAGAGAGAAAGAAAAATTCAGACACCAGCACCAAGAAAGAAACTCCTCTCCGAAAAACAGCAGCAAACACATCACTTGATTTTGTCCTTACCTGTAATGTGGCTTATTTCATTGGCTTAGCTAACAAACTCGAGACCTCAGTGTAAATCATAAAACCGTAGGAGCTGGGTGGTACTGGCAACAAAACTATACAGCTCATTTCCTTGCATATCGAAATAGGGTTTGATTGGTGGTAAAAGATGGTAAGTACCTTTGCAGTTTCAATGTTCTTAAGCATTGTTCTTAAGCAAAAAGCCACATATTACAGGCCTTATTTCAAGCAAACAAAGCTGTTAGACCTTTCAATATCAGTCCTTTTAATACTTCAATGATCCTCTAATCATCAAGGTAATTACACTCACAATTAAAGCATTACTTATAAATGATACTGCTGCCTGAACAATGAGTGGTGAGGTCAAACTGAGAATGCAGATTGTAAAATGAGCTACACTTCAAGATCTTTTAAACGGGGATAGAAAGATGAATTATGTCTGATGATGTACATTAGGGAAGCAAAGCTTGAAGGCTACCCTGAAGGAGGAAGTTTACTTTACATATTTCTAAGTCAAACAGAAATATTCAAATGAAAATATTCTCGGTAACTTCAGTGAGTAAAACAAGTCAAGATCCTTTCCATTCTAGACACCCTCTTGTTGTCAGTACAACATTTCATTGCCTGTGGGGAGAACACAGGCCTGTACACACAAATCACTTCATACACCAAGTCTCCACAGCTGTGGGGTGGCATCCGTCCCCTCCATGGTAAGCTCCACAAATCCAGGGAGCAAACCTGTTTTCAGTAAAGCAGTTGGCTCATGCCTAGTGTGGCTTTGGTACATAATAGGGACAAAACACTTCTCAAACTGATGATGAATCAATTATTGACTTACAACCAACATGGCCCTAAACAACTTATATAGTTTTTAAAGACTATACAATTGTAAACAGTAAGTTCTGATGCTGGCATTATATCTCAACAAAGAGGGAATATGATTTACATAAAAATTTAGGTGGAAATGCTCATTTAGATACTATTTAATAATGTCTTTGGGGGCATTTATTCATTTCATCAATAATTATTTAGTGAGACCAACCATGTGCCAGTCACTATGCCAGGTGACAGAGACACCGAAATGAGCACAGTCACATCTCTGTCCTCCTGGAGGAGGAGACAAGTCCAGATCACACAAATAAAAATTCAGTTAAAACTATGGTAAGTTCTCTAGAATAAAACATACAAAGGAGTGACCTAGTCATATCTGGGGGCAAGGTCATAGGAAGAGTCCCTGAGCTATAATTTGAAGGACAGGCAAAATTTAACAAGAAGACGTAGAGTGAAAAATGACTAGAATTTAAGTCCTCCGAGAGCAGGGCTTTTGTTTATTGTGTTCACTCACACATGTGAAGTTCCCAGAACACATGACATGTAGAAGACACTCAATACACAGGTGTAGGATTTAAGAGTTTTTTCAGGAGAGAGACCTGCACATCGAACTGGCATGCAGCATGTTATCCACAGAGAGTAGAAAGAAACACAGGAACAATACTATGACCAGCAATGTTATTCTTCTTTGTGTCATGATATAAATAATAATACAAGGCAGCTTTGTGTTAATCGGCAACAGAAAATGCAGGTATGGGAGCCCATACTTGTCATGGTGTAGGCTCCCACCATGACAATCTGGTTAATATATTTAACCAGATAACCTGGTTATATATTTATACTGTTTTGTATACAGGCACATGAACATACATATGATTTCTACTAGAAACAGAATATAGGGATTATAACGTTGAAGGGATAATTACTAAACTAAGTACGCTTGGTATGAATACATACTTGTTTCAGAGGAAATAACATTTATAGCAACAATAGGAAACCTGAGAATTAAAACTTACTAGATTTGGTAACAAAACCACTGAGTAATTCTACTTAATACTTTCACTGCATTAATACTTTTTCTCAGTAAAAACTACCAGATTTTACAACTTATACAATTATACTAACAGGTATTTTCATATGTTCCCATACAGCTATAACGGATACTGGTATGAAAGACCCTACAGTAATAACAATGCCTACATATGCCTTCCAAACAACCAGGCTTCAAGTAAAGTTTAAATTTTGTTCCATGCAGTTTTATGGTTAAGTGTATTTTATGTGCTGATCTTTGAAAATTGGTCACCTATATATTATATATCAAACAGAATATTTGGATATTCAGATAGCCCACTATGCCTTAAACATGCAAAACAATGCAGTTGACCATACCTATTCCATTCCTTCTTCAGGGACAGACCAAGCAACCCCAATAAAATGAGCATCTCAGTCACGCCCTGTCAGTCAAAGGATCTGTATTTCTACTCAGAGTCAATAAGGTAAATATGAAGATGTAATTCTATGTTCACTTCCTATAATCTCCAGTCCATGTATAATGGGAGGGTCTTGGAGTACAACATTCTGACAGTATTATACTTTCTTGGCTTACATTTTCAAACAAACCTCAAGGATACATATAACAATCTGCTTGCCTCATAGGGCAAGTTAATAAAATCTCACTACCTTACAATGTAATATGTATTCAATAATTATACTAATTCAAATATAAGAAATGAAAACCGAGTAGCAAAGCAAACCATTTCCCTTTTAATTCGTCCACGTCAAAAAGTAATTTTGGTAGAATTTGGGCAAGACTCCAGTGTACTGAAAAGAAACATAGCGTTCCATCTTACTTTTTTTTTTTCATTTTGGAAAAGTAACTAGAAATCTCAAAGCCTTGAAATAAACTTTTAAAATGGTTACTTTTACAGCCAGTTGGTTCTTTTTTGAGATTAACGAGGACAGTAGGGGTTGAGTGACACCTGAGCCTCTTTCTTGGAAAAATACACTTTTCATGCACTTAGGATATACTCAGAGTTACAGAAGTTCCCAGACGAGTCAGCATCTGCTTTCCCTACCAGAGGTGTCCGATCTGCAGGCTGCAGGCTGCACACGGCTCACGATGGCTATGAATGCAGCCCAATACAAAGTTGTAAATTCACTTGAAACATTATGAGATGTTTTTTGTGATTATGTGTCACCATGTATTTAATGTGTGGCCCAAGACAACTCTTCTTCCAGTGTGGCCCAGAGAATCCAAAAGGCTGTACACACCTGCTACGCCAAGTTAAGACTGGGAAAATAAGAGTTATAAAACATCAATAGTTTAAGAAAAGCTAATATTCTGCCCCCTCAAGACTTTTGTAATAGAGGATTAGTGCTCAATAGGTAAGTCTTTATTCTTAGACTTTATAGAGTTTCCTTCAAGTTCCTGAAGGCAGAGATTTATTTAAAATGTATCATTTAAATTGTATCTTCATTTAAATAGTTTCTGACTGTGTAAAGTTCTGTTTCCAATGGAAATATGACTATGTACCTGCCTTTTTGTATAAATAAATTATTCTCTTGAACAATTCTACTGATGTCCCTTCCACTTTTGGAAACTTCAGTGCATTATTAGAAATTGAATTACTTTTTTAAAAATGATTTTATTTATTTATTTTTAGAGACTGGAGAAGGGAGGGAGAGAAACATAAATGTGTGGTTGCTTCTCCCATGCCCCCTACTGGGGACCTGGCCTGCAACCCGGGCATGTGCCCTGACTGGGAATTGAACCGGCGACCCTTTGGTTTGCAGGCCCACACTGAATACACTGAGCCACAACAGCCAGGGATGGATTACCTTTTAAAAACTCACTGTTAAAGCTGGTTTGACCTTGCTACAACTCTAAAATATGCATGTGTGAACAAATGGCCAATGCATTTAAACCGAGACCTTTTGAGCCCCTTACCATCATCTTCACACTCTTCCAGGGGCTTCTGCTGCTTGTTCAGGCACCGAGGGTCTAACCATGATGTTGTTTTTGTGTTATGACTGAAATCCAGAAACAAAAACAAGAATATGTTTGAAAAGGAAAAGCAAAGAGGAAAAGCAATGACAAAAGACTTTTACACTCTTGAACATTTGCTCTTCAACCAATCAAAAATGCTTTCACAACAAACCCAGACCAGAGGAGAGCCCAAATTTGGAATTATAACACAGCTTAAGGAAGATCTCGGGCAGGCTTTTTACCTATGCAAGGTATAATCACTCCGTTATTGCAAGCTTAAATTGCAAAACCAGTTTTGTTTTTAAAAAAAGAGTTCCAAAAGACACACCTTGTCCATACTGTCCACCATTACCTAGATTTATTTTAGTTTTCACATCTGCTGAAGAGCAAACTCCAATTTATTCTAAATTTGCTATGACTTAAATCTTGAATACTGGAATTCACAAGGAAGGCTGCTATTTCATTCATTCTACTACACAAGAATTCTCATGACATTGGGAAACCCCCACAATTCATACAAGTAGCTCGAAGCAGCTAACATGTATCATTAATTGCAGTGCCTACTGTCATGATTCAGATCTAGCAAAGGCAGCCCAAAATTACTTAACATAAATAAATCCTGGGCCAAGAAAAACCTTCAAGAAGGTCAACATTATACCCAACTGCCTTCTGGAAGGTATAACTCTAGATGAAATGTCTGAACAGACACTGATTTGGGCCTTGAAAGTCTGAAGAATACGGGAACATTTCAAAGAACGTTGGCCTTAATTGTCTTAGAAATGTCACGAGAATGACTGGCAGAATCGGCCCCAACAGATCAATGCGGGGTGGGGGGCAGCTGTGCCTGAGCACCCAGTGTACTCCGTGCACACAAACAAGGAGGGCAGAGGGCTGCAAATCCAGGAGTTCATGCTGCAAACTGGAAATGAAAATAAAAAACTAAAAATAAATTTTTGAAGTTTACGCATAACCTAAAATTTTTTGAACTCCAAAGTTTAAGTTGTGACTATGTTTTTTAAAAACTGCCACAATTTTTTATCTTAGAATAAAATCTTATTGAATGTTTGCAAATACATCCTTCAGTGAAAAGCAGAATGTGCAACTGTATGTAACATGTCATCCCAACTGGGTTAAAAGAAAGGCAATACAGTAACTACTATTACCACCAATACTACTTATTTGTTTACCTACAACTACCAGAATCTGTTCTTTCACATGTTACAATTTATTTCTTTCAATAACCCTATGAGTGGAGTATTATTAATATTGAAATGATTACTCCCCATTTTACAGATAGGAAAACTCAGGACACAGACGGGAAGCAATTTGCCCAAGGACGCTGCTGATACAAGGACACCTGGGGATCAAACCCAGGGAATCTAGCACTAGAACCCAGGGTTTGCACTCTCCCTGCACGGTAAGACAGGAAACATGGTCATTGCTGGAAGGGAAGAGTGTGTATGATTAAAAAAAGAAAAACACTTAAAAATAATTTTGAGATAACTGCAGATTCACATGCCTTTATGGGAAAAACAACCACCAGATAGTCCCACATTGCCTTTTCCCCTGTTGCACCATCGGTCACACCTTGCAAAACTACAGTACAACACAATGTCACATTCAGGAAACTGATGTTCAGACCGTCAAGATGCAAAATATTTTCCACCATCTCAAGGATCACTCACACTGCTCTCACACCCATACCTGGTGCCCTTCTAACTTCTCCTTATAAAACCAATTTTAAAATAGTGGCAACCACGAATCTGTTTGCCAATCTATAATTTTTTCATTTGGAAAATGTTATATAAATGGAACCATACATTATATAATCATTTGGGGTTGGCAAAAGTAGGTTTACGGTTGTAAGTATGTGAAACACAGAACTCATTCTTGTATTATTATTTATTATTGTATTATTAATTTGCACTACACATATAAACCTACTTTTGCCCACCTCTCTACATCAGTACATCTTTTATTGTTTAGTAGTATTCAATAGCATCAATGGACCATAGTAACCACTGAAGGATATCTCAGTATTTCCAGTTTCTGGTATTGGTTTGGCAGAAAAGTTCATTTGTTTTTTCCCATAAGATGGCTCTAGTAGCACCTAGCTGTCTTTAACTTCATTCAGAACAATTTGTTAGATTGTTCAAACTAACAAATCTAACAATTTGTTAGATTGTGACAGCTTTTATATCAGTGTGCATTTACAAAAACAACATCAAAATTGGTGTATTTTTGTGTAGCCATTGAAGATGGAAGAAATATGCAACATTTTTTAGCATATCATACTTCATTATTTCAAGAAAGATAAAAACACAACTGAAACACAAAGAAAAGATTTGTGCAGTGTATGGAGAAGGGGCTGTGACTGACTGAATGTGTCAAAAGTGGTTCGCAGAGTTTCGTGCTGGAGATTTCTCACTGGACAATGCTCCAAGGTCAGGTAGAACAGCTGAAGTTGCCAGTGATCAAATTGAGACATTAACTGAGAACGGTCAACGTTATACCATGCAGGAGATAGCCAACATGCTCAAAATATCCAAATCAATAAAGTTTTTGATGAAAATAGAAACTTGTCCTTTATTTTACAGAAAAAAAATAAATAGACTTTTTGGCCAACCTGATATTTGAAATAGATCTACTTAAATATTCATGCATGGGTTTTCATGTGAGTGAAAATAAATGCTCACTTCTCTGGCCAAATGTGCACCTGCTGGGCCATATTGTAGTTGCCTGTTCAGTCTTTTAAAAAACGGCCTGGCTGTTTTTTAGAATGCCATACAATTCTACATACCAACTAGATCACTGAGTGATCTAGTTTCTTTGCATCGTTGCCATAATTTAGTGCTGTTACTCCTTTTTATTTTAGCTATCCTAATGGGCACATTATAATATCTTTGTAGTTTTAATTTGCATTTCCCTAACAGCTAATGATGTTGAACATTTCCTCAGGTACTTACTTGCCATCTGTATATCCACTTCAGTGAAAATTTATGTTCATGTCTTTAGCTTATTTTCTACTTGGATTTTTATTTTTTACGCTGTTGAGTTTTCAGAGTTCTTTATACATTCTAAATTGACAGCAGTCAATTTTTAGATGTGGGATTTGCAAATACTCTCCCCAGTCTATAGTTCGACTCTTCATCCTCTTACCAATACCAGGGTCTCTTCTTAAACAAAAGTTTTTCATTTTCATAATCTGAATTTATCATTTATTCATCTTATTTTTGTTTTTAAACAGTGACACTACTGCAGATATCCCCTTTGTCCCCCCTACCATTTACTCCTTTTAGGGATAATGTGTATGATGTGAAACTAAGAATCCTTGCCTGTTCTCAGATCTTAATCTAGGAAATATCCATATATTTTGTTACAGGTTTTCCATTTATATTTTATATTTAAATGTATGGTGACCTATTTTGAGGGTTTTTTTGGTATAAGGTATGAGGTGGAGGTTGACGTTAATTTACTTCCACTTTATTGAAAAGGCTATCTTGCCCATATTAAATTGCTTTCTCATCTTTGTTAAAAATCAGGTGAACACATATGTGAGTCAGTTTCTGGGTTCCACTGACATACGTGTTTATCCATCAACACCACTTTCAGAAATACTTTGTTTCTGTGGCTATTTACTAAATCTGTCAGATAGACTGACAACTCTGATTTATTCTTGTATTGTCAAAATTGTTTTACTTATTCTGCTTCCTTTGCCTTCCTATATAACTTTTAGAATACACTTGTCTATACTAACAAAAATGTCACTGAGATTTTGGGAGGATGTGCAATAAATCTGTATACTCATTTGAGGAGAAATGACACCTTTACTGTACCAATTCTGAGTCTTTTGATCCATGCATAAGGGTATGTCTCTCCATTTATACAGGCTTAATTTCTTTCATCAGTATGTTGTAGTTTACAACATACAAAATCTTGTACGGTTTATCAGATTTAAACTGAAGTTTTTTTAAGTAAATATAAATATTTTACTTTGAATTTTGTCCATATATCCATCACTAGTATATAAACATACAACTGATAGTGGTATGCTAATGTTTTATCTTGTAATTTTGCTGAACTCACTCATTCTAGAAATTTTTGTACATTTCTTGTTATTTTCTATAACAATAATCTGCAAGGAGAAATAATTCTATTCCTTCCTTTTCGATTGTATGTCTTTCATTTCCTTTGATTGATTTATCATCCTGTCCACAATTCCAGCATGGTGTTGAGTACCAGCAGTGAGAGCTAACTAATATCCTTGGCTTATTTCCAATCTTGCAAGAAAAATATTTTCTTCTACCATGAAGTATAATAGTAGCATTACATTTTTTGTAGAGGTTCTTTATCAAAAAATTACCCTTTATTCTTATTTTTCTGAGAATTTTTATTGTGAATGAGTACTGAATTTTGTCAGATGCTCTTACTGCACTGATGATTATGACATTATTTTTTTCTTTAGTATCTTAATATGGCAAATTATATTGATTAAATTTTCAAATATTGAACCAGTTTTGCATCTCTTAAATAATTCCATCTGGTCAAGGTATATAATTTTTTGTAAATCACTGAATACCATTTGCTTATATTTTATCACAGATATTTGATCTATTAATATGCTCACGAAGTTTCTGCTCTGCAGTTTTCTTTTTTTCTTGGACCGCCCTTGTTTTTGGTAACAAGGTAACACTCGCTTCATAAACATTGGAAAGTATCCTCCTCTTCTATTTTCAGGAAGAAAGTGTAGAAATTTAATCAGTTGAATGGTTCTCTAGTGAAACCATTTGGGCCTGGAGATTTCTTTTTCATGAGTTTTTAAATTAAAAAGTAATTTTCTTAATAGTTATAAGGCTATTTATATTCCCTATTCCCTATTGAATGAGTTGTGTTCATTCATGCTTCTCTAGGAAGTGGTCCATTTCGTGTAAGTTGCCAAATTTATGTATGCAGAACTTACCTTTTATCTTTTTGATGTCTTCAAGGTCTGAGGTGATTTCTTGTTTAATTCCTAATATTGGTAATTTGTGTCTGCTCAAAGTTCTTTTTTTTTTCTTTTTCAGTTTTGTTAGAGGTATTTCAATTCCATTAATGTTTTTGAAGAATCAGTGGGTTGTTTCATTAATTTTTCTCCACTGTTTTCATTTTCAATTTTACTGATTTCTGTTCTTTATTATTTCCTTCCACTTATTTATTTCACATTTAATTTGCCATTCTTTTTCTAGGTTCTTGAGTTGGGAGTTTGGATGGTTTATTAGAGACCTTTCCTCTTTTCTAATATATGTGCTTAATGCTATAAATTTACCTTTCTCTCTCTCTCTTTTTAAATTGTTGTTCAAGTACAGTTGTCTCCATTTTCCTCCCACCACTGCCCCCCACCCCATCACTTTTTTGGCTGTATCACACCTATTTTGAGATGCTTATATTTTCGTTTTTATTCAGGTCAATGTAATTTTTAAAAATTTCCCCTGAGATGTCCTGCTTGACCCACAGCTTATTTAGAAGTGTGCGGTTTAGTTTCTAAGTGTTTAGAGATTTCCCCACTTTATATGATATTAATAGGTAACTCTTACTTTCTTCTGATTAATGTTGTAAGGTATATTTTTCCAAAATTTTACTTTCAACTTACCAGTAATTTTTTTTATTTGAAATTAGTTCTGGTAGACAGTATATAGTTTGGTCATATTTTTAAATCTCTGCCATTCTCTATCTTTTAAATGTTGTATTTAAATTCATTTAATGCAATTATTTATGTGTTAGGACTTAAGTCTTTCATTTTGTTTTGTATTTGGCCTGTTTTTCCCACCATGTGAGAACACAGAGAGAAGACAGCTATCTGTGAACTAGGCAGTGAATTCTAATCAGATGCAGAAGCTACCAGCACCTTTATCTTGAAGTTCCCAACCTCTAGAACTGTGAGAAATGTCTGTTGTTTAAGTCCCCCACATTATTCTATTTTTGTTACAGCAGCCCAAACAAACTGAATATATCGTCTCTCAGTATATACAGTCACATATCTAGCCATTAATCCATATGTTTTATATATATATATAATATGTAGGGGACCAGTTTGTCTTGGCCTGGCAAATATGACTCAGTTCTGTATGGAAAACCTACAGATGCGAAGTGGTGGGCAGAACCCAGACTTGCAAACCGAGTTTTCCCCCTGGGAATCAGGCCTAGAAAATAAATACAGACTGTATGGCTTGCTCTTGGTAAAACTCCATTACCTGGTCTAAAGCAACAAATGTGTATTATCTATCTTCAAGATAATTTCCAAAGCCTGTGTGAGCTCTCTCAAGGACAGAGCTAATCAGCTCATTGCCANTATATATATATATAATATGTAGGGGACCGGTTTGTCTTGGCCTGGCAAATATGACTCAGTTCTGTATGGAAAACCTACAGATGCGAAGTGGTGGGCAGAACCCAGACTTGCAAACCGAGTTTTCCCCTGGGAATCAGGCCTAGAAAATAAATACAGACTGTATGGCTTGCTCTTGGTAAAACTCCATTACCTGGTCTAAAGCAACAAATGTGTATTATCTATCTTCAAGATAATTTCCAAAGCCTGTGTGAGCTCTCTCAAGGACAGAGCTAATCAGCTCATTGCCACTCCCCTCTATATGTTATTTATTTCCTTAATTGTACCTAGAATGTAGACAGTAATATTCTATGTGATAGATAATAAATCTTTCTTTGATGTAAGACCTTAGGAAAATAAAAGCCTGTCTAGGCAAGGGTCGGGGTGCTCCCCTCTTGAGGGAGTGGCTGAGGCACCAGAGGAACTCTCCCCTTGAGGGAGCAGCTGTGCCTGTTCCCTTTTTCCACACAGGATTGTTGTCGCCTGTGCATTGATTCTCGTCGTCAGCCACAACAAGCGGACTCTGCTGGACAGGGTCTGCTACAATAATACACACACATAAATATCTCTTTCCCTCCCTCATTTATAATAAAATTGTCTTAAATATTTTCTCTACATCCACTTAAAACATATTAGACAATGTTATAATTTTTGCTATACTCTCACACCTAATTAGAAAATTTAAGAGGAAAAATGTATTTTATTTACCTATATTTTCACTCTTTCATTGTTCCTTCTTCCTTTCTAATGTTCCAAGAACATTTCTATTATAATTTTATTTTTGTTTAGCGAACAACCTTCAGCCATTCATTTAGTACAAGCCTGCTGGTGGCAAATGCTTAGTTTTCCTTCATCTAAAAATGTCTTCATTTCCTTTTATTTTCACTGGATACGGAACTGTGTGTTTATCTTTCTTTTCCTTCAGTACATGAAAAATGCTGTACTGCTTCCTGCTGGCCTGTGGCTTCTGATGAGAAATACAGTGTCATTTGAATTGTTTCACCAATATAAGCCATATATTATTTCTGTCATTGCTTAAGATTTTTCTTTGTTTTCAGAAGTTTGACTATGATGTATCTTGGTATAGTTTCTTGGGGGGAGTGAGGCTGTCTGCATCCACTGAGCTTCTCTATAGTTTTATTTCTTTGGGCAAATTTTGAGAATTTTGTTCTTTCAGTACTTTTTCAGCCCCACTCAGTTTCCATTCTTCTGAGACTCTGAGGACACAAATATTAGATCTTCTATTACTATTCCAAAGCCCCCCAAAGTTCTTTTCATTATTTTACACAGTTCATTTTCTCTCTGTTGTTCAGAGTGGGCAATTTGTATTTTCTACCTTGAAGTTTACTGATTCTTTCTGCTCACCCCTCCATTCTGTTGTTGACTCTATCTACTGAGCTTTTTCTTCTGGTTATTTAATTTTTCCATTGTAAAATTTCCATTTTTTATAACTTCTGTTGTTTTCCTGAGAATTCATTTTTGCTGAAACTTTCTATTTTTCCGTTTGTTTCAAGCATGTCTGTAACTGCTCATTAAAGACCTTACATGATGGCTGCTTTGAAATTTGCCTGATCATGCTGACATCTGCCACTGGGTGTTGGCTTCTACTGGTTATCTTTATTCACTCAATTTGAGGTTTTTCTGAATTTTGGTACAAGGGAATTTTTATTAAAACCTGGACACTTGGGACACTAGAGTGCTAGGTATAGCATTCTAGAGCACATTTAAACCTTCTGTTTTAGTAGGTTTTCCTGACACTGCTCAAGCAGGGGAAGAGATGGCGCTACCCATTCCTTGTGAGTGGGGTTAAAGCCCAGCGGCCCGATTTGGCCTTCATTGACACCCAAAGGGAAGAAGAGCTCCTTGTTATTACTGCTGGGTGAAGCTGGGAGTTCTAGCTCCCCTCTGGGTCTCTGCTGATCCCAGCATGACTGGGAGGGTAGTAGTGCCTCATTATTGCTCCCAACTTGGTTCCGCTGACTCTGTGGGATGGGGGCCTCTTACCACTGGATGATGGTAAAAGTACTGTCTCTCCACCAGACCTCCTCTGGAAACCACCTGATAGGGAAGAGGAGGCTGCCTCATTACTTCTAGGTCAGGGTGAGGGTCCACGCTTTCCCCCACATGGCCTCCACTGTGTCCAGACAGGGAGACTGAGGTTGTCTATTAATGTTTGGCTACAAGCAATGTTATATTGCAGCTTTCTCTGTGCCATTTTGACACCACCGTGGCAGAGAAGTTTGGGCTCCTAGTTTCAGCCTATGGAGGGTAGGGTAGGGGACTAGGTCCCCACCTGACCTCTGCTGGCAGGCACAGGGCCACAGGTTTTTCTGTGTTGTTGGCTAGACTACAGTAGTTATTGAAGAAAAACTTTCCCTCTTGTGGGATGACCCTTTCCTGGTGCTTTGGTTAGAGAGAGCAGGCTTTTAGTGGGGCTTTTTTCCCCCAGTCTTCACTTGGTATTTCTGGGTTACTGGTTTCTTCAGGTCCAAGCTTGGGATACATGAGGTAAAAACTTCCTTTGTTCCCAAGCCTCCTAGCTAGTCTGCCTTTTCTTCCATTCCAAAGTATTCTTACATTTGTTTTCTATATTATGCCCATGCTTCATTTTTAGTATTCCTTCAAATTCCAGCATTTCCTAGATTCCTCATAAACTATAAATACCCACGGTCATACATAAAACCAGGTACATCTGAGTCTACACAAATTTAACTTTGCTATTCAAGGCAAGATATTCTAAAATGAAGCTCTTCAGAATGAAGGAAACCTGAAAACTCATTAATCAGGATATATAATTTAGGCTAAAATATAAATGGTGCATATCTAAAACTTAATATTTACAGATTTTGATAGCTTCTGACAAAATTCCATTGTTGTTGAAAGCCACAGTTTTGCATAATTTTTCTATTAACTATTAGGTAAATGTCTAATATTGTAGAAAACATTACCATCAGTAAAAAGCTAAACCAGGTTATAAAAATTAAGCATATTGCCCGGGCTGGTGTAGCTTAGTGGATTGAGTGCAGGCTGAGAATCAAAGAGTCGCTGGTTCGATTCCAGGTCAGAGCACATGCCTGGGTTGTGGGCCAGGTCCCCAGTGGGGGTCACGTGAGAGGCAACCACACACTGATGTTTCTCTTCCTCTCTTTCTCCCTCCCTTCCCCTCTTTCTTAAAAAAAAAAAGAATTAAATTAAAAAATCTTTTTTACATAAAGTAAGCATATTACTGCAGTCTCCTAAAAGTTACCCAGTGTTGGGTGTTCACTAAATATCTTCACCAAGCATCAAAATAACCAATTCACTTTTTTCAAATTTATGAAGTCAAACATTAGCAAAAATTACTGGTACATTCTTTTCCAAGGATATGAGTTTCACATATTACTCTGTATCAGGAATTCCTGTTGTATTTCCCCTTGCTCCACACAATTTTTCCTACTAATAGATGTAATTTCAAAAGTAATTTATTGCAAAAGTTAAGCACAAAATCCTAAGCTTACAGTTGAAATCCATTTTTATAACAAGATTTAAAATTCTCAGTAATAACCAAAGGATGATGATGGGAATGGTAACTGTGACAATAATGCTCACTCATTAGTATTAGCTCAAGTATTTTATAGCCAGTATCTCATCAACTTCTCATGACAATCTGACAAGGACGGAATGATTCATAATATTCACATCTTTTACGGATACAGATGGATACGGCAAATTGAGATACGAAGAGGTAAACTCAAGTTTCCAAGGTTACACAACTAGTAAGGGAAACAACATGACTTTCTAGGCATGCTCTTCACCACTGCATCTCGGGCTCCAAGGAAAGGACCACGTCTTCCACGCCTGTCACTAACACGCATGTGTCACTAACATGAAGGCAGAAGTGTGGACTGACTGCCCCTCCTTCAGGATGGACGATAACACAAGAGCTCTAGTTCACTTACCTCAAATTTCCTGGGTTGGCTCTAAAAGAGGGTGTTCTGAGAGCCAAGCCTTTCCTTCACTCTTACTTCTTTAAGAAAATTATACTGTCTTATCATCATGATTTTTCTAATTGTAAAATATATGGTCAAATATACAGGGTCCAGCAGAAGAAATACCTGCTTGAGTGTGGTTGGTAGGGTAATAATATGGGTGTCATAATTTATCGTTTTAATTTGAACTTTTCACCTAAAATGTCATATGCTGTGCTTGAATGTGATATCATGTTATAGAATGACAGTTATGATTTTGTAATAAAAGATTTCATAATAAAACAGGGGCATTATTTTTGCCAGACCCTGTATATTTGAATGGGAACATATACTTAAGTTACCCAGAAATGTATTATATGGTTAGAAAATAAATTCCTTAAATTCCTTATGCAAATTCAAGTACTAAGATACTTCCAGAATTTGACTATACATAGAGCAGTATCTATTGATACATATTCACAGAAACAAATGGCTAATGGTTAAATATGCTCTTTATATATTAGACCATGATTTATATATACACCATAATTTAGTTTTCTAACCTTTAGGTATATTATCAACCTTATGTTTCCTCAAGCCAATCAGGCTCAATGACTAGGATGATATGCTAATTGCCTTTTTTTGTGTGCAAAGCTTGTTATATTGCATAAAAGAATGCAACCAGCCTGTGATCCATCCTTTCAGATTAAATCTATATCTGTAGTTGGTAGAGAGAGGGAAGGAAGGGGAATAAAAGAAAGGGAGAGATTCAGGTAGAAATAATGGTATACATTACTCTATAAAATAGACTTCTCCATTTTCGGTATAGGCCATCTCCCAGTTTTCAGGTAGAGGACCTAAATTATCCTCTGCAGAAAGAGGTAGGTATTGTGGGAACTTCTGAGAAGGGTCCGTGATGGGAGCAGCGATGATGCTACTATTCACAGGTGGCAGCGTTGATTCTTGGAGAGGGCGCTCTTCCTGATCACCAGAATCGGCTAGTTCGTCATGGGGGGAGAGAGGAAAAACAAATCATCAATTATACCCCAACCTGGGGCCTTACCCCAAACACTGTGAGCATTTAAAAGCCCTCATCCTTTCCTACTTTCTGACCATTGACTATATTGTTTTATTTAGATAAGGGTTTCTAAATATAAAACATAAAAATGATGGACCAAATATATTTTACCTAAAAATAAATAAGAGAAAAGCAAGTTTAAATAACGCATTGTTCACCATCTTGGCCATGTCAAAGAAGACACATCATGACTAAAGACAAACCCTTAAACTAGAAGGTCATCAAAACGCAGACTCAGATGCACGCTCATTCTGGAGGCACCATTTGGCTTCACGACTCAGAGGACCTTTTGAATGCAAGAACGAAGTCCATGATGAAAACACAAGTATTGCCCATTTCATATAAGTTATTTAAAGCATTTTTGGTAGATAGTAGCAAAGATCAAAGACTCACAAATCAAGCTGGAAAGCACATAAAATTCAGAGGTTAGAGACAGCTACACCAGTGAGTCACAGAGTATATTTTGCAAAAGTGAGGAGAATGGTCCTGTGAAAACCAAGGCAGTTACTCCAGAACAGTATTATGTGGGTGGATGAATTTAACTTGGGTTTTAAAAGAAGGCTCTAAGTATGAGTTTGCTTGCCTTCTTATCACTAGAAACACCAAGAGGTGATGTCACCAAAGCATCCACAAACTGTGGCAATGTTGACATTAATGTTGAGTTTTTATAAAGGCCAATGATATTAAATGTCAGCCTCCAGGGGGATTGAAAACATAAAATCAGAAGTAGTTTCTTTCTCTCTCCCCTAGTGATTATCCTATAGACTTGCTGATTTCCTGAATGCAAACTGAGGAATAACGAAGGGCTGTAAATGGAATCTTTCTCTAATCAGTAGCTCTCCATGACAAATATGAGAACAAGGGTAAACAAAAGTTGGATGGAGGATGTCAAGCCCATGAAACAGCCACTGCCACCCAAACCACAAAACCTTTGAGGAGGCTGGCTGTGGTCTTTCCTTACTCTGCATCTGTTCTCTCCTCTGGTACCACCACTCAGATCCCCCTTTAAAACCATTCCCTCTACTCTAGACCCAGGTGGGGACTGCCTTAAATGCACTCCTAGCTTATGTGGTGGGCCCAAGACACACTCCTATCACTCTTGTCTTTGTGACTGGATCAGGTGCATGACCCAAGGCAAACCAATAAATGCCAGGCATGGAAGTTTTGCTCTTATCAAGGTGGCCTCTTGAGGCCGAAGTTATCATGTTGATAGGTTCGTGTACCGTAGGTGCTGGTAACCCTCTTGACACAGTTTGTGAAGACCTGCCTGAGACACAAGCCTACATAAAGGAAAGCAGAGATGAAAGATACAGAAAATCACCTAATACCATGATGGAGCCTGTGAAATCAGGGCTACCCACGGTCCCCTAAATGCCCATTGCTACTTAAACTAATTTGAGTTGGTTTTATAATTTATATCCAGGAGTGTAGATTTAAAAAAACAATAAGTTTGAAGAAAAAGGGGAAATTAAGCCAAGTGAGAAGAAACATTTTGAAATTACTAATCAGTAAAAAATAAATTCATAACTTGGGAAGAATGAGCAGATTCTTCCTTACTTCTCTAGAAGCCAACACATATTCATTGCTAGCGTATCTTTGGAAGGTACATAAGAATCACCAGGAGACACATTAACATGCAAGACCTCATTATGCTATTGTAACTCTATGCTCGAAATGGCTGGTAGATTGCCACTGAAAGTGGTGCAGAGTGCAAATGCTTTGACACAGTTTGATGCACATATCACTGACTGGGCAGTATCAATTATTTGAAAGAATTTATGAATTAGTGTATCACAGTTTACCACCTGTCACTGGTTGTAGTTTGGTAAGCGAGGGGGCATTCATTCAACATATTCCTTACATCACACATGGCAAACACAAGGCCCACGGGCCAAATCTGGCCCTCCATCTTGTTTTATCTGGCCTGGCACCTTGTTTCTACCTGGCAGCAGTGCTGAACTCTATATTAACTGTTAAGGAGTAGTTATGTTTATATAGTTCTGAAACTACATTTGGCCTTTGACAACAACCTTGAGGCTTATATGGCCCCCAGTGAAAATGAGTTTGACACCCCTGCCTTATAGCAACACATTCCTTACACACTGAGGATGTCTCACCACACACACACACACACACACACACACACACACACACACACATCTATATATATATCTATACCGAGAGAGACAGAGAGACAGAGACAGAGACAGAGACAGTTAGTTCTCTGTGCACCCTATCGGTTTTCTTGCTGTTAAGACAGGCACCCAAAAGTCTGCCAAGTGCCACTTTTTGGTGCAGAAACTAACGATCAGACTGACTTTAGCAAAGATGATCTGGGCCCAGAAGTTTTTCTTTGATGCCAGGATTTCAAGTGGAAATTTTATGGCAACAGATTTTTTGAGGCATGACATCTAGAGATAAGAGATTTTACTTGTTAGAAATAGGAAAAGCATCAAGACCTACAGTCAAAAACCCTTATGTGCTTTCTATCAAGACATATGCCTAATAAATGAAGGACAAATAAAGACACACGCTTCCTAGGGACCATTCACCTGACTTGGCAGAACTATCTCACTGCACGTTACTCCAAAGGTCTTCTGCTTCTGTCCCCACATCTGTGTTTTGAATTATATCATAATTCATTATTCTTATTTGTTGAAGGATTAAGACATTAAAATTTTCACTATTTTTAAAAGAAATATTGACTTTTCAAAATAATTTGTTCTTGCATCAATGAGGGCTACTAAGTATAAATGGATAAAATATTTATTTTAAAGTGGATGAAATCACCTGATTTCAATAGACAAATATAAAAGATGGCAAATTTCTTCTAGCTATTGTAACTATAGGTTAGCCGCTGGCCTAACCGATTCTAATTGGGAAAATAAAAATTTTCATGGACTCAAATTCTGAGAGCTAGAAAGGAAGCACACAGACATGATTTAATCCTAGGTAGTCATTTTAGCAATAAGGGAAGTAGATACTGTCATGTTTAGGAACCAAGCAGGGACACCAATCCAGGTCTCCTCCTTCTTTTTCTAATGCTTCTTGCAGAGGGCTTGGGCTACTGTTATAACAATAAAGCCATCAAAAGTGTTTTTACATGTTGAAGAATTTTAGGTTTTTGAGCTTAAAGAATGAGAAAACCTCAGAGAGGCCTATACAGGCTGCAGAAAACATTCAAATAACACAAACTTCCCTAAATATCCTATCAGAGTTGGTAGTACAAAGAAGAAAATACAGAATTTAAGTAATTCCCCTTTATTGGGGTTAAGTTTAACCAAATAATGACTGAATATGGTGAAGTCAGAAGAGGCCACTATGAGAGAGGAAGATTTCAAACACTGAAAATGGATACCTCCTTGAGAACTATAACCCTAAAATATTAAAGAAAATATTTAAGAAAAATAGAAGAAACAATACATTGGTCTAAGTAATAAAACTGTAGAAACTCACATATCTTGCAGTTGTTACATTCTGAGTTACTATATAAGGTCAAACCCCCACGTAGTAGAAAATATTTTCAATTATGGTCACTGCGCCAACTCAGGGAACACATATCACGCCTCTGTGAATGGTCCCTCCTGGAAATACGCAAGACCCAACCTATACAGTCCTACCCAGAGAGGCCTTTCTTTGAAGATCCCTCCATAAAATACACATACCTAAGTGTGGGGGTAGAAAGCCCTGAATATATGTAAATAGATAATGCAATGAGTAATATATGCTATATAATATAGAATGCATGTGTAAGATATAATCACCTATTTCTTATCTTCCACCTTCTAGGGCACATAGTAAAATTCACCTGTGTTAATAGAACAAGTGATATATTTTCACTGTATCTCTACTTACAAAGGTATGATGTAAAAGGATAATGTTAGCCTTCCATAAAAAATCAATTGTTATTAAACTGTTAAACAAATTCTCGTATGTCTCTTTATAAGCAATCAGCCATAATTATAGCACAGTGTCAAGGCCAGGAAATAAATGAACAAAATACAAATATGCATATATATGTGCATATTTATATATATAATATATACATTGTATAATATATATAATTTTAAAGAGACAGAAACAGTATGATTATTCTCAACACCCTTCTACAGATATTTCTCTTAGGCCCCCTTAAGACATTTGGGTGAAGTTAAAATAGTCTTGTGAAGAAGCTTGAAAAACAGACCAGAGAAAAGACCACCTCTTCCAACATTATGTGGTCAGAGTTTGAATTTGGTGACCCTCCAAATTCTCTTTCAGGAAATAATAATTCTTCACAAAAAGCCTCCCACTGCCCATTTTCCCCGAGTCCGCTGACACAAGTGTCATCTGGTCTTTACCTGTAAAGCTACTGTTCATTTCAGGAATGTCATCCTCCTCCTCATTCTCCGCATGGACTATGCCAGCATTTTGCATATCATTGTAGGACTTGGTTCGCTTTGGGGTCGACTGCTTGGAGCCAGACTGAAGGCTTTGCAAGGCATCCGTTGTGATCACTTTCCCGCTGACTGGCTGGCTAGGAGGTTTGGGTGTCCCATAATAGTTTCCTAGGTGACAGAAAGACACATTTGCATGTTTCAGAAAGAATACTTTGGTTTTTTTTCCCAGGACTTTACATCCAAACCTCTTGGCACATTTAAAAAATATGTATTTAAACTGAAAAAAACAAACAAACTATATTTCATTTTTGAAATGGGTTGGAAACGATGTCTGCCCTACCCAGCCAGACAAGACGATTTCAGAAGCTAGAAGGAAAGCTGCATTGTTTTCATGCAAAGAACTCACTAGGGTTCAAAACGAAGGAGGCTGCACTGAATAGCACACTTCACCCTCATTACATTTGAATTCGGTTGGTCACCTTTTTACATACATATGCACTGGCCAAAAGCTGAATCCCATTCAGAATGAGCCTCACAGAAAATAAAAAATTCATTACTGCCTGTGCCTTTACAGGCCAACCGAGTAGAGGTCATCTAGCCTTAATAAGGGGGCTCCTCGAGAGGGAACCGGGGCAATATTTAAAAAGGACAGTGACCACCACAGGGCGCCTCTTTAACAGAATGGCAGGCTTGACTCCGAGGGCCATTCGACCTTGCCAAGTTTAAACAGAAAACTGTGTCAACAGTGGCACTCCTTACGGGTCACTCTTTTAGTAATTACCCTTCTTCTTTCAGCCACTTTTCCCAGACATTGGTTCAGCTCTAAACAGAATGTGCTTCTGAGCAGTACATGGGTGGTTTCAGCATTTTAAACAAGAGCGTATATTAACATGTACTAGAAAAAAATCTAACTAGTAAAGTATGATAGTAAAATAAAGTTCATTTTTAAATGTTAAGTGAAAAAAACAGTGTTTTTAAAAGTTGAGTTTTTTAACTTAAAGTTTAAAAAAGCAATTATATGGAATAAGAAACTAATCTCCTGAGTAAAACATAGCAATGATTATGAGGCACTTCCTTTTGAAAATTTAAGTTAGAAAGTAAGCTTTTCCAAAGAACACTTTAATAGCAGATATTATGTTCAGATATGGACAAAATCGTAAAGGTGGCCAAAGTTTTAAAAATACAGCTTATTCCCTGACTAGATGATAAAAAAACATCGACATTAGAACACCATTGATTCATTCACCATCTCATGTCTTTTAGAATAAGCCCAAGATAATAAATCACATTGAGCCCTTCAATAAATCCTAAACCAGTGCTGTTATTCTGTGCTTAGTAAAATAGAATTGTTACTGGTGGACAGCTGGTCAAAAACCAGGTAGTCTCCCTGCAGCCAACTTGATGGTAGGGGAAGGTTCTTACACTGCGCCTGGGAAAAGCCCTTCCTCCCTGCCCCTTCCAGGGCCAGACTGGAGACAGGACTAGAGGAAGGCAGGCACATGCACCACAGAAGTCAAAATAGCAGCAGGGGGAGGTGCTACACCAAAGAGGCCTGTCAGTCTAGTCTGGGGAAAGAAGGAATTGGATGGGAGGTGTACCCACCCTAAGCATATGAAAGTATGGGAAGTTGATTGGTCATTTTGAGAAGCCACCTGGTGGATCCCACACCTAAGTTAATATAATTCCAGGAAATGAAACTCTCTTGCTCATCACTCTTACTTGTGATCTGGACTTGCACAGAGGACTTGTCTGTTCTCTCCATGGGCCACATGGTCCATGGCCTCCGGGAGGGAACCTGACTCTCTTTCCCTCTTGCCCACCCGGGACACACTAGCCTGTGTGTGTGTGTGACCTTGCGGCCTTGGCAGCCCAATCGCCCATGGCCATGCAAGCTCCACGTGAAGCCTCCAGGAGGGAGACGGAAATGAAAAGCAGCTGGGAGCAAGCTGGGCCACCTTTAACAGCTTGCTGCAGGCTCTTCAGGACTGGACTTTAAATTGAAGCAGGAACTCTGGACACTGGATTCTGTCTTGGTTTTGTGGAGGACATGAGCTACGAGACAAGTGTCCATCATTATCCAAGATCATGTTGTACCTGAGTCAAACTTCTTTACTCTCTCACTAGTATCGGCCTCATGAATTTGCCTTTTGATGGCGGCAGACAGCTTAACCTCCCTTTTTTTTTCCAGTAACAGAATTTGTAAATCATAAGAAACCCTGTACATGCCCCCCGCCCCGATCTCCTCCCATTGTCTAACCTCTGTTAGTAACATAAAACATATATTTAAAAAACACATGTTCTATTACACAAGCATGAAGGGTAAGAAGACAGTGAGGTGTTGCTCTTCATGATACACAAGTGATGAGAACCTGCTTCCATCAAGTTGTATCTTTATAATTAAAAAGTTTAATTAGTATTATTTCTCTAAAATATTTTTGAATAACCAAATTTATGGATACACACACCTACTTTTTCACAGGATGTAATGCTGGTCAGTAGAGGAATGATGAACACTCAAATTAAAAGTGCAGTACGGTAAACGGCACCATGTTTGAATTTGAAGGGTACCAGACATCAACCTCATACACACTCTGGTGAGCAGGCACGGCAGTTCTTTCACAAAAGGCGATAGATGTATCAATCTCTTAAATTTCTTTCAGGCTTCCAACTCGAAAGGTACAGGGACTGAGCAGAACTAGCTTGAAGAATGGTACCCGATGCGTATTTTTAGGAACTAATGGGTGTGAGCAAGGAAGAAGGCACACATATGTCGGCCCAGACTCAGCTTGCACTTCTACAGAGGGGACACTGGAGGACGTCCCAGGCCTTTTCCATTAACAGGACACCTTTAGTGAGATTTAGGAAAGTAAAGCAGCTATTTTTTTAAAAAAATCTTTACAGTGAACAGAAAATTGAAAGAAAGCTTTACTGAATTTAATTCTAATTCCTTCCCACTATACCAAAACATCGTGCATATTTTTCATAAACAAGTTAAACTAAGGTGACATCTACACAAATAAGAGTCTTCCACTGAAAGATGTGACTGAAGTTTGAGTCCCTTAACTCATAATTTTATAATTATAATTTTACAATCATATGAATTTTCAGTGCCATTAAACTGAAGTAACACTCATAAAAATACTGTCATTTAGGCATCAATTAAAACTGAGAAACCCTTAGTTTATGACAGAAATAAATGTTTGGAAAATAAAAAAATTGTACCTAAATCTAACAAATATATGTGGATTTTCCTCAGTTCTCAAGTTCAGGGTTTTTCTTAAGTTAATACATGCTTAGCAGATTTCTGAGCACAGCTAAAAACACAAAAACACCCCCAAACAATCTACCTGTTCATAGTTGTTTCCTGTTTCTGGAAATTAGTTTAAGATTGACTGGAGACACATAAGGTGCGTTTCATTGGGTCGAAATTGCTGCTGCAGAAGACAAGCTGCCAACACCAGCAGTTTCACGTGGGTGAATCTAACAAAGGGGCCTCTGCAGTACTCAGAGAACTGCCACTGGCGCGGTCGTTCAAACGGCAGCCTCCCCACCGGCTCACTGGGGTGGCTCTGGGCACAGACAGTTCGCCATTCTGGGGAAACCTTGTTCTTTTCTGTAAAATTGGGATTCTAAGAGTACCTAGCTTCAACCTAGAATATCTGTTATGGGGATACAACAAGGTAGTCCATTTGAAGCTTCAGCCCAGGCTACAGCCACTAGGCTGAGGCTTGATAAAAGTTTATTAATGGTGATGGTGTAGGTTTCTAATTTTTAAAATGAAGCTTATTACACTTATTGGGAGGATTAATGAGACAATGTGTCTCAAGTGCCTGTCACCCAGTAGGCAAGTATTTTTCCTTGATACAAAGGAATGAGCAACAGAATCTACCAATAAGCAAATAACCTCGGGCAAGTTTTTCACACTCAATCTAATACTTTCTCTGTGAAATGGGAAATTTCTCTCTGAAACAGCACCAGCCCTAGCAACCTCACAGGATTATCATAAAGGTCAAATAATATAACTTCCTTGAAGGTGTCCTGTAAACTATACGCTGTGGCAAACCGAAGATGGTGCTGTCATTCAAATCGCTCCAGCATTTCTCACTTTCCATATCACTACAACCTTATAGAAAGGCTTCTACTTAGGGGTTTCTTGATCTGCAGTCAAATGCTCTATCTCTGAGCTATACCCCTCTACTTAGTGGTTTCTAATTGCAGAGTGTTTGACTTTCCTTTGCAGATGTGAAACTTCATATTTAAAAAAATAATTATGAATTAGTGGCTGAATTTATTATAAAAACTGAATGCTTCAGATTATGCAGTTTCTCCAAATTTGCCAGTTACCAGAGGTCTCCACTGCCTCAACCGCCCTATTATACCCTACTCACTCTCTCACTCTACCTGCTAAATCCCCACGCCCCCTTCCGCAGAATTTGAATTCACATCTCCTTCCTTCCACAAAACTCTTGACCTCATCAACAGTTTCCTGTCTGGTCATAAATAATCAGGTCAAGCCTAGCCAGGGCAGAAACATAATTTTTACAGAGCATGCACACGAGACTCAGTGTGAAGAATACATGGATCACTTAATGGTATTAAATAAAAATCATGTGAGGAATTATAAATGATTAAAAATTAATTTGGTTTGTCACTTGGCAGATTGTACAGTCTCTAGGAGACCTGAGCCAGATTTCCCCCAGTCTCCACATCAGCCAACACGCACCCCCAGAGGTGACTGGGCTCCCTCCCAAGTGGGAATGTGTGTGTCTCTCTTGCTATTTTCAGAACTGGCTCTACAATAAAACTCAACCACAACAGGGATGGCAGCTGGACAGAGGGGAAGGGCAAGGCACATTGTGCGGGAAGCCACTGATGGTCTTAATTACAGGCAGAAACTCTGGACACCACCAAGCCAAAGAAAACATTTTCTGATATGCATTTAAAAATTAATGGGGACTGCAAATCAATTCTTAGAGCTTGATAAAATATTTAAGGAGAACTGTGCCCTGAGTTTTAAGTGAGAATGAATCAAATCTACACCACCTCTTATTTTGTCCAAATTTAGGATTCACTCATTTATTTCCTTACAGAGAAGCTTTTTGTGCCAGACACTATGCTAGGCACCGGAAATAAATGTAAAAATAGGACTAAAACACTATCTTCACAATTGCTCTGCATGGTATACATCAGTTTTCTTGAGCTTTGTGCAAACAATAAAGTTATACATTAAATGATTTAGTAGGTCAGGGCGGGGCCTGAAATTCAGAGTTTATAGCAAGCACTCAGGTACGCTGATGCAGCTTGCCCATGGTCTACCCTTTGCGTAGTAAGGTAAACGAACAGGACATTGGATGAAGAACACTGAGACCCAAAGCAGCAGAAATGCCCTTCTTAGCTTCAAGCTAACTGGTCCACAGTAAACAGCACTCGGGCCCTTTGTTTATCAGTCCCAGGTAGGGAGAGGGAAAGAAACTTGTCTGTCTTATTATAGAAAAAGCTTTTAGAAATGAGAAGAATATGATGGTAATGATCACCAATAGCTGAGAATCTAGAGCATACATTTCTAATGGGGCAATGTCAGCCCCAAGGGGTGAAATACAGTTTTATTGGGTAGGGGGTTGGTGTACAGGTCCATGCGGAGGATGTAAAGACACAGACATCCAGCATGTCTGTTTCACCTTGGCCCAAGGATGTGCACACCTAAACTTCCTGGCTCTGCAGGCACCTTTCGTAATCATTCTCCACTGCTCCTTCTGCTCTAATCCCACAGGCTTTCCTTCAGCCCCACATGCAAGCTGTGCCCACCTCCCCTCACAGCTCTTGCACCTGCTCCTCTCTCTGGTTAGCACCCTTCCTCCTGCTTCTTTTCCCACTGTCACAAACTCATCCGCGGGGACTGCATCTGACCGCACACACTGGATCAGAACTGCTCTCAGAGGCTCTTGTGTGTCCTCAGGGAACTAGGCGCCTCTCCTTCCCAACTCCCTTTGCTGTAGTTATCAAACTGTTTGATTAATCAATGCCTGTCCTCACCTGTGGACTATGAAGTCCTTGAGGGCAGGGACGACATCTGCCACCGCATCCCCATGCCTAACACGGTGCCAGGTCACTCAGGAGTTCTTTGTAGCATGAGCAACTGAACACATGGAGACAGCACCCACAAATGACAGCCATGAGTTGCTATGCCGTGGATCTGGTTTTTAATAGCATGACTTAGAGTAGTTTCTTTTCAGTCCAATTATGTCAATCACCTCAGACTGGCATCACTTCCCATCACCCCTTGTTAACTCAACACTTGATGACATCGTTCACAAAATCCTTGTCACTTTCTTTTCGCTGTCCCTTTCCCACCTGCTCTGTCCCACAGAACTATGATTTGTGTGCACAGAAGGTCGATAAGCCAACATCCTATAATTAGATGTTTGTTCTTGCCAGAGTCATTTGGCTTTAAATATAAGACCAAAGAGGGCAATGTAAGTTAATAGTTTCGTTACCCTGAGCAGGTAAGGGACCTCCCTCTTCCCAGCCTCAGTTCCCCTGGTATAAAATAAACACAGGAATAGCACCCATCTAATAGGGTTTTTGTGAAGACTAAGTTAAGTGATATATATAAAGTACTCAGCAATGTGCTTGGGACAAGGTTAGCATGTAGCAAACCCCAGCAGTCTTAAATTGTACCCGATGTTGGAGGCAGATAAAAGCTTTACACTGTAGAAGAGGGTGTTGTTATCAAAACACATATTCAGAGAAAATTAACCAAAGTTACATGTATTATGTACCTACCAAATGCCACTAGCCTTATATCCACTTACTCTAATCTTCATTAACAATGCTACAGAAAAATGTCACGAGTATTTCTATTTTCATATAAAGAAACTGAAATTCATACAATGTGTAAGTGATGACTGGTATTTACACGCAGGTTTATGTGTCTTCAACATGGATGCTCTCAACTCCAAAAATCTTCTGGGCTCTCAGAATAAGGGAAGCAAGTGAAATGTCCCTGGCCCCAGGCCTCCTCCTCTTCTTATGCAGAGGAACAGCCAATAGCAACACAGATTCCCTCTGGTTATTTTCATTATCAACAGAGGCCATTCAATGGTGGAGTTTGCCAACAGCGCTTATTATAACAGAAGCTTCCAAGGCCTGCCAAAGAGCAGGACTCCAGCCCGTCTCACTTTCTTTAATGACAAACAAGAACTCTCTTCACCCCTTCTTTATCTGAGTCCCCCAAAAGTATGTCCACGCAGCTGCTTTTATGCAGACCTTCTAGGAAGCAAAACAATAACATTATTGAATACTGACATCCCCCTTCTAATTAGCATGCAGAAATATGCAACCCTTAATTTCAATTTGAAATGTCACACTGGCACTACACTTCCAAGCCCAGGGAAAAACCTCTGCAGTGCTCAGAGTGCATAATCAGCCTCTTCTACCCAGAAGTATTTGTAAAAACTGGCATGCTTGGAACCTCCCCCATGGAAGAGTCTGTCCCTTGTAAACTTTCTCCTGGAGAAGTCCCACAGGCTGGCTGAGGCAGCAACTTGTCTTGCTGAGAGAAAATGTCAAAAGGAAAAACAAAAAACTGAAAGCAAGGCACAACGGAGTTGCTGTAACTGATTTCCAGCACCATGTCAAATACATGAGTGCCACCATTAGGAAACTGGACCAAAGAGGAAAGACACTTTACTCCTGTCCTCTTTGCCTTGACTTGTCTTGATACTGATTCTGTCTAGTGACAGAAAGACAAGTTGGTTTCAGTTGCAGAGTGGAAATCAATTTTGAGCTCTTTGCCTTGTGAGGAGTGATAGTTGGGTTCCTTATATAACCAAAACCAGCCTCCTCTATTCTGTTGGGGTCTACATGATGGTCGGCATTATAGCTGGTGGGGTTGGACAGTTTCACCAAGGAGCCCCCTGCCCCCTACCACCATACCTAGCCTTCTCCAGTGTTTCACATTTTAGCAAATGGTAAGAGCATCTATCCAGTTATACACAGAAGAAACTAGGAGTCATCCTAGTCATCCTCGGAGGGTTATCATCACCTGCTTCTTTCCCCCCTTATTATGATAACCAATACTTTACCTAGTCCAGCTTTTCAATCACATAAGTATTCCTGTATTAGCTGACTCATTACCACCACCACAACCAATGTGATCCAAAACTCACTGCAGTTAGGGTTGCCAAACAAAATGCCAGATTGGGTCTTTTATATATTTATTTGCTACATCTAGCAACTCAACTCCAGCTCAACCATTAGAGCTCACCTCAAACATTACTTCTACAGGGGAAGCTTTTCCCAGATCCACAGAGATCAAATCTCTCCATCCCAGAGTCTCCTTTATAGTTCCTAACATTTACAATCGTCTCTTTATTTCTGTAATTATTTAAGTAATGCACTTCATGCACTAGACTTTAAGACCCAGAAGAAAAAAAAAGACCCAGAAGGACCATGATCATATCTGGCAGGGCATTCATCTTTAATGAATGAACAATTTGAAACAGAATCTATAAAATGCATGTCAATATTGAGGCAGCAGACACAGGAAATGTTCGCATTCAAGTCCTACCTGGGACATGACCTAGGTGACAAGCATCTGGCCAGGCTTTGTGCCCCAATTCCCTTCAGTGTCTTGACCAGGCTCTCTGGATCTTAGTTTTATAACCTGAGGAATAAACACTAACACATTTCTAGCTTTAAAATCTTACAATCTTGCAATTACAAACCCCAAACAAATATTAGGCCTAAAAAAAGGTTATCAGGCCTTGAGGTTTCATTGGTTCACTCTACCTGTCTGCCATATCGCATGCCGCTAAGTGTATTCACAGAGGAAGATCATTACTCCTCTGTAGTGACATTATTTTAGGGAGAATTTAAAATAATACTTTTTTAAAAGGAGCTTAACACTTAGAGATGTACTCAGCTCTCTGAAGTCAGCTGGTGAGAATGGAAAAATCTTTCTGAAGAAGTCCTTGCACTTCCTTGCAGAAGCTTTTATTCTAGAATTGCACTGTAAAATATGGCAGCCACCAGGCACATGTGAGATTTGCTAAATTAAATCTATAATGACGTTTCTCAGTTGCAACAGCCACATGTGACTAGTGGTTATCATGTTGGACATCTCAGAATACTGAGCATTCATTTTTATCTCTTAAAGTTCTATTGGATAGCACTGGTTCTTTAAAAAAAAGAGAGAGAGAGAGAGAGGACATGGTGCCTTGCCTGCCCCTCCTTCTTGAGGACACATCATTCTAAACGTGTCTTTGTTCGTCATCTTGCTTTCTCTGGATTCGGGTGTCATGGCCCGTGCTGACTTTGAACTGACACATACTCGTAAGCCTGTCACTTAAACTCATGAAATCTTCTGACAAGCTTCAATTCAAATGTCACTTTCTAAGGGACCCTACTCTGATTTGGGATTAGATGACAATCTTTTTACCAGCTTCTGGAGCACCCTATTCTTCCCTTCTCAGAACAATTATCACTTGTCCTGAAATTTGATGAAATTCAATTGCCTCACGAGATGGAGGGACTGAAGAGTATGGACCCTGGAGCTAGACTGCCATGGTTTGGATTCCAGCTGTAACTGAAACTTGCCATGTGGACTTAAAAAAGGTAACTGAGACCTCTTGTCCATACGGCAGAGTATACAAACATGGCATTCACCTCCTCCCACAACCACTTCAAAATTACAACTAAACTACACAACATCCATCACTGAGAACCACCTGAAGTCTAGCTGAACCGATCTTCTATAACTAATGATACACAGAAGAAGTCATGATGAGACTGATAGAAGGGGCAGAATTACAGAATGGGCTGGTCCTATGCGTGGTCCATGTGTAGTGTTAAAAATTAGGAGGGACAGCTCGGCTGCGGAGGTCCCTGCCCCACATTAAGCTCCCCAGCCCAGAGTTCCAGTGCCTGGAACAGAATTCCCCATAGCTTTTGCCTATGAAATACAGGGGAAATAGTGGCTGAAGCAGAAGATGCTGGAGTCCATGTGTTCCTCTTAGAGCCTGTACACAGACTTGCTCTGAGCAGGTGAGCTCACTTGCTATGAGCTCTAACACCGGGGCAGCAGCTAGAAAGGTGCATGAAACATATGGGGAGACATGCAATTGTTTAGCTTCAGGGTGAGGGTTGGAGGGACAATATTCTCCCAGACAATGCTGGCAGAGGCCATTGTTCCTCTGTTGAACCCTCCCCATACAGAGGAGACAGGTAGGCACCAAATCAACGAGTCTCCATGAACCTGGCTAATACCATTCACCCTGCCCTGGTGATTCTATGAAACCCGACCCCACCCAACTTGTGGGCCTATCCAAGTTGCTTTCAGTGGGTTTTTCATACAAATGGCCTGTTTTGGCTCATGCTGCAGAACTTCCCAAAACCTTTCAAAGATCCACAAACCCAAAACAAGCAGCAACTGACCTTGGCATGCCCCAAACCTCTTGCTAATCAGCCCCAAGCCTGGCACTAGCAAGCAGTAGCTGGCCTCTGTTTGCAGCTTAGCCTCTTGTAGGAACCTCCAAGCCTAGCACAAGTGACAACCATTTGCAGATCACTTTGTAGCTCATACCAAGTAGCCTGGGGCAGGGCACAGGCAGTGACTGAACTTGGCCTACATCACAGACCCTCCAAATAGGTCCCAGAAACAACACACTCATTGTTATGCTTCAGACAACACACGAACACCACCCAACCACCTCCACAAACCACACACCTAAAGGATACACTCAGCAGGCACCAGAGCCTCGCTAAAGCAAATCCTGAACAATAGCTCCACTGTAGTCATAGCCAGTCCTTGCAACCACTCAGGTTGAGAGACAATTCCTCCCACTGATGTGCCAATAGCAATCATGGCTTATCTACAACAGGAGGCCACATACAGCCCACAAAAGCAACACTCCCGGATCACCAGTCTCAGGAGATCAGGGAGACTGTGCTACTGGGCCCCACAGGCCACTCTACCAAGACTGGAAGGCATAGCAGCTATTCCTAATATATAGAAACAAACTAAGAAAGGCAGCTTAAATGAGGAGACAAAGAAACATGTCACAAATGAAAGAACACATCAAAACTCCAGAAAAAGAACTAAAGGAAATGGCCCTGTCTGGTATGGCTCAGTGGACTGAGTGCTAGCCTGCAAACCAAAGGGTCACTGGTTAGATTCCTAGTCAGGGCACATGCCTGGGTTGCAGGCCAGGACCCCAGTGGGGGCCATGTGAAAGGCAACCATACATTGATGTTTCCCTCCCTCTCTTCCCCTCACTCTTCCCCCCTCTCTAAAAATTAATAAATAAAACCTTTAAAAAATAATCTACCAGATGCAGAGTTCATAACACTGGTTATAAGGATTCTCATCAAACTTAGATTAAGAAAAGAGGAACTTAATGAGAACTTCAATAAAGAGATAGGACACATAAAAGTGGAGACAGAAAACATTTAAAAAAGAACCATTCAGAAATGAATAGTACAACAGATTATATATATGTAGTAGAGGACTGAATCAATGATTTAGAAGATAAGGGAGCAGAAAACACCCACTTAGCATAGCAACAAACAAACAAACAAAAAATGAGAATAGATACTGCCTGTGGTACAGTATCAAGCATATTAACATTCTCAGTACCAGGGTACTATAAGGAGAAGAGAGAGAGCAGCAAGTTGAAAACCTACTTGAAGAAATAATGATGGAAAACCTGGCAAAAGAAGTAAGTCCAGGAAGTGCACAGAGTCCTAAAAAAGATGAACCTAAAGAAGCTCACACCAAGACACATTATAATTAAAATGCCAAATTTAAAGACAGAGAGAATTTAAAAGCAGCAAGAGAAAAGCAGGTAGGTACCTACAAGGGAGCTACCATTAGACTTCCAGCTGATTTCTCAACAGAAACTTTGCAGGCCAGAAGGGATTGGCATGAAATACTCAAGGGATAAGTATGTCAACTGTAATTGAAAAATTAAAAATTATTTTTAAAAAGACAACTGGCATTTTTGTGCCTCCTATTTTACTTCTGTAAAATGCGGATAAATTATAACTACCTTACAGGATTGTTGGGCCATTGAGTCAGTTAGTGAATATAACACCCTTCGAACAGCATCCAGCACAGAGCATACACTGGACAAGTGTAGGCAAAAATAAATAACTAAAATGCCTAAACACCTTCAATGCAGAGCTACTTTGGTCTTCTGCCCTGGACATCAAACTCTGTGGCTCAGGACAATGACCCAAAGTAAATGCTCAATATATACTCGTTGAAACAAACTGTACTTGTTTAAAAGGTCCTGCCTTAAAACTACACTGCCAGAAACTTAATCTATAGATGTATTCAAAAGTGTAGTGAAATACTGTACAGGAATGCTCACTGTAGCATGTTTACAAAAATACATAGGTGTCCAGATACTACAGGGCAACCGGTTAAATAAATTACATATACTTACACACTGGGATACTGCATCACATTTATAAAACATGAAGTGGAATTGTATGGGGTAATGTGGAAAGATCTTCCAGATACGTAAGTGTGAAAGGCAAGCACAGAGTGAAATAAACAACAACACATATGTACATGTCATTTATGCATAAGTTCTCTGAATCTCTGCACTAGATCTGGTAACAGTGGTGACCTACGGGGAGAAGGGGAAGCAATGGGACGTAAATATTTGTAAGTTCCTTACAGTAGGAAGTATTCCTTCACGTACATTTATTACTCTTACTTAAAAATGTTTCAAGTGTCTTACTTTAAAGAGTATTTTGTGTTGTTGTGGCATAGCTTTCCTCTCTGGAGCCAGGAGAAGCCAAGGGGGAAAAAATGAGCAGGGAAACAAGATGGTGAGTCCCTGAAAAGTACATAAAGCTATTTTCCTGGCAAATCTGTTGGCTCGCTGACCAGTAGAAGAGGAAGGGAATGCCCCCAGGTGGCAATTTAGGATGAGTCGTATGTGTAAATGAACAGTACGAGAGCTAATGCTGACTGAAGGCTTGCATGTGTCAGACACTGGGCTCAGCCCTTTCCAACTATTGTATCATTTCATCCTCCCTATTATGAGGCATGATTGTTATCCTCATTTTTCCAAAGAGAAGTGGAGACATGGAGCATTAACCACTTGGGGGAGGCACACAGCTCGACAGCAGAGGGGCCGAGATTCAAACCCAGGCGAGAGAGTCTGCATCCCTTTAGAGTCCAGCAGACAGGAGCCACCACGAAGGGGTGGTCCGGGGCACACAAAGGCAGAGGAAGCTCTCAGAACTCTCGCCAGGCCTATTCTTGTAACACAACCTGCCATTTAATATAAATTCCACTTTGCTTTCAGCTTATAAGAATCAACATTGTAGACTCCAGTTAGTCCCCAAAAATGAGCCATCTCATATGGTGGGTAAATTATACAGCTAAAAGGTTAAAGACTAAAATACAGTGTAGTCAAATGCCTTAAAATGGAATGGATTACTCTTGGACATAGGAAAATTTCAACTCCAAAATAGTTAAGCAACATTCAATGACAGCCTGTTTCATATGAGAGGATCAGACTTATTTTAAAGATATATTTTATTGATTATGCTATTACGGTTGTCCTATTTCCCACCCTTTACACCCCTCCACCTTGCACACCCCCTCTCACCCACATTGCCCCCCCCTTTAGTTCATGTCTGTGGGTCACACATATAAGTTCTTTAGCTTCTACATTCCCATACTATTCTTACCCCCCCCTGTCTATTTTCTACCTACCATCTATGCTATTTATTCTCTGTATCCCTCTATTTATTCTTTCCCCCTCTCTCCCTCTCCTATTTCCCCTGTTGATAGCTCTCCACTGATCTCCATTTCTGTGGTTCTGGTTCCTGTTCTAGTTGTTTGCTTAGTTTGCTTTTGTTTTTGTTTTAGATGTGGTTGTTAATAACTGTGTTTGCAGTCTTTTTACTGTACATGTTTTTTATCTTTTTTTCTTAGATAAGTCCCTTTAACATTTCATATAATAAGGGCGTGGTGATGACGAACTCCCTTATCTTACCTTATCTCAGAAGCACTTTATCTGCCTTTCCATTCTAAATGATAGCTTTGCTGGATAGAGTAATTTTGGATACAGGTCCTTGCCTTTCATGACTCGGATACTTCTTTCCAGCCCCTTCTTGCATATAAGGTCTCTTTTGAGAAGTCAGCTGACAGTCTGATGGGAACTCCTTTGTAGGTAACTCTCTCCTTTTGTCCTGCTGCTTTTAAGATTCTCTCCTTATCTTTAATCTTGGGTAATGCAATTATGATGTGCCTTGGTGTGTTCTTCCCTGGGTCTACCTTCTTTGGGACTCTGAACTTCCTGGAAGTCTATTTCCTTTGCCAAATTGGGGAAGTTCTCCTTTATTATTTGTTCAAATAACTTTTCCACTTGTTGTTCTTTCTCTTCTCTTTCTGGTACCCCTATGATTCGAATATTGGAATGTTTAAAGATGTCCTGAAGGTTTCTAAGCCTCTCCCCACTTTTTTGAATACTTGTTTCTTCATTCTTTTTTGATTGGATGTCTCCTTCTTCCTTCTGGTCTATACCATTGATTTGAGTCCCAGTTTCCTTCCCATCACTATTGGTTCCCTGTACATCTTCCTTTACTTCACTTGGTGTAGGCTTCATTTTTCCATCTAATTTGCAACCAAATTCAACCAATTCTGTGAGCATCCTGATTACCAGTATTTTGAACTGTGCATCTGATAGATTGGCTATCTCTTTGTCGCTTAGTTGTATTTTTTCTGGAGCTTTGAACTGTTCTTTTTGGGGGCCATTTATTTTGTCTTGACATGCCTGGTACGTAGTGAGGGGTGGAGTCTTAGGTGTTCAGCAGGGCAGGGCAACCCAATGGCTAGGTTGTGATGCTGTATGTGGGGCAATGGTCCAAGAAGGAACAATAGCATTTGCTCCATTCTCTGACAGATTTCAGTCACTTCCCCTGCTTTCCACAAGCAAAGTGGGCCCTTTTGGTGCTGATTTCCATGTGGGTAAGTTTGTGTACATTCTAAGACACTGTGGGTCTCTCCAGTGAACTCTTCTGTGAGGCTGGGAGTCTCTCTCTGCACCTCAACCCCTACAGGTGTTTTCAATCAGTGGTTTGAGGCTTTATTTCCTTGCGCTGGGACCCTGGGTTGTGTGGCCTTTCCTGCTTCGCTGCAAGCCCTCTCTGCCCAGCTACCTATTTCTGCCCCTTCTACTGGTCTGGATGAATGTGTCTTCTCTAACTCTTTGGTTGTTGGACTTCCATACAGTTTGATTTTCTGTCAGTTCTGGTTGTTTTCTGTTTTTGAATTGTTGTTGTCCTTGTTTTGGTTGTGGGAGGAAGCACAGTGTGTCTACCTATGCCTCCATCTTGGCCAGAAGTTGATCAGACATTTTTTGAAAAATATCTCTGTGTTGCCACATACCAGAAAGTTAAGTTGAGCTACTAATGGGTTGTTTTTCCAAGTTTTTTGTTACAGCTAGGATAGTCCTTTTTAAGGATTTTCAGAAGAGAGTATGGGATGTGAAGGTCAAACTGAGCTGGGTTTGGTTCCTGGCTCTAATATTCTGGAACTATCTGTACAGCCTTGAAAAAGTACAACCCTGAGAAAATTCCTAAGTGCTACTTGGTCTCAGCATCCCCATCTAAAAATTGGTGATAATAACTACCTCTGTCAGAGCAGTAAAATTAAATGGGAAAAGAAAATTATTCCACCTCTGTGTCACCTGCAACATAAACAGCTCAAATGAGTTCATTTTCCTTTTTTCCCAGACCAGCTGTTGTCCAGGTCACATTCTTTTCTCTTTCAGCCCAATGGCCCAAAGCCACACTCTTTGGCTTTGCACAACCACTCTTAGTCTTAACGTCTCCCAAAATACAAATGGGTGGTTTTTATGCTAAGGGACTCAACCTCCTCAGGTGGACATAGTCACTGATTCCAGAGAAGCACTATTCATTTTCTGCTAACAAAAGAGGATTCACATTTGTTTTGTCCTCAGCCAGTTAGATTTTTAACTAGATACACATCTATAAGACCATATGTAGAAGATGTTTATAGCATTCCTCCCTCCCCTCCCCTCACTCCTAGTTCTTAATGAAGCATCTTGCTTTGGGCATTCTAATATCCCCTCCTAGCCCCTCAACCAAAAGGATACTAAAACAACTGATAATTAGCAATGCTCAAAGGAAATATTCCTGAGTTCACAATCAGAAATTTGATTCACATCTAAACAATGTCCATTATATGGTCATAATTTGGAAAGCAGCACACCTAAGATTCATCACCACTTAACTGTTGGCCACTGCCTGGAGCAAGGTCTGTCCTCATATCAAGGCCATTTCCCTAATAAAATAACAGTCAACTTTGTATTTACCCTTTGTTTTTAAAGTCAATCTTGAAAATGCCCCTGTAATCATCCAATAAATCCAAATGTTCAGCATTCATAAAGAGATATGATAATAATTTGACTAAGTTAATAATTTGACCTAGGTAATAGTATCATATTATATCCTCCTGTCTCAAATAATAATACCCAACAGAGCAATCAAGCTATAATACTGTTTCATAAAATGTAACTTTAATTTTTCCCCCCATATTTGGCTTTGAACTTGCAATCTCATTTGTGGTATCTTATCCTATAGATATATTTTCACTTGTGTGTAATGATTCATGTCCATGCTACTCAATGCAATAGTATTTTAGAATATTAAAAATATTTATCCAACAGGAACCAGTTAAATAAATGATGGTATGCCTATACTAAAAGATAATACAACCACTAAAAAAGAAAACAAGAATTGCTCTTTAACTGAATTGCAAAGATCTATAAGACATACTACTGAATAGAACAGCAAGGTTCCAAATGCCATGTATGTATTATATACTACCTGTTAGGTAAAACAGGAAAGAAATATGAACACACACACATAAAACACATATGTGTATGTACACACACATATCTGTATTTACAAAGAAATTTCAGAATAGTAATCAGAAACTAATAATACTGATTGTAATATTGGGAGGAAAAAGAACTGGAAATTAGGCAAGTGGAAAACAGGTATAGGAGATTAGTTATTGAATATTTTTGAAATAGTTTGCTTTATGAACCATGCAAATGTATTATCTACTCAAAAAATCCATTAAAAATCAATTAGCAGTAAAAATGACATTTCATTCCTTCAAGGTTAAAACAACACTACCAATAATGTCACATTTGGGGGCTGATCACGATTCTTGTTCATCTTCCTTCTAATACTATACATACTCATATTAAAAAACAAAACATATATATTTAAAATAATAAATTAAATCTGAAATTCACAGAAGAAAAACCCCCAAAACTACTTTTAAAGAGCTAAACAAAGTTTTATTTCATGCCTTTTAATATTCACATTAAGGTGAACTGCAATATTAGTTGTTTAGACTGCACTAGTTCACAAAGCCTTTCTGCCTAGATAGCCCTGGATCTGCTGAAGTGCCAGGAGAGAGATGTCCTTGTCACTGGCACACACAAGCTCACCTTCATAGGTGCCGACTTCCAGAAGAGTCCCACTCTGCTCGAGGTCCAGGAACTCCTTCACAGTGAGAAAGTTGTAGTCCACGCCAGGCACTTCTCCTTCCCTCCGAGACCGGGTTGTGCCTACAGCAGAACAGACACAGACACAAGAAACCATCAGTCACCTAAAACAGGAAGCTCCACATCCAGGTGTAATTAAAATAACCTGTTGAGTAAGTACTGAAGACTCTGAGACTGATCTGCCCAGGCGGGGACCTGATGAAGACAATGTCTAACAGAATGACATCCTCACCTCGACCGGCCAGTGCCTGGGACTCTCAAATGGGACAGGAGAAAACCAAGCACAGTGTGGTAACCCAAGGAGAGTTTTATCCTTTCAAAAATGCACTGAGTGAAGAACGTGCACTGGATTTTATACAACATTCACCATCGGCAGCTTTGAGGACTCTGGTAAGTACTAAAAAGGTATCCACCTTAAGCTCAAAGCCTGAGGGGTTTATATTTTTATCACAGTCCTCAAGATCCTTGTGTTCCTCAGTACATCTGGCAAGTTCCAATGTAATAAGCCCTTTGATGAAAATGACACCCATTGCATAAACACATCACTAGGGAAATGCGATTGCCCAAGATCTGCGGTTGGTATCTCCTGGGGACTGAATAATGCTGCTGCTCTCCATGTAATTAATGTGTTGGGTAAAAAGAGGCCACCCCTAGTTTTGACTACAGAGAAAGGATACTGCATTTTTCCTAGAAAATTCTCCCCTTGAATTAAGCTGGTTATTCTGGCAATGACTAATAAACAGAACAACCCGTCTTATGAAATAATAAATAGAGAGCTCCTAGAAAATGTTAAGTGACCCAGCTCAGGTGCTAGGCATAGACCTACCATTTTAGTTCAATTTCGACAGAAAGTGTGGAAGCAATGTGGAGGTGCGTGGTTTACACAGAAACCAAGAAAAGAATATAACCAAGAGGCAATTATGTATAGCATACGAAGAATCTATGTTAAATATTATGAAAGACCAAGCCCCCCCCCCACCCCGGAAGAAACCCCCACAGAACAGCAAAATACATGATTTCTGCTTCCATCTTCAAGTTAGGGGATATAATTGATATAGTTCCTTTTGAAAGTCACCATCATCTACGCAGCTTTAAGGTCAATATTTTTGTATACAGAAGGCGGGGATTTCCTTCTATTCCTAGGAATTTTAAAGCAATTAAATAACCAACTGTATATACCTAGTTACTCTAATGTTCCTAGTACAGTGCAGTCTCTGATCACTTACCTATATGACTGATCATATCCACACACCTATGGTGGATACCCATAATTTTCTTAAATCAAAAAAAAAAACCCAACACATTTTGCATATTTTACCCAAGATAATAAGTACATTTTAAAACAAGCCCAATTTTTCTAATATCTAAAATCTGAGTGTTTTCAATAGTGGCAAATTTTCCATAGAATGGTTATATTATAGATGTTTTGCTTACCATACCTAGCACACTGGGGCCGTCTGGTAACACAGCCTGCTTGTGCAGTACTCAGAAGTCCACTCCTGTACTGTTTCCTAGTTTGTCCCCATTTCTGACTTCCTGGGCATGCAATGACAAAGAAGTCCCTTAAGGTAGCTCACAACTTTTCAACTTCCCGGATCAGGCACATTAGTAGGAACTCCAGAAACATAAAGAGTATCATGTGGTGTAGACTAGCAGGGGTCTGGAGTGTGAGCAAGGGGTTCACAGTCTGGCTCCCCAACTTGTGGTCCTGGGTAAGTTCCTTAGCTTCTGCTACTTCTCAGTTTTCCCACCTGCAGGACAGGGATCATAGTGGGACCTCCACCACAGGCTTACTGTGTGCATTGCGTGGAATATCCTTTAGAGTACTTAGCTCAATAATCACTAGCAGATATTATAGCTTATAAACAGTAACATTGTTTATGGTATTGTTAGAATTAAATAAGTTAGTAGAATCTTCGAGTTCAAATGATTTATATATTCATCATTACATAGATCCTTATTTTCCATCTATTTAATAATTATTTTCTGAGGTCCCAACAGATGTCAGAAACTAATTCTGGCACCGAGAAACACCCGTGAAACAACACAAAGCCCCTACCCTAATGGAATTTATATTTTACTATGAAAGATAGAAAATAGCCCTGGCTGGTGTAGTTCAGTGGATTGAGCGCGGGCCTGCAAACCACACGATCGCGGTTCGATTCCCAGTCAGGGCACATGCCTGGGTTGCAGGCTAGTTCCCAGCAGGGGACTCACGAGAGGCAACCATACATTGATGTTTCTCTCCTTCTCTCCTTTCTTTCCTCTCTAATGATAAATAAATAAAATCTTTTAAAAAAAGAAAGATAGAAAATAGATATGGAAATATACATAGCATTTAATTTCAACCAGAAAGAATTCTTTTGTAGGAAACATAGGTTAAAGTATTAGAAAGTGTTTCAGAGCAACATAGAGTAAAGGGCTTGAAAGTGTTTTGGAAGACTGAAAGAAGGTGGAGAGTAGAGAGTGACTTTAGAGAAGTGATTGGGAAAATCCTGGCTAGGGAGGTGCCATCAAAATGGAAAGCTCTGCACAGGTGATGGGAAGACCACCCCAGGAAGGGGTTAAGGCCCAGAGAAACTGCAGCCCAGCAATGGAAAAGAGGCTAATTAGAAAGGAAAGCCAGGGTCCAGGTGGTGCAGGCCGCAGAAAGCATTTCCTATTTTATTCCAAGTGTGATGGGAAGCCACGAGCAGAGGTGTCCAACCTTTTGGCATCTCTGCGCCACACTGGAAGAAGAGTCGTCTTGGGCCACACATCAAATACACTGTGGCACACAAACGTACACACAAAAAATCTCATAATGTTTTAAGTAAATTTATGATTTTGTGTTGGGTTGCATTCATAGCCATCCTGAGCTGCACATAGCCCTTAGGCTGCAGGTTGGACACCCCTGCACTAGAGGATTTTGAGCAGGGTGATGCCATGATTCATTTTTAAAAGATCACCTGGCTCTACAGAGAACAGTCTATGGGCAGAGTGGCAGGGGTGTGCAGCCAAGAACAGAAGCACCTAGGCCAGTTAGCTGCTGTTACAGTGTCCAGGAGAGAAACCAGGGCAAGGACAAGAACAGTGGAAAGAAGGTGGCACAAAGAACTCAGATTTCTATCACAAATTACTGCGTATCTTAACCAGCAGTAATGCAGTCCACAGCATAGACATGTTAAAAGTGCATCAACTCATTAGGCCATGCGAGGTCTCTATCTTTGAGAGAATTTGCTGATGGAGTAGATACAGTGTGTAAGAAAAATGGAAGAATACAGACTAACATCTAAATTTTGGTCTGGACAAATGGGTACTGCCATTTATAGAGATTAAGAAAATGGAAGAAATTATTTTTAGGGAAAAAGAATTAAGTGAACTCTTAGATAATGTCTGAGATGCTTATTGAGGTGTAGAGAGCTGTAGATAGTTGATTGTATAAATCTGAAGATCAGACCGAAGGTTGGGACATAAACTTGGGAGTGATCAGTAAACCAATGGTACTTAAAGCAAGAGACAAAACCAGCCAATTTAGGGACAGAGAGTGTAGAAACAAGGAAGCTGGAAAGTTTGGGTTGCACACTAACACCTTACAGTCTGTAGAAACTGGGCAAAGAAGGGAGATCCTCGATGGAGACTCAGAGGCAGCAGCCAGCAAGTTAGGAGCAAAGCATGGGAGTGTGGTGGCTGGGAATCAAGTGGAAAGGCTGTTCAGCCAGCTCCTTGTAAAACATCACACTGGGAAATTCCAGTGCGAGGCAAGAACAGAATCTCTTTGAAACTTGCTGTGAAAGGATCTGTCCTAAATAGGTTCTGTATGTTGCCATTAACTTTACCCACCCACCCCTACTCCACTCCCACCTAATAATGAGCATGAACAAAACCAAACAAAAGATTTGTTTTTTTTTTTAAGTCTTATCAAACCAGACAATCAACCCTTGAGTCTTCATTTCCTGAAAGGATTCAAAATAAGGGCAAACTTCAAAAAAAAGCTACAGAAAAATGAAGCTAGCAGATATCATTTTCCCATGTCAATGAATATCCTTGGATGGCCTCTGGGGTGGGGGGAGGGGGTGGGCATGTCTCCGCCCACAAACCTTCAGGGTTTGTTACCAGACAAACCCTTCCCACTCTGCAGGCTTGCAGGAGGTTTACTCCCAGTTACCCTCTGAGCAACATGCCCTGGGTCTGGGCCAACCTAACTGGGCTCCATTCAACAATGTGAGGGAGGAAGGAGACCCTGCCTCCTCTTTTCTTCTAGCAGAATGACAGGCTGCCTGCTGGACACACGCCTGGCAGATGGCATTTCAAAGGGTTTTCAGAAGCCATCTGGGGTGGGTACAATTATTACAAACCAAGCTTCTAACAAAGCCAGAGGGTTATTTCCTGGCAGAAGAGATGTAAAACAAATTCTATCATGTTTTTCAGGGACAGCGTATTAAAAAAAAATCACCAGGCTGACAAACTGGGGTTTTTCTACATCCTACAACACTGCCTTCTGCTCATCTAGCTAGAAATTGGCCCAATAATATCTTGTTCATTATTAGCTTTAAGTAAATAAATACAGTGGCCACCTCCCATTTTCAAAAATAAAAGGGAAAGAGATGATCAAATACTAAGAAAAGAATAGAAACTTCCATCTACTGGGTATTTCCTTACGTTACTCTTAGGCAAGGCGTTAGGCACTTAAGATTATTGTATATAACCTTCACAAGAGAGGCAGAAGTAAGGATCGCTATTATACTCATTTTATTGATGAGGAAGCTAAAAGTCAGAGAAGCAACCTGCCTAAGGTCACATAACAAATAAGCTGGGCAGCATGATGATTTGGACATAGACAGTCTCACTTTGGCATTCCTTCTTCCAAACCGTCACTGTCCAAAGGAACTTTCTGCTGTCATAGAAGTGGTCCCTATCTGTGCTGTCTAACGTGGTTAGCTGCTAGTCACATGTGGTTATGGATAAATGCAATTGTGAAGGAGAAACTAAATTTTAAGAAGTTTAAATTTAAAGACCCACATGTGCCTGGGGGACGACCAGGTTGGTCAGTGCAGACCTAAACCACACAGGCAAGTTGCCTGCACTGTACTGGGTCTGGTTCACATCCCACAAAGCACTTCTGTTTTCAAAATAGTAGCAAGGATCATACTTACATGAAATAGCAGATGTTATACTCACACAGGGAAGGTTTCTTTTTAAAAACTCATATATTTTGAAAAATTATCTAGTCTAACTCTGTTTTGTACTAAAAATTCTATGTGGCTCCTATCGGCTCTGGTGTCTTAGAAATAAAACCTCCTTCAATATTTGTGACAGCATGGTTTGTAGAAAACAACACCCAAACAAAAGCAGCCTCCAAAACAAAACATCCGAGTGCCCACTAATACAGAAATCACTGAGTAAAATAGGTATTTTCATCCTTAAAATTTTGTGCACTGTGTAAAGGATAGTTAGACCTACAGTTACCAGAAGGAATGTCCATAATGTTGAGTGGTAACACAAATCATAGAGCAAAATGCAAAAATGTCACTGCATTTTATTGAAAAAAAAAAAGTCCTATGGACTCTGCATATTTTATGAGTTAATAAATAGTTAAAAGGGTAGAATAATACCAGAACTTTAACAGTGATGACTTTTGGAGTGTGGGTTCAGAAATGGGAAGAGAGGAAATGATTATTTGAACACCTCTCACATCGAATTGTATCATGTGTATGTAGTTGTTTTAGCATTTTATAAATTGAATAAAATAATTGTTTAAGGAATCTTGACAGACCTAATTCTTGGGCATACTACTCAAGTATATTCAATAATAACTTAGTCTACTCAGAAGCATGCACAAAAATACAGAATCAAATAAACGTATTTTCCAAGGTTTCCCAGCTCACAGACAGACAGAATCTATGTCAACAATATCTGCTTACAGTCGTTAGCGGGAACATACTACAAATAAAGTGGAGATAAGGTGGTACTACTTTTCTGCCTGACTTTGTTTTAAACTTCAAACTCACTTAAGTAGAGTTCTTTCTAAGTTTTAAAATACCTATAAGATTTGTACCAGAGTAATGAATACTACACTATCAACCCTTTCAGCCCCCAGATAATAACTTAATTAATCTGAGTTATGCCCTACTGAATGTCTCAGTATGAATTAGCAATGCCCCCCAAAATCTGCCCCTTAAAACTTGAGTGGCTGCTTGCTTCTTAAGCTCATTTTAAGGTTCATAAACTTTTAACGTACCTGGCTTGAGTGGCTCTGGCAGAGGAAATCAGAAAGTGACCTTACTTATCCAACTCCACAAACCATAGCTACAGAAAGGAAACCACATTCGGAGCTCACCTGCTCTCTTTCTTTATTGAACTGGAAATTCTCTTGAAATGTTGAGTTGAGGTAACAAAACTACCCGAGCACTGAGAACCTGCCACGCCATTCCTTTGGCCCCATGTTCCCAACACTACCAGGTCCTGGCAAGCACCCAGCCAGACTGAGTGTCAAGGCCAGGCTGCCTTCAGAGGAATCGTCACCCTATGGAGATTAATTAAGTTGCTAATACTCAGTATTGCCAGATACTGCCTTAATCTGGGTCCTGCTTATCAAAATCTAACACTAAGTCTTCAAAAATTATAGTTACCTCAACTCCATGTTAAGAAAAGATCATTTTCCATAGTGAAACAAGTGCTTGCATTGCTTGACATGGTTAGATACCCAGGGCAGCTTCATGCTCCTCATCCTTCAGCGGATGGAGATGGAGGGCAATGGAACACGGTGTTCACTCAGCTCCCTACTCAAACACCTTGGCCAAATCTCAGGGCCAGCAGTGGTGTTTACTCAGTAGCTTCCCTTCAAAATAAACTGAATGCATACCTTCATTCATGTAAAAAGGAAATACTAACTGCTACACACCTATTAGTAAAATATCTACACCTTAGGGTTCTGCGTGGGCACCCAACCAGGCTCCCCTGCTGCCGACCTCATCAGTGTCCAGTGTGTAGTTAAGCATCCGAAACAAACAACAGGTGTAGTTGATATTCAGCCGACTTTGATTTGGCTGGCTTACACACTGGGATGTGAATCTCAACACCATTGTTAAAGATACGATCATGGTGAAAATCTCTATGCTCACAACACAGCTATAATATGTATTATTGTGTATTCACACAAAATATCATCAAAGTCTCACATGCGTCATTCTTTGGATTCTGGCCTTCAGTTAATGCAGCCTCGTGTCTGGCTAGTTGTCCTGCTTGTGTACTATTTCAATCCTGTTTTAAAAAATGGAGGGAGCATACACCCTACAACTAGGCAAACTTTATGCCCACCCCCTTGAAGGGAAGTCCTTGGCTTGAATTCACGAATGATCTTGTCCTCTTTCCATCCTCCCAGAAACACGAACCTTATAGCATGTCTAGTACAAACTATTCTCCATGAACTGGTGAATGGTGCATCCCTACAATGACCACCACTCCACAAACAACAGACATGCACGGTGACTCTCAAATTCACGTGCTAAGGAAATGAAAAGCCTTTTTCTTAGGCAGCCTAATCAATCACGGTAAGGATGTAAATCTTTCTATTCCTCAGCGATTTGGAAATAATGCTCACAAGTCCTGACTTGCTGACAAGTACTTGCCTTATGCATATTAGGGGCCCAAAACACTAGCAACTTTACTCTGTGCCTCCAATGTGGCACCAGGCATTTACATGTGTAGCCATTAGCACGTGCACTGCTTGTGATCTTCCTAGAATTTTTAAATAAAATGCACTCACGTTTACTGAAGCTTTTGTGTCATTAATACTGCCGGTTAACATGAAGTATCCTCAGGCAACTGGGAAAGAAGACCAACAGATCTTTTCTCCTAAGACAATGTGCCTGTGTTTAACACAAGGTCACCTGGCTTTTTGCTTGTGTCCTTTCACATTCATGTCCCTTGGAAAAGGGGGTCTGAGCTGACTATCTGTAACTATGGGGCATAACAGGAACAACCGGAAAGCATTTCAGGAGAGGGAGAAAAAAGCTAAAGATAGGAAGCACAAGGCTTGGCCCTAACATGACTATTGAAAGTACCACCTCATTAAGGAACACAGAACAATAATATTATTAATAGCTACTATTGATTAAGCGCTTATCAGGTGCCAGGAAATTGCTCAGTAACTCACGGTTCTGAGGCTTGGTAAGAGTATAAGTCTTTAATATCACCTGCTTTCTAATGGACGCTTGCACTCTTTTATTCTCTCAACAACTATTTCTAAGGTGCCTACTATGTATGGGCCACACAGTGTGTAAGATGATGGGGTCAGCAAGACAGACGCAGACCATTCTCTGAGAAAGGTGAAAGTTTCTGTGGGGAGGATAAAAGCAAGTAAGCACAATAATGAACAATAAGTGATGTTAAGGAGAAACTCCAGAAGGCTCTCAGTGGTCCCATCAAAGAGACCCATATGTGAGAAGACCTGGGTGACAGGAGGATGTTAAAGTGTAAAAAATTCCAATGGGGGAACAGGAGAGAGTTTGACAAGGTGGTCATGGAGCCACAGAAAGGTCTGGAAATATTCTGTGGCTTAACTTGGTGTATGTGTGCAAGGGGGGGTGGCGGTGAAAACCCATAATACCGTTGGTCTTGGATGGGACAGCTGTGTCACTCAGAATGGTCAGAGGAATGAATGTGCCCCAAACTGTCATTTGAGTCACTGAGCATCACACACACACACACACACTCACACTCACACACCAGCTGTGCTGCATTCCCAGCAGAACAAAGCTGAAAAGGTAAGGTCCCTGTCTTCAAAGAGTTCAGGTCTACTGGGCCTGTGTCCAGTAAGAATTGATGTCTCATCTTACATGGGAAAGCAACTAAAAAAGGACATGACTGATTAAAATAAAAAGAAATAAAGAAGGGCACCCTAATCCCAGGGGTGCTAGAACCAAAGTTTTGAAGCTTTCAATGGGCTCTTTAATGCTCCACATGGTGATTATGACTTACGGCCTCTCACTTCCTCACTTCCAAGGACTCTGCACAGGTATGAAGGTTAATTTCATGTGTCAACCTGACTGTGTTAAAAGATGTCTGGTTATCTGGTAAAAGATTATTTCTGAGTGTGTCTGTGAGAGTGTTTCCTGAAGACATTAGCATGAAGTCCACAGAGAAAAGACGTTCACCCTTATCAGTAAGGATGGGCATCCGCTCATCCACTGGGGACCTAAATAGGACAAAAAGGCACAGGAAGGACAAATTTGCTCTTTCTGCTTGAGCTGAGACAGCAATCTATCTTCTCTTGCCCCCAGTCTACAGGGCTCCTGGTTCATGGACTTTTGGAATCAGACCAGTACTTATATTCCATCAGCTCTGCTGGTTCTCAGATCTTGGACTCAGACTACAGTACACCAGCTCTCCTGGTTCTCCAATAGGTTGATGGCAGAAAGAAGAACTTTAGGCCTCTGTATCCACATGAGCCAATTCCTATAATCAACCAGTGTCTCTACCTACACACATGTGCACACACACACACACACACACACACACACACTATAGGTCCTGTTTCTCTGAAGAATCCAGGCAACATAAATTGACCCTTTTGAGAAACACCATTTTGACTGAGGATCGTCCCTCTCCAAACCTCCCAAGCCTCCTAAGAACGGTCAGAAGCAGTACCCTTATCTTTCTATCCTGGACACTCATACAAAATACTCAGTAACTAGGCATGTCTTGAGTGGAATACTGCCAAACTGCTCAACAGTGGGTATGTAAAGATAATTATTTCATGGCAGCTACAACTCACATGCTTGGGATCAGAAGACCCTTTTAGGTTCCATCTTGCACACAGGAACACTGTATGATGGAGGTATAGAAATCTCATTCACCGATCCCACCTACAACACTTGAAATAAGTAAGGACCTGGCATTTACTCCATGACACCGATGACTCAGAAAAGTGCTGTAGATATCAAGGATGGCAAACAACTGATCTGGTTTTCAGTTTTTCTCTACAACTGTGATTTAGGATAGAATGAAGAGAAAGGAGACATTTTTGAGTGCCAGGTCCAGCGAACCGCCCAGTTGAAGACAGCTAAATGGAACTGTTCAAACTGTCCATACATCCTTTTCTTGGAAGCCAGTTGTCCTGTTATTAGGAGATGTCTGAACATGCTACCTTTTAAGGAGATCCACCCAATGAATGCTGAGTGAATCACATAACGATACAAAATGAGGGTATATTTTTCCTATGAAAGCCTTTGGCAAGCAATCAGCTCCCCCAAATAAATGGAGGCAGCAACTGAAAAGAACTGGATAATAAGAGGAATCAAGTTCTAGTTTCAGCTCAGCTACTAAATAAATGATGCCACTGACCTTGGACAGTTCCTTTTTTTATGTACTCACATGTCCTTATTTGTCAAACCACAAGGCAACCTTTGCCCCTGACTATATCACAGAATAATTACATGATTACAAATGGACTCCGGTGCAAAGACACAAAATCTCTGGTAAACTTAAGGCATTTAAATTTTGTTCATATTAAGAAATCTGTACTTTGGCCAACATTTATACTTTATGTGTGTTACCTTGTAGCAAGCCTGTAAGGTAGGCACTACCACTAGCCCGGACTTCACAGATGAGAAAACATGCAGAGAGATGACTTGACTTGCCCCAAATTAACCAGCTGGTAAGCGGCAGAGCTAGGATTTGAATCCAGGACGATGCTGCCACGTCGCAGCAAAGGTCCCTGTATCCAGCGTAGAGTGGGGGAACAAACCGGGGAAGGAGGACAGCTGAATCTTCACAGCTTTCACCTGAGGGTGAACGAATCCTCACCTGCATTATCAAAGGAAGGAAGGGGACGCTGGTGGAGCTGAGCACGGGGGAGAGAATGTCTCTCTCCCATGACCTCTTTGATCCCAAACCCAAGCTTTCGGAAATTGTCTTACTACCTTTTACCCGGAGTAATAAGGTAACCGGAATAATGAGGTAAATTATGCCAGAATCCATTGAACAGGAAACTGTAAATTAAGCACTAACCTGAACTTGACTATTAATCACTCTTTCTCTTTTATCCGAGAGAGAAAACTTTGGTACACGTAGGCTCATGGAAACCACTGCATTCATTAACAACAGGAGAGTGAAAGTTTTTAAGCTGTCATTTTGATTCATTTCAAATATTCAGTATTCAAAAAAAAAGATAAAAATCCTCCAACACTAGAGACATGTTTATCACTAATCAACTTCTCGGGAGGGTTATCTTGAGGCATCTTTCCTGAAAGGAACCCCAGAAATCAGTGCCACGTCCTAATACTGCAGGCTCTTTAAGTAAAGGTGGATGAGACCAGACAAACCTCTGTTTTGATACGTAATCCTTTTTACTTTATCTGAGTTAATGACAGAAATTGATTGTGTAAAATTGAATGTACAAATTCTAATTAGTTCAACCAGATAATTTCAAAAGCATAGGAAAGAAAATGGATTATTGAGTTGAAAAGCTATAGCTAATTAAGAAATCGAGTTTCCACAGATTAGGTTACTTTGTATAAACAATATCGAATGTTTCTAATATTTGACAGCTTTCTCTCTTTAGCTTAAAAAATTAAGAGTGACTGCAAATGACTTTTGGGGGGGGGTATGAGCATGTTCTAACATTAGGTAGTTGCAGTCGCTCCACAGTTCTAGGAATATAATAAAAATACTGAATTGTGCACTTTAAAGGGGTAAATTTTGTGGAATATGTATTATATATCAATAAAGCTGTTAAAAATAATATTAAACTACAGAGATGCAGAGATAGAAAAAAGTGTCTTGAAGAATATCATAATTTAGTAGGTACATTGTTACATTTCCATAAACAATATGTTCATGGAATGATTCATTCTTCACCAATTTTGTAGCTCCCCCTATTAATTCTTCTAATATATGAACCAGAATCAAGTGTGAGATGAGAAATTACTGACCACATTATGGTATTTTCCTAAAAACTGCAGGGTTTCAGAGTTCTTCCAGAATGAGCATGGAGACATTGTTACAAAAATCTAACAATCAGACTTGTTGAGTTCAAACTCCAGCTCTGATATTTACAAACTGTACAACCACAGCCAAGTTCAACATTTCAGGTATTGGTCCTCATCTCTAACAATACCAGCCTCATATGGTTGGGTAAGGATTATGAAAGACAACATATACAAAATGCTCAGCAAGGTCACAGTCTGAATTCAATAAACACTGGCCCTAGTAACAACGAAAGCACCATCATCAGCACCAGCCACTCTGCTTTTGAAGGAAAACAGTTGTTAAAGAAAGGAAAGAAGCTAGCTATTGATCTTTTATTCTCCTGCTAACATTACATAGGTTTTCTACATATAATGCCTAATTCAATGCTCCCAAGAGGGGCATTTTTTCCCTATCTTCACATAATTTTCTCTCCATAATCACCATTTTCCAAAGCTCATGCAAATGTACACAACTACAAAGCTTTGGGTTAACCTTTGACAAGAAATCACAAAATCTGAAAAAAAAATCACGAAGTCAACAGATTCTGTTAATACCTTAATTGTAGTTCACCATTTGTCATTGAGCACTGGCATCTATCTATAAGAAAATGACTTTGCTGGAATATAATGTCTTAATTTGAGGACCTCAAGTCCCTTAATTTCATGTTATCATTATTATTCTTCATGATTATCTTCTAACAGAATGGACATGATATANGAAATTACTGACCACATTATGGTATTTTCCTAAAAACTGCAGGGTTTCAGAGTTCTTCCAGAATGAGCATGGAGACATTGTTACAAAAATCTAACAATCAGACTTGTTGAGTTCAAACTCCAGCTCTGATATTTACAAACTGTACAACCACAGCCAAGTTCAACATTTCAGGTATTGGTCCTCATCTCTAACAATACCAGCCTCATATGGTTGGGTAAGGATTATGAAAGACAACATATACAAAATGCTCAGCAAGGTCACAGTCTGAATTCAATAAACACTGGCCCTAGTAACAACGAAAGCACCATCATCAGCACCAGCCACTCTGCTTTTGAAGGAAAACAGTTGTTAAAGAAAGGAAAGAAGCTAGCTATTGATCTTTTATTCTCCTGCTAACATTACATAGGTTTTCTACATATAATGACTAATTCAATGCTCCCAAGAGGGGCATTTTTTCCCTATCTTCACATAATTTTCTCTCCGTAATCACCATTTTCCAAAGCTCATGCAAATGTACACAACTACAAAGCTTTGGGTTAACCTTTGACAAGAAATCACAAAATCTGAAAAAAAAAATCACGAAGTCAACACATTCTGTTAATACCTTAATTGTAGTTCACCATTTGTCATTGAGCACTGGCATCTATCTATAAGAAAATGACTTTGTTGGAATATAATGTCTTAATTTGAGGACCTCAAGTCCCTTAATTTCATGTTATCATTATTATTCTTCATGATTAACTTCTAACAGAATGGACATGATATATAACCATTCAACAAACACTGTTTAGCAAATACTGTGTGGCTATAAAGAGAGAAATCAACATAAATTTAGTACTAAACAATGTAATCATAAGAGCAATTCACGATGAATGTAAGAGAAAAGCAGTTCATATCGATTTGGTGATACACTGGTTCCCAGGCGACCTAGGCACGCTACTTCTGGAAGCCTTCTCAGGCATATGGCCAGATAGTCAACACTGTGTAGACTGAATTTTGGCTCCCATCAAGTATATGTACTGCCTGTCAAAGTAAACAAAAGGGAATATTGTGTAACGTGCATATGAAGCCTGTACCAATGAAATACATACTACTGTACCACTTATGTGCTTCCTTGCTATGTATGACTGTTTTCATAGGATAAAAGAGAAGGAACAGTAAAATTTCTAGGATTGCAGTTCAGCATGGCATTGAAGGGTTACTGAGTGAAGTGTGTAACAATTGGATGTTTCTTTCCAGTTTAAAACATGTGCTTTTTCCTTTTTTTAAATAATAGCATTCATCCTGAAAAGGCTTTACTGATACCCAAAACCCTACCATTCATAAAGTATTTTATGAGCAAAGACAGAAACTTGAGCATCTGAACATCACTTAACATGGGGGAGGGGGGGTTCCCAGGCAGCTGAATTCACTCTTGCAACTCAACGGCTCATGAGCCAACTTATGCTTGAAATGATGACATCAGCAGGTTCCCAGAAAACTGAATTACCGCCTTGATTCCCCCCAGCCTGGGACCATCCATTACCTCATCTAATGGTTTCCAAATATCTCTGTAAGTCAGAACCCCAGAAAGTATGAACTTGGAACAATTGAAAAATGATCTAGACCCTGTTGATTAACTGTAATTGCCTTCACTGCAATTAGTTCACTTCTCAATGAGCAATTATATTCTCTTATTATGCAGTATTTCTCTGGCCATAACTCTGGTACATTTTATGTCACAGACTACACTTTTCAAATAGATGAGTCCTATATGATTATTTTTCACTTTGACTGTTAAGACAAATTAGGTAGCTTGTAGAGGTGAATTTATAAAAAGGTACCAATGCTTAGAAAACAAGGACAATAATGAATAGAAGCCTGTGCTGATGTGATAAACTAAAAATCTGTTTTTCACCCACATTCACTCTTTTAAAAAGTTACTTCATTAGAACAGTATATGAAGTATCAAGTGTATTATGAGAAAACAAGTGGCCAGTTTTTTAAAGATTTTATTTATTCATTTTTAGAGAGAGGGGAAGGGAAGGAGAAAGAAAGCAAGAGAGACATCTGTGTGTTGTTGCCTCTCATGTGGCCCCCAACTGGGCACCTGGCCTGCAACCCAAGCACGTGCCCTGACTGGGAATCAAACCAGCGACCCTTTGGTCTGCAGGTCCGTGCTCAATCCACTGAGCTACACCAGCCAGGAATGAAGTAGCCAGTTTTTAAAATGTAGAATCAAGTAGAAATCTTTATTATTATAAGTCACTAGGAATAATTATTATATAAAACAATAATTATTCTATGGCTCCATCTGATAGAAGTTGGCACTTTCAAACAAGCCTTGCTTCAGAGATGTTTGTTAAATGAGTGCACTGCCTTCTAAGATGGCCACATCAGTTGAAGCCTCCAGACTCCCACAAACACAAACCAGTGACACTTAATCTCTTATTTTTCTCTTCAGATGTGAAAAAATGCATGCTGTACAAAATGCAGAACCCACAGAAGAGTAAAGGAAGACGAGCATCCCACCACCTAGGAGTGGACACTATCAATGGTGAAGGACCCAAGATGTCCTTATCATCGACACAAACTAGACCTAATGCGAGTCCAGATAAAATCAAATCAACAACTTTTCATTAGAGATAGGAATTTCAAGATCAAATCATTAAAAGATAACACCATTTTGGCTGGGACATACATATAATCTATTCTTCAAAGGCAAAAATTGAGTGGTTTCATTTGTTTCTGCTTTGCTTTATTTAACATATATACATACACATATACATACATACACACACACACACACACACACACACACACACATATATATATATATATATATATATATATATATATATATATAAATCAAGTGTCCTATCACACAATGCTTATTGGTTCTCTCTCTTGGGTTTCATCTAATTCATCATCCCTGTCAACAGCACCTGCTGATCAAGGGCAAGGAGAGGGGAGAAACGATCTTTATTTCTTGGACTTGGCAGTGGGGTCTGACTGCCATTAGGCCCCTGNATATATATATATATATATATATAAATATAAATATATAAATCAAGTGTCCTATCACACAATGCTTATTGGTTCTCTCTCTCTTGGGTTTCATCTAATTCATCATCCCTGTCAACAGCACCTGCTGATCAAGGGCAAGGAGAGGGGAGAAACGATCTTTATTTCTTGGACTTGGCAGTGGGGTCTGACTGCCATTAGGCCCCTGTCAGCGGGTGATGTGATAGATGATCCTGGGGCTCTTCCACGGAATTTTCATCAGATACCTGCCTCCCAACCTATTTACCCAGCAATTACACTCTCATTTTCTGGGAAGCCCACACGGTTGTTCAGAGGGGAACAAAGAGTCAAAGTCTGTCAAAAATCCTGATGCTGCCACCAAGGCCTTCTACAGGCTTGGCTTCTCAAAACAAACCAAAATTAAAAAGAGACAAAAACAAATGGGTGTTTAAATGAGCCACTGAGAAATTCAGAACACTTCTAATCTCAATATAGAATTCATTTGAAACAAGTAATAAGAGATTAAAGCTATTCATTTGTAAAGTTAGAGACTTCACAAAATTTTATAGAAGAAAATTTTGGTTTTATATAGGTAAAACAGGAAATGAGACATTTAAGAGAAAACAAATTGGTTTTCTAAACCCTTAAAATAACACCAGCCAATGTCAATTTATGATATTTATACTCCCCTCCACATAGCAGTAGAAAATAAAAAAATTCACAAAATTGGACCTGAAAGTGGGTAACTTTAAAACTAATAACACTTTAATTTCTTATTTTTCTCTTCAGATATAAAAAATGCATGTTGTAGAAAATGTAGAACCCACAGAAAAGCACAAAAAAAGACAAGCATCTCCACCATCTAGGAATGGACACTATCAACAGCGAGGGATCCAAAGCCCCTGCGACCACTCCAGGCTCAGGGATGAAGTCCTGGAGTCTTCAGGGAAATTCTTGGTCCCAGAATTGCCACTAACCACTGTAGGGTTCATTACAATCCACACTCAACCACAAGCCAATACTTTGCAAGAAGAAAGCATATGAGCACCCCTGCCCCTCACCTGCTTTAGATTACGTGAGTACTGAAAATAAAAGTGAGAAACATCGCTAAATTTATTGGAAAATGAAGTACTGACTGATATACAATTCAGAAATCTTTAGATGGGGTTGAGGGTTTGGAATAATAAAAATCCCCAAATTCATCAGAAGCAATTTCTTGCCATAGGTATTAAGCCCTGGGTCATGAAATAAGTATTATTATTATTATTATTATTATTACTAGTAGTAGTAACAGCCATTGAAGTAATGAGGAGCAGGAGCAGAAGCAGTTAATAGCAAGTGATCAATTAATAATACAGGTCTACTATTATCACCAGCACAACCAAATTTTAGTGAGCATTTACTATATGTCAGGCACTGGGCAAGTACTTGAACATTCTTCCCCCCCCACCCCTGAGACCTTATCACAACCATGAGCATAGGTTTAATATCCTCACTTCTCAGGTGAGAAAACAGAGGATTGGAAAGGACATATTAACTTGATTAAGGCCATCACATAGTTAAAGAGGGAGATGAACTAGGATTAAAACTCAACATTTTCTGATTCAAACCTGAGCTCTAAAGTGTGTTCCCTTATGGCTTTATGTGTCACTGTGTCAGCCATGTTGGTCTCCTCATTCCTAAAACACTCTAGGAATGAGGAGACTCCCAAACCTCTGTCAAGTATTTGCTCAAATGTCACTGCTGCTGACAAAATTCTGTCCTCCCCCCACTTGAATTTGCACATTGAAGCCCTAACCCCAACATAAAGGCATTGGCAAGGTGGGGATTTTGAGGGGCAATTAGGTTTCTATGAGGTCCCAAGAGTGGGCCCATCATGGGATTGGTATCCTTACAAAAACAAACACCAGAAAGAGCTCTTGCCTCCCCCTCTCTCCTATTGTCTCTCCCTTTCTCCTCCTCTCCTCTTCTCTATTGCCCCCAGCACTATCCCCCATCTGCTATGTGAAGACACAGCAAGTGGGCCATCTGCCGGCCAGGAAGAGGGCCCTCACCACAAACCAACCGTGCTGGCACCTTGATCTTGGACTTCCATTCTCACTGTTCAAGCCACCAGTTTAGGGAATTTTGTTATGGCAGCCCAAGCAGACTAGTCATCTTCTCAGTAAGGAGATCCCTAATGCCTTATTTTAAAATGCAACAGCCTTCTCCCGCTCCCCTCCACCCTTACACTTTCTCCACAGCACATATCATTTTTTTCTGGTTATTAAAGCAGTCTCAGCTCCAAATCTGCCCTTCCACACACAGCTTTGTGAAGCTAGAATTTGAAATCTGCGAACTGTATTTCCCAGGACTCTTGTGCAATAGAAGCCAACTGAGGAGGAATAGGAGGCAGGAAGGGAGGAGGGCCTTGCTTCTTCCTGCTGTTTGCTGTCAGTGTGTCCCCAATCAAGGGCCCTTGACCTGGTATTAGCAGCTGGTTTAGGGCACAGCTCCCAGAACCAACCCTACCCCATCTGAGAGGTGCCAGCATGGTGGGGCGGGTGGGTAGCTGGGGCTACTTTTAAAGTCTGAGCTCCCAGTTAGCTGGGTCTGCCTCTGAGCCTCCCAAGTTAAACCCCAAGGACCCCATTTTTGTCCTTCCTCCCCAACAGCGCAGGCTGCTCCACGGCGTTATTTTCTTTATGGAACCTCAGCTTCCATTCTGTTTTTTGAGATCTCCAATACCAATTCCCTTTAATGTCACCGAGTCATCTGTTGAAATCCCTAATGTTGTTTTTGTTCTCTTGCTCCAACCCTGACTAATATATTATAAAATAGTACACTATATTTTAATTGTAGATTATAAATGACATTTAGAAAATACCTTCTTACACAAGAATGCAAGCTCCATGAGGGCAGGGGCTTCATCTGTCTTGTGCCTGCCCAATCCCTAGAACCTGGAATGGTATCTAGCCATGGTGTGTTCTAAATAAACATTAGGTGAATGAATGATTCCTGTAGTGAGTAGCTTAAAACTAACCAGAAGCCGCTGTCTAGGTTTCAGCCTATAGACCACATTGCACCCAAAGCCTTCCCTGATCCTATTTGCAGTTTAGTTCCCTCTAACTGTCCTTCACAGACCACTGTGGATTTATTTTACAGCGCTTTTCACTACATGTAAGGGCTTGATGTATTGACACACACTTAGTTATCTCCCTCTTTCACCATGATACTAACACCATGAGGACTTACTTTATGTCCATCCCACTATGTCCTCAGTGCCCAGCACAGCCTGGGCATGCAGTACTTACACTATTATTTATTGATAGAAAGGTACTTTGGGGCTTAAAAACCTCACAAGGCAATAATCCCTTTTAATGTTTTCAGGAAGAAAAAGTAGGAGAAAACGGGAATTAGTGTGGTCCCACCCTGGAACTTCTCAGTGTGACCTGGAAACACAAATGGCTGTTTGTTAAGCCAAATATGATGTCACATAGCATCATGAGACAATAAGTTATGGTCATAAATTTAAAAACTTCATAAACATCAATACTATAAAAAATTAAAACCTATATTAAAATCATGTCCTCTGTGCATTCAATGACTACTTACTAAACACCTACTATGTGCCAGGTGCTGTTCAAGGTGCTGGGATACAGCAAAACAACAACAGCAACAAACACACACAAGTTTCTGTCCTCATGGAGATTATATTCTAATGGGTGGAGACATACAATAAATAAGCTAATTAAATATGTAGAATGTAAAGAATATACAATAAATAAGCTAATTAAATATGTAAAGGAGAAAAAGCAGAATAAGAGTGACTGGGAATTCTGGGTGATGGAAGTAGAATTATATATACTTTTCTATGGTCAGGGAAGGGTTCACTGAGAAGGTAAAATGTGCACACAGGTCTCAACATAGTGAAAGTGGGAATCACTCAGAGAACGCAGACAAGTGTTCTAGGCAGGGCACAGAACAGCAGATGCAAATGCCCTGAGGCAGGAAAGTGCTTGGTGTATGAGTCATAGTAATGAGCAGAATGAATGCAGTAAGAGTAAAATTTTATATGAGACAGATAACATAGATTTAATAACAAAGGGAGATGTAGGCCACCAGATGTAGTCCTCCATAAGGACTTCAGGTCTTACTCAGAAAATGATGGAAAGACACTGGAGGGTTTTCACCAGGAGTGTCATGAGAGTTTACAGACTGATTTTAAAGAGGTCACTGCATGTGCTGGGTTGACAATAAACTCCATACTGCACTACAGAAAGAGGAACAAGAGTTAAGAGAATGTCAGAGTAACTGAAGCAATAGATTGTGATAGGGTCAATGAGCCACTAATCCCTTCCATTAAAACACGGAGTCCCCTTGAATCTGTATCTGCTCAGTGACTTGCTTGACCAGGACAATATGGCAGAAGTGACACTATTATTTCCAGGGATAGTCAGAAGAATTCTTGCAGCCTCTGCCTCTGACTTGGCCTGGTAGAACACTTGCTCTTAGAACTAACTGCCACACTGGATGGTAGCCGCAGAAACCCAGGTGAGGAAGAACTGAAGCTACCCACCCCTGCCCCCAACAGCCCCAGCCAGGCTCTCGGGCAATGGCCAGCCCAGCCCTGCAGGCCCAGGAGTCAACCAGCATAGAGGTGGACCCTCGGGCTCCATGTGAACCAGCCAGTCTACTCACACTGGAACAGACAGAAGCTACCTCACTGAGCCCTGGCCTAAGTGCAGATGCATGAACAAAATACATGTTTGTTATTGTTTGGGGTCAGTAAGCACTGGGGTGGTCTGTGACACAGCGATAGAAAATTCCTGGGGGCCTCGACCAGCCATAAGGGAACAAATAAGTTCTAAGCACTAATTGGGGAGATGTTATATTAATACAGTTAAGAACTTGGGCTTTCAAGTCACAGCCATTTGTCATTTGAACCCAGATGTGCCACTTAACAGCTGACCTTGGGCAAATTAATGGATTTCCCCCCTGAATTTCAGTGTCTTCTTCTGTGAATGGGGTTCATAAAAGGGCTTGGTTCTTTGAGATGGGGTGAGGTTATACTGAGGTAGTATATGTAAAATGTTTTGCTGGTGCCTGATACACGATAAGTACTCTTTAAAACAATGAGCTAACAGAAGGATTGGTTTTTTACCTTTTTAAAAATGGCACTATACCACTGAATATATGAGGAAAATGCAAGCTTTTGGGGCAAGACTCCCTGATTCCCATCACATTAAGAGCTCATGTGCAAAAAGAACTAGTCCCAGAGAAATCAACCACCACAGTTCTTAACCCACACACCTTCTAAACGCAAGAACAGTGTTCAGGGTGTGGTAAAAGGTCTGCCAAACAGTCTCTCAGAAGTCCCTGGTGACTGGGGAGCTCAGTGTGAATGAAAGGAGCCAACTGGTCCCAATTCTCATCACACCTTCCCCCAATTTCAACGTCCTCACATCTATTTTAGCAAAGACTTTAGCTAACTCAGTGAATCAAACTATAATGGCACCAGTTTATGAGACTTTGTAAATTCATAAAAGAAAGAACATAATTTTATCATTCCATCAAAATTTTCCTGCAGAAAATGAGTGTCAATGCCATTCCCAAACCCTAGACACGCGACCTGACATGGACCACACAGTGGAAAAGATTCAAGCAGAAGGATCGTGTTACCACTTTATTAACCTGGGCTTGACAACAGATCACTGAGATAGCCCCATACACTTCCACTTTATTGGAGATTACACTGAACAGAGAGTAGATTTTAACAGTAAGAGTCTGTCTATGGCATTTAGCCAGAAGCAATAAAATTCTGACCTAATAGCTATAACAAAACAGAACAACCCACTCCATATATCTCTATAAACAACAAGACTTCAAGATACATCATTAGAAGGATGCTCACTGAAAAGGAATGTTGCTTAAAAAATATCAACACCCCACGGTATAGAAGTACAACAGATGTTTAGAATTGGTTTAATAAATGTTTCAATATGTACACCAACATGCCACTCATTTGTGAAATACAGATTTCCATAAACATTGACTTGAGGTCAATATTTTCACTTTAGGTGAGTGAGTATGCAAAATATAATGAATATTCATGAACAATGAAGATTTACTATTTTAATGTAAGTATGCATACCTGAGTTAAATCGATTTAACTTCCTATTTGTTGGTTGTTAGATTGTGTTACATTCCTTATCATATGTTAATGAGTAATTTAAAGCACAAGAGCATTATCAAGAGTCAAGTTTTCATTTTAAACTACAAAATGTTGAAATGTGTTAGAAACTCATTACCAACTAATAGTCATAAAACTCACCATTTTTACAAGGAAGTCACCATTTATCTGCTGAAGCATAAATGAGAAATTTGTTATTTTTAAAAACTTGTAGTGGCTATTAAACTCATTGAGTATTTCAACAGAATTTAATGTATCTGGGATGTGTTCCACTATCATTTCCATTATTCTTCTTTATAGCTACATAAGCTTAAAATGAGTTCCCAAAACCCTTTTTATTGCTACAGAGAGGTAGAAATAAAGGGAACATACTATCAGAAAGGAAAAAAAAACACCAGTTTCATTCCTCCTTCACTCTCACAATGGCCTTCACAGAGAACTTTGCTTTCTCCCATTGTGGGGCCTGCCAATGTTAACATATTTTCATCAATCAAGAGATCAGAGTCAGCCCTGGCTGGTGTAGCTCAGTGGATTGAGCACAGGCCTGCGAACCACATGATCGCGGTTCGATTCCCAGTCAGGGCATATGCCTGGGTTGCAGGCCAGTTCCCGGTTCCCGGTTCCCGGCAGCGGATGCATGAGAGGCAACCATACATTGATGTTTCTCTCCCTCTCTCCTTCCCTTCCCCTCTAAAGATAAATAAATAAATAAATAAAGAGATCAGAGTCAAATGATTTTGGAAAGCACTGGGTTTAATCCAATTAAAATATTTACTGCAAGACTTCACAGAAATCCTTAATGTGCTGATATTTAATGAGGGTTTTTATCCAACTCCTCTTTCACTGGGCATTTCACAAGACTAGTGTTCCCTGGCATACATTTTGGGGGCAAAAAACACAACAGGCTTTTAGTACCATTTTCCTTAATCCCATAGGCAGCTTATTTATGTTTTTAGTGTCAAGAAAAGATTCTTTTTCTTATTTTCTCCTCCCATAAAGCCAAGATTAAGGTGAAATTTCACAATGATTTATGAGGTAGGATACACTTTCTTGACCCAGAAGACATCAATAGCAATAGCAAATACAAATCTAATTATGAAGGGAGACCACCCAAAATCCTGGAATTATCTTCTGGAGAATGGGCTCCTTATAGTACAGGCTCCCCCTGGCAGGTGAATGTTCTAGGAGCCTATCTGTGTCAGTGTACCTGCTGGCATTAGTGTGAGAGACTGCATTCGGCTTCGGTGCATTTTTCTGAAGACTCAACATGTTTGCCCATTTCATGACGGGTGATTTACAAGCACTCCTGGCTGCACCACACTGTGTTCAGCAATTTGGGACCAAAAACTTCACGACCCCTGTGCCCCATCCTCCCTATTCACTCGATTTCACCCCAAGCGACTTGTTTTGTTTCCCCAGATGAAAAAAAAATCCCTCAAAGGGAAATGTTTTGCCAATGTAGAAGAGGTAAAACAAAAAAACCAGAAGCACTAAAAGGCATCAAAATAGATGAGTTCAAAACTGTTTTGATCAGTGGAGAAAAAAAACATCTTGATACATATATTGCATCAAATGGGGAGTACTTTGAAAGTGACTGAAGTTTAAACATGTAAGAACAAACGCATAGTTTTTTTAATAAATAAATTCCATTTCTTGTGCTCCCCACTGGTATGTCATTCCCCTGTTTGAAGTCTTCCAATGGCTTTCCAATGCCACAAAAGAAAAACCTAAATTCTGTAGAATTCCTGAAAGTTTTTCTAATCCAGTCATGTCTGTCAGCAATCAGACCCCAATTCTCGCATTCCTGGCTCTCTGCACACTCTCCCCAAGTAAGTGCACCAGAGGCAGAGAAGTCTTGGCTGATTTAGCTCAATGTGGCACCAACTCTGATTGTGTACACTTGGAGAGATTACACCTATTATTCCTCGATAGGAAAACAGTATACTACCAACTACAGCTGGGTTTCTGCATGTTGTTTTAGCTTTAGGTTCAGCTTAGACATTACTTCTTCCAAGAATCCTTGGCGGACATCCAAAGGCTGGGGATCAGTATTACGGGCTCTTGTAGCATCCACTCCTTCCACGCACCACACGACTTACCAGCCTCCACTGAAATGACCTGTGTACTTCTTTTAACCAGCATGTATATCCCCTGAGGGCTAACAATGGGGTCTTAGCATATATATCATTTCTAATAGAGCCTTTTTCACCACAACAGATTGTTCATGTATACGCAGTCAGTGGTGTTATTGACACAATGCATGTCTCCCATTTAATCTCAAGAGCAGAAAATTCTCCCTCAGATGCTCTGGATGTTTACTGAGACCATGCTTCTACTTCCATCATTGCGAAGGTCCAAGAAAGGGTTAGAGGGCAATCACTATAAACACCATTTAATGTGTGCAAACTTCACGAGTAGAGTCAGAAAATAAAGGGGGCAGGGAGAAAAGAAAGGATGTGAGGTAGAAAAACAAGGTAAAGAGCGCTGTTGTTTCTCCACTTCCGTGGGGTGGAGTGAATTTCCGTCCTGAGTGACCAGGGTGAGAGGCTGTGTTCCCACTGGCTGCTGATCCACATGCATCTGAGAGTGACCGCCTTGCCCCACACAGTGTTAGACACTGCCCAAGTGAAGAGACTTTCAGGGGAAACCTTGACCTTAACCCATTTTGTTTTCCTATGTGCTTGGAAATAGACTCACTTGTAAGTTAGAACTCAACTGCCTAAGTATTCTAAGAAAAGAATCTCAGTGTCGGCAAGAACCGGAAATAGTGGCTGAAATTAAAATGCAAACGTAAATTTGTCACAGGGGCTAAAATATCCCTTTCAGAATTTTGTATCATTCAAGATAGCCAGCATAAATATTTCCGGAGTGCACATCCTGGGGAATCTCGAGTTGACGATATTTTCTTGCTCCTGACATCAACAGAAATTTGAATTTCAAGATCACGTAAATCACAGATTGCAAGTTACTACAGTAGCTGCTACAAAACAAATGCTCAATGAAGCTTTAAGAAAGAAAGGAAGGAAATGAGAAAGGCAGCGAAGGCAAGCAAGAGAGAAGGAAAAGAGAGGGAAGAAGAGAAACAAAAGGGAAGAAAAAGAAAGAGGGAAAGAAGAAAGAAAGGATAGTTTTGGCCTCTGTGATAGCTTTGATATTCCAAAGCAACCACTTATAATTAAAATTTTAATCTACACTCTCAAATCACAAAGTGTGGTGAACAATGAAAACAGATAATACCACCAAGTGGAAAATATCTGCTGTGTTTATTTTGGAAACAGTGGAATCTCTCCTAAATTCCTAAGAAGAAAAACAAAGTGCCACAGGTAAGACAAAAGTCCTCACATCTAAGCAGCAGCTCATAAAATTTTCTGAGCATTCTCAGAGATAAGAAAAGTTTCTTTAGCATAGAGCTTGGCCCTTCCCAGGAATTAATGAGCGTTAGACTCCAGTTCTATTACTCTGTTCTGGCTTATAGAAAAGTGACAGGCATGTAGCTGTTTTCTGTCAAAGTTCCAGGGCAAATGTTGGACACTCAGAAAATCACTTGGCTCTGCCAGAATGGGATGGGATCACATATGACACAGACACAGAGAAATGGAGCAAATGTGACCCACTCCACAAGTGTCAACACAACCTGCTCTCTCGGCCCGCTGTGAAAACAAGCAAGTAGCAAAGGGCGTCATCTTTATTAACCAAGCTGAGGCAAACAACAGAGGATGACAGGTGGGTATTTGGACAGAAAGTCCAGCCACGCAGAACTCCCTGTGGTCACTTATATTCTGACGCTTTCAGCTGCATGGGCGGCCTCTGGAGGTCAGCGTCCATCCACAAGGGCCCGGCAGTGATCCAGAAAATGTACTGGGAAAACTGGCAGAGCTCCCAGCCCAGCCCATCAAAACCTGCAGACTGTCATGACCACAGGTCTCGAAGGTGCAGCCTCACATATGTCTTCCAGAAACAATATTTGACAACAGAGGTTCATTTGTGCTGTTTGTTAGAAATGGTTTCCTTTTCCATCAACTCTAACCTTCCTCAACCATGATTTTAAACACCTACTTGGAACTGCATCTCTAGACTCAAATTGAAACAGTCGTCTCCCTGTAAGTCCGTGGTCCCTTTCCAGCTCACGACCCTCAGCAGCCCAAGTTCTGGCAAGTTCCCCAGATGCAGTCAGCTCCTCTGCCTTGATGACACAGCTGCCTCACTTGTGGGTAACCTTTGGGGAAAATTCCAACTTGTGCTGAACAGAACACCTCCCTCAATCAGCAGCTCCAGGGGATTTCCTCACTAACTCCATCAAGTCTCAGTTAGTTGTTTTTTCTCCTCTCTCTCCTCACTGTCTTTATGCCCAAGCACACTACTTGCTATACTGAGGTTGTCCTCACGAAATCAACAGCTAATGTTAGGAATATTTTGAAAATCTATACAATTGAGATAAACTCATGATACTCAAATATTTTGTTGTCACTGAAGGATCTGAGAAGTGTTAATACCAAGTTTAGAATAGTGAGGTTTCAAGTCTACTAAAGTAGCTTTTGAGAAGGTAAAAAAACAACATCTTAACTTAAAACATGGACTATTGTCTGAAATACATCTATATGCTCCATTGTATTATCTTTTGAAATTAATGTCATGGAGTATTTCAATCACAAAGAAACTCTGATGTGTAAAAATTTATGAAAAAGCAAAAGGAAACAAAATAATTATCAGTGATATAGAATGTGCCTAATTCTTAATATCCTCAGGTTCAATGACAAGAATCCACTTCATTATACAAATATTTACTACACACCTACTACGTTCAGTCACAATGCCTGATGTAAGTGATACGAACGGACACCACTCAGTTCCACAACCGGCCACACTAGAATGGAAGGGAATCAGGGCTTGCTCACTTTCCTGGGGACCTCAGTGACTTTACCAAGTCATAGCCAGGCAGAGATGGCAGTTTTTAGGAAATGTATATAGAAAAAAGGCTTCCTGATCTTTGCAAAAGCAGCATAGAATCTTTCGCATACATCTAAGAGTTTTCAAAAACTAATCTCACATTCTCTATTTTCATCACAATTGATATTACCCTAATGAAGTAGAACGGCAAGTTAATATCTATTTTGGTTTTGCACTCCAACAATGCAACAGGATATCTGGTTTCTTTTCCTGCCCTCCATGTTGCTCAGTTCACTGTAAAGGTGTTGACATCATTGCCATATTTTGCCAAAAGGACTGCACACATGAAGGTAACTTGGGAAGTTATTGCCTGTAAAACAAATGGGGCATCACTGAAATGGATACTGCTTGCTTGTATATCCTTTGAAACTTAACAAAGTCAGGGAGATGGGTCCCACGAGCACACCTCCAGTAAAAGCTCCAGCTCTCACTAACAACGTATGTGATGCAGTAATTACGCTACCAAGCTGTCCAGAATTCCTATCTGCATGCAAATTCGATCATATGTGCTCCAGCTGGTATTATGACAGTATTAAAACAAGAATGTGATAATGAAACTATCCTCTTTATGAAAACACCATTCAGTTATTCTGGTCACACACTGCATACACCTGCAATCACTCACCAACTTGAACAGCCTAATCCCCTCCTCACTTGCAGGACCCTGCTTTTGACCCATCTTTTCACTGCTGTAAATAAGGTGAAGCACAGCCAAGAGAATTTCTGGGCTACCTTTGACAGACCTGACTCTTTCAGTGGTGTGGTGGGAATACTCCTCAATGGGCAATATGGGTAATTGGAGCACTAAAGATTCCCACAGTCCTCTAAAGGTTAAACAATTAAGTGGCTATCAAACCCACAGCTGTTAGATCCTAGCTTTGACATCAATCATTAACATTAAGGCCTGGGACTTATTTTAGAGGCCACCAGCAGGAAGGAATAAGCGAGGGGAAAAAAGAGTATAAGCTTCTTAATTCCAGGACTAAAGCATAAACATAAAGCTAAGAATGCAGGTTCTAAACCGTTGGAATGATCATTGTATGGGGTGGGCAAAAGTAGGTTTATAGTTGCGAATACACAAAACACAGTTTATGCCTGTGTTCCTACTTATTAATGATTGTATTATTTTCCATGCCAACAACTGTAAACCTCCTTTTGTCCCACCCTACATTACAGGAAGGCTAACTTTCCCATATATTCTCTGCTTCCCCAGGTGATTTGCTAGATTTCTTGAACAGCTGTCTTAAATCATTGCTTTTAGGTGGAACCTGCAGGGAAAAGTAAGCGCTGTTGGTCACACCAGCCACCTTCTTTCCAGGATACTCTCCAGGAAGCATCCACGTGTGCTGAGCTTGGGATATAGCATGAAGGCCCTTAGAGTCTCACATCTACATATATGTAATGTTGTTTTCAAAGTTGAGAGCAAGTGGCAAGTGGCAATTTTGCAAAAAATGGGGAGGACTGATCTTCACATAAAGTATTTTTTTAATCCTCACCTGAGCACATGCTTATTGATTTTAGAAAGAAGGGCAGGGGAGAGAAGGAAAAGGCAGGGAAGGGCATGGAGAGTACCACTGGGAAGAGAACCACTGATTGGGAGTACCACTGATTACTCTCAAGAGAACCACTGAGAGTAACATGCGAGAGAGAACCACTGATTGGGACTGAAACGGCAACCTAGGCATGTGCTCTGTTTGGGAATTGAACCTATAACCTTTAGCTTTACAGGACCATGTCCCAACAAACTGAGCCACATCGGCCAAGGTGAAAGTTATTTTTATAGACTGCCTTGTTTGATTAACTGAAAAAATACAAAGGCTTTAAGAGGACCATAAATTAAACCCAAATTGCTTACACATTTCTCCTTTCCCCTCACATCATAAAAGGACCGAATCACCTTGATTTCTAGGTGGCTTTAAATACTTTTTAAAACAGAAATACCATATTTTTCCTGACTTTTCTTTTATGTCAACTGATACAGATTTATCTAACAGCACGAATTCCATCTCTTTCCTTAAAACCAGTCTTTTCAAAGTGGTCCAACTGCCAGGAAACATGGTGCCATTTTTACCTAGCTGAAGGTCTCGTCCATTCATTCACCAGATTCGATACCTACACCATGGCAAGGCGGGCCTCAGGGCCTCAAATCCCCACGGGTGAACAAGGAGAAGGGGTGCCTGGCCCCTCAGAGCAGAACCCTCATAGGAACAGCATCTCACTCTGTGAGACACTGGACGGATTCCAGGACTACCTCCACCTCAACTTCTGAATCTGTAACATTGAGAAAATGTCCCCCACAACAAAAGACTGTTGGGGTCATTTAAATTGATAACATAGTTCGGCACTTCACATGGGCTTGGAAGAGAGTGAATATGTAACAAATGTCAAGTCCCATTTCCTTCTCCCCAAGGTGAATTTTACCCCTGCCCCAGTAGATTACTTTCAGCTATCCAAAATATTGCCATTACTTACCCTATTAGAATACTCTCTTTTCTAAAAATCAAAAGGAAATCCGGGGATTTCAGTTCCCATTTTTAAAGCAAAAGATTTTGAATATATATTTTTATACTGGTAAAATATAAAAACAAAAATTCCACCATTTGAACTATTTTAAACTGTCCAAGTCAGTGGCATTTAGCACATTCACAATGTTGTACAGTCAGCATCATTATCTAGTTCCAAATCATTTTTGATTACCCCAAGTGAAAACTCCATACCCATTCATTCCCATTCCCATCTCCCCACATTTCCTGACAACTACTATGGAATTGTTTACTCTTGATATTTCCTATAAACGAAACCACACAGTACACATGTGGCCTTCTGTTTCTGGCTTCTTTCACTTAGCATAATGTTTCAAGGTTCATTCATGTGTTAGTATGTATCTTCTTATAGTATGTAGTACTTTCTTCCTTTTAATGGCTGAATAATATTATCTTGTGTGAATATACTACATTTTATTTATTTAATCATCAGCTGATAAACATCTAGGTTGTTTCCACCTTTTGGCTATTGTGAATAGTGTGTTGCCATAAACACTCATGTACAAGTATTTGCTTGAACATTTGTCTTCAATTATTTTGAGTATACACTATGGAGTAGAATAGATTTTAAATATACACACAAATTAATACATAGATATACACCGAAAACATATAAACACACATACACAAACATATAGTATGTATACATACATAGATATAGTACCTAAATACAGTTGTCCCTTGAACAACACGGGTTTTGAACTGCACAGGTTGGTAACAGGTGTGCCAAGACAAAGAAATATGGCCTGAATGAAAGAATAGAGCAAAGCTCCAAAAACAGAATAAGTGATGGAGAGATAGCCAACCTATCAGATGCACAGTTCAAAATACTGGTAATCAGGATGCTCACAGAAATGGTTGCATATGTTTGCAAAGTAGAGGAAAAAGTGAAGGCTATGCAAAGTGAGATAAATAAAAATGTACAGAGAACCAACAGTGAAGGGAAGGAAATCAGAACTCAAATCAATGCTTTGGAGCAGAAGGAATAAATAAACATTCAACCAGAACAGAATGAAGAAACAAGATTTTTTTAAAAAAGAGAGGCTTAGGAATCTTTGGGACAACTTTAAATGTTCCACCATCCACATCAGAGGGGTACCAGAAGGAGAAGAGGAAGAGCAAGAAGTGGAAAAGTTATCTGAAAAAATAATAAAAGAGACCTTCCCCAATCTGGCAAAGGAAATAGACTTCCAGGAAGCTCAGGAAGCTCAGAGAGTCCCAAAGACGTTGGATCCAAGGCACATATAATTACATTACCCAAGACTAACGATAGGAAGAGAGTCTTAAAAGCAGCAAAAGGACACATTTACTCCCAAAGGAGTTCCCATAAGACTATCAGAAGATTTCTCAAAAAAAAACTTACAGGCAAGAAGGGGCTGGAAAGAAGTATTTAAAATCATGAAAGGCAAGGGCCTACAACCAAGATTACTCTATCCAGCAAAGCTATTATTTAGAATGGAAGGGCAGATGAAGTGCTTCCCAGAGAAGGTCAAGTTAAAGGAGTTCATCGTCATCAAACTACTATTATATGAAATGTTAAAGGGACTTATCTAAGAAAAGGAGGATCAAAAATATGAACAGTAAAATGGCAACAAACTTACAACTATCAACAACTTAACCTAAAAACAAAATAAACTAAGCAAACAACTAGAACAGGAACCGAATCACAGAAATGGAGATCCCATGGAGGGTTATCAGAGAGGAGGGGATATGGGGAGAATAGGGGAAAAGATACAGGGAATAAGAAGCATAAATGTTAGATACAAAATAGAGAGGGGGAGGTTAAGAATAGTATAAGAAATGGAGAAGCCAGGAACTTACATGTACAACACATGGACATGAACTAAGGGTGAGGGGAACTGGTGGGGGGTACAGAGTGGAGAGGAATAAAGGGGAGAAAAAATTGGGACAACTGTAATAGCATAATCAATAAAATCTGCTTAACATATTAGAGAGCAAACATTTTTCTAAATGGGAAAATGTTAGGAGTAATACACTAAAAAGAAAAAAGTTCAAAAAAGGAACTTTTCATTTTTGAAAAGATACTATGTCTAGTGTTAATGTCTAGTGTTAAAAATATGTGTAACATCTACAGTGTTTTGTATCATAAAAGATAATATTTATGTAGGCGCTGACAGTGATGATTCAATTTTGTAATCAGATGATTAAAATTATGGTATTGATATAGTACAGTACTATAAATGTATCTTCTCTACCTTATGATCTTAACATTTTCTTTCTCTAGCTTAATTTGTTCTACAAAAGAATATACTGTAAAAGAGTATAGTATAACATACAAAATGTGTTAATCAATTGTTCATGCTGTTGGTAAGGCTTCCAGTCAACAGTCAGCTATTAGTAGTTAAGTTTTGGGAGAGTTCAGAGTTACACATGGATTTGGGGTTGCATAGGGGGTTGGAGGGTGAGCGCCACTAATCACCTCATTCTTCAAGGTTGAACTCTACATAGGTAACAGGATTAATAGGCAGTTACATTAAACACACATGTGCCCACAGAAGGCAACTTCTGCGGCAAGCCTTCACAGTACTTGTTTGGTTAAGGATTTTCCTGTTTCTTTCTCCATCATTAGAGGATTTTGACTCTTCCCACCTTCACATTTATAATCTCTTAAATGACCTGTGTTTCCCCCATGTTCCACCTACCTTTGTTACCCAGATATCCAGGAGAGTGCTTAGCTCCCCTCAAGGTTCCATAAATGTTGCTGAATAAATGAATGAATGAAGTAGTATCCTGGATATAACAAAAATAAAGTGCACACTCGAGGGAAAATCAGCCCCATAGTCATCCAAGGTTAAAATAAAGAAGGGCATTTTTTAGTGTTCAGAGTGCTACCTTGAAGGTCATTGAATACCTATCACCAATGTCCCCCATGCTATTGAATCAGCAAATGTTGGGACTGACCTTGATTTCTGTCTTTATTATAAAGTTTCTCCAAATGGTTTATCAAAGTGGTTAAAAACAGGTTTGGAGAGAGATATCGCAGTGTTGGCATCTCAACTGGTCATGTTACTGTTTGCAGTTCCCATAAACTTCTATTTGCTTCTCAAAAAAAAAAAAAAGAAAAAAGGAGAATAATCCCCATACCTTTGAGTTACTGTGGGAATTAAATGACATAATCCCCACCAAGTGCCTGGCACGTAGGTAGTATAATCAAAGGTACCTTTTAAGTAAGTAGGTTCCAAGCATGAATTAAATCTCTCTTAGGGCATGCCTACATCTGTGGGAAATTCATTGCCAGTTGCTCCCATCCAGACTCATGGTTCTACATCTATATATCGATGAATCTCAAATTTATACCTCAAATTTAGAACTAGAGTTGCAGTCAGAGCTACAGACTTGCCTGTCATCCAACTGCCTATGTGAAATCTCCACTTAACTCTAACATCTCTGAAATATCTTAGAATATAGCACCTGATGAAGACATTGTTATTGAAGGAATATACACAGGAGCTCCCTGTATTATGTCTACACCTTTTTGTGTGTCTTAAATTATTTCTAAATTAAAAGTTATTAATATTAATAATACCAAAAGAAACATGGCCCAAACTGAACAATCACAGATTTGCTCTCCTGCCCCAATATGCCCATGCATCTCTGGCGATGAGCCACGGGGCACCCAGCCACTCAGGTGAAGCACCTAGCATCACCCTCCAGGTTACAGAGAGAGCAGCAGTAGGAGCACATTCCCTGGGGTCAGACTGCCAAGTGACCTTGAACAAGTTCATTGACTTTCCCATACTTCAGTTTCCTCATCTGTAAATGAGAATAAATGGGACCTATGCATAGAATTATTATGAAAATTAGTGAGTCAATACACTAAAGTGCTTCAAATAGTGCACATACATTCCAAGTTTTCAGTAATTAGCCCTTATTTTTCCTGTGCCTTACACCCATACCCAACAGGTACTCAAAACTTGACCTTGTCTTAGCTTGCCCAGCTGCCAATAGCTCTATTATAATCCACCACCATCATCGTTTCCCATAAATCTGCATATCCTCCTTCCATATGTCTCTCTTCTCATTCCTGTCCTACATACAGTTAATTTTCCATAGCAGTCAGAGTAAACTTTCTAAAACCTTAATTAAATCATCTGATCTTCTATTCCACTGGTTTCCATTCAATGCTCCAAAGGTTTTCCATTAAGGAAAAAAAATTTTTTAATCCTAACAATAACCTAAAAACCCCCAAACATCTTTGACCTCATCTGTCTCCACTCTTTTCACTAATCTCCAGTCACAATGGCTTGAACATGGCAAAGCCTTTTTGCACTTGCTGTTTGTGGCAGGGATTGCTACTTGACCTTGCACCAACATCCATTCTCCCACTGTTCCCTAATAAAGGAACTCCCAATTTCTCGTGGCCACATGGTATCCTAGAATGGAGGCTACATTTCCAGCCTGCCCATGGGTGATACAGATGTAGATGTAGATACAGGGGGCTACACTCTAGCCAGTGGGATCTAAGCAAAAACATTATTTGTGACTTTCAGGAAAAAAGACCTGAAATCTAGAAAGCACACCTCCCTTGAGCACTGCCTTGGTCAGCTAGGCTGCTGAGTAAACGCTGAGGCTTGGACAGCCATTTTGGAGCACGGAGTTGGAAAAATGAAAGCAGCAAGACAGAAGGGGCCAGAAGCCATGGAAGGCAGAGCAAGAACACAGAAGGAATTTGGGTCCATTATCACCTCTGGATTCTTTACCTCCATATTGTTAATGTGAGGGAGAAACAGTGCTCTCCTATTCTGTTTAAGACACTTTAACATAAGTTCTCCCCCCACTTCTTTGCAGAACAATTTTCCCTGCAGATCTGTGCATGGCTGCCTCTTTCTCATCAGTCAAGTCTCCCCTCAAATGGCACCACACCCCTCAAATGCTGGGAGGCCTCCCTGACCACCCTGATTCAATAGGACCCTCGTCTGCCTCCTTGTGTTTCCACCACATGCTATATACTTTCTTCTTTGTAGCCCTTGATAGCATAATGAATCACTTTACTTCTTTAATGTCAGTCTCCTCTCACCGGTGGTCAGCTTTTCGGGGTGGGCTGGGTCCTCTGCACTCCCCAGCATTTAGAGCAGCTCCTGGCTCACAAAATGAAGGAAATACTCATCTTTTGACTGACTGATCATTGGGATGGTGAATGAATGGCTTGGTTTTGTGTTTTTTCTCCACATACTGGTGACCTTCTCGTCTCAAATTAGTGGGTTTAATTCAGTTAAACATTTATTAAACACCTACTGGGTGGAGACACTGGAAAACAAAGATAACTGAGACCCAGTCACTGTCTAGGGTAGGGGTGGGGCTTCACAATGTGGCAATAATGTATTCCACATTTCTCAGCATATCATTAAATATTCAAGGAATAGATAGTAAGTTGATAGCAAATTTTGCTCTGTGTATACTTAGAAGCTTAGACGTTACCCATTATTTTCTTGTTTGACTGTAGTTTTGAAACATAACGCAATCATTATGTTAGTGTTCTGACTATCACAAAGTATGGACATCTTCCAAAACACAGTTCCAAAATGTCACTGAACACCCAATTATTGAGAAGGTCTGTGATTGTACCATCCTTCCTTAAAAATCACTCCCCAGAATTCAAAGACTCTACTCCCTGAGAAGGGTAACAAGTAGGATTCTACCAAGTCCTTCTGATGAGGACAAATGTTCCCACAAGAGACAACTCCTAACAAATTTCCTCCACCGAAACATTTTCTGTGCATCTGAATAAGGAATTATCTACACGGTTAAGACAGTTTCTTGGTCTAATTCTACTCAAGATGGAAGCCTTGAAAATTAAACCTGGAAAGTCTTGTGAGGCTCTGCCACACATCACATCCATCCAATCCAAAAGCCTCAACTGTCTAAAGAACACTTGTGAAAGCTTGTACCAATCACTTCAGTAAATTCTAGACTTGGATGCTTTATAAAAAGCATCATCACTAATGGTCCTATTTCCAGATTATGGTATGAGTTGGAACACAGAATCAAAGCATGATTTAATATTAAATAATATTTTAGTGAAAATGTACTATTGGTTAAGAAAATAGGATTTGTAAAGACAGAGTCTGAAACTGGCATGAGCCCTATAACTCTGACAAACGTGTCTTAATAACCATCCCAAACCTCAGTTCACTGAGAGCTGATATGACAAACAAGTAAGATCAGAAAAAGATCGCAGTGCCTGGCATAAATGCTAGTATCATTATGTTTGTCAGTGAGACCAATGACATAATAATAGCATGAGTGGGCCAGGATTTGAACCCCAGCCTGGCTACCTCCAAAATGCAACCTCATTTCACTATCTCTTGTTTCGTTTTTGTTTTTGTTTTTTTTTTATTGCTGGTCACCAATCTACAGAATTTAGAGGAGGCTTCACCTCTGATTTTTACGGTGCAGAGTCTCCAAAGCCTCTGGGGTGGGGAAGGACGAGTTTGTTCAACCACAGCACCATGGCAGATAATTTGTGTAGCAGAAAGAACAGAGATTGAGTGGAGAAAAAGTGCCAACTCTCCATGTGGGGGACAAGGCACCATATGGCCCTGCAATTAGGAAGGAAGAAGACTGCCAAGGGCAAAAATAACCCTGGCAAATCCAATACCACTGGTAGGAGATGCCAGCCCAGGTCAGCTTTTTTTTCTGGAGTTGTTCTTGTTCCCCAAGGGATTTCACTGTCACCCCTAACCATGACTTTGAAAATTATTTGAAAGATGAAACGGAAGTCTGATGTTAGTGGATATTTCTAATGTCAGGTCATTAAAACAATTTTCCTTTTTCCTAAAAGCATCACATGAACAACTCTTCAAAGGGAAGATCTGATTCAAAAGAAGATCACTGTTAAGGTTGAGGAAATTTAACAATCTCATTCTCTCTCCTGTAAAAGAAGTGAACCACATGAATGCTTTGTCTCTTGCAGCTCGGACATAAGCTCCTGATTCAGTTAATATGCTAGAGACAGCCACAGGGAGAGAGGAGGAAGAAAGCTATACATCCTACAGTCCCACGGAGTGAAGTTTATGTTCAAAGGAGAAGGGGAGAGATCTTTGAAATAGCATCCATAACAATGTGTTAAGACCTCAACTATATTTCTATCAGCATACACATTTGTTTCACACCAGGAAAACAAAAAACATAGTAATCTTTTAAACCCAGAAAGTAACCCAAATGTTCCTTTTCTTTTTCTTATAATGGAATAAAACTATCAATGACATTCAACCACCATTCATTCAGCTGAAAGCTATTTATGCATTTGACTACGAGGAATGATTCAAAGAAAAACAGCTAAGGCTTAAATTTGGCAAAGTTAAAATTAATATTTCTTAAAATAGAGATCAGTTAGGTAATCTCTATCTTAATTGTGACACCTCAATATTTTTGTCTTGACAGCTTATAGTCAAAATCACATTGATTGCTGCTTCTCTAGTTAAGTAGCAGCTGAGAAAGCTGGCTTGAATTCAAGGACTATGTTGAATTAAAAAAATACATAATAAGCACTAAAATCTTATGGACTTGGTGAGGCAATCACCCCATGAGGGGCACATGGAAATTGAAAACAAATGCAACAGGCCGATTCACGCCCTTACCCCTCTTCACTTGGAGAGCTTTACCTGTTGTTTATAGGTTTTTTCCTTATAGATTGTTGATTTTCTGTTTTATATGTACTCTCATTTCACTATATATTATTATTTTTGTTCTGATATTATCTCCCCCACCAAGTTTAAATTCTGTAAATGCAGGATTCATCTTTTTATAATAATTCCTAGCACACTGGAAGTTCCTATCTTCAAGGCTTCCTACATTCCAGGTTCTTAGGAACCCTGTAGAGAATAACATAGAATCTGCTAATGAAATGTGAGTTTTAAAAAGGAATACAAATATTGCTATAGCCTACCCTTCCCAAAGATTTCCACAAAAAGGATGAGCCTCTGCTGGCCCCCTTACAGCTGTTATGATGGTAAAATAAATCAGAAAGGATTCCAGGGTACTTTCAAAGGAGCCAATCCTTTTCATCGTGTGGGGTAGAACTGACAGTATGGGAAATGTACTGTTTTGGTCTAACTAGTCTCCATTCCCCATTTTTTCTGCAACCAGCTCTCAGCTCCTGAGATCCGTTCATCACCCTGACCTAGCTAATCAACACAGTCTTTTCTCCACCAAAGTATTCAGGGCTGGTGGTATAACTCCAGTTAATCCAATTGGACTCAATCTCAAACTTTGGTTGTAACCAATTAGAGAATGAAACTCATTTTCAGGGAGGGTGCTAAGCACAAGGATAGAAGTCTAAAGCTGCCAGGATTAATCCCATCACACCAAGGATAAGCCTGTTGATGAAACCAACACAGCAAAGGGTACAGCTGGGGTAGAAGGACAGATTCATAACAGCAACCCAGATCCAGCCACACCTGAAGGCAGATACGTATCTTTGGACTTTCTCATTACATAAACCTATAAATTCTCTTTTCTGTTTGAGTCAACTTGAGTTCAGATTCTGTCTCACTATGTTAATGCAAAGGGTTCTAAGTGAAACATCGGTGTCACTGAGGATCAGCAGAGGCTCACAGCTCTCAGATCCTTCACAACATACCCTCACCTACTTTCTCTAAGCTCACAGGCCATCATCCACCATTCATTCCATGCATTTAAACAAGAGATATACTCCACTATATATTGCCCATGAGTAGACCATGAACATTTATGCCAACATACCTTTTGCTCATGACGTAACCTGTCTTGGCAAACTCCTGTTGATGCTACAAAGCCCACCTTTCTGCGTTAGTCATTATCAGCATTTACAGGCAGAAACAACCACTCCTTTCTCCATGAAAGGAGTTTGCATTTTCTGCATGATGTGTGGCATCTCATGCCATTTACCACACTGGATTATTGTTATTTTTTCATTTATCTCTCCCCCTGCTCAACAGTCCATACTGAAGAATTATAACTTGTTCTCTTTTGTCTCCTCATAGCTTAATGTCTGATAAACAACTGTTGGAAGGAAAACAGAATCAAAGGGGGGAGCAGAGAAGAAAAGGATGCTTTCTGAACAACAGTCCCTAGGGCCCAAACATACCTTGAAATAAAAGCAAAAATCAGGACACCAATACTGAATTCAAGTATGTATTCCCAAAACAACGCTTTCATCTTTCAATTTACACTGAGGAGTCACTAGATTATTAAGTAAATGCAAAGGAAACAATCACTGTTAAACTAATCGTCAAATTAGGATTCCATGTTCTTCCCCACACCCTGAAAATTGTACATTTAATGAGACACAGAATGAAGTTACTGATCATTTAAACACAGTCACAATTGTGTCTGTCTGCCACTTTCCGTAACCTGCAGGTGGAGCATAAGGGTGAAGCCAGAGGGCAGAATGACAGGAATCAGGACAGCAATGGCCTCACAGCCTCCAAAGTCTAACACAACCAACAAAATGCCTCAGCTAAGTATGAGGCTTCAACTGGGATAGACTCAGCGGGCAATTTCTTGGTCAGACTAAAAGGTACACAGCACACTATCAGTGAAACACCAATTTACCTTTCTCATCCAGAAATATTTGTTAAGCATTTTCTGAAAGAAATACACATATCTAGAAATCCCCTACAGGTGGAGTCATGCTAAGTTAGGCTGGGTTTATCTGTAATATTACGAAAGCTCTTTGAAATCTGGAAAATAAAACACATCAAAAGTAGCCTGTAATTGAGATGAAAAAATTAATTACGGTCTCAAAGCAATTCTCTTCACCTGGTCAGAGCCGCTAGACGTATGCTGCCATCTAACTCTGGGAAGGCAAGATTCGCGGCAGAGCTGCAGAGACCTGCGGGTGGCAGTCAGACCCAGAGAGGCCACTTTCCCTCCTTTCCATCCTCAATATTTGTCTTTCATTAAACAAGACACATACACCAACAACCATCAAACAGAAAACCCTCTTCCCCACAATGCTGCCACGGGGCCGTCTGAAATGGATATCCCTAATTCTCCAGGGAACCTGCACCACAAAAAAGATGCCGGTGTCCTTTTAACCTGTATCCGCATTTGTGATCCTGGGCCAAAGCAAATGTGCTCAATAATGGGGTGTAAGGAAACATATGTTAAAACACTCACTTTAGCCCAACTGGGATCAAAAGCAGAGCCTTTCCAGGCTGTTCCTAGACACAAAAAGAGCTGGCTTCCTCTATACTCAGCAGACCCAGGGCAGCTAGTTAGCATATGAAGAGAGGCCTGTCATGGATACAAATATAGTTTACGTACCAATGGTTTCTAATTAACCTATTACCAGTAGTTTTGACTACAAGTGCTTATTCCTTCGTAGTCTCAGGAACCTAGGGAAGAACTAACTCTAGACTTAAACACAGTCTGGATTTGAGTATCATCAACTCTGCTACTTAGGAGTTGTGTGAATTTAGGGTGGTAATTCAACCTCTCTCACTCCTCACACACTTCAATTGAAGAGGTATAATAACTAACTCATGAGAGCAATAGGAATATGAGATCAATTAATATAGAGAAAGTATTTGTCATCAAAGAGAAAGTCATCAGCCACACACAATGACAACTGGTAGTTAGATGTTCCTTAACATCGAAGCTCTAATGAATATTCTGGACCAACAAACACAACCAGTAGGAGAGAGACTTCTTACTTTTTATTTGCCTTCCTGGATCACTCTATCCAAAATAAACACCAACCCCCTGAATCTCTTATCTCCTCACCAGCTTTGTTATTTTACACGACAGCATATAGCATTCCTTGGCATTTTACATTTACTTGAGGTTTACTTTCTGTATCCATGAAATTTGGTTGAGCTCACTGCTATACCCCCAGTACCCTTAGGAGTGCCTGGCAAAGAGGGGGCCCTCAGTAAGCACTTGCAGGATGACAGAATGAATGTAAGGTCAAAATGTAGGTAGTTACAAACTCTTACATTTGGTTTTAGAAGGGAACTGTAGTTTATTAAAAGAATTCTTAATATTGCAGGCTGCTTTAAGTCAGAAACAGGACTCTCATCTACATAGACAACAAATATTTACCAGACAGCCTATTTTACAAAGCTGCCTGCTAGGTACTGAGGAAGAGGTACTGACTAATCAGAATCTGGCCGTAGAATGGTACTGGAAGAATATAGTTCATACACACTGGGGTGCACGAATGCACAACAATCCTCCTTCACTGGGATTTGTCCCTCTCCCTTCCACATGGTGACAGCAAAGACAGCCATGCTGGTAACATGTAAAACCCAGTGTGCATGAAAGAGAAGAAGGAATCAGATGCTGGGAACAGCAAAAGAGGCAGAGAATTCCCGGGCTCCCCAGGTACCATAAGACTGATTATCAAATCTCAGGATAAAATCTTTGAAAAATAACTACACAATACTTAAGGAGAACTTTTTACAAGTATTTACATTTCTATGTTTCTAAGGAAATCTATCCAAAAGAACTAAACAAAAATTTAAACATACATTAAAACATGAAGATGTTGATCACAATAGTTAACAAGGAAAAACTGATGATTTTAGACAGAGTAATTTAAGAATGTGTGCATATGAATATATCGAGAGGGATGTAGAGGTAGATGTAGATGGGTGTGTGTGTGTGTGTGTGTGTGTAGAGGAAATATGGCTGAAGGTTCATAATGATTATTCCTGGGTTATGGAATTCATGTAAATTTTTATTTTATTCTTGAAAATTTTAGTACTTTTCAGATTCTTTATAATGCATCATTACTACTTCACAAACAAAATGCTGTGTTTCACTTTAAAATACTACTCAAAGGCCCCATCTGGTGTGGCTCAGTTGGTTGGACATCATTCCACAAACCAAAATGTCCCTGGTTCAATTCCTGGTGCATCAGGGCATATACCTGGGTCGCAGGCCAGGTCCCTGGCTCAGGATGTGCAGCCTATCGAAGTTTCTCTCACACACAGATGTTTCTCTCCCTCTCTTTCTCCTTCCCTTCCCCTCTCTCTAAAAGTAAATAAATAAAATATCTTAAAAAATAAAATATTTCTCAAAGACTTCTGAAAAAGTTCTTCTTTTTCTAAGCAACAAGTAGCAAATGCTTCAAAGACTATCAAGAACATACTATAGTTGAAAGAGTGGGCTAATGACTCATTGCAAGGAGGAGAATGCACCCTACGGGGAATTGGTGGTACTCAGCAGGAAGTATCGATTGCAATGGGCTTTTACAGGAGTTGGGCATGTGTCCAGCTGCTTCAAATGATTTGAGGAAGGGTTCAAGGAAACAGGGCTTCAGTCTGGACTTCCCTTCAGAAGTGGAGGCAATTCTAATGCATGTGTATCCTAATAAATCACACCTGGAACACAGCAGGGACGAAGCAATGCTACAAATATAGTTGCAAAAATAAAGAAGCAGAAGTCAGTCATAAAGAAGCAGGGGAAATGTTTGGTCATTTCTGTGGTCTAGACAATTTGTAAGTTTTTTGTCTGTGTTAAGACATGATTATGAGTGGTCCGTCCTGATCTATCACCAAAGCCTAGCAGATAGTAGCAGGCCAAACCCACAATGCTGTTAGAAACAGTGAGGAAAAATCAGTGTGATTAGTGTTACCTGTGATAACAAACATAATGCAAATGTGATACGGTTACTTTCTGCATTAAGTAATACATAAGAATGACGTATAACCTGCCATGACATGTTAGTATGTTGCTAACACCTTCACCATCACTGTCATCTATATGGGTCACTTCCGGGACATAAGGATCAGTACCTCTTTTTGGAGGGCTACAATAGACATGTGTGCATTATTTTGGTTTACTAAGATGGTCAAGGATAATGGAAATAAAGACTCAGATCTTAGGAATTCACACATACTAAAAATTCAAATAACAATGCAAAATCGATAGTTCTTCCAAACTCTAATGTTGCTCTTTAAAATTCTGTAAGAAATGAAAAATGTAACACCTATCTAAAAATACAGTACCTTAAAAGAAGCTTAAGAATTTAAGAAAAGCGTTGGCAGAGGTGACGTGGCATACTGTGGGCAACTAACTTTCAATGGTTCAGTCAAAACAAATCAAGCAATGAGAGAAAGCAAATACTTTTAACATTTGGGCTACATAGGGTATTTTTAAAGTAACACTTTCAAACTGTGCATGCATTGAACTTGAGATAGTTTCTTCCTGCATGCTCATGGGTCATCTTGCACTTTGGAGCAAAGACCTATACAAGAGGTCAGAATTCTAGAAGTATGTGTAAGAGGCTTCTCAAAGGCTAGGAAGTACCCATCTTGAAGCAAAAAATTGCTTACTTTGAGACCTGTCCTTATTGCTATGAAATTATAAATTCTTGGGTGACTCAAACTCTAGCCATCCATTCACTTTGAAATGTCTATGGAGTTCCCGAAAGGACCAGACTCCGTCTAGTGCATGGCAGGCTTACAAAGAACAATAAGGTGTGCTTCATGAGCACACTCGCAGGCAGGACGATGTACCCCTTATGGAGGAATTCCATCTATAGACATCCCGCGCCCCTTCCATGCTTATCATCCTATCAAAGGGTTGCAGTATTTAAACAATGCAAAGAAATTAAACAGCCCATAGTAAAGTGGTAATAAGAAAGATCAGTTACGCAGAATAAAAATTAAAAACAAATTCAGAAAAATCAGGCCCTCTGATTTTTTTAAATTAGAACATGCTCATAATGGTGACTGTTACAAATAACCAACCGATCAACACAATCACTCCCCTCCAGCCCCCCAGTCCCTCCCTAAAAACAACCACTGTTTTCTACATGTACACAGACACATAAATTCATTTATTTAAAAACATACATGGCAATGAACTAGAGACACTGTTTAATACCTTGCTTTGTCTCAGTGAACACTAATCACTCAGTTGTTCAATTATTTGTGAAGCAACTTTTAAGTAGTAAGCACTGTTCTAGGAGGTACTAAACATGGACTTGGTATTGCAGTGGTCCATTCCATACCATCACACGCAACACTTCATTATTTCTATGGGGTCTATTCACCTCATTTTAAGTATGTACTACAATTTCTCTAACCAGTCCCTTATTGATGGGCATTTAGATTGTTTTCCAGTCCACATATTCTGTTTTATAAACATTGATCTTACAGCATCTTCTTCATTCATAAACAAATTCCTTCGTCAAACTCTAAACAGCTGTTTAAAACACATTAATTTGCCCTGGCTGGTGTAGCTCAGTGGATTGAGCATGGGCCTGCGAACCATATGATCGCAGTTCGATTCCCAGCCAGGGCATATGCCTGGGTTGCAGGCCAGTTCTCAGCAGGGGACACACAAGAGGCAACCATGCATTGATATTTCTCTCCCTCTCTCCTTCCCTTCCCCTCTAAAGATAAATAAATAAAATCTTTAAAGAAAGAACAATTATGTTAAAAAACACATTAATTTATATCAACAATGTATTTTTGAAACTTTCATTCAAAGAATTCTTTTCACTTACCAACATCTATAAAACCATATTTGAGAAGAAACTCATTCTAGAATTGTTGAAGTTAAGATTCCAATTGGTTATTTGTAAGTTTTGTAGAATGTGTAACCGATTTTAAGAATCTATGAAGACAGTAAATGTCCCAGTCAATCCTTTTTTTCCCCTTGCAGCCACTAGGTGTGGTGCTAATTCTCCCAGCTGGTTTTCAGACAGCTTTAAAATTAACTCTGATGTTTCCCTAGCCCTTACAAGTCTGAGTGATTGCTCTGCCAAGAGAAATAGAGCTCTTACAGAACTCAGAATTCACCATGTTCTTATAATTTCGAGTGTAGACATTCTGGGTATGTGCATGTGGGCCTGTGCGCAGGCACACACTCAGGCAAACATGCCTAAGAACATGTGTATGGGTTTACATGTGTGCCAACAAACTCCTTAAGCTAAGATTTGTATTATATGAGTATATAATGACCTGCAGTCCAAGGAGTAATGCAGAACCATATTAATCCAGATATTACAAAACAAAAACAAACCCAATGCAGTAGCCTATACTGATTTACAAAAATAATAATAATAAGCCCAACAGCAACATTTCTTGAGCAGAATGTATGCCAGGCCATGTAGTAACTGTTTCAAGCACATCTTCTCATTTGGTTGTAGAACAACTCATATTACAGAGGTGAAAATGGAGACTTAGGAGGTCTCAGTATTTCGGCAAATTCATTAGCTCCAAAGTGAGAGTTAAACATAAGCACAGGTAGCCTCTGCTTTAAAATCTATAACTAGTTATGGCATCGTGCTCTTGCAAATATGACACATCTAATAATAACTTTATTAATTATATGCTAGGTGTTTATACTCATTATTGTATACTATGCCATGTCAGATTTATACAGGTTAACTAGCAAATTCTGTAAATGTTGAATCCAAGATACAACCTAAATCTATCTGACTCCACGGTGAAGAGCATGAGCTCTACACAGATTCAAATCCCAGCACAACCACATGGCAGCTGTGGACACTGGATAAACTAACCTCCCTGTACTTCTGCTTATGTTAACTGGGGACTCTTGATGGACCATGTGCATTGAGGAGCACAACAGGTGTAAAGAGCCAAGAACAGTACGTGGCCCGTGCTTACACCCTCCATACCGCTAGCTGTTGTGGTTATACTGCTTGTATTCATTCTATAACAGACCAACAATTACATGCTTTGTCCCACATACAAACCACTGCTGGACCACGTTAGGACAGAGCCTGGGGTTGGAACATCCCACTTGTAGGAAAGTCCAATCATGAAGCTACATTATTAGGAGAAAATTAAGGACAATTTTCAGCTGAGGAGTAACTGGAGTAACTGAGGAATTCCCAGATTCCTACCTAAGACTTCCCCGCAAGGGTCTCTAATAAATCCCCAACCCAGACTAGAATACAGGCAACCCACTGATGTATGTCATTTGGTGTAAAGGAAGGAACTCTGCTCAAAGTATGATGGTCAAGAGGAGAGTTGCATTTCCTGTGAGTGGGCGAGGAAGCCATGGAAACTAGAGCCAGAGGGTATCGGGGGTATCCAGGTGAAATAGAGCCCTCACAGCTTCAGAGCTGCCTTGGGCTCACAGAGGAAGAATCCCAATGGGGAGAAGATGGGGCAGCTGACAGACAAGCCAAAGAGCTCGGTGGCCTAACATCCATCTTTCTGTTTGGGGGACCTGCAGAGACTCTGGGTGGGAGAGGAAGCCTGCTCTACAATGGGGCTCTGCATACAAGGAACTCTTCTCAGATCTTCTCCATTATCTCCAGCTGATCCCAATTTTATGCTAACATCACTCTTAAAGGAGCTCAAAATACAGGCGGGGGTGGGGAGAAAGGAAGCCAACAATTCATTAAGTGCAGCAGACCAGTCAAGTGGGGACAGCGAGAATGGGAGGCAGCGAGGGGGAATGGAGCCTGGCTCTCAACCGATGGAGGCAAAGTAAAGCATCCTCCCCCTGACCCCCACTCCTAGCAGCGCAGACCTGGAGGAGTCAGGCCATTCCCATCTCTTTTCACCTGCGCCCACGCCGCCGCCGAGGCTGTCCCCGCGCGCTGGCCCGCCGCTCCGCCGTGCCGGGAAGCTCGCCCAGAAAACATGGCTGGCTGCAGCCTGCGCGACGCGCGGGAACGTTCGGGGCCGGCGTGCGGACCGCGCCTGCTGGCGGGGAGAGGTCGGAGGTGGGGAACCTGGCCGTCCGGTGTGGCTACAAGTGCAGCGCTTCCGAGCTGCTCCCCGGCTAGGCTCCTTCCTTCCTCCCTCCCCAACCCTCCCCCCACCGCCTTTTCCTTCCTCCCTTTCCTTCCCTGTTCAGTCTTCCCCTCTTTCTCATCCCTGCCCAGCCTCCTCGCAGCCAGCCAGACCCCTGCCCCTCCCCTCCTCCGGCTGTCACTTCCAAGCCCAAGGACAAAACCTGCCTGCGGCGCGCGGTTACCTGCTGGCCCCTTGGGCCCCGAGGTCCGCCTCAGTCACTGCCAGAGCCCAGGAATGCACTCAGCAGCCACCCGCCTCATCCCGGCGCGTTTGAGCGGCCCCGGCAGCAGCTGCTCCTTTTATGGGGCCCGCAGGCAGAGGCAAAGCTCCAGCGTCCCCAAGCCCGCGAGCTCGCTAGGGTGGCGGCGGCGTCGTCAATGCGCACTATTCACACTCGGGGGCCGCCGCTGGATCCCTCAGGAGTACAAGGCTTCCCGCCCGCCCTATCCACAAAGTCTGGGTAGGGGGGTGGGGTGGGGGATAAATATTGCTTTCAGGGCACCCCGCAGGGGAAAAGGAGGTCACGTGATCCTGGCCCCAGGTGGCCAAGGAAATATGGGCCCAGCCTTGGAAATGGATCTGAAATCGAGGGTCAAACAGGACAGGTATTTTATCCATTAAAATAAAGCAGAAATAATGCTGAACCATCCTAGTTATATTCCTTATCATAACAATTTTTAAATAGCACCTGCCATTTTATTAAATGATTATTATGGGCCAAAAATACTCTCTACTGGTCCAGACCATTTTGAAAGCACCGTGATGGCATTACAGTCTACCCCTCCCACTTTGTTCAACAGACATTCGGTCATACCTCAACTCTTCTGGAAACTTACACTGGCCGCCAACCCATGAAATACAAGATAAAACACCTCAGCTTCATACCCTAGGTCCCTTAAAATCTATCCTAGCACTATGCTCCAGCCACAATAGGGATGCAACTCAGCCTCCTGCAACCCAAGAAAGGGGTAACTATTTGTCTTCCTTTTGAAAGATGAGAAAGGTGAGGTTCAGAGAGGTTAAATAATTGCCAAAGGTTACTCAACTAAGAGGTGCTTGAAGCAATGTCTCAGGTCAGTCCCAGTGCAAAGCCTTGGGTCTTGGTCTCCTCCTGCTACTGCCTTTTGTAAACTCTAAGGCCAAGTGAGCATGCCTTTTGAATTTTGAAAGGCGACTATTTTCTTCTTTGGCAAGGATAACTGCCCTCCCCACTCCCCCAAAAAGAAAGAACTGGACTCCTAGGACCACAGGAAAAAAGAAAAAAACTCAGAGAGCCCCTTTGAACTTGTCACCTCAGGCCACCTCATCCTTTTGATTCATACAACATTTTGGTTATAATTTCAGGTGGACTGTGGAAATAGTGAGTGGGCATTCATGGGAAATAATTGATTTGACTACACTGATTTTGGCCCCTGGCATGCTCACATCACTGCCTGGGACAGCAAATTCTCTATCAAGGTGAAAGCCAAAAAGCAATTATTTGACATACTTTACATAATGTTAAAATGATTTTTCCATGTGAATTATAGAAGCAGGACAATAAAATCCACAATGTAAGTTTGAAACAGGCCTCCCCTCAAGGGTGTGGAAATGCATTAGCCAAATGAGAGAGTAATATCGCATTCATTGGTGTCTACTTTTTTTTTAAGTTGCCACAAGAAAAGGATTTGACATGAGGGGGTGTCAAAAGCAAAGCCGGTACAATTTTTGCTGTGTAGAGCTCATCAGAGAGCCCTGATTCTGACGAGATGCAGTCAAGCAATGTCTAAGTAACTTCAAAGGAGTAGGGTGGGGTTGAGATAGGGAAAGTGATTTTCGATTTTAAATAATTACATTAGGTCATTCAATGTGTGGACTGGAGTGTCTGTAGTAGAGGGCATCCCTGCTGAGTGTCCTCAAAGGCAGAGTGTTAGGTGGCAGAAAACCTGTAATTGAAGCCCTGAAGCACCCACCTCTCCATGAAGAGGGCTGGGGGCGGGGGAAGAGTGATAGAGAGAGCATGAGAGAGATAACCCTATTTCCCCAAATTATTATCTAACTACACCAAGCCTTATGAGCTTCAAGGGGGTGGGAAAAGAAGAATTAAATGCAAAGGGAAACAAAAAGGTCACTTCATAGAACTCTAAGAAATGTGACTAAAGAAAGAAATATTTGAACCCACATTGTAAAGAAGCTTGGTCTAACACAGGGGTGATTTATTCTTTGAAGCAGCCAGCAAAATCCCTAACCACTCAGATTCGGAGCTCTACAAATTTTGTTTCATTTGCACTTGTGGTAGATTTTCTTACAATCCCTCTTAGTGCTGCTGGGAAATGCCACTGGGAACAAGAAAATGAGGACTCGGTGTGATGTCACCATCCTTTTGTCTATCTCTACTCATACATGTTAAAATGGGCTTCTTTTGAGCCATGCTACCTTCTCTTGAGCCCTGACCCTCTGAATTACATACCTTGCTAAGGATCTCTGAAAACTGACATTTGCACTTGTCAGTAAGGGTGTAGTTTGGCAAGTCTAACTCAGTTTTGTAGCTACTTCTGAACCTTCAACCCAGCTCAAGCAGATGCATGTGTTAGGACTCAGTAAAGATTATAAAATGAACTTTAAGTTTTGTGTAATATGCTGACTAATGTGTTTCTTGTTCACAGATGGTTAAAGTAAAACTTCTTAGGGAGAGGAAATCTCAAATTTTCTTGCACATCCTCATACAACTCGGGGTTTTGCACATGTGTCCAGTGCAATGAAACATCTCAGGTAGGCTGAGTCCCCACCTCAAACAGAAACAGCTCAATAGTCCTTAATACTCAACTGTGAAAAGAAGGTGCTTTATATCTCACCCAATTGTATTAGTAACAGTCTATCTCAAAGAATAACACTGTGGGTTCTTTCAAGCCCCTCAAAATGGATGGGAAAATTAAGTCTGATTTAATCTCTCAGCCAAACAAGATATAATGACATTAAGTTATACATGCGGAGTTTGAGTTGATAAAGGTGGTTTCTGTATTAAACTCAACTGGCCACCCAGAACTGAATGTTCCCTGTGGTAGGTATGAGTCTTCTATAGTTTGGTGGTTGGTGTTTATTTTTTTTAAGTGCAAACATCATAGCTCTAACATCAAAACAGAATTAATTCAGTTTGGCTTTGAATTTTTTTCTTAAACTATGACATCCTTTTCCCCTTTATTCATTCAACACATATTTTTTGAGCACTTCGTATTTGTTGCATTGTTCTGAACACTAAAGATGCAGCAGGGAACAGACAAAAGGCCCTGCCTTTATGTCAGTGTATGCCTGTCCCTGAGTAGAATCCTAACATCACTGCAAGTGTACACGGAGCTGACTCGCAATTATTTACCCTAATTACAAGGTAATATAACAAGGAATTCCAATGAATGACTAAGCCTAGAAAAGTTTTCCTTGATTTTAGGATACATATGTTTTTTTTTTCTATTGACTTGCTTTCTTTGTTTTAGTCCTCACTGGAGGACACGTTTCCATTGATTTTCAGAGAAAGAGGAATGGGGGTGTGGAGAGAGTGACATCAATGTGAGAGAGAAACATCGGGTGACGGCCTCCTGTCCATGCCCCAGAGACCAAACTCCCAACCCAGGCATGTTTCCCCACCTGGAATAGAAAACGCAACCTTTCAGTAAAAGGAACTATACCCCAACCAACGGAGCCTTTCAGACAGGGCTAACTCATTTTTAATATGAATAAGGCTACCCACTGACAGGAATGATCAGTGTTTGAACCTTGGCCTTGGAATCTAGGATATCCCTTGTCTACCCTGGGCTCTATTACCTTGAGCAAAGTACTCAATTCCACTAAACTTGTTTCCTTATTTGTATGTTTTAATGGAGAGAATAAGAACACTTAATATGAGGTAATGCTGTAAATTTAAATGAGATAATATAAGCAAATCGGCCTAAATCAATGTTTTTCAACCTTCTTTTCATTATCAATCCTACCAATAAGCCTTTTTAGATTTTATTTCTCCTAATCAATCCCCCCATAAAATTTTAATGTTATAGGTATCCTGCATGTCTATTTAGTACATATACATTATGTACTAAATATGTCTATCCTGCATGTCTATCTGTACATATACATTTAAAAAAGTAAGATTTCTTCACCCCTCCCCCAAAGGACCAATGTCTGCACCCTTAGGATAGTATCATTCCCCACTGAAAAGGCCTGGATTTGGATCTGGCATCTAGTGCTTGCTAAATCGTAGCAAATATAATAGTAATAAGACACATAAAATAATTATAAAGCCTTATGTCCCCAGATGGAAAAGGGCTTAAGGTCTGATAAAACGATGATGAAGCACATCTCTAAAACCCAGGAAGCCAAAGCCTGAGTCCAACAGCACAGCAGGTGGCGTCTGGTGGCTGGGCTGAGCCCCCAGCAAGAGGACCGACTTGCTGATAGGAGCACGGTGGTGGCTAGATTGTAATCGCAAGGAGTGATTACAACTCCTACCCAGTCAGCTAAGGCTCCCCATTAACTTGCACGTGCAAAGAAAACCCAACACAACACCAAAGGCTCCAGGAGAGATAGGTTTGCACAGCATGCTCCTGGCATGAAAGGTCCTCTTCCCATTTTTCTGTCAAGTAGCACCCTGCTGTCCAGCCCACCAAAAGCCCCATTTCCTTCATGTGGTCCTTTCCAGTGTGAAGTCTCTGTCAGCCCTCAGTCATCAGATAACCCTAAATCGAAGGCATTTTACAAAACAACTGAGTGCGGCTCTTCCTCGAAAATGTCAAGGTAGCCTAAGACAAGGAGAGACGGCAGCAGTGTCTCAGATTTCAGGAGACATGACAAATCAAGGCAGTGTGTGTGGTCCTGGAGTGGATTCTGAACCAGAAGAAGGGCATGAGTAGAAACAATTGGTGAGATCCAAATACTCGTCAGCTCACTAAACAGTGTTGTGACAGTGCTAATTTTCTGGTTCTGATCATTGTACCATGGTTACATAAGATGTTAATGTTAAGGGAGCTGGGTAGAGGCTATATGGGAACTCCCCATACTATTTTCACAACTTTTCTCCAAATCTCAATTATTTCAATATAAAAAATTAAGGAAAAAAAACATGGTGTCTTGCTCATTCTTACTTTCAACAAATGTATCCTGTAGGCCTATCCCATGCTAGGTCCTTCCAGGGGCTTGGAAATAAGCAATGAACTAAACAAGACAACAATAGCTACGAGGCAAGACCTATGGGCCTTATCTTGTCTATTATGGCCACGCTGTATCCAGGTCCCCATGGCATGGTATAAGTTGCTCAAGGGCAGGATATGGCTGTTGTTCTCTGTCACTCAAAGGAAAGGATGGGAGAAGAGAGATGGTAAGTCCATTGCCTGGTATGTAACAGGTTCCTAGAACAATGTTTGCTGGACAGTAAATCTTTGATGGGTGAAAGAAGGTACCATTTTTAAAAATATGAAAGACCTTGACACAGAGTCTGGCACAAAGTAAGTGCTCAATTAAGATATTCCTTGCCTAGAATATAAGAATAATCAGCTCCTGATCCCCCTGGATTTTCAAACATTATAATTTTATGACATGTCACAATTCTTTTACAAATAAGAGTATATGTGTGTTTGTGTGTGTGGGAGCAAGTTAGTGAATTCATTCTGGAGATACAAGGAAAGAGGAATGGAGACCTGAAATAATATATCATAAATATGCCCTAAAAACTGCTTCAAAAATTAATTAAACTCAGATTTAAAAGATTTCAAAAACTTGCTTTAAGGAACAAGAATGATAATCAAAAGAGAAAAACCAGGAATTCCCTATACATTGCCAAACTTCAGCGACTCACATAAATTAAAACAAAAACAACACCTGTCATATGGTACTAAATGTGCAGCGTGCTTTTGTGAATCAGTGTGGGATTACATTTTTCTTGGCAAAGACCTGCCTGCTTATCTCCATACCTGAACAACCTGATACAGCTACTCAATGTATGCAGTGGTATCTCGGTTTAGGGTCATTTCTATCATGTCCCCTTCCAGGGGTCCCTCTCTTGGTGAATGTCACCTCCATACATCCCATTCAATAAGTCGGCACATCTGCGATCATCCTGGATGACCCCTGAGCTGCACCTCTAAGTTCTGACAAATTTTCCCCTGAACTCATCATGTTCATCACGTTCATCATGTCCTCCTCTCCCATGTTCTTTAGCCTGGACAACGATAACAGCTTCCACACTGGGTCACAGTAGGAAGAAATGATGTTTTCTTCCTTTTTTTCAAAGGAGTAAATGTGATCATGTCACTCACCAATTTAAGTCTCCAAAAAAAAACCACAAAGTCTTAGACTTTAAAGAACATGTGTGGTCCTGTCCCTGCCCACCTCTTCAGCATCATCTTCCAGCACATGATCCCCAGCTATATCTTCTCTATTCATGCCAGCTTTTATTTAGTGTCAAAACATACCATGATCTAACCACCCAGGAATGGCTCTCTACCATGCCCCCCACCCCACCTCAACCTGCTCATCCTTTGTATCTCAGTTTGAACAGCCTTCTCAGAGAAACCTAAGAACAATCCTCCAGACTCGGTGAGTTGGTGACCTCCCAGATAGCCCTTATTGGTTGGTTCACATTTCATGGTATTTGAACTCCTGTATTCTCCACCCACAGTGTCCTAGGGGTGCTCTGCGTGAACAATAGAATGTAGGAGAAGTGATGGTATACGTCACTTTCAAGGTTAGTTTATCAGACTTCCAAGAATCAGTGGCTTGGCCAGTACTTCCACTGGATTAACTGTAGAGACTAGGGTTGTCCAGCATTCCTCAAATATACATTTTCAACTGTAGTGCTGCTTTAAAAAATACACAAAGTAGCAAAAACATATACAAAATTCATCCATGGTTCTACCAACTAGAGACAACAAAAGCAAACATGTGGGATATGTGTATGTATGTGCAAACCTATGTTGTTTATTTAAGAATCATAATGTATATTCTGTCTTGTAACCAACTTACTTCACTTAAAAATATTGGGACCATCTTTCTATGCCATTAAATTTTTTACCATGTCAAAAAAAATACAGATTTAGGACCCATCCCCATCTATCTAGTCAGAATTTCCAGAGAAGGTGCCTATGAATCTGTATTCTACCCAGTAACTCAAGAAAGAGACTATACAAGCTCATGTGACCTAAAATCACTTCCACTATAAAAGGCTATGATCCCACAAATGCACATATTGGCTCTAATGCAGACGACAGCAAACTAAGGAGAACAATGACAGCAAAAAGCTTTAGGAACTTCACTGTCAAGTGTTACACCTCTTGTAAATTGGGCTTCTCACAAGGAAACTAAAGGATCAAGTTACACACACACACTGCACACCAGAGAGCTCAAATTCTTTTCATGGCAGGTGAGGGTAAAAAAAGTCATACAACAATGAAAGTAGCAGCACTCTTCTTGGAGTTCACTTTCATGAATGAACTTAGACGTGAGGGATCCCAAGTTTAATATCTCCTTGAGGATACCTCCCTCAGAAGGTAAATTCTGAGGATTTTACCTGAGGAAAATTACCAGAAAGGTTTTGTCACTTATCACTATTGAAATTAACTGTGTTCCAAGGCAGAGGACTTAAGCATCTTTACCCTTTTCTTAGCCATTCTTTCTTATCCTATCAGGGATCATGGATAAGAAGCTGGGGTTTTTTGTTTTTTGTTTTTTTTTTACCTGAACCTCCAACCTACTTTAAACAACCTTACCTAAAAATTTGAGGGACATTTCCACGTGATTGGCTGATTCTCCAATCAGCCGCTTGGCTGATTCCATGTGATTTGAACACCAATTTTTGAATTGGTATTCAAAAATACCAATTTTCTATATGAAAACATTTGTCTAGATCTACTTTAAATTTGGTAAAAAAAAATGTTTTTCCTTTGCTCCTTGTTAAAATTATCTCCAAAATTCTTTGGGTGCTTAATTAGTATATGCCAGGTGCTACACTATTATTTAACCCATTACTTATTTTAATCTGCCCCAAATTCTTACAAGGAAGGGGTTTTCCCCTTTATATAGATCAGAAAATGGAGGCTCAGAGGGCTTACAAAAGTTCACATGGCTCATGGGCGATGAACCAGGATTTAAAACAAATTTGAATTGTCCTACAATCCCACTTTGGAGTATACATCCAAAGAAAGTGAAGTCAGTTCCTTAAAGAGACGTTTGTACTCACGCCCATGTTCACTGCAGCATTATTCACAGTGCCAAGATGTGGAAACAACCTGAGTACGTATCTATCCACAGGTGAGTGGATAAAGAAAATGTGAAAAAGTACATACAATGTCTAACGTATATATATGCATTATGACATTACATAATTATTACATAAATATTACTCAGCCATAAAAAAGTAAATCCTCCTACCTGTAACGAACGTGATACACCAGAAGACAGCGGGTTAAATAAAACAAGCTGGACACAAAAGATAAATACTGTACGACCACTTATATGTGGAACCTAAAACGGCAGAAGTCACAGAACCAGAGACCAGAACAGGGCTCTGCAGGGGCTTGAGGGATGGGGGAAAATGTGGACAGGGTGGTCAAAAGGTACAAATTTTAAGTTATAAAATGAATAAGTTCTGGAGATCAAATGTACAGCAAGGTGACTGTGGTTAACACCCTGTTCCATATACCTGAAATTTTTAAGTGTGGATCTTTTTGAAGTATTCTCACCCCACACAAAAAGTAACTGTGTGAGGTGATGGATGTTTGAACTTGATTTTAGTAATCAGTTCATAATGCAATATGCCACACTGAACACCTTAAATATATATAATTTGTATTTGTAGATCTTACCTCAGTAAATCTGGAAAAAATAAAATAAAACAAATGTAACATCAAGGCTGTTTTTTGGCAAAATACCAAACTTCTTATGCAGAATAAAAATAATTAATACCATCCCATTGTGACATTGAAAAGATTGATTTAAGACAAGTACACAGGGGATTCCCTGGCCCCTATCAGTGTTTTCTATTACTCCAGAGAAAGTGATACAACACTGCTATTAAATCAATCCCATTTAAATTAAAATTGTACATCAGGATGGTGTGATGAAAAGTGGATCCCTGCCATTCACTCTGCCCTTTAATAAGTAGAGACTACGCTGCTAGACTGAATTCTTAAGGCCCTTTTGGAGTCTAGAAATGCCAGCCACCTGCCAATTAATTCAATACAATTAGAGGAAATGTGACTTGTTTCCCATTCCCTACATTATGCAATATGGGAAGATGGACACATCAAAAAAATGGCACTGTGCACGAAAAAGGAAGGAAAGCCACCAAGTTCAGAGCAACAGTGCTGAGGTTTGTCCTTGGAGGAGAGCTTCCTGTCACGGTGACCATTAAAGACAGTGACAGACACATGTCCAATCTCCAAACCCTGGAGAGTCTGAGGGGAATGCTGCTGTGATTAACCCAGGTGGCAACTGCTGAGGTTGCTGATTTGAGCACCAAAGAAGGTGACCTACTGAGGTAAGTGTTTGCATCGGTACAAATCAAGTCCACTCTCTGAAGATGTACATGCCAGTACATGGTTCCTTCAGTAATTCTTATGGGCACAACACAACTAGTATGGCTGTTATGTGGAGAAGAGATAAGTACAAGCTGTGCAAGGCACTTAAATGTTAGATCTTCCGCTTTCCTGTTTCTTTAATGGACTCTATAAATGGGGGTTTTATTGAGCCTTTGGATCTCCAAGCAGGCAAAGCTTTTATAAATGTTCAAACACTACTAAGAAAACTCAAAGTACAGTATCACAATGATTTTTTCTTTCAATAAATCTTCCTTATTTGACAGAGCTTTGAGCTATAGATCCCTTTATTAAAGTATTTTGAGAGATTCTTTCCCTTACTAGTTGTACTGCACCCGGACGGACTATGGCTAGGGCACCGACAAGTCAGAACTCCAGATGGATTAAGGCAGAGGGTATTATTAGCAAAGGGCTGAGCCTTAATGAACAATCCATAAACTCAGAAGAACTAAGAGAGTTCTACTTTACATACGTTTAATGAAGAAAAAATCTTAATGTAGAAAACTGCAAACTCAATAAGCAAAATCCAAGCGTGTGCTTGGCCCGATTTGTTCAGGAACAGAATCTGGGTGGTCAATTAACTCCTGAAATCACTGGCAAACTTTGGGAATACGCCCTTACGGACACTGTGTGTTGCAGAGGGTCGACGACCTTCGTTCTGTTATAAAACACATCTGACCACCCCCAACACATTAACAATTAAATTCTATTTTCCTCTAAAAAAGACCCAGAATCTGAGATGTTCAAGATGACAGGGCCTTTAGACACAATTTATTTCAACTTTCTCATTTTACACATGAGGAAACTTAGACACACAGATGTGATGTTTACTACCTTCACTTTAAAAAGGCAGAATGGAGTTTCTCACTTTTTAAATCAGGTCATTGCTTTAGAAAACGTCATCAATAAATTTAGACAGACTAAGTTATCCAAACCACATCTGGGGAGACACGCCCACCTCAATTCTAACAAGGAATCCACATGTATTTAACATATTCTCAAGAAAATAAAATCATAAAAACGACCATGTTTAATCAACTATAAGACAACAGTTATAGTTTATGAAGCAGTAAGGCAGAAAAATACTGCCAATTAAATGACAACATGCCATGATGACAGAATGCATTTCAATTTCTCAAACATTAAAATGCAGAAAACAAATCTCAGAATTGATGAAATATGATACTGCAAGAACTTTCTTGCAATGCCTTGATTTATATGGTTCTTAAAAGAAAAGAATGTGGTGAATTTCTTTTTGTACTAATAGGTAAGAAAGAACCTGTAGAACATCTCATACATTAAAAGCCTTCTCTCCAAAAAGTGTGAAACTAGCATGTAGTAAGTTAATCAAAAGAGTTCCACAAAAGAAATCCTAAAAATTATTCATATATATACTGCGTTTTTTGGACTATAAGATGTGCCCCACCCCCAAATCTGGGAGGAAAGGGAGGCTGCGTCTTACAGCCTGAATGTAGCTTACCTGGCTTGCTGTTGGGGCAGGGATGGCAGTGGCCTATGTTATTTATGTTATTAAATTTTTTAGCACATTTTTTTGCTTCAATTTTTTCCTATTTTCCTCCCCTAAAACCTAGGTGTGCCTTACGGTCCAGTATGTCTTAACGTTCCAAAAAATTTGGTACATAAAGTATCTTATTTTAACACACACAGCATTCATTAATTCATCCATCTTTTAAATTAGATTAAGAACATTTTTTGAACCCAGTTTCCTTTTTTGGGATTCTAAAGAATCTTTCTTGGTATATACTAGTATACTTACAATTCGGAGTCTAACATTTGCAAATTGAAATGAAGTAATAATGGAAAGACACTTGCAAAGCTATTTGAGTGCTTTATATTTTTTAAAGATTTTATTTACTTATCGTTAGAAGGGAAGGGAGGGAGAGAGGGAGAGGAATATCAATGTATGGTTGCCTCTCATGTGGCCTGCAACCCAGGCATGTGCCCTGACTGGGAATCAAACAGCGATCCTTTGATTCACAGGCCCGTGCTCAGTCCACTGAGCTACACCAGCCAGGGCTGAGTGCTTTATATTTTTAATGACTTCTCTTTATATTTATTATAGTCTTTTCTAACATGATTGAACAATTTTTAAGCAACCAACCTTCGTTAAATAAGTTTTCAAGGAAACACATCTCTTTTTTTTCACTTATATTTCATTGGTTTATGTATATTTAAGTATATGCCATTATGATAACAATATAATAAGTATAAGCAGGTTTTGGAATAAACAAGTGACTCCTGGAAAGCACGCAGTAGGAAGAGAAGTGTGCAGGTACCCACTTTCAAGGTGTCACCCACTGATTCTTGCCCCCCAGGTATTCAAGCTCCTATGTAATGGCCCCCCACATTGAACGGGGCTATTCTGATACTGCAGAAATGATGAAGTGTGATTTCTGAAGTTATATCATAAAAGACATTACAACTTGCAACTAGCTCTCTCTTTGGTCTCTCATTGGAGGGAAGCCAGCTCTCATGTCATGAGGTCATTCAAGTGACCCTATGGAGAAGTCCACATGTCCTCTGGCAACAACCAGAACAAACTAGGCAAAAAGTGAGACACTTTGGAGGTGGATCGCCAGCCCAGCCAGCCTTTAGAAGACCGCAGCAAGTTAGGCTGATATGTAGACCACAGTCTCATGTGACCTTGGCTCAGGACCACACAGTTAAGTCATTCCCAGACTCCCGACCTACAGAAACTGTATGAGGTGACATACGCTTATTGTTTTAAGCCACCACCAGTTTGCTACATAAAAGTGATAACTAATACAGCAATTTACTAGCTGATATGGACCGTCAGCAGGCTTTTGGCACCTTTTAGAACGAAGAGTAAGCTGGTTCCGTAAGAAAGGTTCTCTGGATTTCTGGACTCGTGGAGGCTACCAAATATTCCTTTATAGGTAAGGCTCTTGTATACTTTCCTAATTCCCCACTGGGGAATTATGAGTAATACTATTACTCGTATTCTTACAAATATGAGTAATAAATTAAGGAAGTGTAATAATAGCACCATCCAGCCACAGAATTGGGTTAAAGATGAATAAACCTTGTACATAAAAAAAAAAAAAAAAGCCGGGAAGAACAGAAGATACCAGAAAACCAGACCTGCCCTGTACTCGCAGCCTCTGTGATAGCAAACCAGTACCCACAGCCAGACATACCACCTTGACACTGCCAAGAGGTGTCCAGCCATGAACCTCAGCGCCACTTGCTTCCCACTCTTCTTGTAGGAAACACATCCCACCTTCAAAGGTCTACATTCAGGACAGCCTGACCCTGGGAACTGTCGGGCTTGAAAGAATGGATATCTGAAACCCACAGATGAATCTGTTTTATAACAAAACAAAATCGAGGGCTTCACAAACAAGAAAAAAGTGATCCAGAAAATACCTACATTTCCAAATATTCTATCCAGTTCATCTTTGTATGCAAAAAAAAATCAATTAGCAGAAACAACTGCCATTCAAGTAAAATCCCACAGTCAAGGCTTTGCTAAATAAATATGTTTTGTGAATTACAGAAGTAGGCTAACGTATTTTATGAACATTTGTTCAGTGAAGCAGACCTCAAAATTCATAGAAGGACAAGAATGGGTTCTGGTTGGCATTAAGAAAAATAGATGCCATGGGTCTCAGGTGCCCTGATATACTTTATTTCTTATAATTACCCTATAAAGGCAATCTTATCATCCAAGTTTTACAGATAAGAAAACAGGTCATGGTGATTAAAAATTTACCCCCCAATCACAGCCAGCTTAATTTCAGTACACCCATTATTTGTGCTGGCAGGCAGAAGGGGCGACTGGTATGTGGACACTTCTCTCCCTATCCTTCCTCTCGCAGGCACTGGTCAGAGCAGGGGCATTCCAGCTGCTCACTCTGTGACATGGCGGCGAATCCCTCTAACTAGCCTCCAATTTCACCGGGTGTGAGGAGAGTAGAGAGGTTTCAGAGAGAACTGAAGAGGAAATCACAGTTGATTTTCCTCCCCGTTGAAAACTCCACTTCAAAATTAGGACCTGGTTGTGGAAAAATTATAGATGATACTGTCTTCAATTCCTGGGTATCTGGGACTGAAATGACTAAAACAGCACTGAAGACAGAATCTAGAATTGAATTAAAAACTCAATCCCATCTCTTGTAAGCTGCATGAATATTGGGTTAAGTCAGATAAGACTAACATCAGCAGGTTGTCATGAGGTTAAATGAAAATGTCTATAAAATAGTTGCAAAAACCAAGCACCCATTAACAAATGGTATTGATGACTAATATTATCAGTGCCTATGTGCACAAATTCTGTAATCATTCCAACCTGGGTCTGAATCCAGACTCAGCCACTTACCAACGAGGTAACTTTGGGTGAGGCACTACACTTTCCTCAGAATCAACATTCTCACCAGTACATTGGGGTTGGGCATTGTGTCCACTCATTGGGTTGTCACGCATTGTTAAATTCAATATAAACATTGCTAACGAGCAATTATTACTGAATACATACTTCTGTCAGAACACTGGGCCAAGCCTTTGTATTCACACTCATTATTGTGATCACAAGCCTTCCCAGTCTTTACCTTCTCACCTGCCAGGTAGGTACTAGTGCACAGCATTGGGAAGAACTTAACAAAGGCAGCTTCCAGCAATAGGCCATGTGGTCAGTAAGCACTCCTGCAACTACAGGCTGGGCTGCCATGAGACACAAGTATCGACTGGCCAAGTGGATGGCCCCAGCTCCTGCACGTATCCCTTTGCATTCCTTCTCCCCTACCGAAGTCACCTTCCTGACTGGAGCAGTAAAAACCAATAGAAATACCATTAGTGTGCAGGGCTGGCAAGTAACCTCATGAATCCTGGACCAGCTCCCCTGCCTTAGACAAGACTACAAAAATAGATAACAAATCTTTTAAGGGAAAAAAAGGCAGGACAAATCTATTTTAAAGATTCTTTCCTTCCTTTTACAATCACGACGGGCTTCGCAAGCGCCCTGATTTTGGTATTTCCACTGCCATCTCTGCCCTTGCATTTGGCTGTCTTCCACATCTAATTTTGACTTTTCTTGTTCGCTGAATAGATCTAGCCAAGGCAAAGGACTAGATGGCATAAGAATGAAGGAGATTTATTTTTTTAAAGAAAGATCCCCCATAAGTAACTCCCTGCAGAAATTTTGAAATAACTGTAGATAAGAATTGTCATGCAATTTACAATACTAACATGAATTAAAAAAAAGGTAAGAAAGGAAAGAAAAGAAAGAGCAGGCCAAGTAATGCCTATACCTGAATCCCCTGGGACAATTAAAAATAGGCACAGCCCTGTCCCATGTTCAATAGAAACCTACAGATTTATTTGCTTAACATTTTGATGGCCTTACAGCATTCTAACCTGCAGCCAAGGTCTTTAGCAGAGAGACTACTTGTCAAAAATGCTCTTAAATGACAGCATTAATGGTTTATCATTAAATGCCTGCGAGAGAATAAATGTACTCGTCCCTCAGTGCCAACCAACTCATCAATGGCAGAAACACAATATGTTTCCAAAGGCTTCAGACCAAGTGGGACAACAACTTAAAAACAGAGATGAGCCAGAAGGCTACATACCCAGACTACTGGTTCCCCAGAGAACATAACAACAGACCTTCCATCAAGACCAGTGGAACTGCCAAGATACTGTCTAGCTCTTTCTAAACCAAGACACCCACAGGCATCAACACAAGCCCGTATGCAATCATGCACACATGTACACACACATGCAGAAGCAATTTGTTAAAGGGTTAAACACATCTCTAATGACAAACAAGAAAAGGTGTGCATGATTTAAGACTTCTCCCTTTTCCTTTTTTATTATCAGATGCTGTGACCTATATCAGACACAGACTAACTCCAATAGAAAAATGAATATTTTATCAATGGCCCATCATATCCCTTACTGTTAAACCACAATACAGGCCCTGGCTGGCGTAGCTCAGTGGATTGAGCGCGGGCCTGCGAACCAGACGATCGCGGTTCGATTCCCAGCCAGGGCAGATGCCTGGGTTGCAGGCCGGTTCCTTGCAGGCTAACCACCAGCAGGGGACGCACAAAAGGCAACCATACATTGATGTTTCTCTCCCTCTCTCCTTCCCCTCTAAAGATATATAAATAAATAAAATCTTTAAAAAAAAAAACACCACAATACATAGCCGTATCCAGCATGCCAATACTAATTAAAAAATATGTTGGAACAGGCACGGACAACAAATACTCCACAAGTTTAAAAGAGTAAAAGCATACCATAGTCATTTGCACTCATGGTTGGGAGGTCCGAGTGTTTGGGTTGATTTAACATCTCCAGATCCTTATCTGTCAGCCTGACAGTGTGGTGGTTTGGGATTGCTACTCTCATTAAGAATCATTTGTGGAAGAACCTACATCACCTCCAGCAGAAAGTGAAAATCCATCACCCAGTACAATGAGAGGGAGCCCTTAACAATCATGTGGCAGTTACAGGAACTGGAAAAGAAAGATGTCACATCGTTTTACATAGAAAAAAAGGGGGAAAGGTAATTTTGGTTACTATAGACAGATATGTTACATATCTACATGTCACCTGTATGCACACAGAAGAAAGATGGGAAAAATAGCAGCAGCAGGTCATTAACAGGGACTAAGTAGTGAGATTCAAGGTGATTTGGTTTCTCCTATTTTGCTTACCTGTAATTTCTTTCTACAATGAACACAAATGACCTCTGTGATAGTCACATTAACTGCAAATGGTAACAGAGAAAAAAGTACATACTTCATACTAACAACCTGTGGTAATCTTGTCTTCCACATTTCTTAAGGCTTTGGCTAATGTGGCATGTTAGCTCAGAGGTCAGTCCTCCCAGGTTAATGTTACTGAGGTCTGTGGTTTGTTTGTTTGGGAGTGTGGACCATACGCTTGTACAAAAGAGTTTAGGCATTTACCAAAAAGCAACCCAGCATACAATATAGGCAGTGTTAATGGCAAAGTTTCTTTGAAAGCAGACAAAATCAATGGGGTGTCTGACATGTCAGAAGAGGCCCAGGATACATACAATTTTTGAGGCCTTCAGTACAAAAATATGCACAAATGGTTATAAAAATCATGGTTTGTCTTTAGGTATATTGTGACTATATGTATGTGGCTCATATATCCACTTGCATTTGGAGGTCATGTAAGAAGCCTAAATGTGAGGCCCTTATCCCTCCACGGCCACCGTGATACTGGGAAAAGGAGTGCCTGCCCCCCAAAACTGATGCTAAAATNAAAGTTCTTTGAAAGCAGACAAAATCAATGGGGTGTCTGACATGTCAGAAGAGGCCCAGGATACATACAATTTTTGAGGCCTTCAGTACAAAAATATGCACAAATGGTTATAAAAATCATGGTTTGTCTTTAGGTATATTGTGACTATATGTATGTGGCTCATATATCCACTTGCATTTGGAGGTCATGTAAGAAGCCTAAAGGTGAGGCCCTTATCCCTCCACAGCCACCGTGATACTGGGAAAAGGAGTGCCTGCCCCCCAAAACTGATGCTAAAATTTAAAAAATAATTTTAAAAGCATTTCATAGCAAGCCCTATAAGTATGTCCTTAACATTTTGACTGAATCTAAGAAAAGAAGGAAGAGGGGGGTGGGAAGCAGCAAAGGCTGCTCAGACTGCTGGGACTTCACACACTGCTTGGGCATGGTCCACTGGGTGTCCTATTTCCACTAGTGAGACTGCTCTAGGTTCTAGCAACTGAAGGTTTCCTTCAAAGGGATGTCAAGATGTAAATCCTGGCATCAGCTTCCACATCAACACCAACACAGGAACCTTTAAGAGCACCTTTCTAAGGGAACCTATTTGACACAACCAGAGGGCATTAACGTGAAAGCAAAAGGCTGCTGAAAGTCAAACACCTATGTAAGACCAACTCTTCAAAAGTTCTTTAGCCATCTGGGTAAGTAGCAAGCAGTGTTCTTATTGGTTGCAAAGCAGGAATTATTTCCCCATCTCACTCCCCCTTCTCACCCCAGTTCAGATCCCAAGCTTTGTGGCAGTAAAAACAAAATCATTTTTAACTGGGAAATCAATTTTTTTCCTCTTGGTTTTTTAATGGAGGTTAGATAGGCCTTGTTACATCAATCCAAGCAATCTAGGTAGTGCCTTGCTCTGGTTTCTCAAGTCAATCCTCAACTGTACTAAAATCAGGGCACAGAATGAAGCCATCTTTGGGAATCCTCAAGTCAGGGAACACAGCACATGAGCGGGAGCTGTGGCTTGATTACGCCCAGGCTCCACTCAGATTGGTGATTGGCCAACAGTGTACTGGGTAGTAGGGACTGTGCTCCCAGCACTGCAATGTGTTCGTTCATTCACTGTGCACCTGCTCAGCGCCCGCTTAGAGCAAAGCTCCGTGCAAGGTTCTGTACGGTGGTTCCCAGAGGAGGAGGACTGCTGCCAAGTTTCCTTTAGAATGTGAACCACAGTGAGTATGAAACGTAAGTGCTGGGAGTCTTGAAAAGTCTCTGATAATGCCTCATAAATTTCGCTTAGAAAATTAGCCAAGCCTTTAAGTAAGTAGACGGAGGCCTGTCCCATTAGTGTAATTTCCAGGGTTACTTTACCCTCCGTGCTTCCAAGGTTTCTATGACTTATAGCAATGAGTTAATAATAATGCCTACATATTATTTTATTATCTATGTAGCGCAGCCAACACAAAATGGCAGTGCATGTGCTAAATTCAGCCAGCTGAGAAGTTTTTTGTCTGGTTGACAAAGTGCTTTCAATTCTGTTAAAAAAAAAAAATTTAGTTGCCAGGCAACCCAAGTATCCATCAGTGGATAACTGGATAAACAAAATGCTGAATATACACACAATAGAACATTCATTATTCAGCCTAAAGAAGGAAGGAGATCCTGACACATGCAACTACATGGATGAACCTTGAAAATGTTAAGTAGAATAAACCAGTAACAAAACAGCAAATATTATCTGATTCCATTAATATGAGCCACCTAGAGGAGTCAGATTCTTAGAGACAGAAAGCAGAATGGTGGTCGCTAGGCGCTGGTGGGTGGGGAATGGAGAGCTATGTGATGAATGGGTAGAGAGTTTCAGTTTTACAAGATGAAGAGTTCTGGAGATTCCTGGTAAAACAGTTAAGTGTATCTCACATGCTTGTACACTCAGTGTGAATGTAAAGCGACTGAATTGTACACTTAAAAATGATTTAAATTGTAAATTTTGTATTGTATGTATTTTAATTCAGTTAAAAATAATTAGTTGCCTTAAAAAATGGAGAAGACCTGGCAACATGGGCCTGCACAGCTGCTCGTGCCCCAGTGCTCCCAAGTCCCCACCACCCCTGTTGTCACTCTCCACTGCACGCTTCATGTCTCATGTCAGGAGTTCCCAGCAGGAGTGTGCCGGGTGTGCCCAACAAAGGGTACCACCTCTTATGAGGACCAGTATATTAGGATTGCATGATCTATGAACTCATGAAGCCTAACACTAGATGGATGGAAGTCAGAGAGCCAGATTGGGCAACAGCTCTACCTAAGACCAGCAGATTGGTACTCACTAAGGATGAAAAGCCCAGAACTTTCCCAGCTCAATGACATGGGCTCTCTCTGCAGGGGTGAATGGAGCCCTCCATTCTCCTAAAACAGAAGATCCAGTCTCTGAGCAGAGATTCTAAGCCTTGCTCTGTCTAGAGGGCATATCAGAGTCAATTCACAGTGATGATCCCAGTGGTCACTAGGAACAGACATCCTTCTCCCTCTCCATGGCGACTAATGGACCATGGCAGACACCAATCTAGAGATAATGTCCTGTAGCCTACTTACCCTCCCCCCAACCAAGGATGGTGTGTGTGGTGTGTATATAGGAAGATTTCTTTTTGACAGATTCACTTTATGCAGACCATCTTTTGTCGCATTGAATAACTCTGAAATAATAGAAATTACTTGAAAACACTACTTACAGGCAGTGTCCATATGACTTTACATCTAAATTGGGGGAGTGAATAGAAAGCAGTTTGCAGGTCTTAGACCCCACACATGTGATAGAAAGGTAATGCCTACTAACTCTGCCTCTCCTCCCTTTTCACCCACCCCCCAGCAAGGAAGCATTCATAAAAGGTGTGGATATGATTTTCACTGGCACATAATGAATGATACCCAATCCTCGTGACTGTGTCACACAGTGGAACACTCCCGTCCAAATAGCCAATAAGACCCTTACATTAAGTAAAGAGAAAACCACGCTGGCTTTGGCAGCCCTCTAGCATGTGACCCAGGATGCAGAGCTGGTGTACCGCTGTCAGAATACTAGAGCTGAAGTCCAGAGGTCTGTCTGCAAATCTAAGTACCTTATATCGACTTGCAGGCCTAAACACTTTCTCAATCTCAGTTTCCAGATCTATAAAATGAGTCCAGTGACCCCTGCCCACCTTCAAAGTTTTCTGGAGGTTCAGATAAAACATGGATAGAAAAGGTTTTTAACTATAAAGCAATGGACCCATTTAATAGAAGACAAAAAACCATGGAAATAATGCAAATGTCCATCAATGGATGAGTGAAATAAAAAATGTGGTAAAATATGCATATATTGAAATATTATTCGGCCCCTGAAAGGAAGGAAATTCCGACACATGCTACAAAGGGTTAACATCTAGAACATTACACTAAGTTCACTAAGCCCCTATAAAAGACAAAGACTAGATAATTCTACTTATATGAGGTACCTGAATCGTCAGATTCAGAGAGACAGAAAGGACAACTGGTTACCACCAGCTGAAGGAGAAGGGAACAAGGAATTGTCATTTAATGAGTGCATAGTTTCAGTTTAGGAAGACGAAGGAGTTCTACAGACAGATGCTGGTAGTGCTTGCACAACCGTGTGAACGCACTTAATGGAACTGAATTGTTCACTTAAAACGATTAAAGTGGTAAATTGTGTCACTTATATTTAAACACAACAAAAAGTTTACAAAAAGCCTTCCTCATTTATAAAAACAAATATATGAGCATTTTGAAATCAGAAATACAGGTAAGTAAAAGAAAATATATAACCTTCCATAACTCAAATAATCACACTCATTATTTTGGTTTATATCATCCCAGGATTTTTTCTCTTATGATCCTTTGAGGTGAAAAATGTTCAGGCAGACGTGTGGTGAATACTGACTTGTACTATTTTCACTGGAGTACTCAGCTGGGACAAGACAAGGAGGGCCTGGCAGCATTAGAAGGAAGGTGAGAGGCAATTCTCCCTCTTGACACAGAGGTGAGCTGTCACTTCTACAATATTTTTTAAGGAACACATACTTAATCAAATCAAATTAAAAATATAACAATAAAAACATTATAAACTGAATGGAATAAAAGGCTATACTAAAAAATAACGAATATCAAATATTACGAAAGGCCTTCTACCTATAAGAGTTAGAAACCATATCAAACACACCACAATGTTTACAAATGAAATTATACGAGATCCAGAACTTGTATCAGGATAATTGAGTGAGCAAAGGAGTAAACTAGAGGAGATGTACAGATGAAAGAAGAGTGACCAAGGGTGGATGACTGTTAAAGTAGGTGATGGGTACATCTAGATTGATTATCATATTCTTTTTACTTTCGGAATGGGTGGGAGCAGATGAAGTTAAGAACAGAAAACAGAACAAGATACGAATAAAGACTCAACTTTTACCACCATTACACTCCATTTCTAGCTGTCTAGTTGTTGGTGTCTATTTTAAATTCAGGGGTTCAAAAGAACTACTAATTTTTTTAAAGTATGCACACAAAACTTTTTGACTACTGAATAACAAATTTGAGTTTAGCAACTGTATCTGTGGAAAAGTAGGTTCATGTGTTTTGAAAAAATCAGGTGCATTTACTAATTTTGTTTCCTTTAATACAGTGAACAGAAAGGTCATCTCTTCCTCTGGAGACTAATAAACCAGTTTGCTTTTTATTGCTTTGCATTAAAATTTTATTTTTTTATTTTTAAATTTTTAAAAAGATTTTAAAAAAATTTATTTATCTTAGAGGGGAAGGGAAGGAGAGAGAGAGAAATATCAATGTATGGTTGCCTTTGTGCATCCCCTGCTGGGAACCGGGAACTGGCCTGCAACCCAGGCACGTGCCCTGACTGGGAATTGAACCACGATCCTGTGGTTCACAGGCTCGCGCTCAATCCACTGAGCTACACCAGCCAGGGCTGTTTTGCATTAAAATTTTAAATGTGAAATATGTTCCAGCAAGTGAAAAATCCAATGCACCAACCCACATTAGGGATTGTTTGGAAACTTCCATTTCAAAAATCACAGTGTTTGAAACTAAGGGGCATTATCTTATGTTTTGCCCTTTACTCAACTGCATGTGAAGTATTTTGTGTAACTTTTGATCAAGGCAATACAAACATATAATAGGAACTTTCCCTCAAATTTTGTATTTGGAGAATATTAAGAAAATAAATGTCCTTTAAATGTTTGTTTAACTTACGAATACGTATAATGAAGGCCTATCACTGAAAGAAAATTACGCAGTGTTATTTATAAGAGCACCGAGATGATGTTCAATTAAATGTGTAAGCTAACATTTCAGAGGGCTTTATTAAATAGAATTTTTCCTTTTTTAAGATTTATTTGTTTGTTTATAGAGGGGAAGGGAGAGAGAAAAACATCAATGTATAATTGCCTCTTGCATGCCCCCAACTGGGAACCCGGCCCACAACCCAGGCATGTGCCCTGACTGGGAATCGAACCTGTGATCCTTTGGTTTGTGGGTCAGCACTCAATCCACTGAGCCACACCAGCCAGGGTTATAAAACAGAACTTCCTACTTTCTACTTAATAAGAATCTGAAATGTACCCTTCAAAATGATTATTATGATTATTGAGATAGATGGGATTACTGAGAAAAAATTGTAAACGATCAACTTCTTTGAGTAATTCTTAGGGTTCTGTATTAGACCACAGGTCAAGGAACACAGCGGAATGTCTGGATTTCAAAAGGCATTTTCCGATGATATCCCCGAGAATGGAGGAGGCATGGTGAATAGATATCCACACCCAAAGGCTATAAATTAATGGGTCAATTTTCAGAGATGTCACCAATCTCCAGATTTGACTTTGTCCCATTCAGTGACGTATGCAGGTTTTAAATGAAAACACAAATGGCATGCTGATCAAATATAGCTCTAAGACAGTACCGATAATCTGATCTATAAAGGGAGGATTTAAAATCATTTTGCCCCTTTAGACAAATACACCCAACCTCACAAGAAAAGATTAAAAAATAAAAGTCCTATTTTGGGGGTGAGTACAAAGAAAAAAAATCACATATGCACAAATTGAAAAGCAACATTTAAGAAAAAAGGACGCAAAAGGAAATTATCTTGTAACAGAGAAGTAATATATAAAACAAGGAAGGTACTGATCCCATTTATTTTTGACGTGTGAGGATGAGATAGATCAGACAGGTTTATAGTATTGAGTGCCTATTATGTGCCAGGTACCATCCTCAACACTTTACAGGTATTATACAAGGAGACAGCATTATTAAGACTCCAAGGGGTTAAAGAATGATCTAAGGTTACATGGACTGAGAGCTGGATTTGCTTCCCAGGCTAAGAGAAATGTAATGAAAATACAAGAAATTAAGAACAAGCTAAAGATGTTAGAAGAACAGGAAGAAAGCCAGTGTTGCTAGTGCATGGTGTGCGGGAAAAAATGAGGGGAAGCTAGACAAACAGCTGGGACGTTATTGTTGACCCCACCGTGGAAGAGTGAAGACTTAAGTCTGTAAACATCTATCCTTCAAAGTGGCTAAGCAGACATTAGAGATCACTTTTCAAACATGGGGGCTGGACTTTGGCGATGATTGTAAAATTAAACTAGAGACCTGGAATTTCTTTGATTCTATCAATAGGAGCAGCAATAGTGGTAGTAGAGATTACATTTTTAGAAAATGTTCTATGTGCTAGTTTATTTGTATTACCCTTTATCCTTACAACAATAATTGTCATTATTATGCCTATTTTAAATGCAGAAAAATCAAAGGCCCATAGCAAGTCAGGATCCAAGGTCAGGCGTGTTTAGTTACAAAACCCCATGCCCACCACACTACTTTCCTTCCCACAGGAAAACCAGACCATGCGTGAGTGTACTGGATTTGTTCAACAGCTCTAGGGAGGATCCAACGCCAGCCAGAAACAGATTGTTTCCCTCCTACTTACATGGTTCCCAGAATTTTAGCCTACCCATGAATTTCAATTTAAGCTTTCAAAAATTTTTTTAAAGTGATGAGGTTGTTTTTTAGAATTTTATTTATGTATTTTTAGAGAGGGGGAAGGGAGGGAGAAAGAGAGGAAGAGAAATATCAATGCATGGTAGCCTCCCATACACCCCCAACTGGGACCTGGTCCACAACCCAGGCATGTACCCCGACTGGGAATCGAACCAGCAACCCTTTGGTTTGCAGGTGAGCACTTAACCCACTAAGCCATACCAGCCAGGGCTAGTCTTTCATATTTTTAAAAGTAGACATATTACAGACATATGAAGGCAAAATTAACTATCTTGTCCCTTTCCCTCAAATACATCCCAAAATAACCAATGTAAATATGCTGGTGTTTATATTCACTCCTTTCATACAAAACTACATAAACATAGTTTTTCTTTTTATTCCTTTCAACCAAATAGAATCAAACTGTACACTAATGCCCAACAATATCTCACATAGATATTTATATAAAACTCTAAATAAAATATTAACAAATCAAATCCAACAATAAGTAAAAAGGATAATAAATCACAGCCAAGGGAGTTATCCCAGGAATGCAATATTGGTTTAACATAGAAACATTTATTGATATAATTTTTCAGTGATAATTTAAAAAGAAAAACCATATGATCATCTCAATAGACACAGAAAAAGCATTTGACAAACTTCAACAATGATTGCTGGTAAAGCAAAAAAAAACCTTCGCAAACTATAAATATCAGGACACTTCCTTGACCGGATACAGGGAATCTATGAGAAACCTAACATCAAAGCCCTGGCTGGTACAGCTCAGTGGATTGAGCATGGGCCTGCGAACCACACGATCGCGGTTCGATTCCCAGTCAGGGCACATGCCTGAGTTGCAGGCCAGTTCCCAGCAGGGGACACATGAGAGGCAACCATACATTGATATTTCTCTCCCTCTCTCCTTCCCTTCCCCTCTAAAAATAAATAAATAAGTAAATAATCTTTAAAAAAAAAAGAAACCTAACATCATACTTAACTGTGAAAGAGCAAACAAGACATCTTGTCTTTCCATTTCCATTCAACATTTTCTAGAGATTCTAGCCAGTGTAATAAAGCAAGGAAATAAATGCATCCAGACTGAAAAAGAAAGATGTAAAACTGTATTATGTCTCCAGAAAGCACATTTATTTATGTCAAAGGTTAGAAAACCGTGGCCGTTTTGTAAATACAGTTGTATTAAAACATAGTAACACCCAATCCACATATGTGTCGCCTGTGGCTGCCTTCACAGCCTCCTCACCAACAACGGGAAAAGGTGAAGAGTTGCCACAAAGATTCACAAATAAAAAATATTTACTATCTGGCTTAATAAAAAGTTTGCTGACTTCTGATCTATGTAGGAAATCTGACCAAACCTGCAATACAATTGAATAGGCAATTTTAGAAGTATTTCAGAAGATAGCATCAATATACAAAAGTCCAAGTAGAAGTATATATTTCTATATACTTACAATTTGTAATGAGGAATTAAATATTTAAATACATTTATAATAGCACCAAAATTGTAACAAATACTCAGGGAACATCTGACTAGAGATGTGAATGAGCTGCATGAAAACTAGAAATTTACTGAAAGAAATTTAAAAAGATACGCACTGTTCCTGGTCAATATTTCTTAAATGGTCAATTCTCCCCAAATTGACCTATATATATTTAATGCAATCCTGATCAAAATTCCACCATACTGTTTTGTAGAAACGGACAGACTCTCCGGTCCATCAAGTAACAATTATTAATAACCCATTCAACAATGATGTTTAAACATCCTAACAGCAGCCCTCTGGAATTTCTGTTAAAGGCACTAGAATAATCTATACAGTGACACTAACACAGTGATGCATGTGACATATTAGCATGGAACTAGTGATGATCCACAGCAACCCTGTGCAGACCTTGCCTTGGTCACTGCACTTTCCTCAGTGAGCCTGGATAAAGGATTTGAGTTAAAGGAGCTTGGAGCTAGTACCCTCCTTAACATCTCAGAGGTCTGAGGGATGCTGCTGATTAAGGCAGGCAAGTATGGTTTTACCTTTATTTTCTGGCCCGGCCTTCTCTGCCATTTTTTGCTTTGCCAAAATAAAAAAAAAATGAGTTCTGTATTGCTGGCTATATCTAGTCTTGCATTTAAATTTTATGTTCACATACGGTTCTCCTTGCAGAACAAATATACAGATCACATATTGCAGGAAGATTCTTATTCATTAAGCCCATGTCATAATAAGTTTGACTTTCTCTGAATCCTTTCAACCCTATATTCTGTGCTAGACAATGCCAAACTCAGTTCTCTGCTGCTAGGGTTACTCTCTGAGCCTCATTTTTCTCACTTGTCAAACTGTGAGACTGTATCTGTATCACAGAGTTGTGAGGACTAGAGAAGATATGTGGTTACCACTGGGAAACATCCCAGCTCTACAATATCTGGATTTTGTCTAATTTGCGTATCACTGTAACCTCAACACCTACAATAATGCCGAGTAAACAGCAGGTGTTCAATAAATAGCTATTAAATGGGTGAATGTGCAACTAGCTTCTTACATATTATGGCACATAAAAATGAGTTCAATTTATGTGCATAGTTAATATTCTATTGGGTTGGCCAAAAGTCCATTTGGTTTTTTTCATAAGATGACTCTAGTCGTGCTTAGTTGTCTTTAACTTCATTGGAAACAATTTTGCTAGATTGTACTGTGACAGCTGTCATATCAGTGTGCATTTAAAAAACTCATCAGGGACAAGTATAAAAGACACATGGACAAAAACTAGGAGGGGTGGAAATGGGAGGGGGGAGGGCTGGATGGATGGGCTGGGATGGGAGTAAAAGACAGAAAACTGTACTTGAACACCAATTAAAATTCATAAATAAGTAAATAAGTAAGTAAATAAATAAATGCAGGGGGGAAAAAACCTCATGAAAACTGGTGAATTTTTGTGATGCCATTTTAATATTGAAGATGGAAGAAAATATGCAACATTTTCAGCATATTATGCTTTGTTATTTCCAGAAAGGTATAAAGACAACAGAAACACAAAAAAAGATTTGTGCAGTGCACAAAGAAGGTGCTGTGACTGATTGAACACATCCAAGTGGTTTGGCAAGTTTTGTGTTGGAGATTTCTCACTGGACAATGCTCCATAGTTTGATAGACCAGTTGAAGTTGATAGCGATCAAATTGAGACATTAGTTGAGAACAATCAATGTTATACCATACGGGAGATAGCTGCCATACTAAAAATAACCAAATCAATAAAGTTTTTGGTGGAAACGAAAAATGTCTTTTATTTTACAAAAAAAAAAACTAAGTGGACTTTTTGGACAACCTGATATATAGCAATTTTCAACCATTTTCATCTCATGGCACACAAAGTACTAAAATTCTGCAGCCCACCGAAAATATATATCTATTGCCAACCTGACAAAAAGTAGTTATAATTTTTATTTATTCACACCAGACAGCTATTGTTGTGTTGGGTGTGTTGTCACTTCTTATTTGACAATCTATGGGAAAAGAGGCCAGTGCCTAAATAGTCAGGTACTGCATGCTTTAAAAATTCTTGCGGCACAGCAGTGTGCCACGGCACACCGGTGGGAAACCACTGTCCAGGAGAATTGAGCTGCTTGAACACAATTCCCCAAGATCCTCTATTTGTCCCCTGGAATCATATTTCACCCAGGGCTTCTAAAGTTAGAAATTAAGGCAAATACCACAAACAGGGCCAGACTAGAGTAAAAAAGTAAGACACAATCCTGGTGTACAAAATTTAAAGCGCCAGTAAAACACAGTAATGAAGAGAAATAGTATTTTCATGCAATATTTTATAAAAATCAAAACTACTAGAAAAAAATTTCATGGCGAGCAAAATCAGTTTAAAACAAAAACAAGATCAGTTAACTGTACCATGCTGAGCCATACTGAAGCCTGATGCAAAGGGGGAAAAATCAGTAGCACTGATCCTATCATTATTTAAAATAATTAGAATTTAAATATCACATAGAAATATTTCTCTCAATTACCAAGTTTTGTTTTTAAAGATTTTATTTATTTATCTTTAGAGGGGAAGGGAAGGAGAGAAATATCAATGTATGGTTGCCTCTCGTGAGTCCCCTCTGGGAACTGGCCTGCAACCCAGGCATGTGCCCTGACTGGGAATCGAACCGCGATCGTGTGGTTCGCAGGCCCATGCTCAATCCACTGAGCTACGCCAGCCAGGGCTAATTACCAAGTTTTTATCACCCTCTGAAATCCTCTGTCCCAGGTGAGTGTCTCACTTGCTTCCCCTAATCCCAGCCCTGAACAATAGTCCAAGTTGCTCCTGAAAATCTTTTAGACTGTCCATGAAATAATATAACTTTCTATTCTTTATAAATTCAGCTCAGCCAAGTTTGTGGCCACTGGTGGAACAGCTCACCATTTATTCACGTGAGTTCTGGATGAAGAAGATGCTGGCTTACACTGAAGGAGCCATGCTATCCACAAAATGTGTGTCTTTAACCAGCAAAGCCACCCTCAGCTCAGGGAGGTGCTAAGACTCTCCTGGCCACTGAAAACAGCAGAATTATATGTCCCATGTCACCCTTACTCCTGGCAAGTGGACCCACTACACTATTTCATCTATGTTCATTCTTGCTTGTGTTATTCCTCTCTCTCTGCCCCCCCCCTCTCTCTCACACACACACACACACACACACATACACACACACACACACCCCTGTGCAATTTGGATGCATAAAAATGTGACTCTGATGGAAAACCCTGTGGCTCTGCCCAGCATGCCTGCTCACTGACCAACTGACTCTGTCCTTGGGAGCCTCAGCTCCCACAAATCTCCCACAAATTGCTACTGATCTCCTCCAGCTGCCAAGACAAAGGGGACTCTGGCAGCCGGGGTATGTGTTCCTCTTGCTTTCCCTAAGTACTCATACCATGTTGCTTCCCACAAATTCACAGTTTCATCCTGAGATGAAATCGCACAATTTCTGCCAGGAATCACACATGGAAACGGTTTCGTTTTGCTTCTGGACATACTGTATTTGATGAAATTAAAAGGAAGTCACCATATCAACATTTTCACACAAGAAGAAAGGGGGAAAAGTGGAAAATAAAAACTCAACCAGCTATGAGACCTAGTACAGGAAAGTAGGAGAAAACATTCCTTTCCTTAAAGATTCCAAACCTTGAGGTATCAAATACCCACTCGTATTTCTCTTTGTTCCCACTTTGGCATCTAGCCGGTCATCAATTAATATGAGAGCTGGGTGCCAATTCCATTACATGAATTTAAACCTAAATGGAGAAACAGTCATGAGGGGAAATGAAATCTCCCTGTCCAAGTCTCTCAGTGAAAACAGATATTCCCTGCAAGCTCTCCCAAATCAGCTTCATTCTTTGGGTCACTGACACAAAACACAGACTTGGCACAGGTCAGGCCATGGCGGAAGGCAGGTCCGATAGCTACGCTCATGTAAATATCTATTAGGTGAACAATCTTGAAGTCGTGTCCAGGTGCTGCTGTCCAACACCTCTGCTGTGCAGATGCGGGAGGCACCAAGTATCAGATTCCACATGTTTCTCCCAGGTGCTTTCCTGGAGATAGCAGGTGGGGTAACAGGCTTAGAAAGGCCAGGTGACTTGTCTTAGGTCACACTGACAGCAGGTGCGACCCCTCGCCAAAGCTTCTGCCAAGGAACCATGATGGGTTCCTCTGCCCCGGGGTAGGACCATTTGAACCATGGCACATGTTCCTCATGCAGCCTCTCCCCACGATGAGGGGAGTGAGATCCCTCACCCCAATGCAACAAGATGAGCCACAATATGCGTGGCTCTAGAAATGCAGCTCAGAGTCACACAGCCACAAATACCTGCTCCTCTGAGTCCACAACAGGGAGAAACGTGGATGCAGAGTGAGCCATAAACATGCACTCAGTACTGGTACACAACAAACCCAACGACACAAGTTCAACTGCATTCCTTCTTCATTAATCAATGTATCTTTTTTATAATTATAAAACTATAATGATATCACAAGGCTATGAGCTCCCTAACATTGCAAAACCTTTTACTTTCTGTCTTGTTCATTTGTCTATTCCCCACCCAGATTTGAATCTAACACTGAATAAACATTTCCTGAATAAATGAAAAGATATATACAGACATAGATATAGACATATAGATAGATATAAATATACACACACGTAATATATTCACTGGTAAAATCCCCAAAAGAAGGGGAAGTATTATAAATGAAACAAAACTCTCCCATCATTTTGCAAAATAGATTTACATTTTAGCTACATTTACAATTACATTTTACCATATTCTGTTCACAATGTATTCAATCTAATTTGAGATTAGACCATATACAGAATTTTGTATCCCTTTTTTTGTCAATGAACACATCTTGCCTTTAATTTTAGCCTTCCCTTTGGGTCTCTTTTCTTCAACTCAAGTGCATTCATAGCTAAAGACCCCATAAATAAGTAAATCAATATACAGTACCCTAAAGTCACCAAACACCAGAAGTTGCTGGAGTTACGCGCTTCAGTGGAGTAAAGAGTCGCTCAGAATCAGCTCTTCCTCACTCCTACCACAGGTCATCTTTTCAGTTAATAAGTCAAGCAAACACCAGGACCACTATCATCACACTCAACTTTGTAGTATTCCTTGCATAGAAAAGATGTATGTCTTTCTGCTAATATACAGCTAAAGAATAGAACTTAAGGACAATAGCAAAGACATGGAAGACAGCAATCCTGTGGATGAGATTACTCAAGCACTTCGGAATCCTAAAGACTGTAAGAATCAGTTTTGTTTCCAACTGTTTCACAATGTATACATTGCTTTCGAAATATGAATTATGCATTTCAACTCAGCAGACTTCCCTTCCAGTATCTCTGCTTGGATACCTAATATACAGTGAGACCCAAATTCCATAGTTGAATGATAATCTTCCCCTTCAAACCTGCAACCTGCCCACCCCATCTCAGTAAATGATGACTCCAGGTTTCCTTTTGTCTCAGGGCAAAAATCGTGATGTCATCCTTTTCTCCTCTTTCTCTCATACCTCCCACGAAACCTCTACCTTCAGAACTGACCCAGAATCTGAGCACCTCCTACGCTTTCTGGGGAGGCAGCCATCACTGCTCACATTGATGATGGCATGGCCATCCCAAAGACCCTTTCTGTGGAAAGGGCCTTTCAACACCCTTGCCTGTCTCCTCACTAATAGCCAAAGACCACTCCAAATTGTCCTTTAAAATGTTAAGGCAACAAAGTGGCAGCACAAGGATATTTTCTGGAGAAATAAAATGATGACGGACTCTGTATCTTGACTATGATAGTGGTTAAATAACTGTGCATGTTTATTAAAGATCACAGAACTATATACCGATTAGGGGAAATTTTCTTATATGTTAGAAAATTAAACCAAAAGCATAAATCAGACTACTTAAGTTCCCTGGTCAAAACCTCTAGTAAAAGTGAAGTTTGTACACGACCCAATTTTCTGTTATATCTTTGACTTCATTTTCTAATGCCCTTTCTCCTCTTTACAAACTCTGGCCCAAGCACACTGACACCTTGCTGCTCCTCAGACAAGTGGCTTAGTACACAGGCTGTCCCCTCTCCCTAGAATGTGTTCCCCCCACTACCCAACCTCCCAGATACATGCAAGGTTGACACCTTCCACTCCATCTCTTGAAAAAAATGTTACCTTCCCAATTGTGCTTCATTTACAGATGCCACCCATCTCCCATCAGCATTCCCAATAGCTCTTACCTTGCTCTTAATGTTCCTTGTCCTTCTGTAGTTTTTATCAATTTCATACATTCCATATAAGTGACCTACTTATATTTTGTGGCCATTGTCTGACTCCCCATTACTCACCCTCCAGTGGAATTTAAGCTCTGGAGAACAATAATTTTTCTTTTGTTCACCAATATACCACCAACACTTAGAAAAGTGCTTAGAGAAGAGCATGTGTTTCATAAATATTAATTGAATAAACGAGCAGACACAAAAGCTGCCTACTCTATGTGAGGCAATGCATTAGCCCCCTACAGTAGATTACAAATGTAAAATGACACTTACCCTTGCTTTAAAAAATGGGTTGGGCTATATACTCCCCAAGTCACCCCTCTCCCCAGAGCTCACAAGTTCATTCCAAATGAGTGTTTTAAATTACAGGCTACAGCAGAATGAAAGCTCCCCAAAGCCAGGACCTTAGCTCTCTTGCTGCTGCCTTTAGTCTCAGAACAGTGTGTGGCCCATAGTAAGCACTCAGTATCTGGTGAATGAGTAAGCTCCCTGTTGACAAGAAAAACAACTCTTGTTGTTTCTGAGCTTCTGATCCTCCCTAGCACACAGAAGGAACATCAGATATAGAGGACCCAACCCTGGGTCTGCTCTGCATAGCCTCCTAATGGCAACAGTGCACACAGACTTTCCTCAATGTTCTTGGGAACATTAGTGAGAAGGATGACTCTTAGCATGCCAAAAGAGCACTTCACTTCAGCTGATAGCCCTTTGGAATTCCTATTGGGCACATTGCCCCAAAGAGAGGCTCAGCAATGTTGACATGGCTTGTGAGCATGAGAACAAGGTCAACAACTAACACACCCATGGACGGCAGCGAGAAACTGCTGAGTTTTCCTTTGTACTGTGACCTCGTGACCTCATTTCGTCATCTTTAAACTTCACAACAAAGTTGCCATGAGCCCAAATATCCAGGAAAGGAACCTCAGCCATCATCTATCCCAAGACCCTCTGATCCACCAGAACTCTCACAGGCTTTGTGTCCCTGAATGTGAATTTTCCAAAGATGGAAATGCCTCATTAGCAAGTGAACAGCACCTGAGATATGACTTCAAGTTCCACAACCATGGTCACATGCAGTGTTTCAGCTCTGCTCAGTAAACACATAATGTGAACAACAGGTATAATTTTAACTTATAGGACATTAAAAAGGAACAAGTGAAATTAATTCAATTATCTACTCTGACTCAATATATCCAAACTGCTATAATTTCAATATGAAACAATATTAGTGATATATTTTACCTTCTTTCTCCAAACTTAGTGTTTTAAATCTAGCATATCTTTATGTCACTCTGACAGTCTATCTCAGTCCAGACTGGCCATGTGAGGCACTCCAACAGTTGCCTGTGGTCGTGGCTACCATACTGACAGCAGTATGCTCCTTCTTTTTCAGGATGCTGCTGTTCTCAGATTCATACTGTACAAGGGTGCAGCCAGTGGGGGGTGCAAATAGGGATTTGTAATGGGGTCCAGAACTCGGTGTCCAGAAATATTAGAAAAAAAATATATAGGATGTCCTCACCCCTAGAAGTCTGAGCTTGGGGGATGGGACCCACGGAGCAGGGCCATTGAGAGTTGTTTTGCACAGCAACAGTTTTGCAGACAACCTCTAGAATGGTTGTTTAACATATCTATAACCTTTAACTGGTTCCATAGCAACATTAAACAGCTGTGGCCATGCTTTGAGCCAGAAGGATTGGAGTGACTTCAACCCATGTAACTGGTAGGCACCTCCTCCTAGTTACAGAGCCTATATAACAGCTTGGACATGATTGGTTCCGTGCCATGGGGCCACGCCTGCCTGGACTTACTATGGCGGCCCAGTAAAGCTGGATGAACACAGGAATGCTGGCACGTGTAACTGATTGTGGGAGGAGTCGGAGATAGGGCTGCAGAGGAAAACTGGTGCTGGGATTTAAACCCAGGCACAGCAGCCATGCCTGGTTGGGACTGTGCAGCTTGGGCAGAGAAGAACCAGGGTCTTTTGGGGACCACTTGGCTTGGGCAGAGAAGAACCAGAGTCTTTTGGGGACCACTTGGCTTGGGCAGAGAAGAACCACAGACTTCTATTTCTTTTTCGGAGATTCGGTACCCTGGATTGGGCAGGGAGGAGAAAGGACTGTGTGTTTGTGGGTATCCTAAAGGACTTTGGGATCTCAGTGAAGACAGTAAGTCATTACTCTTAAGTTTGTATCATTCTTTGAATATATAAACCCTTTCCTTTTCACCAATCTCTAGCATTGATAGATGTCTTTCCCTGGTGGCAGGCAAGGCAAACCTAGTACAAGGTGGGGGAACCCTGGAGCACAAGGTGGGGTCCATTCAGTAATAGTATATCATTCACTCCCCCCCCCCAGGTCTGTAACAATACCACTGAAAGATGTTATAACTGATTTTTAAAAGTCTTCTAAGCTATACTGACATCATTTTCATTATTCTTAGCTTCAAAACAGCTTCTTGTAAGGCAGTTAAATATGGCAGCATCACAGTAGGAAAGGGCTTTTCAGTATAGCCAAGCTAGCCTTTCTCCCTCACTTACAAATATGTGTGTTTCTGTGACCTCTAACTTGAACCCATTTCATTGAATTCCAATGACTTCCTTACCTTTTTTTGTGGTATTTCTTATTCATGACAGAGCAAGTATGTGCTGACTACAAGATATTTTGAAACAGCTATGCCAACAACAACAGCAAATGGTAAAATGTGCTGACTACAAGATATTTTGAAACAGCTATGCCAACAACAACAGCAAATGGTAAACTGAATAGAAACAAGAAGGAGGTTAGAAGCAGGAGGAAGTTCAAGGGTATTTACCTTCTCATTGTAATTGCACTGCTGTATTCCAGCTCCTAGTGTTCTAAGAGGTACAACCAAGATGACGCTTAAGAATAACAGGGCCCTTTAAGGATTCAGCATAATGTTCTAACCAAGTTTTTAATGAAGAGGAACTAAAAACACCTTCAGGTAAGGTGGTAATTCACCAGGTGAGAAAGTTGCTTTGCAAATCTGTACCAAGAAGAGCTCTTGTCATTTTTTTCCTTGAAGATGAGAATATTTTTTCTACTAGTTTCTTAGAGATGAAATGGATTACATATGAAAGTTCTCAATTTGGAGAACTTTCCACAGGAACAGCCTTGTGAAGTTGGTAGCTAAGTGGAACATAAAATAATTAACATATCACAGAGTATACACACTCTGACATTCTCAATCCCCTATTTCCATTTTCCATGACCTCAGAAAGCTACTTTTGCAAAAGAAAGCAATCTGGATTAAAGTTAACTTTCAGTGCAAGATTGGTTTCAAGTATTTCCCAGCCTATGGCATGAGATATTCTGGTCTAGTTCTAACACCTGACTCAGCAGAGACCAGCTGCAACAATGGTTTTCAGGAGACCACTGCTGAAATTGGTGAGACTCTGAAAGTACCTTGCTGAAGTTGGCGATTTCTTAAAAATGGGGTCACATTATAGGAACCCTGGTGCTGTATCTACAACCCTGGTTTCTTAGACAGAAGAAAAGACCAGCCTATAACATATTCCTTATTCTAAGAACAGCCAAGAAATAATTGGCAGCAACCTCCAGTAGAAATGATTGATACTCAGTGTTTGGCAAAGAGCTGGGAAGCAATTGATTTGCTCTGCAATTACTTGCAGATATCACCTTGAAGCGGAAGAGAAAGCTAAGAACCTGTCATGGACCATCGCCCTTTTGGCCTTTGAAAATCCATATAAAAGCAGAGAGAAGAAGAGTAAAGCACATGGCATCACAAATCCTTATGGCTTCAGCCTCCAGAAATAAAATTGAAGTGTGTGAATAAAAAGATATCAATGACTACAGCACTAAAGTTAATAAAAAATGTAATAAAGTTACAACTCAACAAATACTCCTAGATTCCGGATGGTGCCTATAACACTGTATTTCTGATATTTTTGATGAGTCGAGCACAAACAGTAGTCATTCTTTTCTTCGTTCATGTATTCATTCAACCAGGCCATCCAGGCCTTTCATATATGGGGTGCCAGACACTGGTATCACAATGGTAAATTAAACCTGACATGGACCTGCCCTCATGAATCCTACTCATCCACTGTGAGGAAGGCAGACATAGCTACATAAATTCACCTGAGTCAGTAAAACTTTTAACATTTGTAAGAAGAATTGTCATTTAGTGAATGCCTAATATGCACTGGGTTCTATGCAAGGTATTCACCTAACAACCATGAGCAAATAAGCATTAAGACCAATTCAGAGATAAGGTAACTGAGTATTAGGACTTGCCAAGGTCATCCAGATAGTAAATGACAGTCAGGCTTTAAGCCCAGATTTGTCTAACTCCTATCATAAGCTTAATGTTTGAAATAAGATGTCTGGCCCTGACTGGAGGGGCTCAGTTGGTTGGGCGTCATCCTGCAAAGTGAAAGGTCACTGGTTAGATTACTAGTCAGGGCACATCCCTGGGTTGCAGGATGTGGGTTCAGTCCCTGTGAGGGAGTGTACCAGAGGCAACTAATTGATGTTTCGCTCCCTCTCTTTCTCCTTCCCTTCCCCTCTCTCTAAAAGTAAATAAAATGTTTAAAAAATACAATGTTTGAAAATATCATCATGGTATTTTAAACAAATTAGACAAATCAATGGTTAGTAGGATTGAGCAATGGTTTGTGCATGCCATTAAAATTCCTAACTGAAGAACCACAATTAATTTACAACATGCATAAAGAATCTGAATAGCCCCGGGTAGTGTGGCTCAGTTGGCTGAGTGTTGTCCCAAAAACCAAAAGGTTCAATTCGCAGTCAGGGCACATGCCTGGGTTGTGGGTTCAGTCCCTGGTTGTAGTGTGTACAGAGGCAACCAACTGATGTTTCTCTCTCACATCAATATTTTTCTCCCTCCTTTCCCCTCTCTCTAAAATAAAAAATGAAATAACAAAAAAAGCCCTGGCTGGTGTGGCTCTGTGGATTGAGTGACAGCTTATGAACCAAAGGGTCACTAGTTCAATTCCTGGTCAGGGCAAATGCCTGAGTTACAGGCCAGGTCCCCAGTAGGGGGCATGTGAGAGGCAACTACATATTGATTTTTCTCTCCCTCTCTTTTTCCTTCCTCTCCCCTCCTTCTAAAAATAAATAAAATCTTTAAAAATAATAAAATAACAAAAAAGCATTTGAATGCACGCTTCACCAAGGAAGATATATAGATAGCAAATAAGCACATGAAATTATGTTCAAAATCTTTAATCATTTGGCAAATGCAATTTAAAATTACAATGAAATACCACCATACTATTAGAAAGTCTGGGGGGATTTTTTTTTTTAATTTGACAACAGAACATGCTAGTGAAGGTGCAAGCAACTGAACTCTTAAGTGTCATTAAGGGAGAGTCCAGAATGGTAACTGGTTTGGGAAAGAGTTTGACACTTTCTTACAAAGTTAAACACACTCACTGTACAATATGGCAGCTTCACTCCTAGGTTTTCACCCACAGAGAATGAAAACTGTTGACCACAAACCTGTCCAATACACACTCGGTTCTTTCCCTGAAGGACTGAGCCTATTCCCTTGCCTTCTTTGGAAGCTCCGTTAGTGACTTTACTCATAATCTCCCAAAACTGGGAATAACTCAACTGTCCAAATGGGTAAGCATATTTTAGTACAGTCTCACAATGGGACACTATGCAGCGATACAAAGGAACAAACTAATGATACAAACAAAAAACAATGGATAAATCTGAAAGGGAAAGAACTTAAATGCAAAAACTTCATACTATATGATCCCAACTACACGACATTCAGAAAAAGGTAAAATTTTTAGGAATAGAAAAATGATGTGGTTGCCTGGAGATGGGAGAGGTGGGAGGTGGGGTTGACAAAACCATTCTGTACGCATTTGTTAAAACTCAGAGCTGTATAGTAAAATGAGCAAATTTTATTGTAATTAAATTCAAAACATGAATAAAATTCATTTCAAAAGTTGTGATTTTTAACGTAAAAAATTAAACACCTCTCATAAATACATTAAACTACTTAAAACTCAGCTAGCTTAAACCATCTCAAACTACAAGAAGTTTTCTTGATGACAAAATGTTAAAACATGCATATTTTCCAACTGGCAAGTAACTGACTTTTTTTTGTAACACCTCTGGTTGGCAAGCAACTCAGTTTGCTCCAACACCTTCACTCTTCATGCAGGGAAATGCAAATAGCGGGCAGGGCGTTTCTGGAATGGGGATGCGGGTTTCTCCTTAGCCTGTAATAAGTCACAAAATCGGCTGTAGCGAACATGTGTCTTCACAGAGGAGAAACTGCCAAGAAGCTGTAATTTTCCAAAACCTTGCTGATTTCTCAGTGAGAGAGACACATCGTAAGAATAACCTGATCAATTGCCTGGGAGTTTCTATCCTTATCCACTGCTGGTAAGTGCTCTGTGGTCAAAGTCTTGGTTACAATCCCTTTGTCATCCTTTGTCATTCCCCAATAAGATATTGTGTTGGAAATCTTTCCTTACCATGTGCTTTTTTACTGTCACTTGGACATTTACCACACCCTCTACCCCACTTCTTTGCATGACACATTATAACACAAGGACACCTAACACAGGACACCAATCAGTCAGCCAGTCATTCTACAAGCACCTGGCAGGCTGGAGAGGAGCTCACCGTGGCTGTCAGTCAGTGTGGGCAGAGCAAGACCCCTAGGTCTCCACTCTCCAGCACACACCTGGCTCTCCCCTGGGGCCCCAAGGCCGGTTCTCCTGCTCTCCTTAGAGGCTCCTTTGAGAACTGCCCTCTAGCTCTGGCTCATCTGTCCCCCAAAGACTCACTCAAAACCCTGTATCACAAGCAATCCAAAGCATGAAATGAGAAGTGATGCTCTCAAAACTCCTGTAAAGATGAAGACAGGAACCTGCCGGAGCCTGTGTTCCTTCATTTTCCATGTCTGTTTTCAAGAAGACAGTTACCAGCACATTATACAAGATAAGAATATGGACTGGGCGAAGCACTCCTCCCTAAATTAGAACCCATCAAGGCAGTGCTTTTGCAGTCCAGTAGGGCTATACTGATAGAAAAAGAAATACTTCAGAAACAACACTCACCAGAGTAAAGATGACAAGCAATTCCCTGTATATAAAGGTGTATTAAAATAATGAATTACTATACCCTTGGCTGGGAATCAATCACATGGTTCAATCTTAACAACCCAGATGAAAGTCTCACCACTCTCTTGGTGACATGGGTAGTTCAAGTTCTAGCTCTATGCAATTTAAACATCTGCAAAATAAGAGACCTGAGCAAGAACAAAATCTCAGAGTTCTCTTGCAGTATTATGCTTCATAGCTTTAGGAATTAGAAAAGCACAGAAGGCAGTATATTGTCTGTCTTCCACTCTTAAAATACAACTTCCATGAGGACAATCCTGGTACCCTTAGTACCTAGCAAAGTGCCTGGCATACACAGTGTGCCCAATAAATTTTTGTTCAATGCCTGAATGAGTGATATAAAAGGCAGGGTAAGTTTCCTTTGCCCCATCACTTGACTATTAGGTTGTGTCATTAAGAAATCAATATTTAAATACCTAAATTGTGATTTCATGGTAAACCTGGTAGGCACAGAAAAAAGTATGAGACCCTGAACTTAGCCTTGATGTTCTAGATAGGGAAATAAGAAATGTTTACTTGAGCAAAGAACCATGTGGGCAGTAAAGAGTCTGCTCTGAAACTATGCAATGGTTCAGAGCAGGGATAGGTCACAGTGCCAAGTGCACAGCCTGCAGTCTACAGAGAAGGCTTCCTGGAGTGTACAGACATGAGGCCAAGCCTGCCTGACTGGTCAAGAAACATTGAAAACGGCAAAGGTGGGGTTCGTGTCAAGAACAGGTTACTATACCGGGCTTTGGGATAAGGTGCTTCCGGACTTTTACGTATTACCAAGATTCGGTGGAAGCAGGTCCAAACTCAAACTCCACATTTTGAACAACCACTTGTGCCAGTCCCAGGTTCATTCACCCCACAGTCTGCCACACATTTCCATGAAGATGTCCCTGCAACTTTCCACTGTACCTGATCACTCTTCCCAGGACACCGTGTGCCATCTTGGACTCCTCTCTTACCTCCAATTCCGCTCTCACTAAGTTCTCTCTCCTGAATACCTCTTGGGTTTCTCCCTTTCTCCTTTGCCTTAAGTTGTACTTTTACTTTGACCATAGGTTCCCTGATGCCCCTCCTGTATGGACAGTAAGTAACCCATATATCAAGGGTCGACAAAGTTTTTCGGTAAAAGCCATGTAATAAATAGCTTAGGCTTTGAAGGTCATACAGTTTCTGTCTCAACTACCCAACACTAGCACTGTTGCTGAAAAACAGTCGTAAACGGTATGCAGGCAAAAGACTGTGTTCTGACAGAATTTTTTAACAAAAAGTGGCAGCAAGTGCAATTCTGACCAAGGACCACAGTTTGATGACCCCCTCCTCAGATGACTACCACAGTACCACGGTGGTTTACAAAAAATACAAACAGAACCATGCTGTTCTGCTGCCTAAACTCTTTCAATACTCCCACTGCCCTCAGGATAAGTTCCAGGGTCCTTGGCAGGACACACAAGGACCTCTGTGTCTGTCCCACTGCCTGTCGCTCCAACTCTTACCACTGCACATTCAACAACCAACGAACTTGATGCTTCCCAGAAATACTAGCCTCTTGTGCCATAATTGCACATGCTTGGGTTCTATTCATATAAGGTCTCCACTTGTCCATCTGGCAAACTCTTGTCTGTCCTTCAAACCTACAACTAATCCATCTCTCTTCCACAAAACCTTTGCTGATTGGAATCTGAACAGTCAGGCCAGTCTCTATTCCCCAAAGACCTTTACATTCTTTTATGGTGCACGTGACATTGGACTGTCATTGCCAGGTATGCATTTCTCACCACCATCAACTCCACTGGACCCTAAATGAGGGTAAAGGCTGTATTTTGCACATCTGTGTATCCCCTGGATCTAGCAAAATGCAGCACATAGCTGGGTCATAGCAATTATTTGTTTCATTAATCTGTAAAAACAAATCACAAATATTCCAACCTGGTTGTCATTTGACCTTGTATAACTTAAAAGAAATCTGATTTTTCTTAACATTCTAACTACTGTGGTTATGCCAATGATTTAAATTCAACACCTGCTATTAAAACTTCTCCAAATGTCAGAATGAATTGTTCTTTCTCAGGATGTTTTAACTCAAAATTTCCTCTTTTAAAGGTGTACTTTAAAAACATCAACCTAGCTGTCTCCCCATTAGTCTTTCATTACCTGCTTGAACAATGGTAAATATGTTCTATCCTCTTGCAGACAGCATAAGTCCTCAAGCAAATAGTTTGTCCGACCAAACACAGGTATACTTTGTTTTATTGCATGTCACTTTTTTGTGTTTTTTTACAAAGTGAAGGGAAGACCCTTCACCAGCAAAAAGATTATGACTCACTAAAGGCTCAGATGATAGCACTTTTTAGCAATAAAGCATTTTTAGTTAGGTATGTATATTTTTAGACATGTTGCTATTGCACACTTAATAGACTACAGTATAATGTAAACATAGCTTTTATATGAACTGGGAAACCTAAAATTTTGCATGACTCACTTTATTGAGTTATTAGCTTTATTAGGGTGGTCTGGAACTGAACCTGCAATATCTCTGAGGCGTACTTGTGTGACCTGGTCACCACGTGCCCACAATGAGCAAAACTTCACAGAGTGGGGAAAATTCCTGTGTCTTCCAGAATCCAAATGGAGCCTGAGGCCAGAAGACACATGAGCTCATCAGTACAATCTATAAAAAAAAATCTTTCACTCATCAAGCTGGCAAAACTTGAAAAGATTATATTCGGTTTTGGTAATGATAAAGGGAAATGAATAATTTGTACAGATTGAAGGGAATGCAAATTATACAATTCCTTTGGGGGTAATTTGGCAATACTTTCTACTCCTAAAATGCACCACCTCTTAAACTTGGTGATGCCATTTCCAGGACTTTAACCTGTGGAAAGATCCACAGTTGGACACCCAGCCCTGTGTGTAAGGACGCAGCTTTTAGCATTGCTCCTGGTACTCCCAAACTGGGAAGTGACCACCAGAACCCGGCTATAGTGATGCTCTCCACAAGCTTCACACTTTAGGCCTGCTGCCTTCCTGACAGCCCACTGCCACATCTAAAAGATGGACATCTTAAACTCACAAAGTGCAAATGAAACTCCAGATCTTTAACCAAAAGATGGCACAGCAGAGCATTCCCCATGCAGGGAACAGCAGCTCTGCCCCTCCAGTCGTCCAGGTTTAAAAACACCTTGGAGTCATTCTCAATGCCTGTCTTTGCACAGCCTTCATCTTATCCATCAGACAATTCTTTGGGGTATACTTTCAAAATGCAACCCCTTTTTACACCATTTTTGCCACTCCTGTTCTGATCTAGCCACCATCAGTAACAGCTTCCTAATGATGTCCTTTGTTCCCAACTCTCCATATGTCCTTAACACATTACCTAAGGTTAGACTGTTTCAATGTTGAGGCACGTCACTATCCCAGTCAAGACCCTGCAATGGTTCCCATTTCTCTCTGAGTAAAGTTTAAATGGTCTAAAATGCTTGGCATAATCTGTCTGCTCTCTCTTACACTCCGACCTCTCCTTCCATATTTCTGGCATTGCTCCCCCTATTCCAGGCCACAGGGCCTTTGCACCTCACACAATGCAAAAGCCACTTCCGCTGCAGGGCCTTTGAGCAGAGCCTCTGCTCTTCTGCCTAAGTACAGGGCATTTGTACTTTACCCAGGTTCACACATGGCTCCTGCCTTTACTCATCCAAGTTTCTGGTTAAATACTACCTTCCCCACGAGATCTACCCTGACAACCCTATTTAAAATTGGGGCAACATACTCTTATCTCCACAGTCTTGACCACCTAACTCTGCTCTTGTCCCCACCTTTAATATCACTTACCGGTTTCATCTTCTTAAGATTTGATTTATTTTTAGAAAGAGGGAAAGGAAGGGATAAAGAGAGGGAGAGAAACATTGATGAGGGAGAGAAATAACTGATTGCCTCTTGCACACCCTGGGACCTGGCCCACAATCCAGGCATGTGCCCTGAGTGGGAATCAAACTAGTGACTTTTCAGTTTGCAGACTGGCACTCAACCCGCTGAGCCACACCAGTCAGGGCTTACCAGTTTCTAACATACAGAATTATTTATTTATTTATTTATTTATTTAGTATATTACTACTTATTGTCAGTCTCCCTAAGCAGAATATAAACCCCACAAGGGATCTTCATTTGTTTTGCCCAATTTTATCCCACATAACTGTTGCTAAATAAATAGTTGCTAAACGAATACATATATATTAGACTTTTTGTGAAACCAAAATGAACCAGCCCTAGCAAACAGCCATCTAATCAATTTAGGCTCCAGTTATTATTAGAAAGGATGAAACAGGCACACATACCCTAATGTGGAAAGGTCCCTTAGGTAATGGCAACGAGAAAAACCACGGTGGACTAGGGTACAGCAGTAGTTATTACAGAACTGTTGGTAATGCCGAAAAGATGAAAACAATCTATAATCTCTCCATCCAGGGAATGGCTAATTAAATTATACCAACCGTCACCTCTACACTTTGGATACCAGGCAGTGGTTACCAAGAATTACATTACTGTATTCAGATAACAATTTTAGGTGGGGGAGAAAAGTGACTTATTGATTGAATAGGAAGTAGAGTGTGACACTATTCTCTTTGAAAGAAAAATCTTTGTACATGTTAATGCAAAAAGGTTTAGAGAGAAACCAAATGAAATATATATATGTAATAGTTACTTTTGAAGAGTGAGGGTTAGTACTTAATTTTATTCTATACAACTCCATTTTGCTTAACTATTTTTGCAGGCAATCAAGCAAACTTCAGTTTTGCCATCCACAATAATTTTAGGAACAAAATTCATACAACTGAAAGATCTGATTGTGACTAATCACTTCAACTTTACTCTCTATTCCCTGATCTTATTAACACTAAATTAACATGGATTTTAATGCAAGTTTTAAGAGGGTCCCTGGTGGTATGAGGAGCGTGGGGGGTGTCTGTTTTGTTTCCTGCACTACCCTTAATACCTAAAAAGTGCCTGGCACACAGTAAGCACTCACACATTTAGAAAGAAAGTTAGTTCTTACATGAGACCAACTTCATGTAAAAACATAAGTAGTGAATTCAAGGGTCCAAAAAGCTACAAAAAAGAAATAGCAAGAGCCTCAGTAAACTCAGTAAGCTGGAGTGTTAAGCCTCATAAAAAGGAGTTAAATGTTTTAGAGGTTTTTTTTGCTTCCCCTTCAGATCTCTATCTATAATCAGTGGGTATTTTTAAAGCAGCTCTCCTTTTAAAGCACTGTGCCAGAATTAAAAGAAAATTAGCCCTGGCTGGTGTGGCTCAGTGGACTGAGCACAGGCCTGCGAACCTAATGATCACCAGTTCGATTCCCTGTCAGGGCAAAAGCCTCTGTTGAGAGTCAGGTCCCCAGCTGAAGCAGTGCAAGAGGCAACTGATCATTGTTTCTCTCACACATCACTGTTTCTCTCCCGTTTGTCCCCCTTCCCCCATCTCTGAAAATAAATAAAATCTTTTTAAAAAATTATGGCACTTACTGTCTTATAGGCAAGTATTTCATATAGTTGTTAAATTTGTAGATTCCCACTGATCTAATCTTTACTGCAGCAAAGAAATAGACCCAGTTTGATAACTCAGGAAAGGGAGTGAGAAAAGGAGATTCTTTAATCTCCTTTTAAGTACAGCATCAACCTTTAAGATCAATTAAACAGTGAATAGAAATTTAAATGATTTTTATTCCGGTAGAACTACATGATAAACTAGTTTATAGAAAAGAATATGTATCACTAAATACAAGGGAAAGCTCTGTTTCCTTTTTCCCTATTTTTAAAACAATTTTTCATGGGATTACGCTTTTTGCTCTGTTTGGTAATAGCAACTCCACTCTAGGAATGAGCCCCAACATCTCACTGACCGGGAAAAGTTTTCAATTCATCCACTCATTCAAGAATTACTGAACACATGTTACGTATGTGCTAAGCACTGTGTTTAGAATGGGGATGTAGAAAAAAAACAGAAATACCCCCACCCTGACAGAGGTGTCACTACTCACAAAACAGAGTTACATGCACTATGTTTGTTTGCTGCCCTTTCAAATCAGATAAGCACAAACATTAAAACTGTAAGCATCTTTTCATTCAAGAGAGTTCAGTGCAGTTCAGACTCATTTTCTTTCTTTTGTTAAAAATGTTATGTATTGAGCTTTTTAAGAGCAAGAGAGAGAGAAAGAGAGGGAGAGAAACACTGCTTTTTTGTTCCACCCATCCATGCATTCATTGCTTGTTTCTTCTATGCGCCCTGACAGGCGACAGAACCCACAACCCTGGCATATCAGAGCGATGCTCCACCAGAGTTAGTGGGCCAGGGCACCCAGTGACTGATTCATTTTCAAGCTCAGACTTCCCCTTTACTCTCATGCTTAAGATGTCAAACATCTTAGTAAAAATTAAGTGGTATTTTCTCCATTCTATTTTTACTCTTGAATCTGACAGCATACTGAAAGTTTAAGGGATGTCAACCTTGTTATGAGGAGGAACAAAATCACTAAGAGCAGTTCAAGGATTGTATTGGATGGAGGGTGGGAACCCAGACTCCTAGGTAGTGTCTAGGCATCAACTCGTTAGACTACAGGGGATTGAACAGATTGAGCGCCATTGTTGGTGACATGGAACCACACATCAAATGGGTTTACTGATGCAAAGCAGCTCCCCACGCTAGTAAGGAGCACGGTTTGGGCATCATCTTCCTGGCTTAGTGCAACCTAAATTAACCATGTAGATGTGTTGGTGGCCAGTAATGGCAGCAATGTGTCATCAAGACCTGATCAGTAAAGGAAGGCCAGCAAGATCTTTGCACTTAGGGTTTATACCACTTCAAAAGCCTGAAAGTCATTCGGGGCTGACCCCGCTCTCAGACACAGCCAGCCACAGAGTGACTGAATTCACGGTCGGCATCGCTGCCTCTTCTCCCTACCAGACTTCTCAGAAATGCTATGACAGATTTTCTGGTGCCAGAGGGTGTCCGTATGACGGCAAGGGATGTGCTTCCAGTCAAATATTTGGGTTCCGAAACATTTTTTAAAAGAAGGAACAAACATGCTGACAAAATGGTGGTTACCAAACTAACTAGATCTTGTGGTAAATATATGGCTGCAAAGGAAAAACGCGAAATGTTTTGACTAGAGCAAAGGACATCTTTTTAAACTCTCATTTCCACACTTACATTTAACTTTAAAAATCCTTTTACCTTTCGTCATAGGTGTCTCTCAAATTATTTTCCCTACAGTAACTCTAATAAGCCAGCCTCAGAAGAACTCATGCGTCTGCATTGTTACTGGGATCATTAAATGAGCGATCACAGTTGGTATCACATTACCTACTTTATAGGACATGGCATAGAAACAAGGTCAGAATTCAGTTTTTCAGTAACTCAATTAATCCTGGTGATAGGCTCCTTTTTCAACATGGAAATCTCATTCCCTTCCCCTTTTTTCCTCTCCTCTACCCACACCCATGTGCCAAGAGTGAATAAAAATCAAGGTGGAGAGGAGGAGGGCCTTATTAGAAGCCTCTGCTAGATGTGTCTTAGCAGTATCTGCTAGAGTTTTTGCTTATGGTGCCTTTAACAAGTGGGTACAATTTCTGTTCCTATACATAAGTGTATAGCTGTTCATCACACAATGGTGCTAGGTGTGAGAAAAATATAGTGGTTCAGGGACATCCCTTCTGTTAATAAAACTGTCATGTGCAAGTTTTTGGAGAACCTGGGTCCAGCAGACACACCTGAGCCACATTATAAACTGCTTTTTCACGCCACTGTTAACTGAAAAGGTAGCGAGTCTCTGGTCTCCTCTGGGGGAGGTCTCATAATAAACACGACTGACCGCCCATGCTTTTTGCTCAGCAAGGACTGGCTGGAAAGACTCAAGTATAAAGGGAGCGACAGACCCGTTTAAGAGCCATACTTAAATGAAAAGAACAACAAACTGACCCCATTCCTCTTTATTACAAGCACAACAAATACTAAAACCCCCCAATTTTAAAAAATGCTGTCACAGAAATACAGCCTGAAATATGCGGCCTAAGGAAGAAACCACATAGAAACGCAAACCAGGAGGGTGGGGGTGGCAGTTAGAGCTAAGTGTCCTCAGCGGAGACCCTTCTCCTGGGCCTCACCCCCTTTCCCAAAACCAGAAGAGGAAGCGCTCTGGGAGGCAAGAGCAGACTGCTCCTGTTTGCTCGGCTGAGAAATGGAGGAATCAAGTCGCTGTTGACATCATTAATCTGCTAGAGCTTTCAACAGCACTAAAATTCATTAGCAAGTGATGAGCTGCGTCTTGTTGACAAGTTACAGTGCAAGTTAAATCCTGAAAAGAACCTAAAAGCACATCCAATCAATACTCGAGGGCTTCCAAAGTTATGATAAAACACTAATTTTCAGAAGTTTTTATCCTTACAGATGTTAAAACACAAGCTTTGCTCAGCTAAGAAATGCATTTATTTTCCCAGGATGACAATATCTTATTCTGTGGGTTACCCAGTTAATATACATGGGTTTGTGTACATGGTACATAGACCCACACTTAAATATTTTTAATATAAGAAAGTCACAATGCCCTCATGCAAAAGCTTCCAGTTTTATAGTGCACTCCTAACAAATATGTCTGAATCTTCTGAAAGCACTGAATACGTGTTCACAATGAATGTCAGACAAACAACAACAACAAACCCAGTGAGGGCTATTTGGCCAGCACACACTCTTGAGTAGTCTCCTAAGACTCTCAAGTGACAGAACCCTAAGCATAGTGAACTCTAAGAAAGAGAATGGGCACTACATACCTAATCCTTCCTTATAAAAAGGCTACATGTGCCCCCAAATAATTTGACCCAGGTACAAATCCACTCCCTTTGTTTGAGAGACAAAGTGTATCTACCAACACCACGGACATGAGGGCTTTCTTGCTTTCAGGTACCCGGGGCAATAGAACTTAGGGCTTAAACTCCCCTCCCCCCCCCCCAGTCTTCCTGGCTTGGCCCATTCACTTACAAGAACAAGATAGGGAGACTGGCCTTTCAGTTCCCAAACACTCAGCAAACCAGACCCTGACTTCCAGTTCCTATTTTCTGGATGCCTACAGATAAGACAGGGCTGTGATACACAGTGTTAATTTCCAGGAAACAAACCTAAAACACCTTCTGCAAGTGTATTCTTTTTTTAAAAAAAATGGGGGGAAAGGGAGGGAGTGTGGATGCAGGTCCTTCCTCTTTTATTAATTCCCGGGAGCTCGAAAAGCCCTCCAAAGTGCCAAGGCTTTTGCCACCGCGACTGCTGGGCAGAAGCCGCTCTCCCTCTCCCAGCCTTCCCAGCCTGGGGGCCGGAACAATGCAGCAACATACATTTACCAACACCTGCTGGAGCCTATTAATATGCACGGGGACGTACTGATTTCCCCCCTCTCCTTCCCCTGCCCTCTACACTGAGCAGGCTTTCATCTCTTCCTTTACCATCCATCGGGAACTCATTTCGCTGGCCCCCTCCCCCTACCGCCCCCAGTCTCCATTGAACTGAGCCCCTCGCTCCAAAAGCCCAGACTGACGAGCACACTTTGGAATGCACTTCATTAAAATTTAGCTGCCCAATTCCAACCTGCAATGCGGAGGAGGCGATACAAAGCTCGCGCCACACTTCCTCCAGCATCCCCTTCAAAAGCCCCATTGTTCGCCAGGCATCTGCTCCAGAGCCCGGCCTCTCCCTACCCACTGACCCGACTTTTTCTACCCCTCCCCCGCCCCTCCTACCCTGCCCGGCCAAAGGGGCCTGCCGGGTGAATTAAAATGCAGCCTCAGCCATCTGGCCCTACCAAGCTGGCCTGGTTTCTAGCCGCCCCTCCTCCCTGATCCACACACACACACACACTACACACCACATCTTCACCTACATGGATGTTCCCACAACCCGAGCACAAACCTCCAGCGACGGGGCGCCTCTGCCACCGCCTACTTGTCCCCAGGCTTCCTCCAGCGGCGGAGCATTCGAGTCCAGAGGTGGGCAAGGGGCAGCGGGGTTGGCGAGGGGGAAATCTTGGACCACTTGTACTTGCCTGCAAACCCCAGCCAGATCGCCAAGATTAATCCTTCCCTTTGTGAGCCTGAAAGAGCCTGCCACCAAGATCGTCCTCGGCTCTGCAGCGGCTGTAAAGAGAGGCGGGGGGCGGGGGTGGGATCCGAACCCCTTCCTAGGCGAGTAGGGGACGCCTCCGCCACCTGACCACAGAGCGGTTTGCGAGGGAAGAAAGCTCTGGCAGCAGAAGCAGCTGACCCTGCGAGAAGGGAGAGAAGATGCCCAAGCTTGCGCCTTTTATATTACTGGCGACATTTCTAACACATGACAACAATTTCCATCTGTATTTAAGCCGGGAGTGTGAAAAAAAGAGCATTACATCACAGAGCCCGGGTTCCTAGAGGCTGCCGATATCTAGGCCAGGGGGATTAAGGCCGCACCTGTGGGGCAGGAGGAGCAGAGCTGGGTGGGCGCTGTATCTGGGGCCAGGCACGTCAGGTCCCCGTGGCCCGCCTGGCCCTCTGGGAGCCCCAGGGAAGGGAAGGCAGGAAATGGGCTGCACCACTGGCAAGATGCTGGAGGCCGTGTGGATGAGTGAGTGAAGGCAGGGCAGGGAGAGTGAGGAATCGCTTGGCTAGGGGTGCAACTCTGACTCCAGGAAACCAAGGGCAGATAGCTTCCAGGGAGCGTCCACGGGACCCACTCTGCCTCTTCTATCATGCTGCCTTTTCCCCAAGTCTGGAGGGAATTTCAAAGATAATAACTCTCATGTTTGAAATAATATTTTCTGTGGAGTTAAGATAAAGGTTGATGGAGAGGCTTAGAATATTAATTTGAAGAATACACGTTCAAGGAACAGCCACTTCAAGAATTAAGGATGGAACCTGGTTCAGAATCAAGCTGTTTCTTTGTTGCTTATCTCTATGTCATTCAAACCCACCCTTTAAAGAAGCTGTAAGATCCCAGGTGTTACCTCTGTACTGTTCCTGGTGAGACATTGCTCCCCTCCCCCCCCCCCCCCGGGTGAGAAAACTTTATTGAGACAGGCTTTGGAGAGGTAGGCTTTCTCTGGTCAAATGGCCCGTCCGTGGAACCTGCTGAAGCCACTCCTGTCACAGGCAGAGGATGCCCAGACTGTCAAAGCAGAAAGTCAGCCCACTGCCTGCCTTTCCCTCAGCCAGGTGCTCCACAGTCAGGTGCAACAGCCTCCAGAAATTCACTACCTGCTACAATTCAAAGAGAAGGGAATGAAGGGGCTGGAGGAGGCTCTGAGGTGAAGAATAATAAGAAAATGGTAAAGGGAGGCAGCAGCAAGGGACACTTCTCTTTCTGGGTGGGGTGGGTGGGGGGCAGGGAAAGGCAGTGCAGACCCTTGATTCAAAATGGGTGGAGGTCCATGTGACAAGAAAGCAGATTTAAGAATGAGAGTGGAAAGGTGGTGGGACTGCAGAGCTGTTTAAGTAAGAAGGTAATAGATCTTTTCCTCTAATGCAGACAGTGGGATTTCACAGATGAGAAAAGCTTTTTCCTGTACAGTCATTACTTAGTAAACAGTCACTGTGTGTGTGGATGTCTGACTGCGCATTGCCTGAACACCCAAGGGTGTGGGGCATTTCTAACGCTCCTTGATCTTCTGGTCACTCATGGTCAAAGACTCAACTCTCAATCACACTCACTGGGTTCCAACCCATCTCTCCATGTCCCTGCTGTGTGGCTTTGGATAAGTTACTTTCCAGGTCTGTGCCTGTTTCTCCATGGAGGAAAAAATGGAACAAAACCTACCTACTTGTGAGGATAATGCATACAAGTGCCTGGCATAGTTCATCACACCTGAAAAGTGCTCACTAAATATCACTTACTACTACTTTCGTTATTATGATCACATCTCTGTGTAAACTGTCTGCACCAAATGAAAACCCCATCCTCTACTCCTGCAACACCTGCAAAGTGGAACAGCTCCCAGGGCTTCAATTAGCAAAGTGCAGACACCAGCATCCCGGGCATCACTCAACCTGTCAGAAAAAGTGAACACAGAGGCCTTGAAAGAAAAACATATTCCTTTGCTTTTTGCTTCTTTCACATCTACTTTTAGGAAGGTAAAAATACCTTGAGAGCTGCATGTGAAGCATTAGCTTATATTTTTGGTTTGAGGGAGAAAAAAGAAACCTTAAGGGAATAGTGTCTTTTTTTTTTAAGATTTTTATTTATTTATTTATTTATTTACAGATAGGGGAAGGGAGGGAGAAAGAAGGGAGGAAAACATCAATGGGTGGCTGCCTCCTGCATGTCCTCCACTTAGTACCCGACCCACAACCCAGGCATGTGCCCTAGACTGGGAATCAAACCCATGACCCTTTGGTTTGCAGGCTGGCACTCAATCCACTGAGCCACATCAGTCAGGTGAGAATAGTTTCTTTATCAACCATGAACATAATACATGTGGACATTTACACCATACTCTTTCAATCATTACCAAAGACGAAAAGGAAAGAAAGCAGATGCTACTTAAAACTTGACATCCACCCTCTCTGGGTGGCTAAGTTGGTTGGAGCATTGCCTCATGCACCAAAGCGTTTTGGGTTTGATCCCTGGTGTTCCTCTCCTGTTCTCCCTCCCCCACCCCTCCCTCTCTCTCTAAAATCAGTGCATATATCCCCAAGTGAAGATTGAAAAGACAAAGAAAAAAACTTTTGAAAACCTTTAGCCACAACCTAATGTTGAAAAAATGGAATTTGTATTTTATTAGTTTTCCACAAGAAAAGGATTGTGCAGTATAAATTAAATTGCTTTTTTGCAAGGAAGCTGCAAAGAGACTGCATGGAAGGGAACAAAAATACAATAGTCATTCTCTCTATGAAAGGAAGAAGGAAGGTTTTATTCAGGAGAATTCAAGGATAGCTCCCCAGTCTTCAATAGCAGGAGAATAATAGCCCTCATTTGGTTTGGACATTATTTTCAACCAGAGCTCCAAAGACCAGGTTTCTATGCATAAGTAAAGCAGAAGTAAAAGAGTCCATGAAAACCTACTTGCTTTTCATCAGAGTACATACTTGATCACAAAAACCAAGCCTCTCTGAGCTTGTGTGGTCTCCAACATAAACCAGGAGAGATGCTTAATTGCATTTCTTCTGAACTCTCTTTTGTCACACACAAAAAATTAAAACCAATAGGTCCCGAGCCAGCCTTTCTTCAAGGGGTGCCTGACTTCTCAACCTTCAGGTCAAGCTATGCAGGGTCTTTGGGGCACACTTTAGCATGGCAGCAAAGTATAGACACTTCCTCACTAGCAATTTTTAAAAAACAACTGTGAGAAAAGGGCTAAGAATTTACCTCACTGGACAATTCAAAAGCAATTAGGGAAATGATCAGGAATCAGGCCAATTAAATGTTGTGAAAATATGACCACTGATACAGGTTCCAACCCACCTGGCTCTGGGTTAAGAGACTCTACCACGCTACACCTTCACTTTCTCACCAGAAAAATGGGAATAAAGAGTTCCTGCCTCACAGGACTGTTACCAAGACTGAGACAGTTACAGGGCAAAGCACTTGGATGAGCACCAGGCAGAGAAGGGAGCTCAGTGCTAGTTTTCACTGCCACATCAATCACTTCTAGGACATGTGAATTTCCTCCAAAAGCTTATTCTGAACAGAAGAATACATGTTTGTATTATTCCATTTATATGAACTTCTAGAACAGGCAAAATTAATCTAAGGTGATAATTCACAACCATGGCTACCTCTGGGAAGGAGAAATATTCAGTAAGAGAAGACAGGACGGGACCTACTGGAAGCTCAAGTGGTCTATGTATTTATCTGGGTAATTGTTACATGAATGGATGCATACCTGTGTACATGTGGGAGCATATATATGTACGTGTGCATGTACAAATACATCAAGCTCTGCACTTAAGATTTATAGAGCTTACTATGTGTATTTAATACCTCAAGTTTTAAGAAAACTCTGTTAGGACCCAAATATGCCCAGCTCCAGTAACTGTCATAACTGCCATGCTATTCCAGCCAAGTCTGAAAGACGGGAAAGATATACCAGTTTGAGGTAGAAGGAAAAGGAAGAGAGAGGGGAAGGAAATGGAGAGAGAGAAGTGGGAGGAAGATGAGAGGAAGGGAGAGAGGAGGACTGATACAGCAGGCAAGTCAAGCCCCTAAAGCATATAATATGATTTCAGAATAAAACAGCAATGACCTGGCTAGTGTGGTTCAGTGCGTGGGCGCCAGCCTGCACATCAGAGGGTCACTGGTTCAATTCCTAGTCTAGAGCACATGCCTGAGTTGCAGGCCAGGTCCCTGGTAGGGGGTGCGTAAGAGGCGACCACACATGATGGTTCTCTTCTCTTTCTCTCTCCCTTCCCTTCTCTAAAAAATAAATAAAATCTTTTTAAAAGGAACAAAAAACAAAACAGCAAGTGCTATTATGAACAAGTTATTTTTTATGTCATCAATGTTTCTTAGAGTTAGCATACTTGTTTAGTTATATCTGACAGTGTTTCTCAATTTTGAAATGATCCACATCTACAGTGAACTAAGAAGATGGGAAATTCTCCCACATGATCCCAGATGCAGAAGATGTGCATGGGATGTCTAATTCTAGCGCAATAAAGGAGTCAGAGAATGGGCACTGGTTCAGCTGGGGGTCTATGGAAGGACAGATTCAGCAGCAAACATGAAACTTAATCAGACCTCTATTAGCCACAACGTTCTATCCCCTGGGAAAAAACTGGGAGGGCTGGGTTAAAGACTTTCTTGTAGATTCCTAGAATTAGTTATGGTCAAGCAGGCAACACTGCCAGAACTTAGGCTGGATTTCAGTTGCCCTGGTGCTTTTAGATGGCATTTCATTTTCAAGTCATCTCATACACATAAAGAACATTTTATCCACAACTCGGGCAACATTTCCTCAAAATTCCACTGAAGTAGGTGTGGTATTTTTCCCCCCAAATCACTAATTAAGTGAAGTAGAGACTGTGTAAAACCATTTGAAGACAGAAATAAGAAATGTACATTCCTCAGATCAAATGATGATGAAAACAAAAAAGACAGATGCTGTAGCTCCTACCAATCCTATAAGATCTGTTTGTAATGATGTCATCCTATTAAACAGGAAAGGAGAAAAATGTCAAGTTCGTTTATGTACAGCAATCGCGATTAGAAAGCCAAAGTAATAAATCTTTTACAGGTCAGCAGCTTGTTGACCTTGAAAATTACTTCATTTCTAGCATAACCAAATTTTGACTCACATTTCAAAGCAAAGCACTTAAGGCAATCGCACGGCTCCACTTCAATTAGGCAGGTCACGAGCGCAGAGAAGTCCCAACTAGAAATGTGGCAACCTCAGAAGACACGGTCCAGAAACAGAGTTTTCTTCTGATGACAGGAGTGATGAGAAATGCAAGGAGAAGGCTGTGCCCTGGCTACACTGGCATCCTGGCAGCACCCATCTTGCTGGCTTATACAGCCCTTGAGAACTGTCACTTGCCCTGCTTAGATGTCTTCCATTAAGAAGCGGCAGAAGCCAGGTGGGAAATAGCCAAGCCTTGGTTCAGAGACGTCACCCCATAGCCCTTCCTATCCCTCAACATTGCCAAGAAAAGGAAAGGACAAGAAAGTCATTTGACCCAGGTCTCCTGGTCATGAAGGGCATCCAGTTTAGACTTTCATTCTCTTCAAATAAAGTTATGTCCACAGCTATAAGGATACACTAAAAAGAATAAAAGATATTTAAACCTGGGGTCTGTTACCAGACTATTACTGATTTCACTGCACCTTAAGTTAATGTCTTATACATCTTGCAAAGAGTGAATAGTATAATTGTATTGCATTGTTTTGTGAATGGTAAAAGGATTAATTAAATGCAAACATTAAAACTACGTCCTAACTTGTACTATTGCATTGGTAGTTGTTGTTTTTATATTTCAAGAGACTAAAAAACCTAAGTGGTCTCTCAAGCCTTAAGAGGTCATCAGGAGCAAAGATCATCCAAAGGACTTCATTTTCTAGAGACTGGGCCTGAAAATTAGGATGCTTAATGTATCTATTATACCCCTAATAGATACCTAATACCCCTAAACAGACTCCTTTTTAAAGAGAAGTTGAGCTTGGAGATGTTAATCTGCCCACAATCACATGGTTAGATCTTTCCTGAATCTTCCTGGAAAGAGGTTCCACTGCTTTCATTTCACCTCTCCTTTGGTATTTATATAACTTCCTAGTCACACTGAGTCACTGGTCTCAAGATGTTGGTGCTGGTCCTTGTATGTCATTCCATCCTGGACTTCCTGATCATGGGATTTACCTTACTCTGGTATAGCTGCCTCCTATTTGTCTTCCCCACTACACTGAGAACTCTCTGAGAGCCAGAAATGTTACCTGCTCGTATTAGTATTTACTACATATTTGTCGAATGGACAAATAAATGGAAGAAATGTAGAATGGCAGGGTAACTTACATGGGTCAATTGATTGACAGAAATAAAAATGAAAGAAATAAGAGTTACTACCCAATAAGATCCAATTCTAATACTGTCTCCAGCCTTTAATTAGCTGAACAAAGAATGGAGAGCTCTTCCAAGCTGATTGAATTAGGCTTCTGGTGTGTAAGGCACCACTTCACCATATCTGGAGAGCATGATTGAGGTACCTAACTCCCGAATGAATGGAATTTGATTCTGCCTCTCAGGCTTTCCATCTAGCTGAGTATCTACAATGAGAACTCAGCCACTGCAATAAAACCATGCAGTCAGGGTGCTGCTGCCAGGGCACCATTCACACAGATTATGAACTACATGGTGCCCTCTGCAGTTGTACAATATAGTGCCTTTCATGGGGTCTAAGACTAGAAAGTATCTAGAAAAAGAAGGGAAGACACCACCTCAAAGAAGAGGTATATGTTTTCTTCTTTTTTAAAAAAAATCTTTTCTGGCACTATAAAATAGGCAACATGAGCCACTGGTTAAGAGTAAAACTTCTAGAACAATATACCACAGCTCTAGCACGTAACATCTGTGACACCCTGAGCAAGCTATTTAACCTCTTTGTTCCTCAATTTCCTTGAATTTGGAGAGCAACACCATCTACACTACAGGGCCACTGCAAAGACTGAATAAGTTGCTATGCGAATATGGAATAAAACTTAGCACATGGCAAGTGCTCAATATGTTAGCAATAATAATTATTATAGTTTTATATTCACCTAGAATCTCATTAGCAGATATTTGGATCCATTTAAAATATTTTTTCTTTCTTTCTAAAAATAGTCAGTATGTGTATACATATCCATACATATAGATGTACACATACATGAGCAAATAAAAGGTGGTGGTTACTAGTGGAAGCTCTAGTCCATTGATGTACATTCCAGTCCCATTCCACACCTGTGAGGCAACTCACTGAACACTGCTATGTGTCAGTTTCCTCACCAAATAAGAAAATATAATGAAAATATTTAGCATATACTTGGTATTCCATAAGTGGCCAATCTCTTTTTCAGTATACGTACAATGTTGGCTCTGGCTGGGTATTTTAGTTGGTTAGAGCATCATCCTGATACTCCAAGGTTGCAGGTTTGACCACCGGTGAGGACACATATGAGAATCAACCAATGAATATATAAATAAGTGGAGCAAGAAATCAATGTCTGTCTCTTTCTGTCTCTGTCTCTCAAATCAGTAAATAAAAGTTAAAATAATAATAATAATAATAATAATATATGTACAATGTCTTTGAGGCTAGTCTTTCTATACTTCAATAACAAAATCTCAATTATACGCTAAAAACACTGATAATGAATAATGGGGGAAAATAAAAAGATAACACTCACATGTAATCCCTTTCTCCAAATTATACTGATTGCTTTTTAATGTTTTGCATGAATTTATTTTTAAAATATTTAGAAATAATTTCAAATTTATAGAAAGCTGTAAAATAAGAACAGTACACTTCACCCAGATTCACCTAATATTGACTTTTTAGCTTATTGGCTTGTCATTTGTTCTCCTTTTCTCCCCCCCCAACATAATACATTTTTAACCATTTTTAATGTTTTGCAGCCATTCAAGAGCAAGCTGCATTTACTGTGGTCCTTTACATTAAATACATTAGAGTGTATTTCCTAAAAATAGGGACATGTAATTGCTTATTTTTAAATGCAACAGGAAAATAGGTCACTGAGTGAAGTCTACCCATATTATGGCTGAAATAACACAAGTGACATATTCTTATTTAAACTTAAGGTGATAATTTGGGTAGTGCATTCCCATGGGACTTTCTGGAAGCCCATCAGAATATGGCTGGTGAAGTGTCCCTGGCTGGACCTTAGCACAAATGTGCATAATCCATTACAGAAGCTAGAAAATTATCTATAATATTTTATTGAACATATTTGATACAAGATTTATTTTAAAATATATTGTACTTTATTTCTTTTATTTAAATGCCTCTTGGAAAGCTAAAACATGGTAAAACCATCTCGTAAATAATAGAGGGCAAGGATACTGTGAAAATGTCCATATCCCTGCATAAACTGCTGTGGAAATTGCTTTATAATTGCAACAAATTTTGATGAAAAATATTAGCTAAAATTACAAGGCAATTAAATAAATTAATGTGACTACCACACAGATATTTTAGTATCTTAGACTCAACCAAGGACTAATCCATAGGTTGTTAAGACTCTTTTTAAAAATTCAATACATGAATTTCTAAGGGAACTGCACACAAAGAAATTTACCAAGAGCTTAGTCTCTTGGAGGCAGTTAAACTGGATTTGAATCTGGGTTCCCTTATTAGTAAGCTGCATCCTTGAACTAGCCACTTACCTGAGCTCCCCACACCTCAACTGCCACGCTCATAATACGGGACGATAAGACTATTCCTCTCAGCATTTGGAGAGGATTGAAAGGGGTAGAATTTGTAAATCACTTCGCACAGTGCCTGGCACATCGAGTAGCCACTCCATTAATGATAGATATTATTATTAAGCAGTGAGGCAGGTCTAACATGTTTTCATAAGAAGATTATAAATTACATTATCTCTAATTATACTTACATCTAAACTCCTATGTCCTCTCCTTTTTCTCCACTCCTGGGGACCTTCGAACAAAGAACACCAGCCAAACCATGTTTATGTGAGTCTGTTAACACTGGACATACAAATCAAGTCCACTGTTATGAACTCTTAAGTTTGTAGTGTTTCTTTCTTTTTTCCCCAATGACTTCATCTACTCAGCAAATACACAATGGCAATTAGGGTAACAACATATAATGAGAAACACAAAGAAAAAGAACACTGAGAAATTAGCTGATGCTGGGAAAATGCAGTGAAAGTGCTGTTTCAAGCATGCCTGCTCCTGGCTAGATCATCCAATGAGTAATCTTCATATGTTCTGGCCTAGCTTCTAGTGTTAGGTTGTTACTCAACAAATGTTAGAGAAAATTATTTTTTAAACTTAGCTTGCTCCCCCCCAAAAGAATCATACAAATCATTAAAAAGACAGAGGGTGTCATATAAATGAGGCACGAAAGCCTAATGAGAACTTTAAAAGAAAAAAGAGAGAATGTGGGCTTGAGGAGTCACGCTAGAAAGGAAAGGAGAGAAGGCGTGAAAGAAAGAAAATTGATCTAAGGGAGGACCTGCGACGTGCTGTGCTCACTGCTGGGAGCTTCTGTACTTCTCATGAACATCAGTAATGGTGATGAGGAAATGGAGTCCCGCAAAGTCTCAATCACTCGCTCAAGTCGACAAAACCAGGAAGTGACTGAGCCCACCAACCACTCTAACCCACCATACCTGAAAGTCCATCACACCTGAATGTTCTAGCCCCAAGGAAAAGAGGAAGAGTCTGATTCAGGAATGTCCAAATCCTCCTCATGAACTCACTGATGGCATAACTCAGTACAGATTCTACCTTGGTGCTTCAGTGCTCCTTAAGGGGGCAGTCTAGAAATGAGAAGTGCCGTTGTGCTTTGGGTTGTCACAAACATGCAGTGTGCTCCTGGCATTTATCTGGTGGGTGTTAGCAGAGTAACAGAGAAGTTTCCCACCTCCCTCACAAGCCTCAGTGCCCCTCCCAACATTCATCAGTAATGGTGAATGGTGGAAGAAAATCTGTTCATAGTTACCTGAGCCCAGATCCTAATTCCAAATTATATCTAAATAAAAAGTAATTTTTCTAATCTCATGTTTCTTTTAATTTGGCACAAAACTCCTTACCTAGGCTACTGTATTACTCTGTAAAACAAATCATACTCCAGCTTATATTTGGTGGAACAGGAAACTGTATGAGAAGCGATCCAGCAAGCAGAGGGGAAAATTCCCTTGATACAGGCAATCTTGTGTTTAAAGTGTTTTCTATTTATATAATGCTGGGCCAAGCACTGTAACAAGTACAATAACAAGTGAAAAGCATAAGAATTCAACCCTACCCATGAATCTGCTTTGTTGGCAGAACATCCCATTATATTGACTGTTTTTAGCAGCATCACATTTAAAGTCATCTGTTAAAATATACATATTATGTAGAACGAGAACCCTCTACCACAGTATGAACCACTCATTTCTTTGTTTTAAGTCTTGGCTTCTTTGAGGACAACCCAATGGGGATCCGATGTAGAACAAATATGTTTTGATGGAGAAGGAAAGAAAGGCTAGGTGGAGGGAGTAAGGCAGTGAGTCCGAGACTAAGAGGAATCTTAAGATCACAGACCAGCCAGCACACAGGAGAAAATACAATATTGATGGGTAAAGTTAAGGGCAGAGAAGAGTTGAGAACCAATGGAGAATTAATGAAGACATACTGATTGTGTTATAGGCAACAAACATGTCTAATTGAATAGAAATGAGGCAGGATGGAAGAGACAAATGGGCTTCAGTTCAGACCTCTAATAGTTTGTGTGCCCTCCATGAGGCCAGAGTTAGAGATGACACATATATAAGGATCATGGCAGGGTACCTCATACACAGTAGGAGAGGCCGAAACTGAAGAGCTAGTATTATTGTTGCTGGTGACAGTTTTACAACAGGCCAGGCTTTGTAAAGGCTGAAGCGATACCTGTTGTAGACAGCACTTCGTTTTGTTAGAGGACAAGAGCAGTGCACACAGTGAGATGTTTCCAGTGACTTTTATCTGATCAGTTCCAGGGATGCTTGTGGAACTGTCTGGTTCATGAAGTACTGCTGAAGCATTCCACTCATATCAAACACAACCTGAACATGGGGATACACACTCCAGGAGAGAAGCAGTGCCAGCGCCCAGTTCTTTATCCTGGCCCCCTGCTGATAAATTGGTCTAGCTCATGTCATCAGCTCAAATTCAAGAATGGGTTGACTTTTGGCAAGCAGTGTTGGAAATAGCTATGCTTAAGAGAAATTAATAGGTTCAAATATGTTTAGAAATGGCACAAATAAATTAGGATCCTTTATGTTTACCATCATATGAAATTTAAATTGTCTTGTAGATCTAAGCAATTTAATCCCTTGAAAACTCCTTTAAGTCCATGATGAATGCTTCTTATACAGGTTACAATGGACTTAGTGTCAGGCAGAGCCTGACATGGTAAAACCATCAAACAATCAGTATAATTTGATCAACAACAAAGTATTAAGCTACAGAACAAAAGTGATCTATTCTTTCCTCTTTCAGATGAACTTTGGTTGAAAAATAAAGATACCATCATAAACAAATCAACAAACAAGTGTTGGAGAGGATGTAGAGAAAAGGGAACCCTAGTGCACTGTTGGTAGGAATGCAGACTGGTGCAGCCACTGTGGAAAACAATATGGAATTTCCTCAGAGAACTGAAAATGGAACTGCCTCTTGACCCAGCAATTCCACTGCTGGACTATATCCTAAGAACCCTGAAACACCAATCCAAAAGAACCTATGCACCCCAATGTTCATAGCAGCATAATTTACAATAGCCAAGTGCTGGAAGCAACCTAGGTGCCCATCAGTAAATGAGTGGATAAAAAAACTGGTACATTTATACAATGGAATTCTACACAGCAGAAAGAAAGAAGGAGCTCCTACCCTTTGCAAGAGCATGGATGGAATTAGAGAGCATTATGCTAAGTGAAATATGCCAGGTGGTGAGGGACAAATACCATATGATCTCACCTTTAACTGGAACATAATCAACAAGAGAAAAGAGCAAGCAAAATATAACCAGAGACACTGAAAGTAAAAACAATATGACAGTAATCAGAGGGGAGGTGGGAGGGGATAATGGTGGGAAGGGTTTTCACAAACTAGTATAAAGGACACATGCACAAAAACAAGGGAAGGGTGGAAACAAAGGAGGGATTTGGCTGGGTTGGGGGTGAGTGGTGAGGGGAAATGCAGACAACTGTAATTGAACAATAATAAAAAATAAAAAGAAAGAGAGCTCCTTAGACTAGAGCCCAGAGAAGAGGTCGGGGGGGGCGGGGGGGGCGGGTATCATTCAGCATTCCAGAGAACCAGTACTACAGGATGAGTAGTATCTCGTTTCGACAGCCACAGTGTAATAAATGAAAGCCATGTCAGGTGACACATTTATCTTCACAGGAAAAGCAGCCATTCCAAAGCAAGCATCTCAGATGTCATACCAGCTCAGACAAGAAGTCATAAAGCAGGAAGGCTCAATGCAGAAGGTGCAGGGTGCCCAGACTGTAATCAAAGCAGTGTGAATGGGCACTGCAGCTCCAAGCTCACAAGAGCCTTGACTTTCCCTCTGGGCCTGCCTTACCAGTCAAGTAATCAGTGGAGGCCTTCTCAGCCATGTAGGGGCTCAAGCCTTTTTTAAAAAAAATATTTTTTTAATTTATTTTTAGAGAGAGGGGACGGGAAGGAGAAAGAATGGGAGAGAAACATCAATGTGTGGTTGCCTCTCATGTGTCCCCTACTGGGGACCTGGCCTGCAACGCAGGCATGTGCCCTGACTGGGAATCGAACCAGCAACCCTTTGCTTCACAGGCCCGTGCTGAATCCACTGAGCTACACCAGCCAGGGCAGGGCTCAAGCCTTTGAGCTGCCTTTTATCCTAAAACCTTTATGGCAGAAGCAGCCCTGCTGTTTTTCCCAAATGCGAAGTAGCCATGAAAAAAACAAAAACAGAAAAACAAAGAGCATCTTTATCCATTTCTTCATTTGTTCATTCATTCAACAAATACTCATCTTATGGTCCAGTCACTAATCTAGGTACAGACTGGCCATTGAGGTAGCTACAGTCCCCAACCTCAGAAGAGTTAGATTCTAATAGGACAGACAAACATGTAGGAGGTACAATGGGAGTCACAGAAGATGATTCTGGGAGTACTGAGGAGAGCAGTAGATGCAATCCACAGAGGCCTTCATGGAGGAAGTGGTGTCTAAGTTAAAGCTTAAAAGAAGGCTGTGAATTGATCACGTGGAAAGTTAGAGAAATAATATATACCCACTTATAAAAAGACTCCAGGTGTGTTTGGGGAATTGATGAAGTTCATACAGCTGAAGCACTGAAGGAGAGGAGGTTGAGAACTTAAATAAATTTGGGGGCAGGAGACAGGAATATTATCCAGATGGTTCTGAGGAATCAGAGAAGTGAGCAACACAGATGACATTTACATACATTTCAAGTCGATTTATTTAAAGGTGGTTTTCCATAAGTATACTAAGAAGAGATCTAATGAAAAATAAGATAAACTTAGATATCCCAAGAGAATCCTATAATGATTTTTAAAAGCTAAATAATCATTAGCAATTATTAAAATTTCATTGTATACATGAGTTTCCTGAAATTCGGGAAATACTTATTTTTAAGATACAGTGTCGTACATAGCCCCTACCCCAAGACATAAAACCCCATCATTTTAAACAACCAGAACTATAAAATTCAGCAATGGGAAGCTTCTTTCCTTTTTTCTTCCATTCTCAATGATCCACATTCTACTGCTCTAATCAGTGTTATTTATTATATCCCGCATGAGACTTAAAATCGTCTGAAACCTGACCATGCTACTTGCTAACTATGTGACTCCAGGCAAGTGATTCACTTACCGGAGCCTGACTCCTGTGATGGACCCATCTCTGAGGGTTGCAGGCAGTGTCTGGGGAGGCAGTGATTGCAGTGGGTGCTTCTACTTCCATTTCACTGAAGCGTAAATGAGACCAGAGGGCTTACATGATTGCAAGGGCCACACAGCTACACAGCAGCCCCAGCCTTCACATCAGGACTTCTGACTCATTCTGCTTCTAGTTTTCTTTTCTGTCATAATTATTTTGGGGGTGTGGTGATTTTCAATGGTAAGTATAATCATATGTCAACTGCAATGACCTTTTTCATACTGTGGGAAAAAACGTTTTTGAATAAAATGGGGATGGAGAATAGTAACTAACAAAAATAACACTGGATGAATATTTTAAGTGGGTGAATTGTATGGTATGTGAATTATATCTCAATAAAGCTATTAAAATTAAAATAGCACTAAATGAGATGTAGGTAACGAGGCCTTTAGAAGAGGGTGTGTGCTGCTTCATTTTGTGTGCTGCTTCATTTTCTCACCTGTGAAATGGGGCTACCATTACCTGCCCTGTCTTTGCTGAGGGGTGAGGTTGAAACAGAGTCTCAATGGTAAAACCATCATGGTGTGCCTAAGGCTCTACTGCACTAGAGGACATTGAAAAGAACTAGAGAACAAAGAACCTTTATTTATTCATTTCTAATGATAATGTGAGCCTCCTAAAATGTATAGGTAAAGAATGCTAGCCCAGAGGGCAAGCACCTGTTCATGAGGTCAACCCTTTTCAAAGTACCGAAGTCACTGAAGTAGCAGCAACAGGAAGTTCTGGGAAACAGAGATTACATGAGCTTGTTTCCCTATGGTATGGTTATACATACCAGGAAAATCCATTCTCCAGATCGATGGCTTCCTAACCAATTACCATGACAGCGTGGTACAGAGGTTCTGCTTTACAAGTCACATGGGTCAAAGAATCCAAATAAACACAAGCGTGGCTGGAGACAGAGAGCCTATAACAGAATCCTAAGTCCTGCCTGGCCTCCTCATGTTCAAAGGCACACACACTGCACCAGACTCGGAAACAGACCTCTTCTGAATTTCCTTTCTATTTTATGAAGGAAATGTAAAATGAAATGCTATTTGGGTTTCTTTTTCAGTAGGAAGACCATTTCCATGTTCCAAATTCCCAATTTATTGGTTTCACAGAAATGCAACATCAACACCAAGGCCTTCATACAAGCAAAGGGTAAAACATGATTTTTCACAGTTTTTAAAAGGCTGAGACCACTTGTGCTCCAGTTCCTACATAGTGGTAAGCTTACAACCAAGCCATTTAGCTCACAGTCAGGTGCAATAAAATCAGTGGAAAACATAAATGGGAAAGCATGCCAAAAATGTAACCATAGTAACACCACAGATGCATCAAGAAATGGTGTGCTCGTGTGCTTCATTTCCCATTTCTTAAATTGGAATCTAAGTAGAGAAAAAATTACACAGAGAACCATCATGATTCCGCAAAACTGCACTCAGACTGAAGACCCAGAGAACTTCAGAGACGGCTGCAATCCAGCCACAGAAACAGCCCTGATGGCTTAAGAGGTGCCACTTAGCAGTTACCTCGTCTCTCCATGACTGTTTCCTCATCTACAAAATTGGTATTAAAAATACCAGGGTCTCAAAAGGCTTTTCTAAGAGTAAAATTGGACAGTATGTCAGAGGCAGGAGACCTGAGGCCCTGGTCATCGTTAAGCCTGTTTTTATTGTCTTACCTTAGTAATGCCTTGGTTTCTTGATCTACAAAAATAGCATGATAATCCTGCTTTACCCATGTGATTAATATTAAAAATGATTGCTAATTCAAGTGTAAGGAATTATTATTAGGATACTATTAGGATTATAGCTTTCAATTCCAATGTTGAAAGCCCAAGAGAAATGAGAGCCAGAATTTCCCATTAATTCATTATGACATTTCTCTGTCCGGTGCAGTTCTGCCACTCTGCAGAAAGGAGCAACTGTGGGGCACTGATCCACGTCACTTGATGTCAACCTCTCTTTCTCTGGGAGCCTTGGTTCTTTCAATAAGTACAGTGGAGGGCAGGGCTCTATTCTAGAATCTGATCTCTGAAGGTCCCAGTCTAGATGCACGATCCAAGTCCTTGCAGAGCTGTGGCATGCGTTCAATTAGGTTACGTTTATTATTTTGCAGTAGTATCAGGAAATATTTGCACTCTAGCATGCTTCTTGTGAAATATTATCTTTTAAAGAAAACCAAATCATAGTAATAAGCAAGGTATCTTGAACTTCAATTTATTCTTCCTTTCTTTTCCTGGTTAAAATACAGTATTTCTAAAAAGACATTTCAAACTTTGAAGGATGGGGTAATAGAAAGGAGACAAGAAAACTTCCAGAATCATTCTTTCTTCTATTTTGAATGAAATTAAATAATTTTATGTCTTTGCAGGTTTCCTGCCTTATGACTGGCTGTACAGGGATGAAGCTGAGTAGCACATGCTAACACTTCATCGCAACTGAGCTGCCAATAATCTACCTCATAGGTACCCCCTTCCCTCAGTTCTTAGTCCAAAGGCCTGGCCCACGCCTTGAATAACAATTATGGTTCACATTTACGGAACCTTACACCCTGCCCACATGAAGCAAAACTGACATACCTCATCCCATTTACTCCTCATAACAGTTCTATGAAGTTATTAGTTTCACTGAGATATCCTTTTCACTGATGGGAAAATTGAACCTTAAAGGAGATATAACTTGCCTGGCATTATAAGCCAGTAAGTGGCAGAGCCAATACTTGAAAGCCATGTAATTTACCTCGCACTGTTCTGTGCGTCCCATTGTTGATTATGATTCCCAGACTTACGGAGCCACTGAGTGAGCAAGCTGTCCCATGTTCCAGACCAGCTCTCCTCTCTCCCTCTACTTTTCACACACCCACCCATCAGTAAGGTGCCCAAACTGGCTACTTACAAGGCACGGCATGGCGATACAGATTATCCCTTATTGTCTGCTGGAGCTCGTGATCGGGAGACCCTTTCTGGAATCGCTGATTGAGAAAGTGTCGCAGGTCCTTGTTCAGCTTTCCTCCTGCAGGAAATGTATAAAACAGACAAAACACATCAACAACAGGGCTTCCCAGAGGCCAAGCAGCCTGAGAGCTATGTGGGGAAGCCACAGGGAGCCCTTCTATTCAGCCACCCTCAGTCATCAGGAGGACTAAGTGGAGGTTTTTCTCTGCAGAAGAGGAAGCCAGCAAGAATGTAACAATGATAAAGCAACATAAAAACAGCATCAATTTGGGGGCCCATTTCACATAATACTAGAAGCCTATGCATTTACACTAGGTTATTATATTAAAAGTATGTGGCACAGACATTTGCAGACACTATTAGAGAAAGAAGGAAAATGGCCAACACCCTAAAGAGGACAATCTCACAATAGATGACAAATTAAAAAATGTTCTTTGCCCAGGGATCCAGCTGGTGGGAATTTGCCCTATGGATATACTTGCAACAGTCTGCCAGAGTATCCAGCCTTGTTCATTGCAGCATTTTTGTAACAGCAAATAAATAAAATTTAAAACAACATGGAAACCACCACCAGGGATCAACAAGTTAAAGTGGTTCATCTAAATAGTAAATGCTGTGCAAAAGCTAGATCTTTATGTATGGGTAGTGTAGGAAAATATGTACAAGAGTGCATGCTGTCTCATCCCCCTTGTGTACAAATAAAATTAAGAAAAGGAGACCAGAATGTTTTTTAAAGTGTATTTTATTGATTATGCTATTATTGTTGTCCCATTTTTCTCCCCTTTACCATCCCCCACCCTGTACCCCCTTCCCTCCAGCGTTCCCCACGCTTAGTTTATATCCATGGGTCATGCGTGTAAATTCTTTGGCTTCTCCATTTCCTGTGCTATTTTTAATCTTCCCCTGTCTGTTTTGTACCTGCTGATTATGCTGCTTATTCCCTGTACCTTTCTCCCAATGATAAGCTTCCATGTGATCTCCATTTCTGTGATTCTGCTTCTGTTCTACTTGTTTGCTTAGTTTTTATTATTTCAGGTTCAGCTGTTGATAGTTGTGAGTTTGTTGTCATTTTACTGTTCATAGTTTTGATCTTCTTCTTTGTCTTAGATAAGTCCCTTAAACATTTCATATAATAAGGGCTTGGTGTGAGCAACTTCTTTAACTTGACCTTATCTGGGAAGCACTTTCTCTGCCCTCCCATTCTAAATGAAAGCTTTGCTAGACAGAGTAATCTTGGATGTAGATCCTTGCCTCTTTGAATAGTTCTTTCTAGTCCCTTCTTCACTACAAGGTTTCTTTTGAGAAATCAGCTGATAGTCTTAGGGAACTCCTTTGGAGGTAACTCTTTCCTTTCCACTTGCTTTTAAGATTCTCTCTTTATCTTTAATATTGGGTAACTTAGCTATAATGTGTCTTGGTGTGTTCCTCTTTGGGTCCAACTTGTTTGGGACTCTCTGGGCTTTCTGGACTTTCTGGAAGTCTATTTCCTTTGCCAGATTGGAGAAGTTTTCTTTCATTATTTTTTCAAGTAAGTTTTTAATTACTTGCTCTTCCTCTTCTCTTTCTAGCATCCCTATGATTCGAATATTTTTATGTTTAAAGTTGTCCCAGATGTTCCTAAGACTTTCCTTGATTTTTTTATTCTTGTATCTTCATTCAGTTCTGGTTGAATGTTTATTTCTTTCTTTTGTTCCAAATGATTTTGTTCCAAATCATTGATTTAGTCTCAGTTCCCTTCCCTTCACTGTTGGTTTCTTGTGTATGTTGCTTTATTTCAATTTGTATTGCCTTCGCTTCTTCCCTTATTTTGCAGCTGTACTCAGTCATTTCTGTGAGCATCCCAATTACCAGTGTTTTGAACTCTGCATCTGATAGACTGGCTATCTCCTTGTCACTTATTTTTTTCCTGCAGTTTTGCTCTGTCCTTTCACTTGAATCATTTTTCTTTATCTTGGCACACCTGTTATGTGGTAAGAGGTGGAGTCTTGGGAATTTGTCAAGACGGGCAACCCACCTCACTCTGTTGTGGTGCTGTATGTGGGGGAGGGGTCAGAGAGGGAACAATGCTGCTTGCCCTTGCTCTGCTCCCACTCATCTCCCTCACTACCCACGACTGATTTGTGCACTTCTGATGCTGATTCCCAGTGGGTTTGTGTATATTCTAGGACCCTGTGGGCCCCTCCAATAGACTCTCCTGTGAGATTGGCAGCTTTTCCCACTACTGCAACCCCCACAGGATTTTATAGCCAGAATTTTTTAAACTTTCTTCTCCCAGTGCTGGACCCCTGTGTTGCATGGTCTGTCTCACTCCCTAGTTGTTCCTCCTGGATTATCCGCACTCAAATGTGAGACCACCTGGTCCACCAGCCACTGCCTTGCCACACGTCCTCTCTGCCCAGCTGCCCATCACCACCCTCCTACCAGTCTGGATGAATGTTTCTTCTTTAACTTCTTGGTTGTTGGACTTCTATACAGTTCAATTTTCTGACATTTCTTGTGGTCTTTTGTTTTTAAAGTGGTTGTTATTCTTCTTTTGTTTGTGGAAGGAAACAAAGCATATCTACCTATGCCTCCATCTTGGCTGGAAGCCTTGATGTTTCTCTCATCAGAACGTTTTAACAACAGCTTTTTTCAGGAAGAAAGTCTTGGGCAAGGGAAATAAATGAGATATCACTCTTCCTTATATAGACAGATAGAAATATAGAGATCTCACTATCCTGTGTTGATTTATAAACACTAAATATATATTTCTTTTTTATTAATGTTGCTGTTTAAGCAGTAGTTAATTGGGTGGAGCTTTGGGTTTTTTTCTTTGTAGTTCCCTACAGTAAAAGAACAAAAATAATGCTAAAAAATTATAGTTACAAATATATGCCATGGAAAGAAGGTAACTAAATTTTTTTAATTATAAATACAAATTATAGTCTATAGCATCTACAGAAGGCCTGAATATCAACCTAAGTAACATTCATTCTTATGGATAATGACACTTCAGTGATAGCTAAAAAATGACAAGGCTCAGATTGTCCTTCCAAATTTACACAAGATAAAAATTAGGTAAGAGCATTTCTAGCCTTAGAGCAACAATGCAGTAATTCAGTATCCATGTAAACCACAATATTCATGTCTTCAGACAATAACTTCCCCATGGTCAATAAAAGTAAGTCACAAGAATGACAGGAATAGTTAGGAAGATGATATATCCTACCTAGGGCAGGAAACTACTGATCTTTACTCTAATGCCGTGTTCACAACAAGGTTCCCTGCCATGGTTGATCATTTTAGAAGATACTGATACAAAATATGAACTATTTTATTTGAGTTGTATTATGCCTACAGTTTCAAGTGGCCAAAAAGAAGATACATGTATTCGAGTTAAGCTTAGGTCATTCAATTAATATCCAATTAATCATCAGATATTTGCTTGTCTATTTATTATGTTTTTTTTATCCTCACCCAAGGAGATGTTTATTGATTTTACAGTGAGGTGAAGAGAGAGAGAGAGAAAGAAAGAAAGGGAGAGATACATCAATGTGAGATAGAAACATCTATCAGTTGCCTGTTGCCCACACCCGACTGGGGACCAAACCCACAACCTAGGAACATGCCCTGACTAGGAATCAAACCCATGACCTTTTGGTTTATGGGACAACAATACAAACAACTGAGCCACACCAGGCAGGCATCATCAAATATTTATTGAATGAAGAAGACAAACACCCACACACCCTACTTCCTCCCCTCTAAAATGGGCACAAGGTTTAATCAAACATTTTGTAAAATAATATATATGATTGGCCATTGAGCACATGAAAAGATATTCAATACCACAATTATCAGAGAAAGGCAAATTGAAACCACAGTAAGATACTACGGCATACGCACTAATACAGCAAAGTTAAAGACTGATGTGTTATGTGTTATGATCTTATGTGTTAACAAGATTGTGGAGCAATGGAACTTTTACATACTCCTGGTGGGAAAGTAAAATGGTTCATTCTCTTGGGAAAACAATTTAAGTGCATCTTATAAAGTTAAACCTAAACTAACCAAATGACCCAACAATTACACTCCACTCAAGCAAAATGAAAGCAAGTCCACACACACACAAAACTTGTAAATGTAACTACAACTTTATTCATTACGCAATAGTCCCAAATTTGAAATAGCCCAATAAGCAAACTGCACTGTATTCAAACTATAGGATGCTATACCACAATTAAAAGGCATATATACATAATATTAATAAATCTCAAATATATAATGCTAGCAAAGAAGCTAGGCACAAAAAAAGAACATACTGTACAATTCTATCTTTACAAACAGTTTTAGTAAAGGCTAGCCGGACTGAGAGTGACAGAGGGCAGTTAAGTGGTTACCTGAGGGTAGACGAAGACTGCAAATGGGCACAAGGGACTTAAGATCTATGGAGTGTATCAACATCAATTTCTTGGCTTTGCAACTATACTGCAGTTATGTTATAATTGGGAAAAACTGGGTGAAGGGTACATGGGACCTCTGCATGCACACTGATTCCAAAATAAAATATATATTTTTAAATATTTTATTTACTTACTTTTAGACAGAGGAGAAGGGATGGAGAAAGAAAGGGAGAGAAACATCAATGTGTGGTTGCTTCTTGTGCACCCCCTACTGGGGACCTGGCCTGCAACCCAGACTTGTGCCCTGACTGGGAATCAGACTGGCGACCCGTTGGTTCACAGGCTGGCGCTCAATCCACTGAGCTACAACCAGCCAGCAAAAATAAAATATTTAAAAAAGGGGGAGCATAAGAAACCTCTTTGGCGGAGATGCCAGTAAAATATATCTTGATTATTATAGTGATATCACATGTTTAGGCATTTGTCAAAACTTACAGAACTATGTATTTATCTGTAAACAAATATATTTTATAATATGCAAATTATAATAAGATCTATTTCAAATTTTTAAAACACAATTATTGAATGACTGTGGTAGACACTGTTCTAAATACTTAGTTTTTAAATTATTAGAAAACTGAACCACAAGAAAGAGAATAAATCTTGGTAGTTAAGATGGCCCTGTGTTTAAATTCTGGACACACTGTTTATTACTAGTGAGCCCAAGAGCACTGCTTAACCTCTGAACTGTACTCTTCTCATCTGCAAAAATGGAGCACGGTGTCACAGTAGTTCCATCACAAGACTGTTGTGAGGATTAAATGAGACTCGCAGAGGTTGGCACTGAGAAAGCACTCAATAAGTGATGGAAATTACCATTATGAGAATATAGCACGGACAACTGAGGCAAGAGAGAAAGAACTGGTATCAGTCCAAAGGTAGACTGTTACCTAAAAGAAAATTTTCAGCTAAACTTAAAACCTGTCCTGTTAGCTTAGAAATAGTGAAAAACAGAATACAGGACTAGCGAAACATGGATTGCATGATATTTTTGAGTTTCTGAAAGGGAAGAAAATACTACTTGTGCTCAAATGCTCTGGACATTTGTAAACTGGTTAACAAACACTTAGTACATGATATATTCCAGGCACTGTTCTGGAACTGAAGTTCAGGAAACAAGACCAACTGGTAGATCACTGATATTTGACAGTCATATCTGCCAACTCTACCTCTAGGTGTAAAGCACTCTGGAATTTGACCAAAAGGATAACAATGTTTACCAGCAAAATCTCTATTACCTAGAATCTAGGGTTTTATATTCCCCTTAGGAGACCAGAGTGCTGGACATTAAAAACAGTGACAATTATCATTTGAGCCTTGAATACCAGAGATGTCTATGGGATCCAAATGTACTGCTTGAGCTGAAAGCAAAATTCCAAAGATGATTCAGGATACAGTATCTTTTCATCCTATATATACTGAAGGCTCACACATGACATTCCCATCAAGATAAACCAGGGACTTACAGGTTGGAAGGCATTAAGACATAGACACACTTGGTTTACACTTGAGCTTTACATTAAAACTAGCCAAGCCAGCTATAGTCTATGATCATTGAAGTAAAACTCCTTTCTACTGCGAATGTGCCAAAGGGCAGGGTTAACTATGTTGACTGTTAACATTTACTCTATGTTCCGTGACATTTGTAAGCGAAAAGCCTCAACCTTTGCATTACGTTAGCAACACTGTACTTTTTGGCATCTAATCTCAAATTAATTGCCAGTTATTTAGGGGACCTGTCTATAAATCTTCTCCTAATTGTCAAGGGCAATAAGCCAATGAAATAATAAATTGCAAGACGGAGTTTGTCATGCATCTACACTCTGAAATTCAAGATTTGTTTTGCAAATGAAAAACATCCATCAGGGATATAAGGGACTTTTTCCAGGAAAAGGATTCAGAGCTTAATTTGAGACATTTTATGATATATCTTTTTATAAATTGGAAAGATTTACCATTTTATATTTTAATGTTTTATCTATATATCTGGAATTCTGTTTTTTTACATTTAAATCAATATACTGCTGCTTTTTAAATTTGCATTAGTTTGCAGGTATTTAACCATGTCAGTCGATGTAATTTTTGTTGTTTTAAATGTTGTATAATATTTCATTTAAAAATACACCAAAATATATTTCTCCTTCATAGAATATTGGGCTAGCCCCATTTCTGCAATACTATTGTAATGCCTTTTTTAAAAACCAATGTGTTCTGGGGGGGGGGGGGGTGGGCTGGAATGGGAGTAAAATACAGAAAGCTGTACTTGAACAATAATTAAATTTAAAAAATTATATTAAAAAACAATGTGTTAATTTTTTCTCTAGACTATCAAAATATGGAAATGGACATAAACATCTTCAATTTACCTAGATATTGGTAAATTCTTCTCCAAAATGGAGGTGCCAATTTACCTCCAGCAACAATTTTTGGAGGTCCTGCTTCCCCACAATCAGGGTGGCGTTACTATTATTAGTGTAGCAGGGGTCCCTGATACCACCCCCAGATCTGCTGACTCCCCATCCGAATTCACAGGACGCGGGATAAGGTTGCCTCAGCGCTATGATTTTTACGGCAGACGTGTGCACAGCCATAGCAGCGACGGGAAAGTCTGGCAGGGCAACAAAGTCCAAAGGCCTTCAGATGCCAGCTTCCCAGTGTCCTCTCCAACAGGAGTCACACACTCAATTCCCAATACAAGAAGTTATGACAATCCTGTGAAGTGTTGCTCATTTGACACTCTGAGAAGCTCATTAGACACTCAGGGCCCACAGTTTTTATTAGGAACCACTCAGGTACACAGCGTGTGTCTGACATGAAACAAAACTAAACTTTTAGAAGGAAAGCATAAACCGTATCTTTTGCCCAAAAAGTTAAAGCACAGTTGAGTCAATGGAGAGAATCCCTCCAAAACCCGAGCTCCCAAGATTCCAGCCAAAAGCCAACTTGGTAAGCAGGCTTTCATGTGAACAGTCATTAGGACAAAATGGCAACCTGCTGTTACACTAATTTACAATTATTGATTACTAGTGAAATTGACCATTGCATATTTTTGTCTATTTCCTCTCCTGTGACTCCCTGTTCATATTCTTTGTGCATTTTCCTAGTGAGTTGTTTTGTTATTCTTGGTAAGAATCTGATATGATTCCTTTACCAATTATTTAGGTTGCAAATTTTGCTTGTCATTATTTCAACATGAAAGGATCCCCTAACAAAACTGAGGGGTGCCGTTTTCCCAACCTTTCCTCTCCTATGCTGCACAGTTTTCTGCTCAATCAAACAGAAGCATCATTTTTGAGGTGACAGGTTGTTTTTTTTAAATGTTTATTTTTTTACTTAATTCTTATTCAAGTACAGTTTTCTGTTTTATATTCCCTGCCCTGCCCCCCCCCCCAGCAGTGCTCCCCACTGGAGGTGACAGGTTTTGAGGGGACTCTGCTTGATCTGATATCTGCCTCCTAAAAGAGAATGTAAGTCAGTAGAAATAATCTTCATGGTCAAGAAACTGGGTTTTCAGTGAGAACACTTTTCAGCTCTCTTAACTCATCTGGTTCTGACCAAGAAGGCCAAACACAACTCTCCCTGTGCCATGGGAGCTCCAGACGGCCCACCTCTACTTGGTCAGAGAATAGTGTTCCATTACAACTAGAACTTAGGCTTTACTATATTTCACATTTGCAATGTTGAGGAAGACTTGCATATGAATATTAAACTAATCATACTTCCAGAAGATTCTGCTTTAGCACACATTTCTCCATGACATGATTATAGTTGTAGAAAAGACATTTTTTAATTTAATTATTGTTCAAGTACAGTTTTCTGTCTTTTACTCCCAGCCCAGCCCCTCCAGTGCTCCCCACCTCCCTCCCATTTCCACCCCTGTTAGTTTTTGTCCATGTGTCCTTTATACTTGTTCCTGTGAATCTCTTTTCCCATGAAATTCCTTCCCCTTCCCCCTCTGGTCCCTGTCAGTCTGTTCTCTATTTCAGTGTCTTTGGTTATACTTTGCTTGTTTGTTTGTTTTGTTGTTTAGGTTCCTGTTAAAGGTGAGATCATATCGTATTTGTCTTTCACTGCCTGGCTTATTATTAAGGCAACAAATAGTTTGCACTGTGGTGAAGCTATTGCAGTTCAGCAGTTTAGGTTTAGAAAGAAAAAAATTTTAATGATTTTTATTTATTTTTAGAGAGAGGGGAAGGCAGGGAGCAAGAAAAGAAAAATACTGATCAGTTTCTCTCGTACACACCTCGTGCAGCGACCAAACCCACAACCCAGGCATGTGTTCCACCGGGAATTGATCCAGCAACCTGCTCTGTGGAATGGTGCCCAACCAACTGAGCCACACCAGTCAGGGAGAGAATAATTTTTTAAAGCCAAAACTATAAATTGAAGTCCAAATTAACTGGTTTTACAGTCACTCAAACTTGCAATCCAAAATATATTGAAATGAGTGTTGTTTGAAAAGGATGTTTGCTATTTGTTTCTTTCTGATACATTTTTCTAACTGTAAAAATAATATAAATTATTGAGGAGTTAGTGATTTATGGGTAGAGTTTCCACTAGGAAAAATAAAACGCGTGAGGACAGCTGGTGATGATGGCTGCACAACAAGGTACTTACTACCACAGAACAGTAAATTTAAAAACGGTTAGCACGATAAATTTCACGTTATGCATACTTTGCCACAATAAAAAGGTAATATAGATTACTTAATATTTTAAAAGTACACAAAAGTACAAAGAAAATTAAAACCAGATGTAACTTGATTTGTATCACCCTTAACATTTTGATTGTGTGTGTATACACATATATTGTACATACTTACATACTTACAATACACTTAGACATTTGAGGAGTTCCATTCACTCATTCAACAAATATTTATTAAGTGTGTCCAGCCCTTCAGATCCAAGAGCACAGTGCAGAATCCCTGAGCGGGGACTGGCGGGCAGACAGGACTGGCCTCCAGACAGAGACAACTGTTAAGATGTGAACTGAAGGAAGGCAAAGGGCTGGCTGGCTGGCTGGCTGGCTCTGCACAATGTGGGGAAAGAGCATTTACCCATAGGGATCCGCATGTACAAGTGGTTTGGATGCAGAAAAGAGGTCAGCATGTTGGAGGAACGGCAGGACACTCAGACAAGGGGTGGCACAGACTGAGGCTAAAAGGAGGCACGGAAGCCAGATAGCTCTGTGCCTCACAGGCCATGATAAAGAGGTGGCATTTTATTCCAAGCTCAGTAGAAATCCACTGAAGTGAGTTTAGTCAGGGATGGGGGAAGGTGTGGTCTAAATTCTGAGATGACTTTTACAACTGTGCGGTGGGTCAGATGTAGGGGCAAGTGACAGGATGAAGCCAATGGAATTGATCACTGACCTGGAGTGCTGGGACAAGGAGATGCCCCTTCCAGGAAGAGGGCAGGGAGGGACAGGGAGGAGGTGTCACTGAAAGCTGGAACTGAGAAGGTTTGCTACTGTGATGAAGAACAACAGCAAAGCAAGGCAAAGGTCAAAATGAATCCAATGTCTGTGCTTACCTGGTGATGAACAGGTCTGATGGTACAAAGAGTTGCTATTATGTTCAGATGTGTAAGTCTGTGCTGTATACGTGCATTTTTATCCAAATATCCTAACACTGAATTCAGAGCATTCCCAATATACCACTAGTGCTCAAAAATATAGTTTTATTAGCTATATACTATTTTATTTTCTCATTACATCACAGCCTATTTAACTATTACCAATTATTATGCATACATTCCCTGTGATTAATCTTCTTGTATAAATGCTATCTGTATTTCTGGTTATTTTTTTCATGATTCCTGAAATGAAAATATTGAGACTAAAAAGATAAAAACGTTTTAGGCTTTTGATACAAATTCCTTCCAAAAAGATTTTATCAGCTTTCCTTCATCCAGCTTGATTTTAAATGGCTCCAAAGTAGCAATGTGGATTCATCATACTACTATCAGTTTCATGTTAATAGGCATTTACATATATATCCTTTAAAAAACTAGTATAAACAATGCTGTCATAAAAATCTTGAATATAAATTTTTGCTGAAATTTCCTAAAATAGGAATTACTAGAGCAATAAATATGAATATAATTTTAAATATTCTTGACACACAGTTACAAATTGCTTTCAAAAAGGTTATGCCAGTTTCTAAAGTCAAAAAGAAATACAATATCACTAATCCGACCATTACAGTGTCAAACATAAAAATAAATTTCCCCTTTTAATTGTGCGATTTTAAAATTTTCTACCTATACTTCAAATATATACCAACACTATATTAGTGAGGCAACATGGATGATAAAACTATGCTGCTTTTCATTTTGAGAAAACTGCTGATTTGAATATGGAAATTAATTTGGAGATAGGCTCTTGAGAAGTAATGAATGCAATTCCATGACCATATATATTTAAGTAAAAAAAATAAAGAGAAACAAACAAACAAAAAAGCCCTTGCTTCTAAAAACACACGGATTGGGAAGACTCAGTGTGCCAGTTCCTTACCGAATTACTTCCAAGCCCCCTTCTCTCAAATGACATGAAAGTGTTGGTTTAGATTAGGGGTCAGCAGAATTTTTCCATAAAGGGCCAAGGGCCAGATACATATTTCCCAGCTTTGGGAGCACATGGTGACTCCATCCGACTACTACACCCTGCCTTTGTCATTTAAAAGCAGCCATAGATTATATGTAAGCAAAGTTGTTTTCCAATAAAATTTTATGTTTTACAAAAACAGGCAGCATATGTGGCCTACAAGACATAGTTAGGCTAACACCTGGCCTAAATGTTGGCCCTGCACCTCCAGGTGAACAATTCTCCTTAAGCAATTCTTAAAGGTGAAGTAGTGGGTATTCACTGTCTCCAAGGTTAGCCTAAGCAGCATTACCCAGAAACTTGTTCAAAGCAAATTTTCAGGTTCCATCCCAGACTCACTGAATTAGAACCTCTGGGGGTCCCTTTCAGCAATCTACATTTCAACAAGCCTTCCAAGTGATTCTAATAGATTCTGAAGTTAGCAAACCAATGGTCAAAGCCACAGCAAAGCCCCCTAAGAAAACGTGTGCAGCTACACTTTGAGAATGAGTCTACTGGCCAATTTCTCACATATGTTTCCCATCTCTGGCAAACCTCACTATTGTCATTCTACTACCGGGCTAATAATAACACCTTATAATAACAGGTATGGCAGAAATGACTCCAAGCAGGTGGTCCCTAGTCAGACATGCAGAGAGTAAACCTGTTCGTTCCCCTAGTGGTTCAAAGACAGTTATTCTTTCAGGCATGTTTCTGTAGAACTTAAATAAAATGAACAAAAAATTGTGCAGTGAGTCTATGATGTGAAATAGAGACTGCAGGACAGATCTGTGTGTGCTGATCTGGAAAGCTCTAGAAACTCTAGAAATGAAGCTCCAGAAACTACTACGGACCTTGAACTCCCCACATGGACAAGCACAAAACATTCTGCTAGCACATTCACTTATTATTTTCTGACTGCCTACTCTGTTCTTTTTCTCCTGGAGAATCTTTTCATAACAAATTATGCATGGGAAGAAATGCAAGGTTTAAATTCTATCACCTCTATTTTTTAATGATTTCCAGGTTTTTTCACTTTTTATATTTATTCCAACTACACTAGTGTAGTAGAGTAATATCTGTTCAAAAGTAAATAAAAACATAGATTTACATAGAGAAATCAGAAAGCAACATTGGCAAAATAACAAAGGTGACATGAGTTTACAACCAGCCTTAACCAACTAACAGCCGAGTGGCCTCACTGAAAGCTTAAGTCACCCATCTCTACACTCAGAACAGTGAGTGGGGTCTGAGCACGTGTGTTCCTGAGTGTGTCTCCATTTGTCCATGTGTGTGTGCCCTTCAAGAAAACACTATGCCTTCACCAGTGTGGTTCAACTGGCTGGCATAGTCCCACAAAACAGGAGGTCACTGGTTTAATTTCTGGTCAGACCACATGCCTGGGATGTGGGTTCGGTTCCCGAACCGATGGGGTGTGTGCAACTGATGGATGTTTCTCTCCCTTTGTTTCTCTCTCCCTTCCCCCCTCTCTAAAAATAAGTAAACAAAATCTTTAAAAACATATATAACTCTAAATAAAAGAAAACCCAATGTGTAAGACAGTCCACTGAGACCTAACTAAAACTCTCCTCAGATGCACTGCTAGACTCCAGTCATCACAGTGAACATCTCTTACGCACTTTTGACAGAGCAGACACTGTGCTCAGCACCAACTTCACAAACCTCACTCCAACCCAGGTTGGTTCTATTTCCTGTTCCATTTTACAGAAGAAGAAGCCAAGGCTTGCAGATTGTCCTACCACACAAGTAATTTGGCCAAATGAAAGTGTGTACAAATTGAGAGAGACGGAATGAGTATGTGAAGAAGTGACTAGCTGGTGAGCCTTGGTGACAGTGGTGCTGTTCTTTCAACAGCAGTAGGGTTTGGATTTTTTCAAAATAAAAAAAGTAAAATAAAAGCATTTTCACATATACCATGCCACTAGAAAATATCTCTGTGAATCTCAATATAGAAACCAAAAACTGACTTCCCATCCAAACTATCACATTGTAACGTTGTCCCGATATCCTTCTCAACACCTAACATTTGCAGAAACTAGAAAGTCCATCTAAACAGCACTGGCCTGCAGAGAACACCCAGGCAGGGATATCACACAAGCAAGGTTCCTTCCCAGAAGCCATCAAGGCCTTAGGACATTGCTGACAAATAAGATGTTTTAAATGGTTTCATGCAAATGCAAGCTGGGATCCCACTGACATTCCAGAGCCTGGAATATCCATAGCAATTGATGCAGCTGTGGCCCTGGCCACCTAGCCTCACCCTAATTTATTCTCAGACAGGTATGGATAATCTGGATCACAAACTATTCTAATACAGTCTGATATCATTTACACAACCGCAGGCTGGGACCCAAGTTCCAGGCACTCTGACCCAAACCGGGCCCATCTCATACAAACAGGGTTACAATACAGTACACTTGAACATCTGCTGGATTATGAGAACAGGGACCACCAGCTATATCTGCACCATTTGATGGGTCTGAAAAAGGTGAGACCAGTTCCCCTCAGCAGAGCATCCTTAGGAGTTTATTCTTAGCACAAGACCCCTTTCAAACATCTTTCAAACATGGAAACAAAAGAGAGAATCGCATGGTACCAGCCCAGCAAGAATGCGAACAAAGACATCCCAGGCATCAGTAGGAATCTAGAGCAGGGACACACAAAAGTTTTCCGTGCAGTCAGATAGTACATATTTTAAGCTTTGCACGCAGGCTGTGAGATTTATGTTCCCACTACTCCATTCTACATTTTTGGCAGGAAATCGGCCCTAAACAATATGTAAATGACCACACGGCCCCATGGTAATAAAATGATATTATAAAACCAGGCCGATTTGACCCACAAGTTGTACTTTGCCACCCCATTCTAGAGCCCTGTGTCTATCAAAAAACATGCTACATTTTTCCAATATTGTCAGGGTGTGCGTGTGTGTGCACATGTACAGGAAGCTCTGGATGTGAAAACGATTCCCTTAGAAAAGGAGTGGGAAAGTGAACCGCAGGTCTGCACTGAAGAGACCTTCACAGAAATACTGACCATGGTAAAATTACCCCCTCCCCACATCCTCTGGAAGGTAAAGTAATTTTACCTAATTTAATTTTTATTTATTTATAATATTTTATTTATTTATTTATTTTTAGAGAGCAGGGAAGGGAAAGAGAAAGAGTGGAAGAGAAACATCAATGTGTGGTTGTCTCTCATGTGTCCCCTACTGGGGACCTGGCCTGCAACCCAGGCATGTGCCCTGACTGGGAATGGAACCAGTGACCCTTTGCTTCACAGGCCCGTGCTCAATCCACTGAGCTACACCAGCCAGGGCTTACCTAATTTAATTTTAAAGGCCTGGATAGCCTTCAAAAAAAATCTATCGAATGACTCCTGGAATAAAATTTATTACTGATGTTGATCTCCAGTTTATACAAATATGCAGAATAGAAAACTCATACATTATAAATACAAATTTCCCTTTGATGATTATAAATTGGTCCCTTATCATAAACTGCTTTTTGAGTATTATCTCATTTATACCTAATAAAACTCAATGAGAATGGTGGCATTATTCCCATGTTTAAACAGATGAGGGAAGTGAGACTCTCAGTGCTGAAGTGCTCAGATGCAGGCTTAGAACCCAGGTGTTCCTCCCAAAGTTCTACACTTTTCCCGCTTCACCTGCGTGACTCCAAACAAGAGGTTCACCAGCCGTGAAGGGTGAAACTCAGTTTTGTTAAATTCACTTAATGATATTCTTCAAAACTACCAAGGTCATGGAGAAATGAAGGACAAACAAGAACCTGGTACAGACTAGAGTAGTCTAAGAAGACATGACAAATAAATGCAACGTAGAGTCCTACACTGGATCAAGGACAGAAAAGGAACGTTGGTGGAAAAACCTGGTGAAATCTGAGTTAAGAGCAGAGTTACTAATATACTGATATAAACTTCTTACTTTTGACAGATGTACCATGGTACCAAAATGCCAGCATTTGGGAAAAATGAGTAGAATGAGATTCAGGAACTCTGTACTGTCTTTGCAACTTTTTTCCATCTTAAATATTCCAGAATAGAGTCATTAATTTTTTTAAATTTTATGTATTTATTTTGAGAGAGATGGGAAGGGAGGGAGAAAGAGAGGGAGAGAAACGTCTATATGTGCAGGACCACTATATTGACTGGTTGCCTCTCTCATACCCTCAGCTGGGGACCTGGCCTAAATCCCTGGCATGTGCTCAGACTGGGAATCAAACCAATGACTTCTCTGTTTGCAACATGGCACTCGATCCACTAAGCCATACTAGCCAGTGCATAAAATAGTCATTTATATTTAAAAATATATATATGGTGCACTGAACACACACATGTGCCTGTGTGCAGGGTTCCCGGGCTCTTTTGTATGTTGCAAACCCACTACGGTAAGAATTCTTAGAGATTCATCTCTCTAGATTCACCACAGTTCCCATTTTCAGAAAGTGTAGTGCACAGTACATCTGGCTGAAAAATATTTGGGAGAGACAGTTCTCACCCCATAGATTGATCATCAGATATTTCTAATCTCCATAATTCCATAAGCAATGATCATTTTTACATTCTATTTTCATTCTATCTCACTGGAGTCTTTCAGCTGCTATTCAGAAGTGATTATAAATAATGGGGCTATAAAAGCCATTCAGTAATCAGGACACTCACTGGCCATATGCCCACCTTGACAATGGAAGTGATTCATGTGAGGCAGTTCAATCACTCAGCTCACTTGGGTTCCCCTCTGACAGGCTCTTCAGTTGCTCATCAACATCACTCTTAAGAGTGTTTCATTTTTTGACCGGTAAGCAGGCCAGCAAGCCAAAGTGCTCCAGCTTTTTAAAGTCTGTATGCAAGTAGAGAAAAACGAACTGAACTATTTCCTGTCTTGCCATCCCACACATCCAGAGGACAGGAGGGAAAGCACAGAATGTAATGAATCAGTGCAAAGTCCCGGCCTTTGTCATAGAACAGCAGAGACCCAAGTGGAATCAAAGGACTAAAGAACTCAGACCTGGCCAAACAATCTTTGGCCCTCAACGTGCAAGACTTCAGTACACAAACTTAAGCCTACTGTATGACTCACTCAGTGTCTTTCAACAGGACCATGGACATCTTGCATGAACAAATCTGTTGTTACAGCCTCCTAGACATCAGCACCTCTGTTCTTGGCAGCCCACGCAATTACCGTGACAACCCTAGCGGGTCAGTCCCATGCTGAGAGGTAAGTAAATGAACAGCAGTCAGAGACAGTTATTGGTTAACTGTTAATTTCTTTTTTCTTTCATTTAGCTCCCAGAGCATATTAGAACAGAGTATTACAAAAGGGCCCATATTAGTGAAAACCGTATTTGCAATGCATAGGCTCATGTAAATATGCATGTCTTTTGGTCCATGGCTGCTGACTTTGAGGCTGGGGAGCTCAGTACTAGGATCTGAGGTTTGAGCTCACATTCCAGTGGCTCAGCAGAGGCCTCTCTGACAAGGCCTGCTGCATGGGGCCCTTCCTCAGTGATGGTCTCATTGCTCTGGTCGACTGTGCTCAGAGCCATTTTCTTTGAAATAATTTTTTTAAATATTGTTATCTGTCACTTCCCCACCAGGAGGTTTTCATATGAGAGCTGACACCCTCTCCACTTAGAGGAGCTGGCATACTTAATGATTGAGTGGATGAATAAAGAATGGTAATACTAATTAAAATGATACAAGCAGTAGCTAGACCAATACCAGGTGGACCTATGTTTTCACCCTGACTTTGCCATTTGATGCCTTAATCACTCGGAGTCCCAGTCCGTAAAATGGGGATACTGACAGTATGTACCAACATGGCTCTCATGAGGAAGAGTTGAGAACACACACATAATGCTCCATAAATGTTAGGTACCCCTTCGTCATCTGACTTGAAAGTAACATATTTTTTAAAAACTTTTATGAAATTTGGTTTGCTCTCAAGGTGAGATATTTTTTGAAGATTTGTGATGGTGACTAAGTTTATAAAACAAACAAGTTAGACAAGCGAGCCTTTCCATATCACTAGACAGCAAATTAATTAAAACCTAAATGTTATCACCACATTGCTTTGACACACCCACTTCTGTTGGCAGTACTCGGAATGGCCAAAGGTGTGCAAACGAAAAGACAGGATTTGCAGTTTCAAGTGAACTACGCCGACGGTGCAGAGGACCAAACAACCACATTCCTTCCTCTAGCCCAGGCATCAAGGTAACTGGCATGCATTCTTTACTTAACCATTTATTTATATGTCCTTCACATATGTATCACATTGTTTGTTCATTATTTTAATTTGGATTTCCCTGGTGACGAATGCTGTGAAACAGCTTGTCATACACTGCTGTGTACCCTCGATGCTAGTCCTTTGTCAGAAGTACATTTTGCAAATATCTTCTCCCAGTCTGTGTCTTGTCTATTCACTTTCTTGATGATGTTCTTTTGGTAAGATGAAGTCTAATTTACCAAGTTTCCTGAGTTTTTGTATGTACTATTCATTTATTACAGATGAGTCAGCAAATAGCATAATAAAATAGATAGAACAATGGGTGAGGGTAAGATACCTACATTTAACACCTAAATCTGTGTCATATTTGTTTCGGAGAAGTCATTTGTGAGGATTAATTTTAAGTGTCAAGTTAAGTGGGCCATGGAGTGCCCAGATATTTGCTCAAATATTATTCTGGATGTTTCTGTGGCTATACTTTTTTTTAACACTGAAATAATATAATGGGTAAAGCAGATTGCCCTCCCAGGTGTGGAGTGGCCCTCCCTCAACCAGTCAGTTGAAGGCCTGAATAGAACAAAAGGGCTGACCTTCCCAGGAGTAAGAGGGAATTCCTCCTGCCTGAGCTAACACGAGCTGGCTTTTTCTTGCCTTTGAACTCAAACATCAACTCTTTCTGGGTCTCAGGCCTTCTAAGGCTTAGGACTAAAACTTACAGTATCAGCTCTGCTGGTTGCCAGGCCTTCACACTCTGACTACAGCTATACCACCAGCTCTTGTGCATCTCCAGCTTGCCATCTGCAGATGTGAGGACTTATCCATTATGGTCTAAGCAAATTTTTCACAATAAATCTCTTTAAATATAGATACATATACATATACACACAGACATCCTATTGGCTCTGTTTTCCTGGAACACTAATACATCATCTGCCTCTTTCTAGCTCCAGCACAGCAAGGAACATTTTAATAGGTGTTGAACGAATGTGGCTGGAATCTCTAATAAATTGGCCTGGTTCACATGTTTGGAAATGAATGAATGGGATTTCACCATCTCACAGGTCTCTCCCATTCTGAAAATCTCATACTTGGTCTCACCTTTCCATTCCAGCAACGCCTTCTCCCTGGAGTGTCCTCATCCAAAATTAATTTGACTGTGCCTCTCAGAAAAACTGACAAAGCACCCTCCTAGCTAATAAATTCATCAGTCATCCTAACAGGCCCCTGCTCTATAGCATCCTGTTCTAGCTTTCTCCCCCACGTGGGGGAGCAAAGCTAACTCACGCCACCTTGGCGTGCTTACTCTGAAGAGGGTTGGTAGCCAGTGAATTCTTTCAAGTTCCTCCTTTAACTATATTGTTCATCTAGAGACGTACTCACCCCACTTCTGAAATAACAATTTTTAAACTGCAACAAAGATCCCAGCTGAGCTAATAAACCCAGTTACTGACCCACTGCTGGGCAAGCAATCCCCCTGCACTCTGGAGTTACCCGTTCACAGAAGGGGCCGACATTTGTCAGAGGAACAAACAAGCCTATCAACACCTCAGCCTCTGGGAACCTGTAACACCCACTCTTCCCTGCTTTGTTTCAGACCCGCCCTGAAATTCCAGAGAGAAACTGACCTTTAGAAATGAAATAAATTTAATAAAATTAAATAAATTAACTGTTTAATAAAAATTATGTAAATTTTACAATGCCTCTTGAGACCAGTCTATACTCTAGGGAGACGCTAAACCACAATTGAGAATTCTTACTTTGTAATAAATTCATATTAAAAAAGAAAATTAGGTGATAATGATTGAGAGTGGTAGTGAGGACCTGAAGAAATTCAGCTCCCTGGATTCCCTGACATGGCTCCAACAAATGCAGAGAACTGCTCGCTCCTTTGATCCTGGAATGTTCTAGTAACATGGGACCAGGCAAGTTTATTCAGAATTTAAGTGGTAACTGGGCGTTGCCTACAAGGGAGGAGTCTGACCCTGGCTGAACACTGGAATCACCTGGGGCACATCTGCAATAATAACACCTGCTGAGGCCTGGATCTCCGCCCAATTACGAATCTGTGGAGAGAAACTAGGCTCTTTTTCCTTTGAGGGCATAGGGCAGGGTGGGGCCTCTTCCCCAGTAACTCCAGTGAACAGCCAGGGTTCTAAGCCGAGCCTCCTTCTCTGGTCCTGATTCTCAGTGGATCCCCTAAATGTGAGAATATCTACTCAGAACATTCTGTTTATAGAGCATCCTATCAGATTTCCTAGGATGAAGTGCCCTGACCTTCAAAGCAGAACTATGATTCTGAATCAGAAGCAGGATGGGATGGATAGGAGTGAAGAACATCAAGGGGAAAGGGAACTAAAAAACCCCAAACATCCTCTTAGAGTCACGATCCTGGGAATTTACACTAAGTTTCTGCCAGCCCTAAGGAAGAAACCACAAATTCGCTGGGCAGAAAACCTATTTCCAAGAATCAGGGGACCCTGAGTGGCCTGGACTTTGAAGTCCCACTGTGGTTCAGCCACATTTTCCCTTTCATACCAATTCCCTGGGAACAGCGGTGAGATACTTACATTTAGTTTGAAGGACACACATCAGATGTAAAGGGTGGGATGGGAGCGAGGCAGGGGACCACAGGTCAACCCCCTGGCTGTAATTGGTGACAAAGAGTGAGGTGAAAAGGGCTACAAGAGCACAAGGCGGCGGGGGGGGCTTTCCCTCACCGAAATTCTGCCTCTGATGACTTCAAGAGGCACAGGCTGACCCCTAAGGCTGAGGCTGAACACAGCACCACACATTTAGAAACAGATAGAGAAGATGAAAGAACACACAGAAGGCTCCAGCAGATGAAACACAACTCAAATGTGTCTGATGTGAATCGAGCAATTCTTACGTTGATGGATTCGACACNGAGTGAGGTGAAAAGGGCTACAAGAGCACAAGGCGGCGGGGGGGGCTTTCCCTCACCGAAATTCTGCCTCTGATGACTTCAAGAGGCACAGGCTGACCTCTAAGGCTGAGGCTGAACACAGCACCACACATTTAGAAACAGATAGAGAAGATGAAAGAACACACAGAAGGCTCCAGCACATGAAACACAACTCAAATGTGTCTGATGTGAATCGAGCAATTCTTACGTTGATGGATTCGACACTCAAGCTAACGCTGAGCATGTACTACCTCAAAAGGTTTCTTCAAGGAGTAACACCAACTGAATGGCCATGTGCATCACTCCCAGATCCTGATGTACCTTCAGCGTGCAGAGGATCAATTTCCTTTAATGAACTATGATTCTGCCACTGGTCATGAGTACAGGATCTGTTATAGCTGGGCCCTCTCTCCAAAAGACTCCCAGGAAATGAATGAAAAGGGTTTAATTTTTTTTCCATCAGCAAACTAAAAATATTTAAGCCTGACAAAAAACCCTTTCTTCACCCAGAAACCAAAATTTTCTGTAAACTGTTTCTATTCTGGCTTACCTAAACATCCACACTCTCTATAACCTTGATATGTTGTATTTATATGTACTGAAAACACACTGGTAACTTAAAAGTTCAAGCAAAATGAAATTATGAAAATAAAGCTGTTATGCTTCTCTTCTTTTTTCTTGTTGAAGGAAGACTAGCTTAACATTTGCTTTTCTCCTCATAATTAGAAAGATTCTGGAAAGAAAATGTAGTCGAACAGGCTTGAGCAGAACATAGCCAAAAATGAAGTCTTGTATATAAAGGAATAACAATTAAAGAATAAAAGCTCCAGCTCTCACTTGATAGGTGCTACCTGCCTGGGAACGGAAACATCCGTTGTGCTATCTCCAGAGAAGCCTTCTGTTCCCAAACAAGGGTCCAATGTTTGACTGGTACAAGCCCAACCAGCCGGAAGAAACAGACGGCTCTGCAAAGCTTCAGTAGAACAAGGCCTAACAATATGTTAAGAACACGTTTGGCACAACAGAAGTAGAAAAATATTTTCAAAATCAGTTCTTGGCTTAAATACAGCATCTGGTACATAGAGTAAACACAGAGAAGAACAACAAACTTGGTGATGTCCTATGACTTTCTGAACTGCACAGGCCAAACAGGTGGGTTGGTTATTCATTTACCAGGCTCTGCACCCTCTATGCCCTTCTATCAGCAATTTCCCAGTTCAAGGCTCAGAAGGGCTGGAAAGAAAAGAACTGCAGAAATACAAACAACTAACTTTCTTAGTCATCGTGTCCTTTAAAACCATGCTGATAGGAATATCTAATGTCATCTCAATAATTCTCATTATTAGATGTTCTGGATTATAGAGTCAAGTTGATATCTCACCTGCTGCCTGTAAAAAGTAAAGGGGAATACCTCCCGCTCTGAGAAGATGGGGAAGAGAGACATTCGCCTATTTCTCCCGAGTGCAACAACAGATCTTGGATGTTACCTGTAAGACAAGCAAGAAGTCTGGAAATGTAAACAGAGGAAGGCAGACAAGCTGGGACCCTCCGGGAAATACTCCAGCACAGAGGCAAGTTCTGTGGGTTTTCTTTATGCCTCAGATATCCCAGGGTTTAGAGCGAAGAGCTGGCAAGTGGCAAACGCCAATGAATCAGACATAAAGAGAAGAGAAAAGCCTGACTTCTCTGGCTAAAGAACCAGAAAAGATGTAGACTAACAGCACAAAGAATAATAACTGCTCTTCTCCAGCGAAATATCAGAGGAAAATATACTACAGTCCCAGCAATACCCAACCCAGAAATTAGGGAGCAGGGAGCCTAGCTACCCATGCTGTCCAGACTATGATGGGGTGTCTAATCTCCCCACTCCACGTCAGGGTGCTGTCAGAGAACACAGGGCAGAGAAACAGAATTTTCAAGCCACTGGATTGAAGCAAACATTTCTCCTCCCTCCCTCCTCCCCCATATGTCCCACAGGAAGTCACAACTCCTGCCCACCCGAAGTAATAAGAAGCCTCCACACCTGCATTGAGCATCAAAGGAAGAAGAATAATGACCCTGCCTAGACTTCCATTCAAGCAACAAGCCTTCAGCCCCTTCCTCTGTCAAATTATAGGAAACTGAAAACTTAAGTAAGATTCAGAGTTTCCTGGCCAGTGTGGCTCAGACTGGAGCAGTACTGTCCTGTACGCTAAAGGTTGCAAGTTCATTTCCAGTGGGGGCACATGCCCGGGTTGTAGGTCTGATCCCCAGTCTGGGTGCATACAGGAGGCAGACAATAGACGTTTCTCCTTACATCAGTGTTTCTCTCTCTCCCTTCCTTTCTCCCTTCCTCTCTCTCTAAAAGCAAAGAAAAAATGTCCTTGAGTAAGGATTAAAAACAAAAAAAGGTTCTGAGTTTCATAACATAATATCCAAAATGTCTAGATTTTAATTGAAAATCACTCATCATAACAAGATCCAGAAAAATCTCAACAACACTGAGAAGGCAGAGATGTTGGGATATCTGACAAATATTTGAAAACATTCATTGTAAAATTGATTCAAGAAGCAATTACACACTTGAAACAATGAAAAGGTATAAGGTCTCACCAAAAACAATAGAGGAGATATTATAAAGGTAAAACAAAGAGAAATTTTAAAACTACAAATTAAAATCAATGAATAATAAAGGGGGGCAGAGGAAAAAATTACTCAGCTTAAAGTCCCTTTAACATTTCATGTAATAATGGCTTGGTGATGATGAACTCCTTTAACTTGACCTTATCTCAGCAGCACTTTATCTGCCTTTCCATTCTAAATGATAGCTTTGCTGGATAGAACAATCTTGGATGTAGGTCATTGCCCTTCATGACTTGAATACTTCTTTCTAAACCCTTCTTGTTGAGAAATCAGCTGATAATCTTATGGGAAATCCTTAAAAAACTGAAATCATACATAGAGCGTATATTCTTTAACCACAAGGACGTTGAACTTGAAATCAATAAAAGATAAGAAAACCTCTAAAAACTACAAACCAATACGATTCTTTAAAAAATATGAGCCAAAAGAAAACAGTCTCAAGAAAAATAAAATATAGTAAACTGAATGAAAAGTTAAAGTGCAACATAAAATTTGTGAGACTCAGCTAAATCGCTGTTGAGAACAAAAATATGTAGTACCAAAGGATTATATTAGAAAAGAAATATTTCAAATCAAAATCTCAGTTATTTCCTTAAGTACTACAAACAGAAAAAGAAAATAAAAAGGCAAACATAAAGATAGAAATCAATGAAATTGGAAACAGAAAAACAATGGAGAAATATAGATGAAACAAAAAGCTAGTTCTCTGAAAAGATCAAACCACAGATACATTTCTAGCAAGACTGACAAAGAAATTCCCAGTAGCAATCCAGCAATATATAAAAAGAATTCTACATCATGACCAAATGAGGTTTCAGGGATGCAAGGTCAGTTATAGATTCAAAAATCAGTCACTATGATCCACAATACATATTAATATGCTAAAGAAGAAAACTCGCACGATCATATCAAGAGATCCAGGAGTATTTGGTAAAATTCAATATCCATTCATGACAATAACTCTCAGATAATTATGAAGAGAGAAACTTCTTTAAATTGATAATGAACATGTACAGAAACCCACAACCACTTTATACTCAATGGCAAAAGCCTAACTAACCACCCCTCCCAGCCCCGATGGGAAATAGCACAAGGCTGACGTTACCCTCTCGCTCAACAAAACGCTAGGAGGTCTGGCAAGAGTGTTGCCAAAGGGACCAGAGAGGGAAAAAGAAGGCAAACAAACCAGAAAGGAATAAATAAAACCATCCTTATTTGCAGATGACACAATTATCTATATAAAACATCCCAAGGGGTCTACTGAAAAAGAAAAACAACTCCTGATATGAATAAGTGACTTTAGAAAGACCACAGTATACAAGAAACACATCCAAAAATCAGTTGTATTCCTATATACTAGCAATGGACACAATTAAATCTAAATTTAAAATATAATTTACAATTGTTCAAAAAGATGGAATTGTAAATATAATTTACAATTGTTCAAAAAGATGAACACAATTAAATCTAAATTTAAAATATAATTTACAATTGTTCAAAAAGATGGAATCCTTATGTGTAAATCTGACAAATCATGTACAGGACCAGTTTGCTGAAAACTGGAAAACAGCAATGTAATAAATGAAAGAAAACCTAAAGAAATGTAGTAGGAGATATATGGCAATTCATAGACTGAAAGTATCAACATAGCAAAGACATCAATTTTCCTCAAACTGTCATACAGGTTTGATACAATTCCTATCAAAATCCCATTAAGGTATTTTGTAGATATATACAAGATTATTCTAAAATTTATATGGACAGGCAAAGAAATTGTTATAGCAAAATTCTTTTAAAAAAGAAGAAAGTTGGAGATATCAGGATACTTAATTTCTAGACTTCGTAAAGCTAAGTATCCAAGCCTGTATAATACTGATGTTGAGCCAGACATGTAGATGAACGGGACAGAATACAAACCCCAGAAATATATTCACACAAATACGCCTCACTTTTCACAAAGCAACCAAAGCAATAGTGGAGCAAGGACAACCTTTCAACAAATGGTGCTGGAACAACAACACCACCACCACCACTACCAACAAATATATGTATGTATGTGTGTGTGTGTATACACACACACACACACACACACACACATACATACACTTTTTTTAAAGCACAAATCTGGTTGTTTTTCTCCACCTTATATTCCTTCATGGTCTTCCCAATGTGCTTAAAAGAAACCCAAACACTTTTGAGCTTCTGTGTATGTGGACCATGATTCAATATAAACCTGAGGGTGAGGAGGGAAACAGAAAACAATGTCATGTGGAATGGAATACACTCTATGCAGAGTTTGATACTAAAAGAGTTCATGAAGCTACAATCATTGATAATTAAAACTGCACCTAAAAAAAATCATTCCACACTGCCAGCACCTGGACTTTTGGGAGCTCAAAGCCCAATAATCAACCTCTCTAGTTTCTCTGAATTTCGATTGTAACTTTCCCTTCCCCAACACAATGAGAGGGAGCTAGGCTAAGGTTAGTTTAAATCTGGCAGCACTGGAGGCTGGGGAAGTTACATTGGTGATAAACGTTCTTTATAATGTGACTCCAGAATGTAAAACACAATTCCAACTATGTTCAAAGTCTGCACACCCATATGCATCACATTTCCACGGGTGGGAGGAGGGAGAGTGGGCTGTTACGCACAGACTTCCATGATGGACAAATGAGCTAAGAAGAAATACAGCCAGGGGTTCACAGGAGCATCTCTGGATGGTGAGACTAGAGACAATTAATTTGATGTTCAACGCTCCCATGTAGTTTCTATCAATAATAAAATATGAAAAATAAAAACTCTAAAAGGTAACTTTAAAAAAAAGTTTTATATGTAGACCTAGATATAGAACAGACACAAAGTTAGCATCAAATTGTTTTAGAATGGAAAGACTGGTCACTTGCCCTTATTCTACTCAGCTACAGGTATTTGTGTCTAGAAAATGGAACACAGGATGGAAAATGTTGTTATTTGTTGTTTTCACAAGTTACTCTCCCCAATCAATCGTCCCTAAAGTGTTTAACACCCACACAAAGATACACAAAGGTAAGAACAGGAATTTCTGGTAAAAAATGTTCATGATTGCAACAGGACATTAGCGTGTGTGTTAAAGATGGAGAGAGAGATGTGGACATTGTGAACATAAACAAATGGGGAACAGTTTTAAAGTCTGGATGCCTTATGACAATCTGTGCAAAGGTTTCCCTGCCACTATTTCCTATTTCTTGAATAAGAAAAGCTTCCAATTCACATCGTCATTTGACATGCATGATTAGGACTCTTTCTGTGTGCTAGTGACATGCATAGTGACTGTCTAATTTTAACATCTTTTTTCATTATGGGTATGGTGATGTACCCCCATGAGAAATTTTACCTACTCTTAACTCTACTTCTTCAAAGCCACAGCATGAATCTTGGTCAGGACAAAATGAACAGACGTATGTAGACCACCAACTGCTCAGTCTCCTCCTGGCCGCTGAATTTGTCTTCCCAAGTTTCTGAGTGTTGGGCCTTTGGGTGTAAGAATGTCAACTACACTGAAATTTGCTGCCCAGTAGTTTTATAAATGTAGAATGTTAAGCATAGATTGCATGTGGAGTGATTATATGCAATTAAGTTATATGCAATTTCACAATTGCCAAATAACTTAAATTTAAACAGGAAAAAGACTCACTATTGTACCCCATTCCTTTCATATCAGTTTCAAAAGATGAAATTGCTGTCTTGGAACAGCAAGACCCGTTGTAATAATTACAGGGGCCTTTCCAAGTTCTATCCATTACACACATGCCTTGCCCTACCAATGTGATGGCTGGAGTGTGTGTGTTTGGGGGTGGGGGTTCTCGCTCAACCCACTGGCATTCCAGCAGAATGACCACTGGGAGTATAAACACAGGGAAGGGAGTTTTGGGGGAACATCTCACCACCAGTGAAAAACACTTCACTGAAAACCCATAAAGGCTTAATAATATATAAAGCAATGCACTCATTAAAGGCAAGATCTACACCCAGCCATACAGAGTTAGTGTGCAGATTATTACATACACAGTTAACTGTGACTTCTGAATTAGAGCAGAGTCAAACTCCAGCAAAACATACATGAGAAAATAGAGAGCCCTTCTGTTTCTCCATCCACTAAAGGAACAAAAGAGTTCATACAGATTTATTAATGCAGAGAGTTTTTCCATTTTGTTCACTTTGACATGTAGATGAGAATTTTGAGTTGGCATCACCCATTACCACAATAACAACATTTTATTACAGGACTATGCTAAGCACTCACATACATTAGTTAATTCAATCCTCTCCACTCTGAAATGAGAACTATCCTTATTGCTCTTTTAGAAATAAGGCACAGTAAATTTGAGAAAGTTGCCCAAGTTCATACAACTTGGTAAGAAATAGAAATTGTGCTTGAATTTATGCAGTTGAATTCTAGTGTTCTGACTCTTGCACATTCTGTGTGAAAAGTGTTATTATTTAACAAAGAAATAATCTTCTTAGGTTTGGGTTTGGTTTTTTTTTTGGTCTCTTCTCAAAGCTTGGTTATACCATAAGTTCACTGATAACCCAAAAAGCTTTTGTGTCAAAAACATTAGAACTATCTATTCATAAAGGTTTGGATCTCCCAGCTAACCATTCCAGATTTCAATTTTTAATACAAATATAATCCTCTAATGTTGCCAAGTCTGCATCAGAGCAAGAGAAATTAAATTTAATGACTTAATTTTTTAAGTTTCCCTTAAAATTATCAAGGAAATTCTAGGTAATACATTGAGAAAACTCATTCTTCTTAATCAAAAGCTGGAAAACATGCATCTATCCCAAAGCCCCTGGGCTTCTGATGAATTCTACTGTCTCTTAAACTGCATATGACGATATGACAAGTGTCTGCTCAGTTCGTGTTTTCCAGTAGGCCAGCCAAAAAGTTTAATACTGGAAATGAGGTGAATGAAGTCTGATGTAAGTTTTCAAAGAATATTTCACATTCACAGGGGTCAAATCCTATATGCCACACCACCCTTAAACACAGAACAATATACGTCTTTAAGTGATTCTCAATTCCAAATCCATGCATATGAAATGTTATGGAATATGAAATAGGATAACAGAATTTAAGATTAACTACCAAGTTAAAAAAAACCCTGGAAACATTTTGTACAAAATTCTTATTGCAGAGGAGAACAATGAAGCAGAGTTAGCTAATAAAAATGGGAATCAATGAAAGACTATCTGTGTGTTCTACAACAAACATAGAAACACCAGGAAGTATCAAAAAGTGACACGGCAGCAAACATGATGATAGTGAGAGTAAGAACAATAATATCAATAGCCAATATTTAATCTGGCTTAAATATGTGTGCCTTCTGTGTGCCAGGGATTGGGTTAAGAACTTTATAAGTATCCCTGCCTTCAAACACTGCAATATGCCTACGAGCTAAATACTACCATCCCTTGATTTAAAGAGAAAGAAACAGAGGCCGAGGCAGGCTAGGAATTTTTCCAAAGGTGCATAGTAAGTTTGGAGCTGGGATTTAAACTCCAGAGCAAGCATGTGCTGATCCAGACAGAACAAACAGAAAATAATATAACAGGGTAGGGAAAGTGCCCTCAATTTTGCATACACAGAGCAAGAAATGTGGAAGCCATCTGCTGCTAGTTATCCAGGGAGCAAAACATACTAATTTCCCAAATGAACACTCCTGTTAAAGGAAAGAATAAGTTGGAACCCCACTCCTGCCCCCTCAGCAACTGGGGAGTGACAGTGCAGTGAAACCCACCTGGCTTCACCGCCTGGCTGAAGTCAGGCTTCTGTTAAAATATCTACTCGGCTGCCTCCTCATTAGCCTAAGCTTTGTGCAGCCAGAATCAGATAGCAAAGACACCTGCTTCCGAGTCTGGAGCAAAGTCCAGCAAAAATAAGCCCCCTTGCACAATTCTCCCCCTCCATCCAAAAGAAGTGAGAACAGCACTAAAACCTTGGTTTAAATCTTGACTCTGCCACTGAAAACAGCAGCATACTACTGGGAAGGACACGTGTATTCTCCGAGAGCAATTTCCTCATCTATCAAACGAACCTAACACTGCCTTCCTTAATGGGTCATTGCTAATTGAGATAATACATGTAAAATGCTTTAGCACCATATTGATCAGCAAATCACTGTGTGCACACAGGGAACAATTTAGGGGTTAGCATTAATTCAACATGCCAGGGTGTTAAAATGACATAGAAGCCACATCGAGGAAAATCACCAACTTCATCACAAGTTCCTGGGGGAAAAGATTTAATGCTAAAAAGAACAATTTGTAATACGGTAGAATAAGGTAATGGTTCATTAGAATTACCTTATTTTGAACTATAAGATGCGCTCCCCATGTGGGAGGAATAATAGTTTTTAATGCTGCTGTTGAGTTCTGTTTACATTTACATTAATGAAATACTGTGTTACTTATGTTATTAAATATTTTACCACATTTTTTGCTTCAAAAATTTTTTTTCTTATTTTACTCCTCTAAAACCAAGGTGCGTCTCAAGGTCCGAAAAATACAGTAACTGATTCTAGTTCTCTTTTGGGGTTTTTTTTTTTTAAGGGAGGAGCTAAAATTCACTTATGAAACCTTCCTGTTGGGCTGTGGAGAGTTGTAAAGTTCTCTTTATAAATGTCACTGTTGACTTTTAATATGGACATGATAAACCAAATATCAGAGTAGGAATACAAGTTCCAGTCTGAGATTCAGTTAAAACCAAGTGGTTAAGTAAAATGCTATTTTAATAATCGAGATTAATTTTAAAGATTTTACCTTCTCTGTCCTCCAACACCATCATGATAGTAATCAACTTAATATAATGACCAAATGAATTCTTTAGGACAGATCTTCTCAAATGTTATGTGCCTCTCGGTCATGTAGGCTTTTAGTTATAATGCTGATTTTGGTTCTGTAGGGCCAGGATGGCCCTGAAATTCTGCACTGCTAGAGGCACCCAGGTGATGCCGATGCCCACGGACCACCACTCTTTGAGTAGCGAGGCTGTGAGACATGTCATCCCTCTTCCCCAACCCCAGCTTCACATTTTTTAAATCAGCTCAGAAGCCATTTTTTTTGTCCTCCTACTGCAGAGGAAGTTCCTCTCCAGTGCCAAAAACAAATAAAATACCTACAAAACACAAGATTGTGTGTGTGTGTGGGGGGGGGGGGGGTCTAAATCTGTTATTTTCTTGCCCTGTACCTTGATATAACTATATCAGGATAAAAACACAATACTAGAAATCAACCAGAATTTATACCCACACCTCCTTTCTTTAAGGATTGATGATAATTGCTCTTTTTTTACATGTTTCATGCCAGTCCTTTATGTTGATCTAATCCCAACAACCACCAGGTAGGTCCTATTTTTATCTCTATTTCGTAGAAGAGAAAAATGAAACTCAACCAGATTAAATAATGTGCTCACTGTCATCCAGACAGGAAGTTCAGAGTCTGTCTGACTGACTCCCAGGTTGGAGCTTGTAGCCACTGTTGTGAGGTACAATCATCCCAGCCATTTCTGCTCTCCTTCTGGAGTCAAGGGTACCAAAGCACTCACCCCCTGTGTCACACTGACCTTGGCCCCTGCTCTCCATTTCTCACACCCTAAGCCTCCAAGTGAGCGCATGGTGAGGGAGGCAGGTTCCCAGAGTCTGGCTGCAGTCTGTCCATGTGCTACAGGGAGCCCATGGTTTACAGCCTGCCCAGAGCAACACTGAAAGATACCAATTCCAAGCTGACCACACAGAAATGACTCAGCTATTCCATCTAACTGGTTAAATCATAAAATGATTCCTCTATGCTGTATTGTGAGGTAAGTACAAGAAAGAGGTGGTGGTCAGAGAGAGAAAGACAAATACCATATGATTTCACTTACATGTGGAATCTAATAAACACAATAAACAATAAAGCAAAACAGAGAACAAACTGATAGTTTCCAGAGGGTAGAGGGGGAGAGAGGATGAATGAAAGGTGATGATAAATAAGAAATACAAACTTCCACTTACAAAATAACTCATGGGGATGTGTTGTACAGCATAGGAAACAGGGTCAATAACACCATAATAACTATATACAGTGACAGGTGTGTACTAGATTTATTATGACTACTTCATAAGGTACATAAATATCTAATCACTATGTTGTACACCTGAAACTACTGTAATATTCTATGGCAAGTCTAACTTTTTTAAAAAAGAGTTAAAAGAGAAAGAAAGGAAGGGACATGGGGAAGGTGGGCTGTTAGCTTACAAGGGCATCTAATGTTTTTGGTGAGGTAAGACTTCACGGTTTTCACTTATTTCACAAAAAATCACTAGTGACTGTACTTTCTCACCCACTCTGTACTAGGGTACTAGGGCCATGAAGGTAAATATGTCAGATGAGAGCTTTACCCTCTTTGAGTTCATAGTTCAGCAGTAGAGAGAGACATTAAATAAACAATTACATAACACAGATAATCACAATTGTGATAAGTGCAACCAGAGTCAAGTACAAGAGGCTAGGGAAGTCCTGGGCTAGCCAAGGGGCACAGACAAGACAACCCAGAAAACTCAGACAAGGTGAATACTCGAATACCCATACTTACTCATTGTTTGTTTGGTCTAATTACACAAAATGACTGTCCCTCTGACAACTCTGAAATCACCACATTCTTGGGGAACAAAGAAACATTACTGTCTTTTGAAAAAGTTTCCAGGTTTCATTAGGGGGAAATGGGCCTAATTTCCCCAATTAGCAAGAAGAGCATCAAGTTCAAACAAAAACACTCATCACACTGGTACCTCATAGGCACATCAAACAAAACTCTAGACTATACCCTGAGATTCCAGCATAAATACTCATTTCCTCAAGTAAATTAGATACCCTTCAGGACACAGAACCATCTTCCCTGACATCAGTTTAGAGCTCTAGAAAATTAAAAACAAGTTGAAAACCCAAATGCATGTTCTTGTGCACATTTGCTCACTGGATGGCTGGCAACCAGATTAATTGGGGCAGAAATAGCCTTTCCACATCCCCATTCTAGAAATCTGGAATGAGTGGGGAAAGAAGCAAATGTCAAATATAACTCCATTATCTTATGTAAATTACAGGGTAAATGATTTCCTGTCAACACAATAAAAAGTCTATATGTTGCTATGGATGTAATAGCATATTAAATACACAAGTTATTTTCATAAATAAACAAGGATAAATTCCACAGAAAGTAGCCATTTAAAATGACACGGTGGTTTTTCAGGAAAAAAAAAGTCTGAATGTTAACATTTTAAAATATGTATTGAAACATAAGCCACATCACACATCAATAATCAATAGGCCCTGCTGTTTAAAGAATTAAAACTTGACTCAGGTCAAGTCAAAACTTCCACTCTGCTCCTTCTTGTCTGGTAGACTTAGGCAAACTACCCATTTTCTCTGAGACTCAGTTTCCCCATTTGAAAATAGGGGATGACAGATTTGCTATGATGCAAAGCATATAAGGTTTATAGCCAGCACCTGGCCCCTGTAACTTTTACCTGTTGTCACTATTCTTATAATCATCTTTGTATTCCATTATTGTTGCAACCACAAAAAAGCAGGGCACTAACATAATGAAAAAACAGGCATTATCAAGAACTTCACTAACCAGATCAGGACAGATGCTCAATCAGATGAAACTAAAAGGTGAATTAAAGGAGGAAAAAAATTTAAATCAAAAGATTTGATTAGATTCCTCCTTCCCAACCCCCGATCTTTAACAAGCTGGACTTCCAAGAAGCCAAATTATTTACATAGGCAAATGCAAATGAGCAGCCTAGCCTGGTTGTAGATGAAAAAGTACTCTTCTAAACTACAGAAAAATAACCATTTTCAGTAAAAGGCAAGGCAGTAATTATTTCAGGCTTGCACACTATGGCAACTCTACAGCAACTCCTCAATTCAGCCTTTGAGCTTGAAAGTGGCCAGAGGCAACACAGACAGTACGTATGGCTGTGTGCCAATAAAACTTGACTGAAACAAAGTACCCCTGATCTAAGAGGGTTTCTCAGAGGTCACTGTGGTAGCTATCTTCCAGTTTATAGTTCTTCTACTAGTTGCTTCTGACTATTTCCTGAGATTCCAGCATCTGGGAGGGGCAGGGAGTGGACGGTGGAGCACAGTGGGCGGCTGGGCAGGGCAAAGAATACCCTGGCCTAAGGAGGGGCACCTGCCTGTGCCTAGCATATCCTGGAAGCTCAATAAACACGTCCACGATGTTTTATTCCTTAAAAAAAAAAAAAGCAAAAGGTGACAGAGTGTGATTGAAACAGAGATCCAAACATGAATTTATATAACAAAATGTCAACATCTGTGAAATCTTAGAAGTGGGAGGCCCAGGGCTGTTGACCTGTGCTTCTCAAACTACCAGAGGTGGCCAGCTAGGGTTTAAAGCACCCACACTGCTGCAGACCAATATTTTGCACTTACAAGACAAACATCACAGTGCTGCCCAGTTGCTATACAAATGCCTCAACTCTTACTCCCACCGTCTTTACTGGCCTCCTGAGAACTGATATCAGTCTGCACCCTGGCCCCAGTTCCCTTAGTACACTGCTTATATTATTGTTTGTGTTCTCCTTACATAGGAAATATGGCACAACTGATACTTTTAAAATAATAAAATCATAAAGAGGAGATTAGTCAAAGAGCTGAATCTTAAAATGTGGAGGTCATACAGCCTAAACCAAAGGGCTACAGATCCATTCAAGAGGTTGAGCTACTGAGGGGCCATAGGTATCCACTCCTGGGTCAGACTTCAGGAGGGCGAAGAAGCCCCAGAGCCTGCCTTCAAGAAACCTTCAAATTTAGTTTAGGGTTTTTCACTGTTGGAACCCCTGTCAGTGAGAGTCCGATAGTTCTTTGCTGTGGACAGATGTCCTGTGCATTTCAGGTTGCTCAGCAGTGTCCATGGGCTGCACCCGCTAGATGCCAGTAGGACCTCCCCCAGGTCTGACCAAAAATTTCTCCAGACATCACCAAATGCACCCCCAGCACCAAAACCACATCCACTGGCCTAAAGCAAAGGAATGATGACTACAGTTACCAAAAATTGTGAACATGTCAATGTTGCAGAAGGGGTTTTAAACTCGAAATGTTACACCCTCAGAATGGATATTTATCATATCCATTATAAAATGTAAATCCCAACTAAGTGATTGTCATCATCATTAAGAAAAGGCTATACTGCATTCATACTGCTCTGTGCTGTTGCCACAGGTCCTGTGATGGGCGTCAGAGCGGACGGAATTCTCTCACCTAGAGAATGTCACGAAACACTCACAAGCGCTCTGCCAAGTGTGGCAGCGCGCACTGCATGGAAGGAAAAGCAGAGATCCAGACGCCCCATCAGATTTACTGATGCCAAGTCTACTATTACTGCCAACAACACAAAAGGTAACATTTATTCAGTGTACATGTATTATATACATCGCAATCCTATGAGCTGGCATCTGACATTGCCACAATCTACAGGTGAAAAACATGCCCAAGGTCACACCACTCTCAAGGGTTGGAAGAGGGTTTCAATTCTGTCTCACCAGTGGCTCCCCAACTTAGCTTCATATGGAGAAATATTCAAACCTATTTACTCTTAGTATGTATTTGTGCATACTAAACTAAAACTTACTTGTAACCCCCAGCCACTAAAATTTATTTGTAACCCCCAAATCAACACTTATGGCACTTTTATGGCCATTTACAGACCCACACAGAGCAACGAAAGATTTTAGTCAACCAATGTGCATGTTATTAGTAAGATCAAAAAAAGCCAAACTCTGCTTTCCTGTTTCAGCTTTCCAATTAACAAGTGTCCTTTTTCACATCTTTTTAGTGGCATGTTTTCACATTTTGTGGGGGTTTTTTTTGTGATTTGGTCTATTTTAAATGGTTCTCAAGTGCAAGGCTCAAGTTCCTAAGTGGACAAAACTGTGATGAGCCTTTCAGAGTGAGCACACAGTAAATAACCTTCATTCAGGCATGAATTATGCTATGTTGGCCATAAGTTCCATGTTTTTAACAGGAAAGTACATCCATAAAAAGCAAGAGAAAATCTGCCAATTTGTGGATTCCTGAGATGATAACCAGTAAAAAAAAAAAAGCATAGTACACAGTGTTGTGAGACTGAAGGCCAAAGAAATTTACAACCATGTAATCCAGGGTCAGGATAATGTTAAATCTTTCTCATCTATGGTTTCACTATAAAGAAACACTGTAAGTATGATTTGTATGAAACATAAATTACATAAAGTATCTTTAAATAGAATCACAGATAAAACAAGGATATATATTGAGTGATGATAACATTGTGGCCAGGAGCTCAAAGGAACTTATCCCTCTTTTCCCCCTAGCAGCAATAGCTTAGTATTTGCCAATTCAGTGTTCCTGGTGAGTTTATAGAGTATGACTACTGAAAGAAAAAAAAAAGGATCAATTGTAACTGGGTCATAGTTAAAAATTGCATATGTATGGGCTTCATCTCACAGCTCTTGATATAAAGTTTTCAGTAGTAGGGCCAAGAAATCAGAACATTTTCAATCTCTTCATCCACAGACCTATGTTTATGAGTCGCTGTGAGTGATATATGATGCTCTCTAACAAAACTGAACTATCACCCTGGCTTTTAGCATCACCCTGAATTTGATTTGTATGACAAAGAGCATTGCCCACAGTCATACAAGGCTCATGCTGTGAAATTCTTTGGCTTACACCCTTGCTCCAAGGCAACAATTCCTTAAACTATTAAGAGAAAAAATTCAAATGCCTTCTATATGGTCATTCAAAAAGTGACCCCACCCAAAATTCTAACCAGAGGTCTACCTGCTGAGGCAGACGTCTTTCTGTACTAACAATGGTTATACAGACTCGTGTTGGTCAATTCATGGATTCGTCATCAACTCCTTGTTCTAATATCCCACCCCTTTAAAGCTTTCCATTTATGCGTCTGTTTACCATGTACTATTACATTAGTAATGAGAGCAATATACAAATAGCATTAAAAGATACTCAGACTTGGAAACAGTGATTTAGAAATGTACTTTCTTAAAAGAACAATGACTGACCCATGCTCAGGGCAGATCTTAGGATCATCCCCAAATGTCCAACAATATTTATCTCCAACACAGAGTTCCCCAGAGGCGGCTCTGCTGAACATAGTCACTTAGAGTGCTTTGAGAAGAAAGAATCCTACCACAGGTGAGTCTAGAAAATGCTGGATGAAATCTTGTACACACTCAATCACATGTTAGTGTAATAAAAGCTCTGAGAAGCCCTGAAGACAAGACTGGAATAAAACATATCTAAAGTATGTTCCAGTGAGCTGTTCCCAGGCTTGGGCACCGATAAATTCCAGAGAACAGAGGCCACAGAGAACGATAAAACAAACCACCAATGGCATTTTCAGTGTTCTCAGACCCTCCACAACTCCTCACTCTCCTCCCTCCCATGGAAAACTCACAGCAAACAAATCACCACACAGTTTCAGGCCCCTCCAGAAACTCCACAGCTACAATCACTTGCTGCCTGACCACAGTTAAGGGCTACCCTTTGGAGGAGCCGAGCACTAGGATCCACTTCCTTTTCCTCCATGACAATATCCGTCCCACATAGGTAATACAGCTGAGGAGAAGCTTTTGGAAATACATACGCTTATCCCACTGGGAGAGATGAGCATGAGAAAAGAAGGTTTTCATACAAGAAAAATGCAGAAGAAGTAAAATGGCTTCCCTCAGCCTGGAATAAGAACAAAGGAGAAAAGTCTTCAAATTAAGAGATTTTCATTTTCAAAGGCCTTTATCTAAATTATTTAGTGACACCAGCAGAGCTTCCATGAGCAAGGGAGCAATGGGCTATCGTCCCTTGAGGGACAACTCGAAATGGTAAGTGGGACTTGTGGACAGGTGGGCAAGGAAAGTGGGGAAAGATTTCAAAGTGGTTTAAATAGAAGAACAAACATAACACAGAGAAGTGTTCGGTTCATCAGAATTCCATCGTGGCCAACCCCATGAGAAAAGCAGCCAGAAGGTAAAACTTAATTAGACTCTCCAAGGCCACTGGAGAGACATGCCTGCATGAGGACTGTGATGTGTACTTGGCACTGGCTGGGGAAGAAAGGACCCCATGTGTGTGAGAAAACAGCCAGGAGGATGGAGCATCTTATCAGAATTTCAGACCCTTAAGGACAATTTAAATGAATAACATCAGAATTTCTGAGCAATAACAGTGTAATGCTGAGGTACAGAGAATGAACTCTGAATCCAGGCTGCCTGAATCCCCATGCTAACTTTGCCACTTACTCGCTGTGTGACCTGGGGCTAGTTGCTTAAACTCTGTGCATCTGCAAAATGAAGGAAATGATAGCACATTTACCTCCAGAGGTCTGACGTGAGGTTTAAATGAGCTATCTACTTTAAGCTCTTAGCACAGTACCTGGCACATGCAAGTGCTATTAAGCAGTCATGTACTGAAGCTGGTTGTACTGGTTCATGACAGCCACTCTGTTCTGTGTTCAGTGATGTCAGGCTCACCAAAGCCTGAGTCAGTTGTTAAACACTTACCAGCATTTCATACATATATGCATGTGTGCATACACATAAGCACATGTTCATGTGCATACATGCATGTGTATATTCATGCACACACCTATGTATATACATGTTATCTGTGTGCGCAGGCACATGCACACACGAGGTCTGTCCAGAAGATATGCAGCCATGTAGTATGAAAAACAGACATTTATTGAAGAGGATACAAGATACAAGAAACTCTGTATGTAGGACAATGACACCTCAGTCCTCTTAGAAGTAGGCACCTTGGGACCTCACATCGTTCTCCCAATCTCCATTGGCTGTCCCGTTGTATTTTCTCAGATTTCATCAGTAGTCTGAAATCGCTCCCCTTTCAAAGGTGATTTTAGTTTTGGGAAAAGCCAGAAGTTGTAAGGTACCAGATCTGGCTGCAGTGGGGCTGAGTCACTTGGGTGATTTGATGTTTTGCAAAAAACTCTGGACAAAATGTGATGCATGGGCGGACACGGTGTCATGATGAAGCTGCCAATCACCAGTTGCCCATAGCTGTGGTCTTCTGAATCATCCAAATAGTTTCCACGAAGGAATGTTCAACCTTATTGCAAAATTTGATGCAGATTTGTTGCTCTATTTGCTCAGTCATTTTGAATGCCTCAGCCACACAGTACATGTGCTTACTCAACAGCACGTATTGGCCCCACTGACTAGTACAGTGAAGTCCTCATTGTTTAGGCATGAGCATTTCAGTCCACTCTCCTTGGCTGCCAGGTTACATGGATGTCACTTAAACTGTTCTTATTATATTAACAATGGCTGGACTTTATCCAGACAGACCTCATATGCGTAATTGCTATCATTATTATAACATTACTAATATATTTTTAATGCAACTCAAGTAGACACTAGGTCTTTTGAATTCCTGGTCTTTATGCATGTTACATAAAAATTCCGAGGTTGCCCCCAAATCCTCAATGTTCATGAAGTGCCAGCAACATGTCTGGCACACGCAAGTCATTATGGCCTATAGAAGAGACCCAACAAAGGAATTTGCCTGTAAGCTGTTTACAACTTAGTTAATACCAGAAGTAAGACCCAAACTCACCCAATGCCCCTGCCCCTTCATCTATCTTCATCTGTCACAGGAGGAAAGGAAGAGCAACTGGGAATCTGGTACCTGGTGAGCACTGCTTTCCCTGTGGTCATTCTGAGCATCACTGGGACTTACCTGCTTTTACTCCTGCTCCCAGAATGCAGTTATCTCCACAGTTAATGTGGATAAATATAGCCATTGCCCTGAAGCTGTGCATATTTGCTACTCATCCCTTTTACAGATAAATACTGGGAGAGAGAGGAAGGAAGGAAGGAAGGCAGGCAGGCAGGCAAGCAGGCAAACATATTTTTCAATTTAAATCAACAAGCCTATATTAAGTCCTTAGAAAGTGTCAGAAGGCTTTTTGTAAATGTCTACATTTGGGAACTATTTTTTCACTATTTTAGCTAGGCGTTACATGATGTTGTATTAAAACAAAAAGGCATGCACTATAATGATAGTCAATTATAACACCTAATGTTTACTAAGAATGTCCTAGCAGCCACACCCTGTTTTAAGTACTTTATATTACTCCTCAAGAGGCTGTGAAGTATCCTGTTACTATGCCCATTTTACAGATGGAAATACTTCAAGAGCTTGAAGAGATCAAGTAATTTGCCTAGGGTCACAGAGGCAGTAAGAACTGAAACTTGACCTGGAGTTTGGCAAACTCCAGAAATGCACATCGGGCGCCTCTCAAGACTGGCATGACTGGCATTGGCCTGGGTAATCCCTTGCTGTGCACCATTATGCACCGTAGATGTTTAGCATCGTCTCTGATCTCTACTGACAAGATACCAGAAGCCATTCACATTTGTGACAAAGAATGGTGTCACCCATAAGAAACACTCACCCCAACAAGTTTGCCAAATGTCCCGTTTGGACCAAAACTGCACCGGGTTGAGAGCCTCTGCTGCAAATGAAGGAACATGGCTATATATTCATAATGCCGTGGGATAGTTTTAAAAATAAGATTAAGCATGGAGATGGTTAATCTCCATGCTTAATCTTACTACTGCCCTACTACTGCCTCAGGGAATCAGAATTTCTAGGGGTCCAGCATGACGGCCCAGAAAAACTATCAGAGAAGACATCTGCCGCCAATGCGTTATATTATCTTGGGNCATTGGCCTGGGTAATCCCTTGCTGTGCACCATTATGCACCGTAGATGTTTAGCATCGTCTCTGATCTCTACTGACAAGATACCAGAAGCCATTCACATTTGTGACAAAGAATGGTGTCACCCATAAGAAACACTCACCCCAACAAGTTTGCCAAATGTTCCGTTTGGACCAAAACTGCACCGGGTTGAGAGCCTCTGCTGCAAATGAAGGAACATGGCTATATATTCATAATGCCGTGGGATACTTTTAAAAATAAGATTAAGCGTGGAGATGGTTAATCTTCATGCTTAATCTTACTACTGCCCTACTACTGCCTCAGGGAATCAGAATTTCTAGGGGTCCAGCATGACGGCCCAGGAAAACTATCAGAGAAGACATCTGCCGCCAATGCGTTGTTATATTATCTTGGGAAACTACTGGCCCTCTCTGTGCCTCAAAGCCCTTACCTACCAGCTGAGCAGACAGCCCCAGACTGTGAATGAGGCCTCTCCCTGCTACCAGTCCACCTGGAACACCACCTGATACCCACAGCTTTATTCCTGGCCAGACTTTCACCCCACACTGCACACCGGGGCTCAAATCCACAGAGGAAAATGGTTTGTACAGTTCCAGTCTTCATATAACTATGACCCGACCTGACCAAAGATAGATTCTTTGACAGATTTACAATCTTCATCAGAGACACAGACTGGGGCAGGATCATTGCCAGAAAAAGGCTGGTTTCTACTTCACACCTGAGGGATGTGAGAATTTAATCCCAAATTAGACATGTGAAAGTGTCTGAGATTGTTGAAGAAGCAATGACAACCATCATTCTTTAAGTGGGAGGGGGAAATAATCCCGGCAAGAATGTTTAACAGAAGGGAACCGCAGGAAGGGAAGAGAAAGGGGAGATTTCCTGGATTCTAACACCATGCGTCTTCTCTATGCCATTGATTAACTAAGAGATGATCAGATACCACTAAGTCGACTTAGCAGAAACAGATTAGTAGCTGTAATTGCAGGTCCGTTCCTGTAAACACGTGCTACCAATACTCTCTGTCAACAGTAGACTTTACTNTGAGGGATGTGAGAATTTAATCCCAAATTAGACATGTGAAAGTGTCTGAGATTGTTGAAGAAGCAATGACAACCATCATTCTTTAAGTGGGAGGGGGAAATAATCCCGGCAAGAATGTTTAACAGAAGGGAACCGCAGGAAGGGAAGAGAAAGGGGAGATTTCCTGGATTCTAACACCATGCGTCTTCTCTATGCCATTGATTAACTAAGAGATGATCAGATACCACTAAGTCGACTTAGTAGAAACAGATTAGTAGCTGTAATTGCAGATCCGTTCCTGTAAACACGTGCTACCAATACTCCCTGTCAACAGTAGACTTTACTTCATGTTAAAGCACTAAAGAAATTATTCCCACTTTCTCGGTGAGTATGGAATAACATAAGAAAGGAAATAATTGATTTTAAGTGATATGCTGCCAGCAAGTAGGAATAATTGCTTTCTTTTATCCTATCTTCTTAATTGATGGGTTAGACAGGTTCTGAAAAGGTGTTAAAAAGCACTTGTTCCCAAACCCAACAGGGCATGACCTAAACAAACCACTACCGCCATCTATTGCTGGTAGACAGTGTTGCACTTTTACATTTCTCAGTTCACATTGGATCAAGGTGCCTTCACTCAAGTTTTCCATGTGGAGAGGCGTATTTTGACTATTCTTAACGGTGTAGTACAGAAAATCTAAAACGTTTTTCCTGATGTTTGTACTTCTAACATGGCTAGACCCTGAATGGATTCCCTGTAACGATCAGGAGGTAAAGTCTAAAGTAACTGGTATTTTAATTCCCTGATACATAATATTTTAACTTGAAATTTTATCTGAATTTTGTGCTATATACCAGAGTAATCCATGCCGCTGATTCTCTGTAAAGAGTATTCACAGTTTGCTTTGTTTTTTTCACCAAATATTCAGGTTAAACTGATCAGTCATTTGGTTAACCATATTTAGCTTCTGGTTTCAACGTAATCCTGGATACTAATGATCTCCCAAAATAGTCCTGCCCCAATTTGAAAAAAATCTGAATAAAGTTAAGTTCAGCTCTGCCACAGCCTGCAGTGCCCATGCTCAGCCTCAGGTTCCTTACTGGCAAGGAAGAACCTTGGACAGGATCTTAAAGGATGCTCCCTGCCCCGGCAGCTTCTGCATCAATGGCCATCAGACCTCCAGACACAAGCCTCACTCCTCTCTCTATAGGTGATCTTCCGGTGCACATTCTTATAAAGTGTGGGCACAGAAAATGTAATAATTCTATTATGTTATATAATACACACGTAAATTACTAAACATTATAAACAGACATTTCCTATTTCATCTATATTCCTAAAAGCTCTTATACACAAGTTGAAAAAATTAAAGTTCCTCCCCGACTCCTGTCATTAGCAAAATCGGAAAAGGTCTTATGTGGGGGGCCACCTCATATTGAAGCATACACAGCAAATCAGTTGGCTAGAGCTCAGGAGTGGCGCAAAAGGTGACAGTAGAGACATACGCAGTGACCGTATCAAAAGAAGTCTCAAAAGTAATGTTAAGATCCAAATATCCAAAGAATTCTTAAAACTCAACAATAAAAAAACTAATTAAAAATGGGCTGGGAGGGGTTGCAAGATGGTAACAGAGTAGGAAGATTCTTGCATTTGCTCCCAGAACTAAACTGGAAATAAAACTAAAGAGGAGAACAGTCACCCAGAATTACTAACCTGAAGAAGACTACCTGAAGAGGAGGCTTTTAAACACGGATGGGCAGAAACCATCTCAAAACTGGTAGGAAGGGCAGGGTAGAGAAAGGGGCCAGCCCACTCCCACAGGCAACAGGCCAAGGTTATGGATAGACTAGCTGTGGGAACTGGCCCCCTGAGAGGAGTGAAGCCTGGACCCCAGACCCCATGTGGTAGCATGGAGCACCACAGCAGAATCAGCAGTCCCTGTACCATTCAGTGGTGAAAGGCAGCGGGGTTTCTGTCTCTGTTTCCATTGGAAACAGAGCCACATTTTTTAAGGGGCCAAAGCACAGGTTTTTCATTCTCAGCCAATCACCTTTTGGGCTCCTGTGAAGGGTGGGCAGTGACTCAAACTGGAGTCACCAGAGGAGAGTCAGGAGAGGGAGGCACTAGGGAGAGACGTTGAGGCTGCTGGGATCCCTGTCAGGGGTCATCTTCCGATATCACAGCAGCCATTTTTCTTAAAAAGAGTAAGTTCCTCCCAGGGGAATCAGCCTGGGGAAAACAATTACCCCATCCTGCGGGATACCACTTGCTCCTCTCATCTTTGCAGCTTTTTCCCCCCCACTCTGCATCTCAACCCCTGCTGAGGAGACAGCAACATAAGCACACTCATGGGGTGAGACCAGCTTTGTGGCCGGCCATTCTCTGTACTTTCCGGTGAACTGGACTAGTACTTCTCTCTCTCACAGGAGTGCCTATAGCAACACCTGTTACAAACACACTCCTGCTCTCCAAAGTCTGGGCTCCAGTCTTTACCCTCTTGCCTACTAGGAGCTCTGTCCTGACAAATAAAAGGAAATAGTCCAGGGCAGACTCAGAGGTGAGCCCCGAGGGCAGGGTAACACACCCACTATCTTCCCTGAAGTCTGAAAGGCACCTCCCCCCACAACAGGAAATCCAGTGTGCCCATCCTCCTGATCCAGCCAGAAGCCATTTCAGAAACAGTATCAGTCCAGTAGGCAGAGGCAGACCCTGCAGTGCCCTGGGTTGTTTGCAGACCCACCCTTTGCCCTGTGCTGATAAGAGCCAGCCTTGGATCTCAGCTTGGCGTATCCTGACAGCAGCCAGCCAAGCCTGGCAAGGCAGCGACAAGCTGTGAATCACCTGTACCCTCAAACACACAACGGAGGGCTAGACATGGACATGAGCTGACATTGGCTGACACCAGCATCAGACAACACTGGAGTAGCACCCAAAGGGAGCTCACAGCAGGCAGGCACTAAGCTCTGCTGAGATGAATTCCATTTTGGTTTTTTCCATTATTTTTGTTATTTTTATCTTTTTCATTGCCTTTTTATCATTTCTTTCTTTTTCTTCTACTTTTCCTTACTCTACTTTTTCTTCTTTTGCCCTTTCCTTATTTTATTTCTATTTCTTTTTTCTTTTTCCACGTTTTTTCTTTGTATTTCTTATTTTTTGTCTTTCCTTCTTCTCTCCTCTCATAATCATTTTTCTTTCCTTTAGTCTTCTCATATTCTTTTTATTTCTTTTTGTTGTTGACTTTGCTGATGCTGGGTATTTTTTTACTTGTTTTTCCACTGTTTTTTTGTGTTGTTCAGTTTTGTTATGTTCTGTCAGGAGCTCTACAACAGCATTCAAGTTGTGGTGAAAATTAGCCTCTTAGCCAGCCAGCCAGGGTGGAGACCCTACCGAGGAACTGACCAACAAAAAATACAACAGGAGAGCCCACATAACCCCACAAGAGACACTCCTAGAGCATCTACCTCAGGAGATCAAAGAGACTACACCACAGGATCCCACAGAACTCCTACCATATATGATCAATGCATGAAGACGGGGAGTCAAAACAGACCTATCTAATACATAGAGACTCACACCAAGACACATCATAATTTTAATGGAAAAGTTTAAAGACAGCGAGAGAATCTTAAAGGCAACAAGAGAGACACAGTGAATTACCTACAAGGAAGCTCCCATTAGGCTGTCAACTGGTTTCTCAGCAGAAACACTTTATAACAGAAAGGATTGCCAGAGTATTCAAAATGATGAAAAGCAAGGACCTACAACCAAGACTACTCTATCCAGCAAGGGTTTCATTTAAAATTGAAGGTAAAAAAAAAGAGCTTCCCAGATCCCGCCCCCGCCAAACCCTACAGGTTAAAGGAGTCAGAAGAGATAGGGTAGCTGAATAAGGTACGGATAAGAAAATATGACCAATATATATGCTGTCAACCAGAGACCCACCTCAGAATAAAAGATTTCCACAGCCTGAAAGTGAAAGCATGGAAAAATACTCCCTGCAAGCGCTGGGATAGTAATACATCTGACAAAACAGACTTCAAAACAAAGGCCATAACAAGAGATAAAGAAGGTCACTACATAATATTAAAGAAATCAATCCAACAAGTGATACAACCCTGATGAGCATATATGCACCAAATATAGGAGCTCCTAAATATATAAAGAAAACCTTGGTGGACATTAAGGAAGAGATCAATATGTTACAGTCACAGTAGGGGATTTTAACACCTCACTGCCATCAATAGATAGATCATCAAGAAAAAAAAAAAAAAAAAAAAAAACAAGGAAAAAGTGACCTTAAATGACACACTAGATCAAATGGATTTAATTGATATTTACAGAACATTTCATCCCAAAACAGCAGAATACACATTCTTCTCAAGTGCACATGGATCATTCTCAAAAACAGACCACATGTTAAGACACAAAATAAGTCTTAACAAATTCAAGAAAATTAAAATAAGACCATTTTTTTCGGATGACGATGGCATGAAACTAGAACTCAACCTCGATTTAAAAACTCAAAAACATTCAAATACATAGAAGCTAAAAAGCATGTCATTAAGTAATGAATGGATTATCAATGAGATCAAAAAACAAATAAAAAAATTACCTGGAAAGAGAGACTTCCAGCCAAGATGGAGGTGTAGGTAGACACACTGTGCCTCCTCGCACAACCAAAAAACAACAATTTTAAAACAAAAAAAAACAACCAGAACTGACAGATAATCGAAATGTATGGAAGTCCGACAACCAAGGAGTTAAAGAAGAAACATCCATCCAGACTGGTAGGAGGGGTAGAGACAGGCAGATGGGCAGAGAAGACTCGGGGCAAAGAGGCGGTGGAAAACGGGGGCAAGTGAAGCAGCGGCTGATGGACCCAGCAATCGGGGTGGACGTGACTAGCTGGCCGACAAAGCAGCAGCTGGCAGACCTGGAGAGGTGGTTGCTGGTAGAGCAAGAAACTCCCAGCCTACCAGGAGAGTTCATTGGAGAGACCCACAGGATCCTAGTACTTATACAAGCCAACCCACACAGGAATCAGTACCAGAATAGGCCACTTTGCTTGTGGGTAGTGGGGGAAGTGACTGAAATCCAGAAGAGTGAAGTAAGCACCATTGTTCCCTCACAACCCCCTTCACCTCATGCAGCGTCACAATGCAGCCACATGGGTTGCCCCGCCATGCTCAACACCTAAGGCTCTACCCCTCACTACGTGACAGGCACATCAAGACAAAAAAAGGGCCCAAAGGAAAGAACATATCAAAGCTCCAGTAAAAACACAACTAAGTGACAGATAGCCAACCTATCAGATGAACAGTTCAAAACACTGGTAATCAGGATGCTCACAGAATTGGTTGAATTTGGTTGCAAATTAGATTTAAAAATGAAGGCCACGCTAAGTGAAATAAAGAAAAATGTACAGGGAACCAATAATGATGGGAAGGAAACTGGAACTCCAATCAACAGTGTGGACCAGAGGAAGAAAGAAACATTCAACCAGAAAAGAATGAAGAAACAATAATTCAAAAAAATAAGGAGAGGCTTAGGAACCTCTAGGATATCTTTAAACATTCCAACATCCAAATTATAGGGGTGCCAGAAGGAGAAGAGGAAGAGGAACAAATTAAAAACTAATTTGGACAAATAATGAAGGAGAACTTCCCCAATCTGGCAAAGGAAATGGGCTTTCAGGAAGCTCAGAGAGCCCCCAAAGAAGGTGGACCCAAGGAAGAACACACCAAGGCACATCATAATTGCATTATCCAAGATTAATGATAAGGAGAGAATCTTAGAAGCAGCAACAGAAAAGGAGACAGTTACCTACAATGGAGTTTCCATAAGACTGTCAGCTGACTTCTCAAAAGAGACCTTTTGAGAAGTCAGAAAAGAAGTATTCCAAGGGGCAGAAAAGAAGTATTCCAAGTCATGAAAGGCAAGGACCTACATCCAAGATTGCTCTATCCAGCAAAGCTTTCATTTAGAATGGAAGGACAGATAAAGTGCTTCTCAGATAAGGTCAAGTTGAAGGAGTTCATCATCACCAAGCCCTTATTATATGAAATGTTAAAGGGATTTATCTAAGAAAAAGAAGATAAAAATATGAACAGTAAAATGAGAGCAAACTCAGTTATTAACAACCACACCTAAAACAAAAACAAAAGCAAACTAAGCAAATGACTAGAACAGGAACAGAATCGTAGAAATGGAGATCACATGAAGGGTTATCAACAGGGGAGTGGGAGGGGGAGAGGGGGGAAAAGGTACAGAGAATAAGTAGCATAAATGGTAGGTAGAAAATACACAGGGGAAGGTTAAGAACAGTACAGGAAATGTAGATGCCAAAGAACTTATATGTATGATCCACGGACATGAACTAAAGTGGAAAATGTGGGTGGGAGGGGGTGCGCAGGGCAGAGGGGAATAAAGGGGGAAAATGGGACAGCTGTAATAGTATATTCAAAAAAATATATTTTAAAAATTACCCAGAAAGAAATAAAAAGGAACACAGAAATGCCTACCAGTTACGGTAGGCATTCTGTGTTCCTTTTTATTTCTTTCTGGGTAATTTTTAAAATATATTTTTTGGAATATAATTGAATTATAACTATATAATTTATATTTATATATTATATATATTATATATATCTAATGCCTACCATAATTGGCAGGCATTAAATAGATGGGGAAAGGTCAAAAATGGTATAGAGGTCAAAATGGTATAGGAAGCAGAGAACTCAAAGAACTTATATTACAACCCATGGACATGAACTAAGGGCGACATGGAATGCTGGAGGTTGGGATGCATGTCAGAGGGGGGATGGGGGGATTGGGAAAACTATAATAGCATAATCAATAAAATATACTTTAAAAAAGAACATATTTGCCTGACCCATTATTATGGATAAAAATGGGATGGCCTGAGGGACTGGGAGGGGCTGAGTGGAAGGCGGAAAGGGGGGAAAATTGGCACAACTATAATAGCATAAACAACAGAGTATTAAAAAATAAAACTTCTAAAAAATAAATAAATAGAAAATAAAAATGGGCCAAAGAACTTAACAGACTTCATGAAAGAGGAGGTATGGATACAAAATAAGCATGTGAAATGATACCCCGTATCATATGTCATCAGGAAAATGCAAATTAAAACAAACAAGTTACCACTACACAGGGATCAGAATGGCCAAAATCTGGAACACAACAACAACACCAAATACTGATAAGAATGTGGAGCAACAGAAGTTCTCACTTATTGCTGATACAAAGGAAAAATGATATGGTCATCATTTGGAAGACAGTTTGGAAGTTTCTGACAAACCTGTACTCTTTACCATCAATCCAGCAACCATGGCTCTTGGTATTTACCCAAAGAAGTCAAAAAATACATGTTATGTCCACACAAAACCCTGCAAACTAATGTCTCTACTAGTTTCACTCATAATCGCCAAACTATGGCAGCAACTAAGACATCCTTTAGTAGGTGAATGGATAAATAAACTGTGATACAACCAGAAAATGAAATATTATTCAGCACTAAAAAGAAATGAGCTATCAAGCTATGAAAAGACATGAAGGAATCTTAAATGCATATTACTAAAGCCAATTTGAAAAGCTACATACTTTATGATTATAACTATATGACATTCTGGAAAAGGGAAAACCATGGAGACATTTAAAAGGTGGGGAGTTCAAGGAGGGAGAGAGATAAACAAGTGGAGCTCAGAAAATTTTTAAGGCAGTGAAAATACTCTGTATTACACGATAATGATGAAACATGCCATCATACATTTGTCCAACCCGTAGAATGTACAACACCAAGAGTGAACCGTAACATAAACTATGCACTCTGGGTTACAAGGACGTGTCAGTGTAGGTTCACCCATGAAAACAAATGTGCCACTCTGGTGGGGGAGGCTGTGGGGTGGGGAGGGATGAGGACATACAGAAACTCTATCTTCTCAACTTTGCTGTGAACCTAAAACTGTTCTGAAAGAGAATTAAGTCTTCAAAACATCATTTTTCCCTTTACATGTACATATATTAAGAAAAAAAGTTTCCCCACTTGGTGGCCTGTGGACTTTTATACTCTGACAAGCCCGACAAGCTTACACACCAGTACAGAGAAATAACCACAGCCTGACAGGCATGAGGCCTTCAGTGTCAATTCCTGAAAACAGAAGAAGATAAGCTCTCAAATTTTCCAGAACAAGACCAGTCATTTTATTTCTTCCCCATGGTGCCAGACATTCCCAGTCCCATGAGGGACTGGTGACACTCCACATACGGGAACTGTATTTTTAGGGAAAAGGTCACAGAGTCAGAGGCTGAGTATCACAAGAATAACCCCTTCTTTCTCCATTACTGACAAAATTCAACTTGCTCTACTTTCTGCAGCAGCTATTTCCAAGGCTTTACGTTCTCAGACAAATTTCAACATAGCCTAGCTCCCTGAGTCACTACTAAAAAAATAGATAAAGTTTCCAGTGCGCCCTCCACCATACCATATCCCCACTTCATCCCCCAGCACCCCACCAGTGATGTAATTCAGACCTGGTGCACTTCCCAGGCACATCAGCAGTCTAAATTTATACTACAATGACAGCTCCAAGCAATGATCAGCTGCAAATCAAATATTAAAAGTGAGAATTAACTTCATCACTGCAGCCCCTGATAGATGTGTTTAGTGTTAACAAATAAATAAACCTGAAACCTCCTGCAGATACTGTGAAGTGAATCCCCAATTTGCTTTTGTGCCTGGTTCCTGATGGAGAGCTCTCCATTGAGATGCTGAGGCTGCACTGCCCTAGGATTCTTCTAGTAGCTGGCTCTGCAGAATCTCAGACGACAAAAGAATCAGAAGAGGAGAAACATTTTCACCCGCTGCCCTCTGATCTCCTTAAGGAATGTCCAACTACACCCTGGTCTCAGACACATTGTGTGGCCACTAAGATTCATGAGGCCAATAAAAAATAAAATTATGACAGTCATTGACATGTGTGATGCAAGGGTCAGTGAAAAGCCCCACATGTTTGCAGTTTTCAGTATAATTTAAAACAGCAGCATATCAGCCTTAGAAACAGAACCCCCAAAACTTCAAGGATAACAGAAGCTGCTTGGTCAGGATAAATCAATTTGGAAAGCTATACTCATCAGTCTCAAAGTAATTTCTGCCAAGGCATAAATGACAATATAAATATGGAGGGGGGTGCTAAAAAACTACTGCTTGAACATTTATTAATAGTACATGATAGAACATATATAAAAGTTATCTAAAAAGAATATGTGAAAAATACAGAGATAAACTCATATGCATGCATGTAAAAATATAGCACAGTGAATGCAACAGTATGTTGAAAACAAAAGCAACATACCATGTAGGGACAATCCACAAATTGAAGGCAAGACAACAGATCTATTAGAGTAGTTTGATGCAATGGTAGAGCATCATACATACATCTAACTTGAGAATTTTAACTGTATAACTTAGCTAAAAACAAAACATAAAAGAACAACATAGCCAAGAATAATCATCTTTGGTGAAGGATGTTTCTCTAACACAAGCCAACCATTTCATTGGTTCAACCAAAGAAACAACAATCCCTTCCAATAGTGGAGGAAAATCTGACTGAGCTGTTCTCACCAAGAAATGCTAGAATAGAAATGGGGATGATTTAATGGGTTTTCAAAGATAATTATAGCAAGTCAATTTTTACCTTGCTCAATGACTTTAAACTTTAATACCCCCCACACAGCAATAGTTCAAAGGGAAAAAAAAAACCCACATCATTACCTCAACATATAGTGTAAAGAAAGCAAGTGATAAAATTGAGCACATATTCTCGATACACTTTTAGTAAAGCACAAGGAAATTTGTAGTAATTATGTAATAATGAATTTTGGAAACATCCCCCCAAAAAACATTATGGTACATTTATACTACAAATTCTGAGTAACCATTTAAAAAATGAGATATACATACACTAATAAGAGGAAAAAGGCAAACTAAAGGAAATGATGGACACTAGTATAGCTGCACTTTTATGAAAGTCATGACATATGTTTCCACACTTAAAGTAAAAAGTATGAAAACACATACATCAAATCATTAATAATGGTTACCTCTGGGGAAAGATATTAAGCAGAGGCTTTCACATTTTACTTTATTATTTTCTGAAAACTCACAGATTAAAAGATTATTTTGTAATTAAAAAAACTAGAAAATAAGAAAATAACCCTTGAATGAAGAACACAGAATTGGGAGCAGCCCAGACAAATCACCTAGGAAAGGCTACGTGTACCACCTCCATCAAAGACGACACTCCTTCTGTGAAGACTGCAGGGAAGGAGGAGTTCTTGTGTAATCCAGTCAATTGTTATACAGCCTGAACAGTGAAAAATTTTTCCTTTTATCTACCCCCCTTCTTCTTATCCTAGCTCAGAAGCTAATCCTTTTGTTCTTCCCTCAGAAGCGATAGAAAACAGATGGTCACACCATCCTTTGAATTTGTTAGTGAACCACACAAAACCAATCGTGTTCTTCTGAAGAGACAATACTGTTGTGTTGACAATACAGAATGGCACATCCCACTTGGCTCCTCACACAGACACTTACCAGACTTCATTACTAATGAGCTATTCAAAGGGATTTTACTAGATGTATTTTCATTCAACAACTATTAATTCAGTGTCTCCAATGTACTTTGTATTTTATTGTGAGCTAGGAAGGGTCCTATAGAAAATAAAAATTTCATGGTGGGGAGGAGAAAATGATAAAAAGGAGATACATTAGTCAGGATGGTTCAAAATTAACGAGGAGAATGCACTCATGTCATTATTATTAAAGCATAAACTAGATCTTTAGAGTTGAAGCAAGGCTTAACAGGGTAAAGAGACAACTTTTATGACCTTTTAAAATTTACTATTTTATTTTGTCTTCCTTTTTAAAGGGTTTTGTTTTTGAGATATATTACTTGCAGCAAGGTGGAATAAGTTCTGAAAGGAGAGCAGCGAAGGTCGGGCCAGGGCACGCTGCCAGTTGAAGGCAGAAAGGCTAAGGCAGAGGCTTTGGGGTCATGAGGCAGCCAGCAAGGACAGCTGGGGGCCACGGTGACCCAGACAAGTGAAAGAAGACTTGACCAGGCTTGATGACTCAACACAGAAAGGGTGGATCCTGCAACTGACAAAAACAGGAAAAAAAGTGTCTGATTTGAGAAGGGTGCCCAAGGTAATGTAAAGAAACTGTCAGTACTGGAAACAGAAAGGGCGTCTCAAAAGTCAGAATTGGACCCAGATTCATCACATACAAGAATCATCGCTTTGTTGCCTCTCCACTTTGTACACCTCACAGCTCTCTGCGGTTAGCAGCACAGTTCAGGGGCAACTCCACTATCTCATATTCTTCTATATACATGTCCAAAGGCAAATCTCTTCATATGCCAAGCAGGCACCTTTGCCTAATCCAACCACAAAAGAATGCACCAAAGAACAGACATCACCCTATTAATTACTGGTAGCCACGTGTGTTCCCTTCTTACTAAAAAAAATTGCATCTCATACTGCAAAATGGTAGTATTTTGGCATTTTCTTTAAGTATCCACCTTGCAGCCCCAGAAACTAAATCAATGGTCCTTGCTAATAAAAGAAAGTGAGTGTTAGCCCTGGCTGGATAGCTCAGTTGACATATAGCATCATTCCCATACACCACAATTGCAGGTTCAATCCTTTGCCAAGGTGCATACAAAAAAATTAACCAATGAATGCATAAGTAAGTGGAAACAACAAATCAATGTCTCTGTCTCGGTCTCTCAAATCAATAAAACTTTAAAAAATAATTTTTAAAAAAGAGAGAAAGAAAAACAAGTATTACTTGAGGTCCTGTAACAATATAATAGGATTAAGGGAACATGCAGATATCCTTCGGTCTTAGCAGAAGGGCGAGACAACAGATACTTCGTCAAGTCCACCCTGCTCTTTGGACTTTCTGCAGACACAGGGAATCCACTCTTATTTGGTTACACTGACAGGAATTCACAGCTTGCCTTGCTAAAAGGAGGAAGCTCAGAGACATCTTTTTTTAATTTGCTCGTCAGTTCTGTTCTTTTCATATTTTGTTAGCCTGTTGTGCTAACACTTTGAATAAGAAAACTGTCAATGGGTATAAAATTTCTCCCCAACACTGAAATTCAACAGACTTGTGAAAACCTGAAAAATTCCACACATGCTTACTTATTCTAGAAATTTTGAGATTTTTTTACTGATTTCAATTTACCTTTTCAGTTCGGAGATAGTTACCTCCTATCCTTATTGACACCCAAATAAATCCTTAGAAGCCACTCGACATGAATGATGGCCTAAGTGGTTACAGAACTCTTTTTTTTATGTCCATCTTTATTTGCTCAGCTTTTCCTCCTCAATCATGTTGTTTGATGTCTCGTCAGCTAAGCCTATGTTCGGACTAATAAAGCAATTTTCCCCATACAGAATGCCATTTTTACAGGGTAAAATGTTTTCTATTTACCTGCCTACATCCTTGAGCTAAAAAAGAAGAATGAGGTAGACTTAAGTGTCTCAAATATTCTGCATTTGCTTTGTGTTTGATACATGAATTACATAGAGTGAGCCATGTCTTAAAATTGAATGCTTAGTGGTTACTTCATCTTAGGACCATCTTTTCACAGGCATCCAGGGTGATAAGAACTGTTCTTGAGGTTTCCCTGGGGATTCTTTGACAAATCTTATCATTTCCTTAACAGCATTCCCACAGCTTAATAAAAACCAACCAGAAAATCCATCAGAAAAGAAGAGAACAAGTCCAAAGCACAGGATCATGGGGAGTCTTCTATCAGAAGCTCTGCATGTTACTTGTACAGATGACTCAAGGCTCACACTGAGTAACATCTCCACTCCTGGTCAGTAATTCTCAAACCCTACTATTTGCCCACAGGGTAGAAAGGATGTCACGAGAAAATAATCAAAAGTTCAGGTTTGCAAATTATTTTATATTTTTCTCATAAACTAGAATGAATTGGAGGCATGTTTATAGAAAGTAACTCTCAGATCCGCATTCCGATGTTTCTTCTTGAGTTAAATGACAAGTGTGTGAACTTATACCTAAAATGTCAAACGTCCCACCTAGCCCTGAGCTATGCTGGAATAAACAGTAACAAACACTTCTCAATAAAAATTTTTAGGATTTCAATTTAATTTCATTCTAACATGACACTTTTTGAAATATTATAAATTGCTCATATCATTACTTAGGTGCTTTAAAAATATTGCTAAAAATTCTATACCAAAAATTCTATAGTTGCCCTAATTCTGCTCAAAATTATGTCACTGCACACTCCTTAGAGGTGGAAGAATGATCGGGTTCAAAAAACATGCATCATGAGCAGAACAGGTGTGGCTTTAAAGAAAGCCCCTGTTTCTCATCTTTATACCACCCTCCAGGAAGAGTGCTGTGATGGTTGGAGAGGGTAAAGGGCATGCTAGCAGTCTCTAATGCTAGGTGAGGTTTCACCTGCTTTTCAGAAGTCTCACAGCACAGGGCTGCTGAACCCTCCCCATCACCCAAGTTTCCAGGGGGCTCTTGGGCAGTAGGACAAGGGTGTGCCCAGACAACTCTGATATTCTGGCCTTCTTTATTCTCTTGATGAAGTGGGAAGAAGGCAGATCCTAAAGCTTTCTCCCTTCCTAATAGGTAAAAAAAGCAGCAAGGTCTTCCTATAGAAAGGGGCCTTGCATCTCTTTTTTTTTCTTGTACACTCTTACTCTTGCAAGCAAGTAGGCAGAAGAGGTCTGCAGGTATCTCCCTTGGATTCCCATGCCTACCCCAAACACCTCGTTCAAGACACAGCAGTGGACAGTAGGCCGGGGTGGGTTTCCACCAAGCATTAGGCAGATTCTTATTATTCATATCTTCCTTGTATTGTCTCTAATTGAATGTGTTATGACTATGGTGACCACAAAATTTATCATCCAAATAGGGATACTCAAGAATGAAATAATTAAACTGGGACACCCAGAGATGTACACCATAGGTGTTCCAGGCAAACCAGAAAATTATGGTATGACTTTTTTCACCTTATTCTGTGGAAAGATCGGGTATTTGCTTTTGGGCTTTGGGAAGGAACAAGGACTAGTATGGGCTTACTCTAAGCCATTCTGGAGCACCGGTGGGGCTCAGGAAAGTAGTTTACAAGTTCATAGGTCCAGATGTACATAATGAAGACCTCCAGGGGGGCTTCACAGCAAAGCAACTATGTTCTTATATTTTGACTCATCACCTGTGCTTAAGTATCTCAGAGACTTTGAGAACAAAGTGCAGGTATTCCTTGGTCTACTCGCTAAAACTCCATCACAGAAACTTCACAACATCGATTCCGTATTTATAATACAAAGAATAATTCCAAATCATTTCTCCCTGAATTTATTCCCTCTCTCTTCCAAAGGCCTGGGTCTCACTTGTAGACCATAATCTAGAAACATCTCCACACTAGCTACTCCCTCAGACAGCTTGAAAAGTAACAAGGGCCTACATGACTCAGAGAAAGGAAAATCATGAGCTTATCTTGCTATTATTTTTGAATGCGAGTGATACCATTTTCACTTTAAATGAACAACCCAAATATTTTTAGGAAGAAACCTCTTCATATGTTTATATATTCAATGAGGGCAGGCATTACAATTAACACTATCATTTGCTTCCACACTGTTCAGAAATATTTTCCAAAGAAGGTAACTCCCCAAAACTTAAGTCAACATTGGCTGACCCACAGCCCTTATACTTATGCTCAACTTCACGGACACTCCAACTCAAAGCCATCTTGCTTTTTGAACAGAACACTATTAGATGGCCAGTGGGTAATCATCCCAAATACCAATCACGTAGATAAACTTGAACAAAATAAAAAGAGCTTAAGAACTGGATGCCCAAGGGAGCAGATCATACAAAAGCAGAACAAGCCCATGGCAAGTTGTTTAAAAGTCTGGCAAGTTTGGGCAGGCATAAATAAAATCATTCACAGTTTAATTTTTAGGACACTCAGAGAAAAAAAGAAAGACAGGATTCCCGGGAAAGGGAAAATGCCCCTTTTGCAAAACAAAATGTCCTCTGGAGGAAAACCTGGAAAATGAGTCCAGGGTTGAAAATCAGCATCACGAACAGACATGTAACACCGGAAAAGAGGACCCCTCACCACAAGCAATCCAGCCTGATAATAGGTAAAACAATGCCGATGATGAAAAATGAAGTAGGAGGAATCAGTCTACCCAATATTAAGGTCTATTATGAAGCTCCAGTAATCAAGACAGTGTGGTGTCGGCAGAGGAATAGAGATAAATCAATAGAACAAGAAATATACCTACACAAATATACCTGACTTTTGACAAAGCTACACAAAAATACTGAATGGCAAGAGGATAGTCTTTTCAACAAATGGTGCTAGAAGAAGTGGACATCCATAGGCAAAAAAAAAAATGAATATTGACCTAAACCTCATAGTTCATACAAAAATTACTCAAGATGAATCATGAACTTAAATGTAAAATATAATAATATTAGGTTTGACACCAAAAGCATGAGCCATAAAAGGCAAAATTTATTATTTGAATCTTATCAAAATATAAAACTTTTACTCTGTGAAAGCCCATTTGAAAAGTATAAAAAAGGCAACCTACAGACTGGGAAAAATATTTGAAAATGTTACACATGTTAACCTAAAAATAAAAGGCCTTTCACAGTAAGAGGCAATGAGCATTTATTTGAGATCAAAGCTATACAGCAAGCATTGATTCAGAAGGAAGCCCACATGGTGTTCTAATCAGGAGACAAAGGCAAGGGGTGTTTATGAGAAAGGGAATAACTACATCAGTGGAAGAAAGGCATTTCTATTGGTGCAGATTACATAACATAGTGATCCCAATTCTGAATATTTTTAAAAATTTCCAGTCCAATAATCATTAGTCTGGCAGTCATATTCCTGCTTTCTTGTTATCCTTGCAAATAGTTCTATGGGACGTGAGGTTGCTTTAGGCACAATCCAAAGATATTTTGCCCTGTTTCAACATCCAAAGGTTTGAGGCTTAAGTCATGCAGGGCAGGCCCCCTGGTATGGCAGCTCTGGCTCCATTTTAAAGGGGCTCCATTTGTATATATTTTTTCAACTCACATGACAAAAAACTAGTATCTAAAACACACAAAGAACTCTCAAACTTCAAACATTTTTTTTTAAAAATCCAATTAAAAAATTAGAAGAAGATCTGAACAGACATCTGACTAAAGAGAAAATGTACATGTCAAACACATGATAACATGTTCAATGTTATTAGGCAATTGGGAAATGCAAACTTAAAACACAATGAGATAACTCTACACACACCAGTATAGATGAAATGAAATGGGTGCACCGCCAAACACTGGTCAGGATGTGAAAACACTGCATTACACCCCGTATTCCAGGTGAGAATGCAGAATGGCACAGCCACCTCAGAAACAGTTTGTTAGTGTCTTGTAACTAAACTTATGACCAAAATTGCACTCTCATAAATTTATCCCAGAAAAAATAGTAAAATGTTCATTCAGAAAAGGGAAAAAAAACCTGTAGAATCAACCCAGATGTCTTTCAGATGAATGGTTAAACAAATTGTGGTACATATAAAAATATGTATATATACACAATAAATACTCCTAAGAACCTAGATGAATTTCCAGATAATTACACTGAGTGAAAAAAGCCAGTCACAAAATGTTAATGTGTATTATTACATTAACTGAAAATTTCTGAAATGACAAAATTTTAGAACTCAAGGGAAGATTAGCAATTGTCAGGGGTTAGGTGCGGGCAAGAGGTGAGAAAGGCTATAAAGAGGAACAGGAGGGGTCTTTGGTGCTGGAGCAGTTCAGGATTTTGCCTGTGGAGGTGAACACATGTACCTATACAGGTGATACAACTGTACAGAACTAAATACAAATATCCACACAAATGAGTACAACTAAAACTGGAGAAATCTGCCTAAGACTGGTAGAGCGAATCACCGTCAATGTCCTGGGTGCTATATTATACCACAGTTTAGTGAAATATGACATTGGTGGAAACTGGGCAAAGTATATGAGATCTTGCTGTACTATTTCATAAAACTACACATGAATCTACATTTAACTAAAGTTCTTCCATTAACAAAATAATAATTGCTAACAATAAAGTATCTTAATAGTATAACATAATATTAAGTACAAATACTAACATACAAAACCTAGTGGACCCACACTGATTTTGTTAAAATGTGAGCTTGTGCCTGTATATTTATGCTTTAAATATAAACATTAAGATTGTACTTATAGTGGTTGTCATTTCCGGGTGGTGAGACTACACATACTGCTACTTGCTTTTTCCGGTTTAACTGTTATTCAAGTACATGTGTTCCCATTTTCACCCCACCGTGCCCCCCACCCCACCCTTCCCTGCCTCCTACCCTCCAACCCACCCACTTTGGCTTTGTCCATGTTTATCATTCGTACATGTTCCTTGATCTCCTCCTCCCAGTTATCCCCTATTTTCCCCATCTCTCTTCTTTTCTCTGGTTACTGTCAGATTGTTCTTTATTCCAATGTCTCTGGTTGTATTTTGCTTGCTTGTATGTTTTGTTGATTAGATTCCAGTTATAGGTGAGATTATGTGGTATTTCTCTGTCACTGCTTGGCTTATTACTTGCTTTTTAATTTTACTCTCAAATTTCTAATTTATTTTTCACATAGTCTACTATGAATAAATTATTTTTACACTTCAGTGGTTTTAAAAATGCTTGATAACAAAGGGGGGGAATCATTCCTATCATATATATTTCTTATCAAGCACAATATCAAAGAATGCAGTTTGTCTGAGGGCATAAATATTTTAGAAACCATGCGAGGCAGTAAGTAGTTGAATTTAGAAAAGATCATCCCTTGAATAAAAATACCTCTTGTGATGCAACTTAATAAAACCCATTCTACATACTCGAATTTGTATCCAGTTAATTTGCCTTTTCTAGTTTAGAAATAAGGCTCTCAGTGCCCATCTTTAGAGGGCAATGCAGCCCTGAGAACTGCCCTCTACACCGGGAGACACAGTGGCCTCTGGTGTTGGGAACACAGGGCCACCGGGATCCGTGGAGACTGACCTGGGAAAACACATATCAGTCTGCGATTACCAGGAAATTAACACTAACTTTCTTCTTCCCCCAAATTATCTTCATTTATTTCAGATGCTTCACAGGCCTCCACTTAACACCTCTCACAATGTGGTGCCAAACAAATCTGTCAGCTGCAAATATGGCCACAGTAACTTTTTCCCCACTACTAGGGCAACAAAGTGAACAGTAGAAAAAACACCACTGAAAAGAATGTACCACTCTGCCTGCCACATGGGGTGGCATTTCCTGGATTTCCTGGATTGTGGGGCAATCTGCTTAAATAGACTATAGGTCTTCACATCACCCCATGAATCTCCCCGTGGCCTATTTGCTTTTTATTGGTCTTTGGGTTCAAAGTTCTCAACAGATGGTAGGTCCTCCCAGGAGGCATCTTGGAAATCCGTGGGATGTTTTCTACATATGGTGAGGAAGGAAGCTGCCTCAGCAATGGGGAGGCAACCTGGGATTCGGTGGCTGGGGTGTCTCAAAGAACTGTGCTATGATGCATCAGGACTGCCAAGCATGTGAGCCTAGAACCTTCCTTTGGGTCACTTAAATGCAAAACATGTTTTTTACAGTTTCAAATAAAATGTACACAAAATTGTGTAACATTAGAAGGAATTGCTACTCTTCTTTGTTGGGAACTTCACCAAGGTTTGTTCACCATTTCTGAAAATGGCATTACCCACTCCCCTTTTCAGTAACCCACTGCATGTACCTGCAGCAGTTGGTTTTACAGCTGAGGTACTCACAGGGATTCTGTGTGGATGTGCAGGCAGCTGATATTTTAATACATCCTCCAGCACCCTGCCACTCAAAGTGGGGTCTAAGACCTGTGGTTCTGGTGTCACCTAGGAGTTTGTCAGAAATGCAGATTCTCAGGTCCCAGAGCTGCTAGTCACAATCTACATTTCACCAGGACTCTTCTGAACTTAGACTGAAGCACGTGCGTCATTTATTATAAATTACTTCCCTTTTTTTACTTTCTATAATTAATTAGGTCACTGCATGACTTTAGGAATTAGGTCAATTGAAGGATGGAGGAGGAGATCCCCCTCAAAAAACTGGAATTATCTTCTGGAGGGTGGGTGCTTAGCAGTACAGGCTTTGCCCACTAGGTTAGTGTTCTAGGAACCCATCTGTATCAGTGCACCAACTGGTGTTGTTGCGAGAGGCTACATTCAGCTTCAGTGAATTTTTTTTTGAAGATTCTTTCAATACATTTGCCCATTTCATCATGGGTGATTTCTGAGTGCACCTGCCCACACCATACTAATGTTTAGTGGGTTTTAACAAAAATGGCATGATCCCCATGCCCCACCCTCCCTGTTCACCAACTAACCCCAAACAACTTCTTTTGTTTTTGCAGATGAAAAAAGTCCACAAGGGGAAACATTTTTGCCCATGTGGAGGAGGTGAAACAAAAATCGGCAAAGGCACTAAAAGGCATCGAAGTCAACAAGTTCAAAACCCTTTTGAACAGGGGAAAGAAGTCTTGACAGGTGGACTGCATCAAATGGAGAGCACTTTGAAGGTGACTGAAATTTAAACATGCAAGAATAAATACACAAATTTTTATAAATAAATTCTGGGGTTTGGGGTAGATCTCCCCTAGCATTATTTATTAATTTCACTTGGGGATGATAAAAGGAACACTAAATGTATTTATTTTAAAACAAGAAGTCACTGAGTTGAGAACTACTGAGGAAGAAATTATTTACATGTTGCCAGCTCTATTTGTAACTTTTCTACAATATCCCCAGCCCTGAAAAATTGTTGAACTGCATGCAGCTGACTACAAAAAACGCAAATGTGAATTTTCCTTCACTACAATTTTTTGGCCCCAAATTGTCTTCATTGAGTCAATATGATGTTATGTCACTAAAATAGGGCATCGAAAGCAATTTGCCACTCACAAAAGGAAATATTTAAAACCCATCATCCCTCTAAGGCCCAGACATCAGCAACTTGAAGTGAAAATGAATGCTCCGAAAACACTTCCCTTGAACTGTGTCATTACAGGATAAAGCATCCCACCTACCGCCCCTCTCTCATAAGGACACATGCCTACAGTCAATGAGAGAAAGCTCTGTCTTGAACTGAAGTAGATGAAATTGGACTTTCCCATGACACAAGCAATGGGCCTGGGGCCCATGGTCCCAAATGCCACTGTCCCACAAGCAGCTCCGATGCATTTAACTTCAAAGTCATCCTCAGCATCTTCTCTCCTAAATCTGCTCTTTCTCCTTTGTTCTATTATTTCAGTTGAAGACAACCCTCCCAACAACAACAACAACAAAAAACAATCCCCTTATTCTACAACAGTAAAAATAATTATTGAGAATTTACTATGCCAGGTCATGGTGACACCAACATGAAACAGACACAGTCACCCTGGTGGACAGGCTCACAGACAAGGAGGCTCCTGGTCCAGTCATCGCATGGACCATTTTTGTCATCTTGAGTCCTCCCTCTCATGTGTCCCCACACTGAATCCCTCATCAGGTCCTGTCGGTTTTATTTCAGTGACATCTCTCCCGTTTGTTGACTCCATCACACCTAATTACCTAACAAACTGAATTAGCTGCAGCTTAGCTAACTAGAATGCCAATTAACTGAAATATTTTTCCTTCAACATGCAGCAAAAGAGGTTTTGACAAGTCAACAAACTGAAGTGGCAGCTGAAGGGAATACCTGTTGTTTTTTCCTGTCAGATATATATTCTTTGAGCCACAGCACCTCCATTTACTTCTGGGCATCCACCTCCCATGTCCTCACCCTGGCTCAGTGCCTGTGGTCTCAGTGGGGTTGGCCCTACACTTTGGCATGATACAGCACACGTCCCAGGCTTGCTCATCAGAGGGCTGAGAGTGGGTGGGAGGAAGAGAGTCACAGGATGAAACCAGGCCAGGGATTTCAGTCTGGACTTTGTTTGATTTGCACTGCAAAAGCTATAGGAGTAGACCTGCTAAGTCCACTTGCTACCCAGGCAAAGCTCTTCCTGAAGAATCAAATGACTACAGACAAAAGAAAATCTAGCAGAGGGGCTGGGGCTGAATCCTAATGACACACTCTTAGTTAATACAACTCTCTCCTGATGCTTTCATACACTATTTTTCACTAAAGCCAACAGGAATTGGCTATCTGGCATCTGTGACAAAAAAATAGATGTTTTATTTTTTAATCGCTGAGTTTAGTAATAAACTTACAGACAGATCTATAAAACTTCAACCATTATATTGGTCTATTTTAACAACACATTTGGAGCGATGCCTGTGAAATACCAAGATAAAACACTAGGATATCCTGAATGGTAAAGACAACATTGTGATAAAAATACCACCTGTACCAAACCAACAAGACCTGTGAGCTATTTTAGATCATCTAGAAAGACCATCTCAGAGACTGTTTCTCAGGATTCCAATCTCTCAATGAAAAAGTCTGGGGAAAAGTGTGTGTACAAACCTGCATACTGTAGTCCCCCCTTGGGAAGTGACAATGTGCATTAGCATATTCAGGGCTCTGTGCAGTTCTGCCTTTTAGAAACCTGTTTCCCAAGGCTCTTTCAGTACATAACTTCCCCTTATTCTATTTTTAAATTTTCATTCACTGATTTTTAGAGAGAGAGAGAAAAGAGGGGAGAAAGAAACACCTATTTGTTTTTCCACTTATTTATGCATTCATTGGTTGCTACTTGCATACACCCTGTGACCAGCGATCAAACCCAGAACCTTGGCCTGTGGAGACAATGCTCTAACCAACGGACCTGGCCAGGGCCTCTTTTATTATAATTTTTATTTATTCTTAGCAATACCCAGGAGCATCTCACTAGGGAAGCACTGCACGCAAGGGTCCACCACCTCCCTCTGAAGCACAACCCTATTCTTGTTCTCCCCAGTCGGTTGCTGCATTGATAAAAATGTAAGCACCTTGACTTCCAAACACTAACAGAGTTTGAATCCTACTACCCCAGCACATCCCAAGATAATATACTTTCAGCAGTCATGCCGTCAGCACTGTGTGGCATTTCTCAATTTTGTGTTTGAGACTGCTGTGGCTGCTTGTGCTATATGTGAGTGGGGGGGGGGGGGGCAGAGAAGGTAAGTGTAACCAGACTGAAACCAACCCGGAAAACAGATGCAAACCAATTCCAACCTAATCAGTTTCTCATCAAAGCTGAAAATCTATTTTATATAACCAAATAGCTATTATCAAATCGAAGTGCTGCATTTCAGAATAGAGTAAAATTCAAGTTGTTAACTAATCACTCCAGAGTCAAAATTTAAATATTCTGTATTTGTGATTTAATTGCATGATTCTAACATCATTTGTGCTGAATCAAGTAAATAAGTATAGGCACATGAGATTTCTTTTTAAAAATGTAACCTGGACATTCCTAGATCAAATGTATAAACTTGGGAACACAGAAAAAGAGAGCTCAAAGAATAAGCTGAGTGTTAGAACATGTGACACAAACACATGTTTTAAATGTTTCAATGGTCAACCAAGTTACGGCATCATTAACTCATGTTCACATGCATATTCATTCATCTAGTAGCTATTTCTTGACGGTCTACTCTGAGCTAAGTGCTGTGCTACATGATGGGGAAAGAATTGTTAGCAAAATCAGATTTCTTTCCTTCCCTCATGTTATTGACTGAACTGTGCCTTCACCCCTACCCCGGCCAAATGCCTATGTTGAAGGCCTAAGTCCCAATATCAAAAAATGTGACTGTCTTTGGGGATGGGGTCTTTAGAGAGGTGATTCATTTAAAATGAAGTCATCAGGATAGATGACTGATGTCCTTATCAGAGGAAATTAGAACAGAGACACACAAAGAGGAAAGACCACATGAGGACACAAAAAGGAGGCGGTCATCTACAAGTCAACAAATGAAGACTCAGAAGAAATCACCTCTGCTGAGACCTTGATCTTAGACATCTAGCCTCCAGAATTGTGAGAAAATAAATTTCTGCGGTTTCAATAACCCAGTCTGGGATACGTTATTATGACAACTCTGACAAACTCATACATGCATAAAGCTTGAACTGTGTTTAGAGAGACAGACCTTGATCAAGTATCCACACAAATAAACCCAGACGTGCAGCTCTGAGTTGGTGCATGAGATTCAACAATAGATACTTAACAGCAGAAGAGAGTGTCCTCATAGGGGAGATCAGTAAGATTTTCCCTGCAAAAGTGACTCTTGAACTGAGATGGAATGACAGGAGGGATGGGAAGTATATTGGAGGCAGGGGAACTGGTATATGTGAATGCCCTGTGAGGAAGAACAATGTAAGACCAGAGGTCAGCTGTGTGGTTGTGGAGCAGAAAGCAAGGCAGTGTGATGGGAGACCTGTGGCTGGCGAGGACATCAGAGGCCAAGTTGTAGAGTATAAGACAAGGAAGGAGTTATTAATAAGATCATATTCCAAGGGCTGGGAACTTGAACAGAAAAAAAAATCACATTCTTGTTTTCACTACTTTTAACTAAAATTCAGCATTTTCTTCTGTTATGAATGTAGGCAACAGGTCATGGTAGTATTACAGCAACTTTTTCACCAACAGAAATTAGTGGCATTTTCATATAATGTTGAGGTTCTTGCAGACACCTTGAAATTAATCTGTGTTCATCAATACTTTGAAATTACAGACTTATTATGCCTGACTCTAGATTTGGTTACTTAAGCCATTTAAAGAAGCTCATATGTTACCTCTATGATCCTTATGCTACCAGTTTATTTAACATATTTAGCTAACTGTACATAATTATTTTCCTTGTAATATTATGTTATTTTGTGTAGTTAAAAACAGCATTCTGAGGTTCTTTCCATGGTGGGGGCAGGTGACAGTCAGGTTCAAACTTTGAAAGAACATTATGGCTTCAGTGTAGAGAAGGCCTGAAAGGGCTGATAGGGGAGACCAAACAGGAGACTCCTAGAGCAGTGTGGCAGTTAAAGAATTTTCTAACCTAATACTATACTATTCAGTAGAGAAAACCATTCTTCAAATCAGATCTTACATAGAAGTCAGATACGTAAATCAGATAAAAGCAGCATCGCTCCAACTGAAGTCAGGGGTGCAAGCCTAGTCCCACCAGCTCAGCATTTCTCTACTCCCAGAAAATCAATTCTGACACATTTATCAGAAACTCCCGAATCAACAAAGACCATAATTTGTAGGACTGTTCAGAGTTATGTTCTGATAGAATAATTCTGACACTGCCCAAACTGTTAAATAGTCCCAGGTTCTTACAAACTGTAGGATCGTCCATTCTTTAATTTACTGCATGCTAAGTTTCAGCAGAGATTCATTCATTCATTCACTCATTCATTCATTCAAAAGTCCGGAGTGCTACTGTGTGCCAGGCACGGTCCTAGACACTGAGGATACAGACACACTTACAGCAGTAAGTAAAAAATCTAGAGGGCAGATGGGACAGAAAACAAACAAAATAAGGGAAACATATATGTAAATGATATATGTTTATATATCATCATTATCTAGATTAACGCCTTTATGGCCATAACATTGTACATGGTCACAAGCCTGTCTCACTTCTTTGCATAGCCTAATATTGATGAGATTCTAGACCACCTCCTTGATTTTTTTTACATCCAATGTTCTTCTCTTCATCATAACTTCATTGTTTTTATTATTTCTTCCAAGTACATTACCATTTGTCTATCTTATCTTTATTTTAAATACCTCTGACAGCGATGCCTTATCTTTATTTCTTCTATTTTCCCTCTTTTGCAAATATGTTTTTGTGTGCTTGGTATCCTTTGGACAAATTCATCCTCTATTTTCAACCTCTTAGCCATGCAATGAGTCAGCACCTTCTTCTGAAATGGCATGCAAAGAGCTCTGTCTGCAACCCAACACACCGTTCTTGGAAAACCATGCAATGTGCCATCACTTCTCCCAATTCTGATCCCCAACCTACAGGATGAAAAACTTGTTTAAACTATAGGCACAAGGGGGGCTGAGTGGGGAAGAAAGTAAGCTCTACTTAGGCAGCACTGCCCCTGTCTTGTTCACTGTTGTAGCCTCGGAGGGCATTTGATAAAGGTAGTGCTCAAGGCTCAGAAGGATGGAGGGACGAACAGATGGAAAGATGGGTGACAGGTAGGTGGGTGAAAGGACTGTTGGATACACAGAATAAAGGGGAAGAAGAGGGAGTAAGAATTAACATCATGAGGAAAACCACATATTGAGGAAAAAGTAGACTACATAGAAATTGAAGTATATTATTTGAGAAGATTTCAATTACCCTATATAGTTTTGTATAATTCACATAACCCTAAGAGGCGATAAGAGATGAGATCCACATAAATGGATGAAACCTAGTATCACCATCGACATCATCATCATCACTACCACCCCCATTTTGTAAACATGGGGGCTGAGACCTTTAAACACAAAGCTAAGACTTGCACCCTTGTCCTCACTGCCCACACACTACTGGGTTCCAAGGCACCTGGAGCATAAAAGATAACACATGAATTGGCCATGTTTTCAAGAAAGCCAAGTGGGATTCTGAAAACACGGAAAATGAGAAGTGGAGGGATTGCTCAAGATCATAAAGTCCTGGAGGATCTTTTTTGGTGCATTTGAAATGTCTACTCCCCCATCACCATAGGGAAATCAAGGGGAGTCTTCCTGGAGGGCCCCAAGAAGGCCTGGCCCAAGAGGACAGCAGATGCTGTGCTCTAAGGGAAAACAGGGGTTGAAAAAAGTAAAAACAGACTTTTCTTACCAGCAGAAAAACCAAGATGCAAATTACTGCCACGAAATGGAGCTAGAAAACTAAATTACAAAAAAACAGAAGAGATTAAGTACCTGACCTCCTATACTCTGGAATATAGTTAAACTATGTTTTTTTAAAGTCAAACTTAAACAGTAGCAACTGCAATTATTTCCTTTGCATGAACACTGGACTCAGCAGGGTGCCCCTGAGCAACTTGTTTACCTTTTTAGTATCACGGTTTCCTCAGAGGAGACACGGGGATACCAATGGCCACCCACCAGGCTATAGTGAGGAGTAACTGAATTGATACCTGTAAAGTGCTTTGGAAAATGCCTGGCAGGTCCTAAGTGCTCGTAACGTGAACTGTTCTCATCACCACCACCCCAGGCCCCTCCTTATAGCAACCCAATAAGGTGAATTCAATCAACTCTATTTTATAGATGAGTAAACCAAAGCTCAGTGAGCCATCCTCAGGGCCTAGAGAGCAGAAAGGACTTACTTGAAAGCCCCTTTAATGCAGACAGTTACAGACAACACTGACGACTGGTTCCGGCTGAGTTTTCTGCTCTTGCCCAGTCACATCTGGAAATTCCTGCCTTGCAAATAGCAGGTGCTCTGATGCTTCCCCTAATTCCTGCTCCTGTGACTAACCCCTCAGCTGTGCTTGTCAAAGCAATGCCCAATAAAATGAGTGTACTAAAAAGCAGAAATCTATTATTTTCAACTAAAGACTTCCATGACAAAATACTTCTGTTACTACTCACTACTCTGGATGAATGACTCTCTGAACCTGAAATAATTGGTTTCCTTTATATATTATTTTTCCTATTGAACGACATTTTCTGCATGTACATTTTAGCAACTACTACATCAGGGTACAAAATGAGCAATGTATTTTGTATATAAAGTTACTTGTGCTTAAGGAAAATTTTAGTATATTAGATGGGTATTTATCACAAAAAATAATTATAGAGGAAAAGGGGAAGAAAAAAAGGTCAAAAACTAAGAAGTTTTTTACTACATAAATGTCATATGAAACCTATTTTCATATCTTCCCCCAGAAAATTCTCTTCAACACAGGTGACTGGTAAGATGGGAAAAGGAAGCTAAAAGAGAACTGAATTAGAGGGAGAGAGACAAAGTGGAAATCAGGAGACAAGTGGTATTTGGTGTGGGAGAGTGTTAGGAGGTCCAAAACTGATGGAGGCATTGCCCCTATCAAATAATCCAGAGCCTTGCCAATCACGTCACAGGGAGCACACTGCAGAGCTCACACTCAGCACGGACAGAGGAAAGAGTAAATGCGCCCTAGACCCTGCCCTCCAGTCCACCTTGCCACTGGGACCTCCTATGTGCTGCTCCCTGGCACAAAAGCCCTTCTCGTGATTTAAATGGCCAGATTTCATTTTTCAGATCGCAATCACACCATTTTTCTTCATAGCGCTTAGGATCTGAGATGATTGTTTATTGACTTATGGACTTCTTATTGTCGGCCTCACAGTGTTCAATATAAAAGGTCTGGCACAAATAACGCCCCCGTGTTTATTACAAAATCATAAGCATGTGATTCTGTAACATGACAATATCACACTGGAGCACACCATACAACATTTTAGGTGAAATATTCCAATTAAAACCATAACTTATTACACCCATATTGCTATCCTACCAACCCCACTCAAGCAGGTGCTACTTCTGCTGGACCCTATATATTGTGGATGACTGAACAAATCTGGAACAGATGCTGAGACCTCTTCTAAGGATAAATAATTCATTCATAAGCCATTTGACGTATGAACTGTTGGAACAGACAGAGATCTCATTTCACGGGCACACTCCAGGCTCAGAGCTGCCTGCAGGCTGTGTTGCGAGGTCATCCCCATCAACATCTAGACCCCCAGGAAGGGACTCTGCCATTGATTTGTCGTGTCTGCCATGTACAAAGTGACAAGTTTGCCAGTGTTTCACTCACCAATCACTCATCCTACACCACCTGGGACGCCTTGCTTCCATTCACCATAAGAAGCCTGACTGCTCCTTCTTCCAAAGATAAGTAGACCCTTTCACTGTACTTTATCTTCACCGGAGGACATTCCTTCATTGCTCTTAGAGGAAAGGGGAGGGGGTTGAGAGAGAATGGAAAAAAGGGAGAAAAAGAGGGAAAGAAACACCGATGCAAGAAACATCGATTGGTTGGCTTTTATATGCACCCAAATGCAACTGACCAGGGTCCAAAACAGTCAGGCTAGGCATGTGTCCTAACCAGAACCAAACCTCTGACATTTCAGTTTGCGGGATGGTACATCCAACCAACTAAGCCACACACACTGGCCAGGGCATCAATGTGCTTCTCAAAACCCTTCCACGATCCCTCTTTTCACTCAAAAGAAAATCCATGGATCCTTCATCATCCCCTTTCCCTCTCCCCTCAAAGGGTCCCAACTCCATTGACCTCCTTGCTAGTCTTCAATACATCAAGGACACTCCTGCCTCCCTGTCCTGAAAGACTTTCCTCCATCACAAATAGCCTCCTTCCCCAAACATCCATGAGATGAGCTCAGACCCCTCACTGCATGCAGCAACTATCACAGTACCTGGTGGCCTCCCTTGCTCGTCCGATGTAAAATAGCCCTCTCTCATGGTCACCTGTAATTCCATCCAGTTTATTCTTTACTACATTTTCTTCTTGACATGTATTGTAGTCATTGTCAGCTTCCTCCCTCCACCCCTCCTGCATCCCATCCAGTACCTAGACCCCATTAGGGAAGGAATCTTATCTTCTTCATTCACAGAGTATCTGGCACATTTAGAATATACCTGATGCACGGGAGTCCCCAATAAATGTGTTGAATGAATGAATGAGTGAGTGAGTGAGTGAGTGAATGAATTCCCACTCATAATTAAAGTGAGTAATGCCTATTTCCACCTAAAGAACAGCTTATGCACCCATCAAAACACGTAATGAGCGTTAACACCTTGCTACCCTCCTGACAGATACCATAAACCCAATTCTGCAATCTGAAACAATTGTGGGTACAAAGCCAAACAGAAATACACATTCGGATTCTCAGCAAAAAGCAATGTACCTCATCGTGAAACACATGCAATAAAGAAACAAGATGGGCAGGGAGCTCTCCCATGTAACCCCGTTAGAAGTTTTCCCTGAAGCCGTAATTTTCCTTGTGTGGTCCCTACACTCAGCATCAGAACTCCCTGGGCACCTGCTAGAAATGCAAGTTCTTGGGCCCTACTCCAGACGCCCTGAATCAAAAGCTTTGAGAGTGGAGGCCCAGAAATCTGTATTTTTATAAGCCCTTCAAAGGATTCTGACACACACTCAAGTTTGAGAACTATTGCCCTGAAGGAAGTTGTGAGATTTTAGAATTTATTTTAGGTAGGCATAATTTTACTCTTTTGGCTGGTAAATTAAAAACATGACTATAAGGTGGGCAAGATAGCCCTTAAATAATAAACAGCATATTTTACCCTAACATCTAAAAGGAATTGTCATTTTGGCTAGAAACGATCACAAATGGATCTAATGTTTGGAATATTTTTTTTTTAATCAAGCTTTGTATTCCATGGCTGCCCTGGGTGTACTTATAACTGAATGACCATATCTAATTTCATCCTAATGTTGTGATTGTTTCAGGTAGCCTTTCTGATAATTAGCAGGAATTAGCAAATTAAAAAATGACAATAAAATGTTGTATAGAAAACCCTTGAAGTATAGAAAATGTGAAAGTCTAACACCCCTATGTACAGAAATCTCAAAAAAAGTCTTTACCTGAAGCTGTTTCTTTAATTGCTTCTAATGAAGTCAGTGCCTGTGTTAATTAACTATTAAGTGCAAATGTGAGTACTCACAACATGCAGCAAAGCTCTGCAGAGCCTAAGTGCTCTAGCCACTCCCCAAGTCTACAGAACAGGGACACCTGGGGTCCCCAATCACTTAATCAACTGTCCACCATCAAGGCACTCATTACCAAATTCCAGAGACAAAAATTATGCCCACAACATGGCTTGAGGACAATTTATAGGAACAGGTTAGCAGTAGTAATCGCTGGCCTTGTGCTAAGTACTATGTACCTTTTGTTTAATTTTCACAATAGCCTACGACATTTATATTTATTTCCAGTTACAAATAAAATAGCTGAGGACTCAATAGACAAAGTAACTTAACTAAAAATCTACAATTTGTAAGAATAAAGCCTGAACTTGAAGCCAGGTAGAAATCAATGGAAGATTTACTTTTTTTTTCCTATCATATTTATAGCTCCCATGAGCTTCCAAGACAGACCCCAGATAAAGGCACTTTTTACCACAGGACTAAGAAAGATGGACTAGGAAGGTACAGAATGCAGACTTCATTTGCCAAGACATGGTCTCTGGTAGACGCAGACATTCCTTTTTTTTTTTTTCCACTGATGCTCTGCTCTGAATCACAGCTGTGCACTTCCAACAAAAAGAAATATATGAATTATAGTCATTATAAGCAAAAGAATAAAACAGAGGGGAAAATGGCTACACGGGTCTCCATGAGAAAATTTTAATTTGGACATTTTCTGAGACCAGATTTCAGCTTATCAAGCGCTGTGAAAATCACACACAGTGCCTGCATATATTCCCCATGCCTATTTTTTTCTATTTCTTTTTCCCCCCTCCCTAGGATGTGGCTCTTGGGAAATCCAAATACAAACAATAGAGCTCTGATCACCCTCCTGGCTCAATGCTCAGGCTGGAACATTGGCTGTAGTGGAGAAGACAAATCTCAGAGAGGTTTTTGATCAGTATTCAGTTCAAATGTTCACAAACAAGCCTAAAAAAGGCAGCATTAAATCCAAACGTCAAAAAGAATTTATACAGAAATATTGTTAGGTGTCAGTTTAAAAGCCCTCAGCCCCATTACATGCCGACATTTGCCACCCTGCTTCTTTAAAAATCAGGGCACACACACACCAAACCACTTTTGGGGAGTACCCATTAGGCCTCTGAAATAAGGATTATAAAGGGAAGAAGGGCAGCCCAGTGCCACCATGGCTTCGGGTCACTATTGTAACTTGTCACAGGACAACTGCAGGCTACCCCAGAAGACACCTCTCAGACGGCACATTCCTGTCACTTTCTAGAATCATGGAGCCCTCTCCTCCTTGGCCTTTTCACTTGTTCTTTAACTCTTCTTGATTATTCTCCTACATCTGTGCCCTTGGCACCCTTCAGGACTCATTTTAATGGCTCCTTCTCTGAGAAGACTTCTCTGGCTAACGAAGACCATCTAATTATTTTCTATCAGAATACTTATAAATCATCTGTAATTATTTAATTTATTTTATCTATATATCTCTTCCAGACCTCAACACCTTGAAAGCAAAGACCTTGTCTGTGTTGGCAACAAGGGTACCTCAGAAAGCCTTGGTCTTTAATACATGCTTGTCAAACACATGAATAGATTAGCATCTCTTTTTTGTTGTTGTTTATTTTTTAAATTTCCCCTCCTAAAAGCTTGGGCTCAACATATGATGATGAGGAACTTCATTCTCTTAGCTCTCTGTGACGCAGAGCTCGCCCCATCCTCTAAGATCATGGAAGGAACTTGCCTTCAAAGCATACTTTCGAGCAGAATCTGGACCAGAGGCACTGAGAAGGGGCATACACGATGGGGTCCAGACGGCTGGGGCAGAGGGTGGCTGGTTTTTGGTCTTTGCTGCTGCACTGCTGAACCAGTAGATGAGAAAATCCAACAGCTGCTCTAATGCTGAGTAAGTCTCACTAGAGAAATGAACGCCATGAGGACAATCACTGAACTCGGGAGTGGGTTGTGAAAGTGAGGACCCGTGACCGGTGAGTCAATTATCTATGCAAATGCTAGCAAGACTGCCCTGCTCAACTTCTCTCACTTATTAGAATAAAAATCCAACAAAAATTTGCCCAAGAAAATTTAAATATACACCCAACACCCTTTCTCATTTCATTAGAGGCCGTGCCTTTAAGTGGTTCTATCCAAGCCCAAGTCTTCAATTATCTCTATGCTGATAAGTCTTCCTGGCTGGACCTTTCTTCTGAGAAACTGTCACATACCAACTGCCACTAAGACGCTGCTACTTGGATATCTTGCAGGCATCTCAAACTCAAAACTGTGCAAAACTTGCCTAAGGTCAGGCTGATATAAAGTGGCAGGTTATTTCAGGTTTTGATGACACCGAGGAGGTGACTCCGCCCTGCCATCGATGGGGATGCTATCCATGGCAGTGAAAGGGAGGGTGTGACATACTGATTTGCTTCGGTACACGAACCTCAGGGAAATGAGTTCTAGGTTGGTAATGACAGTGACGTGTGTCCATAGAACGCGATCTAACCTCCAACAAACCCGGGAATTAATGTGGGTGGTAGCTGGGGATTTCTTACACATTAATGGGCTTGAAGTTGTTTCAAGGAATTTACTTGCCTAGAAAGTTGTGGGGGTTTGTGGGGGATGGGGCAATCTCTGAACAGCCTTTTTACCGCTTACGTTGCTTTTTAGGAGCCTCAGGTAATGAAGTACCTCCCTGTAAAGGGGATGAGGAACTAGAGAATAAGAAAGGGGGTCACCGGTAATAATCCTCATAGGAACATACCATTTCTGGAGCAACTTTCTACAAGTCCAGCTGGCTATGTGTTCAGCCTCATTTCTTTTAGGTTTTGGCTCATCAACATGAATAGGTGAAATTATTCCCTTCCTGAACAGAACTGTGTCGTCTATTTGCAGTTTGTTTGCAAGCTTCAACACCTTCCAATTTTCTTAGACACAACTGTTGCCAAATGAGCCCCAGCCCCAGGATTCAACTCAGCCTAGTCACCCAGGGACGAGCAACCCCCCTCCCCAGTGGGAGGCTCAAACCAGACTGGCTGCCCTATCTTGCCTCATTTGCACATGCTTCCTCGGGATTTTTTGGACATTACCACTTACCAGGTTTCTCCTGCCCATGATCTCCTGTTTCCCATTATCCTGGTATAGACAGGTAATTTTGATTTGGATTTTTTTCTCATCTGACTTGGCATCAAGAACTTGCACATTTGACAAATTAAGTCAATGGGGCTTATGCAGTCTGTAAATTTAGAGATGCCATTGTAGGTCCGTTTTCTTTTTTTCTAAATATATTTTATTAATTATACCATTACAGTGGTTCTATTCCCTCCCTTCCCTGCACACCCCCTCCCCACCCTTCCCCCTCTTTAGTTTATGACCACGTGTCTCAAGTTCTTTAGATTCTATATTTCCCCTACTATTCTTGCCCTCCCCCTATCTATTTTTTACCTACCGTCTATGCTACTTATTTTCTGTATCTTCTCCCACCTTCTCCTCCTCCCACTCCCCTGTTGCTAACCCTCCATGTGTTCTTCATTTCTATGGTTCCACTCCTGATCTAGCTGTCCTCTTGGTTTGCTTTTGTTTTAGGTGTGGTTGTTAATAACTGTTTTAAGTCTGGTTGTTAATAACTGCTGTCCTTTCGCTGTTCATATTTTTTATCTTCTTTTTCTTAGATAAGTTCCTTTAACATTTCATATAATAAGAGCTTGGTGATGATGAACTCCTTGAATTTGATCTTATCTGAGAAACACTTTATCTGTCCTTCCATTCTAAATGAAAGCTTTGCTGGATAAAGCAATCTTGGCTGTAGGTCTTTGGATTTCATGACTTGGAATACTTCTTTCCAGCCCCTTCTTGCCTGTAAGGTGTCTTTTGAGAAATCCGCTGACAGTCTGATGGGAACTCCTTTGTAGGTGACTATCCCCTTATCTCTTGCTGCTTCTAGGATTCTCTCCTTCATTTTAATCTTGGATAATGTAATGATGATGTGCCTTGGTGTGTTCCTTCTTGGATCCAACTTCTTTGGGACTCTCTGAGCTTCCTGGATTTCCTGGAAGTCTATTTCCTTTGCCAGACTGGGGAAGTTCTCCTTTATTATTTGTTCAAATAAGTTTTCCAATAGTTATTTTAATCAGTTCCTGAGAATTCCTGGGCACCAGTACTTTCTGATCAGTACTCACTGATCAGTACTTTCTGAATTCCTGACCACATAATGACTCATATTTTGGATTCATTTTTAATGCTGCAAGTAGCATTACAGAATTAACCCTTTGTGGAGATGCTTCTCTAGGGTGAGACTATTTCTCCTCAATGTTAGCCACGCACCAGACCCCATCTCATTCCATTCTGCAGGAAGTCTGCTCAGTGGGCTCTTTCTCATACTTACCTGCCCTTCCCAATGATTCCTATTACTTTCCTTCTAAACTCAAAATACGGCTTTCTGCTGTTGCACAGATTCCTCAGGGACCCTCCCAAATCCCCACTCAATTAAAAATGTCTCTGCCTGGCTAAATTTTTGAAGACCTTTGCGGAGGTTAAGGATCATTCACAATTCATCTCGCATTACTTTCACTCAAATATTGGGTAGGACAATGATACAGAGAATTTCAGTAGATTTTACAAAAGTTCTCATCCTCATGGTATTAAGTCAAGCTATGTTGTTACCAAGGTCTGCTTGAAGTAAGAGAATATGATTTCTAAGCTTATATTTGTGCAATAAAGTGTTATTTTAAGTACTTTAATGTTTTTAGAATATGTTAGCTTAAGTGAGTATTTTTTCTGCTCTGTGAAATTTCACGAAGCAGCTAGCATTCAATGGCATACCAAAGCCAGCTATGTGGTACTTCGGAAATTTACCAAAATTCCATTTAAAGAGAGAAAGTGTGTGTCTTGAAAACCCCTAAAAGGACCAAAACCAACTACATACCTAATTCCTTAAAAAGCAATTATGTGCATACACTTTAAAATGCTTAATTTTGTGTTACATGAACTTCAGCTCAATTTTTTAAAAAGCAATTGTGCAAGGAGCTAAGTCCATCTAAACAACCTTGACAGTGATGCTTCTTTGTTACATGGGCAGCTTGTGACTGTCATATTCAGTTGCAGAACCTCCAATTTACGGCTTCGGATTAATAGATTTTAGACATCTTCACACCCTATTTTCTTGTTCACAGGGCTAATAAACAGGTTTGGGGCTACTGTCTTTTTAATAAGGAACCTAATGGGAAGTTAGCACTGATATTCTTATTAATTAACAAAGAGAAATCTTATGGTGAAGAGATTATTTCCTCACTGCAGCATGTTTCTACTTGAATTGTAGTTTTATCACAAAACGTATCCCAAGTCCATGAGATAACAAATTCTTCTCTAAAAGTACAAGCTAGACTCATGCTTATAAAGGACAGGACTTTCAGTACATTCTATTAAACACAGAGTTCAGTAGAACCAAACAAAGTTCTCTGAGCGTTTTTTCTAATAGATGTAATGGCAATAGTAGCACTTCTGTTATGCTCTTTTGGAAAGTCCACTGGTGTGACAGACAATACACAGGCAGTTTAACATTTACTTTGCTTTGCGGATAAGATTTAAAACAAAATAATGTTAACTTTATATCCAATTGATGCCTCTGTCTGAAAGCACAAAATTTGTTAAAAAAAAAAAAAAGCAAAGCTCTGAAATAGCAAAACCATGGCAACTGTTGACATGAATGAGCAAAATCTGAGCAGAATTTTTAAAGCCTTGCTGGAATGCTTAGCACCTATTCCAGAAAGAACAAGGAGCCATATTAGAACCTTTGTCTTTCCTCAGTTTATCCAGGCTCCATTCACCGACTCAACAAACGTGCACTGAGCTCTCCCACGCAACAAGCAGAGTGCTACAAATGGGGAAACTGTCAAAAATGAGCCAAGGCCCCCCCGTTTCCAGGAGCCAGAAAGCAGTGTCAGCTAGGATAGAATCAGCCATATGATACAGGCAAAGGGGAGCCTGGGGCGTCAGCAGGCGTCCAGGCTGGTACAGCCTTAAGTGGAGTTAAAGATGAGGAAGATCCAGGCATGGGAGAGACGACAGAGATTCAAGAAAGGCAAGGATCCTGAGACAAAGTCAGTCCGAGAGCACCATACCTTTCTGTTGACTACAGTGTGGTGATGGCTGGTGTCAGAGTAGCATGAGATGGGGCTGAAAAGCACAAAGAGGCCAGATACCACAGGGCCTGTTGACCGTGGTAATAAGTATCTGCATTTTATTATAATTTCAACAGGAAGACACTGATGGCTTTGATTTGGGATGCTCAATTTTCTTTAAATCCAGTCCTATAATTCCACCCTTGCGTGGCATACGCAAAAAAATTACACACCAAGATCGCCTATGGGTTTTAGTCATCATTTCAAGTGCACCACTGTCTCAGCACAGCAGTACAATAAACTGAAGACCTGGCGAAGGGTTTTGGAAGATGACAGCTCCCTGATCAAACATGAGTGTATTTGCTTCAGTGACTACAGATGGTGCAGGAATTTCTACCCCTCACAGTTGGATTGAACCTTAGATGTATAGGACTTTTCTCCACTGTTGACCAGCAGGGCTGCTAAGGTAGAACTTTCAAACTACACCCGCCACTTCACACTTCCAAATTATATAAATATTTCACTACTCACATGCTGTAGGGTTAATGTTACACCACACAGAGTCACTTTGAAAACAATCAAAACAGGCAATCAAAATGGCAAAGAATCCCTAGAGGAGAGTTATTAAGCCACAAAGATAAAAAGACATTTCGCCAGCCAGGGATTTCAAACTTCCCTCTCAAGCTTCTTTCTCAGTAAAGCCTTTAAACTACATCAGTAGCTGAACCAGAGAAAAGCAAATCACTAAAATATTGACAATTCAAAGGTTTGTTAAGACCCAAGGTTATGGCCATGCCAATCTGATCTGGGGCAGTGATTGTGTGAAGAATATACAACCAAATATGCACAGAGTTAAGCATCATTTGATAGACCATCAATGGATACATATTTAAAAAGCATTTCATTATCAAGGAGCATGAAATAGGGTATAATTCTGTATATATGATCTTTACTAAAATAATCAAACCTATAGATGTAACCCACTTTCTGTAAGTTGAAAAATAATCTTTACAAGCAGTCTTTACAAAATCAATGCCTCTCCCACACCTAAACTTTCTCCAAACTGAGGTTCAACATTGCTTCAACCTAGCTTCCCCCCTTAAAAAATCAATCTCAATTAAATATGGAAATAGTTTAAAAATGAACAAAACTAATGAAGAGAAGGTAATGAAGGTCACAAGGGGAGGAAGGCCCACTTTCACTGACATTACAAATCCTCTGGCCCCTTAAAAATAAAAGTGAGCAGTGTGGGCAAAGCTCTCTGTCCCTGTAGGAAGAGAGAGAACGTGCTCAGAGGGGCAGCCATGGTGCTCACTTGCAGGGAGGGGCAGGGATGGGGAGAGTCTGGCCATAGATGGGCTAAAGAGAGACTCGCTGAGAGATGCTATTTTGTCACTGCTCTAGTAAAGCTTTACCTTTAAAAAAATAAATTTGGTGAGAAATGATCAATCACTTATTTTTTTCTAATTAGAGCTTTGGTAAACAGTGAGGCTGGCAAGTGAGCTATTGGTAGTGGGAAAGGGAGAAAAAAGGAGGAAGATAAATTGAGAAAAGAGAAAGGGAGGACAGAAGACGGTGAAAAAAGAAAGAAGAGAAAAGAGAGAAAGAAGAGGAAGGAAAGAGAAAGAATACACAGGAGATGGCACTCCATTTCTTGTGGCAGCTTCCACAGAGACTTTGCCATTCTTTTCAGTTAGCCCTTCCCTATTTTCTCTTCTTCCCACCAGAGGCAAAGTTGTCTGAAGCATATGAAGAAAAAGGAAGGAGGGGAAGCCCAGCCAAGCAGAGAAGAATAATGTCCCACCTTCTCACCCTCTTTCTCGATGCTCAACAGGCCCTGGAGCCTTAAAGGAAGAAGTCAGGGATTTCCTAAGAGTCAACAAATTGTTCTAATTTAAAAAAAAAAAAAAAGATCAGATAGACCCACACATCCCAGTTTTGCCATGATAGAAATTTAAAACTGGTCAGTAATTTTCAAACAAAGATATATATATATTAAATATATGCCATATATATATATATATATATATATATGCCATATATATACATATATTCCATATATGCCATATATATACACATATACATATATCTGTTGCCTTTTGTGTGACAGAAATTTGTTCTGCATTCACATTAACATTGCTCAGTTTTTTCCAAGTAAAGAAAAGGGCAAGGGAAAAATGTGCAGCCAGATATATTTCTTCACCCAATCTCCAAGGCAGGGCAGTTAGCAATACTCCAGAAAATGAAAACTGTATTTCTCTTTGTTTCCAGTCTGATGCTTAGCACACTGGATTACAGGGCCATCAGAAGTTTTAAGAAAACTTTTATTTGAAGCTATGTCTTTTGACAAGTTCCTGTCTTTAAAAGGGACTTGGTTCATCCCCATCTATGAATACTTCTGAGGTCTCCCTCCATATTTAAGAGTCACTGAAAGGTCCAAATTGAGGACAAAATAGTTAAGTCTCTTTTAGAAATATCATAGACAAGCTTTAGGGAAATAAGATGCAAAATTAGAGAAAAAGAAAAAACAGCATCAGCAGTCTTACTTCATTTCTTTGCCATGTGAGTTGTTAGTAAGGCCAGATGCATTTATTACCTACTTTCCCTTGTCTTATCCATGAGAAATGTAAGCAAGCTGATGACCAATTCTGACCCCTCAGTCAGCATACAAAAGGGTGTTCACTTCATGTGTTGCATGTAACAGGTTAAATATTCAAGATCTGCTTTGGTCGAGCAATTTTTTAAAAATTTGAATGACTCAAGCCTCTATATTAATTGAAATATACACCATAACTAATATAGCACTTGCCTAGAAATAGTTGGTGTGCTTTAAGCGGTGAAAAATAACTGTGTCCAAAACTGATGGTCTTATGATTAAAGCTTGTCCAAAAAGCCTGCTTGGTGGGAAAAGAGTGAACTATGGCAAATAAAATCTTAACTTTTTAACTTCTAAACATTCTGTTTGTAGATCACCTCATCATTAAAAGTTTGTTAAGAAGTTATTCCCCAAGGTTCCACAAGAATTTTCAATCATGGTTTAGAAAAAAAAATACTGGGTTGGCCAAAAAGCCCATTTAGTTTGTTCTGTAAGATGGCTCTCATAGTGCTTAAGTTGTCTTTAACTTCATCCAAAACAATTTTGTTAGACTGTATTGTGACAGCTGTCATATCAGTATGCACTTAAAAAATTTATCAACATTGGTGAATTTTTGTGTAGCCATTTTAATATTGAAGATGGAAGAAAAGACAATATTTCTTGCATATTATGCTTTATTATTTCAAGAAAGGTAAAAACACAACTGAAATGCAAAAAATGTGTGCAGTGTAGGAAGAAGGTGCTGTGACTGATCAAACATGTTAAGAGTGGTTTGCAAAATTTCCTGCCATTTCTCACTGGATGACGCTCCACAGCTGGGTAGACCAGTTGAAATTGATAGGAACTAAATTGAGACATTAACTGAGAGTAACTAATCAACCACACTAGAGATAGCCGACACACTCAAAATAACCAAATCAATAAAGTTATTGGTGAAAATGAAAAATGTGTCTTTTATTTTATGGAAAAAGACTAAACAAACTTTTTGGCCAACCCAATACCACTCTATAACAGAACAGGAGGGAGACAACTGAGTCACAATTTAAAAGACATGTCTTAAACCAGGTAAGGTTAAATGATTCTTGATTTTGACTATCATTTTCCCCCTTACATTTCTAGAGCACTCAGTAGTTTCTAGATTTGTCCCAACACCTTGACTGCTTTTGAAGTGCCCACGCCCCGTGTGGTAGATGGCTGCAGAGAGACACAATTATTCTAACTTCAAATATAGAGAAACTGAATTTTAGAGACCAGTTTGCCCAAGGCCACACAACTAATCAAGCATTAGAAGCAAACTGCTACTAACATTTTCTAACTTCTCACCATGCACTTGAGTGTGTTCTTCCTGGGCATCCAAAGACACAGACTTTCTTGAAGTCCTACCTTCCCATCCTCTCTCTAACTACTGCTTTTTCTTTTGCTCATGTTCCTTGCTGTATCCCTTAAATATGGTATGATGGTTAATTTTATGTGTCAATTTAACTGAGCTAAGTGATACTCCAAGAACTACTAAAGCATTATCTGGTTATATCCATGAGGGTGTCTCTGGAAGAATTAGCATTTGACTCAATACACTGAATAAAAAAGATCTCCCTTCCCCAGTGTGCGTGGGCATCATCCAATCTGTTGAGGGCCCAATAGAACAAAAGGACAGTGGAAGGGGGAATTATTCTCTCTCTCTTTTTGAGCTGGGACATCCATTTTCTCCCACCACAGGCATCCACACTCCTGGTCCTGGAGCCTGTGGACTCCAGGAACTGACATCAGTGCTTCTCAGGACTTCAGACTAGGACACCAAAGGTACCAGCCCTGGTTCGCAGACCTCTGAACTCAAGCTCAACTACACCACCAGCTTTGGTTGTCCAGGCAGACAGAAGATCACTGGACTTCTTGGCCTTCATAGCCATGTGAGCCAGTTCCCATTCATTCATTCTCTCCCACCCTCTTTCCTTCCCCGTCTCTGGAGAACTCCGAATAATATAAATGGAACTTCTACACTTTCTTTTCATACACATTCCTCCTGATGTTCCCACCTATTTTCATGACTTCTATGCAGATAATTTTCAAACCTTTTGGTTTAAGTTTATATCCTGAACCCCAGGATGCACATTCATCCAACAAAGGCCAACTATGTCCTTTGCACAGTAACAGGTTTCAGGGATGATGCAGTCAATGAATGGGGGAAGTTCCTGCCTTCGTGGAGCTGGCAGACTAGGAGAGGAAAAACAATTCCTAGTGTAACAATCAGTGCAAACTCCATAATGCCATGACCATTGAACATAAATTCTTTTCGAGCATAGAGATTCGATCAATCAGGTAATGACCGCCAGAGGAAATGACGTGAAAATCTGAAAGCTAGACTTCTTTAAATATACTTCGTAAATGTTCCTTTGAAACAATGTAAACATTTTATCTCAACATAAAACAAAATTGAAAAGAAACCCCTAAAAACAGAGAGAGTCCCAAATGATTTAAAACTGGGAAATTTGAGTTTACATCCATAGCGAGATACAGACAAAAAACCTGCAAAAAAAAAAAAAAAAACTTCAGTCAAATCCCTATTTTGAGCTCTACTTTGTCCCTCAAAAATTCAAATGCTGAGGTCTTAATTCACAGGACTTCAAAATATGACTGTATTTGGAGACAGGATTTTTAAAGAGGTAATCTATAAGGAACCATTCCAAGTGGCGTGGGAATGTAGCCCAGCTCCCACTTGGAAAGCCCAGTGGCAAACAAGGTCCAGCACAGAGGAGCCATACTCATGGATAGGTTCCCCCTAGGGAAATCAGGCCTGCATTGTACCTAGGCTGCTATGAGACTTGCTTTTGCTAAAACTCCCTCATCCTGATTGAGGCAGAAGTGCTTACTGTAACTTCCTAAAATCTGAGCTAAGCCTGCCAAGTATGAAGTGTGACCTGTTCAACCACTTTTCCCCTTGGTCTGCAACATCCTTCTCTTTGAAGTAATTAGCAACATTCTTTCCTTTGTTATTTGTAAAAGGTAGTCACCTACAGCAAACCTGTGCATAGTAAATGAGGACCATCCTTAATGGAATGTACCCAGAAAAGCAATAAAAGCCTGTCCAGACAGGGGCTGGGCCCTCTCTCTTAGAGAGTGGCCATGCTGTCCCTTTTTCTCCACAGGACTTCTGTAGTTCCTATGAATTTGTCTCTCACAGCCACAACACATGGACCCTGAAGGCCAGCATCCGCATCAGTAATCGCGATAAAATGAGGTCATATGAGTGAACCCTAATCCAACAGGACTGATGTTCTTATGAAAAAAAGATGATTAAAATACAGATGTGTATGCATAGAATACAGACCAGGTGAGGACACCTGAGAAGGTAGAACTTGCAAGCCGAAGAGAGAGGCCTCAGGAGAGATCAAACCTGCCAACCAGTGATCCTGGACTTCCAGCCTCCAGAATTGTGAGAAAATATATTTCTGTTGCTTTAGATCCCCAGTCTGCAGTATTTTGTTAGGGCACCCTTGCCATACTGCAATTTACCTACCATTTTGATGTTGTTAGATTGAGGTCTATCTCCCAGACTATAAACTACATGAGGACAGAAAGAGGGTGTGTTTCTTCAAAGTGTCCAGCACACAGTTCGCACTTGTGGTGGTTTAAAAACACAACATAAAAAGCCTTTGGAACTTTCTCCACTGAAAGGTAGGATCTGTGTTGCCTCCCCTGCAATGTGAGCTGGGCCTGTTTCCAGGCTGAGAGCACAGAGACTTCCAGTTCCTCTCTCCCGGACACTCACTGCTAGAACCCAGCCACAATGCAATGAGGAGCTCAGGCCACATGGTGAGGCTTCGAGCACACGCTCCAGCCAACAGTCCAAACAGCCACACCAACACCACTTGTGTGAGTTAGCGGTCCCACAGGACAAACCCACAGCCCCAGTGACCCTCTGAAGTACAACCATATAAGAGACCAGAAACAATAACTAGCTGCCCCTAAATCAACAGAGATAATAACAAAATTGTTGCCGTAAGCCACATGTTTTGGGATGGTTTCTTATGTAGCAATATATTACCTAAACAGCACTCTAACAATATCTATTCAATGAAATCCTTTCTGGGATATTTCTACAAATATTGTCTGTAAGTGCTTTTGGCTGTCCCTGGGAACATCAGCAGGGGAACGTCATTCTACCTCCATTCTGTCACTGGTAGATTCCCCAACCAAACATGCATTCAGGAAAGTCAAAGTCACAGAATTAATCCTACTGTCAACTCTTGGTCCCTAATATAGGCAACCCTCTAAAAAATGCAATGAGGAGAGAAAGCATCACAGGCAAAAACAGCTTTTCAGGTCCCATTCCTTCCACCCACGAGCCAGTTTCTGTCCACTGTTACTGACTGCAAACCCTGCTGTTTGTGGTCATAAAGGCTTTCATTACTTGGTAATGCAACATCATCACCCTGTCTCACACTTCCTCTCCCTGCCACACCAGCTCTATTAAAGCTGCAACCATCACCATGGAAACTAGGCTAGGAAGCAACTCATCACTCTTGGTCAAGCCTTCTATGCTGTCACCCACAGGGAGCTCGAGAGAGAGACTAGTATTTAAGGAAAATGGTTATTTTTTGTTCTATGAGGCACCCATTGGTTTTTGCGGGGGGTGTGGGGGCATTGCTTTCTCCCTATCAAGCTGCAAGAGCGATTAAAAACATAAAAATAAATGAATCTCTTTCATTTCTAACTGCTTCAAAAATAATGTGAACTGCCTGCCTTATAGGAAACACTAAAACAATCCATACAAAATCTTAAGCCCCAAGGATGTTTGAGCACTGGGCTGATATCACTACTAATTGAAGAGGGCAGAGATTAATAATAGTTAAGAACAAAGCTTCAGAGCCAGACAGACATCAGTTCAAGTCCTGATTCCATGACTCAGCATTAGGGCAAACCCATTCATTCATTTATCTATTCATTCAATAATATTTTCATGCATCTACTAGGTCACAGGCACTTTGCTGAACATTGAGAAAACCCTCAGGTTCAAAACAGGCACAGTCTCAAAATATGTACCCCACGCCTCCCACATACCACCAGGTACTAATCTAGCTGTAGGAAAAGCAAAGGTGAACAAAATAAAGTCCTCGCCTTTGAAGAGCTTTCACTTCAGTGGCAGAGATAAAGGAGAACATTTAAATAACAGGACACATCGTGAGAGGAAAAATAAAGAGACATACAAAGGGCTAAAAGCAGAAAATAACAGAAACAGTCTCACTTGAAGGCAGTGGTCAGAAGAGGCAATACTGTTTACACTCTTTAGGTCCTAGTTAGCCTATCTATAAAGCGACTCACTTCTACACTGGGTTGTTGCAAGTTAACCCATACAGAGCATGTGCACTGTTCTTGGTGTGCAGTGATGTGCAGTAAATGGCAGGTGGTGTTACTGATATAACATATGAAAGTAACTTGGGGGACTCCTGGGCATAGCAATCCACCATGGGCCCTGAACACCTACTGTCCCCATTAAGAATGCTAAGCCCTGACTACTCTTTGCCTGGGCTATCAAGCAGAATTGTGTTTGCAGTGAGCAGTCTGGAGGGATAAGGTCAAGGTTCCCTCCAGGGCCGAGAGCAGGTTTTCCATAAAAATAAGTGGGTTCCCCAAGCTCATGGTTCCTTGGCTTCTAAGCAAACCCAGTGTGTACAATACCCACTGGGGCTCCTTTGCATCAACCCCCTTGGGATTCGGGGAGCTTGAACGCAGACACAAAATGATGCTCATTCTGCTTTGGGTGCTGGGGGTGATTACATCCTTTATCTCTGACCCAAGCGTCTAATGGTTTCTGTCAATATCCATGAAACAATATTAGGTAAACATTAGCTTGTGTAGAATAAAATCCTTGATTCTAATAGTGTCCTTCAAGAATCACCAGTGAGCCTTAGCTTAGTTTTCTACAGTTAAGTCTTGAGTCACTTCCTCTCTGGCAGTAATCTCTTTTAATGGCAGTTTGTAGGTATCACCATCATGAAATATACCACACGATACCAATCTAAATCATCCCAAATTTCTGTTCATGATTACACCAAGCCTACAAGTTTCTTTTGTTCCTCATCACTGGAGATTATAGGTATTAATGGTTTTATTTTCCCCCAAAGCCAGAAAGAGCTTTCACAGACACAGCTTTCAAAGCAGCACAGATGATGGTGAATGAGATAAAAGATGATGAGAGAGAAAAGGGGATGGAGGGAAGAGTCAAAGAACCAAAAGAGACTGGCAAACTTGCAAATACGGTACAGAGCATAGATTGGCTCTCAAAATGGAGACGTACCTAAAAAGAAAAATGATCGCAAACAAGTGAGTTTTAATCAGCAATGCTTTGCAAAGGGCACTTTTTCAAGGACACGTCACTTTTATCAGCTGATATTATGTAACCCAAGTAAAAGTAAAAAGTGCATAGGCAGCAGGTATAATTTTTAGCAGGTCATAAAGGATTTCTTGGTCCCCTTGTACTATTTTCTTCCTTCTCTCCTGGCCAGTTTTTGTTAAGAGCAAAGGTATAAGTGGAACTTGCTAACTCTCTTTTTTTTAATTTGACTCTTGTTCAAGTACAGTTTTCTGTCTTATATTCCCAGCCCTGCCCCTGCCGTGCTCCCCACCTCCCTCCCATTTCTGCCCCCCAACTTACTTATTGTCCATGTGTCCTTTAGACTTGTTCATGTGAGTCCTCCCCCTTTTCCCCTGTGATAGAGAGGAGAGAATCACAGGGGAACTTGCTAACTCTTGTTATATACAGCAAAAGCACAGAATTTGAAATGCACTTTTCATTAAGTGTATGGCTGGGAATTTGGAAATTCCAACTGGACCAGCATTTGTCTATTTCATCTTGACAGCAAAAAGCAACGCCACTCTCTTCTCTTGTTGCCACTTCCTCCTAGGGTCACATGGCCCATCCAGGGAACGAAATGGCAGGTACAGAGAGACTTGTACATACATGCACCACAGTTTCAGACACATGTTTTGTTTGTTTAAAAAAGAAATCATCTGGAGAGAGGAAGCAGATTTATCACTTGTCCCAGGCACTAACCATGCTGTGAAATTACATCACATCAAAGATAACTGCATCAATGAAATATTTATGTGCACTTATTAGAGGCAAACACTCCATTTTATAACCAAGACTTTGTGCTGCTTAAGCAAAAAAGCAGGAAAAGTTCAGGTTGTAGAATTTGTTCTGGCTTGGATTTGTAAATTTTGTAAACTAAAGCAGAGCAGCTCCCATCGGCTGGAGATGTCCTTCAGGCAACTAAAGGCGCTAGAAGCAGTTTGTGAGAGTACAGATTTCAAAAGTTCCACATTTCAATTAAACATATGTGAGATTCAAGCCTCTATCCTCTGGTGCCTGCAAAACCAAAACATCAAGTTCCAAGAGAGCATCTGCTGAGCTGAACCATTCAGGCTCCCTTGGACTGTTTTAAATGAAAGGCATCCTCTGGTCCTTACCTTCAGTGCTATTGGAACAGACACTGTCTACCCAGTAGTGAGGCAGGGTCACAGGCAGGGCCAGCCTGAGGGTTTCTTGGAGGGTTTCTGAGGACATGAAAGGTGGAGTAGAAATAGCCAGATATGCTATAGGTGGGCGAACTGTAATCCCAAAGGGATTACTGCCATCTCCCTGTTAGAAAACCCAGTCTCCAGAACACACAAGGCAGAAACGCTGAATATTTAATCTTGAGAAACTGATCTGAGAATAATAAAAATAATAAATTCTTCTCAACCCAGGATTAATTTATCAGCCACCTGCCTCGATGTGCAATGCACAGAAAACAAAAGAACCAAAGAGAAGCAATTAGGCCAACACAGAAACAGACTACCTTATTTCACAGAGTGGTAGGAACAGTGGGGAACTACAGTTGTTCCTTGCTACCTGACTCTGAAACCCCCAGCTCTTTAAAATCACCTAATTGCTTATCTTTGCAGGGAATGTTTACTTCCTTTCTCTGCATTCTCTCTCCCGGCGCCCTGCCTAACAATTCATGGAGTAGAACTTCTAATAATTCTCCGCTAGGGACCCAAAACAAATGGAAAGAATAAACCCACAAGCAATGAGTCCACATGGAGGGACACTGTGTACCAGGCTTTCTGTCAGGGACAAGGGAGGAGGAAGAGGGGAGGGAACAAGGGGGCAAAAAAAATCTGATTCTAAAAACCGCAACCTGATGGAGAAAGAGGTTTCAAATACTAGGTCTCAGACATTTCATTGCTAACTCTCAGTTGCAGTAACTGAAAGTCAAGTCAAACTAGTTCCAGAAAACATAAACTCGGTATATACGGCAGACAGGATAGTGGCACCCAAAGGTCTACTTTCCAAATGTGTGAATGTCGCTTCACATGGTGAAAGGGACTTCGCAGAGGACCTCGAGATGGCACGATGATTCTGGATTACGTGGATGGGCTGATCAAATCACATAAACCCTTAAACGGGGAGAACCTTTCCAGACTTTAGTCACAGGTATGATGCCAGGAGCAGGGTCACACAGGTGGCAGCAACAGAAAATTAATAGAGTACAAATGACTAAGAAGTTAAAGAGTTATCTTCAAACCCAATGAGATCTGGGTTTCAATCAGTAGTTCTCACCTAGAGACCATGTTGTCCATCAAAGGCCATTTGGCAATGCCTAGAAAAAATGTTTGCTTATCACGTCTGGTGCCATGGGGATTGCGCTATTGGCATCTAGTGGGTAGAGGCAGGAATGCTAAGCATCTTACATTGCATAAGACACCCCCCTACAATGAAGAATTATCCAGGCCCAAATGTCAATTGTGCTCTGTCTCACATTTTCTCTACATGTCTTATTTTTGCTTTGCTTTATTCTCAGGTAAGAGGTCCCAATATGGTAGCAATGTGGCTACACACAGCTTCAAGTAACAACTTTCCATCTCAGAAACCCCTTCTCTGACAGGTCTGGCAAAAAGTCTTTGTACTGATTCTAACTGGCCAGCATGGATCACACGCTGACTCATGAACTAGTCGCAGTTCATGAGTCTAATCGCCATGAGGATAGAGCACGACACTAATTGGCAGAGCGTGGCCACATACCCACCCCTGGGCTGAGTCAGCCCCAGCTCCACATACACTATCATGCAATAGTGGAAGGCAGTCACCAAAAAGGAAACAATGTAAGAAAGAATTTTTTCAAGTTTCTGCTATAGCAGTAGATTCTGTCTAACCTAATGGACAAGACACTATTCTGGAGGTTGTATGCATACTGCATAACAACACCTTCCATGCACAAATCTCCACACCTCCACAGAAAACTATGAATTGATTGGTATATTAATCTAATACCCCATCAATGTCTTTTCCAGGAGGTCACAATGAAATACAACTGATATATCTGTGTTGTCTGATATGTGACATGAATTTGGTCAATGCAGACTTTCCTTCTAAGAGCGCTGTGAGCAGTCACTCAAACAGAGGCAAGCTCTACAGCATTGCCAGGAGCACTGTGGCTGGATCTAAGATGTAGCTTCCAGAAATGGTGGGAAAAAGGATCACGCTGAGAACCTGATACAATTCTCTTCACAGTACACGTGTCCAGAAGGAGAGGGGGATGAACAAATCTTGGATCAACTGCAATGCTGAGTATCTGCTTTATTGTTTCAAATCACTTCTATCATACATCTCTCTACAAAGCATGAGCACCAGTAATGAGCCCTGACTTCACAATTCTTCATGTTCTCATAACTCTGCTACAAACAGTCAAAGTGGCCTGTTGATCAAGGATACAGATTCTGTGCACATACTGAGGTCAAACCATTATGAGATTCACATATAAACATGGTAGATGAACCTGGAAATTAACATAGCACTAAGAAGGACAACATAAAAAGTGAAATCTTTTTTTTAAAGATTTGACTTATTTATTTTTAAAGAGAGGGGCAGGAAAGAAGAAAGAGAGAGAGAAAGAAATATCAATATGTGGTTTCCTCTCATGTGTCCCCTACTGGGGACCTGACCCACAACCCAGGCATGTGCTCTGACTGGGAATCGAACCCATGACCTTTTGGTTCCCAGCCCGCACTCAATCCAGTGAACTACACTAGCCAGGGCTGAAATCTTTTTTACGTGACTCCCCCAGAAACAACATATTGGTCATTCCAGGATTCATGTTTCCCAGGTCAGATATCACTAGGCATCCTCCACAGACTTCTACCTGTTCTTTCAGACTGAGCCACAGTATTTTCCTTCCTTTGTTTGCTTCTCCTTCCTTCTTCTTTCCTTCATTCCTCCCACAATTCCCTAAGAGACAGCATGGATCCACTCCCCCTACCCTCTCTCTGCTCCTCCGCCCCGGCTCTGCTCCCCCTCACCAAATGTCCACCCAGCAGCACACAGCCCTACAAAGAAAGAACACAATGCAAATGCCCTCAACTGCTGGACGCTAAACATGTTCTTTAGAAATCCTCTGAAAAATAACTTTAAAGCAAAGCATTATATATTCAAAAGAGAAACATCAGAAGACAGCTAAATACAAGGAGATCCACAAAGAATAGTGCATCCATATGAAGCTAATCTGTATAAACACACTGCTATGGATATGTTCAGACTGAATATAAGGTACATGTGGTTATATAATGTATTATATAAAACATATGCAATGTATAAATATATACACATATCTGGACTTACTATAGTTTCACTTTTATAAAACATATTTAATATACATTAAATATTTTAATAAGCAATAGAATATTTTGTTCTACTTTATAACTAGCTTTTTATAACTAACGGTACACATTGTGAATAGTTCTATTCCAATTAATATTAATCTATGACATCACTGTTAATACATAGTATTTTATTGAAGATATACTATAATTTACCCACACAATCCCTTCTTTTTACATAATTAGTTTTTTGTTAATTTTATGATTTTAGTGTCAAATTTTTTAATGTTTCTATTCAGAAAGCAAGACTAAATGCAGCTTAACTCCCTTTAGTTTATTTAGTCTTCCTTAAACTTCTCCTTTTCCCTCCCCCACCCCATAGCCAAGTAGCATTAATTTATTGTTAACAGTATTTCAATTTCTTATGATCTGAACAAGGTCCTTGAGTAAAGCCATCGAATGTTAACTCCCACAAAGGCAGGGATTCTTCCACTTCCTTTTTTTTTTTTTTTTTACTGATGTGTCCCCGGGATGCAGAGCACTGCCTGGCACAAGGATACAGTTTTTACATTTTCAAAGAACAAATCCATCCCATTGATGAGAATGCAAACCTGCACACTCTCCATTGCCCTCTGATGCCTTCTAATGCCCAAGGAGACAGCCCGGTGCAGGGCAGGCTTCCAGAATATTACAGCAGTGAGGAGTAGGGCCCTGTGCTGAGCTCTGGGTCCCCTGCTCTCTGCCCTGAAGCATCTTACTGCCCCAGGTTTACCCACGGCTGGACACTGAATTTAGCCCCAGGTGACTCAGCTCTGCTCTCCAAGCACAGACAGAGCCCTGTGTCCTCCCTTTCCCAAGTCCATCCTACCTGAACTCTTCCAACTTCTGGTGAGCTGTCTGGGTCTTAATCCTACCTTCCAATCAACCCCTGTCCAGCCTACTTAGGCTATACCCTCCAGGCTATTATCTCATGTTCCCTAAGTCTCCCACATGACAAATCCTCTGGTTTTCTAAATATCCCCCCAAAGAACATGTCAACTTGCCTTTCACATCAGGTGGGAGCCCAGGATGCTCGAGACTGACAGGATCTCTCAGGCTTTCTCAGCCTAAACCCAGCATACCATTCTTATCCTGTGGCTGCCAACCTGTCTCCATGAGGTGACCCTATACTGTCATCTTCCTAGGGTTCCAAGGACAGTGAGACCAAAACTATTATCACCAATTTTAGCTAAAGTATCCACCTACACTCCAAAACACAATCATTGGAATTCGAACTTGGGAGAGAAAGTAAAGCATGAATATGTCAACTGCATTCTCCTTTCCCATGTTCACTGGGGCTTAAGGGCTCAGATCCTTCTCATTCCACATTCTTTGTGGCAGAGATTTCTCCATAATTCATCATCTGAGCCAGAAAGCATCTGAGAGTGAAGGGGGCACTATTGATAATAGGGCAGGATAATGTGCATGAACAGAGCCATCCTAGGCAAGTATGGTGGCAAGTATGGTCACTCTAATTACACTGAACCTGACACGCAAGTGCACTAGTCCTAGTTCTTGATAATGGTCATGGAGGCTTAAGGGATTCAGAAAATGCTACTTTGGTCAAAAGTTGAACACTGGCCCTGGCTGGTGTAGCTCAGTGGATTGAGTGCAGGCCTGCAAACCACACGATCACAGTTTGATTCCCAGTCAGGGCACATGCCTGGGTTGTAGGCCAGTTCCCAGCAGGGGACTCATGAGAAGCAACCATACATTGATATTTCTCTCCTTCTCTCTTTCCCTTCCCCTCTAAAGATAAATAAAAATTTTTTTTTTAAAAAGTTGAACACTGATTCTTACTTTCTGCTCTAAGAATCCTTATCTCTTGAGGCAAACGCACACCTCTGAGTGATGAAGAAGGTGGTTCCATGAACAGAAATATAAAAGAAAAAACATTAATTTACTCAAAAGGATTCACTCTCTATTGATGTTTTCTAAACAATGTAGCAATGGCTACTTATGGAATTAAATCATGGCACACTAGCTCCATGATTTTCTTATGCATATTTTAAGGAATCGGGATTACAAAGACTCAATAATTACTGAAGAGGCTTGTGAGGAAAAAGAAACATGCTGGAAGCCTACTAAACAACTTAACTTCCTACTTACATAGTGCTTCTCAACTCTGGCATGCTGTTTCTTTTCCCTGCAATGCCCTCCTACCATCCCCTCCTCCCCTCCACGGGGAAGCCTTCACTGACTGTCCTCCATTCTCTTCCTAAAACGTCCCTACTCTTGGTCACTGGCTCCCTCACAGTCTTCTCCTGTGTTACTGCACATGAGAGTATTTCCCACAAGTTAGGAACTCATCAACCAATTTGTGTAATCGAGGTAGGCAGAGTATTACCATTTTGCAGATTAGGAAACTGAATTTAGTAAATCATGGTACAAGTACTCTCTCCAAGGTTTACTGAACATTGCGTACCTCACCTGGTTTTCTGTTGGTGTTTTAGGTTTTTAAAGATTAAATGACCTATTGAATGTGAAAGCTCTTGGAAACAGCTGAGGAGGTGAGCAAATATAGCAAATTACTTTAGGCTCACCTTTTTCTACCTGGATGTTAAAGTCTTGGACAATAAAGACTAGATTTTCTCTCAATGCTAAAACATTAACACGATATCAAAAGCCTCAAGAAATTCCTAACAAATTAAATGTTAGCAGAAGTCTCACATGCGCAAATACAATCCAGCCCTCCAGATGGCCACACTTCTGGACAGAAACAAGAGCGTCACCCTGTGAGTTTCCTGACACTGCGGCATCTAGAACGGGGTCCTGGGGGCGGGGAGGCGGAACGACATCTTTGACTTTACAGATACTGGAAGCAGGTATCCATTATTCTTGAGGAAGGCTGTAAACACGAATTGGGAGCCCCAAGATTCCTGAACAGGAATGATGACTATCAGGACATCTCCGATGGACTGAGGTTGACTGTGGTCATGAATCAGAAAACAATGTCGGGGATGCCCAGGCAAAAAACTAGCTTAGACTTTAGACTAGGGACTAATGATCAACAAAGCCTAGATGCACTGACGAAAGGAATGGGACAGGCTAGAGTGTAGCTAGCGGTGAAAACCCCTATAGCACAGCGACTGCACCATGGAAAGGAAGACTGTGCATATATGTGTGTATGTGTGTATGTGTGTATGTGTGTATGTGTAACAAAGAGCTACATCTCCAAAAACCTGAATACCAGACCTTTCATGCAGAATGTCCAGTATCTGGTGTTCCCACACTCCAAGGTGGCTCTGAAAGAAAGCTGAGAATCTGCAGGGGTAGAAAGCACAGCAGGGGCATATCCTGACCCCTCTGGCTGTGGAAAGCCCTGGAACACCAGTCCTCAAAGTCTCAGGACCCCTTGCATGCTCTTCAAACCAGCGTCACACAGGGGCCCAGATTCTATAGGCGCTATATTAGTGACACACCCAGTCACTTCAGCCATCACACAGAATAAACTGGAATGGGTGCCTCTCTGACACACGCCTCCTCTTTAAGCAGTGATTTCTCATTGATGTTAGAAGTTAGCAACAACAACAAAAAATGACAAAGTTAGTAAATCCAATATCTAAAATGCACATCATAATCACAGTTTTGGCGGAGAACTTGAGCTAAAGTTAGAGTAATAAAATCTTAATCACATAGGAGGGCCTCTCTAGAGCTTTGAGTATTTCATTTCAGTGAGCTGCAGTGTGTCAGAGAACTTTGTGTGAAAAGTGGTGTTTTGGATTAGAAAAAGTGAGAATTTTCTAGGTGTACCTATGAATATATATATATATATATATATATATATATATATACACATATACATACAGTAAAACTGCCATCAGTTGCAGACATACCATCATTTCAAACAAAGCCATTTGGATACTCCAAGCAAAGCACTGACAAGCTTAAGCCTGTATAGATAGCTTTAATTAGTCTGAACACTGTGGATCTTAAAAAAGACAATACACAAATTAGAGCTTCTACCACAACCAGGCTTTGTAAAAGCACATGTGTTTATACATAAACTCACATTTCCCTGTCAAAATTATGATGTAGTGGTGGAGAGGGATGCTAAGAAAAGCAGTTACCATAGCAACAAAAAAAAATCACCACCACACTGGAGATGTCTGAGTGATTCTGTCTCATCTCCGAGGTTCTTGCCAGAATGACTTGCACAAGTTATCCTTCAGCAGTCCTGAGGACAGTCCTTTAGGCACTGGACTCTGATTTTTCTGAGTACAGTCATAGTTACAAAGTCTTGGGTAGGGAATTTACTGCATACCTCGCTCAGAAGATCAATCCATACTGCCCACTAGAGTATAGGCTACCTGAGAGGAGGAATTTCCCCCTGTTTTTGTTCTTTGCTGAATCTCCACTATCTAGGACAATGCCTGGCACATACTAGGTGTTCAATCAACATCTGTTAAATAAATTATCACTATGAAAAACATAGCACTTATGAAAACCACAGCTCAAATCTCCATACTTTATTTTAAAAATCCCAAGGCCCAGGATTTGAGTCAAAGAACTCAGTTTTTCAATCTACTTAAAAAAAGAAAAAAGAGAAGAAAACCCTTTCAAATAAGATTTCAATGTAACACAGCTCGATAATGTGTCCCTTCCAATTTACCATTAAGTCATTCAACTGAGATGAGATAATACAATGATTAAGTACGTGAACTCTGTAACCACAATGCCTGGGTTTGAAACCTGGCTTGATCACCATGTGACCCTGAAGAGATCACTTAACTTCCATGTGTCCCCTGTCTCCATGTGAAAACAGAAGGAGTACTGGGATCTACCTCAATGTTAGTATCACAGTTGAGCTTACACCACAGATAAAAAGATGAATAAACATCCAAAGCGTTTATTACAGTACCACCCACGTGGTGTTCTACATCTTGCTGAATGTGTTCCATTGTCTCAAGTCAGCAAAAGCTGCTATAAAACTTCCAACAGTTGGGGAGCAGATTTTAAACTCTACCAAATCTTTGAAGATCATACCACAACAATTATGTTTATATCGTTAACTATTCTGAAACAAAGGCTGGAAAGCAAACATAGGGGCCAGCTTTTTGATCCTCTGGCATAGCATGAAAAAGGAAGAATACAGGGATTTCAGTGAGACAAGCTAAAGGAGTGGATCAGCAGGAATCAGTGGATCCTTCACTCCCTGGCCAGATCTGGGAACGAGTGGCACCACACTTCATTCCAACCTAGATGGTCGCGGCACAGCCTTAGTCGCTGATCATACACAAGTGATCTGGCACTTAGCTAACCAAAACCCTGCAAAGTGGTTACTCCAACTCTAGACAAGTCTGTGCACAATGGAAATATGTGGAAACTCATCTCAAAAAACTTGATTCTAGGTCATTTAATTAGTCATATAAAAAAGGAAAAGAAGAACTATTACATAAAGGGTTAACAGACTAGTTGCTTTTCAAAACATTTTTGAAATCAGTCTAGCAAGGGAAAAATGAACAGATTCTTGGCAAAAAATAGTATAGTACAGAAATATAAAATTATGCAAAGGCTTGTTGAGATTAAATGAATTACTGTAGCATATGAATCAGTCTTTTTTAAAGAAGCTATACAGTATAAAATAGACATAGCCTTGTGGTTGATTATTAGATTTGTACTTCCATCTTATTTAAACTATGCCACCTGGAGAATAAAATAATTCAATGCACTTTATATAAAACACCTTAGCTTAATATTTCACAATGAGAAGGCTTGCTTTTGGATTAATTAATGCCAAAACAGGAGTCTAGGAGAAAAGAATATTCAGTGTGTGGGATGCCAGTCACTCAATCTGGTAAAACACCAAAGCTCCCGCACTGGATGACTATTGCAATGCACATTTTCCTACAACTGGAAATTGCATTTAGAAACTCTACCAGCTCTTTGATAACCTGACCATCAGGCAGGCATAAATTGCCATTTTTCTTATAGGGGCACCAAGTTTCTGCAACACTCAAAGCCTAGAAATCTCTAAATAATGCACTTCTCAGTTCATAGATGATATCTCAAAAACAGACAGAATTAGTCTTCTAGATACACCAATGTGAAAGAAGGCATAAATTCTATAGGTCATTATCCACAAGTGTGCACAGCTCCTCAACCAGCGTTCCTAGATCAACCGATGCCCTTAGCCCTCGGGGTCCTGGGTGGACAGTCAGGCAGCTGAAGGCCTCGGGACAGTCTCATTCTATGAGTTCTATGTGCATCTTGTCAGGGCTCTAAATTCCCCCCCGGGATCATGCAGATATCACCACTGTGTATTTCAGCCATGACCTGAGAAAAGTGGAAGACACATTGAGAGAATATAGTCAGTTCCACACAATGTTAACAGGAGTTGGGAAGAAAACAAAATACACAGGGATAGAGGAGATTCTGTGGCCAAATACTGTAAATTTTGAGAAACAAGTAATAGAGGTTTCATCACTAAGGAAGTTCGAAAAATTCTTTAACACGCTAATGGCATCTACTAAAGGACTATAACACCACTGTATTTCACCAACTTTTCGGGCAGCACACTCTTTTTCATGAAGTTTCATCAGGATTAATAATGAGCAAAATGGTTTGGGAGTGGCTTCTTTAAACATTTAACTTGTGTTACCTGATGAATGAAGGGGCTTCAATAAACACTTCAGTTACAACTGAATTATTTTAATAGCAAATTAAAAAAGAAAAGGGGAGTCATTCCAAGATGGAGTTCCTAATGAGGCAGATGTTTTATAACAGAGTAGACTGACTGTGGCCAAGAGAAGTAATAATATAGTTGGATGGCCTAAATTAATTCTCCCTTTCCCTTCTAAAATATCCCAGGTATGTATGTACATTGTTTGTGTTTCCTTTCATTTTATTCAAGGAGTATTTATGAATGTATACAGGTGCTCCAGGCACTGGGAAACCTGGTCTCCCTTGCAGACAAACAAGATGAATAAACAAAGTAGGCAAGCTGGAACTTCCATTTCCACAGAGGGAGACGGACAACAAAAATGCTGATATATAAAATAAATTCAGAATTAAAATTATGTTATGCTTTTAAGTGTGATATACCAGCCTGGGTAATGTGATAAAGATGGGGGTGATGTAGGTGCTAAGTTCAAAGCCCAGAAAAAAGACAACAAGGCAAAGATCTGGGAAAAGAAATTTCCTCACCAGGCAAACTGATGCCAATGCTCTGAATAGACATGAATGGAAGGGAAGCTGAGAACAGGGCAGCTGTAACTGGAGTATTGTCCAAGAAGGCCAGGGGCCCAGGCAGGAACAGACCATGTGGGCTGCACAGCCCAAGGGTAACAAACCTAGATGTTTATCTAAGGGAATCTACTCAGCAGGTTTTAGCAGGAAAAGGCCATGCCATGATTTCTATGGTTACAAGTGGGTGCTACTATATGAAAAATCAAAAAACCGGCAGGAAAGGGGCTACAGCAACAAAGTGGTGTAATTCACACCAAAATGTGGTGTAATTCAAAGTGGTGTAATTCACACCAAAATGGCAGACGCCTCCTTGAAAGTCAGGTTCTCAAAACCCAAATCCTGGAGGAAGGAGTCTCACTCAGGATTCACCAGCTAGGAATGAACAGATGTATGTCACACGGATGCACTTCACCCTTTACACGGTATTATCAGAAGAGATACAGTCATCCCAAAGAAACGATGCAAAGAAAAACACATCTGCTTTAATAGTATTTTGCCTAGGGTGCTACTGTTTTCAACAACCTTCTTTTGAATCTAAAGAAAAAAAAAACTTGGTGATAAAACTTATAATTTCAACTACGTAAACACGATTCCTCCAGTAGAACTCAAGTGTGTATCAAAGTCAATTATTAAAATAAACAGTAATGCTTTACCTTGGTTCTTACACCCACACGACAACTCCTCACAAAATAACTTACTATTTTTAAAAACTCCTGAGATTAAAAAGAAGCAACAGTAAAGCAATCAATTCTGACCCTATTACATCAGAGCTTGTAAAAATTTAGAACTGGTCATCTGAATCTGTATTCAGCTTTATCCAATAAAAAACTCTGGTCTACAAATTAGCAATTAACTTATGATTGGAGTGCAAACAAAGATGGAGGTGTAGGTAGAAACCCTTCCCTTCTTTGCACAACCAAAAGGAGAAAAACAACTAATCTAAAATCAATAAACAACCTGAAGTGCCAGAAAAATCAAACTGCATGGAACTCCAACAACCACTGAATTGAAGAAACAAAGAGAACAACCAGATCGGTAAGTGGCAGACAGAGAGGAACTGCAGTAAGGCAGCAGACTGTGGGGACAGGGCTGACTTAAGGGGAAACTGAGACTCAGAGGTGACTGGGGTTTATGGTGGTTGCCACAGAGGGAGAAACTCCCAGTCTCACAGGAGAGTTCCTTAAAAGCAGGCGAGCTGCACTGTTTCCTCTCTGGCCACGCCCCCACAGGCAGTGCTGCAGTGCAACAAGGAGATTTACCCTGCCCCAGTGACTACCGAAACCCCTACCCCCTTAATAAGACCAAAATAAATAAGACCAAAATGAAAGAACAGTGGAAAACCTCAGAAAGAGAGTTAAGCAAGGAGGCTACAGCCAACCTATCTGATGGGGAACTTAAAGCCCTGGTAATCAAAATGCTCACAGAATTGATTGAGCTTGTTCAAAAAAAAATGAATGAAATAAAGCAAAATATTCAGGGAACGAACAGTGACAAGAGGGAAACCAGAACTCAAAGCAACAATTTGGAACAAAAGGAAGAAATAAACACCCAATTGGAACAGAATGGAGAAACAAGAATTCAAAAAAATAAAGAGAGGCTGAGGAATCATTACCAAGCCATTATTATAAGAAATGATAAAGGGACTTATCTAAGGAATTGAAGATCAACCTGAAATGTTCCAGTATCTGAATAATAGGGGTGTCAGAAGGAGAAGAAGAACAGCAAGAAACTGAAAACTTATTTGAACAAATAATGAAGGAAAACTTCCCCAATCTGGCGAAGAAACAGACTTTCAGGAAGTCCACGAAGCCCAGAGAGTCCCAAAGAAGTTGGACCCAAAGAGGAACACACCAAGGCACATCTTCATTAAGTTACCCAAGATTAAAGACAAAGAGACAATCTTAAAAGCAGCAAGAGGAAAGGAGAGAGTTACCTACAAAGGAGTGCCCATAAGGATATCAGCAGATTTCTCAAAAGAAACCTTGCAGACAAGAAGGAAATGGAAAAAAGTACTTGAAATCATGAAAGGCAAGGACCTACATCCAAGATGACTCTATTCAGCACAGCTATCATTTAGAATGGAAGGGCAGATAAAGTGCTTCCCAGATAAGGTCAAGTCAAAGGAGTCATCATCACCAAGCCATTATTATATGAAATGTTAAAGGGATTTATTTAAGAAAAGGAAGATAAAAATGTGAACAGTAAAATGAAACAAACTCACAACTATCAACAAATGAACCTAAAAAAAAGGAAGGAAGAAAAACAATGAAAACATAAACTAAGCAAACAACTAGAACAGGAACAGAATCAGAGAAATAGACAGCACATGGAGGATTTTCAGTGGGGGGACACAGGAGGAATGGGGGAGAAGGTACAGGGAAGAAGAAACATAATTGGTAGGCATTAAATAGATGGGGAAAGGTCAAAAATGGTATAGGAAACAAAGAATTCAAAGAACATACATGTACAACCCATGGATATGAACTAAGGGGGGGATGCTAGAGGGTTGGGGGATGCAGAATGGAGAGGGGTAAAGGAGAAAAAATGGGAAAACTGTAATAGCATAATCAATAAAATATAATTTTTTAAAAATCCATACCATTGGCCCGGCTGGTGTGGTTCAGTGGATTGAGCACAGGCCTGCAAACCGAGGGGTTGCTGGTTTGATTCCCAGTCAGGGCATATGCCTGGGTTGTGGGCCAGGTCCCTAGCTGGGGGTATGTGAGGGGCAACCACACATTGATATTTCTCTCCCTCTCTTTCTCCTTCCCTTCCCCTTTCTCTAAAAAATGAATGAAGAAAATCTTTTAAAAATATATAAGTTAAATTAAAAAAACATACAATTGGTGGGGATGGAGGAGTACTTTCAATCTGAAGAGAACAAACTATATAGAAATATACAGAACCAACACACTAATCACAAAGTGCTCATCTACTTATTATAGGAGGCCACCAAACAATTTCTATTATGTTATCAGACTTTGAGGTTATCTATGCCTACATCTTAGTAAATGAATGTATTAATTTAAAAATATTACCTAGTTGAAAGTTTTCAGTAATTCTAGCTAGTTGTAGAATATAGTTCACAGAAAAGATTGATTTTGGCTCAAAGCACATGAAATCAGTATTTTTAATATTTTGGGTATAACACTGTGTACAACAAACAATATAAATCAGACATTTTAGCCAGTCACTTGTAGATTTTTTTTCTAAACTCGTAAATGGATTAAGCTCCAGCCATTCAGTTTTAGAAATGAATGATCCTGAACCTACGGAGCACCTCCCCAGCAAGGCCAAAGTCCCTCAGCAAGCCTGTGTTGGCCCTCTCTGGAACCCACCTGTGAGGATCCCAGCACTAACAAAAGTGCACTGCACCCCCTGACCTTTTCAGCTGCTGCAGCCATAACCAGAGTCTCCTGCGAGAACCTCTGAGTCAATTTATTGCATATACAGTACTACAGTCACAAGCAGAAAACTGGACTAGATTTTAAAACAAGTCGTTAGCAACAAAAGACAGCAACTAAATTCACCATGCAATGTAATTTTGCTAGCTCTGATCTTCGGTGATTCAGTGGCATAGGATGATTCAATTAAATAAGAAATCCCGGATTATTTTTTTTCTGTTGCCAAATATTTTAGGGCCCCATGCTCAATTAAAAATTAAAACTTGGCCACACATACCAAGTCTAATTACATTTCTCAACATCTGTCTTTCATTCCAAGCCAAAAGAAAAATAATATTTACAGAATAGCATATTGAGGCAAAAAATACGGCTGTCTTTTCATCTAGTTGAATTGGTAAACATCTCGATTACATAATTTGCCTTTTAGATGGTGTGTCAGTTACGAATGCTTTTGGCTACAAATAAGAGAATCCCTGAATAGCAGTAGCTTAAATAATGAGTGGTTTATTTTTCTCATAGAAATCTGGAAGGAGATGGTCCCTAACGACAACACAACTATTCAACAATGTTGTCAAAGACGCAGCTCTAACCACCATCCTAGATTCTACTTTTCTTCTTCAAGCTTGTTTCCTCATTGTTACAATGTAGCTGCTGTATTATAAAGCAAAGTATCTTCCTTCAAAAGAAGAAACAAGAGAGGCAAAAGAATTTATTTTCGAGAGTCCCTGTCTTTTTTTTCCCAGGAAGGCACTGGCTCCCACTTTCCCTTATGTGTCACTGGGCAGAGTTGAGTCACATAAACAACTCCAGACCAATTGCTATGGAAGCGAATGGGTTAAGCAGACTGGCTGAGACCAATCATGACTCATCAAGCAGCACTGGGGTCAGGCCTGCTTTACCTGAGACAAAGTAATTGTGCTGGCTAGCCACAAATCAGGGTGCTGACTGTAGGAACTGGGTGGGGTTAGCTGCTGGGGAGGCCAGGAAGTAGTGTATCCCACAGGTGCTTCAGACAATGGAAGTGCATGTCTGTGCATAAACAAACAGCCACTAAAGGAGAAAAGTAACCTCACATCTTCAGTCTGCTCTAAAGCTTAAATATTGTGAGAAGCTGAAGTGTCGGGGCTATAAAAAATGACTTATCATGAACTTTCCTCAGATTTTTCATTCATTGTTTTTCATTAGAGAGGTAACATATCCATAGCAAGTTTTACCATGTTCACTGAAAACAAGCAGGATGAATGAAATCACCTCTGGAAATCTCTTCCAGCTCCACAATTCATTGATTAGATAACTCAAAAGGTAACCAAAGTGCAACAGGGTATTTCATCCAGTTTTCCGGAAAGGTGATTTAAATATCCATTTTGAATGGGTGATATGTAAAGAAAACGCAAAACTTACAAATACTCCAACGAAGGAAACCTGTCCTCAGACTAGTACAGCTCCAAAGGAAAATGAAGGTGTGTGTTTGCCATGTTACAGCTAAACATGCCATCACATAGCCAAACTTAACGTGTGGCAGCAATCTGGCCAAAATTGAATTCTAGCAGCATATAAAGAAATTTAAACTATTGTGCATAAATTAACAATTTCAGTGCTTTAAATAGTAAATGTTACTTCTTATAACTCAGGCATCAAGCAAACTGTACATACCTATCCCCAGAAATCAAGGCCTGATACTAAGAAAAGCATTAAAAATTGATCATAGCCAAAACTGGATTATAACGTAAAATCTCCCTTCTTCCTAGGTCCACAAGCACAGGGAAGCATGAGTTTCAAAATTTTACCAACGGCCAGTGTAATATAATTGGCGGTGGGGGTTCATATAAAATATTAGGATGATAATTAAATGTTGTTTAATTAAATTAATAAACAACTCTCTAAGTTTTGCGAAACTCTACCCCTTTAAATGATATTGCTGCCTACTAGAAGGTAACCATGTAAATCTGTTAAGCAAATCAGCTCTTGTTTACTTGTTCAGGAATAAAATTAATTCATACTTTGCCTCACGAAGAGGTCATAAATCTAAGAGAGACAACAAAATCTAGAGTGAAAAAGCTCCTGCCTCTTTTGATGCATCTCTGTGCTAGAATCACAGTCCAGTTGCCTGGCACTTAGAAGCTAAGCAAAACACACATGCAGGTGGTATTCGGCTACTCTGATTTAAAGACACCGAGACTGTAGAAGGCAAGACGGTGGAGAACTGAATGGAAGCCACACTATCCTCTTCCCAGGAGCAATCTGGAATTACAACTAAATTGTGAAGAAATCATCCAAAACAAATTACCACACAATATACTGAGAGAGGAGCCTCATAACCTTGGACAGACAGAAGAACCAGCTTCAGCACTAACTGACTGCACCTGTATAACATCACACAAGACGTAGTGGGCAGAATGACCCTCAGTCAGCCAGCAGGAGGGAAGAACACACCACAGAATGACTCAACAACAATCAAAACCCAATTACATCTAGAGAGGCAACAGAAACAGCATCTCAAGAGCACCAAGTTCAGAAGATCAAGAAGTCTGCACTACTGAATCTCACAGGTCTCCTACTATAGAAGTTCACACGACACACTGAGAGGGTCCAAACAATCAATTTAAGAAGCAGAGGCTAACAAGAAGAGTCTCACAAACAATGAGAAGCCAAAAGAAAACAAAACCCAAACAAAAGGAAAGAAAGAAACCTCAGAAAGGATGCTACATGAAACACAGGCAAGCCTACTATCAGATACTGAGTTCAAAACAATGGTTATAAGGAAGTTCAATGACCTCACTGAGAATTATCAAAAACTATAGGGAATCTATGAGGAAAATACTGAACACTGTTATCAACATGAAGAAGAAAGTAGAAATTATCAACAAGAGTCAAGAGGAAATGAAGAATACAATTTCTGAATTAAAAACCACAGTGCAAGGAATCAAAAGCAGGCTAGATGAAGCAGAGGATCAAACGAGAGAGCTTGAGGACAAGGTAGAAAAAAAGTCACAGAAAGAACAAAAAAGGAAAAAATACTCAAAAAGAATGAAGAGAGATTAAGAGAAATGTAGGATAACATAAAATGTAGTAACATCCGTATAATAAGAATACCAAAGCCCTGGCTGGTGTAGCTCAGTGGATTGAGCGTGGGCCTGCAAACCACACGATCGTGGTTTGATTCCCAGTCAGGGCACATGCCTGGGTTGCAGGCCGGTTCCCTGCAGGCCAACTCCCAGCAGGGGATGCACAAAGGGCAACCATACATTGATGTTTCTCTCCTTCTCTCCTTCCCTTCCCCTCTAAAGATAAATAAATAAAATATTTAAAAAAAAGAGTACCAGAAGGAGAAGAAGAACAGCAGGGATAGAAAACCTATTAAAAAATATAATGATGGAAAACTTCCCTAATTTGATGAGAGAAAAGGTCATACAAATCCAGGAAACACAGAAGGCCCGAATAAGAAGGAACTCAAAGCGGCCCACTGCAAGACGCACCATAATTAAAAATGGCAAAATTCCAAGATAAAGAGAGAATCTTAAAGGCAGCAAGGGAGAAACAGGATGTAACATACAAGGGAGCCCCGATAAGACTAGCAGATGACTTTTCTATGGAAACGCTCCAAGCCAGAAAAGAATGGCAAGAAATATTCCAAGTAATGGAAAGGAAAGGCCTGCAACCAAGACTATTCTCTCCAGCAAAACCGTCAATTAAAAAGGAAGGCAAAATACGGAGCTTCCTGGACAGCAAAAGGCTAAAAGAATACACCTCGACCAAGCCAGCACTGTAAAATATACTAAAGGAACTCCACTAAGAAAAGGATGAAAAAGAGTGAGAGAGAGAGAAGAACACAGGCATGAAACAAGTAAAAAGGAAATGAATTAAGTACCTACCAATAATAACCATAAATGTAAATGCATTAAATGTTCCAATAAAAAGAAATTGGGTAGCTGGATGGATAAGAAAAACATGACACACATATATGTTGCCTACAAGGCACCCACCTGAGAACAAAAGACCTGCAAAGACTGAAAGCAAAGGATTGGAAAAATATATTTCAAACAAATGGACAGGAAACAAAAAGCCGGTGTAGCAACACTTATATCACACAAAATAGACTTCAAAACAAAGGCCATAAAAAGAGAAACAGAAGGACCCTCCATAATACTCAAAGCAAGAATCCATCAAGAAAACATAAACATTATAAACACAAATGCATCCAATATATGAGCACCCAAATATATAAGGAAAATCTTGGAGGACTGCAAGAAAGATATACACAGCACCACAATTATAGTCTGGGGTTTTAACAACCCACTGTCAAAAATGGACAGACCTTAAAAACAACACATCAACAAGGATATTGCAGTACTGCACAATGCCCTAGATCAAATGGACTTAACTGATATATATAGAATCTTCCATCCCAAAGAAGTAATGTACACATTCTTTTCAAATGTACATGGAATATGTTCAAAGATAGACCACCTGGTAGGACAAAAAACAAGACTAAAAAATTCAAGAAAACTGAGACATATCAAGCATCTTCTCAGATCACAAGGGACTGAAACTAGAAAGCAACATCAAGGAAAAACCTCTAAAACACTCAAATTCATGGAGATTGAATACCATGCTATTAAACAATGAATGGGTCAAAAATGAGATTAAGGAAGAAATCAAAAACTTTCTGAAAACAAATGAAAATGAACTCACAATAATCCAAAACTTATGGGACACAGTGAAGGCAGTCCTGAGAGGGAAGTTCATAGCAATACAGGCCTTCCTAAAAAACACAGAAACATTTCAAATAAACAACCTAATCCTATGCCTACAAGAACTCAAGGAACAACAACAAAGACAGTTCAGAGAAGTAAAAGGAAGGAAATAACCAAGATCAGAGCAGAATTAAATGACATGGAGACTAAAAGCACAATTCCAAGATCAATAAATCCAGCAGGTGGTTCTTTGAAAAGATAAACAAAATTGATAAGCCTTTAAGCAGACTCATCAAGAAAAAAAGAGAGAGAACCCAACAAACAAAAATCAGAAATGAAAGAGGAAAGATTACAACTGATAACACAGAAATACACAGGATTGTAAGAAATGACTATGAAGAATTACATACTAAGAAATTTGAAAACCATGGTGAAATGGACAAATAGAAAAATTTAATCTTCCAAAATTGAATGAGGAAGAAGCAGAAAGCCTGAACAGACCAATAACATCAGATGAAACTGAAGCAGTAATCAAAAATTTCTGGCACACAAAAGCCCTGGACTGGATGGCTTCACAGAAGAATTTTACAAAACATTTAAGGAAGAGCTAACCTCTACTCTTCTCAGACTATTCCAAACAATCCAGGAAGAGGGAATACTCCCAAACTCTTTTTATGAAACCAGCATCACCCTAATCCCCAAACCAGAGAAGGACACAACAAAGAAAGAAAACTACAGGCCAATATTTCTGATGAACATAGATTCTAAAATCCTCAACAAAATACTGGGAAACTGCACCCAACAATACACTAAAAAAATATCATACACCATGACCAAGTGGGTTTCATCCCAGGGATGCAAAAATGGTACAATATTCACAAATCAATAAACATAATATGTCACATCAATATCAATCATAACAATAGATATGGAAAAAAGAATTTGATAAGGTACAGCACCCATTTATCATAAAAACACTCAGCAAAGTGGAAATAAAGGAAATATTCCTCAACATAATAAAGGCCATATATGAAAACCTACAGGCAACATCATACTCAATGGACAAAAACTAACAGCTTTCCCACTAAGATCAGGAACAAGACAAGGATGTCTGTTTTCACCGCTTCTATTCAACATAGTATTGGACGTTCTAGCCACAGTGATCAGATAAGAAAAAGAAATAAAAGGCATCCAAATTGGAAAGGGGGACGTAAAACTGTCATTGTTTGCAGATGATATGATACTGTACATAGAAATTCCTATAGACTTCACCAAAAAACTACTTCACTTAATAAATGAATTTGGCAAAACAGTGGGATACAAAGTCAATACTAAGAAATCAAAGCCATTTTTGTACACCAACAAGGAAATATCATAAACAGAAATCAGAAAAAATCCTATTAGTTATAGCCACAAAAAAAATAAAGTACCTAGGAATAAACCTAACCAAGGATGTAAAAGACCTGTACTCAGAAAAGTATACAACAGTAAAGAAAGAAATCAAGGAAGACACAAATAAATGGAAGCAGATACGTGTTCATGGACTGGAAGAATTAACATCATCAAAATGTCCATACTACCCAAAGTAATTTATAAATTCAATGCAATCCCTATTAAAATACTAATGACATATTTCACAGATACAAAACAAAAATTTCAAAAAATTTTATGGAACCATAAATGACCCTGAATAGACACAGCAATTTTGAGAAAGAAGAACAAAGTAGGAGGGATCGTGATACTTGATAACAAACTATATTACAAGACCACTGTAATGGAAACAGCCTGGTATTGGCAAAAGAACAGACACATAGATCAATGGAACAGAATAGAGAGCCCCCCAAAAAAACCCAAGTCCCTATGGTCAATTAATATTTGACAAATGGGGAAAAAGCATAAAAAGGAGTAAAAGTAGCCTCTTCAACAAATGGTGTTAGACTAGCTGGACAGATACATGCAAAAAAACCCAAAACTCAACCACCAACTTATGCCATATACAAAAATAAATTCAAGATGGATAAAAGACTTAAATATAAGTTGCGACACCATAAAAGTCCTAGTGGAGAACATAGGCAGGAAAATCTCAGATATTCCATGAAGCAATATTTTCACTGATATGTCCCCTACAGCAAGGGACATAAAGGAAAGAATAAACAAATGGGACCTCATCAAAATAAAAAGCTTCTGCATGGCTAAAGAAAACATTGGCAAAATGAAAAGGGAATCAACCACATGAGAAGACATATTTGCAAATGATACTCGGACAAGGGTTTGATCTCCAAAATCTATAAATAACTCATATGACTCTACTCCGGGAAGACAAACAACCCAATTTAAAAAACTGGGCAAAGGACCTGAACAAACACTTTCCCGGGGAGGACATACGGAGTACCTAGAGATATATGAAAAAGAATGCTCAGCATCAACAGCCATCAGATAGATGCAAATTAAAACCAAAATGAGATACCACTTCACACTGGCCAGAATGGCCATCATAACCAAATCAACAAACAGTAAGTGCTGGCAAGGTTGTGGAGCAAAGGGAACCCTAGTTCTCTGTTGGTAGGAATGCAGACTGGTACAACCACTGTGGAAAACCATTTGGAATTTCCTCAGAAAACTAAGAATGGAACTGACTTTTGAACCAGCAATTCCACTGCTGGGAGTACCCCCTAAGAATCCTGAAACACCAATTCAAAAGAACCTATGCATCCTAATGTTTGTACCAGTACCATTTATAATAGTCAAATGCTAGAAGCAACCTAAGTGCCCATCAGTAAATGAATGAATCAAAAAACTGTGGTACATTTACACAATGGAATACTACACAGCAGAAAGAAAGAAGGAGCTCCTACCCTTTGCAACAGCATGGATGGAACAGGAGAGCATTATGCTAAGTGAATAAGTCAGGAAGTGAAAGACAAATACCATATGATCTCACCTATAAGTAGAACCTAATCACCAAAACAAACAAGCAAGCAAAATATAACCAGAGACATTGAAATTAAGAACAAACTGATAGTAACCAGAGGGGAGGTAGGAGAGAATAATGGGAGGAAAAGGGGGGAGGATTCTCAGGAACATGTATAAAGGACACATGGACAAAGCCAAAGGGTGGGTAGGATTGAGGGTGAGAGGTGGGGATGGCTGGGATAGGGAGGAGTGGTGGCAGGAAAATGGAGACAACTGTACTTGAACAGCAATAAAATATTTTTTTTAAAACACAAAGACTTGCAAAAATAGTTTAGACACACACATTTCTTATTTGATTCCTAGGGGTAGTAATAACAATCCTAGCAGAAAGTACAATGTTCATCCCTCTTCCCATATGTTCCAAGAACTCTCTTTACTCCCAGGATTATCATGTAAGGAAAACAGGAAGAAAAAGGCTTCTGAATTATTCCAAACTGGTAGCTAAGCCCCAGACTCTATCCTCAAGCTGCTCTCTATTTCCCTCTGGAGGGTGTCAACATTATAGGAGGAAAAGAGGGGCTGCTCAATTTTCACATCATTGTACACTTCCTATTCACTGATGATTTTAGCAAAGAAGAATGTGAAATTGATTTAAAATCAGAATTTCTTGCACATAAGATTCTGAACTTTTAAGATGTAGGTTTTTACATTTCAACTATTATAAGAAAATTATGCAAAAATCTTGCCACAGACTGTACATCACAGGTTCAATTAACAGTCAGGTCACATACCAGGTTTGCTGGCCAGGTCCCCACTTGGGGGGCATGCCAGGGGCAACAGATCAATGTTTCTCTTCCTCTTTGTTCCCCTCCTTTCCCTTTTCTCCAAAAATAAATAAAATAAAATCTAAAAACATAAAACATTAGGGGATAATAAGGACTGTGGCAAACTGGGAGATCTCACATCCATGAAAGAGGTTCTTGTTGATTACGTGGATCCACTGTTGCAAATCACCTAATTTTTTTAAAGAAGAAAAGTCAAAAATTTTACACAATAATTTCCATATGTTTAAGTTACCTCATAACTGTATTGGGAAAAAGAAGTCATGGCAATAGATTGGGTTCAGCTCACCAGAGCAGACATATCTGCTACAAGATCATCTACCGATGGTAACTACAAACCAGGAGAAAAACCAGAGAAGGAAAACTCATCCATCTCTCCTCCAATGACATTCGTCCTATCAAAAGGCATCTGGTTAATAGGGATAGATGGTGCAGTTATGGTCATCTGAAGAGTGCTTAAATCTCCAGACAGTCCCTTCGTTTGGGTGTTTCATTTTAATTTAGAAACAAAGTGACTTTCTATGGCATATTAAAGCATGAATTAATTGCTCTAATATTCTGGGTCATTTCTTTTCCTCCTGGCTCAGTCCAAAATCTCAGAAGACAGATAGTTAGATGACATTCCCGAGGAGGAAATGGAGGCAATGGAACAGAGTCACACAATGCAGGAGGCCCCATCGCCACAGCCGTCACGAATCCTCTCCCAGGGAAGGGAGACCAAAGCAAGTCTAGGTCTGGTTAAACCTGTTTCAGCCTTAATGCCCACTGCTACTTTTTTCCCATCTTGGGTTAGATTTAAACTCCAATCTTTCCTTCCTAATGGCCCTTTCTTACATCCACTTAACTCTTTAAAAAACGAGTGCATATACCCAGTCCATTTTCTCTACAGCCAACAGACCATGGGATAGATGTGGAATAGATTCAGCAAAAGAGAACAAGTTGACAAGATGCCAAATTGTTTTCACTTACAGGTTAAATAGATTGTCTTATCTATATAACCTTGGTTATCACTAGTCAAATCTCTATTTCAGCATTAGAAACTCCTTATTGGCTATTACCAACTTAAATACATGACCTCTGAAGACTCCTGAAGGAAGGAGACTTCCTAAAATCTAATGAAAAGACCCAATCCCTTTCAATATATTTATGCATTTGTTAGAAATTCCTGTGGTGCTAAATCCAGTATTAAATCTAGATTAACAGCTCTAAAGAAGAAAGACGAAGCAAGTAAGGAAGAGAGAACAAATCCTAAAATTATCCTACTGACCACTGCCAATTCACATGAGAGTTCCTCTCTATATATATTAAAGAATGCATGTACATGTACATGTAATTTACTTGAAAATCTAGCCAAATCTTTACTGATTATTTAATAATAAAATACTCCTAAAGGAGATACAAAGTTAAATTTAAAGATCTATGGATATCCTTTAACCTCCAAAGAATTCTTCGGATTCCCACTGAAATTGTGCTATATTCCCAGCATTTCTTACCCCTGCCCCGAAAATGAATGAATGGGAGCCATACAGACTGCTTGGTTTAAAATTTCACTTTATCAATTGCTGTCTGGAAGTATTCTAATAATAGGCAAATGGAAGCAGAAATTTATATTGTTCAAGCCTCTTTTTTTAAAGTGGTTAAAGCCCATTTTTTAAAGTTACGTTGATTTTTTTTAAGGACAGGAGGTCAACAGAAAATACAAATATCGGAAGTAATACCTAAGGTTAGGTGGGCAGTTAGAGGAAGACTGTGCCAATCAGAAGTGTGGGACACTGGGATTCCATGGACTTGCTATATCATGCAGAAATTATAAATCAGAAGAATCAGGAATGTTGTCAAAGGGACAAGGGCAACGTGATGACTCCATTGGTGCTCAGACAGCACTGAATTTGGTAGGCATCCCCTTCTCTTGCTAGGGATCATCCTGACCCAGTGGAAACTCCCCGAGCTGCTATAAAAAAGTAACTGTCAGGCACCAGGGCAGCAAAATCAGTGGTGATTATTGTCAACAGCCCACTGAAGACCAAACAAAGGTAACACATACTGCCCAAGGAGACCCCACAATTAGAGAACATTCCTTTGCTAATTCTTATTTATAACAAAAGAAATCACACATTTCGATACAAGTAAAGATAATATTAAACCATCAATTAAATATTTAGAATGTTAAAGGCACTGTGCTAGGCACTTTACAGGGACTATGTCAGTAAATCCTCCAGATGTCTTATGAGGCTGCTGTTTGTATCCTCATGGTCAGATTTCACAGAGGTCCCTGGAGATTAACTGGCCTGACCCAGCTCACACCACCAGTGAGTACCAAGCTGCAACCAAACCCACACATCTTTACCCAAGATGCTCCAACAGTTAGAACTCATACACATAGAGTTTCCAGGAATTAACATTGATGTTTTTAAACTGAATTCTCATCACCAGAGGACTTTCATTTATATCATTCTATCTCAAATCTGTAAGAGAAGTTTCCAGAAAGAGAAGAATCCTCACCTACCTGGGAACTGCAGGTGGTGATTTTTAGATCAATACAGCCCCGGATGACAAGAACCGAGCTCCCATTTAACAGGATACTATTAACTTCAAAGACCACATCATTCGCCAAACATTACAAACACCTGATTATTGCTTCAAGCCTTTTAAAATGAGTGTGGATGGATGAGTGGATGGATGAACAGATTGACAGACTGTCAAAAATGAGTAACAAAAGCAATTTCTGCAGGTAAGTGACAAGTCAACCTTTAGAACTAATCCACTGAGTCACCAAGTACTCCTCAAGTTAGCACCCAGTAACGTGCTCCTCGCCGGCAACCCAAATGACCCAAGACAATTATGTTGAGTTGCTCCAATTGAACAGCTCCAGTAAGAGAGAGCAGAGTACTATGGGACCATGGCCAGGGAGCGCTGTCCTGAAGACACCAAGGTCACCTTCCCTCAGCTCCAGCTGAGTGGCATCAGTGAACTGTGGGACTCGAACGCACGCTTCAACTACTGTTTCACAGCCACTTGCTGCCACATGTAGCCAGGCCTTCCAACTCTTCAGAAAGGTAAGAATTGAAGATTTAAGATGAATAGGCAGCTGGGGTCATGTCAAATTAGAATCAATAAAAGGAATGACCTCATTTCCTTTAAACAAGGAAGTGAGGTCATTGATTCTGCTTATGAACATCACTCCAGCTCCATGTGACGGGTTGGAAATGGGTGAAGGTACAAGTCTGAAGTTTCACTTAACCGGTTACTGAAAACACACACTTACATTAGCCCAAGGAACCAGCCTCATTAAACCTCCTAAAGATAGATTCTGCATTCCCTTACAATTTTCTAACTTGAGAAAAACTCACTGCAAGCAATAGTGTTTTCAAAAGCCCTCCAGTTTTCTTTTCCCTTTGGGTCAATGGCTTCAGGCCACATCTCCTCACTCCAGTACCAAAGTGTTTAAATCACAAGTTTGCATTGCAATCAGCACTCATCCTGTCAACATCCTCCAAGAAGACTTGTGATGGTTTTTGTGTTTATCCAAACCCTTGACAGTACACTCAGAAAACAGAGGCACTCCCAGCTCTGTACACACACACACACACGACCAACTAACAGCCCACAGTCTTATTTCTGCCAGGAAACACCATGGATCAGCTTCCACTGGGGGAGCCTTTAAGGTTTATATAATGATCAACTGCTAATGACACTAATGACAGATAATGACACTAAAAACATCTTCTATGTGCTAGACATTGTGCAAGGTACATTTCATACATCACCCTGACATTTGATTTAATCCTGGCATGAATGCCAGGAGGTTAGAAAAATTATTATCCCTATTGTCCCAGTGATGCTTTGAGTGGTTAATGAGCTGGCCAAAGGTCACACTCCCACTGTGACGCTGAAACCTGGATCTGGACAGCCTGACTCCCACCCATTTCTAAATGTCATGCCCACTGTATCAAGTGTAAGAGCAACAAAGGTTGTTCTTCAAAGGCTTCTGTTGTTATGTATCAATGAGAAGAACAACAGCAACAATAGGCAATACCTAGGGAGCAATAAGGGTGCATCAGATACCATGTCAAAGATTCTACATAATCACATTTAATTTAAAGAGATGATTCTCACAAAGCTTGTGCCCTTGTGTATTTTTTTCCTTTTAGAAAAAATCAAACATATCCCAAACATGCTTCTCATTTCAACAGATCTTTTTTTAGAGACAGTAAGTAGGGCTTTGGAATATGATGTATCAGGGTGTGAACTGTGACCTGTACCATGAATTTTTCAAGTGGATGTTGGCAGATTTTATGGTCTCTGAAACTGTTCTCATCTAGAAAGATTACAATGTCTTTTCACAGAACTCTTCAGAGGTTTATGTAAATTACCATGTGTGAGTAAATGTGTGTGCATTGCTCAGTACTCAGAATGGTAATTGCACAATGGCTCAGCATCATCTTATTCAAGAAAATACCTACAGCCAAACTGTTTCATGTGCTCTCACCCTCTTCAGGAATTCCATTCTATAAGAACTGTCCTGAGATTCATTATCAGATTTGCACTGGATTCTGCTGAGTTGGTTAAGCTTCTCTCTCCCTGCATCTCTGAAAACCTAACAGAACTTGTCATACTATCAGAACGCAGAAAACAGGCTTAAGAATCTGCTGTTAATTGAAGAAACATGCTGATTGACAATATGTCTGGAAAATGATTATAAACAAACTCTGAAACATCTGCCCACATAAATGTTTGGAAACAGATATGAAGATTAGCTTTTGAAGAAAAGACAGTAAATGAGAGGTAGTATAAAATAAGCCCTATTTTATCAACTGCTGAAAAAAGTGCTAAATGCTCTATATACAAAGCTATTTGCATGCGTTCCTGGCTGCTTACATACATACAGGCATACAAACATGAGTCACACCATCCCACTATCACCACTCCGATTTTCTTGAGATCATGTAGTAAAATAATGTATCTTCATTCCTGTGGTGATAATATTCAATATCCTAGTGTAAAGGTTCTATTCTTTCACAACCTATTTATTTATTGAACTGCATATCAAGTTTCTGCTATGTGCCTGGTACTATACAGTAAGGAGAGAGAAGATTCCTAAGAATGTATCCACTCAGTTCACATTCTACCATCCCCCTTCTAAATCAACCAAGAAAAATATTTCAAAAGCAGTCCTAATACTCTCTCTTCCAGTGTTTAAAAAAATCTAAAACACATTTCCACTTGTCTCATTAAGGCTTTTCTTGGAATAATTTTTCTGTATCTATATTTAGTATATATTCATTTTCTTATGTTGGTTCTCAAATCTTGAGTGGGATGCAGTTTAATATAAGAAAAGAAAGGCTGGGGAGAATTAATTTACACATAAGAAAAATATATATTTAGAAGACACAGTCATCGTGTGTGGGCTTTGTTCTTCTACTTCTTAAAAAAATGATACTTCATACTTCTTCCCCAGAATTCTGGTAAGGAGAAGCACTTGGTTTTTTGTTGTTTTTTAACACCTCTTTCAAATTGTTCATTATATTACAAATTACCTTTTAGGAGGGGTCAAAAATACGAGCATCCACTAACAGAAAAAAAGGAGAGCTAACTCTGGAAAATACTTACAGTAGTTTATTCATGGCCAGGTTACTTCCAGATAGTTTTCACGTATTAGAATTGAATGTCCTATGTCAGAGGATTTTTAGGACCAGAGGAATGCTATGGAATCCTAGACCATCCACCCAGTATCTCCCAAAATACACTGCACAAAACTACTTGGCATAGGTCCGAGGATGTGACTGGACTACTGAGGCCCAATCCTCGCTCCCCTGCACTCAGAGTGCCAGCAGGCAGGTGGCGCCCAATGAGTGGTCAGGAACTACCTGGTAATGAATGAATGAAAGGGAGATATCAGCACAAACAGAAATAGGCTGAGAAGGATCGTGGTGGCACTTGGTCTTTACTGAATGTGTTTGATTGGAATGAACTGTTATGCAGCTGACGGTATTGATGCAAAGGCTTCAATGGCATAGAAAAATACTTATGGGACCAAGACAAGGATGTCCACTTTCACCTCTCTTATTCAATATAGTACTGGAAGTCCTAGCCATAGCAACCAGACAAAAAGAAATTAAAGCCATCCAAATTGGAAAGGAAGAAGTAAAAGGTAGTCTTTTTTGCAGAGGACATGGTACTGTACATACGGAAACCTGAAGATTCCACCATGAAACTAGCAGGACTGGTAAATGAATTCATAAAAGTAGCAGGACACAAAATTAATATACTGAAATCAGCTGGATTTTCTATTCAATAGTTATGCAACCATTTTATATACAATGGCATGCAACCATCACCACTATTTATTTGCAAAATATTTTCAATAACATCTCAGTGAAACAGGTAGGAAAGCCCTTTTACATCACCTAAATCAGAAATTCTATAATTTTAAGCAGTCATTCCACATTCTCTCCCTTCTCCCAAACCCTGGTAACCTGTCCCTATGAATGCACCTACTCTGCAGACTCCATGTAAGCGGAATCATATACTATTGGTGCCTTTGTGTCTAGCTTATTTCAGTTAGCATAATGCTTTGAAGGTTCATCTACAACTGCTACTCTTTAAATATATTTTTCTGTAAGTGATTTTTTGTAGTGAAAATGTTATATATGGCAAATCGTCAGGCTCTGTGTTTGAAACAAGGGGTGAGATGTGAGGGAAGGCACCCCCGCAGGTTGAACAGGGCAGACACAGGTGCAGTGGGCAGACGGGGGCCTCCGCGGCCTGTGGGGATGAGTGCTGACAAGCAGTGCTCCGTATGTCAGACTGCACTCTGGAATCAGCCTAACAGAGAACGTATATAGTCCAAAGTATCTTCCATAGCGCTTACCTCAAGTTCCACTGCACTGAAAAAAAAGCACAGGGCATTTTACTTACAATTGAAGCCCTAATTTTGCAGGCGAGTGTATTTTGCATGATTTGGCAGGTTACGAACAAATGCAAGAAGACAGCATCTGTCAAATTCCTTAGGCAACCAGGCAGAACCAAGTGTAATTCCTTACCTGAAAAACACAAACACACAACACACATTAAAATTCAATTGGCATAATTCTATGTCTTTCTTAGTCGTTTAAGCCACAAATTTAATCAGTGATTTCTTCTTCTCGTGGCAGGCTGGTAATGGCACATGGAGATAGAATTCTTAATTCAATACACATTTATCCCTGAGTCCAGACTGTTTTGCTGCAATATCCCCATCTAGGATGTATACTCGATAAGTGCTTCTAATGCAAGTATGTGAAGTCACTGTGTCAAACATAACTCAGAGTTGACAGCAATTATTAACAGTGTAATTAGTCATTTCCAGAACACAATACTCAAATAATCAAATGGACCCTCAACTCCCTCTTGAAATCCCATCTAACTCCTAAATCCATCCACTCACTAGTTGAATATCCATCCATTCACTCAGCACATCTACTGAGCATGAACTATGCCTGCTAATGATACACAGAGGAAAAGCATGATTCCAGTCATCAAGGACTTCAGTCTAGTGTAGAAATAAATTATGTGCAGGCTTCTTTTCCCCTTTTTACTAGTAAATTGCAATACGTATATTTGTCTCCATTTCTTCTGCCTAGTGGATCATTGATTCAATAAGTACATGAAGGGCATTTGTGCTAGGACTACACTGCACAGCAGTGAACAATCCTTGCCCTTGGAGAACTCACAGTCTCCTAGCAAATACAGGTATTCTAACACAAGCCAGTGTGTGATGGAAAGGCGGAACCGAGGGGTCTGGTCTAAGGTAAGAGAGGCCTCCACAACCACACACATCCCAACTGTGACCTAAAGGATGGACAGGAGCTAAAGGAGGCCCCGGCTGGGTGTATGGTTCTCAGCATGTGGTCAGGGGCCCCCAAGGCCCTTCTGGAGGATCACAAGCTCAAACCACGTCCTAACAATACTCCCACATACACGACCTTTTCACTCTCATGTTCTCACCAGTATACAGTGTTTTCTAAAAGCTCTGTGACTAGTGACATCACAGCAGACTGAAGCAGAAGCAATTATTAGACGCCAGCTGTCTTCTATTAAACAAGACCATAATATAAAGATTGGCAAAAATGTAAAGAAACGCCAGTTATAATTTATAATTTATCAGTTTCAATTTCTAAAAAGATATACAAAAAACAAAAGCCCGTTTGTGTTCTCAAGTATATTTATGAGCATAACGAATTAAACTTTGGACTTTAAATAATATATTGATACTGATTTATCAATTGTAACAAACGTGCACTAATACAAAACTGAAGCTGGGGAGGGAGGGAGGCTGCGAAACCTCTCACCACCAGGAGAAGCGGTGGGGATCAGAGCAGAGGTGTGGCTGTAAGAAGAAAGCTGTTCACAACGCACCGTTTTCTAGCCTTACTGCCAGAAACAGGATGCCAGTCTCCTCAAATAAAGACATCTAAGGGGACAAAGAAAACATTGAAAGTCTCAGAGACAGTCAAGCTACAAGCAAGGGCTGATGCAACTTAGTAGCAGAATTTAGACACTGAGTCTGTTCATACTTGCTCTGACCAAATTTAGGAGAATTAAGATTTTTGAAAAATACATACCAGGTTATTCAAAACATATCCTCAAAGAATCAGAGAGGAGCAGCACGAAGCCAGTTCATGCCCACTGAAGTTACACTCTCCCATGGCAAAGAGAAGTAAACTGAGCCCATGAGTGCAAAGACATTTCAATTCTCAAGTTCAAGTCTTCTGGAAATGATCAATGCAAAGCCAAAAGCAGGGTATGAGCCTTCAGATCTTCCAACTCTCTTCTGGGTTAGGAATAAAAAAACTGAGCAATAACCCCCAAAGAGTGCAAAATGCAAGGCAAATGCAATTATGTGTCATTTCAGACACAGGATGATATATAATAATTTTCTACCTACAGCTTTGTATCGCTACACAATACAGGCAGGCTAGGTTCGGCTGTTTGTTCATCCACTCAAATGATAAGCCCCTACTGTATGCCAGACCTGACATACAGTACCTGGTGATCAATCTGAAGAAACTGGTTAAAAAGAAAGAGTTTGGTATGTTATGAGAGAGATAAAGGACGCTATTAGCATTCAGAGGAAGGACATGAGGAACATGTCTCTCTGGAGGAGCTGCTGTCAAAATTGAGGCTGGTTGACAAGTAACATTTGGCCAGATTATGAGGAGGAGGATGGAATGCACAACAGTGTTGAGACTGGGGGAACCACATGTGCAAAGGGGCAGAAGCAAAAGAGGATCTCAAAGAAGTTCTGAGAAGGGAGACGAAAGCAGAGGCTGGACAGTGGGCAGGAGGGGATGACAGCAGTCCCGACGGCATCCTGAGCTAGGCTGCCATCAGCGGGTGGAGAGATATTTTGGAACAGCACTGATGGGCTTTGGGAATAAATGGATGCATGGAATAAAAGGGAGAAGCACAATGTAAACAACCAAATCTCTATCATGGAAATGTGAATGGGCTTCTACACCTCAGTCACATAAGAGCAGAAGCTGGTGGCCAGCAAACCCTACAAAAAGGTAGTGGTACAGATTAAATAAAAGAATACTGAATTCCTGTATGCAATTAAAAAGACCTGTTGTTACTATTATTGTCATAGCTGTCCTTGTAACTGAGCATCAGACCAAATAATAAGATGACTTTGACTCTGGTTTATATAAATCATGACCAAAATCAGCTATAAAGCTGTGTTCTTGGCCAATCATCTATTATGTGAGTAAGGTTAAACGTTATATCCAGGAAGAGGTGATATTACTTAATCAAATGTTGGCTACACAATCAAAGGGGAGGCCTCAGGTTATATTCCAAATGTTTATTTCAAAAGTTTTGTTTTTCCCCGCTCTGGTAAGGTCCAGCTGATATAGATGGAACATACTCTTCCCACTTGCGCCATAACTTTAGGGGGAGTCAAAATGATGATAGAACAGCATTTAAAGTCATGCATTTAAAGTCAAAATGATGATAGAACACAGACAGGGTCAGGAAGTCCATAGCACACGGGGCAATCCAGCCTCAGAGAAGCCAAGGCTCTGGTTAGGGGCAGGCAGAACAGGAAGGGGTTCAGCGGTTGCTGAAACCAGGACACATGCCACCAATTAAAGTCAGAAGGCAATGCCCTCAGGCAAACACCAGAACAAGAGGAGCGGGTAACTGGCAAAATGATGGTCAGGGATGCAAAGCAACCACCCTGTAATTCTGCCACATGTCCCTGATGGACGCAGGAACAGCTATCTGGAGGTACAAATGCCACAGAGGAAAACAGCCTTTAAAAGGGCGATCGAAGAACTGGGATTTAGAACTGGCGAGGTGAGGAATGAATCTTGAATACTGCCTCCCAAGTAGTGCTCACCATCCAGACAGAAGCTGGCATTAACAGATGAGCAAGAGAATGCGTTCATAAAATGTATAAAAGACCTCATGACATGGGTCTTCTAAATTGTGGTTAATTTAACACATACTGCTTTATAAACATTTCAGAAACCCATGCAATATAACTAGTGCCTCTGAACATCAGAAGTAGCCCAGAATTTGCTATGTAGATTAGAGTTTCTCCACATGTGGTCAATGGACAGCCTATATGTGTCTCACTTGAGGTATCTGTGGAAAATGCACATCCTTGGGACCAAATTCAGATACTTTGCTTTAGAATCTTTGGGTCACAGAATGTGAATTTTCTATAAGCTCCCTAAGGTTATTGACATATACTAAAATTTGAAAGTCCCCAGGGGGGAAGCAAGTAGACCTTGAAGGAAAGGCTCTTACATACCTCACTGTTCTGGATCAACACAAATAAAGTACCACTTGGAATGTGTGTAGCCAAAGATTTTCACAACAGGAGGTGTCAATGAACACTGAAATGAATTATCAAAGACACCTATAAAAAAATCTCTGAATCTTTCTTTATATAACATGCAGTGGACAAATTACCTCTCTGAGCCTCAGTTACCTTATCTTTAAAATGGGGATTAAAAATAACAGCATGAATCTGTTATGAAGAATGATGTAGCTAATACATTTTCTATGCGCAAGTGTCAGGCACACACACAAAGCTATGAACTATACAATATAAACAATGAGTATATAACATTGGTTAAAATGATATATACTAGTTCTTCATTCAAAAGAAAAAATGAATGTGCATTACACTTCTGCCTTTACACTTGCCCTAACCAGCTCAGAGATGCTCTGAAATAAAAATAAGGATCTTCAGCTAGCAATGGCTCATGAAGAAAGAAACTGTCCTGCCCCCTGCTGGACAGTGGAGTGATAACAGAAAGAGAAAAATGTATCATCACAGCCTGGCTGCAGCGTTTTCATTATGTGGCAGGGTCAGATTCAAAGAACAGTGTCTCCCTTTGTCTACTCTGATGTCCCTTTTCAATCTAAGATTACGATGTTACACTGACCTTTGGAGAAAAGGCCACTGTTCCACACAGTTCTGATAAGCTGCTTTCTAAAAAAACATTCCTAGCTGTACTTCTTACCAAGAGAACAAGATGATGATCATGTCATTTAATAGTGGGCTTATGAAAGAGAGACAGATGACAAAGGCTCTTTCCAAAGGTCACTGGAAACTGGTCTTTGAGGCTATTGCTGAGTCAGATGTGGATGGTATGCATGTAAGAATGTGTACGTGCATCTGTTATATACACACATGTATTACATAATTTTTCTCTCCCTAATGGAAATACATAAAAATCCTACACTCAAGTTCATGTAACACTTTTACAGTTTAAAATAAGATGTATAATATTTAGAGTCAAAAGACGTGATCACTAACCAATTTTTTAATTTTTTTATTCTGTTCTTTCACAAATTAAGAATGTCTAACAGAAGGATTTTTAAACAGTATTTATCTTTAAAGAAGTCATTAAAGGCTTAAAGGTATCTTTAACAACTGGAGCTAAAACTTAGATTTTTTCACTTGAGTATAACGTTAGGCAAGTCAACCTCTGTAAGCTTCAATTTTCTTCTCTAAGGTAGGGGAAATGCCTACCTGGATTTCTTATAAGTGAAATAATGTATGGTAAAGTGCTTTACAAATGGCAACTACATAAATGGAATTTAAACTCAAAATTAAACAATGTAATTAATCCAAAATGATTGTTCTCCACAAAATTTGGAAATGATCTTGCACAGTTACACATGCAAGCCCACAGGTATGGTTTTTAGCATACAGCACGAAGCTGCTAAAGGGGTGGTGACAAGCAGGCATCTATTTCTGATGGACGACCAGGCCTTCCTGTATCTCTGTATACTGACAAAGACTCCCCTTGACCAGGCCGTGATCCTGGCCTGGTCTTGTCTTTGGCCTGCCCAGCTCCATTATAGCAAAGACTCCTGTCATTCCCCAACCCTTGAAGTCTGCACCTTGGCCTCCCTTCAGCCAGAATACACAGTCTGTTTATCATGAAGCCCCGCCTGCCCGTGATGTTTACTCAGTAATTTTCCAGCCACTGACCACCCCCAACTCTGCTCACTGGTTATGAATGCCCATTGTCCTCCTAGTAGTCAGAGGTGAGCCCTAACTCTCTCCCCTATTGTAAACCCTCAGTGCAATCCTCCTGAACAGTCTTAAGTGCTGTTTTAACAAGAGTCAATAATTTTCTCTTAAACAGTCCGTAGAAGAAAATAGAAAAAGCATGAGCTCATGCCATAGGAACTGACAAAGATGACAGAAATAAACAAATACAAGAAAACCAGGGAAAAAAACATATATCCTGGATCGAAACGGAGTGTCTGAGAATTACAGGGAAGCATTTGATCTCCCTCTCTCTTCACTCCCCCCTCTTCTCCTCTCCCCCACTCCCTTGCCTCTCTCTCTCTCTAAACTGTCTAAGGTCATTGAAATTTGTGGTGGTCCAGACACACTGCCATCATCACCCAATGAGAAAAACCAAGAAAAAATACTAAGATGAAGCACTCCTATGTCTATTTTATCACTGAATCTTCACAGAAGTAGGGTAAATTAATTAAACAAGAGAGTCTGTAAACTGAGATTGCTTTAAAGACTTAGACTACATAAACTATTCAAAACCTAAGCTGGGAATGCCTCAAGATTGAGAAATTGAAACCAAAGGAAAAACAATTACAAATAGCTTTCCTAAATAAGGCAACTGCTTAAGTTACAGCCAATCCATTTCCTGGCTTTGCTTCAACCTCTTCTCTGGAGAAGTCTCACCCGGGCTCCTGTGGGTGACGCACTCCTACCCACTTTCAGATTGGCTATGCCCAAACTGAACTCACTTTTGCTCAAGTAAATTCTCAAAAATGTTACTAATCCTCAGTCTCTCTTCTAACATAGGGATAATTATTATCTCCATTTCATCTGTGAAATAACTAATAATTAGAAAGGTAAAGTAATGTATGCCAAGTTATACAGCTAGCAAGTAGCAAAGCCTGGATCAAACACAGGCTGGTGAATTCTGAAGACCATTCTTTTCACCACCACACAAACTGACTCCTTGGGAGTGATATTCAGGAGGGAAGAGGACAAGGCAAATTGAAATTCCAGGAGAAGTGGGAGACCCAGAACTAGAGAACCATGGCCACAGGGATTCGGGCAATTTTTGAGCAAGTACTTAATGTCTCACAGAACAAATAAGTTCGTTTTCCCTCTTCATTAGTTATAATCACACAAAATCTTTCTAATTATTCTTCAAATATTCCTCCCAAAGCACTTTCTTCTCTTCCATACACCATTTACTGTTCACTTGAAACCTATCAATGATGGCTATTGCTATAGTACAGTAACACTTTTTTTTTAACCAATTACTTTAAAGCATAAAAGCAGAGAGCATTGCCTATTGTGATAGGTAATTTGGATCATCACCATGAACAGTGAACCAGCAAATATGCCCGGATCCGATGTAAAAACAGTGGCACATTAAAAGTTAATGGCCATCCCCATTACAGTGACAGTTGCAAGAGGGAAAAAAATAAACAGCTCATTTGGGATGAAATGAAAAAACCAAACTATTGAAGACATCTATCAAAGACATTAATCCTCAGGGCGCACACACACGTTCACCCAAGTCTGTGCTCACTCACTTGTGTTGGTCCTCAGACGTTTATCCTCATCATCATTTTTCAAAAGCAAGGAAGTTATTTCACAAGCACCCAAAACAAACACTCTGTTGGATGTATACCGGGCACTCTTTGGTGTTGTCAGTCTGCCTTTCCACTGTGAAAGGACTGCCGTAAGGAAACCAGTTTTGTGCCAACCAGCGCCAACCCTCTGCCCCGAGCAGTGTCAGTGCCAAGCATCCGAAAAAAGCAGAACTTAAGAGAAGTCCCTCTGGTTTTCCAATTCTTTGCTCTCGTTACTTGCCACCAAGTACGCGAAGTTATAGAGAAAGGTGTGGCAAATTCCGAGTCAACCAGTTTGGGAAGTGTTTTGGAGGCTAAACCAATTTGGAGTACATAGGAATTGATTGCTGGGGTTTTTGTTTGTTTATTTAAGAGAGTAGCTTCCATATGAAAAAAAAGGGGAACCTGTTCAACACCCATTGTACACCAAAACACAATGAATTTACATTTTCTCCATTTTTCACCCACTTCCCCCAGCCCTAGCCTCTGACAGCCACCACATTGTATTCTGTCTCTATGAATCAAGTATTTTTAGGTTCCATATATAAGTGAGATCATACAGTATTTCTTTCTGTTTCACTTATTTCACTTAGCGCAATGCCCTCAAGATCCATCCACGTTGTCACAAACGGCAGGCTTTTCTTCTTTTTATGGATGAATAGCATTTCATTGTATATATATATATATATCACATTTTCTTTATCCATTCATCCAATAAGAGACACTTAGGTTTCTTTCCGTGTCTTGGCTATTGCAAAGAATGCAGCAGTGAACACGGGGGTATAGATATCTCTTTAAGACAGTGATTTCATTTCCTCCAGGTATACATATACCCAGAAGTGGAATTGCTGGATCATATAATAGTTCTTTTGTAATTTTTTGAGGAATGTCCATACTGTTTTGCATAGTGGCTTCACTAACTTACACATTATCTCAATTAAGGCTTAACAACAATTCACCCAATGAGGTAATGATCTCCTTTAGACAATTACAGAGAAAGAGCTTAGAAAGATTAAGTCACTCGGTGGAATTGTCATTTCTGACCAGGTCCAGCCCATGATTTTCCCGTGTATCGGCGGTCTCTGATGGCATCCTTGCACCAGTATGTGGGAGGTTATTGAAAGAAAAATCATCCTTTTGTGTGGAGTCATACAGGGAAGAGTGCAGGTGGTATTAGAAATAACTTCCTCCAGTGCGAGAGGGAATTCAGCATGAGATGGCAGAAATTTACATATAAGCATACAAAATCAATGTCTTCTAAGAAAATGTAAATGAGACCCAAGGATACAATGATATACATTCATGGCCTGCAGGAAGGTTATCGTAATGTTTTAACATTTGCTCATGTGAATAACGAAATTAACTTACTGCAATCAACTAGGTCTTTTAAAAATGAAGACAATGACTATTCTTCGAACTTATCATAATTATTAAAATAAAATCTCACTAACCCTGTGCCAACTTATTTCAGATACTACCACTTTGAGAACACTGTTACCCAGAAGGCAACTTAATGAATTATTATGCTGGAATACAAACAATGAATAATCTGAATGTGGATAATTCGAAACCTGTCATTTCTAATGCTTTCATTTAAAATTCATATAGTTTTATCATTATCACGCCTCCACTAATGAATAAGCTCTCCTCTTAAATCTTTAAAATACTTTCAACTTTCACAATGAAAGATATTCCAAGTTTGGGAACAACCGCACAATATTCGTGGAGTAAGAACATCAATAGGGGGAGTTTCATTCCCTTTTTTCAACTGGGTTTCCCCCCATTCCCACTTGCTAAAAAGAGAAAGGACGATCTGACAGAGTTTTCTGCTACTGGATCCTCCCAGGGGAAAATCAAGTTAGAATGCAGGCTGCGGAAACACGACTGCTGGGCAAAATCATGCACATTTCGGGCAGCCTGGCTGAGTGATGCATGACGGTGTGGCGGCCAGTCAAGTCCTTGAGAGTGGAGAACGAGAGAAAGTGGAGGCCAAAAGAGTTCAGTGAGAGTTGCCATGTGGTCAGTGATTTTGGACCACCTTCCATAGCACATAAAACATGGGAAAAAGACAAAATTCTTGTTGGAACTATTCTCTCAAATGCAACAGTACTCCAGGACTAGACAGCATGAGCGTGCCTTACGATCGTGACCCAGCAGCTAGCCAGCAGCACCCGCTGTCAAGCCTTTCCTGAGCACCTCTGTGCATCCCGGGATATGTCACTGGCCCACTACAAACATTCCAAAGTGAATCATGGTGGCATAATCTCTTCCTATAAGTGACATTTATAAAAAATCGTGGTCATATTCCCAAGTGACACATTCTGAGGTAGATATTATCTGCAATACAGATAGAGTAATCAGAGAAGAGAGCTACAATAAAAACTACACACAATGTCTAGACTTAAGTCGTAACTAAAATATAATACCCACATTCATGAACATACCATCACACAAAGGACACTTAACTCTATTATCTACCCTTGATGAAAAGAAGAGTTCTGTGGTAAGGGGTACCCTCTATCTAAACCTCTACATGGAAAGCCAGTTTTGAAAGCATTTTAATTCAGGAGAATAACTCTTGCCGTAGCTGGGTAGCTCAGTTGGTTAGAGCTTTTGTCCTGATATGCCAAGGTTGTGGGTTCAATCTCCAGTCAGGGCACATACAGAACCAACCAATGAATGTGTAAATAAGTGAAACAACCTCTCTCTCTCTCTCTCTCTCTCTCTCTCTCTTTCTCTCTCTCTCTCTCAACATCCCCCAATCAATAAATAAAAAAGCTTTAAAAAATAATAAAACATAATGAGATCGTTCTATTTAAGACACTGAAAAAGATATATTTAAAATCTCATTATCGATCATAGCTTTGAGTACCATACCTTTTCAATGCAAAGTTTGTAAAATCATTTTAAAGCCCTTCTCAAATCTTGTAGCTTTCCATTTGACATTTTTTAACAGTAACGTGGACACAAGAACATATTTCATTGTCTACACTGACTCATTTAATCTTCTCTGAGTCTGAGCTGAAACAAGCTCTAATTTATAACCATTTTAGAGGGCCAAAGCTGGGATGAGGAACAGGGCGTTTACGGCCAAGAGATTCTCTGAAACACGGAAACAAAGAGACGATGCTGGAGAGAGAGAGGGAGGGAGGGAGGCAGCACTGTAACAATATAACCAGTCGATCTTTTAATGTAGTACAAATTAAACTTCTATAAAGAAAACCATACCCTCCTAGTGACTTAAAGCATGTTTTCAGAAGTGGTTCACATTATGCAGGGGCAACTAACTACTTGTATTTTGGTTTCTCTGTCAGATTCTCTGCCACCTAATCCATAAGAAGGAATTCTCAAATAAATTGTTTTACAAACTAAAAAGAGGGGAGAAAAGAAAATATACTTATTTCTCTGGTCCAGTTAAAATGTTCATCTTTGATCTTGAAAAAAAACCACATGAATTTTAACTAAATGAACCATCTAATTTCCTTTGAAAAATAGAGATAAACATTCTGTTTCAGAAAGATAGTTCAGATCATTTCTTCTCTTGCCAGAAACTTCTCTCAGGAGGAGCTGACTTGAGAGGCCAGTTTCTGTGATGTTTCAGCACCTTACACACACAGAGCTCATAGTCGCCTGAGATCCTAGAGTGTAAGGAAGTGGATTCTAACCCAAAAAAGGACACTTGCTGACTTCAAGAGTGTATTGATTCTCAAGGAGATGAATCTCTCAGTCCTAGCTGAGTCTCTCAGAGAGGCACAGAAAGAATCAACTAAAATGGAATTCTTGAACCAATCACCTTCTTATGCTAGGAAAGCAAGGGGGGAAAAAGATTTTTCATGAAAATGGGGGAAAAAAGCTAGGGTAGCAATACTTATAACAGATGAAGCAGATTTTAAAACAAAGGCTATTTAACAAAAGACAAAGAAAGGCGCAGTGATGCCACTTGTAGGTTTTTATCCAAAGAAGCCAAAAATATTAATTCGGAAAGACATATGCACCCCTGTGTTCAGTGCAGCATTCTTTACAATAGCCAAGACATGGAAGCAGCGTAGTGACCACCAATAAATTAATGCATGGATAAAGATGTGGTTCGTATGTGGAATATCACTCAGCCATAAAAAGAATGGAATCTTACCATTTGTAACAACATGGATGAATGTAGAGAATACTATGCAAAGTGAAATAAGTCAGACAGAGAAAGAGACGTGCCAGATGATTTCACTTATACGGGAAATCTAAAGAACAAAATAAACGAACAAAACAGAAACAGACTCATGGACTTCTGCCAAGATGGAGGCATAGGTGGGAACAGTGTGCCTTCTCCCACAACCAAGTTTGAATACAACAAACGTTTGGAGTACAAAGACACAGCCAAAGAATAGAAAATTGAATTATACAGAAGTCCAACTACGTCTAACCGTTCAACGGGGACGGTAAGAGGGGCGGAGCCAGCAGCAGAGCAGGGTGGGCAGGAAAGACCCCCGACCCAGGCGTGCAGGTAGCCCGGACCCAGGGGAGAAGGTACAGAAAATGGCATAGACAGTAGGTAGAAAATAGATAGGGGGAGGGCAAGAATAGTAGGGGAAATATAGAATCTAAAGAACTTGAGACACGTGGTTATAAACTAAGGGGGGGAGAATGGTGGGGGAGGGAGTGTGGGAGTGGAGGGGAATGAAGGGGGGAATAGAACAACTGTAATGGTATGATCAATAAAATAAAATAAAATAAAAAGAAACAGACTCATAGACACAGCGAGCCAAATGATGGTTGACAGAGGGGAGGGGACTTGGGGACCTGGCTGAAAAAGATGAAGGGATTAAAGAGCACAGACTGGTAGTCATGAAATAGTCATGGGGTTGCAAAGTACAGCGTAGGGAATATAGTCACTAATATTAAAATAACTATGTATGGGGCCAAGTGGGTACTAGATTTATCAGAGGGAACACTTTGTAAATTATATAATCGTCTAACCACGGACGTATACACCTGAAGCTAATACTGTATGTCAAATATAATAGAAAAATTTAAAACTTTTTTAAAAAAGGAATTAAGGCAGAGCATGGAAGGGAGGGGGCAGAATATAAACAAAGGGAAGGCCAAGAAGAAGAGATTATTCATCTTTTTCAAAGATATGTCCTACTACTGACTTTATTATATTCAAAACTTCCCACACATTAGACAGCCGGTCTGTCTCACTGTCTTTTTCCTATAATCACATGGAGTTCCTTCCCAAGAAAGGCACTCTTGAAACACAGGGGGAAAGTCCCTTTGGTCCACAGTGGGCCAGATTTCACAAACTGTCCACACGAGCCCATTATCACATTTTACCCAGTGTGCGGTATATTTCCTTTTAAGCTGCTTCTTTGCCAGTATAGAATCCCAGACCAAGGGCTCTCAACTGGTGTTGCTATCGCCCTCAGGGGACATTAGCAAGGTCTAGAGACATTCTTGGTTATCGCAACTAGGGGGACACTGCTGACATCTAATGGACGGAGGCTAAGGATATCACTAAACCCCCTACAATACCCAAACCTCTCGTGAGGAAGTACCCAACCCAAAGTGTCTACAGGATCAAGGGTGAGAAACTGCCCTGGAGAAATCAAAAGCATTTTTGTTGCCTTCACTCACTGAGAGCAGTGTTTCACAAAAGAGTAAACTTTCTGACGTATAACTTTTCACTAACTTAAACATATACCTTCAATAAGTCTGAAAATGGGCAAATATTTACATACTTCCACACTTTTAAAAATAAGACTCAATAAACACATGCACTTATGAATGTTAGCAGAGTTCACATCTTAAACCCACTAAACATTTGCAAGTTTCCTGTATGTTACATCGTATACTTCACCTCGGCCCCACAAAAGGGGAGGTGTCACGCCTACTGTGGAAGAAGGAAAGTGAGCATGAGGGAAGTAAAGTGGTTTGTCCGGATTTTCCCAGTGTATGCAAAGGACAGCAGGGAATTAAGTCTCGTCCCTAATTTTGGTTTTCCCTCCTGCAGAATGAGGTTCTCCTCTAGAATGGTTTTGTGACATGCACGTGAGCTGCTAAAATTGTTGCCTTCCTCATCAATGCCAAATGTTCACAGATGTTACCTAACCTGTGCAGGTCTCCGTTCCCGGACCTATGAAGTGGGGGTGTGCTGTGGGGCGTAAATGAGACAGAACTCTCAGGTCTGTACTAAGCATACCATGAACTCTCAAGCACAGACTGCTGCTGCTGCTGCTGCTGTTGCTGCTAGTGAGATCTCAGCTGAAGTGTGGAATCACAGCAGAACGATATTTGAGTAAGCAACCCCAAATTGGGAGGGGAAAGCCAACACCAGAAACATCCACTGTGGCATATGAGCAGAGTAAGCCACAGGAGAGACTGCTTTCAGGTTAGATGGGACACAGGGTTGAAGAAACACGTCTCTGGCACGTGCCTTCATTTCCTGCTCTGCTATAAAAGACAAGGCGCGGGCAAAGGCATGGCTAACAAATGTGTGGACATCTTTTTGCCAGCTAAATTGAGTACATGTCTCCTTAAGGGGATAGTGAACAGGTGAATTAGATTCAAAATAGAGTTCATTTTTATGTGAGTAAAAATGTGACACTAAAATTAAAACTCAAGGTCCTAGAAACAGCCTGGATTCAAATCTTGGCTCCACCGCTCACTAGCTGTGACCAATGAAAAGTTAGAAACCTTTCTAACCTTCAACTTCCCTGGCAAATTTAAGATTACAACAGTACCTCCTTCATAGAAACTGTTGAGATTCAAATGCTATCACACATGTCAAACTCTTTACACAGTAGTGCCCGGCACACTGCACGTGTGAACTTGAACCATCATCACTACTGTGGCTGCTGAGACCATCATCACCATTATCCAACACGCCCCGCTCTGTGCCCAGCTCGAGGAGACTGACAACAAACGTCTGCTGATTAATAACAGCTAACATTTAATCACTGTTTACTATGTGTCAGACAATGTTCTATGGGGTCATTACTATTTGTATTTACAAAGTACAAATTAGACACCAGAGAGGTTAAGAAACTTGTTCCAGGTCCCATCGCCACGAAGTAGCAGAGCTGGTATTTAAGCCCAGGCGGTGAGGCTGGGCTAGCGTGTGACACTGCCTTATCATGAAGGAAAGTACATGAGGTTAAGAAATTTCTTGCAATCTGGGATCACTATCACTGAAATAGGCAGGTATTTGGTGATGAAAACACAGACCTTTTCTATAGGATAGACACAGCAAAATACCACATATGATTTGAAATCTTCAACTTGTTTTGACTCTCACTGGGCAAGTACAATTTCCAGTGTCCCTGAGATGTAGAAGGCAAAAGATGGTGTATTTGTAAAAAACAGCTTTAGGCATTATAGCAATACAACTCCACCATCTGACCACAAACTAAATCAGAGGAATAATTATTAGATGTAAGGTGGTAACAGAGACTCCCGTGCAGCAAGGGAAGGCAAATGGAGATTAAAACCAGATATTTTTGTAAGACTAAATCATAGTTCCTGTAAACCTGGGGGTAGTCTTGTCAGTAAGGACTCTGCAGAACTATAGCAAAATACCAAATCCTAACACCGTCAAGCCATTTCCTACAATAATTGCATGAGGTTTCATTTCTAACCTCTTGAAATGCTTTTAAGTCTGTTTTCTAGTGGCAAAGGCAGAGGTTAAGAGGAGAGAGCTGTTTTGTTGAACACAAGCCACAAACCAAATGCATGATGCTGCAAAAGCAGTCTTTCTGCTGCCAGCCAACCTGATCATTATCCAGCCGAGAAAGAGCCAAGAATGCACAATGCCGTGGTAATCACGGAGAGCAGATGTCTGTGGCCGCAGGTAAAACTCATGTGTTTGCCTTGCGGTGCCACTTGGTAGGGGATTCCTTCCTTCCAGATTGCTAGACCTCCAAGTGTTTGTGCAAAGAAGTCAGGTGTGGAGGCAGTACTACAGAAATGAAAAATGGTCTGGATGAGACAAACACTGCATTTCTCATCTTGTTTTAAATGGGCCTAGAGAGACATGACACAAGGGCTGCTTAAATCTTTGGACCCATGGCTCCGTAAGAGCACAATGGAACGTGAGCCCAGAAAGTTTTATGAGGTCAACAGGGCAGTGCGGGATCTTTACAGTAACTCACTGGCATTTACCCAGTGCTCATGACACCTCAGAATGACTGCATTTCAACAGGTAAAAAGTGCTACAAATACCCAGGTCCCCTCAGGCAGGCAACCCATGAACAACCGCAGCTCAAGTGGTTCCACTTTTTCCCTCTCCAGAAAGAACCAGTAATGTGTCCCAGGAGGGGGTTCCCACTGGCAGCTCCTTCAACATCCATCTCTCTCTGCTCTGAAACGGAAATTCTGCACACTGGCTGCAGACCTCTGGTGATGGAAAAGAGACACAGGCAGCAGAGGAGACTCCTGGACCACAATCTAGCCTCCGTTGGGACTCTCATTCATTACTGCACAGCAGATGGACATAGGAGGTACGGAGAGCAGGGAGGAAGAAACCCAAACAGAAAAAATGTGCAGCTCTCAGAAGGACACCACTATTATTTTATTTCATAATAATCCCGAGAAAAGACTGACTCATTCACAGCTTATTTGTTCATTGACTAGACAGCCATGAGCAGGCTCTACGGAAGCAACATTATAAGCAACTTTATTTCCACTTCTTTGGTTAGTTACATCATGTCTAGTATATTTACTATGGATCCCGAACTCTGCTAAGTGCTTTTCTCATTTAATCCATTTAACCACCCACTGAAGTAGGTACTATTGTTCCCTTCCATTACAGAGAAAAGCAAACTGAGATCTTGAGAGACTAAATATCTCACTCAAGGTCACACAGCTAGTAAGTAGCTGAGATAGGATTTAACTCTTGTCTAGGGTAAGAAAAAGAAACAGAGCAGCATTCTCTGTATGTTATTAATGTAGTTTGCATCATACTACCACCTCCAAAATGTGGTCTAAATGGAGACATAATTAGTGAATGTACAAGAATATTCACTGCAGCCCAATTTGGAACCGAAAAGTAGGGGTGATTCAATCAACAACAGAAAAGCCGTACGATGGGATATATGCAGTCATTACAAAGGAAAAATGAGCTAAGTGAGGCGATGACGATGACAACTACTTTTATATAGTTGTTTCTACTTGTTAGGCACTTTTAATATAGTAGTTCATTTAATCCTCAGAACCCCAGCGGGGACAGGGAAAACAGAGAGAAATAAAGTACCTTGCCCAATTATATAGCCACAAAGTGCAAGAGCCAAAAATCCAACCCTGGCTGCTTGGCTTCAGAGTCTATGTTCTTAAACATGACCCTCCACTAAGGTAACAAGACAGCACCATCTCCATGTTGGGAATGTATGCATATTCCTTAATTTTATACACACACACACACTTTGTAGGGAAAAAAGAACCCTGATTGTGAACAAGGGTTATAGATGGATAGTAAGATGGTCTTTCTGTTCTTTTTATAATCAACATGAAACACCACAATAAAGTTAGCAAAATTTCTATGCCCCCCCAAAAAATGATACAGATGTCAAAACGGCATGATACTGGATTATCAAGATCTTCTCAGCCGCACAATTAACTAAGCCCGCCCAGCATGACTCACTGTTGTGATTCCTTCTCTCTCTGCCCTGCCTCTCCCCCACTCCCTCCCTCACTATGCAAAAGGAAAGGAAAATCTGAATGTCTAGCTCTGACACGGCAAGGGGTGCTGCACTCTGGTTTACCATGATTTCAAAAAAACAAACATTTTTAAAAAGGAATGCGGGTTTTATTTAATGGGGCTCTCCACTTTTTATTGTCGTAAAAATTAGTAACAGAAACCGCACACACATGCCATCCGAGAAAGACCACTCTCCCCCCAGAGGAAGGGACGACCCCTTGAGTCTCAGTGAGAAGTGGCGATACTTGCCTCCCACAGGAGGAAGGGCAGGAGGAGGGAAGGACTCCTCCTTGCCCAGTAACAGCGCAGCCAACGGGAGACGGTCAGAACCAACCACTTGGTTGGTTTCCTCCAACCGACTCTGTCTACCACAGCCCCTCCCAAGTCCATAAAAGAGCATTCCCCTCCTTTGTTCCTGTAGACTTGTGCTGGGTTCACTATTAGACCAAATGTTCTGAGTTGCAATTGTTCATATTCCTGAATAAAGCCATTTTGCTTAGAACAATCTGGCTATCTTATTAAGGTCCATCTTGTAAATCAGGAGGGTCAAACTCGTTTTCACAGGGGGCCACATCAGCCTCGCGATTGCCTTCAAAGGGCCGAATGCAATGGCTCTTAACTGTCGGGGGGGGGGGGGGGGGGCAANTCGGGCTATGTCACATAGCCAGGGGCACAGGTCTCTTGCTCGCTCTTTGTTGCAGCTCCCCGAGTCCTTCCATGATGGCCTCCCAAGTGACCATGTCTGGCTTAGGTTGCTCCCCCAAGACTTACCTGTCAACAACATAGGCCATGCTTTGGGGCCAGGGAGAGAAAACTGAGGCAGCATTTGCTACCAGAGACAAGCTTTGTCTCCTGCAGCTCACATTCCAGAGGTCACTCGCTCATCCTTAGCCACAGTGGCTAGAGTTACAGCTACTGAAACCAGGCAGAGTGGTCCACAACAAATTGGAGTACAAAGTAATTCATCACAATTTAGAAAATTATAGGTAAACAGAGCTAACATAATCAAATCAGGAGGGAAGGACTCCTCCTTGCCCAGTAACAGCACAGCCAACGGGAGACGGTCATAACCAACCACTTGGTTGGTTTCCTCCAACCGACTCTGTCTACCACAGCCCCTCCCAAGTCCATAAAAGAGCATTCCCCTCCTTTGTTCCTGTAGACTTGTGCTGGGTTCACTATTAGACCAAATGTTCTGAGTTGCAATTGTTCATATTCCTCAATAAAGCCATTTTGCTTAGAACAATCTGGCTATCTCATTAAGGTCTATCTTGTAAATCAGGAGGGTCAAACTCGTTTTCACAGGGGGCCACATCAGCCTCGTGATTGCCTTCAAAGGGCCGAATGTAATTTTAGGACTGTAGAAATGCAATGGCTCTTAACTGGGGGGGGGGGGGCATTAAAAAAGAGANGCTCAGCGATGCTGCCAGGCAGAAACCAGGTGCCAGGCCAGATACAACAAGGTGGATTTGACTCGTGGGCCTTGTGTTCGCCACCTGTGCTCTAAGTCAAAGTTCAATTTACCTTAAAGTTTTAAAGAAGGTCTGACAACTGAGGCCTTTTGAAAGGATCACCTAACTTGACAGAATACTTAGCAAAAAAAAAAGTAAAGTCCTACATTTTGCAAATAGCAGACATCAACTACAAATCAGAGGTTTGGGTTTTGTTTTTTTTTTCTTTTTTAAGTGTCCTCTTTAGGATACGGTGAGGAAACAAACAGTATCATTTAACATGAAATTTTAAAGGATTTCAGAAATTAATTTATTTCTGGGATAATCATAAGTACGCACACAGATTCAGAACATGCCCAGGGCCTACTGAGTTCTTCTAGACATAAAAATATATCACCTCTTGTTCTGTCTATTTTCATGCCTTTCTTACATGGCTCACAAAGTAACATGGTAACAGACTGTGTACTAGTTCCTTGGGATTCCACCACTGAAGCAAGAATATGACAGAAACATGGACACAGTCACCAAAGAAATCGTATGAACTTAGTTAAGTGAACCAAACAGTGAGGATAGTTTGCAGAAAGGGGCTGTGGCCCTAGGCACACAGTGCATACTTTCTGTCACAACACTGCATCCTTGGTGCTACAGAAATTAGAAACAAACATTATCTGACTTATCTGCTCCCTCTTAGAAGTATAATATATGACATCAATTCCATTAGAATGCAAATCTTTGGCAAATACGGTAAGTCCCATTTATAGCTTCTGTGTTAGGAAATGGGCTGACACCAAAGGTAAGGCTGCCTACCCCATAACAGGATCGCTACTAGGAGGATTGATTTGCATTTGACAGAGTACCAGTACTTAACTTTATCACACCAATTGGTAATGGTGACAACTATAAATTTACCAATAAATTCACCAATAATTGGACACTAAGATCAAGAGTCTCATTATTGCTCTTAACAACCTAGAAAGTGTTATTAACTCAATTTCACATAATAAAGAAAAATGAATTTGCAAATATTTAAGTACTTTACCCAAAGTCACTCAGCTAGAAAATTAGAAGTGTCAGGATTCAGCCCTGGCTGGTGCGGCTCAATGCACTGAGTGCTGGCCTGCAAACCAAAGGGTTGCTGGTTCAATTCCCAGTCAGGGCACATGCCTGGGTTGCAGGGGTTCAGGCCCCCAGCAGGGGGTATGCAAGGGGCAACCACACATTGATGTTTCTCTCCTTCTCTTTCCCCCTGCCTTCCCCTCTCTAAAAATAAATAAATAAAATGGTTTTTTAAAAAGTATCAGGATTCAAAGCCCAAGACAGCCTAACACACCAAATCCATCAAGCTATAAGTGCCTTTGTACCACCATCTTTTAACTTGTCTAAAAAGTTGCTTGAAGAACTATTGAGACTGGACTTTAGAAATACTCAGCTAGAAGCTGTATAGCTTTTTAGAATTAATTCTGTAGAGAATTTAATCACTGGTTGGGCAATGCTAGTGACTCCTTCCCTGTAAAATCAATTCAGTTTTTCCTCATGCAAATCAGTGGACAATCTTCAAATTTTTCAGAATTTTCGTCTTTCTCAACTTCATTTGTAGGCAAAGCAATGCCCATACAAACTAATTCACATTTCCGCAACACCTACCTAAATTGTTAATAAGTACATGACCCTGACGGTGTAACAAAAGTATTTGCCACTCTTAACTAAATAATTTGACTTGACTATCTCAAACCTCAGTCCCATGTGTGGCTTAATTCTTGCTACTTATTAAATTGAGAAGAACAGGTTGGGCTGAACTATACCTAACATTTTCCTGCTTGCATAATTAACAGCTGTGGATATTTGCGTTTGTTTTCCTAATATATTTACTATTAATTAAACCTCACATATGCAGCACAGCTCTTTCTACAAGACACAGCACAAGTTAATCCTCAGAAAACATCGGGGTAAGTTGGGGGATAACTGCTTCAACTCAGAAGTGGGGATTTTAATAAGCTTTGTTTGCTTTCAATGTAGTATAGGACCTAGATAAAGGGAGGAGGAGTCCTGCTGTGGTGGGCAATAGGTAGAATACACCTGAGCTATTGCAATCCACACTGGTGCCACGTTTTAAGAGGGACACAAACTGAATTCATGCAAAGGAGAGGTGGGCGAAAATCAGGTTTGAAACCAGGTTGGAAGAGGTTCAATGGTTGCCTCAAGCAGTAGAGTGTTGGGTATATACTTAAAACAATGTTCCTAAATTAGCTCAAAGCGTAAATTTAATGAGATACACCCCCCAAAACAACTGGGTCGGGGGGTCCTATAGTCAAGTGGTTGAAACTGATATGTTGTTACACATTTTAGAATTTGAAAAATACTAATATTCTAATGAATATGTTCAGGGAATAGACGCTAAAGCTGTACGTGTGCTTTTTAAAAAAACATGGCCTAGACAACTATGACACCATGGTTAGCAACTACTGCTCACCAGCAAGAGCTTGAAGACAACAGAATGACAAAGGAATTTTCCGGATAAAATGCAAAATTGGGGGATGTGGCCTGCTAAAGTGAAAAAAATCATCATCACACCTACTGCTGTGATGAAGCAATGGAAAAACACACTAGCCTCAAGGCGAAGATGGCTGAGTTCTAATCCAGCTCTGGTTAGTAACAGACCACCCTCTTGGGCAAGTTAATCTGCTCCCTAAGATTCGGTCTCTAGTCTCTGCTCGTGTTTGGTCTGGAGTACATCACAGGGGTGGCAGAATGGAAATGGGCAACACCAAGTGCAGACATGCTCTGTTTGACCAGCATGAACAGTATTTTATACTGTTTAGGAAGCTCAAAGCCATCCATCCACTCCTCCCACCAAGGAAAGCACACCCAGGGACGAAGCCCGGACAACAGAATGAGGCAAGCATCCTCTTCCTACCAGAGTCCTTCACACAAACTGCAGGAACAATCACTTAGGAACATTGGTTCCACCGTACCAAATTCAAGAACTGGTCAAATAAAGGTCACTTGCTGCAAATTTTTTAATTTAAAAAAATTTTTTGCTTTACTAAAGCATGCACACACACACACACTATTGAAACAGAACGGGAGAAAATTAGAATGCTCTCTGAAACCTAATCACTCCTGCAGGATTCACATAATCACATCCGTGGGTGAGGATGACTTTAGCCACATCTATTAAATAAATGACAAAGAAAAAAATGCAGCAGTGGAGGCCCATTTGTTCCAGTTAAGGTAGAGTGCCCAGGAGTGTGCCTTTGAAACTTCCTAGAGCTTAATTTTTATATCTCTACTTTACACCACACTACACTGCATTACATAAGAAATCATTATCTTTTGAAAACTGTGTACAACATGTTTTTAAAAAATAAAAACTGTGCAGCATGAGGAATATTTTCTTTTAAACTCCAAGGGCAATGCAGATTTTCCATCTTACTGGAAGCCACTGGATTCTGAGAAGGCATGGCTATCCAAACTCAGTGCTAAGAACACTGGGACTTAAACCGGTGAACAGCTCTAGATCAACTGATGTATTTCAGTTTATCTGAAATACAGATAAACAACTCCTTTTACAGCCAACAACTTCTCAACAAGAAGCACCTTGGGAAAAACTGGCAAACCCTGAAGTCAAATTTTGCTTTACCATCAAACAAAAGAAGAAGATATTCTTTAAAAGTTGCCAAATCTTTTTTATGAGAAAAGATATATAAGCAAGGCCAAATGATTACTTAGGTATATACAATCCTCACATGTGTGTATTTCCTATTAATCTTTTTGCAGGATGAGTTCACATTGTAGATGCCCTTGGTTTTGCTGCTCAAAAGGCATCAGTATCTCAGGGAGGTTATTAAAAAGTACACAATCTTGCCCTGGCTGGGTTGCTCAGTTGGTTGGAGCATCATCCCATATACCAAAAGGTTGCAGGTTCAATCCTCTCATAACAGTGGAAAATTGTAACAGGGAATTTTAACCCATGCCACCATTCATTCTTTTGACATTGTTTCTGTAAGTGCTCATTCTGACAAATATGTTAGCTTGTAAATCAACAGTATGTTTGTGTAAGAATCCTAGAAACTAACTTCAAAAGATAAAGACCTCAACCTTCAGACATCCCAGCTCCAGGAGATTTGCTGACCTTCGACCATGGCGCCAGAATGGCGTGGAGCCGGGATGACTAAACCAGGGTGATGCACACCGGACCGCCATGTGCCTTATCAGAATGGGCTGTGCTGGTCTGCACGTAGAGGACTTTGCAACCTCCTTCCTTGATCTCTGTTCCCCTCTCCCTCCTTATAAAAGCCTCTGCCTCCACGGAAAGGTGGAGATGGGCTTTGTGACATGAGTCCCCCATCTTCCAGATAGCCAGCATCTGCAAATAAACCACTTTCCTTCACATTGGCCCCTGCCTCTCAAGCACTGGCTTTCATAGCAACAGGCAGTTGGACCTGTTTTCCATTACACCCGACCAGGGCACAGAGCTAGGCTGGGGTTTTGATCCCCAGTTGGGGCATGTATGAGAGGCAACTGATCGATGTTTTTCTCTCATATCAATGCCTCTGTCTCCCTCATCCTTCCTCTCACTCAAAGATCAATAAATATCCTCAGATGAGGATTAAAAAAAACACACACACACACCATACACAAGCTCAGGCCCCACCTCAGGTACAAACTGCACTTGAACAATATTCAAAGGGGATTCACATGCAAAGAAAGTTAAAAAAAAGCCCTGGGTATAGAATGATTATAAAGCACCAATCCGATTCCTCTTTGATGGGAAGATCCAAGTACCAATGTTGATAACATACATCGCTGGAAACCAAAGATGGTTTGGTAACAGTGCCTCCAAAACCAGCATGCTCATCTTTTTTTTTTAAGAGCACATCCATACAGGATAATGTCATATTTACTGTTTATTGAACTGTTGTGAAAACAAGAGCAAAATTAAATTAAAGTAAATAAAATTAAATTTAAGGAAAACACTGAGTTCCAACCACCGTAAGCAATTTTTTCATCTCATTATCCATCCCATTTGATCTTGGTGCAATCCATTTCATATCCATGTTTGACTTGTGAAGAAATTGAAGCAGAATGAGAATAAAGGAAGCCTTCAAGTTCAGGTTGTAGGGGGTGGAGGGCCTTTGGCAACAGCTTCCCCATGTTGCATCAATCTCTAGTAATGTGGCTCAAACACCACCCATGAAATGAACTCTCCTAGCCCTGGCTGGTGTAGCTCAGTGGATTGAGCGCAGGCCTGCGAAGCAGACGATCGCGGTTCAATTCCCAGTCAGGGCACATGCCTGGGTTGCAGGCCAGTTCCCCCCAGGGGCCAGTTCCCAGCAGGGGATGCATGAGAAGCAACCATACATTGATGTTTTTCTTCCTCTCTCCTTCCCTTCCCCTCTAAAGATAAATAAATAAAATATTTTTTAAAAAAAAGAAATGAACTCTCCTGTCACAACCTCTGACAAAAGTCACTGTATCCAACAGGGTCCTTGGGCACACCCAAATGCCCAATGAAAGTTTCAAGTTGCAGATTCATGTAGTGTTCAGGATGTTGGTAGCTGGGGCTCATGCCACTATTGCAGCTCTCATGCACCTTATTATTGGGATGTAGGGCAGTGAGGGAGACAGGGGAAAATACTGACACATCAGAAGGCAAACTGCTCTCTGTGCTTACCATGCATTTGGGCTAAACTCCTGCCTGCACAAATGTGACCCTGGGGCAAGACCCTGAACGTCACTCAACTTTTCCCAGACTCTATACCATCTCCCAATTCCAAAGAAGACTGCCTCCTGAGAAACTGTTATCAGGATTTCCAATCTCTGTATCAAAATTGATCAAACTAATTACCAGGAGTATGTGTAATGGTGACCATCGCTGCCCTTTAGTTATCACGGGACATCACTCAATACATTTAATTTCTGACCCATCTTGCCAGGCAGACTAAGAAACAGAGCTAGGAGGAAGCCTGCTGCTCTGTCCTTTCTCTGAATAAGCCCAGCAGCCCTTGGCACAAGCAAGTCACTCCACGTGTCCCAGTTCACTTCTTGTGTAAGTAACACCTGTTTGCCTCAAGCGTGTCTCAAAGTGTGGTTCGCTTCCCACAGGGGGAGTGGAAAAGGACGGTAAAAGATGAGTGTAACAGGTGTTCAATATTAGAAAAATACTGGTTCTCTGTACATGGACGGGTCTTCTTTTTTTAGTAAACTGGGTTATTTTTAATGAAGTCAACTTAAAGACGACTAATAAGCAAAAATCAGCTCAGATGATATGTCAATGTGAGGAAAAAGTCTTGAAGATGGTTTTCAATCTTTTCAGGATAAGAATATACGGAAATACTGAGGTATTTTATTTCATCATAAATACAGGAAAAATTTTATAACAATATAATATAAAATGATAACTATTAGATTACATACCTGCAAAGTTTTTTAAAAACCTCATTAAATCAAAGAAAGATATAGCCAACCTTTTTTAAATGTGTTAATAATTACTTGCTATTAGTTTATATTGTTTTTCTTTTTCTAGACTTCAAAAGTAAATAAGCTATAGTAAGAATCAAATATTTTAAAAACTTTGATCAAAGGAATACTTAATAAACTTAATTTTTTATTCAATAAGACTATGACTATTTTATTCTATTTCAACCTTAATCATGAATTTCCAATGGTGCTTGGAACATGCTTTAAGAAGCAGGGACAGATTGTGTCTGAAGTATATTTTATGATTCTATACCATAATTTATGGTTGTGAATATTTTAAAAGAAAGTTACATATGAGGCCAGACTCCTTCCCTGTAGGGGTCAATTTCCTCTTTCCTCCTCAAAATAGAGACTTTGTGGCTCTACTTCATGACTCTACACTCAAAGATCTACCCATCAGGAAGGTCAGACTGTGGGGAGGATCTATTCCTTCCCTGCCTCTATCCATTCTTCATGGGATGCCATGGGATCCGGGACAGCCGTCCATCGGGGACCTGGCTATTACTGTCACAGGAGCCAGGGTGGCCGATCGACCCCGATGTACACGTGGGACCTGACTGAGCCAACTGAGCTCTAGGCAGAGAATGACAATGGTGCTGGCAGGGCACCTCCTGCCTTGGGACCACTAGACGTGACAAGGAAGTGAGTCAGGAGCCGTCATGCGGAGACCACTCTCCTGAGACTGAAGCAAACACAGCCACGAGCAGGAAGCAGAGAACAGAACGTTCGCGAGTCCTAGAAAGACTCCGAAACTGGGAAGCTGGCAGCCTTCAGAGGAGCCAGGGGTGGCTTCTGTACACCAGTCTGTGTTTGGGACAACACCTGTGCAGGGACCTGATTTTGCGACCCAGGCCCCAACTGCTGAAATCCCCAGCCTGGTGGGGATTTCTTGCCTGCAAGGATGACAGAAAAAGTGCACAGAAAACAGCTAATGACCCAAGAATTTAGGGAGGGGAAACAATGTGGAGCGGTGGTACCTGGGAGGTTACAGGGTCTGCAGAACTGGCCTTGGATCCAGACTCCTCCTACCAGACATGGCCTCCCAGCTCTGAAAAATCTGTAAAGTGACTGAACCCTAAGGGCCTAGTTTCTTCACATGTTAAATAGAGAAGCTGCCAGCATGGCAGTGCTACTATAAGAAATAAATGAAATCATATGTATGAAGTTTTCAGAAAAGTGCCAGCCTGGAATAGTCCATCAGTGTTAGCTGTTATTACTTTTACCCCCATAAAATGAAAAGTTAAAAAATACACGTGAACTCCCATGTTCTCACCAGTCCTGAAGCACTATGACCAAGGAATAATATATTAAAACAACAGCCAACACCTCCAAAGATTAATGGCCTGAATGAGTAGGAAAGGGTCACTGGCAGATTCCCTCAGAACACCCTGACCCCAGGTCTAACCACATCACCCTGATCGGTTAACGTCAGCTCCTGGCTTGGAAAGTTCCTCAGGTTGTGGTGCTCGTGAGCAGGCCCTGGAGTTCTAATAGGCTGCAATCACTCCCAATTTGCTCTTTGATCTACACAGTCACAAGACTGCCTTCTGGAGAATATGTTGAATTCATAAGGAAAATGTAACTGTATTCTAATTTGCCCTTCCCAGGTTTCAGATTGCCTTGACTAGGCTGGTTAGCATTGGTTATATTTGTCATTAATTTTAATGACATTTTTGTAATTAGATGAAAAGATTAGAATTTTTGCATCCCATTGTACTTACCTTTTAATACAAATTACTTGTGGTTTTTCAATGAGTTATAAATTACAATAATTTCTTCCAAAGAACAGAAAGAATTCGCAGGAAGAGAGAAAACTCCAAAAGATAAATAACTCTGTTGCAGATATTACATACTCCAGAATTCCATAATGTAACTGCCCAATAATTATTGGCACATAGACATTTGTTTTTTACAGCCTCAGAGTCTCCGGCTAATAACAAAAGTTAAAAAAATGGTATTTAATAAAGACTTAGTCTAACATCAGAGTTAATTTCCCATTGTTATAAATGTCTACTTTCAGCATAAAATTCTGGCTGAACCAAAATTCTGGGGCTTTAAAAATATTTGTTTGTTTATTTGTTTGTTTGTTTTTAGAGAGGGGAAAGGAGGGAGAAAAAGAGGGAGAGAAATATCAATGTGCCAGAGATTGGCACAATCTCAATGTGCCCCCAATTGAGAACGTGGCCCACAACCCAGGCAAGTGCCCTGACTGGGAATCCAACCAGCAACCTTTTGGTTACAGGAAAGCACTCAATCCATTGAGTCACACCAGCCAGGGCAAAAAATTCTGCTTTTGACAAACACAGAAGTCCTGAGCAGAATAAAGTAGTCATTATCATCTTTGGTGTCACTTGCAAGACATAAAATATATTTATCACAAAATTATTGATCTCTGTATGATCTGTCTGTGATTTTTTTCACCCATGAATTTATTGAAAACATGAAATGAGCCCAGTTTTTTTTCCTGTACTGCTTCCTACATAATTAGTGTCTGAAATGAAAATCTGTCCAACATTTAAAATGTCAGGGCAAAGAGTTCCTTCTTATTTTGAATGCCTGGGTTTTGGTGGAAACTACCCTTCATAAGCGCTCACATACTTTCCCAGAAGCCTGCTAGTACTTGTCTCCTAAAAACTCAGAGTCTGCCAAGCTTTTGTTCCCACAGTCTACGGATGGACCGTGCACCCATTCTTCACCTTGACATTGGTCTGCTTCACTAAGAGAAACAGCATGCTTAAAATACTTTTCCATTTAGTGGTGAACAACTACACTGAATTTAAAGACCACAAGTGATGTTAAGTAACAGCCAAGAAATTCAACCAAAGAGCCAAGTGGTACTGAGCATATGTTCTTACCTAATAAGGGGCCCCAAGTTCCAGGGCTCAGCTTAGACGGCAGGGAGATAATAGTAAGAAATCAGCCATTGAAACCAGGTAAACCTGGGTTTGAATTCTGCACCTGCTATTGATGATCTACAGGAGTCAATTCCTGAGCTTTTCTAAGCTCCAGTTTCTTCTCCACCAATTTGGGATAAAAACATTAACATTGGGCACTAGTGAAAATTTTATGTGACAACATATATAAAGCCCATAGTGCCTGGCATATAGGTAAGAATTCAATAGTACTATCCATAACTTTTTATCATAATCATTCTTATTATCATCCAAAAGGGTCATATTAATATAGGATGAATACAGTTTATTGATCCAAAATGCATGTTTTATTCTTAGTTTTCTAAAATCTGTGATGTAATAATTCTGTCCTTCCCCACCTCCCCCACCCTTTAAAACTACTGCTGCTTACATTGGTGAATGGCAACAAACATCACAATAGACAGTCTCCTATAATAAAGATCTCACAGTCTATATATCAAAGGATATGCATAGAGAAAATCTACAATTAATTGCGATTATAACAGTTGGCAAGTATATGTCTTCTTAATGGCATTTTCTAATTGTTCTCTGATGACACAAATTACTTCTGAAATAAAGAAATTCACCTTGGCTGGTGTAGCTCAGTAGATTGAGTGCAGGCCTGCGAACCAAACAACCACAGTTCGATTCCCAGTCAGGGCACATGCCTGGGTTGCAGGCCAGTTCCCAGCAGGGAACGCACGAGGCAACCATACATTGATATTTCCCTCCCTCTCTCCTTCCCTTCACCTCTAAAGATAAATAAATAGAATTTTTTTAAAAAAGAACTTAAACAGAATTTGTTTTGTTAAAGAAATAGAATTTACAACCCAAATCTAATAGAATAAATTACATGAATATAGTTTTTGTCACTCTTACTACACAGCTTGCAATTTTTACTAGTCCCTGGCAATATAAATAGGCACTACTCTGCCTTCTCCATAGGTGGTAGCCAAAGAATAAAAGAAACCAATGCAACATTCTTTACTACTTGCTGCATGAAACACTACTGGCATCAGACAACTGGGGTTTTATGGCTTCTGAATGTTTTAACTTCCATTAATTAAATCCTACTTAAAATTATTTGTAAAAAGCCACAAAAACATTAATGTCAAAAAAAGTGATAAGGTGAAAGAATGGAAGATACAGTTCCAAAAAGTTTTCAAGGTCTCTTGAGTCCCAGAAAAACATCATGTTGAAAATGGTAGCTTTAAACACACGCACACAGAAAAAAAGATCTCCTTCTCAAACATATTAAGTTATAAATTGGACATCAGTGTTGTAAAAGCTGATTTCTAAATCATAATGGAACACATCTGGGTGATTTTCTGACTCTCCTTGAATATTTGGTTTTCTTGGCAGCAACAGGAAATCTCTGGGCAGACATACAGCTAAAGTAATTAATGCCAGCTTTCAGGCACAATGATGAAAAAAAATTCATGACAGCAACAAAAAATGGTACCCCCCCAAAAAAAAATAACCACAGACATTTAATGTAAAACATGAATCCACACGGCCTCCAGCCCAGAGCAGCTGAAAGACATTTGTGTGATTCATGAACAAAGAGTCATTCGATCTCTTCCTTTCAGACCATTGCTGCATTTTCAGCCACTTTTGTTTACACCCAGCACTGGCTGCTTCATTCATACCCTGGTTTTCTCTGCGCTGAACTGTGCTCCTGATTTCCACCACTGGTTCCAACAAGGCCTGTGCCTTCTCCTTGCTCCTAAGCTCCCACAAATGCAGAGCCCAGCACAGTGCCTAGAACAGAGCAGACACTCCACCAAACACTGGGTAGATGCAGTAAAGGACAAATGAGTGTGTGAATGAATCAGGTATGTATGGGGGGAAAAGCAAACAGCAAAAACCAAAGGCTTTCCCTAGTTCTCAAATGGTTTCATTTCAAAAAGGAAAAGGGACTCATGAACATGGACAGGTGGGGTGAGGGGAGGGCGGTCAGTACAGAGAGGGAAAGGCAGTAGGGGGGAGAAAGGGGACTAAAAAGCAAAGGAAAAATGACAACTAAAAATCATTTTAAAAGATGGAGGCATAGGCAGAAACACTGTGCCTCCTTGTACAACCAAAAGAAGGACAACACAAATTTAAAAACAAAAAACAACCAGAACTGGCAGAAAATTGAACTGTATGAAGTCTGACAACCATAAAGTTAAAGAAGAAACATCCATCCAGGCAGGTAGGAGAGGAGGAGACGAACAGCCAGGTGAAGAGGATTGTGTGGTAGGGCAGCAGCTGGCAGAGCAGGTAGTACCACATTTGCATGCAGATAAACTGGGAGGAACAACTGGGGAGTGACGCAGACTGTGCAACCCAAGTTTCCAGTGTGGGGGAAATACAGCATCAAAACCTCTGATGGAGAAAACCTGTGGGTTAAGGCAGCAAGAGAAACTCCCAGCCCCACAGGAGAGTCCACTGGAGAGACCCACAGGGTCCTAGAACATACCCAAAGCCACTCACCCTGGGAAGCAGCACCAGAAGGGCCCAATTTGCTTGTGGGTAGTGGAAGAAGTCACCAAAAGCCAGCTGAACAAGAACTACTGTTCCCTCCCAGACTCCCTGCACATACAATGCCACACACAGTGACGTGAGTTACCCCACCCTGGTGAACACCTAAAGCTCCACCCCATACTACATAACAGGTACACAGAGACAAAAAAAAAAATGGCCCAAATGAAAGAACAGATCAAAGCTCAAAAAAAAAAAAATACAACTAAGTGATGAAGAGATAGTCAACCTATCAGATGCAGAGTTCAAAATACGGGTAATCAGGATGCTCACAGAAATGAATGCGTATGGTCACAAGAGACACAGAATAGGAAAAGCTACAGGTCCCACTGTAATGAATATATTTTAGCTAGCATTATCGTAGTGTCATTTGAGGATCTGGTGACATCATGATTAAATAGGTGGTACATACTAACTAATGTGTGTATCATTTCTTCATGCATCTAATGCTTGTGGAGCACCTACAGTATATGAAGCAATTTCAAATATCATGATCTGCAAAAACCACGATAGCCACATGCAACAGTTTATGGCATGATCTTCATTTAAAAAACAAAAAAATATTAATTTTAAAAGAAAAGCCTTTTGAGAAATATAGGAGAGGATTAAAAGAAAGACAGTATTGATTCAAGACCCAGGCCCCATCAAAGGCCCTTCCCACACATGATCTAATTTCATGCTCACACAGGACCAGGAAGACTGATGCCATCACTTACACTACACAGGGGAAGACACGCAGCAGGTGAGCCACTCCACCTGCCAAGGCCACACAAGTCACAGAGCCAGAAATCAAACTCAGATTGACAGACTTTATGCCCATCTCTTTAAAACTTGCCAAACAGAAAAATATAAAGATGAATAAACCAGTCAAAACTTATCTTTACTTTCGGTAACTTTAAAAAGACAAACTGTCACCTCAGCTCAGGTTGACATAACAAATTTCCAAAGATTCTACTGTATTCCCAAGATTTTCTGCAGGAATGAGTATGCCCCCAGGGGACACTGTCAATATCCAGACACAGAACTGGTGGTTACAACTAGGGAGGAGCTACGGGCATCTAAGGGCAGAGGCTGCACACGTGGCCAAATACCCTACAGTGCACAGCCGTGGACAACAAGGTCCAAAATGTCAATAACGCTGATATTAAGAAACCCCGTGTTCACCAACAAAATGAAAATCTTTGAATTTCCATACAGTTGTCCAGTGCTTGGCCATGCTCTAGAACTCCACAGGAATGACCTGTCAGTGTGCTCATGCTTCCCCACTCTGAAGCTTCTGCTTCAGCACACCTTACTGCTAAGATGACCTTATCCATCACCCCCGAGCTCGGCCAGCATTCGTGCATGGCGGGGGCCCTCTTCTCCATGCAGATGTGGACAAAGGGACTGATGATGGTTTCAATGATACAGAAGGTTCCCAATTGGCTTGTAAAAGGGTTCAGCCCAAGGTAAAGACAGTCAGGTGGGGGCTCTTTCCGGTGCTATATATTTGCACTCAACATTTCTCCAGATATAACACATCTTCAACCCAGCACTGTGGTCTTCTTTGCCTGTGTTTCCTGGCATACAAAACTGTGAGGCCATTTAAAACGAACTTTGGAAGGTAAAGTTGACTCTGCTAAGAGCAAGAATTGCAGTCACTTGATAGATTTATCCATTAATTTGATAGCCTCTGCCCCTTCCCAGAAAATTTCAGCTTAGGATTTATGGTTCTCCTGTGGGAACACAAGCCTTTGAAAATCAGTCTAATGAATTTTACTCACACGGTGGAGGAAAAGCTCTTGATTCCTGAAGGTCTCCAAAAGCTATCTCTCTTTTGAAAGTGACAAGTATATGTTGTTAGGCCAAGCAGTAACAAGTAACTCTAACCTTTTCCTTACTGGCTAGATCTGTTACCTATTACATGTGAGGAGAGCATGAATTTTCATGCAAATCATAGCACTTACGAATGGGAAGAATGACAGCTGTAATACACTCAATAAACTTGGAGAAGGGGTGGCACTCGCTGTTTGCGACTGTGCTGTCACCTTAATGTGTAATAACAGGCAGGGAGATGGGAGGGCAGTCTATTCCATGTTATTGCCACCCAATACTCAAGCAGGAAGGCAGAAAGACTCCCCCTATCAAACATATACAGATTAATTTAGGTCAATATTTAATTCTAAAATTACTAACTTATTCTAAGGACCGGCAAAAGCACTGAAGACAATTTAAAGCAAAAGTTCTACAACCACAATACTAAGAACACTGAAAGGACAAGAAAGGAGATCTGAAAGTAATGAAACAGGAATCCCGGACGGCTAACTCACACACTTATTCATGGAGAGCTTTAGTGCTCAGGTTCAAGGCAACTCAGGGCCACCAGGTGTTAACACCTGAACTCAAATTTTCACTCGGAGGGAAGAATCAATTTTTTAAAAAGATTCTAATAATTTTTAAAAATCATTATAGTGATCAACTGGATGAAAAAAACCCTGTATACATATTTTAAGAGCATGGGTGGACTGTTGGTAAAACTTAGAAAAATTAAGGAGGGATGAGTACCACATTGTTAACAGTGCTTTGAGAAGACAGGAGGAAAAGAATCTAGAGCCCACATGGTGCCGACGTGTAGAAACACTGCTTATTTAACACTTTGTAAGGGCTGTGACTACAGGTGATTTTCACATTTTTCAGTATTTCTAGCATTTTATGTTTCAGTGATTCCATTTTTTATTTTCAAAAATTTGGGAGGAAAACAGAACAGTGCTGCAAACCGCATCAAGAACAAATGTTGGACCATTAGCCCTGGCTGGTGTAGCTCAGTGGATTGAGCGCAGGCCTGCAAACCAGACGATCGCGGTTCTATTCCCAGTTAGGGCACACGCCTGGGTTGCAGGTCCGTTCCCAGCAGGGGACTCACGAGAGGCAACCATACATTGATATTTCTCTCCCTCTCTCCTTCCCTTCCCCTCTAAAGATAAATAAATAAAAAAATCTTTAAAAAAAAAAGAACAAATGTTGGAACATCATATGCTACTCCAGACCATTCTTGGAGAAATTCTAAGTGCCAGGCCCTGGGTTAAGGCTTCCTTGATCGTCTGAGTCCATGACTGCTTCCTCCTCACAACCGCCTTATCTACCCTGATCAGGGACTGGGTAGACTCTTTAACTAAAAAATCAGTTTCATGGAACTAGGTTCATCAAATGAGTTATTACAGCAATTATATAGCAATTGCAAATTTTCAAAGACCAAGGATATAATGAAATTGACTGGACATTAAACTCACAGATAATTCAGTCTCATCTCATGACTGAAAAGCTGTTATGAGACCATAACAGCTTGAAGCCAACGTTGGCAACACCCCGAATATCAACTCCCGTGACAGGTACCTGCTGATAACTTTAGCTCAATTCTCATCCATCTCTATCGCTCTGCCCCCTCCAAGGCTACAAAATCAGTTTAGGTACCTTTCTTAAAGTCACAGGGATCCGTGGGAAGCTGAGCTATCTGACTGCTCTGTAGAAACAGAGGCACATGAAGAGAACCTTCTCTGAGTGGACTGGTAGATTTCACTGTCTCATGGAGTTTGGCATGGGATGCATTTCATGTCAGTCATTTCATCACTCTAGTCTAGACCACCCCTGGCTATCAAAACTCTGCAACCATAGCTGACAGAAATTGTAATCGAGAAGTGTGTGGGGAGGGATGGGTGGATGGGCTGGGATAGGAGTTTACTGCAATCATAAAAGGCAGAAAACTGTACTTGAACAACCATTAAAATAAAATTTAAAAAAAAGAAAGAAGTATGGCAGGCAGAGCAATAGCCCCCAAAGATGTCCATGTCCTAATCTCCAGAACCTGTGAACGGGTTACAATATGTCAAAGGAGAATTAAAGTTGCTAATTATGCTGACCTTAAAATACATTATCCTGGCTTATCTAAGTGGGACAAATCTAATCACAAGGGTCCTCAAAAGTAAAAGAGAAGAAGCAGAGAAAGACACTACTATGGGAAAAAGGCACAGAAAGATACAACATTGCTAGCGTTGAAAACAGAAGAAAAACCAGAACTGGGGAGCATTATGCTAAGTGAAATAAGCCAGGAGGTAAAAGACAAGTACCATATGATCTCACCTATAAGTGGAACCTAGTCAACAAAACAAACAAGCAAGCAAAATACAAGCAGAGACATTGAAATTAAGAACAAACTGATAGTAATCAGAGGGGAGGCGGGAGGGAGCAATGCAGGGGAAGTGAGGGAGGGTTTTCAGGAACATGTACAAAGGACACCTGGATGAAACCAAAGGGAGCAGGATCAGGGTGGGAAGTGGGGATGGCTGGTGGGGACGGGAAGCGTGGTGGAGGGAAAATGGAGAAACTATACCTAAACAACCATAAAAAAGAAGTTTAAAAGAAAAAGCCTCTAGAAGTGGAAAAGTCAGGGAAACAGATTCTCCCCTACAGCCTCAAAAAGAGAACACAGCCCTACAGACTGCTTGGGTTTAGCTCATTAAGACCCTGTGGGCCTTCTAACCTATAGAACCGTAAGACAATTAATTTGTATGTTTTAAGACCCTAAGTTTGCGGAAATTGGTTACAGCACTAAGAAGGAAACAGATACAGGAAGTTAACTACTGAATCTTTCTGTAAAACCTCTTGGAAGGGGAAAATATCAGCTATTTGAAAAGGAATTATATGTATTGTTTTAGCAAAAGAAAAAATTGCTTTTGAAAGTTGCACTTTATTATGATTGTTTTCCTCAAAATATCTGCCTTCCCGAGTAATTGATATTTACAATTGCAGTTTAGGGTATAACCTTGATGGTTGGAAAGGCTCTGTTTTAGTAGATCTGGTATGTTTCCAGGTCAGATAACCACAACAATAAACATTCAATGAGTGTTTACTCTGACCCGGGTATAGCTATCATCTCATTAAGTCCTCCCATGGACTTACGAGGCAGATACCATTACTACTGGCCACTAGTTATAAGTAATTTAATGGATCATAAGCCTTAATAAAACAGGTAAAAAAAAAAAACTATAAAACCCTTAAAGGAAACACAGAACTAACTTTCACGACCTTGACTTAAGCAATGGTTCTGTTGCTCGCTCAGATATGACCAAAAGTATAAGCAACTAAAGAAAAAAAAAAGACAGATAAACTGGACTACATCAAAATTTACATAACACTATGAAGAAAGTAAAAAGACAGCCCAGAAAAATGGGGAAAATACTTGAAAAACCTGTATCTGAAAGGATCCATTGTGTAGAATTTATAAAAACTCAAAAAATCAGTCAAGTATTTCTTCAAAGAAGTGACCTTATGTGGAGCACATAAGAATATGCTAACGTCAGTGCGGCACACCTTAGGGGAACGGGAATGAAAAGCACAATGGGATGCCGCTCCACATCCACCAGGGAAGTTAACACCAAAAAAGAACACCAGCACCCTGGCTGGCGTGGCTCAGCAGATTAAGTGCCAACCTGTGAGCCAAAGGGTCACTAGTTCGATTCCCAGTCCAGGGCACACGCCTGGGTTGCAGGCCAAACTCCCAGTGAGGGGGCACACAAGAGGCAACCACACACTGATGCACTGGTATTTCTCTATCACTCTTTTCTGTTTTGAAAAATATATATTTTATTGATTAGGCTATTACAGTCGTCCCATTTTCCCCCCTCCACCCTGCACACTCCCTCCCACCCACATTCCCCTCCTTTAGTTCAGGTCCATGTGTCACACTTATAAGTTCTCTAGCTTCTACATTTCCCATATTATTCTTACCCTTCCCTGCCTATTTTCTACCTACCATCTATGCTACTTATTATCCATACCATTTCCCCCTCTCTGCTCCTCCCTCTCCCCCATTGATAAACCTCCATGTGATCTCCATTTCTGTGGCTCTGTTCCTATTCTAGATGTTTGTTTAGGGATTTTTTGTTTTTGTTATAGGTGTGGTTGTTAACAGTTGTTACTTTGTTGTCATTTTACTGTACATATTTTTTATCTTCTTTTTCTTATATAAGTCCTGTTAACATTTCATATAGTAAAGGCTTGGTGATGACAAACTCCTTTCATTGACCTTATCTGAGAAGCACTTTATCTGCCTTTCCATTCTAAATGAAAGCTTTGCTGGATAGAGCAATCTTGGATGTAGGTCCTTGCCTTTCATGAGTTGGAATACTTCTTCCCAGCCCCTTCTTGCCTGCAAGGTCTCTTTTGAGAAATCAGCTGACAGTCTGATGGGAACTCCTTTGTAGATAACTGTCCCCTTATCTCTTGCTGCTTCTAGGATTCTCTCCTTCATTTTGGTCTTGGCTAATGTAATTATGATGTGCCTTGGTGTNTAGGGATTTTTTGTTTTTGTTATAGGTGTGGTTGTTAACAGTTGTTACTTTGTTGTCATTTTACTGTACATATTTTTTATCTTCTTTTTCTTATATAAGTCCTGTTAACATTTCATACAGTAAAGGCTTGGTGATGACAAACTCCTTTCACTTGACCTTATCTGAGAAGCACTTTATCTGCCCTTCCATCCTAAATGAAAGCTTTGCTGGATAGAGCAATCTTGGCTGTAGGTCCTTGCCTTTCATGAGTTGGAATACTTCTTTCCAGCCCCTCTTGCCTGCAAGGTCTCTTTTGAGAAATCAGCTGACAGTCTGATGGGAACTCCTTTGTAGATAACTGTCTCCTTATCTCTTGCTGCTTCTAGGATTTTCTCCTTCATTTTAATCTTGGGCAACATAATTATGATGTGCCTTGGTGTGTTCCTCCTTGGGTCCAGCTCCTTTGGGACTCTCTGAGCTTCCTGGACTTCCTGGAAGTCTACTTCCTTTGCCAGATTGGGGAAGTTCTCCTTTATTATTTGTTCCAATAACTTTTCCACTTGTTGCTCTTCCCCTTCCCCTTCTGGTACCCCTGTAATTCAGATGTGGAATGTTTAAAGATGTCCTGGATGTTCCTAAGCCTCTCCTCATTATTTTGAATTCTTGTTTCTTCATTCTTTTCTGTTTGGTTGTTTCTTTCCTTTTTCTGGTCCACTCCATTGATTTGAGTCCCAGTTTCCTTCCCATTACTATTGGTCCCCTGTATATTTTCCTTTATTTCACTTAGCATAGCCTTCATTTTTTCATCTAATTTGTGACCAAATTCAACCAATTCTGTGAGCATCCTGATCACCAGTGCTTTGAATCATATATCTAATAGGTTGGCTATCTCTTCATCGCTTAGTTGTACTTTTTCTGGAGCTTTGATCTGTTCTTTTGTTTGGGCCTATTTTTTTTTGACAGGCCTATTATTTAGTGAGGGGTGGAGCCCAGGCAGGTCAACCCACTCACTAGGCTGTGACGCTGTATGTGGGGCAGGGGTCCAAGAGGGAACAGTGGCACTTGCTCTGCTCTCTGCCCAAAGCAAACTGGGCCCTTCTGGTGCTGGTTCCTGTGTGGGTGGGCATGTGTGCATTCTAGGACCCTGTGGGTCTCTCAAACAAACACTCCTGTGAGGCTGCGAGTCTCTCCCAGCACCTCAGCCCCCAAAGTGTTTCCAATCAGTGTTTTGAGGCTTTATACCCCCAACCTGGACCCTGGGTTGTGTAGTCTGTCTCGCTCCCCAGTTTTGCCTGGTTTATCTCTGCGTGAATGTGGGACCACCTGCTTTGCCAGCCACCTTGTGCGCTGCACCTGCCCACAATCCACTGCCTCACTGCGTTCATCCACCGCCGTCTTGTGGGCTTGGGGTCTGCCAGCCACCACCTTGCGGCAAGCCGTCTCCGCCAGGTGGCCCGACTCTGCCCCTCCTACCGGTCTGGATGAACTGGTCTACTCTAACTCCTTGGTTGTCACACTTCCATACAGTTCAATTGTCTGTCAGTACTGGTTGTTTTTTTTTGTTTCTAAATTGTTGTTGTCCTTATTTTGGTTGTACAAGGAGGCACGGTGTGTCTGCCTACGCCTCCATCTTGGCCAGCTCTATCACTCTTCTTTTTAAAAATAAATAAGTAAAATTTTTTTTAAAAAAAGGAATAATGAAAACCCTCATGAGTCAGCCACTTTGGAAAACAGTTTGGGAGTTCAAAAAGTTAAACACAGAGCTATGATGCGACCAGCAATTCCACTCCTGCATATATACCCAAAACAAATCATACACAAAAACCCATACATACATTTTCTTAGTAGCATTATTCATAATAGTCAAAAAATAGAAACTATCCAAATGCCCATCAACTGATGAATAGATAAATAAAATGTGGTATATCCATAGAGTGGGATATTATTCTGCAATAAAAAGAAATGAAGTACTGATACATGTTACAAAATAGACAACCTGAAAACAAGGTAAATGAAAGTAGCCAGTTAACAAAACACCCCATGTTGTCTGAATCTATTTGTATCCATTTATCTAGAATAGGCAAACTGATTCAGACAGAAAATAGATTTGTGGTTTCCTAAGGCTTAGCACAGGAGAGGGCAGGTTGAACAAGGAATAACTAACTACTAATAAGTATGGGATTCCTTCCGGGGCCGACAAAATGCTCTAAAATTTGATTGTGGCAATGGTTGCACAACCCTGTGACTCTCTTAAAAACACTGAATCTGTAAAGGACACATGGACAAAACCAAAAGTGGACAGGATCAAGGATGGGAAGTTTGGATGGCCGGGGTACAGGGGAGAGGCAGGGGAGAATGGAGACAACTGTACTTGAACAACAATAAAAAGTAGTTAAAAAATTGAATTGTACATGTTACATGGATGAAGTGGATGGTACATTAATTATATCTCATAAAGCTGTTCTTAAAAATGTCATTTAACTTATACATTCCATACGTGTCCTTTAATTAATACATAATTTTTATATAAGAAAGCAGGTATTTGAGAAAGAATTGTGAAACAACCAGTCAGCCACAAGAGGGCACTTTCTTCATAAGTACAGAATGAGCAGGCGCTAAATTACCCAGGTAACACAGCATTTACCGGTTTGACCTCATTCCCAGCCTTGTGTGTGAGCATGAGGGCACAGCCTGGGGTGGGGGCGAGGCAGTTATGAGCATGTTCCATCTGATACATTTACACCAACGTGTTACCCTAGTCGATGATGGGCCGAACAAATCATGACAAACACAGATAAAAAGTAAATGTTTAAAATTCAGTAATAGATAAGCGGTAGATAGAAAAACATTGGGTTCATTTCTTTTCCTTCTGGCCCTACAACGCATTATACAAAGTTATTTACTTAGCATAAGCTCATTAAGATAATACAAGTCATTCCAAGAAATGAAACATGTTATAAATACTTGGTCTCTGGTTCTCGGCTCTCTAGTTCCAGCCCCCAGAACAATGCCTGGTATAACTGGAACCAGATAAATATGTATCAAATGGATGAGAAAATGAAAATGAGTGATATATGCATTTCTTCAATTTTCAAAAAAAATTATCTACAATGCCTTGAAACCCACATCAAACTATCTCCCTTCATCTATACAGCAAATAAATATAGCACAGTCATTTCACAGAATAAATCTCTCTCAAACAAGTTTATAGAGACATTCTGTAGTGTTAAATATCATTTTTTGGCCAAGAACCCCTTAATATTGACTGACACACTTGCTCAATGAGTTATCTTTGGTCTTCCTACTTAATGGTCTTCAATCAATGCATCTCTTAATAAACCACAAGCATAGAACATTTCATTAGTGGAAACTGGATTCCCCTCCAACCATCTCCTTTTCAAACGGTCTGGCATCAGAGCACTGTCTGGACGCCAGAACACTGACAATAATAATTCCGGCCCTGATTTCCTCTCCACACAAGCCACTTACAACTGCAAAAATGACATCTGACACTAAGTTCCAACACCACAAAAATTAGGCATAATGGTTAAAGGCATTTTTCATTTGAGATTAACAACTAGGTGAAGAATGAGCTGTTGCAGACTCAGGGGAAGGGTGAGCTGCTGCAGAGTTTATCAGGCACTAGACCATTTTCACAGCCACACACTCTATGAGACACCAGATCACCGGACAATAAACAGCTCGAAAAGCGTTCTCTGCCATTTTTTGTGTGTGAACAGTCTACTGTCAAAACAAAGACGTCATGCTTAGCTGGTTCCAGGCAGCCCAGAAACTTAAAATAGAATGCCAAAACACTTTTGGACTTGAGCGACAAGGGAACTAACTCCCACACATCATTCATTTATATGTCTAAAAATTTCTCCATGTAACTAGGTGCTTGGAGATATGCCAGCAAACAGGCACATGAGCCCTCTAGGAGCTCACAGCCCTGCAAACCAGACGGGCCACCAAGTGGGCAACAAGAGAAGAGCGTGGAGTATCAGGGTAGGCCCAAGGTGCTGTGGGAACACAGAGGATGAACTCCTAATGTCACCCTGGGTGGTTAATAATAACTGTAAAGGCATGCAGTAATATAGTGGGAAGTTGGAAGAAGGAGGTAGCCATTGAAATGAGTAGGAAAGTCACCCAAGGCAGAAGGAAAAGCCTGTGCAAAGTCCTGGAGGCAGGATAACTTAGCAAATTCAAAAAATAAGAGAGTTCAGTATGATTGATACTGACTATGGAACAGAGACTAAGAGAGGTTAAGGAGGTAAGCCCGGGCGAATCACTAAAAATGTAATAAACATTTTGATCCTTAGGAAACCACCCTGTAAAGCCCCCCACATTTTCAAGACCCTTCTAAATTTCTTTGAGGTCAAACTAGAAACCTTAAAAAGTAATTAACCCATGTTGTCACACAACTGTGCCCAAGTTAAGTCCACAGAAAACAACTGTGAGAAATTCTCCAAAAACCCTTTTGGGGAAGACTCACAAGTCACATGTATGTTAAGAGCACTTTACAGGTTTACAAAGAGTTTCCAGGTGCGGTTTTTCCCAGCAAGCACACAACCATCCCACAACATAAGTGTTCTCGTCCCAGTCTTACAAACAATATTACTGATGTTCAAAAAGAAGGAAAGAACCAAGGTCATGAACTCAGTAACAGGACTTGGACTCCAACTCCAGTCTCCTTTACTCCAGACCAGCAGTTCTACCTTGCCCAAGAGCCAACGCGAGCTTACCCTCAGCCCAATTTCACCAAAGAAACCCAACATTAAAAATCAAGATGCAATATTCAAAATTAATAAAAACTATGAAACCTCTGGACCATAATAAGGGAAAACAAAAACAAAAGATAAAATGCTTTGTTTGACCTTTGAATCTATCTTACTGCCTTATTAATTACAGCACTTTATGTCATTGGAAAGAAGACAAAGAAGAAGAAGCCCACTGAGGCCGCCTATCAAAACGTTTGCCCAGAACAGGTCTGCCTAAATTAGTCCTTCACTATCCCAGATCCAGCCAGCTTTTAATCCAGCCCCTCCGAAATCGAGTAATGGTCCTTCTTTTGACGAAGCCAACTGAGTAGTCATTTCATTGGTTAAGCAGAAGACACGACAGGTGAGACAAAAACACAGCCTATTTTTCCCAAAACACATAGATTTAGAACTTGATACGATAACATTGTCCTAGTCGTGTTCAATTGGCCACAGGATAAAAAATGCTAAACTTAAGTTAATAAAGTGGGGAAGATAGTAGCCTTGACTCAAAAGCATTATGGCACATCCCCCAACAATCTCAGCTCCCTGGGGAACACAGGCAAGCCTGTGAGTTCCACGGTGGTAAGAGATGGGTGCAATAAGTGAATGTTCAAATCAACATGCCTTACACAGGCCACGCTTTTGCCACAGACACCCTTCACTATGCTTGCTGTCCCCTCCAAGCCTGTCAACTTCTCACTCTGGGCCCCTGACGACTGCAGACTCGGCCTCCACAGGAGGAACCCATGATCTCCCAGACCAAAGGCAAGTGACCCAGGCTGGGCCCATCAGACACTCTACCAGCATTCAGAATTGGGACACAACGCTAGGTGTCTGCTTGTAGGCCTTTCAGGGGTGTGCAACCCCCAGCCCACAGGCCACATGTGGCCCGGGATGACTATGGATGCAGCCCAACACAAAACTGTGAATTTATTTAAAACTCTTTTTTTGCTCATTAGTTTTCATTAGTGTTTGTGTATTTGTGGCCCAAGAGAACCAACTCTTCTTCTCCCAGTGTGGCCTAGACACACCAAAAGGTTGGACACCCCTGTAGCTGACAGATCCCAAAAAGCCAGGGCTGTGATGGCCATTTTTCCACCCTGTACGTGTGAAAGCACAGAAGTTGGTGTGGAGGAGAAGGAAAACAGGGTAGACACCAAAAGTGATGAAAGGAAATGAGAAAAGGAGGAAATGCAAAGTGGGACCCTGGTTCCCGAATTTCTACCAACCAGGCCAGGTCCCCACAGCGCCTGCTCTTTTCCTAGTTCTTGGCCTTTAAGGGCTGCCCGTGGATCCTTTGGTAAATTTTCTTTTGTGCTCCAGCTAATTTGAATAGGTTTCTTTTTGTGTTAAAATTTCTAGTCTGATGTTTCCACTTTGATATAGAATTCCACCCTGAGGTATAATTTTCTCAAGAAAATGGTTGGATAAATATACTAATACATATAGTCTATATATAAATATATTCACTGGGCAGAAACTTAAATGACAAGCTACACCAGACTGGTTACATAAATTATGATTCATACATTCTGATACGGTTCAAATATTTACTTAGTATCACCTATGGGCACGGCTGCAGGCATTGGGCTCAGCTGGGAATAAAATGAGGTCTTGACCTTCAGGGAGCCTAGCCCTAGTGACATGATAGACAGTGATTAAAAAGCACAGGGTTAAAAATATTAATGTTGGACAATATTTAAGGGACAGTAATTGGAACAAGTTTACAAGCGAGACTCTCTAAAAATTATCAAATTATCAGTAGATATATAATTACATATTCTTAACACACAAGGGCAGAGGGAGAGGACAACCAATAGGAAGAAATGGGAAAGAGGAGAGGAAGAGATGGAGGATTTACCATCTTTCCCCCAAAATGAACAATAAGATAAATATTTCTATTGATAGCTTGTAGGTAGTGTTTACTCTCTTCTTCATGCTTTTCCATTTACCAAGTTTTCTACACATACGTTACTTTCATAGTAGAAAAACAATTTACTTTTATTTATATATATATCCATGTGGATAGACACATTGATACATTTATATCCACCCCCCGCCCCCGCCCTTGGTGTTCCTGTAAGGCCTTTGTAATAACAGTGCAGTGGGAGCCGAGGCCATAGTCAAGACCTCTGCCTGTGGGTGCCTTCAAACAGTGTTGTAAGTTCCCCTCCAATCCTCCTAAACCAGGGCCTCTAAGGTGAGGCCCTGGAACTTGTATTCTCAGCCTCTGTGCCACTCAAGCACACCACAATAAAAAAACGACCACTGCACTTGAGTTTGAAAAAGTAGTTAATGTTAAGGTGAAATTCTGATCCTAATGATTTCTTCAGGCAGCCAGCTAAATGGAACAGGTTTCTTTTGTGGCTAAGGCACCCTTTGAAGACTGTCTGTAGGGAAGCCAAGCTTAGGAAGACAGGGGCTTTGGATGGCAGGGCTCGGAGTGGCAATCACCGCAGGGTCTGATCATTTTCAAGTGGATATATACCATTTAGGCACCCTGTGGGCTTAGCTGAAGGCAAGAAGCCCATTTAGCCAGAACAGATGGACTATGGTATGGGCTGAATCTATCTGTGACCATCTTTAACAAAATTTCTCAGGCCCAGGCAAGAAAGCAAATGAATGGTGTATAAATAGGTTAATCACACACAATGGTGGCAATGACAAGAGCTCTCACCAACAGTCAGTCATTAATCCAATCACCTTCCACTCTGAATCCCAGAATCTCAGAATGCTACAGGTGGGACAGGAGGAACAATTTTCCAAACCTCACCACTGACTGAGGCATTACCTTGAGCAAACTTCAAGGCTTTAGCCTAAGAATCTGGGTGCTACCTACAAGAGAGAAGAATGAAAATATGGGAGCAAACACCTGCCCCACTGCTAGGCTGAATGAAACGGCTAGAGACCTGTACCTGTCTGGGAGGATTGCCAGAGCTGTCTGCCCCTGGTTTCTCCCCTCAGTTTGTCCACACCACACTCTAACAGAGAGTCTAACAGTAGAAGAGATAAAGAAAATATATTATACAGATATATTTCTCTACCAATGGTGCACAGACAAAATCCACTCCACTTCTGCTATTTGATGCTGGCTCTTTGACACAGATTGTACCAACCTTCCCCTCGGACTGATGACACACTTCCGTGAGCCTGCACGGAAGTGTACAGGCTCAAAATGGAGCAAAATGGCCACAGCATGTTGGATAAAATGCATTTTCCCAACACAAATTATGCTTTGCATCCTATATCCTTCCCTTCCTGGACCACACCCTAATGCTGGAAGATACCAATGAAAGTAAGAGATCAATGAAAGTAAGAGATGAGATGAAAGTCGTGGCCAAAGGCAACATCCAGGCAAATTTCTCTGGAAGTTCTTAATAAACTCCTCTTCTCAGTCACCTTACATATCTTGGAAACTGCTAAAACAAAAAACAAAAACAAAAAAACCCCACTGGTTTCTATTTTAGATATTTATGAAGAGATAAAGAACAACTCTGGGTAAAGCTTTTTTTTGGCTAACACCATAAATCTAAAAGTTTCCAATGGAAAATTCATTTTTGAAATGGCAAGAAACTACCATAAAAATTCAAGGGGGAAATAGATTTCAAAAACAGCAGGTGTTTAGCTTCCAGTCATACAAAAGCACTGATGCAGTCAACACCGATGGCTTGAGTGCTTCCAGATCTAACACACACAGGACTGGTTTTCAAAAAAGAAAAGAGTGCGCAAAGCTTTGAACTGATAAAACCAGCTAAGTCTTGAGATCGAATGCCAAGTCATAACATTCTAGAAAAATGCCAGGTCTCTGAGATCTTAGATTCCATCAACGTGACTAACAAATGTGGAGAAAAATCTTGGCAGTTGGATCACTTAGCTGAAGTAGCATCATAGGCAAACTTGACTGGAGCTCTACATCACCAAGGTCTGAGGAAGATCTCTACAAATCTGAGTGTTATTGGGAGGGGGGAAATTTTCCCCTTCCTCTTCTTAGTTCTGAATGGCTGGTCTAACAATGAAACAGACACAGGACAGATTTACAGAGAAAAAATATTTATACATATGCATATCTCATAGAAATAGGATCCAAGAAGTGACCCAGGCAGGCTGCTTATATACTTTTTTAGGCAAAAAAAAAAAAAAACAACCCACACTTATTTGTGAAGATCTGACAAAAAACTACAGGTTTTGTTCAGGGTAGCAAATCAATGAAGAAGTAAAGAAGTCTGTACTGATTTCACAGCCTTGAATTCCCTAAGGCCGCTGACAAGGACACCCTCAGTTCTCCTGGTACAAGAAAGAAGATGCTTTCACATGGGTGACTTAGCTCTGGCTTTCGGGGGTAAAGGGCAGGGAAGATCAGACTGATCTTGTAGCAGCTGTTTCTCNAAAAAAAAAAAAAAAAAAACCCACACTTATTTGTGAAGATCTGACAAAAAAACTACAGGTTTTGTTCAGGGTAGCAAATCAATGAAGAAGTAAAGAAGTCTGTACTGATTTCACAGCCTTGAATTCCCTAAGGCCGCTGACAAGGACACCCTCAGTTCTCCTGGTACAAGAAAGAGGATGCTTTCACATGGGTGACTTAGCTCTGGCTTTCGGGGGTAAAGGGCAGGGAAGATCAGACTGATCTTGTAGCAGCTGTTTCTTAAGTAAGTAACTTTAATTCAATACAATCACATGTCAAAGTAGCATATTTTGGGGTTGCCTGCCCTAAACCCCAATCACTATCCATCTCCCTGCAGCCTGCCTCACTCTCCAATACTTCCCCCACCATTTGCTCTACACTCCAGCTCAGTAGCTCCCAACTTTTCCAAATATGCAGATACATTTTCGAGTTTAGTGGAACCTATCATGACAGTAATTAAAATTTTAATATCAGTAGATTAAGAAAATACATGTAAACAAAAAACATCAAGAAATTCACTGAGTCCCTATTTTATTAATGCTCAAAGCAGCTGCATTAATTTAAAAAATAACCATTCAATTCAAATTTATTTGAGGTCCTACTATGTGCCAGACATTGTCTTCAGAACTTGAGCAAACCCTCTCTTCCTTCCTCCCTGAGCCCTCCCATCTCTCTCAGCAGCGGTCTGAATGAAATGGTTACATCTAACGGGGGAATTCTTAATTCTATTTGGTTGAGGCAACGAGGGGAGAAAGGGAGATAGAAGCAATTTTCCCTTTGACTTTGGGGTTTTAATTTTTGACCACATGAATGAATTAATGAGTTATCCATATAATCAAAACTAAATGGAAGGGGGACTACAGCATTTGTGTGAGAGAACTTTAGAAAAATTTAAAAGGACCTTTGCAGTGACTTTAAGGCCTCCAAAGATTACGAGATACCACTCAACCGTGCACTCCATAGTGGTACAAGAAACCAGTGGTTCTGCCAATTGTTCCTATCAATGAAAACTTAGTAAGCTGGCGGCAATGCTCAGGCAAGGACCACGTTTCTTTTGTTCATCCTGTAGCCTCCATCCAGTACCCAATGCCTGGCATATGACTAACACTCCATTAAGTAAGTAATGAACAGCTGGCTGAAAGAATGGGTAACTGAGACCTCGTACTGAATGCCTGACCATTTTTTCTTCCTTGATGACTCTAACACACTCTTCACAACTCTCCTCAAAAAATCACCTCCTCTGTGTACGCACGCACCTTTTGTTGACATCTAACTTCCCCATGATGCAGAACACAAACTTCAAGTCCACACCTGGATGTTTCCTGCTGTTTCACTCATGCAGGTAAAGACAGAGACAGCATTTTCCGTGCCCCCAACAGACTCCCTCTATATCACTTCCTTTATCCTTTTAATAACATGTTCATCCACTTTTTGTTTGTTTCTTTGTTTTCTGCTACTTGAAAAGCGAAGGGGGTTTTCAGTAAAACTATGGTTACATATGCTGACTTTTTAAATTAGGGAGAGCAAATATCTTTAATCTGGCAAAGTGATATGAACTCAAAATAGTATGAGGACTCTAACAGCATTCTATCAGAATATGAAAATTTAACTCTGGGCTAAAATTACATCAGTGACATTTATCATAATGGGCATCATGAACATGCAAGTGTATTACAGATTTAATTGTAATACCTTTATTCTAAATAGTCAATGCTTAAATGATTTTTATTCACATGTTTATTGACTATAAATAGAATATACAATAAGAACACACTCAGATGAGACACAATGTACAACCTCAAAATCCTCATCTTAAAACTGCTCCATTTGTGCCCTGGCCGGGTAGCTCAGTTGGTTGGAACACTGTCCCATACAGCAAAGGGTTGCAGATTTAATTACTGATCAGGGCACATACCGAGGTTGAGGGTTCGATCCCCAGTAGGGGTCAATGTCTGTCTGTCTGTCTCTCTCCCCCTCTGCCTTCCTCTGTCTCTGAACTCAATAAAGAAACCCACAAGCCCTGACTGGTGTGGCTCCATTCACTGGGCACTCTCCCACAAAGTATAAGGTTGCCGGTTTGATTCCAGGTCAGAGCAAATGCTTAGGTTGAGGGTTTGGTCCCTGGAGGGGGCATGTACAGCTACCGATAGATGTTTATCTCTCACATCAGCGTTTCTCTCCCTCTCTTTCTCCTTCCCTTCCTCTCTCTCTAAAAATAAATAAATTAAATCTTTTTAAAAGTAAATAAACACATCATTGGGTGAGGATTAAAAAAAGAAACATTTTAAAAAATGTGTTCCATTTATGAAACCTTAGTCAATCTATCACAATGTTAGAAGGCAAAATAACTCATTAAACAGACTTTGCAAATAACAAAATACCTCATGGTCTCCTTTTACACAGGAATGACAACATGAGTGCTTCACACACAATGTTTTTCTGAAGTTTATAAAGGCCACCTAAATCATGAAGATAATAATGCTAAATTAACAAGAACCCAGAACAAACTGTGTAAGGCATCTCTAAAGCCCACTTCCACCTCTTCTAGGACAACTCCGAGAACATTCAAGTCCCACATATAACATTCAAGAAGTTTGAAAAGCAAACATCTGTCTTACCAACATAAACGCCCAGAGAAGTCTCACACTATCAGCTCCTCAACACAGCTTGGCACAGACTCTGCTTGGCACAGAACACAGATAAAAAAGGAAGAAAGTTCTAAATTTGTCATTTTGCAAAACAGCATTTTTCAGATGGCGTAGAGAAACACAGTAATGCCAAACCATCAAAATGAAGAAAAGATTTCCAGATGTTACCAGTGACTAGTGTGGACACTTTATTTACATCGGTGTGTCTCAACCTCAACACTACTGACACTTGGAAACAGGTCATTCTCTTTTACATTTTTATTTATTGATTTGAGAGAGAGAGAAACATTGATTTGCTGTTCCACTTACTTACACATGCATTGTTTAATTCTTCTATGTGCCCTGACCAGGGATTGAACCCCTAACTTTGGTGTATCGAGACAACACTCTAACCAACTTAGCTGCCTGGCCAGTGCCAGATCATTCTTTTTTATTGGGAGGCTGTGCTGTGCACTGTAGGTTATTTAACAGCGCCCCTAGTCTCTACCCACTAGATGCCAGTAGCATCCCCACCAAACTATCAAAAAACATGCGCAGACGCCTTGGCGTGTCTGGACACGTCCTCTGGAAGAAAAAACAGACCTTGGTTAAAAACAACTGATTTGTAATGATGACTGCCACAGACAATGATGATGACAGTGATGATGGGGACAGTAACCACAGCAGTAATAAGAAAAAAAACACACTCGTAATCTCTACCTATTCAGTGTTCTGTATCAGATGTTATGCTGAGAACTGTAAATATACTTTATTCTGTAAAACAACCCTATGAGACAAGTACTATAATTTTTCATATTTTATAGATAAAGAAACTAAGGTTCAACAGTTAATGTCCCACTCACTGTCAAACAGTAAGAGGCTGACCAGGGGTTCAAACCTAGATCTAACTTTTAAATCCTCAAGTTTACCGACCATGCTATACATTGCCACCTCCACACAGAGGCTGCTCTTCCCACACAGCACCAGGCTGTTCCAAACAGAGGCAAATGAAGAACAAGGTACGCAAAGGACACAATAAACGATGTGTAGAGGCAGTGGAAGCAGACCGCTGCTGGACAGGGAACTCTTGTGTGGCTTCTATTAGTAACATATGCTTCATGTGCTCATATAATCTCAATAACCCTCAGAGCAACTTTCAAGATGGATACCATTAGTCCCATGTCACAGGTACAAAATCTTTGTCCAGAGAGATTGAGTAAATTATTTGAGGTCATATAATTGGATCTTCTGATGGAGCAGGAGTTAAAATGAGACTGCTCTGACAACTGAGTCTCCATTACTTTGGGTACAATGAATTTGTGGGGAGGGGAACAAAAATAACATAAACGGCTGACATACAATCAGCAGTACCCGATGCAGGTTAAATACTCTTGGGTCCCACTTCACTGTGAGACCCTCATAAAACCAGCAGAATTCCAGCCTCATGCTCTAACCACCTCACCAGTTGGGACTGTTCCGGTCTCCCGTCACTCTGGACTTACTCAGGTCCTGAATGGGTCTCGGCTTTTCCAATCTCATTTTAAGTAGAACCAGATTTGGGGGGAAGGGGTGTGTAAGTGAATTCTCCCTTAGCAGAAGCATGACCTTCCCAGCCGAAGCTCGTCAGGGACATGTGAAGTATACGAACAACGTGGCTCATGGGTAACCCAAGGGGGTAAGGAAAGGAACAAAGGGAGATTTACGGTGGGAACAGGAGAGCGATACCCAGGGTGAGAATGATCTAAGGTACAGATATTTAATCTGAGAGAAATAGCTGGATGTTGGGAATTCCAAAGAACTGAGCCCATGATTAGGGTCAAGACCGGCCCACGGGCTGTTATTAAGAAATGTACTTACACAGAAATACTAGGCCGCATACACATGCACATACCAGAGTGGTGTAAAAGTGCTGTGTGAGTCTTCACAGGGCACTCCCATCACAGACAGGGACGACACGCTCTAAAAGCTGGGGTAATTGACCATGTTGGGACCCAAAGCTTCTTTCCAGATACTTCTGCAGCTCAAATGTAGATATACATTTAAATTTAAGGCCATCAGGGCACAGGAACAGTTATTACCATTTTCAAGGGGAGAATAAATAAGTAGGTGAAAGAATTCATATAAACCTTTAGCAGGGTCAGAGAAATTCAGTTCTCAGATGCCGTCCATTTTAAGTTCCCTTGCAATATGTAAGTAACAGAGCATTTACAAGTCAGAGAAGTGGGGGCAATAAAGGTGGCAGAGAAGAGACATCAAAGGGGAGGAAAGAACAATTTAATTGTGGGGGTTAGAAACACTTTGCAATGGCTGTTTACTTTGTTCTGCTCAACCCCACATTCTGCAGAAATCCTGAACAATCGGGGGGTGGGGGGGGCCCCTTTCACTTATGATGAAAACCCAACTCAAGCTGAAGCCCAGACACTCATCTGCTGACCTGGGCAATGTGCAGCGTGGAGTCTGGGAGCCAGGGAAGAAAGCAGCACAGTACGGGATAGACTGCCCTGGGAGAAGCGGCACCCAGGTGCACAAGTAAAGGGGAAGGGATGCAATGCAGGAAGAAAAAAAAGTGCACATTCAGGTCAGTCTGGTCATGCAAATACAATAGCAAACACGTTCTGCTTTCTAGAAAAGCTCACAGTCTTCAAAACTCAGCTGGGTTCCTTTCCCACTGCTGCCCTTCTGCACGCCTTCGCCTTGCGTGACCCGTCCCCAACGCTCCTCCCACGTGTCCTGTGTGCCCATCTGGGCTCCCCTCCCTCACGCACTCCATCTATCATCTATCACTCTCCTTCAATTCAGTATCTCTTTTCCCAATTATCTTATGGTTTTATCTCTGCCAGAAACATAGCCAACAGATGAATTCATTCATGAAGTTTCTACCAGCATCATTCTTGCCTGTAATGATTAGGTAAAGTCACCTTAACTGGAAAGCATGCGTGCTAATGGTGGGATTTCAGATACTGTGCACTTTGGGGAGACTAAGAGGACCTTTCTTCCGAATGGCCTTCAAAATCATGCCATCAAGGCAAGTGTGCCTCTGAAGTCCAGTCGGCAGGAGGCCTCTCTCTTTTACACAATTTCTACCCCATACGCCTAAAAGGCCAATCTGTGTAGCAGTAATGCCTCTACCTGAACTAGCCATCCCCCCAAAAGGTTATTTCCAGACAGACTGTTAAATGAAACATGAGTAGTTCCATCAGAGTGTTGATTAGGAACTCAAGTAAGAAACTGCTCCCAACAAGGAACTAGTAACCTCAACGAATGGAAAATGAACTCCAGCTTGGCTCCGCAGAGAGAATCAAATGAGCGGATAATATTTTCCTTCTCTAATTTCTGAGGATCCCTCGCTTTCAGTGACACTAAGGAGTCGGTTCCTGGGAAGATGGCAGCCCTCCGTTGGAGCACTGACAGTCCTCGGCTAGCCAAGTAGCCCAATCTCAACACAGGGCAAGAAGATCAGGGTGATACAAATTCAAATTCCACCACTCTCCTCCTTACACAAAATACACACTCACACCCACACGTACCTAACGATGTGGCTACCCAAACTTCAGGATAACTCACAAGTAGCATTACCACTCGAAGAACATAGCTGCCTTCCTAGCAACTTCACTAAACACTCACTACAGTTATTTTCTTATAGTATACACATTTTTTTAAATGTCAACCTTGGGACCCGTTTTCCAGTTTCAACGTATGTCCTATGCATTGACTTTCTCAACCCACGCCTCTCTGAATGTCGTGACAAGACACCCATAGGCACGGATGCTTTAGGTGAAACTCATCCCTCTGGCATCCAGACCTCCTGGTGACACACCTCGGCCAGCCTGGGACAGCTGTCAGTCTTCCTTGCTTTGCACCCTGCCTGCAGAAAGTTAGATGCTGCCTTCACTGTGACCTCACAGGCCTCTGTACCTCTCATCCCCAGACGTACATGCTTGTTGTCATAGAAGCCTTGTATTACAAAATGCACTATGAAGCTTGTGGGTTTGTTAAAATATTAATAATAATAACAACAACAACAACAACTCACCATCTCATAGGCTCTGATCTCCCAGCCTCATTCATACCACAGTCAGCCTTGCTCATTACAACTCAGCAGTATAGACTGCCTGCCCTTCCCTCCACATGGGAAGGTGTGCGCCCAATCCTTTCCATTCTTCCAGTCTGGATCTCCTGTCGTCTCATCAGACGTCTTTTTCACAGTCTGTAAATAGTGGCATGGAAACAACCCTATTCCCTCCCCAGGTCCCCTGATTCTCAACCTATTTATGTTCTTCGTGGCACCTACATATCTTACTTTGTTTGTCTTGTTCTTCATGTACATGCTTATTCTTTCTACCCTACTCCTCCACGAGACTGTATTTAGGAGGGCTCTGGGAAATATCCTTATTACCTTGTAAATACCAGGCACAGAGTAGGCACTTAATACATACTGGTTCGGATCTCGAATCCATTGGTTTTAAACAAAGAATTAATGAATGCCTACATATTGTCTTAGTCAACTATAGCTGTCCTAATACCATAGACCAGGTAGCTTGAATAGGAAGAATTTATTTCTTGTAGTTCCTAAGGCAGAGAAGTACAAGATCAAGGTACCCACTGACTGGATTCCTGGTGAGAGCTCTCTTCCTGGCTTTCAGACAGCCGCCTCCTCATGGTGTCCTCACATGGTGAAGAAAGAGTAAACTCTGGTCTTTCTCCTCTTATAAGGACACATCCCATCACGGGGGGCCCATTCTCAGGACCTTATCTTAACTTAATTACCTTCCAAAGGTCCCCACCACCAAATAACACCAGGTTGGGGTGAGGACTTCAACACATGAATTTGGAGGGGCCATGTACATTCAGTCCATATCACACACAAAGAAAACTTTTCTTCTCAAGGAATAATTGATTTGTAGTCACTGCAGACTCGGCTAACAGAAACTGTTCTACAATACCTAAGTGTGTATACAGGAAAGCAAAAGTGTGCTGTATATACTTTATTTACCTCCACACAGTTTCACAACGCAACCTTTCCATCCTGGCCTCTTAATATGTGTTGAGCGTCTATTGTTATGGTATTTTTCCCTTCACTTTTATCATTCAGTCTCTACTGACAGGAGCAAACAATGAAGACTACATTTGCTAATGTTTCCTGCTTAGAGTCTAGGATATTAGTGTCTAATTGCTGGGTTGTTTTTTTTTCATATTATATTGGACATCTTTTGGATTGCCTGCCAAGCCCAAAAGAGATCCCTCTTCTCAGGAGCCTTTCTGCCAGACCTCCATGGGGCATGCAAGGCAACCCTGTTTGCACTGGGAATCCAAGCTCCGCACTGGCCAAGAGCAGTCATCTGACCCAAGCTTGGCAATGCAGAGCCTTTCCAGGGAATGTGAACTATGACTGAGAGCCAGCTAGTCAGTCTCCATGGGTGGCTGGAACTGTATAAGGAGTTAAGGGTTATTCATGTTTTCCTCATGAAAGCCACTCCACAGAGAGAGAGAAAAAGTAGCAAAACAAAAAAGCAGAGACCAGGGGGAGAAAGTCCTCGTGGTTTTTCAGGTTTAGATTCCAGTCTATTTCCAAGAACCAGCTCATTCTTGCCCTAAGTGGCATGAGATACCCCAATGTAATAAAGATCCCCTCTCTTTTTCTTGTTTCACTTAAGCCAGCTTCCTTGCTAGCTAGTTCATTCATTGTAACTGAATATGAATGTTCTAATTTCCTGAGAATGTGAAAATCTTTTGTATATTTACATACACATGTGCACTCAAGCACACTCACACACAGCTATAAACACAAAACTGTTTCTTTTTGTGCAAACTCCCACAGACACTCTGAGGAAGGGAAGGGGAAAATTACCCTAACAGAAGTTAGGATTTCTAGAACACAGACGTTGTGCTATTATATTGCACTTATGCTGAGTCAGAAATGAGAAAAGGCTGGCCAGCTTGGTGGTACATTATTATTTTCCCCTTGTACGTAAAAAATATTTATTTGTCTAGGAAAATGGTTAGCTTGGCTTCTAGTTACAAGAGAGGGGAGGGAAAATTTACCATATTTTGCCGTGTATAATGTGCTCGCATGTATAATATGTACCCACGTTTTTGGCCCAAACTTTCAGGGGGAAAAATTTTTCATCTTAATTTTTCATTCAATTATTTATGTATTTATACTTAGAAACAAAACCAATTATCATATTCCAGGGTATATTTTGCATACAGATATCATTATTGCTTTCTAGAGTTACACTTTTAACACATAACTGTAAATAAAAGAATTAAAAACATTTATATAGATATGGAACTAGCACTACCCATGTATAATGTACATCCTTATTTTTCCCTTAAAAATTTGGTCAAAAAAACTGTACCTTATACATGGCAAAATATGGTAATCTCATGATCTCTGAATTAATCCAGCCTGAAACTCATCTGTGTATCTCTGTAACTCAAGGCCAAACTATCTAAAGAGCTTTCAGAAAACCTTTCACTAGACAAGTAACATTTAAAAACATTTTTTAAATGCAAGGAGAAAATAATAATGTACTGCCAGGCTGGCCAATCTTTTCTCATTTTTGATTTAGCATAGGTGCAATATAATACCACAAAGTAGATGTTCTAGAAATGACAAGTTTTGTTATTATTGCTATTAAAATATGATAAAGTACCTGCTCTTGACCCAGTGCTCCCAAGTAGAGCTACAGAGGTGAAGTTACATGATGCTCTGACTGTAAATCCACAAAAACATTCTCTGTGAGCAAAGACTGAATAAAATCATAGGATAATTACGAGTCAACCATAGCACTTGGCATTCTACGTTCTGAAATTATTTTAGAATACATAAAATTAATGACACAAAGTGACTGGTTAAAATTGGTTTACATTTTTTAAAAGACAAAAATGTTGATTTATACTTATTAAGGGGAAAAATACAAAGTCACAATGGCACTTGAGGAAATGAACACATCTTCATTCTTGTGAAAGAATCCAGGAGTGAGAGGCATGGCATTCTGGGACTGCTTTCCAAGCCCCCCTCTCCTTTTCTCACCAAGACACACACCCCCACTCCTCCCAGCTCTTCCATGAATCCAGCATCGCTGAGCGAGAATGGTAACATCTGAAGACCCTTCACTGTTCACCATCAACCCAACCAAAGAAATCCTACAGCAAAGCATGACTGTACCCTCAAGCAAAAGTTGACCAAAAGCAACTTCAGAGAACAGAGGAGAAAAGAAGGGAATAGGAAGGTGATAGATTCCATAATCACCTTCACTGGCAGTCAACTAGTCAAATGGGAACAATGAGAGTCTACTTGGGACCTATCAAATGGGCAGTTACACAGAAAAAATATATACTACTGAGTGATAGTGAGGATGTGGAAAAAGTCTCTAGCTTGGCTGGTAGAAGAGTAACTTGTCTTAAACTTTCTAGTGCTCTTCATTAAAATATGCAACACCTTGGGCCCAGCAATTCCACTTCTACGAATTTACCCTACACATATAATCAGAAAGGTGCAGAGCGTTTGGAGGAGCACAGGTGTTCCAGACAACGAAAACCATAAAATGGCCTTATAACAGGGAGAAAATGGCAACCAACTAATGATCCCATCATGGTGGAGTCATTCCCAGAAATATACACATACATATATTTAAGCCCTGGGTTCTTCACACTTTGACCTTTAGCTAGATCAGCTCAAGGAGTGGCTGATCTAGCTAAAGATCTCCTGCAGCAGAGAGTGGGGAGTTCCCATGGATGGGTCTCTTCCCCATTCATCCCAGATTTACCACGCATCACCTACTAGGCATCCACCTAAAATTATGTGTAATGAAATTATTCTATTGCACAGGTGGCAAACACAAGGCCCACGGGCCAAATCCAGTCCCCCATCTTGTTTTATTTGGCCCAGCACCTTGTTTCTATCTGGTGGCAGCACCAAGCTCTTACTTAACTCTTAAGGAGTGGTTACAGTCCTAAAATACTTTGATACAGACCTAAAATTACATTCGGCCCTCTCAAGGCAACTGCAAGGCTGATGTGGTCCCCAGTGAAAATGAGTTTGACAGCCCTGTTTTATTGCTTAAGAAACAAAAAATGGTTGGGCACTAAAAACTATGTTGCAACTGTTATAAATTATGTACCATAAAGACTGAAAAGAGTAATAAGCTCCCCAAAGACCTAATAGGTTCCAGTGAAGGGTGGGTCTTTAGTACCTACTACTTAAAGGCACAGATTTTCCTGATATACATGGAGGTTTTCATCCCTAATAAACTCTTAAATATGGTGTAACCTTCTTGATTCCATCTCCATAAAGAAACAATAACAAAATTTCCCTCCTAGGATGGTAATGAAGGTTAATTGAGATCATTCATGTAAAAGTTTTTAACTCAATATCTGATACACAATATTCCATAATGGAAGTACTTTCAATACATATATATCAGCCTAAAGCTTAGAGTTTCACATTAGCCAGTAGTAATCCCTCACTTCCATTAATGTAACCATTGAAACCAACATCAGCTCAGACATCTTCGTAGGCATCCATGAATCCAAGCATTTTATACACATAGTTAAAAATTGCCTGTCTTGCCAAAAAGAATCCCTCTTCAAAATGTACAGGCTTTTTGTTCTGTTTTGTTTTGTTTTTGTTCCTAAGGAAGCAAGCACTTCATTTCTTAAGCAACCACACACCCTCACTAACCCCAAAGGGTCACCTTTCCCCAATCACAGAAGCACTCAAAGAACACTCGAGTATCACAGAATCTTTCAGATGCCTTTATGGGGAAAAGTGGAGCTTGAGAGTTTTATGTCTTTGAGAAATGATGATAATTCAGGTTTCATTTCTATAGTAGTATGATGTGATCATTTTAAAACACAGACATAAAATGGTTCATTTTTATAACCAGTTGCTCAGAGTCTTGTCATTGCAATGGACAGCTTATAAAAACATACCTTTTGAAAGAAAATACTAGTGTCTACAGAGAGGAAAAGGATGGATGAAGCTCACAAAATTTAACTGCATCTTAGTTTTGACTTGGGGAAATCAACCCACAGACCCACAGATACATCACTAAGTCCTACCTGCTACAGTTCCCAGTCAATTGCAACCATGAGAGCCCCTATTCAAAATGGTTCATTCAATACGTTAGCATCAAACAGCAGGAGTTGACATCTGCCCCTCCATCAAACCTCTCTGTGCAACCTCATGGGAGTCTCAGTGACTCTAGGAACTAGAAAGGAGTTTCTCTCTTCAAAACCTGGTAAGGCTGGGCCCGCTGGTCTGAGAATAAGATAGTCTTGCCTAATTCAGGCCAGGGCCAATAACCAGTTGTTGGCCACTCTAAGAATGGAGGTGGTGCCAGCCCCAGTCATTCTAAAGAGAGAACACCCATTTAAGAGCATTCATATTCAAACCCGTTCAGCAGCTCTACCATGTTAACCCAGAAAGCAGAGAAAGCAACTTGTGGTAAATACAACAGACTCTCTAGAAGCCTTCCTGCCCCAAACATCTACCCAACACTGGTTAAATGGTACCAGTGTTGGGTATCATTTAACACTGGGACCCAAATCCCCATCTTGATTTCCCAGTGCATACAGTAAGGAGAATATTTAAAAGTTCCCTGACAGGAAGGGAAAAATTCATGAAGACAAATCATGTAGTATTATCTTAGAAAGAATATTATAAAATTACATGATAAATATGTTTTAAATATTTTATTCTATGCGTCATAAAATATATTTTATTATAAAGAATATTAAGGCTTATATGCCAAGAACTGTCACAACTCTTTTATATACTTATCTTAATTAATCTTCACATGCTCCAAGAAAAGTACTACTATTATCTACATTTTACACATGAGGTAACAAAAGCTCAAACTGGTTAAGTAACTGGCCAAAAGTCACTCAGCTGGTAAGAGCCAGAACCCAGGGTCGCTTGGCTCCCAAGACATTACATTCTATTGTCTCTCTCCAAGCAGGTTCCAAAGGAGGTACTTTGAAAAAAGGTGCACCAAGTTCAAGGGACAATGATTTGTACATCAAAGAAATAAAATGCTATTATCTAGAATGGTGTTAGCAGGTGACGGGAATCACTAAGGGAATTTTTTTAATGTTGGTGCCAGAGCTTCACCCCCCACACACACAAACCATTCTGATTTCAATTGGCTTGAGTCCAGGAATTTTTAAACACTACTTGGGAGATGTTTGCACAGAGTCCTAGAGACCACACCTGGAAGGATTTGAGGCTGAACTTAAATGGTAATAGAAGCTAAGTGAGCAAATGAGGTTTTGGAAATCTCTAGAGCTGCAGTCTGAAAACACTTCCTTCAGTGAGGGAAATATCCAACAACCTGCACTGCCCAGATAGTAGTCACTAGCTAGCTATACTGGCTCACATGACTAAGGAAATGAATTTTAAATTTTAATGAATTTAAACTTAAATAGCCCCACGAAAACAATGCTATTGTACTGGACACCCATGTGCCTCACTTCACTGGTTTGAAATGGGTGAAGAGGGATGCCCACTCTAAGCCCAGAGGCAAAGCTGAGGGGCTCTTACTGTCCGCAGTTAACAGGACCACTTCTCCAGAATGGGCCTCTATTAATGATTCAGGTTCTGTGAGGAGCTAAGAAGGAACAAAAGCACTAATGCCTTTGAAAATAGGACAAATGTGTTCAGCCAGATATGCTCTGAGGTCACAACTCTTCAGGATCATTCTTAATGTTCTGCATATAAAGCTAATTCCACAGATTTAGTACCAGCTGCTAGCCATGGCCATCATATATACTGTATCGTGATGATAATGCAAAGAAATGAATTTAGGATGTGTGCTCATAAATCTCTGACACTACTTCAATTTTGCAAATACATACTCATTGGGTTAATTCAGGAATTTTCAACTGGTATGCCTAAAGAAATTTTAAAACATGTAATACCTGACTATTTAGTCAGGGACACTAACTTCTTTTCTCTTAGACCATGGGTGGCAAACACAAGGTCCATGGGCCAAATTCAGCCCCCAGCCTTGTTTTATCCAGCCTGGCACCTTGTTTCTGCCTGGCAGCATCGTTGGGCTCTTTGCCCCTAGTTAAGAAGTAGTTACATTTATACAGTCCTAAAATTATATTTGGCCCTTTGAAGGCACCCGTGAGGCTGATGTGACCCCCAGTGAAAATGAATTTGACATTCCTGCCTTAGACTGTCAAGTAAAAAATAACAGCAGCCAACAGAAATTCTTATATACAAGTATAGGCTCCTGATTTTTAAAAAGTCACTTTGGAGCAAAAAGGGTAGATAATCGCTATTATTATTTTTTAAAGACTTTATTTATCTTTAGAGGAGAAGGGAAGGAGAGAAACATCAATGTACAGCTGCCTCTTGTGCATCCCCTGCTGGGAACTGGCCTGCAACCCAGGCATGTGCCCTGACTGGGAATCGAACTGCGATCCTTTAGTTTAGAGGCCCGCGCTCAATCCACTGAGCTACACCACCCAGGCTCACTATTATTTTGTGTGTGTGTAAATCAATCAAAATTATACCTAATTTTGTTTTGGCAGGTCAGCAAAATAAACAATACTTTTTGGTGTGCTGCAGAATTTTAGTAATTAGTTTATGTGTGCCATGAGACGAAAAAGGTTGAAACTTACTGGATTAGTTAATAATATAATGAGAGCAATTATGAATATATTCATCCAGTATCTTTAATATTGTAGTTAATCATACTTGAAGAATATAAGGGCTTAGAGATAAGTTACCATCTAGAAAAGCTATCAATACATCTCACTTTTAGTAGAATAAGAGTTTTTACATGTATATTACATGCCTGTGTGCCAAGCTGTGCACTTCATTTATGTTACAAGACTGCATTTCAGTGGACTAATTGCAGAAATGCATATGTTTCCCTAAATTTTGCCATAAAATGATATTTTTGAAAGCCTCAGATTTACCAAACTTTGCATCAGATGTCTGAATTCAATTTAGAAAAGACTTCAGCTAATTAAGCCTTAGCTAATTAGCCTTAGCTAATTCACAAGTAAGCACATGTGAATACCTCCATAATTTAAAGTGACATTATATTCTGAGTAGCACTTTCAAAAAGGAAACATCACCTATGGTTCTACTTTTATCTTTCCAACACCGTCATGCTAAAACCTGGGCATGGGACAAATTTAAAAGCAGGCAAGAGCTTCATCTGGTAAATTAAATTGTCTGGAGATAAGAACCAAAAAACTTACTAATACACTTCTCACTAATTCAATAATAAAAGTGAACTTCCTCCCATTTTCCAAAACGAAGCCAGACTAACCACTGAGTAGCTACTAGAAAAGTGAGAGGGAGAGTGATCAGTGACACTGAATATGTCACAGGGGCTCAGTTCATCACCTGCTTTGAGGACACCTGCTCCTGGACTATGCCTATTCCACTCCATCTCATCGAAGTAATGCTCACTGCTCTGGCCTTGGTGAGTACCATTTTTATGACACTCACAAAAAGAAAAAGGGTGCCTGTGTTTTTAAACAAATGACATAGCAAATATATAAGAAGATAAATGGTCTAACAAAAAAGAAAAGCAAATCCTAAAACAAATTTGGACTGCGATACTGGCCTAAAATAGTCATTTCCAATGCAAGAGAAAGTGTTCCTCTAAGTGTTCCTTTCTAGTTAGACAGTGAAAACCAAAACACACAATGTAATAACTGCAATCAGAGAACAACTAAATGAAATTATGAGGCAGTCTCTCTCTCCTTTTCTAAGTAGAATGTAAAAAGAACTGGAGTCTTTTAATTCTTTTAGCACTATATTCTATATTACCCAAACACTGTCCTAGTCTAGAAAATGTGGGTTAATTTATCCTCTATGGATTCTCATACATTGTTCTACCACAGAACTTACTGTACTATTTTGTACATCTATCCCCAACATTTAATTCCACAAACATTTATTGAGGGACCACTTACCAAGCACCATACCAGATACTGCAGTTCTGGTAATGAACTTGTTAAGTTTCTTGGTGTGATGGAACAATACATATACAATACAATACATTTATGGCTGAATAAGGGCTGATAAAGGCAGTAAAGGAAATAAGTACAGGGTCCTTACAGCTTACTCCCAGCTGTCAGAACATTCAGTGGGGGTCCCACCCAGATGTGGGAGTGAGGAATGGCCCTCCAGACTGATGTAACCCACAGGATGAATTTAAGTAGCCAAGAGAAGGAGCAGAGGGTAAAAAAAGTTAAGAGCATCACTGGCCCACAAAATGACATGCACTACTACTTGGCAATGGAAAGAGGAGAAGAGGGAGGGGGAGGAAGAAGGGGAGGGGGAGGGGGAGGGGAGGAGGAGGAGAAGAAGTTGTTCAGTAAGCTCAAGGGGAGAGGAGTGTGTTCAAGATGAGGCCAGAGAATGAGCAGAGGTAACCACTGAAGGCCTTGTATTTCCTGTTCAGGCATTTTGACTCTTATCTGGATAGCATGGTAGAACCAGACTTCAGTTTTATGGGACAATTGTTCTGGCAGCTGGGACAGAGGAGATTGGAGTGGGGAGGAAGCCAGAAAGCAGAAAACTCCTGCAGACTGCCTCCCAGAATGTAGTTTAATGAGCTCAATGTAAAATCAATAATGTTGATTCAACTTAATTCATGCTGGAAGACATATTCATTTAGTAATTCAATCCATCTTTATTGACAATGTATATGCTCCCCAACACGAGAACATGGGTTTGAGCTACTTTATAATTACTAAATTAGCTGCCCTAAGTTGTATGCACTCTGCCTCCACCCATCACCCTCACATTCCTCATTCTAGTGATCAGCACATGCCCACTGAGGGCCAGAATTGGAGATCCCCTGAATCGAGTTAACTCATTTTTTCCACAATGTTGATTCCATCCATGTGAGTCTGCCCCAAAATCACACAACAAAAAGCACAGTTAAAGAATAAATGCAGCTTGTGTACACATACAGAAATTGTGTAGCAGATTTACATATCTTAAGCATCCATGCCACCTATGCACAGATATGTCACTCAAGAAGCATCCCACTAGACCCCTCTGGGTATCATCCCTGCAATTTATCAATCAGTTGATTAACCTTTAAACAGACCCACCAGAACGTCCAACAATCAGCACCTGAACAAAAATAAATCTTTACTGCTGTACAAGCAAGTAAAGTGAGAGGAAAAAACAAAACCTATACTTGAAGGTAGTGTTATTTACTGTAACGATTCTTTTTCTGCCTTCAGCTTGCACTGCATAAAATTACCATTTCTGGGAGATCCTTGGAGATGGGTCTCTGGTGCTTATGCCACAGATGGGAACAGGTGTAGAAGCCTGCTCACTGACATGTGAGGTTCGTCCTCCGGTCACATTGTGATGTGTCACAGGGGGAACTGGGCAGAAGGGGTAGTGACGGAGCAGTGATCTCTTTAAGTCAAGTGTACAGCTTCCACTATAGTTCAGAAACATCATCAGGGGTCCTTAACCTTCTGGGGTCATGAGGCTATAGGGTCATGCCTCCTGAGTATCACAAAAGCTTGAATGCAATTTCTGAAGCCCATGTATGGACCCCCAAATGCATGCAGATCAGTTGGGATTCTTTGGTTTCTAAGAAACAGGAAATCAAAGTCAAACTAACTCAAGCCCTCTAACCCCAGGAACTATGCTGTCTTATACAAATAACATAACTAACATGTCACTTAACAGCATGGCACAGCTTGAGTCAGGAGGTACAGTTTGCACCATCAGACTGTCTTGCTTTCATCTCTGTGGGCTCCATCCTCAGGAGCTATACGGCGGTACAATGGAGAGAGCGGCTCCAGGCCAACACCATCTCCAGTTCAAATGAAAAGAGGCAGTACGTTTTTTTCCCACTGCATCGACAAAACTCACAGTAATGGCTCTAATTGCTTCTGATTAGGTCACAGGCCCATCTCTGAATCGATCACCACAGCCAAGGAGATGGGATTCTCTGCCCAGTCTTATGCCACATGCCCACCCCAGAAGCTGGGAGGTCAAATCAGCAGAAGGGCGCATGGTGGTTCAACATAAATCTAAGAGGCTTTTTACTAGAAGACAAGGAAGTGGGTGCTGGTTACAAACTCCCGATCTACACATGGAATTTAGGTAGTCTAAGCTTCTGCAGCAGAATCTTAGAACTACAGAATGTCAGAATTTAAGGAAACAAACATAATGATCTAGACCAGTGGTCCTCAAAGTGTGGACTAGGGCCCCTGAGGGATCCTGGGTCCTTCTATGGACTCACTAGGACTAGGTCATTCTCCTGCACCATTTCAGGCACTGGAGGCTCCTGTACACTGGCTACAGTGTATTTGGTCATATGATTGGTGCCCTCTACCCTTGTCTGTAAGCTCTATACAGGCAGCACTCCTGGGTGTACCACTCCCCACTGTTTCCCCACGTCAACCTTCTCAGAAGTTATGCAGTAAGAAGCTTGATTCTTATGTGGAGCTAAAACAGGTTATCACTACAACATAAACATGGTATAAACTGTAATTAATTTACTTGGGCAAAGGGCTTCCTTAGTGCCCCTGCGCCTTAGCGTATTAGGATTGAGGCAAAACTTAAGAGAAGCAGCTAAGAGCACAGCGTTGATGGTACATAATAAAAAGTAGACTCAAACTTTACTAAGGCATGTGCCAGGGGAATGAGGGCTGCAATAAGCTAACAAACCCTGAGACAATTACTCTTTTTTCTAGTTTTATTTTTACATTTCAAAGGGATCATCTCAACCTGACCATATCACTTCCTTTTCCATTCACCCAAAGAAGGAAGGTAGCAAGTGTCTATCTGTACCTACCAACTTACAGAAAACACTGAGAATCAAGGAACATGAGAACTGAAATGGGAGGAGGGGCAAGCTAGTCCACATTGTGGGAAATGAAATGGCAAACAACCCACATTCTTCAAAACTAACCTGCAGAGAGAGGGAGACTTGGTGGGAGCAGGGAAATGCAGAAGGAACTTAACCAGAAGAATAAAGGACCAATCACTCCATCACAGAATGGAGATCTTATTTAGATCCTTATTCAAAGAGAAAAAACTATTTTACAACATTTGATAATTAGTCATTTGAACATTGACAGGATATTTGGTAAGATATTAAGCTAATTTTTTAACTTTACATTTTTTAAATCCTTCTTTCTTACAAGCACATATTGAAAGATACATGAAGTGTAATTATATCTACAAATTGCTCCAAAATAGGAAGGACAATACTGAGGAGAGGGGGTGGGTGGGGCACACAGGGATGGGTTCATTATACTTCTCAGTCTCCTTATGTTCCATTTCATTTTCTGGGAACAGAAACTGGGCTCCACAAAAGCAGGGTCTTAGCCATTTTGTTTTTTGTTACATTCCCAGTTTCTGACAAAGAAAGGCTCAAGAAATATTTGTTAAATGAAGGCGAGAACATTCTCACTACTTCATATTATCCATTTCACTAGTCCAAGGTCAGTAGCAGCTACGTGGAGGGTCCTATAAAGCTAAAGTTTCTCCAGCCTGTTGGTACTGACATACACACTGCATACTCTGCTGTTGTCCAAAGCATCTTTTTATTCTGGCCCTCTTTGTCTCTACGGACAGCTTAGTACATAATCTCCATTATTATGTAAATGGAGTAAAAGTGGGGGAAAACCCTACCCATAGTGATCAGTCTTTGTTTATACTATACTCATACAGTATATATGATATCTATACCTATAAATTTTTAATCTGTACTATAAGCCAGAACTAGGTACTGAGGATGGCACTTACATTTCTAAAGGCGGACATATGCCTGGCACAGCCCTTCTCCAGTGTTCCCGGGTGAGAGGCAGAAGTGTGCACTGGGCTCCAGAATGTAAGTGACCAGGTACGAATCTGGGTTGCCATCTACCAGATGGTAGGGCATTAAATGAATTGTTGAAACCTTCTTCACCTCCGTGTCTTCACGGGTAAAATGAAGAACATTTAAGTGTTTCCTAGAGTTGGTGTTAGAATTAAACATAAAGTGCCCTTCATAATGCCCAGTACAACAGAATCAAAAAGTTACTATTGTACCAATTTTCTTCCATGGAAAATTTTAAAGAATTTGTTTTCACTAAAATAAGATCACAAGTTATTTAGCTGAGCCACCTATGACTGCTCACCATCACTGCCAATTTGGAACTTGACATGATTTTGACATTCCCTGCCCTGCCTTCACCCCAAGCCCTTTCGGGATCTTGAAGGAGAGATACAATTAACTGCCAGAGCTGCAGGTGTGCAAATAGTGGGTCTTGTTTGCAAGTCGCATCTGAACAACTTTCCATTTCCTTGCTGACCAAGGACTCTTCGCAAGTTCCAAAGCAACACGGGTCATTTGTGCACTTGCTACAAGGGGTAAATGAACGCATCCCACCACTGCATGGATGGAAGAAAACAAGGATGGGCAGGTCGAGGCCCAAGGTTAATTCCCACACTTGGAGCTGTTAAAAAACAAATGAATGATCGTGAAGACATTAAGAAAGTTGCATGTACAAGCCAAATGGATTGTTGAAAGGGTTTTTGCATAAGAACCACTGTCCTCAAAAATCAGTCTGCTGTCAGCTGACCAACCTCTTTCCACCATTCATTAATTCATGAACAAAGAAACGGACACATCAGCCCTCCATTTCCTCCTGAATACCTTTCATATCTAATGTAGCATTTAGAGCTTAGGGTTTTTAATCAAAGCAGGCAATATTACTAGAGGCTGTGTCTTTTTTCTTCTTGTCTATCAATAATTTAACCTTGCTGAAAATGCCATGTTTCTTTCCATCTTACCTCTTTTGTTCCCAGACACCAAAGCATCCATGGGAATATTAAAATATATTTTGAGATTAAATGGACACTGAATATTTACAGATGCTCCCTGGGAGAAGCATGGTCTACAGTTCCTAGCCCATGCCAGCAAATAGACACACACTAACAACCTAAGATAAGGTCCATGGAGTAGAGAGGAGAGTAATGTCTTCAAAATGCACAAAGACACAGGAAATACATTATCTACTTTAAAACAACATATTGGTTTAAGATGTTTTAAAAGATTATCTTTAGCCCTGGCTGGTGTAGCTCAGTGGATTGAGTGTGGGCCTGCGAACCACATGATCGAGGTTCGATTCCCAGTCAGGGCACATGCCTGGGTTGCAGGCCAGTTCCCAGCAGGGGACGCACGAGAGGCAACCATACATTGATACTTCTCTCCCTCTCTCCTTCCCTTCCCCTCTAAAGATAAATAAATTAAATATTTTTTTAAAAGATTATCATTAAAAATCGAAGCACAAGGTTAGTTTTGAAAAACTAAAAGAAGCAGTGAAAGAAAAAGAGTCTGATAGGTTATCAATTAAACATTTTGGCGAGGAGCAGGCATGTTCCCCCCCTAGCTGACAGTCTCTCTTATCTCTTAATACTCTGAGAATCTGTTTAGTGCCTAAACAATACTTCTCCTAAAGAACTATCCTTAAAATCCATTGTTTAAAACTTTCGCCTTAGCAGTGTGGTGCTTAGGCTGGCACGTCCTGGTTCACACAGTAACACCGCTTCACGTACTTCATACTGGTATGAAGCTGGGCAGCCACCATGGTGGTGGTGTATATATACCATGGAAATCAGGGATCAAATCAGGGCTCTTTTTCACATAAGTATTTTATATTATGAGCCCATTTTAGTAATACACACATACCCTTATAGAAAAAATTCAGAAAAAATATACATGGAAATGGTAAAAACATATTATTGGTGAGTGGTAGGATTATGAGTGAATTCTAGTTTCTTCATCCTACTTTTCTGAACACTCCAAAATTTTTGGAATGAATAGCTATGATTTCCTAATGAATAGGGGACCACAACAAAACTTAAATAAGAGGAGATTATCATACTAGCAATACTAGCATAATGAGCTACTTACACATGAATGTGACTGGGGTAATAAGAAATAGAGGAGAGTATTATTTTTAAAATGTTCTGAAATGGATTTGATATCAGATTTCTCTGTAACTTTTCAAAAGTTGTTTTCACCCAAAAGAACCTTCATCTGCTCTGGGCCAATTAGGTATGGCTATTCAGTCTGGTAACACTTTGGAAAAAAAATCGATAATTAAAAAGAGTATTTTTCTTAGTAACCTTTCCTATCATTATATACACTGATTACATCCTTCAAGATTTGGTATATTCTGTGCCCAACTCAGAAGACCAGACAGCCCAACCTGACATTTATTAGTGTGGATTTTCTTAATCCCTCCCTCTCTAATCACTCTAAAGGTACAGTATTGGGATGTCGACAGTTTTGCCATCAGGATGTTCTAACAAGCTGATCCTCCAAAAATCCTTTGCTGTAGCTTCTGAAGACAGGACACATGACCAACTTCACATTTCAAATGTTTATTCTCCAAAGCCTTTTAAACATAATACCAATGGTAACGCTAGTGAGAGGAATAAGAACGTCTTTAAACATAAAGGACAGCAGCCCTGGCCAATGTGGCTCAGTTGCTTGAAGCACTGGACCACACACCAGAATGTTACGGATTTGGTTATGGTCAGGGCATGTGTGAGGCCATCAATGGATGTTTCTCTCCCCCAACCCCTCTCCCTCTCCCTTCTCCTTTCTATCTAAAATCCATAAATATGTCCTCAGGTGAGGAAATAGATAAATAAATAAACAGAAATTGATCCATTCTATTAGCATTGCCCCTGGCAACATTCTTCCGTTTCCCCTCACGTTCCCTGACTTGCTCTAACCTGACATGAATTTATGGTGCCACTCCCTGCGTCCTGCCCTTTGACAAGGCTTCCTACTTCTCAAGAAGGTGCCACATTCCATAACCCTTGAGGGTGCCATAATCCAGGGTAATTACCTGATCAATAAGGAATTGCTTTTTCCCCATTCAACTTTCTTAGACTGGCCTTGTTTTTCTTAACTTTGACAGTTTTGAATACTGGCCAGGCATCTTGTAGAATGACCTTCCATTTGGGTTTCTCTGATGTTTTTCTCAAGATTAGACTAGGGTTATGTTTTGGAAAGAATACCAAAGGGTGAAACATCCTTTTTGTAACATCATATTAGGAGTCCGTGCGATCAGCATGGCCCATCGCCGATGATGCTGACCTTGACCACTTAGTTTAGGTGGTGTCTGCAAGCTTTCTCCACTGTGAAGTCTTGGTTTTTCATTCCCCATGTTCTAAGCTTTGCATGTGAGTGACTATGCCCACACCACACTTTAGGAGGCAAGTTAAGCTTCCCTCCTCTAGAGGTGGAAGTATCAACCTGTAGTACTTGAAATTATTCTGCAAGGTAGATTTGTCTCTTCTTCCTCATTTATTTATCTATTCTATCATTTATCGTTATCATTGTGGACTCAATATTTTGTTTTATTCTTTGGGCGATATTCTAATGCTGCCATTATTCATTTTCCTGCTACTTATACTTTCAGCCTGCACAGTTTTTGAGAAATTGAAGTCTAGATTTTTTCATCAGCCACCATGTTAGACAGAAATAATTTATCCATGTTAAATTTATATTTTCCCAGCTTCAATGTCTGTCCCATAGTTCAAGGACCCTGAGATTTTCTATGCAATTGTATTCCACCTCCAGGGTCAACACACTGCATAGCTCCAGGGGGTATTGATCACATAAAGAATTTAAAAATGAGAATTTTCTCTATCCAGTCCATCCCCAAAAACTCAGTGCTGGTGATAAACCTAAATCTTTACAACTAACATTGGTAGTTCTCCTTCACATATTCTATTCTCCCTGATACAAGCACAAAACAGCAATATTCATGACCAAAAGCCTAAAAGATGTGTTGGACTTTAGAAAGTTACCACATTTTCGGACCATAAGATGCACCTAGGTTTTAGAGGAGGAAAATAAGTAAAAAATTTTAAAGAAAAATGTGGTAAAATATTTACTAACATAAATAACATAATATTTCACCACTGTAAATATAAAGCTACATTAGGACTAAAGATGCACCCCCCTTTTCCTCCCAAATTAGAAGGGGGTGGGTCGGTGTGTCTTACAGCCCAAAAAATACCATAATATTGAACTGGGAGGTAAGGCAGCAGGCAGGAAAGAGATAGGGGGAGGGGACTACTCTATTTTTCGGACCATAAGATGCACCCCCCCCCAAATTTGGGACTTACAGTTCAAATGTAGCTTTACATTTACATTGGTGAAATATTATGTTATTTATGTTAGTAAATATTTTACCACATTTTTTACTTCAATTTTTTCCCTATTTCCACCTCTAAAACCTTGGTGTGTCTTATGGTCAAAAAAATATGTTACTTCCGTTCTTTGATCACTTTACTATATACCAGGCATAGGGCAGGCAATACTATTTTTTTTAAAAAAGGTCTCTTCAGGAGACAACATTATCATTAGAATTTACACAGCAAAATAAGATAATGCAGAAGTGTCACAGAGCTACTTAACTGCGGAGTCAAATCGCCCTTGCTCCAAAGGCCTTTCTCTTAAGCACTACTCTTCCGCCTCAAAGCAGGCCTCCATGGAAACCTTCAAATGCCTTTGATCTAGGATGTTATGTCAAGGGGGTCGAACACAGACATGCAGGTGCATCTTCACTTCAAGGCTTACTCATCTACATTCCCTCCACAACACACTAAATTTCTAGTTCCAAGCTGTTCGCTCTTGGCATGGAGGAAGTTCCTATGACTGCTGACATAATTACTACAGGGGGGTAAGCTTTCTCCCATCTCATTTTCAGTACTCAGAAGTGCAGGTCTACCCACATTTATGTAACGTATAAATTAATGTCCCATAAAATCCTTCCAATTGACTACGGTACTTTTTTTTAAAAAGGGGTATGTGTACAAAGAAGCAGCATCATTATTACATCTACTCTTAGAATGTGAGACTTCAATCCATCCCCAAAATTCCCTGAGCACTTCCTTCCAGGTAAAGCAGTAACTACCCACTCATACAAAGTACACGCTTCACCAGAGTTGGTTTCAGGCTACATTAGTTAACCCCGCGTCATTCTGCAGTGACAAGGGCCCATCTGCTTCCTTGGCAACAAAGAAGAAATGGATTTCAAGTCAGCTTAAGGGGGGCTGAACCTGGAACATTTCTATTTGCATCTAAAGCTGGAAGTTCTTATCTAGTTCTGCTTTCCAGTGTTAACTCAGCAAATCTTAACAGATTTCCTCAAAAGGTCACAGGAGGTCCATACTTCTCCATCAAGTTCCAACATCACAGGCTAAGTCTAAAGCTGCACTAGGAGGAAGGAGGCCCACCCCACCATGGTAAGATTTTTCACTGCTGAAACCGAAAGTAGTAACTTATCTACAGCTAGAGCCCCTTTCTGCATTGTTTTTGTTCTCTGGGGGCAGTGTAATCTCAAATCGGTGGCTGGACCTCTTCAAATGGCTCTTCTTGAGTGCTATGATGGGGGACTAGGAGGGTGGAAGCACTGTTGACGTTGCTGTGTGGTGAGTGATTGATTAAAGCTCTGCTCTCCAATTCCAAGGGCAAAAATCTAAGTAAATTAACATGGTTTCAAGTTTAAAAGTCAAATAATGGATAGGCTGCGGTAGGCAGAATAATGATGCCCAAAAGATGCCCACATCCCCCGTGAATACGTTACATTTCAAAAGGACTTCGAAAACACAATAAAGGACCTTGAGGTGAGGAGATTATCCAGGATTAACCAGTGGGCACCACCTAATCACAAGTCCTTAAAAGCTGTGGACCTTTCCTGCTGAGAGAGATGGGGGACAGGAGGAGGAGAGATTCCCAGAAGCAAAAGGAACTCAGCCCACTGTGGCTGACTATAAAGATGGACTCACAATGGCCACGAGCTAAAGAAAATGGGTGGCCTTGTGCAGCTGAGAACAGCTCTTGGTTGACAGCCAGCAAGGAAACAGAATCTCACCACTCCAGTCACAACAAACTGCATATTGCCAACCACCCAACTGAGTCAGAAAAGAGATCTCACCCTAGGGCCTCCAAAGAGGAACAGAGCCAGCTGACACTTGGATATTAGCCCAGTGACACCCATGGAAGACTCCTGACCTTCAAAACGTAAACTAAATTTGTATTGCTTCAAGCCACTAAATTTGTTATTTGTTCTGGCAGCAATAGAAAACTAATAGATAGTCTCAGGGTAAATGAACCCATTTCTCAACATCTAGGCCCTAGTTCTTTAAATCAAAAGGAAGCATAATACTCACATAGCGCTCTACTGCTTACAAACCCGCTTTAGTAAAAGTTGCTGCAGAACCCACCTGTGATGCTGAAAACAGCAGTTGGTGTTGGGCAGTCTCTGAGAGATCACTACCAAAGATACTGATAGTAAATCACCCCAGACCACTCTGAAAGGCAATGATAATTAACACTGACCTGTGATCCCAAGTTTTTCAAGCGCAAGGAGCATTTATAATGGTTTAAAAAAAAGGCACAGATCCTACATGAAAGTTGTGCTTTCAGTAATGTGGACTAATAAAATGCATAATCTCCCAAATCTGGTCTTGGATTCACCAGTGCTTGTAAGTGAATTGCTGTCTTATTAATCACAACAGCATCAACATCCAGGTGAAAAACTGTAGTCCGGACACATGAGGTAATTATTTATACAGAGAACACCTGGAACACACGTGGGTGCAAATGTCCCTTTGTGTCTTGACCACCAGCACTATCCAGACCCATAATACGAAAACCAGAGTCCTGGACTAAGTACACCATCAGCGTCCTGGCCCATATGTGGCACAGGGTACCTCAAGGGCATCACATTTTTGGTCATTTTTATCTAAAGGATGAGTCTGATTTTCTCACAATTACACATCCACCTGAGGCTATTTATGTACTGCTAAAGCAACACTTGAGAAATATATTACAAAAGGAATAATAGGAATGACTCAAAAAAAAGTCACTACCAGAAAAAAAACTTGGGGCAGCTATGACTGGTATGGTTCAGTTCATTATCAATCCATGATTGATTTAACCACGACTCCAGTGAAAGTTCTCATGGAAAACATGAGATAAGTTTTAACAAAGAAAATGAATTCAAATAATTTTCTAAATATTAAATCACAGATAACCAATAAGCTACCACACACATCACCTCTCAGTGGGAATTACTTCCACCAGGCTCCCAGTCTGACTCTGTATCACACACCTTACCAACACCAATTCAACAAGGCTGACTAACATTTGAAATCGATTTCCAATGCAGTTCACGAGTGACAGTATAGTATGCAGTCAATTAAAAATAATCAGATGTTTCCATGTGATTCACTGAAACACTTGCCCAAAGCTTTTCAAGAGAACAGTACTTCCAATTTATTATTATGGGTTAAAAAATGTATGAAAAGATGACAATACCTCCATTGTTTATTACAAATCCCACTTGTGACTTCTGGTGTAAAAGAAAGTGAAAGGATTATAGTATTAAATTGAAGCCAGCAAGCAGGAAATACTGAAGAGGTGTTGACCTTAAATGGTTTTAGGAAGGTTATATAGTAACTTTTAAAATCTTTAAAAGTAAACAGTAGTCTGGCATGTAGAAACTGTCAATACTCAGCTATGCATCTTTAGGCCAGTAACTGAGCCTCTCTGAACTTGAGATTTTTCCCCTCATTTGTGAATTGAGGAGCAAGTCCACACCTGATTCTGCATCCTAAATTCATGCGTGCTACATGGAGTAGCAATAGCCCTAGCCATGACTTCTCATGCTTGATAATGTTCCACACTTCTAGCACGGAACTAGAATCATCTGCCCCACTGCTCTCAAACTTCCCCCTAATTCCACGGACAACCTTGAGCAAGTGTGGCTTCCCTAGCAAGCCTCAGTCTCTCCTCAGTTCTACTTATGAGGAAGATCAGGGCAACCTGGAGAGAAATTTCGATATCATTTAAGTAACATTACTGTTTACAAAAACTAGAAGTATGCACTGAAACCCAGAACTAGTGAGGTTACGTTCATTCATACTTTAAAGAATAGACTGTATAAAGGAAAGAAGTACAGAGATAAAGCATCTCGCCATAACCAAGCACACTGATGGACCTGACCGTTCTTCTTCCAAAGTACACAAAATGGAACACTTAAGATTGCCCTCTAACTGTTGACATGTGGCATGCAGCCACGGGAAAGAACGCCAAGATTCTGAACAAAAAAAAGCAAAAAACTAAATGACTCCTGCTATTAGATTTGGGCAGGAAAGCCCCAAACAAAGAAAAACAAAATTCCACAAAGATTTTGGCAAGGCAGAATTTGAGAAGCACCTACTGGAAAAAACCTATGTGCATGAATGTAATTTTAGATAAAATGCTCACACTGAACTACATTGACATAAACAAGATAGGAAGAAAAAAGGAAGGTGCCAGGTATTTTAAGTGTCTGTTGCAGATTTAAATGAAAAAGGCAAATCTGAAGCATGTCACCACAGATGTTAAGATCCACACTGCAATGAAGAGTACACCATAATTTTCTAATTTATATACTTTATTCACTCCTGGACTATGGGGATGTCAAGTATTAATTGTGGCAGCCTTGCTTATAAGAGAGTATTGAGAGACTTCAGACTGCCATTTAGCAACAGATTTTTAACATTTTGTTTTCATCCCTCCTGAGTGCATTTTTCTCTGTGATGTTCCCAACCACCTCTCTTTCTGAGTGCACCTCTGTCTGCCCGCAGAAGAATGTTTACCATGGCTGCACAGGAAACGAGGGCTCAGCCACCAACATAAACCCCGCTGAAGACCCACTCACCACCACACTTAATTGGCAGAAGTGATGTCTGCTATGTTCGTTCCTACAAATACAGCTCATTTTGGTATAGTCCTTGTATCTCACAATTTGGCTAAGCCCAAAATTATGCCAAGGGGGGAGCTAGGAGAGAATCTTCAAAATGATAGTGAGACGTCAGTGGGCATTTAGCATATTTAATAAGACTAAACAGGAGAGGGAAGATGGCGGCATGGTAGGAGGGAGCAGATTCCACTTCCCCCTACACATGGGAGAAAAACCTAGCCAATCTACAGAGGAAATGAGCAAACAGCCAACAGAACCTCAGCATATATGAAAATAGGAGATCAAAAATTGTAGTGGACATTGAAAAACCAGATGGTAAGGAGAGTACTTCAGGATAATAAGGACCCAGGGATCAGGGCGGGGACCAGGGAGGCTCCAGCCCAAAGCCCGCCGCTCGCTGGGTCTGCCACAGGGCTCGTGGGAGAAAGCTGGGTCAATGGCTCCCTCCCCAGCCAAACAAGTTTTGAGAAGCACCAGGGCAGTTGCAGAGAGGGGAATGAGGACTAAGTGGCAAACACACAGGGGCTGTGAGCACCCACGCAGAGCCCTAGGAAGAGTACACGCAGGAACCCATGCAACCAGAGGTGGCCTGGCTGCACACCCGTGACCGCAACCCAGGGAGAGTGTGCTTTGTGGAAGACTCGGAGCCCACACCAGTAAACCCAGGGTGAGCACATGTTTAGGAAGGCCGGAGCCCACATCCAAGGCCCTGCAAAGAGGTGCCAGGCTAGCTCTGGGGAGAGTACTCCTGAGGCTGACTGAGTGCAGGTCAGGAAGGGAGAAAAGCAATACCAATGTCCCTCAGCCTGTTGCAGCCAGCAAGACCAGAACAACTGGTTTGGCCCCTTTGAAACCAGCCAGAGGTTCTTTGTTTGTTTGTTTGATTTTTCTTTAAGTAATTTTTTATTTTTTAATTCTTACGGTTTAAATATCTCTTGATTCCTTTTGCTTCTCTTTCCTTCTTTCTATTTTACTCTTTCTTCCTTTCTTTCCAATTTTATCTCTTCTTCTTTCCTTCTTCTGCTTCCCCCCCTTTCTTTTTTCTTTTTAAATACCCACAAGTGACACACACAAAAAAACCCTGGAACTGTGAAAAGACCAGAGTCGGACCCAAAGAAGGGGCATCCTAACAGCTGAGACAGTGAGACAAACTTCACTTTGATATTACAGAGAAACTGCAAGTTATTGCATATTTGTAATATTATTTTTTCATTATTCTTACATCTTTTATTTTAACAGTATTTTTGTATTCCTCTTCTTTCTGTATAGTCTTCCTTGCTTGGCTGCTTATATTGTATCATTTGACAGGTTTCCCCTATTCTCTCATTCATAGTATATTGCTAATTTACTGTCCTTCACGTCACTTGTGTTGCATTAGCATACTACTTAAGGGTCTATACTCCCAATTCCTGTTATCTATATCTCATAGATTCTGTCATATGATTGTTGCTCTAATATTATTGTAAATAATAGCTATTCCATACTATTGTAACGCTACACAACACCCCTCCCAGATCTTAGCCCACTTCATAGTCTCCTGAACTCTATTACTGTAGTAGTTAACTTTATTCTCACATACTACACTTATTTACTATCCTTCATTCTTACCTTACCTCAGAATCTGACCTCCCACAACCTCACTGCTTTCTAGATACAACTCACAAGCCTTCCCTCCCCAACAAGAGTATTATCTTCTTTCCATCCTTTCTAAAAAGTGGCTAGCTGGGTGGAATATCATCGTTAGCAGTATACGTAGCCAAAGAACCTCCTCTCTCTTCTCTAGCAGCTGCTACTGTAAATATCATAAAAAACTTTCTTGCTGTGTTAAACCATTTTGCCTTCTCCCTCCAACTGATCACAAAAAATAGGTAGAAGCTGTGAACACCAAGATACCCAAAGGAGACTCCACCACTGAATCTCACTGGTATTCTACCACAGAAGTTCACACCCAGGGAGCCAGAACAAATCAATTTAAGAAGCGGAAGCTAACAAGAAGAGTCTCACAAACAATGAGAAGGCAAAGAAACAATCCTCAAATAAAGGGGAAGGAGAAACACTCAGAAAGAATGCTAAATGAAATAGAGGCAACTCAACTATCAGATATTGAGTTCGAAGCAATGGTTATCAGGAAGCTCAATGAGCTCACAGTGAATTACCAGAAACTACAGGAAAACTACAATGAACTTGCTGCAAACTATATCAAAATTAAAAAGGAAATAAAAAAACTATCAACAAGGAGCAAAAGGAAATGAAGAAAGAAACAGAATATCTGAACTGAGCAACACAACAGAAGGAATCAAAAGCAGGACAGATAAAGCAGAAGATTGGATCAGTGAGCTGGACAACAAAGTAGAAAAAAATACCCAGAAAGAGCAAGAAAAAGAAAAGAGGTACAGAAAGAATACACTGGGATTAAGAGAAATGCAAGACAATATGAAATGTAATAATATTTGTATAATAGAGATACTAGAAGGAGGAAAAGAAAAGCAAGGGATAGAACACCTATTTGAAAAAGTAATGATGGAAAACTTCTCCAATTTGATGACAGAAAAGGTCACACAAATCCAGGGAACAAAGAGAGTCCCAATCAAGAGGAACCCAAAGAGGCCCACCACAAGACATAGCTCAATTCAATGGCAAAATTTCAAGACAAAGAGAGAATCTTAAAGGCAGCAAGAGGGAAACAAGAAGTAACATACAAGGGAGCCCCCATAAATTTAGCTACTGACTTCTCAATGGAAACACTCCAAGCAAGAAAAGAATGGCAAGAAATATTCCAAGTCATGAGAACCACGGGACTGCAACCAAGGCTACTTTACCCAGCAAGGCTTTCAATCAAGATAGAAGGCCAATTAAGGAGCTTCCCAGACAAAAGAAATCTAAAAGAATACACCTCCACCAAACCAGCTCTGCAAAAGATGGTAAAGGGCCTACTTTAAGGAAAGGAAGAAAAAGAGAGAGAGAGAAAGAAACACACGTACAAAAATGGCCATAAATAAGTACCTATCAATAATAACCTTAAATGGACAAGACTGTCCATTTTCATCATTTCTATTCAATATAGTATTGGAAGTTTTAACCACAGTGATCGGACAAGAAAAGGAAATAAAAGGCATCCAAATTGGAAAAGAGGAAACAAAACTGGCATTAACTGCAGATAACATGATGATGTACATAGAAAATTCTATAGACTCTACCTAAAAACTGTTTGACCTAATGAATGAATTTGGCAAAATAGCATAATACAAAGTCAATATCCAGAAATCAAAGGCATTTTTGTGTACCAACAATGAAACAGCAGAAGCAGAAATCAAGAAAAAATCCCATTCGATATAGCAAAAAGAAAAACAAAATACCCAGGAATAAACCTAACCAAGGAGGTAAAAGACCTATATGCAGAAAACTACACAACACTGGAGAAAGAAATCAAGGAAGACACAAACAAATGGAAACATATACCGTGTTCATGAGTAGGAAGAATTAACATCATCAAAATGTCCATACTACCCAAAGCAATTTACAGATTCAATGCAATACCTATTAAAGTACCAATGGCATATTTCACAGACATAGAACAAATACTTCAAAAATTTATATGGAACCATAATGTCCCTGAATAGTTGCTATAATTTTGAGAAAGAAGAGCAAAGTAGGAGAGATCACAATACCTGATATCAAAATGTATTACAAGGCCACTGTAATCAAAACAGCCTGGTACTGGCATTAAAACAGGCACATGGACCAATGGAACAGAACAGAGAGCCCTGAAATAAACCCAAGTGTCTACAGTCAAGTAATATTCAATAAAGTGGGCAGCAAGACAAACTGGAGTTAAAATAGCCTATTCAACCAATGGTGTTGGGAGAACTGGACATCACATACAAAAAAAGTGAAACACAAGCACCAACTTACATGATACACACACAAAAAAAAATTCAAGGTGGATAAAAGATTTAAATATAAGCCGGGACACCATTAAAGTCCTAGAGGAGAGCACAGGCAGGAAAATCTCAGATATTTCATGCAGCAACATTTTTACTGATATGTCCCCTAGAACAAGGGACATAAAGGAAAGAATAAACAAATGGGATCTCGTCAAAATAAAAAGCTTCTAAAGAAAACATGGCTAAAGAAAACAGTATTAAAATAGAGCCCTGGCTGGTGTAGCTCAGTGGATTGAGCTCGGGCCTGCGAACCACACGATTGCGGTTCGATTCCCAGTCAGGGCACATGCCTGGGTTGAAGGCCAGGTCCCAGCGGAGGACGCATGAGAGGCAAACATACATTGATATTTCTCTCCCTCTCTCCTTCCCTTACCCTCTAAAGATAAATAAATAAATAAACAAACAAACAAACAATAAAATAAAAACAGAACCAACTGTATGGGAAAACACATTCGCCAATGATACTTCACATAAGGGTTTGATCTCCAAAATATATAAAGAACTCACATGACTCCACTCTAAGAAAACAAGCAACCCAATTAAAAAGTGGGCAAAGGACTTGAACAGACACTTCTCCAAGGAAGACATACAGAGGATCCAGAGACACATGAAAACATGCTCAATATCGCTAGCTATCAGAGAGATGCAAATTAAAACCACAATGAGATCCCACTTCACACCAGTCAGAACGGCCATCATAAACAAAGCAACAAACAAGTGTTGGAGAGGTTGTGGGGAAAAGCGGACCCTAGTGCACTGCTGTTGGAATGGTAGACTGGTAGAACCAGTATGGAAAACAGTATGGAATTTTCTCAGAAAACTAAAAATGGAACTGCCTTTTGACCTAGCAATTCCACTGCTAGGATTATATCATAAGAACCCTGAAACACCAATCCAAAAGAACCTGTGCACCCCAATGTTCACAGCAGCAAAATTTACAATAGCCAAGTGCTGGAAGCAACCTAAGTGCCCATCAGTAAATGAATGGATCAAGAAACTATGGTACATTTATGCAATGGAATTCTATGCAGCAGAAAGAAAGAAAACTATGGTACATTTATACAATGGAATCCTTTGCAACAGCATGGATGGAAGTGGAAAGCATTATGCTAAGCAAAATAAGCCAGGCAGTAAAAGACAAATACCATATGATCTCACATTTAACAGAAACCTAAACAATAAAACAAAAAAAAACAAGCAAAATATAACCAAAACACGGAAACAGACAACAGGCTGACAGTGACCAGAGGGGAGAGGGGAGAAAATTTCAGGGGAAAACGGGTAGGGTTTACAGAAACAAATATAAAGGACACATGGGGGACACGGGGACAGTGACCAGAGGGGAAAGGGGAGGGAATTTGAGGGGAAATAGGAGAGGGATTTAGAGGAACAAATATAAAGGATACATGGACAACAACTAAGAAGGGTAGAAATGGGAGGGAGGGGGGACCATGGGAGGGTGGGGATGGGATGGGAGTAATAGATAGAAAACTGTACTTGAAAATAATTAAATATTTTTTTTAAAGAAAGGACACATGGACAAAAACTAAGGTGCATTTGGAATGAGAGGGAATTGGGGAGCACTGCGGGGAAGGGCTGGGATAGAAGTAAAAGTCAGAAAACTGTACTTGAACAATTAAAATAAAATTAAAAAATAAAAATAATATTTTGCTAAAAAAAAGACTAAACACAGAAAATGAAACTACTAGGGATGGGCTTATTCATTCCTATAGTTTAGAAAATAATAACAGGCTTAAAGGCAATCCTTTGTAGCCAAACTCCTAGCACTTCTCTGGACAGGGGAGCTTCCATGCCCACCTGCTCTGCATGTGTACTCTGCCTGGTTGCCTCACCTTGATCAGGGGAACATCACTCATCCTTCCAGACCCATGGGTAAAGCTAGATGCTCCCCTAGCTCTTTGCCACAAGAGTTTAGACTTTCTGGTCCAGAAATAACCATGTGTTTTGTAGCTGTTCATTTCTCTGGCCATCTCTCTCTGGTTTTAAGAGACCAGACTTCTTGTTCTTTTCTCTGTCTCCACAGCTTGGCCCCACCCAGACACACGAGAGATACTTCATATTTACTGCAATGACTATCAAGCAGGCAAAGCATATGCCTTAAATGTAACCAGCAGGATCTCTATCTACTTCCATGAAGATGTACACCATTATGGATACTGTTGAGTTTTCAAGTCTGATTATTATCCACTGTGGTGGTGGCTTGACGCTTACACACAGCTTTCCCCCAGTATATAATTATGTCAAAGAGACAAATTAAACAAGCATTATTTTTTTCTTAAAATCCTTGCTACTACTCTACAGTGGTGCTCCCATCATTCCCATCCTTATGGGTGAGATAAGTAGGGCTGGTAGGGAACTGACTTTTCCAACATCTCCCAGTAAGAAAGTCAGTGACAAAGCCAGGACTAGACCTGCCAAGCTTCCAACACCCGTGATTTACAACCTCCCAACTCACCCAACAGCATATGTTCAACTCCTATTCAAAACGGAAAAACCAAAACCTTGAAGGTGACTTTGCACAAATGTGCATTTATACGTTCAAATACTTATTTAACAGGGTAACCACTATGTGTTAATCATTTATCTGTTTACAAATTTTTGCTGTGCCACATGAACTAAAGAATATCCATTTCTAAATCCCAATGAATTTAAAAGTCACTGGTGTAGATTCTGATTTCATTATTACAACAAGCTTTAGGGAACTACATGCCTTTCTCCACACATTAAGTTTGCAGACTTCTGAATGCTTTTGAGCATATCCCACCTATTTCAATCCACGCTTCCATGACAGTGTCCTTTGTTGGGGTTCTCAAATACATGAAACTAAATGCTAGCCAACCCGAGAAGCTGGTTCTCTGTGTTCCATTTGCATGCAGGAAAGTGTTTGTTTACTAACTTTCACAAATGACCCTCTGTGGCTTTCTACAGCAGGAGAGCATCTTTAGGTAAGTACAGTATGCGTGACTACCTAGGTGATACAAACCCACTGTCCACTCGGCACCTTCTGCCCTGGGCCTGGGGATACTGTGTAGCACAGTATTTCCTACTGTTCTGGAGCCAAGATTCTTGTGCATAATACTGGCTAATAAATAAGGAAATGAACAAAATAAGTAGCTTCGGATAGTAATAACAACTGAGAAGAAAATGACAAAGCGATACAAAAGTGGAGGGATGGGGGAAGATGGTAGAAAGAGGGCCAGGCAGAAGTTACTTGACATAAGGTAAATACAGAAGTTTCTGAGGTGGTTTTGAATTTAGTGCTCAGAATGAACAAGAATTAGGAAAATATCTAAGGGAAGAACGTTCTCGACAGAAACTACAAATGGTGTGAACGGTCTTACCATATTCGAGGCACACTACAGGAAGTCCAAGGAGCTGGAGCTATCTTTCCCTGATTTCTACTTTGATTCCACTGTGATTGGAGAGCGTATTCTGTATGATACAGTTGTTTTTTGTTAATTTAGTGAGGTTTGCATTATGGCTCAGGGGATGGACACTCTTGGTATATGACCTGTGTTTCAAAAGAACTTTTACTGTGTTCTTTATAAATCCTCATGGCTGATGATGCTGTTATTCGATATCAATGCCCTTAAAATCTCTCTGGTTGTTCTATCAGTTGTTGAGAGGGATGCTGAACTCTCCAACTGCAATTATGCTGGATCTGTCTTTTATTTCCCCATCGCATAGTTTGCAGACCTGTTGTTTGGTGCATAAACACTTAGAATTGTTATGTCAACTTCATGGAATGACCCTCTTTTGGTTCCTCTGACATACACTTTATCTGATATTAATATAGCCGCCTTTGCTTTCTTTATTTGTTTGCAAGATACATCTTTCGCTATCCTTTCACACCGAACCTGGCTATGCCACTACATTGGCATGAGTGTCTTGAACACCTGTGTAGTTAGGTTCTGTTTTTGTCCACCTGCCAGTCTCTGTCGTGAAACTGATCTACGCACGTAGACCATTTGAAATTACTGATGTGTTAGGGCTTAAGTCTACCATTTTATTTTTTATTTGTTTTTTCTCTCTTCTTTTTTCTGCCTTCCCGTGGGTTACCTGAATATTTTTAGAATTCCATTTTGATATGGCTGTAGTATTTCTGAGGGTATCTCTTTGGTACAATATTGATTTTCTTTTTATCCAGGGGCTTATTATGTGCTAGATACTATGTAATCACTTTACTCACATCAAGGAAACAAGGGATTATAGTTACATCATAAGGATATTTTAAAATTCACTGGGTAGATGTGTCTGGAAGGAAGAGAAGTGTCAGAAGGGCCTCTTAATAGCAACAATAAATGCACCAGCAAGTTAATTGATATCAAGCAATGGAGAAAAGATTCACTTTCAACCCAAAGCCAATGCATTTTCTAATTCCATGCACCTGCATTTTCTGACTTTCTGATTCTTACCATTGTAACAAATAGAACTCATGAATAGGATAAAAGTCATTCATGGTAAGACAATATTTGAAAATAGATGACTGTGTACAAGAAATTAATAACTCTGGTGTATTTACTTTTATTGCCAAATAAAATTTGCATTAATATTACATTTTTACGGTGAAATACTAAGACATTTAAAATACTTAAATGTAAATGAGAACATTCTTATTTCACACTAAGTATTTATAGGCCATTATTTGGCAGATTTAATGATTTATATTTATAATTTTAGTACCCACTGTACCATATATAGGCTCTCCTGTCCTGTGCTTGAAGCCAGAATTCAGCCCTTCTGTTCAACAGCCCTGTTTCTCCCTTGTGAATTACATTAAGCTTTTTATTTATTCCTGCTCCAATTATAAATTGGTATGATGGAGAATAGGTGGAAGCAGAGCTGAAGTTTCCATCGCTACAAACAAGCTAGGCACTGCCTGTGCAACCCGAGCACCAGCATCAGGATACTGTACTTTGGTGGCTTCTCCGTCACCCACACTACCTCAGGCACACACTGCTGCGGTCTACCAGCTCAATATTGCCAGGAGCAGAGTGTGTGACCCAGACAGGAGTGAGGCATGCCTCATCCTGAGTAAGAGCACACAGCACCACAAAGCGGAACGAAGATGATGTATTCATTGGAAAATCTGAAAACTTGACTCCATGAATCAGGAGAGTAAATAGCTCTATTTCACAATAGGCTGAATGGTCACCAAAAAAAAAAAAAGCTGATCTAATTTTGCATGCATGGTGTAATGCTTCTGCAGTTTCACTAGTTTCTTAAACGATCTCTAAAACAGAGGGTGAGGCCCACTGGCTACATGATGGGGAAGGCAAAGAAAGAAAAAATATGAGAAAGTCCAGGGAAGACAGAATGAGGTATGTTTCCTTGTGAAGCACTGTGATATCTCAGTTCCATGGAGACACAGGTGGGACCTGGGAGACACTCCTGCTAGAAATAATCCCAAGTAAAATGTAGTTTCCCAGGCGGGCGCAGACCTCCCTGGCCTTGCACCTCCATGCTGGGCACTGTCTGTCATCTCTGCAAGCAGCTGGCCCACCTCCCAGAGGCAGGACGGGGCTCCTGGATTTCTGCCCGCCATATTCTGCAATGCCCACACATCTGCAATGTCACACCACCACAACATCCATCCCTGCAGCTCACCCACGACCAGTAGGTGCCTTAGTCTTTTGCTTAGGTCAAATACACAGCCACTGCAACCAGCCGATCACCCAAGACACAGCCAAGCTCCAGCCAGGCTCCTGCTTCCTGGTAACAGTGTGCATTATGTAAAAAATGCATATGAACATAAAGCATGAAGTAACTCAAATTTGCCATTTTCTCTCTCTTATGCAACACTTTTCTCTCCTTTAGACTTACAGGGTTTTGTCAACAATCTAATCTAAGTTGGTCTACTTTGCTCATCTATCATGTCCTTTCTGATGTTATTATCTGATGCCTTAACCCCAAATCTCATGCTTCCCTAGGGTTTCTCAAACTGAAACTCTTGACACTTAGAGCTGAATGATTCTTCAGCATGGCGGCTTTGCTGTGTAAGGTAGGATGTTTAGCAGCATCCCTGGCCTTGTGACAATCAAAAAGTTCTCCAGACATTTCACAATACACCCAGCACAGAGAGCGGGGTCCTCACATTTGGGGAACAAATGATCCAGATCACAACTGACCTAAAATGAGCCAACACCAACAGCAGGAGGAACACCAGCAGTTCATTTCAAAAACAGGTTCATCATCTATTTTGATAATGTAGACACAAGGGAAGCCAGTCCCAGTAATGAAATACTTGAATAACTAAATATTTAAATATCACTGTAGGCATTTTTATCATTCCACCTTCCCACTTCCTGCTCCAGACCTCCCTAAACAGAAATTTTGGCCTCAATAAAAATTTACTGCCATTTCGTTAACATTAAAACAGATGTTGCAGCTCTGAGTTATGGAGCAGTTTCCTAGGGAGCAGGAAGAAGTTGAGTTTTCCCTCCCTGGAGTGATAAGAGATAGCAAATAAACAATACCACCTTTTGTAACACCATAATTTACACTCTGGTAACGGAGGAAGTAGGAAAGGTTTAATCAAGCAAATAAATTCACACCTGTTCTCTCCTCTTAGTTCTGTCTCCCTTGCATTTTATAAATGTGTGGTTTTAACCTATTATTGTTTCCTACTAAAAGAAAAATTTGGACTATAGCAAAATGCTGCTATGTAATTCCTTCCTTCCTTCCTTCCTTCTTTCCTTCCTTCCTTCCTTCTACTAAGCTTCAGAGCCCACAGGGTTCCTGGGGTGGCAACAGGGTATAAAATCACGCTGGCCAACTGTTCCTGATTTATTTCCATATATGCCTTTTTATTCTCTGCTTACTCATGGACCATGAAATATGTCCAGTGAGAGACAGCAGCTTTTTGTTCAACTATCTGTCTCCTCACCACAATTGAAAACTGAAGCATGTCTCCTCTACCGAGAAAAATGCATCCCTATTTTCACTCTTGTGGTAGGTTATGAAAGATCGTTTCTTCTGTCTTAGGTTCTCTTCGTCATGCTCTCCCATCCTTCTTTCTGGAAGAAGTCAGGTGCCACATTACACAGCCGCTGTGTGGAGAGGTCCTTGTGGCCAGGGACTGAGGCGTGCCAACCACAAGATGATCTTAGAACAACAGTCCTGAACCACCACAGTCGGGCCTGAGCTGACACTGCAGCCCCAACAGACGGCGGCCTGACTGCAATCTCAGCAGAAACCTTGAGCCGAGGCAGCAGGTTAAGCCATGCTCAGATTACTAACCCACGGAAACTGAAATACAAGATGTTTGTTGTTGTAAACTGATAAACCTGGCCGTGGTTTGTTATACAGAAGTAGATAACTAACGAATCTGCCCAGCTAGAGGCCTCCACAGCCAAAATAAGACTGAGTCAGCTGTCACTTCACTCACTCATTTCCGAGAGCCTCTGCCCACAGAAGACCCTTCACTCCAGCTCTCCTCATCAGGTCCCTCACGTAGAAGTCATCATCATGCCTTCTCTCTGCGGAGTATTTTTCGCATTAAAGCAACCCAAATGTAATGGAAGCAAAGGGAATTAAAGCTCAAATTGTTCACATGTTTTCAACACTTGTCTCAGAGGAGCTCTGTAAGAGAGTTTCAGGGTCAAAAACATTTTGACAAGCTATGCACTCTTCCTGGAGAACGCTAGGGTTTCTTGCCATGTTGAAAGCTCTGAGAACCCCGCAAAGGAGCTCTGCTAAACCTCAAAACTCTCTCCACACACCAAGTATCTCCGACAAAGGTCCTACTGAACCAGTATCAATGACATACTTCGGGGAACAGAGGTCCAGAGCAGCAGTTCTCAAAGCGCAGCTTTGAAAGTGAGTGGAACACACTTCACATAGGTCTTGGTCTTATTTGACGGGGTGCTTCCCACTGCAGATCTCAGCCTATTCTGAAAGCACGAAAACCAGATGGTGGGTGGAGTGACACTGATTATCATTTACCGCTCTTTCTCTAAAGGACACAACGGGGAAGCCACGAGTCCACTCTCACTTCAGATTTCAAGGTTAGGGAGACATCGGCGTTCTAGGTGACTGTGTGTAAGTTTGCTCAGCCCTTTCTTTCTTCTGCCAATTGAAATCCTTGGGAACACAGTGCAGTAGTTAGATGATGGGCCCTGGAGTAACTCTGAACTTTATTTCTGCTCCATCACTTACTATACATGTCAACTAACCCCTTTATCTAATATAAAATACGATACAAGACCTACCTTACTGGACTGGATATGTATGCTTAACTTTGGCACAATGCCTGGCACTCAATACATGTCACCTGTTCAGTACCGTTATCATCACCAATACATTGGATCTTACATTACCCACTTTAACTTTCTAACAGAGCCCCACCATCGCCACATGTCCCAACCATGTCACTCACGATTACACAGGTGCCATGTCCTCGCTATGTCTTTGCACTGCCAGATGGAAGAATGTGATGCTTTACCTTCACTCTCACAGGGCAGCTCTTAGCTCTTGACCCTCACCTGTCTCAGCCTTCTCTAGTTTCCAACTGCAGGCGATGCCATAATCACCACTTCAATTTTAGAAGCTTCATAGTCATTTACAAAAGGTAAGCTTTGCTGTTTTGCTTCCAATATCATTCATAATGCCACTCAACATTTTACTGTGGTCTAGAAGACAGATTAACCTGCAAGGCCTATCAGAGCCTTTTGTCCTCCTTATCTAGTTCAGAGATGAAAAGTAGGTAGATGACTAGGCTTAAAAAGCTTAATTCTCTTACTAAATTTAGAGATCGGAACTACAAGGCAGTGGTAACAATGCCACACTCAGCCCCGGGCGTGACCAGCTGAAAGCCCGGGGAAACTGAGCAGGTGCGTGGACGACCAGGTGGCTGTGCATGCAGCATCTGCCCACTGCATGCTAACGCTAACAGAAGGCAACGGGTACGGAAAAGTACTGTTTCCAACCTGCTCACTAGAAGCTCTAATGCTGACTCCAGGCTGTCTGGAATGAGTGTCATTCTGAGAAGCAAGCCATGAGGTAACGTGTTCTCCAGTGAATTAACAGCTGGAAAGGGAAATTTCACCCTACACTCTGCAACACGGCAAGCCTACAAGACTGAGCCACCAATGCAGCTTGACCTACGAGTAACCTTAGGAAGGTGTGTAAGCTCTCTAAGCAACCCGTTCTCCTTTACAAAACCAGAGGCATGGTCTGGACCATGTAGGTTGTCAGTGATAAATGATGCTCTGCCACTAATGACATACGTAAGGGCAGCTCCATGAGGGTCCTTATAGTAATCCCAAGTACCAACTGGCTCAAAGTACCAACATGCACGGTCACCAACATGTTCTGAGCATTTACTCTGTAGAAACATGTGTGCTATGCTTTCTCCCTCATCGCAACCCGGACCAGGTCCTGTTATTATTCCCACAACAGATGTGGTAACAGCAGGCCTGAGAGTCTGAACAACTTCATTCACGCAGCTAGGAAATGGCTGGAGCTAGGATTCAAATCCAAGGTCCTAGCCATTGTAGCACACTGCCTCCCCCGAGGCAGCATTTTATACGTATTTGTGAAAGGAAGGATGAATTGTCAAGGATACTTATTTGTTTTTTATCCCGTAGAACTTTCTTTTTTCCAAAGGAAGAAAACACTGATTTGTTCTCCTTGCAGGTTAAAAAGAGGAGCAGCTTACTAAACACCAAACACATTTCTTCACACTGATTTTAAAACAATTACTTAAACTACTTCCTGAACCAAATTTTTACTACCCAAGGGTGGGTACTTATTTAAACACTGCCACTTAATGATGTGAGGGTCCAAAAAGCAATAGCTGGTCACTACAGGCAGCTTTTTTTTATAAATACAAAAATCCTATAGGCTACAAGAGTATAGCATGACAAATCACAAATCAGAGACAGAGCCTTTGACATGAGGATTTAAAGCTCAAGAATTTCAATGTACTTAATAACATTAAATCTGAGACAGATGGTGGAATGCCTTAAGAAATCCCAAGTTGTTAATGTTATCCGGGATGGAAACTACTTAGCTGGGTTTGTATTTCTTCTCCCTTAATCAGAAAATGGCTGGCACCACCTGGTGGTTTTTCCTCTAAAAATCTAAGTCCCCATGAGCCAAAAAACTAAGATCTGAGTAATATGCTTGCTGTCAAAGAAACTGACCCTACGTAAGAAAGCAGTCATCATTAATTTATAATCTATTCATGTAATTCTAACTGAAGTGCTGAACAAATTTAGTTTTTATCTAAATAGAAATATTCTCGCCTCTTAGAGCACTCCCTTAAAAATAGAAAATATATCGCCCTGGCCAGTGTGGCTCAGTTGGTTGGAGCATCGTCCCATAACCAAAGGGTGGTGGATTCGATTCCCAGTCAGGACACATACCTAGGTTGCAGGCACATAAGGGAGGCAACTACTTGATGTTTCTTTCAATTGCTTTCTCCTTCTCCTTCCCTGTTCCTTCCTCTCTCTCTAAAAGCAATGAAAAAAAACGTCCTTGGGTGAGGATAAAAAAATAGAAAATATCCCCAAGACTCACACCCAGGACAGTGTGAATGCCCTGGACTTACACACAGCCTGGGTACCACCAACATCATGCATTCAATCAGGCTGAGGATGAAAAGATGCTTTCATGTAAGTTAAATGTACTTTGATGCAATGCCACAAAGTACTGGGCTCTTCACCATTTTATAGATGGAGACTCAAACTAAATTTGGAACGTGTCCCAGAACTAGGATGGGGTGATACGCAGCATACCTAAGATTTAAGTGCAATTCTGTCTGTTCGCATAGTCCTGACTATGCTGCAATTCCCTCCACCTTGATGGCCATGATGGCGACTAATCCTCACACAGTACATGAAAATGGATGAGTTCTAATGAACGTTTGAACCCCATTAACTAAGGCAGTCATGTTAAAATTCTCCTTTGCTGGCAGTCCTAGTGAGTCAAGGTGCAGTTTTACTGGACACATACCAGGTGCTCAAACATTGCTGATTTCTTACTTTAACCTCAGTTGCCCTTGGGTAGCTCTGAAACACTACATGTTCTTCCCTTATGGAAGCACCAAAGGGATAACCAGAGGGTAAGAATTATCCAAAGGGTGGGACGGACACTTGCCAAATTTATGACCAGCATCAAGAAGAAAAAAGTTGGAAGAAATCCACTTTTTCCAACCACATGTCTCTGAGTTAACTAGAAATGCAGTAAATATGGAAACTGTGTGTGTTATCCTGAATGAAACTTCAAGTAAAGAAAACCAAATGGGTAACAGCAGGGATAGTTGAAGGTGGGCAAAGTGAAGTGACCTAAAATGTTTCACAGCCTCTGTTGGTTCCAGACAATCTTAATTAGATGCTCCAATTGACGTCTTCTAGACTGGCAACCCACTTCATTACTTTGATACATTTTCCCTCACCCAGAGACCCATTATTGCTCAGCTTCACCATAACACATTTACGAAGAGCTGACAGGCAATCTTTAAGCAAAATGAACCGGAAATTAATGACTTGCATAAAGAAAATGACAGTTTCTTTGGGAGAGTTACCAAGTTTATGTTGTATGCAGTTTGTGTGTGTATGTTTTCCTTCTAAGCTGGAAGTTTTTATTGAAGGGAAGAAATTGTCATTGCGGGTGTGTCTCAGTTGGTTAGAGCAATGCCCCATACACCAAAAGGTTAGGGCTTCAACTCCCGGTCAGGGCACATACCTAGGATGCAGGTTTCAAATCCAGTCAGGGCACGTTGCAAAGCAACCAATCGATACTTCTCTCTCACATCAATGTTACCTGCCCACCCCCTCTCCCTCCCTCTCTCTCTAAAATCAATAAACATCCTTAAATAAAGGAAGAAACTAACCTTGAAATTTATTGAGAGAAAAAAATCTGTGGTGGAGAGAATGGGGGGAAACGCAGCAGTGTAGCTAGTGTTTAAGAGCTTGGCTGCTGGACCAAAGTTTGAGTCCTGAATTTGAACCCTGCTTCTCACACATTGAGTGCTCAGGGCCAAATTACTCAATCCTCTGAGCACCAGGTTCCCTACCTCAAAATGCAAAAGACTTCCTGCACTCTGGCCCTCTGCCTCAGCCTTCAGGAATAGGGAAGGTAAACACACCCCTGCCTCCTCTCTGATAGGTAAGGCGGGGCTGTATGATTAGTTCTGGTCAATAAGTTGTATGCAGAGGTGCGGTGTGTCTCTTCCAGTCTAAACACACGACCACAAGTTCAAGACCATCCAGAGCGTGCTTCTCCCTGTGCATTGCAATGTTGGAAGAGGCCTCTGTGTCAGTCAGAGTGACTAGGACGAGCAGGCCTACTCGCCACCCACTGACATGTTTGATGCACATGCATCTTGACCCCAAAACAAACCTTATTTTTACAACCCTGGTATTTGTGGGGCGGCTGTGTCTGCTACTGCACATACTGCTGATGGACTACTTCATAAGCTGCTTATACAGAGTAAATGAAATAATGCTAAGATGTCAATAAGTGAACTCTATTCAATGAGTAACCTGTTCTTCCTTCCATCTTTCCTTTTCTCTTCCTTCCTAAGGGACAAGCACTTCTCCTAGACGGGTACAACATGGTTAGTACTGCAAAGGTACACTGGAGGTATATTTCACTTTACACCTAATAGAGAAGGAACTTAACTGAACTAAAATAGAAATCAATAAGCATTTTCTTTCCTTCTTTTCAGGTTCCACTGAAGATTCCACATTGGTTTTTGGAAAGTATAAATATTTAACCCCAAGGAAACCAGCTCTCCCTCACAGGATTCAGCTTCAAACTAGAGAACTTCTTTGCAATATAGATAAATAAGTTACTTTACTAGTTTGGTACAAAGCAAAAACACACATCAAAAATTAACAAACGATGGTTGAGGGCTCTGTTATATTTTCTTATAAAATGACTGAAATTAGAAGTGAAATAAAATATTACCAGCCAAACTCATCTGGATACCCAGTTGCTGTACAACAATAATGCTGATTTTAACTCCCTCCTTGGGGATTGCCCTCAGATACTCGTGCTCTGTCAAGTTCTCCATTACGGTGAACGGCCCCTTCACTGCCAGTGTGCAATCAGGATGACCAACTCGTCCCAATTTGTCTGAGACTTACCCAGTGTTAACACACGAAGTCCTGCAAACCTGGAAAACCACTCAGTCCCCGCCAACCAGACAGTCTGGGACTGTCTCAGTTTTAGATAAGTCTGCATCCCAAAAGCACCCTCACCCCAGGTCGAGCCAGCATGGTCGGCCACCCTAATGCAGAGACAGCCATAAGCACAAAATAAGCAAGACACATCTTTCTGGGGTGTAAGATACAGGGGAGGGGCATTACATCATCTAAAAGAGTTTTACTTTAAAACAAAGATACGTAACAGATTACTACATAAATCCTGGGTCAACTTTTGGGAGAAAACTCAGGTGGTCAAATTAAGGTTGAGCATTCTGGCCTGTTTTTACGGGGGGCACAGAGGTGGAAACGACGGATAAGCAAGACTGAGGAAGAAGAGCCACAGACGCGGAAACACTGAGGGTGCACTGTCCACGCCCTCCCTACTTTGCTGCATCAAGTTGGCCCCATCATTTAATCTCTCCAGGCCTCCATCATGGTTCCTTGATTTTAAAACCCTGCCCAGAAGAAGGCAGGGACTTTGCTTTGTTCGTTGCTGTTGTTTCCAGGACCCGGCACAATGCTTGGCACAGAGGAAGTGCTTGCTCTGTGGTGTGTTGGTGAGTGCCCACATTTCTATACCAGTGACAAAACTAACAGCCATGTGAGCATCACTGACATTCTCAAACACTATATATGCAGAAGTGCTCTGCATGGTAGTAAGGGCAGTGGGAAAGTAATTTCTATTACTTTCACAAAGCTCTTTATTATCTTCTTTCTCTATTCAGTGACTCCTGGATTTTGTTGAGTTAGTAGTGGCGCGGTGTAATTTTCAGACTTCAGTCAGGGAAAATCTGTTAGGCTAAGTTATACATTACAGTAATCTCTCTTTATCTGCAGTTTCACTTTCAGCAGCTCCAAATGTCTGCAGTCAACCATAGTCCAAAAATATTAAGCGAAAATTTCCAGGAAGAAACAATTCATAAGTTTTAAATTGCACGCTGTTGTTAAGTGGTATGATGAAATCTCAACACATCCCGCTCTGTCCCACCCAGGATGTGAATCATCCCTTTGCCCAGTGTCCCTACACTGTTAATGCTCCCTGACTGCTGATCATTAGTTCCAGTCTCACTTATCAGTATAACAGTCTTGTGTTCAAGTGACCTTTCTTCTACTTAACAATGACCCAAGGCACAAGAGTAGCAATGCTGGCAATCTGAATTACAGGCCAAAGAGAAGCCAAAATAGCTTCCTTTAAGTGAAGAGGTGAGTGCAGTACAATATTTTAAGAGAGTGAGAGAGAGAGCATATTCACAGAACTTTTGTTGTTATAATTGTTCTATTTTATTATTAGTTATTGTCGCTAATCTTTTACTGTGGCTTACTTATAAATTAAACCTTATAGAGGAATGTATGTATAGAAAAAAGCATAGCATATGCAAGTTTCAGTACTCTGTCATTTCAGGCACCCACTGGGGGTCGTGAAGCTTTATCTCCCACAGACAAGGCAGGACTATTGTTTAAACTTATGAGGCAATGTATGTTTGAAAATATTTTCTAAAATATACCAGCAGAAATCAAATGTTTACACTCAGTGATATCAAACAACGTTTACTCAAAAAGATTGAAGACATGTGCATCACAGGGAGGAAGAAGCTGCAGTTTGATCTACAAGAAAAGGAGGAAAGGAGAAAAATTTGAGAGGCGTGTGAATGAAGGCTGAGGGGGACCACAGTTTACCACTCCAAAATATGTCTTTTGGGATATTGATGGTTGTAAGCTGGTTATTTTTAAGAAACAAAGACTCTGGAAAAAACCTTTGATCTCCTCCCTAAATGCCTAAAAGGAGTTTAGATAGAGGACCAGCATGAGGAAGGGAGGTATCATCACAGAGAACTCTAGTGGAACATGAACTCTTGTGTGATAGTCAGCGAGGAAGTCCCCTCTGCGTCTCCCTGCTCCAGATGGCCCAGCAAACACTTAGCCACATTTGCTTTCCCCCTCCATGTGAACCGCCTCCCTGCCCTCGGAACTCCCAGACAACGTCCCCCCATTTCTCCTTAGCTCCAGACGGCACATAAACCTCCGCAGCCCAATGTGTAAACTGGTCTCATAGTCTCATGTGCCCCCACCATGTAAATCCATACTAAATTTTGGACATTTTCTCCTGTTAATCTGTCTCATGTTAATTTGATTATTAGCCCAAACAGAAGAACTTAAAAGGGTAAGAGGAAAATGACCTTTTGGCCTCCACAAGGCCAAAAGCTGAGATGGTGTGAGGAAGGTTTTTATGTAGGGAAGCAAGAGAACAACACATTGAGCCATGGCGGGAGGACCCCAGAGCACCTGGCTGAGGGCAAGATCTCCACTCCTCCACCAGGTGGGGCTCGGACCAGCCTAAACACCAGGCATCCCTGGGTCAATGGGTCCTATACCTGCCTGCCTTTTTTCTCCTTCATATGAGGAAGAAATCCTAGCCAAGGTTATTCCAGGTGACACGGCATCTAGTAATGGGAACACCCACTGCCTGGGATGGATATCAGATTTGAGCCTGCCCAGAAAGGGAAGAGGAGGATAATGAGAAAACAAATTGTATGTTTAACCACTGTCCCAGCATTATGTTTGGGACTGTGGATCAAAGGTGAAACTCTACCTAACAGGTGAAACCAAACACTAGACGTGTGTATATAAACACATCCATTACCATTACCACTTTCTAAAAACCTGTTAGAAAACATGTCTGACACACATATTTGAAATTATTGGCAAAGTATTAGAAAATATTTGTGGTTGTTGAGACACATCGTCAACATCCTGTGTTGATTCATAACTGAAGGTCCAAAAAGGACTCTTGAGATTTATGATGTTCCCTAGATAGCCCCACCTACACGGGTGCCGCAAACAGCTGAATGGAAACTGTAAACATTACCTGGACTGTGTGATACGAAGGAACAGGTTCACAAGGGCACTCTGCAATGCACTGATGCGTGCGTTCCTGCCAGTGACAGGGGACTCAAAAGTTGGAAAATTTTAGTTTAAGGTAAAAAGTTATAAGCCTAGAAAGTAATGTATATGTTAAAGCTTTTGTTTCAGAAACTACAAATAAGGCCCATAGTGGCTCCTGGGAAAACAGGCGACCTCCTGGGGCACTGCTGAAGATTACAGCCTGGGGACAAGTGGAGACATCTGGGCCTTTGTGTTCTGGGAAGAGACTGATGATCACCTGCCCCTGGGAACAGCTAACTGCCCAGGACAGGAATGTTGCAGTTTCTTTCACCTAATCCTCCGTGAACTTCAAAACCCCTCACTGCACCTTGTTTTTTCCTGGCTATAAAAACGTTGGCCTGGAAAGAAAAGGAAAGATGGTCTGTTAGGGTATGAACCTGCCATCTTCTCAGATCACCTATCATCTAAATAAAGCGCCTATAAAGATTCAATCGCTGTCATTGCTTATTGGGTTTGGTAGTGAGAGGCAGCCTGAATGTCCGTGCCTTTTCCAGTTTCAACAGGGTCAACAGCTTAGCTCATTCTTGTATGGCTACACTGTGCTGATAAAATTTTTAACACAAGTACCCTCTCTCAAATATCTCAATACCAAAAAATCTAAAACACACACCACACTTTTCTCAGCTGCTGGGGTGTTCTGATGTGTCTTACCCATTTCTCTGCTCTGCCCACAATGCCCTCCCCCCTCAGGGTAATATCAGAGAAATGTAGGCTGCATTTCTGGATCGATAAATGAAACTCAGACTTGTCCAAGAAGGGCGGCTGGATGTCAAGGAAACAAAAGCAGAACCCTTTAAAATACCTGACAAAAACAGTTTGGTGGTGTTAAAATTCTAGCCTATTTACAACTGTGCATATTTTTAAGCATACAGAAACAAAGAAACATAAATGCAACACACTTTCTCTTTTCATGCAAAACATGCCATCCCTGACAGCTATCAGACAGGAAGGGGGTTGCAGAGCAAGGTGAAAAGGGGAAAGGGATTAGTAAAAAACCACAGACATAAAACCTCATAAACACAGACAACTGTGCGGTGATTACCAGGGAGAAAGGGGCTGGGGGAAATAGAAGGGGGTCAAGGTGGAACAAATGGAGATGGAAGGGGACTTGACTCTGGATGATGAACACAAAATACAATATACAGATGATGTATTATATAATTGCACACCTGAAGCCTATATAATTTTATTAACTAATGTCACCCCAATAAATTCAATAAAAGGGAAAATGTAGGCCATTCCTGTAACTTAGTGCTTTATATATAAACCAACTATTTTTTTAAATGAATGAATGAGTGAGTGAGTGAATGATACGCATCTTTCTCTATTCACCAAGTTCCGGAATCCCTATGCCCGCAGTTCCACAACCACAATTTCCACATAATTTAAATAAAGAGCCTACCAGATAAATAAAAACTGACTTCAAAGGCCAGATTTAGAAGGACCACCCTTTCTGCAAAATGAATAACTTTCAAATACAGTCACAGAAAACCTCAAAGCTAGTCTTAGGAACCCCACTTCCAGGAGCAACACCTGGGGGAATTTGCATTGGACCTCCGCCCGAGGGCACCCCGTGAAGTGGCTTCTACAAACAAAGCACCGACTTGAAAACAAAGCTAGTCTCTGCCAACTAACTGGGGTGCTATGTCATGGGGCTGGACTGCACCCACAACCCGCAGTTTCCACACCTCCCAGGACCTCAGTCCAGAGAAGGAAATGCACAAAGCCCACAACTGAGGGAGAATCTGGCACCTCAACAGTCTGAACAGCACCCCTCTGGTCAGGGGCCTGGAAGGGAACATATGTAGGTCACCCCTCTGCTGGGTATCACACAAGAGGGGACACGCAGGCTGCAGCTGGAGATGAAACTGAGAGTACCTATGACTTCCACCCAAGTTAGCTTTAAATCCTAGCTCTAGAAATCATTTCTCTGTGTGTCTAAACCCCTCAGAGACCTAGCCTTTCCCCCAGGTAATCAGCAACCCCTACGGTGGCAGAAGCAGGAGCCCAGCCCTGACTAACAGTCACAGGGTCTGGACCTCTGGCTCCATAAAGATAACATCTGGACCTAAGTCCTGTTTCAGCTCCTGAGCCCTAAGGTGGAACTGGCTACTTTCCCATGAGACCAGACAGAGGGAGCTGTCAAGAAATAACTCATTACCCTTCCCTCACACCCCCACTGGTCAGCTCCCAGAACAACCCTGAGCTTCTAACCCATGGTGTCTTGTGGTTTAACCCTATATAACCTGTATCTTACACACATTAGCTTGGTTTCTATACTGGCTGATCCAATATTACACAAGTTTTCTTTCTATACTACAAACTCCTGTCTGTGCATTTCTTTGTGCCAATGTAAACCCCAAGAAAAAATTGGGGTTTCAGTAACAGAGGGGATATGCCACACCTGAAGGATAAAAATCAGTAATTAAATCTGGGCTGATCAAGTAAAACCTGCCCAAATCCACAGGGGTGTGAGTTCCCAGCCTCTAGAAGGAACATATATCACCATGAGGTTGTGACAGGCTGCAGGCGACAGCCCGGAGCTCACTCTTCTCTCGGTGCTCGTGGAGGGCAGCGGCAATTTCATGGGAGGCAGAGTGGCCAGCTAATAGACTGCATGTGCCAGTGTCCTTCGCAGTGAGGTGTCCGCACAGCTATTGGGTGAAACTTGAAGAAAAATTCTTTAAAAGACCATATTCCCTTCCTGTTTCTTCCCAGGAGCCTCCTGTGAGGTAAGGATAAGAGCCTGATAGAGGGATGGCGGGACAGAAAGCACACATGGTAATATTGTCGTGCACCTGACATTCTGGACCACATCCCCTGGACTTTGCATTTCCTGGGAGAAATGTTGATCTTGTTTGGGCTACTATTTTAGAGTTTTTGTATTATCATCCCAACACAATTCCTGACACAGAGCCCTAGGGGCTTCTAAGGTCAGTCAGAACACTGACTCACGGGGAAGCAGTAAGGGCACAGTGAGAGGACGCCCATCTGGGGGCTCTGAGGTTTTGATAAAGGTGTGCCCACTGGCTCTGCAGCATTCTTGAGGGCTGGCTCTTCTTAGGCAAGTGTCTTAACTTACACAAACCAGCAGGCCCCAGCTTTCCCACCACGTCCTCCAGTAAGACACCTTCAGGAAGAACACCTAGCCTGCACTGAATTGTATACCTGAAGCACTTCCCACCTTTAGCCAGCACACAGGATGTGCCCAGTAAAAAGTGTCAAAGGGAGTAGGAGACCGGTAGGTCTGCAAAATGAAAAAGGGCTTCTGAAATGTCTGCTTTGAGATCTGCAGACAAGATATTAACAGCATCGAAGAACTGTGAGGAAATGTAATCCAGTTAATGAAGTCAGAAGGAGGCAGATGGCACATGTAAACGTGTAAGAACCAGGTGGGGACACCCTCACTTGCTCATGTCACAGATAGTCACCGGGAGCTTCTCAGGGGCCAGGGACCTGTGGCTCGGCACGGAAGGCTTGATGGTGAGCACACACACAGGCGTGCACACACACAGGCTTTGCTATTCAGGGTGTACTGTCTCTAATGCAGGACAACAGAACTTTCTGCCATGACAGAAATATTTTAGACGAGCATTGGCCTTTACAGTAGCTACAGAGCACATGAAATTTGACCATGATGATTGAGAGACTGAGGATTTCTTTACTGTATTTCATTTTCATATATTGGTATTTCAATTTAAATAGCCACATGTGGCTAATGGCTACGGCAGGTCCAGGCAGAGTGTGCAGGAAACAGCCCTCAGCCGGGGGAGAGGGAGGAAATGGAGGGAGAGCGGAAGACCCAGAGGAATGGAGTGCAGGTCTTCCCTCAACACCCCTCATATGCTCACAACTTCCTGTACCTATCAGATACCTCATGGGTTCAGCTTTTTCGTTCCTAACTCCTCCAACCTTGAAACATGCCTTCCCAGGTAGAAGCTAAAAATGAACGGCAGATGGTGACAAACACTGAAGGTGCCCCTCTTCAAGGAACCGTCTACCAAAGGACTGGGTTGAGGAACTCGGGTGCCCCATCCAATTTAGTCCTAACTGCATGCAGCCTGGTGCTGCTCCCTGCCCACACTTCCCCGCAAAGAGAATGACAAGGTCACCTTCCCATCAGGTGACAAAATGCTGCAGTACTATGGAAAACCAGGAGTCTCGGAGAACACACCAGCCTTTTCTCCTCTCCATTCCTACATGTTCCGGATGAGTAAGTGAGGATATCATATGGTAAGTCATCATGTCAATAGTACTTTTTGAAGAGCAACTTGTCCCCACTGTATTGACGCCTTTCACCAAATTTAGCGTTAAATCCTAGCTCTAGAAATCATCTGTGTGTCTAAACCCCTCAGAGACCTAGCCTTTCCCCCAGGTAATCAGCAACCCCTACGGTGGCAGAAGACAGGAGCCCAGCCCTGACTAACAGTCACAGGGTCTGGACCTCTGGCTCTATAAAGATAACATCTGGACCTAAGTCCTGTTTCAGCTCCTGAGCCCTAAGGTGGAACTGGCTACTTTCCCATGAGACCAGACAGAGGGAGCTGTCAAGAAATAACTCATTACCCTTCCCTCACACCCCCACTGGTCAGCTCCCAGAACAACCCTGAGAACTCCCTGTGGGGCAGGGAACTCATGGTCTCAACAGGTCTGCAAAGCTGGAGTCATTCTCGCCACAGCCAGCAGCACGCCACAGCCAGCAGCATGAAGGAACAGCACCTTCTCCCTCCAGGGGAGTTCAGAGGTGAGCTGGGGTTTCAAGGATGCCAATGGTAGGGGACTGCAAATTGCTCAAAGAGCCAGCCTTCCTTCTCTCGAAACCAAGTGACATAATTAGAAATTGTCAACTAGTCTACCAAAAATACAGAGCTCACAAGAAAAACAATATAACCTGACTGCTCTGTTCACCTGACAGGAATCAGTGAACCAAAACAGAGGTGATGAGCTTCAGCGGGGCTCCTGGCCGCTGCAGACGCACAAGATGCGCCTGGCAGAAGGGCAGCCCTATTTCCCAGTGAGAGCTGGCCTTAGTTCATTGGGTCAGTTGCAGGAGTCACGGTCAGCGGCATTCTGAGCTGCAAGTAGAACAAGTCTGTGTGAGGGCTGGCAAGCAGTTTCTTGGAGGGAGAAACGTGAAAATATGGCACAGAATCTAAGACTTTTGGAGTTCATGAAACATCAAAATACAAATATGATGCCAAGCAATCTATGATTTCAGATATGTCCTATTTTTCATATTTAACGGCTTAAAAATGTATAAAACTACATAATTATCACCTAAGACTGTTTGCAAAGCAGAACACTTTATCACAGCTATTTTCTAATTTAAACCTGCTAATCCTCGAATGACTTCAGCCAAAGTCATTGGCACCACCCCCAATTCACATGGGAGAAAGCACAGTTCAGAGCAGAATGGCACTGACTTCCCCAGAGGGCTTTCTTACTTATCATGTATTGTAGGACATTGATCAGCAAAGCTGTGGTTTTTAGCTCTTTTGTCCAGTATTTCCACCAAGGAAGAACCTGAAAAGGACAGCACATGCCTCCCCAAATACGCCTCTCTGGCACAGAATTATCTTGAACTGGTTATTTTTAAGAAATGACAGACACAGATCCTTTTGTAGTTCATAAGCGTGATGATTGGGTGTTCATGCATTTGTGTGTGACATGTGCCTCCCACAAACCTTGTTACAACATTGGCACATTACCCGTCTGACATGAAAAAAAATAAAATAAAATAAAAAAAAAAAGAAATGACAGACATATAAGAGCTCTGAAAACTGAGTAAAGTTACCCTTTTATAAGAGACATTTATATTTACAAGAGAAATTTCCACGTGTAAGTGTCTCGCTCTGTGTACCAGGAAGAGGAAGATGACGCAAACTATCTACATCAGTGGAGGAGCCCAGAAGCAAATATTCATACCCTTGTCTCCTGGCCTTCTCCCCACCCACAGCGTCTCTCTTCTGTCTTCAGTTGGAGACGGTTTGCAAGGTGGCGGCTTGGGCCATTTCATGGCGTTACTCAGTCTTCCTGGGTATCGCCCATGTATATGAAAGTATTAAACTTGTTGTTTTTCTGCTATGAATCTGCCTTTTACTACAGAAGGGAGGGTCTCGGCCAAAAGTCTAGAAGGGTAAAGGGAAAATTATTTTCTTCTCCTACAAACCAAAAAGCCATAAACCTGAAATGCTGCCTTTCATGAAATGGCATGAAAGGACCCTCTGGGACAGTGCTTTGCAGTTAAGAATCCAGATAGGTGGTGGTACAGTCTTCCACCCATGCAGACGGGATGGATACAGGTAGGTCCTGCTTGACTTTACCTGTATTGGATTCTCTTCACAAAGGAAACATTGACAACACTCCTTTAGGCATTTCAGAGCAGACAGAAAGGGAAGGAAGGAGGGAACAAATTGGCCCAGCTACACACATTTTGATGATTAAATAAAGGTTCATGAAAATGTAGTGTTTTCAACACTGTTAATTCTAAAATGATGATAAAAAGTTCGGTATTTTAACAATGGCCTAAATATAAGTGTGATCATTACCATTGAACAGAAATTCATAGCAAAAGCTTCTAGATGATTACAGAAGGAACTCATTGCTCCACGTTCACGTGATAAGATGTGATGCTGTAAGTTACAGAGCTAAACAATGTGATTAGGAAAAATGTCCTGGCTCACATCTATGACACAAGCCAGTTGCCATGGAGACAATACATCGATGGGCCTATGCTGCATTCAACTAATTTTTAATCTTGTTGATCTGCGAGTCTGCTTGGCTGGGCAATGCTATTAATAAATATGAAATAATAAGAACAAGGTTCTAGTATGAGATAATTAAATAATTGCTTCACCCCCAACAGGGATCAAAAATTTCTTTACTTTGAACTCTACCGTACTCTTTTATCTTTTCATGGGGCATATTTGAGACAATCTGTCTTTTGAGAAGAGGAAAAAAGAGGACACTTACATTATGACCCTGAGGCTTTACTTTTTAAAACCACCAAAGGCCTGCTTTTCTCATCTCTGCAAGAAAACCCTCACCTGTGATCAGGGGGCAAACACGGAAATTTTCAAGAATTATTTTATGCAAATATACAATCTCAAATTGCACCTACACTAAAATAGTTATAAATCAAATCCTATTTTCTCAGGGACTTGTACAATTATTTCAGAGTTAATACATCTTCATTTCTGAATGAACTAACACCAAGTTAGCTCATCTATCACAAATGCAATTGGACTCTTCAAACTTACAGAGCAAGAAATTCGTACCAATTCAAAAAAGGGGAAGAAGAAGAGATCAATTATATGTTAAATGCCTGCCATGTGCCAGCTGCTTGCTATATGCTTTAAGTATGTCATTCTATTTAGTCCTTGTACCAGAACTGTAGACAAGTGCACTACTGACAGAGCCATCTTTACAGATGGAGACAATGGGGCAGGACAGAACTGGAAGTCGAAGAGCTGGGCAACAGGCCGCCAGTGTATGTGGGTCTGCAGCCTCCAGGCTTTCCATCCCTCCACACTACCCCAAAAGGGGAAGAAGGCCTCGGGGGAGACTACAGGGATCTGGGTCCTTTTCTAACAGGGGCTATGGGGATTCGCCCTGGTGATGGCATCCTCAGCCAGGTGTCCTAGGCAAGGGCCCTCTGGGACTGTGCTCGGAGCTGGCCCTCCCTAAGGCCGACGGTGCCACTGAACAGAATGCTCAGGGGACATGAGCAGGGTGTGTGTGAGTGTACTGGGCTAACAGCGGGTAATTTTCTCTCTTCTTCCATTAGCATCAGCTGCTTTGAGAGGGGGGCTGTCCTTCATAAATTTGAACTGGGTTTGACATGACAAATATACTGTCTGAGCATTTTCAAAGCATCAAACAATAATCATTACTTCCCCTCGCTTTCTCATTACTTCCCAAGTAGCATACAGAATCCAAGCCTGGGCACCGCTTGTGCTTTCATAAACATCCTCATTTCAGCAGCATTTCCAAGGAGGTGAGCCAGTCAGCCACAGCACTGTGACCATGGGGCCAACTCCACCCTCAGACTAAAGGTGACAGAAAGCCAGCTCTCCTCTCCCTAGTCTTTCAACTGGGGGGAGATGCGAGGATGCCTACATCCTGTTTATGCCGCTCCTAGTTTTCAAAGATTTCTCCAACATGCTATATTCCTCAGCAGAGGTCACAAAGGAGAAACTTGGGGCCCAAGCACAGCCCCTGTGAATATTTTGTTTGCCAACACAAAGGGCTTTTTTTCAACAAAATGGAGTGAACAGTTCCTCAGACCAGGTGTGAACTCACTTGCCTAACCACCACCTACTTACCGATTCTGACCAATTCTGACTCAGCCAGGCCAGTGTCATCCTGTGTCACCTCTCTGACCTCTAAACACTTCATGTGCACAAACCCACTTTTGTATATTCAGAGGGAAATGATGGACAACTCATCCCCACGGAAAGTGTGCAGCTCTCCTAACCTCTTGTGTATAAATGAACACTAGATACTGGGGACTGTTAATACCCTAACTGAGGAAACAGACCCCAGAACAGGTCACAATAAAAAGAGTCAACAGCACAGCATGAACAGGGAAGAGGGAAAACCACCTCTGACCAGGAGGCTAGGGCAAGTTTCAGAGTGGGGGCAATTCGACCTGGTCTTCAAGGTGAGGGGAAGCTTGCTTGCAGAGGGGAGGGACACCCTGCAACAGAGATGCTCTCACAATGAAGAGTAACATGGCTCAATGGCTGAGTCACAGAGACTGTGCCTACTTTTGTCTATGTAAAATGTGCATCCAACTTTCCTTTAACAACCGACACAGAGGAACCAGTGAAAACCCTTTTAGAGCAGGATAAACAGGCATGTGCAATGCCTGCGCTAAACCAGGGCCTGGCCTTGTGTGGTGGCAGATGTGGACCTCGGAAGGCCTCGTGCACCAAACCACATGGACATGCCTTGCACCAGCAAGCCCCCAAGCATGACATCTTTTCATCTTTGATTCTTCTCTTCCTCACCTCATTTCAGACATGGCTGTCTTTTCACCTTCTCTTTCCTTTGCATCCCTGTAATAACAGCATGGCTAGCCAGCAAGAGGCAGGCCGTAGTGGTTAAGAGCTCAGGAGCTGGGCTAAGACCAGCTTGGGTTTGGAATCCTGGTTCTTCCAGTTTTCAGCAAATGACCGCCTCGGCTCAAGTTTTTCTTCTAGAAAACAAGGCAAGAGCAGCATCTGTCACACATAGTTGAAGCTTCTGCCACACAGTGAGTGAGTGGTGAATGTTGTTAGCCTTCGTTACTCCTGCCTTCACCAAACAAACTGTCACATAAATCATGACATAGCTGTAAATGGAAATGTTATCACCAGAAAAGTGGGTAGAGTCCCCTCTTTTTCCATCCTAACTCCACCACCACATCTGGTACCTCAGGTCACAGATACAGTGCCAGCCCTCGGGGATGAAGTCCCCTCTGCTGTTCACTCACAGAGCAACTTTCCTTCAGGACTGGTATGATGCAGTATGATTATTTGATTATTATCTATCTCTCCTACTAATATTAAATGAATGACAGTAGAGTATTTCCTCTTTATTATTAAATAGGTTAGTGAATGAACAAATGAACATTCAATAGAATATATACATGAAAAAATAATATACCTATAACTGGAAAAATTAGGTTACATAATATCAATAGCATTTTCAGCGTAATCCTGTTGTATGGAGGAAAAATGTTGTGCCCACCTATCAACACACACACACACACACACACACACACACACACACACATTCTCTCTCTCTCTCTCACTTCCCCCACCCCCGGATGGTACTACACAAAATATCAACAATGCATTTTTCTAGGCAAAGGTAAAAGTATCTATATGGGGGGCAGTTACGACCCCACTCATTCCAGGCTCATCTTTGTCCCTGGTACAGTCCAGGGCACTCTCCCCCCAAGTGCTGGACAGAATGGACAATTCTGTGAGCAGGTGAAGGAGGAGCCTGCCTCTCTGCTTTGCTGCAGCTGTGAGGCCCAAGTGTGGACTGTCCTAGCTGTCCGTCAGCCACAGCAGGGTGGCGGAGCCCAGGGCAGGGGCCTGTGGCCAGACCAGCCACATCCAGCACTACCCAGCTACGTCAGAACTGGGGAAAACAGCACTTTCCACTCCAGTTTCTCAGTGTCGGCCAGTACATTGTAGAGAAAACCAGGTGGTTTTTCATGTCAATGCACTGGAAATATTGGACTAATGTGAAGGTTCTACCTACAGGTTCTATTAAAATCCAAACTACATCACAAAATGGCAACAACAAAAGAGTATATGCTGATTATGACAATAATGGACATAAGCTCATCCCTTCGATACATCAGACAAAAGCATCTGTAACTTTGCCATATATACGTACACAGACATTTAACAGACATATGTAGAGGCTTTAATAATACAGTGGAACCTCAGTTCTCAAATTTAATTCATTCCATTAAACTGTTCAAGAAGCAATTTATTCAAAAACCATATCTCCCTTTTTTGCTGCCTAAAAGATACGTGACTGGTCATACAGGTGTTGGCATGAAAGTGTTGTCGGGTTGAGAATCGAAACCCGAAATTATGTTAGACAACCAAGATTTTTTTTCCACAAACAACTTGGTCAAGGCCAAAAGATGTTTGAAAACTGAGGTTTGACCGTATTTAGGAATGTTTATAAAAAAACAGAAGTTGGGGAAACTGTATACCCTTTGGTGGTACAATTTTCTGCTGTAAATTTACCAAATAAATAACCTAGAATGTGTGCCAATATAGAAATCTGGAAATATTGTAAACAGTTAAAGAAAGAAATCATGGTACACCAAAAAGAAAGCACTTCACAAACTTTTAAACCCACAAATGCAAGTGCTGACATAGAATAATGTTCATGATACATTACTGAGAAGAAAATAAGTTTCAAAACACTATATACTGTTTGATTCAAATTTTATAATATAAACATACACCCTATATGTATAAACATGTAAAAATTCTATTAAATTATAAATATTTTATAGAATATAAAACTATATGAGACATGTAAAGTGAATGTATACTATCTATAAATATAAAAAGTAGTTGTGGCCCTGGCTGGTGTGGCTCAGTGGATTGGGTACCAGACTGTGAACCAAAGGGTCACCAGTTCAGTTCCCAGTCAGGCACATGCTTGGGTTGTGGCCAAGTCCCCCTCAGGGGGCTCTCAAGAGGCAACCACACATTGATGTTTTTCTCCCTCTCTTTCTCCCTCCCTTCTCCTCTTTAAAGATAAATGAATAAAATCTTTAAAAAGAGAACGAAAGTAGTTGTGGTTGATATTGCCTACCTTTACATTTTTATTTATTTTTTTCTTTAAGAATGAGGTATGTGATTTAAAAAAAAAAAACCATGGGGTATAGAAGAGCCAGTTTTGAAAGACCAGGTCACAACAGAATAGCCCATGCTAGTTGGACTCTAGACTTAACAGATGTGGCATCTCATCTGTATGTTTAAGATGGTATTTCCCATGTGGGCACGGCCCACTATATCTGTCCTACATTCCCCATCCTCCCAGGCATCTGAACTTGACTGTTTTCTGAAGCTGATTGTTTTGTAAGGCTGAAGTGCCACAATATTTATCAAATAAACTTAAAAAACAACTAATTCAAGTTTGCTCACTACATGCGAAAGAGGCCAGGTAACCAGCACTGAGAAAACGGAGGTATCACAGAGTAGATGATGGTGAGGACGGTCCATCAGCAGAACAAGCAGACACCCAATTGCCACTGGCTGTCACCGGCAAGACCAGAGCCCAGCCGTGTCCATTCATCTCAGGTCCTTTTAAAAAGAAGCTGAAAACTCAGATGTCTGGAAAATGTCCTGATATTTTAAGTGTTCACTATTGGGAGAGTTACATAAGCGCTCTCTGCCTTACTCCCCATCTGTAAACTGGAGATAACAGTATCTATCTCACGGGGTTGTTGTAACATTTAAATGACTTAACCCATACAAAGTGCTTAGAAAGCCACCTGACCCATCACAAGCACTTAGTGCTTAGAATCGCCCAACCATGAGCTCCCACAGGTGACCCCTGAACTATCACTACCAAATGGCTAGGGGCGACCTGAGGACAGGGCCTCTGCCAGCTGCATTCGCCTGAGCACCACACAGTAGCTGGCACACGGTTGGCAGCCGTGTTTTCTGGTTATGTGAATTAGTCATGGGATGATTCCTGAGGAGCTGGATCCATAAAGAGCTCTCGCATCACCAGGTCAGACCCATGCGATCTCAAAGGACGTGAGTGGGCTGTACAGCAAGCAGCCGCCCTGGAAGACTGCCCACACCCCGGCCCCAGGGACCTCTGCCCTTCACTCTCCTTTTCTGAGTTCCACTTAGGGTTGTAGATTCGAGATAAGGCAAGTCTGGGATGACTGGAACAGATGGCAGTCCCAGGGAGGACTCCTGGAACTGCTGATCTATCAGGAACCCCCAAGCCACCCTTCCAGGCCCTGTCGTTTGTTTACACATCCACCTGCTGAGAAAAATCCCCGGGGGTTCTTTTGGTCCATATGCTGTTCTGGAAAGTTGGCCTGTGTTGGGAGGAGGAAGGGGATGTGCCAGAGGGTTGCTACTACACTCCTCTCACCTGGCCTCAGCGTGGAAGCTTTGTGCCACTCACTGTCACCCAAGCCATCCTGTCCGGAGTAAAACCTCAAACGATCCTGCAGATGAGGATGAACAACAATGACCACTGCTGTGACAACACATGTCAGACTCCACATTCAACGCTGTCCACAATCCTTACATCGGCGTACCAATAACCCTCTGCACAAGCATTAACATTCCCATTTCACAGAGGAAGAATTCAAAAGGTAGTCTGACTCTGAAGACAAGGCTTTAATCGCCTCACTGTACCTCACGGAGAGGTTCTCAGTGCTCTGGGACAACATCTCAGAATCTCATGTGTCACGGGCCACCCATGGAGCATGGGCTCAGCATACGTCTCTGGGAGAGTGCTGACTGACAGCCAGTCTTTCCTCCTCCGAACTCCACAGAAATCTGTCCACACCATTCCCTGAAATGACTAATTACTTCACAGAGCCTAAATGATCTTCAAAAAACTGCTGATGGATAAGCCATTCCTATATTACCCAGCTCAACAAAGCCTTGCCAAATGAGGACAGAGGGGTCTTTTGACTACTTTGCACTTTTTACTGGACTTGCCACTTCCCCATGAAGTCACCTGGACTATTCCATTTAATACCATAATCTACTAAACCCGGATATTGTTAATCCCTGACCCTGCTCTACTTTTCTTGATTCCACAGCCCTTACCAACTTCTACCATACTTCACTCACTCACTGATTACGTTTATCGTTTATCATCTATCCTATGCCGCCCACCCACCCCCACTAGAATACACACTACCCAAGGGCAAGACTCTATTTTTAACTGATGCATTCCAAGTGCCTATAAGACAGCTTTGCACATAGTAGGTATGCCACAAATATTTCTAATTGAGCTGAACTGAAATGCAGGTTCTCACTGCTTGGTGCCTCATGTTCCTTACCTGCAACCAGCCATTCCAGTGCTACCTACTCCACATACGGTCTTGAGCACACAAGGGCCAGACACAGCACGGAGCACCTGGTGTGACGCCCGGCACAGGGAAAGCCTTCAGTGCAGCTTCCCTGTTTCCTCTTTTTAATTGTTGTTCAATTACAGTTGTCTTACCACTGGCCCCCAACCCCAGCCATCCCCACCTCCCTCCCTTGCTTCTACCCTCCCCTTGGTTTTGTCCATGTGTCCTTTGTAGTTGTTCCTGAGCTTCCCAGTTCTTTAACCCATAAAATGAAATCCACACTGTAGACTGTTACTTGGCTTCATATATTGAGCCATAGACTGCTAACCTTCCAGCAGATCAAACCAATTCTACGGTCAGGAAAGCCATTCTTCATTAGATGCAATTCCTCTAAGAAGTAGCTATTTATTCTATGAGAAATGCTGAGCATTTATTTCTTTTAGGCAGGAGCCTATAATGGTGACAGATGTCTGGAATTATCAGTAAACAAACACGGGAAGGGTAGGAACTGAACTTAGCTTAATAGGTTGCCTAAACACTAGGATTTTTTTTTTTAATTCCCAGGAGCCAAGCTCAATTCAGTATTGGAGCAACAGGCCTGGGCCTCCAATGACCCTTCTGTTTCATTCTAAGTGAATGAGGAGGACTGTACAGATGATAACAAAGCAAAACAAACAAAAGAAAACCTTCGTAGCAGTTAACAATTCACATCTGACTTCCGCACAAGACCTTGATCTCCCAGGGTGTAAGGGCAGTGCTGCATGCATCTTTATGTCCCTTGGCCCTGGCACACTGACTGGACCGGACTAGCAACTCACTGAAATGAGGGGAGTAGGGAACAGGAGGAAAGGAACCAGGAAGAACAAGTAGGGAAGCAGCTGGTAGGGGCTTGGGGGAGGGCGGAGGCAGGCAGAAAAGAGGAGAGAAGAGGAGGGAAGGGGAGACAGGACTGTGTGTATAAGGACACTATCATTTTAGGTGGGGAAGATTTTAGGCTATGATTGTTACACTTTTATATGTTCCTGTAGGTGTGAAAAGACAGTCACCTGATAGCACCTGGGGTGGGACCGAGGAAGCATTGAGATTTTAGGGGGTGGGAGATGTGTTAACATTTTCTTTGTTTTTTTCTTAAATTTTTATTTATTTATTTATTTTTAGAGAAAGAGAAAGGGAGGGAGAAAGAGAGGGAGAGAAATGTCGATGGGTTGCCTCTCACACGCTCCCCAACCAGAGACCAGGCCTGCAACCCAGACATGTGCCCTGACTGTGAATCAAACCAGCGACCTTTTGGTTTACGGGATGACTAACCCACTGAGCCACACCAGTCAGGGCACGTGAACATTTTCTTCATGCACCTCTGTAATGTCTGACTCGCTCCAAGTACTGGTATTGTGTGGCCACACACAGTAGGTCCATCCCAGGGAGAGCATAGCACTAAGAGAAGAGGCTTGGGGAATTGCTGAAGGGAAAAGAAAGAAAAATAACTATGGAATCCTCGGTACTTCCTAGAAGGCCAGTACTAGACCTCATAGGCCAAGCAGTTAGCAGCCAAAGGGTGATGTGAGAGCAGGCCAGCCCACCACAGCGCAGACAGAAAGAGAAAGGGGAGGGAAAAGAAGAGCACGTTCACCTGCGACCACTCTCAGGAAGCACACTACGGAAGAAGCAGGCTGGGGGACTTCAGGCAGAAGTGGCAGGAGGGGGTCTGGACTGCTCCACATCACCTCAATGCCAACTGTTCTCGTGAGTGCTGGGAAAGAAACTCAAAACCTTGCCCCGGAGATGAGGCTACATACTACGGAAAGAGATTTGCCAACTTTCCTTTCTCCTTCATCTCAACAGTCGCCGTTCCTTCTTGGACGACTCCAGAAAAGCCTGGATGAATCGCATGGTGATTTATCCTGCCTGTATTCACAATGGTTCTTCACTTGCTCATGTCTAAAAGCAAGGACGTGTCAGTGTACTCCCACAGTCTCTACAATCGATAAATGTGTCAATGTCAACCCATCAGACTTCCCACTGCACTAATTTGCCAGTTCTGTGACCAGGGGGCACATTACTGAGCCTCTCAGACCTTTAGCTTCCTAGCTGATAAACTGGGAAATAAAAGTCCGTAACTCACAAGTTGTGGTGAAGATTAAATTACCTAATTATTCAATACATCAGCACAGTGACTAGCACCTAGGAAGCACTCAATAAATGTAAGCTCTGACTTTGAGGCAATGCTTCATCTCCTGCTCATATTCAGGCTATGATACAAGTTCTTACTATTTGTTCCATTTTACAGACAAGAACTATGTGCCTCAGGTGAAGTACGTTTCCTGAAGTTAAACAAGTAGTAAGCGGAAGATCTCCAATTTAAACCCAGACTGGCCCTGGCTGGTGTAGCTCAGTGGATTGAGAGCGGGCCTACAAACCAAAGAATCGCAGTTCGATTCCCAGTCAGGGCACACGCCTGGGTTGCAGGCCAGTTCCCAGCAGGGGACGCACAAAAGGCAACCATACATTGATATTTCTCTCCCTCTCTCCTTCCCTTCCCCTCTAAAGATAAATAAATAAAATCAAAAAATAAAAAATAAAAATAAATCCAGACTGAAAACTTGTATTCTTGACTCATAATTTTTACTGTCTCCAAGTCATTCTCTTCACTCTCTTCCCTTAATACTCTCCCACCTAACATTTTAACTGCCACAGTCTTCTTTAATATTACCTGACCTTCCACCCCTTTCTGTCTCTATCAAATTCTCTTCCTCTTTCCCCTCTGTGACCTATGCTTGCCTGGCAACACACTCATACTCTCAGCCAGAGCTTAGAGAGGGATGTGAACAGAAGAAGAGGATCAAAAACCAGAATACACTTAGTAGTGTCTTCTAAAGCCAAATGCATACCCACCATCCGACCTAACTCTTCCATTCCTGCGTAAATGCGCAGAAGAAATGAGGGCTTATGTCTGACGCACTACCAGGACAAGAAGAAATACAGCACTTTAACCAAAAAGAGCCCCAAAATACAAGCTACACAGATTCCTATGAGCAGAAGAATAAATAGTACGGTACATTCATATAAGGGAATATTAATTACACTGTGGAGTGTAAGTGCATAGCCTCTTCCTATACAGTTTTTATTTATTTGAATTCCAAACGTAGGCAAACAAATGTGACCTCTTTGGGAAGGGAGCTTTGAGAAGGCAGAGGCGCAAGGAAAGCTTCAGAGGTGCTTCCAGACCTTGATCCGGGCCATGGCAACACGAGAATGCATGGGTTCAAAGGTAACCAAGCTGTATGTAATATGAGTGTGCTTTATGTATTCTAGACCTCAATTTTAAAAAGAACAAAGGTAATACAAATATCTAAATCCATTTCACTGCAGAGGTGTTGAGGCCTCTGGGGCAGTAGCCAAGCTGCTGGGCTTTGGTGCTGTGCAGGAGGTGCTGACTTGTCCCCGGCCAAGACCTGAGACAACCCTGTGTGCAGGAATGGGAACAGTGTGGGTCAGGGCACGCCCAGTGGAGCACAGCCAAGCGCATCTGCTGCTCTCTGCATCTCTCAGTCCCTCGGGCCTACACAGGTTTGCCGCAACGCTCATCCACAGCTCGGCAGCTTGCGCTTATGCCACATCACGTTCTTTTGGTAATCCTCGAAACTGAGTCCTAGTTCGTATTTTCTGGCACAGCTGATGGATTTTAGTTGGCACAATATTATACTTTGGTTCTCTACCTTCCCCTTATTTGACCTACAATGCTTCCCCCAAGATGATTATTCCTTCTGCTCACAGAGATTTCACACAGGGGAGATTGTTAGAACCCATTCATGTTATTATCAGGCACATTATTATATTAGTCACCCACACTTTGAGGGACAGCAGGATAGCGTAACAGTATGTGAAAACCCCTGCAGAATTAATTTTCAACAAGGGTGCCAAGACAATTCAATGAGAACAGAACAGTCTTTTCAACAAATGGTACTGGGGCAATTTTATATCTACATGCAAATAAAACAAGGCAGAACCCTTTCCTCTCACCATACACAAAAGCTAACTCAAAATAGATCCCAGACCTAAGCACTGTATAAGACCTAAAGCTATAAAACTCTCAGGAAGATATAGGAGTAAATCTTCAAGACTAAGAGTTAGGCAAAGCCTTCTTAGATATGAACCAAAAGCACCAACACAAAAGAAAAAAAATAGATAATAAAATGTTTGTGCTGCAAATGACACCTACAAGTCAGTGAAAAGATGCCCCACAGAATAGGAGAAAATATTTGCAAGTCATACAACCAATCATTAAGGCACTGTGTCATTCATATACATAAATGACATATATATAACTATATATATGTCATATATATAACTATACAACTCACTAATAGAGACAACACAATTTTAAAATGTGGAAAGCATTTGAATAAATATTTCTCCAAAGAAAACATACAAATGGCCATTAAGCACAGAAAAAGATGCTCAATATCATTAGCCACCAGAAAAATACAAACAAACACCACAAGACACCACTCCAAATGCCTGAAATGGGACCCTTCCGACACTGCTGGCAGGACTGTAAAACAGAGCAGCTGCTTCAGAAAACAGTGTGGCAGATCCTCAAAGGTTAGGTGTGGAGGGTCCAGGTGAAGCAGCAATTCCACGCCTAGGTATATCCCCATGAGAAATGGAAACATATATCCACATAGAACTTGTACATTAATAGTCATAAGAGGCAAAAAGTGGAAATAACCAAAATGTCCATCAACTGATGAATGAACAAAATGTGTATCTCTACAATGGAAAACTACTCAGCGATAAAAAGGAAGGAGGTACTGATACAGGCTACAATGTAGACTAGCAATTTTCAATCTCTGTGTCGCAAGAATTTTTGAAACGTGCAATACCTGGCTATTCAGCCAGGGAGACCGACTTCTTTGCCTTCAAGTGTCAAATGTAGAAAATGACAACAGTCAACACAACAATATCACCCTGGTGTAAATGAACCAAAACTATTTTTTATTTGGTCAGATGGCAAAAAATACATTTTTGGGTGTGCCACAGAATTGTAATTAGTTTATGTGTACCATGAGATGAAAAAGGTTGAAAATCACTGGCACAGATGAGTCTTTTTTAAAAGATTAGTAACTTAGTTATTTATGTGTTTATGTATTTATAGAAAGGGGGAGGGAGGGGAGGGAGAGAAACATTAATGTGTGGTTGCCTCTAGCACACCCCCTACCGGGGACCTAGCCCACAACCCAGACATGTGCCATGACTGGGAATCAAACTGGTGACCTTTTGGTTTGCAGGCTCGTGCTCAATCCACTGAGCCACACCAGCCAAGGCTGACACAGATGAGTCTTGCAAACACTGTATTAAGTAAAAAAAATCTGGTCACAAAAGGCCTTATACTGTAGGTTCCATTTACATGTAAATGTCCACAACAGTGAAACCTGTTGAGACAGGAAGTAGATTAGGAGTTGCATAGGGATAGGAATTAGTAGAGTAGGAGCAAAAGGGTCTAGCATGTCTTCTTGAGATGATGAAACGTTAAGTTAGATTTGGGTAATAATTGCAACTCTGTGGATATATTAGAACTATAGAATTATAAAATTTAAGTGGGTGAACAGTATGGTATTTGAATTACACCTCAGTGAAGCTCTTCTCTATTCTTTAAAAGAAAGAAATTAGGAGACAAGAAATGGCTATGACATTTTTTAAAAATAGAAAGAAAACAAAACAAAATACCCTGCAGGCTACTGAGGCAGCATAAGAAAACAGAAAGAACACCTGACTGTGACTGAAGTAAGAGGGGCAGAGGTCTAGTTCTTTCTGCTCTACCTCTCTGTGCCAGACTGGCCCCATGACCTTGGCAGAGACACATACCTCTCCTCTCGGTCTCGCGGTAAAGAGAAGGGTTACCTTGTAGCTGTCTCCCAACTGTAATATTTCCCCGTTATTATAGATGCATTGCAGATTAGTGATCACAGTATAACATGATGCAGAAGAGCAGAATAATAAAAAAGAAAAAGAGTAACAGTAACTAATACTGACTGAACTCTACTTCATGCTACTGGCTTACCTATATTAACTCATTCAATTCTCACAATAACTCCCTGAGACAGATAACACCCCCAGAGTGTGGATGAGGAATGCTGACTGAGAGGGGTCAAGATCCTTTGCCTTTCAAGGATATTGCCAGGGGAAGCTTCAGGGAAACAAATGTAGAATGGACACAGAAAAACCCCAGTGCAGATCAGAACAAGAGCACAGAAAACAATAGGAGAAAAGCCTCCAAGCATGTTTTGTTTTCGCATTGTTTTTTTTTTAAGGAACTGAAGGATTCTTTCATTATTTTTGCTATGTTGGAAGCATTTTTCAGTTCTGCTGTAAAGCATGGGGAAAATTAGAGGTGAACACAAGGAAAACCAAGTAGAAAAGCAAAGAACTTACCAATGCCATACAAAGTCATGACACTATACCATATGGCTGTGAATGTTTACCCATTTAAAAATGCTGATAATGACATGCAGATATTATTAGCAGGGTAGAGAAAGAACAGTGTGCATTTTAGGTGGAGTAAGAAGATGAAACCTCAACTTTTTACTAGGGACAAGAGTAGGTAACACCTACATTTGAAACTGGTTTGTAAATCTGGAAGGAAGTACCAGAAGCAGCAGCTTACAGAGTTAAAGAGGGCACTCTCTGAGGGGCCCTACCGAAGCATGCAGAGGGGTGATGTTGGGGGCTCTTATTTTTGTTATAAATCTTAAAAATACTTTTCAAGCTTCTTAAAATTATCTACATGTACTACTTAAAAAACATTAAGTTAAAACAAAATTAAAACCCTTGCCCTGGCTGGTGTAGCTCAGTGGATTGAGCACGGGCCTGCGAACCAGAGGATTGTGGTTCGATTCCCAGTCAGGGCACATGCCTGGGTTGCAGACTGGTTCCCTGCAGGCCAACTCCCAGCAGGGGATGCACGAAAGGCAACCATACATTGATGTTTCTCTCCCTCTCCTTCCCCTCTAAAGATAAATAAATAAATAAATAAATAAAATCTTAAAAAAAAAAATAAAATAAAACCCTTGTCCAAGTTTGAGCTGGGATTCAGAGGACTGAGCGCACAATCTACCCCATGGAATCATTATGAGATGGAATCATCTCAGAGATGACTTAGAAAATACCCTTCAACAAATTAAGTCATTTTTCACATAATCACCAACATGAGTTACTTCGCCCCACACCAGAGACGAAACCTACACAGCTCAACTCTCTCCCCCAACACGTAACCGGCACACTGTAATGAAGGCAGAGCCATAAACACCGGCAGCCTCCCTCTAAGTATGAGCAGTTCTCAAAATCCCACAGATACGTTAATGTGCTTTTCTCCACTTCCAACCACAGGACGGTTCCCCAGAAACGCCCTTAGGGTATAACCAGACACAAAGTGCAGGCTTCACCCCTGGAATAAGTGCCCTAGCTCTCAGGCACAGATTTAGTAAGGTTAGAAAAAGGAGAAACATTTTCCCACCAAAACAGCCGCCTGGATTTTCCAGTTAACTACTGTTCAGAAGCTTTCCAGTCATCAGAAAAGAATCTTATCTCCTGCAAGAACAGAATCACTGGTCACAGAACAGGACCACAGCATACACAGAGCCACCTGACTGTGGGGGAAATTCTCCACTAACAGTGTTCAGGCTTCGAGGTGACGGATGGGATGTAAGACTGTAGGTCCATTCTTTGGTTGTCCGAATAAAGACAAAATAAATTATTATTCTCTCCAGTTCTCACATAAGTGTTTATTATATCTACAATTAGAAGGAATAAAAGCAACAGACGAGTAACACCAGAGACAAATGGAAGTTTTTCTGCCATGGTGGCAAAACACATTTGTGACCATTTAAACAGTGTGCTCAGCTTCCACACTGTCAGCCTGGTTACAAACAGCCCAGCGCCCTGCTCCTAATCACAGCCAAAAGGAACCTGCTGGACTGATTTAATGGCCAGCTCTGAGCAGATGCTGCCTTCAGTTTATCTATGGAAAAGGTGGGGCAGGCAGAGGAGCTGAAGGTGGGAACTGGTTTTGGCATTTGGCAGTTTCTTCCTCCAATGCTTCACCGTTCATCCTATCTGAGCTGCATTTGCCTGCTCCTGTAGCCAGAGCTCCACCAGCTGGAGCTGGATTGACCAAAGTCAACACAGACCTCACTCCGAATGGATTCCTTGCCATCAATCCACCTTAAAAAAGAAAGCTCCTCAAGTAAACAAGAGTATCCCCACCAGGCAGGCCCTCAGTCTAATTGGAGGTGAGTCAGCTCACCAATGCACCAGAGACTGGCTGAAACCTCCTAGAACATTTCTCAACTTGTTGATGCAAAGCCAGAAAAATGAGGTGGAAGCAGAGAATGAATAGAAGCAATTTCAGTTCACCGGGAGTCCCAGGATCAATAGTCAAACCTCTAAAAAGCAATCACCCTACCTTTGCTTCAAGGACTGGAGAAGACCAGATCCAACTCCAGCTGCAGCAGACAGAATGTCAAGACGGGAATAAAAGTGCTGTGCAGAGAAGTCAGGGTGACCTCCACGAAGGAAGAAGCAGGCTTCTTTGATGATTAAAGACTAGCTTGTGATCATGTTATTACACATGGAATAAGTGTTACAATGTGCCAAGTGACATCATGCTCAAAGCATCCCATGTTATAACAACCCTGGGCAACCAGACCACCTGTGTCCCGGTCACAGCCCCCCTGCACACTGACTGTCCTCAGGCAAAGTTCTTGCTTCTCTGAACTCAAAATCATCTGTAAATTGGGAATAATGATGATTCCCACAGCCCAAAAGAGCGTTAAAGGGTTTGAAGTGGACAGTGTGGGTAAATGCCTGGTACATTCTAAGAAGTGAACATCATTACTCCCATCTCACAGATAAGGAAAGCAGCCCAAGAAGGGATCACAATTTTGTCTTAAGTTACACAGAACTTAAGTGGCAGAAATGAGTCTGACTGCAGAGATCACTCTTATTACTATTACAGTCTCTCCTCTCCCCTCTACTCTTCCTCTTATCATCCTTGAGGGATATATGACATTATCTCTTGGCTTGTTTATGTGATAAAAAAAAAGAAGTCTTGGAAGAAAAATTAAAATTCCTTAAAAACCCATGGAGCAGTAACAGTAGTAGCAGGAGGGTTGTTGTCACTGCCGTGGTAGTACTCAATATAAGAGTGACCCCTGGCTGCCACTATGGGCTATGGTGTGTACACACACCGTCTCATCTCCTCTGTTTGAGAGACTGCAATTCAGCTAAAACATCAGGTATTTGGAAGTGGCAGCACCGAAGGAGAGAGATGTGTTGGCAGGATGATCACAAACAAGAACTATTGCTGAACGCACTATTGTCCCAAAACAAGCCCCTATTGTCCCAAAACAAGCCCCTTCTGACAGAAGGGGGAGGAGGACCAGCATAGCCAATGCCCATGGCACAGAGGCAGGCATTACAGACATCACATCTAAGGAGCTGATGGGCAGCCGGAAACCACAGACCACTGGGAGATGGTCCTGACTGAACAGCAGCCAGGGCGGGAAGAAAGGGCCTGAATTGGTCTCCACCAGAAAAAATCACAGTGAAGTCATTGTACTGAGAGGAAAATTCAAAAATATAGTTGTAACCTCCTAAATTAAAAAAAAAAATCAAGATAGTACTCGGGACATACATATTTAACAATGGCACATTTTCATCCTCTTTCACATTTTCATGGAAAATGAAACATCTCTGGGTCTCATTTTAACTCCTCCCCTGTACCCTCATCTCTACAAGGGCAGGGACTGGGTGCTGTTCACTGTTGTACACCCAGTATCCACAACAGTAGATGGTGCAAAGTAAGTATATTAATGAATATTTGCTAAATGCATAAGTGATGTTTCTAACGCTCTCAGCAGGCAGACACTAAGAACTAACTAAATAGGTGCTGATTAGCATTATTGTCTATTTTCCTATCTCAAAGAAGGACCCATTTACTTCTTTGAATCCCGACAATTCTCAAGCCTTAAATGCAAAGTTCATACTCAACAAGTGCTTTGTGAATACACAGAGAAAAATATGAACATTTGCCACTAAGCAGATCCCTGCCATCATAAATGAGAACTTAAATCAAACCAAAATCATACACACAGAGACACATAAATACACGCAAAACTCCTGCAATTTACTGTGTGTATACTGAACACTTCCTTCCTAAGAAGACAGAAGAATGTACACAGTAGAAAAAAATAATTAACCAAACAGCTGCTTTTTATAACCTGGCAACTCATCACTTTGATTCCTTTCGTCGAACAGAAAGCAAATTCCTTGAGGGCAAAAAGTGAAAAAGAGAAAAATCCAAGATTGCTACTTCAGTTGGCCAGATAAAGAGACAAACAGTAAAATTGAAAACTTAATTTATTACAGACCTCTTTTGAAAGGGGAAGACAATAATGTTTTAACAAAAAGGAGGTGCTTCCCCATACCAATGTTCGTTACTTATTAACACCTACTCAAACTTCCACTGAAAAATCCATAATATTTTATAACTAAAAGAAAAAAATCAAAGATTATCTAATGACTAAACTTCTCATTTTCCCAACAGAGAAAGGAAAGAGGTGTGGCAATTTCATAAGGAAATTATATTTTATACTCGGGACATTTACTGTTCTCAGAACGTACTATAATTAAAACAAACTAATTTGAGATCTGTAAAGGCCATTGACCCCACTGTAATTATATGCAGTTTTGTCCCCATTTCTGCCTTGTTCCTTTCTTCATTCCCCAGTTTCCAAGTATCTTATAACTTGACATCGGTATTTCAGCTACAGGCCAACAGGCATTCCCAAATCCACATATAGGAAGGGATAACAAAGACCAAAGCCTCAAGGGCAGATCAATGGGTAAAATGTGGTTATTCACTATGAGTACTCATCCAAGTTAAGCAGGCCCAACCCACCCTGACAAAGCCTTGGATTCATGCAGTGGGTGACACACCCAGAGCCCAAGAGGTTGTGGTTCCTCTACACACTCTGTGGTCTTAGCTCATCCTTCAAGGTCATGTGCAATACCCTCCTGTTACTCATAAACTTAAGTCCAGATCGATACAGAAGTCCAGTGAGCAATACGGAAGTCCAGTGAGATACAGAAAAGCAAACTCAGGTTTCCTGATTCCCAACCCTGTGATCTTTCTATGGCCCTGATTAGACAGAGACCATTTGAGAGGGCCAGGGCTGCAAAAACACAAGTGTAATTTGTCATGTTGTGGCACCTTCCCCAGCTCCCACAAACTAAATTAGTTTGTCTTTCAAGGCCAAGCTAAATGTCATCTCCTCTGTGAGGTCCACCTCCTCTTCCCTTAGCCCAGTTGAAATCAATCACTCCTTAGTCAATGACATCAACTCAGCCCTTTCCTTGCTCTATCCATTAAACTTCAATTCAGTCAATCCTGTAATGAACTTTATCATTTACTACTTGTCTTGTCCACGGGACTAGAAGCTCCTCGTTGGCCGGATTCACCTTTCTACTCTGCTCTTCACCCACAGCCTTCCACGCCCTGCACATTTGCATGTACTCATCGAAATGTTAACTCATCTGACAAATATTTACTAAGATCCTACTTCGTTCTGCACATTGCAGTAGAGGTATAACAATGACCAAGACAGAAACTAAAACTGCCCTCATGCACTTTTCACTCGTAAAAGGGAAGTCACATTAAAGAATTTATTCAAATACTGAAGGGTAGTACTGACTGGTCACGAAAAAATGTACTGTATTTAAGTGGGTAGGAATGGTGGGGGTAAGTAACAAGCAAGCGAAATCCTCTACTTGAGAGAGGGTCTCTATGTAGACAGGATATTTGGGGACATTCTGCATATTCTGTACCAGTAGTAGAATATATTCATTCAGAAATTTTTGGTGATCATGACTGCACCCATAAAAAAAAATGTCTTGGGCAGTAGAGCCAAGAGGAATAATTAAAAGTCGACTTCTGACATGTTTGTGACTGGAAAAGGGAGGGAGAAAATGAAGGAGGATTTTGGAGGAAATTTCTAAAGAACACTGATGAGATCAAATGAGAAAAGATCAGAGTGGTGAAAAAGAGTTTCCCCAAGGGAGAGTTTTAAGCTAAGAACTAAACTGTAACTAAGACTGAAGTAGGTGGGTTGAGGAGATGAGAACCAGAAAAGGTGTGGATTGTCCCAGGTGGAAGGAATAACAGTTATATCAAGACTGAAAATTATAAATAATCCACAAACTATAGGCACCCAATGGTTACAAAAGTAACCAATCTTCCTCCATCTCTTCTTCCAAACGTAGCAGCCAGATGCCTGCCAGCCTGACATGTCAATTCCTCCCAAATACCATTTCAGACAGGTTTCATTTCCCAAGAAGCATCACATATAAATTTAAAATCACTCTTGTCTTAAAGGACAAGATGGTCACAGGGCAGACATTGCACAGAAGGAGTTGAAAGACTTGGGCTTAAATGCCAATTGTGTGGTTAATATACCAGGTGGCCTTTCGCAAGTCAATAAACAACCTTCTGCCTTCCATTCTGTGCCTACAAAATGATTATTCAGAATGACCCTGTTTTTTAAAACACTGCAGTGTTACACTCTCTGCCAAGATATACCACTGAATCTGCTTTAAAATGATTCAGTCAATTCAAAAAATTGCTTATAAGTATTTAAAAGTTGTTTGTTCTTTTGACACAGATGAAATTTTATTCCAAAAGATTGTGTTTTTTTCTAAGTTGTTTGAAGTCTACACTGCAGCTTTTACATTAATTACAAAAACAAGAGATGGCCCAATTCTTATGCAGCAACTGGAAATTTGAAAGTAGACACACCACAGGCCAAATGTCCATGGCCCCACCTGTTAGCGCCTCAACAGAGCAAAAGGAACAAAGAGCAGAGAGCGCCACTTTGGAGATGACAGATCTCAGTTTGGATTCTTCCTCCCTCACCTCACGAGCAAAGCAGCATGACGTTGGGGCTTAACCTTCTAAGACTCACGTTCTTCGCGGAGTAAGTGGAGCTCAAGATGACCTTCACTGGCAGCTACTGCAGAGAACCAACCTCATAATACACTATTGACAAAATTTAGCACAGTATATGGCACATACGAGATGCTGAGCAAGTGCTAATCCAACTTAACCAAAGAAATTACAACAAGGAAGGCCACTTTGATAACCAACAACTACTGATTAAATATCCAGCACATGCAAAGCTCTCATTGTCCCAGGTACAACAGTCAAGACAGATGATAATAATTATACCCCTCAAGATGTACAGGGTGGGGCAAAACTAGATTTACAGCTGTAACTATGTGAAACAGAGTTTATTCTTATACCATTATTAATTACTGTATTATTTTCCACATGAACACAGGTCAACCTACTTTCGCCCCACCCTGTATCAAGTCACTTAATTCTCTCAACAGCCGAACTTGTACTATTACTGTTTCCCATTTTACAGATGAATGTAAATTGAGGGGGTAAACAGTTGTCCACCCAAGCAGTCAAGCTCCAGAGCCAGTGTCCTTGACCACTAGGATATGCTGCCCCTGCAGAGAAACAGGGAGTCACTCGCTATTCTTCACCATAGGAATATTATGATCAAAGAATTTTCTTAGAAAAATTATTCAGGCCATATTAACAAAGTTGAATGGAGGAGACTGAAATCAGAGAAACCAGGTAAGCTTGTTAGGGTACCCCAGAGAAAAGTGAAGGTAACAAGAAAGAAAATAAACATCAAGGGGACCAGCTTTCCAAAGACCCACCAGACTCAGACACATGACATAAAACATGTGGGGAAATTAAGTCTGACTGTATTTCTGGGGAAAGCTGGATCCTTTGGCCAACCTCTAGTCTATTACCAGGTATCCTCCAAAATCTTAGCAGAAAAAGAAAAATTGGGGGAAGGGGCAGGGAATAAAGCTGTTCCTCTTGGCCAAGGGCTATGAAGAGCCATTTTGTAGTGTGAACATGAGGTTGTCTCTAAAGTGTACTGGAGAATTCAGAAGCACCCAGGATCCAACCCAGACAATCTGGTTGTGATCCTAGAAAGTTAGGACTAACATGTGAGTGTAATGAGCTCATCTTACATTTGTAGTAAGCTCATATCAAATGATTGTACTTAGCCTAATGAAAGTCTAAATATACAGGAGAATGTGTTCTCAAATGTATGGTGCAGGGCTTCAGTCCTTGTGTTCTGAATTCATCCAGATCCACTTCCTAGCAGGTGAGCTGAATGGGAGAGAAAGCTCAAAATTCTTCGCACCCGAGTAAGCACTGGTCAAAAAGGCATGGGAGCCTCTGGAGAGGAAAGGGCGGGAGGTGACAGTGCCATCCTAGCACTGGCAAGAAGACACCAGGTTTCAATCGTGGATCATACAAATAACTCATTCTATTCCCCAACAACCTTCTGTTTGGGACAGACTTCCCAACTGGCTTGACAACAAGAAACAACTGCATTAAAATGCTACAAGAAACATTCCATCCTAGCAGTGATTGATTTTTTTAATTCCTAGATGATCATTCTAATTTGTGTATCATTCTCTGTAAGGTGAAGTAATGTGAGTTTGCTCCAGGCACTGGGGCAAGTCCCTGGCTCCTGCAAAAGCTCCTTCGAACCATCATGAGATATATATTCCAGACAGGCTTCTCTGCTGGCAACAGCAACAAATGCTAACCTAAAAAAATAAGTTTCTTAGGTGGCCACAAAATAAAATAAAAAGCTAAAGAAACAGCCTTAAAAAAGGACGGGAACCAAAATATTTTTAAAGATCTGGTTAGGAGGAGATAAGCCCTTTTTCACCTCTGGGTCAGTAGTTTTTACATTACTCGGTTTCATTTCAGTTTCAGGAAGAGTGAGTCTGATTGGCTTAGCTTAAGTCACATGTTCTCCCATCAGAAGGCAGAGAACCTTGGTTGACCGTCCTGTGAAGACTGAAAGGGACTTTTTCCAATAAAAGGGGTGGGGAAAGAGGAAGGAAGGGAGGGAGGGAGGGAGGAAGAATGAATAAGAGGGGAAGGGGAGGAAGGAAAGGGGATGTGCACTGACCCCTCCATGCAGAAAATGCACACATTCATCTTACAAGCATTCAGGGAGCCCACAACAGCAACTTACACAACTGTTTATCCTCCCAATTTCTTTCATATTCCAGTTATTTAGTGGGTCAAGATATATTAAAAAGATTAAAGTTCAGCTCTGAAAATACAATGGCCTCTCATGAGAAAAACATAGTTAAAACGCATACATCAAAAATGAACCAAGCCCTGGCCAGTGTAGCTCAATTGCTTGGAGTGTCATTCCGTAAACTGAAAGGTTGTGGGTTTGATTCCCAGTCAGGGCACACACCTAGGTTGCATGTTCGGTCAGGGAACATATGAGAGACAACTGATAGAGGTTTCTCTCTCACATCGATGTTTCTATCCCTCTCTCTCTCCCTTCTCCCCCCTCTCTCTAAAATCAATATGCTTATCCTCGGGTGAGGATTTAAAGAAAAAGCCAAAAAATCAGGGAGAGCCATAAAAAAGGATTTTGTTATTTCATTACATAACTTTTATTGAAGATGGATTTGTGATACTTCAGTGAGTAGAAAATAATCTTTCAGAAAATACACCCATGCAGAAGTTGCACTTGTCAAAAAGAACAGTAAAATCAAATAATAATAATAATAATTCTGAAATGAGACCCAAAGGACAAGACTATCTCTTTCACAAGCCAGGTGGGTCACAGGAAGGAAAACTTTAATACTTTTTAGACAAACAAGTACTTGGAACAATTATAACAAAGATTTATGTCTACAATTCCACTGAAACTGGCAATTTGCTCAAAGATTCTACTGCTATAAGACCATTCAGTTTAAACAGAATGTGTCAATTACTGAATTGCTAATATTCACACTTTTCAAAAGATATTCTTTGGAAGAGATTTGTTGCTTTGAACACTGGTATTAGAATATCCATTTGTAAAACACATGATACACATCAGGATTGCTACTGTTCTAACCCTTTCCATGTTCTTACCTTCCATCTCTCACCCTCGGACAGAAGGAGAAAGGGTAGCTGCAATTGTAACAACAGTTCATCTTGGTTTTTTTTTAATACATAAATCGCCTATGGCCATTTGGTAAAATATGACTTCTCCAAGTAAACCAAGTGGAGACAGTACATCTCTTGTTTATTAAGAAGAAATAAGGCTTTCAGTATTAATTCCCCAGACTACCAAAAAGAAAAAAGGAAAGAATTCTTTCAAAATTGTTTCCGAAATAAGTGAAAGAAAATGAGATTATAATAGCAAGTAAGACAGGAAAAAGGATGAGATTGAAAAGAGGAAGGTAAATGGAGAAAACAAGAATGGAAGGCTGTATTATTAAAGGGATCTAAAGTTGATGGGCAACTAATGCAATTCCGGAATTTACAATACAACAGAATGAGGGGCCTGTCCAAATTAAGCCTACCAGCCTCCTCTCCCACCCCTGCCATTTGCTGTCTACGATCACATACCACAGGACGCTAATGACAGAACATAAGAACGTGAGGCATCTGAGTGCAGGCTCACTACCACCGCGGAAGGATACACTGTATGACACGAAGTGGAAGAACAAAGGGAGACCTTGACTACACCACCATCTAGAAACACACGAAAATGGCAAACAGTGAAGAAAAGTACCTCCCTCAAATACAAAAAGCCATAGTTTCAAAGCATGGGATAAAATTAAACAATACATTTAAGACAATTTGAATCAATTCCCTATGAAAATACTGAACTATGATACAATGAACTTTGCTATCAGGTTAACAAAGATTTAAATAAAAAATAAAACTCCAGGGTTGCAGAGAATGTAAGTAAATTTGTATAAACATGATATGCACCAAAAACCGTTAAAAAATACAAATTCCATCACCAAGCAAAACTCCATGGAATAGCTGTCTCAAGGAAATATTCAGATAAATATACAGCATTGTATATACCTATTCACCATGGTATTGTTTATAAAATCAGAAGTTCAAAGAAAACCTAAATATTCACCAATAAAACTCACTAAGTAAATTATAAAACACTGGTAAAATAAGTATCTGAATAGTGACCAAAAAACTGATGCTTTACATGTACTGTGGACATCATTCCATAGCTCATATGGTTAAAAAAATTCAAGCTGTGCAATAGTTAAAACTTATGGGACAAACGTTCATGCAGTTGTAGGTCATATATGTGTGTATCTATAAACATACACACATTTGCATATACATTTATACACACACACTCATATATACATATGCTATTTAAAAACCAAACATTGCACAGTGGTTATCTTGAGTAGAAGTATCACAGTTTAGTTTATCTGTATTTTCTAAGTAGAGCAAGCAAGAGTGATAAACTAAAGCAAAGATACTTCAGAATAATCATGCATCACACTTACATATAGGTTAGAACCGTAACAGGCCAAACTTCAATCAGACTGAGAAATAAACTGCTGTATTCCAAATCTCCCTATTTTTACATAGTTTCATTCCCTAAGAAAAATCTTACTTTGCATCTATTCTGCAGAAACTATTCACATGTGAAAGTCTCATTATTAGCAAAATTATATTTTTTACAAATTACATAAATTGACAAAAACAAGGAAAAAATTAAATAGAAAATCATTTTTTCACCTCTATTTGGTACATCAATGGAATTTTTACTTAATTGCAAAATGTTAATATTTCAAGATTCCTTTTGGACAAAATTATAAAGTCATACTCTTCAGCAAAGACTATGAGCTGCCAACTAAAATGCATTCTCCCCATCCTCCAAATCCTCAGATGAGCATATGGTTGCCCTGCTTAAAGTCTCCCACTGCATCTGGTTATGGCCATGTGAACGAGGTCTGTCTAATGACATGTGAGCAGGAGAGATGTGTGTAATTTCCAAGACATGTCAAGAGACCTGCCCTCCCTGTTCCCTTCCCATGAACATGGAGGCTAAAAAAGACAATAATACTCTCTTAATGGTTGAGCAGAAATGGAATAGAACCCAAGTTCCCATCTCCACAGAACCACCACATTAGCCATGGACTATTATAGGACTGGACCATTATATAAAACAAAAGTCAACTTCCATCATATTGAAGCCACTATAATTTGGGGTCGTCTGCTAATGCAGTCAAACCTTTATCTTGGCAGATAAACAAAAAACTTGACTACAATGGAACCAGTCAGCTATTTAATTTCTCCAATCTGATCTCATGCATCTCTTCCAAAAAAAAATCTCGAAATTAGCTGTCACTTCTTAATCATTTAATACAGTACCTAGTTAACGTCAAAGGGTTCTGTAACACATAAAAATATTGGGTGTACTCACAATAAAATACTGATTAAGGATAGTTTAAGTTAAAAGAAAGATTTTCAGACAAGAGTAAAATATCTGCCATTTTTTTAAAAAATCCCAAAGACTATATGTATATGTATATGTGTATGTATAAAAAAACTGAAAAATATATCTTAAATCATTTACCTCTGTAGGATTAGAATTTTTGGTTGGGGACAGAGGGAAGTAACAGAAAACGTAGTTTTCTTCTTTATATACCTTTGCAACAAACATGTATTACTTTATTAATATTTTTAAGACTACCAAAAAAGCATATTTTAAAACTCTGTAAGTTATACTGAAATTAAAAATGACAGGGGCAGGGAAGACAATGAAATTTCTATCTACAAATAAAACCACAATCTTCCAAATTCAAAGAAATAAATTCATAAACTTGTAACTTTTACTATACATTAAAAAACTATAGCACACCATAAACTAGAAATCTATTTCTTTAACTTCCTTAACTTTAACAGATACCATAACTTCTCTTAGAGATGGTAAACAGGAAAAATGAAAACATGAAAAATTAAAGGGACAGAAAAACAAGCACTCCTTGTCTGGTTAAGACTTTAAACACAGGATCACAGGTCACCACTGGCATCTATAGAAGGACAGTGTTTTCAACCTGGATGTTAAGCCCATCTTTAAGCTTCAGTCAAGCTCTGAATTTTATCAAGACCTTATTAGGATGTCCATTAGCAGGCAGCCCATTATCAAATTTAGGCATTCTTTCATTGCAGAGGACTTACTGACACAGAAAAGTGCATAACTACACTATACTGAATGATGATGCATATCAAATATATGTTAATGTCCAATACACTGAACATTAGCAACCATGAGAGTTTGTATAATACAGTATCAATAACTGACTATATCATTCAGGCTGCCATTAGTCCAATACAGTATCCTGTATTTCATGAAAAACACCATCAAATAACACTTCTTTAGATTAGCAATACCCAATTTTTATTAAAGGTATACCTAGTTGATCAGCTAAATCACATTCTCACTACTATAAAGGTAAAAAGATCAGCCACATAACTGTGTGACATCATCAACTTTACATTTTCCTACAAAAGAGTGCTCCTAATCTTCATGGAACTCATGATCTAAGAAGCCATATTAAGCATCTAGAATTAATCTCAGCAACCTTACAAAAGCCCAAGGGTATTCAAAGATAGGCAGAGAAAGGAAGGACTGTATCGTTCATCTCCAAGGGCAGAACCAAGGAAGGTGCTGAGCATATAACAGGCACTTAATACATGTCTAACACTGGCAACCAGAGAATTCAAGAAACCCATCATCACTCAGAAGATCCAAATGCATCCTTCGGAGGCTAAGCTAGTGTGCACTGAAAGTTGCTAATGGCAGCAGAAAATAAAAGCATTTAAGGAGTAAATGGGATAAAATTTCTAATATCAATGAAAGCAGTTTTAGAAACTATCGAAATGCAAAAATTAATTTACAACTCGTAAACACACACACACATTTAATTCTAACATGTTTCCAAAGCTTTTAATTCCCCCATTCTAAAAATAATAGTAATACAAGAGAACATAAGTTTGCCCAAGATGCACAAGACATTAAAAGCCAATGCTTCCATAGACTGTGGGTCACAAAATCTGATGGAGAGAAAAGTTATTCCAAGGGGTATGGGATTCTATATGTATGTCAAAAATGATCTACATGCTAAATATATAATGTAATTAAAACATAAATGTTATATACATGCATATATATGTAATAGATATCATACGGATATGATACATAATAGGCATTACTGGATTCATAGTACTTTTACACAACTAACAGATTCTAAAAGTACAACTGATATTAAGTGAGCATCTGAATTTTGGGGTTTTTTTAACATACACTCCATAGATGCTACAAGACTGGAAACCATCACCCTATCCAGAGTGATCTTTCCACTGACCTAGGTAATATAATGCCTGGTAGAGTGGGAGAGCAACTAAATTAGCCCCAGGTCAGAGGGAAATGGCTACATTAACGAAGCATAGGAGACAAACACCTGATTATGTACTGGACAATGTGTGAGAGAAGAGAAAGTTCCATCAATGTAAAAAAGCAATTAGAGGTGCAGTTTCTGCTGCAGATTTTGGATCAGCAGAGACCTTCCATCCTCTTCTGGGCTTAGGGATACCTGCAAGCATTTTCATTGCAAAGTCGTACTTTTCTGTCCTCTCAGCTACTCACATACATAATGAGCTACAATAAGGACTATTTTTAATACTGCTAGAGACTGTCAACAAATTGCAAGCTCATGCCAACCAATTTTAAACACAAGTGATGCAGAGGAGTAACACTCACCAGGGAGCTGCAACTTGAGACAAATGTCATATTTCAATGTCAGGAAAACAGAAGAGTTTAACTTGAGAGGCCTTAAAATAACAACCATGCAAACTTATTTAAAATAAGAAAAGAAAAATAATAATGGCCATCACCATCTATTGAGAGCTAAAGTATTGGGTAAATTTACATTTATTAACTCCACAGGGCAATAGGCTCCAAAGGCCAGAGAACACACCATTGAGCTCTCTGGTTTTTTAATGCATACCTTGGAATCAGTAGAATGGACATTCTGTTTTCTATGCAACCAGAAGAAAACAAAGGTGTAGGTTATTCAAAGTCACTGGATAACAATTATGGAGTACCACCCCTTTTGAATTTTTATCTCATTAAACTGGTAATAAAATAAATATACACTTCTTAACACATAACAAAGGCAGTCAGAAATGGCTAAGTCAAATAAAATGTGTGAGGATTTAATAAATTAACACTGACATTAAAATACTTTATTATTCACTTTCCTAGTAATACACTATCAAAAAACAATACAACTTTGAACAATTCGAACCATCACATTTACATTTCCCCTTAATCTAGTGAAAGAGTATTAGAAATACGTTCCTGAATTTTAACCCACAAGCTGAGGAAAATAAAGCCAGAAAGAGAAATATAAACCCCAAGATGCAACACCCATGTTCTGATTAGATTTTGTGTTATGCAAGAGAAGTAATAGGAGGCAAAGTTAGACATAAAGACTTCAGTTTTAGTAAACGTCCATCTGTCCATCATCTACACACTCATATACAAGATGTATGAATCACATGAATTATATACAAATGAATTACTATGTACTAATATGTACTGAGCATCTATAATGTGTCATGTGGAGCTATAAATATAAAGGAAGCCATGTTTACCCTCAAAGAACTCTTGGGGGGGGGGGCGGGCTGGAAAATAAAGTTGACATACTTTGATACAAACGTGTGTGGTACAAAAAGAAGCAGGAAAAGAGGCACTTAACCAGGAAGAAAGGAGCTATAGGAGGATCTGGAACAGGCTGTCAGGTAGGACTGCCTGGAGGAGGTGCCACCAGAGCTAAAACCAAAAGCAGAAGTAGAATGTAAATCTATGGACATACAATCACAGGAATTGGTATGAGGATGTTCACACCTGTATATGGGTGTGCACTACAATCTTCCTTATAAAAGCCAAATGTGCCAACAAACTTTATAGCTTTCAACAGGTTATAATCTCAATGCCCATCTTGTGTGGTTCATTAAAAAAGCATGGTAACTACATGCATACACACATACACACACACTTATTGTGGTTATCATTTCATAATATATTCAAATATGGAATCATTATACCTATGATTGTACATAGGTACAATCTATGTACATATAAATTATTATCATATTATGTGTCAATTATACATCAGTGATTTTCAAAGGCAACAATAATTTTATCTTTCATGACTTCTGACTCAGGATTTTGTACAGAGTGCAGTGGAAATGTCTCGCCTCTGCTCCTTGGTGCCTGGAGCATCCACAGTGAAGAAGAGGCAACTCAAGATCCAGGGCTAGAACCCTCCAGGGCCTCGGCAGGGGACAGCCAATGAAATGCCCCAGCCACAGTGTGTTCCATGAGTCTGCTTCAGCCTCCTCACAGCCTACTGGCTATGTTCCAAAATCAAATGTCCCAAGACCATCAGGGAGAAGACATGTCCCCTTGTACAATCCTGTCTTGGAATTTTCATAGTGCCACTTCCACCATAGCCACAAGCCCCCAGATTCAAAGAGAAAAAACACAGACACCACCACCCCGTTCATCCCCAGAAGCAGTGCCCAAGTCACTCTGTAAGAAGAGTATATTGTCACTTAACTCAATTTCTGCCATAATCCCTAAAAAAAGCAATATGATTCCTAAAAATGAGTGAAAAAATCGAGGTTCAAAGGCTGTGTGAGTTGCCCAAGGTCACACAACTAATAAGCCACAACACTAAGATGCTACACCAAGCCTGTGTGACTCCAAATTCTATGGGATTTCCATTACATCGTTTCAAAAACATGTCATTGAAAACGTGCTCTACTTCAATGAAAGTCAGGACACATGCATGTTTTTTTTAAAAAAAATAAAGAAAAGTAAATCATCCCACAAAAGTTACGTTAAAAGAATATCCAAATATGAATTAACACATTCTGGAAGGTTAGCAATTAGAAATCCTATTATATACTTAGCTTTATCAATACTAAGCCTATTTGCTTTTAATTGAGGATTAGTGTAATAAAAGAGAAATAAATACCAAGAGCATTCTGCACCTAAAGTCCTTGGAATGAACAGGAACCACCTAGGACAGCAGTGCCAGCATCCAGTGAAGCCCAAACAGGACATGCTTGAGCAACCCCATGGGCCAACCCATCTCATGACAAGTCAAAAAGGGGTGTTCTCAGTCGTCAGGACTGACAGCCTTGAAAGTGCCGGTCCCAGCTATGAATGTCTCTTCTGGTACAGGAAATTTCACAACCCAGCTTTACTGCAGGCCAAGGACGCTTACCTCACCCACATTTGTTGCCTTTTGAAACCCTGCAGTGTGAGTGTTCACTGTTGTTATGGAGCCTTCGCTGAGGTCAAAATAACACACACCCATGGTTGTAACATTTCCAAATGGAACTAATAATCACAATGATGAGAAACGGAGACATTTCATAATGTATTTATTACAACAAGTCGAGACACCTCTTTTTTTCGGTATCTGTGATGTTCCTGGGGAACTGAGCAGTATGTACAAACTCTTTCATAATTCAACAATAGGCCCATCCATCCTTTGTCTCACCGCTGGAGTGAATACAGCGTCAGCATCAGCCCTGTCTCCCTCAATGGGTTAGCAGCAAGGAGAAGAGGCAGAATTGCTCCTTTAAAAACCCAGTGCCTCTTTTCAATCCCTTTTTCTCCACCCAACACCTTGACCAGGTATTAAAGAATACAACATGAAACACACACACAGCACTTATTGGTCTGGGTTTGATCAAGTAACATCTTGAGGATTCAGAATAAAATGCCACCTCAGAGCCAGAGACTGGAATTCTCAAAATTACTATCGTTCATTCCAGAAGGCAAGGCATAGTAAATACTCACTTTGTCTTTAAACATTGGTCAGGTTTTTCTTTCCAAACCCCTACAAGAATCTTGATATGACTAACGACCACCTATCCTACGCCTTTCTTTATGAGTGGGAATAACCTGACCCAAATCAATCATATACAGTTTGAAGTGCCAAATAGGTAGTTAATGACTAAAACCAAAACAAAATCATCGACATGGTGAAGCGTCTTCCAAAATTATGCCAAATCTCTCTTCATGTTAACCTTGAAAAACAATGCCCATCTCTACTGTCAAAACACTAAACACTTTTATCCTCTGAAAGAGTCCTTCAGTAATAATTGGCACTAAGCCCAAAAGAATATTCAACAATAGCATTGAATATCTCCCTGGAAACCAATTAATTATTCAGCATTCCTTAGCTGCCTTGAAGCCCAGAGATGCTCAGGCTATTCAAAGATGGAAACACTTGCTCAGGACACCTCTAGGGCAAGAGAGGACCACAGACTCACCCCACTGCAACACTCACGAATGGATGCTCAGAGGAAATCAGATCAATGACACCCAACAGCCTGGCTGACAGTGGGAAGCTGCACACAGACCACATCTATACCAGCTGTGGTATCTGTCTCCCTAAAGTCAGTGGACAAAAGGCAAATGTTGCAACAGATCTCAAATTAACACATGAGTAATAAACACACTTAGGCACAGAAGGAAACTGAGGTTCCAGTCACAAAAGTGAAGCCATCGGGATGTTAAATAATGACAACAACAAGAGTCACTACAATGACAGCACAACCGTGCCCAGTGCTGATGAGAAAGTTATTCACAGCAGACACATCAAAGTCTTCGACCCAGAAATTCCACTTCTGGGAAGATCTTCCAGGAAAATTATTAAAGTGTTGGGCAAAGATTTAGCTACAAGGGTGTTCATCGCAAAGTTACTTGAAACATGAAAACCTGAAACAAGTAAGATAACCAACACTAAGGAAGCAGTTAGATAGTATGTGCACACCCCGGCACACTAAGCAACCCTTAAAAATGACAGTGTAAAACCACTTGGGTTTCTTTTTTGACAAGGCACATATGCACGACATTAGAAAATAGAAATTCAAATAGCAACATGTACATATTTTAATTTAAATTTTATACACACATACATATCTAAAATAACATATACCAAAAGGGTAACACTGGTTATATTTGATTGGTGGAATTACAGGTGATTTTTTTTCTATTCTTTCTAATATTTCTGTAATAAATATGCAGTACTCTTTTGCATTAGAAAGCATTTATGCTACAGGTGGCAAACACAAGGCCCCGGGGCCAAATCCAGCCCCCCACCTTGTTTTATCTAGCCTGGCACCTGTTTCTATCCAGCGGCAGTACCAAGCTCTTGCTTAACTGTTAAGGATTAGTTACGTTTATACAGTCCTAAAATTACATTCAGCCCTTTGAAGGAGACCGCGAGGCTGATGTGGCCCCCCACCCCATGAAAATGAGTTTGACACCTCTGATTTAAGCATTTCACCAACATGCTTTTTACATAGAGCACTTGTAAAAGTGTACTGTTTTCAGGAGCCCAAATCCAAATATTTAACTCCATAAAAAGCCATCAGTAGCTCCTTCTTTCTGTAGAACTCTTAAGAATGAATGCTTCAAATAGCCTAACCATTATCTAGAAAGTCTGATATACCAGTCAGTGCAATGATTCTTTCTATAGAATCCTTATTCAAAAGGTATCCTCAAAATATCTATTTCTGCCATGTGTTTTCACCCAGAAATCCCATGTTGATTATGCCATACAAAATCAAACCCTTATTCTTCCCAAATAATAGCCCATTGAAAACTCTTTTTCAAAAAGGGTGTAGGGAGAAAAGGTGAGGATAAATATTACTTTACTATACACACCTAAGGAAAAGCGATAAAATACAAGTTTAGTGTGGCATCATATAATGTAGGCATTTACATGCAAAAATTAAATACACACATTGGCCTGTATAAACACATATGTGTGTGTGTGTGATTATGTAACAAAAACAAAAAGATAACCTGAAATTCAAAGTGTTGGTAAGTACCAAACATAGGAGTGAGTTGATGGCTCCTTCCTTTTTATGATTCATTTCAGCAAAAGTTCCTATTACTATTTGGGAATATTTATTATGCATAGTCCCCCAAAATATATTGACCTAGAACAACGAATAAAAACAATAGCAGCCAATGACAAAGCCATACATTGTCAATATGTCTTTCAAAAACAGAAAATGCATTCACACTGTGAAATCCCACTGAAAAGATTCAGCTCCAAGAAAGCAATCATTAGAGGCAGGAAGTTCACAATTATTAAGTCCATTTTCTCTCCATAACTCTTACTAACAATATGTACCTTTATGATCATTCATCTGAAGAAATCAGGCTTACCATGAAATGAAAACAGATCACAGGAAGACAGAGAAGGAACGTCAACCTCAGAAAAAAAGAGATCCTTCCCGAGGCGCTGTGAGATCACGGAAATGTCACCCGTGCCAAAACCACCAACCCTCTGACATGACTGGGTTAAAATCCCTTACAAACAGCAGTACCAGAGGAATACATGGAGAAGGCTGGAAAGAGAAGAAACAAGTCCTTATTTTTTAAGTTGGAAAATTAATTTATAGCAAGGACCTCGGTACCAATGTTAACTCTCCTTATACACACCAATGACCCACAGAGATTTTTAATACAATGTATAGTATACTTCACTTAACTTGTTTTCATTTTGAATTGGACTTCCAAAGGCAGATTAAAGTTAAAACTGGATTAAAAAATATAAATCAAAACAAATTCTCCCTGATGCATTAACTTTCTAGATACTATATAAGGCTTGGTCAAGTCCAAAGACTGAAATGGCCCTAAAGCCACAGAAATCCACATCTTGCTTTCAAATAAATAGGGAAAGGGAGGTTTTTCACATATCTTGCAGTTAATCAGTTGTATGCTTAGATAAAAAAGAATAATTAAATATAGGCCCATAAGAATTTCAGATCAGCTTTGTATTCATTACTATTTAAAAATCATACCCACTATCCAGGAAAAGAAAGGTATAAATCAAATATCACTAACCAACCTGCAAATGATTTCTCACTCACTATAATAAATATGGGTGAGAGGTAGACAGAAAACACAGGGTTATCACTGGAAAGAGGTTATAAAGGGGTGGATGAAAATGAAATGAGGCATGAATTAGGTGTCTAATTTTAGACTTGAAACAGGGTTTAGTATATAGTAGACACTCAATAAATGCTTACATAGTGATAGTATACTGGATGCAATTAATTTGCCATATCTGGTTGCCCAACACCATGCACATAAATACTATTGCTTGACTGGGTTCTAAAGTAGGAATTGGGATGGGAAGGAACTTAGTAACAGGTCCAACAAGCAAGGATAAAACCCAATTGTGGAAAACCACAGTGTTCCTGGGCAGATGCCCCATCCTCCAATTTTTTAGCCATTGTCGCACTCCTATCTACTGGGTACAACAGACACACCTCCAACAGACACACATCTAGCCACCATATTTACATGGAACTCACTATATTGGCAGTTTGTTGATCCTGGCCCTTATGGACCAATCAGAGCTCTGCCCCCTGAAATTTACAACTAGGACTAAAAGATTCCCAGTCTCAGTCTGGCTGAGACTGTGAGAGGAAGAAATGTATGCTGGGAGCTGTGGGCAGCCAAGTGCTGCTATGGTAGGTAGTCTATCTTAAGAGAAGAATATTTAACCAATGAATGCAAAAATAAGTGGAACAACATATTGATGTTTCTTTCTCCACCCCTCCTCTCTCTCACCTCTGTCTCCCACTTTCCTCTCTCTTCCAAATCAATAAATTTTAAAAAAATTAAGAAAAAACAATAGAAGAATGAAGCAAGAGCACATTGTGGGGGAAAAGACAGATACCTACAGAAAAAACTGACAAGGCCAAAGTCCTGGGTCCCAGGGTGTTTCTAAGGCTTGACTACATCCCTGAGCTTGGGTATCCATGAGGTATCTTATACCCATAAAATACTCACATGCACCCTCTTTCTATTGGGCTCAAGAACATTACACAAGTTGCAACTCACAGAAAACTCTATAATAAGTCCTGCGCAGAAGACTCTATAACAAAAATAATCAACAGAGAAGAAAAAAAACAAGATGAGGCCACAGGAAGAAGAAGGGCAAATAACCCAGGGTGGCCCTGAACAGATGTAGGGCCAGACCAAAGAAATGGAAACTAAGAGAGAACATACAAATGACAGTTCTGTTCATCCTCTGTGGAATGTCAGAGGAGTGACTAAACTGGCGAGAATATCAGTTGTGTTCACAGTGTTTCAGTATCTGCGAATACCACATTCTTTTCCTTCCTTGCACAGTCTTGTTTGAAACTCTGGCAAAATGCTGTACAGGGAAGCAATTGAAAGTTGGCTGAGATAAAGTTCTGAGATTTCGACTAAAAACATTCTCCCACTCACCGCTTGCTAACACCATGGAATATGACGACCTGCAATGGCGAGGTTTTCTTCATTTTGAAAAATATTTCTGTTAAGTTCAGAACGGAAAAAATCATCTAAATACATACACAAATAACTGCTCTTCAGGCTATACCAGGGCTCTGGTCCAATCCTCAGTTTCTGGGAAAACTGGTAAATTTTGTATAAACTAATTCTACTGTTCTCATTTCCTAAGAGACCTCCACGAATTTGCATTTATATATCCAAGAATGCCTAAAACCTCCCACAGTTGCCTGCTATCCCACAGAGTTCCAATTATTATTCCTTTTACTAGTGCATGCTCATTCTACTTCAAGAGATATCTACTGAGTTTTAAAAGTCATTCTTACTAATTAAAAAAAAACCACTTTTACCACACAGAACTCCCAAGACTGTTCCCTCCAAAAGGTCAACAAACCAAATTTTCCACTAAGACACTAAATACAAAAGAATACAATAATAAATCCCTTTGCGAGAATTTTCTGATATGAATGAATGACAACTTCTAATATAGTGACAGTAGGGGATGGATATTTCAGTTTGCTTCTGTTACTGAACAATCTCATAGGTTGGAATGTTAGTACTATACACACTAAAGGAAGGCAGACAAGCAAAGTTGAAGGACAGAACTCTCTCAAAGCTCTGGGCTGATCTCCCCAGAGGACTGATCTCCCCAACATTGCTCCGACCCCCAGAGTGCCTAACAAGGACAGGAGCCACAGACTGACGCCCTCTAAACGAAGCCCAACTTTAAAAGAGTAGAAAAACAACCGAAGGAGCCAAGATGGCTCCTTCACAGTGAAATTCCTGGCAATGCAGGGAGTCAGCAGCCCAGACAGAGACTTCAGAAGGCAGGAGTAGCCCAGGCCCCTTGATTAAGTAAAACAAACCCCCTATGGAGTCATTCATTCCTGCAGGAAGCACCCAGGGCCTGCAGTAATCACAAGCAGAAGAGCCAAGTTTGGCTGTAAAGAAACAGAGGAACGTGAGCTCAGAGCTCCGAATCTCTTACCTGCACCTGCCTGTGGCTCCCTCCCCCTTATTCCAATTAGGATGAGGCAGGCAGGGCTCCTCCAGCAACTAGGCGAAAGGGGCGAAAGGGGCGAAAGGGGAGAAAGGGGCGAAAGGGGCGAAAGGGGAGAAAGGGGCGAAAGGGGCGGGGCTGCCTGACCTCCGTTGGCACCTGAGTAGAGCAAACTGAGCATGCTCCCCAACCTGGGAGAACCACACTCTCAATTCTAGTTTAAGAATAGACCAGACCAGAGGTTATCCACCTTCTAACGTTACTATTAACCTAGGAAAATATGAGTAAAAACCAAAATTGCCCTAAGGAGCTTTATGAGAATTATAAATTAAAGATCGAAGGAAGGGAGCCAAAGGGTCTTTAGGGTCACTACATGGATCCAACAAGGCCACAGGCCCAATTGGGTAACAACAGCCACGGAATCTGTCCACATTCAGCCAGGGTCCCTTTAACTGAAGTCTAAAGGCAGTGCAGGAAGCGTGGGTAGGAGTTCAAACTGTGGGACCTGGGTTTGCATTCTGACTACGCCATTTCCTAGTTAGATGTGACCTGGGCAAGTCACTTCTCTCTAGGGTACACTTTCCTCATCCACAAAATAGGATAATAGTAGTGCCCACTTCACAGGACAAAGTAAGAATTAAATTCCTAGCAGAAAGAAAATAGTCATGAAATGTCATTATTAAGCACAATGCAATCTAGGAAACTCTACACTCTCTCTCTCACACACACACACACACACACACACAGAGAGACTCACACTCACACACACATACCCTTCCCTGGGCATCTGGTACTTCCTAAAAGGTTTTTGTTTTTATTCCTTGCCAATAGGTTTGCTTTATTCAAAGTTCCTAAATGTTCTTTATAAACAGCCTAACTTTCGATTTGCCTAAAATCAGACAATAATGTAAAATTCTGTGGAACCATGTATATCTAGCAAATTAGAAAGAAGTACAGAGTCTTTGGGAAGTCATCTAGATTGTGTAATAGCTTCTGGATTCATCTCTCACCTTTCCAACTAATCCCAGACAGCACAGAAACACAATCACATTGATGGCTTTTAGTTCTACAAAGTACGCAGCAGCAAAGAGAGCTGGGGAGGGCCAGAGTGACCTGCACTGCTTTATCTTCTAGTTAGCATGCTTGACCTGAAATCAGAGTCTCAGGATTAGGAGGGCAATAAGGCCACCCAGTCTCATAGCCCTTCTTACCTACAGCATTTCCAAAGGGTTATGCAACCTCTGGAGATAACAACCTGGGGGACAAGAAGCTCGCTGCCTGCTTAACGTCCTCCAACAGCTGACTACTGTCCTTCGGACAAATTTCAAATCCCTTCGCATGGCCTTCAAGGCCCTGTGGCCTGTCCTCTACTGCTCCTCCTAATCCAGTTTCCACCATTCTCCCTGGGCCCAACCTCATGAGACATTCCAAGGTCCGTCCACTTCTAGGATTTTGTTCCCACCATCCCTCAGCCCAGAGTGCCCTTTCTTTCTTATTCCCATCTTTAGCTCTTTCTCATTCTCCAGGCCTTAAACCACGCCGCCTCACACAGGCCCGTACCCATGTGGGTCACACCGGGTTTACAGCCCATCTCCCTATCCCCCGACACGGGAAGCCCCACGAGGGCAGGCACATGAACCGATTCCCAGGTGTGTATGAAGCAGCTGGCACGGGATAAGGGTGAAGAGACAGGCAAGGTGGTGGTGCTAACCATCTCCAGAAGCGCCCCATCTCCTCTTTGGATAGCATTCTGAGACACAGCTTAAGCAAGTAACAGGAAAAAGAAAGTCCCGTCTTTTGTGGAAATCAGCAAGAATACACAACCCTAAGCAAAATGTCAGATACACTATACAGAGAACCTCACCCTTAATCACCTATTACAGTAAGAAGGGGAGCTTGGAAAAGATACTTTAAGAGAAAAGAAATACTGATGCCTGGGTTACACATTACCAAGGTTCTGATTTAATTAACATGCAGTAAGTCCCCTGGCACAGGGAGACCCGACAAGCTCCCCCAGGTGAGCCTAAATGTGCAGACAGGGTTGAAAACCACCACTTCAGACAACTCGTTCTCAAACTATCGGTGGGGAAGAACCAGCCGTTTCTTGTTTTCAAAAGTATCAATATACACTAAAAATGAATTATTAGAAAGCTGAAAACACAAACTCATAATTAGTTTTATTATTAAAGTCAACCGAGGTACAATTGCTCTGTAAAACTATTATTAAATTCCTCAATGCTGACACTCAATTTCTGTATTTATACCATTGTGCCCGGGGAAGGAAAACAGTTGGCGCAGGCCTACAGAGGTGCTTAGCACAGCACTGCCCAGAGGGCGCAGGGAAAGCACAAGCTGTAGTCTACCAGCTACTCCTGCTTCTGGGTACAAGGGAGAGCTGAGAGTTCTTACAATGACGAAATTTCTGGAATGGTTTGCGCACAAAGTATTTCCTGATTAAAAACATAACCTTACTTGTGCTCACTTGGTTTTTTTAATGTACTGAAACACGCATCGGGCATTACCTGATAATGCAGAGGTGTGTCATTCTTCTCCCCGAAAATATGCTCTTATCGTGAAGGCATGTGTTAATAATGATAGCATCTTACATTAAGAGAAAATATCACTGATGTAGAACTGAGTAGGAAGCGGACATGCATGGCCTAAAATAAATTCAGGGATGGGAGTGATCAGGGTGGGTCAGAGGAGCAAATGAGGGCCTCATGAAGATGGAAGCACCAGGAGTAGGCTTAGAGAGACATTAGCATTAGACATGGAATGAAGGAAAGGTTTCAGCCCAGTCTGAAGGACAGCAAGAAGACCAGAGAGTTATGGCGCAGGGCTCTGCAGAGCGAGGGACAGGTGCAATGGGCAGAAGGAACCATATCCCCCCCCCCCCCCGGCTCCCAGGCCCCTCCTGCGGCCTCAGCACCCACGGAGGACAATGCTTTCATTAAGCTCTCAAAGGAAATACCAAAAACAAAGAAAAGTGTAAGTATGATCTAAGCCAAAGTGGTCTTCCTAGTAAGTTTTACAAAGGAGAACTTGATAATGTACTTCCACACTAGAACTGTGGTGAGGAAAACGAGATTCCCCTATTGTCTCTAGCATTGACCCACAAATTCAGTACGATGAGTCTTGTTTCTCATTTACTTAAAACAAAACAAAAGCATGGGAACAGTCTCCACTCGATGAAGGTTAAGGATTAAAAAAAAAACAGCTTGATATCAAATAATATTAGTTCTACAGAGGGTCCTTAATCTTACGTTTCAAACTGCTAAGAATATTACTACTTATCTCCCTTTGGTTTCCAATATGGCATGTTATGTAATACTGTTAATAATAAACACTTTATGTAAGTTCCTCCCGTTTCTCTTTCAGATATCCAGTGTAGGTGGATGACTATCACTGTCTTTTTGCAGACTGAGGCCTTTGAAAGGTCAAATTACGTGTCAGAAGCCCTACAGGCCGTCAGTGACAGCAGGCAGACTCCAACCTCGGGCTCTGGCGCCACATCCTTTGAAGGTCACCACCTGCAAACTACTTTCACTCCACTGCCTTCCTAGATTCGCCTTCCTAGATCTCCTAACAGATCTGCCAGTCAGGCTCCGGCTAACAAAATATAAGCGTATTTTAAAGCAGAGAGGACATACTCAAAGCAAGCACAAATATTGTTTTAAAATCTAGACTACTCTGCTCTGTGGAAACGGTCAACCAAAAGGCTTGACATTTTTCAGGTTGAAGTCTTCAACAGACCTGGTGTTTCACGTGGTCCAGCCCTGAGCCCTCGTTCAGCGTCACCAGTATTCCTAATGGGTAACTGCACTTCACTGTCCTTTAAGCCTGACTCAAGCTATTCTTTCTCCGCCACAATTACTTTCCTCAAACAGTGGCTTTTTCAGACTTGTCCCTGGCTCAATGCTTTGACATTTGTCATTTGCTTTGCATTCACCCTTTCTTCAAATGTCCGTGTACCTGGGTGGGAACTGTAATTGTGTCTCACCCCAAACACCACTTCCTCAGAGAGGCCTTCTGGGAATACCCTGTCACCCTCTGCATTACCTGCTCTCGAGCGTGTACCACTACCTGAGATTCTTAGCCACTGGACATGCAACCTCCACATGAGCCCAAATTAAAGGAAGAACGAATCAAAGTTAACACAATAAATAAACCACACCTATCATAAACAAATATACCCTGAAGGAAATAAAGCTAAAATAAGAGAAGACACCGAATATTGGTGAGATTGCTAGTGCGTGAGTAGCAAACAGTAAGAAGCACTCAAAGGCAATGCACACGGAAAATGTCCTCCAAACAACAAAACACCAGTGTTTCTTCCTGCTGTTTAACACTCTTTCCTCCACCAATACTGCCCATGACAAACTTTAATGTTTCTAAAAGGAATGACTTTTTAACGGTGGCTACAACTTATCTCCAGTATAGCCCCCTTTACGAAATAGGAAAACTGATAACTAAGCTGTCCAACATAAAGTGTATGAGGACTCCTTGTGCAATTTCCCCTCCAGAAAACTTGGATTAGTCTTACCCAGGTGCCTTATCACTAGAAGGTTCTCTCAGTTATCGGCCGTAATGACCATTCACAGGCCCCTCATTTCCGTCTGTAACACACGAGCTGAAATGCAGAGCCTGTTCCTTCCCCCACATGCTTTGCTGATGCACAACAATGTTTTAATAAAAGTGGTAAGTTCATGACTATAAAATATACAGGATGTCTTCCAACTTTGAAAAAATGACCCATTTTCTAGAGATGGCCCTCTACAATGCCAATCCCAGGCATGACTAGAAAGCACGTTCAAATGTGACTGTTTCCAAGGACAGTGTGTGGATTTTTACTGCAGGGTATTTTCCGATGGTGATGCCTGACCTCCCCGTGAGACCACCCTCTAACGGTATTCACAGGCACAAAATCTCTCCTCTGCAATGAAGTGTTAGTATGGAAATGGTGTTCTACAGTCCACCTCTTCTCAAAGCAGCTGCTGTCAGATTTCAGAAGTTTGGGGATTCCAAACAAAATACACAAAGCCAGATAATACCTACACAACACAAACTCCTAACGATAGGTCTATGTTTGGAGAAATTATATACTGAATAACAATATAAAACAATAGATAAATCTGAAGACTTAAGGAGTACTTTTGTCAAGAGATACGACTGAGAATGTCAAAGTTGGAAGGAGATTTTTATCCCCATGATAAAAAATACACCACCTATTTCAAAACCAGTATGTAAAAAAAATGACAATGTTGTGTTGACAATATACAAATCTGTCAAATGTATTATCCAGGGTAAAAACAAACACCCTTAAAAAAAAACCTGTGTAGCCCCGACCCAGTATCTCAGTTGGTTGGAATGTTGTCCCATACATCAAAAGGTTGCAGGTTCAGTTCTCCATCAAGGCCCATACCTAGGCTGCAGATTCCACCCCCAGCTGACACACGCGGGAGACAACCAATGGATGTTTCTCTTTCACATGGATGTCTCCCTTTCTTTCACTCTCTCTCTCCCCACCTGCCACCTTCCTCTCTCTTAAACAAAATAAAAAAATAAGCATCTCAATAAACATATTCTAGAGTGAGGATTTAAAAAAAAGAAATTCATGGAAAACAGTAAGTAAATCAGCAAAAACTAGTATGACAGGGGACATAGAGATATGAGGTAGCTAGGGGAAATGATAACCAATCTAAGAAAAGAATACTGCTTATTAAAACTATTTAAAATAGCTTGCTATAAAAAATGGGAAATGACCCTTAACCTCCACCAAAACCCTATAATGGCTTCCCATTATCCTCAGGACATAATCCCAAACCACCTCTCCATCCTTCCATTATTCTCTAGACACAAACATCCTGATCACGAATGAAATATCTGTGCATCATCTATCTACCATAGTGGGTGAGTCTCTGCTTTTAGGTTTCCTTCATACATGGTGGACCACTGCTATCCATCATCCATTTCCCTTCTCCTGGTAGGAGCAAGCCAGTGTTGTTCAAAGAAAATATCCTTTCTTCACTAGCTATGGGTCGTGGGACCAGCAGGCAGGCTGCTCTGCTTGGGAGTTTTACACAAGCTGCACAATTCAAACATTTGTTCATGTATTTTTAATCTCAAATAGAAAATGGCTAGCACAGATTCATCCTCCAGGTGGTACATCAGCTCCCCTCCACCCAGCAGACTGGAGCTGCCCAGTCTCTCTACCTTTCTGTTCCCATTTTTCAGGTGTCCCTCAGATTCTATAATCTGTGCTTTCTTCCTATTATTTGTTTTTAACACATCTGTTTATTTTTTATTTAAAGTAAATTCAGGGTAGATTTTTTAGGGCTGCTTGCAACTAAAACATCTAAAACTCATGTGCTTACCAAAGTCATTCTTGTACCTAGGTACAAAAGCCCGGCCCCTGATTATTTTCAAGCCCCTCAAAGCTACTAACCCAACACCATGACCTTCTCTTCTCAAAATCATGTAAGTCCTATCGTGTACTCTTACTTTTCATTTACCCTATGTTTCCAAATAAAATACAAAAGCATAATTCTTTAAACTTTTTAAAAGATTTTATTATTATTATTTATTTATCTTTAGAGGGGAAGGGAAGGAGAGGGGGAGAGAAATATCAATGTGTGGTAGCCTCTCATGTGTCCCCTGCTGGAAACTGGCCTGCAACCCAGGCATATGGCCTGACTGGGAATTGAACCACGATCCTTTGGTTCACAGGCCTGCGCTCAATCCACTTAGCTACACCAGCCAGGGCCAAAAGCATAATTTTTTATAGCCCACTGACTTGTGACTTTCCAGCACTGAATTTACCACCTAGATGGTGATAAAAGGGTTTTTTACTCATTACAAACTACTTACTATATGTAAAGCACTGTGCTAAATGGCACACAAGGATGGAAGAGTTGTTTCATTTCACAGGTAAGCACACCGAGGCTAAAAAGAGATTATTTACCCAAGGTCACACATACACAGCTACTAAATGAACAAACTCCTAAAAAACCTAAATTCCTAACCACTATAATGATAATACTTGATGCAGGGAGAGAGCAGGGAGGGGAAGGCTGAAAGTAACTGTATCTTGGGAAGTTTTACTTCTTGACTGGCCATTAATAACCACAACCATATAATCTCTTGGGTCTGGTTATGAAACTCTAACTATTTGAATGCCCATGAGCCCTGTCTTACAAACTATTTAGAGTTAAATGCAACAGTCCATTATTTCAGATAAACAAAAAAAATTTTAAACTTGTCCTCTTTAAAAAAGAAAGAGAAAAGAAGAGAGTTGCACTGCCTGAATCATACATACCATGTTCCCAGACTTTGGGGCTGGGTTATACGCTGCTCTGACCAGATGGTAGTGGAGTCAGAGAGACAGAAACAGCATGGAGGAAAGAACCCAGCAGCCAGGCATTAAAAACTACTGCAAGTGGAGAATAATTTGTATTTGATCACTTGGATTTGGGTATGCTTAAAAATAACTCACATCTGGTTTTAGTCAAGCTCCTTGTTTTGTCTAATAAACAAGCGCCCCAAAGTAACAAATTCTGACTTGTGGCTTTTAAAAAATTGGGTAACATACATGTATTTTCAACTCACACAACAAGTCGAGTTAGTTTAGAGAATGGGCACCTGCAGCTAGAAAACCTAATTCACTGCACTAACACACCAAGTTACTTATCTCCATGGACCTGTTTCCTTATAAGATGGGGAAACATTTTTTTAGTTGCCTCACAGGATTACAATGAGACTCAAAAGGAATTATTTTATGTAGGAAAGATTTACAACCACGAGAACAAACATACCCAGAGGAGGTAGAGAAGGTCCATCTAAGTTGACATTCACACACGTGTGTCTAACATGCTGCTATACACGGCAGCATCAGTCATTACGAGTCATCAAAAGAGAAACACAGTCCCCATATCACCTGGTGATGTCACCCACCAGACACCATGAGGAATGAATGATACAACCTTTTATTTAGCATAGACATTGTGAATCTACCAAGCCTTTAATTTCAATTCTTCATTAATAATTGTTCATATTTTAAACTAAACACCTACAATGCTCCCCCCTGAGGCTCAGGAACCACACTGAGAGGGTAAGAGAGGCATGATGGGCAGACAAATCTGACTTGATCTACAAACTAACCCTCACCCTTGACTGAACTTGTACCCAGCTGTCCTATAATCCTCAAGAGTGAGGAATGACCAAAACAAATGGGGCAACTGTAACCATTCAGAAACTCATTTCTTTAACATGACTCTTTCTCCCTTCTGTTCATCCACTCTGCTCCTTAATCATTAAGTCCTTAAGACATCAGATTCTGATCAGCATCAAACTGTCTTAAGAACAAAGCCTCAGGTACATCTTGACTTCAGTTGCGTTTCGGCCCCAGGCCGGAGAAAACAGAAGGACCCTAGACCCTATGGACCACACACTCATGAAACCAGACAGAACAATGCCATGGCTGACATCAAGACCTGATACAATGATCAACTACTCCCTACCCTGGCCCCAGCCAATCCACAGAGCCCACAACCCCGACTCATCTAGCCACTGTGATTCAGGATTTACCCCTGTACAACCCATCCCCGGGAAGCCGTCAAGGAGCCAGGTCTTTGAGCATGCACTCACCTGTGACTCCAGGCATGGCACCATTTCCTTAAAAATAAACCTTCAATGTCTTAGCTGAAAAAGAAAAAGTAGTTCATATTTGACAAACTTGCACTTCATAAAATAGGTCCATTGAAAGGAACCTGGAATTAGGCCATGGCCCCCTCAAAAAAATGAAGACATGGTTTCATGCTCTTAGGCACTTTCTCCAGAGAGGGAATGTCAAAGTGTGTGCTGTAGAAAGCTAATAGGTACAGATTGTTTTGTAGGACAGGAGGTGGTATACAGGAAGTACAGATTCTCTGGTCAATTAAGTTTGAGTGACACTGTGTTAGGCAAAACTAAATATGTTCCTTAAATATGCTCCTGCTCAGAGCCTTTAACATCTTATATATTTCAAATTCCTAAGTAGGTATTAGAATTAAAAGCACTTCCCAAACGTATTTGTATAGCGCATCCTATGGACAAGTATTCCAATGGAAAGACACTAATAATGTGGCAGAAGATATTTAAGGATGAAAACACAAGGAACAGCCCTGACTGATGTGGCTCAGTGGATTGAGCACAGGCCTGTGAACCAAAGGGTCGCCGGTTTGATTCCTGGTCAGGGCCCATACCTGGGTTGCGGGCCAGGTCCCCTGTAGGGGCCACAGGAGAGGCAACCACACACTGATGTTTCTCTTCCTCTCTTTCTTCCACCCTTCCCCTCTGTCTAAAAATAAGTAGGTAAAATCTGTTTTGCTGGGGTTTTTTTAAAGAAAATACATGGAAGAGAAATTTCTTCAAAACATATCACATTTAGAGAAGCTGGTGTCCATAAACAGTGGTGTGGGGAGTCCCACCACTGACCCTGTACCCCGGTTCTCCAGTCCAGGAGTCCCAGAGCCCTTGAGGAACCTTCACAATTTAGAAGATAATCATGTGGGGCCAGAATGGAATTCATTTAAGCTGGACAATCAACTGGCAAAAAAATAAAGGCTGGAGGGAGGAGAGGAAAAAAATCACAGACCCTCCTTTTTCAACTAATGCTTATGAACAAACAACCAACTTGCTTTCATTTTTTTTTCTTCAGTAGATGCCCTGATGATAAGTCACCTCAGGGCACATTATTAGAATGAATAAAACATCAGTCTTCACGAAATGCACCATATGACTCTACCCACAGGTCAGCAGACAGACACTCAACAAATTTAAAGAAGCTGAAAAATTCTACGAACAAAAGGCCTTCTGTGAAAATGTTAAAAGTGAATTGGTAGTAAAGTCAACCCGCTGTTTAATACTGAGTAATGTAAATACCAGCAATGGTTATTTCAGGACAAAAATTGATTCGTTAATAAATCTCATTAATTGTTATATTTCCCAATTTAATGGTTTCTGCCATCACAAATTCAAATTCCATCACGAGCCATGCAGATAGACTTAGGGGAAGAAGTAGGCAGGGCCTAAGAAAATGAGGACTTATGGGGACTAAGGAAGAACTGGAAGGTACAAGCCAAGCCTTGAGGCATTGGTGCTCAATACAATTAAAACACAATGCTTCCCTCCTTCACTGCCCCAACCCCAAAAAACAGAACAGGTACAGTCCAAATTCTGCCCATGGGACGCTAGTCTAAGACTGTAGGAGAGCTACCATCCTTAGGAGGGTTTGAACCTACTTTTCTACAAATGCCCGAAGAGCACATTAAATTTACAAATCACTGAGTAGAAAGTATCATCCGGATGTGTCAAATATATTTGCTTATAGTGGATGAATATTTGCAGGGTGTATGTGCAAACATAACAGGCTTTCAACACTGCATACCTGAGTTGAATGCCTGCTCAATGACCTTGAGCAAGGTATGTCACCTTTCTGAGCCTGTTTCCTCATCTAAAAAATGAAGATGATAATGCCAGCCAGATCCTTTGGGAAGTAGTGAGGGTTACAGAGGAATACATCTTACACAGTCTTAGCATAAAGCAGGCATGTCATTAAATAGTAGTTAATCATTGTTTTTACAAGGTATATTTCAGTTACTACTACAAGTGATGTTTAGAACAATTTAGGTAAGGGTAGAGTGAACTTCACCGGCAAACTGTTGGGTAAATGATGCTGAAAACTCCCTTGTAAAAAGCTCCTTACCATGTGACCAATCTCAGCCACTTTCCAGAAGTCATGAAGAGATGCTGGTGCCATCTCAAGGAAATGCCCAGAGGAGATAATTTTTTTTTAAAAAAACCCAACTCTATACTGTTCAAATTTGAACAACGGCTTCAATGTTGATCAAGAGCTTGCAAACATTTAGCAATAATTCTGTAAAAGAAACACTCAAATCAAATGCGCAGGTCCAAACACACAAGAGGCAATATGCGCAGTCACTTGCTGTCCATAATTCATACCCGTTAAGCTCACCATTCTCACCTCGTCTTCCAGCAGATCATCTGTATTCTTGCCTGTTTTAAGATATTGAATGCTCTCCACTACAGAACATTTCAATTCCAACTTGTTGGGCCCCCTTTTTTTTTAATCCCTGAAGAAACTGAACTGGGAAGAGGAAAACTTATCAAGTAAGAACACACAGGTGCTTCCTCCCTAATTAAAAGAGAAGTTTACAGCTGCACTGGCCATGAATCACCCCTGTGGTTACCCACATGTGTCCTTCCAGAGGCACGTAGCTCCACCAAGAGCCATATTCCATATGCTTTCCTGAAAACTGCCTTCTCTTCGTTTGGTAAAATGATGACTATCAGGTAACTAATGGTATTTTCTGCTTCCCGTCTTTCCTCCCTATGGACACCCCAGTTCATTTGTTTCCTTAATTCTAAAAATAATTAAGCAACCTGGAAGCAAGAGGCTCAGAGCTTAGCAAATCAAGCTTTGGTTTATACTGAATCAAAGTGTGCTGCCAGTGGGGGGGGAAGCTAGTTGCAAAATCATGGATATGTTACCATTTGTTTCAAATGCATGCTGCAATATGTATTTTACACACAACACACAGGCTCCAGAAGAGCCCACTGATAAAAGTGAGGGGAAGCTAGCTCGTTAAGGGAGGAACTGCTGTCTTTTTATCTTTTTATTTAATACCCTTTTTATCTTTTCAAAATTGTAATCACCCTGAAAATTTCTCATTGACTTTAAAAATTTATCTGGACTGCCAAGTGTTTTCTTACATTTCATTACTAATGTCAAAAGTGTTTAAATTATCTGATTCTTATTTTGTAAACTTGGCCAAAGGTATTTCTTTATATATATATAAATCAAAAAATAGCTAGAAAGATATACATCGAACCACTAACTCTAAGGATGAGAGTTAAGAGGTTTTGCTTTTTTCTCTATCCTTCTGCAATGTTATCACTTTTAAAATTGAAAAATAAAAAGCTACAGAGAAACAACAGTGAGTTACCACTACACATATATTAGAATAGCCAAAATCCAGAACAGTGACAACACTGAATCATCACAAATAAATTCCTATACTTAAAGCATTTTTATTAAATGCCCAGAAAGACACTGACGATTTAAACATAAACTTAAGTAATTATATCAGGTTAATTTTCTGTAATCTTTTTTTAAACTTAACTTATTAGAGTGATACTGGTTAATAAAATATAGGTTTTGGGTGTACAGTTCTGTAATACATGAACTGTATATTGTATTATGTGTTCACCACCCTAAGTCAAGTCAATTTTCAGCACTCTTAACTTTTCTTATCTTGATTACAAATCTGGGGCTGAAAACATTCACCTGCTCATTGCTCCCTTCTGAGGATCTATGAAAACACTAGCTCCACAACATTCTTCAACTACTCTCTTTTGGCAACAAATGAGTTGCTCTCATTCTAATGTTTGGTGGCTAAACATGTCAGCTTAAATTCAATTGCTTAAAATCAGAATATTTAACATAGTCTCCTTTTGCCCATAGTCTCAAATTGCCCCCACCTACAAACAAATGTAAGATAAAGAGAATGCCTGTAAAGTGTTGAAGTGTTAAACTTTATCACAGGCAGTTCTGTTTTTCTTAAGGAAGAATAATGCTTCTCATTTTCCAAAACAAAATGAAAACTAGCTGAAAAGGGATAAAATTTGAGTCTCATATTATTCTGCAGACAGTTGAGTGCCTACTGGGGCCTTCACTGCATGGGAAACCAGGTAATATGATGAACACTGATCTGGGAAGACTATCAGTCTTTATGACACTTGCTCAACAGGATTTCATCAGCATTTCCTTTGGAGAAGAGTGAATTAATTTCATTGAATTTGAAGGAGATTTTTGTTTTCATCCGAGGAGATAAAATGCTGACTTCTCATTCTAAAATTATGAGACTTCCAGCCAAGATGGAGGCATAGGTAGACACACTATGCTTCCTCAAACAACCAAAATTAAGAACAATAAAGATTTAGAAACAACAAAAAAACAACCAGATCTGACAGAAAATTGAACTGTACGGAAGTCCAACAACCATTCATCCAGACCGGTAAGAGGGGTGGAGTTGGTGGCGGTACACAAGGGTTGCAGCAGGAAAAAGCAGTGGTTGGCAGTCCCAGGCATGCAAGGTGGCTGGCAGACCCCAGGCGCAGGGTGGCGATGGTCAGACCCAGTGAGGCACTCAAGGCCGCTGGCTGACAGTGAATACACATTCACACGCAGATAAACCAGGCAAAAATGGGGAGCAAGACAAACCATGCAACCCAGGGCCCCAGCACCGGGAAATAAAGCCTAAAAGCACCAATACAAAACACTTGTGGAGGTTGAGGTGCCAGGAGAGACTCCCAGCCTCACAGGAGAGTTTGTTGGAGAAACCCACAGCGTCCTAGAATGTGCACAAGCCCATCCACCTGGGAACCAACTACAGAAGAAACTGAAATCCGAGAGAGAGGAGCAAGGGCCATTGCTCCCTGTCTGACCGCACCCCCACATACAGCATCACAACCCAGCAATTGGCTTGCCCCAACGAACACCTAAGGCTCTGCCCCTTACTACATAACAGGTGCCACCAGACCAAAAACAAAAACAACAACAACAACAAAAAAAAACAAAGGCTCAAACAAAAGAACAGACCAAACCCCAGAGCCAATACATCTAAGCAACCAAGAGATAGCCAATCTATCAGATGCACAGTTCAAAGCACTGGTGATCAGGATACTCACAGAATTGGCTGATTTTTAGCCACAAATTAGAGGAACAAATGAAGGCTACACTAAGTGAAATGAAGGAAAATGTACGGGGAACCAATACTGATGGGAAGAAAACTGGGGACTCAAATAAATGGAGTGGACCAGAAGAAAGAAAGGAACAACCAAACAGAAAAGAATGAAGAAACAAGAATTTTAGAAAATGAGGAGAGGCTTAGGAACCTCCAGGACATCTTTAAACACTCCAACATCCGAATTATAGGGGTACCAGAAGGGGACGAAAAAGAGCAAGTGGAAAACTTATTTGAACAACTAATAAAAGAGAACTTCTCCAATCTGGCAAAGGATACAGACTTATAGGAAGTCCAGGAAGCTTAGAGAGTCCCAAAGAAGCTGGATCCAAGGAGGAACACACGAAGGCACATAATAATTACATTACCCAAGATTAAAATGAAGGAGAGAATTCAGGAAGCAGCAAGAGATAGGACAGTCACCTACGAAGGAGTTCCCATCAGACTATCAGCTGATTTCTGAAAAGAGACCTTGCAGGCAAGAAGGAAGGGGCGGGGGGGGGGGGGGGGGTTCCAACTCATGAAAGGCAAAGACCTACATCCAAGATTGCTCTATCCAGCAAAGCTTTCGTTTACAATGGAAGGACAGATAAAGTGCTTTGCAGATAAGGTCAAGTTAAAGAAGTTCATCAGCACCAAGCCCTTACTATGTGAAATGTTAAAGGGACTTATCTAAGAAAAAGAAGATAAAAAATATGAACAGTAAAAAGTCAGCAAACTCACAGATATTAACAACCACACCTAAAACAAAAGCAAACTAAGCAAAGCAAACAACTAGAACGGGAATAGAACCACAGAAATGGAGATCACATGGAGGGTTAGCAACGGGGCAGTGGGAGGAGGAGAGAGCGGGAAAAGGTACAGAGAATAAGTAGCATAGACTATAGGTAGAAAATAGACAGGGGAGGGCAAAAGTAGTGTGGGAAATGTACAAGCTAAAGAACTTGTGACACATGGAAATAAACTAAAGGGAGGGAATGTGGGGGGGAGGGGGTGTGCAGGGTGGAGGGTAAGAAGGGGGGAAGGGGACAACTGTAACAGCATAATCAATAAAATATATTTTTAAGATAAATTAATTAAATAAAATAAAATTATGTATGTAACAAAAACTTGATTTTCCATTTCTTAACCCCCATAATATTTATACAAGAAAAGACATCCAGGAGGTAACTTGTATATACTCCCATCTATCCCGTTCGTTCCTTCATTCATTCATTCTCATTCTCTCTCTCCCCTTCTACCCCTCCCCTCAATGTTTTATTCATTGTGTCAAGTTAGAAAAATGCTCCCAACTCCCTAGAGAGAATACATTTAATTATTTTATTAAAAAATGCAATTTTCCACAATTTTTAGTCTTATTAACAGTGACCATTAAATACTGCTGGAATAATTTTTCCCATACCCACTCTTGGCCTCCTCCCTAAAATCCAGCTACTGCCTTGTACATCGAAACTCTACTTCTTAGACAAATACCCCAAACCTTCAATCCCTGTGCCCCTTTTCACTTTCTCCAGTTGTATCCCATTGGTCATCATCCTGGAAACTCATTATCTAGGTGGTCACCTGGCCCAATTTCGAATCCAATCTTTGAGTCCACTGTAAACTTCTGCTTGGAATGACCCAGCCTGGGCTTGGGAAGTTCGGTTATCAGTGAAAGAACCACATTTCTAGGTGATCACATCTCATTTTAGGGAGCTTTGCATGTCATCAATTATTTGGCAGAATTCTGCTTACGTCTCTTTGGGCTACAGAAAACAAACCGCCCTTCATTTACACATACTGACTCTTCACCCGGTTAGTATTAACCCTGCACCCAACTCCATTCTGCTGTGTTTTCTTCTTCTAACCATGCACTTCAGACCATGCCCTTCATTTCTCCAAGACCTCTGTGACAGTCATTAAAGACAGTGATCTTTAAGAACAAGGGCTCCCACACTGACCTTCTCTGTAGTTTTAAGCTACATACTGGATCTTCAGTCATATTGTCAGTCACATACAAACACCATATGAATTTCTAATCCTGAACCATCTCTTCTTGAGGCTATCATGCCTAGGTCAGGTGGAACCCTAATCTCTGTTCTTTTAGATTCAAGCACCTCAAGCCACTCCATATTTATAAGCTTCATTCTCTCCTGGAACTTAAAAATATTTTTAGAACAATATGGTATAATTAATTTTGTCTATTTTGCTTCCTCTTAAACAGATTCTTAACAACATGTTAGTTTTACATTTCAGAACAAAATGAAAATTAACATTAACTTGAATTATCACAGGTGATACAAAGGTTTTAATTTATATTACATTTACTAAGTACGAAATAGAATTGGGCTAGCAAACGAAGTTCAGTTCAGATTATAATTGCACAGAAAATGCAAACATATTTCTTTGACTTTTATTACCATTTGTACCCACTGCAGAATTACTTAACATGGTTTTGCCAAATGGGAAAAACCCAAATACAGCTCAAGCCAATGTTTAGCCAAAAGAATCTGATATGAAAAGACAACTTTCTTAAGTCAGTCTATATTTTAGCACTGACTTACAATTTTCTTAAAAACTTTACCACCATATTGGAATAATCTCTAATCAATACAATCTTACCTCTATTGAAATCTCTAATCTCTAATCAACACAAGAAGCTCTTACCTCTATTGAAACCTTCCTAAAGGAGTGATCGATCCACCCAAAGAACAACCAATCAAAATAATTGATAATTGGCTACAACCTACTAATAAAAGTTAACGGATCAAAACAGAAAGTCAGAATTGATTTGGAAAATCAACAAAAAAAACAGAAAATATCTTTAGATTTGGCTTCCAATAAAGGAAAGAAATAATAACAAAAGTATATTAAATGCTTTTCCCATGTACTGGCAACATTTTACATGGCTTTCTGCATTACCTCACTTAATCTTCAAAACCTCCTAAGAAACAGGTACCATTACTAGTCCCCTTTTACAGAAACTGAGACTGTAGGAGATGGCATGAATGCACAAGGTCACACAAAAAACAACAGGGCCTTGACCTAAACTCATGGACTGGCCACTACGGAAAAGAGGTGAAACCTGGTGTACTGAATTGAATAGTGTCCCCATTCCCCTAAAATTCATGTCCAACTGGAACTTCAGGTGACCTTAATTATAAATAGGACCTTTGCAGACATTGTCCATTAAGGTGAGGTCCCACTGGACTAGGGTTAGCCTTAAACCCAATGTGACTGTTGCCCTTACAAGATGAGAGAAGACACTCAGAGACCCAGAAGGAAGGCAGCCGTGGGGAGGCATAATTGGCATGATGAGGCTGCAAACCAAGGGATGCCAAGTACTGCCAGCAACCAGGCCAGGAAGAGCTAAGAAAGGGTCTTTACCAGAGCCTTCAAAGGAAGCAGGGCCCGGGCGGACACCTGATCTCAGTCTTATAGTTTCCAGAACTGTGAGAAAACAAATTTCTGTTGTTTTAAGCCACCTACTTTGTTATGGTAACCCTAGGAAACCAATACACCTGGGAAGAGAAAGGTGATGATGTGATATAACATTACAGCCTGAAGAAAGTCTGTAAACAGCAAGATAGTATTAATAACCACATGTCAAAAGATCACCAGGTTAGTGTCAAATAACCACTAGTGTAATCCCAGCCGCTTCCAACAGTCATGAGAAGCCCCAGTGTGCAAATATGTATATGCTGAGATCTTGTCACACTACAGATAACAATAAAACATAATACTTTTTCTTCCTAGCAGGAACATCTGATTACGTGGAACACAAGAGATTCACAACAAAAGAGCTTTTCAAAATACAGCCTCCCTGAAGGCCGAGAAGTCCTTAGATAAAACTTAATTTCTCCATACCAGTCTGTAAGTTTGATTTTAAGATCCTAGGTCCATGTGTTCCAGGCAAAAAATCTCTAATGAGATCTTTTGCATTCTTCAATGCAAGACCTATGCTTGCTCTATCCATTCCATTTGTACCCATCCTCCAACCCATGCATGCAACTGTCAAGCCTGCATTCAATACACATCGTAAACAATACACATGATAAAGAGCCTACTAGGTGCCCAGTATTTGCCAGTTCTTAGAGATACAGCAGCAGCCAGGATGACAATCTGGGGTTACCCTCCAGCAAGAATGAGACATTCACCAAGTCCTTTTAAGCGTGATGAGAATTACCCAGGGGGCATGACGGATGTTGTGAGGGATATGAGCTGAGGCTGGCCAGTCCTGTGCAGCTGTGCAGGCCATGCACCTCACAAGGGCACCTGGCCAAGGAACGTGTTGGGGCAAAGGTGTAGCCCTCTCCATGTGTTATTTTCTCATTCCCACAAAGAAGCAATTTGAACTTAGCGTCAGCCCTGAAGATACAGCAGCCAGAGGCCAGATACTGCAGACAGCATTAATGAATTTGGATTTTGTATTAAGAGTAACAGGAAATCATTGAAGAGATTTTTAAGTATTAGACTAAGCTGTAGAGGGGAGCAAGGCAGTAATTTGCCCAACATGATTTCGTCACTTGTATAACACCAAAATAATAAAAGGAAATGTATAAATAAATGAAGTTAAGACCATCTGTTAAAATGCCATTTTGATTCTCAATGAATTAGCATGCATTTTAAAACCTGGTGCAGTGTGTACCCTTTTTGCATTCTTTTAATTGAAGGAAAATTTAAATGGCTTATTAATCCAATGCCCTTTCAATTAACTTAAGTAGGATCACAGGCCCTATTCAAACCTGCCTTCCCTTTCTACATATCAAGTCCTCACCTTCAAGAGATACTACTCAAGTTCTCAAACGAAGAAGGGCTGGGGTGCAGAAGTGGGATCTGTTCCCTCCATCCAGGAGACTGTCAAGTTGAAAAATTAAACCTGCCACTTTAAGATATATGAGTCCCACTTCAAGAATTTCTAGCATCAAATCAAGCAAGACTATCATGAGAGACAAGTCTATGCAGTGCAAGGATTCTAAGACAAGCCATCATTTCCCGGGCAGAAACCAGAGGCCGAGTACCGTGAGGTCAGAGTGAGGCCACCCTACATTCAAACTTATCTAAGTGAGAGTCACTTTGCTAGAGCATCAGAGCAGGTTTCCAGGTCTCTCATCTCACAAGGTGCCTCACAGAACCTGTCTCTGATCAGGTAAGTTCAGGAAACCCTACCTCCTACACTGCATGCTTCAGTTTCCTCATATATCAAATGAGAACATGTACATAGTCCTCCTCCGTGGGCTGTTGTGAGGATGTCACAAGTCAATACACGTGAAGTGAAGTGCTCAGAACCATGTCTGGCACATACTAAGTAAGTGCTAAATTAAAGTTAACTGTTACTATTATTTAACATTTTAGAGCATTGTGGCAGATTTTCACACATAAAATCCTCTGAGAAGACAGGCAAATCGATAAATCGACTGAGCTTTATGTATTCCAGTCTTTCCTACACCTGTCTGCCCACCTCCCCACGCTGACCCTGTCACTGTCCCACAAAACACTTTCCATCACTAGAGGACCTCAAGTCCTACACCGCTTACCTAGGGATATGCTTCTCAAGCCTGCGTCTCTCTCCGCCTCCTTCCAAGTGCTTAGCCAATAATCCAGGAGATTGAATTTTTAATTAAACCATGAGATGGCAGAAGAAGAGAAAGCCGATCCATACTTAAGCCGCCTTTAAATTTCCAGTTCCTCATCTACTGAATCACCCTTGAAATTTCCTTTGAAATTTAATCCCAAAGTAATATAAGGCCTCAGTCCAAGGGGTGTTTTTGCATACTACTTATATATATAAGAAATTGGTTTAAAGGTCAAAGTGACAATGAACGGTACCTTGCCCAGACTTTGTATAAAAAAGCCCACCTTGACCCAACAAGAACAAGTAAAAACAACCCAAGGCCAGCGAAAACATAATTCTCCAATAAGAAACTGGGAGAAAAACAATGGTAACTTTGTTTAATATTAATACAATGTGGCTTATTTCTTTTTCAATGTACATGACCTAGAACACTAAGTGATACTCCTTTAACAGCTAGGACATATTGGTTAGACTGATGGAAATGAATGAAGAACATCATCCCCTTAAAAAATAATAATAGCTCACACTTATATAGGTATAGCTATCCTTAATGCATAAACTAACTTAATGCTTACAACTACCCTCTAAGGTAAATACTTATATCCCCATTTTTCAGATGAACAAACTGAGGCACCAAGTACAATATTAAGTACCATACCCAAGATTGTACAACTAGCAGTGGAAGGATTCAAACCCTGACTGGTGTGGCTCAGTGGGCTGAGCATTGTCCTGTAGACTGAATGGTCATTGGTTCAATTCCCAGTGGAGGCACATGCTTGGGTTGCAAGGCCAGGTCCCCTGTTGGGGGAATGTGAGAGGCAACCAATGGATGTTTCTCTCCCTCTTTCTCCCTCCCTTCCCCTCTCTAAAAAAATATATAGATATATATATTTACACAATGGAAATGGGCAAACACTGCAAATCAGCACTCCCTGCCCAGAGCAGGTTGTTAACCATTAACCAGCATACCCAGCATGCCAATAAATAAATATATATTTATTATATAAAATATATAAGGTCTGAAAGGTCTTGTATTATTGGAAGGTCATATATATGTATGTATGCATGTGTGTATATATATCTAAAGGTCTGGAAGGTCTTAAAGTTTTATATATATAAAATCTTTTTTAAAAAAGAGATTTGAATCAAGAGCTTGGCTCCAAAGTTTATGCTCTTAACTACTGTTCCAACTACATGATTATGGTGAGATATTTTTAGGTTTTAAAATGTTGTTTCTTATCTTTTGACCTGGGCTAGTAAAAGGATTTATGTCTACTTCTGACCCTGCAGCATTAGACAAATATTAACCAAGCTTCAGACATTGAAAAGTCAAGTTTATAATGTATCACACTTGGAAAACACCTATCCTTTATGCATATTTGCTTAAATGACACATTTTAACATGAATAGATTTAATTTTATTTCACTATTGCAAAATGAAAATCAGTAGTGCCTACTCTAACTAAAAGGAAGCTCTAAAAAATACAATGTAAATAAAAGAATGTTATTAATTTCTAGCTAAAAACTGTCATTTGTAGAAGGTCCAAGATTGGCATGTTTTCCCTCTCATTCTGTTTGCCTTTTCTCAACAGGTATATCAGCAAGGCTTAAAGGTACTAAAGACCCATTTGCACCAAAGGAGACCATCTCAACCTTATCACATACACTTACAAGGGGGAGTGACCACCTCACTGTGAGATTCAATGCCAATCCCTCACGTATAACAGGTAGTCCTGCACTTTAGAAAACATTGCTTCAAGGAGCATTAAAAAACAGAGATGCCACAAATGCCGATTTGTTTGCCAATAAATCAGTTGCCCCTGCAGGGTTTTTACATAATGAGAAACCTCAGAGATAAATATAAAGGACCGATTGTAGGTTCACTCGATCAATGGTAAAATGATACACTGAGGAAAACCAAGCTTGGCTGGCAGGTGTCCCTGTTGGAAACAGATGTGTGTTTTAGGCCGACCACAAGATCAACACCAGCCAAAAATGTGACACGGTTCCAAGGACAGGGAAGGGCCTTTACCCATTAAGGACCAAACCAAGGGAAGGAAGGGGAAGGGAGCCCTGCCTGCAGTGAGCCAGGCAGACCACACCTGGTGCTCAGGAAACACAGCTGAACGCAGCACATCCTTTCCAGGAGAGGCAGTCAGCAAAGGCGCAAGGTCTGAAAATGAAGTGATCTAAGGGGATAGTATCACCTAATTTAATTTTTTTCACCTACTAACAGCAACATTCATTACTTTTACATGAATTTGTTGTCTACCTCCCCCCACCAAGACAAGGATATTTTACTGTTTGGGTCCCTGATACACCCCTAGTGCAGAGAACAACACCTGACACCTAGCAGATGCTCATTCACCTAAATAAACTAGTGAGTTATTTCATAAAAATTGCGGATATTTACAACTGGAAAAGAAAACGCTTATGGGAAATGCAATTGACTTTTAAACAGTTAAATAATTATTTATATTTTACAATAATTACAAATGTAGACCCTAAAATCAGAAAGACATGGGTTTGAATCTCAGACATACCACTGAGAACCAACTCCACTCTGAGGTTTTGGATAACCTCAGATCTTACCGAGATGACTAACAAGAATGAGAATCCAAGTACTTAGAAATAAAGGCTGGGATGAGTAACAGTACTTATTTCAGACTGTGCTCCTTAAATAATGGGAGTAAAAGAGCTTTTAAAACTCCTAATCCCAATGAACCATTATCCACCCTCATTTTTGGTTATTATATCAGTCATCATATTTTACTGTGTATGGAACTCAGTGGTGGCAGGAGCCACCTGTATTAACACCAAAGAGCCAACTGTATGCAACTCTACCCAGCTCTGTGTTCTGTGCCTGAACATTAGTCACTTCATATTGGCTTTTGTGGGAGTATTTACACAATGGAAATGGGCAAACACTGCAAATCAGCACTCCCTGCCCAGAGCAGGTTGTTAACCATTAACCAGCATACCCAGACTACAATTTGATAACAGAATTAGAGGCAACAGCAGCTGAGATCTCTTCATGCTGCAAAAGCTGTAAAAGTGAAAAACTAAAATAAATCCCACAACAAAGGGGACTCAGAGCAAACCTACTCAGGGTAATTATTTGGAGTAAGAAGCTGAGGGCACCAAAGGGCTATAAGTGGGAAATGGGCTGGGTCAGAAGTGCTAAACTCTAGTCCATTCTCTCATGTCCTAATCCTGATGTAACGGGGCAAGCAGCTAGACCAAGTTCTAGCTCCTTCATCAGCAAAAGGAAAACTTTTGTGCACCTTAAACCTGCCCTAGAAGGGTAAATCACTTCAAGTATGTAAAGGTGAGCTTGTTATAAACAAACTCTGTATAACAAAAAAATATGCTTGTACCCAAAGGAAGCATTAAGTTTTTCCCATTTTATTTTGGTCCTTACTACTAGCTTCCTCTAATCAGATGGAGTGTTTATCAAAACACCACTTCCATTCTTATGTTTTCTTCAACTTCTTTTCATGTTACATTACAGGGTAAAAACTTACACATTATTCCCAGGGCACAAGGAAACCTGCTATTATGTGTGAATTTACACACAATTTTGGGTCCAGCACAGTGAAAATATCCACATGTATTTTCTCACAATTGACTTTTCATAGCCCTATAATTAGCATAGACATACACTCATAGAAAAGCCTTATGACACAAATTAAACCATGTGTTTTAAAATACACTCTCCCCACTGGAATATCACCACATATAAAAAGACTTTATTGAAGCTTGGAGTTGCCAAACTTTGCAGAAAAATAAACCACAGAAATAAATTAAGATATTGGGAATCTGAGCATTTTGGAATCTCATTAAATTACCTGTTTGTGGACAGAAATATTTACAAACACTTCAAAAGCTTTCATTATGTTTATTTTTCAGTAAAGAACACTTCAAAACTTGCACACTTTACATCTAATCTCTACATCATTTTCTTGCTCATCTTCTCTTCTGTTCTGCCTAAAACAATGCAAAGAAGGTCTTGATGGAGACCTATGGAATTGCGCTGTACTGAAATTACTTTGTTATACTGTTCACAAGGAAGTATTTCAGATATCTTTACCCTAAGTCCTATGTGATAAATAAAAACATCAGAACTGTCTCAGTTATTCAGCCCAAACTCCAAGAGATACTAAAGTTCAAAATGACCAGAACAATATTAGTTCTTATTCTCTCTACTCTTTCAAATGCATATTTACAGGTGACAGTTATAAATGGTCAACAACACTGACTTCCCTTATAAATATCATAAAAGCACATTATCAATAGAGTCTTTGATTTTGACTTTTAGGGTGTATGTAGTATTATTTTACTCTCAAATACTAAAGCCCTTGGTTGTAAAAGGTATAAACCCAGGATCTAAGAAGGAAGGAGGAAGGGGGCACGTGAAAGGATAGGCTTTCTCGGTGATCGCTGCTTTGCATAACAATAAGGTGAAAATCTGCTGCTCTATAAAGCTGAGACGGTACAGCAAGTTTTCCAAACCAAGTTCTCTCCTCTGGTAGCAGATACCTTTCCAAGTGCCTGCTGGTCTCACAGGCTCCTGCTTTAGAACCTTATCACCTTTACCATCTTCCCCTCAACAGACACATTCCATCAACAGGAATGTGCTCCTGGTAGCCCATCCCTCACCCCCAACACCCTCCCATCTCTACCTGTCCTCACACACAATCGCTGACTGGCTCAGGAATGAACATCTAGCCACCAAATTCTTTGGGGATAACTAGAACACAGAACCTCTGTGTGACTAAAACTGTCACATAATAAGTTAGGAGGCTGTAGTGCTTCCAAATTTCACCTCGAAGATGGAAAACCAAAGATCTAGAGAGAAATACATGTAAGGCAAAGAAGAGGCAAAGTAGAGTCCTTGCAACTTTCTATTCCAGCTCCAGAACCTTCCTGAGGCCCTACTCCATCCTTACGCTTGAGTTTCATGAGCCATTCCTCTTTCTAAATAATAAATTCTCCTTCCTTCTCATGCTATTACTCACAACCAAAGTTGATTCATGATTAAGTATAGGTAAAGCATTATTCTATACTATCCTAGAGCAGCTTCATTTACTAAACAACTCTATCTTTTCAAAGTTTTAATCTTATGATGTAGGAATAACATGAGAGATGAGACCATCCTACCTGTCTCTAAGTAGCATCTGACTAAATGTCCCATTGAAGATCACACTTCTTTCAATAACTAGTTATATTGTATAAATACACATGGCGGGAGGACCTTTTCCAGAGCTAACCACAGCCAATCCAGTTGCAGACAAAGGCTAACTTCTTTTCTTAAGAGTCCACTGAGAATGCAAAATGGTTGACATATTAGTTCTCTATTGCTGTGTAACAAATTACTCCAAAGTGTAGTAGCCCAAAACAACAATCTCACTTTACTATCTCACACCGTTTCTGTGGGTCAGGAACTTGGGAGCAGTTCAGCATGATGGTTCTGGCTCAGGAGCTCTCGTGTCACTGAGTCAAAATGCTGGCCAGAGCTACAGTCATCTGAAGGCTTTATCGGTGCTACAAGATCTACCTTTCAGAAGCTCATAACATGGCTGTTGGCAAGAGAACCGGGCTCCTCGCCACGGGGACAAGTCCAGAAGGCTGCTTTCACATCCCCATCATGTGGAAACTGGCTCACCCCAGAGCAGGTAATCCAAAAGAGCAAAGCAGAAGCCACAATACCTCTAATGACCTAGCCTTCGGAGTGGCGGGCTGCCATTTCCACCATAGTTTATTGACTCAAATGTCAGTCCTCTTACATTGTAGAGATTGTTGTTGTTCTTCTTTATTTTGCTCTGAAGTTAAAGTATGCAAAATAAAGAAGATGCAGTTTTATTTTAGAAAATCAGTCCTTTCAGTGTGAGAATGAACTATAACCGGCAGGAGTACAGGAAGTGCTGGAGGTGGGGGTGAGGGTGGTGAGCTCCTCACAGTGTTCCAATCTGCTTGGCTACCACAACCAAGCAGATTGGGACATACACTCATTGAAACTCTGAAATAAAACACGAAATACAGTGTTTGGAGTGAAAAAGAAGGAAGACATCTCAGAGGAGCCAGTGTTTACTAATTAATTATGATGGTATGTATGCACTGGGAAGAAAGAAATAAATGAGGTATAAAACATATTCCTTTTTCTTCAAAGAGTTAAATCTAGGTGAGAAGCTGAGACTTGCACATGGAATAATTAGAGAGCAATTAGGGTGACAAGCTGATTCTAAATGCAATAAGGTGCAGAAAAGGAGAAAATAATAGGGTGGATGAGCTCAGGGAAAGTCCTTCTTAAATTAGTATCTGTAACCACCTATTTTATAGACTACAGGTAAGATTTTTTTTCCGAACAGTCATTTGATGTTAGCAAGTGATTTAGCAGGTCTAATGGCTTAGTAAGTCTAAGAGAAAGGCTTCTACCCTAATTATATCACCAACTCCTCTTCTACTGGGCTATTTCTTTGAGCAGAAAGGGATAAAGGAGGATGGCGGGGATGGAATGAAATATTCTAAAAAGGAACATCAAAATCATCTTGAGAGCAAATGCGAATAATGAATCTGCACCAATTTGATCTGCATTCTACAAGTATTTCTCTCAAACCAGCCATTATAAGCCAGTCACTGGGCTGGGTACTACACACACAATAAGAACAAGATAGATACGAGTCCTGCCTCTTACAGCTTGAAGTTTACCAGGAAAGATAAAAATATAACAACAATAATAATAAAATTATAATAATATTAGTATCATTCTCTTAAGAGCGATGAGTGATACTATGACAAGGAAAGCGAAGGGAATCATTAGATCATAGAAGAGGAATTATATTCCCCTAAGCCTAGGGCATGGGCAAGCAAGAGTTCCCTCATTAAGTGACAATGAAGCTGAGATCTTTAGTATGAGCAGCAGTTAGCTGGAAAAAACAGGTGAGAAAGAATATTCCAGGTGGTGAGAAATACTTATTTTCAGGCCAAAAGCTGAAGAACACACTGAGTTTAAGGAACTAAAAAAACTTAGTGGCCAGAATACGCAGTGAAAGGAGACATATGGAGAGATGCAGAGGCATGGCTTGGCAGACCGAATTCTCTACAACAAATACCATCAAGAGGTGGAGTCTGTTTCTTTACCTTTTGAATTTCGGCTAATGTGGGACCTGCTTTGACCAATAAGATGTGGAAAAGGTGACGGTGTGACTGCCATAGCGTAGGCCTCAAGTGTCCTTGCTTCTACCTTCACTATTCTGCAATGCTTACACCACCACCAAGTAAGAGAGCCAGCCAGTCTAGCCCTAATGGGCATAAAAACACCATGCGGACAAGAACCAGGATAGCCCCAGTGAACAGCCAGGACCAAAGGCCAGGCAATGAGGTAAACCACCTTGACCATCTAGCTCAGTCACCTTTCCCATTGAACATAAAAGATGAGTCCGCCCAGGTAAAACAAGCCCAAGAACTATCTGGCCAATCCAAAAAATCATTAGAAATAAGAAATTATTGTTTTTATTATTTTTAAGATTGTATTTATTTATTTTTAGAGAAAAGGGAAGGGAGGAAGAAAGAGAGGGATAGAAACACCAATGTGTGGTTGCCTCTCAGGTGCCCCCTACTGGGGACCTGGCCTGCGACCCAGGCGTGTGCCTTAAATGGGAATCAAAGCTGTGACCCTTTGGTTTGCAGGGTCTGTACTCAATCCACTAAAGCCACAGCAGCCAGGGCTTGTTTTTATTTTTTTAAACCACAAAGCTTTGGTGGTTTTGTTAGGCAGCAAAACAGAGAGGTCAGATCATACAGAACCACGTTAAGGATGTTGACCTTCATCCTGAAATCAATGAAGAGCCATAGAAAGGTTTTAAGAAAAACTATCATAATCCATCAGCACCACAGACATTGTGCCTAGGCCAACAAGTTTTCCAAGGGTCTACAAATTTTTTAATTGTTTTTAAGGCAGGGCAAAAAGAAGATAGTAATAGTGTTGGTAAAATTGGACAAATACATGTAGAAAAATGAAACTAGACCACCTTCTTATACCACAGGCAAGAATAAATTCAAAATGGATCAAAGGCTTAAATGTTGGACCGAAAACCATAAATATCCTGGAAGAAAACATAGACAGCAAATTCTCAGACACTGCTCGTAGGAATTTTTTTATCAGATATATCTCCCTAGGCAAGGGAAACAAAAGAAACAGTAAACACAAGGGACTTTATCAAACTAAAATATTTTTACACACAAAGGAAATCATCAACAAAATAAAAAGACAATCCACTGAATGGGAGAACATACTCGCCAATATAGCCGATAAGGGGTTAATACCCAAAATTTATAACGTACTTACAAAATGTAACACCAAAAACACAAACAAGCCAATTAAAAAATGGGCAAAGGACCTGAAAAATACTTCTCCAAAGAGGACATACAAATGGATGATAGACATATAAAAAGATGCTCAACATGACTCATCATCAGAGAAATGCAAATAAAAACCACAATGAGATATCACCCCACACCTGTCAGAATGGCTATCAGCATAAATCAAAAAACAGCAAGTGCTGGAGAGAATGTGGAGAAAGGGAAAATCTTTTGCAGTGTTGGTAAGAATGCAGATCGGTGCAGCCACTGTGGAAAGCAGTATGGAAATACCTCAAAAAATTAAAGATTTTAAAATTAAAGCAGTATGGATCTGCCTTTTGACGCCGTGATCCCACTTCTGGGAATATATCTGAAGGAACATAAAATTCCAATTTGAAAGAACATAAGCACCCTTATGCTCATTGCAGCATTATTTACAATCCCCAAGATATAAAAGCAGCCCAAATGTCCACCAATACATAAACAAATAAAACAACTATGGGACATTTACACAATGGGATTCTACTCGGCCATAAAAAAAGAAGAAAATTTTACCCTTTGCAACAGTATGGATGGACCTGAAGAACATTATGGTAAGTGAAATAAGCCAGTCAGAGAAAGACAAATATGAAATGATTTCACTCATAATGTGGAATCTTAATGAACAAACAATCTGAACTAACAAGCAATACAGAGACAGACCGATAAATGGAGAACAGATGACAGCTAGTGTGTGGGGGGAGGTTAAGGGGTGGAGAGATTGAGCAGAAGGAAAAAGGACTCATGCACATGGACAACAGTGTGGTGGGGAGGGGAATATAAGGGGACTATATGGTAATGGAAAAAATAATAATAATATTTTTAAAGGGCAAAAATAGCAGTCAGAATTCATACATGTTTCAGTAGAGACTTGCGATCCATAGCAGGTCAACTGTAAATCAATTCTTATGTAGATATATATGTTATCTTTCACCTGAGAAGTGGGTACATTTCAATTAATTTGATTAGTCATGGAGGGAGGATTCTCCAAAATACCCTGTTCCTTGACTGTTTTTAAATAGCAAAGATAGAACAGAGGGGACTCAGAAGTTAGGGTAGCAAGCAAAGAGACCTAGGGGTGGGGCCACCAATACAGGAAAGAAGAATAATATTTACCTGGCCAACCAAAAATAAAGTCAAGAAAATTCAGCAAAATTTTAATCTAACTGCTAAAAGATATATATCTAATTTTCTCTGTGAACAGCATCTTTCATCTTTAAGATGAACAGGTTTGTAAGGCTTACCAAAAGCACAGCCTCCACCAGTGTGGTGATACCACAAAGAGAATCTCATCAAGAAAGTAAACCAGCAAAGGGCAGGAAGTCCCATGTTCTGCCATCTAAATTCCAATAGCAATGTATTACTGCTTGAGATTTCAAGAGCTGTCAGAAGAATGGCAGCCTAATACCTTGAAAATGCTTTCAAACCGTCTGCAGATCTCAGCCTGCTCTTCCTGGTCACATCTCCCTTGCCCTTTTCCCTCAAATTTCCAAGGCTCGCTGTCTTTGTCTGTTTTGAATGAGAGGGCACAGTGTTCAGCAGAGGAAATCCCCTCCTTCCCAAGCTGGCTCACAGGAAACTGTTTGGAAGTCAGTTTTTTCCTGGAGGTGATCTGATCGCCCACAGGGAGAGAAAGAGCTAAGAACACACCCCCTGGAGGCCAGTTTGAAGCTGATGGGTGTACACATGGCCACAGGCAGCCATGGCAACCTGAGGCACCTGTGCCCCTGTGTGTCTATACGGCTTGTTCTGGATACGCACACCCACAACTCACTGTCCCTCACCTGCTAAATACAACTTTTAAGCCACACTTTTATTTGATTTTATTTATTTTTTACTTCCAACTTGATCAACTTCTGGCAAACAAGACGCTATTGCAAAGGGTGATATTTAATTCAAAGATGGGGAAAGAGATAAATTTATAACAAAAGTGCATAAAATTGTTAGATGGTTACTTTAGCCCAGAAGTTATTTTACTGAAATCAGGCCTTGTCAATCTAATTAAATATATACATGTGTATATGTATATGTATATATTGCAATTCTTCTATTTTTCATTTAACTTTATTTTTATTTAGGGTTTTTTAGAAAAACATTGTCAAAATCAAGAGTATGAGCAACGTTAATACTCTTCTAAAAATGAAATATTTTACCATGTGCCCTAACCTTAAGAAGTATATTCCATATTAAATGTCAATATAATCACACTTTCCTCTCAAGTTCACATATGTACAAAGAAGATAAACTTCAAGCTGCTGAGCATTTTTTTAATTATCCAAATTAAAAATAAAAACAGTGCTTCCCTGAGAAATGAAGAACTTGATCTGTGGAAAGGAATAATTTCTTTCAATTTACCTTAGTTAACTGAAGTGTTACACGATGATGGGTGGCTAGATTTTGAAGCGGCCTTTTTTAAAAGCCTTTAACAAAGGCTCTGTTCTCACTCATCTGCTCAAGGCAATTCAAGTATTACACAGAGCCTGTGACAGGGTGACCAACCTCCGAATGCTGCCTTCAGTCTTATGACACTGTCAAAATGACAAGCTCCCCACTACCTGTATTCTGTGAGACTTGCTACTTTTTGCCTTTCTGCATTTAGACAGGCCAATTTAGAGCCCAGAATAAAATAAAATAAAAAGTATCACACATGCACCTTTGAAGGCAGACTGCGTGTATGGAACATAGGCAGGACAGCCTAATTATCTAATGCCTCAAGATGTACTTGTTCTTCAGTGTAACAGTGACATAAGATTTATTTATAGTTTTCCCAAGACTCAGTAAGCATTTCCTGAAATGAGACTGATTCACTGAAATCACTTTATTGTGGTAAGATGGCAGAGCACAAAGGGACAGCAGTCCTCAAAGACTAGAAGGTTCTGCCTGAGTCTTGGAGCAGAGAGCGGGGCACGTTTTTACTGAGGTCAAAGCCATTGTAGGTGAACAGTGAGAACTCTTTGCCCCTGTTACATCCTGTCCTCTTCAACTCATTAATTCAAGCGACTCTAGCCATTAGGAATACTTTTGTGACTACCCCTCAAATCATTTCATTGACTATGTCACTAAAGAGAACAACATAAACCCATCTACTTATTCTTTAAATTAACAGACCACACATGCAAATGGACTATTCAGATCACCACTCTTTTGAATTTATTTCCCTTTTATAATTGCCTTTTTCAAGTCCTGAGTATTTCCACATTGCTATTACTATGGGCAGGAAGACAAATAGCAAAATGTACAGTCTTATTATTTAAAAACCTGCAAACTACATTTTACTACCAAGATTATTTCATACTCTTTCATGTTTATACTATGAGGGAAAACAATCAATAACCAGAAAGATTACCACTACTAATTCTGGACAAACTACAGCTAAATGTACACAACTATAGACTGTACAATTCCTTACAGATGCACTGAATCATTTAAAAGTATTCCAAAGAAACACTGTCAAATGGTTTTTTTTTAACATTTCATATAAATGACCACATACAATATGTGGCCTTTTATGACTCATTACTTTTACTTTGCATAATGTTTTTAAGGTTAATTAATGTTGTTTGTCATGTTGTAGCATGTATCAGTACCTCATTTTTTTTTAATTTCTTTATTTCAGTTGTTGTTCGAGTACAGTTTTCTGTCTTTTACTCCCATCAAATAGTCTTGAAGATGGTTCATTTTCTAACTTCACAGAAAATATTTCAATAGTGAACTTTCAATTAGGAGCCCATCTAAATTATTAAGTTGGAGTGATAATGGGCTATATAAAATACCAACTCCTCCTTCTCCACCACTCAGAGCAGCCCCTCTGATCTTCCCTAAAATGTGTCATCTGCATCTAAAACCCTGCAAAAACAGAGGGTGATTGATTTGGGGAGCAAAAAGATTTAAGCAGTGATGGTGTCAAGTTTGGGGCTAATGAGGATTTGGAAGCAAAGCTGACATTCCTCATATTCTTTGAACATCAGTGAGCACAGTGTGGCCCACTGATAAATGGTTGCTCATATTATTACTTAGTGTCTGGATCATTTTACAGTCTGTGGTCATAAAGAAAAACAAAGTAAGAATGAAGAATCTTACGTGACCAAAACAACAACAACAAAAATCTTTGAGAAAGGAATCCTTGAGTATCGTGGTGAAAGGCTGCAGATTGCCCATTGTCCCTCCCACCCCTTTGGCTCTTACTAACAGAATCCACATCATTGACAACCAAATGTCCAGAGCTGGGCTAGGTGACCAGCAGGGAGGGAAGGCCCTCCCTCACCGGAGTTGCACTTGGGAAGGAATTCTCCAAACCTCACTTCTCTTTATTCCAGAACAAAGCACAGCTCACAAGGACAGCAACACTAGGAATGCCCTGTCAAAGAATTTTTTATTTATGCCACGCTTAAATAAAGAATTAGGGAGTCTATTGGGATTCTTTCCTCATCTTTAAAACAGGTAAGATTTTGAATTGTATTGGATATGATGAGGAAGCAAAACATATGCAAAGGGCTTATCACACTCCCCAACCTGGGACAGCCTGAAATATGTCACCACAATTTAGTCTGTTCATAGCGCACGCTTCTGCATTGATCACTCAACATCTCACAAACACCAAACCGGAAACAGCCCCGTCCAAATTCAACAATTTTCCTGCCCACGGACACCACCTCTTACCTCTTCTCTTCACTGCGGCCCCTGCCCCGGGAAACTTGCAAATAGCCATGAAACAATATCCAACCAAGAAAAAGAATTTTAATGAAATCAAGGACGCGATCATCCGAATTCTATGGCTCCCAGTTAAAACACCAAGACAGTTTACTAAGACAGAAAGAACTACACTGAATGGCTCTGAAGCAAGCTTTCCCAATCTTCCACAATTCGCACTGTGGCTAGATAATTCTCTGCTGTGGGAAACCGTATTGTGCATGGCAGAATGTTTGGGCAGCATCCCTGGCCTCTACCGCCTGGGTGCCAGGAGTACCCGCTGAGTTGTGACAACAAAAAAATGTGTCCAGACATCACCAAATGTCCTCTGGGGACCAAAACAGAGCCAGTGGAGAACAACCACCACGCTAACACCAAGGAACGAGAGCCTCAGCTCCAGTCAGAAGCTCTTGAGTTTGCCTTCTCTCAGAAGCAGATAAAATAATCTCTTTAGGAATCAACAGTGTTTTCCAGTAGTTACGGGGCATTAAAGGAAGAGCATTAACTTTCTCAGAGAACTCCGCTTTCTGGTGGAAGAAAAAAATCTTTTCCTTCTACTCTTCTCAATTCTCAGCCAGGGATCTGGGTCGAAAGACAGATAAACATTAACAGGAGAAAAGCATACAAATTTATTTCAGGTAAGTTTTTTTTATTGATTGGTTTTAGAGAGAGAGGAAAGTGGAAGAGATAGAGAGAAACATCTATTTGTTGTTCCGTTTATTTACTCATTCATTGGTTGTTTCTTGCATGTGCTCTGACTGGGGATAGAACCCATGACATTGGCCAATTGGAAGGATGTTTTAACCAACTGAGCAACCCAACCTGGGCTCATATAAATTTTAAGTGACGTGGGAGCCTTCCTAAGGAAATTAAAACCCTTCCTAAGGAAGCAGTTCAACCTGAGTTTTTTAATGCTAGCGTTAGCAAACACAGCTACTTAGATGTATTAACAAAAGAGAAGGGAACAAAACTGGCTGAATCTAAACCTGATCAACTCTGAAGGTACAGCTTCACCCCAAGGAAAAGCTTCAGACCCCAAGGGGACAGTCACATCCTCCACCAAAGGGGACTTGTCCACCCCCAAGACCAGTTTTCCAAACAGGAGTGGAGTGTGGGAGGCACACTGCTAGCCATGAGGGGGGATTACAAAGGAGTGCAATTCCTGGGTTGGGCACATGCACGTGAGCCAAGATGATGACCACAAAGGAAAGGTATCTAGCCTGGGAAAAGGATCGGATTAGATAAGGGGCACAGACCTCTGGAAGATCTAAGAAAGGGATTGGCTACGGGGAGGTCTCAGCAGGAGCCGGCAAAGGATTAGGAAAGAGATTGGCTAGTTTGAAAGACAACCAGCTCCTTCCCAAGCCTGAGATAACATAATCGAAGTTTAAGAAAGGCCCCTCTCGGTAGCACATATTTGCGAGTTAGTTTGTGAGGTTTTGCATTCTTTCTCATAGCAGTTGTGAGGCTCCAAGCATCGCCCCGCACAAGAATGGCACCAGCCAGAGCACAGCAGGGAACAGAGACTAAACTAGCCAGACAGGGACAGACGCTGAGCTGGAATAAGCTTTGACATGTTTCGAACTGAACTATAGCAGCTTCAGATACCCTGCTGATGCCAGTAGTGGCACATGTCTGGATCCTGGCCCTTCTTCTGGGCTTGGTGAAGACAAGGCTGAACATCTACCACAGCGGACAGAGCTGAGCCATCTGGTCAAGGACGAGACACTGGGCACCTGGAGACAGTCCTTTGTGTTAGCTTGGGCTCCAAAAAAATCTTACTATTACACCTCATCCTCCTATACTTCAGTTCCTAGAAATTTTTTCTCGCAACTCCATGGAAGAACCCCATTTCCATCGGTAATACTTGATGAAGAGTGGAGTCCTGGACACTGTGGCAGAGGATATGAGCAAACGGGAACGAACTAGGGCACATTAAGACTGTTCTTTCCTCTCCGCGTCTTTCCCTTCATCTCAGGAGATAAGGATGCTCCAGGTGCCCAGTGTCTCATCCTTGACCAGATGGCTCAGCTCTGGTCAAGGTATGGGTCATATGACCTTCCTCAGGGGAAGGGCAGAGAGTCCTTCCTGCAAATGCCATTTCCCAAGCTCCTTCCGGTTGAAATATAAGCCAAGGTGCAATATTTGGGGGTAGTGCATCCTAAACCCGTCACCTTCATCTCCTGTGGCTGGGAACCTCACCACTCAGCATGTCACTATTTACACTGTGTTATAATTACTGAGACATGTCACTTCTACACTCACCTGCAAGAAAGAGAGGTGCAAAATAAGGAGTAATCCTGACACTGATGAATATTCCTTACTGAGGATCACTGGCTATCACGTGCAGTGGCCAGAAAGGAGCAAGCAGCTTTGAAGAAGTTCTATTCATTCTAGAAAATCATCTTCTTTTAAATGGTCTTCCTTTGATTGTTCTAGGGTCTAAACATAATTTGCTTTGTCCTCAGCCCCATTACTACGGGGCCAGAAAGAACATCGCCAACGATCACAACTCTACTGTAACAGGCTAGGCTTCTGGTTTTGATTCTTAATTACCATGACTAAATAGGAGGTCAGAGTTATACATACTAAAGTAATTACTACTTTCACTTTCTTATTTTATAGTTAATTATATCATAAAGAATGCTAGCAAGAACTTCACTTTTTTCACCCATAAAATGGGGATAATAACAGAAGTGCATACACCCTACAGGGATGTTATGCAGATCAGATTAGTTAATATTTGTAAAATATTCACAATGGTGTCGCCACATGCTGAGTACTACATGTTTGTTGAATAAACAAAATTAATATTACTGATTTTGAATTAGAAATTACAGAGTTCGTGCTTGAACTCTTCATGTCAAATTGGCTGTCTTTTCATGTTGTTTTGTTTTTCTTTTGATGGGAAGGGATGAAGAAAGCCTTTTGAAATGTCCTCTTCTGTTGGAACATTTTTGAAATGTCCAAGTGAACTCTCGGAACACTCTCACAAACCTACAAAACACCTTTTGGGAAATGATACCCTACCATATGTGAGGCAATAATATCTGTGTGTGTTTATGTATATGTAAATTCTGGTTGTAACCCACTATACGGATTTCACTACCAGTAATCATGAATCTTGCCCTACAGTTTGAAAAATAGCACTTTACTATTCCCCAAAGAGTATTCTATAGAGAAGTGACATTAGGAGACATTAAAGAAAGGGTTCCATAGTCAAACAAGTTTGGGAAACAGTTTATTTCATATACCCCCAAAACAATACAAGTCTTAAGAAATTCTGTATTTAAGAAATCTAATAATTACATATAACTCCAAAGGCTCCAAACTTACCTGTGACCTGGAAACATTTTTCTTCCATTACAACAGATTAGCAAAGCATCACCTAGCTTAAGAAACTGTAGCTAAATTTTATTTCTCAAATTAAAAAAAAACAACAGAGTACCAGGGGAAACACTGTCCTTGTCTCAGAGTGCCCAACCTAGGCCTAACCCAAGGGCAGTGCCTAGGAATCCCTGCTCTACTCCACTGAGCTGTTTTAAAATTTCTTAGTGAACATTACACAAAAAGAGGTCCCAACTGTTTTTCTGTTAAAAAGAAATGTACTAGTTAAACAAGGAAGACAGCAGGCATTGAGAGTGCTATATAAATGCTAAAAGCTTGAAGAGCCCTTCCTGTTTTTGTCCCACTCACGCATTTATTTTTGGTCTATTCAACAAGTATTTATTGACAATCTACTACGTGCCAGACGCTGCACTGGATGGTGTGTGTGTGTGTGTGTGTGTGTGTGTGTGTATTTGGAGGTGGGAGGATGTTTGGCATTTCTAACCCCCACAGTTTTACTGTGATATAATTTACATATAACACTGGACTCACTAAGCTGCACAGCACAATGATTTGATACATGTATATACTGTAAGATGATCACTACAATAAGTTCAGTTAACAGTCATTACCTCACTTAGAACTTTTTCAAGTCTTTTAAATAAATAAGTACACATTTTAAAACCATAAAGGAAGTCCTTTGGATATTTATATCTCTTTTCTACAAGAAACTTCTAGAAAAATACTGCCTGCTCACAAAAAGAAAAACTATATGCCTAAATTTCTTATTCTTTGTAGGATTCAAAAAATAACAAATTTGGGGGCTATCCAACAATAGGGAATTGGTTAAATAGAGAGAGTGCCAATTTTGTTGGATAATCAAAAAGTATATAATAACTGGGTAAATATTCACAGTACTGGCATTCATTTGTTATATTTGGTATATTCATTACACAACATCACTGGGGTGAGGTAGGGAAAGTGGACTTGGTAATGGGCAGTAAGATCGTCACATTACAGTACACGTGTGAAAAGCAACAGTGAAACTAGAAATGGTGTATTAGGTCAGCTGTTCTCAAATTTGGAGACATACTAACTGGAGAAGACTATTTAAAATGCAGATTCTCTGGCCTCTCTCCTAGACATTCTGATCCCGGAGGCCCAGGGAATGCCCAAGAATCTGCATTTGCAGTGACCACCCAGAAGCTTCTGAGCCAGCAGACTGTGGACCATACATTCATTCCATGAAAATTTACTGGGTACCTACTATGTGCCAAGTTCTGCCCTAGGTGCTAAAACAGAGCAGTGACTAAAGCCACACTTGTAAAATAAGCATTAGGGTGGTAATTGTTTTTTTTAATTCTTTTAAATTTAAATTCTATTTCTCACATAAATTTGGGAAAAATCAAGGGCCAAAATGCCCCTGCTGTCTAATTTATTTTTTACATAAGAAGAAAAACACAAGCGACAGCTCTTCGGGCTGACCCTCAGGTCAGCCTGCGGCTGGGACCCTGGAAGGGAGTGGAATTAGCCGGCTGCAGAGGGCCAGCAGCCACCTGGAGAGGGCTCCGAAAATGAGGCCCGAGCATTTCCTGCCAAGCCTGCGTGCCCTCCCAGGGAATTAAGGGCAAGAACTAGAAGTCAGAAAAAGTGACGAAAGAGAACACAAAATGTGTTACCTCACCCTTCCAAAAACACAAGTGAAGGGACATTTAGAAACTGCAATTCCTCCTCCACCTCTTTCTGGTTGTTGACACTGACCTCTGAACTCTGTGCCAGGTACAACTGGTTCCCTAGCTTTCCTGAATTTTATCATTTATTTCCAGACTTGGAATATTAAAACTTCACTATCTCATGTTTTAGTCTTTGTGTGTGTGTGTGTGTGTGTGTGGTTTTTTTTGGATACAAGTTTCGAGCTTCTCCAGGTTAGAGAAAGGTAGAGCCAATGGTGGAATGGAATCCAGCACAGGCATAAGCTGCCACCAACGGGGACAACTCAGTCCTATTTGTCTTGGCAAGGCGTCTGGTGAGCTGTTGGTTATGTCATCTGCCCACCAGTAGGCAGGCCTGGCCGTTTCGCAGTCAGCCACTCCCCAAAGATGGGATCCTGAACACGCACACGCAGCAGTGCACCGCCCTCCCTGCTCTGACTCCAGACGAAACAGGACCAGGCACGAGCAAATAAAAAACAAAAGATACAAGCCATACAGAGCCAAACACATAGGAATTTCAAATATTGAAATATTTCTTCACCTACAAAGTAGGGAACTACAGGAAAAAGTCAACAGCTAGAACATTTTCTCTAGCAGATGATTGTATACAACACCCTTTTGAAGTTGAATCCATAATGGCAAAACCATGAAAGCTCAAGATTATACTCAAAATTCTACCACTAAAGTGTTTCACCTCAGGTATTTTATAGGAATTAATTTCAATTTACAATTCAGTGTCAAGGAAAATTGGCTCCTTTCTCTATTGTGTTATATCTGGTGCCCTAAGGCCTTTAGGCTCCTAGTAATTTAAACATAAGTAACATTTTATCCTGATTGTTATGTAAAATAATTCCCCAGCTTTTGCTGCCTTCAGTCCCTAAAGAAAACAGAATCCTACTGTTGTAGGAGAGTTAGAACCATAAGCCACAGCAAACAGTTCCTGAAAGCAAACCAACAAATGCAAAGATAACACTACGTCCCTTCACATTCATGGCTGTATCTAAAGGAACTCTGGGACTGGAATTTCTAAAACCCCAAAAGAACAGCAAATCAGATGATCAAACTAAGATGGGGTAATAGGGTGAATAAACAATAGCATTTCTCTAAATTCAGGCATAAGATGGATTGTAAGGATTAAAAATCCCATATTTATATTTTAAAAATCATCAAATGAGTACACTGAAACAATCTATCATAAAATTATTGTGCTCATATTACATTAACTATAAATGCACATTTCTGAATTGTTGAAGCTTTTAAGGGAAAGCTGTAGTCAGTGAAACCTTTGTTAAAAGCTTTGGCAGCCACGCTCTGACCATGCTGAACCTGATCTAAGGCCTGAACTCCCGCAGAGGAGCCTGCTCCAGATGCGCCCTCCCTTTGAGACCCTTGTGTCTTCAGAGAGAGGACTAACCGCAAAGGGCCACACTGCAGGTCTCCACCCTTTCCCAGTGATCCCCTCATTTTGTAAAATTCCACGTTTTCTCTCTCTACTTTAAGACTTTACTCACTAATGAAAGTTCTCCCTGTTGCAAGAGCCTGAGAAAAATGTCCTCTGCCTTTGCCCTTTCATTACAATAGAATCCAAACTGCCCACTAGAGTTTACGGTAACTTTTGGCCAGCCTCACTAAACTACAGTTTGTGTTAGACTCAAGAGCCCAAAAATTTTTATAAAGTTGGTAGGTCTAATTTTGAAAAAAAAAGAAAGAAAGAAAGAAAGAAATCAAATCAAAATCCATGTTTGAATTTTGGACATCTTCCCTTTAAAAAAATAAGGGCACACTATTCAATACATTTGAAAAACAAGTCCCTATGCATGCCACAAGCAAAGACATCCGTCTCCAGCCACAGCTTACAAACTCAGAGACCCCAAGTAACCAACCACGGATGGTCTGAAATTAAAATGTTCTAGCTAAAAGCAGGTCATGGGTGTAGTCCTGCCCTGGGCTTGTCGCTCCCCTGACAAAGGCCAATCTGTACCTTAACTGAGCCTGCCTGTTGTTTTTCAGCATCCACAGTAACACACTTTTGGAATGTCAGGGTAATTTCCTCTTTTCCCCCAGACCCCTCAGGGCACAACCACTAGAGCAAAGGGCCAAATCCCCACTGTTACTGACGTCATGTTCATTGTGATGGGTAACCACCCGGTAACTACCTCTTTTAAAAAAAACATGTGTCTACTCCTTTCACTGTTCACCCAATCCCAGAGGTTTCCCCACTTTGCTTTCTGCCTCCCCTCCTCTATCACTAATGGATTTCATGTAACCCCTATGCCTCCTCCTTTGGCTGTAATGTATAAAATAAACTGCAAAACTGCCAATCTCTGGAGCATTTGATCAATCCCTTGAGATTTTGCTTCCCACAATTGTTGTCAGTTTGGCTCAAATAAACTCATAAAAATTCTCTACAGGTTTACGGTAGAGATTTTTTTATATTGACAATGCCTGCAAGTAATATTTAAGCGACTGTATAAACTGGTTAAGTTTGAAGTTGCTTTAAATTGTTTTCACCACTTCAAATCTGTTTTGATTTTAGCATCCTAACATCTCTTAGCAGCCCTTTAATTACAGTCTCCAGGGCACAAAGATGATAGTATGATAACTACCAATGAATCACGCAGCTGAATTCTCCGTCCCAAAGCAAGTGACTGAACTGCATCATCCAGTCTCCTCGAAGGGCCCAGAGACACATCCCAAGATGACAAGACCAGAATGCATGAATGAAGACGAGAGAAAAAAATAAGCAAGGCAGGCCACTGTCTCTCCTTTAAGTCTGTCCGCACCTGACCTATCTGTGTTCTTCAGAGCACTGCTCACTTCCTGAGCATACCTCCTTTGCAGCCATGACAACATACACCTTTAAAATGTACCCACTCGACTCGCTCACATGCCAGTGTGCAGGTGCCACATCAGACCTGCTCCACAGCTGCAAAGGCAAACTGTGTGCCCACTGTGCTGGCTGCTGTGTCTACAACAGCGCTTCATGCAGAGCAGACACCCACTAAACATTTGTGGGAGGAATCAGTAAATTCTATTTCTGTTGTTATTACTACTAGTTAGAGGGAAATTGCTAAGTTTCTGTTAGGTGTAGAGTTAAAAAAAAAAAAAGAATCCATGGACAAACCTGTCTCAATCAGCATTTAGACTTTTCCAAGTTTACAGCTTCGTTTTACAAAGACTACACCTCCTCAAGAGCAGGAAATAAGTCTTTTACTCTGTTTCAGAAGCCCTACCACAGGATAACATTCAGCTGAGGTACGAGGTATGGATCCAGGTTTCTAAGGGCCAAAAGGTTTAACATTCGCTCCAAAGGGCAAAATCCACCAGGAGTTACTACTGGTGGGCAGAATTCACCTACTGGCATTATCAGAACGTCCTCCACATCTTCCTCACCCCGAGTTTCTACACTTTGACATCTAAGAAACTGCAAACTGGATCAGGAGTAGCAACTCTATTGATTCATAATTTTTTCAGAACTTGTCAGTTTTATCAAAAAAAAAAAAAAAGAAAAAGAAAAAGCCATATCCAGTATCCAAATCTGACCCACACATTAGCAAATGAAAGTAGAGCTCACTGCCCAAGTGACTAATTTACTGTTGGCTGAAATCACCTAGCTTACTTTTGGAAACTCACCTCTGGGAAGGAAAAGGCGTTTTTAACAACTCGAGCCAGTGGGAAGCATGGAGCCTCACAGCACCTTCCTGGGCAAAGTCCCCCATGGGGATCTGCAGATCTTCTTGAGCCCCTAAAAGACTATTAAGACCCAGCCTACACCTGCCCTAGGTAGTGAATGACAGTCAAGGAAGGTCAACCTGGAATCCAGAAAGGAAGGGCACAAGATGCAATCAAGTCCTGCAGGACACCAAGTGGGTGGGGATGGGGTAAGACAAACAAAGCCCTAAAAATTCATATGTAGATTAAATCCTATTATTATGCCAAAGCTTGTTCAAGAGGAAAAAAATAGAATCTGTCCTCTCCAAGAATTTGTAAATCCCTCTTCAAAGGCCGAAATGGAAATTATAAAATTCCACCCCCTGCTGATCTGCAAAAGCCTTCTCTGAGTCACACAAAGCCCCAGCCAGAGTCTATTCGGTGTTATCTTTATTGAAGTGAGAGTCTGGGGACAGGCAGAATGCTGGGGACACCTCCAGGAGAGGATCCCAACAAGCTCCCGCTTCACTGTACAAGGTAACAAAGGATCACACTGCAGTCTCACCGAAGTCCCCCGGAAGCCCCTTCCCTGCTTTCTCCTGTCCGACTCAGGAGTTCAGCTGGCTGCTGTGGGCCCCATGCAGGGGCCAGGGTGACTGTCAAACTGAATTGTAAATTGTATTTAATGTTTTTTTTAAAATAATATTATCTTTTGGAGTTTTTTTAAATGTTTTATTTATTTATTTTTAGAGAGCGGGGAATGAAGATAGAAAGAAAGGGAGAGAATCATAGATGTGTGAGAGAAACATCAGTTGGTTGCTTCTCACACACCCCATCGGGGGACCTGACCCACAACCCAGGCAAGTGCCCTGACCAGGAATCCAACCAGTGACCTTTCAGTTTGCCAGAGGTCGCCCAACCCACTGAGCCACACCAGTCAAGGCTTTAAACTTCACTGACTTAAATTTTAATGACTCCAAAGTTAATGGAAAACTTTTCATTGTATTTGGACCTGAATCTACTTTGCCAACTAAATTCTGTTAAACGGGAGTACAGACCCAAGCATTACCAAGGAAACTGACAACATCCAAAATCAGATGTACTCCAAGTAAAAAACACACACCTAGTTTCAAAGACTTAGTATGAAGAAAAATATAAAATATCTCATTGGTAGTTTAATATTGACTACCTCTTGAAATGACATTTTGAATAGATTCAGTTGAACCGGTTATTACATTTATGTAACCAATTAAAATTAATCTTATTAAAATTAAATTATTAGTATTCATGTGACTTGTTCCATTTATTCTTCTTTTTTTAAAGATTTTATTTATTTATCTTTAGAGGGGAAAGGAAGGAGAGAGGGAGAGAAATATCAATGTATGGTTGCCTCTCATGTGTCCACTATTGGGATCTGGCCTGCAACTCAGGCATGTGCCCTGACTGGGAATCGAACCTCGATCCTTTGGTTCCCAGGCCCATGCTCAATCCACTGAGCTACACCAGCCAGGGACATTTATTCTTCTTAAAGTAGCTATTAGAAAATTCTCAGTTGCATGCTGCTTCCATCGTATTCCTATTAGACAGCCCCACTCAAGAGATTCAATCAGCTTGAACTTTTCCCTGAAAACTCTCTGTGCCATGTTTTTTGTGCCTGGACTCATTTGACAGCTGGATGAAATCTGTGATCCTTTCAGAGTGATATATGTAAATGAATAAAATAACATATGCAAGAATACATAGGAAACCAATTATACTGAAATACAGTTTAAAAATACTTAAAATTATAACTGTGCTTTTTCTAAGTCAAGGCACTGAATACCAATAAACAGCGGTAAATCTAACAACTAGTGTAACTTCTAAGTACTGATACGCACAACCAAACTGTAATGCCATGCTAAAATAGGTAAGGTTTCTATGGATGACAAAGTCCTGGGAATTGTTTATGCTGCTGTGGTTTGTTGCCTACATTCATAATAGAAGGAAACGCTCAAGTTCAGTTAGGGGTGAGGGAAAAAGGAGATGTCATTTTCACCCCACCCAAATGGACAATGCCCTCACTCTATCCACAGGCCCCCTGGGGGATGCATGGGCTCCAGGTTAAGAGGGTTATTTTAGTACCCGGTGAGTTCCGGAGTCTGTTTGTCAAAGATGAACCCCATCCTTGAGGTGTCATTTTACCTTGGCTCATTCCGGTTAATTTGGAGTTCATGACTCATAATTCCTGTTTTTGACCACAACCAAACCAATACTCTGAGGAAGCGCCTGCACTTGTTTTTTCCACCAATACTTTTACCCTCCAAAGGGACAGGAACAGCGGTAAGGAATGTACATTTAAAAGGGAAAAGTTTTAACAACATACCAAAAAAAAAAAAAAACCCACCCTCCAACTCTTTTAATCTAATGATTAATTTCTGTGTGTCAGAATGCTCGGCAATCAGAATGACCACAGAGATTTCGGTGGCACTTTGTATAATTATAGCATTTCATTTTCATTCACAAACACTTCTACAACACTTCTGTGCTAGGTACTATTCTAAGAACTACAAATATTACAATCTTAATCCTTAATACAACCTACGAGTTTATTACTTTTTTTAAAAGATTTTATTTATTTATTTTTAGAGAGGGGAAGGGAGGGAGAAAGAGAGGGAGAGAAACATCAATGTGTGGTTGCCTCTCCAGTGCCCCCTACTGGGGACCTAGCCCACAACCTAGGCATGTGCCCGGACTGGGAATTGAACTGGTGACCCTTTGGTTTGCAGTCCAGCGCTCAATCCACTGAGCCACACCAGCCAAGGCCATTACTTTTTATTAGTATTCCCTTTTTACAGATGAGAAAAACTGAGACCCAGGGAAAAGCTAGGCAACTTGCCCGAGGTCAAGGTGGACTTCCAACAGAGATCAGCTAGCTTGCCTAAGGTATTTTCAAGGAGCCTGGCAATACCAAACAATGGAACCTCAAGGCTAAATCATTGCAAGTGAGCAAAGGGGGTTAGCACCCCCCCTTTCCTTTCCTAAATTACTTGCTGAAAAATTCAACCTAGATGGGGTAAGGAAGGCCACCTTTGCGCCTTCTGGACTATTCACAAGCAGCTTTCAAAATTAAAACAAATGCCTTTCTTTGTCTGTAAGGAAAAATAAAAGTTCCTCTGTACCTTAGGGCAGCAAATGCTGGGCCTGGCATTTTTCCACCCTTATCTGAAATATGTTGCAGGGGAATCTAGGCCCAGTGATAAGCCAAGTTTCGACCTCACCACACCAGTTTAAGAGAGATTACACACATACTCCGGACTTAACCAGCAAGAGGACACAGAAACCTCTGTTGCTCGGTCCAGTCACTGTTGATTCTCCATTGCCAGGGCCCAGGCAACCTGTGTCAAGTGCTGAGCAGTGAGGTTTTATCAGCAAAACCAGCCCTACAGGTGTATCCAGGGAGGCAAGTACACAATGCCACATTCCTTCCTCCCTGGAACAAGTGAAGGTTTGTCTCCTTGCTGCTTGGGGCCAGAGAAGCCTCCCTTTCTCACACAGTAATCTCAACACAGGAACATTTTCGCTAACTGCCACTCTTAACACGGAAAGTAAAATGGCTTTAAATGCCAACCACAGGAAAAAAGAGGCAGATAATATTACGATACCATTCATCTAGAAAGACAATGCTTGTTAGGTAAAATTTAACTACAGCAAGAATCTTTAGGGCAGATACAATCGATAAATACTGTGGCTCTGAAAATCTGCTGCTACCTTTTAAAAGTCTTTTCTCCTAATTTAAAAGCTTTCTCTTGGCTGTGTGAACTGCCATACTCTTTCTGGAATGATAGAGTCCCAGTGGTAGCTATAATATTAAATAAAATGACCTCATTTCCTCCAGAGAAATATTTTTACCTCAACCCCCATGCTCTGGTACTCAAATACAAAAAACTCCAATATCAGGGGCAAAAAGTCAGGACTAATAGGCCTGGATCATTCTCGGATTAACAACCTTGGGGGAATAATCCTATAAGAAAATATTTTAAAGATTTTGTGTAATAACATTTTGGGGCCAGATGAAATTTGTTAGAGCTTGCACTTTTGTTTCTAAAAACCTCTGAAGTCATTTGTTTCCCACAGTTTTTCTCAGAAGCTACTTTGTGGGAAAGAAAGCCAGTCCCCAGGCTGCCCGCCAGCCAGAGTGGGGTTGCTCTGAAAGAAAGCCAGCCCTGCCGAGGCTGGGCCAGATGGCGAGCTCCTGCCAAGAAGGTTAATTTGTTACCTCGGGAGAGCTATAGGTGCTGCCACGGAAGAACGTTTGTGGCATAGCGTATCATGAAGCAGGTGGATCACATATACAGTGAGTGGCAGGATCCCAGGTTTGTTTCAAATTACATAGGAAGAGTTCTGGCAGACTATGAAATGGTTATCTCTAGAGAGATGGGGGTGTCCTTTGGAGGGACAGTGGAATAAGAGCAACATGGTGATTAAGGACAGATTCTACACCTAAACTACCCCCCATTCAAATCCCAGCTCTGCCACTTATTACCTGAGTAATCTTAGTCAAGTTACGTAAACACTCTCTGCCTCAGTTTCCCCATCTACACATTGGAGCACACGAACAATAGGCTGTCGTGAGGATTAAAAGAACTGATGTGTGCAAGTACTTTAGGTAACGGCAGCTGTTACTATTTTCGCAATTCTCAAGTGTTGCTTTGTATCATTTATCATTTTAACGTAACCATCTCCACAAAGAGACGAAACAAATGAGGCTGAGAGAAATCAAGGAACTTGCCCGAAACCCTGCAGGTAATTAAGAGATACGAGGAGGGAGGCACACCCTGAGTGTAAATTCCAAAGCTGCCGTGCCACCCTCTAGACTCCTGTCTGCCTCTTCTTTCCTTACCTTACTTCCTCTTAAAAAAGAAAGACAGGGAATAAGTAAAGAAAACATACTAGGTATATATTTTTCAACTAATAAAAATAACCTTAGTTAATTACAAATGAAAGTCCACCAGGTCAACCTCTGGGAAGCTGCACATGGCCTGCACCTGGATTCAAGCTGAGTGTCCCGGGCCGAGCAGGCAAAGGCCAGTGAGGCCGGCAGAGGGAAGCCAGGAATTGAGCCACCTGAACCAAAGCTCCCGTGCCCTTGATGCAGTTCTGTTAAGGCTCAGGGGGTGGGATGATAAACCTGGGTACTCAGGGGAGCAAATGTGAACCGCCTTCACGACTCCCCTGTTTTTTTCCTCCTTGAAATACCTCACAATTTCTCTCGAAAGAAAAATTTTATCTTGTTCTCACTTCCCTGGACATCACTTTTCCATTTCTGGAACTGTGACAACTCTCTTTCAAATATCAGAATGACAACCCCCGATCTTTTAAAATGCCACCCACGGTCACCATGCAATGGTAAAAGAGGGAAAAAACAAGGACACAGGCTGCCAGTCACAATATTTGCCAGGGATAGAAAGTTTGTTTGTCCTCGGTGGAGGATGCAGAGAATTGACAAAGGAAAAACAAAACTCCTCTGTGTCAAAACAGGAGCTGAAGATGGTTTCCTTCTCCGTGCGGCCCTGGGTCGGCTGCACACAAATCCAGAGTGGCCCTGGGCTCCGGAAGTATTTACGGTTCCTCGGAGCCATAAACATGCCATCCTTCAAAACAACACAGAGCCACAGGAACATCAAACAAATGGGGCAGCTCCACAAAGAATATATTGGGTTTTGACGTCTGACGCTCTGAGTGCAATAACTGTGTTCCCCCTAAAAATAGATAAACTAAAATAAATATCAGAGTGTCCCAAAGCAATGCAGCCAGCTTCTTCCTCCTGTGACTCACAGCAGCCTCATGACTTCTTTTCTATAATGACTATGGGGCAGGAAGTACGTGCTTTTCAGTGGATTTACTTATATACTCTGCATACCAACTCTGTGGGGAACTTAAAAGTTATTCCCATTTTGTAGATGAGGAGACTGAGGCTCATAAAGGTTAAATAACTATGTAAGTTCACATAGTTTGCCACTGGCTCTTGGACCCTGGTCATATTCTGGAAGTTAAAGTCAAAGAAGACTGCCCTACACTCAGTTAAGGTCACAAACAGTCCCTGAGTGGTCCTTCAACCAGGGTACAAGAGAAATTCATTCAAGGTTTCTGGGCTCCAAAGCTCAGCTTCACTTCTTTTCCACAAAAGACAAAGACACCATAATGATTATTTTTAAAGTAGACATACTTTTAAATGGCTAAAATGAAAAGATTAGCAGTACTAAGTGCTGATGAGAACTGTTTTTGAGATGTAAAAAATTTATTTTGAGAGAGAGGGGAAGGAAGTGAGAAAGAGAGGGAGAGAAACATCGATGTGCAAGAGAAACATCAATCAGATGCCTCCCGCATGCCCCAACCGGGGACCTGGCCACAAGCCGGGCACGTGCCCTGACGGAATGAAGCAGCAACCAAGCAGCAACCCCTCGGTCTGCAGGACGAGGCCCAACCCACTGAACCACACAGGCCAGAGTTGCCTTTTTTTTTTTAAAGATTTGAGAATGTTAAACCATGGAAACACGTATCTGGCGCAAATGTAAACTGGAACCACCACCTGGGAACACTCTTTGGAATTATCTACTAGAATTAGACAAATTATACTCTATGACCTGATCCCCAGAGAAATGCAAGTACATTCCATGTATACCAAAATACATGTATAGTCATAATGCTAGTAGCATTATTCATAATACCCCCAAACTCCAAATAATGCAAATGTCATCAAAAGTAAAACATGTGAGCAAATGTTGCTATCTTCGTGCTGTAACACTACAAAAATGAAAATGAATGAACTATAGCTGTGAACTGTGCAACATGGACAAACCTATGTTGAGCATAACACTGAGGAAGGAAAACCAATGCAAAAGACTACATAATGAATGAATGTATCCATTCACACTAAGTCCCAAAACAAATAAAACTCATTAGTGGGGACAGAAGTCAGGGTAGCGGTTACTTTGAGGGATGGGGGCGGGGTCAGTAGTGATCCCTGAGGGGCATTCTTTTTTATTTCCAATTATTTTATTTATTTTTAGAAGAGGGAAAGGGAAAGAGAAAGAAAGGGAGAGAAACCTCAATGTGAGAAAGAAATATCGATCAGCTGCCACTTGTACCCGGTCTGACCAAGGGCCAAGCTAGCAACTCAGGAGTCGAACTGGCCACCTCTTGCTTCGTGGAACAGTGTCAACGCAAGAACCACACCACTCAGAACCCACAGGACATTCTTGGTTGCTGTCCTGTTCTAGTTCCAGATTGGGCCTGTGTTACCCTGGTCGGCTGACACTTCGACACATCCACTGCATACTCATGATTTTTGTGGCTCTCTTTCCTATCGCAGCAGCCCTCCCTCGTCCACGGTTTCACTCTCAGTGGTTCCAGTTTCCCACAGTCCACCACCGAGTCCAAAAACATGGAAGAGAAAGCTCTAGAAATAAACAACATGTAGGTTTTAAATTGTATGTCATTCTAACCAGTTTGATGAAATCTCATACCACACCATCTCCATCCCACCTGGGACGTGAAGCATGCCTGTGTCTAGCATATCCATACTGCAGATGCCGCCCACCCATTAGTCACTTAGTAGCCATCTTGGTTACCACACCGGTTACCACATCCACTGTCGAGGTATTGCAGTGTTTGTGTTCAAGTCACCCTTACTTTACTTAACAATGTTCCCAAGGCCAAGAGTAGTGATGCTGGCAATCCAAACATGCCAAAAAGAGCCATAGAGTACTTATTTTTAGTGAAAAGGTGAGCACAGTACAGTAAGATCTGTTGAGAGAAAGAGGTCATATTCACAGAACTTTTATTACAGTATATTATTAATACAATTGTCAAACTTTATTATTAATTATTGTTGTTAATCTCATCCTGTGACTTATTTAAAGTTAAATAAGTTAGAAGTTCAATACTTGTGACAAAGTTAAACTTTATCACAGGTATGTATGCACAGGAAACAATGCATACGTAGTACTTATAAGGTTTGGTACCACAGGCAGTTTCAGGCATCCACTGGGGCTCCTGAAACACACCCCCCATGGAGAAAGGGGACTTCTCTACCTCTCTCTGAAAAATAAGTCATTCCTAAAACCTGTAAATCGAAACAAAGGTGTTAAGGTCTGAACGAAAAAAAAGTAGCACAATGAGAGACATTCTTACACTAGCTTAATATTCCTAACATGCAGAAACAATTCCATAGAGAAATTACTTCAACAGTATTTTAAGCAATGTTTGTACTCAATAAACACCTGCTTACTGTGGTATCAACACACATGCAATCCATTTCAAGAACAGGCATCCACTCACAGTGCCTAGGGTTTGAAAGTGTAACTCTTGTTAGAATAATGAAGCCATTTAGTGTTCTGGCACAAAACACACTGAGCCAGTGTAAAATTGGGTATTCTGTGTCCATCACAGTGTTACTTGCAGTAGTCCTACAGAAGACACCAGGGCTCTATACTACATGGCCCATATATTTGAGGTAAAAAGCCAATGCCCATGGTCCTAGTGAACAAAACTACTCATTTTGTCCCTTGACCAATGTAGAAAGAATTCTAGTGCTTGTTACATTTGCCAAAGCACAACTCTCCAGAAACCCAAGGGCATGACAGCTCTGAAAGATACAGACCCTGGGACTGACTAAACTAGCTTGCTTCTTCCCCAGCCCCTTCATCTCTGGTCAACTCTCAAAAAGACCTCAGACTTACCTCCAGCTCACTGCATCCAACCTTCACCTGCCTGGCCTCCCTTTCCCCTGTGTTGAGTCCCTTCATCTTCTGCTTCTTTAGACCGTTGATCCTTTCCTATTAACTCTGTACTCAAATTGTCATTATACCCTTATCTGCACAATTATTTGATTCATCACAAAGAGCATCCCTTTTCGGCCCATCTTTGATTCTCTAAAACAAAGGGCAATGTCTGTGCTTACTACGCACTTGATAAAGTCTTAATGGGCAAATGAATAAATTTTCTCATAACAACAAAAACAGAGACAAAGCTCTTTCCATTCTTCCCAAACCAACAGGCGCGGCGCAGTGCATTTCCGGAGTGATCTGAACTCATCCCAGAGTAGTTTCTGACAGGCGAGCTGATTCTTCCGTGAGCCTCCTTTCCCAGGTGGAAAAGTTCCGAGAAAGACTCACCTAGATAAGGTGAGAGTGATGTCTAGACAATTCTGCTTCAGCCTTCTCCTGGGGAAACCTCCAGCTACCTCACTGACCCTTAAACAACCAAGTGAGAGTTTACATTTCACAGATTCCTCATGAGGGTTTCGGCATATTTTGGAGAAGACAGCTGGGGGAAGGGTGGGCAAACATCTGTCTTTAGAGTAGTTTCTAACAAAGTAACAAGTACAAACAATTCTAGGACAACTAAGATGTCACTGGTCCCTTTATCAAGTGAGGCTGCCAAACAAAAAGCAAGTCTGTCCTACGGAATGACGCTGAAGAGTGAAAAGTACCTAATCATGATTTAATGATAATATTTAATCCGGAAATCATGGAGGAGAAAATCATCCAGGTCTGAAGCTGGAACTGTGGGTCTCACTGTCCACAAAATGCGAGATTGCCCTTGAGCAGAACTATGCAGGAAGGTGGTTCTTCGTACCCTTCACCCATTTCAGTTCTCTCACTTCTCCCTACAACTCTTCACTTTGTTTCCACATCATTTCCCTATCCCTCCTCCTATGCGGCTTCAAGAAAAAAATTCTGACAAATTAGCTTAAATGCCCCACTTACATGTACTCCTTTGTGTTCAGTTAATAACCCATCACTCTTGCTGACCTTCTCCACTGTGCCTCTACGCTCTAAGCTCTTGGTGGGCAGGGACTCATATGTCTTTTCCATGTTATAGGTAGCTCAGAGTACAGGCCAGCCTGGCAGAAGAGGCAGGCAAATAGTGATAGATGGCAAAGAGCCTGACACTGGGGTATGCTAGATGGATGAATCAGGCTCCTATTATGATTTGAAATAACATGAAATCCTAGAATAACTTTTGAACTTTCATGACACCATGCTTCTAGGGACAAAAACAGTGCAGTTACTCCTCTTTCCATCTAGCATATCCCAGCATCAGGCTACTTCTACTTGCTGAGATACATCGGAAAGGAAAAAGAGAAAACTAAGTGGTCTCTATCCAATCAAAAAAGTATTCAACACAGCCCTGGCCACCTGGCTCAGCTGGTTAGAGCATCGTCCCACACACCAAAATGTCACAGGTTTGATTCCCAGTCAGGGCACATACCTAGCCTGCAGGTTCGACCCCAAGTTGGAGCAAGTACAAGAGGCAACTGATTGATGTTTCTCTCTCACGTCAATACTGCTTTCTCTCTGTCTCTCTCTTTCCCTCTCTCTCTCCAAAATTAATAAAAACACCCTTGGAAGAGTACTAAAAAACAAACTATTCATCACAAATGTATAGAAATAAAAGTCATCTTGGGCTTGGTACTACTTACCCAGCATGCATTTCCCCTTTCCTCTCTGAATATACTGTGATTCAGTCAATCCCTTCTTGTGTGGTAGTTACTAATATTGTTACTCTCAAGTCTAGGTCCTCAAGGCAACACTATACATGAACACATGAACTGTACACTGTCAGCACTAGGTATTTGACTAGGATCTTGAAGATTCCTGATGTAAGTTAAGAAATAATACAAAGCAGCCCTGGACGGTATGGCCCAGTTGGTTGGGCATCACCCTGCAAACAGAAAGGTCATGGATTCAATTCCCAGTCAGGGCACATGCCTGGGTGGAAAGTTTGGTCCCTGTCGGGGTCCCTGCAAGAAGCAGCTGAGGAGTGTTTCTCTCCCACATCAATGTTGTTCTCCTTCTTTTTCTCCCTTCCTTTCCCTCTCTAGAATCAATGAAAGAAAAAAGAAAAAATTTTAAAGAAGCAATGCAAAACAAAACTTCCACTGAAAACTGCTTTGTGGCATTCTGCATGGCTGGCTTTAACAGCAGAAATACCTTTGTATATGTACTATGCTGGGCATGCTAGGAAATAATGTTAAAAGAGCTGTTTTGCAGATCCCAATGAGATAAAGAAGGTTAAGGGACTAGACAGTCTCTCAGAAGGCACTACGTGGAAACCAGGTATCCCCATCGCCCATCCAGTCAGGAGGTGAACTGATAATTCAGAACTGCATCCAATCACGTCATTCTACATATTTCAGGAAACAAATTTTCCAATGAGGACAGACTCCATCCCTCTTCCCACTGACCTTCCTGTCAGGCTTCCCTTACTAGTTTCTACCCAGAAAACACCATGAATGTTCCATTGTGCCAGAAGAAAGAATACAGGAAATTGCTGGATTATAGCTAAGAGCTTGGGAGGCACCTAAGCAATTAGCTAAGTTACTTGGAAAAGGTTATTCCTCAATTGGGGCACTTTCCATGACCTGAATTAGCATAATATTCATCAAAGGGTTGTTTATCTTCTATCTTTCCCATATTGGTAGTTTCAGGATAAGAAATAAGAACATGTGGCTTGTTTGTTCTTATAGACACTATTCTGAAATTATTCAAGTGTACTCGAGTTTTCCCAGGATATGCATGCACACATACACACACATGCATACACACACATGCATACACACACAAATGTACTTTCCAACTCAGTTATTTAGGAAGATGAGCTTTGTTATATCAACACATTGATTAAAGAATCATGACACAATGGGCAGTGAAATTACATTTCATCTTTTGAGCAGGCAAAAAAGAACATCAAAGAATATCAGTTTTTTTAAAACACTGTGTATAGTCTTTCTAGACTTCCAGCCAAGATGGAGGCAGAGGTAGAAACACTGTGCCTCCTCATACAACCAAAACAAGGACAACAACAAATTTAAAAACAAAAACAACCAACACTGACAGAAAATCAAACCATATGAAAGTCCAACAACCAAGGAGTTAAAGAAGAAACATTCATCCAGACCTGTAGGAGGGGTGGAGATGGGTAGCCGGGCGGAGAGGACTCGAGGACAGGCAGCAGCTGGAAGGCTGGGGCAGGCAAAGCGGAGGCTGGCAGACTGGGCAGTCCCATATTTGCATGCAGATAAACCAAGAGGAGCAATTGGGGAGAGAGACAGAACACAAAACCCAGGATTCCAGTCCAGGGAAATAAAGCCTCAGAGCCCCTGACTGAAAACACCTGTGTGGGTTGAGGCAGCAGTGGGAGAAACTCAGCCTCACAGGAGAGTTCATTGGAGAAACCCACAAGGTCCTAAAATATACACAAACCCACCCACCTGGGAATCAGCACCAGAAGGGCCCAAGTTCCTTGTAAGCAGTGGAGAAAGTGACTGAAAATCAGCAGAGAGCGGAGCAAGGGGCACTGTTCCCCCTCAGACCCCAACTCCACATACAGCATCACAAGGCAGCAACATGGGTTGCCCCACCCTGGTGAACACATAAGGTTCCACCCCTTACTACATAACAGGCATGCTGAGACTAAAAAAAAAGGCCCAAATGAAAGAACAGTTCAAAGCTCCAGAAAACATACAACTAATACAACTAAACAACAAAGAGATAGCCAAACTATCAGATTCACAGTTCAAAACACTGGTTATCAGGATGCTCCAGGAACTCACTGGGTACTTCAACAGCATAAAAAAGACCCAGGCAGCAATGAAGGTTGCATTATGTAAAATAAAAATCTACAGGGAACCCACAATTATGAGAAGGAAACCAGGACTCAAATCAACGGTGTGGATCAGAAGGAAGAAAGAAACATTCAACCAGAACACAAGGAAGAAACAAGAATTCAAAAAAATGAAGAGAGGCTTAGGAACTTCCAGGACATCTTTAAACATTCCAATATCCAAATCATAGGACTTTCGGAAGGAGAAGAGGAACAGCAAGAAAAGGGAAACTTGTGCTCGCTTTGGCAGCACATATACTAAAATTGGAATGATACAGAGAAGAGTAGCACGGCCCTGTGCAAGGATGTCACGCAAATTCGTGAAGCGTTCCATATTTTTAACAGTATGGAATTTTCTCAGAAAACTAAAATTGGACTTGCCTTTTGACCCAGCAATTCCACTGCTAGGATTGTATCCTAAGAACCCTAAAACACCAATCCTAAAGAACATATGCACCCCAATGTTCATAGCAGCACAATTTACAATAGCCAAGAGTTGGAAGCAACCTAGGTGCCCGTCAGTAAATGAATGGATCAAAAAACTATGGTACATATACACAATGGAATTTTATGCTGCAGAAAGAAAGAAGGAGCTTCTACCTTTTACAACAGCATGGATGGAACTGGAAAGCATTGCGCTGAGTGAAGTAAGCCAGGTGTTGAAGGACAAATACCATATGATCTCACCTTTAACAGGAAGCTAAACAACAAAACAAACAAGCAAGCAAAATATAACCAAAGACACTGAAATAGAGAACAGGCGGACAGTGACCAGAGAGGAGGGAATTTCAGAGGAAATAGGGTAGGGATTTAAAGGAACATATATAAAGAATACATGGACAACAACTGAGAAGGGTGGAAATGGGAGGGAGTGGGGGAGCACGGGGGGTGGGATGGGATGGGAGTAATAAACAGAAAACTGTACTTGAAAAATAATTAAATTAAAAAAATTGGGGGGGAAAAAGGAAAACTTATTTGAACAAATAATGAAGGACAACTTCCCCAGTCTGGCAAAGGAAATAGACTTCCAGGAAGTCCAGGAAGCTCAGAGAGTCCCAAAGAAGTTGGACCCAAGGAAGCACTCGTGATGGCACATCATAATTGCATTATCCAAGATTAAAGAGACAAAGAGAATCTTAAAGGCAGCAAGAGAAAAGGAGACAGTTACCTACAAAGGAGTTCCCATAAGACTGATTCTCAAGAGAAACCTTACAGGCAAGAAGGGACTGGAAAGAAGTATTTGAAGTCAACACAGGCAAGGACCTACATCCAAGATTGCTTTATCCAGCAAAGCTTTCATTTAGAATGAAAGGATAAAGTGTTTCCCAGATAAGGTCAAGTTCAAGGAGTTCAGCATCACCAAGCCCTTATTATATGAAATGTTAAAGGGACTTATCTAAGAAAAAGAAGATCAAAACTATGAACACTAAAATAGCAACAAACTCACAGCTATCAACAACTGAACCTAAAAAAAGCAAAAATAAGAAAACCCTAAGCAAACAATAGAACAGTAACAGGATCAGAGAATTGGAATCACATGGAGGGTTATCAGCGGGGGAGTGGGACAGGGAGAGAGAGGCAAAAGGTACAGAGAATAAGGAGCATAAATGGTAGGTAGAAAATAGACAAGGGGAGGTTAAGTATGGTATAGGAAATATAGAAGCAAAACTTATATGTATGACCCATGGACATGAAACAAATGGGGGGAATGTGGGTGGGAGGGGGTGTGCAAGGTGGAGGGGAGTCAAGAGGGGATAATGGGACAACTGTAATAGCATAATCAATAAAATATATTTGAATAATTAGTAATAAAAATAAAGTAAAATAAAACACTATGTATAAAATAAGTAATTTGTTCCGAGTTCTGCTGTTAAAATAATAACAACCCAAGGTAGAATGAGCAGTTCAAAACTTTTCCAAAATGATTACTTTACAATTTTGAGAAGAGCCCTATGCCAAGCTCTTTACAGGCACTGTTTTACTTAAATCTTAGAGTCATCCTACATGAGAGGGGGAAAGACCACAAGGGCAGGAGTCCTGTCCACCTTTTTCACCATTTATCTCAACATCTAGTACCCTGCCATGCATACAGCAGGTACTTAATAAAACTTGTTAACTCAAGGTCAACATTTCTTATATGTTAGACAAATGCAGGTCATAAAACTTAAGCAACTTGTCTGAGACCATAAGGCTGGCCAATGGCTGAGCCAGGCCTCCGATGAAATACAGTGGATTCCTGAGTCCTTTTAATAGCATTTCTAAGAGCGTTCACATTAGCCCTCATTACATCACATCTCAGCAAAGCCACCATGACACACCACCCTGTAGACAGAAACAAACACACTTTTCACCTATTAACCCAGTAGCTGCCATGACAAGGCCCTGACTGTCCTTTCACTCTCCCTTTTACAAAGTGAAACTCGGTCCCCAGTAATTACCTTAGTGTCAGAGACCCATGGGAAAACCTAAAGACCTTCAGTACTAGAGAGGAGCAAAACCACTGACCTGACAGCACAGCTACATACTGTTGGAGGAACGCCCCACCATGCTGATACCAAAATCAGACGATAGGAGCAGGAAGAACGAAAAAGAGGCTCCTATAAATCACCTTCACCCTCCCAACAGGTGTCAGATCTCTAGGTCAGGGAGTCGATCAGAGAAAGAGAACTCTTCACAGAGAAGGGGCGCGAGTCACTGGCTCCTCTATAACTGAGAGAGAAAAAGAAAAGTCTCCTTACAGCCACCTGAGAATCCCTCAATCTCTCAATCTCAACCTCTCTCTCTCTCCCCCCCCATACACACAAACACACACACACACACATACACACACACACCTCAAAACCCCACCCCCATGCCCCACCCCCTCCCATTTGTTCCCACTCTTAAGAGGCTCCATGAATTGCCAACAGTTTCATACCAGTTTCATACAGGTCCTCCTTCCAAGGCAAGGATCTTCCCCTTACCTTCCCTCCTTTCCAAACGTCAGGTTATTTAGCACTAGCTCAGCTCAGACAGATTTTCTGAGTAGCGGCACACCTTTACCTCCCTAAACAAAATCCCTAAGAACAGTGCACCCTCAGGCGTATCCCGCATTCTCCTTCAGGGGACTCCCTGAGGATGTCACTTTTTGATTTTCATCTGCCTTCGGAAGCCACCCAAGTCTAGTAGATTTACAGTACCCATTTCTTGGATGTATGGCCAAGTAAAAAAATGTGAAGAATTTCCATAAGAAGTTGGAAACTTCTGCATCCAACTCACCTATTCTGGGTGCTGATTATACCAAGGACCGCTTCATGAAAACAAGTCTGCTTGGCCAAAAAGCCCCAGGGCATAATTAGCCTTGCTCTAAAACCTTCCAAGGAGGCCAGAACTTACCACACACATTTTCCTTAGCCAAGAAATAGAATGCAGGATATAATGGTTTCCCACTGAGCATCTCCAAAAGAGATGCAACTATGAGGGAGGACCCAAAATAACCAGAATTTATTTATAAAAATTGTGTATTTACTCTTACACATTTTAATTTCAGTCATCTTCTAAGTTTTCTCCATTTGATGCAATACACCTATTGAGACATTTTTTTTCATTGCTCAAACAGTTTTTGAACTCATCGATTTTAATGTCTTTTAGTATTTCTGCCATTTTTTACCACCTCTTCCATGTTTCCCTTTGAGGACTTTTTTCATCTGGTGAAACAAAAAAAAAAAGTGACTGGGGAGAGATTGGGTAAACAGGGAGGTTGGGACATGGGGGTCATGCCGGTTTTGGTCAAAAACTGCTGAACACTGAGAAAGGTATGAGCAGGCGCATTGAAACAGTCTTCAAAAAAATTCACTGGGGCCAAACACAGCCTCTCACAACAACACCAGCTAGTACACTGATACAGATGGTCCCTAGAACAGTCACCTCGCAGGGGGAGCCTGTACTACAAGGGGCCCACCCTCCAGAAGATAATTTGGGTTTTTGTGGGGTATCCCCCCTCATATCTGACAAACGTTCCCTCTGTCCAAAGCATCCAGTCAATGGAGTCCAGACAGACAACCTTGGGGATCATTCAGTGCAGGGGCATCCAACCTTTGGGCATCTCTGGGCCACACTGGAAGAAGAGTTGTCTTGGGCCACACATTAATATATTGTGACATGAAATCACACAAAAAAAGTCTCACAATGTTTTAAGTAAATGTACGATTTTGTGTTGGGCCATATTCATAGCCATCCTGGGCCCCATGTGGCCCTCGGGCCATAGGCTGGACACCCTTGATTAGCGTTGAAAAACTTCCATCATTTGCACCCCATCCTCATGACTTTTGCCACAACTCAGTACTAACTCTACTATTCCATCTTGACTTTTAAAAACGTTTCTTTTTTGTAATGAAATGTACTTTAAATGAAAACCTTCTATCATTTCTAAGGAGACATACAGAATTAGCTGCCATAAAAATAAGGCAACTCAAAGAAAATACAGTGAAAGCCAAATGATATTAAGACCTATAGCCTCTCAATTATTAAGGGAAATTAGTAAACTTTGAGGAGTGTTAAAGTCGCACTGGCCCCTGGAATTAATGGGAAAGGGCAAAGCACTGAACCTGAATTGAGGCAGGAACTCCAATGAGAAGACAAAATGGGAGGGCTTTATTTCAATCTTCCCTGTACCGCGGATGTATATGCTCAACATAGCTTACAGTGGACCGCTTCTCAGAGACACTGATGTTACTCACCAAGGCCAAAACTTTCACCCTAACGCAGGGGTGTCAAACTCATTTTCACCAGGGGCCGCATCAGCCTCATGGTTGCCCTCAAAGGGCTGAAATAATTTTAGGACTGTATAAGTATAACTACTCCTTCACTGTTAAGGAGTTGAAATTACACTTGGCCCTTTGAAGGCAACTGCAAACCTGATGTGGCCCCCCGTGAAAACGAGTTTGACACCCCTACCCTAACGTAACCAACTGGGGCAAGGCTTCTCCTCAAGACATCCAGGTCTATGAGAGAGTCGGTAGGGATATTATTTTCCTATTTCCTATTTTCAACAAAAGAGTTTGGACGGCAAACTAGCAGTAATTTTCTAGCATCTGAGACGTTAAACAGTTGACAGATGAAGGCACTGCCAAACACCCGAGGAAATTCCGACTGGCTAGGTCAGCCAGAACTCCAGACAGCAGGCCCTGGAACTGGAAATGCTAATGGAAGGGAAAGTGTGTTAGCGAGACACAAAAACAGCAAGGCGTTCTTTCTTCGGCAGTATTGACCTTCAAGGTCACAGAAAAGTAGTAAAACCTTGGGTGCTTGTACCTGTTTCCCAGAGTTCAGATGAAAGGATTCTTTTTTCCCCAACAACAGAGATCACGGCCACCTCACAGAGTTCCTGCAATGTCTCCACCGTGAGGGTAAAAGACAAAGGGAAAAGCCTGGAGACGGTGGCTGAAGTGCAAGAGACCTGTGACTGCATCCCAGTGCTGCCACGCGCAAGGCCTCAGGCTGCTCATCTGAAAACGGAGATAATTTGAGGATCAAATGAAACAATGGACCTAAAATATCGGGCATAGTATCGGACACACAGTGGCTTCTCCCCTAAAATCCATGAAAACCCACAAAAATCTTTTAAATCAATATTAACTTAGCATTTACTTTATGGCATATACTACATGCTTAATATGGATAGCCTCTGTTCTAAGTGTTACAGACATCCGACTCGTTAATCTCACAGAACCCCATGAAGTTGGCACTAGTATTAATACCATTTAACAGATGAAAACAATGAGGCACAGAGAGGTTTGGTAACGTGCCCAAGATCACAGGATTAAACAGTGGAGACAGGAATCAAACCTAGGCAGTCTGGCTCCACAGCTCACACTCCCCCGTATTGCAATGCCTGTGAAATGCCAGAGAAAAAAACACTAAAAGAGCCCAAAATACTGACTAGAGGGTTAGCTACATAATAAAGCAAGTAGAGTAAAATATTTATGGCAGAATCTATTAGTAGGCATACGGCTGTTCATTACAAAATTATTTCCGCTTCGCTGTACGTTTAAAATTTTTCATAATAAAATGTTGGGAGGACAGCAAGGAAGAGCTCAGAATATCACTTCATGCTCAAAAATGGTAGGCCGCTCAAGACAGGCTCTGCCAATAATGTCATGGTGAGAGGATTAAAAAGACCGTGTCCCAGTTACACTCTACAGGCCACAGAATCAAGTTACAGGTGACTCCAACTGGGGTCAAGGGCTAGGAAAGATAGAGAACCATGAGGGCTGGAAACCCAGGTCCCCCACCAGCTCAGCGAGAGAAACCATCTCCCCCGTGAAAACGTCAATGGAAATGCCGGGCCAAAGCAATCATCTGGAAACCGTTTCTGGACACTGTACAGGCAAACAGACTCTGCTTCTCCTGAAATGGCTAAGAATGCAGTGGGCCAACCATGCCTATCTTTAGTGCTGGCAAATACCCAAGACAAGTGAAAAGATTTCAACTTCTCAGGTGCTAGAGAGAAATACCAGCACTTAAAAGCCTCCCATGGAATGAAAGGGAGGGAAGGGTGAGGAAGGGGTTTCACCCAGATGCAGCTGAGCTGGCAATTAACAAGGAGAACAGAAGTGAGTGTCCAGGGAGAAAGTCCTAGCAGTGCTCAAAAAGTGGACAGACTTGCATCTGTCCAAAATGTGCCCTGGACTTGCGTCCAAATACTTCTTTGAGAAAAACCTTCTACTGAAGGCCTCCCACCTTCTAGACTGGTGCTGGGGGCTTGAAAGGGAAGACAGACATGGGAAGGAAAGGATGATAAGGAACAAGGGGATGAAGTTTTAGGCATGTCCATATACAGTAGTAAAAGTAGAAAATGGTTTACTTTGGAAGGGCAACTTGGCAGTGTAATAAAACCATAAAATGTATTTGCATTTTCAAGCAGAAAGTCTACTACTGGGATTTTCCTTTATAAATAAATACAATTCCCTGTGCATAAAGATCAAGGTACAAGAACATATTACCCACTGCCGCATTATTTGTTAAAAACAACAGGTCCTGAGTTGGAAAGAACCTTAATGCTCAACAGCGGGGGACTGGTTAAATGAATTGAGTATGGAACAGTGACATGAAGGGGCACCTAAGTCACTGAAAAGAATAAAACCAATCTCAGTGCTAATGGAAAAAGGACTCCAAAACACAGCTGTAAATATTAACTGAAAATAATGAGTGGAAACTGATACATACATATCATCAAAGGATACATAATGTATATATGCATACATGTACACATATACATATACACACATATATTCTGCTTTCTATTTTTTCTGTGAACTTTATTACAAGAAAGGAGGGAAAGGGAAGAGGAAAAGAATATACTTATAATAGTATAAACAATTTCTAGAGAAAAAAAACCATCTAGGAAAAGTCAGGGCATCAAAGACTTTTCACTCTTTTGTACCATCTGAATTTTTTATTCCACATCTATTCTCCCTTTTTTACTTTAAATAAAAGTCATTACATATGGATATCCCAAATCAGCCCACTGAAAGGACATTTTGTATAGCTTCACAGTGTATTTATTGTATTGTTTGTGAGTTTGTACCAAATTATTTTCTAAGGAGCTATGACAATTAGCGGTATCCCATAAAATACTGTACATTAGTGTAGGACTTTAAAGCTCACTTTCATATAGATTGACTACTCCTGATTAAAACCTTCAGGGAAAAAAAATGGGTCACTTCCATGGACAGTCTATCAAGGAACTCTTGAGTAATAAAAAGCAAAGTCTCAGGCTCTTGATTTTTGGAAATTAAGTTGATTCACAGTTTCCAAATGATTAAAACTCAGTCTTCTTTAAAATCACAGGTCTTCCTTTTAAGTACACATAGATCTTTCAAGTGATGCAATGCAGAAATTCCTCAGATACCGCATCTACATGCTGAGATGGTAAGATTCTGAAAAGACATTTTACTGATGCCCCTTGGTTACCAGTAAAAACACGTAGGACTAAGATCGGCACTAGCCCAGAAACCTCTATTAAGATACCATGAGGCCCCACTGCTTTTCTAAAATATTTGACTCACATAGAATCTAACAGTTTACGTGATGTTTAGTCAAAACATCTCTGTGAGCCTACTGCAATTAAATGCCTCCTATGTATTAGATACTTCACAGGACTCCCGTAAATCTAATACTCAATTTACACAGGATGTACCTAAGAACAGAACTGCTAAATAACTTGTTCTGTTAGAAGCATTTAGCAAAAGGCTAAACAAACCCAATTCAAAATACTTCAAGTGAAAGAGTAAAGGTTTATAACACTAAGGTTCTTGACAGAACCCCAGCAAAAGAAAGTGGAGACGGAAACCTGGTCGGGATTATCTCCAGTCCTGTGGCTTCATTTTCTTTCACTGCAAACCAGCTTCTTGTACATGCCAAAAGCATGGCTCTCGGTCCCCTGTCCATTTGTAACCATTTCATCAGGAGCAGGGACATATCTCATGTTTGGAATTAGGAGCCTTTGGAGTCACAGAGGTCTTTGCTGGGGGGGNAAACTCAGTCTTCTTTAAAATCACAGGTCTTCCTTTTAAGTACACATAGATCTTTCAAGTGATGCAATGCAGAAATTCCTCAGATACCGCATCTACATGCTGAGATGGTAAGATTCTGAAAAGACATTTTACTGATGCCCCTTGGTTACCAGTAAAAACACGTAGGACTAAGATCGGCACTAGCCCAGAAACCTCTATTAAGATACCATGAGGCCCCACTGCTTTTCTAAAATATTTGACTCACATAGAATCTAACAGTTTATGTGATGTTTAGTCAAAACATCTCTGTGAGCCTACTGCAATTAAATGCCTCCTATGTATTAGATACTTCACAGGACTCCCGTAAATCTAATACTCAATTTACACAGGATGTAACTAAAGAACAGAACTGCTAAATAACTTGTTCTGTTAGAAGCATTTAGCAAAAGGCTAAACAAACCCAATTCAAAATACTTCCAGTGAAAGAGTGAAGGTTTATAACACTAAGGTTCTTGACAGAACCCCAGCAAAAGAAAGCGGAGACGGGAACCTGGTCGGGATTATCTCCAGTCCTGTGGCTTCATTTTCTTTCACTGCAAACCAGCTTCTTCTACATGCCAAAAGCATGGCTCTCGGTCCCCTGTCCTTCTTTGTAACCACTTCATCAGGAGCAGGGACATATCTCATGTTTGGAATTAGGAGCCTTTGGAGTCACAGAGTTCTTTGCTGGGGGGGGGGGGGGGTTGTCCTGTGCATTATAGACTGTTTAGGTGAGATGCCTGATGGACCTCCCTCTTCCCCAGCTGTGAAAATCACATCCTCTCCAGCCACTGCCAAATACCTCTAGGAAGCAAAGTTGCCAATGACCTACAGAAGCTAACCTACCTGCTCAGTTTGCCTTCTGAATCGCTGAGGGAGGGCAAGTGCTGATTGGCTGGCCTGTTGACAAATAAACTATGGCAAGCTTGAACTCACAAGGTGACACCTTGATAGACTCGTGGGTTTAAGGGGGCAGTTTTCAGAAGTAGAGAGTTGTCATTCTACCATTGCCAATGAAATTTTATCTCATTTCATTAAGTTATATTTAAGTGACCACATGTAACTATTGGCTACCAAACAGGACAGCACAACTTTAGGTATTGAGAGAGTTCAGTTTCCTTTAGAACAGCCACTGGGACATACAGGGTCCGGCAGGAGGGACGCCTGCTTGAGTGCGGTTGGTACAGCAATAATATGGGTGTGATCATTTATAGTTTTAACTTGAACATTTCACCTAAAATGCCATATGGTGTGCTTGAGTGTGATATATTCGTTACAGAATTGCATGCTTATGATTTTGTAATAAAAGACAGAATTATGTACTTATGATTTTGTAATAAAAAGGGTGTTATTTGCGCCAGACCCCCCTGTAGTAGGGACTAAGGAAGTATTTGCTGAATTAATGAGTACATAAATGGACAAAGCTGGACCCAGCATGCAACCAGGAAAAGATTATTAAACAAAGTCAGAGGGCTCCAGTCTAGGCAGAATGAGGCCTCAACAGCAAAGAACAGGAAAGTGGCCAGTCAAGAAGGAGAGGAGGTAAACACTGTGCTCACCTCCTCCCAGAACTCTATCCAAATTACAACTACAGTGTTTTGCCATGCATAATACAAGCTTTGCTAGCCAAATTTTTGAGGGAAAAATAAGGGTGTGCATTATACATGGGTAGTACTAATTCCATATCTATATAAGTGTTTTTAACTATTTTATTTATGCTTATGGGTTAAAAGTATAACTCTAGATAGCAATAATGATATCCACATCCAAAATAATATCCTGGAATATTAAAAGCAGTGAGTTACCTATAAAGGAGTCTCCAATAGGACTGTGAGCTCATTTTTCAAAAGATACTTTGCAGGCTAGAAGGGACTGGTAAGAAATATTTAAAGTTATAAAAAGTAAGGAGCTAGATTACTCTATCCAGCAGAGCTATCATTTATAATGGAAAGGTATAAAGTGCTTCCCAGACAAGGTAAAGCTAAAGGAGTTCATCATCACCAAGCCATTATTACTGAAATGTTAAAAGGACTTATTTAAGAACATCAAAACTATGAACATTAAAATGGCAATGAATTCACAAATATCAACAATAGAATCTAAAAAACAAACTAAGCAGACAAGCAGAACAGAAACAAACTCATAAATATGGAGATTATTTGAATGGTTACCAGTTGGGACAAGGAAGTAGGAGAATGGAGGAAAAGGTGCAGGAATTAAGAAGTAAAATCGGTAGGTACAAGGTAGACAAGGGGATGTTAAGAAGAGTATGAGAAATGGAAAAGCCAAAGAACTTACATGTATGACCCATGGACATGAACTAAGGGAGGGGTTGATGGAGGGAATGGCAGTACTGGGTAGAAGGGGACGAAGGGGGAAAAACTGTAATAGCATAACCAATAAAATATATTTAAAAAAACAAAGGCTATAACAAGAGACAAAGAAGGACCCAGCAATTCCACTTCTGGGTATTTACTGAAGAAATGCAAAATACTAATTCAAAAAGGCAAAAGCATCCATATGTTCACTTCAACATTATTTACAATAGCCAAGATACGGAAGCAACCTAAGTGTTCCTCAAAAGATGAATGGATTAAGAAGTGTGTGTATGTAAATGGAATATGATTCAGCCATAAAAAATAGAATGAAATCTTGCCATCTGCCACAACATGAATGGACCTAGTAGTAGTACTGTGCTAAGTGTAGTAAGTCAGACAGAGAAAGACGAACACCACACAATTTCACTTACATGTGGAATCTAAAAAATAAAATAAACAAAACAGAAACAAACTCATAGATACAGAGCGTATTTTGATTGTTGCTAGATGTGAGGGGGGTTGTGGGGATGGGTGAAAAAGGCGAAGGGATTAACAAGTGCAAATAGGCAGTTACAAAATAGTCACAGGGATGTTAAATACACCATAGGGGAAATGGTCAATAATATTATAGTATTTATTGGCTGGGTAGCTCAGTTAGTTATAGTGCTGTCCCAATATTTCATGGTGATAAGTTTGATCCTGGCTTCTTCTATGTGATCTTGGTCAGGGCACATTATTTATGCTTATTACTTGCATAAATAAGTGGAACAAATTGATGTTTCTCTCTCCCTTTCTCTCTCTCTAAAATCAATAAATAAGAATAGTAATGATATTGTAATAACTATGTAGAGTATCAGAAGGGTAAGATATTTATTGGGGTGATCACTTTTTAAGTAATATAAATGCCTAATCACTGTTATATACCTGAAACTAACATAATATTATATGTCAACTATAACTGAAAAATTAAAAAATATTTAAAATATTGTTAAAAAGCAAGAATCCGGAAAATGTAAGTAACCCAAGTGTCCACTGACATAGACTTATAATGATATTATTCAGCTCTAAAAGGAAGGAAATTTTGGCACATGCTAAAACATGGATGAATATTGAAGACATTACATTAAGTGAAACAGGTTAGTCAAAAGATTAATATTGTATGAGTCAACTTATATGCAATGACTAGAGTAGTCAGATTCATTGAGGCATAAAGCCGAATGGCAGTTGCTAGGGGTGGGGGAGCAAGAAACTGGAAGTTAGTGTTTGGATACACAGTATCACTCTAAAAAGTTGAAAAAGTTCTGGAGATGGACCATGGCAATGGTTGCAAAACAATGTGAATGTAATTAATGCCACAGGAAGAACTGTACACTCGGAAATAGTTAAAATGGCCATTTTAATATTATGTGTATTTTACTATAAAAAAAAAGAAAGAAGAAGCCCTGGCTGGTGTATCTCAGTGGATTGAGCACGGGCCTGCAAACCACACGATCACGGTTCGATTCCCAGTCAGGGCACATGCCTGGGTTGCAGGCCAGTTCCCAGCGGGGGACGCATAAGAGGCAACCATACATTTATGTTTCTCTCCTTCTCTCCTTCCTTTACCCTTTAAAGATAAATAAATTAAATATTTTTTTAAAAAAAAAAGGAAAAAGAAAAGGAGGGAGTCTGAGGGAAGGAGGGAGAAGGAACAAACTGGGAAAGCCTAACACAGTACAGTAAACAGAGCCTCACTCTTCTTCATGCCTTCCCTGTGTTAAAATTATACATCCATGCCCTTTGCCATGCGACTTCTCAGGTCCTTCTGAGATGGACGGAGTACACTTCCCTGCACCATGAATCCCAGGATTGACGTGCATTCTGGGATTCTGCTTTGGCCAATGGAACGTTCCTGGACATGACAAGACACAAGCAGAGGCTTCAAATGTGCTTTTGTAGTCTGCTAGCCCTCTTTCACTCTGGTGATTCACCATGAGCAGAATACATCAGAGTAGTTACTAATCAGAGAAGAAAGAAGAAACAAATAGAGCAGACCCCAACCCAACCCCATACTCTAGAGCAAAGACCAGCCTAACGTAGAGTCACCCACAAAGTTATGACTGAGAGCAAGACATCTTGGCTGTGAGCAAGACATAGGCTGTGGGTTTGGGAAGCAGTTTGTTGCACAGCAAGTTTATACCAAGAGCTACCTGATACAATGAGTTTCAATGGTTATAGCTTTGCAACCAAAAGAATGATAAAAGAATAATGAATATTTGCCACAAGGGCAGTTAAGAACCAGGTGTATTCTTGAATTACAGATATATTAGTTCTTTTAAATACAATGCCCTGGACCATGTACTTTTATGAATCGTGATTCAGAACGCCCACTAGGCCTCAGAGCCTTAAAGAAGGCGGGTCCAACGTAGAATTATGCTTCATTCTTAAGGGGCTGTGGCTTATGGTTTTAAGTGGTGTTGAACCTGAGGAAAACACATCCTGGCACCCCTCAAAATTCATTATCATCCCTGGAGACAATCTAATTGTAAAAGGATCCAATTTGAAATGCTCCCTGAAGCACTTCAGGCCTCACTCAACATTCTCCTCTTAGGGTGAGCTGGGATGGGAGTAGAAGACAGAAAACTGTACTTGAACAACAGTTAAAATAAATTTTAAAAAAATAAAAATAAATAAAGTTTTAAAAAAACATTCTCTTCTTAAAATTTCTCCTTTCAGCAGCCCCTGGCAGTCACTCGGAGCTGTCAGCCAACATATTCTACTATCCGAGGCCCTTCACCCAGAAAGGAAATTAAATTTGCATCCAAGTCAAGCACATGTTTGTATGCAGTTCAAAAAAATCAAACCAGGGAAACTCTGTGGGCTCACAGGAGCTCTGTCATCACACAGAGATTTGTGGAGCTGACTCAAGCACCCTCACTTCCACAGGACAGTGTGCCTCCCTGTAACCTGCTAGGGGGAGCCCGGCCCAGCTTCCTGACAATTTGCTTGCCTGGGCTTTAAACAGCTCCACACCCAATCCCATCTTCCCTACCCCTCTGCACCAAGCAGCCAAGGAGGGAGATGGTTTGGAATTTTATTCCCCTCAGTAGGAATAAACTCCCTACCCCACTAGGGCCCAAGCTCAGCACAGCTTCCTCTTGAGCACACTCAATAATCATTAGTATACCCAGCAAGTGTACCCAGCACATTAGTGTACCCAGCAAGAAGGAGCAGAAGGTAAATGCCGGGGCAAATGGGAAAACATCCTATGGGGCCAAGGAGAGCACTTCAGAAAATACTGACTCAAGGGAATAAGGGCAAGGGGATCAGTCAAGGCTCCCTCAGTCCCACTGCCTCCATCCCAGCAGCCTGACTGATCCCTAAATCTGCCACATCACATGACAAAGTGGACCCATCACTTGCTTGGAAAACCAGCAGGACATAAGGCAGCAGGTAGTGGGAACACACACAACAGCGGTAGAAAAAGAAGTGAAAGACAGAAGACCATTAAGAATGAGATTTATGACAAACTCATTGTTGTAAATTTAAATGGTTAGCTACTGTAAAAAAAAAAAAGAAGAAGAAATTCAAATTGCCTCACTATTGTTAGAAAGATGTTCACCAGCCCTGACCTGTGTAGCTCAGTTGGTTGTAACATCATCCCATAGGCCAAAGGGTCACAGATTAAATTCCCCATCAGGGCACATGCCCAGGTCACAGGTTTGATCCGTGGTTCGGATGCATATGAGAAGGCAACTGATCGATGTTTCTCTCTCATATCAATGTCTGTCTGTCTGTCCGTCTGCCTGTCTCTCTCTCTCTCTCTGAAAGCAAAAAAAAAAAAGTCCTCCACTGAAGATTTTTTTAAAAAATGTTCACCAAATGATGAAATTTTGCTGATTATACCTTAGCAATTTTAAACACTTCCTGATGCAGTAACATTCCATTGCCCAGTGTGTACCTCATATGCATATAACAAACACATTTGTGTTTTTTAATTTAAATTGCAATCTAATTAATTAAGTAGTTATTCCTTTGAAGTTACTTTCTGTTATATATCCTCCTGGGTGGTCAGCCCTGTCTGCACTTTACTTGCCCAGAACCATCTGTTCCCTGATTTTTATTTAAAGTTCCTAGTCAGGCTGACATTTCATGGATTCCTGCTAAAGTGGTTATGACCCCTTTGGAGGATTAGGGTTGGGTGAGAGAAGCTGCGCATGATAAAAATAATGAGGGGGAAGAGAAGGGAGAATCAGACAAGCAAGGGACGTTAAAATCAACTACTAATGGTTAACAGTTACTGAGCACGTACAAGTATATGTATATACTCAATCCTCAAAACAACATAAGCATGTTAAGTTATTCTAATTTCATACATGGGAAAATAAGCTCAAAAGTGCGTAGGCTTCTTGACTGAGGCCACGTATCTGGTAAATAGTGGTGCTTGGATTAAAGTCCTGTTCTCTAAACAACATCGCTAGTGTCCTGCCCTCCAGGGAGGTGCCAAATACCTTTATCAAGACAAGAGGTAATGGAATTGGTACCCTTCCAAGAGGTATCAGCCCACTCGTCTCAGCCCCCTGTCTTAACACTGATTAAAATTTAATGAGATGAAGTACATTTTCCTGAGGCCTCTAATCTGGTATTTTCTCTTCCTGTCTCCTCACTCTCCTCCTCCTCCTTTTTTTTCATCTTTAGCACCTTGACAAATAAAGTACCAAAAAGTCCCTTTGTGTCTGTCACCCACAATTTTATAAGATACTCCATTCAAAGTTCTGACTATTGCAGCCTACATGATACTCTGACACCAACTGGGCCGAACCATGTTGTAAGGGCTTTGTTTACACACAGCAAACAGTGAAACTAAAGGTGTCCTGGCAAAACTATAAAACTGCAGAAACATGCAGCAACTGTACATAAGTATATACATTTATGAATAGCAGAGTAACAAAGACCTTGACATCTGGGTTTGAAACTCAACTCTAATTCTCACGGATTTCTGGATTGTGTGTTTAATCTTACTTTCATTAAAAGGAAAATAGGGATGGTCATTATACCACCTTGTGAGAATGAACAGAAGAAACATACATAAATTGGTGATCATTTTCCAATATATACAAATACCAAATTGTTATACTGTATACTTGAAATTAATTAGCATATAATGTTGTATGTCGATTGTATCTCAATTTTTTTTTTTTAGCTTAAAAAATATTACCTCCCAGTGTCTGTGGGTCAGGAATCCCAGAGAGGCTCAGTTTGGTGGTTCTGGGTCAGCTCTCTCACACCTTTCCCAAGTGTCGGTAGCAATGCGGTCAGCCTCGGCTGGCAGGGTCTGGAGAATACCCTTCCAAGCTCACTCACTAGGCTGTTGACAGGGGCTTCATTTAATCCCTCACCACATGGGCCTCTCCACTAGGATGCTCGCAACACAGCTTCCCCCAAACGGAGGGACCTACGAGAGGGGGAAGGGAAAAACTGCCCAGGACAGAAGGCAGTCTTTCATTTTATAACAATCTCAGAAGTGGCATACCATCGCTTCTGCCGGTCACTACACTAGGGGTCACAAGGAACATCTAGGAGAGTGTGAGAAAAGACTGTATAAGGGTGTGAATCACAGGAAGCAGGAACCATTGGGGGACTTCTCTGCAGGCTGTAAAGTTTGAAATCATCAAATCTTCTAAATCCTAGAGCCAAACTCAGGCAAAGAAAAACTGACACAGCACGGTAAGCAGAGTTGTTTTTGCGCAGCTGCAAAAACTTCTACAAACCATCCATTTTATATCACAAAGATAAAAATAGAAATATCTATGAAAAAGAAAAGAATTATCCAGGAGAAATATCAACTCCTTTTCCTATACCAAAAATGATTGAAATGTTCTTGCTACCTAACTTCTACTCATGGGAATCTTGATTTCCATGCTAAAAATTCAGGACTTGGCTCAGCAAACACACCAGTGCCCAGACGGTAAATTCTGCAAATCACCTCTCTCTTTCTAGAGCAAAGGCTAGGCCTAAATGGAAAAAAAAAAAGAGTTTAGACCACAAAATGGTCTGTCACCTCTAGCCTGTGTATAGCCTGTGTACAGGCAGAACATTTTAGTAAGGCATAAAATAGAAGGAAACACTTTTCTGAAACACCATATTATCCAAGTCTGAATTAGAAGATGGATTTTACACCATGAAAAGTTTCGCAATGATTTCTCTCTTCTCCTTCACTTGTAATTAAATGTCACTCAGACTTGGACTGAATTCAAGTCCTAACTGACAAATGTTGATTCCCCTGAGTTGGAGCTCTTACCTGACAGGATCAAGCCCATGGGTAACTTTACTTGGCACATTCTTCTTCGTTTTAAATATTTCCAGAGGATGGGGACAATGGGCAGCATGGATTAATACACAATACCTCAAATTATATTTTTGCACTAGAATTAAGAAGAGACAAACGCCAGGCTGAACATGTTGCAGCTGAATGATGGATGGGGCCTCTCCTGCAAAGGGCAGACTTTTTTTTTTATGGCTGCTTCCCTTCCTGGTTCCTTCAAAATTGCCCTTTGCAAGTGTTTCATCATAGTTCTACTCTGAATGCTAAAAAGCCAGCATGTTTGGTGAACTCAACCACATCTTTCTGTGTGGGCGGCCGACTCAGTGGGCCCTCCCTAGTCAGCCCATATGTGTTCATGTAAGAGCTGCTGAGTCATAGTTATTCACAATTAAAGCAAATCATCACTAGGCCCTGACCAGGTAGCTCAGTCAGTTAGAGCACTGCCCCCCACGGCCCCCGCCCCACAACCCCTGATACACCAAGGCTGAGAGTTTGATATCTGGTCAGGGCACATATAAGATAAAACCAATGAATGCATAAGTAAGTGGAACAACAAATTGTTGTCTCTTTCTCTTTCTCTCCCCGCCCCCACCTTCCTTTCTCTATAAAATCAATTTTTTAAAAAAGCAAATCATTACTAACACCTTCAAATAATGGAATTTACTGTACGTGACTACCTTTAAACAGAATGTGTGTATGGGGGTGGGGGCAGTGTTAAAATGTAGACCCTACAAAATTTACTTTAAAAACCTTTGTCACTGATGAGCTTATTGGTGGTAAAAAAAAAACAAAAACAAATTATCATGAACTACAGTTCATTATTCTTGCACTTGACTGGGCTACTCTTTTAAAACAAACTTAATTACATACAAGAATCAATCAAAACACACTTAGCTCAAAGGACAAGTGACCATGAAGAAGTATTAGAAGTTGTGCAGGATGTCCTGACTGGTACAGTTAGTTCACTGGGTTGGGTGTTGTCCCACAAACCAAAAGGTCACCAGTTCAATTCCCAGTCAGGACACATGCCTGTGTTGCCAGCCAGGTACCCAGTCGTGGGTATTTGAGATGCAACCCATCAATGTTTCTCTCCCTCTCTTTCTTCCTCTCTTCCCCTCTCTAAAAATAAATAAATAAAATATTTGAGGGAAAAATAAATCTTTGAGGAAAAAATCTAGGATCATTTAGCATGATCCTAAATTAGCAGACGCTTTATTACCTGCCCTAATCAAATCACACGCTTTCACACTTGCTTTGTTAAAAAGAAACAACAGGTAGAGGGCATCCTCAAACCTTCTCAGCAGTATCTCCTACAGGTATTTTCAAGTAGAAATCAATTGCACATTTCAAGTTAAAAAGAAATGGAAACCACTCCAACGGGCAGTATTTCAAATTCCAATTTTAGGAAACCAAAATGTCAATTAAAGCACTTAACCTTGGACCTTTTTAGAGATGCTCAATACTTAACTTAAAAGGTGTGGTGGCATTATAAGGTCTGCTTCCATTTAATCTGTGCTTTAGGCATCTCAGCATTGGAAAGGACCCCAGAGCTCACCACAGAGTCTAACCCTGTGGTGTGCGGACACCCCATGCCCCAGTATCACACATGGAAGGATGTTACGCTCAGCCTGCCAGCGCTGCATCTGACTTCATCCTGAGACCACACTCAGGCATGGGTTCCAAAGGAGCCTTTTCAAAACCAGATCACTGCTCAGCTGAAGACCCACCATCCTTACCATAAATTCCAACTTCATCTCCACAATCCACAAAGCCAAGCATGATCTGGCCATGGCCTTGTCTTCGAGCCATCGCCCATTTTTGTGCCACTGGAGCCACACTGGTCCTCTGGCTCTTCCTCACTCACTGGCTTCTTTTCTGCCTCAGGGACTCTGTTGGTGTTGCTCCCTCTGCTCCACATCTTCAGAGGGCAAATCCCTGGAATCCAGGTCCTGTCTCAAATATCAGCTTCTCTGGGCCTTCCCTGACCACTCTATCTAATATTGCACCCCCCGCTATCCCTATCGCCAGCTGCTATTTTTAGCTGCATTATTTTATTAGCATGCCTATTATCTACCTATTATGTATACCATATGGGTATACATAAGAAGGTAAGCTCTATACTAATAGCAGTTAATAAAAACCAAGACTTATAATTTGTGTAAGACTTACTGGGTGCCAGGACAGTTCCAAGCACCTTAGTTCTCGTAACAACCCAAAAAGGCAGGTAAAAGCATTAGCCCCATCTTACAAACGAGAACACTGAAGCCCACAGAGGTTAAGTAATTTGCCGAACACACAGCTACCAGGTAGTAAAACTGGGATGTAAATCCAAAGTGTGTGACCCCAGAATCTGTGCTCTTCAACTACCACCTCCATCTGCCTTCCCCCTCTAAGCAGGAACCTTCTCTGTTCTGCTCAGCTGCATCTCTCAGAGCTCAGCACTTGGAAGAACAGCAAGAGGAAGTAGCTCACTCATCTCCTACACCAGGCCCACTTCCTTCCCTCCTATCATCCCCAAATACCTCCAGCTCAGGGACCCTACCCCCCACCATCCTCCTCCAGTGTTCTCAGCCTCTTCACTGCAAGTATAATCTGAAGTCATCCCGCACAGTGACTCAGCCCTACCCCACTTCATTCACAGAGCAATGATGGTAAGGATCCAAAAAGTACCTCTTTCTTCATTCAAATGTCCATTTCATTGAGTCACTCATTTTCTTTTTCTTTTTTTAATATTTTATTTATTTATCTTTAGAGGGGAAGGGCAGGAGAGAGGAAGAGGAACATCAATGTATGGTTGCTTCTCGTGCATTCCCTGCTGGGACCTGGCCCCTGCCAGGAACTGGCCTGAAACCCAGGCATGTGCCCTGACTGGGAATCGAACCGCGATCATCTGGTTCGCAGGCCTGCGCTCAGTCCACTGAGCTACACCAGCCAGGGCCACTCATTTTCTTAAATTCCAGAGAAAGGAGTCAAGTTAGAGAGAACAGCCAGTTTTGGGTTGTTTGTTTGTTTGTTATCACAGCTATACACAAAAATTTCAAGATCTCTGGAACAATAAATAAGAACTGAACATTAAGCCCGGATCAATTTTCTTACAGTAATTTATCCAGCAAGGCACAACCTCCACTTACAAAGCCTGTCCTGCTATTCCAGCTTCTATTTGGGCCATAATATTTCTATCTTCGAGAGATCACATTCCCAGGGCTGGAAAGCAGCCTGTTGCTTAATCAAGCCGCTATCCAACAAAAACCTTTCTAGCGGCTGGGAAGGGCTCCTCCAGGAGCTGTTGGCTGACAGCTCAGTGGGACATGCGGTTTTAGCTATTCTTATACTTCAGGATAGTACTATTTTTCCTCAAAGCAATGTAGCCCAGCAACCCCATGGAAACCTGAATAGCTTCTTTGGTGACATGCTCCTAAAACTCATAGCTCTCTTCACTTCAGGGAATTTTAATGACATACCTCTGTTTCACGACAGCCTTAGAATATCCACAGGAATATGAGCAAAAATTGATAGCTCTTCTGGAATAGTCTTTCTCTCTCCTTGGTCCTTATTTTGTTTTCAGGATGCAGGTCAGCTTAGGAACTGAAAGCTATACCTTACCTTGATGACATGGAGTCCAAAGAAGTTCTTAATAAGTGAATAGCTTATGTGTTAATAGCACACACCAATTTCTCCACTGTCTGGGGCAGCCCAGCTTCTATGGTCCTGGCAGCAGGCCATGGAACCAGGGGTTCAGAAGCAGTCTCCTGACAAACTGCGGGCTCAGCACTACTCCAGGGTTCAACTGCACTCTTGGTCCCAGTCATCTTGAAAGTATGTGCTGGTGACTCAGAATTAACTGGCCTACAAAGTGGATTAGTACAAACTGATTACCATTCCTAAAAAAGGCTGCCAAGCCCTTGGCCCTGAACAAGAGCATTCCAGAGCAACCACCAAGACGGGGATTACAGTGTGAAGAGTAAGGCAGGGACATACAAATGCAGGGCTGGATCCTGACTATATTAAAAATTTGATATTTTGTTCATCATAAACCTTTCCATTAATTCTGAGTTTTAAAAATATTACCTTGAGCCGTGACTAGTGTGATTCAGTAGCGTGGGCCTTGGCCCACAAACTGAAAGTTCGCCGGTTCAATTACTGGTCAGGGCATATGCCTGAGTTGCAGGCCAAGTCCCTACTTAGGAGCAAATGATCGATGTTTCTCTCCCTCCCTTCCTCCCTCCCTTCCCATCTCTCTCTAAAAACAATATATAAACTCTTTAAAAATATGTTACCTTGATTATTGGGGTTGTTGGTACCCCTTAACTTTGGTACCCAAGGCAAGTGCCTTACCTGTCATACACTAGTCCCTGACCTGACAGCCCATCTCTTTGGATTAATTGCTCACATCCTAAGCTTCATGGGGTAGTTGACACATTCATCTCTGCTATGTTATTCAATTTAATCCTCATGACAACCTTACGAGGTAGGCATCTGCTATTACCTCCCCTTTGCTCAGGATACTAAAGCACAATCCTCAGGCGGGTTGCATGCTAGTGACAGCAGGGACTCTCAGGGACCCATCCCAAAGCAGCCAGAGTGGAATCTGTAGCTGCGCTGGTACTCCTTGACAGGTAGGCTTAAAAGCCCTCACCTGCATTGCCTACTTTCACTTAAAGAAAGGGCAGCTGATGAATACAACATAATACTCCAAGGGTAAACCCAAAAACGGCTGGAAAGAAGAAACAGCTTGTTGGGCTATCATAAGCTAAATATAAATAATGTAACACTTATCCTTAAAAGACTATCTATACAAACAAGTTTCTAAGGTTCCAACTGACATTTCAAACATGGCTAATGAACCACAGGAGAAAACAATCTCAATTCCTGAATATGAGCCAGAACCAAACTTGCTGAAATCCTGGTAAGGAATATACACGCCTCAGAAAAATACGTCAAGCACGTGCAAGGTGGAAGGACCAAGGATGTGTGCATTTGCACCCAGGGAGCATCAAAGCAAGATCTAATTTTAGGACTGGCTATTCTGCTAGAATTCCTTTACCTTAATTATATACTTTTGCTAATAGAGCTCAGAGATTCACCCAGATTCAGATGAAAGAGACAAATTCAGGTGCACCTCCCCAAGTCATCTATGGATAAAATTAGTATAGGTTATAAATGTATTTATAGAACCTTTTCAGCTGAACCTAAGGATCTCTGCAAACATTAATTCTTCTACTAAGGCAATAATTTTTTAAAGATTTTACTTATTTTTAGAGAGAGGGGAAGGAAGGGAGAAACACAGATGTGTGAGAAAAACATCAATTGGTTGCCTCTCACACACCCACTCCAATCTGGGGACCAAACCCACAACGCAGGCATGTGCCCTGACCAGGAATTGAACCTGCAACCTTTCAGTTTGCACAAGGACACCCAGCCAACTGAGCCACACTGGTCAAGGTAGGCAATAATTCTTTTAAGTTAATTTAATATTTCTGGCCAGGTGGCTCAGTTGGTTGGAGTATTGTCCTGTACACTAAAAGGTTGTGGGTTTGAACTTCAGTCAGGACACATATAAAAATCAACCAGTGAATGCATAAATAAGTGGAACAACAAATTAATCTCTTTCTCTCTCTCTCCCCACCCTTCTTTGTCTCTCCCCCTCCTCTCTAACATAAATAAACATATCCTCAGGTGAGGATTTAAAAAGTTTATTTAATATGGGTAAAATCTGGACCACATCATTAAAAAATGTCATGTCATAAATAGCATACAGTTTGCATTTCACGTGCCAATTCCATGTGAGAATAACTTTGCAAACAAATCTACCTTTGGTGGGAAAATAACTGAGCAGCTATGTCTGCCCAGGATGGGGAGTCAATGACTAATGATGTATGTTCATCTAACACATTTGCTCCCCGTCTCCTATACCCTTGCCCTTGAGCTGATTATCCAAAAGCCAATGAAGAATAAAGAATCTATAAACCAGGGTAGATATCTTTACAAATATATGCAACATTTACTACATTTTTCTTGACTAAGAGTCTAAGTCAAGTCACAGAGCATGTTCAAATGGGCACTATTTTAACTGTTTAAGTTTTAATTTTTCAACTTTACATTCCACCCTCTCTTGGTTTTTCCAGAATATCTCTATCCTTTTCACCTCATCTCAGAGATGCAAAAAATGTGAGCTAAATTGGGTCTATCCCAACTCACTGTCTGAACTCACTGCTTTCTTATGACCATAGCACCTGTTGTTCTGAGACAACAGGACATTTTCTCCAAACCAAGAGTTAGTAAACAAACAATCAAATACTGGAAATGAAGTCTACTTAGCTTCCCCAGTACCAGGGAGGAAAAAAAATAACAGAGTCCAACTTAAGACAGTTTATTAGTCATACTACTATAATTCTAATTCTACTGAGCCCTTCAGAATATACTATCTACAGGAATTTTCAAAGAGACTTGAGAAAGATATGCATTCTTAACTTTACCAAATAGTATATCATGTACATTTCTGACAAGGAGGTGCCTGAATATCGGTTGGCTCCAACTAGGCACTGAGAATATCCCTGCATGTGACCAAATGATCAGGCTACCAAAAGGGGCACTATGGCCATTTGGGCCAACCGTAGAAGAGATTAAATTCATGAACAAAGTCTCAACTTGAATGCTTCCTTGACCTGCCACCTCCCATACAGACAATGTTAAGAACAACCTGTCCTATGTTCCGAAAACACTCTCAGTATTCCTCTAGTTACATGCTCACGGTAAGAGTATGGCAACCCAATTCATCACAGAACCCAAGGGGCTCACAAAGCATCTCAAAAGTGACACCTGCTCAAGAAACAAGGAAACACTGAGGTTGCCATCAGCACCAAAAATGAGGTTGGAAGGGCTATCGCAGAGAACTGGACTCAGAGGCAGAAGGCCTGGGCCCAGGCCCCACTCTGACCCTGACTGTGAACCACAATTCTGTCCTCAAGTTGCTCCATTTGCAAAACACGGGGAAAAACCCCTCCTCCTCTCCATGGCACATTAATCTGAGAATAAAATGGCAGATTTTGAAAAAACTATTTTAAAAATTTTTTAAAGGGGGTAATTTTTAAAAGCAGGTACCAAAAAGGGGTTAAAGGAGATAGAAACATGAAAAATGGCCATGGCAGTTTCAATAAATACTTCCCATCTTAGTGAAGAAAACTTTCAAAAAGTAAAGAAAATTTTTTAAAAAGTAAGTAAATGCTAGGTTCAGAGTCCATGAATGCAAATCACCTCTTTATTAACCACCAGATTCCCAGTATCCATCACACTGCCTTTTAAAAAGGCATTTAGCCCTGGCTGGTGTAGCTCAGTGAATTGAGCACAGGCCTGCGAACCAGACGATCGCGGTTCTATTCCCAGTCAGGGCACATGCCTGGGTTGCAGGCCAGTTCCCGGCAGGGGACACACGAGAGGCAACCATACATTGATTATTTCTCTCCCTCTTGCCTTCCCTTCCCCTCCAAAAATAAATGAATGAAATCTTTTTTTAAAATAATAAATAAAATAAAAAGGCATTTAATTACCGTTTGATGAATAAGGGAGCAAGTGGATGAAAGAATGAGGATGATAACAGAAAATGATAATGACAACATATTGAGTACTTCCTCAATGGGTATTACTCAAAGTACCTTCTATTCATTAACACATTTAAATCTCCCACCACCTTCTAAACTCTACCTGTGGTAATTAACTTCTGGGATTAGTACTAACGAATACTCTCATTTTACAAATCCGAAAACAAAGAGGTTAAGTAATCCAGCAAAGGTACCCATGCGGGGAAGTGGTTGCTCTCAACTACCATTTCCAGCCACATCAGGTGTGCTGAGTGACTGCGTGAATGAGGGCCTGAGGAATAATAAGATAACTGGGAGGAGGGACAAGGAAATAATTTCTTTAAAAGACTGCCCACTAAATCCTTCAGTTTGATTTTTTTAAACACAATATTTATCTAAAAAGAAAATTTATTTAGAGAAGTGGATTCAAATTTGGAGTCATGCCATCTAAGTCTAGTTGTTCAAATTCTTTTCATCCAAATTATGTGAGCAATTTAAGAGACAGCAAAGTCCCAAATTTCAGTGGCTTAACAGTCATTTCACAGAGACCTTGGAGAGCCACATTATACTCTACATTCTTGGACTAAAAGGACTTCATTTAATTTTCACAGCTTCAATGGAGAGACTAGCAGACAACCAGCAGTCCGTACGTCAGTGACTACTGAAGCTGCTGAGAGAACCAAATCACCAATCCACATAACAAAGAGAAAGGAAGGAAGTACAGGGGTGGGCAAAAGTAGGGTTACAGTTGTTCCTATGGAAAAAGACATGCAGGTCCTGATTATTACAATAGCTTTGTTAACGCAAAAGGATAATACAAGAATAAACTCTGTTTCACATACTTACAACTTGAAAACCTACTTTTGCCAACTCTGTCCATGTTAGGAAGCAAGCAGCTTTTTTTATGATGCTTCCTGACCCCCACTTCTTTATGAAACCCCACACATGAAAATACCCATGTTCCTGGCTGTTAAAATTGTTTTACAAAATATTTTATAATATAAACCTTGCATTCACAAGGCCTATCATGAGAGCTTCTGAGAGCTTTTAGTCCTGGGGCCTCTCAGTCACAGACATCTGGCAAATTCTCATACTAAGCTTAGACATTGGGACTCTGACCTACTGACAAGATGGAAATTACACTGCAGTCATAACAACTTTACACACGAGCCCCATGACTGGACTATACATGCTCCAAGACGTTGATAATTAATACTGTTTATGAAGTCATAACTATCCAATAATGGTGGTCAGTCCACATGGCATATTATGTATGCATTACAAGTACTAATTTATTGGACATAAATATTTAAAACACACCATCACTTTTATAGCCATGTTTTGGCATGTCTTCCCTGTATGAATACACCATGGGAATTTCCCAAGTGTCTCAAACCCTGCCCACGACAGGGGGTGAACTGTCTCACTGGCGAGGAGGAGAAGGGTAACAGAACAGAAACTTGCCTTTTTTCTGAAGCTGCACCTTGCATATGAAATAGCACACAAGAGAAGGCACATGCCGCTTGCCCAAGTTTAGCCAAGTTTAATCCTTGAGATAAGCAGAGGGTGGGAATTAACCCACAGGCTGGTCTCAGGCTGAAGTGGTCGTGGAAAGCCTCTCCCTAAGTCATGACCTCTTCCCAAAGTCACTCAAAAAGGGCCAGATGCCCAGGGAAGTGGGCCAAGAAGTGAAGGCACTTGTCTGTTGATTAAACCCAGCTCCAGCCAAAACAGCACTGCAGGAAAAATATCCCTTTACTTGCTTGTTTTGAATGGCATAATTAAGGTCTCCATCGTTGCAAGGTCAGGAGATGGTGCAATGCAGTTAAGGCAGACCTAGATGCTCCACCTACAAGCCCTGTGACAAGTGGTAAGCTATACATAAAAGGTATATACCATCTTTTGAGCAGTTACTACACACAATATCTCATATAAGATTTACAAGAAGTCTGTAAGGGAGCTATTATTGTCAATCAGATAATTTGTGGAAAAGCCAAGATTAGAACCATTAGTCAGCATAACTCCAAGATTCTTCGTGGCCCTATTTTAGCAAATCCCCCAAAAGGCAAACTATGGGCCACACGGTTCACCTACCTGCTAGAGCAACACCATCCAGTAACACTTCCAGTGACGAATGCACTCTATCTAGCCAAGCTATCCCATACGGTAGCCATCAGCCACATGTGGCTGCTGAGCTCTTGACATGTGGCTACCATGACTATGGAACTAAATTTATTATTTCATTTCATTTTAATTCCTGTAAGTTTAATTATTTAAATTGAAATGTCATAAACTTAAGAGAGGGTAAGCGCAGGCTCTCATCAGCGAGCGAGCTCTCGGGCAGGTGGGGACAGGTGCCCTTCCAGTGTCAGACAGCAGGAGTCCCGTGGGCCAGTCCTCCACGCAAGTCATTTAACCAGTCTGAACCTCAGCTATTAACTAGCAACTCTGTGCTAAGCCGCCAGGCTTTCCCCACATTACCCTTTTATTCATGGGCCCATGAACTGTATTCTTATAGTCCATGAAAATGTGGCTCAGAGAGTGTAAGTAATTTGCCCCATGGCACATAGCTAAACAAGTGGCGGGAGCCAGGACTCAAAACATTTACCTTCTGACTCCCTTCCTTAACTCTGAACCCTAGCTGCCACCACCATTTACTTGTACAAAATGAGGAAAATTCCTTTCCCAATGACCTCATATTGTTATAAAAATGAAATGAGATCATGGATCTGAAAACGCGCTGACGACATGAGACAGGTGTGAGTTATTATCGGGACACTTTTTTAGAGTTTGAAAAACAAAACCAAAAACTTCTCAACTTTGCAGCTTACCATTGTGAACTTACGACTTTCCAATCCAATAAAAAACCTAGGTCAGTAAGTAGTGGAAATATTCAGAAATCTCTCCAAGTCACTGAAATCTACACTCATTCCAAAGTTCAAGGTATTCATTTATGTCTGAGATGCCTCCTCCTTCTTTTTTCTCAGCCTATGGTTCCCAAAGCCAAAGTGGCCAGCTATTTTCAAGTTGAAGGTTAAATTAGGCATAACTGTGTTCCGGACAATGTTAGCAACTGGCAGAGGTATAGGGGGAATCCAGACAGCCCCTAAGTCCAGTGGGAGATGGGGAGTGTGATGTCTCTCTTCCCCAAATCACTCCATCTGAGCCAGCGCCTGCTGCAAAGCAAGATTTCTACCAATAATGTGGGAACATGCAACTTCCAAGGACTCCACCCACAAATGAGGGCAAATCCGGAGCCAACTAACCCACACTGGTAAAAACAAATAAACACATGGAAACAACAGTGAAAGGGAATTGAACCTCTAGATATTGCAGTCAGGCTGTGTTTTTGTTTTAGTTGTAGTCAGCAGCAGCTGTTCAACAAGCATTCAGACAAGCCCAGCTGTCCTTTTCTGAGGACTGTGAGCAGCCCAAGAGTGAAAAAATGGGCTATATTCTATAATTATAATCAGTAAGAAGTCATTTTTAAATCATTACCACTAGCATGAAATATATTTCCAAATCCTTCCCTATTGTTTAATCATCCCCCAGCCTTAATAAGAGTTATATGCCATGATACCCTTAAGACAGTTGACAGAACATGCTGAAAATACATTTTCTCATTGACCTATACTCGACTCTGAGAAATATCAACGGCATACATTAATCTCTCATTTGACAACAGACTTAACCAGGGCTCAGGATGATGTAGTCATTACCAAGTTAATAAGTGGCAGAACTAAGTCTAGAACCCAAGTCTCCTCACTTTCATTCCAATGCTGTATCACAAAACTATACATTTAAAATGTCCTGAGTGCCGGCACTATTCAGAGCACCATGACGATTTCTATCTAACCAGTAAGTCTCAAAAAAGACACTTTTAAGAGGATTAATATAGAAATAGAGTAAAACATGCATTAAAGTGGGTAGAAACTAAAGATACTAGCACTATTTGACCATAGTCCGGACTCAGTGTTTTTCAGTTTTGGTTGGTTGCACATTAGAGTCCCCCCAAGAAACTTTTTAGAAAAACTCTCTATACCTATGTCCCATTTCCCAGAAATTCTGACCTATTTGGTGTAGCTTCATACATCAGGATTTTTTAATCTCTTCCCCCCACCCCGCAACTCTAATGTTACACTTTAGCTAAGAACCACTGCTAGGGGTCAAAGGTTGCTCCCAATAGCACATGTACAAGGTACAAAAAATAATGTTTTTTATTTTTACAGACTGAACTTTAAAAGGCGTTTTATTCAAAGAAAAATATAAGTAAAAAATAGTGCAGGTGGTCCACAGATCAGTACAAGGATGACCAAAGTCTAGCTATCTAACGAGGAGAATTGCAAGGGTTCCGCTGCAAGGGTTCCAGGGGAGCGGGGAGCGGGGAGCAGGCACAGGAGGGAGCAGCATCAGGACCTTTGCAGTGACCTGAGTGAGGCAAGGAAGAGAAAGAGAGAACAGGAGTCAACCAGGACACAGCCAAGTTCTGCATCTTGCTCCAAGTACTACCAACACCTGGTAAGTAGGAAATAAGCATTGTGCCAAAGGCAGAAATGGAAAGGTTAATAAAGGCCAAGGAGGTTGCAGATGCAAGAACAACATCGAAATCAACTGCTCAGGATTGTTTCATTAGACAGATGCACAAGTCGCTTATAAATAGTGCCACCTACCATGGTTGCCTGCCAAAGAATGGCCCGTGGTAAGGGAGACCCTCCTCATTCAGCTGAGAACTCCTAGACCGGGGGGGTCAAACTCATTTTCACTGGGGGCCACATCAGCCTCACAGTTGCCTTCAAAGGGCCAAAATAATTTTAGGACTGTATGAATGTAACTACACCTTAACCGTTAAGGAGCTGAAATTCCATTCAGCCCTTGGAAGGCAACCACGAGGCTGATGCGGTCCCCAGTGAAAATTAGTTTGACATCCCTGTCCTAGACCCCTAAGAACCTAACTGTCAGGCCATTTTCGGGGATATGCTTCACTTTCATTCCTCAAATTCTGGGCCTGCCAGGGCACTATGGATCTTTGAGCCAGTCTGCCTCCTAACACAGACACGTGATAAATGTGAACTTCAGTACAGTAAACTCTCCTGAAGCCTAAGTTGTTGTCATCTGGACAACCTGCTCAGAGATGGTTTTAGACAGAGAATTCCACCCTGGCTAGTGTGGCTCAGCGGACTGAGTGGCAGCCAGGGGCGGAAGGGTTGCTGGTTCAGTTTCCAGTCAGGGCACATGCCTGGGTTGTGGGCCAGGACCCCCCAGTTGGGGGTGTGCAAGAGGCAACAAATTGAGGTATCTCTCGCACATCGAAGTTTCTCTCCCTTTCCTTCTCCCTTCTTTCACTTCTCTCTAAAAATAAATAAATATTTATTTTTTAAAAACTAAAAATAAAAGAATTTCAACAGTGTAAACTTATTTATCTTCAGTCATATCCACCCATGTGCAGAAGAATTTAGACGGTATACATACAGAACCAGAAAAACAGTAAATTACATTGTGAGAAAATTAGTTCCTTTCTAATTCTCTTTCCACCCTTCCAATTTCAGACCTCAGAAGGTCACAGTCTGGAACTGTAGGGGTTTTGTCACCTATCACTGTTGGTTAACTGCACACTGCAATGAGGACACAATGGGATTCAGGCTCAGAAGCCTGGACTCACATGTGTTACACTCTCGGCAAACAGTGTGGGTTTCCATTCATGACTGTGATATAAAGTTTGGTCTTAAAACTTAATTTTTAAGTGACTCAGTCACAGAAACACAAGCCAATCCTCTAGAAATAATATGCAAATGTGGCAAAAACTTGTTAAGATGGTTTCCAACTGACTCACATTTGGGGCCTTTGCTTCAGATGTCATGTTTTACTGTTCTTCAGTGGTACTGTAAACGTGTTTCTCACAGCTTCACTGTAGTTAAGAAATCCAGGTGTTGGAAATGCAGAATGAGACACCACTTTTTCTCGTTCCTGGGAAATTGAAGAAATAGCTTGGAAGAGCTCACTCTAGCGGACTGCCTCAGGGCCTGCTTCTGATGCAATTAAATTCAAATATTTACCAACCGCTACATTTCAGACTTTGCTCTGATAGAGCAAATGTGAGTGCTGGTGTAGACTCTTTTCTGGCTTAGGTTCTTCCCTAAATCATACACTGATACCAGTTGTAAAAGTCACTCCCAATGCCATGGGAGGTGTGACGTTTTATGGGGCAAGTTAACCCTATAAAAAACCTCCATGTTCTCACGAAGGTATAAGACTGAATGAAACAATGTACAGAAGGTGCCTCATACAGTAACTGACATTTAACAGGCACTTCATAAATGTCACTTTTGGAATAACCCAGCCCAAAGTGACTGGATGCAGTTACGGAAATGCTACCTCATCAGTATCCTGACAGAGACGTTCATCCCATGAGTAACTCAACATAAGCATTTGCTCTCTGTCCCCAGGAACATTGAGTACCTATAATGAAATAACATTGACTGGGTACTGAAGAAAATCTGAGCCAAAACAATGAACAGCTCTGTGATCAAAGTTCATTGTGTAGTAGCAACTGTATCTCACCTGCCTAAAAGCAACACTTTTTGTTTAACAGTCATCACATTTCTTCCCTTCAATACCAGGATCCTCTAACCAAATCTTTCCAACCACCCTCCCAAACATAAGTTTACTGCCTCAAGGTAGTACCTGGGAATCTTGATAAAATGCAAATTCTCATATAGTAGGTCTGGGCAGAGGACTGACATTCTTTATTTAATAACCTCTCAGGAGTCCTGCCTGGTGAGGCTCAGTGAACTGAGTGCCAGAGAGTGCAAACCAAAAGGTCTCAGGTTCAACTCCCAGTCAGGGCACATGCCTGGGTCAAGTCCCCAATAGGGGGCACTTGAGAGGCAACCACACATTGATGTTTCTCTCCCTCTCTCCCTCCCTCTCTTAAAATAAATAAATAAAATAATAGCTCTCAGGAGATGCTGACACTGCTGGTCAGTCCATGGACGACGTTTTCCACAGGCCAGCAAGGGGACCAACGGAAGGAAGGACATCATCCTTATCAGGTTTTCACAAATCCTCTTCTCTTTCCAAGAGTCTGACCATCATTTCAGGTTTATTCCCGGATGCTCCAGGAAGGGAATGAAATGTCTAAGTGAAAATCCCATTTAATGAAGTGTCACTGCAACAGAGCTTATGGAGCTGGTTATAAAGACACATTACTAATTTGCGTACTCCTCACAATTTTCCTGACAACCCATCTGATGGCAGTTTCCCCATGACACTTGGAACTAACAGTTCTGCCTCTCACCCCACAGGATGTGGGCCTACATTGGCGGAACAAGAACCCAGGTAGCTAGAGGCCAGTGTGTCGTGTTAACCCACCGGCAACTAGAAGAACCAATGAGTCCTGACTAAACAGTTACTGACCTAGAAACAGACCACACACTGATCATCATTCAACAAATGCTTGAGGGGTGTTCGCCAGTGCCAAGTACTACTCTTCTAGGTTCCACCGCCTGCCCCCAAACACTGTTTACCACTGCAGCCTTTACTCCTCTGGGAGACACTTCATTTTTCTAATCAAATTCAATGAAAGTTGATCACAGTAAGCCTGTGAGTTACTAAATTCAAATATAATCTCATCAGTCCTGGCTGGTGGGGCTCAGGGGATGGAGTGCCGGCCTGCAAACTGAAGGGTCCCAGATTTGATTCCCAGTGAGGACACATGCCTGGTTGAGGGCCAGGACCCCAGTGGGGGGCATGCATGTGAAACTCTAGTGATTGATGGATCTCTCCCACATCCACATTTCTCTCTCTTTCTTTCTCCCTCCCTTTCCCTCTCTCTAAAAATATTTTTTAAAAAAACAACAAATATAACCTCATCAGACCCTACACTACATCATCTTACATACTTTTCAGACTCCATGTGGTAAACATTATCTACAGCTTACACACACACACACACATACACCCCTCTCAAGGTCGTTAAGTAAAATTCTCCCAAATAACGCAACTAGTCAATGCCAACCAAATCCCACCTGAGTGTAAGATCCATGGTCTTAGTTTCCAGTCTGTGCTCCCTTAGAAGGGGACATCGGCAACTCCCTCCCTGCTCTCCAGAAGTGTGTCATCATGTGAACGAAAGAGAACAGCCCACAGCTGGGAGGCAGTTAAACGGACAAAATGGTAAGTGGTGAACAAAGGGAACATTCCGACACAAAATGCTCTAGAACTCAGCATCCTGTGAGAGCCCACTACCCTTTCCAAAATACTTTTAACTTGGAAAAATGTACCAAATATCTTTCTACCTACCCATACACTAAGCCCCCTGAGGGAGAGAGACCAGCCCAGTGATGGTCCCACGCTTGGTGCTAGCTAAACATCCCCCAAATACATTTTTGTTATCTTTTGTATACCAAACTATGTAAAGGTAAGTGACTTAGAACAAACAACCACCATTTAATTATTTCTCACAATTCTCAAAATTCTCATGTAGGAATTTGGACAGTGAATGGCAGGATGCTCAATCTTAGCTCCCTATGCTATCTACTGGGCTGAAGCATCCAAGCAAAATGCCTTCCACACTCCCAAGTCTGAGGTCCCAGCTAGAACGGCCTGCACAGCTGAACCTGATTAGTGATGCTTACAAAGGGTTCAACTGTCAGGTGCTAAATGGGAGGGGCATGGAATTCTTGGATAGGAAGCTCCTTCACTAACATACAATAGTCCCTCGTTATCCACGGTTTCAGGTACTTACAATTACCATGGTCCAAAAACACTCAATGGAAAATTCCAGAAATAAACAATGCATAGGTTTTAAATTGGCTTGCCTTTTTGAGTATCTCATTCATCACATCACATAGGCACTATACCATCTCACATCATCACAAGGGCAAGTACATTGCAATAAGATTTTTGAGAGAGAGATCACCTTCACATAACTTTTATTCCGGTATACTGTTATAATTGTTGTTTTATTTTTACTTACTGCTGTTCATCTTTTACTGTACCTAACTTACAAACTAAAATGTAAAATAGGTATGTATGTATGTATAGGAAGAAACATTATATATATAGGGTTTAGTACTATCTGTGGTTTCAAGCATCCACTGGGGGTCCTGAGGTGTATCCCCATGGACAAGGAAGGACGATTATATAAGCTTCTGGGGAACAAGAATATTGCCTTGTTCCCCACGGATCCCCAGTGGTTACACACTGCAGGCCCCAGACAAACACGGAAGGAACCATGACCCTCTGATGAGTCACTTAGCTTTGGCTTCTCCCTAGTGCAGAGAGACAATAAGAAACACATTTCCATAAAGGCGCTGAGATAAGCAGCAACATAAATAACAAATGCAATATGGTCTCGGATGGACTGGCTACCCGACAGGGCCTGTCTGGAGGGGTTCAGTGATAGCCAATAATTACAATGAGTCATTAGAAGGTAAGTGGCTAGAGCTGTCCCAACACAGGGGAACCAAGAAATAAAAAACAGATTTGGTCCCTGTGAAAGGTCAAGTTAATTAGAAATTAAAAATACTTTCAAACAGTATCACTGATAGAAACAAGAGGACACACTGTTCGCCCACTTTCCATGTAGGAATTTATAGCTCCCTTAAGGTTTTTTAAAGATGGGGGTCAGATCCAAAGTCTGTTACCAGGCCCCAAACAATTAATTCAAATCCTACTCCAGCTATAGTCAGGAAAGGAGGGAAAATAAAAGAACCAGCAAGCACATTCCTAAAACAGCAAACTTAACCTCCCATAATTTCTTCCAGCTGAGAACGCACTGCACAGCTGGGCCCTCCTATTCCCATTCGTAATTATTCAGGTGCGATCGTTTCCATAGCACTCAAGTCTACCTAAGTCCATGCTCTGGGAAGCCTGAGAATAGATTCTTTCAGACGAAAGATTGTGCACCAATTTAAAAGGCTCTTCTTCTTTCAAAAAGTAAAGGAAAATAACCAGAGTTCTAAAAAGTTGGGCCCTGGAATATGCAGGGGTGGCTTAGAATCTGGAGCCTTCCACTCATTAGCTAGGTAACTCTGGGCAACCGCTGAACTTCTCTGAGCCTCGGCTTCCTCATTTATAATACGAGAACTGTAATAGCGCCCAACTCATAGGGTGGTTAGAAGGATAGAAAGAAAATGATACTATGTCTGTCAAGTGCTTCTTCCAGGACAAGGCACCCAATGAGCTCTCAATAATTGCTAGCTACTATTATAACTTGTCTTTTTATACTACAGCTAACCCTACATTAACAGTGAGACAACTTTGTTTTAAGCCTCATAATTCCACTCCATTCAAATCTTACTGAATTTAAAATATACACAAAAAAAACTTAAAAAAAGATACAGGCACAGCTGCCAAATGGCAAGTAAAAAGCCATAATTTTCCATCGTTAGAATATATTTAGTGATAACTATAAATGAAAAACTAAGGGGAAAAAAATCCCCAACTTAAAGTTACCCTCCCAGTCTGACAGTCTAGCAACCAAAAATGAAGTTAGACTTCCACCAGCTTTGCTCCTTTCCACTCCCGTCTGTCAAGGTTGGGTGGAGAACTCCCACATGTCCTGTTCTGAGCCAGAAGCACTCTGCCAGGTAAAGCACGAGACACTCCAGCTTGCATCGAACAGCTGGGACCCTCAGAGTACTGGGAACTCAGGAAGCTTCCTCCTATTATTTCTGGGCTATTTCTGATGGTATCAGCAACCCTGAACTGTGAGAGGGCCCCAGCCAGCCAGGGTAAAAGTTCACTCATCAAGTGCCTAGCATGCCTACATCCTAACAGGCAACTCCGGTTTTACCACACAGTTCCAATGACATCATCTCTGATGTACACCTTGTTGGCTATTCTAGTCCCAGTTTCTCACAGCTGAAAAGCCAGTAGCCTGTTGGCTCCTCATTTTGCTTAACGGAAGAAGAAATTTAATTAGGGTATGTACAATTTCTTAGATTTTCTTCTGTAGATTATGTAGCCTACAGCACTTCACACACTCTAGGCCACTGTGTCTGATCTAGGAGGTAACTAAAATGGATGTTTGCACAGATCTCCCCTTCGAAGGACATCAGACATCCACACTTACACTAACCAGCATGTACAAAACTTCGCAGAAAATCCCAACCACCAAAGCCTCCACCACCTTATCCACAAACCCAAACTCATATTTGCCAAAAATTATATAAAACTACAGCAATGTCATACTAGAAAGGGAAGAACATCAGACCTAAAGAACTCAATAAAAGTGACAAAATATGGTATGACTACATCTTACCCAGTCACGTTTTACCACATCACCCAGCCTCTATCTGAGATTATCTTGTTCAACTAATGTGTTTTTGCTCATGCGTTTAACTGTTTTTTCTCTCTACCCAACTCTCCAAAATGAGAATATAAGATCCCTAAGAGGAAGGACTTTTTCAATTTTGTTCACCATTGTAACTCTAGTCTCACAAGAAATGGCAAATAGTAGGTGTGGTAGATTAGATTATTTTTGACAAAGGTTCTCTCCCTGCTCCTCCAACCTCTGTGGAAGCAATGTACTTCCCTGATGTGCCTTGGACATGCGCTGAAATGGCAGCATCTTGTCAGCTCCACGACCAGGCTTCATTGTCTACCTGCTCTTCCTTCTGGAAGCTTTGCATCAGGGGACCAGAAGAACCTGCCCCACACACCACTGCCCAGTCCAGCCTGGGCCCCAGAATAAGACAGAAGAGAGCTCCCCAGCAAATCTGTAGACCCAGGAGTGTGAGAATAAATACTTAACGCTCGATGCCACAAAGTTTTGGTGATTTATTACAAAATATTCTTATGCCAATACATGATCGATACAACAAGCTCTCAATGAATACCTGCTGAAACAAATTCACTTGTTATCAACAAATTAGCAAAGGAATTAACCATGAAAAAAATCACTAAGTACTTCTAAAATCCACTAATTGTGAAATTCTGCAATATTTTAAGTTTTAAGCTTGGTTTCTGCTTTGGAATATACCCCTTTGTGTAAAAAAGAACACGATCAGAAACTGAAGCCCCCAAAAGGTAACACCAAAAGGTAACCACCATTTCTTCGTTTGTAGGTTATCCTAAAACCAACGATGGTTGGGTTTTTGTTTGGGGGGTTTTTTACCCTCTCTTTCCTGAAATGCTGGTGAAAGTTTTAAGCTCCTAAGATACCAATGTTTATAGGGCAGTAGTATTCCTTTCATCTAATGCAAAAAGCCTTGAAGCTCATAAAAACGAGGCTATAAACTTTCCAGGCATATAGCTTCATAGGATTACTGTTGATGTGTTCCCAGTACTTGAAACATTTAATGGAAGGAGGTCTACAGTTCACTTACATCTCGTACTTACAATTATTTCATTTCTTAGCAGAGAACAGAATCACAGCTAAATGGGGTAAAACCCAGTTACAGTTCATAAGTACCTTTTCACTCTCACCTTTTATTATTCAAGGCAGTGGCTATAAAAGAATCCCTTTTTAATGAAATTACAATTGGGCCAGAGATTGGGGGGTGGATTGACAGACAGACAGAAAGGGGAGAGGACCAGTAAATATGAGACCAATATGCTTCTCATCTATGGTATCGATATTCTCAATCTGAATGTGCTAAACATATGAAATACCAAAATTTCATGTGAGCAGATGGTTATAATCTATCAATGCCTTCCCCTCCTCCAAGGGTGAAAAAATATGGAAGCACCTAACAGAGTACCCAGAACCTTATGGTGAAATGTTCAGTGAATAAAACAAGTCTGTCTTAATATATACTTTAATGACCTAAAATCAGATTAATTCAAAATGTTTTCCAGGCCACATGGAAAGTCCATAATTTTTCTTATGTCAGAAAGCTCAAATCATTTCTTGATGCATGTAATAACGTTGGATTATTCCCTTCTTTATTACCAAGTTTTTAAGTTCCCTTTTAAGAAGTGACAGGATATGCCAGTGGTCCACAGTCCTTTTGCTATCAAGAACTAACAGCATCCTGTTTCAAAAATACAACCCAGTTGTGAGAAGTCTGAGCTCCCCACCACACTAATGAACGAATGAGTAACTTATCTGCCCCTGATATAGCCAGTGTCAACAACAGAGTGAAGATAATTTCAACTAAAAGTAAAAAAACTTGACTTTTTAGTTAACTTAAGTAACCATATCTTCAGAAAATGTACTCCTGTCCAGTGGGCTTTGTTCTCTTTTAGTAATGAAAACAGCCTGATATTCCTTCCCGGAAAGCCTGTTAAGGATTCCAGAGAGAGTCAGGGAACAGGGTGGGAGGGAATGTTCAGTTTTAATCCCTATTTTCCCTTCACTTTCTTCCTACCCCAGCTAAATTTTCTTACTGAACTAAAAGTAGGTTCAAAAAACCTTAATACGTCTGAGGCAAAAATACCCTCTGTACACACACTCTGATACTTCTACATAAAAACACATGATGGGCTTTGTGGGGAATAAAACCTAAGACACCCAAAGGCAGACAAAATGAAAGGTGTTCAAATTGGAGTATTGCAACTAGGAAGCAGGTGGGCCGAGAACCCGGCTCCCGACCTGGGGCCTCCTGTGCAGGGACTAAACAGTACAAGGGCCTGGCACGCACTGGGCTCTTGATGAATGTCACTTCCTGTCAGCAAGAGGATGATACTTCATATCATGGCCTAAACCTTCCACATCAGGCTCTATAAAAGGTCAGCAAATATTTATTCTCTCAGTTCACCAACCTCAGTGAGAATCCAATACATGCTAGGCCCTGTCTAAAGGGCTGCACACCCTCTATTTCATTTACTCATCCCAGTGGTCCAGTGAGTGAGAAGGAAACTGAGGCTCCAAAGCACTGCAGTCAGCATGGGTAAGACATGAAGATGACTTGTCCTCGTGCTGCATGACTCACACAATCAGCACCTTCGACACTGCTCCTACTTGCCCTTCAGATTCTGTTTCCTGTCCATTTCATAATAATGTGTTTGCCTAATCAAAAACAAGTAGTCTGAAGAACAATGGAAAATTGTGGACATCTGTGCCAATTTTAATAAAATAATCACTTGCCCACAGGCCAAGCTGTGAGCTCATAGAAAAAGGTGGACATTGGAACCACTTATGAAGATCAAACGAAAAGCTACCTAGAGATGACTTGCAAGGTCCAAACCTTCCCCTGGCCTCTGTCCTTGTTCCCAACAGGCTTATTGAACCACTTCCTGCCTCAGTCCTTCCTGTGAGTCCCAGGGTGCTCAGACCCTCACAAGCCGTTCGTGAGGCTGCTGCCTCTATTTCGTAGAGTGAGTCTCATAAAGAAATACAAGGAGCTTGCAGGTAAAGGGACTCCCTCAGACAAAATATGAATTTCAGTAATTAGCTTAGAAATAAAACATCCGTAATTAGCATTTTTGGAAACAAAAAGCAAACTGGCAAAAAAATGTCTTGATGGGTGAGGTGAGACCTCATTTTGTTAAATGCCTCTATAATAAAGGATCCCCTAAGCTATCAATTTTAATCACTTGATATTTTGCTTCCTTTTAATGCAAATATACAGAAGAGAACATGGCATCTCTCATTTTATTTGTAAGGATATAGGTCTTAGGCAAGAATTAGGGCTTACTTTTAAGACATTTCGAAGGACAGGAAGACCTGTGTCTTCTCCAAAATGAGCAGGTACTACTACTCACCCATCCCAATATAACTATTATTTAAGTGGTGCAACTGACTCACTACACTTCAAAGTTTGCCTCTCTGATACTTACCTGGCATGGGAAAGGCTACTTGTCCAGGTGGGTAAATTACCTCTAATGAGTGACACTAAAAGGAGAATTAGTACAGGACTGGAATTAACGATAACCACACACACAGAGGCAATATGAAATCTCTTTCATGTATTAGGCAAAACTTCCCCTTGAACTACTTGGGCCTGTCTGCCATAAACAGGATGAACAGAGAAATGATACCTTTGACATCTGTACAACTGTGAAGATGAACAGGACCCCTGATGCAAACCCGCAAAGACCCTCCTGCTTGCACAGCAGCATCACGGGAAGGCCATCAATGCCGATTCCAGCTCTTCCTTCCATTCCGGCCCCTTTCCCCCCAGCCGTGGGCACTGCACATGAAGACAGAACACAGGACAGCAATGGCCACCCAGTCACAGTGTGATGGCAAGTATAGATCTGCCTGCTTGATTCCTAAGGTTAAAGGGGGCAGTAGCATGAGAGAAAACTATTACATTACAGAAAAGGGAAAAATCTATGTCAGATTATTTGTTCCTATCACTCACAGGCAGATAAAAAAAATTTAATGCACTAGGAAAGGAATGCATTAGTTCCCAGGGAATCTTTGTGTGAATGTAGATAGAGCCTTTATTGACACAAAACCCTACTTTAGGCCACTCGTCCTGACAGACAGTGTGATGTCTAGGAGAAGCACTGTCCTGAGAACCAGGAGGCCACAGCCCCAGTCTAAGCTCTGCCACTTTCTAGCTCTCGTGCATGTAAAAAAAAGCCACCTATACAATGACTGTCAAGGGCCTAAACCTGGACCTTCTACCTAGCTGGGAGAGCTCAGGCTAGCCACTCTTTCTGGACATGGGTTTCTGTAAGATAAAGGTAACAGATGAGGTGACTGCTAAGGTCCCTTCTTGCCCAAGATTCTTTACTAGAGAATACTCTTTACCAAATATCCATTAAATCTAGTTTAGAAAATTCATCATGGGTAGGAAGTTATGAAGCAACTGGGAACACAACAGGTCTATGGGATGTCAAGAAACCAACATGCTTTGTGTGTTTAAGGCTAACCTGGTGACTAATTCTCACTTTTTTGTTTCTAATAATAGAACAGTACCAAGAGAAGGTGAGTACAACATAATAATCTTCCTCTACCCTCTTCTAAGCTGACAATGTTTACTTCCTTTATACCTGAGAGGCAAGCTGAAATCATTCATAAGGCCTTGCTTTATATTCCCCCAAAACAAACTGGGGTATGGGGAATCTCATTCGGATTTCATTTGAAGGAAATGCCTTTTTTCTATATCCATTCTCATTCTCTCATCCCCTCTCTCTCTCTCATTACTAATACTCCAAAACAAACCACCCCAAAACTTTGGGGTATAAAACTATCATTTTATTGTTCTGGGGTTTAAGAATTCAGGTGGAGTGCAGTGGAAAAGGTTGGACTCTATGGTGTCTCTGGCTTCAGCTGGGGGTGCCCTGACATCCAGGTGCTGGAATATCAGGAAACATCTTCACTCACAGGCCTAGAGGTCGACACTAGCTATCACCTGCAACACCTACAAAAAAACCCTCCATGTGGTCTCTGCACGGTCTAGTTTGGGCTTCCTCACAGCATGGAGGCTGGGTTCCAAGAATAATACCCCAAGAGAGCAATGCAGACATACATGGCATTTTTATGGTCTTGATTCAAATGTTATACAGTATGATTTCTGTCACGCTCTGTTGGTGAGACAATCACAAAGGTCTGACCAGGTTCAAGAGCAGGGATATGTGGGGAGGACAGTCAAGGTCATGTTGTAAGATGAGCATGTGGAATGGGAGATAGTTTTGCAGCCATCTTTGGAAAATGCAATCTGCCACATGGCACCACCACTGACAAAGAACCCCTCAAACAAGTTTGAGTGCAAAAATCTGGGTCTCGGGCATCTTTGACTATTGCAGATTTAAAGCAAACACTTTGTAGGCAAAAGATCACAGCCCAGAGCTAGAAGAATGAGAAATCCACCAACCTGCCTTTGAAGTGATGATGACAAACACTAGTCCCGGTAACAACTGGAAGGGTCCTCGACACACGTACCTTTGTTGTTTTATTACAGCTTAGTTCCGTCTGTACCCTATTGACATTTGATTTAAATGTACAAGGGTACTGAAACATCTGCTAAATTATAATTCCAAAGTTCAGAAGACATTGAGATGAAATCTATGAAACTATGAATTCATCATGTTAAATAGGTTTTTTTTATTTTTAATGGAATACAGAGAGCAGCTGTTTATAAAGCAGCCCCATATGCAAAGCCATGGATTTGGTTTAATTTGCAGCTGATGTGACCTATGACTTTTGGACATGTTGCAGAAGAGACCTCAGTCTTCAATAATGCAGCAGCATGTCATAGCAGTCCTGCTCTTGGGGACAGGAAGGGAAGGGAGGCAGAGGAGGTGGTCAGCACTGAGCATCCCATACCTTGATTTTCAGTACCTTTTTTCCCTTCTTAAACCTAAAAACCACATCCCAGCCTCTTCTTCTATTTCAAGGACACAACAGGACTATCTTCTAGGTTTCCAGTTGTATCACTAACCAGGATCACCATCAGGTATTAAGCTAACATCTTTACTTTATAAGTAAGAGTCCCACTCCTGTTGTTCAAGAATCAAATCTTCACAACTTCTTTGCCTCTCCTCACCTGCTAAGAAAATATCTGGCCTTGCCCGCTCAGCATCAGCCCCATTCCTAGCTGCTTTCTTCTTCTCCTACTCCTTCCCCTTCTCCTACTCCTTCCCCTGTGTCTTACTCTGCAGATAGAGGCAATCAACGTGTGAGGGTGGAGGAAGGGAAAGTAAAGGGACATAAGAAAAGAGCAGCTGAAGGATAAAGAAAAAGAGAAGAAGAGACACAGGAAGGGTGCCGGGAAAGATTTGGTAGAGGGAGGAACACAGAGTGACACTTTCCAGGCATCTACCAAGTCCCAAGAACTGAATTGAAGACAAATAGGCAGAGTAGAAAGACATCTTGTAAGTCATGAACCCGAGTTCCTCGAAATGTTCTTTGAGAGGCATAAGATCAGAATCACTTCTGCTGGCTCCTGGACTTTATTTCTTTGAATGAGAAATGCTCCAAGAGTCAGTCAGTCAGGATCCCTAGATATCCACGGGTTCTATGCAGCTAATGAAAATGAGACTCACAGAGAGGTAAGTAACTGGGAAAGTAACTGCTCAATTTTACTCGTCACTACGGTTAGTGACTTGCCACTATCACACTGCAGGAAAAAAAAATCTACACAGTCATTCAGCCATTATCACCGACTGGTCATAAGAATCAGCCATGCGCCAGGCCAAAACCCACAACCAACATAAAGTATTTATGTTGCTCCTACACAAAAAATAACAGCCAATGAGAATTACCTCACAAGACACTGTTGGTGCCACTGATGAATGCGAAATAACACAAATTTCCACTTTCTAAGAAAGAAAATTGCCAAGGATTTTATTCGGAGTTTTATAGTCTTTAAAACTTCTCATAAAGTCAAACAAATAATTTTGCCTCAGTAAAAGAGATATGAACTTTACCCAGCACTGTGGTTCTCAACCTGTCCTCTTGAGAATATTAACTCTTGAAACTAAACAACAAGTATTAAGTAAGAATAATCATTGGCATGTAATGATGCTAAACCCTCTCCTCACATTTACTATTTTAAGTCGTCACAGTAACTCTATGAAGTGGGTGCCGCTATTAACTCCTGTTTACAACAAAGGACAAGGAGGATCAGTCACTTGCTCAGGCTCTAATTGTGCCTCCGGCTCTAAGCAGGCTTCTGACTCCGCGGGGCCCCCAGTGGGCATCACCCCCACAGCAAGCTGGCAGCTCGCAAATGGCTCCCCCACTCACCTTGAGCTCTTTGAAACATGGCGATATCATGGTGATGTTCACGGATTCGCAGCAAGGCCTGGTGCACTCAAACCCTCACTGAGTTAAAGCTGGAATGAAGGAACCCTCCCCTAGACCAAGGGTAGAAGCAGGTAAAGGGTAAGAAAGGCTGAAACAGGTGGACTTCATAAAAGTTCCCCACTTACACATGGCTTGGCTGGACTGAGGTGTCCTTAGTAGGCCACCTACCTTAAAATCCCTAAGGACTAAATTTTGGTAAAATGTACACTAACTTCTTCTGAATTTTCTGTTTGGACTCGTTGTAGGAACTGCCTAATCCCTGCTTTATTCAACCACTAACTGTCTATCCTTCTATTTTGTGCACACCGCAGACACCACCAACTTGGTATTTACAAAACACCTTTGCCCTCAGGATTTGCAGGCAGTGATTAAAGCAACAAGGAAACGGTGTGTGGCTGGTCCGATTCCAGTGCTGTAGGGGGTGTGCACAATGCCAGCCAGCAGTAAAGCACAGGGCCTGGAGTTAGCTTTCTCAGAGGAAGCCAAGTGTTACCTGTGGCATTTAAATGGTAAAGGGCCTTGAGTCAAGTGTCTCCCCAGGGAATTGGAGAGACACCAATTTGCTCAAAGTCACCTCTGGCTGGGGAATATAATAGAGGGCTAGAGTTCAGACTTTTATTCCAGCTGATGACTCATTTAGGACAAATGATTTTACCTTTCCTTTCATACCTGTGGCAAAAGGTATCTTGGAGAAAGCCAATTCAGCAAACTTCAAGGGTGTCCACACTATAGCAGACACATGTAAAGCCACATGAAAAGGAAAGGACCTGCCCAACGCACTCTTTTCTACGGCAACTACCATTCCAACAGTCATACAGCAGCAGAAGCAGAGGTCTGGGAACTAGTCAAATGTGAATTGAAAACAAAACAAATCCACTTCCCAGATGTGTGTTTTCGGCCAAGTTACTGAAGACGGTGTCAATTAAATTAATACACTCACACACACGCCTGCATTATGCGCTCATATGCAATGAACACTGTGCTACTTCTCCAGGGCCCCCAGTAATGACTGCAGAGAGCATCCTCCTCCTAGGTCACATCCCCATCACAAAAGAGTCCACACCGAAGGGTCAGCTGACCTGACAAGTGGGCCCTCTCGTCTCAACTCAAGACAACACTGCAGAACCATCTCAACTCCCAAGCTGCTGCAGGTCAGCCTGGGCCTCCGCTGAGTTCCCTCACAATTCAACCAGCCCCTCTGTACGGGCTGATTCCTAGACATTCCCTAACAAATGTCCTGTCTGCAAATCTCCATCCCAGTTTGCTTTCCAGTGATCCAAATCATATACTTCACCAAAATACTGGAAGGAGAAATAGTACTATACCACTTCGCTTCTCATTTTTCAAGTAATATGCAAATTTGAAAAAAACTGAACTCTTTACAGAGTTGATACGATACCCAACAGACACTAAATCTTTCCTTTTTCCTTAGCTCTAATTCTCCCTACATCATACGAACTGCTCTACACCCGATTTGTTTTTGTTTTAATTAGGATAAGAGCAAAATGGGTGTTTGAAAGTTTTATCTTTGAAATTAAAAAGAATGACAGCAAATGAAACAATCGGCTAACTTGAAGCACCTAACTTTAAAATGCACAAAGGCTTTCATTTCTCAAAAGCTGAACTAAAACTTTTCCTGGACAAGTAATATATTAGAAACTATTTTTTTTATCATGGGGCAAACAAATTACTCCATAATCCACTAAATTTGAATAATACACACTATAATCTATGTAGAAAACACTCATCCCAAGTTGTTCTTACAAATATAAATATAGAAAGAGATAGAATGAGAAGTCACCAATCACCAGCCTTTTCTTGAAACAGAAACAAAAGACATTAAAGCTCAGTAATAATCAGCTAATTCCAGAAAAGCAAAGGCAGGAATGGATGAGAGATAACAAGCAAATGGTGAGCCTTTGTTAATTACTTTAATTCACTTAAAAGGGGCTTCCCGGGAATGAGCCTTGAAGTGGCTGAGAAAGAGACCCACATGTGGCACAATGGCCCAATACCACTAATACGTCACAAAATATTCTAAGCAGCATTTTTCAAGCCTCTTGTTATAGCTCTGAATGAAGTCCTGTGGTTATGGCACATCCCGGAGTGACCAGGGCAAAGAGAAAATAGTATCTGACAAAGGAGGGGAAAATAATAAATTAAGAAATGTCTTCTTAGTTTAGCATTTTTAACCTCTTCAACAATTTGCCAAGCGCCATTCATCAACTAATAGGATTTTCAGCTACTTTTTAAAAATATATTTTATTGATTATGCCATTACAGTTGTCCCATTTCCCCCCCTTCATTCCCCTCCACCCTGCATACCCCCTCCCCCATTCCCCCCCTTTAGTTCATGTCCATGTGTCACAAGTTCTTTAGCTTGTGACACATTTCCCTTACTATTCTCGCTCTCCCCCTGTCCACTTTCCACCTATTGTCCATGCTAGTCACTCTCTGCATCTTCTCCCCCCTTCTCCTCCTCCCACTCCCCTGTTGCTAACCCTCCATGTGATCTCCATTTCTCTGGTTCCGCTCCTGATCCAGCTGTCCTCTTAGTTTGCTTTTGTTTTAGGTGTGGTTGTTAGTAACTGTGAGCTTGCTGTCCTTTCACTGTTCATATTTTTTATCTTCTTTTTCTTAAAGAAATTATTTGGTTGTTACAACTTGGTGGAGATGGGGCTGGCATTTTACAACATCCACTACAGCTGCCAACGATAAAGAATAACCCAGCACAAAATGGCAACAGTGCTGAGGTTGAGAAACACTAGTGGAGAGAACTGAACACTAAAATTCCAAATCGAAGCAGCCTGATTTGATTCCCAAATACCAGGGTCAGGTACTTAGCTTTTCTGAGCCTCAGTTTCCATATGTATAAAAATGGTACTCACAATACTCTCCAAGAGTTTTAGCAAAGAATAAATAGGATTACAGATAAGAAATCGCCTACATAGTGCCTGGCACATCAAAGGTGTCTATGAAGTCTCGTGAATCTGAATCACTGCTGTTTTTTAAGTCCGCTATTTCCCGCCCATCCCCATTTCCTCTAGGGTTTTACTGGGAAGCAAAGAAACAGGGAACCCAGCCAGTTCTAAATCCCAATCTAAGTCAATAGTTTGTATGTAGCTCATTTAATAATTTTGACTCCCATTGTGTCTAAATTTATGTTTGAGGAACCTGGGGGTGGGGAAGGCCACGATTTCTACATTTTTTTGAAAGGTGTGTTGTTTTTCTAAAGAAGAACTTCAATTCAATGACCTGGGAGCCAAATGAAAGAAGGAAATACAAAAATCCCCAGTAGTTCTTTAAAAAAGCACATTAATGTGGAATGCTAAGTACTTTTCTCAGACCACAAATATCTTTAATGAGTTAACTGAAGACATTTAAATAGAACAAAGTACATGCTCAGATATCTGATGCCCCCCCCCCAAAAAAACGGTAACTTCCTCCTTATTAATGACCACATAGGGCGGCTCCGTGGTGAACCACTACATAATGTATCAGGGCCGTAATACCCAGTTTACCTTATAAAAATAATATATGCCTGCTATAAACTATACCAAAAAGTCACAGGTGTAACAGTCAGTCTCCATTACTTTTGTCCCAATCCCAATCCTCAGAGGAAGGCCAGGTAACCATATGATTCATCATCCAAACTAAGACACCGAAGACTGAAAGGGGCACTATTAATAATTAGGCTAGAACAACAGGTGTAAATCGGGTATTTCTCAAGCAAACTAGGACATATGGCCACCCTACTCAGAGGCTGCCAAGGGCACAGCTCTCTGCACACAAAAATGTACCCACATCACTCAGTGAACAGTTAGTTACACAAGTGCAATTATCCTGTAGATGCTGCCCTATCTCTAGCTTTTTAAATTTAATACATATACCAAAAGATGTTTACATGATCAACCTCATTCTTTTTAATTCACAGCAGAATATGCCACTATAGGGAGATGCCATAACTTTTAATCACCCATGGCACATACAAGGTCTATCCAGAAAAAGTCCAGCCATTGTTAATATAATGAGAGTGGTTTGCACACCATGACATCAGTGTAACCTGGCAGCCAAAGAAAGTAGACTGGAATGCAAATGCATGAACAATGATGACTTCACTGTACTAGTCAGTGGGGGCACCAGATGCCTCTGAGTGAGCATGTGGACTGTGTGGCCATCATATTCAAAATGACTGAGTGAGTACAGCAATGAATCTGCATCAAATTTTGCTCTAAGCTTGAATATCCCTTCATAGAAACTATCTGTATAATTCAGAAGGGTGCAGCTATGGGCAACTGGTGATTGACAGCTTCATCGTGACAATGTACCCGCTCGCGCATCACATCTGGTGAAGAATTTTTTGACCAAACACAAAATCATCCAGGTGACTCAGATTCCTACAGCAAAGATTTGGCATCCTACGACTTCTGGCTTTTCCCAAAACTAAAATCACCTTTGAAGGGAAAGAGATTTCAGACCATAGATGAGATTCAGGAAAACACGATGGGGCAGCTGATGTCAATTGGGAGAACTGCGTGAGGTGCCTACTTTGAAGGGGACTGAGGTGTCATTGTCCTGTGTATAATGTTTCCCGTATCTTGTATCTTCAATAAATGTCTCTGTTATTCATATTACACAGCTGCATATCTTCCAGAGAGACCTCGTATAAGTCAGCTTTATATTTTGTGTCATTATGAGCAATGCTATAGAGAACATAGCACTACACCCACCTTCAACAGGCCTGAGTGTCTCCAGAGAATAGATTTCTAGTGATGGCAATATGAGGTGAAAACGTTACCATTTATGATGGATTCTTACCAAATGCTCTCCAAAAAGACTTTACAAGTCATATCAAGAACAACAGTTAATAAATACTTCTGAAATCCTGCAAAGCTGATAAAGGGAGCATTTATCTCATTCCATTCCTTTTTTGCACGTTCCCTCATCTCCAGATAATGTGAGCCATGGGTGTACTAGGAATTTTCCTGCTTCTAAGTCTGTGTTCACGGCTCTTAAATGGAGCTTCTAATTACCATCACTCACTGGATCAAATAATAATACTGATAGTTAATAGGTACCGAGCACTCAGTACTATGCACCCTGATGAATATTTCTCATGCACCATCTTATGTAATCCTCACAAACATTCTGTGAGGAAGGTGCTTTACAGATAAGAAAACTGAGACTTGAAGACCTTATAAATCTCACCAATGCCAGAGATGAAGAGGGGATTCAGAACCACAGCTGCCTGACTCTAGAGGCCCGTTAACACATTCCAGAGTATGTGCGCCTTATAAACAGAAGTCAGCAGAGTCCCCAAACCTCCTAGTCTGACTTACATACAGATTCTTTCATAAAATATAAACTCCTTTACATGTGCGCAGACTGGATTTTTAGAGGGGAAAAATCCTGCGACCTAGTGCAATCACTACTCGAATATGCCTGTCCCTCATCCACCCAGCCCTCACCACACCTCCCGACTCATGAAACCAAATATAGGGTGGGGCAAGGTAGGTTTACAGTTGTGAGCACACCCAACATAGTTTATTCTTGTATTATTATTTATTAATTACTGTATTATTTTTTCTGTACGAACAACTATAAATCTCCTTTTACCTCACTTTGTATTTACTTTAAAAATAAAATAAGCCCCTAGGGCAAGGACAAATGAAACAATCCTATGGAGGACAAATTTCAGGTCTCCAAGGCCAGGTTCAACCTATGTCCTTCCAGTCAAGGGGATCCTGTACTTGACCTACACTGTATAACCTGCAGGTCCAAAAACATACTCCTGCAGTTCTACGGTGGCACACTGCCCTGAGAAAAGAAACCTGTCTGGGTCAAAGTGAGTCTTGAATATGCCCACCCTGTGAGGAACTCCTGGCCCCACGGTGGGTCACTGTGAATCCTCACTCCTCGGGGACACAACGAGCAGAGAGACCACATCCTCGTGCTGGCTGGATCTTCATGTAGTAACTAACTTCACTGAATCCAGCAGTGTGTCTTCACATCTATGACTATGGCACAGTATTCTTTCTACGGATGAAGAAACTGAGGCATGGTCCTGGGTCATTTGAAAGCAGAAATACAGTGGGACTGCCAGTAAGCACAATCTTTCCCCACAAAAGCCACACTGGTGTGCTGCATCATTTGTAGGACTTCTCCTAAATGGGTTGGGAAAATGCGAAAGGAAAGATGTACTGGACATGTACTACGCGATGCAATGAAGACGGCTGTGGTAAATCAAAATCAGCTTGGGGCATGGCATCAAAGACATGGGCAGAAGTTCTGGCTCTGTTGATCTCAGAGAAGTCCACTTGGTCACTGATTCGTGAAAACACGGTCACCACCTCCCGGCGCTGTTAAGTGTATCCATCATTCCTGCATTAGAACCTGGTTTGCCTCCCAGTTCTGCCATCACCAGCAGGAGCAGAAAACATCTTAACTTTTCTGAGCCTCAATTGCATCTGCAAAATGAGGACGATGATAGCATCTATACGTGATAGAGTTCTTTAAGCACTTACAGCAAAGTACAGCATACATTAAGGATTAAATGAGATTAAAGCATGCATAAATTTTGATAAGCAATAAATGTCTACTTGTTCCCTTTTCATCTCACTCACAGCTGAAAGAATCAATTAAAAAAAGAACTGACCCAGTCATGCATCCAGTTTATTGCAAAATGCCCGTGTGCATTCGCTACCCTCCTATCTTGACACCAATCACTCTAGAATTCTAAAGACTCCAAAATCATTTCATTGTGCACTACTCATTTAAAGTTAGTCGTAACTAAATTCAGACCCCAAGAAAGAGAACTAAGGGAAATAACATGAAGACATACAGATAGTATACTTAGAATGTGTTTCTATCAAATCTGGTCCCTATAATTTGGTCCAACAAATTCAGCTGCAGAAAATCTAAAAGGAGGTGGTAGTGCCAGGAAAGAAGATAAAATTCCAGCATATTAAACAGAACTGTTCTGAGTCCATTACACAGTCAGTTCAGTGCCTCCACAAACCTAAAATCAAAAGTTATCAGATTCAGTTGGTTAGCATGTTGTCCCCATATACTAAGGTTGTGGGTTCAATCCCCAGCCAGGGAACATACAAGAATCAACCAATAAATGCATAAATAAGTGGAACAACAAATGTTTCTCTCTCTCTCTCTCTCTCCCTCTCTGCCTCTCTCTCTCTCTCCCCTTCCCCTCTTTCCTCTCTCTCTATGACCAATAAATAAAAAAAAATTAAAGTTATCAGATTCGAAAGAGGAAAACTGACCAATGGACTATCACAACTAGCATTTATTCTGCACTGCCTCTGCTCTATGTTCCATGCTGAGAGTTTCACTGTAACATTTCCCTAATCCATACAAGGTGTGTTCTTATCACTATGTCACAGGAAAATCACGCTCCCAAGGTCACAGAGCAGGTGAGCAGTGGGACTGGGCCTGAGCCCAGCTACTTGAAATGCAAGCCTGTGAGCATAACTACTGATCATATGCCTCAAAACCAGCAAGGGGGAATGTTGGCCAGGTCAAAGCTGATTGTGGGGTTAAAGCCCCTCAAATGAGACGACCAACATACATACCCTTACCAAACTGCTCTAAGTTCCAAAGAGATGACAAGGAAACATTCCCCATCCTCACGACTAGAAACATCAGGCAATCGGTGGCCCTGCAAGACCTGGGAAGGGCAGACACGGCGATGCAAGAGGAAGAAAAGCAGAAGGGAAGCCAAGACATGGAGAAAATCGAACTGCCCTTGCTTCTGAGGGCAGAAAGAAGATTAAATCAGACAGAAAAAGTCAAAACCCCAATGTCCACTGGCAGATCAATGGATAAGCAAGTACCCCACATACATAGGATGGAATATTATTCAGCCTTTAGAAGGAAGGATATCCAGACACATGCAACAAAATGGATGAGCCCTGAAAACATATATTAAGTGAACTAAGAGGCCAGAAAAGGACAAGTGCTGTATGATCCACTTATATGGGTACCTGGAGTAGTCTGAATTACAGACAAACAGTAGGACAGTGATTGCCAGGGACAGGGGGAGGGGAGTTGGTGTTTGCTGGGTACAAAGTTTGGGATGAAGAAAATGTTCTGGAGATGGATCGTTGTGATAGTTGTACAACAAGGTGAACATACTTAATATCATTGAACTACACAATTAAAAATAGTGTAAGTGGTAAATTTTGTTATGTATATTTTACCACAATTTTTTAAAAAGTCAAATAGAGCCATGATGGATGTTGTTCAGTGGATTGAATGCTGGCCTGTGAACCAAAAGGTCACTGGTTCAATTCCCCATCAGAACACCCATGTGGGTTGTGGGCCAAGTCCCCAGGTTGGCGGGGTGTAAGAGAGGCAACTCATGGATGTTTCTCTCTCACACATCGATGTTTTTCTCACTTTCTCCCTCCCTTACCCGCTGTCTAAAAATAAGTAAACAAAATCTTTTAAAAAGTCAAATAGAACCTTGCTGTGTCCATGAAGTACAAGTTCCATGGCCTCGGACTGTGTCTGAAGAGACCGCTGCAATCCTTAGTGCAGGGGACACCGGCACTGTGTCTGGACCTGAGCAGGGCACAGCTGCAGACGGACAAACAGAAACTCTGAGGTGCGAATATCCACACCTACCACCCAGGCACACATATTTCCTTCCCCTCAGAAGGCACAAGGAATGTGGCCCACCCCAGTGCAAGAACGGGTGGCTAGCTGCTGGACTGCACCTGGAGCTTTCCGCACCCTAAATTCACAAGATGGTGTGGTACAGTCTGAGGGGATCCCACCACATGCCATGAGGCAATAATGCAGCTTCTGCTGACAGCCCGGAGGGGCTCCAGGTGTGGGTCTCCAGAGACCCTTCCTTGCTTGGCTCCTTGATAGACAAACTGCAGTGACTAAACTCAAGTTGGCATGAATTACCTGAGTCCCCTTTGCCATCCCGCAGCTGCAGACCCAGCGCTCAACATGAATTATGCAGGACGGTCCAGGACACACACAGGGAAGCAAGAAGGGCTGTATTGGTTTTCAAGGAACAAAACTCTACCATATAATGCTATCCCTGAAAAACAGATGCCCACTGATATTAGAGGTTAATCAAGTTCTAAAAACATCCACTTTTGGAATAAAGGTCAGAGTCCTTATTTATCTGTAGAATGTGCAAACAAGTCATGTTACTAGGAACTTTCCTACTATATTTAAAACCAAACCTCCCTAAAAGGTGTATATAAAATTCATTAATTCTCTTATTTGTAAAGTCATATACTTCACAGTAAAATCACTTAAGAGCAGAGAAAAAAATATATACATATATATACACCTTAATATATATACACACATATATATTTATATATTTCCAGTACATATTCATATAAATGTCATCATCAGGATGCTATTTTGCACCCTGTTTTAAGAGTCAGCAGACCAGAACCATGAGATAAAGTATCCCAAGAATTATGATCAGCTGTCAAAATATACCCTCTCCCCAGCTCCTCACAATTAAAGTGGAGGAGCTATCACCAGGTGGGCCCCAAATAAACTTCCATGGACCAGAGTGACAAACTAGACCACTTCTGGAACTTAATATCCACTCTGACACACACTCACTGACCCTCACTGCAAGTCGGTCGCTCTCCTGGGCCCTGAGAATACAGACAGGGTAAGAAACATGATCACTGCTCTTACAGAGATGAAGTGTGAGAGACATCAGATGAGAGAGACAAATACATAAATAAGAGGTTGCGAGCTTGTCGCCTGAGGAGCAAATATGGCTCCCAGATGTGCTTTGTTTGGTTCATCCACGCTTTTGAAATAACTTTGAACCAGCCTTTTGAAACTGGCGAAGTTCGTTTTTTAACAAACTCAAGTTCCTGGGTTCTCCTGAAAATTTGAAAAAGCTGGCAATACTGGGCCAGTGTTCTCACATGACAGCAATAAGCTGAAGCTGAGTGGCAACTGCTCTCTTTGAACAAAATATGACCTTCCAGTTCCCCACAGACCCCACTGCTCCCTAATGTCTTTTAACATATCTACTCAGTATTTGAGCTTGTGTTGACTATTATTAGGTAGAATCTGTTATAACTGAGATTAGTAAAGAAATATAAGACTCTCACAAACTCAAGCTGGCATGCTTTCTGAAGAGCACTATAATGGTAAGAATTTAAGTCTTAAAAAGATAAAATTCATGTGGGCCAAGAATCCTAGATATCTATCCAAAGAAAATGTTTAGAGAATTCACTAAAATATATGTATAAGTACATTCATCAATGTGTGTGAAAAATAAGAAACTGAAAATAGCCTAAGTATTCATCCTTTAATATATTATAATATAGTAAATATAATGGTTTAATACATTATAATGCAACCAAAACATGGTTTAATATGTCATCATACAAGCAAAAATTGATTCCAGTCACTGAAATGGTAGCTATATAAGTAGGGAATAAAAAATACCCATGCTATACTGTTAGGGACAAAGAAAAATCCCACTAAAAAACTATACATTGTATGATCCAATTTTCATAAGAAAAACACCCAAAAAGTCTATCAAAAAACCATATCTAATATGTTTGTGTGTGTTTTACATATGTGTGTTTGTGTGTGTATAAATACCATTAACACATTGTATTTCTCTGCAGTGGATGAGCAATGTGGATACATTTTTCTTTCACATTCACATCTTCCTATATTGCACACATTGTTTAAATGAGGGAACAAAATTAAATTTCACCAGAAAAAACATAAGCTGTGGAAGCACAGACCAACTATGGGTAGTGACTGACAGCCACACAAAGTCACAATACTATTTGAGTTTTTAAAAGATTAGAGCCCTGGCTGGTGTAGTTCAGTGGATTGAGCATGGGCCTGCGAACCACACAATCGCGGTTCGATTCCCAATCAGGGCACATGTCTGGGTTGTAGGCCGGTTCCCAGCAGGGGATGCACAAGAGGCAACCATACATTGATATTTCTCTCCCTCTCTCCTTCCCTTCCCCTCTATAGATAAATAAATTAAATTTTAAAAAAAAGATTAGAAACTGCCCTGGCAGATGTAGCTCAGTGGATTAAGCTCAGGCTGTGAAACAAAGTGTCGCCAGTTCAATTCCCAGTCAGGGCACATGCCTGGGTTGCAAGCCAGTTCCCTAGTGGGGGGCCACATGAGATGTAACCACACACTGATATTTCTCTCCCTCTCTTTCTCCCTCCCTTGCCCTCTCTCTAAAAAATAAATAAATAAAATCTTTAAAAGGTTTTTTAAAAAAGATTAGAAACTGTAATCTAGATGCCTATGCTTTAATTTAAAAAAATAAAAATAAAAAACTCACATGCTCCAAACCAAAGTAAGTTCTTTTTTAACAACTTGATCTTGAATTTTGAATTTTTAACCAAGTTACACAGACTTCAACGGGCTAATAGAGGAGGAAACACACAGGCTTCCCCTATCAGATGTAAATCATAAAGCTTGGCCAAGAATCCAGGTGGTAAAATACTGACTCTACTTAAATCAAGCCAAAAGTGATGCCTTCTGTGGCCACATTACATAAGCAATAGGTTCAATCACTGAACACAACTGGCCAGAATAAAGGTCCTCTGCAACCTTCAACACAATTAATTCAATATTTTCTATACAGTTCAAAATGCTACAACTGGCAGACAACCATCTTAAATCTTCTCAGAAAAGTCACACATATGGCTAAGTATATTTAATATGCCTTAAAAATAAGTCATGGATTTTCTAGCCAACAGGATCTTAGGCAAGAATTTTTTTAATTTAAAAGTATGCCTACTCGTTACCCTCAAAAGAATTCAATTCAACAAATACTAACTGAATTCCTACTGAGGACAGAGATGACAAGGAGCTGAAAAACAGGGATGCTGCCTTCAAGAATTCAAGAAACATGTAATCCAGTACAGAAGAGCGGCAAGTCTGCAATTATATCCAGGACCCTACTGTGACTCTTGAAGTCCAATGTTTGGCAGGGGTAGGGGAGGAAGGAATCAGCAGGACTGGGAGGGAGATCAGGGGAAACAGAAGACGGCAAATGAGCAGAATCGCTTGAAACTCGGGAGCAGCACGCCGTGTGTTCTAGCAGATAAGTACTTCAGGAATCAGTGTTGTACTTCTAACAGTCTTCGGTGGGACCACCTGGCATGTTGCACTCAGGCAACAATGAGACGGCCTCTAAGAAGTGCACCCACACTGACTGCAACAGTCAAAGGACATGGAGTCAACACATTGCTGATACAGAAACTTACCAGAGAAAAATTCTGAAATGTCCTATATTAAATTACAGCAGGCTGAGGGTGGGAAGAAGAAATGAGGAGAGTTAATCAGTTAACAGCCACGGGCCAAAACCAACAGAGTGCTCACATACCTGAATGTACATTTAAACGTTGAATCCACTTCCAGGCAGCTATTTCAGTTCTTATCTAACAGGATTAGCCGACCACCAGATGACACCACATCTTGCTTATGCATGAACTTTCCAGACTGTTGCCCACAACCAATCCAGAAGCAGCAAATAGTTCATTACTATGCATCTGGCCCAGAGCTTTTTCTGCTTCACCTTCTCCCACCCCAATGCAAATTCTTTCAAAACAACTTATGTCTTCTTTCTCCAAACTCATTATAAAAGAACCCAGGATGGTGGACACATTTGTCTTCTCCATCTGGCCCTACTGCTGGTGGTCTAGACTACATGCCCCAGGACCTGGTCCTTTTCCTGGACAAAACCAAGGATACAAATTTTAGAACCAGGAATCTCACCTATGTCAGCTGCCGGGGAGCCAGGATACATCACTGACCTCTCCATCTAATTTTCTCATGGCTAAAATGAGACCGACCTCATCTACCCAAGTGAAACCCTAACTGGGTGTCAATGACACGTCAGAAGATCAGAGGCAGGAAGGTAGTAGATATAAAAGGTGAAGGGACTGAGAAGTACAGATTGGTGATTACAAAATAGGCAGGGATATATAAAGTACAGAATAGGAAATACAGTCAATAATACTGAAATAACTATGCATGGTTCCAGGTAGGTACTAGAAATATCAGGGGGAACATTTTATAAAGTATATGATTGTCTAACCACTGAGCTGCACACCTGAAACTAATACAAAATAATATTGAAGGTAAACTGTAACTGAAAAAAATTTTAACTAAAAAAAAAAAGTGTTTAGCCCTGGCTAGTGTGGCTCAGTGGATTGAGTGTCGGCCTGAGAACCAAAGGGTCGCCTGTTGGATTCCCAGTCAGGGCACATGCCTGGGTTGTGGGCCAGGTACCCAGTAGGGGACGCATGAGAAGCAACCACAAATTGATGTTTCCCTCCCTCTGTTTCTCCCTCCCTTCCCCTCTCTCCAAAATAAATAAATGAATTAATTAATTATTTTTAAAAATTTTAAATAAAAAAGGAAGATCGACAAATAATACTTTGACTATTAGTTTGTGACTCCTAAATCAGATCCCCAGTCTTCACCACAAAGCTGTACCATACAGCAGGTTTCTTAGCCTCAGCCTTATTGCCATTGGGGGCTAATGATTCTCTGGTGTGAGGCTATATTGTGCACAGTAGCACGGTTAGCAGCATCCCTGGCCTCTACTCCTTAAATGCCAGTAGCACCTCCCACCCTTGGTTGTTAACAACCAAAAATGTTTCCAGACATTGCTAATGTCCCCTGGGGGCAAAAATTTCCCCTAGTGAGAACACTGCTTTAGAAGAACTCACTGATGAGTCTCCATCTCACAAGTGAAAATGATCACAGCTGTTAATTCCTGTGAAGGTATTTCAGTAAGCACTCCTTAGGCGCCAAGCAAAGGACTGCTTTGCACACATTTTCTCACTGAATCCTCACAACCACCCAATGAAGTAGATAGTATTCCCTTTTTCAACTGAAAGAACTGAGGTCCTGGGAGGTTAATGTGCCCATGGTGACTCAGCTGGGAATTGGCAGAGCCTGAACTTGAACCCAGCCAGTCCGATGGATTCCAAACCCTTATAACACCAAGCTCCACTGTCTCCCCAGCCATTCCCTAAGCTCTGGGAACCTAGGTATGACGCCAGAAAGAACAAAGGACATTCTCAAGGATCATCTCGGGGTTACTGCCCCAGACCTCCAGAAAATAGGGAGAGAACTTGTCCCTCCTTTATGCCTTACCTCAACCTGGGACCTGGTGACAATCACTAGAATCAATTGTCACCAGCAACAATGTGGGAGACGTTCAGGCAGCTGAGAACTCCACCTGTGCTTGATGAGGTCTGGGGGTCTCCTTCTTACTTATCTGAACTACACCACTCCTGGCCTTTAAAAAAAAACAGCATCTGAATCATGAGGAAAAATAAGGGTTTTTTTCTAAACTTGAAACACTCTCCAGAGAATTGTGTACCACAATCTCCATCTCCTAAGAAATTCTTCTCTTCCAAACACTTTCTGACAGGGAACATTCAAATAATAATGGAAGCCACTGAGAACTCAGAATTCACTGAGAACTCACTATGTGCTGGGCCCTGTGCCAGGTGGTTTACTTAAATCTCACGATGTTCTTCCATCAGCCCAAGGAAGTAGGTATCATTCTTCTTCCTATTTTCAGAGGGAGAAATCCTTGTGCAAAAAGGTGAAGACTCTCGCCCTGGGTCACAGAGCTAACGAGTGGAAAAGCCTGCCTTTCGAACCCTGGCCAGCCTAAGTCCAAAATCTGTGAATCTACAACACATTGAGGAATTGATATTTGTGGATTACCTTACAGTCCTATTAACTGTACTGCAGCCCTTTTAAGACTATATGTTGTAATAATTTTGAATCACGGCTTGTAATCAGGGTGTAAGTGCCTCTTAATTGCACCATGAAGCCACTGCCCATAAAGAGAGCTTAGAAGCTTGTCTCATAATGGGCTGAAAGATTTGCCTTATTGTGGAAAACATAACTGCATCCCATTAAATGCACACCAAACGCCTCCACTGGCAGTAAAGACACCTCAGATGCAAGAACGTAATTTTCTTACGTAACTTGTTCTCACGACACTGAAGATGAAAAGTCTCTACACACAGCCGCTGATGGTCCCGGAAGAACCTCTCACAGTCCATCTGAGGCTGACAGAGTTTGCAAAGTCCCCTGACACTCAGCAACAAGGCCAGCGATACTCATTGTCTTCAAGAATATTCAAGTCCTCGTTGTCTATACTAATCAGCTAAGCTCTACTTTGCTCCAGTCAGAGGCTGCAAATGCTAAACCTTTAGCAAGTTGAACATGATCCATTATGAATCACCTAAGTTGTCAGAGACTTTCAAATATTGGAAATTTTTAAAGGCAACTGAGCTGGGCAAAGATTTATTCTAGTTCTAAATTTGACAGTGGAAGTCAGGAAATACTTAAACAACAACAAGGCACTAGGCACTATTCCCAGTGCTGGGGAGGCAGCAAGGAAGAGAATCGAACACATCCCTGCCCTCTCAGGGAAGGGACAAACAGAACAAGAAAGTTACCTATTTTGAAATTATTTACAAATATACAGTAAAACAAAGCAGAGAAAGAGAATAGGGAATGACAAGTGGCACTGGACTTACAGTTTTAATGAGGTCAGAAGAGGTGTCACCGAGAAGATCACAGACAGGACAGAAGAGAAGGAATGTCATGGGCCATATCAGGGGGGCCCGCTAGTCCCTGTAAGGACTTGGGCTTTCACTCTGAGATAGGAACTATAGAAATGACTATAAATAACGGGTTATTCCATTATTTAATTACTTATCTATAAAAAGAAAAGATTTAATCATAGAAGACATTGTTTAAATTACATTTTCTACTTTTGCACACGCCCCCAGGAAAGCTAACATACAAACACACTGGACCCGACCCAGGACACTTGACTATAAAGCAGAAGTCGTCGATAGGACAAGCATGTCCTTGACATCATGGGGGTTTGGCTGTGGAAACACCATGACAAATTCACAAGAAATACTACATGAATGCAGACACCCACAGGATGCAGTGTAGCAAAGCTCCAGTACTTACTAGGGATTTTTCAAGGTTATGGATCTCACATATGAGCTGCATGCAGACAGACAGGAACGCAGTAACCTACTTTTTTAGGATGTGACTGTCAGCCCTTAACAAATTTGACAGCCTTTATTCTCAGCGTATACAAAATCAGTATATCCTGTTACACATATATACAAACTCAAGGAAGAGACCACTAACATCACAGACGGGTGTTTTGCATTAAATAACCATCGTTTATAAAGCAACATCCTTCGCATAAACCCTTGTGGTAAGGAGATGTCAGAATGTTTTTGCTTATAAACCACTTAATTCCCCTTGGTGGATATCATCAATTCTGCCATCTAAAACTAGCTGGGGAATGAATGCCAACAAATGCAGTGAACCAACTGTATGCCATTGCATCATAAGGTCAAGTTAATCTATTTTTAAATAACACAGCCATTGGCCAAGGGTGGCCCCCGGAAACAATGCACACGTTGAGATGCCTGTCCTTGCATTATTTTTTGTAAAAGCCATGGAATGTTCCAAAGTATAACCCAAAAATATCCTTCAGAGAGTGGTCTTCTGGCACCAGGAACAAACATGGATTGATTTTTGAAAGTTTAAGTTAAAAAAAAAAGACAAACAAAGCAATTTAAGAGCAGGAAAGGAAAAAAATCAGACTTTCTGTACCAAAGATCTGATTTGCTCTTGTTGGAAAAATTGTACAGAGAGAGACAACACTACAAGGAAAAAAATGTACAGTGTCACTCTTATGGATCTTAACACAGGTCCAGTCCCACATCACCAGAAAAACCCTCATTATCCTGCCTGCTGAACATATGAATTTTCACTTCACAAAGTCCAGTTAGAGTCAACACAGAAATACTTAAATATAATTCATTAAGCCTATCAGTCATTTATTTATTTGTAGCTCAGTCTAAATTATTAGACACAGGAAACCAGCTAAATGGAAGATCTGGTGATGAGAAAATGAACATACGATGTTCCTAAATGAGAAGAAATAAAAGATAAATAGGGAGAAAAACAGGAAATATGTTGCGGATGGACTAGTCTGCACTTACCTAGGAAGCAACACTGGAAAATTCATTCACGCAACCAAGAAATTTTAGTGAGCACCTATGACTTGATGGGTACTATTGTAGGCAATGGGAAATAGAGGGGTGAACAAGCCAGTAAAGCTACTTGTTGTCCTGTTCCTTGCATCCCAGTGGGAGGGGAGACAGACAATACAGAAGAAACAGAAGATACTGTGAAATTTTGGCCAGGCTATAAAGACACGAACAGGAAGAAGAATGGCACAGGGTTCCAGGAGCTGTCTTCCAAGGGGTCAGCAGAGTGCGGACTCTCACAGAACTGATTACTCTCAGCTCTTCCCAGCTCAGTGATGCCACAGAGCAGGACCTCCCCTTTACCAGAGCTGGCTGGTAGGCATTTAGCAGAACAGCTTGGGAGAAGGAGCTCAATGAAGGTATCTCTGAAGGGACATTAGGAGAGGAGTCAATCTTGTGACACTCTGGGGGGAAGAAAGAGCAAGACCAAAGACACTGAAGCAGAATTTGTGGGAAACCAAGAGAGACAAAGCACTGTGTTTTAAGATAAGAAGAGAACTTTGTTAGAAAACTACTGTAATATATTCCAATGGGTCAAAATAAACACATAACATCAAAACAATACCAAAAAAGCACAAAGAACTATATTCAATTGTGTGTGGTCATAATTCCCTCATTGTGGTGAGAAAAGGGCCAGGTGGTGGTGCTGTGGTTTTTAAATTGTGTCTTATTTATTGTCTCCATTCTGTCTCAAAAACAAAGTAGAGCGACCATTTTGGTTCCTGGGTAATTTGAAAAGCCACAAAATTCACCTATAAAAATATGTAAGCATGACCTATAATATTACCAGTTTGGGAAACTACAATCACACTATCTTAAACTTTTCAAGTCTGGGTTATTCATGGAATGGTTGCATTTTGACTGCAAAAGACCTGAAGGGGCAAACCCACTTCTTTCTGGAAAGAGGAAATGTGCGCCCAAAGAGGGTGACCTGCCAGAGTTACGGTGCTAGCTGGCGAGCCTGGAAGCCAGGTCCTCTGCCTCAGATAATGTCATTTTCTCACTCTCAGTCTGTACCCTAGAGCAGTGTAACTCAAAATTAAGCATACATCGGAATCACCCAAGGGCTTCTTTAAAACACCCCATAGGCTACACCCCCATGAGCTTCAGAATCAGTGAGGATGTGGGCAGGCCAGGAAATGTGCATGTGTAACCAGTTCCCAGATGACACCGGGTTGGCCAAAAAGTCCATTACATGTTTTCCACATGATGGCTCTAATAGTGCTCAGTTGTAACTTCATCTGAAGCGATTTTGATAGATTAGTGTGACAGCTGTCATACCAGCATACATTTAAAAAAAAACTTATCAAAATTGGTGAATTTTTGTGCAGCCATTTTACTATTGAAGATGAAAGAAAATACGCAACATTTTCAGTATATTATGATTTAGTATTTAAAGAAAGGAAAAAACACAACTGAAACACAAAAACAAAGATTGGTGCAGTGTATGAAGAAGGTGCTGTGACTGACTGAACGTGTCAAAAGTGGTTTGCAAAGTTTCTTGGTTCAATTGACATTTTGGTCAAATAATTCTTTGCTGTGGGGCTGTCTTATGCATTGGGAGATGTTTAGCAGCACCCCGGCCCCTACCCACTAGAGGCCAATAGCAGGAAATAGCCAACATACTCAAAATTTTCAAATCAATGAAGTTATTGGTGAAAATGAAAAATCTGTCTTTTATTTTACAGAAAAAAAACTAAACAGACTTTTTGGCCAACCCAATAATAATGCAAGTAGTCTGGGGACTGCACTTTGAGACCCACTGACCCAGTAAATTAAGAGTATGGGTTTTTGACTCTAATGCAGCCAAGTTCCACCTCTAGTTCTGCCACTCGTACAACCCATGAAAAAGCCACCCAAACTCTCCGGACCTTAGTTTCCAACATCTAAGTTATGAGGAAAAAAGAACAAAATACCCATCCAGCATTAGCTTAGCCTAGGAGCTGGCACATTCTAAAGTAAGTGCTTAGTAAAAACTAGCTACATCCTATAGCAAAATTTCCTTAGTTTTTTTCTTTTTCCACATATACTAGAATGGCTAAAATTCAAAAAAACAGACAAGATAAAAGATTAGCAAAGATGTGGAGCAAATGGAACATTTATAGCAGCTTTATTCATCTAGCTATTATTCAATAGCCAAAATATGATAAACAGTCCAAATGTTCATTGATGAGCAAAAACATAAACAAACTGCCCTGACTGGTGTGGCTTAGTGGGTTGGGTGTCATCCCGAAAACCAGAAGGTCACACTGGTCAGAGCACATGCCTGGGTTGTTTCTCTGCCATGTGGCCTGACAGAGAAAACCAATCCATATTTCCTTTACAGATCAATGTTTCTCTTCCTCTCTTTCTCCCTTCCTCCCTCTCTCTCTAAACAATAAATAAATAAAAATCTGTCTACCAGAGTATCGCGGTTTGATTCCCAGTCAGGGCACATGCCTGGGTTGCAGGCCTGCTCCCAGCAGGGGACACACGAGAGGCAACCATACATTGATATTTCTCTCCCTCTCTCCTTCCCTTCCCCTCTAAAGATAAATAAATAAAATATTTATATTAAAAAAATCTCTAAATACACACACACAGCCCTGACTGGTGTGGCTCAGTGGGTTGGGCATCGTCCCACAAACCAAAAAGTCCCCAGTTAGACTCTGGGTCAGAACATATGCCTGGGTTGTAGGCTGGGACCCTGGTTACAAGTGTGAGGAGCAACAGATCAATATTTCTCTCACACATCAATGTTTCCCTTCCTCTCTCTCTCAATAAATAAATAAATAAATAAATAAACTCTGTAAAACATATATACATCTATAAACAAACTGGTATGCATGTATAAGGAAATACTACTCGATTATAAAAAAGAACAATGATGCACACAATAATATGAAATCTCCAAAAATATTTTGCTGCGTGAAAAAAGCCAGACACAAAGAGTACATGTACACTACATTATTTCATTTGCATGACTTTCAATAATGAACTACAGTAATTCATAAATGGGGACTATATGTTGATGGAAGGAAATGTGACGTGGGGTGGTGGACACACAACACAATATACAGATGATGTATTATAGAATTGTTTCTCTGATTGTTTTTAGATTTTTATTTATTTTCTCTGATTGTTTTTAGATTTTTATTTATTTTCAGAGAGGAGGGAAGAAAGGGACAGGAACATCAAGGTAATGTTGCCTTTCACAGGCCCCTAACCAGGGACCTGACTCACAACCAAAGCGTGTGCCCGGACCAGGAATCCAACCAGCGACGCTTCTGTTCTCAGGCTGGCGCTCAATCCGCTGAGCCACACCAGCCAGGGCTCAAACCTATGCAATTTTATTAACAAAGGCCACCCCCAATAAATTCATTTACAAAATAGTATCAAAAACAAGTAATTGATGGTGGAAGAAATCAAATAGCCTTTGCCTCTGGAGGACGTGGGGGGAACTGACGGGAGAAGAACATGAGGGAAATTTCTGGGGTTCTATATCCTAATCCAGGTGAATGTAACATGAGCATATACATGGGCAAAACTCAGCAAATCATAGACTTAAGATTGTGCATTTTACCATAGGTAAATATATAAAGTATACATATATGCTTTATTATATTTAAAATAACATTTATATAGCATATATACACACAGACACATATATATATATATATATATATAAATTTTTGTAGGTACTTTGTGACAGACTGTCTTCTCCCCAGCCCTCGCTGGTGTAGCTCAGTGGATTGAGTGCGGGCCTGCAAACCACACGATCGTGGTTCAATTCCCAGTCAGGGCACATGCCTGGGTTGCAGGCCAGTTCCCAGCAGGGGACCCATGAGAAGCAACCATACATTGATATTTCTCTCCTTCTCTCCCTCCCTTCCCCTCTAAAGATAAATAAATAAAATCTTTAATTAAAAAAATCAGTCTTTCATTTAATTAAAAAAAAAGACTGTCTTCTCCCTTTAAAATGAATCAACTCCAACCTGGTAGATCCATTTAGCTTAATTCCTTTACAATCCAGTCCTGCTCCATGTAATACCGTTTACTATAGACTATTTTGGTGTGTGCATTATTCCAGAGGCCTGCCATTAAACAGAAACAGCAGAATCTTCTCCCAGAAGAAGACCATGGCATTTCCATGTAGATAGCACCCACAATGACCCGGGTCCCTGGGTGTAGCTAGCTCAGGGAGCAGACAACACCAAAGTAACATTTTCTTTTACTATGTACCAAGTAAGAGACAATCTGATATGATTAAAACACAGTAATGACACAATAAGAGCAATTCTGTCATGATTTAAATTATATTCTCAATGTAAAAGAGGGAACAGAAGACCCGTAAAATGCTTTATAGTGCCATGTTTCTGTAATAAAAACGTTAAAGAGCTAACTATGCCCATGTAATTATCACGTGAAATAGTAGCTTTCATTTTGTAGTGGATTCCAGGCCATTCGAGTGTCTCCCTTCACATCTTCATTCTATCCCACTACCAACAGGATGAGTTGCTTTACATACGCGCACCTGCGGTGAACATTCCTGTGCAGTACGAAGGTTCCAGGGAAGGGAAATAACATAACACCTGGAGACACTACCATTTCCTTCTAGCCCTGAGGTGTCTGACCTCAAAGGCACTTGATTATCTGACCAACCCTTGCTAAGTTCATTGACAAGGCAGCCCTGGGACAATGCGTCTCAGATCTTTGATAACTGGTGGAAGAGGCTCAGCACATGCAGCACCCTGATGTGGAACACCAGCTCCCACACAAAACCCAATGGACACCTGGAGGTCCCCCACTAGATGGTACCCTTGGCTGTCCTTCTTCCAGTCCTTTCTCCAGAAATGGCTCTGAACTGAGACCTATAGCTGCTCCCATCAAATGATTTTACCAAGTATTTCCTCTACAGTTTCAAAAGAAACTCAAGCCAAGTTTCTAACACTAAAAGCTAGACTTAGAAATAAATAACTGCTCAAATTCAATTTAAATATAACAGTAACAGCTAATTTTTATTGAGCACTTACTATGTGCCAGGCACTGTTCTACATACTTTCCACATATCAGTTTATGAAACAACCTCAAGAAAGCCAGTTTACAGCTAGCTGTGAGGACATAGTCCCCGGTGAGGCCAGGGATTGGCCCTCAGGCAAAGTCTGGGGAGATAACCAATGAATGAAGCACCCTTTCCCTTGGTGAACTTACTACCTTGTATGCAATTGAGGCAAGAAAAGATCTAACTCACAGTTCAGAATAAAGAAAAACTACAAGGTACACATTTATGGGACCCCAGAGAAAGAAGAATTTGTTCACCCTGGCTGGTTTCTCTAGAGCTTCTTCTTAAAAGAGGTGTTCAAGTGGAAACTGAGGATATAAATGGAAGGAGCTTTCCACGGCTAAGTGTCAGCCCTTCAGCTCCCAAAGGTAAAAAGCCAGGTCTACTCCACCTGGTCTCCTCTGTCATCTGGAACAGGCCCACTTCCAAGGCAGGACCAGCCAGACTTTTTTTCCTTAGACGTGTTCCTCCAGCTGCTGTTACCCCTGCATACCAGGCACACATGGGAACTTTTCACCACACTCTGCCACCTCCACCAGCCCTTTTAAGGAGAGGAACTGTGTCATGGCACTGGATAGTACCAGGCAGGCCTTTACTGCTGATACAGGAACAACCCCCTGCCTCCACGTTTGAGATTTAACGGGCTCCCCATGACCTGCAGCCATCAAAGAGGCAATCACTCCTCTACACACTTCTGAGAGGAATTTGTTTCCACTCCCTCCTCACAAATCAGTCTCTCCCCTCCCCAAAGGTCAGCTCCCCACCTTTTCCTTCTCAATGCTTAAGGCTGTGCAGCAGGGCTCAACCCCTCATTTCCGTATCTTTGTGATCTTAGACAAGTAACCTAACCAATGTCAGTCCCAGTTTCTTTATCTGGAATATGGGATTTATAAGAACTCGACCTCAAGATTCTTGTGACTCAGAACAAGATAATGCAAGAAAAGACTTTTACCGAGTCTGGCGTGCAATAAGTTAACAATGAATAGTGATTACCCTTATCACCTTCACCGATGGTGATGATGACGGCGATTGGTACCTATAGTAGTGGCAGCATGGGCAGGGGCTTGATTCGAGCTAAGTAAGAAGTAACCCTCCTCTCCCTCCCCCAGTCCATCCCCCACGCCTTGCTGCGCAGCCACACGGAGGTGACACATGCGTCATCCAGCTGTGGGGTGAGTGCAGGATCTTCAGGAGGCTGGCTCAGGAACATCCAGCACCCCAACCCACCTGGAGGTTTGCAGGATAAAAACGATTTTCTAACGGAGGAGGTCCAACAATCATAGGTCCTCTCCTCGTGCATACCCATTCTCTAGGTATGCACTCAGACAATTGGCAAAAGAACGCAGCACTGCGCAGGCTGCAGTGCTCCCGCAAGGAGCCAGGAGAGCCTCCCCTCTGCCCCAGCCTCAGTTCCCCAACTCTCCTCCAGGCGCAGGCGTAGCTGCGCTGCACTTGGTGTCCGAGATAACAGGTTGGCAAAGCAGCCAGGGAAAAGTACCCCCGCTCCCCGGCGCAAGTCCAACCCCCTCTTCCCAACACAGGTGGGCAAATTACCAGCAACCTCTCCACAACTTTGTGTATTTAACCTACCATTGGGCTCACAGCCTCAATTTCCCCCCTAAGCTGCCCTAAGAGGAGTGAAGAGGGACATCTAAATGGGGGTTGCGGGGAAGGAGACACTCCGCAGGCCGCTCCCCTTTTCTGGAAGCAAACCCGAGGCGTGTCCAGTCTTACCTTGTCTGACGGCTTTGAAGGTGACGGACTCCTTGCAGCTGTCGATGACTCCCAGCACGTCATAGCGGGGCAAGCCGGACACCCGGATCCCCTGCACCTCCAGAAGCAGCTCCCCCTCGCCCAGCCGGGGGCCCTCGCCGCCGCCTGGAAGCCCTGCCGCCTCGGCCGCTGCTACCGTTCCGACATACAGAAACTCCCCATTCTCCGCGCCCCCCAGCACCGTCAACCCCAGCTCGCCCCGAGGTCCCCGCTTCAGGGTGCATTCGTGAATCTTACTAGTCCAGTGGTTCTTCTTCTGGATCACTTTCGACATGACGAGTTATATCCCTCCCCCCCCCCGAAAAAATAATGAAATGAGAGACAGGTGCTCCCCCACAGCGCAGCCCCCAAGCCCCCACTGGTTCATGGGAGAAACATCTCCCTCCAAATAACGCAACGAGAGAGAGAAACTTGGCAGCCTTTCTCCCCTGCACACACTCGCGCACTCAAGCCATCATAAAACAAACTTTCTGGGCTTCCTCGCGAGCCCTGCACCGGCGCCCGCGAGCTTTGTTTGCATTCCGGTGCTTCTCGGTCCACGTTCTGGCGCCGGATCGTGCTCCTCGGGACCAGAGTCCACTCTGCGCCCCTTGTGTTATATTTTTTTCCTTCCTTCCTTTCTTTCTTGCCTCTTAGAAATGCAAAGTCTCCTCTTTACCTCCAGCCTGGCTCTCCTGTCCTCGCTGGCGGGCTGTTCCCGAGGGTGAGGGAAGCCCTTCCAGCCAGTTGCTGGGAGCCCGGGAGACGCTGTTGCAGAGTGGGGGTGGGGGGTGGGGGACAGGAGGGAAGTGCCTGCGGCCCCTTTAAGCAGATACAAAGGCTCGGCTTGTTTTGTTACAGTTCATTCTATTCCGCGCCGCCAAGCGCAGCGGCCGGCAGGGGAGACGCGCGCGCATGCGCCCCGCGGTCGTCTGCCGGCCAGCCCGCCCCACCCCTCCTTCCCAATAAGCGAGATTCCAATGTGCTTCCCTTTGGGTCCTAAAACCGACTCTCCAGAGAAAGGCAAGTTACCTTCTCTCTCACACCCTTCTTATCCCTTCCTTTTCGTTCAGTGCCCCGGACGCAGCAAATCCCTTTGGAGCTAGGGGGACGAGCACGAGTTTTACTCCAACTGTTTGCAACTTTTGAAACAGTTTAATCTGGCTTTGTCATTCTAAAACCATTTCAAACAGGTGGGGGTTGGGGGAGACTTACACCTCACCCTCACACTCACACACTGTTCCGGGCCTAAACCTCCTAATCGCCTTCGGCCAGTGGGCTGGTCCTGCTAGGGGTCACCCAGCCCAGCTGGTCCACCGCCCAGCCCCACACCCCCCCCACATTTTCCTCCAATACGCGGAGGCCCGCGGAGGTTGCTTCCGACGCGGCGCGGGAGGGTTTGGGTCCCGGAGCTGGGTTTTTCTATGGCTAGAGGAGGTGGAGGTGGCGGGGGTCCTCTGGGACCGCGTCTCACACTCCCACGCACAGATACCGCACCCTTAAACTTTGGGCCAACTTTTTAAGACAGAGGGAAAACTGTAGACGAGGGAAATAAGCCAGATGGTGATACTGCGTTGGGGGCTTTTTAAATGCCCTTCCAGAAAAGATTTCTGAAGTCAGTCATCTCTACCCCCGGCTCAAGTTTCCGGCGGACTCGGGAAGGCTGCAGACTCGCTCCCCAGCCCGGAGATAAGGATCACCCGCGGGTTTGGGATCTGCACCCGCGTCCTGGCGCCCGCGGGGGCGTAGGCGCGGCAGCCACCTCTTGAAATTTACAGCCCGGGGGTGGGTTCCGCCCTGGGGCGGCGGGGGAAGGAGGGGAGGAGTGCAGTGAGAGTCTGTCGGAGCCGGGGAGCTGCGGACAAAGAATACCCTGCCCCCGAAGCCTGCCCTCCCCGAATACTCCCCAAGTCGGTCTGGGCGGTACACTTTCCCAAGCAAAATTTTTACTCGGTAATTTATAACTTGTTTGTTTATCTTTGGTCACAGGAGAGAGTCCAAGTGCTCAATAAGGGAGGCGAGTGGAATGGACTCTCAGTAGGGTGGGATGCTGCAGCAGCCAGGGTTGAGATCCGGGTTTAGGTTCCCACTGGTCCAATCTCTTTGTGTCCTTGAGCGAGCTCCTAGACCCCGGGAACCTTCGTTTCTTACGTTAAGTGAGCATCACAATACCTCACATGGTTTCTAGTAGTATACATGGGCGAACACTTGTGAAGTGCCCGGCATGTAAAGTGAATACTTTTTAGGTGGCGTATAATCAAAACTGCTACTATTAGTAGTAGTATCACAATATATGGGAAGGGAATTGGGAAATCATTTGGGGTTTCAAATTAGATGGCGATGATAATTCTTCCTCTCCTTTCTTAAATTAGTATATAGAAGTACATTTAAATATTTTAAAGCACTTGTTGGAGGGGGCTACCTAAGCAAATCAATATAAGGGAAGAACGTCGATGCTTCTCTGTTGAGATATCCAGAACTGAAAATTCCATTGCCTTGTAGTATTTGTCAAAGGAGGGACTGGCCAGTTTTTCTTGGCACTTCTTGGTGAGGAAAATTTCATTGCCATACTCTTCTCAGAAGCAATCAGTTTATCTCATACCTGACGGGATCAAAATGAGTGGGAGCTTCAGAACATACCTTCTCAAGCCCAAACAACCATCCAGCCCATCAGAAACTGAGGACTTCTAAGATTCCCCTTAAGTGATGCTGGGATACAGCGTTGGGAACCACAGATCTAGCATTTTGATTCCTGAACGTTTTTTACATCACAGATGCTTTGGGAGAACAAACCCCTTGCACATCTTCCTCTAGAGTGTAAGTTCCAGGAGGGCAGGGAGCATGGCAATCTGGTTTATTGATATATTCCTATTTCCTGAAACTGTGCTTGGTACTTAGTTAATGAACAATTTTGTTGAATCGAACCCCCCACAAAAAAGCACATTTTTGCATACCACCTTAGAGTGGAGTCTCAGATTCCCCTACAAATCACTAGTAAGCTTTAAAGCTTACGTCTCCACCGCTCCATATTCTAGTAGTCTGATGGCTTGCGGAGGAATCCCCCACCTGCCTAGAATTAGTGGCCTCCTCTCTGTTTCCCCAGTGCACTCACTCCCACCAGCAGGAGTCCAAAGGATGGGCAAGACCAAGTGTTCTGTGCTTCCTCCCACTGCACATCATCTTCCCTCTAGGATTGCAGCTGTCCTGTAGCTGAAAAGGAGAAAGAACTTAGAGTGAATTTCTCACCGTTCAGATTTTAGATGGGACATAACGCGAAGAAGGGATACCTGAGGGTACAGAGGCCAGGAGGGAGAGATGCACAGAGAGACATATTAGAATCCAAGCACATAAGTATGCTGATGCTCCAAAGCGGCTAAGACTGCCAGTGTTCAGGCACTAAGTTTTTGAAGACTCCCCTTCTCTGACCTCTTCTGTCTACTCTTTTTCACCTGGTCCATTTCCCGTGTCCCATTATCCAAAGCAACTTCAGGGCAGATATATATGTCCAATTCAACCTTTCAATGCTCAGCACCTAAACCCAGGCTTTGTGTGGAATGTGCACCATACATCTTTGTTGAACGAATACATGAGGACATAGATGAAGAGTGACATTAAACTTCAGGATATGTGGCCTTTGATACAAAGCCTAGTTAGATAGGCTCTGTAAATACCGTTGGTGGTTAGAACCAACGGTATTTACAGATTGTTTTCTTGAAAGAGCTTGTAGTTATCTCATTTTTAAGTAGATTGGTCTTGAAAAGATGTGAAGTGGGGTCCTAGTGCTCTGGCTTCTCTCACTTAGGCTATGACTTCGGTAATACATTCCAATGGGGAAAATAATGCCATAAAATACCAAACTTTGAAGCTTACCTTTTGTGCCAGGATAGTTAAGTGCATTATTTCATTTAAGCATCACAACAACTGTGTAAAGTAGGTATAACCTTGATCTTACATGAATGACCTTGATTTTACAATTGAGGAAAGTGAAGCTAGGGAAGTAAAGAAACTTGCCCAAGAGCTTGGAAGTAACAAAACTAGGACATCAACTCAGAGGCATGACCCAAAACCTGTGCCCAGAACACTGTACTATGAGAGTGTTGGCTGTGGCCTCCTGCCATGTAGCATATTTGGCTAACAGTATTTTTTTGGCTCTTAAATCTGTCACAGTGTGGGCACACTAAGTTTTTTCCTATCTCTTCCCTTTAATGTGAATAAATACAGTGTTCCACTTGGGAATCCAATCTCCTATTCCCCATCTGTGGGCTCTGAATATTGAATAATTTACCAGAATGTAAGCAGGATTAATTTACAAACATTTCTAAAGTGTTTGGCGATCTATAGGATGTGGTACTGGTTATGTGCTAAACATTCTTAGACTCTTATTACATTAGCATTTCAACAGTGAACTTTTAATAAGCACAGTAGATTGAGATAAGAACTAAACTGTAACTCTACACATAAGATCTTATTTTCATATAGCTAGTTCCACTAAGGGGAAGAGAACAACCCACAAATATAAAATGTGCATTTCTTCTCTTTTTCCCAAATATATTTCTTCTCAAAGTTCTCCATTTGTGATTAAAGAAATTTATATTTGCAGTTTTAAGTGGTGTTTTACCTCGTTTTTCTGAAAATGTGAGGATGGAAAATAAATTGGTGAGCTGTGAGGCAAAGAAAAACATATGAATTGGTTATCATTTAATGATTTTTCTGGAAAATGCCATGAAAAGGCATACATTATAGATATCAACATAATTATGTTATATAGTAACTAACTCCAAACTGGTGATTCAGAAAAAGAGAAGGTTGATGCCATTAGGTCAGATAGAAGGTAAACGGCAGGCAGTGAGGGCATTTTTATGACTCACTCGGTAACTTGTTCTGAACCTCACAGAAGGCAGCTGGGTAGTTTTCTCTGACCACAGTATTTCTTTCTCCTTTTAGTACTTTCAGCTAGGCAAGAATAAGTAAAACCTTAATTCTTATGACCTTCCTAGACAACACACATACACTATTATTTTAATACCCCAGAGAAGGAACTCCAGGAAGAGAATTTAATCTTGACTTATGTTCTGTTTCACTTCCATGGGAGAATTTAATATTGGTAACTAGAAGATTTGAAATTTTAGAAACCCAAGAATTTATTATGGAAATCTCTCCTAAAATTTCCAAAATGATTAAGCTGCATAAAATACTATGTATTCCACCCTGGCCTGGTAGCTCAGGACTGGTTGGAGGACTGTCTGGATGCACCAGGGTTGCAGTTCAATTCCAAGTCAGGCACATGCAAGAGTCAGTCAGTGAGTGCATGAATGTCTGTATCAGTGGATCCATGTTTCTCTCTCTCTCTAAATCAATAAATAAAACTAAAAAAAAAACCCTACGTATCCCATATTAGTTATCCTGCGTAATTCTACTGAAAATATATTTGTTAATCTTGTTAATTTCCTTGAGAACAGGACATTTGTTTTTTCTTGATTATAGACTTTTGTATCTCTTTTATTCAATTTATCACCAACTCTATGACAATATAGTAATTTGAACATGATAGGTGCTTAAAGAGTACAGGATTTTTGTCCCGGCTGGTGTAGCTTGGTGGATTGAGCATAGGCTGCCAATTAAAGGGTCACTGGTTCAATTCCCAGTCAGGGCACATGCCTGGGTTGCACTCCAGGTCCCCAGTTGGAGCCATGTGAGAGGCAGCCACCCACTGATGTTTCTGTCCCTCCCCTCTCCCTCCCTCCCCATCTCTCTAAAAATAAATAAATAAATTTTTTAAAAAGAGCACAGGATTTTATTATTGAAAGTATCTCTCTTCTTCCTTATTGTATATCTTGAACAAGTTATTTTACCAAAACAGAACTGAATTCACTGAAACGAAGGGTGGAATAAGCATATTTTTTTAAAACCCTACTGATATGTTTTTGTCAAACAATTTTAAAATAGATAAGTAAAAGGCAGCATTAAATTAAGATATTCAAGATTCTATTAGCTAGAGATATGTACTTTTTACATTTGGCTATATCTCTTCCTGGACTTTGGCCAAAACAAATACACAGTTATCTATCTATCTCTCTATCTCTCTCTCTCTACACACACACACACACACACACCTTTTGAGATTTATAGGTAATATCTGGAATAAAAATCATCCTTTTCATTCACCAATATATTATCAGTTTTCCTATTTGTAGAAATAGAGCTATATTTATCGTTTTCCATGGCTCAGCAATATTCCATTCTTTGAATGTTTCAAAATGTGTTTAACCAATGTGCTAGTAATGATCATTTAAGATTCTCAAGGGGGCTAAAGTAATTACTTGTATTAGGATGTTTTGGTTACCAGTGACAACCCCAGTTGAACTAGCTTAAGCAAAAAAGGAAATGTATTACCCTGTATAACTGGCAACATTAGAAGTGAAACTAGTCTTCAGCATGGCTCTGCCCTCCACTCTGTAACTCTCGTCTCTGCTTTGCTCTGTCGCTCTCATGCTCTCCTACTACATCCAGATGGGCCTTCTCCAGGCGACCGGAATGGATAGCCACAAGCAGCTTGCATCATCTAGGTTTAACAATGTCAGAAGAAAGTAGATTGTCACTAACAATAGAGAAATCTCAGTCTATATTACAGCTTTCAGTTTTCATTGTTGAGGGCAGAGGTAGAATCTGCCTACTTTTCAGTGGCTTTGACAATAAACACATGTCACAAGCCACATCAGCTGCTTGATCAAGCCTGGCAGAGTATGTGTGGACTTGGGGAGACTCAGGGAAACCCCAGCAAGGTGGGTCCTCTGTAGGCTCTTATCATGGTCACCTTTCCTATAGTTAAAGAGTCCCAAGAACTCAAATGTACTGACAGTTCAATCTCGATCAAAGCTGCAGTGGTTGGGCCACATTTGGGTAGATATTTTGAAGATCTGCTGAGGCCGGCAGCTGTTCAGGGTCCAACCCTTCACAAAGGGGGCCAGTCAAGTGTTTCACTTGTTTAACACAGATGCTGTGTTAAATTACATAAGACTGATTTCAACTGTTTTAAAATGAGTTTTAGTTTCTCTGAGGCAATACCGAAACAGGAAATTAAATATTCCAAGATGGCACATGACAGTTGATATTCATTCATGCAGCATAGTATTTTCATTCATTCAACTAATGTTGATTAAATTCTTATTTCATCAGTTCCTAGTAGGAACTGATAGTTCAAAACTAAAGGACATAATTTTTTTCTGGAGGATGTTTACCTCCTAATTGGGTACTCAGATAAGAAAGCAATTGTGTTTGGTAAGTTCAATGACAGGGAGCCTGGGGTGATCCTGGAGGATAGCTCATTAGGGAGGATTGTTAAAGGTACCATTGTTAGGAGAGAGCCTTGCCTCCTCCCTCTCTAATTTACTTTAATAGTATTTTAAGAAGTCGGGGAGGGCTGGGGGCGGTGGGATGGGATGGGGGTAAAAGGCAGAAAACTACTTGAACAACAATTAAAATACAAATTGTTTTAAAAGTGAAGGACAAAGTCCAGTTTTATGATCACATTATGGTACTCAAAGGTGTGTTTATTGGAGCCATTCACAGAGTGCTCAGTCACCCACAGGGCAAAGATGTGGTTCCATAAAGCACAACACTTTCTGGATACAAAGCTGACTTAGCAAACACTAGGTAAGAGTTTTGGAAGATGACTCAGGATCATTATTCCATCTGGAATCTGTACAACCTTGATCCTTGAACTGTGCCATCTTTGGAAAATTGTTCCCCACAAAATCTAATAGGCAAATATATGAGGAACCACCTCCAAAAATGTATAATTCATTTTTCAGATTGAGCACATTCCTAGAATTTTAAACCTATTTTTACAGCCCACTGCCCGAGCGAGGGAAGGCGTAGGCAAACCCAGAGTGGTCAAGAGCAAACTCTCCGTGGAGTCAATGCCCAAATGTAGCATCTTTGAGTTCTGAACACGCCTGACACTCCTGTCTGAGAAGTTCAGCGTGCCGAATCAGGGTACCCCAAGGATTATACGTGCAGCAGGGAACTGCTGAATTAAGCTAAGTGTTGGAAGACGCGGCAGTTTTAATTATTAAGTTAGCCCTCTGCCTTAGTGAATACACAAGCTGGCATAGGCTTGGGAATGTTTCTGCTTCCAAACTCATAGCATCTGCATTTTTCAGATATTTGGCCTTATTCTTTTGACCTTTCCTCTAGAGTCCTGAGAGTGCTGGGAACACTCATAGCTGAGTGATGGGAGCAAAAATTGGACAGACAGCAATTTTTTTCAGCTTAAATCCTAGAGTACTCTGTTTTAGACTAGACTCAATTTCCCTTGCAGTTATTCATTTTATTTTGACATACTACTTGATATGACTTTACCTTTTGAATTGACACCACTAGAGCCTAAAATGACCAAAGCTGTGTGATTCCCTTGCTAAGGCAAACTAGTTTCCTGACGCTGCTCTCCAGATAGCTAAGATCCTTCTCTAGGTTAGTGTTTTCAAATTTTCGCGATTGCTGTTCAGAATAAGAAATGCACTTTGTTTCTCTACCCAGCACACTTATATATCTATACACATTATGGAAACAAAAGTTTCATGAAGTTTGTTCTTTCTGTGTGCGATACAGTGTGCCAGGTGTTATGGTCCACAGTGAAATCCATTCCTTAACCTTTCTCTTTGTGACTGACTGACCAGTGAGCTAAGAATGATTTTACATTTCAAATGGTTGAAAAACAAATCAAAAGAAGAATAACATTTATATTATAATATTTATTTACAATATGTCATGCACTCTTAAATCGTTGTATTTATCATCTCATTAAATCTTTACAATAATTTGTCTTTGTCTTAATCGAAATCATGACCATAATAGACAGTGGTGGTTAACACTTTTTGGGTGAGTGGTCATTGTGTCAGGTGCTCTGTCTGGTGAATGCGTTAGATGATGCATTTATTTAATTCTTTCTATGAGACAGGGAGTATTAATATTTCCATTTTACAGATGAGGAAACGGGGATTCTATGGGAACACAGACAAATTACGTGATTGCTCTTTTCTTTAAAAAGTAAGCAATCAGCCCTGGCTCGTGTGGCTCAGTTGGTTGGAGCATGGTCCCATAGACCAAAGAGTTGCAGGTTCAATTCCCAGTCAGGGCACATGCCTCAGTTGTGAGTTTAGTCCTGGGTCTGGCCATGTATGAGAGGCAACTAACCCATGTTTCTCTCTTACATTGATGTTTTCCCCCAACCCCAATCTCTCTAAAATCAATAAGCATGTCCTCGGGTGAGGATTTAAAAAAAAGGAAAACAAAGTATATGTGTCATTTTCTGGGTTCCAAACACTGCAGGTAAGTACTCTCAACAGTTTTTCTTGTTTGATCCTCATAATGACACTGTGAGATAGATGCTATTCCCGTTTTTCAGAAGAAGAGACTGAATGTCAAAGGCATAAAGTACCTTGTCTGAGATGATATACCAGTATGCATACCATGTTCAGAACATGGTCTTAATCACACTGTGATGTACCTTGCTTTATCAATTTCTAATGTTACTGTAATACTATCTACCCCATTTGTAGGCAAAATAAAAAGTGTATCAGAGCCTTCATTAATAACTATAATGTTTCCCAATGATAGATTTCTCTATCAAAAAGTTCAAAATCTCTTAGAAAAAGTAGAGAAGGACTAAAGAAGGACTAGTTCAAAATATGCCTTCTGGTATATTTGGTGGAGAGATTGTGTTCTTAAAATGTTGTTATGTAATCTTCACTATTTTTCCATAAATCTAAAATTAAGTTTATTTAAAAAACACTTTGAAGCACATGAAAAGCTATTTAACATTATTAGTTATTAGGGAAATGCAAATCAAAATCTCAGTGAGATACCACTCGACACCCACTAGGATGAGTATAATTTTTTAGTAGAGATTTAGAAATGTTGGTGCAGATATGAAGAAATTGGAAACTTTATACATTACTAGTGGGACTATAAAATGATGTAGGCACTATGGACAACTGTTTGGTGCTTCCTCAAGAAGTAAAACATAGAATTACTATATGATCCAGCAATTCCACTCCTGGGTATATACACAAAAGAGCTGAGAACAGGTGTACAAACAAAAACATGTGCATGAATGTGCATGGCAGAAATATCACAATAGCCAGAGGTGGAATCCATCTGAATGTCCATCAGTGAATGAATGTGTAAACAAAATGTGATTATCCATATGATGGAATATTATTCAACTAAAAAAATAAAGAATAAAGTAGTAATATATAGTATTACCGTGAAGAACCCTGAAAACATGATGTTGAGTGAAAGAAGATGAATGCAAAAAGACCACACAGTGTATGATCCCATTAATATGAAATCAAAATGTGTAGAATAGACAAATCTATAGAGACAGAAAATAAATTAGTGGTGAGCAGGAGCTTGGGAGAAAGAGGGAAGGACAGTGCTACCTAATGCAATTCCCTTTGGAATGATAAAAATGTTCTAGAACTAGATAGTGGTGATGGTTGCATAACCTTGTGAATGTACTAAACACAACTGAATGGTATAACTTAAAGATTTTATTTGTTTATTTCTAGAGAGAAGGTAAGGGAGGGAGAACTAGAGGGAGAGAAACATTGATGTGTAAGAGAAACATTGATTTATTGCCACTCGCATGTGCCCCGCCTGATTCCGGCCCAGAAGCAGGCAAGTGCCTGGACTGGGAATCCAACCAGTGACCTTGTGCTTGTAGAATGACACTCAACCAGCTGAGCCATGCTGGGCGAGGCTGAACTGGACACTTTAAAATGATTAAAGTGGTGAACTTTATGTTATGCACACTTAATCTAAATTCAATAAAACACCATGAAAAATTGTGATATAATAAAAAAAATGTAAAATGTTCTAGGGTGAACAAGGTAACACACAGGAAAAAATTGAAGTATCACAGGAAATACTGGTGCCAGTACAGCATCTTGTTTAGAGCATGGCCTTCCTTAACTGGTAGTTCTGGAACCAAAGCCTCGTGCTCTCTCATAATGATGTCCTCAGGCAGGTGTTATAACTTGTCTGATGCTCACTGTCCTCATCCATTAACTGTGTATTACTGCTGTTATTGTGATGAAATATATATTCTTAAGTATTTATTTACTTATTCTAGAGAGAGGGGAAGGAGGGAGTGAGAGGGAGAGAAGCATGGAAGCAAGAGAAAAACATTGATCAGTTGCCTCTCACGCACCCTGACCAGCCCAAAGCCACAACCCAGTCATGTGCACCAACCTGTGAGCCGAACCATGGCCTTCTGTTTCCTGGGAGGACACCCAGCCCACTGAGCCACAGCAGTCAGGGCTGTGATGAAATACCTTTATGTAAGTTGTCACTTAGCCTAACAGTGATGATGATTAATATTTACCTCCTTATATTTTTCCTTTGTATGTGAAAGAATGGTGCTAATCTTCCTAGTGATCATTGCATTGAAAGTAAAGTGATCCGGTCTGGGGAGATAATCGGATTTTTATCTCCATATGTGGCTTTCTACATCCCAGGAAAGTGATACTGTGAACAGGTCTTTAAAATAGTTTCCACAGGAGGCTAGCAATCCACTCTAACTATTATGTGAAGTTATAATAAAATTTATGTTAAATTGCTATTACTGAAATTTCTAAGCTGGCCCCAACCTATTCCCAAGTAAAAAAACAGGTGTGGAATCTAGGAGTTAATAAGAAATACTTTATCAATTAATAAAAAAGATTCCTACTCTACCCTTTCCCTTGAGGATAACTCAGCTGTTGCCACAAATATCCAGACTGCTATTTCTTCTGGTATTTGCATATGGCATATTCTTAGGTAATTTATGGAGCAAATCCTAACACAGCTCCAAAAGAAACCATGAAGCTGCTTTAGTATCATTAGTTACCAAAAAGGCCAAAACGTTTAAAGAGGCAAGTGAAATTCATCTTTCAAAAGGCTGACACAGGATCCTCCCTCCACTCTATACCACATAACGGTTCTTCCCCCCATGTAACTCAGCCTTGGTAAGTGAGAGAACACTTCTAGAACTCAGCCCTCCAACCCTGCTCCTTGTCCTCTCTGGCTCTCCTGGGACCTGAGGAATGCTGAGAAACAGCTTTAGGGTCTGGCTTCCAGTTGGTCAACCCTGACACTAATTTCTGGATAGGACACTTTTAATCTCTGTTCTTGGCAAGAAACTGTGGGATGACAAAGGCTGCCAGCTGAGTGAATAGATACATGTTGAAGAGCAGCAGAATGGGTCAAATGCAGATCTGGGGAATGCACGTTTTTACGAGACTTCTCATCCCTGCTCATGTCTTACCACAACTGTAACAAAATTTGACTGACATTTGGCCTATTGGATTAACACAATCAAAATGACTGAGAGCCCCTTATTCTTTTAGGTACTTTATGTGACTCCTCCAACTAGGGTAAAGGCCCCATATTTTTTTTAGTAGTGTATGTATGTCTTCATTCAGGCATTCATTCATTCAAAAATAGTTACTGAGTGCCTGCTATGTGCTAACCATTTGCCAAGCACTAGATACTGGTTCATTCAGTCTTTCGCTGAATAAATATTTATTGAACATCTAATACCTGTTGGGCATTTGAGCTACTAGAGAGAAAAATTGAGAGAGGTTTGTCCTCACAGAGTTTATGTTTTACTGTTGTAATACAGAAATGAGAAAATAGTCTTTAAATAGCAATAGCATAGGTGGTATGAAGGTGGAAAAGGGAACCGTGATGCCCAAAGTGGGATTTGCTATTGTGTGTAAGGAGGTCAGGAAGAGAAAATGAGCCTGGTGGCTCTCTCTGGGAGACAAAGCTCTGGGAAGAGGGAACAGCAAAGGCCAAGGCCCTGCATGGCAGTGTGCTTGGTGTGGCATGGAAACACAAGGTTGAAAACAGCAGACAAGACTCTCTGCTTCACAGATCGTGCAGCCTATTTGGGGAGCCACGTGGTAATCACATATCTCCCAAATAAGTATGTAGTTCTGAGGGGTGTAGATACCAAGAGAGAAACACAATTGGGGCTGAAGCCCTAGAAAGGATATCTGATCCAATCTTTGGAAACATCGTTTAAAACTGAAATCCAAAGAAGAAGAGGTTACCTGGTGAAGGAGAATGAAACAGTGGGGTATTTCCTGTAAAGGGGACAGTGTGTGTTTAAAGGGGTGGAAAGAAATAGAGCTAGTTCTAAGAAATAAAAGATCCAGGCATCTGCCTTGCAGGGAATGATGGGAAAGCAACCTGAATAAGCTGGAAGATATTCATAGGGGACACATCCCACAGGCACTCCACAGTTTGTATTTATGCAACTGTTTAAGTAAATATGTCTACAGTCTATCTTCTGTGCTGGAGCGGGCCCCTGGGGGCTGGGCCCCTGCCTTGTCACCACTGCGTCCCTCCTGCCCAGAGTGCGTGAGGTCCACAGCAACAGATCAGCCTGGTACATTTACCTGCCTGGTGTACATCTCAAGCCACCTAACATCCATCTGAAACCCTAATAATGAAATCGCAGCTTGGATTTTATGAATAGTTGGTTCTGCCAAATTCTGGATTTAGAAGAAGCCAGGGCCCTGACCAGGAAGCTCAGTTGGTTAGTGTCTACCCATACACCAAGATTGCAGGTTCAGTCTCTGGTCAGGGAACACACAAGAAGCAACCAATGAATGCATAAATAAATGAAACAAGTTGATGTTTCTTTCTCTCTTTCTTTCTCCTCCTCCTAAAATCAATTTTTAAAAATTTTTAAAGAAAAGCCCAGTAGACTCAGCAATATTCCAAGCTGTATTTTCTCTTTCAAAACCATAGATAGCCCTGGATGGGTGGCTCAGTTGGTTGGAGTGTCATTCCATGCACCAAAAAGTTGTGGGTTTGATTCCCAAATGCGGCACATATGCATCCCAGATGGGTTGTGGGTTCCATCACCAGTCAGGGTGCATGCACGAGGCAACCAATCAATGTTTCTCTCTCACATCTCTCTCTCTCTCTCTCTCTCTCTCTGTCTCTCAAATCAATACATATTCTAAGGTGAGGATTTTATAAATTAACTAATTAATTAAAAGAACCATAGATGAAAGCTGAATGTGACCATGGAGAACTCCTCCCACTGAGAAGCAGCGTCCACATGGCACCTCGAAACCTTGGCTATATTTGAATGGAGCAGAGTTCTCATCATTATCAGGCAACAGTGCCCTTCTTCATGGGTGCTCATTTGCATAGTAGTAAGAGTAAAACTATCAGATATGAAAACAACATTGTTCTTTCATTTCCAGAACGTGTGTGGCATTACCTAAGATACCTGTTGTCCACTCAGTAAACTGATTGCCTAGCCATCTTCACTGTGAGAGAAATAAAGTATAACAGAGCTCTGGGACAGAGTGCCGAGATTAGGCAAGTCCTCATTTTGTAGGATGAAAGATCAGTCTTTTGGGCATCATATATGTCTTTGGGGACTAGGGTAGCAGACGTAACACTTGTCTTCAGACTCCCACTTCCCCCTTCCTCCTCCTCTACAGCCCTTAGCTTCCACTTGAAGATACCTGTGGTTCTGGGGAAGTGAGTCTTCCCTCCCCAAAACAGAAGCAGGTTATCCCAGGTGTAGCTTCTAAGCTCATTTTATTCACCTTGTCCAAGGCACAAATTCAACACTGCACAGGGGACCTAGGCTGGTTCATTGGTATGAACCTTGGTTGTTGCACTTGGAATAATCAGACAAATGCTCTCTTCATTCTAGACTGTTATAGGGCCTAAGTCAGAGGTGGCCGGTTTTGCCACCAATACTAAACACCAGCCTGGGACTATCGCAAATTCAAAAGAGGCCTGAGTTAAGAGAATTAAAGGGAAAGAGCAGTGAAATCCCCAAAACACCGGGAACCTCATAATCAAATGACAAATATTGTCATATTTGACAAAATCAAAATATATTTGATCATAATCAAAATTATATTTATATTTTTATATTTATATTTAAATATATTTGATCATAATCAAAATGATATATTTATATTTATATTTATATTTATATTTATATTTATATTTATATGTAGCAGCACATAAAGGAAACCAAACTGTGGATGGAATTGCTCCATGACATCTTCTCTTAAATGTTATAAGTGAGATCTTCCAAGAGTTAATTCCTTAAATATATTAATGAAATTTTAAGTAAAAAAAATATATTTTAAAAAAATGCCAAAAGTCAAAAGGGGCACACAGTGAGAAGAGGGTTTCCATTCCACTCTTCAATACTCTACAACGTTCCCTCCCAAAGGCAACATTTTAACTACTTTACACAGTTTCACATGTAAACTTCCTAAAATATTCTGTACATAGACTTCTCTCCTTTTTTATCTTTACCTGAGAATATGTTTATTGATTTTAGAGCGGAAGGGGAAGAGAGAGAGAGAGAAAAAACCCATCAGTTGCCTCCCATACCCACCCCAACTGGGGGTCAAATCTACAACCTAGGCATGTGCCCTGGTCATGTGCCCTGACCAGGAATCGAATCCACAACTTTTTGGTGTAGGGGACAATGCTCCAATCAACTGAGCCACCTGGCCAGGGCAGATTTCTCTTTTAATTTGCTGTTAGCCCCTTGTTTTTTTTGGCTTAGAAATAAATCTCAGAGGCTGATTCATATCAGAAAATATTTAGCTGATTCCTAAATATGGAAACATGGCTGGACATTTTAATTCTCCATTTCATTGCTACCTGTGAACAGGAGCCAGAAATAGTTTGTTTAACCAGTAAAATGAAGCAACATTAGTCAACACCTTCACAGGCTTCTGTGAAAATTCATTTAAAATTATGAAATAGCTCCAAATCATCCCATTTTTGGTTCTGTAATTTATTTAATCAAGATTCTGTGGAGCCCTGGCCTGGTAGCTCAGTTGGTTGGAATATTGTCCTCACATGCCAGGCTTGTGGGTTCAATTCCCAGTCAAGGCACGTGAAAAAAATCAACCAATGAATGTATACATAAATGGAATAACAACTTTCTCTCCCTGCCCCCCCAAATTAACAAATTAACAAATGACTTTCTATGGAAAGTCATTTAAGCTACAACTTTTAGCAATTACATACAAAGCTACAACAAGCATTGTCTATGCTCCTTTGTTTGAAAGCTGAATAACATGTTCTCAACAATAGTCTATATAAATATGGGCTGTGGAAACAAAAGTATTAAATTTCAGACCCTGAGGAAAATAATTTAAAAATTGAGTGTTTATTTTTTTGCCTTCTTTGGCACTTAAACCTCTTTTCCCCTACAAATAGATGGACTCCTTTTTCTCATTCATGAATCCATCCATTCATTTATTCAAAAAATATTTATTCAGCACCCACTATGTGCCAGGGAACATTTGGGTGCTGATTCTTACCTTGAGAGCCTAACATTGCATGTTTATTTGAGAAGGTAATAGGACTTCTAATAAGAAGGACTATTCCATCCTCTGTGGTTATTTACACACATTAGTAGTCAAAGGACTTTAAATGTAACAGCTTTACAGTTGTTTCAGTGCAAACCAGCTAGTCTTGGACTGTCTTAGAAGGGGTCATATCTGTTTTTTGTAATTAAAATATTTTAACAGGAGAAAATAAAAGTTTAACATGTGCATGGGGAATTCACATAGACATGAATATTCCATGAAAATTCCAAAGACAGTGAGCCAACATTGGGTATATAAGGTATTTTTTAACAAAGAGGAAGGGGAGGGTAGAGGGTATCAGATTTCAGACGTGAGAATGGGTGATTTGCAGGTAGTTGAGGAAGAGCAGAACATATACTGGCAGGAAAATCCTTGCTAGAAAGCTCAGGAACAATGGGACATGGTTGCTGGGGCCCCGGGGAGAATGTTGTGTCTAGCTAACAGATACCTGCCTGACTTCCTCTTGCTTACCATACTTAATTCAAATTAGACTAAAGCAAAATGCTAACATCTCCTTCCTGAAGCAGGTTTCTCTGTTTGAATCTCTTGGGCAGGAAAGGAGGAGGATCAAAAGTCCTTTCTGAGTTGGAAGGGATCATTTAATATTTGTAAGCAAAAAACACAAGGGACCAACAGTCCTTTTCAAGAGAGAACCTTCCCCACAATGTCTTACTGCAAGACACAGCTCCAGGTCATTCACCCAGTGTTTGTGCCTGTGTAGGTTCCCTGCAGCTGACTAGACCAGACATGGGCATGGGACCTAAAGGCAGCCACTTTATAGGTTAGAGTGGCTATAACTCTACCCTATAGCCACCACCAAGGCTGGTGGCCAATGAGCAGGCCTGGCTCCAGAGCTTTGTCCAATAGAAATGATGGTAACAACATTTTACCAATCAGATTCTCTCTTTGAATTGACATACAGAGAAAACAGATACATGGCAGCTAAGGAAGCAAAACCAAAGGAGAGTAGTAGCTGAATCATGTAACCATTGAACCCCTAGTCAAGGTTTTCAAATCCAATGGCTACCCAGGTCAGGGAGTGGCTTTCATTCTAGGGTATTTGTTCTCAAACTTGAACATGTGCTGGTCTCACCACCAGAGTTTCTGATTCATTGGGGATGGGGTGGGAGGAGGCGAGAATTTGCAATACTAATAAGTTCCCAGATGATTTTGATGGGGTGATCGAAGGACCACACTTTGAGAACTACTGCTCTAGAGAAATCTTCTATTCGTTTGAGTCCAGGTCTTTATGGGTCCTGTTCTTACCTTTCAGGCTGAGTATTCTGTTTGTTGGATCCCTTTGAGATCACTCTTCCGCAGAGCCAAAATTCTTGATTGCCAAAATTCTCTGCAGGGCCTTACAACATCACCACATTATTTGAACTAATCTGAGTAAGTCCTTACAACAATATGAGCCCAACAAATATGATATAGTAATAAGTACCTATATGTAGAAAGCATTGAGTAAATAACTAGGCTTTCTCTTAGGGACTACAGTAGGTCGTATGCTGTGTCCCTAAATTCATTACTGTAGAGTTCTTTATTTTTCTTTTGAAAAATGTTTAATTTCCTCTTGAATCTTACCAATGAAGTATTTAAGAACCAATTTTGACTCAGCATTTGCATTTTTTCTACAGTTGCACTGTTCAATTCCATCATATTCTCAAAAATATTAAAACACTAGACTTCTGGCCAAGAAGGAGGCATAGGTAGACACGCTTCCCCTCCTCACACAACCATAAAAAGGATAACAACCAATCTAAAAACAAAAAACAACCAGAACAGCCAGAAGATCAAACTGTATGGAAGTCCAACAGCCAAGGAATTAAAGAAGAAGCAGTCATCCAGACAGACAGGAGGGGCAGAGATGGGCAGCCAGGGCAGAGGATGCAGTGTGGTGTGGCAAGGCAGCCCGTGAAATGGGGCGTCTCACATTCACATGCGGCAGAGAAAAACTGGAAGGGACAATTTTGGAGCGAGTGATCCCAGCCTCAGGCCAGACTGCGAGTCCCAGAGTTCCAGGGAAAATAAAGCCTCATAACTCTGGCTGTAAAAACCAGTTGGGGTTGGGGCAGCAAAAGAAACTGCCGATCTCTCAGGAGAGTCCTTTTAAAGGTCCCACGGGGTCCTAGAACATGCACCAACCCACCAACTCAGGGAATTGGCACCAGGGCAGCAGCTAGAAGGGTTCCAGTCGCTTATGGGAAGTGGTGGAAGTGACTGAAAAACGGGTGAGAGCTGAGCAAGGGACATGGTTCCCTCTCTGACTCCTCACCCGCATGCAGCACCACAAAGTGATAAAGCAGGTTGGCCTGCCCTGGTGAATACCTGAGGCTCCGCCCATTATAACGTACCAGGTGTGTCACTTGGGGAGTCAAAGCAGCTCTACCTAATACACAGAAACTAACACAGGGAAGATGCCAAATTGAGGAGACAAAGAAATATGGCCCAAATGAAGGAACAGATCAAGACTCCAGAAAAAGAACTAAGTGACATGGAAATAGCCAACCTATCAGATGCAAAGTTCAAAACACTGGTAATCAGGATGCTCACAGAAATGATTGAGTACAGCCACAAAATAAAGAAAGAAGTGAAGGCTATACAAAGTGAAATAAAGAAAAATACAAGGGAACCAACAGTGAAGGGAAGGAAGCCCAGATTCAAATCAATGATTTGAAACAAAAGGAAGAAATAAACATTCAGCTAGAACAGAAAGAAAACAAGAATTCAAAAAAAATGAGGAGAGGCTTAGGGACAACTTTAAACTTACCAACATCCGAATCATGGGGGTGCTAGAAGAAGAAGAGCAAGATGGAAAACTTATTTGAAAAAATAATGAAAGAAAACTTCCCTAATTTGGTAAAGGAAATAGATGTAAAAGTCCAGGAGGCTCAGAGAGTCCCAGACAAGTTGGACCTAAAAAGAGCCACACCAAGACACATCGTAATTAAAATGCCAAGGGTTAAAGATGAAGAATCTTCAAAGCAGCAAGAGAGAAGTAGATAGTTACCTACGAAGGAGTTCCCATAAGACACTCAGCTGATTTCTCAAAAGAAATCTTGCAGGCGAGAAGGGGCTGGTAAGAATTATTCAAAGTGATGAAAAGCAAGGACTTATAACTTAGATTATTCTATGCAGCAAAGCTATCATTTAGAATGAAAGGGCAGATAAAGTGCTTCCCAGATAAGGTCAAGTTAAAGGAGTTCATCATCACCAAGCCTTTCTTACATGAAGTATTAAAGGGACTTATCTAAGAAAAAGAAGAAGATAAAAAATAGGAAAAGTAAAACAAGAACAAACTCACGACTATCAACAACTGAACCTAAAAAAACAAAACAAAACAAAAGCAAACAAAGCAAACAGTAGAACAGGAACCGAATCACAGAAATGGAGATCACATGGAGGGTCATCAGTGGGGAGGAGGAAGGCAGAAAATGGGGGGAAAGGTGCAGGGATTATGAAGCATAAATGGTAGGTACAAAATAGACAGGGGTAGGTTAAGAATAGTATAGGAAATGGAGAAGCCGAAGAACTTATATACACTATCTATGGACATGAACTAAGGCGTTGGGCATTGCTGGAGGGAACAGGGCTACTGGGCGGAGGGGGGCAAAGGGGAAAAGATGGGACAACTGTAATAGCATAATCACTAAAATACACTTAATTTAAAAAATTAAAACTTTAAGAAAATAACAATTACTAACAAAATGAGACTGAACTTTTTCTGTGGCCTTGACACATTGCTTCTGACAAATGAGTGTGTTATTAGAATGTTTACCTATGAGGAAATCTGATCACATTTATTACAAACAGAACTAGAAAGATTTCACAGAAGTTAATTGCTGTCAAGTCCCATCTTCATAATTTCAGGTCTTTTCTTTTACTTCCTATTTGTCTTATGTCAAACTTTAAAATGGAATATTTATTATATTATTATTTCTTGTCTTTCTTCTCCACTGGATTGATTTTAAGCCTCATGAGACAGTGACTAGGTCTATTTGTTAAGCAACTTTCAGGGACTAGCACATGACAGGTGCTCAGTAAATATTAGTGGGTGTTTTGGACTAAATGTTTAAGTCCCCCCCCGAATCCTAACTCCCATGGAATTCAGAGGTAGAGGCTTTGTGAGGTAAATAGGTCACGAGGATGGAGTCCTCATGATGGGATGGGTGACCTTATGGGAAGGCTCCAGAGAGCTCTCTCCTCTCTTTCGCAAGGGCACAGCCAGAAGAGGGCCCTCACAGAAATTAACCATACTGGCCCTCAGGTCTCAGACTTCTAGGCTCAAGATGTTTGAGAAATAACTTTTTGTTGTTTATAAGCTACCCAGTCTATGATACTTTTACAGCAGCCTCAGCAAAGTAAGACAGTAGAATTTATTGGGCAATGCTGTTATTATTAAAATGTACTAAAGCAAGAGTAGTTTGTATAATGGAATTAAAATAGCAACATGAGGGTAAAAGTAAAATAGTAAAGTGAAGTTAGCAAAGTTCATTCAGTAAGCCAGTGAGTAGCAACATGGCTAGGAATTTGTTCCCTCTGCAGATAGAAACACCACCTGTGGCCAAAGACAAGTGAATTTGCTTAATTGGTGAAATGAGGCAACCACCTTCACAGGATTCTAAGGAAATGCTTCATTTAACATGACTGTGCTCTATATAATATAAAAGAAATGTAAGCCCATAATACGAATGAGAGTCTGAAACACCAAAATGGCCCTTTCATCTCAAGACCTTGAGGCATTTTGCAAATGATAATTATTTCTTACATCATCCCCTCTGAGGTAAGAATTGTTTTTCTCATTTATAATGGAGCCTAGAAAAAACTATTTCTCACAAAGTCCCAAGTCATGACTGCTCTTTGAACCCCTTACCTGCTGAGATATGTGTGTGAGTGAGCATAAATCACATTGTTAAAGAAAAACTTTAAATCAGGGCAGTTACGTTTGAGCTATCAAGAGACTAAGCTCATTAGGGATTTCAGATATCAAATGAAAATTTCCCAGTGATGAGAGGAAATAGAAATGGACTGAAAGAATTTCAAGACAAAAATCTTTTCAGTTCTGCTTCATAATTTAATGACATTTTCAATATTTGCATGGGCTCAGAGATGAATGGACTTCAAAACACATTCTGAAATTGCTGATGACCTGGAGCCAAAATAAAGAATATCTGACCAAGCATACATTCTCAGAGGAATGATAATAAAATCCTAGACTGGAAGAATGTTTCATTTTATTGCCCAGATCCATAGAAATTCACCATAGCAGAGCAAACTTTTAATATCTGGTCACAACAGGATATCATCCTTAATGATGTCCAGCTGCAGAGAGTGTGTGCTTGGAATTTTCTGCCCTACCTTTGTGCTGCTATGAGGGACCCTACATTTTAAATTTACAAAGTTTTACAACTTTTATTTGTAAATAAATACAAGTATCCAGAAACCTCACAAAGATAGTACAAAAAAGCTTCATATAGCTCTACCTAGATGCACCCATTGCAAACATTTTGCTCCTTTCATGTGTCTTATATAAATTTGGCTCCCAAACCACGTGCAGTTAAGTCCTATTCACCAGGCCAGCTTTCTCTTAAATTCTCCTGTGTTTCTTCCCTCTGCACCAGGACATCCTCTTACATAACCGCTGCACATATACCTACTTCACATAATTAAACACCGATCAATACTTTTATTTCATCTACTGGCCATATTCCAATTTTGTTGACTGATCCAGTAAGGACCTTTACTGCATTTTTTTCTCTCCAGTACGGGATTCAGACCAAGATTGCATATTCTATTTCTTTATTACGCCCCCTTTCATTTTGATCGACCCCTTACCCTTTCTATGTCTTTCATGACATCAGCATTTTGGGAGAACACAGGGACATTTTAAAACAGATGACATGGACATTTTTTTTTGAGAAATGTAGGTGTTATGTTGGTTGTTACTGTTTTCCGGTAAACAACTTTGGATGGCGACCAAAAGAGGAGATGAGGACTGCATGGCGTCCGACTCAGCAGCGCGGGGCAGTCCGTGCACGTGTGGTGTGTAAGCAGTGCCTGGCACTTGCCGCTGCCCAAGAAATGGCCTCAAAAGCACCTTTTCTGCCCCTCCACACGCGTAGGCTCCGTATGAGTGAGGACCGTAGATGAGTCTCATTGGTCACTGTGTCCTCACAGGGGTGTCCAACCCCTGGCCCGCAGACCTTTTGTGGCCCAGGACTGTTGTGAATGTGTCCCAACCGAAAACTGTAAATTTACTTAAAACATTGAGATTTTTTTTGTGACTATGTGTCACAATGTATTTAATGTGCGTCCCAAGACAACTCTTCTTCCAGTGTGGCCCAGAGACGCCAAAAGTTTGAACACTCCTGGCTCTAACACAATGCGCTGGTATTCAGTATATCCAGCAAAGAGTTTGTTAAATCAGTGACTCTCACAGGGGACAGGAAGTGTACTCAGGTGTGTTCAACAGCAGCATGTCCTCTTCCCCCCCCTTTAATCCTCTCCATGTAGTGACAGGGCACGAAATCACTGAGCGGTTGACAGCCTTCGCCTTCTCAGGAAAGTAGCTTTTCCCAGAAGGCATCAAGCGTACTCCTGGGGAGAACATTTTGTTTATTTCCCAAATGCTTAAAATCCACAGACATGATGTTATGTTCCATTATTTTTAATGGTTGTCACAAAGAATCTTCTTCTTTATTCATTCCTCCTCTCCACACTTTGGGATACCAACAATTAATGAACTTAAAATCTGCTGAATTGAAATTTGTGAAGTTTTTTAAAAGTTCTCTGTTGTCTGAATATGCGAAACCAATTTTTACAAAATAAACAGTTGTAAGGGTTCCTGTTTCAGCTGCTTAATGAAATCAATAGTAGTATGCGTAGGCATCGTTTACATACAGGTGATGGGTAATTGCAAAGAGCTGTGTACTATTATTTAGTTACCCAATTTAGGGGACACTCACTATGTTTCTGTTCACTTGTTCTAATCCCCACACAACTACATTTCAACCACACACAAGATGATTGACAGAGATTAGGAACTAGCCTAGCATTACACAGCTAGCAAATGATGCAGCTGGGATTTGAATCCTGGTCTAGCCTGTAACAGATTTGTTTGAGAGGCACAGTTCCTTACAGTTGCAATTCCCTGGTAGGCAGACCAAATGGACTCAGGCACCAGCAAAGCAGGTTCACTAAAAGTTTTTTTGAAAAGTTATTAAATGTGTAATATTTGGGAAAAATCAATAATGTAGCATTTGTGGAGAAAGTAAACTCTGGTCTTCTTTTTATTTACTTGTTTTTATTTTGAAATACAAAATGGAGTAGGGGGGAGTAGCCATCATAATCTCTTCAGTCCTTTGAGTTTTTTAAAAATTTTAACTCCATGCCTGAGTCCTTTAAAAGTAATAAAATGGCGTTTCATTGAAAAGTATTCTTTACTTTGGCCCTGACTGGTGTGGCTTAATGGGTAGGGTGTCATCCTGCAAAACCAAAGTTCTGATAGTCTGACTCTTGGTCAGGGCACCTGCCTCAGGCACAGGCCAGTCCCTCTCTGGGGGCTTGTGAGAGGCAACCACTCAATGTTTCTCTCCCTCTCTTTCTCCCTTCCTTCCCCTCTCTCTAAAAATAAATAAAATCTCTTTTTTTAAGGGGGAAGTTAATAGTTTAAAAAACAAAATATTCTTTACTTTGGACAAAACTTCCCTCACATTGATTTAATGAGGTTTTCCTGCAAAATATGATTCTGAGAGACTTTGCTTTTTAAAGTTTTAAATTCTAATATATTTTATTGATTTAGCTATTACAGTTGTCCCATTTTTTCCTCCCCTTTCTTCTCCTCCACCCTGTACCACCCCTCCCACCATCATCTGCCTACCTTCATTCATGTCCATGGGTCATACATGTAAGTTCTTTAGTTTCTCTGTTTCCCATACTATACTTAACCTCCCCCTCTCTGTTTTGTCCCTACCATTTATGCCTCTTATTCCCTGTACCTTTTCCCCTATTCTCCTCCCTCCCCCTTCCCGCTGAAAACCCTCCATGTAATCTCCATTTCTGTGATTCTATTCCTATTCTAGCTGTTTGCTTAGTTTGTTTTTGTTTTTGTTTTTGCTTTTGCTTTTTTAGATTCAGTTGTTGATAGTTGTGAATTTGTTCTAATTTTACTGTTCCTATTTTTTATCTTCTTTTTCTTGGATAAGTCCCTTTAACATTTCATGTAAGAAGGGCTTGGTGATGCTGAAGTCCTTTAACTTGACCTTATCTGGGAAGCACTTTATCTGCCCTTCCCTTCTAAATGAAAGCTTTGCTAGATAGAGTCATCTTGGATGTAGGTTCTTGACTTTAATGACTTCAAATACTTCCTTCCAGCCCCTTCTTGCCTGTAAGTTTTCTTTTGAGAAATCAGCTGAGTGTCTCATGGGAACTCCTTTATAGGTAACTCTCTCCTTTTCTCTTGTTGCTTTGAAGATTCTCTCTTTATCTTTAATCTTGGGTAGTGTAATTATGATGTGCCTTAGTGTGTGTTTCCTTGGGTCCCACTTATTGGGACTCTCTGAACTTCCTGGACTTCCTGGAAGTGTATTTTCTTTGCCAGATTGGGGAAGTTTTCCTTTTCTTGCTCTTCCTCTCCTCCTTCTGGTACTCCTTTGATTCAGGTGTTGGAATGTTTAAAGTTGTCCTGGAGGTTCCTAAACCTCTCCTCATTTCTTTTGAATTCTTGTTTCTTCATTCTGTTCTGGTCAAATGTTTATTTCTTCCTTCTGTTCCAAACCATTGATCTGAGTCCCTATTTCCTACCCTTCACTGTTGGTTCTCTGTACATTTTCTTTGATTTCACTTTTCATAGCCTTCACTTTGTCCTCTATTTTGTGACCATACTCAACTATTTCTGTGAGCATCCTGATTGCCAGTTTTTTGAACTCTGTATCTGATAGGTTGGCTATCTCTTCATCACTTAGTTGTATTTTTTTCTGGAGCTTTGATCTGTCCTTTTATTTGGGCCATATTTGTTCATATTGGTGCACCTGTTATGTAGTAAGGGGTGAAGCCTTAGGTATTTGCTAGGGCAGGACAACCTACATTGCTGTGTTGTGGCCCTGAATGTGGGGGAGGGGTTGGATAGGGAGCAATGCTGCTAGCTCAGCTGTGGGCCATCTTTCAATCACTTCCTCTGCTACTCACAAGTAAATTGTGTCTTTCTGATGCTGATTCACAGGTGGGTGGGTTAGTATACATTTTAGGACCCTATGGGCTTCTCCAGTGAAGTCTCCTGTGAGGCTGGGAGTTTCTCCTGCTGCCTCAATGCCTGGATATTTTTTCAGTCAGAGGTTTTTGAGGCTTTGTTTCCCCATGCTGGAACCCTGGGTTGTGTGGTTTGTCTAGTCCCCAGTTGTTCCTCCCCATTTATCTGTATGCCAGTGCTGCTTTGCCCACCCCTGTCCTCCAGCCACCGCCTTGCCACAAGTCCTCTCCATCCTGGCTGCTTCTCATCTCCACCTCTCCTACCTGTCTGGTTGAATGTTTCTTCTTTAACTTCTTGGTTGTCAAACTTCCATACAGTTTGATTTTCTGGAAGTTTTGGTTATATTTTGTTTTTAAATTTGTTGTTGTCCTTGTTTTTGTTGTGTGAGTAGGCAAAATGTATGTATGTATGCCTCCATCTTGGCTGGAAGTCTGCGATTTTGCTTTTGAATTACTCAGCTTGAAGCACATTTTGAGTGATTAGAACTGCTGTGAGATAAAGGCACACATTTGTGTTTAGAGAGAGTTAATGGAGATTTCAGGGTAGCCATTACTTTTTGACTTTTCATTGTTTATATCTGATCAGCTAAAAATTAAATTTTTAGTTTAAGAACTAAATTTTTAGTTCTTTTTTTCTCTCTGGCTGGTGTGGCTTGGTGGATTGAGTGCTGGCCTGAAAACCAAGGGGTCGCAGGTTCAATTCCTAGTCAGGGCACATGCCTGGATTGTGGGCAAAATCCTGAGTAGGGATTGTGGGGGTTGCAACCACACATTGACGTTTCTCTCCCTTTCTTTGCCCCTCCCTTTCCCTCTCTAAAAATACATAAATAAAACCTTTAAAAATTAACTTCTTTCTTAACATTCTGATTAAGTGCTCTTCTGAATACTTAATAGCCCACTCTATGTATAGTTGAATTTTATTTCTTTAGTTTTTTTAACAGAGGCCATAGAATAAGTGGAAACAGTATGTTAGATGTAGGAAAGAAATTTCATTAACTTCCTTAAAGAAAGAATCGTTTAAATGTTTTATTTATTGATCCTAGGGAGAAAGAGATGAAAGTAAAGAGAAAGAGAAGGAAACAGAAACCTGCTTTTCCACCCATTGACGCACTCACTGGTTGAATCCCCTGTTCCCTGACCAGGGATGGAACCTGCAACCCAGTCTAACCGATTCAGCCACTCAGCCAGAGCTAAAGGAAGAATCTTGAAATGGTCCACTTACCCATACTTTAAATACTGCTTTTATATATGTGATTTAGACTGGTTATAATGTAATTGGTTTCATCTACTCATAATTGTGCTGGCCTCAAAAAATATGGGAAAGCAAAGATGACATAAACCTCCATTTGTGTTTTACCTACACAGACAGATGAATGTGTGTTGTACACTACACCTGTATATGTTTATAATCACTGGGGTGAGATTGTCCTAATTCACTGGCTGGTACACAAACCGAGTAGTAATAGTAACCACGCCTGGTATTTACTGAGCATTGTTATTTGCAGGTACCAAGGGAAGCACTTTACTTTCACTAAATCCTCACCTGAAACTTCAGAGGCAGTGACTGCTATCAGTTTTGTAGGTGAAGACAATGAGGCTCAGCAAGAGTATGGCTGAGCTAAAGCCCCTATATAGCTAATAAACCCATTCAATGTGACTCTAGTCTAGAAGCTACAGCTTGTTTTGATAAACCTCACTGGCAACTGTCAGAAGGCTGAATTACAAGGCATCCAATGCACTCAGGAAACCAGAGAAGGAACAGTTTCAGCTACAGTTTCTTCACCTGTTCCCTGTCCAGGTAATGGTTAATGGTAGCTTGGACTAGAATTTTGAAGGTGGCATTAAAGTAAAGTGGATGGAGATGGTTAGGTCTTGGTGACGAATTGGATTGGGACATGGGACACAGGTAGTTTTGAGGATCAGCCCTGGGTTTTCCCTGATAAGGTATAAAATATATATTTGATCTTAGTCCTCACTTCTTGTACAGAGCTTCTAAAACTTTGGTGCCTTTATTAGGTTAATAAGGTGATTTGGGGGCCCCAAGTAAGGATGAGGGGGCTGGTTGCCAGGGGAGACAACCATGTGATTTGAGGGTTGGAACTTTCAGTCCCACTCATGACCTCTGTAGAGGGGAGGAGGGTAGAGATTGGGGACTGAGTCATTTTCCAAATGGCCAGTGATTTAATGAAACATGCCTAAGTCATGAAGCTTCCATACCCCCCCCAAAGAAGTCAGGGTCCAGAGAGCCTCCAGGGTGGCAAACATGTGAGGGTACCCGAAAGAGTGACCCACTTGCAGAGGGTGCAGTGCTCCATGCCCCTTCCCCATGCTTGGTCTACCCATCTTTTCCATCTGGCTTTTCCCGAGTTATACCCTTTTATAATAATCCAATAATCTGGTAAGTAATATGTTTCTCTGAGTTTTTGAACCACTCTAAAAAATTAATCAGACCCAAGGAGGAGGATGTGGGAAACACTGATTTATACCTGGTCAGTAAGAAGCACAGATAACACCTCGGGCTTTGTGACTGGTGTCTGAAGAGGAATGGGGGCAAACTTGTGGGATGAACCCTTAGCTTGTGAACCCGAGATGGTGTCTCCAGGCAGATAGTGTCAAAAATGAGTTGAATTGTAGAACACCCAGTTGGTGTCCTGGGACTGCTTGGTGATGTGGGGAAACCCCTCTCCCTCACACACATATCCGTACATTGGAATTGGGTTTGGGAACTCCCAAATACGTGGCAAGGGTAGTTGGTGAGGGAGCAGCTCTGAAGAAAAAGATCCATCCAAGTGTAGTTGTCTGACACCTTGTTAGAGGAAAGCCAGCCAGGAACAGTGGAAGGTTAGAATGATAAAATATTTTAACAGAAGCAGTTTTATTATTTCCAGGAAGTAGAACCAGGCTACAAAAGCATTCCCTGGTCTGCCCCGACACTTGTTTGATAAAGAATTCGAATGACTTGCAATTCACAAATCAGTTGGACTGCAAATAGTGCTTATCAAGTGTTTGAAGGTGATTCAAAGCAGTTTGTTTTTCTTAGCAGCTTAAATATTCCCCCTGGTAATCTTGTTAGACTGTTCGTTTGCTTCCCAAATTCTTTCTCCTCAAAAAGAAGAAAACATAAATTTGAGTTGAGCCTCTGTCACAATTAATGAGGCTTTACTCATTTAAGAAATATTGACTGCTGCATTAGTCTGTGTCTTTTTTTGTAGCCAACTGAGACACTTTTTTATAAGGCACTTGAGCCTGAGCTGATGTTAGTGGTTATTTTAACAACAATATTGATGTCAGCAGCAACCACCCATGATTAGAAATCTATACTCATTAAATTTTTTTTAATTTATTGATTTTAGAGAGATGGGAAGGCAGAGGGAGAGAGAAAAAACATTAATCTATTGTTCCACTTACTTAGACATTCATTGATTGCTTCTGGTATGTGCCATGACCTGGGACCGAACCCACAATCTTGACCTATGGAGATGATGGAGATGACGCACTAACGAACGGAGCTACCCAGCCAGGGCCGTACACTCATTCTTGATACCTCCTCTTCTCTCTTACTCTTTATTTTCTACCTTGCATAGCTAATAAAATGCTAAAACTTAAACTCCTACATATTTTTGTATTAGTTTGTTAAAATCCTCTGTATTAATTTCGTATGGCTGCTGTGAAAAATAACCAAAAGTGTAATGACATAAAACAACACAAATTTATTCTCTTATAATTCTAGAAGCAAGAAATCTGAAATGAGTCTGACAGGTCTGACATCAAGGTATCAGAAGGGCTAGTTCCTTCTTTAGGCTGTGGGGTAAAATCTATCTCTTCCCCCATTATGGTTTCTGGAAGCTGTCTGCATTTTGTTATTCACGGCTGTTTCCTCCAACCACATCACCTTTTCTCTCCCCCCACCTCACTGGATCCCTAGTCACATTACCTTCCTCTTCTGCATTTAAATCTCCCTCTCCTTCAGTCTCATAAGGATACGGTGATTACAATTTGGGCCCACCTGTATAATGCAGGACAGCCTCTGCCTCTCAGGATCCTTAATTACATCTGCAGGGTCCTTTTTACCATGCCGAGTAACATTCACATGTTCAAGCGATTAGAATGTGAACATCCTGGGGAATACGTTTCTGTTCACCACACATTCCTGGCCTGGCTCTGTCCTCACCCCTTACTTCCCAGCTCATCTCCCTGCCTTTAATTGAATCCACTCTCCCTCCCTGCCACGTGTGACTCAGGGCAGTGGTCCTTGAAAGCAGGTTTGTAAGTTGAACTCTGGGAATGTTGTTAAGAATACAGATGCCCACCTCCTAGCACAATGGCACACATTTGACATTCAATTAATGTACAGTTGACCCTTGAATAATTTGGGGTTCAATTGAAAATCCATGTATAACTTTTGACTCCCCCAAACTTAACTACTGCCCTGGCTGGTATAGCTCAGTGGATTGAGCGCGGGCTGTGAACCAAAGGGTTGCTGGTTTGATTCCCAGTCAGGGCACATGCCTGGGTTGCAGGCCAGGTCCCCAGTGGGGGCCACATGAGAGGCAACCACACATTGATGTTTCTCTAATTCTCTTTCTCCTTCCCTTCCCCGCTTTCTAAAAATAAGTAAATAAAATCTTTAAAAAAAACTTAACTACTAATAGCCTATCATGAACCAGAAGCCTTACCAGTAACATGGAAAGTCCATTAACACATGTTTGGTAACTCTGGCTGGGTTGCTCTGTTGGTTGGAGCATCAGCCCGATGCACTGAGGTTGCAGAATCAACCAGAGAACGCATGGGTGGGTGAAGCAACAAATCAATGTTTCTCTGTCTCCCTTCCTCTCTCTCTAAAAATCAATTTTTGAAAAACACATACTTTGTATATCTATTATATACTGTATTCTTACAATAAAGTAAGTTATACAAAAGAAAATATTATTAAGAAAATTCTTAGGAAGAGGAAATACATTTATAGTACATAGTGAAAGAAATCCCACATAGAAGTGGATCATGCAGTTCAAATCTATGTTGTTCAAGGGTCAAGTGCACAGAAATATATGGTTCAATGAATTAATGAATAAATTAATAGAATTAATGGTAGTACAAAAGAGTTTGTTGAGTTGTTACTAAAAGAAAACCTACTTTGATGAGAATCTGAGGTGAAAGATGAAAGAATCTGTTGAGGGAAACACAGACAACCAGGTTCTTCAGAAATGAAGGTGAGCTTTTGCTGTTGAAGAGTGTTACCAGTGCTGGCTGGTGACGATGCCTGTCTGAAACGAACACAAACACTTCTGGGAAGTAAAAGGAAAAGCAGATGTATGTTATTTGTAGCTGTCTAGATATGGGCCATACAAATAATAGCTGACACCTACATAGCACTTACTATGGGCAAGACACTATTCTAAACACTGTCTGTGTGTATTGGCATGTGGGGGGGGGGGTAACTGAAGACATGGCCCCTCCACCTCAGAGAACAGGTGGCTGCCTGCCCAGCAGCCATTAGGAACAAGGAAAACAGTCTGTACCTGGATGTCCCAGCCCCCTCCAGGCCCCCATGCCTCAAGGCTCCTGTGTTTATCACAAAAGGGTAGAATTTTCACATGCTACTCCCTCCTTAACCCCGTAAGTAGCACCAAGACTGGAAGTAGGGCACAGTCTCTCTGGCACTGATCTGCTGCCATTGGTGCTGCCCTGTAACCTGAGCAGTAGATGGCATGTGCACAGCGTGTTAACATCTGCTGGTCCTCAGGGTGGTTTTTTCAGAATATCATGAAAACAAGTGCAGCTCCCCAATGTGGAGCTCCTGTGTTACATCATATATGTGCATCATCTCTTTTAATCTTCACAAGAATCTTATCCCCCACCACACACACACACAATCATTTTCCAATGATGTAACGGTGTGGGTAAATAACTTGCCAATGGTCCCGCAGCTGGGGAGCAGATTCAGACCTAAGCACCCTGGCCCCAGAGTTCTCACCACTGTGCTGCAGTGCCCACAGATCTGTGCTGTCACACTGGGCAGGAGGGATGAAAGTTCAGGTCCCGAGTGTGTGGTGTGGTCAGGTAGAAAGGACACAAACATAGACCACATTTTGAGACTATGGAAAATAATTTAATACTGATATACTTGTTTCCTGAAGTCATAAAAACTTAAGGAAGGCAAGCAACTTGTCCAAGATTGTGCTAGAAGTGGCACAGCTGAGACTAGAACCCACCTGTGTCTGAGACCAAATCCAAACCCTGTGCAATGTAATGAATCTTTCTAAAGTAGCTGCCAAGGGAAGGAATAGCCAGGGCATTTTATTTAATCTCAGGCTAAGAAAGACCTGGCCTTGTTATTATTATTATACAAGTTAGTAATTTTTATTACATTTACTGAGTTGAATGAGTACCACTAAAATTCAATTTTAGAACATCCTCATAAACCCAATAAGATCTCTCGTTCCCATTTAGAGTGAATTTCTGTTTCTTCCTCCAGCCATGAGCAACCACTAATCTACTTTTGTCTCCTTTTTATTGAATTTATTGGGGTGACACTGGTTAATGAAATTATACAGGTTTTAGGCGCACAATTCTACATTTGTTGGCTTTTTTCATGTAGTATAATTTGTTTTTAAAGTTTCATGCATGTTATAGTGTTGGTGGTGGAAAGATGGCACCGGGCGTTAACCTCAGTTCAGCAACCTCAGTTGTTCAGTTCTGGCTCAGAGCTGAGACTCAAACCATAAGAGAAAGTTTATTTAGGAAGTTGCAGAAGAATAAGTGAGCCATAGAAGGAATGGGCCCAGGAAACAAGTTACAGAAAAAGAAAGGCATTTGGAGTGAGAGCAGGAGAGAATGAGAATGTCTGGGAAAGAAGTGGGTGAGGAAAGGCATGCTCCGTAGAGAGAGCCCCTCCAGGTACTTGGTCCTGCATCCTGTGGGCTTTTATCTGGAGGTCTCAGGGGAAGATCTCAATAGAATACTCATTAGCTTTCCAGGTGTGTCCTTTCAGGGTCATGGCCTCCACTGATTGTCTGATGCCAAGGGAGAGTGTCATTAGTCATTACAGCTGGTTCATGTTAGCCACATCTGTTGCTCTGCCTGATGTTGCTTTTCTGGGCCTGAAGCTGAAACACAGCTGAGGCCCCAATGTCATCTTCAGGGATTAATGCTTAAGGGAGTGGTCATGCAAGGGCTTGTAGTTCTACCCATTGCTCAACACCTAGGGCTCTCCCCTTGGTGACCCTCTGCACCTGGCCCATCTTTCCTGCTCTGCTCACATTTATCTCTAACTGCCTATTATAGTAGCATCTATGTGTACTTCTTTCCTTTTTACGGCTGTATAATATCCCATTATATGGCAATATTACATTTTAAAAAGATTTTAACTATTTATTTTTAGAGAGAGAAAGGGAGGATGAAAAAGAGGGAGAGAAACATTGATGTGCGAGAGAAACATCAATCTGTTTCCTCTTGCACGCCCCCAACTGGGGACCTGGCCTGCAACCCAGGCATGCACTCTGACTGGAAATCTAACTAGCAACCTTCGGATTCCCAGGTTGGCACTCAGTCCACTGAGCCACACGGACATCATTTTTTCATCCAAACCTTTGGATATTTTCCAGTTTGGGCTGTCATGAATAATGTTACTATGAACATTCATGTATAAGATTTTGTCTGGACATACATTTTTATTTCTCTTGGACACATGCCTAAAAATGGAATTGCTTGGTTGTATGGTAATTTTGTTTACTTTTGCTTATGTGTAATTTTTAAGAAACTATGGCCTGACATTTAGGCCAAGATGTGAAGGCTGAAAAAAGTAAGAAGCCAAAGAGAAGGGAGGGGCAATGTTCTCAAAAGTGGGAAAAGCACTAGTTTCTTTGTTTTATATGTAGCACTGATAAAAGTGATAATTATTGCATTTTGTATTTTAAGCCCAAGGCAAAACAGTGTTGTCAAATCAAAACTGTCAGTTTCCGGGAGGTGATAAATGTGCTTGTGCCACGGCGAGGTTGCCTTGTCTCCGTCGGCACTGAAGTATTCTATGAGAAATAACAACAACAAAAAGCCCCACATCTACTCCAAGCTAACTAGAAAGAAAACAAAGAGTAAGCAAACAAACAAAAGCCAAAACTCTGGCCCTGGTGGTCTGGGCTGAGAAGGGAATAGGCCAAAAGAAAGAGTCTATCCTACTGCTTACACTGTCTTTTTCTGTGTTTCAGAAAGTTAATCTCCTCACATGCACAGCCATGATGTCTGCAGAGTCCAGAAGCCACAGCTTTGTTTCCCAAAGCCACTGTTTTGTTTCCCCAAACAGTGCAAAACAGCGCTGTTTTGCACTGTTTCCCAGAAGACAAATGGTATTCAGGACAATGAAGACAAATAATCACACCCAAATCATCTTTCTCCAATGTGCTTTCTTCCTTTTTGTCAGGTTTAGTCAAAGTTGTTTCATGTGCATGTGTTTTCCTTCTGTATGTTTTGCAGTGCAAGACTCAGGCAGCTCAGCCAATCAGTTGGAAATACAATACATTAGTTAATCCAAGGTGACCTGCTCGTTTAAGCTGTGTTTGCAGAGGCAGCTGCAGTACAACCATGAAGGCAATTACGACATTATAAGTCATGGACGTGAAGTTGGAGAGCTGATTTCTAAAGACCCAAAGAGAGTTTTTACTTTTTAGGCCAATGACCAGAAGTTCATGGCACATTGAGTTTTCCACTTGAAAACTAAGAGAATCCCTTGTGACAGTTTCTAACTTCTGAAAGTGATTGGAGAGAAAAACATCAGGATTTCTCTTGATGAAAAGTATTCTCTAAGTGCAGTGGTAGAAGGCCAGCTTCTGCTCTGTGCTTTGAGGCTGAGTAGGGGATACAGATTTGTGTGTGGTGCGTGTAGGTAGAAATCAGCAGTGGCCATTTTTTAAATTATCAACTTAAAATTCTTGCCCCTAACGTTTGGAAAAAGCCCCTTGATTTTTTTTTTTTGGCCATTCTCAAGTTCATGCAGTTTGGTTGGTCTGACATCATCACAGGGTTCCTGGGGTTGGCGCGTGACCCCTACTTGACTAGCTGAAGAGATGTCTTATCCTGGTCACTGTGATTGTTTCAGGAATAAGTGTGTAACCCAAGCTGGGATAACAAGGAGCCTGGAGCTTTTGCTGAAACAATCAGGAGAGAGGTGCTTTTTCCTTTGGGATAATGGGCTAGAAGAATTGAAATTTAGAGCTGCTAATGAGTATCTTCTCAGGCCACACAGAGGGCACTTGTCTATAACAGAAAAGAATGAACACAGCAGAGAGGAAAGTAGAGCCCAGAGGTGGCAGATGATGGGTTACCACAGCACCGTCTCAGCATTCTGAGCCACCTCGGCCTGCGGACCAGTCTTCTCTTTAAACCAGTAATTTCTTGTGTATATATTTGAATGGAGGGTGGGTTTTTTACACACAACCAAAAATGGGGGGCGGTTGGTTTGGTTTAGTGTCCACCCAAAGCTGTGTTCAGTACTGAAGAGACATGACCTTTCTCCCTACTTGTATCCCCAACTTTGAATCAACGTAGAAATAGCAAAATAGTCTTAGCATATGAAGATGGTTTTCAGCATATTTTTGTATTGATCTAGACACAGGTAGCACACATCAAAATCTCAGCCAGTTAAAACGGAAAGAATCCAGGCTGGTGACCTAGTAAGGTGAAGTGGCTGTCCTAGGGTCATAACATGTGGTATGATTGACGTGCCACCGTGTCTGAGTCTTTCCCTTTCACTATCTTTTAGTGAAATATCTTTCAAAATTTAAAATCCTACACATAAGTTGGTTGTAAAATCGACATATCAGATTGTGATCAGCTTTTTAAAATAAGGGAAATTAAACAGATAACTTCAGACTACATTACCTATAAGGGTAGGTAATATTTGGTGAAGTTTTATTTCAGTAGTGTATGAAAGTAAATGTATATCCACATATACTTAGATATCACTGTAGTGAGTCTGACATGAACTCTACTTCTTTTCATCTGAAATATAAAAAAATGTATATATTTGTTGTAACAGAGAAGAGTCACTTGGCATTCCAGTCAAGCTAGCCCATTCTGGATGGCAGGGACTGTAACGAAGCTTCAAAGCCTGAGTTATGGACACATGACATCCCCCTGTTTGCCTTCCACATGGCTGAGTTGCCAGTAAAGAGCATTCTTTCGGAACACTTCCAGAATTCTTTGGGGATTGAAAGTGCTGCATCAAATCAAGTCTGGTCTGTTTACGGATGTGATTCTCTGTGCTGAGAGATCAGAACGAGCACTGCGGCCTGAATTACATGCCTCTGACACTCATTAACCGAACCATCTCCCCTCGGACGGGGGCCTCTGCCCTTTCTGAATCCCTGTGCATGCGGCTGGCTCCTGCAGGCTGTTCAGCCTTGGTCAGCTGCAGTCGAGTCTACAACTCTGTTACAACCCACACTGCAATTTGAGCAGACCCATATCAAGAGTGTTTTAGACATAAAAATTCTGTTTAATGATTAAAGAAATTCCCTAAGCTAAATGCTGCTGACTTTACCAAGTTTATTACCCAATGCTGTGGAAGAGAAAGGGGAATTTGATTTCTCAGGCCTGGAGAAAAAAAATTGGACAATAAATGTTTATTACCAAAACTTGGACAGCAAACAAGGCCTGTCTCAATCTCTTTTTAGTGTCAAAAGAGTGTTCCTGACTTTTTCTTAACCTAATAAGTGCTCATGTCATGACTACTATATGTCATGCATAATCTCAATGCTTAACAATTATTTACTTATGAAATCTTCATAATAACACTCAATCAGCTAAATTATGCTGCAGTAACAAATAATCCCCAAATTTTAGTGTGACTGGGTTTAGCAAATAAAAGTGTTTAAATCTGTAGGTGTTCATTTCTCCTTCATACCACGTCTTCCTTGGGTCAGTGTGTGTGTGTGTGTGTGTGTGTGTGTGTGTGTAGTGGGGTGGGGGTAGGGCTCCTTTCCATATACTGTCAGGTACCCGGACTGTACCTGGCAAATAGCAAGCCACTGTGGAAAAAACAGCTGTGGAAAAAACAGCTGTACGTTGTGACTGGTTCTTAAAAATTCTACCTAGAAGTGGCATATTCCTTCTGCTCACTTTCCATTGGCTCACCTAACTGCACAGAAAAGAAAAGGCTGTCCTACCATGTTTCTGGGAGGAAGAGAAGCAGACACATTTTATTGAAAAATACAAGTACTACTAGAGCCATTTCATGAAGAATGTGCTTTTACTATTCCTTTTTTTTTTTTACAGATGAGAGAACTGAAACACAGAGTTTGTGTAACTTGCTCTAGGTCAGAAAACTAGTAACTGGAGGAGCGTTACTTGGTTTAGCAAATAAAAGTACAAGACACCCAGTTAAATTTGAGTTTCAGGTAAGCAACTAATCATTTGCTAGCACGAATATATCTCACATGCAGATTTGGGGCATATGTTTGCTAAAAATGTATTTATTGTTCATATGAAATTTAAATTTAACTGGGTGTCTTGTAGTTTATTTGGCAACCCAGTAGCAAATTTGAAGATTCTTCCATCAAAGAAAAAATAGCATTCCGGAAATGTTTTTTTCACTAATAGTCTAGTAGTGAAATAGTCTCATGTAGAGTCTCATGTAGAGTCCTAGGAACTAGGGAGTGGGGTGGGGACAGGAGATGGGGGAGTAGGAGAACAGAAGAGAATGAAAACCTTTGCTGTAGAAATGAATGTCTACTTTCAGATGTGTCTAGTGATTTGCCTCCTAATGTTCTTTTTTTAAAGATTTTATTTATTTTTTAATATATATATTTTATTGATTATACCATTACAGTTCTATTCCCCCTTCATTCCCCTCCACCCACATACTCCCTCCCCTACCATTCTCCCCCTTAGTTTATGACCACGTGTCTCAAGTTCTTTAGATTCTATATTTCCCCTACTATTCTTGCCCTCCCCCTACCTATTTTCTACCTACCGTCTATGCTATTTTCTGTACCTTCTCCCCCCTTCTCCTCCTCCCACTCCCCTGTTGCTAACCCTCCAGGTGTTCTTCATTTCTCTGGTTCCACTCCTGATCTAGCTGTCCTCTTGGTTTGCTTTTGTTTTAGGCATGGTTGTTAATAACTGTGAGTTTGCTGTCCTTTCACCGTTAATATTTTTCATCTTCTTTTTCTTATATAAGTCCCTTTAGCATTTCATATAATAAGGGTTTGGTGATGATGAACTCCTTGAACTTGACTTTATCTGAGAAGCACTTTATCTGTCCTTCCATTCTACATGAAAGCTTTGCTGGATAAAGCAATCTTGGCTGTAGGTCTTTGGATTTCATGACTTGGTATACTTCTTTCCAGCCCCTTCTTGCCTGTAAGGTCCCTTTTGAGAAATCCGCTGACAGTCTGATGGGTACTCCTTTGTAGGTGACTGTCCCCTTATCTCTTGCTGCTTCTAGGATTCTCTCCTTCATTTTAATCTTGGCTAATGTAATTATGATGTGCCTTGGTGTGTTTCTTCTTGGGTCCAACTTCTTTGGGACTCTCTGAACTTCCTGGATTTCCTGGAAGTCTATTTCCTTTGCCAGACTGGGGAAGTTCTCCTCTATTATTTGTTCAAATAAGTTTTCCACTCATGGCTGTTTCTTTCCCCCTTCTGGTACCCCTATAATCTAGATGTTGGAACATTGAAAGATGTCCTGGAGGTTCCTAAGGCTCTCCTCATTTTTTTGAATTCTCGTTTCTTCATTCTTTTCTGGTTGAATGTTCCGTTCTTCCTTCTGGTCCATTCCATTGATTTGAGTCCCAGTTTCCTTTCAATCACTATTTGTTTCCTGGATATCTCCCTTCATTTCAATTAGTTTAGCCTTCATATGTTCCTCTAATTTGTGACTATAATCAACCAGCTCTGTGAGCATCCTGATGACCAGTGTTTTGAACTGTGCATCTGAGAGGCTGGCTATTTCTTGGTCGCTGAGAATTATTGGCTCTGGGGCTTTGAGTTCTTCTTGAGCCATCTTTTGGACTGTTTGTGCCTGTTACGTATCAGGAGTGGGGCCCTAGGTGTTCACCAGAGCCGGGCAACTCAGTCGCTGGGTTGTGATGCTGTACGTGGGGGCCGGGTCAAAGAGGAGCAATGGCTGTTCCATCTGCCCCCTCCCGCCGCTCCCGCCGCTGCCGCCGCAGGTGCCACAGTCACCAGGGCCCGCGCATTCTGTCCCACTGCGCAAGAATGTTCGACCTCGGTCAGTCTGTCCCACATCCCACACTGGGTCCGTGCTGCCTGGGTCACCTGGGTCAGGGAATCTTTCCTGCCCGACCCTGCTCCACTGCTGGCTCAGCCCCTCTTACCGGTCCCGTTGAACGGTTTGTTGTTATTGGACTTCCGTATAGTTCAATTTTCTGTTCTTTGGCTGTGTCTTTGTTTACTAAACCTTTGTTGTATTCAAACTTGGTTGTGGGAGAAGGCACAGTGTTTCCACCTACACCTCCATCTTGGTGGAAGTCTGCCTCCTAATGTTCTTAACTAATGAAAGGGAAAATGCAGGGCAGAAAATCAAAATGACAGTTAATTCCTAAAACTTTCCTCTGATTTTGAAATGTGACATATTTGGCTTCCTAATAAGGAAGCACTTATGCTGATCATAAAATTAGTTCGCATTCTCTGACCACAGTAATTGAGGACATAGGCTTGAGCAGTTGGATTCACACCAGGGGTCGTCAGTGGGTATATGTTTTCGTGTGTGTGTGTGTGTATATGTGTGTGAGCGAGCTTGAGAGGGGGAGCATGAGGATGGCTGAGACTCCAGATCTTTCAGATACTTTCCCACAAAGTGGATAGTTGATATGTAAATAATTAAGTGTTGAAAATAATGATAGCTAATACATGATACATTTAATAAGTATTTATCAATTTCCTTACAGAGCCTGGCAGTATTGGGAATTAAATATCTGTTAAATCAATTAATGTTGATATCCTATAAGATAGATGCCTTTATTTGCCCTATTTTACAAAAGAGGAACTGTAAGTTTAAAGGGGCTTAACTGACCCTTGATTAAAGTCTGGCCCACTTCTGAAGAGCTTTGGTCTAGGCAGGAACTTGGGTTTAGCCAATGGTTGGTTTTGCAGAGTTCCACAATGCTACTCCCTTTCATTTGACTTGGCCTCCTTAGGATTTGCAGCAAGCAGCTGAACCTGGTGACTCATCACCCTTATTAGGAATAATGACAAATAGTTACAAAGAGTCAATTAGCATGCATGAACTCTTGGATAAGAAAATAAACTAAGTACAAAAAAATCTATTTTTCCTTTTCTTCTTTCTTTTCTTTTTAGCTATACAAGATGGATGTTAGTTAACTTACTGTATTAATCAATTTACAACATATGTAAATCAAGCCACCATGCTGTATGTCTTAACCTTTTTCTAAAATTGATTTTTAGAGAGAGAAAAACATCCATTTGTTTCTTTAAAATATATTTTTACTGATTATGCTATTACAGTTGTCCCAATTTTCCCCTTTTGCCCCTTTCCACCCAGTACCCCCTTCCATCCAGCATTCCCCCTGCCACGCCTTAGTTGATGTCCATGGCTCATGAATATCAGTTCTTTGGCTTCTCCATTTACTATACTATCCTAAACCTCCCCCTCTCTATTTTGTACTTACCAATTATGCTTCATAATCCCTGCACCTTTTCCCCATTCCCCTCCCAACTGATAACCCTCCAAATGATCTCTATATCTATGATTCTGTTTCTGCTTTGCTTGTTTGCTTAGCTTGTTTTTTCAGAGTCAGTTGTCAATAATTGTGAATTTGTTGCCACTGTAATGTTCATAGTTTTGATCTTCTTTTTCTTAAATAAGTCCCTTTGATATTTCACGTAATAATAGTTTGGTGATGCTGAACTCTTTTAGCTTTGCCTGGTCTGAGAAGCACTTTCTCTGCCCTTCCATTCTAAATGATAGCTGTGCTGCATAGAATAATCTAGGTTGTAGGTCATTGCTTTTCATCACTGAATAATTCTTACCAGTCCCTTCTTGCTTGCAAGATTTTTCTTGAGAAATCAGCTGAGTGTCTTATGGGAACTCCTTTGCAGGTAACTATCTACTTTTCTCTTGCTGCTTTTAAGATTCTTCATCTTTAGCCCTGGCTGGTGTAGCTCAGTAGATTGAGTGTGGGCCTGTGAAGCAAAGGATTGCGGTTCGATTGCCAGTCAGGGCACTGCCTGGGTTGCAGGCCAGCTCCCAGGAGGGGACACACGAGAGGCAACCACACGTTGATATTTCTCACCTTCTCTCCTTCCCTTCCCCTCTTTCTGAAAATAAATAAATAAAATATTTTTTAAAAAGATTCTTCATCTTTAACCCTTGGCATTTTAATTATGATGTGTCTTGGTGTGACTCTTTTTAGGTCCAACTTGCCTGGAACTCTCTGAGCCTCCTGGACTTTTACATTTATTTCCTTTACCAAATTAGGGAAGTTTTATTTATTATTTTTTCAAATAAGTTTTCTATTTTTTGGTCTTCTTCTTCTTCTTGGCATCCCTATGATTTGGATATTGGTAAGCTTAAAGTTGTCCCAGAGGTTCCTAAGCCTCTCCTCATTTTTTTGAATTTTTGTGTCTTTTTTCTGTTCTGGTTGAATGTTTATTTCTTCCTTTTGTTCCAAACTGTTGATTTGAACCCTGACTTCCTTCCCTTCACTGTTGGTTCCCTGTATATTTTTATTTATTTCACTTTGTGTAGTCTTCACTTCTTTCTTTATTTTGTGGCCGTACTCAATCATTTCTATGAGCATCCTGATTACCAGTGTTTTAAACTTTGCATCTGATAGGTTGGCTATCTCTATTTTGTTTAGTTCTTTTTTGCAGTTTTGATCTGTTCCTTCATTTGGGCCATATTTCTTTGTCTCCTCAATTTGGTATCTTCCCTGTGTTAGTTTCTGTGTATTAGGTAGAGCTGCTTTAACTCTCTGTCTTAGTAGTGTTGCCTATTGTAGAAAAGGCACCTGTAAAATATGTGGGGCAGAGCATTAGGCAATTGTCAGGGTAGGGCAACCGACTTCACTGCTTGTGGCCCTGTATGGGGGGAGGGCTCAGAGAGGGAACAGTGCCGCTGCCTGGCTCCTTGAGTTTTTCCTGACACTTGCCCCATTTCTAGTCACTTCATCCGCTTCCCATATGTGACTGGCACCCTCCCAGTTGTTGTCCTGGTGCTAAATCCCAGAGTTTGCATACCTTCTAAGGTCATGCAGGCCCTTTAAATGGAGTCTCTGAAAAATCCATCAGTTTCTTTTGATGCCCCAACTCCCACTGGTTCCTACCTCCAGTAGCTATGGGAATTTATCTTCCCAGTGCTAGAACTCTGGGCTCTGCAGTCTGGCCTGGGGCTGGGATGACTGACTCCCAAGGTATGCCTTCTGATTTTTATCCACCACATGTGAATGTGGGACCATCTGTTCCACCAGTGCTGCCTCTCTGTGCCACATTACAACTCTGTGTCCCTCCACCTAACTCCACAACTCTGCCTGTCCTACCCATCTGGATGAAGGTATCTTCTTTAAATCCTTGATTGTTGGATTTCCATACAGTTCAATTTTCTGATGGTTCTGAGTGTTATTTGTTTTTAGATCTAGTTGTATTCTTTCTGTGTTTGTGCAAGGAGGTGAAGTGTGTCTACCTATACCTCCACCTTGACCAGAAGTTTAGTTGTTCCACTTATTTACATCGTCATTGGTTGAAAAAATGGATTCTTATATGTGCCCTGACTGGGGAGTGAATCCACAACCTAAGGCATATGGGGAAGATGCTCTAACCAACTTAGCTACCTGGCCAAAGCCATGCCTTAACCTTAGACAGCAATACATGCCAATTTTTTCTCAATAAACTTGGAGGATAAAAGAAGCTATGGAAAAATCAAAACTAAGGTAATAAGGCTGAAAATGAACAATTTACCATCAAAACTAAGATAAGAAGTGTGAAAGACAGTAATAAGTTTGAAAGAAATAGAGCTCTGATCAGTGTGAATAAGTTGGTTGGGCATCATACTGTGAAGCTAAGTGTCACCAGTTTGATCCCTGGTCAGGGCACATACCTGGGTTGCAGGCCAGGTCCCTTGTCAGGGTGCATACAAGAGGCAACTGATTGATGTTTCTCTCACATGCATGTTTCTTTCCCTTTCTTTCTCCCTCCCTTCATCTCTCTCTAAAAATAAATAAACAAAATCTTTTTTAAAAGATAGATAGATAAAATCTCACAACCAGAAAGCAAAGTGCTGTGGGTGTTATATGGTTGTGTGAATATCACCTGAAAAATGAGACGTAAAGCACTCTGGAGTGAAGGTGCAGCAAGAAGGCTGGTGGCATGCCTGCATTTGGTGCTGTGCATGATGCTATGTATTTAAACAGGTTACCTGTTTAGATTTAAGGGATGCTATTGATCTGGTTTCCTTATTTAGCATGCCAGAAATCGGATGACTACCATTAAAAATATTTTCCACTTTGCAAATAGATTTTCTTGTTCATTTTTTTATCTCTAGTGACTACCATAAAAAACATTGTTTATTTTGGTTGGTTTTCTTGCAGTGTTTTTTTCTACAGTAAAAAAAAAAAATCCACTTAGCCCTGGCTGGGTAGCTCAGTTGGTGAGCCCATTGTCCTGATGCCCCAAGATTGTGGGTTCGATGCCCAGTCACGGTACATACAAGAATATATCCTAAGAATCCTGAAACACCAATCCAAAAGAACCTATGCACCCCAATGTTCATAGCAGCACAATTCACGATAGCCAAGAGCTGGAAGCAACCTAGATGCCCATTGGTCAATGACTGAATCAAAAAACTATGGTACATTTACACAATGGAATTCTATGCCGCAGAAAGGAAGAAGGAACTACTACCCTTTGCAACATCATGGATGGAACTGGAAAGCATTATGCTGAGTGAAATAAGCCAGGCAGTGAAAGACAAATACCATATGATATCACCGTTAACAGGGATCTAAACAAAACAAACAAACAAGCAAAATATGACCAAAGACACTGAAATAGGGAGCAGGCTGACAGGGTCCAGAGGGGAGAGGGGAGAGAATCATAGGGGAAAAGGGAATGGACTCACATGAACAAGTATAAAGGCCACATGGACAATAACTAAGGGTGGGGGGCGGAAATGGGAGGGAGGCGGGGAGCATGGGGCGGGGGGCGGGCAGGGTTGGGAATATAAGACAGAAAGCTGTACTTGAACAAGAATTAAATAAAAAAAATATTTAAAAAAATAAAAATAAAAATAAAATAAATTAAAAAAAAGAATTAGCCAGTAAATGCATGAATAAGTGGAACAACAAAAGTCAGTCTCTCTCTTATGAATAAAAAAATAATAAAAAATCCTTTAAAAATCCATTTATGCACCCTTTTATGTATTTATTCACTGACATTTGGTGTATGAGCTACATTAATATTGGGTTTAATAAAAGATTCACCAATAGCCCTGGCTGGTTTAGCTCAGTGGATTGAGCACGGGCCTGTGAACCACACCATCATGGTTCGATTCCCAGTCAGGGCACATGCCTGGGTTGCAGGCCAGTTCCCAGCAGGGGACTCACCAGAGGCAACCATTCATTGACACTTCTCTCCTTCTCTCCTTCCCTTCCCCTCTAAAGATAAATAAATAAAATATTTAAAAGAGAAAAAAAGATTCACTAATAATAAAAAAGATAAGTAAGTACAAAAGATTAGCATTTTCTTGCTGCTAAATGGCCTGAGTTTCCTGTCTTAATTAAGACAAAAATCTTACCCTGGGTAAAGTTTTTAAAGATTTTACTCACTTATTTATTTTTTTGGAGGGGGGGAAAGGAGGGAGAAAGGGAGGGAGAGAAACATGTGAGAGGGAAACATAGATCGCCTGCCTCTGACAAGCCCCCGACTTGGAGACCTGGTCCACAACCTCGGCTTGTGCCCAGTAACCTTTCAGTCCACTGGCCTGCGCTCAGTCCACTGAGCCACACCAGCCAGGCCCTAGACAAGGGTTTAAAGCAAAGTATTTCTTGTGCTTTGATGATCCCACCAGCTGAACTACCTGTCTTTAAATCTCTTCCTACAAAGACACAACCTGAGTATTTTTGTTCCAGAAATAGCTATTGTATGCAAAACACTGTGGCGCTTGGTTTTGATCTCACCAGCTTGCTTGTTGTTCAAAGAAACTTCCTCCTCAGTGAGGCCTATACAGACTATGTCCGTCCCGAGCAATGGGGATCCCTCAGAACCCTCCTATGTACCTCAGTGCCAAGGCCAGAAAAAGGAAAGTCAATGCAAGTCTGAAGAAGCTTTTCTTGATCAGGAAGCTATTCAACATTGATGTATTTCTTGGGCTACTTAATACATTTCGGTGAGGCACTAGGGTGTATCAATAAACCATATACACATACCTTGAAGACTTTAATAGTGTAACAGAAGAGAACACACAGCATTAATTAATTAGTATTGAGAAAACTAGTTTTTATTTAGTTGTTACTACATCCTATGTCCTCTCCTATGTTCTTTACCATAATCTTATTTTATAAGCCTCAAAACAGCCTTACTGGTGGTTATACAGCTTGGTAAAGCCACTTTGCAATACTGTTTGGCAGTTTCCAAGCCATCTACTCTTCAATATACATCCAACAGAGATGTGTGCAGGTGCTTACCAAAAAAATAGTAACATTGTTAGTGACAGGAACAACACCAAGGCCCATCAACTTTTATACAGGTAAGTAAATTGTGGTATATTCACATTTGCAGCAATGGAAATAAACCATCTGCAATTACACACAGAAGAAGGAGCATATTTCACAAACATAATGCTGAACCAAAAAAGGCAGACACAAAAGGAAAACTGTATGATTCCATTTTATAAAGTTCAAAAATTGCTAAAACTCCCATGTTAGACATCAGATAGTGGTTACCTTTAGAGGATGAAGTGGCGGCAGAACCCTAAGGTGGCCACATGATCTTTGCCCCTACTGTTAACTTGTTCAATCCCTGCCCCTTGAATACAGGTGAAACCTGTGATTTGGTGGGATGTCACTGCTTAAATTAAGATCCCTAAACATGTAGGAGATTTTTCTGGGGGGGCCTGACTCGATCAGGCAAGTTCTCAGGAGAGCTTTTCAAGTCAGAGACAGAAGTCAGAGAGGCAAGCTACTGCTGGCCTGGAAGAAAGCAATGGTGTGAACTATCTGTAGAGGTCACGTGGCAAGAACTGCAGGCAGCCTGTAGGGGCTGAGAGTAATGTACAGACAACAGCTAGCAAGAAAATGGGGACTTGTAGTCATACAGCCAAGAGGAATTAAATCCTGCCAACAAAATGAGTCCACCCTCAGATGAGACCCAAGCCTTAGTTCACACTTTGATTGCCACCTTATGAGCAGAAGAGCTAGCTCAGCCATGCCCAGAATCCTAAGGACACTGAGATAACAAAATTGTGTTGTTTTAATACATGAAACTTGTTTGTTACACAGCAAGAGAAAACTAATCTTGGTGGTAGAGACTGGAAGGGAGCTCCTAGGGCACTGAAAGCGTTGTTTCTGATCTAGGTGATTGTCACATGAGTATATTTTTAATTTCTGAAGATCCATTGTGCTTTGCACTTAGGATGGATGTATTTTTCTCTATGTATAAGATACTTGATACAAAATATCACTACAATAATACAAAGTATTACCCTAAAATCATGATGTGATTTTATGAAGTAAGTTGTATATTATAATCTCCAATTTACAGCAGGGGAAATGGAAGCCCATAGACAGCAAACCCAGGCCCACCTGTTACACTGCACTGTGAGGTCCACATTACACCATCCCTCTCGTTGCTGGCCATGCAATAAATATATCCTTCGGGAGATATTACTGTGGGCAGGGGGAAGAAGGAGAAAGAGAGGAATAACCCTAGAATGATTTAGACCTTTGAGATATGTCATTATGACTATTTAGAGAAGCTCAATAATAATTCTGGTCGTTCTTCAAGGGTGCAGTAAGTGAGCTCTGACACACGCAAACTTTTATTCCTGTCTCACTGTCTCTGCTTCCAGAGACCAGCCAAAACTGTAGCTACTGAAGATTCTGACTTTTGACCCAACAAGAGAGAATGAAATTAGCAATAAGAGTAAGAGGTAAGAGTTTGCCCAAGGTGTGTTTATCCAGGGAAAACACCCTTGGAGACACAGTTTTTTTTAAAAAACAAAAACAGAACAACAGTGGTCTTTTGTTCAATGGTCTTTTGTGTATTCAGAAATCTTTAAAAGATTTCTGAATACACAATTACTTGAATAGAATCAAACAACTTAAGAAATTAAAAACCTACAAACTAAAGACTCTCCAAAAATAATTGCTGTTAACTCATGGGTGTGCCTTTCTTTTGCTTGGTTATGTTTTAATGATTTTGCTGTCTGTTTGAAGTACAAAAGCTAGTGGAAAGGTTCCAGAAAACAGAATTGGCTGTCCCATTATTATGTGGCACAACAACACATGCATATATAAGACTTAGGGAAAAAGTGAATGTAAATACATCAGTGGTATTATATTGATCATATATTAAAATGATAGTCTTTGGATATATTGGGTTGAGTATTTATTACCAGAATAAAATTTTACCTGTGGCTCACATAGTATTTCCATTGGATAGGGTGATATTGCAGGTTCTCAGAAACACACCTACGAAGGAAAAAAGTAAAGATTTAATTCCATGGCATCATGATTTGTTTCTTAATCACCTTTTTTTCTGATTATAAATGTATTATAATATAGTTTTTTAAAAATTCAGAAATATAGGAAGAATAAATTAGTAAGCAAAATCTCTCCCATATTCAGAATGATCATTTTTGTTAACATTATGGCTTATACTCTTACAAATGATATATATATACATATGTACTGTATATAATCTCTTCTATAAACATTTTTCACTAAATGTATTATGGGCTTCTTTCTGTAATAATATATAAGTTGGTTTTTTACTATATAAATGGTCCACAAGATTAATGTTCCATAAAATACATTTTTTCATGGGAAAAAATTAAAATGTTACCTACTAAAATTCCATTAATACTTTTATTATTAATTCATAGCAATTGTAGGCTGTTAACTCTTCAAGGAGTGCCTGGATATTAGTGGGTGCTCAACTGCTATAATTAACTGAATTGAAAGAATCATTTGATTCTATCTACCCAAACTTTATGCCAATAAGATTAGCAATAATTTATTAGAAATATAAAACCATTCTGTTCTCAGGAAACATGCTTCAGCCTAAAATACACACCTCTAGGAATTTAAGACCTATAGATTAACATTCTATACTATACAGTTCTTCAAGTGATATTCTTTTTAAAAAAAGGCAAAAATGTCACCTACTGGAGAGTAATGAAAATGTATTTAGAACAACATGACTAGTTTCTCCTGGAGGTGGGGGTAGGGGTGGAGGGCAGAACCCGACTTACGTGGAAAAGCTTTAAGGTGAGAGACCATCCCTTATTCTCTAGCCCCCTTGCAGATGGAGAATAAGCTGTGAGCCAGGAATGCGGGTGCCCACAGGCACTGGTGACCTCGTTTGAATCTCATTAAAGACCCCCCTCCCCAAAGAAGAATGTGGCAGAATGCACAGTATGGGCTGTACCCCAGAGCAGACCAGGAGAGGACACACAAGCTCTTGGTGAAAGAGTGCTGTGACTAAGAAAATAGGGTGCTGTCAGAGTCCCTCGTTCTGGGCTGGTGAGGGGGGCAGTGAGTCTCTAAGGAACATAAAACTGTCCCAAAAGGGAAGAGGCCAGTGTTGGAAATTGTATGTCACCAGTTTAGGAAGAAAATACTGTCCTCTTTTGATAAACTCTTCTCCCTTTCAGCGCCCCAAGTCTGTGTGATCCAATAGCTGAGAGTGATTAGAATTGGAGGCCCAGTAAGGAGAGGAACAAAAATTCTGCTTTCCCATCTGGAGTTACACCTCAACTACTGCAGAGAAAAGCTTACATTGGGTAAGACACTGAAGTTCTCACATTAAAACTGCATTGGACATTTTAATACCTGAATGTGAGATTGTTACGACTTGACTGTTCCTGAACAGGCTGTGGAATCTGCCCTAGATGTTGACCTGGGGTAGGAGAGAACTCAGCAAACAAGGTTGGAGAACAGCAGTGGGAGAAATGAATTTGCTTCTTTCTGTATCTCGTCAAGTCTGATTCATTTAAGTAGCCAGTTTCTCCTGTAGGTCTTCATTGTTGTGTAAACAGTATCCCAGCCCTGGCTGGGTAGCTTGATTGGTTAAGAGTATAGTCCCAATATGCCAGGGTTCTGGGTTTTATCCCTGGTCAGGGCACATGTAAGAAGCAACCAATGAATGTGTAAATAAGTAGAACAAACTGATCTTTCTCTCTTTCTTTCTCTTTCTCTCTTTCTCTCTCTCTCTCTCTCTTTCTTTCTTTCTTTCTTTCTTTCTTTCTTTCTTTCTTTCTTTCTTTCTTTCTTTCCTTCCTTCCTTCCTTCCTTCCTTCCTTCCTTCTTTCTTTCTTTCTTTCTTTCTTTCTTTCTTTCTTTCTTTCTTTCTTTCTTTCTTTCTTTCCTTCTTTCTTTCTTTCTTTCCCCTCCTCCTCCTCCTTCTTCCTCTCTAACAAGCAATAATCATAATAAATAAAAATTTGGCCCTGGCTGGTGTAGCTCAGTGGATTGAGTGTGGGCCTGCTAACCAAAGGATAACGGTTCTATTCCCAGTCAGGGTGCCTGCCTGGGTTGCAGGCCAGTTCCCAGCAGGGAACGCATGAGAAGCAACCATACATTGATATTTCTTTCCCTCTCTCCTTCCCTTCCCCTCCAAAGATAAACAAATAAATTCTTTTAAATAAATAAATAAAAATTTGTATTCCGGTTTTTAACAGCCTGAGATAACCTGACTGACACCATGATCATATGTGGTTTACTAGTTTGGAATCTGATAAAGAGTCTCTACTAAAAGCAGATGGTTCTCTTTTGACTAAAGAGAGACTGATTGGCAGCATTTGCATCACCCGGGAGCTGTTAGAAATGCAGAATCCCTAGGTCGATTCACATGCACATAATAGTATGAGAAGCTTGATTAGTGAACTGAGTGTGTTTTGGATTATCAGCTAGACAGAGAATTGCTCATTTAGATTTCAGGGTTGTGGGATGCTGGGTTAGAAGGAGCTGAGAATTATGAGACCCGGGCCTTCTCTGTTACCCTGGGCAAATCATTTCCAGGACTCTCCCGCTCTCTCATTGTTGGTTAATTAGGTGAATTGTAAGGTCCCATCTGGTTCTGGCATTCCATAATTCTAAGGAATTTTGCAGAAGCAAAAGAAAAAATAAAACCCAGTTGAAATGTAACAAACACCGTAACAAATTGATTGAAGAGCCACCGAGGCTTTACCCTGTCACCGTGCAGCTGTAGCGGAGGGTGTTGTTCGTGTGTCCGAGCTCATCATACAGTCCTGTGTCAGCCCAGATGAGAAGTCATTTCCTGTTTAATAACAATTACCTTTCCTTCACTGACGAGGAAGCATACTTAACGGGAAAAGATGATCATTATCACTGAAACAAAACTATATTTAAATAGCAGATATGAGGAACTTCTGAATCATTTGTAATGGAATGATTAGTAAATTCTTTATTTCAAAAACCAGGATCATTTTGATGTGCAAGGATTTTTTTTTTTAAGGAAAAAGATAGCTCTGTTGAAAAACAAAAGGAAACTACACAAATACAACAGACTCATAATTCACTTTCTGAGTGCAAGTCATGTGTTGGTGTCGGTAAAGGACACTACTGAGGAATATGTTTCAGGTGCATCCCTGACCCACTGTGTGACCATGGCCAAGGCTCTTTTTCCTCTGTGATTCAGTTGTATTGTTTTAAAAGTGATTGGATTGGGCTATTGCGTCTTGCATGTTTGTTGCTGCTCCTTAACAGAGGTCACCTGAAACTTTGGACCGAGAAGTACCACAGGACTTCAAGCAAGCTCAGAGAGAGAGAGTTGATCAATTAGTAATGCCTGCTCTAGGCAAGATAACAAGGGGTAACCACATCCAGTCCATTTGTTTGCCAGTTCCTGAGCTAGAGACTCTCTGAGGACATTGGCTACTTTAAATATTTCCTCCTGAAACATTTATGAAAGGGTGTTATAGGATGAAATGAGAGAGAAGTAGACTGATCACTAGGTTTATTGCGGCTATTTTGGAGTCTTTTTCTGGTCTTGATAGCAACAAGCAGGGCAGGCTCTCTGGGAAAAGGAGAACGTGCCGGGATTTAAAAGAAATTCAGTAGAAGGTCTCTGATAGGTTGAAAGTGATTTATGAAAGGACTCTTCTGTTTGGTTAGAACAGAGACTGTTGTTCTATTTGGGCCTTCTATTTGATACAGGTGCCCAGTCTTTCAGGCAGGCACCCTGTGCTAAGGTAGATGGCATTTCATGTAAATTATTGTAGACCAGGAAGTAAAAATGTGGATGAACCCATTGTTCTATTGGCTTCTTGGCATAGAAGTTATTTTATCAGTCATTTGTTTGGGGCCATCTTTTCCCTGCTCCTCCTAGGGGATTGATTGGTCATGAGGAAAGAGTGGAATGTTCTGTGGAGGAACATGTTCTTCGACCTAACCCGTTCCCCCCACACAGGTTTAACACAATGGGGGAGGCAAGTGCCTCCTTCCCAGCCTGTTTGTTGAGAGGGCATGTTTCGGTTTCAAATGTAAATCCTTAAGAGGAAGATGCATTAAAGTAACCCATAGAGTTCACAGAGCAATACATTTATAGCTTTCTTTTTTCCCTTTTAGGTCATTGAGCTCTTACTTCAGTGGTCACTTTCTACTTCCTGTCTTAAAAATAAAAATGTCCCTGTTTTCATGTCATTCCTTGGTTCTTTGTTTTTCATAGTCGACTAATGATCATTGTCTTTGTACCTGAAATCCACAAGGTCATTCCTTTATTCATTGGTTCAGTAAAAAGTGTGCACTTAATTACCTGACTGAGAGTGAGACACACGGCTGGCCACCCAGGTTATAGTATTGCACAGGACATGCCCTGTCTTCAAGGTTTACCACCCATCATGGGACCAGAAGTATGTTCAAAATGAAAGAAAATGTAACTATAGCTCCTGATTTTGGAAGTCCTTATTTATTTTACACCTTGTTAAATGTGTTCTTTATTTTGGTTGTAATATCTGAGTTGATGATACAGTCACATGATCAAAAACAAAATCACAAGTTTTATTCTAACTCTCGACCCCCATCTACCCAACTTCCCACTGTTAGCTTCTTACTCATAACCATTCCTATGATTTGCACAGCCTCCTGCTGTTCATTTTTATGCAGACATAAACAAATACAAATATATTCACTAAAATTTTTTAAATTTCTTGATTTGAGAGAGAGAAACATTGATCTACCATTCCACTCATTTATGCATTCATTGTTTAATTCTTGTATGTGCCCTGACCAGGGGCGGAACCCACAACCCCTGGGCATCAGGACAATGCCTTAATCAACTGAGCCTCCTGGCCAGGGCTATAAATATATTTTTTATTTACCTTTCTGTACATTGAAATGAGGATACTATGTGGATTACTTTTGCATCCTGCCTTTTTCATGTACTAGCTGTCCTGATGAATAAACAACGATTATTCACGGGGCATGGAGAACTGCATTCTCTTTTTCACAGCTGTGTAATACTGAGTAAAAATGCCATGGTTTATTTATGTGCTCCTTTCCGCATGGACACTTGGATGTTTCCAGCCTCTTGTTCACACATGCATACAACTCTGCAATCAATAATGGAGCTTATCTGTCACTTTACTTCATGCTAGTTTAAGTATAGCTGTAAAAAAAATCTCAGGAGTGAAATCACTGAGTAAAAAAGTAAATGAATTTTTAATTTTGATGGGATTTGCTGATGAGCTTCCCAAAGGGTTGTACTATTTTGCTTTCTTGCCAGCAATGCATGAAAGTGCCTAATTCCACTATTTATTACAGAACACATTGTGCAATTTTTGAACTGAATTTTTGCCAACTTGATAGGTGAAAAATGATATCCTTGTATAGTTTTGACTTGCAGTATTCTATTATAGGTGAGATCAAACATCTTTTCACATGGGTAAGAGACATGTATTTTTCTGCGAGCTGTCTGTTAATGTTTCTGGATCATATTTCTATCGTTTTGTTGATATTATTTTCTTCACCATTCTAGGCAGGAACTTTACTCTCATTTATGAACATTTATTCCAAGGATCTGAGCTAAGTCCTCTGTATATGTGCATTTCTTTAACCCTCGCAGCAAACCTGGGAGGTGGGTATTGCCGCCTCATTTTAATGATGAGAAAACAGGTTCAGAGCAGTTAAGTAACTGACTGCAGGCCACATGGCCAGTGAGAGGCAAAACTGATGCTCAGATCCATATGTGTCTTATTCCTAAAGACTTTCTTCTTAATCATCTGATACTGCTCTTTTTCTTAGGTGGAGAGCAGAGTTGACTAACTCAAACTGGCTTCCATTTCCCAAGCACACAAAATGACAGAGGAGTGCTTTGCTGGGATCATGCTGGGTGGCATTCGGAAGCCCAGCTGGGATTAGAAACATGCCTGGCATGATCCGCCCAGTGAATAATTTGCAGGAGATTGATCGTGCATCCCCTAGGAAAGCCTCTCCACCACACAACTGAAGCCAAGAGGAAACGGAAATGACAAGTGACTGAAATTACCCAGGAAAAGGATTACACGGAGTCAAACATCCATGTGTGTGGCCGCCATGAACCAATGCAGAAACCAAACTTCACCCAAAAGGGTCTCCCCAGAAACACACTAAATGTTGCAGCTCCTTCTGCTTCTGCTGTCTTGGAGGAGGTTTCAGGGAAATCCTGGTTGCAGGCAGCATCTGGAGTCCCTTACCTAGTTATTTTTTAAACAGCGTGGGCCCGCACCCAGAGCTCAGGGTTCTTGGGAAGGATCATTTCCCCTCCCAGCTGTGCTCTCTGTTTCAAGTGGCTTATCCTGTGGATGAAAAATAGAGCTGGCCCCAAATAGAAAAAGAGATAAAACCACAGTTCATTTATGGCCTTTGACAAATCTGCAAGATTCGACGCAAGTGCATTACCAGATGATTCAAACCCTGGGTTCCCCCTCCAAGAGTAAGTGTATGAGAACATTGCTCTGAGTAATGGGGTCACTGTACTTTCCTGTTGGTTCGAAAGTAGAGCCGAGATGCCCTTTCCACTCTATTTACCGATTGTGTTCTAAAAGCCATCTTCCTTATGGCAAGTTGCTCCATTTTCTTTCACTTTAGTTTATCGTGACTCAGTGGAGTATGACTCCAGTGGATTTACACTGAATTAAAGCTACAGACATATTTTAAGCAACATGGCAGGCACGTTCAAGGGCATGTGTTAACAAGATCCTCGGTGGCGTCTCCTGGTGTACAGACTGATCACTCATAACAGGAGGGAAAGGCAGGTTTAGTTTAGCTGAGCATGTAAAGTTTTCTTTAGCGTACAGAGGTTCAGCGTTTCCCTTGAATGCATATGTTCAGAAATAGAAAAAAATCTTGGAATGGATTTTTAGTATTGTTCCCAGTGCTTTAGCTTGATGGCATAGGGGAGCTGCTATGGTAGAATCAGGAACATTTTTAAGCTGTAGCCATACCACAGAGCTGAGGTTGGCAAACTTTTCTGTCAAGGGCCAGAAAGTAAATCTATAAGGCTTTTAGGGTCTCTGCTCACCTCTGCCATTGTAGTGCAGCCAGAGCCAACACATAAATGAATGAAAATGGCTCTGTGCCAGTAAAACTCTATTTAAAATAGTAGCATCAGTGGTCAGACTTGGGCAGACTTGGTCAGACAGCCATACAGCGAAGTGTGAGAGCTTTCTTCCCTAGGTAAGGAAGGAATCCTGCTCTGGGCAGTGCCTCACCCGCAAAAATAGAACTACAGGCCACCAAGAGGACCATGGAGGCGGGGCTTCCACCAGGTTTTTATTTTCATCATTCTTCTTGCTTTTGTCCCCTTTTAATCATAAGCCATTTATTTAATACTTTTCCTATCATTTGACATGGTTCTCTTTACTTTTCTGTTCACTTTCTCTGCTTTCCTGCTGACCCTCGAGATACTATGGGGGAGGGGAAGGAGGCGGCTTGAGGCTTTCTCACACCCGGGTCAAAGCTTGGCAGGGCCACTTATTTAAGAAGCTGCTTGACTACTGGGACTGTGATTTTTCATCTTTTGAATGAGGCTTGAAGTAAATAATCCATAAAGTTACTTTGATGTTTATGAATAGGAATAAAGATTCACAGGTTACTATAAGTATAAAAAATTTACATACAAAATAAGTCTAAATTGTTAACACTAGTTTGTACTTCATGGCATTCTCTCTACTTTCATGAGTTTTTATTCCAGATTTCCATATTTGATAAGGTTGGAAGCAGAGAAGTCCTCAGAAGAGAATAAGTGATTGTTTGGGGGTATTGTTAAGCTTGGCTGTGAGTGACTAAAACACAAAAAAGCAGTGGCTAGGACAAGAGAAGCTGGGCAGCATGGTGCCAGGATGGAGGCCCCTCTACCTTGCACCTTCCGCATCCACGTTTTGTCCAAAGTGGCTGCTCGGACTCCGTGGGCACATAAGCATTCAGCCAGGTCAGGGCAGAAAGACGGCGAGGAGCAGGGGGCTGTGCCAACTCAACCAGTACTCTCTGTCAGTACTCTCGGTCACACAAACCTGCTCACTTGCTGCCCTAATTGCAATCTTCTTGTCTTTCTTTACTTTTCTTTGGCCTGTTTCCTCCCAGTAGAATATTAAGTTTCAGGAGCATGGGGACTTTTATATGCCACTGTTTCCCTCAAACCTGATACAATGGCTGGCACATTGTAGATGCACATCAAGTATCTTTAGAATGAATTCCAGAGTAAAATCATTTCACTTTGACACAATGAAAGGATCATTCCTTGTGTCCCTCAGAGTGCCTTGTGCATGGTAGGTTCTCAATACAATCACCTGGGTGAGCAGTAGAACACTGAGTAGAATAGCAGTTAGCTTGAATTAGTGCCAGCAATCAATAATAGTTAACAACAATTATGTGCCAAAGAATATGCAAAGTGTTTTACATGCTTGACCTTGTTTTCCACTCCTGCAACTCAAGAACAATAGATTGTAGTAGCATTACCGCTAATAATGCAGTAATGTAGTAGCAATACCAGTGGTGGATATAGTACTAGTGGTACTAGTAGAAGTGGCAATGCTAGTGGTAATAGCAGTGGCAGTACTAGCGGTGGTAGCATTAGCAGTACTAGCGGCAGTACTAGTAGTAGCAGTACCGGTGGTAGTAGCAGCAGTAGTCACAGCAGTCATCTCATTTTAATGATGAGGACACTAGACTTTCAGGAACTGGAATAACTTGCCCAAGGCCATCCCATACCACTAAAAGAACGAGAAAATCAGGACTTGACCTAGGTATTTCAGATTTACAGTCTGTTGTCTTAAACCCCAGATTGCATTGCCCCACAGATGGCCCCACTAAACAATGTGGCTTGAGTGAGATGATTTCAGGATTCCTGGACTAACTGGAATAGGAGATGTTTGAGGTGCAATAGGCCAGTCTGTAATATGTGTAGGAAAGAGATACAAAGCAGTACTCTGCAAAGGACTTACTTTATCATCACCCATTGACTCGACAGGGAGTCTGTCTGAACTTGTTCTGTTATTTTACTAGGATTAGCAATAGGCATTCAACTTAAATTCAAAGGAAAGTTAATGAAGTGAAGTTTAAAAGTTAGGAAAAGAAGAAAAATGAATCAAGCTGATAAAAAACTAAACTTAAAGACTTTCACCAAACATTTGAAATCACATTTCTTTAGAAAGAGTGAAGTTCCTAAACTTTTCTTTTTTGCAATAGTGCAGCTAAAAATCATGAAGTCATGGCCATAGTACAGGCTGAACAACTATAACCATGGAAATGATTTGGAATTCATTTTTTAAAAATACAAGTCAAAATCATCATGTCTGAGGCAGTGTGGGGTAGCAGGAAACATCAGGACTGAGAAGCAGACACATCTGACTTTAAGTGCCGGCTCTGCCAGCTCCTGCCTGGGTGGTCAATGTCTTCTCACACCTCAGACTCAGTTTCCTCATCTTAAAGGGGGGGGGGCTACTAAAATCTCCAATGTTTTCTCATGAATAATCAATGAAATTAAAAAAATCACTTCACACAGCATCTGCCAATTGTAAGCACTCTTGAAACGCTGGCTTGGGCTGTGAATGTCACATCTGAGGTCTGTCCTGGGAATTGCAATAGCCACTGACAGCACCATGACTGTAAGTAGTATGTGTCTGGGTTTTTATGAGGAGCCGAGTCAATGTGAATCACTGAGCTTGTTCATCAGTTTTTCTGGATCAAAGTTCATTTCATTCTTTTCTTAAACACTTTTTTTAAAAGTTGAGGAATAACATTCCTGCAGCAAAGTGCATGAACCTTGACCACAGTGCTCACTGAAATTTAAATGTGCATGTGCCAACATACTCCAAGCTAGATCAAGATGGAGACTATTTCCAGTTCCCCAGGTTTCCTCCCATGCCTCCCAGTTGGTACCCAAGGGGAACCAGTATTCTTTTCTGGTTTTTGTAACTTTTCGTTTTGGAATAATCTCAACCTTACCAAAAATATCTTGAAAGTTGAACAAAAAATTCCTGCTTACCAACTTCACCCACTTTTTCCAAGTGTTAATGTATTTTCTAATTACAGAACAATCGTCAAACCCCAGAAATTAAAATTGATAAAATACTGCTAATTGTCCTACAGACCTTATCCCAATTATTCCACTAGTGTTCTTTTTCTAGGCCAGGATCCCAGCCAGGTTCATGCACTGTACCCTGTTGCCATAGCTCTTTAGTCCACCCCACTCTGGGACAGTGCCTCTATCCTTCCTATACTTCCTGACATTTTAAGGGGCTGGTCCATTGTTTTCTATAATGTTCCTCAATTTAGGTTAGTGTGATGTTCCCTCATGATTAAATTGAGGTCATGCCTTTTTTACAAGGGTGCCACTGCCATGATATTGTGCCCCTCTTGTGCCACATATCTGGAGATACATGATAATTACCAATATTATCTTGAACACATGGCAGAGGTGCTGTCTGCCAGATTTCTCAACTGTAAAGCTATTATTTTCTGTTTTCTAATTAATAAATATCTCATTAGTCGATATTTGAGACTATGCCACTACCTCATTACTTATCACACATTTACTTGCTAATTTTAGCATCCATTGTTACTCTTTGACAAAGGTGATTGTCTAATGTCATCATTTCTTCTACATTTATGAACTGGAATTCTGCTGTAAAGAAGAGGTGCCCCTTCCCCATATTTCTTTATTTAATTTTTAAATAATATCAGTTTATATATGAATGCAAGTTTCTTTATTCTATGTGTTATAATGCATTACCATCAGTGTTTATTTTACAGCTCAAATTGTCCCAGCTTTGGCTACTGGAAGTGCCTTCATGTTGGCTCCTGTGCCCATTCAAGGTGTCCCATCACCTTTTTTGAGCAGTTCCAAGATCATCTCATGCTTTCTCTCCTCCAGCCCTGGAATCAACCATTGTTTTAAAAACCCCTGGTTCCTTTTGTTGGGGAATGGCATAGAGACCATGATCTGTGAATGACATACACTCATTGCCACCAGAACATCATTCTTTCCTTTCTTTTGTCTTTTTTTAAAATATTTTATTTATTTATCTTTAGAGGGGAAGGGAAGGAGAGAGAGAGAAATGTCAATGTATGGCTGCCTCTCATGAGTCCCCTGCTGGGAACTGGCCTGCAACCCAGGTATGTGCCCTGACTGGGAATCGAACCGCGATCGTGTGGTTTGCAGGCCCGCGCTCAATCCACTGAGCTACACCAGCCAGGGCTCTTTTGTCTTTCTTTTTATTTACTTCTTAACTTTTAATCTTAATTTTTACATTTTAATATATTTTATTGGTTATGCTATTACAGTTGTCCCATTTTTTGCTTCCCTTTATTCCCCTCCACCCTGTACCCCTCTTCCTACCATCATTTCCACACCTCAGTTCATGTTCATGGGTCTTGTATATAAGTTCTCTGGCTTCTCCATTTCCCATACTATTCTTAACCTCCCCCTGTCTATTTTCTACCTACCATTTATACTTCGTATTCCCTGTAGTTTTTCCCCCATTCACCCCCCTCCCCACTGATAACCCTCCATGTGATCTCCATTTCTGTGATTCTGTTCCTGTTCTAGCTGTTCGCTCAGTTCGTTTATTTTTTTTAGGTTTGTTTCTGATAGTTGTGAGTTTGTTGTCATTTTACTGTTCATAGTTTTGATCTTCTCCTTTTTCCTAAGAAAGGAAAAAGGAAAGACTTATCTAAATAAGTCCCTTTAACATTTCATATAATAAGGCCTTGGTGATAATGAACTCCTTTAACTGGATCTTATCTGGGAAGCACTTTATCTGCCCTTCCATTCTAAATGATAGCTTTGCTGGAAAGAGTAATCTTGTATGTAGGTCCTTATCTTTCACAACTTCAAATATTTCTTTCCAGCCCCTTCTTGCCTATAAGGTTTCTTTTGAGAAATCAGCTGATAGTCTTATGGGAACTCCTTTGTAGGTAACCGTCTCTTTTTCTCTTGCTGCTTTGAAGATTCACTCTTTATCTTTAATTTTGGGTAGTGTAATTATGATATGCTTTAGTGTGTGCTTCCTTGGGTCCCACTTATTGGGACTCTCTGAACTTCCTGGAAGTCTATGTCCTTTGCCACATTGGGGAAGTTCTCCTACATTATTTTTTCAAATAAATTTTCCTTTTCTTGCTCTTCCTCTCCTCCTTCTGGTATTCCTTTGATTCAGATGTTGGGATATTTAAAGTTGTCCTAGAGGTCCCTAAGCCTCTCTTCATTTTTTTGAATCCTTATTTCTTCATTGTGTTTTGGTTGGATGCTTATTTTTTCCTTCTTTTCCAAACCGTTGATTTGAGTCTTGGTTTCCTTTTCTTCACTGTTGGTTCCCTGTACATTTTCCTTTATTTCACTTTTCATAGCCTTCACTTTGTCCTGTTTTACAACCATACTCAACTATTTCTGTGAGCATTCTGTTTACCAGTGCTTTGAACTCTGCATCTGATAGGTTGGCTATCTCTTTGTCGCTTTTGTATTTTTTCTGGAACGTTGATCTCTTTGTCGCTTTTGTATTTTTTCTGGAACGTTGATCTCTTCTTTCATGTGGGCCATATTTCTTTGTTTGGGCACACCTGTTGTGTAATAAGGGATGGAGCCTTAGGTATTTTCCAGGTCAGGGCAACCCACATTGCTGTGTTGTGGCCCTGAATGTGGGGGAGGGTTTGAAGAGGGAAAAGTGCCGCTTGCTTGGCTCTCAGTCAGCTTCCAGTCACTGTCTCTGCTATCCACAAGCAAATTGAGCCCTTCTGGTGCTCATTCCCAAGGTGGGTGGTTTTGTGTATGTTCTCAGAACCTGTGGGTCTCTTCAGTGAATTCTCCTGTGAAGCTGAGAATTTCTCCTACTGCCTCAACCCCCAGAGGTTTTTTCAGTCAGAGGTTTTGAGGCTTTATTTCCCCACGCTGGAACTCTGGGTTTCGTGGTCTGTCTCGCTCCCCAGTTGTTCCTCTTGGTTTATCTGCACACAAATGTGGGATAACCTGCTCCACCAGCTGCTGCTTCACTCAGTCCTCCAGCCGCAGCCTTGCTACAAGTCCTCTCCACTCCAGCTGCCCATATCTGTCTGTCCTAGCGGTTTGAATGAATATTTCTTTTTAACTCCTTGGTTGTCAGGCTTCCATACAGTTCCATTTTCTGACAGTTTGGATTAATTTTTGTTTTTAATTTTTTTGTTTTTCTTCTTTGGTTATCAGAGGAGGCAGAGTATATGTACATATGCCTCCATTTTGGCTGGAAGTTTCTTTCTCTTTTTAAATTACAGTTGACATACAATATTATATTAGTTTTAGGTGTACAGTATAGTAATGAGACAATTTATGGAACTTACAAAGTGATCCCCTGATAACTCTAGTACCCACCTGACACCATACACAGTTATTACAATACCATTGACTGTATTCCATATGCTATACTTTTGTCATTGTTTTCATTGCTCTGGATCCCCTTACCAGAATGCACTAGGAAATATATACATGTATACTAACACACATCTACATTTATTTCTACAGCTACCTGTGTGTGTAGCTTTGTGTGTGTGTGCAAATGTAATATATAATCATGGGTTCATACTGATGATTCTAATGCCAATCCAATACCACAAAGCTCATTCTATTCTTCCTCACTTTCCTTTTTCTTTAAAGATTTTATTTATTTATTTTTAGAGAGAGGAAGGGATGGAGAGAGGGAGAGAAGCATCAATGTGTGGTTGCCTTTCATGCATCCTCCACTGGGGACTAGGCTGGCAACCCAGGCATGTGCCCAGCTTGGGAATCAAACTGGTGACCCTTTGGTTCGCAGGCTGGCACTCAATCCACTGAGCCATGCCAGCCAGCACCTCATTTTCTTATTTGTAACTCTTTTCTCTGGCAGTGAGAAACCCATATCTCATCTATAATATATTGCTCAGTCCTTGAATACTCTAAGACAGCCTCCAAATTGCTAACCCATGTCTAAAACAGTTCTTTAGTGTTATAACACATAGTGAAATACTGTTTTCTAGAAGTTACTTAAAAAAAAAGTTGGTGTGCCTCTCACCTCCAGTCATTCTGTCATTCAGGAGTAACACAGGTTCATTTGTTACTATTTGTATTCTACTAGCTTCCCTCCACATCCTTGTTGATTTCAATTATGTATTTATATTTTGAGAATGCAAACACTAAAATGGTTCTAGACTCCAGCACTCTGCTCATAAGGGTCACTGCCCCTGCATCTGTTCCACCCCCGACCCCGTTTCTCCATTCTTTCCACCCCATGCATGAGCATCTGCTGTAGGGTGCTATTTTCATTAGTTTTCATTTTACCTGTCATGTATTTCTTTTGTAGAAGTGAGCAGATGCACATATATTTTCTTCTATCTCCTTCTTTCTTACATGAAAGATGGCATATACAGATATTCTTTTGTACTTTGCTCTTTTCACTTAAAACATACTCTGGAAATATATACAGATATTCTTTTGTACTTTGCTCTTTTCACTTAAAACATACTCTGGAAATCACTTTTTATCTGTTCATTAAGACTTTCTTCATTCTTTTTGTTTTAAACAGCAACATAGCATTCCACTTTGTGACGTATCCTGGCTACTCAACCATTCTATATTTGGTCATGTAAGTAATTAGCCAGTATTTTGCAACTACAAACTGTGATGTAAAAATGTGCATGTATACTTCTGTATTGTTGAAGATGTGTCTTCAGTAGAGATTCCTAGAAAGAAGATTGCTGGGTCAAAAGGTAAGTGCATACGGAGTTTTGTTAGATAGTTCCAAAGTCCCATACACAGGGCTTGCACCAGTGTGCACTTCCATCAGCAACGTATGAGAGTAGCCATTGTCCCCACAGTCTTGCTAACAGAATGAGTTATCATAATTTTTAATGTTCAAAAATTGATAGGTAAGAAAGAATATTTCAATGTTGTTTTAATTTACATTTCTCTAATTACCTAATTATGAGGGAGTTTGAACATTTTTTTCATAAGGTTAAAGGCTATTCATGTGTGTGGTCTGTTCATGTGGTCTTTTGCCTTCTTTGGTTATATTATTCTAAAGTGAATTTTTAAATGTTCTTTATGTTTTAGTAGTATTGAGCTATGTGATATGTGTTGAGAGTATCTTCTTCCACTTTGTCAGTTGTCTTTTTGACTCTGTTTATCATTTTTTTGGTCACGAAAATTTTAAATGTTTACATAGTCAAATATATTTATGTTTATATTTACATTTACTGATACTGCTTTTATTGCCTCTAGATTTTGAGTCATTGTTGGAAAGCCTTTTCTTACACTACTGTTAATGAAGAATTCAGCCATATTTTCTTCTAGTACTTCTATGGTTTGATTTTTCCATTTTCTACTTGGCTACCTAGTCCATTTGGAGATTATTCTTGTGTATGGTATGAATTATGAATTTAATTTTATGTTTTACAGTTGGCTAGCCAGTTATCTCAGCACCATTTATTAAAAATCTTTCTTCTGGCCCTGGCCAGCTTGTTTAGTTGGTTGGAACATCATCTGGATAAGCCAGGGTTGGGAGTTCGATCCCCAGTCAGGGGACATGCAACAATTAACCAATGAATGCATAAATAAGTGGGAAAACAAATTGATGTCTTTTTCTCAATAAATAAAACTATTTAAATATTTTAAAAATTAAAAAATAAATATATTTTTAAAGTATTTTGCCCTAATGATTTGAGATGTCACCTTCATCATGTACTAATTTTTCATATATACACTTGAGTCTATTTTAGACTCTATTCTATTCTATACATGTGGTTTTCTTTTTATTTGCAAATACTATACTGTTCTAATTCCATTTGCCTGGTAGAATGATGAAGTTTTTCTTTTTCAGTGTAAACAAAAACTATTTTGACTTCAATCACTATAGATAAATTTTGGCTGTCTTTGATCTTCATATAACAGAAGTATATTTTCTGTCTGGCTGCTTTCATTTAATCTTTTATCTGTGAGGTGTATTTATGAAGTAGGAAGTATCAGTAGCTTGCTATTTTCACTGCTGTGTAGTATTCATTTATGTGCATATGCAACAAATTCTTTGTCCATTCTTCTGTTGTTAGACATATGGATTGCTTCCAGTTTGAGCTGCTGATAAGACAAGTGTGTGCTTAGCTTTGGTAGATACTGCCAAATGGTGTTTCAAAGTGTTTGTACCAATGTATACTCCTACCTGCAATGGTTGATATTTCCAGTTACTCCACAGTCTTGTCAGCACTCAATATTGTCAATCTTCTAAGGAAAAAACTTCTACCTGAAAGGAAGAAAGTAGAAGAGGCTGATGAAATGGACCAGGCAGAACTGATGACCTTTGACCCAAATCAGGAAGGATGGCACTGTTACAGTGGAGAAGCATATGAGGATGCTGAACATCGTCCTAGGGGTGGCGGTCAGTGTCAGACCTCTTTCTAGTGACACTCACTGCTGGCGTTTTATATGCAATAGTAAAGGAGAGTAGGAGTATAATCATAATATGCTCACTACTTGCTATTGTTTTGTTTTAATATTCAGTTATAACAGTGTTTTAAAAGTTAAAGGAGGAATAAATTCAAAATATTTAAAAAAGAAAGAAAAACCTTGCATGACAACAATTCTTCCTCTTGAGACTCGGAAGCTGTTTCCAAAACAAGGAACACCCTTGGGAAAAAACCTAAACAAAGCACAGTAGGCCCCATTTCCAACGCATCTAATAAGTTACTCATGGCCGTAATGAATAATTTCATTTTATAGAAAAGTGTAAAAAGGTAGTTATTAGCCTAGATTCAGTGTAGCAGTTTGTTGCCTATTCATAAGCCATTTCCCCTCTTCTTTACCAGCAGGGCCTCAATTTTGTTCAGCCCCCATCCTACAGGGACAGTGAACCTATCTTCAGCTCAGGGGGAATCCTGATTAATTTAAGCTAATTATAGCTTTCTTGTTCCTGTCGCATAATTAGCTGAGGAATGATCATACACCCAGGTCTAGCCAGTGAGAAATGAGGAAGGACTGCTAGGGGCTAGGATGCTCCTAGAAAGGGTTTTCTTACTGCAGAGACAAGATACCAGAGGCAATGGCCCTTTTTGCCTCTGATGTGTTATGTCTGGATATAATCCATGGAACAGCAACGGCTGCCTGACAGCCAGGCTGAAAACACAGCACATCCAAGAAAGAATCGTAAGATGTGGTGGTCAAGCCTTCACCATAGGTCCTGGAACCTGCCCTATCCAAGTTTCTGAGAAGTAATCGTTGCTAATTGCCTAAGATCATTGTGGCTGGGTTTTTCCATTACTGGCCAACTGTAAACTAATAACCCTGGACTGTGGTAGAATAACAAAGGGGAAACATTGCTCTCACTTATGCTTTATAAATATGCATAGCAACCTTCTGCTTCTTCTAGACCAGTGGTTCTCAGTCTTTAGCATGCATTAGAATCACCTGGAATGCTTATTACAACAGGTTACTAGAATCTACTATAAGAGTTTCTGATTCAATAGATCTGGCTGTGTTGGAGTCCAGAATTTGCACTTTCCCAAGTGATGCTAATGCTGTTAGTCCAGGGATCACTATTGGAGAACAAGTGTTCTAGAATATAGACACCATCTTATTGTTTTTATCAACATGCTTTTTAAAAATTCATATATTTTTGAAGATTTTATTTATTTTTAGGGAGGGGAAGGGAAGGAGAAAGAGAAGGAGAGAAACATCAACGTGTGGTTGCTTCTCACACACTCCCTACTGGGGACATTGTCTGCAACCCAGGCATGTGCCCTAACTGGGAATTGAACCAGTGACCCTTTGGTTCACAAGCCAGTGCTCAATCCACTGAGCCATACCAACCAGGGCCAAGATTTTTCCTTGTTATATCAGCTCCATAATCCCTCTAATCCAGGGGTGTCAAACTCATTTTCACCAGGGGCCACATCAACCGCTTAGTTGCCTTCAAAGGGCCAAATGTAATTTCAACTCCTTAGCAGTTAAGGACTAGTTACATTTGTACAGTCCAGAAAGTATTTCAGCCCTTTGAAAGCAACCACTAAGTTGATGTGATCCCCATTGAAAATGAGTTTGATACCTCTGTATATTTCCGGATATATTGTCCTTAGGTTTTGGTATTTCGCCAGAGGACTTTGGGTTGATCCTGCTCAGCAGGCCAAGACCTTGACCATTTGTCTTACTGTGGTCTTTCTTTTATATTAAAAGAGTTGAAAACAGAAGACCATGGCACTGCCAGGCACAGGCTAGTCCATTCCAAATAGTTCATTTAGTCATTTTTATTAGAGGAAATGAATGGATGCCAGAAAGCTTCTTAAGTCTGTGTTTCTCTATAGCATGAGAATTTGAGCATGCTTTCTATCTTTGTCACATTTCTCTTTGAAGATAAAGAAAACCAGCTCCTCAGTTCTCCGAAGATCAATGCTTGCATTTAGATGTCATCTGTCAATCACCTTAGATATAAAAGAAAGTCACCCTGAAGGGGAAAAGCTGGGTCTGAATTACAGCTGTGGTGCTTGACCCATGAAAACATGGGCCCTCCTTGCTCATAAGGTTTCTTTTGAAAAATCAGCTGATAGTCTTATGGGCACTCCTTTGTAGGTAACTGTTTCCTTTCCTCTTGCTGCTTTTAAGGTTCTCTCTTTATCTTTAATCTTGGCTAATGTAATTATGATGTGCCTTAGTGTGTTCCTCCTTGGGTCCAATTTCTTTGGGACTCTCTGAGCTTCCTGGACTTCCTGGAAGTCTATTTCCTTTGCCAGATTGGGGAAGTTCGCCTTCATTATTTGCTCAATGCTGCAGGGTTGGGGGGTGCAGAGTGGAGGGGAGATAAAAGGGTGAAAATTGGGAAAACTGTAATAGCATAATAAATAAAATATACTTAGCCCTGGCTGGTATGGCTCAGTGGATTAAGCGCAGGCCTGTGAACCACAGGGTCACCCGTTCCGTTCCCTGTCAGGGCATATGCCTGGGTTGCAGGCCAGGTTCCCAGTGCAGGGTACGTGAGAGGCTACCACACATTAATGTTTCTCTCCCTCTCTTTCTCTCTCCCTCCCCTTGCCTCTAAAAATAAATAAATAAAATCTTTATATATATATATATATATATATATATATATTTAAAGAAGAATTGGTTTTCAGATGTGTCTACCCTCCTAATGTAACAGTGGAAAATTGTAATGGTGGGAAATTGTAACCCGTCCCACCATTCTTTTGATATTGTTTCTGTAAGTGCTGACTCTGGCTAACATGTAGGTTGTAGATGAACAGTGTGTTTGTATAAAAATCCCTGGAACTAACTTCAAAAGATATAGATCCTGACCTTCAGGCATCCCAGTTCTGGGGGATTTTCTGACTTTCAACCACGGAACTAGGATGGTGTGAAGTCATGGTAACAGGAAGCCAGGATGACTCAGCGAGGATGATGCACACCAGACCATCACTTGCTTCCTCAGAATGGACTAGGCTGGTCTGCGTGTAGAGAATTTTGCAACCCCCTAAGGCAGAGTAGCACCTTCTGTTCAGTCAGGGCATTTAGTATAATTTAAGGGAAAAATGTTCATAAGAAGAAAGCTGGCAAACAAAATGTAGATGATATCTGATTATTACTGGTCTTGGCTTGAATTCTTTAGACGGCCTGAGGCAAAGTTTGAGGCACCCAATTCATTTTCATTGTAAATATAAAAGTTTATCTTTCTCTCACTTAAAACCTCCGTGATGAATGATCCAATACTGGCATAACAGCTCAGGCATCACTGATTTGTATACTCCCAAACTATTTAAATTGCTGCTGCTTCCCAGCCAGCGGGGAGTGGGTGATGGAGAGGGAGAAAAAGAAGGAAGGCAGGAGAGTGAAAGGAAACTGTATACTAAATTGTTTTTAAGAACAAGACTTTAGAACTTGTATATTACAGTTCTGCTCACATCCCCTTGGCAAGAACTTAGTCAAATAGCTGCACCTAGCTCCAATGCTTTGGTCTCTAGCTGGACAGCCACGTGTAAGGCACTAAAACGTTGATTTAGAAGGTTCAAACTCAGGGAGGTTATGCTGTGGGAAAAGTGAAGCCAGGCAAGGAAAGGTATGAAACATCGTGATGCCTTGCACTGTGAACCAGTCATGAAGAGTCATGTGGATCACTCACCAGATTTGTTGGCTTTGCACACAGTACTTTTCTGCAAGAGTTACTTGGAGGCGGCGTGCTTAGAAGTAGTAGTGAGGAAAGAGAGGGAAAGTTATCTGTTTCTCTGCCACCAAGTCCCATTTCTCACTGGCCAAGGTCCATGGGAACCTAATCCTCTCCTCCTTTTGTAAAATCTAACCCCTTGGCATCCACTCAGAAGTGATCCTCTCTCTAGAAGTGGAAGAATAACCCATTGTGAATGAGGCACCAACAAGGAGAGAGGAAGGGGCAGTGGGAAGACTCTGAGAAGGTATAGAAGATCTGTTTCAATGTGTTATTTACTGTCATTTTGAGAGGAAAATAAAAGGGATGTTGTTATAAACTGCTCTAACAAAAACTGTCTCTCATAGTTCTGAGTCTGTTGCTTAGTATTTAACAAAATGAGCTAATTGATCACAAAAGCTGATGGGGGAGAAAGGAGCCTCCTTTCACCTTTGGCCAAGAGCTCTCCTAATATAGGGATGTTTTTCTCACTTCAGGAACCTGAATGATCGTTTCCTTTTCCTGCTCTCTCCCCATTGGATGTCAGTCAGGACGCTCTGAGAGGTTATCTTTTGTCCTCTCCATCATCCATTCTTTCTTCCTACCTCCCTTTCTTTCATCCACCAATCTGAATGGGAGCTTTACGTGTGATTATTTTTTGTTTCATTAAAAAGGTTAAACTCCATCGTGGCATTAAAAAAAAAGCAATGTGCAAATGGACTTCTCCAAAGGACATAGAACATGATCCGTTAGGCAACTAAATTAGTATATGATTTAGGTGGCCTTTGACTGAGCTTGACATACTTGTTTACTGTGAGTCTGTGAATTTGGAAATACAACCAAATCAAAATATAACTAAAAGACTCATCTCCAGTAAGAAACAGCCTCAGTGGATCTTGAAACATCTAACTCTGTTTTCAAAGAGTCTGTAAAAACAGCCCTGGCTGGTGTAGCTCAGTGGATTGAGCACAGCCCTGTAAAGCAAAGGGTCGCTGGTTCGATTCCCAGTCAGGGCACATGCCTGGGTTGCAGGCCAGGTCCCCAGTAGGGGACACATGAGAGGCAACCACACATTGATGTTTCTCTCCCACTCTTTCTCCTTCCCTTCCCCTCTCTCTAAAAATAAATAAATAAAATATTTTTTAAAAAGAGTCTATAAAAACAGAAATGTGATCATATTGACACAAATTACATTAATTGGCTGTACAGATTCTAGAATGTAAGAGCAGGAAGATCTATCAAGATACAGTCACATGATTTTTAGACTTGGTTGTCTAAAGTTCTGTGGTCTTCTTGGAGGCCCCCTTAGGGTCTCATTGTGCTAGGGGCAACAGTGAATAAAGGGAAGGCTGAGTGAACAGAAATCATACCCCTCCTCCTGTAATTCAGTCCAATCAGCTCAATTTTCGTGCTTTTCACATTGTTTCAGAAACTAGGTATTCATTGCTCAATATTTATACCCCAATCTTTCCTTCCTCTACCCTGATGTTGTGTGCAATGGTAATATCCCGCCTTCAAGCTGTAGAGTATGTTCATTCACGACAATTCTGTCCCTTAATTTCTCAGTCTTGCTGGCTAGTAACAGATCGGCATGTGACCCAGCATTACCTCATGAAACATGGGAAGTCCTTGATGCTAAAGTTTTTGTGAAATGTTGACTTCTTTATTAAAAGGAGACACCTGTGGCTGATACTGACCTTGCTTTTCCTCTTTCTTCCTCCTTTCAAGGCCAACATTATGTGCATCACTACTGTACATTAGTAGCCCTGTGAACATATGGCCATAAGCATGAAATGAATGCCTGGAGTCACAACAACATTGATTCTGACCTCAATGAGCCACTGAACTAATTTCAGCAAACATCTGGCTTCACGCTTCTTGCCATGTGAGGAAACAAACCACTCTTGTCTGAATTATTTCAGTTGGGTTTTTGTCAGTTGCATCCAAAAAAAGCATTCTTAATACACATATTGTGCTTCCAGATAAGATTTTGTTTTGATCAAAGATTTTGAAGCTAAAAAGAATTTGAGATATCACAATCTTGTCCCATCTTCTCATTTTAAAGATAAAGAAACAGTTTTATTTGTCTATCGCCGTGCAACAAACTACCTCAAAACTTAGTGGCTTAAACAACAGCCTTTTAAAAAATTTCTTATAATTCTGTGAGCTGACTACACCCAGCTGGCAAGTTTTGCTCCGTAGCATCCACTGGGCTGGTTATTTGGGTGCTCAGCAGGCTCACTTGGCTAATGTCTTAACTGGAACGGGATCCCTTGGCTCAGCTGGGGCACTCTGTCCTTCCCCTCAGTGGCAAAGCTCTGTCCACATGGCCTCTCTATGGAAGCCTCTCTGTTTGGTCTCCTTAGCCAAGAGTCTGGGCTTCTTATATGGCACCTCACTCAGGCCAAACAGGCCTTCCTGTGGCATAGGCCTGGGTCTGGCACAGTGTCACATTTGTGATATTCTGCCGGTTAAAATGAGTCATGGGGCCATTTAGATTCAAGAGCAGCGGGCTATACAAATGTATGAATACCAGATGGTGCACTTTATCAGGGGCGGTCTTCACAGATTAACTCCTTCAGAAACTGAGACCTATACTGAAAGCTTGTTGTACAAGCTACTAGCTTCTTGACTGTGTAATTTAGAAGGTCACTGAAGGGATGAGAGCTCTATTTGGGGGATGGAGAGGGTTGGGGGAAGAAGACAAGGTTTTCTACCTCAGCAGTCTTGACATTTGGGGCCAGTCATTTCTGTGTTGCTGGGGAGTGTCCTGTGCATTTTAGGATATTTAGCAGCATCGCTGACCTCTACCCAATATGGGGCAGTGATACTTCCCCTCCAGCTCTAAGGATGCAACATGTCTCTGGGCACTGCCAAATATCTCCTGGAGATAAAAGAGTTCCAGCTGAGAGCAACAGCCCTAACCTGAGCGGTGTTTAAATGTGTTACTTCACAGAAGCCCAAGAGGGCTAGAGAGCCTTGTCTTACATGTGGGCCAGTGGAGCACATTTATATTTTTTAATTCTTCCCGTGGGAAATGTCCCTGTGTAAATAAAAAAAGACGGGATAATCAATTTGTTACCCTGGGCACTTACTCAGTGTGGAGACTTCACTTTGGATAAAGGCTTTTTAATTTCTGCTCTAAGTTCACGAATAAGACTGTACCCTCAAGTGGAATCTGAATTGATATTCTCCTTCACTTCTAGTATGTAGAACTAAGTGATTCCACTACCATTTTTCCTTGTTTTTTTTTCACCAAGAGCTGTCCACAAATAAGTAGGTGGATTTTAAAGCCATGACATCCAGTGAAATCAGCCACAGAAATAAGCAGATAAAGAAGGAAGAAAACATGGTAAGCTAGGATAGTCTCCACCCTGAGTCCCTTCAACACTTAAGGTGGGATAGAAAAGAAAAAAAACTCAGAAATGTATTTATTTATACATGCATACTCTTATGTGCACATATATATATATGTATAAATACATACATATATGTGTGTATAAATACATACATATACACACACACACACACACACACACNAATCATTTCTGTGTTGCTGGGGAGTGTCCTGTGCATTTTAGGATATTTAGCAGCATCGCTGACCTCTACCCAATATGGGGCAGTGATACTTCCCCTCCAGCTCTAAGGATGAAACATGTCTCTGGGCACTGCCAAATATCTCCTGGAGATAAAAGAGTTCCAGCTGAGAGCAACAGCCCTAACCTGAGCGGTGTTTAAATGTGTTACTTCACAGAAGCCCAAGAGGGCTAGAGAGCCTTGTCTTACATGTGGGCCAGTGGAGCACATTTATATTTTTTAATTCTTCCCGTGGGAAATGTCCCTGTGTAAATAAAAAAAGACGGGATAATCAATTTGTTACCCTGGGCACTTACTCAGTGTGGAGACTTCACTTTGGATAAAGGCTTTTTAATTTCTGCTCTAAGTTCACGAATAAGACTGTACCCTCAAGTGGAATCTGAGTTGATATTCTCCTTCACTTCTAGTATGTAGAACTAAGTGATTCCACTACCATTTTTCCTTTTTTTTTTCACCAAGAGCTGTCCACAAAGAAGTAGGTGGATTTTAAAGCCATGACATCCAGTGAAATCAGCCACAGAAATAAGCAGATAAAGAAGGAAGAAAACATGATAAGCTAGGATAGTCTCCACCCTGAGTCCCTTCAACACTTAAGGTGGGATAGAAAAGAAAAAAACTCAGAAATGTATTTATTTATACATACATACTCTTATGTGCACATATATATATATATATATGTATAAATACATACATATATGTGTATATAAATACATACATATACACACACATATATATACATACACACACACACACACATATATATATATATATACAAGGTCTGTCCAGAAGGTATCCAGCCATGTGCTATGAAAAAAAGAGACATTTATTGAAGAAGACAGAAGAAATATTGTATGTAGGACAATGATGCCTCAGTCCCCTGCAAAGTAGGCACCTCAGGGCTTCACATAATTCTCCCAATTGCCATCAGCTGCCCCATCATATTTTCCTGAATCTCATTGATGGTTTGAAATCTCTTCCCTTTCAAAGGTGATTTTAGTTTTGGGAAAAGCCAGAAGTTGCAGAGTGCCAAATCTGGGCTGTAGCTGGGCAGAGTCACCTGGGTGACTTGATGTTTTGCCAAAAAACTCTTCACAAGATGTGATGCATGAGTGGGTGCATTGTCGTGATGAAGCTGCCAATCACCAGTTGGCCATAGCTGCAGCATTTTGAATCATCCAAATAGTTTCCATGGAGAAATGTTCAAGCTTAATGCAAAATTTGATGCAGATTCTTTGGTTTACTCACTCAGTCATTTTGAATGTGACAGCCACACAGTACACATGCTCACTCAACAGCATGCAGTGCCCCCATTGACTAGTACAATGAAGTTGTCGTTGTTCACACATGCACATTCCAGTCCACTCTCCTTGGCTGCCAAGTTGCATTGATATCGTGCAAACTGTTCTTGTTATATTAACAATGACTGTACTTTTTTCAGACAGACTTCATATACATATATGTATATATTTATATTTTGTGAGGTAATACAAAATATATATTGGTCTCTGCCTCCAGTTCCTGGCACAGATCTCTTAAAACCCTTGTAATTTCCTAAGTGATAAGAACACTAAAAGCATCTGTTACTGTAATATTTGAACTTTGACCCTGATTCCTGACACTGGGCTCCTGAAACCCTTGTAATTTCCTGGAGAAAAGGAGTATCTTTTGTTCCAGTGAGGGGACTTTGGATGCACTGCTGGTGAGGGCTGGTCACCAGAAAGACAAGCCATCATTAGAAACTTGGGCTTTTCTGTCCACCCCCATTCTTCCGAGAAGGGAGAAGTATTCAAAACGGAGTTAATGATCAGTCATGTCCACATGACGAAACTTCCATAACATCCTGAAAGTGTGGGGTTTGGAGCGCTTCCAAGTTGGTGAATGTGGAGATGCTGGGAGAGTGATAAACCAGGACAGGACAGGAGAGCTCCATGCCCCCTCCCCCATGACTTGTCCTGTGCAGCTCTTCCATCTGGATATACCCTCATCGTATTCTTTTATAATAAGGCAGCGATCTAGAAAGAAAAGTGTTTCTCTTGCGTTCTATGTGCCACTCTAGCAAATTACTCAAACCTAAGGAGGGCATTACGAGCATCTCTGATGTGACCTGGTCTTGTTACCAGTCTCCTGAGTTGGAAGGAATTGTTGGCACCCCCACTTTGTAGCTAGTCAGTCAGAAGCACAACGCAGGCTTACGATCAGCGTCTGAAAGATGAGGGTCAGACTTATGAGACTGAGCACTTCAGCTGTGGAATCAGATGCTATCTTCAGGCAGAGTGTCAGGATGGAGTTCAACTGAAGGACCCCCATTTGCTATTGCAGAGAATTGGTTGGTGTGAGGAACTAACCCCCTCTCCCAAAACTGGAATTGGCACCAGAGCCTATACTCTCTCTATATTTTCCTATTCATTTGGAGACTGGTCGAATATTTTAAAGTAGAAAGAAATAACTTAAAACAATTTTTAGTCACACTTGAAGAGTCATGTGTGACTAAGGCAAAGAATTGATCTGGTCACTGCCAATTCCAGGCCTGTCATAGCCCTGTCTAAATTATGGGGGGAGCATATTCATGAGTTTCATGAGAACAGCCTGTTTGCTCACCCTGTGTCCACAATGCCTGGAAAGTGCATGGTATGGAATAGGTGCTCATGTTATGATTGTTGAATGAGTGGGGAGCCTGTGCTGCAAGGGAAAGCACTTGAACACGTGCAGTCAGATGATATGGGTGATAGGGGCGACTCTGTGTGATGTCACTGTGACTGGTGCTGTTGGCACCCTGCGCAGTTCCCATTCACTCAGAGGGGCCTCCATCCGCCAGGGGCTCCAAGTATTGGCTTAATCCACGTGAGTGATGATGATGATGTGGACCACGGTATTGTCAGTAGAAGTATTAGCAGTGACTAGGGTCTGGATTGTATTATTTACATGTTTTATTTTCTGAAAGCTATGATGATAAAAAAATTTTTCTGGCCCAGAGGTATTGTTCCTTTTAGGCTAATCAATTCTTAGAGATAGCAAAGGGCTCAGTGTGTCATTGATGTAAACTGAACAATCCAGAGGCATACTTTCTCCTCACCTAGCTGGCCCTTGCACCCCAGAAGGCAATATTCCTCTGCCTTAATCATCCCAAGGCTGCCTTGGCTGAATAGCTGATTTGGTTAGAGAGTTGTTCCAATACACCAAGATAGTGGTTCGATCCCCAGTCAGGGCACATAAAAGAATCACTGATGAATGCATAGATGAGTGGAATAAACTGATGTTTCTCTTTCTCTCTTTCTCCCCCGACTCTACTTCTTCTCTCTTTCTAAAATAAATAAATAGGGAAAAAAATCATCCCAAGACCAGATACCTTGCAACTAGAGACTACCTTTATAGTTTGAAGTCTGAAAAAATTGTTCAAACTGTTTATCCTTCCCTGCCTTCCATCCCTTGCAGAAACTCTAATAAAGGCTCTTGCCTAAATGTTTCCCCTATACCCCTGTCTTCAGCCCTTAGACCAGAACCTGGTTCCTCACAGGGCTTTGTGTGGTGTGTCATGCGTTGTGCTCCTAGGACCTTGACTTTGTTTTTCTGAACCTTTCCTGTGTCTCTTTTTGTGGCCACCCCTGCCTGACCATCACATAAAAGTTTAAAGAGCGTGGATACATTTTGGCAGTAGAGCCAACGGGTTTTCTGGTGGATAGGATATGGACAGTAAGATAAAAAGAGCAGGCAAGGACAATTCCAAAGTTTCTGGCTTGAACAACTGGCTAGAGGAAGTGGGAATTCGCTGAGATGTGGAGGACTGCACATACAAGCATTGAGGGGTAGAGGGGAGGAATGGGCGTGGTGTTGCCTTGTTAGTGTTAATATTTCTGTTAGACATCAGATGGAAGAAATTGAGGAGGTAGTTGAAAAGTGAATCTGGGCCTTAGGAGAAAGGTCCTGGCTAGAGATATATGCATAATTTGGGAGTTATTGGCATAGAGATGTCTAAAGCCATGAAACTGAAAAAAAAAGTCACTAAAGGAGTGAGTGTTCAAAGAAGAGCAGAGGACCCAAGACTGAGCCCCAGGATCACCAAAGTTTAAAGTTAAATGTTTATCCCAGTGGTTCTTTATGATCCACTCCCATTATCTTATTCAGTAAGTCTCATGAGGGTAATAAGTTTCTCAGTCTTTTCCAAAATCTAAAAAGTCAGTGTATTTCCTTTCAATTATTCACTACTTGAATCAAATTGCCATTGTTTATCAAAACATAGGGATGTAAAACACCGACATTTTATTATATCTCATGATCTCGTGGGCACAGACTGTGGGCTGGGCTGGTGACTCTTCTGATCCCTCTGGCGTAGCTGGAGGTCTGTCGATGGTATTCGGCTGGTGGATGAACTGGTGCAGACAGTGTGGAGAGGTGTGAACCTACTGCTGCAGCCACACAGGTAAGAGCTGGCGAACAGAAGGTGCCGTGTCGTGTAGGAAGAGAGGGTTGGGCCTTTCTGAAGAGGATTTCAGTCTTCTCAGCCCCTAGGGCTGTTGCAGAGCTGGAGGAAATGACCAGAAGTTTGATAAATTGAAGCATAAATAATAAGACAACTTATGTTCAGAGTAACAGAATCCCACCAGAGTGTGAGCTCTCCTCTAGTTCATCACTCTTATTTCCTCTAATAACCGACCCCCTGAACTACGGACCCCTGAACTATGGGTCCCTGTGCTGGAAACCAGTATTCTCGCACTTCACAGAGTTTCCTCTAGACATCCCCCCCCACCCCCAGGCAGCAGTGGGTGTTTCTTCTGCCTGGTTCCTGCAGTGGTCTGCACCTGCAGCGGTCCTCATGGTCTGGGGGGCATACTTCAGTGCACAGTGTGGATGTGTGTTTCAGGGGAGGGCAGTTGTAATGGAAAGAAAATGAGAATAAAGTAATTATTTCCTATTCAATGTTATTTCTGATTGCAAGTGCATGCAAGATTCAGAGAATAAATCACCTGTTGATTGTTTTGCTTGGCATAAAGTTTTAATAGACAAAATTCCAGAACAAATGGCATAATCCAGCTGTCACTTTTTTGCCTAATACAAAGTCAGTTTTGCATTTATATATGCATACTTAGGTGTGTGTAGAAATGTTCTAGAACTTCAGAATTTGAAACATTTTTGATAGGTCATAAACTTGCAAAAAAGTGCACAGCTCAGTGAATTTTTGTTCTCACAACATGTTCACACCCAGGTAGTCGGCGCCTAGCCCTGGAAACAGACCTTACGAACACCTGGGTGCTCCTCTCTTGCTCAAATAGTTATTATCCAAGAAAGAATTCTCCTTACTTAGAACAGCATAGATGAGTGTTGCTGGTTCTTAAATGTCATATAAATGGAATTATGTTTCGTATCTGGCTTCTTTTTCTGCACATTATGCCTGTGAGATTTATATATGTTATTGTTTATAGTAGTTTATTCAATCTCATTGCCATGTATCCCATAGTATCCACGTGGTAAAATTTATTCATTTTGTTACTTATGGATATTTGGGAGGTTTTCAGTTTGAGGCTTTGAGTAATAGGATTACTCTGAACACTTCAGTAGATGAGTTTTGGTTCACATGTGTATGTCTTTCTGTTGGGTCCCAATGTAGTTGCCCTTGCCTTACAAATCTGTTTACTTGGTTCTATCTGTTCCAAATTGTAGCTTCAGCAATGTTTGCACATTGTTGGCATCATACATACTGAATTCAACTGATGTTTAATATACTTTACAAAAGGTTACACAATGATTCATCTGCTCTCTCTGGAGGAGAAACTCATCTGAGGTGTGGAGGGACAGGAAGATCATTTTGGCTTTGTGTCTAGGCCTTGTTCTGACCAGCTTCACAGCCGTGAACCACCACTGTGGTGCAAGCCCTCATCATCTATTACCTGTATCACTTGTGACCATTTCCTTAGAGATCTTCCTGCTTCCAACACTACCACTTTTTACAAACTGTTCTCAGCAGAGCAGCTAGAATGAGCATCGAGAATATAGGACAGGACACGTCATTGCAAACGTGCAGTAGCTTCCCATCCCACCTGGTGTCCAGTCTGAGCATCCCACAGACCTGTGCCTTGTGACCTCTGACTCTCTGACGTCCGCTCTTACCACTCCTTTCCCTCCCCACCTCCCTCCTCAGCTACAGCTGCACTGGCCTCCTTGCATGCCAAAATTTGGGGCCTTTCTTGGTTTGTCCCTGCAGGAACACACTTGGAGACAAGGATTACAGCGTAAATCCTTCATTTGAAAAGTGAAGAAGATGCTCTAATAGGGGTGTACAAACTTTGGTGTCTCTGGGCCACACTGGAAGAACTGTCTCAGGCCACACATTAAATACAGAAACACTAACAAAAACTGATGAGCAAAACAAAGGTTTTAAGTAAATTTACGATTTTGTGTTGGGCCAAATTCATAGCCATCCTGGGCCACATGTGGCCCACGGGCTGCAGGTTGGACACCCCTGACTAAGACATTGGGAAGGGAGCTAGGACAGGGAAGGTGGCTAATAAAATTGTGCTACAAGCCAGCTTCCCCTGTGGGAGGTTGACCTCATCCACTGGCAAAGTCTGGGAGCCAGTGTGCAATAGGCTCCCAGGGGTTAGCCCTCCAGAGAGTCAGTGTGTGTGCATGGAGTATGTGGAGGAGCAAAGCAGGCACCAGTGTCCAGAGAAAAGCCCTCAGGCAAAAAGACTGGGATGTTGACAATCTGACTTCAGCCTGTCATTAAAATGGTAACCTGAGGTATATGGGCTTGCTGTTCCTTCTGCCTAGAGCACTCTGTCCTCTGATATTGGCACATCACCCTTTCAGATCTATACTCAGATGACGCCTTAGGAAGGCCTTTTCTAATTGCCTTCTTTAAATTGCCACCCAGCTTCTCACACACACAGGTATATTGTGTATTGCCTTTCCTCCCTCACTAAAGAGAAGCACCAGGAGCACAGGAACTCGAGTCTGTACATGTGTTGCTTTATGTCCACTCTCCAGCTTGGTGCCTGGTACATAGTAGGAGTTCATTGAACACTAAATGAATGAGTGAAAGCTCATTTTTAAAATGGACTTTTCCATTTTTCTCCTATGTCTTTGTCAATAGATTTATCATCCTTAGAGATGAAAAATATGATTGGCATCTACAAGCACCAACATGTACTTATTGAGACTTGATTATGAATGGCCTTAAATGGCTCTCCTCTCGCTCCCATAAAGGTTGAACTTCTACTGTGTGCTGGGAACTGTTCAAAGCACTAGGAATACTGCTATATATCTTCTAGGAATGACTTGATAGCAAGAGATAGAAACGCCAAAAGCAATGACTTTAACCAAATAAAGGTTTTATTTTTCTCGTGTGATTAGCAGTCTAGACGCAGGCAGTCCTGTAACACGTACAGTGGCTCCAAGGACTCTCCAGGGACCCGTCTGATTCTGCCTTCCCCTGTGGTTCCAGGCTTGTTGCTCCCCCTTCAGCGGTGTCTGCTTTCCAGGCAGGAAGCAAAAACACATGTTTCAGGGGATACCTTACCCTATGATCTGCTTTCCTGAAAAGTCCACCCAACAATCCCTGCTTGTATCTTCTTACCTGTCTCTTGTCCACCTAGCAGTGGCCAAGGGAGCTAAGAAACATAGCATTTTTGTGGTTAGTTTGTTTCCTTTAATAGGCTACTTGCTTGTGGAAACAAAATTGGGGACAATTAAATGCATCCCTGAGTAAGCCACTAGCAATACCTGCGGCTGTGCTGCTGCCATGAGACTGATAAGCGCATGTTCTCTTGAAGCTGTCCTTGGTGTGCAAGCAAACAGAAAACCAGAAAGCAAGCACTTACCCACTTACACATACATACCCACTTGCAGAAAGTGCCAGCTAGCCATGAGAGCTATGCAAGGAGTAAAATGAGGGGAGTGGTTACAGTAATTCAGATTCTAGTTACACCTAGAAGTCAGAGGCTGCTCTCTGACATTGATGCTGAAGTGACATTGATGCTGAAATCTAAATGACAAACAAAGGCAACCTTGCCAAGATTAATAGCAATATTACTGATCTTTTGTTGCTTATAACTTAATTTGGGACAAGAGAACAGTGTCTGCCTAGTTTTACAAAATCCAGCTTTCTAGATGTGGAATAAAGCAGCCTTATTTTTCCTAAACATTTTCTCAAAGTTGTGATGGGGCCTTTTCTCCTTCTCAGGCTCCTCTCTTTCTCCCCTCCCCTCCCCTCCCCTCCCCTCCCCTCCCCTCTCCTTTCCTTTACACACACAGCAGAAGTTGATGTTGTTCCTTGGCAATAACAAGGATATGATCATGGGGTAATGGGGTGGAGAGGCATTTTGGTTATTTTTTTTAAGTGTGGCAAAGTCTAATGAAAAAAAAATCAGGGAAATTAGCCAGATGAGGGCAATTTATATATAACAGAGGGAGAAATTGTAGAGACGGTCTGTTCACCTCATACACCAGTCTAGTGAGGGTAGGTTTTATTAAAGAAGATGCATTGTGAGGGCTTGATGTTTTGGCTTCAAGAGACTGTCAGTGGTATTGGATGACACAGTCTGCCTATGGGTTACATCCTAATTCACACAGTGTTAGCACGGTTCTCAAGTGCTCATGGGTTGTAAGTTAGCTGTACGGAGAAATGTGATTTTTACATCTATGAGGTCTGTTGGCCACAATAAGCGTTCAGATGTCACTGCATTTATTTTTTCTTGAGACTGCTGAGAACTTACTGCCAGTTCTTTTCCCCCAATGCTTTTATGCCATGATTTGTTGTCCTTTACCTAGTAGCCACAAACAGAAATACCTTTGTGCAATTTGGCAACTGGTGGCTCCTCAAAATTCTTGTTAGACTGGCAAGAGCAGGTGACTCCAAGTCCACTTTCATGAGCATCAACAGAGAGGAGAGTGGAAAAATGTCAGTGAGTGCTGTGGGTCTACACAGACCACTTCGTGTCACACATACCAGTGTTTTTTTACACTCCGTGTAGAAATGTTTAAAGCATCTTCCATCGCATATCATTTTACAGTGTTGTGGGACTGTTTTTTCCTTTTACTTCGGAGATAAACGGCTCTGAGCCCAGATCACCAATGCTTGCACTCAACACTGTGTAGACGGCCGCATCCAAATGAGGTGACTTTGTGTTTTTCATCTGGACATTCAGTACAGTGTAAGTGTTGCCTAAGTGGGAAATTTTTCTTTTTAATTGTAAGAAACCTATATTATAATGGATTCAGATACTGTTAATGTCTTTATTACATACAACTTTTTTGGTATTTATCTTCTATGTATAAGGAGTGCCTGCTGTTTATACTGTTCCCTTTGCAACTGCTAATAATTAAATCCTATGTCCTTAATTTCTGAATTCTATATCTTGTTCATATAATAATTCTACTTATGGAATAAATATCTAAGATAAAAGATTTTGATAATCAAGATTGTTTTAAAATGTCACTTCAGTGGTCTAAATAAACTCATACATTATTGTATGATATATATGATATAAACTCATACATTATTATAGAGGAATTATTTACAATGATTAGCAATCATATTATTAAAGTATTTAATAAGAAAATGGTGTTAATATCATGTTTAATAAACATAGAAAGATATAAAATAATGTAATTACTGGATGATTGCAATTTTTTAAGATGCATTAAACTAGAAAATGAGTATTAGTCAGTATATGGTGGGAATTTGAGTAAATTTTACTTTGTTATTTTGCATTTTCCTACATAGTTTGCATTATTTTTACAACGAACATGTAAAATCATTTTTAATTTTTTTTATTTTTAGAGAGGGTGAGAGAAGGAGAAAGAGAGAAAGAGAAACATCAATGTGTGGTTGCCTCTCATGCGCCCCCCACCAGGGACCTGGCCTGCAACCCAGGCATGTGCCCTACACCAGGATTCAAACCAGTGACCCTTTGCCTCACAGGCTGGACCCAATCTACAGAGACACACTGCCCAGGGCAAAAATCAGTTTTTAAAAGACTACCAAATTATTTTTCAGTGGGGAGGTAATTTATGAGGAAGAAAGAGCACTGGATCAGGAACTGAGTAAATGTGAGTTCAAATTCAATTGACTGTTTATTACATATGCAACCTAAACCTCTCTAAGCTCTAATATCTTTTTTTTCTGTAAGGGAGAGGGGTGAGTATTTCTCCAAAGTCACGCCTTTTCCAATAAATACAAAGACAAAGGTTGAAGTGACAGTGCTAGAATCATAATGAGAATATGATAGAGAAGTCTGTGAGGAAGGAAGGTCATGAGATGGGACACTCCAAGAAGGTGTTCCAAGTGAAGCCTTGATGTCACCCAGGCTCCCAAACTACCACCCACACAGGCTCAACATTCCAGTGTCGGAGCAGCAGCTACCCTCTTCCCGTAAGACGGGAAACAAAATGCATATGTGTAATATGATCATAAGAAGATGCCAGTAAGATTCCACACGTTGTGGACACTCAACATGGTTATATTGTAATGTTTGTTTCTGTCACCCACAGTAGGGAGGAGAGAAGGGCTAGAACATGAAAATCACCCTTTGTGCTGAGGGCTGCTGTAGATACTTAGAAGTCTGTGTTAGCAGGCTTCCCTCCAGTTGGAAAACAAAACCTTTATCTTTTTTCATTGAATACAGATATCCTGTTCTGATGACCTTTGACACTTTATTACATGGCCGTGGTAAATAACAACTGGCCTATTTAAAATTCCAATCCTAGTTAAACACTGCATTTATTACTAAACATAAAAATTGAAGTTTTTGTGAATAGAAGGAAATGTCATTTATATTCCTTTGCTTTGTTTGCTAAATTTATTGGAGGGCTTGGGGGGTGTCAGCAGCTAAGACAGGATTGTTGAGTTGTTGGTCTGTCACTGGGAAGTGCCCTACACAGACTCTAAACACCAGCCAACTTAAGGGCAGTGCTGACATGTTAAGAGAATTATAGAGATTCATTGGAAATCTGAGTGCAAAATAAAATTGAGAAATCAACTTCCAAACATTCACAAACGGACTCACTTGCTTAGCAAGTGCACTTTCAATGACCTTATTTACTGTATAAAAATGACACTCTTTGTTTAAGAACTTGGAAAGAAATGAGTTAAAAATTATGTAGGTCACTTTGAAGAAATTCTCAGAAATGACTTTGCCATTGATCAGGACATTGAGTTGGAGCTTTTGTCATCTTTCACCTTTGGTTGTGTCATTCTTTGTGAGCATTTCTTAAATAAGGAAAACCTGGGATTATATAATTCAGATTTTACTGAAAATTGGTTTACTTCTGTTTTTTTATTATCCACTCATTTTTTCTTGCATTTTAATTTCAGAAATTATTTACTGTTATTACAGATTGGTTTCCAATTTACTTCTGACCTTTTGAAACTAAGCTTTAGTAAAATAGAAATAAACATTATAATCTGCTAGATGATAGACTCTTGTAATTTTAAAATTAGAAGAGGCTTTTCCTGTCCTATCATTTCCATTATTGAGATGATTACCACAGAATCATCAACATTGGTAATATTTTAAAGGAGAATAATTTGTTCCAGTTCACCTATCTTATATTATAAATCTGCTATTTGCAAAAATTGTGTTAATTTCTGCAGACCAGGTCTGGACTGTAAGTGCAAGGAAAAATTAATACTTGGGAGTAAATGAAAGAAATGACTGGCTCTTCTCTCAGTGGAACATTTATTTTAGCATTCCCATTTATTTATGTCTCTGTTCTTTGAATTCTCCTTTGAGTGAGTTGTAGTTTTTGCTGATAAATTAAATAAAATATTCACCAGGTATTCATTTTTATTTATATGGGAATCATTACTTTACCTTTTTGATAAAATTACCCTTTAACCTAAGATATTATGCAAATGACCATTGCATGATAGAAAGCCAGTCACACCTTTTCCCAAGCTTATAGACGAAACAAATGGAAGCCCAGAAAAACTCACCATGTATGATATACATGTAACAAACTGCTGAGTAGGTGTGAGTACACATGTACTTGTTTCCTAAATTGACGTTCTTTCTCTCTTAATGCACTGTCTTCTCATGGAATACCTCTCAAACATGAGAAATGCTTCTTTATTCTCAAGAAAATTGCTTTTAGTTTCATGTTCCAGTTAATGCTGATGTTTCAAAGTATTAATTTGTTATTAAAAAAAGGCTTCTCCCATAATCTTGAGATTCATGGTAGTGAAATTTGACTTACATAGTCTTTGAACTCAGTCTTGTCTTTCTGACTGCTAGGTTTCTCTGTTCTGCTTTGGCTGAAATATTTTTCTTGGCTCTGCACTAAATACTGAATTTCTTGAAGCCATCAAGAAATTAAGGTTGGTATCAATTAAGATATGCATTAAATTGCACACAAAGCTCCTCCCTTCCAGCATTTGTTCAGACCCTCTGATTGTGTCCAGGAGAAAGCTTCAGTAGGGTGGTAGTGTGTCTTTAACTTCTCACTTGAACTTGCCGCTTGCTATTATATAACAAAGAGAGCTTCAAAGCCTCCCCAGAAGGGCAAGTATATAATTTTCTTTTTTTTCATTTTGCTTATTTCATGGTTATCTTTTATTTACAGAACATAATTCTGTCTTATATTTACATTAGCAGGGAAAAGCTTCTTTTAAAATAAATTTTAGTTAAAAATAGGCTGAAATAAAGAACAACATTAATTAAATAACCCAGGTAATAGTTGTGAGGTAGTAGATAGCAAAAATTACGGCTCTTGTGATGACTCAAATTTGGGAAGGAGGAGAGTCTTTGGAGGTGAAAATCCAGGGCTACTCCAATGAGCCATATAATGGTTAAGTGGCCCTGGGTCATTTACCTATAGGAATCTGCCTGTCAAACTGAGGATCCTGTAGACAGTACCACATAGTGACATTTTGGTCAGTGAGGAACCACGTATAAAGAAAGCAGTGGCCCCTAATATTATAATGAAGCTGAAAAATTCCTATCACCTGGTGACAAGATAGCCGCAGTACAGTGAGTTACTTGTGTATGTGTGGTGGTGCCGGTGGAAACCAGCCTTCTGCACCGTGAGTCCTACAGAAGTGTAGCCCATACAATTACAGTAGTAGGCTATGCCATTTAGGTTTTTGTACCTGGCCTCTAAGCTTTTCACACAAAACCAAAATTGCCTAAAGATGCATACCTCAGAAGTGTCCCCACTGTTCAGTGCTGCATGACTGTGCTATCTACTTCATGGGGCCAGTGTGACAAGGTGAGTGACTGTAGGTTTCCTGATGTCACAGAGTGTGTCTAATTTATCTGTTTATTCCTCAGCTTTTAGTACAGTCCTTAGCACACAGGACTCAGTAAGAGCTCAGTTTCTTTCTTTCCTTCTGTGGTGCTCCGTAGTACCTGAACTTTCCTATGGTGTTTTCAAGCAGAGAATATTGCATAAGAACACATGAAATATACACAAGCACTTGTAATCTTTAATTTTCCCTGTGATTATCAAAGCTGTGTACTATACATTGACTGCACACAGCGTGTGGGGAGAGGAGGGGTACACACACACATATGAAATACAGAATGAAGCAAAAAAATTCCTGAAATGCCATCCCTATATACACACATCACACCTCAAAGTCAACCACTTTTAATTTAACAAATTTTTATCTTTGCTGTAATTAAAAAAAAATCTTTATACATTGATATAAAGATGACCAGTTACCAGTTACCAGATTACCAGCTACCATTACCAGTTTTATAACCTGTTGTTTTTATTTAACATTAGATCATAGATTTTTTTGACTTGGCCTTCAAAATTCTTTCATTCAACATAATTTTTTTTATTTTAAAGATTTTATTTATTTTTAGAGATGGGGGAAAGGAAGGAGAAAGAGAGGGAGAGAAACATCAATGTGTGATTGCCTCTCACACAACCCCCACCAGGGACCCTGACCCACAACCCAGGCATGTGCCCTGACTGGGAACGGAACCAGTGACCACTTGTTTTGCAGCTGGCACTCAATCCACTGAGCTACACCAGCCAGGGTTCACTCAACATAATATTTAATTCTTGATCCACACTGGGGCCTTTCTTTCCCTTCCATCATGGGATCTACCAAAAGAACGTGACCCTGTGAACCCTTTGGTAAAGAACCAGTCAGACTATTTGGATTTGGAGAGTGTGGCTGTTTTGAGGGGAGGCTAGGGAAAAAGGTAGAAAAAGGGGGGTGGGTTGATAAAGAGTAATGGAGAAAGAGCTTCCCCAACACAAGGTGTGTTGGGAGGTCTCCATCAGGGAAGAGGTGGCCTTGCAAAGCTTGCAACCCACCCATTAATCTTGCGCGCCCCCTGCTGGCCTCGCAAGCACATCCACAGGGTGAGCTATGACTTAGCAGGAACCGAGTCCATTGAAACCACCTGTAATGGAGCCAAAGAAAAACAGCCTGTTTTGTGCAACATTTAAACATCAAAGTTTACATCAACATCGATGGATCAACTGTGCTTATTTAGTTGAAACAAATTAGAATCCTAGATCTCTACCCCTTCCTGGTCACTTTCTCTATTTCTCTGCCCCAGGGGAATAAAATTCTAAAAGTCTCAGCTTTCCTTTTCAAGATTCTTATTCTCTTGCCAGGTCTCCGTGATCTTGTTGGTTGTTTCTCTTAACTGTATGTTGCCATAGCTTTCTCTCTCTCTCTCTCTCTCTCTCTCTCTCCTTTTTTTTTTAACTGCCTTTGCTACCCTCCATCCCCTGCTGGTGCATCTATGAATAAAAAAGTAACAGTGAAATCCTGCCTTTGCCTTGCAAAGCAGAGCTCCATTAGCTCCTATAATTATGCAACCTCTTATCTCTCCATATGAGCTTCATTCGAAGATGTAAAAAGCTTTTCAAAAATAGGTGTATGCTTGACTTGACAGTTGTGATAAAACAATGTCTCCAGTAAAGAGAAAGGCACATTTGTAATTTCCTTTTCCGTAATTTATTGTGATTTAGCAACCCTGGCCCTAGTCAGGAGATAAGAATTTCTTTGGGAACAATTTTCTTTCAATAGTACCATATGGAGCAGCGGACATTTCTTTTGCAGTCATTAGACCTCCTAGCCTGAAAACAGTGACTGGAGATTGAATTGGGATTTAGAGAGAGGCTGTCTGCATCGCCTAAATAAACAATGAAGGCCTGGGCCACTTCATCACAGAACTGAAATAAGCAGTAGGGATGGTCAACTGCTGTGCTGCACATGCATAACCTATTTAAAAGATGACAATGGTAATGGAAAAATATAATAAAGATAAATATTATGATCAGAAAAAAGAGATGACAGTAGAGAGTCAGAAGCATTAATGAATTCCCAGTGCCATTCATTTACTCCTACCTGAGTATTTCTTTTGCACTAACATCAAAGCTGTGGGTCAGGCAGATTATTGCTGGCAGTAATGCAGACAGATGAGAAAACAAGGGGATTGTTGAACGATGAGAGGAAAAATACTAAATTAAGTATTTGTGGCCCCGAGCTTAACCTAATAAATGTTATTTGCCGCTGATCCTTCTCACTGAGTTGTGACAAAAATCTGTTCATGTTTAAGCACATACAAAAAGGTAGTTTATTATCTTGTGGGTTCATGTAAGAGAAATTTAGAGCTTTAGGTATAGCTGTTTCTAGAAGCTATTAAAAACAAAATTCAACTGGGTAAATTTAAAGATCTAATTGGCTTTGTTTAATCCATGAAATAGGCAGCATCCCATTTAGCAAACAGGAAAGAGCTCCAGAGACCTGTACGAAATAAGAGAGGGTGGAAAGAGGAAGTTTCCCCGGGAAGAGTGGATTGCTTCCAGCAGTGGTGTATCAGGCCTATTGCCTCACCAGGCTGACCAGGTAATTCCAAACTGACTAGTTAAAGGTTACATTCCTGAGAGAGGCCAAAACTGCAATCAGATTAGGTATTAAGTCTTGGTTTGATGATGTGGGCCTAGCATCGTAATTCCATTTTGGGCCAGTTGTCACTTTTTCAACAATGCTCAGGTAGGGTTGTCAGGTCTGCTTTCTTCCGTCTTGGCTTCGTTTATAGTGTGCTGTCCCTGCTGGTGTTCGCTGATGTTCTATGTCTACATACTAACACATTCAAGTCCACCAAAAGAGATTCTTCCCTAATCATCCTGGCAAAAGGTCAGGGATTATATCCCTCTGACTTCTTTCAGATAATGTGCATTTGTAACCCAGCAACCCAGGGCCTGTGCACGTGGATTCTTGATGCATGACACAACAATTACCGTTGGAAGGAAACAAGTTTTTATTCATAGAATTCGAACCTTGAGGGGTCTGGGAGCACTTCTACTCAGAGCTCTGTTCTCCCACAAGACCCAACACTTCCCTTGCTCCCCACCAAGCTATAAGCCAAAACTAAGCCCGAGAGTTCCCCATGTCCTTATCTGTTCTTAAGCCAGCTGCACAAACATTTCTCCATCCTCTCTGGAAAGTACACTGGTGAGATTCAAAGTCTCCATCCTCTCCTTGCAGCAGCTCTCTCCTTCAGGATCTGAGGTACATTGTCCTTAACCTACATGTAATAACCTGGAAAAATAGGTGCCATGTTACACCGGGTCATGGTGAAGTCCGGGAAGGCACACGTCCCAAGAAAGCGGCTTCTCTGTTTGTCCTTCAGAGAAGCAAAAGTCAATAGTCTTAGCATTCTGGCCACAGTTCAGCATTCCGCCATCTCCCACAAACCCGTGCTTGGTTTGTCTGGTTCTCTCACAGGTCTATCACCTCTGCTGCTGGGTTCTCCAGGCGGGTTTCCCAGTGGCTCTCCTCTTTCTCACTCCAGCTCCTTCCTTATTACAGACCACATGGCTGCTTCTTACAGTGCAACCTGCATAGCCGTGTCTCCTCATGGCTATCTCCCTTTCAAAGTACATGGCTGCATCTTTTTCTCTCCCATGGAGGACCAGCCCTTGTGGTGGAATTCTCAGAGAAGCAGAAGGAGCACCTCTCTCACTATAGACGGCATGACAGGATCTCTTTTTCTTTCAGACCGCCCTTATTTTAAATCCTGACCCAGAGCTTCCTATGTGACCTCCTATCCAGCTCCTCCCACAATGTGCTACATTTGCCAGTTCCCCCATATCATTTATATTCTTTCAGCTTCCATCTTTAGTCAGGGCAAGAGTGCCTCAGTGACCCTCAGGCTTCCACCCCCCTGCCTCTCAGGCCACAGTACAACACCCCTGGCTGAGTCAAGAGGTCCTGAACACTCTCTGGAAGTCTCTATGCCTTTTGCCTGGGACAGTAGCCTGCTTCCCTTCAGGAAGGACACTGCTATCACCTTGCCATCGTTATGAAAAGTATCTTAAGCCAGGTCATCTGCGTTTCCCCTTCCCCCAACTATGAGCTGTGGGGAATATCTCCTATTTCAAAATTCCCTTGCTTTGCACTCCCTTCCACATTTTCTGAACCAGTCCTCGTGTATTGAGGAATGGAATGTGCTGATTGAGTCATGCACGATGCTGTGGGCCGTGAGTGTGTGTGTGAGGGGGAAGAGACGAGGCAGGTTGTGGATAGCACCATCAAAACACCTAGACGAAGACTAAAATCTACATGCCATTAGCGGAAGATTGTGCAATAGGTGCCAAATAGGTAAGGAAGAACTAATCCTTCAATGAATGCAGCTTAGAAAGGAGCAGTCTCCAGAACCTTCAAATGAATTCATTTAACACATAGGATGGACCCTAGCATAAAGAGTATGGCTCCTGACAACATTGACAAAGACTGTGTAAGGTAGAAGGGTCCAGTCCAAGAAGTAGGGTACACACTGGCTGAGACTTTTCTGGGGCCCTGAGGCCAGAGGTGGATGAGTCAGAGAGATGATGCAATCCAGAAGGAATCTCTTAGGAATTACTGCAAAATAAGTGGTTTAAAGAACTGAACTAATGGGGCTGGTGACTGTATATTAGCAAGGGGGAGAATCTATATCCACCATGTCTTCTCCAAGCAATATTAGAAACTATGAGGCGGGCAATGTGTGTCATCTGAAAGGAGAAAGTGAAGAAAACAGATCGCAGAAATGGTTGTGTGGGAGTCTAAATGCCCCACAAGCTTTGCATGAATAAATCTTCCCCAGTTCTTTTTGGTGGATAAACACTTCATCTTAGATCATTACTTGGATCTATAAATGTGGTCATATTCATTTTAAAGGGCACCGTCTTAGTCACTTGGCGCTGCTGCAACAAACCACCGTAGACTGGGTGGCTCAAGTAACAAACATTAATTTTTCACAGTAGAAAGGCTGGAGGTCTGCAATCAGGGTGCCACATGGTCAGGTTCCGGTGAACATCCTCTTCCAGGTTGTAGACAGCCAGCTTCTCATTGTACCCTTACGTGACAGAGAGTGGGAGAGAACTCTAGGGTCTCTTTTTATTAGGGTGCTAATCCCACTCATCTGTGCTCTACCTCATAAACTGATAACCTCCTAAGTCTCTCCGCCCATCACACTGAGGGTAGAACTTCACTATCTATATTGGGCAGACACAAGTATTCAGTCCACACCAGAGACTGAAGTGGCCTTCACGGTCATTGACTTTGTGGAACTACTGATGGCTGAGGACATTGTGAGTGGTTCCAGCCATGCTTGGGGGTCTAGTTATAAGACAATTCTTGCCATGATACAGAGTCCCTGATCCTTTTTCCTTGTTAACAGGTGTAGCTGAATTAGCATTCCATTCAGTGTGCAATACATAACTTTTGTGTTTTTAAAAATACTCATCATCACTTGGCAAGTTTTTAAAAATTCTTTCAAAGTGAAATACCTAGAAAAACTGTTATGTTCTCATTTACAGCTAAATATAACACCTCCAGATAGAAGTAGAAATTAGAAAATTTTCCATCTCATTTCAATTCTCTTTTTTCCTCTAGTATGATAGTAAAAAGGAATTCGTGGAAAACTGTTCTAGTCAAAAAAATTCCCCACATTGATTTTTTCTAGCCTGAGTAAAATTCAAAAGGTAAATCACTTCTTTATGAGAGAACTCTTAAAATAATTATTTGTAATTGTTTGGAAAAAGGTGAAGTTATAATAATACTAATAATAATGTTCTACAAACATGAAGTAATTTTTATATGATTGAGATAGAATCCAAAAACATTAGCTTCCTATTACCTATTTTTTACAGGAATAGTTAACTATTTTTACACATTTTGTCCTTTGAGAACTTTCCATTGGAAAATCTAATGATTACCCTGACTGGTGTGGCTCAGGTGATTGAGTGCCAGCCTGCGAACCAGAGGGTCACCAGTTCAATTCCCAGTCAGGGCACATGCCTGGCTTGTGGCCCAGGTCCCCAGTTTAGGGACGAGAGAAAGGCAGCCACATGTTGATGTTTCTCACCCCTTCTTCCTCTCCACCCCTCTGTCTAGAAATAAATAAATAAAATCTTAAAAAAATTTAAACCTAATAATTATTCCACTTTTGTTTTATTTTTTAAAAAATCTGTGTACGTATACAGAGTAGAGCAAAAGTAAGTTTAAGGTTGTTCATATGGAAAATAAGATAATAATAAATAATAATACAAGAATAAACACTTTCATGTTCACATGACTGTAAGCCTACTTTTTCCCCATTCTGTATATATTTACATGCAAAGAATAAAATATAGAAGGTCATAGTTCAAAATGTAAGTAATCATCACATCTAGGGGTAAGATTAGGTATGATTGTTCTTTTATTTTTGTATTTTCATGTTTTTCTACAATGACATGTATTATTTTTATAACTGGGGAAAAACAGAAAACTAATGTAGGCAAACTATGGGTTCAAATCTTGGCCATAAACAGATGGCATACTCGAGAGTTTAAACAAGGAGAATGGAGTTGAGTTAATCCCTTTGTGGAGAGAAGCAGTCAAGAGTTAAGGAAGCCACCAGGCATAATGAAGTTCCCAACCATCAGTGGGATGGGAACATGATTCCAGAGCTTGGAGAGCTTGAGACTGACAGGACCTTGGTGAGGCAGAGTCTGAGTACATTACCTAGCCTTGCTTTCTTGCCCCTGATCTGAACCAGTCTCAAGACCCCAAGCAGAGCAGAGAGCAGAGGATAAGGGATGCACTGGACAAATGGAGAAGCAGCAGCAAGACCAACTGAGTTACAAAGATACATTGTCTGCTATGGGCTACATTCTCTTGTGTGGTTTCAGTATTTTGAACAAAATTACTTTTTCAAATCCATTATTTTCTTCATTTTGCTCCTTATGAAATTGAAATAAATTCTATGTGTCTACATCAGAGACCACTCTCTCAACAAGCCTTAGGGGTCAAGTGCAATTTAACAACCCTTTGTTAAAGATATATGTGGTAGGCATCTGTTTTTTGTCTAGCTTCCATTCCTTCTGGGGAACATTTTCTCTCCAACTCTGCATGATGAAAAAATTAATCAACGGTATCCATTTCCTTTGCCATGTGATGGGCATGTAACCCAGGCTGGGCATTTGGCATGCTCCGTATCCCTGGATATGGGGTTAGGTGAATACCGGACCCCAGGGGAACCATAGGAATCAGTCCTCTTTTCTAAGGACCAACATGAATAGTTGGAAATAAAGGCTCTTTCTCCTCCTCAAATCAGGATCTCTAAACACCAGATCTGGAGCTCTCAGCAGCTCCCTGTTCTACCATCTAAGCAAGGCTTTGGTGACATGGCCAACATGCAGGAAAAGAGAACTAAGAGACGGAGGAAGAACACAAATTCCTGATGATATCATTTAGCACCTGAGCCTTGCAGCACATAAAGCTAGCAAAACCCCTGGACATCTGTGTTATGTTTAAATGCTTTTTTCTGCTTATGTGACTTTGAGGTGCATTTCTCACACTAAAACTGAGAGAGTCCTGAAGGCTAGTCTCCAATGGGAGGATGAGGGTGGTGACAACTACTGTCCCCTGTGTTCTTACCTAGGTTGTTTTCATTCCTATAATAACCTTTGAGGAAAGTAACATTATTATCGCTATCTACCAGATAAACAAACTGAGATAGAGAGATGTTAGGTTACTTGCTAACAATACTAAGGGATGAAATTGTCATTCAAATCTTAGTTGGCTCAACTGCAAAACCTGTGCTTTCCAAATGCTTTTGAGAGAGAGAGAAAGAGAGAGAGAGACAGGGAAAGAGAAAGAGAAGGAGAGAAACACTGATGTGAGGGAGAAACATCAATCAGTCGCCTCTTGTACACACCCAACCAGGGACCGAATTTGCAACCCAGGCATGTGCCCAAACTGGGTGTTCAACCAGGGACCCTTTGCTTTACTGGGTGATGCCCAACTGATTGAGCCATGCCAGTCTGGGCAAAAACCTGTGCTGTTAATAAAATAACTATTTAATTTAACTGCTAGGCCAGAACACTTTTATAGTGACATTGCAATAATGGAAACAATCCAGGACTGCCCCAGCTCAACTGGGGTCCATCCACCTGTCTCTACCATTCTACCATAATTCTCATGATCAATGTTTTACTATTCAAAGAACTGAAATGCAGACAGGTTGAGTAACTTATCCAAGGTCACAGGCTAGCACATGTCAGAGGTCTATGGTTAGGGAGGAGGAGAATTAGGAGAGTGACCATTAGCCATATCTGTGTCTTGCCTAGACCCAACCCAAGGCTTTCCAAGATTCATAGCCTCCGCATTTATGGATCCATACAGAGGCACTGAAATCCAAGTTGAGGCTATGACAAAGGCTTATCTCCAAGCCAAAGGAACTTGAAGTACAAAGATAAATTTGTTAAAAGGTAGCTTTTGAGCTGCTAAAATGATAGAAGTATGAATTTTTAAAAATGTGTGCTATGGCACCTAGAAGAGCAGCTATTAACAGGCTGAATTCGAGACTGAGTCAGAGACTATGAAATAGTAGTAAGTGAGGACATCTTTTCATCCACTCACAAAACCATCTGGATTATCCAAAACTTATTGGATAATATATAATAGGCTCTCTGTTTTAGATCACAGTAGCTGGTGGTGGGAATTAGCTGCTCATTCTATCTCCTTTGGGATTCCATGTATGCGTATGTGTGCATGCATGCATACTCAAGAGCATGTATTTGTGTGTGGTGTGGGGAAAATGTGGCATATGCCTTCCACTGTGCTGTGTACTCACAGAGTCACCTCTATAACACAACCTAGAACACAGGTACTATTAGTATCCTATTTACAGACAGGGAAACCGACTCACTATGGTTAAGGAACCTGAACTAGGTTATTCAGCCAACACATACTAATTATGACCTCCTTTGGGCCAAGGTGTGTGGCCCAAAGTGCTGAGAGTCAAGTAATAATGATGTTACCTTCAGTGGTCCTTGCAGCAAAGATGTAAAGACTTCTTCAGTCCAGGTCAGCCTGACTGACTGCTTCATTTTGCCTGTCAGCCCCAACTAACAAGAATGGTGTGAACATGCTAAACTATGCTGGTATACTCTGCTTGGTTGAGAAAAGAGGGAGAAAGATAAGATCACAGATGTTGAAGGAAGGGCTCAGGTTTTGCACCATTCTCAATGAATAAGCTGTGCGTGCTGGGAGGGGCTGTATTAAATTCATTGATGACTTTCTGCATAGCAAGGGAGGAAATCGACAGAGTGAAAAGGAATTCTATGGAAAGGGAGAAAATATTTGCAAACTATCTATCTGATAAGAGAATAAGCTCCAAAATATATAAGGAGCTCCTACAACTTCAGTAGTACTAATAGTAGTAATAGTAATGATCTGATAATTGGGCTAAGGACTCAATTAGACATTTCTCCAAAGACATACAAATGGCCAAGAGATATATGAAAAAAATGTTCAGCATCACTAGTCATCAGAAAAATGCAAATCAAAACCACAATGATACATCACCTCACATGTGTCAAGGTAGCTATTATCAAAAAAGACCCCCCCCCCCAAAAGAAGGGACAGAAAGGATGTGGAGATATTGGAACACTTGCACACTGTTGGTGGGAATGCAAAATGGTATAACCACTGTGGAAAACACTGTAGCTATTCCTCAACAAGTTAAAAGTAGAACTAACCTGTAATCCAACAAACCACTTCTAAGTATTTAGCCAAAATAATAACAACGAGGATTTGGCAAGACGTTAGTGTTCTCATATTCATGGCAGCATCATTCACAACAGCCAATTTGTGGAAAAAACTTAAATGCCCATTGACAGATGGACATTGACAGAATGGATAAAGAAAATGTTGTGTGTGTGTATGCACACACATATGTATATACTCACATACACACGAGAGAGTACTATTTAGCCTTTAAAAAGAAATCTGCAAAATGCAACACCATGGATGAACCTTGAGGGCATTGTGCTAAGTGAAAGGAAGACTAACACTACCTCATTCTGCTTATTCGACGTATCTAAAGAGTCAAATTCATAGAATCAGAGTGGAATGGTAGTTTCCAGGAGCTGGGGAAGGAGAAATGGGAATTACTAATCAACCAGAATAAAGTTTCCTTAAAATTAAATAAGCTCTACAGATCTGCTTTACAACATTGTCAACCTACAGCCAACAGTAATGCATAGTATATGCAGACATTTGTGGAGAGGGTAGGTCTGATATTAAGTTTTCTTACCATAATAAAAGAGAATTTAAAATATAATGCATCGACAGTTTCATGACAGTTTGAGGTTTAAAGGAGAAATCTTCCTAAGATCAATTTTATTTTTTCCTAACATGGATCTTAAAGTGTTGTAAGGCCTGGCCCTTAACCATCCCTCCAAACCCATCGGGAACCTCCCCATCTCCAGTTCAGCTTTCAGCATCCCAAGCCCCCTGTCCTCTGGAAGCTCATTGAGTTTGCCCTTCTTTTCTCTGAATAGGAATGACCTATGTGTCATCCTTTCTTCTGCCTTGGGTATTCCCCTTTCCACCTGTCCCAACTTTCTCTACTCACCCTTCAGGTCTCATCAGGACAGGCTTGTCTGACCACCCTGATCACATCAATCCTCCCCCATGGCCCCAAGCATCTCTCCACAGTAGCATCTTAACATTTGCTTGTGATTAAGTACTATCTGTTTCCTTCAAATAGACAGTGAGCTTTTTAAAGGAAAATACTGCCCCCTCTCACTTCTTTGCTTATTTCTCAATATTTTTGTTAATTTTGTTGAATTTATAAGTGTTGTGCTAATTACATATCTGTTGAATGAGTGAAATAATGAACTGATGAAGATCAGGTGTAGCCAAGTATAAAATAGGGCATCTAACAAGACAAAGAAGCCAAGTAATCATGTCTGTTTTTTTTTACTTATCATTGTCTCCTGATCACCCAGTCCAGTACTTGAGAGATCGATTATCTAAGTCACTGCTTCAGGGACTTGAATGTTCACATGAGTCACTCAGGCATCTTGTTACCATGCAGCTTCTGAGTCAGTAGATCTGGAGAGGAGCTTGAGATTCTGCATTTCTAGCAAAGACCACACTTTAAGGAGCAAGTCTTCAAGCAATATCATGCTGCAAGAGGATATTGACTTAGAGTGGTATACTAGTTAGGATGCTTTAGTTGTAACAGAAAACCCAGCTCAAACAGGCTTACTTGAAAATAAAGATGATTTACTTTGTCACATAACTGAAAAGGCCAGTGACAGGGTGGCATTCACGCACAAGTGGACCAAGGCTCCCGTTCTCTCTCCTGTGATCCTCCTCGAGCTGCTGTCCTCTGAGTGCCCTTTCGCTCCTTCGGTTGACTTCCTTTTCCTTGGCGGTGCCAAGATGACTGCAGCTTCTTCAGCTGTCATATCTCTATACCATACTATTTAGTAGAAAAGAGGTTATCTGTTCCCCCAGCCATCAGGAAAAATTCTATTTTTAAGCTTGTTTTGACCAAATTTGTTTATATATTGGGTGAGGTGGGAAGAATTTAGAATGTATTTGGCTGGAGTTGTCCATTTGCTAGCTTTGGAAGAGGTGGCTCATATTGTCCAATCTGCATGCCTGGTCCTGATGGTACATGGGCCTTCAAATAGTTCCATCCATGCTTCATAATAGAATAGGCCCTTGCCTCCAAGTATCTACCTAGAGAAGTAGTTCTCAAATCTGACACATTAGAAATACCTGAGAAACTTTGAAAATATAGGTGCCTAGCTTCTACCTTAATCAAACAAATGAGAGTTTGGGGGGTATGGTGCAATAATCCAACTTTTACAAAGATAAGATCCCTGAGCGATTCTAACACTCAGCCAGGGTTGGGAACCTCTTACCTAGAGCAGTGCTTCTCAGTGAAGAGCAGGAGGGTCTTGCCCGGAGGGGACATTTGTCAATGCTTAGAGCCATTTTTTGGTTGTCACAACTGGAAGGTAGTTATTACCTGTGTATTGTGGGATGGTGCTAAATGTCTTATAATGTGCTGTGAGTGCACAGGACAACCCCCTGCCCTCAAGCAAAAATTACCTGGTCCAAATGTTGACAGTATCAAAGGAGAGAACCACTGACCTAGAAGGACAGCTGATTGAACCACTGACTTACCTGCAGCATATTCTGACACACTGGCAGGGGGACATACAGGACAGAATAGTGGTTTTCAAACTTTATCATACTTAAGAATTAGTAGAAGTGCATGTTTAAAAGGAAGGTTCCTGGGGCCCCTGCCCTGAAGTATTGATTTATCCAGTCACCTTAATGTCTACTCTGATGAAGCTGACCTGAAGGCAGGTGTTCCACAGACCGTGCTGTGAGAAACAGTGACAGAATGTAACTTAGATTTCACTGAGAGCACCACAGGGTGCTCTCAGGGACCAGCGCAGCCTGACCCCAGAAGTAGTGTCACGGAAGCTGGCACTGGGCTGGAATACATCTCCTGGTGGGAGTTAAGGCACCGCAGTGCATGGGAGGTCCTGGGGAGATCTGGCAGCAGCTCTCATTCTTCTCTGCTGGGCTTGGCCTGGAAAAGTCAAATGAAAACCCAGTTAGTTCATGATCTCATCTTCCTCTGAGGAAAGATTGTCTGAAGACAGGGTTATGGCTTCCAATGTACCAACTGAGCTCTGAGGGTTTTTATTGACATTCATTTTTATAGCTCTGAGGAGGTTATTTTTATCCTTCTGTCAGCAATGGGAGGTAAGCATGGAGGGAAATGAAATCCCCCAGGTTCGCACGATTTTGTGGAGCATTGTGATATAATCGTGATGAGCCAGTGTGAGCCTCATGGAAGCTCTGTGTGACCAGCTTGCTCATCGTCTCGCTGCAGTGCCAGTGCCTGAGTCTGCAGCCCAGGCCCCAGAGCCTGGCTGTCAGGAGATTCGGGGAAGGGATGGCAGCCTGGCAAACTTCAGCCTTTGGCACTGCCCACCAGGAAGACCCTGGGCCTCCATCGAAGCCCCAGCACAGTTGGGAGTCTCTCTAAGACCACATGTTTGTGCTTCAGCAGAGAGAGCCGACTAAATGTCTCATCCTTGTGCTGCCTGCATTATTTGGGGAGAGTTTATTCTAAAAATAGCCCAGCCAAGTCCTGCCTGGATGCCCTCTGCAAGGCTGTACAGTGTTTATGGTTTGTGCACACTTGGAGCCTCACAGAAGAGGCAACATTTTGTAGGAGGAGGAAAAGAAAAAACAGTGGGCTTTGGAGACAAGATACAGCACCTAAGTTCTGGCTCTACCTCTGACCAGCTTCAATGGCTTTAGATAAGTCACTTAACACTTGTGGGGCTCAGTTTTACCAACTTGCTTATAAAACAGTCATCTTCTAAGACCAATGTCATGCAATCAATCTAAGGAGAAAATCAGATAAAATGTGTATCAGTTCTTTGGTAAAAAACAATATGAGTGTTCCCATTCTGAGCAGACTGTGGTCCCCTTAATATCAACAATGACATAGGTGTTTATGTATAACCTACCACCATACCTAGAAAAGAGCAAGCAGTGTGTGATACAGAGTTAAATTCACTATTCCTCTTCTTGTATTTATTTGATTAATGACTCTCACCCTGCCAGAATGGGCAGAGATGGTGTCTACTTTTTGCATACCGGTTCATGTGTACTTTGTAGCTCAGTGTCCAGCTCCGTAATGATTTGCTGAATACGTGAGCAAATTAATGAATGAAAAATGAATCCAAGTCAACAAAGATTTTATGAATGCCTTCTATGTGCTAGGGTTTTGTAGTCAGGAATTATTTGTTTGCAAGAAATAGAAACCCTGCCAAACTAATGTGGACCAACAGGAACAAGCAAGGCTGAAGGCCTAATCAGGTTCTAGGGGACCAGGTGAGGAGCTAGAAGTTCAGCAGCCTGTTTCTCTCTCTATCCCCACCTCCCTCTGCTCTCATCTCCTCACTGCCTCCCTGCAATTGTTTTTACTCTAGCTGCATACTGGCGCTTTATGCTTTGCTCATACTTGAGACTAGACCAACATAGCCTCTTAGTTTAAGCAAAAACTATTTTTTAAAAAGTGTATTTTATTGATTATGCTATTACAGTTGTCCCAATTTTCCCCCATTGCTCTCTTTGCCTGGTACCCCCATTCCTTCCAGCAATCCCCTCCTCTAGTTCATGTCCATGGGTCATGCATATAAGTTCTTGGCTACTCCATTTCCTATACTGTTCTGCTTTTTTTCTTTTTGTACTTTCTTTAAAAGTAAATTTTACTGATTCTGTTATTACAGTTGTCTTGTCTTTTTCTCCACTTTATCCCCCTCCACCCTGCACTCCCCACCCTCTAGCATTCCACCTGATTTAGTTCATGTCCATGTGTTGTACATATAAGTTATTTGGCTTCTCCATTTCCTATAGTATTTTTAACCTCTCCCTGTCTATTTTGTGCCTATCAATTATGCTTCTTATTCCCTGTAACTTTTCCCCCATTCATCCCTTTCGCCCTCCCCAATGACAACCCTCAATTTGATCTCCATTTCTGTGATTCTCTTCCTGTTCTAGTTGTTTGCTTAGTTGGTTTTTGTTTTTTAGGTTCGGTTGTTGATAGTTGTGAGTTTGTTGTCATTTCACTGTTCATAGTTTTTATCCTTTTCTGAGACAAGTCCCTTTAACATTTCATATAACAAGGGCTTGGCGATGACAAACTCCTTTAACTGGATCTTATCTGGGAAGAACTTTATCTGCCCTTCGATTCCAAGTGATAGTTTTGTGGGATAGAGTAATCTTGGATGTAGGTCCTTGCCGGTGCTGACTTTGAATACTTCTTTCAAGCCCCTTCTTGCCTGTAAGGATTGAGAAATCAGTTGATAGTTTTATGGGAACTTCTCTGTAATCAACTGTCTGCTTTCCTCTTGCTGCTCTGAAGATTCATGTCTTATCTTTAAACTTGGGTAACTTAATTATGATGTATTTTGGTGTGGTCTTCTTTGGGTCCAACTTATTTGGGACTCTCTGTGCTTCCTGGACCAATATGTCTATATCCTTTACCAAATCAAGCACGTTTTCTTTCATTATTTTTTCAAATAAGGTTTCAATTTTTTGCTCTTCCTCTTCTCCTTCTGGCACCCCTATGATTCAATGTTGGTACGTTTGGAGATATCCCAGAGGCTCCTTATTCTATTCTTCTTTTTAAAAATTCTTGTTTCTTCTTGCTGGTCTGATTAAGTGCTTTTTCTTTCTTATGTTCCAAATCATTGCTTTGAATTTTCGTTTCATCCCCTCTGTCGTTGGTTCCCTGTAGATTTTTCTTTATTTCACTTAATGTGGCCTTCATTTCTGCTTGGATCTTTTTTTATGCTGTTGCAGTGTCCAATGATCTTAAAGCATCCTGATCACCAGTGTTTTGAACTCTGCATATGATAGTTTGGTGATCTCTGTTTTGTTTAGTTCTTTTCCTGGGGTTTTGTTCTGTTCTTTCGTTTGGGTCATATTTCTTTGTCTCCTCAATTTGTCAGCCTCTCTGTGTTTGTTTCTATGTATTAGGCAGAGCTGCTTTGACTCCCTGTCTTAGTACAGTGGTCTGTTGTAGAAAAGGCACCTGTAAATTGGGTGTGGTGGAGACTTAGCCTTAGGTAGTTGCCAGGGCAGGGCAACCTATTTCACCACTTTGTGGCTCTGTGTGAGAGAAGGCTCAGAGATGGGATAATGCTGCTGCCTGGCTCTGGATATTGCCTGGGAGGGGGCCATCTTCTGGCACACACCCCCTTGCCCGTCACTTCACTTTCTTCCCTTTCGTTTATGCCCTTGTATGTGGTATACCACTTGTGCCCTTCCAGCTGTTGCCCTGGGCTGAATCCTAGAGGGGGTGGTCTGTTTGAGTCCTAAGTCTGTTGCAAGCCTTTTAAGAGGGGTCTCTTGAGAATCCTGAAGTTTCTTCCACTGCCCCAACCCCCATTAGTGTTTACAACCAGAAGTTATGTGGACTTTTTTCCTGGTCCTGGAACCCTGGGCTGGGTGGTATGATCTGAGCCTGGGATTGCTTGATCCTGAGGTATCCCTCCAGATTTTTATCCACAATGCATGAATGTGGAACTGACTGTTCGGCCACCTCTCTGTACCTCTCCATGCCTCCCTGTCTGCACCCATCTGAATGAATGTGGCTTCTTTAAATCATTGCTTGTATGGCTTTCAAACAGCTTGATTTTCTGATGGTTCTGGGTGGTATTTGTTTTGTAGTCTATTGTAATTCTTGCTGTAGTTGTGCACAGAGGCAAAGTGTGTTTACTTACACTTCCATCTTGACCTTAAGGATAAACTCTTATTAACCACAGTCTCTGAGTGCCAAACCTAAACTTCCAAGAAAGAAATTATGAATATCTGAGCTTAGGGAAGGAGTCCACTCCAGGTCTAATCAGTTATGATGTCATGAGTTTGTGCTGTGGGTGGGTGGGAGAGAGCCTCTGACATGCCCCTTACTTTGTAGAATAATCTTGGATGTAGGGTGTGGAGTAATTCTGAGAGGTGATCATTGGTAGAGACCTGTCTAGAACACAGACACAGTTCTGGGCACTGGGGTGCTCACCCCATTTATTCATTCCAGAAAGAGTCACTGGATGCCTGCTTTGTGCTAGCCACTGTTCCAGGTGCTGGGGATACAGTGGTGACAAGAAAGACAGACAAGAGCCATGCCCTCCTGAAACCCTCATTTGGCAGTATCAGTGGTTCTACATTACAGCAAACAAGAACATCAGGAAGACAACTTCAGACAGTGGTAACTGCATTCAGAAATGGCAATACAATGTGGGGAGATAGGGCAAGGCGTGGGGAGGTTATTTCCAGTTGCCCCTTAGAGTGTCCTATTCTGTCATACTGCAAAAAAAGTCAACAATAGTGCCATGATATGATTGTTCTGTTTATAAAAAAGCAGTAAAAGTAGTGTTCAGAATGTTTTTCACAATTTTCCCTTTGCTTTTTATGATGTTGGGGGGCAATTGGGAGATGCAGAACACTTAGCTAGGGCTGGATTTGGGACAACCAGGCCATGGAGCCACCTCTTGAGCCCTCTTTTGGAAACTTTTAAAGCAGCTCTAAGTGGCCCAGGGCAAAGCACAGTCTGGGAGCCACCTGCCTCTGCTTGCTCTGGGGGCCTACCTAGTAATGCATGCAGCCTTCAGGCAAAGTAGAGGAAATGTTGTGGGAGGGAGGAGGTCACCTGTTCACCTCAATTTCAGGCCTCTTGGGCTTTCTCCAACAGTCTTCCATAGAAAGGTACAGCAAAGGGCAGGCTTTTCTCTTGCCATTCTCTGAAATAACAATAGCTAAGGGATGAATAACTATATGTTATTGAATGCTTACCACAGGTCAGGCACTGTTCTAAAATCTCTGTATGTATTGTTATTTAATTTAACATATACAATGATAATATGTGTTAACTTATATAATTTCTCTATGTGTTGAGGTAGATATGATAATATCCCCATTTTACAGTTGTGGAAATCAAGGCACAGAAAGCTTATATAGACTTTGGCCATATGGATGTGTAGGTAGATACTGCCCCCTCTTTCTCCTCATCGTACAACCAAAAAAAGGACAACAACAAATTTAAAAACACAATATAATCAGAACTTTCAGAAAAGTTTACTGTATGGAAATCTGGCAACCAAGGAGTTAAAGAAGAAACATTCATCAAGACCAGTAGAAGGGGTAGAGATAGGAAGCCAGAGTGGAGAAGACTCAAGGCAAGGCAGTGGCTGGTGGAGTGGGTGGTCCCACATTTGCCTGTGAATAAACCAGGAGGGACAAACTGGGGAGTGAGACAGACCACACAACCCAGGATTCCAGTGCAGGGAAGTAAAGCCTCAAAAATCTCTGACTGAAAAAACCTGTGGGGGGTTGAGGCAGCAGGAGAAACTCCTAGCATCACAGAAGTGTTCCTTGGATAGACCACCAGGGTACTAGAATGTACACAAAATCACCCACCCAGGAATTAGCACCAGAAGGGACCAATTTACTTGTGGATAGCAAGGGAAGTGGCCAAAAGCTGGCTGAGAGCCAAGCAAGCAGCATTGTTTCCTCTTGAATACCTTCCCAATATATAGTGCTACAACAAAGCAACATGGGTTGCCTCACCCTGTTGAATACTTAAGGCTCCACCCCTTGCTATGCAACAGATGCACCCAGACAAAAAAAAATATAGCCCAAATGAAAGAACAGATCAAAGCTCCAGAAAAAACAACTAAGTGATGAAGAGATAGTGAAAAAATAGTGCCTAAGTGATGAAGAGATAGCCAACCTATCAGATGCAGAGTTCAAAACACTGATAATGAGGATGCTCACAGAAATGGTTGAGTACGGTTCCAAAAAAAAGGGAAAAGTGAAGGCTATGAAAAGTGAAATAAAGGAAAACCTACAGGGAACCAACAGCGAAAGGGTAAGAAATAGGGAGTCAAATCAATGATTTGGGACAGAAGGAAGAAATAAACATTCAACCAGAATACAATGAAGAAATAAGAATTCAAAAAGTGAGGAGAGGCTTAGGAGCCCCTGGGACAACTTTAAACATTCCAACACCTGAATCATAGGAGTGCCAGAAGGAGAAGAGGAAAGGCAAGAAAAGGAAATCTTATTTAAACAAATAATGAAGGAGAACTTCCCTAAGCTAGTAAAGAAAATAGACTTCTAGGAAATCCAAGAAGTTCAGAGTCCCAAAAAGTTGGACCCAAGGAAGCACACACTAAGGCACATCATAATTACACTACCCAAGGTTAAAGATAAGGAGAGAATCTTCAAAGCAGCAAGAGAAAAGGAGATAGTTACATACAAAGGAGATCCCATAAGACTATCAACTGATTTCTCAAAAGAACCTTGCAGGCAAGAAGGGGCTGAAAAGAAGTATTCCAAGTCAACACAGGCAAGGACCTACATCCAAGATGACTCTATCCCACAAAGCTATTATCATTTAGAATAGAAAGGCTGATAAAATTCTTCCCAGATAATATCAAGTTAAAGGAGTTCATTGTCTCCAAGGTCTTATTATATGAAATGTTAAAGGGACTTATCTAAGAAAAAGAAGATAAAAATATGAACAGTGAAATGACAACAAACTCACAACTATCAACAACTGAACCAAGAAAAACAAAATGAACTAAGCAAACAACTAGAAAAGAAAGAGAATCACAGAAATGGAGATCACATGGAGGGTTTTCAGTGGGAGAAAAGTTACAGGCAATAAGAAGCATAAATGGTAGGTAGAAAATAGACAGGGCAAGGTTAAGCATAGTATGAGAAATGGAGAAGCCAAAGAACTTGTATGTGTGACCCATGGACATGCACTAAGGTCGGAGAATGATGGTGGAAGGGGGCTACAGAGCAGAGGGAAATAAAGGGGAGTAAAAATTGGGAGAATTGTAATAGCATAGTCAATAAAATATATTAAAATTTAAAATAAAAAACTTATATAATTTGCTTAAAGCCATATGATAAAACTGGACTTCAAATCTAAGCATTCTGGCTACAAAATGTGTGAGTTTGTTTGTTTGTTTGCTTGTTTGTTTCTATGAATAATGCCTGATTCCAGCTGACTCAGACTTCTGTCTCTGGCTTCCCTCAAAGTAAGTATTAAACTACTAAATGACTACATAATACTTTCTATGTCCACAAGATATTTTGCTAAATGAGGGCCATGTGCAAGGCCGATATCTTTCAAAGTTTCTACTCAAATAAGAGAGTCAAAGAGATAAAAAGCCTTGAATTTCAGATTAAACACAGAATGATTCATTTTTGCAACGCTTCCATCAAACCATGGTAATCAGACACCCATTGAGGGGAGAAAGAGTTGTATTATTCCTGTCTTCATTTAGAGAACAGATTGATACTAGACATTACTCCATAAATATGTAGAGTAAGAGCAAAATATTAAAACACTTAGACTAGCCCTGGCCAGGTGGCTCAGCTGGTGGGAGTGTCATCCCATAATCAAAGGGTTGCAGGTTCAATTCCTGGTCAGGGCACGTATGTAGGTTGTGGATTTGGTTTCTGGTTGGGGTGCCTATGGGAGCCAACCAATTAATATTCTCTCTCACATCAATGTTTCCCTTTTTTCCTTCCCCTGTCTCTAAAATCAATAAAATGTATCCTCAGGCAGTGATTTAAGACAAACAAACAAAAACCCTTCGACTAGAACATGACTCTACAGGAGAGGCTCAGGAATCAGTGAGTAGGCAGTGAAGGGTTTGGGGGCAGGGCAGCCTTATTTATGCTGCCCTCATCACTGCTATCTTTGGGGGGATGTGTAGCAGAATGAATCTGTTGAACCCAAGTCTGGCTTTGTTAGAAGGAATTAGAGAGAGCTAGTGATTCTTTTTCCCCATTTTTCACTTAAAATTTTTTAATGTTTTTTAAGACTTTATTTATTTATTTATTTAATAATAAAGAGGCAATTTATTAGCTCATGTACCTGAATAGCCCAGGGGGATAAATTTCAGACATGGCTGGGTGCAGGTGTTTATAACATGTCAGGAGGTATGTCTGTCTGTCTCTCATCCCTGGTCATGGCCTGCCTCTATGCTGGCTTCATTCTTTTTTAAAAACATTTATTCATTATGCTATTACCTTTGTTCAAACTTTTTTCATTTGTCCCCCTCTGCCCAGCACCCCCCAACACCCTCAGGCAATCTTCAAACCATGTTCATGTCCATGGGTCATGAGTATAAGTTCTTTGGCTACACCATTTTCTATACTGTACTTTACATCCCCATGGCTATTCTGTAACTACCTACCATGTTTTGCTGTGTGTCATGTGCATCTAAGTTTTAGCACTGATTCCCATGTATGTTGTGAATCATGAGTGGGAATTTGTACTATCCATGCATAATGAGCATCCTTATTTTTCCCTCAAAAATTTGGACAAAAAAGTGCACAGTATACCCAGCAAAATATATTTATGCCTCTTAATCTCCTCACTTCTTCACCATTCCCCTACATCCCCCTCCCATCTGGAAACCATCAAAACACTCCCCATAACCATGATTCTATCTCTGTTCTTGTTTGATTAGTTTGTTTTTTAGATTTAATTGCTGATGGGTATGTATTTATTGCCATTTTATTGTTGATAGTTTTGATCTTCTTCTCTTGCTTAAATAAGTCCCTTTAATATTTCATATAACAATGGTTTGGTGATGATGAAATTTTTTAGTTTTTTCTTGTCTGGGAAGCTCTTTATCTGCCCTTTGATTCTAAGTGACATCTGTGCTGGGTAGAGCAATCTTGGCCGTAGGTCCCTGCTTTTCATGACTTTGAATATTTCTTACCAGTCCCTTCTAGCCTACAAAGTTTCTTTTGAGAAATCAGCAGACAGTCCTATGGGAATTCCCCTGTAGGTAACTCTCTGCTTTTCTCTTGCTGCTTTTCAGGTTCTCTTTTTATCGTTAACCTTTGGCATTTTAATTATGATGTGTCTTGGAGTGAACCTCTTTGCATCCATCTTGTGTGGGATTCTCTGTGTTTCCTGGAATTGCTTTTCTATTTCCTTCACAAAATAAGGGAGTTTTCTTTTCTTTTTTTTTAAAAAAGATTTTATTTATTTACTTTTAGAGAGAGGGGAAAGGAGGGAGAAAGAGAGGGAGAGAAATATTGATGTGGGAGAAATACATTGATCATCAGTTTCCTCTCATATGTCCCCAGTCAGGGACCTGGCCCACAACCCAGGCATGTGACCTGACCAGGAACCTTTTGATTCACAAGCCAGCACCCAATCCACTGAGCCACACCAGCCTAGGCAGGAAGCTTTCTTTCATTATTTTTTCAAATAGATTTCCATTTTATTGCTTTCTTTTCTCCTCCTGGGACCCCTATGATGCAAATGTTGAAATACTTGAAGTTGTCCCAGAAGTTGTTTACACTATCCCCATTTTTGTTTTTTGTTTTTGGATTCTATTTTCTGCTTGTTATTCGGATTGGTTGTTTTTTGCTTCCTTATGATTAAAATCATTGATTTGATTCTCGGCTTCCTTAACTCTACTGTTGTTTCCCTGTAAACTGTTCTTTATCTCAATTAGTGTATCCTTTGTTATTGACTGGATCTTTTTTATGCTTTTGAGGTCCTCACTAAATTTCTTGAGCATTCTTATAGTCAGTATTTTTAACTATGCATGTGATATATTGCTTACCTCCATTTTGTTTAGTTCTTTTTCTGGAGTTTTAACTTGTTCTTTAATTTGGGACATATTTCTTTGTCTCCTCAATTTGGCAGCCTCTTTGTGTTTGTTTCTATGTAATAGGTAGAGCTGCTATGACTCCCTGTCTTGGTAGCATGGCTTAATGTAGTAGGTGTCCTGTAGGGTCCAGTGGCATGCCTCCCACATCATCCAAGCTGGGTGTGCTCTTCTTGTGGGCTGAGAACACCCTTCTCTCATAGTTGAACTGTAGTTGCTATTGGCAGGTTATTGGCAATAACCTATTATTGGCAAGGGATCCTGTTCTAATGGAAGGGACTTATCCAGGCAAGTTAGTTGCACGGATTGGCTATGATCACTGTCCACCAGCCTGAGTCCTCTGTGGAGAACCAGCTGTGCAGGGACAGGATAGCAGTACTCTGGCATAGCCCGTAGCTGTCCACTGGGTGCATAGGCCCTGAAATTTCCCAAATGATGCAGACCAAATTCAGCCCCAACCTGTGTTTTGCCCAGGGTTACCATGGCTAAGTTATAGAGCAATCTGAAATGGCTGCTACTTGTGCTGGGCTTGGAGATTCCCAGATGAAGCCAAGCTATGAATTCAGGCTGGCTGCTGCCAGTGCTGGGGACACTTAGCAAGAGGTATGGGAGCTGGCAGCTCACTCAGGTTGGCTATTGCTTGTTTGAGATTTAGGAAGTTATAAAGTACAACCCAAGACCAGTCATTCATATGGAAAAGCCACTGTTAACAGTTGCAATTTGGGTGTGATGAAACCTCAAGGGATCTCCAGCACAGTGCAAACAGAGTTAGCCAGGTTGATGGAGTCTTAAACATGGTATCTGCCTGCCATCTCTGGGGCTCTGCCCATCTTTCTGCTTGGGAGAAAGCTGTTCCCCAGCTCTTTCCTTGATGCTAGCCACTGCAGTTTTTACCTGTATGTCTCTGGGTGCCTTTCAAACTGCAACCCTGGTGCTGAAGCTCAGAGGGAGTGAGTCTGAGTAAGTTTGTTTGTGGGTTCTTTAAGAGGAACTGGTTGGGACTCCAGAAGTTTCTTTTACTGAGTCAATCACTGCTGTTTTTTGCAGTTGGAAATTATGGGGACTCATCTTCTTGGCACTGGTACCCTAAACTGAGGGGCCTTGTGTAGGGCTGGTATTCCTTGTTCTCAAGATACCCCTCCTGAATTTTTATCCACTAAACATGTCTGTGGGGCCAGTCTGTTCTGCATCTCTGACCCTTCTACCAGTTTGAATAGATGTGGTTTCTTTAATTCCATAGTTGTCAGACTTCCATTCAATGTGATTGCTGCAGGTTCTAAGTGATGGCTGTCCTACACTTTAGTTGTAATTTTGATGTGGTTGTGTGAGGAGGTTAGCTGTGTTCACCTATGCTGCCATCTTCTATTTATTTGTTTTTAGAAAGAAGGGAAGGAATGGAGAAAGCGAGGGAGAGAAACATGAATGTGAGAAATATCAATCGGTTGCTTTTCACACACACCTTGACCAGGGACTGAACCTGCAACCTAGTTATGTGCTATGGCTGCAAATCAGACCTATAGCTTTGCGGGACAATGCCCAACCAACTGAGTCACACAGGTCAGGGCTCACTTAAATTAAAAAAAAAAAATCCAGACCTGGCCAGTGTGGCTTGGTTGGTTGGTTGTCATCCTGTAAACTGAAACGTTGCAGGTTTGAATCTGGTCAGGGCATATGCCTAGGTTGTGAGTTTGGTCCATGTTTGGGGTGCATATGAAAAGCAACCCATCAATATTTCTTGTTCACATTGATGTTTCTCTCCCTCCCTCTCCTCTCCATACCCTTTCCCTAAGGCCAATGGGCATGTTCTTGGGTGAGGATAAAAAAAGATTGAGATCCAATTCACCTACCATACAATTAACCTTTTAAAGGTTATGTCTAGTGTATTCACAGAATTGTACAACCATCACCACTACCTAATTCCAAAACGTTCTTTTTATTCCACAAAATACCACATACCTGTTAGCAGTCACTCCCCATTTTCCCCTTCCCCTGGATAACCACCAGTCTCCTTTATTTCTTTGTGGATTTACCTATTCTGGACACTTCATGTGAGTGGAATCAGACAATATGTGATCTTTGTATCTGGCTTTTTCACTTAGTATGCTATGTTGAAGATTTATCCAAGCTGTGGCATGTATCTGCATTTCTTCCTTTTTGTAGCTTAATAATATTCTATCATTTGAATAAACCCCATGTTATTTATCCACTCATCTATTGAAAGGCATTTGGGTTCCTTTCACTTTGAGCTGTTATGAATAATATTTTTCTCAACAAATATGTACCAGTTTTTGTGTAGATATTTGATTTTAATTCCTGTAAGTAAATACCTAGATGATATTGCTTCTCTTTTCCATTATCAGTGGTTGATTCTTGTAGGTCTTTGATTCACAAATTCTTCTGTAAGGTGGCTTTTGTTTTATTGGCTACAGGAAAGTAAGGATTTATTTATCTATCTATATACGGTGTGGGGGGGGTGCAGTAGGGACAATAGAGAATTTTGTTGTCCACCCTTGCCAATGAGTTTATCTTGAGTCTCAGAGAAGACAGGAGGTACTCCAGAGTACTAGAAGTTCCTCAAAGACTTGGGAAGATTCTGCGAATCAGCAGGGTGCTTTGGGACCCAAGGGACCAGGTTCAACAGTGTAGGGACCCTTTCCCCATACTCATGCTGGAATGTGGGGCAGCATGGAGGGGTGCTGAAGGACCTAAGCACTGTAATGGCACAGCTACTCCATGTTCGTTGAGGGCACCGGGAGGAACATAGCCTGTCAAGCCTTCCTCGAATGGCTAGTGGGCAGTGGCTTGACTCCCTCCAGGGAGGCTGGACTGCAAGAGTATACAGTGACACATAGAACAAATTCTGCTTCAGGAGCTAAAATCAACACAGTTTGGGAGTGAACCTTTGACCCACTGGCTGGCAAATGCTGGCACCATGTACATGCAGCCCCACCTCAGAGGCCCTGTGCAAACCTGAGTTCTTTTGGTTTTTGCCTTCTAGGGAATTTGGGCCTGACAAGTGTAAGTAACTTTGAGCCTAATGAAATGAAGATTGAAGCCCTTGCATCCTTTCAATTCCTCATTTTCCCACCCAGCGTGCTGTTTCTCATTATTGTTTTACAGAATGGAAGAAATATATTTTGTGCCATGTAAATTATTTTGAGTTTGTGGTCTCCAGAGAAAAAGCCAGGGCTGATTCTCCAGAGGATGTTTTATGCTAGTGTGTTAGCAGGAGCTCCTTACTTATGAACCAATAAAGCACACTCTGCTTGAACTAGATCGGAAGCTCCTAATTCTTAACTAACATTCAGGGAAAGGGCCTCTACATTCACCTAAGTTCCCTCCTGTGGTAGTGGATGTTTAATTTCTAATGTATTGGCCAGGGTTGGTAAATCCTGGAAGATTCTGGTTCCAGACATTTATTCTGAGAGGCTTCTGTGTCCTTTATCATTTTTAATTTAATGATGCCTTTTGGTATCAAGAAAGCCTGTAATTTCTTAGCTTTTTGTGCACTTTAAACTGGAAGGAGCTCTTCTGCGATCTCATTTAGGCTCTGTGCCAGCTTCAAAAGGTAGGATAAGGTAGTTATCATGAAGCTTCATTTGAACTTATGAACAGACTGAGGCTAGAAATGGGGTTTAAGTGGCAAAAATTGAGTCTTGACCCTGATTCTCTCAACTTTATCCAATTCCTGTGCTGCATTCATAAAATATTACCAATGAAACTTGTAAAATTTGCTTTATTGACTTTGTCTACAGATCAGTCTGCCTCCCATTTCCCCACCATCCCAAAACACCAAGGTGCTTGGAGCCAACACTCTGTCGGATGACTGATCTATTCAGTTAAAATAAAATAAATTCCGCCCAAGGGAAATAATTTTAAATATCAGGTATGTATTCCCAATACACTGTCCTCTTTTCCCCTGCAATACTTTAAGAGGAATTATTCTATGTGCACAATACTCTGTGACAAACTTGAATTGACCATATAGGGTTAAAAAACTATTATGAAAATCAATAATAAATGGCCAAAAATTCCACTGCTACTAATCACTTTTGCTACCTCTAAAATCAACCTGTGATTCATAGCTTGTTAAAGTGAGTTTTGAAACCAAAGGTAACTCTCTTTATAGTAGTCATGTCTTTGATTTAGGGTGTATGGGTTTGCATAATTTAGCTAATAACATACTATGCAATTAAAGGTTTGGAGATATTTACTCTTACCTAAGTTTTTTTTAAAAATCCCATCTTGTGGCCTAGGTTAGTTACATGAGCACCATCCTGTAAAATGGAAACTGTGCAGGTGGACATTTTTCCACCCACACCTTGAAAACCCTTTCACCTGGTAGCTTGGTTATTATCAGGCCTGCCTAAAAGAAAGTAGGATTATATAGAGAAATAAAAAAGACACCTGGAAAACAAGGGAATGTAATAAATGTAGCTACTAGAGAGTTTACTACAAATACAATATAGAAAATTTTCAAGAACAGAAAAAAATCAATAATAATTAAAGGGAACACTTGGCTGACAAAGCTGATAGAACTGAAGTACTTTCAAGCTCTTAACTTTCTTTTTTTCAAATACTATTTTATTTTATTTATTTTAATATATTTTATTGATTATGCTATTACAGTTGTCCCATTTTCCCCCCTTCACTCCCCTCCACTCTGCACACCCCCTCTCACCCACATTCCCCTGCTTTAGTTCATGCCCATGGGTCATACATACAAGTTCTTTGGCTTCTATATTTCCTATACTATTCTTATCCTCTCCCTGTCTACTTTCTAGCTACCATCTATGCTACTTATTTTCTGTACCTTTTTCCCCTCTCTCCTCCACCCACTCCCCTGTTGCTAACCCTCCATGTGATTTCCATTTCCGTGGTTCTGTTCCTGTTCTAGTTGTTTGCTTAGTTTGCTTTTGTTTTAGGTGTGGTTGTTAATAATTGTGAGTTTGCTGTCATTTTACTCTACATGTTTTTTATCTTCTTTTCCTTAGGTAAGTCCCTTTAACATTTCCTGTAATAAGGGCTTTTGGTGATGATGAACTCCTTTAACTTGACCTTATCTGAGAAGCACTGTATCTGCCTTTCCATTCTAAATGAAAGCTTTGCTGGATAGAGCAATCTTGGATGTAGGTCCTCACCTTTCATGACTTCAAATACTTCTTTCCAGCCCCTTCTTGTCTGCAAGGTTTCTTTTGAGAAATCAGCTGATAACTTTATGGTAACTCCTTTTAGGTAACTCTCTCATTTCCTCTTGCTGCTTTTAAGATTATCTCTTTATCTTTAATCTTGGGTAACTTAATGATGATGTGCCTTGGTGTGTTCCTCTTTGGGTACAACTTCTTTGGGACTCTCTGGGCTTCCTGGACTTTTTGAAAGTCTGTTTCCTTTGCCAGATTGGGGAAGTTCTTCCTTATTATTTGTTCAAGTAAGTTTTCCACTTTTTCCTCTTCCTCTTCTCCTTCTGGTACCCCTATAATTTTGATGTTGGAACATTTAAAGATGTCCTGGAGGTTCCTAAGCCTCTCCTCATTTTTTTGAATTCTTGTTTCTTCATTCTTTTCTGTTTGTTTGTTCCTTTCTTCCTTTTGGTCCATGCCATTGATTTGAGTCCCAGTTTTCTTCCCATTACTATTGGTTCCCTGTACATTTTCCTTCATTTCACTTATTGTAGCCTTCATTTTTTCATCTAATTTGCGACCGAAATCAACCAATTCTGTGAGCATCCTGATCACCAGTGCTTTGAACTGTCTGTCTGCCAAGTTGGCTATCTCTTGGTCGCTTAGTTGTATTATTCCTGGAGCTTTGATCTGTTCTTCTGTTTCAGCCATTTTTTTTTTTTTTTGGTCTGGTCGCGCCTGTCACATAGCGGTGGAGCCTTAGGTGTTCACCAGGTTGGGGCAATGTAGTCACTGGGTTGTGATGCTGTGTGTGTGGGCGGGGTCTGAGAGGGAACAATGGTGCTTGCTCCACCCTCTGCCAGATTTCAGTCCCTTCCACTGCTTCCCCCAAGCAAATTGGGTCCTTCTGGTGTTGATTCCTGGGTGGGTAGTCTTGTGTATGTTCTAGGATTCTGAGGGTCTCTCCAACGAACTCTCCTGTGAGGCTGGGAGTCTCTCCTTGCATGTCAATCCCCACAGGTGTTTTGAGGCTTTATTTCCCAGTGCTGGGACCCTGGGTTGCATGATCTGTCTTGCTTCCCAGTTATTTGCATGCAAATGTGAGTCCACCACCCGGTCAGCCAGCTGCATTGTATGCAGTGCCTTGCTTCACAATTGCTGCCTTGCTGGGTCTGCCCATTGCCACTCCACACCTGGGGTCTTCCAGCCACTGCCTGTGCGCCCAGGGTCCGCCTGCTGCCATCTCACACACCTGAGATGCCTTGCGTGCCTGGTGTCACCACTTCTTGTGCCTCAACCCCTCTGTGCTGAGCCGCCTGACTCCACCCTGCCTACCAGTCTGGATGAATGTGTTTATTTCAGCTCCTTGTCTGTCTGACTTCCATACAGTTCAATTTCTGTCAGTTCCAGTTGTTATTTTGTTTCTAAATTTTTCTTGTCTTTATTTTGTGAGAGGAGGCACAGTGTGTTTGTTTACCTACACCTCCATCTTGGCTGGAAGTCCCACAAGCTCTTAACTTTCTTTCTCCCCACAATTGCATCCTCTGGCTTTTCATGGCTTTCCATTGTTTGTTACTATCAAAAAAGATGAACTAGCCTGCATGCTAGTGGGTGATTTCAATTACTAAAAGCATAAACTAGGATCCCATTTTTTGAAAGAACTTCTCTAATTTTGAACTTATTCCTTTAAACTCTGTCAATGTGCACTCAAATCAATGGTTACATGAAAAACAGTGGCCCGTTGCTTTTGCATGCCAATCAGTATTAATGGGTTTGAGCTCTAACAGGAGGTACCAAGATCAGATATTTATGGACTCCCAAATGCACAAGAATTTTCATTTTTCTTTCATCTTCTCCTTTCACAATCTTCTCCTGACTCCTGTGGGAATTGGGGTACAGAAATGACAAAACCCAGAGCCAAGATACATAAATAATGGAAAACCCACCAGAAATTTTTCTTTGACTGATAATGATTTTAGGACCAAAGTTGATGGATATTTGAAATCTGTGACTTCATAGGTCTATAGATACTTTATAGATACTATAGATACTATAGATATCTATAGATACTTTTATTAGAAGTTAGTGAACTTAGGTAAACTATGAAAATGCTGCTTCAAATTCATGTTTTCTTCAATGAAAGAGTTTATATTTGTCTAAATTATCTGGATAACTGACATGATATTTCTTCATTCATATCTATCTATCCATCTATGGAAAACATACTGCATGCCCTCTATATGTCCATATACATTCAGACAGGTATTGATGATGCAGAGACAGACCATTCCTGGACTCAAGACCTTTAGTCACCTACCCCTCAAGCCATCCCATCAACCCATATACACCCACACACTAAGGAGGAGACAGAACATAAAGCAGACAATTCCACCTGATGTTTTTGGAAAAGAAAAATAAAGAATGGTATGGAAACATCATGGCTGGTCTCCAGGAAGTCACTGAAGGTCTCCTGGGGTATATTAATTTGTTAGGACTGCTGTAACAAAGTACCACCATCTGATCAGCTTAAACAACAGAAATTTATTTCCTCATGGTTCTGGAGGCTAGAAGTCCAAGATCAAGGTCTCAGGAGGGTTGTGGGGGAGGCACACACTTGTCTTTACCCTCAAGGATCTTTTGGCTGGTCTAATCATTAAATAGGCATGTGACAGATTAGTGAGAGAAAAATAACCAAATTTAATACATGCGTATGTATGGGAACCCTGGATTCATGACAGAGTCAGAGACCCCACACGCAGGAGAGGTTTAGAGATGCAAAGGAAAATTTAGGTGTGTAAAACATCTTGAGCTAGGTAAGTGGTAATACACCTGGGGAGCTTCAAAGAATCACTGCATGATGATAAAAAGAACAGGTGTTTGATAAATTCAAGACTTTCCCTGCCATATAAGTGATAATGTCTTATTGTGGGTAAGGTCTCTATTCAAGTTCTTCTAGGTGGTTAAGGGAGGGGCAGAAATTTCTCTTGAGCCTGTAGCTACTAAAGTTGCCTTTAGCACAAAACAATCTGCACATCTTGGGGTGACTTGTTATGAATCCCCACAATTTCTTCAGAGGCCTCTCCCCTTAGCTTGCACACAACTACCTTCACATGGTCTTCTTTCTTGTGTGTTTGTGTCCTAATCTCTTCTAAGAACACCAGTCATCTTAGATTAGGGTTCATTCATATGTCTTCATTTCACCTTAATTACCACGTCAAAGGCTCAACCTCTAGATCCTGACCAAGTAGCTCAGTTGATTAGAGCATCTTCCCAACATTCCAACAATGCAGGTTCAATCTCCAGTCAGGGAACATACAAGAATCAACCAATGGATGCATAAATATATGGAACAACAAATTGATGTTTCTCTCTCTCACTCTCCCTTCTTCTTGCTCTCTCTCTCTAAAATCAATTTTTAAAAAGTTCTATCTCCAAGTAGGTGCTGATGGTTAGGACTTGAATGTGTGAATGAGGGGGACACAATTCACCCTGTATCATAGGGAAACTGACTTTTAAACTGGGTCTTGAAGAACAGGTAGGATTTAGTTAGGTCAAGAACTAGGGAAGAGAGCATCAAAAGTGAACTAAAATGGAGCCATTTATGTCACAGGTTTTTAAATGGAGCTAGGAGGCCATTTAGGAGATGGAGTTTATGAACATCTTCACCAAATGGAGACATGAACCTATGAACTGGACGGAATCATAACTATTCCAAGGACTCTATGAAGAACACCTGCAACATGCTACAGTAGCACTTTTACTTAGTCCCATAAACCACTCATATTTTCCCAAAACCAGCTTTCTTCCAGCATACTCATAACTCTTTGTAAACAACTTGTGCAAACATTGATTTTTTTCTCAGAAAAATACCTCTGGTTTTTGGTCCCCAGTGGGTCATTATTTGGATGGCTACCCAAACCTGAGAATCCAGAATTGCAATTCTTTGATTCCAAATAAACACTTTTGCTAGATTATTGCAGTTAAGAAAGCTGTTTCATGTGGACGTTCTGGTTTAATCCTCCTAATGCACAGCTAAGAACACCAGGTCTCAGAGCAATGGAGGGGCTTGCCTAGCAAAGGTCACAAAGCTAGCACCTGGTGAGCCTGAATTGGAACTCTAGCTTTTCACCTCATTGTTCCAGACTCTTTCTAGGAACTCAGCCTCCAGAGTGGTGAACTGCATTCTCTAACTTCTCTTCCAAAAAGCCCTGCAGCACATGTTTCCTTGTGGTCTACTCCACATTCTTGTGAAAGTGTTCACTCTTTTAAGGAGGAAAAAAGCTGTCATTTGTGAGGCATTTACTGACATAATTACAACCACCATTTGGTGAAGTTGAGTGGGAAGACTCCAAAGATAAACCACACTGCATATGCCACAGTCTGTCAGGGGCCAGAAGTGACAGAAAACAGTTTGATGGAAACTTTTCTGTTGTATTTTCAAAAGAGACAGACATGTTGCAGGGAACCACATTGCTATACTGACATATTTTTCTCATTATTGCATTGTGGTTTTCCAACCATTTTTGTGAGCTATCTTCTTCTTCTCTTGTTTTTAGATTTTATTTATTTATTTACTGTTAGAGAAAGAGAGAAAGGGAGGGAGCAACAAAGGGATAGAAACATCAGTTGGTTGCCCTCTCATACACACCCCAACCAGGGATGAAACCCAGGCATGTGCCCTTATTGTGAATTGAACCAGCAACCCATTGTTTTCCAGGAGGACGTCCAACCTGCTGAGCCACACAGGTCAGTGCTGTGTGCTATCTTCTAATCTTCCTTTCCTCCACCCATCCTTTATCAAAACCTTCACCCCAAAGGGCTACAGTCTCCCTGAACCTTCTGGACATCATTAGTAAGATCACATTTCTTTTCATCTGATCCTTTGTGATCCCCAGGACTAGTGTAAGACATTGATCAAGAAACTTTTCTCATTATGCTCCAGTAAGTTCTACATACTAGAAAGGACCAGAAAAGAAGCTAGTAGTGGTGATGTCTGAGCCCTGCCAGCCTGAGACATCACTGAGATTACAGTGCCCTCTTCCACTCTTCCTTTGTCTTTATGGTCCCAACTATCCCCCTCAAGTTTACCCCTTGTCTCCAAGACCTCTATGCCTTCACCACAGTCTGACTGAACCTTATGTTTAATCTGAAGTTTTTCATAATAATTTATGATAGAAATTAGTATCCTAAGAATCATTCATTTACATCAGTGGCTCTCAGTTGGGAGTGATTTTGCCCCTCAAGGGACATTTGGAAATATCTGGGGACATTTTATTAATAGCATCTAGTGGTTGGCAACAGAGAAGCTGCTACCTTCTATACTGTACAGGACAACCCCCACCACTGAGAATTATCCAGCCCCAAATGTCAGTAGTGTTGACACTGAGAAACTATGATTTAGACAACTAATACTTAAAACTTTATTCTATGCCAGGCCTATTGTAGAAATAAGGGATTCTGTGATCAACATACATTTTGCCCTCTAAAGTTCACTATCTACAGGGAAGTATATATAATTTAGAATGTTTTCAGTGGCAAGTGACAAATATCCCAGATAATGGCTTAAAGATAGTTTTAATTTTCCCATACAACATAAATCTGGAAGTAGGGTGTTTTAGGATTGGTTAACTGAACAACTTAATGTCAGGTATCTGGGTCTGATGCTCCAGAATATAATAATTTTGGCTTTCCCCTCACAGTTTCAAAACAGCTGCCCCAGTTCCATTCTCACCAGATACCCCCCCCCCCCCATAGCAGGGTGGATGACAGGCATAAGGGACATCTTCTCATGTATCTGTATTTTTTTATGAGGTAGAAAACTCCTTTGCAGAAGATTCTCAGTGTCTGGTAGGCTTCCCTTATCTGTTTCATGCCAAAATTAGGACAATTGGGAATGAGATTATCATCAGGGACTTAGATCAGGAAGGAGTAAACTTTGTCTAAAAGGGACATGCAGAAAAAATTTTAGGCTTTTGTGCACTCTGTGGTCTGTGTTTCGTGCTTTTCTTGTTTTAATTTTTATAAAATTTAAAAAATGTTTAAACTATACTTAGCTCATGGATTATACAAAAACAGGCCATGGGCCATAGTTTGCTGACCCATGGGGAAAAAGTGCTTTCTAATACTTTAACAAAAGCAGGTTCTGTATTCAGGAGAATGGGAATAATGACTATCGGTAGGCAGACAACTGTGTCTGCCACAGAAGGGTGTGCAACTAAAAGGTAATGATAATATGGTGGGTTGAAAGCTATGATAAAAATGCATAAAAGAAGCTGTGGCAACCAGCTTTCAAGATGCCCCCAAAGAGCTTCCTAGTGTTCATACCCTTGTATCAGGTTGGTTTGTTGGGCTAGTGGGAGTGACAGTATATGACTTTAGAAGCCAGGTCATAAAGGACATGGTTACTTCTACCTCAGTCTCTTGAAGTGCCCATTCTGGGGGAAGCCAGCTGCTACACTGTGAGAACACTCAAGTAAATATTTGAGAGGCTCACACAGTGAAGAACTGAGGCTTTCCACCTATCATCCTGACAGCCAAAAGAATAGACCACCTTGGAAACAGCTTGTCCATTTTCAACAAGCCTTCAGTTGGCTGAAGCTCAGGCTGATATCTTAACTGCAACTTCATGAGAGATCCTCAGCCAGAATGTCTCAGCTAAGCTTCTGAATTACTGACTGACCCACAGAAACTGTAAGGTAATATACATTTGTTGTCATAAGTCCCTTAGTTTGGGGGTGGTTTGTTATGCAGCCATAGGTAATTAACACCCAGGTGTCTAAGGCAGGTGGCAATACCAAAAAATCTTAAGACTTCTGGAATATAATTTTTAGATATTAGTGAGATAGTAAAGTGTGGTCGTGGGTAGTAGGGAACCCAACAGAGGGCTCAAGAGTCCTGAGACCTCTAGTTAATTTATGAACTTGGGGCAAGTTGATTCACTTTGGGTGACATAAACAGATCCTGGGAATGAGAGAGTGAATAATTGTCAGAAAAGTGCAGAAACTATCAAAGATTTGTGGAATAACCTATATATTGTGATACAAGGCTTGATTATATTTTCTAGGAGGTATTAAATAATTTATACTTTCCAGGAAACAAAAATACATAAAAACTCATAGCACCAGGGGAGGCTGAACAGGAGAACAAGTGTCAGATACTAGAAAAAGCACCTTTGCATGGAGGAGTGGTTCAGAACCAAGGACAGCAACCCACACACTTCTTTCTACCTCTTCCCCCCACAGAAAATTTGGGGCTTGATACGCATTTTATGGCATCCATTCTCTGATATATAAAATTAGAGGAGTTGAATCATATGGTATTTAAAACTCAGCTATAATCTGTAAATTCATGATTCTAGGTTATTTGCACTGCTCTCAAATCCCCGCTGAACACCTTCAGTTTCTGCCAGTGCAGAAGGGCAGTCTTGTCCATCAGTGGACAAAGCACTGAAGGTGACATATTAACTTGTGTACATTTACCCAGGAAAAGAGGACAAGCACAGGGTGCTCATGTTTTTCTCTTTACTCGGCTCACATTTACTGCTGTTTGCTATCAGTGCCAAGCTCTGCAGGCTACAAAAAAGGGAATCACAGATTCTTTCTTTAAAAAGTCTGCAGTCTAGAGGGAAAATGGAAAGGATTCAGATAACTCTACTTACTGCACATACCCTTCCTCCTTTATACACATTGCACTTATCTTCCTAAGTAAGACTGATTCTCAGTGAAGGATCTTGTAACAGACTTTTACTTTGATGTGAGTTTAATTCACTGTGTTACTGTGTACTGGAAACTTCATTTATCTTGGAAAATGGAATGTTTAATCTTCTGTTAAAGAAGTTTGAGGCCATCATTAACAGACACTTTTAATTTGAGCAAGTCTAGTGCTAAAATTTTTTCATCTAAAAATGGGGCAACCAGTATTGGCACTGCCTGTTTGTAGCTTTTGTTACTCAGCACTCCTCTTTTATTGCTGAAATAGTACCCCCAACCCTAATACCATGTGCCTCTGGTTGGACTGTCAATCACATCCACTACCCATAGACCTGAGCCTGGCCAATGACAGTAAACCATTCCATTGTCCATAGAGATTGGTTCAAGGTATGAGTCCAGGGCCAAAGCAAGACCACTTAGAATCTCTCCACACAATTTGATTTCTGCTTTATCCAGAACTGAAATCTGCAAGATAGGTGTTGGCTTTAGCTGCCTGTAGTAAGCCATCTACAATAGGAAAGGATGACATTAATGTGTTAAAAAAATGAAGCCAAGCCCTTACCCGTGTAGTTCAGTTGGTTGGGCGTCATCCCACAAAACAAAAGGTCATGGGTTGGATTCCTGGTCAAGGTACATGCCCTGGTTGTGGGTTCTGTTCCTGATAGGGGCACATGGGAGGGGCAACTGATCAATGTTTCTCTCTCACATTGATGTTTCTCTCCCTCTCCTTCTCTCTCCCTTCCCCTTCTCTCTCCCTTCCCCCGTCTCTAAAAATAAATATCTAAAAAAAATGAAGCCAAGATACTGAGAAGGTTGGAGAAAAACAGACAGAGAGAGAGGTGGAGAGGTACTTTGGCCTCTGAATCTAGCCAGGCTTGAATGTAACACATTTTATATAAGCCAACACATTCTTTTTTATGCTTATACATGCTTAAGTTTACATATCTTACACTTACAACCGAAGAGACTCCTCATTAACATGCTAACTATAAGGACATTATGAGGACCAAATAAAATATATGAAAGCCCTTTGTCAAACACTCAATATAAAAACTGCAGTAATGGTTCTTCAGAGCTAACTGTTTAGTCTCTCCATATGTCTTTAAGGGCATAATAAGAATTAGTTCATTCACTTCTGTCTGGCAGCCTTGATGTCCTGATAGTGGGGATTACCTTCAATTTTTCTTCCTTTGATATTAAGCTAATGTGTTCAATTTATTAAATTTCTGAGTGAGCTAAATAATAACCCCAAAGACTTCTGTATTCTTTCAGTATGGGTTAAAAATGCATAGCTACCCAGAGTTAAGTGCAACCAGCTTTTTGCTTTACTTTATAGCTAGAACTTTGAGGGAACCACTGCCCCTTGATGTTTTGTTTAAATTGCAGTGGAATAGTTGCTGTTTGGGGTGACAGACACTTCACTATTTATTCACTGCCCTTGGTTTTATCTGCTCTAAGATAAGTCCATTATGGTGACAATCCTTAAATTCTGAGGCATGGCAAAACACTTGCAGATGTTTTCTCAAGCTGATTTTTCTCTACGTTTCTCTTTTCATGGGAGTGGTGGTATCTTTAGAAAAACCTATCTTTTAAAAGCATCTTTAGAAACTCTTTTTGGGGCTTTGACTTTACTGTCAAAACTGTAATTAGTCTTATTTCCCCCCAAACATGGAATGTGGGAAACACAGGATTTTGCCTTCCCTCCCAAAGTAGGCACATGTTTGGAACATACTTTAGAGATGTCGAAGATCTGATGGGTCAAGTGAAGGCAAGGGCTGAAGTGGGGCTGAAAAGCTTGGCAAACCTAAGCTTCTGGCTGATAGAGGTGGTTTTGAGCCTGAAAAAGTCATGTAGCTCAACATTTCCTAAAAATTGATCAACAGCCCATAGGTCTTCCTGATAAGGTCTTTAATAATTGAAGAAATACTGGTTCTTTCTTGATTTTTTTACAAGGACTTTTGGTTTCTTATATTTTCATTATACAGAAAGTCTATTCCTAAAAATCTATTAAATAGTTACTAAGTAGTCATTAATGCTCATTCAAATTTGACATTCAGAAATTAACTTAGTGCACTACAGACTTACTAAGGCCTCACATTCAGCATTAATTTTCTGCATGCCAGCTAAGTGGGTCCTGTCTCTATTCCTCAGTGAGACCAAGTACATTACCTACTTTGTGCCTGTGCACTTACTGTTTCTTGTACCTTGGAGTGCAGTTTCTTGTATCTTCACATTTGGCTCCATCTTGCCACTAGGTGTCAGCTCAAATGACTCCCCAGCATGCCCTGCTCATTTCATTAAAAGAGCCACCCACCAGTCACTTTTGGTGACCTTATCCTACTTTGTTTTGTATACTGCTTTTTGTGTTTAGTATCAAATTTGCCTCTGGAATGTCTACTCCATGAGAACTAGAGCCTAGTTCATCTCATTTACTTCTATATCACCAACTTTTAGAAACTGCCAAATGCCTAGTGGACTCTCAATAAATATTTGCTGGATGAAAGAAAATCTAGTTTCCATGTACCTTTACACATAGGCCTGTGCATATTAGATTCCTCCTGGACACTGGGAGCAAGTGCACAGGTGGACTATCGTATTTTTGTAGCACTAAAACAAAATTATTGCAGGCTTTTAAAAAGTTTTAGAGTCACTAATCAAGGAGAAGGTTCTTCACCTGAAACTCGTAAATAGGTTCCAGAGGTCCATGAACCCTCTGAAATTTTATGCATATTTTACTGGGGAGAAGGGCAGTAATGTTAATGAGAAAAGCCTGGTTCTTCTTGCCAATGCATTAAAAATTACAGATCAGCAAATCTATTAGCATGCAAGCAGGGTTTATTGATGGGCCTTGCTGAGGTGGGGGTGGTGAAAGGCTAGGTTCAGGACAAAGCAGGGTAAGGGTGGCCAAAGCAAGGGTGGCCAAAGGCCAGGGTAGCAAATGCCCCCAGTCCTTCATTCTGAGGACTTATATAGTTGGCAGGATGGCAGGGGAGGGGGTTAAATATTGATTGACAGGTAAAAGGGGTGCCCACTCTTGGGAGGGGTTGGTTGTGAATACCCAAAGATATTAATGGGCTTCTTCCTTTGGGTACTGTGAGCTCTTTCCAGCCTTTCAGGTCTTGAGATAAAAGCAGATTCAAAAGCTTTCTTTCCCAGATAGTGGAACAGATACATAGAATTTCAACGGCTTCTCTCCTTCCTGCCTTGGTTTACTCTTCTTCCTACCTAAGTGCCAAAAGGCATCTCCTGGTAACCAGGATGTTAGATGCTGGTCAGCAACAGCAGTACAGTCTCAGAGTCCTTCCTATGCTATCTCCTACCTCAGGAATATTCCTCATGTTCCTACTGGGATGGGCAGCACAGGCTGAGGCCCACTTGCTGCTGATCTAGGCCAAGTCCAACCCAACTCTGCTGCACTGAAGCTCATACCCGGGCAACCCACATTTCCTCCTTTCCAGCCTGGGAACCTGCCTTCAGGTTCTAAACAAGATGCTAACCAAGTGCTTTTATTTGCCTATATATATATATATATATATATATATATATATATATTTAAAGATTTTATTTATCTTTAGAGGGGAAGGGAAGGAGAGGAGGAGAGAAACACCAATGCATGGCCGCCTCTTGTGAGTCCCCTGCTGGGACCTGGCCCGCAACCCAGGCATGTGCCCTGACTGAGAATCGAACTGAGATCGTGTGGTTCACAGGCCCGCACTCAATCTGCTGAGCTACACTAGCCAGGGCTGCCTTTATATTTTTTAATCAGTTGTTTTAAACTACTGAAGTTGCTAAGACATTTGTGTAAGCATATACAAAAATAGAGCAGAACAAATATTTTAAAAATTTTGGTAATTTGTTGCCTAAAACTCCCTATGGTTTTCACACCTCAGGTATGACTGAAGCATTTCAACACAGCTTGCTACTACTGTCAGTCTTGCTGATGTCCAAGATTTTAGGATCTGGTGTCAGATGGAGTTCTGCTCAAATCCAGGACCAACCACTCTATGACTACTTTTACTACTCTCAGCAAAATGGTGCACTAGCCTTGAGGATTGTGATGAGGAGCATGTGGTACTATATGCCGAGCACCTCCCAGCTACTTTGTATCTATTAACTCAGTAATACCGGGGGACCTCCACAAAAAGGGAATTATCTTCTGGAAGGTGGGCCCCTTGCAGTACAGGCTTTCCCCATTAGACAAGTGTTCTAGAAACCCATGTCTATTAATGAACCAGCTGGCATTGTTGCAAGAGGCTATGTGCGGCTTCAGTGAAAAATTTTTGAACCCCCTTTCAGTGCATTTGCCCATTTCATGATGGGTAAGTTACAAGTGCACCTGCCCACACTATGCTGAGTGTTCAGCAGCTTTTGACCAAAAACAGCATGACTCCCATGCCCCACCCTCCCTATTCACCCAATCTTGCCAAGTTACTTCCTTTTGTTTCTCCATTTTTAAAAAAAAGTCCTCAAAAGGGAAATGGCTCACAAATGTGGAAGAGGTGAAACAAAAAATGACGAAAGCAGTAAAAGGCATCAAAATTGACGAGTTCAAAAATATTTTGAGCAGTGAAAAAAGATATTGATAGGTATATTGCATCAAATGGAGAGTACTTTGAAGGTGACTGAAATTTAAACATAAGAATAAATATACAATTTAAAATAAATAAATCTGGGTTTTGAGGGGTGCCTCATATAGTTCTAATATGAATCTATGAGGTAGGTCATTTAATAGTCCAAGTCTATAAACTGGGAAATGGAGGCACAAAGGGATTTTATAACGTGACCAAGGTTATTAAATGTCCCTGCAAATAAATAAATAAATAAATAGATGTCGTTGCAGAATTCAGTCTCCATACATACACCACTCCCCAGGGCCTGACACATAGTAGGCACATCACATGGCCTTGGAATTGTTGGAATGACTAAATGGGAAGATCATTTAGTACTGGGAGCCCGGCATTGAGCAAGCGAATCATAGATGTTATTGCTTCATTGAAAGCAGTCCTTCCTGTCAGAACAGTTGGTCGCAGAACTATCCCAAATGAAGCCTAGCCCCTGAAAACATGAATATTTTATTTCTATGGACCAGAAGGTCGTTATGGGTCAACCAAGCTCAGACTATGAAGTGTTTATAAAATATTTCTCTCCATCATGAGTGACAATGACAAATACAGCCCAAAGTGAGATGTCCAGTGTTCAGGTGCAGCAGCAGCGGAGTCCCCACAACTGGTTTTGTGGCATGATTTTGATTATGGTCCTGGCTGTGTGTACCAGTCAAGTTCCCTAGTCATCTCTGCAACTATTTGGTTTAGTCAACATCTTTTTAATACATCCCCACCTTATTTTTGTTAAAGAAGCTCTATGGCTTGCACCTAAGGACTCTGAGATTTTTTCATTTCATTTGTTTATCAAGTATTTACAGAGCAGCTATTATGTGATAAGCACTGGAGATACAGCAGGGAACCACAGAGAAATGTTCCTGCTCTCACAGAGCTTATACGAGGAGTTTCTGTGACAATAGCCTTACTTCTGTTTGATTCCTGCCTTTGAGTTGTCATTCAGCTTGTTAAATATTCCCAGCTCCCTCGCCCTCTCCCAGGTAACACACTTTTATTTCTATCACCACTTTGGTCCCCTCTTCTGGTGCTCCATGGGTTGATGGAGCGTTTGAGAGGAATGTTACATAGGGAGTGCTAGAAAGTCAACCGAATTAAGTAGAATAAAACATTATTGGTTCAGGAAATTGAAAAATTTTAGGGCGGGTCAACTCCAGGCAAGACTGGTCATTGGCTCTAGACTACTGTGCGAGGGCTGCCATGGCAAAGCACTGACTACGGGGTGGCTCAATGGCAGATATTTATTGTCTCACATTCAGATCCTAGAAGTATGAGATCAGGGTGTGGGCAGGGGCAGTGCCTTCTGAGGCTGTGAGGGAGAAGCTGTTCCTGCCCCTCTCCGAGTTTCTGCTGGTTTGCTGGCAACCTTTGGCACTTCCTGGAATAAGTCTGCTTATTCCAGACTTCAATATTAAGTCTTCAATATTGAAGAAGCAGCAGAAAACAGACAGGATGCCCCTGTTCACAAAATGAGACTTATTTAATTCTTCCATGATAGGAAGTTTCTGGCTGACAAACAGCTCTCCCCAGAAAATTCATGGTCTCCCCAAACTCTTGGGGATAAGAGTAGTTTGGGAAGTTGCACCTAAGTTAGAACCCCAAGTACACCTGTGTTTTTTCACTATTGCATTTATACCAACATTTCCATTTTGAACCAAACTTTCTAGAAGCTCACTCATTCTTGTGATAAGGCTCTCAGAAAAGACACTGGTGGTGGAGCACTTATTAATATTAATCATTATCTCTAAATGAAGACCAAAACCAGATTATGTTGTCAGGCTTATGAAAATGCATTATGAAAAGTCACTAAATATTGTTCTGCAGAGGATGGCACTTGAAGCCTTAAAGATGTAGTCAGTACCTCTCCATCTACCTAGTCTCACACTAGTGTACCCAGAAAGTGAGTGGTTTCTCATCTTGGCTTATTTGTTAAATGAGGTGGAATTGATACACCAAGAACAACACTTATTTGCAAACCTGGCTGTTGGTTTATAATGGATCTGGCTCTAACCCCAAGCTCCAGCCCCTCTACTCTCTGGGAAAGTTACTGAACTGCTCCAGGGATGTTCCCTCATCTGCAATATAAAAATAAATGTACACAGAAAGTAGTGTTGAGTATTCAATTATTTAACCTATGAGATTAGGTGATCTAGTACATGTCTACAGAAAGCATTCATCACAATGGCAATCATGGCAAAGTTAAAAATACACACAAAACCTTTATTCTTTAATATCAGAAAAACGTAAGTGCCTTTGATCCTTTTGCTTGAACATGGTGTTTAGATAAATGGAATCTTTGAAAAAACACACCTGAATAACATTTTTAATCTTGAAAGAAAAATACCTGTCAAGTTGCAAAAGTAGTGTTTCATTGTGTATTTGCTGTTGTATAAGAGTAAGTTACACCTCTAAGTAATTGTTTTGAAAAGCTACCTATGCATACATACAGCACAGAGTTCTCTAAGAAGCAAACTGGAGCTAGTATTCTGGCATCTTGCACTGAACCTGAGAAAAGTGTGGAGATGTTACATAAGCATAATAGACAAGGAATGATGACCATTTTTACAGCCAGAAGGGTAAATGTGGGGGAATCTATAGATGGTGGCATCCTTTATAAGTGACCGTCCGAGTTTCCTACAACACATTGCTCTTTTATACAATAAATTCAGAGAATGCCTTGGAACCTAGTAAATCACAAATACATTTGAATCTTATTGATTAAATAAAAAAATCAAATTCGTCTTCTGAAATGTACTTGCAATTACAGAATATTACCTGAAATTTTAGAGTATTGAGGAAAAATTGTCAGCCAAAAACCAAGTTGTTAGAGATTAGAAGATATCAGACTTTTATTTTTTTTTAACATGTGTATTGATTTTACAAAGAGAGGAAGTGGGGAGAGGGAGAGAGAGAAAAAAAAAACATTGCTTGCTTGCCTCCATACATGCCCTTACCTGACACAAAACCCACAACCTTTTCTTTACAGCACAATGCTCCAACTAACTGAGTCATGCCAGCAAAGGCAGATCTCAGACTTTTGTATTTACTCGACTCAAAGTCTAACATCATATTATATCCAAGTAAAATAAATGATATTTTTGAAGACAAGAATCCAAGGGGACTTTATGTTTTGTTGTTTTGTTTTTGTTTTTGTTTTTGTTTTTGCCTTAAGGGACCCCTCATAATTTTGTAGGATCTGATGAGGATTTTATTTTTGGTTGCCTTAATTGTGGAAGGAGTATAAGTGATAAGGTGAAGAGAGAGGGAAGATGCTGAGAAATCTTCTTCCTTGCCCATAAACAAGAAAGCTTAGACGGCGTGGACCCTGGCTTGTAGAGTCCACAACATTATGGATGAGACATGAGACAAATTCACATGGACTACTGAGTCTTGTGGAGGAAAAGGGATGGCATGCCACTCTCTCAAGAGGAGAGCACCCTGACCCTTTCCTTGACAACCTTTTATTGCTTTTCTGGGCACATTACATTGAGGAGGGTCCTCATTTGCTATGCACAGGTTCATTTTAGGTGGTTACCCTTTACAGAAAATAAAGGAAAGAATGTTGCTAATTACTTCAAAGAGAAGAATATTGCAGACTGCCACGTCCTCTTCCAACCATGTTGTCTGACAAGGTCTGGGCATGGAGGACTCGAGTTCAAGGAATTCATCTCCACAGAAGAGAACGTGGCATCCAGAATGGGTTAACAATTGGCTGTTTTATTTTAATTATTTTACTCTTGCTACTGAATATAGGCATTGTACTGTACTTACTTATTCCTGTGAAAATCACCCAAGAGGAAAGGACAGTTCAGGGGAAAACATTAGTATTCCCCACAGAACTGCCTGAAAGGATGGAAAAATCCCCTCTAATGAAATAGCCCCTGAATGTCTAAAAGTTGTTGGAGTAACAGCCCCTCCTTTACCTTGAAAATAATATATATCAATTAGAATTAGGTAAAAAAACAGGAGAAGCTGGTTAGCTACTACAAACTAAGCACATAGAAATGATTACCAAGGAATTAGAGTCCATAGTACATAAAGAAACATTTTAGACAGAAAGATAGATAGCTAAGCTAGATATCACAACAGCTTATAATGAATTTCCTAACCTCTTCTCGGTCTAGCATACCTTTTGCCCCATGACAAACTCTGAGAACTTTAATAAACAATAAGACATTCAAACTCTGTACATAGAGCTATTTCAAATTGTCTGATTAATGGTTCTCCTGGTCAAAACAATCTTTGTTTAACATAACTGACACTATGGGAACTTGTGTACTTTTCCTGGTTACCTTTGTATTGATTTTTTCTGCTTAACTGATCATGCTATGCACCTGTAAATGTTAATCACTACCAAAAAAGAAAATATAAAAACCTGCTTGTACTTGCAATAAACGGAATAGAGCTTCACTGTCCTTTGAGGCATGTTGTCATCTGTTACCCATTGCCAATGCCTTACCCACCTTTCAGGAATCCCTGGACCCTGCTGCGGCCAGACCGCAATAGCAGGCCAAGGGGAAAAGTGTTTGGACCAGTTACACTTCATACTGGGGAGGTTTAGCACAGACTCTAGGAAGTTACAGTAAGCACTTCTGCTTCAACTCAGGGTGAGGGAGTTTTAGCAAAAGCAAGTCTCATAACAGCCTAAGTACAATGCAGGCCTGATTCCCCATGGGAGAACCTATCCATGGGCATGGATTCTGTGCATCAGATCTCGCTTTCCACTGACCTTCCGAGTGGGAGCTTGGCCCATGTCACACGAAATAGTCTCCTATACTTAGAGGTGTCTGGTCCCTTTTTTTTACCACACAACTGAGCCTATGATTCTGATGATAAATGAGCTTAGATCTCATTTTAGACCTATAATTTTGGAATTCCAAGAATAAAGCATCCCTTTGGCTATTAAGATAATTAAGGCAAAGATCATACTTAGGCAAAAGTGAGATTATGGCCTGAGTCATCCAGATAATTGCTACAATCTTCTGCTGTCCTTTGGCTTTGGAAGCCTGTCATGTTTTATCAAAAGAAATGCCCTCTAGACTGAGGGAAAGAGATGGTTAACTGGGTTCATCGAGAACTGCGAACACTCATATGTTGGGTACTACAGTGAATGTCAGCTCATATGATCTCTGCCCTGCAGAATTTTTGAACTGCTGATGGAGCTAGACTGAACACAGATTGTCTTATAGGTCTGAGCAATTTAGTGAAAATGACAAGTAACAAAAAGACTTTCCCCAAGGCCACTGGACTAAATAAATAGCCTTTGCGTTTAAGGACCCTCAGCAAAATTGTGAAGATACTGAAACTTTTTCCAGCAACAGCTCACAACATATTCTAGTTTCACTCTCTCATTGTTTGCCCTCTTACCCTTCCTTTGACCTCTTATCCTTCCTTGGCAACATCTCTTGTCCCCTCCATATTGATCTCCACAGTTGCCTTTTGCCCCACATGGAACTTTTGCTATGAACCCCTTTATTTCTCACAATGTACCCATCTTCTTCCCTGATTACCTGAGGATGGGAAAGAGTGAGATCTGTGGGTGACCTGGATGGGTTCACCCATGAACTCCTCTCAGGTTGTACACTCACCCCTTGAAGAGTAATGATAAGTAAATCTGACATTTTAGGCACAAAGTGAGTTCAATAGTTCACTACTATGAATATCTCCTATGTGCTGGAGTTTTAGAAATAGCTGTGGCTCATTCACTTTAACTGCAGTCTAGTACAGGCCAGCAAGGAAGATACTGTTGCTTTATCATATTAATGGACAGCTGCTCTTTCATTCTACTTACAGGAAAGCACGTGGCAACGTGAGTGGACTGAATAGAATTGAGTTTTCAGATTGGCATTTTGGCTAGCAGAGTTGGGTCACTTCAAAGATGGACCTTTGTTTGGTGTTTTCCAACTGAGACAGCTCCTGAGAATTGGACGCTTGATCAGCCTGGCATTTGCTGGACTTGGGGAAGCAGGGAAGGCAGCTTCTATGTAGGCAAATGGGAATCATCTATAAGGAAGGAATCCTGCCATGATCTGCTGTCTAGCCTTGGTGGCCCCAGCTGGGGTCTGGGTTCCAAAGGCGCACCTGCTCTGGATGAGCTCAGAGTGACCCTGCTGGCTGCATCCCAGACAGGCACATTTAGCATGCTATTAAACAATGAGTGGGTAAAGAATGAGATCAAGGAAAAAATTTAAAAGTTTCTGTAAACAAATGAAAATGAACTCACAACAATCCAAAACGTACGGAATACAGCGAAGGCAGTCCTGAGAGGGAAGTTCATAGCAATAAAGGCCTACTTAAGAAAGACAGAAACATTTCAAATAAACAACCTAACCATATGCCTATAAGAATTTGAGGAACAGCAACAAAGACAGCAAAGAACAAGTAGTAGGAAGGAAATAACCAAGATCAAAGCAGAATTAAATGATATAGAGACTAAAAGCACAGTTCTGAGGATGAGTAAATACAGGAGCTGGTTCTTTGAAAAGATAAACAAAATCAACAAGCCTTTAAGCAGACTCATCAAGAAAAAAAGAGAGAGGACCCAAATAAACACAATCAGAAATGAAAGAGGAGAGACTACAACTGATACCACAGAAATACAAAGGATTGTAAGAAGTTACTACAAAGAAGTATATGCCAAAAAATTTGAAAACCTGGGTGAAATGGAAAAATTTCTAGAAAAATATGATCTTCCAAAACTCTATGAAGAAGAAGAAGAAAGCTTGAACAGATCAATAACAGCTGACAAAATTGAAGCCGCAATCAAAAAACTTCCAACGTGTAAAGCCCTGGACCAGATGGTTTCACAGGAGAATTCTGTGAAACATTTAAGGAAGAGCTAACCCCTGTCCTTCACAGACTATTCCAAAAAATCCAGGAAGATGGACAACTCCCATACTCTTTTTATGAAGCTAGCAAAATCCTAATCCCCAAACCAGATAAAGACATAACAAAGAAAAAAAAACTTCAGGCCAGTATCACTGATGAACACAGATGCTAAAATCCAGAACAAAATATTGGCAAACCACATCTAGCAATATGTTAAAAAGGTACACCATAATCAAGTGGGATTCATCCTAGGGATACAAGGTTGATACAATATTCACAAATCAATAAATGTAATACATCACATAAAAGCAAAGACAAAAAAGGCATGATCATATCAATAAATGCAGAAAAAGCATTTGATAAGGTACGGCACCTATTTATGATAAAAACACTCAGCAAAGTGGGAATAGAGAGAGCATACCTACTCATAATAAAGGCTATATACTAGAGACCTACAGTCAACATCATACTCAATGGGCAAAAACTTAAAGCTTTCCCACTAAGATCAGAAATAAGACAAGGGTGTCAACTTTCACCACTGCTATTCAACAGTGGAAGTCCTAAGCATAGAGATCAGACAAGAAGACAAAATAAAAGGCATCCAAATCAGAAATGAGGAAGCAAAACTGTCATTGTTTACAGGTGACATGATAGTGTACATAGAAAATCCTATAGACTGCACAAAAAAATACTTCGCCTAATAAATGAACTTGGGAAAACAGCAGTATACAAAGTTAATATTCAGAAATCAAGGCATTTTGTACACCAACAATGAAATTTCGGAAACAGAAATCATGAAAAAATTCCCATTTTATATAGTAACAAGAAAAATAAAGTACCTAGGAATAAACCTAACCAAGGATGTAAAAGACCTGTACTCAGAAAACTACACAACACTGAAGAAAGAAATCAAGGAAGACACAAACAAATGGAAGCATGTACCGTGTTCATGGATTGGAAGAATTAACATCATCAAAATGTCCATACTACCCAAAGCAATTTATAGATTCAACACAATCCCTATTAAAGTAGCAATGACATAGTTCACAGATATAAAACAAACATTTCCAAAAGTTTATATGGAACCATAAATGACCCCAAATAGCTGCAGCAATTTTGAGAAAAAAATAACAAAGTAGGAGGAATCACAATACCTGATATGAAACTGTATTACAGAGCCACTGTAATCAAAACAGCCTGGTAGTGGCATAAGAACAGAACATATTTGCCAATGATACTCAGACAAGGATTTGATCTCCAAAATATATAAAGAACTCACATGACTATCATCCAGGAAGACAACCCAATAAAAATGAGCAAAATGACTTGAACAGACACTTCTCCGAGGATGACGTACAGAAGGCCCAGAGACATATGAAAAGAAGCTCAGCTTCACTAGCCATCAGACAGATGCAAATTAAAACCACAATGAGATACCACTTTACACCGGTGAGAATGGCCATCATAAGCAAATCAACAAACAACAAATATTGGAGAGGATGTGGGGAAAAGGGAACCCTAGTGCACTGTTGGTGGGAAAAAAGACTGGCGCAGCCACTATAGATAATAGTATGGAATTTCCTCAGAAAACTAAAAATGGAGCTGCCTTTTGACCCAGCAATTCCACTGCTGGGATAATACCCTAAGAACCCTGGAACACCAATCCAAAAGAACCTATGCACCTAAATGTTTATAGCAGCACCGTTTACAATAGTCAAGTACTGGAAGCAACCTAAGTGCACATCAGTAAATGAATGGATCCAAAAACTATGGTACATTTACACAATGGAATACTACGCAGCAGAGAGAAAGAAGGAACTCCTATCCTTTGTGACAGTATGGATGGAACTGGAGAGCTGTATGCTAAGTGAAGTAAGCCAGGCAGTGAGGGACAAATACCATATGATCTCCCCTTTTTTTTTTAATATAATTTTTATTTAATTCTTGTTCAAGTACAGGTTTCTGTCTTATATTCCCAACCCTGCCCGCCCCCCACCCCATGCTCCCCGCCTCCCTCCCCTTACCACCCCCCACCCTTAGTTATTGTCCATGTGTCTTTTATACTTGTTCATGTGAGTCCATTCCCTTTTCCCCTATGATCTCCCCTTTAAGTGGAATTTAGTCAACAAAACAAACAAGCAAAGCAAAGTATAACCAGAGACATTCAAATTAATAACAATCTGATAGTAACCAGAGGAGAGGTGGGAGGGAATAATGGGGGGAATTGGGGAAGGATTTTCACAAACAACTATAAAGGACACATGGACAAGACCAAGGTGGGATTGAAGCAAGGGAGGGAAGTGGGGATGGCTGGGGTTGGAGGGGCGGTGGGTGGTAAATGTAGACAACTGTACTTGAACACAATGAAATACTTTTTAAGTTTTAATACATATTTTTCAATGCCAGCAAGTAACATAGAAGAAAAGCCTTTAAGAAAGAACAATGACAATGAAAAATTAAGTTGAAGAATTATACACTAAGATGTTTATAGACATACCAAGCAATATATGTTTAAAGACATACCAAAAACACCTTACATAATTGGTGACTACATATATTTGTGGTCAAAGGATACATTCCAAGTTCGTAGTGTTAGCCACCTTAGAGCAGGCGGGCAGTGGGGGAGACAGACAAGGAAATGGGGCTTGCAAGGGACATGAAGAGAATTTCAACTTTATCTCCAACTTTTGTCATGTATTTTATAGAAAAGATTTGAAGAAAAGTTGATAAAATGTTATCATTTGTTCATTTTGGTTGGAAAGGATGCTTGCATTTCTTATATTTTTCTGTTATGTATTTAATATTTTCCCAAATTGAAAAGCTAAAGCAGTTTGACATGTTTTCTAACAAACTTCAGTGAATTCAAACCTTTGAAAAGAAATTATGATGAACTGTTCAAACGTGGCCCTAACCAATGACCATACTGTCAGTTTAATACATACTCCTTCAGCTGTCTTTTTTTCTGCCTTAGTATTTGTTGACTTGAAATGCAACTCTAAGTCTTGCTGTCTTAGAAGCTCAGAACTTCTAATGTTGACTATGGCAACCAGGAAGGAAGTTTTAGTAACAGAGAAATTTTAAAAATATATTAATTTTTTTTCCAGAAAACGTGAAATTAGCACTATGAGTAAATATGGGGTGTGAGTTATTTCACAGTCACACAGAGAAAGTTCCCAAAGTAAAGAATATTTGTTTATGCCCCAGATGGCTGAACACCCATCTAGAATTTTTATCAGAAATAAATCAAGCTCGACCACATTTCTCTCTTTCCTCTACCATCCAGCTATAAAAACTATAACATACAAGCTTCATTCTATCTTCCAGAGAACTCTTGAATACTGGGCTACTTTTTTCCTTTTTATGATTATAAATAGCCATCATTAAACTTGCAAACTAAACCTACAGTTTGGAATTTTGTGCATGGCTGCAGCATGGTATTATTCAGTATATTTTTAATTTAGATTTATATTTATTTTATTTTATTGATTATGTTATTACAGTTGTCCCATTTCCCCCTTCACTTCCCTCCACCCTGCACACCCCCTCCCACCCACATCCCCCTTTAGTTCATGTCCATGTGTCATACTTATAAGTTCTTTAGCTTCTACCTTTCCCATACTATTCTTACCCCCCCCATCTATCTTCTACCTACTGTCTATGCTACTTATTCTCTGCAACTTTCCCCTGTATCTCCTCCTCCCACTCCCCTGTTGCTAACCCTCCATTCGATCTCCATTTCTATGGTTCTGTTCCTGTTCTAGTTGTTTGCTTTTGTTTTTGTTTTAGGTGTGGTTGTTAATAATTGTGAGTTTGCTGTCATTTTACTGTACATGTTTTTTATTTTCTTTTCCTTAGGTAAGTCCCTTTAACATTTCATATAATAAGGGCTTGGTGATGATGAACTCCTTTAACTTGACCTTGTCTGAGAAGTGCTTTATCTTCCCTTCCATTCTAAATAAAAGCTTTGCTGGGTAGAGCAATCTTGGATGTAGGTCCTCACCTTTCATGACTTGGAATACTTCTTTCCAGCTCCTTCTTGCCTGTAAGGTCTCTTTTGAGAAGTCAGCTGACAGTCTGATGGGAACTCCTTTGTAGGCGACTGTCTCCTTATCTCTTGATGCTTCTAGGATTCTCTCCTTCATTTTTATCTTGGCTAATGTAATTATGATGTGCCTTGGTGTGTTGCTTCTTGGGTCCAACCTCTTTGGGACTCTCTGAGCTTCCTGGACTTCCTGGAAGTCTATTGCCTTTGCCAGATTGGGGGAGTTCTCCTTTATTATTTGTTCAGGTAAGTTTTCCCCTTTTTACTCTTTCTCTTCTCCTTCTGGTACCCCTATAATTCAGATGTTGGAACGTTTAAAGATGTCCTGGAAGTTCCTAAGCCTCTCCTCATTTTTTTGAATTCTTGTTTCTTCATTCTTTTTTCTTCCTTCCCATCCACTCCACTGATTTGAGTCCCAGTTTCCTTCCCATAACCATTGGCTCCTTGTACATTTTCCTTTATTTCACTTAGTGTAGCCTTTATTTGTTCCTCTAATTTGTGACCAAATTCAACCAATTCTGTGAGCATCCTGATTACCAATGTTCTGAACTGTGCATCTGATAGGTTGGCTGTCTCTTTGTCACTTAGTTGTATTTTTTCTGGTGCTTTGATCTGTTCTTCTGTTTTGGCCATTTTTTTTGTTCTGGTTGCACCTGTCACACTGTGAGGGGTGGTGCCTTAGGTGTTCACCAGGTCAGGGCAGCCAAGTCACTGGGTTGTGATGCTGTATGTTGGGGAGGGATCTAAGAAGGAACAATGGTGCTTGTTCTACTCTCTGCCGATTTCAGTCCCTTCCACTGCTTCCCTCAAGCAAATTGGGCCCCTCTGGAGCTGATTCTTGGGTGGGTGGCCTTGTGTACATTCTAGGACCCCGAGGGTCTCTCCAACAAACTCTCCTGTGAGGCTGGGAGTCTCTCCTGGCACCTCAACCCTCACAGGTGTTTTCAGTTGGTGTTTTGAGGCTTTATTTCCCCATGATGGGACCCTGAGTTGAGTGGTCTGTCTCACTTCCCAGTTTTTCCTGGTTTAACTGTACATGAATGTGGGACCACCTGGTCCACCAGCTTCCTTGTGTGCTGAGCCCCTCCACAATCCACTGCCTTGCTGGTTCTTCCTGCCACTGCTTTGCAGAGACTTCTCTCTACCTGGCTGCCAGATTCCACCCCTCCTACTGGTGTAGATGAATGTTTTTTCAACTCCTTGGTTGTGGGACTTCCATACAGTTCAATTTTCTGTCAGTGCTGGTTGCTTTTTGTTTCTACATTGTTGTTGTCCTTATATTGATTGTGTGAGGAGGCACAGTGTGTCTATCTATGCCTCCATCTTTGCCGGAAGTATTCAGTATTATTAATATATTGAATTGATATACATGTGGGGAGACAAAAGCACATTTTTATAAGTACTCATGCAATTTTCCAGATTGATGTATATTTAGAGTCTCTATTTGCACAGAGCAATGATGTGAGCATATGGTTCCCAATTTCTGAAGCCTGACACTGTTCGATAGATTGATGCTGGTAATTTATCATTACTTGCTATGAGTAAAGAGATGAATTGTAAAACATTTTAATGGTTTCTGGCATCCAGGCAACAAACCTGTCTGGCCTTTGTGTCTTTGCCCTCAGTCTCATCAGCACCTCTGTGAAGCAGGACTCAAGAATGAAGGTCAATATGAAGTGATATCAATATCAATATTGATATCAAACTTCATCAATATCAAACTTATCATTTTTTTGATAAGTTTTCAGGAGAAGACGAGGAAGGCTTGGTTGTGAGCAAAACTCAGCAGGAAACACTGCAGAGATAAAACCACAGTTTGTTTTCCTTTGAAACTTAAAAATGTCCTGCAGTTTTGTTTGCTGTAAATCTTTCTCTTTGTTTCCCTTTTCTTGCCCACCCTCCAACCCCATGGGAACCAGGGCTAATAGTTTCTAATGGCTGTGTGTGTGTGGTGGGGGAGGATAGGGGTAGCACGCTGCAAAGCCATGGAAGTGGTTTGAGAAATCTTTACTCCTTGGACCACAAAGTGCCAGAAACTATAAATAGTAATCCTTGGCAAGAGGGGCAGAAGGGACAGGCCTTTCAGTTCTGAATGCTCCCAAGCAGGAGAGAATGTTCATTCCTTTATAACTTTGCTTAATGGGACAGCAGTTATCTGGGCAGGTTTGAGAGCTGAAGAATTTTGCTTCTGTTGACCTGACGGGATTTTAGAAATTCCCTCTTTGGGGGGAATGTAGACAAACTTTTTTTTTCAGGATATTTTTCTATTACTTATTTGTTATGGACTGAGATGTATTCCCCTCCACCCTTCCCCCTAAAGTCACATGTTGAAACTCTACCCAGCAATGTGATGTATTTGGAGATAGGGCTGTTAGGGAGGGGACTGAGGTTAAGTTACATTATAAGGGTGGGCCCTATTTGATGGGATTTGTGTCCTTATAAAAAGAGGAAGAGATACCAGGAGAGTATATGCACACAGAAGGGGCCATGTGAGGTAACAGCAAGAAGGCAGCCATCTGCAAGCCAGGAAGAGAGTCCTCACCAGAAACCAATCCTGTGGACACCTGGATCTTGAACTTCTATTCTGCAGAACTGTGAAAAAATAAATCTCTGCTGCTTAAGTCACCCAGTCTACCGTATTCTGTTATGGCAGCTCAAGCTGACTGATACAATATTGTTTAACACTGAGAGGAAGATTTCATTTTATTTTTGTGTGTGTAAAGGCACTGGGTACATATTAAGTGGCAGAATGGCTAAGGAAATTGGCTCTAGGACTTCAGCAGGCCTTGTTCAAGTCCAAGTTGACCACTTACTGGATGTGTGACCTCCAGCAAATTACCATACCTCTGTATGTTTCTTCATATGGAGAAGAGGAATAATAGTTTATACCTGCAAAACTGTTGTGAGATTAAATGCTTTAATATAAGTATAGCAAGTCCTAGTGGCTGGTAAATAGCACTCTACAAAATGCTAGCTCTTATAATGATGCTGGGCTTTACTGTTTATAGCATTTTCAGTTTACAAAGTACTTCCATAAGTATCATTTTACCTGATTTTTACAGTGATCTTATGAGATTAGTTGGGAAGGAAATATTACACCCACTCAAGGGGAAAAAACCTAAAATTCAGAGAGGCTGAGCTCAAATTTCTACTAAGTTAAATAAATCAAGCAGAGCCAAGCTTCAGTTTAAGGTCCCAACTCCAACTTCAGTGCTTTCCCTCCTCATTTCCTCTCTTCTTATGGTCTTTCCCCACCTCCCCCCCAACAGTATGTGTTGAGTATCTATCATGTTCCAAGCATTTCCCCTTCTTTCCCTGGACCTCTGTATTACTTTTTATTTGTTTTGACCTGGATGCTATGCATGTGCATGTGTGCACATGTGTGTGCATGCATGTGCACGTTTCAGCATGTCCATGCTCAAGCATCCTGAGATGTGTTACTCTCACTGAGGATGACTCTCTGCTGTGTGTCTCTTCTCTTTTCTGCCAGTTTGCTTTGTTTTAGCTCAAAGAAGTCAACCTCCGCTTTCAAGGATATATTAGAAATAGAGCCTTAACAGCAACTCTTATTCTCATCTGAAAACTGACACCACACACAGATAAGCAGGGCAAAAAGAAAAAGAACAGGGTCAGTGGTAGAGCAGATTATCAATATCTTTAAATGATATGAGAGCAGAGATGCCTAAAAGAGAAGTGAGAGGAGACCTGAAAGGGACAGCCCAAGAGAGCTTGCTATTATAAAAGCAGATTTATTATTATAATTTTTATATTTGGAAAAATTGTTTAAATCTTACTCTCATAGTACAAATCATGGAAATTAAAGCTCTGCAGAATCTCCGTGACCCTGGAAGGCAGGCAGGAGTTGAGTTGGGTCCCCAGGACATAGGGGCCTAATTGGGAGATGGGATCATGACCTGTATTTTAGGCCATATGGGACATGAATTTTATTTTTAAAATATATTTTATTGATTATGCATTAGAGTTGTCCCAATATTTCTTCCTTTCCCCCCTCCAGCCAGTACCCCCAATCCCTCCCTTAGCTCATGTTCATGGGTCATGCATATAAGTTCTTCGGTTTCTCCATTTCCCATACGGTTCTTAACATAATATTTTGCACCTTTATATTTTGTGCCTACCAATTTGTACTACTTAATCCCTGCACCTTTCCCCTCATTCTCCCCTTTCCCCCTCTCAGCTAACAACCCTTCAAATGATCCCCATATCTATGATTCTGTTCCTGCTCTGCTTGTTTGCTTCATTTGTTCTTTAAATTCAATTGTTGATAGTTGTAAATTTATTGCCATTTTAATGTTCATAGTTTTGATTTCTTTTTTCTCATATATTCCTTTTAGCATTTCATATAATAATGGTTTGGTGATGATGAACTCCTGTAGCTCTGCCTTGTCTGGGAAGCACTTTATTTGTTCTTCCATTCTAAACAATAGCTTTGCAGGATAGAGTCATCTAGATCATAGATGCTTGCTTTTTCACCACTTTGAATACTTCTTGCCAGTTCTTTCTTGCCTGCAAAGCTTCTTTTGAGAAATCAGCTGACAGTTTTATGGGAACTCCTTTGTAGGTAACTCTCTGCTTTTCTCATGCTGCTTTTAGGATTCTCTTTTTATCTTTAATCTTTGGAATTTTACTTACGATGTGTCTTGTTGTGGTCCTCTTTGGGTCAACTTGTTTGGGACTCTCTGAGCTTTCTAGACTTATATGTCTATTTCCTTCACCTAATTAGGAAAGTTTTCTTTCATTATTTTTTCAAGTAAGTTTTCAATTTCTTGCTCTTCCTCTTCTTCTGGCACCTCTATGATTCAGATGCTAGTGCACTTGGAGATTCCCAGAGGCTCCTTATTCTATCATTTTTTAAAATTCTTTTTTCTTCTTTCTGTTCTGGTTGAATGCTTTTCTTCCTTATATTCTAAATCATTGACTTGAATTTTGTCGTTCTTCCCTCAATTGATGGTTCCCTGTAGATTTTTCTTCATTTCATTTAGTGTAACCTTTATTTCTGTCTGGGTCTTTTTATGCTGTTGAAGTACCCAATGAGTTCCTTGAGCATCCTAATAACCAGTGTTTTGAACTCGGCATTTGATAGCTTGCTTATTTCCATTCTCATTAGTCCTTTTTCTGGAGTTTTATTCTGTTCTTTCATTTGGCTGTATTTCTTTTTCACCTCATTTTGGCAGCCTCCCTGCGTTCGCTTCTATGTATTACATAGAGCTGCTTTGACCCTGTTTTAGTAGCATGGCCTATTGTAGAAAAGTGCACCAGTAAGTTGGATGGGGTAGAGACTTAGGTAATCTCCTGGGTGGGGCAACCTGTGTGAACCAGGTTGATGAAGTCTCAGATATGGTATTGCCATTCCATGGCTCTGTGTGGGGGAGGGCTCAGAAAGGGGACAATGCCACTGCCTGACCTCTGAAGTTTTGTCCAGGAGGAAGCTGCCCCCCAGCACTCATCCTGGTGCCAGATACTTCAATTTCTCCCTGTATGCCACTGGTGCCCTTCCAGCTGTTTCCCGGTGCTGAAACCCAGAGGGAGGAAGTCTGCGTAAGTTCTAAGTCTGCTGCAGGCCCTTTAAGAGGAGACTTCTGAGAATCTGACAGTTTCTTCCACTGCCCCAACCCCTACTGGTTTTCACAGCCAGAAGCTATAGGGGCTTATATTCTTGGCACTGGAACCCTGGGCTTGGTGGTTTGGGGCTGGGATCCCTCACTCCTGAGGTATCGTTCCCAATTTTTAGCCATCACATGTGGGTGTGGGACCACCCATTTGGCATCTCCATGTCTCTACACCTCTGTGTATCTCTGCCCCTCCTACCCATCTGGATGAATGCGACTTCTTTGATTCCTTGGTTGTCAGACTTCCATACAGCTTAATTTTCTGACAATTTTGGTGATAGCTGTTTTGTTGTCTAGTTGTAATTTTTGTTGTGGTTGTGTGAGGAGGTAAGCTGTGTTTACCAATACCTCCAGCTTGACCAGAAGTGGGGGACATGGATTTTAAAAGCTGAGAAACACTATTCTGCAATCTGCATCAGAAGCCTGGCCTGAGATTTGGAAAGGTAAGTGCCTGAAATGTTCCCACAGAGTTTGAAAGGACCATTGAATCCAACTGCCCTGTTTTTGTCCCTGCAACTGATGCACAGATAGAAGTCACTGCATGAGGGTAATAGTTACAGTCAGAAGTGCCACGCACAGTACTGCTTCACCCTGAAGATGAGGGGATATTCTGAAAGACCAGGGAAGCTCTGAGTAGTTATTTACTTCTCATATAGAGAATGAAGAGGTGCCTTTAGGAATCTGGGCCCAAGCCCAGGGCATTGGCTCAATAGACCTGAAGGAATTGCTAGGAGGGCTGCAGGAACACAAAAGTGGATGCTGTTCTAGGTATAGTTCTGAAGACCACAGTTCATTCTCACAAAGATTCAGATCCTGAACCTGACCCTCACCAAGATCTTGATCTTGACCCAGACACTCATCATGACTGAATTCTGACCATTAAATTGAACCTCACACTGACTCTATCCCTAACCCTCAACCTGAGTCTTAACTCGGTGCTGAATAAGCTCCTGACCCTGAACCAGATTCTCAACCTAACCCTACCTTCATTCAGACCCTTATCCTGACTCTTATCTGACCCTTACCTTCATTCTGTCCCTGAATCTTACTTTGAACCTCACACTAATCTAACCTTGGCCTTGCCTTTCATTTGGACCCAAATCCTTACACATGTCCTACCTCAACGCTTATCTTGACTCAGATCCTTATACTCACCCTAACTCTGACACTGACCTTTATCCTCACTCTGACCCTGATTTTGACCCACACCCTTATCATGGCTCTCATTCTAACTTTCTCACTGACCTTAAACCTGACCATGAATCTTATCCTCACTCTGACCCTAACATTGACCCTAAACCTCACCCTGAACTTTACCCTTCACAAGACCCTGAGCCACACCCTGGCCATGTCTAGAACATTGAATCTGATTGCTAATCTTAAATTCGACCCTCATCCTCGCTCTCACCACAGCTCTGATGCTTACCCTGACCCTTACTCTCACCTTTACTTTGTACTTAACACTTAAGCTGACCCTGATAACATGAGGTTTCTCATGTTAAACCTCACCCTAACTCTGTCACATAGACTACCCTACTCTGACCATGATCCTGACGATGAATGTATCACCCTGAACTTTATCCTTACCCTGAACCTCACCTCAGTCTCAACACTCCTCCTTATCCTGATCATGATCTTAAACCTTACTATGACTGACTGTGAAGCTTATTTGACCATGTCTTTATCCTGACCTTAAAATTGATCCTCAACCTGGTTCTTAGACTAACCTACACCTTGAAACTAACCATCACGCTAACCCTTACTCTGACAATGTCACTGATCTTCATCATGTCCCTACACTCTACTCAGAGCTTGACCATCAACCTCGTATTGACCCTGTCTCTGAATCTCATACATACGCTTACATTCACCCTGACTTTTACCTGCCTCTGACCATAATGTAGACTCTGAAGTTTATCTTCACTGTATGCCTAAACGTGAACAGGACTTTTACTATAACCCTTTTCAGACCCTCACACTGAACCTGATCCCAACTTGACCCCTAATCTGAACATGACTTTCAATTTCACATTCACGTGAAATTTACACTCACTCTAACCCTAAACCTAACTCTTAATCTAAAGCTTACCCTAATCCTCACATGGAGCATGACCATGACCTTGTCCATGACACTGACGCTGATGTTTATCTTAACACTGAATCTGATGTTTATCCACATAGTAACTCTGATACTGGTGCTTAATTGACACTATCCTTCACCCCATCAACCTGATACTTAAACCAATTCTTCACCCCAAACTGATCCTCACCATGATCCTGACCCTAAATCTTGCTGTGTCCCTGATTTTGACCCTAACTGCAACAATTACATTGTCACTAACCTCTTCCTTTCACATAACTTAACTTGACCTTTAGCTTGTTCCTTACTCTCATATTCTCAGTACCCTGACCCTCACACTTATTCTCTTCTGAACACATACTAAACCTTACTCTTACTCTCACCCTAATCCTGAGCCTCACACTGACCTTGTCCCAAAAGCTGTCATGACACTGACCCTCAAACTGACCCCCACCATGACTCTTACATTCTCCATGACCATCTACCCAAACTGATTCTGATAATTCAGAGCTAATACTGGTTCTGATCTTCCCACTCACAAGCCTTCCCTGAACTTGATTCTCAACTTGTCTTACCTTTATCCTCACCCTGACTATCACCCTACCATGAAAACCTTGACCCTTATCCTGAAGCAGACCCTGAACCTTATCTGATCCCAAACTTTACCCTAACTATCACCATGTCCCACAAGATGACATTGACCATGACCATAAAACTAACTTTTACCCTGACCCTTCACCTTTCTCTAACAGTAATTTGACCTTTACCCTTACTATGACTCTCATGCTGGCTCTGACATTACCCTCTCCCTGAACTTTACCCTTATTCTCACCATATCTCTGACCTTGATCCTTACACATACATATCCATGAGTTAACAAGATGCGCAAATACCTTTGGATAGTAATACATATATTCTTGTATTTTCCTTATCAAAGTTTTTAGTAATATGAGATACATACTCATAACAATTATCTGGGTAGTTTTTAACTTTCTGTACTCTAGGTGTCTCTTATGTCTAGAGAAAAAATACAGTATTAAAGATAGTATTTAGCATAAATACTTGATTATACTGGTACAAGCACTGCAGAGAGACATGGGTGTATGCATGCATGGGATGTAAACTTTTGTTTATTTTTGAAAGTTGTACAGTTCATTCACATAATAAATTTAAGATTATATATTGCTTTATTTAGTATACTGACAATTATATTTTAAAGCTGCCATTTAAATCTTTAAATTACTACCTAACATGTGTTCTACATCTACAAAAAGATATGTATTCTTTTTAAAAAAGATTTATTTATTTATTTTTAGAAGAGAGGGAAAGGGAAGGAGAAATAGAGGGAGAAAAACATCAATATGTGGTTCTCTCTCATGTGCCCCATACTGGGCACCTGGTCTGCAACCCAGGCATGTGCCCTAGATTGGGAATTGAATGAGCGACCCCTTAGTTCATAGGCCTGAGTTCAATCCACTGAGCTATGCCAGCCAGGGCAAAGGTATGAATTCTTTATTACAACTTGTACATATGTAGCAAAAAAGTTGTTAGAATTTAAAATTAGAATTTAGTCCTTTTCTGTAAAATGACTTGTTATTTTATACACAGATCTACAGAAGTTACTTTTTGTCACAGTTAACAGTTNCGCTCTCACCACAGCTCTGATGCTTACCCTGACCCTTACTCTCACCTTTACTTTGTACTTGACACTTAAGCTGACCCTGATAACCTCATGTTAAACCTCACCCTAACTCTGTCACATAGACTACCCTACTCTGACCATGATCCTGACCATGAATGTATCACCCTGAACTTTATCCTTACCCTGAACCTCACCTCAGTCTCAACACTCCTCCTTATCCTGATTATGATCTTAACCCTTACTATGACTGACTGTGAAGCTTATTTGACCATGTCTTTATCCTGACCTTAAAATTGATCCTCAACCTGATTTTTAGACTAACCTACACCTTGAAACTAACCATCACCTTAACCCTATGACAATGTCACTGATCTTCATCATGTCCCTACACTCTACTCAGAGCTTGACCATCAACCTCATATTGACCCTGTCTCTGAATCTCATACATACGCTTACATTCACCCTGACTTTTACTTGCCTCTGACCATAATGTAGACTCTGAAGTTTATCTTCACTGTATGCCTAAACGTGAACAGGACTTTTACTATAACCATTTTCCGACCCCCACACTGAACCTGATCCCAACTTGACCCCTAACCTGAACATGACTTTCAATTTCACATTCATGTGAAACTTACCCCACTCTAACCCTAAACCTAACTCTGAATCTAAAGCTTACCCTAATCCTCACATGGAGCATGACCATGACCTTGTCCATGACACTGACCCTGATGTTTATGTTAACACTGAATCTGATGTTTATCCACACAGTAACTCTGATACTGATGCTTAATTGACACTATCCTTCACCCCATCAACCTGATACTTAAAGCAATTCTTCACCCAAAACTGATCCTCACCATGATCCTGACCCTAAATCTTGCTGTGTCCCTGATTTTGACCCTAACTGCAACAATTACATTGTCACTAACTCTCTTCCTTTCACATAACTTAACTTGACCTTTAGCCTGTTCCTTACTCTCATATTCTCAGTACCCTGACCCTCACACTTATCCTCTTTTGAACACATACTAAACCTTACTCTTACTCTCACCCTAATCCTGAGCCTCACACTGACCTTGTCCCAAAAGCTGTCATGATACTGACCCTCAAACTGACCCCCACCATGACTCTTACATTCTCCATGACCATCTACCCAAACTGATTCTGATAATTCAGAGCTAATACTGATTCTGATCTTCCCACTCACAAGCCTTCCCTGAACTTGATTCTCAACTTGTCTTACCTTTATCCTCACCCTGACTATCACCCTACCATGAAAACCTTGACCCTGATCCTGAAGCAGACCCTGAACCTTATCTGATCCCAAACTTTACCCCAACTATCACCATGTCCCACAAGATGACATTGACCATGACCATAAAACTAACTTTTACCCTGACCCTTTACCTTTCTCTAACAGTAATTTGACCTTTACCCTTACTATGACTCTCATGCTGGCTCTGACATTACCCTCTCCCTGAACTTTACCCTTATTCTCACCATATCTCTGACCTTGATCCTTACACATACATGTTCATGAGTTAACAAGATGCGCAAATACCTTTGGATAGTAATACATATATTCTTGTATTTTCCTTATCAAAGTTTTTATTAATATGAGATAAATACTCATAACAATGATCTGGATAGTTTTTAACTTTCTGTACTCTAGATGTCTCTTATGTCTAGAGAAAAAATACAGTATTAAAGAGAGTATTTAGCATAAATACTTGATTATACTGGTACAAGCACTGTAGAGAGATACAGGTGTATGCATGCACGGGATGTAAATTGTTTATTTTTGAAAGTTGTACAGTTCATTCACATAATAAATTTAAGATTATATATTGCTTTATTTAGTATACTGACAATTATATTTTAAAGCTGCCATTTAAATCTTTAAATTACTACCTGACATGTGTTCTACATCTACAAAAAGATATGTATTCGTTTTTAAAAAGATTTATTTATTTAGCCCTGGCTGGTGTAGCTCAGTGGATTGAGCATGGGCCTGCAATCCACACGATCGCAGTTCGATTCCCAGTCAGGGCACATGCCTGGGTTGCAGGCCAGTTCCCAGCAGGGGACTCACGAGAGGCAACCATACATTGATATTTCTCTCCCTCTCTCCTTCCCTTCTCCTCTAAAGATAATTAAATAAATAAATTTTTTAAAAAGATTTATTTATTTATTTTTAGAAGAGAGGGAAAGGGAAGGAGAAATAGAGGGAGAAAAACATCAATATGTGGTTATCTCTCATGTGCCCCATACTGGGCACCTGGTCTGCAACCCAGGCATGTGCCCTGACTGGGAATTGAATGAGCGACCCCTTAGTTCATAGGCCTGCGTTCAATCCACTGAGCTATGGCAGCCAGGGCAAAGGTATGAATTCTTTATTACAACTTGTACATATGTAGCAAAAAAGTTGTTAGAATTTAAAATTAGAATTGAGTCCTTTTCTGTAAAATGACTTGTTATTTTATACACAGATCTACAGAAGTTACTTTTTGTCACAGTTAACAGTTGCTAAACTATAAATGCTCATGTTTTTGCATACTCTTCAACCATATTCTTAGTGATTCCAAGGATAACTTGAACCTAATTTTTTTGTTCAATGTTAAAAATGTTACCACAGGAGCTACAGGTTAAGATGGTGACATAGGCAGACATAGCTTGCTTCCTCCCACAACCACATCAAAATTACAACTAAAATATAGAACAACCATCTCTCAGGAACATCAGAAATAGAGCTGAATGGAAGCCTGACAGCTACGGAATTAAAGAAACTATATCCATCCAGACTGGTAGAAGGGGTGGAATGGGCTGGCCCTATACCCATGTGGATAAAAATTCAGGTGGGATATCTTGGGAGCAAGGAGTCCCAGACCCCCCAGACCTCCCAGGCCAGGATTCCAGTGTCAGGAAGGTAAGTCTCCACAACTTCTGGCTGCAAAATCCAGAGGGGATTGAGTTGGTGGAGGAGGTTGCTTAAGCCTTAAGCGAGTCCTCTTAGGGACCCCATACACAGACTCACCTACTCAGACTCACTCCCTCTGAGCTCCAGCACCAGGGGTGGCAGCTTGAAGTGGTAGTGGTATACAGGGAGAAACTGAAGTGTCTGGCATCAGGGTGAGCAGAGATCATTGTCTCTTTGCTGGGCCCTCCCCCAACAGAGCTGGTAGGCTGGTACCATATCTGAGACCATCAACCTGGCTAACACTGTATGACCCACCTTGGAGACCCATTGAATCTCTTCCCTACCCAATTTATAGGCCCATCTAAGCTGCCTTTCCATAAGAATGGCTGTTCTTGGCTTCTAAGTCCTATCAAACAAGCAACAGCTGGCTTCAGTGAGCCCCAGCAGTAGACAGAATAGAGTCACAGCTTAGCTTCACCTGGGAATCTCCAGGCCCAGCAGCACAAGCAGCAGCCATCTCAGATTGCTTTACAGCTCAGGCAGGTGCCTCAGGCAAACCACAGGTGGGGGCCAACCTTAGCTTACACCACCTGGGAAACCCTAGGGCCAATGCACCCAGTGGAGAGCTACAGACCACATCAGACCACCACCACCCTGCCCCTGCATAGTTGATCCTCCACGAAGGGTGGACGTTGGTGGTCAGTGGTCACAGTCAGACCTTGCAGCTGACTGGCCTGGGTAAATCCCTCCCATTGATCTGCCAGCAGCAATCAAGGCTCAACTATGAGAGGAGGGTGTATTCAAGCCTACACAAAGGGTGTACCTTGAATATCCAGTTTGGGTAATCGAAGAGGCTGTGCCACTGGACCCTACAGGACTCCTACTAATTTAGGCCACACTACCAAGATACATGTTTAAAGTAGCTCTATCTAATACATAGAAACAAACACAGGGAAGCCGCCAAAATGATCAAAGAAACATGGCCCAAATGAAAAAACAGATCAAAATTTCTGAGAAAGAGCTACACAAAAAAGAGATAAGCAATCTATCAGAAGCAGAATTCAAAACAATGATTATAAGATTGCTCAAGGAACTTAGTGAGGACCTCAGCAGTATAAAAAAGACCCAGTTAGAAATGAAGGATATAGTAATTAAATACAGAACAATTTAAAGGGAAACAACAGTAAAATCAAATCAATGATTTAGGACATAAGGAAGCAAAAAACAACCATGTAGAACAACAACAAGAAAAAAGAATCCAGAAAAATAAGGATAGTATATACAGCCTCTGGGACAACTTTAAGAGGTCCAACATTCACCTTATAGGGGTGCCAGAAGGAGAAGAGAAAAAGCAAGAAATTGGAAATCTATCTGAAAAAAAATAGTGAATGAAAACTTCCCTAATTTGGTGAAGGAAATAGACACCCAAGTCTAGGAAGCATGGAGAGTCCCAATTATGATGGATGAAAAGAAGCTCACTCTAAGACACATCATTATTAAAAGGCCAAAGGTTAAAGATAAAGACAGACTCCTTAAAGGTAGAGAAAAGAAGTTAGTTACCAGAGGTTGCCAGATGGGAAAAGGGTGTGTAGGAATGGGTGAAGAGGTGAGGGGTTTAAGAAGCACAAATACATAGTTACAGAATAGCCATGGGGATACACAATATAGAAAATGGAATAGCCAAAGAACTTACATGCATGACCCATGAGCAATGGTGGGAGGATTGCCTGAGGGAGTAGGGAAGGCTGGGTGGAGGGGGGCATGGGGGAAAACTCAGGACAACTGTAATATCATAATCAATAAAATGTAATTGAAAAATAAAAAATAAATGCTATCAGTGTTAAATGTACCCTTTAGACATAGACAACTTCCAGAAATTAAATCAGTTCAGGTGTCTAGCATAATTGTTCTTACACAAGCTTGCCAACTAACAAAAAATTCAAAGTGCAAATATTTATACTGATAATATATGTGCTTTTGGGGTAGTCCACAAATTCACCAATTTGCAATCATTTAGAAACAAAGGTGCTTCTAACCTGAGAAAACCTGGATAGCACATTAAAGAATTCTCAGATGCTTTTCTGTTATCTAAGAACATAGCTATAATAAAAGTAAAAAAATCAAAGATGAAGATCTAGAGTCTCACAGTAATGCTTTGGCTCACCACTATGTTAAGCAAAGTTAAGTTGGATAAATACTCTTAGAGACACAGATAAAAGTCTTGGAGAAATTCCAAGAGGCTGTTATTAACTATCAGAAAAAAGTCTAATTTAACTGAAGATGCTTATTAGTGGTACATCTTGAGATGACTTACTGATTACACTAAAACACTTGGCATTTAACAAAATGAAATGGCATTTAACAAAAATTCTTCAAAGATGAAGTAAAGATAAATCAGCAACAATTGTAAATCAGCCCTGACTGGTGTGGCTTAGTTGGTTGGTGCCATCCCTTAAAGAGAAAGGTAGCAGCATTGGATTCCCAGTCAGGGTGCACACCTCGGTTGTAGCTTAGGTCCCAAGTCGGAGAGAATGCAAGAGGCAACCTATTGATGTTTCTCTCACATCATTGTCTCTCTTTCTATCTCTCACCCTTCCCCTCTCTCTAAAAATGAATAGTAAAATATTTTTTAAAAATAATATTAAACCAACACTGGGGTCCTAATTTAAGATGTAGATGCCAAAGATGGTTTCCTAGCAACCACAAAATGCTGATATAAAGGTCAAGGTCCGTCATGGACTGGAACCAAGGGCCCTAGGGCTCTTTACACAGCTCCTAATGTCCTTCATTCAAATATATTTTGCATTAAATAGAAACATGTTCAATTTATTGTGCAATTATTCTCGGGGTGCATTGAAGTTTTTCCTTGCTGAAAAACTTCCCCCATACCTGGGGGAAGACGAAGGTGGCTTGGTTTTGTTTTCCCATCTGGGAAGTTCCCACTTACCTCTCTAATGATAGAGACACTGATTTAACTAGAACTGCTATTAAATAGCACTTTTACACAGAAGCTTCACTGTTCTTAACTATAAGTCCTCAGGAACAACAGAGAGAATAATGGAGTTCTAAAACTAAAAGGAACAAAGGTCTCAGAAAACCTTGTGTGCCCGCCACCCAAACTACCATTGTCTTTCAAGCCTGTATTCTTTCTGGGGCCCACATGTTTTCTCCTTGTTCTGCAATAGTGAAACTTTAGTTAAAAGGCAGGACTCATTGTTCTACCTGGGGTCCACTCTGCCTCCCACACCTTCCAGAAGGGAGATTTCTGTAAGAGATCTGACCACAACCTGTTCTACACTACCCAATACCCTTTTGCATTTTAATTCGTTTGCCATAAATCACCCTCCCACTGCTTCTCAAAGCAAGCTCGGGGATAGACAGTTTGCCACTACTGGCAAAGTTGGTAGAGAGGAGCCTCTGCCCCTGGACATTCCTCCCAGAACCTGGCAGTCAAGTCATTGGGGCTGGGAAACTCCTGGTGCGATCCCCTAACCCTGCCCAAACCTACTGACCTTTCAGGAAAATCCCCCTGTCCGACTACTGACCATAGTGGGACTGGACAATTCCAGGTGCGTTGGCGACCAAATAGTTCTCGAGAGGCGAGCTCGAGGTAGCGCTGTTTAGCCCCAGGAGCAGCGGTAGGGCGAGGACGGGGTTACCGAGATCTATTGCCCGCCCCCTCCCCTTCTTTTCTCAAAAGGAAGAACCACAAGACGGAATGTCACGGCTCAGACAAATAGCGGGTCCCAAGCCCCAAGTCACAAGAAGTGCAACTGTGCTGGGGAGGTCCGAGAGCGTGCCTCTGGAGGGGTGGTGCGGCGCAGCCCGGAGGTGAAGGACTCAGCGTCTCCACCTGCTGGTAATGTCAGTATTTTTAGGGCTGAAGTAAAGAGAGATGCCATTTTAAAATATGAACAAATAAAGTTAGGTCCTGCTCCCAAGAGAGTCTTAAAAGAATGGTTGAAGGGGAGGACTTCCGCCAAGATGGAGGCATAGGTGGAAACACTGTGCCTTCTCCCACAACCAAGTTTGACTACAACAAAAGTTTTGGAGAACTAGGACACACCCAAAGACCAGAAAATTGAATTATACGGAAGTCCGACAGCTACGAAATGTTCAATGGGGATGGTAAGAGAGGTGGAACCAGCAGTGGAGCTGGGTCGGGCAGGACCGATCCCCCGACCTAGGCACTAGGCGCTCGGGCAGCCCAAAGTCAGTCGGGGTGCAGGGCAGACTGACCAAGGTCGCACATTCGCGCACAGTGAGACGGACCATGCAGGCCCCAGGGGACGAACCCAGTGGTGGAGGGCTGACAGCGGTGGCACACTCGAGTGCAGTGGAAGGAAACGCGTGGGCCTGGTGACAGGGGTGGCTGTGGTGCTGGTGGGGGTCGCGGCAGCAGGCGGCAGAGGGAAGCCATTGTACCTCTTCGACCCCGCCCCCACATACAACGTCACAACCCAGCGACTGAGTTGCCCTGCTCTAGTGAACACTTTAGGGCTCTGATCCTGCTACTTAACAGGCACAAACAGCCCAAAAGATGGCGCAAGAGGAACTCAAAGTCCCAGAGCCAATAACTCTAAGCGACCAACAGATTGCCAGCCTCTCAGAAGCCCAATTTAAGACACTATTTATCAGGATGCTCACAGAATTGGTAGATTACAGTCACAAATTAGAGGAACATATGAAGGCTAAACTAATTGAAATGAAGGGAGATGTCCAGGAAACCAATAGCGATGGAAAGGAAACTAGGACTCAAATCAATGGAATGGACCAGAAGGAAGAACGAAACATCCGACCAGAAAGGAATGAAGAAATGAGAATTCAAAAAAATGAGGAGAGGCTTAGGAACCTCCAGGACATCTTTAAACGTTCCAACATCTGGATTATAGGGGTACCAGAAGGGGGAAAGAAACAGCCACGAGTGGAAAACTTATTTGAACAAATAATAAAGGAGAACTTCCCCAGTCTGGCAAAGGAAATAGACTTCCAGGAAATCCAGGAAGCTCAGAGAGTGCCAAAGAAGTTGGACCCAAGAAGGAACACACCAAGGCACATCATAATTACATTAGCCAAGACTAAAATGAAGGAGAGAATCCTAGAAGCAGCAAGGGATAAGGGGACAGTCACCTACAAAGGAGTACCCATCAGACTGTCAGCGGATTTCTCAAAAGAGACCTTACAGGCAAGAAGGGGCTGGAAAGAAGTATTCCAAGTCATGAAATCCAAAGACCTACAGCCAAGATTGCTTTATCCAGCAAAACTTTCATTTAGAATGGAAGGACAGATGAAGTGCTTCTCAGATAAGGTCAAGTTCAAGGAGTTCATCATCACCAAGCCCTTATTATATGAAATGCTAAAGGGACTTATATAAGAAAAAGAAGATGAAAAATATTAACAGTGAAAGGACAGCAAACTCACAGTTATTAACAACCACACCTAAAACAAAAGCAAACCACGAGGACAGCTAGATCAGGAGTGGAACCATAGAAATGAAGAACACATGGAGGGTTAGAAACAGGGGGGTGGGAGAGGGAGAAGGGGGGAGAAGGCACAGAAAATAGCATAGACGGTAGGTAGAAAATAGATAGGGGGGAGGGTGAGAATAGTGGGGGAAATATAGAATCTAAAGAACTTGAGACACGTGGTTATAAACTAAGGTGGGGAGAATGGTGGGGGAAGGAGTGTGCGGGTGGAGGGGAATGAAGGGGGGAATAGAACAACTGTAATGGTATAATCAATAAAATATATTAAAAACAAACAAACAAACAAAAAGAATGGTTGAAGAGCATTGAAAATTAACAATAATTTGTGACAAAAGGAATCAATTGATCTGGGCATAAAATAACTCTGATTTTTACATGAAAGACCTAAATCATAATTTATTCCTTTGGCACATTACTTACGTAACAAACTAGTAAAAGATCTATTGATATACATTGATATTGATAAAAATTTATTTGTGTGGATTTAGGCATGCATACATAGGCATACAAACACTTGATGGAAATAATTTAAATTTTCTGGCTATAGCATTAAAATACAGTTATCCTATACATAGACCTGTGTATCTCTGCAATCCTTATTATCCCTAGCATAATCAACATTTATATTATTTTGCATCTTCAGTTACTGTAATCCTCCCTTCCTTCCTTCCTCTTCCTTTCTTTCTCTCTCTTTCTTTCTTTTTTTTCTCTAGACATAAAAGACACACACAGGACAGAAAGTTTAAAACCATGCACTTTTTAAAAAAATAAATAAGCCTTGCGCTGCCCAGTGTGGGTAATTGGTGGCAGCTTCATCCCGTAAAATGAAGTGTCATGTGTTTGGTTTCAGTCAGGGCACAGGCCTAGTTGGCTGTTTGGTTCCTGGTTGGGGTACTCATGAGATGTTTCTCTCCTTCTCTGTCTCTCCCTTTCCCTCTCTCTAAAATCAATAAGCATGTCCTTGAGTGAGGATAAAAAGATTAAAATTAGCCTTTATCTCCTACTATTTTAAAATTTTGGAAAGACAGAATAAAAGGTATTCTAACCCTGATCACTGACTCTGCAGCTCCTGTGCCCATGAGCACATTCAACTTGTCAGTTTCATCGAGTCAAAAAAACCTATGCTAATGCCTGTAATTGAATTTGTCTTATTACTGGTTGCATTGAAGGAAAATGCACACCCTGAGAACTATATGATGTCTCAGTAAAATGGTGTTTAGAAAGCACCTATTATAGAATTGGACCCTTTGTTGGATGATTTGGGGAAAGTCTGAGGAAGTGAGGGTTTGCTTTAATTTTGGTGCCGTTAGAAAGTGGGGCCAATTCTATGACTCGGTGCTTTGTGGATACACCAACAAATAATTAGGTAATAATTTAAAGTTTTTTTAACTATAGAATTACAATACATTTAATTGTCAGTGTGTTAAATAAAACAACATATATCCTATTGAATTTATTATATGAATGAACTGCAATAACTTTAAAAAATAAACACATAGAAAATCATGTATGTGCTCTCTTTGTAATTTTGTACCCAGTATAATCAACCACCTACAATATCTTTCACTTAAGTACTGCAGTCTTTTCTTTCTTTTTCTGTAGACATTAGTGACACCTAGAGGACAGAAAGTTAAAAATGGTCCAGGTAATTTTCTATGAGCATTAAAAATTTCATATTAAAAATTTCAAAGGGGAAAATACAAACATATATGTATTATAATACAAAGGAATCCACTAATATTTTAAGAAAAGGTGTCAAGTAAAATTGTGGTTTATATATTTTTTTCTTTACGTAAGATGTGTCTTTGTAGTGAATGTATTTTGCTGTTTTGTGTTTATCTCAGTTTACTCTAAGGAGCAATAAGAACTTCATTATGAAAGGAATGTCTGAGGCTGAGGAGGTTTACACCAACAGGAATTGTTTTCAATACTACTTCTTGTTTCCCTAAAATGAGAATTATGTAAGATTTATGTGTGAGAGAAAGAACCGGAAGTTTGAAAATAATTTTATTTCAATTGCTCTTACTTACTATGAGTTAGAAGGTTAAGGTTAAGGGTAATATAAGTCATATATGTGGAAATGAGCTCATATTTACACATTGTTCTCAACTGTAACTTCTTAGGAGTCCAAGCAAATATAGTTGCAAATTGCATGTATCTTTATAGACAAGGATGTATGTGTATAGACGTGTACATATGTGTAAAGAATAAATCATGCTCAGGATCAGGCATTTGTCCTAAAGAAAATCCTTTTTTAAGTATATTTTATTCATTAAGCTATTACAGTTGTCCCAATTTTTTCCCTTTTGCCCCCTCCACATGGTACTCCCTTTCCCTCCTGTAATCACCCCCTTACTTAGTTCATATCCATGTTTGCACATGTGAGTTTTTTTGATTCTCCATTTCCTATACTGTTCTTAACCTTCCCCTGTCTATTTTCTACCCACTATTTCTGCTACTTACTCCCTGCACCTTTTCACCCATCCCCCTATCCCTCTCCCTGCTGATAACCCTCTATGTGATCTCCACATCTGACTCTGTTACTGTTCTGGTTGTTTGCTTAGTTTGCTTTTGTTTTTTAGATTCAGTTGTTGATAGTTGTGAGTTTGTTACCATTTTAATGTTCATAGTTACAGCTCCTAAAACCAGGCAGAGTGGTTCCCAACACCATTCTACTATGTTCTCTGTAGTTTTTGGTTGGTTACTGAACCTCTTGGAGCATCTCAATCCTCTGTAAAATGCAGCTGGTAATAGTTCATAACTTACAATGTGATTGTGAGTATTATGTGAGAAACTTGTCTATCAGTCCTCTAGAACCATATCCAAGATGTAGTTGGCCCTTAATATACAGGAATTTTGAAGACATTTATTGAATACATGTAAAGGCAAGTTCACTTCATGAAACTTTTATTAAGTATTTAATAAAGTGGTGTTCAAGATGTGCACACTGGTTGCAGTGAACAAAATGCGTAAGTAAATTGAACAAATAAATAATTTTATTTTTTAAAAAATATTTTATTTATTTATTTTTAAAAAGAGGGGGAGGAAGAAAGGGAGAGAAACACCCATGTGTGAAAGGGAGGGAGAAAGGGAGAGAAACATCCATGTGTGAGAGATACATCGATCAGCTGCTTCTCACATGCCCTGAACTGGGGACTCAGCCTGCAACCCAGGCATGTACCCTGACTGGGAATCTAACCCACGACCTTTCAGTTTGCAGGACTGCACTCAATCCACTGAACTGCACCAGCCAGGGCACCAGTAAATAACTTTAAATGCAACCAGTGAGAAATGGAGAATATGAAACATTTTTCTATGGCTTTAATAATCTTCTAATACTGAGTCTGTTTTGTAGTAATTCACACTTGCCAGCAATAGTTATTTTTTTGCAGATAAAACCAAGACAGAAGCCAAAAAGAAATAACTGATTACAAACACAAACCCTGCCTCCCCCCCAAAAACTATTCTGTCCTTCCATGGATTAAGCAAAACAAACAAATCCCCAAAAGGCTTCACATAAACATCAGTGTGGTCATTATCAGAGGGACCCGGGGGTAGGTGCGGCAGAAGAGGGTAATGGGGGGAGATAAACAGCAAGAGTAAGAGTCATGAATCTATGTGGTGTACACAATACAATACACGGATGATGTATTATAGAATTATACACCTTAAATTTATAAAATATTTTTAACCAATGTAACCCCAATAAATTCAATTTAAAAAAAAACAATAAAACACAAACTTCTTCCCGTGAAACTAGGTCCCGCCCCTCCAAGGCCCGTCCCTCCACTCTACTCTCCGTGAGTTACACTTTTGCTCCGCCCTGACTTCAAAGGGGGATTCCCGGGCCCCCGATCCCAAGGGAGGTTTCTTTGCTCTGGAGAGCTCCTCCACCAAGTCAGGATCTTTGGCTTACTCTCCCGTCCCCGACCCCGCCCCTCCATCTCGGACCGCGTCCCGCCGTTTCCGGGTTGCACGTGTAGTTGTTGTGGTTCGCTGCCCCGACACGGCGGAAGCCCGACATCTCTGGCACCGCCCCCAAGATGGCGGCGCCCAGTGTTTAGACTTGTGACTTGCCTCTGCCCGCCTTCGAAATGCAGCGTTGGTAGTGTTTTCGGACTATGGACCGGCCTGGGTTCACGGCCTCTCTGGTGGTGAGTGCAGGGTGGTAGACCGCGGTGCTCGGAGTGCCGTGGCCCAGCGCTGGCGCCGGTGGTGCCTCTCTGCGCTAGCAGTTTCTTCGGGTGTTGAGTGGTCAGCGGGTCTTGAAGCGAACGCGGGGGTTCTAGGCCTCCGCCAGGTCTCTTATCAAGGCCACGTCTTTCCTACCAGTCCGTCCGAAAGAGTCTGGTGGTGTGGGGGTGGCTACTTGCCTCAGTGTCTTCCGCACGAAGACGGCTTTCTGTACTTAGAGTCAATTGATAATAACCACACTGGAAAACTTCGATATTTTATACAGGAATATATGTAACAAAACAAAACACGTTTACTCGAAATACTCAAGAGCCCTCCTGTCCAAGTATGGTTATTTTGCGGTATCTTTTTTCAGTCTTGGAAAATGAAATACCCATTCATTCATCCTTTATGTAATTAATCTGCTCCTGCTTCAAAGCATTCTTCTAGCCTTTGGGTATGTAGATGCTGCGCCATAGGACCAATAAGACAATGGTGCTTAATTCCCTAGAAAACAACTAGAATCAACACTTTTTAACACTGAAAAAACCAGTTTTTTAATAAGTATTTTAAAACCTTATGGCCAGGGATACTATATAAGGCAGTGAATAAGACATTTGCTTGTGTGGGAGAGTGGGCAGAACAGGCAAAAAAGCAAATAACTTTTAAAAAGCTTGTCACCAGATGTTAATTATCAAATGCTTGTTGCAGGTGTTGGTGATAAGGTGGAGCGCAAGATAGACCTGCCCACGTGGGCCAGGTGGCAGAGACAGCATAGTCCAAGGATTGTTGGGAAACATGGCATCAAGGCTAGTTTCAGAGCATTATGGAAAAATGTGGCAGGGGCACCTTAGCCAGACTTGTGAGATGATGGTTTTCAATATAGATTTGTTGAGGCTTGTATAAGCAAGGTTTTAGAAATGCAGGCAAAGAAATGTGTTAGCAGTTTCAAGGAGTTTTCCTGTCTAACCATTGAGGTAGCAGTAGTAGTTTTGACAGATAACATTGTTGTGCCAGGAACTGGGGTGAACTTTTTACCTACACCATCTCATTTAATTCTGTCAAAGAATTGAAGGCTTGTTTTATTTTTCCAAATGAGGGACCTGAGCTACATAGAGGTTAGGTAACTTGTCCAGAATCACACAAGTGAGATCCATTTCCTGTGTCTATTGGAGATCACATTTCAACCCAGGCAGTGTAAACATGGAACCCCATACCCCTAACTGCTCCTTAATTCTAACTCTGAAGTCAGTACCGGTTGCTAAAATCATGAGTGCTCAAGTTAACACAATAGCAGTGGTTTTAAAATTAATTTAAAGTGTAGTACACGGTGAAAGGTATACTTGTATTTTTTAAATGTAGTTATAGAGGGTGAAATTTGAGTGAAAGGGTACAAGTTTCAAGGAAGTTAGATTTCATTCCAGCTAAAGACAAATCATTTTATTCGTTCAGCACAGTTTATCTGCCATGTATTCTGTCCACTGGCTACTCTGATTACCCTTGGAAATATGCCAAACAAACCAAACTTAAAAAAAAAATACTCTGAAAGAAATGAACTAAGGTAGGGTAGTGATAGAATAATATTGCAGAACCTTTTTTAGATGGAGTGACCAAGGAAGGCTCTGAGGAGGTGACATGTAAACTAAGATCTAAAGGATAAGGAGGGGCAAGACATTTTGAGGGGATGTGGGGCAAAGTTCAGAGCAAGCAGCACTTAGAGAAACCCCTAGCTGAAAAGGGTAGACTTTAAGGTGTTAAAGTGTTGACTGAGGCCTAGTGGGTAAGAGTAGTGTAGGGTGGATGAAACTGGAGAGGGACACAAAACCAGCAGAGGTGAGTCTTTGTGGGCCATGGGAAGGAATTTGGATTTTATTTGAAGCATAATGGAAGCCATTAGAAGGATTTATTGTCAGAGTGGTATACATATAGAGTGGCCATTTTTTAAGGTTGGTAGCATCTTTGAGAAGAGTGAGTACTCCTGAGGAAGTACTGTTTTGCTTACTACTGTTAGCAGTACCTGACACTTTGTAGGAACTTAACATAACTGATTAATAAATGAATGAATGAATGAATGAAAAGAAAGGTACAGAGCCTGGCGTGTGGTAGACATTTTTTTATTATTAGTCTCAGGTGTACACCCCACTGATTAGACATTGTAGAGTAAGTGATCATCCCGATAAATCTCATACACATTTGGCACCATACACAGTTTTGAAATATTGACTGTATTCTTTATGCTGTACTTTACATCCCCATGACTGTTCCGTAACTACTAATCTGTACTTCTAACATCTTTTTTACCTGTCCCCCAAAACTCCTTCCAGTCTGGCAACTGTCAAAATGTTCTTTGTATCTATGAGTCTTTTTCTGTTCTGCTTGTTTGTTTATTTGGAAAAATATGGAACACTTCATGAATTTGTCATCCTTGAGCAGGGGCTGTGCTAATTTTCTCTGTGTATTTCCAGTTTTAGTGTATGTGCTGCTGAAGCAAGCCCTGCAGCAGACACTGTACTCAAAGAGAGCCTGGACTGGTGCATGCTTTTAGGAAGGTAGTTTGGGACTAAGTATTAGCAACCTAGAGATGTCCATAACACTTAACTCAGCAAAGATAATAGGAAGCCACTTACACATTAAACAGGAGAGGGATGGCTAGGTAAATAATGGTGGATGCATTTTATGGACTGTTCAGTGGCTCTTGGCACTAGTGCTTGTGGAGCATATGTGCTATAATAACATGGAAAATGCTTATGAGATTAAAAAAATACAACACAGTACATATGTGCATTTGTTTGTGGCTAATGAAAGTGGTTAAAATAGTATTCCTAATTAAAAATAGTATATTCATTTTTTAAAAAGCTGCCTTGAAATTCCCCACAGTAATACAAAATAATTTGAAAAAGTTGTTTAATGTACTGATTTGAGAGAGAGAGAAAGAGAGAAACATCAGTTTATTGTTCCATTTATCTGTGTATTCATGGTTGCTTCTTGTATGTGCCCTGACTAGGAATCGAACCTAAAAGCTTGGCATATCGGGATCATGCTCTTACCAATTGAGCTACCTGGCAAGGGAATACAAAATAATTTTGATAATAACATTTCAGGCGTACCTCAGAGAAACTACTGTTTGATTCCAGACCACTGTAATAAAATGAGAATTGCAGTAAAGTGACTCAGGTGGAGGATCTTGCCTTCCTTTTAATGTAAAAAACAAACAAGCAAAAACCAAACCAAAACAAAAACACCTGTGAAGCTCAATAAAGCAAAAGCACAGTAAAATGATGTATACTTATACATTTTTCTTCTGGTTGTGTTTTAAATACTAAAAAGCACTTCAGATTTTTTAAAAAATAGCACACCCTTTCTCACATTCCTTTTTTTTCTTGCTTCATTCCTCTCTTCTCTCCCTTTCAGTGCCTCACTGTTCCATTGACCTTGTAGTCCATCTACTCACATGGCTTGCTCTGGAATGAAACTGAACACATCCCTGCTGCAGTTATTTTTGCAACCAGTCCTAAGTTGCAGTTACATAGTTGCAACTCTTTAATTTGTTGTAGTTAGTAAGGACTTTGGCGAGTGTGGGGACTGTGCAGTGAAAAATACAGGCCATCCTTTGCATGGTAGCATAGGGCTATAAAAATGAATGTGCAAGTGGAAATCATACGGAGTGGTCTTGATGAAAAAAATTAATGATAATTTAATCTTTAAAAATTCTTGACAGTGTTAAAAATTAAAAACTCTACTTTTTGACTGTAAATATATAGAGAAATGAAAAATAGTCAATATTGAGGACATTGTAATTTAAAACATTGGCACCACTAAGAATGTTATTTCTTGTAAAAATATCAAAAATAATTTGAGTACTTGTCGTGGAGTACAAAAATCTTTTTTTATGCCTTGGCAAAGTGTTGTACTGCTTTCTAAGTTTGGATCAACTTCCAGCATTTCATCTTGTGTGCTGTCAATATTGGGAAGTATTTCCCAGAGTTCCTTTATTGTGAAAATTTTCACTGACTTAACTTCCTCTGGGAGTCTCCATCCTTTTCATCACAAACATTTTCCTCATTATGTTGATGAGTTTGTCTTCTCTGATTTCTTCTGGCTGCATATTTAGAGTCTCAAATGACACTATTCCCTTAGCCAGCTATTTTTGCTATAACTCCATATATCCCTATATGGACTTGAATATGACTTTCATTTTCATGTATTTGCTGTACTTTCACTTTTGTTGGCCCATTCCCTCCTTTGATTACCAATTTTGTAAAATGTCTCTCTGGTACTGTGATTTGAACCATGGTGTTAGAGGACTTGTGTGACTTGTAACTGAAGTTTATATGTGTCAATACTGTGCAAAGCCCAGCGACTGCTTGTATTTTTCTTTTCTTACTTTAGTGAGGTGCTTCTGAAAAAATTTTTACATTATACTCATGTTGTATCTGCTCACTGGACCTGTCCTTATGTATGGGTGTGTTGCCAGGGCTTCTTAGATGGAGTAAACAGAAGAAAAGAATGAAGTGTTTGGACACATTGTTAAGGGAAGTTTTCAATGCCCTTCACCCCAAGTCTTTCTTCCTGGAAGGTAGCCCGTTAGTCTTCCCTGTGGAGTAAAAGGAAATTAATATCTGATAATGAAGCATTATCTCCAAATCTGTAAGGAATTGGGAATGAGGCTTCATGTTCTCAAGGTTTCCTTTATGAGGGGAACCCCCCCAAACTGGAATTTATTTATAAAAAATTGTGTATTTATTCATACGTCAGTCACCTTTAAAATACTCTCCATTTGATGCAGTACACCTATGAGACGTTTTTTTCAACTGCTCAAAACAGTTTTTGAACTTGTCAGTTTTGATGCCTTTTAGTGCCCCTGCCATTTTTTTGTTTCACCTCTTCCATATTGGCAAAATGTTTCCCTTTGAGGACTTTTTCACCCTGGGAAACAAACAAACAAAAAATTGCCTGGGGAGAGTGAGGCATGGGGGGTCATGCCATTTTTGGTTAAAAACTGCTGACTACTCAGCGTGGTGTGTGCAGGTGCACTGGTAAATCACCCATCATGAAATGGGCAAATGTGATGAGTCTTCAAAAAAAAATTCACTGAAGCAGAACACAGCCTCTCACAACACCACCAGTTGGTACACTGATACGGATAGGTTCCTAGAACACACACCCAGCAGAGGAAGCCTGTACTACAGGGGCCCACCATCCAGAAGATAATTCTGGTTGTTTTTTGGTTCCCCCTTGTATGTGACTTGTTTTATTTTGGCACTTAAGTCAGAGGCAGCAAATCTACCATTTTTGCTTGTTTTTGTGTTGAGCAACCAGTCACTTAGACACAAGTGTATTCTGAATTTTGATCAGTTAGTGGAGCACATGAGGTACCCTTGGAGAAAGACCTAGGACCATAGCTATGATGGAGGAGTTTCTTCTGCATCTCAAGTACTGAGAGATGGGACTACCTTCCTTTATTTTTCTTTCAGCATAAGAGGGGTACTGGGACAGTTTTAGTATGTGACAATTCAGCTGGAAATCCCTTGTTAATGTGCTTGTGTTATCATTTTCAAACCAAATAGTATGTGTCCAAATATAAATTTTAAATACTAATTTTTTTATGGCACAGACAGTTTGAGTAACATTAATGAAATGTCTAAATGTCTAATTTAAAGTTTTGGAAAGATAAAGTTACACCCATAGTTTTCGCACCTCACAAACCAGGCATCTTTTACCTGTTTAACCAAACATTTGTTAACTTTTGCTCTGGTACTTGGGAAAAGTGCCTCAAAGCTATGCTCCCTGTCCTCATGGGTTTATAGCCAAGTAGGAGCAGACATTAAACAGTAAATAAAACGAAAAATAACTATGTAATTGCAAATGGTGACATAAAGTAACCATTTACCCAGCACTTTAATGTGCTTATACAATTTTTTTCATATCTAAATTCCTATCATTATAATTTTGTATTCTGCTTTTCTTTGGTAGTCTTTAAAAAAATAGCCCATAAACTTAAATACAAGGGTTATAATGAAATTTGAACTTCCCCTCCTATAGGGAAGTAACCCTTCCTATATTCATTAATTCACACATAATTCAAATAGTTGAGTGCCTGCTGTGTACCGGTGCTGGGAACATATTGGTGAACACAATAGGTGTGGGTTGTGCAATCTAGTGGGCCATCAAGGCACCATCCTTATGAGCATCTTCCTCATCTGGGCGTGAGATGCTCAGTTATAGAATTGAAGTTGTCATCAGTGTGTGGAAACAAGAGGATCTAATTCTAGATTTGGGGATTAGAGAATAGCTGTACAAAGTCCTGGAAATGAGGAAGATCAGACTTGGAGGAAACCAGAGCTCAAAGTGGCAAGAAGGGCAAATGGTGGAGTTGAGAGTGGAGAGATAGAACTTCCAGAGCCTTAGGAAGGTTTGTGTTCTTCATCCCCTGGGCTACTGGAGAGTTTGCGGGACTTGTAAGCTGGAGAGTGACAAGATGAGATTGCAGTTCGCATTTTACAACAGTGACTCTGCCATCAGTGTAGAAGTGGCAAGGAGCACTGCAGGACCGGCGAGCAGGGCACCGGGAGAAGAGAAGTGTCCAGGAAGCAGGAGCAGCAGTTCACTTAACAAGGAGTTGCTCAATTGTGGACACCGAGACTGTCAAGGAGGGATGTTTCTTGAGGAGCCGTGTTAGTATTTCAGGTGGATCTTCTCAGCTCTGGTTCAGGCCAGTGGCTGTGATGAGTTTGCATAGTTGAATTAGGTGGTTTCATCCTGTAGCTGAGCAGCAGTGATTTCTGTTGTTGTGCAGACTTCTTTTGAGAAATAAAGGCTTTATAGCATGTGATCTTGATGTTTTCAACTTCCAGAATAATTTCAAAGCACTGATTAGACACTTCTCCATAACCTGCCAGCATTTTTTACATTTTTTAACTGAAGATAGAGGAGTGCATGTACACACACACACACACACACACACACACACTTATCCTGACCCAAGGACTTTTTTTTCATTGCTTTTAGAGAGGGAGGGAGGGTGGGAGGGAGAAAGAGAGAAAGAAGTAGAGAGACATCGATCAGTTGCCTCCCATATGTGTTGGACTGGGAATTGAACCCACAAGCTAGATATGTGCCCTGACTGAGAACTGAACCCACAGCATTTTGGGGGTGCAAGATGACGTCCCAACCAACTGAGGCAGCTGGCCAGGGTAGTAGAGATGTGTATTTTATTTGTAGTATGTCAGGGTTGCAATAAATTGTTATGCTGTAGTAAGGCTTGCTGGTTGCCTGGGTTACATTTTTTTTTTAAGGATTTTATTTATAGCCCTGGCTGGTGTAGCTCAGTGGATTGAGCGCGCAGACCTGTGAACCACACGATCGATCGTGGTTCGATTCCCAGTCAGGGCACCTTCCTGGGTTGCAGGTCAGTCCCCGGTTCCCGGCAGGGGACACAAGAGAGGCAACCATACATTGTTATTTCTCTCCTTCTCTCCTTCCCTTTCCCTCTAAGATAAATGAACAAAATCTTTTAAAAAAAGATTTTATTTAAAAAAAGATTTTATTTATTTAAAAAAGGTTTTATTTATTTATAAAAAGATTTTATTTATTTTAAAAAAGATTTTATTTAAAAAAAGATTTTATTTTAAAAAAGATTTTATTTTAAAAAGATTTTATTTAAAAAAAGATTTTATTTATTTTAAAAAAGATTTTATTTATTTTAAAAAAGATTTTATTTATTTTAAAAAAGATTTTATTTATTTATCCTTAGAGGGGAAGGGAAGGAGAGAAGGAGAGAAATATCAATGTATGGTTGCCTCTCTTGCGTCCCCTGCCCAGAACCGGGAACTGACCTGCAACCCAGGATTGTGCCCTGACTGGGAATTGAACTGCGATTGTGTGGTTCGCAGGCCCGCGCGCTCAATCCACTGAGCTACACCAGCCAGGGTGGATTTTGTTTAGTTCTTAACTTACGATTTTCAGTGAAGCTACCATAAATCTGCAAACTAATCATTTGCCTGATAACCTTTTAAATTAATGATCATAAATAAAACAAATTTCTCAGCCAAAACAAATAAAAGAATTTGGTAGAGTTTCTTGGAACTCCACTGATGTTGGCTTGTATGTTTTATACATAATTGTGAACAAAACAACGCTGATGTAAAATTATAAGCACTTCTTAAAGTTTCTCTTTAAATCTTGAATATGAATGATATTTGAGTCACAGAAGTTTAAAATCTGCAGAAGCAATGAGTAACTTTTCACTTATATTTTACTAGATAAATAGATTGAATCTGGTCATTTTATTCTTAGGAGATAAGAATTCAAAGGATTAGAAACTCAATGCATGCAAAGTAGTCAGCGAGATTGAAAGTGTGATTAACTTATTGGTTAAAATTTAGTAATGGATTACAAGCACTCTCTGAACCTTCCCCTAAGATTAGAGAGAGAATTATAGCGAAGTGCTGTTTGTTTTAAAGGAGTGCAATCATATCAGATATTCTTAGCAGAATTTTAGTTCTCTTTGAGCTTTGAGAAAATGAAGAGGCAGAAAAAATATTTTAAGTACATAGTTTTTGTAAAAATCCTTTAAAAATAAGTGAGAAAGTGTTGAAAAGGTTGACTTTTTAAAACTTTTGTACATTACTTCTGAACCTTTTCCCATGACTAGAAAAGGTCATCTTTCTGTCCAGAGAGAAAGCCCACACGATGTGTCATTCTCCACTGCCATGTGTGGTTTTCTACTGGTACATCTGTTCTTTTGGTGACATCTTTGTAGGTCCTTTGCAGAGTGGGCCTTCATGGTCTTTGAGGTTCTGTTGTGTCTTTCAGACATTGATCATGTTAAAGACCATGATCATATAGTATAATAGTATTACTGTTTATGGTGATGTGATTTTCTAGTGTAATTAAGTAATTTACCCATGTTAGTTAATTATTGGATTTATCAGGGCAGTTTTATTTTTCCAATGAATGATTGCAGTGGTTTTATTGTGAGTGGTAAGTAGCCCCTGAACATTTTGTAAATCTAAAGGGTAGAAACAGCTGGTTGATCATTTTTTTAAATTGTTCAATTACAGTTGTCCCAATGCTGATCATTTTGAATTTTGCTTGAATGGTTGAATAATACTAATTCTTTTTTTCTACATTTTGGAATATGTAGTTTTTAATGTATATATTTAACCTCTTGAATAGGTAATAAAGTCACGTGGTTCAAAATTCAAAAGATAGCAGAAGTTGGTAATTCAGTTTAAGAATCCCTATATAGGAACCACAGTGAGAGTTTCCTCTTTGTCATTCTTACAACTGTGTACAGTAAACTGGTTTTGATTTGCATCTTTCTATGATGCTTTAAGACCTAGTGTTTGACCTTTTTTTGGACACTATTTGAGTTCCTATTTTTCTGAGTATCTTTACTTTGACCAAGGTGTAACCAGTTTTAAACTATTCTTCGTATTCTGCAAGTACTCATGAGGTTTAAACTTTTTAAAATGCAGCTTTCCAAAGTAAGGTAGCGTCTCTTGGGAAGTGATGGTAGTTTGGGCCAGGTTTTAAAGTACTCTAGGAATTTAGCTCTTATTTTTTCTCCATTGTTTTCGCTTAATGAAAACATTTATCAAGGGATTTTCAGATAAAGAAAACAGGAATCCTTATGTATGCGATTATTAAAATACAGATCTAGATTCAGAAGGATCATTACCTGTTTAAAAACAGAATTCTCCCCACCCCGAAAAAGGTCTTACTGCGGATTCACCACTCACTAGTTAAAAAGATAAAAATGTAACATTTAGTCTGATATGGAAATATCACCAAGATAAATTAAGTGAAAAAAGTAAGGTTCAGCTCAGTATATACTATTTACACCTTTTATTTTTAAAGAGGAAAATAAAATACGTTATCATATTTGCTTGTATATGAACAAAGTAACTTTGAAAGGGTACGGTAAAAAACAGGTAAATTGGTTATCTGATTACTACAAATAGGGAAGGAGACTTGGAACTCTTTACCTTTCTGAGTTTGCTTGTTTACTTTACTTTTTTTTTAGATATTTTATTTATTTTCTTTAGAGGGGAAGGGAAGGAGAGAGGAAGAGAAACACCAATGTATGGTTGCTTCTCGTGCATCCCCTGCTGGGAACTGGCCCCTGGGGGGAACTGGCCTGCAACCCAGGCATGTGCCCTGACTGGGAATCGAACCGATATCGTCTGGTTCACAGGCCCATGCTCAATCCACTGAGCTACACCAGCCAGGGCTACTTTTACTTTTTTTTAACCATGTGACAGTATTAAAAATGAATTAAAAATGTATTTAAAGATAAAATTCAAATTCACTTCAAAAATTATTTAAAAATTTACAATTTGAAAATATAGCACAGTAACGCTGGTTTCTCCATTGTTTGATTAGCAGGCCTTTTGACTATGCCCCATAGTCCATGAGCTGAGAGGCATGAGAAATATGCTTTAAAGATGACCTTCTTATTCTTCCCCTAAATGGCAGAGAGCTTATTTTATTGTCACCTGTTTTCCCTTTTTTATCCCCACTTTTTTTTAAAGGCTGGCGGGGTGGCAGGTGTCTCTGTTGACTTGATATTATATCCTCTGGATACCATTAAAACGAGGCTGCAGAGTCCCCAAGGATTTAAGAAGGCTGGTGGTTTTCGTGGAATATATGCTGGCATTCCTTCTGCTGCTCTTGGATCCTTTCCGAATGGTAAAAATTTTATTCATATTCTCCTTGTTATAAAGCCAAGATCATGGAACGATATGTGTTATTTTCAGAATGATATGTGTTGTTATCCCATATAGAATTTTTTATGTGTTGTGGCTTTATCTTCTGAATTTGTTTTCTATTCATTAGCCCATTACTTTTGAATCAGCTGTAGATCCCATTCCACTGTATTTTTAATAGAAAAAATATGAGCAATCTTTTTTAAAAGATTTTTATTTATTTACTTTTAGAGAGAGGGGAAGGATGGCAGAAAGAGAAGGGGAGAATCATTGATGTGTGATCTGTTGCATCTTGCACGCCCCCAACGGGGGTCCTGGCCTGCAACTCAGGCATGTGCCCTGACTGGGAATTGAACTGGTAATGTTTCAGTTCACACTCCAGCTCTCAGTCCACTGAGCCACACCAACCAGGACTGAGCAATCTTTTAAAAATGATTTTGTTATTAAAACTCCCAGTTAGAAGCCTTAATGTGTTATTCTGACACTGATTATGATGCCTTAGGAGAACAGAGTTTCTCAACCATGTCTGCACATTGGAATCTCTTGGGAAGCTTTAAAAATTACTGATGCTTGCGTCACACTTAGAAGTTTAATTGGTCTGAGCTTCCCCTGAGTATTGGGGTGTGGCGGCGGGGCGGGGGGGGGGGGTTATTAGCTTCCCAGGTGATTCTAATGTGAAGCTGAATTTAATAACTACTGCTGCAGAGTCTTCTGGAGCAGATGAATCTAAGAGGCATCAAACCTTTCTGTCTTCACTAAATTGCTTTTAGACAAAACAATTTTCACTAATCTCTCCTTCCAGTGTCTTGCATTTGTTTTGGATTTGAAGTCACGTTATATGATTAGTGGCCCTCTTATTCTAGAATCAATATCATCTGTCTTACTTAATTCACCTGTTGGTATACTGTTTTCAGATATTTACCTCATTTTAATTGTTTACTGATGCTCTGAGTGGCATTGAAAAGCAAATGAAAAAACCATCATACACACAATTATACATCATACACACAATTATAGAACCTTTACTCTAGGAGATTCTTAAATCCTGGAGTTTAATTTCTTTTTTTCTCAAGATAATTCATGAGAAATTCTTTTGTGTTAACTTGACATTTAACTGCCCATTTATGTCCACACGTGAGTGCAGCACTCCCATGAAGATCCATAGCCCATGGAGATGAACAGTGTTTTGGTCCATTTGTTTCCTTCTCTCCTCTTCCCCTGCTCCAGAAGTCCTGAGAACAGCCAACTGTTTTGAGGTTATCCTTGAATTTTCATTTGTCTCACTTACTTTCAGAAATTGATTATAGCATGTTTTTATTGAGCACCCACTCAGTGCCACCAAGTATAGCTCTGTGTGGGAGAGGGGCAGTTTCCTGAATTTGACCTTGTTGAAGTCACCTGATCACCTGATCAGATTTTAAGAAGTCCTGATGGCCATGTCCCACTTCCAGAGACTGCGATTTAATTCGTTTGGGCTATGGCCTGGGAGCTGGAAGTTAAAAAAAAAAAAAAAAATCCTCAGGTGATTTAATTTGTAGACAAATTCAGGAACCTTTGAACGAGGGAATTGAGAGGATTATGTTACTAGGTTTCTATCTTTTGGCCATCAGTTTTTATGTGTCTCCCTCATTGTCCTAAACATCTTTTTTTCTTACATATTGCACGGAGGAATTACTGTTGGTAGGTGTAGTATTAGTGCTGGTCTGAGAGTACACGGTGCTTCATGCAGCTCACAGGACTGGTTTAGATTCTTTTTTAAAAAATAGCTTATTTTGTTATTGTTTTCTTCCCGATTATCACTTATCCGCACCGCCCCCTCCTCGGTTTAGATTCTTGCCAGCAGGAGTTTACATACAGAACATGGTTTTGGACCTTTTTTTGTGTGTGGTAAACTGGCATTTTCACCAGGCTTATTGCTTCTTCCCCCCTGTCCCCCCCTCCCCCTGCCCCCAGCACAACATTGGATTGGAGGTACTGGATAAATAGTTAGTGCCAGGGTTTCAGAAATGGTCTTTTAGTTTTTCTGTAAGTTTTTTGTGAATTGAAATTTTCTATGTGGCACTTTTTTTCCCTTTTTCCCATCTTATTTAAATCCTAGTCTGAATACAATATACCAGTGCAACATTCACAGGCCAGCTCTCAATCCACTGACCCACACGAACCAGGACTGAGCAATATTTTTTAAATGATTTTGAGATTATGCTCTCTTTTTTTTGAGAATATATTCTGCAGGGGTGAGTAGTTGGGGATGGAGGAAATTGAAAGTTGAAAGAGGAGACAGGAAGACTCATATTCAGGATCCTTACTCCCTGTTTTTATAAGGGAATGTAGAAAAAACGTATTTTTTTTTAAGAGTTAGAAGAGACTAGTCTATGGCCATACCACCCTGAACATGCCTGATCTTGTCTGATCTCAGAAGCTAAGCTCGGTTGGGCCTGGTTAGTACTTGGATGGGAGTTAGAAGAGACTGTATGTGTCAGATAGCCCACCCCCTTTTTGTTATAACTTGCCTAGAGCCTCATTTGGAACCTTATTGTGCCATCACTTCCCCATTAGCAAGGGCTTTCTTGGGTATCACCCAGGAGAGTTGTGGAGCTTACATTTCTAAAGAACTTTCTTTGTCTCATAAAATTAGCAACAAAGTCTGACCAGGTTGAGGTGGTCAACCATGAAAACCTAGAAACTTTTAGCAGTCTTTCTCCCTTCCCCTAGCAGGTGGGGGTGGGAGGGTGGATTGAGTAGCAGGGAGAATTTACCTGAAGCAGTTGGAGATATCCCAGCTCTGTAGTGAGTGGGCTAAAGTAGGAAAATCCTTATTGGGAACCACAGATGGGAATAGGACTTGTGTTAACTGTGTGAAACAGTTAACATGTGCTTGCACAGATCATTACTCTTCTGGAGACTCCCTCCTCATTGGTGTGTGTTTGTTAGAGCCTGAGGAGTGTTCATAACAACAAAGCCTGCCAATTTTAATTGTGGAGAACTGATTTTTCACTATCAGACTCTTTTCCTGTGTGTTTCAGACTTTAATGTGACGTGTTCAGATGTCTTTCAAAAGATGAACTTGTCTTTCATTGATCTTTTGTGCCTTATCTCTTATGGAGGTGATAAACGTCTTTTGTTAATAGTAAATGACGTGTTAAAACCCTCTTGTGCAGCTTAAATTGGCTCATGATGATAGGATTTTGAGATTTTGGTTTCTGATTTCAATTGCTGATTGTTTTCTTGATGTAAAGGTGTGTTGATGTAGTAAAAAGTATCCATTGTTATTTGACTAAACAGCAATAAAATATCATTAGATGTTTTATTTAGTTAAGGTATATGTTTGCAGTTTTAACCTGTCTATGCTGATTATTTTATGACTGTATAAGGAAATTTATATCCCATTTCTAGAAAGCTTTCTAAGAAATGTTAAGTGATTTGTTAGTACAAAATGGTAAATGATGAGTTAGCTGCGAGGGTCCTTTGGTGAAGGTGTGGTGTCTTCTGCTTTTTCATAGGTCCAGGTGGGGCATATAATGCAGGCTTGGTAAGTTCTGCAAGGGTGAGCGGAGTGGGGAGAGAGTATGTGTTTATTATCTTTATCTGTTACACCATATTTTATTAACTAGCTTTGTAATTTTTTTGACAAACATATTTCTTAACCATGTGAAAGGCTGGCTTGTTTAAATTTCAGCTGCTGCCTTTTTTATCACCTATGAATATGTGAAATGGTTCTTGCATGCTGATTCATCTTCCTATCTGATGCCTGCGAAACATATGTTGGCTGCCTCTGCTGGAGAAGTGGTAAGTAACTAGTTGTGTATATAAAACGCTTCAAAAATACAAAGCATGCCCGTCTTTGTTTCGCTTTTTAACGATAAAGTATTTTTTACATTATGAGAGTTAGAAATTCCTATAAATGTGAATGGATTAGACAAGATAATTAAAAGACAGGGTCTAGATAGGATGAAAGGAAAATCCAGCTATGTGCTGTATACAAGAGACAGATCTAAAACAATGATACAGAAAGAAATTTAAAGAGATGGAAGAGAATACTCATGCAAAATTGTGATGGCTTTGTATTCCATCAGTGTAACTGAACTAAGACTCCTTTTCCTAAAGCTCCCTTTCCAGGATGGTTCCAGGTTAGGCTGACCAGGAGACATTCGTGCAAGGTGTGTAAGGTGGAAGTGGAGCAGATGTTATGTTTATGCTCGGTAGACTGGTGTGGGGCAGGCATGCTCACAGTTCCTACCCTGCATCACTGCCCTGGGGACTCAGGCAGCTCCTCCAGCTCCCCCCGGATCATCTCCTTCAGCTTCTCTACATTCTGAGTCCAGATGTACGGGCACTGTGGCGAAGGGTGTCAGCTTATACTGCAGGTCACCCATATCATCAAGGTTGGTGGGAGATGACGTGAGTTCCTGTTTGTCCTGGCATTCACCACATCACATCCATTTTTCCTTCCTGATCCCCTGCCCTCTGACTTCTGTCCCAGTCCTGGACACAGAAGTTACAGTTCTATATAAGCTGCTTAATCAGCTCCCACAATTACTCGTCACATTCCTATAATAACTTCTTATTCTTAACTATTCACAGTAGTTCTGCAACTCTGATCAACCCTACTTTATACAGAAATACTAACCAAAAGACTGATAAAATGTTAATATCAGACAAAAAAAGACAGAAAGCAAAAACTAAAGAGAACAATGTGTAAATGATACAGGGAATAATTCTCCTGAAATGTATAATGAACCTGAACCTGGACTAAATAATACAGTCTTAAAATATAAAACAAGAATTCCCAGAATTATAAGGAGAAGTGAATAAAATATAATTTTCATTGGAGATACTCACCATCTATCTGTAAAAGTCTTTAGGACCAGACAGTCATTAAATTACACCTTGCATCCCTGGGATGAATCACCCTTGGTCATGGTGAATGATCTTTTTAGTGTATTGTTGGATGCGGTTTGCCAATATTTTGTTGAGGATTTTAGCATCTGTGTTCATCAGCGATATTGGCCAGACGTTTTCTTTCTTTGTTGTATCTTTATCTGGTTTTGGGATTAGGATGATGCTGGCTTCATAAAAAGAGTTTGGGATTCTTCCATCATTTTGGATTTTTTTGAATAGCCTGTGAAGAACAGGAGTTAGCTCTTCCTTAAATGCTTTGTAGAATCCTTCTGTGAAACCATCTGGTCCAGGGCTTTTGTGCTTCAGGAGATTTTTGATTACTGCTTCAATTTCATTTGCTATTATTGGTCTATTCAGGCTTTCTGCTTCTCCATTGAGTTTTGGAAGATTATATTTTTTTAGAAATTTGTCTGTTTCACCTAAGTGTTCAAATTTTTTGGCATACAGTTCTTCATAGAAATTTCTTACAATCCTTTGTATTTCTGTGGGGTCAGTTGTAATCTCTCCTCTTTCATTTCTGATTGTGTTTATTTGGGTCCTCTCTCTTTTTTTCTCGATGAGCCTGCTTAAAGGCTTGTCGATTTTGTTTATAGTTTCAAAAAACCAGCTCCTGGATTCATTGATCTTTAGAATTGTGCTTTTAGTCTCTATGTCATTTAATTCTGCTCTGATCTTGGTTATTTCCTTCCTTGTACTTGCTCTGGGCTGTCTTTGTTGTTGTTCCTCGAGTTCTTGCAGGCGTCGGGTTAGGTTGTTTGTTTGAAATGCTTCTATCTTCCTTAGGTAAGCCTGTATTGCTATGAACTTCCCTCTCAGGACTGCCTTCACTGTGTCCCATAAGTTTTGGGTTGTTGTGAGTTCATTTTCATTTGTTTCCAGAAACGTTTGATTTCTTCCCTAATTTCATTCTTGACCCATTCATTGTTTAATAGCATGCTATTCAATCTCCATGATTTTGAATGTTTTGGGTCTTTTCTCTTGGGGTTGGTTTCCAGTTTCAGTCCCTTGTGATTGGAGAAAATGCTCAGGATGATTTTAATTTTCTTAAATTTGTTGAGGCTCGTTTTGTGTCCTATCATGTGGTCTATCTTTGAAAATGTTCCATGCGCATTTGAAAAGAATGTATATTTAGCTTCTTTGTGCTGAAGGGCTCTCTATATATATCAGGCAAGTCCATTTCATGTAGGGTGTTATTTAGTGCAGCTATATCTTTGTTGATATTTTGTTTGGAAGATCTGTCCATTTTTGACGGGTGTTAAAATCCCCAACTAATTGTGTTGCTGTCAATATCTTTCTGGAAGTCCTCTAAGATTTTCTTTATATATTTGGGTGCTCCTATATTGGGTACATATATATTTACAATGTTTATGTCTTCTTGGTGGATTCTTCCCTTGAGTTTTATGAAGTGACCTTCCAGGCCTCTCTTTATGGCCCTTTGTTTGAAGACTCTTTTGTCTGATATGAGTATTGCTACCTCGGCTTTTTTTCTTGGCCGTTTGCTTGGAAAATTTGTTTCCAGCCCTTCACTTTTAGTCTGTGGTGGTCTTTTGACCTGAGGTGGGTCTCTTGTAGGCAGCATATGTGTGGGTAATACTTTCTTATCCATTCAGCTATTCCATGTCTTTTGATTGGAGCATTTAATCCATTTACATTTAAGGTTATTATTTATAGGTACTTATTCATTGCCATTTTTGTACCACAGTTCCTCTCTGTCTCTCTCTTTTCCTTCCTTTCCTTAAAGCAGTCCTTTTAGTATTTCTTGCAGTGCTGGTTTGGTGGAGGCATATTCTTTTAGACTTCTTTTGTCTTGGAAGCTCTTTATTTGGCCTTCTATCTTGATTGAGAGCCTTGCTGGGTAAAGTAGCCTTGGTTGTAGGCCTCTGGTTCTTGGAGTATTTCTTGCCATTCTCTTCTTGCTTGGAGCATTTCCATTGAGAAGTCAGTAGCTAACCTTATTGGGGCTCCCTTGTATGTTACTTCCCTTTTGTCCCTTGCTGCCTTTAAGATTCTCTCTTTGTCTTGATATTTTGCCATTTTAATGATGATGTGTCTTGGAGTGGGCCTCTTTGTGTTCTTCTTGATTGGGACTCTCTGTGTTTTCTGGATGTGTGTGACTCTTTCATCAAATTAGGAAAATTTTCCATTATTACTGTTTCAGATAGGTTTTCTATCCCTTGTTCTTCTTCGTCTCCTTCTGGTATCCCTATTATTTGGATATTATTACATTTCATATTATCTTGCATTACTCTTAATCCCTCTTCATTCTTTCTGAGCCTCTTTTCCTTTTCTTGCTCTTTCTGTGAGTTTTTTTCTACTTTGTCTCCAACTCACTGATCCGATCTTCTGCCTCATTGATCCTGCTTTTCATTCCTTCTGCTGTGTTCTTCAGTTCATAAATTTTATTCTTCATTTCCTCTTGGCCCTTGTGGATAGTTTCTATTTCCTTTTTCATGTTGATATAGTTTGCAGTGAATTCATTGTAGTTTCCCTGTAGTTTCTGGTAGCTCATTGTGAGCTCTTTGAACTTCCTGATAACCAGTGCTTTGAATTCAATATCTGATAGCTGACTTGCCTGTATTTCATCTAGCATTCTTTCTGAGGCTTCCTCCTTTCCTTTCATTTGGGGATTGTTTCTTTGTTTTCCCGTTGTTTGTGAGACTCCTCTTGTTAGCTTCAGCTTCTTAAATTGATTTGTTCTGGCTTCCTGGGTTTATGGTGTGAACTTCTATGGCATAATACCTGTGAGCTTTGGTGGTGTAGTGTCCTTGATTTCCCAAGCTCACTGGTCTTGGGCTGTCCTTTAAGTTGTCTCTGTGTTTGTCTTTGGATTTTGGTGGTTTGGGGGTCTTTCTTTTGTGGGTCCGTCCCCCCAGCTGGTGAACTGATAGCCCCTCTGTCCACCACCCATCTATTTGTTGTGCTGGTGAGGGCAGGATTCACTGAAGCTAGTTCTTCTGTGTGTACAGGGTTTTGAGGATTTTCTTTTGCTCTTGTTCAGTTGTTTGCACTAGGTAGTTTCTCCTCTGTTTAGTTGTATTTCCAGGTAGGTCTAGGGTTGAGGTTTGTGTGGTTTCTACTCCCTCCTTCACCTTCTTCTGTTGTTATCTGTTGGTGGTTCCTTTGTTGTTGGGTTTCCTCTTCCCTTGGGTATCCTGGAGTTCTCTGCTTCCACCTCCTCTTTTTTATGTGTGATCAGTTGGAGGGGGAGGCAAAATGGTTTATGACAGCAGGAGAGTATTCTATGACATTTACAGTAGCAGCCGGTAGAGAAGAGATAGGAGATCCTTTGGGTATGTAGCCACTTTTTAGAAAGAATGGAAAGAAGATAAGGCTCTAGTTGGGAAGGGAAGGTTTGTGACTTGGATCTAGAAAGGAGTGAGGTTGAGGGATGTCAGATTCTGAGGTAAGGTGAGAATAAAGGATGGTCAATAGGTATAGTGTGAGAGAGAATAGAGTTAACCACTACAGTATTATAGTTTAGGCAACAGTGAAATGGGCTAAGATCTGGGGGGTGGGGGGGTGTTGTGTAGTATTTACAATAGTATGGAACAGCTATTATTTACAATAATCTTAGAGCAACGATCATATGACAGAATCTATGACACACCAAGATTAGGGAGTATTGGACCTTCAGCAGTGTGCTAGCTGGGCAAGGGGAAGTAAAGGACAGTAAATTAGCAATACAGTATGATCGAGGGGACAGGGAAACCTGTCAAGTGATACTTTACCTTCCAGCCAAGGTAAAGAAGACTGTACAGAAAGAGAAGGAATACAAAGATACTGTTAAAATAAAAGATGTAAGAATAATGAAAAAATAATGAAAAAAATACAAATGTGCAGTAACTTGTAGTTTTTCTGCTCTAGCCAAGTAAATTTTGTCTCTCTGTTTCTACTGTTGGGATGCCTCCTCTGAGTCCAGCTCTGGTCTTTTTGCTCTTCTAAGTCTTTTGTCTCACTTGGATGGGAGGAGGGGTGAAAAGAAAGGAAAAAAAAAAGGCAGCAGAAGGGAGGAAAAAGCAGTAGATTTGGAAAGAAAGGAAGAAGGAATAAAATAAGAAGAAGAGAGGGTAAAAGTATTGAAAGATAAAACAGTAATAAAGTTAAAAAAATAAAAGATTATTTAAAAAAACAAACCTCTTGTTGGTTTCCAGCTGGTCAAACCGTTTTTTCTGGTCACACTAGCTTCAGCANAGGACAGTAAATTAGCAATACAGTATGATCGAGGGGACAGGGAAACCTGTCAAGTGATACTTTACCTTCCAGCCAAGGTAAAGAAGACTGTACAGAAAGAGAAGGAATACAAAGATACTGTTAAAATAAAAGATGTAAGAATAATGAAAAAATAATGAAAAAAATACAAATGTGCAGTAACTTGTAGTTTTTCTGCTCTAGCCAAGTAAATTTTGTCTCTCTGTTTCTACTGTTGGGATGCCTCCTCTGAGTCCAGCTCTGGTCTTTTTGCTCTTCTAAGTCTTTTGTCTCACTTGGATGGGAGGAGGGGTGAAAAGAAAGGAAAAAAAAAAGGCAGCAGAAGGGAGGAAAAAGTAGTAGATTTGGAAAGAAAGGAAGAAGGAATAAAATAAGAAGAAGAGAGGGTAAAAGTATTGAAAGATAAAACAGTAATAAAGTTAAAAAATAAAAGATTATTTTAAAAAACAAACCTCTTGTTGGTTTCCAGCTGGTCAAACCGTTTTTTCTGGTCACACTAGCTTCAGCAGTCTGAGGGGCAGTTGCTGTGACCTTTCGCCCTTCTCGGTGAACTCAGCTGGTCTCACCAGTGCTCTCCCACGATCTGGACCGGTGCCTCTCCCCTGCATCCCACTGAGAGCAGACTTTCCCCAGGATTCACAGTCCTGGCCTGGGGTGGCGCGTGCATTCCTGGCCAGGCTTCCCTGGTCCCGCAGGCTTGGGTGTGAACCTTTCCCAGGGCTATGGGGGATCGCAAGGGTGACTCTGAATTCTCCGAAGCCAGCGACCACAGACTCCACGGGTGTTTGCTTCCTTGTGGCCCTTCCTCTCTCTGACACTTTAAGCAAACAGATCTCTCCTGGAGTTTTTCAGATTGCGCCTGGCAATGATAACCCGACTCTCTCCCTAGGACCTTGCTTCCAGCCCTCTGCTTCCAAAGAGTCTGAGGCAGACCTGGCCTAGGCCCTGGCTCGGCTCGGTGGAGGTGGCAGCCTTCGCCTGAGGCCTCTGTGCTGCTCCCCAGGACCCTATTGACCTGCAGCCGTCTCCTCACCATCTGGTCATTCAGTGTCTGCTCCAATTTCTGGAGTCGTATTTTCCTATATGCTTGGTCCCTGTTGGCTATTTGCTGCGCTCCTCTGCGGATCAGCCAGGTTTTTCTCCTGTGAGTGAGGGGAAGTAGAATCCTTTGTCCTACTCCGCCCCCACTCCGCCCCCATCCTCTCCTCCTATACTCTTTTTTTTTAAAATATTTTATTTATTTATTTATCTTTATAGGGGAAGGAGAGAGGGAGAGAAACATCAATGTATAGATGCCTTTCGTGCGTCCCCTGCTGGGAGTTGGCCTGCAGGGAACCAGCCTGCAACCTAGGCATGTGCCCTGACTGGGAATCCAACCTCGATCCTCTGGTTCGCAGGCCTGCGCTCAATCCACTGAGCTACACCAGCCAGTGCCCTAATTCTTTATATTCTTAACTCAAAGTAAGAACTCCAGTGCTTGAATTCTCCCTGAAAATTAGCTTAAACTGCAATAAAAAGCAGTTTATACTTAATTTAAAAAATCTTTTAACCTATTACCCTTGATTTAGATTTTTTCGGTGATATTACTCTGAAATTAGAATCTTACTGCATGCAGTTATTTTTGGGCATATGTACTAAAGAATAACAATTTACGGTGAACATTCTTTGTCTTTCAGGTTGTGAAAATTCTGTAGGATAGCTTTTGCCTCTGTTTTAGAAATGCATGTTGCTTTGGTTAAGGTTAAATACATTCCCATAAATTTAGTTTTTGGTTTACATTTTTAATATGTTGCTGAGAGAAAGCAGCAAAAAGAACTTGGCCACTTATTCATTTCACATAGAACCAACCATCTTGTGTGAAAGCTAGTTTGAGGTGTTGAGGACAGGCTTTCTTCAGTTTGTAAACTTCCTCTTAGAATTACAAAATAAAGTATTTAAACATGTATAATGAGGTAGGGCAGATGAGAGCTGTTAGACTACCATGTTAATGATACATCTTTTCATTTGTAGAAAATCCTGTATATTCTGTATGTTGATATCTGTAACTGACATTTTAAAAATACAGAAGCCCTTTTAGTGTGGTATTCTGGGTGTGAACTGTCGCACACAGGCAGTGCTGTAGGGAAATTCCAGTTAGGAAATAAGTATAAAATAGTGGAAATATATGATTCTAGGACATTCGTACTTTTTTGGTTTTTTTAGGGTTTCCATAGGCCTTTAGGTGGTAAGACATGATGTAAGATGCCTTTTTTAGTTTTCATGATGTCTGGAGGAGTTTAAAAGGAGAATTTTTCAGCACTGGGTACATGGATTGATGTCATAGTTCACCTATGAACTATGATAACTCTTGATGTGGACTTTCAGTTGATTTTATTTATTTATTTATTTATTTATTTATTATGATTACTTTTAGAGAGGGGGGAAGGGAGAGAAAAAGAGAGGGAGAGAAACATCGACATGTGAGAGGTATGTTGACTAGTTGACTGGTTGCTTCTCATGTACCCCCAAGTGATGACCTGGCCTGTAACCCAGGCATGTGCCCTGACCAGGAATCAAACCAGAGACCTTTTGGTTTCGCAGGACAGCACTCAATCCACTGAGCCATACCAGCCAGGGTGAGGACTGTTGATATATTTTAAATGCAATTATGGTTTAGAAAAAACAAACAAATTCAAGTATAGATTAGTATGCTGAAAAGATTGTCAAGTTTTGGAAGTTTGTAGAAATGTTGGTTCTGATGCTTCAATTGTCTTTGAATTTTCTTTAAAAACTTCTCAAAGCCATTCGATATCAGTTTTCTCAGCAAATGATTGAGGAATGTTTGTACTATTTTTCTGTTTTAATAACTTATTTCAATATCATAGGGCATAAACTTTTGGTTTCAGATTTATATAAGCATGGTTGCTAAAAGTAAGAGAAACAAATGGATGAATTTAGGAGAAACACATTTCTATAGGTACAATAAAATGGGTAGAAAACAAAAACACATATGGCTGTCAATAGTCAGGTACAGAGACCTAAAAAAAAATAACGGTTTAGTCATTGCTGCATAAACCATTTACTTTGATATAAGATTGTTACGTTACAGATTTCTTAGAAACAATGCCTTAAGAATGTGTCCATAGTTACTTTATTGTAGCAACTGTAAATGTATGAAAAAAACTTAGAAGCAGAACCCTACCATGCTAATCATTCCCTGTAGCAGCACCTTGATTAAATGTGATGACCAATCAATAAAACTATAATTACAACCTTCTACCTGATGTTTGTAATTTGGAATACAGTAAAATGGATCAAATAAGATTTAATATGTAACAACAGTAAGAACAGTCCTGTTTGTGCCATTTTTATGAAGAAGTTTGCTGTACCAGATCTCTGAATCCCTAACTCAATTATTTTATAGCTTAGTTTCCATCAGACGTGGATAAAGCCCTGTGAGAAGTAGAATTTGTACTTAGATGAGATGTTTGAGATATGTTTACTTTAATACAACAGATGCTATAAAATTACAGTGGTAGTGATTTTTTTTAAGGTTTTAAGATTTTACTTTTCCTGGGTCTTATCCAACTTTTGGTCATAGTTCATTTTGTTTTGAGAAATGAAAGAACATTGACATTTCTTTGCAGCCAAAAGCAAGTCAATGTGAATTCACTCTGCATGGATGACGTGTGTGGATGCCCTCACACACATAGGTGCTGGTAGATTATTCCTTCCAACCCCATTCTGATTCGTGTATGAAAAAGCTAGGAAGTAAATTACTGGGTTGGCCAAAAGTCTGTATGGTTTTCTTTCTGTAAAATAAAAGACACATTTTTCATGTTCACCAATGAACATGAAAATAACTTGGTTTGGATATTTTGAGTATGTCGGCTATCTCCCATGTAGTAGAACGTTGATTGTTCTCAGTTAATGTTATGATTTTATTGCTCTCAGCTTCAACTTATCTGCCTGACTGTGGAGCATCGTCCAGCGAAAAATCCCCAGCACACTTTTGTGTGCTCCACAAGCCACTTTTGACACGTTCAGTCAGTCACAGCATCTTCTCTGTACACAAATCTTTTTTTGTGTTTAAGTTGTGTTTCACCTTTCTTGATATAATAAAGCATAATATGCTGAAAATGTTGCTTATTTTCTTCCATCTTCAATATTAAAATGTCTACACAAAAAATCACCAATTTTGATAAGTTTTTCTAATGAATGCTGATATGACAGCTGTCACAATACAGTCTACCAGAATCGTTTGCAATGAAGTTAAAGACAACTAAGCGCTACTTGAACAATCTTACAGATAAAACAAAATGAATTTTTTGGCCAACCCGATGATATATCATGTGTTTTAAATGCTTTTCTGACAGCTTCTAATAGTACTTCTGATATAAATATAATCCAAGGAGCACCTACTCTGGGATTAATTAATTGCCCGGACAGCTGGTTACAAATGAAGATTTTTGGAGATGGCACCAGGGGCCCTGCATTTTAAACAAGATTCCTAGATGATTCTAGTTCTCACTGATACTTAAATGCCACTGATTAAGGATTATAAAACAGTGCAACTTTTTGCATGGAATTGGCTCAGCACTCCAGTGCAGAAAAACATTGTAGTAGGTGCAGCACAAGAGCAGTGCCACACTCTGATCAGAAGTGTGATCTTGTCTTCCTCAGAATTCGATTCTTTAGACTCGTTACACGCCCTACTTCAATAAACTGGCTAGTTTGGAGGGAGGCAGTGTACTCAGAAATGGAGATTAGGTTTTGGAGACTGAGTGTGGGTTGTGCCAGCTCTGATGCTTCAAGGCCATGCTGTTGAACAAAGAGCCTTGAGGCCGAAGGCAACTTGTCCTACAGTTTAGCTGCTCTAGCAACTGACAAGGTTGCTGGGCCTCCTTTGTCCTGCAGTCAGTTCCAGGGCCTGCTGGATATCAGTGCATTGTTGTGTTCCATCTCTCCCAGGATTGGCCGCCTGGAGCACTGGCTGCACTGATGCTGCCTGCCAGGAGCATTTGCCAGGTGCGCGGTTCAGTGCACAGCTCACTCTTCATGGAGGCCTCCTTAGTGAGGGCTTGAGCTAGTTTTTATTTTGCTGTTCTATCATGTTTTAAAATGTATTTATAGTATTTTTTATGATCTTAACTGACTTTTTCTAAAAACCACAGAGCAAGATAATAGAAGTTTCACAACTTTTGAAATGTGTAATAGCTTTTGAAGTAATCATATTAGATTTTGAAATATATATAAATTAACATAGATTGACTTTGACTTGCAGTTGTGATCATTCTTGGCCAGACCCGTGTTTGTACAGCCACGTCCCAGGAGGCTATGTGGAGAAGACACGCTGGCCGCTCTTAGGTGGAAGTCCCTCGTGTTTAAAGATGGATGGAGGCAGAAGTTTTTCTGTTTATTTTTCAGTGGCCTGGGAAACTTTTTTCACCTTAGGACATTGAGTACGTAAGGCAGATGGACCTTTTTTAAAAAAACTTTTATTCATTGATTTGAGAGGGAGAGGCAAAGAGACATCAGTTTGTTGTTCCATTTATTTATTTGTTCATTGGCTGATTTTTGCATGTGCCCTGATAGGGGATAGAACCTGCAGTTTTTATGTACTCTAACCCAGCGAGGTCCAGACTTTTAAATTTCTTATTAAAACCCCAAACTGAGAATTACTCAAGAATTTATCTCAGGAAGATAACAATAACCCGCTTTCTGTCGTGATCTTTACAACCTTTACTTTTGTATCCTCTCCTCACTTAGACCCCTTTGATTCCTTTTACGCTGACTGCGTTGTTCACCTCTGCAGTTCCCTCCACCATGTTTGCCACCCGTAACAGGTGGTCTAGGCATCGAGGAGAAAATGACAAGACACTGCCTAAAAGAGGCTTACAGTCTAGAGGTGGAGATGGACATGTAAATCTGTTAAGTACATCAAAGTGTTACAGGTATTTTAATAATAGTAAGGACAAGGTACAGTGAGAGCCTGAAGGGAAAGGAATGTCTAGTCTGGATTGAAGTGGGCACAAAGTGTTGCCTTGGGAAGGGCCTTGTAGAACTGTTGATCCGTGGGTTGCATTTTACAATATCATTGTTAGGTGTGTTGGTGCAGAGGGGCATTGCAACTATGGAAAGCCCTTGTTAGACACCCCCAAATGGAGCCCCGGTGTGGCCCAGTCATTGTGAAATGAGGTGGAGAGGGGTGTGGTTGGCATAGCTGGAGATTTGTAACTGGGACAGTGAAAAGTGTGGCTGTTAGCCTTTGAAGAGGTGAGCAAAAGAGCACCATTGGTTGGCATTTTAGGAGCCCCCTGGCAGCAGTGTGCAGGTAGGGGGAGGAGACTGTGTCAGAAATCCCAGGACAGGCAGATGACCAGAGCCTCCACCAGGGCAGGGGCAGGGGAGGCAGAGGGAGCAGGTGAGTTTAGGAGGTGTTAAACAGGAGGCAGTCTAAAGATTTTTGTTGTTGAGTTGTATGAATTCTTTGTATATTTTTGATACTAGCCCATTATCGAAGGTATTGTTTGCAAGTATCTTCTCCCATTCAGTTGGTTGCCTTTGTGTTTTGTTGGTTTCTTTTTTTAAAAAAGATTTATTTATGTATTTTTAGAAGGGAAGGGAGGGAGAGAGAAAGGGAGAGAAACATTGATGTGCAAGAGAAGCATTGATTGGTTGCCTCTTACATGCCCACAACTGGGGAGCTAGCCTGCACCCTGAGCATGTGCCCCGACTGAGAATCAAATGATTGACCTTTTGGTTTGCCAGAGGATGCCCAACTCACTGAGCCACACCAGTCAGGGCTGTTGTTGGTTTCTTTTGCTGTGCAGAAACTTTGTAGTTTGGTGTAGTCTCATTCATTTATTTTTGCTTTAACTTCCCTTGCCTTTGGGGTCAAATTCATGGCTCATTTCTATTAAGGAAAGCTACAAAAGTAAAAAAGCCATTTGAGGCTTCCTTTGAGATATGTAAAATGATGTGAACAACTTTAGACACAGGACCTAGTAGATGATATAATTATTTTTGTTGAGAAGATCACTTTCTCTTTGGATTATTAAGACATTAGTCTTGTCAGACAAAAGACTAATACCTACAAAACTATTTTTTCTTATTTTTATTGGTTACTTGTACACATAGAAAGAGTCTTGTAAGGAAAAAGGTATGATGAACTTATATCCCAGTATCAGTGGATAAAATTTAAACCTTAAGGAGGGTAGGTACATTAGGATAAATTGCTATTTGTATTTTATCAACTGCTGTGGTTCCATTTGTAACCAGAAGATGGCAGAATTGACACACAGATGAGTTACAGGGTTTCAGTTTTTAATGGAAGTGTAGAAAGATGTTTTGGGTATTCTTAATTTGGGGACTCGTTTTCTAGAAAGAATTTTGGGAATTACACAAAGAATGTGGAATAAGTTACAAGTAAGTAAACTGCATTTCAAAAATCTTCAGCTCTCTCTCCCTTTCATTAATTTGCCACACTGAGTTTGCAAAGTCTAAAGCAGCTTCATTGCTTTTACTTTGATTGGCACTATTCAACTTAAGTTTCTGTTGACTTCTTTTTAAAATATTTTACTTATTTATTTATAGAGAGAGGGGAAGGGAGGGAGAAAGAGAGGGAAACAGCAATGTGCGGTGCCTCTCACGTGCCCCCTACTGGGACTTGGCCTGCATCTCAGGCATGTGCCCTGACTGGGAATCGAACCAACGACCCTTTGGTTCTCAGGCTGGCACTCAATCCATTGAGACACACCAGCCAGCACTCTGCTGACTTGATTATAGATTTACCTGTTTAGTCATTAAGAATTGGCTGATATTAAACCTTGACTCTTTAAATTCATTAGATGTGTGTAAATATGATACACCTTTTATTAAAATAATTTTGGAGATGATAAAGATTTGTGTTTTAGCTCCATAAGCCAAGTATCTCTTTGACCTTCACTAACAATCTCAGATTGATTTGCCTATAAAATGCTGATATGCTTAGCTTCTACTATAAAAAAACACAAGTTGTTAGTTTCTTAGAGAAGGAGCTTATATCAGTAATTTTTTGTGAACCATGATGAAGTGGTTGGGAAAAAAGATATAATGTTAAGATAAGGTACTATGGTGATGCCTAGTGACTTTGAAGAGCATTTTTCAAGAGCAGGAGGCTAGAAGTGATTCTGTACATGCTGGTAGATGTGGGAGGTGTGGAATTTAGTTGTGCCTGTGAAAGAACAAGGGGCTTGTCTCTTCCTCACTCCTTTCTCTCTCTGCCTGCACTTACTAACCTAGAGTGAGGCTGCAGTTTGCTGTAACTTTCTCCTTCAAACACTTAGTCTTAGGACTTGTAATTTTGCACTTTGGTGCTTAATAAATATCAAAGGTGATGTTCAGCTCTGTATTGCAAAAATAAGTAAAATTATGTTAGAAAAGTATTTGCTGTGTCAAAGAAAGAAAAATGTTGGTAGCAGCTTCATTTTTGTAAACAACTTTTAATCTAAAGCTCATTAAATATTTGGTATGTTTAAACCTAATGAGTCTTGCATTTCAGTGTTGATAAAAGATGGGGACACATATATTTTCCTTATGGAAAACCTTAGTTTTCTTGTCCTTTGATAGAACTTTAACATAAAGCATTCTTATGTTTGATGAACATGCTAACCATTCCTGTGTGATGGATTCATACCAAACCCCAGACGTGTGAGGAAAGAAGGCTGTAGGGAATGGATTGACCAAGAGACCCACAGATGACATTACCTTTACTTCCTTTCACAGGACCACAGTACTGAAACATGTTTTTGTTCTTGTGCAGTGAAATACTCTGTTGTAGCTCAAATTCAAAGCTAAGAAAGATCAGAGTCAATAGAAAACCAAATGGAGGGCAGCGGAGTTACTGGAGGAAATAGAGGCATTGCTTTGTGGCTTCTCTCTCATGCCCTGGAAGTCAGGGAGCCATGTGGGGTGCTTTATACCCTTTCTGTTAGTCAGATTGCTTTTCATTGGAGAACCTTTTCAGTTTCCCTGTTTCTGTATTTTTAAGAAATAAAAACAGTAATGTAAGAACATGGAAGGTTATGAAGCATGAAGTTCCATAAATATTTATGCCAACTCACAAAAGCAGACACTTCCTATTTTCTTGACATATGGGGGTCATTTTTTACTCTTGACCTCTTGAATTGAAAAATATAAGGAGTTAGTATACCCTTTTTTTCTCTTTTTTAATTTATTTTCATTTCTTTAATGAGTTTTAGATGCTGGGAGCTGTCCTGTTAGGTTCATATAAGTTTCACAGGATTTTATGTTCTAGTCTTATAAGGATGGATTTAAAAATTTACTCTTATTAAAAGTAACAATTTATTCTCAATTTTAGGCCCTAGTGATTAGTTGTTTAATCTGTTTTTTTGTGTGTTATTGTTATTGAATTAAAAATAAATGTTGTGTACTTCCTACTAAGATGGAGGCATAGGTAGACACACTGTGCCTCCTCGCACAACCAAAATAAGGACAACAAACTTGAAAACAAAATAACAATCAGAACTTGACAGAAAATTGAACTTTATGGAAGTCCGACAACCAAGGAATTAAAGTAGACACATTCGTCCAGACTGGTAGGAGTGGCGGAGTCGGGCTGCTAGGCTGAGAGGGGTCTCAGCAAAAAGAGTGGTGACTTGCGGACCCTGGGTGCCCAAGGCAGCAGTTGATAGACCCGGGCATGCAAGATGGCAGCAGGCAGACCCAGCGAGGTGGCAGTTGTGGCGCAAGGCGTCTAGCTGACCATGTGGTCCCACATGTGCGACAGATAGACCAGGTAAAACTGGGGAGTGAGACAGACCTTGCAACCTAGGGTCCCAGCGCAGGGAAATAACGCCTCAAAACACCAATTGAAAACTCCTGTAGGGGTTGAGGTACTGGGAGAGACTCCCAGCCTCACAGGAGAGTTTGCTGGGGAGACCCACAGGGTCCTAGAACGTACATAAGCCCACCCACCCGGGAATCAGCACCAGAAGGGTCCAGTTTGCTTGGGGGAACCACCAGAAGGGACTGAAATCTGACAGAGAGCAGAGCAGGCGCCATTGTTCCCTCTCTGACCCCTGCCCCATATACAGCATCACAACGCAGCAACATGGATTGCCCCACCCTGGTGAACACCTAAGGCTCCACCCCTCATATGTAATAGGCTCATCAAGACAAAAAGAAAAAGGCTCAAACTGAAGAATAGATCAAAGCTCCAGAACAAATACAACTAAGTGATGAAGAGATAGCCAACTTATCACATGCGTAGTTCAAAGCATTGTTGATCAGATGCTCACAGAATTGGATGACTTTGCTCACAAATTAGATGAAAAAATGAAGGCTACAATAAGTGAAATAAAGGAAAATTGGACGTTTCTTTCCAATAGTGATGGGAAGAAAACTGGGACTGAAATCAGTGGAATGGACCAGAAGGAAGGAAGAAACGTCCAATCAGAAAAGAATGAAGAAACAAGAATTCAAAAAAATGAGGAGAGCCTTAGGAACCTCCAGGACATCTTTAAATGTTCCAACATCCGAGTTATAGGGGTACCAGAAGGAGAAGAGGAAGAACAACAAGTGGAAGAGTTATTTGAACAAATAATAAAGGAGAACTTCCCCAATCTGGCAAAAGAAATAGACTTCCAGGAAGTCTAGGAAGCTCAGAGAGTCCCAAAGAAGGTGGACCCAAGGAGAAACACATCAAGGCACATCATAATTACAGTATCCAAGATTAAAATGGAGAGAATTCTAGAAGTAGCAAGAGATAATGAGACAGTCACCTACAAAGGAGTTCCCATCAGACTATCACCTGATTTCTCAAAAGAGACCTTGCAAGCATGAAGGGGCTGGAAAGAAGTATTCCGAGTCATGAAATTCAAAGACCTACACCCAAGGTTGTTGTATCTAGCAAAGCTTTTATTTAAAATGGAAGGGCAGATAAAGCGCTTCTCAGATAAGGTCAAGTTAAAAGAGTTCATCATCCCCAAGCCCTTATTATATGAAATGTTAAAGGGACTTATCTAAGAAAAAGAAGATAAAAACCATGTATAGTAAAATGATAGCAAACTCACAATTATTAACAACCACACCTAAAACAAAAACAAAAGCAAAGTAAACAACTAGAACAGGAACAGAACCACAGAAATGAAGATCACATGGAAGGTTAGCAACAGGAAAGTGGGAGGAGGAGAGAAAGGGGAAAGGTGCAGAGAATAAGTAGCATAGACTGTAGGTAGATAATAGGAGGAAAGCAAGGATAGTATGGGAAATGTAGAAGCTAAAGAGCTTATGCCACATGGACGTGAACTAAAGTGGGGGAATGTGGGTGGGAGAGGGTGTGCAGGTTAGAGGGGAATGAAGGGGGGAAATGGGACAACTGTAATAGCATAATCAATAAAATATATTTAAAATAAGTGTTTTCTCAAGGATAATAAGGATTGCAGAGAAAAACATTTTAAAGTAGCTCTTTCATTTTTCTTTAGATTTATTTTTCGAGGGAGAGAAACATCAATGTGTGGTTGCCTTTCACACACCCCTATGAGGGACTTGGTCTGCATCCCAGGTGTGTGCCCTGACTGGGAATCTAACCAGCGAGCCTTTGGTTTGCAGGCTGGCTCTCAGTCCCTTGAGCCACACCAGCCAGGGCTCATTTACTGTTTGGTTCATAGCAGATATTTTTGCCCTTGAAAGTATGTTGAAAAATGTTAGGAAGTAATAGTACATGTTCTTTGTAGGAAAATATAGGTTGGCAGAAAAGGAGAAGTATTACCTGTAATCCCACTCTATTTTTCCTTGTCTTTATATAACTATATATATATGCCTACTACTCAACACAAAAAATATTTAAAAAATTCTAGAGTATTGGTAAGTTCATTTCAGTGGAAATGATTGATTTTTGGTGTTATTTTTCCTCGGGTAGTTTCATTTGCTTTTTACATAAAATAATACAAAATGGTGCATACTATTTATTTGTCAATTATGCCTACATAAAGCTTGGGGAAAATACAGTGCAGAGATTCCTGCCTCAGTCTATGGCTATACCAGCCTGAATGTGCTCAATCTTGTCAGAGATTCCCTGCCTCCCTTCCCAGTGGTTTAGTAAGGTTGATGTCTATTTTCTTCTCACCCTCATAATGTTTATGGTTTAGTAGAAGAGAGAATATATTTGAAAAACTATGTGATAGTAAAAAAAAGTCAGGTAAAGTAGTTTATTTTGGAAAATAAGAATAAGGAGGAAATAGTTTGGAGAATAAAGAAGAAATCTTTTGAACTTAAAGGAGAAAAGAATGACAGAAATCAGTGCTTAAAAGGATACCATAAAGGTTTCTGGACCAAGATAAGTAAGAAAACTTGGACCCAGGAAGGCAAATGAAATACTTAAGAGTTCACATTCAGAGCTGGGGCCACAGTTTAGGGCTGAATATGCTCAGCCAGACCACTGCTCATCTGCTGGAGGTGAGCCCTGAAGGAGAGGCCTGGTCCTGATGCGGACTGTCACTGTTGTGTAGACATGTGCCAGGGGCCCCTGACTCTGCCTTTTCTCATAGCCTCTGGGGTTTGCGTGTACTTTCCCTTCTCTTGCTGATATCACTTTCCCCATACTATGTGCAGATACTAACCATCTTAAATAAAACAAGACAGAGAACTGGCTTCAGTTCTGAATCAGTCTGCTGATGTGTTAGCCTACATTTGCCCGTCTCTGTCTTAAAATTACTTATGAATTCTCCGCATGGGTCTGCTGCCCTAGCCCTCCATTGAAACAATTTTGACGAATGCTGTTAACTCTCACATGTACATTACTTGAGACTCTTGATTCGTTGTTCTGCACGTCTCCATTTGATACTTGTCTATCGTGAATATCAAGTACAATTCTTGGCTGCATGCAGTTGAAATTGGTCTTGGTGAGAATGGAAAAAAGCTCTTCTTTCGGGGAGGTTGAGAGACACTAGTAACCCACCTTCCCCTTCTAACTTGCCAACAGAACAGTGATTTGGTTAGGGTGTCAGTGTCTCTAACCCTTTGCCAAATCTACATACTTTCAGCCATTCTAACAGGGTGGCCATGTCACATGTGCAAGTAAATACCGCTGGGGGTGCATCAAAGAAAAAAAAGACGGCTTGTTCTTCTTGGGCCCAGTTGTGTGACAAATTGTGAGTGAGGGGTGGCATATACCTCTCACGGGCGTATCTATTATGAAGGCTGATGTTAAAATTGGTCAGGTGTGAAAATGGACCAACCGGGACCTGTGTCATGTTGAATGCTGGAGCAGGTCTGAGAGTGCCCGGTGTTACTCCTCTGTTGTGGGAGTTGTGGTGTGCTGGGGCTGGGAGCTGGTTGGGGCTGCAGAGGGTGAGATGGAAAGTTAGGGGTGACCTGTTGATGAGTAGTCTTGCCTCTACTAACGTGTGCATTGCTCCCAGTAAAGCAAAAGCATGATTGATTAGTTCAGACATGTTTGAAATGACTGCCATGTGAGCACCAGATGCTGTTCAACAGGTGTGAGGGGTTCAACATGAGTAAATGTGCTTGTTGCTACCCAGGGCCTTATAGACAGATGTGCTTGGAACAGTGTGGTGGGAGGTGGGAGGCTCTGTATAGAAAACAGGAGGGGAGGTTTTGAGCTGATAAAATAGTGCGTGTTCATTAAGGGTTCTAAATGTTTTGTGTTAAAAAACCTTCTGACATCTTGCACTAAGCTCTGTACATTATACTTCCTTATACCATAATTTGTACTTATGAAAAAATTTCAATTTTTATGGCAGTTACTTGTTTTTTTAGGATGTTCTTAAATTTATATATTTTAGGTTGCCTGCCTGATTCGAGTTCCTTCTGAAGTAGTTAAGCAGAGGGCACAGGTTTCTGCTTCTTCGAGAACATTTCAGATTTTCTCAAACATTTTATATCAAGAGGTAAGATGTGTTTTTAAGTTCTTTTTTTTTATTAAAAAAGATTTTATAGCAGCTGATATGAACACTGAGTCTCATATCTAGAGTCCTAGAAAACACCTTAATGCTACATTTAATGTAGTATTATAGGGACTCCTCATGCTAAGATTATTGTTGTTGTTCCTTTATTTGTTTTTGAAATTTTGTTTTTATCTTTATTTCTTTTTAAAATTTCTAAACAAACACATAGTAAGTGCCACTATTGTGTATGGGTCTTACATTGTAACCCTTCCACAGTTCTTTTGGAATCAGACATGGAATAAGTAGTGAATGTGTAAAATGGATGAAGAGCTATTAAAACATTACTAGAGAATTTGAGGGCTGTGGAAGAGAAGTCTGATAATGGATGGATATCAGTCACCAACATCATAATGTTTATGTGGGAGTGTAATTCCTCTTTTCCTGGTTAGTGTTAAGCTGTGGGTCAGAAATCATTCCTGCTGGCCACAGGACTAGGAACCACTGAGCTGCTTTTCTTCATAGTTTTACAGAGACCTTTAGACAATTAAATTTTTTTTTTAACAAAAGTCAATTACATGGAAATTTCAGTCAGTGTGGGTTTTAGAAAATGTTGTTCTCAAGGGTCCTTGTGTCACTTCAGTGAGGGCACACCGAGTCTTTAATTGTGTGAATGAGGTCAGCCCAGTAGAGGGTCTCTGTTGAAGCATGTGGATGGTGGAATAGATGAGCCAAGGCTTGTCCAGAGGTTTTATCACTGTTGAGAGGTTATTCGTGAATTTATGATATCTTCTGACTGAAATTTTGAAATATAATACTATTTTCATATGAAAAGATACTCAACATTCTGTGTGTATTTGCTCTTGGAGATATTTTTATTTAAAATGTCTCATATTATTTTCACAAGGAGAAATATAGAAAGCACCTAAAGCTAAATTTATATGTAGTCAGTTTTATTATTAGAGATGTTTTCGTTTCAAAGGGAGCTGACCTGAGCTTTACAATACCTTGAGCCAGTTAGAACCTTTAACTTCTGACAAAACTGTGCTCATTATGGTGTTTTAAAGCTCAGACTCTGGGAGCAGTTCACGCACTGAATGTCCTTCTGGAACCTCTACTCTTTTTTCTCGTTGTTTCAGGGCATCCGAGGACTGTATCGAGGCTACACAAGCACAGTTTTGAGAGAGGTAACGAGCTTAATTCCCAGTATCGAAATCCAAAAAACAGCATGTTTTTTGTTCAGTAAATTTATTTAGAGAAACTGGTTTAAAAAGTGAAAAGGGAAATTATGATCACTTTTTAAAATACTCTTTAGTCTTGTGTTGGTTTTACATCTGGTAAATGGGTCCGTCGAATGAATGGGCTTATGGAATGAGCAATCCTGTTGCTTCATTGTAATTCTAGAGTGATAAGTGTTTGTTGTAGCTGAAATATTGGGAAATAACCTAAAAAGAGTAAGATATTAAGTTGACTGCTCTAATACACAGAATTGTGAAAAATTGGTCATGCAAGAAGTACTCTGAGACAGGTGTCTCAAAACTCCGCGTGACAAAGTTAACTCTTGTTTTCCTGAAAGCACTGTGGTGAGCTGAGAAGTTCAGTTGGGCCTGAAGTCCTTGCCCACAGCCGTTTTACCTCCTGTGCCTTCCAACGCCAAACCCCGTGACTCAGTGGGATCAATTTCTTCTTCTTTTTGGGGGGTGGGTTTAAAAAGCAGAGTGACTTCAGTATATGACTGTAAGAAGCATATTTTATTTAATTTTTGCCTCACATAAAAGGGGCTGTATTAAAGTTTAAAAGTTGATTTACAGATATGTGAGATATTAAGTCTTTGATTTGGGACATAATTTTCTTTTTCTTTTTTTTTTAAAGATTTTATTTATTATCTTTAGAGGGGAAGGAGAGAGGGAGAGAAACATCAATGTATGGTTGCCTTTCGTGCGTCCCCTGCTGGGAGTTGGCCTGCAGGGAACCGGCCTGCAACCCAGGCATGTGCCTTGACTGAGAATCGAACCCCAATCCTCTGGTTTGCAGGCCTGTGCTCAATCCACTGAGCTACTCCAGCCAGGGCCCATAATTTTCTTTTTCTTCTTTAGTGAGTTTAAATCCTAGAGTTCCTCCCCCCCAGTTTTATTGAGATATAATTGACAAAGAAAGTTGTAAAGTATTTGAAGCATACACCATGAAGGTCTGATAGATGTATAACTGTGAAAAGGACTGGGACAGAATCTTCCTTTAAAGAAAACGCAGAAGAACATCTGCATACATCTGCTCCATTTCCTTGTTTTCTATTTGGTGTTCTTTGGGTGCTAAAATTTTTTCACTTATGAAAATGTTTTTACTTTGCATAAATATTGTCATCGTCAACAGAATATTGAAATTCTTTGGTATTCCTAACATATTACTAGGTAACTTTTTTTGGTTTGTTTGTTTTATACTATAGATCAGCAGTTTTCAATTTTTTTCATCTCATGACACATATAAACTAATTCCTAAAATTCTGCAGCACACCAAAAATACATTTTTTGCTGACCTGAAAAAAATGTGTATAATTTTGATTCATTCACACCTGATGGCCATTATTGTGTTGGCTGTTGTCATTTTTTTAATTTGACAGTCTAAGGGGAAAAAAAGGTCAGTGCCCCTGACTAAATAGTCAGGTATTGCATGTTTTAAAAATTCTTGTAGCACACTGGTTGAAAATTGCTGCATTAGATTGGTTTTCTTTAGAAGACACCTATACTGTTATTTAAAGCTTTGGTTTGCACAAGGTAATGACCTTTCTTGTGGTATGGTGTAGGTGATATTTCTTTGAAAAACTTCTTTTGCAGGCAAACAATGTTTCAAAATTACTCATTTGTGGGAAGATGACTTCTGCCTTTCAAAATATCACCTGTGCTATAGCTTCATTCTGTACTTATATTCTGGCTTACTAAACAGGCGTTAGTTACTCAGATTTCACCTGGGTACAGGGAAAAGGCAGGGAGGCCAATGAACCTTTTTCATTTTTCTGAGAGATGCTGAATAAATGAATATATTTACATGCCAGAGAATACCGGTTTTGCATTCAAGCAAAAAATAAAACACTTGGTTACAACTGCATTCTTTTCTTTTAAAAATTTGTTTTGACACATGCCACAACAAATGTGATTAGTTTCCTAGGTAATTAATTTCTAGGCTGCAATTCTTGCAAATAGTGTGACCCTACTGAGATGTCTTTGTTTACTCAATATGGCATGCCTTGTTGGAAATTTAATTGGGGTCTTTGCATTATGTGTATTCATAAAAGGGCTTTCAGAACTTATTTTAGTTGAAATATTACTTTTGTACAGATTTTCTGGTGGAATGAGAGAAGAATTATTGCTGAATGAAACATAGCTTTTTTTCAAAATGAGAAAAATAAGAAGTGATATGTCTGCTTTAAACAAAATTTTTGCATTATAAATAGTTCCAGTTCTTACATTGTTCTGACACCAGTTTCAAATCTTTTTTTTTTGCCAAGAGTGTGTTTGATTGTTTCAATAAGAAAATACATTGAAACCTTAATGAGAATCACCAGGAAACTTACACATTTATTCTGTGTATAATTTTTCCTTTAAAATAGTTTTATCTCCCTAGCAGTAGTCCATTAGAATGAGATTGAAGTTTGAATCCATGCATTTTAAAATAGATTGTGTGTTCTTTAGATTTTGTGAATGGTATCACTTTAGGCTTTTTTTTTTCAAACTACATCTGATGTTTGTGGAGATTGCAGACCTATCCCTGTGCTTTCCTAAATTATTTTAGTTCCTGTGAATTTTAGATTGAGTGTAAGCAAAGTCAACAGATTATGCCATTTCCCTCACCCTTTCAGTATTTGTTTTCCTCATGATCTTGGCCACGCATTGTGGTGCAGTGGTGTCATTGCAGTAAGATGGAAGTGCGGAGCTAAGTCACAGCTGCTTCGGAGCCAGGCTGATTTGAGATGGTCCATTGTCCTGAGAGTTCTGTGGAGAGTAACCTCATGATACTGGGTGTGGATTAGAAGGACTTTTATAGACGAAGAAAGCAGAGAAGGGCAAGTTGTTTAAAAAGAAGTAGGACCAAATTAAGCTCAGCAAATGTGTTTTATCCACAATTTCTATTCAGCAATCATTTAAAAAGTGTCTGCTGTGTGTTGGGCACCACACAGAAAGAAATAATTAGGGCAATGGACACATTATGGTGCAGTGTAGGAGTGCTGTAATGATGTGGATATAACAAGATGCAGCTGGAATTCTAGAAGCAGTGCTTGAGTGGCACTCATAGTATTTGTTGCATTAATAAAAATTAGTTTTGACTTAATTCTTGAAGGAGTGGTGATTAGAAGTAGTCAAGGAGATAAGCAGATGTAACAGCATGAGTAAAAGCACAAGGCTGTAAAAGAACCCATGTACCTTGCTTATCAAGCAGAATTGGGGTTTTCATACCTGTAGAAGAGGCAAGAGTGATATCTCTCTACCTGCAACCTACTGAGGGCACTTCGAGAAAGCACTTGACCAATGGGGTATTTGCTAGGGGGAGAGGTTAAATATTTCACCCCAGCTGGATGTTTGCCGGGAGGCTCTGGTGGAGCACAGGGGAACATCCCTTGGAAGAGCCTGACATAATGTCCCCTGGAGTTTGTGGGATACATGAGTGGTGTTTGACTCGTGTCTGCACAAATCTGACAGTGATATGCTGGTTGTAGCTGCTTTGTGGCAGGATGTTGCCATTTTGGTGGAGAGTGACTTCCTGGCTTCCTTTTAGTGGATAAGTTTGGCTGCTAAAGAGATTTGAGATAGATGAGAATTATCTCCCCTCTCCCTAATTTTCTTACCAGGCTTCAATGAAAGTGAATCTCCCTCCAAATTCTATTACATGTGCAATCAAACACATGCATTCAAAGTCAAGCAGGCCAAAATAAGTCATTCAGTGTATTCTTAAAGTTCTTTGAGGCCTAAAGGTGCAAGAATTAACATTGATTGAAAAGTTAATTTGCAAGTAGATATGGAAGCTTTCCAGAGTTAGTTATGCTTATTTTATTGATTATGCTATTACAGTTGTTGCAGATTTTTCCCCTTTGCCCCCCTCTACCCAGTACCCTCCACTCCCTTAGGCAATTCCCACCCCTTTGTTCATGTCCATGTCCATGGGTCATACATATAAGTTATTTGGCCACACCAACTTTTATACTGTACTTAGTATCCCCATGGCTATTCTCTATCTACCAATTTGTACTTCTGAATTCCATTACCTCTTCACCCATTTCCCCAGACTTCCCTCCCATCTGGCAACCATCAAAACTCGCTGTGTATCTGTGATTCTGTCTCTGTTCTTCTTGTTTGCTTGGTTTGTTTTTTAGATTCAGTTGTTGATAGTTATGTACTTATTGCCTGGTGTAGGGCTGGGACACCTCGCTTCTGAGATATCCCTCCTGAATTTTTACCCACCACACATGGGTATGGGAACAGCCTGTTCTGCATCTACATGTCTCCGATACTCCTACCAGTCTGAGATGGATGTGATTTCTTTAATTCTGTAGTTGATAGACTTCCATTCAACTCAATTACTGACCATTCTGGGTGATGGTTGATCTATAGTTTAGTTGTAATTTTGATCTGGTTGTACAAGGAGGTGAGCTGTGTTCACCTATGCCTCCATCTTGACTGGAAATCTCCCAAAGTTCATTATGCTTAATGTCTACTTCAGACAGTGATGATTCCCCTGATCTACTGGCTGGAAACAGGAATCTTTAGGAATCAAGCCTCGAGGATTGTCCTTCCGTATCTGTTTTCCAGTTCTGTTGTCTGGACCAAGTTCATTTTCCACAAACTCTTCTTGTTACACAGGGTAGGGCACAGGTAGGTTTACCTTTGGCTGTTTGGTTTACCGAAGGTTGTTCATATGTAAGTAATATAATAATAAATATTACAAAAATAAACTCTCTTTCACATATTCACAACTGTTAACCTACCCTTGTCCTACCCTGTATAAATCTTGTGTATTTTTCAAGAGCCACTCCATTCTGTGTGGTCTGCAACTTGTCTGTTTTCTTAGCCAAAATATTTTAGAGATCAATTTATATCACTTCATAAAGAGCACCTTCTCTTTTTTATGATTACATGATACTCTACTGTACAACTGAGCCATTGTTTATTTAACCAGTTTCTCTTGGTGGGTATTGAAACCATGCAACATCGAATAATGTTGTTCCTGTGTTATTGTTGAGAATGTTTCTAGGTTATATGCTAAAAAGTGGAATTGCTTGCTTAAAGGGGTATAGGCATTTGTAATTTGGATACTTACTACCAAATTGCTGTCTGTGGAAGTACCAGTTGACACTCTGGCCAACAATGTGGGAGCTCGCTGTTTTCTTCTGCCTCGCCGTGGGTGCTGGCAAGCTAAGATGTGAAAATGATCTCACTGTAGTTTTAATTTTAAGTGAGACTGGTCATGTTAACATATATCTGAGAACTATTTTATTCCATTACTGTAAACTGATTATTTAAATTGTGCTAGAGTTAGAATTAAAAGAGAAGATCCTTATTAAGTGCTTTTCTACAGAGCCTGCCACATAACAGGTGTTTAAGGAATGTTAACTATAGTTATTAGTATTCTGGGTAATGGAAAGAGTTTTTGACAGGAAATGACACCTAAGTGTGAAATGCAGTTCTGCTCTTGGCAAGTCACTAAATTTCTCTGAGCCCAAGTTTGTCCATCTGTGCTAAGAACTTTGTGTAGACTTTTCATGTTGAAATCTCACAGCAGGCTCAGGAAGGAAGACTGACAGCAACATAGTCTGTGAGGAGACTCAGAAATAAAGGAATCTGAGTTTGGGCCAAGAAGGAGGCTTAGGTAGAAACCCTTTGTTTCCTTGCACAACCAAAAGGAAAATAACAACCAATCTAAAGACAATTAACAACCTTAAGAGCCAGAAACTCAAACTGCATGGAACTCTGACAACCAAGGAGTTAAAGAAACATTCATCAGACTGGTGGGAGGGACGGAAGGCAGTGGGGAGCGTGGAGAGGGCCCACGGTAAGGTGGAGGACCATGCAGGCAAGGCGGCAGACCGTTAGAGCAAGGCGGGGCTGGCTGAACAGTAAACCAAAGACTCAAGCTATCTGTAAACTTCTGTAGGGGTTGCCACTCAGAAGAAACTCCCAATCTCACACGACAGAGTTCGTTGGAAAACGGGGCTGGAGTGGAGCAAGCAGGCTGCGTTGTTCCCTCTCTGATCCCTCCACCACAGATGGCGCCACAAGGCAGCAAAGAGGGCTGCCTCACCCTGGTGAATACCTAAGACCCAGCCCCTCTACAACACAGCAGGTGCACTGAGACAGAAATATGGCCCAAATGAAAGAACAGATCAAAACTCCAGAAAAAGAGCTAAGTGACGAGGAGAAATCCAACCAATCTGATGCAGAGTTCAAAACACTGGTAATCAGGATGCTCACAGAACTGATTGAGCTCAGTTGCAAAATGAAGGAACAAATGAAGGCTACCCAAAGTGAAATAAAGCAAAATATACAGGGAATCAACAGTAACTGTAAGGAAACTGGGACTCAATGGTTTGGAGCAGAAGGAAGAAATAAACATTCAACCAGAACAGAATAAAGAAACAAGAATTCAGAAAAAGTGAGGAGAGACTTAGGAATCTCTGGGACAACTTTAAATGTTCCAACATCTGAATCATAGGGGTGCCAGAAGGAGAACAAGAATGAAAAGTTGAAAACTTATTTGAACAAATAATAAAGGAAAACTTCCCCAATCTGGCAAGGGAAATAGACTTCCAGGAAGTCCAGGAAGCCCAGAGAGTCCCAAAGAAATTGAACCCAAAGAGGAACACACCAAGAGACATCATCATTAAGTTACCCAAGATTGAAAATAAGGAGAGAATCTTAAAAGCAGCAAGATAAAAAGAGACAAATTACCTACAAAGGAGTACCCATCAGACTATCACCTGATTTCTCAAAAAGAGACCTTGTGGGCAAGAAGGGGCTGGAAAGAAGTATTTGAAGTCATAAAGGCAAGGACCTACATCCAAGATTACTCTATCCAGTAAAGCTATCATTTAGAATGGAAGGGCAGATAAAGTGCTTCCCAGAGAAGGTTGAGTTAAAGGAGTTCGTCATCACCAAGCCCTAATTTTATGAAATGTTAAAGGGGCTTATCTAAGAAATAGAAGAAGATCAAAACCTATGAACAGTAAAATGACAACAAACTGACAACTATCAAGAACTGAACCTAAAAAAGAAAAAACTAAGCAAACAACTAGAACAGGAACAGAATCAGAGACATAGAGGGTTTTCAGTGGGAAGGGGAGGAATGGTGGGGAAAAAGTACAGGGAATAAAAAGCGTAGTTGGTAGGCATAAAATAGATGAGATGTTAAAAATGGTATAGGAAACAGAGAAGTCAAAGAACTTACATGTACAAACCATGAACATGAACTAAGGGGGGAAATGCTGGAGGGTAGGGTAGTGTAGGGTGGATGGAGGATAAAGGGGGGAAAATGGGAAAAGAGAATGTAATAGCATAATCAGTAAAATATACTTAAAAAAAGAAGTAGAGGAGTCTGCCTCTAGGTTCTTAGGTTCTTGAACAGGGATGCAACCTTGATCGGTCTGCGTTTAAACATGTGAACGCCATTTCATGATGATGGGTAACAATAGTTGTGTTTGAACTAGAGGCCAGCTAACTGTCATTACTTGTAAAGCTTTCTTAACTGCAATTGGAGTGTTGATGGTTGAGCAGATCAAAATTACTAATGCAATTGGGTTGGAGAATTTTTATGATTATCTTCATTTGGGACAGATTGATAATTTACTGGAATTTATTTGCCACATAATACTGTCCATCTAGAGGAAGGCTTTCTAACTGAGAATACAACACTTGCATGTTTCCTGTTGAAAATGGGTTGAAGCAACTATAGCTAGAACTTTTCTCAATTATTTAATATCCTTAAGCCTGTATACTAGTTTCTGCTTCCATGATAATAAAAATGCAAACAAAAAAAGGAAAGATGAGGTTTTTTACGATAAATTTTTTTCTCCTTGGATCAGAGTGCTGTGTATCTGTCTCTGTGTTTCTATGAAATTTTCTTTGATTTACCTCCTCCCGTCTTTTATGGTTTGTCATTACTTTTTTTTCAGTTCTTTATGGCTACATACGTATTTCTTCCTTGTCTTCTCAGCATGTAAGTGCCTCTTGAAAACAGCAGCTGGAGTTTTACCTCTTCCTGGCATGCACAGGCTCTAGCATAATGCCCTCCACACAGTCAGCACTCAGTAAATATTTGTGGTTTTTTGATTCCTTTGAGTTTGGTTACTTTTCTGTTCAGATGCTTCTAGGCACCATGACCATTTCAGAATGCTGAGGGATCTCTAAGGGAACTTGAAATTATGCAAATTGGCAGTTCAGCCTTTGGATACACTACATTATAAGATCTCTGCATTAGTTAGGTGATAAAATAACAAAGTGTATATAATTTTCTAAGATTTCAGTTTTCTTAAACCTTAAAAAATAATTTTTATAAGCCTGATTTTATTAGAAGAGTAATGAGTGCTATAATTAATTCACTTAAATTCTACATCTTAGTAATTCCACTGAAAAAGAAAAAAGTGATTATAAATCTTTTGAAACTTTTAATGTGAAATTGTTTTTCAGTTAAAATCCAAGGCAAACATATTGAACTCTATTTTAATCCTACATAATTCATTTTATTAACTATGACCAAATAGAACATCTGTTAAAATTCCATACTGTTAGCTTCATGGGAAAAGAAAATCCATTTGCTTTTGGAATTTGTCCACTGTTTTATTGTTCTGGGTTTCAGTCAGTAGTGAGACATTCTTATTAATATGAATATTAAACAAAGGAAAATGAAATACCCCTTTCACCACAAAGGTTTATAAAATGAGTCACTTAATTGCATTTACATTGTAACTTGACTATAGAGATGTTCTATGAAGAAGGAACCATAGTTCATTTAGTTCACTCTAATTCAAGAACCAGAAGTTATTACTCTTCAAATGTGGTTCTTAGCCTACAGTTTTTCTTCATCTCTTAAATAAACAAACACTTATAGAAGGAACAACTTAGTGAAATTATCTTAATGTAGAAAAATTACTGTAGCCCTTTTGTGCATATTTTCTCATGTTTTGTTTACATGAAACCAGCTGCTATTCACTTTTCTCATTCTTTGGATGGACTTGATTTGCATTGTGCAGTTTTGAACAGGCTGCATACTTCCGTTGCCGCCTCTTGGCCATGTCATCCTGAATGTTCCTGTCATCCATGGTGGTTCCTGTGTGCAGGTTTTGCTGTGGTGTAAATGCAGTAATGTGACTCTGCACTGTAAACAGATAAGAAAGCTGCTGGATGAAGGTGGAATTCGATTCTCCATTTTAAATGTTAGTATCATAAACCATAACATTGAAGTAGCTCTGTGTATGGTATTCATTTGTGTTTTTCATCCCGTATGAAATAGCCTCTTCCTTCATCTTTGTGTTTCAGTTTATATTGCACTTAGGCTGCAAATAACAGAAAATTGGACTACTGTGACTGCACCAAAGAAGGTGCTTTTTCCCTTCTATAACAAGAATTCTGGAGATGGTTACCCTAAGTTTGGTGTGCTAGTTAAATGAGGGCATTGAGAACCTAGATGTGTTCATTTTGCTTGGCTCCCTTTTGTACTCTGGCTAATTTACTCATGGTCACACAATGGCTGTCTCACTTTTAGGCATCGTGGCTCCTTTCCATGCATGTCGAAGTGGCAAGGGCAGGAGGAAGTACTGGTCTTACTCGGAAACCAAAGCTTTTTTGAGCCTAGTTGTCTTAGGGACACCCTGAGTTGCATGGGGATTGGAAGTTGAGTATGTATGTAGCTTTTCAGTGTCGTGGGTAAAGGCAGGCAGAGAGAAACTTAGGGCTACGGGACTGAGTCACCCTGCAGTGTCTGTGATGTTCTGTCTCTCAGTCCGAGCTCAAGATCCATCCCTTGCACTTTCTCGCACCTCTGGCTTCATCTGCACACTTGGTACCCTGGTGCTCACATCCACAACATTTCTCTAGATCACAGTTTTTGGACATTAAATCTACTCTCTAAACTGTGATGTCTGTTTTTATTCTTTTCCTGTCACCTTTGTTCTTTTGGACACACATGCAAGCTCTTCTTTAAAAATCATTCCGTGTTCTTTTTACAATTATTCTGAAAACATGAATTTACTCCAAGTCTGCTTATTTTTACACAGTTTTGATTTTAAAATTAAGATTTCATAATACCTGTGTCGATATAGTCATATGTAGACACTTTCCTTGAAAAACAGGTAAATCACAACTGAAATAGATAATGCTTACTGAGTACTTACAGTGTTGGTCATTGTGCTGAATTCTTTGCATGCATTATTTCATAAAATCATCACCATAACCCCAAAACATGATCCCTACTTTATAGAAACTGAGGCTTAATAGGGTTGTGGTTTGCCCAAAGTCTGACATCCAGTAAGGGAGGAAATGGAGGACACCAAGAGCTGCATGATCTTAACTGTGGTGGTGAGCTATATATTTTGTACTTTATATGCAGATACATTTTCCTGGGGAGAAAAATGTATACGTTTAAAATTAATAGTCCAATCCCTGGCTGGTGTAGCTCAGTGGATTGAGCACAGGCCTGCGAACCAGAGGATCGCGGTTTGATTCCCAGTCACGACACATGCCTAGGTTGCAGGCTGGTTCCCTGCAGGCCAGCTCCCAGCAGGGGACGCACGAAAGGCAACCATACATTGATGTTTCTCTCCCTCTCTCCTTCCCCTCTAAAGATACATACATAAATAAAATCTTTAAAAAAATTAATAGTCCATAGTTATATCTTTCTTTAGTCTTTAAACCTTTAGGTAGGCATTAGTGCCAGGAGTTTGGGGAAAGTAAATTCTCAGCAACAGGAATTCATCTAGATGACCTTAAAATAAAATTAATGAGGACAAACTTTAGAGAATCTTCTTGATGGAGATGTTCATGAAGAAGAATTGTTTGTTAGTGCATGTTATCCCACATGTTTGCATGATTTGCTCTTATTATTCAGGTGTTAGTCTTATGTCCCTTCTCTGAGGAGTTTCCTGGGACCACTGTAGTCAGAATAAACTTGCCTGACCCTGATCACTCCCGAATGTGGTGCCCTAGCTTGCACCATTATCTGAAATTATCTTCATTTCTTATTAACAAATTTGTCACCTGCCTACCTCCCCCCACAAAATATATACCACACTGTGAGGTACCTATTGTTTGTTTTGTTCCCTACTATTAATCCAACATCTAGAAGAGTACCTGACACAGCACACTTAGAAGATATTTCATGACCAAACCCCAATGATTTTATTATACTTGCTTCTCAGTTTTAAGTACTTAGATATTTCAAGTCTCTAGCACATGCCCAGGCTAAGATGCATTTGGCAAGAATTATGGCTTCCTCACTTAATTCTCAGGAAAGTTAGTGGTCTTCTGCCATATAAACTTTCTGCACTCCCAGTGAGGCTAATTTTGTCCTTGTCTTTTTTTTGTATTTCCTGGCATTCTTATGCTTTTACAAGTAGCCCTTATGTTGTCATCTGTCATTTATTTGTCATTTTGTCATTTTTAGGTAAGGATTGCTCCTGTGAATATTTTATATATAAAACACTTTGAAATCACATATGAAAATTGTAAACAACTTACTCATGATGAATATTCTTCATCAAATACATGCAAATTAGTACAGTGAATACTGTGTAGGTCAGAAAATACCCTTGAGATTCTGAGTACCATATACTGTCTCATAAGGAGTATTAAGAAAGAAACTGTATTTATGTATTAAGAAAACTTGGTGTGAAGATAAAATCTGGATTTCATTTTCAGTGCACTTCAGTTTATTTTATTTTTAAAGTATATTTTATTGATTATGCTATTACAGTTGTCACAATTTTATGCCCCCTGCCCTCCCCTGCCTGAAACCCCCCTTCCCTCCAGCAGTCCCCCACTTGGTTCACTTCCATGGGTCATGCATGTAAGTTCTCTGGTTCTCCATTTCCTAGACTATTCTTAACCTCCCCCCGTCTGTTTTGTACCTGCCAATATGCTTCTTAATCCCTGTACCCTTTCCCCCATTCTCCCCCTTCCTCTTGCAGGTGATAACCCTCCAAATGATCTCCAGCTCTCTGATTCTGTTCCTGTTCTGGTTGTTTGCTTAGTTTGTTTTTATTTTTTAGATTTAGGTGTTGATAGTTGTGAGTCTGTTGTCATTTTAATGTTCATGGTTTTGGTCTTCTTTTTCTTAGATATGTCCCTTTAACATTTCATATAATAAGGGCTTGGCGATGATGAATTCCTTTTGCTTTGCCTTGCCTGGGAAGCACTTTCCCTGCCCTTTTATTCTAAATGACAGCTTTCCTGTTTAGAGTATTCTTGGTGGTAGGTCCTTGCTTTTCATCACTTCAAGTACTTCTTGTCAGTCTCTTCTTGTCTGCAAAGTTTCTTTTGAGAAATCAACTGACAGTCTTATCAGAACTCCTTTGTAGGTAACTATTCGTAGGTAAGCTTTTTTCTTGCTGCTTTTAAGATTCTCTCTTTATCTTTAACCTTTGACATTTTAATTAGGATGTGTCTCAGTGTGACCCTCTTTGGGTTCAACTTGTTTGGGACTCTCTGTGCTTCCTGGATGTGTATGTCTCTTTCCTTCACCAAATTAGGGGAATTTTCTTTCATTATTTTTTCAAAAAAGTTTCAATTTCTTGCTCTTTCTCTTCTCCCTCTGGCACCACTATGATTCAAATGTTGGTATGTTTAAAGTTGTCCCAGAGGTTTCTAAGCCTCTCTTTGTTTTTTTGAATTCTTGTCCCTTCTTTCTGTTCTGGTTGAATGCTTATTTCTTCCTTATGTTGCAGATTGTTGATTTGAATCCAGGCTTCCCTCCCTTCACTTTTGGTTCCCGGTGGATTTTTCTTTATTTCACTTAGAGTAACCTTCATTTCTTCCCTTACACTTTTGCTGTATTCCGTGATTTCTCCGAGCATTCTGATCACCAGTGCTTTGAACTCTGCATCTGATAGGTTGACTCTCTTCATTTCATTTAGTTCTTTTTCTAGGGTTTTGTTCTATTATTTTACTTGGGCCTTATTTCTCTGTCTCCTCAACTTGGCAGGCTCCCTGTGTTTGTTTCTGTGTATTAGGTAGAGCTGCTTTGACTTCCTGTCTTAGCACAGCTGTGAAGTCAGAGCTGTGACAGATGTGACAGAGCACTAAGTATTTGCCAGAACAAGGCAACCCACTTCACCACTATGTGGTTCTGTAGCGGGGGGCAGGGCTTGGAGAGGAGACAGTGTTGCTGCCTGGCTTCTGGAGGTCTGCTGGGCACTTGCCCCATTTCTAGTCACTTCACCCACTTCCCAGATACTTCCAAGAGCCCCTCCAGCTCTTGCCCTGGCCGTGGCCCCCAGAGTGGTTGGATTTGCGTACATTTTAGGTCCATTGGCCCTTTAAATGGATTCTCCTGAGAAATCAGCAGTTTCTTGCACTGCACCAACCCCCACTGGCCCTTACGGCCAGCAATTATGAGGCTTTATTATCCTGGCACTGGATCCCTGGATTGTGTGGTCTGGCCTCGGCCAGGATTGCTAGCTCCCAAGGTTTCCCTCCTGATCTTTATCTGCTACACGTGAATGTGGGAGCTGCTCTTTATGCCAGCGTCGCCTCTCTGGTGCCACAGCACATCTGTGCCCTGTCTCCCTGGCTCCGCCCCTTGTACCCGTCTGGATGAATGTGGCTTCTTTAAATCCTTGCTTGTCAGACTTCCATACAATTCAATTTTCTGGCAGTCTGAGTGTGTTTTGTTTTGGGGTTAGTTGTGAATCTTGTGGTTGCACAAAGAGGTGAAGTGTGTCTACCTATGTCTCCATCTTGACTGAAAGTCAAAATCTGTTTTTTTGTGTGCATCTCCAGGATTATGGTTGAAGGGAGCCATTTAAAGGAACTATTGAAAATGTTTACCTGAAGGTTTGACTAACTGGTTATATATTACCTTGAGCTTATATAATGATAATAGTTACAATTTGAAGTCTGACTGTGTGCTTTGCATGTATTTTTCTAATCTTCAGATAAAATTGTAAGTTATTAACTTTTTTTCTTTTTGCGCAGATCAGTAGGCCGAAGCTTGTAAAAGTTAAACAGATAGCTAGCATATGGCAGGACTGGAAAGAAGAGGCTAACCCTGTGTGATTCCAAAGTTTATGTTGCTTATTACATTTTGCTTCCTCTGTCTTGCAGAGAAATGCACTGTTCAATTCTCTCAGAATTTTGCAGTAAATCATAGGAAAATTAAATAGTAGTGCATTTGTAAGACTAAATCGTATAGAGTATTCAAAAAGGTAGAGATGGAGTAATCTACTTGGCCAAACACATGCTTATAAATTAGTCAAATGATCTGCCTTTATTTAGCCTTTGTTGAGGTTCTTAAAAATGCTTTGACTGATTTTAGCCTACTTCCCCCCTTTTACCCCTTTTCTTCCCTGGGCTTTAGCATATGTTCTGAGAAAGAGCACACTAGGTGGGAAAAAGTTGATCATATTTGGCATTGAAATGGTTGTCGTACCTAGCGAAGTAATTAACAGATAATTTATCAACTAGTGGAGAATCAGAAATTGGGGAGAGATAAGGGTGGTGTTTCTTTTGTAAGAATATTCTGCTTTCTGTTACTGATCTTGATGCAAAAGTTGTGTTACAGAATTGCACACTAGAGGGCGCACAATGCCTGTTTTAAATGTTGGTGGAGAAACTTCAGTAAACTTGAATCCACAAGTTCTTGAGTTGATTGTGTGGCACCTTTAGAAATGATTCAAATTAAAAAATGGAAATCCAAGCATAATAAATAGTGTTTTCCAATCCAGGATTGCTGAATAACATTGTCTTATTCAATCCAGAAATACTTCATTATGCATCTCTAAGAACTGGTAAATATATGTAACTTATCAAAAAATGAATGTCACAGTCTCAAAGTATCTCCCAAGCTATTTTTAAATAACAAATGGAAAAGTAATAATTTTACAGTTGGAAAAACTGGCAGACACTCCGTTATTCAAGTGATGAAGGTTGACATCATCAGTAATAATGTCTATTGATACCATATACCCTCGATAGGATGCACTGAGAAGGACACAATATCACTTCTTTGGTTGTCTTGCAAAAAGTGCATAATCTCAATTTGATGAGAAAACATTAGACAAACTGCAATTTTGTACAAAACAGCCAAGGTCATGAAAAACAAAGATAAAATTAGTCACATGTAGGACACTTAGGAGATGCAACAAGTAAATGCAGTGAGGGATCTTGGAACAGAACAAGGATATTAGGAGGAAAACTGGTGAAATTCAGGTAAGGTCTGATTTAGATGTTAGTATTGTGTTAGTACTAGTAGCTGGTTTTGATCATCATTCTCTGGTTATTTGAGTTATTGGGGAAGCTTGGATGTAGAGTATGTGTGAACTCCCTGTATAAGCAGCTTTTAAGAAAGTCTGTAAGTTGTTTCAAAAATTAAAAACCTGAAAAAATGCCAGATTTGGATATTGTATGAAATAATTTACTTTTAAAAAGGTCTTCTAAAATAATGATAATTTAACTTGAAATTTGATTTCTTCAGGTGTTTTTTTTAATCAAAGTAATACATGCAGATGGTAACAATTCAAGTAATAGAGAAGAATTTGATGAAAAGTAACAGTCTCTTGTCCTGCCCTTCTCCATTCTAGTCCCACTCTCTAGAGGTAACCTCTCCTAACCATTCCTGTTTTTGGTTCCTGTTACATCCAGATTGTTGGATAATATAAGAGGGAGCAAAATAGGTTTACAGCTGTGAGTATGCAAGTTTCTTCTTGCATTTATTTATTAATTATTGTGTTATTTGTGTTATTTATTTGTATTACAAATAAATAAGTTTGCAAGTTTATTCTTGCATTTATTAATTATTGTGTTCTTTATTTGTATTATAACTGTAAGCCCACTTTTGCCTACCTGTATATGTAAACACCTGCTTCCTGATTTGTCAGTTGTAGGTGTAATTACTGAGTCTCTGGGATGGGAGAAGCTTACGTCATGCTCCTTCCTAACCCTGTCTCATCCCAGTATTCCAGTTATATAAATTTCATGTCTCTGATTATTTTATTAGAAACTGTGCCTTTATTTCCTATTCCACAACTTTCAGCATCTTATAACGTTCTCTTTAGAAGTTAAGGCTGTTACTTCCTTTTTTCCCCCCTTATCTTTCAAATTCCCTTTTTTGGAATGACTTTTTCTTAGCTGCTGTTTGGTCCTAGGTTGTCAAGGTAGCTGACAGTTTCATCCTGTTCTTCGCTCACAATCACTCCTTCCATGATTTTTCTGGATTGATTTTAAAAGTTGAACACCAGTGACCTGCTGGTGTTTGTATGTTTTTGATCATTCATGAGACTTCAGCAGGCCAAGCAGTGTGCCAGAGTGCACTTCCTTCTGTGTTCCTCCTGCATCATCACCCTGACATGTGGACATATGGAGAATGAACTTTCTTATGTTTTTTCCTGGAGTTTCTAATTGCCCTTTGTGAGGTGTGTTTGACTTTTTCACACATTTGAGTGTGACAATCTCAAAATCAGGTTTTTTTGTACTGAGTTTCTTTTTCCCTTGGAAATCCTGGACTCTTTCATCCATCCTCCTGTCCTAATCTGGAGTGATCATTCACTGTGTCTGGACTTCTCACCGTCTTCCTGGGTAGGATTTGCTGCACCTGGGGTGTCCTAGAGCACAGTGGTTCAGACCGTGGGTTTGCAGCCACACTGACTGAGTCTGGCCACAGCTCTGCCTCTGGCAGAGCCCTTACACCTTTGGTGCCTTACCGTCCTCATCTAACTAAAAAACATTTCAAGGCATAATAAATATAAGTATATAGTTGATTTGCTTGAAGGCTTTTCTTTTATCCTGAATTTTTGTCAGGTAGTTATCTTTCCCTAGTACCTAATATAATTTACAAAGGTTCTTACTAATGATACTTCGATGATAACCATTCGTAGTGATTCTTTGGCCTCAAGTATGTGTCATTGACTGTTTTTTTAAGCAGCAGGAATTATATTAGTAAGTTATGGTCCTTAGAGAAGCATTTTGGTTTTAATCACGTTAGTGGGCATCCTAATTACATTTGGGAAATAAGTGATTACATTTGTGTATATAAGAGCCTTTTAAACTTACCCAAGTTTTCTAATAAAGCCTTCATATACCTTGAACCACATGTTATGAGTCTTCCCTGTTGTTTAGCCATGAATTATTTCATACTTTTGTTTGGAAAGTGGAATGATGACCAAGTTAAAAATCACTTTGGGAGGAAGTTTATTTTCTTAATAGGGTAAATTGTCACTGTACACAATGATATGTCTTTTATTGAGCAACCAAGCTCTTGTGGAATTTACACTTTCTACTGACATATCTGTTGGTTTACACAATTGTTAATTGATCTTAATCATTACATTGTGGACACATTTTGAAAAGTGAAAACACCAAAGCGTAGTAACCTCTTGGTAAGTTCTCATCACATTGTTTTCTGTTTTTGAAGGAGGGAGTAGATTGAATTCATCCAGCACCCGCAGTTCAACAGACAAGATTTGCCAGATTTTTCATGTGTTTTTCATTTAATCTATAATAATCCAAAAAGAATCATTATTGCCAACTGAGTACTTGGAATGTATGCATTCCCTACATATCTAGTCATGATTACCAAGCAATCTGTAATGTTTGTCTATCTTGTAAATCGTTTTATGAACTAACAGATATTTGCCTATTTAATAACAATGAGAAAACAGACATTCTCTGGTGTAACTTGGTAACATTCAGAAATAGTTAATAGAGTTGGGCTCTGAAATCTTTGCTATTTTTCACAACAATGCATATATTTCTTGTCCTGTGTTGTGTGAATAGGTCTTAAAATGCCTAGTAACACCTTTTTCCTTTTCTTCTCCAACTTTTTATTTTGAAAAATGACAATTTACAAAAAAGCTAAAACATATATTCTTTTCTCAAGATTCAGAGATTAACATTTTGCTTTATTTGCTTTCTCTCTCTCCCATGTGTATTTATTTATATAAATTTATATATATATGTTACATATAACGTGTGTGTATCTATATTCCTGAAACATTTTGAGTAGGTAGCAGACATGACTTCATCATTAAATACTGAGCATATGTCTCCAAAGAACAGAGTCATGCTTCTCGTCACAATACTATTATCATACCCAGGAAATTGACACATTAATATTATCTAATATGGTCATTTTTATCATCTTCCTATTGTCCCAATAAAAGTTTTGTACCTTTTTTCTCTCTGAAGGATTTAGTTAAGTCTTACACACTGCATTTAGTTTAGTTTTCACTAACCTTTATTCTCCATGGCCTTGACAGTTTTGTAGAGTCCAGGATAGTTATTCTATCAACTGTCCCATAATCTACATTATCTGATTTCCTTATGGTTATATTCAAATTAAATGTGTTTATGTGTGCATGAGTACTGCATGTGTGATGTTGGGTACTTGTGTTGTATTGTGCCAGGGGCATACAATGTCTTATACTTGGGAAAGTTCAGTTTAGTCATCTGATTAAGTTGGTGTTCTTTGAGTTTTCTGAACTCTAAGTTTAATTCTCCTTTGTTATTAAGATGTAATCTATGGGTTAATATTCTGAGACCATCTGATTATCCTGTTCCCCAATAATCTTTCACCCAGTAGTTTTAACATCTGCGGGTGCTTCTTGCCTGAAGCATATATTACATTGGTGATTACAAAACATTGGTTTTCCTAATACTGTCATTTTTCTCTGAATTTATTAGTTGACAGTCTTTGGTAAAGAAGAGCTTTTCTCCTCTACCATTTCTCCAGCTCCCTTTTTAGTATCCCTTTGGATTAATGGATTCTCCCCCCCCCAAACTTCATGTGCCATATAGTTTGTTCATTTAAAGTGACAATAGGTTTTAGCATGTTCAGAGGTATGTGTAACTATCACCACAGTTGTGGGCTTTTTTTATTTAATAGTTGTAATCTATTACCATTATTATTATTTTTGATGTTCAGACTGCCCCAAATGTGGCCAGTGGGGGCCTATTCAAGCCTATTTCTCTGTTCTTAAATTTCCCCATTAGTCTTTGAGAGCTTCTTTGCTGGTGTGACAAGGTGCCCCAGTCTTGCTTTGCACTTCCCCTGCCCCTGTTCTGTAATTTGCCACCTCTCCGGGGAGCCCTTGATTCCTTTTCGGGAGTGGGGGTTGGAAATCCAGCTCTGGAGTCTAGGTGTGTTATTGCCTCTAGACTTTTTCGTTGGGTAGGAAAGGTTTTTAAAAATACATTGTTTTTATTCTTGTTCTCCATTTCCCTATATTTATCTCAGGCAAGAACAAGAAATAAATGCTGTTTATTTATTTTTTAAGGTATTATACTGTAAAATACACTTTTTTACACAACTATAAATATTAATAGTGCAGATTAGTTAACCTGCACACCATTGGTATGAAACATTCCCATCTCCCCTGGACTTCTGTGCCTTCCCTTTGTAGTCGTATCAGTTCCCTGACTTCTAACCCCTGGCAGCCATGGAGCTATTCTCTATCACTGCAGTTTTTTCTTTTTGAGAATAGCATTTCAGTAGAATCCTACAATTAGCAAACTTTTAGATTCGTTTCTGTTATCACAATGCCTTTTCAGACTCATTACACCCGTTGTTTCGCTGTATTACACTTACTGAAGGATGCTCAATACTTTTCAGTTTGGTGCCATTCGAAGAGAATTGTTATAAATATTCATGTACAGGTTTTTGTTTGAAGGTAAATTTTCATTTCTCTGAGGTACAGAGTAAGAAAATGGATTGCTGGGTTATATGGTAAGCTTATGATAACTTTTTTAAAAGTATATTTTATTGATTATGCTGTTATAGTTGTCACAATTTTTCCCCCTTTGCTTGCCTCTCTGCCTGGTATCCCCATTCCCTCCAGCACCCACCCCCGCTTCATCCGTGTCCCTGGATCGTACAGATGAGTTCTTCAGGGTCCCCATTTCCTGTACTGTTAGTGACACCCCCGTGTCTATTTTGTACCTGCCACCTATGCTTCTTAATCTCTGCACCTTTTCCCTCATTCGCTCCTTTCCCACTCCCACCTGATTACCCTCCAAATGGTCTCCATATCTATGGTTCTGTTCTGTTTTGGGTGTTTGCTTTGTTTGTTTTTATTTTTGTTTTTTAGATCCACTTGTTGATAGTTGTGAATCTGTTGTCATTTTAATGTTCATAGTTTTGATCTTTTTCTTAAATAAGTCCCCTTTAACATTTCATTTAATAATGACTTGGTGATAATGAACTCCTTTAGCTTTGCCTTGCCTGCAAAGCACTTTATCTGCCCTTCCATTCTAAATGACAGCTTTCCTGGCCAGAGTATTCTTGGTAGTAGATCTTTGCTTTTCATCACTTTGAACACTTCTTGCCAGTCCCTTCTAGCCTGCAAAGTTTCTTTTGAAAAATCAGCGGACAGTCTAATCAGAACTCCTTTGTAGGTAATCCTGCTTTTTGTCTTGCTGCTTTTAAGATTCTCTCTTTATCTTCAACCTTTGGAATTTTAATTATGGTGTGACTTGGTGTGGTCCTGTTTGGGTCCAACTTGTTTGGGACTCTGCTTTCTGGACTCATGTGCCTATTTCCTTTGCAAAATTAAGGAAGTTTTCTTTCATTATTTTTTCAAAGAAATTTTTAATTTCTTGCTCTTCTTCTTCTCCTTCTGACAACCCTATGAATCGAATGTTGGTACGTTTAAAGTTGTCCCAGAGGTTCCTACACCTCTCCTTGTTTTTTTGAATCCTTGTTTCTTCTTTCTGTTCTGATTGAATGCTTATTTCTTCCTTGTGTTCCAAATTGTTGATTTGAATCATGCTTCCTTCTCTTCATTTTTGGTTCCCTGTATATTTTTCTTTATTTCTCTTAGAGTAACTTTTATTTCTTCCTTTATGCTTTTGCTATACTCCATGATTTCTCTGAGCATTCTGATCACCAGTGTTTTGAACTCTGCATCTGATAGGTTGGCTATCTCCATTTCATTTAGTTCTTTTTCTTGGGTTTTTCATTCTGTTCTTTTATTTGGGACATATTTATTTGCCTCCTCAGTTTGGCGGCCTCCCTGTGTTTGTTTCTGTGTATTAGGTAAAGCTGCTTTGACCCCCTGTCTTTATAGTATGGCCTATGTATATAGATAAAGTACCTGTCTGGATGAATATGGCCGCTTTATTTTATTTTTTAACAATGTGAAAGTTATTTATTCAATATTCACTTGATATTTGCTTACCAGATACTGTAGTAAATACTGGGATTCACATATAAATACATCTTCTGGTGCAAAATAGGAGTTGGTCACACAGACCTTAAAGGTAAACAATCTTAAGCTACTGCCAAGATCCTAGGAATGCAGAATAAAATGATTCCATGCAATGGGTCCATTATGAAAGTTTATTTTAAGCCAGATATTCTGAAACTGGAGAGGATTTTTCCATAGATACCATGTCATTCATGCTGGTGACCTTCTCAGTCTACTCTTTACTGATTCAAACTAGTGTATATTACTTTCAACCCTGCAGGGCATCTGGAAAGTCCCACTTGTGTTCAGTTTTCCAACCATTCAGGTCCCGGTGTTGATGTGAGAGACCTGGTTCTTCTCACTGACCCATGTAAAGAATTGTAGATCAGCAAATCTATTAGTGTGCATTCTGAATTTATTAGTGATCCTTTCCCATGGATGAGACTGGGCCTACCTTTTTTCTGGGGGCAACATGGAAAGGTCGATCTGGTTTCCTGAATATGGCCATTTTAAATCCTTGGTTGTTGGACTTCCATACAGCTTGATTTTCTGATGGTTCTGGGTATTACTTGTTTTTGAGATCTGGTTGTAGTTCTTTCTATGGTTGTGTGAAGAGGTGAAGCATGTCCACCTATGCCTCCATTTTGACCAGAAGGCAGCTTATGGTAACTCCATAAGAAATTTTCAAACACTTTTCTATAGTGGCTGTAAAATTTTGTATTCCTACTAGCAGTGTATGCACTGAATCCTCACTGGCACTTGGTTTTTGCAGGATTATTTATTTTAGTCATTCTAATAGGTGTGTAATGATATCCCATAGAAGTTTTAATTTTTATTTTTCTAATGGCTAATGATATTGAATGTCTTTTCATATGCTTATTTGCCATCCATAGATGTTCTTTGGTGATGTGTCTTTTGCCTTTTTAAAAAAAAATTATTTTATTATTGTTCAATTACAGTTGTCTGAATTTACTCCCCGCCACTACCCCCCAACCCCAGCCATCCTCACCTCCCTTTCCTGCTTCCAATGCCCCCTTGGCTTTGCCCATGTGTCCTTTGTACATGTTCCTGAAAACTCTTCCCCCCTCCCCTACATTATCCCCACGCATCTCCCTTCTGGTTACTGTCAGATTGTTCTTAATTTCAATGTCTTAGGTTATATTTTGCTTGCTTATTTATTTTGTTGATTAGGTTCCACATAAAGGGGAGATCATATGGTATTTGTCCCTCACCTCCTGGCTTATTTCACTTAGCATAATACTCTTCAGTTCTATCTATGCTGTCATAAAGGGTAGGAGCTCCTTCTTTCTTTCTGCTGCATAGTATAGCATCGTGTAAATGTATCATAGTTTTTTGATTCATTCATTTCTTGATGGGCATCTAGGTTGCTTCCAACACTTGGCTATTATAAATTGTGCTGCTATAAACATTGGGGTACATAGGTTCTTTTGGATTGGTGTTCCAGGGTTCTTAGGATATTACCCCAGCAGTGGAATTGCTGAGTCAAAAGGCAGCTCCATTTTTAGTTTTCTGAGGAAATTCCATACTAAAGTTTTGGGAAGACTTTAGTTTTCCAAAGTGGCTGTACCAGTCTCATTCCCACCAACAGTGCACTATTTTTTTTAGTTGGGTTGTTTGTTTCTTACTATAGTGTGTTTGAAAGTTCGTTATATGTCTGAAATAGTAGTCCTTGTCACTTATTTGATTTGCAGATAATTTCTGATGATCTATAGCATGCATTTTCATTCTCTGAACAGTATTAGTTGTAAAATAAAAGTTTCAATTTTGTCAAAGTCCAATTTATTTCCCTTTTCTTTTATGAATAGTACTTTCAGTGTCATGTCTAGGAACTCCAGTTAACTCCAAGTTATTAAGATGTTTTTCTAATGATTTTATTGGTTTATATCTGTGATCCATTTGACTTAATTTTTATTTAAAGGATAAGGTTTAGGCCAAGGTTTGTTTTTTTGTATATGAATGTCTAGTTGTTTCAATAGCGTTTGTTGAAAAGACTATCTTTTCCCCATTGAAATGCTTTTACACCTTTGTTACAGATCTGTAGGCCATATTTGTGTGGGTCTCTATCTGAAACAAATTTGTGTTGTTATGTACCAAGCAATGTGTTTGTTTTTATTTTCCTACTCAGGTATTTGAGTTCATGTTTTTTGGACATCCATGTCTAAAAAGATGATGTTTTGATTTTCTAAGACATTTACCTTTTATTAAAAATTTTTTTTTAATCCTCACCCAAGGACATGCTTATTGATTTTAGGGAGAGGGGAAAGGAGGGAGAGAGAGAGAGAAACATCTGTGTGAGAAAGAAACATCGATTTATTACCTTTTGTACATAGCCTGACGTGGACCAAACCCACAACCCAGGTATGTACCCTGACCGGGACTCAAACCTGCGACCTTTTGGTTCATAGGATGATACCCAACCAACTAAGCCATACTAGCCAATGCTCCCTTTTTTTATTTGTTTGTTTTGTTTTTTTATTAATAGTAAGGGCTGTCTAATAAGACCCCAAAACTTATATCTCTCATATTTTTCCTAAATCATCTCTTAAACACAAAGAGCTGATAGTAAGTACTGACTAAAAAAATTTCAAAACTTATCTATCTTATACCTTTTCTTCCTTCTATTTTTGTAAGAATGACCTTTTTTCTCTTGAATTACCCTGCCTTTAATATGTGTATATCACTGTGTCCATCAGTGGGTTAAAAGCTTAATTCTTCAGCTAACTTTGATTCAGCATATAGTTAGTATTATTTTCCTATCCAGATTAGGCCACTCATTTTTTTTGTTATTGGTGTTTTGTTGCCATATAATATAAGTAACCCTGTCATTCACTTATTTGAAGAAAGAAGAGGTGTTATCTGTGCTTTATTTTCTCTACGCATGAAGCATGTTTTCTTTCAGAGTTATCCTCTTCACAATATTCTATAATAAAACAGAAGATCTGAGACAACCACCAAGATCACTCTGCTAGTTTGGTGAAGATAAACCAAGAACTCAGATTATTTGACTCTTAGTTCAGCACTGCCTTCCTAGAATTGAAAGTCTACAAACCATGGAATTAATATGAATCTTTTATGTAAAAGACAGGTTATAGAAGTTTTTATTGCTCCCTGCAGCCCAAAAGAATTTCCACTGTGATTGTGAGAAAAATATTGGTACTAAGATGGTAACCCAGTTGTTTTTAGCTCACCCAAAACCTTTATGGAGTATAGTAAAGAGCTATGGAATTAGCAACATGTGGACCAGAACATTTACCCTCAGAGGGCGTCTGTGATTTGTGGTTGGAAGGGCACCTGTCTGCTTTGTGAAGCAGTTCTTCAGTAGTTGGAAATAATAGTGGAAGCGCTGAAGTGTGCTGCCAAGTATCAGAAGTGAGCAGTGAGTCTGGGGGTAAATCCTTACCTCTGGATGAGTTGAATTTTGGGTAATCCTTTTACAAAATAGAAAAAATTAGTGAAGATTAATGGAATTGATGTCTCAATCTTGGGAAGCATGCTTAAAAAAAAACCATACTAACTGCCTTCTAAGGAGTATCTTTTACCTTATATTGGGTTGGCCAAAAAGTTCATTTGTTTTTTTCCATAAGATGGCTCTAATAGCACACAGTTTTTAACTTCATTCGACACATCTTTGTCAGATTGTATTGGGACAGCTCTCATATCAGCATGCATTTAAAAAAGAACTTGGCAAAATTGGTGAATATTTGTGTAGCCATTTTAATATTGAAGACAGGAGAAAATAAGCAACATTTTCAACATATTATGCTTTATTATTTCAAGAAAGGTAAAAATGCAACTGAAACGTGGAAAAAAGGATTTGTACAGTGTATGGAGAAGGTGCTATGACTGATCAAACGTGTCAAAAGTGGCTTGCGAAGTTTTGTGCTGGAGTTTTCTCAGTGGGTGATGGTCCATAGTTGGATAGACCGGTTGAATTTGATAGTGATCAAATTGAGACATTAACTGAGAACAATCAATATTATACCACACAGAGATGGCCAACATACTTAGAATATCCAAATCAATAAAGTTATTGGTAGAAATGAAAAATATCTTTTATTAAAAAAATGTAACTTTGTGGCTTCCCATGATACTGAAACACTAAACTTGTACTTCCTGCCTATAATCATATGTACCAAACCCCCTTTGTGGTTGGGGCTTTTGTTAACCTTTTTTTTTTAAGTGCTTAACTCTTGCCTCAAATTAGAAGGAAAAATAAAAATTGCAAGCCAAGGTGAAATTTGCTTGGAAGGTTCCATGTAATATTCTCATGTAAATTATAGGAAAGTATCTTCTTAGAATATCAATATTTAATAGAAGAGCTTTAAAAATATCCATCTGGTAGTAGGCCCCCCAAATTATGGAGATGTTAACATTCTTTGTTTAATATTTAATAACCTATTTACAGTGGGTTTCCGATTGACTACTGCAAATATGTATTAGGAAGATCTTTGTAGCAAATATGTCCAGCAGGCTCAAATGTGTGAATAGTAAAGGCATACACTTTGTTCTTAGCTCTTACATGTGGGATTTCACTTAAAAGAATGAACTGATTGTCATTGCAACTAAAAAACCAGTGTTAACTTCTTATCAGGCAGTTTACTTTGATTCCTAATGTTGAAGTAAAGGTAGATGTATGTTAAATCTCATAAAAAATGACTGCAGAGAGAAAAAATGTTATTGAATTCATTTTATACAAAGCAAAACCACCAAATCATTTATGACCCATTTTATAGTTTAGCATTAAATAGGTATCACTCATATTTTGGGACTTTTGAGGAGTTATTCAATGTATGTGACTTTGTCAACCTGGACTAGTTCTTTCATTTTCTACAATTTGCTTGTGTGTGTTTTTAACACTATTTTTAAATTCTTTTTCTTGAAGTAAAGAATCAGAGCCGTCAAAGTTGGCACGCATTAAGCATGCTAATTAGTTCAACATACTGACCAGTTCTCTAAATTATTAGTTCAAAGAGGCATGTAGACAGGGATGAAATCAGATTTGGACATTTTTCACTCTAGTTGTTTTAGGATACTCAGGGTTCCTTTGATGTGTAAATAACAGATGCTTTTTCAAACATGGCTCAGGATACATCACACATGTCTAAAACTTCATCTCGCATTTAGGACCCTTCATTCTTACTGAATTACTTGTAACTGTAGAGTAATTTTAAAGAAAACTTTTTAGAGTTTGTGTTTGACTGTTAAAGCTAGGGTATTTTATTTTTCATAATATGTTTTCACAGGCTTATTATTTTTTAACATACCGGCACAAATAATTACAAGGTAACAAAATTTTACTTTATTAGTTATAGTCACTTATTCCATTGTCAGTTTTAAAAGTAAAAGCTTAGGCAAGTATGAATGCATAAAGGTTATATATTTACATGGGTACGTACGCATAAACATACAATTTCTTATGTGTATATATGTACATACATATAATCACACACTTTTAGCTATCTGTGTGGTAAGAGATAACATACTTGCTTTGTTTTTATTAGCTAAATACTCTGTTTAATTTAATAATTAAGTAATAAGTAGAATTCAGAGCAAACCTAGTAGTCTGTACTAAACATTGTTTTTGATTTTTTAACAATATATTTTATTGACTATGCTGTTACAATTTCCCGACCTGTCCCCTTTGTCCCTCTCCACCTGGCACACCCTTTCCCTGCAGCATTCCTCCACCTTAGTTCATATGCACATAGGTCCTTAGGCTTCCCCGTTTCCTGTACTGTTCTTAACATCCCCCTGTCTATTTGGTACCTACCAATTATGCATCTTAATTTCTGCACATTTTCCTCCATTCTCACCCTTTTCTCTGCCAATTGATAGCCCTCTAGATGATTTCCACGTCTACGATTCTGTTCTTATTCTTGTGTTCACTTAGGTTGTTTTTTTAGATTCAGTTGTTAAGAGTTGTGAATTTATTGCCATTTTAATGTTCATAGTTTTGATCTTTTTCTTAAATAAGTCCTTTTAACATTTCATGTAATAATGGCTTGGTGATGATGAACTCCTTTAGCTTTACTGTGTCTGGGAAGCACTTTATTTGCCCTTTCATTCTAAATGACAGCTTTCCTGGTTAGAGTATTCTTGGTGGTAGGTCCTTGCTTTTCATCACTGTGAATACTTCTTGCCAGTCCCTTCTTGCCTGCAAAGTTTCTTTTGAGAAATTAGCTGACAGTCTTATCGGAACTCCTTTGTAGGTAACTCTCTATTTTTCTCTTACTGCTTTTAAGATTCTCCATCTTTAACCTTTGGAATTTTAATTACAATGTGTCTTGGTGTGGTTCTGTTTGGGTCCAACTTGTTTGGGACTTTCTGCTTCCTGGACTTGTATGCCTATTTCCTTTGCCAAATTAGGGAAGTTTTCTTTCATTATTTTTTCACAAAAACTTTCAATTTATTGCTCTTCCTCTTCTTCTGGCACCCCTATGATTCGGATGTTAGAACATTTAAAGTTGTCCCAACTAAGCCTAAGGTTCCTAAGCCTCTCCTTATTTTTTTGAATTTTTGTTTCATCATTCCGTTCTGGTTGAATGTTTATTTCTTCTTTATGTTACAAATCGTTGATTTGAATCTCACTTCTTCCCTTCCACTAATGGTTCTCTGTATATTTTTATTATTTCACTTAGTGTAACCTTCATTTCGTTCTTTATGTTGTGGCCATACTCAGTGAGTTCTCAGCATCCTGATCACCAGTGCTTTGAACTCTGCATCTGATAGGTTATTTCCATTTCATTTAGTTCTTTCCCTGGGATTTTGTTCTGTTCTTTCATATTTCTTTGCCTCAATTTGGCAGCCTCCCTGTGTTTGCTTCTGTGTATTAGGTAGAGCTGCTTTGACTCTTTGTCTTAGTAGGGTGGTCCATTGTAGAAAAGGCACATATAAATTGTGTGGGGCAGAGCCTTAGGTATTCACCAGAGCGGGGCAACCCACTTCACCACTTTGTGGCTCTGTTTGGGGGCAGGACTCAGAAAGGGACCAGTGCTGTGTCCTGGCTTCTGGAGGTTTGCCCAGCACTCACTCCATTTCCATTCATTTTACCCACTTCCCATGTGCTACTGGTGCCCTTCCAGCTTTTGCCCTGGTGTTGAATCCCACAGTGGGTGGGTTTGTGTATGTTTTAAGACTTATAGGCCCTTTAAGCAAGTTTCTTGAAAATCTGGCCGTTTGGTCCACTGCCCCAACCTCCACTGGTTTTTATAGCCAGAAGTTAAGGGGATTTGTCTCCTTGGTACTGGAACCCTGGGTCATATAGTCTGGCCTAGGGCTGGGATCACTTGCTCCTAGCATCCCTTTTAATTTTTATCCACCACATGTGAATGTGGGATTGCTTGTTTTGCAGTCACAGCCACTTTGCGCAGTGCTGCATCTCTGCTGCCTCCACAGCTCCACCCCTCCTACCCATCTGGATGAATGTGGCTTCTTTAAATCCTTGGTTGTCAGACTTCCATACAGCTTGATTTCCTCACGGTTCTGGGTGATATTTGTTTTGAGATCTATTTGTAATTCTTTCTATGGTTGTGTGAGGAGGTAAAGTGTGTGTACCTACACCTCCGTCTTGACCAGAAGTCCTGTTTTTAATTTAAATGTTATAATTTACTACCTCTTCTGATTTTCATGTGGGAAAACTTTAGTGTCATTGGGAACCCTTTTTGTAAGGAGAGGCATTGAATGGATGGTGGACTGGATGTGAAAGGTGAAAACCGAGACGGTGAGGACTGAGAAACCCTTGAATTTCACTCTCCATCGTCCCTGATCAGAGTGCTCCATTGCAGGCCCTGCGTCAACCAGGTGCAAGGTGCAGGACCTCCCTGTGGCAGTGGTCCAGGCAGAGTTCCATACTATGTTGCGTCCTATTCAGAAATGATATTAGAAATATTAAATAGCAATGTCTTGTATTAATTAAAGAATACTAAGTATACTCTTTAAGCCACAGGTGGCAAACACAAGGCCTGCAGGCTGAATCCAGCCCTCCACCTTGTTTTATCTGCTCAGCACCTTGTTTCTACCCAGTAGCACTGCTGAGCACTTGCTTAACTGTTAGGGAGTAGTTACATTTATACAGTCCCAAAATTACATTTGGCCCTTAGAAGGCTACTGCAAGGCTGGTGTGGCCCCCGGTGAAAATGAGTTTGACACCCCTGCTTTAAGTAAAGTCTTTTTTTTTTGACAGGTCATCAAATTACATGAGCATTTATAGCAGATTTCATTTTGTGCCTCTTCTTTATCAAAACATTACCATATCAGCCCTGGTTGGTGTGGCTCAGTGGATTGAGTGCCAGCCTGTGAACCAAAGGGTCACCAATTCAATCCCCAGTCAGGGCACATGCCTGCCTGGCTGGCCAGGTCCCCAGTAGGGACTGCAGGAGGCAACCACACATTGATATTTCTCTCCCTCTTTTCCCTCCCTTCCCTTCCCTAAAAAGAACTAAATAAAATCTTTTTAAAAATACTACCATAACAGAAGCTTCTTTACTATATTATGCATTAGGATACTGAAGTTCTGGTTGTGATTATGTAGCTTACTGTCTTATGCCTTTTAAAGTTGCTTACTCTCCCTTGGCTTTGGTTTTCTCTTTTTAAAATGGTTGGTAAACTTAAGGGCCTTGCTAAACCACAGGCTGTTTTTATATAAAGTTTTATGGGCACACAGCCACTCATTTATGCACATGTTGTCTCTGGCTGCTTTCACACAATGTGGCCGAGTCAGGTAATTGTGACAGACACTAAATGGCTGCAAAGCCTCAAATATTTATTATCCAGCTCTTCACAGAAAATGTTTGCTAAATCTTGGACTAGATCATATCTAATGCCTACCCTTTGCCTGTCCTAGACTTTCTTTATGTCAACATCTTAATTATATGGATCAGAATTCTTTATTTCTGCTAGGGATAGTATACCATATACCATGTTGCAGTGTTCATTTTCCCCCATTACCAGCTTTGCTAATATAAAGAGAAAGAAAATATTGACTAGGTCCTTGGTTCTCTATATATGGTGTGGTCAGCTGTGACCAGCTATATCAGCATTACCTGGGAACTGTTTACAAATGCAAACCTTGCAGGGGACCCACCCAAACCTCCTGGATTGGAAACTGCAGGAGAGTGGTGGCGGTGGTACTCACGACTGTGTTTTATGAGCACCCCCATGTGATTCCGATGCTCACTGAAGTCAGAACCATTGGGCCAGATGATACCAAGTTCAGTTAAAAGATTTCTATTTTATAATTAAAAAGTTAAATTCTACAGTTGTTTGGTAAATCAAGAGAATAGTGAATTGTTGGATAGTATTACAGAAACCAGAGAAATTATTTTTTCTTCTCTAGCAAAACCTTTTGTCATAAATTGTATAAAAACATTTTGATATAATGAGAAATTCCTGAAGGATACATTTATGTCACTTTCAGCATAGTTTTTTTTTTTAGCAGACAAAAAGAAAGTAAATAATATGAATGATTTTTTTCATGGGATTTTCTTTTTCTTGGTGGGGGATTAGAGTTATTTTTAAACTAATGATTTGAAATAAACAGTTTTCACAATAAAAGAATCACACCAATAATTATTTTGCTTATAAAATTAAGCCTTTGAGAAAAGAACATTTAGAGGGTACAGTAGCTTGTCTGCTGTGGCTGCCTTCTTACTCATTTTCCGTGTGATCACTATTGAATTTTCAATGCTGACAACCCCTAGAAATATGCACCAATCAGACTACTCATCTGTTAGGAAAGATCACAAGCATAGTGCTTTGAATTAAGTCTCAGAGAGGAATAGCAAAGTTGTACATGTCAGGAAAGCATTACACGATGACGTTATTTGGAGAATTACTTTCATCTTTGAGATATCTCACACCTGCTTCATTTGGCACAGACTGTTTCCATCTCTTGAAAAAACAGTTTTGCCCTTCCACAATCCCTAGGCACTGGGTTGGCCAGAAAGTCTATGGTTTTCCGTAAAATAAAAGGCACAGTTTTCATTTTTGCCAATAACTTTATTGATTTGGTTATTTTAACCAAGTCAGCTATCTACCACATAGTATAACATTAATTGTTCTCAATTAATGTCTCAATTTGATCGCCATCAACTTCAACTGGTTTACCAAACTGTGAACCATCATCCACGGAGAAATCTCCAGCACGAAACTTTGTAAACCATTTTTAACAGGTTTGATCAGTCACAGCCCCTTCTTTGTACACTGCACAAACCATTTTCTGTGTCTTAGTTGCATCTTTATCTTTCTTGAAATAATAAAGAATAATATGCTAAAAATAATGCTTATTTTCTTCTGTCTTTAATATTAAAATGGCTACACAAAATTTCACCAATTTTGATACCTTCTTTTAAATGCACACTGATATGACAGCTGTCTCAATACAGTCTAACAAAAATGTTTTGAATGAAGTTGAAGACAATTAAGCGTTACTAGAGCCATCTTATGGAAAAAAACAAATGAACTTTTTGGCCAACCCAAGGTGTAGATAACAGCATAATAATCAGATAAAGTTTCTAACATAAAAATTCATCTTAGCCCTGGCTGGTGTAGCTTAGTGGATTCAGCACGGGCCTGCGAACCACACGATCGCGGTTTGATTCCCAGTCAGGGCACATGCCTGGGTTGCAGGCCAGTTCCCGGCAGAGGACGCACCAGAAGCAACCATACATTGATGTTTCTCTCTCTCTCCTTCCCTTCCCCTCTAAGATGAATAAATAAAATCTTTTAAAAAATTCATCTTAAAATATAAGGTATGTATGCTGAATTAACTAACTTCGTTTTTTTGAAAAGGGACTCTTGGTATGTGTGTATGTGTACATATAATAAGGCATACACATTATTGTATTATTGTACATACATTTATATGTTCGTACATACATTTATATATTGTACACACATTTATATATTTATATGTACAGTTCATTTGTATTGTACATACATTTATTGTACATACATTTATATATTTACATATACAGTTCATTTGATATGTATGTAAATATGTATAGACAAATTTCAATATATGTATTTTTTAAAATGAATAACAGCAAGCTTTCATATATAAATTTCTATAATACTATTTTTTAACTGCTTCTGAAATCTGTGTTAACCCTCAGCAAAGTGTGCTATGCTGGTTACTTTTACTATCTCTTTTTTAATTTTTAAAAATATTTCTTCTCTTTCTTAATCCTCACCCAAGGATACATTTATTGATTTTAGAGAGAAAGGGAGAGGGACAGGGAGTGAGGAAGAGCGAGAGAGAGTGAAAGAGATAGCTATTGAGCAGTTGCCACCTCTGTGTCCCCTGACTGGGGATCAAACCTGCAACCTAGGTGTGTGCCTTGACCCAGAATTGAACCTGCTGCCTCTGGCTGTATGGGAGGTTACTCCAGCCATCTGCACCACATGGTAAGGGACCTTTTTTTTTTAATGCAGCCAAAGTAGAATTAATTTAAGGGGAACAAAATCTTGCATTTGCACAGGTGCATGTGTAACAGGTCATCCTTTGTTATAAAATAATAGTTAAATATCTCCAAATAAATAATATGATAAATTCTGTGATGTCTTCTTTTCTTCAGATAGACAGGTTTGGCTTTTTACCTTACAGGTGCTTTTTTAAAATTAACATCGTGGTTGTTTGAATGTAACTCCCTGGAAATCTTCCTCATTGTAGAAATTTTTGGAAAAGGGCATATATGTTTGCTTCAGTTTTTCACATTTTATAGATAACATATTTGGCTGTATCTGGGGAAAATCCAATTAAAAATAATAGTACTTAATATTTAATAAGTGACCAGGGTTTTTGAACCATCTGGAATTTCACTTTCTCTGCACTGGGCATGTGAGTTCCCGCTGGTAGCACTTCTCCTTTGCTCTGGGGAGGGTCACTCGCTTTTCAGTCTCTGATGCTTGCTGTGTCAGCCCTTTTCCTATTTTCAAAATGCCCATGTAAAAGGGCTTTTCATCCATTCATGCTGATAATTCTTTGAACTTAAGGTTTTAACCAATCTAATCAAATTTAATTATAGCTCAAATCCTGTTACAGTGAACTCCAGTAGACTTCTAGGCTAAGTTATTATTTTTATTTTTGTTATACTGGAGTGCACCCATTACCAATATTACTTGAAGTGAGTGGGCCATTGACTGCTGTTTGGGAGATTTTTTTGTAATGCCCAGGTTTTTCTTACATTGACATGGGTAAATACTGAACTTTATTCTTTTCTAAGGAAATACTGAATAAGTCTCAAGTAAAATTTCCCTTTACTTGCATATATTTCAAGTGATGTCTTCCTTTTCATCTCTAACAGTTTGAATGATTAAATTCCACAAATTATTTCCTTAAAGAATCCTTCAGTTTTGTCATTGCTGATTCTTGTTTTTTCTTTCAAAGGTATAAGACTGAGTGGGCATTTAAATACACTTGGAAGCATCACTTGGGGTGGTTTAATGAATATTTGCCTGGTGTTCTGAGAGTGTATTCTTCCTTTTTGCTTCATTAAAAAAGTTTGAGCAGTTTTATTTACTGGAGAGAAAATAGGAAATATAAACATTTTAGACTGCAGCATGTATTAAGGAAGGTAGACTAGTACTGACATTTTTTAGCACTTTCTTCAAAATGATTGTTAACACATGTATGTTATATGTTAGCATCTTGTTAAATTCACTTGTTAATCTGTATTTATGTTTCTGTGTGTGCAGAGTTCTTTTTCCCAGCAATTTAAGTTTCTGTCTACTTTAAAGTAAGAGTTTATTTGGATTTCTAAGCAGATTTAAAAGTAATGATATTTAAAATACTAAAAGTTTCTTTTTCATCTCTAAATAAAGTCTATACATTTTCAATGTTAGACCAATTTTTTTATCTGCAAGAACAAAATGCAAACTCCTTTCTTTGGAGCCTTTGATTCTGAAATGGAAAATAGGGTTCATGAAAAACAGCAAATCACAGAGCTCCTATTAAAGGTGAAAATTATATTTTCTTTTTTAAATTCAGCTCAAAACTGCCAGTTCCCCTGAATTTATTATATAGCAAGGGCTCTTGTTTTAAAATGAAGTGAAATGTGAAGTTAATTTAAATATGAGGTGCTCTGAAGTTTACTTTTGTTTGCTAAGTCATTAAGGATTTCATATACATATGTTTAAAGCAGTTTTAATAATTTTAGTAATGAAGAACAACTTGATGCCATAAATTGGTGGGTTTTTGAATTTTGGCAGTAGTTCTTCCCACTATAGTCAGAGGGCGTGGCCAATTCTTGTATCTCTTTTGACTGAAGTGCAAGAGAACATGACACTTATACATGGTTGTTGGTATTCTTCTGTAAGCAGAAGCCCAAACTATCGTTAGGTAAACTTCAGCTAACAGGAAGGACTGTAGCCTGGTAGACCAATATCATTTGAGAGAGCAGAGGGTTAACTTTTTCCTTCAGAAAAAAATACTTCCAATTCCATACATGTCTAGACAGAGTACACTGAATATTGCTTTAGCCTTTTCTTATTGAAGTGTTGCTATTGGGAACTTAGATTGATGAAATATATTTTATCTGCAGTTACAGATGATGAGAGATGTGGAACTTTGTGCCTACAGACAAAAGCACAAGAATCCTGAGAGTTGGTGGTTAGGGGCATGGCCTCTGAAAGGAGCTATGGCCCTAGGGGTTCAGATCTCAGGCCAGTACTTACTAGTTGTGTGTCCTTAGGCAAGTTATTTAATTTCACTTACCTCATTTTTTCATCTATACCATGAGAATTTCATAAGGTTGCTGGTAAGATTAAATATGTTCATATATGGGGGGGCAAAAGTAGATTTGCAGTTGTAACACAAATAATAATACAAGAGTAAATTCTATGTTTACTCTTGTTTAACTCTAAGCCTGCTTTTTCCCACCCCTGTATATAAAGTGCCTAGGACAGTCCCTGAAATATAGTCCTATAGGAGTGTTTGCTAGGAGTTATTGTTATTACAATATCATCACCATTAACAGAGACACCCTGAAACTTGCTGGCCTCATCCAAGAGCCTTACTATTTAGCTTCATTTGAGTGTCCCTAGTACTCTATTGGGTGGATGGAGCATACCCTGAATTTGGTCTGTTTGGAACCTCTCCATTCACCTTTATTATAATTTCCAGACCATAAAGTTCAAAGAGGTGGTCCAGAATGTTGGACCCGTAAAGTTTTTAACACTGTAAGCCAGTATGTTAAAACTGAGTGGTTCCAAACACAAGTCCAGACACTCAAGTTTTCTTGGAAAATCAGAATATCTGGCAGTAGTGAGCCCACATTACTGTGTGGCAGCAGTTGGCTTGAGCTGAGCAGCAGCTGGCTCTTGAGACAGAGCTGTGCTCTCCAGATCACCAGCGTCTCTGCCACCCGTGTTGCTTTGACCCCTTCCTCCACCAGCCATTTGTATCCTTTGCTTAGGCTGTGTAGTATCTGTTTGCTGCTAGCAGTTTGGACTAATCAGTGCTCCTCAACTGTGTGTCATGCACACTCACATTACGCAGGCCTTCGCTGGTAGGTCGCCAGGTTTTGCAGTGTATAAAACCTGTTTTTTAAATCCAGTATACACAGAGGTGCTTTGACTTTGTCTGTCAGAAGGAACGGTGAGCTGTGCAGATAGGTCTGTGCTGTCCGAGCAGGATACAATCTGCTGAAAATAGGGGTGAAAAATTTAGTCTTTGTTGACAGCTCAAGTCAAAAAAAATCAGTGAAAGCCCAAGGCGAAGAAAATTGGGATGTGGGAGAGCTTTGCTTTCTGAGAGTGTAAGAGCACAGCTGAGGCAAGTCAAAGTGCTATAAGGCGTCGACAGGGGTAACCAGGGATAACTGATCCTTCACAGCAGGTTTTCTCAACCTCAGCACTGCTGACATTTGGGGCCCAATAACCCTGTGCTGTGGGCGCTGTCCTGTGCTTTATGGGGTGTTCAGCAGCATCTGTGGCCTCTGTCCTAGAAGTGAGAAATACCCTCCTCTCTTGGTAGTGCAAACCAAATGTCCCCTGGGTGGCAGAATTGGCCTTGGCTGAAGACCACTGCTCCATAAAGATATGGAAGACATTTGTAATGTAGTAGTTGTGCTTTAGTAACCTTTGCCATCTTTAGTGCTCCTTTTAGTCTTTGAATTTTTTCTAATACTTGCTTCATAACCTATTTTTCTAAAGCATGCAGTATTTATTTCACAAACATTTTAATGCAAGAAGAGAGAGATGAGATATTCATTCTCTCTCTCTCTTTTTTCTCTCTCTCTACAGTCAAGCCCAGCTACTCATATCTTTCATTAGTGGCCAACTGACCTCCTTCTGAGGGGACAGCTCGGTGTGCTGGGGACCTGGGCTCTCATTCCGCCTGCACTGCTCATTAGCTTTGAGAGCCTGGGCAAGTCAGCATTATGTCTGTGGCTTGTCTAGAAAATGGGCTGCTGTATCACATAGTGGTCACCATGACTTCTAGGTAAAGTGTAGGCTCTGAGTCAGAAAATACTGTAAGATTTCTGAAGCCTGAATGGTGTCTACATATACCCCCCTCGCATACACACATATGTTACGTTGGTTTCTTCCTTGTCTGAGGTCAGACTTTTAATAGTCAAGATTATTTAACCAGAGTATCCCACATTTTTTGACCCTGTTAAAATGAATAACTTCCATAAAATGTCCTGTAACGCCAAGTTTAACTTTGGGGAACATGTAAAGGTGCCTTAGATGACTGTGTTAGTTATCTATAACTGTGCATTGAATTACCACAAACTTAGTGGCTTATACCCACATGTATTTATCATCCCATGGCTCTCTAGTCCAGCCTCTGGCTGGTGTGGCTGTTTCTCTGCTCAGAGGTTCAGCAGGCAGCAGTTGAGGTGTCAGCCAGGGCTGTCATCTCGTCTGAGGCTCTGGCCTTTGCTAAGGCTATTGGCATATTTCTTTCCTGTGGTTGTATTGATACATTAGTATTGAGGAGGTGATTTATGACATGTATTATGATTTTTAGACCTGGTAACTCACCAACATTTTACTGCATTAATGTTAAGAAACTTGAAATATTTTCTCACTGAAAAGTACATTTTGTGGTTTTTAGAACACAGTGGTATTAGTTGTTAGGATCCTGGAACCTGCATTAAGCAACTGCTTCCTAGGAGCTAAAATTTTAACAGTTGCAGCTGTCAAAAGCCACAGCTATTTCCAAATGATCATTTTCCCCCTCCCCCAAAAGAATAATTCATAAAATCATTAAGCATTGGGGCTAGCATGCGTATCTTTGGTGTTCTCAGAGATGTAAGAAGTNAGGTGTCAGCCAGGGCTGTCATCTCGTCTGAGGCTCTGGCCTTTGCTAAGGCTATTGGCATATTTCTTTCCTGTGGTTGTATTGATACATTAGTATTGAGGAGGTGATTTATGACATGTATTATGATTTTTAGACCTGGTAACTCACCAACATTTTACTGCATTAATGTTAAGAAACTTGAAATATTTTCTCACTGAAAAGTACATTTTGTGGTTTTTAGAACACAGTGGTATAAGTTGTTAGGATCCTGGAACCTGCATTAAGCAACTGCTTCCTAGGAGCTAAAATTTTAACAGTTGCAGCTGTCAAAAGCCACAGCTATTTCCAAATGATCGTTTTCCCCCTCCCCCAAAAGAATAATTCATAAAATCATTAAGCATTGTGGGCTAGCATGCGTATCTTTAGTGTTCTCAGAGATGTAAGAAGTTTGGAGCAGCAGTGCCTGGATTTCATGACAGAGTTTTTTTACATTATTAAGTTATTTCTGTACTTTAAACACATAGGACAGCTTGTCTTTCTCCCCACCCCCACCCCCAGTGGATCTGCATAGTTTTCTTCCAAGGTGGTTCTTTAAGAGTCACCTGATGGGATAATTAATCTGTTGTATAAAAAATGAACTGGTTAGCCCTGGCTGGTGTAACTCACTGCACTGAGCATGGACCTGTGAGGTGAAAGGTTGCCGGTTCGATTCCCAGCCAGGGTACGTAAGATAAGGGCTCAGTTAAACTCAAATCAAAGTACTGATATTAACAATCTAATCTATAGTGGGCTATGAGAACAAATATTTGAGACTAAACTATTTGAGCTTTTATGGGGTGGTAAAATATATGTAATATAACAGTTCCTATTTTAACCATTTTTAAGTCTAATTCAGTAGTGTTCATTACATTCATAGTGTTGGGCAACCATCACCACTATGTATTTCAAAAACTTTTTCATCACCTCACATATAAACTCTGTAACAATTAAGCAATTTTCCCCTCACTCCAAACCCTCATTACCTCTAATGTATTTCTTTCTGTTTTTGTGAATTCACTTATTGTAGATATTTCATATAAGAGAATTATAATATATTTATCCTTCTGTGTTTTGCTTATTTCAGTTAGTACAATGTTTTTTTCAAGGTTTATTCATGTTGCAGCTTGTATCAGAACTTTACTTTTTATGGCTGAGTAATATTCCATTGTATATGCCACATTTTGTTTATCCACTCATGTGCTGTTGAACACTTGGATTGTTTGCACCTTTTGGCTATTTGGAATAATGCTGCAGTGTGTTAGTTCATGCTGCATAACCAAATACCACAGACTGGATGGATTAGAAACAGCAGAAATTTATTGCTCACAGTTGTAGAAGCTGGAAATTCAACTTCAGGATGCCAGCATGGTCTGGCAAGGGTCTTTTGGGGGGTTGCAGATGTCTCATTGAATCATCACTTGGCTGAAGCAGCTAGGGAGGTCTGTGGCCTCTTTTATAAAGAGCACTGATCCTGTTCATAAGGACTCCACTCTCATGACCTACTCACCTCCCCAAAGCCTCTTACTAACATATCACTTGGGGCGTTAGAATCTCACCATGTGAATTCTAAGGGAACAGAAACATTCTGACTGTAGCATGCAATGAATGTTGGTATAGAGTATCTGAGACTCTGCTTTTTATTCTTTTAGGTATAAACCTAGAAATGGAATTGCTGAGCGATATAGTAAGTCCATTTTTAGCTTTTTTATAATATATTTTATTGACTATGCCATTATAGTTGTCCCATTTCCCCCCTTCATTCCTCTCCCCCCTGCACACACCCTCCCACATTCCCCCCCTTTAGTTCATGTCCATGTGTCATAAGTTCTTTAGCTTCTACATTTCCCACACTACTCCTACCTTCTCCCTGTCTATTTTCTCCCCATCATCTATGCTACTTATTCTCTGTACCTTCTCCCTGCCTCTCCTCCGCCCACTCCCCTGTTGCTAACCCTCCATGTGATCTTGATTTCTGTGGTTCCGTTCCTGTTTTAGGTGTCCTCTTAGTTTGCTTTTGTTTTAGGTGTGGTTGTTAATAACTGTGTTTGCTGTCCTTTGACGGTTCATATTTTTTATTTTCTTTTTTCTTAGATAAGTTCCTTTAACATTTCATTTAAGGGCTTGGTGACGATGAACTCCTTGAACTTGACCTTATCTGAGAAGCTCTTTATCTGCCCTTCCATTCTAAATGAAAGCTTTGCTGGATAGAGCAATCTTGAGTGTAGGTCCTTGCCTTTCATGACTTGGAATACTTCCTTCCAGCTCCTTCTTGCCTGTAAGGTCTCTTTTGAGAAATCATCTGACAGTCTGATGGGAACTCCTTTGTAGGTGACTGTCCCCTTTTCTCTTGCTGCTTCTAGAATTCTCTCCTTCATTTTAATCTTGGGTAATGTAATTATGATGTGCCTTGATGTGTTTTTATTTGGGTCTACCTTTGGGACTCTCTGAGCTTCCTGGACTTCTTGGAAGTCCATTTCATTTGCCAGATTGGGGAAGTTCTCCTTCATTATTTGTTCAAATAAGGTTTCCACTTGTTGCTGTTCCTCTTCCCCTTCTGGTACCCCTATAATTCGGAGGCAGTTCCTAAGCCTCTCCTCATTTTTTTGAATTCTTGTTACTTCATTCTTTCTGTTTGGTTGTTTCTTTCTTTCTTCTGGTCTATGCCATTGATTTTGAGTCCCAGTTTCTTTCCATCACTATTGGTTCCCTGTGCATTTTCCTTTGTTTCACTTAGTGTAGCCTTCATTTTTTCATCTAACTTGCGACCAGAATCAACCAGTTCTGTGAGCATCCTGATCACCAGTATTTTGAACTGTGCACCTGATAGGTTAGCTATCTCTTGGTTGCTTAAAAGTATTGGCTCTGGGGCTTTGATTTGTTCTTCTGTTTGAGCCATAATATTTTGGTCAGGTCATGCCTGTTATGTGGTAAGGGTGGGAGCCTTATGTGTTCACCGGGGTGAGGCAACTCACGTTGCTGGGTTGTGATGCTGTATGTGGGGGAAGGGTCAGAGAGGGAACGGTGGCACTTGTTCTGCTCTTTCTCGTGTTTTAGTCCCCTCTGCCTCTTCCCACAGCAAATTGGGCCTTTCTCTTGCCAGTTCCCAGGTGGGTGGGCTTGTGTACATTCTAGTACCTTGTGTACTGAATTTGTCTCTCCAGCGAATTCTTCTGTGAGGCTGGGAGTCTCTCCTGGCACCTCAGCCCCCACAAGTGTTTTCAATCAGTGCTTTTAGGCTTCATTTATCATCACTGGGGCCCTGGGTGGCTCGGTCTGTCTCGATGCCCGTTTTTACTTGGTTTATCTGTGCATGAATGTGTGACTGTGGTCAGCCAACTGCCTTGCGCGCCTCACTGGGTCTGCTTGTTTTCTCCCCGTGCACAGAGTCTGCTAGCCCCGCATTGCCTGCGTGCCTGAGTCTGCCAACCACCTCCTTTGCCTGCTGCAACCCCTCTCTGCTGGCCACTGACTTTGCCCCTCTTACCAGTCTGGCTGAATGGTTGTCAGACTTAAGTACAGTTCAATTTTCTGTCTGTTCTGCTTGTGTTTTTGTTTCTAAATCTTTGTGTCCTTAATGTTGGTTGTGCGAGGAGGCACAGTGTTTCCACCTATGCCTCCATCTTGGCTGGAAGTCCATTTTTAGCTTTTTGAGGAACTATCAAACTTTTCCACAGTGGCTGCACCATTTTACCTTCTCACCAGCACTGTTTGTGGGTTCTGATTTATCTCCAGTGCTTGTTATTTTCCATTTTTTATTATAGCCATCTTAGGAGGTATGAAGTGGTATAAACCACGTGAGTGTTTAAAAGTAAATTTAAGAATGTTTATGAAAGCTTTAAACTTTATTTTAAAATGCCCTGAGTCCAACAATTTTTAAAAATTACTGTATTTTAAAATATTTTACATAAAAAATTGTTAAACCCTCTAATTCTTTTATATGTTAACATTGCTCACTTTTATCCCTGTTGTCATAGTTTTTAAAAGTGTAACAAAACTAAAGTAAACTATTGAAATGGAAACTTTTTTTTGGAAAAAAAGGAACTTATAAATTAATGCCAGCCTTATTTCTAACTATGGCAACTAATTGGGATTCTCCAAACAGGTCATGCATTTCTTCTTATACCAGTCATTCTCAAAGTGTGGTTCATGGAAAACAGCATCGTATCAGCATTACCTGGGAATTGGATATAAATGCAAATTCTCAGGCCCTACCAAAGTCAGAAATCGAGGGGTACAGCCCTGGGTTATAACTCTGTGTTGTAACAAGCCCTCCAGATGATGTATACCAAAGTTCATACCATTCTCTCCTTTGGGTGCATCCCCCCGTCCTTTACAGCCTGATGGGAGACCATGCGCCTTGGCCCAGCTGTAGTGACACCCCGTACAGGACGGCTTCCCTCCCCCTACTCAGGCAGCTCCTGCTCGGGGCTCCCTGAGTGCTCTGCTGTGGAGTACTGATGCTTCGTTAGGTATTCCCTCAGTTCACAAGCCCTTCAGTATCAGGATTTCCATTTCTTTCAATTTTTCATCTTTCATAATGCCTAGCAAATTATAGAAATTCTTTAAAGATTTGTTAATCTGTACTGTATTCCCAGTGAGTAGTGAGAGGGTACATGAGTAATTACAGGGAAGGAGAGAGAAAACCAGGTGTTATTTAATCTGTGGGGTACTGGAAACCATGGCAAAGGTGGTTTTAAGTTAAAAATTTTTTTCTTGTGGGGTTTTGTATATTCCTATTTCATTGTTTTTTCCCCTCATTTGAACAGTGGTATGATATTTAGAATCAGAGGAACTTGCCTTAAAATACAAGGTTGTCTGAACTGAACTTTGAAGATGTATGGGAGGTAGATTCTGAGATTATTTGATTTTCATCTTGAGAGTATAACAAAGTGTCCTTCAAAACAGTAGTCCTTTCTGTGGGCCTGCGAAACAAAGGATCACGGTTCGATTCCCAGTCAGGCCACATGCCTGGGTTGCAGGCCAATTTCCATCAGGGGACGCACAGAGGCAACCATACATTGATACTTCTCTCCCTCTCTCTTTTCCTTCCCCTCTAAAGATAAATAAGTAAAATCTTTTTAAAAAGAAAAAAACAAAAAAAAACCCACCAGTAGTACTTTCTGTTAATATTATTTCACTCTTCACTAGTTCAGTACATACTTTAGATTTTTTCTTTTTCTTTTTTAAAATTTTTTAAGTTTACTTTATTGATTATGCTGATATAGTTGTCCCATTTTTTTTCTTTGCCCCCTTTGCCTGGTACCACCTTCCCACCAGCTATACCCTCCTCCTTAGTAAATGTCCATGGATCATGCATGTAAATTCTTTGGCTTCTCCCTTTTCTATACTATTATTAACATCTCCCCATGTATTTTGTTCGTACCAATTATGCTTCTTGATCCCTGCACCATTTCCCCCTTTCTCATCCTTCCCCTTCCAAGGTGATAACCCTCCAAATGATCCTCATACCTATGATTCTGTTCCTTTTCTAGTTGTTTGCTTAGTTTGTTTTTGTTTTTTTTTATTTTTTAGATTTAGTTATTGTTATTTGTGAGTTTGTTGTCATTTTAATGTTCATAGTTTTGATCTTTTTCTTTAAAAAGTCCCTTTAACATTTCTCATAATAAGGGCTTGGTAGTGTTGAACTCCTTAGCTCCACCTTGTCTGAGAAGCACGTTGTGTGCCCCTTGCTGGATAATTTTGGATGTTCGTCCTTGCTTTTCATCACTCTGAACACTTCTTGCCTGCAAAGTTTCTTTTGAGAAATCAGCTGACAGTCTTATGGGAACTCCTTTGTAGGTAACTGTCTCCTTTTCTTTTGCTGCTTTTAAGATTCCCTCTTTATCTTTAACCTTTGGCATTCTAATTATGATGCATTTTGGTGTGGTCCTCTTTGTATTCAACTTGTTTTGGACTCCCTATGCTTCCTGGACTTGTATGTCTATTTTCTTCACCAAATTAGGGGAGTTTTCTTTCATCATTTTTTCAAATAGATTTTCATTTTTTTTGCTCTTCCTCTTGTCTTTCTGGCACTCTTGTGATGGGAATGTTGGACCTGTAGACATTGTTCTAGAAGCTGTGTATACTACTGTCATTTTTTTCAGTTTTTGTCTTCTTCTTGTTCTAACTGGTTGTATGTGTTTATTTATTTATTTTTTTGCTTCCTTATGTTCTAAATCACGTATTTGATTCTCAGCTTCACCCACTCTACTTTTGTTTCCCTGTAAATTTTTCTTTATTTCAGTTAGTGAATCCTTCATTTCTGACTGGTTATTTTTTATGCTTCTGAGGTCCTCACTAAGTTCCTTGAACATTCTTATAACATTCTTAAACATTCAGTGTTTTGAACTCTGCATCTGATAGATTGTTTATCTCCATTTCGTTCAGCTCTTTTTCTGTAGTTGATCTGTTCTTTCATTTAGGCCATGTTTCTTTGTCTCCTCATTTTGGCAGCCTCCCTATGTTTATTTCTATGTATTGGATAGAGCTTCTTTGACTCTGTGTCTTGGTAGTATGCTCTGATGTAGTAGGTGTCCTATAGGGTCCAATGGCACAGCCTACCCTATCACTCAAGCTGGCTATTCAAAGTGTGTGCCCTTCTTGTGGGCTGAGTACATCTGCCTCTTGAGTGTTGGGTGCTATTGGCACATCAGTGGCAGCCAGTCAGCTGCAAGGACTGGCTGTGACCACTTACACCAACCTCCACCCTCTGTGGAGTATCAGCTGTGTAGGAGCAGGGTAGCAGTGCTCCAAAACGGTCCATAGCAGTTCACTGCATGCCCTAGCCCTGAGGTTTCCTGGGTGCTAGAGGCCAAGGTCAGCCCCCACCTGTGTTTTGGCTGGGGACACCCTTCCTGAGCTCTAAAGCAATCTAGGATGTCTGCTATCCTTGCTGGGCCTGGAGATTCCCAGGCAAAGACAAGCTGTGAAGCTAATCTGAATGCTGTTAGTGCCCAGCCTGGAGCTCACTGAGGCCAGCTGTTGCTTGTTTGAGAGGATTTTGGAAGTTGTAAAGCATGAGCCAAGACCAGTTATTCATATGGGAAAGCAGCTTGGGTGGACCCATAAATTGAGTGGGGCAGAGTCTCTGGAGATCTCCAAGGTGGGTCAAACAGTGTTAACCTGGTAGATGGAGTCTCAAATATGGCACCAGCCTGCTGACTCCATGGCTCTGCAGGGAGAGGGCTCAGAAAAGGGACAGTGACCTCTGCTTGCCCCAATGCCAGACACTTTAGCTTCTTCCAGTATGCTACTGTTGCCCTTCAAGCTGCCATTCTGGTGCTGGATCTCAGAGGGAGTGAGTCTGAGTCAGTGAGTCTGTGTATGGGTTTTTTAAGAGGAATTGCTTGGGACTTCAGAGGGTTTTTCCAGCAACTCAGTCCCTGCTGGTTTTTGTAGCCAAAAGTTGTGGGGATTTGTCTTTCTGGCACTGGAAACCTGGCCTGAGGGTCCTGGGGTGGGGCTGGTCCTGCTCGATTTTGACATATTCCTCTGAATTTTTGTCTACAACACGTGGGTGAGATATCAGCCTGTTCTGCATCTGTGCCCTTCCTCCCAGTCTCAGTGTATGTGGTTTCTTTAATTCTGTAGTTGTCAGACTTCCATTCAACTCGATTTCTGGCATTTCTGAGTGATGACTATTCTATATTTTAGTTGTAATTTTTATGTGGTCATGTGAAGAGGCAAACTATGTCTGCCAATGCTGCCATCTTGACTGGAAGCCTCTAGATTTTTTAAATTGGGCACTTCTACCCTGCAAAATTTAAATATACTATAGTTGAAGATATCTAAGTTTTTGCACACGTTTTATTGTAAAACAAGTAATGGGATCTGTTGAAGTAGAAATTTTTTCTTTTATTCTCTAGGTTTTTTGGTGTAAAAATCAAATTAACATCTCAGATTAACAAGAGAAAAAAAACAAATTTAAATATGTATGTACAGGGGACCCATAAGAATATGAGACCAATAGGCATTCAGGCCAAGAAAGGCTAAGGAGGAGGTGATAGGGATCTAGGACTTCCGAGAGAAGGAGGACAATTCATAGGGAGTCGGGAGGAGCAGATGTGTGGTAAACAGTGTTTGCCACTCCATGAGGAACGAGGCGGGACCCAGAGAGCACTTTGATCTCCAGGCCCAGCCTAGGTGCCCCCAGCTCACCGCATCCCATCTAGCCCATATTCTTCGTAGTTATCTCTGGTGAGATTGGTTCCTTTCTGGGCCAGACCCTCTAAGTTCTTTTAGTCAGTTAAAGGTGAATAAGCCCTTCCCTGAGTCTTTTTGGGCCATGACTGTCTTTAGCTCAAAACAGTCCACGTGCCAGAGTGGAACATTCCAGAAGACTTATTCTGAACCCCTACTGATCCATGTTTTTCAATTCCTGGGATGAAAATTGGAACTTGGTTAGTGGTTGCTACAGTTTCAATCCCATTATAGTTGCAGTGAAGTTTTTTTTAGGACAAACCTTTCTTCAACTACATGCACATTTTTTAGCTTAGGCTTCATAAAGCCTCATAATTGAGGCTGCATTGGAGTTGAGGATCTCACATTTAACAGACTTCTAGTGCTTCATTTGTTTCCCACAATTTTCTGCATGTTTGTCTCAAATGAACCATAAAATGATTCACTGCCAACATGTGGTTTTAATAAGAAATAAGCATGGGCAAATGAATGTTGAATTAGAATCTGAAGTTTTATACAGTTACTATATCAAATTTTTTATTCTGTGCAACAGTTACTTGGGGTATATATTAATGATTGAAAATTATACATTTGTTGATAAACAATTTTCTGCAAGTTTTTTATAGTACATTTCTAGTCATGTTTCATAACTTAAGTAGGAACAACTTTCTCCCAGAGCTCTTTTTTACCTTCTTGGCTTTTAAATATTATGGTTAATTTTACATAAAATGACTTTCAAAATTAATTTGGTATTGTAGAACTCACTTGTTTGTAAAATTCCTATTGCAAATAAAACTTTTGAAGCAGGAATTTACTCCGTAGCTGCTCTGAGCACTAGGATTAGGCACAAGTAGAAGTTCCTTCTCTTCTTCTCTCTCTGTAGTGGAACAGCATGAGGTTGTGGAAATATGTCTGTTTCCTCAGGTGGGTCTTAGGAGGTGAGGGGGCCTGGGAGAGGTGATGAGAAAAAGACTATTAATAGAGGCCACATGGAACTGTCTTGCCCTTAACAGGCATTGCCTAATCCAAAACAATATTTTCAACCAGCTTTACAACAATAAAAATGATATTCTATCTATCTATTTATCCTCTATCTATCTATTTAAATCTTAAAGTACAACTTATTCTTCCTTTTATAGATCATGATGCTGGTGTCAATTCTTAACTCTTTTTTAAAAGTATATTTTATTGATTATGCTATTACAGTTGTCCCATTTTTCTCCCCTTTATCCCCCTTTGCCCTGCATCCCCCCCTCTCTCCAGGATCTCCCCTCCCCCACTTAGTTCATGTGCATGGGTTATACATACAAGTTTTTTGGCTTCTCCATTTCCTATACTATTCTTAATCTCCCCTTCCCCTATATGTAATAATTAAGGTATTTTGCATAATTAGTGCCTACCATTATGCACCAGTTATGCTTCTTATTCCCAGTACCTTTTCCTCCATTCTTCCCCTCCCCACTGAATTCAAAACAGTGAGGAGTGGTTGAGGAACCTGTGGGACAACTTTGAACATTCCAACATCTGAAACACAGAGGTGCCAGAAGAACAAGAGGAAGAGCAAGAAATCAAAAATTTATTTGAAAAAATAATGAAAGAAAACTTTCCCAATGTGGAGAAGGAATTAGATATGCAAGTCCAGGACACTTAGAGCCCAACACAAGTTGGATCCAAGAAGAAATACACCAAGGCACATCATAATTAAATTATCCAAGATTAAAGATGAGAGAATATTAAAAGCACTAACAGGAAAGGAGACAGCTACCTACAAAGGAGTTCCCACAAGACTGTCACCTGATTTCTCTAAAGAAACCTTACAGGCAGGAAGGGGCTGGAAAGAAGTATTCCAAGTCATGAAATCCAAAGACCTACATCCAAGATTGCCCTATCCAGCAAAGCTTTCATTTAGAATGGAAGGACAGATAAAGTGCTTCTCAGATAAGGTCAAGTTCAAGGAGTTCATCATCACCAAGCCCTTATTATATGAAATGTTAACGGGACTTATCTAAGAAAAAGAAAAAGATAAAAAATATGAACAGTAAAATCATGGCAAACTTACAACTATCAACAACTGAACCCACAAAAAACAAAAACTAAGTAAACAACTGAAAAAGGAACAGAATCACAGACATGAAGATCAGATGCAGGATATTCTATTTTAAAAATAAAGAAATAATGCTTTATATCTAAAGAAGATGTTTTGTAGAAGTTCATTTATAAGCCCAATTTTGTTTCTTTTGCTCTATATTTTGTCTTTGCTTTTTAAAATAACTAATTGGACTGATGTTTTACTTTTACATCATGATATATCCTGTTCAAAGTATTTATTCCTTTTAGATCATTTTTATTGAGGTATAATTTACCTAAAATGTATTCATTTTAAACATACCAGTCAGTAGGTTTTGACATATTCATAGAACCTTTTAACCCCATCATCTCAAGGAAGACAGAGATAAGGAACAGAGATTTGTCAACAAATTAGTAAATATCGTAGACTTTGTTTTTCGTCATTACATTAAGAGTTTATTAAGGGAACTTACATAGGAGGTGCGTCCTAGACAGTCGCAAGATGCCATGGATGTCCTCCTTCAGCATAGCAGATGCTGAGGGCTTATATAGGACAGGGCAGGATGGTTGGGGTACTGGCGTATGACCTGCCCCAGAATAGGGGAAAAACACTTGTCACACTTGTTGGGGCTGGGCAACAGCCCCTTCCAGGAGCCAGCGCAGACCAGCATGCTGTGGAGCATGTGCAGAAGTGGAATGGGTGGGCCACGCGGTGTGTCTTTAACCTTTGAGAAACAGCCAGACTTTGTCCAAAGTGATTGTACCATTCATACACTTCTACCACTGAGCTATGTGTGTGTTCTAGTTGCTTCATATCCTTGCCAGTGCTTGGTATTGTCTCTCTTTTTACTTCTCTGTTCTATATATATATTTCTTGCCTTACGATTACTGGCTAGTCCCTCCAGCAAAATGTTAAATAAGGTGGCAACTGCAGGCATCCTTGCCATTTGCCCAGTCTTGGGGTAAGCTTGCCGTCTTTTGCCATTAAATGTGCTGTCAGTGGTATGCTTCTTATAGATGTTCTTTTTGAGGTTAGAACAGTTTTCTGCTATTCCTAGTTTGCTTATTATAATGGGTGTTTAATTTTTTAAAATGCTTTTCTGGCATTTATTGAAATGATTATGTGACTTCCTTTTTATTCTGTTCATATCAGAGTATATGGATTTTAGACTGATGAAACAACCTTGTATTTCTGAGGTAAACCTCACGTGCTTGGGATGCATTATCATTTTTATTACTTCTGGATTCAACTTAGTAATATTTTGTTAAGGTTTTTTACACCTATGTTCATGAGCAATATTGATGCGTAGATTTTTCTTGGAATATCTTTGGTTTTGGTATTAGGGTAGTTAGGGATCAGGATGGTTAGTTCATTGAGTTATTTACAAAAATGTACACTGGGTCTGTTATATGTGCAAGGCACTGTACTTTGGGGACCACCTATTAACAAGACACTCATGGTCCCTGCTCTTTGCTCTTGCCTTGCTTATGGTCTGGTAGGTGAAACAGACACTACTTAGTTTGACTATACTGAGTATTTCAAAGGAGCAGCATGGGGAATGTCAGAGCAGAGCACCTGGTGTAATCCGGGATTGGTTCATGCCATTTTCCTGGAAGCTGCTTTTGTGTCTGAGTTCCAAGGTGTGAATGGTAATTAACTAGGTGAAAAGGGGTTCAGTTAAGGCTAACAGTCTAAGCAGAGGGAATCATATGAAGACCTTGGGAATAAGGCTAGTAGCTGAGAGCATGGAGGAGGGTCAGGTGGCTTGAAATAGGCCTGTTTATGCAGAACCTTGAAAACCATGAGTGATGTTTTACTTTATTCTAAAAGTAATAGAACATGGAAAATAGAACATGGAAAGCTTCTGAAGCTGCCCCTAGCTTCTCTGTGGAATGGATGAGGGTGGGTGGGTGGAGGGAGTGCAAAGGAGGGACAGGCAGAGATGAGTCTGGTTATTGTTGTTTTCTAGATGAAAGTTAATGGCAGTTTAGACTAGGGTAGACTGGAGAGAAATAGGTAGATTAAAGAGAGCAGGCAGATTTAAATGGACAGGATAGGACTGTTTCTAGCATTTGAAGAGAAAGGAGGTGCCGAGGAATACCCACAATTCTCTGACACAGTCACCTGGGAGCATTGTGTCCACATTGATTGAGATAGGGAACTGAGGAGAGGCTGGACATGGGAACGTAGGCCATTGGACTGAGATCGATTGCAGGAAACACCGAGGGTGAGGGAGTGGCCTGTGAGATAGATAGTCCAGCAGATACTGAGTGGACAGTTAAATGTGTGGATCAGGAGCTAGAGAAAGAAATTGCAGATGGATTTTTAAAGAAAACATGTTTGGGTTGGAAGAGCTTCATCAGTCCTGTAATTGCTATTGGAATGTCCAACATTATAGAAATTTGCAAATGCTACAGATTATGCTAAAAACCTTTTATTTATTAAATGAAATGTCTTAAATGACAGCAGCACTGCAGTGGAAGGATAAAACCCGTACCATAAGGTCATTTGTGGAACTGTTTTGGGAAAGCCACCATTCACTGAATATCTGCTGGCAGTCAGCCCTTTATATCTCTAATCCTCCATAGTGCTTCTCTTTTATGGGTTAAATAAGGAGATTTAGGGACATAAGTAAATTGCTCAAATTCATTTGGCCTATCTGGATTTTCACAATAGTCTGTTTGGCTTCATAGCTTTTGCTCTTCATACTAACCCTGTTGCAATCTGGAAAACAAATAGATAATAATGTACAGTGAATATAAAGTCATTTTTGGAGCATCTGTGGTCCATGGGTACATGAGATGTCCTCTGTTGCAGTGGTATACCTCTTGGCTTCCCTGTCCTTTTCTTGTACCATTCTTCTCTCAGCTAACAAAATGTAAAACCTTGCGTAGAATCTTGGAATTCCTAAACTTTAACCTGGGGAAGGACTGGTGAAATCTTGTGGTCTGGTAGCCTTGCTTTACAGTTAAGGTAAGAAAAGACATCAAGGTCACAGGTCCTGTTAATACAAAAAACGTGCTGTAGCCCAAGCATCAAAGTCCTGGTCCCCCCATTTCCCAGTCCCCTGCTTTTTTCATCTTTGCCTTCTCTTTCCCGACTCACATTTCATCACCGGAGCTTCATCAGTTGTTTTTCTGTGGTGCCTTTCGTACTGTTCTATTTTTGCTTCTTAGTTTCTCTAGCCTAATTCAGTCTCCCTTCATGTCTGCATGTTGCCGTAACCTCCTAACTGGTCTTTTCCTAAAGCAAGACTGTGTGTTAATTCTCTCTCTAGCTGTACCCACTGAATTCTCCATGGAGCCTCCTTTTTTACATCAGAACTTCAGACTAGCACTCATGGGAACCTGTGGCAGGCTCCAGGCCCCATATTCCCCTTCTGTGTGCCTCACTCGTCCTGATCTTTTGTATGCCAGCCAACCATGAGTTACTGCTCCTCAATGGCTTTCCCTTAGCTGTACTTTTCTACTTATTTGTTCCCCTGCCAAAAGCTCCCACTCTCCGTTTTGTTCAAGCCTGGCACACACCTTCCATCAGTTGATACAGAAGATTATTCCCACCTGCAGTCTCCTCTTATCCCACCCACCTGTCTTTGCTTCCACTGAGGGGCCTTAAATCTTGCAGGACGTTATAAATATTTGTTAAATAAATTCTGTGTGATTCTCCCTTTGGGGGGTCAAAGTTGAACTTAAGAGAACATAAAATTTGTTTTGTTATTTGGATTTTAACACTGTAAATGTCTTGGAATTTCTGATAATTTTTTCATTATGTACATGTGTTTGCTGTACTATTTGTGTCTGATTTCTGGTTTTTACATGACTTTTGACACTGTTCCTGGGTGCTCAGGGGTGAAATCATACATGACAGTGGCTAGAGTCACAAGGACTTGTGGAAATGGGTTTGATCTGAAAACTGAAATTAAATCATTGGTAATTTATTATTTTAGAGGTACTGCTATTTCTATAGTTTAAGTTATTTTGCAGAGTGCACTACTTGAGTATTGTGTTATCTGTGATTTATTGAAAATACTTCTAAATATAGCAAAAATATATATGAATTAACTGTCATCACATTGTAGGATGGCTAGCAAAACCTGACAATACTAGTTTGCATTTGAAGGACCCTGATGGAGTCTACATTACAGAAGTAGCTATGGTAAGGGCTTAGATACTACTATCTAAACTTGTTCTAGAGGATTCCTTAATTAACATTAAGAACCTTTACTGGTTTCATGATCACCACCGAAAGGAAGATTCTGTTGCCAGAAGGTCATGATCAGACATTGTTGCTTTCTCCCAGGACTGGACATACCCAGCTACCTAAAACAACAGAAACCAGAGACTTTACTAAGCTTAAAAATTTTGTCTCTTCAACCTTTCTTAAATCACAGATTGTTGATAAATACCTGTTTGTGAATTCCATCTGAGGTGTCTTTTCACTGTACATACCACCTGATAAAGAGGTTGTTGGGTAGGAGACTATTGCACTTACCCTAGGCTACTTCACCTTTGTTAGTTCTGCCAGTATTTTAAAATCAAACAATCAGACAAACACCTCTAGTCAGATTTGGTCAGATCACAAGAGTAGTTAGACAAATATTAAAGTCCCCACTAAGAAACACCTCTTCCTTTCTCACCCCATGCCCACCACGAGTTATGATGGTTGGGGCAGATCAGATGGCCCTGACATTCTAGAATGATAGGTTTAGAGCTTCTCACTTCTTTCCAGCTTAGTTTTACCATGTTATAATGGAGGTTCCAAAGTTCCTGCCTATGTTATGTGGACCGTTGGGTTTCATTCCCTGTGTGTTTCTTAAATAATCAGGGGTCTTTTTTTCTTTACACTGAAAAGATTATAAAAGGGTTTCAACTGAATTTTTTAATTTAAAAAATAAAACAAGCAAATTCATGGTTAGTCCTGTAGATTAAGTGTAGCTTTGTAGCTTATACAAGTAGAAAATGGCTGTATCCTTCTGCCTACATCATGGCAATGTGTCTTAAAACAAACAAGCAAGCAAAATATAACCAAAGACACTGAAATAGAGAACAGGCTGACAGTGACCAGAGGGAAGAGGGGAGGGAATTTCAGGGGAAATAGGGGAGGGATTTAGAAGAACATATATAAAGGATACATGGACAACAACTGAGAAGGGTGGAAATGGGAGGTGGGGGGAGCATGGGGCTGGGATGGAATGGGAGTAATAGACAGAAAACTGTACTTGAAAAACAAACAAACAAATAAATAAATAAATAAAAACAAAATTTAAAAAAAAAAGTTTTGAGGAAGATAATTGGAGTTCTGGCCAGGCATGGGTAGAAGAGCTTTGCTTCCTCTTACAACCAGAAGAAGGATACAGCTAATCTAAAAACAATAAACAACCAGAAGTGCCAGAAAATCAAACTGCATGGAACTCCCACAACCAAGGACTTAAAGAAAGTCCAGACCTGTAGGAGGGGTGGAGACAGGCAGCCAGAGAGGAAAGGACTGGCGGCAAGGTGGAGGACTGTGTGAGCAAGGCAGGACTGGCTGAATGAGAAACTAAAGACTCAAGCTAACTGTAAACTACTGTGGAGGTTGCCACAGCAGGAGAAGCTCCCAGTCTCACACAAGAGTTCCTTGGAAATGGGGCTAGAGCAGAGCAAGCGAGCCACATTGTTCCCTCTCTGAACCCTCCACCACAGACAGCGCCACGAGGCAGCAAAGAGGTTTGCCTCACCCAGGTGAATACCTAAGGTCCCACCCTGTTACAACATAACAAGTACAACTGGACAAAGAAATATGGCCCCAGTGAAAGAACAGATCAAAACTCCAGAAAAAGAGCTAAGCAATGAGGAGAGAGCTAACCCATATGATGCACAGTTCAAAACACTGGAATTCAGGATGGCTCACAGAATTGAATGAGATGAATGAGCAAAATGAAGGAAGAAATGAAGGCTACACAAAATAAAATAAAGCAAAATATACAGGGGACCAACAGTAATGGGAAGGAAACCAGCACTCAAATCAATGATTTGTAACGAAAGGAAAAAATAAGCACCCAACCAAAACAGAATGAAGAAACAAGAATTCAGAAAAATGAGGAGAGGCTGAGGAAAGTGTGGGACAACTTTAAACACTCCAACATCAGAATCAGAAAAGTGCCGGAAGGAGAAGAACAAAAGAAGTTGAAAACTTATTTGAACAAATAATGAAGGAAAACTTCCCCAATCTGACAGAGGAAATAGACTTTCAGGAAGTCCAGGAAGCTCAGAGAGTCCTAAAGAAATTGGACTCCTGGAGGAACCACCAAGACACATCATAATTACCCAATATTAAAGATAAGGAGGGAATCTTAAAAGCAGTAAGAGGAAGGGAGAGAATTACCTACAAAGGAGTTCCCATGAGACTATCAGCTGATTTCTCAAAAGAAACCTTGCAGGCAAGAAGAGGTTAAGATTGGTATAGGAAGCAGAGAAGTCAACTTATATGTATGACCCATGGACATGAACTAAGGGGTAGAATGCTGGAGGGCTGGGGGGTGCAGGGTGGAGGGAGGCAAGAGGGGAAATTGGGAAAACTGTAATAGCATAATCAATCAAATATCCTTTTAAAAAGTTTTGAGCTTTTGACAATTGACACTATTATTCTTAAATAATTATATGTCTTTGATATAGGTGTTTTTTGTGTGTGTACACATATACACATATATATATATATATATACATACAGACCCCTAGCCTGTATGTACTCCCCCTTCACCCCATACACACTCATCCCCTTTCCTTGTTTCTGTATTTTTTTGTAAAATTATTAGTTTGCAACTTTTTTTCTATTTTTTTGAGCAAAATTGAAATGGAGTTCCTTGGCAAACCCACAATGCCATCTGTCTGTCTTATTTTCCTGGTATACAGATAACAATTGCAAACATAGAGGAAGACCAATTCTCATCTTTGTTATTAAACTAATAGCTGAACCAGGAGGATTATACATCCCGTGCTTCTGAATGTGACCCATCTTCTCAAGGAGTACCAAAGAACTGGTGTTCTGGGAAGGGCTTTGTTGAAATAAGGAGTTGTTTCTGAAGCTATTTAGTGGGGGGAGGGGAGACAGGTGAAGAGGATACACCAAACTTCAACATCCATCTTACTGTTTCTCACCTTGTTATTTGAGAAGGATGAATTTTAAGGGCAGGACATCAATAAGCCTTTCAAGCCTTTCTTACATGTGGTTGAACTTCCACTACCCCTTTCTTCTATGCTGTCATTCAGCTGTTTCAGTGATCATTTAGGAAGTACTTACAGAGGCCATGCCCTGTGATCGTCACGAATATGGAGCCAGCAACCTTTATTTAGTGCAGTAACATTTGTTAAAGTTAGCTCTTACAAACTTTTAAAATACCATTAGATTATAGGCTCCTTGAAGTCAGAGGCCTTGTTCTAATCGTCCTTTACCCCAGGGTTTACCTTAGTACTGGTACTTAATGGGTCTTCAGTATATGTTCATAGTGTTAATGAAGATTGGATTAAACTAACTCTTTTTGAACTTTCATACTGAGTTTTACCTAAAGATTTTTTTCATAAAAAGCTTGTACTTTTTAAAGGTGTCTTAGGTTTTTTTTTTATTGCTGTTCATTCTGTCATGACTATTCTTTCCATTCGTTTCTTTCACATCTAATTTAATGATGGGAAGGCAAGTAATAGTTTAGTCATAAAGAAAGTAAAGTAACCATGGGTGGGTGCCTCAGTTGGTTGAATCGTCATCCCATACACCAAAAGGTTGGGGGTCTGATTCCTAATCAGGCACTTAGGTACTTTGGTTGCGTGTTCAGTTGCTGGTCAGAGCATCTGTGGGAGGCAACCAATCAATGTTTCTCTCTCTCTGAAATCAGTAAACATATCCTCAGGTGAGTATTTAAAAAGAAGAGTAAATATATTAACATGTAATAAGATCTTTTGTTGTGTCAAATTAATAAATATACTGTGTTTTATTAGGAATTTGATTGGAACAATAAATATTTTATGAAAGTGTATTTTATTCTTTGTAGTATTTGGCCACGCCTTGCCTTTTATTAAGAATTTTAATTAGGAAGAAAAGTTATTCACATATTTTCAAAATTATGTTGATCTTTCTTGGTATTGTGATGAGGTTGCAATCCTTCCATAATGGTATGGAAAGAATAAAAGCCCTATTAAGATGCAAATTCAAAGACTGTTACTTCATAGCAAAGGTTTTTCTTTATAGCTAGACTTCAACCTTTTTATTCTAAACTTTTATTTTATATGAAAAGCTAATTCTCGGAAGCACTCCTTAACTCCTCATGTGAATCAGTGTTAGACTCTCATGGTCTTGAACTTGGTACTTGTGGTTTAACACACTACCTACCAGTAAGTAGGAGATCAGCTGTAGTGCTCTTGTGTATATGCCCTTGTGAACAGCTCACATATTTCCAGGTGGTTCATTGTTATTTTCTTCCTTTAACAATAAAACTCTGAAAGACTTGCCCTCTGTCACACTTCTATTTCTTATTTAACTCACCTCCATTCATCTGCTCATGCTCAAATTGTCTATATGACAACATTTTTACCTGAAAGAAAACTTACTTTTATTTTTGATTCCAAAAATTTTTAAAATATTTTTAAAATTTATTTATTTTTCAATGACAATTTTCTGTCTATTACTCCCATCCCATCCCACCCCCTGAGCTACCCCCTCCCTCCCATATCCACCCTTCTCAGTTGTTGTCCATGTATCCTTTATATATGTTCTTCTAAATCCCTCCCCTATTTCCCCTGAAATTCCCTCCCCTCTTCCCTCTNTTTGATTGGAACAATAAATATTTTATGAAAGTGTATTTTATTCTTTGTAGTATTTGGCCACGCCTTGCCTTTTATTAAGAATTTTAATTAGGAAGAAAAGTTATTCACATATTTTCAAAATTATGTTGATCTTTCTTGGTATTGTGATGAGGTTGCAATCCTTCCATAATGCTATGGAAAGAATAAAAGCCCTATTAAGATGCAAATTCAAAGACTGTTACTTCATAGCAAAGGTTTTTCTTTATAGCTAGACTTCAACCTTTTTACTCTAAACTTTTATTTTATATGAAAAGCTAATTCTCGGAAGCACTCCTTAACTCCTCATGTGAATCAGTGTTAGACTCTCATGGTCTTGAACTTGGTTTAACACAGTGTGGTTTAACACACTACCTACCAGTAAGTAGGAGATCAGCTGTAGTGCTCTTGTGTATATGCCCTTGTGAACAGGTCACATATTTCCAGGTGGTTCATTGTTATTTTCTTCCTTTAACAATAAAACTCTGAAAGACTTGCCCTGTGTCACACTTCTATTTCTTATTTAACTCACCTCCATTCATCTGCTCATGCTCAAATTGTCTATATGACAACATTTTTACCTGAAAGAAAACTTACTTTTTTTTTTGATTCCAAAAATTTTTAAAATATTTTTTAAATTTAATTATTTTTCAATGACAATTTTCTGTCTATTACTCCCATCCCATCCCACCCCCTGAGCTACCCCCCTCCCTCCCATATCCACCCTTCTCAGTTGTTGTCCATGTATCCTTTATATATGTTCTTCTAAATCCCTCCCCTATTTCCCCTGAAATTCCCTCCCCTCTTCCCTCTGGTCACTGTCAGCCTGTTCTCTATTTCAGTGTCTTTGGTTATATTTTGCTTGCTTGTTTGTTTTGTTGTTTAGCTTCCTGGTAAATGTGAGATCATATGGTATTTGCCCTTCAACACCTGGCTTATTTCACTCAGCATAATGCTTTCCAGTCCCATCCATGCTATTGCAAAAGGTAGGAGTTCCTTCTTTCTTTCTGCAGCATAGAATTCCATTGTGTATATGTACCACAGTTTTTTGATCCATTCATTTACTGACGGGCACCTAGGTTGCTTCCAACTCTTGGCTATTGTAAGTTGTGCTGCTGTGAACATTGGGGTGCATATGTTCTTTGGGATTGGTGTTTTAGGGTTGTTAGGATACAATGCTAGCAGTGGAATTGCTGGGTCAAAAGGCAGGTCCAATTTTAGTTTTCTGAGAAAATTCCATAGTGTTTTCCATAGTGGTTGTACCAGTCTGCAGTCCCACCAACAGTGGACCAGAGTCCCCTTTTCCCCACACCCTCTCCAACATTTGTTGTTTATTGCTTTGTTTATGATAATCATTCTCACCGGTGTAAAGTGGTATCTCATTGTGGTTTTAATTTGCATCTCTCTGATAGCAAGCAATATTGAGCATCTCTTCATGTGTCTCTGGATCTTCTGTATGTCCTCCTTGGAGAAGTATCTGTTCAAGTCCTTTCCCCATTTTTTAATTTGGATTAGTTGTCTTCTTAGTGAAATCGTGTGAGTTCTTTGTATATTTTGGAGATTAAACCTTTGTCTGAGGTATCATTGGCAAATATGTCTTCCCATACAGTTGGTTCTCTTTTCATTTTAATGCTGTGTTCTTTAGCCATGCAGAAGCTTTTAATTGTGATGAGATCCCATTTGTTTATTCTTTCCTTTATATTTCTTGCTCTAAGGGACATCTCAGTAAAAATGTTGCTGCAGGAAATATCTGATGTTTTCCTGCCAATGTTCTCCTCTAGGACTTTAATGGTGTTACGGCTTATATTTAAGTCTTTTATCCACCTTGAATTTATTTTTGTTTATGATGTAAGTTGGTGCTCGAGTTTCATTTTTTTCCATGTAGCTGTCCAGTTCTCCCAACACCATTTGTTGAAGAGGCTATCTTTACCCCATTTTATGTTACTGCCCCCTTTGTTGAATATTAATGACTATAGACAGTTGGGTTTATTTCTGGGTTCTCTGTTCTGTTCCATTGGTCTATGTGCCTGTTTTTATGCCAGTACCAGGCTGTTTTGCTTACAATGGCCTTGTAATATAGTTTGATATCAGGTATTGTCATCCCTCCTACTTTGTTCTTCTTTCTCAAAATTGCAGCTGCTATTCGGGGTCGTTTATAGTTCTGTATGAACTTTTGAAGTGTTTGTTCTATGTCTGTGAAATATGCCATTGGCACTTTAATAGGTATTGCATTGAATCTGTAAATTGCTTTGGGTAGTATGGACATTTTGATGATGTTAATTCTTCCAATCCATGAACACGGTATATGTTTCCATTTGTTTGTGTCTTCCTTGATTTCTTTCTTCAGTGTTGTGTAGTTTTCTGCATACAGGTCTTTTACCTCCTTGGTTAGGTTTATTCCCAGATATTTTATTTTTGTTTTTGCTATATCGAATGGGATTTTTTTCTTGATTTCTGCTTCTGCTGTTTCATTGTTGGTATACAAAAATGCCTTTGATTTCTGGATATTGACTTTGTATCCCGCTGTTTTGCCAAATTCATTTATTAGTTCGAGCAGTTTTTTGGTAGAGGCTATAGGATTTTCCATGTACACTATCATGTCATCTGCAAACAATGACAGTTTTGTTTCCTCCTTTCCGATTTGGATGCCTTTTATTTCCTTTTCTTGTCTGATTGCTGTGGCTAGAACTTCCAATACTATATTGAATAGAAGTGGTGAAAGTGGACAACCTTGTCTTGTTCCTGATCTTAGTGGAAAAGCTTTTAGTTTTTGCCCATTGAGTATGATGTTGGCTGTAGGTCTTTCATATATGGCCTTTATTATATTGAGGAATGCTCCCTCTATTCCCACTTTGCTGAGTACCTTTATCATAAATGGGTGTTGTACCTTATCAAAAGCTTTTTCCGCATCTATTGATATGACCATGTGGTTTTTGTCTTTGCTTTTGTTTATGTGGTGTATTACATTTACTGATTTGCGGATATTGAACCATCCTTGCATCCCTGGGATGAATCCCACTTGGTCATGGTGTATGATCTTTTTGATGTATTGTTGGATGCGATTTGCCAATATTTTGTTGAGGATTTTAGCATCTATGTTCATCAGTGATATTGGCCTGAAGTTTTCTTTCTTTGTTGTGTCTCTATCTGGTTTTGGAATTAGGATGATGCTCGCTTCATAAAAAGAGTTTGGGAGTTTCCCATCATTTTGGATTTTTTGGAATAGTCTGTGAAGAATAGGGGTTAGCTCTTCCTTAAATGCTTTGTAGAATTCTCCTGTGAAACCATCTGGTCCAGGGCTTTTGTGTGATGGGAGTTTTTTGATTACTGCTTCAATTTCATTTGCTGTTATTGGTCTGTTCAGGCTTTCTGCTTCTTTTTCATTGAGTTTTGGAAGATTATATTTTTCTAGAAATTTGTCTATTTCACCTAGATTTTCAAATTTCTTGGCATACAGTTCTTCATAGTAATTTCTTACAATCTATTCTATTTCTGTGGTATCAGTTGTAATTTCTCCTCTTTCATTTCTGATTGTGTTTATTTGTGTCCTGTCTCTTCTTTTCTTAATGAGCCTACTTAAAGGCTTGTCTATTTTGTTTATCTTTTCAAAAAACCAACCCTTGGATTCATTGATCCTTAGAATTGTGCTTTTAGGCTCTATGTCATTTAATTCTGCTCTGATCTTGTTTATTTCCTTCCTTGTACTTGCTCTGGGCTGTCTTTGTTGTTGTTCTTCAAGTTCTTGCAGGTGTCGGGTTAGGTTGTTTGTTTGAAATGTTTCTATTTTCTTTAGGTAAGCCTGTATTGCTATGAACTTCCCTCTCAGGACTTCCTTCACTGTGTCCCATAAGTTTTGGGTTGTTGTGAGTTCATTTTCATTTGTTTCCAGAAACTTTTGATTTCTTCCCTAATTTCATTCTTGACCCATTCATTGTTTAATAGTATGCTATTGAATCTCCATGATTTTGAATGTTTTGGGTCTTTTCTCTTGGGGTTGGTTTCCAGTTTCAGTCCCTTGTGATTGGAGAAAATGCTCAGGATGATTTTAGTTTTCTTAAATTTGTTGAGGCTTTGTTTTGTGTCCTGTCATATGGTCTGTCTTTGAAAATGTTCCATGTGCATTTGAAAAGAATGTGTATTTAGTTTCTTTGGGATTTAGAATGTTTAGTGCAGCTATATCTTTGTTGATATTTTGTTTGGAAGATCTGTCCATTTTTGACAGTGGGGTGTTAAAATCCCCTACTATAATTGTGTTGCTGTCAGTATCTTTCTTGAAGTCCTCTAGGATTTTTCTTATATATTTGGGTGCTCCTATGTTGGGTACATATATATTTAAGATATTAAGGTCTTCTTGGTGGATTCTTCCCTTGAGTATTATGAAGTGACCTTCTGGGTCTCTCTTTATGGCCCTTTTTTTGAAGTCTATTTTGTCTGATATTAGAATTGCTACCCAGGTGTGTTTTTTTGTTGACCATTTGCTTGGAAAATTTGTTTCCAGCCTTTCACTTTTAGTCTGTGATGGTCTTTTTTCTGAGGTGGGTCTCCTGTAGGCAGCATATTTGTACGTCATGCTTTCTTATCCATTTAGCTATTCTATGTCTTTTGATTGGAGCATTTAATCCATTTACATTTAAGGTTATTATTGGTAGGTACTTATTCATTGCCATTTTTGTACCACAGTTCCTCTCTGTCTCTTTCTTTTCCTTTCTTTCCTTAAAGCAGTCCTTTTAGTATTTCTTGTAGGACTGGTTTGGTGGAGGCATATTCTTTTAGACTTCTTTTGTCTTGGAAGCTCTTTATTTGGCCTTCTATCTTGATTGAGAGCCTTGCTGAGTAAAGTAGCCTTGGTTGTAGGCCTCTGGTTCTCATTACTTGAAATATTTCTTGCCATTCTCTTCTTGCTTGGAGTTTTTCCATTGAGAAGTCAGTAGCTAACCTTGTTGGGGCGCCCTTGTATGTTACTTCCTTTTTCTCCCTTGTTGCCTTTAAGATATTCTCTTTGTCTTGGAATTTTGCCATTTTAATGATGATGTGTCTTGAAGTGAGCCTCTTTGGGTTCCTCTTGAATGTGACTCTCTGCGATTCCTTGATTTGTGTAACTTTTTCTCTCATCAAATTAGGAAAATTTTCCATCATTACTCTTTCAAATAGGTTTTCTATCCCTTGTTCTTCTTCTTCTCCTTCTGGTATTCCTATTATTCGGATATTATTATGTTTCATATTATCTTGCATTTCTCTTAATCCCTCTTCATTCTTTTTGAGCCTCTTTTCTCTTTTTTCCTCTTTCTTGGAGATTCTTTCTGCTGTGTACTACAACTCGCTGATTCGATCTTCTGCCTCATTGATCCTGCTTTTCATTCCTTCTACTGTGTTCTTCAGTTCCTAAATTGTATTCTTCATTTACTCTTGTCCTTTGCTGATAGTTTCTATTTCCTTTTTCATGTTTATATAGTTTGCGGAGAGCTCATTGTAGCTCCCCTCTAGTTTCTTGTAGCTCCCCTCTAGTTTCTGGTGGCTCATTGTGAGCTCTTTGAATTTCCTGATAACTAGTGCTTTGAATTCAATATCTGAAAGCTGACTTGCCTCTCTTTCATCTAACATTATTTCTGAGACTTCCACCTTTTCTTTCATTTGTCCATTGTTTCTTTGTCTTCCCATTGTTTATGATACTCTTCTTGTTAGCCTCTGCTTCTTAAATTGATCTGTTCTGGCTCCCTGGGTTTATAGTGTGAACTTCTGTGGTAGAATACCTGTGAAATTCAGTGGTGCAGTTTCCTGCAGGTATCTTGATGTTCTCCACTTCCAGCTACTCCTTTCTTTTTGTGTGTGTGATCAGCTGGAGTGGGAGGCAAAATGGTTTGTGACAGCAGGAGAGTACTTTATGATATTTACAGTCACAGCCGGTAGAGAAGAGATAGAAGATCTTTAGGCTATGTATAGTGTTAACTGTAATCTTCAACCCACTTTTATGAAAGGATAGACCAAAGATAAGTCTCTTGTTGGGGAGGGAAGACTTGTGAGTTGTATCTAGAAAGCAGTGAGTTTGCGGGTGGTCAGATTTTGAGGTAAGGTGAGAGTAAAGAATAGTAAATAGACGTAGCATGTGAGCAAGTAGAGTTAATCACTACAGTAATAGAATTCAGGAACCTGTAAAGTGGGCTAAGACCCGAGAGATGTGTTGTGAAGTATTTACAGTGGTATAGAAAGCAACAAACAAACAAACAAACACACAAAAAAGCGCAGGAGGAGTGAGGAAAAAGCAACAAGTTTGGAATGAAAGGAAGAAGGACTAAAACAGGACAAAAGAAAGGAGAGGAACAAAGTACTGAAAGATACAGCAACAATAAAATTAAAAAAAATATATGATTACTGAAAAAAAAAGTTAAAAACAAACAAACAAAAAACCCCCCTCCCTTGTTGGTTTCACACTGTCCAATCCGGTTTTTCTGGGTTTGGCAGGACTTCTCTGTGGGCTGGGTTGTAGGTCCAGGCGCACTCCCGCTTGTCAGCCAGGCTACCAGACTGGGGTGGGGGCTTCCGCCCACCTGACAGGCTGCCTAGGTCTCACGTGATCTGGTACTGGTCCTTCCCAGTCCTGTGGCTGGGTGAGAAGCAAGTCAAGCTGCCTTCACAGGAGAACACCTCAGTCCACTTTCCAATAAAAACTTCTCCAGAAAGCCTGCCTCTCAGCCCAGCCTAGTCCCCAACCTGACTGGTTAGGACAATGCTCCTCTCACATTTTCTGGGCTGATGGGTTGGCAACTACAGAGATCACAACTGAACTCGGCCCCCTGTCCTTTCTACCCTCCCCGCACACCTAGGCAGACAGGTCTCTGCCACCCAGCCCCGCCTAGATGGTGAGGGTGGGAGTCAGCTCTTCCAAGGACCCTGCCACCGGCCCAAGGCTCCACTGGGTTCCGGGCTTCCGATGAGTCCTCCATGGCACTGGCCGCAGACGGAAGATTCTACTACACCCCTAACGTGGCGGCTCCGAGGCGTTTTGGGCTGGCTGAGGGCAGCCGGCCCTGTCGCTGCCGCTTTTGTCTTTACTCTGGGGTGCCGGGCTCCCGATGAGTCCTCTGTGGCAGACGCCTCAACGCTGGCCATAGATGGAAGCCTTTGGGCCCTGGAAGCTGCGGCAGCAGCAGCTCCAAGGCCGTTAGGCGCCGGCTGAGGGCTGCCGCTGGCCCGGTTGCCTCCATCCTTACTCACGTCCCTGAGACCCCACTGACCTGTAGCTGTCTGGTCTGTCACTATCTCTCGTCTCTTATTTTCATAAGTGCTGGGGAATTGTTGATTGGGGAATTCATTGAGCTATTCCTCAGTAGATCTGCCAGGATTTTCTCCCAGGGGTATGAGAACTGGAGTCGCTCTGTCCTACTCTGCCGCCATTTTTTCGAAAACTTACTTCTTAATAAATGGCTTAGCTGTTATAAGAGTATTATACATTCTTTAGTCAATAAAAATTGTTTCAATAAAACACTTTTGTTACCGGAGGAAGACCTATCTGGAAATAGGTTCTTTCATGATGTCACAGGAAAGGAATTTCAGGGACACACGTGTAGGAGGATTTTAAGTGATGGTGGTAAAATTTATTAGAGTGCCCTTGCTTCACTTTGATGAGTCACTTCCCTGGCAATTCCAGCAGCAGAAGCTTGTGGACATTGTTGATCTGCCCCTAGATACACCATGCCCAGTATATCATACATGACCAGGTGTGTTAGCTCTGTCTTGCTGTGAGAGAAGTCCAGTGTTCAGGGCTACAGGGCTGTAGGGCTGCGTTTATCCCCGTTAAGCCCAAGAGGAGGGCCAGGGCCCCAAATTACCATGATATTACTTCAGCATCCAAGGTTTCATCAGTCTAGCTTAGTCTCTTCCCATCTGGCTCATGATCAATGCTGTACTTCCACCTGCATGGCTGTGAAAGAGACTGGGGCCTTTGTTAAGCTTTATATTAAGTTTTTTATTAAGAAAGCTTTGTTAAGCTTTATATGGGCCTTACATTTCCTTGGGCTTGGGAGAGAGCAGGCTTTCTCTCAAACTATCCAGTCTTGAAAATCCAGGATAAGGATTTGCTTCCTTATCCTATCCTGTATTTTCCCCAGATTTTTCCAGGTGTGTCTCCTGCCATTTGTGATCTCCATTTTGACTTCCACTCTGCATACACCTAGTGAAAGGCCTTTCCCCTTAACTGTTTCTCCTTTCCTCTGTTAATCCAGGGCAGCTCCCCAGAGTGACTGTGAAGTGTCTGTCCTGCCTACTGGAATGCCCAGAGTGACCTTAAAATTGTTCTTTCCTGTTAATTGGGCTGGTTATGTTTGCTCCTTCCTTTTTGTTAATAGCTAACTAACTACCTACTATAACATTTCCCTCCTGAAGAACTTTAGACCCTTGTAACCTTACAAGCGTAAATGGGTGGAGGTCTTATATTCTGTAGTTTCTTCCAGCTGTAAAGACACATAGTGCCACCTATCCCTGGGCCCAGAGATTGTTGTTATCTGCCAAAAAGAGAATGTGAGCTAAGAGAGGAAGGGTGCTTTTACTCAGGGGAGAGGGCTTTTGTAAAGTCTGAGTGAGTTTGTTGCTGTTCTTGGAAGTCGTCATATGTGGTGTCTAGCAGATGGAACTACTGGACAAGTTGGCGTCCTTGTGGAGGCATCTGTAACGTGACAGCTTCTAGACAGGAGGCTTTGCTTTTACTGGCTGTTGACTCCAGACTTTCTCATTTCAGAAAGAAATTTTAAGTTCTCAAGGGATTGGCAGTTGTAGGTGTGCTTGTTGTGGGTTACCTCATCTGAATTTTCCCGGGAAGAAAAAAGTTGATAAGTTAATAAGTTGATAAGTTAAAAAGTTGATAAGTTAAAAAGTTAATAAGTTCAGTTAAATTGTCGAGTTTCATCTCAGGAGGTGGTGATGCAGATGGGCTCCCAAAGTGAGACCTACATGGTGTAAACAGGCAGTGGAGTATTTAGTAAGGTGTATGCCTATGAAAACAGAAGGAAAAAACACAAAGGCTAATGATCACAGCAAATTATAAACCAGTTTCTCAGTGTGTAAGGTGAGAAGATTTTTAGATGTAAAGGCTCAAGTATCTTTTGCTGGAATGAAAGCAAGCAGTGAAAACCTAAGTGTCTCTGGTGGTGTCATCAGGTGTTCAGGTAAATTCTGTATGGTGTACACAGCTTTAGGGGGAAAAGTTTTAGGTTTTGATAATTCCAAGTCAAAGGATGGAAGAAAAATGAGGGTTGAAGAAAATTAGAATTCAGGACCAGATTAGTTTATAGGTGAAAAATAAAACTTTGAAGGCACCTATCTAAACTAGAGTCTAATATCCACAACTGGATATTAGATATCTATTCAAACACAACTTCTGCTGTATGATTTCCATTGAATCACAATTTCTCTCCCTAAATATTACCCTTTTTTTAAAAATCAAAGAACCAAATTAAGACCAATTTATTTACTACTTTAAGTCCAGTTTCAATTTGGCCTGATTATTTGCATAAACACAAGAATAGCAATCTGTCGCATAGGCTGTTTACATGTGCTTTGCTGGAATATCATAAGAAATTTCCAGATGGAGGGCTTTAATTAGCCCCTCAGGGCAAAGAAGCCAAGCCACACAGTTACCATCAGGCTTTGGGGGACCTCAAGTTGAGGCCCAAGATGTCTTGAGGTACTTTTTTGCCATCTCTCAGGAAAGCAGTCTTGATTCCTTACCTGGAAAGACTGTCATGAATCATGTAAATAAGCAAGGTTCCAGGCTGTTTCTTCAAGGAGTTTAATTGGCTTCCAAAGTCACTCTTTATTCCTTAAGGATTTCTAATGATATCCAGAGTCTAGGCATGTCTCTTTCAGACATGACATTCCAACGTTTTGGTTAATAAAACCACAGTTGGAAACCAGTCTTGTGTGTAAAGAGAACAGATTCTCATTGGGTTCATGCAAACAAACATATTGCATGAATCACTGGTTAAGAGTTGCCAAATTCTGGAGGGATCAGGTAGCGAGAAAAATATTGAGCATAAGGAAAATTCTTGTTCTTTTTAAAGAGTGGAAAAGAATCAAACTCCAACTCAATTAAACAACTAAAAAGTAAGCAATTAGCTTTCTTTAGATTGGCAAACACATTTCATAACTTCTAGAAATAAAAGTTTCTCTGTTGGCAAACATACACTTATAGGTTGCCACCCAAATGTTGGCAAATGACTGACAGGTTTATCTATCCATTTTTGGAATGTTTCTATCTGGGTATGTTTTTATAGTTTACAGGCAGTAAAAACATAGCTTAGAGTCATTTCTGAGAGTGAAAACGTCTTAGATATGTAGAACCTTAATTTTTTTCCTTGAGACTAACAAAACAGGTCTAGCTGTAAGATAATATTAACAGTAATGGTGTTATGCTGTGAGTGTGTGACTCAGCAGGTTAAGTGTCCTCCCACTAACTGAAAGGTTCCCAGTTTGAATCCCATTCAGGGCACATGCCTGGGTGGTGGTCCAGCCCCACCCCCACATCATCCCCCTATCTCTGTTGGGGCACATGTGGAAAGCAATCTATAGATGTTTCTCTTGCTCATCCATATTTCTCTTTCTCCTTCTCCCTCCCTTCTCCTCTCTCAAATAAATATGTCTGCACGTGTGTATGTGTGTATATATACGTATATACATATATACATACCATTAAAATAAATAATGGTGTTGTTAACTGGCTGTACTTCTTCATTGCCCAGTTTATACTAGGGCTAGGTTGTGTTGCAAAACAAGATTAGAAACTGGGGTCAAATTTTTCCCAGTTGGTGAGTATGAACCTCAAAAGTGGTCTTTTGAGGCACTGTGGATAGATATGGTATTGCCTATTTTCTTTGAGGAGAGAGTTGTCCTTCCTTGTAAAAGATGAAGCATAGGGCAGCTAAGGAAATTGCTGGCGTCCTTAGTTTTTCCCTAGCTGTGCATCACATAGCCAGAACCTAGGATGGTGTGTGACCCACTTGCCGGCCTTGATGTCCCAAGCCTGATTCTTGTTTTTATCCCAGTGTGGGGTGAAGTCCTTCCCTAAGATGGAGATAAAATTTATGTCTGGGTGTGGAGCGTTACTGCGTCTTCCAACAGTCACAGTGGTCATCAGACACTTCTTAGTCAGGCAGCCTTAGTTCCACACAGATGATAAGTATGGAGCTCTGATTCTTTAAGAGGCTAGTAGAGAGAGGACAGCTACTCCTAAAAGGGAAGGGAGAGTCTGGATTAAGCTGTCCCTGAGGCTGTCATGGAAAGGGTGTTTTTAAAGACAGAGGACCTGGGAGGGTCAGAGAAGATCCCTGGTGACCTATGTATGGTAGCGAGGATGGCCAGACAGAGACAGCATCCCAGACAGGGTTTATAACATATCTTCTTTGACATGGCTTTCAATTCCTCTCCAAAATACTTCCAGCCAAGATGGAGACATAAGTAGATACGCTTCACTTCCTTGCACAATGAAAAGAAGGATGACAGCCAATTTAAAAACAAAAAACCAGAACTGCCAGATAATTGAACTGTATAGAAGTCCAACAACAAAGAAGGTAAAGAAGAAACATTCATCCAGACTGGTAGGAGGGGTGAAGACAGGAAGGTAGGTAGCATGGAGAGGATCCGTGTGGTAAGGCAGTGGACAGACATTCCAATATTTGCTTGCTGATTAGTTGGGAGCGAGGTAGACTGCGCAACCCAGGGTTCCATTGTGGGAAACTAAAGCCTCAAAACCTCTGGCTGTAGAAACCTGTGAGGGTTTTGACAGTGATAGAAACTGGCAGTCTCACAGGAGAGTCTGTTGGAGAGACCCATGGGGTCCTAGACTATACATAAACCCACCCATCTGGGAATCAGCACCAGAAAGACCCAATTAACCTGTGGGTAACAAGGGAAGTAACTGAAAGCAGGGTGATACCTGAGCAAGTGGTATTGTTTCCTCTGTAACACCTCTCCTACACACAGTGCCACCACAGAGAGATGGGGGTTGCTATGCCCTGGTGAATACCTAATGCTCCCCATCTACAACATAACAGGTGCACTGAGACAAAGAAATATGGGTCAAATGGAAGAACAGATCAAAACTCCAGAAAAAGAACTAAGTGATGGGGAGATAGCCAACCTATCAGATGCATAGCTCAAAACACTGGTAATCAGGATACCCACAGAAATGACTGAGTATGGTCTCAATAGAGGAAGAAATGAAGGCTATGCAAAGTGAAATAAAGAGAAATATACAGGGAACCAGTAGTGAAGGGAAGGAAACCAGGACTCAAGTCAACGGTTTGGAACAGAAGGAAGAAATAAACATTCAGCTGGAACAGAATGAAGAAACAAGAATTTTAAAAAAATGAGAGGCTTAGGAACCTCTGGGACAACTTTGAACATTTCAATACCTGAAACATAGGAGTGCCAGAAGGAGAAGGCAAAGAGCAAGAAACTGAAACTTTATTTGAAAACATGATAAAGCACAACTTCCTCAATCTGGCAAAGGAAATAGACTTCCAGGAAGTCCAGGAAGCTCAGAGAGTCCTAAAGAAATTGGACCTAAGGAGGAACACACCAAGATACATCATAATTAAATTATCCAAGATTAAAGATAAGGAAAGAATCTTAAAAGCAGAAGGAGAAACAGAGACAGTTACCTTTAAAGGAGTTCCCATAAGACTGTCAGTTGATGTCTCAAAAGAAACCTTACAGGCAAGAAGGGGCTGGAAAGAAGTATCCCAAGTCTTGAAAGGCAAGGACCTACCCCCAAGATGACTCTATCCAGCAAGGCTATCATTTAGAAAGGAAAGGCAGATAAAGTGCTTCCCAGATAAGGTCAAGTTCAAGGGGTTCATCATCACCACGCCCTTATTATAGGAAATGTTAAAGGGACTTAGAGAAGGAAGAACATCAGAACTATGAACAGTAAAATGACAACAAACTCATAACTATCAACAGTGGAACCTTAAAAAAACTAAGCAAACAACTACAACAGGAACAGATTCACAGAAATGGAGATCACATGCAGTGCTATCAGTGGGGAGGGGTAAGAGGGAAAATGGGGGAAAAGGTACAGGGAATAGGAAGCATAAATTGTAGCTACAAAATATACAGGGGGAGATTAAGAATAGTATGGGAAATGGAGAAGCCAGAGAACTTATATATATGACCCATGAACATCAACTTACGTGGGGGAGAATGCTGAAGGGAGGGTAGGGTTCAGGGCAGAGGAGACAAAGAGGAGGGAAGAAAGGGACAACTGTAATAACATAATCAGTAAAATATACTTTAAAAAATTCTAATTTCTATGCCTATCTTTTTAAGCATTTCCTTATTTTGTTTCATTTTAAACATACTTGTTTTACAAATATTATGGAATAATATTTTAATGGAATAATTAAAATTGAATAATCTTTTAATAGAATAATTTGTTTTTTCACAAACTGTTACATAAATAATTTTTCTTTTAACTTTCTTTGTTTGTTATATACTTTTACTTGTGGTTTCTTATCATTTTTCTTTTTTTCCCCTACTTTGATCAAGTTATTTTGGATTGTATTTTAAATGCAGTTACTTTGGAAACTCTACTAGGCATTTGCATTCCACTAATGATGAACTTTTCCTTCTCTGTGCTTTTAATTAGGAATATGAATTTGCCATTTTTTGAAAATGAGATAGTGATTTTTCCTCAGCGACTGACCTTGGCTATGATTGGTTCATTTTTCTACCTCTTCCTTCTATCCTTTTCAGCAAAGTGAGAACTTTCTTTTCTTTTCTTTCTATGTCTCTCAAGTCTAGCTGAGAACTTCAGGATACTTTATTCTTCCTTTCTTTAGCTCTCTCTGAACTCCTAGATTTTCCTGAAACAATTTAGTACTGTTAGTTAAACTCTTACTAGATATTGCTTTGCTGTAGCTCTCTTTTGTTTTTAAGAGTTCTGATTTAGAATTTACTATGTTACTAGATAGTTATTCATTTTTCATTTAGATTAAACTGCATATAAAACTATCATGTTTCATGATTCTAAAAGCATTTTTTAATATTTTTGCATTTCTGAAATTAGGAAATGCCTTATAATTGATAGATTTAGATTTACAATTAAATTGGCAGCATTTTAAATTTTTTTCTTTTTTTAAAATTTTTTATTTTATTTTTTTTAAAATATATTTTTGATTATGCCATTACAGTTGTTCTATTCCCCCCCCTTCATTTTCCTCCACCCAGCACACCCCCTCCCTTTAGTTCATGTTCATGTGTCATAAGTTCTTTAGCTTCTACATTTCTCACACTACTCCTGCCCTCCCCCTATTTTCTCCTTACCATCTATCCTACTTATTCTCTGTACCTTCTCCCCCCTTCTCCTCCTCCCACTTCCCTGTTGTTAACCTTCCATATGATCTCCATTTCTGTGGCTCTGCTCCTGCTCCAGTCCTCTTAGTTTGCTTTTGTTTCAAGTGTAGTTGTTAATAACTGTGTTTGCTATCCTTTGACTGTTCATATTTTTTATTTTCTTTTTTCTTAGATAAATCCCTTTAACATTTCATATAATAAGGGCTTGGTGATAAAGAACTCCTTGAACATGACCTTATCTAGGAAGCACTTTATCTGCCCTTCCAGTCTAAATAAAAGCTTTGCTGGATAGAGAAATCTTGGATGTAGGTCTTTGGATTTCATGACTTGGAATACTTCTTTCCAGCCCCTTCTTGCCTGCAAGGTCTCTTTTGAGAAATCATCTGACAGTCTTATGGGAACTCCTTTGTAGGTGACTGTCCCCTTATCTCTTGCTGCTTCTAGAATTCTCTCCTTCATTTTAACCTTGGGTAATGTAATTATGATGTGCCTTAATTGTTTTTATTTGGGTCCACCTTCTTTGGGACTCTGAGCTTCCTGGACTTTCTGGAAATCTATTTCCTTTGCCAGATTGAGGAAGTTCTCTTTTATTATTTGTTCAAATAAGTTTTTCACTTGTTGTTGTTCCTCTTCCCCTTCTGGTACCCCTATGATTCAGAGGTTGGAACATTTAAAGATGTCCTGGAGGTTCCTAAGCTTCTACTCATTTTTTTGAATTCTTGTTTCTTCTTTTTTTTCTGTTTGGTTGTTTCTTTCTTCCTTCTCGTCCACCCCATTGATTTGAGTCCCAGTTTCTTTCCATCACTATTGGTTCCCTGTGCATTTTCCTTCATCTCACTTAGTGTAGCCTTCATTTTTTCATCTAATTTGCGACCAAAATCAACCAGTTCTGCGAGCATCCTGATCACCAGTGTTTTGAACTGTGTACCTGATAGGTTGGCTAGCTCTTGGTCACTTAAAAACATTGGCTCTGGGGCTTTGAGCTGTTCTTGTGTTTGAGCCGTAATCTTTTGGTCAGGTCGTGCCTCTCGTGGTGAGAGGGTGGGAGCCTTAGGTGTTCACCAGGGCAGGGCAACTCGAGTTGCTGAGTTGTGATGCTGTATGTGGGGGCGGGGTCAGAGAAGGATCAATGACACTTGTTCTGCGCTCTCTCATGTTTTAGTCCCCTCTGCCACTTGCCACAAGCCGGCACCTTTTCTATCGGTACTTTTAGGCTTTATTTCGCATCACTGGGGCCCTGGGTTGCGCGGTCTGTCTCACTGCCCATTTTTTGTCTGGTTTATCTGGGTGCAGATGTGTGTCTGTGGTCAGCCAACCACCTTGCATGTCTCACTGGGTTTGCTTGATTCCTCCCTGCACCCAGTTCTGCTAACCACTGCCTCTTCCTTCCGTGACCCCTCTCTGCTGGCCGCTGACTCCACCCCTTTTACCAGTCTGGATGAATGGTTTGTTGTTGTTAGACTTTGATACAGTTCAATTTTCTGTCTGCTCTGGTTGTGTTTTTGTTTTCAAATCTCTGCTGTCCTTAAATTTGGTGGTGTGAGGAGGCACAGCATCTCCCCTTCATCTTGGTCGGAAGTCAGAATTTTTTTAATAACTTGTAGAATGAGTGGAATTGATACAATACATGAAACTGTATATGGAGGGGAAGCAAATGCAAATACAAAGTTTATTTCTTACTGATATTATCTCATCCCTCCTCTCCCAGAGTCTCTGTTCTGATTTGTTCTCTAGTCAGAATTCTTTCACAGATATTTTGTTGTGTGAGGTTTGTGAGTAGTACATTTTGTGAATTTCCATGCATTTTATTTTTCCTGCCAGGTGCCGGGTGTTGTGTTTGGCCACCAGCTTTCTCTCAGTAGTGTGTTATCTGCTATCATGTCCTCCTAGGCTCTAATCTTTTCTGTCATGATTCTGTTTTGCTGCTTTGAGCCTTTTTTTCCACATAATGTTACAGACCACAAATTTGGACCTTTGCCACAACCCATTCTTTTCTTCTGTTATCTACTATATGGTTTATTTGGAGAATCATGTTTTTAGATCCGCGAAGACTTTTTTCTGTTGTAGTTAAGTCTTCTTCCTAAGTTCCCTTGTTGTTTTTGTGACCCATATGATCTGTCTTCAAGCAGCTCTGTTTGATTGTGTGTTTTCTCCCTTTCTCCTGACTGATCACTGTGTTTTTCAGTGCCCAGCCTTTTTATATGTTGTCATAATTTCCTTCTTAGCTCCTTAGGGCACAGTTCTGGTCTTGGCAACTTACCATTCAGAGAGATATGCTCCCACTCAAGTGTCCTCTGTTCTCCACAGTCCAGGCTTTTTCTAGAACCATTAATTTAAAGTCCTTTTTCCTGGGTGCCAAGAAGCTGGTTTCAAGGCACTTGCCCAGCTTCCAGAAAGATTGCAGGTCTCAGTTCCCACCTCTACACTCCACAGAGGCCAGGCCTTCAATTCCATGGGCTGTCTGCAGGCTCTAGGCCCGTGTCTGTTGCAGCAGAGAGATCAAAAATGATAGTGGAGGTAAAGAGGCATGATTTCATGTCATCTTCCTGGGATCATTGTTAGGACTGGACTTTTGTCTTTTTCATTCCCTTAGTGATTGTGGATGTGTGATTCGGCCCAGACTTACCAACAGTGAGGAGAAAAGCATTAGGCATGGAGGTTGTACAATGTGTGGTATAAATAATATAGTTCTCATCATCTTGCTTTTTCTGTGAGAGGATCGATTTTACTTCCCTGATTGCTGTTAAATGATTTGCACTTCCTCCCTGGCCCGTGGTCAGGCTTGACCTTATGACTTGTTGTGGCAAGTGGAATGTATGTGGAAGTGACAGAAGTCTAGCTCTGAACAGAGCTTTAAGAGCGCTGACAAGTTTCTATTAGTCCTCTTTCTTCTGCCTTTTGTCTTGAGAATGGCATGTCTTAGATTTGGTCTGTTCCTTCTGATTGGGTCTGGAAATGAGAAGACACCAGTGCACAGGCCACCACCTGAGGGCAGCCATGCCTGCCCAAGGCTGATGTGTGCTTGAGTGGCAAAGCATGTGTGTGAGGTGCCACTGAGCCTAGAGGGTGGCTTAAGTAGTGTAGCATTACTGACTGAGAAACTCTGGCTTAACTTTTTTCTTTTTAATTATTATTTTTAGTCGTTGTTCAAATACAACTTTCTGCCTTTTCCCCCCATCCCAGCCCACCCCCCCAGTCCTCCTCACATCCCTCCTGTTTCCATCCCCCGCCGCCCTTGTTATTGTCCATGTGTTTTTTATACTTGTTCCTGCAAACCCTTCACCCTTTTCCCCTGAAATTCCCTCCTCTCTCCCCTCAGGTCACTGTCAGCCTGTTCTCTATTTCAGTGTCTTTGGTTATATTTTGCTTGTTTGTTTGTTTTGTTGATTAGGTTCCCGTTAAAGGTGAGATCATACAGTATGTGTCTTTCACTGCCTGGTTTATTTTGCTTAGCCTAATGCTTTCCAGTTCTATCTATGCTGTTGCAAAGGGTAGGAGCTTCTTCTTTTCTTTCTGCTTCATAGAATTCCATCATGTAAATGTACAATAGTTTTTTGATCCATTCGTTTACTGATGGGCACCTAGGTTGCCTCCAGCACTTGGCTATTATAAATTGTGCTGCTGTGAACATTGGGCTACATAGGTTTTTTGGGGTTGGTGTTTCAGGGTTCTCAGGATGCAATCCTGACAATGAAATTGCGGGGTCAAAAGGCAGATCCATTCTTAGTTTTCTTACAAAATTCTATACTGTTTTCCATAGTGGTTGCACCTTTCTGCAATCCCACCAAGAGTGCACTAGGGTTCCCCTTTCTCCACAAGCTCTCCAACACTTGTTGTTAGTTGCTTTGTTTATGATGGCCGTTCTGACTGGTGTGAAGTGGGATCTCATTGTCATTTTAATTTTCATCTTTCTGATAGGTAGCGATATTGAGCATCTTTTCATGTGTCTCTGGATGCTCTGTATGTCCTCCTTGGAGAAGTGTCTGTTCAAGTCCTTTGCCCATTTTTTAATTGGGTTGCTTGTCTTCTTAGTGGCTTAACTTCTTGTGCCCCCTTTAATTAGTAAATATTTTCCCAGTATCTTTTAAAATTTATATTATCAGGCCCTAAAGTTTGTTTCCTTTTTTTCTACTTGACTTACAGGCATGAACTAGTATTGTTGTTATTGTCAAGCACTAATTGGCTGTGGTAGAGTGTTCACAAATTATATAGTAAGACCCAGCCTATGTAGCAGAACTGAAGAAAAAATAACCAGTAAACTGGGGGCAGTGTCTTGTAGGAATTTATCTCATTCATCTTGACCCAAAATGATTCTTCTGAAGGTGTGGCTTATCTCTAATTGTACAAAGTAATCACTAGTAGTTCTTGTTTCCTGGGCTTTAATGCTTTTTTCTATTATCATAAATGAGTAACAGGTAATTAGAGAAGCATTTATACAGTTGCTTTCCAAAGCTTCTGTTTCCTGGAATGAATGAATGAATGAATGAATAAAGAAATACATACATACATACACAATTTATCTAACTTGTTGACTTAACTAACAGATGTAACTAACAGATGAGATCTGTATTTGTATTTTATCCATTTTCTGTATAATTGATACTTACTTTTTCTTTTTTAAAAATATATTTTATTGATTATGCTATTACAGCGGTCCATTTTTTTTCTCCCCTTTATTTCCCTCCACCCTATATCCCCGTCTCACCATCATTCCCTCACCTTAGTTCATGTTCGTGTGTTATACATGTAAGTTCTTTGGCTTCTCCTTTTTCTATACTATTGTCAACCTCCCCCATGGAGGGATAACCCTCCATGTGATCTCTATTTCTGTGAATCTGTTCTGTTGTTTGCTTACTTGTTTTTGTTTGTTTGTTTGTTTTTAGGTTTAGTTGTTGATAGTTCTGAGTTGTCATTTTAATGTTCATAGCTTTGATCTTCTTTCTCTTAGATAAGTCCCTTTAACATTTCATATGATAAGGGCTTGGTGATGGTGAACTCCTTGAATTTGACCTTATCTGAGAAGCAGATATCTGCTTCCATTCTAAATGAAAACTTTGCTGGATGGAGCAGTCTTGGATGTAGGCCTTTGCCTTTCATGACTTGGAATACTTCTTTCCAGTCCCTTCTTCCTGCAAGGTCTCTTTTTTAGAAATCAGCTGACAGTTTTATGGGAACTCCTTTGGAGGTAACTATCTCTCTTCTCTTTCTGCTTTTAATATTCTGTCCTTATCTTTAATCTTGGGTAGTATAATTATGATGTGCTTTGGTGTGTGCTTTCTTGAGTCCAACTTTTTTGTGAGACTCTGAGCTTCCTGGACTTCCCTGAAGTCTATTTCCTTTGCCAGATTATGAAAGTTGTCCTTCATTATGTTTTCAAATAAATTTTCAATTTCGTCCTCTTCCTCTTCTCTTTCTGGCACTCCTGAGATTCGTATATTGGAATGTTTAAAGGTGTTCTGGAGATTTGTAAGCCTCTCCTCATTTTTTTTTGAATTCTTGTTTCTTTGTTGTATTCTGGTTGAATGTTTCTTTCTTCCTTCTGTTCCAAAGCATTGATTTGAGTCCTGGTTTCCTTCCCTTCACTGTTGGTTCCCTATACATTTTCCGTTATTTCAGTTTCCATAGCTTTCATTTTTTCCTCTATTTTGTGACCATACTCAACCATTTCTCTGAGCATCCTGATTACCAGTGTTTTGAAATGTGCATCTGATCAGTTGTCTATCTCTTCATTGCTTAGTTGTATTTTTTCTGGAGGTTTGACCTATTCTTTCATTTGGGCCATATTTTTTTGTCTTGGCTCTATGTAGTAAAGGGCAGAGCTGTATGTGTTCACCAGGGTAGGGAAACTCATGTATCTGTGCTGTGATTCTGTATGTAGGGGAGGGGTCTGAGAGGGAACAGTGCCACTTACTCAGCTCTCTGCCAGCTTTCAGGCACTTCCTCTGCTACCCACAACCAAATTGGGCTCTTCTGGTGCTGATTCCCAGGTGGCTGGTTTTGTGTACATTCCAGGACTTTGTGGGTCTCTCCAATGAGAGGTCTCTCCTGTGAGGTTGGGAGTTTCTCCTGTTGCCTCCATCTGCACAGGTGTTTTTCAGTCAGAGGTTTTGAGGCTTTATTTCACCACACTGGAAACTTTGCGTGGTCTGTCTCACTCCCCAGTTGTTTCTCCCAGTTTATCCCCATGCAGATGTGGGACCACCCACTCTACCAGCTACTACCTTGCTGGTTTACCATCTGCCGCCTTGTTGGGTGTCCTCTCCAACCTATCTGCCTATCTCCACCCCTTCTACCAGTCTGGATGAATGTTTCTTCTTTAACTCTGTTGGGCTTCCATACATTTCAATTTTCTTTCAGTCCTGGTTATTTTTGTTTTTAAATTGGTTGTTGTCCTTCTTTGGTTGTGTAAGGAGGTACAGTTTATCTACCTATGCCTCCATCTTGGCCACAAGTCCTCACTTTTTTCTTATTATTAAGCTCTCAGAACATTATTTTGACAAGTATTTATAAGTCAGTTGTTGATGAGTGGAAAGAGTATTCATTGGACCATAAGCCAAAAGACCTTTGTTCTTCCTTAGTTTTCTGCCAGTCTTCTTCCCAGCCTTCTCTTCTTCATTCCTTTGCCTTTCCTCTTTCACTCTTGTAATAAATAGTTACCGAGCAATTGGGTATGCCAAGTACTGAGATGTAATGATGTGGAAACCAGACATGGCTACCTTCCATCCTTTATCAAATTTACTGTCTTTTTTCCACTCCCCCAACTTCTTCTTTTTCTTCTTTTTTCTGACCATACTGAATTGGCAAGGGCCACATTACTGTTCACCCTACTTGTTGTTTTGAATTAATGGGGCTGCTTTCTTTATTTTATTTTATTTTTTATCCTCAACCAAGGACATTTTGCATTGCTTTGGAAAGAGAGGAAGGGGTGGGACATAGAGAAGGGGAGAAAGAGAAAAACATCAATTGGCTGCCTCTTGTACACTCTCTGACCAGGGATCAAACCCACTACCTATGTACGTGTGCAGACTGGGTATAGAACTCACAGTCTTCTGGTGTATAGGATGATACCCCAACCAACTGAGCCCCACCAGCCAGGAAGGGGTTACTTTCTAATATGTTTTTCCTACCAGTGGATTTTGTGGGGAGGTTGGAGTGGTGCTGAGAGAGAAAGGTAAGTGTGAGGGAGTGAGGAAACAGGTGAGCTGTTCACATGCCTAACCAGCATACAAATGTATTTTTATTTTTTGTGATTCTTTCAAGTTATAATTTTTATAAATACTCAAAGGATGTATCTCTACAAATGATTTGGATATTAGGTGAGATGCTTATTGCTCCTGGCGATTCTAAATTTAATTTAATTTTTATTTTTTAGAGTTTGGGAAACCATCAATTAGAACACCTTCATTATTAAAGAATCAGTTGCTTCAAAAATGAGGAAAACTTGCAAATTAAGCATGTGTCTTAATTTACAAGAGCAATTGGTAGAAAAATAAGTAACACAATGTACTTTGTATTGTAGGACTTCCTGAGGGGTTGGTTACTCATTTCCCCTCACCCTTATTTTTTGCTTTGTGAGTAGAGAGTTAAATGTGCCAGCTTGCCAGCGGGGGTGGGGGGATGGGGGTCAGTGGTTGGAGGAGAGAAGGAGTTGTAGGTGGGAATAACAACTGAACTATGCATGCTAATGTCATTCTCAGCTGCAGATGACAATCTTAAGAATAACCTCATTATATTTTGTAAGGAATTAAAGTTTGCATGCAGATTCCAACGGAAAACATCTGTTTCCTGACCCTGTGCCACAATTCTCACATCTTGACAGGAATTCTGGTTTTGACATTTCTGTCTCCAGCACCTCCCGCTATTACTCTGGCTGTTTTCTTAGAAGGCTTCAGTCAGCACTGCTTAACATGTTGGGAATGACTCTGAAGAACTGAAAGTGAACTTCTTCATTGGCTTCTCCTCCAAAAAAGGAGAATTTCAGATTTCATTAGCAAGAATCATCCTAACTGCTGAGTAGCTGTTGTAAGAATTGGTGGGGTGACCCACAGTTCCTTAAAGAAGCCAATGAACTGTGAGTCTATTCTTTGTATCTGTAAATCTGTTTCTATTTTGTTTGTTCAATTATTTTGCTCTTTAATAAACTGCATTGAAAGATATGATAAAAATTTAAAAAGCCAATGAACATAAATGGACCACAGAGGGGATTAGTGTATATGTGTATGGACCTTCCTTCTTTTCCCCTCATTATCCCCTCCTGCTTCCTCTCTGGTTACTGTCAGTTTATTTCGATATCTCTGGTTATATTTTGCTTGCTTGCTTGTTTTTATTGATTAGGTTCCTGTTAAAGGTGAGATCATATGGTATTTGTCTTTCACTGCCTGGCTGGCTTATTTTACTTAGCATAATGCTCTCCAGATCCATCCATGCTGTTGTGAAGGGTAGGAGCTCCTTCTTTCTTTCTGCTGTGTAGTATTCCATTGTGTAAATGTACCATAGTTTTTTGATCCATTCATTTACTGATGGGCACCTAGGTTGCTTCCAGCACTTGGCTGTTATAAATTGTGCTGCTGTGAACATTGAGGTGCATAGGTTCTTTTGAATTGGTGTTTCAGGATTCTTAGGATATAATCCCAGCAGTAGAATTGCTGGGTCAAAAGGCAGATCCATCTTTAGTTTTCTGAGGAAATTCCATACTTTTTTCCATGGTGGCTACACCAGTCTGCTTTCACACCAAGAGTGTACTAGGGTTCCCTTTTCTCTAGTACCTGGCTAGCACTTGTATGTTGATTTCTTTGTGATCCATTCTCACTGGTTTGAGGTGGTATCTCATTGTCATTTTAATTTGCATCTCTCTGATAGCTAGTGTTGTTGAGCATCCTTTCATATGTCTCTGGGTCCTCTGGGTCCACCTTGGAGAGGTGCCTGTTCAGGTCCTTTGCCCATCTTTTAATTGGACTATTTGTCTTTCTAGAGTAGAATCATGAGTTCTTTATATATTTTGGTCAAACCCTTGTCCGAGGTATCATTTGCAGTATTTTTCCCATATGGTTGGTTCCCTATTCATTTTGCTAATGTTTTCTTTAGCTGAGAAGAAGCTTTTTCTTTTGATGAAGTTCCATATGTTTATTCTTTCCTTTATGTCCCTTGCTCTAGAGGATGTTTTGGTGAAAATATTACTGCGTGGAATATCTGAGATTTTCCTTTGTATGTTCTCTGGGACTTTTATCATGAACTTATATTTAAGTCTTTAATTCATCTCAAGTTTAGTTTTGTATGTAGTGTAAATTGATGGCTAAGTTTCAGTTTTTTGCATGTAGCTGTCCAGATCTCTCAACACCATTCGTTGAAGAGGCTATTTTTACTTCATTTTATGCTTCTGCCCCCTTTGTTGAATATTTGACCGTAGGTAGAGACTTGGGTTTATTTCTCTATTCTGTTCCATTGATCTATGTGTCTGTTCTTATGCCCATGCCAGACTGTTTTGATTACAGTGGCCTTGTAATACAGTTTGATATGAAGTATTGTGATCCCTCCTACTTTGTTCTTCTTTCTCAAAATTGGTGCAGCTATTTGGGGTCATTTATGGTTCTACATAAATTTTTGAAATATTCTGTATCTGTGAAATATGTCATTGGTATTTTAATAGGGACTGCATTGAATCTGTAAATGGCTTTGGGTAGTATGGACATTTTGATGATGTTAATTCTTCCAGTCCATGAACATGGTATATGCTTCCATTTGTTTGTGTCTTCCTTGATTTCTTTCTTCAGTGTTGTGTAGTTTTCTGAGTATAGGTGTTTTACCTCCTTGGTTTGATTTATTCCCAGGCGCTTTATTTTTCTTGTTCCCGTATCAAATGGGATTATTTTCTTGATTTCTGTTTCATTATTGGTGTACCAAAGTGCCTTTGATTTCTGAATATCACTTTGTATCCCACTGTTTTTCAAATTCACTTACTAGGTCAAGTACTTTTTGCTCATTGAGTATAATGTTGGCCGTAGGTTTTTTGTATGTGGCCTTTATTTTGTTGAAGTATGCTTCTTCTACTCCCACTTTGCTAAATGTTTGTGTCGTAAATGGGTGCTGTATGTTATCAAGTGGTTTTTCCACATCTATTGATATGGTCATGTGATTTTTTCTTTTCTTTTGTTTATGTGATACATTATTATGTTTATTGATTTGTGAATATTGTACCATCCTTGCATCCCTGGGATGAACCCCACTTGGTCATGGTGTGTGATCTTTTTAATATATTGTTGGATGTGATTTGCCAAGATTTTGTTGAGGGTTTTAGTGTTTTTGTTCAGTGGTGATATTGGCCTGTAGTTTTCTTTCTTTGTGGTGTTTTAATCTGGTTTGAGGATTAGGATGATTCTGGCTTCATAAAAAGAGTTTGGGAGTCTTCCCTCTTCTTGGATTTTTGGGAATAGTTTCAGAAGGATGGGGGTTAGCTTTTCCTTACATGTTTTATTCTTTCATTTCTTTTTTTTAATTTTTAAAAATTTTAATTGTTGTTCAAGTATAGTTTTCTGTCTTTTACTCCCATCCCAGTTCACCTACCCAGTCCTCCTCCCATCTCTCCCATTTCCATTCACCCTAGTTTTTGTTCATGTGTCTTTTATACTTGTTCCTGTAAACCCTTCCGCTTTCCCACTGAAATTCTGCTGAATTTCCTTGCTTAAACAAGGATATTTTATTGTTTAGATTCCTGTTAAAGGTAAGATCATATGGTATTTGTCTTTCACCGCCTGGCTTATTTCACTCAGCACAATGCTTTCCAATTCCATCCATGCTGTTGGAAAGGGTAGGAGCTCCTTCTTTCTTTCTGCTACATAGCATTCCATTGTGTAAATGTACCATAGTTTTTGGATCCATTCGTTTACTGATGGGCACCTAGGTTGCCTCCAGCACTTGGCTATTGTAAATTGTGTTGCTATGAACATTGGGGTACATAGGTTCTTTTGGGGTTGGTGTTTCAGGGTTCTTAGGATATAACCCCAGCAGTGGAATTGCTGGGTCAAAACGCAGATCCATTTTTAGTTTTCTGAGAAAATTCCATACTGTTTTCCATAGTGCTTGTACCAGTCTGCATTCCCACCAACCGTGCACTCGATAAATTCAAGGTGGATAAAAGTCTTAAATATAAGCTGTAGCACCATTGAAGTCCTAGAGGAGAACATAGGCAAGAAAATCTCAGATATTTCACACAGGAACATTTTTACTGGTATGTCCCCTAGAGCAAGGGACATAAAGGAAAGAATAAACAAATGGGACCTCATCAAAATAAAAAGCTTCTGCATGGGTAAAGAAAACTGTGCTAAAATAAAAAGAGAACCAATCATGTGGGAAAACATACTTGCCAATGATATCTCAGAGAAGGGTTTAATCTCTAAAATATATAAAGAACTTACACGACTCCACACTAAGAAGACAGGCAACCCAATTAAAAAATGGGCAAAGGACTTGAACAGACACTTCTCCAAGGAGGACATACAGAGGACCCAGAGACACATGAAAAGATGCTCAATACTGCTAGCTATCAGAGAGATGCAAATTAAAATGACAATGAGATACCATCTCATACCGGTCAGAATGACCATCATAAACAAAGCAACAAGTGATGGCAAGGATGTGGAGAAGAGGGGATCTTTACATTTTTTGTGAAACTGTCCAGTCAAGAGCTTTTCTGTGCCAGGAGTTTTTTGTTTACTGCTTTAATTTCACCAGATGTTAATTGGTCTATTCAGGCTTTCTGCTTCATTCAGTTTTGGAATATTATATTTTTCTAGAAATTTGTCCATTTCTCCCAGGTTTTCAAATTTCTTGGCATGTAGTTGTTCATCGTAATTTCTTACAGTCCTTTGTATTTCTGAGGTATCAGTTGTAATCTCTCCTCTTTCATTTCTGATTTTGTTTGTTTGGTCCTTTCTGTTCTTTTCTTGTTGACTCTGGTTAAAGGCTTGTCAGTTTTGTTTATCTTTTCAAAGAATCAGCTCCTAGATTTATTGATCCTTAGAATTGTTCTTTTAGACTCATGTCGTTTAATTCAGTTCTGTTCTTGGTTATTTCCTTCCTTCTACTCTCTCTGGACTTTGCTTGTTACTGTTTCTCCACTTCTTGTAGATGTTGGGTTAGGTTGTTTATTTGAAATGTTTCTATCTGTTTTAGGTAAGCCTGAAATACAGAGAACATTTTGAGGGTTGCCAGATGGTAGGTGATTAGGGGTAGGATGAATAAGGTATTAAGATGAATAAGGGATTAAGAAGTATTACAAATTGGTAGTTACAGAGAGTAGTCATGGGGGTATAAAATACTGCATAGGGAATATCATCAATAATATTGTAATAAGTGTATGCTGTCAAATGGGTATTAGATTTATTGGAGTGATCACATAGTTATGAAGTGTCTAATCATATGGTTGTACACCTGAAACTAATATTTTATGTCAACTCTAATTGAATTAAAAAGATAGGGTTTTATTTTAAACTTTCCTGAATTATGTGGAAAACTTTAAAAGTGTTTGTAATTTTATTTCTTAAGAATCTCAACTACCAAAAATAGTTCCTTTTTTTTGGTAGGACACAAGTATCTACTTGTGACCTCATATTTACATTCTGCTCAGTTAGGCATAGGATCGTAGTTCTTGATACTGTAATCCCTCTGCATAAGTAATGTTTACAGACTTGTGGAAACAGGTCTAATGCAAGTATTGAACATTTGCTAGGAGTCAGTTAATATTAAACAGTGTATTAAAATCTGTCACTTGACGTATGAAAGCCAGTGTGACTTTCTTATTTTCAGTTTGATTGATTTCTTAAATTAAATTATGAAGACACCTAAAAGAGGATTTCTTTTTCTTTGATATTCCCAAATTTAACATTTTTAAGGATAATTATGCTAATGAAGGTTTAATATTGGGCCTTAGCCTTCCATGTTATTCCGTATGTTCAGAGATTATGTATTTACACTCTGTATACTATATTAGAATTTCGTGTGAATCTCAATCTAATAATAAGTGATTATTAATTAAAGAAAAAATAGTGTTTAATGGTGGGAAATTGGAAATATATCATTAAAGGATAAATATTACGATATACTATGCAGTGGTCAGAAATAACAGGTCTATGTTAATATGGAAATATCTCTAAAAGGTTGTTTAGGGAAAAAAACAAGTTTTAGAATTACATGTACACTAACTAATGTCTAATTTTTTAAAAAGGCTAAAATTAGGACTTCCGCCAAGATGGAGGAATAGGTGGAAACACTGTGCCTTCTCCCACAACCAAGTTTGAATACAACAAAGGTTTGGAGAAACAAAGACACAACCAAAGGACAGAAAATTGAATTATACAGAAGTCCCACAACATCTAACCGTTCAACGGGGATGGTAAGAGGGGCGGAGCCAGCAGCGAGCAGGGTGGGGCAGGACAGGTCCCCCGACCCAGGCACGGAGGCAGCCCGGAACCAGTTGGGGTGCGGGGCAGACTGACCGCGGTTGCACATTCGCGCACAGTGAGACAGACCACGCAGGCCCCAGGGGGCGAGGGCTGACGGCGGTGGCACACTCGCGTGCAGTGGGACGAAACACGTGGGCCCAGTGACAGCAGCAACTGCGGCACCGGTGAGGGCTGAGGCGGCAGGCGGCAGACAGGATGCCATAGTTCCTCTTTGGCCCCGCCCCCACATACAATGTCACAACCCAGTGACTTAGTTGCCCTGTTCTAGTGAACACTTTAGGGCTCTGATCCTGCTATGGAACAGGCATGAACAGCCCAAAAGATGGTGCAAGAAGAACTCAAAGTCCCAGAGCCAATAACTCTAAGCGACCAAGAGATTGCCAGCCTCTCAGAAGCACAGTTCAAGACACTGTTTATCAGGATGCTCACAGAACTGGTTGATTATAGTCACAAATTAGAGATACATATGAAGGCTAAACTAATTGAAATGAAGGGAGATGTCCAGGAAACAAATAGTGATGGAAAGGAAACTGGGACTCAAATCAATGGAATGGACCAGAAGGAAGAACTAAACATCCCACCAGAAAGGAATGAAGAAATGAGAATTCAAAAAAAAATGAGGAGAGGCTTAGGAACCTCCAGGACATCTTTCAATGTTCCAACATCCGAATTATAGGGGTACCAGAAGGGGGAAAGAAACAGCCACGAGTGGAACACTTATTTGAACAAATAATAAAGGAGAACTTCCCCAGTCTGGCAAAGGAAATAGACTTCCAGGAAATCCAGGAAGCTCAGAGAGTTCCAAGGAAGTTGGACCCAAGAAGGAACACACCAAGGCACATCATAATTACATCAGCCAAGACCAAAATGAAGGAGAGAATCCTAGAAGCATCAAGAGATAAGGGGACAGTCACCTACAAAGGAGTACCCATCAGACTGTCAGCAGATTTCTCAAAAGAGACCTTACAGGCAAGAAGGGGCTGGAAAGAAGTATTCCAAGGCCTGAAATCCAAAGACCTACAGCCAAGATTGCTTTATCCAGCAAAACTTTCATTTAGAATGGAAGGACAGATAAAGTGCTTCTCAGATAAGGTCAAGTTCAAGGAGTTCATCATCACCAAGCCCTTATTATATGAAATGCTAAAGGGACTTATATAAGAAAAAGAAGATGAAAAATATTAACAGTGAAAGGACAGCAAACACACAGTTATTAACAACCCCACCTAAAACAAAAGCAAACCAAGAGGACAGCTAGATCAGGAGTGGAACCATAGAAATGAAGAACACATGGAGGGTTAGAAACAGGGGTTTGGGAGGGGGAGAAGAGGGGAGAAGGCACAGAAAATAGCATAGATGGTAGGCAGAAAATAGATAGGGGGGAAGGCGAGAATAGTGGGAGAAATATAGAACCTAAAGAACTTGAGACACGTGGTTATAAACTAAGGGGGGAGAATGGTGGGGGAGGGAGGGTGTGGGTGGAGGGGAATGAAGCGGGGAATAGAACAACTGTAATGGTATAATCAATAAAATATATTTAAAAAAATTAATTAATTTACAGTTTGGATATAATACCAATCAAAATCCCACCTGGCATTTTATAGAATGTGACCAATATATTTCAATTCACGTGAAAATATTAAGGGACCAAAAACCTTATCAACATTAATAAAAAGATCAAAGAAGGGATATGCTTGTCCCTCCAGATGTTGAGGCATAACATAGGCCACAGTAATGAATAGTGTGATACTCATATGAAAAATGGGATGGAAAAGAATCTAGAGAAAGAACTATTTATATACAGACAATAAAGATTTAAATTGCACAAAAAGTATCAGTGGAGAAAGACAAAATATTTAGCAGATCGTATTGAGACACTGCTCACTATATATGGGTATACCTAACTCACACCACAAAAAAAGAGAAATGAATTGCAGGTGAAATAAAAAATAAATAAATAAAATAAAAATAAATAAAAAGGCTAAAATTAAATATATTGAGATAAATGAGAAGCTGTGTCCCAAACTATAAATGTCAGTTAACTTCGGTTAACTGGAGGTAGGGAGCTCACTTGGACCTTTAGTTCCAGGCTTTTATATATGAATTTTAATGATGGGCATGTGGTCATGCTTTAGTTATGCATTTATTTTTATTAAGAAAAAATTAAAACATAAATAAGGTAAGCAATGATATGATGCACCCCAAAGTATCCACCACTAAGCTTCAATCAACAGTTATCAGTATTCTGCCACAATATTCTATACCTCTGCCCACGCTTCACCTTGAGTGTTTATAATTATTTTTGTAGATAAAATCTTTATACATTGAATCACCAATCATAGATGTATTATTTTGAAGAATGAATATAGTCTTGTAAGCCACATCCCTATTATGATGTTAAAGATTTCCATATCCCCAGAACATGCTCTGATGTCATATCCCAGTCTGCCCACTCAGATAGTTATGCCCTGTCTTAGAACTTTATATAAATAGAATCATACAGTATAAACTGTGTGTCTGACTTTTTTTTTTTTTGCTTGATGTGATGTGTGTGAGAATCATCCATGTTATGGCATATATTAATAGTTCTTCCCATTTTATTCCTAATATTCCACTGTATGAATATGTCACAATTTATATAGCCTTTTTCCTGTTCCTGGGCACTAACTACTGTGATTAAAGCTGGTGTAACATTCATGTACAGATTTTATTGTTGACATATATTGTCATTGCTTTTGAATACATACCTAGGGGTGGAATTTCTGGATCAAATAAAAACTTAGCAAACTCATTTTGAATGTGACTGTTTTGTTTTAAATTCCTACCAGCAAAATAGAACTGTGGTTGCTCCACATGCGTGTCTTTATTGGTTTTGTCAGTCTTGTTCACTTTTCAGCTTTTTTAGTGGTTCTATAGAGGTGCCTCACAGTGTGCATTTTAAAAGAATTTTTTAAATTGTGGTAAAATAGTGTAACATAAAATTTGTGATTTTAATCACTTTAAGTGCACTCATCAGTGTCAGTCACAACATAGTGTGATGATCACTACTCTCTGCTCCTGAAACTATTCCATCACGTCAGACAGAAAAAAATATACTCATTAAGCAGTGACTCCCTACTGTCCCTCTTCCTTGAGCCCCAGGGAACATTTAATCTGGTTTCTTTCTCTATTAGTTTGCCTCTTCTAGCTATGTCATATAGGTGGAATTGTACAATGTTTGTCCTTTTCTCTCTGGCTTAATGTTTTCCAGGTTCCTCTATATTGTAGCATACATCAGAGTTTCATTTCCTTTTATGACTCTATAATATTCCATTGTATGGATATACCACATTTTGTTTATCTGTTAATTTGTTGATGGACACTTGTATTGTTTCATTATTGTTTCGAATGATGATGAAATGAAGATTTGTGCGGAAGTATTTGTGTGATCCCTGTTTTGAACTATTTTGGCTATATAACTAGGAGTGGAATAACTATGTTGTATGGTGACTCTATGTTTAACTTCCTGAAGAACTGCCAGACTGTTTTCTCAGTGTGTTTTAACTAACACTTCCCTGATGGCTAATGATGTTAATAATCTTTTCATGTGTTTACATTAGTGATGTGAATATCTTTCTTTGTGAAATGTTTGTTCAAGTCTTTCATGCATTTAAAAATTGGGATATTAGGTTTTCTTTTATTAAGTTTTGAAAGTTCTTTATTCTGAATAGAAGTCCTTTGTCAGATATGTTTTTCTAATACTTTCTTCCAGTCTGTAGCTTGATTTTTTAAGAGTATCTTTTTAAAAATTAAAAATATTTTTAAATGGTGGTAAAAAATACATATAACACCATTTTAACCATTTTAAATGTACAATTCAGTCGTATTAAGCATTTTTACATTGTTGTGCAACCAGTCTCCCAAACTCTTTTCATTTTGCAGAACTGAAACTCTTGTATCCATTAATCAGTAACTGCACATCCCCCCGTTCTCCCAGCCTCCATTCTGCTTTCTGTTTCTATGAATTTACTCTAGATACCTCACATAAATGTAATCATATAATATTTGTCTTTCTGTGACTAGCCTGTTTCATTTACCACAATGTACTCAAAGTTCATCCATTCTGTATCAAGTCAGAATTTTCTTTTTAAGGCTGAATAATATTCTGTTGTGCATTTATACCACATTTTGGGTATCCATTTCATCCATCAGTGGATTTTTGGGTTACTTCCATTTTGGCTATTGTGAATAAATGCTGCTACGAACATGAGTGTACAAAAATCTCTCTGAGACCTTGCCTTTGATTCTTTAGCATGTACACCCAGAAGTGGAATTGCTGGATCATATGACAATTCTATTTTTAATTTTTCGAGGAACTTCGTTACTGTTTTCTACATGGCTGCACCATTTTACATTCCCACCAATTTCTTCACGTCCTCTCTCCTGCTTTTTATATTCAAGGTTTTTTTTATAATAATTTTCTAGTATCTCATTGTGGTTTGGATTGCTTTTTTCTAATGATTAGTAATTTTGAGTATCTTTTCATATGTTTGATGGCTATTTGTTTATCTTTTTTTGAGAAATATCTATTCAGATTCTTTGCCCATTTAACAATTTAGTTAGTTTCTTTTGTTGATGAGTTGTAGGAATTATTTATATATTCTGAATACTAGCTCCTTATCTGACATATGATTTGCAAATATTTTCTTCTGTTTCAATTTGTTTGTGTCCTTTGATACACAGAAGTTTTAAATTTTGATATAATCCCATTTATCTAGTTTTGCTTTTGTTTCCTGTGAATTGGTGTTATACTCAAGAAACCATTGCCAAACCTAGTGTTGTGAAGGTTTTCCTCTGAATTTTGTTGGTTTAGGTCTTACATTTAGATCTTTGATCCATTTTGAGTTGATTTTTGTATATGGTATATGGTAGGGATCCAACTTAATTCTTCTGCATGTGAATATATCTAGTTTGTTAGCACCATTTATCCTTTCCCTACTGACTGGTTTTGTCAACGATCATTTGATCATATATGCAGGGATTTATTTCTGAGCTCTCTATTCCACTTCATTGGTCAATATGCCTTTGTCAATGGCACTATTGTACTGTGTTGCTTACGATAGCTTTGTAGTAAGTTTTGATACTCTGAATGCTCCTGCCTTTGAGATCTAATAGATGTACTTAAGAATACAACTACTCACATTCATCTACGTTTCAGTATTAGATTTCAAAGTCTTATATCCATGTTTACTTTCTGTGCAAAGATGCTATAGGAATTTCAGTATGTTTTAGAAATATTAGGAATAATTCAGTTTTAATTGTTCCTGCTTTTAGTTAACTAGGTAATTTGCTTCATTATGAATGTGTTATTTTTTCTATGTACAGTGTATATAAATGGGTTATAATTACTAAATTTGAAAATAATATATATTTATTATATATAAATTTTTGGTGTGTCATATGCTAGCAGATCAGATTTGAATGGTTCTCACTTTTTTATTTTTTAGTTTAATGACAAGTTACATTGGGACAAAAGATTTCAAGGTCTTCAGCTTCATTTGCCCATGGTGACCGCTGGGGTTGATGGAAAAGGCCCAGAGTGCTAGGGAGGAGAAACAGCTTTGTTGTTGTGTGACACTAGGAAGTAAAACCCTAAATCAAGCACAGAGATTCAAACACAGTCCTACAACAAAAAGGAGATTCCTGGTGGGGTTCCTTGAAAATTGCAAAGGCCAGTGCTTGGACCTGCCCTATATCCATGCTGTTCTTCAGACTCCTTCTAATTTGAGAATCTTAGCAGATTCTGTGATTTTTTTTTATTGCTAGAAAATTTTGGGATTATTTCTGAAATTATGATAGTTTTCACAGCTCTTTATGTACACTTTCTTATTCGTTAGGCTTCCTTGATCACTCATAGTAGTAGTATGCTTATTGCAGCTTACAATCAAGTCTTTTTTTTTAAAGTGAATTGGTGTTTGACTTTTCGAATGAAAAAAATAGAATTATAGAGCTAAATGATACAACTCTTATATTCATATCCCCTCAATTATATTATAAATTACACCATTATTTGTTAAAGGACTTATAAGGCATTTATTTTAAAATCACAGCATTATAAATATTTGTTGGTTTCAAGGATGATTCTAGGCCAGTACTTGGTGAAAGGTAAAGTATGCTCGTAATGTGGTTTTGTGCATTCTTTATGGCTTTAGTAACACCCAGCACTTCCTTCCCCTGTTTACCACACCCAAGATTTCATTTTATCTTTTTCACACGGAATCCTCACACACTCTTGCATAGAATTGTTGCTATGCTTATTACTAGTGGAATCCATGTTAAATTTTAGCAGGTTTTTTCTTCTACATCTGCCTTTTTGATGGTAGTTGGGTTTACTGCCACTCACTTATTAGTGCCCTGAATCTCAACAGCCTTATTCAAACAAAACATCTTAAATGGAGGCATTAAAAGGGTCAAAACACTGAGTCGTTTTGTAACTTTTAGTGCAATAAAATGGATATGTTGTGTTTGGACTATAAGACCTCTGAGTTTAGTTATGTGTTTTCTTCATCTATAAAACATTTTAGAATAACAACTTACATCTGTTTGGGGTTTTACATTTTACATTTTGAAGAAACTTCACTGTTACGGAACTCCAGCCAGACATGGGGAGGGCACTGGCTTTCTGATAGGCCTTGCTGGGAGCTGTGGGAGCTGGGCGAAGTGTTGGTTTGCGCTGTGGAGCCGCGTTTGCTGGGGAACACATTCCATTATTGTTTCTTCATATGGTGAGTGACAAGATGCATGCAATACGATTTTGACTTGAAGATTATTTTTAAAATTTTCACACATCAGGAGTTTATCTTACGAGGGATATTTCACTACCAGAAACCCCAAATAAATTTAAGTATTTAAACATTTATACCACATAAATGTGCTATAGTTACTGTAGACTGTCAATTAATCTTGTTTTAGAGAATAAAGTTGGGATTTACTGCCGACTCACTCTTAAAAATAAATATCCATGGGATAGTTTGGCCGTTTCAAATGTGTGATTTTAAGATTGCTTCTTTAAAGGAACAATTTAACAAATAATGTTTAATAGGGGAAAGTGGGCAAAATCTAATACAGGGTGGGGCAAAGGTAGGTTTACGGCTGTGAGTACATGAAACAGAGTTTATTCTTATATTATTTATTATTGTATTATTTTCTGTATGAATAACTGTGAACCTATATTCCCCCGTATTTATTAAGAAAAAGTGCAGATAACACACAATGCAACTTACGGATTATTTTAATCAAGAAGTGAAGAATGCTGTCATGGACAGTTACAATAAGTTATAAGGCCTTTTTCATCTTATAAGTGTGAAATACATTCTTGTTAAAATGTGATACATTTACATTTGGGAGGAAAGAGTACAAAGAAGAACATTAAAGTAATCTCTAATCCCACTTCCTGTTTTCCTCTTGGATATTTTATTAAATACTGGATATTGATAAAATTTTTGGTTTTAATAATTAATTTAACTGGAAATACAGCACTTCAGTTTCTGAATGGACGGTGTCAAACGCTTTCATGATTTTATGACAAAAAAAAACCCTGAACTAAATTGGACTCCTGTTGTAGCCCTTTGACACATGGAGTGGGATGTTGCCTGTGTATGAAGATGATGATCTTCTCTGAGATTCTGCTTAAACCAATATATTGACATTGAATTTTTTTTCTCACTACCATTTCCTATCTGAATGGAAGATAGATTGTCTTTCTGTGGACCCTGTCTAGCCTTGGGCTGTCATTGTTCCAGCGTAGTAAGAGAGATTGTGTTAGATTCTTAATTTCTGAGTAAATGTAAATATTTTAGAAGTAATTTAATACCCTTAATTCATGGGCCATTGATTCCTTCAGAATTCTGATTGCACACATTCACTCACACTCACAAATTCACACCCACCTATGCTATTAATGTTCAAAGTGTGCATTTACTTTTCAGCAGTGAGCTGAGTACAAAATAACAGTACTAGGGCCACGGCCAGCTTGTGAGCAGTGTTGCCCCCAGCACAGGCCTCTGTAGGTCAGAGGGTGGTGGGTGGGTTCCATTGGGGCTCAGGTACTTTTATTTTAGGAAATGTGGAGGTGTGGGGTTCTATTTTTAGAATTTGGGAAGTTTAATTAAAAGCTAATAGATTATACTGAAGGTGAATGTATTCTATGCATTTAAGTGCACTTAAATGTATTTTAGGTAGAATACTACACAGAGCACTGGAGTCAGATTGTCTGGACTTCTTAATTCTAACTGTGCCTTTAGGCTAGTTACACAGCTTCTCTGAACCTCCATTTCCTCATCTCTAAAATGGGCTGGTAATAATACCTCTCTTGTAGGATTGTGAGGACTCAGCAAAATAAAACCTATGAAGTGCTTATTAGCACAGTGCCTGAAATATGAAAAGTGCCTGGCAATTCCAACTCTTATGGTTATACAACTAATCGTTAGTTCTTCTTATCTAAGTGTGGTGTTTAAGACACCATTCATACTTCATTATTACAGATTTTGCCTCTCTTTGCTGCTCTAGTGTCTACATCAGGTGTTCAGGAGCCCTCTACTCCAGTGTTGATCAGCTGTTCCTTCTTTGAGGAGTGCAGACTCACCACACCCATGCTTAAACCCTCTGGTCCCGTGTCTCAGTCTCAGCTTCCTCTTGCCAGTGGCTCTGTCTCTTTTCTTCCTTCTCCACTCCTTTTCTGCACCTGCCTTGCCCTCTCTACCTTTCCTCATTAATCTCCTTCTGGTCTCCCTCTTTCCTCCTCTCTCCCTGTCTTTCTCCCCAGCTGCTCTCCAACTTCTCCCCTCCTTCCTCTATCTGTCCCCCTGTGTCCCTTCTCTCTCGCCCCCTCCTTCTCTTCCTCTCTGCCTCGCCTCTTTCTTTTTTCCTCCTCCTCTTTTCCCTTCTGCTCTTTCTTCTTTCCCTTCCCTGACTTTCCTCCCCCCTTCCTTTCTGGCCCTTTCCCTCTCTGCTCCCAGCTCTTTGTCCCTCCTTGGTCCTCTACCCCTCTGTCCCCCTCACCCCTATCTCTTCTTCTCTTTTAAAACCTAACAGTTGGCCTGCTAAGGAGCAGGCAGTTCTAGCTTATAAGCAGAAATACGCCAGGGCTTTATTACATGTGGTAGGAAATACTGATTTTAGTAGCTGAGCCTTTCCATATTGTGCTTTTCTTCCACTTAAAAAGAGCATCAGGCATCATTTTCTGCCCCATGGGCTCAAAGAGTTAGTGGAATGATCACAGTTAACTTGTTTTCTAAAACCTGTATGTATAGTAAACCTACACACTTGTTTAATGTTAGCTTTATTATATACATAGTTAAAGTGAAATAATGTTCTCAGTAATAATTATGGGTTTGTGTAGTCATGCTAGGCAAAATCTCATATTTTCTGCCCAATTTATTTGATTTTTTTTTCTCTTTTCAGATTCCTTTCTCATTGGTCCAGTTTCCCTTATGGGAATCCTTGAAAGTAAGTTTTCTAATCTTCATATAAAATTCCTTTCTAATTATTATAAATACCCCAAAGTTTCCATATGTAATAGTAGAATATAATATTGAGTGCCAGTGTAAAATATTTTTTACGTGTGATTTACATGACAATTAAGTCTTTTAAACTTGTTCAGGTGTCTCATGGTCCTGAGAAATAATCATAACTTACACATCTGAAGACTCAAATGTTAAAGAAAAACCATGCTTCGCTTTCTTCTGTTTTGCAGCTGTTTTCTACCCAGTCGACTTTTATGTCAATTCACTGTGTGTACATGCATGTGTGTGTAGAAGTTAAGGGATGACGATGAGGGTAAATGAAAAAGGGGAGAAGCAAGGCCCTGACTATTCAGCCAGCCCCCCCCCCCCGCCCCCCACTAACCCTTCCTCTGCTGCTCGCCCCACTGGACCTGGCAGCCGCCACTGAGAAGGAAGTAGCAGCCTGCTGCCTTGTGAGTCAGCCTCAGGGAAGGTCACTCGTGTGTTTAAAAACAAACAAGTGGATTTTTAAAAATCTGTGTTTAAATACGCAGAGACATTTGTATTTGTTTTTCATCCTCTGATGCCATGATTTTTAAAATTATGGGTCATGATATGAATTGTGTGAGTGTTTGCCAGCATTTTAAAGACTGAAATAAAAAGAAAATTATTAATAGAGAGTATCTTATGTGGTGAGGATAAGTCCTGTTTTGTAAAACTTTGGTGCTGTGCATACACGCATACACAGCTCTGTACTAGGTTTCATTGTAAACGCATTTCTTACTGTAGATAATGATCAAAAGAATTTGAAGGCCCTTGTTCAACTGCAAGTGGCTGACAAATCACCAAACTGTAAAATGGTAAAGTATCTAGGTAGGCACTGATAATACAGAAAATAAAGGGATGACTCCCATTGCTATTGTGGACTCAGTAATTGTGCGGTGTGCTCGTATAGACTGTCTGTTCGAGAGTAACAAAGATTATTGGTACTCTGTAGTTATAATAGGAAGGTCATAAAATGAGACAGAACCTTAATCATAAAAAACAAACTATGGAATAGTAAGTGTTGAGAAATAGTACTTACAAGTGATCTGATTTAAGGAGTAGCACAGTTTCTTTAATAAGGGTTTGGGGTCTTTTATTGCTGTTGTTTTGTTTGTTTTTACCATTTTCTCTGTGCTGCGTGGCGAGTGGATCTTTCGGGCAGGGTTTCCGGACGTGATGTAAGAGCTATACAACGAGAAGGTCACATTCCATGAGCATAACAACCCCCCCATTTTTGTGAGTGACAAAGGAACAGTGGAGCCAGCAGCTGTCCAGCAAACAAGACTCACTTCATTAGTGCCTCAATAATCACCATTCACACTGCTCTGCACTCCCACATCCTGTGCCCTGTCCCTGCACGGGAGTGGTTTGAGGCCCACAGAGGGAAAAAGCACACGGTTTATTCCTTTCCAGTATTAAGGACATTTGTAACATTCTAGCTGGTTAAGAAATGTATAGAACATCACAGAGTAATCATAGATAACAATGTTGAATTTTAACAGTTTTCTTTGAGCAAATATTAAGGTGCTATAGTTTTTCTTTTAAGTTGGGTTTATTGAGGATAATTTTCTCACAGGAAAATTCAACCTTTATAAGTGTACATTTTTAGAGTTTTGATAAATGTTTATACTGCCATCATGACCATAATATCTATAGAATATTTGTAATTTTCTTATTTCTAGACTAGCGTATGTATAGAACCACACACTATTTAGCATTTTGTGCCTATTTTTTCCCACATACATTCATGTTTTTGCCTGTAGTAGCAAAGCATTGCTAAATATTGTTCTGTGGTATGGATATAATAGTTTATCTGTTTACTAGTTCTTGTACATTAGAGTTTTTTGATGATTATGAATAAAGCTGCTACAAGTATTTGCATATAGGCATTTGTAAGCATGTATGTTTTTGTTTCTCTTGGGTAAGTATCTAGGACTGGGGTTGCTGGTTCACAGGGAAAGTGTAAGTTTAGTTTTGTAATCAACTGAAGTGTTTTCCAAAGCGGCTGGGCCGTATCACAGCAATGTATGAGAATTCCAGTTGCTTTGCATCCATGTCGTTGCTTGTTACTAGATTCTTAAAAAATTAAGCCATTCTAATAGTTGTGTCCTGCCATCTGATTGTGGTGTGAATTTGCAGTTCTTTCATGGTTAAATAATAATAAGCCTCTTTTCATATAATAGTATTTTAAAAAATCCAAATGTTAAATCATAATGCTTTTTAGAAGCAATTTTTGACCTTTATTTTTGTGTTTATGATTTTATCCATTTCAGGTTGCTTTTGCAAACACAGAGATTATATTATATGGAAGGGTTTTCTATTATGTTTATGTGGAAATACTACTTGGTGAGATTTTTCTGGGCAAGGACTTGAGGATGGCACGCTTACTGTACTGTAAGGAGTGGGCATCAGGAGGCAGGGGTGGCCACTTTCAGCTTAAACGTACTCTGCATGAAATGGAAGGTACCAGCTCTCTTCTAAAATCACTTTTTGCTGCCTTCTCTCTGATTTCCATTAACCATGCTGAGTGCTTGGTCTCAAACCCCAAATTAAAATCTGAGTCTCTCTTCTGTCCTCCTCTGTATTTTATCACTCATGAAGTTTGGTTGACTTGGACTTTTTGGAACCTGTGGCCTCCTTTTTATCAGATTCTTATTAACTTATGCTGGACTACGTTAACAGTTACTCTGCTTTCTCATCCATTCTACATGCTGAGTTTATGTGATCTTCTTAAACATCTTTGAAGTTCTTAGAAATGTGTAACTTTCCAAAACTCTAAATCATATAATTGTTGCCTTCAAGGATGTCCATGCTGTGTTCCCAGTAGTTTTTCAATTTCCCCTCTCCTTATGCATTTTTTTACAAAGTCATTTCCCTCCAGCTAGAATATTACAGAGCTTCAGGCTCCCTCCTGGATGCTGTGCATGGATCCAGGATGGCCATGACCATGATGCTGCTAGGACTGCAAGGTTGTGTGCTCCTGGATGGGAGAGCATGCAGACACACCATCAAATGCTTCAGCAGGTCAGTAAGAGAGAGACTCCCTCCTGAAGGCCATGGGCTACATGACTGATAAGATCACATGGCCCATGGAGAGGACAGGTTAGTGCACCATCTAAGTGCAGGTCCCGAGCAGCAAGTGATGAACAAGAGCAGAGCCAGTCCTGAGCAGCAAGCCATGAGCAAGAGCAGAACTGGTCCTGAGGAGTGAGCTATAGGCAGGAGCAGAGCTGGCCCTCATCAGTGAGCCAGGAACAAGAAAGAGGGTTTCTTTGTTTTGCTAGGGCTATATCCATTGTGGGTGTGGGAGGGGCTAAATGCTTTCTCCGAAAGACTGAATAAGTTCCTAAACTTTTGTGTGCTTTGAGTGGGTCCACCCCGCAACCAATCCCTTCTTTCCCAGGCTAGACTGACAGGCCTCTTTGGTCCAGGACTTCCCTCTGCCACCATTCTGACTTGTGACTTCTATGGCACATGTGCCTGCCACCTCTGGTCCCACCTCCAATCTGGTACGGGAAGGGCAGGGCAAAGGCTTTTCCCCTTATCCAGTTATCTTTCTAGTTTTGGTGTCCTCTGGCCCCCTCCATTCATCTTTGCAGCTTTCTGCGGGCCTGGGTCCTTACCACTCATATTTCCAGCCTTTAGCACCCTCAGTTTAAGAATCGCCCCCTGCTGCCATCTCTGGTGGGGGAGACTCCCCTGCCTCCACAGGCTCCTGAGGCTGCCCAGCTTCCCTGCCCTTGGGGCCTTGTGGCACATCTGGCCTCGGTGGCTGCAGGGGCTCTGCCATCTCTGGGCAAGTGCTCTGCTGCAGCTGGGCCCAGTCACTGCTCCCACTGGGGGAGGCATTGCCCTGCCCTAGGAGGTGTCTGCCATGGGTCCTGCCACCTCTGGGCTGGGCATTTGCTCGGCTAAAGTGCCACAATCAGCCAAGCCTCTGCGCTACTCGCCTCACCTGCAGAGGGCCACCCCCTCCTCCCTGCAGCTCAGCACAGTCCATCAGGCATCGGGTGCCTCAGCTCACTGAGAAGGGGCAGGCCAAAGGTATGGGCTCATCCACTGGTGACAAGAATAGGAGCCTTATTCCTCTTGTTCTGTGGCTTATTTTTGCAGTGTGCATGCACAGGTCTAAGTACCATGCACCTTTTATAGTCACTTCACTTTTTTTTCCTTCTGGGTGAAATCTTTCAATCCGGGATTAGAACATTTACTTTTACTAACCAAGTGTTTGTCTCTATTGCTGATTGGTATGTAATTATGCACTGTATTGTGTTTAAAACATCTTGGAACTAAGTCTTATCATATTTGAACAAGGCCTCAACCACTTTCATTTACAGATATGTGACGCACACCATCACTGTACACATACTGTCTGCCTGCTCTGGGCTAGGCATTGTTCCATTTCACAGCAACGCAAAGACAAGACATAGCTCATGCCCTTAGGAGGCTTCTAGTCTACCAGAGACACTATAGATCACTTCAAGGTACTGTGTTAGTCATTGAAGACCAGGCAAGGTAATATGGGAGCCAGCCTGCCAGACTCCCCAAATCATGTCACTGCGTACCTTATTTCATGCATATATATGTACATATATGTAACAATACATATACTTACAAAAAAGAGTTTAGATAAAAGAAGACTAGATACCATAAAGAGGAGGGAAAGTAAGAGGAGTATATTATCATATGCAGAATTTCTGAGATGATAATTGTCCTTTATGTTGAGTTTGGAGCTTTCTGGTGGCCAAGCAAGAAGAGAAACGTGATAGATTATGTGTTTCTTATTTTCTAATAAAGACTCATACATAGCTTCTTAGTTGGTCTTGTCACTTGACTTTGGATGACTTGACATGTGTAGCTTAGCCGTGGACCACCTCCTCACAGTTTTAGCCTAATCTGACCAGCTTCCTAGTAAGCATCCTTACTCATATGTCTTAGGAGAATCAGTTCAGAACAGAACAGAACTCCTGGTGTTTATTCTCCTTCTCCTCCCCTGCTCCTTCCCAGTTGTTCCCATCTCAGTAAGTAGCACATTCATCTGTGCTTGCTAAAGTAGAAACCCAAGAATTATTTCACCTCTCCTCTCCCCTCGTCCCTCACTGTCCAGACCATCGATAAATAAGTCTGCTGTTCTGATTGAAACCTCCAGCTCATTTCTTGATTGGTACAGTGGCCTCTCAGATGGCCTCCTGATTCCATTCTTGCTTAACTACAATATCTTCACAGCAGCCATAGTGATCTTTTAAAGAAATGAACCGGGTTATACTACCCTCTGCTTAAACTCTTCAGTGATATCTTTTTGAAAGGTGAATAAAATTGAGTTTAAACTATGACTGATAGGGTCATCTGTCATTTGGCCCCCCTGCCTCACTGCCACCACCTGTCACATTCCAGCTACAGTGTGTCCACTTACTGCACAGAGCCCTGCAGCCTCCCCTCTGTTCTTTTTGAACACACCAAACTGGTACTTACCGCAGGACCTTTCCATTTATGGTGCCCTCTGCCAGAAATATACTGTCTCCATTCATTCTGTATGTCATTACAAGTGCCTACTATTATGGGCCAGGCATTTCCAGGGTCTGGAGATACAGTGGGGAAGAGGAGTAACAAAAATTTCTTCCCTCATTGAGCTTTCATTCCAGCTCTTCCATAGGCCTTTTTCATGTCCAACTCTTTTTCATTACCCAGAGCTTCGATCATGTCTCCTCAGAGAGCATTCCTTGTCCTTCCCTCTTCAGAGTAGGACCCTTCCTTCTTTCCTCTTCAGTAATCACTGTACCCGTTTACTTTCCCCCTAGCATTTTAATAGAAGCTTATTTAGTTATGCATATGTCATCACTCAGATACTTAATTTAAAAAATCAGTTGTGTCTTGAACTGTATGCCGGGCACTGGGCTAAGAACTATACAGCTGACCCTTCAATGGCACAGAAATTAGACCCCCACTGAGTTGAATAACTGTGCGTAACTTAAGTTGCCCCTTCACATACATGGGTTGAAAATAGTTTTGAGTTTTTGTTTGTTTGTTTGTTTTTTCAATCCTCACTTAAGGTTATGTTTATTGATTTTAGAGAGAGAGGCAAGGGGGGAGAGAGAGGAAAAAAAGTGATGTGAAAAAGACCAATGGTTTACCTCCTGTACGTACCCCAGCTGGGGATCAAACCTGTAGCCTTTTGGTGTACAGGATGGTACTCTGACCAACTGAGCTATGTGGCCAGGGCTAAAAATACTGTTTTTGATCTGAGGTTTGTTCAGTCTGTGAGTGGGAAGTTGGGGATACAGAGGGCCGACTGTATGTTTATTGAAAAAGAACCATGTATAAGTGGACCTGCACAGTTCAAACCCATGTTGTTCAAGGGGGCAGTTGTACATTCATTAGCATCTTATTTACATCACACACAGCCTGGGTAGATCAGCCTTGTGTTTATCCCCACTGAACAGGGAAACCAGGCTTGGAGAGGTTGTCTTTCATCTAGTGACCTAAGTCCTCAATTTCCTGTTTAGCACCTTTTTTCTATTTTAACATTGTTAATGATAACCATAATAATAAAAAAACAATTAGAATACCTAAGTAACATTTCTCTAAGTTGCAATGTGCCGGGTAGTATGATAATCACTTTCCATGGAATATCTCTTACTAATCTTCATGACAGTCCTGTGAGGTAGGTGCCACACGCTGTTCTTTCATAGATGAGGAAACTGAAGAAGAGTTTGAGGCTCAGGATATTAAATGTCTTAAGGGTACAAAATCTGAACCCAGGCAGTCTGACTCGGAGTTGAAGTTCTTATCTATTTTACTCATAACTTTGCACAAATCATGTGATGTCTTTAACAATTCCTTGTCTGTTTGATATGCATAAAGTGTGATAAAAAGTTCAGGTCATATTATATCACATCAGCTTATTTAAGATGCTTCTGCAAATTGTGTTGATTTCTTAACTTGTTGACATAAAGCCCCAAACACCCGGGCCACAACATTTCTTAGACCAGCTCTCTCAAACACCCCTGGCTCTGCTGCACTTGGACAGGGATTGAACAGTGTTCACTTAACAAGTCAGCTCTCCGTGACCCACCGCGGGGAGCATGCATGGTTTACAGTGAGGAGTGGACCCAGACCACATTCTTCCACGTGTTTTGTTTAATTCCTCATGGGACTTTGCTTACTAGAGGAAGGAACTTTGTCTTCTGATTGTTTATGTTTATATTCCTTATGGTCTGTCTTTTACATAGCCAGTTTTATAACTATTGACTGATTGAAGGTTAGCATTCTTTTCCAAGTTGGATAACTGTAGATATTAACTGTTTTATTTCTAATTAGTTTCTTTTAGAAATATGTTCAAAGCTATAACATACAGAGTTACTGTTACTAAACTTTACATAAATAATAAGCATATTTTGAAAGCATATGACAAAATTTCTTGTAAGAATGTCAGTTTTTTTTTTCTATTGTCTGGATATTCAACATCCGTGTATAGTATACTGTAAAGGATTAGGAAGGATGCTGTTAGGTCTAAGTAGTTTTGCATCTAGCCACAAGATATTAGAAAGTTGCAGATCAGTAACTAGTATTCCATTGGCCCAAAAGTTCATATGGTTTTTTCCCTAAAATAAAAGACACATCTTTTTTTTTAAATATTTTATTTATTTATCTTTAGAGGGGACTGGAAGGAGAGAGGGAGAGAAATATCAATGTATGGTTGCCTCTGGTGTGTCCCCTGCCAGGAACTGGCCTGCAACCCAGGCATGTGCCCTGACTGGGAATCGAACCGCAGTACTCTGGTTCGCAGGCCCGCGCTCAATCCACTGAGCTACACCAGCTAGGGCTAAAAGACACATCTTTTAATTTTCACCAATAACTTTGTTGATTTGGATATTTTGAATATGTTAGCCTTGTCCCACGTGGTATAATATTGATTGTTCTCAGTTAATGTCTCAATTTGATTGCTATGAACTTCAACTATTCTACCCGACCATGGAGGGTCGTCCAGCAAGAAATCTCCAGCACAAAACTTCACAAACCACTTCTGATACATTCCATCAGTCATAGCACCTTCTTTATACACTGCACAAATCTTTTTTTTTGCATTTCAGTTGCATTTTTACCTTTCTTGAAATAATAAGCATAATGTGACAAAATGTTATATTTTTCTTCTATCTTCAATATTAAAATGGCTACATAAAAATTCATCAATTTTGATTTTTTTAAATGCACGCTTATATGACAGCTGTCACAATACAATTTAATGGAAAAAAACATTTTACAGAAAAAAACAAATGAACTTTTTGACCAATTCAATGGAAATGCAAGCTTTAAGCTCAGCTGCAACTTCGAAGCAAAATGAAAATAAAATAAAACCAGTTTGGTCATGTAAGACCATGATATCATGTTGATGATTTTCTAAGATGAAATCATAGCTTTGCAATAGAAATCAGGGTCAGTGGGTTATCATTTCAGTTATATTATAGTGTATAAAATAATTTGATTTTTCATTTGCATTTTATAAATATTGTAAATAGCCAGTACCTTGTAAAAGCTATGTTGTGTTCATGTTGAGGAGTAAATACTTTATTATCATTGATTTCTATTTCTTAATTGTGAAAATGTCACCATCTCACCCAAAACAAAATTCTCCCATACTTTTACTAATGCAATAAAAGTAATAGTAATTAGAGGCTGCTCACTGCTCAGGATCTCTGCACACACCATGTCAGGAGCCTGGGCCCTCTGGTGTCTGCACAGATATGTCTGGTCAGAACTTAGATTTCTGTAAAGGCATATGAAAGACTGAGAAGGAAATGAGTAAAAATATGTGTATGGTTTCTGCTGCACTAAGTTTGTGCCCTAAATTAAATATAATTTGTTAATGTGGAAGGAAACAACTGAAAAGAAGAGCAAAGTATTTATTATATGTCCAGGTCACCAGTGAAGCCAGAGTCCATGATGCCAATTAGGAATTTAGTAACATCACATAATGAAGCAGGCATCTTTTAACAATCCAAAAACTGCAAGGACATTTGAATTCTTAATTTGCATCCTGGAAAATATGGGGTATTTCATGAAAAAGAAAAAGAAATTAAAACCCCCAAAGTATCATTTCATTCAATTCATAAAAATAATGGGTAACACTTTCTTGGCTCTTTCTAAGGCTGTTGAGGGAGAGAGATTAAATCAGTAAACAAAATGCTTAGAAAATGCTTGCATTTTGTAGTTTAGCCAATTAAAAGGTAAAGACAGATGGTGAAAAGGAGATGCCAAAAGAAACTGAGTCGGGAAGGAGAAGTGTCTTGTCAGCCAAGGCTTGATGAACACAGTGCACATGGCGGGCTGATTCCTCCCCCAGCTCTGCAGGCAGCCTGGGTGTTGCCATAGCTGTGAAGCCAAAGGGATAACAGCACCCATCACATTTCTTTTACCTGACGGTCAGATTTAACCTTCATCTCTCATGAGTGCTGCAGCCGAGGGTCCTTTATCAAAAGACAGCAACAAGCACTTTTTGTCTTTGGCCTTCTTTCCTCCTTTTTCTTCTTTCTTTTATGCGTTTCTCTCCTTTTATGCAAATTTGTGACTAAAATGAGATAAATATGATCAATCAGATAGAAGATTCCCATGATGAGTCATTCCCGTGATGTTTTGGGCTGAGACAAAGTGACAGCAGGGGGAAGGAAGTTTAATTTAATTATGCCTTAGTTTAATTCAATTATGAAACGGAAGTATGTATTTGAAATGCACCTTGATGATGCCTACAATGATTCCCAGTTCCTTTGGTGATACAAAACCCTGGGTTCGATTTCAGGGAACCCATCTTTGGATGCATATTTAACACCCTTGGAAAAATAAGGAAAAAAGGATTTAGCTTTGTTTTTACTTGTCCTTTAGACTTGCTTCCTGGTTATTCATGGGCATTTGGGGTATTTGACTAATATGTTTGGTTTAAATGTGCAACATGGCTCTGCTGAGAACACAGCAAGGCTAGAGCTGCACGGTGCCAGGTGATCCCAGCCCTCATTCCAGCTGAACCAGAACGAAACCTTGGACCTTCTGGGCGCAGCTCACCCGGAAGCCCTCTCCAGCCACATGAGTGGTGGTCCTTGATGTGAAGCCCATAGTCATTTTGGAATTACATGTTTCTCTGCTGAGCCAAGAATGAAAATTTGGGACGATTATGTTTGGCCAGTCCATATCTTCCCTCATTATTTATGCAAGGTAAAACTATCAAACACTATGTACATTGCAAGTATTCATTCAGGTATCAAATATGTGGCCGCCTTCTGTGTACAAGGAACTCTGCAGGGCCCTGTGGGACTCCAGGCCTGAAGGAAATGAGGGTCTCTCCTGTAGAGGGAAGGGTGAGGTGGGAGAGATTTTCAAGGTGAGTGAAAGTGAGTGACTCGTTATATTTTTTTGGTGGTGTTGAGGATAGAGGCTTGTCAATGTGTTTGTTTCTAGGTAAATGGGGTTCGTCAGTGTAAGTCCATCAATTCTTTCATTTTAACCATTTCTTATAAAAAACTTTAAGATTGTTCCATATTTAAACATATCAAGCCAGGTGTGCCTTTGTAGGTAGAAGCATTAAAAGTAATCATACCTTTTTTTGTTGATTCGTGGGAACGTCATAAACATTGGTTACAGTGATCTATTTCATTGTAACTGTTAACTCTGAAATATTTTGATATTGTTATTGAATAACATGAATGGGAATTTTTATCCCTACCCCACACTCACAAGGCTTCAAACCACAGACCGAGGAAGCTCAGAGAGCCCCTAATCAGAGTAAATACCCTTCCAGGAACACCTACCCACATACGTGCCGAAATAATTACTTTCTGACTATAAAACCTAAATATCACTAAGCAAACTCAGCCCATCTTGCTTGTGCTGAAGAATAATAAATAAAATATATTTTCCTTTAATTATCAGCACAGTCATTTGTTAAATATTTTCATATAAATTCTTATTATCTTTACTACCTTACTTATCTAAAAGACACTAAGTATTAAACCAAAATATAGTTTAACAACAACAAAAAAGGTACAAATCAACCCCCACAAAGTTGGTACTACTTACACATTTCAGAATAGTTTCAGTCCAGTTGCCATTGTAATCAAAATTGCCTTGTGCCTTTTAAATGTTGTATAGTTACCAGGTATATCCAGTTTTAATTATGAAAACTAGTTCTATAAAAGAAATCTATTTTTGTCTTTCAGCCATTTGATTCTATTGCTAGAACCTCTGTGTGGCAGAAGTGAGCTTAATTATGGTTCTGAAGTATATTTTATATTCTTTTTGGTTTAAAACTGTGCTTTAGAAATATCTTTTTATAATGTATTAGTATATGAGTTCTTCACAGAGAGACCATTCACCGAATTGAATACAAAACTTTAGGCAGATGTTGCTTTGGTTTTTAAAGTATATGCACAATGGCCACACGGCAGCTTGCTCCGCAGTGGTGTGAAGAGCGTTTGCCCAACGTTGCCTGCTGTCTTCAGTGTTTTGGAAGATTCTGCAGGTAGGTTGGCAGCAGGAGACCTGGAGAGAGGATTTTCATCCTGTTAAATAAATTGCCATCTGATGTTATTCATCAGAGTAGGTGATTCTCTACTTGAACATCTTCTTGTACCACAGAAAGCATTTGGTAAAGCTTCATAATCTTGCAAAATGAAAAACACATAACTACTTTTGAATACAACAGGTAAAGAAGTCCCAAATGTAAGTTTTCCTACACTAAAGCCACAACATTTATTTTAGTTGTTACTCATTCATAAGACAATAATGCACATTTGGGTGGGTGTTTTGAAGTGAAAAATAAAGCCTTTTCTTTATGCTATACTGTAATAGAAAACACTTGACCCAGCCTCAGCCTCCTAAGCTATTTCGTAGTGTTGTGCCTGGTGTTTGCTCTCTAGCTGCTGCGGGAATCCTGGTACTAATAGCTGTTACCCTGGGGTCTGGGGGCAGCTGGGGCGTGTTCTTCCTCTGACAGGCCTTCAGTAATGAGTGAAGAATCACTTGGGAAATTAGAACATCCTGATTATTTTTGTAGTGATACCACTAAGTATTCAAGATTTTTCATAATATCCTAATGGATAATATAAATATCATTAATTTTAAAAAGGGAAAAATCATGTACCTTATAAGTTTAAAATAGTGGTATGGGGAAATTCAATTAAATTACATATCTTCATATTGCACCTACCTTAGTCTCCTGTTTCGATATTGTACTGTGGTTATATAAGATGTGAACATTAGAGGAGGGAGACTGGGTGAAAGGTATATGGGAATTGTATTATTTTTGCAACTTTTCTGTAAGTCTAAAATCATTTTGAAATGCAGTTTTCTATATGAGCTCTTAGAAATATTTTCCAGTCAACCTATGTTAAGGAAACTTAAGAAAAACTGTAGAAACTAAGCTGTGACCCAGATGCCAGGCGGCCACTAGGACAGGATTATGAGCACCGTAGAGGGCTCTCTCTTGTCTAGGGACTTGCAGCTCTGCCGTGATCATCCCTGTCTGTTGTCACTTAGTAGTTGACATTCCCAGTCAAAAGAGAAAAAACAAAAAATGAAACTAAACCACAGGAGCAGAAATTAAGGATATTTCTGACTGCCAGCCTCATTACTTCAACTTGAAATTTCTCATTAACATGAAATACAAACATATGCTCATGAATTCATCTGAAAAATATATTCTTCAGTTGAAAAGAAAAAGGAAACAGGACATCCAATTGGGATAAATAAGCAAATGTGGCCCCTGCTTTTCTCTTCATGTTGTTTTTGGTGCACAGCCTGCACAGCATCGTTCTGCCAAGTGGGCCCACTCTGCCCCCATCGCTGTGCCGGGGCATCTGTCTGCCTCTACCAGAACGGTCACTGGGCCTCTCTGGCAATGGAAATCCTTATTTAGGTTGAGAAATTATGGCAATTTAAAAAACGTCTGGTGTTCAGGTAGACCCTTAAAAATCCTCTATTACAAACCCACATTATTTAAACAACTTTTATTAATATCAAAATATTTTGCTGAATAACTTGCATCTTATCATGTAGCTCCACAGGATGTTAAGCTGTGTGTAACAAAGAATCTTATCATGACGCCACATGAATACTGTTCTGTCTGTGAGACACGTGGCTTTGGCGGTAGGAGCCAGACAGCCAGCTCTGTCTAGTCTTACGTTATTTAAAAGTCACGAACAGTACTTACCATCACCGTGAGTAACCTGTGCCGTCTTTCCAGCCAGTGTTTTTGTTGATCACAACCCTCTGATATTTACACACACGTGGGCAAATGTGCATTTTAAAAAATGTGATACATAATCCATATACAGTACTTTTTACCTGTCAGATTCTTGTTGTTACTGGTGGTGCTTAATGAATTTAAAGTTGTTCCCAATGAATCATTTGTACTTAACACTCGTCTTTTTTGCTTGGTCTCAATATTATTTTCTAGAGTTTCTATATTTGAAAAGCTCCTCATTTAAATTCCTCATACTATTTAAAGCAGTTTGCTTTGGGCATTGACATAGTTTGTTCATCTATTTGAATATATTTTAATAGCATTTCAGTAAAATTTATGACCCATATGTGTAAGTAAATACCATTCTATTTAGACCCAAGTTCATGTGTTCTTGTGCTCTATACCAGAGTGTCTCATTCGGATCCCAGGTGTTATTAACTACCTGTTTAAACTTCAGGAAGTTACTTAACTCCTCTCAGCCTCAACATCCTTGTCTATAAAATGAGGATAAAATGGCACATCTTCAGAAGATTGTGGTTAGGATTACACGAGTCAGTGTGTATACTGTTTAGTGTCTGGAGTGTAGGAAGTCCTATGTGTTTGTTTATTGTGGTTACTGTTATAATCGTTGTTTCTGCCAATATCTGTGTTTGCCACTGAAATTTCTTACCTGATTCTAAACCATGTGGTTCTAGAGGGTTTTGGGGGGGGGGTTAAAATATTTATTAGTATCCTCTTCAAATACAAAATGAATTTTGTCTTTGTCCTTACACTAAATTATTCTGGCCAGGAGATAGTGGAAAATTAAGGTTAGCTAGAGAGATTCTATTTTTAAACTGGGTTTTCAGCCATCTGAACCTGTTTTGATTAAGTGTTTCCTCCCTACCCCCCACAACCAGTTTGTTTTTGCCCTAGATTACAGCAGGCACCTCTGTGAAGCCTTCGTCATAACCTCCCTTCTCTCTGTTCAAACCCTCTTCTGCTCCCTCCATACCCGCATCAGATATTTGACCTAGGGACTGGTGGTTTGTTTCCTTCACTCTGTAGTGCCTGCCACCCAGTTAAATACTCAGTAAATACTGAATTTATTAATTACATAGCATCTTTGTTTCCTCTTGTAAGCTATGTAATTCACATCTGGTTCTTTGTTCTTTAATTTATTGTTTATAAACTCTGCATTATTAGCAATATTTTAAGCCTCTTCGGAGTAAACTTTTGCTCTTTGGAATCCTTCAGTAGATTAACTGAAGATGACCTTTAGTCATCATCGAAAGTCTAGTTTATGTTCCATATTCCTTTTCTAAAATGTCGGTAAAGTCAATAATGGAGTTATAACTGGAATTAGCCTGATAAAGCACACATTTTACCTTAAAAGTAAAAGGATGTTGCTCCACTGTCTTTTTTCTCATTCTTATAAGATTTGTTTGCAGTGCTTGCCAGACCTCTGAAGAAAATGTTTGCTATAAAAGCACAGATAAATTTGCAAAATAGTGTATTTAATAAAGAAATACCAAGTACTACACTTAATGGCAAGACGATGTTTAGAAAGCTGTTTTTAAGAAAACATTCTTTAGCTTATCTACTTCAGGTTACAAATATTCATTTGATAGCTGCACCCTTAGTCCAGTGAATTTAATAAATACACTTCTTCATGTTTATCAGTTAGGTGGAAGAAAATGTCAGAGTCTGATACCACACATGATTGTCTGTTTGATTTGCTGGGTAGTTTACATAGCTACATATCTACTGAAGAAGAGCTGTTTCCTGGTATTGGTGTAAAAACAGACATAAACATCAATGGAACAGAATAGTCAGCCCAGAAATAAACCACACATACATCGTCAATTAATTTATAACAAAAGAGCTGAGTCTATACAATAGGGAAATGACAGTCTTTTCAATAAATAGTGTTGGGAAAACTGGACAGCCACATGCAAAAGAATTAAATTGACCACTATCATATACTGTACACAAAAATTAACTTAAAATGGATTAAATGGTTTGAAGTAAGATCTAAACCCATACAACTCCTTGAAGAAAATGTAGGTGGTAATCTCCTTGGCCTTGGTCTTGGTCTTGGTGATGATTTTTTTCACTCTGACACCAAAAACAAAAGCAAAAGCTTCTGCACAGCAAAGGAGAACAACAAAATGAGAAGATAACCTACTGAATGGGTAAAAAGTATTTGCAAATTTTATATCTGATAATGGGCTCATACTCAAAATACGTAACACACAACTCAGTAGCAAACCTCCACCCACATGCAATTTAATTAAAAAAACCGGGCAAAAGATTTGGATAGACATTTTTCTAGAGATACACAGATGGCCAACAGGTACATGAAAAGATGCTCAACATCATTAATAATAAAAAAATACAAATCAAAACCACGGTGAGATACCATCTTGCACCTGTTAAAAGGGCTGTTATCAAAAAGACAAGAAATAACAAGTGTTAGCAAGTGCATGGAGAAAAGGGAACCCTTGTGCACTCTTGGTGAGAATATAAATTGGTGTAGCCACTGTAGAAAATGGTCTGGAGGTTCTTCAAATATTCAAAATAGAACTAACATGATCCAGCAATTTTACTTCTGTGTATTTATGCAAAGGAAACAAAAAAACCTAACTTAAAAGGATATCTGTATCTCTGTGTTCATTGAGGCATTATTTACAACATCTAAGATATGGATGAATGGAAAAAGAAATTGTGGTATATGCACATGAGGGAAGATTTTTCAGCCAGTAAATAGAATGAAATACTGTCATTTGCGACGAAATACATGGACCTTGAGGGCATTATGCTAAGTGAAATATGGCAGAGAAAGACGGATACTGTATGATCTCTCTTCTATGTGTAGTCTTGTTAAAAATATATCAAAAGTGGTGGTTGCCCAAGTCAGGGGATGGGAAATGGAGTGAGTGGTGAAAGGGATCAAAGAGTAAAAAGGATATAAAATAAAACCAGTAAATAATGCACACAAAAAATTGTTAAGTTGACAGAATAAACAGGGCCCTGTGTCCTTTTCCTGGCAACCTTCTCAACCTTACAGGTATATTTTCAGTGGGGAGGTATTGAAATTAGGAAATTAATATCAACTTCACTGTTCTTTCAGTTGTGGTATACTTGATCATTCCTAAAAATGTCATTCCATCATAAATTTGTCATTACACTGTTCTAACCATTGTAATTAATGTATTTGAGGTTTTTTGTAATATTTGTCCTCAATACTGCAGTACATACCATTATGCTAGAGGTCCTAGCCAGTGCTGTAAGGCAAGAAAAAATAAATAAAAGGCAATAATCCAACTGGAAAGGAAGAAACTGTCTTTATTCAGAGACAATATGAATAAAGAAAAATAAAAGGCAATAATCGAGTTGGAAAGAAAAAAACTGTCTTTATTCATAGACAGTTTGATCATTGTGATGGAATCTACAAAGAAGCTATTAGAGCTGTTAAGTTGAGCAGGGTTGCAGGATACAAGATCAGTATACAAAAATTAATTGTATTTGTAGATATTAGCAACAAACGAAGTGAAGTTAAAAAACAAGCAATACTGCTCACAGTAACATTAAAACATATGAAACACAGATAAATCTGACAATGGAGCACAAGACCTGTACTGAAAACCACAGAACACTGTTGAGAGAAGACAATGGAGGCATAAGTGACTGGAAAAAAGTGCCATGTTTATGGGTCAGAAAATTCAATGTTAGCATCTCTGTTGTTTCCAGAATGATTTATAGATTCAGTGCAATTCAGATGAAAGTCTCTGCAAGCTATTTTGTGGAAGTTGATAAACTGATTTTAAAGTCCATATGAAAGTGCAAAGAACCTAGAGTAATAAGAGCAGCTTTGAAAAAAGAACAGAGTTGGAGAACTAACACTACTTGATCTCAAGATGTTATAGAGCTATAGTAGTCAAGAATTGGTATCAAGATGGGTATGTGGAGTAGAGCAGAGAGTCCAGAAAGAGACCCACACATACATGGGCAATTGATTTTTGATAAAAGTGAGAAGGCAGTTCATTGGAGAAAAGATAGTCTTTTCCAATTGCTGTAACAATACCCATATGTAAAAACAAAAGAACTTCAGTCCATAACTTGTGGCATACAGAAAAATTAACTCAAAATGGAAGATTGATCTAAACGTAAAATGTAAAGACATAACATTTCTGGGAGAAAATAGGAGAAAAATCTTTGTGGCTGGAGTTAGGTAAAGATTTCTTGGGTGTGTCACAAAAAGTAAGATCTGTAACAGGATAATTTGGACTTCATCAAAATTAAATACTTTTGTTCTTTGATAGACACTGTTAACAGAATGAAAGGGAAACCACAATTGGGAAAAACACATTTGCAAATGACTTTTATCTAGAATATATAAAGGACTCTCAAACCAGTCAATAATTAAGGAAACAGACAATCAAATAAAAATATGCAAACATTTGAACAGACACTTAAGAAAATATATGGATGCCTTGGCTGGGTGGCTCCTGTCCCATCCACTGAAAGGTTGTGGGTTTGATCCCTGGTCAGGGCAGGTACAGGAGGCAACTGATTAATGTTCCTCACATCAGTGTTTCTCTCTCTCGCTCTCACTTTCTCTCTCTCTAAAATCAATAAACATATTCTCAGGTGAGAATTTTATTAAAAAGAGGAACTATATGGATGGAAAAAGTACATTAAAAAGCTCAATATCATTAGTTGTTAGGGAAATACGAATTAAATGCACAATGAAATACTACTATATTCCTATAGAATAAAATTTTTAAAGTACAGCGTCAAGTGTTTGGAAGGATGTACAGAAACTGGAACTGGTTAGAATGTAAAATGGTACAACCACTTTAGAAAATAGTTTGGTGATTTTTTTTAAAGTTAAACATATTTCTACCATGCGATCCAGCTATTTCACACTTAGGCATTTCACAAGAGAATCGAAGGCACATGTTCATATGATTCAGTGGTCCTCAGCCTTTCTGGCCCCAGGGCCCAGTTTTATGGAAGACAATTTTTCCACAGACTGGGGAGGGGGTGATGGTTTTGGGAAGGTTAAAGCACAGTGCGTTCAAGCTCACTGCCTGCTGTGCGGCCAGGCTGCTTACAGGCCACGGTACCAGTCTGTGGCCCTGAGGTTGGGGACCCCCACATATGAAGACAGGACTGTAAATGTTCATAGCAGCTTTATTTGCAATAGCCAGGAACTGGAAGAATCCCAAATGCCCATCAACAGGTGAGTACATGAATTATATATCTACACTATGGAATACTATTTACCAGTTAAAGGAGAATAAAGTATTCTCCTTTAGATACCCACAATAACATAGATGAATCTGATAAAAAGTCTGAAGGAAAGAATCCATATTTTAGAAAATGAATGTATAATTTGTTTATATAAAATTCTAGACAAGGCAAGCTAACCTAGAGTGACAAAGATTGTTTCAGGGCTGGCAAGGAAGGGCAGGAGGAGAGGAATGGCAGGGACACACAAAGCTCTGGGGTGGTGAGTATGTTCCTGTCTTAATTGTGGCAGTGATTTCATGTCAAAACTTCACAAGTGGCATACTTTAAATAAGCGCACCTCATTGCACCTCACTTACGTACACCTCAGTAAAACTAAAAAGTGAGCAAGCAGGCTCTGCTGTTATTAGAAAGCCCATGTAAAAGGTAGATAATAACAGGACCCAACTCTTTCTTAGGGTGGTTGTGAGGACCATGAGTTTTCATCTATGTTCAGAGATTAGACCAGGCCTGACTCAGCAGTGTTCACCACTTAATGTGAATGTATCTTCTACCGTACTATAAATGCTTGGTGAGCAGGGTACCATTTCTTGGTACCATGTCATCATTTTGTCTAGTGTGAAACCCACCATGGGTATTTAGTTGTATAATCCTCAATGTCACGAACGGTGCAAAATTTTTTTTCATGAATTTCCAGTTGATAAGTAGCAGAATCAACATCCTTCACACATGCAACATGGATAAAAGATTGAAAAAAGAACTGAAGAATTGTGACATATACCGTTCTGGACTAATTTGTGAATTATATAAAATTCGGATTTGTATGGGAAGTGTTTGCAATGCCATATTGTCTTAAAGGTGCATCTTTATTTACACACATGCACAGTGTGTGTGTCTGTGTGTCACACACACTGGATTTCGTGTCCTCTGAGCACTCTGATGCAGCTGTCACCCTGGTTTCTTTCACTTATTTTAGAATGCAGTTAAGTCCTTGGGAAAATCACTGAGGTCATCAGTGAGGAATGCCACCAAAATAGCTTCTCACTTAAGTTCCCATCCCTAGAGCTCACCCATAGGAGGTTCCGATAAATTCAAATATTTAATAACTTGTATTTTTCTTTCTCCTTAAACACAGGCCCTCTGGTCCTGGAGGCAGGATCACGTGGTGGATTCTTGGCAGTCAGCAGTCTGTGGAGCTTTTGCAGGTGCAGAGGATTGTATTATACTGGGAAAGACCAAAGTGGGGGTGTGTGTGTGTGAAAATACTCACGATGCAAAAACAACATTCTTCAGAAATTCCAGATTGTTCAGATGAAGAGAGTTCCACTAGTTGTTTGAGAAAAGAAAGTGTCTTAGAAAAAAAGAAAAACCTAGGAAGGTGTCCACTTGAAAGACAACCAGTTTGTTTTCAACAAATTTTTCTGTTTCTGTTTATCTTTATTAAAGCCTTCACTCAGACCCTTTGGATTATCTTAAAGATGATTTATAAAGCCGTGTGTAGGCAGGGACTTGTTGTGGGTGCAGGGCTGACTCTGCAGCTGTCTGCCCTGAGCACTGCTTTGGGGGTTTAAGTGATTTCTGCAGCAGGCAGTGATTCACAGTTTGTGTGACATGTTTGACAGCACTGTAGATTAACTAGTGTCAGGAGAGTGGAGGCTGCCCCACAGTTTATGGAAGGCTAAACTGCTCTGTGTAGAAAATATGGAGATCTAAACATCTGGGCATTTTCTAGACATTAAGCCAAGAGCAAAGTGACAATATGTGGTATTGTGCTATCCCTCACTGAGTCTTATGAATTTTCCAGTGAGGTTCTAATGAGAACTCAGATGCTTTATGGAACTTAATAAATCATAGGTTTAACATTCTGAGAGAGAAATAGATTTTGTTGTTGCAAATAAAGGTAATTAGAATTACAGTTGAAAGAAATTGAAGTGGAGATTTGCCAGAAAGTTGTCAATTACTAGTTTAGATGTGAAGCCAGTAAGTTGACAGATATGTAGGGTTAGATGTCGACTTTATTAGAAAGGAATTATGTTTCACTTTCTTCAGTGGTTGCTGGGTTGGGTGTTGCAGTGATCAGGAAAATAGAAAACACGCATGTTATAGGATTCTTTATTAATCACTGGACCCATTTGACTTGTAGAATTGATCATCAAAAATAAGAATGTTGCCTCTAGACATGAAGCCAGCTCAGACTGATTGTGGCGGGTAATTGTTTCCACATGACACTATCATTAACTGTGTTAAATAAGTAGGTGGTCTTGATTCATTGTCCAGAGGTCAGGCATCTTTATTGCCCAATCCTTAAATGTGAAAATGTGTACTTTTGTGACGCCCTCCTGGGCCCTGGGGACAAAGTGAGCATTGGGGAAATCTGGTCTCCTGACAAGGCAAGGCCACTTTCTAGGCTCACAGTACCATGCAACTCAGTACACATTTGATGTGTTGTAGAGTTGTGATCCTGCAGCCTGCATACTTTTGTTAGCCAGTGTTGCCCCAATAAATTCAGTAAAAAAGAGAAAAGATAAAAGTTAATAATACCATGAAACTCCCATGTGTTGAAATGAGAAGTATATATTCTCCAGGTCCATTCCTTAAGTAGCAGGTACATTCAAAACCAATGCATTGGATCTGTTAAGGAAATTTGCATCCATTACAGTCCCTTTTTCTGAGTAATGCTTTGTAATAGGCACTGAGCACTTGTATTAGTCAGAATAGGGGAAAAAACTTTTTATCAAACGCCTGCCCATTGATCATGGGATGCCATGGGCCAGGCCCTGCCAATAAGGTGGCTCACTGTGACCAGTGGCAGCAGAGGAGCTGGGATGCGAGCAGGGAAGGGCTTTGCCCAGAGCCACACATCTAGTCCTGGCCAGCTGGTTGGATTTTAAAAAGCTGTCAAGTCTCAGTTCTGCCCCCAACTAAGGAATGAGGTTTTGGGGCCTTCCTGGGCACCAGCTTCCTTACCTGTAACACAGAAGCAGCCCTCCCTACCTAAAGACATTATAGTGCTTTAGGATATGTATTAATACTTTGTAACTGATAAAACTCATGTAAGGAATTACTACTATTTTGATAAAAACAACCAATGCCTGGAAAATGAAAAGCTGTTATCCCAGTAATTTCAATGACATTGAAAGAATAATATTAATAAAGTTACTGTACAAAAACTTTTCCTCTCATACAGTCACCTTATTTTTTCACCTGAGATTCCGATACATGAAGGAGTTTGTCCAAAAATCTCCAGATATTTAGCAAAAGATTAAATGCATTTCTTGTTTATATTCCTTTTGTTTTGAAATTTTAGTTGGTACAGTGTTGATCCTGAGGAATTACATTAGGACTTTAAAACATTTCTGAAAGATAAAAATCACTTGAAAATACTCCAGACTGTGAAAAAGTGAGATTCTGCAAGAGGCCGTTGCAGCATTGCCCCTCACACACTGTAGAGAAGTGAATGACGCGATTCACCGCAGGGGTGGCGGGGAGCGGCCCTCGAGGGTCTCACAGGCTCACGCACACTGTCAGACTCGGGCCTGTGTGGCTGTAGAGGCAGTGATAAAACTTGCCCTCGTGTGAGAACTCAGAGTTCTCATTCCTGTGTGCTTGAACCCAGTCTCTGCCATCTTCTGTCCTCATGCTTGTTTTATAAAGTACTCTACACAAATATCCAAAAATGGCCCTTGAGAATGGAGGTGTTGAAGGCTTGTCATGCTCAGCAGTTCCCTGGGCTGCTGGTCAGGGGTTAAACTAGGAACAAAAGGGATTTTGCCAACTGCAGCACTTCAAGTTGACTTCTAAACATAAAATTGTAATTCTGTCTGAGTCATTATGACATCTGCTACTAAAGTGATCATTGACATTCCATAGTGTTTTTTTGATCAGTTTCTTGTAACTAACACCTATTTACATTCTCCAAGAGGAGAATGATAGAAATGTAGATATTGACAGGCAGGCAGGCAGGCAGGCAGATCTTCCCCTGGCTGAAAATTCTAGAATAGGGTGAAGGGTTATCTGGGTACAAATGAGAAGGCGCAACACAGTCTTTAAAAGAAAAGTATGTTTATTGTTGAAGCCCTGCTGTCCGGACGCTGTTTGGACATTATGTGGAAGGTGTGCCTGAAGACCTTGTTCTTGCTGCCAGGCTAACCAGAGGGGCCCTGGGGGGCCTGTGAGGGACAGTGCTGCCCCCTGTGGCCCCCACCATGCTCGCAGCTGCTACTAGGAGGTAACAGCTTCAGACCTGTTGAAGGAAGGTGGCCCCTTTGTCTGGAGAGCGTAAATAACCAGCATTTATTTCCTAAGGACCTGCATCTAGTTTCCTCTAAATCTGGTCCTGAAAGCAGTTCTCCTAACATTCAGTCAAGTAAAAATCTGCTGCGGTAGGACCCATAGTAAGTTGTTTCCCGTGTGATTTGAACACAGAAGCAGCCTACAGTGGCTGTACCAAAGAATTGTTTCCTGTCGAATATGTTAGCATGTTCCCTGCATTTATTACCAGCAGTTTACAATTCCCTTGAATAAAATGTAGAAAAAATAATGACATTTTAACTGAAAGTACTGGTCCCCGCCCCCTCCCTATTATGACCAGTTACTCTGTTATATGACCTTCACAAGTCCTTCCTGCAACCTCATAAAAAACACTGGGGGGGGGGGAGGTCTGTGGTTTAGAGCAGTCTTTGATATTTGAAGATATTCAAATTGACTTAGTAACTTGCATAGAATACCGTTTCCCTCCTGGTAGTAAAATTGGATCTATTTGAGCATGTGCATTCTTGTCTTTCACGTTTCCTTGTATCACTGTGATGAAACCGAAATCTCTAGGGGAATGCTGGCAGGTGTCCACAGTAAAGGAACGGGAACTTCTGCTAGTGGCCAGAATAAGTTCAATTTGCAGCACCCGATTTTATTAGAAGGCGCATACTTTTCAACATAGGTGGCTCATAAAAGCTTGAGTAGACAGACAGGGACAGAAGTTCTTGCTAACTCTCAAGTTGCCATAGTTGGTTTAGGAAGTTTGTGAACATTTTCAAACAAGAAAAATGGTGTATGCACTTCTGAGTTTTAATGAACGGTTAAATTTTAATGTCTTTATATATCAAAGTCATCATATAGTGAAGGAGCTAAGATACATGTGACTTTGAGTCCCCACTCATTATCTGCGTGTCCCTGGGCAAGTTGGCTGTAAAGTGCAAATGAGATAAAATAATCCTTGAAGGTACCTAGTGTGAAGGAGCTAAGATACATGTGACTTTGAGTCCCCACTCATTATCTGTGTGTCCCTGGGCAAGTTGGCTGTAAAGTGCAAATGAGATAAAATAATCCTTGAAGGTACCTAGTACAGTCCTGGTGCACCAGATACAAAATTAGCACAGGTATTAGCTTGGGGCTTCCCCCTCCCCCTTCCCTTTAGAGAACAAGTTGAAATCTTCAGCTTGTAAAAACTGTAGCACTTGTCCAGGGCACCCCGTAAGCATGTTTGAGCCCCTCCTGCGTGTGCTGGGCTAGAGACATGAAGAAAACTCACACATCTCTGCTCACCCAGAAAAGAGCTAATTACTTGGAGCATAAGTACGAGCCAGGGACTGCTCTAGACCCTTTGCACAGACTCATTTCATCTGTGTCATATTGCTGTCTGCACTTTACAGATGAAAAACTGAGCCCACTGGAAGACCCAGGGGCCAAAAGCCTCAGAGCCTGGGAGTCAGACAGAAAAGTTCAAGCCTCAGCTCTGTATTAGGAAAACCTGTTGTGATTTAGTGTCTGTGAGCTCCCCATTCCCCACCCATAGCATAGCGTACCCAGAATGCCTCTCATAGGGTTTTTTACTAAGGCCAGTCAGCGAGGAGAGTGGGAGTCAGGCCTGGGTCTTCTGTACTCTGAGGGGGAGGTTGTTTCAGGCCAGACCCTGCAGCCAGTAAAGGCAACACAACAGTGTGAGATCGGAGTGCTGCAGGTCCATTGCCTTTTTCTTCCTTCTTAAGGATTTTTTTTAATGGATGTGAAGCCTTCCTGGACCCTTTTCTGTGGATACATTTACTCTTTTAGTGCAGAAAGTGTGGTTTAAAAACATTGAAATTGTTGGATTTCAGGACTGAGTCCACCAAATTTTAACATACTTGAGGTTTAGCCAAGTCTCTGAATATCAGGCAACTTCTGAATTTGGAGGAAAATATTTCACATATTCATAACACAAAACTGGCTTTAAAAAGGGCACTTGTATGCATGTTATTATTGATCCTTATTAACTCTAAGTGTGTCATCTGTGGGTAACCAAAAATGGAACACAGAAGCATAAATGAGTGCATCTTTCTAAAAGTCATCGTCATGAAGTTAGCAACTGGAGCTCCAGTGTAAGGCTTGTTCTTCAGCACATTTAGAAAGAGATTTGGCGACGATCAAATGACCTTCTTGTCCACATGCCACACAACTTGGAGGGAGGGTGTTGCTATTTTTGGAGTATCCGTTCCACATGTGTTCTCTTCGGCCCTTACAGAACTGCCCACTTCACCCGAGCTCAGGGATGCTGAATCTTTTAGAAAGTCCTTTGAGTTTATTATCTTACCTCCATAGGACCTCTTGAGGTTTAAAGGATATCTTTGTATCACATTACATAGAATATTGGTACCATCTAATATGGTTTCTGTTAGGAAAAAAATTTCGATTCCTCTGCCCTAGGTGCAGCTCCCTTTAAAATATGTGGATTTTTAAAATACCTGTTGTGCAGTCACGGCACTTCTGTGGGAGAGAAGGTGGGAGGGAAACCATGAGGAGCAGTCTTGTTAGATCAAGACTGACGATGCAGAAGGAAGCTTGGAAATGTTGTTACTTCAACTGGCTTGTTATCAGAAGCCTGGAAATACAGAAAGCTTTTCTCTTTCAGTGTTTTTAACTTAAAGAATCCAGCCATTTGTACCTACTGTGATACAAATTTCTGTTGGCCCACTTTGCCTCAGAGCAGAAACGATAGAAGCATTTTGGAGCCAGATGAGAGACCAGTGGCCGATGGAAGTCAGGCCCCCTAAGAATCAGGGGGAGCCCCCTGCCTCTCAGTGAGAGTAGGTGTCTGCTATAGGCATGTAGCCCGGTACACACTCAGCTCTGTTCACTGCGCCTCAGAGCAAGAGGGAGGGTGGGGCCCTGTCGGCCTGAGGAGGTAAAGCATCACCACCTTGTCGTATGCGGTGCGGTGTCACTACAAAACCTGTGGCATGCAAAGAAAGGTTTTGCATGTGTGCATATAGTTCTTGAACCAATCAAGGGGGCGTAATGATAAAGAGGTAATTTTTGCACGCTTATGTGGAATTATAAAATAAACATGAATCACTGTGTAACACCATAAACAGCACTGTATTGGGGTTTATATACACAGGTGGATTCGCAGCTGTGGTCACCACACCTCTGGATGTGGCGAAAACAAGAATCATGTTGGCAAAGGTAAGTGGTAAAATAACGTAATGTGGACGTAACAGACGCTCCTATAGACTAGCACTGGGGCTTATGTGTAGATAAAGTGCAGAACAGAGGAAAGTGCTTCCCTGTAGGAGCAGCCTTAGCCACAGTCCAACCACCAATGAAGCGGACGTTGACGGACAGTCGGTATTGCTGTCACTGGGCATGATGTCTGTGTCATCATTTTCAGCTGCGTTATGTAAGTGAGCAGAGCTGGTAGGGCCTCTGTGTGGTGCGACTACATTCAAATTACCTCTGTTTTTACCTTTGCTAGACCTGAGGCTCCGAGTCGGCTTGCTTCATGCCACACAGCAGGTGACTACAGGCTCTTGAGTTTAGGTCATGCTTGGCCTTAACTGGGTAAATTAGGAGAGTTGTTGCAATTCTTACAGTTTCTTCCTTAAAAGAAATATTGTTAAAAAAAAAAAAAACTACAGACTTCACAGATACCAGATATGTAACATAGCTAGAGACTAAAACAATAAAAAATAGAGTTATGCGCTTGCGGAAAAGTATATGACTTTTCCTAAAGAGTTCAACCGTGTTTTAAATTGAACATATTAATAGTACCCTTCAATGAATGTGTTATTAGCTACCGAGGTGAGTTTCATAGTTGTACCATCTATACTGACTACCCCCATTTTTCTCAGCTCAGTTCGTACTGCTTTCTGTGGTTCCCCCCGCCCCCCCCGTAGTTGTGTATGAACTATCAAGGTGTGCGTTTCCTGTCAGTAGTTGTATGTCAGTGTCTGGGTGTGGTTTTCCTATTTAGTAGTGTGTGTGAATTATCTGAGTATGGATTTCATAGTTAGTAGTTGTACATGAATTATCTGGATGTGGTTTTTTCTGTTCAGTGGTTGTATGTGAGTTACCAGGGTGTGATTTTCCTGCTTAGCAGTGTAAGTGAAATATCTGGCTATGGTCATTTGTTGTATGTGAATTATCTGGGTATAGTTTTCTTGTTCCATGGTTTTATGTGAATTATCTGGGTGTTATTTTCCTATTTTGTAGTTGTACAGGAATTATCTCGTTGCTATTATCTTGTTCAGTGACTGTTTGTGAATTACTTGGGTGTGATTTTCCTGTTAACACAGTAGTTGTATGTGAATAATCTGGGTGAGCTTCACTCATCTTCTGATAACGAGACCAGGAAAGTGGCTTTCTGTGGCTTTAAGCCAAATCAGTGCTTGCTTGTGGGTTTGAAGAGAAGGCCCTCTGGTGCAGTGAGACCCAGCGCTCCTCTGACTCCTCAGAACCTCCCCAGTCTATTTGAAACTCCCTTAGATCAAGGCTTCGGGAGCTGTGCACCCAAGGGTATCTGTAAGTTGGAGACTTTCACAAGATAATGGCTTTCTCTTTTGTCCTTTCATGCAGGCCGGTTCCAGCACCGCTGGTGGGAATGTCCTCTCTGCCCTGCATGGGGTCTGGCGGACGCAGGGATTGTCAGGGTAAGGATGAGAAAGAATGTTCGCCTTTTTCACTCTCTCCACTGGCCTGTCCTCTTCTAGCCGGATGTAGGACAAACCCTTTTCTTTCTTCTGCTTATGCCCTGGCTGGGGGGGGGGGCTCTCTTTGTTTATATGTATTGGACCAAACATCACATTTCATTTTGGTTATGTGAGATAATATTGCACAATCAAGGTGATGCAGTCTGCTAGCCAGGTGATTCCCAGCCTTGTTCATCTTGATGTGAGATGCCGCCCCCATGTGTGGCTCTTGCCAGGTTCTGGGCTGCAGCATTAAGACAGGATTCCAGTTATGAGATGCAGGATCTCGGTGAGGGAGGGTAACATTATCAGGAGAAAGCACTTGCGGTTTGGGGTGCCGTTCACTATTACTAGCCGCAGACGACTTCCAGCATCCCACAGTGCATGACCCCTACCTGAAAGCACTGCTCTGTGTTATCAGCCAAGTGCCTCAAACCTTTAGCATCATATCCCCAAAAGCTCTCTTCAAAATGTTATTTCAGTGTTGCTTTTAAGCAGAAACTTATAAAGCTGTCTGAATGCTGGGGTCTGTACAGATATGTGAAATTACAGTTTTCTCTTTGGAATCATCTACCAGGGACTGTCCTAAGCAGCAGCCTCCTCTGGGAGAAGGTCATGACTGAGCCTTGTGACAGGGTTGGCTGGTGTGGACACAGAGGGTGGGGGTGCCACCTCCTCATTAATTTTGACAGTAGGAGTTTATTGTAGTTGGTTGATGGTTTGGGGATCATGAAGCATGTTGGTCAGGCCACAGGCAAGATTTTTGAAGGAGAACGGCCTCATCATCTGTTCAGAATTTCCATCTGGAAGGTTGAAAAGTAGGTAGTGTTGGGTGCTTGTGTGAATGTGACCACTCCGATGGACTGATGCTGGTTGCCTGGGGGATGTAAGGATTCTTAGACAAGAACTGAGATGAACAGAGGACCAGTCGAGCATGGGAAGAGCAGCGTGGTGGCTTCTGTGCCCGGTCAGCCATTAGGAATAGCACGCTGGGAGGAAGTGAGAATGTGGTTGCTCAGAGCCGAGGCATATTGATTTGGACAATAATTCCACACTGAACAAAGACATGGTGTGAGAAGAAAGTGAGGCCCAAAGCAGCTTAGTAGCAGGTGAAAGACCCTTACTGTTCCAATTAGTTCGGGGCCACACACAGAGGCATGACACATAGTAGCATTTTTAGATCATAGAGTTAGGCTGCTGAATTTCAGTGTCTCATTCATTTCAATATAATTCATATTTGGTTCTATGGCAACCCTTGGTCAAACCTCTGCTTTTGACCTTAGTTCTGTGGATTTGGTGTCAAGCTGTGACCCACATGCCTGTCTTGAGAAAGTGGTGATATGTGCATCATAAGAGGCTCAATTGGCCGTGGCCACTGAAAGTTTATAGAGCAGGGCTTTCCTTGAGTAACTGACATGAAATCTTCCCTGTTCTAGTTGTGATGCAAACTTGATGTTATGTAACTAGGCAGTGCAGAATTATGGGCAGAGGACAGGGGTCAGAGACATGCGAGGGGCCTCTGTCCCCACTGTCAGCCCTGAAAAGGTAATTTGGAGTTTTTCTTAATTCTGGAAGCTCCTTAAGCCTTGGGCTCTTGTTAGTATTGACAGACCTCGGAGTTCGGTGGGTTTAGTTCCAGGCACCACAATAAAGAGAGTTATGATCCTTTTGCTGGTGGAGGGTCTTACCTTCAATTTGTAAAAGAAAAAAATCTGAAGCGCAGTAAAGCAAAATGTAATAAAGTGCAATGTGCCTGTATGCATAGTATTCCAGGTGCCAAGCTTGTCACTTAAGGAATGACAATTTTCACTAGCTTCCTAATCAAATGATAAAAGACAAACAGTAATTTGACAAAAGAATTATAACCAAAAGCAGGGAAAACAAAAAATTCCAACAATTGTGCACGTTGTTCTGGTGATAGGTCCTACACATCCTCAGCCCTGCAGGGGTCTCAGTGGCTCCCTCAGTCCTGCTTCCACACACCGCGGACTCCTGCCACCACCCTGCATGCACCTGTCAGCGTCACCAGGTCCTTGGGTGCCCAGCACGTTCAGGGTCCATGTCACAGTGAAATGGCGCTAATCTCTCAGGGAGAATGAAAGGGGTGACCCTTTGGTGTCATGTTGGTTTGCTTCATGTTTTGGCACGCCTTTGGTTTCTCCAAAATAAAACCGGTGTGCTCATTGGTCCAGCATCCAGAAAGCCGGCAGGAAACTGCTCGCCCTGCAGCGCTCCTTCCTGGCTTTTCTTGTGTTTTTCTCGACTGTGCCCTGTACGTCAGAGCTGCCACTGCCATGTGCACCCTCCGCTAAGCACTGTATGTCTGCTGTTTTGTTTGAGCTCTGCTCACTCAGAGCCCTGCTCTACTCGTCTGCCTTGCTGTACAAATGTCTCTACTTTAAGGCTATGGGTTATGTTAAACAATTTGACTGTCACCTATTGAAACCATAAACTGCTTCCTTCTGCCTCTTGCCAGGAGCAGCTGAGCTCATTAGATGCAAAAGCTGAACCAAGACACTGACTTTAAAGAGAAGTCAGATAGGAAGGAGCAGGGAGGGTGGCTTTGTGGCCAGTGTGGTCTCCCAACTCAGCCTCTGCTGGCCGCCTTCCCACACCCTTCCCTTTGTGGGGTAAGGCAAGGAGATTAATCTGTTTTTCAAGCCAGAAGAACACAGTGGCCTCAGAGTGGTAATTTATGAGGTTTTTTCCCCTCACCAACCACCTCAGGCAAAAACAATTTGCATGATGCTGAGATGAACAACTTTTTTTCTTACAAGTGTATTTTGGTCTTCCATAGAATATTCATGGTTATTTCTAGACAAGAAAAAGAGGTCCTAATTTTATCTGTAGCATTTTACCTATGATTTAAGTCCTCACTTAGCTAATTAAAATCAGGATGCCCTAACACCACCCTCCAATCTGCTTTCCTCAAAAGTGCTAAACGCTGCACACTAAGGGGGTGGGGCACGCTGACCTCGTCTTATGTGGTGCACAAAGGAGGTGGCCAGGGCTGTCTTGACCTGGGCAGCAGGGCTTTCTTCCTGGCCTTTCTTAGCAAGCCACTGTTTAGCTTATTGTGGAGGCTTTTCTCTTATCTGAAAAGATACACAAACTACGATTGGCATAACCTGACCATTTTCAGTTTTCTTCTGTAGACCTGATCTTTTCACTAGTAAATCCACTACTTCTGATTTGGTAATTTTGTTTTTGTGCTTACAAAAGTAATACTCTTGGTTGAAAAATAAAGTTGTTATTACAGAAATACAAGTTCTTTTCTGTAATGCTACACCCCAGGTGCAGTTTAGGACACATGCCTACCATATGTGTTACGTATGCACCCGTTACACACGCAGCTTTCAGAACCCACTGTGTGCACTTTCTGTGTTGGTGTCTCCTGGCTGCCACATTCTTTGCAGCTTGTTTCCCCTGTGGGTGGACACTGCACCAGAATTTGTGTAACCAAAGGGGGTTATTTGCAGTTGTTTTTTTAAATCAGCAATGGCATGATGAACATCTTCAAACAGATACCTGCACATAGCTATGGGAGGGTTTTTAAAGAATGAATCCTGCCCTGGGTGTTGGCTTAGTTGGCTGGAGTGTCACCCCATACACCAGAATGTTTTGGGTTAGATCCCCAGTCCGGGCACTTGTGGAAGGCAACTGATTGATGTTGCTCTATCCCTTCCTCTTTCTCTAAACGCAATAAACATGTCCTTGGGTGAGGATCAAAAAAAATGAATGAAACCTCCAGTACACATCCATAGTAACATTGTTCTTTCACGTCGCATTTCCTCAGTCATTCCAAAGTTGCAGCTCTGACAGTAAGTCACGTTGGCTGCTTGGGCACGAAGCTGCTGCTCCTTTCCTTGCACAGCCCTGCTCACCCTACTTCCCCTTCATCAGAGAAGACAGAAAACAGAATCCGAAGAGATTTGCTTCCGCCGTGGCATCGTATTTGTGGGTCTCTAAGGAAAATGCGCCTGAGTCACTGGGAGGAACAGCAGAGTTGTCCAAAAATCTCCTCTAACACCCTGAGACCACGGCGGGGTTCCAGGGTGGGCTGTGCCCTTTGACCTCTTGCCAATTCCATCATCTCTAAAAGACAGAGTTTGAAAGTCTTAAACAGGACTATTGTGCAGACAGAGTTACTATTTCTTGACTAATTATTTGACTTAATTGCGAGTGCTCACAAGTAAGCTGTCTGGTATGTAGCCACTTTCGCCAGCCAACAACTGGGCTCAGACTTCAGCAAGTCTACTTGGGAATGTAATTTAGTGCCATTATAAAAGGAAAAAACACACATTTAAGTACTGTGTGGGGTTTAATGAGCATGAAGTGTTGAGTTGAGCAAGCTGTGAGTGTTGGAATTTAACCTTTTTTTGCAACAAAATATTTTTTTGAATCTTTGTTTTGTTGCCCCTAGATTATTTGCAGGTGTATTCCCTCGAATGGCAGCCATCAGTCTGGGAGGTTTCATCTTTCTTGGTGCTTATGACCAAACTCGCAGCCTGCTGTTGGAACTTGGCAAAGAGAGCCCATGAACCCCACAGCCCTGCGTCCCTTTCTTTCATGAAGGGGCCATGCTGTGAGAGCTGATCCAGTCCAGCGAGCAGCTGTTCAGCCATCTAGACCGCAAAGCACAGTGCTGAAATCCAGCTCTGCGAAATATGACATGGAGAACGCGTTTTTATGCTACAGGCCGGCTGGAATGATGTCATCAGCCTGTTTGCCAGAAAGAGAGAAAACAATGTCCACAGAGGTACTTTGAATAATGTTCTCAGAACCACTTAATAAATAAGTTTGGTGATGCTGAGTCCTGGCCTCTCAGAGCTTTCATTTGGTTCTATCTGACCTTTTGTTTCCTGCCGGATGATAGCAGATTCGACAGAGATGGCTATAATTTTAAAAGAATGGCTGGACTGGGGAAGGGAGAAGCCAGGGAAATGGTGGTCCATGTGAGCGTGTTTCCTGGATTAATCACGACTGTGTAAGCTTACCGCTTTGTTGAAAACAGTGAACTACAGGTGCATGTGAGCGTTCTTGCTGGATAACCAGGCTGTGCCCTCAGATTTAACCTGTAAAAACACACAGTTGTGTCTGACAGAGAAGTGTCCAGCGTGGGGCCCGTGTGGTGTGTGAAAGAAAGCAAGCATTTGCAGACCCGTGACCAGGCAGGCCTCATGGGCTTGTGGGCGGAAGGCGTGCAGGGGTCTCGGTGGAAGCTGGGCTGCACTCCACTCTTTTCCATTTCAGACCGAAGGATGGGCTAGGCTGGGCCAGCTGTGCAGACAGTGTTATTTCTTGGTTCCTAATCAGTAAGCTCAATACTGGAAACAGAAGGGAGGAAGTGGGAAGGTAACCATTCTAGAGCTTGACTGATAAGCTCCAGGTGTTGGAAAAATTCAGAATCTCAGAAATCTAATGCTGCCGTGTCTTCCCTGGAGCCATAGTACACCATCCTGCTTGCCCTAAAACTTTGGGGGGGGGGCAGGGACACAGGAGGGCAGATGGTAATTAAAGGCAGAATGACTGCATTTATCAGGGCATCTCCGGAATTAAATGGGGTGAAGTGATGCTGGTTAATGTACGCAGAAGAATGATCCAAGCCACACACTTAACATTTATAAATGAAACTTTATTAAAGACACTTCAATGCCATTTGTTAGACACTTCAATATTTTACAGGTTTCTCAATGTACATTGTACCAAAATTTCTATAAATAAATAACTTTGTACATGAAAGTAATACTTCCTCTTTCACATTGCCTCTCAGAAGCAGCAAATTCACATATGTTGTGGAAGTAACATTAATCAGTTCACTGTTGAGAACAAAATTCTAAATGTGCTTACCTTTTGGAACAGTGATGACATTTGACAGTAAAATTTAACAAAGCAACCATTTTGTCAATATACCTTCAGCTTTTTGGCTAAAGGACCTTGCTTTCTGAGCTTTTAAGGACCTTGTTAGTTTCAATGTAATTTTTCCTGAACTATACATTGGCACTCACAAGATGGTTAGCTACTGGTCTCAAAAGTGCAAATATACCCAGAACCCAGGTCAAGGGCTAAAGCTTGCAAGTGCAAGCCTGGGTCCGTGCGTGGGAGGGAAGGGCGTGGACAGGCCTGCTCCCAATCCTCAGTCAAGATAAGCTAGCCCTGGAAAGGAAGGACTCAATCCTTTTTCTCCCCTAAGATCAATATAACATGAATCATATTGGCAGACTAAAACATCACCGAAAAGTCCACAGGTATCAACAGCAGCAACTTCTATCTCATTAGAAAGCCTCAAATGATACTGACAAGACCACATTTGCTTTTGTCATAGAAGGAAGGCTTAACCGTTCAGACCAAATGCTGGTGGTGGATTAACAACCCCCGCCCCCTTGTTAAATCAAGAACTCAAAACTACAAGAAAGTCATTCACATGCAGAGGTCCATGAACCCTGAGGGCCTGGGCTCCACAGCGGGGTCTGTGGCAGGAGCCACCACACGTGAGCAATAATGACATGAAGTTACTTCCAATGCAAACCAAGTCTCTGCCTATAAAGCATCCCAGGGGCCTGTCCTATGATGTGCGACTCAGGTAGGACTTTCCATCCTTCCCACCCACTAAAGCTCCTCAGAGCAAATGTGGTTTTTAGTTTCTGTAAATTCTATCCATACATTAAGGCACCAAAACTATCCCTGCTCCTTCCAAAATTAAACAGCAACCTGATAGGAAAAATAACATTGTCAAAACTGTATGATTTTTTTTCTGTTAACCATGCACTAAAGATTAAAATATCCTCTGTAAAAGATATATAATATAAATGAACTCTCTGAAAACTCTTATGTACAATGATATCAAATACTTTTCTGCCCTTTGTACACAATAGCCTCCTGCATTCTGTGACTCAGCTTCAAGTCCTTTAAACTACTGACACTCCACATGGAAGTTAAAACTGTACAGATCAGTGACGCTTGAACCCAAGCTTCCTCACAGCCTCTCCTACCTCTTCCCCACAGAGATCGCCACAAGAGCTGAGGTAGACAACGCCTAGATCTGCGGTGCAAACAGCAGCGGCCCACTCCCTTTCCCAGGGAGCTGTGCTGTCAGTGGTGTGGACTCAGTACTGGAGTCACATGCTCTGGGGAGTTGTCCGTTGGAAAGAAGCAAGTGCTGGCCTTCGCTGGGGATGTCGGGAAAGCCCAAAGGGGCTCGTGTGAGCTCAGAACTGCCAGGAGTTAATGTAGAGGAAGGCTGGAGGTCTATGGAGTCTGGCTCACACAACCTTGCTAACGTCCACGAAGAGGCCCCTAATAAAAAAGGACAGGGCACGTCAGACCCTCTAGCCTGGCTGTTTGTGTGCCCACCCCAGATGCTGGCGACTCCTGGGATGAAAGTAAACATTTACCTTTGCCATCTGGGGGTGCCCCGGACTTTTTCTTCAAGGAGGTCAGCATTCTATCATGGTTACTGGGGTGGAGGGACTCCCTGCAGTCGGTGTGGGGCCTGTCCAGTGTCCCACTGGGCAGATGTGGAGAATGCTCTTGGTCACTGTGACTGGGCTCCTGGCTGCTTGGTGTGCCTGGTTGTGCACTGTCTCTGGACACATGCTGAGGACAGAAGGCTTGTTCCTTGGAGTGACTGTCCATATCAGTGTTGCAGTCACTGCATGCAACTGGGCCACCGTGCTCTGCAAGACACAGCGGGAGATGATGAGAACCACCAACTGAGGCCTCACTCCCACACAGAGGCTGCTGCACTCCAGCTCCACGAGGCCAGAGCCCCACTCATTATCAACTCTACAAACCCCCATGCCCCCGACATGTTCACATAAAAAGGACTGAGCAAACATCGTGCCATTAAGAATGGGTGTCTTCCATGTTTAAACATTTCAGATTAAATTCTCTGTCAGACAGCTTTGGTCACAGAAAGGAATCCCATTTGAAGAGACCACACAGTTCCGAAGCCAGGAGTCTTCCAAACAATTGGAATCATAATCTCCAGAGCCCTGGTAAAAAGGTCCTTTCGTTTGGGCTTTGCCTTTATTTAAGTTGCTTATAAATTTGAAAGTTCGTGTCCAGAATCACCACACCATCAGTTTATTTTAGAGACATCTTGCTCGGACTCAGAGAGAGCCAGGCCCCACACGACTTCCGCTGAAGACCAACTTCTGAGATAATCTCAGACAACAATGCATACCCCCACACTTTGTTATCGAGGCCAACCCAGGACTGGATTTCAAGAACAAAATAACCTCCTGACGTACCCATCTTCTGCTGGCCAGGTGTGCCATCGGCTTTCTCCACCACTTTCCAGGGCTCCTTATTGTACCCAACACAGAGCTTGGGCTGCCTGCAGGTGACAACATGAGCATCTGCCTCTGGATAAAGACCTGCATCTCTCGGACAAATACCTGCAATAAAGCCCCACACTGTTGGATCTGCTGGGCCTAGCACGTCACAGAAAGCCTGATGGAAAGAATGGACAACACTGCTAGAACAGCCATTTCTACAGTGTTCTCTGGCATGGTGGTTCACGGGCCCCTTTTCTAAGACTGCCGTCCCAGAGGGCAGACCTTTCAGCACTCAGCCCTGGGAACGAGTTCCTATAAGGACCAACTTGCCCTGAGCATGTGCTCTGTCTCCCCCACTGAGGTCACTTAGCCTTGTGAGAGTTTTGAGTATGAGAGGAGCTGAGACTCTTAGTAAGAGATGCTAAGCCCAATGTAGTGACATCCTAGGGGATGAGTTTTTAAAACTTTGTAGAACTTGCACAGGGAGGTCCAAAAACCCAACAGGCTTCCACCACCAGCCTTCCAGGTCAAATGTGCTCAATGTAATGCCATGTACCTGCCCTGGGAGAGGGCTGGAGGCCACCTCCTGCTCATGGGAACAGTCACATCAGACTTGGAGGCCTTACCATTGCTCTCAATGTGTCCATTGGCCTGATGGCCACCCTCAGTCCTGAGCACAGTTTCCTGTCGGTCAGAAAGGGTCCCCTGAGAGGAGAGGTAGCTTGGAACATCTGGAGGCACGATGGTCTCATCTACAAGGAGACAGGGCAGTCACCCACCAGGTGTCCCAGTCCTTTGTGGTGACAAGGATATAGACAGACACAGGATCCCTCAATGGTAGCTGTCAAGGCCATGCAGAGATTGTGTGGAGTCCTGCACTCAAGAGGCCCTCCCAGGCTGTGCTAAACCTTACTTCACACCCAGGTGTGAGAAGCGTGGCAATCAGATGCCAGAGTGTACTAAAGAGAGGAAGTAGTAATGGGAAGAGACCGAGCTACAGACACAACACTGAGATCACTGTGGCAACAATCTCCCACGTGGCAACAAAGCATGTGCCCAGGATGCCTCTGAATTACCAAAGAGACAGAAAATTGCAGAGCTCAAAATTGGAGAGTATTCCCACTTACTGCTAAATTCCTGGAAGTTAAGAGTATCAATGACACTAAAGCCCCAGCTGTCCAGAGTGGCTCCATATTCCCAAATGTTCTAGAGTTCTAAATACACTGAAATCCTCCACGGGCCTCTGGACCTGGCCTCCCTCCCAAACATCACGGCTCTCCTCCTCCTCCTCCCTGAGAACAGACTCGGCCAGCAGGGACTCACCTGTGTTGGTGACACTGTACTCCTCACTCTTCTTCCTGGTCTGGTAGATGATGCACACCCAGACCAAGGAGGTCAGGACGATGCTGCACACCACAGCGATGGTGAAGATGCCTGCGGTGGTGCCGTCCCTCCTGCAGCCAGGGCTGGGCAGGATGCTCAGCTGGCTGTGAGCCCGCTCCGTGCCCAGGGCGTTGGACATCTCACAGGTGTACTGGCCTGCATCCTCAGCCACCACGTTCTGCACAACCAGCAGCTGGTTGCCAGGGGTGAAGTGGTGCCGCTCAGTGAGGCTCAGAGGGCGGTCCCCCTTGAGCCAGGTGATGCGGGGCGGAGGGCTCCCGGCTGCCTTGCACTGGAGAGCCACCGTGTCTCCCATGGATACCACACGGTCTTCCAAGGGCACCACCAGGGATGGGGTTTCTGCAAGGCAGAGGAGACTCCGTTATTCCGGGGGCCCCAGTGGCTTCTGGACAAAGGACAATCTACCACATGAGTGAAGAGCCGTATGGGATCTTCTACTGGAGTGGCAAGCTTTTCAGAAGCCCTTCTAACACACTGACCGAGCCACCGCCATGCCGGAGGTGGCTCCTACAAGGAGAATGAACTGGTGTCTCCCGTTCCCCAACTGTCCTGTGTTTCTACCCCATTTCTGTCCTGCCCCATTCAGAGGCGGTTCTCATCCAGTATTTTACCTAAGCCTTTTTTTAAAAGATGAAATCACTTATTCAAAAAAATCTTAGGAAGTAGCCTAGAATGTTTTCAGAAACAGCTTACCACATTTCTGAACCTCAAGGCTCCATAGATGGTTTCAGAACCTTGCCTCTAAGTATCTGTGGTATTTGAGAAAACCTCTGTCATACACACACACGGACACGTGTAAACACCCAGTTTAGCAACAATCGAACCTAAGACAGTCAGGGTGGCGTTCGCTGAAATGGAGCCGGCGGAGTTCTGGGCGGTACAGCTATAAACCCCCATGTCGTCTATTTTCACATCAGTGATGAAAAACACATCATCGTCGGGCATGACATGCATGCGGCGCTCACGAGCAGCAGGGAAATCTGTGCCTCCATCCTTCTGCCAGGCTATCTGGGGGTTAGGGTGGCCGGTGGCAGCACATTCAAGGCGGGCCATGGTGCCAGTCCGGATAGCGATGTCATGGGGCATTTTGGTGAATGACGGCAACACTGTAAAACACAAGCCGGTTGGGTTATGGGATATAAAGGCCAGCATAACCCTCTGGCAAACAGCCCTCCCACCGTGCCTGGGTGTCAGCTCACCACCTCACTACCCTGCATGCCAAGGTCTGCCCATGGCCACTACTCACCTCTGAAAGAGTAGTAATATGTTCCTAAGGCCGCCCAGCTGCCCACGGCCACAGTGGAGCACTTCCATCCATCCCTCTGTACCCCTGAGGCTGGTGGCACCCCCTCAGACCAAGGCTTTCAATGAAACATTTCCCCCGTCTCTCACAAGGTAACCAGAGTCTGTCCTGGGACACCCCATAAATGCCAGGGCCCAGTACTAGCCCGCTGTAAGCACCAGCAGAGGCTGGGAAGCACAAACACCTGCAGCAGCAGGAAGCGAGTACAGAGGGTGGGTGGTGTGACTGCACCCCGGAGAAAGCAATGGGTGAGCCCTCCCTCCTGAAGCAGCTCATCTGAAGAGGGAGTGTGAGGCCGTGTTGCTGTGTACACAGCAAGCTGAAAGCACTCATTCCGCATTCTTACCCCAAATCTTCCCTGATACACTGGGAAGCATCCAGCCACATATTCCAGTCAAGGTTACTTTGGTGGGGAGTCCTAACAGTCCCCTTGAGTTTTTGAGAAACAATGAGGACTCCTTTGGAAAAGCCAAGAGAACCAGCCAAAGTGTGGCAAAGAATATGTTCTTCTGTGGTCTGCAAGGGCTTAAGAACGCATTAACTCTAGCACTTTTTTATTAGAGGTTTAAAAATCTGGAAAACCTCGTTAGGTTATAGGGGTGGGGTGGTTAATGCTGAAGCTCTATACCTTCTCCTTTGGTTCTAAACTCACTGCAACAAACAGCAGTCTTGAAGAGAGCCATCTCAGTGGGCTCCAAAGCTGTGTGCAGAGTAACAGTTGCTTGTCAAACATCCATAGGACCATTTGCTCTCAGGCTAGCACTCACACCAGCTTTGCAGGCCACAGCCTCTGAGAAGTGCATCTGGCTGCCCCCACCGCTAAATAAAAGGCTTGCACTCACAATTTCAGTTAACATAAATAACTGCATAAAATAGTCCCTCAAAACAAAGACTCCACTGAAAATAACCCTTTAATCTTCAAAACTTGTTCTGGGGCTAACGAAGGTGACCGTGTGAAACGGGACTGTCCCAGTGATGCCCTGTGACTGCCATCTCGATCATCTCCACAGGGGTAACTGGCGGAACAGCTGCACGTGGCCTCCTGGGGGTCGAGCACCAGGATAACGAGACGGCGCCTCCATACCGTTCACAGTGAGCCGGGCCTTGTGTGAGTAGGTGGAGCCAAAGTGGTTGGTGATGACACACTGGTAGCGGCCCTCGTGCCCAAAAGTGACATGGCGGAGGTGCAGGATGGTGGTATACTCCATCACTTCCCCGTCCTGTGCCCGGACGTGGGCGAAGTTCTCCATGTCGGCATTGACCAGGACCTCATTGTCCTTCTTCCAGGCAAAGGTCATAGGGGAGCTGCTGCTGCTGGCTGCCGAGCATGTGAACCGGATGTCCTTGCCCACCACAGCCATGGTAGTCTCTGGCTGGGTGATAATCTGTGGCTTTGGTAAGTCATCTGGGGAGAGAAGAGCCAACTCTAAGTCCCCCAGGCACCGAGGACACAGAGGAACCAGCTGCTGTTCCAGGTCCAGACACAGCAGGACCTCACATCCTTGGATGTGGGAAGGAGGACTTTGGCAGGCACACTGGCTATGGCTATACCCAAAAAATAGGAGCACAGAAGCTCCCATGTCCCTAGAGGCACTCCTGGTTAGGACCACAGAACTCAGGGCAGACCAGGACTCACACCTGTCTGGCAGTTCCAGGTAGGCCTGCGAGTCCCACTCTCACTCCTACTCAGAGCACAAACCAGGGACAATTCCAATTCATCTTTCTCTGACACCTTACTGACCATGAGGCTGCATTACTCTTATCTGAGCCAGTGCACTGGACTTCAACCAGCCCCGGGCAAAAGATGGCAAGACCTACAGTCCAACAATCAGAAGAAAAAGGAATTTCAAGGTACAAGTACAGATTTCAGTGGTTTGAGAAAAAGCAAGCGGGCAAACCAACATTAAGGAATTATTTTTATGCAGCTATTCTCCTGAGGCTAGTTCCTGTACGTAACCTTTCAATCTTGGGGTTGGAAAGAAACATATTAATACTCCAGCCTCACACACTGAGCAAATTCACAGCTAAACCCGGGCTCCAGCACCCTCTTGAAACAATACAAACTATCTTCCCGTAACTGATTATTCTGATTTGTAACTGAACCAACCCCTGCTCCTTCCTGATTAAACATGTGGATGCCAAGAACCACATAACAAGGCAACTATGCAGTAAATACTACGTGTGGTTTCAGTGGAAAATAAATTGCATCCAGCAGCTGACTGGTAACTACGGGCTAGGGTTTGACTCTGCTCATAGGAATCACTCCCATAATGAAGAGCTCCTCCTGGCTCTTTGCCCTTCATGTCAAACAGTCACAAAGACAGTCTTACCACACACGAAACTCTCTGGCAGAACAGAGAAAATGCTCTGGCCCTTCAGCGATTCCGGGTGGGCACAGGTGGCTGTCACGAAGGCCTGCAGCATCCTGCCCAGTAACCACGGGGGCAGCCACTTCAGCTGGCAGTCACACAGGAAGCTATCACTGCTGATGCGGCTGCAAGAAAAACACAGGGGACGTTTGAGGTGTGACCGAAACAAGGAGTATTCTCCCAGACACACAGTGACCCACCACCTCTGACCAGCTTCTGCCATTCACACCCACAAACCAAAAAGGGAAATGCTTCTTCTCCCAGTTCCTCTTCAGTCACATAGAATCTACCGGCAGGTTCTGATACAATGTTGCTTCTGGTTTACTCCATAGGCTGGGGCTGGATCCAGGACCCTGCATGTCTATCAAGCTCCCAGGGGACGCTGATACGCTGGCCTAAGGACAAACCTGAGTAACACCAAGCTGGAGTTCACCCGTGTTCTGGGACAGACCCTGCTCTCACCGGGCCTTGGGGAGCCAGCTCACCTCTCCTGGCCATCGAACGGCGAGGGGTGATGCGCTCCTCTTCAGCCTCTGGGGGTTTCTGATTTCAATCAGAAGACTTTGATCTAAGTTCTGAAACAAGTTCTGAGAAGGGCTCTATTTCTATGTGACTGTTACCTTTTTATTTGGCAAAGCTGCATGTTTTCTTCCAAGTGTAAGCCTGGATGACAGCTTCTGTCTTGTTTGTGTCTTTATCTCTACACCAGCCCTATCGGGAGGCTGGCGTAAGTCGCCTCCGCTCTTTAAATAGCACTTGTTAGTTAACTGCCTCTGCCCCGGGGAGCATGAGAACGCACAACTTGGCTTTTGTGAGGCTCCAACCAAAACAGAGAATATTTTCTTCTTCATTTCTCAGCAACTGAGGATCAGCTTTTTAAACAGAAATCGGAGTCGCCACCTCAGTGGACATTCTTTCCTGAGGAGTCACTCGAAGATAAGCCAACCAAGGAGCCTCGCAGCCCTGTTCCTGGAAGACCTGAAGCCCACGTGTGCAGAGCAGGGGCTGGCCCACAGCAAAGATGAAAACGAAAGGCGACATACGGGCTTCCCTTTCATCACCTGTCTCCAGGATGTGTGCCTAGAAATTCCAAAATGTCACACGGGCCAATATTATAGCAACAGCCTCCTTCTCCACCCACCATTTTCCTCAGGCATCAAACAAAGCAACCAAATGGACAGTTTTTGTGTTTTCTTCCATTTCACTCTGGCCTTCTAGTGAGCGGAGAAACCTGCCCTAGTACGAAGCATGGGCAAATGAAATGGAAGCCTGAGAAACCAATGCTGAGTAAATTTTGTAAAATCTACTCTTCCCTCCTGCTCCTCATCATTCCCAGATTAGTCAGGCCTCTTAACATATTAAACTTGTTCCAGGAAGTACTTTTTTAAAAACCCAAATAACTGCTCTGAAAGCCATTATAAGCAAGATGCTTGCCCATATTAGACTTTAAAACCGGCATCGGATTTTGAATCTATTATTTGGTGGGCAGGTAACTCTGCTTAGAGACATCTGGGCGGGGGAGAGGGGGGCTGTTCTGCCACGGAGTTACTGCAGGGGCAGGGGGGCTGTCACAGCGAACCATGGGGACGTGGCCGAGTCCTGCTTAGCGATTGAGGAGCTTCCCAGCATGGGCGTGTGTGTGAAGGGAAAGGCTGCCGCCTGGACTGGAAACCTCATCGCCTTGGTGAAGAGCAAAAAAAAAAATGTAATGGGTGAAGAGCTCCCCAGTACAGGGCGTTTGGCAAGACTGTCCCTTTCTACACAGTCACCAGGAAAGCCTGGGTGTTTCTGCACACACAAATCTAGAGGAAGACCGTGGGACTTCACCGTGAGACTTCAGGCACTTAAGCGGGGGATAGGGACATATTTCATTCAAGCCACGGGAACACACTGGGGAAAACAGACTCGCCCTTCGTTCTTGATCAGAAACTGTGAAAGAGTCAAGACTCACATTACACAGTGAGTCTGTTGGCCTGGGTCCCAAGGACTTCCTTTTTCCTCCACAATGACAGTCACCTCAAACAGACGTCCAGACCTCAGAAGCCACCGGGCACTCGGGGTTGAGAGAAAGCTTTCCTAAATAATAAGTTAGGACCAACAGAATAGATGGAGAGGAAAGGGAGCCAGACACTGACCCCTGACCTCCCATCTACATACACACATTGCTTTAAAGACCAAGGCCGAGCCGAGAGACCAGACAAGGGCATGCCAGCAACCCCAAGGCACCGCAGACCACCGCCACTCCTCCCTCACCACCTAAAAGCACAGCTTTGCCAACTTCCTCAGCTGCCACTGCCAGCCACCCCAACACTGCTGGCTTCCACCATGCATTGTCACGATTCCAGCTCCGAGTGTGTTTCTGATCATCACATGTGGAAATTTACCCAGAGGGTGACTAAGCACACGGTACAACCTGCCTTGATCAGATGGGGAAAGAAAATGAGCAAGTGGAATTAACTGCTTCTCTCATTGGAAGGCTGGGACCAGGGCCAGCCACAGCTGGGCACATGCAGTGGCTGATGGGAAACTCAGGCTGAGGGCCAAGGTGGAGTCTCCAGAACCGTGCAGATGTGTGGGGGGTGGGGGGTGTTCAAGCACCTGGAAGCGTCCAGTTAATCCCAACTAGAAACTGGAATTTTTAGGAGGCCAAAAGGAAAATCTTGTCTCTGTGTCCTGCCCGCTTTCTCTCAAAAAAACTCTTTCCATTTAATTAGATTTTTTCAATTTACATTATATTTGAAAAGTTTCAAAAACAGAAACACCAGCGGAAACAGAAATACTCATGTCCTCACCACTAAGATTTTACAATAAGTGCTCTGTTATGTGTGCTTCGTCACCTATCTATCCATGTAGCCATCCTTCTATGAACTCCCAATCTAAAACCATGACCCTTCTGCAAAGGAGCATCTACTCAACAGACTGGAATCTCACAACGATGAAAAGGTCCCACCCAGAGGAGTGTCATCAGGGACCTGCCTCTGCTGCGGTTTCCAACTATGGGGGCTGCAGCTCCCTATTCCCCATCCCTACTCCCACCTCCTGCAATCTCGTGTCCACCAGGTGCAGCCTCAGGAAAAAAGGCAGGGTGCAAGATGCCCACCCTTGGCCTCTCCACTCCGTCAGCACACCTTGAGAGAACTAATACAGCTAGGACTCACTGGCTGCAGGATCAGACTTATGTACAGGAATAATACAGGAAACTTGAGTATCACTAGTTGAATACCTAGATTAGCTCCTCTTCCATAGACAAGGGCACAAGTAAGCCCTTCTAACCCTTGTCACCCAAGAGCCTATACGGTTACAGTACACCAGTGGCAGCACTGCCACCATGAACTCCAAGGGGACCTTCGAAACAGACATGGGCTGGGCACCACCACCCTGTCCCACAACCATATGTGACCATGCCATAGATATGTCCGCCCTGCTCACAGCCCACCAAGTTCTTTAAAGAAGCCCCTGTCAACACAGGCCCTTCATTTTAAAACTCCAAAAGTGAAAACTTGTCCCTGACACAACTGCAGGGATGCCCATACCTGTTCTGGAACATTCACTACACATCATTCAGAACAGCAGGAGTAAACCACAGCGTGCAGTCCACCGTCTCTGCAAACAAACTTGTGCACAGCTCGCCCGTCCCTTTATGTATTATCTATGGCTGCTTCCTGCTACAGTAAGAGTTGTCAACACAGAGACCCTATGGCCCACAAAGTTGAAGATATTTATAATATGGCCCTTCAAGAAAAAGTGTGCTTATCCCTGATCCAGAATAAGCCCCACAAGGAATTTTTTTAAAAGACTATTTAACTTGCACACAATGATAAATGATCACAACTATTACGTAAGATGAGAGATAATCCAGATAAAGTGTTTCTTACTCTGAAATTCTCTACTCATGTGAACCGTGGTCTTGGACTCCCAGGTACTTACAGCTCTTTGAGATTCTTCATCTTCACAAAGGCATCAAACTGGACAGACCTGATAGCATTCTCTCCAAGGTTCCTGCAAAAAAAAATTACTCTTTACTTATGCAGAGAACTCCGGGTACCCTTCAAGTCAGCCCTGTGTTTGAGCTAAGAGGCTCAGGTATTTTTCAGGACAGCCTTGGTTTTGCAAATGAGCCACGGGTACCAGCCAGATGCCTGTGTCTTGTAATTCCAGTGTAAGTGGCTGGCATTTCACATGTGTTCATGTAAGCGTATGGAATAACTCTGGAGCCAAGCCAGCCTTAACAGTAGCATCAAAGCTAGGTTAAGGCCTGCTCAACAAGTCAACAGGCAAACCTTTCCCAACAGAAATCAAACTTCACTCAAGGACAAAACAAACTAAGAATCAAGTACTGGAGTCATCTGACTCAGAACCACCACACAGAAGAAAAATCACCCAGTAAAACCCAGCAAGTACTCAGCACTGCTAGGCTGTTCTCGTGGAGGTACAGGCCTTGGCCAGGACAAAAGACCCTTGCTAAAGTGGGAAGGAGACCAGGGCCTGTGGAGGAGCTGGTGCAGAGGTGAGGCAGGGCAGGAAGAGGGGGAGTGGGTTTATCTAAACACCAATGGCATTAATTGGGAGCTCACTGACTGGTCATATATTCTGTAACTGTCCCCAGCACAGGCAAAATAAAGGCCAAAGTTGAAGCTGACTTATAATGTGAAGGAAGCAGCTGGCATTTCCATATTGCCTGTTTCTCGGTTTACAAAGATGTGATTAAACTGGTAGCAGGCATCCGAGGCCCTGCATTTGGCAGCCCTGGGGTCAGGGAGGGTCTGGCAAGATACTCACAGGTGCTCCAAGCCTTCCAGCCCGGAGAAGGCTCTCTTAGCTACGGACTTGATCTTGTTTCCAAACAGAGTCCTGCAGTTTCCAAACATCCAAAATTGGGGGGTTGGGGGTTGGGGGGAGGAGACAAGGGAGGGTTAGAGAAAGAGAATATACAATTAGAGTAGTGCTATCTGATAAGTCTGTCCAGTGAGAAGCAGGTGGAAATCTGACCTGTGCTGAGCTTACGGGTCTGAAAAACACAGGCCTTCCCCTTTCTGAAATAAAATACTTTTATCTTTATTAGAATTTAACAGTGATGACAGGTTGGAATTGCATGCACTGTCTCGCCTAAAAAGGCCCCTTGCAATGTTAAGTGGAAATCTGCTGGTCCAGCTCTGGCTGTTTCCCTCCAAGGACCACCCAAGGGTGAGGGCTGAAGTTCAGCCATGGTCTCAGAGGAGACAGGGGGATGATCACTATGTCAATGAGAGGAAACAGAGTCAGAGAAGGGAAGGAAAACTCTAGAACCAAAAACTACCACCCACCTCTGAAAGCTGCATTCTGGGATCAAGGTTCCCACAGGAGGCAAGAAGGAGGCAAGAGTCCATCGGGATGACTCCCCAGCTCTTTGGGGCACCTAGAGAAGGCCCCCGAGTGCCTTCAGGGCCATGGTGTCTCGGCCTCTTTAGCAAGAACAGAGACCGTCAATGATGCCAATGGGCCCAGGCTCACTACGTCTCAGAGAGACATGTTATCAAAGAGCAACCACCATCCACCCACCCATGAGAAGAGGCTCCTGCTCCCAGGCAATTCCAATTTCAACCTTAGCAGTAACTGTCGAGTTTTCTTAGGAACCAAAATTTGCCCCAGCGGAATGCACAAAGAAGAAATGGGTCTTCTTCTGCTAGGCTGTATAGTGCAAAGAAAAGTTTTTTTCTGGACAGAGGATGAGGGACAGCAGCTAGAATATGCTGGACATTGGTAAAGAAAACAATCAAGTTTCGGTTTTCCCCTCCCCATTATTAGGTACTCTGATGAGAGCCCACCAAGATGTCCCCTCTAATTCCTGTTAGCATGGGAACTGTCCGCCAGTGGGCACCCGAGGGGAACTCGGCAGCCAGCTACATGGGCTCTGCAGCTCTGATGCACACTAGGGTAATCTCGGGGGCTTGTTAAAAGTGGACTGCTGGAGTCAGCTCCCAGGCAATCTCAGAATCACCAGACCAAGGACAGTGATTCCAAGGCAGCCCATGCAGATGGTTAGGGCAGAAAGCCTGTGGAGAAAGCCAGCCTGGTTCAGCCCCTTATGCAGGATGGGGGTGGGGGTGTCCTTGTCCAGCATCCACTGAGAAGGAGAAAGATTTCAACTAATGGCCAGTTCCACCTTCAGACCTGCATTAAGACTGGGACCCAAAAGAAAAACCAGCAAGCATCAGACCTCCCTGAATAAACAATGGAAAGGAAATATACCCTTGAAGAAATCTAAAGACGGCAGGGTAGCCCCCATGGTCCTAGCTTCAACCTAAGTGTAAAAGGCCCCAGGGCCACCCAGGCCAATATGGAATGCTGCCTTGAGGAAGACAGGATCAGATGTGGACTGAGCCAGGCAGTGCCAGGAGCACTGGTGCAGGGACTACCTCAGCCTGCTCCCTGTGCACCACGAGCCCATGTGGCCACTTCTGAGGGGCTTCCCAGTGCCCCCACTTCATCAGGAACAGACTCTTCTCTCAGGGCCTCCAGTTAAGCAGCCCCACCAGTAACTCTGAGTTCAGCCTTCAGACAAAGCCAGCTCTGTTTCCTGCCTCTGGAGGTGAAGGGGAGCTCGAAGGCCGAAGATCCCTTTGCCTTTTCTTTCTCTAAAAGGCAGCCTGCATGGATGTGAAAACCATCTCATCCTGAGTTTCTATAACCTCTCTCAATCTGAAGCTTTTATTTTAGAACAAATAAACCAAGCACATAGATACTTGTGGTCACGCTGACTGGCCCCCCTCCCTTTCCCAGCAGACAGGGCATACACCCCACTCTCCCAGAGTGCCGCCCACCTCACATTACTCAGCTCCCTAGGCCGCGGCAGGTCCTATTAAATGTTTCTGAACTATAGTGAAATCCCCCGTAAACTAGAGCCAGGAAAAAGCTGTGCTTTATTTCATCCATTAAATATTAGTCACACTGACCTATTCTACAATGAGGGCAGGCTGTTATTTCTAATGATGACAATAGCAATAAAACAAATTCTCAATTAGGCAGAGACTGATCCCCCTGGTGGTAGATAAAAACAGGTTGTTGCAGTTTCCCAGCAGACATCTGAGGGCTGCGGGGGCTGGGGTTCCGCCAGCAGACAGTGAGCCCCTCATACAGGCTGCTGTGTGGAGGAAGAGCTGGACTCTGAGCCAGGAGGGTGCTCGTGCTGTCCCCTGTTGTTGTGGGCAACTGGGATTTGGATCCGCCTGATTTGAGGCTCCCAGAGAAGGGATAGCTGGCCAGTTTCTCCATATCACCAACTGAGAGCAGACAGTCACCCTGGGAAGCCACCCATCAAGTCCTCTCATGCATCTATCTCCTGGGCGACTCAGCCAAGGGCTCCCACANCGTGCTGTCCCCTGTTGTTGTGGGCAACTGGGATTTGGATCCGCCTGATTTGAGGCTCCCAGAGAAGGGATAGCTGGCCAGTTTCTCCATATCACCAACTGAGAGCAGACAGTCACCCTGGGAAGCCACCCATCAAGTCCTCTCATGCATCTCCTGGGCGACTCAGCCAAGGGCTCCCACAGGTCTTGGGCTCCTGCTAAAGCAATCCTGCAGACCCTGTGGGGCGGGGGCGGGGGGGGGGGGGTCAATGCTAAGGTGGTGCCTGTGATGACTGAGAGTAGCTTCTTCCCCCCGCTGACTCATCAACAATGAATACTGTTCTGTAAAGACTGGGAGATCCCCCTCAATGCTCAACTGGGGACAGTACCTACCAGGGCCCTCTCCACCCTGCAGGGATCAAGAAACTCGGCCCTCTAATCCAATGCTCCATATTGTCCACCTCTAATCCTGCCAGCCTCACTTCATCTTCCCATTCCAAGCCGGGTCAGATGACTGGGAATCCAAATCAGAGGCATCGCGCTATGTTTTTTTAAATTCAAGAAAAGGATTCTTTTTTGTGTGTTTTTTTTTTTTGCAACATAACTATGATACCATCTCACCTAAGTAACCGACTGCATATATTTAATCATATGAAACAATTACTGTCATTGTCTCAATTTCCCCCACTTACATGCATCTCTGTTTTTCCATGCACTACCTACCCACCCTGCTACCCCAATGGGCACAAAGCCTCCAGGTCCAAGCTTCTGATCTGTGGAGCTAAATTAGGGGAGGCCAGAGACTCTGTTTTAAAAAGTTCTCTGGGGCCTCAGCAGCAGGTCAATGTAGAACCCACTGCTTTGGGGATTCCTTGTTAAAAAAGCACAGTGTAAGTGAGGAACATGGGGGCTTGTGCTAACTTCTTGGGGCTTTCGACAGAACCGTGGGGCCTGGTCCAGCAGGATGAAATACAGAAAACACCGGGAAAGATGGCAGGCAGTTTGGGTAGGAAGGCAGTCCGGGCTGTGGACATAGCCTGGTTTATCCAGAACCAGAGGCCCCAGAGCACCAGCCACACCTCACATGGGACGTAAAGCCTCCTGGAAGCCATGATACCCAGCAATGGCTCCAGTTCCTCTGAGGGACATGCCCTGCAAGGACCCGAGAGTGCCTGCCCTGTCCCACCCACACCTGTCAGTTACAGCCAAGGCCCTCAGTGAGGTCTGTGCTGGGTGGCTGGCCAGGTGCCCCCCAGCAGCTGCCTAATCCCAGCTCCAGGCTCCTCCGCCCCACTCATTTGCTATCCTGGACAAAGGTGTCAAGAGGTGGGGGGAGGGAGCATTTTTTAGGGAAGAAAAGGAAGACTGACAGATATTTTTGACATACTGTTAGAATATAGGATGCTCAAGAGAAACAATCCTCTCAGCTTCTTTTCACTCAGGACCCAGAGGCAAGAGGTATGAAAACTCTACTTTTCAAACCAAATCAGAAATAGTGACTGTACAGACTCTTCCCCCCACAGGCTTCCCCTAGGGCTCCGTGCTGCTGCTTCCCAATGTTTACATTCTACCCAGCCTGCTGTCAGGGATGGGACAGGGCGATGGCTGTCTTCTCCGCCTCCTCCAAGCCCTGCTCCTGCGTGTCGCCTGGGCGGCATCTGCAGAAAGTGCTGGAGGGAGGCAGAGAAAGGGTGGGACAAGGGAGATCCAACCAGGCTTTGGGGCCACACAGGCAAATTCTGATCCTGCCACCTACAAGCTGTGAGGTCTTGTGCAAAATCCCTTCAGTTATGTTTCTTCAATTACAAAAATATTGCATAACAGCCTGCCCTCCTGATACTGTTCTATATAACATGTGTGCCTCAGAGAGTAACTGGCAAATTCTAAGAACTTAGAAAAACAAAAATACCAGACATTCTGAGTAAAAAATAGCTACTACATCACCCATAGTAAATTACTGTTTCTGTTTAAAATTATTATCCATGACAAAAACACTGACTGAAGACTCCCAATGCTCAAGAGGTACTAGCCTTTAGACATTTCACACAATTTCTAGAAACTGAGCAAGAGGGCAAGACTTATTTGTACAAAAAAATTTGGCTGTTTTCACATCGGTCATAAATGAACTGGTAGAGAAGCTCCAACGGGCCTCCAGACACCAGGTCTTAAGCCCTAAAGAGATTAATGCCCAGGGCATTATGAAACCACTGGCCAGAGAGAAGCTGGGATGTTATCCATATTTTTCTTATCCATATTTTTCTTATCCATATTTTATCCATATTTTTATGGATAAAAATATGGATAAAGAAAAATATGGATAAGAAAGAGAGAAACTCTTTCCATAGAAACTCTCTTATCCATATTTTTCTTCCCAAACAAAAGAAGATAAATACCAGCCAGCTCTCCCTGAGCAGGCCTAGAACAAAGGAGACCTGGCGGGAGCCAAGAACTGTCTTCACATGCAGGAGCTCCCAGAACTTCAAAGGGGAGATACTCACAGCTTGCTGAGGCTGTCAAGCCCCATAAAAGCACCACTGGTATCTTCTATTGTGCCCGAAATCTCGTTATGGTCCAGATCCCTGGGGAGAAGACAGAAAGAAAGCTCGCCATCCAGTTCTCAACTCGTTCTTCAACATGAAGGGGAGGATAAACTGACACCCAAACGGCCACACTGAAGCTGAAACATTGAGAAACATTCTAGGTGCCCAGCTGTGATGTACAGTCAAGAGAAGTGTGACCACTGAGCCACAGCAAGCCCAGGTCTGCACCCCATGTGGCGTGGCCTGGCTTTCTCAGACTTCCCACAAGGCTGACACACACTTTGAACAAGCAGCTTCCCTAGCTCCGTGCACTGCTCCCGAGTCAGCTGAGGCCAAGGCTGGGGAAGGAGGGTGTGCAAACAGCACACAGGAAAGCTTCATCTGTATTCCACCCCGGAGAGCAGATGTCTGGCCACTGGCACCAAGAATCAGACTGCGCCCAGAACCCCTTTTCTGGACTTGACCAGGAAACTGCAAAGAGCACGTGGAAGGAAACGGACAGTGAAGAAGGGGGCCCTCCTAGGGGTCTCCTCCACGCTGACAAATGGTTTTGGAGCCCAGAGCCTGTCTTCTTACAGGGCCTGCACAGACCCTGACTCTGAGCCAGGGATGACATCTGGGGGCTGAGTCAGACTTGTGTCCCATTTTCCAGGATGAGAGGATAAGGCCAACTTCTCAACCCAAGCTTCTCCAACAATGCAAATCACAAGGCCAATGATTCAGCTTCCTCCCCCAGCTTCTAAGGCAGGTCACAGTCCCAGGAGAGAAGTTCCACCTGGCAACCAGGCCCCCATTTGCCAGATGGTTGGCCCTCCCCAACTCTCCACAAGGTTCTCAGTACCTACACCCTCCTCTTCCAAGCCCTTGCAGATGAGGTCCAGGAACAGAGAAGATGCTGCGCTTGGCTCCGTGAGCCTTTGGGAGGACTTCACAGTGCCAGCAGAGAGGGAGCTCTGACCACAAAGTGAAATGTTTGCTCTGACCTTTATTTTACAGTAAGAAGCTCAAAGAGCTGACATTTTGCTGATAGAAGGGACTTCTTTCAATGGGGTTCCTCCCTATTATCTACAAGCTGAAAAACTGGGAGCTGCAGCTTTGTGTGCCTGGCTACCCACTCCCAGCCCTGGCTGCCAAATCTTTTCTCTTCTTCCTGGCCACTCAGTCAGAATATTCCTAGCCTTGTTATTCAGGCCTTGCAAGGGCTCCAAACTGACCTCAGCTCGAATGGGCCAGCATCTGGGCTATTTCACACGCTCCAACAACGGCTCAGCATCAAAGCCCACTCTGCCCTTCTACCAGGTGCAAGTGCAAAGGCCTTTCTCCCTGACAAGGGAGCGGGCCCTCTTTCTACAGGGAGCTGGGCCGGAAGAACCCACCACTGCTGTTGAAACCATCCTGCTGTCTTTGGGGACATTCTGCCAATAGTTGCCTGGAAGTTCTCTAAAACCAACAACTAAAAAAATTTAAGTCCCAGAAAAGTATCCTGTAGCAACTTCTGGCAACTACACCTAGTTAGAAGTTTAGAGAGAAGTGACATTCTTGCCTCCATTTAGGCTGAAGGAAAAACACAGGATCCTCTAATTCCCTGTCTTAGAAGTGGGGCCTCCTAGACACAGGGTCCCCAGGAGATGAGCCAAAGCATTCCCTTGGTCCACACAGAAAGCATTCAGAACTTAGAAGTGGCAGAGAGAGGACTCAAGATTGAAAGACCGACCACACAGCCACTGTCCTGGAGACTGCTCCTGCACTCACCACGGAGGCTTCTCCCAACCACAGGACCCCTGCATCCCGCAGGTGGTTGTAGGAATTAGCACTCATTAACCTTGAGTCATCATCACTCCATAGGCACCACCTTGGGGAAGTGAGGGGCATTTTTTTTTGTTCAACCAGTTCTTTTTTGGTTACATATAAAAAATGTGAGACTGTACCCGTAATAGGTCAGTTTTAGACCCAATTCTACCTGGCAGCTAATGAAAGGGACTTCAGCAAAGCGGGCAGCTGGCCTCCCCTGCCTCCCAGCCAGGCTCCCTTCATTCTATCAACCCCACAGTGAAAGACGTACAAGATACGCAGGTTTTTGAGTCCCTTGAAGGCACCTTCCGCGATGTGGCTGATGGAATTGTGGCTGAGACGCAGGATGCTTAAGCTACTGAGGTCAGCCAGGCTCTCCTCATCCAGCCGGGTGAGACTGTTGTAGGACAGAATCCTGAAGAAGGAAAGGGGAAAACAAATGTCACCTTCAGGTTGCAAGAGGTCATCCTCTTCTGATCAGCAAGCCACAGCCCGCTGGGTCTCAGTGGGAAGGAACACGCAGACAAGAATCCCGAGGGCACGACTGGTCAGACAGCTGGAAACCCACTGGGACTGTGATTGCTGGAATGTTCCTGGAGACCAGGAAGTATGAGGACTACACGAGGACATGCAACTCAAGAACACTCAAGGTTCCAACCCCTTTGTCTCAGCACCCATGGCCTGTCCTGACTCAAGCTACGAAGGACCTTTCACATCAGGGGCCTGAGTCTCTGGACCCCTAGGACCCCAGGCCATGCCCAGAGTGAGCAGGGTGGCCCAGTTAGGCTCTCCACATCGACCAGCAGAGGGCACCACTAACCACCACCTGGAACAAGCCCTCCTCACAGTACTTCACACCTTTACCTGGGCACCACCCATGGCACCTGCGTCTCCTGTCCAGACTTTTAGGGTGACATCAATCCCCAACCCCCCTACAAGCAGGACACACCTTCCCTGAGCATCAAGATCAAACCATCCTTCCTCTTGGCAAGCCTCCTGCCCCTCTGATGCAGCCCTGCCTGGGTTGGTTACTTGGCATGTTAGGTCATCTATTGTTGAAAAATCGGAAATTTGGTCTGGGGCAGGAATATGGAAAGCAAATTCAGAGAAGATTAATATGTTTTTAAAGGCAGCAGGGAGGTAACATTCTTTCCCTCCTGGAGAAATAAGTCATGGTGCCTGTCAGTTGCAAAGACTTGGCAGGAGATCAAAATTACATCCTCACCTGCAATTAAAGAATTTAGCTGAAAGGAGGGGCGGGAATGTGCTGGAAAGCAGTCCTGAACCCAAGGCTCCCTGGGTGTCAGGCAAACTGCCAGGCTGCTGAGGGCGCACTGCTGTGACCTACTCTGCCCCTTCTAAAGGGCACAGAAAACAGCCTCACACTGACCACTAGCCCTTCCCCACCGCCGCCTCAACCCCAGGGCTCACACCCGCTCCAGCAATTCAGAGGACTGTCCTTCACCTTAGCACTTGGACTGGCTCAGGTCTGAAGGCCTTAGAAGACCCCTGCTGCTTCCTGGGCTCCCAGGCCTCGATGGCAGACAGAGAACCGTGGGTCCTGGGAGGTCCTGAGTCGGGTCACGGCCCAAGCAAACAGCCTGTTAGGAGTCACCCAGTGCCACATGAGAATACTATGCAACGACACTGCTGTGAAGGGTTCCAAAACTAAACCCAAAGGGTTAACACTCACATGCACACTCACAGAATCCAAGGGAAGTGAAAGGGAAAAGGAAAGAGGCAGGACCACTGATTGCTGCTTTAGGGAATGATGGATGCACTGATATATAAACTCCAGGTCAGTGCAGGGTAAGTGGGGGAGGGAAGCCCAGATGAAAACACCAGCTGCAAGACTCAACGGTACATTTAAACATCCCCCTAAGTTTGCCTGGTGAGGTCAGGAGAGACCAGACACACAGAGGATTGGCACTCATAACAATTATTTGCTTCAGTGGCTAAAATCCTTTCCAACAGTCAAGTCCAGGGGAAAAAAAACCCACCAAACCTTTTTTTTAAAGAGTAACAAAACACACTGGACTAAACTCAAATTGAGAAACCCTGAATACATTAAACTGAAATAACAAATACAATGAGAATCCACTTTCTTCCCCCAAAACAACCACTATCCTGGACATGGGACATGAACAAAGGGACATGGCTATGGCCACTGAGTCCCTGGCATTGCTGCTTTCATCATTAGTCACCGACTCTGCCATGGCGGCCAACTCTGCCCAGAGAAGTCCAACACCGCTGGGCTCAAGAACCTTGGACACCAGCTCAGGTGGTCCCAGTTCCAGCTGAGGCCCATCTAGGAGTCTCCCAAAGGGATGAAGGGCTGTCCATCTAAGTGAAGTGTGAGTAGTCACATCAGTACAGGAGCCTTGTCATGAGGCCAGGGGAGCACTGGGTGGGGAAGGAGGAGGAGCCACTGCCTAAGAGCAGAAAGGCAAGACTGCAAGGCCGTGTGAATCTTCCACTGTTAGTGTGTCACCGTCTCTCAAGTTCACTGTCCTTTATGTATGTGAGCCCAAATAAGCCCTTCACTAAAGACGTCCATGTTACTTGTAGCCCTTAATGTGCAACAGCTGCAAAGAGAACATGCCAGCAGGCTGCCCAGAGACAGCAGAGGACTCTGCCCCGGGGGCTTTCTCCAAGCCCAGGGAGGCCCTAGGGCTATCCCTAGGGGAAGCAGAAAGGAACCAAGAGGGTATCAGGAGGCAGTCAAGCTCAAATCATTGAGGTCTGCTGGGCCTGAGGATCCTGCTCTGGGCTGGTGGCTGAGCCCTGGCCTCCCTCTAGAATAGGCAGTGCCTGCCTCTGAGCCCTCCCACCCGAGCCCACCCCAGTCCACTGTGCTTGGGACAGGACAGGCCTCCAGCTTCCTGGGCTCTGGAGGGTCCCCTACAGGTAGTGTGTCTACCCAGCATGCCGCAGAGCAACGTGGGACAAAACTCACAGCTCATGTAGCTTCTGGCAGAAGCTCCAGCCATCCCGGCTAATACGGGAGATGGAGTTGTTGCTGAGGTGCAGCTGGTGCAGGGCTGTGAGGCCGTAGAGTGAGCCGCTGTTCACTTCTACCAGGCTATTGTACTCCAGGTGCCTGCAATGATAGACACATGCAGAATGAAGGTGGAAGGTCCTCTGGTTCTCATTCACCCCACTGCATAGGCAGCAGTGAGCTGGAACTGAGGGTCAAACACCAAGGACCCATTGGCTGGCACCAAGGATCTAACAACAGTGCATGAGAGTACTGTGTGTGTGCTGGAGTGGGACAAGACAGGCAAGCCAAAACAGACGGTAGTGAGTGTCCAGGCCAACCTAGAGAGCTCAGAAGCCAAGGGGAGCTTTGTTTCCAACCAAACAGAAGGCGAACCAAGCACAAACATGGGCAGAGGAGTTGAAAGCAGAGGGCAGAGCCCACGAAAGAAAGAGAAAGAAAAAAGAACAGGAGGTGGCTTTACTCATCATCCCTGTTTTATAGATGAGTGGTCGGATTACTTGGATTTAAATACCAATTTTGCTACTCTGTGGGGTGAATGAACCTGAACACATAGAAAATGGAGATAACCAAGAGTAGTAACCTCACAAGGCTGTTATGAGAAGGAAATACAAAAAATAAATGTCAGAATTTCATCATAGTGCTGAGAGCTTGGCTCCCACCAAGTGTATTAAGTAAGAAGGTTGCTACCCAGTTTCTTCACCCTGCACACCTGGCTGGGGATGGCTCCAACCTTGAGAATGAGAGTTAGCCATTCGAACACTGCCCTCATTCAGTATTACAGGGCTTTGGGCAACCATGTTTTGCTGTTATCTATCTCACTCTCTGCTGCTGCACAAAAAGCAAGCACTAAATTTATAACTAATCTCTACGGCAACTAATCACCTCCAATTTATATGAACTTGTTCAACATAAAAACTATATGGTATGGACTGCTAACTGCATTTTGTTCATGAATTCTCTTTTTATCTCAGCCCACCCAGCAGACAACCGTTTAGATTTCAAAGTCTAAAGTTACAGTTTTAAGGATGTCAAGTAAAAGTGTTCTTAAATATGTAAAAGACAGTACAGCCGGTCAGATGGGGACAGCAAAAAGTGGGAGAAGCAAACCTGCAGTGCTAAGGTCCTCACTTCTGTGTATACGTGTGTGTGAGCATGTGTATGAGTGTGTGTGAGCGTGTGTGAGCGTGTGTGTGAAAGAGACGTGGTCCGTGAGACACAGCAGAGAGCCGATGGAATGGGAACTAGAATTTCTGTGTTTTGTTTAGGTCGCAAAGATAACAAACCAAAGATAAATGCAGTGACACCACTCACAGAGACTGGAACAGAGCAGAGAAGGTGTCTTGGCAAGTTAAACTGCTGATCATAAAGCAAGAAATCTCACATCAACTAATCAGGACAGTGGTATAAGTGCATTAACTACAAACAGAAAACACAAGAGATAAATGAGAAGTGACTGCCTCTTAGAAGCACACTGTGGGGAGGCGGAGGGCGGGCAGGAGGGCGGGCAACCATTGCTTTTTCTCGCCATGTAAGTATGTTTACAGCTACGAGTAGAATTTACTTTGGATTAACAATAAACACACTTCAGTGTCTGAAAACAGGAGATGAACACTGCCTCTCCGCCCTTCTCTGTGCGTCCGTGCTGCACTGTCAGGCAGATGAGTGCTGCGATGTGCACATCTGCTCCCCGGACAAAGGGATGTGCCCGCCAATGCCAATGAACTCAGCAAGCAAACAAATCTCCCAGGATGAAGTACCCATGTTTGGCCCACCTGCACATCGAGACTGTCAAAGCTCAAACAGGAGAGAGGGAACCTCCCTTGGGGTGTGGGCCAGAGAGGAGAGGACGTGGGCAGGGTACCTGCTCCACAGTCCGTGAAGTGCAGGAGTGGAAGGCAGAGCAGCCCCCCAAATGGCTCCCTCTCCCATCTTTTCTAACCAGCTTACACCATTGAATCCACTATAACTACCCACAAGAGGTTTTCTTAACCTTCGAGGAAAAGACTCTTACCTGGCAAAGACCCCAAAGACACTGAGTTAGGCCTACATGTAACTCAGTGAGACCACACGCAAGTCCCTGGTGCCCAAACACAGCCCTGCACTCACAGCACATGCATCTTGGACAGCCCCCAGAAGGCTCCATCGGTCAGCTTGCTGATGTTGTTTCGCTGAAGCTTCAGCACCTCCAAACTGTCAAGCCCCTGGAACGTCAGGCCCTCGATCAGCCGGATACGATTCCGATTAAGGTCCCTAGAGATATAAAGCTGGTGGGTTCAGAGTGTCTGCACAACACCTCACCTACAACCATTCCCACACAGTCCCTGCTGGGTTTCTGAGGCAGCAGGGAAAATCCCAGTGAGGAGGTCCCAGTGGAGCTGGTCATGCAGTGGGAGCCCACCATGCAGGCCATGGCACTGACCGAGGTGTGGCTGATGAATGAAAGAGTAGAGAGCTCCTGAGCAAGTGAGCATGCCCATTTCTTCCTGGATACCCATGACTCTGCAGTAAGGAGGTGGGTATGACTCAGGATGTGGAGGTCTGAGGTAAGCTGTCTCTTAGCTCAGCAACAGAAATCCACACTAGATGCCTCAACCCAGGAAAATCTAACCACTGGGTATCAGATGGCAATGGCACTTTCCACTCGAGCATTAATAGTATCTCTACAGTGAGGAGTCACCGCCTTTGGGTGTGCGGGGAACTAGACAAACCACAAAGCACACACATTTGGCTTCTAGCTCCGTGTGATAAAACCTCAGTTAACCAAAAGATTTCAGGAATCTGGGTGGGCTGGATCCATTAGTAACACTGGGGGAAGGGATGGGGAACACAGGGCTAGTCAGAAAGCTCTTGGTTTTCCCCCAAATACTTCCACAGTGCCTCACAGCCCTGCCGCCCACGACCCTGGGCATGAAAAGCCCAGGACGCAGGCAGCAGGGCTGGACTGCTGGGAGGGCTGCACGTGTGAAGCACAGGCGGAGACAGCGCTTGCCCTGAACAACTGTTCTGTTCTCTTTAAACCGAATCTCCAATAATGGCTTATTTTCCTGAGATACAAACTTCTGTGACAAAGAGGATACAGAAAAAAAGAAAACAACAACAACAAAAAAATAAAAACAAAAACAGGAAACAAATACTCCATCAAGTTCTGAAAATAGAGGTTTTCTTGAATCCAAACCATGTGCCATTTCTGAAGGGGACTCAACTGTGGTCATCGAAAAACTAAACAAAGAAATCCTTTCTTTAAAAAAATAGTAAATCAACAAATTTGTAAGATATAGGAGATGAAGATGATGACCCATCTCTTGTTTTCCACTGTCTGGCTACACTAATTTCCTCCCAAACTGCTCAAGAAGCACTGGATACCATAGTGTTCATGGCACAGATTTTATAGCTCCCTACAAACAAACAAACAAACAAAAAACCTTGAGGAACAATAAAAAACCCAACCACAGCTGAAGCCTAAGCTTTAGCCAGGTTCAGCTAACTAGCAGGATTCCTCATTTCATTCTAGAAAGTGCCAACAAGGATAAGCATATATATCCTCAGTGGATCTTTTTCTCAGCAACCTAAGGCAGCCCACAGGCACCAGACCCAAGTTCTAATTTGCTTTTATTAGGTGTTGCCATAGGGTCATTAGTGATAGTTTATGCAGGGCTTGACTGAGGAGAAATGAGGAAGGACCTGCATATGGTACAGGGTCCTTGGGGAAATACAGCCTCCATAAAGTTTGGCTAACCTTAATTAACATGCAGGTTTCTAATACTCACAGCTGTGTCAACCTAGGTAACTTGAATGCTTTCACAGGAAGCTGGGTGATCCTGTTTTTGCTCAGGCGAAGCGTTAGCAGTGACCGTGCAAGACCATCAAATGCTCCTGACTCTAGTGTGCTGATCCGGTTGCTGGCCAGGTTGCTGGAATGATTCAGGAGAGAAAATGTAGTGGTCAGTAGGAGGCCTTCCTTGTTTTGTTATAGACACCAGGCCCAGAAAGGTTGGGAAATTAAGCCAAAACACATCCAGAGACACAGATTTCCAATGAGACATTGGTCATCCTGAGGCTGCAAAGCGCATCTTCACTTCGGACGGGGTACCCAGGGAAACGCAGGTTTCAGGACCATCCAGTTCAGACCTACACAGAAGCCTTGTTTCAGCCTAGAGCAAACTGTGCTTATGGCCAGTGGGCGACCCAGGAGGATGAGAGAGAAAGTCAACTACCTCCACCCTAAAAGCCACCTACAGGATTCCCTCTCAACACCCATCACTCAAGGATTAGGGTTCAGGGTTGGTGAGAAAAGCTCTGGGAAGCAGAAAGACAATTTCGAGGCAAGGTCAGAGTGGATGTTGTAATTTGGGAACAGTTTTTAATTTTGCAGTGTAGAAAGCTCTTATTGTATAGCTTGTAATAAATGTACATAAACCAATTCTCTGTAATGATTGTAAATGTGTCAAAGAAAACACTCTAAAGATTCTTGCACAGTCCCTTAGAAAATAAGCAGTATTTCAGTGGGAGCTCCACTTACAGGATTATGCATGTAAGAGGCACACCCATTGAAAAACACTGCAGTACACAGCTCAGATCTGTGCATTCTGTTGTACATAAATGATATCAAGTAATAAAAAAGATAAAAGACAGAAAAGGGAGGAACACTATGATATTCCTATGAGAAGTTACCCCAATACCTCTCCTCTTCCCCAAACAAATGCTGTTTTTATGCGGCTTAAGCAAAAAGGGAACAAGAATAGAGAAACTTTTCTACAAAAGAGAGGGGAAAGGAATAAGGCATTTTCCATCTCTGCATCGGGCAGTGGCCCAGGGCAGGGCACATGAGGATTCTCTGCAAATAGGGCTGGACTGTTTGTTCTTAACACTCCAGATAAAAGAAGAACGGTCTGTGTAATGAAGACAGACTGGGTCATATCTGCCAAAACAGAAAGTCTCTGCTGCTCTCATGCAGAGAGAGGAGGGCACTGAAATTCATTTTAGCAGTTGGGGGTTTCTTTGTTCCCACCAAGGATACGCCAGGTGGCAGGGGACACCTCTGGAAGGCCCTCAGGGGGTCATGGGCACAGCTGCTGCACTGGACACAGCCAGAGTTTCCCTTTTCCAATTTGGTGCCTTGACGTGGCCTAAGAAAGAAATCACTCCTCTACTTGTGGGTCTTGGAAAATCCGCATGCCAAGACTTGGACTCCCTGAACAGATGGCCTCCCTGAACACAATGATCCCTCATCCAGCCTTCAAATTATCTCCAAAATTAGTGAGGAACGTTAATAATGCAGAGAATAAAAACTCACACGTCATTTGAACATATCTCCATAGCTCGGAGTTTCAGTTTCTTCCCCAAAGCAACATTTTCCTACCGTGGGTTAAATTGGTTTTAACCTTTTCCTCCCATCTACTGTCCAATGGCTGTAAGACGGGGCATTAAGATGGGTAAAAGCAAAAGAGACCAATGACAAAATTTAGAAGGTTCTGAGAACCTGCAGAATGGAGTCACTGGCCCCTCAAGTATACCAAGTGACATGTTTCAATAGTGCATGATTAAAAGGATAAGCAGTGACAGGTTAAGCCTTTGCAAAGGCTTCCCCCCACTACTGTTACTTGAACTATCCTGAATCTTTCCTCTCTGGCTCCGGGAGGCAGCCCAGTAAATAGGGAAGGAAGCAGGCTTTGTAGCCAAGACAGTCCTGTATTTGAGGGCTAGAATCTCTTTAATGGTGAGTCTATTAGGCTAATCCTCACTCTCTCCCTGCCTCAAGCTTCCCCACTGTCTGTAAATCTCTACAAGTAGAAGACATGGCCACAGGTTCCCTGCCCTCGGCCCTGCAGAGGACAGCCCTAGGAGCTCTGTGTGCCTATCCCCATGAAGTCAGCCAGGCCATTGCTGAGAAAAGGAAAATGCCCACCCTGCATCCAGACCTGGGTGCCAAGAGTAGAGCAGAGGCACTTACAGCTCCTTTATGGGCGGTCCGTACGAGAAGCAGGTGCTCCGCATCTCCGTGATGTTGTTCCAGCTCAGGTCCAGCACTTCCAAGGACAGGTAAGCCTTCAGCTGACTCCCCTCCACACTGCGAATCTTATTGTGTTGACTAAAACAAACAAAGGGTGGTAGCTTCCAGCATGTCTTTTTGCAAAGAAAGAGTTATTTCCCCCCTTACTTCTTTAGACACATTTTCCCCTACTTTTGTTGCTCTTTCAGAAAATTACAAATGCAGTGACCCTCTTAAAGTAAGATCTCCCGTTCCCCCTTCCATCAAGGTATTACCCGCTGGATGGGTGCTAGACAGAATACTCAAGTCTGTCTGGGATAAGTCTGTCCAAGTTCTAAGCCTAAGCTGCTCTCGCCCAAAGCAAGAACACAGGGGTGACGTTTCCGACATGCAGAGAGCAGCACGGCATGACCAGGACCAGAACTCACTGGTGCACCTCTCATCAATGACGTGCCCTGATGCAGCCGTCACCTCAAACCTTCGGGGCCTCATCCAACCCCTATGAGACTGTAGGCACCAGAGCCCACAGCGATTTCATCCATCCTAACACATCAATACACCCCTTACATTTTATCAACACCTACTACTATGCCAGGCATGGAGACAGGCACGATGGACTGTAAAATAGACAAATTCCCAACAACTTAACAAGGGAAATCAGGAATTCGGGGCTGGATCTAACTGGAGTCCAATCCCCTGAACATCTGACTCTAGCCCTTGATAACTTTATTCTTCACTTTTCTCATTTAGAAATGTCATCTTAACATCTCCACCCAGGAATATATAGGATCTCCTTTTGATGCACCTCCAGCTGTCCTCTTGGGGTTCTGTGGGCCCTTCCCTTACTCTCCTCTTGTGTCTGTCTCTGTGTTGCCACCACCACTCACCTGGCGCACTGTGACATGGTTCCCTACTCATTTTAGGGTATGGATGATCCAACCTGAAACCACTCAAAAATGTGCAGCAGATGTTAGCCTAAGAGTTTGGTGGTGCGCCTCCCTCCAAGAAAGACATTCCACCACCATGATTTGTCAGTACCTTTCATCCTCTCTCTGACAAATCCAGTCTAATCAACTAACCACAGAAAGATAATACATCTATCCAAGGCTGGAGTAAATAGCCCAAGCATGGGTTTGGGTCAGCCTGTCAGATTCTCACCACTGCAGCCCTGATCCCAACGTTCAGAGCCGTAATCAGTGCTGGGTGGCAGTGCTGGGCCTCTTGGGTTCCAGTCACTCACTCAGCCAGTTTCTGAGTAAACAGTGTCAGGATCTCTAGCCAATCAAAGCATTCTTGAACACAACACAAGTAAGCCAGGCGTCGCTTACCAAGTGGCATCTCTTTTAAACAAACACTTGACCAAATCAGTTCCAACAGGCATAAACAAGGCCCTCTTTCCCAGAGGCTCTAGGCTTCTCATGGAGTCCTTTGTTTTTTTTCACAACTCTCCCAGGCCCTGAACCCAAAAATCCATTTATAAGGGCACAACTCCACACACAGAGAAATCTCGCTAGAATGAAAGACCACTTTTTCCCTTCACTTCCCCTCCTCACCCCGCAAAGCTATTTCCTTTGAGTTCTTTATTAAGTTCTTAATAAAGATAATCTCTTCAGTTTTATGACTCCAAAAGAAAAAGAAAGGAAAAAAAATAAAAGAAAACCTTTATTATGTAAAGTATGGGAAAAAAAGAACAAGAAATAAAGGCAACAGAGCTGAGCTTATCCAGGAAGTCTGAATGCAGTGCAGGGAGCCAGGAAGAGAGTCTGAAAAGACGGGAAAGGGCACCACAGGCCTGCAGTCGCAGGGAGGCACACAGCAGAGGGGCCACTGGGCAGCTGCTGCAAACCCCCGACCCTTCTCCCCCTGCTCCTCATCTCTTTCCTCTTTCATCTTACACATTTCTTCTTTCTCATCAGTCTACTTATTCACTGGACCAAACACATTCTGGGCCCCTGCTCTGCGCCTGGCCCACTCTGGAGGAAGGGCTGTGGGATAAACACAGGTCTCTTTCACACACTGGAAGAGATCCCAGCTTAGCAGAGGCAGCCATGGAGATGAGAAACAGCGGGGCCTGGATCGGGGGAGGGGGAGTACCGAGGCAGATGGATGAACTGTGCTGGGTCCCCCCAGTCTCTGCAGGCGGGATGCTGATGCGGGGGAGACTGCAGAGCAGCGGCAGGGCTGGAGCATGGAGCTGGGAGGGCAGGCAGGACCACACTGGGCAATGCCTCACAGGCCAAGCTGAGGAGTAGGGACTCACGTCACAGTGGGCCAGGTGAGACAGACACAGGACGAGAATAAGGAAAAGACCCACAGTACTGAAAGTTGAGAGCTGCAGCAACTTGGGCCTGGGCCCTTGACCCCGCCCACCAAACCCCACCCCACCACCAGGGGCAGCAGGCCTGCCCAAGACATCCCTTCCACACAGCCATCCATCCGAATTAGAGCAAATAGCCAGTATTCTGGAAGCCCTCCCACCTCCTCAAAGTAGATGGCTGTGCAAATGTGTCTGCTGCCCTGATTCAATCCAACACACCACTATCCTAAAACTGTGTATGTTTTAATGTCATGTGCAACTTGGGGAGGCATGATGTCACTCCTTTAATGTAACTAACTAATAAGCAGCTTAATTCAGAAGAAGGTCCAAACTCATATTTACTGATCCTTGTCTAAGTTCTTTTTAACAATAGCTGACCGATTAGTGAACACTGGTATGCACAGGCCCTGGGTGAAGCCTAAGTGAAATCTCACATGAGGTAAGTACTACTCTTATCCCTAACTTCATAGGTGGAAAAATTGAGGTTCAGACATCTGCTGGAATTTTCCCAAGGTCACAGGTGGGAAGTGAAGGAGCCAGCATGCAAACCCGGGGCAGAAGGCCTACCCACCAGCCCAGCTGAGAGGCTCCCCAATCCAAATTTTATGGGCACCGCATCAGATTTGACCGGTAAACCTCCTGCAAAGCTTGCCTAGCCCTGAATGCTAGCCAACCATTTCCTGGTCAACCAGACTAGTCTGTGTAACTGTTCTCGGCCCGTCCTCGCCTTTGTACCAGCCTCCCAGTTCTGCGTGAGCAGCGGCTCTGCAGAGGGATTTGTGCAGCTCATTTCAGCAAATATGGCAGATGGAGCTAAAGTTCTTACTCATGGATACTCTGGATGAAAAGAGAAGTTCCACGGAGATCATGTCTTTTACAGACCTATATTTGAGTGAAGACCAATACCCTTTATTCTGCAGGAAGAGAAAGCCACAAAGGGATGTCCCTAGACTTACAAAAAAAAAAAAAAAAAAGGAGAGGAAAGGGAAGAGGATAGTACTGTAGGAGAACGACTACCAACTGGCCTCATCAAAGGGGCACTCCAGACTTTCTCTGCCACCAAACAAAATTAGAAGGATTCTGTAGTGACGGGACTGGGAGAAGTGTGTGATGGTCAGATCGCATGGCATCCACCTCCCCCCAGTGTAGGTTTACTCCTTGGGCTGCCCTCTGGGGCAAGGAGAACTTAATACAGCAGACGTCTATTAAACCAACACCTGTTAAGGGCTTCAAAAATAAAATCAGTCTTCAAAGGCAGAGAGCAGGCAAGATAAGCTGTGGCCACTTGGCTACATTTTCTGAGCTGATGTTAAATTAGACAGTAAAACAGACAGGTGCACTTGAAACCAACATTTAAAACATCATAAGTGATTGTTCCACAATAGCTCTGTGAAACCCTGGTTTACAGGTATTCCCTTCAGCATGGAAAAGATCTCATGTCAAAGATAGTAGTCAGGAAGAGAAGGCAGAGGATCAAAGGATGCAGGGCCAAGGTGAATCAAATAGATTACAGCTGGTTCCTGAAATGATGCACTTACTGCCCACACCAGGCAGGGATCAGCAAATATATTCTATAATGGGTAAGATAGTGAACTTTTTAGGCTTTGTGGTTCATTAGGGAATGTCACAATTACTCAACTCTGACGCTGGAGCATAAAAGCACCACAGACAATATATAAATGAATGAGTGTGGATGTGTTCAAGTAAAATTTTATTTTCAAAAACAAGCTGTGGGTCAGATTTGGCCCACTGCCTGTGGTTTACTGACCCCTGGTCCATACTATAGCAACCAATTTGGGTTTCCGGAAGATAGAGACTCAGATTCTAATTCTAGCTCTAATGCAGCTTTGGAACTGTGCACAACTCCCTTTCTGTATCTGGTTTAACCATCTGCAAAATGGGGCTAAACACCTCTCTACAGCAACAGAACCCTCCCATTCTCCCTATGGTGTCCGTATCCAACACCACTAATTCCACACTTTCCCACTGATATCTTTCCTCCCTCTTCAGGAAGTGAAAAATAGAATATAAATCTGTATCATTATTACACTTGTCGTAAGATGATCCAGGTTCCTTAAGGAGCTGGTGCAGTCAGCAGGCATTCACACTCTCTATATATATCCTTCTCTTTCTAGTTCTTCCAATTAAGCAGAGATCAAAGCCAGCCAAAGCATCAGTCCTAACACCAAAATAGGCTTCGGCTCTTCCAGATAATTATGGTGACTCAGAAGTCCACACTGTCAGCCCCTGGAGCACTGACTCTTAATAGAAACAGCAAATCTTCCATAATACTACCAAAACATCAAACTTCTAAAATGTCTTACTTAACAAATCAACAAAATTCAAATAATGGCTCTTTCCCGGCTGGAACCTCTGGCTAAGAAACACTGTCATCCATCTAGCCCTGCAGTGAGAACAGGGTCTACTACGCCTGCCAACACCCCTGCCCTTCCCCCTGCTCCCATTCCCCACAGTGATCCTGGGGCACAGTCCCTCCAATTTCCCCCTGGGCCGCCCCTGAGCAGCAGCAGCAGCACTTTGCACCTGGCCCATCACTGTGCTGCCCCCTAATTCGTGCTATGGGTCTGCCCCACAGTGTCTAATCCACTGTCCCCCACAGCAGGCAGTCCAAGGTCTGATAAGAACAAATGGGAGGATGCATGTGCCCTTGAGTGTCACTTGGGGCTACAGTGTAATTTTATATACCGTATGTGGATCCACATAGTGTGAGACAGTTTGTGATCCTGATACTCATTAGTGTAAAACTTAGTGCAGGGCAGAGTGGCCCTGTTGCCTACCTAACGGGGTTTCTGTATTACTGTAAGTGCCAAAAGATGTTAATCATTTTGAGAGCACATGTGAAGATAGCAATTTCTCTTTTGTTGAGCAGTAAGGTCCATAGTTGTTCTGTTTGTTTGTACATGTCCTTAATGAAATAGCAAAGGCAAACTGAGAAGTGCATGAATGATAAGTACAGAGCTCCGTGCATTTTCACAAAATGTGTTGCACCCCTGTAACCACCACTCAGATCAAGGTAACAGAACATTTTCCCCCTGGCCAGTATGGCCGAGTCAGTTGGAGTGTTGTCGCGTAGAATGGAAGGTCACAGGTTCAATTCCTGGTCAGGGCACATAACCAAGTTGCAGGTTCTATCCTTGGTCAGGGTGCATGCAAGAAGGGAACCAATCATGTTTCTCTCTCATATCAGTGATTTTTTTCTCCCTCTCTCACACTTCCTTTCTCTAAAAAAGGCAATGAAAAGAAAAGGTCTTCAGGTGAGGATAAAAAAAAAAATACAGAACATCCTCAGCACCCCAGCAGCCTCCCTCCTCTCATTTTCCTATTGTTATTCTTAAAGGGAACCTCTAATTTCTACCACTTAATTTTGCCTATATTTGCTTTATATGCATGGAATTGTTCCATATAAATTCTTTTGCACCTGGCTACTTTCACTCAACATTATGAGTGTCAGATCCAGTCACAATGCTGCATTAACAGTAGTTAATTCTTTTTCACTGTTCCATATTTCTATTGAAGGAATATACAGCAATTTGTTTTTCATTTTACTCTTAATAAACAATGAGTTATCTCCAGTTTGGGTTAGTGCGAAAATCACAGCTATCAACACAGACACGTCTCCTGCACATACCTTTGGTGCATATTTACATTCTGGCAAGTGTCATGGTCCAGGTGTGGCACTGCTACAGTGCGGCCTTAGCTGACATTGGATAGTTTTCTTTCAAACCAAATTCTCCAGAGCTGAACTGAATCTGAAAAGTCATTTGATCCAAGTGCCATGTTTCATTCCACCTCATTCACCTGCATCCCCTTCCTGTACCCCTCCCCCACGGAGCATTAGGAATATACAGCCTGGGGCTGCAGAACAAGGCCACGCTCCATCTAATCTTGTTGCCAAACAGAATTATCTTACTATAATTGGGGGTCTAATAAGTGCCACAAAAGGAAAAAATAGAATAATTCTAAGTCCCAAATTGGCAAACAATAAGGTGAATGTACCTGATGTAAGAACCAATGCCCATACTTAACTTGAAAGTGAAGATAAAGGGGTTTTAAAGAGTTAAGTCCAGAAGAGCTTTCCTAGGCCAACATGGAAGAAAGTTTTCTTTTCAGAATGAAAGTTGAAAACATCCCCCTCTCACTAGCCTGCTTTATGTTCATCTTCTTAAAAAACAAAAACAAAAAAAACCCATCTGCATACACTTATAATTTGCTCCAAGAAACTAGTGCCTCGTAGGAACAGCCCAGCCTGGGTTAGTTGCTGAACAGGAAATGAGAATCGGAATAAGCAGGTCTCTTTCTCTTTCTATTGCTCACTCCCTCTGCCTCCTCCCACTGCTGGTGAATCATCACTAGGTCCCTGGGGAATTTTGGCAGATTCTCAGCCTGGCTGCAGATAACATTCTGGATCTGTTTATTCAGGTGGAGATCGGATAAAAAACAAGAGTGGCCCAGTGGCAGGATAAACAGCTTCGGCCAGGCAGGGTCACCCCCTCCAAAGTCTGGACTGGACTATGTCAACCAGTCTCCCGAATGCTAACTTCCTTTAGCTTCACCCTCCCCTTGGTGTCTTCAATGAACTCTCCTGATTAACTACTTGCAGAGGGAACATGATGTCACGTCCTCATGAGAGTGTGTGGCCCAGGCAGCTTGATGTGCAACCTGGCTTAGCCCTCCTACCCATTGGCTTACACACACTCGGCCCAAGACCCAGACTGACGAAACCTGCATGGTGCAGTCGGCAACCAAGGGTCTGTGAAGCCTGCAGTGACTCAACCCAGAGATTGCTACAAACCATCAGCATTCGGTCCAAACTATTAGGGGTCTGCATTCTACTTTAAGATGCACAAACAAAAAACAATAACAAAACCTACTAAGGAACTGGGGTTTGGGGGCAGAGAGGGATGAAGAGCACAGGGGATCTTTAGGGCAGTGAAATAATTGTGTGACACTCTAACGGCGGATATGTGTCATTAAAACTTGTCGAAACCCACAGAATGTACAACACAAACAGTGAACCGCAGTGTAAACTGTGAGTTTAGTTAATAATATTATAATATTGGTCCATCAATTGTAACAAATGCACCACACTGATGCAAAATGTTAGTAAGACTAGGAACTAGAGGAGGAGGGAAGTCTCTGTACTTTCTGCTCAATTTTTCTGTAAACCCCCAAACTGCTCTGAAATTCTATTAATTATAAACAGAACAAAACAACACCTCTTCAGATATTAAGTAGTCCTGAGGTCATTATACCATTAGAACGTAAGCTGCACAGGGGCTGGGACTTTAGCTGGTCTGTGCTAAATTCCTAGCACCCAAGACTACACTTAGAACATAAAAGGCATCCAATAAATATTTGCTGAATAAACTAATGAATTACAACTTTAGCTCGGTCTCCTAGATTTACCACCACAAACTCGAACAAAGGAATGTTATTCAGAAAAAAAGAAAAACACTCTGACACAAGATCAACCATCTTATTAAAAAAATTTTAAAGGCATACGATTAACTGTTTTAGAAAAGCTGACAGACATGTTTAAAAGAAAATGTCAAAGTGAATTTTGAGGCTAATTGCACATTTCCCAAGTTCAGTTTAACCCCAAACACAGACATTCACTGATTACCCAGGGTTGGCAAAGGTGTGAGAGCTCTCGCCATGCAGTAGGCAGCACTTCCTCCGTCCCTGTCCCTGCCCACCCCTCAGCAGGGACGGGCAGTGAAGAGCAGCCCAGCCCGAGTCTCCATCTGTGCAGACACCTCCCCAGCTCCTGCTTTGGCCCCGGAAGAGAAGGATGACAAGGAATTCAGCGGGGAGTGTTCTGATCTATACCATGGACTGGAGGAAGCCCTTGAGCCTCATCTGAACTGCACTCCCCAGGGAGAAAGGCTGTGCCTGTTACCACTGGCAGGGACTTCTGAGTGCTGGCTGATGAGGCAAGTGAGGGGAGTGATGTGAGTTCTGTGAGAGTGGGAGGTGACTTGTCCTGACCTCTGGGTAGGACAGAGTGGCACCAAGTCAGGCCAGGAGATAGAAAGTCAGGAATAAGGAGCTCCTTGCACCTGAACTGCCATCCATATATGGGCAACCCTGGGTCAGAAAAGCAGGTGTTTCTCTGCTCTGGTCAAGGCTGACATGGCCATTCTGTTCTTTCTCTTGGCTTTACCTGCTGAATAAGTCAGCAAGCACATCCCTGTGTTCTCCTTTTCTCCCCTTCCCCCAGCACCCTGCTGGCCCGCACACCCGGGACACAGGTGATGGTCCTCCCCACCACACTGGAGCCCCATGACCCAAGAGTCAGAGCATCACGCTGTGAGGCCAGTATGTGGAATCACAACCCCAGCACCAGCACGGGCCTGTGGGCGCGCCACAGCTGACCCCGACTCACCTGATTCTTCCTCAGTGAGTTTTCAAGGTCCGTGTATCTGTTCTCATTTGGTTCTGAGGGGAAGCAGGGAGGAAAGTCTGTGTGCCTAACCCCACATCTAGTGCACAAAATGACCCATATTCCAGGGGCTGAACTACTTCTGTTCCTAGCAAAGAATAGTGGGCCAGGTGGAGACGAGGCAGCAATCAGCAATAGAGTGGTGAGAGAACCCCTTAAGGTTCAAACCCTAGAAACAATCAGCAGTAGTGTGCACAAGGAGGTTGTGAAGAAGCTGCAATGGATAATTTTCCTCAAACCGATGGCCCTGCCCAAACACGGGTCTGATGGGAGAGCCCCGACTCCTCACTGTGAGACATGACAGTAAGCACGTCTCTCCCAGTCCATAAACGCTGTTGGCAGCTGGGCTGAGGCTGGGGTGGTACAGAAGGTCACCAGGAGTCCAAGACCAACAGGCTTTGTCATCAGCTACACTGGTGCCTGCTCTTCATAGACGTCAGCAACCAGGACTTGAATAAATGGAATCACCAACAAGAAACAACATGGTGACCTTCCTCAGAATTTCCTAATAAAACATAGCCTCCTCCTCACATCACCCTCCCACATCAGCCTCAGACGCCCAGCACTCAGGTGCTCAGGACGCTGTCCCACACCACCACGCTCTAGCGAAAAGCAGGATGGACAGTTGATTTCACATGACCACCACCCTCTCAAAGGTGTCGGCAGAAAAAAGGCAATACTATATACACTGCTTTCCAACACAGTATGATGATGACAGAAACTCTCCCCTGCTCTCTTTGGCACATTATTGTAATGTGTTTATCAAATAGGTAAATAAATTAAACTGATATTTTACAAAGCAGTTAATATAACCTTGGACACTGACCTTGGGACCTAATCCTTACCCTTAGAAATGCCTGGCCTGCATGGCAGTTGCAGGGCTGAGGGCCTTCCCAGCAGGTGCAGCCTTTCCCTGAAGGACTACCAGTGGGGCAGGGCCCCAGGGCCACCACACAGAGTTCCTGTACTCCCTCACCAAGTAGGTCAGTGCTGGGTTCCAGAGGCTCCTCTGGAATGCAGGGTGCTCCCCCTGCACCCTAACATTCTCACACACACAGCCAGTTCCAGGGGGTGAGAACATCAAAGGGCCTCTGTAGCCAGAGTTTCCAGTGGAGGCCTGGGGTCTCTGCAGCAGCCTGAAGTAGTTCCAGCACCCACGTCAGCTGCATGGGGGAACCCTACACTAAGGAGCTCCAACTTGCCACCTAGCCACCGAGGAGGCACACCACACTTCTTTCTTAGCAGACATAGTAGCTGAATTAGGAGGAGCCACAACAGCACGAACAGTGGTCTCCAATCTAACATGGTAGTGCTTCCAGGAGCCTGGTTCTGGCTTCGCTCATTTAATCCTCATGACAACCTGAGAGGAGTACATCATTACTATCCCCATTTCACAGATGGGGATGTTGAGGCACTGGCAGGTTACTGCAGCAGAAAGCAGTGGCTGGGACTGCAGCCCAGATGTGAATCCTTATCCCACAGTCCTACTTGGGGTGTGGAATACCTCACAGTAGAAGTGGGCAGAAGAACCCTTAGGGAAGAGAGCTCCTCTGAACAGCACCCTGTGCCTCCCCCCTCTTATTGGCACACACCAGGATCCCCACCACTGGAATCTGTAGCCCAAATGAAGACAGGACCCAGCTCTGCACATGCAGAGGGCACAAATCCTCCTAGTGCCACCGCATAAGCCCCCTTCCCCACACCTGCACACACACACACCTGGGCCTCACAAGCTCTCAGATGTTGCGCACAGTGGCTTCAGAGCACAGCTAGACTGCCCCTACTCATATTGAAGATGACTGGTGTGGTGTCTAAATAGGAGTGGGTATGACAGAAGAGAACTGGGCTTTCTCCAGGGAGCAAAGAAACTGTTCACTAATTACTCTCTACCATGCCAGAGAAAGCACCTGCGAACTCAGGATCAGGGAAGGTAAGGCCCCGGTCTGGGGTCACCCAACTAACCAGCATGCAAGGCCAGGTACCCTCTGACTTTAGGGTGCACCACTCTCTGCAGGGACAGAGACGCTAGCTATGAAGACAGAGACGGGACAGTGGATGCCAGGGTGCCCCCGATATGCCCTCAGGGGACGGAGAGGGCCACTGGCACGTTCCCTGTGCCACCCAGGCAAGCTTCCCTCTGAAGTTTCAACAGAGAAGGAAGCTGCTTCAGTACTTGGCTGCAGCCTCCAAGACAAGATCCTCTGAGGAGAGATACCACTTATGTGCCTTTAAAAATAAAACCAGGCCGGCTTCCTGCCCCATCTGGAAGACTTCTGATCTCCTGATCATATGATCTAGAATATCTCTTAACCACCTAAGTTCCCAAGCCTCCAGCACGTGCTCTCACCGCACCCCGGGAGGGCTAAGGATGCGAACGGCTGGGGTTAAGGAGTCAGCCCTTCAATGCAGGCCTTCTTGTCCACCCTGAAGATGGTAAGACCTGCCTCAGCATCAAAGTGGCACCATCCCCAGCACCTCGGCTGCCACCCAGAGTCACACCCTCCCTTCATCTCGCCCGTTCTGGGTTCCTATAGGACCTAACACTTGCTCTCTTTCTTTCTTGAAACCACAAACTTTGATTTTCTTCTTGGCTTTAGTTCTTATCATCATGGACCTAAGTGTACAGACTTTTAGAAAAAACATGGGAGAAGACTAAAGGTAGGCAAAGTTCTTAGACTTGATGCTAAAAGCACAATGCATAAAAGACGTCATGAATTAAAAACATTTCCTCTGTGAACGATCCTGTTAAGACAAAAAGGCAAGCTTCATGCTGTAAAAAATATTTTCAAATTACATATCTAACCAAGAAGTAGTATTTAGAAAATATAAAGAAAGAACTTTCAAAACTTAGCTAAAACTGAATAGTCCAGTTAGAAAATGGGCAAAAGACTTCGACATTTCAACAAAAAGAATACGCAGATGGCAAATAAGCACATGGAAAGATGCTCTGTCACTAGCCACGAGAGACACACAAAGTAAACCACAATGAGATGTCAATACACTCCTATGGGAAAGGCTAAGATTTCAGAGAACTGGCATCACCAGATGCTTGCAAGGATGTGGAGAACCAGGTCGCTCACACAGTTCGCTGGGAACATAAGATGGTACAGCCACTTGGAAAAGTTTGGAAGTTTCTTAAAAACCTAAACACATAATTATCATACAGCGCAGCAATTATACTCCAGGGCATTTATCCCAGAGAACTGAAAATTTATAGTTCACACAAAAATCCATACATGAATGCTCACGGAATTTCTGTTTGTAATAGCCAAAATCTGGGAACACCCCAGATTTCCTTCAACAGGTGAATGTTTAAACCAAGTGTGGTACATAGATACCACAGCCCCAAAGCCCACCCTAAAAGCCAATCCTAAAAGGTTACATGCTGTATGATTCCATTTACACAACATTCTTTACATGAAAAAAACTGCAAATATGGAGAACATATTAGAGATTGCCAAGGGTGTGGGGCAGGAAAGGAATGGGTGTGGCTATAAAGAGGCACCAGGAAGGATCTTTGTGGGATGGAAATGTTCTGTATCTTGAGCGTATCAAGGTCAATATCCTGGTTATAAAAAGGTCTACAAGATGTCACTATTGTAAGAAACCGGGCTAAGGGGACTCAAATCTCTCTGCATTATTTTTTACAGTTGCATGTGAATCCACAACTAGCTCAAAATAAGTAATTAAACCAACAAAAAAATGTATCGCAGTGGAATCAAATAAAGAAGTTGGTGGAATCTGGAGTGAAATCAGACAGCCAATATACTACATCATTTGGTTTCCAGCCTCTCCTTCAAATCTGCAGGAACTTACCCGTATAACTCACTGTGAAGGGCCAAGCACCAAACACTGCTGGGCTCTGTGAGGTTTCTGAAATCTAGAGATATGCATGCACTGTTTAATTACTTTCCACCATTTGGGAGAAGGGGCAGGGGGAGGTCCTGGTGAGGAAGGTATTGCTGATAAAGCTTATTAGACCAGTGTAGCCCCTGCCTGGTATGTCAGGAGTTACCATTCAGTGCCCTGTAACTGAGCCAAGCCCAGCAATACCTGGCCAAGCAGGAGGGCTTGCTGGGCATCCAAGCCCAGATGGTGCAGACACAGGTCAGGCTTGCACTGCCAGATACGACATTCCCAAAGCGCCATCCCTGGAACACTAGCAATGGGCACAGTTCCATGAAAAGGTTCTGGAACTCTGTCCCAGGAAGGCATACATCCTCCCTTGTGGGCTGGTGCAGATGCCCAAAGCAGGTCAGCCGAAGAAAAGTGTTGACGAGGGTTCTAATAAAGATATCTTTCATTCTGCTCAGTGCTGTGTTTGCTAAACAAGGCTCCCTTTTCATGAAGTAACTGTTAACATCTCATAGAACAAGAGCTCCAAGTAGCTCATTTTATGTGGGGACACCATGCTTCACCCCTCATTATCAAAGGCCCTGACATGTCCTATAACAAAGGCAGCTGCTTATCTTTAACTCAGTTTTCTGAACCATCTGACTACATTGGAGAAGTAGTCAGGGTGGTCTGGACACACAGAGGGACCTGTAGTGATTATTCATCTTCACTTCAGAGGAAACCTTCACCCAAACCACCTGCTGGCCCCTCACAGGTGAGCAGACACGGCCCTGACACCGGAAGGGCAAACCAGGGCTTAGAGCTGCTCCAAGGAAGCAGCAGGACAGGGGTCAGACCTGGATAATGGGAACCCTGGCCTGCCATGGGGCAGTTCCTACTGCTGTCTCTGTCAGCATCTGCCCAGCTTTTTAATAAACCAAGAAAGCAAGTCCCATCTCTTGGCTGAAAAGGAGCCATGCCCTCTAGGAGCCCCCAATAGATGATTTTTGCTAATACTAGTCCCAAGTTTATCTCTAAATCTTGATGATAAACATCTAGAACCATCCACTTTCTGCCCTATACTCCACAATCACTTATGCTTGGATTGATCCATCTATTTAGTGAATTTACTTATTCTATCAAATGGGTATGGGATGTGTTACATGTAGCTGCTGTAAGAAAACGTAAACTTGTCTGCAGTATGGTCATCCCCCTAACCCCACGCCCCAATGCCCCCAAATGTACACATGAGTCAAGGATACAGGAAAAGACAGATGTGATGGGCACACTGATAGATGGGGACACAATGTTGTGGAGGGAGCAGGTTAGGAGGACAGCCATTCCAGACCAAAGTGACAACACAAACAAGGTGTGGAATTGACAGACACAGTCAGTATGGGCTTTCATTCCATGTAGTTTGATGTCAAGTTTAAGGCAAGAGGTGAAAAGAGGTCAAGAAAATGGAAGCAGAGGCCAACTCTGAAAGAGCTAAGAATTTATCTCATAGATGATGAAGAAGCCACAAAAAACACGTGTCCTTCATTCATTTCTTCACCAAAGACTAACTGTGGGGCAACCATGAGGCAGGTACTTCCTGGGTGAGGTGTGAAACAGGAAGGGATGAGGTTAGAGGTCTCTGGGAGACACATGGAGAGGAAAAGGAAGGCCAAGTCTGGGTGCCTTTGGAGTCAAGGCCATGAGCAACCCCATTAGAAATAAGATGCATGTCTCTGGTTTGCAGTGGACCAGAAGAGCTGGATACTATCTCCCTGCATCATTTACCCAAACTTCTCAATACTGGTGCACATAGCACAGCTGGCACACTAGACAGAACTCACAAACATCTGAGCCTCTACTGGGAACCCAGGATTTCAGAGCCAGTGGGTCCCCCACCACAGCCATCTCAACTAGAGGTGGACACACACCCCAGGCCCCACCCGGTTTACAGGAGGGGCAGTAGCCCTGTGTATTCTTGACCCTGGTTAAGTGTGGCTGATGGAGAACCAGACCCTTTCCTTCTAGTTGAGATAACGGACGTGGAAACAGGAAAGGTGACTCGTGGAAGGTCTTATAGTGGGTGCCTAGTGGAGTCAGGGCTAGAAGCTGACTTGCCAATCTGGTTCCTCTCTGATCATCGGTGTGCTGACAAGATGGAGGCTGTACACAGGGAGGAAGAGATGCTTTCTCCTATTCCCTAGCACCACCACCACACTGCAGAATGACTGCATTCTGGGGCCAACAAGTAGGATGTACTTGTTGGGTGATGTCCTGAGAAGAGGATGGTGAGTCACCAAATCTATCCCAATATCTAGGTAGAGTGGGCAAAGAATGGACCATAGTTCTCTCCTAACCCCTCTACCCCCACAAATGAGCAACCACATGAGAGGCAAGGAGAGCATGAACCTTGACCTTGCCAGGAAACTGATCTGATGATTCCCATAGTTTACAGCAGCACTCTGTTTCTTGAATCCATTTCCCTGGACAATTTAGTGAATCTTTCAGGAGCTAGAGCTCTTTTTCAGGGAATAGGGGAAAGTAAAGACAAGCATTAAGACTCTTATTTGGAACCACATAATTGCTGGAGAATCACCAAATCATGGCTCTTGTTAACACACTAGAGAATAGGGGAGGGGATGGGACCAGCCTGATCTACAAGGAGCCCCAGGTGGTAAAAGGGGGGGTGAGGCAGGGAGGGACACCCAGTCCTCTCACTCTGACTCCCAGAACCAAGCAACAGTTACCAAGCAGATAACCACTGCTCTTCCACTTACAAAAAAAGAACACAATTTGGAGAAAACATCCCGTTCTAAAAAGTCCAAAGGCATTTTTTTCTCATTTCCAAAATTCTGCTTATCCTTTGCAACTCATCTAAGGGTCCAATTATAAACACAAGCCTCACATTATCTAAATCAATGTTAGTACTAGAATTTTGCTACATTACAATACAACTTTGGGTGGAATCAGAGGGGACCTTTACTTTCTACAGCATATATTTATATATTCTTTTTTGAAAGAAGAAAACTGAGCTAAATCTTACTTTCAAAATTATTTTTTAAAAAAGGTTTTGAAAGAGCCTGAAGTTAGTAAGTTTTGCCTATTGTTTTACTATAGAAGGGTGTTGTTTTTGTTTCTGGTTTGTTTTTTTTTTTACCATCATAACGGGACTTCTCTGATTCACAGGTAGACTGCATGTGAGAGCTGGGTGGGCTGGCTTTCCGGGGAAATAAATGACCCAGATTAGATGCCAAATCCACGGTCACGTTCTGTGATCATCAGATGAAGGCGTCACGTCTACTCAGACCAAACGCCACAAAGGCAAAAGCATTTTCCTGGTACTTTAAGTGGCTAACATCACAGTGCCCTCCCATTAAATCAATGGTGAAAGAGCTAACTAAAACCTCTGAAGGGACCCTCAGAATCATCTGAATCATCAGAATCAGGGTTAAAATGAAGGCCAACTTTAGTGTTTATTTTTTCTCCACCTGGAGAGAAAAAGAAAGGGGGTGAGCCAAGGCAACATTTTAAGTGACAGGTATGAGAAGTAAAGGAAAGAATTGGAGGACAATACCTCACACTTGCAATAACCCAACTGAGGCTCATTAAAATTTTTGGCTGCACATTGAAATGACCTGGAGAGTTTAAAAAAAAACACCAATGCCTGTGTCCAACGTCCCTCCTGCAAAAAACTGGTGTGGGATATGGCCAGGGCATCTTGGCTTTTTAGGGCCCTCAGGTCATTGTCCTAGGAGCCAAGGATGAGGGCCACTACTTCATACATGCTTAGTGTTTTGCTGCTTGCCGCACCTACCCCAAGTACAGGCAATGAGAAAAGAGGAAAGAAACGAACCCAACTGGTCTATGCAAAGCTCCTACAACAGTAATTAATGTATACAAACAAACATGGGGGTTACCTACAAGCTTCAGCTTGTTCACAGATGAGTCACAGGGGAATCTGTAAGGAAGGTCTGTCTCCAGGGGGTGTAAATAGCCTCCTGGTTCTGTGCGAAGACCACCAAACCCCTTGGAAGACTGCAGCCACAGTGGGGTGAGCCCTGCCACAGTCAGAAAGTGCTTAGGAGAGAGATGTCAGTGATAAAAAAAAAAGTGTCTACTACTTGGGACACGTTCACTAGACCCCATACCCAGTACTGAGGACATACAGTACTTAGTGAATCCTCCTCGTATCTCATTATTAGCAATAAATAAGAGAACTCAGCAAGGGTGATGACGGCAAGACTCAGACCCAGGTCCGTCTGATCTACAGCCTCCTCTTAACCATTCTGCAGTACTGCCCCCTCTCCACAAAGCCCAATGATGCAGAAATCAATAAGGTGAAGAGACCCCTTTGTACCTACCTTTTTCCTATAGCTACTTGGTCTTTACAGATGAATTCCACAGCAGCCTCCCAACCACAGACTATTTCTGGGCCCTCAAAGACTGTGGAGACTGATGGGCAGAGGCCCGGGAGCTGAGAATCCATGCCCCTGCCGTTCTTCCCACCATACACTCATCTACTGGCTGCAGAAGTTGGGAAGAAAGAAACTCCCACAAATTGACACCTTTATCTCAGCTCTTTGGGTTTGAAGTGAGGAAACCATGAAGGAATTCGCCTTGAAGTGATTATGCTGGAGGGCACATGGCCTATGTCAGAATATGATGGCACCATCGAACAAGTCTGGGCTCTGTACAGACCGCAACAAGATGATTTCCCTCACTATGCCCTTAACAGACGGATGATCACACCGCCTCAGAATAACTCAGTGGGTGTGATGAGGAGGCCAGGGGAACAGCTGGCCAACGTCACGTTCAGGGGCTTGAGAAGCACTTGCATCAGTTAATGAAAATCCTGCCAAGGCTGCCCACAGAAAGTTTATGTGAGGCCAACCTCACAGAAACGCACACAACTTTAAGAAACTCATGCTGCCCTTACTGGGCAGGAGCCTCTCAGCCCTGCCCCAGGGCAACCTACAGCCTTTTAGTCACAATCCTGAGGCTTCCCCTTCCTAACACAATGTGATATGTCATCTCTTGAAATAACAAGACCCTCCCAGGATCCCAGACCATACACTTCCAATTATACAGAGAAATAAGATCAAGACCCACCTGTGTCACTTCCTGTGTGACCTCTAGCAAGTTTCTTGCCCTCTCTGTTCATCAGGTGCCTCATCTGTAAAATGTGCTCAATGACAGACCCTGTGTCTCCTGGGACTACAGAGGTGACCAATGAAATGGGGCCCAGAAAGGCATGTGGAGCAGTGCCTGCCAACTGTGAGTATATCACATATGCTGACCATTGCGATTCTCATCACAAAAGACTGCACCATAAGAGATTGCCAGCGTTTTGACCCTTTTTGAACTATAAAAAACCAGGCAATTTTGTATGACTCGTCTTAGTATACTGAGTAGACTATTCTACCTTTGAAGGCCCTTGCCTTTGAACAAGGAGGGTGAATCTAATACTCCCCTCGATCACCTAATAATGACAGGCCTTAGGAAAGGGTTAGATATAAATGCAAACACATTTCTTCCACTTGGGCTATAAAAGCTGAAAATGGCTCCCAGGTGTGAGCAGACATAATGGGCTCTGCCTTCTTTGCAAGGTCACCATGGGGGTCAAAGTCTAGCTAGCCATTTTCGGATTAGGTGCACAGGCTCACAAGGCTTCCCCAGAGGTTAATGGATTAGAGAAACCACCTGCAGGAAGTGGGCCAGGGGGAGGAGGAGGAAGTGGTCCCAGTTGGAAGGAGACTGTTGATACGGGCAGGAGCCAGCTCCTTTCACACGGGAGATTGTGCAACGGACAGAACAGCTCTGCCTGCCAGCCACCGGTCCCATGGCCCTGGGGGTGTCGGCACGGCTGCTGGCAGGAGACACTTCCCTCCAGACCACGCGCGCTTTGCCAGCATCCTATTCCCACTGGATCTTTGACTGTATTTAAAACTTAGACAGTCATCAGAAAAAATGAGGGGGGGTGTTTGGCAAACAGAAAACAAAAGCCGATCTCATCAACAGAACCTAAGCTACAAGTTCCCAAAAAAGGCAGTGACCTCCATGGCTGAGCTCCTATTCTACCACACTCCCCTTCCTTGGCTCTGCAGACCCTACAGCTGGTGTTCACTTCACTTTTGCAGAAAATGATTAGCAGATGTACCGCTCATGTGGCTGCCTCATCACCCCTCTCCACTCTCAAAAAAGTAAAGAAAAAGAAAAGAAGGAAAATGACAAGTCACGACTGTGTGTAACTTGGCAGGCTCACAACAGAGGCCATAGTGGCTCCTTTCCCAGTGAACAACTCAGACTTAGGCAAGAGGCAGTCTGCATGTTAGAACCCCTGAGAAGTTCCTGGGACAGAGAGCTGCTTTCTTTGTAAACTGGGTGTTTAATTTTCTATTTTGAGGCTCATGGGTGGTATCTAGCATCTGATGGGGCCAGAGTTCTAAGAAGCAGGGCTCTTGCTCTGCCTTACAACAGAAGCTGGCTGGCCCTTCCTACCAGCCGGCTCATCAGTGAGAGAGAGAATGCGGAGGGTCGATCTGGGCTGAAGACAGGCTGAGGACTAAGATGCAAAGCTTAGGTGAGGGCAAAGATTTAGCTGATAATGGTGATTGATCAGCAGCCTGGAGGTGAACGGTGTGCTGGCCCCCATCCCCCTGTCCAGGTAGGTGGGGCTATAAGGAGAGTCTTTAGTACTCCTAGGTTGAGATAATAAGGGTCTGTCAGCTAGGCTTCTCAGCAAGTCTCCCTCCTCTGTAAGAACTGCTAAAGGGCTGTGGGGGAAACTTCTTGTTCACCAATAAATAACAAATTTGGCAGAGACAAATTTATAACAACCTTGGACCACTTACCCACAGCCACAGCCAGGTCTGTTCTGTCCATACTCACTAAGTGTCCTCCACCCCCAGCTCTTTTGGGACCCACCAGCCCAGAGAACGCCTGTTGCCATATCAGTGACACTGGGAATTTGTTTAAATAATTTACTGCCCCCCAAATGCTAATCAGCCTTGTAGAAACTTGACACATGAACCTTGTCCCCCAGTCCCCAGCCCTATATGAGCCCAGGCAGTGGTTCTCAAATGGGGGTTCCCAGAGCAGCAGCGTCACCTGGGAAAATGTGAGCAAAGGAAATTCTGGAGTCACACCCCAAACTTGCTGGATCAGAAATTGGGGCTGAGTCCAGCCATCAGGTGCTCCTGATGGGTGTTCCAGTGTAAGAACCACACAGGTGATTAAGAAGCCACGGTCTCTCATCGGAATGGGTGGCACGTTTCATTCAGAGGACGGAATTCATTCACACCACCAAAAATCTGGGCTAAAAAGGCAAAGGCGAGCATGACTCTGAAGACACAGGGGAGTCACTGCAGCCTCCACTTGACATACTTTCTCCCCAGTTGTGCTGTTTCCTGACTAGGGCCACATCTGGGAACCCAACCAGTCACTGGCTGCTCAAAAAAGAAGGGCATTCACTTCAACCTGACTTGGGGCTTTTGAAACACAACTTTGTTCACAGTTTCTTCCTAAAGTGTTTCAGTCACTATTACCTCCACACTGTTGATGAAAATGCATAAGAAGACCCAGAGCAAAGAAGGCACCAACAACCCAGATGCAAACACTGGTCTTCCTTCACCAGCAGGGCTAAATTTGGTTCTTAGGTGGAGGACACCTCTCTGAAACAGAATGGGGTAAGGGCCGTTACCCATTTCCACATTTTCTACCTACTAAAATGACTCAGTCCACTCTTAACCTGATAATTCGTGGGTGGTCCAGCAAATTCCCCCAGAGGAAAAATGAATGATCTGTCACCGAGAGAACTGCTATGTCCACCTCACCTTGTACGCACACCTACAGTCTCCACGAGTGCAGCTATGTTTCAATAGGCAAAGAGCTTCACTAAGATCACCACTACACATTTTAAGACAAACCATTTCATACTTCTGGAAATAAGTATTATATATAAAAACTATTTCAACATCTACACTCTATTATGTCTGCAAATTATGACCTTCCTCTAGAAAGAAGGTGATATGCAGAAAGTCTGAATGACAGCTACTTGAAGAGACAGGCAAGAGACCCCACACCAACTTCTTAGGGCACAGGTAGCAAACACAAGGCCTACAGGCTGAATCCCACCCAGCACCTTGTTTCTACCCAGCAGCAGCACCAAGCTCCTTGCTCCTATTTACGGAGTAGTTACATTTACACAGTCCTAAAATTACATTCTGCCCTTTGAAGGCAACCGTGAGGCTGATGTGGCTCCCAATGAAAATGAGTTTGATGCGCCTGCCTTAGAGGGAGAACATACCTGCCCTCCATGCACCCCCAACACACATACACAGTTTCAGGAATGCCCATCAATTATTTGTTACTCAATGTAATTTCACCTGTGCTTTACTCCTGATTATTAACTACCTTAGTTCAGGTCCTGAAGACAACCCTAATTTTCTGCAGTGGATTCTGGGTCCTTTCCTTTCTCTCTGGCTCCCTGGTTGGGTCCTGTGAGATCTTAATTCCTCTCCCAACCCCTTAGCAGTCAGCCAGATCATCGCCACCTCCCCTGAAGGCTCTGCTCTTTAATTGCGCTTTAATGTGAAGTGATCTTTGCATTGATGAGCCTGTAAAGAAGACTGATTTAGCCCCTCTTTTTCACAGGGCTTGCGAGGCACACAGAGAGTTAAGTATTGTTATTAATTTTATTTCCCCAGCAGATCTACCCAAGAAGAGCCTCCATCCTCCAAGGCCTCAGGGCCAACTCCACTCAGGGCTCCTGCCACTTAACTCCCTCTGAATGGGGTCACAGACAGGACACCGGGTTTCATTCCTTCCAGGTTTTATTCTCTGGAAGTTAGAATAAAGAGATATCAAGTATTCCACGACTTTTATTTAATCAGTTTTTCTTCAGCTAAGAGGTCATAGCAAAATATATAACTATGTAGTCAAATCTACTTCTGATGTTTTTATTTAAATTATACATATTCTAATTTTTCCCGGTCCATTTGCTAATATAAGAGAAAAATATTTCCATTAAAAATACTGGTTTTCAGCCCTGGCTGGTGAGGCTCAGTGGATTGTGTACCAGCCTGAGAACTGGAGGGTCAGCGGTTCGATTCCAGGTCCAGACATACGCCTGAGTTGTGGGCCAGGTCCCCGTTGGGGGTGCGCATGAGAGGCAACCACACATTGATGTTTCCCTGTCCTTCTCCCTCCCTTCCCCTCTCTCTAAAAATACATAAATAAAATATTTAAAAAATAGTTTTCAGATTAGTGATTGCCAGGGTACTGGAGGGAAGGGGATAGGGGTAGTCATCCCTTAAAGGGCATGCATGGGTACTGTTTCGGTGTGATGACAACGTTCTGGAATTAGTGGTGATGGTCGCACAACCTTGAAAATGTACTAAAAGCAGTGAACTGTACACTTTAAAATGTTTAAAATAATGAGTTTTAGGTTATGTTAGCTTTACCTCAAGAAAAAAATTATTTTCAAAAAATTTTTGAGGATCAGAAGCAAAAGATACTTTGATGTGTTTTCATATTGAACATAACCTAAGGTATTTTAACAGTACTCTTGCAAAGTCACAGTATTTGTGTGCAACTGATCTTTGCCTAGACCCCCTAGTTGATGTAGGCCAAAGGCAGGGGACAGGGAACATGGTTAAGAAAAAGCCTGAAATACATCAGTAACTGGAAAAGAAGTTACATGGACAAAACCCAATGCCACATGGGAAAAACGCTCCAGCCAATGTTCCAGCAACAAATGCTGCCCTGCTTTAAAACCAAAGTCCATTTCACAGCATGCTTTTGACTCCTAGGACAGAAAAAAAAAATCCAACCATTTCCACTGTAACCAGTCTTCTCAATAGTACAAGTGCAGTAACACTACAGGAAAAGCAGAACTTTGTCTTCATCAGAAATGTTACTTATGCATGACACAAAATTACTAATGCCCTGGGAATCATAACTTGAATTTCCTAGACTTTATATTAAAAAAAAAAACCTCTCAAAGTGAAAACATAATGGCAGATTTTGCCCGCATTTAACAAAAGTCTGTTGCTTTTTCTGAGAATTATTTCATGAAACTAGTTCCCTTACTCTAACCCAATCCTATTAAAAGTTTAGTGCTCTTTTGTTAAGAACAAATGGCTTTGGCATCATCTTCAGAACCTGATGCAAATAAATCTGCTCTGTGATAAATACCTTAACTGAATTTGATTCCTTTAATCAGAAAGTATCAATCAACTGAAATCCTACCGAATGACTTCAGTTCCCCCAAATTGTGAAAAACTGTTCTGAAACCCTAAGAGCAATGCCCGAGGTGAATTACTTTGTCGCGAGGCCCTCCCAACTGTGACCCAGCAGAGGAGGACGCTGTGTCTGGAGCTCTCAGATCCCGTAAGCACGGAGCCAGGGCACTGACACAGACCCGGGGGGTAGGAACCTAACACAGAGGTGAAGAGCTGACTTCCAGGGGCCAAAGTCCACAATTCCAGGTGTCTGAGCTGAAAACCACAAACCTGCTGCTTCTGCTAAGTGAAGGTGAATAAACAGAAACTGGTGTTACAGGACAGAAGGGTCAGTAATATCTCTTTTGTGACATTATTGCCTATCTTAGTTTCTGAGTCACAGAAGGAACATGAAAGCTGTCTTTTATCCTTCACTCAACAAATGATACAAAACACCATCTGAGACAGTGGGATGCCCGGTCCACTCTTTCCCTATTGCACCTGCCTGTACAGCTGACCTTTGAACAACGCAGGGGCAGGGGTGCCGAACTCCACCCCCGTGCAGTTGGAAATCCACATACAACTATAATAGCCCCTCAGTAACCACAGGGGATTGGTTCCAGGACTCCCCTCAGACACCAAAACCCAAAGATGCTCAAGTCCCTTAAATAAAATGGCAGAGGTCAATAACATAGTCAGCCCTCCACATTCTCGGATACCCAACAGTGAATCGAAAATACTGTTTTGGATCCGTAGTTAGCTGAATCCATGTATGCAAAACCCATGGGTATGGAGGCCTGACTGTTTATTGAAAAAAAGGCTACAAGTGTCCGGCTGGTGTGGTTCAGTTGGTTGGGTGCTGTCCCACAAAGCAAAAGGTCGCTGGTTCGATTCCCAATCAGGGCCCATGCCTGGGTTGCAGGTTCAGCCCCCAGAAGGGGCATGTATGAGACAGGAAACCAGTCAATGTTGCTCTCCCTCGCTCTCTCCCTCTTCCCTGTCTCTAAAAAAAACTTAAATAAATAAAATCTTTTTTAAAAAAGTCTACACATAAGTGGACCTGCACAGTTCAAACCTGCCCTGGCTGGTATGGCTCAGTGGATTGAGTGTTGGCCTGCAAACCAAAGAGTCGCTGGTTCAATTCCCAATCAGGGCATATGCCTGGGTTGTGGGCTGGGTCCCAATTAGAGGGCACATGAGAGGCAACCACACACTGATGTTTCCCTTTCTTTCTCCCTTCCCCTCTCTAAAAATAAAAATAAATAAAATCTTTTAAAAAATCGTGTATTGTTCAAAGGTCAAGTGTATTATCTATGTGAACATTTACTGAGTTGACCAACCACATTTTCAGACAACATGTCAGAGGCTTCCCACATCTGATGACACTGAATACTCTTGAGGTCACCCTGGGAAGGTCTCCAGGCCCCAACTGCAGAGGCACAGGAAGTGCCAACTAAATAGTTGTTCAAGATGTGACACCTTTTAGTTCTACGGTTCTGAAAAACCAGACGCATCAGTCCAACATGCTCTTTGAAGCCTGAATGGTTGAAGTCATCACATAGCTGGAGATGCTTCACCTTCACGTATCAGTTGGGAAAGTACTGCCCATCACCTGCCGCCATGTCCTCTGCAAAAGTCCACTTGGGCAATACAGAAAGGCTTGAAGGATGACAGCAAGTTATCTATAATCCTGCTACCCAGATGTCACGGTGCCAACCTAACTTTGCAGGATGACATCCAGGCATCTGGCCCAAGATTAGGAGACACAGGACCCACAGAGAAAAGGAAGGTAAGGACCCTTCTGTTCCTGTAATTTCAGAGAAATCACTGACCAAGTCAGATGGAGACCAGCTTCAGGCCAAAGAGGTAGCTGTCAACTCTAACCTGCATTTTCCAAACTCATTCAAAACCAGAGAGGGAGTCTTCTCTTCTGATCCCCTCCCCCAATTTTACGTATTTTAACACAGTCTTAATGGAAGAGCGGGAACAAGGCCAACCAGCCCCACTGTTCCAGGCACTTGGGCCAAGGCACAGAAATGTATTTTTAGTTAACAGAGCAGGGCAGGATTCAAAGTACAGAGGCCCTGGGGACAAGCTGGGGGTCCTGCCTATCTCTGGCACAGGGTGGCTCAGAGTCATTTGCCACCACACTCTCATGTCAGTGCACGGGGGGCAGTGCACAGGGGCGATGCATAGGCATTTCTGGGCAGTGTCAGTTCATCTCAATTTTGCAATTTACAGGGACTCAGGGAGGCTTACTTTCCTGCTAGTAATATAAAGATGTTCCCTGTGGCCCTGGCTTCCCAAACAAGCCTGAAGCAAGGGGAGTGAAGGCAGTGCTTTGAACTTGAATGAAAGGGCAAATGACCAGGGGAACTTGAAGTAGCTTCTGACCCAGTAGGACTGGGATAAGGTCTGAGATTCTGGACTTCTAAGGAGCTCAGCACCGATAACACTGTTGGTCCAGGAACCATACTTTTTTACGTAGTAAGGTGTTAAAAGCATCTTCCATTGCTTTGCTCTGTGAACATACAAAGGATTATCACATCCTTAAGCAACCACAAGTAGTGGTAACTCATTTAATTTAGCCAGTAATTATATACATCCCAGTTGCTGGGCACACAGGCTGAATAGGCACAAAACGTCAGTCAGACCTGCCTAGGACAAAAGGCCACAGCCTTCACTCCAGCATTTCACAGGAACACAAACTGAATCACACCTCCTGTGGCCCTAAAGTTGAGATCATACCAGGTACAAGAGGTTGTGTGACAACTACCCACCAGCCAGAAGCAGCAGCCACCATCTTTAAAACACCTACTATGTGCTATGCATGATACAGGAGTTTCATAGATATCCCATTCCCCTCAAACTCAGCCTCACTTTCCCTGCATGTAAGACAGGTCAAGAACATATTCTGTAAATAAGATTCAAAGAGATGAAGTTGTCTGTCCAAGACACAGAGCTGGGCCAAAATTCTACCCTCTGAACCCTATCCCCACAAGCGTCTTGAAAGAGTTAAGCCTGAAACATTGTCTTACAAGGACAAGCATCTCCTGAACATAGCCTGTTGCCAGGAAAACCAGAGAGATCTTCATGCTGCACCAGCAGTCTTATAATACAAAGATGGATGGCACCTTGCTGCCAAGTCCCTGTGCTCAGCCTGCCCAGCCTCAAGAATAGATATATACAAGTGAGCAAATAAGTTATAACACCACCCCTGGCTGGTGTAGTTCAGTGGATTGAGCGCAGGCCTGTGAACCAAACAACCGTGGTTCAATTCCCAGTCAGGACACATGCCTGGGTTGCAGGCCAGTTCCCAGCAGGGGATGCACAAGAGGCAACCATTCATTGATGTTTCTCTCCCTCTCTCTTTCCTTTCCCCTCTAAAGATAAATAAATAAAATCTTTAAAAAAAGTTACACCACCAGCAACATAAGTCAAATAAAAGTATGCAGGGATGGAGTGGCAACATGAAATTCATCGTGGAGTGCAAGGTGCTCTGCTGAAGAACCTGCCAATAGGATCTATTGAGAGAGTTACTAGACTCGTGACTGGTTTATCTGGAAAGACTTCCAGGTAACTTTGAAACAAGCAAGCACCTCCACCTGACTACTGGAACAGGCTCTCCACCTGCTCCAGCAATAACATCCCCGTGTTTTCCTTCTTTCCTTCCTTTCTCATTTAAGTCCCTCTGCATGCATACTTTTCCATTTCCGGAGTGCTGCCTATAATAAGAAGCATGTTGCCTGCTATATCACAGTTGACCATGACAACTAATTCCTTATTTTTATGCTGATTTTGGAAGACTGGGATAGTTCCTTTTTTTTAAAAGATTTTATTTAGTTTTAGATAGAGGGGAAGGAGAAAGAAAGAGGAAACATCAATCAGTTGCCTCTCACATACCCCCAACTGGGGACCTGGGCTGCAACCCAGGCATGTGGCCCAGCTGGGAATCAAACCAGTGACCTTCTGGTTCATGGGCCAGCACACAATCCACTGAGCCACACCAGCCATAGCTGGGGTATTTTCTTTTTTAAAACCAAAACAGGGGGCTGAATCATGTTACCAAGTTCAATGGCACAAAGATGAGCTTGCAGTCTTATAATTAATAAAGTTTCCTTTAACTCCAGTTTATTCACCCAAGAAATTTAATTCTATATGTACCTCGGGGCATTAAAAAGACCAGTTTCTCCCCAAATCAGAGATGAGGCAAAACTTCCAGGTTTTAATTCCTGCAAACTCCAAAACAGCCACGTAGGACATTTGTCACGATCACTAGGCCTACATGAAGAAAGGCTCTTGTTCTTCACCAGTAAGTACAGGAACACAGTTTCCCACCACCACATGTCAGTATGGTGAGCTGTAGCCTCACCACCCAGACCGGGGTCCCCAAATGCACCACTTACAGGAAGAGAGAGACGACGTGTGATGAAGCAACACCCAGGGACGGTACGGCCGTCAGCTCATTGTTGTTGAGATACCTGTAACAACACAAAGAACTCATCACTTACATGGTTTAAATTTGTAATTTGAAATCATATACTAATAAGGAAAATCAGAAAAACAGTGCTGAGTTGGACATGGTAATACTGAATAAAACATGAAGTTAAAAGCGAGTTCTTACAGGGAAAGAAGTCGTATGAGGTCACAAAAGCTACCTATGACATTCACGGTTTGGAAATTAACACTCAGGGAGTGTCTCTTGTCTTCCCAGAACTTCCAATCTAGCTCAGAAATCAAGGAACAGTGACAACAGGCCAAGATGCACAATGCAGAACAGAGTGCCCCAAGATCACCCAGGAGAGTGCTCCTTATGGGCTGAAAGAGTCAGGAAAGGGTTTGAGGAAGAAAGAGCATTCCCTTCTACATCTTTTCACACAGTTGGACACAGCGGTCTGCAAACTGCTGCTCTGTCCTCACCAGAAGGTGACACGCTGGGACGCAGCGCTGAGACAGACATGCATAAAGTTCCCAGGGATTTGGACATGTGGGGCAATTATTCTGATGCCTCATTTGTGCAATAACAAGAGAGTTGGACTGGAGACTCTCATCTATTTGAGATCCCAGCTTCTTTGAACTCTGATGAACCTTCCAGATACATTTTCCAGGAATGCATACATACAGACACAGTTTTGCACATAGACATTTTGAAAATTCTCTGCAGACCAGAGATGCCCTCTCTCCAAGCTCACTTCCTGCTGGAAAACTCTCCATCTGTACTTCCAGAGTTCACATCTCTTAGTGGAAGGGGAAACTTGCAAACCAAAACACTGTCACCCAGGCTGCCCCCCAGAGGCTCTGCAATCCGGCCTCCTTACAAGGACATGTATTTCCAAATCTGGGAAGAGAATCCAAAATCAGACTTGTGAGGTAAGCCCAAAATCCTTAAGAAAGCCAAAGCAGTGTTTAGGCTTTCTGCCAAGGGACAGGCTAAAAAGAAATTGTATCTGAGATGCAGAATTAAGGAGTTAAAGCTAGGCTATCTTAGTCTCCTTTTTTTAAGGGAGTACATCTTACATAGATCATCTTGTCACTGAAGACAAGGCCATGAAAATGACAGCCCTTTCAGGTATGTATACAGCTCAAATTTGCTTGAATAGAATAATCTGATTGCCAACTTTTGTAGAAATAAATAGGAAAAAGAGAAGAAAAAAAGGCCGTGAATTATCTCATTTGCTGTGTTTAGTGGCACAGCCAGTTGGAGATGAAGCCTGGCAATTACTAGGCCAGAGGACACAGAATGTCTGTTTCACCGTGCCCTGACTACAGCATCTGGCAGAGAGAAAGCAGATTCTTATCATGCAGCAAATCCTTTCTCCACTTAAAGGGCCCTTGTTTGTGTGCTGAAGTAGGCAATTAATTACTTTAATAGTCCCTTATCTGACTTCCCCTTAACCATATTGTTTCTGCTTCACCTTTTCTCCCCAGCCCTGCAGTGATCCATTCCACATCTTGGTACAGAGACACTGAAAACTCTACATCACTCTGAATCTACTAATAAATTTTCATGGTACCATCAATGTACTTATTACTAAAAAAGACCCTCAGATCTTATCAGAGCGAGCTTAAGAACTCTTCATTTCCTAGAGATTTATTCTAAAACAGATGATGGTGGTAATAGTAATAATTTAATAGCACCAGCCAACTTATTGAGGGCTTATTATATGCCAGGCACAGCTCTGAGAGCTTTTGGTTGGCCAAAAATTTGTTTTGTTTTTTGTTTTTTTTTTTCTGTAAGATGACTAGCGGCACCTAGTTGTCTTTAACTTCATTTGAAACAATTTTGTTGGGTTGTACTGTGTCAGCTGTCCTATCAATGTGCAGTTTGTAAAAAACATCAAAATTGGTGAATTTTTGTTTAGCCATTTTCATACTGAAGATGGAAGAAAATACATAACATTTTCAGCATATTATGCTTTATTATTTTGAGAAAGGTAAAATGCAACTGAAATACAAAAAAAGATTTGTGCAGTGTATGGAGAAGGTGCTATGACTGATCAAATGTGTCAAAAGTGGTTTGTGAAGTTTTGTGCTGGAGATTTCTTGCTGGATGATGCTCCACGGTTGGCTAGTCCAGATGAAGTTGATAGTGACCAGTTCCAGACACTGAGAGCAATCAATGTTATACTATGCAGGAGATGGCCGACATACTCAAAATATCCAAAGCAATAAAGTTATTGGTGAAAATGAAAAATGTGTCTTCTACTTTACAGAAGAAAGCATTCGGATTTTTTGGCCAAATCAGTATTAACTCACCTTTAGACCCCCAGAGGATAGATCCCATGAACACTTCCATGTACCAATGAGGACACTGAAACACTGACAGGTTAAGAAATCTGATGATGGGTACCAGCAGTAAGTGGCAGTGGCCCTGGGAATCCAGCCCCAAAGTCTAGATTCTCCTAGAATCTAACCATCACCCTCTGTTTCTTTACAACTATAGTAACCACTTGACATGTGTTACATAACTTCATCATCACAACACTGAGTTAGGTACCAGATACTACTACTGTTCCCTGCCTTAAAGGTAAGCTCTCTAACTCAAGTTTCACTTCAAGTCACTACCCCAGAGTTATACACGAGAAATGAACCCAAGTGCAATTGCAAGTCAAGAGACCAACAAGTGAAAAGGCCTGCGAGCGCAAAGCTCCTGTCCCTAGGTAACATGGTAGCTGTGTTTCAGCCTTCTTAGGATCTGATTGACTTTAAACCTGAAACACACAGGATGGACTTCTCTGCAGGGGAACTTTTGATAAATGAGCTTGCTCTCAGGCCAGCCCTCCAGCACACATGACAAGCTACTCCACCCAAGTTCACAGAAATCAATGAATAAGGAAAAGGGGCATCATTAATAACAGTTCGAGTCTTGACAAAACTGCCGGAAGTGGAGCGTACAGGTGCGGTGAACCAGTACTCAAGACAAACAGGGCATTTTGTCTGGAGCAGCAGCCCCAGATCAGTAGGTGGGGGCAGAAATCACAGGCTCTGCACATGGCTGCTCAATTTACAGAGAGGACAGGCGGAGCTCCGAGGAGGATTGCACAGCGAGTTCTTTCTGGATCACGTCTATGAAAAAAAGAACTGCTAGCTAAATGTACGTCTGTTAGCTCCACAATATGGCTTTCTTTGTTTGCCCCATTCCCTGCTGAAACAAGAATACTACCCTCAGAAGGCTGTGGAGGCCAAACTGGCTCTGCGACATTACCAACTTGCCAGACTGAAATAGAGACTGGTCAAAAATAGCGCAACCAGAGCTGGAGGGAAAGGGCTCTGGGGAAGTTTGCAGTCTCCACAAGTAAGAAAATGGCAAGAATTTAAGACTTATATTTAATGAAATCTAACCTTTACACCCCCCCCCATATCTGCTTCTATCCAAGACCCTAAAAATCCTTTCAATGTCTGGCTTCTATAACTGAATCTTCTCCTGACGATTCCTGACCAAGAAGTGCCTGGCACAACAGATCATGAGCCAGAATCATGGCCCACCTGATCTGGAAGAGGTGTGAATAAGACAAATGGGCAGCACGGACCAACTGAACCCAGGGCAGAGCCTGGACAGGGGCCTTTCCCAGTTCAGCCTTTAGGGACCTCAGCTCTCTCTGAAACTTCCATTTACTTGGCTTAATTAAAGGAAGTTTTTACATTTTGCAAGATGCATAATGTTAAAAGTAAAAAAGCCACTTCAGAGTACTTTCTTATTACCCAGTCAAATTAGGCTTTAACAAACAATAAAAAACAAACCCAAGGAGTAATTTTGGATTATGGAGCTTTAGGGTCTTTTGTTTGCCTTATTTACTTACTTACTTACTTTATTTATTTGTTGATTAGCCGATACTAGCACACAGTAAGGTTTTCAAAGCCTTTCAAAAGAGAATACCAAGAATATACAGTGAAAAATAAAGCTTTCTGGCACTTTGGCTCTCTGGTCTGCCTCCAAGCGGAGGCGCCTGTTGCCAGCTACTAGAAATGCACATGTTGTTCTTTCACACAAATGCTTGTGTCTCATGCAGACTGTTTCGTTACACTCTTTTCCCTACTAATACATCTTAAAGTTTTCCATAATTCTTTTAACTTGCTGCAGAGTACTCCTCTGCTGGCACGAACAGTATAATTGAACCATAATCTACTCAGCCTTTCCACTATTCCTAGATAGTCCAGTTGTTTCCAAACACAAAGAAAACTGCAATTAGTAACAAAGTTGGGCTGGGAGCTGGGACTTTGGTTAGTTTTGTTTCTTAAAAGGGAACAAGTCACCAATAATAAATAAGTAGGAGCACAGGCTTTGGAGTTAGGGCCATCTAATCAATAACCATTATTATTAGCACTTTTAGGTACTTGAGAACAGGGCATACTAAATAACTGGCAAGACTTTATGACATACAGTTTGTACACCAGATGGCCAGGTATCGATGTTTTAGTGCAGTGATACTTCAATCAGAAGCAATAATAATAAGAGCAAATGTTTCCTCTGTGCCAGACTCCGAGCTGAGTGCTTTACATGTAAGTGTTTCAACAAATGACACGTCAACCTTTGAGGAAGGTACTAAACTAAATGATCACCCTGCCTTAAAAGAAGAAATTGAGGCACTGTTACAGAGCACTAGGAATTATTAGGACAGGGTTTTATAGATCGAATTTTTAAATCAGATACATCTGGGTGCATTCAACCCTATCCCTTAGGGGTGCATGCAATCCTATCCCTTATTCATAGAAAGGCCTTTAGTATGTCACACAACCTTACTGTGCCTTAGTTTTTTCTTCCAAAAAAATGTAAATAACATAAGTACCAACTTCACAGTTTTTTGGCAGGATCCAGCTGAAATAATTAAACCTAACAGTTTAGGATATAGCCAGATACAGTGTAAATGCTTAGCAGGTGGTAATAATTCACAGCCAAAAAGTGGCGCCTCAAAATGACACCCCTCATTATTCCAGGCCTCCCTTAAGCAACACCACACGCATGCACGCACACGCACACACACAGGAGAGCATAGGCCTGAGACACAGAGGGTGAGCCATAAATACCCACAGGCAGGGCCTACTCAGGCTTCCTTGCCTCCAGCAGGAACATTTTAGGTCAATGGCCCTGGGAAGCACGTGGCAGCACCCACATTAAGCATTCTTGGACCAGGCAGCAGTAACATGATCCCAGGGTGGTTTTTAAAGAAGACAGTATAAATAGCCCCTCTTATTAATAGAGGAGCCTGGCCATCCAGGACCCTGGCTGGAGGCCCTCCTGGTGGGCTTTCCTCAGAGCTGTGGGCAGTGAAGCTTGTGGGGCCTGGCAGCAGCTGCACAAATGTCCTGGTATCCTCCAGGGGCCTCCAGCGGGCTCGCTTCTCTCCAACCAGCCCACACTGTTCTGTGGTCCCAGCCTCCAAAATAAAACCACCACTAAAACACCACTGCTTGCTGCTTGCCGGCCTGTGGTTCCCCTTGCTGAGGTTTCCAGACTCACACAGCTCTGCAGAGTTCAGAACAACTGACAAGTCCTGGGAAAACCCAAGCCCAGTTAATTTAGAAGCAGCTATATGTCAACTATAATTTTTTTTCTTCAATATCCTTCCTCACCCCTCACTCCTGACAGCCTCTTTTTGTGTCCACCAGGTATTAGACTTCCTATCAGTGGCAAATTCCACTACTCTGGGCACCAGGGAATTCGTCTCACCCTCAGCCCCATGGTGTGACACCAGGGACTGTAGGCAGTCACAGTGGTAAAAGGTTCAACCTATCAGCCCTCAAAGATTTGTTCTTTAACAATGCACCCAGCCTGGGTGGCTATGCAATTAGAAAGCACTAGAAGAGAAACAACCTTTAGTGAGTCATTCCCATGTACAAGGCCTGGGTGTCATGTCTAACAATTATAGCAATAATAATAATATGTCATTATGTTCACTCTATAGAAGAGCAAAGGAAGGCACTGAGGCACTAAGTAACTTGTCCAAGGACAGAGTCCCATAAGGGAAAGAATCAGACCTCGACCCAGGTCTGTCTGCTACCACAGAGTGTGTTTTTCCCACTACACTGTGTTGTACCCAAACAATGCAACCCCTGCCCTTACATCTCCCACACTCATTGTATTGCCACAGAGGACACTGGACAAGAGTGAGATTGGGGATGCAGGCTCAGGTCTAGCACTCACAAGCCATGCAGTTCTGGCCAATTCTCCACACCTTGGTTCCCTCAAGGGTCTGAAAAAAGTATGAGTGTCTAAAAGAGTGCAGTGCTTAGCATAATGACTAGCCACGGTCAACCTCCCTGAGGGCATTAGCAGAGACAGGAGAGAAGTCCTACCTGAGAGAGAAGGAGCACACCATGGGCTCAGGCCTCATCAAGCCTGTAAGTGCAACAGGAGCTCAGAGGAGGGAGAGAAGCCAAGCTGTGAGGGGAGAAGAGGCTTAACTTGGACGACTGTTTGGGTTTGGAAAAGAGGTCTAGAGTAAGAGGAGATGCTCAGTGCCTAGAAAGAGCAGACTGGTGTAGAAAGAGTAAAACAAGTTGATAAACATTGTATTTTCTGTGTTTAAACAATCTTTGGTTGAATGTTGTCTGATAAGATGTGGGATGTAGGAACCTAGGGCAGTGCAGCTTCAAGGTTAAATGCTTAAGATTTGGAATTAAATGGATTTAGTTCAACTCTCAGGTCTACCAACTGTGTAACACTGCATAAGTGTACCTAACTTCTCCTAGCTTCCGTTTCCTTTTCTGTCAAGTGGGGAAAATTATCGTAGTGAAAATAACTTATATCAGTCATAGTGTCAATGTGAGGACCAAACAAGGTAGTATTCACCAACGGCTTAGCAGGGTTCTACTACGATCGCTGTATCTACAGTCTGATCCCAAAATTCTATGTGTAGAGATACAAGTTCTTCACTAAGTGTTCACAATGGTTTTGTCTGGGTGGTAAGGGTGGTGATTTTAATTAATTTGTCTTTACATATTTCTATAGTTTTCAAATTCTCTGCGGTGGGTCTACATCATCTATAGCACAGGTGACAAACACAAGGCCTTCGGGCTGAATCCGGCCCTCCACCTTGTTTTATGTGGACAGCCAAGCAGGATAATGCATGCCAATGGACTTGGAAGCAGGCCTCGGGTTCAGCACAGCTGCCCCAGGCCACGGAAGACTGCCTGGTGGATTGATGTAAGAAAAGAATAACTTGGCTGCTTGCTCTATCACTGTACCAAGAAGGAGCAGCAAATGTTCTTAAAAAATAAAATGTACCTAGCCTTGCGATTTGTCTTTCTCATGCTCTGCTTCCACGCTGGCTCAATATATACACCTGACTTCACCAATAAACAGTTCCCTCCTCTGCATCCCAGAGAAGGGACTCCACCTGACCCACTTTGACTCTGTCTCTATTTCTCAGTCCCTCCGTCACCTTTCTCTCGGGCACCTGACCCTGACTGATCAAGCCTCGCTGGTGGCAGCAGTATGATCTGGCCTGGCAGCTTGTTTCTACCCGGCAGCAGCACCAAACTCTCACTTAACTGTTAAGAAGTAGTTACATTTATATGGTCCTAAAGTTATATGCGGCCCTTTGGAGGCAACCACGAGGCTGATGTGGCCCCTGGTGAAAATGACACCCTTGATCTAAGGTAAAGTGTCCTAAAGTCTCTGTGGAACTAATATTCCTGATAAATCTAACATCCATTTTTTTTAATTTTTTTAATTTTTATTTTTTTAATTTATTTATTTATCTTTAGAGGGGAAGGAGAGAGGGAGAGAAACATCAATGTATGGTTGCCTCTAGTGGGTCCCCTGCTGGGAGTTGGCCTGCAGGGAACCGGCCTGCAACCCAGGCATGTGCCCTGACTGGGAATCGAACCGCGATCCTCTGGTTCACAGGCCCGCACTCAATCCACTGAGCTACACCAGCCAGGGCTAACATCCATTTTAAAAGCAGAATTCTTTACATGGAAAAGAAGCAAAGGTTGAGGCCTGATTTAAAGGACACTGCAAAGGAAGCCAACTTGGGTTCCAAAGGAAGCAATGCCTAGCTTTGTTTGGAGATGGGACAGGAAACATAAACCTTCACTGTCCACTTTTCTGTACCTTTGTTTCCTGGGAAACAGTAGGGTGGGGCTGGTTCCCTGGGAGCTGTGGGAAGTACCAGCCAGGTGTGTTAACCTAGCTGGTCCACAGGACTTCCCACAAGGGAGGGGATTCTGCTACACCTACCATGTTCCTGGGATTTCCAGTAAGTCCATACCTACCTGACTATAACACACCCGTCACTGAGGCCTAGGAAGAAGAGATGGGCTGCAACGAGGGAGAGCTGAGTGAGCAGTACATTTGTCACTGACAAGGTAAACACAAATGTTCCTTTTCACAAGCTTAGACTGGTGATCCAAGGGTGATGCTCCTGCACGAAGAGAGGGTTTTCCCCAGGAGCTCCCCATCCCTCCAACCCCCCAGGGGCTTGGGGAAAGGCACTCACACTTCCTGTAGATTCGGCAAGTCCTCAAAACCCGCAGGGTCAATCTCAGAAAGTCTGTTGTAACTCAGGTTTCTGGTAAAGGGAAAGGAAAAAAAACACAGTTGAATCAAGATTTCAAAATACCAATCTAAACAAACCAAACAAGCAAGCAAAATACGACCAATGACACTCAAATATGGAACAGGCTGTCAGGGCCCAGAGGGGAGAGGGGAGAGAATCATAGGGGAAAAGGGAATGGACTCACATGAACAAGTATAAAGGACACATGGACAATAACTAAGGGTGGGGGGTGGAAAGGGGAGGGAGGCGGGGAGCATGGGGCGGGGGGCGGGCAGGGTTGGGAATATAAGACAGAAACCTGTACTTGAACAAGAATTAAATAAAAATTATATTAGAAAAAAAAGATTTCAAAATACCCAACATTCAGGAAATTTCTATTCCCTGCCCCAAACAAAATAATGATTGCCCTAATTAATGCATTATTTTAAGTAACCTTACTGACATTGAGATTTATAGACATACCTCCTGGCACTTGCATCCATAAACAAGTCACTGTGATATCTCAAATCACCTGAGGATTGCTGAACTCAAATGAATTTTAATCAATGCCATTTCAGCACTCAGCAACTTGAAAGAAATTCTAAGGTAAGTCAGTCCTCTACCTACATTAGAGTGTCCTGTTCTAAAGGCTTCGCACCATATCAAGTCCAAGGCTATTCTAAAAGACACTTTTTAATAATGTCTTACTAAAGCATCAAACAACGTCTAGCAGGAGTACAGAAGAGGAGGAGAGTGGGGAACTAACCCTTCATTGTCTAAAAATCAGTGGTTCTCAATCAGTGATGACACCTGGCAATGTCTGGAGACATTTTTAGTTGCCACAACTGTAGGTAAGGGGGTGAGTGGCTACTGGTATCTGGTGGGTGGAGACCAGAACACTGCTAACATCCTACCATGCAGGGGTGTCAAACTTATTTTCACTGGGGGCCACATCAGGCTCACAGTTGCCTTCAAAAGGCCAAAATATTTTTAGGACTCTACAAATGTAACTACTTCTTAACTGTAAAGGAGGTAAAATTACATCCAGTTAGGTTACATTACATTAGGTTAATTAATTCACAGCAATAGAATATACACAGATGTGGTCCACCTGGACCCTAACTACTTGCACACCTACTGTGCTCCTGGCCATCAAAATATATCCCAGCTCTGAGGAAGCCAAAGAGGTTAACAATTTTCACTTCAGCTATTAATTTCGCTGACATTACTGCCTATTAACAGTGCTACTAATGATGAGTTTAAAGTCTAGTTCTTAAGGGCACAACATCACGTAAGTGGCAGCTATCTTTTAAACTTACCCCAGAGATATTCCAGTCAATACTAACCTACAGCTGACAGTCATTTCATTGTTAACTCAAGACATCCATCTAAATAAAAGTCAAACTACACTTGCACTTAACAGTATACCTGTATTCAGGGCATAGCCTAAATAAAAAGCAATTTGTCCAGAAATTATGTTACTACAAAAAAATTGAGGACGGTAATTTTTAAAATCACATTACCGAAGCCAAATGTGAGCCTGCCTGCACTTAGGGGTACACAGAAATCAACAGGTTAGACTCACTCAGAAAGGAAAATTCACAAATGGAGATAATTTACCCGTATCAGAAAAAGGACCAGACAGACTAAAATTGTCTAGTTTGAGCACATTTTCTTAAAAGGGAGAATTGAAATATCATTTCTGGGTCTAGAGATACTGTGAGTTTACACTGACTATACATTTCTATCATCACAGGTAATGGAAGGTGTTGAGCTGGAGGAGACATCAGAGAAAGACTCAGACACCACAAAGACAAGAGCCTGGAAGGCAGGCACGGAATGTGGATGGTCACCCTGCAGGTGCGGGATGAGGCCAACACAGGAGTGCCTGCCTGCCTGCCGGCCCATCTACCGGGCATCTGCTCCTGCGTCTCCAGAAACAAGGCCAGTGCAGACCAGGCTTCTCCACTGTCAAGGAAGCTCAAACTGTGAATTCTTACAAGAAATCTTTCCAACTCTTAAAAAAAAAAGTAACCCTACTTGGGCCAAACAATATGTATCTGCAGACTGCATCTGGCTTGAGAGCCACCAGTTTTCAACCTCTCATCTAGACCACTGACTCTTGCAGCTACAGGTTCAAAATGAATGACTTGTTTCAGGCTTACATATGTAGCCAGGGGTGGAGCTGGGATCACGGGATCTGGGACTTAAGCAATTAACTGGCAGCCTCATTTTAAACTATCTGGAATAGTTTAAACTTCCATAAGTTGGTCTTAACAAGAAGCCAAACAATATCCAGACCTAACACTGAGATCCCAGTATGTAAAAATGAAGTTGTATATATTGAGTTGGCCAAAAAGTCTGTACATTTTTTTCTGTAAATAAAAAACATATTTTTTCATTTTAACCAATAACTTTATGGATCTGGATATTCTGAGTATTTTGGCCATCTCCCGCATGGTATAACATTGACTGTTCTCAATTAATGTCTCAATTTGATTGCTATCCACTGCAACTGGTCTACCCGACTGTGGATTATCATCCAGTGAGAAATCTCCAGCATGAAACTTCACGAACCACTTTTGACTCGTTTGATCAGTCACAGCACCTTCTCCATACACTGAACAAATCCTTTTTTCTTTTTGCATTTCAGTTTAGTTTTTACCTTTCTTAAAATAATAAAGTATAATATTTTAAAGTGTAATAAAGTGTAATGCCAAAAATGTTGCTTATTTTCTTACATCTTCAATATTAAAATAACTACACAAAATTGACCAATTTTGTTTTTTTAAATGCACGTTGATATGACAGCTATCATAACACAACCTAACAAAACTGTTTTGCATGAAGTAAAGACAACTAAGCACTACTATAGCCATCTTATGAAAAAAAAACAAATAAACTTTTTGGCTAACCCAATATTTATAAGCAGAAATTTAAAGCTCTCACTGGCTCAGCCTGAATGTGGTAACGTACCAACAAATGAGCGTCAAGCAGACTGGCTCTAAAGGGTTAGTTCTCCCCTGGGAGCATCTATAGCAATCTCAGAGCGAAGACAAAGGCTGACGCTCAGGTCCCTTGGAGCAGCATGTACTTCTTAGCCAGAGCTTTTAAGTCCAAAATGTGACTAGTCCTGCAACCTGGGACAAACTGTTGAGCATCAACTGCTTTACCAGGAAATGGGGGAAATATTTACTGTATTCTCCCACATGAATATATTCTGAAGTAAAATCCTCAGAGATATTTTCTTGTTTGCTCATTTTGGGGAGACACCTGCCAAGCACAACTCTTTTTTATTGTGGTAAAATATAGATAACATAAAATTTACCATCTTAATCATTTTTAAGCATACAATTCAACACACATTCACACTGTCGTGAAACCATCACCATCATCCATCACTAGATCCTTTTCATCTTCTCCCTGAAATTCAGTACCTGTGAATACTAACTTCCCGTCTTCCCTTACCTCCCACCCTACAGGCCTGGCAACCACCAACTCTACTTTCTGTCTATAACATGTGACAACTTTAGATACTTTCTATAAGTGAAAGCATACAATATCTGTCCCTTTAGGGTCTGGCTTCTTTCACATAGTGTCCTTGAGGTTCATCCATGTTGTAGCACATGCAAGAATGCTTTCCTTTTCAGGGCTGAATAACACCCCTCTGTGTGTGAACATATGTGTGCATGTGCACACACATTATGTGTATCCATTTAATAGTTTATGGGCATTTGGATTTTCCCATCTTTTTGGTATTGCAACTCATGCTGCTATTAACATTGGCTTAATTTTTCCAGCAGAATGTTAAATGAAGTTTTTTTAACCCTCTGACTGCTATACTTACTGACGCTCATTTTTTGATGATTAAGGAACTACACTTATTCAGCCCAAGTACTGTATACAGAGGGATATGAATTCTCATCTCTGTGCTCAATGATAATTAAATGGTTAATCAGTGAAAAACCTTTAATGAGGACTTTCTTTCAGGAGGCAGCTGACATGCACACACATCTAAAGCATCTTACTTATTTCTACAAACATGATCACCCCTTACCCAGCTGGACATCTGAATGTGTCTTAAGTTGAAGGTTTCAGATTCTCCTGTCAAAACAATTCGTCTGTCAGCAGGACAGATGCTGTCAAAAGCATTTCTGCACCTTTCAGTAGCAAAGAGGAGCGAAAAGAAACCTCAGGGAATTTGGTTACTGCCAATTGCAGCTTTCATTAAACATTTTGTCAGCCATTGTCATAACACAAATTTTCCCTGTTCTTGTACAAAGGGTGCACAAATCTTTGAACAATTGAGCCCAAACACAGATATTCTTTCAGCTAATCTGCTGAAAGATGACCGTTGGCCCACCCTTTGCAGCACATACAAGAGGCACCTCTGCTGAGAACAGCTCAAGTTTTATCCAGGTTTTATCTGTGTCTGCAAAGCAAACTGTTTAACAGTATACGACACAATCTGCCTGCTGATCATTTTTCCTAACAAGGCCCCTACCCCAAACCCACAGAACTAAAAGAGCTAACTAAGGCTTTAAATCGCTGAGAAATCCCCATCATTATGTAAACCTGTGGTGTCCAATGCAGTAGTCACTAGCCACAGCTACCCATGTTTGTATTTAAACTAATTAAGATTACATAAAATTAAGAATTCAAAAGTGTTCAATAGCTGTATGTGAGAGTGACTAGCCTAGTGCAAAATGAAAAGAACACCTCTGTCATCGCTGAAATGTCTAGTAAACTGTGCTGTATCTAAGTCGTGGTGTAATCAACAGATATTTCTAAATCATGAAATCATTAACAAATACAGTGTCCAGCACAAGTAATGCCCCTTTTTTTTATTACAAAACCTTTCATTACATAATTATAAACATGTGATTCTGTAACATAACAATATCATACTTAAGCACATTATATGACATTTTAGTTGAAATTAAAACTATAAACTACTACATGCATATTATTACCCTACCAACCACACTCAAGCAGGCCTTACTTCTGCCAGACCCTGTATTTAGAGTAAAATGGCACCTCTATGAGAACCTGGGGTTTTAACAATAAATTTGAATTTCTCAAGAATTTAAGAGCTTTGTTAAAAATTGTGGTAGGGGATGAACATGGATATTAGCCCATACCTTTCAGGAGCGTCAAAGTTCTTAACCATCCCAGCAGTGGAAAGGGCCTTGGAAAACTCAATTCACTAGGAAGACATTCTTAATTTTAAATAAAAATGCCCTCTGAGTGTAACTTTATAGGCTTAATCAGTATTTCCACAATCTGACCGGCATCTTCCTGGATTACAATCAGAACCACATACTATAAACTTGGCAAAGGCTACTCAAGGCTGGCAAACAATAATTCATTGACTCCTCGGAAGCTGAGGGATAAAAAGTTCCATTTGCCTTTGAGTAAGTAGTAGTGAGAAAATAACCCCACTGTCCTTGGACAGCATAATTAGACTCATCCTCAGCATCAGGGTCACTGGCAACACAGACAAAACCTCTAGCTGAGAAGGGTGGCATCGCACATGGCTATCCCTCTAACATGAACATGAATCATATTCAGAGTGGAAAGAACTGGCCCTAAATCTATGACAAGCATTCCCTAGGGAAGAAGGTTTCCATATTCATTTTGATTTCCAGGCCAGGCTATTTCCCATTACTCAGCCTTGTCCAGACTCCTAAATGTCACCACACTTTGCATATTTTTAAGCTTTCAGATGCCTGCTAAACTGAGTAATACAGCTGGAAAGAAAAGTGTGAAATAATCCGATGACCCAGCTATTGAGCACTACTGAGGTGGCCCAGGACTAGCCCAGGGACTTCTTGTTTCTCTGATGATGGATATCTCTTCTTAACCTCAGAAACTCCACCGTTTGCCACCCATTTTTAAAAAGAGTCACCTGCTTAGGACCAAGTGAGCAGTTCTTTCAGATTTCAAGGCGTGTGAATGAGGAAGAACATATAATTCTATTCAAGTTATTTAATACCTTATGCTTTGAAGGCTCTTTCTGCTGAATTTTACCTTCTGAGGAATTATGTGCAACACACATCAAGTCCCAATAAAATCATCACATTATGTTCCACAGACCCACATTATAAGGCTTTATGAGAATAAGAGATTTCTTTTAACATCTAGAATATCAGATGTCCTTTTAGTTTCTCTGCCGCAATGTTTCCCCTAATTAACAAGCACTACAACAGCCTAATAATACACATAAAAGGCTTATATTAAGAATACAACTGTACCTTAAACCAGAACCACCCCTCTGGCCTCCTTGGCCCAGATTCTCACTTGGGAGAAGGTTCTGAGTGCGCTGCCATCTCCCTTCAGTAAGCTCGGCAAGCAACATACTCCCCCAACTGAGGCTTGGAAAAAGAAACACTTTCTGCAAATAACAAAAGGTGAAAATCACCCCGATATTAACTAGATACATATAGCTCATTTTGTAAGCTTTTGGTCAGTTATATTTAAAAAGTAGGTAATGAGTCACAGTTACTTCAATTTTTGAAATTGTTTCAAATGTAATTCTCTATGCAAATGAGGTATACAAACAATTCAAGAGATAGTATATACCAGCCACGTCAAGACTCCAAAGTCACTGTCTACTTTTAATCCTTAAAATCAGCTATAGAAATCAGTGTGGGCCTCTGAATTTTGACACTTAAGACCTTATCTAAGAGCAGTCACCATGCCTGCTTCCATAATCCCATGGGTGTCAAACGTGCGCCTCTACCTTAATAGTTCACACACCTTACCCCAGCCCATGGTTAATTTGAATACAGGTCTAAGTTTTGTCCTTTAGCACCCAACACCTGTCAAATTCAGTAACTGAGGGTTTTTCTACAATGTATACTGTACTAAGTTCTGATAAAAATCAGGATAAGATCTAGTCCGTGACCTTAAGTTTACAACCTATGTTCAGATCAGCCTCTGGACCAAATCATGATAGCCAGAGGGTCTAATATGGCAAGTGTCTGTGAATGGCAGGCTAGCAGTTGCAAATTGGTGGCAAATGAGCCAAAGCTGGGCTTTAGGGAAATTTGTTTGTTTGGGACTGAACAGTGTCTGGAGAAACATAAGATTTTCACCAAAAAAAATTTTTTTTCAGTTTCTCTTGAAAATAATCACTGGGTCAGCATTCCTGATGGCAGCAGCCATTTTGCAAGCACTCCAGGGGACCACAGACCTCTCCATATGCTGGCCCACCAGGCCCTCTTTAGTCAGCTGCAGCATCTGTGTGGTCCCTGGACACGTCTGAGTTTGTCATTCCTGGTGTGGATACCACTGAGTCCAGATGGTACTCAGAGCAGGTAAGATCAGTTGTGATAAGAAAGATCTATCAGAAAAACACAAAACCTTAGCTAACAATTGAAGAAGAGTAGGAAAAGAACATGGTTTTTGAGGAAGAGTACCAGGGAATAAGGTTAGAAATGTTAAACAAGGTGGAGAGGTTTTTAAACAAAACAAAAAACAAAAACAAAACCCCAAGAAATTAGGACCTCCTTGAAAGGGACGGGGAAAGGCACAAGTAGTTTTAGGGCTAAGTCAGGAAGAGTAGCCAGTGCCATGTGTTGTCAGGTCCACAGCCGACCAGTAAGTTAAGTCTCAGTGCCAGGCCCCCCTTAAATGTTAATCTTCTGAGCCATTAAAGTAGATTTCTACAGAAACAGAATATCACCTTGTACAACTTTGACTATAACAGTCCAGACACCCACCATTGAAAGCAATCAGCATTTGCTTTCTATAACATCCCTTAAAATAGGACATTCTAGGATTTATTTTTCCTACCAAACTAAAATTTTGACTAAAGAAAGACAAAGCAATTAGGTGTAATGTAATTTTGTTATTTAAGCACTCTCACGCTTAGTTGTGGGGTGGTCCAGGGGGAGCCCACAAATTTCCTGGAACAGTTTCTCATTAAATACGGGACATGCATCATTAACCCCTGAAGATGAATTAATTTAATCAGGAGGCGGCACTGGAGCCACAGCAGCTCTACAGTTCGTGGGGAGTCTGCACAGGTAACAGCTGCTGGCCCCAGGCTAACCCTGCCCCAGGCTAACCCCGCCCCAGGCTAACCCCGCCCCAGGCTAACCCCGCCCCAGGCTAACCCCGCCCCAGGCTAACCCCGCCCCAGGCTAACCCCGCCCCAGGCCTGCCACAAAGGGAACACCACCATGGCCACCTTAGCAGGGAAGAGATATCTACTGGAACCAACTGGTATGACTGTCAGAGAAGTGGCTCTGTGGGAGACTGGGGAATGAGCAGGGGGAGGTGGGAGTCAGTGGTCTGGTCCCTATTTTGAACTTTGTCACCTCTAAAAAGGGATCACAAATCTGCCATTTCAAAGTCCTCAAGCTCACAGAGGTGTCCAACCTTTTGGAGTCAGCGCCACACTGGAAGAACAAGAGTTGTCTTGGCCACATATTAAATACACTGCAATCCATAATCACAAAAACATCTCGTAAAGTTTTAAGTAAATTTATGATCTTACGTTAGACCACCTTCACAGCCATTCTGGGCTACGTGTGGGTGGCCAGCTGCAGGTTGGACACCCCAGGACTTTCCAGACTCATCACCTCTACAACAGGACTCTTTCACCCTTGCCAGACACCATCTAGCACACAGCTCACCCTGACCTGAAGGTCTGGCCATTACGCAGAACCAGGGGTACAGGGTTCCTGGGAGCAGTCTCTTCCCCAAAAGGCCCCACATCCCATCCTGAGAAGCAAGATACTTCAGTGAGAGCAGAGGGTTTATCACTCAAGACCTGGAGGGGATGGAGAGTGTAGCAAGAACCTGTGCTCACCTCTAGGGACACACAGAGAGGCTAGAGTTTCTTCAGTGAAAGAATGAAGAAGGATTCCCCTAAATGAAAACCTTGCTCTATTAAAGCAGGAAACAGTGACTCTTGCTTCTGTAGCAGTTAAAACAAGTCAGGCAAACAGGACAGGAAGTGAGGGAAAAATCTGGAATTCTCGGTTCACCGAGTGCTTTGTAAAGTCCATCAGTGCCCCTCTGCTCACAGAATAATGTTTTCCCTTCTCAACACCTCCATCTACACCTCTCTGCCCCTATAAATGCCCATGTGGAGATCAGCCTCCTGTAAAACCACCGCTGTAAAATAAAGGGTATTTATTAAAAGCATGATGTGGCTTTAAAATTCATTAACTTTGGATTTACATATGAAAGCTGCAAACTAACAATACCTTACGAACATGTCTTTGACTGAATATGTCACCCAACAGAATTTGTGTAGAAGATGGCACAGTTGCCAACCTTCAGTCATACTATGATCGATTTCCTGTTCCAACACACTGAAACGATTTTCCATTTCGCACTGTGATTTCACACACTTTGTGCCCACAGTTACAAGCCCTGAGTGGAACATTGCTATGGGAGGGGAAAATAACTATTTTCACACAGCCCCATAAAAAGTACTCCTGGTCACAAGAATGGGGTTGGCCAAACCCCAAGCCTGTCTTCCTAGCACAAGGGACAACCAAGGATGGCACTGATGGAAGAGGTAAGGAAACGACATCAGTGATGCTGGATTCTCAGAAATGAACCCTCCAATCGTGTACCACTTCCCTTGAGTACAGACACACGTTAAAATATTCCAAACAAACAACAACCCCCACCTCTCCCCTCTATCTGAGTCATACGCCATTCTCACACTCTCATCCAGAGGTTTACTAGGACCAGGAAAGGATCTGAGCCATTTTGAGGCTTTTTTTTACCCCTGATTTTCAACAATTACCTCTCTAACATAATCCAATCAATGAAAATAATAGTATGCAAATCCCATGTTACAGAAATGTATGCCAAAGGATTAAAAAACCGTGTTAACTCAGTTCTGGATGTGTAATGATCAGGGTTTGTCGTTGTTAAAGAAAGTGTTGAGAAGGACAATTTTAGAAAAATACACTTTTGGGTTACAAAAGAGCAATATATAGTAAGTTGCCTAGCTGTCCTTTACAGGGGAGGAAGAAGGAAATGAAACTGTTTTTTTTTAAAAGCAAATACATCTGTACAAACAAAAGCTAACCTTACTGTTATCAGCAACTTTCCTCCCCCCTCCACCCCCCCACACAAAAAATCTTAAGGGACAAATAACACAAGTGGGTGTAACTACCTCCCCAGGCTAGATCTGTCCATAAGCACAATCTGTCCTGGGAAGCCTGGGGTTCCTAGAGGTGTGTGCTGGTGTTCCCTGTCTGCTTCCAAGGAACTCACATGCATCTTTCATTTTTCCAACTACTCCCTCTACTTGCTGCTCTTTAACATCTTTGTGCCTAGATTAAGCCCAAACATCCGAAATATAGGAAGCTGACGCAAAAATACTCTGTATTTTAATATACAAAGTGCAAGATTCCTTCAAATGTTATCATGTGTTCTCAATACTACCTTCTCTTCTAGGTTTTCAATATCACCTTCTGGGTTTCAAACACTAAATAGTACCTCCTAGGTTTATCTTACCTTCCTTTCCCAGCTATCTCAACACTCAGAAACAAAGATCACTCACACAGAATAGATCCCTGCTATGAAAATTTAATTCTAAAACTGAATTTTACCCACACTTTTTTCAAGAATGCATTTGGTCTGTTATAGGAAGACACACAAGTGTCTCTAGCTATTTTTTAAAGAAAATGTGCAGTTTTAAAAAAGGTTAGCCTTCTGGCTAACAGTTAAGGCCCTGACTTTATTCACTAGCTTATTGACACATGATTTCGTTCTGTCAACTTTTCCATTGGGTTTTTAAAGTTTATGGGTGTCATCAAATACTCAGTTAAACCCAAAAGGCAACATTTTTCTTCCTATGACATGAGACATCACGAAACACTATAACTTAAAATAAAAGATTGTCTCCACCATTTTCTCAGGGCCATGGCCACTTTTCTGGCTCTGGTTATTTAAAAGGCTGCTGAAGAGATGCTGAGTCAAGGTGCAACAACCACAGAGTATTCTGTATGCATTATCTCACAGACTGCTTTCTGCTATTACAACATGGAATCTCCTTTACGCTGAAATTATAAGCACTAAGAATCAGAAATGCATGTGACCTCCATCCTTGAACAGATTAAAATTTTACTATGTCAAGTGGAAAACTGGATTTCTTCCTTTAAAAAAATAAATAATCATTTACCAAGTCCTTTCAAAATGATTCCTCAACTTTTCCACATCTACCTTCACCCAGGGCCAGGGCATCCCAAAGGCACAAGCTCATGTCTTCTCTCTCTCTCTCTTTCTCTCTCTCTCTCTCTCCCGAAGGCACAAGCTCATGTCTCTCTCTCTCTCTCTCTCTCTCTCTCACACACACACACACACACACCATCTCTTGAGAGTTTCCAGTTCCACATCATTTACTTCCAAAGATGCATCTTAATGGGTGGATCCTAGCAGCAAATTCTACTTGCTAAACTATGCCTTACCCAAATACAGGTACCTACAGCATGTCAGTCAGTTTTTAAAGTAAACACCAGCAATTTCCAGACAAGATGGAGGCACAGGTAGACACATTGTGCCTCCTCTCCGAACCAAAAGAAGGACAACAATAATTCAAAAACAAAAACCTACCAGAACTGATGGAAAATCGAACTGTATGGAAGGCCGACCACCAAGGAGTAAAGAAGAAACATTCATCCGGACCAGTAGGAGGGGCGGAGTTCAGCACCAGGCAGAGAGGACTCGTGGCAAAGTGGCGGCTGGCAGAGCGGGCAGTTCCACATTCGCACACAGATAAACCAGGTGAAACAAAGGGGAAGCGGGAACTCCCAGCCTCACAGGAGAGTTTGTCAGAGAGACCCACAAGGTCCTAGAACATACACAAACCCATCCACATGGAAATCAGCACCAGAAAGGCCCAATTTGCTTGTGGGGAGCAGGGGAAGTGACTGGAATCCAGCAGAGAACGGAGCAAGCGCCATTGTTCCCTCTCCGACCCTTCCCCCAAGTACAGCATCACAACGCAGCAGTGTGGATTACCCCACCCTGGTGAACACCTAAGGCTCCACCCCTCACTCCATAACAGGTGCGTCAAGACAAAAATAAAAAATGGCCCAAATGAAAGAACAGATGAAAGGTCCAGAAAAAATACAACTAAGTGACGAAGAGGTAGCCAACCTATCAGATGCACAGTTCAAAATATTGGTAATCAGGATGCTCACAGAATTGGTTGAATTTGGTTGCAAATTAGATGAAAAAGTGAAGGCTATGCTAAGTGAAATAAAGGAAAATGTACAGAGAATCAAAAGTGATGGGAAAGAAACTGGGACTCATATCAATGGAGTGGACCAGAAGGAAGAAAGAAACAATCAAACAGAAAAGAATGAAGAAACAAGAATTCCAACAAATGAGGAGAGGCTTAGGAACTTCCAGAACATCTTTAAATGTTCCAACATCTGAATTATAGGAGTGCCAGAAGAAGAGGAAGAGCAAAAAGTGGAAAACTTACTTGAACAAATAATAAAGGAGAACTTCCCAAATCTGGCAAATGAAATAGACTTCTAGGAAATCCAGGAAGCTCAGAGAGTCCCAAAGAAGTTGGACCCAAGGAGGAACACACCAACGCACATCATAATTACATTATCCAAGATTGAAAATAAGGAGAGAATCTTAAAGCAGCAAGAGAAAAGAAGACAGTTACCTACAAAGGAGTTCCCATAAGACCGTCAGCTGATTTCTCAAAAGAGACCTTGCAGGCAAGAAGGGGCTGCAAAGAAGTATTCCAAGTCATGAAAGGCAAGAACCTACATCCAAAATTGATCTATCCAGCAAAGCTTTCATTTAGAATGAAAAGGCAGATAAAGTGGTTCTCAGATAAGGTCAAGTTAAAGGAGTTCATCATCACCAAGCCCTTATATGAAATGTTAAAGGAACTTATCTAAGAAAAAGAAAATAAAAAATATGTACAGTAAAATGATAGCAAACTCACAATTATTAACAACCACACGTAAAGCAAAAACAAAAATGAACAAAGCAAACAACTTAGAACAGGAACAGAACCACAAAAATAGAACAGAACCACAGAACCACATGGAGGGTTATCAATAGGGAAGTGGGACGGGAGAGAGAGGAGGAAAAGGTACAGAGAATAAGTAGCATAGATGGTAGGTAGAAAACTGACAGGGGGAGTGTAAGAATAGTAAGGGAAAAGTAGAAGCCAAAGAACTTACATGTATGACACATGGACATGAACTAAAGTGGGTGAACATGGGTAGGAGGGGGTGTACAGGGTAGAGGGGAGTGAAGGTGGGGAAATGGGACACCTGTAATAACATAATCAACAAAATATATTAAAGAATAAAGTAAACACCAGCAAAAATAATTAAAAGCTCTACAAAACTCAATCGTAAGTGACTCCTTTTGGAGTCTCAGTTACAGGGTGTAGAGACCTCAGCAACACCACATGGATTTCTAGATACTCCACGTCCTCTTTGTGTGTCAGGAGAGACAAGAGCCATCCACGTCCCACCTCAGCAGGAAATCAAGGCCTATCCATGGGTTACACCAAACCCAGACATCAGATGAGCTCAGCTACACATAGCAGCTTCCCTATGAAGAGCTAGCACTTCTTTGCTCAGCACTTTATCTGATGAGCACATAACCCACCACCTACCCCTGCCCCCAGCTTCCACCATCAGTCCTTGTTAAAGGTAATATATGAAACTAATTGGTTACAATTTCTGTTCAGAGTGCCTGAGTCAAGTAAGTCCATCAGGACTTCCTTTTAATGAGCACACTACCTTGGGGAGAGAGGGAAGTTTGACTTGTTCCTGCATTCTCCACACCAACAGAACTGGCATCATAAACCCTCCTCAATTAGAGGGCAGGTGAATACTAAGCCCAGAGATACAAGGGATCAAACAAAGTATGGTTCAGGGTGGGACCATAGTTGTCCTGATAAAGCATTCAGGCCTGACATCCAGCTAAAACCCTCAGGCCGGCTTTTCTTTCTTCCCAACCTCCCACACTCAGTTCTGAAATACTATCAAAGCAAACAAAGGTGCTCCAACCCCAGGTCTGGTCCACATGACCACACAAGCATGACTCTGCAAAACTGTGCTGGCAACCACATTTCCTTGCAGCAAACTCAAATAGGATTGATAAACCAAAGCAGGTTGGGATTTGGTTAGGTATAAGTTTGCACTAGCACAAAGAGAAAACTACCCACTCTCAAATGCAAAAAGCTACTGCAGAAGGCACCTGCACAAACTTGTCAGGGTGGTTTATAAGGTTCCAGCACCTCAGAAAAACTCTTTCATTCCTAGGGGCATGAGACAAATGGTAGGCCTGTCACATTGCTGGGGTCAATATTTACCTAAGGCCCAGATATTCATGATGGTATAAACAAGGCACTTCTTCAATTCACTTATACACATAATTTGCCACTACAAATCACCCAAACAGATTCATTTACAGTTTGAATTTCTTTTCTTCCATTCCATACAGGAGCCTAGCTTTGGGGCCCACAGTTTATGTCAGCAATAATCCTGGTGGCTTAGGAATAAAGTGGACCACATACAACAGAACTACCAATATTAAGTGGCATGCACCTGATGATAACAACAAGATTCCAAAGGGAAGGGACTAAAGCTCCTGCTTTCTCTATTCCTATGGCATGCATGTTGTCTGCACTGGAAATGACCAAAGCTGAGAACTTGCAGTAAAGTAACTGAATCTCTAGCACCACGCCCAGGTGTTTCTAACTGTGACTTGCTCACAGAACAAGGTTAATCCAGCAACCAACACCCAAAGGTATGTGAAGCTCAGATGGAGACTCAATATTCAATAGCCATTTCATCAGCTCCAATTCTCCTAAACTCCCCCCTCCTTCACCCTTTATGTAGTCTTCCTCCCTCAATCTCTCCCTCCCTCCAAATAAAGGCCTCTAGGCAATTCCCCTCCCCAGGCTAAAAGTCATAAGAGATAACTAGTCCATTAATATAAACTTTGGGAGGCCCTTGGGGCCTCTGAAGAGAGGTCAGAGGAAACCAGGGGCACACGTGGTGGATTCCTCCAGGTCTCTTGCCATCATTCAAAGTTCTCAGTCCCTTTTGCCATGGGTGCTGAAATGCACCCCCTCGGTGTTGTGTTGGCTTCTTTGGAGGGGATAGCCTGTGGTGGCCTGTGGTGGCCTGCTTCGGAGGCCAGTGTCAGGTTTTCATGCCTAGGAAATTGAGGCTACAAAGAAAGATGGCCCTCTCTCCAGTAACAAATGAAAGAACCTACGTTAAAGCCCTCTTGGCGAAGTTAATTGGAAGTAACTCTTCAGCCAGCTTCCTACCCTTCACTAAATCTACTTTTCTGATCCCATACTCCCAACTCTTCCCAACTAAATAGGCATCCCTACCAAACTCCTCATTCGGATTCTGGATACTTCATGCAGCCCAGTAAGGACCATCGCACTTGTATCTGCCAACAGGCTGCAAATCACTCTACTTCCTTCCTAAGCAGAATGCAATGGCACATGATGAGCTATGATAGATGGTGCACATGTGGTCTGTGAGGGACCAGCATTCCTACCTCTGCTTTAAATATGCCTGCGGAGTGAAAGCAGGCAAGTACAGAATACCACATGGCAGCAGCTGAGGGTGTGGTCAGTTTTATTTTTTCTTACATAAAAATATACACGACACTTAAGCGGCCAATATTTCCTCATGTACGTTGAGGTTAATAATTCACAAATCAACTGACATTCATCAAGGATCAGAAAATTTAAAGGTGGTTTGTGCAAACACTTCTGTTCTTGCTCTTACTTAACAGCTGGTTTATTTAACTGATGGCTTCTGTTGCTGTTAGAGGAAGGTAGCACTTTAAAATGTTATTTGTTAAGCCAGATATACTACTACTACCCAAGTCACCTAGCCTCTGGATTTTATGCTATCCAAATTCCAGCAATTATTTTTTTCTCATATGGAACAGTTAGGCAATTCTAAGCAAAATTATTCTAATTTGCTGGTAAGATTTTTATTATGATCATGCTCTATCATTTCTAATCCATTCCCTCTACATGGACAATCCCCAAAGACACCAATGCATGAAGGAGCTACATGTACAATGGAAACAGTGCTCATCCAAGAAGCAAGCTGTCTGGGTCTCAAACCACACTGTCTTGCCCACATAAGGAAGACATGCTTCTCCACCTTGATCACCTCTCGCCCCAGAAACAAAGGGCCCAAATTCCCTCTCCCCTCCACCCTTCTGCTTTCCACCTCTTTCTTTGTCTCATTTAACTTCACTCTCTCTAAAATTGTATGCGTGCTAAGAATGGGCTAAGGAAGAGGGGATCTATGGAAGTCTTCTCCAGCCATTATTTGGGTGTGTCCAACCGGTTGCAAGAGAGATTACCAGTTGGTGGTGGTGGCTGTTTTCAACCAAAGGAAATTAAACCTTGGAGTATGAGTTATCTGCAAAGCCATGCTCCACAGCATGGGTTTATGAGCCTGTGATAGCTGTAAGGCCACATGCAGCCTTGTTAAAGAGGTTACACATTAACCACTACACATCTCAAGGGAGATCCTATCACCTCCACCATCTCTTCACCTTCTATATCCTGCCTTTCTGGAAGGGTTTTCTGGAAGTTGCTAGCATGGCATTTGAAGTAAATGCAGATGGGTCAATTTTTGAGCTTTTGTTTTTAATAAACTAATTTCAGTGCATGTACCTGGTCCTTAAAAGGCATCTAAGTAACCCTCACTGGGCAAAAAATAAGCAGTCCCAGAAGACCAGAGGTTTGGATGGCCAATCTGTGGTTACTTCTACAGGCGTGTGTAGGCTGTATCAGACACAGGAAACAATGCCTAGGACCATACAACACATTGGTGAGGAAATTAATGAACATAAAATGCTTATTAAATACCTTCCATGTGCCAGGAGTGGTACTGGACTCCATCCAGGACCACACTGCAGTAAGGTAGTCTCTATCCTCACCAAATTTACAACCAGGAAAGGACACAGACGCTGAGCAAGGAATCACAGCCATGTCCCCAAGTCTCTTCTGGAAGAAGGCAGAGGACACCCTGACTTGGTGCTCTGGGAAAGCCCCTCTAAGAAAATGTTTAACCTGAGACCAGAAGGATAAAGTCATGCAGAAGAGGCACAGTGGCAAGGGCACAGTGGTGAGAACACAGGCAAAGATACTGAGGGAGGTAAAGGCTTCACTGCCGAAGAAGACCCAGTCCTATATCACCCGAAATCAGAAAGCCACAGTACCAGGTAACTGCAGAGGACTTCTGAAGGCAGGGGAACAGGGACTTGGAGCCACAAGGAGTTGTAGCTGAGCTTAAGGGAGCCCACCATCTAGGGCAGTGGGTCTCACACATAAACCTCCAGAGCAGTGTCCCACTGAGAGCCTGATGAACGGGCAGACTCCCAGGTGCTGGCACCACAAATTCAGACTCCAAGGTGTACGGAGGAGTTTGAAAATGCCTACTGGTTGCCCAAAGGACTAATAGAAAGCCACCGTGTAATTTCATTTATTTAGAGATCTGTCCACTGCCCACTCTACCTAAAAGGATCACAAAGGTAAGTTGTTGATGTGTTTTCAAAGTGCACCTGTAAGCATTCTCTCAAGCTCCCCACTACCACCCAGAATCCCCGCCTCCATCCACTCAATTCATCCAAAATAGGAATGAATAGCAAATTAAAAACAAAACAAAGAAAACAGAAGATCTGATCCTTTACACCCAGGCCCAAGGTTCTAAATGCTGGCAGAGTTTCAGTACAGACCCCCTGAAGAACACAGCGAGCCATTCTCCCTCTGTTTTCTTGCTGCAAAGGAAACCACTGCAAGGCCTTGGCTTCCTTTCCCATTAAAAGCCACAAGGGCCATACTTTTCAATTAGCTGTGTCAGCCTACCACCCCGAAGCAGCCCAAGTTCAATATGTCTTCCTCCCCGCCAACCCTCTCCCCCCTCCCCTCCCCCCCCGCCCAGGCTTCCGGTCTCCACCAAACATTTCACACCTCCTTATTGTAAACCTGTCCAAAGCAATTACCCTGCCTGAGTTTGGACAGCCTCTGTACTGCATTTCTGTGTAATTTATAGCTGCAGTGCTCTTCGGCAAAACAGGCTTGCCCTGGAGCAGAGGAAACGCATAGAAAATGGTCAGACCAGGCTATAAATGCATATGCACAATGAATTTCCTTCGGTTACAGGAGGGCAAATTCTCCCACTCTAGCAAAGAACACTGTGTGATGAGCCGCTCCAAAGAGTCTGAAATCTGCAGTCACTGCAGGAATAACTACTGTTCTCTTCTGCCACACTCCCTCCTTCACCTGGGATTACAAACAGGGAGATAAGAAAACTGAATAAACCAGGCAAATATTGCCCAGTATATTTTTACCTAAAGACATTAAAAGTCTTCAAAACCTTAAAAAATAAAATTCTGTTTATATAAGGAATGCATGACACAGAAAAGTATTGGGCAATAACCAAAACCAATGAAAACTGTATAACCCAATTTAAAAAATGAGCGAAGAAACTGAATTGACATTTCTCTGAAGACATATAAATGGCCAGCAAGCACACAAAAAGGTGATCAGCATCACAAGTCATTACGAAAAGTCAAATAAAAGCCACAATGAGATACACTTCACATGTACTGGAAATAATAAAATTAAAAAGACAGACAATAATAATAATTACTGGTGAGATTGTGGAGTAATAGGAACCTTCATAAGCTGCTGATGGAAGTCAACGGGTGTAACACAGACTCTTTGGAAAATAGTCTAGCAGTTCCTCAAAAAGTTAAACAGAGAGTTATATTACCCAGCCATTCCACTCCTAGATACCTACCCAAGAGAAATAAAACACACATTCATATAAAAGTTTTTATACTATGTTCATAACAGCATTATTCATAATTGCCAAAAAGTGGAAACAACTCAAAAAATCCATCCGCTGATGAATAGATAAACAAAAGCTGATATATCCATTACAGTGGAATATTATTCAGTCATAAAAGAACCCTGAAAACATTATGCTAAGTGAAAGAAAGCAGATACAAAAGGTCCCATACTGTATGATTGCTATACATAAAATGTCCTGAATAGGCACATTCATAACACAGGGAGTACCTGTTGCCCACGACTGGGAGGTAGGAAGAATGGGGAGGGGCTGCGAATGCGTGATAAAAATGTTTTAGAATTAGTAGTGATGATTGTATAACTCTGTGAACATGCTAAAAATCCTGAATCATATCGTGTAGAAGAATAACTTTGATGGTATTGAAATGTAATTTCAATAAAGCTTTAGCAGGCTTTTAAAATTCCAGATTAAAAGTGCCACCTATTTCTGTATCACAAAAATGCAGAAATAACCCTTATCCTCTAGCTGCTAGTAGATAAATGAGTTGGGAGCAGGCAAAATATCCACATTTCAGATGCTAAAGCCATTACACAACCTTCAAAAATGCCGCCCTCCCAATCAGCACCTTCCTGCTTCCCAAACCTTACTCATTGCCCGCATACCACAGCTCTGCTCTTGAATCTGTTAGCAGTGAAAAACCTCAGTTGGAGTCTATCCTCTCACAGAAAACAAAATTCTCGGCATTTCGAAAGAGCATTTTTTTCTTCTTTTGACTAATTATTTAATAAGGCCGTAAAAAGCAGGGTTCTCAATGGCTAACCATTCAAAAATTAAGAACAAGCCATAAGGCAGGAGGAAACGTCACCACAATGGGGAAAAAATAAATTAGTCAGATTAAGACTAAGGTCTGACTGATTAAGATATAAGCCTTTCAGTGGTTGTGGCAGGCAAATTTTAGAATAAAAGCCAGCTATTCCGGAAAAAAATCCCTCCAGAGGAAGAGCTGGGAGGGTGGGGGTCTGAGATTCTATGTTTCCATTTTAGAGTGAAGTGTGTTGAAGTGGAATGAAAGCAGACATAAATGGTCAATGCCCCCACTCCCACAGGTATGTTGGTCCTTCCTGGACCGGAGCAGGTCCCCCTAGACTTCAGGTACCACACCAAGGCACTGCCCTCACCAGCAAAGACTTACGTAGTTAATTGGGAAATTTAATGTAATGGGGCCAGGATGCTAACAAACATCAAAGGGATTCCAGGTGCTCCCCTTATGCAAAACAACTTCTTTCACCCAGCATCATTCACACTTTCAGAGTGCAAAGTTCACTCTGATACTGGTGGTTTTCTCACTTTGTAGCTTTCTTGGCAAGTGTCCCTTGGCCTAGTTGTTCATTAATACACAATAAGAACATTAATACTGTTGTTTTGCGTTGGGCAGGGGGGCTGCGACCAATTTAATAAAGCCAGCATTGTCCCTAGGGTGGGGAAACCCCACCTTGCAACTGACAGAGGATTCCAAGATACACAGATCAGAGGGTATGTTCCTGTCCATACTCACACAGAGTTAAGTATTTCACAAGATGTTTTTTATATGCCTCCAAGGCAAAGAGGTTAAGATTAAAATGTTTATCTTACCACAGAAATTGACCGGCACTTTTTTCCGTTTAACCCTTTCAACCCCAAGTTACTCCCCACCTTTAAAACCTTTACAGAAGTACTGATGTTTGCAGCAAGAAGACAAATGAAGGAACATCTTGAGCCAATCACACTCTACGAGAACACTGGACAGTCTGCTACTCTTACTTTTCAAATCAGACAAACACAATGACAACTTACTTTCAAGACCATGTTTACTTTGCCGAAAGCCACATTCCAAACAGGCTGGTTGGTAAAGGGAAGCAGCTCACAGGCCAACCTTGTTTATGCTCCAAGTAGGTTTGACAGAAAAACCACATCAATTTGTTTTAAAATAATTTCCATTTGCTGGAAGCTGTTCCTGAAGGGTTCTCCACCATGCTAATCTGCTCTGATTCCTACCAGCTGTAAGTAGCAGGCAGCTAGGGCAACGAACGGCAGGCTGACACTGCAGGGCTGGAGTGGCTTAGCCGCACCTATAGGTCTGCATGGCCACTGCCACCTTCCCCTCCAGAACATGCAATGAACTTCCATTCAAGAAGAAAACAAAAAACACCTCCTAGTTCATAGTCACAATGTGTGACACGCCCATACAGAACACAGTTTGTTATGCAATGACACCTCAAAAAAGAGGCTTTTCCTACTCACAAAAACATATTATGTTTTTCTTGTATTAGGGATACATATTTGTGTTTAAGCCCAAAGTTCACATTTAAGGGCACTAAGATAATTTATCTGCCTAACTGAGCATGAGAAAAAGACATTTTTTAAGGAAATGCAGATTAAAATCATTGAATGCAATTTTCATGTATTAAACTGGTGTATGGTTACAGAAAAAAATGTTTAATGTTTGTGAGGGTGTGGAGGAAATGGGCACAATTTCAACATAAATTGGTAGCCTCTTAGGATCAGTGGTGCCAAATCTTAAGAATTTGCAATATCCAAAGCAATTTGGATTCAGTAATGCATTCTGAGAAAGTAAGAAATGTATAAACATATATGTATAAGGTTGTTCACCACAGTTCAGGAAAAAACCTAAATGCCCACTATCAGGGAAAGTTTAAATTATAACTTAAACCATAGTTTTTAAAAAAATGCATAAGTTAAAGAAATATTTATGCTATTAAGTCTTTATTTTTTTAAAAGCAGACATCATGTACACCTGAAACTAATATAATGTTTTATATCAATCATGCCTCAATTAAAAATTTTAAAGCAGAACTAAAAGTAAATAGCAACCCTAAATTTGTTTTTAAAATGTTAACTCAAAATAGGTCTTCAATGACAGACATTACTGGAAATCTATACGACAAAGTGGTAATATTTATCACTGAATAAGGAGATCAATTGTTCCTTTTTCTTTTGTAGTTTCCTCTTTATTCAATAAACACGCCTACCAGAAAATTAAAACTAATTAAAATAAAGGCATGGTCACTAGGCAAACAGGTCAATAGCTCAAAATCCCTTTAACATAAAGTCAGCCTCCTCAACCATCACAGCTTACTGTGCATAAGGTCCTTCCCACAGAATCACAGCCCAAGACCTCAGTAACATTAAAATACGCATGAGGCTGAGCTGGCTGGGCAGAATACAGCTTTCCCCCTGCCCCTTGTTAGCATTGGGGGAAGACTGCCCACACCTGAGGTCCACGCCAAAAGAGGCCAGATTTAGAGGCCCACCTGTCCAAACTCTCCTGCCTTGGAAGATTCTGTAAATCTAAGTTGCTAGTTTGAACTGAACCTGCAAGGGCATGGTATTCTATCCTTAATATCCTTATACCTTGCTCTGGTCAAGGAGAGAAGCCTTTCCCATTGCCAGGGAAGAGGGAGAAAAACAACCTTGGCCTGGTCACCTTTTTTGTCAAAGTAGAGGACGTAGCCAAATAACAAAGAGCCAAGCAACCCAAACCAGCTGCCTGGCCGGGGCTCAGCAAAAACTGAGCAGAATAACCACAAGGGAAGGGTGTCTAGACAGCCTCAGTCTGTGGAAGAAGCAACTCTCCCCTGCAGTGTCAACTCTGAAAAACCAGACTTCAAACATCAGCTCAAGCAAAGAGCAAATGAGAGCCATGTCACAACTGGGAAATGCACTGTGGGCTCCCTGGCCAAATGCAACACAGGGGAGAGCTGCCCACCTGCCCACCTGCCCAGGACAGCCACCAGAGGTCCAGAGGGGAAGCGATGCTGGGACCCTACGTGGGATACAGGGCACACGCTTTAACTGAAAAGGGGTTCCAGTAACAATATTTGGATTCAGGATTTTAAAGCCACCTACCCACAACAGAGGGACTAAAAAGACCATCTACTTTTAATGTGGCATGTAAATTACCTACCTGTCACCCTTCAACTTCGGTTCTCTTTGCTGCTTCCTGCTTACCTTTCTTCTAGTTTCTCAACTAGGTTCTCAATTAGTATTGGAGGCAGATGGAGAAAACTATCAACTAGATGAGGCATATTTAGGAAAAGTGCAAAGAGATGAGCCCCTGGGAGGCCAGAGTTATCCTAAGAGTTGGGGAGAGGTATTTCTCGAGAACTTATAGGAACACACAGAATGAATAAATACCAAGAGCTCTATCTACTTCGATATCTGTACTGGCAATGAATGTGTCCCAGGCTTTGTGCTAGATTCTGGGAATACAACATTGGATCAGAAACAAAGCCAGTCCCTGCCTTCAAGGAGTTCACAGATTAATGGGGGCAAGGGACAGTAATCAAATATCACATGAAACTTCTATACAAAGAAAGTACTGCAGAGTCCTCAAGCAGGAATCTAACCCAGAAGGAAGGGCAGCAGTGGTTTCCAGGGGAAGGGACATTTAAGGGGGATGAGTAGGAACTTGCAAGGCAAAGAAGGAAAAATATTTCTTCAGGCGGAGGGAACAAAATATGAAAAGCCTAGGAAAAGTCCCACGTGGTTGCCAGGACACATGGAGCCAGATAAGAAAGAATGATGAAGGCGGAGAGGTAGATGGACAGCCTGAGCTTTACCCACTGGAAGTCGTGTGTTCCAACCTACGATTCTGCAGAAACCCCTGTGGCTAGGAGGGGACAAAACAGATTTGAGTATAAAGATCTCTATTTGCCTGAAGCAGGGTGTCCAATCTTTTGGCATCTCTGGGCCACACTGGAAGGAGAAGAGTTGTCTTGGGCCACACATTAATTACAATGAAACAGGTAATCACACCAAAAAAATCTCATAATGCTTTAAGTAAATTTATGACTGTTCAGCTGCATACAGCCCATGAGCCACAGGTTGAATACGTCTGCAAAAGTCTGCGTAACACATCGACATGGTGTAGAAGAAAAGTGGAACATAAAATTTATCATACAAAATCACTGATGTATTCCAATGTGCTTCCATCTCTCTCTCCGCTGTGGTCCTCTTCTAAACGAAAGGTGGGGGGCAGTAGGTCACTGCCACAGCAGTCTCCCAGGATCCCATACATCTCACAGGGTCACACAACCCAAGGCACACCAAGGAGTTTTGGCATCATACAACCTCCATTAGCAGGCTAAACTGTTTATATGTTCTGGAGTTAAAAATACACCAGTCAGGCCAGTGTTAACACCAAGGCCTTATCACCAAGGCTGTTTGTAAACTGGTTACACAAGGCCGGCCTAGGACTTGCCCATCTTCTAACTGTGCCTCAGTATTCAAATTATTTAAGGCTACATTGGTAAGATTATAATAAAGCCACCAAATATACAGGCATTTAAGAAAAACACTTTCCAAACCCAAGAATACTTTACTGTTTATAAATAGTTTACTTTTTTTGATCCCTGAGTATATAATATTCTCAGTTGCTCCAGAAACCAAAGAAATATGGAACAGGAACACAAACCACAACCTAACAGAAACAATAAACAACAGATGGCAAGACATATGCTAGCACCCCCTTCATCAAAGGGGCACACCAAAAATGGACCCTACACACCGCCTGCCAATAAGAAGCGTGCCGTCCAAGGTCACATTGAGACACCATTCCAGAGCGCTAGCTCTACATGCAGGCCCCAGAAGCGCTGAAGGACCAATCACTGGCCTCAAGGAACTCACAGACTTGGAGGGGCTAGACAACCATCAGAAGGCAGACAGGAATAGTCTCACAGCATTCCCTCTGAATACAATCATGCAGAGTCAGGTTTGAGTTCCAACTCTGGCAAGTGCGAGACCCTCGACACGTCAGTCAACCACTGTGGGCCTCATGCATAATATGGAGATAACGCATCTCACAGAGTTAAGATGGTAATTAAATTAGTTAATGTACATAGGTCCTGCTGCAAAAATGTGAACTTCTCTTACTGCTACAGTTATAACAATAATGACTAATCTTCCCCAGGTTCTGTCTGTGTGTTAGGTCCTCCTCTAAAAATTGTCAAGTATTTCAATTTTGTCCTCATTTCAAGTTTCGTGAGATAGACACTACAATTATCCTTTTAACAGAAGAGGATACTGACTCAGGGGAAGCTGAGTAAATTGCCCAAAGTCACCCAGGAAGCTGGGCTGCCACCTAACAATATGGCTGCTTCACCCCCACTGACACCACCCCTCAAAACCACACCTGTGGAAGGAAGCAGGGCTTTGTAGAGGACAAGGACACAGCCTTAATTATCTTCCCCAGGAGACCCTTTGACACTGCACTCTTCTGGGCTTTTCACTGGTTAACATGGCTTGAAATTACTTGAAGAGTTGAAGACAAATGCTAAAATAAATTCAGACACAAGTCATATTTGCCTTAACTAGTGATTCTGATTATTTGGTATCTATGAAAACATTTTAAATATCCATCTCAAAACAAAGGGGAGGGGTCCCAATAATAAGTGTGGCTGTCACACTGCTTTCTATACACGGATGTGTCTATTTTAGGTATCACAATCTCAAGTCTAATTATTTGGCCAATTTTACCTCAATGTTCATTTTTAAAAACTCTGATTAGAATTTTCCAACTACACTGTAACTTTAAGCTTTTGTGTTTCTTCTACATTCAAAAAGAAAGACATTTCCCAATATATAACTCCCAGATGGAGAATTCACAGATGATTCATCTCACAGAACAAGTGTTCAGAGACATCAGCGCCAAATAGAGGAAAAACTTGGAATCCCCTTCTTCCTCAAAGAAAGAACTCGCCTAGATCTGCTTTGCTCAACAAAGTTTGTTTTCAATTATATTTCCAAATTCTCTTAACAATAACTGCATGGCGTCGGGTACCAACACATCTGATTCTTTGAAGTGGTTCTCAAACAGAAAGTAGAAAATCAGGAGAAAGGGGAAAAGGAAGAAATGACCATCCATTATTGTTGTTTTAGGTCAAATATTCTCTCCAAAACTTCTCTTTGACATATAATATCAGAAAATCCACACGCTGTACTTCTCACTGAAAGCCTGCTCTGCAAGGAGCACTGGTAACTGGAGAAAGCCTCTGAATTCACCCTTTAACTGTGCACCGCCCCCCCCCCCCAACCTGCCGCCCCTCTCTCCAAGGGAACACGGATCCCCAGCACAAAATACCCTTTATTTCTACCTCAGTTCCAAAACACTTTTGTTAAGTCCTCCACACAGGTCAATTAGGAGGAATCTTCAGGGGTAAATCTCCGAACCCCTTTGGGAATAAATGAAAATGTGTGAGATCATTTCCGCCCAGAAAAAAGGTACCAAGTCCCATGAAGGAAAGTCACAGGGCAGTAAGTAGGGAGGGATTCCTAGGTACATGAAATTGCGCAATCCCTGCTGCTTTCAAGTCAAAGTAGAGAAAACAGACAGGGATCTGGGAAAACTTAACTAGCCAGACAGACTGAGAATCCTCTAGGAGAGAATTAGATTCAAAAAAATACATTCACCAGAATGAGGGCGAGTATATAAGAGAGAGACTGTCTGACACTGACAAAAGGCTAGTGGAAGGGTAGGAGGGTTATTTGCCCTATTCTGATCTCAGAAAGCACATGGGAAAATGCCATCTTTAGGTCTCAAAGGAGAATTTTTAAAAGGAAAAGAAGTCTAGTTCTTTGGACTATTTGCTTTAGTCCTAAATTAGTCGCTAATTCCTGTTAAACTTCCTGTCAAGAAGTTCCAAACCACTAACTGTGCCTCCAATTTCATGGCATTTTAGTTGTATCCCCAAACAAGTTTCCAAATTCCAAGAATTTGTTCTAAAGAAAATGAGAAAATAGCCGAAGTTTCCTCCTTATGAAAATTTACATGACAAAGAATGACTGGAAGAGAAAAGCCCAGGAATTTCCACTCAAGGAATTAACAAACTCCATGTGGAAGAGAGGTGGACATTCAAAACAGAGAAAATATAATTTCTGTATTATTTAGTAAGACAAATAAAGTCTTTCAAGGAGTCCAGTTTTGATAGGAATCATGCTTTTCAAGAATAGCATTTGTCTAAGCCAAAACCAATGAAAACTCAGTCAGATGGTTAGATGTGGTATAAATTTGACACCCCCACCCCGCCAAAAGACCACAATTGGAGAAATCAAGCCACTCAACTGTACATACTAAGCTGCTGAGTTTCCATCTTGAACGGTACATACTACCTATCTGGTAAAAAGGCGGAAAGCGCCTTGGCTGGTGTGGTTCAGTGGATTGAGTGCCAGCCTGTAAACCAAAGGGTCACGGTTTTACCAGTCAGAGCACAGGCTTGGGTTGTGGCAGGTCCCCGGGGGGCATGCATAAGAGGCAACTACACATTGGTGTTTTTCTCCTTCTCTTCCTCCCTCCCTTCCCCTCTCTCTAAAAATTAAATAAATAAAATCGTAATAATAAAAAGGGTGGAAAGCTACTCTGATACCCATGTTCCTTGCACACAGTCAATGGTGAGCCAGCTTAGAAAGGACAGACAGGGAAGCACAGCTGCCCTTCCTTTGGTGATAGTCATTTTAAGGCAGTTTACTGGCATCACCTACAACTGCACTCATCCCGACTATGCACTAAAGGCCTACTTAAGACAGATGCTGCCTGCAGCGGCCCTAAGAAAAGCAGAGATAGGCAACTCTTCGGGAAAATGTGCGCTTAATTTATTTTTGCTGTTTCTAACCTAAGTTTTCAAAAGCGAAATCAATGATCTTAAGTCAGTCTGTACCAGCTCCCACAGTTCTCTTTGAGCCAGAGGGAAAAAGGTGGCAGCATTAAAGAAAGAAATACCAGGGAGTCCTTTCTCCCCTTCAACAACACAAAAGGTTCCCTCACTGAAAGACCCCATGCACACCCTATTTAAGCAGGTTACACATCTGAAGATTCCACTCAGAAGCACTGAGCCTGCAAAAATTATTTTTAAGTATCCTGGACACACAGATTGATTTACTAATTCCTACCATCCAATGAGTAGTAAGTTTATTCCCTCTTTGTTTCAAGTGGGATAAAATCATAAACCTGAAATCGACAAGTTTTTAAATTCATACATCCCTTTATATAAAGGAAGTTAATTGGTTAATCCAAGGTCACACTGCCAAGCAGAGGCAGGTCTGCGGTAAAAACCCCAGGGTCTCCTGACCCAGCCCTGGACTATTTTCCTATCCTATTACATTCCTGCCTTCACAGCTTTAAGAAAATTAATTTTTTCCATGTTGTCAGTAGTTTTATTCCTGTCTGATCAAGAACCTCTTAAAGAAGCTTAATTAAAATGTGGGTTCCTTTCTGCCCAGAAAGATGTACTGAGCTCTAAGACTTCACGTATAATAATAAGTTCCCTAGGTCCACCCCCCCCCAAATATTTGCCAGTCTTTAAGACAATCTGGAATTCAATATAATTTAATCATTTCTAAGTACTGTTCTTTCAAGTAAACTTGTGAAAGAATCCAAAAATCTCCACAGAAGAGTTCCTGATTTTTCCCTAGGCAAAGCACACACTTTGATGAGGCCAAACCATCCTTGGCCAACAGTGCCCTCACAGACACCAAATCTGAGAAAACATTCAGAGGAATTTGGGCTGAGGCAAACCTTAGCAGATAAAAAGCTTTCTTTTTCTCCTTGCTTTCTGGATCTCCTCCCTTCCAAATTCGGAAGGAACACGGTCCCATTCAAACTGCGTCTGCATCCATCACCCTGTTCCATCAACAACCAACTTCCTGGGAGCAAGGAGCTCTTCTGGCTGTTTACAAGTTCTGCAAGCACTGAGCGTCTGTGTGCCGGAAACGTACACCGACCCAGGTGGAAGGAGGAAATCACAGACAACATTTTTTTATTGAAAATAAAATAACACAAATATAGGTAAGACGCAGTGCTGGACCATGGTACTTGCACTGCTGAAATCAAATGAAAAAATGAAGTTCTCTCAATTTGCAAAATAGAAATCAAATTCCTAGTTGGAATTCTCAGTTGTAAGTATTTCCCCCCCCATAAATTTTTTAAAACTCTTTGGCATGTGCTTTCACTTTTCTAAACATAGAATCCACTGTAAGATGGTATCTAATTAAATATCATATAAATTTAATGAAGCTTAATATATCCATGAGTTTAACCTGACCATTTTGGACAGCGTTTACAACCATTGAACACTCCACATCTATGTAAAGTTATATTTTCACAAACAGAATATAGAAATCACCCATAAACTGTGACCAAGTGAATGGAGCTTGGGTGACTATGTGACTGACCTCCATTCAGATTTCTAATTAAGCTGCAGCCGTCATGAAATCTGTTCCAAAAGGGGCTCCAAACCAACCAAGTAACAGGCTGTGGAGAAAATGAACTATGGACTTTCACAAACAGAACAAAACCATTCTGCAGTTACTTGGAGAAAAAGGATTTTAAATCTGTATGAAGCTTAAATCAAGCACAGAGGGTTCCAGGAACCTAGTTCTCGGCTTTCTGAGGGTTTTCTTACACAGTGCCCTAAACTCCATTTAAAGCAGCCTCAAGTAGCCACAGCTGGAGGGTCAGGCCTTACAGAGTAAACAATAGTTAACTGAATTCAGATTCAGGACTTAACTACAACCAATGGCTAATTATCCTTCTATTAAATAACAATATCTGAAAAGTCAGTTTTTAAATGACCCATTTGTAATTATGTTTGTTCACTAATGGATTCCAATCAACAATTAAATAGCACAGTAGAAACTTCCCCACTGAGAGCTACAGGGGGAGAGAGGAGAGTTCTGGCAAAGCCTCCAGGACAAAAGCACTTTTGAAGCCCCTCCCCCAAAAGAAAAAAAACCTGTATTCTGAAAACATCAATTAATAATGCACACTGTATATGCTCAATAAAAAATTCCGTAAATACGGAGCTTACCAAAATTCCCTTTGCCAAAGAAAAAAAAACACCACAAAATAAAAGCTGAAAAATTTCAAAAGTTGTTCAAATTCAAATTTCTTAAAACATCCTTTAGTAAATTGTATGATATGTGAATTATATCTCAACAAAGCTATTTTTAAAAACCATACACATTTACAAATGAAATGATAGGTCTGGACTTGCTTCCCCAAAACATGGAGAGAAGTGCATTGGGAAGTAGATCAAAGAGCTGGGGGATGGTACATAGAGTTCAGTACATTATCTGTCCACTTGCATTAGATGTCTGTTATCCCCATAGTAAAGGGGAAGATAAAACACCCTATACCAACAGAAGGGAATTAGTTTATTTAAAGTACTTGGCTGCATATTCAATGTTCCCTTAATCAGAATTTTGTTTTAAATAAGACTTTTCAGCTCTGGCTGGTATGGTTCAGTGGACTGAGTGCCAGCCTGTGAACCAAAGGGTCACTGGTTTGATTCCCAGTCAGGGCACATGTCTGGGTTGCAGGCCAGGTTCCCAGTACCAGGCATGTGAAAAGGAACCACACACTGATGTTTCTCTCCCTCTCTTTCTCCCTCCCTTCTCCTCTAAAAATAAGTAAATTAAAATCTTAAAAACAAAAAAAGACTTTTCAGATCTTCTCACAAGAAGAAGATGCTCTATCTCCAACCACCAACTTCCCAATCAGTTATAGTTGTCACTGCCTACGCAGAGCCCAGCATGTCAATTTCTTTTCACACAGCCCAAAGTGCTAAGACTCGGAGTTACATACAAATGCTTCCATACAAAGACCGCTACAACTACAAAACTTGGAAGTAAAGTGAGATTATTTGTCCCCAGTTCAAAAGTGCTCAATCCTTTTCATTGTATCTAACAGGAACCAACAAGTAGGTAGGAATTTATCAGTGCAATGTATGCTCTGACCACTGACATAAGCAGCAAATTATTTGAATGGCAAATTATAAATTGATGGAAGGAGCAAAGGTCAGGAGGTGAGGGTGGAGGGACATCTGCTAAATGCTACATTAAAAAGTCTTAGAAGATTACATTGTAAAAAAATACTACCTATATCTCTACCTTGTTTCTCAACATCGAGCTAATTCTACTTGAGACAGACCCTCACTCATTTCACTCATTTCTTCCTTGTGATACCTTGAGATCTAAAAGATTACACACATGTGCATGACAAAAGTTTAAAGAATAATCAATGTAAAGTGCTTAAAAAGAAACAGGTCATGATTTCTTAAAACTCTCTGAATGGCACCCAAAGCAAACTAAACAAGCAGTGATTGGAACCTGCATCTGGTTCATAAGGAAACCAAGACATATTAGACTTGAGGGGATGAACAGATTGGTTGTTCACACAACGGGTTTTCCCGGTTATGGTAGATTAAACAGTAAAGAAGCAAATAATTGTAGCCGTTGATGTGGGCAAGGCTGTCGGTTGTGGCCACTCACTGGGGAAGGGACACAAGCACAGGTGCAAAGAAGCCACCACACGTGGCTCTTCAGATGGCATCCTTAACAGATTCCTCAGGTGATTGTGCTCAACACCCAAGGTCCCCTATAAAGCTACTTTAGGACTGCAAGCAAACCAAAGCAAATGGAAAATGACAGAGCTCTCCAGCTCTCTGCATAGAACCCAACAATCGCCTCTCCTCCCACCTCCTCCTGTTCAACTATTCCCAGAGAAAACTGGGTACAGTACAGGGTTCAGCTGGCCCCATAGTTTGTAACATAACCCGTGTTTTGAGGTGTACACCTGCATTTTTCCAAGCTATTGACCAAGAGGAGTTACTTGCATCTCGGTCAGGCTCAATTTCAATGAAACCCTTGGAAATAACAGGATAAAATGATTAGTTTAAGGCCCTCTCACTTCCCTGCCTCCTTCCCACATCTTACCTCCCAAAAGGATAATGCTAATAGAAGTAGTTGCACAACTGGAATAGGTTGTTAAACCACCTCAATAATTTCTGCTAATTGCATAATTTGTTGCAACTGTTCATAGCTTCCTGCCTGTACATCTGGGCTTCCCAAAGGCACATTAAGTTTCACTGTTTCTCTCTATACATATCACCAACAACTTTACGGGAGAAGGCTGGTTAGGTGTAAGCCCTGCTGCCCTGCCCAATCCAAAAGAAGTCTTCCTATCAAAAAAGTAAACTCTTCTAAGGAGGGTCTTTGTCACCAGAAAATGTGACTTGCAGAGCTTTTGCATGAGAGGATGCAAAATTTGATGTACTGAGGCCCTTAATTTTCAAATTGTGCTCTGGGATCATCAGCAAGTTGATCAACCTACATTGTGAAATTGGGCTAAACAAATGTGTCATCTAACTTTGTACTCACAGCAGCAGTAAGATAGAATATTATGATCCCTTTTTAAAAATGAAGGAAAGAGGTTTGCCCCAAATCACACACATAGTTACAGAGCAGTGGAGCCAGGAAATAGACCCCAGAAATAATTTTCCATCTCTTCACCACTATTCCTATGAAGGGTGTGCACTCAGTGTGATCACCAGATGAGAACTTCCCCATTTCACAGAATAAAACTGAAGAAGGCTTTACCTTCACCCATTCTTTTCACCATCAGTAACCCAAACCAAGATTTGGGGTTCAATTGGGCAGCAACTGCCCATTTAAAGGATATCAAAAAGAACTGAAGGCAAGACACCAAGAGCATGAAACCCACGGAAATAAAGAAATAGCTGTTTTTAAAATAGAGTGACTTTTATAAACAGACTGGGTTTATAGCTTGTGTTTCAGAAGACAATGTATAAAATAGTTGGATAGAAAGTACATATAAAGTATTAAATTATATAAATCATAATAGTATGTAAGTATATCATGCATAAAGCTTTTGCATAAGAAAAATACATAAGTACATCCACTCCCCAAAAGACAGGATACGAATTAGCAACTTCCAATTGGACCGGACACAAACCACAATTTTCTTTTTTATACACAATCCTTATCCATTCATTGTGCTTAGTGACAACAATGGATGTACCAAATTCTTCATTAGAAAATTTCTCAGCCCTAGACATGTAACTGGCTAATTAACTGGTCAGTTTGGACAGTATTCTAAACCCTGCAGTTGTATAAAGAAATAAGTGCAGGTTCTAAGAGGGTAAACTACTGTGGAAACTTTCACCTATGGTCTTCAAAGTCCTACTTCTTTGCATGAAGAGCTAAGAACAGATGTGAGCTTCTTACTGACTCCCACACCTTCTCTTAAAATAAAAGCAGGAGACCAGCACATTACTGACACACAACATGAAGTAGAGCCAGGAGGTAGATGGAATGGACGCACTGCCTCAAAGTCATGCTTAAGTCATTAAAAAAAAAAAAAAACCACTAACAGCCCTGAATTTCCCACACGCCAAGGAACACTGGGGATTTTTAGATATTTCTCCTCCTCTGCCTGGGAATGTTTCCTCCTCCCCTCCACCCTCCTGTCTAAAGACAATGCCTTCAGCCTTTGAAACTGCATCCACTGTAAATAGCTCTGAATATTAACACAGCCTAGAGTCCCACTGCTTTTAAAAGACCCCTAGGGTTTCAAATTGCAGTCCTGAGGAGGGGGAAGGTCCCCAGTGAGTAAACGTCACCAAGCTCATTCAAAAAGAGTTGAAAGTTAGGCTTGCTCATGAAACTTCAATCTATGGGTATGTCAGAGAAATCCCTTTGAGTTTTAAACAAATAAGAAAAAAATTTAAAAGACCCGGGACAACCAACATTCTTTATTGCTTAGACTGACTTTCAACTAAGTGAAACCCTTTTCTAGATTCCTCTGCCTGTGGATGTCATTTTAAAAATAACCATAGGCTATTTTAAATAACCTCCTTCCACCTTCCTTCCCACTAACAGATCTTCAGGGCTTTAGCAGGTGCACAAAATGAGCCCAGGTGCATTGTTAAGTCACACAAAACCCTGCTGCTCTCTTGCATTCCTGTCCAGCCTGAAAGAGAGGATGCTGAAAAGACTCTGCACCAAGGAGACACCTCTGCAGAATGAGGGAGAGGCCCTTTCATTGTGACCATGTGTCTGAGGGAGAGAAAGGTCAGCCAGAGGCCATCCCAACATGCTCAGGAAAGGCTGCCTGGGGAACCCAGGCAAAGGAATTAACACAACAGGGACAGAGCAGAGCCTGGACGCAGGTCATTGGGATGTGTCCACTAGGATCTAGTTCTCATTGTACTGCACTGAATCATCTTCATCTTTTTGGAGACGAAGAATTATTACTGACATTATATCCCAAAGTTCAAAGTTTGTGAAATCTAGTGACCAAATGTAATTATGGAAAGAGATGAACACACTTCTTTTTAAACCAGTCCCTTGAAAAAGGAGGCAAGAGCAGCTCTGACATACCCTAAAGGCAAAAGCAACACTGTGCCAACATAGCTCAATGGGCCCTGGGCAGGGGTCACTAAGCACTGAAAAATTAGATTTTATGTCCATAATTTCACATTAGGGGTCTTTCTCTCAAGGCAACCAATTTTATTTGCCAGAGGCTTCCCCTTACTCAAAAAAGGCATGGGAGAACTAGTAACAGACAATTGCCCCAGCCTGGAGGGAAGCAAGGCCATGCTTCTGACATCAGTTGCCAAAAGTCCTCTGAGTTCCAGCTAAAGCAAAACTCTGAAAACCCTCGCACCTTTCGGGTTTTCTCTCCACCATTTCCCTGTGGGTAAGACTCGACTCGCTATTCCAAATCACCCTTTGTCCTTCCTGACAAGTAGGAAGATATCAATGTCTTCTGTGTCCTTGATAAATGATATAGGGACATAAAATGGAAATGGGCAGAAGTCAGGACCTCAGGACAATCTGGACAATAATCTATTGCTTAGAACAAACAAATAAACAACAACAACAGCAGCAAACCCCTGAAGAATCTCATGTTGGGTTCTTGAACAATCTGGTCACCTGCAGTTTAAATCTAATTTGCATAAACAGGATGGGAAGTATTTTCTAAATTCTTAATTCACAGCACCCTGCACACCTGGACCTCCCAGCACAACTGTAAAATTTGAAGACAAAAGCACTCTCTGCTTCACAACTACAAGAGCAACCGCATTTTGTTTTTATTTTCTAAAGTAATCGTGAGCATCCCTTACATGCCCAAACCAACAGTTCAAGGCACCCAGGTTTGGTACTGCAGACACATAAGGAAACATAATCCAAGGAAGCCCGACCAACACATTCCTCTTCGTGTGGCACAGCAGAATCCTATCTGGGGCCCTTAGTGAATGTCTTTGCTTTTGAATGCCACGTTGTCTTCCCTCCACACTGAGAATGGGAATCAGGGTTTGTGCTTCCCTCCTATCATGATCCCACTGGGCCATCATTTAGCTCCCAGAGAGGTTAAGCTAGCAACGCTGTGCTCTACATCACGCCACAGATAAGAGTCTACGTACAGTACATTGTATTTAAAACTGCTTCAATGGTTTCTGAAGCCTTGCTCTCAAAAGTAATTTCAAAGAAGGCAAACATCTGAGTTCTAAGAAGTTCAATTTCTAAGGTTCTGGGAAGTCAGAATAAGGCTTGGCAGTGCTTGGTGCTATTTATGAATGTGCTGGTTGGACTATGCCAATCTCACCTACGTAATGGGATGGCAGACTCAGTTACTGCTTGACTACTACAAGTTATTGTGCTAAATAATTGTCCTCAGACTCCAGGAATGAACACCACTCCATTTCTTCTATTCAAACTGTTTGTACATTCACTATTAAAAAGTATTAATTTCCTTATGCTAGGCCTAAGAACGGTTCCAAAATTAGATATACTGTTTCCAAAAGCAAAAAAAAAAAAAAAATCCATAAAGTCACAAGTTCCTTTCTATCTTAAACGCACAGCCTGAAACCGATTGAACTAGCTGCAGTGAATCTCAATCATGGGATTGTAACTTAGGTGAAAAAATTTTCTAGATACAATATAGATTCACAGAGTGTAATCTTGGTGAAATTACAACATATTTTTTATACATATAGAGACTTTCTCCCTAAAGTCTTCCCAAATCATAGCCAGGAATAGAAACTGCATAAATATTCTGATGGAAAATTCAGAATAAGGGTAATGATTTAAATGGGGAAATTGAAGTCTAAAGAAAAAAAATCAGCTTGATTTTTCTTTAATCAGAAAGAAAATAGTTTCCCAATGTTTTTGTACTGAACACTGTATAGCCAGAAGTCACACTCTTCAAATCTTAAAACCTAATCAGTTAACACTATAATCAGTACAATCAAGTCTACTGAAGGTCAAAACACCCAGTTTGGTATTTACTGATTATCAAATGTGTGAGTAAAGAAGACTGCAATTTTAAAGGTATTTTGTGCCACATAAAACATCACTCCTAGGTAACAGAACACTCAAAAAAACAACCAGTAGTTCTGCTCTAAAAATTAAAGGGCAAGGTAAAGTGGATATTGTGACAACAGGAAAAATGCAAATAAGTGGACACCTTGTCCTCTCTGGGAAGTCGCCACTTCTGAACTAATAAGCACCTGTCCACAATGCCACTGACACATGGCGTCGGGCATCACTTTCCCAACAGGTGAACATGAAGAAGTTATTTAGATTCTGCTCACATGACTTTATTTTTTATTAAAAAACAAAAAACTACCTAGAGACTATGTAAAAGAAAAAAACACAATGCCCCAGACTGCCCTGACTAAATAAAATATAACCTAAAGGCAATGTTTGGCTCCTAGTGTTTGATACAACCACTGCCTATGCTAAACAACTACGACCACTGGTTGTCACTAAGTCAGTGAATTGCACGGAAGCAGCAGAGTATGAAGAGAAAACCTAATCATAACTAAAGGGTCCCACTTCAGAACTCTGTAGTACTTGATCATCCAACAATGTGTGCTGTGGTCCAAGTTAAATCTGGGCCCCATCTTCAGAGGCACAAGACCTTCACATGAAAACAGAATTAACTTCTTCCCTACTGGGGCAGCAAGATATCATTTTCTTAGATCAGGCCATAGGAATTGGTTAAAACCTGTATCACCGGTTTTCTCTTTTTTAAACTATGAATGTTATGCCTGAGGTTATCACTATGCCCTTTCTATGTTCTAGGAAAAATGTCCAGTCACTCAACTGAAAAGTAGCCTACTCAAGCTAGGCCTTTCCTGGAAGGCACTAACAGTTCTGCGGAGATGCTAATTACTCATAACTGAACAGGATTCTGACTAATGGACCAAACTGTTCAAAAGTTTAGGAAAGCTGTTATATTCTACCATGTTTACAAAAGTCTATTGTATTTTTTTCCTCCCAAATTTCCTTCAATAAGTGTCCCACTAAGTCTATAGGCCAAAATCCTGACAGCACAAAAAAGAGCCTCTTTTGGCTGAAACAAACTCTGCTTAAATCAACCAAGTCCCTGGCACTCTCTTCTGAAGTAGCACTACTCCAAAACTAATTGGCACCATTTGTAAAGGAGAAATGCTAAAGGGTGGGCCCCACCCCAATGGATCATATGCCCAAGGGGGCATGCAGTGAACAGAGAGGTCTGGACTACAGTTCCCTCAAATGCCAACACAAAGACAAACTCCCAGCAGTCACAGATTTCCAGGAACTCTCAAAGCCCCCTTACTAGAGGGCACTCCAGGGAAGGCTGCCTTCTGCCCTGATAAGAGCCAAGACAGGCAAACACGATCCTGGGGGGTGAAAAGGTGGCTCCACACACACTTTCACTCATAAATAATGTAAACGCATAACTGGAGACAAGAGTCACCTTCATTCATTACCCACTGGAAGGACAAGGAGCTCAGACACCAAAGAGCTGGGTTAAAGGAGATGAAAAAGGAAACACTTAGCCATATACCCCCAGACAGACATCCTNTAAGAGCCAAGACAGGCCAACATGATCCTGGGGGGTGAAAAGGTGGCTCCACACACACTTTCACTCATAAATAATGTAAACGCATAACTGGAGACAAGAGTCACCTTCATTCATTACCCACTGGAAGGACAAGGAGCTCAGACACCAAAGAGCTGGGTTAAAGGAGATGAAAAGGAAACACTTAGCCATATACCCCCAGACAGACATCCTCACACTCTCCCCTCCAGATGTTTCCCACTCTCTACCCACAAACACCTCACCTCCAAACTTTACTTCACATTCCCTCACCTCCAAACACCAGCTCGCCCTGAAGACCCAATCACACTCACCTTCACACCCCCAAGAGACACACACTTCTCTCCTCCAGACCCACATGACCCACGCTCGCTCACCTCCAGACACTTCTCTCCTGCAGACTTCTCACGCCTACCCTCTCTCCCCCAGACCCCCGCGCACGACCTCATCACTGCAATTCACAATAACAATTTTCCAGGCCATACAACTTCACACACACAAATGAACCCGTATACCCTTTGGGGAGAAGCGCCCCAGCCCCAAGTGACAGCGCCCAGCACGCGGGGAACGCGGAGAAAGCTGCACTCACAGGCTCCGCGTCCAGGCAGGCAAGTCTCGAGGCAGCGCCGCCAATCCGCGCCCACCACAGTCCAGCGAGTCCCCAGTGCAAGTGCAGGCGGCGGCGCAGGGCACTCGCGGGACAGCCGCGGCCGTTGCGGGGTCCAGCCAAAGTAGCAGCAGCAGCAGCCACAGAAGACAAGGCAAGCGGAGCGGGGCTCTCCTCGATCCCCGGACCGGCCGCGCCATCTTGTCTGAACCTCGCAGCAAACGAACTCCAGGCGCAGGGGCTGCGCAGTTTGGTACAACCGCAGCACAGGCTGGCCCCCAGTGACTCTCCACACTAAGCTCCGCGCCGTGGCATGGCTGCAGGCACAAATTTTCTACTCGACTCTTGCGCTCAGCGGGCCCCCAGTGCCCGGGTCGCTCTGCAGCGCCCGGAGGGGGCCGCGAACTCCGCGTCCATACGGGCCGACCAGCCACTGCTCACTGCGAACCCCACGGATCTGGGCAACGGGTGCTCAGTGGACGCTCCTCGTCCTCTCGCCACACTCCTGACTGGCTCCTCCGGAGCTCCCTCGCACTCCAAGTGCCGCGGCCGCAGCAAGGACTGCGCTCAGCCTCGAAGCCTGACCTCTGCGCCCGTGGGCATCTTCTTTGAGGTTCCACGAGCCCAAGAGCAGACCCCACAATCCTCCAAGGGCCCTGTACGCCTTGCGATCCCGGTGCTCACAGCGGAGCTCGTGCACAGCCCGAGACTTCGCAAAGCTCCTTAGCTAAGCCGACATCGACTCTGAACAATCCTCGCAGCTCGGGCCAGTGCCGAGGCCCCGCCCCCGGCCGCTAGCCTTCACACACACGCAAGGCTCAGAACTCCTCGGCCTGCTGCAGGCCCACGTTGGCTGCTTTGCAACTGCGCCCCGCCACACCCCCCGCCTTCTGCTCATTGGCTGCCAGAACCCACAGCGGCCAGCGTGTACCACCATTGGAGCACTCACCACGGTCCCACCCCTCTGGCCTCTCCGGCCACCCCGCCCCACTCTCGTTTCCCACCCAAGGTGTGAAAGGCGGGTTGGGAAGGGTGTTGGGTTGGGGGGCCACTGGGAGGGGCTAGGGAGAGACGTCCTCCAGCCCTTAAAGGGGACGTGGTGACGGTTAGTGGAGAAGGGGACTGCGGCCCCGAGGACTGGAAGAGTAAAAATTTTTCCCTATAGGTCTAGGGGAGGAGAGAAAGTTGGTTAAGAACATATCGCCCTTCCACCCATCCTGTGGAGCTCTCTGGCCCCAAGGTTTCTTTGCTCCTGCCAACCAAGCCAAAGATTTAAATTTAGAGCAAATCTGCACCGTTTCCCGGTGTCTTGTAGGAGCAAAGGCACATTATTTAAAACTTTACAAATTCCCTATATTTAAAACTACAAATTCCCACATATTTAAAACTTTACTGACTGAAGCATCTTTAGTTATTTCTTTAGGGGTGATAGCCTTCCTCTTCGCACAACAATGAGCTCCTTTTTGCTCCTGACTTGTTCCTGACCTCTTAAATCCAGCAAAATGTCCTTGATTTCCAAAATGAATGTATACCACAGAAACCAAGTCTCAAATGTGCACACACTCCAACCCCCAACCCGCTCCACCCTAGTTAGTTGAATAACAGTTTTGGAAATTACTCCAGCCTTCCTCTAAGGGGTTACCATACTTTATTTGCTTATTTGTTTAAATCAAAGGGGTTTTTATTTTTTAAGCCAGTTTTCAACAAGGCATAAATGGAGTACTCCTAAGAGAGTAAAAAAAGAAATAATAACTGTTACAAATGTTCTAACTTTGACTGTTACCATAAGGTTGAATATAGTAACCAATGTTATGACAGTGCATTGAAACAGCAAGCCAGTCACCCACTAGGAGGATGTACACACACACGCACACACACATGGCATGAACATACACTGTGAAAAAGGGAAAAAAATTAGCACACTAATATATAGAGCTGCCCCCTCCAGGTGTTTTGGTTTACTGGTGTCTCATGTTCCTTCCCAAGAGTATGCAAGTTTCTAACATAACTGTACACATTGTCAGAATAATTAAGCAAGTGGAGTCTGTTGAAAAACATTTGCTCCAGCAAATGAAATCTGATTTCTGTTCTATGAAAATGAAAGGGGAGATGTTCTTCAGGAAGAAAAAGCAAAAAAAAAACATTGGAAGGGTTTTGTATCATTTTGACACATTCAAAGGATTTTGCTTTAATTGAGGTGTTAAGATTTCCCTCAGCCATAAGACCACCTCTTTCTTTAACCACACTTGCGTTTGAAGTTGGTAGGCAAGCAGTTTCTGGTTTCTTCTTATTCTCCTTCCCCTTCTTTTCTCTCCTCTCCCTCTTCTAATTCTTTATGCTACCAGATAATGATACCAATTCTCAGTCTGTCTGTCTCTCCCTCTCTATCATCGTCATCATCTCAGTGTTGATGCCCAAAGCAATTCTCAAATATATGTATAAATATCTGAAAAATGCTGCACCCCACCCAGTCTGCTCAGGGCTTTAACCAGCTTTATGTTTCATTGTAATCTACACAAACACATACCTCCCAACTGGACAAAAAGAAATACATCTCTTCTTTGCAGTGACTTTGGTAAAATAATAATAAGCATAGGAATGTAATCTAAAAGACTACATATTTATGTCACTCTCTATGTCAATGTTTCTTAAATTTTCCCAGACCAAAGAACACCAAACAGTAACTTAAAGCCAAATAGCCACAGACAGGTCTCTAAACAAAACTGTCAGATTCTCTTGGCCCCTCCCCCAATGAAACAACATATGCAGCAAAAAGAAATCGAACTCATTGAACTTGAGCTGCTGACCTAAAATTATCTTTTAGGTTTGTGCCATTATTAGTATTGTAAAATGGGTATTTATTGACAAATGTTTTCCAAGTGCTTGCGGGTGTAGCTGTATAACGTTTTTTAGGGATGTAAGAATTCTGGAGGACAAGATTTGAGAATCTGCAAGGTAAAGGTATGCCTACAAATCTCATGCATCCCCTGTGGTCTGGTTATACCACACAGCCAGAGAGGAGGATTCCAAAACTGAGAAACCTTTAGGGGACTGGGCGCCTGGGCTTTGGCAGTTCCTCTCGTCTACAGCAGAGCATGAAGTCATGTCTGCTCCCCATACCATGTATGGAAGTTTGCCCACATACTAGCAACCTGCTTGTCATGGAAAGGAGTGTGGGCTTCATGCAGTGATGTGGAGCTCAGGCGAGAATTCATTTGTAGCAAGAAACTAAAATCAGAAAGACCCGAACAACAACAGCCACTTTCTAAGGATGTCCATGCCCCTGCTTACAAAAGAACAAGTCTTAGTCTATTCAGCACAGAGCAACCATTCATTCAGGCACTCCAGGTCCTCATTTTCCTCCACTGCCATTTTCACAATTTCAAATACTTATTTCTTGAAATAGTCACCCAGGGACTTTAAGTTTTCCAGTCTGTTTTAATCTACCAGTGACCAAACTACAGGGCCAGCATCAAATCAAATCCCTAATGAGAACAACTGCAGGTCTCTTAAATACAGAAGCCCTAGCAGTTAAACATCTTAAACCCAATGCAAGAGAGGAACTCAACATTTAAATAGCCTGAAATCACCAAGTGGGGAGAGAAGCAAATGACAAAAATAATAAGAAAGCAGGTTGATCACACAGATTTTTTTTAAGAAGACAAATTCTTAGGGGACTAAGTTGTGGCTGTTGCAGGTGGTGAGAACTGACAGTTTTTACAGAATGCAGGGGTTCAGAGATGCTTTCCTACTGGTACAGAGTTTTGTTAGGAGAGCACCAGGGCACCGTTCAGAAGACCTGGATTCTTGCCAGGCCATATTACCCATGAAACCTGTGCCCACTCACTTCCTTTCTTTAAGCCACATTTTCTCAAATGGAAACAGGGATAGTGGTACCTCTGACCTGAGTGAGCACTAAGACAGTTAAGGAAGGATCCATTGTGCTATATGATGCAAGGGCCTTTATAAACTGTTCAGGGCTGAACACATCTAAGGCTTATTTTACAGTGTTAATAAATTTGAACTCTGAAAAGTTGAAAGTTCATATACACACTATAGATGGAAAATCTTAGTAGGTGCTTTCAGCAAAGAGGTTTTGGGGGTTTTTTTCCCCTTTTCTTTTCTCCAGGAATGCCACAAGGAGTTAATAATTAACTATAAAATCCCTGGAGACTTGCAGGGTGATGACAGCCCTGCTTTGAGCCTGTTTTGTATTTCTCTTCCAAAAAAAATAAAACTGTATACTCATTAACTCCTTCCTTGCATATCTTGTCAAGTAGAAGGATCAGTGGAAAAGGTAAGGGGGGAAGCTAGTGAGTCCAGAGATGAAACATAAGAATAATTTTGAGATCTTTCTATTCCCCATTACAAGAGTTTTCTTTAGTCAAGCTCTAGTGAGGTGTGTTTTGTTGTGCAATTGCTGGCTATTGGAATACTGGTTGATGCCCCAAAGTGCCAAGTGTAGCTGCTGCATTTCTGCAGAGAGACTGGCTGATGCCTGCAGCTCAGCTGTGACCCAGCATGTGTCCCTGCCCTCCTCTTCCAAGCATCATCAGCCAGGGGCCAAAGCCACCAGAGTCTGCCTTCTAACACAAACCAGGACCTGCACACTTGTCCTTCCCTTTTGAATTTGCAATTTTAGCTGGTTCACTGAAAGGATAAATAAATTTTTATGAACATTTCAAATTTCTGAGGTTCTGGAATTTGGTCCATATAGGGGGAAGGGCTGATTACATCATCACCAGAGACTGCATCCCTCACCTCCAATCTGCTGCTGTCTTTGCTAATGTCACTTGGAGCAGCATGTGGAAGGGGAGGGGAAAGGAAGCAAGGTTTATGCCTTACTGCCAGCAACTGACAAGCAACACTTCAATGTAACAGCACATTTATCACAACTTATAATAATTTTATGAAGTTACACACTTTATAGTTTTTTCTATTGACTTTATTGGGGTGACACTGATTAATAAAATTATATAGGTTTCAGGTATACGATTCTATAATACATTATCTGTGTATTGTATTGTGTGTTCACCATCCCAAGTCAAGTCTCCTGCCATCACCATTTATCTCCCTTATACCCTCTTCTACTTCCCCCATCCCTTTCCCTCTTGTAAGACACTATTGTCTATCGGTTGTATTTCTTTTCTGCTTAATCCCCTCACCTTTTCACCCAGCCCCTCAAACTCCCTCCCCTCTGACAGCTGTCAGTCTGTTCTCTATCAGCCTATTTCTATTTTCTCTGTTAGATAATTTTGTTCACTAGATTCCACATATGAGTGAGGTAATATGCTATTTGTCTTCTTCTGACTGCCTTATTTCACATAGCATAGTACTCTCTAGGTCAATCCATGCTGTCCCAAAAGGTCCATCCTTCTTTTTTACAGCTGAATGGTATTCCACTGTGTGAATGCACCACAGCCTTTTTTAACCATTCATCTGCTGAGGGACACCTGGGCTGCTTCCAAACCTTGGCTATTCTAAGTAACACTGCAATGCATACGAGTGTATATATTCTTTTGAATTAATGTTTCAGTTTTCTTGGGATATACTCCCAAAAGTGGAATCACTGAGTCATAAGGACATTTCATTTAAATATTTTTGAGGAAATTTCATACTATTTTTGACAGTGGCTGCATCAATCTGCATCCCCACCAACAGTTCATGACAGTTCCCTTTTCTCCACATCCTTTCCAACACTTGTTTCTTAATTTACTGATGATAGCCATTCTGAGGTGGTATCTCATTAGGTTTTAATTTGCATTTCTGATGGTTAGTCACATCGAGCATTTTTTCATATGTCTACTGGCCAGCTGTATGTCTTCTTTGGACAAATGTCTATTCATGTCCTTTTTGTCCTACTCCGCCGCCATCTTCTCCGAGCCAGCCTGTAAGTTTCTTAATAAATTTTGGATATTAACCCCTTATCAGATGTGTCATTGGTGAATATATTCTCCCACTTTTCAATTTGTTTGTGGTTTCCTTTGCTGTGCAAAAACCCTTATAGTTTAATGTGCTCTCATTTGCTTATATGTATTTTTTTGTTTCCCTTGCATGAGGCAATATATCGGAAAAATATATCTATGAGAAACATCTGAGATTTTACTGCTGATGTTTTCTTCTAGAATTTTTATGGCTTTGAGGCTGACATTTAAATCTTTAACCCATTTTTAGTTTATTCTTGTATACGGTGTAAGAAGGAATTCTGGTTTCACTTCTTTGTACATATCTGTCCAATTTTCCCACCACCATTAATGAATAGATTATCTTTACCCATTATATGTTTTTGTCCCCTTTTTCAAATATTAATTGACTATAAATTATTTTTCAGGCTCTCTATTCTGTTCCATTGATCTATATGTCTGTTTTCATGTTAGTACCTTGCTGTTTTGATCACTATGGCCTTGTAGTATAGTTTTATATCAGGTAGCATTATTCCTCCAAATTTGTTTTTCTTTCTCAGGATTGCTGTGGGTATTTGGGGTCTATTGTGGTTCCATATAAATTTTTGGAACATTTGTTCTAGTTCTGTGAAATTTGCCATTGGTATCTGGATAGAAATTGTGTCGAATATGTAGACTGCTTTGGGCAGTATGGACATTTTAATGATATTGATTCCTCTTATCTGGTAACATGGTATATCCTGTATTTTGCTGTGTATAATGCATACCCACATTTTTCTGTGCATTATACATGGGGATTATTACATCTGTGGTGTGTAATCATTATACCCATATATAATGAGCATCCTTATTTTTCCCTCAAAAACATGGGCAAAAAAGTGTGGATTATATGTGGCAGAATACAGTACTCCCACTTATTTGTATCTTCTGCAATTTCTTTCTTCAGTGTCTTATAATTTTCTGAGTCTTTTACAACCTTGGTTAAATTTATTCCTGGGGCATACCTTATATTTTTCAAAGCGATCTCATGTCACAACAACAGCTCTATCATTTACTGAGCACTTATGTACCTGTCACTTGGCTGAGTCCTTTATGGTTTTCTTTTTCCATTGAGGTAGAAGTTGAAAAAATGCTCAGTGCCACACAAGCAAGCTAGTAAGTGACAAGGCCAAGATTCCCAGTTAGGTCTGTGGACATCAAAATCCATTATGGTATTTGAGCCTCATAAACTTTGAATATGACAACTGTTATCATTCCCATTTTATAGATGAGAAAACTAAGGTTAAACGATCATGTCAGGGTCACATGAGGTCACGAATAAATAGATCCTTAAATCAAAGTTCCACTTCAACCATCATTACACATACTTAATATTCAGTGTCTGTCTTATGAGATGTGTCATGATGCTTGTTTCTCAAGAATAATGTGAGAATGCATGTATTTTATTTTTTCCATACTTGCTTTCCAGAACTTGTGCTATGATTACTACACTAAATATTTTAAGATAAATGTATTCATTCGCCTTTCCCCTCAACAGATATAGCAGCATTTGTGTAATAAAAAGAGTTAATAATTACTAAGCACTTACTATGTGCTAGCATTATTTTGCATTATGGCTTAATTTTACTGAACTTGTGTAAGAATTCTATGAGATAGACAGCATAAGATCATCTTAGAGATGAAGACACTGAGACTGGTCAATCAGCTTGCCAAACCTACATCCTAGTTAGGGGTTGAGTCAGGAACCCAAAGACTGTATTAAAAGTTAACCCACCACAATCACAATTAACCCAAAACTCTCTTATCACTCTGAATTATTTTTGTGTTGATCTCTCCTTCTAGGCTCATTAAGTTGAGGGTCTGAATCTTAGCCCTGTCTTGGTATTCCTATTGCCTAGCACAGTTTCAGGAATATGGTAGGCATAGATGCAACATTTGCTGCCTCAGGAAGGAGACTTACGTAATTTAAATCCACGGGCCTGTGGTATCAATAAACACCACCTGAAGCTTGTCAGAAATATGAATCTCATCCTCCACCCCAGACCCACTGGATCAGGATCTACCTCTTCTTAAGACCCAGTCTTTGGGTGATCCATTTGCACACTTAGAGATTAAGAAGCAATAGGTCACTGTATTGTACCCTACATACACACCTATGACTGTCTCCCCTGTCCCTGCCATGAAGACAAGTCATACTCTGTGCTTGACATATTTTTGTGTGCTTGCATTTGTGTGTACATTTTTCATATTTCACAAGCTCTAAATATAACAATTTCACAAATATAGGCAAACATGTTGTTGGCATTATTGCCCCTTAACTGAAGAGCATTCAAAACATCTGCTGCCTGTGAGATTTTGGAAAAATCTTCTCATGCCGGTCAACTATTTTTCTTTGAGATGCATTCAGACTAAAAAGAAGCATTTGAGAATTTTATGACCCATTCTACTTGTTTCCAAAGGGACAGTTGGGTTTTTTTGACACATTTCAAATTTATCATAAACATATAGACATACATACATTATATGCTTTCCACAGTCATTTTTATCCATAGCTACATTCTTTAAATAATCATTTCAATGTCTTTATTTCCCTGGGGGGTGGATTATAATACTCTTCTTAGATCTGGATGCTATAAATCAAAGAGAAACTTTTGCCTTGCCACCAGATCCCCTGACCACCACCTAAAAAAAGACCTATTCTTTCTTATTTAAAGTTCATTGACAAAGATTGCGAGAAAGCAAGTATAAGCAAGTATTTAGACTGACTACCTGCAAAGATGGTCACCTCTGATTTCTGCCATCAACAGCGGGAGTGTATGTCCCCTATCTCCTTGAATCAGGGATGTCCTGTGACTTGCTTTGATCAATAGAAAGAATGTGGTCAAAATGACAATGTGCCAGTTCTGAGCCTGGTGGCTTCAACACTCACCCTCTTCTTACCTAAGCTGCATGGAAAGAAGTCCAGGTTCTGATAGACATGAATGCCACAGAGGACAAGAGACAATGGGGAAAAGGAGGCTGTATGGAGGAAAGCTCTGCAGCTCAGAGAACAGCCAGCACCATAACCTTAAACATGAGAATGAAGCCATTTGGGACCTGTCAGCCCAGTATAGCCACCAGGTAAATGAAACTGCATGGATGAACTTAGCCAGCCCCGCATGAGTAGAGATAAGCCATCCCACTAAGCCTTGCCCACCAAATTCCTGAACCACAAATGGTGACCAGTAAAAATTTGGGGGTGATTTGTTATGCAGCCATAGATAACTGAGACAACAAGTACTGTTAAGTGGACATGCAGTAAAACATGAATAGAGTAGGGAAGGGGATAAAGTCTAATCAAATAAACCTGTCATCAGGACTGTCAAAAAATAGTGTTATCAGTTGAACTTCCTGACATGTTTGTCAGGATCCTTGATTGAAGGCCACATGCCAATGGGCTGATGTGGATTTTGTGACCAGAACTTCTTGTGTAACAAATATTCTGGTTCTTCCACAGTCCAAAAAAATGAGCTTCCTCTCTCCTTCCAATGGCATAGGTATGAAAGAAATGCAGAACGCCTGCTTTCTTATCCAAGGTAGGTTCTCTCATGTAGCTGGCAGCAAAATAACTGAAATAATTGTCATCCTATTATATTCTTCTTAGAATGGTCAGATAAGTTTCAAAGTGTTTGTGTTATTTTTCATAAAAGAGAAACGGATGAATTTCAAAAAATGTAATCCCAGCCATAAAACTGATGTTGAGATATGGAATTTGGGTGTGTGTTTGGTAGGGAGTGAGAGTGGAAGGGGTTCCCTCTTTTGGGCACAGATTAACTCACCTACCCAGTAGCTGTCTGGGTGTAAATTCTACAGGCACCGCTTACTGCTTCCTTATGTATTATCTTGCACTTTTCTCCAGCTCTCATGTGTTAAGCGGCTTCACCGCGCATGATATGGTGGAGGGGCATGGCAGGGTACAGAGCCAAATTAGCTCTGTCCCTCCCATCAGGGACTTTGCCATTTTACAGTTTTGTTGAATGCTAGCTTCCCAGTATCTAGAATATTATCTGGCAAATAGCAGGTGTTCAATAAATAGTGTCAAATGAATACTTGACTGAATGAGTAAGTGACTTTCTATTTAGGAACCCCATTTTTGTGTAAAGATCGTAAGTAGGTCACAGGAAGTAGTCCTAAAATCATGGACTCTCAAAGGACAAATGGGCCTTTGTGATCATCTGGTGCAGTGGGTCAGGCCCCGCCTTCCCCCAGCCCTGCTGGACCAGACACCCTGGAGTGAGGCCCAGCACTCCATGTTTTAACAGCAGGAGATTTTCATGCATCCGTTTCAGAGACACCCACCTAGTCTGAATTCCTCATTTCACAGATCTGGAGAAGGAATAAGGTGGTCCCAACACAGCTACTCAACAGCTGGAAGTAGCACTGGGGTGACCAACCATCTAGACATGCCTAGAGCTAAGGTGTTTCCCAGGTCACACAGCTTCCAGCACCAAGACAGGGGAAGTTCTGTGTAAATCGGGACAAGGCAGCCACCGCCACTGGAACCCTAGTTACCAAATTCACATTTTAGCCCTTTTGCCTGTCTTATAGCTCACCTCTATGACCACAAAGTGGGGAATGGCTTGAGTGATTTAAGTACATTAACTCCTTTAATCCTCTCAATAGCCCTAGGAAGTAGGAGCAATATTATCTTTAGGTCACAGAGCCAGGAAATTAGATTCCAGAACCAGAGTTATTAACCATCACTCTCAAATACCTTCTTTTTATCAGAGTGAATTCCCAGCTCCTCTTCCACTTAAAAAACAAAACAAAACAAAAAAACCCTCATTCCTTTGTTTCTCTTCATAACACTTTTCACTGTTTGCAGTTGTTTTCACAGTCTGTTTACCTGTTTTGGAAAACAGAGCTGGCGGGTGGACACCACTCCTCTATCTCACATACATATCTCACATATGACCCTCATACAGCAGGGTCAGGACAGACATGTGCGAATGTCACAGGCATGAAAGCAGTAGTCGTTGACTGACGGACTAACCGACCAAGGTGGACTTCCAAAATAAACCTACTATTAACCAAATACCTACTATGTTTCAGCCACCATCCAGGCAACAAAGGTGGGTCAAACTTGGCCTTCAGCTGGGGTTCATTCGGCCCAATGTGTTTATTTTCAAAAATTGAACTTGACCTATTCTTAAGAGTTAGGCATCTGTTCACTGTCTTAATTTGTATTTCCCACCTGTGCACCCTGGCAGGCATTTGAGTTTGCAACTATGATTTCAGGATTTCTCTAGCATTAATTCATGTGTTTTTTACAATAAGCCTATCCAGTAGACATTCCCATCTATACTTTAAATAATAATAGTAATAATAGTAATAATAATAATAATAAACCCAAACAAACAAACAAACAAACAAAAAACCCCAAGGCATGGAAAGTATAGGTAACCCAGCCAAGTTCATAGCTTGTAAATCAGGAAACAGGATTCAACTCAGGGCTAACTCTTTTCTTTACCTCCACCCCCCTCTATCCTACCTTTCCCTCAGCCACTAGGTTTCTCTAGGCATCACAGGAATGAGGGACCACCTCATCTCAGTTGAAACTGTGTGTTTTACAAGGGTGAGGCTTCTACAAAAAGGAGTCTTCTCCTGAATTCAACACAATCAGCCCAAATGTATGCAGGGTCTCCTAGATGATTCTTTCCTGCGACTCTAGCCCCTCACTCCCTAGAAGAACATGCTAAGCAAGAGGGACAGTCAACTGTTTCAAAACACTGTGTTTCTGAATCCTCATCCAAGGATATGTTCATTGATTTTTTAGAGAGAGAGGAGGTGGCGGGTAGAGAGAGAGAACATTGATGTGAGAAAGAAACATGGATCGGTGGCAACCATATGTGCCTGGACCAGGGATTAAACCCACGACCCAGGTGTGTGCTCTGACGGGGGGCTGAATCCTCAACCTTTTGGTGTAGGGGATGACGCTCCAACCAACTGAGCCACCGGTCGGGACTCAAAACACTTTTGGAAGGCCATGGTGGGACTAAGAACGGACCTCTGGATTAAGCGATATAGATGTCATTTGCAACTTTGACAAGAGCACTTTTGGTGAAGTAAAGGTAAAAGCATAATTGGAGTGTTAAAGAGAGAATAAAAGATAAATACTAGACACACAGAGAGCACTTAAAATTTTTAAGAAAAGAGAGAGAGAGAAATATTGAGGTGAGAGAGAAACATTGATCAGCTGCCTATTGCTTGCACCCCAACAGGGGATTGAACCCACAACCCAGGCATATGACCAGGAATCAAACCTGTAAACTTTCATTTTGCAGGATGACGCCCAACCAACTGAGCCACAATGGCTAGGGCTAGAGAGCACTTTTGAAAAGTTGCTCTATAAAGGAGAACAGAGAAATGGGGAGGTCGTTGGAGAGGGAAATGGAGTCAAGAGTTTGTTTTGTTTTGAAATGAGAGAAATAACATATTTGTAATGGTGAAAATATTCTTGTAGAGAATGGGAAGAACAAATAAGGTACAAAGTGAACAAGAGAAGTATGAAAGGAATATTCCTGGATAGGTAAGAAGGGACAGAGTCCAGTGGGCAAGTGGAGATGCTGGTTTTAGCTGGGACCACAGAACCTTACACAAGCTGGAAGGCAGATTATATGCAAAGAAGCATGTAGCTATGATGGTGGGAGTTGGTGGATATTCACTTCTGATTGCTTCTTTTCCTAGGTGAAATAGGAGGCAAGATCATTGAGAGAGAGAATAGGGTAGAGGTACGGGAGGTTTAATAAGCAATGAGAAGGTATAAAATAATCATCCATGGGAGCTGGTATGAGGAAAATGGAGTAAGATTAGCAAGGAGCATAAGTGTCCATTCGAGGTTAGAGGACATGAATTAAAGTGAGGCTAATCAGCCTCCCTTTATATGTTTTTCAGCCTCATGGTCATACGTTTTTCTTTAGTCAAGTTCTTGGGCTCAGGTGCAAGTTTGGTCTAGTACTAGACATAACCAGGACTGAGGTTTAGCCAGAAGAGCAATGAAGGGGAAAGAGGGCTTGAGGACTAAGGCTAGGGAGTAATTATAACAAAAGGCCATGACATTTAAGCTAGGCAGCAAGGGACATGAAGATAGAAAGGGGTCAGGGACAGTCAAAGGGCAATGGGATCAAGGGAATAGGGCCCAGGGGGGGTGGCAGTCATTGAAGTCAGAGCTACAGAAAGTAAGTGGTATAGCCTGACTGGGCAATGGTGTTTCTCATTGGCAAAGATGAGGTTGGGGATGACCTTGGGAGGAAGTAGCTAAAAGAGTATGGAAGAGGGAGGTCTGGCATTCAATAAATAGTTGTTGAATGTTGAATGAAAGTGAAAGTAGATATGATCTAATTCAAGACCTCAGAGGCCAGGATAATGGAAAGGTCACTTATGAAAATAGTTATGAAAATTACCAAGCATTACGATGGAAAGATCATTGAAATAATGATAGAGAGCTAGGAGCTAAAATTCTCAGGGATCAGTAAATGACTGCTATAAAGATGGGGGAGTGAATGGGAGAAACTAAAATCATGAAATCCAGAGCTTCACGGATTTGAGGGAGGATGGAGCCTAGAATTGGCAGTGAAGACCAGGAAAAACATCTGCCCCACCTCCTGGCCCAGTGATATGAGAGGTGGGGTAGATGTTTTTCCTGGATTTTACTGCTAATTCTAGGCTTTTCCCAGTGAAGGAAAAAAAAACCCCACAAACAAACAACAAAGAAACAGGCATCATCCTGTTTCTCTGGAATTAAAATAAAGTGCTAGATAGTCATCAATATCAGGGTTCAACAAACTTTCTCGGTAAAGGACCAGATAGTAAATATTTTCAGCTTTTTGGACTAGAGTTTTTGTTACAACTACTCTGCTGTGCCGCAAAAACAGGAGTCGTAGACAATACATAAACGAATGGGTATAACTGCATTCCAATAAAATCTTATGTGCAAAAACAGGCTGCAGATCAGATTAGATCTATAGGTAGAAATCTGCTAACCACTAATCAATACCAATGAAAAAGCTCAACTAGGAGGAGGTCTAAAGAACAAAAATAGGGCATGTTCATCTGAGGACGAAGATGAAAAAGGATTTAAGTTTAGGATCCTGGTTGTAAGCAGAGCTGCTATGTTTAGTAATGAAGGTTGTTCACTGCACAACTCCTGGGGGCAACACTCACACAGATGTCAATGTCAGTAGCTGTGCATGGCATAAACTACACGTGACAGTACTCGATGCGAAAGTAATAATTGCAAGGACTTAACATTCATTACTATCCATGTTGCTATAATGAAATAGTTGAGAGGATATCCCAGCTACTTCTAGAAAAACAAGAACTACTTTTATTGAACATCTCCTATGCATCATACATACTACTTAGCGATATATAAATATCACCTCATATAAGCCCCCTAGCAATCCTGGAAGGTATATATTTTCCTTCAAAGTCCAGAAAGGCTAAGCAATTTCCCAAAAGTACCCAGCTAGTAAATATATAAACCAAGTTTTGCCTGACTTCCTTCTACTCCCCACTCGTCTCATATTGGTTATAAGGTCCTTTAATGATGACCTAGCAAAACATGTGTGAAGAAAATATCTTATGGAAACCTAATGAAAAATAATTACATATCTTAAAACACACTAAAAATATGGCAGGCACACCAGCAAGGAAGACAGTTCTTATTATATCAGTGTCTTTATGGATTTGGATTATGTTCAGAAAAACTCAGACTCAAAAGGTAATTGCTGGCAGCATGCAAAATCCATCAACCCATAATTAACAGAAGACAGTTATTCTAATTGCCTCAGACAACATTGCTATGTTTTTAATTGTAGCACAATTTGCCATTCACATCATTAATTGGCAGTTCACACTTTAAACATGTGAAAGACAATGGGTCTTTATTTCCTTTGAGGCAACTGAACACACTCATAAAATTTTAAAAATACATTTTCTTCTTTTTCTCTGACTGTAGGACCCCCTTTCAGATGGTTCTGATTGCAGTTTCTTGTGGCCAAGTTATATTTCCTCCGGGTAACTTAATCTCAACGTTAGCACTTTAATACATTTTGCTAACAATTCATTTAGACCAGCTCCTCATTTCTCTAGACACCTTGAGTGGGGCTCCTGTTGACTTCAAAGGGAGGATCATGGGTACTGAAAAACTAGGAGTCTGGTTCCTGGTTCAAAACACTCTCACCCCCAATATAAAAACTCATTGCTGTCTTCCTGTGTGTTAAGGGCCAATTAATATATGTGAGGGAAGGCTTTATGCAGAACCACCCTGGTGCTTACAAACTAGCTGGAAAGCCCAGCAGCTTTAAAAGTTTAGTGGACCCAGGTCCCATATGGACTCCCCATTTGCTCATCAGGAGGGAGCAAGAAGAGTAAAAAATGGCCTCAACAGGCAGAAAGGCAGTAAGGATGACTACTAATTTCAATCTCAATCTCTCTTTCTCTCTTTCTCAGCTCTTCATCACAAATCTATAGCCCACTGTGGACCAAACAAACAGTGGGGTAAGTATCAAAGATTAAAAAGGAATTCCTCACCAAGTGTCAAGCCCTTACTCTGGCTTTAGGAGTCACTCTGGTTTGGAATGTCAACTCTGCCTCTGGGGCAGCCTGCCAGCTCCCCTGTGTTGCAGACTTTTCCTACTGGGCTGCTGTAGGTCACCTGGACTCCAGACATCAGCCGTGCCAGGGGGCTGCAGCTTCTCTGCTAAGGCTTCAGTGGAGAGGAGCAGGAGGAGCCTTTACGTCGTCCCTTATATCCCCCAACAAAACCATGACCTGACCACCGTCACTACCACCTCATAAAGCTGTGCTTAGCTGTGACAGTTTAGTGATGGCCTGGAGGTATCTGATGGACATTGGAAAACAAAACTTTGAAGAATGTCAATCCCTTTGCAACTATTTACATGACTGCTCCCCATAGATTAGGAGAGAGCACAGAAAGTTAATACTTTGAGAGGAGTTGCTAGCCTGGCCTTCAGGACATTCTCTTGCCAAGATCATCTCCTTCACCAAACACACCTGTTTAGTCTTGACCTTGACAGTGGAGCTCAACTCTGGCTGTATATTCCCTGGGAGCTCTACCTGGATTGATTAATTTAGAGGTTCTGATATGGAGCCTGGATATCAGTATATAATATCTCTCCCCAGGTAATTTTAATGTGTAGCTAAGGTTGAGACTCACTGCCCTAGAGTAGATCCTATTCCTCTACCAGGCCATGTGGGTAGGTGGGAGTGGTGGACCCAGGTCCCAAACCTTTAAATATACAACCTCAGCCAAGGTCTGCAAATTGGAGGCCCACCCACAAGCTGCATCCAGCCAGCAGATGTGTTTTTTGGTTTTTGCCCAAATAGAGTTTTTTAAAAAAATGGAGTTACTTGCCAACATTTATGAATGGGATTGCCTTACACAAAAATTTGGATATCTGGCTTCTCTTGGAAAATAGGAATACCTGGTCATTCTCCATCTGCATTCCTATGTGACCACAATTGGCTGGAGAGGAGGGGCTGTTAGCCTGTAGGGACAGCATACGCTCTCTTGTTCACCAGAGTCCTCACCACTCCCTATTGCTTTACATCAGTCCTGCCTCACTTGCTCACTCTCCTGGACACTGTGGCTCTGACTAATGGGGGTGGGGGTGAATAAGAGGCAAGAAACCCTGCCTCCCTCTGTAATAGCTCCTTAATGAAGTGCAATACAAGGACTCTAACAGTCATCCATAGGACAAGGGTGAAAGTAAACACACAGAATTCTTTTTCTATACACTGTTTCATCTGCAGAGGACCTTACCAACAATGAGAGAGGACGTAATATTATTCTTGAGGAGTGGCATAAGCTTGAGGCCCACCCCATTGCCATCTTTTCCTCCATCTCCATTTCTTTGTTCAACCTCAAACTTGGCTTGCATTTAAAAAGAAATTCCACCTCAGACTCTCCAACCATTCTAAGATAACAGAGTTACTGTTTATTGATGCCTTAGGCCAGGTCATGTTGCCAGGCCAGATGGCCCCACACCTGTTTTCCTGAGGCAATATTTCTCAATGTGTGGCTCACATACCTCGTGACAGATTCCTGTGCCCCACCCTAGACTTATGGAATCTGGGTTTCTGGGGGTAGGGCCAGGTACCCACATTTGCCAAGTAACATTTTTGCTCAATAATAATAATAGCAGCAGATAATCAGAGCACTTATTAGGGTTTATGTGTAGTACCTCATTTAATAGAAATACTTAAGTTGGGTAGTAGTAGCCCTACTTTACAAATGAGGAAACTACAGCACAGAGAGGTTAAGTAACCTGCTCAAGTTCACATAGTAAGTAGCAGAGATGGGATTCTGGTCATCTGTTCTAGTTGGTAAATCACTATGTTAAGCCAAAGGGAGGCAAGAGGAAGATTCATGAGCTCCCAGGCCAAGCTGATCAAGGAGGATGGGTAAAATTTTGTCCATTACAATGAGTAAACACTGGCCTGGCTTTTAGTAACTTGAACTGTTTGAGGTAAAGATTAGACAAAAGTGTATGGTAGCATATGAGTAGATGACAAAAATATCCTGTGTCCACAGGATCTGGACTCTTCTTGTCCCTCAGATGTTATCTTTGTCCCCTTATTTCAGCCTTCCTGCTGTCCTCCGAATCTTCATATTGTGACTTAGCATGTCCCTTTGTGTAAATGTTCTTTTCTTAAATAAGGGGTCAGTACACTTTCTCTTAACAGGCTACATAGTAAATATTTTAGGCTTTGGGCTTTATGTGGTCTCTATTGCAACTACCAATCTCAATTATCATAGCCTGAAACTGGCTGTAGACAGTGTGGAAGTGAGTGTACATGGCTTTTTCCCAAAGAACTTTGATGGACACTGAAATTTGAATTTCATATTGTTTTTAAGTGCCACAAAATATTTTTAACATTAGATTTGTTTTCAACCATTTAAAAATGTAAGACCTGCCTTCCTCTCCCACCCCCACCACTAAAAAAAAATAAAAATAAAAATAAAAATGTACAACCCATTTTTAGTTGGCAGGCCACACAAAAACTGATGCCAGGTGGGATTTGGCAATGGGCCATGAATGGCTATCCTCTGCCTTAGGTCTACTCAGGGGAGCACTTTATGTCTCAAGCTCAGCTCAGCTCTGGTGTCTCAGGGGCCTTTCTTGACTCCTCTAGCCAAAGTGGCCTCTCCCCTATCCTGTTTTTCTCTCTCCTGTCACCTTTTAAGATTACTCAATAATACCAACCCAAAAGAACCTATGCACCCCAATGTTCACAGCAGCACATTTTACAATAGCCAAGTGCTTGAAGCAACCTAGGTGTCCATCAGTAAATTAATGGATCAAAAAACTATGGTAGCCCTGGCTGGCATAGCTCAGAGGACTGAGCATGGGCCTGTGAACCACACGATCACGGTTTGATTTCCAGTCAGGGCACATGCCTGGGTTGCAGGCCAGTTCCCAGCAGGGGACACACGAGAGGCAACCATACATTGATATTTCTCTCCCTCTATCCTTTCCTTCCCCTCTAAAGATAAAGAAATAAAATAAATAAATAAATAAATAAAAGCTCAATGTGTGGCTCCTGATTTAAAAAAACAACAACAAAACTATGGTACATTTACACAATAGAATTCTATGCAGTCGAAAGAAAGAAGGAGCTCCTACCCTTTGTGCCAGCATGGATGGAACTAGACAGCATTATGCTAAGTGAAATAAGCCAGGCAGTGAAAGACAAATAGCTTATGATCTCACCTTTAACAGGAACCTAAACAACAAAACAAACAAACAAACAAATAAACAAACAAAATATAACCAAAGACACTGAAATTGAGAACAGGCTGACAGTGATCAGAGGGGAGAGGGGAGGGAATTTCAGGGGAAAAGAGGAAGGGTTTACAGGAACAAGTATAAAGGACACATGGACAAAAACTGGGGGTGGGAGGGGTGAAAATGGGAGGGAGGTGGGGAGGGCTGGGATGGGAGTAAAAGACAGAAAACTGTAGTTGAACAACAATTAAAATAAAATTTAAAAAAGATTACTCAATAATGCTATTACTATTTTAAGATATTCTTGTTTATAAATTAATTTGTTTGCGTACTGCAATAGGTATCCCTCTGCAGGAATATTAGTTCTATGAAAGCTGGGAGCTTGTTAGTGCTGTTCTTTGCTCTTTCTTCAGAGCCTAAAGAGTAAATGCCACATCATACAGTTCCTAGTAGGATAAATAACTGAAAAAAAACTCTCCACTAGTACAACTTACATTTCCTTCTGTGGATTAATCTCTTCAAGCTTTTTATTATGTTATTATGTCCCTAGCTACTGCCCAAAAGAATTTTAAGTGATAGGCAGAAAAAGAACAAAAAGAAAACCAAAACCTCAACAATTACCTGGTTTTTCTTATCTAGTATAGAATAGAATTGTTAAAATACCAAGGACTTGAAAGGAATAGGAATTTGGATCTTCCTTTCTCTTTACTCATGTGGGGGGACAGAAGATGGTGGTGAGACAGGTGGGAGTGGAGTTCACTTCCCCCAGCACATGGGTGAAATACCTAGCCAATATTCTGAGGAACAGAGCAAACAGTGAACAGTATCCCAGCATATGTGAAGATTGGAGACCAAAAATTGTAGAGTACATTGAAAAATCAGATAAGTAGGTGGAAGGTGTGAACACTAGGATACCTGCTAGAAGAAGAAACCCACCAACAAAGGAACCACCAACAGAGAACAACAGAAGAAGGCAAAAGAGGGAGTAGAAGCCACACTAACTGAACACAGGACCTATCTAGAAATACAACTAAATAGCGGGGAAACGACTCAGAATAAACAACTGAGCAAGAACAAGAGGGAATCCTCAAAACCTTGTACACACAGAAGAACCAGCTTCAGCACAACCTGCCTACACCCGCAGCAGAATACAAGATGTGATGGATGAAGTGACCCTCAGATAACCAGCTGAAGGGAAGGACCCACCAAATAAAGACCCAACAACAATCAAAACCCAAGACATACAGAGAGCCAAAATAAATGATAGCCCAAGACCAGTGAGCTCAGGAGATCAAGGAGACTGCACCACTGAATCTCACAGGTCTTCTACCATAGAAGTTCATACCATAAACCCAGGGAGTCAGAACAGATCCATTTTAAAAAGCAGAGGCTAACAAGAAGAGTCTCACAAGCAATGGGAAGACAAAGAAACAACCCCCAAATAAAAGAAAAAGAGGAAGTCTCAGAAAGAGTGTTAAATGAAATAGAGGCAAATCAACTATCAGATATTAAGTTCAAAGCAATGTTTATAAGGAATCTCAATGAGCTCACAGAGAATCACTGGAAACTACAGGAAAACTATAATGAACTTACTGCAAACTATATCAACATTAAAAAGGAAAAAAAAACTATCAACCAAGGCCAAAAGGAAATGAAGAATACAATTTCTGAACTGAAGAACAAAGTAGAAGGAGTCAAAAGCAGGTTCGATGAAACACAGGACCAGATCAGCGAGCTGGAGGACAAGACAGAAAAAAAACACCCAGAAAAAGCAAGAAAAGTTAAAGAGACAGAAAGAATGAGGAGGGATTGAGGGAAATGCAGGACAACATGAAATGTAATCATGTCCATATAATAGGGATACCAGAAGGAGAAGAAGAAGAGAAATGGATACAACACCTACTTGAAAAAGTAATGATGAAAAACTTCCCTAATTTGATGAGAGAAAGGCACACAAATCCAGAAAACACAGAGAGTCCCAATCAAGAGAAACCCAAAGAGGCCCACTTCAAGACATATCATCATTAAAATGGCAAAATTCCAAGACAATGAGAGAATCTTAAAGGCAGTGAAGGAAAAAAGGAAGTAACATACAAGGGAGTCCCAGTAAGACTAGCAGCTGACTTCTCAATGGAAAGGCTCCAAGCCAGAAGGGAATGGCAAGAAATATTATAAGCAATGAAAACCATAGGCCTGCAACCAAAACTACTCTACCCAGCAAGGCTCTCAATTAAAATGGAAGGCCAAATAAGGAGCTTCCTGGACAAAAGAAGCCTCAAACAATATACCTCCTCCAAAGGAGGTCTGTAAGAGATGCTAAAGGATTTGCTTTAGAACAGAAAGAAAAACAGTGACAGAGAGAGGAACACAGGTACAAAAATGGTGATGAATAAGTACTTATCAATAATAATCTTAAACATAAATGGAATAAATGTCCTAATAAAATGACATGGAATAGCTGAATGGATAAGAGAACATGACCCACACATATACTGCCTCTGAGAGACTCACCGCAGAAAAAAAGACCTACACAGACTGAAAGTGAAGGGCTGGAAACAAATATTCGAAGAAAATGGACAGGAAAAAAAAAAGCCGTGGTAGCAATACTAACTTCGGACAAAATAGACTTCAAAAGAAGAGTCATAAAAAGAGACCCAGAAGGTCGCTTCATAAAACTCAATGAAAGAATCCATCAAATAGACATAAATATTGTAAACATATGTGCACTCAACATAGGAGTACCCAAAAACAAAAAGAAAAAGAAAATTTTGGAGGACTTCAAGAAAAATATTGGCAGTAACACAAGTGTGGTAGGGAATTTCAACACCCCACTGTCAAGAATAGACAGATCTTCGAAACAAAATATCAACAAAGATATTGTGGCACTGAACAATGCCCTAGATGAAATGGACTTGACTTATATATATAGAGCCTTTCATGCCAAAGAAGCAAAATACACATTCTTTTCAAGTGCACATGGAACATTTTCAAAGACAGACCATATGACAGGTCACAAAGCAAGACTCAGCAAATTCAAGAAAATAGAAATCATGTCAAGCATTTTCTCTGACCACAAGGGACTGAATCTAGAAACCAACCTCAAGGAAAAAAACCCAAAATATTCAAACTCATGGAGATTGAACAGCATGTTATTAAAAAATGAATGGGTCAAGAATAAGATTAAGGGAGAAATCAAAAACTTTCTGTATACAAAAGAAAATGAACAAACAACAATCCAAAACTTATGGGACACAGTGAAGGCAGTCCTGAGAGGGAAGTTCATAGTGATACAGACCTTTCTAAAAAAGATAGAAACATTTCAAATAAACAAACTAACCCGATACCTACAAGAACTTGAAAAACAACAACAAAGGCAGCCCAGAGAAGTAGAAGGAAGGAAACAACCAAGATTAGAGTTGAATTAAATGACATAGAGACTAACAGCACAGTTATGACGATCAATAAATCTAGGAGCTAGTTCTTTGATAAAATAAATAAAATTGGCAAGCCTTTAAGCAGACTCATCAAGAAAAAAAGAGAGAGAACCCAAATAAACACAATCAGAAATGAAAGAGGAGAGATTACAACTGATGACACAAAAATACAAAGGACTGTAAAGAAATTACTATGAAGAACTGTATGCCAAGAAATTTGAAAACCTAGGTGAAATAGACAAATTTCTAGAAAAATATAAACTTTTAAAACTGAATGAAGATGAAGCAGAAAGCCTGAACAGACAGACCAATAATAGCTGATGAAATTGAAGCAGTAATCAAAAAGCCTCTGACACACAAAAGCCCTGGACCAGATGGTTTTACAGGAGAATTTTACAAAGCATTTCAGAAAGAGCTAAATCCCAACCTCCAGAAATTATTTTTAAAAATTCAAGAAGATGGAAGACCCCCAAACTCTTTTTATGGGGCCAGCATCATCCTAATCCCAGAACCAGATAAAGACATAACAAAGACAGAACCAGATAAAGGTCAATATCGCTGATGAACATAGATGATAACATTCTCAACAAAATATTGGTAAACTGCATCCAGCAATACATTAAAAAGATCATACACCAGGACCAAGTGGGATTCATCTCAGGGATGCAAGGATGGTACAATATCCACAAATCAATAAATGCAATACACCACAGAAACCAAAGGAAAGACAAAAATCACACTATCATATACAGCTACATGCAAAAAAATGAAACTTGATCACCAACTTACACTATGCACAAAAATAAATTTAAGGTGGATAAGAGGCTGAAATATAAGTTGTGACACCATTAAAGTCCTAGAGGAAAACATTGGGAGGAAAATCTCAGACATTCCACACAGCACCGCCTTCACTGGTATGTCCCCTAAAGCAAGGGACATAAAGGAAAGAATAACAAGTGGGACTTCATCAGAAGAAAAAGCTTCTGCACAGCTAAAGAAAACAGCATCAAAATCAAGAGAACCAACTATATGGGAAAACATATTTGTCAATGATACCGTGGACAAGGGTTTGATCTCCCAAATATATAAAGAACTCAGACTACTCCACTCTAAGAANAAAAATGGTGATGAATAAGTACTTATCAATAATAATCTTAAACATAAATGGAATAAATGTCCTAATAAAATGACATGGAATAGCTGAATGGATAAGAGAACATGACCCACACATATACTGCCTCTGAGAGACTCACCGCAGAAAAAAAGACCTACACAGACTGAAAGTGAAGGGCTGGAAACAAATATTCGAAGAAAATGGACAGGAAAAAAAAAAAAGCCGTGGTAGCAATACTAACATCGGACAAAATAGACTTCAAAAGAAGAGTCATAAAAAGAGACCCAGAAGATCACTTCATAAAACTCAATGAAAGAATCCATCAAATAGACATAAATATTGTAAACATATGTGCACTCAACATAGGAGTACCCAAAAACAAAAAGAAAATTTTGGAGGACTTCAAGAAAAATATTGGCAGCAACACAAGTGTGGTAGGGAATTTCAACACCCCACTGTCAAGAAAAGACAGATCTTCGAAACAAAATATCAACAAAGATATTGTGGCACTGAACAATGCCCTAGAAGAAATGGACTTGACTTATATATATATAGAGCCTTTCATGCCAAAGAAGCAAAAAACACATTCTTTTCAAGTGCACATGGAACATTTTCAAAGACAGACCATATGACAGGTCACAAAGCAAGACTCAGCAAATTCAAGAAAATAGAACTCATATCAAGCATTTTCTCTGACCACAAGGGACTGAAACTAGAAACCAACCTCAAGGAAAAAACCCGAAATATTCAAACTCATGGAGATTGAACAGCATGCTATTAAAAAATGAATGGGTCAAGAATAAGATTAAAGAAGAAATCAAAAACTTTCTGTATACAAAAGAAAATGAACAAACAACAATCCAAAACTTATGGGACACAGTGAAGGCAGTCCTGAGAGGGAAGTTCATGGCAATACAGACCTTTCTAAAAAAGATAGAAACATTTCAAATAAACAAACTAACCCGATACCTATAAGAACTTGAGAAACAACAACAAAGGCAGCCCAGAGAAGTAGAAGGAAGGAAACAACCAAGATTAGAGTTGAATTAAATGACATAGAGACTAACAGCACAATTATGACGATCAATAAATCTAGGAGCTATTTCTTTGATAAAATAAATAAAATTGGCAAGCCTTTAAGCAGACTCATCAAGAAAAAAAGAGAGAGAACCCAAATAAACACAATCAGAAATGAAAGAGGAGAGATTACAACTGATGACACAAAAATACAAAGGACTGTAAAGAAATTACTATGAAGAACTGTATGCCAAGAAATTTGAAAACCTAGGTAAAATAGACAAATTTCTAGAAAAATATAAACTTTTAAAACTGAATGAAGATGAAGGAGAAAGCCTGAACAGACAGACCAATAATAGCTGATGAAATTGAAGCAGTAATCAAAAAGCCTCTGACACACAAAAGCCCTGGACCAGATGGTTTTACAGGAGAATTTTACAAAGCATTTCAGAAAGAGCTAAATCCCAACCTCCAGAAATTATTTTTAAAAATTTAAGAAGATGGAAGACCCCCAAACTCTTTTTATGGGGCCAGCATCATCCTAATCCCAGAACCAGATAAAGACATAACAAAGAAAGAAAACTTCAGGTCAATATCGCTGATGAACATAGATGATAAAATTCTCAACAAAATATTAGTAAACTGCATCCAGCAATACATTAAAAAGATCATACACCAGGGCCAAGTGGGATTCATCTCAGGGATGCAAGGATGGTTCAATATCTGCAAATCAGTAAATGCAATACACCACAGAAACTAAAGGAAAGACAAAAATCACACGATCATATCGATAGATGTGGAAAAAGCATTTGACAAGATACAGTACCCATCTATGATTAAAAACACTTAGCAAACTGGGAATAGAGGGAACATTCCTCAACATAAAAAAGGCCATATATGAGAGACCTACAGCCGACATCATACTTAATGGGCAAAAACTAAAAGCTTTTCCACTAAGATCAGGAACAAGACAAGGATGTCCACTTTCACCACTTCTATTCAACATAGTATTGGAAGTCCTAGCCACAGTGATCATACAAGAAAAAGAAATAAAAGGCATCCAAATTGGAAAGAAGGAAGTAAAACTGTCATTGTTTGCAGATGGCATGACAGTATACATAGAAAATCCTATAGACTCCACCAAAAAAACTATTCAACTTAATAAATGAATTTGGCAAAAACAGTGGGATATGAAGTCAGTACTCAGAAATCAAAGGCATTTTTGTACACCAACAATGAAATATAAGAAACAGAAATGGGAAAGTCCCATTTGATACAGCAAAAAAGAAAAATAAAGTACCAAGGAATAAACCTAGCCAAGGGCATAAAAGACCTGTACTCAGAGAACTATACAACACTGAAGAGAGAAATTAAAGAAGACACAAACAAATGGAAGCATGTACCATGCTCATGGATTGGGAGACTTAACGTCATGAAAATGGCCATACTACCCAAAGTGATTTAGAGATTCAATGCAAACCCTGTTAAAGTACCAATGATGTATTTCACAGATATAGAACAAACATTTCAGAAATTTATATGGAATCATACACGACCCTGAATAGCTGCAGCAATTCTGAGAAAGAACAAAACAGGAGGGATCATAATACCTGATACTGAACTCCATTACACGGCCATTGTAACCAAAACAGCCTGGTACCGGCATAAAAACAGGCACATAGACCAATGGAACAGAACAGAGAAAACAGAAATAAACCCAAGTCTCCATGGTCAATTAATATTTGACAAAGGGTTTGGAAAAGCATAAACTGGAGTAAAAATAGCCTCTTCAACAAATGGTGTTTTGCATGTAGCTGTTTGGACAGCTACATGCAAAAAAATGAAACTTGATCACCAACTTACACTATGCACAAAAATAAATTTAAGGTGGATAAGAGGCTGAAATATAAGTTGTGACACCATTAAAGTCCTAGAGGAAAACATTGGGAGGAAAATCTCAGACATTCCACACAGCACCGCCTTCACTGGTATGTCCCCTAAAGCAAGGGACATAAAGGAAAGAATAACAAGTGGGACTTCATCAGAAGAAAAAGCTTCTGCACAGCTAAAGAAAACAGCATCAAAATCAAGAGAACCAACTATATGGGAAAACATATTTGTCAATGATACCGTGGACAAGGGTTTGATCTCCCAAATATATAAAGAACTCAGACTACTCCACTCTAAGAAGACAAAAAACCCAGTTAAAAAATGTTCAAAGGACTTGAACCGACACTTCTCCAAGGAGGACATACAGAGGACTCAGAGACATATGAAAAGATGCTCAGCATTACTAGCTATCAGAGAGATGCAAATTAAAACCACAGTGAGATACCACTTCACACCGGTAAGAATGGCCATTTTAAACAAATCAACAAACAAGTCTTGGAAAGGATGTGGAGAAAAGGGAACCCTAGTGCATTGTTGGTGGGAATGCAGACTGGTGCAGCCACTGTGGAAAACAGTATGGAATTCCTTCAGAAAACTAAAAATGAAACTGCCTTTTGACCCAGCAATTCCACTACTGGAATTATACTCTAAGAGCCCTGAAACACCAATCCAAAAGAACCTATGCACCCCAATGTAGCAGAACAATTTACAATAGAGAAGTGCTGGAAGTAACGTAAGTGCCCATCAGTAAACGAATGGATCAAAAAACTATGGTACATTTACACAATGGAATTCTTCACACAAGAGAGAAAGAAGGAGCTCCTACCTATTGCTACAGCATGGATGGAACTGGAGAGCATTATGCTAAGTGAAATCCCATATGATGTCATCTTAACTGGAACCTAATCAACAACAGAAAAAAAACAAACAACATATAAGCAGAGACATCAAAATTAAGAACAATCTAACAATAGCCAGAGAGGAGGGGGGAGCGAACAGGGGGGAGAAGGATTTTCAGGAACTACTATAAAGGACACATGGACAAAATCAAGGAGGAGGGTGGAAGCAAGGGAGGGAGGTTGGTTTGGCTGGGGTGGGGATGGGAGTGGTGGGGAGAAAATGCAGACAACTGTAATTGAACAACAATAAAGTAATTAAAAAAGAAATAGGAATTGGGATGGCTACAATTGAATAATGCACAGAATTCTTAAGAGTTAGGCATGCTTATTATTCAGATAGCAAAAAATTCCATCTTGGGCTAAACTAAGGGTTTCTACATTTTCTTATGAGAAGCTTAAACAACCAGGTTCATTATATTCTCTTATGTAAATGAACTAGACATTGAAGCAGCTCTGAAGTGTTGTCCACATCAAGGTATGAAGAAAACTGACTCCTGAACAGACCTGCACTGGCATCTACACAAGAGAACAAATGGAGGCCCTTCAGACTTCGGTGAGCCATGGCCACCAGGCCCTCTAATCACAAGAGAAGTTCCTCCTAGGGTGCTCAGGGTCAACCAAGGGGCACAGATGGGGAAAACACTGTGGTGGTCATCATTTGGTGGAATTTTTCCTAGTGCTACATTGAAGATAGCAGCACAATTCTTTATTCCCACTGAGGACCTTTGGGAGGGGCTTCTGTCCCCCATTACAGAAGGAAGGTCAAAGGAGCATGGATCTGAGTATTTCAGGGTGGGTGGCCCTGTGAAGACTAAACACATGACTGTTCCTGAGTGGTCACCAGGCCCTGGGTGGTTTTAGTCTCATGTGCACTTCACCACACCAAATTCTCAGACTGAGGAGAATTTTGTTAAAAAAAAAAAAAAAGACAGGCACCATTCTACCCTAGAGGCCTGGATCCTGAGGCAGAATGATGGATGCTGTGTTCTTTGTGTGTCTATTTTAGACAAAGAAGTCCCAAAGGATCCTGTAAGTATTAGGGCAAAAGCAGTAATGTCTAAATGCAGGATCACAAAGTTAGGATCTGCTTGTCTCTGAGAGAGCTCTGCTTTCCTTTGAAGCATTAACTATGTTTCATTCATCACATTAATTATAAGTCTCTAAAATAATTCAATGATCACTTATCTCTTAGCACTTGGAGCTTTGTGCTTCTGCTGGGCACTTATTACACACAAAGCAATAGGCTGGTGGATGAGGGGAGAGGGTGGGAAGAATACAAAGATGAAGAAATGAGGATCCTACCACGCTGGAGTTTCCAACTGAGCAACAGGATGTATGTGTTGGACAATATAATTAGATTTTTGCAAACTTTGAATTGGAGATTTTTAAAATTAAGTTCCATCTTCACTGCAAAAAAACAAATAAGCAATTTTTACATGTTACCAATGACTGTCACTTATTGAGTGCCTAACTTGTGTCTTACTTCATTTAATTCTCAAGACAACTAAAGAAGTAGGTTCTATTTTGCCCTATATTATAGAATGAGGCAATCAAGGGCCAGAGATGTTAAAGAAATATGTACTAGTCCATATAGCAGGTAGAAATGGCTAAGCTGGGGATTAAATTGGGGTCACCAAATCCCTGACCACTATACCTCTTCTGATAGTGCCCTCTTGGGTTGGCCTGCCCCTTAGGCACTAGATGAATGTCTTTACTCACTGCGATTAGAAGGGGCCTCCCTAGAGCATCTTCTTCCCTAATTCTACCTCACAGTCTCACTTTTGAGACCTGTGACCTTACCACTAGAGATTCATTCCATTGGGGGAAATCAGGATATCTTGGTATACTTAACTACCCCTTCAGAGGAATAATACATTATGCCTTTATCCTTCATGAACTGCTCAGTGTCACATTGATAAGGGGAAGCATAGAAAGGGTGGTCCAGGAGGTGGTTATCATTTAGAGGGTAGCCTTCAGAAGCTAAAGTCCCTCAGGCAACTACCAGTTTCGGGTACCTCTGGCTGTAGGAGAGGGGAGGAATGTGTGAACAGAGGAGATAAGCCTTTCCTTTCTCTGAAATTTGGTTTCAGCCTACCATGAATATGTGTTCTGTACTTCCTGGACACCCAGCTATGCCACATTGCCCTGCCTCTCTCAGAATAGGTGTGATCTCATTGGGTTCAGGCCAAGAAACATGAGTAGAAGTGAGGTGCACCCATGATGGAGAAGCCTGGGTTCCTAAATAAGTCACCACCTGGCCCTAACTGGTATGGCTCAGTGGGTTCGACATCCTCCCCCAAACCAAAAGGTCACGGGTTTGGTTCCTGCTCAGGGCACATGCTTGGGTTGTGGGCAGCTGATGGATGTTTCTCTTGCACATTGATGTTTCTCTTCCTTTCTTCCTCCCTTCCCCTCTCTCTAAAAATAAATAAGTAAAATCTTAAAAAGTAATGTTACCACTTGGACATTGAACAAGGAATGAACTTAGTGTATTAAGGCCTGTTTGTTACAGCAGATAGCTTAACTAGTTACCCTGCTACATATCCTATGCTTTCCCTACTGTTTTGCTTCCTCAACTTGCCAACCCTTTGCTACTGTTTTCCCAAGAACAGTAGCAAATATTTGGAAACATATGGTTATTTGTGGTTATTTTTAACAAAGTAGACTGGGTTATACAGCATTATTTTATTTGGAAACAGGGTCTTAGCAGATGTAACTAGTTAAGATAAGGTCATATTGGAGTAGGGTTGGCCCTTAATCCAACATGACCAGTGTCCTTAGAAGGAGAGCAGAGATCTGACAGAGACACGTGGGGAGAAATAGCATGTGATGATGGAGACAGAGATTGGAGTGTTGCATGTACAAATCAAGTTGCAGCAAAGATTGGCAGCAACACTGGGCATTAAGAGAAGCCAGCCGAGAGAGTATGGTCTTGCCAGCACCTCAATTTCAGGTTTCTAGTCTCCAAAACTGTGAGAGAATAAGTTTGTTGTTTTAAGCCCCCAAGTTGGTGGTCATTTGTTATGGCAGCCATACAACACTAATACACAAGAGAGTCAGCCACTATCAGTTACATCTGGCAGAGACTCAATGGCTGTCAGGAGAGAGGGAAAGCTTTGTAGTGAGAAAAAGGGAAGGTTTCATGCGTGCTCTGATTGGAAGCCATTGATGTGGGAAGGCTGGAGTCAGGCTAACTATTGAAATAGAAGCTGGGCATCTTCTGTGAATGATCTGGGGAGTATCTGGCTTTCTCTGATTAGGTCTTAGCTGGGAATGAGGAAAAACAATAGAGATGTTGGCAGTCACTGACTGAGTCTCAATTGGTCTTGGCCGAAGACTGCAGAGGCTGTGGTTTGGCTTCCCAGGGTGGTTGCTGCAGAGATTGTCAGAATTCTACTGACATGTATGCTCTTGCCATTGTCCATTTGCATATTCAGTCTCTCAGTCAATACTGTTCAAGTCCAATTTATCTCCACCGATGTCCTTCACCACCCTAGTCTCTTCTGAATCTTTCATGATTTTATGCCTTCTTCCTCCTCCTCTCTCTCTTCCCCCTTCTCCTCCTTCTTTTTGCTCCATCTCATTCTCCTCTGTCTTCTTTTTCTTCATGCGTTTGTATTTTCTTTATTCCCAGAATGTGAGTTCTTTAGAGATGTTGTCCTTATAAGAAACCATTAAAAATAATAAAAATGATAATATATTTACTGAGTACTCAAGAGGTGCTAGAAAATGTATATTACCCATTTAATCCTTTCAACAGCCCTATAAGTTAGATATTATTAGTTCTGTTTTGTAGATAAGGAAAAAAAAACTCAGAGTAGTTAGCAACTTGCTCGAAAGTGGAGGAGTCAGGATTTGTACCTAGGAGTGCACTCTTTCAACCCATGCTTGCTTGCATTCTTTTAAAAGATCTTATATATTCATTTTCAGAAAGAGGGAAAGGGAGGGAATAAGAGAGGTAGAAAAACATGGATGTGTGAGAGAAACATTGATCAGCTGCCTCTCACACATGCCCCAAAAGAAGACCGCCCTCAACCCAGGCATGTGCCCTGACTGGGGATCTACCCAGCCACCTCTGGTCTTGCAGCATGACACCCAACCAACTGAGCCACACCAGTCAGGGCTCAGCCTGCGCTTCCTCACTCTTCACACTGCCTTCTAACCATTTTGTCTTTACAAAAGTATAACTTGTATTATTGTGATTATTATCTTTTTACTATTATTAAATATTTCTTATTTTTAAAAAGCTTTTTAAATATTCTTCTTTAAAAAGGTAAGGTCGTTTTTATGACAGAAATGGTTAAAACTAAAAGAGGTACTGCAATCTGGAAGGAAAATTGGATATTGAAAGAAGGGTTTTTAATGTCTAAAAGCTGATGCTATATATCCTCAGAGCAGAGAGCTGATAAAGGCCAGTATTATGGCAGGAAAGTTAACTATTTGGTCATTACAGATTTAAATTTTGATTGAATTGAATCAGCAAAACAAACAATTAGACAGCACTGAAAATCAACGTGAAATGGGTTTCTGTGTGACTTGCCCACTCGTAAGCTGGAGTTCGACAGAAAGCAGATGTCTTATTGGAATGCAATTAGAAAGATTGGGTCAATACAATCCCCAATTGATTATCTGTAATTCCCATTATAAATGCTGTAGGCATGCCTACAGTCTACTCTCTATAGAACATGGTCATTTATTTTACATATGTATATTTAATAAACATTTTAGTTGGCCTTAAAAAAAGTCTACCCCTCCCCACCCCCATTCTTTTTACTCTGGAGAATTAAAGTCACATGTGGTTATCTTTGGCAAGAAGAACCTGCTGAACATGTTTATTTATTAATACAACAAATCACTGAGTTCTCATTACGGGCCAAGCATTGTGTTAGGCACCATGGGAGCTACTAAATGAATCATACTTCTGAGCTCAATGTTGGAGATATAATCAGGCACATATCAAAGTATCTAGAAAATGATTTGTGTTATTTAAAAGATGCGACCAAATATTTAGATACTCTTCCCACGGAATAAAGGGGTCTAATTCTTCCCATGAAGCCATTGTGTGCCTGCTCCGGGCAATAAAGTAAGGCAGAAAAAATGGGAGGTCCAGACCCACCCTTGAAAGGAGTGGCGCTTTCTGTTTGCTATTTTGCATCCCCGAGTGTCTATGTAACATTTGTTATCCAGAGGCCAGACGCTGTAGGGAAGTCTGTGGGAGGTGTGTGGCAAACTCTGTGCAGAGAGTGAGCAAGAGACACACTCCAGTCAAACTTGCTGAGGCTCCAGAAATCAAGAAACAAAGATGTGCCATCCTTACTGTGCCCTGACCAAATTTTTGCCCCAGAGAACCATGAACTACAGTAATAAATTGTAGCTTCAAGCCACTAAGTGTTGGTGTAATTTGTTCTGTAGCAACAGATAGGAAGAGCATGCTAGCATGACTAAAAAGGGTTATATCAGAGCCATAGAAACTGGAATAAAAATGGTTTTCTAGCCTTAATGATGGTGGCAAGGAACAGGGAAGACTTTCAGGAAGTGGTGACATTTAAGTTGAGTTTGGAAAACTTTAGAATTTGGAAATTCAGAGATGAGGAGTTAAGGACAGTACAGGCAGGAAAATAGTGTGGGTCCAGGTACAGAGGTGAGAAAGGGTTGATGGATTGAGAGCTCCATTTGACAGAAGAAAATGGTTTGCGAGAAAAAATTGGGGTGACATGAACAAAAGAAAGCCAGAAACCAAATATCATATCACTGAAGGCCTTGAATGCCAGGGTGAGGAGTTGCATTCCGTTGAGTAGACAACAAGGAGCCGTCCACTATTTTGAACAGAGAAGTGTTGTGGGCCTCAAAGGAGTTGTCCAGCGGGACTGAAGGTGCAAGTGAATGTGAGGAGACCTGTGGTGAAGGTGGGGCAGTTGGAGGGCTGGAGGGTCACACTGACATCTCTCTAGGGTAGAAGTGGGGTGCTAGCCTGGCACACAAGATAGTGGCCCATAGCAACACCACGGCCAACTCCTTGGAACCTGTGACATTCTACTTTACAGGGCAAGAGGGACTTTGCCGATTCAATTAACAGTAAAGATTTTGAGATGGGAAGGTTATCCTGGTTTATCCAGATAGTCCCAACTTAAATACATGCATCCTTAAAATGCAGAACCTTTCTCAGTTGTGGTCAGAGGGCCATGTGACTGTGGAAGAAGGGTCAGAATGACACGATATGACAAGGACTGGACTGGACATTGCTTTGCAGATAGAGGACAGGATGATAAGCCAAGGAAGGCAGTGTCTTTAGCAGCTGTGAAGGGCCCTCCACGTCCAGTCAGCAAAAATCTGGAAGCTTGGTCTTAAAACTGAAGAACTGAATTTTGCCAACAACCTGAAAGCTCATGAGAACAGACCCTCCCCTAGAACCTCCCCAAGGACTGCAGGAGAAATGCAGTGCCTGCTGACACCGTGGTTTTAGCCTGGAGAGACGTGTGTCAGATTCCTGATCTCCAGAATGATAAGATAATAAATTTGTGTTCCTGAAGCTGCTAAATGTATGGCAATTGGAGGCGGCAGCAATAGAAAGTGAGTCCAGGTATCAATTAGTGACTGATATTTATTGAGCAGCACTGCTCAGTGCATTAGAAACCAGGGGTTGGCAGATTTCTCCTGAGCTTTTGCTCCCCTTGGGCTGTGGTTCTATTTTTGTGCTACCTGGAAACATTGGCTTTCTGTCCTGGTTTGATCTCCACCAAGCTGGGTGACCTTGGTCAGTTTGCTTAACCTCTCTGAGCTTTAGTTTCCTCATCTGTTACATAAGGAAACTGAGCAAGAACTGGGGCTCTGGGCTTTATTATTTTTTCACCATCATATGTTTGATAGAGAATGTCCCCATCTGCCAGTTATCAGTAGGCATAATCTAGGTTTGGAGAAATGTCCAAGGTTCTAGCAATAGCATTCCTTTCTCTCCTCAACAAGAAATTATCTCAGAATATAAGTGATATTTGACAGTGATAACCTTACATTTATTTCAATTTTGGGGGCTTAGATACAGGGTTTGAATATATATATATATATATATATATATATATATATCCTAATATTTTATAGAAGAGACACAACATTTCAATAACATAATGCATGACAAAAATATATCATATATTATAAATATCCACAGTGAATTATTACTATTAGTGTAGCCATAGCCATAGCAGTGAAAATGCTAAACTATATGCTGGTAACCTTCCTAGTATTGAACTTGAACAGTTTTAGGAAGTGAAGAATAGTCTGAATTAGTTAAAGGTAATTTTCCACTTGTAGCTGGAAAGGTGGAAAGAGGGTGAGAGGGAAAAGGTTTTCTAAACCTTAAAGAAACCAGTCTCTCCTGAGACAACCCCCCTTCCACATCTAAACAGGCTGAATAAACCCTTAATATAATATATTATAGTATTTGTAACTATTTCATTAGGAAAGGATGCACAGAATTCAATTCTAACTTTGTGGAGGGAATAAAGGCCAAGGAAGGATCTTCTAGTAACTCTTAATGAACTTGCTATCGAATGAGAAAGATCAGAAAAAGGGTAACAAGGAAACTGACCAACACTGACAACAGGCCCACCTGAGTGCAGTCTTTTAATGACTCAGGAGCTGTTTCATGTTGAACAGCTGTGCCAGAAATAGTTCTAAATCTGAGTATTTCAACATTTTCAAGGCAATTTGAGTTAGGGGTCCTGACACAAAACATGTGAATTCCTAGAAATTTCCTATGGTTGAATTGGCAGGTGGTGGGAGTCCTTACATTGGGACAATGTAATCGTGTGGTGAAGATTGGGGGTTCTGGGGCCAGATCCCAGTTCTGCCACTTACACTAAACTTGACTTTGGGCAAGTTACTTATGTCCCCCATCCTAAATCGCCCCAGGACTGGGTATTAAACAACTAGAGACTACCACTATAGCCTAGAACCCACTGAAATCATTCAAACTGTCCAATCCTACACCCACGTAGTTTGCCTACCCTGACTTCCCTTTTCTTCTGGAGAAAACCACAATGAAAGCTCCGGCCCATCTTTCCCCTCACTTCCTGCCTCCTGATCCACACTGGTGTTTTCCCATATGATCCTGCATGGTCTGATACGCCCCTCCTCTCTGGAACTGTCGGAAGCACACTTGATTTTCAGTGGTGTTTGTCTCCTGATCTTTTGACATTACTGTAGCTGAGTGAAATGCCTGGCCTCTCTAACTCCATCTCTTCAACCTTGTGTTGTCCCCATGGACCCCAGGCTAATAGCTTCTGCTTTATCTTGCAAGGAGATATGCTAATTATTATGGGATTCTGCTAGTGGCTTGAGTTTTACAAAAATGGCCCCTCCCATTTTCCCTTCCCTTAACATAAAAAAAGTCTGAATTCTATACTTCCTTAAAATTGATTTGCAAACTAGGTCTCACATCTTCTGAATTGGTGCCCCACAAGACAATAAATCTTTCCTTATTTCAAACTAAGGTTTTGAGTTTTGGCCTTTTGAAATGTCAGGCACACAGACTGGTAACATCATCATACCTGAGTAAAAATGAAAACCCAGTACATTTTAAAACATGGTAAAAGGATACCTTTGGTCTACTCTGATTAGTTCTGAAGAACTTTCACCTCATCACCCTGTAGTCTGGCTCTTTCTTTGTCTTAAAAATTGCCCTGTTACAGAAAGTAGGTGAGCTGACAGGGGCTGGGGGAGAGGGAATGGGAGTGACTACTAATGGGTACTGAGATTCTTTCTGGGGTGATGAATGTTGTGAAATTAGGTAGTGGTGATGATTGCACAACTTTATAAATATACTTAAAACCACTGGACTGTATACTTTAAAAGAGTTACTTAGATGGTATGTGAATTATAGCGCATTTTAAAAACAGCCCTCTTTTTCTCATTCATATTTCTCTAACTGATACTGTCCTGCAAGATTTAGTTCAGATGCCTCCTCTTTCCCTAAAGCTCTTACATACACTGCCTCAGTTACTATAGTTCTCCTTGCTGTGTATTAAGTACCTGTCTTCTCGAGGGTGGGCAGGACTAAGAAAAAGAAACACTCTGGGAGCTCCTGCTCTACTGCTTGTGGAACTTGTCCTCGAACACCCTGCCCCTTCTCCACCTCTCCCCTTGATCTAAGCAGTTCCTAGGAAAGTCCTAGTTTGACTTGCACAAAACAGAATCTGGAACGTGTGACTTTCCGCTGTGACTTTTCCTACACTTTCCCTGAGACTTCTAAATCAAAAATTGAGGGAAGGTACTCTTTGTTTTCCAGTTGGAGACACTGCTTTTTAAAGATTTGGGGGCAGATGAATTTGGTAGCCAAGTGAGGTCCAAGTCTTATCTTTTCTGTTAATTTATACTGGAAAGATTACTTTTTCTCATAAACAACCTCTGATTTTGGAAAGAGCCCCAACCCACAAATATCCATCAGAAAGGTCATGCTTCCATATTTTAGCAGTTTTAGCAGATGTTGACTCCTTAAAAGATTAACTGTGAGCTTTGATATCTGGTTTTGCCAGCCTGTTAAGGTTCCTGGGGAATGGAAAACCAGCCTTTCTGCTTCCACTTATCTGTCCATACCCGGTCAATGCCAGCAGGTGGTTACCTTTTTTTCTTGAAAGAGTACAGGGACCTCCCTCACAACCAAACCTTCTAGAAACACTGACTAACTATATGATACCTCTAAGATAAGACAGAACTCTTCCTAGCCTCCAGTACTCAAGTGAAGAAACCCATGGCCAAGCCATGGTCTCCTTGAGGAGCCCCTGTTAAATGAAGGAAGGATTAATTAGTAGCCAAATGTTGGTGAAGGTGAAGGAGGTAAAGGAGTAGGCCTTGGTGTTCACTCCTCCCCCCGGGCTGGGAAGATTCTTGTGTTTTTTCAAATTGTAAGTATACACAAAGCGCGTGGACACCTTGATAAAATTCAGATCCCATATCAGCAGGTCTAGATGGAGCCTAAAATGCTCCATTTCTGACAAACGTCTAGGTGATGTAGATGCTGTTGGTCTAGGGACCACACTGAGCAGCAAGGATTATCTTTGATTTCCAAAGAAGTTTGACACTTTGGGGTTCCTTCTTGCTGGTCCTAGTTAAATATTAACAATAGCAATAATAATTATAATAACAGTGATGGCTGACAATTATGGAAGGCTTAGAATGTGCAAAGCAAGCCTGGCCTAACTATAACTGTTGTCATCTTATAAAAGTACGTGTGGTTTAGAGACACTAAAGAACTTGCCCACACTCTTTTTGCTGGTGTCGGAGCAATAATTCAAACACTATCTGGCACTATAGGTGGGCTCTTAAATATCACTGTCTCTCATTTTCTACTGTGCTACTTTAGGTTGAGTGGGACTGTGCATGCTTTTAAGAAGGAGCATTTTCCTTGCGCTACAGAACTAAGTCAATGGTGAAAAGTTATCCATGAAATCGGATGGCAGTTATAGACAGACAGTGAGGGATACATAGGCAGAGCCCAACTGATAATGACCTGTAGTCTGAGGAGGGTGCACTGATAGTAAAACGTTTTCCCCAGCAACTTATGTTTTACCCTGCAAAGTAGGTAATACTTTAGAAAAATGTTACCACCATAGCAGAAGAGTTATTAAAAACTGGTGAGGAGAGACAAAATAAAAAAGCATAATTTGTAAAAGAAAAATAATTGGTAAGTTGAATTTCATCAAAATGAAAACTTTCTACACTTCAAATGACACCATTAAGAAAGTGAACAGAGAGATCCAAGATGGTGGAGGAGTAAGTAGAAATTACACTAACTGCCCTCAGGACTAATCTGAATTACAACTTAATTGGGGAGAAATCATTTGGAACATACAACTGAACAATAGCAAGAGAGAAGCCTTATAACCATGGACAGACAGAAGAAACAGCTTCAGCACAACCTGACCGGTAAGGAGTGCAGTGGAGACGTGAGAAGGCTGGCAGGGCACCCATAGGCAGCAGCTGAAGCACTGGAGGGATATTTAAGGGGCCAGTGAGATCTCCCTGAGAAGGGTGGGGTCTAAACCATAAACTGGGACCCCCCCAGCCAAGAACACCCTAGCCTGAAAAGTACACAGGTAACATCCAGCTGCAAAAAGCGACAGGGTTTCTCTGTTCCAGAGACAGATGGCTAGAGATGCAAAGAGCCGTTTGAAGGGCCAGTGCATAAATTTCTGTTGCAGCCACTTACCCTGGGCTCTGGCAAAGGGGCAGGCAGAGTGGACTAGAGATGCTTGAGATACTGGGGAGGGAAGCTTTGGGAAGAGAACTGAGAGAGTAGGCCCAGGATCCAAGTGCTGAGTCATCTCCCATACAGCAGCAACCATCTTGCTCAAGCAGACCACTCCCCTCCAAGTGGCAGCAGCCTGAGGAGAAATAATAGCCCCGCCTCTAGGAGGGATTCTGCCCCGGCCCTCTGGTTCTTAAGCCTGATTGCTGATTACTGAGTGACTAGATTAACAACTGGAGGAGTCAGCCACAGACAGTACATCCCTGCTGGTCTCCAACAGGCTGCCTAAGGCCAGAAGGCTAGAAATAGAAAAATGAGTAAGATTTTTCTGGCAAATGCAAAAAAAAGGAGCACAGAAGTAACACAATTGTTTTCTGATAATTCGGAATCTGAGACAAAAAGCATTAATGGAATGAGAGGTACCTTTGTACTGATAAAAGTTAGAAGCCACAATAAAGATAGAAATGTCAGTAACCCAGATGCTTAATTTATCACAGATCAGAAATAAGAGGAAATGGATAGGAGGAATCGTGGGAGATTTCAAAACACTCTTCATATGCATTTGTAAATCTGGTAGTTAAAAAATATAAATGATAGGGGAGATAATTTGAACTGTAAAGTTAATAAGATTTACCATGTATATTTATACCTAGAAACTAATCCCCCACTTGGGAATCCATTAATGTTTATGAAAATTAACTATGTGTTAGCACATTGAGAGAGTAATTGCACCAATTGGAAATCTGTAGGTCAGAGATCCTGAACATAGTGCAATAAAATTAGAAATAAATAAAAGAAGTGTAAGACAAAAACCTTAGAAATAAATAAAAATACATTTTCTTTATGAGACTATTTTATGACTCAGCAATCTCACTTCTGGGAGTATAACTAGTGAAACCTGAAACACTAATCCAAAAGAATACATGGACTGCTATGTTCACTGCAGTGTTGCTTAGAATAGTCAAGATTTGGAAGCAGCTCGTATGTCCATCAGTAAATGAATGGTTTAAAAAGCTGTGGTGCATTTATAGAGTGGAAGGCCACTCAGCTGTAAAAAAGAAGGATGGACCTTTTGCAACAGCCTGGTGATCTGGAGAATTCTATGCTAAGTGAAATAACACAATCAGAGAAAGATAAATGCCACGTGATTTCATTTATGTGTGGAATCTAATGAACAAAATAAACTGACAAAGAAAATAGAAACAATGAACTAACAGTTTGCAGAGGGAGGGGCATTAGGGGACTAGGTGAAAATGATGAAGGAATTAAGAAAAAAAAGAAATACAAATGATAGGCAACAGTGTGGTGATGACCAGAGGGAAAGAGGGTGGGAGGAGGTAGAGAGGGTAAGAGGGTGTTAAATGGTGATGGCAGGGGACTTGACTTCCGCTGGTGAACTCACAATACAGTGTAGAGATGATATACTATAGAGTTGCACACCTGAAACCTTTATTATTTTATTAACCAAGGTCACCCAATACATTCAATAAAAATTAAAAAACACCCCACGAAACTGCTGTTATATGAATATACACACATACACACACAGGTAAAATAGACAAATCTGTGAAAATTTTCACCCAGAAAAAGTGAGAAAATAGGATAAATGAAATTTTAAATGAAATTCCAAATGAAAAAAAGCAAGGCAGAAATGGATGCCCCTTTCTCTGTCAGTAAGTTTCAGGATTTAAAAAAAAATGACTGGGCCCTGGCTGGTGTAGCTCAGTGGGTTGAGCGTGTGCTGCAAACCGAAGGGTCTCCAGTTCGATTCCCAGTCAGGGCACATGCCTGGGTTGCAGGTCAGGTCCCCAGTGGGGGCCACGTGAGAGGCAACCACACATTGATGTTTTTCTCTCTCTTTCTGCCTCCCTTCCCCTCTCTTTAAAAATAAATAAATAAAACCATTTAAAAATGACTGGTTATTTGAGAGACTATAAAACTATCAAATAACCATGAAAGGAAACTGAACTATTTATAAAGAGATTGTTTGTGAAGTAGATTCCAAGGCCAAAGAAGTGAGGTTTCCATACCTTAAAGAAAAGATAATTCCTCTGTTTAATACAGAAATTTTGTCAGAGAAAGAAACATCACAAAATATTACTGACTGGGCATTTAAGCTATAGAAATCAGTTTTCTCACATTTCTGGAGGCTGGAAGTCTGAGATCAAGGTTTCAGCTGGGTTGGTCCCTCCTGAGGCCTTTCTCCTCGGTTTGCAGATGGCCACCTGCTTGCTGTGTCTTGCTTGGCTATTCCTCTGTGTGCCATACACCTAGTGTCTCTTTCACCAGTCCTACCGGACTAGGGCCACACCCTGTTTACCCCATTTACCTCCCTACCTGACCTATCTCCAAATACAGTCACTTTGGAGGTTAAAAGTTCAACCTATACATTTTGGGGGCATAACAACAGATATAGTTGTGGATGAAAATAAAGATCTGAAATTTATAGTTATGTCTTACAGAGTATATACACATATGGTTGTGTCATCAGTAGTAGTAATAATAAATATTATTTAATACTTTGTAGTAGATAAAACTTGCTCATTTGTATTATTTTTCCAGTCTCTCAAATGCCACCTATTATTGAGGCCCTCTCTGTGTATTATATGCTATTAGGCGTGTATAATAGTATGCCCCCAGCCCTTGTTCTTTTATTCGTTACCTGGCTATATTTTTTAAAATATTTATCATCCACTATATTTATTCATTAGTTATTGCCTGTCTCCTCCCCCAGGAAAGCATTTCTGTGAGTAGAGACTGCATCTGTTTTGTTCACTGCTATATCACTGCATAGAGTAATACATGTGCATGGTAGGCGATTGATACATTATTATGTGAAAGAGTGAGTTATCTCGTGATCATCTTAATTGACCAGCATAAGTGCTGTTAATAGATGAAGGTTCAGAGTCTCACAAGCTCCTATTTCTCATCTCACATTTTTCAGTGTCAGAAATCTCACTCTCTATGACTCAGGTTCTTGTCTTAGATAATTAGATGAATATGTTTGGAGGAGGGAAAAGCTTCACTGAGATATAAATTCACATACAATATAATTTGTCCATTTAAAGTGTAAATTCAATGTCTTTTAGTACAATATACTCAAAGAGTCGAGTGATCATCAACTTTAGAACAGTTTTATCTCCCTGAAAAGAACTCTATACCCTTAGGTGATACTTCAATTCTTGCATCACAACAGTCAGCTCTGGGCAATTATTAATCTACCTGAAGTCTTTATAGACTTTCCAATTAATATTTTCAGCAATATATATGTAACTTTGAAAACTGCTCATTGAAATTATTTCTAAATGGATTATGTTTTTATTATTTCAAATGGAATTTATTTTGCTAGAGCAACTCTGTCCAATGTAATAACCAGTGACCACATGTGGCTTGTGAGGACTTGATGTGTGGCTGTTCTGCTTCTTTTACTTTGTTTAAAGTGATTATTGGAACGTTTAAAATTACTCATATGATTCTTACTGTATTTCTATCAGACAATGATGCTACAGACAGGGCAAATTTATTAGAAGAGTTTAAAGTATATATCTCACTTTGTATTTTATAGTGAAAATATAACCTCTCAGAATGAATTGAGGTACGCTGCAAGGCTGAAATATGCACCAGATATTGAAAGGTTAATACAAAATAAAAAAATGTAAAATATCCCATTGATAGTTTTAATATTGATTACATTTTGAAATGATACTATATTGGGTCATATATGTAAGTAAGATTTAAGGGTAAAATATTATTAGATTAATGTCATCCACATCTTTTTAAGGGACACATCTTTTAAGGGATCCATTAGGCCCCTCTTGTCCATTACCACCCCATCCACACCTGCACATTCCTCCTTGTCTTTGCTCCAGCAGAGCCCCTGCTGAGAATGCCACCACCCCTCCTCTTCACAGTCACTACTTGGGGCTCAGAGGAGACCCCATATCCTCAGGACAAACGTGTCTGTGATTGCTTTATTTCATAGACTTTTCCCCTCTGCTGGTATCTTTTCCAAAAAGTTCTCTGAACTTTATTACGAACATATTATTGCCCATATCTTGATTTATTTGAGTTGCCACTTAACATTTAAAAAAAGCACACACTCAATTCTTAAATAATACCTAAAATAGCCCCCTGGTTAGGAAACAGAAGGCCATCATTTGATGGTTATGCAACTTCGTTTACCCCGTTTTTCTTTTTCCTAATTAGTTGGGTGTTTTGTTCAACCACTCTTGGAGCCTCAATTTCCTCTGACCCAAATGGGCATGATCTTATGAGTTCTTGTGAAGATTAATTCAAATATTGCATGGGAAAATGTTTATTTTGATTTTCTTATTAGTTACTGGGAAGCCAAATGCCCAGAGTTGGGCGGCTAATGTAAATGAGGGAAGGAGGCCAGAGTGAGACAACAGGGATTGGTGGGGACTCTGGTGCCTGGAGATTGCCTGTCCCATCTAAAGCCAAATGCTGCCATGTAGGAATGAGGGCCCTGTGTTGTTGGAGTTTAATTTTTGAACAGAAATCAGAAATACAGTCTTCTTATGACATTTCTTGATTTTTGGAACATGGTACATGCCAAACAAAACCCAGAGTCTTTCCAATAAGAAGACAATTTGCATCTCTACTCTATATGTGTATATTGTTCCAAACTAGAACAGACATCTAGATTGTGTCTGAGTTTTTTTTCTCTACAGGGTTTGTAAGTTGGTTTTGTTTCCTCAGTAAGGTTTTTTGAGGGTATTGAATATCTTCCGTATTGAAGTATAATCCAAACCTGATCAATTAACTTGCTAAATGGTACTTGCCTGTCTATTCATAAGGTTTTTAAATTTCAGCACCGCCTAAGTTGCTTATTAAGAATGCTGCCTTGCCCAACGATTGTACTCTTAGATATATAACCAAGAAAACTGTGGATACATGTACTAGACATCTACTAAAATGTTCATAGCAGCACTAAAATCTATCTAAATGTCCATCATCAGTCTCAAAAGAAAAAATCTAAATTGTGATATATTCACAATAAAAATATACACAACAACAAAAATGAATAAATTGCAACTATATGCAACAACATGGATGAATTTCACAAATAATAATGTTGAGCAAAAGAAGCCAGACAGCAGAGAACAGATAGTATGTTTCCATTTATTTAAACACAGAAACTGGCAACCCCTAACCTACGGGTTGTAAGTCAGGATAACAGCAACTGCTGAACACAGGTAGTGACAAAAGGAAACAGGAGACATTTCTGAGGTGCTGGCAGTGTGGTTGGTTGCAAGGCATGGGTGTGTGAAATTCATTAAGTGGAACGCTTATTTGTACTTTCCTATACGTTAATATCTCAGAGAAAAATTAAAATGCCTATTCTAGGGCCCCACTCCAGATTAACAGACTCTCTCTGGTGAGGGTTGTCAACAAAGTCCCCGGGGTTACCAACGCAAGTCATTAGAAGAATCCCCTTTTGAGAGAGACACTGTACTTGAACAAGCACATAATTCTCCCTTCAAGGGATTTCTGCAAGTGCTCTTGGCTAACCCAGCCAGCATCTGCCTTTCCTAGATTCTCTTATATATTCATACATTTTACTAGAAGCAACGAGTGATATAAAATCAAGAGGCATTATGGTACATTCAAACAGTGGCACTTGAGGCAACACAGAGAGACAGCTTCGATAATGCGCCAGCTTATAAAGTACGGCTAAATAAAATTAAATGTTTATGGACTGACTCAGACACCACATCCCCAAGGGTAAAAAGTCAAACGCTTACCACTGATGAATCTCAGCTGATTTCTGGTTTTCCTGGGGAATAAGAGCTGGGTAGGGGCTGAAAGAATCTGGGCTTTTCCCGGTATGAAAAAGGGGAGATTCTGTGACTAGGGGAGGGACAGGGAAGGGCCAGTACTGTAGACATTTTGGGAGCTGCAAGTCTGAGCTTTGTTTTAGTCACTGTGAGAAAGCTGAAGCTGAGAAACTTATTCAGGTTACATCTATTTACATATTGTGCTCTTGCATTTAAGAATCCAGAAATTAAATGGCAAAGAAAACCTTGGCCAGGCAGCTCCGCTGGTTAGAGCATCATCCTGATGCCCAAGGTTGTACGTTCAATCCCTGGTCAGGGCATAGACAAGAATCAACCAACGAAGACATAAATAAGTGGAACAGCAAATTGATGCTTCTCTCTCTTTCTCCCTCTCTCCTTCAAATAAAAATAAAATAAAATATGAAAATTTAAAAAGCAAAGAAAGCCCTGGCTGGTGCTAAAATTTTTTTAAAAAGTCAAAGAAAGCCAAAGAAAGCTCAGTGGATTGAGTATTGGCCTGCAAACCAGAGGGTTGCCGGTTTGATTCCCAGTCAGGGCACATTCCTGGGTTGCAGGCCAGGTCCCCAGTAGGGGCCGTGTGATAGGCAACCACACGTTAATGGTTGTCTCTCTCTTTCCCTCTCTCTAAAAAATAAATAAATAAAACCTTTTAAAAAAAGTCAAAACAAAACCAGAACTGAATTCATTAATAAGCTGCAGGAAGGCCGCCAAGACTCTACAAGCTTCATCTTCAGCTCCCAGAACCTGGCACCATGCCTGGCTTATAAGAATGCTCAGCAAATTTATCCATACATTCAACATCTATTCATTGAGTTCTACTCTAGGTTTGGTACCATTCTAAGTAGTTGAGACAAAATAGACAGAAGTCCCTCACCTAAAGGAGCTTAAGTTCTAAGTGAAGGGAGAACAACCAATCTCATATGTAGCATGTTCCATAGTGGCCAGTACTTTGGAGAAAAATAAACCAAAGAGAAAGAATAGGGCGTTGGAGGGTTGATTAAAGGCTACAGTTTTAGTTGGGGAGGTTAAGGAAGGCCTTACTGAAAATTTGAGAAAAGACGTAACTTTGAGGAAGTAAAATCATGCAAGTATGTGAGAGAAAAGCCTTTCAGGAAGAGGGATCAGCACGTGCAAAGGCCCTGAGATAAGAGTATACCTTGTGTGTTTGAGAATGACAAGGAGGCTGGAGTTGTTAGTAAGAAGATAGTGAGAGTAGGGTGGTACAAAATGAGATCCAGCAGGTGGTGGGGCTGTGGGTCACTCACTGTGAGGACTTTGACTTTAATTCTGGGTGACACAGGAGCAAGTAGATGGTTTTGTTTAGGTAGGGGAATGGCATGACCAGACTCAATATTGATTGAATGATTAAGCATGGCACCATACACACTGTAAACTACTTAACATACATGATTATCTTTGATCTTTATAACTGCCTTCAGAAGTAGAAGGAACAGGTGTTGTTACCCACATTTTCAAAGGATTACAATATAATCCTTGGAGAGAACCAGATCTGGGTCTGAATCCTGACTCAGCCACGTAAGAGCCAGGACTCAGTGCAGGTGTCAACCTTGGTTTCCCTATCTCCACAATGTAGAAATAACACTATTGGGGGAGAAGATCAGATGAAATTATAAATAGAAATGCCTAGTTTAGTGTCCAGTACACACTGTGCTGAATAAATGACATTAGTTGTGACCTTTTCCAGGTTCAAGGGGCTGTACAGCTGTGAGGGTCTTAGAGATAGTCTTTGGGAAGCTGCATAAACACGTGTTGGGGCAAATACACAGATTCTGGGCTGATACCAAACCTACTGAATCCTGAATTCTGTTGCATTGGAACCTCATTCCAAAGACTAACAACGTAAATGAATGTATGAACAGAGCAGAACAGCATAGAGGTTAAGATAGTCCCAATACAACAACTGAGCCTCATGTTTCTCATTCGTGAAGTGAGAATAAAATATCATCCACCACTGAGGGTGGTGAGAATGATACCTTCCCAGCTCCACCAATGTTAGCTACAAGAAAGTTTCTTTTGTAAAAAATTTTTATTTTATTTATTTATCTTCAGAGGGGAAGGGAAGGAGAGAGGGAGAGAAATATCAATGTATGGTTACCTCTCGTGGGTCCCCTGCCAGGAACTGGCCTGCAAGCCAGGCATGTGCCCTGACTGGGAATCGAACCATGATCATCTGGTTTGCAGGCCCACACTCAGTCCACTGAGCTATACCAGCCAGGCAGCTGCAAGAAAGTTTCTTAAACTTACCTTGTTTGTACTTAAAATGAACTCACCATAAAGAATAAAATTCATTTCACTACTGTGATTATTTTTTCACTTAAAAAATAAACATTTAGGTTAAAAAGAACTTCATATCAAAAAGATTACCTACTCTGGCTTGTGTAGCTCAGTGGATTGAGAGCTAGCCTGTGGACCAAAAGGTTACCTTACTGGTTCAATTCACAGTCAGGGCACATGCCTGAGTTGCAGGCCAGGTCCCCAGCTGGGGGTGTGTGAGAGGTAACCAGTCGATGTTTCTCTCCCTCCTTTCCCCCTTCTTCCCCTTTCTCTAAGAGTAAATAAATGAAAACACTTAAAAAAAGATTATGTATATACCATCCAAAGTCATCCTGCAGATTCACTAGAAGGACAAACACACCAGGGACGTAAAAGAATGATATTAGGGTTGTGTCCCTTGCTGGTGCTTTTGTCTCAAGGCTGGGGCAAGTTTGAAACCTGTTGCCTGGGGCAGATGGAAAAAGGAGCTGATTCCTTCAGGGAGGCTGAGAATAGACATGTTGGTGCCGAGTTCTGGAACATTTATAGAAGACAGGAAACTTCATCATGCATAGGATTACTTTTGCTCAGAGAGACCTGGCAAACAATTAAAGTGGTTGTCAAGATGCAGGACTTACAGTCTACAAACAAAAGGGCAGGTCTGCCGAGGTTCAGATTTATGCTCTTGGACCGTTGGAACGCCACTCTGAATATACAATATATGGGAACTCCTGGCTGACTCCTCCTGGGGCCTATTGCTTTTTCTCTGCCTTCTTGGGCTGAAGTATTCAAGAAAAGGAAACATAAAATTTGGCTGAGGTTCAGCATAGTTCAATGCAATCAACCTGCACTGGGCCCTCAAATATGCTGGAATACTGATTTTATTATTAAGTAAGTAAACAGGGATTAGAGAGGACCAAACAGAATTACTACTAGCCTCAACCATTCATCAAGCACCTACCTCGTGCCATGAGTTTTGACAGAGACGTTTTACTGTCAGCTTATGTACAGTGACACCATAAAAAGGATCTCATTCGTACCGTTTAAGGATGAGGAAATGTAGGGAGGTGAAGTGAATTTTGCGATGTCACGTGGCAATTTAACTGTAGAGCTGGATTCAAATCCCAGCACTCCTCATGGCGAAGCCCCATTTTGTAGATGTTCAGGAGTCAGACAGGTTTGTAAAGGCAGAGAGGAAGACAGCAAGGCTCTGAGGAAGGCTACTCTATTCAGGAAGTTTGTAGAAACTGAGAATTTGTTGGTAGCTGTCCTGGTAGCGGTTTGACCAAGTCAAGAATGAATGTGAAACCGAACTGTGAACAATACTCGACCGAATTTCTAGGCCCCCGCCTTGAAGAGACATTAACACTGGGAGACAAGGAGGCACATCTTCTGGAATGAGCTCCTCTGCCAGCCAGCGACATACCTGCAGTAGGTCTGCTGACATTGTGCCACTGTTATCTTGTGAAGAATTTGCCCAAGCCACCTGGCTGTGCCCCTACACAAAGGCGGAATTTGGTAAGACTGGAGAGTATTATGAATCAATTTTCCTATTACTGGCTCATACCAAATGCCTGCTTGGCTGTCAATTTCAACTTTGAAGGGTGGTCATAGGATCAGGTGAGATTCAGGTCTGAAAAATCATTGAGCAGCCCCTTGGCGTGCACACATGTAACTTTAGTAAGAACAAGAACAGTAATAATGACATCAGCATAATGTTAAGCATGTGCCAGACACTAAGCATATTCTAAGCATTTTCTAAATGTGATAACTTATTTAATCTTTGAGGACACCGCGATTATCCTCATGTTACAGGTGAAGAAGCAGAGATGTAAACTTATCCTGGATCATACATCCACTAGATGACAGAGCTTGAATTTGAACTAGTCTTCACAGTTTTCAGTCTTCATGAGTCACTCTGAAGATTCGTAGTTTAGAATCATTTGTCATTTTTCAGAGGTAAGGCATGAATTCACATTTATTGGCTGTGATGGGCTTTGTGCAAGAAAGAAGGAACTTAGCTAGTGACTAAACCCAGTTCATCGAGCAATATCTGAATCTCAGAAAAATTTGCCTGGTTTCTAGTTAATCTAATGTGGACCTTTTATGGGAAAATGATATGCCATGGTAGATATAATAATTATGATGCTTTTGACTACAAGTAACAAATATACCAAATAAGAGTAGTTTTTAAAGTAAAGTCAATTAATTTTCTCCTATACTAAGAATCTAGAGACAAGCAGTTCTTGGTTGATACAATGGCTCCTACATCCTTTGCACGTTGGTGCTATCGCCCCTCATGATTCCAAGGTGGTTGCAGCAGTTCCAAGCCTCATATCTTCACACCCCAGCATTCCAAAAAGAAAGGAAAGAGACAGGGGTAAAATGTATATTTCTACATTTTAAGGAGGAAAATTATTTTCCAGAATTTTCTCTACCTCCTTCCTGTGACATTTTATTGTTCTAGAACTGGGTCATGTGACAATTCCTAAACCAGTGTTTCTCAGCCTCAGTCTTCTTGACATTGTGGGCCACATAATTCTCTGCTGTGGGGCCCGTCCTGGGCATTGCAGTGTTGCTTAGCAGCATCCCTGAACTCTATCCACTAGATGCCAGTAACATATTACCAGTTATGAAAACCCAGAAATGTCTACAGAAATTATTAATGACCTATGTGTGCATGCAGTGCCTGTGCGTGCATGTATGCGCACCATGGCCCTAGACCAATGACTTGCAAAGAGGAATGGGACAGTCAACGCTGACTTGGAGGACTCCTGGGTCTTCCCACGAGGCTGCTGCCTGGAAAGGGTTCTATTTAAAGCAGGAAGTGTAATGTGCATTTGGCAATCATTCTCCAGGTTGCTTTTTTGTTGTTCCAACAAATGCTGTTGTTGGAAGTTTACGGGGAGAAATGAGAAGGAGATTTTCTATCTTTTCACATCCAAGCACGCATGGGTCATGATTCAGGAAGATTCTCAATCAGAAAGAATAATGATATCTAATCTGCAGCTTTGGTGGCCACAGGGAAACAACTGGAAGTCAGAGTAACCAATCCTTTTTTTTTTTTAATTTAGAAAAGCTACAACAATCTGCCTTTCTTTGGAGACATTCCTTTTTTTTCTTGGCCCACGCGCCTTTGAAAAGAGATAAACTTATATGTCCAAAAATATTTGGTAAAGAAGGACTTCAAGTGGAAATATCCCGTATTTGTTTCTCCATTACATGCCTTGGACCTTTAAAACTACATGCTATTTAAAATACAATTGGCAATTTTCTTCCTAATGTGAGAACGGTTATCTCATTATGAATACGCTTATTGGAGGGCGGATGTTTTAAGAACAGCCAACAGTGTGGAGCATTTGTGTTCTGGAAGCTCAGACAAACTGCAGGACATAGACTAATGCTATGAAGTAGGTGTCTGGATTGCCCGTTATAGAGGAGGAGACTCAGAATTTCAGTGACTCGCCTGAGTTGCACAGCCAATAAAAGGGGCTACACTCTGGACTCTGAGAGCTTATATCACATACTTTATTGTTTTAAAACCACTTCAAAAGTGCAGATGATTATTCTATCAGGTCAATGTTAAGAAACTAATTTATTGTTTTATACAAACACACACACACACACACACACACACACACACTCTCTCTCTCTCTCTCTCTCACACACACACACCCCCCGTGCAAACAAAAACCACCCCAACTTTTCAAATTGCTTATTTGAAACCCATTGGATCTTTGGTGTGGTTCGGTATGTGAGTGCTGGCCTGTGAACTGAAAGGTCACCTCTTTGATTCCCAGCCAGGGCACATGCCTCAGTTGCAGTCCAGGTTCCCAGTTGGAGGTGTACAAGAGGCAACTTATCACAGGTTTCTCTCCCTCTTTTTCTCTGTCCCTTCCTTTCTCTAAAAATAAATAAATAAATAAAAATTTAAAAAATGAAAACCATTGGTGAATTTTGTCAAGTTAGTTGCCCAAGGCCATTTCAATTTTTATCTATTTAAAAAATTTTAATCAGTTTTATATGGAAACTAGAACTTGGAACTTTCAGCTCGTAAACATTGCTTGGATTTAAAGGGTTATAAGCTATGACTTCTCTGGTTTTGAAGAACAGCTCTTCGGATCATGGTTTCCATCAAAGTCATGTTCTACATTTTTGTAAACATGTTTAATAAGAAAATATTTAAATAACAAAAACAAGATGAAGGATTGTTCTAAATGTGGAAACACTGGGATGAATGTTATGTTTTAAAGGCTCTTACTTATAAAAACACTAATTAAAAAGTCTATGCTGTGTATCTTAGGCAAGAGAGATACTCCTTTACTGCTTTCTAAAAAATTTTTTTTGTTATCCTTAAGCAGTAAGAATGAAATAATATTGAGAATTCTCAATGGAACATAAATTTCACTATAAAAGGGAAAACCTAGAATCAATATGAAATTATTCACATTAAAGGCTACAGACTCAAATCAAGGCTAAAAATTAATTACAATGAAATAAAATTCTGTTAGTTAATCCCTCCAAATCCTGGAGGCAGAAAACTTCAGGAATTGATTAATTTGTTCTCAAATATTTTATAATGATTCAGCAAAACAAAGTTATAAATAATTCAGCCCTGAGTAACATTAAATTGGGAGCAGATTTAAACATATTCCCCAAGGCCAATGCCTCAGGAGTCAGCCATGTCAGGACATGCTTCAGTGGAAAAGTTTATTCTGAATTGATTGGAGCAGAAAAAACAAAATCTGATACATATATTTTTAAAGTCCTACTCCTCATCATGTGCTCAATGCATTTTGTCCCTCATTGCAATTAAAATAAAATCGGATTGAAACTATTTAATTTGAAAACAAGATTAATCAGGTTCTGTGGAACTAAAACAAAAGTAACCTCCAGGTGAGTGCGTATGCACATACAGTTCATTCTCCCTTTTTGTGCTAGTTCTGTTCTATAAAGTTGCAGCAGACACTGAATTAATGAACAACGGATCACCACACCAGGGGAAACACAGGGTCAGGTTTCTGGGAGTCTTTGGTCACAGTATTTGGTTAATCGATCAATACAACCTTGTTTAAAGACATTTTGTTTCATATATATTGTTGATTTACTAAATTGAACTCACAGCCAACAGTGCTCTAAGTCATACTTACAAGAAGCTTATCTAACATACTCTCTCTATAGGCACGTCACAGCAACTTGTGCTTAGGAACATCAGCTAGTGCTTTAGCACTATACTGGGGGCCACTGTAAACAGCAAAGTCACCAGCGATAGTCTTGAAAATGTGAAAAATGTGGTGCTAAATAGACCGAGTAAAGGACACGTGTTCAGAGTGTGAGAGCCAAACAAGACGGCAGCATCACCTTCCTTGACCTCAGCAGGGCCAGTGCTTGGTGATCCCAGCTTTCACTGCTCTGCGGTGATGGACCCTCAAGGGGCTGTGAGGAGGAAGGTGTGGTCACAGATGCACTCCAGGGTGAAGTTACACACACACACAGGTGAGTGAATAATGAGATCTGGCTCTATGTGTGCATGCATGTGTAGAAGCATATGTACACACACACATCTTGTTTGATGGTGTGAAATGTATGCTCTCTATTTACTACAGATGAATAAAGGGAAGCCATCTCTCCACCTGGCCTCATGTAAAACTGAGTTATGCAAGGGCGTGGAAAAAGAAAGCTAAGTGGATTCTTCTAGATTGTGACATGCAAAGATCCACAATCAGGTGCTACACATGGAGGAACCAACTGTAAAAACACATTCTTGAGACAACTAGGAACATATGAATACCAATTGGCTAGTAAATGGTATTAAATAATTATTGTTAATTTATGAAGAGTGATAATGGCATTATAGCTTTGTAGGAAAATGTCCTTATCCTTTAGAGAGGCCTATAGATGTGTTGAAGAGTGAATGACATGTTGTTAGGAATTTGCTTTAAAATATAAAATATAAGTATAAAATATAAAAACAAAAGGGGAGGACTGAAAAACTGAAAATTATTTGCTTGGCTAAAATTAGTAGTAAATTCTTCCAAAATGATTGCTGTCTAAAGTATTTTGGGGCTAAGAAGGGAGCTCAGCTCAATTATTCTACAGAGTTGTTATTACTTAGAGTGAACATTTAAGAGAGAGAGAGCCTTGTAAGTAAGAAACAGCTACTAAGTCAGCAGAGGTCTGAGACCTCTGGGGTCCCTGAGATTTTTTCATTTGTAGGTCCCAAACTCTACTCTTTCTAACAATGCTGAGGACCTGCTAATGCTAGGAAAGAAGGAGGGTGTGAGGGGGCCCTGCTCTAGGTTGAGGGGCCCTGTGCAAATGGAGGTCTGACTGAAAAGGGTTCTGTATGACAATGTGTAGTTCTCCACACACAGGTTAAAAGCATAGCTTATGGAATGCTGCATGTGGGAGGTGCCTTGCTTGCCTTATAGTCTCCCATTCGCACGGGGGAAGCCTGGAGATGGAACTTCAAGACTCTTGCAAAAGATGTGACATCCTGTCAAGGTTTAGGAAGGAGTCTTACCTCAAAGGTATCAGATGCTGTACATTTTCTCTCTTGTTTTTCTGTACACCTAAAAAATATTGTTCTTAAAGCTACTCAGGCATGGCACAATAATAGTAATCATTCCAGCCCACCCAACATATTTGTGACCTAATGAAGCTCTTTCTTACAAACAGTTCTGTGGTTTGGTTTTGAGCCTATACAGTAGACCTAGTGGGTATCATTATCCTCAATTTACAAAGCAGGAAACTAAGTTCTAAAACATCAAGTGTCTTGACCAAAGTCACCCAATTAATGAATAGCCAAGCCAAGATTTAAAGTTTAGTCTCTAGTCAATAAATTATTACAAAATCGATCAGTTCATTAAAATGCTCATTGATTCCATACGATTCTGTTGTAGGTGAAGTCTGAGGTTCAAGATCAGTAAGACAGTCCTTACCCTCACATACTTAACCCTAATGGTTCTGCACACATTTAAGCACACAGTAGGGTTTTATAGACCTACAGAGCCCTGTATTCTTCCATGACTGGATACCGATACTTTGCCTTCACGAATGGTTGCTGGGTTCTCCCTGATGGGTCTGATATTGCATGTTAATACTGAACACCACTGGGGTAACAAGAAAGAATGGCCTACTGAACACTTCATAATAATCCATTCTTTGAATTGCATCTTTTAAGTAAGGTGTTTCAAGTGTGCCGTCTTGCTACTTTCTAATCAACATTTTGCACAACTGCACATGGGGTTCAAAAAAGTGCAAGCTCTGGCCAGTGTATCTCAATTGGTTGGAGTGTTGCCCTGTAACTGAAAATTGTGATTTTGATTCCTGGTCAGGGCACACACCTAGGTTTCAGGTTCAATTCCTTGTCTGGGCGAGTATGGGAGGCCACCAAATCAATGCTTCTTTCTTGCATTGATGTTTTTCTTGTCCTCTTTCTCTAGAAGAAGTTTTAAAAAAATGTCCCTGGGTAAGGATAAAAAAAATGTGCAAATCTGCATGTTGCCTCTGATACTCTCTAAGTGGCAACATCGTGGCAACAAGCCAAACCCAGCCTTCAGGGGAAATCCTGCTCACTGACACAGTACTGGAGTTTCCCCTGCCCCCTTAGTGGTCCTTTACTGTGTTTTAACTTTGAATTAGTCACCAACATTTACAAACAGGAAGAAGAGTACATTGGGATTTGGATCTTGGCTTCTCTGGAACTGTGGGAAGATTTGGCAATGTTAGCCCTGTATTCACCCATGTTAACAACTGGTTGGAATATTGACTGGCCTCCTCAGTGACTCTGGTGCACTCCTGTTTGCCATAGTTCCCACTATTTTTTTATTTTCCCTGGGCCACTGTAATGATTTACATCACTGACTGGCCTTGGCATTTATATACATACACTTGGGCCTAAAGGATCAACCCACTTTTTTCTGCCTCCATCCTCTTCTGAACTTCATGCTCTAGCAATGAGGTGATCAAAGTTTCCCAGAACACAGCTTGCCATTGCTTCCTGGGGATGCCTTTTACCCTGTCTTGCAGAAACATATTAATCTTCCAGGACCTAGTTCTGAAATCATTTCCTCTAGGAGACTCTCCCTGTTGCTTGAGGTCGGTTAAGGGTCTCTTTACATTCCTCTAGTTTGTGCTCCCTCCAGCCTATGATGTTGAAATGATCAACTCATTCAGCTGTCCCTTTGTGTCCCATAACCTAGCATAGTGGCTGGCACACTTAGGGGGTGGGTATTACAGAAGTCAGTCAAAGACCCTGAGCTGAAATGCCTCTGATGGAGAAGGCCCTGGAGTCCCAGTGGGGAACTTTCCTGGTGTCTAAATCCCCTTCTATACCTTTCCTCTCATTTCCTCTGTGTGTCCACTACAAGAGCCCTGGTGATGAAGGTAAATATGAGTTTGGTTTTATTGGGTACTTTGGGCTTTACATAGGAGATGGCTTTTGACACTGAGTCTTTCTTTATTTAGGCTTTTTATTTGTTGCCTACCTGGTTGATGTTGAGGTGGGAATGTAGGTGAGTCACCGCCTCACCTCTTGGCCCCACTCCACTGCGAGACTGAGGAGACTGCTTCCCAGGGCAGGTGCTCCTGGCACTTTGGGGAGGGAACCAATTCAGAGCTGCTAGCCATAGGTTAGGATAGGTTAGTAGCTATAAATGCTCATCGCAGTTATTTAGATATGAAGTAATGAATTTTACATTAGTAACTAGAGGTACTTAGTGTGAAATCAAACACTAAGAATTGCTCAAGGTCATTCTTTGAATAGAGGCAGGCAATGTGGCAGTCTAAGTAAGAGACTACTCTTCTGCAGGCCAACTCCAGGAAATTCGCCTGGACAGGACTGGTTGAGGACATTATTTTTCACCTTGTAGCAAGTCCTTCCGGTGCTCCTAGGGAGAAACTGATAAATTTCTGTGGACCAGGAGTAGTTTTTTTTTTCTCCAGAAAATGTGAGTAGCTGATCATAGTTCCCTTCTTGTGTGATTGCTGGAAGTTCACAGCCAAATTTGTGACTTGCCTGGTTTAGTCTTTATGGCACTGATTTTTGGAATAAACCTCATTCTTAGCTCCCTACTTTTATTTTTCTTTATCTTGGCCTACCTACTTAAGAAAAACAACCAAACTTTTCCACCCTGCCCTTTTACAAAAGTAATATAAATTAGTTTCTAGAAAATATTAGAAGCATAGAAAAAGAAACATGGAATTAGTAAAAATCATTCATAGTCAAACCTGTTGGGTGGTCAGTGATGTGGGCTGTGAAAGAACTCAAAAGGAGAAGAAAGTACAGAGAGTAAAGTTTTTTTATTCACTTTCCAAGAGATGAGAGGGACAGGGTGTGAAGAGATACACAGCATTGAGAGGTGAGGGCTTTGAGTTTTTCTTGGATTATTATTGGACACTAATGGAGTTATAATGGGGGCGTTGCTATTGTGTGGCCCTTGGGCTTTCAGGGGCATTATAACACAGGAGGTTTAGGTGGGTTTTGCATAAGCAGCAGTTTATTTCAATGTTATCTTTTGCCTGCAGCTGTTGGGGGGTAGTTAGTTATATTCTGCTCTTGCTTTTCAGTAATTTCGAGTACTGGGGATACAAGCTCTGAAGAGTAAAATGGCAATCATGTTTAACAAGGCCATAGGCCGGCTCAGCAAATGTTGCCATGGTAGCAAATGAAACCAGCTTCATCTTTTCAATACCTAGAAAGAAACATTTACATTTTGATGTATTATATTCCTCTTCCCCGCCCCCCATGGTATACACATATATTATATAAAGTGGCGATTTAACATAATTGACAGGTTCTTGAAGACTGACTTTAAGTGCAATGATGTACCATATTTTGCCATGTATAATGCACTTTTTTGCTCACATTTTTGAGGGGAAAATGAGGATGTGCATTATACATAGGTAGTACTAGTTCCCTAGCTATGTAAATGTTTTTAAGTCTTTTACTTATGATGATGCATTAAAAGTAATTATATCTGACAAATGTAGGATTGTTGAATTTTAGGTTGTTTCTTTTAGGTTGTTTTCTCTTTCATAAAAAAGACATGTTTTGTTGAAGTCTTGTAGCCAAATCTTTATGCATGTGTGTACGCATCTTTTTTTTTTTTCAGTTAAAATCCTTAGAAGTTCTCATTGGCCTCTAAATTACCTTGCTTTTTTTGGTTTGCATGCTGGTGCTCAATCCACTGAGCCACACCAGCCAGGGCTACCTTGCTTTTTTAATGTAACCTGCTGAGCACTCTGACTTTTTGAAACAACCTGAGATACAATTGAAGAGAGAAAGTCAGATGTGCCTAATCTCTTGTACTCCATTTAGCACAACCTTCCTTGAGTCAACCAGGATTAAAAGGGCACCATTTTATGTTTCATTTTCTCTGATGATTTAAGATATAAAGAATAACGGATGTTGTCTGCCCTCAAGAGGTTTAAATTCTATCAAGGGCAACAGATGATCTATAAAAATGTGCACAAATTTACCAAATACAAGCCTGGAGAAAAGTGTCTATTAACCTAAGGAAGTATCTGAAAGGTGCCAAAGGCAACAATTTAAGAAGGCCAGCAGGGACCATCAGTAAATATTTACTGTGGCAAGTGCTATGTACCAACACTGGGAATACAATGGGATTAAAACACAGATTTTTGCCTTCAAGGAGCTCGATGGCGAATGGCTGAAGGGGGAAAGTCCCTGAGTACTTAAATCATTGCAAAAACAACTTGTACTTGGAGACACCCACAGAACCTTCTGGGAGTTTGGCGGTCAAGCTCTTAAAGGGGAAGGGCTAAAATAGGCTGCTAAGAGTTTAGACTAAAGTATGCAGAGAATGCCAAAAAAGAGCGAAGGATGTCTCAGTAACAAAACGACCTTTTTCCAAGAGCAGTGGATTCAAACTTTTCGATTTTGAACCACACTTAAACTCATTATAAATATTGATTTAGTATAGGCTCATTTTTTGTATAGAAGTGAAAATAAAATTTCCATGTATCAATGCTTTCTTTAACACACAAAGAGTATGCTTTTGATGGGGGACTCAAGCATTAGAAGAATTTTAGTTTCAGGTAATAAGCTTAGTAATGTGTATATAAAAAATTATTGTTTCAGGAACTGAAGGTATGCCCCACCCTGATTCCAGGAGACCATAAGCAGTTCCACCTTTGTGCCTCAGAAGCACCGAAAGCATCAAGGTGGTATGTGAGCTATTGTGCTCTAGGGCTAGGCGTCCATTGCTCAGGACACAGATAAAGACCGGCGTCCAGGGCACAGATGAAAGGACACTGCAGCTTGATATCTGATTAACTTTTTCCATGAATTCCAACTCCCTTACCTACACTTTTCTTTTCCTCATAAAAAGGGTTCATTTAAAATGGAATTTAAGACAGTCTGTCAGGGTACAAACTCACTGTATTCTTAGATCACCGACCATCTGAATAAAACACTATAAATATATTCAATCCCTGTCTCAGCTTATTGAGTCTGGTAGAGGCAGGCAGCATGAGTGTTGAAAAGCCAGTTTCACTGTTACTTTCTAGTTTAATTCAGTTAAAAGGTGTAGGATTGCAACCCACTAAATTGTTGTTGTGGCCACTCGTGTCCTTATGTGCACATTGACCTTTACAGGTCTAAAGCAAAGGTGGGTTTAGCGTTCGACAAAGCAGAAACTGAACAGGCAACAGCTCAGGCTCAAAGGCTCTGAAACAGATCCACAGGGTCAGAAAAAGGCTCTTGAGAATTCCCTCTTGGAGTGAAAATGAGAGCCTAAGTAGGCTTTGATTGTCTTGGGAAGGAGCATAAAGAACGCCTTTTAGTTCTTTTGAGTGGTTTACCAAAAGCCACCGACCCTTTGTCTTGTAAAGCTGGTTCCTGGGGAGAACTGACCAGTGTTGTGCAAATAGTTCCAACCTCTTGTAGAGAGATGTGGGCCTTCAGGATGGCGACTACCAATGGCGGGACTAGGCAACTGAGGCCCTGCAATAGTCACTTTGAGAAGATTCTACTAATGACTAAGTTTAATCCAAAGGCCTGAGAACTCCCAGAGGTGGGCTGATTTGGCTCAGTGTGTAGCTGGAGAACTGACCCAGCCATCTAGGCACAGTAGGTGTGCTTTGTTGAAACATGGTCACCTGTGAGATTATAAACAGAAAAACATCTGCCTAGTTCAAGTCCCAAATGAGACTTTGGTGGCTTCAGCTGGTGCTCAGTCAGGACAACCCAGCTCAGTAATCAATGCACCCTCCACAAGCTGTGGTTCAGGAGAAGTCTTTCAATAGCACCCCCATGTGCTCAGGAGGAGCAATGCCAGTAGTAAACAGTTTGGGGCGGTTTCTCTGGCCTTTGGAAGAGGGAAAAATCTCCTTCCAGAGTCAGTAAGATTCTGGGGTTCTTGGTCTTGTGTATGTGTGGAGATGTCCCAGAAGAATGATACAGAACATGCTGCTATTAAAGCAGAGATTAACTTTTAAAAAATGTGACCAGATTTGAACGCTGAGTTTGTAGAACTTTTTGCACCATGTGGAATAGTTATATTAGCCTAGGTCCATCGAACTGAGCCCATATTTTTAAGCACTTTACCAGTGGTTCCCAAAGTGTGGTCCTCTGACCAGGAGCATGGGCATCACCAGGAAGCTGCCCCTCACTGGATCATAAACTGTGAGGGCAGGGGACTGGTCATCTGTGTTTTCACAAGCACTCTGGGAGATATAATCTATCCAGAACTATTGCTTGTCAATACTGCTTCACAACTCCCCCCGCTCTTCACTTTTCTCTTATTTAATCTCCTGTGCCTTGGCTGGCTCCTGAAATTAAAACAAAAGTTGAGACAAGTAAATTCAAATAAAAAGTTGAGAGCACTGAAGACTGCAGAAGGCTTGGGGCTTAGTTGGGTACTGAAAGGATGTGAAATTTGAGCAGGTAAAGAGCAGAGAGGAGCATAAATTAGGCTGCAGAGGAGAGTGGCACTAGCCGAGGGAGGAAGGGACAAGGCGTGTTATAGGACAGGCGCCCACCAGCGGCTGTTGGGAGAGGTAGACTTCTTCCTATAGATGGGTGACGGGCTGCAGAGGGACTTCAGGGTCAGGCTGAAGTGGGCCTGGATTTTAGGATTAGATGCTAGCATTTGATTTAGTACACAACCAGGAGGTGTGGGAGGTTTTGAGTAAAGGAGTACTAACTGCAATATTTGGGGGAGAAAAAGCTGTAACACCAATTTGGTAGGTTTCTGTGTCAGCCCCTGGGCTCCGTATAGTCTCACATGCTCATTCCATCCTTCTAAGAGCCCATGAGGTATGGGTGGAAGCTTCACTTTATAGAAGAAGATATTGAAGCTTGGAGAAGGCCACACAGCTTTTTGTTTTTATTTTTTAATGTTTAACAATCTTTACTTCCAATGTGAAAACCATTTGTTGTGCTTGGGACTTGTTCTTTTAAAAACAAGAGTGAGTGAAAAAATGAAACAAAATGACACTTTCACGTTTTCTTCAAAACCTTTCAAGGAAAGGATACGTCATAGGGGCATGAAAGGCCCTTTCAGTCATACTTTCTTTCTCCTGCTACTGGGAGTCTTACACCCCTTCCATAATCTGAATTCACATTCCTGAAGGAAGATTTACAATTTGACTTTGCACATGTAACCATTTAAAAATAAAGCACCAGCTTGCTTCTTACAATGCCAAACAAGTCCAATCAGGAAACTATCTCAATGTGCATTTCTGATGATAGACCTGCACTCAAACTCAGACAGCCCCACTTTGGAACCCACGTTCTTAGACATGAGCACAGTGTTTCTCAAACTTCTGGTCTGACCTGTGGAGTCAGAATGTAAATTACTTCCTGACCCAGGAAAGATAACAAATGTGCTAGGGAACATTATTTAGCTATGTCATGTACTCTAATTTGTTTTTTTCTATTCTGCTTTCTTTTATGCTCTGCTGTTTTATTCTCTGAAAGTTTTTAGTTAATGGCTCACTATATTGACTTCATATCCCACCAATGATTGGGTTACAACCCATAGTTTGAAAAATACTGCATGAGAAACCCATTACTTTGCAAACAAAAGCCAAATGATTCTACATTTGTTGGATAAATTATGGGGCATCTACAAGACCGAAGAAAAGTGTAATGTAATAAGTGGGGGTGGGGGAAGGACTATCATAAAACACCGTACAGCAGGTCCTCAAATAACATTATTTTATTCAGGGTAGTTTATCGCAACATCATTTGAAATAGCAACAATATGAGACAGGGCAGAAGGAATTTAAGTACCTAACTGTTGGGAGCAGGTGAGAAGTATACTGGGCAGGCATTTAGAAGAAAGAGAGAAAAAAGAGGAAAGAGAGAGGAGAGATCTGTGAATGGTCTAATCAACCTTGAAAGACTTCCAAGGAGAGGAGGAAAACATAGTTCTAAGCCTTCAGAATAAATTGAATTTAGAGAGTAAAAAATCAGGAAAGGATATATTTACAAAGCTCTCCAACAATCCCTGTGGTCTGAGAAATTAAAGTCAGAACTACTAAATCTCAGTATTATCACCAGAAAGTGGGGGTAGTAACTGTCCTGACTGGAGGAGGTTAGGTGAAGCTAGAAGGAAAAACGCATGTATCGTGCTTTGCACTTAGTTACTGTTCACCAGAGATATAACAAGAACCACAGAAATAATTTGACATTACTAGTAGCCACATTTAAAAAAGTAAAAACAGGTGAAATTAATTTTAATATATTTTATCTAACCCAGTACATCTAAATAATACCATTTCAGTATATAATCCATATAAAATGATTAATAGGATATTTTACATTATTTTTCATGTTATATATTTAAAATCTAGTGGATATAGCTATACTTAGAGCACATCTCAAAAAATTTACTTAAATTAAAAAATTTTTCAATTACAGTTGTCATATAATTATTATATAAGTTTCAGGTATACAACGTAGGGATTGGACATTGATATAATTTATGGAGTGATCACTCTAATATAACACATCTTCATTTTAATTATTTTAGGGATTGAATTGCCACAAGTAGCTTGTGGAGTGGTGCTCAGCAACCTTCAGTTTTCCTTCCTGAGGAGGGCCTGCTGCTGGGATGTCTGTGCCCCAGGGGCCTCAATCTGGCTAAGCCCGAAGATCCTAGAGCATGGACAATGGGACCATTGTTGAAATGCACAGACTATGGAAGTATCAGTGTTTATAATAAGGTCATGTTTATACTTTGTGTCTGGTATAAATTAATATTTTACTATGATATTTAATAAAAATCAGACATCCCTTCCTTGGTGTTTAAATAAAAACTGTGCTATTCATTTTATTAATTCTGCCGAGATTTTCTTCTGCTATGGGGTTCAGAGGGTGGGGATGGGTCGGCAGCATTAGAGGGTCAGGTGCCTAGAGGGTCATAGGCCTCCAGGTGTTGGCTTCTTCTTTAGGTGGGTCTCTGGTGGGTCACAATTGAAGGTGAGATAACAGAGTGGGGCTAGGTAGAGAAAGCAAGAATGCCTAAGACAGCCAATGCTGTCTTAGGGTGCTTGGGGTGAGGGCCTGGCAGGTGCTCCGCACTTCCAGCGGGATCTCATTCATCCCTTCCAGCTCCACTGAGGTGTCCACTTCTACAGAGTTGAAAACCGTAGTTTAGAGAAGGTAGACAAGTTGCCAAACTCTGTAATGGTTAAGCCTGGCCTCTCCCCTGGGTGTGTGCCCCAGAGTCAGTGCTCTTGACCACAGTCCTGGCCTTTCTTCTCCTGTTCTTCTTCACCAGAGCCACGTTCTCCTCAGCATGGTTTTTTCCTGACCTGGAAGATGACTACTAAACCTGGCTATCAAGTCTGGTCAAACTCTTTTCTGTTCATGAAGGAAGAGTACTTCCACAGGTGACATGAACAGGTCTGAGTGTGCTGGTGGATCCAGGTTTCCCAGCTCTCAGTGAGAAGTGGGAGGAATTGGGGTTCCAGCCCCTTCTTATTCTGCTGAAGGCCAGTATTATCTCTATCAGGAGGAGGGTGACTACGAGGGCCATTCTCTTGCATTCTCAGAGGTGGACATCATGCCACCTATGATGCTCCAGCCATACTCTCCTCTCTTTGAGTTCTTGAATTTGCCAAGCTCCTCCCTGTCTTGGGACCTTGGAGCTAGCTGGACCTTGGACCAGATGCCAACATAGAACATCTCCTCCTCAAAGTCACCTTTCCTGACCCCGCTACAGAAGCAGCTCTCTGCCACTGTACTAAACTGAGCCCTGGCCAATTTCCATACACCCATTTGTGGGTTTGCTTGCTGACTGACTGCCTCCCTAGGAGAATAGAAGCTGGCCAAGGAAATACCTGTTTGGCTTGCTTGTGCCTCCATGCTTAGCACAGCGCCTAGCCCCAAACAGACTCTCAGAAAATATTTCTTGCATGAACTCTGTGGGCAACTTTCCTCGCAAGTCCCCCCGTGTGCCATGGATGAAAGTAAACATGACTGAGACATGATGTTATCTGCTTGGGGAGGAGGGGTGGTCAGTTTCCCAGAGGAAAAAGGCCTTGAGCAGTGGCCAGTTTCTCAGAGGAAAAAGGCGTTGAACCCCTTCCTCCAAGGTCTTTTATTGGGTTGTAATACACAGGAATACAGGGCAGCAAGGATCAAACAGTAGATAGCCTGAATCAGAGTCTGTCAAGAAGAGAACTTTTAGAGTTTCCCCCCACCCCTGCCCCTGCTCGAACCATTAACATATGAATGAAAGCACTCTTAGCAGAGCAGATTTCACAGGTTTTTCAGGAAGTCTTTGTAATGCCAGATTTTTCCCCTGGACACGCTCTAGCCCAGCAAGGAGCTGCACCCCTCCCCAATAGTTATTCAGGCTTAAGGGGATTAGAGCCAGGAAGCACTTCTCCCAGAGGTCATGGGGACTCAGGCTATCTCAAAGCTGGGGGGCAAGAGCCCATTGCTCCCTCTTTGTCAGCCCCCACCCCCCAGTCCTTCCATGATGGCATCCCAAGTGATTGAGTCTGGCTTAGGTTGCCGCCCCACCCTGCTGTGAGGGGTCTTACCCATCATTGACTTCTGACCAAGCTTTGGGAGTAGGGAGGAAACTGAGGCAGCATTTGCTACCAGAGACAAGATTTGTCTTGTACAGCTTGCATTCCAGAGGTCACTCATTCATCCTTAGCCACAGACGGTAGAGAGTTACAATTCCTAGAACCAGGCAGAGCAGTCTGTAACACACAAATGAAGAAATTAAGATAAAGATCCTTCAAGATTCATGCCCACTGGGTGAATGTGGGTAAATTCCTTCCCTCTCCGTGTCTCAGATGTTTCATCTGTGAAATGGCCTGGATGACCTCTAAGGTTCCTTTCAGCTCTGAATTTCACAGCTCTCTGATCTGACATTAGAAACTGTGGAGCCCCACCCCATTCAGTTATTTTGCCTTTATTTCAGGAATACTTCTTTAGAAAAGGGGGTGGGAATGTTCTAGTAGAACATTAATTCCTCTTTGAGCATTTGGGCAATTTTCCAATTCTTGTAATTGTATTAGAAAATGTCAAAGTTAGCTGAGTTATTGATTCTGGAGTTTCGAGTCTCTGCTGGCAAGACCAGACCCACAGGCTGGCAGCTTGGTATTCTTTTTTTCTGTTTTTTTTTTGTATGGTTTTGAGATTGCAGGCCAGTCCCTGAATCAACAATTCTTTTACTCTATAATAAAGTTGTATTTTTAAATTTTGCTTTTGACTTTAATTGCAGCCAGGCATGAAACAAGAGCACGAGGGTGCTGTTCCAGCTGAGTGCACATTCAGAGTCATTCAACCTCTACTTGGGAAAGGAGATGAAAATTAATAATGAGAACAAACAGGTCTTTGGAACCAGGCTCCCCTCCTCCCTTCTTTGTAAAATGGGACCCTTCTAATAGATGAAATGGAAGGAACACCAGAGCAAACCGACCGAAGGAGGTGCTAGTCTGATTGGATCTTTCAGTCTCTGTAGACCCAAGTAAAGTGAAGAATGAACTATGGATGTGAGAAGATCAGACAATATTTGCTTTTTATTTCATACATCATTTATTGATCACCTATTCTGTGCTATACTTTGGGCTGGGCGTGGGGATAAAATAATGAATAAACCAATAAAGTTCCTATTCTAATACAATAGTACTTACTATTCACGATAATAATTATTCTTATTCATATTTACAATGTGCTTGACACAAAATAAGTGCTTTTAATAAGCTTTCTCATATAGTCCTCACATTATCTTTATGAAGTGGGCACTTCATGAGACCAATTTTAGAAAAGGGGAAACTGAGCCACAAGGGAATGAATGAGTTGTTTAGGATCATAGGACTGGACAGTGCAGCAGCAGGGCTGGTTCCAGAGGCTGAGCTCTTGAGCAATGGAATTTAGAGTCTAATGGAACAAGGTGGTCACTGAATAGGGGTCTCTAAGGTGATTCCAAGCCAAACAAAGATTATGGGGCATTAAGAAGAGCTAAAAAATAAATAGAACAACAGTAGGTAGAACAACAAAATTGGACATTTCTCTCTCTCTCCTTCTCTCAAATCAATCAATACGTTTTAAGAAGAGCTAAAAATATCTCAGATGAGAGAGAAGTGGAGGAGTGGAACTGGAGAGGAGTGAATAGGAAGTGAGTCCAGCAGGAAGTGAGTCCAGGAGCCCAGATCATGAAGGGTCTGGGAGGCCAGGCTACGAGATTGGTGTCCTGGTGGTACTGGGGAGGCCCTGAAGTAGCAGTGTCAGATTCACTTGTTGGAAACGTTATCTCTAATTGCTCTGTGCACAGAATGGACTGGACTGACAATTTTCAACCTTTTCATCTGATGGCATACATAATCTAACTACTAAAATTCTGTGGCACACCAATAAGTAAAATTTTTTTGCCTGTCTGACAAAAAGCATAGGTATAATTTTGATTCATTTATACCAGACAACTATTGTTGTGTTGGCTGCTATCATTTTTTTAAATTTAACAATATAAGGGAGAAAAGGTCAGTGTCCCAGACTAAATAGTCAGGTATTGCATCCTTTAAAAATTCTTGTAGCACATTGGTTGAAAATCACTGGGCAGAAGGGTTGGAAGCCGAGATGAATTAGGTCCAGGGAAGAGGCGATGGTGTTTGACTTGAGGCTGGGGCCAATGGTGAAAAGAGTAATGTGTTGGTTTGGGAGCATTTAGGATGTAGAAATTACAAGACTGGGTGATAATTTAAATCTCCATTCTTTAAATCAGGCTAGAGACTTAACAAATTTGGTTGCCTGTGGTAGTTGACAGCTCTCTGCCTTGTGCTGTGCACACAGGGTTACACATACAAACACTAGGGGAGCCTCTGCCCTGTGAAGTCATCTTTTCCCAAAGGCCCAGCCAAGGGTGGTGTGCAGAACATGGCTGCATTCACGCTACAGGCGTTGCCATTGTTCTTTATTCGGCTTTTAAAGTCCCCCATATGAATGTGTATGCCAATTTATAGCCAAGATCTAGTGTTTTTCCTTTTAACTGGTGGTTGAAAATTATTTAAGTCACCATGTTTTACTTTTTTCTTGGATATTGAGAAGTTCAGGGTGAACTTTAATAATCATTATAAATACACTAGCCTAGGGGCATGAGCTACATGTTTTCCCCTTTTAAAATCTAACCTCTATCATTTTATACATGTGTTTTTCTTAGAGTCATTAGTGCCCTCCAATACTATTTGGAAAAAGTGGTAAGAAAATATTGACAAATTGTTCATCTGAGAGTGAGGTCACAGATACAGTTCTAAACCAACTCCTTCCTCATCTGTTGCAAATTGTTAAATTGGACCCACTCTTTTGTGTTAGGGTGTCATCTTCATAAGATTTGAGAAATATATATTTATATTTTTATAAATATGTATTTTATAAATATATGGAACAGGCTGACAGGGTCCAGAGGGGAGAGGGGAGAGAATCACAGGGGAAAGGGAATGGACTCACATGAACAAGTATAAAGGCCACATGGACAATAACTAAGGGTGGGGGGTGGAAAGGGGAGGGAGGCGGGGAGCATGGGGTGGGGGGCGGGCAGGGTTGGGAATATAAGACAGAAAGCTGTACTTGAACAAGAATTAAATTTTAAAAAGAGTAAAAAAAAATAAATATACGTTTATATTTATATATTTAAATATACATATACCACTTTAGAAGGTATTTTTTCAGCACTTATTCTAAAGTTAGAAGCAATTAGTTGATTGACTGTTAATGCATGCCACTTAGCATGGTGTAAGATTTGGAAGGGATGGGAGATAGGACAGTGAAGTTTTGGTGGTGACTCAGAGGCTAGGGACAGTTTGGAGACTGAAGGTTTGTGTAGTAGCCCCAGGACAAACCTTAGTGGGAGCCCCCCATGGAAGGACTGACCAGATCAGCCTAACTGAGGACAAAAGTCAGTGGCAGGAGAAGCGAAAAGCCAGAAGTCTGGTCTGAGGAAAGTGGGCTCAAGTATGCCATTCAGCCTTGCGTTTCTGCCATTGTGTTGTTGCAGGACAACCAAGACACACTTGACTGACTTGAATAACAAACTCAAAGTACCACAATTAGATGCTTGCCAAAGTGGAATGACGTTTAAAAGGATTAGGAAGAGATTCTCACTTTCCATTGTCCAAATATGTATTACATTTCCAATACTGGTGGTTCACCCATTGTATTAAGGTATTGCCATTTCAGGAAGTCTCTGCCTAAAAGTGAGTCCCACAACCAGGATGAACTAACTTGTAGACTCATGGATCTCTGAGTTGGAAGGGATCTTGGAGATAATTGATGGCAGCCTTCCTGGGTGTGATAGCCGGGGAATCTCAACCACAGGGAGTCAATCTAATCCAACCAAAGTCACTTGGATTAGAATGCAGGTAGGTGTCTGGCTTCTAGTAGTAGCTCTTTCCATATTGTGTGATTAGAGTTCAGTTTCTATCTAATTCTTTTCTAAGGCAGCAGCAAAATAAAAGTAAGCTTTAGATCCAGGGCAAACAGGTTTTGATACAAAGAGAGATAAGAGAGACCACTAGTAATTATGTGGAATTAGTTATGGAGACCTGAACTATTTTTCTGAGCGTATATTGTGTCTGTGGAGAATTGTCCTTTACCCATCCAATATCATTCTAGTGTGGGGGTGTCAAACTCATCTTCACCAGGGGTCACATCAGCCTCACAGTTGCCTTCAAAGGGCCAAAATAATTTTAGGACATTATAAATGTAACTACTTCTTAACTGTTGAGGAGTTGAGATTACATTCAAGCCCTTTGAAGGTAACCTTGAGGTTGATGTGGCCCCTGGTGAAAATGAGTCTGACATCCCTGTTCTAGCGGGAGCATTGGTCATAGAGCCTAGGTCACCCCACCCTCCTAGCCTGTGTGCATAGGAGAGGGCACTGACTAAGCCTGGTCAGTCACAGTTCTTTGTGCCTGTTTTAAGGTATTGGTACAAGCAAGGGGTGGGTTCCACATCCAGTCAATGTCCCTTCATGAAATGGGATATATAAAATCTCACTCCTTCTGTGAAGCCTGTTTTACCTAGAACTGCAAGAGGCCAGCTTTCTCATGGCATTTGAGAGAGCTGGCCTGAGTATGAGCCAACACATCAGAAAGCAGGTGAACCCCAAATAAGAACAAATAGCAAGAATGAAAAGAACTCAGGGAGAGGAGAAGGAGGGAGAAGCAGATTGAGAGAGAGATTAAGAGATTGAGACAAAGAGTACGAGAGCAAGCAAGCATCTGGAAGAAATAGTTTGAGTAACTGGATCTAGCCACGCCTGAAGCCAGGCAGATGCACTCCAGGTCTTCAGTTTATGGTAACCAGTAAGTGCTTTGTATTTTTTCTGTTTAAACTAGTTCAAGTTGAGGTTCTCCTACTTTTAACTGTAAAGATCCTGTGTTTATAGTAAACTTTTAATATAAATTACCCCACTTCATTTTCACAAGTATCCTGTGAGATAGGTATTTTTAGGATCACCATTTTATGAATGTGAAAATTGAGACTCAGTGATGTTTAGTGATTGGTTTAAGTTATAGAGCTTTATGAAAGCAGCCTGGCCCTGGCTGGTGTAGCTCAGTAGATTGAGTGCGGGCCTGCGGACCACACGATCGCGGTTCGATTCCCAGTCAGGGCACATGCCTGGGTTGCAGGCCAGTTCCCAGCAGGGAACTCAGGAGAGGCAACCATACATTGATATTTCTCTCCTTCTCTCCTTCCTTTTTGCTCTAAAAATAAACAAATAAAATCTTAAAAAAAAAAAGAAAGCAGCCTGTGTTACTCTTTACAGGATCCTTTCTTTTTTATCTGAGGAAAATTTGCTATTCAAGGATTTAGGATGAGAGCACCAGCTGTTCCTTTTGTGGCATGGTGAGGGGCTAGCTGTCCTCCTTGCTGACTGTTCTTCCTCACCTGGCGTGTTCACACATCATTAGCTGCTAAGATAATGCTAAGTAGACAAGATATCTACACTTGGCCGTATGAAGTGGATGATTCGAGTTGCTGAGTTCTGTGTGGTCAGAGGCAGGGCTCAGCTCCAGCCTCGTGTCGGCTCATGCTGCTCCAGCTGCTTCCTCCAGCACCACAACCCGCCGGGGTGGGACGCACAGCCCTGAGCCATTCTCCGCTGAGGTCAGCATGTGGTGAAGCCGGAAGCCTGTGGTCAGCATGTGGCAACACAAATAACATGCTCCACCAGTGTGAGAAAGCCACAACACAGCACAGAGAAAACAGTTCACCAGAACTTTCTACCTCACTTCTCAGGGCGAGAAGGCCACTGCATCTGGGATTTGATCGATGCCCCTGAGTTCACCAATGCACGTACCCTGAGACATGTGTTAAAAGACAGGTGGGCTGGAGAGCTCCTATCAACACAAGCTTCAAGGCCTGACTCTCCCTTTTGGGTTTGTTTCCTCCAGCAATGGGGCTGGACGAGGACACACAGACACATCCTCTGGGGCTTCTTCTATCCATGCTCTCAGAGAACATGCTTAGTTCTGCACCTTCCTAATGAAGACATCCAGCCATGAGGGGTGTGGCTAGCTTGTCCTTTGGACCAGTTCCCTGGGTAATTTGGTGTGCCTGCCTTTCTTCTTCCACATCCCTGTGAGACATATGGGCCAGCAGCACAGGAAGAAAAATCTGAGTTACCATTCTCTGACTTGTGAGCACATTTCGTCTCTGATGTCTTTTTCCTGAATGCATTTCAGCTTTACTCTTCTGATTCTTTCTCTCCCATCTGGTTTCTATCTAACCCAAGCAGCTGTTTTTTCCATTTAAAGGAACACGCTTACCTCTTTCTTCTTTACATGCCTTGTTTTCAGTTTTGAAATGCTGTTCCATATGGACCGAAACAGATTTTTCCCCCTTTCTTCTCCTTCAGAAAAGGAAGTATCTGTGTTTTGATTTGGGTACATGCAAATCCTTTAAGCAGACCTATGGAACAATTGTGAGAGCGTCTTCTCTCTCCAGCTGGGACGCCATATGCATAGCCACAATCACTGTGTTCTGGGCACAGAAAGACTTTTTTAAGCCATGACTAATATTAGCAAAGCACAGTATATATTACACAGTCAGTTGCATGTCATAAATATTTATAAAGACCATAGGAAACTTCTTACAGTGCAGAGATATGCCTAATAAAAGTAGCTGAGCAGTATATGTTGGATGTTTTTGTAAAATAATGGGTGATCTTTTATCCAAATGACAAAATGTACCCCGCCCAACCCAGATTTTCAAGGTAGCCAAGAAAGCAAAGCTCTGGAATTTTCTCTGCTTATTAATTAAGAGTGTTCTAACTGTGTTCTCCGCAAGAGTGGAGTAGAATAAGTGTTCTCCACAAGAGAGGAGTAGAACACTTTGCCACCAGCAATGGAAGGATTTATTCCCGTTTTAAGTAATGTATGCATTATCTAGCCACACCATAAGGAATAGAATACAGGAGAAATTTGAAGAAGATTGAATTCAATATTTAAAACAGTGTCTGATTAAATGAGAGGGAGAGATCAGAAGGAGAGCCAAATCCTGACTCCACTAGTTGTCAGCTTTGTGATTTTTGTGTCCCCAGATTTTCCTTCCTTCTCAGCATCTTTGCACATGCTCTTCCCTCCATGCACAACACCCTTCCCCTGTTTGGTGTAGTAGTTCTTTCAGGTCTCTGCTTTGATGTCAACTTCCTCAGAGGAGCCATGTGCCTTGTTTGTTTCCTTCATTGCAGGAGCACCTGCTCTTGTTATGTCTTTCTCCCTGTTTCTGATACATTTCACCCTATGTAAGTCTTCATAATGGCTGTGGTCCTCCTCTCCCATTTATTTACTTACTTTTAATTAATAGACCTTTTTAATAGGTCTATTTATTTACTTACTTTTAATTAATAGACCTTTTGAGAAGCTTCAAGCTTAAAAATTGAGAAAAATTGAGTGGAAAGTACAGAAAGTTCCACATGCCATATACACCATTATGCTCACCCCATCCCATATTCCCCTGTTATTAATGTCTTACATTAGTGGGGTATATAATTTATTACAATTGATGAATGAATGTTGATAAATTATTAACTCAAGTTCATAGTTGTGGGGGGACTCCATCTGCAGAGCTCCCCACTGGCCGCTGTGGATGAGAATAATTCTACCAAGACATGATCTGCTTGGGGAAGAAAGGCTGACCAGTCTTTCAAAGGAGAAAGGCCTTGAGCCTGTTCCTCAATAGGATTTAATTGGGTTTAGTTTGCATAGGAAAACAGGGTGTATATGTAAAGCTCATCAATCATTGTCAGGCAGTAATGATCAAGGAATAGATAATATTCAAAGAACTATGAAGGCTTATTCTGAGTCAGGGTCAGATAGATAGAATGACACCACAGGGCCATAAAACTTTGGGAAACAAACTCATTTTATGCTTGGGTGCCGCGGTCCAGCCACAGTAGGTTCGGGCACTACCTGCCGAGGTCCAGCTGCAGCAGGATCCAGGGATTCCTGAAAGGTGGGTAAGGTGTCAGTGATGGGTAACAGACGACAACACGCCTCAAAGGACAGTGAAGCTCTGTTCTGTTTATTGCAAGTACAAGCAGGTTTTTATATTTTCATTTTTGGTAGTGATTAACATTTTCAGGTGCATAGCATGATCAGTTAAGCAGAAAAAATTAATACAAAGGTAACCAGGAAAAGTACAAAAGTTCCCATAGTTTCAGTTATATTAAACAAAGATTGTTTTGACCAGGAGAACCATTTATCAGACAATTTGAAATAGTTCTATGTACAGAGTTTGAATGTCTTATTATTTATTAAAGTTTCTCAGAATTTGTCATGGGACAAAAGGATTCGCTAGTTGAGTAGAGGTTATAAGAAATTTATTATAAGACCTTTGTGATATCTAACTTAGCTATCTATCCTTTTCTGTAAACTGTTTCTCTGTGTACTATAAACTCTGACTCCCTAATAACTGTTTTTATGTGCTTAATAGCTAACCAGCTTCTCTTATTTTTTTGGTTGTCTACTTCTAATTGATATATATTCTTATTCAAGGTAAAGGAGGGGCTGTTATTCCAACAACTTTTAGAAATTCAGGGGTTATTTCATTAGACAGGATTTTTCCATCCTTTCAGGCAGTTCCATGGGGAATACTAATGTTTCCCTCTGAACTGTCCCTTCCTCTTGGGTGATTTTCACAGGAATAAGTAAGTAGTACAATGCCTATATTCAGCAGCAAGAGTAAAATAATTAAAATAAAACAGCCAATTGTTAACCTATTTTGGATGCCACGTTCTCTTCCATGGAGACGAGTTCCTTGAACTCAAGTCCTCCATGACCTTGTCAGGCAACATGGTTGGAAGAGGACGTGGCACACGGGCGCTTATCATTTAAATGGAGGGTATTCTTAGCAGAGCAGGTTTCACAGGATTTTATGCATTCTTTTGTAAGCCTGATTGCCAGAAACCACCCATTCCAGCACAGGGTTTCAGGCTTAAAATCAGGTAGGGGATGCAGGCAGCCAAGACATTAGGAAGACTTTTTACAGATGGGATGAAGACTCTGCTATGACAAAGCTGGGGGGTGAGGGTCCATCACCCATTTTCCATAGTCCCCTAAGTCTTTTCCTGATGGCCCCTTGGTGACCATACTTGTCTTAGGATGTCCCTCTCTTGAGGAACCTTACCCATCATTGGCTAAGCCGTCATCTGCCTGGGGCCAATCAGGGTGAAGTAAAGAGGGCAGAGGCTGTACTCCTGCTGGGAGGATAAGCTTTCTCTCCTTAGTGGCACTTGGTCCCAAGGTCTTTTTACTCAGCCTTAGCCCTGGAGGGTTAGAGATTCTGAAACCAGGCAGGGCAGTTCCCAAAACTGGGAACTGGTGTACTCTTAGTGTTGCACATTTTGTGGATTTTGTCAAATAGGTAATAGCATGTGTCCACCAGTACAGTATCATACAGAATAGTTTCACTGCCCTAAAGATATCTCATGTTTCACCTATTCATCCCTCCACACCTTAACACTTGGCAATCACTGGTTTTTTTTTTTTTTTACTGTGTCTGTAGGTTTGTCTTTTTCAAAATGTCATATTCTGAATCATACAATATGTAGTCTTTTCACACTGGCTTCTTCCATTTAGCAATTCTTCCCCTACCTGATTTTTAACCACCGTTATCACAGAGTCCCTGATGTAAGAAGTGCTCAGTGAATGTTTATAGAATAAATTAACGAATGAGCCTTAAATTACCCTAATATGTAAAATAGGTCTACTTTATAGAGTTTTGAGAATTTGTGAAGGTAACACATGGGAAGGGCTTGCCAAGGATATAGCCCCTAGTAAGCACAAAAGTGGTGGTTGCTATTTGTCATATTCTAGGGCCATAGCCCAGTCTTGGTGATGCTGAAGCAAGGGCGGGGAGAACTTAGGGGCCAATGGTGTATTTATGAAACTCAGATTTTTCTCAAAGCTCTGGCAGGTAAAACTATAATTTCTCCATTAATCTCTCTTAGAACAGCCACCCCCTAAAATTATGGGGCCCTTGAGAAGTCTTGGTGAACTGTTGATACTCTGTTTCTGGTCGTTGTTTTCAGTGCCAAATATTTCCACTACTCACAATTATTCTGAAAGATATTTATTTCAAAATGATTCTGGCACTTTGTCTTTGAAATGTTTTAATTTCTTTTCTCCCACAACCCCAGCTTTTCTTAAGGTAAATCTTCATAGTGTTTCCAGTCCCTCTTCCATTTGCTGTGGAGTGGAAATTCTGAGGGCCTTCCAAGTGGGGGACTTTGTGAGTCAGGCCTGGTTGTAAAATTGTGGTCTGCGAATAGGAAGTCTCCATATTCTTAAACAGTTCAGTACTCTAAAAATTCCAGGTTGCTGAAACAACTTCTGAAATGTAAACCACGAGAAGCATTTCACAAGAGCTCCTATCCCTGGATTATTAAAAATGCTTTTGGTGGATTGAACATTTCTGTGCCCCTCTTAGGCAAAATAAAAACTGTGTCTTCAATTACTCCATGTTGTCTATCTAATGCCATACCTCTGGAAAGTCAGGACTGGCTAGGTGATTTTGACATGAGTGCTGTGTTGTTTTATGGACTCTTAGAATCATTGTTTTATAAAAACAAAGTGTAGCTTTTTAGATTTTTAGAATGGCTTGTGCCAGAGTTGTCATTTTATTTTTTTAATTATGTTTAATTGATAATGCTATTATAGTTATCCCAATTTTCTCCCCTTTGATCCCCTCTGTTTAGCACCCCACTACTCCCTCAGGCAATCCCCACATCATTGTTTAGGTCCATGAGTCTTGTATATAAGTTCTTTGGCTGCTCCATTTCCTGTAGTGTAATTACATCCCCATGGCTATTCTGCAAATACCTATTTGTACTTAATACTCTTACCCATTCTCCCACAATCCCCACCCATTGGCAACCATCAAAACACATCCATGATTCTGTCTTTGTTCTTTTTATTTGCTTAGTTTGTTTTTTAAATTTACTTGTTGATAAATGTGTATTTATTGCCATTTTATTTTTTTAGTTTTTATAGTTTTCGTCTTCTCCCTTTTCTTAAATAAGTCTCTTTAGCATTTCATATAATAATGGTTTGGTGATGATGAACTCCTTAATTTTTTCTTATCTTGGAAACACTTTATCTGCCCTTCCATTTTAAATGATAGCTTTGCTGGGTAGAGCAATCTTGACTGTAGGTCCCTGCTTCCTATGGTTTTGAATATTTCTTGCCAATCCCTTCTAGCCTGCAAAGTTTCTTTTGAGAAATCAGCTGGAAGTCTTATGGGAACTTACTCATAGTTAACTAACTGCTTTTCTCTTGCTGCTTTTAAGATTCTCCCTTTATCATTAACCTTTGGCATTTTAATTATGATGTATCTTGGAGTGGACCTTTTTGCATCTATCTTGTTTGGGATTTTCTGTGCTTCCTGGACTTGCATATCTATTTCCTTCACCAAATTAGGGAAGTTTTCTTTCATTATTATTTTCAAATAGATTTCCAATTTCTTGCCCTTTCTCTTTTCTTTCTGGTACTCCTATGATGTAAATCTTGGAATGTTCGAAGTTGTCCGAGAGGCTGTTTACATTATCCTTATTTTTTTGCATTCCTTTTTTCTTCTTGTTCTTCTGATTGCTTGGTTTTTGCTTCCTTATATTCCAAATAATTGATTTGATTCTCAGTGTCATCCATTGTACTATTGATTCCCTGTAATTTTTTTATGTCAATTAGTGTATCTTCTATTTCTGACTGGATGTTTTTATGCTGTGGAGGTCCTCACTAAGTTCCTTGAACATCATTATAATCAGTGTTTTGATAAGGTACAACACCCATTTATGATAAAAACACTCAGAAAAGTGGGAATAGAGGGAGCATTCCTCAAAATAATAAAGGCCATATACGAGATACCTATGGCTAACATCGTACTCAATGGGAAAAAACTAAAATCTTTTCCACTAAGATCAGGAACAAGACAAGGTTGTCCACTTTCACCACTGCTATTCATTATAGTATTGGAAGTTTCAGCCACAGCAATCAGACAAGAAAAAGAAATAAAAGGCATCCAAATCGGAATGGAGGAAACAAAACTGTAACTGTTTGCAGATGACATGATACTGTATATGGAAAATCCTATTGATTCCACCCCAAAACTGCTCAGCCTAATGAATGAATTTGGCAGAACAGCAGGATACAAAGTCAGTATCAAGAAATCAAAGGCATTTTTGTATGCCAACAATAAAACAGCAGAAGCAGAAATCAAGAAAATAATCCCATTTGATACAGCAACAAAACAAAAACCTAGGAATAAACCTAACCAAAGAGGTGAAAGACCTGCATTCAGAAAACTATACAACACTGAAGGAAGAAATCAAGGAAGACACAAACAAATGGAGACATATACCGTGTTCATGAACTGGAAGAATTAACATCATCCAAATGTCCATACTAACCAAAGCAATGCGCAGATTCAATGCAATACCTATTAAAGTACCAATGGCATATTTCACAGACATAGAACAAACACTTCAAAAATTTATATGGAACCATAAACGACCCTGAATAGCAGCTGCAATTTTGAGAAAGAAGAGCAAAGTAGGAGGAATCACAATACCTGATACCAAGCTGTATTACAAGGCTACTGTAATCAGAACAGCTTAGTACTGACATAAAAACAGGCACATAGACCAATGGAACAGAACAGAGAGCCCAGAAATAAACCTGAGTCTCTATGGTCAATTAATATTTGACAAAGGGAGCAGCAACTTAAAATGGAGTAAAACTAGCCTCTTCAACAAATGGTGTTGGGAGAACTGAACAGCTATGTGCAAAAAAATGAAACTTGAACACCAAGTTACACCATACACCAAAATAAATTCAAGGTGGATAAAAGACTTAAATATAAGCCATGAAAACATTAAAGTCCTAGAGGAGAACAAAGGCAAGAAAATCTCAGATATTTCATGCAGCAGTATTTTCAGTGATATGTCCCCTAGAGCAAGAGACAAAAAGGAAAGAATAATGAATGGGACTTCATCAGAAGAGAAAGCTTCTGCATGGCTAAAGAAAACTGTATTAAAATAAAAATAGAACTAACTATATAGGAAAATATATTTGTTAATGATACCTCAGACAAGGGGTTAATCTCCAAAATATACAAAGAACTTACATGACTCCACTCTAAGAAGACAAGCAACCCAATTAAAACATGGGCAAAGGACTGGAACAAACACTTCTTCAAGGAGACCATACAGAGGATCCAGAGACACCTGAAAAGATGCTCAATATTGCTAGCTATCAGAGAGATGCAAATTAAAACCACAATGAGATACCACTTTACACTGGTCAGAATGGCCATCATAAACAAAGCAACAAACTACAAATGTTGGAGAGGTTGTGGAGAAAAGGGGACCCTAGTTCACTGTTGGTGGGATTGCAGACTGGTACAACCACTATGGAAAACAGTATGGAATTTTCTCAGAAAACTAAAAATGAATCTGCCTTTTGACCCAGCAATTCCACTGCTAGGATTCTATCCTAAGAACACTTAGGATAGAACACCGATGCTAAAGAGCCTATGCACCCTGATGTTCATAGCAGCACAATTTACGATAGCCAAGAGTTGGAAGCAACCTAGGTGCCCATCAGTAAATAAATGGATCAAAAACTATGGTACATTTACACAATGGAATTTTATGCAGCAGAAAGAAAGAAGGAGTCCCTACCCTTTGCAACAGCATGGATGGAACTGAAAAGCATTATGCTGGGTGAAATAAACTAGGCAGTGAAAGACAAATACCTTATGATCTCACCTTAAACAGGAACCTAATAAACAAAACAAAGAAGCAAGCAAAACATAACCAAAGACACTGAAATAGAGAGAACAGGCTGACAGTGACCAGAGGGGAGAGGGGAGGGAGTTTCAGGGGAAAAGGGGAAGAAGGGTTTATAGGAACAAGTATAAAGGACACATGGACAAAAACTAAGGGGGGCGGAAATGGCAGGGAGGTGGGAAGCACTGGGGGGATGGACTGGGATGGGAGTAAAAGAAAGAAAACTGTACTTGAACAACAATTAAAATAAATACATTTAAAAAGAAAAAAGTAGTCAGTGTTTTGAACTCTGTATCTGACAGATTGCTTATCTCCATTTTGTTTAGTTCTTTTTCTGGAGTTTTGATCTGTTCTTTAATTTTGGCCATGTTTCTTTGTCTCCTCATTTTTGAAGCCTCCCTCTGTTTGTTTCTATATATTAGGTAGAGCTGTTATGACTTCCTGTCTTGGTAGTACAGCCTAATGTAGTAGGTACACTGTAGGGTCCAGTGGCGCACCTCCCCTATTACCCAAACTGGATACTTGAGGTGCATCCTCCACATGAGATGAATACTCCCTCCTCCTGTAATTGAGCCTTGGTTACTGTTGGCAGGTCATTGAGAGGGATTTACCCAGGCCAGTCAGGTGCAAAGACTGGCTTTGGACACTGACCACCAACCTCTGCCCTCCGTGGAAGATCAGCTATGGAGAGGCAGGGTGGTGGTATTCTGACATGGTCTATAGCTGTGCACTGAGTGTGCAGGATCTGGGGTTTCCCTGTTGATGCAGGGCACACATCATCCCCAGGGTCATCCCCCATCTGTGTTTTGCCCAGAGCTACCCTGCATGAGCTATAGAGCAATCTGAAATGGTTGCTACTTGTGCTGCGCTTGGAGATTCCCAGGTGAAGCCAAGCTGTGAACCTAGGCTGGCTGTTGCTAGTTCCAGGCCTGGGTCCAGTTAGCAAGAGGTATGGGGGCTGGGGGCTTACTGAGGCCAGCTGTTGCTTGTTTGAGAGAATTTAGGAAGTTGTAAAGCATGAGCCAAGTCCAGCCATTCATATGAAAAAATAATGGTTAACAGCTTGGGTGGGCCTGTAAGTTGGGTGGGATAGTCTCAGGGGATCTCCAGAGTGGGGCAAACAGTGTTACCCAGGTTGATGGAATCTCTGATACGGCACCCTCCTGGCAGCTCAGTAGCTCTGTAGGGGAGGGCTCAGAAAAGGGACAGTGGCCTCTGCCTGTTTTTCTGTCTGGGAGAAAGCTGTCTGCCAGCTACTACCTTAATGCCAGACGTGTTAGTTGCACCCATATGCCACTGGTGCCTTTCAAGTTGCTACCCTCGTGCTGGAGCTCAGAGGGAATGGATCTGAGTAAGTCTGTGTCTGGGTTCTTTAAGGGGAACTCTTGGGATTCCAGCAGTTTTTCTCACTGACTCAATCCCTGATGGATTTTGCAGCCAGAAGTTATGGGAATTTATCTTCTTGTCACTGGAATCCTGTGCTTTGGGGCCTGGTGTGGAGCTGGGAATCATCACTCCCAGGATATCTGTCCCAAGTTTTTATCTGGACGAGCCTGTTCCACATCTCTGCCCCTTCTATCAGTCTGGATGGATGTGGTTTCTTTAATTCTATTCAACTCAATTTCTGATGGTTCTGAGTGAAGGTTGTTCTGAATTTTAGTTGTAATTTTGATATGGTTGTGCAAGGAGGCGAGCTGTATTTACCTATGCTGCCATCTTGACTGAAAGTCAGAATTGTCATTTTAATTGAAGAAAAAATACATATTTCTACTCTGGAAAGAAGAAAGTTCTATATTCAAATTAACAGTGTGAAATATTTTAAAACAAGGTTTCTTCATGGAACAATCTTATAATCTTTATAGTCCATTGGTTCTAATAATGTAAAATCCTGATTGCAGTTTTGCAACTTTAGACATCAGTGAAATTTATTCTTGAGACTCAGTTTGTTTGAAGGTCAGATAAAACCCAAAAATGAGACCAGCTGGCTGTTGGTCAGAGCAGGGATTGTCAAACACTTACTGTGTGGAGGATTGTTTTGGCTCTAGGTGCTCATTGAAAATGCTCCATCCCCCACCCAAATTTGACTTAACTGTCTAAGGTATGAGATGAAGTCAGAAAGTCTTCATGCATATGGGACCCAGAAATTTACTGAATTAGTGTTAAACTAATATTACATAACACTGTTCTAACAGCTTTGCATGTACTCACAACAACCCTAGAATTTGGGTACCTTTGTAATCCTCATATCGTAGGGGAGGAAACTGAGGCAAAAATAATTATGCAGCTAGATCCCCCAAGATCACACAGACCCAGGTGGCTACAGCAGAACTGAGTTCAAATTCTGACAGTCTGGCATCAGAATCCAAGCTTTGTTATACAACCTCTTATGGATTATCATTGCTTTCTTACTTTAAATCTGGATAATAAATATTTTCCACTTTTTGCCTGAATGAAAATTTGCATCTATCTGTGCAACTTGCTCAGCCATGTTGAACAGAGCATTCAGTTAATTTTGTCAAGATGACCAGGCATGTAGATCTAGGACCACTTAAAAAGGAACAAGCACACCCTTCAGGATGGCAATAAAAGTTCTGGTGAGGATGTGAAGAAGCTGGAGTCTGGGTGCATTACTTGTAGGAATGTAAAATGGTACAGCCACTGTAGAAGACATTTTAGCAATTCCTTAGTAAGTTAAACATAAACTTGCAATATCATCCAGAAATTCCACTCTTGGTATATGTCCAAAAGAGTCGAAGGCAGACCCATTCTGCCCAAACCCATTCATAGCAGTTCTATTCACAATAGCTAATAGGTAGAGGCAACTTCAATGTCCACCAACAGATGAATAAACTAAATGTGGTATACCTATACAATGAAATATTATTCAGCCACAATAAGGAAATGGAAATTCTACACATGATAAGTGTGAATAAATTTTGAAAACATGCTTAATTAAATAATCCAGGCACAAAAGGGAAATACTGTATGATCCCATTTATATGAGGCACCTATAGGCCAATTCAAAGAATCAGAAAGAAAAACAGAGGTTATCAGGACCTGGGGGACAGGAAGAGGATAATGGGAAACTATTGTTAAATAGGTACAGAATTTCTGTATGGGATGATGAAAAAGTTCTGGAAATACAGGCAGTGGTGACAGTGCACACATTGCAAATACACTCAGTGCCACTGTACATTGACGTGTACACTTGAAGATGGACAAATGTTATGTTGTGTATACTTTGTCACAATAAAAAAGAAAGAAATGGAAAAAAGAGAGATCACTTGCCAAATGAGAAGAGATGGTGAGGCAAAGAGACTTTGGATTTGAATCAGATTTTTATCTCAGCTCTCGGCATTTTATCCTTCAATTATCGAGATAATTGTCTTCATTGTTACCTATTTTAATGTGTGCATAGATAGAACTGGGGTTCTTTAGAGAGATACCACTGAAATCTATATTTCCCCCACTATTCTTGCCATCCCCCCCTATCTATTTTCTACCTACTGTCTATGCTATTTTCTGTACCTTCTCCCCCCTTCTCCTCCTCCCACCCTCCTGTTGCTAACCCTCCATGTGTTCTTCATTTCTATGGTTCCACTCCTGATCTATCTGTTCTCTTGGTTTGCTTTTGTTTTAGGTGTGGTTGTTAATAACTGTGAGTTTGCTGTCCTTTCACTGTTAATATTTTTCAACTTCTTTTTCTTATATAAGTCCCTTTAGCATTTCATATAATAAGGGCTTGGTGATGATGAACTCCTTGAACTTGACCTTATCTGAGAAGCACTTTATCTGTCCTTCCATTCTAAATGAAAGCTTTGCTGGATAAAGCAATCTTGGCTGTAGGTCTTTGGATTTCATGACTTGGAATACTTCTTTCCAGCCCCTTCTTGCCTGTAAGGTCTCTTTTGAGAAATCCGCTGACAGTCTGATGGGTACTCCTTTGTAGGTGACTGTCCCCTTATCCCTTGATGCTTCTAGGATTCTCTCCTTCATTTTAGTCTTGGCTAATGTAATTATGATGTGCCTTGGTGTGTTCCTTCTTGGGTCCAACTTCTTTGGCACTCTCTGAGCTTCCTGGATTTCCTGGAAGTCTATTTCCTTTGCCAGACTGGGGAAGTTCTCCTTTATTATTTGTTCAAATAAGTTTTCCACTCGTGGCTGTTTCTTTCCCCCTTCTGGTACCCCTATAATCCAGATGTTGGAACATTGAAAGATGTCCTGGAGGTTCCTAAGCCTCTCCTCATTTTTTTTTGAATTCTCATTTCTTCATTCTTTTCTGGTTGGATGTTTTGTTCTTCCTTCTGGTCCATTCCATTGATTTGAGTCTTAGTTTCCTTTCCATCACTATTTGTTTCCTGGACATCTCCCTTCATTTCAATTAGTTTAGCCTTCATATGTTCCTCTAATTTGTGACTATAATCAACCAGTTCTGTGAGCATCCTGATAAATAGTGTCTTGAATTGTGCTTCTGAGAGGCTGGCAATCTCTCGGTCGCTTAGAGTTATTGGCTCTGGGACTTTGAGTTCCTCTTGCGCCATCTTTTGGGCTGTTCGTGCCTGTTACATAGCAGGATCGGAGCCCTAGGTGTTCACCAGAGCCGGGCAACTCAGTCGCTGGGTTGTGACGTTGTATGTGGGAGCGGGGTCAAAGAGGAACAGTGGCATTCTGTCTGCCGCCTCCTGCTGCGGCCCCCACAGGTGGCCAGTGCTGCAGCTGCCACCGTCACCTGGGCCCGCGCGTTTCGTCCCACTGCATGCAAGTGTGCCACGGCCGTTAGCCCTCCATTGGGTTCACCCCCTGGGGCCTGTGTGGTCTGTCTCACTGTGCACGAATGTGCAACCATGGTCAGTCTGCCCCGCACTCTGACTGGGTCCGGGCTACTTGCGCGCCTAGGTCTGGGGATCTTTTCTGCCTGACCCTGTTCCACTGCTGGCTCCGCCCCTCTTAATGTCCTGGTTGAACGGTTCATTGTTGTTGGACTTCCGTATAATTCAATTTTTTGTTCTTTGGCTGTGTCTTTGTTCTCCAAACCTTTGTTGTAATCAAACTTGGTTGTGGGAGAAGGCACAGTGTTTCCACCTATTCCTCCATCTTGGTGGAAGTCCTCTGTATACATTATTTACTAATGCTTGTGCATAATCTCACAGGTAGCTAACCTGGTACATAGCAGTTCCTCAATAGGTGAATGAGAAATATTTAATCATAACATTTTTACTGCAGTCAGAAAGAAGATGTAGGTGTAGACATCTTATAAATAAACCACATGCATTTTTTAGGACTCCAAGTTAGTTTTATTAGTGTCCAGACACTCATTAAACTCTAAAATCATGACAATGAGGGGAAATTGATTAATCATTTAACCTTCATTTATATTTATTATGACTTTCCCGAACAGATTAGCAACCATGCCAGCCTTGTAAATAGATTTATAAAATTTGCACAGTCAAAAATGCAACAAACAAACTCCATTGTTTTTTTTCACCTTCTTTACTTTTGTTATTCGTTGGCTCATCATGTTCAGGAATCAGTGTAGTACTTGGCAACAGGAGGTGCGGAAATGCACTGAGGACATGAGCAACAAGTGACATAGAATCCCTCTAAACTCCCACTGAGCCATGTTTTCAGGGGAGTCAATGCAAGTGTGCAGCACAGTGACAGAGGCTGACAGATCCTGTGACTATTGCTTCATGTTCTTAGATCCACCTTGAGCAGGGCAGCCAGAGCTATTCTAAAAAATGACCCGCTTTATTCTTAAAGGTCACCAAGAGAAAGAAATGCCACAATCTCCACAGGGATGAGGTAAAGATTAAACCAGATAATCCATGGAAAGGATTTAGCAAAGTGATCCTCAGATAGCAAGTGCTCAATCACACTGTCACTGAGATTCTTGGTATTTGGGATGCCCAGGGAGTTGCTTTCAGAAACGTAGTGTTAGAAGCTATACTGGTCATCTTAGAACTCCTTTGGCCAAAACTGTTTTGATAAATCAAATCTAAATCCCTCTTTCTACTATTTAACAGTCTTTTGTACCTCTTAACATTTCCTCTCCTTTTCTTGAAATTTGAAATTAAAAAGTAATATGTAACTATTTCTTGATGACTATGTCTAAGAAATTTGGGGTGAATTGTCAGATCCTAGCAATTAGTCAAACAGCTAAGCCTAGATTTTTCTCTCCTTTCTATCCTAGCTCTCCTTGTTGGAGTAATTGCATCAGTTCTACACTTTGTTTTACATGTATCCCAGAATCTCAGCTGTGCAAAAAGGGATGTCCTTTAATGATTTCCTTTGAATGACCTTCCATCTAGGGAAGAAGAGGGCCCCTCTTGTTCAAATACAAAGGAACCATCCATCCACTAAGGCCTTTCTTCTTCCTTAAGTATCTGTTGAATTTCAAAGGAGGACTTGGAATTTCTCTGTCTCAATCCTAACTGCAGCTCATTTTCTTTGTTCCTTTAAGACCAGAAAACACTACAGGCAATGAAATAACTGCTCTTATTTTTCTTGGGTTCAAAACAGGACAAAACTCCAACCTGCTAATGCTTATCCTTTCATGGCAATCATGCAGTTTATGATAATCAGCTCAAGAATACACTTTCCTTCCAAACAAGGATATGGCTACCAGCAGCAACAGCTGTATTTTGCTAGTCAATCCTCATGTTAAAGATTTACAGTTCTGAATTCTGTCACTTGGTTTGCCAACTGTTCCTCTTCTTGGAGCTGCCCAGTTGTTTCTCAGGGTCCTTGAAGTGGTTTCTGAACTATTTTAACTCCCCCCGAATGACAATGCACCCTTAGAATCAGGCTGAAGAATGGAATTCCCTGTTTATATCTGCAAGACTTCTCTCGCTCTCCTTCTTTTAAACATATGCAGAGTCACCACAGAAACTGGAACCAGATGAAAAGAAATCCTGGCTTTTAAGGGGAGTTTGAAAAATGCAAAGCTGGGAGCGGCTTCGCACTCTCCTTCGTCCCTTTCCGCGTGATGTGATTCATTTGCTCTAATCCATCACCGATTCATCATGCCCTTCTGTCAGAACCTTCAAAGCAAACCCCACAGCTGCTTTTGCCATTTATCAGTGGGAAATAAAAGAGAAAAGGGGGAAAGTAAGGAAAACACATCACCGTATTCCAGGGCTTGGAATAATGGGTGTGAAAAAAGGGTGGAGGGTAAGCTTATCTAATAATGAAACCCAGAACCTTCCTAGGATGTGAGTTCCTTAACAAAGGATTAGAACAGAGAGCAAGAGCAGCCAGTCTGCATAAAGTTGCAGGGATAAAGCCTGTCAAAAACAAAAAGTTTAGTGGGAAACTGCAGGAATGTGTACAAAATGATATCCACTCAAGAGGAGTTTAATTCCTACAAATATGGTAGAAATTTATTCTCTGAGATCCATCTCTTGGCTTTCAGTTGTGCAATATAGGCCTTGGAGGTGAGGAGCACACATTTGCCCTCAATGCTCTTCTTTGCAGAGTGGGAAATGACCTGTCTGGTAATTCACAATTCTCATGTTCATAAGAGGCCTTGAAGTCACCTTCCATTTAAATTCAGTTAATCAGAGTCTCAGTCTTGAATGGGTGATGTACCAAGTTTTGTCATCAGATTTGGGGATTGAAAAGCGAGGGCTTTGACTCAGTGATTTCTCTTTAAGGAGTTCAGACTTTACAAGGTCTGTCCAGAAACAATCCAGCCATTGTTAATATAACAAGAACAGTTTGTGCAACAACAGTGTAACCTGGCATCCAAGGAGAGTGGACTAGAATGTGCATGCATGAACAATGATGACTTCACTGTACCAATCAGTGGGGGTGGTAGACACTGTTGAGCGAGCATGTGTACTACGTGGCCATCACATTCAAAATGACTGAGTGAATAGAACAAGAGATCTGCATCAAAGTTTGCATTAAGCTTGACATTCTTCCATGGAAACTATTTGGATGATTTAGAAGGCTGCAGCTATGGGCAACTGTGCTTGGCAGCTTATCATGATGACACACCCACTCATACATCACGTATCTTGCATAGTTTTTTGGTGAAACATCAACTTACCTCAATGACTCAGCCCTGCAGCCCAGATTTGGCACCCTGTGACTTCTGGCTTTTCCCAAAACTAAAATAACCTTTGAAAGGGAAGAGATTTTAGACCATCAATGACATTTGGGAAAATATGCCAGGGCAACTGGTGGTAATTGGGAGAAATGTGTAAGGTCCCAAGGTACCTTGGGACCTCAGTTCTTTGAAGTCCTTTGAAAGGAACTGAGGCATCATTTTTCTATGTACAATGTATCTTGTATCTTCTTCAATAAATGTCTCTATTTTTCATAGTATGCGGCTGGATACTTTGTGTATAATTTTCATGTATTTACGATCCATGTGAAATGAACAGAAAGGGGTGAATCTCTTTGTGATAGCAGTATGTAGCAATAGTCTAGATGTTCATCAATAATAGCACAATATGTAGTTATTAAGAAGAATGAGTGGGTAAACAAGCTGTGGGAATACCACGGGCTATATTCCACACTGTGGGGATACTCAGCAATAAAAAGAGGAAAACTACTGGTACTCGCACCAAAATGGGTGAATCTCAGAAACAAGAGTACATCTTGTACGGTTCTGTTTACAGGACTTTTAGAAAGGGTAAAGCTACTTTATGGTAGAAAAAGATCACTAGTTGTGTCTGGGGAAGGTTATGAGGAAAATTTCTGGGGAGATGTTCATGTTCTGTATCTTGATTAAAGTTTGTGTTACACAAGTATATTCATTTGTTAAAATTCAGTGAATGTTTACCTATGAGTTGTACATTTATTGAAACTCAGAATATGTACTTAAGATGTGTGTATTTTATTATATATATTTTATGTAAAAAGAAAAACTGTGAACAAATATTGAACTCTAGCTAATGATGCATTTGTTGAAGTAGTCAGGTGAAAATGTATTGATGTCTTCAATTTACCTTGATATGCATCAAAAAAAGTAAGTTTTGATGGATGGATAGAAGGATGGTAAGTAGGTGGATATCTTTTAAATAAAGCCAGCATAGTAAAATGTTAATGGTGAAAGCTAGCTGGTGAGTGTTCACAGGTATTCACATTAAAACTGAAAGTTTGCTTTATTTTAAAATGCTCATAAAGTGTCCAGGGGAAAAATGAGGAAGATTTTTATGTCCTGATATGGTCTTATCTTCAGTTTTGTTAAGTGAAAACAATAACAGTATTTGTGGTATACTACTGATTGTAGAAAAAAGAATGAATGCGTATATGTATTTGTTACTATGTATATAGCATCTCAGGAGAAAGACCCTGAAAATGGATTTTTATACAGGCAATGACTTTAGAAACAATTACTTTGGAGGAGAGGCAAGTATGAGGGCATATTTTAAATCACAAGGTAAATAGTTTTATTACCTTTGAATTTTGTGTATGTGAATGGATTACAAAGAATGAAAAACAAGAACAAGGATATATATATATCTGAGCTGTCTCAAATATCTACAACCGATTTCCTTTGCATGGCTGGTGCTTGGAATTTATTTTCTTAACATCCATTTAATCACCCTATATTCACTGATCTCTGGATTAGTGCCAGATGCTGGGGATAGTGTAAGGAAAATAGCCAGAGGCGGTCCTTTTCCTCCTGGAGCTTACCAACAAATAGACCCAATTGAATGCCAAGTTCATGTCATCTGGGTGACTTACCAAGTCTGGGTGGGTGGTTCGGATCAAGGGATCTGGGCAGAGAAGACAGTGGCAGGGAGCATGGTGGTTCAAGTCCCTTGAAAGAAGGCCAGTAAGGGAGGAGGGTGGTCACAGAGAGCACAGTGGGCTGACTGAAGTAGGAGACAAGGTGATACCAGTGGGGACCAAACATTCAGGACATTTACCTTCACCCTGCTATTTAATGTCAGAACTTACATTCCTGACTTCCTTTGTTTGTCAAGTTACATGTTTTTCTTTTTTTGGTATTTGTAATTTTTTTCACAAGTCCTAAGAAGACATCTGAGCAAAACTTGTTATAGCTGTTCCTAGGAGAAACGGAGTATCTAATGAAATCTCACAGCATATCAGTTGCTCACATCAGTGTGTTCTTTCTACCTCAGTATGCACTGGCATGACCTTCACAGGCCAGGGCCTACATGTCTTTGCCTGAAGGCTTTCTCTGGAGGCCCTCGTCCCCTTTGCCCAGTGTGGTAGGCGGATGGGTATCCTAGAGAGTTAATCCTCCTGGAGAGCTGCCCTCAACCAGTGACTAGTGAGAGTTGGGATAGTCATACCCCAGTTTCCACCTTGGCTCTCACAGACCTTTCTCCTGTCCCTCAGAGGGAACTTGGGAGAGTTGGCTTTGATGAATTTGGACTTGGTTAAGATCTTAGGTCTTTTGACCTCCAAGGCCAGGTCTCATCAGAGGAGAATGTATTGATTGTCATATTTTCTTTTCAAGTCCACAGCTAATATTTCTTTGATGCTTAATCTCATTAAACAATCACAGGAAATACACTCATTTAAAAATTGTATTGGATCGCTTCTCGGCCTTTTGGCTAAGATCAAGTGTAAAAATCGTATTGGCTTCCATTTTCCATCAAGATATCCAACCAACTGATACTTTTTGCATATGGTTTCTTTGTATACTTCAAATTATCAAGAACAAAATAAACAGATGCCAAGTAGTATGGTTGGAACAGAGCTGTTACTTCATTTGACTAATTATTTCTGAAGAACTTTTATCTGTGAACTTTTAAACTAATAGTCATTCTTGGTACAGTTAATTCTTCCATCCTGTCCTTTACATTGTTCACTTGTTACTATTGAAAACTTATTGGAATGTTTTTTTAGAGATCAGTTGTGAAGAAATCTGTGTCAAGGAGAAAGTTTCTAGTCTGGATGCTACCTTCCTATAAAGGTATCATTTCCCTTCCTTAGGAAGAATAAGGCTGTTATAGGGTATGTCTCTCTGAATGACTCACATCAAAATCCTTTTTATTCGGGAAGTCCAAGTACCAAAATAATTTTCAAGCTGAGATTCCTTGTCCAGGTGGTTTGAGTGCAATTTTCTTCGCATGCTCATAAGAACACAGGACTTTTCAGGGAACCAGAGGGCACATCAGGAAGAGGAGTAGGTGAGGTAGTGCAGGCCATGGCCGAGAAGTCAGAGAAGAGTGTTGAATTCCGCACAGTGGCACTGGCCAGCTGAACTGGAATCAGTCCTAGTCGTATTTGTCAATGGTGTCCTGATTCCTTCTCCAAGAGCACCGGATGTCCCTTCTTCACAGTGCATATTACCTGGCTCTACAAACAGAGAACAAAAAGGCAGGAAGCAGAGGGAAGCTCACAGTGCTGATGGAGGCAACAACCAGGGTGCAGCACAAGCCCCAGAACCAGGTGAGCTCCAGTAAACTCCCTTATGCCTGCATGGGGGTCCTGAGCTCCATGGGCAAAGAGGCTTGTCAAGGGAAATGTCATTTCAAAGAGTTGTGCTAGTCCTGAAAACTCAGCATGGATTCTCTTTGATAGCCTCAGCAGCCACCATTTAAAAACAGAGATACGGAGGGGTAGCCAGAACTCTGAGATGGTCCCCAAGACTCCCCTGGTATTTACAGCAGTCCCCTGTTGTGGATGGGGCAGATACTCCAAGTGGATGTCTGAAACCTCTAATACTGCTGAATCCTACAGACACTATGTTTTTTCCTATACTTATATGCTATGATAAAATCTAATGTATACATTAGGAGGCTGAGTAAGAGATTAACAAAAATAACAAATAAAATAGAGCAATGATAGCAAAATATTGTAATAAAAGTTATGTGAATGCAGTCTCTCTCTCTCTCTGATGACCCATCTAAAACCTGAGATGGCTACTAAGAGACCAATGGACAGGGAGTATGTACATTGAGGATGTGTTGGACAAAGGGATGACTCATGTCCTGGGTCGGGCAGAACAGAATAGTACAAGATTTCATCCTACTACTCAGAATGGCACACAAGTTAAAACTCAAGAATTGCTTATTTCTATGTATTTTTAAAAACCTTACCTAACATTATATTTTTTATTGATTTTAGAGAGAGAAAGGGAGAGAGAGAGGGAAAAACATGGATGTGAGAGAGAAACATTGATTGGTTGCTTCTGATATGTGCCGCACTGAGAATCGAACCTCTAACTTTTTGGTGTATAGGACGACAGTCCAACCAACTGAGCCAGCCAGCCAGGATTATTTCTGTAATTTTTAATTTAATATTTTTGGACTGTGGTTGGCGATGGGTAACTGAAACCCTGAATAAGGGGTGGCTACTGTACACACTTTCTTCCACCTATCCAATCAATCACTACTCTAGGCACAGCTGTGAAATTTTGCAGATGCAGTTAAGGTACAAGATCAGTTGACCTTAAGATAGGGTGTTGATCCAGGTGGACCTGACCTAGTCTCACAAGTACTTTAGAAACAGCGACTGGCAGAGACGGAAACCAGAGAAGTGTATTTCTGCTGAACTGGAAGAAAGCAAATGCCAGTGTTCCTGAAATGCCCATAGAGGCCACGTGGCAGGGAATTGTTGGTGACCTGTAGGAGCTGAGAGTGGTTTCCTTACTGACAGGTAGCAGAAAATGGGGACCTCGGTCTTGCAGCTGCAAGGAAGTGAATTCTGCTGACAATCAGTGTGCTTTATAGAGGAGCCACAGCCGCAAACGTAAACTGCAGTCTTGGCTGATATCTTGGTTTCAACCCAGTGAGACCATGAACAGAGAATCTAGCTGTGCCCAGACATCTCACGTACAGAAATTGTGACAGAATGAGTTTGTGTTGTTTTAAGCTGCTAAATTTCTGGTAATTGGTTACTCAGCAATATATGAGACAACAGGTAGATTCACAGCCAAAAGACAGCGTCAAGGGAATGTGGTCTTTCCCAGAACTTCTCTGATTAAAACCTGGGTTCCACTGCATCCTAGCTCTTGTGATGTTGACCAGATCACTGAAACTCTCCAAGTCCCAGTTTCCTGATGAGTAAAATGAGATTAAAATAATAGATAAGATTAAGAGACTTATAAAGATTAAATGAAATATTATATATTGAGCTCTTAACATGAGGCACGGCATGTAACAAATGCTGAAAAAGTAAGCCACCAGCGGCAGCTGGGATGTGTGCAGTACACAGCATACTGGGCACTGCACAAGGGTCTTCACAGAATTAATCTTCAGAGAAGCCCTGGGAGGTTGAAATTTTGTCCATTTCATGGATGGGGAAACTGAGACTTGGAGAGGTTCAATAACTTGCCTTCAGTTATCCAACTACTAAGTAGAAGAGTCAGGATTAAAAAACAAGTCTCTTTGACCCTAAATCTCATTCACTGATCCTTTTAATATTTTAAGCCCTATTCATGGTGAAGAAGTCATAACTCTTCAGATTCTTCTTTGAAGGGGAACCAGGGTGACTGGTTGGGATTCTGGCCTGCAAAGTCTCTCTAGCCCCAAAATGGTCCCCAGTACTCCAGCCATAGTGTCTCATCCATGGATGCTCTCCTCTGGGTCCCCCAGCCCACTTGTTTGGGTACCTCCTGCTTACCTTAAGATCTCAGCTATAATATCACTTCCATAAGAAGGTTTTCCCGACCCCACAGCCTGAACCACATCCACCTGCATACATGCTCACAAAGCCCCTGTCCTTTGCAACAGTTACCACATTTCATCATTATGCACTAGACCAGTGATTGTCATCTGGGGGCAATTTTGTGTCCTGGGGACACACGTCTATGTCTGGAGACATTTTTGGTTGTTACAATGGATAGAATACTAATACCATGAGTAGGTCAGGGAGGCTGCTAAATGTCAGTGACAGTGCATAGGATGGTCCCCAATCACAAACATTATCTGACCCCAAATGTCAATTGTGCCAAGGTTGAGAAACCCTGTCCTCTCTCTACTTATATTTTTAAATATAAATGAAATCACATCATACATATACTGTTTATCACTTGCTTTTGCAAGTTAAGAGTAATTTCTCAACATTTATCTATTCTTTTATCTAACATTACTAGCTTCCTTCTAGCATTCAGGTACACACAGGAGAGGCACAGTGATTTCATGCCTTCATATACTTTTTTTACAGCATCACATTTTCATGACTGTATGTGATTAATATCAAATTGCTGTGCATTATTTAGTCAACCAATACTCTATTGTTGGTCACGTAAGTTGCTCCTTATCCCCCTTTTCCTTTCCTTTTCTTTTTTTGCTATAATAAACAAAGCCATCACAAATATATCTGTGACCTAACCTTTACATATATCTCCAAAGACTTATTCAGAATCAAATTGGCCCTCACTCCTTTGGAAATCACCTCGTGTCAACAAATGAGTGAGATGACATGACCAATAGCAAACCCACAAACACTTCAAGTGAAAAATGCGCGCGTTGGCCCTCTCCTAATTACATTGATGGGAGCGCCAAGGGTGTGAAAGAAGGAGGCAGGGAAGCCAGTTCTCACTGGAGGCCTGGTCTTCACATTGTCTTAACCTGTTGGGGCAAGGCAGACTTTGGCAGGGAGTAACTTTTTAACCTCTTTTGCCAGAGGCTTCCAAAAATTCCCAGCTTCTTCCTGAGTTCCCAGTGAAGACACTTGACAGAAGTGTCTTTTTTTTAAAGATAAGTATTTTTATTTTATTTCATTTTACTTTAATTGTTGTTCAAGTACAGTTTTCTGTCTTTTACTCCCATCCCAGTCCACCCCCCCGCCCCCAAGTTTTTGTCCATGTGTCCCTTACACTTGATTTTGCAAACCCTTCACCCTTTTCCCCTGAAATTCCCTCTCCTCTCCACTCTGGTCACTGTCAGCCTATTCTCAATTTCAGTGTCTTTGGTTATATTTTGCTTGTTTTTTTGTTTTGCTGGTTAGCTTCCTGTTAAAGGTGAGATCATATGATATTTGTCTTTCACCACCTGGCTTATTTTGCTTAGTGTAATGCTTTCCAGTTCCATCTATGCTGTCGCAAAGGGTAGGAGTTCCTTCTTTCTTTCTGCTGCATAGAATTCCATTGTGTAAATGTACCATAGTTTTTGCCCTGGCTGGTGTAGCTCAGTGGATTGAGCGTGGGCCTGCAAACCAGACAATCGCAGTTCGATTCCCAGTCAGGGCACATGCCTGGGTTGCATGCCAGTTCCCGGCAGGGGTCAGTTCCCTGCAGGGGATGCACGAGAAGCAACCATACATTGATATTTCTCTCCCTCTCTCCTTCCCTTCCCCTCTAAAGATAAATAAATAAATGTTTTAAAAAAATGTACCATAGTTTTTGACCCATTCACTTACTGATGAGCACCTAGGTTGCTTCCAGCACTTGGCTATTGTAAGATAGAAGCATCTTAAAGAAGAAAAAGATGTGCTCACAGACAAATTAAAACAGCAAATTCCAACTAGCAAGAAGTCATCCTTTCTATGGGGAGCCTGGGTAAAGCCCTAAGTAAATAGCTTATAGAGACAAAAAAAAAGGTGGTTTTTTTTTCTAAGAGCTGAATATTTGGGAGAAACTTGCATCGGATTTTGCAACCTTCACAAGATTGTGTATCATAACATCTTACTCCTGGACCATCTCAGAACCAATTACCAGGCCCTTTGGCCTGAATGCCTAAAATGGCCATGGGATTAGCTCATACCAGGTTAAACTTGGGGGACTGGTAGGGAGAAAACTGGGTTTGGAGTTACCTACAGAACCAAAAAAACATCTGGAGCAAAGGTGTTGGAGATAATATGGTATATTTGTAAAGATACCCAAATTATTCTCACCTTTATCCCTGACAACTGCTTGACTCTGTTGTCACTTTGAACTTGAGGTATTATCCAGGCAAGCATAGGACATGGGAGAGAGGATGTGTTCTGGTCTAACAAGGAACATGCCTCATAAATGTGGGAGCGACTTCTGGCATCATGTTCTCAGGACATAAGGAGCTGAGACACACAGGAAGAAGCTACCCAACACCAAAGCATTTAAAGTTGTGTGGTTTTCCCGGGCATAAAGCACAGGAAAGAGTCCAGAGAAGGGAAGAATGCTTTGTTCATAAAAATATAAAACTAAGTAAACAGTGCAGGTTGAAGAAATTATAGGGTTTTAATATTGTGCAAAAGAATAGATGAAAACAGGAGCAGTGAATAAGCCAGAAAGCATTGCTCCAAGACCTGAAGTGAATAATGTGATATCTTGCCCCTGTGTGTTTCTGTTCCTGTAATTTATGGTTAAAGTACATGAGCATTCTCTGAGTAGCTGGAGAAGGGTGATCTTCAGGTTGGGCAGCAGGTGGAAAACCTCGCTGGGGTCAAAACTTTCCTGCATATAACTTATCCAGGCATCAATCAAAGTTAACTGGATGTGCTCTTGGCTGGGGCTTTTCTTTTTTTAGTTAAAAAACCTTTGGATCCACTATTGCCTATCAATACTTTTGGTGTGGACTTTCCATTCTCTGAACCTTACTAACCAGCCAGGTGTCCTCTCTGACCTAGTATACATTCTTGTCACCCAGTTTTACTTTTCATTTTATTATCACTAGCTGAAATTATCTTATTTAATTAAAAAATATTTTTCCTTAAACCATAACATAAGCCGAGAGGTTTATGCGGTCCTTTGTTCTGTTTACTGTAGTATTTGTTGTGCCTAATATAGTCTTTGGCACATAGTGGGTGCTCAATAAATATTTGCTGGACAAATTGTTACATTTCTGTTTTTAAAATATATCTTATTGATTATGCTATTACAGTTGTCCCAATTCTCCCCTTTATTTCCCTCTGCTCCGAACCACCCTACCCCCAACCACCTCCCTTAGTTTATGTCCAGGGATTGTACCTATAAGTCCTTTGGCTTCTCCATGGCCCATACTATTCTTCTTTTTTTAAATTTTTTTAAAAAAAATTATTTATCTTTAGAGGGGGAAGGGAAGGTGAGAGGGAGAGAAATATCAATGTATGGTTGCCTCTTGTGCGTCCCCTGCTGGGAACTGCTGGGAACTGGCCTGCAACCCAGGCATGTGCCCTGACTGGGAATCGAACCACAATCCTCTAGTTTGCAGGCCCGTGCTCAATCCACTGAGCTATACCAGCCAGGGAATGGCCCATACTATTCTTAACCTCCCTTGTCTATTTTGTACCTACCATTTATGCTTCTTTTTAAAAAAATGTATTTTGTTTTACTTTATTTTATTTTTTAAAGATCTTACTTGTTTATCTTTAGAGGGGAAAGGAAGGAAAGATTGAGAGAAATATCAATGTGTGGTTGCCTCTTGTGAGTCCCCTGCTGGGAACTGGCCCGCAACCCAGGCATGTGCCCTGACTCGGAATCAGGGCGGAGGTTGTTTGGTCCACAGGCTCACATTCAATCCACTGATCTATACCAGCCAAGGGCCCATTTATGCTTCTTACTCTGTGTACCTTTCCTCCATTCTCCCCCAACCTCCTCCTTACTGATAACGCTCCATGTGATCTCCATTTCTGTGAGTCTGTTCCTGTTCTAATTGCTTGCTTAGTTTGTTTTTTTTAGATTTGGTTGTTGATAGGTCTGAGTTTGTTGTCATTTTACTGTTTGTATTTTTGATCTTCTTCTTTTTCTTAGATAAATCCCTTTAACATTTTGTATAATAAGGGCCTAGTGATGATGATCTCCTTTAACTTCCCTTTATCTGGGAAGCACTTTATCTGTCCTTCCATTCTGAATGAAAGCTTTGTGGGCTAGAGTAATATTGAATGTTGGTCCTTGCCTTCATGAATTTGAAGGTTTTCTTTGAGAAATCAGCTGACAGTCTCATGGAAACTCCTTTGTAAGTAACTGTCTCCTTTTCTCTTGCTGCTTTTAAGATTCTCTTCCTATCTTTAATCTTGGGTAATGTAATTATGATACGCTTTGGTTGTGCTTCCTTGTGTTCAGCTTTTTTGGGATTCTCTGAGCTTCCTGGACTTCCTGAAGGTCTATTCCCTACTAAATTAGGGAAGTTCTCCTTCATTACTTGTTTAAATAAGTTTTCAATTTCTTGCTTTTCCTTTTCTCCTTCTAGCACCCCTATGATTCAGATGTTGGAACATTTAAAGTTGTCCCAGAGGTTCCTAAGCCTCTCCTCATTTTTTTTGAATTCTTGTTTCTTCATTCTTTTCTGGTTGAATGTTTATTTCTTCCTTCTGCTCCCAAACATTGATTTGAGTGCTGGTTTCCTTCCCTTCATTGTTGGTTCCCCATACATTTCTCTTTATTTCACTTTGCGTAGCCTTCACTTTTTCCCTCTATTTCATGACCACGCTCCACCATTTCTGTGAGCATCCTGATTACCAGTGTTTTGAACTCTGCATCTGATAGGTAGGCTATCTCTTCATCACTTAGTTCATTTTTGGAGCTTTAATTTCTTCTTTGATTTGGGCCTTTTTTGTTGTTGTTGTCTCAGAGTGCCCGTTATGTTGTAAGGGATGGAACCTTGGGTATTTTCCAGGGTGGGGCAATCCACAGCACTGCATTGTGGCCCCGTATATGGGGCAGGGGTCCAAGAGGGAAGAATGCCACTTGCTAGGCTCTCAGCCAGCTCCCAGTCACCTCCCCTGCTACTACAAGCAAATTGGGCCCTTCTGGTGCTGATTCCCAGGTGGGTGGGTTTGTGTACATTCTAGGACCCTATGGGTAGCTCCAATGAACTCTCCCATGAGACTGGGAGTTTCTCCTGCTGATGCAGGAAAAACCCGACAGGTTTTTCCCACCAGAGCTTTTGAGGCTTTATTTCCCTGCACTGAAACCCTGAGTTGAGTGGTCTGTCTTGCTCCCCAAGTAATTCTTCCCAGTTTATCCACATGCAAATGTGGGACTGCCCAGTCCTCCAGTCACCTTTCTGCATGTCCTCTCTATCCTGGCTGCTGGTTTCCACCCCTCCTAGCACTCTGGATGAATGTTTCTTCTGTAACTCCTTGGTTGTCAGACTTTGATACAGTTTGATTTTCTGGCAGTTCTGGTTATTTTTTGTTTTTAAATTTGCTGTTGTCCTTCTTTTTGTTGTGTGATGAGGCAAAGTTTATCTACCTGTGCCTTCATCTTGGCCAGAAGTCTAAATGGTTACATTTCTGTTTGGTATACTTTCTAGGAAGGAAGTCACAGCTCTGAGTACATTCAATTGCACCCCTCTTCTCTTTTTTCTTTTAAAAAGTTGAAGTATAAATTACAAAGTGTAAAATGTATTTTTTTAGGGTACAGTTCTGCAAGTTCTGACAAGTGCCTATAGTCATGTAACCATTTGACATAATCAAAATGTGGAATAGTTCCATCACTCGCCAAATTCTTCTTGCTACTAAGTAGTTAACACTACCCCTCTCTCCTTGACCCCACCCCCACCCCGACAACCATTGATTTGATTTCTGCCCCTAAGTAGCAGAGCCTTTTGAATCTAGCTTTTTTCACTTAGCATAATGCACTTGAGATCCATCGTGTTCTATCATTAATTCTTTCCTTCCATTTGATGAGTTGTCATCCACTGCATGGCTGCACCACTTTGGTTATCCATATCCCATCAGGGGGATCACCCTCTTCTTTCCTTACATGGAAAATATGCTCTCAAAGTGGCTAAGAGCAGAGACTTTGGGGTCAGCTGGACATCAGATTGAATTCTAGTCCTGACACTTCCTAGTTGTGTGGCAATTCGGTGAAATACTGTTACTCTTTAGCTATGGTAATAGAGAAAATTTCTGTAATGTGTTTGGCACAGGGCTAGCAAATAATGAGTGCAAAATATATACATTTTATTATATCATTCTTGACTCTTCTGAAAGAGTTCTTTGACAGTTCACTCGCATTTCCCTCCATAAAAGAATAAAAGGGAGGTTTTTTTTGCAGTGGTTTGGTGGCCTTTGGAAACTAGATTCATCTGGTTTCTTTCTTTTTTAAAAAATACTTTATTTATTTAGTTATTTTTAGAGAGAGGGGAAGGGAAGGAGAAAGAGCTGGAGAGAAACATCAATGTGTGTTTGCCTCTCATGTGTCCCTTACTGGGGACCTGGCCTGCAACCCAGGCATGTGCCCTGACTGGGAATCAAACCGGCAACCCTCTGCTTCATAGGCCCATGCTCAATCCACTGAGGTACACCAGCCAGGGCAAGATTTGTCTGGTTTCTTATTCTAGGACCGACCTGCTGTGTGACTCCAGATAAAGTGACTGCTTTCTCTGCGCTGCCATTGTGCATTGTTGAGTTCAGTCAACAATTCATGTAAAGTTGCTCAGTTTCCATAAAGGTGATAAGTATGTGAAGGCAGTGTGAGGGTGACTATCTTTCATTGTAAAGACATGAGGGGTTTTAGGCATTGTTTGGTAAGAAGATAGGTTTGTGTAGGTTATACTACTCATGCATGTTGTGTTTCTAAGCCCTCATGGAGGTATGCTTTTTATTCATTTATTTTCCATGTATCAAGCATCTACTATGTTACCTAGTTGTAAGACAGTCTGCTCTTGGGTGGGCACAAGGCAGGTTTCACATCACACTGTGCTGGCCACTGTGCATGGGTCAGGGGATGCTTAGGATGGAAACTGGTCCAATTGGAATGAATGTCTAAATTTCGGTGTGAGCTGCCAGAAAAAAGGGTCACTGTTTCCTCCTGGACTTATAAGAAGTAGCTGCTGGTGGCCATCCTGCCACCACGGGGAGATGGTCCCAGAAGGAAGCCCATGCAGAAGAAGCTGGCTCAGGAACAGAGAGAGCAATGAGATCCTATTGATATAGGTGAGGTCTGACTCTAAGAGTATCGGAAAGCCCCACTTTCTACCAGAGTGTCTTTCTATTAATATGTCTATTGATGACCTTTTCAATTTTGTAAGCCATTCAGACCCTCCTCCCAACTTTTGTTTTTTAGTCCAGGTTGGTTTGGGTTGGGTTTTGTATGGCTTATAATAGAAAGAGTCCTATTACTGGTTAGGAGTTCTTGGGGTTACTTAACAACTCTAACTTTCAATTTCTCCCTCTGTAAAATAGGGATAATAATTTATGTGTGGTTATGACTGAGTTTGGGCTCCATCACGTACTTCCTTTGGTCAAAGAGATATTAGTAACTGTGATGAAAGCAGAGCATGCATTTTCATTTGTCATCTTGCAGGATTGTACTATTCACCTTTGGTAGTTTTCGTAGCCCTGAGAACATTCCTGGGCTTGTCTGTCAGAGGAATGTGAGACACACATGGACCAGGTGAGCTGTTTGCTCCAATTGAACCTGAATGACTGACTCAGCTGCAACCAAACCAGTGAGAAAGCCCAGTTGAGGCCAGAAGAACCACCAGCTTCAACACTAATCTGAAGAATCAGGATCTAAAGATGGTCATAGTACTAAACATTTGAAATTCAGGGTAGTTTTTTTATGCCACAAAAGCTACTGATACACTAACATGCCATTAATTTACTTACTTGCTATGTATACTATCTCTCTCTCCTAACTAGACTGTGATCCCCAGTAGGGTAGGGATTTTATCTGTTTTGTTCCGAGTGATGTCCTGTGTCTAAAACAGAGTCTGGCAGATAGTACACAGGTGATAAATACTTATTGAATGTTAAATGAATAACATAAGAGGTACCCTACAAAATACTTTTATGCTAGAGACAAGATTTTTTTCCTTGGGCTCTCCTGTTATCTTTCTTCCTGATATTGTCCACAAAATGACAAAAAGAAAAGTGACTTTTCTTTGGATCTATTATGGGGGATGAGGGCTGACAATAATATCAGGTAAGAAGCTTAATTCTTTTTCTGATCAAACTGACTTGGGATTATGACTGTCATGGACATACAGCTTCAGGCTTTTCATTTGTTAGCTCCATGCCAACCTAGCAGCTCCTGTGGGTGCAGCTGGACTAACATTTAGTTCTGTAGGGGGAGCAAAGAGAGAGACTTGCTGCCTGGAGTCCAAGAAGTAGATTTATAGTGCAGACCATTATTTTAAATAATTTTTAATTGAATTTATTGGGGTGACATTGAATAATAAAATTATATAATGTTAAAGCTCAATTCTATAATATTGATACACCATTGTAACTTTTAAATAATTATCTTATTGTTATGCAATCACAGTTGTCTGCATTTGTCCCCACCACTCCCCCAGCCAACCAAGTCTCCCTCCCACCCTTGCTTCCATCCTCCCCCTTGCTTTTGTCCATATGTCTTCTATAGTAGTTCTTTAAAACTCTTCCCCTCATTATCTCCTCCCACATCACCTCTGGTTAGTGTCAAATTGTTCTTAATTTCTATGTCTCTGATTATATTTTGCTTGCTTCTCTCCTTTGTTGATTATATTCCAGTTAAAGGTGAGATTACATGGTATTTCTCCCTCGCTGCCTGACATATTTCACTTAGCATAATGCTCTCCAGTTTCATCCATGCTGTAGCAAGGGGTAGGAGCTCCTTCTTCCTCTCTGCTGCATAATATTCCATTGTGTAAATGTACCACAGTTTTTTATCCACTCATTACTGATGGGCACCTAGGTTGCTTCCAGCATTTGGCTATTGTAAATTGTTCTGCTATGAACATTTGGGTGCATAGTTTCTTTTGGATTGGTGTTTCAGGATTCTTGGGATATAATCCCAGCAGTGGAATTGCTGGGTCAAGAGGCAGTTCCATTTTTAGTTTTCTGAGAGAATTCCATACTGTTTTCCACAGTGGCTGCGCCAGTCTGCATTCCTACCAACAATGCACTAGGGTTCTTTTTTCTCCACATCCTTTCCAAGACTTGTTTGTTGGTTTGTTTATGATGGTCATTGTGACTGGTGTGAAGTGGTATCTCATTGTGGTTTTAATCTGCATCTCTCTGATTGCTAGTGATGCTGAGCATCTTTTCATATGTCTCTGGGCCCTCTGTATGTCCTCCTTGGAGAAGTGTCTGTTCAAGTCTTTTGAACATTTTTTAGCTGGGTTATTTGTCTTCCTGGAGTAGAGTCATGTGAGTTCTTTATATATTTTGGAGATCAAACCCTTGTCCAAGGTATCATTGGCAAATATGTTTTCCCATAAAGTTGGTTCTCTTCATTTTGATGCTGTTTTCTTTAGCCGTGTAGAAGCATTTTCTTCTGATGAAGTCCTATTCATTATTCTTTCCTTTATGTCCCTTGCTTTAGGGGACATACCAGTGAAGGTGGTGCTGTGTGGAATGTCTGAGATTTACCTGCCAATGTTTTCCTCTAGGACTTTTATGGTGTCACAACTTATATTTAAGCCTCTTATCTACCTTGAATTTATTTTTGTGCATAGTGTAAGTTGGTGAGCAATTTTAATTTTTTAGCATGTAGCTGTCCAGATCTCCCAACACCATTTGTTGAAGAGGCTATTTTTACTCCAGTTTATGCTTTTCCCCCTCTGTCAAATATTAATTGACCATGGAGACTTGGGTTTATTTCTGTGTTCTCTGTTCTGTTCCATTGGTCTATGTGCCTATTTTTATGCTGGTACCAGGCTGTTTTGATTACAGTGGCCTTGTAATACAGTTCAATATCAGGTATTGTGATCCCTCCTGTTTTGTTCTTCTTTCTCAGAATTGCTGCAGCTATTCGGAATCATGTATGGTTCCATAATTTTCTGAAATGTTTGTTCTATATCTGTGAAATACATCATTGGTACTTTAACAGATTTTGCATTGAATCGATAAATCACTTTGGGTAGTATGGCCATTTTCATGACGTTAATTCTCCCAATCCATGAGCATGGTGCATGCTTCCGCTTTTTTGTGTCTTCTTTAATTTCTCTCTTCAGTGTTGTATAGTTTTCTGAGTGCATGTCTTCTGCCTCCTTGGCTGGGTTTATTTCTAGGTACTTTATTTTTCTTGTTGCTATATCAAGTGGAATTTTTTCTCTGATTTGTTTCTTATATTTCATTGTTGGTGTACAAAAATGCCTTTGATTTCTGAGTACTGACTTTATATCCCACTGTTTTGCCAAGTTCATTTATTAAGTTGAGTAGTTTTTTGATGGAGACTATAGAATTTTCTATGTGTACTATTATGTCATCTGCAAACAATGACAGTTTTACTTCCTTCTTTCCAATTTGGATGCCTTTTATTTCTTTTTCTTGTCGATTGCTGTGGCTAGGACTTTCAATACTGTGTTGAATAGAAGTGGTGAAAGCAGACATCCTTTTTTTTCTGATATTAGTGTGAAAGCTCTAAGTTTTTGCCTATTGAGTATGATGTTGGCTGTAGGTCTCTCATATATGGCCTTTATTATGTTGAGGAATGTTCCCTCTATTCCCACTTTGCTAAGTGTTTTTTTTATCATAAATGGGTGCTGTATCTTATCAAATGCTTTTTTGACATCTATTGATATGATCATGTGATTTTTGTCTTTCCTTTGGTTCCTATGCTGTATTACATTTACTGATTTGCAGATATTGTACCATCCTTACATCCACGGGATGAATCACCCTTGGTCATGGTCATGGTGTATGATCTTTTAATGTATTGCTGGATACAGCTTGCCAACATTTTGTTTAGAATTTTATCATCTATGTTCACCAGTGATATTGGCCTAAAGTTTTTTTTCTTTGTTACGTCTTTATCTGGTTTTTGGATTAGGAAGATGCTGGCTTTATAAAAAAGAGTTTGGGAGTCTTCCATCTTCTTGAATTTTTGAGATAATCTGTGAAGGATAGGGGTTAGCTCTTCATCAAATGCTTTGTAAAATTCTCCTGTGAAACCATTTGGTCCAGGGCTTTTGTGTTGAAATCTTTTTGATTACTGTTTCAATATTATCAGCATTTATTGGTATGCTCAGGCTTTCTGCTTCCTTATTCAGTTTTGGAAGTTTATATTTTTCTAGAAATTTGTCAATTACACCTAAGTTTTTAAGTTTCTTGGCATATACTTCTTCATAGTAATTTCTTACAATCCTTTGTATTTCTGTGGTATCAGTTGTAATCTCTCCTTGTTCATTTCTGATTGTGTTTATTTGGGTCCTCTCTTTTTTTCTTGATGGGTCTGATTATAGGCTTGTCACTTTTGTTTTTCTTTCAAAGGACCAACCCCTGGATTTATTGATCTTTATAATTGTAGTTTTAGTTTCTGTGTCATTTAGTTCTGCTCTGATCTTGGTTATTTCCTTCCTTCTACTTCTCTGGGCTATTTTTGTTGTTGTTCCTCAAGTTCTTGTAGGCATAGGGCTAAGTTGTTTATTTGAAATGTTTCTATCTTTTGTTAGGTAGGCCTGTAACACTATGAACTTCCATCTCAGGACTGCTTTCACTGTGTCCCATAAGTTTGGGATTGTTGTGGGTTGTTTTTCACTTGTTTCCAGAAACTTCTTGATTTCTTCCTTAATCTCATTCTTGTTCCATTCATTGTTTAGTAGCATGCTGTTCAATCTCCATGAGTTTTACTATTTTGTTTTTTTTTTTCCTTGAGGTTGTTTTCTAGTTTCAGTCCCTTGTGGTCAGAGAAAATGCTTGATATGATTTCTATTTTCTTGAATTTGCTGAGGCTTGTTTTGTGTCTTATCATGTGGTCTGTCTTTGAAAATGTTCCATGTGCATTTGAAAAGAATGTATATTTTGCTTCTTTGGGATTAAAGCCTCTCTCTCTATATCAGTTAAGTCCATTTGATCTAGGGGGGCATTGTTGAATGCCACAATATCTTTGTTAATATTTTATTTGGAAGATCTGTCCATTTTTGACAGTAGGGTGTTGAAATTTCCTACTATAATTGTGTTGCTGTCAATATCTTTTTTGAAGTTCTCCAAGATTTTCTTTTTGTATTTGGGTGCTCCTATGTTGGGTGCATATATATTTTCAATGTTTATGTCTTTTTGATAGATTCTTCCCTTGTGTATAATGAAGTGACCTTCTGTTTTTTTCTTTTAAATGGCTCTTTATTTGAAGTCTATTTTGTCCAATATGAATATTGCTATCCTGCCTTTTATTTTTCCTGTTCATTTTCTTGGACTATTTGTGTTCAGCCCTTCATTTTCAGTCTGTATAAGTCTTTTGTTCTGAGATGGTTGTCTGGTAGTCAGTGTATGTGTAGGTCATGCTTTCTTATCCATTCTGCTATTCTGTGTCTTTTGACTGGGGCATTTAATCCATTTGTGTTTAGTATTATTATTGATAAGTACTTATACATTGCCATTTTTCCATACCTGTGTTCCCCTCTATCTCTCTCATTTTTTTTTTCTTAAAGCAGACCTTTTAGCATGTCTTGCAGAGGTTTGGTGGAGGTATATTCTTTGATGCTTCTTTTGTCCAGGAAGCTCCTTATTTGGCCTTCCATTTTAATTGAGAGCCTTGCTAGGTAGGGTAGTTTTGGTTGCAGGCCTATGGTTTTCATTACTTGTAAGATTTCTTGCCATTCCCTTCTGGCTTGGAGACTTTCCATTGAGAAGTCAGCTGCTAGTCTTATTTCAGCTCCCTTGTATGTTACTTTCTGGTTTTCCCTCACTGCCTTTAGGATTCTCTCTTTGTCTCGAAATTTTGCCATTTTAATTATGATGTGTCTTGAAGTGGGCCTCTTTTAGTTCCTCTTGATTGGAACTCTCTGTGTTTCCTGGATTTGTGTGACATTTTCTCTCATCAAATTAGGGAAGTTTTCCATTATTACCTTTCAAATAGGGTTTCTGTCCCTTGTTCTTCTTCTTCTTCTTGTGGTATCCTTATTATATGGATATTATTGTGTTTCATGTTGTCTTGCATTTCTCTTAACCTCTCTTTGTTCTTTTTGAGTCATTTTTCCTTTTCTTGTTTTTTCTGGGTGTTTTTTTCTACCTTGTCCTCCAGCTCGTTGATAGGACCCTCTGCTTCATCTAGCCTGCTTTTGGTTCTTTCTACTGTGTTCTTCAATTCAGAAATTGTATTCTCCATTTCCTCTCTACCCTTGTTGGTAGTTTCTGTTTCCTTTTTCATGTTGATATAGTTTGCAGTGAGTTCATCATAGTTTCCCTGTAGTTTTTGGTAATTCTCTATGAGCTCATTGAGCTTCCTGATAACCATTGCTTTGAACTTCATATCTGATAGCTGACTTGCCTCTATTTCGTTTAGCATTCTTTCTGAAGCTTCCTACTTTTCTTCCATTTGGGGATTGTTTCTTTGTCTTACCATTGTTTTTTTGTCTTCAGTTGGAGGGCAAAGGCAAATAGTTTAAGACAGCAGGAGTGTATTTTATGGTATTTAAAGTTTCGATAATAATAAAATTTTATTGAGCTATTATATGCATTGGTTTGAGCTCACAAGGCACTCACTCACTGTGAAGGGAGGTGCTATAATAAGCCCCATTTTACAGATGAAGAATCAGAAATATAGTAGGCCTCTCTTGGATCTCTGTGACATGCCTTGGGCAAGTCACACTCCCCCTGAATCCCTGTCCCTCATTTGTAAAATCAGGAGTCAGCTTAGGGAAACCTTCCCTCCTAAGTGTTTGGAGGCGAACTATAAATCTGAGATGTTATGGAGGAAACAAAGACTTTATGGCAAGTATAACTGTGTGGCCCATCCCAGTTCAGTGCAGCTGTGTGGGAACTTCTAGCTATCTTGCCACAGTCCCTGTGAGGTGCTTCCCTCAGTGTCTTTTGCTTTGCTGCCTTAGAACTTTCTTGAAAGCTGCTAGGGCTCTCAGTCAGCATGCAGGTACAAATGGAAAGTGCAGGCACCTGCCCCTAAGAATTTCAAGCAATGTGGAATGGCCCTAGTACCTTCAGTCTTTTATGACTAATAGCATATGGTGACTAGCAGTATTGAGCTCCAATTGTTCACATGTGTAAAATAATTCAGCTCATAAATGCACTGTCATTGTCTTTTGTTTCCCAGTCTTCTTCTTCTCCCTGCTCCATTTACGATCACTGGAATCAACTCCCAAATAAGCTGTACCTGAACCCAGGTCTGTGGCTCTGGTTTTGGGAGAAAATTAAAAAATTCAAACCAAACTTCAAACTAAGACATACAGTCAAATAACTTGAGAAAACACCACATGCTGTTTCTTCTCTAAGATATCCAAACACACTCTCTGAGAAGTCCTGCTATGAGGTAACCATCTACCTTTTTTTAACTCCATGTTTCCCAAACTCATTCGCCATAAGAATTTTTACTCTTAAGAACTTTTAAGGTTCCCCAGAAAAAGTGTCCCATGGAATATGCTTTGAGAAATGCTGGTCTGTATAATCTCCAAGATTCTCTTCTTCACTGTTCTCTTCAAATTGATGGGTGGATTCTGTGGCTTCAGCTGCCATTCCCTGGCATGGAGCCAATAGACAAACAGGGCTCCCCAAACAGGAGTTTTCTGTTGGTGCCAGGGAGCAGGACCTTCAGGCAAGGCCTCTCTGGAAGCCATCTCTGCTGGAGCCAGGAATGTTTGGCTGTGTGTGCTGGGAGTATAGCTGTGTGCATGCTGAGAAAAGCTCTGCTTGCTGATGATGCAGGAACATAGATGAGATGAGCAGGACACCAATGCCAGCCAGCTGGCCTGCCTCCCCCACACTCTTCTGCTAACAAGCAGAACGTGAGAATTTAATTGGCTCCTGTCCATAGGGTCTAATTATGTCCTATTGTGTTGCACAGAAGGGCGCTCAGGAGGGCCAGGGTTTGCAGGATCAGGAAGCTGGGCATGGAAGCCTGGGGCCTGGGTTTGCATCCACTCAGAGTAGGCTGGTTGGTGGGTGGGGACAAGGGAGACCAGCAGCCAATCCATCCTCCTTCTTTTCCAAGGCTTTCCTTTAACTAATAGCATTTGGGTTCTAGGATTTGGGGGTTTGGGTAACATATTTGAGAAAAATGCTTGAAAATTTAATCATTATCTTGTTTATTAAAAATGGATCTAATGAAAACAATAAGAATTGGTCCTGGCTGGTATAAATCAGTGGATTGAGAGCAGTTCTGAGAACCAAAGTGTCGCCACTTTGATTCCCACTCAGGGCACATGCCTGGGTTTTGAGCCAGGTCCCCAGTAGGGGCATGGGAGAGGCAACCATATGTTGATGTTTTTCTCTCTTTTTCACTCCCTTCTCCTCTCTCTAAAAATAAACTGTATTACAAGGCCACTGTAATCAAAACAGTCTGGTACTGGCATAAAAACAGGCACATAGACCAATGGAACAGAACAGAGAGCCCAGATATAAACCCAGCTCTCTACAGTCAATTAATATTTGACAAAGGGGGCAGTAACATAAAATGGGGTAAAGATAGCCTCTTCAACAAATGGTGTTGGGAGAACTGGACAGCTGCATGCAAAAAAATGAAACTTGAGCACCAACTTACACCATACACCAAAATAAATTCAAGGTGGATAAAAGACTTAAATATAAGCCATGACACCATTAAAGTCCTAGAGGAGAACATTGGCAGGAAAATCTCAGATACTTCATGCAGCAACATTTTTACTGATATGTCCCCTAGAGCAAAGAATCTGAAGGAAAGAATAAACAAATGGGATCTCATCAAAATTAAAAGCTTCTGCAAGGCTAAAGGAAATAGTATTAAAATAAAAAGAGAACCCACTGTATGGGAAAACATATTTGCCAATGATACCTCAGACAAAGGTTTAATCTCCAAAATATACAAAGAACTCACACGACTTCACTCTAAGAAGACAACTAACCCAATTAAAAAATGGGGAAAGGACTTGAACAGACACTTCTGCAAGGAGGACATACAGAGGATCCAGAGACACATGAAAAGATGCTCAATATCGCTAGCTATCAGAGAGATGCAAATTAAAACCACAATGAGATACCACTTAACACCAGTCAGAATGGCTATCATAAACAAAGAAACAAACAACAAGTGCTGGAGAGGTTGTGGGGAAAAGGGGACCCTAGTTCACTGTTGGTGGGATTGCAGACTGGTACAACCACTATGGAAAACAGTATGGAATTTTCTAAGAAAACTAAAAATGAACGTGCCTTTTGACCCAGCAATTCCACTGTTAGGAGTATATCCTAAGAACCCTGAAACACCAATCCAAAAGAACCTATGCACCCCAATGTTCATAGCAGCACAATTTACAATAGCCAAGAGTTGGAAGCAACCTAGGTGCCCATCAGTAAATGAATAGGTCAAAAAACTATGGTACATATACACAATGGAATTCTATGCAGTAGAAAGAAAGAAGGAGCTCCTACCTTTTGCAACAGCATGGATGGAACTGGAAAGCATTATGCTGAATGAAATAAGCCAGGTGTTGAAGGACAAATACCATATGATCTCACCCTTAACAGGAAGCTAAACAACAAAGTAAACAAGCAAGCAAAATATAACCAAAGACACTGAAATAGAGAACAGGGGACAGAGACCAGAGGGGAGAGGGGAGGGAATTTCAGGGGAAATAGGGGAGGGATTTAGAGGAACAAATATAAAGGATACATGGACAAAAAATAAGAAGGGTAGAAATGGGAGGGAGGGGGAACATGGGAGGGTGGGATGGGATGGGAGTAATAGACAGAAAACAGTACTTGAAAAATAATTAAATAAATAAATAAAGAAAAAACAAAAATAAAAATAAATAAAATCTTTAAAAAATAATAGGAATTGGAATATCAATTTCTGAATTCTTTGTTGAGGGATATACAAATACAGCCTTTTATCAATTTTTTTAAACTAAATGATTAGCCTAAGTCAGGGTTTCTCAGCCTAAGCATACTGATGTTTGAGGCTGTGTAATCTATGCTGTGGTCTCAGTCCTGGGCTTCATAGGATGTTTGGCAGCATCCCTGGCCTCACTCACGAGATGCCAGTATCTCCATTCTCCTCCCAAATTGTGACAACTAAAAATATTTCCAGATATTACTAGATGTTCCTTGGGGGGTAATAGCAGTTACATGTGGGAGCTAGAAGTTTATTATAAAAGGAAATATAATGATTTAAGTGCAGATTTCCAGCCAGGCTGTCTTTGTTAGAATTCTGGATCCCCTGTTTATTAGCTTTACAACTTTAGGCATATTATTTAACCTCTTTGTGCCTCAGTTTCCTCATCTGTACAGTGGGAATAGTGATAGTACTTACCTGATGGGGTTATTGTGAAGATTAAATAATATATAATGTATACATATGTACATTAAATAATATATATGTAAGTATTTAGCATACTCTGGTACATAGAAATTTCTCAATAAATGTAAGCTGTTATTATCATTATCATCACTTTTTTTTGCTTTTTCCTCCTAGACTGCAAACTCTTTGAGTGCAGAAACCAAGACTTTTCATTTTTCATTCATGATGTTTAGCCTGGTACATAGTAAAGACTGAATTCAGGAAGAGAGGAGGGAAGGTAGGAAAGAAGGGACAGATAATTTAGCAATGGAACTTGCAGTGTGCAGATGAAAGAGAGGATGGTGGAGAACCTCCCCTGACAGCTGGTCTGTGCTCGAGTCTGGGCTGGCACTCTCACAGTTTTTTATTATATTCCTCGGTGGAAGAGGGGGAAGAGGAAAGATTTCACACAAAACACCAGGGGTGTGTAAAGGGACCTAAATGCAAAACTTCAAAGTGGGTAAGCAGGTGCATGAGGATCTGCCTGAAACTTCTTGGGCCTGAAGGTTTCATGGGGCTCCCTGCAAAGAAGTGATTGCTGTAGCCTGGAGAAAGAAGTGAAGCAGGAATGTCTGTTGTCTCTCTTGCTTCAGGAGAGATGGAACAGCATATTACTTCCTCCTCTATTCACAAAACCCATGAAGCTCATTCATGATCTGGGATAGAACCCCATATGTAGTGGGCTGGAATGATACAGCAGAAGGTGATCAGACTTCACCTCCCCCTCACCTGCAAAGCAGTGTCTACCTCTAAGTGCCAGGACAAGGGAGGGCTCCAGAACAGCACTGTCCCCTGAACTTTCTGCAGTGATGGAAATGTTTCATACTTCACTGTCCGATATGGTAGTCACTGGTCATGTAGCTATGGAGAAATTGAGTTATGGCTAAGTGAGACTGATGAAATAAAATTTAAATTAAGTGAAATTTGAATAGCCATTTGTGGCTAGTGCCCATCACATTGGAGAGCCCAGGTTGGGAAGAAACCATGTCCTTTAGATACTCAGGCTAGCCAAGAACACACCGAGAGAGGGTGGGCTCACTGCTGTCAATGGAGAGGAGTGGAGCATAAATTGCTATGGCTCCCCACCTGTCTAGCCTGCCAGGCAGGCTAAACATTGCCCTGTTTTGGACCATTTCATTTTTCTGGGGTACTAGAAACTTGGTGTGAGGGGAGAGGAAGACAAAGGCAATGACTACAATGGTGATTACTGTATCATTTTTACTGCTATGATAATTAACATTTTTGGAACACTCAGTATATGTCCAATACTGTCCTAAGCATTTCACATGAGCCATCTCTCACTGGGTAGGTCTAGGCATCATCCCTGGCTTACAGATGCAGAAGCTGAGGATCTGGGAGGTTAGTCAAAGTCACCCAAGCAGTGCATCTTGGAGCTGGATTGGTAAGCTGGATTGGATAGCAGGTTCTTGGACTGGGAACCTTGGAAGTAGAGTGACACACAGTCCAGGTTTGCCGGGGACTGGGGGCTTTCCTGGGACACAGGACTTATACTGCTAACAGGGAAAGTCCAAGGCACACTGAGCCAGTTAATGACCCTACTTGAAAGTGGTAAAAAGATGGGCCCTTTTCGGAGACTCACATAGCTCCTGAGATAGGGGTGGAGAATCAGAGTTCCAGCAAGCCACTCTTCAGGTGGAGGAGAGGATCACTAAACCAAGCAAGTTAAGGACATACTTTATCTCTCTGACACTCTGTGTTGTTTTATCAGTCAAGGTTCAAATGGAGGGTGCTCTGAGGAAAATGAGGAAAATCATCAGTTATAGGCATCTCCCGTAAGCAGGAGAGACTTTGCTTGGAAGAAAAGGGGTGAAAGGACTCCTGTTGGTGGGCCATCAGAAGGTGCCACATGGCTTTGGATTAAGTGGGGATCCTGGTGGCAACAGAGCTGATGGTGCCAGGAGCCTGAATCACAGACTTCTGCTTCTTTTCCTGAGATACAGTACCTCAGATTGGGGCAGAGGGAGAAGAAAGGACTGTGTGAGTCTGTGGGTATTTTAAAGGACTTTAATATTTTAATGAAGACATTAAGTCACTACCCTAAGTCTGTATAGCTTTAAATACACATTTCCTTTCCTTTTCACCAATCTCTGGCATTGAGAGACATCTTTCCTTTGGCGGCAGGCATAGGGAACCTAGTGGGGGGTCCTTTCAGTAATAGTATATCGTACACCCCTCTTGGGTGTGTTCTGTAACAACATTACAATTATGACAAATCTCTTGAAATAGCATTTTTCCTCATCACCTCTTCAAAATTATGGTGGTTATTAGAGCATACTGTTTAATGTGTCACTAAATAAGTTTACAATTTATTTTTATTTTTTTATTTTTTTTATTTTTTACAATTTATATAACAATCTTAGTATACCATATTTTTGGACTATAAGACACACTTTTTCTGCCCCCAAATTTGGGAGAAATAATAATTGTTAATGCTGCTGTTGAGTTCTGTTTACATTCACATTGGTGAAATATTATGTTTTTTATGTTATTAAATATTTTACCACATTTTTTGCTTCAAATTTTTCTCCCCTATTTTCCTCCTCTGGCTTCATCACATTGCCAAAGGTCCATGCCAAAGAAAAGGTGAAGAACACTAATTGTTGTGTTTTGTAGTTCATGAATCTGGTCCTTTTTTAGCTTCAGCCCTCCACACAATGAGGAAGCCCTTACTTAGCTTTACCCACCTGAGAGAAGTCCACGACAGGGTTAAAAACTGGCTTGTGGAGGTGACTATCACAGCCCAGGTGTGCAGCCTAATGAGGTGTTAATTGGGTACCAGCTGAGCTGGAAAGGAAGCTTAGACAGGTTGCATTGTATATTTTTCTTGTGGTTTGCTTGTTGACAGAATATCATCAACCCCTCCTCCTGGGTGGAAATAGGCTGAGTGCTCCCTTTGCAATGATTCTATAGAAAACTCCGTGGCTGCGGTCCTGGAGCACATCTTGACTTTTAGTTTTATATGTCTCATTTCTTACTTGTTTTAAACCTTCACTGAGCACTTCTTGGATGCCATGCAATTTGCTAAGTACTCTACAGGCATCAGCTCATTCAGGCCTCACAAGAACTCCATGGGGAAGGTACCTATTATTTCTATTTTTGTGTATGAGGCAATAGAGAGAAGCTCAAAGGAGCTAGTGACTTTCCTTAAATCCATACAGGCAGCCAGTGCTGGGCTGGGATCTGAACTGGGTCAGACTCTTCAGAAAGTCTCTTTTCTTTAAACTTTTGGGTCATTTTTTCCTTCAATAGGGTTTTGTTGTTGTTGTTGTTAGCAAGCCGCTTTTATTTTCTATGTAATGTAACATTAAATAATCAAATATTGACCGTCCTGGTTTCTAGCCCTGGGAAAACCTATGTCTCCAGAGGAGTGCATTAGACAGGTTGATCTGCAACCCCACCCTGTGGATCTGTGGTGGATACTGCTTCTTCAGGTCAAGAAGAACTGCCTCCCTCTTTAGTCAATGAAATGATTAATAAAGATAAAATCATGTTCAAACTTTGCTATTGGTGGCTCTGAGAGTTGGGCTTTCTCCTCCTCTCCTTGGCGTAGTTACTGAAGCACAAGCAGGCATGGTCTTTTGTAACATAGGGTAAGGTTTAAAGTGTTTACAGATAGTTTCATGTGTTCTTTTCCTTTACTTGGGGTCTTCTGTGTATCATCTTGTATGGATGACTTGCTGTATTGAGTAAATTCATATGGAATTTTGGTATTTGTTCTCCGTTTGACTCATTTTACTTAGCACAATACCCTCTAGGTCCACTTATGCTGTTATGAAGAGCAAGGCTTAATTTTCTTTTTTGTAAATCTTCATCCAAGGGCATGTTTATTGACTTCAGAGACAGGAAGGGATGGAAAGAGAGAGAGAAACATCGATGTGAGAGAAACATTGATCAATTGCCTTTCACATGAAACCAGACTGGGAACTGACCCCACAACCTAGGCATGTGCCCTGCCTGGGAATCCACCCTTCGGTCTATGGGACCATGCTCTAACCAACTGAGCCACATTGTCCAGGGCAAGTCTTCATTTTTTATGACTGAGTAGCATTCCGTTCTATCTATCTATTTTCTATCTATCTATCTATCTATCTATCTATCTATCTATCATCTATCTGTCTGTCTCTCACATTCATCTTATTTATCCATTTATCTACTGATAGACACTTAGTTGCTTCCATGCTTGATTATTGTGAATAATGCTGTGATTCATATAGGCATGCATATATCTTTTTGAATTATTGCATTTGTTTTCTTCAGATAGATACCTAGAAGTGGAATTTGCTGGGTCATATCCTAGTTCTATTTTTAGTTCTTTGAGGAAACTCCATACTGTTTTCTACAGTGACTGCATCAGTTTGCATTACTACCAACAGTACACAAGGGTTCCCTGTTCTCCACATCCTCCCCAACACTTATTATTTGTTGCTATTTTGATAATAGTTAATCTGACAGGTGTGAAGTGGTATTTCATTGTAGTGATACTGATGATTAGTGATACTGATCATCTTTTCGTGTATCTGTTGGCCATCTGTATGTCCTCTTTGGAGAAGTGTCTATTCAGATCTTCTGTCCATTTTTAAATCAAATTGTTTATTTTTTTGATGTTGAGTTGTATGAGTTCTTTATATGCTTTATTTCTTTTCTTGCTCTTCAGTCATTATTTACAGCAAAATACAGAATATGTGGTTGTTTCTGTAACTGCAGTCAAGACCAGGTGGTGGAAGGGGAGGAGCAAGCATCTCAAAGGAAAACTCCTTACTTAGCTGTCAGCTGCTCTTGGCTAGGCTCCCACCACCTCCAAGAGCAGCGAGGAGACCAAACTGCCACAGGGCCACCTGCATGGGGAGGCAGAGACCCAGAGATAAGAGATCAAAGGGGCCTCTGAGCTCCAGACTCAGCCTACTAACTCCCTAGCTTGCTGTCTCTGGCTTTTTCACATTCCATCCTGAGAACAGGGTGAAAGGCAGAACCTGGCCCTGCCTGCCCAACCCAGCACGCAGGTGACTCTTGACCCAACTGGACTCCAGTGCCTTCTTCTTTCCACAGGCCTGCAAGTGGACCCAGAAGCTAATGAGACTGGTGCTCCACCCAGTCCCAGACAATAGAACCCAGGATAGGCAAGATGCCTGTGTCCCATGACTGCTGAGCAGCTAGGGCAAAAGCAGGTGCTGCAGGGACAGTTGGTTCTGAAGGGTGCCCTGGAGACCCCTCCATCACCCTCCTGTGGCCTGCTCCTTAGAGCTCCTGTTGTCTAACCACTGCTGCTGGGGGCCCACCCATTCTACTCCACAGCAAAGGCCATCTGGGGTCAAAATATCTACTCATAAGACCTGTGTCTCCCTTATCCTGATTCCCATCTCTGCTACTATTGGTCTCAAGCTACCCAAGAAAAAGACACCTATCAGTAGGAGCTCCGTTGGCTGGAAGGAGCGTAGGGCCAGGCCTTCCCATGGCACAGAACTTGGATGCCTGTTTCCCACATACCTGGCCTATGGACAACACCTGGGAGGGGAGTCTGGGAAGGAGAAGCAAGCCCTGCAGGCTCTCTGAAGCTGAGGCTCCCATGAGCATGACCAATGCCATCCACTCTGCTCATGTCTGCAGAGCACCCAGGTGATTCAGGTCATGGTTTCTGGCCTAATGACTCTCTAGTGGAATCAGACCCAGTGCTCTTAACTGCCAACTCCAGGGTTTGTCATGTAGAAAGATCAAGTTCAGACCCCAGTTGGCAAATGCTGGGCTTGCCAGAGGGGCAGAGCTTCCCATCCCTCCCTGCTAGATTCAGGGAGTCACAGAACCTGGGCAATCGTTGGCACTGCGAGTGAGTGTGGCCCAGTGCCTCCAGCCAAGCCACCAAGGCCTGGTGCTGGTTTTACCAAAAGGTGGGGCAGCCTTAGCGCTACTTACTGGCCAAGGCTGGGCTACTTGGGGACACTGAGCCTTGGTTCCAATACCACAGGCAGATGAAGAGGTGGTTAGGTAAGTCAAGGCTCAGAGATAAGAAGAGCCTACCTTCCAAAGCAGTGGGACTGACAGCAAGGCACTAAGTGGTTTGGTACCTGGGAGCTTCAAGTCAAGTCCAGCATGCTACCCACTGACAGACAAGCCATGGTTCCCAGATGAGCCTGCCCTAAGCACACAGGCCCATCTGGGCAAGAGGACTCTATACTAGGCCTGCCATGTACCCTACATGTCAGAGCTGTCCAAGGCAGGATGAGCAACATAATGAACACTGACTCTGAAACACGCATCCCAGAAATTCTGTCCAGAGGACACTGGCTTTCAGAGCAGACCCCTCAAAGTCACTGTACTCCAACCAGGTGGCTGTGGCCAGCAGTAGCTCCCTCCAGAGCCTGTGGCATGATCTCCCCAATGGTCAAGCTTGGCAAAGCTCTGTTGGGGATTAGGTTTGACTTTTTGAAACAGCAAAATAGACAGTTAAATTGAGTGCAGAAAAGAGGGATCAAAATGGATGGTACTGAATCATGGGATGGTTGGGTGACCAGAGGGTAATGGTGAGAGATGCACCTGAATGGCTCCAAAAGAGTATAACAGCACTGAGAGGGGAAGGGCCCCCTGAAATGCTTCAGGCAGGGCAGCCTCAGTGGACAAGGTGAGGGTGTGACGGCTGAGCTCTGAGATGCCCAACACTGATGGGAAAGGCTCTGGCTCTCCAGCATTACAAGCTGGGGAGTAAGACTCTACTCAGACCTCAGCTTCGCTTGGTCCCCTGACGTCCTGCATCCCCGAAGCAAGATGCTTCAGGAATCTGTGCTTCTTCCAAAGATGCAAGTTTTTGCCAAGAGGGAGCCCTTGGGAAAGTTGGAATTCTCTACCCCAAGTGTGTTCAACCCAAGATTCTAGTTTATGACCTACATACTCTATTTCCTGTACTCCCTTCTATGCCCATTGCTGCCAAACCCATAAGTCAGCCCATCTGTGATGCTCTGAAGACACGTGTCACCCCATCTCACTGCGAAGCCCCACACATTGGGAACAAGAGCTACTGTCCCCTGCGCAGGTAGAGCCCTGTTGTTACCCTGTGAGGGGCTGCCAGCTGTCTTCCTGCCAGCAGAAGTCCTCTAACACCCAAACTGCAAGGGGCATTTGTATACTCTTCAGTCTGGGGAAAGCCTGGGGAATCTGGTCTGTGACATTGGCTTTGAAAAGCTCTGGCTTTGGAGACACTGAGAGGTGGGTGAGAAAGGAAGAAGTCATTGAGTGACCACCCAAGCAACCATCTTTATATACATTAGATATCAATGCCTTATTGGATATATCATTTGTGAATATCTTCTCCCATTAGTGAGTTGCCTTTTCATTTTTTTGATAATTTCCTTTGCAGTGTAAAAGTTTTTTTAGTTTGATGTCATTTCATTTGTTTATTTTTGATTTTGATTTCCTTGCCTGGGGAAACATGCTGAAAAATATTTGTTAAGCTAATGTCCAAATTTTACTGCCTATGTTTTCCTCTAGAAGTTTTGTGATTTCAGTTCTTAACATTGAAGTCTTTAATCCATTTCCAGCTTATTCTTATATGTGGTGTGTAAGAAGATGGTTTAGTTTCATTTTTTATGTATCTGTCTAATTTTCCCAACACCATTTAGTGAAGAGCCTGTCTTTTCCCCATTGTATATTCTTGCTTCCTTTGTTATAGATTATTTGACCATATAAGTGCAGGTTTCTGGGCTCTTTATTCTGTTCCTTCAATAGAACTTTTTTAACTTTAAGGATACAGCATATCTCAGAGACAATGGCCGATAGGTAGAAAGCACAGACAGAAGTAGCTTATGAACTAGAGGCCCAAGATCAGGTAGAATGTGACTATATAACTACAGTGTAGTCTTCTCTAGAGTCCCAAGACCTCTGGGGTGGAAGACAAACTACATGACACCCAAACTGTATTGCTTGATAATGATCACAGAGGATGATACCAGACAGGTTAGGTTTTGTGCGTGTTGGTAGAGTGCTGAGACTAGGAGAGAAAACTATTTTCTCATGTTGAGATAAAGATCACAAAACTCCTGCACACATTCTTGAGTGTTTAATTATAAAGCCAGGGGAAAAATAGTTACCCCTGTTTCTTATAACCGCCAAGCTCAACTCCTCTACCACTGGACCTTTAAGAGGAATGGCTGGTGTTTTTCTGGGACATTGTAGGTTGGCTGGGTTTCCTATCAGAGTCGCTCTCTCCTAGGTCTGGGGTCAGCTCTTTCTGCCCTACCTTTAATCACCCAGAAACATCAATGCTCAGATGCAATGACTTAGAGTATCTACCCTTGGTCACCATCTGTTTAGGACCCAAAGAAAGAGCTCATGTTGCAAAACACTGAAATTTAGAGTGAGTGGAGCAAGGAACTTTGTTTTAAATCAAGTTGTCATAATCCAAAGGCAAGCTCCAACTTTAATAACAAACACCCAGTGTTATGACATTTTACCTTTTCCAACTATTTATGTCCGCACAAATATTGTGTTTAAATTTTAAACTATACAGTTAACATAGAACAGTCCACTTAATTAAATATAGTAAAAATCAAGCGAGTTATGCCAATTTTGCTTCCCTTCAAGGCCTCGTTCTTTAAACAGATCATTCATTCAACAAATGTCTGCTGAGTGCTCTGTGTCAGACACCGTGCTTGGCACAGAAAGGAACCAGAAATGGTGCTCTAGGCATCACAGGGAAGCAGCAGGACAAAGTGAGAGCCACTTTTATACTGACCCATGCTTTTCCATCCCTAAACCCTCAAAATAGAGATATCAGAAATAATTTGCCTCCCTTTTCATTCTCCACCAAGCTCTATTTCTCCAAATCAAGCTGTAATGGGATCTAGAAGCTATATATTTGGAGAGTGGGTTTTCAACAGTTTTACAAACTAAGGCTGTGAAACACAGATATGAAAGTGGTGAAGAAAACAGGGTTTCACGATCACCCAACGAAGATGCTCAGGACTTGGCATTGTGACTCTTCGACCCACACTCAGATGCCAATTGGATTTTAACAAGGAGTGGGGTTTGTGGTTTGGGAAATGAGGCATTTTTTTACTGCCTTGGATCATATCTGAAATATTTGCAGGCCTTTAAAATAGCATAATGTTATTTTTCCCTTGTCTTCAAAACAAACCCAGAAAGCTTTTGTAAGTCATAACAACAAGCATAAAATTGGGACATTACAGAACTCATGGGTAGGGCTTTGGAAAATATATTCTCCCTTAGAACACGTGTTTAGATTTGGGTGTAGAGAACCATGAGGTTTTAGGGGGCCTGACCTTGAATGACTTTGGGATCCTAAAGGAAGTGGAGAAGAGCTCCAGGGGCAAGATGGGTGGAATGTCCTACCCAACCATTCTTCAGTGCAGAGAGAGAAGTATAGGCAAAGACTTTGGGACTCCCTTTTAGCCAAAATGTCCTGTTTTCACCCTGGAAGTTTCTTTGAAAGAAAAATAAAAATAATCCAGAAATGCATATTTATTTAAGGACCAATTTCCAAAACCCGCAGCCCTGTGAGCCATGCTGTCTGGGCCTATTCTTGCTAAAGGGCCTCAGGTGGGGCAAACACTAAAATAAAGATGTGAACTGGCCTTGAATGTAAGGGTACTCAGTTTTTTGTCTATTAGAAAAGTGAAGGGTAATCAGGCTTTGCACGGAAGGAAATATATCAGTAAATACACGGTATATTAATATATATTAAATGTATAATTATGTAGTGAACACAAATTTTCTTTGAACATCTAGTAGCACCATACTCCCATTAATCCTCACAGAGGATGTGTGAGGATTAATAATTCCATGAAATGGGTGCTATTCTTATCCCAATTTTATTGACAGAGAAAACAAATGTACAGAGAGGTTAAGTCACTTGCCCAAAGTCACACAGCTAGGAGGCGGCAGAAATGGCATGTGGACCAAGACAGCCTGCTGCAGGGAAGGAGTCTGAGCATTGTGTTATGTTGCCACTACTCAACAAGCCCACTACCCTGGGCTTGTTTCAAGTATCTGAAATTCTGCAAGCCTGATAGCAAAGGAAAGTGATGGCTTTCCTTTTGGTTTTCAATATTAAAAAATAAGTACAATTCTTAGACTATTTGGATGATATAAGAAGAATAAACAAATCAAGAATGAATTAAAACATATCCTCTCCCAAAAAGCAAAAGAAGAAAGAAAATAAAAGGGAAAAATTTTTTATTTGTCCCTACTTTTTGAGGTGATCCTTTCAGACTTCTAAATCCCTGGTTTTAGGAGTGGAAAAAGGAGAAACCAAGGTAGAATTGTGTTCCAAGCTGGTGGGAAGCAGCTGTGAATGGCTAGGGGCTGCTGCCTGCTGGGGGCCGTGCTGGCTGTGGCAGGACCCTCTCTGGAGGAAGGACTTGGGAGGCTTTCAGAATCCAGGAGGAAAACTTGAGAAGAAAGGCACCTCTCAATGAGTGGTGCTCAACAGGACCTAGAAAACAGGGGGAACGGCCTCACTCAATGAAAAGCTGAAAAAGTGCCTTTTTGTTGATTTCCTCACTGTGAGGTGCTGCCCCTCTTTCTTTCCAACTTTGTCCCCAGCTCATCTCATTGGGGTCAGAGAAAAGACTTCTTGTTGTAACCCCATCTGCCTGCTGCTAACCCACATTCTTTTATCTGTGCCCAGGGCCTGGCAGTTGGGCTGGAGTTTCAGCTGCCAGATATTTTCGGTTTGAATTGAATATTCCCAAGAAGGGCATCTGAGAAATGTCAGTTTATATCAAAACTGCCTTCTCTAACGAATAGCCAGAAAGTTTTTTTTTCCCCCAGCAAGGTCAGGAAATAATACTCTTTTCAAGATCATGCCAATAAAAATCCAGTCCACATTTGGGATGATCTGACTTAAAGGGACAGATACCACTTTGGTTCTACACTTAAAAATAAAAGAGATTTAATTTTAAAATTAAAGAGAGAAAATGAGTATTATTTTCTTATTAATAGTGCTTGGTTTAACAGTGAATATTGCACAGTAGCAAATTCTTAAGAATGTATGGCTGTGGTTACAGGGAGCAATTTGGGGGAATGTTAAAGCATCAATAGATAACACATCATTTAGTAGGCAAGTAAAAAGAATAAAGGGGGTGGGGATGGAGGTCATGGGATAAAAAAGAGATGGAAGAATTTCATAGAGAAATCTCACTAATCTTTAGAAAGTTCTGAAACAAAGAGACCAAAGCACGCTTTGAGGCAGTGAACTGGGTTAATGAGCACAGGAGAGATTATGAGGAAGTCTGATTTGTTAACCCTGCAGGAAATCTCTACTCAAAATGGTAATTTCAAGCATTGGTATATTTATCCCAAAGACTGGGTTCTTGTGTCTAGGGAAGGAAAACTCAGGCTAGGGGTTGGCAGAGCTGCTTCTGCTCTGAAGTAAGGGTGTCTGTCTGCACTGAAAACTGATAGTTATTAGTTTTAGGTCTGAATACCAAGCATGGCATCTGGAGGCAAAGGAACCTGGGCCTGCCCTGCAAGCTCATCTGCTGCTCATGCCCCTTGTACAGTCCTCTTTTATTAGCTGGGTTGTTACCTAAGGGTGGGTGTGGGAGGTGGGAAGGCAGGGTGGGGGTTAGGAGATGGGGCCTGGGAGGGTGGGGGGCATGTGGAGTAAACAAAGGTCACTGGGTGTGGTCACCTTAACTGCAACTTTAGGGTGATGGCTTGGAGTTGTGCACACAGATTCTGTTAGGTTTTGAAGACCTTGGTAGTCCTTTTTGCAAGCTCATTTCCCCACCTCATTTGTGGAAAATAAACAATACCTTCAGGTCAGCCTTCCCCCTTTCAGCAAGAGCTCTAATTCCTGAAACTAGTGAGGTCTTTCTAAAATAAGAAATGAGAACCTAATGTTAGCTAAAAATCCTGCAGAGGTCTACCTATCATCCTTGGGAGAAGATGCAATCCTATCCATGGGTCAAATGTTGGGGACTGTTTAAATGATTACTCAAAGAAGGGCATTTCTTCAAGTGAAAGTGAGTGCAGTGCAAATTATGCCAGTGCAATGGCCATATGCAGAGGATGTCCCAAGTCACCAACCCAAAGGCCCTGCACTGCCTGGCCCCCACTTATGTCCAAGCCCTCTCCTCCGGTCCCTGTGTCCTCTGCCCTTTGCTCCATCCATGCTGGGTTTTTGTTTCCTGTGCCGCCTCCCACTTTAAGGCCTGGATCCTGCACTCTTCTTTGTCCATCTCACCTGCCTCGCGTCTTTCTGTCCCTCAGAGTCCTGCTCTGCCCAGGGAAGCTCTCCATGGCTCCCATCACCATACTGAACCACCTTGTTTCATAACCTCAAGGACCAGGGGAGAGAGCCAAAATATGTAATCACTGCTGGTACTATGAATGAACGAGTGAATGAAAAATAATTTCCTTTGTCTTAGTTAGTGGGCATTGTCATAACAAAATAGCGCACTGGGTGGCTTAGACAACAGAAATTTACTTTCTCAGAGTTCTGGAAGCGGGAAGTCTGAAATCAGGGTGCCGCATGGTCGGGTTCCAGTGAGGCCTCTCTTCCTGGTTTGTTGACAGCTGCCTTCTAACTGTATGCTCACGTGGCGAGGAAAGTGGGAGCAAGTGCTTCTTCTCACAAGAGCACCAGTCCCCGTCACAGGGGGTCTACCCTCATGGCTTCCTGGAAACCTAATTGCCTACCAAAGGCCCCACCTCCACATGTCATCACATTTGGGAGTTGGGGCTTCAACGTGTGAATTTTGAGGGGGGATTAATTCAGACCCTAACGCCCTTTAATTCTCTATGTAAACTAAAATCTTGTTCAACAAATCTACTCAATGAGTATTGCAGTGTAAGCTCATCAAATCATTATAAAATTTCCATGTTACTTTATAAAACCTATTTATTTTGAAATTATTATAAACTCATGGAAACTTGCAAGAATAATAGAGGGGTCCTGTGTCCCCCTTCACCAAGTTTCCTCCAAAGGTCACATTTTTATGTAACTAGAGACAATATCAAAACCATAACCTTAGCCCCTGCCCAGGTGGCTCAGTTGGTTGATGCTTCATCCCATACACCAAAATGTTTGCAGGTATAATCCCTGCTCAGGGCACATAACTAGGTTTCAGGTTTGGTCCCTGGTAAGGGCACCTAGAAGAGGCAAGTGGGCAATGTTTCTCTCTCATATTGATGTCTCTCTCTCTGTTTCCCTCTCTCTCCCTTCCTCTTTTTCTAAAATCAGTGAACATATCCTTGGGAGAAGATTAAAAAAAACAAACAGACTAGGATCTTGGTATTGGTACAATGCACAGATTTTCTTTAGATTCCACCAGCTCTCAATGCACTTTACATTTGTGTGTGGTGGTGGTGGTGGTGGTGGTGGTGGTGGTGTGTGTGTGTGTGTGTGTGTTATGGTGGTATGTGNTCAGGTTTGGTCCCTGGTAAGGGCACCTAGAAGAGGCAAGTGGGCAATGTTTCTCTCTCATATTGATGTCTCTCTCTCTGTTTCCCTCTCTCTCCCTTCCTCTTTTTCTAAAATCAGTGAACATATCCTTGGGTGAAGATTTAAAAAAACAAACAGACTAGGATCTTGGTATTGGTACAATGCACAGATCTTCTTTAGATTCCACCAGCTCTCAATGCACTTACATTTGTGCGTGGTGGTGGTGGTGGTGGTGGTGGTGGTGTGTGTGTGTGTGTTATGGTGGTATGTGTGTATAGTTCTGTACAATTATGTCACATGTGTAGATCCATGTAACTACCACCACAGTCAAGTACAGAATTGCAAAGACCCCTGGTACCACTCTTTTATAGTGAGACTTAATCTGTCTCCTCATCACTCCTACCCATTCTGCCCCCAACACTTGTAAGTACTAATTTGTTTTTCATCTCTGTAATTTTGTCATTTGAAAATGTAAGATCAATGGAATCATATACTATGTAATCTGTAGTTTAAACTCATGTAATACAAAACCTGAATTTTAAAAATAGTTGGTGTGGTGTTCTCTGTGATGTGGCAACCACAAACTACATGTGTCCCTTCTAGGTCATGATTTGACATAGGAAACAGTATCAACATTTTCTAACAACTTCCCCATTAAACTGACAGTCGTGAGGGACCTCACAGCTTTCTTTTGGCTTGGGTGCTACCTGCACATTAGGTGGAGCATCTATGTAGGTGCCAGGTTTCCCAGGCAGCCCAGAGAACCCCCTCAAGTGCGGACAACAGTGAGGTCCATGTCTGTCCTCTAATGTCCTTGAAGTCAAGTATTATCTTGTGCATGTCAGCTTGCCAGCACCTAGCTCTGTGTCAGCACACAGTAAGCACACAGACATGTACTGAATGAACAGGTGGGACTCTGTTTTGTGGGTAGCTTGTTGAGTCTAAACTGATTGCTTGAGAAGAGACTATTAATTTCTTTTCCAAAGATGCTTTTCCCTCAAATTCCCTTGGAGGTTTTTTTTTTTTTTAAATCAAGAAGTGGGGGTTGCAGCAGCAGCTGCTGGCTTAAGTGGCCTCATTATTGTGTTCATAATGTCTCCTGTCCTCCTGACAGTTTTGAAACAAGCACAGGAAATTACACGTATTGGCAATAAGATTCCAACACTTGGGGCCTGGGAGGTGTGCATATTTGCTTTCCCAATTTTCTGCTCTCCTACCAAATGAGTGGGTGGAACTCTGACCTTCCATATGTTTTTCACCACATATCAAAGGTGAGTGTTCCAGCAAGTTGGAAGCAACAGGTTGAGTGTGTTTCCCTCTTTATTTCATCTGAAGCTGCTTCAAGCAGGCTGTGGAAGAGAGAGAGAGAGAGAGAGAAAGAGAGAGCACTAGGCCTTCTCAGAAAGTTGTGGACTCCCAACCCTTCTTAGTTGTTTGTGCTGGAAGTCCTTCCTGACTGCAGGGCTGGGTTAGATGAACCCCTTGCCTCCATTACCCTGTGTTGACCTCTTATGGCATGACTGCACCATACTGGAATAACTGCTTTCTGGTCTGTCACCCATGATAGATTGCGAGCCCAAGGGAGACTAGGACCACATTTGTTTTTTCTACGCTGTTCACAGTGCCTGGCTTAATACCTGACACAGGGTATGGGTTCAGCATGTGTTTGTTAGATGGATGAGTGAATGAGTGAATGAATGATTAAATGATGAGAAGGGAGAAAGAGTAACCAGAGTGGCTTGGCAGTCAAAAAGACAGCTGTTGTTTTGGAACCCATCTGATCTGGTTCTCAATGGAGACTCACCAGACAGACTGATTACTATTGTCATTGATTCAGTGGTGTTCAACTTTGAGCATGCCTTAGAATCCCCTGAAGAATTTGTTAAAATCAGATTGGTGGGCTAATCTTAGTTTCTGGTTCAATTTGTCAGGGGTAGGCCTTGAGAGCTACATTTCAAACATATTTCCAGTTGATGCCAATGTGGCCATGTTGTGACCAGTTTGAGAACTACTGTGATAACAGAGGAACTGTGGTATAAATGCATTGTTAAAAACAGGATTAAAGAGTGGCAGCATTACTGCTTACATTGTAAAATCAGCATTATTAATTAAAGCATGACTTATAGAACTTAGGAATCTGTATCTATGACCTTGTGGTAGGTACATAGATGGGCTTTTCATCAACGTGAATTGCATATTTGAAAGGCATGTGGAAGAAAGATTAGGCATTTAGAGACACGAGACCTGACTTTGGATCTTGCTTCACTACTGACTGACAAGGAGACCTTGAAGAAGTGACTTGCTTTCTTAGGGAATCAGATCCTTAACCTGTGAGACACAGATAGTAGAAGACTCTTTTCTTAGTTGCAAGGAAAAATAATAAAAATAAAAAGTAAACCTTGCTAGCCAAAAATTAATTAATTAGGTTATGAGATTTAAAATACTGATTTAGTATAGGCAGGGATGTAGTGTTTTCTAAAGCTATTGAGCTCCTAAATTTTAGGTTCTGTTGATTTTATTCGAGAAATTATTTCAGTTTTTTTGGTTACTGAGCTTAGATAATAAGAGTTTGGATAGAGAAGTGTATTTGTACAGGTAAAGTGGGTTTTCACAGAGCAGATGCTCAGTAAGTGAAAGATATAACAGAAAAATTGAATGCAAGAGAATAATGTACTCAAAGAAAAGCTGGATAAGTCATATAAGCAAGAGCTTTATTATCTGAGTATTCATTATTTGAGAGCTCACAGGTAGCAAGATGTGGAGGGAAGATGAGATCATGATAGTCACCAATGACATGACTATTGCAGAATTAGTTCCTACTCAAGTCCTTCCTTCCTTAGGTCTATTTTGCTCATTAGGTCACAGTCTTAGTTGGTTCCTCTCTCTTGCCATCTATTGGATGCCCACATAACAGTGTAGCTATCATGAAAATCTACTTGAAAGTTAATAGCAAACCTACCAAACAGCACAGGGTTTCATAAAGTTGATAAAAGTTTGTTAGAGAACTGTTCAAGCCACAAGGAAACAGGGGCCTCCCAGTTAGATAGGTTTATACCGAAGAAGAAAAAATCCAGAAGGATGATGTTATAATAGTTTCAAAAGATAAATATTTGGCTATCAAGATTGTGCAAGACCCCAAGGAAAGTGATGAAGCCCTCAAATATTTTCACAAAATTGACTCTTTCTGATGAAACTGCTGAGGTCAAACAGCAAGAGATGATATTTCAATACATTAGCACGCATTTTGTCAAAAACATTAAGTTAAAAACCACATGATCCTTGTTTTTTTCTAAGAATTAGCATACCTTATAATTATAACCCAAATCAAGGGTCAGTAAAGCATAACTTAAGGGCCAAATCTGGCTGGCATGTGTTTTGTAAATAAATCTCTGGTGGAGCATAACTGCCCAGTCATTTGCTTGCTGCCCATGTTGCTTATACACTGAGCTGGAAGACTTCGAAGGTTGTGGTGGAGATTTCATTGCCTGCAAAGCCAAAACTATTTACTAGCTGGCCCTTTACAGGAAAAGTTTGCTGACTCCTGACCTAACTTTTTTTAAAAAATAAACTTTTCCTCTTTATTTTTATTTTTAAAAAATAAAGTTCTAATAAATTTTTCCCCTTCACTGTTTACATTGGCATTGTGATTTCTATTTTAAGTTGATTTATTCTAGGTGATGCCCTTTTCTCCTCCCCACATTATCCTTAGCTGATGAGGCCTCTCTGTAATTCAGGACAAAATATGACTGTTTATGAAGATAAATTATTGCTCGTTCCCAATTTAAGAGTACAGGGAACTAGCCTGATAGTGCTTGAATCCTGGTACTGCTACTTCCTAGCTACTTAACCTCTCTGAGCCTTAGATTCCTCTTCTGTCAAATGGGGACTATAGCATTAACCTAGCCCAATCAGTGAACTGAAACAAGATAGTGAAGGTAAGTTCTTACCGCAGTTGCTGGCATGCAGTATACTTATACTATCGTTGTTCTTATTCCTTCCTACTTGATCTGAAATGGCCCTCTACAAAGCTTGGGTTCTAAGTTCTATGTTCCTCTGGGTCTTTCTTGAGTTGCTTGCCATAAGGCCCTCTCTAGCACTATGGTTTATAGGTCAGAAGCAGAGGCATGTCCTCTACCAAACTCATTAGTCTGCTCTGTTTGAAAAAGGAAGGGGTGCATTAAGAATTTATCTTTGAAAGGTGTTTCCTTTAGTCAGTTGTATCATAAGTACCTGCAGTCACAGCAGCAGCAGCAACAGGAAAGAAATTTTTCACATCTGACTCCAGTAGGGAGAGTCAGCTTGGTGTAAATTTTCCCAGGTGCTCTGAGTTCAAGAGGAGTGGTATTTTGTCATTAGAAGTAGACAGACACGACAGCCATATGGCAGTGTTCATGGTAATCATTAGGGTGATAATCAGCAGGACAGGGGAGAGCAAGATGGTTTTCTGACTAGATCATAGATGAGGAACAACACTGGCTTTATTTCTCCAGAGCTGGTCCTGGTTTGTAATATTCGTGAGAAGAGTTCTTGGCAAGCCCCACTGATAAGCAACCTCTAAATTGGCCTCCAAAGATCCCACTTCCTTGTACTTGTGACTTTGTGTAATCCCCTGCCTGTGAGTGTGGACTGGACCAAGTGACTTATTTCTAACCAACAGAAAGGGCAAAAGTGATGGGATGTCACGTCCATTGTGTCTAACACCCATCTTTCTAGCAGACTCTCTTTACTTTCTGCCCAGCTTGTTCATTTTTGTGGAACAAGCTGCCATTGGGAGAGACCCATAAGCCAAGGAACTAAGGCCCAACAACCTTCAATGTACTGAATCCTGCCAACAACAATGGAAGTCGGTGTGGAATGATGCTGCAGTCAAGTCTTTGCATGAAACCTCTGTTCTGACTGACATCTTGGTTCTAGCTTGCTGAACCTGAAGCAGAGGACCCAACCAAGCCATGCCCAGATTCCTGGCCCACACAACTGTGAGATAATAAACGTAGGTTGTTTTAAGCCACTAATCTTTAGAGTGATTTGTTGTGCAGCAATAGGTTCCAATTCAGATTTCTTTCTTAAAGTCAAAAAGTAAATGAAAGTAGATTTCTGCCGAATGTTTGTGATTAGATTGTCACTGACGATTTTCTTGTAGTTTTCCTTTATCTAACACTGTGCTGCAGTTAAGGACAACACACTCTGATAGATCTGATAGATCTGTGTAACACACAGCTCTGATATTGCCCTTCCCCTATTGAAAAACTTTCATCAGCTCCTACTGACTGAAGGAAGGAAGTTCAACTTTTACATTTGGTTTTCTTTTTTTTTTCATTTGGTTTTCAAGGCTTACCTGGATATCTGTATTCTACCAGCTGTCAGAATGACCACATGAAAACGCCAATCAGCTTATGTCGCATTGATTAAAAGTCTGTTGGAGTTCCACTACCAGCTAGGTTAAATCTGTGTCCCATGGCATGGCAATCGAGGCCAACACAGAGCAGCTTGTCCTGGGCACCCAGTCTATACCTTTAAGACATGCTTTTTCTTGGCCGCCATTGCCCACTTCTTCCTTTCATCCTCCAATTCTCCTCTCTGGAATACTCATACTTAAGGATTCAGCTCAGATAATCTGTGAATAAGAGGGTAAACAAAGAACCCAAACACACTTTGGTATTTGGATCTGCGTAAACCCTCTCTGGAGGGAGCCAGAAGAAACCAATGACTTTGGTTGTCTCTGGGAGTAGTATTGCAGGCTTGAACAGAGGTTGGGAGAGCAAATTTTCACTGTAAATAATTTCTTACCTTTGTAAGAAATTACCATATATAATTTTCTAACATATTAACATATTTACATATTCAAATACTAAATAAAACAATTACAATGAAGGAAAAAATGTTAATTTCTCAACTTCTCCTTGCTGGGAAGCCTTCCCCAACTCTCATACTGAGTTTGTGTATCTGTCAATCTTGTCTCTGAGGTCCTAGAGATCAGAGGCCATAACTTAATTATTCCCCATCCTTTTCCTCCACTGTCCAGTACAATCCCATTACTTCAAAGGCCCTCAAAATACCCCCCAAATAAAAAAGTGAAGGTTCTCATCACTCCCCAGCCAGACTGAATGAGTAACTGTCTCCCCTGAGGGCTCTGGCCTTTCCTGACTCTGGGAGTGGACCCTACTACTCCCTTCTGCATTTCCTTTCCCCCCTTATCTCACCTTTGAAGTCTCCTTGTCTTTCAAGACCCGGTTCAGATCTCAGCTCAGGAAGCCATCTTTTCCTTCTCTGACTTCCTATAGCACTCTGAGTTTTATTACTTTTCCCTTTACATCAGATCTATGCCTGCTTCTGTAAATGAGGATGCCCATTCTTTCACATATTGCCTCTGGTTGTTCTCCCTTGACAATTGCAGAGTTGGTAGTCCCAAAAGAAACATTAAAGGTCTGCAAAGACAAATATATTTACTTCCTGCCCTTTAGGGAAAAAGCTATTGACCTCTGAGTTATGTCATAATTACATCTATTGAACATTCCATTCATTAAGACACAAACTCTGTGTTAGATCCAGCCAAACTTATTATCCTGGCATGTGGAGAGCATCATCCATGATGTATCTTCCTATTCTTTTGCATACTTTCCTGTCTCAGGTTGGAGTTTGCTCTTCCTCTCCACTTGGAGCTCAGTTCTTCCTTGGTTCATGTCTTCTTGTTCTCCAAGTCACACCCCAGTCCCTGACTTAGAGAGGTGTTCCATGACTACTTAATCTCTTGAGGTACTGCTGCTAGTCCTGGCTACAGTGTTCCCACATAGCACATATAGCAACCTAAGATTATTTTTATTTATTTGTTCTCTCTTTGTTATTTTATCTCTCTCTCCTACTAGACCATAAGCTCTTTGAGGTCAAGGAGCTGTCTAGTTTCCTACTATGTTTGCAGTGTCTTGAACAGAGTCTGTTACACAGGGTAAATACTGTAGGAAACACTATTTACTGACTGACTAAACAGATGAATGAATGAATACATCCATTTTTGTCTTCATCAGAATGACTACCTGAGTGTGTAACAGGCACTTAAAACTATTTGTTGCATTAATGAATAATGTAAGAGAAGACATTTAATCATGATAATGCTGATAAATGAAATGGCATGCTTTTCTCCACCCATTAATATCAGCTCATGGAAAAGAATAGCTTCCTTCAGCTCCATTAAATTATTCAGGACAAAGGAAAGGAAGTAAGCTCTTAAGGGACATGCTAGAGTATCTCTCTCTGAGTGTGTGTGTACATGAGAGAGAGAGAGAGAGAGAGAGAGAGTCTGCAGGTGTAACTCTAAGTCAAGGTGCTGTCCACAGACTATAGGAACAGAAAAACAGACTAGTTCTGGTGCAGGTATACAGCTGGTGGACCACGAAATCTGTTTTTCCTCAAAACTGGCAGTTCAGGAATTGAAACACTTGCTTGATATGTTTTTTTAAGCAACACTGCTTTGAATTATAAAATTGATGCATTCATTGCAAAGAATTTTAAAGCTTCAGAAAATGTAAATAAATTATCTTTCAATCCACAATGATGATTATCTTTTTTTTCTTACCTATATGTGTTTTAGATTTTTCTCCCTTCCTCCTTTCTTCTTTCCTTCCTTCACTTTCTTCCTTTTTTTCTTTCTCTTTAACACATTTGGGATTCATTTAGTATCATATCCTTAACATTATCTCTTAATATTAAGTGTGTTCCGACAATAAGATTTTAAAGAATTATACTATACTATTCCAGTGAATTTACACTCAATTCCTTATGTTAGTTGTTTTCTTTCTATTGCTACTATTGTTCTATAAGTAACACAATTTTACAATGATTAAATTAGGTAATTGAATTTCCTTAAAGTAGATTTATTAAGATGACATTATTGGCTAAAAGAGGGTGGAAATTTAAGATATTGTTTCTAGGTATGGCCATATTAATAAGGTAGAAATATAGATCCAGGTCATAACTCCATTTGTATTTATTATTCCACTCACTCATCATAGGCTTTCATCAATATTTTTGTAATATTTCACATGACAATTTTATATTTAATTAAAAAGAATCAATTAAAATGTTTATTTTATATTTCTTTTACTAGAAATTTATTTTTAAGTATATTTTATTTTTTTAAAGATTTTATTTATTTATCTTTGGAGGGGAAGGAGAGAGGGAGAGAAACATCAATGTATGGTTGCCTTTCATGCGTCCCCTGCTGGGAGTTGGCCTGCAGGGAACTGGCCTGCAACCCAGGCATGTGCCCTGACTGGGAATTGAACCGCGATCCTCTGGTTCGCAGGCCTGTGCTCAATCCACTGAGCTACGCCAGCCAGGGCTATTTTTAAGCATATTTTATTGATTATGTTATTACAGTTGTCCCTTTTATTCTCCCCTTCCTCTCCCTCCACTGAGCACCACCTATTGCTCTCCCTCCCTCATCCCCCTGCTTAGTTCATTTCCATGAATTGGACATATAAGCTCTTTGACTTCTCCATTTCTTATAGTATTCTTAACTTCCCCCTGTCTATTTTGTACCTTAATTCCTGTACTTTCCCCTCATCCTCCCCCATCCCTGCTGATAACCTTCCATGTGATCTCCATTTCTGTGATTGTTTCCATTCTAGTTGTTTGCTTAGTTAGTTTTTTTTTTAAGGTTCAGTTGTTGATAGTTGTTAGTTTGTTATCATTCTACTCTTCATAGTTTTGAGCTTCATTTTCTCAGATAAGTCCCTTTAACATTTCATATAAGGGCTTGGTGATGACGAACTCCTGTAACTTGACCTTATCTGGGAAGCACTTTATCTGCTCTTCCATTCTGAATGATAGCTTGGCTGGATAGAGTCATCTTGGATGTAGGTCCTTGCCTTCATGATTTTGAATACTTCTCTCTAGCCCCTTCTTACCTATAAGGTTTCTTTTGAGAAATCAGCTAATAGTCTTATGGGTACTCCTTTGTAGGTAACGCTCTCCTTTTCTCTTGCTGTTTTGAAAATTGTCTCTTTATCTTTAATCTTAGGTAATTTAATTACAATGTGTCTTGGTGTGTTACTCCTTGAGTCCAACTTCTTTGGGGCTCTCTGAGCTTCCTGGACTTGCATGTCTATTTCCTTTACCATATCAGGGAAGTTGTCCTTTGTTATTTGTTCAAATAAGTTTTAATTTTCTTGTTCTTCGTCTTTTCCTTCTGGCACCCCTATGATTCAGATGTTGGAACTTTTATACTTGTCCCAGAGGTTCTTATGCCTCTCCTCATTTTTCTGAATGTTTTTCAGAAATAAAGGTGAATGTTTCTGAATAAAGGTGAATGTTTATTTTTTCCTTCTGTTTCAAATCATTGATTTGAGTCCTGGTTTCCTTCCCTTCATTGTTGGTTTCCTGTACATTTTGCTTTATCTCACTTTTCATAGCCTTCACTTTTTCCCCTAATTCATGACCTTACTGAATCTTTTCTGTGAGCATACTGTTTGTTAGTGTTGTGAACTGTGCATCTGATAGGTTGGTTATCATTTTATCACTTAGTTCTTTTTCTGAAGTTTTGATCTGTTTTTTCATTTGGCCCATATTTCTTTGTCTTAGTGCACCTATTACATAGTAAGGGGCAGAAACTTAGGCATTTGCCAGGGTGGAGCAACCCACTTCACTGCGTGTGGTGCTGTATGTGGTGGAGGTGTCAGAGAGGAAACAATACTGCTTGCTTGGCTCTCACCCTGCTTTTCATTACATTATTCACTACCCACAAGCAAATTGGGCCCTTCTGAAGCTAATTCTTGGGTGGGTGGGTGGGTTTATGTACATTCTAGGACCCTGTGGGACCCTCCAATGGACTCTCCTGTGAGGCTGGGAGTTTCTCCCACCACCACAATCCCCACAGGTTTATACCATCAGAAATTTTGAGGCTTTATTTCCCCAATCTGGAACCCTGGGTTGTATGGTCTGTCTTGCTCCCTAGTTGTTCCTCCTGGTTTATCTACATATGCATGTGGGACTGCATGGTCTGCCAGCTGCCTCCTTGCTGCGCATCCTCTCCTCCCTATCTGCACCTCTCTGCCCCTCGTGCCAATCTGGATGAATGTTTTTTCTTTAACTCCTTGGATCTCCATACAGTTCAATTTTCTGGGAGTTCTGGTTGTTTTTTGTTTTTAAATTGGTTGTTTCCCTTCTTTTGCTTGTGCAAGGAAGCAAAATGTGTCTATCTATACCTCCATCTTGGCTGGAAGTAGAATTTTTTTTCTAATTCATGTTCTACTTTTGGAGATTAAATATTCTGAAATTTAATTAAATTTAAATAATTATGATATAATCTATTTGCTTGATTATACTTCCAATTAAAAGAATATTTTAAATATAAAATACAGGGTCATTTGATGTAAGTGATCAGGCTAGAAATGAAGTATAGAAATAAAAATGTATGTTAACAGTCCACTTACTCTCAGGTGATTTACTAATCTGTTTTTAACACTTTGGAATACAGAATACCTGGATAGAAAGAAAATAATTGATTTGAGATGCCTGAATTAGGATAAAAGGCCACACTCTAAAGCAGTGAGTGTGGCCACACCTCAGGGTGTGGTCCAAAGATAAAACTCAACTAAGCTGCATGGGTGGTGCTGTGTTTGGGGTACTGGGTTTTCTCCCACACACCATATTTGATGATCTAATTGGCAATGCCTGGTAATCTGCATTTTAACAAGCATCCTACAAGGTGAGCATTGCTATTGATTTTCATCTTCCTGCTTACTCTATTGTGCTTTACCCACAGCCTTGTGGGTCTGATATGATGTGCATACCCCAAGTAAGATGACCCTCATTCAATCCAAATCATAAAAGGGGATGTACCTGTCACAAGGGCAAGTTTTTCCTCTTGGGACATGAGATCTTGACTATACTCAGAAAGAGGCAATGTGTTCTTGGAGTATGGGTGTAATAAATACAATACCCCAAGGGTGTACTTTAGTTTGAGAATCTATAAAGATGATCTGGATGCCTTTGCTGCCAATGGACAGGCTGGTTTTTGACTTGGGGTTGTAGCCCCACCGGGGTTAGGGGTTTGGAGTAGGGTGTGATGGGTGTGTGGGGGGGGGCTCATAAAACAAGGTGAAGATAGACTCTGGATGGGAAGCAAAATATGCACCATAAAAAACAGAAGGCTGAAAAGAAAAGAAAATAGGAGGTAAAACCCCAGAGAGATGCTGAGTAGTACATTCAGAGGGAAAGTGTCATTGCAATGTTCTTCTAATACTGTTGCTCATATGGCCCCTAAAGTGTTTGAAAAATGATTTATACCTAACATTTTAAAACTGAGAAAAAAATTTTCATCATTAGTTTAAATAGTTGTATAATTTCTAGCATTGCTTAAAATGTTGATGCTGCAAAATACAAACAGTTTTGTTCATTCTTTTAAAAGTCATCCAGGGGTGGCTAAATGTCAAAGGATTTGACACATTTCTCCTCTCCCTGTTTCCATGACAGTTCCTGAACAGAGTTTACTACAATGCGATATAGTTTAATGCTTGAAAGTCTTCTTATTGATCACTGTCACACTTTTCTGGATCAAGATTCTATACAAAGTTAATATTAAAATCTTTAATATTTTTGTAAACTTGGTGTTATTAAAATATTTTAAATATTGTTAAAATGTTACTATACATATTAAAATTAAAATCTTTAATATTTTTTGTAAACTTGGTGTTAAATGTTAAACAATTTCTATGTGAACAAAGTTTTTTGAACAAATAATTGAATTCTCAATTATTTTTATTTGTACTTAATTTCTCAAAACAATGAATATATTATAATTTTTGGTAAATAATTCTGAAACATAAGAAGAAAATTTTTATTGAAAGTTTATGTCTCCAGTAGATGAGACTTTTAATTCTTACTAAGTTCTAAATATTTCTTGTTCCCTGAATGAGATAAGATTCGGCATAAGTTTTATGCCTTCTTTTTTCTTTTAACCATAACTTTAAGAACTGAAAAACTTTGTTCACACAAGTATATGGGAATGGAAAGAATTTTATTATAGGAACATCACTCAATTCTTTATAAACTTTTCCAAGTTGTTTACCAAAAATCATATGGTGATCTATCATCAAAAGTTATTTTTAATGATCTACAATCTCCGTCAGATCCTTCTTCAGTTTGGTTGAAAGCAAAGAACTGAAAAGGATTTGTAACCCAATCATCAGGATAATTCACTTTCTCAACATTAACTGCTAGGTTTTGAATCAGTCCTTTGTCTGGAGTCCTAGATTTTTTTTTTCCTCAGGGGAATGCACCACAGTAAGATTCTGAAGGGTGAGAAGTGGGTCTTTCTTTGGTAAAGCAGAAAAAGGTAGATGTTAAAGGGGAAGTGAGAGAGGAGACCAGCTGGGGTCCATGGCACAACTCTAAGTGCATCCTTCATTTCATTGGTGGTGTTCTGTAGGAGATGTCCCCTGGAGGCCTTGGAGGGAGAACCAGCATGCTCTGAGAACAGTTCCAGAAACATCTGGAGAGGAGCTGACAATCTGGCAATTATTCCTTTAAAACCATTCATGCCAAAGTTGGCCTTAAAAATCTCTGTGGTAACTACCAACATAATAATAGATGTATGTGAGAATCATCAGCAGCTAGAACTGGTTGGGGAAAGTCTGAGGAAGAACACAACAGTTCTAGAGTCTCAAAGAGTCTCCCCACAAAGCATAAATTAATTACTCTTTCACTATCACTAAATACAAAATACTTATAAGTTAACTTTATAGTAGAGAAATTGACAGATACTATTTATGGACAATGGCTCTCTATGAATGCACTGAAAAAGACACAGCATTGTTTCTCTGATATTTCTACCAGAAATAACCTGCATCTAATCTTGGGGAAATATTTAGACAAACCTAAATTCAGGGATGTTCTTCAAAGCAACTGGCCTGTATTCTTCAAGAATGTTTAGTCACAAAAGGTGAGGGAATAATGAGGGACTGTTCCAAATGGGAAGGAGGTAAGGAGATTTAACAACTGAATGCAGCATATGATCTGGGTTGGATCTGGACCTGTAAAAGAAATTATTGGGATCAATGGCAAAATGCAAAAGATTGGAAGGCATCATTGTTGCATGGCTGTGGCTGTACCCTGGCTATGTACCCTTTGCTGTAGGGAATACACGCTGGAAAGCTAAGGGGCAATGGTGTGTCATCTCTGCAGGTTTCTTTTGTGTGGTTTAAGAAATCAAACATATACAAATTGAGAGAACAATAGGGGAATGTGAGCAATCTAGGTAAAGGAGACGCAGGAACTCATTGCACTATTATTGAATTTTTCTGAAAGTTTGAAATTATTTTAAAGTAAATATTAAAAATCTTATTCTTTAGGGGAGGAGGGACTGTGATCCCCCAGTTTGAAGATTTTTAGGAACGCTGGTAAAGAAATGAAGCCTTTAAGAGTCCAAACTAGTGTGGACAAATGCAAAAGGATTTGTTAAGAATGAGAAGATCCTCATTGTATAACAGGAATAAAACGTGCAGAGATATGTGAGCGATTCTCAAAGGAGAGAGTATAGAGAAGCTCCTTTGCAGATAGGTAATGAGATTTTTATATTTATGTTAAGACAGAGTAGGTGAAGAAAGCCTGAGAAACACTGGTATAGATATTAGCAGGAAACCCCTAAATCTGAGACAGGCATAAGATATGGCATGGTGTGTGATGTCCATTTTTGGCATTTTTCATTGAGTAAAGTGATAATAAATGTAGCCAAAGGAATAATCTCTGTCCTGATTAGGACTGTATTCCTTTAGTGTATCCAACTGTAATATGATCTGATCTTAAATAGGCTCTCGAATTCTGTGATATGTGATTCTTGGTCCTTACAATGAGATATATGTCTATGAGACTTTATCAATTGATTTCTGCTACAAGCTGTTCTCTCTTCCCATTGACTTGACAAATGATGGCCATGTTCTAGCTCTGTTTCCAACTAGAGTCACCTGTTTCTGTCCAGATTCTAAGCCTAAATATTTCCCCCATAGCAGTTACTTGGAATGGTTACTATTTAAATAAGAGGAGGCAAATTAGCTTTATCTCACCAACTGATTAGTTAATAGGCCTGCCTCTTGGAGTCCTCTACTAGCTAGAATTTTGAAGCCCTTTCTGGACTTAGTGGGAGAGAGCGCCATGAATGATTAGTGATGTTTGCTATGAGAGATGATGGTAGGCTTGCTATGTGGGGTAAGCAGCCTCAATGGTGGCTCCTAATGATCTCCCTCCTGGAATTCTCCCCCTTGAGTGTAGACAGGACCTAGTGACTTGATTGGAACCAACATAATCCAACAAAGATGACTGACTGTCACTTCTGATTTGGTTATAAGACTGTGACTTTAGTAGATGCTTTTTTGCTGGCTTTGATGAAGAAAGCTAGCTGCCTTATTGAAGAAGCTCATATAATGAGGAACTGAGGTGGCATTCAGACAACAGCTGGTAAAAAAAAAAAAAAAGAGGTTCTCAGTTCAACAGTCCTGGAGGGATGGAGTTCTGCCTTCAGATGTGACCCCAGTCCAGGTTGACACCTTGATTGCATGCAGCCATGTTGGAAAGCCTGAGGCAGAGGATCCAGCTAAACATTCTGGGTTCCTGCCCCACAAATACTGTATGATAATCAATGTGTGCTCTTTTCAGTTTGGTAAGTTGTGGGGTAATTTGTCATACACCAACAAATAACTAATACACCAGGTATTTGCCATCCTTAGTTTAATCGCTTTATGCACATAATTGTGTAACAAAAAAAAAATAGTAGGAGCAGCACCACACACTTAGCCAAGAAACTAGAGTTTACTTTAAAGGAGAAGATAAGTGACCATGATGAATCATAAGGACTTAAGACACAGCAACATGAGGACATTTAGCGGAGAGGTAAACAGTTCTGGAAAACTCAGCCAAGTTTGCATTCAACTGTTTTGCTACTCAGTTCAGTGTAGTTCATAATAGTCTGTACTTCTCATATCTTAGTACTTCAGTGAGATCTGTGGTGTTTATCTCTCTTCTCCAGTAACATATAGGTTTAATAAAGATAGGTTCTCTGTCTCTCTTTCATTTATTGTTATATTGCCCATAGCAGCCACAGTGCCAGGCATATAAGAGGATTCAATAGTATTTATTCGATGAACAAAATGTTTATGTTTCAGTTAATGTCAATAAGTCACAAAATATTGCCAGACATTTTAGAAAAATAAGCATCAGAAGTGGTTATAATAAAGGTGTTTTGTGCATAAAGGAAACAAGTTTTAGTATCTGGCAAATACACTTATTTAGGGCATCTAATTCCCTGATAATGTCAGTTAAATGGGGCATTGCTGTAATAAGTACCATTAATTATTCATTGCTAACACAGTGTTCAAGGTCAAATGAAATCTGATGGAAAATCTCTTCACTGTGGAAAAATTGTTTGCTGATTGTTATCACAGTGTTCACTGCTGCCATATTCTCCTTCTAGCATTTTGAGAAGAGGTCATAGTCATGAAGTTCATTTAATGGAGTATAAGGTTATTTCATTTATATGATTGCACATTTCTCTGCTGCTTGAAATGTCCTTACTTTGTAAATTATATATATATATATATTATATAATTTATATATATATAAACTATATATCTATATGTACATATAGATATATGAACTATTATAAATAGAGAGAAGGAAATAAATTAGGGAAGAATAAATAGAATAAATAAAAAATGGATTTTATGTGAAAAAGAAACATAAAAATCAATTTCACCAAGCTTCTGAGATCAACCCTGAACGGTAGTATAAGTTAATCAACATGAAACCCAGAATCTACACTAAAGGAGATGAGTTAAGCATTTGCTTTGCTGGCAAAATGGCAAATGGTAGTGATGTCTTTGTTCAATGAGAAACAGAAATGGTGTTTAGGCTTCTTTTCTTGCTATTCCATGTTGAAAAGGATTCTGAGGTCTAGTGGAGAAGCTCTGTAATTGGTTAATGATGGTGCAGGGTCTAGAGAAGATGTATTAATCAGTGTGTTTATGAGTCTTAGATTTGTCTAATATAATACAATTAGCTAATCTCAGGGTAAATTATGACTCAGTGAAATCCAATTATGATTTATTTTCCTTATTATAATAGTATGACTAGACATGTTTCCAGGTTCAAGTTCATATCTAAAATTTATAATGAACTCAAGCAACTCAAGTGCAAAATATCCCAAATAATCCAATTAAAAATGGGCAGAGGATCTGACAGACACTTTCCCAAAGAGGACATGCAGATGGCCAATAGACATATGAAAATATACTCAATGTCACTAATCATCAGAGAAATGCAAATTAAAACTATGATGAGATATCACCTTACACCTGTCAGAATGGCTATTGTCAATAAATCAAAAGAGTTGCTGAGATGTGAAGAAAAGGGAACCCTTGTGCACTGCTGGTGGTAATGCAGATTGGTGAGACCACTGTGGAGTTTCCATAACAGTATGGAATTTCCTCAAAAAAATTAAAAATTGAGCTGCCTTATGACCCAGCAGCTCTACTTCTGGGTATCTGAAGAAACCCAAAATACTAATTCTGAAGAATACATGCATGCTTATGCTCATCACAATGTTGTTTATAACAGACAGGCTATGGAAGCAACCCAAGTGCTTATCAGTAAACTAGTGATAAAAATGTGGTGGTACATATATACAACAGAATATTATTTGGCTATGAAAAAAGAATTGTGACAGATAGAGAGTATTATGCTAAGTGAAATAAGTCAGACACAGAAAGACAAATACCATACAATTTCACTTATATATGGAGTCTGAAGAGCAAAATAAACAAACAAAATAGAAACAGACTTATAAACACAAAAAAAAGACTGATGGTCACCAGATGGGAATGGGTTTGAGGGCTGGGTGAAAAAGGTGAAGGGATTAAGAGCTATGAATAGGTAGTTACAAAGTAGTCCCAGGGTGTAAAGTACAACATAGGGAATGTAGTCAATATTATCCTAATAACTATGTATGGTGCCAGGTGGGTACAGGAAATATAAAAAAAATCGAAATATATTTGTAAATATATTTCAAAAAATTGTAAATATATTTACGAATATATTACTATATTTGTAAATATGCTATATGATTGTCTAACCACTATGCTATATACCCCAAACTAATACAAAATAATATTGAATGTAAACTGTAACTAAAAATAAAATAAAATAAATAAATCTCTGCTCTAGCTTTCACTTTGTTTATATTTACTTTCAACAGCCTATTTTAGCTTAGGGAACAATTTCAGTCTCTGAAATATTATCAGGATTCCTGTGAGTAAAAAACAAAGCCCATAAAAAAATGAGTCATTTTTTAAAGGTGACAGAATCCAATGATGCCGCTGGCTTACATGTTTGCATTTCACCATAAAGCAATAGCTATATGTTCACTGGTGATTTGCTTTAATCTTAAGATAAATAAAACCTGTTGGAGCAAAAACTAGAAATAGGAGGTCAAAGGGTGAACAGTACTGTGAGTTCTTTGTTCACACATTGCATATGATTTCCTTGGGGCCTGTAGCCCTTCCATAACCTCAGTCAATGCACCAAGCTTTTTAAAAATTTAAATTAAGACAAAATGAGCCAAAAACACTTTGTAACATGGCCCTCAAATTAGCAATTTGTAGATTGCTTAAAGACTGTAAATATTTTTAGATCATTTCAGCCTATGAAAAACCTTTTTCCCTCACTCCATGGTGAAACCTATGGTGGTTTCTTTCATCTGGCAATTCTGCAGATTGCCTGCAATTTGTTCTTCCACAGTTTCTACTAAATGCATCAGCTACATATAGCCTTCTCTGCCTTTCCCTCAAATACAAGGTGTGGAGTAAATACCTTCTCTCAGAACCTGCCTTCTCCTTATCACCATGTATTAGTCCCCCAGCTTGCTGAACTTTCACTCACACACATATAAATTTAATAAAAACGTGCTCAAAGCCTAGCAATGCTAACTATGTGATGAAATTAAATGGTAGAGAAGACAACAGGGTTGCAACCCTCATGGATGATATACTCTGGTAAGGAAGACAAAAAATAAACAAGCAAATAATGATAAACTGTGTGTTACCAAGAAAGGGAAGAGTAGGAAGGAATTTCAAATTGTGGCAATGTAGTGGACTAGATGTTTACAGAAATTCCACTCAGTGAAGTACAATGAAAATACTAAATAAAACACTGAAGACAATAACAAACAAACAAACAAACAAACATGCATGGCTGGTTGGACAGGAGATTAAAGAAATTCTGTGGAGGCCAGAAATGACCAGAAAGCAAGAGCCATCAGGGGAGGGGTAACTCTGGAGTTGTCATTTGCCCCGGGGTAAATTTATCTCTGGCAGCCTGAATCCTGGATTTTATTTAACCAGGTATTGGAGATGAGAGGCAGAACACGAGATTGAGCAGAGGTTTGGACTGATGACCCTCTACACAATGCCAGGAAGCAGAAGGGCAACAGTCTTGGCAAATGAACCAAAACCCCCCCAATTTGAACCAAACCCTGACCTTGAGGAGGACTCTGAGGTTATAGTACCTGCCTTGATGTTGCCTTTGGGTGAAGATAAAAGATAACAGAATCCCTTGAGGACTCCTTATCATAAACCCTTGGTAAGATCAAACAAACCATGATATTGCAAGCAAACAATCTCCAACCAAAATATAATTTTAGGTGGTTCCAAGGTGGCTGGAGGAAGGAAAACCTCAAATCCTCTGTGTAGAAACACAACCAAATTTCAAATTAGGTCTCAAAGGGTATCTGGAAACTAACATTCACAATCAAAATCACTACAAACATCAGGAAACAAAGTCATCATGAATATAAGGAGAAACAAGAATGCATATAAAATTCCAAACTAGCCAAGAGGAAAATACAGAGTTAGGGAGGCTTGACCAGTCCAAGATGGGATGCAGTCAATAGAAAGCTTAAGGGGACTTCTAGCCAAGACGGAGGCATAGGTAGACACACTGGGCCTCCTTGCAGAACCGAAATAAGGACAACAACAATTTAGAAACAAAATAAGACTCAGAACTGACAGAAAACTGAACTGTATGGAAGTCGAACAACCAAGGAGATAAAATAGACACATTCATCCAGATTGGTAAGTGGGTGGAGTCCAGCAGCTGGAGGGAGAGGGGTTGTGGCACAAAAAACAGTGGCACCTGGTGGGAAAGGCACCTCGGGTGCACAAGAGGGCAGTGGGTGGACCCTGGGTCCACAGAGTGGCTGGAAGAACTCGGGTGCGAGGTGGCAATGGGCAGATCCAGCAAGGCAGCGATTGTGAAGTGAGGCACTGCGGACTGGTGGGTCTCACATTCCTGCACAGGTAAACCAGGCAAAATTGGGGAGTGAGACAGACCTTGCAACCCAGGGTCCCAGTGCTGGAAAATAAAGCCTCAAAACATTGATTGAAAACACCTGGGGAATTGAGGCACAGGGAGAGACTCCCAGCCTCACAGGAGAGTTCCTTGCAGAGACCCACAGGGTCCTAGAAGTACACAAGGCCACCCACATGGGAATCAGCACCAAAAAGGCCCAGTTTGCTTGGCAAAGTGAGAAATTAAGCAAACAACTTAGACTGAGATCCAACAGAGAGCAGGGAAAGCACCATTGTTCCCTCTCAGACCCCAGCTCCACATACAGTGTCACAACCCAGCGACATAGGTTGCCCTGCACTGGTGAACACCTAAGGCTCCACCCCTCACTACATAACGGGTGCAACAAGACCAAAAAAAAAAATGGCCCAACTGGAAGAACAGATCAAAGCTCCACAGCAAATACAACTAAGTCATGAACAGATAGCCAACCTATCAGATGCATAGTTCAAAGCATTGGTGATCAGGATGCTCACAGAATTGGTTAAATTTGGCCACAAATTAGATGAAAAAATGAAGGCTATGCTAAGTGAAATGAAGAAAAATGCACAGGGAACCAATAGTGATGGGAAGAAAACTGGGATTCAAATCAATGGCATGGACCAGAAGGAAGAAAGGAACAACCAAACAGAAAAGAATGAAGAAAGAAGAATTCAAAAAAATAAGGAGAGGCTCAGAAACCTTCAAGACATCTTTAAATGTTCCGACATCTGAATTATAGGGGTACTAGAAGGGGAAGAGGAAGAGCAACAAGTGGAAAACTTATTTGAATAAATAATGAAGGAGAACTTCCTCAATCTGACAAAGGAAATAGACTTCCAGGAAGTCCAGGAAGCTCAGAGAGTCCCAAAGAAGGAAAATAGAGAGTCCCAAAGGACTCTCTTTGGCTCAGAAAGTCCACCAAAGAAGGTGGACCCCAGGAGGAACATACAAAGGCACATCATAATTACATTAGCCAAGATAAAAATGAAGGAGAGAATCCGAGAAGCAGCAAGAGATAAAGAGACAGTAACCTACAAGGAAGTTCCCATCAGACTGTTAGCTGATTTGTCAAAAGAGACCTTGTAGGCAAGAAGGAGCTGGAAAAAAGTATTCCAAGTCATGAAAGGCAAGGACCTACATCCAAGATTGCTTTACCTAGCAAAGCTTGCATTTAGAATGGAAGGGAAGATAAAGTGCTTCCCAGATAAGGTCAAGTTAAAGGAGTTCATCATCATCAAGCCCTTGTTATATGAAATGTTAAAGGGACTTATCTAAGAAAAAGAAGATAAAAAACATGTATAGTAAAATGACAGCAAACTCGTAATTACTAACAACCACACCTAAAACAAAGACAGAAACAAACTAAGCAAACAACTTAGAACAGGAACAGAACCACAGAAATGGAGATCACATGGAGGGTTAGCAACAGGGGAGTGGGAGGAGGAGAGAGGCGGGGAAAGGTACAGAGAATAAGTAGCATAGATGGTAGGGAGAAGAATCGACAGGGGGACGGCAAGAATAGTATGGGAAATGTAGAAGCTAAAGAACTTATGACCCATGGACATGAACTAAAGGGGAGAGGGAATATGGGTGGGAGGGGGTGTGCAGGGTGGAGAGGAATGAAGAGGGGGAAATGGGACAACTATAATAGCATAATCAATAAAATATATCTTAAAAAGAAAGCTTAAAATAAGACTGGAAATAAATTTAAATATATGAGAAGTTATAATCAAATAAATAAAAATCAGAGGGTCGCTATATTTTGATAAAAGTTTCAGTTCATCAGAAAGATGGGCCCTGGCTGGTGTAGCTCAGTGGATTGAGCACGGGCCTGTGAAACAAAGGGTTGCTGGTTCGATTCCCAGTCAGGGCACATGCCTGAGTTGCAGGCCAGGTCCCCAGTGGGGGACACATGAGAGGCAACCACACACTGATGTTTCTTTCCCTCTCTTTCTCCTTCCCTTCCTCTCTTTCTAAAAATAAATTAAAAAATATTTTTTAAAAAAAGAAAGATGGAAAAATTCTAAACTTGTGTTTTCAATAATATAACTATAAAATATCTAAAGCGAGAGTTTCAGGATCACAAAGAAAAATTAACAAGCCCCCTATTATAATGAGCAAAAACTTCTTTATCAATAATTGATAAAGACAGATGAAGAAAATAAAAGATTTAATAGATGAAGGAAATTTAATAATAATAATATAAAAGATTTAAACAACATAATTGCAAGAATAATCTAGTGGACACTAGATTACTATTCCTAAAAACTAGAATAATTTATTTTTTCTGTGTATATGTAACACATAAAATTTGCCCTAGGGCAAAATTTTATGCACTAGGGCATAAAGCAATTATACACAAATTTCAAGCAACTGATATCATATAGACAAGGGTATTCTGGTAAGCTACCACTATTAGAAAAGAAAAAGCCCTGATTTGTAATGTTACCTGATTTCTGTGTTATAAATATTTCTACCACAGCTGATTTCAGTCTATCAATAGTTTAACAACAGGTTTACAAAATTCCTGAATCTTTGAAAATCACATCTTCTGAGTCATTATGAATTGGCCTGCAGCATTCTCTAACTATAAAAAATAGGTTAGCTATTAATAACAAAAGTACAAACACACCCCTCGTTCACTTAGATATTAAAAACATACTTCTCAATAGCTCAAATGTCAAAGACAAAATTATAATGGGCCTTCAAGCTGAGTGACAATAACACTACTATATTATGAAAATTGTAAAATGCAACTGAAGTGTTCATTAAGGGAAATCTGTATCCTTTAATTATGATATTTTAAAATAAGAAAGATTAGGGTTAAGACTCATTTTCAAGACAACACCACAAACAAAAAGCAGAAAAAGAGCCAAAGAAAGTAGAATGAGTGGTACAATAATGAAAAGGCAGGCATTACTGAAAGATAACACATTATGCGATAGAAATCATCTCCACAGATAAATATTTGCTGGTTTATTAAAGTGATGCAATTGACAAACCCCTTATGAAATTGATCAAGGAAAAAAAAGTCCAAACATAACAATTAAAAGGGGGAAAATGATAGGTGCATCAAAAAGTAAAAATATATGAGACTAGTATAAATTATTTTATGCTAATAGCTTTTTAAATTTTGATGAAATAGATACATTCTTAGAAAGGTATAAATTACCCAAACTGATTCAAGAAACAGAAAATATGAATGGTCCTATCTATTGCTGCATAGCAAACCACCCTACCAGTCTGTAATGTAAAACAATAATAATTTATCATTGCTTAGAAGTCCATAGGTCAGCTAGGTCATACCTGTAGTCTTGGATAGGATGACTCATATATCCTTGGTCAGGTGCAGATTTGGATGGTGTCTCTGCTGATGGAAGTTGCAATCTCCCTCACACCTATTCCAGGGCAGCTGGCTGTGGGTGGGTATAGTGTGATCTCTGTTGCGACAACTGGGCTGACCTCCATATAATCTCTCATTCTCTAGCAGGCTAGGCTGGACTTCATGTGGTAGTGGCAGGATTCTGAGAGAGTCAGCAGAAGGTTGAAAGGCCTCTTGAAGCCTATAATGCAAATTGGTCCAATGGAAGAACAGTGTTCTATTGGCTAAGAAATTCACAAGACTAGTCCAGGTTCAAAAAGGCAAGGAGACACTTTTTCTCTAGTAGATATAGAGAAGAATGAAGGATTATGGGAATTTTGTAATCTACCTCATCCTAACATCATTAGAGATGTTGATTCAGCAGTTAAAAGTCTTCTCAGTAAAAAAATAATACTTGGTCTAGATGCATTTACTGGTAAGTTCTACCAAACATTCAAGGACTAGACAAGTCCAATCCAGAATCTCTTCAAAAAGATTCTGGCCAGGATGGACATGTAAGTAGATACCCTTTGCCTCCTTGCACAACCAAAATAAGGAAAACAACAAATTTAAAAACAAAAAATAACCAGAACTGCTAGAAAATCAAACTGGATAAAAGTCCAACTGCCACAGAGTTGAAGAACAAACATTCATTCAGACCGGTAGGAGGGATAGAGATGGGCAGCTTGGACAGAGAGGACTCGCTGCAAGGTGGTGGCAGTCCCACATGTGCATGTGGATAAACCAGGAGGAGCAACTGGGAAGAGAGATGGACCATACAGCCCACGGTTCCAGCACGGGAAAATAAAGCCCTAAAACCTCTCACAGAAAAAACTGGTAGTAGTTGCAGCAGTGGGAGAAACTCCCATCCTCACAGGAGAGTTCTTCAGAAAGACCCACAGGGTCTAAACGAACACAAACCCACTCACCCTGGAATCAGCACCAGCAGGGTCCAATTTGCTTGTAGGTAGCAGGGGAAGTGGCTGAAAGCTGGCAGAGAGCTGAGCAAATGGCATTGTTCCCTCTCAGACTACTCCTCCACACACAGGGCCACAACCCAGCAACCTGGGGTGTCCAGCCTCAGCAAATACCTAAGGCTCTGCCCCTTACAGCATAACAAGCATGTGGAGACAAAGAAATATGGCCCAAATGAAAGAACAGATTGAAGCTCTAGAAAACATACAGCTAAGCTTTGAAGAGATAGCCAACCTATCATATGCACAGTTCAAAACACTGGTAATCAGGATGCTCACAGAAATGACTGAGTACTGATGCAAAATAAAGGAAGAAGTGAAGGCTATGCAAACTGGAATAGAGAAAAATGTACAGGGAACCAAGAGTGAAGGGAAGGAAACCAGCACTCAAATCAATGGTTGGGAGAAGAGGGAAGAAATGAACATTCAACCAGAAAAGAATGAAGAAAGAAGAATTCAGAAAACTGAGGAGAGGCTCAGGAACCTCTGGGACAACTTTAAACATCCCAACATCCAAATCATAGGGCTGCCAGAAGAAGAAGAGGAAGAGCAAGAAATTGAAAACTTATTTGAACAAATAATGAAGGAGAACTTCTCCAATCTGGCAAAAAAAAAAAAAAGTCTTCCAGAAAGTCTAGGAAGCTCAGAGAGTCCCAAAGAAGTCAGATCCAAGGAAGCACACAGCAAGGCACATCATAATTGTATTGCCCAAGATGAAAGATCGGGAGAGAATCTTCAAAGCAGCAAGAGAAAAGGAGACAGTTACCTCCAAAGAAGTTTCCATAAGACTATCAGCTGATTTCTCAAAAGAAACCTTATGAGCAAGAAGGGGCTGGGAAGATTCAAAGTCATGAAGGCAAAGACCTACATCCAAGATGACTATCCAGCCAAGCTATCATTTAGAATGGAAGAACAGATAAAGTGCTTCCCAGACAAGGTTGAGTTAAAGGAGTTCATCATCACCAAGATTGTATTATGTGAAGTGTTAAAGGGACTTATCTAAGAAAAAGAAGATGATAAAAAATGTGAATAGTAAAAGGACAACAAACTCACAACTCTCAACAAATGAACCTAAAAGGAAAACAAAACAAAAGCAAACTAAGCAAACAACTAGAACGGGAACCAAATCACAGAAATGGAGATCACGTGGAGGGTTATCAGTGAGGAGGGCAAAGGGGATAATAGGGGAAAAGAGACATGGAATAAAAAGCACAAATGGTAGATACAAAATAGACAGGGAGAGGTTAATAATAGTATGGGAAATGGAGAATCCAAAGAATGTATGTGTATTACCCATGGACTTGAACTAACATGTCCAAACATTCAAGGAGTAGACGTGGGGGATGCAGGTGGGAGAGTGGGGATGCAGGGTGGAGGGGGACAAATGGGAAAAAAGAATGGGACAACTGTAATAGCATAATTAATAAACTATATTAAAGAAGAATCTCTTCAAAAAGGGAAGAAGAAGGACTATATCCCAATTTATTTTTACGAGGTTAGTAAAACCCAGACGTTTAATTAATTAATTGGCTAATTTAACTAAACGTCTAATTTAATTAAAATTCAATAAATGTTATGAGAGAAGAAAATAACCCAAATGTACTGAGGATCATCAACACAAAATTCTAAGTGAAATTTAAAGAAATGAAACTGTCATTGTACAAAAAAAAGGAACACATCATAACTAAGAATGGGGTTAGTTCAGGAAAGCAAAGTTTGTTCAACCTTGAAAAGTCTGTTAATTCACTGCATAAACAAAACATATAAAATACATTAAATTAAATTCACCAGATAAAGAATGAACATTAAATAAAATTTAACAAATGTTTATGGTAAAACTCATGAGACATATTAAAAGTAGAAAGAAACTTTCTTAATAAAAAAAGTGTCTACCAAAACCTATAACCAAATGAAAGACTTGATATTGAAATGATAAAAGCATTTCTTTTAAATTCAGAATCAAAAAAGAAATGATTGTTATTTATTTACTTAATTTAAACAACCTGGTTGTCCTCAACAAGACAACTAGGAGGCCACTTTATTTTTTAAAGATTTTATTTACTTAGTTATAGAGAGAGAGGAAGGGAGTAAGAAAGGGAGAGAAACATCAATGTGTGCTTGCCTCTCACATGCCCTCTACTGGGAACCTGGCCCACAAGACAGGCATGTACCCTGACTGGGAATTGAACCAGCGACCTTTTGGTTCGCAGGCCAGTACTCAAGCCATTGAGCCACACCAGCCAGGGCTGATTGTTATTTTATTCAACATTGTTTTAGAGGTTCTAACTTATGCAATAGAGTAAGAAAATTAAATAAATGTATAAATATTAGGAAGGAAGAAACCAAATGCTCATCTCCAGATGATATATAAGACTATGTAGAAAGCAAAGACATAAAATAATCTACAATTAATTGTGACAATTTAGCAAGTTTGTGGACTGTAGCTATATATATTTAATTACATTTCTCTGTACAAGCAATAAACAGAAAATATAAGTAAGATTCTGTTTATAATAACAAGATTATTTATTTATCTTAAAAACAAAGGCAATGAGATATGTATAAGATCTGATGAGAATAAAAAACAAAATAATTAAAATCACCTAAATACATGCAGTTAATCCCTATTTATGGATAGAAAGACTCAATATTTAAATATGTCAATCTTTCCCAAATTAATGTGTAGATATAAAGAAATTCCAGCCCTGACTGGTGTAGCTCAGTGGATTGAGCACAGGTCTGCGAACAACACAAGCGCGGTTTGATCCCCAGTCGGGGCACATGCCTGGGTTGCAGGCCAGTTCCCAGCAGGGGACTCACAAGAGGCAACCATACATTGATATTTCTCTCCTCTCTTTCCCTTTCTCTCTAAAGATAAATAAATAAAATCTTAAAAATAAAAAGAAATTCCAATGAAAATCTCAGAACAGGATTTTATTTTGTATTTTTGTTAGTGGAACTTGACAGGCTGTTTCAGCAATTTACATAGAAAAGCAAGAATTGGCAAGAAACCCCTTAAGAAAAAATTAATAAAGAGGATTTGTCATAATCTATGTTAAGCAGACAGTGGCCCAGGGACTAGCTAACAGACTATAGAGACAAAAGGAGCATATCAGACTGAGGTGGAAAGATGGGCCATTCCATAGCTGATGTGAAGACACTTCATTATCCATATGGGAAAATAAAAAGAAATAGAATTTCCATTTCATGATTTTCATCAAAGTCAATTCTAGATATATAAAGGGCTTAAGCATGAAAAGCAAAACTTAAAAAAAAATTAGGAAAAAATACAAAAGTCTATCTCTGTGAACTTGGAGGTTGGTTATAATCTCTTAAAACAAGAAACAAAAAGCACAAACTACCAAGGAAAAGATTAATCAATTGCCTCATTAAAACTAAACATTTTGCTCACTGAATGATTCTATAAAGGTGAAAAGATAAGCCCCACACTGGGAGAAGATATTTGTTATACTCAGAACTGAGAAAGGATTAATATGTAAACTATATAAAGAAAAACAGAGAATTTACTTTGATAAATTAATTACCAAATTCCTGAGTGAGGTGGTGACATGAAAGTGGGAGTGACAGAACGAGAAGAAAGTATAGGGAGGAGGAGTGGTCCAGCCAGAAGAAAGCCTAAGTTCATAGGCTATGAGGTGGAGAAAGGAGACCAGTGGGGCTGGAAAAGAGAGAAGAGAAAGGAAGGAGATGGCCTCAGAGAGAAAGACAAAGGTCAGAAAAAGGCAATAAAGTATTTAATGGAGCACACCTGGCTGCTTTGTGAAGCATGGACTATTGGCTGAGATCGTGGTGCTCAGTAATCCAGTAGAGGGGCTTCCTTAGAATTTCAAGGAAGTAGCCATGGGGCCTTGGTTAAGGGCATGATCTCTGGGTCCAGACTACCTGTTTTTTTATTCTAGCTCCTTGGGTATATTACTTACGCTTTCTGTCCCTCGGTATCCCAGGCTATGAAAATGGATAATAACAGGGCTTACTAGCTGTTCTTCATCTTTTCTATGCCTTGAACTCCTGGGTAGCCTATGAAGCCAATGGATCCCTTCTCAGGAAAAATATTTTAAAATGCATAAAATAAAACAACATTGGATTCCTAAGGACACCAGTTATATCAAACACAATAATTAAAATATTTAAACAAATAAAGTTGTCTGTATTTCTTTACTTATTAAATAACAAGAGCTATTGAGGAGTACAATAGCTATCATAATTTTAAAGTTGTGTTAGTGAAAGGAATATTTCAAGACATCTACAACAACTCTAATGTGATACTAAAAGAAATCAACAATTTTATGGATTATAAAGTCACAGATACTTCCAGTTCCGCTGTGTGGTGTATTGTCTTCTTTGTTAATTGAAGGAACTGTTAAATTTCAGTTAGAGGTTACTAAAAAAAAATGTAATTTCCCCCTCTCTTTCAAGTTGAAGGACTCTGAATTCTAACTACTACTCCCCTGGATGAGGTTGGATCCTAGGATAAAAATTCTTTGTTTTAGCCAGTTCAGGCTGCTATAACAGGATAACTTAGACTGCTGCTTTATAAACAACAGAAATTTATTTCTCACAGTTCTGGAGACTGGGAAACCCAGGGGCTAGGTGCCAGCAGACTTGGTGTCCCATTCACAGATGGCCACCTTCTCAATGCCCTCACGTGCGTGAAAGGCTGAAGGATCTCCCCAGGGTCTGTTTTTTAAGGGCACTAATCCTATTCATGAAGGCTCCACCCTTATGACCTAATCATTTTTGAAAGCCCTCACCTCCTCATACCATCACACTGTAGGTTAGATTTCAACTTATGAATTTTAAGAGAGACACAAACATTTGGTATATAGCAACACTTCTCAAAAAAAAAAAACAACTGGTACAGAGCAACTTTAGTTGTTGTTGCTATGGTTATTGCTCATATTTTGAGAGGTGGCATAGGTGAGGATGAAGATTTTATCTTCTATTACAGCAGGCAGACAGCTTTGCTACATTCCTCTCCTGGAAGCTGATAGAGAGGTAGGGAAGGTGGAGGGAACTGGAGGAAACAACTTCAGGACAGTTTTGCTGGTTACTACTTCCTCCTAATGGGATCATTATTCATAAACTCAAACTGCTCATTCTCTAGGTTTTATTGCTCTTTAAGAGCTGAGTGTAACATCCTTAATTAAAGTCAGGAGTTGGACACATAAGGAAGACATGGAGAACATTGGAAATTCTGAACCTAAAATAACTCTTTAAACAAATTATTTTGGTAAGAAAGAATAAAAGTTTATATCCTCACGGGCAAAAGTAATCTTTTTAAAAAAAACTTTGAGCTTGTAAAGTTTGTTCTGAACCCAGTGACTCAATAATTCAGAGTTTTCCTGCTTCCTTGCAAAAAGCAATCTTCCTTGGTTCTACCAGATACTTGTATTTATGCTCTCAACATTTACAAGTACTTTCATACCTACTATCTCACTTTTTCCAAACGGGCTTGAAAAGTAGGCATGATCACCTTTAGCACGAGTTAGCTAGAGAAGCGTTTTGGTGCTTGTAATCTACTTTTCCTTGCTGTGGGGCTTCTCAGAGTCTCTACATGCTGACGGGCACTGGGAATCCCATAGAAGGGAACAGTAGTCAGCATTTCTCAAACTTGTGTGACACGCTCTTATCTGTAGCATTTCTCATGGGGCTAGTGGGTGAATGCTGCTTTGGATACACACTTTAAAAAGAAATCTTTTTCTTAGGGGGTGTTTGTAGTCCCCATATTTAAAAGATAATCAAAGAAAAGGCAGGAAAAGTTGGGGGTAGGATAGGGCTGAATCAATGGTGGGGCAAGAGCTGCTTCAGGAAGATTCCATGGCGTTTTCATCTTGTTTGCCTTATTCATTCTGTGATTATTGTAAAGACTGAAATGCCACTTGCAGACAACTTGTTTCTGTTTTGGAGCCACTTCCAGGCTGTGGGCCCTTTCAAATAGCTCAGAATAGCTTGCCATCATCCCAGATATGCCTCTATAGCTATACTGAATGGTCAGCTATTAGCTCTTTCTTCTTCCTGTATCTCTTCAATCCCACTCTGCCCCCTCCCACAGAGGTACTGTTGGCTGACATTGTTTGTTTGAACCAGGTGGCCTCAAGGCAAAGCGAGAACAGGGCACGTGGGTGTTAACTGAGCCACTGGGGCTGCAGAGCATCTGGGCTGTCAGCGACCCAAGACTCTGTCTCTGCCCAACATGAAAGGAAGCGGCCACAGAACATTTCCCAGATGGGGAGTTGGCCTGGTGGATTACACAGGAGATTAAAAGAATTATTTTTGGTTTACCTCATGATTAGTTGTACACTTGTTTCTCACTTGCTAAAAGTAAGAAGTCAGTATTTTGAGAGGAATCTCTTCATCCACATGACCACCTTTAACTGACTGTCTGGAGCTGTGCGTTTTAGGGTTGAGCTTGCTTCCTCCGCCACATAGGGGGCTTTGGCAATGCCTGGAGACATTTATAGTTATCACCAACGGGGTTGATGGGGTATGGGTATCAGTAATGGCATCTAGAAGTTAAATGTGGGGGATGCTGCTAAACGGCTTATAATGCATGAAATAGTCTTCACATAAAAGAATTAGCCAATGCCAAATAGCCAGTAGTGCAGAGACTGAAAATCCCTGCTCCAAGCTCTGTGGTTAATCACAGGGTGCTGGGGTCATACAGGCCAGGATTCAAATCATGGCTTCATTACCTACTGCCCGTGGGGCCTAGGCAAATCACTTCATTTGATTCTTTCAGTTCTCAAAGAAATCTGCTAATAGCTACCTTATAAGGTGGTTAGTATAGAACAAGGCATTTTTATTTTTTTCTTTAAAATTTTTTTTTGAAATTGTTGTTCAAGTACAGTTTTCTGCCTTTTCCTCTCACTTCTCCCCACCACCCAGCCATCCCTGACTCACTCCCCCATTTCAACCCCCTTGTTATTGTCCATGTGTCCTTTATAATTGTTCCTGTAAACCCTTCACCCTTTTCCCCTATCATCCCCTCCCCTCTCCCTTCTGATCACTGTCAGAGAACAAGGTGCTTTTAATGCTAAGACTTTACTGTCATTGTTCTCTGAAAGGTACTGAATTGGCCTCATGAAAGACAGGGAGTTGACAGGTATGGATAGACCCTCATGTGCCGGCGCTGCAGAATGTGTAGGAGGTGGCAGGGTAGAGTTTGTGCAAGAGAAAGAGCATAAATCCGCGGCCCTAAGTCTTGTCGTACTGAGAACTGTGCAGTTCACTAGAATGTTCTGCCATGGAGGACACATTCCATGTCTGCACTGTCTGATGTTATAGTTGAAATGTTGCTACTGCAACCAAGGAGCTGAATTTTAAATTTTATTTAATTTTAATTACTTAAAATTAAGGTGCTGCGCATGGCTAATGGCTCTGTGTTGGACAGAGCAGGTTTAGGAGAGGAGATGAGGTCGATGTAGACTAAATATTGACAATGTATGTATATGTGTGTCTCTGTGTGTGTGTGCATATATATGTATATCTCCGTGTGTGCATGTGTTTGTGTGAATGTGCATGTATTTGTGTGTGTGTGTGTGTGGGTTGAGGGCTCAGCTGTGCCACAGAAACGAGAGGAGGAAGGCATCACTTCTAATTAGCAACTTCATGGAAGAGACCCTGAGAGACGTGGGCCTGTAGGGCACACAGGGTCCTGAGAGCAGAATTGGGGCCCTTGGGGGCAGGGGAAGTGGATTCCAGGCAGAGGAAGCGTGAAAGTAAAGGTATAGGCAGGAGCAGAGGAACTCAGTATGTCTGTACATGAAGGCCAGGCCCTAAACAAGAATACAACACCTGAATGCAACAAATGTGCTATTCCAACATGTAGCACCCCTGATAGGTGGCATAAAAGGGGATTATATGACAGCACATCTTGCTTTAAGCCCAGGGAATAGAAATGCCATGTTATATAGGACACATCTTTGATGAATCTACCAGAAAGTAGTCTGGTAGATTCTACCAATGTGGTCTTTAGATTGCAGGTCTCAGTGACTTCAAGCACAATGTTTTCCATGCTATCCCGTGAGGGCATCAGATCTGTGTGTGGGCACAGAAGTTGTCAAATTAATATGAGAAGCTGAAAAACTGCTGATGACAAATTTTGACAATTTGCTTCTGGCTGCGCCGGTTTCCCAAACCCAGTTAGGATGGATGACATGGATGGGAAGAGGATGATTGGTACTGTTAAACTCCCTGTCTGAATCCAATTTTACAGCAGACACCCAGACATTGCTTAAACATTTTCCTAGAAATCTGTTAATTATTGTGACTCTATGAAACAGTACTTATTTAGTAGCTACTGGGGCTGGACTAAGGTGGGCAATTGTTATGGGGATTTCACCACCAGGAGAGGGGAAAAAATCTTGGTGTGTGAAATCTGAGGTTTGCTATGGAGTTTGCTGCTGGAGGAAGAAAACTGATCTCCACACATAAGGAACATTTGCCAAATATGCCAAGCTATAATGTTCACTGAAGACAAATAAAGGACTGTCAGCAATGCAAACATTTTTCACAACAAGAGGAAATCATCTTGTGCAACCCCAAACTTTGTCCATTCTGGTTCCTGGCCAGGACCAAGGATTCACCTGTGAGTGGAAAACAGCTATGGCTCTGCAAACTTTTTAAGGTTCCATACCTTAAAATATCTGGCTAGTCAATAACCCAACATTGTGATGAATAAAATGGAAACAAAAATCTCATAGCCTGTGGACTACTAATTTTGGAAAGGAAAAATAATGAGATAAATAATGCCTATCTCAAAATAAACATTTGGATGTAAAAAAAGAGAAAGGTATACAACCTTTGAAAACATCTTCAGAAACTTAGTACATTGCTCCTAAGATCCATATCATAGAAGAGTTAAAATGACATCAGAAAAACCAAAGCTGAATGACCTTGTCAATCTGTGGAGAGCTTAATTCATGGTTTTAGTCATCTGATATTAATACAATAATTCCATAACTTAAAGGTACACTTCAAAATAACTTCTAGGTCTTCAGTTAAAGTTTGTAGAGTTTTACTCTCTCTAGAACCTTGGACAAGAAATCCAGGTAACAAAGTTGTCTTTTTTCATCTCCCTGGTTTACAAACATCTACTCCCTTTCTATGCTCAGACAATTTGGATTAAGTCAGATGTGTTTTCACACTACTTTGCCTCTTAATTTTTAAACCTTTGTTTATTTTAAATAAATTTAATCCATATGTTTCTGATTCATTTACACTTAACTCATCAAAATGCTGTTTCATAAAAAAGCTCTTTGATGTTCAAATTGCCTTTGGAGCTATTTTTAATAGGATTTTTTTAAGCCTCCCTACTTAGAAACAGAAAGTTCTATTTCAATGCAATTTAACAAGTAGGGGTCCAAAGGTTTGGGTTCAGTTCATTATTTAAATGAAATAATGTATGTAAAATGCTCCATAAATTCTGAAGCCATGTATGCCTGTTAGTGATTAGAGTTGCTATTGTTGTTAAGACCATGAAGAAGACAGAAGGTTTGAGCTTCCCCCTTTCCACAGTGGGCTGGACCAATCATCTCATGCCTTGCTCCTATTTATTTGTAACATTATTTTATTCTATGACTTTTCTATTCTTAGCAACACATTCATCAAATGACTAGTAAAACAATGAAGGAATATGTTAGAGAGTGAGCCACCACTTGAACTGGACTCCTTTTATAGCTGAGGTCTCACTTGGGCCTCCTGTATGTAGCATGCCAATTTTCATTTGGCCTTCATTGACTTGGGATCAAGGTCTCCTCACATGCAATTATTTGCATGAATTGATAGACCTTGACAGAAAAATGATTGACTAAGGAGGAAGTTTTTTTAGCAGGCACCTGGGTACAGGAGGGGAATGACCAGTACCAGGTGGGGTCTGTTCTCCAGTGACATGGAGAAGTTGCAGGTGTTTTTAAGGTGGGCCCTGGGGACATGGGCACATCCAGTATTGCTCAGGGTCAGGGGGCAAAATCTGAGGCAGAGCCTTGTCCTACTTCTGGGTGGAACCAAGCTCCCACTTGGATTTGTGGGAGTCCTTCTACATTTGTGATAATGTTTGGCAGAACCACGGGCCAATGTGGCTGAGATTTCTATTGTTTGGTAGGAGACGACAAAGGAGTTTTGGCAACAGACAGCAGTTGCCTGTAGCAGCAGCATCCAGACAAATTATCTTAAGCACAAGTGTGCCTCCCATGGATCCCTAGAAACACTTCGGGGTGTTTGTGTGTGTATGTCCCGAGGGTTTCTAAGACCTCATTCCTAGCCCAAGCCTGATGAGGTCTAGGGCCATTCAGGTTACGTGTGAAAATGGCAAAATGGCTGTTTTGTTGCTCCTGTCCTGACAATTGTTCAAAAGGTCTTGACAACCCTATCAAAAGTGAACAGGAAACCTTTGTGTTCCAGAAGTTGACCCTGATCTTGAGTGAAGCCCATACTTGCAGCTTTCACATGCTGTCCCGATGGCTCAGCCTGCTGCACAACAGGCTGGCTTTAGGAATTTGGAAGCAAACACGAAACTCTTTATCACACAATGAAAGGAACATTGCTTTGCCCTTTCGCACATCAGTCTTTCCTGGTGAATGGCTCCCTAGCCTTCTGATTCTTGCCGTATGGAACAATTGGTCCCTTCAGTGAACTTGCCAGCAGTAATCAGTTACTTCTCCTAGCCATAAATTTTAACCATTCTTTTTTAAGGGGGCAGAAATTAAAGTAACAAAGAGAGGTGGCTATAAAGAACAGAACTGTCAGAATAGCAAATGTTTGAGTCATTTGTTGGGTCTTTGGTTTAGGGTTGACTGATTTTAGCACTAAGTTGGGTTTGGAGTATTTCTGGGGACAAAGAGACCCTATTTTAATCTCCATCTCCAGAAATTTATGATTTTTAAGTGTGGAAAAGCTTGCAAGCATGGTTTTATTACAATTCAAAAATTGATATTTTTTTTCTTCGTTTTCGGAGATCTGGCATCTGCTTGGCTATCTCCTATTTCATGAAACAAACCAGATTTTTGACAATACCCACTGAAATTGGTCCAATAAAGACATTGCCTGAGAAATCACCTGGTCCAGATAAGTTGTAATTACTGTTCTGAGCATCTAACTCTACCGGGTCTCATTTTAAAAAGGGGAAAAATTCTCTAAATGACTAATGCTTTTAGGTCCAGCAGCAGTTTTTTCATTGTCTGCACAGCACCTGGCATAATCTGCTTGCTTTCAATTCTTCTGAGAGCCTGGGGATTTGAAATGCAAAAAGAAAACAGGATCCCCTAAGTCCACAGGGCAAGACAATCTACTTTCACATAGAAAACACTGAACATTTTCAAACATGTGGCCTGTTAAGCTCCCTCAGTCAGGGTCAGATTTATGTATTTGCTCTGGAACTAAGATTTTTGTACACCAGGCACAATACCTTGGAGTATTTACAGTGTAAGCTATTTTCCTAAAGCAAACAGCTGTACCACCAAACTCAGTAAATCCATGTCCCCAGACACAGGAGCCAGAACCTTCTCTGGGAGCAGGTGTGCCTTAACTAGGAAGAGTTCTTTCTTGGACCTCACTCCCTAAATATCTAAACATTCCCCCCGCCCAGAGATGCAATCTGATGACTTCTGAGAACCTTTGAAGAGGCAATTATTTTCTTATTTTCCCCATGATAAGAAAAACTAAAAAGGGTCCAGTTATTACAATCTAAAGGGAAGGGCTGGGTGGCTGTTAAGAGGAAGCTGTAGATAAAGTTTGAGCTGTTACAAAGGCACTTTATCTTCATTTTTCTACCTTTTAAAATTTATTTTATTTCAAAAAGTTGCCCTCCCTCTTTTCTGCCAGGGAGGGTGGAGGCTTGGGTCTGGAGCTGGAATTTGAAAGGGAAACAAAAGACAAAGCACGAAGCTGCTTTCCCGCCTGGAACCTTATGTTGTTTTTGCTTGTGAGGCTGCAAGCTGCCCTCCATTGTGCTGGTACAACAAATTCACCGATATTCCTGCAGACAGGAATTTAAACAACCAGGAGGAAGTGGCATGAAGCGATGGAGTAATTCATTGACTTTTACATTCCCTAATGAGTTATTAAGTACCAACTTGATACTGGGGGATAAAGTGGCTATCATAGTGGAGTTGGACAGGATCCTTGCAGCAGACCAAAGATATCTCCTTCATTCTTTGACCTCAGAACCTTCATAATTTCAACTATCCCCTACCTCTCTTGGAGAATGACTGTTAAGGTGGAAATGCTATATGGGGATGGTATATATAAACATAATATTATGTCATATTTAATAATCTTATTTTGAATTATGGGGCCCAATATAATATGGGAGAATTACAATTCTACAGTCAGGAGAGTTGAGTCCATATTCTGGCTCTGCTAATAACTAGCTGTGTTATGTGACCCTGGATGCATGACCTTCCTCCTCTGGGCCTCAGTTTCTCCATAGGTACAATGAGAGGGGAAGGGTTTTTAATTGTCTTCCAGCTTTATAATTCCATTACTTGTTAATAGTTGAAAAGCAGATATCCAGATAACATGTGGTGGGTTGGCTAAAGCACTTACATGTGATCTAATCTGAGGAGAAAAAGGCAGAAAAAAGAGACTCCTTACATGTGGGTTAAGGCTGCTTGTGAATGACATATCAGGATAACTGGGGGCAGCAGAAAAAGTAGGAAACAGCACAGGATATGGAGTCAGGCTACCTGGCTCTGAATTCGGACTAAACCACTCTGTAGCCCAAGACAAGTTATTTCCTTTTTCTGAACATCAGGGTCCTCATTAACAATGGGTTTAATATTGGTATCTGCCAATATTCTGCCAATATTGGTATCAGCGTTGTTGTGAGGATTAAGGCAGACAGACCATCTAGCACAGAGTATCTGGAACACATTCGTTTCTCTGTGTCAGGGATCCACACAGTGTGGCCTCGAGAAGCCCTGGGGAGTCTGTCAAGGGGTCTGTGAGGTCAAAACAGTTTTCATGATAATACTAAGATATTATTTTCCTTTTCACTCTTATTCTCTCATGAGTGTACAGTGGAGTTTTCCAGAGACCGCATGATGTGTGATGTTGTCACGTATTGAATGCATAAGAGGTTATGAGAATCCAGCTCTTTTGTATTAAGCCAGTCATCAAAATTTCTGCAACAATGTAAAAAAATGCTACTCTTCTCTCTCATTTTTTTTGTTTGGAAAATATAATTATTTTTAATATGCAAAATATGTGTTTTTATTAACATGCAATAAGTTTATTACTTTTTTAAATATATGAATAATTACTTTTTCAGTTGGAACTTCAAGTATGGCACATAGCAGAAGCTCTAGCTCACATAAACAAAAGCTATTTACAGTGATCAATAATTAGTAAGAACACCTTTTAAAAATAAAGGAAAAATATATATTCCTGCATTGGTTTCCTGTTGCTATAGCACAAGAGCTATAAAAATATCCCAGAGTATATTAAAAATAATTTATGTTCTTTTTAAAAATACATTTTATTAATCATGCTATTACAGTTGTCCCATTTTTCTTTCCTATATTCCCTTCTGCCCTACATTGCCCCTCCCACCAGCATTTCCCTCATGTCCATGGGTCATATATGTAAATTCTTTGACTTGGCCATTTCCCATACTACTCTTAACTGCTCCCTGTCTATTTTGTATCTAACTTTTGTGCTTTTTATTCCGGGTCTCTTTTCCCCTATTCTCCCCTTTGCCCTCCTCACTGATAACACTCCATGTGATCTCTATTTCTGTGATTTGGTTCCCATTCTAGTTGTTTGCTTAATTCATTTTTGTTTTGTTTTAAGTTCATTTGTTGAGAGTTTTGGGTTTGTTGTCCTTTTACTGTTCATATTTTTGATCACTTTCTTTTTCTTAAATAAGTCCCTTTAACATTTCACATAATAAAATCTTGGTGATGATGAACTCCTTTAACTTGACCTTATCCAGGAAGCACTTTATCTGCCCTTCCATTCTAAATGATAGCTTGGCTGGATAGAGTCATCTTGGATGTAGGTCCTTGCCTTCATGACTTTGAATCTTCCCAGCCCCTTCTTGTCCATAAGGTTTCTTTTGAGAAATCAGCTGATAGTCTCATGGAAACTTCTTTGGAGGTAACTGTCTCCTTTTCTCTTGCTGCTTTGAAGATTCTCTCCCGATCTTTCATCTTGGGCAATACAATTATGATGTGCCTTGCTGTGTGCTTCCTTGGGTCTGACTTCTTTGGGACTCTCTGAGCTTCCTAGACTTTCTGGAAGACTATTTTTTTTTTTTTGCCAGATTGGAGAAGTTCTCCTTCATTATTTGTTCAAATAAGTTTTCAATTTCTTGCTCTTCCTCTTCTTCTTCTGGCAGCCCTATGATTTGGATGTTGGAACATTTAAAGCTGTCCCAGAGGTTCCTGAGCCTCTCCTCAGTTTTCTGAATTCTTCTTTCTTCATTCTTTTCTGGTTGAATGTTCATTTCTTCCTTCTGCTCCCAACCATTGATTTGAGTGCTGGTTTCCTTCCCTTCACTCTTGGTTCCCTGTACATTTTTCTCTATTTCAGTTTGCATAGCCTTCACTTCTTCCTTTATTTTGCATCAGTACTCAGTCATTTCTGTGAGCATCCTGATTACCAGTGTTTTGAACTGTGCATCTGATAGGTTGGCTATCTCTTCAAAGCTTAGCTGTATGTTTCCTGGAGCTTCAATCTGTTCTTTCATTTGGGTCATATTTCTTTGTCTCCACATGCCTGTTATGCTATAAGGGGCAGAGCCTTAAATATTTGTGAGGGCTGGGCAACCCACGTTGCTGGGTTGTGGTGTGGCTTTATATGATGTGTGGTCTGAGAGAGAACAATGCCACTTGTTCAACCCTCAGCCAGTTTTCAGTCACTTCCTCCTCAGCCCACAAGCAAATTGGGCCCTTTTGGTACTGATTTGGGTGGGAAGGGTGTTGTGTACATTCTAGGACCATGTGGGTCTCTCCAACAAACTCTCTTGTGAAGCTGGGAGGTTCTTTAACCACTGCAACTCCCACCAGTTTTTTCAGACATTTTGAGGCTTTATTTTACCACACTGGAACCCTGGGTTGCAGGGTTTGTCTGGCTTCCTATATTTTCCTCCTGGATTACCCTCATTCAAATGTGGGACCACCTGCTTCACCAGCCAGCACTTTACTGTGAGTCCTCTCTGCCTCAGCTGCCTCTCTGCTCCCCTTCTACTGGTCTGGATGAGTGTTTCTATCTTGAACTCCTTGGTTGTTAGCTTCCATACACTTTGATTTTCTGGCAGTTCTTTTTTTTAAAATTTGTTGTCGTTTTGGTTGTGGGAGGAGGCACAGTGTATCACCTATGCCTCTGTCTTGGCTGGAAGTCCCTAATTTTATTTTCCAAAACTTTGCTTTAACTACTATTTCATGTCCCCTTCAACGAAGATAGAAGAAACTTAATCTCCTCCCTTTTATGATCTTTGCTCTTCCCCAGTTTTGCTGCTAAGTTCTAAGGATGAGAGTTTACTGTGCCACATCATTGGAAGAAGGTTCATCTGCTCCCCTCCTGACACCTGTCCCAGAAGTTGCTGTGGGTGCTCTTCCATGACCACCTAGGCTTCTCTGAGAGGCATGGTTCTAGTTGCAAAGGCCTAGTGGCCACCAGGCTGGGCAGCACAAGTCTGTGCTGTAAGTCCTGCTTTCAGTCTTTTGTTTTTAATTTTTGAAACACAAAGTTCAGAAGAGCATTTTTTTACCTGCTTTTCTGCTAGTTCATCTATTCCCTGATGCAGTGAACTCAGAGTGGACAACTTCCCAATGGGGAACATGGTTATGGGATAAAAAGAAATCATGGGAGAGAGGAAACAAAGTAATTCAGATATTATTCTGTCATTATATACTGATCAATTATTTTATGGTTGTTTCTAATAAATTCATCATTTCTATTTTACTATATTATATTTTATATTGCTGTTATATACAATATAATATTTTAATATATTAATTAATAAACATTATGTATTATAAATACTTTCCTACTGCTATTTATTGAGTGTCTAATGCATGTTCTTTACAAAACTTATTTCTAGGACATAAGTAAAACAACCTTACACAGAAGTTATATACAAATTTAGCTACTAAAGACACAAGTTCAGAGACTTCTGGCCAAGATGGAGGCATAGGTAGACACACTGTGTCTCCTTGCACAACCAAAATTAAGGACAACAAAAATTTAGAAACAAAAAACAACCAGAACTGACAGAAAATTGAACTGTATGGAAGTCCGGCAACCATTCATCCAGACTGGTAAGAGGGGCAGAGTCAGTGGCTGGTGGAGAGAGGTCATGGCAGGGAAAAGCTGTGGCTGCTGGACCAACCCAGGCACGCAGGCAGTGGTTGACAGATCCCAGGTGTGGGGTGGCAATGGGCAGACCCAGTGAGTGTGCAAGGTGGTTGGCTGACCATGGTCACACATTCACATGCAGATAAACCAGGTGAAAAAACAGACAATGGGACAGACTGCGCAACCCAGGGTTCTAGCACTGGAGAAGTAAAGCCTAAAAGCACCAATTGAAAACACTTATGAGGGTTGAGGTGCCCCGAGACTTCGAGCCCCACAGGAAAGTTTGCTGGAGAGTCCCACAGGGTCTTAGAATGTACACAAAGCCATCCACCTGGGAACCAGCATCAGAAGGGCCCAATTTGCTTGTGGGAAAGGGCAGAGGAAACTGAAATCCGAGAAAGAGCAGAACAAGGGCCATTGTTTCCTCTCTGACCCCAGCCCCACATACAGTGTCACAACCCAGCGACATGGGTTGCCCCGCACTGGTGAACACCTAAGGCTTCACCTCTAACTACATAGCAGGTGCCACCAGACAAAAAAAAGACTCAAATGGAAGAACAGATCAAAGCCCCAGAGCCAATATATCTAAGCAACCAAGAAATAGCCAACCTGTCAGATGCACAGTTCAAAGCACTGGTGATTAGATTGCTCACAGAATTGGTTGATTTTGGTCACAAATTAGATGAACAAATGAAGCTACACTAAGTGAAATTAATAAAAATGCACAGGGAACCAATAGTGATGGGAAGAAAACTGGGACTCAAATCAATGGAATGGACCAGAAGGAAGGAAGGAACAACCAAACAGAAAATAATGAAGAAACAAAAATTCAAACAAATGAAGAGAGGCTCCGGAACCTCCAGGACATCTTTAAACATTCCAACATCCAAATCATAGGGGTACCAGAGGGGAAGAGGAAGAGCAACAAGTGGAAAACCAATTTGAATGAATAATGAAGAACTTCCCCAATCTGGCAAAGGAAATAGACTTCCAGGAAGTCCAGGAAGCTCAGAGAGTCCCAAAGAAGGTGGACTCAAGGAGGAACACACCATGGCACATTGTAATTACATTGCCCAAGATAAAAATGAAGGAGAGAATCCTAGAAGCAGCAAGAGATAAAAAGACAGTAACCTATAAAGGAGTTCCCATCAGACTGTCAGCTGATTTGTCAAAAGAGACCTTGTAAGCAAGAAGGGACTGGAAAGAAGTATTCCAAGTCATGAAAGGCAAGGATCTACATCCAAGATTGCTCTATCTAGCAAAGCTTTCATTTTGGGATGGAAGGGCAAATAAAGCGCTTCTCAGATAAGGTGAAGTTAAAGGAGTTCATCATCACAAAGCCCTTATTACATGAAATGTTTAAGGGACTTATCTAAGAAAAAGAAGATAAAAATATGAACAGTAAAAAGACAGCAAACTCACAGATATTAACAACCACATCTAAAACAAAAGTAAACTAAGGAAACAACTAGAGCAGGAACAGAACCACAGAAATGGAGATGACATGGAGGGTTAGCAACAGGGGAATGGGAGGAGGAGAGAGTGGGGAAAAGGTACAGAGAATAAATAGCATAGATGGTAGAAGGAGGAATAGATGGGGGGGCAAGAATAGTATGAGAAATGTAGAAGCTAAAGAACTTATGACACATGGACATGAATTAGAGGGGAGGGGGAATGTGGGTGAGAGGAGGTGTGTAGTGTTGAGGGGAATGAAGGGGGGTAATGGGACAACTGTAATAGTATAATCAATAAAACACATTAAAAAAAACTAAAGACACAAGTTCATAGAAGTTAAATAATTTGCACATGGTAAGGATGTCAGCACCAAAATCTGAAACTAAATTTTTTTGGTATCCCCCAAATTTTTTGCTCCTTGCACTGAGCCATACCAACTTTTTTCTCTTTTTGCTTGAATTGGTTTTGTTTGTTTCCTCCTCACAGTGAGATTAGCAGATCATATGTGAATGACTGCTTGGTGCCCCTTCATGACCTTGGTTGAATCAGCTCTTGGAGTCAACCAACAAAGGGACCCAGCATGGCCATGAAGCAGCTGCTGGAATGGCTGGTTCAACCAGTGATTGCCCTGGCCTTCAGTGCCATCTCAGAGTGGGGCCACTGCTGCTTCCCATGTCAAGAGAACCTTCATTTCTGATAAATGATGGTAGCTGGGGTTGGAAAACTCATGCCCAGCCTTTGGCAGGAAGCAGCAGGTTCATGCCCTCAAACTGACGGCCTGCAGGTTCACATCCATAATTGCATGTGAGTACTGGGTTCTCAGCCATCACTAGGGCACAATGGAGACCTTACTTAGAGTTTTAATCCTAGATAAATCTTTTTTATTATAATTTTCATTCTTTACCTGAAGACGTATATTTCTGTCTGTTCTGCTCTGTGCCACAAAGATCAAATTTTCTTGTTTTGTTTTTGCAAGAGGGCAGTCCACAAGGATCAAAGGGCTGCTTGAATTTCCTGCTTCAGTTCTATTTAACATTTAGGTTGGTTTTATGCATTTGAATTTGATTTTGCCCTTCTTGCAATCCTAAGTTGCATCACTTTTTCATTTACCTATCACTATATAATTATTTAAGCATCTCTCTTATTCATTTTTAGCAACTTGAGGGGACAGATTTTTTAAAGATTTTATTTATTTATATTTAGAGAGGAAGGGGAGGAGAAAAGGAGAGAAATATCAATGTATGATTGCTTCTTGTGAGTCCCCTGCTGGGAACTGGCCTGCAACCCAGGCATGTGCCCTGACTGGGAACTGAACCGCGACTGTGTGGTTCACAGGCCCGTGCTCAATCCACTGAGCTACACCAGCCAGGGTGGGACAGGTCTTTTTATTATTGATTTTAGAGAGAGAAATAAAAAGAAGGAAAAAAGAGAGAAATAAAGATATTGAGAAATAAACAGCAATGTGTTGTTCTACTCATTCATGCATTTATTAGTTGCTTCTTGTATGTGCTGTGACTGGGGATAGAACTTGCAACCTGGGTATAGCTGAACAACACTCCAACCAGCTGAGCCACTCAGCTAAAGCCAGGAAGAGATCTTGTTTTATCAATATTCTTTTCCTCTTCTCAGTGTATTTGTTCAATATATATTTATCAAGTACCTACTATATCCCAGGAACAGGCCAGCCAAAAATAAATAAATAAATAAATAAAAGAACATAATTTGGTCCTTATCCCATGAAGCTTAGAGCAGTGTTTCTGACCATGGAATTTTAATTAGTTTTATAGACAAAAAAAAAAAAAAAAGATTCCTTGGGTAAATAAATTAGAAAAATGCTGTGTTTAATTAACCTCACATTCACCCCCTTGACACCACAGGACTTCTCAGAGCCTTTAATATGCTAATGCGCACCATGAGTCTCTAAAAAGGAGGATGAGATGTGTAGTGTTTCCTGAAATGTTTTGACCATAGAACTGTTTTATATGGTATTATCTCATGGGAGAAGTGTTTTGTGAAACCTGCCTTTGGGAATGGTGATTTAGAGACTAGTAGAAGGAAGAGACTGGAAAAAGTAATTAAAATAATGTCAGCTAACAGTTATGGAGTTCTTGTTCTGTGCCAGTGTTTGTGCAGATGACAAGGAAAGGAAATCCTTCTGAGGGAGGCAGATAAACATCGTCAAGAAGAGGCTCTTAAGCTGACGATTGAAAGATTGGACAAAGATGTAGATATAGACTTTAAGAATATTTGTTGAAAAAATGAATAAACTAACATATATCTGTATTCAACTTGATATATAGCGTTGTTATGCATATTAATTGTTTTATTTGGTTTATGTGTTAAAGATCCAATTTGTGAATTACTCAAAAATGAAATTGTTGTGGTATGACCTAAGATGCCCAAGATATCCATGTCCTACTCCCCAGAAACTGTGAATGTGTTATCTCATATGGCAAAAGAGACTTTGCAGTTGTGATTAAGTAAAGGTCTTGAGGTAGGATATTATTAGCCTGGATTTTCCAGGTGGACTAGTGAAACCACAAGTGTCCTTAGAAAAAGGAGGCAGGAGATCAGAGTGGCAAAAATGATGTGACCACAAAGTCAGGGAGAGATTTAAAGAGGCTAAACCATTGCTTTTGAAGATGAAGGAAAGAGGCCACAGACAAGGAATGCAGGTAGTGTCAGAAACTAGAAAGGATAGGAGGCAGATTATCCACTGTAATCTCAAAAGGAGCAAGCCCTGGAGACTTAATTTAGACTTCAGACCTCCAGCATATTAAGAGAGTAAATTTGTAGACTACTAGCCAATATGGAGGCATAGGTTGAGACACTTGGCCTCCTCACACAACCCCAAAATAACAAAAACAAATTTAAAAACAAAAAAATAACAAGTACAGTCAGAAAATTGAGCTGTATTGAAGTCTGAAAATCAAGGAGTTAAAGAAGAAACATTCATCCAGGCTGGTAGGAAGGGTGGAGATGTGCAGCCTTGAAGGAGAGGATGCATGGCAAGGTGGTGGCTCATGGAATGGATGGTCCCACATTGCATGCAAATAAACCAGGAAGAATAACTGGAAATTGAGACAGACTGCACAACCCAGGGCTCTAGCACAAGGAAATAAGACCTCAAAACCTCTGACAATACCTGTGGAAGTTGTGGTGGTGGGAAAAACTCCTAGCCTCACAGAAAAGTTTGTTGGAGAGACCTACATGGTCCTAGAATATACACAACCCACACAACGCCCCACCCCCGCAATCAGCACAAGAAGGGCCCAATTTGCTCCTGGGTAGCAGGGGAAATGGCTGAAAGCCAGCCAAGAGACACACAACCAGTATTGTTCCCTCTTGTAGGAACAATAGAGCCACATATAGAGCCACACCACATACAGAGCCACACCACAACCCAGCAACGTGGGTTGCCCAGCCATTGCAAATATTTAAGGCTCTGCCCCTTACAGCATAACAGGCATGTGGAGACAAAGAAATATGACCCAAATGAAAGAACAGATTGAAGCTCCAGGAAACATACAGCTAAGCTTTGAAGAGATAGCCAACCTATCAGATGCACAGTTCAAAATACTGTCAAACAGGATGCTCACAGAAATGACTGAGTACTGATGCAAAATAAAGGACGAAGTGAAGGCTATGCAAACTGAAATAGAGAAAAATGTACAGGGAACCAAGAGTGAAGGGAAGGAAACCAGCACTCAAATCAATGGTTGGGAGCAGAAGGAAGAAATGAACATTCAACCAGAAAAGAATGAAGAAAGAAGAATTCAGAAAACTGAGGAGAGGCTCAGGAACCTCTGGGACAACTTTAAATGTTCCAACAGCCAAATCATAGGGCTGCCAGAAGGAGAAGACAAAGAGCGAGAAATTGAAAACTTATTTGAACAAATAATGAAAAAGAATTCCCTTAATCTAGCAAAGGAAATAGTATTCCAGAAAGTCTAGGAAGCTCAGAGAGTCCCAAAGAAGTTGGACCCAAGGAAGCACACAGCAAGGCACATCATAACTACATTACCCAAGATGAAAGACAAGGAGAGAATCTTCAAAGCAGTAAGAGAAAAGGAGACAGTTACCTCCAAAGAAGTTTCCATGAGACTATCAGCTGATTTCTCAAAAGAAACCTTATAGGCAAGAAGGGGATGGAAAGAAGTATTCAAAGTCATGAAGGCAAAGACCTACATCCAAGATGACTCTATCCAGCCAAGCTATCATTTAGAATGGAAGAACAGATAAAGTGCTTCCCAGACAAGGTCGAGTTAAAGGAGTTCATCATTACCAAGCTTTTATTACGTGAAATGTTAAAGGGACTTATCTAAGAAGAAGAAGGTGATAAAAATATGAACAGTAAAATGACAACAAACCCAAAACTCTCAACAAATGAACCTAAAACATGGAGGGTTATCAATGGTGACAGTGAGTGGGAAGAATAGGGGAAAAGGTACAGGGAATAAGTAACATAAATGGTAGCTACAAAATAGGGGAGTTTAAGAATAGTATAGAAAATGGCGAAGTTAAATAGCTTACATATATGACCCATGGACATGAACTAAGGTGGGGGGGAATATAATGGGAGGGCGGTGCCAGATGAAGGGAAATAGAGGGGGAAAATGGGACAGTTGTAATAGCATAATTAATAAAATATATTTAAAATATAAAAAATAAAAATGACATTGTATTCTTTGAATATGAATCGTGGGTTAAGATCCACTCTTTGCTTTAATGATTCCAAAGGCACAGTAAAGTTAATATAAAGGTGGGTCACATACGTTAGAAAGACCCAAGATGGTGGAGGAATAAGTGGAAGCTTCATCAAACTCCTCCCAAGACCAACCTGGAATTACAACTAAATGATAGAAAAATCATCCTGCATAACCAACTGAACACTAGCTGCAGAGAAGCCTTATACCCATGCACAGATGGAAGAAGCCTAATCACCACAATGAGACTGGTAGGGAGTGCGGAGGAGGCATGAGAGGGCTTGCTGGGCTCCCATGGAGGGCAGCTGAAGAGCTAGAAGGCTATTTCAGAAGCTGGGGTTGCCCTCTGAGAAGTGTGGTATCTAAATCCCAAGGTTGGTCCTCCATCCTACAGCACCAGAACTGGGAAAGGAACCTAAATAATGGATGGCTGTGAAAAGCATCAAGGTTTCTGTCCACCCAGGAGAGATGGCTGGAGACACAGAGAGCCTCTTAAAGGGCCAGCACACAAAATTCTGTGTGCGGCCACTTGCCCTGGACCCCAGCAGAGGGAGGGCACAGTGTACTAGAGATGCTTGAGGAAAGTCTAGGGATGGTGACTCTGGAGAAAGAACTGAAGGAACAGTCAGCAGGATTCCTGTGCTGAGTCATTCCCCATAGTGCAGGAGCCATCTTTTTTATGAAGAGAACTCCCCAGCAAGTGGCATTAGCCTGAGCAGAAGCAATAGTCCTTTCCACAGGACTAACTCTACCCGACCCTGTGGTGTTTAAGCTCTGCCGCTGAGGAGTACAGCTGGAAGACATTGACTGATTAAACCAACAGAAAGCCTGCAGGCAGAGGCAGATTCCCCCAAGCCGGGTATTGATAAAAGCTGGCCTTGTCGCATAGCATGGCTCTTTCTGCACAAACCGAGGCCCAGCAGAAGAAGCCACAAGCAATGGATCACTGATAGCTCCAAACAGGTCGCTCTGGGCCAGTGAGATGCAGGGTTTGACTTAGGCCTGCATCAGAGTTTTTCAGATTTACCTATTACATAGAAACAAATGCAAAGAGGCAGCCAAAATGAGAAAACAAAGAAGCAGGCCCCAAATGAATGAACACAAGAATTCTCCAGAAGAACTAGATGAAATGGAGGCAAACAATTTATCAGATAGAGAGTTTAGAGTAATGATTATAAGGAAACTCAACAGCATCAAAAAACACATAGAAAGCATTAAAAAAAGACCAGTCAGAAATAAAGAATGCAATATCTGAAATAGTACATTGGAAGGAATAAACAGTAGGTTAGATGAAGCAGATGATTGAATCAGTAATTTAGAGGACAAGGTAGAAAAAAATATCCAAGCAGAGCAGCAAAAAGAAATAAGGATCTAAAAAATGAGAAGAGTTTAAGAAACCTTTGGGACAACATGAAGTGTAAAATAAGAATAGACTGAGCAAAAGATTGAGAACCTACTTGAAGAAATAATGACCCAAACTTCCCCAACCTGGTACAGGAAAAAGATAAAAGTCCAGGAAGCTTAGAGAGTCCCAAACAAGTTGGACCCAAAGAGGCCTACACCAAGATACACCAAATTAAAATAACAAAGCTTAAAGACAAAGAGAATTGGGGAGGGAATTTCAGGAAAAAGGGGGAGGATTCACAGGAACAAGTATAAAGGACACATGGACAAAAACTAACAGGGGTGGAAATGAGAGGGAGGTGGGTAGCACTGGGGGGTGGGTGATCTGGGATGAGAGTAAAAGACAGAAAACTACTTGAACAATAATTAAATAAAAAATTGAAAAAAATGAGACAGAGAATCATAAAGGCCACAACAGAAAGCAGGTACCTACAGGGAGCTCCAATTAAACTGTCACCTGATTTCTCAAAAGAAACATTTCAAGCCAGAAGGGAGTGGCATGAAATATTTAAAGTGAGGAAAAGCAGGGACCTATAATCAGGCTACTTTACCCAGCAAGGCTATCATTTAAAATTGAAGCTTAAAATTGTGTATAACTTCAGACAGAAAGAAGAACAAGCTTCAGCTCAACCTGTCTGGTAAGAAGTGTGGAGACTCTTGAGGACTGGCTGGGCACCCACAAGGCAGCAGCACTGAAGGGATAATTAAGCAGCTGGTTGGATCCCCCTGAGAAGTTCTGGGTCTAAACCCTAAGCTGGGATTCCCAGCCTAGAACACCAGAGTCCAAAAAGTAAACAGACAACAACCAGAAGCAAAAAGTGGCAGGACTGCAGAGACAGATGGCTGGAGAAGCAAGAGCCGTTTAAAGGGTCAACACACAAATTTTCATTTGCAGCCACTTACCCTGGCCTCTGGCAAAGGTGGGGGCAGAGCGCACTGACAATGCCTGAGAAGAGACTGGGGATGGAAACTTTGGGGAGACAGCAGAGAGAATAGATGCCTGGATCCCAGAGCTGGCAGCAGCCATTGTGCTCAGGCAGACCACTCCTCTCTGAGCAACAGCAGCCTGAGGGAAAACAATAGTCCTGACTCCGGGAGTATTTCTGCCCAGGCCCTGTGAGGGGCAGTAAGCCTGACTACTGAGTGCATAATGACCAGATTAACAATTGAAGGAGACAGCCAGGGTCAGAAAATCCTGGAAAGTATCTAACAGGCTGCCTAAGGTTAGACAGGGTCAACATCTGACATCATCAGAAGCAGATCCAAAAGGACAAAAAAAATCTGCTGGTAAATATAAGAGGCAATCAAGACAAAAGCCACTGAAGTCTTCAAGACATGTGATATTTTCTTTCCTGCATAGCTTTTTAACATTCATTTCTTTTTTTTTCAAAATTTATTTAATTATTGTTCAAGTACAGTTTTCTGTCTTTTACTCCCATCCCAGCCCACCCCCCCAGTGCTCCCCACCTCCCTCCCATCCCCCCACCTTAGTTTTTGTCCATGTGTCCTTTATACTTGTTCCTGTCAATCCTTCCCCTTTCCCCCTGAAATTCTATCCCCTTTCCCATCTGGTCCCTGTCTAAGAACCCTGAAACACCAATCCAAAAGAACCTATGCACACCAATGTTCTTAACATTCATTTCTTGTCCAGCGAGTTTGTACATATTAAGCCACTAGAGTTCATACTAGAGCGTATTCCAATTCACATATTTTGCCCCTCTTTCCTGTTAGCCCATCTTACCTTCCTCTTTCCTTGCACTATTTTCATTTCAAATTGTGTTTCCTCACTAGTTACAACTGTTTCCATTCCACACTCTTACTATTTCTCCCTCATCAAGACACAAAAAACCAATTTTCTTGTCAAGGGTCATCTCATACCCTTTTTCTCTGCTTTTAAAATACTTGCATTCTCTCTCTACCTTTAACAATGTTTGCTAGTTGGTTGTGGGTAGGGTATTTGTTGTTGCATTGTTTTTTTCAATTTTATCTCTACAGCTTCACTAATTCTGTATTTTAAATATCCAATTCTACTGGTCCCTTCTCCTACTCTTTGTTTTGTCTCAAATTTTAATTTTGCCATCTTAGCCTGCTTTTTTCTCTTTTCTATTTGTCTTTCATCCTGCCCTTTTACTGTCTTTATTCTCTTTCTAAAAAACTTTTCTTTTTTCTTACATGCCAAATTTTAATTTTTCCCTCTCTTAGCCTGGTTTTTGTTCCTCACTCTTGGTATTCCCCCTCCCTCTGTCATTTCAAACTCACTGCCCATGCTTCTAAACATCTCTTAGACTTATCTTTGTTTCTTTTTCCCCTTCTATTCCCATACTACCTATATTAATTTTACCTTATTTGCTGTTGATAGTACTGTGGTGGATCTTTCTCTCCAATTTGGCTCCTATATTTTTGTTAATTATTTAGTATTTTACTTCCTTTTATTTATTTCTCTCAATTTATTTTATTTTACATTATTTTAATTTCTATTTAAACCTAATATATATGCTTCCCTTTCATACTCCATTCCACACTCTTCATTCCCTTTTTTATTCATGAGGTAAATTTTACCTTCTCTCTTTTCATTGTTCCAGCTCTCAAAGCTTATTAATGCTCCTCCTTCTACTCTCTCAAAATCATTTTTCTTTCAGTATGTCATTTCATATCTGCTCTCCTTTCTTATAATAGTCTTACTATCTTTATACCCCTAGTAATACTAGTTCATTTGCTATTGATAGTGGGATTGTGTGGGGGCGGGAAGTAATATTTGTGGGTGTGGGTTTGTTTCCTGGGCTTTGTAGTTTTGTCCTGGCAGCACCTGCACAACAGATCACAAGACGTGGTGGGCAGAGTGCTGATCAGCCAACCAGCTGGAGGGAAGTACCCACCAAAGAAAGATCGGACAACAATCAAAACCCAATTACATCCAGAGAACCAGCATTAAGGCATAAAGGGCATCCCAAGAACATTAAGTTCTCATGAAGGAGATGGCATCACTGATTCCACAGGCCTACTTATGAACTATCACATAACATAAAGCCAGAAAATCAAAACAGATCAATTTAAGAAGCAGAGCATAACAAGAAGAATCTCACAAACAATGGGAAGACAAAGAAACAACCCCCAATCAAAAAGAAAGAAGGAATCCTCAGAAAGAATGCTAAATGAGATAGAGGCAAGTCAACTATCACATATTGAGTTCACAACAATGGTTATAAGGAAGCTCAATGAGTCACCGATAGTTACGAAAAACTACAGGAAAACTACAATGAACTCACTGCAAACTATATCAGTATGAGAAAGGAAATAAAAACTATCAACAAGGGCCTAGAGGAAATGAAAAATACAGTTTCTGAATTAAAGAACACAGTGGACGGAATCAAAAGCAGGCTAGATGAAGCAGAGGATTGAATCTATGAGCTGGAGGACAAGGTAGATAAAAACTCATCAAAAGAGCAAGAAAAGGAAAAAAGACTAAAAAAGAAAGAAAAGGGGTTAAGGGAATTTCTGGACAACATGAAACATAATAATATTCATATGATAGGGATACCAGAAGGAGAAGGAGAGCAAGAAATAGAAAACCTGTTTGAAAAAGTAATGATGGAAAACTTCCCTGATTTGATGAGTGAAAAAGTCACACAAGTTCAGAAAGTACAGAGGGTCCCAATCAAGAGGAACACAAAAAGGCCCACTCCAAGACACACCATAATTAGAAGGGCAAAATTACAAGACAAAAAGAGAATCTTAAAGGCAGCAGGAGAGAAACAGAAAGTAACATACAAGGGAGCCCTGATAAGACTAGCACCTGACTTCTTAACAGACACATCACAAGCCAGAAAAGAATGGCAAGAAATATTTCAGGAAATGAAGTGCAAAGGCCTGTACCAAGACTACCCAGCAAAGCTCTCAATTAAAATGGAAGGTGAAATAGGAGCTTCCCAGGCAAAACAAGGTTAAAAAATATACCTCCACCAAACCAGAACTCCAAGATATGCTAAAAAGATTGCTTTAAGAAGGGGAAGAAAAACAGTGAGAGAGAAAAGAACAAAGGTACAAGGGAGTAAAATGGCAATGAATAAATACTTATTAATGATGACCTTAAATGTAAGTGGTTAAATGCTCTATGCCAATTGAAAAAGCGTAGAGTAGCTGAATGGATAATGAAACATGACCAGCACATATACTGCCTACAAAACACCCACCTCAGAACAAAAGACCTACATAGAATGATAGTGAAGGTATGGAAAAAATATTCCAAGCAAATGAACAGGAAAGAAAAACTGGGGTAGCAATATTTATATCGACAAAATAGACTTCAAAACAAAGGCCATAAAAAAAGACCCAAAAGGACACTTCATAATACTCAAGAAAAGAATCCATCAAGAAAACATAAATTCTATAAACATATATGCACCCAACATAGGAGCACCCAAATATATAAGGAAAATCTTAGAAGACTTCAAAAAAGATACAGACAGCAACACACTCATACTAGGGGATTTTAACATCCCACTGTAAAAAAATGGATAGATCTTCTAAATAATATATCAACAAGGATATTGCAGCATTGAACAATGCCTTAGATCAAATGGACCTAACTGGTATATATATAGAACCTTACATCCCAAAGAAGCAAAATACACATTTTTTCAAATGGGCATGGAATATTTTCAAAGATGGGACACATGATAGGACACAAAACAAGCCTCAACAAATTCAAGAAAATTGAAATCGTATCAAGTATCTTCTCAGACCACAAGGGCCTGAAACTAGAAACCAACCTCAAGGGAAAAACTCAAAACACTCAAACTCGTGGAGATTGAATAGCATGCTATTAAACAATGAATGGTTTAAAAAAGAAATCAAGGAAGAAATCAAAAAGTTTCTGGAAACAAATGAAAATGAGCTCACAACAGTCCAAAATGGGATAGAGCAAAGGGGGTCTTGAGAGGGAAGTTCATAGGAATAAAGGCCTACCTAAAAAAGATAGAAACATTTCAAATAAACCCAACCTCACATCTCTAAGGACTGGAGGGATAACAACAATCAAAGCCCAGAGCAATTAGAAGGAAGGAAATAACCAAGATTAGAGCAGAATTAAGTGGTGTAGAAACTAAAAGCACAATTCTAAGGATCAATGAATTCAGGAGCTGGTTCTTTGAAAAGATCAACAAAATGGACAAACTTTTAAGCAGGCTCATTGAGAAAAAAAGGGATAAAACCCAAATAAACACAATCAGAAATGAAAAAGGAGGGATTACAACTGATACCACAGGAATACAAAGGACTGTAAGAAATTACTATGAAGAACTACATGCCAAGAAATTTGAAAACCTAGGTGAAATGGACAAATTTCTAGAAAAAAATATAATTTTTCAAAACTGAATGAAGAAACAGAAAGTCTGAACAGACCAGTAACAGTTGACAAAATTGAAGCAGTAATCCAAACCTCCCATCAGACAAATGCCCTGGAATGGACAATTTCACAGGAGAATTTTATGAAACATTTAAGGAAGAGCTAACCCCTATCCTTTTCAGACTATTCCAAAAAATCCAAGAAGATGAAAGACTCCCAAATTCTTTTTCATGAAGCCAGCATCACCCTAATCCCCAAACCAGACAAAGACACAAGGAAGAAAGAAAACTTAAGGCCAGTATCACCGATGAACATAGATGCTAAAATCCTCAACAAAGTACTAGCACACCGAATCCAGCAATACATTAAAAAGATCATACGTCATGATCAAGTGGGATTCATCCCAGGGTTGCAAGGATGATACAATATTCACAAATCAATAAATGTAATCCATCACATAAACAAAAGAAAAGACAAAATCACATGATTGTATCAATAGATGCAGGAAAAGCAATTGATAACGTACAGCACCCATTTATGATAAAAAACACTCAGCAAAGTGGGAGTAGAGGGACCATACCTTAACATAATAAAGGCCATATATGAAAAACCTACAGCAAACATCATACTGAATGGACAAAAACTAAAAGCTCTCTCACAAAGATCAGGAACAAGACGAGGATGTCTGCTTTCACCTCTCCTCTTTAACATAGTATTGGAAGTCCTAGCCATAACAACCAGACAAGAAAATAAATAAAGGGCATTCAGATTGGAAAGGAAGAAGTAAAACTGTCACTGTTTGCAGATGATGTGATAGTGTACATAGAAAATCCAATAGACTCCACCAAAAAGCTGCCCAGCCTAATAAGTGAATTTGGCAAAACAGTGGATACAAAGTCAATATTCAGAAATTGAAGGCATTTTTGTACACCAACAATGAAATACCAGAAACAGAAATGAGAAAAAAATCTCATATGATATAGCAGTAAGAAAAAGGAAGTACCTAGGAATAAACCTAACGAAGAAGGTAAAAAAAAACAAACTGTACTTAGGAAACTGCACAATACTAAAGAAAGAAATTAAGGAAGACACAAATAAATGGAAGCATATACCATATTCATAGATCATAAGGATTAACATTATCAAAATGCCCATATTCCCCAAAGCAATTTATAGATTCGATGCCATCCTTATTAAAATACCAATGACATATTTCACAGATATAGAACAAACATTTCAAAAATTTATGTGAAAACATAAATGGCCCCGATTAGCTGTAGCAATTTTGTGAAAGAAGGACAAAATAGGAGGGATCACCATACCTGACATCAAACTATATGGCCATGGTAATCAAAACAGCCTGATACTGAAATAAGAACAGACACATAGATCAATGGAACAGATTAGAGAGCCCAGCAATAAACCCAAGCCTAAATGGTCAATTAATATTTGACAGGAGGGTCAGAGGCATAAAATGGAGTAAAAATAGCCTCTTTAACAAATGGTGTTGGGAGACCTGGACAGCTACATGCGGAAAAAAAAATGAAAGTAGACTACCAACTTTCACCATACACAAAAATAAATTCAAGATGGCCAGAAGAATTAAATATGTTGTGATACCATATAAGTCCTAGAGGAGAACATAGGCAGGAAAATCTCAGATATTCCATGCAGCAATGTTTTCACTGATATGTCCCCTAGAGCAACGGATATAAAGGAAACAATAAACACATGAGACTATATCAAGCTGTAAAGCTTTTGCACAGCAAAGGAAAACATCAACAAAATAAAAAGAAAAACCACAGAATGGAAGAACATATTTGCCAATACTTTTGATAAGGGTTAATATTCAAAATTTATAAAGAAGTTACAAAACTCAACACCAAAAAAAAAAAAAATGAACAGCCCAATTCAAAAATGGGCAAAGGAGTTGAATAGACACATGTTCAAGGAGGACATACGGATGGCCAATAGACTTATGAAACAATGCTCAATGTCATTAATCATCAGAGAAATGCAAATTAAAAGCATAATGAGATATCATCTCATACTTGTCAGAATGGCTAGCATCAGTAAATCAACAAACAACATGTGCTTAGGAGGACGTGGAGAAAGAGAAGCCCTTTTACATTGTTGGTGGGAATGCAGACTTGTGCAGCCCCTGTGGAAAGCAGTATGGAGATACTTCAACAAAATTAAAAATGGATCTGCCTTTCTACCCAGTGATCCCACCTTTGGGGATATACCTGAAGGAACCCAGAAATCTAATTTGAAAGAAGATAAGCACCCCATGTTCATTGCAGCATTATTTAACTATGGAACATTACATAATGTAATATTACTCAGCAATAAAAACAAAGACAATTTTGCCCTTTGGAATGTTATGGATCGACCTGGAGAGCATTATGGTAAGAGAAATAAGCCTGTCAGAGAAAGACAAATACCACGTGATTTAACTCATATGTGGACTCTAATGAACAAACTCAACTAACCAGCAAGATAGAGACAGACTCATAGATATACCACAAGAAGACAGCTAAGGAGGGGGAGGACAGAGGGTGGAGGGAATTGAGCAAAAACGTAAAAGGACTCATGAACACAGAGAACAGTGTGGTGCTTGTGGGGGGGATGAGGGTAGAAGGGGACTAACATGGTGGTAATGGAGAAAAACACAATAAAAATGTAACTTTGCGAAAAAATTATAAAGGTGGGTCAAGGTTTCTGTGAGAGAAAAAAAGGACATTTGGTAACAAATATATATGATCTTCTTATGAAGCAAAAAAAAACAACAACAAAAGAATTATATGATTTTGGCTCAGTATTAACTATTGGTAATGCTGTGAGAAATATTTATACATTCCAGTGGTTACACAAGGCGATGTCCAGGTGGATATTAAATGTCTTGTGATGAACCACTATTATGGTGCTAGTGACACCATAAATACTTAGTGAACAGAGTACTACAACATGTAAAAAGAAATCTGTTACTGACATTATTCATGTGGTCACCATATTTCCTCAAGAATTTTACAAACACTAAGATTTGTTTAATTTAAGGGAAAAACAATCTGGACTAGAGGAAGCTGCCAAAGGCTCATGGGGCTTTTATTTCTTCATGTTTATCATTTAATAGGGATCCATGTTATGGGTTTTATTTTTTTTTGCTTGTTTTTGTTTGACTGACTAATCGAATCACTACCAGTTTACATTTTTGTCTCATTCTAATTTATAAAAAATCAAATAAGAACTTAAAAATCCCAAATTCAAACTGTAATTGAAAAATAAAATTAAGAAAACCCCCAAATTAAAAAAATACAAAAAGGTTAAATTCCCAAGTTTGCATACAAAATAATCACCATCCTTCCAAATATATACCATCTCCAAATGTGCTAATTAGCTCTTGCTGCCATTACCCACCCCCCAAACTCTACTGCTCCTTTCACTGGTCTCCCCTTAATTTGATTTAGAACTCTCTGATGCAGCTCTACTATGATATCCTTAACCATTTTCTGCTCAATTTATCTGATCCCTTTGGATCATTCACTCATTTAATTCAAGGAAAGTTTTCTGAGTACCTATCATTTGCCAGGTGCTGTGCTAAGCATCAAGGATTCAATGGTGAAAAAACAGGTGTTGCTCCTTTATGAACCTAACACAAAGTGAATTATCATCAACTGGACTAACGGAAAACATCAGACCTACATTTTGAACCTAGTTTCTTCCTGGTAGCTTTTGTTCAACCTAATATTTGTAGCAACAATGATTAATGTCTACCACCTATCAAGGCAGATATTTAAAACATACTCATTATTTTTTTTCCTCAAAATAACCCGATTATTCCCACTTTAAAGTGGAGGAAAACTGATTCCAAGACCACAGAGCAGACCAGAATTGGTCATGACTTCTCTGTTTTATCGCCATTCCTACAACCATCCAGCCACCTGAAATCATTAATGCAATGTGTATCTTTAATATCTTATTCCTTTTGGTTTTATAACTCCTCTGTCTGCTAGTGGTAACCTTACCTCCTGCCCTGACATCCCCTTGATCTTAATGTCATGTTGGAAGGTAGCTGAAAAATCAAAGCGTGCTGAGGAATCGTGTTACTTAATAGAGAGCACTGGATCTGTCTCTAAATTTTTTTCAGTGCTAAAGCTCTGCATCTCTGACATAGGTCTTTCACGTGTTGCAGCAAAGGTTGATAGTGTTCCTACAGGTAAATATGCCCCTTTTGCCTTGATAACAAAATACACATTCTTTAGCTAAGACCACAACAGCCAGAAAAAAAATTATATCTCCCAGTCTCCTTTTTAGTGAAGATGACCCTGACATTAAGTTTTGGGCAATGGTATGTAAAGAGAGTGGTCTGTAGCCTTCCCGGGAAGTGTCTTTGATGGAAGATGGTGTGATCTTTGTGTCTGTGTTCCTATTGGCTGGAACACAGACATGGAGGTGCAGTTCAAATAGTCAGTTTGGATCATGAAGTAGACATCATGTTGATGACAATGAAACAGGAAGCTGAAAGAAGCCTGTGCCTGATGATGAGGGAGCACCCCACCTGCCCTGGAGAATTACACTTCCATCTGGGTTTCTGTTTGGGGGGATTTTATATCACCAACAGATTAATATAATCCTATCAAAACAAGCACTCTGACATTCTGGTGGAGAAATAGAAGTAAAGGCTAGTGACTTCCCTGGTTTCCTTGAGTCAGATGGTTACTGATTCTCTCTACTTTGTCCATATACTATCCTTAAGCCAGAATGAACTTGACAAGAAACCGTTTATTAATGATCAGAATGCATTTTGGCAACCATATTTCAGATGTCAAGGCCCCTGCCCCTGGAGATCCTGGGAGTCCCCATCCCCTCAAGTTTGGAGTTTGTACAGCTTTCTCCCAGAAAGCATGCCTGTTTCTGACAGCAGCCATTGACTCTATCACCTCAGCCCTAGAGTCACTTACTCTGAGGAGTTATAAACTACCCTAACTGTCTCACACTAAAGATGACTCTTTTCAAAGGAGCCTACAGGGCAGAGAACAAAGAACAACAACATCAAATGTGCAATTTGGAAATATTGGTACAGAATGGATTGAAAAGAGAAGATATCAAATTGGTAGCAAGGAGAAAAATTAGAAAGGCATTAAAATAATCCAGGAGGCAAGTGACAAGTGCTGGAATTAAGGCCCTGCCATAAGAATGTAAAGGAAGCAAAAATGTAATTATAATTGTGTAGGCGTGATATCTTGTAGTGATTATTCATGGAGGGAGGAGTGGATGATCACCAATGAAGTGCCATCTAAAGCAGGCTGAAGAGTGAGAGCTAGCAAAGGAGCTGGAGAAAGTCTACCCAAAAGGGGAAGAGAAAAAGCGTAAAAGAGGGGCATAACAACAGCATGCGTTTCTAAAGAAAGAATGGAAAACAGAGTAAAAACTAGCAAAGAAATCAAGAAGAATAAGGAGGAAAATGTATCTATTGGTTTGTCAACATGGTGGTTATTGGAAATTATCCAGAGCAGATCTGTGGGCATGGAGACCAGACTATTGCTGACTGAAGAACCAAGGCTCTTTTCCATCATAGAGTCATAGAAGGCAGGGGGTAAAGGGTTATTTCCATGGGGATACAGAAACTGCTGCAACACAGACATCAGATGAAGGTAATTTTTAGAATAAAGAAGCTTAGTTTGATAACATAGAACACTTCAAATTCATATTCACATTGTCTTTGGCTCATTGGAAATGGTATGAATACAAAAACATCAGCATTGTGACTGCCCTCAACTGTTTTGGACATCTTCACTACCACACAGTTATTGGAGCCAAGACCAGCTGAGAAATTTGGTGCGTGGGTGTGATAGCAATATACCAAATGTTTATTGTCCTCACTTAGATATAGTAATGAAAAGTACTGCTAATTAGGTGCTGTTTATATTTATTTCATCATATCTAATTACCTGTTTTATTCAATGATATGCTTTATTAATTATCAGTATTGCTCTTATTTCTCAGCATACTTTACACATCTTGCAATGCTTTCTCTATCTTCCTGGTGTCTTTACCAGCCAAGATTTTGTTTGTATTAAAAAAGCAATGAATAAATGGAACATGACATGCACATTGTTCTTTCACTAAGAGACCTGGTCATAGACTGGTTAAATTTTAGTGTCAGAAGAGATGAAATTACAATTTTTTAAAATATTTTATTTATTTATCTCAGAGGGGAAGGGAAGGAGAGAGGGAGAGAAACATCAATGTACAGTTGGTTGCCTCTGGTGTGTCCCCTGCTGGGAACTGGCCCGCAACCCAGTCATGTGCCCTGACTGGGAATCAAACCGCAATCATGTGGTTCGCAGGCCCGCACTCAATCCACTGAGCTACACCAGCCAGGGCTGAAATTATAATTTTATTTAGAGGAGCAGTTCTCACTCCAGAAGTTGGGAGAAGACTTCTTGGTAGAACATGGGAATTTTTTTCTAGTTAGAAGACAAAGTTGGATGTCTCCATCTAATGCATTTCTATAAAACAACTGCAGTTTCATTCCTTAAAACTTCTACGTGGACACTATGATAACAGAATGCCTATAAAATTGTGTTTCTCAGAAAAAAAGTGGGCTTTTGGTTTATATCATGGCAAGGTACAGATTTTTGAAGGAGTAATTGGTGGTTTGTAAGATAATTAGGGCCACATCTGCAATTTTGTGAATGGAAGAGGCTGAAGTCCAGATAGATCATGGGGACCGTCAGAATTGCAGAGTGTGGGGATGACAAAGTTAGAATTAGAATTCCAGTCAGTGGCTTCTTACCACAGACTACCTTATGCTGGAAAGGCAAGGGTGATGGTTGCTTTTATAGATCAACTTGATGGGCTAAGGGATGCCTGGATATCTGGTAAAACATTACTTCTGGGTGTAACTATGAAGGTGTGTCAGGTAGAGATTAGCATTTGAATCAGTAGATTGAGTAACATTCTCCCTCACCAATGTGGGTTGACATCATCCAATCTTTTGGGGGCATGAATAAAACAGAAAAACAGAAGTAGAGCAAATTTGCTTTTTGCTTGAGCTGGGACATCCATTTGCTGCCTGAGGGCATAGGTGCTCATTGTTCCCTGGCCTTTGGACTCAGACAGGAATTCACAACATCAACGTTTCTGGTTCTTGCGTTTTGAACTAAGATTGACTTGCACCACCTGCTTTTCTGGTTCTGTAATTTGCAGGTGGCAGATCATGGGATTTCTCTGTCTCCATAATCACATGAACCCATTCCTATAATGAACCTCCTTTTACATAGATCTTCATAAGTGCAATTGGTTCTGTTTCTCTGGAGACCCTAAAACAGCAGGATAGCTCAGAGTCTGGGGTCAGACAGGCTTTGCTGAAAGCCTGGATCCATTCCACACATCATTTGCCTCATGGAATGGGATCACAGTAGTTATTACCATGGTCCCGGTATGGTTTTTATGGTTAAATGAAGAAATGTATGGGAAGTCCCACCTAGTAACTTGACACATGGTGATTACCCAACAAATGTGAGCTGCCTGAACCACACAGATCCAGAGCTGAGTGTGGCCTTGCTACCAAATCCGGAGGAAAAAAAAAGCCTAGAATCTTTGAAACTGAAACATGATTGTTCTACACAAAACTGTCATCTGTTTGCTTTTCAGACACTGTCTGCCTGTTAGGTTCAACTCAGACTCAGTCACAGCTGCATTCAAAAGTCAAAGGTGTGTAGGTGAAAATACACGCCCTTTTTTGTTGTTTTCTACTTTCTGTATCTGACTGAATTAATTGGTTAGTGACTACCTTATGGGATCCTGTGCTTAAGTGGGGCCAAACTGAAGAAGCTGTAGAATGATTGGAGTAATGTGCTTCCGTCCCATTGTCTGAAAGCTCTGGGAAATAACTCAACCTTTCTGTGCCTCTGCTTTCTCATCTACAAAATGGGAATAAAAGAGGAAATACCTCTTGGGTTTATAAAATGAAATACTGCACATACAGTGTTTAGCCAAAGAGTGACCATTCCAAATTCTATGTCATTATTTCTGTGTCCCCTGCCATTCCCACCATCTCATTGTGAAGCCTGGTTGTAATCTGGAATAGGATATGCAAGTGTCACCTGTAATTTACAGATCTGCGAAGCTGTACTAATAGCCTCAGGCAGGCTGAAAGGAGGCCCAGCCCCCTCCTCTGCTTCAGGCTGTGTATCTGGTGGCTAAGAAGGGGGTGGAGTGGGATGGAGAGAAAATCCTGCATCTGAGGTTCTTTGGATCATTGTGTTTACGGGTTTGGATTTGTAACACAAACCAAGTTTAGGGGATTAGAGCACGAGGGAGATATACTTGTATTCTCTTCTGACTGTAATTCCTCATTCTCTCTGTTCTCCATCTTTCCTTGACTGGTGGTAAGAGATTTCCTTTTGTCTAATTGCGTATGTGTAAAGATCTCCGTTCTGATTTTGGGTGCTTGTTCTAAAGATGACGAGGATGAGGGAAAGGTATAAAGCAGCAGTTCCAACCTGTACTGTGCATGTGGACCATCATGTGGGCTTTCTACAGTGCAGGTGGCTGGTTCCTCCCTCAAATCTCTGGATTCAGTCACTCTAGCCCAGGAATCCTCGCCTTTTCTAAACACCAGCCCAGGTGATTTGATACAGAATCATCGCTGACCTTCACTGTGAGGAACATGGTTCCATCTCGTATTCACACCAACATTCTGTTCCTTTAAAGCTTGTTGCTAAAGTAGGGAAACACTGGCTCTGGTGTGCAGGGGCTGCCTGTGTTCAAGCCCGTGAGCACGCCACCCATTCTCCCACAGCCAACTCATGTCCTGAGATAGGGTATCAAGAAACATGTTTAAAGTCCATTAAAAATCCTTTAATTTCCTAACCAAAAAAAAAATTACAGTAGTTGAGAAAAAGGATACCATTAAAGTAAAAAACATTTTTTTTAAATCATGATTTTTAGGACACCAAACTTATTTGAAAAAAACACAGTTTTCAAAACCCACTGGCCAATTCAAGGGCAACCTAATTCAGAACTGATTTTTACCATGGAGACCAAACTCCTAAAGGATGAAAATAGCTTGGTGTGACAGAGAGAGAACAGATACTCCTATCAGAAGACTCTGGTTTGATTTCTGGCTCCATCAATCCAGCCACGGGGATTGAATGTCTTTGAGATGTTGTTTCCCAATGGTTATAAAAGTGTGGTAAACATTAGTGATAATGTATATAACTTGCTTAACCCAGTTTTTGGTATTAGTCACAGCCATTCCTGTTGCCATTTATCTTCTCTTACCTTCAATCAATAAGATGTAGAATGTAATGGTATTACCTTATAAATTTGTTGTGAGAATTATTAAATTAGATAACAGACCATACATTTGTACTTATGATGTGCCAGGGGCTGTTCTAAGTACTTTGCATACATTAACTCATCTAGTTTTCACACCTCTATGTGGTTCTTTCCACTTTACAGATGAGGGAACTGAGGCTCAGAGAGATTAAGTACATTGCCCAAGGCCACACAGCTATAGAGGCGAAGCTGGACTATTGTGTGAAAAGCTCAGGTCAGTACCTGGGACAAGGTAGTGCCAATAACGGAGAGTATTTATTGTGTTGTGTAGAGAGTATTTTTCCTAAGGTACTGCCTTGCAGGTGTCTGAATTATGGCCAGTGTATGGTAATGATGGAAACTCATTCTTTCATGGAAGATGGGTTCAGTGTTGTCCTGAGTAACAAAAAAGTATCTTTTATCTATGAGTTGCAACAAGTGTGGACATATATTTAAATAGGTATTAAATTTATCTCATGTTGTCTCCAAATTATTGATACTGGCCTACAAAGAAACTGAGCGATTGTCATACTTTTAGTTTTCCCTTCTAGTACTGAGAGAATTATTATGCTGCAAAACATGAGCTATTAAGATGGCCTAAGAAAACAAAACAAAACAAAAACTTCTCTTGTAAGTTACGTTTTGAGGGGCTAGCATTAGACACAATAAAAACAGTGATATTTAAGTTGATCAGGGACAGATGTTTTACATATTTTATGTAAGAACTGTAGACACAGTTAACTGCCAAAACAGACTGTTTCCTGAAACACTGGGCAGATGGAACTAAGAAGATGTACTCCTGAGGAGTCTGAACTTTTCAAAGTGACCCTTATTTTTTTTAATAACTAGTTTTGATCAAAGCACTTTAGTGATTTTAAATTCTTTTGTTTCTCTAACTTGTTCACTTTGTCATGGCTACAAAGGTATTTGGGATGTGAAATTTCTCTTTCTCCTTCTCTCTGTTTGTGTGTGTGTTACACATGTGTGAGTATTCCTGGTTTCAAAAGCATACTTTGTTTTATTTTCTTTCTATCATTCACTGGGAAAATTGAGTGTGCTCTACACATTGTTGGCTGTCTCCCCAACATCTGCTCCCCTGCTTACTTCCCAACAGGGCCTGATTTCCATTTGGGGATCTGGGGTTCCAGGGATGTTGACTCTAAGCCCAGTTTGATATCTTGTCACTGTTCTGCAGGAAAGGCTCTGATGGTTCCCTTTCTTATTCAGAGTAAAAACTGAAGTTTTCCCACTGGGTGCAAGGCTTGATGCAGTCTGTCCCTGTTACCCTAACTTCATCCCTGACAGCTTCTCCACCCCCTCTCTGCTCCTTTACAGGGCCCCTTGCCCTTGCTTAAATACATCAGGCATGCTCCCTCCTCTAGGCCTCTTTAACTCGGATATGTTAGAGGCCATCTCACTGAGTAAAACAAGTGAAGACCTCGATTGAATTAAACAGTTTTCCCAAAGTCTCTCACTTTTGCACATAGAAACAACCCTCCCCCAATACAAGCAGATTAATTTTAAGTATTCACCATTAAGTATTTCAAGAGGAGTTAGCACCAACGCTCTGCCCTGGTAAGAATTTTAGAGCATGTGTATGAAGTCTTTCTTCTTGTGTTCATAAAGAACAATGTGTAATTCCATTGTGGAGAGAAGGCTTTCTTGAGAGTAACTGAGAGAGTTATTTTATGGGGTGGAGTTTTGGTCTTGCTGCATTTACATAGCATTGGCTATTCTGCTGATATTCATATAATGAAACTTAAAAATAAAAACATCTGGAAAGTGTGCCAACCTGTGCCTGTTTCACCAGTTCAGCTTTCTGGCTTGCCTCAGTAATTTTAATAAAGTATGTTAATACCAGGGTCTTGAAAAATGTTCTATAATCTGGCCTTCTTCACTGCTACAACAGTTTTGGAAATAGGCCCATGAATTTAATGAAATACTTAAAATAATATTCCAGGAGACTTAAATCTTGATAATCAGAGGAGTCGATATACAACTCCTTGCATATCAAGGAGTTGTACTTCAGGTATATATATGTTTCTAAAATGACACATTTTGCCTAGGATTCTGATTGCTATACTTTAAAGGAGCTATGGTTAGCAGGATCATGTTTAAATAGAGTTTTCAAATCACAGATTACCCAAAATGAAGTTTATGCAACTAACAGTGGGGAAGGATGGTGCTACCAGTCTCTTGAGTTTGCCTTATAATGACTCTGTTTAATTTCCTGTTTTAAAGAAAGAACTTGAATGGAATTTCTTCTTTAGGAATTGTTTGGTTTAAACCTGATCCTCTCAAATGTTTTCCTAAATCCCTCCTTTGAGGATTTGGACTCCGGACTCACCTGAAGGTATCATTTCAGTTCTTGGATGAGAGACACACTCTTCATCATTCCAAAGCAATCTGAGAAAGTTCTCTGCTGCAAATGGCATCAGCAAGTGTACAAAGCCCACTTTGTTCTGTGGGAAAGAAAACTCATTCCTAACAGTGCATCCTTGAACTGAAATAGGAAGAGACTCCACCTGGACATTAATGAAGTCAGAGTCATTAATGTTCATAACAAAAGTCATTATTGCCATTCATACACTTGGTGTTCAATGTATCTGGGTCTTGTTTCACTTAATAACACAGCGTCTGCACTTGCTAGCAACTCCAATCTGAACTTTTTCTTATAAACTCAACTAGGAAAATTAAGAGTCACACTGGAAAGTCCAACATTGAGGGACTTCCCCCAAGATGGAGGCATAGGTGGAAACACTGTGCCTTCTGCCACAACCAAGACTGAATGCAACAAAGGTTTAGAGAACAAAGACACAGCCAAAGAACAGAAAATTGAATTATACGGAAGTCCGATGACAACTAACCGTTCAACCGGGATGGTAAGAGGGGCGGAGCCAGCAGCGAAGCAGGGTTGGGCAGAAAGGATCCCTAGACTTAGGCGTGCAAGTAGCCTGGACCCAGTGAGGGTGTGGGGCAGACTGACCTCGGTCGCACATTCGCGCACAGTGAGATGGACCATGCAGGCCCCAAGGGGCGAACCCAGTAGAGGGCTAACGGCAGTGGGGCACTCGCATGCAGTGGGACGAAATGCGTGGGCCCAGGTGACAGTAGCAGCTGTGGCACGGGCCACCTGTGGGGGCTGTGGCGGGAGGCGGCAGACGGGACGCCGTTGTTCCTCTTTGACCCCGCCCCCACATACAATGTCACAACCCAGCGACTGAGCTGCCCTGCTCTGGTGAACACCTAGGGCTCTGATCCTGCTATGTAACAGGCACGAACAGCCCAAAAGATGGTGCAAGAAGAACTCAAAGTCCCAGAGCTGATAACTCTAAGCGACGGAGAGATTGCCAGCCTCTCAGAAGCACAGTTCAAGACACTGTTTATCAGGATGCTCACAGAACTGGTTGATTGTAGTCACAAATTAGAGGAGCATATGAAAGGTAAACTAATTGAAATGAAGGGAGATGTCCAGGAAACCAATAGCGATGGAAAGGAAACTGGGACTCAAATCCATGGAATGGACCAGAAGGAAGAACGAAACATCCAACCAGAAAGGAATGGAGAAATGAGAATTCAAAAAAAATGAGGAGAGGCTTAGGAACCTCCAGGACATCTTTAAGTGTTCCAACATCCAAATTATAGGGGTACCAGAAGGGGAAGAGGAAGAGCGACAAGTGAAAAACTTATTTGAACAAATAATAAAGGAGAACTTCCCCAGTCTGGCAAAGGAAATAGACTTCCAGGAAATCCAGGAAGCTCAGAGAGTCCCAAAGAAGTTGGACCCAAGGAGGAACACACCAAGGCACATCATAATTACATTAGCCAAGATCAAAATGAAGGAGAGAATCCTGGAAGCAGCAAGAGATAAGGGGACAGCCACCTACAAAGGAGTACCCCCATCTGACTGTTAGCTGATTTGTCAAAAGAGACCTTACAGGCAAGAAGGGACTGGAAAGAAGTATTTCAAGTCATGAAATCCAAAGACCTAGCTCCAAGATTGCTCTATCCAGAAAAGCTTTCATTTAGAATGGAAGGGCAGATAAAGTGCTTCTCAGATAAGATCAAATTCAAGGAGTTTATCATCACCAAGCTCTTATTATATGAAATGTTAAAGGGATTTATATAAGAAAAAGAAGATAAAAAATATGAACAGCGAAAGGACAACAAACACACAGTTATTAACAACCACACCTAAAACAAAAGCAAACTAAGAAGACAGATCAGGAGTGGAACCATAGAAATGAAGATCATATGAAGGGTTAGCAACAGGGGAGTGGAAGGAGGAGAAGGGGGAAGAAGGTACAGAGAATAAGTAGCATAGATGGTAGATTGAAAATAGACAGGAGGGAGAGCAAGAATAGTATGGGAAATATAGAATCTAAAGAACTTGAGACACGTGGACATAAACTAAAGGGGGGATGGTCGGGGAGTGGGTGTGGACAGTGGAGGGGAATGAAGGGGGAAATAGGACAACTAATGGCATAATCAATAAAACATATTTAAAACTTTTGATTATTGTTTTTTTTACCTTTAAAATTTCCATTTGATTATTTATTTATTTTATATCTTTGCTGCGATTTTCTACTTTTTAAGTATGTTTCAATTTTGTTCATGATTACTTACTGAAGTGTATTTATTATGGCTGCTTTAAACTTTTTATCAGACAATTCTAACATTACTGTCATATTGGTGTTAATATATGTTGATTGCTTTTATTACCATTGTTTGAGATTGCCCTGGTTCTTGGTATGATGGCTAGTTTATAATTAAATGTGGATATTTGGGTATTGTATTATGAGATTCTGTATCTTATCTAAAACTCTTGTTTTCATTGGTTTCCTCTGACACTATAGCATCTTCCCTTTTCTTACTACAAAGTCTTGGAAATTCATCTATGTTAATATGCCTGTCAGCAGTTCATCTATTTATTAATTACTAAGTAATAGTTCATTATATATGTACCACAGTTTGTTTGTTCACTGTTGAAGGACACCTAAATTGCTTAAACTTTTGGTGATTATGAGTAGAGTTGCTATAAATAGCAATATTTTGTAGCTTTCAGTGTACTGTATATTACATGATTCACTTTACTATATATTATCTATATTTGAGCTATTAAAATGGTACTATTTTTAAAAAATGGTTGTTTAGTTTACAATTTTGTATTACAAGTACATCATTTGATTTTATATTCTTATACTTTCCAACTTTGCTAATTCTCTTATTAGTTCCAGGAGGTTTTGTAGAGATTCCTTGGAATTTGTACATAAATAATCATGTCATTTGCAAACAAGGACAGTTTTGTTTTCCTTTCCTCTTCAGTATGATGTTGAATAGGGGTGGTAAGGGTGGCCATTCTTGCCCTGTTCCTAATTTTAGAGAAAGCACTTAGCCTTTCACCATTGAATGAGAGATATGGGGTGCTTATTCCATCATACCTGGAAAAATAACTTTAAAATATGCACTTTAAATTCATTTAACACCCATCATAAAAAACCTTACACCACACTTTAGAATCAGCAATCAAAAATAAGGTAACTCAACCTCCCATTTTTTCTAAGAGAACAATAACATGTTTATTAGTCTTTTAGTCATGATAGTTACCATTGATTAAAAATGTGTTACTTAAGGTCTTAGTTTCTCTAAGCATCTTAAAAAAACTATATACCTGGATGATATTACTTTAGTTCTTGGTTGAAATATGCTCAAGACAGTGATTAAAAACAGACTTTGGTTTTTATCCAAAGTTGAAAAAACAAAAAGTAATCTGAAGTTTGCTTTGTTATCTTCTGCAGCTCTACTTTGGAAGACATTGTCCATTTTGTTCAACATTGTTTAAGTAAAACATTCCTCCTTGAATTTCATGTAAAGAAATGGTTCATCACTTCTTATAAACTCAAATGCTTCTTATTTAATTTAGGTTTTCTTTTTGTCTCACTTTTCAGGAATATCAGAGCCTCATATATTTTTGTCCAATTACCCTGGCTCTTTATAGCTAGGTTTTCTGAGAAAAAAAATGTTTTTTTCTCTATCATGTTGCATGGGTCTTATTATTTTATACTTACTTTATTGATAGAGACTAAATCATAAATGAGTAAGATACAATGGTAGGATTACTAGTCTCCTCTCCTTTTTCTTTGCTATTTCATTTGTACTTTAAAAAATAATGTTGAACCTAGGTAATAAGTTCATAGGATTTACAATATAATCATATCTACTTTGTGTATTCTTAAAATCCTCTAATATAAAAATAAAAATAAAATAAGAACAGTAGTCCCAAATGTTAAAGATTTTATTACATAAACATTTCACACTTTGTATTTTAAAAATGAAGACAATAATCCAATAATGAACTAGAAATAATATTTGCAATAAATATTACTGGCAAAAGATGTGTTTCATATTAATGTTAAACTAAATAGATAAAATGAACACAAGTCTCAAGCACATAAATAACCAAGTGTTTTGATAATTTACAAAATAAGAAATGGTTAATAAATATGAAAAAATATTTTTCATTCATAAACTATTTAGGGGAACTCAGAACTATTAGATATTACTATTTATTTACTAAATATGGTAAAGTTTTAGAGATAATGTGGTGAAAGAACCTTTTAAATTATAAAGATAAAGATTTGATCAAGCTATTTTGTCAAGAGCTTTAAAGCTTTTAAAATACTATGCATTTGATCCAGTAAATTCACTTCCAAGAGTTTATTTCAAGGAGATGATATATATACTATACATATCATATGCATTTATATATATAAATTACATATTATAAAATTATATATGAATTATACATGTGAATATAGGTAAGAAATTATGTCATAAAGAGTTTACAGCAGTTATTATACAAATGCTCCAATAAGAAATTACAAACATGCTTGAAACAATTGAAAACATAGAACATTTAAGAAATAAAAGATGTAAAGCAGAACCAAATAGAAATACATATATAGACACACACATATACAAACACACACAAACATATATTTGCTGCAAGAAACAACTTAATTTCTAAAGTTACAATAATGGCCCAGTAAATAATAGCATATCCACATAAGGAACATTTTATAGTTAATATAAAATGATGTTCAAATGTATTATTTTTCTACAGGGCCTTGGGATATGGAAGGAATGAGCCCAGAGTTTCTGTTTGGCATGATGAAAATATTCTAGAAATAGTGGAAATATATTGTGAATGTACTTAATGCCATTGAATTGTACACCTGAAATGGTTAAAATGATAAATTTAATGCTAGGTATATTTTACCACAGTAAAAAAGAATAATTTTGTGATGCAGGAAAATACTTGAAATAAAAAAAGATACTGTGTTAAAAATGAGGATGTTTGTACATACATTACAAGGAATCCAGTGTTATTTTTCCCCATCAGAATGCACTGATTTACAACTAGTGATGTGGATCAGAATCATCAGGTGAACTGAAACAAATCTAAGGATGCCCAAGGTCCATCACCTACCCATTTACTGAATCATCATTTTAATGAAAAGGTTTGTTTTACTTTATATTTTTTAAGATTTTATTTATTTATCTTTAGAGGAGAAGGGAAGGAGAGAAGAAGAGAAATATCAATGTACGGTTGCCTCTCGTGAGTCCCCTGCTGGGAACTGGCCTGCAACCCAGGCATGTGTCGTGACTGGGAATCGAACTGCGATCGTGTGGTTTGCAGGCCTGTGCTCAATCCATTGAGCTACAGCAGCCAGGGCTGTTTTTACTTTATTTTTTAAAAATGAAATCTATAATGGATTTTAAGTCATGCCCTGAGTAAGAACTACTCTTTTATTTTATTTTATTTTTTAAAAATATACTTAATTGAATATGCTATTACAGTTGTTCCATTTTTATCTCCTCTTTATTCCCCTCTGCCCTGAACCCCTGTACCACCAGTATTTCCCCACCTTAGTTCATGTTCATGGGTCATATATGTAAGTTCTTTGGCTTCTCCATTTCCCATACTATTCTCAACCTCCCCCTCTCTATTTTGTACCTACTATTTATGCTTCTTATTCCTTGTACCTTTTTCCCCATCTCCCCTTTTCTCCTCCCCACTGATAACCCTCCATGTGATCTCTATTTCTGTGATTTGGTTCTTGTTGTAGTTGTTTGCTTAGTTGGCTTTTGTTTTTGTTTTAGGTTCATTTGTTGAGAGTTGTGAGTTTGTTGTCCTTTTACTGTTCATATTTTTCATCACCTTCTTTTTCTTAGATAAGTCCTTTTAACATTTCACATGATAAGGGCTTGGTGATGATGAACTCCTTTAACTAGGCCTTGTCTGGAAAGCACTTTATCTGTCCTTCCATTCTAAATGATAGCTTGGCTGGATAGAGTCATCTTGGATGTAGGTCCTTGCCTTCATGACTTTGAATACTTTTTTCCAGCCCCTTCTTGCCTGTAAGGTTTCTTTTGAGAAATCAGCTGACAGTCTTATGGGCACTCCTTTGTAGGTAACTGTCTCCTTTTCTCTTGTTGCTTTGAAAATTTTCTCCTTGTCTTTCATCTTGGGTAATGTAGTTATGATGTGCCTTGCTGTGTGTTTCCTTGGGTCCAACTTCTTTGAGACTCTCTGAGCTTCCTGGACTTCCTGGAAGTCTATTTCCTTTGCTAGATTAAGGGAGTTCTTTTTCATTATTTTTTCAAATAAGTTTTCAATTTCTTGCTCTTTTTCTTCTCCTCTGGCACCCTTATGATTCGGATGTTGGAACATTTAAAGTTGTCCCAGAGGTTCTTAGGCTTTTTCTCATGTTTTTGAACTCTTGTTTCTTCATTCTGTTCTGGTTGCATGTTTATTTCTTCTTTCTGGTCCAAATTATTGGTTTGAGTCCCAGTTTCTTTCCCCTCACTGTTGGTTCTTGTACATTTTGCTTTATTTCAATTTGCATAACCTTCACTTTTTCCTCCATTTTGCAACCATACTCAATCATTTCTGTGAGCATCTTGATTACCAGTGTTTTGAACTGTGCCTCTGATATGTTGGCTATCTTTTCAAAGCTTAGCTGTAATTTTTCTGGAGCTTTGATCTGTTCTTTCATTTGGGCATTTTTTTTGTCTTGGTGCACCTGTTACATAGTAAGAGGAGGAGCCTTAAGTATTCGCTAGGGCTGAGCAATCCAGGTTGCTGCCTTATTGCAATATATGTGGGTGAGGGGTTCAAAAGGGAACAGTGCCACATGCTGTGCTCCTGGCAAGATTTCAGCCACTTCCCTTGCTACCGACAAGCAAAGTAGGCCCTTCTGGTGCTGATTCCCAGGTATGTAGTTTTGTGTACATTCTAGGACTCTGTGGATCTCTCCAAGGAACCCTCCTGTGAGGCTGGGAGTTTCTCCTAGTGCCTCAACCCCCACAGGTGTTTTTTAGTCTTGAGGCCTTATTTTCCCATGCTGGAACCTTGGGTTGCCCAGTCTACCTTGCTTCCTAGTTGTTCCTCCAGGTTTTTCCACAAGCAAATGGAGGACTGTTTTGTTTGCCAGCTGCCACCTTGCCGTGTGTCCTTTCCACCCCAGCTTCCCATCTCCACCCCTCCTTTCAGTCTGTATGAATGTTTCTTTTTTAAATTCTTGGTTGTTGGACTTCCATACAGTTTGATTTTCTGGCATTATGGTCACTTTTGTTTTTAAATTGTTGTTGTCCTTCTTTTGGTTGTATGAGGAGGCAAGGTATATCTCCCTATGCCTTTATCTTGGCTGGAAGCAGAACTACTCTTAGATTAAAGGTAGTTTTTAAGAAAGGGAATGAGAGGAATCCCAAATATGTCAAAGGAAAAGAAAATAGGCACACTAACCAAATATACACAGAGATTTATGGAACATTGACAGCAGATGACAGATAATTTCACTATTTATTTTTTTGTGTGTTACTTGAAATTTTCAACACGAGTATTAGATATAATTAGCAAAAAAAAAATTTAGTAAGTAAATGAGGTAGTAATTGTTTTGAAGAAGAAGGTTTCCAATTTTAAAACTAGAGAGTACCCCAAATCCCAACTTCTACTATACTGGGTATCCTTGTCATTGTGGCAAAATGTATTCTGTGTTCAGAGTCAGTTGAAAGTAAAAAAAATATCTACTTCTGTTTGGGTTATAAAAAAACACAGCCATTTCCTTCTTTCTGCTCCTTCTCTGCCTTGCCCATTACAACCACTCCATGGAAGTGCTATTTTAATTTTCATTTGATCATGTTAAGGGCCAGGGATACAGTTATGTAGGTCTCTGGGCTCTGTCTGTGTGGGTGGCCTCTGCATTTTTATTTACCCTCTCCTTACCTTAAGAGCTTGAAATGATTCAGAAAGAGTCTCCGAAAAGAAGTCAAGGCCAAGAACTAAGACTTTTTGGCCAACACTTTGGTTTTGGGGAAATAGTCTTTCCTTTTGCTCACCATAAATGTCCACCTCCATCAGATTTCCATCATATCAAATTCTTTTTCTTGGTCTCAATCACTTCCTTCAGGTGAGTGTTATCCATTTTCAACCTTCTAAAAAAAAAGCCCAACCCTGTTTTTCATTATAATGTACCTTTGTAACATTTATGTTAACATTTAAAGTGGTAAGCTTCAAGCTTAGTTTTCTGCTTTCCCATTAGATGATAGAATTCCTGAGGGCATAGATGAAGGGTTAACCTGTGCCACTGCCTAGTACAGTACCTGGTTTATAGGGCTTAGTAAATGTTAGTTCTCCTATACTGGTTTCTAAAGTCATATAGTGAACACATTTTACAGAGCTGCTATGTCATGCAGATTGGAAAGCTGTTGTTCAGGAAAAAATTGGAAAGAAAGAAGGCTGTAAATTAATGAGATGAGCCTGGTAGAATTTATAAGGGTAGGACTTCAAGGACCACAGGATGGTCATGCTTTCTTCTAAAACACCTCTCAAATTTAGGAGCTGGAGGTCAGTCATTAGGAAAGTTTTCAAGATCCGAACTAAATGTTATTTTTGTGTTGGATATCTTTCATTTGCCCCTCCGGATGCACTCCCCCTCTACCATGTCCTGTGTTCCTAGGAGGCTGATCTGCATGGCATCCATCAAGGGGCTCCATCAATGGGCACCCTCACCTTCCTACTTCCTCTTGAATGCAGCCAGCCAAGGGCCTTGCCAAGAGATCTATGGGTGAGGTCATGAACCTTACTTTCCTTTTTTCCTTCCTGGTTCCTCCCTGTTCCTTCTGCCACAGTTTGGTTGTGTCTTTCTACTGAAGGCCACACCTCCCACCAGGCAGCCCTCCTGTACACTAGAGCTTCTTTTCCAGGTGACTTCAGGTTCTGTCCACAGCTCCTTCAAGCTTAGGTTGATACAGTCCCTCAGTAGCCGAGCACAGGTTCTGCATCATCCCTTGCTGGTTTCCTTTAACCCTACCTACCCTTTTGGAAACAACACTGCACTTTCGTTAAATTTTTCTCCACTGTCCCATGGGAGGAAGCCATGTGTGCCCTGCCAAGACCCCAAGCCATACTTCTCTTGATGTGATATAATGTTTTCACCTCATGCCTTCCCTGAAGATCTAAGCATGCTTTCTGCTAGCTGATTGGCAGTGTTGGCTTCAAGATGAAGCCTCTGTGTAAGATCTTGGAAATGAGGAATGCTTTGCAAAAGCATTGCATGCAGCAAAAGAAAAGCATGTGAACCCAGATGGGTTCATTGAAGTCAATCAACAGGTGTAAAAAGCACAAGGCTAGTGCTCACCCCACAACCCTCAATGACTTTTCTGATCTCAGTGTCTCTTTAAAACTACTGGCCACTAATGGTTTCTGTGCAAAGCTTACACCAACATCCAATCAACTCGACATTCAACTTGAGCATATAGGAGTTTTCAGTTAGGTAACCAACATAGAGTGAGTGTTGACCATTTGTGGAGTACCCTGTTATTCAGTATACAACCCCCCCCCCCCATTTAATCTTCAGGACTCGGCATGCAGCAAATATTATTACCTCTTTACAGATGAGGTAAGCAAGCTCACATAGGTCAGGAAATTTTTCCAGCACATCCAATGAGCAGAAGAACAAGCATTCAGACTCAGGCTCAAGGCTCTGAAAGTTTTGTTATTAGAGAAATAGTTTTGGGGATAAAAAACCTTACAGTTAAGCCGTGACTCTCCTACTCTGGCTGGGTGACTCTTCTGCTCTGGCTGGGTGACTTTGAGCACCTTACCTAACTTTTCTGAGCCTCACATTCCTCATCCATGAAGAAGGTAAAACGGTTTACAAATTACAGGTTAATTGTGACAATCAAAGAAATAATATGGCAGAAATTTTTTTTTAAATTCTTAAGGGGTGTAAAATATGATTTATGTCTTCTGCTGTCTTTCTTCTAATTTGCCTTGAGCTTCGAACTGGTGAATCTGATTGTGGTTTCAATTTTGATTTACATGAGAAATCCAAGGACAGACTAGTGAGGTTTGACTTCTCAACAGCAAAGGTAACAGTAATACTGATACTAATAAATATAATAATAAGTATGCTTTAATAACAAGTCACATTCATGGATCACTTATCACCTGCTGGGCACTTTACTTAGGTCATCCTATTTAATCTTCACACCCACTCTGTGAGTAGGCATCATTGTCATTTTCTTGACTGACAAAACCAAGGTGCAGGAGTTTAAATAACTTGTCCAAGGTCACACAGCTCTCAGAGGCTTAGGTGGAAGGTGAATTCACCTCTGTCTCTTGAGCTGTATGTACTCTCCAATACAGGAATCACTAATCACAGGTCACACAGCACTTGAAATGTGCTTGGTCCAAAGTGAGATGTGCTGTGGGTGTGAAATACACATTGGATTTCAAAGACAATATGAAAAAAATGAAAACATCTCAACAATGGTGTATTTATTACATATTTTGGATATATTGTTTTAAATCTATATTATTAAAATAAATTTCACTATTTCTTTTTAGTTTTAAAAATTTAAAATTTCGTATATGGTGCGTTATCTATCCATTGGGGCAGAGCTGGAACAAAGCAAGGGCTTCCAAGTCCCTCATGAGCCTTTGCTGGGTGAATTTCTGCAAGCGCACCCCTTACCCCTAGCAGTAACAAAGAACAGCAGACTTTCACTGGATACCGTTCACAAGGTGTAGAGGAGGAGGAAGGAACGACAGCCATATCTGTGCGCCTGCAAGAAAGTGATAGCTCTGCAGGTTTCTCTTCACCAAGGAAGGGGTCTGCTTTTGGGGGCTACAACATGTGCTTTTCCAAACACTTGATGGTGGAATCCAGCCTGAAAGCAAACATTTCGAAGTGTTTGGCAGAAGCAGTTTAGAGAGAGTCTTCCAAGCCATCAGGCCAGCAGATGATGTTTACTTCTTGTGACATAATAGTCAAGTCAAATTTTATTTCATAGCAGTCACTTTTGTGTCCTGAGGAAGAAAAATCCCTTCAGATGACCAAAACACCCCTGCACAACCCAAATCTCATTAAATAAACCTGTAGCTTTGCCTCTTTTGAGGAAAGCAGTGACTCTTGCTTCCAGGAGGTCTCTTAACCTCCTGAGATGTTTTTAGCATTATCAGGAATGTGTGTGTGTGTTTCTTTAAATAGATTGATGATGGCCAGGTTCAAAGGTATGTCACCAAGTTCAGTAGGGTGATTTGGAGAACCTTATCTCCTCCAGGGGACACACACTGGCAGAAAGAAGAAGAAATTCTGTCATGCACATCCATGAATTCATAGAACCACTCTCCTTCAATATCAGTGAGGGAGAGGGGGAAACTTAGGCCAGGCAGGGTTCTAGCCCAGTACTGGGAGAAAGGACAAGATTTAGAATCAGCAGGCCTGAACTTCAGTTTTTGCTCTGCTTTTCTAGCTGTGTGACCTTGGGCAACCTACTGAATTTCTCCTGCTTGCTTAGACTTATTCATAAAATGTGGTTAATACAGATTCAACAGGCTATAGGCTGTATGATTTCATTTATATGATATTTTATTAATGGAGGAGACAGAACTACAGGAACAGAGAAAGAATGGTTTCCAGGAGTCAGGGGTCAGGGGAGGGATTGATTACAAAGGTTTAGCAAAAGAGAAAGTTTGTGGTGACAGAACTCTTCTGTATCTTCGTTGTGGTGGTTATACAACTCAGCACATTTACGAAAACTCAGAACCAATTTTACAAAATAAAAGGTCAATTTTACTGAATGCAAACTTGAAAATATTTATATGGTTAAAAAACACTGGGTTCATAAAAATGCCTCTCTCACAAGATTGCTATGGCATTTGAGTTTATACAGTAAACAGAGCAAAAACAACTGAAACCTACTTCTTTATGTTCCTAACTTGAAATTCCTGGGTTTGCAGCTGCTGAATAGAAGCATACATAATGGAACCAACTGAATTTAATGTCAGCTCTTCAAACTGGAGAAAAGGAAGTAGGACCAAATCCAGGGCTCCTATTGGAATGCTGATGTGGTGACAGCTGAAAACAGGCAGGAGATAGGATCCCAGACCTTGAGAGCTAATCTATACATACTTCTGTGCCTGAGTTTGCCAGCAAGAGAAGTCCGAAACGTTCTGTCCTCCCTGCTGCCCATTTGATCTTACCCTGGAGCCCCCTTCCCTGGTCCACAGACTCTAAACTTTTTTACCAAGTCTCACACAGATCTAGTTGTTTCTTGGTTATTTGTTGCAGGCACACTGCCAGCTGGCTTCATTTGCCTTCTGCTACAGAAAACAAATCTCTCCTCCATTTCTCATGTGTTACTGGCTAAAAAAACTACTGTCTGCATTTTACACTGATTCCTGCAAATGAGGCTGCCTTTTCCATGCAGAATGCTTTCAGCAGGCTGGAATCTTTTAAGCGATGAAATATAACTGACTGGCCACAGTGTGGTCCTTGGAGCTGGCAAAGGATAATTTCACTGTGAGGTTTTCATTAATTACACTGGCTGCTGGCGCCTGCGGCTCTTGCTTCCTTCTGCCTTGCCGAGGGGAGCATGTGGCTTCGACACAGAACTGAGTCTGCCTGCAAGGTCCCAGCTCTGGGTCTCAGGGATGTCAGGGTCACATCTTCATTTTTAGGGTGCTATGAATTGCGGTGCGGTGTGGTGGGATAGAAAGAGAAACATGGCTTCCTTTTCTTCCCGACAGCTTGAGCTCTCTTTGGCCTATGCCTGAAATATAGGCTCAAGTTTTGTAGCTTCTTCCCTCAAGCCCACTTCCTTTTAAGGAGATGGTTGTCCATGCACAAAATGCAGAATTTCAAGACTCAAGAGTTCCTCTTGGTGAAGAGGAGTTGGGGATTTAGACTTATTCTTGTAACTTGGGAGGACAAAACTAGGACCTTAAAGAGAACTGGGTTGTGGAGGCTTTTAACTAGTGATCTCCCTGTCAACAGAAGCATTCAAGAAGAGGTTGAACAGCCATTTGCTGAGGATACTTGAGAGAAGTTTTATGCATCACAGAGGTTTGGTGCTTTCAAACTTTGCCCAAGCTCATGAGTCTGTTTAACTTGAAAAGTATGATGCTGACTCAGGGAAGGTGTGGAATTGGTCATTTTTGGAAATCAGTTAACACAAAGTAACCTGTTTTTCCCTGTTAACCTGTTTGTCCCTCCAGCTCTACTAGGCACCCTTCCAGGAGGCTGACAGATAATGAGTTACTATCCCCAGGCTTCTGAACCCTCTAGATTCCAGGTGAGTCAGGCCACTAGGGCCTCCAGAAAGGTGCTCAGGAGGAGAACGAGGTTAAGATCTACTCCCCCGACACTTGTGCTGTGGATTTGACACACAGTGGACCTATTCCTCGGAAAAGGTAGCTGTCTGTTTTTCTGGTTCACTTCACCCTCATGTCCTTTCAGTCCTAGTGATAACTCTCTTCTCAGTGCCCTAAGTCACTGCCCTGTCCCCTGCCATTTCTCTGCATCTTCCTGCACCTTTGCACACTGTCCCTCTGTTTGACTCTCCTCAAGTGGCTCCATTTGAGTAAGCTGTCTCTTTCCTGGCAATGTCCTGACTGACATAAACAGTAAACATAGTAAACATTCTGTGCAATGGAGAAGATGACATAGTTCTTGCCTTCAAGGACGTTCTGGGATAGTTATAGAGATAAGATGAAGATCTTGCAGGGAAAACAGACATATTTTTGTTGTGGTGTCTGTTGACTCTGAGTTCTTGTAACCCTAGGAGATGAGAAATATGCCTAGATACATGAACTAACAAGACCAAATTCAGCTAAAAATAAAGCAAACCAACTCTTTCATGAATTCGATCGAACAGATATCTTAGTTTTTGGCCTTCTGACAAACCAGATTGACCGAATGTTCTTTCTGGACTAGCTGTTTTGGCCAAATGTTCAGACGTGGTCTCTGATGGCATCTGTGTAATGACAAGGCTGGCTGTGGAGGAACAACGCACACCGGGGACCAGTGGTTTCTGGCAGCTGCAGGGTGACCCAGGAGGGTCAAGATCAGAATACACATGTCGGAGCTGGAAAAGCTAAGGACACTGCCTTGCAACCCCCCACAGCTGCCTGATCATGAAGAGGAGCGAAGATGAATCCCCTGTGAGGGCAGCACCTGCAGACTCGTTGGTAGGAAGGGCGAGTCAGGGAGGAGCGGCGGAACAAAATGTCCCTACGTATTTGGGAGGAGACACAGCCAGCAGCACAGGAGTTTCACACCTACACCCCAGTTTACAGAATTGGGCTCCGTGCTTCATACACAGTTGGAGCACAAAGCTTGAGTGTGGCTGGCTTTGATTTTTCTGGAAAGCTCTCTCAGTTTTCCTTTAGGCTAAAACCTAACAAGTCTGTGGTTATACTAGATTTATTCTCTTTATTTCCTAGTCTTAATGCACTGACACACCAGACAGCATTTATTAAATAGTTGTAGAATGAAGGTAGAATTGATATACCTTCCTTGACCTATGAGGTGACATTCTTCTTACTAGTCAAGATGCACAGTTCTGAAGTCCCATCCCTTATCAGAATATTTTTGAGGGATTCTACTCCTAGGGTAAATTTCAGAATCCCAGAGGTGTTTGCTGGCATAAGGGGTCATTCTTGGCCAGTGTCCCCTACAGAGATAACTCTGGAAAATACCATTAGTCTGCACACGAAGCTCAGATTGTTTTTTGTATTGTCACCACATAGTGTGGCTCTTGAAGACAAGGTTATCCAGGAACGGGAAGTCATCTTGCACCACAGAAGAAAATTTTTTGGTAATCCAGGCACAGGCTGTAGTTGGCCCAATAGCAGTCTTATTGGATCTTAGAAATGGAGAAATAAAGCCCTCTCTTCCTTAGTTACATTTGTCATATCCCGTTCTATCATATCTAGAAAATCACTAGTACTTATGATTACTTGAAGTCATATTTATTTATTATTTACCTTTACTCTCCATGAGGGCAGAGACAGTTGTATCCCAGCACATTCTAGGGTGTGCTGGACACACAGTAGGTACTCAATAAGCTTCACTGAATGAATGAGTGAATAAATAAATGAATGAATGAATGAATGAGTAAATGAGTGAGTCACTTTATGGTGTTATACTGTATCATGCTGGGTTATCTCTCGGCACCTCAACCCCCTAAAGTTTTTCCAGTAGGTGCTTTTAGGCTTTATTTCCTGTCACTGGGGCCCTGGCTTGTGCAGTCTGTCTCACTGACTGTTTTTAAACCTGCCTGGTTTATCTGTGCGCGAATGTGTGTCTGTAGTCAACCAGCTGCCTTGCAAGTCTTACTGGGTTTTTGTCTTGTGCCCATCTGGTCCACTAACCACCACCTTTTCCTGCCTGGACCCCTTTCCACTGGCCGCTTACTGCGCCCCTCTTACTGGTCTAGATGAATGGTTCATTATTGTCGGACTTTAGTACAGTTCAATTTTCTGTCTGTTTTGGTTGTGTTTTTGTTTCTAAATCTTTGTTGTCCTTAAATTTGGTTGTGCGAGGAGGTACAGTATTTCCATCTATGCCTCCATCTTGGCCTAAAGTGGGTCATTCTTATTAGATGTTTTGAGACTCTAAGCAGCAAATCTGGCCTGCCATCTTTTTTTTAAAAATAAAGTTGTTTTGGGGCATAGCCATACTCCTTTGTATACACATTGTCTATATTTGCTTTTGAATTACAATGGCAGAACTGACTAGTTGTGACAGAGACCCTATGGCCAGCAAAACCTGAAATATGTACTCTATGGCCCTTTACAGAAATGTTTGCTGATCTTTTTCTGAGAGAAAAAGAACAAGTGAGAAGCTAGATGTCTATAAGCCAGATGGATGCCCAAACTCATATAACTAAATGCTAACCAAAAGCTGAACAGCAGTTAGAATGGCTTCAGGTGGTCTGGAACCTGTGACACGGGTAAAGCCGGGCCTTACCTGGACCCAACTCAGCCCCTGGAGTCTATGGGCCCTTCACATCGAATGGCAGCAGGGCTACATTATCCTGGGAAGAAGCAGTTCACAAGCATTGATGTTCCCAAATGTGAAATCTGGGAGTGGTTCTACACTGTCCAGTCTAACTGCCCCAGTCAGGGGTGTTTTGCAATCTGACACACACAACCATCAGAGTTATTATGTGGGGCCTCTGAACTGGCTGTAAAACACTCAGCCACAGACCTCCTCGTTTTCAAACAGGAGCCCCCAAAAGACTACAGCAGAAACCTGTTTATTCAATTCAAGTTTTCTTAGTAACATTAGTCGGATATCAGACAAATCTTAATCACTAGCTCTGAATCGATTTCTGCTAAAATCTAAGGCAGACAGAGTTAGCTCCTTAAGTTCCAATTTTCTTGCCTTTACTTAACCAAAAATAAACAAGCAAAATAAAGTCATGGAAGATAACAATTATTAATAGACAATGCGTTAAGCACTCTGTGTATAGGATCTCAATCTCCACAGCAAAACTGTGAAGAGGATGTTATTACTACATTATCTTTCTGTAGATAAGGAAGTGAGGCCCAGCACCACGTTTCTCAAACCTGAAAAACCGGTTAAAACAGATTCCTGGTCTCTGGAGATTCCTCTTCAGCTAGTCCAGGTGAAGCTTGAGGTTCTGCATTCTAACAAATTCCCAGGTGGTATGGATGCTGCTGGCCAGGGCGACACTGAGCATACACTAGCTGAGCATTTAAGTGAACAACCAAGTCTCATGAGCATTGTGGCAACCAGTTCTCCAACCCAGGTTTCACTGTGTGCCTCTTATGTATTCTTTTAATCATTTTTGATAATCTGCCTACTATGGACTCCAAAAAAGGTGAGAGGTATTCAAACACACACTCCAAAAGTCCTGTAAAAAATTCTATGGATGCTATTTCCCAAATGCCTCAAGTCTTTCTCAGATGAGGCCTTGCCTTTTTGGCCATATTGGGAAAAGATGTTTGAACACTATACAGCCACACAGCCATATAAATAAACTAATTGGCACAGAAGTTTGGTCTAGAGGAGCAGAGCCTTCAAAATGATCAATTCTAAGGACTCTTACCCAAGTAAGCTTACTCTCATGCTTTTTTTATATATGTTCAGGACTTGAGAAAGAAGTTATTGCCACATGATTGTGTTCTAGGATTTTCAGCTCTGTACCTCATACCTTCTCTTACCATACAGAATGTATATTGCTTAAAGGAATTATTTATTATGTCCTAATGTCCTAATGTTGTATTGTGCCTGAACATAAAATATTCAAGGACCTAGAGTATGTACAATAGAGTATCTGGATAGCATGACATGATATTGTGAATGTGGTGGGCTTTGCAGCCCTGGACAGGTGACTCAGTTGTTGGAAAGTTATCCTATGTACCAAAAGGTTGTGGGTTAGATTCCCAGTCATGGCACATATTTAGGTTGTAGGTTTGATTCCTGGTCGGGTCTATATGAGAGACAACTGATCAACATTTCTTTCTCACATCGTGTTTCTCTCTCTCTCTCTCTGTTTCTCTCTTTCTAAAAAATCAATAAAAACGTATCCTTGAATGAGGGTTAAAAATAAGAGAAGGTAGGTTTTGCATTCAATATTTTGTTCATGTACAAGAATTGCTATTTACTATGTGACTTTGCTCAAGTTACTAAGTGGTCTGCTGTTGCCTTATCGATAAAATGGAGATCAAAATGCTTCCACAAAGTTGCTGAGAGTATTAAATACAAAACATTCAGCTATGGTATATAGAGAGGACTTAAAATGCTAATTATAAATTATTATGTACATACCTATATTATATAGTTATAATTATATAACCATTTACTTATATATCACATAGTATGTATTAATAGTAACCAATAGATTATTAATGCTATTGATTGCATTACTAGTATGGTATTATCTAGTCATTAATTATTACTTATACTATTAATAAATATGTAATTGTTAATTATATATGCATATACTATATGCAATTATATGTAATTATTATTTAATCTCCAGAGAATGTGTTTACTAACTGCATCTTTTAATCTAGAGTTTTAGCTGAAGAAGTGCACAGTAGCCCTGGATGTATTTAGTCGGTATAGCTTAGCTCCAGGCAGGGGAGTAGTGGACAATGTTCTGAGTTCATCAGTGCACATCAGTGTCCTTTTGCTCAGATTGCTTTCCTTTTGGAATAATCTCTTCTTTACTCTTTGCTTATCCAGTCTTCCAGTCTCTCCTCCGCTGTGAGCCCTTCCCAGACCACAGACACATGCTCTTGTCTCTCTGAACATACTACCTTTTAAATAAGTGGCTTCAAATAACTTATACTCTTTCCCATTTTTTCCTATGTACAAGCTTACCCTGCCAGTCAGAATATACTCTCCTCGGGAGCAATTGTTCATATCTGACTTGTTTTGTGTCTGCCACATCACTTGATAAATACTTGAGTGAAGCATGGAGAAACACACTAAATTCAAATGTGTTCTTTGAGAAGAAACAGGGTCTAAATTGTGACACAAAACATGTTCGGTCCTTGAAGAATAATCACTAGTCTTATTTACAAGTAACAGAGTGTGTTTAAACCAGTGCAAGTACAAAGCTTGCTCAGGCTGGATAGCTCTAAACAGGTTAGAGAGAAATAATGAGGCCATTCTAGTCGACTCCCCAGAGCCAAAATACAACTTGGCACATGCTGGACACTGGTTTATGAACACCTTCATATTTGTCTCTCTATCTATATATACATAAAACATATATATGTATATGTATAATTTAATTTTAATTGAATTTATTGGGGTGACATTGGTTAATAAAATTGTATAGGTTTTAGGTGTATAATTCTATAACACATCATCTGTATATTGTATCATGTGTTCACCACCCCATGTTAAGTCTCCTTCCATCACCATTTATCCCCAATTTACCCTTGTCTACCTCTCCCAGCCTTCTTTCCCTCTAGTAATTACCATGCTGTTGTTTGTGTTGATGACCTTTGTTTTTGTTTTTGTTTTTTGCTTAATCCCTTCACCTTTTTTTACCCAGATCTGCAACTCCCTTCCTCTCTGACAGCTGTCTGTCTATTCTCTATTTGTGTGAACATTTCCGAAAGCAGATCTTCTGTAATCTTGAGCTCAGCTCTCCTTTAACAAAGTTATAATGTTTAGACATAAGTCTAGATTAAAATGTAACATGAACTTTGGAGAGCATAAAGATGGGCATTAGGGACAAGCTCTGGAAAACTACAAGGAATTTAAAAACTACCATTAGACAGGTTCTATATTTTAGTCCTAATGCATGACTCTATATTTAGAGAATTTTCAATGAACTTGAAATAGCAAAATGATGAGGCAGGAGACTGAACACCCCACTAGGTGTTGCCACTCACTGGTTATGTGTTCATGGGAAAGCCAACCCCACTGCCTGGATCTCTGTGGCAGCACTGTTACACTCACTCTGAATCAGTGTCTGCTGACCCATCTTGACTTCTTCACCAGTAATCTCAGGAGAGAAAAGTTCCATTTCATGTGACAACTGACAAGCAGGGCAGTGTTTTTCAAACTTTCATGTACACACAAACCTCCTAGAGATACTGTTAAAATGTAGATTCTGATTCAGTAACTCTGGAAGAATCTGTGATTCTGCATTTCTAACATTCTAGATGCTGATTCTCCTGGTCCAAGGATCACATTTTGAGCAGCAAGTAGGTGTTGGCTGGTGGACTGCTTAGTGAATGGCTACACAGACCAACCAGCCAAGGTACAACAAAGAGACACATGCACTGTTCTAAAGGGGACTAAAACAAGAACCTTTTAGAAACGAACACTAGACAGGGAATATGATAGCCTTCACAACAAGCATCCTACCCAATGTCTCTTGTTGGAGATGTGAAATTCATAGCGCAAAGAACACGCTTTCCTTTCTAATCTGCAAAGGAGCTAGTTACAATGATGGAAAATAAGGGTAATTACAAGTAGTTACAGGCTCTGGAGTCAGACAGCCCAGGCCTGACTTCCAGCTCTGCCTCTCATTCATTAGCCATGACTTTGGGAAAGTCAATTTCTCTTGCTAAGTCTCAGTTTTCACAACTGGAAAGAAGGAATAACAACCATAGAGCTATTGTGAGGACTGAAGAAAGACTACATGTAAAGTGCTTCTAAATTGTAGTTTTATTTGTAATCAGGAAATCAATCAGTCAAGAGTGATTGTGTACTTGCTCACTGAACACTACTGAGGTGTTCCTAGGGAAAGAGAGTGAGAAACAGAAGAGGAGGTGGCAGACAAGGAGACTCAATCACAGATCTCAAGGAAATTCCAAAATATACCTGGAGAGGCAAAGACATACACATGTGGAATAATTTAGTATTTCCACAGTAACATGCCAAGATACATCACAAGTAGAGTTACATAGAGCACATAATTCATTTGGAGAAAGCAAATGTTGAAAAGGATATCACTGGAGACAGAGAAACTGAAGGAGTCCCTAAACAAAGTAAGGGCTCTATAAACTTTTAAAAGATGTTTTTTTTTCTGTAACAGGATATTGATAAGAGCTGCTAGCACATGGAAACCATTTTTTTGGAATCACCTGGCAGGACCAATTTGGGGGACTGTTTTTTTCACATAGATTTAACACACAACAAAACATAAAGTGTGTCTGAGATGCAAGCCCAGTCAGAGATTAGATCACTAAAGATAAATTACTGTAATTCCCATATTATTTCTGATTATGGTTTGAATGTTTCTTTTGGGTCATGAGCCACCATTTGCAAAGGACTTACCATTTTTTTAGAACTATAAATGCACTGGACCGTAAGATGCACCTAGGTTTTAGGGGAGGAAAATAAGAAAAACCATTTTGAAGTGAAAAATGTGGTAAAATATTTAATAATCTGTGACCCCGCTCCACCTCTGCCCCCCAGAAAGCCAGATAAGCAACATTTGGACTGTAAGATGCACCCCCTTTTCCTCTCACATTGGGGGGGTGGGAAAGAAAGTGCATCTTATAGTCTGAAAAATACTGTAAATTTTTGTAAAGCTCACAGTAGTCTGAACCCTCTCTGTTTTGATATTTTTCTCATAATGGTAACTGAAAAATAATCATAATGAAAGCTTATTACTTTCATCAACTTCCTCCATTAGTTGATTTTGTAGTTAAATGTGACCATTTTCCTGATTGCACAGACCAGTCTGCCCGCCTACAACAATGAGATAGACTCATGGCTCTTGAAGAGGGTAGAAATAGGAGGTTTTGCAAACAAGCCCTGTTATTCTGGTTGCTGTGCCTCAGCCCGTGCACGTATATGATCATTCTTATATGAAAGGAGCATAGGAAGAATCACATTTATAGTTGATTTTCAATTTGATTCCATCTACTAGATGGAACTATTCATAGCCATCTCAAATAAGTTTTTCAGATTAGAGGTTTAGAGCCATTGTTTTAGTTTTATTAAGAAAAATGTTAAGTTTCCTCTTCTTTCTCTTTCTTCTTAAGGCACTATCTTCAGCTTCTCTCCTTTCTCTACCTTCTTTATTTGGCAATTTCCTGTAGCTTTGCCAGGATATTCAACAGGCACCACAAACTTGGTTAAACTTAATAAGCATGGGCTGGCTGAGATGTTCCTGGGTGGCGAACTGGCACAGAGGACTGAGACATGTTCCCTGACCTCAAAGAGCTGATTTCTGAAAAGGCAGACACAAAAATAAGTCATTTCACAATAGTGGTAGAGCTACTCCCAAGATGCAGTGGGAAGCATTGTCTTTAGAAGGTTGAAGGTTAGTGGAGGAGACAAATATCTGACTTTGCCCTGAACAAGGAAGAGTTATAGTAACAAACACCTTCATAGCTCTTACTTTATGAGCTATGATGATGATAAAAATGATGATAACAATAATCATCTACTTTTAGGTCATTGGGTGGATATGTAAGTTAATATGTGGAAATAAATCATTTGACCAATGCCCAGTTCATAAGATTTAAATAGTTGAGTGAAGTGTACAATGAGTGAGTGGCAGAGCTGGATAGGAGTCCCATGGTGGAGTCTCAAGGCTGCGCTGTCCTGTGAGGAGAGATGAAGAAGGGGGACAGAAGGAGGAGTATAGCAAAGGCATGGGTGGGTGAAACAGCGCAATAGCGTGTCAAGTCCAAGGCAGAGAGTGTCAGAGGATGCAGCTGGAGCATTAGGAGAGACTCCTACCCATGCTGACAAAAGTTAGTCTTCCTGAAGTTCCATCTACTGCTTTATTGTGGTGTCTGGAACTGAACCTACAATATCTCTGAGGTCTGCCTGTGTATGAGTAAAATAATCGAATGAATGCAATTCACTGTATTTTCACTCCACTTGGTGCCACAATGATCCATATAAAATAGAAAGAAAAGTAAAACCAACTTGATATGTCCAGGTTTAGAAAAAATTACATTTGTTGATACATATAGGTAAAATAGTTTTTAGCACCCAAATGCTACTTTTTGTAGACTGCTTCACAAGTTTCTGGCATATATGGGTGCTGCACAACAGTAATAAATCCCATATTTAATTCTCACAAGGAAGCTAAGATACAGGAACTATTATTCCGATTTTATGGACAGAGAACTTGAAGCTCAGAGAAGTTGTGTGACTTGACTAAATTTGCACAGCTAGGAAGAGGTATAGCTGGAATTTGAACTAAGGATCCGTACTCTCAAATGCTGCCCTCTGTACTACCATTCGTGTAAGGCAGCAATTAGTTTTGTAAATTTTTTTTTATGGCAGGAGGGTTGTGTGCTTTTGGTTTTTTAAAAGAGTATTTATTCCCACCAGACAGGGTCCACAGAAGAAGAAGCAGGTTTATATCTTCTAGGGCTTGTTGGATGTACAATAATGTTCCTCCCCACAGCTATGGTGTGCCATATCCACGTGTCCACCTTGATGTGCTTTCCCCGGCACAGACCCTCTCTTCCTTTCACTTCTGTCTCTCACACGAACTGTCTCAGAGCATATCTCACTTGATCACAAGCCTGGTGCAAGAGTGCATTTAGGAAGACCCGGTGTTGGGACACTTGGAGTCATTTTATTTTCCTCTCTGTCTTAAGAGGCCTGAATGCTGGTGTAGTGGAGGGGGTAGGTAGAGGTGAGCAGGGTTCTGGTCATGGTCTGTACCCACAGCAAGTTGTTTAATCCATCACAGCCTCCAAGGCTTTTCACCTTCTTAAGGAAATGATGGTAGCATTTTCATCACTATACCTTTGAGCACAGTGCTTGGTAGTGAGCTCGGAAACAGCTGAGCTAAGTCTCAGAGTTCTAGGTGCTATTCTTTAGAAGTTTCAGCAGAGATGGAAATGTTTGCTATTTATGCTCTCCCAGGTGGCTATGGGGCACTTGAAATTTGGCTAGTGTGAAAAAAGAATTGATTTTTAAATGTTATTAATTTTATTTTTTTATTTTTATTTTTTAAATATATTTTATTGATTATACCATTACAGTTGTTCTATTCCCCCCCTTCATTCCCCTCCATCCGCACCCTCCCTCCCCCACCATTCTCCCCCCCTTAGTTTATAACCACGTGTCTCAAGTTCTTTGGATTCTATATTTCCCCCACTATTCTCGCCCTCCCCCCTATCTATTTTCTACCTCCCATCTATGCTATTTTCTGTGCCTTCTCCCCCCTTCTCCTCCTCCCACCCCCCTGTTGCTAACCCTCCATGTGTTCTTCATTTCTATGGTTCCACTCCTGATCTAGCTGTCCTCTTGGTTTGCTTTTGTTTTAGGTGTGGTTGTTAATAACTGTGTGTTTGCTGTCCTTTCACTGTTAATATTTTTCATCTTCTTTTTCTTATATAAGTCCCTTTAGCATTTCATATAATAAGGGCTTGGTGATGATGAACTCCTTGAACTTGACCTTATCTGAGAAGCACTTTATCTGTCCTTCCATTCTAAATGAAAGTTTTGCTGGATAAAGCAATCTTGGCTGTAGGTCTTTGGATTTCATGACTTGGAATACTTCTTTCCAGCCCCTTCTTGCCTGTAAGGTCTCTTTTGAGAAATCCGCTGACAGTCTGATGGGTACTCCTTTGTAGGTGACTGTCCCCTTATCCCTTGCTGCTTCTAGGATTCTCTCCTTCATTTTAGTCTTGGCTAATGTAATTATGATGTGCCTTGGTGTGTTCCTTCTTGGGTCCAACTTCTTTGGCACTCTCTGAGCTTCCTGGATTTCCTGGAAGTCTATTTCCTTTGCCAGACTGGGGAAGTTCTCCTTTATTATTTGTTCAAATACGTTTTCCACTCGTGGCTGTTTCTTTCCCCCTTCTGGTACCCCTATAATCCGGATGTTGGAACGTTTAAAGATGTCCTGGAGGTTCCTAAGCCTCTCCTCATTTTTTTGAATTCTCATTTCTTCATTCCTTTCTGGTGGGATGTTTTGTTCTTCCTTCTGGTCCATTCCATTGATTTGAGTCCCAGTTTCCTTTCCATCACTATTGGTTTCCTGTGCATCTCCCTTCATTTCAATTAGTTTAGCCTTCATATGTTCCTCTAATTTGTGACTATGTTCCTCTAATTTGTGACTATAATCTACCAGTTCTGTGAGCATCCTGATAAATAGTGTCTTGAATTGTGCTTCTGATAGGCTGGCAATTTCTTGGTTGCTTAGAGTTATTGGCTTTGGGACTTTGAGTTCTTCTTGCGCCATCTTTCGGGTTGTTCGTGCCTGTTCCATAGCAGGATCAGAGCCCTAAAGTGTTCACTAGAACAGGGCAACTCAGTCGCTGGGTTGTGACGTTGTATGTGGGGGCGGGGTCAAAGAGGGACAATGGCTCTCACTGGTATTGCAGGGCAACTTAGTTGCTGGGTTGTGAGGCTGTATGTGGGGGCGGGGTCAAAGAGGGACTATGGCGTCCTGTCTGCCGCCTGCCACCAGGGCCCTCACCAGTGCCGCAGTTGCTGCCGTCACCGGGCCCACGCGTTTCGTCCCACTGCTCGCAAGTGTGCCACCGCCGTCAGCCCTCGCCCCCTGGGGCCTGCGTGGTCTGTCTCACTGTGCGCAAATATGCGCCCGCGGTCTGCCCCGCACCCCAACTGGTTCCCATCTGCCTGCGCGCCTGGGTCGGGGGCCCTGTCCTGCCCAACCCTGCTCGCTGCTGGCTCCGCCCCTCTTACCGTCCCGTTGAATGGTTAGATGTAGTCGGACTTCCGTATAATTCAATTTTCTGTCCTTTGGTTGTGTCTTTGTTTCTCCAAACCTTTGTTGTACTCAGACTTGGTTGTGGGAGAAGGCACAGTGTTTCCACCTATGCCTCCATCTTGGCGGAGAAAATGTTATTAATTTTAATTAATTTAAATTTAAATATTCACAAGTGACTAATGACTATTGGACAGCACATTTCTTGACTACAAAATCTCAATTCGTTTATTTTATAGGGTTGTGGTGAGGGATAAAATGATGAAAGATGAAAATACATAGCAGTGTTATGTGACAAAGTCAGATAACCTGATTTAATTGCCAGCTCTATTCCTTTTTACTTAACCTCCCTGAGCCTTTGTGTCCTCATCTGAAAAATGGGTTTTATGATTATTATCTCTTATAGAGTGGTCAAGTGGATAAAATAAGATAATAAGTATAAATTGCTTAGCAATCACTTGGCATATAGTAAATCCTAAACAAATGATAACTTTTTATTTCTTAAATTGAGAGTGTTCTGGAAAGCACAAAGCTCTGGCAAGATGTTGGTTATTATCAGGAAATGACATGGTCTGTGATTGCTCCCCTGAACTGTGCCTTTTCTTGATAGGATGTGGATGTGTGGGACTCTTCCCCCTTCACAGCCCGCTTTCGGAATCACATCTCAGGTAGTTCACAAATACCCGATGTTTCAGAGGTTTCTTTGAAAGATTTCTCAGCTCCTTGGTGAGGAGTGTGCTGTCCCTGCCCCACAGGGGGTGGATGGTGGTGGCGGGAGGTGGGATGAGGCCTATTCTTTCGGTCTCCTTCTGCTTAGCCCCTGGACACTGGTTAGTTTTCCTTGGAGACTGTGCAGTGAAAGCAGGCTTTATCTGGACAGGGAGAGGCTGGTTTGGCTGCTGCAGCAGCCAATGTTCTTGCTTATTTCTCTTGGTCTTGGCTGCCTTTCTGTTTATCCATTCAGGGCTCAGGCTCGAGGTGGGTAGCACGGAGCTTTGAGAGACAAAAAGCAGATGTCCCCAGAACTGTTATTGCCATGGGCACCAGCCATGTTTATGTTGTTGTTATTGATGTGGCCCCATGATGACATGTGCCTCAAGGTATCAAGGAGAGCCTACTGGCTCTAGTGGATGAAATTGCCACCAACGTTTTATAGTTCCCTGCCAGCTACCAGCCTGGGAAAGTGCAAATCATTTGAGGGAAGCAAATCCTTGCCCCCCCCACCCCCACCCCGCCTGATGTAGGAGGGCTCTTTGCAGTGCATGGGAACTGATCCCAGTTCTCATTGCTCCAATGGTCCCCACTTTACCCCAGGACCATGGCACAGATCTACTCCGCAGAAGGAAAATTGAGGAAGAAAAGAGACTGGATCACAGGCTTAAATGGTTTCTTTAGCAAAAATTGCTAAGGGTGAGGCAGTGNCCTACTGGCTCTAGTGGATGAAATTGCCACCAACGTTTTATAGTTCCCTGCCAGCTACCAGCCTGGGAAAGTGCAAATCATTTGAGGGAAGCAAATCCTTGCCCCCCCCACCCCCACCCCGCCTGATGTAGGAGGGCTCTTTGCAGTGCATGGGAACTGATCCCAGTTCTCATTGCTCCAATGGTCCCCACTTTACCCCAGGACCATGGCGCAGATCTACTCCGAAGAAGGAAAATTGAGGAAGAAAAGAGACTGGATCACAGGCTTAAATGGTTTCTTTAGCAAAAATTGCTAAGGGCGAGGCAGTGCCAACTGCTGATGTTTGAACCTAAGCCAGAAGCCTATCATTTGGCATCTTATTATACATTGGCTTGTTTATTGTCTGCCCCTGTCAATGGAATACAAGTTCTGTGAGGGCAGAGATTTTGTCTAGTTTGTTCATCACAGTGTCCCCAAATCATGGTACAAAGACATTCTTTAATAAATATCTGTTGAGTAAATGAATGAAGTATTCTCTCCTTATTGAGGAATATTTTAAAAAGATTTTATGTATTTATTTTTAGAAAGTGAAGAGGTGTGGGAGAAAGAGAGGGAGAGAAACATCAATATGTGAGAGAAACATCCATAGATTGCCTCTCCCACACCCCTACTGGGGACCTGGCTAGCAACCCAGGCATGTGCCCTGACTGGGAATTGAACCCAACACAATTTGGTTTGCAGGATAATGCCCAACAAACTGAGCCACACCAGTCAGGATAAGGAACCTTTAAACACACTTTAAGTGTACTTATTCAGAAAACTCTTGATTATAAATCTGCTTCCAAAGAACCAGACATATCTATCTGGCAGACATGTTGACTCAGTGACACTCAATAATATTTCACCTTTTCTCCTTCCTTCCCTCCCTGCTTCTTGCCTGTCTTCCTCCCTCCTCCCTTCTTTCATTTGCTCATCTAATATTCACTGAACATACAAGTAACAATGCATTCTGAAGTGTACATTGCTAAGACACAGTTTTAAACACATTTGTCCTTGCTCAGCCAGTGTGTTTGTAAAAAACAAAACTGGAGCTTCTACTCTGTGAAGGATGAAGCTTCATCAGTACTTGGAGAATTTGCTGAAAGATGGAATTAAAGCTAGAGGTACAAGTTGAACTGGGCAGTTTAGAGCAACATCCTGAAAATCACCCAAGAGGAAAATGTAAGAAGAGAAGATACAATCTATGGTATTTTTATGATAGGAATATTTCCTTGACTAAGCCACTGATTAAAAATACACAATGCAAATGCATTCTATTGAAACATCCAACTAAATTATTCTTGAACATAAAAATATGATGTCAGCTGGTAGTATGGGTTGTTTGGGGTCTGGTGTGACTATAGAGTACATTGGTGTAAAGAAGGGGTCAGCAAACAATGACCCACAACCTGCTTTTATACATAAGTTTACTTGGAAGGAAGTCATGCTCCTTTGTTTATGAACTGTCATTGTTGTGTTCATACCATAAAAGCAGAACTGAGTAGTTTCAACAGGGACTCTATAGCCTGCAGAGCCCAAGACACTTACTATCTGGCCCTTTACAGAAAAAGTGTGTTGACCCTCGGTGTAAAGGAAAGATGTCTTGTGCCAAATGAGATCCTTTAAAAGAAAACATGGCCCACGTTGGGTGTGGCACACTGATGTTTATACACCTGCCTTCCCTATCAGTGAAAGGCAGCCAACATTTCACAGTATTATATCATCAACACCCAATATAGTATTGTTCTCTGGAACTCTTTCTGCAACATGGACACTAAATTAATGAGATAATTTTCCATAAGCGGAATTGTCAAAGGATCAAAGTATTTTCCGCCTAGGCTTCCCAAAGCACTGCCCATTTGCTGTCTCCTGCCAGAGCTGAATAAAACAATCGTATCAACTCATGTATATCCTGAGGCTTGACTTGGCATACAGCAGCCTTATAACTGAAGGTTTCTTCACCTGTGCTTGTTTTGTGGTTACAGGTCTCAAAATGTCCATAACTTGATTAAACTTGTCCCTTCTATGCCTTCTCGTTTCGTAGGAGGATTGTTTGCGATTTTGAGTTACATAATTCTCGGTTTCCCAACAAAGAAATCAGCAGGTGGTGAGCCTCTTTGTTTTTAAAGTTGCCTCCCTGTGTAAAGATTTGGAGCCAGGTGTCTCTCACTAAGTTCATCAGACTCAAGCATCCAGACCTCCTAGGCATTCCTTAAAACCTAGCCCTGATTTTAAAAAGTTTTAAAATAAATATTTTGCAAGAGGGTTGAGAGTTTGACCTTTACTCTTATTGCAATGCAGAAATGGAAAAAAAAATGGGATTCTCTTCCACTGCTTTGGTGATAAAGCCTTGCTAGAAAGATAACTGAAACAGAGGTTTCCAGATATATTGATACATTTAATGTAACTCTCAGAATCCAATAGAGTTATTTTCAACCTTTTACAAATGAGTAAATTGGCACTCAGAAAGTCCCAATAACTGAACCAAGGACACAGAGCTAGTGAGATGCAGAAGCAGGGTTTATACCCACACTTTTTCCACTCTGTGGTTCTTCCTCCCAACAAAGGCATGGGTGAGGAATATGACACAGGGTTCTCTAGGATCAATACCTCATTGATATCCTGCAGTCAGAGTTAAGAGAATTTTATAATAAATGAAAGTTGGTTTGCATAATCTTAACCAGTGTGCAATGAACAATTATTTTTATTGTTATTTCAAATGCAAATTAAGATAGCAGGCGTATGGAAGGTGGTGGTGGAGCAGAGAAGAAAGAATAAGTAAAGTTCAGTTTTATTCGGAGCACCATTGTAAAGGAAGGGCCAAATCTGTATGAAAAGGTGAAGTGTGGTCAAAGTCAGCTTTAAGAACACAAACATTCTTTTAGTCATGGAGAGTCTGTTAAAATGTAATGGATCTTACCCAAAAGGTCAGCGATCATTGCTTCATAATATAAAGGCTTTGCTATCCTTTGTCCCCCTTGTCTTTCACCTTTTCTTCTTTTTTCTCTTGCTCATTCATACATTTATTGGGTGCTGACTCAACACCAGGCTTTATGCATCGTCATGGGGCTATAAAGATGAAAAGACATATATGTTGCTCTCCAGAATCTTAAGTTTAGGGCTTTTGTGTTGAAACCATTTTCCCTACTTGTGGGGATGCAGAATGCAGGGGATGTTATTGAAATACAGCCCCAAGTATTTCTGGGGTTCAATGTATCATAGTACATGCAAAGTAGCTTGCCTCTACAATTTGAAGTTTTATCCTAGGAATTGCCTACTGGACATCTCCTTCTGCCTCATCACTGCGCTTTTCAAGTCCTAAAACTACAGCTCCAAGTTTAGCTTCTTTTGATTCATGAGGATAAAGGCCAAGGGAGAGGTAGGCAGTAGTTGGTTTATTTTATCTTCCCAAGCAACTCCGAGGCAGGGAGAAGTACAAATAAAATATCGCTATAGTGGGTTAAACCTACGTTCTCCCTTCTAATGATTCATTGCCATTAGGGGGCCCAGGGAGTTTGGGGTAGGTGGAAATGAGATGATAGTGTAACATTCTGATTTCCACGGATAACTAAGAATATTTCATTAATCGTTTCTTTAGAACCTTTAAATTATTTTTACTGGTTTTAAAAATATATACGCCCATAGAATGTACAGCACCATGAGTGAACTCTAATGTAAGCTATGGGCTTTGGGTGATAATCATGTGTCAACATTGATTCACAAATTGCAACAAATACACCATTTTGGTGCAGGACGATGATAGTGCGGGAAGCTTCCCATGCAGTGTGTACATGCGTGCATGTCTGTGAATGCTAAATTTTGCTGTGAATCTAAAATTTCTTGAAAAAATAAAGCATATTAAAAATAATACACATTTATTGGTAAAACTTGTCAAAATTGTAAGAAAGAACAAGAGGGAGGTTAAAACCCCCTTAGCATTCTTCTCTTCTTAATGTGAGATGCGTAGAGCTAATAATGACTATGTGACCACCCTAAAGCATTTCTCTGACCATACTTGTATGTGTACAAATTTTCACAGATAAAATAGATGTGTGTGTATTTGTGTTTCATTCAACATATTTTCATATCAAGTAATATGGATTTACGTATTTTTAATAGTTGCCTGGTATTACAGATATTAATATGCCATAATTTACCTAGCCAGTCTCTTACTTTATGGCCATTCAGAATTTTTCTTTTTGCCCATTCAAGTAGTGTTGCAGTAAACATTCCTGAATGTATAACTTTTGCCTATTACAATATTTCTTATTACTTTTTCTTCTTTTTTATTGAGGTATAACTGACATAGTATATTGCTTTCAGGTATACAACATAATGATTCAATATTTGTTTTGCAAAATAATCACCACAATAAGTTTGCTTAACATCTGTCAACATACATAATTACAGAATTTCTTCTTGTGATGAGAATTTAAGAAGTCTAGTCTCTTAGCAACTTTCAAATATACAACACAGTATTATTAATTATAGTCACCATGTTGTGCATTGCTTCCCGAGGACTTATTTTTTTATAAGTTGAAATTAATACTTTCTGACCCCCTTCACCCATTTTTTCCACCCCTATTACCTGACTCTGGAAACCACCAATCTATGGTCTGCATCTGTGAGTTTGATACGGTTTTCTTTTTTTTTTTAAGATCCCACATATGAGGTCTGTCTGGAAAAAGTCCAGCCATTTTTAACATGACAAGAACAGTGCGTGACATTGATATAACCTGGCAGCCAAGGGCAGTGGACTGAAATGTGCATGCAAGAACAATGATGACTTTACTGTACTAGTCAATAGGGGCAGTAGATGTCACTGAGTGAGTGTGTGTACTGTATAGCTATCACAACCAAAATGAGTGAATAGAGCAATAGATCTGCTTCAAATTTTGTGTTAAGCTTGAACATTTCTTGAGGAAACTATTTGGATGACTCAGAAGGCCATGGCTGTGGGCAACTGGTGATTGGCAGCTTCATCACAACAACTCGCCAGCTCACACATCATGTATCGTGCAGAGTGTTTTGGCGAAACATCAAATCACCCGGGTGACTCATCCCGTCTATATCCCAGATTTGGCACCCTGACACTTATGACTTTTCCCAAAACTAAAATCACGTTTGAAAGGGAAGAGATTTCAGACTGTCAATGAGATTCAGGAAAATGTGTTTGGGTAGCTGATGGCAATTATCAGAACTGTGTGAGGTCCCAAGGTGCCTACTTTGCAGGGGACTGAGGCATCATTGTCCTGTGTACAATGTTTCTTGTATCTTGTATCTTCTTCAATAAATGTCTCTATTTTTCACATTATATTGCTGGATACCTTCTGGAAAAACCTCATATAAATGAAATCATACAGTATTTGTCTTTCTCTAACAATCTTTTTTGAACCTGTGGATCTGTCTTTTAAAACATTATTTTTATCCTTATTGGAGGACATTTTTTCCTTCACTCCTTTCAGAGAGAGAATAAAGAAGAGAGGAGGGGACAGAGAAACATCAGTGTGAGAGAAACATTGATTGGTTGCATCCCATACATGTCCAGACCAGGAATCAGACCTGCAACCTAGGTATGTACCTTGACCAGGAATTGAACCCACAACCTTGTGATTATGGGACAATGTTCCAATCAACTGAGCCACACTGGTCAGGGCTGAATCTGTGTATCTTTCCAGTCGATGCCAAATCTTCAGAGAGGTTATGGGCCATGTAAACTTAATACACACTGCATGAGGCAGTTTTTTACATAAGTACACTTCTAGGCTGAGAACCTTGGATAATTCTAGGTCCAATACTCCTATTAGAGAACAGGGAAGAAGATTTGATTGTGAGATCACACATGTAAATATGCAATTTCTGTAGCTGAAAGCTTTGCAAATAGTATGTACTCCCATAAACAATGGCTGCTGCTATTATCATTATTATTATTGTTTCTTTTGTTCTGGTTCGTGTTTAAAAAAGATCTATGCATGGCACAGGATAGCTTGAAACACAAGACATGCAAAGAGAACCAGATTTCCATTCCTTAAAGGTTTTTGGCTTTGGCTGTAAATTATTGTGCGTTTTTAGAAACAAACGGTCAACCTGAGAATGCAATGAATTCAACCAGCCTCTTTAGATACACAGTGAAAAGGTTATGAAACAGACATGTAGACCACACATTCAGTGGCAGTTATTATAATGCTATTGTTTTACTTTATCCTCTTTAATTATAACACAGCTGTAGAAAAACAAAAACAACTACAAACAAAAAATGATATCAAACTGTTTCTGCCCAAACCTACCATGCTTTTTGTGAGAACATATGTGGTTCCTGTGTCTGCTATGGTTTGAAACACCAACTTCAGAAAAAAATTCTTGTTCTTAGTCTAGGCTTGGAGTTATGGCTCTGTTCTTTGCTTGAAGGGGAAATGGAAGCAAAATTAATGAGGTTAGTTTAGGATGTTAGAAGCAAGTAACATGAACCAATTTTCAGTGTTCTAAGATCAGTAGAGCAGGAAAAAAAGCTAGATGAAGAGCAAGAACATCTATCTCTTGTCTGTGTCTGTGATAGAATTCATTTAAAAATTATAAGTAATTGTGTTTTATTAGCATTAAGGAAAACTGAGTTGGTAGCATTAAATTTGCTACTAGAAATATTAGAAATAATGTTTCTGGTTATTGATTGGCAATCAATAATATGCACCAGGGATCATTCTAGGTGCTAAATTTAGAGCAGTGAACAAGACACCTAGGGGACCCACTTTTTCAAAGCTTCCATTCTAGTAAGAGGAGAGAGTCAACAAATTCATAAACAAACAAAAAGACAATCAGTGTTGTGCAGAGAATTAAAATACAGTGATGTGATAGAGAGTACTTGGATAGTCCAGAAAGGGCTCTCTGATGGGGATATTTTTAAACTGAAATCTTAATGAAGGAAACTCCATCTGAATGGGGGTGGGGTGGACAATTTAGTTCCTCATGATAACTCTGTCAACCCTGTTTGAAAGTGGAGGAAAATGAAGCTCTGAGAAGCTAGGTAATTTCTCTACAGTAGAGTTGAGATTCAGATACTGTTCCCATATCCACCAAATCCTACTGTGTTGGGAATACTATGCTCAGTAAGTTCACAGATGTCTCTCTCAAGAGATTACAATGACGGTAATTTGGGAAATGGAATCTCAGAGTTTATTATTGTAGGTATGACCAACCTGAGTGACTTAGATTTGAAAAGGGAAAGCGAGCTTTTTGGTTAGCATCCAAAGCACTTGCCCATTTGGATAAGAGGGGATGACAGACTCCTGGGCCATACTTCTAGGTGTTATCCATTTAGAAGGGCCAGGGAAACTGTATTTTTTAACCTAGGTGATTGTGACCCATCTTTCCCTTGGTCCAACTTTGAGGAACACTCTCTTATACCAATGCTTCTCAACTAGGGGTGGGTTTTTGTTGTTTGTTGTTTGAGTGGGTTTTATTGTTTTTGTTTTGGCCTTCATAAGACATTTGGAAATGTCTGGAGACATTTTTAATTGTCACAACTGGTGTGAGTGTTACAGCTATCTAGTGAGAAGAGGCCAGAGATGCTGCTCAACCTCTTACAAGGCACAGGACAGAACTACGTAACAGAGAACTAAGTGGCCCAATGTCACTAGTACTAAGGTTAAGAAACCCTGCCCAAATGAACATTTCTTCTGAATCAACTTCATCCCCTGCTATCCTCAAAGAAAAGGCATCACCCTATTAGAACTTCCATAGCACTTTCTCATGTTAAGAATCATCTTTATAGGTATGGTTATTTCCCTGACAGATCAAAACTTTCTTGCTACATTCATTTATGAGTCTGGCCTTACCCCTCCTCCAGCATATAATTCTCATTCCATAAATGTTCATTTAAAATATTCTTTGGGAGTGACTAAAAATGACTTGGAGACTGCTAACATAATAGTGTCTCCAGGAGAAGAAAAACCCAAGGGCCTAATTTTCAGTCTAAAAGTTTAATACAAATCTTCCAGTCTTCATCTAAGAAAATGGCCCCCCATATATTTTTTTCAACATACACCAAATACTACAGCTGCTTCTGGACCTGCCTGGGTGTCTAGGCAAGTCAGCTGTGTGAACATAAGGCCCACCCAGGGAGCTCCAGTATCACACCAGGAACCTCGTTGGCTGTAGTGTCTGGCTACCAGTTGGCATCTCTGAGCAAACTAACTCAGTCCCTGAGCCAACTATGAATTCCAGGAAATCAAAACCCAGCAAATAACTCTATAAAGACTGTGAGGGAATTGGATGAGGAAACAGTGCCCTTATTGGCGCTAGAAAGAGCCAGATAATTGCTCTGAAGATCTTTTAAGAAGACACACAACTGCAGAGAGAGAAGCAGCAAAGGCCTTGTTTGTTTGTTGATAGGAGCTGTCTCTATGTAGTGAGCAGACCTCAGAGTGTTGGAAACCCAATCAGCATTTGGGCATTACAGAGTTATTACCATGCTGCCAGGCTGACCATAGTTAAAAATAAGAAATTACTGTTAGTGAGGCTGATCTGACCACATTTTTCACTAAATTGATCATGTTAGTTTTCCTGACTTTGATTTTTATTCCAGTTTTAACACTTGGCATGAATATTGTGATGAAAAGCATTCACTGCTTTTTCACTTTATATGTTGGAGCAATCTATTGGCACCATCAATTCTCTAAGTGCAACTTTAAAGATATTCTACCTGCAGCAAGATTGGTGAATATAGAAATGAAATATATCAAGATTGGTTGTGAAATTCAACTGAGTAATTTTTCTCCTGTGGTTAATCACCCATGTAATAGGTTGCTCTTTTTCTTTTTCATGTTTTACTTCTCAGTCTTGGCAATATGTACTAAAATGACTTGGAGTTATGAAAAGTATGAAAATGTGTTTGTTTCAAATAGTTGGCTGGGTTCTCAGGAACTACTACTATAAAGACACATGGACAAAACCAAGGGGGAAGGTGGAAGCAAGGGAGGGAGGTGGGTTTGGCTGTGGTGGCGGGGAGTGGGGGGGGGGATACAGACAGCTGTAATTGAACAACAATAAAATAATAAAAAATACACCAAATAGTTGACTGGGTTCTTTATCAACTGGAGGCCCAGCACAGGTGTGAATATTTGTTTATAATCCAAACACAGCAAAGTAAATAGTTCCATTTTGCACCCCCTTTCCCCCGTACAATGCTTCGAATATTTTCTTTGCCATAGTCAGNTGAAAATGTGTTTGTTTCAAATAGTTGGCTGGGTTCTCAGGAACTACTACTATAAAGACACATGGACAAAACCAAGGGGGAAGGTGGAAGCAAGGGAGGGAGGTGGGTTTGGCTGTGGTGGCGGGGAGTGGGGGGGGGGGATACAGACAGCTGTAATTGAACAACAATAAAATAATAAAAAATACACCAAATAGTTGACTGGGTTCTTTATCAACTGGAGGGCCAGCACAGGTGTGAATATTTGTTTATAATCCAAACACAGCAAAGTAAATAGTTCCATTTTGCACCCCCTTTCCCCCGTACAATGCTTTGAATATTTTCTTTGCCATAGTCAGTGACTTTGTTTAACTTTTAAAAAAATGCTGAATGGAAAGGAAGGGCCAGGAGACTTGTGACTGTTTGTACAAGGGCTTGAAGTGACTGATGGCTAAACCAAGCCGGCACAGAGGTTTGACATTTTGTCAGCTCTCCTGAGGAGTCAAATGTGATGTCTATGACTTACCTGTCAAGTGTTGATAGAAAAACAACTTTGTTATACATAGTCTTTAAAGGTACATACGTGACCTCTACCCTGGAGCCCCTTCCAGGTTTTTCCACTGGGTATCAAAATCCTCTCAAATATTTCCAGCTGGACAACGCCTTGAACTGTAACAGCAGCTCATTATTTTAGCACTGGTGGTCATTGTTGAGAGTACCCCACCCCTCACTTTTATATTCTCTCCCTTGGCAAGGACCAGTTCTGAAATCTCATTGATAGTAAGAGAGCGGGATTGTACTCTGTCCAAAACTCAGTTGCCTTTGCCTTCTTGATGAATCTATCTTCTTAAGAACAGCCCCTCTTTTTTTTTGAGGCCACTGAGATTCCTGCCCTCATCTCAAAGTTCTGAAGTGCTTGAAGGATCCTGCAAGACAATAAACATTTCTACTCTATGAGGCTCAGTGTTTTCCAAGGCTTGTCTCCATTTCCCTTTTTGCATAAGAGGCAACAACAAGGAGGAAGACAGCAAGACACGCTTGGCACCAAGGTTGGGTTTAAAAAACATGAGTACTGAATTTAAGACAATTTGCAAGTCCACCAAAGACTATAAAAAATGAATAAATGAGAAAACAACCAAAGTAGGATATATCCAGGAAAAAAGACTTCATGCCTGAGGCAATAAATATCCCACAAGTGGAAAGGTGCCTCTTCAATAAACATGGCAAGAAAATTGTTTAGTACATTGAGCACATTCAGAGTAATAATAAATGAATTTCATGGAGGAAAACAAAAGTACCTTAAAACTACATTTGTTGAGCTCCACCAGTATTGTAGGTGGGAGTCCTTGGGTCAGTTCTTGTGTTTACAAAAAAAAAAAGCCCAAAACAAAAACGAAAATGGCCTTGGACAGAGTATCTTCAAATACAAAGAACTGCAACATTTTAGTTTAAGCCAGAATATTTCCACTGCTCCTTCTAGAAATGGTTCCTTTTTCCTGTGGTTCCACAGATGGCCAGACTAAAAGACCCAAGCATTTGCTGAGCACCTGGAAGCACATACTCATACTTCCTCTTCAGAAGTTTCCTTAGAAACAACCTAAAAATAGCCAGATGAAAGGGAAGCCATGGGTTGTATCTTGAGACAGTATTAACATTATTTTTCTCATTTTATGGATGAAAAAATTGAGATTCAGAGAAGTGAAGTGTCTTTGCCCCGAATTAAATGACAAACTTAATAAGGACTTGAATCTCCTTCATTTCTTTGAAGCCTGGAAGCCACTGCTTACTTCTAAATCTAAATTTATACATTAGTATACCCTATAGATACAATCTGTTTCATAACCAATGATCACAAACAAATCAGTGGCTCATAATATTAAGTCACTGGAAAAGGACCTGGCCTTGAGTTGGTTTGCCTTGAGATGGCTGGTAGATTGTGTGTTCTTCACTTTGTGCAGGGCAGATTTCACAGCATGGTGATTTTCAGAGTATGTTTATTAAGGCTGGGAGAGTGAAACAAATGAAGAGCGTAGGGTAAGAAGAAGGAACAGAGAGAGTCTAGGCAGTGCCCTGCATTGACTCTCTAGAAACATTATAGGAAAGAAGTGAGCCAAGGTGGGGATACTTTTAGCTCACTGAAAATTCAGAAAAAAGGGGAGACAGATTCACGGGTTAGCCCAGGATGAGCTGCTGCTGCCTATTGCTTCCCTGGCTGGAAGTCTCAAGAGGACCGTTAGAAAGAAAAGAAAGGCACGGTGTGATCCAGAGAGAGAATGTATTGGGTCATTGTCTTAAGGATTTTTCTGTTTTCTAAAGGTGAGAATTTGAGAGAAGGCTTTAGAGAGTCTCAATAGAATATCCATCTGCTTTATGCTGATGCACCAAATGAGATTCATTCTTCTGATTTCACCTGTTTCTGGGTGTGATTCACACTACCTCCCTGAGTAGGATGATTTAAGCTGTTTACCCTCTGGCTGGAAAGGAGAAGTATAACTAATTTATTCTTAAGTGTCCTTGATTAGAGAATATAGGATTTTGTAATTTACTAGATGACTGTAAACTGTCTGTCTGTCTCAGTTTTCTTAATTCCACTTGTTCTGTCTTACTAAACTGACTCAATTACATCTTGGGAAAAACAAATGCTGCAAAATTGTTATAGTTCTAATGATTTTTTTAGCCATTCTTGATAACATTTCCTGAGGATAATAATACCAATTCAGCTAGTCTAGGTGGTTGAGTGAGCTGATACGTGTTCAGGTCACCATTGAATCTAACACTCGTAGTATCATATTTGTCTGAATATGTGTTCTAGAACAACTCTGCAGCTTATCCAGTGCTGTCATAAACTCTGTGGCCTGCTCGGCTTTCTTGGCAGGTCAGGTCAGCTCTTCTACCCTCCCTGTTGGAACCTAGTCTTACTTTTTAGGCAGTTTTGTGGCATTTCCTTTGAGAGACTTGTGTACTCTCCACCTGAAGTTGCTCAGCTTCCTCAGCCACCAAAATCCTAGACAGATCCGCCTAGTTCTCAACTTGTGGCCTAGGCACCTGTTTGGGCTGAGGAGTTAACCCAGCTCTCTTATATCAGAGCAGTTACTCATATGCTTTAGTCTCATGATTTGGGAAATTGCCAGGGTCAAGGAGTGGAGGATCAGTCTCTGGAAGGAAAAATAGCAATGTGTTCTGAGTCAAACATAATTTTTCTAGATTTTTTTTGTTTGTGAATACTCTTTCTTAGATAATTTAGTTAATTTTGAGAAACACTGTGAAAGTTTGACTGCAAAAGATGGTGCGCTACCTTGTTGCTCCATACACCAGTAGCATCAGCCTCACCTGGGAGCTCACAGGAAAGCAGTACTTTGGGCCCAGACCCACTGAACTAGAATGTGAATTTTAACAAGGCCCCATGTGTTGCATATACACATTGAAGTTTGGGAAGAGTCCTTGGGCTGGGGAGATCCACACAGGTCCCTCTTTAATTTTGCTTCCCCTATTTCTGTGATCTATGGTCACTGGGGCAGATGCAAGCTCTTTCCAACAACACCTTTTTCTTCTCCACCTCTACCTGGTTCATCTCTTCTTTTTCAGTTTCCTTGTCCTACCTCTCCACCACCAACTCCTTTCCATTTAGCTCTTTATAATCCTATTTACTTGACATGAAATACTGATATATATCATAGTCTTTTTTTCCTAGAAACTTCTCATGCTTCAAGAATAGAAGCCTCCTTTTCAAATAGAGGCCACTTGCTCTTACTTACTTTTTATAACTCAGATTATAAAAATAAGTAAGACTCAGATTTTCTCTCACTTATTATGGATGCTGCCAGATCACATTCATTCTAAAACTTCTCCTTGGAAGATTTCTTAAATATGCTTGATAACTTGTCTATATTAAAATTAAGAACTTAGAATTTGTTATTCAACAAATAACAGCAAAAGGAAAATGAAAAACTGGTTTTAACATGCATACACCACTCAGGATTAGTGTCTAGAATATATAATAAACTCCTATATATCAATAAAAATTAAAAATCCATTTAAGAGAAAATGGAAACATGATACATCGAGGCAATCCACAGACCAGGAAACATGACTATCCTGCATAAAAAATAAGAAGATGCTCAATGGAAGAACTCCTTAGGAAAGTACATACTAAAACCCTAGCAAATACCATTTCACAACCAATTAAAAAGTTGGACAATATCAAGTAGGTATGATAATATGGAGTCATGGAAACTTAGACTCCTGGATAGAGTGTAAATATTTATGACCACATTGGAGAGCAATTTGACAGTATCGAGTCAAGCTAAAGAAGCTCTTACCCATTGACCTAACACTTTTATTGCTAGGTGAGTCCAGAGTAGCTTTCACCTGGATGCACAAGAAAATATGTACAAGAATATTCAATGGAAAAATATTTGAAGTGACAAAAATTTGAAACAACTTAATGTACATCAAGAAGACTGGATAAATAAACTGTATATTCACACAGTGAAAAACTATGCAGCAGTTGTATGTAAATGAATTTGAAATAGGTAAATGTGTATGTGTATAGGTATACATATATATTTTATTTTTATCTATAAACTTGGATAAATCTCACAATTTAAATTAATAAAAGCAAATTACAGAAAAAGATGTAGCATATCAATTTTATAAAGTTTAAAAACATGGAAAACAAAGCTTTGCCTAAACATACATGGCATTGATAAGCATCATATTTAGGACTGTAGTTATTTTGGTGGGATCAGGAGAGAGATGAATCTATGAGAATTTACACAGGGGGGCTACAATAGTTTTGGTCTAGAGCTTTATTTTAAGCTGAGTGACAGGTATAAAAACCTACCTCACCCTCTTTCCACTCTTGTCAGCATCATTTACTGATGAACTCACAACCACAGCCAAACCTTCAGTTTTCCAATCCATTCTTCTCACAATCACCTGCATGACTTTAGCAGCTCCATTGCTCAGACATCCAATGGCCCCATAGTTCTTGGTTTGTCTATGCTTCCTATGCTCCCACAACCCTGAACATCACTTGCCCTAGTTACATTTTCGATCTTTTCACCCAGGACGTCTCTATCCAATACCTCATCGTATTTTCTCTTCTTCCTCTTTCTCATCTCCTTTCTCTTTTCTCCTTCTTCTCCTTTTCCTCCTCCTCCTTCTTTCTCTTTATCTCCTCCCCGCCATGCTCTTGTCCAGCTAATCTTCATTTTGGCCCTTTGGTGGGTTCTATTGCCTAAATCTACTATATTCCTCCAATCTTCTTTTGAGTTATTTTCTTCTTAACCAATCTAGAGCTATAGCCAACACTTTAGAGCTTTGTTCATACTCATCTTGCCTAATTCCAATCATCGTTTTTTTTCCTTCTAATCCTGGTCTAGGATGTGGATTAATGCTAACATAAACCACATCATAGTCCTGATCTGCATCATTTTAAATTTGTTTCTCTGGAACAGATTTAGGCTATAGGCTCTGACACATCTTCTCATACATTCCTATTTGAAATTGTTCCTAGCTTTTAATATCAATGTCCTTTAATATCAATGTCTCAGCATTGAATGCCAATGGGCAATGGCTCCCTTTGGTCTAGAATGGTGAGTTTACTGTCATGAAGAGCTCAGCTTCCAGGGAGGTGCCTTGGAATAGTTTCAGAAGTTTTCTCAGGCATGCTCTGAGTCCCCATGCTCAGTTCAATCAGAAAAGGTCTGTTTTAATCATATTAAACATTGGTTTTCCAAATAAATTTTGTTTAATAAAAAAGGCGTAGGAGTCCTGCTCTTAAACATTTTGGTGGCTATTCATTGAATTTAGTATAGAACACAACACCCCAGCATGGAGTCCCTGGGACATGGCTCTGTCTCTTCTCTGACCTCATCTCGGGCTACTTGTCCCTGGTTTCCCACGCTGAATGCTATTTCCCTTCTAGTCCTACCTGTAGGCTCTCGTGCTCTTCCACCTGCCAACACACCTGCTCCTTTGTTCTTTGCATGCCTGACTTCTCATTTTCAAATTCCTTCTTGAATGTTACCTCTCCTGTTCTTCCTTGTTATTCTCTCCTTATTCATCTCCTTCATAGCACTTCTTGCCATATTTATGCAACTGTTTGTTTCCTCATCTAGTGTCGCTTTCTCACACCACTAAGTTGCAACTCCCTTGCAGGAAGACATCATAGTTGTTGTGTTTAATATTTAGTAGCAGGAGCAAAGGGTGGCTTCAGCTCCTCTGTAAATCCTCAGGGTAGGATCTCACACCAAATCACCTGGAATAAATAAGTAAGTAAAGGAGAAAGAGTAACCTGGCCATGTACATGTAGGTTCATGGAAAGTACCCAGCCCTCCTCTTTCCAGCCAAAGGCCTTGGACCTTTGCCGCAAAGAAATCTGTGTGTTGTTTTGGGGTTAGCATAACCCTAATAGATCCTATTCCCATGCATGCAATGCAGACAGGACATATTTTGAAATGAAGCAATAAATCTTTCAAGTTTGAAAAGCACCAGAGTAGGAAATAACGTTCAGCTCTCCTGGATCAAAATGAGCAAGAAAAGTAGTTGGAAGTTGGCCTTCCCTCTTAATCTCCATTACTTACTCCCATTAGTCTATTCCAGGATAAATGACAGCAAAACAAACAACCCTGCCTTCTGATATGTGCACTACATTGAATCTTTGGATATGAAGAATCTGGACACTGGCAGAGGTAAACGTTAAAGGTGTTGACTTTGGAGTAAATTGGTTAATCACTTAAGTGTTTCAGGACACAATATAAGTGTCCTCAGTCCATCTGATCGTATGTGTCAATCTTTTCAGAAGATTGGAATGGTTGTCATGATAGCACTATGCAAAGGCACTACAGAACACAGAGTAGTAGTTACTCTGAATATATGAGATAGAGAAGATGTGATCAGTAGTGAAGAAAGCCAAACCCCAAAGAGAAAACTCTCAATTACACCCCTGTGTGTGCATGGGTTGTCATGGCCACACCTTCACTTAGCAAGGGTTTCTGAGTGCATTTTCTTCTCAGGCTTTCTTTTCCCCTCTCTGTTTGTGATTGTCCTCAAGGCTTCTAATGAATTGTGGTGAAATAGCAAACATGTGATTTGTTTGGGTGTATTTGTTTTTTCTGTGCAAAGAAGATTGAATCTTTTGGAAGAAATACACAAGCAGGAGTTGGCTTCAAGCAAAAATCAGGCAGTGCTGTATGGATCAGAGAAGCAATGATGACAGTGTGTGGGTGCAGGGTTCTCAGGCATGTGAGCTGGGCATCTGGATCAGCAAAGGGATTGATCTAAAATGGACTTGGAATAGAGATTACTGTAGTAGGGCAGATGGATATGATAATTTTGTAGCTACCTTTTTTTCAACAACTGTCATGAACCAGGTACTATGCCCTTTATATAGGATTGATTAGATAGGTACTCTTATTATCCCCGTTTTATGTGTAAAGATACAGAAGCTCAGAGAGGTTAATTTGCATGAGGCCAAACAATTAGTGCCAGGGCCAGGATTTTAATTTAGGATTGTGTACCTCCAAAGTTTGGGCTCATAACCAGTGTTTCACACTCTGCCTCCAATTCGCAGGGCAGTCTGGAACCCTAGAAAGAAGTTAAGCTTAGAACTATAATTACAGGAAAAAAATTGCTTGGAAAATAATGAAAACAAAGAAAGAGTCGATCTCTAGCAGCTTCACTAAGATTTATAATGAAGAAGAGGTCTGAGGAACACTGAGACTTAGTATGTGAGAAAGTATGTTCTGTTGTTCCCTAACTTGGGGACAGATAAAAGAAAAAAATGTAAATCTGAGGCTAAACTAAAAAAAAAAGAAGGGTAAAACATAGAAAAAACAATAACCACAACATTTACTGATTGATTTGCCAAATGCTTAGACTTACTGATGTTAGGGTTTGGATTGGCCTGCTTTTTACATGGGCAACTTCATATAGCAGGGTTCAGGGTGGGATGTTTAAGGAATGCATTTATTTAATGATGGTTAATGGTGTTTCTGAGCAGAAGGAAAGAGGCTGGCTTGTTCTTTGTGAAAGGGGAGTCAATATACATCAACATTGTAATTTGTGTCTCCCTAGGGATAGAATAAAAACTTTGTCCGATGCATTATTTTTCATGCCATCTACTCTAGAGCTTTGCATGATCCACGAACCATCAGCATCACCTGGGAGCATCACCTGAATTCATCAAAACAGAATTTACATTTTAACAGGATCTCCAAGTGATTCATATACGCAGTAAATCCTGAGACATAGTGACCTAGAATTTGTATTGTTTCATCTTGGCACGTTGGCACCCAAACTCCTATTCATCCTTCAAAGCCCAGCTCAGATATTACCTCTTTAAAAAAATACTCTTTTAGTAATTCCTGACAGTTAATCACTCCTTCCTCTCTGCCATTTTTCTGACTTTCTGCTTAGTTTTATCCTGTGCTCATCATAACGTGTTGTTTGCATGTCATTGAGCTGAGGGGCATCTTTATAGTCTCATCTTTGTATTCCAGTGTCAGTCAACTGTGTCAACAAGCTAGGCTCTAAAATGTATTTAATTATTCAATTTACTTGTTGTTAGTCAATTTAAATCCCTTCTGGACTATAGTTTTAAATTTTCCTATGTCCAGAATTACCTGGTAATCTTGTTAACCTGGAAGGCTGTGAACACCATCCTCCCATAAGTTTTGATTCTACTCGGCCTCAGGAACTTGCATCTTTAACTAGCAGCTCTAAGTATCTCTGGTGTAGATGGTCAATATAAAACTCTGCTTTAGAAATATTTCTCAATTGAAGTCTGGAATGTTGAGTTTTGGGTCAAGAGGGCTGCTACTGTCCTATTGCACTGGTCTCAACATTGTTTTGAAACCAATAGTGACCAAATCTGTCAGAAGGGAGCCACCCAAATAAGTTTGGACTGTGTTTCAGTGAGGATACCTTTATAAAGAAATGGAACTTTGCTCCATGTAGGCCATAGAACAATTGGAGTGATCTAATAGTGATTCATAGCTCCATGGTTGTAAAGGTCTTTCTCCTGACATTGACCCACTGGCCCTCAGGGTCCATTCTGATATTCTGGAAAGACAGGAATATTTCCCACATATATAGCTCTGATTGTGTGGGTGCTGCTGTGTGCCAGGAAATGTGTGATATTTCATTTAATTCACACAACACTAGGAGGCAAGGGACACTATTTCCCTTTTAATAATGACACAGAAATCAAGCCTTGGGGGTATTTAATAACTTGCTTGGTGTCATATGATTAGGAAGGGGCTGAGCCAGGAGTCAAACCCTGATTGTTCTGATTCCAAAGCTGTTGCTACCTTCCTGTTTGTCAGACTCTCTGTTTCTTCAGCTACACTTTCCACACCAAATGCCACAGGACCGGTACAGCTGGGAATGGTTAGAGCCTTCCAGGACAGCCATTTGCTGCACTCCTATTGTAAGCTGCATCCGTAACCATTTTTCTCTAGTTGTAACATGTATCTGGACTAACAGAACATCTGGAAACATAGAGAGGTGATTTCTTTCCCTTCCTAAGGCAATTTTTAACTCACTTGACTTTCCTCTTAGCTGGTACTCTGAGTGCACACACACCTGGTTGGGTGGAGTAACAGACACATGAACACACATCTTTGAGTTGTTATAACAACTGAGACAAATCACAACAGAGTGGAGACAATCAGTTTTTGCAGTTGATTGAGAAGACAATCAAGAAATTAGATTAGTGACCCTGTAGCTAATTTAGTTAACTATCCAAATTTCCCAGAGAACGAAGCAAAGTTTTTTTCTTCTTCTTGGTGTGGGGAGGAGTTTACTATTCTGGAGGTAAGAATACTTTCCAAATACTAAATTATAGTATACCCCCAAAGAAGACACTATGCTGCTGAAGATTTTCCAATGTCTACCATATATGTAGGGCCCAGAGTTGAACACAATATGTACAATTCCTGGTCTCGTGGATTTTACTGAATATTAGATGAAGCAGAATTATGCCAATCTATATTTTATCATAGTATACTATATATAGTAGTATACTATATATACCATCATTGAAAGTCATCCAGAATATGTTGTAAAAATGTAAAACATAATCTGCAGAACAGTACATAGAAAGAGAAAAGTGTAAAAAAACATATATATGTTTACATACAAATAAATTTGGCAGATGGTTATACACAATGTTATTAATTTAGTCTTCAAGGACTAAAAATGAATTTGCATTGGGGATGAGGGAATGATAGACTTTTTGTCAGATTCTGCCAACCATCTGCCCTCAAATTATTTCTTCAGTCAAAAAACAAAACAGAACATTTCCCAGACTCCTTATGGCTCAGTGTAGTCATGTGACTAAGTTCTGGGCAAGCTACAAGTTAGAAGAGTTGTAGGAGAGTTAGGAAGACTTCATGAGAGGGAAGGGACTGGCTTTTTGTCCATGTTTCTTTCTGCTTCCTGGAACATGGATTCATGATGTGGTTTCAGCACCATCTTGGACGATGATGCAATCTTGAGGGTGAAGCCATAAACAGGGGACTATGGGGGTGAAACAACCTCTTCACAGCAACCCACTATTGTTCTGCTGTCTACTGTGGGAGCCATGAGCCACATGTGCATACTGTAACTCAACAGTTTCTCAGACCCACTGGCTACATTCTACATGCTCACTAATTGCTTGTGGCCACTGGTGGCTACCAAACTTGACAACACAGGTAACAAAACATTTCTATCACCACCGCAAGTTCTGTTGGGTAAGGCTGCTCAGCTGCTCACTTCCAGATTCTACAAGAGAAAATAAATCCCCACATATATGTTTTTGTTACTTATACTTGCATTAAGCATACACTGTATAAATTCTATATTAGTTTATTTTAAAACTATCATCAAATGTGGATTAAAACAGTTAAAGATATACTGTAAATAATTTGGTTTGGTAATTTAAAAAATAGAGGACTATCATATTAAAAAATAGATATCTTTAAAACCCGAGGTATAACAGAGATTTTGGAAAACTATAAACTTTTAACTTTGTTTTCTTGTTCAAAAGCAAAAAGCTGAGCAAAAGGGTTTATGTAACCCTCACTTTGAATTGACAGACCACACACCAGATAGGCATACATGTTTCTATAGAGTTGTTGTCTACACGTTTAGCCATGGAGCATATTAAGAATGTTCTGAGAGGTACCGTTAACATTCATCGGAGACATTTTTATAAGGATAAGCTATGGTCTGGTGCTCTCCAGCTATTCATCATTCTCTGTTTGCATTTTGAAAATATACAATGGCATTACATTTTAAATATTCTGAGTTATATGGTGCTTTCTTTGAACCTGCAGCAAAATTATGATACCACTGTGTATTTTTAAAGATTAAATATTTCTCATATTTTTTTTGCTACAGCAAGCAAACCAAACGTTTTTAGCATTCCAGGTCATGTAGATAATTTCAGCAAGGTTGTTTGTTCTTTGGTCAAAGATGTGGGATTCAGGGGAATTATGTCAATTTTTATAAAAAGGGGCCACCAGATGATCCTTAGCAAGTGCATGTCTATGCATATTCTGATCAGTCTGAAAGATGCAGCATTAATCACCCATTCACTGGGCTGGTGTAGCCAAAAACAGATAAACCAAGATTCTCTGGTGGGTGCTTATAACAAAGGAGAAAACCCTTAAACTCTCTTTCAACAGGGCACCAAATGCAGTAAGTCCCTAAGTTCCCATCTGGTACTCTGCCAGCACAAACCTAGTACATGTCTTTTTTTCTCTCCCCTTTCTCTCTCTCTCTCTCTCTCTCTCTCTGTGTGTGTGTGTGTGTTATCCTTCAAGTCCTGGTGATTTGAAATATATGCTATTTTCCCACATTTTTGTTTTCTAATTCCACAGAAAGTCTTAGAGGCTGTTTGACCTGAGAATCAAAAGCCAGGCAAGTGTGTTCTTGGTTGGCCATTGGTGCTGTTAGGAAATCTCTTTCTCATCAGACTGAGAAAAGAAATGGTTTCAATTGTAGGCTTCCTATGAGCAACACCTCCTTTTGACCTTTCCTTGAGACCAAAGAGTAAATAAAGATGGTTGAGAGGCACCATTTGGAGAGAGGGCTCTAAGTCCTGCTCCTAAGATGAACTTGACATTTTGGAGTGCACTGTGTCTCCTTTCCTCTTTAGCAGTAGTAGTGATTTTTAGTTCAGACTTTAGGATCTAGGACTACTATCCATTCGATACAACACCTTGTCTGACACCCATGAAATATTAAAGAACAATTTAGATTTTTACTGAAAGCTTTTGAAATGTTGCACAAAAGATATTATATTCTAAACCTGTGAAAACCTTATAAAGCACCCTTTACCCCTTTTGGTCCACTGTCTCTGAGTGCAACCAACTCTTGCTGTACCCCACACCATAGCTCCTCCAGCCCCTGCCCTCCACTCCTCTCTGATGCCTTCCCCTCCACATTCTGGATCTGTTATTTTCTTTTGAGAGGATCTTAGTCTTCTTTAATGTAAGTATTTCTAGGTTTCTGGCTATTTTCAGTTATTCTTTTGCTATTGTCAGCTTTCACAGTATCAAAGGCCCAAGAGGGTGAGAAGGTCAACAAAATCCCCTGGGAAGCAGCAGAACGGCGTAAACCTGAGAAACTTGCATGATGAATTTTTATTTTTGTGGATCTCTGCTGCACTTCTCAACATCCCTCAAACTCATCCTCCCTTCCTCCAATGTTCATGTCCCGTTAATCTTAGCTGATCTGCAACTTTACTAGTTTCTTTCCAACTACTCATCCTCACCCAAACACTGGCTGCTCCTTTCCTCCCTCTCACCCACTTGCCTCTGCTATTTGACCTTGAGCGAATCACTTTCCATCTTAAATCCTTGGTTCCCTTAGCTGGAGAATAAGGCACCTGTTCCACAAGGTCTCTGAGGGGGTTCCTATTCTGAGGTTGCAAGTTTACAAGATTCACATCATGCTTGCTCAAGAAAAACACATGTGACTTGGTTCAAAGTAAGCACTGGGCATGGGTTACTCTTTCTGCTTTAAAATATTCTTTAATGGCACATGAAATGAAAATATTAAAGATAAGACTCAAATTATTCCTTCCTGCAACTCCCAACACAAGCCACCTCAATTTTTTGAGATCAAGAAATACAAAAACCCCAAAACTTGATCCACTTCACTTCTTTAAGAATTTGTTCTATAGAAACAAATTCATCCAAAGAAATTGTATAATATTATTTTGTGAAGATATATATGTGTATATATATATATATATATATATATATATACTCTTCTACACATTTTTATTTTCCAGTTCCACTGAATGCCTGAGAAGCTTGTCAAAATGAGAGTTAAAATCTGGGAAGTCGATGCTCTTATAAATACAAAAAAAAGTATACTTTGTTAGAGTGAGATTCTTCAATGCCTTTTATGACTTCAGCAGAAAAATTAGAGTTTTCTAAATTGGGAATTTCTTCTGCCTTTATCATTTCCTACTTCTGCACAATTCCACAATAAATAAATAAATAAATAAACAAACAAACAAATAAAATGGTATACTATGCAATCAGCACAGTTTTGAACTTTTGTTTGTCATTAACATAAGTTGTTACAGAAGGACACGTAGGTCATTCTTTTTAACAGCTGCATAGTATTCCATTTAATAACAATAAAAATAATAGCTATGAGTTATGGACTGCTGATGATTTGCTAGGAATTATTCTTACTCAGTCCTCATGAAACTCCATGAAATAAGTGGCCAATATTGGTCCCATTTTGCAAATCAGAAATCTCAGAACAAATATAAAAATTCCATGCTTTCTTTAACCTACTGCTGGACATTGAAGATGTTTCCATTTAAGTCTTGCTGTGACACACATGCTACCAAATCTCCTGTGACACACCTGTCTAGGTGTAGGTAGGATGGGTATGAGAAGAGGAAGAGGTGAGAGGTAGGGACATGCATTTTTAGGTTTAAAGATACTTCCAAACTGCTCTTCATGATCTTATCCAATAAGACTGTGAACACTGGAAGGAAGACAGGATACAGAATGGGGAGTTGGCTAGAAAAATGACCAGAAAGGGCACGAGTGAAGGGATACCCCAAACTCTTCCTTTACCCACTTGCAAGTGTATATGAGGGCAAACCTGTGAAAAGCAGGAATTTTCTACCATTTCTCCTAAGTGCCCTAAACTCCAAGGCATCTGCTCTGTTTTCCCTGCCTGGGACCTTCCACCCACCCAGAAGAGCATCTGGGGGCCAGCTGTGCCAGCTTTGTTAGGCTTAGGAAAGACGTCAAGCCCTTCAATATTTACTTTATCCCGAGAACATTAAGGAAGGTAGACAGGCCTAGTCCCTATACACAATTTACACAAATGTCAGGCCATAAATGTGGGTGCATTTTTCATTCTGTAATCCTCAGGTATGAATTAAACCATAACCAGCCTCACTGACATCCTGGCATCAATATTTTCTCAGACTGGAACATGGTCTCCCTGTTCTTATCCACCATTGAAAAATAAACTTAACATATGGTGTTTGTCTTATGGCAAAGGAATGCAATGTGTTTTTCTTGACATATAACTCAATTCAAACAGTATGAAAACTTAGATATTTCAGAGGAGTTTGCAGTTGGGAGGAATATTCTTTCTACCTTTCTTGTGAAACAGGCAAATTCCTTGAGGCAAATTTCTGTTCCCTGAGATGTCCTAAGTTTCTCAATGGTTTAGTTCCTTAAATCACAATGTATATCTAACAGACACTTGAGTAGTGCTGGGTGAGGCATCTTATAGTAGTCAACGTATAGGTAGACTGCATACAAGTTGGGAACATCCATGATGATATTTTTACAGTTTTCTCAAAGACCTTACAATGCTTGACTAAGCATTCAAAACACCTGATGTCACCACCCAAATGAAACAAAAGCAAGAGGATCATGGACACATAGTGCAAGCTTGCAAGTGGGAGAAATATGCAAACATAAGCAGAACATTAAAAAAATAACTATCACTTACTGGGTGTTTATAATAATTCAGGTGCAATGCTTAGTGCATTGCCTACATGATTGTATTCAATACTCACAACATTTCTCTTAGGCTGGTGTTTTATTATTTCCATTTTACATATGAGGAAACTGAGATTTAGAAGGCACAGTATTTTGCCCAATTTTTTACAGCTATTAAAGGCTAGAAATAGGACCCAAGTCCACTTCTGCCTGATTTCAGAACCACATTCTGTTGGTAAAACAAGACACTAGGCCAGCACAGATTTCAGGGATGGGGCAAGAAACCCCACCTCTTGTTGGGAAGAGTAGCCATAACATATTGTAAGAGACATTGTCAGGGAGGCATTATTCCCTTGGGCCACTATTATAACAATCTACAGCAGGGAATATTCTTTCCCACAGTTACTATTTTCAGAAACTTCTCTCTGCATAAGCCTAAGGGTTTTATCTACATTTATATACTATTTGGTTTTCTGGGGTTAACAGCATACTCAATGGCCTTTAGTCAGTATAGTCGGTTACTGGCCAAATAAGGGGCCAAGTCAAGCCCAAAACTTCTACTAGAGGTATTCTGGTTTTTGAATCTGCTTATGCTACTTCCTTGCTCCTTCTCCTCACTAACGAGCAGATAGGCTGTATATGATTTATGGATATGATGTTGACCTAAGGTTTAAATTTAAAAAAAATTGCCTTTACACTTTGAGATGCTTTTCATCATCTTTAGGAAAGGGATCTAATTCTAAGAACTATTCTGTCACCATAATCTAAACCAGCACTCTGTGGGCTGTCTTGGAGCAGTAGCACACATTCAAAGTGCAGCTCTGACCAATGTGGCTCAGTGGGTTGGGTATCATCCCACAAATCTACAGGTCACCAGTTTGATTCTCAGTCACGGCACATATCTAGATTGCAGGTTGGGTCTTGGTTGAGGCATGTACAAGAGGCAGACAATAGATGTTTCTATCCCTTTTTTCTCCCTCCCTTCCCCTCTCTCTAAAAATAAACAAATAAAATCTTTAAAGAAGATATTTGAAGTGTAAGTCATTTGAAATTGACTTGCATTTCTTGAGAAATGTTGAAGAGGATTTAGTTCCTTACCCCAAAAGTACTGTCTCCTCTCAGTTGCTAACCCTCTCCTTTGAGCTGCCCCATCGCTTCTTTCGCCATCTTCTCCTCAGACTCGCTTTGGTGCTCCCAAATGGTGGGCTCCACTCTTCTTTCCCCTCACTTGTTCATTTTCCACATGAGTTTTTCCCATGTGGCTCTGAGATCTCTGTGGCTCTGAGATCTCTGAGACAAATCCCCATTGTGAGTCCTTCTTCCCATTGTGAACTTATGGCTTTTTCACCTTGGTACTAACATCATTCGGGGTCATATGATTCTCTGTTGTGGTGTCTATCCTCTCATCATAAGATGTGTAGGGTTATCACTGGCCTCCCCCTCCCTACTGATGCCTGCTCCCTCAATTGTGAAAACCAAATGTCTGCTGGGTGTTTCTGATGTACACTTTTGGTTAAGACCTATATATTAAAGGTTCGGTAAATGGAAGTGGCTATGTTGGAGAGCATGTTAGAATGGAAGGTTAGAGAACTAGATCTGTATGAGATAGATCATTAACTATCTGTGTGACCTCGACAAAGGCATTCCCTCTCTGGGACTCATTTTTTCATCTTCCAAACAAGGGGCTTGAACCAAACCAGTGTTTCTTAAAGTGTGGCCCAGGACCACCTTAGATATATTTGTCAAAATGCAGATATTTTTGACTCTGATGAACATTTAAGGAACTGGAATCTCTCAAGGTAGGGACCCAGAAATCAACATTTTCAAAATGTACCCTAATTTTTCTACAATTAGAAAGTAAACATCTATAGATTATTTTTAGGTATCAGATTCCATGATAAAATTTTGGTTATTATAATATCTACCTATAATATGTTATTATTGTTATACCCATCTGAGAGATGAAGAAACTGAGGCTTACATTAATTGTGGGGGTGACTTTGCCCTCAAGTCCCCCCCATTCACCACGGATGAAGGTAAACACTACCAAGACATGATCTGCTTGGGGAGGAGAGGTGGCCAAATTCTCAGAGGAAAAAGGCCAGGAGTCTCTTCCTCAGCGGCTTTTATTGGGTTGTAATACACAGGAATACAGGGCGGCAAGGATCAAACAATAGATAACGTTTCAAATAAATCTAAGGGCTTAGTCCGAGTCAGTGTCTGTCAGGAAAGGGGGTTTGCAGAAACCTTGGGAGACATACTCATTTCCTGCTCGGACCCTTAACATGAATTAAAACACTCTTAGCAAAGTAGGTTTCACAAGATTTTTAGGAATTCTTTCTTATGCCTGATCACCCTGGATCCTGCTCTAGCCAGCAAGAGGCTGCACTGCCTCCCCACACAGGTTTTCAGGCTTAAGTGGATTAGAGCCTGGAAGCACTTCTCCCAAAGGACATGGGGACCTGGGCTATGTCACATTGTTACCTCTTTGTTGCAGCCCCCTGAGTCCTTCCATGAAGGCCTCCCAAGTGATCATGTCTGGCGTAGGTTACCCCCTGTTGTGAGGAGTCTTACCAGTCATCAACATTGACCATGCTTTTCGGGACAGGGGAGTAAGCTGAGGCAGTGTTTTCTACCAGAGACAAGCTTTTGTCTCCTGTGGCTTGAATTCTGGAGGTGACTCACTCAACCCTAGCCATGGTGGGTAGTTACAATTCCTGAAACCAGGCAGAGCAGTTCCCAACAATTAATTACACAACTTTCTCAGTCTCAGGTATAATAAGATTCGGAGCCAGGTTCCAGCCCAAGAAGTCTGGCTGCAGAATCCTGACTTTTTAGAACCTCTAGATTCTAACAATTTCTGTTTCCTAACACCTCACAAATTTTAAGCCTCATTAAAGTTATTCTAAACTATTGGCCTTTATTGTAAGCAGTGATGGATCCAATGAAAAGGCAGTTTTGGGAGTTGCAGGAGAAGGAAGAGGAAGACTCACTAAAATAAACATGAGAAGAACTTGGCTTTTAAACATCAGCAATTTTTCTTATTAAGCACCTTTCTCCAGGCTATCATGGCTAATTCATTGCCATATTTCATTACATAAACTAAATGAAAGTTTATAAGTAAATACTTCTCAGTCAGAGGTTGCAGTTAATTTCGACTTCAATACTTATTAATGTTTCTGAGTTAATGCTGATTGATCATGAAATTCCAAGAAGTCATATGGAGACTGGTGTGCTGTTTTATACTCTCGTCTTCTCTTCTAGATACACCATTTCAAATAGCCTTATTGGACAGTCCATGAGAGGCATCTGTTTTGATTTTCCTCATTAATGTTTTATCTGCTCAGGATAAATCACTGAGAATGCATACCAGACTGAACATTTGCAAGCAGAATCTGCAAAATAAAGTCAAATTCAGGAATAATCTGATTATACCAATTCATCATACCTAGCTTACTGACAATATTCAGACAATATAATTCCTATTACACCTGCTTTTTGAAAAAAAATGCAGTCAGTAACCCAAAATTAAATTAACATTTTTAGTGTATATAATTTGTAGTTCAGAGTGAGCTATAATTATCATTTAGGGAGAACCATATGGAAGGCATTACCAAACTTCACTGAGTCTTGGGTTTTAACAGTGATCTATGACTCAAAATGCTTTATTCCAATAGACTGTAAATTCTGAGACAAGCGAGATGCATTTTAGTCATTTTCATGTTAATTCCAAATGAAGAATTCATTGTCTTTTCAAATTATAATAAATTGGAGGGCAATTTCCCACTAAACAAATCAAGGAAATTGAAAAATTACTTCTCTGGGAGCTGTTTTCTACATCCTTTATTTAAAGACATGCTTTTATTATTCTTGATGTGTATACTAATAGACATCTGCATTGCCAAAACAATTTTCTTCCTCTTCTTTAAAGTGGAAGGTGAACTCTGGAAAATGTTTAATGTTCAGTGTAATTTCATTCTGGGGGGAGTCTGGAGCCTGCAATGAGAGCTCACATTTAAGAACCTCAATTAATATTTAGAAGACTTATTCCTGAAGCTACTGGCCTTCTTTCTCAGGGATGCCTTTTACTTCCCAGGGAATCACAGAACTCTGTGTGTCACACTGAAGCCAAGGAGTCACCTGTAGGCACTCAAGCATCCCCAAACTCTCAGGGTTGTTAAATTAATCTGAGATTTAAAATGATGTACATCATAATTTTATAAAATAGAAAAATGGCAACAAAAAGCAGTATCAAAACCCAAAATGTGGAGAAGGAAATAAAGCCAAGGAAACAGTGCTGTTGCACAGAACAGAGCCAAAAACAAACACACATTTTAAAAACAATATTTGCTTTAACAAAATATAACCAGAATAATTGAAATTAAAAACAATCTAACAATAGCCAGAGGGGAGGGAGGAGGGGGCAGTGGGGAGAAGGGTTTTCGGGAACTACTACAAAGGACACATGGACAAAACCAAGGGGGACGGTGGAAGCAAGAAAGGGAGGTGGGTCTTGGTGAGGTGGGGGGAGGGGTGGGTAGAAAATGCAGACAACTATAATTGAACAACAATAAAGTAATGAAAAAATGTTTGCTTTGTCTTTTGAAAGTCTATTATCTTGGCTTTTTGTGCCCTCTCTATCTAGAGACATGGGAACATTCTCTAATGAGAAGAGGTGAGGGGAAGCTCTGTATACAGGCAGACCTCAGAGATACTGAGGGTTCTGTTCTGGGCACTGCAGTACAGCCAGTATCACAATAGAGTGAGTTGTAATGTTTTTTGCTTGCAGAGGGTCTTGTCTTCAATTTTTAAAGGAATTATTGACCCTAGAGATTGACTTGGCCTGTGTTTAGGTTTTCTGGATGCTGGACTCTCTATGCAAGGCCTATTTTTATGTCTACTGACACTGAAAATTTCTGACTTCATTTCACAAAATAAATCAAGAGTTTTCTATCTGACAGGTTGCAGCTTCTCCAAAGGGATGGTTGGCAAACACCAGGACCAAAGAAGCCTTGCTTGGAAGAAGAGTTTGCCAGTGGGTCTCATTTGGGGCATTTTATTGAATTTTAAAGGGCTTTTCTGAAGGTCCCATGAGATTTCTCTAAAGAGTGCCCTGTTGGCTTGGGTCGGTCAACCTGGTGGTTCCCAAGTGACAGACATATGACATCAAACTACCAGTTGTGAGACTATTTTCTTGAAGGCAATTTTATCCCACTTCATTTTTATTCTCTGGAGTTGGCCGAAGAAGAGAAAAAACTAGGAAGAACATATACAGAAAATAAAAACCTGTGACCATGTGAAAGATTTTCATAATTATTTCATCATTCTAGTCAATCCTTTTGTGTGTGTGTCAATACAAATATGAATACAGACTTCTTAGATTTAGTGGTGAAAGTCATCAATATACCAAGGAGAACGAAGTCCAAAGCCAAATCATGGATTGTCTTGAAAATCAACAATAGAACAATGTTGTTCCAAAGCTTTTTTCCAGACGGGAACCAAAAATGTTTGGCTTTAGCCAAACATAAATGTGGCTTGATGCTAGCAGGCCCTTCCCAGTAGCATTCTGTGTTGCTACTGGGATAAAGATCCTGGGGAAGCTCATAATAGCGGTTTTTACCAAGGGCAAATAAAAGGACACCCTTTTCTTTTCTTTTTAATTTTCTTTTTTTTGTTTACTTTCCTTTCACTTCTTCTCTCCCTCCTTTCCTCCTTGCCTGCCTGCCTTCCTCCTTCCAACTGTCCTCCCTCCCTCCCTTCCTTCCTTTTCTCTCTTTCTTTCATTATTTTTCCTTTTTCATTGATTAAGCATGATTTAGATATAGTAAACATTTAGGACCATTAGAAAATGCTGAATATTTTCCTCTTGATGATTCTCAGAGTAATAATCCAGAGTTTTGAAGAAAAGTCCAAAGATACCATCCAATTTCTTTAATGTCTCTATATAAAGTGCCTGGGTCAGTGTCTGTTATGTAGAAAGTGTTAGAACTACGATTGCTAATATTGGGTAATTACTGTAAAAATAAATGAGATGATTTATGTAAATCCTTCAGCAGAATGCTCAATATGTGCTCAGTAAATGGTATGAGATATAGATATACATTATTATAAATTATATAACATAAATATAAATATATTATCATTATCTTTGCTCTCCAAACTTCTATTTATCTCCTAAAATCTCAACTTGAGTTCAACTTTCTCTGTCACTCCCAAATAGAATTAATTATTCTATCTCCTACAGCACCTGGGCACTAATCTATTATAGGTACTTATATTTTGTTATAATGAGCTGTTCACTGGCATGTCTCTTTGATAGTCCACGAGGTCCTTGGAGGCAAGAATTATGTTGTATTCAGCATCAGACTTCCTACAACCCACAGGATAGTGTCTGGTCATGTGGTAGGTGCCCAATAGACATCTGTTAACTTGAACAAAAACATGGGGCTTGAGACAAAGGGAACAACACTCCCTCTTCATGCCCAAATGAAGATGGGAATGTAGAGAATGTTTTTCTTTGAAAAAAGAAATCTCAGGGGCTTACTTGAAAATAGGCTGAGAGCTTAGAGAAATGAGTGCCAAAAGCAACGTATAAGCAACTCAGGCTTGGTGTAGCCCAAATGCTAGAAAGTATCTCAGCCGTTCTCTTTGACTCAGCAGCTGCAAAACAGATGGGAATGAGTGTGGCTCAGTCATGCTGCCACTGGACTGGGGAAAGGGGCCAGGCTCCAAAGGAAAAAATGTTTTCTCCTGTGTGTTCGTTTGAAAATAACATTTTCGTTAAAGATCACCGCCACTCCACCAGCATAACTCAATGTGAGTTTTGGTGCTCACAATGGGAAAAGAGTCTTTTAAGCTCTGAAGATGATCACATATCCTGCATGGCAGTTGTGAGGCTGACATACAAGCCATCTTGCTTAAAAATGCCCTTTCATCTTTCCCAAGGCCTTGCTTTTTCTTCAACCCACAGAGTGACATGACTGGGACAAATGTAGCCTGAGTGGCAGGAAAAATCTGAGCAGAGAGCTTTAGTCCAAAAAATGTCCATTTATGGGCCCGAGTCTGCAAAAAGTGCAATAGTTTGGATCCAAACCACTGCCACACAGTCAAAAACTGGAGCAGCTGTGTGTGGTGGCCCCACCTCCACTGCCACTTGGGCTGAGTGAGCATCCCCAACTTTACTGTCTGGCTGCAAGAAAATTCTCCAGGTTAGTTGGTTATTGTTACCCCCTCACCATGAGCCCAATCTCCAGGTCACAAAACAAAGGCAGCTTTTCTTCCCTCACTGATTAATGAACTAAGTGATACATCCATTCACCAGCAACCAGGGTGCATATCAGGCACGGTGTGAGGCGAGGTGACATACCAAGCTGAAGAAGTGGTTGTCCTTAAGGAACTCTCAGATCTGCTGGTGACATGGACTGTAAACATGTAATTATAACAGAGTTTTGATAAGTTCCCAGGAAATTTAATTTCAAATAATTATTAACAAGAGCACAAGAGGAGTAATTCTGTTTAAGTTTCCTGGTAAGTTGATAAGTTGAGGGCCTTTGGTCCAATGGAGGATACTGGAGGAGATTAGTACTGAGTATGGTTCTGCAGAAGAATTCTGTACCAGGGTAGAGGGCATTTCTTTACAAATTGCTCAAAAGCTGTCAATTATGAGATAGGTCTCAAGGAAATTGCTTGTTTGCATTGAGCTTATCCTCATAAAAGGGGGTGGGGTAGTTTGCAGATTTTAATGGCAGCTGTCTAGCACAATTACAGGCTCAACTGCCTCCGGATATTAGGCCCTTGTACACATGGTTCCAATCAAGAACATTTTTTCTGTGTGATAACCATGTGCCTGAGACTCCCATTCCTTGCATAGTTCAGCAGAAAGCACATCTAAGCTTGGTATTCCATTTTCACTCATTCTGGAAAATCACTTGTTCTAACCCCAAGAAGGTGTTCCAGGCCCTGTAAAGGAACTATGTCCCTTGAGAAGCTGGTGGACAGAGCAGAGGAAATTTAAGACAGCTGATGGGAAGAATGTATTGTCTTGATGTCCAAACACAAACCCTGCTGGTGTCACAAGGCAAGTGAGGGTGTAACTGAGCACATGGAGATTCAGCTGTCACAGTGAAAGCCAAACTTGTGAGGCAGGTGCTGGTGCAAATGGAGAGGGGTTTTATCAGGTGCTGCATGACCTGGTCTTTGAGATGGGTGGTTTCCCATCTCAAAGACAATCCCTTTCTTGCTCAAGCCTGTAGTTCTTACAGAAATAGGGAAGGAGACCATTTTTTCCCCTATCCAATTACCTTGCTAGCTTTTGATGTGCTAGCAATGGGGCCCTATCCATTTTATTTTTAGCTTTGGTGGTGCTCAGTGCAAGAATGCCCACCCCGCCCACCGTGCCATCTTGGCAATAGAGGGGACTTCCCAGTGCTCCAGATGACTGTCTATGGTAACAACTCTCCTTTCAAAACTCTGAACCCTTGCAATTTTACAAGAGTACGTGGATGTAGGTCTCATCTCTTGTAATTTCTTCTTGCTCTCAAAGGGCATAGTCTTACCTATCCCTGGGTCTAGAGATTCTTACTGTCTACTAAAGGAAGAGGGGGGTCAGGGATGGAGGGAAGCCTTTACACAAGGGAAAAGGATTGCTATTTTCAGAAGGTGGCATATGCGATGTCTAGAGGATGGCACTGCTAAACAAGTGAAGCTGGTAGACTGCTTCATGTTCCATGAGATGGTTTTGCATACAGGCTCCCAAAGTGTGATTTACTGTGCAGACAAACAATCAAATGTTTAGTGAGGGATATGCCTGGTAGTGCAGGGGGAATTGTAGTGAAATCAGAGACTGCAGAAACTAAAGGTTTCCCATGATCTAATCCTGAGCAGGGCTTTGGGTGGCACACCCAACAGCAGGAGAACTTTGCTGAGGAAGTCACTGTTTGGGGAATGCAGAATAAAAGAAAAAGTAACATCGCCACTTAACTTTGAGAGATGCTGCCCCTTTCCAAAAGAGGAATTTTAAATCTCCTTCAGGAGTGCAGGTTCAGCTTTCCCTTGCAGTATCAATGGCAGCAGCAAGATCTAGGCTTCGCAGGTGGTGCCTGCTTTATCCACGTGGATCCTGCTTGATCCAAGGCTTGATTCCTGTGAGCTTTAGGGAAGAATGCATTTCAGCAGGACATCACAGAGACTGGTCCATTGCTTGGCTAACTGCTGTTTAGGACCCTGAGTCTTCCAGGTCTTTAGTAAGAATCAGTCTCCTGGTTTGAAAAAGTATAAGGAGGGGCTTACTAGGTGGGTAGATAGACCTACAGTGAGCCAACCTGTGCAAAGTTGTTAGCATTAGCCCTAAATGTCATACATATTGTTTGATTTTTAAATTCATGTTCTAAAACAGAAACTTGGAAGGGTCTCCCATAAACTGTTTCTTAAGGGCTTAATTAAACTCACTTCAGGGCAGTACCCTAATCCAGAGCAAGGCAATAGAGAATGCCTGATCCCATTTCAAATGTGTCTCCTGGAATATTTTTGCCAGGGTCTTCTTTATTGTGTGGTTCATTTTCTCAGTCTTTCCCATAGATTAGGGTCTTCAAGACGCATGTAGTTTTCATTGAATCTGTAGTGCCTGTCTTATTCTTCTGGGAGGTTTCTGAAGTGAATTATGGTCCACTGTCACTTTGAATAGTGCAAGGAAGTCCAAACCTAGGGGTTATTTCTTTGAGTAGAAGTTTAACTATGTCAGATGCCTTCTCACTTCTAGTAAGGTATGCCTCCATCCATCCAGAAAAAGTGTCCTATGGCATCTGTGTAAAGTCAACTTGCTAGTCCTTAAATGGGCATATCACTTTTTGTTGTATTCCCTTTCCTGTTGGGGCACATTCTATTTAGAATTGTTTTTGGCTCACATCTAATAGGTTTTGATAACCTTCTGAATGGTCCTTTGTAATCAGGCCCTTCAAAGGTGGTCTAATGAGGTCCGTTAAACATCTCTTCCATAATAGGTCCCTTCATGTAGGTGTTTGAGGATGGAATGCCCTAGAGCCTCATGGAGTAAGATCATACCATAAATGTTGATAATGCTATTGTAACAGAGTGCAACCAATGGGAGGCTCAAATAGGGATTTGTAATGGGGTCCAGAAGTCAGGATGTCCAGAAAATATTAGAGAAAAAAATATATGATGTCCTCACCCCCACTCCTCTGAGCTGGGGCATGGGACACATGGAACAGGGCCACTGAGAGCTGTTTTGCATAGCAACAGTTTTGCAGCTAATCTCTCCCATGGTTATTTAATATATCTATAACCTTTAACTGGTTTCATAGATATGTTAAATAGCTGTGACCCTGCTTTGAGCCAGGGGGATGGGAGTGACTTCAACCCAGGATGCTACTGGGAAGCAACTTCCCTGGTTACAGTACCTGCGTGAGAGCTTGGAGATGATTGGTTCCACGCCATGGAGCCATGCCTTCTTGGACTTAATATGGCAGCCCAGTAAAGCTGGAAGAATACAGGAATGTTGGCAGGTGTAACTGATTGTGGGAAAATTCAGAAATGGGGCTACAGAGGAAGATTGGCACAGGGGTTTAAACCCAGGTGCAGCAGCCATACCAGGGAGAGGACCAGGAGACTTTGGCGGAGTTGGGGCTACGTGGTTGTGGCAGGAGAGGGAGACCACGTGGCTTTGGCAGAGTTAGGACCATGGGGCTCTGGGGTGCTCCCTTTTGCTACATGGCTTAGGCAGCAGAAAAGACTTTGCCTGGAAGAAAAGGGGTGAAAGGACTCTTGCTGGCGGGCCATGAGAAGGTGACTCATGGCTTTGGATTAACCGGAGATTGTGGTGGTGACACAGTTGAAGGTGCCGAGAGCCTGAATCATGGACTTCTACTTCTTTCCTGAGATATGGTACTCCGGACTGGGCGAAAGGGAGAAGGAAGGACTTTGTGTGTTTGTGGGTATTCCAAAAAATGTTAGTATTTTAATAAAGATATGAAGTCATTACTCTAAGTCTGTATAACTTTTAAATAAATAATTCCTTTCTTTTTCACCAATCTCTGGCATTGAGAGACATCTTTCCTCTGGAGGAGGGCAAGGCAAACCTAGTATGGAGTGGGGAACTCCCAGAGATAAAAAGGGGGGTCCTTTTGGTAATAATATATTTATCACCCCCATCTGTTCTGTAAAATTATTACAGTTGTTCCTTTTTTTTCTCCCCTTAATTCTCCTCCACCCTCTCTCCACCTCCCACCATCATTCCCCCACCTTGGTTCATGTCATATGTCATACATGTAAGTACTTTGGCTTCTCCATTTCCCATACTATTCTCAACCTCCCCCTTTCTATTTTGTACCTACTATTTATGCTTCTTATTCCTTCTACTTTCGCCCCCATTCCCCCCTCTCCTCTTCCCTACTGATAACCCTCCATGTGATCTCTATTTCTGTGATTTGGTTCCTGTTCTAGTTGTTTGCTTAGTTCATTTTGTTTTTGTTTTTTGTTTCTTTTAGGTTCGGTTGTTGATAGTTGTGAGTTTGTTGTCATTTTACAGTTCATAATTTTGATCTTCTTTTTCTTAGATAAGTCCCTTTATCATTTCATATGATAAGGGCTTGGTGATAATAAACTCCTTTAACTCAACCTTATCCAGGAAGCACTTTATCTGCCCTTCCATTCTAAGTGATAGCTTTGAGGGATAAAGTAATCTTGGATGTAGGCCCTTGCCCTTCATGACTTCGATTAGTTCTTTCCAGCCCCTTCTTGCCTGTAAGGTTTCTTTTGAGAAATCAGCTAATAGTCACATGGAAACTCCTTTGGAGGTAACTGTCTTTTTTTCTTTTGCTGCTTTGAAAATTCTCTCCTCTTTCATCTTAGGTAATGTAGTTATGATGTGCCTTGCTTTGTGCTTCCTTGAGTCCAACTTCTTTGGGACTCTCTAAACTTCCTGGACTTCCTGGAAGTCTATTTCCTTTGCCAGATTGGGGAAATTCTTCTTCATTATTTTTCAAATAAGTTTTCAATTTCTTGCTCTTGTTCTTCTTCTTCTGGCACCCCTATAATTCAGATGTCGGAACATTTAAAGTTGTCCCAGAAATTCCTAAGCCTCTCATTTTTGAATTCTTGTTTCTTCATTCTCTTCTGGTTGAATGGCCTTCCTTTCGCTTCAAAGTGTTGATTTGAGTCCTGATTTCCTTCCCTTCACTGTTGGTTCCTTGTACATTTTCTTTTATTTTGCTTTTCATAACCCTCATCCTTTCCTCTATTTTGTGACCATACTCATTCCATTTCTGTGACCATCCTGATTACTAGTGGTTTGAACTCTGATTCTGATAGGTTGTCCATCTCTTCAACTCTTAGTTGTATTTTTTTTCTGGAGCTTTGATATGTCCTTCCATTTGGGCCATATTTCTTTGTCTAGCCATGCCTGTTAAATAGTAAAGGGTGGAGCCTTAAGTATTTGCCAGGGTGGGGCAACCCACGTTATGCGTTGTGGTGCTGTATGCGGGGGAGGGGTTCAAGGGGGAACAATGCCACTAGCTCAGCTCTGGGCCAGCTATCAGTCATTTCCTTTATGACCCACAAGCATATTGGGACTTTCTGGTATTTATTCTCTGGTGGGTTGTTCTGTGTACATTCTAGGACCCTGTGGTTCTCACTAACAAACTCTCCTGTGAGGCTGGGAGTTCTTCCTGCTGCCTCAGTCCCCACAGGTTTTTTCAGTCAGAGGTTTTGAGGCTTTATTTCTCTGTGCTGGAACTCTGGGTCTGTCTCACTCCCCACTTGCTCCTCCCAGTTTGTCTGCATGCAAATATGGGACCGCCTAGTCTGCCACATATTGCCTTGCCTGCCCCATCCTCTAGCCACCACCTTGCTATGTGTCCTCTCTGTCCCAGCTGCCCATCTCCTCCCTCTCTACAGGTCTGGATGAATATTTCTTCTTTAGCTTCTTGGTTTTTGGACTTCCATACAGTTTTATTTTCTGTCAGTTCTGGTTGTTTTTGTTTTTTAATTTGCTGTTGTCCTTCTTTTGGTTGTGTGAGGAGGCAAAGTATATCTACCTACACTTCCCTCTTGATCAGAATTCATCATGAAGGCATAGTTAGAGTCAGTGTGGGTGTCCAGATTTTTTCTCTGGGATAATTCTAAGGTCCTGGTGAGGGCCACCAGTTTAGCCTTTTGTGCAAAGGATTCCATTGCAAGGGCTTGGACTTCTATTACTTTGTCTATGGTGACTATAGCATACCCAGCTCTTTGTTGACTGTTCTCCATGAAGCTGCCCCCACATGTGTAAAATTCCCAGTCAGACTCTGTCAGTGGCTGCTCCAATAGATCTCATCTATTGGACTAAAGTTGGTCAGTGATTTCTAAGCAATCATGTTGGCGGTCTGAGCCTCCCTGAGTCCTGGAGTAGGGTGACTGGGTTTAAGGTAGTGGTGGTTTGTAAGGTAACATTTGTCTAGTAAAATAGCCTGATATTTTTCCATGTACCCTGCTGTCAGCCAATACCTTCCTTTCTGTTTTAATAAAGTTAGGACTTAGTGGTACAAATACCATAGTAGGTTGACCCAGAGTGAATGTCTTGGCTTTCTGTAAGATGTCACAGGTAGCTGTTATTGCCTGGAGACATGGAAGCCATCCTTTGGTCCTGTGATCTAATGTCTTTGGGAAATAGGCTATGGGTTGAGGGGCATTTCCGAGGGTCTTGCCTAGTACCCCAAATTCAATTCCTTGCCTTTCATGAATGTGTAATTTGAAAGGTTTCTATAAATTGGGCTAATCTAGGGTGGGGGCTGGAACCAGCTTCTTCTTTAAGGTATCAAATGGCACCTGACAGTCTCTTGTCCATTCAAGAGGTTCAGAGTATAATCTTTTCAAAGAATTACACAACGATTTCACCATAAGCCCAAACTTTGGAATCCAAGTTCAGCAAAACCCTGTAATCTCTAAGAATCCACGAAACTGCCTCCAGTTCTCTGAGATTTTTATTGTAGCAATGGCTTGTTTTCAACCAGCCATCAAGGTCCTAGTGCTCTGTTTCAATCGGAATTCCAGGTATGCCATCTCCTGTTTGCAAATCTGGGCCTTGTGAGATAATACTTTATATTCTCTTTTCCCAAATGATTCAGGACTGTAATGGTGTTGAGCAGTCTTTTTAAGTAATGCTAATTGTGAACAAACCATCTATGAATCCATAGAAGAATTCCTGATTTCAGTTGAATATCCCTTAAATCCTTTGCTAATATTTTCCCAGATATGGTTAGGGAATTCTTAAATCCTCTTGAACACAGTTCAACACTATTGGAGACTGGCTTTAGTTTCTGGGTCCTGCTATTCAAAAGTAAATAATAACGGAGCCTGTTCATCTATTGAAATGCAGAAAATGCATCCTTCAAGCCTGCAGCTGAAGACCACTTGCTATCCCCATACACTGTGGTCAAAAAGGATAAAGATTAAGCACCATAGAATGAATGTCTTGAACAATGTCATTATGGACCTCCAATCCTGTACAAATAGATATTTATCAGAGCAGACTTTCTGACTGGCAAAATGGGTGTGTTGGAGAATGGCATGACTGAATTAATTCTGATTTTAAGAATTTCTGTAGTACTGGTTGAATTTTCTCTAAAGCTTATTCATTAGGGAGTGTTGTTTCTTCTGTGGGATCTGTACTCCTTCATTTCGATTAATTTTTAGGGTTGAATGCTAACTGCCCTACCTGGAGTTCCATCAGCCCAAAGCACTCAATCAACCTGCTTGTAGATCTTGGGTAGGAGTAGTTCACCTGTGGGCCTTTCCAGGCAAGTCAGGAGCACCTGGACCTACAGAACGTGTTCCAGAGGGACTTCTACCATAATTGCTTCTTTTCAGAGGAAAAAGTTATTTGTGCATGCAATTTACAAAGTAATTCTCATCCCTACAATGGAATGAGACAGTCTATCATGTAGCGAAAACTATGCATAAGTTTTTGAAGGAGTGTCTATTTTTGTAATTTTCCAGCCACTCCAGTAACCATCACCGTGGCTGATTTTTTTGGTTAGTTTTGTATTTAACACTAAGTATGTAGCTCCTGGAAGTATGAGAAAGTCAACTATCTTGTTCCTCACTATCATTTGTACCTGGGGCTCTTGTAGGGAAATAGTAATAGGTTGGGAGTTGTCTAGGGTAGACCCTGGACCTCCTCATTTGTCATTGGTTTTTGTCATCCCTTTTTAACATTTTGTGGTGAGGGTTTCTACCCTTTTTATTTTTCTTTTTGAGTTTTGGGAGTTCTTTTCTCCTATAGCAGGGGTGTCAACCTCATTTTCACTGGGAACACAATAGCCTCACAGTTGCCTTCAAAGAGTCAAATGTAATTTCAACTCCTTAACAGTTAATGAATAGTTACATTTATACAGTCCTAAAATTATTTCAACCTAACAGATTCTTTCTAAAATGTCATAAGGCTCTTCATTTGGTTTCTGTTGAACAGCGCATATCATATTCAGGCTCTTTTCTTTAGGCACCCCTCTCTTAAGTCCTTCCAATATGCACTTTTTGTAATGTTCTGAGGAGGCTAGGTCCCTGCTATTCATGTCCCAGTTGGACTCTATCAAGGGATTATCTTCCCAGCTGGGTTGGCGGTCCCTTTGAGATTATCTTGAAAGAAGCAATGAACTTCTTCATTAGCTTTATATATAATTAGCTGTCTTTCATCTGCCATAAGCAGGATGTTAAGGAGAACTTGTACATCTGCCCAGTTTGGATGGTGAGTGACAAAAATGGAGGTGATAAGCCCTGGCTGGGTTGCTCAGTTGGTTAGAGCATTGTCCCATACTCTGATAGGTTATGGGTTCAATTCCCGGTCAGAACACATACCTAGGTCGCAGATTTGATCCCCAGTCAGGGCACATATGAGGGGCAACCAATTGATGTTTCTTTCATATCGATGTTTCTCTCTCTCTCTCTCAAACCAATAAACATATTCTCAGAGGAAGATTTAAAAAATAATGATGATAAGATCTGCCATTTTCTGAGGATCCTCTCTATATGGCAAGGGGTTGGAGTTCTTCCAATCAGTAGACTGAAATGGAAAATAGAGTATGGGCCCAATAGCCAGTGGGCTGGGGAGTACCTATAGGGTATTGCCTCAGAGGAAATTGTCCTACTGCAGAAAAGAATGTTCCCTGGCCGAATTGGATGCCCTGCCAGGTCTTCTAGACCATTCTTTCATCACACAGGGTGGGGCTTTCATCCCTCTGAGCCCTGTTTCAGGTGTATGTAGTAGCAGGGGAGGTGGTAAGGGAAACCTTCCTGCTGTTAATCCTGCATCCCCTGGGCTCAGGCATTAAAGAGATTCTCCTCCTTTTCCTTTTCTTTCTGGGCCTTATTTTCAGAGAGGGGTTTTGAAGCCAGTTTTCTTCTTTGTGTCATTAGTTTGTTCTCCTTGTTTGCCTAACCCTTATTGTACAAAGACATAAATGCCTGGGCATAAGGAATTTTGTCCCATTTCCCTGACAATTGTCAAAATAATTCCAATTACATTATGGCAAAGTAATTTAGGGAACAAGATAGGGAGCATTTCCCCCATTGTTTAAAGTATACATAGGCCAAGCAGTGTTACAATAGAAAACCAATTTCCTTCTTCATTGTTGGACCATAGTTGTGCATGGATTAATTTGCTAAAACAGCCCAGTGGGCTCCTTTCAGGAGGCAAAACAGAAGAACCCCTGATGGCACAAAAGTACAAACCCCAAACCATAACCATAGCAAGACCCCAGACAAAGTGGGAACATATAATCAAAACTTGGATCCATAATTGCATTATTCCAAATGAGTGTTTACAAGCAAGTCTCAGCATCTTATATCCTGCCAACCAATACTGCAAGTGGTCCTGACTGGACCCAAATGGCACAAAGCCCAAGTGGCAGGGATAGCCTACCAACTGGTACCAAAAATGGTCTTAACTGGACCCAGGTGGCACAAAGCCTGAGTGGCATAAAGCCCAAGTGTCAGGGATAGAGGACCCTGGTTTACATGCCGGTTTGACTTACCCAATCCTAGAGTCCATCTGCTCCAGAGAAACCTGTTTCCTTTCACCAGTCAAGTATTTCAGGTGGCTAATGCCTTGATAAGGAGTGTAAGGAAATCACCCCCCAAAAGCTCTCAGCAGCTTCCGGGAAGTCTCTACAGTCCCACTCCCAGGGTCATCCTGTCACAGACATCTGAGACCTCAGCCCAAATTCATCAGGACTTACCAAGGTCCATGTGGTTCCAGAAGAGTCACCAAAAACTGGAACAGAACACATGAGTTCTGCTACCTACTGCAACAAAAGCCAAACTCATGAGGCAGGTGTTGGTGTAAAAGGGAAGAGGGTTATTCAGGTGCTGTGAGACCTGGGAGAATGGTGGAATCCATCTCAAGGACCACCTCTTTTTCCTGTGCAAACCCACATTTCTTATAGGGATAGGGAGGGGAAGGCTTTTCTTTCTATCCATGCATCTTTCTAGCTTTTGGCACTCTTGAGCCCTGTGCATTCATATTTCTAGCATTTGGTATGCTCAGGTCCTATTCATTCATTTTCCTAGCCTTTGGTGCACTCAGTGTAAGAATCTCCCCCCAGCCACCATTTTAGCCAATGGGGGAGACTCCTCGGCAACTGTTCATGGACAGAAGAAATTTGGGGACCTAGTTTAACCTCTGGGTGGTCTCAAAACATAAGGGGTTTGTGAAAATCAGAGATTCTCATGTCCCAAGAGGTTTTGATTTGTGTCCCTCAGGCTTTTTGATTAAAGTATCTTTTAGAAAAAATTTATCCATGAGCAAGAAAGATCATCTTTTGTATTTTTTTAAATCACCCAGGGATATGTTTATTGATTTTAGAGTGAGAGGAAGGGAGAAAGACAGATGGAGAGAAACACACACACACACCGAGAGAGAGAGAGAGAGAGAGAGAGACAGGGGCATTGATGTCAGAGAGAAACATCAAATGATTGCCTTTTCTATGCTCCCTGATTGGAGATCAAACCCACAACCCAGTATGTGCCCTGACTGAGAATCAAACCTGCAACCTTTTGGTGTATGGGACATACTACAACCAACTGAACCTCCTGGCTAGGTTAAGGATCATCTTTTACAGAAACATTGATTTATTATGATGTTACCATGTCTTTATGTCTTTGTTTTGCTTCTTTGTCTTACCAAAAAGTCTTTCTGTTTTAATAGAGAGGTGAGTGGAAAAAGGACAGACAACTGGAAAGAAAGAGGGGGAGAGGGAGCGAGGGCAAAGGTAAGAGAGGGAAAGAGAGAGAAGAGAGAGTGAGAGTGTGCATGTGCACAAAAGATGGGGGAAAGAGAAACAGGGAGATTGGAGGTGGTGGGGAACAGCAAAAAATTCAAGTTGCCACAAGTGTACTACATGGGAAACTTATAAACCAATATATCTTGGGGGGTTTACTATTTAAAAATAAAATTAAAAATGATAATTTTGACAATTAAAACTAACACAATTCAGATCTAAAATAAAACTTTTTAAACATAGCACCAGGTTGGCATTTTTTTTTCCTGTGAAGGGCAGATGGTAAATAGTTTTGGCTTTATGACACTGTGGTTTCTTTCACAACCAGTCAACTATGACATTGACTCTTGAAAGTAGCCACAGACAATACATAAATAAATGAGCATGGCTGGATTTGGCCTTCTAATATTAATTTGTAAACACATGGTAGCTGATAAAATAATAACTGCTATTTCACTAGTTCTGTGTGTGTGTGTGTGTGGGGGCGCTCTGTGCACAGCCCACTCTCCCCCTCCCGGCTGCCACGGATGAGAATAAGTTTACCAAGACATGATCTGCTTGGGGAGGAAAGGTGGCCAGCCTCTCAAAAGAGAAGGGCCAAGAGTCTTTTCCTCAATGGGCTTTTATTGGATTCATTTTGCACAGGAATACAGGTAAAGCTCATTAATCATTGTCAGGCATTAAGGATGAAACAATAGATGGCATACAAAGAACTACGAGGGCTTATTCTGAGTCAGGGTCTGTTAGCTAAAGGGCTATAAAACTTTGGGAAAGAAACTCATTTCCTGCTCGGACCCTTATCATTCAATTGAGAGCATTCTTATCAAAGCAGGTTTCACAGGATTTTATATACTCTTTCTCAGGCCTGATCACCTGGCGAACCCACCCTTTCCAGCACAGGGCTGCACTGCCCTCTGTCATTGTTTCAAGCTTAAATCAGGCAGGGTAAGTAAGGCAGCCAAGAGATTAGGAGACTTCTTGCAAACAGAATGAGGACTCATGCTATGTCAAAGCCAAGGGGGAGTGTCCATCACCCCCTTTTGCTATAGCCCCCCAAGTCCTTCCCTGGGGACCCCCATGATCGTGTCTATCTTAGGTTGTCCCTCCCTGGAGGAATCATATCCATCATTGGCTAATTGATTATGCATTGGGTGCCAGGCAGGGTGAAGTAAAAGGGGCAGAGGTGGCTCCCCTGCCTAAGCTTTGTCTCCTTAGTGGCTTATGGTCCCAAGGTCTCTCACTCAGCCTTAGCCATGGTGGGGGTGGGGGGGTTTGGGGGAGGTTAGAGCTTCTGAAACCAGGCAGGGCAGTTCCCAACAAGTTAAATACATCTTTTTTTTCATCTTTTGATTCAAAAGAAGATGTTGTCTTGGGACACATTTTCATTATCTTTCCAGTATTAACAGGCCACAATTTCATGTTAAGTCAGAAAATTTCATGTTTTCACTTTCAGGTGGGAACGTCTGGGGCATGATTCTTTCCTGGACTTCTCAGTCGTTCCATAAATTTTGATCTTGTGTGTCTTTATAGAAGGGAAGTAACTTTGTGCCTCAAATAAAAGAAAGACCACTAGATTTTGTGCCTTGTCTTGTAAGCCCAGAAAAAAGATACTGGCCACATAAATGATCCTTTTCCAGAAGCACAGGCTGAGAACCTGGGGGAAATTAGATACAATGAACCCAGAGGATGCATGGTGTATTTTTTTACCTTCAAGAATAGCTCAGACTGTGGCTTTTCATTATTTCCCTAGAAATCATAACCCTCAAAGAGCACTTTGTTTATACAATTGTGCTTCTGTATGTCTCTGGCTCAGTGAAATTCTGGGTCAGTCACAGAGTCATAGAACCCAATTTGCCAAGGGATAAAATAAAGGGTGGGAATGTTGAGAGAATTTCCCTTAGGAAATTTCAGAAAAACAGTGTTCTAAGCATATTTCAAACCATTCAAACACTGCCTCTCTGGTCTTTGCTTTTCTCTTAGCAGAAAGGTTTGAATAGAATAATTTGATATTAGATAAGTTAAATTAAAATCACCATGTTTGCAAAGATAATTCCTAATGAGCAGGAATGTTTCCAAGCTCTAGCCATCGATCTATTTATTGAAAACAATATTACATAAAGCATAATTCCTGAACAAGAAAAGGATTTGACAAGGCCCTCAGAGGTCATTCAGTGGGCATTCTGGGTCCTTATAACTTTAAAGGGTCCAGTGTATCAAGAGAGACATTTCAAAGAAGGATTTTATTTCAGTCATAGCAATGACTCAACTGACTCAGAGAACAAGTGAAACAATAGCAGTCCGAGAAACTGACAGTTATCATAGCAAGGAGGGGAAATTTGACAAACAGAAGGCTTTCGTGATAATCTCAACAATGTAATCAGTAAATGTGTGTGAAACCATCTCAGAGGCTGTGTGCCAAGTTTAGGAGCTGCCCAGAGGACATGCTGACCTACAACTCTGTGGTCATACACTTTTATTTCTCCAGTATTTTTCTGCCCCTAAAGATGAGCTGGGAAATTTCTTGTCCAAGTTACATTTTGTAAAATCTTACTTAAACTTTGGAAATAGCAACAAATATTGAGAAATGAACATATTCGCAGAAAATGTTGGAGCATTGTATGGATTCTCCCAATAGCTCAAAGCCTTTGCCCTATCAGCAGTTGAAATGTCTTTTCTCTATTCTTAAAGACTTATTTATATTTTTCCAAAGCAAACTTAGTACATATGGAAAAGTGCATAAAACATAATCATTTGGCTCAATACAATTTTATAACAAAGTGAAAACACAAAATTAGCTAGCACCCAGATAAAATATATTACTAGCGCCCCAGGAATCACCTCTTGGGCCCCCACCCTGGCAGCACCCCTCTTCTAACAGCATAGATTATTTTGCATCCTGGTACTCAAGGAGGGTGGTCCTCCTCCCAGAGCATTTGGCAATGCCACAACTGGGGAGTGGGTTGCTGACTCCCGGCACTCAGTCAGCTCAGATGCTGCTAAGCATTCTACAGTACCCAGCATACACCCCACTACAACAAAGAGTTACCTGGCCCCAGTGTCACTAACACCAAGGTTGAAACACCCTGCTTTACTAATGGAACCATATAATATGTTTGCTTTTGTGCCTGGCTTCTCTTGTTCACCATGATTTCTGTGAAATTCATCCATGATGTCACATGGACCAGTAGTCCATTCATGCTCATTGCTGAAAGGGATTCCTTTGCTCGCTTTTTAAAAAGTTGTTTTTTAACCCTCAAATGTTCATTTGAAGATGTTTTTCTCAATGTACTTGGTCTTTTTCAAAATTTCAAATCTTATTTCTATATCTTTGCTAGCAAAAAGTAAGTGGAAGTGCTGGTTTATTGCAGCAAGAATCAATACATTGCTTGCTTTTTCGCTTATTTGGCTGAGTGACTGATTGATTTTTTTAAAATTAATTCAACAACCAATTAGCATCTATTTTCTGCCAGAATCTTGTAGGTCCTGAAGGGTGTAGAGACAAGTAAGGAACTTGTATTTTGGCACTTTTGTTTGGGTGTCAACAGAAATACACTCAGGTTCCAGGGTGGGGGATGCCATGTTTGGGAATAGAGTGGGGCTGGGGTGGGGCAGTTAGTAAGTGAAAATGACGCCTCACTTGCCTACCTTCTCAATGTGTTGCCTCGGTTTGCTTTTACACCATTTCTTCTTACATTTTTTTCATCATCATCTCACAAACCACCTTAAAACTGTTGAAAAGACAACCGTTTTGGAGTATGTACTTTGGAAGAAGCATATCTTCCCACAATATACCTTCTGCCCTTGGCCTCATGCTTCCAAGTCCATACAGGGATTTTATCCGGTCTGGCAAAATAATTAATTAAGTCCATTGGCTTTTAGTCACTAAATAGCTAGAGGGGATTCTGAGTTAGCCTGTCCCTGTGCAAATTTTATATCGGTTCCTAAAGCAAATCACATTGCATTAATGTCTTAACCTCAGCATCACTGATATTTGGGGTCATTGAATTCAGCTCTAGGGGCTTTTCTGCTCACTGTAGGATGTTTAGCAGCCTCCTTGACCTTGACCCACTGGATGGCAGTAATACCGCTCCCTCTTCTCAGTTATGACAACCAAAAATATCTCCAGGTATGGCCAAAAGTCTCCTGGATGGGTGAGGCAAAAACATCCCAAGTTGAGAACTACTGACTTAGTTAGTGTATAGGACATGTTTCTTTACCAAGCAAACATTTCAAGTGTTCTTCCTAGTAAATATCTTGGCTCGATAAAACTACTGGGCTTTGAATGCAAGCTCAGGGAATATCTTCAGTGTTCATTCTGTTTAGAACATGAAGCAGATTTAGGAACTGGAATAAACATATCAATCAATGAAATTATCACTTGGAGACTATACTCAAAACAGCTATGGTTGTTTTCTTATATAGGTCCTTGGAATGTTTGAAGGTCAGCTTTTGCAGATAAACCTTTCTGTTCATAGTCTCTGTATTGGCTTGGACACAGGTTTAGTCTGGGATGTCTGGAAGACTGATATCTAAGGACATTTCCCTTTTGCTTAACATTTTGGTGGATAGTGTCTCTATTATGCTTGAATATTCCATCCCAGGATCACGATTCTCAACATAGAGGTTACTGCACTTCATAAAACCAGAGGAAAGTCAGCTATTGGTAGATGGGGTTGGGCTAGAAGGGAAGGACAGCTAAAATCTTGTTGAATACTTATGCTAGTGCAGTGCCAATCACTTTATATGCTTATCTTATTTAATCTGCACAGCAACCTAACTGGGTAAATATGATTATTTTGTGAATTATTCCTAACAGGGGAACTGAAGTGAAACAATTTGCTTAAGAGAAAATAGCTGGCAGTCTACGGCCATACCACCCTGAATGCACCCAATCTTATCTGATCTTGGAAGCTAAGCAGGATCAGGCCTGGTTAGTACTTGGATGGGAGAAAATAGCTGGCATGTGGTAAAACTGGGATTTGAACCCACATATGGCAGATTCAAGGAGGCTTTAAGAGGTAGGGTTGTTTCCCCTGACCTTGAATCTTGGTTGGTTCCATTACTAGTTTTAACCAATAAGAATGAGGTAGGTCTCAGCCCTGGCTGGCGTAGCTCAGTGGATTGAGTGCGGGCCTGCAAACCAGACGATCACGGTTCGATTCCCAGTCAGGGCACATGCCTGGGTTGCAGGCTGGTTCCTTGCAGGCTAACTCCCAGCAGGGGACGCACGAAAGGCAACTATACATTGATGTTTCTCTCCCTCTCTCTTTCCCCTCTAAAGATAAATAAATGAATAAAATCTTAAAAAAAAAAAGAAGAATGAGGTAGGTCTTAAAAGATCTGCAATCTCAACGTTTACTTGTTTTGGAATGTTCTCTCACACTCATGGCAGCAAGATGCAACAACTGAACTTTGATTATCATAAGGCTTCCTATCATACTGTAAGGAAACTCAAGCTAACCATGGGTGGGGGGGGGGAGGCCATATGGAGAAACAGTGAGGTGCCAGAAATATGGCTGAGGCCTTCTTGTACCTTCTAGCCCAACCCCATCCGTAGCTGAACGAATGACCCCAGCGAATGAAGCACTGCCCATATTTTCACCCATGTAACTATGAAGAAATAAAATTGTTGCAGTTTTAAACCACTAAATTCTGGGGTAGGTTGTTACACAGCAACAAATAAGTAAAGCATTAGGTGGGATTGACTCCAACACTTGGGAGTTTGTAGGGAGACTAGAGGGTACAGGTCAGAACTGACTTTGTTCTATTGCAATTGCCTTGTTAGGGAAGCTGCCCACGTTTTCTCTTCAGGCCCCCAGATTCTGTGACTGAGGGTGGACTAGTGTTGCTGCCAGTTGTTGGGTTCTATGATTCTAAATGTGTACACACCTAAATCTTTGGATTAAGAAACATGATCAGTATACTAACTCAATTTCTTTGATTCACCAAACTTTAGTTCAAGAAGCTCTGCAGAGCCTATCTTTTCAACAACTTTTCTTAAGCTTGTTTTTCTTAAGAATATCTACAGAATCCAGAGATCTCATTAATAATATAAGGCTGTGGAATCTCTAGGTAGATAGTTAAAGCAATATTTCCCAAACTGGGGAAAAGACGTTATATAAATACACTTAAATGATTAATAGTTATGTTTTTATTTTACAGTTATCTTTTACTTATGGCGAGTGATACTGGCCTTCCATTTATACCAATGATAAAGCTTTAAATTAAAACAATGAATTGATTTTAAAAATATTAAATTATAGTACCAGGGGTAGGAAAACTTGACTAAAATATTGAAGGTGATAGATAAATGACAAAAGTTTTGGAAATACTCAACAAGACAAAGAAAGGTAAAATGCCATTGCAGCACACAGATTTCTCTTTCTTTTTTATTGACCTGTTTATTCATGCCTGCAACTGGCTGTTTTGGCTAATCACACAAGGGGACCACTCTTGGTGTACGTGATATTAATTGCAATGGCAATAATTACTCCTGCACCATTGAATTTTGTTTAAGACAAAATACACAGGAAAAAGAAGAAATGTTTTAAAAGAAGACAGAGATCTACTGTGGACTATTAAAACTTCAATTTTGAAAGCCATGGATTTAGGTAGGAGTGTTATGTTTCATTTGGAATGACTAAATAATAGTTAATGTGACAGATCTTGGCTGTAAGTTTAGGGAGACATGGAGAAGCATTGAGCCAGAAGTCAATGAGCAGATTTTGGTGACATTTGGGCATGACAGTGCTGCTGTCTAGGGCTGGTTTGTAGATACCACTTCAAAATCTGCCTTCATTACCCCTCCCGGGCAATCTTACCCTGGATACTAATATTGCTAATCTGAAATTATATGGTGATTCATGCTTTTCCTATTTATAGTAATATAAGCATAGAAATAAATCTGCAGATATATCTTCAAACCCTCCACAGCAGTTATCCTAGTGGTAGAAATTGGTAGGACATTCCCTTCTTAATGTCTGTGTTTTTGCAATGATCATGCATTACACATCTGAAGAGAAATATAAAAAATCTAAATGAGAAAGAAAAATTAGAGTGTACATATACACACACACTTCCTATTGGTTCTATTTCTCTGGAGAACCCTCACTAATACAACAACCAATTAATAATCATAAACAAACAAATAAATACTAGGTTCCTACTGCTTTTGCCTCCCACAACAGCTCTCCAAGTTAGACAGGGTCACAAAATTATTCCCTTTCTGAGAGAGGAAGCCGAGGCATGCAAAGCTAAGTGCTCCCCTTCCTTTCCATCATACACAGCCAAAGAGGCTACTCATAACAGAGTGGACAAGACTCCTCCTGCAGCTAATTCTTGCTCCTGCAGACTTGTAATATAGTGTCAAGGATACCTCATTCTTTCACTCATTACTATTTAACCCAGATAGCTCTGGATCACCATATGTCTTATGAAATGGACCTCACAAAGAAGGTTTCCAAGTGCTTCATTGGGAACTTCTGAGCAGTGATATGCAGGTGTGATATGTCATTTCCCCTGGCTGTGCTTTGTGCAATATTTACCAAGTCATACTGGACTCTCCAACAGGTTGACTAGTCATGCCCTTAAGTCTCCAGCAAAGCCAGCTACTTCAGGGAGAAAATGAGAATACAGGTTTTGTGTTTTATACATTTATATACACATATATAATTTTTAATTGGTTTATCTATCAGGTAGAAGGAGTGGGGTAACCATAGTCTTTCACTGCAAAGGCTTGTAAATGTCTTAATTCCTAACTGCTACTGAATCTTCTTCCTTAGAAACTCCCAGTTATCCTTTAGTACCTGGGTTGGTGTAGACAATCTGTGTTGTGTAAAAAAACCACAAGCAGGCATGGTCTTACTAAGCCTGACACATCCCTCTGGTTTTCTGGAACTGTGCATTCCAGCTTCATTTCCCTCCTCTCCCCTTATCTTACTTCAATGCCAAACAGAGTCTTGCTTAGAGCTCCTGGTGACAGGTTAAGCAAGAACCATTATTTTAGGTTTATCTGTCTCACGCTGGAATTGAGCATCTACTTCAAGGCATTTGTCCTTCATTATCTTTCAGGACTGAAGGTTACTTCAGAAGCTACAAACATCTTTGCACAAATGACTGCATTTGAAATTCATACAATAGCGGAGTCAGGGTAAGATTTTTTTTCTCCTACGATTCTAAGAAATAAGGTGATTTAAACAAACAGGAGTGGGTAGGGAGTGGCAGATCAGTGCCCCAATGTCCTACATACAAGGCTTTCTCGTTAACACTACATGTCTTTCATTCAATCAACAAATTAAAAAAATAACACTTGTTATGTGTTTAATACAAGGATGAACAAAACAGAGTTCATACTTTTATGGAACGTAACTTCTATTGGGATCTCTTTCTGAAACAAGTTACATCAGTGATTCTCAACCATGAGTGACTTTGCCCCTCAGAGGACACTTGCCTGAAGACACTTGATTGTCACAGCTGGGAAGAGAAAGTGCCACTGGCATCTTATCTAATGGGTGAAGCCAGGGATACCGCTAACCTCCTACAGTCCACAGCACAGTCCTCATAATGAAGGATTATCTGGCCAAAATTTCGATAGTGCTGTGTTTAGAAACCCTGACACATATCAGCTGTTTTCTTTGATTTATGTATAAAAACAGAATTTAAATTTTGTTTCAGATAAAGAGCCCTAGATACACATGATGAAGATTCCACCATACAACAACATTGTTTGGTGAATTGGAATAGGAAGTTGAAGAGATTTCTCCCAAAGAAAGATGTTAAAAATACTAATTAAGAAAATATGAGAGAAGATTTTTTTCAGTTACACACAATGCCGACAAACTGCTGCAATAACAGCAACATGCGACGTGTAAGTAGTGTTTTCATGTTATTGTGCTTCTGAGTTTCCCAACAATCTAATTACAAGGAAAATGAGAACCACACATTCAGATAACCAAAGACCTATTCTTTCCATGAAATTGGAATACCACCATTGCATATCTGGAAATTGACTTTTTAATTTAAAAGTCTAATTTCTGTGAAAGCGAGGAATCTTTGGAGGCAAAAATGACATCTTTTAAGTAGTGGATAGCTAATTCTAGAAATTTCTTTCTGAAGTAAAGAGAGAAGAATGTAAGTGAGCTTATAGTCCTGGGCCTAGCAACTGTGACCTGGGGCTATCTGGTCACTCCCGTGGGTGGCCAGTTGACATTGTTTACTAGGGCATGGTGCAACAGCTTTCTCAGATCAGGACAGATAAGAAGCAGCTGGTTCTATTGAGTTCCCTGCCTCCTTTTTTTCCCCCTGTAACATGCAAGGCTTTTCCTTAAACACAAATTTGGGGATGTCAATCAACTCCAATGGGAAAAAGTGAGCAGGAAATTAAATAACAGTAAGCAAATTAGTAGCTGGGAATAAATTTTGCATTATGTTCACACTCATAAACTTGTGTGACCTTACACAAGTTATTTCTCCTCTTTGTCTCTTAATCTCCTCATATGTAAAATGAGAAGGGTGGATTAGATGACTTATGAAACCCTATGATTCACATGTTGACAGAATAAATTATGCTTATTGTAATTAGGAAGCGCTCAAGATGATCTGCTCCCACCCTGCTGCCTTTCTCACACTTCCTCTCCTCTGCTTGGGTTTAAAGACAAAGTTCTTAATAAAATGAACAGGATGTCATTTGTCTCTGGAAAAGCAGACTGACAACACTAGGCCACATGAGTACTTATCTTTGGGTCAAGTGCTAAAACTCAAAATCAACAAAATTGTATAGAGAAAAAAGCTGAGAGTTCATAGAACAAGGCCAGAGGTTGGGCCCCTATCTTAGTTTATTCTGTTCATGGTCAAGGTTGCTCTTTGTTACGAGGGAGACCTGTTAAAATTGCACTGAGGGTGCTGTGCCACCCCCTTATCATAACTAGAAATATGTTTGAAATCCCCTTTGCAAGGAGCTGTGTTGTCTTAATCAACAGGAGTTGAGATTGCAGGTGGCATGGAGTGTACTCAGGTTCTACCGGAAATCTTTGTTTTCTCCTGTTTGTTTGGTGCTTACACCTGGGATGATCCTGGCTGTTTATGAGCGTGTCTGTGTTTAATATGGGCCTCAAATCAAAGCCCATGCTCACAGACTTTCAGTCTGCAAGGTGTTTTTGAAACACGTGGTTTTCCAATTCAACCAAAGTTCTAGGGAGATTCCAAAACTGACTATCAAAGCCAAGAAGAAAGATGCCACTGTTTCTCTGCCAAAGATGATGACAGGGCCCTTGTTGGGTGCTGGGAAATGTCTCTACCAGTCATGACTTCCACTGGCTCCAATACCTCCTACCTGCTGGAGTGTGGGGGTGTAGCTTTTGGGAGCTCCCCAATGTTGAGCACCCTGGGTTGGTTGCCCCTCAGCTGGCTTCCAGAGTCTTGGTTCTTACACCCTCATGGAGGTCTGGGGAGTGCCCTGGAAAAATTTTGCTAGCATGACAAAGCTTATTGTATGTCCAGACAGCCCTTCTATCAGTCTCTGGACCAAATCAATAAGGAAGCAATTTTCCTTTCAGAAATTAACGAAGAAAGCAGAGCTTTACTTACTCAGAGAAGGAATAATACAGGCAACTTATTGTCCAGCAATAAGGCCCAGGTTAGTAAACGCCAGTTATTATTTTATGGCCCTTAAAGAACCGGGTCAAGCAAACTCTATGCCCCCAAGCAACCCTGCAACCAGGTGGTTCCAGCTCTTTAGGCTCCTTTCCCAAAAATTAGTACAGCTGCTTCCTGGAGCTGGCTGGAAGGAGTTGAGACTGCTGGAATTTGTCCTGGATCTGTAAATCTTTAGCTAACAGGGGCCTAGTTCGATGCCTTTCTAAAAAAAAAAAAATTGGAAAGATAAGGAGTGCTATCTTTAAATTATCTTTGGGTTTGCAACCTTTTAAATTTCTTACTTTCCCTGTATGGGACCCTCATCTTTCTCACCATTGATGGCACTTCTGTAGGTGAGCTGTAGAATGTGCCATGCCTTCAAAAAAATCTCGTTATTTGAGTCTCTCATGCTTGTCTTTCAACATGCTGATTTGCTCTGGCTACACTTTTGGAAACTGGCAGCCTTAGGGAGTATTTTGTGACCAGTATTATGATTTTGCTGTAAGCTTGCCAGTCTTTTTCTGATTCTGGTTGAGTCAGTCCTGTTGGGTCTTGATACTTCCTCTCTTTGTGTTTACTCCACAGGGGATTTCATCACAATGCCTCAGGGGATGGAGTGCATACAGTTTTCTCTATATGTGATGGGACTCAGTCTCATTGTGTTCCAAGTATTGGGCAATCTCTTCCACCTCTTTCCAAAATGGTACTTTTATTGTGGTTTTTTTTTTAACCTGTGTTTAATGGCAGGTTTTTGCCTTCCTTGCATATAAAAGAAATTTGTGTTGAATTTTTTTTAACTAGCTCTGAATAAAGAATGATGTAGTTTGAGGGCTGGAAACTGACTTCCTGAGGAAGTTTATTTCTTTTTCCAGGACATCTTTTGGGTGTGTTCCATCTTGAAGAACCTAATTTTGTGACCGATTTGAGAAGGAACTACTGTAATTTAATCGTTGGAATCAAGCTTTACAGATTTGGTGGAGCAAATGTTATAGGTTGACTCTTGGGTTAGATCAATCCAATCCAGGTGGTCACAAGAGCTGATATCTTTTCCCTTGAGCTTTTCCAATCTGATAAAAGACAATTGTTCCAAACAGCAGATCAGAGCATCTAGGGATGGAGGTTTTCCTGTTACCAAAGAAACAGAACGGGGAGCCCTTTTATCACTAATCAACAGCAAGTATAGTTTAGGAAGTCCCAGTTAGTATTCTGGGCCCCCAAATCCAGGTCAGGTCTAATTATAAACCTCAAAGGATCTTGGAATAAGGCCACTTCAGTCCATTTGACATCCTTTTCATAGCATGAAGAATGCCTTCAGGTGAGTCCAGTCTCCATTTCCTGAGCATGCTGCAGTCACTAACATTGAAATTGTGGACTTGGATCACCTTTTCTATTCTTATTATTTTTTCCTATTCTTATTATTCCTTTAGGAGCAATTCAAGGCTTCTTATTTAATTTTGGAAACAATGATGAGTTCAGGTTACCTATGCATTTTAGTTCCAAAATACAATATATGAAACTGAATTCACAGGGTAAAAATTTCTAAACCATATCAAGTATGTTATGCAGTTATTTCTCTGCTCTAAATCCTGCAGTGACTCTCTATTTCACACAGTTTAAAAGCTACACTTCTTACCAGTGCTACAGCCTCCAGGCTCCTGGCTCCACTGTGCCTACTGACTTCGTCTCCTATGACTTCCCTCCCCCATACTCACTCCTTGCTGTTTCTTGAACATGTCATGCATGTGGCAGCCTTAGAACCTGTGCCTGTGGCTCACTTATCTACTCCAAGCCCCTGTTCCCCTCTCACTTTCTTCAGGAGGCCTCCCTGACTAGCCAGTTTAATCCTGTCTGTCTTACGTCTCCTTCTCCTTCCTCAGGACTCCTGATTGCCTTGCTCTGCTTTATTCATTTTTGTCACAAAGTGCTTAGAAAAGTTACTATGTAACTTAATTATTTTGTTACTGTCTCCCCCACTAGAATGTAAGCTCCATAAAGGTGGCAATTTTTGTCTGATCTGTTCGACTATCACATGCCTACAATAGCGCCCTAGTACCGAATACTCAGAAGGTACTAAATAATAAATAAATATTTAAATTTTTATTTATTTGTTTTTTTGTAGATTATACAAGCGAGAACATACATTATTTTTCTTTTTCTGTCTGCCTTATTTCACTTGGCATAATACCCTCAAGTTCCCTCCATATTGTAAATGACAGGATTTTCTTCTTTTTGTGGATGAATAGTATTCCACTGCACATATATAACATATTTTCTTTATCCATTCATCCATCAACAGACACTTAGATTCTTTCCATGTCTTGGCTATTATAAATAATGCTGCAGTGAACATGGGTGTGCAGGTATCTCTTTGACATAAAGACTTCATTTCCTTTGGAACATCCCCAGAAACAGAAGTGCTGGATCCACAGTGGCTGTACCAGTTACTTTTTTTTTTTTTTTTTTTTACAGTTTCAGTTTCTCCAAGCTTTAGGTCTTTTGCTTTAAAGCAACCTCTCTGTTCCTCTGTGATAGAAAAATTCAGAACTCCAGAGATTTTATGTGGACACAGTTGTTTGGTTCACACTGGGGCTATCCTGTTTAAAAACAAACAAACAAACAAAAACAGCTGCATTTTTCAAGAGAATTGTGACCAGTTGCAAAAACACATAATTAATAGTGTTCTTAGTACCGTGCCCAACACTGGAGATAGAGAGATTCTTATAACTCAGATCATGCATTTCTCTGCTCAAAACCATCCAGTGGTGTCCTGGCTAGTGTGGCTTAGTGGATTGAGCATTGGCCTGAGAACCAGAATGTTGCTGGTTTGATTCCCAGTCAGGGCATATGGCTGGATTGCAAGTTAGGTCCTCAATTAGGGGCATGAGAGAGGCAACCAGCGTTTTGCTAACATATTGATGTTTCTCTCCCTTTCTCTCTCTCTAAAAATAAGGAAATAAAATATTAAAAAAGAAAACATCCAGTGGCTTTCCATCTCACTGTTAGGGGCCAAGCCTTTACACTGTCACAGCTGGGTTAAGCTGAAACTTCTTTTCCCAGAATCCTCTTCTCTGAATAATTCTGAGTCAGAATTGTGCAAGATTTGGAAGGCAGAAGCAGAACAGTGGCCATTACTCTGTGAATGTCTTTGCAGTCAAGTACGATGAAGAACAAACACAGATGTATCTGTTACTGAACACACACACACAGGTTCATTATGTCTGCCGCCAGAGAAAAGACCTCTCTCAATGCCAGAGATTTGTGAAAAGGTTTATTTAAAGCTATACAGACTTAAAGTAGTTACCCAATGTGCCCATTAAAATATCAAAGTTTTTTTGGATACCCACAGAAGCCCACAGTGCTTCCTTCTCCCCCTGCCCTAATTTGGGGTACTATAACTCAGGACAAAAAGCACATGTCCGTGTTTCAGGCCGCTGGCACCATCAGCTGTGTTGCCATCCAGGCAGGATCTCCAATTAATCCAAAGCCATGTGGTACCCTCTCATGGCCTAGTGGCAAAGAGTTCTTTTACCCTTCTTCCAGGCAAAGTCTCTCCTGCTTCCCAGGCTATGAGGCCAAAGGGAGCACTGCAAAGCTATGTGGTCCTCTTCTACTAGAGCTGCAGGGGTCTGTACTCAGGCCAGAACTGCATGGTTCTCTCTCTCCTTCACTCCACAGCCATGTGGTACACTCTCCTCTCCTCCAAAGCTTCAGGGGGTAGGGGGTCACCACTCTGCCAAAGCCCAGTGGCAGTTCTCTGTTAAAGTCACATGGTGGTTCCCCCTGATAAAGCTGTAGGCCCCTGGCTGGTGTAGCTCAGTGGACTGAGCATGGGCCTGCAAACCAGGGGATCTCGGTTCGATTCCCAGTCAGGGCACATGACTGGGTTGCAGGCCAGTTCCCAGCAGGGGATGCATGAGAGGCAACCATACATTGATATTTCTCTCCCTCTCTCCTTCCCTTCCCCTCTAAAGATAAATAAATAAAATTTTAAAAAAGCTGTGGGGGTCCCCACTCTGGTGAAGCCTCATGGCTCTCTCTCTCCTTCACATGGCTGTAGGGATCCCCACTTTGGCCAAAAGCACATGGCTTTCTCTCTTACATGGCTGTGGGGGTCCCTACTCTGGCAAAGCTGAGTGGCTCTCCCCAGTGGTTGCCAAGTCTCGGTTTAAATCCCCTGTACCAATCTTCCTCTGCAGCCCCATTTCCGCCCCCTCCCACAATTGGCTACACTTGCCAGCACTCCCATATCCTTCCACCTTTACTGGGCTGCCATCACGAGTCTGGGCAGGTATGGTCCCATGTCCTGGAGCCAATCATCTCCAAGCTCCCACATAGGCGCTGTAACTCAGGGGACCTGCCCCCAGTTACATCTTGGGTGAAAGTCACTTCCATCCCCCCTGGCTCAGAGCTTGGCCACAGCTATTTAACATATCTATGCAACCACTTAAAGGTTATAGATATGTTAAATGACCATGCCAGAGGTTAGCTGCAAAGCCATTGCTGTACTAAACAGCTCTCAATGGCCCTGCTCCATTTGTCCCTTCCCTAACTCACACCTGTGTGGGGGAAGGGGTGAGGACATCTTAATATTTCCCGGACACCTTGAGTTCTGAACCTCATTCCAAATCCCTTTTGGGGACCCCCCTCTTGGCTGCACCCTGTTACATATCCAGTAGGTTCCGGGTGTTTCTCACTTTCCTCTGATCCATGTCTAACTCTTCTTTGCTAGTGACCAGCAGTTGCCCAGTCCCATCTCCAGATGCCTATTTGTGGGCAGACAGAAGTGTTGGCTATACACAGTCTACAATTTTTTATAGATTTTCCTTTCAGATCCTTCTTGTAGTTCTACCACAGCAGCTGGATACGACAGATCCCAGATGCCTTTCTTGTCAGCTCTGATCTGGCTTGTTCATACATATCAAGGCTGGCTGGTGATTCTGCTTTTACATGCAATACCCACTTCCACGCAATACCTTACCTCCCCAAACCCTCCCATGATGGTAGTCAAAATGCTATAATAAAGCCCTTATTCCAAAATACTGGTTGTGGTTCTGCTTCCCTGGTTGAACCTTGACTGATACAATTTCTAAGAGATGGTGATACAGGGTGCAGCCAAGGGGGGGCCCAGAAAAGATTTGGGATGGTGTCCAGAACTCAAAGTGTATAGGAATATTGGAGGAAATATTATTAAGATGTCCTCACCCCACGCAGGTGTCAGTTGGGGGAAGGGACGAATGGAGCAGGGCCATTGAGAGCTGTTTTGCATAGCAACAGTTTTGCAGCTAACCTCAGGAATGGTCACTTAACATATCTATAACCTTTAACTGGTTTCATAGATATGTTAAATAGCTGTGGCCAAGTTTTGGGTGAGGGAGAAGTGAGTGGCAGCTACCCAGGATGGAATTGGGGGGCTGCTTCTCTGAGAGAGTGCCTGTGGGAGAGAACTATGTGGCTTTAGCAGAGTGAGGACCCCCTCTTGGCCAGGTGAGGGGGAGAGCCATGCTGTTTTGGAAAGATGTAGACCCCTGTAGCCATTAGGAGAGAGAACCACACTGTTTTGCAAGAATGGAGATCCCTGTGGCCAGGTGAAGAAGAAAGATGCGCTTGGGGTGGAGTGTGGACCCCTGCAGCTTTGGTAGAAGAGGCCTACACGGCTTTGGGGTGCTCCCTTTGGCTAAGTGGCCTGGAAACCAGAAGAGATTTTGACTGGAACTTGGTACTGATACAGGGTGCAGCCAAGGGGGGGGGGCAGAAAAGATTTGGAATGGTATCCAGAATTCAAAATGTACAGGAATATTGGAGGAAATATTAAGATATCCTCACCCCCCACCAAGGTGTCAGTTGGGGGAAGGGATGAATGGAGCAGGGCCATTGAGAGCTGTTTTGCATAGCAACAGTTTTGCACCTAACCTCTGGAATGGTCATTTAACATATCTATAACCTTTAACTGGTTTCATGGATATGTTAAATAGCTGTGGCCAAGTTTTGGGCCAGGGAGAAGGGAGTGGCGGCTACCCACGCTGGAATTGGGAGCTGCTTCTCTGACAGAGTGCCTGTGAGAGAGGCATGTGGCTTTAGCAGAGTGAGGACCCCCTCTTGGCCAGGTGAGGGGGAGAGCCACGCTGTTTTGGAAAGATGTAGACCCCTGTAGCCATTAGGAGGGAGAGCCATGCAGTTTCAGCACAGTGCAGACCCCCCTCTTGGCCAGGTGAAAGGGAAAACCACGCAGCTTTGCCAGAATGGAGATCCCTGCAGCTAGGTGAAGAAGAAAGACGTGCGTTTTCGGTGGAGTGCGGCTTTGGTAGAAGAGGCCCACGCAGCTTTGGCGTGCTCCCTTTGGCTGAGTGGCCTGGAAACCAGGAGAGACTTTGACTAGGACTTGGTACAAAGAACTCTTGCCAGTGGAAGGTGCCGCATGACTTTGGATTAATTGGAGATCCTGCCTGGACAGCCGACACAGCTCACGCGCCAGCGACCTGAAAAACGGACGTGTGCTCTTTTCCTGATTTACGGTACCCGGAGTTGGGACAGTGGGAGAAGGGAGCGCTGCGTGTGTGTGTGTGTGTGTGTGTGTGTGTGTGTGTGTGTAGGTGTATACCCTTAAAGACTTTAATATTTTAAGGAAGGCATTAGGCCTGAATAGCATTAAATAAACATTTTGTTTCCTTTTCACAAATCTCTGGCATTGAGAGATGTCTTTCCAATTGGCGGCGGACCGAAGAGCCCAATAGATATTAGTATACCGTCCTTGGGAGGGGCCTCTGTTTTCTGAAGCAGTTTTTGGCATCCCTCGGTGGGCCAAGTATTGCCCCTCCCTCGGACCCTTGGTCGGTAACAGGGGGGCAATACTTGGCCCACCGAGGGATGCCAAAAACTGCTACAGAAAACAGGGGCCCCTCCCAAGGACGATACACTAATATCTATAGGGCTCTTCTGTCCGCCGCCAATTGGAAAGACATCTCTCAATGCCAGAGATTTGTGAAAAGGAAACAAAATGTTTATTTAATGCTATTCAGGCCTAATGCCTTCCTTAAAATATTAAAGTCTTTAAGGGTATACACCTACACACACACACACAGCGCTCCCTTCTCCCACTGTCCCAACTCCGGGTACCGTAAATCAGGAAAAGAGCACACGTCCGTTTTTCACGCAGGCCGCTGGCACGTGAGCTGTGTCGCCTGCCTGTCCAGGCAGGATCTCCAATTAATCCAAAGTCATGCGGCACCTTTCACTGGCAAGAGTTCTTTGTACCAAGTTCCAGTCAAAGTCTCTCCTGCTTTCCAGGCCACTCAGCCAAAGGGAGCACGCCAAAGCCGCGTGGGCCTCTTCTACCAAAGCCGCACTCCACCAAAAGCGCGTCTTTCCTCTTCACCTGGCCGCAGGGATCTCCATTCTGGCAAAGCTACGTGGTCTTCCCTTTCACCTGGCCAAGAGGGGGTCTGCACTCTGCTGAAACCGCGTGGCTCTCTCTCCTCATGGCTACAGGGGTCTACATCTTTCCAAAACAGCGTGGCTCTCCCCCTCACCTGGCCAAGAGGGGGTCTTCACTCTGCTAAAGCCACATGGCTCTCAAGCAGGCCCTCTCTCAGAGAAGCAGCTCCCATTCCCAGCCTGGTTAGCTCCTCACTTCTGCTAAAGCCACATGGCTCTCAAGCAGGCCCTCTCTCAGAGAAGCAGCTCCCAATTCTAGCCTGGGTAGCAGCCACTCACTTCTCCCTGGCCCAAAACTTGGCCACAGGTATTTAACATATCTATGAAACCAGTTAAAGGTTATAGATATGTTAAATGACCATTCCAGAGGTTAGCTGCAAAACTGTTGCTATGCAAAACAGCTCTCAATGGCCCTGCTCCATTCATCCCTTCCCCCAACTGACACCTGGGGGGGGGGGTGAGGACATCCTAATATTTCCTCCAATATTTCTGTACACTTTGAGTTCTGGACACCATTCCAAATCTTTTCTGGGCCCCCCCTTGGCTGCACCCTGTATCAAGGGCACATGCTTGGGTTGCTGGCCAGTTCCCAGCAGGGGACACATGAGAGGCAACCATACATTGATATCTCTCTCCCTCTCTCCTTCCCTTCCCCTCTAAAGATAAATAAATAAAATCTTAAAAAAAAGAATAATCTTGGATGTAGGTCCTTGCCTTTCATGACTTTGAATACTTCTGTGCAGCTTCTTCTTGCCTGCAAGGTTTCTTTTGAGAAATCAGTTGGTAGTCCTATGGAAACTCCTTTGTAGGTAACTTTCTCCTTTTCTATTGCTGCTTTTAATATTCTCTCCTTATCTTTCATCTTGGGTAATGTAATTGTGATGTATTTTTGAGTGTTCTTCTTTGGGGCCAATTTCTTAGGGACTCTCTGAGGTTCTTGGACCTCCTGAAAGTCTATTTCCTTCACCATATTGGGGAAATTCTTCATTATTTGTTCAAATAAGTTTTCAATTTCTTACTCTTCCTTTTCTCCTTCTGGCATCCCTATGATTCAGATGTTGGAATATTTAAAGTTGTCCCAGAGATTCCTAAGCCTCTACTCATTTTTTTGAATTCTTGTTTCTTTCCTCTGTTCTGGTTGAGTGTTTATTTCTTCCTTCTGCTCCAGATTGTTGATTTGAATCCCGGTTTCTTTCCTATCACTGTTGGTTCCTCATATATTTTTCTTTATTTAACTTTGCATAGCCTTTACTTCTTCCTCTATTTTGCATCAGTATTCAATCATTTCTGTGAGCATCTTCATTACCAGTGTTTTGAACGCTGCATCTGATAGGCTGGCTATCTTCGTGCCATTTAGTTCTTTTTCTGGGGTTTTGCTCAGTTCTTTCATTTGGGCCATATTTCTTTGTCTTCATGCACTTGTTACTTTGTAAGGGGCGGAGCCTTAGGTATTCACCAGGGTGAGGCAACCCGCTTCACTGTGTGGTGGTGCTGTGTGTGGAAGAGGAGTGCAAGAAGGAGCAACACTGCTTTCTCAGCTTTCGACAAGCTATCAGTCACTTCCCCCACTACCCACAAGCAAATTGGGCCCCTCTGATGCTGGTTCCCGGGTGGGTGGGCTTGTGTACATTCTAGAAGCCTGTGGGTCTCTCCAGTGAACTTTCCTGTGAGGCTGGGAGTTTCTCCTGCCACCATAATTCCCACAGGTTTTTGTACCCAGAGGGTTTTTTGGCTTTATTTCTCCTTGATGGAACCCTGGGTTGTGCTGTCTGTCTTGCTGCGCATTTGTTCCTCCTGGTTTATCTGAATGTGAATGTGGGATGGCTGGTCCACCAGTTGTTGCCTCTCCTGGCCTGATCTGTCACCTTACTATGCATCCTCTCTAACCCCACTGTCTGCCTCCACCCCTCCTATCAGTCTGGATGAATGTTTCTTATTTAACTCTTTGGTTGTCAGACTTCCAAACAGTTTGATTTTCTGGCAGTTCTGGTTGGTTTTTGTTTTTAAATTTGTTGTTGTCCTTATTTTGGTTGTGTGAAGAAGCAAAGTGTATCTACCTATGCCTCCATCTTGGCTGGAAGTTCCCTTTTGTCTTTCATATTGTTGTTCAAATGTCATCCTAGAGTGGCATTCCTGATATAAAATAATAACTCTTCCCAACCCCATGCTTGGCTCTTTCTATCTACCTTACCTGTATTATTTTGTATTCTACTTATTACCACTTAGCATGTTATTTATATACTTACTACGTACCTTCCCACAAAGGGTCCTTACTTAGGGTCAACCTGGGAGTCTACAAGGTCCTTGTACAGGAAAATAACCCTATCCTGCTTTTACCCTCCTCTAAATGAAATTAAACATTTTCTTCAATTGAGTACAAATAGTAAACTACATGATTTAGAAGTACCTGTCATTTGTTACCAAAAAATCGCAAATGTATTTCCTACCACAATACAGTTGTTCAAAATATCTTGAATGTCATTAATGCTCATCACTTTGAAATTATAATAGTCAATAAGCTTGCAAGTAGATGGCATATGATGGAAACCTTCCTGTTTAAAGATGCTGGTGGATAGCTGGGCAGTCATAGATCACCTCTATGCCTGGTGGACATTTAGCCACTAAACAGTGAAACCAGGATTTCTTAGGTTGGTGACTTAGACATCTCATTGCTTTCTAGTATCTCCTACTTATGATGTTAGTCAATATATAGAAGGAGTGAGTTGTTCCTGTTGTTTTTAAAAATACTGGAGGACTGAGGGGAGGAAGATGGGGGCAAGGGAGGAGGGAGCAGGTTCCACTTCCCCCTACTCAGTAGAAAAACCTAGCCAATCTAAGGAGGAACAGAGGAAACAGCCAATAGTACCCCATCATATATGAAAATAAGAGTGAAAAATAAAATAAGAGTGAAAATAATTTCAAAGTGATGAGCAAAAATTGTAGAAGACACTGAAAAATCAGGTGGTAAGGAGAGTGCTTCAGGACAGTGAGGTCCCAGGGACTAGCGTGGGGACCATGGTGGCTGCAGCCCCAGGCCCGGCACCTGCCATGTCTGCCACAGGGTCCTTGGGAGAGAGCCAGGTCAGTTGTTCCCTCCCCCCGCCAAACAAGGTTTGAGCTGCACCGGGAGAGACCTGGTTGCTTGAGGTCGCAGAGAGGGGAATAAGGACTAAGTGGAAAACACACAGGGTCTCTGAGCGCCCAAGGAGTCTGTGGACGCTGGTTGGGGAGAATTGAAAGTCACGCAGTGATGGGCCCTGACCCCGATAGTCCCGGTCTGGCTGGAGAATTGGGCTCTGCCAAAGGCCAGGCCCCTGAATGGAGCTCCAGGCTTGAGTAGGAGGAATTTCTCAAGAAGAAAAAGTGAAAAGAGAGACACGGTGTGGGGAATTCTCCTCCAGCCGCCACTCCTGCCACCTCCCCACCTAGCTGGGCAGCGATCCCAAGGTTGCGTGGAAAGTTGCTTGGAAGGTTGCGCGGAAAGCCCTGCCACCCCCATAGTATTGGGAAGGGTGTGCACCTGAACCCACAGGACGAGGCAGCCTAGCCTAGCGTGAGTGTGCCTGCACCCCAGCTAACAGCAGTAACCCTGGGGGAAGTGTGCTCTGAGAAAGCCCTGGAGGGGAGAGGCACCAGGCTTCATCTGGGGAGAGTGCACAAAGCTGACTGAGTGCAGATCGGGAAGGGAGAAAAGCCATACCAATCGCCCCTCAGCCTGCTGAAGCCAGCAAGTCCAGAAAAACGGTTTGTCCAGTTTGAAACCAACAAGAGGTTCTTTTTTTTAAGTAAATTTTTATTTTTTTTATTTTTATTATTTTTTATTTCAATTTCTTTTTCCTCTCTTTCCTTTTCTCTTGTTTTATTCCTTCTTCCTTTCTTTCCAATTTAATCTCTTCTTCCATGCTTCTTCTGCTTTTTTTAAATACCCATAAGTGAGACAAAAAACCCTGGAACTGTGAAAAGATCAAAGTTGGACCCAAAGAGGGGGCATTACAAAGCTGAGACAGTGAGACAAATTTCACTTTGCTATTACAAAGAACCTGCAATTTATTGCATATTTATATTTTTATTATTATTTATTATTCTTACATATTTTATTTTAATAGTATTTTTGTATTCCTCTTTTTTCTGTATAGTCTTTTTTTGCTTGACTGGTTGTATTGTATCACTTGACAGGTTTCCCCTGTTCTCTCATTCATAGTGTATTGGTAATTTACTGTCCTTCACTTCACTTGTGTTCCATTAGCACACTACTCAAGGTCCTGTACTCCCTATTCTTGTTATCTAGATCTCATAGGTATTCTTTCCTCTTCAACAAATGCTGTTGTGAGAACCGGACAGCTACATGCAAAAAAAAAAAAAAATGAAACTTGAGCACCAACTTACACCATACACAAAAATAAATTTAAGGTTGATAAAAAAAATAAATATAAGCCATGCCATCATTAAAGTCCTAGAGGAAAACATAAGCAGGAAAATCTCAGATATTTCAGGCAGGAACATTTTTACTGATATGTCCCCTAGAGCAAGGGGCATAAAGGAAAGAATAAACCAATGGGATCTCATCAAAATAAAAAGCTTCTGCACAGCTAAAGAAAACAGTATTAAAAAGCGAGAACCAACCATATGGGAAAACATATTTGCCAATGATACCTCAGAAAAGGGTTTAATCTCCAAAATATACAAAGAACTTACATGACTCCACTCTAAGAAGACAAGCAATCCAATTAAAAAATGAACAAAGTTGAACAGACACTTCTTTGAGGAGGACATGCAGAGGATCCAGAGACACATGAAAAGATGCTCAGTATTGCTAGCTATCAGAGAGATGGAAATTAAAACCACAGTGAGATACCTCTTCACGCTGGTCAAAATGGCCATCACAAAGCAACAAGCAAGTGTTGGAGAGGTTGAGGAGAAAAGGGGACCCTAGTGCGCTGTTGGGGGATTGCAGACTGGTGTAGCCATTGTGGAAAACAGTATGGAATTTTCTCAGAAAATTAAAAATTTATCTACCTTTTGACTCAACAATTCCACTGCTGGGATTATATCCTAAGAACACTGAAACACCAATGCAAAAGAATTTATGCACCCCAATGTTCACAGCAGCACGATTTACAATAACCAAGTGTTAGCAGCAAGCTAGGTACCCATCAGTAAATTAATACATCAAAACTATTGTATATTTACCCAATGGAATTCTATGCAGTAGAAAGAATGAAGGGGCTCCTACCCTCTGCGACAGCATGGATGGAACTGAAAAGCATTAGGCTAAGTGACATAAGCCAGGAGGTGAAAGACAAATACAATGACCTCACCTTTAACAGGAACCTAAACAACAAAATAAACAAATGAGGAAAATATAACCAAAGACATTGAAATAGAGAACAGGCTGACAGTGAGCAGAGTGGAGAGGGGAGGAAATTTCAGGGGAAAAGGAGAATGGTTTGCAGAAACAAGAATAAAGGACACATGGACGAAAACTAGGGGTGGGGTTGGAAATGGGAGGGAGGTGGGAGGACTCTCGGGGGTGGATAGTGATGCAAGTAAAATACAGAAAACTGTACTTGAACAACAATTAAAATAAAAAAAATTTGAAAAGGACCACATTTCTAATGATGGGTCTAAATGATGGTAAAGAAAGTTCACTAAAGAAAATAAAATCAAATTTGATTAATATTTGATTATCAGTGGTATAATGCTTGATTAATAGCTTTTCTAAGGTCCATTACAAATTACATTTTCTAAGGTCCAGTGTAGATGGCAGAGTAGGTAAATACTGTGATTACCTCCTTCCATGACCGCATGAAAATTACAACTAAATTGTAGATTAGGTGCCCTTGAGAATCACCTAAAGACTAGCTGAACAGAAGTTCTATAACTAAGGATGTAAAGACGAATCCCAAAAGAGACTGTTCAGAAGGTTGTAGACTCCAAACAGACTGGTCCCACACCCATGAGGGGTGTTAGGAAGTGGGAAGAACACCTCAGCTATGGAAGACCCCTTCAGGAGTGATGGGTCCCAGCTTCATACCAGGCCCCCAGCCTGAGCCACCAGTTCCAAGAAGAGGAGTCCCCATAACATGTGGCTGTGAAAAGCAATGGGGATTCCATCAGGATGAGACTGAGATCTGTCGTAGATCCAAGTATCTTCTTAAGGAGCCTGAGCAAGACTTGCTCACAAATGTTTCTCAAAGGTGCAGCAAAGGGACAGCAGCATGAAAAGTGCCAGGGACATATGGGGAGGAACTGAATTGTGTGGCTTTGGGAATAGGGCTGAAGAGGTAGCTCCCTCTAGGACAGGAGTGCTGTCAGATGCCTTTGTTCTTTTGTTGAGCTCTTCCTCCTCCCTATTCCCGAGTCTGAAGTTGAGGGTGAGTTCCGTATCTCAGATGCCATCAAACTGGCTAACATTGCTGTCCTCACGCTGGTGACCCCCTGAGACCCCACACTTCCCAATTCACACACCAGCCCTAATCCATTTCAGTGGCTATTCTTCACAAGCAGACTGCTTTGGCCCATGACATAGATCTCCTAAAAATCTCTCAAAGCCCCACAAACTCCAAACACACAGTGGCTGGCCCTTGCAAGCCCCATACCTCTTGCTAAATAGCTCCAAGCCTAGCACTAGTGGCAGCTGGCCTTAGTTCACAGCATAGCTTTTCCAGGTGACTTCAAGCTCAGCACAGACAGCTAACAACCACAGATAACGTTGTAGCTCCTACCAGGTGTCCCCAGACTGAGCACAGGCAGTAGTTGATCTTAGTATGCATTGGAACCCCTCCCAAGAGGCCCCAGAATCAACATATCCAGTGGCCATATTCAGACCTAACCAGAGCAACACCAAATTAGCTTCAAAAATGACGCACCCAAAGGGTAAACTCAGCAGGCACCAGAGCCCTGCTAAAGTGAATCCTGCTCCATGGGGTCAGGCTCTACACAAAAGCTCATCCACTGTAGTCACAGCCAGTCCTCACAGACAGTCAACCTAAGGGCCAGTTTCAGTCACCGATGTGCCAACAGCAATCAAGGCTCAGCTACACAGGAGCACACACATAACCCCCACAAGAAACAACCCTGGAGTACCTGCTTAGGTGATCAGAAAGGTGTACCACTGAGCCTCTCAGGATATCCACTACTCCAGGAAAAGAACTAAGTGAAATGGAGAAGCAATCAGATACACAGTTTAAAACACTGGTTATAAAGATGTTGAATGGAAAAGGGGAAAGAATAAATGATCACAAAGAAATAGGAATTATAAGAAAAGAAGCCAGAAATGAAAAATACATTATGAAATGAAGAATACAATAGAAGGAACCAACAGCAGATTATTTGAAACAAAGGACCAAATCAGTAATTTGAAAGACAAAGTAGCTGAAAACAATCAGAACAGCAAAAAGAAATATAAAATTAACTAAGGAGGATAGTTTAAGGAAACTCTGGGACAACACCAAGCATGACAGCATTTACATCATAGGGGTACCCAAAGAAGAGAGAGAGCAAAGTATTGACAACGTATTTGAAGAAAAATGGCAGAAAATTTCTTTGATCTGGTGAAGGAAATAGACATATAAGTTCAGGAAGTACAGAGTCCCAATAAGATGAACCAGAAGAAGCCCATTCTAAGACACATCATAATTAAAAGGCCAAAATTTAAAGACAAAGAGAGACTCTTAAAAGATGAAAGACAAAAGGAGTTAGTTACCTACAAGGGAACTCTCATAAGACTGTCCCCAGATTTCTCAGCCAAAACTTTTCAGGCCAGAAGGGATTGGAAAGAAATATTCAAAGTGAAGAAAAGCAAGGAGCTACAGCCAAGACTACTCTATCCAGCAAGGCTATCATTTAGAATCAAAAGAGAAATAAAGAGCTTCCCAGAATAAAAAACAAAACAAAACAAAGGAATTCACCACTACCAAACCAGTAGTACAAGAAATGTTAAAGACACTTTTTTAAGAAGCAGAAGAAAGAATATAAATATGAATAATAAAATGGTAATAACTATATACCTGTCAATAATTCATTTAAATTTAAATGAATTAAATGCTCCAGTCAAAAGACATAGGGTGACTGAGTTGACAAGAAAACAACACTGATACCTCTGATGTCTACAAAGGACTCACTTCATATCAAACAATATACATAAATGGAAAGTAAATGAATGGAAAAGATATTTCATACACATGGAAACAAAAGAAAAGTTGTGGTAGCAGTACTTATATCAGACAAAATAGACTTTAAAGCAAAGGCTGTAACAAGAGACAAAGATGGACATTTCATAATGATAACAAGATTAATCCAACAAGAGGTTGTAAACATTTCCATACCCCAAATAAGAGCACCTATGTATATAAAGCAAATATTCATGGACATAAAGAAGAAGATTGACAGTAATGCAGTAATAGTAGGGGATTTTGTCATCCTGTTGACATCAATAGTTAGATCATTCAGATAGAGTCAACAAAGATACAGTGGTCTTAAATGATACATCATTCCAGATGAATTTATTTGATGTTTTGAAACATTTCACCCAAAAGTAGTGAGCTTTTCAAGTTCATGTGGAACATTTTTCCATGGGAGACCACATGTTGGGCCACAAAACAAGTCTCAATAAAGTTAAAATAATTGAAATCATATTAAGCACAATTGTATGAAACTAGAAACAAACTGCAAGAAGAAAACTGAAAAATATACAAACATATGGAGGCTCAATAACATTCTACTGAACAATAAATTGATTAACAATAAAATCAAGGAAGAAATCAAAAGATACCTTGAGACAAATGAAAATGAAAACACAATGAGCCCAAATCTATGGGACACAGCCAAAGCAGTTCTAAGAAAGAAACTCATAGCAATACAACTTACTTCAAGAAACATGAAAAATCTCTAATAAACAATCTAAACAAAGGCCTAAATGACCTATAAAAAGAATTATAAACAAAGCTCAAAGTAAATAAAAAATACTAAAGGTCAGAATGTAAATAAACACAACAGAGTCTAAAATACAGCAACAAAAAAGATCAATGCAACCATGAAAAGGAAACCACTGTGCAGTGTTGTGGGATTGCGAATTGATACAGCTATTATAAAAAACAGTATGAGGATCTTCAAAAAAATAAAAATAGAACTATCATATGACCTAGCAACTGTAAATACCCAACTTCTGGGTATTTATCTGAAGAAATCCAAAATACTAATTTGAAAAGATATATGAGTCCTTATGTTCACTGCAAACTTATTCACAAATGACAAGATATGGAAGTAACCTAAGTGTCCAATGATAGATGATTAGATAAAGAAAAAGTGGCGTATATAGATATGAAATGTAATATTATTTGTCATAGAAAAGAATAAGTTCTTACCATTTGCAACAACATGGATGGACCTAGAGGGTATTATGCTAAGTGAAATAAGTCAAACAGAAAAAGGTAAATATTGTATGAATTCACTTATATGTGGAATATAAAAAACAAAATAAATGCATAAGCAAAATGGAAACAAACTTATAGGTACAGAGAACAAACTAATTGTTGCCAGATGAGAGGAGGGTTGGGGACTGGGTGAGCATGGTGAAAGAATTAAGAAATGTAAATTGGTAGTTACAGTATAGTCATGGGGATATAAAGTAGAGTATAGGGAATATAGTCAATAATATAATAATTATAATATTATTGACTATATATTAGTGTGGTGTCAGGTGGGTACTTACATTATTGGGAAGATTACTTTGTGAATTACACACACACACACACACACACACACACATATATATATATAACCACCATGCTGTATACTTTTTAAAAATTATTTATTTAATTCTTGTTCAAGTACAGTTGAAATTAATAAAATATTGAATGCCAATGGTAACTGAAAGTAGAAAAGGTATATTTTCTTTTAAATATTTCATGGAGAGAGAACTAACATTTTTTAAAATTAAATCTAGGCAGAATGCTTGTTACTTGACAAATATCATCCTGTTTGAATTGCTCTGTGAGGTCAGTATTATGTGAGCTGAAGCTCAGGGGGTTCAGGTGATTTGCCCAAAGTTATACTCTTTCTATCCATAATAACATGCTGTTCTAGAGTTCGTATAATTACCCAGCCTTCACACATTTTAAAAAATTACATTTTATTGATTATGCTATTACAGTTGTCCCAATTTTTCCACTTTGCCCCCATCCACCCAGCATCCCCCACTCCCTCAGGCAATCTCCACACCTTTGCTCATGTCCATGGGTCACGCATAGAAGTTCTTTGGCTACTCTATTTCTTATGCTGTACTTTACACCCCCTTCACCTATTTTATGCCATCTTTATGATTCTATTACTTGCTTAATGTTGTTCTTTGAATTGGTTGGCTCAAAAGATTAAATACATTTATTTAAAAAAAAAAGATTGCATTGTTGCTGACAACAAATAGTATTACTTGCCACAGTTTGATGGCAATTGTAAAAATAAATTAAATTAAAACAGGACAATGTTAGTACATTTTAAACAATTGCAGTCCTCGGTAACCATTCTGAGCCTGAGGCTTACTTTGCTCAACAGGGAGCTATGTTGGAGGTGTAGAATAGCCATAATTAGGGTATCAGTTTCCTATGGCTGCATAACAAACTATCAAAGCCTGACGTGTGCACTGGCCCACAGTGCCCGTGGCGTCATAGATGAGACATGAGACAAATTCACATGAACTACCAAGTCCTGTGGAGGAAAAGGGATGGCATGGCTACTCCCTCAAGGGGGGAGCACCTCAGAATGGCCTGGCCACTCTCTCAAGGGGAGAGCATGCTGACCCTTGCCTTGACAGGGTTTTATTGGGTTTAATTTGTGCAGGAATACAGGTACAGCTTATTAATCATTGTCAGGCAGTAAGGATCAAATGATAGCATACAAAGAACTATTAGGGCTTATTCTGAGTCAGGGTCTATCAGCTAAAGGCTACAAAACTTTGGGAAACAAACTAATTTCCTGCTTGGGCCTTTATCATTTAACTAAGAGCATTCTTAGCAAAAACAGGCTTCACAGGATTTTACATGTCCTTTTTCAGGCCTGGTCACCCGGGCAGCCTGCCCTTTCTGGCACAGGGCTTCACTGCCCTCTGCCATTGTTTCAGGCTTAACTCAGGCAAAGGAGGCAGATAGCTAAGGAATTTTCAGAGACTTCTCGAGGACTCAGGGGAGTCAGGCTTTGTCAAAGCTGAGGGGCAAGGGGCTTCTGAACTCAGTCTGAGAATGGACTTCCTGTGGCCCACAGAAGACTGCTTGACTCACTTGCAGGAGATACAGGCCTGAGGGCAAGGACTAATTTCCACAAGCACACCTAATAGTAAGGAGTTGGTGGGTAAATACTCCTGCTTCCTTGTGCTTTGTGGGGCAGGTTTCAAGGGTTGTTCTACACAGTTCCTCAAAGAATCTCCAGCAGAATTAAGCCTCACTTGCCCAGGACAGCAACCTGCTCATTAACACACCCTTTTATCATCTTTTCCATCTTCTCTGTCTCACTCCCCTTCTCTCTCACTGTGCTGCCTGGGATTTTCTCCTCAGATAAATTACGGTCCCTTAAGTTGTCTGCTTTTAGGGAATATAACCAAATAGCATATTTATGATTGTTCATCTAAAAGTACTCAAATAAACAAACAAGCAAATAAGACAAAACAGCGTGTTCTTGTTACATTTACAGATAATTCAGCCTAACCCTGACACACAGTGTTCTTTCTTTTAGAACAATGATGTGAGTCCACAGGGACAGACCTCTTAGAAACGTTTCAATAACCAAGAGTTTCTAAAGCCTAACTCAAGACTTGCTCATCCTTTCTGAGGACTTGATCTCTCTTCTCATTATAGGAAATTGAAAGTTGATGTTTAATATGGCTTTAGTAACCACAGTGAGTGTGCTGTGTTTTTCTTTTATTTCTGGTCTTTAGATAATTTGATTACATCGTATCTTTCTTTTGTGTATTGGATCAGTTGGGAGTAGATTATCTGGTGATAAATTTAAAAGAAATCTTTCTGCTAGGAAAGGGAGAATAAAGTAATTGCTCATTTTACTTAAAGCTGAAGAGGGTTACCAATGATGTGTAAACTTCAGAGAACAATATGAACACAATTCCACACATTCCTTTAGAATATTCTTGGCAGAAGTTGTATACCAAACACATTTCTAGGTCCACAAATAAGGCAACAAACCATATAAACTCACAGAGGCTTTTGATTCCCATTAAGCTTTTAAACAATCTGTCAATAAAAAATCATATTCCAAGTGCCCACTTACATTGTGTAACTTCGTGAAATCTTAACAACTTGACATAGACCCTGTTTTCCATTTAAAGAAATAAAAGACTTCCAGCCAAGATGGAGGCATAGGTGGAAATACTGTGCCTCCTCACACAACCAAAATTAAAAACAACAAAGATTTAGAAACAAAAACACAACCAGAATGGACATAAAATTAAACTATATATATATGGAAGTTTGGCAACCATTCAACCAGACTGATAAGAGGAGTGGAGTGGGCAGCCGATGGAGAAGAGTCGTGGCAGGAAAAGGTGGTGGCTGCCAGACCCGGGAGGGCAGGCAGTGCAGGGCTGATCATGGTCACACATTCACGTGCAGATAAACTAGGTAAAAACAGGCATTGAGACAGACCACACAACCCAGGGTTCCAGCACCGGGAAATAAAGCCTAAAAGCACCAATTGAAAAGGGGCTGAGAGAGACTCCTGGTCTCATAGGAGAATTTGTTAAAGAGACCCACAGGGTCCTAGGATGTACACAAGCCCACCCACTCAGGAACCAGCATAAGAGGGCCCAATTTGTTTGTGGGAAGTGGCAGAGGGGATTGAAATTCAAGACAGCATGGATCAAGCGGACATTGTTCCCTCTCTGACCCCACCTCCACATACAGCATGACAACCCAGCGACTGGGTTGCAGTGCCCTGATGAACACCCAAGGCTCTGCCACTCATATGTAGCAAGCAAGACCTGACCAAAAACTTATGGCTCAAACAGAAGAACAAATCAAAGCCCCAGAGCCAATACTTTTAAGTGACCGAGAGATAGCCAACCTATCAGATGCACAGTTCAAAGCACTCGTGATCAGGATGCTCACAGAACTGGTTGATTTTGGTCACAAATTAGAGAAACAAATGAAGGCTACACTAAGTGAAATGAAGCAGAATGTACAGGGAACCAATTGTGATGGAAAGGAAACTGGGACTCAAATCAATGGAGTGGACCAAAAGGAAGAAAGAAACAACCAAACAGAAAAGAAAAAAGAAACAAGAATTCAAAAAAAACGAGGGCAACCTTAGAAACATCCAGGACACCTTTAAACATTCCAACATCTGAATTATAGGAGTACCAGAAGGGGAAGAGGAACAGCAACAAGTGGAAAAGTTATTTGAACAAATAATGAAGGAGAACTCCCCCAGTCTGGCAAAGGAAATAGACTTCCAGGAAATCCAGGAAGCTCAGAGAGTCCCAAAGAAGTTGGATCCAAGGAGGAACACACCAACACACATTATAATTACATTAGCCAAGAGTAAAATGAAGGAGAGAATCCTAGGAGCAGCAAGAGATAAGGGGACAGTCACCTACAAAGGAGTTCCCATCAGACTGTCAGCTGATTTCCCTTACAGGCAAGACCTTACAGGCAAGAGGGGGCTGAAAAGAAGTATTCCAAGAAATGAAATCCAAAGACCTACATCCAAGATTGCTCTATCCAGCAAAGCTTTTATTTAGAATGGAAGGACAGATAAAGCTCCTCTCAGATAAGGTTAAGTTAAAGGAGTTCATCATCACTAAGCCCTTATTATATGAAATATTAAAGGGACTTATCTAAGAAAAAGAAGATAAAAATATGAACAGTGAAAGGACAGCAAACTCACAGATATTAACAATCACACCTAAAACAAAAGCAAATTAAGCAGACAGCTAGAACAGAAAGAGAACTACATGGAATCACATGGAGGGTTAAGCAACAGGGGAGTGGGAGGAGGAGAAGTGGGGAGAAGGTACAGAAAGTAGGTAGCATAGACAGTGGGGAGAAAATAGATGGGGGAGGGCAAGAGTAGTGTGGGAAATGTAGATGCTAAAGAACTTATGACACATGGACATGAACTAAAGGAGGGGAATGTGGATGGGAGGGTGTGTGCAGGGTGGAGGAGGGTGAAGGAGGGGAAGGGGACAACTGTAATGGCATAATCAATAAAATACATTATTAAAAAAAAGAGAAAAAAGAAATAAAACATTACAAGTGCACTTGAAATTCTTAGTGCCTCTATTCCTATTTCCTTCATTCCCCAGATGAATCTTGTTTTTATCATTTCCAAGGCCACTTTAACATTTTTACTACACATGCAGTATCCTAAAGTATGGTATTGTTATTCATGTCTTAAAACTTTCTATAATTGAGTCACTCTGTTTGCATCACAACTAGATTTTTTTCCCAATATACTAATTTAGAGATTCCTCCATGTTTATGTGTATGTGTAATTTAGCACACTCATTTTAAATGTTACATTTAAACATCCTATTGTATGAATAAACTACAATTTGTTTTTCTATTTTCCAGCTGATAAACATTTAGGTTGTTTTCTTTTTTTTAAAGATTTTATTTATTTATTTTTAGACAGAGGGGAAAGGAGGGAGAAGAGAGGGAGGGAAACATCAATGTGTGGTTGCCTCTCACATGTACCCTACTGGGGACCTGGCCTGCAACCCTGTCCTGCACATGCCCTGACTGGGAATTGAACTGGCAACCATTGGCTTCACAGGCTGGCACTCAATTCACTGAGCCACACCAGCCAGGGCACATTTAGGTTGTCTTCAAATAACAAACAATGCCTCTATAAATATTCCTGGACATGGTAAGTTGTGTATATGAGCAGAAGTTTCTTGTAAGATATACTCCTAGAAGTTGAGAAGCTGAATTATATATGATGTGTGGCTTTGATTTCATTACATACTACCAAAATTCTCTGTATAGACCAGTTAGTAATCCCAAGAGCATGTTGGAATCCTTTCCCTACATTCTCACACATGTTTAATATTGACAGATTTTTTTTTGCCAATTTGAGGTCTTTGAATATTATTTCATTCTAGATTTAGTTTTCATTTTTTATTACTAGCAATGGGAAGAAGTTTATATATTTTTGATGCTAACCCTTTGTGGGTTTCTATGCATTGCAAATATTTTGTCCCAGAAAGTGAGTGAATTTCTTTGCATCTTGTTTTATTTAGGAAATCATTTCCCTATCCTGGAGCATTCAGATATCCTGGCTATCCACTTATTCTGGAAGTTCTAGAGTTTTAGCTAAATAATTAGCTTTTGGAGTGGAGAAGAGATCTGATTTAAGTTTTTTTTTTATGGATACCCAAATGTCTCAGCACCATTTAAAAAGATAGTTATTTCTTCATTGCATTGTATGGGCATTTTTATAATAAATCAAGTATTTGCCCTGGCTGGTGTAGCTCAGTGAATTGAGCATGGCCCTGAGAAACAAAGGGTCGCTAGTTCGATTCCCAGTCAGGGCACATGCCTGGGTTGCAGGCCATGTCCCCAGTAGGGGACACATGAGAGGCAACCACACATTGATGTTTCTCTCCCACTTTTTCTCCTTCATTTTCCCTCTCTCTAAAAAATAAATAAATAAGATATTTTAAAAAATAAATCAAGTATTTATATATGCATGAGGGTATGTCTTGATTCTCTAGTCTAATTGTTGGTCTATCCATCTATCTGTGTACCAAGTCCATGATGTTTTGCTATAACTTTATAATGTTAATATACTCCAGTGCAAATATTTCTCTCTACATCCTACTAGATGCTTATTCAAGATTAATTAACTTGTCTTTTTATAGCTGTTTCCTCTTGTACATGAATTTTAGGATCATTTTGAACAGTTCCAAAAAAATCCTGCCTATTAAAATGGTAATTATATATTTTAAAATTTATAGATTAATTTAGGGATAATTAATATTTTTATGACATCTAGTCTTTCTATCTATAAACATATCCTCACTTATTTGGGTTTGCTTTTAAGTGTTTCAAAATATTTTATAATTACTTTTATATGACTGCTACATTTGTCAGGTTCACCCAAAGGAAGATAAAATAGATTTTACTTCTTGATGGGAAGTGGCAAGGTTATGAAAGAGTATGCGGGACCAGCAATACTGTTATGGCCACCTTCAGAAAATGCACTTTGCTATACAGTCTGCCCTCTGGCTGAATGAGTCATATTCCTCTGCTATGCAAAAAAGCCTACTTCTTTCACCATGATCCGAAAAAACTAATTCCATTATGGCCTGAAGTTCAGGCTTATAGTGCAAGACCTTGCCATCTAGATCATATTCATCTACTATTGAAGCTCTTTGGGTTTATTACCTTAAGGAGAGCTTCCAGAGGCAGTTCCCAGTGATCTTTAGACTTGCGAATATAAGAAACAATTTGGCATAGATAGATATATCCATTTATATCTACATGTATATAAATACATTAATTTATACACACACACAAATGACATATAATGGTGACACAGGTATAGAGTAACTGTTATAGACTCTTCTTTTTGAAATGAAGAAAATGGAAAGCACACAGGAATGGATAACAAATCTGAAATCCAGTAGCGTAGAGAGTGCCACTTACTTGATTAAGATGCAGTGCTACTGCCCAGCAATTTGTTTACCAGGGCTCTCGGCTGTAGCCTCCAAACCTTCTGTCCTTTTCCGTAAAAAGTAGTCCATTTTACAGCTGAATAGTTTTCTCAGTCTGCTTTCTGCATGTTACATGTTGAATAAATCATTCTTTTTATCTAAGCTGATATAATTATTTTAAAAACTGTGGGTTTCTTACGAATCAATACATTCTTATGAATACGTTCCACTAGGCAAAGCCCTAGTGGAATAAGCCCTTCTCTGCATTGGATTTGCTTTAAAACTGCTGAAAGACAGCATTGATTGGATTCTTAAAAGTTCTGTTGATTAACATAATCTGTGAAGCACTCCCATCTGATATTTAGAGGGCCTTTTGTCTGAGCAGAGTAGTTCTTGGGACACAACCTTAGACATCTCTGAAGTTTCAACAAAGAATCTTACGATCTGACCCTGAGTTTAATCTTTGCTATGAAGTGCTCTGTTAATTTGAGAATACTGGAGAGACTAGAAATTAGAAATAATTTTATTTTTGAACCTATCAAGTTCTGGCTCCTATATATGACTATTCCTATTTTTTAAATTTAAGTAATTTCCCTGTTTTCTTATTTTATCATAGACAATGGGAAGAAGCCAGAAGGCACTTTAATATTCTGCTTGAAATCTCCTTAGCTAGATCATCTAACTAATTAGGGACTAATTAGGTCTCTTCAAATTTTCACATTGCTGCAAAAACAGTGTAGCTAAAAATATCTCACTACATAATATGAATTTCCTTTCCCCCAGCTTCCCACAACATTTTCTCTACCTCCCTTTAAGCCCTCACTGGTAGCATTAACAAGGGTTATCAGGCTTCCTTTAATGGTCTCCTCAAGATTCCTTAAGCTTCTACTAACCGTGTTTAAGGTTTAGTTTTTGTCCACTACCATTCCCTCATGTTTTAGTTTCTTCTTGCTACCATATCTTACTTCTGGCTCCAAAAATATGTTCTAATTTTATAGCTAGATAATGAATTACTCAAAACAAACAAGCAAGAGACAGTGGCATAAGCAACCACCTATTTGCTCATGAATCTGCAATGTGGGTAGGTCTTGGCAGAAATAGTTTCTGTCTACTGCACTTGGCATTAGCTAGGGCAGCGTGAAGGCTATGGGCTGCAATTACTTGATAGCTTACTCACTTCCATATCTGGTGATTGATGCTGGCTCTTGTCTGAGATCTCAGCTGGGGTTGTTGAATGAAACACCTCTATGAGGTCTGTTCATGTTGCCTTAGCTTCTTTACAAAATGGTGGCTGAATTACAAGGGCAAATGCCCCAGGAAAGAGAAAGCATCAGAAGGAAGCTGTATTGCCTTCTATTACCTAGTCTTGGAAATTCACAGCATTATTTCTACTATATTCTATTTGTTGAGGTAGTCACAAGTCCCACTCCAGGAGAGGGAAAAAGACTCCACTTGTTGATGGGTAGTGGTAAGTTTCTGGAAGATCACGTAGGACTGGAACTATTGGTGTCATTTTTGAAAAACATATTTTACTGTAGTTACTATTTTACATAGAATTGTAGGCAGGCTTCTCTGAATATAGCATTTGAACATATATCCATAACTGTGAGGGGGTGAGTCATGTTTATATTTTGGACAAAGAGTGAAAATAAGTGCAAAGGTCCTGAGGCAGATTATGATGGCTGTATTTCAACCAATTTGGCTGAAGTCAGGTTGACAAAGGAAGGAGCAGTAGCTCCAAGTTCAGAGAAGTAATCAAGGAGCTCATCTATGGTATTGTAGACCATTGTGAAGATTCTAGCTTTAACCCCCAGCCACGGAAAAGGGTGTGGTTAATGGATAAGGGACATTACTGAACTTAAGCATTAAAAGGATCAGGAGTTCAATGTGAAGATTGGCCATTAGGGACAAATGGGAATGGAATTTATTGATACACACTCAGGGTACTCAATTACATTTGTGCCAAGAAGATGAATGATAAACCTTTGGCTCTTCTCAATGCCTTTCTAAAATCTGTATTTGGTTTAAAGCTGGATTTATACTTTTTAGGCCTTACTGTTTCCAACCAGGCATTTTCTGATTTCAAAAACTTTTATATGTAGGGGTGAAGAGTGTGCTGGGTATATCCCTTTTGTCCCCAGATCCACTACCTCTCTCTCTACTCTGCTGTCTGCACCACCAGCTGATGTCTGCAGACTAGTTCAATAGCCTCTTGGACCTCTGGCTTCCAGGTGGGTATAGTCAATGAAAAGTTCCAGCAGATGAAAAGTTATTAATTCCTCTGGTCCCCTCTGAGAATCCCTCAACTATGGTCACAGCTTCTCTCAAGGCAAGGCAGATATTCTATGTGACTCTCTCTCTTTTCAGTTCCAGTAACTTCTTCCCTTCAGGCTATGGTTGTGGGAAATTGGCTCCTGCTTGTTCTTGCACTATTCCCTGCTGTTTCCTATACCCACACTTTTATAAGTAAACCCTCTGCAAACACAACCTCCTTAAATACTTTCATTTTGTGTGTACCCTCTGTTTAGGGTGGAGGGGCTGAGCCAGTGCTGTATATTTACCTTCAAAAAATCAAAATAGGGTACTTACATATTTAATTTTCATCTGCCTCTCTCTTCTCTTTGTCCTCTCTTTCCTCATCCCAGCCCTATGGTCTATGTAAGTTAAAGTATGTATAGAGATATATTCAGAATTTCAGGAGGCAGTTTATTAAGAAATACAACCTTTCAGCTATGAATGTAACATAAACAAATAGGTGTGTACCTATAGGTGTCTATTTGGGCCTTAACGTTCATGTGAGCCTGGCACCTGCATTTCCCTTCTGTTAATGAGCGAGTACCTGTCCTGGTACCATTTCTACTCTCTACTCCCCCTCCATCAAACCATTAAAACTGTACTGTCATCTATGGACATTTCACAAATAAACTGAACAAAGGATAAAAAGAAATAAGCCATGCTTACATTTGAAGAACAAGCTCTAAAAATATGTACAAATCTGGGCTGGAGACAAGTCCACAGGCCATATTTTGCAAATCTTGAACATCTGAATCTCTCTTGCAATCACACTTAATATTAGTAGCTTTTTGTCACCTACTCCTTAGGCTTTTATATTTTTCTCTGGACTTTCTGATTCCTCCACCCCTTTCATTTTCTTTTTTTGAGAGAACAGCATTACAGAGACTATCAAAAGGTCAAGTTTTCTAGTAAAAGGCACATTTTTACTTTTTTTAAAGAAAATTATTGTACAGTACCTCTTCACGGAAAAAATTCATGTGGACAAGCCCAGTGTAAGTCTGAGTATGTCCTTAGTCAACTATTTTTAAAAAAATATATTTTATTGATTATGCTATTACAGTTGCCCCATTTCCCCCCTTTAATTCCCTCCACCCTGCACATACCCTCCCACCCACATTCCCCTCTTTAGTTCATGTCCATGGGGCATACATATAAGTTCTTTGGCTTCTACATTTCCTATACTATTCTTACCCACCTCCTGTCTATTTTCTACCTACCATTTATGCTACTTATTCTCTGTATCTTTCCCCCCTCTCTACCCCTCCCATTGCCCTGTTCCTAACCCTCCATGTGACCTCCATTTCTTTGGTTCTGCTCCTGTTCTAGTTGTTTGCTTAGTTTGTTTCAGTTTTAGGTGTGGTTGTTAATAACTGTGAGTTTGCTGTCCTTTCACTGTTCATATTTTTTATCTTCTTTTTCTTAGATAAGTTCCTTTAACATTTCATATAACAAGGGCTTAGTGATGATGAACTCCTTTAACTTGACCTTATCTGAGAAGCACTTTATTTGTCCTTCCATTCTAAATGAAAGCTTTGCTGGATAGAGCAATCTTGGATGTAGGTCCTTGCCTTTTATGACTTGGAATACTTCTTTCCAACCCTTTCTTGCCTGTAAGGTCTCTTTTGGGAAATCATCTGAGTGTCTTATGGGCACTCCTTGGTAGGTAATGTCTTCTTTTCTCTTGCTGCTTCTAGGATTTTTTCCTTATTTTTAATCTTAGGTAATGTAATTATGATGTGTGTTGGTGTGTTCCTCCTGGGGTCCAACTTTTGGGGGACTCTCTGAGCTTCCTGGACTTCCTGGAAGTCTATTTCCTTTGCCAGATTGGGGAGTTCTCCTTCACCATTTGTTCAAATAAATTTTCAATTACTCACTCTTCTTCTTCTTCTTCTGGTACCCCTATAATTTGGATGTTGGAATGTTTAAAGATGTCTTAGAGGTTCCTTAGCTCTCCTCATTTTTTTTTTTTTTGAATTCTTGTTTCTTCATTCTTTTCTTGTTGGATGTTTCTTTCTTCCTTCTGGTCCACACTGTTGATCTGAGTCCCACTTTCCTTCCCATCACTATTGGTTTCCTGTACATTTTCTTTTATTTCACTTAGCATAGCCTTCATGTTTTCATCTAATTTGCGACCATATTCAACCAAATCCATGAGTATTCTGATTACCAGTGTTTTGAACTGTGCATCTTATAGGTTGACTATCTGTTTGTTGCTTAGTTGCATTTTTTTCTGGAGATTTGATCTAGTAAAAGGCACATTTTTACTTTTTTTAAAGAAAATTATTGTACAGTACCTCTTCATGGAAAAAATTCCGTGAAGGAATTTTTTCATTTGAGACATTTTTTTGTCTTGACCTGCCTGTTACTAGTAAGAGGCAGAGCTTTAGGTATTCACTGAGGCAGGGTAACCCACATTGCAACCCAGCTCACTGTGTTGTGATGCTGTACATGGGAAAGGGGTTCAAGAGGGAACAATTGTGCTTAGTCTGCTCTCTGCTGGATTTCAGTCACTTCCCCTGCTACCCAGAAGAAAATTGGGCCCTTCTGGTGCTGATTCCCCTGTGGGTGGGCTTGTGTTTGTTCTAGGACCTTGTGGTTCTCTCCGATGAACTCTTCTGTGAGTCTGGGAGTTTCTCCCACTGCTGCCTCAACCCCCACCTGTGTTTTCAATCAGTGGTTTGAGGCTATACTTCCCTGCGCCAGAGCCCTGGGTTGTGCAGTCTGTTTTGCTAGGCAATTGTTTCTCCTGGTTTATCTGCACATGAATCCTCCCACTCCACCAGATGCCGCCTTGCTGGTTCTGCCAGCCACCACCTTACCGCAAGGCATGGGCATGCCTTCCATGCCCAGTGGTAATTTCTTCCATTCCCATCTCATTATAGCTCCTATGAAGAAGAAAACCCAATGTCAGTGACACTGCTTTTTGTTATGTTGAAAATTTGTTAGGGGATGAAGTGGAAATATAAAAAATTTTACCCCAAATTGTCATAATAAATAATACTTTATAAAAATATTTTTGCATTTAAAAATCTTAGTCAACTTCACAAATAGTTACTATTTACTATAACATTATTCCCTTGGGGATTGTAATGGAGTGTGGCTCTTTTGAGTGTGGCTCTTTTGAAGAGTCCCTTTAATTTGTATAATTTTTTTCTCTGGTTCTTTCTGGCTAAAGTCAGCACTTCATCAGTATTTGAAAATAGAATGTTGTGTATCCATCTCTCTCTTTGTATATATTGGCATTTACCTAAATTAATATTTCTGACACAGACTAGGTTCAAAAGACTCTTGTTTATACTACTGACCATAACTAAAAGAAAGGAAAAATAACCCTTGAGGGCAAAGTACAAGCATAATAGCATTTAATTCACAATCTCCTTGTAAAGGTTGATGAGCTCAGATACACAAGACATTTAGGTTGGTGTTGGCCACAGGTGGTGGTTCCATGCTCAGCTTTCCTTTAACAAGGATGTTGGACACCTTCACATTCCATCTACCTCAATTATGACCATGAATGACCATGACTGAGCCCCACTTGGTGCTAACTCTGTACGAGGAGCTGTGGCCTCCACATGGTGAAAAGGGGAGAGGAAAACTACTCATTTATATTTACACAAATCTCTCCTGTTAAATTATTCTTGGTATATGTTTTCTAATGCACATATTTTATTATCCAGTGATGCATAAATATTAATATTAATAAACAGATGTTCTACAACTTTATAATGAAGGGGCATACAGACAAAGCTCATCATTTTACATTGCTTATCCCAGCGTAAGTAGCACTAGACTTTCAGGGGTCCCAAAATGGAATGCCTTGGGGACAAGTGACCAAGTGAAGAGCACACACCCCACCTAAAGTGGCGGCTCTGCAGACCGCTCACTACCTGTTCAGGCTGAGAGTCACTATGTAGAAATGAGGACCCAGCTTGGCCTGATCTATATACTTTTCAAGAGAAACTGAAAAGTTAATTTTTACGTGCAATTTTGCAATTTATGAGTGAAATCTCACTATATGTAAATACAGGAAACTTTTTAAAGCAACACAGTGCTGGCCAAAAAACTACATCTGTTGGCCAGATCTGGTTTGCCAGTTTGCAAACTGTATCCTTGATGTTAAATCCAAATATTTCCATGCTTAAATAAATTTGCAAAATGCAATAGAAAGAGGTTCTTCTTAAATATCCTTAATGCAGATCAGCATATTAAATGCTCTGAGTAGTGCAAGAATGTACCCTGCTTAAGCTTTGTTTAAGCCACTTCCTTCCCATGTTACAATAACCTACAGAAGTGGGATTGCTGAGAGTACACACTGAGAAATGCTGTACTGTCTCACTTAACCTTGCCAATAACTGTGCAAAGGAGGTATTGCTATTTATGTTCTCCCTTTATACACAAAAATAATTGAGGTTACGAAAGGTTAAGAACATTTTTCATAGTCATAAAGTTAGTGAGGGACAGACTCTGTCTCTGACTTCAAAGTTAAATCTGTTTCCCTACTTTTCATAACTCAAGTCCCCCCAAAAGAGCCTGTGGACTTTGTGTTATTTCTATAACTGGTGAAATAACAATTTCAGGAGTCAGAATCTGTTCTTTGGTAGGATTTTTTAGGAAGAAAACCCATAGCCTGTAGAAATATATCAAATGACCCTGATTCTATAAGTCACACAAACACAGGAGATTCACTTTATAGCCATGTGTTCTGATGAACAATACCTCCTCTGGGAGGCTTGTGGATCCCCTTCCCAACACCCTACCCTTCCCTGGGTGTTTTGAAATGACTCTTCTGGCCCTCTCCTGTCCCTCCCTTCCTCCCTGAACTCCATCACCTTTCTCCCCAACCAACTTGCCAGCCCTGGTTCAGCTGGCCTTGACCAGCTCCCTCTGCAGAAGTCCAAAGTAGGAGCCAGAGGGAGAGGGAGATCAGGGACCGGGTTGAAGAGAGAGGAGATCTGGGAGGTCCTGCTGTGTGGTGCTGGGGTTTGGACTGGAATGGCTGGGGTGGGGCTGGGCTGAAAAGGGGTGAAGAAGGCCTGAATTTTAGCCTGGACCCTTTTACTCTATCTGGACACCAAATGCAGAATGAGGGCTGCCATTTGGACAGCCTTAAACCAAATCCCATTCTGAGGAGTGAGACATGGATCCCTCCTATGTTCTAAAGATCCCCACAGAGGATCCTTAATCTCAAAAGGGGAATTCACTCCTCCCTTGGCAATCACTCCCAGGCTTAACCAACCAGCACTCAGAGGAACAAGTTCATACGTAGCTTGCATAGAAACTCTTCCTGCTGTGTTTTTTTCTGTTCCTCTTTGGAGTCCCAAAGGACATGAGTCTCCACCCTCCAAATATTAACCTTTGATTAAACTTAAGGGCAATAGGGCATCGGATAGAACTGAACTGAGTCACAAGTGTTATGTTGGGCAAGTTACCTAAAATTTCTGTGCCTCAGTTTCTTCTTCTGTAAATAGGGTAAAAACATAGTACCTCCAAGAAAAATGAAAGCATACAACCACGCAAAAACGTGCACATGAATACTCAGAGCAACATGAATTATAATCTCCCCAAAGTAGAAACAACCCAAGTGTCTATCAACTTATGAATGGACAAACAAAATGTGGTCTATTCACAAAATGAATGCAATCATAAAAAGGAATGAAGTACTGTTACATGCTCCAACTTGGATGACCCTGGAAAACTTGCTCAGTTAAAGAAGCCAGTCATAAAAGATTATATGGTATAATTCCATTTATATGAAATGTCCAGAATATATAAAGACAGAAAATAGATTCATGGTTGTTTAGGGCTGGTGGAAGTGGGGATGAGGAGTCACTGCTAATGGATATGGAGTTTCCTCTTGGGATAATGAAAATATAAATTGATTGTGGTTATGATTATAAACTCTGCGAATATACTAAAAAAGACTGAATCATACACTTTCAATGAATGAAATATATGGTATGTGAATTATACCCCAATGAAACTAACTTAAAGAAGAAAAAAACACACAGTTCTTACAACATAGGGTTATTGTGAAAATTAAATAATATAATGCCTGGTAAGCACAATGCCTGATAAGCAATCAGTAAATAGTATCTTCAACAATAATAATAATATCAACAAGAATAATTAATATGTTTCTATTATATATTATAGTATCATATAAAACAATAATTATACAGAATAGTATATGTAATTATGTTAAATTTAATTATCATAAAATAATTACAATCAATTATTTTCATTCTCTGCTGTCTCTTCCTCTTAAAACTTTCTGATTTGGGAATGGTCCTCAAACATTGCAACTTTATTAAAATTATTTGTGAATATTTTGAAGATTATATTACATACATCATAATTATAATATATCTGATATTATTCAGCGATATATAAATCACTGAAAAAATAATATGTTTATGTTTATTATATCTGATATATAATAAATACTTCATGCTATATGAAGGTATATAAAACATAACATTTTATATAATTATTATGAAATATTTATTAGTAGTAGTAGAATTCACCCTGTGACTTTCTCTTCAACCTTTTTGATTTTAGAATGGTTTCCCCAGTTATTTGAGTGTTTCCTGGCCCATGATATGTTTGGTAGGAAAACAGCTCTGAGTTTGTTGAAATTAAATTACAATCATTAGTCCAATTCAACTGTCTTGTGCACTTCCCGCCAGAAAACATAAACAAAACAAAACAAAACAAAACACAAAACAAAACAAAACACCGCGGTAACCTCCTTCAGCTAGGAGAGAGGCGAAAGAGGAGAACGCGGCCCAGTAGCGGCGACCTAGCTCGCCCGTCCCGGCAGTGCAGGACGGCAATCCCGGGGCAGGGTCCTCTCCCCTCAGCCACCTCCCCAGTCCCCGTGCGCCCTCCTTAACGGGATCCTGGCTCGGGTTGGATTCCCGGGCTGTGCTCTCTTCCACCTTATGGGAGGTGCTGGCGCAGGTGTCCCATTTTCATTAAAATGGCCAACCCTACTTGATCTGATAACAAAGACATCCTTGAAGCCGGTGTCCGCCTACCGTGGCCAAGCTGTGGACAAGACAGTGCTCTCCCCAGGGGGTGCTGGCCACCTGACATCACTGAGAGCTTGTCCACTATTTATTCGGTCATGGGTGAGCGCAGGACTTCTGAGAAATTCCCGCCGGCCAAGCTACTGCAACTTCGGACCGCTTCCTCAAAGACAGGCCTTGGAAGGCAGCAGCAACAGCACCTCCTCCCCCAGCCCAGTGGTAGGAGACTTCAGTGTGGTTTCAGAAACGGAGCCACAAGGGCTTTATCCTGAACAGAGGATCTGGACCTGAAGTTTCCCCGCCGTCTCGGTTTCTCTTAATTCCTGCTAACCAGAGACCTGGCAAGAATTAAGTTTTGTACTTGATGAACAAATTAGTTTGAGTGGAAAAGGAAACATTCTCTTCTGCAGCTATCTTTGTGGTTCTTGGGGGCTGTGCCTGATATGGTAACAACTTTCTTATAAATACAGATACTTTCTATATATTTAAAAGTGCTTTTTTCCTTTTGAGAGGAAAAAATAATATGTTTATGAAAGCTTCCCCCACCTTCCGCCCAGAAAGACTGTTAGAAGAAAAATTGTTTAGAGAAAAAGGCTTAAAAAATTGGAATAACAGAACATCGGAGTTTGGTTATGCAGCAAGGATGAAGGCCTAGGTCTCTCATGCTGCTCCTCTGTGTGGATGAGGAACAGGCGACAGGGCCAGGGCACAAGCACACAGGGCACAGGGCACAGGGCTGATGATTGGCAGGTGGCACTTAGTTCTTTTTTTGCCTTCTTAGCTGGGCATCTTTGAGCAAGGCACAGTCTGCCCAGCCATTTATGGGAGCTCTGGATGGAGTTCACCTGTCCGACACCCCACTTCCTCATTTAATTCTAAATGTGGAGGATCAGAGATATAAACGGACCTCTCCAAGATCACACAGCCAGGCAGTCACAAAACAACCCTTCCTAACAGTGTGTACCTTGACCCCAAGGAGGAGCTGTGGTTGCCAAATGCTCCCCAGACAGCAGCATCTATAGAAGTTCCACAGTGTTTTTGTAAACCCTTGAGTTCTCAGATAGTAAGAAAAAGGCCGTGGTGGGGATCATTTCAAGATTCTTTTATGTTGTATAGTTTTGAAAAGAGTAGAAATAAAAGTACTGGACAAGAAAATGGGGACATTTTCATGAAGCTTTAGAAAGAATGAAGGATTGTAAATATTGTGAGATATATATATATATATATATATATACATATATATATATTGAATATGGATTCAGTTGGTATATTTGGAGCTCCTGAAGCATCATTTGTCTTGATATAACTAAGCCAACTCAATTTTGATTTTGGGCCCCTGTCTCTTCATGTTGGCAGGAGTCTTATTCTCATTCATTTTGGGAATTTGTCACTCTTGATACCTAGGGTCTAACTCTGTGCTAAGGGATGGCCCTGTGAGGGAACCTTCTGGCTGCTGGACCACAGAGGTGGTCTTGGGGGTAACATTGTCACTATTCACAGAGGCTGGTTCTGGAGCTTGTGGCTTCTCCATTGCGAAGCTTGGGAAATAGGGCTCATTTGCTGGGCTGCCTAAGATGCACCATTGAGTCATTTTTTTTCTGGGACTCTGCTGTTTCTTCAGGAAACTGCCAGGAAGCTGAACCTGGGTACTGGCCCCATAGGACCCTTTCCTTTGTGCCTCTCCAAGACCCGTCTCAACTCCTATCCTCTTCGCCTCTGCCCTCAAAAAAGATAGGCTCTGTCTGCTTTCTGCCTTGCCACAAAATTTTGCTGGAAGCTCAGAAGCCCAGAATCTGCTATCTGCTTAAATGAGAAAAAGAGTAAACAAAAAAAATATATAGAAAAAAAACAAATATGTCACATTATTTATATTCCAGCCCCACGAATATAGGATTTTGTTCTGGATGGGACTCTGAAAGTATTCATCCTAAGTTCCCTATTTTGCAAACCAAGAGACAAAATAATTGAGCTAGTCAGTGCAAAATGCAGGATATAAAGGAAAGTTTTTTTCACGTGGTTAAGATCGCATTAAATATAGCTCAGTAGTTCACACTTCAACTAATTCCAGGAAAAAATTGTTTTTAAAATAAAAATAAAAATTCTTTTGTCAAGTGGATGAACATCCACAATCTTTACCTACTTTATGTGCTTAGATTTAGGAATGAGGGATTTCTTAGAGTAGTTCATTTATTTCCTAAAGAATCATGTTTGTTGGCTATAACATACTCTTTGAGATCATTTTCCTCAATAATCCTTCCTCAATAAATAAGGAAGGATTTATGGCCTTATTGATGATGCAAGCAGACACTGAGACATGCTTCTCTGGAGAGCTGTTTTCTTGAGAGATGCTGACATCTGTATGGTGAAACCAGTAGGTTTCACCATACAGATGTCAGCATCTCTCAGCAATAAGATCAACAATGCCATAAGCCCTACCCTGCCATAGCTTGGCAATTAATATCTGAATGTTCTTCAATTAATCACATCTGATTCACTTACAAATTTAGTGAACTGAATGGAAATGTGGGTTTATACTGAGAGTACCATTCAACTTACAAATTCTTGGGTGTGTACCTCCTCTGAAGCCAGGATGAAATCTAAGGCAGGTGCCCCATTGAACTGAGAGATTTTGTGAATATCATTAAACACCTTGAAATGGACATTTTTTCCCATTGAGCAGTGGGAAGTGTTCCATAACAGAACTTCTGAAGCCAAGGGAGAAGGGAGAGAAGTAAGAGATGGTACTAAGAACAATCTCATTGTCCCTTCTTGATGTTTACAGCTGGACTGTGAAAGCCAGGGCAAATTCTAAGCAAGGAATTTATTATGTAGAAACTTATTACATGGGCTTGATATGACTAGTTTTCTCCTAAGTGGGAATCCAATGTAATAATAATGGATGCCACTTTTATTTGGCATTTTATTTGGTCAGGTACTGGTAAAAGCCTTATCTTATCTCGTCATAGATCATTCTATGAAGTAAGCACTATTGCTGTACCCATTTTACAAATGGGGAAGCTGAGCACAAAGGAGTTCGTACTAGCTTTAGGTCACAGAGCAGAGCCATTACTGGGAACCATGTCTCCCTGACTACCTAGGGACCAGCCCTCGCCATGCAGGAGATGGTACACTCGTACATTGTGTCCTCCATGGTGGATAATATCTCATGACAAATTCAGCTGATAATAGCCTCAATGTGAATTGGGGACTATTTGGCCTCCTTGGACTTCAGACTTAACTACATGTGCCAATTTGCTTGGGGCATTGCAAAAGAATATTTCTCAATTCCACTTAATAACAGTTTAAGTCTTAAAAACATCCCTCAGGAATTATTTTAATGACTTCCAACATCAACATATGAGATGAAGTCCAGAAGAATGGAGGGAAAATTAAAATTTGTGTGGAGAATTGAGGAAAGCGTACAGATAACATACATGAGGACATTGTGGCCACCCTGTATAAAAATGGACACAAGACATGTGAAAAGCCACATTTATAGACCCATCTTGTCAATCACTCCTTTATTTATTAATTCCACAATTCTTTACCGAGTATCTATTACATGCCCAATACTCCAGAGACAGCAGAGCGTGGTGATTAAGAGCATGAATTCAAGCCAGACTGCTCTGCAACTTATTGTCTGCATGATCTTGGGCACATTACTTAGCCTTTTACTGCCTTAGTTTTCTCATCTATAAAATGGGGATAACTCTTTCTATAATTCTCAGGTCCCTAAATCACAGTGAGAGTTAAATAAGTTAAATATTAATGAGCTAATATATAGGGCCAAAATCTTAGGAGCATCTTTCATTCTCCTCTTTCCCCTCTACCTCTGCCACTACATAATCCTAAATCCACCTACTTTTCTCAGTTCCATGGCTACCTCCAGTTTCTCTTTCCTGGACCACCCTCATGGCCAAACTTTTACTTCTTTCTCATCCATTCTCCACAGTAATCAGATAAGCTTAGTAAAATATGGTTCACCCCATTGGGCCTTTCAAAACTCTCCCATTGGTTTCCCATTATACACAGAAGAAAGTTCAAACTTCTTACCATGTCCTGGGTGATGAGGTGCCTGGTAAAATACACTTCCCAGTTAAATTTGAATTCCAGGAAAACAGAATAAAATGTTTAGTATAAGTATTGCATGGGACATAGTTATGGTATTAATACTATACACTACTCACTGCTTACCTGAAATTCCAGTTTAACTGAGTGTCTGGAATTTATTTATTTGTTTCCAAATATGATAGCCCTACGAAGGAGGGCCTCTGAGTCGGAGCTCTGCTCACCAAGTCTCACTCTGCTCTTCCAGGCTTACAGGCTTCTCCCCCACAGCCCTTCCTTCCTCCTGTCTGAAGGATTTCTCCTTGCTCTTCTGCCTGGAATCTCCTGCTCTTCCGTGTTGTCAGGGCTGGCTGCATCTCGTTACTCAGGTCTTCCCTCAAATGTCACTTCCTCAGAAAGGCCTTATCATACTATTCCACCTTTACCTGGCAGGGGAGGGGTCTTTCTTTTTGAAATTTCAGTCAGGTTTATTGAGGTATAATTGATTGTGTTAGAGAGCTCTGGCTACTATAACAAAATAGAACAGCCTAGGTGGCTTATAAACAAAGAAATTTACTTCTCAAAATTCTTAAGGCTACAAGTCCAAGACCAAGCCATCAGCAAGTTCCATATCTGGTGACAACCTGCTTCCTGGTTCCTGTCTTCTTGCTGTGTCCTCACATGGTGGAAGGCATAGAGAGCGTACTAATTTCATTCGTGAGGGCTCCGCCCTCATGATTCAATACCTCCCAAAAGTCCAACTTCTAAATACCATCACATTGGAAATTAGGTTTTAACATGTGAATTTGCCAGGGGCACACACATGCAGTTTATGGCCTTGAGACACAGTAAAATTTATTCTTTTCTGTGTACAGTTCTATCGGTTTTGACAAATGCATATGCTCATATAACCATCAGAGCTATCAAGACATGGAAGAGTTTCCCCACCTCCACAAATCCCCCATGCTCCTGTTCAGGCAACCATTGCCCCCATTCTCAACCCCTGACAACCACCTGACCACTGCTCTGTCCATCCACTTTTGCCTTATTGGGAGTGACATCATAATGGAATCATACAGAACACAGCTTTTTAAATCTGGCTTCACTCATTCAGCATAGTGCACTTGAGGTTTATCCATGTTGTTGCCTTTGTGAGACTTAATTCCCTGTTCCTGTGGAATAATACTTCGTTGTATGAATATACCACTGCTTGTTTATCTGTTCACCAGATGAAGAAAATTTGGGGTTATTTCCAATTTTATGAATAAAGCAGATGGTTATGACATGTTTATTTGCATATGGGTTTTTGTGTAGGTCTAATTTTTTATTTTTCTAAGTACCTAAAAGTGGAATTGCTGGTTCATAAGGTTGGTATATTTTTAACCTCGGAAGAAACTACCAAATGTTTTCCAAAGTGGTTGTGCTATTTTGCATTCCCATCAACCACATAGGAGAGCTTATAGAATGACAGTCATTCTATAATCACATCAGCCATATTGTCAGCTTTTTAAAAAGCCATTTTAATACTTGTGTTGTAGAGTCTAATTGTGGTTTTCATATGTATTTCACTAATAACTATTGGTTAACTTTTTACTTGAGCATCTTTTCTTGTACTTACTCATATCTTCTTTAATGGACTGTTTTTTCAAATTGTTTTGCCCATTTTAAAAGTGGTCATTTGTTTTCTTGTGATGAGCTTTGAGAGACTTTTCTATATTCTAAATACAAGTCTTTAACAGGTATACATTTTGTGAGTACTTTCCCCCGTGTCTGAGGCTTGTTTTTCCATTTTGTTATTGGCTGACCATTGAATCTTCGGTAACTTCTTCCCTGTAACTTTCAACTGCAGGATGATTTGATTATGCCCACACCACTTACCATTTTCTAAAGTGATCTCGTTCATTATGGGCCACTGCTCACTATAAGGCAAGTGTCACAGGAACAGGGACCTCTGTCTGTGTCACCATTATATTTTCAGGACTTAGATCTGTGCCAGGCACATACTAGGCACACAACAAATACTTGAATGGATAGTAATTACATCCACTAATACTTTCTGAGTGCTTATTAGGCTGTTGGCACTCTGCTAATTAATTCTTATGAGTTACCTCAATTAAACCTTAAAATAATGCTATGGATATGTTCTATTATTGCACCCATTTAATAAGGACATGTTAAAAATAATAAATAATTTGCTGGTTATTTAGCTATCTTGGATCAGAGTCTTCTATACTCTGTTCTGTGGTGCTTGGTCTGGGACTCTGCAGGCCCCACCTGTGTTTGGCCAGCCGCTTTCTGTTAGGTTCAGCAGTAGGGGGTGCTAGAGGGACCTGGGAAGATGGAGAAGAGAGAGGAGAGAGAAGGACATGCTGCTGCTGGGTTTGCTTGCTGGTGCTGTCTATATATCTCCAGTATGGGCTTTAAACTTGGCAAAGTCCGTTGGTTCCAGTAGCAGGAGTTGGTTCGAGGTTGTGTTTTTTTCCATTACTCAACCAGCTGTGTCAAACTTTCCCAGAGACACGAGCACCATCAGGTACACCCTCTTCAAAAGACAGTTCCAGGGATGGGGGTCTCTTCCTCCAAGCCTCTGTGTTCCCTCCCTCCCCCGATCTTTGCTTCCCTCTTTTCTCTTAACTGGTTCCTAATAAAACCTCTTTCTTCCCCCAACACTTGAGGTGGTAGCAAGCTTCCTGCAGTACTACCTCTGCCATACCCTAGTGTCCCCTTTCTGTCTTTCTGGTTTCCTATCTATGGTTAATCTTTCTGTTAAAAAGATTGGGATCTAACTGATGCTGGAAACTGAGTACAGACAATCAATAAGCATCAGATTGACAGCTGAGAAGGAGTGTGGTGCTTACACAATTAGCGTCAGTGAAAGGAAGAAAGTTAGAAATGCCTCTAGAGAGGAAAAAACAAAGCAAAGACAAATTGGCAGTTATTATTAAAATCTATTACAATACATTCCCAGAAGACTGAAACATATTGTATGATCTTGGCAACTCCCTCACAAAGCTGAGGCAGGACAATTCTTAGAAAAGTGGTGTTGGAATAGACAATACAATAAATGTTCTTTTCATTATTGTTTCAGATCCAACTTGAGCACTGCTTCTTGCACGAAACCTTCTATGGAAGACCTTCTCAGATGTTCCCTAGAACTGCAAAGCTCCTTATTCCTATTCTGGGTTTCATGAGAGATGATGGAAAAACCAGAATCATACTCTCACAGTATCCCAGGGTCAGGGGACAGGATGTGTGTGTACTTATGACCTAGTACTGGCCAAAGAACTAGAAGACATCTCTAGAGGAGGTGTCTGGGGAAAAGCTTTGTCCAAAGATGTTAAGAGACTGCTTCTCATTAAAAACTTCTCTCTTTCCTTTGCTATCCTGGATACCTCCTGCTTCTTGGTCTTGAATGTGGTTGAGATGCTTGGAGCTGTGGCCATAATATTGGACAACAACGTGACATGCCTAAAGATGAAGAACCACCGAGGAGAACAGGAAGAAACTATGTCCTTGATGACATTGTTGAGATGCTAAATCAGCATAGCAATACCCAGCTTCAGACTTCTTGCTAAGAAAGTAAACCATAAGGTTTGAGTAATTGTTCAGGTTTCTTCTTCTTGTATGTAAACACATTTTACCTGGTATGCCATCAAGCCCCACAGCTGGAAGTGCATATCTCTTCTCTTGAATAATTAATCCTTCTTATACATTTTCCTATAATTTTGCTGTAGGGTCTGATTAAATTTTATATATTAAAAAGATTTCTAAATGTATCTATTTTCTCTTACTACACATACCTGTGATCATCCTACATGCATGTTTCTGTTTCTTGACTTTTTCACATGTGTTTTGAAGATCTTAGTTCTACACATAAAGATCTACCTTATCTATGTAGTCTTTAATAGTATAAATTTATCAGAATTTATTTAAATTACATTACTAAAGAACTTCTGTGTTGTTCCAGTTTCTGCACATTACATTAATTCCACATTAGTTCACACTTCTTTCTACCAATGTGCAAGTATTACTCAAGGGTAGACACCAAGATGTAGACTGCCTGGTTAGATGAATGGAAGCAGTTAGGAATTTAACAGGCTGTACCAAAGGACCTCTAATTAGGTAGTAATAATAATAGAAGTTAAAATCATGCAACTGCTCCTTCTTTGACTCCACTTATCTTCTTAGATTCTGGAGCTATAGCAATAAGGGGCCTTTCAACTGGTCAGAATATCATATTGTCCTGGTTTTTACCCACCACCTTCTATCCCATCTGTGGGACAGTGGGGAGATGAGTGGGAAGAGCACAAGTTTAACTGGCCACCAGATGGTTCTGACATGATCTGGCTGTGTGACCAAGTGGATGGTACCAGGCTTCTTTGAGCTTTTGTTTCCTTATTTGTGAAACTGGATGAGAAGACTTCCAGGATACTGAGGGAGCAGATATTGTTTAACCAACCTATTTGCCTTACCATCTTCTCCTCCCTCCATCCTTTCCTGATATTCTTCAGTTCTCAGAGATCTATGGGGAACTTAGTGTGTTTATACCCCACGTAAGGACTAGTGTGGTGAGTTTGAAATAAAGACGAGCACTGATCTTCTGTAAAGAATTCGATGCTCTGCTGCTGTTTGCTTCTACACATGATGAGGGATGTGTTAAATTCATCTCTGAATCAGGCCAGCATTCTGAGCAAATCCTACCCTGTTTAAGTCCCCAGTTAATAACTGTTGAACAGATAAATCAAGTAGACTTCAATTATAGCGTTTCAGAATGACACTCTTTTGGGAACCAGGGATTTCCAAAAATAAAATAAATAAAAGCAAAACAAATCCCTGCTTGCCATTTTGACCATATGATAATTGAAGTGTTATTTCAATCTAGGGATGCAAAGTTCTCCATAAAACAAACAAACAAACAATGGTGTTGGCTCAGTAGGTTAAAGCATCATCTCACAGACCAGAAGGATGCGAGTTTGATCCCGGATCAGGACACATGCTTAGGCTGTGGGTTCAAACACCAGCTGGGGTGTACAGGAGGCAACTGATTGATGTTTCTCTCACATTCATGTTTCTATCTCCCTCTCTCTCTCTGCCTCTCCCTCTTTCTCTCTCTCTTCCTCACTCTCTAAAAAGCAATAAAAAAACAAGTCCTTTGGTGAGGACAAAAAAAACAATAAAGAAAAGAGAAAAGAAAAGAAAAATTCTAACAACAGCACAAAGAAAATGGCGGGGTGGGGGTGTTGAAGTTCATAGGAATCCTTTGCAAAAAAAAAAAGAATCCTTTGCAATGCCAAGGAGGAAGAACTGCACTGAAAGCACAATACCATTTGTCAGAGAGGTCAGATTCAGGAATAAAACTGACTAATGGGCGCAGGCCTGCGAACCACATGATCGCAGTTCAGTTCCCAGTCAGGGCACATGCCTGAGTTGCAGGCCAGTTCCCAGCAGGGGATGCATGAGAGGCAACCGTACATTGATATTTCTCTCCTTCTCTCCTTCCCTTCCCCTCTAAAGATAAATACATTTAAAAAATCTTTAAAAAAACCCTGAGAAATGTGTCTGCCAAAGAAAAGCACACAGCAGCCTTCAGAAATGCAAGAAGAAGAGAGGAATTTCAGTGTCATGCACCATACTAAGATCAAGTAAAAAATCTGGATAAAAAGATGACTTTATAGCTCATACAACTTTGGGGAAAATGCAATTGGTCCAGGGAAGCATTATAGGCAGGCAGATGAAATGCACAGATTGTTCATGAAAAACACCACAACATTAAGAAAAAAAATCAACATTTCAACCAGGTGAGGAATGCTTGGATAAAGAATGAAAAATTTAGCATATTATGAAAAACTCCATGCTTCTATTTTAATAACTTGCATTTTAAAATTTATTGCCCCCCCAAATAAACATTTTAGTATAGATTTAAAAAGAAACCAAGGGTAGAAAAACTTTTCTTAAAAACAAACAAATAAAAACTTCATAGTGTAAACTGGAATTAAACTTACAGTTTGAGAAACAGCTAAATTCCATTAAACCTTTATTTTATTGAGTGCTTATGATAATGAGTACATTATAACAATGATACATGTAATGCGAACCTATAATTTGTATAACAGACACATAATATACAGTAAATTATGTAATTATATCATTGATATAATATATGATGCATAATATGAACATAACAGGAAATAATGTAATTTAATCCTGTTATACTAGTAATAGCTAATATTTATGAAGTACCTTCTATATACCAGGCCTGGTTTTCAGCATTAAAATTGGTAGGTGCTCATAAGTTTACATGAGGAAGTCAAGATTTAGAAATGTTAACATGTCCAAGGTCATGCCGTTGGTAAAGGGGAAAGCTGGCATTTTAACCAAGAGGATGTGGACCCACATTTGTAACTTAAATTTTAGATGTGAAGTTCTGTGCTGGGCATTATGACTCATGCTGGACATTATGCTAACCCATCCTGAAAGATATTACAGTTTCCTTGGGGAGACACACATAGACACAAACAATAGCAGTACTAGGCAGAATAGATAATGTACCAAGGAGAAATTCTGGTGGATGGCATGCAACAGAAACTAAGTGGCTGACTTAGGCAGTAAAAGAAATCACTATAAGGATGTTGATAACATCACAGAATCACTGGAAAGACGGATAGGAAGCCTTAGAAAATGGGCATAGCCTAAGTGAAATTATCTGAAAGCAAGATTCTCATCACAGAATCTTCCTTTAACCAGGTATAACAATATTTAATTTTGAAAGAAGAAAAAAGCTGAAAATGTTAGGAAAGTCTTCATTTGTTAAACAGATAGTATCCAGTGTTTAACCTCACTGACTGTATGGCTTTACAGTTTCTTAACTGTTTAGTGTGATTGAGAATAAAAAACAATTGTAAGGTTCTGGTTGATTTTCACTTGATGGTATTAAGAGGTTATATTTGAGATGCTTTGTTATTACCATAGAACTACCAAGGGTTTTCTGGATTTGGGTAATATGCAAAGCACAGAATTGATGAAGGATCATCACAGTCTCCCAAAAGTGTGAGTCTCCCTGACTTGACTAAATATCTACAAATGCCTCTCAGTATTGACAATGTCATAGAAAAAACCTGTGATCTTTTTGAGAAAAGACATTTTTTCTTTACAGAGATTATTGTGGCACTAAGCCAAAGGCACGTAGGACCAGCATCAGCTCATGGAACTTTGGAACACAACTTAGGCACAGTGACGACATAGGGGAATGATTCTTTTCCTGGTTTTGGGTCCCTGCCACCCTGGCTATCATACATATTTTATGGGCCTTCCAACAACACCCTTCTCCTTTTTCAAAGAGTATAAAGATTAAATTCACTTCTCAGTTTTTTAGCATACACAGATGGTTTATCTGCTCTGGGGTTTGATTGTGTTTTCAAGTCTCTACTTGCAGTCTCTCAGAACTTATCTAAAAATAATCACCACGCTGCAAATCGAGATCTTCGGATCAGGAAATATTCTCTGATTTATGAGCTGTACATGTTGGGTGTAACTGACAAAGCCTCATCACTCATCACAGGCTGACTGCTCTCTTCCTCTCTCCCTGTGCGTGGCTCAGACATCCATTTCGGATGGGATTATAACACACAGCCTTGTTAACCCTGGCAGTGGAGCACTGGCACGAGTTTTCCCTCTCTTAGACCAGTCAGTGAGTCCCAATGACTGGCTGTATTTATGAACGTGGTGTTCCTTTGAACATAGAGCTGTGGCCTGAATTGCTTTTGGTGACATTCCATTCTGGGCAAACTCCTGGATTCACACCACTAACTGGACCTGTGCAGATAATTGTCTATTTTCTGAGAATTATTCTTCAAATGCTGGAAGATATCAGGGTATCTATAAATCCAAAATGAAAAACGAGATCTGGTTTACATGCTACAAATTTAAAAAGTCCGTACTATTTCTCTTACTTGTGGGTCCCTAAATCAAAATAATTGAGGGTTCAGCATCCCTTTCTCTTCTACTTGTATCACATTCTGTTTTGAAGCATCCAAATCAACAATATATGCAACTCAAAACAACTTCTTGCTCCTGATAGGAAAAGAAAAAAAATCCCCTTCTTCTCTAGCAGTGAGAAGAGATAAATCTCCCAAGAATGAAAATCTTCTGGGTACACTTCTCTGGCTTGAGAACCAGAAGAATTAGAGCATAGGTCTTCTGATGTTGAATCTATTGCATATGCTGCATATATAGCAGCCAGATGGGTGGTACAAAAAGTGAGGCAGACCATATTTGCCTTATAATGGTACCTGTGGCCAAAATAGTCACTACTCACCAGATATTCTGTGTGGTCCCTTATATTTCCCAGTGTCTCTGGCAGATAGATTAGGGCCATGTGGCTAGTTCTGTTCAACAGGCTATACGTGAAAAGTGTTGTATCACTCCTGGGTCAAGGTTGTTAGTAGCAGGGAGGCCACCTCTGTTTCCTTCCTCCTCAGTTGTGGTTACTTTGGAAGTCATATCTTTCACGTAAGGGGGGAGATGGTTTCTGATACACATTGTAGAGTATGCAAGATAGGAAGAAATCTTTGTCGGTGGGCCACAGATTTTCAGGTTTTTCCCAGAGTGGCAGGTAATGCTGATTACCCAGATGAGCATCTGAAATTATATATTTAAGCACAGAAATATGTTGGTTATTAAACATATAGGACATGTTCCCATTGTCCCAACAAAATAGACTTTTCCTTAAAAAACCTAATATTTGAAAATCATATATTGGTTAAGGGGTTAACATCCAAAATATATAAGGAACTCATATGGCTCAATAAAAACAACAACTCCCTCCCCATCAAAATCAAACTGAAAATTGTGCAAGGCCCTGGCTGGTGTGTCTCAGTTGGTTGGAGCATCATACTCTAAACCAAAGGGTCATGGGTTCAATTCCTGGTCAGGGCACATGCTTAAGTTATGGGTTCAGTCCCAAGTCAGTGTGTATGCAAGAGGCAACTGATCAGTGTTTCTCTCTCATATTGATGTTTCTCTTCTCTCTCTCTCCCTTCCCCTATCTGTAATAATAAGTATATCTTTGGGTGAGGATAAAAAAGAATTTTTTTTAAGTGGGCAAAGAACTAAACAGGCATTTTTCCCTAAAACATCCAAATGGCCAAGGGGTACATGAAAAGATGCTCAACATCCTTAGTCATCAGGGAAATATAAATCAAAACCACTATGAAATATTACTTCACACCTGTTACGATGGTTATCCTTAAGAAGACAAGAAATAACAAGTATTAGCAAGAATGTGAAGACAAGGGAATGCTTGGGCATCGTTGGTGGGAACATAGCCACTGTGAAAAACAGTATGGAGGTTCTGCAAAGAATTAAAAATAGAACCAGCTTATGATCCAGCAATTCCACTTTTGGTATATGTCCAAAGGAAATGAAGGCAGGATCTCAGAGAGATATTGACACTCTTGCGTTTATGGCAGCATTGTTCACAATAACCAAGATATGGAAACAACCAAAGTGTTGTCCATCAATGGATAAATGGATAAAGAAGATTGGATAATCTTTTTTCAAGGAGGTGTTATTCAGCCATGAAGAAGAAGGAAATCCTGCCATTTGCAACAACATGGATGACACTTGAGGGCATTAATGCTAAATGAAGAAAGGCAGATGAAGGAAGACAAATATTGTATAATTTCACTTTCATTTATATGTGGAATCTAAAAAAAGCTGAACTCACCATTCCAATCAAGATGGCAGAGTAGGTAAATGTTGTGTTCACCTCCTCCCAGGGCCCTATGAAAATTACAACTAAATTATAGAACAATTGACCTGGAAAACCATCCAAAGACTAGCAGAACTTAAGTCCTATAACTAATGATATAAAAAAGAAACTACTTCAAGACTGGTAGGAGGGATAAGATTTATTCCTGGGATGGAGGCTTGGTTCAATATCTACAAGTCAATTAATGTGATATACCACTCAAACAAAATGAAGGGTAAAATTATATGATCAAATCAATAAATGCAGAAAATACATTTGACAAAATCGAGCATCCATTTATGATAAAATCTCTCAGCAAAGTGGGAAATAGAAGGAGCATACCTCAACGTAATAAAGCCCATGCGTAACAAACCCACAGCCAACACCATACTCAATGAAGAAAAACTTAAAGCATTTTCCTTAATAACAGGAACAAAACAAGGATCACCAGTCTTGTTAAACGTAGTTTTGGAAGTCTTAGGCAAAGTAATCTGATTTAAAAAAAAAGAAATACAAGGCATCAAATTGGAAAGAAAAAAGTAAAGCACTCATACTTTGCAAATGACATGATACTATATATAAGGAACCCTAAAGATTCCACCAAAAAACTACACCGTATTAAAACTAATAAATGAACTCATTAAAGTAGAAGGATACAAAATTAATATTCAGAAATTAGTTGCATTTTTATACATATTGTATATATGATATACAATAATGAACTATCAGATAGAGAAATTAAGAAAACAATCTTATTTACAATCACATAAAAATACATAGGAATAAATTTAGTCAGGAAGATGAAAGACTTGAAAATTGTGTCACTGGGGAAAGAAACTGAAAATACAAATAAATGCAAGTATACAACATGCTCTTGCATAGGAAGAATTAACATTGACCAAATGTATATATATTCAAAGCAAATTGTAGATTCAAAGCAATCTCCATCAAAACACCAATGGCATCTTTCACAAAGCTAGAACAAACAATCCTAAAATTTAGATGCAATTTTAAAAGGCTCCAATTAGCTAAAGCAATCTCAAGAAATACAAATAAAATTGAAAGTATCACGCTACTTGGTATCAAATTACAGTACAAGGCTATTAGAATCAAAACAGTCTGGTACTGGCATAATAATAACAGACACATAGATCAATGGAACAGAATAAAGAACATAGAAATAAACCCACACCTATATGGTCAAATTAATCTATGACAAAAAAAGCAAGAACATACAATAGGATGAACACAATGTCTTCAATAAATGATGTTGGGAAAATTAGACAGATGCACACAGAAAAAGAAACTAGACTACCCTCTTTCACCATATACAAGAATTAATGCAAAATGTATTAAAGACTTAAATGTAAGACTGGAAACCATAAAACTCCCAGAAAAAAACATTGGCAGTAATCCTCTGACATTGCTCTTAGTAATAATTTTTTGATATAACTCCTTGGGAAATAAAAACATAAGAAAGAAATAAATAAGTGGGAGTTCATGAAACTAAAAAGGTTTTGCCGAGCAAAGGAAACCACCAACAAAATGCAAACACAGTTTATTAATGGGGAGAAGATATTCTTTAGTGATACATTCCATTAGGGGTTAATATTAAAAATTTATAAAGAATTCACACAATTTAATAGCAACCCCCCAAAACAATATAATTAATAAATGGGTAGAGGGTATGAATAGACATTTCTTTAAAGAAGACACACAGATAGCCAATAGACATATGAAAAGATGCTCGACACCATTAATCATCACAGAATGCAAATGAAAACCACATTTATATATTACTTCACACCCATTGGAAAGGCTATCATTAATAAGTCAACAAACAACAAGTGCTGGCGAAGATGCAGAGAAAACGAAACCCTTGTTCTTATTGGTGGTATTGCAAATTGGTGCATCCACTGAAGATAAGAGTATGGAGGTTCTCAAAAAACTAAAAATAGAGCTACCTTATAACCTAGCAATTCCATATCTGGGAATTTATCTGAAGAGGTTCAAAACAGTAATTCAGAAAGATAGATGCACACCTATGTTCATTGCAGCATTATTTATAATAGTGAAGATATGAAAGCATCCTAAGTGCTCATTAATAGAGGAGTGGATAAAGAAGGGATGCATATATACAATGAGGTATTATTTGGCCATAAAAAAGAATGAAATTCCATAATTTGTGACAGCATGAATGGACCTAGAGTGTATTATGCTAAGTGAAATAATTCAGACAGAGAAAGACAAATACCATATGATTTCACTTATATGTGGAATCTAAAAAACAAAAGAGATGAACAAACAAAACAGAAATAGGCACAGATACAAAGAACAAACTGATGTTAGCTAGATGACAGGGTGGGGGACTAGGTGAAAAAAGATAAGAATTACAAATTGGTAATTACAAAACTTTCACAGGGATATAAATTACATCAAAGGGAATATACTCAATATTTTTAACAATGATATATAGTTGTTAAACTATATATAGTATAAAATATACTATTTTTAACAACTATATATAGTGCCAGGTGGGTATTAGACTTACCAAGGAGACCACTGTGTAAATTATATAAATGCCTAACTACTATTCTGTATAACAGAAACTAACACAAAACAATATTGAATGCTAAATGTAATTGACAAATAAAAAATAAAGTTAAAAAATAGCTGAACTCGCAAAAACCATAGAATGGTGAGCACTAAGGGGTGAAGGTGGGGGACTTGGGGAGATGTTGTTTGATGGTACAAACTTATAACTAATAGTTAAATTAAGTTCTGGAGGTATAATGCCCAGCATAGTGATTATAGTCAACAATATAAACTTCAAAATTGCCAAGAGATTAAATCTTAAGTGCTTTCACCACAAAAATAAAATGATAATTATTGTGATGTGGTAGAGGTGTTAGTTAATACTACAGTGATGACCATATTACAATATATACAGAGTGAGTAGGTTTATAGTTGTTTGTATGGAAAGTAATATAATAATTAATAAATAAGAATAAACTCTGTGTTTCACATACTCACAACTGTAAACATACTTTTGCCTCATCCTGTATGTTTTAAGTCAACACATTGTACATCTCTTTTTTTATATAAAAGATTTTATTTAGTACCTTTAGAGGGAAAGGGAAGGAGAGAGGGAGAGAAATATCAATGTATGGTTGCCTCCCATGCGCCCCCTGCTGGGGACCTGGCCTACAACCCAGGCATGTGCCCTGACTGGGAATTGAACCTCGATCATGTGGTTCACAGGCCTGTGTTCAATCCACTGAACTACACCAGCTAGGGCTATAAATCAACACATTGTACATCTTAAAGTTATACAATATTATATGTTACATGTCAATTATATCTCAATTTTTTAAAAAAATTTAACAAAAAATAATACTGATAGTAGATAATATTTATTTTACCGTCACAATGTCACTTATTATCCCCAGCTTACAAATGAGGAAACTGAGGTGTAGTGAAGCTACCTTGCACATGTCACACAGCAGGTTGAAAAAGGGTTGGCAGATTTGACTAATAAAAATACATGGGACATACTTATACTAAAATCTATTCAATGTTTGTCTAAAATAGAAACTTAACTGAGTTTCCCATGTTTGAACTGGCAATCCTAAGCAAGAGGGGCTACAAGAATTTGAATCCAGATAGTCTGACTCCCAAGTCCACGATCTTAATCATAAGTTATTCTGCTTCTCAGGGTATTTTCAGTTTTATTTAAGACATGGATAAAATAAATACTTAATTTTTCTTTCATCTCTGTTTTAGACAGTGAACTGACAAGGTACAACAAGTATGGGGATAAATGGTCAGTGTGTTAGAGCCACACATCAGACACACATCAAGGAGTGGTGGGGACTATGGTAAGTTTGAGACCATGTGCTCCATCTAAAGATAGTGCACTCCATTGTGTACTACTCAGCCATAGAAAAGATAAAATATTGCCTTTTGTGGCAACATGGGTGGACCTTGAGAATATTGTGCTAAGGAAAATAAGCCAGACAGAAAAAGTGAAGAACTGTATGATTTCACTCATATGTGGGATATAAAACTGAAAGCAACAAATAAACAAATAAGAAAAACAAATAAATAAAAACTCACAGACAGAGATATCAGTTACCAGGGAGACAGGGGTGGCAGGATGGTCAAGGATAAAGGGTCCAAATATATGGTGATGGAAGATGATTTGACTTTGGGTAGTAGGCACACAGTGCAATAGACAGATGAAATACAGAATTGTACACTTGAAACCTATATAATTTTATTAACCAATGTTAAATTTAATTAAAAAAATAAAAGTAAAATAAATACAGTGTAGATTCTTGCCACCGGGAAATGTAGGCTTGCAAAAGAAAGATATTTAGAATTTTTGGTAAAATTTTCTTATTTTTAAGATGTTGGGAACTTAATTAAAATGCTTATAATCCTGCCGGGGTCCCAGAGTTCAAGCCATAGAGAATAGGACTGTAGGCTGGAATTGACCTGTTAGTCAGCAGGTGTGACCTCTGCATTTGTGGGGAGAATCTTCCCAAGCCGTTGTTTTATTTGTCTTTAAGTTTCTGGGAAGCTTCACCTTCCAGAGTCTTCTTATGCAGGGGCTAGTTTTAAGACCACACTCTAAAATGTGAAATCATTATTAGGTGTGTATTTAATTTAACTCAATGGCTAGTTATTAAATGTCTGCTGGGTGAGGGCATCATGTAAAAATACTACAGTGCTATAGCCACCAGCAAGTTACAATTCCCTCTTTGCTTGTCTCTCACAAGTAATAACCAGACAAATAAGCAGAACCCCAGGCCAAACTGAGGCAAGCCTTTGAGAGATGAACAGAAGTTCATAAGATGTATTCACACAAAGAAGAGAAATCTGGTTGAGTCAATTTGGAAAGATTTCATTAAGAAAGTGACACATATGAAAGACCTTGGATGGGCGGGACTTCAGTAAACTCTTAGAAACAGACTTAAAGGGAAAGAGAAGAGTGTAAATGAGGGCACAGACTTCAGAAAGTTTTCCGTTGCGGGAGCAGGAAATGGCCTTAGAAGTTGGAATGAGATCAGGTTGGAAAAGTAGGTTGAGGACCAGGTAACGGAAGATTAGAATCCAAACAACACATTCTCATGATGTGTCCTATATTGTGCTTTATATAATCTGATGTCCTCCTTGTTAATTTCTCAATTTGCCCACATAGGTACCATAGCTACTTTGCATCTAGGAAAACTGAGTCAGAGAAGTTAACTAGTTTTCTCAAAGGTGACAAATCAGAGGAAAAGTTAAGATCAATACACAGCTAAATTACCATATGTTTCAGACTATAAGACACACTTTCCCCCAAAATTTGGGAGGAAAAGGGGGAGTCTTATGGTATGAATGTAGCTCACCTGGCTTGCTGTTGGCGAGGGCAGTGGTGGAGTGGGATCACAGGTTATTAAATATTTTGGCACAGTTTTTGCTTCAAAATTTTTTTCTCTATTTTCCTCCTTTAAAACATAGGTGTGTCTTATGGTCCAGTGCACCTTATAGTCCTAAAAATAGGGTGTGTTAGTGGTTGGCAAAATTTCTGTCATGAGACAGTTAGCAAATACCTTTGGCGCAGTGGGTTGGTCACACTGTCTCTGTTGCAACTGCTTGGCTCTGCCATTGCTGGGTGAAAGCAGTCACAGACGATATATACACAAATGAGTGTGACTGTATTTCAATAAAACTTAACTTACAAAAACAGGCAGCACCCTGGATTTGGCCATGGCTGTAGTTTGCTGACACCTGGTTTAAATTTTTTCATGTTGTTGTTTTATAGGTACTTTGGGAATTTGTCTGTTTTGTTTGCTGTGGTATTACTTGTGCCTAGAAAAGGGGCTGAAATATAACAAGGGTTTAATGTTCCTTAACTGAAGAGTGATGCATTCCCTGGAAGTTAATATACTGATACACACCAACAACCCGATTTAATACATTTGGCCTAGAAGTCATCCTTTCTACTACCCTCCCTCTCTAACAATATTCAGTTGCATCATGTCCCATTGATACCACTTTTTAAAGGTTTTCTTTTTCCTTTTTTATCATTTATTTATTTAAAAACATTTTATTGTTCTATTACAGTTGTCCTGACTTTTCTCCCTTTGCCCTTCTCCACCTGGTCCACCCCTTGCTCCTAGCCAGTCCCCACTATATTGTCCATGTCTGTGGGTCATTCATACACGTTCCTTAACTAGTCCATTCTTCTTCTGTTACTTTTTAAGTATCTTTCTTTGCATTCACTGCCACCACCACCATTTCTTGCCTTAACTGTTTCAGCAGACTTGTCTCCACACATATGCACTCAGTCACCATCTAATTCAGCCTCAACATAAAGCCCAATCTGAATAGCAGGTGTATTCTGCTCACAACTCAGTGGAATCCCACCTTATTTGGAATAAAAGCTAATCTATTAGCCTGAAGAGTTCACTCATAATCCAGAGGCCCCTGATTACTGTCTAATCCCATCTGTGACATCCCCTGTACCTTTTTCACCCAAATTGAAGGTGCTCTTTTCTCAGATGACATGAGGCTCTTTCCTGCCACAGGACCTTTGCACAGTTTCCTCCTCTCCATTCCCCTTATCTCCATTTATCTAGTTCAAATCTTTTTGAGCTTTGAAAGCACAGCTTCCTGGCTCTCTGAACATTAGATACCCTGCCTGCTTTCTTACAACAACATCATAGTCCCTATTACATTTGTACTTAAAGAATGAATTCTCTGACTCACTGTTTAACGCCTGTCTTCTTGCTGCTTCTGTTCAGGGTGGATATCCTCACACCCAGGACAGTGTAATGCATGTAGACGGTGCTCAGAAGTAGTTGTTGAATGAAGGCATGACATCACGGAATCAGCCTTGGAAAGGATTTTAGAAGTTTATCTAGTTGAATCTTCTGCCCAATGCTTCATTCTGAACAATTTAAGTGGATTGAAAAGGGGTTGAGCCTGTTTCTTGGCTTCTGCCATCAAAAGCAGCCCTATTTTATTTACTTTCTGCACTCTAACAGGTACCTTTGTGGAAAATGCTAATCACAGTCCTCAGAAGGGTTAATGCTTATGGCAGCAGTGGTTGTCCCTCTTACGGTGATATCCTACCTCCATTTTCACCTCTCGTAAGTTTCAATTTTTCTCTGGATAGATATCATTCTTATGATGAGTAAAAGTCTAATAATGTTCTCTTAAAATTATATATTGTCTTTCCTTCCAAATACAGTGATGCTTATTAAAATGAATTATTCAATGTCTAGTTATGAAATATTTCAAGCATAAAAAACAGAATGAAAAATAAAACTATCCACAGCTCAAGTCTGGTACTTTAAAAATATAGAAGGTTATCCCTGGCTGGTGTAGCTCAGTGGATTGAGCACGGGCCTGCGAACTACATGATTGCGGTTCGATTCCCAGTCTTGGCACATGCCTGGGTTGCAGGCCAGTTCCCAGGAGGGGACTCACAAGAGGCAACCATACATCGATATTTCTCTCCTTCTCTCCTTCCCTTCCCCTCTGAAGGTAAATAAGTAAAATATTTTAAAAAATAAATAAAAATAAAAATACAGAAGGTTTTGTTTACTCTTAAGTAATAAGGGAGTAGAAATTATTTTATTCAATTCAATTTTGCAGATGGGTTAATTAGCAAGTAGAGTTTAGCTAACACTTCTGTGGTAATATAGTTAGAAAGGGGAGGAACTGGGATTACATTCCAGACAATTCCAGGGTCCACAGACTGCCTCATCTTGCATTGTCCCAGATTCCCTAGTACTCAAAGAGTAGCTCTCAATTTCTGTTTATAATATTGCTGAAAAGTGGTGAAAATTAAAGTCTTCTTGAGAACATAACATAAATTGAGCTCAAATGGAGAGCAATCTTTTCTCTTGAGACATCATCGAATGTAATGATTCTTTGGGAGAAGCTACTATTACCTGCATTTTGCAAAAGGAAAACCTGAAGCAAACACAGTGCATGGCTTTCTCTGGACAGTCATGTCAAACCTGCATTTCAAGAAGGTGGTTTGCATGCCAGTTACACTTTTGCTGTGTTTAGTTATATATAAAATGAAAATTTCAATCTTAGCTTTTAAATTTCAGATATTAATTTTACTTTAAATGAACTAAAGGACGAAGGAAATGCTTTTCATTGGTGATCTATTCTTTCTTGTGTAATCTTGTTTTCTTTATCACAAGATGAGGGCCAGTTCCTGAAATGCTCGGTAGGGTAGCTTGCAAGCATGTCTGAGGTGTCAGAAGTCAAGACAGTCTGTAAGAGTGTGAGAGAAAATTTGTTGATGACTGTTAAGTGCAGTTGTTTTAAAGCATACAATTTCCCCTTACTGGGATGTGTTAATTCCAGCTAAACTCACTAGCGCCACCTATTGGAATAATATATTTTAATAAAAATGAAGTTACAGGCTTAAAGTCTGCACTATGAGAAAATGTTCCCTAGATGGCAATTTTCCTGCCAAAGAAAAATAAAATTAAGCCAGCTCACTGAAGGAAACTTAGGTGAGCTGTAAGTATTTTGTTTTGGGAGAAAAAAAGGCTTTAATTTTTCAACTTGATAGCACAGAAAATATTAAATAATAATGGAATACAAGGCAAACAAATACATAATTCAGAAATAGGCTTTTCTCCAAATGGGCACACAGCCACCTCAGTGGAGACTGTTTCTGGGGGTGAGAGCATACAGGGCTTCATTTATGGGCTGGAGGCTTTGTTTTCAGAGCTGTCTCATAGAAGGACCCAGAAATCTGCAAAAGAGGCAGGAATCATTGCAGACCTTACCTGCCCTTTTACAGAAAGGAAAAGTGCTCCTTTTCTTCTCTCCTACTAATCAACACCATTTATTTATTCACAAATTATGAAATGTCCCCTCTTACATTTCTTATCCTCATCCCTACTCTCCTCTACCACTGAAGTACTTTTTACATGTAGTGTGAAATCTGTAGAAATATATACTTCAGGGGAGGGAAATAGTACTAAGAAGATAAGCAACAAGTAGGACGGTGTGTACATATGATCTGTGTATATGAGTAAAAGAATAAGGAGGAGGGGAAATAATTCTGGTAAGTGGCATAAACATTTTCCTGAAAGAAATAAAATGCAAAGCAAAACAACCAAAACAAATATCTATCAATAGAAGTTACGTTTAGGGAGAAGGGTAGGGAGAGAGGATTTTGCTTTTCATTTTATGTTTTTGTACTTAAAATTTTTCTACTAATATACTTATATTACTTTTGTTTATTAAAGAAAATGCTAAGGCAAACCTAATGTATGCTGTAAGAATTCCAGATCAAGATCACCCTTGGACGTTAGCTGTGCCAAGAAGAGGCTGAAGAGACTCTGGAAGGCTGATGACGTATGTCATGATCTGGGAGCTGGTACTAGTAACAAAGGTGTGTTTGGTTTGTGAAAATTCAACAAGTTATATACTCAGATTTTTCCACTTTCCTGAATATGTGCTCAGCTGGAATAAAAGTTTCAAAAATGAAGCCCAGAGGAATTCTTGGGTAGTACGATTATAGACCATTGTTTTCCTTTCTACTTCCCTGTATTAAACTAATAAATGTTATCAAAGTCAATGAAAATAAACTCAATTTTGGTTCTTTTTTCCTAAATGTATATTTCAAATATATCTACTTATACATTGTTGTAGTTAATGGAATTAGAAAAAAATTCCATAGCACATGTGCTGACAATTCCCTTACGTAAGTAGGAACTCTCCTTTGAGTAAGCCTAGCTGGTGTTGTCTGGTCCCTGGTCTCACAAGCAGGGACTCTTGGTGGGGCCCTCAGCCAACACACTCAGGCTTTCCATCACCGGCGCAAAAGCCCTGCATGCAGTGATGGGAGGCTGCTCAGCAACGAGCCAGTACAGTAACCACACTCTGAGTCAAACTCTCCTGTTCCTCCTCGGAAAGGAGCCTCAGTGGCTGCCCATCTGCTGGCATCCACAAGTTCAGATTACCTCTTCACCAGTGAACATTTGAATGGGCTTGCAGATATTCTGATACATAAATTTTCAATGACTGTGGCTGCCATGTTCTTTATTTGTAGCAGCTGCAGCACACCCTACAGTTGGGGAACACATGGATTGTTTCTATCAGCTTCTGATAAGGTGAGGAACACCAAAGACCCGGGTAGGGTTACAAGGCAACCATGTGCTTGACAAATATCACATTAACACCCATTTTTGTTGTTGTTGCTGGGCTTCTTTTCTTTTTCCCCTCCATATTATTATCAATGATGCTAAATGTACAAGTTAGAATTTTAATCTTGTTGCACTCAGATGACAGGTAAAGTTTGTGTGAAACTAGTAAGGGCTTTATCTATCACCCCAGTGAAGGGAGTTTCATGTGCTAATACTAAAGTACTAAATACTTTGCTTTTGTAATTTTCTACGATATTATACTCTTCTTTTGTTCCTTTTTATTTTTTTAAAGATTTAATTAATTATTTTTTTAGAGCAAGGGGAAGGGAAGGAGAAAAACTGGAAGAGAAACATCAATGTGTGGTTGCCTCTCACATGACTCCCACTGGAACCTGCCCCGAAACCCAAGCACGTGCCCTGACTGGAAATCGAACCAATCACCCTTTGGTTCCCAGGCCCACACTCAATCCACTGAGCCACACCAGCTGGGGCTGTTATACTTTTCTTTAAAAAAAAACAATGGATAAAATTCTCACATGTTTTTATTGGTGGCAACGGACATTTCATAGTGGATTTATAGATTCACTTATCTTAAAAAGAATAATGACCTATCCTGGCATGATTTCCCAATTTTCACTTGAAAACTGTCTGTATGTAGAAAGTAGACTTTGTGCCAATGATAAAAAGGAGGAACAGTAGTCACTATAACAACTGTAATTTTAGCACCTGTCCTTTACTGAACACCTGCATGTGTCATGTGCTGAAGTTCTGCTTTCCCATGTATGAGGACATTTAATTTCTGCTCCACATTATGCTTGTTTACAAGAGAAAAAATAGGTCCTGAGACAGTTGATAACCTGCCCAACATCATACAAGGTGGTATGCAAACAGCAGAGAGTGGGGTTTGACCTCAGATCTTTGGTATTCTGAATGCCTGCTTTCTTTCTTCATGGGCTAATATATTGTGATTGCCTTTGTCACTTTTGGAAGATTTGTATTTAAACAATTTTCAGGTAATAATTGGTGTATTAAGTACATACTTGTGGGAAACCTGGAAACTGACTACTTCACAACCAGCTCTAGGAAATTGACAGATTAGAAGGCACACTCTCTTAACTCTAGTTTAAGGTGCCTAGGTGGGTCATCGTGATGGTTATGACACTTGAGATTCCTAGGGGCAGAAAGAGACTGAAAAATGGGTTCTAATACGATTGAGTCTGCTGGTCTCCACGGTGGTGGTGGTGGTGGGATGATTTTCTGGGATTTAGATCTATTGGCTAAGATTGCAAGAGCCAGCTCCAGCCATGTCACAGATGCTGGGAAACCACGTGGAGAGAAAATCCCCTTTGGGATGCAGGTTGTAAGGCAGTGATACTGATGGGAGCCCACTTCACTTGTTTCACAAATATCTGATCTAAAAGCACACAATCTCAGGCCAAACTGTCTTCTCCAATGGACTAAAATGTACACACATGCAGGAGCTGGCTATCTAATGTGAATAAAGCCTATTAATCTAGAAACGGTTTATTTTCAGTGTTGTGGTCACTGGTAGAGGTCGGCTATCTAAGATGCCAGAAAATGAAAGGAGAAATGAGAAAACAAAGACTCATTCTGCTTAATCAATTCTTGGGGAGTGGGACTTGTGCGTGTACATATTTTACAGTATTTTCATCGTTGCTTCGCTTGGTATCCAGCCCAGCGGCAGTACGACGTACTTTAAGAACTTTAAGGTCAAATGGTAATTTGGTTCTAGAATTTGCCACAGGAGTCCCGATGCCCACAGAAAGACGACAGTTTTGAACAGCGTATTTCTCAATCCAAGAGGTCATGTCAGGCGGACTTTACAAAGTTTACATAACAAAGAGCAATTCTATTAACTAAAATGATTAATTCCCGTCACTACACATCAAACAGAACTGTTACAAAACATTACTGTCTGGGTTCACATTGCACTGCAAGGGTTTTCACAAGTTCCATTTCCAATCACTCTCTTGACAATGCCATAGGGTTTTTTGTTTGTTTGTTTTTTGAGGGGGTGGTGGTGAGTAGACATTAATTTCCAGAAGAATCCATGAATGGAGACTGAGTAGGCTGTCCTCCTGAGTGTGAGATGTGTGGCACTGATGTGTGGCGGGAAAAAGACAACAGCCCTTCTGAGGAGTGGAGGCCTCCCACAGATCTGGATTGATGAGAAACGCCCTCACGGCACAAAGCCTGGCTTGTCCTCTTCAGAGACAATGGGTCATTTAAGAGGCTCACTGCATCAAAATTCTAAGTTACTCCTTTAAGACATGTTCAAATTTATGTCTTACAGCTGACAGGAAAAGTGAGTAGGATAAGCCTCTTTTGTGAACTCCCTTGCAAAGAAATAGGCATGTTTTGGAGGTACTGTCTGCCTCACATGTATTCTAAAAAGGCCTAACAATTTACTGAGCCCATTTTCTGCTTCTTAAAAAATAGTGATAGAACTATGAAAAAAGCAATGAAATCCCAAACTGAGAGATCTGGATTTGAGTTCTGATCCTGCCAATTATCTGATGATCCTAAATATGACACCTAAACTTTCCTCATTTGTAAAGAGAAAAAATAGTAACTATCCCTGAGCCTATTTCTCAGGGTTGCTGTGAAAAATCAAAACAATAATGTATGCAAAGCTAATTTATTACAAAGAGTTTCAGAAATAGGAATGATCATTATTACTAACATTCCTATACGAACATTTTTTTCCTTAGAAGAAGATTTGGGGGAGGAGAGTTGAACCAGTAAGTCAGGATCTTTCGTTTTGAGTAATCCCCTTGTTGGACTACTGAATCTCTTCAGCTTCCTCATCATTGGTTAAATTATCTGCTTCCAAATGACTGCAATAACATTAATAATAGTGAATCTTAGGGTGGCAAAGAAAGGATTCGTAATCTTTAACCAGATCCTTAAATTATCCGCATTTTCCAAAACCAGTACATTGCACACCAATATGCTTTCTTTCTTTCACTTTTTTTTTTCTCTTTGGCCAACTTAGTGAAAATGAATTGTCAGGATCGCTGTAACTTTCTACACAAAAATTAATTGCATTAGCCTTAGCACCAAGGAACTAAGACTTCAGCCTCAAACAACAGAATTCTAAAACTAGAAGAAAAGTGCCACGTTAACATTTAAAAGCTGCAGTTTTCTTTGAATGCCAGAGTACATGTGAGCAGGGATATGGGAGCCAAAACAAATGGCACATTAAATTTGGGTACAGATTCCATGTGTGCTGTATGGATTCATGTGTACAGAGCTTTGTTGGAGGAGGGGGCAGACATCGCAGGGAGGAGGTCCTGACAGCAGAGTTCTTCATGAATTGTTTTCATCCTCTTTCTTTGGCCTGTCATCTTCCAGAATTAAGTGGAAATACCACACTGGACCTTAAACTTATTTCCAACAGAAATGCACCACACTCACTCAAGTCATAAATAGGAAAGTGAGAGTTTTCCATTTCATATTTCTAGAATGGATTATGGGAGATGCCTAGGAAAGGTTTAAGCAGTTGTTCAATGTCCTTGCTCTTGTAGAAATGATCTTGGGGAGTCACCTGAGTCAGCATTAGGAAGGGAACTTGCCTCTAGGTTCTGAAAGGCAGACACTGCTCTTTCTAAGGTTTGCAGGCATTTAAGGCAGTCTCCCTTAGGAGATCAGGCAGCAAACACCAATGTTCAGGAAAGGGGGCATAAGAAGACATTTTGTATGAGAATCTTCCAGATGCCTAGGAAGTAACTTGTGGGTGAAAAGTTGGTTGGGATCTTAAAAGGTGGTAGATGTTTGTGCCCATATTGACCCAGTATGGGAGGGCTAGCTTCTAACCTGGATAAGGGCCGACCTTGTGAATGACGGCTATTTTGCTGTGAATAATCAGCTTTATGCCCTGCCACTATAACATCCAGGCTAGCGCCACCTGGCACCCTCACTCACCTTGGCAACTTTTCCCTGGGGTTGTTTCTGGAGCTGCTATCACAGGAAGTGGCAGGGTTGGGGGGTAGTAGGGTGGGTTCAGAGCATATGGTCTGCAGAAGAAAATTGGAGCCTCCCAAATTGAAGAAGATGATGCCATCATAGTTACATGCCTCTTCCAATTAGCATATACGGCCTTCTCTAACTTTTAGGTTCTTGAGACAACTCTTATACTGGCTCCTTTTAAATTCTATTGCTTCAGGGACATAAAGGAAGAAATAAACAAATGGGATCTTATCAAAATAAGAAGTTTCTGCATGGCTAAAGAAAACAGCATTAAAATGAAAAGAGAACCAACCATATGGGAATACATATTCGCCAGTGATACCTTGAGCAAGGGTTTGATCTCCAAAATATATAAAGAACTCACATGACTCCACTCTAAGAAGACAAGCAACTCAATTAAAAAATGGGCAAAAAACTTGAACAGATACTTCTCCAAGGAGGACATACAGAGGGTTCAGAGACATATGAAAAGATGCTCAGCATTACTAGCCATCAGAGAGATGCAAATCAAAACCACAATGAGATACCACTTCACACCAGTCAGAATGGCCATCGTAAACAAAACAACAAACAAGTGTTGGAGAGGATGTGGAGAAAAGGGGACCCTAGTGCATTGTTGGTGGGAATGCAGACTGGTGTAGCCACTTTGAAAAGCAGTATGGAATTTCCTCAGAAAACTAAAAATGGAACTGCCTTTTGACCTGACTATTCCACTGCTAAGATTATATCTTAAGAACCCTGAAACACCAATCCAAAAGAACCTATTCACCCTAATGTTCATAGCAACACAATTTATAATAGCCAAGTGCTGGAAGCAACCTAAGTGCCCATTAATAAATGAATGGATCAAAAAACTATACTACATTTACATGATGGAATACTATGCAGCAGAAGGAAAAAAGGAGCTCCCACCCTTTGTGACAGCCTGGATGGAACTAGAGAGCATTATGCTAAGTGATATAAGCCAGGCAGTGAGGGACAAATACCATATGATCTCACCTTTCACTAGAACCCAATCAACAAAACAAACAAGCCAGAAAAATATAACCAAAGACATTGAAATTAAGAAAAAACTGACAGTAACTAGAGAGGATAATGAGGAGTGAAGGGTTTACAAGAACAACGAAAAAGGTCACATGGACAGAAACAATGTGGGGTGGAAACAGGGAAGGGAGATGGGGATGGCTGGGGTGGTGGGGAAGAGTAGGGGGAAAAGACAGAAAACTGTACCTGAACAACAATAGAATTCAAATGTATTTAATATAAAAAGAATTAGTGTGACATAAGAAAAATAAATAATTTCCATTGCTTTGAAATTCTTCCCTGAAATTCTCCCATCTCCTAATGCAAGTGGACTTGAAGTGATGATGCACCAGTAGTCCAGACAGATGGACTACAACATGGTGTCTGCACCAGGTGCTATGCCAATTGAATAGCTTGACATGTTTTCAAAAAGCCAAACTGTAATAACCCCCCAGCCCAAACTTAACTTTTTTGTTTCTTTTAATGCAGTCTTACCCACATATTTTAAATGGTTCTTATGTATAGTTTAAAAGACCATGGCTTATAGTTATTCAAAGGATAACTATCTCATGTTTATTTAACCACAGAAGCAGCTTCCTTTGACAATGTAATCAGTAATCTACTATATCATTTATGGACAAATTCCTCCAAGTACTCATTTTGTTTACCCTTAAGCTGTGTCTGCCAATAGTCAGAACAGTTGTTCTAAGCAGCACCAAGACCTTAGTAGATAAAAGATAAAGCATGTGTTTGGTCTATCACCTTGATTACAACATGCTTTGATGTGATGACATGGGTTTACCTTGACCAACATTTGTTTCACCACTGCCACAGATGCTGTTTCAAGTCAGAAGAAAATCATTTACATGGGGGAAATATCCTGTGAGTTCAAGACAACACATTGGGAACCTAGATTATAACTAGATTTTTGGGAACTAAAGTAGTAATAAGTCCCATGGAACAAACATGTGATATCAAGGGTAATGTATATTTAAACCAAGCCAGATTCAGTACTAAGCACCCACTCTGAGTAGGAGAAATCCAAGAACCTTGGTAAACATTGTTTCTTATTCTGTACACCACAATGTTAACAAGTTCCAATCAATATTTGTATTCCATTCATCAAACATTGGAAGTTCTTTCAGGGCACAGTGCAATCACTCGTAAGTGTTTGCCCTCCTCCAGGTTTAACAAAATGTTTCAGACACAGACTATCAAAGAGTGAGGACTATACAAACATCTCCCTCTGATAACAGGACTCCACGGTGACTTTAGCAGCTCCAAGTCCTGGGAAAGTTTCCACAGTCTCCCACTGCCCTTTTCCACATGACCGCAGGAGCTTGGAGACTCTCCAAAGACTGAGATCAAGGTGACCACCCTTGCCCTTTCAGCATGAGTCCTTGAGGGGTCTTTGTGCCAGCATCTTTTTAATCCCTGATGATGACCACCAAAGGTGGTTCTTTTTTTTTAAAGATTTTAATATTTTTATTTTCTTAAGATATGATATATTCAATAAGGTAATCTATTAATTAGTTTTCTTTTTTAAACATTTTTTAAAATATATTTTATTGATTATACTATTACAGTTGTTCTATTCCCCCCTTCATTCCCCTCCACCCGCACACTCCCTCCCCCACCATTCTCCCCCCCTTAGTTTATAACCACGTGTCTCTAGTTCTTTAGATTCTATATTTCCCCCACTATTCTTGCCCTCCCCCCATCTATTTTCTACCTACTGCCTATGCTATTTTCTGTACCTTCTCCCCCCTTCTCCTCCTCCCACTCCCCCGTTGCTAACCCTCCATGCGTTCTTCATTTCTATGGTTCCACTCCTGATCTAGCTGTCCTCTTGGTTTGCTTTTGTTTTAGGTGTGGTTGTTAATAACTGTGTGTTTGCTGTCCTTTCACTGTTCATATTTTTCATCTTCTTTTTCTTATATAAGTCCCTTTAGCATTTCATATAATAAGGGCTTGGTGATGATGAACTCCTTGAACTTGACCTTATCTGAGAAGCACTTTATCTGTCCTTCCATTCTAAATGAAAGTTTTGCTGGATAAAGCAATCTTGGCTGTAGGTCTTTGGATTTCATGACTTGGAATACTTTCCAGCCCCTTCTTGCCTGTAAGGTCTCTTTTGAGAAATCCGCTGACAGTCTGATGGGTACTCCTTTGTAGGTGACTGTCCCCTTATCTCTTGCTGCTTCTAGGATTCTCTCCTTCATTTTGGTCTTGGCTAATGTAATTATGATGTGCCTTGGTGTGTTCCTTCTTGGGTCCAACTTCTTCAGGACTCTCTGAGCTTCTGGATTTCCTGGAAGTCTATTTCTTTTGCCAGACTGGGGAAGTTCTCCTTTATTATTTGTTCAAATAAGTTTTCCACTCGTGGCTGTTTCTTTCCCCCTGCTGGTACCCCTATAATCTAGATGTTGGAACGTTAAAAGATGTCCTGGAGGTTCCTAAGCCTCTCCTCATTTTTTTGAATTCTCATTTCTTCATTCCTTTCTGGTTGGATGTTTTGTTCTTCCTTCTGGTCCATTCCATTGATTTGAGTCCCAGTTTCCTTTCCATCGCTATTGGTTTCCTGGACGTCTCCCTTCATTTCAATTAGTTTAGCCTTCATATGTTTCTCTAATTTGTGACTATAATCAACCAGTTCTGTGAGCATCCTGATAAACAGTGTCTTGAATTGTGCTTCTGAGAGGCTGTCAATTTCTCGGTCGCTTAGAGTTATTGGCTCTGGGACTTTGAGTTCTTCTTGCGCCATCTTTTTGGCTGTTCGTGCCTGTTCCGTAGCAGGATCGGAGCCCTAGGTGTTCACCAGAGCAGGGCAACTCAGTCGCTGGGTTGTGATGCTGTATGTGGGGGCGGGGTCAGAGAGGAGCAATGGCTTCCCATCTGCTGTCTCCTGCCGAGGCCCCCACAGGTGCGGCAGCTGCCACCGTCACTGGGCCCACGCGCCCTGTCCCACTGCACGCGAGTGTGCCACTGCCGTCAGCCCTCGCCCCCTGGGGCCTGGGTGGTCCATCTCACTGTGCGAGAATGTGGGACTGCGGTCAGTCTGCCCACACCCTGACTGGGTCCGGGCCACTTGCGCCTAGGTCTGAAGATCTTTCCTGCCCGACCCTGCTCCGCTGCTGGCTCCACCCCTCTTACCGTCCCGGTTGAAGGGTTAGTGGTTGTCGGACTTCCGTATAATTCAATTTTCTGTTTTGTGGCTGTGTTTTTGTTCTCCAAACCTTTGTTGTATTCAAACTTGGTTGTGGGAGAAGGCACAGTGTTTCCACCTATGCCTCCATCTTGGCGGAAGTTCCCAAAGCTGGTTCTTGTTCCAATGGACTACCATGGTGCAGCTTACACAGGAAAGAGAAGGGTATTCTCGTGCTAACACAACCTAGGTGTTTGTGGGGTTTCCAGGGTGGCAGCTTAGAGTCTTAGCAGAGGCATGGGCTTTGAAGGTGCTCACTGGAGCCAGCAGAGCAGTCCTGAGCAGCTTTTCTGGCAGAATTCTGCTTTCGGGTTGGACAGTGGTTTCCTGCTGTGTCTGGAGCAGGTACCTTGTTATGGAGGTAGTAGGTCTGGGCTTTGACATTTCAAGAGCAATCAGCTCTTGCCCTGCTGGTTGACTTTTCTGCATTGGCCATTCCACCCTCCATGATGGTCCTCCTCGAAACCTGGAGCCCAGCTTGAAATTCTAGGGCCAAGTCTGGATTCACTGATACAGGACTGTTACTTATTACTGTTGCTTTAGAAAAAAATTCAATTGTTTCTCTATCATGTGAGTGACTTGCTATACTTACTACACTTCTGGCATCACTTTTCTTATCTTTAAAAGAGCAGATTTGAATGAAGTCACCTTTATTCCATCTTACTTTCATTTCCTTTGATTTTATGTTTAGAGTCCCTATCTCCCCTATCATAATATTTTCTCTAAATGCTAGTTTACCAACCTGTGAGGGCATGCCAGGATGTTCCAGAGGAGCATGCCCTAAAAGCCCAAACTGACTGGTCATAGGTATTGTCATCCTGGAGTAAATTTCCTCTTTTGCAAAACAAACAACTCAACCTATGAGCCTCACTTTTATACGCACAGAGCCTCCGTCTCCACTAAGGTCCTCCCCACAATTATTTGAGGAGATACATTCACCTCCATGGGATGTGAGTACCTTCAAACACTAGTCTTTCACTCCTGAGCAGGCAGTGCTTGGGAGGTGGTGGCTGCCTTACCTCCAGGTCCTGTGAAGAGTCTGGACTGCTTCTCTGGGAACAGGCTCTCACCTTGTTCTGTTACAAGCGGTTCCCTGTCAAGAGCCACACTGAGCCCTCCACACACAAAAGCTGTACGAGAGCCTGGGGTAAAGAGAGGACTTTGCTCTTTCATGATGGTCTATTTGTATTAGGGAGGCCCCAAGGAGGGACCCTGAGCTACTAATTTGACCCAAAAGTTAGTGAAATAGTATATTCAGTATCTACTCACAGTCTTTCCCTTTAAAATCCAGACATTTACTGGAGACATTTTAGGGCTCCACCAGACATGTCAATGGAGGAGTGGTCAACATACCCTACCTGGAATCTTTTTGTCCTGCTGATGGCTTGGTTTGTTATTCAGTTCGTTATGCCACTTCCATATTTATTGTGACGTGAGTCCTCTTGGTTGCAGATTAAAAGCCCACATTCAAAGAAAATGGGAGGCTCCTTTCTGAGTTTGCCAGACAGGCCCTACTCTGATGGAATACTAACAGTGAACATGCGCATGACCCAGGCCTAAAAGAGAGAGACTGGCTGTGTAAAGACTTTGGAAATGTTGGCCACTCTGTGGTCATTTTGTTACAGGGGTATCTGGTGAAATTACTCAGGAGCGGGGAGGGGTCTCTGAGGTGGTACAAGAGCCTGTCCAAGCCCTGGAGAAGAATGGAGTTGAGAATAGCCCAGAGGTGATGGGACTGAAGCTGGAGCTGAGGCATGATAGATTTCCATACCCCTGGGTAAAGGGTAAACAAAAACCAGCACATAACATAATAGAAGGAAGCTTGCGTAGTTACTACCAGGTTAGTAAAAATGTTTAGACAGGGGGAAGAAATACCCTCCTATTTCCTTCCAGAGCACAAAGAATCTGGGGCCTAAAGATTGAAATGGAGGGTGAGTAGAGTTTTGTCCCTTTTCCTTCCCCTCAGTCGTCTTGTTGGGGGATGGAGACCAGAGCTTTGGTGGGCCAGCAGNGTATCTGGTGAAATTACTCAGGAGCGGGGAGGGGTCTCTGAGGTGGTACAAGAGCCTGTCCAAGCCCTGGAGAAGAATGGAGTTGAGAATAGCCCAGAGGTGATGGGACTGAAGCTGGAGCTGAGGCATGATAGATTTCCATACCCCTGGGTAAAGGGTAAACAAAAACCAGCACATAACATAATAGAAGGAAGCTTGCGTAAAGTTAGTACCAGGTTAGTAAAAATGTTTAGACAGGGGGAAGAAATACCCTCCTATTTCCTTCCAGAGCACAAAGCATCTGGGGTCTAAAGATTGACATGGAGGGTGAGTAGAGTTTTGTCCCTTTTCCTTCCCCTCAGTCGTCTTGTTGGGGGATGGAGACCAGAGCTTTAGTGGGCCAGCAGTCCCTGGAAGCCACATGGCCAGAAGACAAGCCCCGAGCCCATCCTGGGCGACTGGTGCTGTGTGGTCCTGCTCAGCCAGGCACACAGGCACACAGGCCCATCAGCAAGCCCATGGTCAAAGGAATGGGGCACAGGCACTGGGCCATTGGCCAGGAGGGGAGAAAAGGGCAGTGCACAACAAGCAGGACTCTGGCGAGCACATAGACTCCAGAAGGACTCCTGAAGCGGGACTGCGCCCAGAAACCAGCTAAGCTGCCTACACAGTGATACTGTAGCTGCCTGCCTTTCCCAAAGGATGATACTTTAAATGAAAGAAGGCATTCTAGGCACAGCTTAAACTAATCTGGCAAAGGGTGGTGGGGTTATTTTTCTTCAGGTGTTTTAAATGAATAGACTCTGGGATGGAAACCTGCCATTCTTCCAAAACTGTAACTTTTGTGTAACCCCCTTTCCTTTTCATCAGACTTCTGCCTCTGCAGTTTGCCTATTGGGCAACAGGCAGTAGAACCCCAATTACGATTCAGTAACAATCTCTCTACTCAACATTCTTGTTTGTTCCATTCTTCTGATAAATCTTTTATTTTGCATAGCGGTTTTCCTTTTAGTGACTGATAGACAAAAAACAGTTTTATTTGGCCGCAGGCCTCAGCTGGGTGCCCACACACAGTTATCTATGGGTCCCTGGAGAAGATCTTGACATTGCTCCTGCCCTAGAGCAATGGGGGTTAGTGTTTAGTATCTGGCCACATATGGTCAGGCCTAGAATGAAAGGGTAAAGAAAGAATAAGCATTGTTTCAATGGGCCAACCACAGAGATGCTCTGTCCTGAGGAGCCTGTAAGTGTGGTCATTGTGTAGCTTTCTGCCTGATTCACTCTTCCAACATCAATCCTATCGAGTGCCCACTAGGTGTCATTATGGGCTGCATTCTTCTTCATTACTCATTCATGGTAGTGAATGAGATGTGCTGGCAAAAAGTGGAAACCTAATGGGGTGTAAGTCCATGGAGATCTTGGTTTTGGACCTCAGAGCAGCTTAGTCATTTAAGAAGGAATATTATTTTACACCGAAATGTTGAAAGACTACCAATATGCAGTATATCACAGATCAGTAGTTGCAGAACTGCAGATATGGGGTCTTGGGATGCATTGCCCCCCGTGACCACCTTTTAGGGGGCCCACAATAGAAATCTCTGATTTAGGACAGAGAAGAGATAACATCTTTTAGGAAAGGAGACTGTGAAGTCACCTGTTATGGGGACCCTTAAAGAGAGGATAGGTATTCGTCTGGAACTGCCACACTGACCTGGAACTGTCCTGTTTGGCTTAGGCCAGGCAGTGCTGTTGGTCAGTGTAGAATGGGCTCTGAGCACCAGCACTGAGGATGCTCTTCAGTTCCTGCCACTGATGACCAAGGGCCTGACTTTAAAAGAAGAGGATGAAGGATAAACTTATGTAACTGACGGTTACAAACAGTTATAGATTGGATTACACTTCAGTCCAGAGCATTCGGATTGCTCATCACAGACTCAGTGTGCCTCCTCTGAGGAGCTGCTCAGGAAGAGGGGTGATTCCAAGAAAAGCTGGGGGAGGTCCTAGGGATAAGTAAGCTTAAGAAATGCCTTGCTGATCAAAGTCAACGGAATTTCTTTCCCCGGGACTCCTCAGAGTCTTCAGTGTGAACATGTAATATCTGAAGCACTGCAGCGGGGGCAGGAGAGAAAGCCTGAAGTAATCTGCAAACATACTTGGAAAATGGAACCTTTTCCTAGAGGCACAACCCCAGGGGCAGGCGTTCTTGGAAAGCGTTTTGGAAAATACTGGCTTAAGGCTATGGTGTCATCAGGCTTGAATTATCATTTAGAAAAAAGTTAATGGAGAGCAAAATGCCATTTTCTCCTTCTCCTGACACTTGCATTTTGATTTGAAGAAACTCCTTCTCTTTAGTACTTTGACATTTGTGAAACTGCCATGCTGCCCATTAGAGAAAATACCTTAAGTAAAGCAAAACAGAAATTCAGAAAGCAAGTAAAATGAACGACAGCAGCAACTCCACTAGTCCCTTGTAATTAATGCATGTTCTTATTAAGCTTGATGGGAGTCATTTAAAAAAACCCTTACTTTTAGATAAGGTAGTTGTTTTCTTTTAAAAATATTTATTATTTGCATTGTATTTATTGAAGTAAGCTAAATATAAAGAACTCTCTAGACATCTGTATTTATAGCTCTTTATTTCTATGTTTATATCTATCAATCAATAATGTTTGTGTAGTCCACAGGCAAGGTACATGTATGTAACACAAAAAAAGAGTTAACAGTAAAATACAATTTTGGTGGAGACATGTACAAACAAAATGGTGCAAAATACCTTCAGGAAGGAGGAAATATACAGTACAAATTGATCAGTTAAAAACATAAATATAATTTTATGGTATGGAAACCATAATTATTAATATATTATTAAAGATTTGAGCCCTGGCTGGTGTAGCTCAGTGGATTGAGCACAGGCCTGTGAACCAGAGGATTGTGGTTTGATTCCCTGTCAGGGCACATGCCTGGGTTGCAGGCCAGTTCCCAGCAGGGGCCAGTTCCCAGCAGGGGATGCACGAGAGGCAACCATACATTGATGTTTCTCTCCCTCTCTCCTTCCCCTCTAAAGATAAATAAATAAATAAAATCTTAAAAAAAAAATTTGATAGGACTGCAGCAATTCAAAAGCCACCTGGAGACCTGGTTAACAATGTAATTTCCTGGGCCTCAGACCCAAAGATTCTGATTCAGTGAGCCTGGGGTGAGGCCTGGGAACCTGCATCTTCAACAAGCTCCCAGGTACTTTGGATGCAAGGGCACTACTTTGAGAGAAGTTATGTTGGAGGTTAAGAAACAATATGGGATATAGGAAGTGTATGAATAAAGCTTTAGGTATGACACTCAAGTACATGTGAATTCAAAGTGGTCAATATAATTTTGAAACTACATTTAAAAACATGTATGTTTTATGATAAAATGTTTCCAGGCAGCTTTGGTTTTGTGGTGGGCATTACGGAATAAGTGGATGAGATGGGAAAAACAGTCTGAACATGTGTCCTATTATTCTCTTCTGAAGACGGTTAATGTGTTTCTTGTGTCCCAAGTTTATCTGTTTGGGAAGGAAAAGAGATTGGTCAACATTTTCAGTTTCAGGAACATTTTACCCCTGCTTCATGTGTTCAGTTTTATGATATCTAATGTTGCAAAACATTTTCCTCCATAAACACAATTAGTAGGGCAGATTACATTGGCTCTTCTGACAGAGTAGATAGGTTATTCTGTTAGCTTTTGTTGAAATGCAGCAAGAGCATATGGAATGAAGGCTTCTAATGTCATCTTCACAGCAGGTTCTGGGATTTGCCCCTAACTCCGCAGCAGCCACAAGAGAGTGGACGAGTTGCTGTGGCAATACTGTCTTTCAATAGCAGTAACTCTTGTACATAATACCAATGAAAAAGCAGCCCCTTTTCTCCCAGAATAAGCATGGTCTCTTCTGCCTTGTATGAAGACATCACTCTATCAACCCCAAAAGAAGATGCTTATGTGAAGTCTGAGATTATTCACTACACAGAATGAATCCCAGGCTTCTTTAATTAAAAAAAACAACAAACCTTCAGAAGCAGCATCTTCCTACCCAATCAGTTGTATATCTTCACTTTTCTCTGAACCTGATAATGTCATGAGAAGAAAAGTGATAGCAAGCACACACAAGAGCTTAGTGTATAAAATGTGAAAATAATATTAATGGTGGTGCTCTTCCCATAAAATAAACGGACATACTGATTAGGGACTCCACTCCATGTCTCATCCATCCCACCGGCAAAATCTGAAAGCGTGATAGTTGAGGGAAGATTTGTACTCTCCTAGCATGACAATTTTCCTTCTCCAATAATGTAATTTTTGTGGTGATTTTTTGAATAACTGTCTACTTTGGAAATTACTTTTCTTCTTTGCTTCAAGGAACTGTTATCTCAGATAATTTTGATTCACTCTTCTGTCATCATAGTGCAAATGCTGCCACAGGAAGTTGAAGTCTGCACAAGCAGAAATCAATGGCTAAGTGCTCAAAGACCTATCTGAATTTCCATGGACTGACCAAGCTACATTGTTTGAATTATTGAACCTTTTCAATAATTATCAAGCCCTGAAATTATCAAGCCCTTTTCTGATTTCAGTCACTTCCCCACTACACACAAGCAAATTGGGTCCTTTTGGTGCTGATTTCCTAATGAGTGGTTTTCTATACGTTCTAGGACCCTGCGGATCTCTCCAATGAATTGTCCTGTGAGTCGGAGTTTTGCGTGCCCCTCAACATCCACAGACTTTTTCAGTCAGAGATTTTGAGATTTTAGTTCCCACACTAGGTTGTGTGGTCTGTCTCACTCTCCAGTTGTTCCTCCCGGTTTACCCACACACAAATGTGGGACCACCCTCTCTGCCAGCCACCACCACACCAGGTCCACCAGCTACCACCTTGCTGCAAGTCCTCTCTGCCCCAGCTGCCTGTTTCTGCCCCTCCTACTGGTCTGGATAATTGTTTCTTCTTTAACTCCTTGGTTGTCAGACTTCCATACAGTTAAATTTTTGGCAGTTCTGTTTTCTTTTTTTTTTGTAATTTGTTGTTGTCCTTCTTTTGGTTGTGCAAGGGGGTACAGTGTGTTTACCTATGCCTCCATCTTGGCTGGAAGTCCTAATTTGCATTTCTTTAATGGCTAACAATGTCTAACATCTTTTTGTATGATATCAAAAGATCCTCTTTAGTGAAATGCTTGTTTGTATCTTGACCCATTTTCTAATTGAAGCGTTTATTTTTTTAATCATTGAGTTTTGAGAGATCTTATATATTCTAGATATTGGTCCTTTATTAGATGTCTCTCAATCTGTGGCTTGTCTCTTTACCTGCTTTACAAGAGCTTTGGCCGATAAAAGTTTATCTTATATTTTATTTTATTTTTTTAAAATATATTTTATTGATTATGCCATTACAGTTGTCCCATTCCCCCCCCTTCATTACCTTCCATCCTGAANTTCTAATTGAAGCGTTTATTTTTTTAATCATTGAGTTTTGAGAGATCTTATATATTCTAGATATTGGTCCTTTATTAGATGTCTCTCAATCTGTGGCTTGTCTCTTTACTTGCTTTATAAGAGCTTTGGCCGATAAAAGTTTATCTTATATTTTATTTTATTTTTTTAAAATATATTTTATTGATTATGCCATTATAGTTGTCCCATTCCCCCCCTTCATTACCTTCCATCCTGAACACCCCTCCCCCACCATTCCTCCCTTTCGTTCATGTCCATGTGTCACAAGTTCTTTAGATTCGGTATTTCCCATAGTATCCCTGCTCTCCTCCCTGTCTATTTTCTACCTACCGTGTATGCTACTTATTCTCTGTACCTTCTCCCCCCTTCTCCTCCTCCTCCCACTCCCCTGCTGCTGACCCTCCATGTGATCTCCATTTCTATGGTTCTGCTCCTGATCTAGCTGTTCTCTTAGATTGCTTTTGTTTTAGGTGTGGTTGTTAATAACTGTGACTTTGCTGTCCTTTCACTTTTCATATTTTTATCTTCTTTTTCTTAGATAAATTCCTTTAACATTTCATATAATAAGGGCTTGTGATGATGAACTCCTTGAATTTGACCTTATCTGAGAAGCACTTTATCTGTCCTTCCATTCTAAATGAAAGTTTTGCTAGATAAAGCAATCTTGGCTGTAGGTCCTTGCCTTTCATGACTTGGAATACTTCTTTCCAGCCCTTTCTTCCCTGTAAGGTCTCTTTTGAGAAATCTGCTGACAGTCTGATGGGTACTCCTTTGTAGGTGACTGTCCCCTTATCTCATGCTTCTTCTAGTATTCTCTCCTTCATTTTAGTCTTGGCTAATGTAATTATGATGTGCCTTGGTGTGTTCCTTCTTGGGTCCAACTTCTTTGGGACTCTCTGAGCTTCCTGGGTTTCCCGGAAGTCTATTTCCTTTGCCAGACTGGGGAAGTTCTCCTTTATTATTTATTTTAAAGGCATCTTTCTGAGGAATGAAAGTAATTATTACACCAATTTTTAACTTTTTAGTTTTTTAATGCTCATCTGAAATTATGGTTTTTCATTGCTCAGAGAGAGAAGAGAGAGAAACATTAATTGGTTGCCTCCCAAATGTACCCATGCCAAAGCAAGAGCTGGCATGTCACTAAGTCAAATCACAAAGTAAAAGAAAATCTGGACCATCCCATTCACCTATTTAAAATAGCTATTTCCTGAAATGTTTACTCTTACAAACCATTCTATTCAGGGGTCAGTTACCAAAAAAGGAGTTTCAAGGATTGAACTGGCAACATTTTGGTGCACAAAATGACACTCCAACCAAGTCACCCTACCAGGCCTATGCTAATTATTTTCTTGTCCTAATTAACATTTCTGTTTGCAGTATTCTTTTTTTAATGATCTGTACCTAAAAATAGAGTGAATGCCTTTTCTTTAAGGGGGATTATTGAGGAAATAGTTTTAGAAGACAATGAGAAATTTCTTTGAGTGAATTTAACATGCTGCCTCAGCTTTAGCAGAACTAACCATAAAGATTCTTCTGGTCCAGAAAAAGAAAATGGACTTGATTTAAGGCAAGAAAACATGCTAGTGGCTGAGACATTGGGGTGCTGGTTGGTGTCATCAGTATAGAGAGAAGAAAATTCATTGTGGAATAACACAAGATCAGTGTTCAGGGAGAGAAAAATCTGGTAGTGAGCAAACAACTGGGAAGGGCTGATTATTTAGACACCGAGAAGTCCAGAACCTCAGTCCATCAATAGCTGTTACTATGAGAGGAAAACTGGTTCCAGGGAAGCAGGAGGGCAAGCCAATCCCTGTTGGAACACTTAACCTGCTCTGGATTTGGGGGTGTATGTTTGCAGAGAGTTTAATTAATCTATTCAGATCTAGACTTCAACTTCCTATCTCCTAATCTAGGTTCAAAATTGCTAAAAATATCATATTAGATATTTTTAACTGAAAATATTTTAATAAAGTCAAATTTGTGGTATAATCTTTACCATACACTCTATGAAAATGTAAACCCATATACTCTATATCTAGATGATTTTGCCATTTCTGGGCTGCATTAACAACATAAATTAGATAAAATATGTGAAGGTTATTTTACAATGACTTCCTCATTCTTTAAGAAGCTATTTAGAAATGTGTCTGTCTGTCTTACAGTCACACCCTGTAACTTTCCGGTTTCTTTCTCAATGCTAAGACTGACCTCTAGTGTTTCTTTCTTTTAAGAAATAGTTAACTGGTTGTGAGTAGGTATTTGATAGGAATTGCTTCAGAGGTCAATTCCACAGACAAGTGTGACATACTTATCATGCGCTGTTCCCCGATGATGAAATTCTGCCTGATTCTAGAACTGCTTCAAATAGGGCCAGTCATTTCCAATAGCCTCTGTTTGACACACACTGTCAAACTGAAAGACAATGTCATGGAACTAAGAGTGCAAAGCAAGAGCTGGCATGTCACTAAGTCAAATCACAAAGTAAAAGAAAATCTGGACCATCCCATTCACATATTTAAAATAGCTATTTCCTGAAATGTTTACTCTTACAAACCATTCTATTCAGGGGTCAGTTACCAAAAAAGGAGTTTCAGAGATATAATTTCTAGAAGATACCAAACATTTAGTATCATGGATGGCAGTTTTTCAAGAGACTAGTCTAATGAGTTTTCAAGCCTTTTTTATTAATTAGAGAAGATTTCCGCCCCCTGCAGAATGGCACACTGAACCTCCCTGTGCCTGACACCCAGCTTCAACTGTTCCCATGGCTCTGCTGATCGAATTTCATTGTTCTTCCCTCTTTTACTCCAAACCCCTCTGTTTCAAGTGATATTTTAATCAGTTTAATGAATTTCCATATTTTGAACATTAAAATCCATCTTTCAATGCTTAAAACCTTTAAAACATCATCCCAATATACTGAAGTCTATTTGGCTAAGAGGAAATAAACAAAGTTATAGCAGATTTGAGGCCAGTAAAAGGAAGGAGCTGTAAAGCTGATATAAATGTTAGTGTTTAGCTAACTACTAACTATTCCTAAGGCCAAATAAAAATGATGCCATCAAAAGACAGACAGACATAATAAAAGAGATAGACATATGGAGAGATGGAGAGAGGGAAGAAGGAAGAGAAAGAAGAGGGAATGAGGGAGGTCTAAAGAATGAACAGAGCCCTGACCAGTGTGGCTCAGTGAGTTGGTTGGGTGTTGTTCTGTAAAGTGAAAGGTCACTGGTTTGATTCTTGGTGGAATGCAGGGCATGGACAGGAGGCAACTGATTGACGGTTCTCTGTCATGCCATTGTTGCTCTCTCTCTTTTTCTCCCTCTCTTCCCCTCTCTCTTAAAAAAAAGTTGAAAACAAGAATGAACAGAAAATTTTTACAGTCATTTCCACCAAGACACCTTTCCTAATAGAATTAATCACTATTTTTCTCTGCTTTCTTTTTATTATTCCATTCTGATTTATTTCAGATAAAATGACACAAAGGTTTATTTTCTCCAGCCATTACATGCTTCTGGAGGGCTAGACTTATGCATTCTCTCTGTGTATTGCCTTCTTCTCTTGGGTAGTTCCAACAACCTTCTTAAATGTCTCCCTGTGCCTATGCTGACCCTTACTATTTTTCAGACAGCAGTCAGGCAGATCCTGTGAGAACCTGATGTGGACAACATCACTCCTTTCTTCAAACCCTACAAAGGCTTCCCATATAACTCAGAGGGAAGCTCAGGTCCTTGTGATGGCCTCGAGCCATCAGGTATCCTCTGCCACAGGGCCTTTGCACATCCTGTTTTCCTGCCACATACATTCTTCTGCCAAATACCCATTTGCTCAATTCACTCGGCGTGTTCAAGTTTCTGCTAGAATGTTTTTTTAACTTCCCTAATCTAGCACTTCTCACCCTTCCCTCAACGACTGTACTTTACTTCATAGCAAGTATCACCAGTCTTTCTACCCCATTGGAATTTATGCTCTGTGAATAGAACCTGTCTTAACTGCCTTGCTTAGAATATCACACAAGAGATATTCCATGTGACAAATATTAAATGAATTGTGTCTTACATCTATATAGTAGTGTGATCTATATAGTAGGCATACTATAAATGTTTGTTGAATGAGCCAATGAATGAATTCTGACCCAAAGTTCTTCTGGATAACAAAACTGCCTGAGAAAGCAGGGAAGAAATACTCAAAAAATGAGGCCAAATGAAAGTAAATTTTAGAACCTAGAGCAGAATGTTGGCTCCACCAACTCTGCAAAGTTGAGTAATAAACCTACAGTATAAATCCTGAGAAATCAGTAAAATGTTCTTCCTCATTCTGTTCCAGGGCCCACTTCTAATGCTGAAAGTTGCATTCTATGATTTTCCTTAAAATTGCTCATGTACGAATCTGGCCCCAAACCGGCACACCCTCAAATGGATGTTTCAAAGCAGGCTTCTCCCTTACTAGATGTTCTCTGTTTGTTTCTCCTGTTAAGTAGCAACAGACACTTTTTCATCTTGGTCACCCTGTGGCAATTGCCTTGGGAACAAAATAATAAGTGTAGAAATATCCAGGAAAAACAGAAAGGCCCTTCTTAAGTGGGTGGTCAGTATTACTTTAATTCTTCCTTGTATTCCTCACAAAGCCAAAGCCCTGTGAACTATTAAATTACCACGGGGATTTCCTCTGGGCTCCTTGCTCCAGCTGGTCTCAGGATGTTCTCAGCAAAAGGCAGCTTGGGTAATGTTCTCTGAACACCTGTCACCTGCTGCATACAATAATCTACATAGAATGTGAATGCAAAGGCCTGTAATCAATTATGCAATGATCAATTTGTCTCAGGCCTCCTTTAAAAGAGCAAGTTGAACGTTCACTTTGCAGGCACATCAGAACACAGAAGAAAAGAAAGGGTGCAAGAGATGGTGGCCGGCTCTGTACTTCCAGGCTCAGTTAAATGAGTCTGGGCAAATGGAGTTGATGAGTGGGTGGAAGAGAGATTTGTGTGATGCTAAAGGCAGGGCCTCTGGGCAAGGCCTATAATAGCCATGCTCTGAAATGGGTGTGCAAGTCTGTGCATAAGTGTGCATTCAGTGAGCAGTTTTTTGTCTTCTGATGTTACACCAAGACATATAGACTCTTAGTATTAGAACCCTGGCTTACCTTCTGCACTGTATTTACTTAATGCCTGGCATGTCCAGTGTAACCAGTTGTCCCTGTTGCACAGGACTGAGGGGACTAGGACTTCCGTGGGAAAAGTTCTGGGAAAATGGGTACAAGCTGGTCACCCTGTATTATAGAAGTCAATACTTGCACAAAGTTGATTTTCAACTCACCAGTGTGTGCACAACTAACCTGTGATTTCAAGAAGAACTAAAACCAATATTATGAATATTCAGAATGCAGGCCCCCAGAAGGATAATTCTGGAGCTAATGGTGTTTCAAGTCTGGGGGCAAACATCATGACAGAGGACAGTGTCTGTTGAGAATTTTCAAACAATAGCACAACTGACTGAAAGCCAGCCTGCTTTTAATTGTCAGTCTGCACAATCAATTCTCAGTAAAGTCAGTTGATCCCAATTGCATGCTCCTCTGGTTGTGTGGGAGGGGTTTTCTTTTTAATTGAGGGCTTGCTATAGCAAGCTATGGTTATGCTAAACCCTTTATGTGCTTTTCTCATTTAATCCTCCCCCCAGTTTATAAGGAAGATACTCTCATTTTCCTGTCTTTGTAGATGAAGTACTAAGAATTGAAGACTCTCTTGCTTAGGGCACACATTGAAGACAATGGTGGATAATCTGAGTCCCAGGTCCCTTTGAGGTAATTCTGCTGACCCCATGCTCTGTTGCCTTTGCATCTAGATCTCACACACAGACCAGGCTGAAAGCTAACCCTATATTCCACACCCAAATGGCAGGCACGGAGGTGGCACTGGTGATTTGGACATAAGAGTTGGCTAACAAATATTTGTTTAGTAAGTGGATGCATGAAGAAATATACTGGATGAAAACTCTGGTGGCTTCACAGAGTTGCCAGTTTCCAGAGAGCTTCATGTTCAAGCAGGATAGAATCTTCTTCATTTTTCCATCATTTGGGGGTTGCCACAGTGCTAAGGGTTTAGAACACAGGTGGCAAACACAAAGCTCAAAGGCTGAATCTGGCCCTCCACCTTGTTTTATCTGGCCCGGCACCTTGTTTATACCTGGTGGCAGCTCTGAGCTTTCACTTAATTGTTAAGGAGTAATTACGTTTATACAGTCTTAAAATTACACTCGGTCCTTTGAAGGCAGCCTTGAGGCTGATGTGGCCCCCAGTGAAAATGAGTTTGACACCCCTGGTTTAGAATGTGAAGACTGACCTGCTTCCTGTCCCTGTCACTCTCCTTTCTAGGGGAGATGCCAATGGGTATCCAATGTTGGGGATGAGCTGGACCAGGAAATACTAATGCCTTTGCAAGATTCATCTGAAAATACCTTATTTTAGCTTATAAACATATCGAATGAAAGTCCCAAAACTGAGGCAGCTTCTAAAGGTTTGATGTAGGCACTCAGCCATCAGGAATGGGGTTCTCAGAAAGTCATACTATGTGCAAATCTGACGTAATATGCAACAGGTTGATGCTCCCTGTTCTCCCTTTGGACAGTCTAATTTGGAGCTTTCCCATGATTTTAGAGGTGGTCTTTAAACTGGAGATTGCCTACTGATGTTGTGTGTCCTATATCTATTTAGTACACACGTTTGGCCTGACGTGTTCCAAAATTTTAGAATTAATTGATACTTTAAAGAATAGGAAGAGGGCATGAAAACTTGCATTTCTGACTTCTCCTGAAACATTAGAAGAGCTAGACATACACCTACCCAGCAGCACTGGCTGAGTCTACTACTGGCTAACTCCTGTAGACAAGAGATGTGTGTCTGTGGTTCCAATGGGTCCCGCCATGCCCTCTCATTGACTCAACTCACTTCACTCATTTTTGTCACCTCTCTGCACCTGAGCTTGTGATCCTTGCTGCAGATTTGCACTATTATAGCCACTAACCACCTGTGACTAGTTAATTTGTGACTAAATTAATTACATTTCAATAAGACTTTAAAATTTAGTTCTGTTACACTAGCTACTCTTCAAGTGCCCCTTAGCTACATGTGGTTAATGGTTCCCATACTGGACAACACAGGTTAGAAATTCCCATTGTTAAGTGAAGTCTGTGAGACAGTGCTGCTCTAGACATGAACTATTTCAGCCTTGGCTGGCACTGCTTACCCAACAGAATTTAGACCCGACAGATTTTATACCCTGAAAAAGCCCACTATGGTAAGAGCAGAAAGAAGGGAGAGGGGAGAAAGAGGAGGAGCAGGAACCATTTTAGATTGTTACTCTCTGTCAAGCAGTATATTAAGGACATTTCATGAGTTGTCTCATTTAATTCTTTCAACAGTCCTGTGACATAAGGGAGATTATAACTTCCCCTGTTTCTAAAGATGAAAAAACAGGGACTTAGGACTTAACTAAATTGCCAAAGGTCACATCACTAACGTATGGTAGAGCCAGGGTTTAAACCAAGTTGTGTTCGGTCTAGAATTCATGTACCTAATGATCGTTCAAGGCAGAGTCCATAGAAATGGATCCATATCTCTATTAGCAGTGATCTCACTGAAAATCCAGGGGAAAGAGTGTAGTACTGTTGGTCCTCTGGGATCTTGCTGAAGCATACACCAAATTAGGACAATTAGGTAACTTATATTTTTGGCCAATCTAAATGCCTACATCAATTAAAAACTAGATAATGTTCTTTTAATATTGACATTTATTTTTCCATTCTTTTAGTAATTTCATTTCTGCTTCCCCCCTTGATTTGAGAATTCATAGCTGCCCATTACTAGCTGATTTTAAATATTGATAGCCACTCCATCTATTTATTTTGCCATTCAAATAAAATGATATTTTTCTTCTTAACAAAGGTTGATTATTGACCTGGCTGGGTAGCTCAGTTGGTTAGAGCATCATCCCAATATGCCAAAGATACAAGTTTGATCCTGGGTCAGGGCACATAGAAGCAACCAAATAAATGCATAAATAAGTAGAACAAGTTGATGTTTCTCTCTCCCCTCCCCTCTCTCAAATAAATAAAAAATTAAAACAATAAAAATGATAAAAACAAAAGGGCTTATTATTAAATGTGTTGTTCCATTCTTATTAAGAAGTGTCATTTACACAAATCAGCACTTGTTTAATGACACTACATGAACAAAATAGGCAAAAAAATAAACATTTTAGCTTTTGCCTACCATATGGTATTAGGAATTACTGATCACTTGGAAAGAGGGAAGATGTTAGACTAACTAATTTCATTATGGATAAGAATTTTGATATATTTTAATGTCTGTGGACAAAAAACTATCATGGTACAGGTGCAAAAACATGTTTTTGCTGGGTTTCTGTGTATGTATTAGAATTATTTTATATGATTTTTTCCTGCTTTATTTGCAACTTTTTACTCTTTGATAGTACTTTTGTTCACTAGCATTATTTTTCTTTTTTTGTATATTTTGACTATGCTATTACAGTTATACAAATTTCCCCCCTTTGCCCCCTTCACCTAGTGCTCCCCTTCCCTCCAGCAAGCCGCCCCCTTAGTTCATGTCCATGAGTCATGGATGTAAGATTTTTGGCTTATCCATTTCCTATGCTATTCTTAACATCACCCTGTCTGTTTCATTCCTACCAATTTATGTTTCTTAGGGCCTGCACCATTTCCCCCATTCTCCCCTTCCCCCTTCCAGGTGATAATCCTCCAGATGATCCCCATACCTATGGTTCTGTTCCTGTTTGGGTTGTTTGCTTAGTTTGTGTTGTTTTTTTTAGATTCAGTTGTTGATAGCTATAAATCTATTGACTTCTTAATGTTTATGGTTTTAATCTTCTTTTTCTTAAATAAGTCTCTTTATTAATTTCATGCAATAATGGCTTGGTTATGATGAACTCCTTTAGCTTTTACTTGTCTGGGAAGCACTTTATCTGCCCTTCTATTCTAAACAGAATAGCTTCATTGTATAGAGTAATATAGGTTGTAGGTCTTTGCTTTTCATTACTTTGAATATTTCTTGCCAGTTCCTTCTTGCCTGCAAAGTTTGTTTTGAGAAATCAGGTTGACAGCCTAATGGGAACTCCTCTGTAGGTAACCATCTGCTTTTCTCTAGCTGCTTTTGAGATTCTCCCTTTATCTTTAACCTCTGGCATTTTAATTAGGGTGTGTCTTGGTGTGGTCCTCTTTGGGCCCAGTTTGTTTTGAACTCTTTGTGCTTCCTGGACTTGTATGTCTATTTCCTTCATTAGATTATGGAAGCTTTCTTTCATTATTTTTTCTTTTTTTAAAGATTTTATTTATTTATCTTTAGAGGGGATGGGAAGGAGAAAAGGAGAGAAATATCAATGTATGGTTGCCTCTCATGAGTCCCCTGCTGGGAACTGGCCTGCAACCCAGGCATGTGCCCTGACTGGGAATTGAACTTCGATCGTGTGGTTCGCAGGCTCGAGCTCAATCCACTGAGCTACACCAGCCAGGGCTCATTATTTTTTCAAAAAAGTTTTCAATTTTCTGTTCTTCTTCTTCTGCTTCTGTCACTGCTATGATTCAGATGTTGGCAAATTTGGAGATGTCCCAGAGGTTCCTAAGCCTCTCTTCATTTTTGTGAATTCTTGTTTCTTTTTTTAAAGGATTTTATTTATTTTTAGAAAGAGGGGAAGGGAGGAAGAGAGGAAGAGAAATATCAATGTGTGGTTGCCTCTCACATGGCCCCACTGGGGAGCTGGCCTGCAACTTAGGCATGTGTCCTGAGTGTGAATTAAACTAGTGACCCTTTGGTTCACAGCCCATGCTCAATCCACTGAGCTATACCAGCTAGGGTGAATTCTTGTTTCTTCTTTCTGTTCTGGCTGAATGTTTATTTCTTCCTTATGTTTTAAATCATTGATTTGAATCCTGGCTTCCTTCCCTTTACTGTTGGTTCCCTGTAGACTTTTCTTTATTTCCCTTAGTATATTCTTCATTTCTTCCTTTATGACTTTGCCATACTCAGTGAGGCCTCTGAGCATTTGGATCACCAGTGTTTTGAATTCTGCATCTGATAAGTTGGCTATTTCCATTTTGTTTAGTTCTTTTTCAGGGGTTTTGGTCTGCTTTTTAATTGGGGCCGTATTTCTTTGCCTCTTCAATTGTCAGCCTCTTTGTGTTTGTTTCTGTGTATTAGGTAGATCTACTTTTACTACTGGCCTTAGTAGCATGGACTGTTGTAGAAAAGTCACCTGTAAATTGTGTTGGGTAGAGCCTTAGGTAAATACCAGGGTAGAACAACCCATTTCACTGTTGTGGCTCTGTGTGTTGGGGGAAACTCAGGCAGGGAACAATGCCACTGCCTGTCTTCTGGAGGTTTGATAGGCCCTTTCTAGTCACATATCTCACTTCCAGTATCTGCTCCCCTGGTGGTGAAACCCAGAACAGGTGAGTTTGCATATATTCTAAGTCCATGCGGGCCCTTCACGTGGAGAAAACCTGTCAGATTCTTGTGCTGCCCGACACAGCCCATTGAGCAGTGAAATTGCAGCTGTTTCTTCCCCCACCCAAACCCCCACTGGTTTTACAGCCAAAGGTAACCAAGGATTTGTCCTCCTGGTGCTGGATCCCTGAGCTGGGTGATCTGGACTGGAGCTGGGATCACTCACTCCTAAGATATCCCTCATAATTTTTATCCACCCCATGTGAGTGTGGGGCTGTCTCTTCCACTGCTGCCACCGCCTCTCTGTACCACTCTGCCTCTCTTACATGTCTGGATGGGTGAACGTGGCTTTTTTAAATCCTTGGTTGTTGGACTTCCACACAGGTCAATTTTCTGATGGTTCTGGGTGTTTAGTTTTGATAGATAGTTGTAATTCTTTCTGTGGTTGTGTGAGAAGACAAAACATGTCTACCTACGCCTCCATCTTCACTAGCAGTTTTTTCACATTCATGCTTTGAAATTATGATTTGCCTTTAAAGAATGCCATCTATAAAATTACATCAAGAGTTACCATTAACTGATGAAGAGCGGAAAATTTTTCATCAGGTAGAATTATTTTTAAATGTAAAGGGAATACATTTATGTGGTTTGTGTCAAGTTTTTATGTTCTATATTTGAAAATTATGTTGTAGCTTTCAAAATTATAAGCATTTATCAGAAATATTTTCATGACAGAATCTGCTTTTCCAGGGCCCATAATTATCATTAGCTTTGCTCGCCAATGAATAAGAATGCTTTCATCTAGAGGAATTTATGCACGGATTGGGTGGGAGAGACTTTCTTCAGGGTGATTTACATCTTACTGCCTAGAAGATGGGGGAAAATCTTTTAAGAAATACACGAAGTTTGATTCATAAAGTTTCTCATTTCATTTATACCATACATGATGCTGGTTCTCTTACAAATGCAATGACTGACATTTATGATACTTCCCACTTTTTGATGGAGCTTTAAAACACCTCTGCTTCACTGTTCAGATACATATTCGCCAACCGAATCTTTCAGTAGTTTGGGAAAAGTTTTCTTGGGGGGAAATATTTTACAAACATATTTTGATATTAAAATCAGAGAGGAAAATGGTTTCTCAGTGCAAATATACCCACTTAGAAGTCAGTGTTCAGCTGACCAATTTATTTATGTACTCTTTCAGTTGGCATTTGCCAAGTAGCTATGATTGGCCCTCAGTGTGCTCTATGCCATGCTTATCAAATTTAATGTACGTATGAATCACCTGGGATATTGTTATGGTACAGATTCTGGTTATGTAGAGCTTGGGTATGGCCTGAGAATGTGCATTTCTATACCAGGTGAGGCCAATGTTACTGGTCCAGAAATCACACATTGAGTAGCAAAGCTCTTGGTGTAGAAATACAGCCCTGCAGTGTGCTCTTGAACAACAGGATGAGAGAGGAATAACGGAAGGCATAAAAATAATGGTGGGATTTCACTGTTGGTAATATTTGAGTAATTCTTATTTGACTAACCTTCTTGGAAATAATCAACTCTAAACTCTGAACGAACCAAAGAAAACTACTGTCTAAAGAGATGTGAGAACAAGAAGAAAGCAGGTAACTGCAGGGGTGTTGACACTTGGTAAAAATGAGAATGAGACTTGATGAGGTTCCTATTTTTATGGCTTTTAGCCTGAGGGCAGTCACTAGTCTGCTGTGTGACTCAACTCAAGCTCAGAGAGAAAACCCTGCGGGTCTATGGAGTTACAAATCAGATGTCAGAGTTCAGGATGAGTGCAACAGTTTTGCCTTTGCCATTGTCCTTTTCTTTTTTCATTGATCAAGTTGAAGTGAGGCTATTCTGGGCTCATAGCTGCAGGGAAGGGTTATGTTCCTTGGGTGGCAGAGAAAAAAGGTAATTCTTTCCAGAGAACAATTCAAGGCCTCATCCACAGATATGAAAGACTACATGATCATTGAAGAGCGAGACCTTTATACCTTCAATCTATTAAATAATATTAGAGCTAAGAAAAGAGGAAAACTTTGAAGGGAAAATAATGGAATCTTGGAAATTGTGAGGCTTAACACTTTGTTCTTTTCCTATTACACTTTTAGAATACAGATGCTTTAGTTACTCATTTTTATATTGTTTATTATCTGCCTCCTTTTAGAATTATGAAAAGGATCTTTATTTTCTTTCTGGTATATCTGAAGTGTCTAGCAAAATGCCTGCCACTTGATTGAGTCCTAATAAATAATGAATGCATTCTGAATCTCTTAATTTTCTTATCTGGGAGTGAGTGCAGGGGGAAAAGGACTGGCAGATAGGAGGAAGGACGGGTGAGTAGAGGAGACCCAAACCCCTCTCCCAGCCAGGACATGGCATTGGCAGCATATTCTAAAAAAGAAATGCAGTGTCTAGGTGGACAGTGTGTGATGCATCTGCATAGGGTTTCTAAGAATAATATCTGTGGCCTGAGAAGGACTAAGTGGCAGAGGGCTTCATCCAAGAGTTTCCCGTGTGTGGAGCAGAAGGAGCTAGATGATTGCCCTTGTGGGCAGCAACAGCTGGAACTGCAAGACCCAAGGAAACTTGTAGGTGGGAAAAGGTAGATTGTATGTCCATTCATGCCTGTTATCTAAGCAGGAGGGTAAATAGCTCAGAGATTGAAACACAAAAAAAGATGAACAGTTGAAGATTATATGCTCCCCTAACTCTTGCCTATGCTATAAAGGTTGGCAATTTTTTTCTGTAAATGTTCAGATACCTAATAGTTTAACTTTGCAGGCCACATTTTGCCTCTGTTGCATGTTCTCTATTTGTTGCTTTTTAAAACAGCCTTTTAAAGATGTCAAAAACATTCTAAGCTTTCAGGACATATGAGAACAGGCAGCCCAAAGGCTATAGCTCACTGATTCCAGGAAAAAGGAAGGTTTTCTGATGACACATATGGTGGATTTTAAGACAGAAGGTGCTTGGAAAAAATAAGAAATTTAAATTTTTTACACACTGAATTTTTGAACTAAGGTTCTGATTATGTAGAGTAGTTTCAGGCTAAGCAGGATATTATTATCCCTTGGCTCAAGTGACCAAGAGGAAATACAGTCAGCTGTTTCTCTGGCTCTAAGTTAGCCCAAGGGAGGAACTATATCTTGTTTGACAGGCCCTCCAGGCCCTCCAGGCCCCCAGGCCATGGTAAAGTGTGGAAGCATTAAGGACATTCCAGTTATTAAGTGCTGTATGACAAATCACTCTAAACATAAAGTCTCAAAGCAACAACCATTCTATTATACTACAGAATTGCATGGGTCAGGAACTTGGGATGTTTTGGTGGGCTGGGTCTTCTCTTCCTCATGACACTGACTGAGGTCACTTCATGGTACTGGCTGATAGGCACACTGGTCTGGAAGTCCGTGTTGGCTTCAGTTTGTGTGCCTGGAAATTGGCTGGAAGGTTGAGCTTAGCTGGGACTATGGCAAGCAAGTCCTACACATGGCTTCTCCAACATCGCCAAGGCTAGTTGGACTTTTCATGGTGACTTAGAGCTCCAAGAGTGAGTGTTCCGAGAGAGCATGAAGAGTTGCCAGTCTGTTCAGCCTGGCCCCCTAATCTGGCATAGCCAAACTTTCCAACAGTCACAGAACCCACCCAGGTACAAAAGAGAGGAACTTCTTCCACTTTATAGGTAGGAGAGTTATCAAACAATTTTGGCTATCTTTAATCTATCATCAAGTGAAATTTGCAATATTTTACCAAGACTAAGATCATGGTGAGTATAGTTTTGTGGAATGACATTCATCTTCTCAAGTGCTACCAAGGCATGGGGGAAATATCACCCTAACAAGAAATATACTTTTTAATTTCTTAGGAAACAAACCAAATACTTGTTATTCTATATTCTTTTGTAATTCTTCATACCAACTTCCAGTGAGTAAAAGCAAGTAGAATTGATTCAGATTATGATAGAAATAGAAAATAAAACATAAAAAAAAAGAATTGGGAAGTAGGGTTATATTCCTATATAAAGGAAGGCAGAACAAAGCAATTTATTTCAAAGAGAGAAACTGAGATGTTCCTAGATAGAATGGAAAGACGGCAAACTCAGATTAGGCGATGAGCAGCAGTAGAAAGAAGCAGAAATAAAAAAATAATTTCAAAGTCATGTGAATATGGGAAAAGAAGGAATTAGGAAAAATGTATGCTTGAAGATAAAGAGGAAGAAAAAAGGTTAAACTTTAGTTCTAATGATTTCAATAGATGTTAGAATTCTTTGTAAGGAACTCAGAGAGTATATGAGAGTAACTTATTGCAAGACATACAACTAGAATTTGAGTAGTGTTACTTTACTATGACTTAGTAGAAAAACATGTTTAATTTTACATTGGTAGTAGTTATTATTATTTTTCTATGCTTGAGAAAGAACAACACAGAAGCACCTAGGATCCCAAGCCAGTTTTGAAATACAAAAATTACAAAAACAAAAGGACAACCCCCATCCCAGACATTCCACCAGTATTTTTTTAAAATACATAATATATTGAATATTATTCTGTATTAGTTTCACGTGTATAGTATAGTGGTTAGGCAATCATATACTTTACAAAGTGGTCCTCCCGCTATTTCTAGTACCCACCCGTCTCCATACATAGTTATTAAAATATTATTGAGCCCTGGCTCGTGTAGCTCAGTGGACTAAGCACGGGCCTGTGAACCAAAAGATCAGGATTCAATTCCCAGTCAGGGCACCTGCCTGGGTTGCAGGCCAGTCCCCAGCAGGGGCCAGTTCCCAGCAGGGTTCACAGGAGAAGCAACCATACATTGATATTTCTCTCCCTCTCTCCTTCCCTTCCCTTCCTTTCCCTTCTAAAGATAAATAAATGAAATCTAAAAAGTAAATAAATTAATTAAAAATAAATAAAATATTATCGACTACATTCCCTCTGGGGTAATTTACATCCCAGTGACTATTCTGTAACTAACATTTTAGACTTCTTAATCCCTTCCACCTTTTCACCCAGCCCCCAAACTCTTCCCTTCTGGCAATCATCAATCTGTTTTCTGTATCTTTGAGTCTGTTTCTATTTTCCACCAGTATTTTATGCTGCCTCCTACTTTCCTCACAAACTTCTCCCACTGTGAAAAGAAATGAGAAAAATCTATTTTTTGGTCTGCCTTACAGTTGCTTCTGCATTTCCTTGTAGGTGGAAGTGGTTTGTTCTCTGATGTTACTGAATATGCATTTGAGCAGTGAACCAAAGAAGCCTGTGACCAAAGGACTTTTTCCTTGGAAACAGTGCTTAAAAGAAACAGCAGGCCCAACACAATTACTCTTGGAGCAGCAGGGGTGAAGGGGGCAGCAACTGGAGCAGCCCTAGAGAGGATAATACATAAGCAGACAAGCAGTGAGAAAGAAAATTTATCCTGTTTTCAGAAGTCTGAAGAGATGGCCCGGGTTGGGAGTATGTATTCATTTCACAAACAACAACGCACCTCCTGAAATAGTCATTGTACTTCTTCCTTATGTGCCCTTTCTCACCCCAATTTTCTTCCTTGTTTACTCCGGTCCCCTGATCTTTTTACTCAGATCAATATTCAGAGTTCAGTGTTTAAAAAACCTATAGTAATCTGGGTTTTCACTTCAAATGTTGAGAGTTTGTGCCTTCTTTTTCAAAGAAGAGTGGAAACTACTACTGTCTACTGCAACCCAAGTTTTATAGGTTAAAATATGACATGTAAAAAGCAAGCGAAGAAAGAAAAGGCAGTGAGTACACATGTGGAGAGAGGAGACTGGATGTCATAGCAGTAGCAATAAAAGAGAAACTAGATAGCTCCCCAAATAATCCACACATAGGTAATTTACTAAGTGGCAAACTGCAGCCCCAAAGGGTCAAAATAACTCCTGAAATTACAAAGAGAACAAATTTTTCAACTACAATATGCCTTGGTCTCCAGTATTCCAGATGTATGTTAGACTGAGGTTAAACCCAGATGGAAACGCAAAAATAGTTCAGTCTCAAAAGACTGATTTTGGAGGGGACAGATGTCTCAATGTGATAATGATGGCTTCTTTGAAAGACTCAGCTGTGAATCAGGCAGATGACTAAGTCAGGCATTGCCCTGTAAATACTGCTTATGTATGGCATGGAGAACTTTCTTCATACAAAATACTGTATTTTTATAGGCACAGACCGATTCCATGATTCTTTATAAAGAATATCTTTGTAGGATTTGCATAGTGTGTACTAGGATTTACATGAGTTTATCATGACTAGGCAAGATGTAAGATATGGAGAGGGGGGGAGCTTTACACTAATGGGAGAAAATGTGTGATGGGTTTCAAAGAATTATAGAATGCTGGAGCTGATAAAAAGGATCTTAGAGATTAGGTAGCTCAATCTAATTTTGCTCAATACTAGAGACAGTTGATGATTTTACTAATTTCACACACCTAGTAAGTGTTGGAGTCAAGACTTGAATCTGGGTCTCCTGACTCCAAATTAATTTATCTTAAACTATGTTAATATTTTAGCTCCCATATTTCCATAGTATTTATTGCTTATATTGTATTAATTAGGGTAATTATAAAATTCTACAAAAGACAAACTCCAAAAACTCAGTGGTTCAGCAAACAAATTCATGTGAAATCAAATACAGGTAAGTGGGTACCTGTTTAGTGGACTGGAAAACCAGATTTTCTTCAACTTGAACCATTACCATATCAACCGGTGGTGTTAAATTACCACATCAGCAAAAAAGAGAGTGGGGATTTTCACACCAACTAATAAACACTTCCACCTGGAAATTTTCTTATGTATTATTTCCATTCACATTTCATTGGCTAGAATTAATCAGATGCCCCTATCTAAACCATGTACCCAGGAAGAAGATGAGAAATGAGCATGGATGAGCACTTACTACCTCTTCCACACACATACTCCTGGTTTTCAAAAAGCACACAGTAAAGAAAAAATGAATGTGGTAGAGTGCAGTAGCCACCAGAGATGCCTGACATTGTGGTCTTAGGAGTGGCCAGAGGCACTGTGGAGTGGGCCAGACAGGGACCTCTTAAGCTGAGCTGACTGCACTAGAGCCTGCACCAGAGGTGGATGTCCCGATCAAGTGTAAGAAAACAGGTTCTCTGAACGCTCAAGAATGTTAGGTGTACCCGAGGTGAACTCAGCAGCAGCAAGTACCTGTGGTGGACTTCCATGTGGAACTGAGGCAGGCTTTCTTAGCTGAGACACTACAAGGTGGTGAAAGCAGTCTTGGAATATCCCAGGCTTCATGTACTACTTGAAGCTTTCCCCTCAGCTTGTGTTGTTTGTAGCAGAACCTGCATAATATCTTTATTTGCAGCCTTCCTTTAGTTCTTAAGGATTTTGAAACTTTACTGTGGACTTGGATTTGGTGAAAGAACCATCGTGTCTGTGGGAAAGAGAAGCAAGGTGCTGCAGTGCATCCATTTTAGAATGAGGTGCATCCTGCAAGACAGCTGGATCTTCATCAGCAGCTTTAAACCATGTGACAAGTATAAGAAGGTCATCCTCTGTGATTGTGATGAATTCAGGAAGACAAGCCAAAGAATGCGAAGCAGCCAGAATGTAAAGAAAGGTAGGTCTGGGTTCTGGTGTTGCTGTGTGGGGAGAACTTAGTTTCCATGACTGTGGAGGGGCCTCCTCCCGCAAAATACCGGCATTGCTTGAATGCCACTTGCAGAGCTGCAGGAGATCTTGGGGTTGGCAGGGCTGCTGGTAGAGGAATACCAGCTGGTGTTCCAATTCCGTAGACATTAGCAGGTCCTGTCTGAGGGGTAGGGGGACCCTCCCAGCAGGTAGTGACTCCAAAGGAACAAGGCACTGTCACAGGTGCTACAGTTGCTGCCATTGCCAGCATGGTTGGAGCCCCATTTCAGTACCCATTAGGTCCAGGGACTACCTCCACACCCACAGGCAGGGCAACCCCCCTTCTCCAGGTATTATGGCTCTTCCACCTGGTATGAGACCACCCTGCTTGAGGAACACCAACAGGCATGCTTCCTCTAGAAATGAGACCTCATCCACTAGGAATTAGAAGTCCCCCCTCCCCTCCAGCAGGAATACATCCGCCAAGACCCTGGGATATAACTGATCCTTAGTTACTTTTTTCCTGAAATGTGTCTTGTGAAACTGTGTGGAGTATTAACAAGCTTTTATTCCCTTTTTTGCTGCACTAATATTTGCTAATAAATGCATAGAGCAATTAAAAAGATGTGTAGAAGCATTCTGGGTGATTAGAAGGTAAAAATTAGACAAACACTCTTCCCACTAAATTCTTATTGAAGTATGAAGCCCTGGCAAGAAGTACTGAGGACTTACAAATTTATTTTTTTAGTACACTCTAGACCCCAAGTCAGACCTCACAAACATTATGATACAAACTATTGGCCATCCACTTTGTCTGTAAAATTCTATGGATCACCACTCCAAACTGGATCTCTCTTTCCAAGTCATTTTGTGGCTTAGTTGGTCCCAAGTCAGGGGGAGTTTTGTCTCCTATAAAGTGGGTACAAATATTTGTGAAGCTCATGGACAGCTGCTCTAAAGGTAGACTAGAGTCAGGCCCTGTAGGGCATGTGCTTTGCTGACACATGGCATGTCCTGTTCATGTGGTCTAGTGAGCCCCTCAAGACTATCTAGAAAAACTGCAAAGTCAAAGTTAGCCATGAATATTATAGCTAATCATACGTTTCTTGTTTTCCTCTTTGTGGTTTTTAAGACACAATACTTTTTGCCTCCTCCTTCATTTTGTTAAAAGGAGGAGTGGAGTTCTGGCTTACCAAGTATTATAATACTAGAAAAACAAGAATTTAAACTTTCTGATAGAAATGCTTTTTGAGTTGATAGTAATATTGAAGTCTTTCATTCATACTCACACACTCAACATCTTTAAAATAGGGCTTCTCAATCTTGAATTACCCAGGGTCTTGGTTAATTACAGGTTCTGATCCAGAAGGTCTGAGATGGGTCCTGCAGTCGTCTTTTCAACAAGATTGCAGAAGATGCCAATGCTGCTGACCTTCCAGTGGGTCATCTGGCTGGAGGTAACTCCTGCAAGTCCTGTGCATTCCTTTTCAGTGTATCTGGTCTCTGTTTTCGTGTTAAAGTCTCTAAAGGATTCCTCCCGCCCCTGCTGTTGTTTATGTCTGCCTACCCTCATTCTCTACAGTCAGGTGTCCAGTGACTCACAGATATGGAGGAACAAAAGGTGGGACAGACTCTGGGTGTAACTTCTGCTTCAGGGCTCCTCTGCAGAATGGGATCGGGCTGAAGCCAGTCTTTAGCTGAAACCACATCTTTACCCCATCCTGTGTCAGCATAAAAAACATCCAAATCTTTAGAGAAATTTCATGAGTTTATTTGAGCCAAACTGATGACAAATGCTGAGAAGTGAAACCTCAATACATTCAGAAAATGTTCCAAAGAGTGTTGGTGAGGATGTGGAGAAAATGGAACCCTCCTGCACTGTTGGAGGGAATGCAGATTAGTGCAGCCACTGTGGGAAATGGTATGGAATTTCCTCATAAAATTAAAAAAGGAACTACCTTATGTCCCAGCAGTGGCTACTTCTGGAAATTTATCTGAAGAAACCCAAAACACTAATTTGAAAGAATATGTGTTTGTTTCCTCCTTATGTTCATTTCAACATTCTTTACAATAGCCAAGAGTTGGAAGCAGCCTAAATGTCCAGTAGATGAGTGGATAAAACAGCAGGTATGTTTATACAATGGAATACTGCTTGGCCATTAAAAAATAAAAGAAAATTTTACTCTTTGAGACAGTGTGGATGGACCTGAAGAGCATTGTGCTAAGTGAAACTAGCCAGTCAGAGAAAGACAAATACTACATGGTTGCATTTGTATGTGGAATCTAGTGAACAAAATGAACTGACAAACAAAATAGAGACAGACTCACAGAGAACAGGCTGACAGCTGTTGGGATAGTGGGGAGGTTCTGAGGGGTGGAGGGATTGAACAAAATAAAAAAGGACAAAAAAGTCAGTGTTTTTGTGTCAATAGTGTATTTATTTGTATAGCTGAGTCATATCCCATGATATGGATATATCATTGTTTGTTAACTATTCACCTACTGTAGAACATTTTCAGTGTTTCTAGCTTGGGGCAATTGTAAATAAGCTAACATGAACGATCATGTGCAGGAGTTTGTGTGGATTTAAATTAACATTTCTGTGGCATAAATACTCAGGGGGTGTAATTACTTGGGGGAGTAATTGTTGGGTCATATTATAAATGTATATTCCTACTTTAATGTTTATTTTCTTTAGGTTCATCTGTTTCCTTTATGTAAAAGTCTGTTTAAATTCCTTCTTACTCAAGAATTAGTTATTCATGTGAAATAATCCAATGTGGGCCCATGAAAATTTTACAAAAAAAAAGCAAAAAGAGCTCAGCCAGTAAGATTTGCAAACATAAGGTCCATAATATTTGTCTTGGAATTTAAGATTATTCATAATTAGTTCTTCTAACTTTGGAAAGCTAGATTTCAGTCTCAGCTCTCTCCTTAGTTCTTTGGTTGACTATCTTGGTCATTCATATTTCAGCTAGCCAATATACATAATACTACATATATATGAGCTTGGAGAATATCCATGAGTTTGAAGTGTCACTATTGTCTCTGGATTATATCCTATTCCTACTCTAGTCCAATTTCTAATTCTTGATTTAGTTTTTCATGAATTATTCTCCCCCTTTCTTCCAGATTTGGCAATGTGTCTGTTACTTTGGCTTCTAAAGTTAAACTCACACTCAAAATTCTGGTTTGACTGGCTCCCAAAGTTCTATGATCAGTTCAAGCTAAATTGGAAAGGCAACCTAGTAAATCAGTCCTTTCAAGGCAATTCTGGGGCCGAGTCAGGACCCAGAAAGTTAAGGCAGAGTTGGATTCTGCATCACCGTAAGCAATTTAGTTAATATTTCTGGACTTCAATTTCCTCATCTGTATGTGGTCTCTTCAGTTAAGAATGGCAGCAGTTTTGCAGCTTATTTTACACATTAAAATCAAAGAAGGAGATGTGGGCAGCAGGAAGGGATTACATGAAATCCACCGGTGGCAGACTAAAAGGTAGGAGAAAGCAAATAGGGTAAAATCTCTGGGATTGTATAAAAAAGTAAAACAGACAAAAATGTCTTTTATATAGGATAGTTCATAATTAAAATTTATAGCACATAGAGATGGTATTCAAGGAACAAGGTAACAATGAGGGGTTCTGTGTTCTCTGCTCTGGTACATGGGTGTGACCTGAGGGGTCTGGAAAAGGAAATTACTCTGACATTCCAAAGGTATGTTACCTTAGATGCAAAAAGGCAATAGACAGGCTCACTAGGATAAACACTGACCTTTGTCAAGGAAGCTAGAGGCCTAGGATATGACTACTCATCATGATCTACTTTTAGTTAGAAATTTTGATATCCAGACCAGCATATGTGGTTACTTTTGGTCTCTCAGTTTGTAGGGTCCACAATGCTGGCCTCCCCTGAGCTTGTAAGATTCAGGGTGGGGTTCCTTTCTCATCCACACCTGCTTCTCTTTCTTTCTTAAGTGTTTCTTTGGAGATCACTGCTCTATACTTCCATAAAAACCCACCTTCAGCTATACTACCAGGAAACCCACCTAAGACATCTTCAGACCTCACTTTGAGAAGCAAATCTAGAGAGGTTAGAATAGCTGGGGTGGGTGTAGAGGATTTGTGATCAGCAGATTGGGTTTTAAAAGATTAACCAACTCTTTTTTAGCTATTATTCTACATTAGGAACTGCTACATGCACTTCAGTAAGATTAACTCATTGAATGTCCATGGCAGCTCTCTGAAGTAGAAATTGTAATTAATTCCATTTTGCAAATAAAAAAAAAGAGAGATCAAGTAAAGTGTCCACAGTCACCCACCTGGAAAGTGGCAGAACTGGGACTTGAACCTAGATACATAGTTCCATAGTCTATGCTGCCAACAGCGAATTGCCCACTTCCTTCTTCTGTGACTGTGGCCTATACTTTACTGGCCCTGCCATGTCTCATCTGTAAAACAGGGATTGTGATTTCTACCTGTGAGATTATTTAAGGATTAAAGGAGGTAACTACATGAAGTACCCGGTACAGAGCTGGACACATTTTGGGTATGTTCTTGACCTCTTTGGCGCTAGGCTAGAATAATGAAGCACATGGTACAAGCACAATGAAGAACATCTAACATGGAAAAAATACTAGTTTATAAAAAAGATATTGAAAAAAGAGATGTTGGAAGATCTTAAAATAGTATGGTAAAACAAGCCAGGGATCAGTAAAAGTGGAAGAAACTACCATCCCCAGGGCCAAAGGACAAAGTGAGGAGATGTTTGTTACCAGAAGCCAAGAAACAACTTAGCTAGAGAAGAGACCATGAAAGAGATGATTTTTGAATGAGAGGGAAAGAGGAGGAGGAGGAAGGGGAGAAGAAAGGAGAGAGAGAGAGAGAGAGAGAGAGACATCCTGGTGTCCTCCTTTCTTTTGTTTTCTCTTTTGTCAGTTCCTATCATGTGCTAATGTAGCCAGAGGCCAGTTGGGAGGGAGTCTGGAAAACGTTGTGGGCAGAAGCAAGCTTGTGCAATGCGAAGCAGAACAGAGGAGGCATGGTGAATGCAAACCTGCACGATACCCCTGCTAGTTTCAGTGACAGTGACAAGGGAAAGCCAATTTAACTGGGGAACTCAGGGACACTCTGGCTTCTCTAGCTTTCAATCTAAGTGTGAGACCTACTAAGCTAAAGAGTCAACAAATACAGCTATTGGTCTGTTATAATAGAATAATTATTTTAAAGCCAACCAAAAGTTCTTTTTCATGTGCTAGATTATACCCAATGACATCTAAGATTTTTATCATCCTGTGATTTATCTCCAAGAGTCTATGAATTAAAGAAAAATTTACCCTTAAAAGACTAAATGAGATTTTAAAAGCCAATTCATATGCTTATTCATGGCAGACAATTTTAAACCTGAGAATCAATCACTATTTTGAGAAAAGAGCATTCAGAGGAACCGAATAGTAGTAGAAAGAAAAAATACTATATTTATTAAAATAATTTCAATATTAGCTACATATAGAATTTATTGCCTTTAATGATTAATGAGATAAGAGGAGATTCGTATTTGTGATGACAGGGGCTTTACTTAAACCAAGCAAACCAAAATGGTAACAGTAATGAGTCACCGACTATTTCCTGTGTGTAAGAGCTGTGCTAATTGCTCTAGAGCACAGTTTCTCACTCCTACAGTTGACACTTTGGGTTGTATAATTTCTTGTAATGAGGGTTGTCCTGTGCAGTGTAAAATATTTAGCATCATCCCTGGCCTCTACTCACTTGATGTACCCTTCCCTGAGTTGTGACACAAAAATTGTCTCTAGAGACTGCAGAATGTCCCTTTGAGAGCAAAAATCCATTTGGTTGAGAACCAGTGCTCTAGTGGCATTAACCCATTGTTATGTCCAGAGCACAAATGAGCAAAATGAGGCTTACAGATGTTAAATTTCTAGTGCTATCAGCTTTCAAACTCAGGGCCAACTCTAGACCTGCTACTGAATCTCAGCACTGTGCTTTCTTCTTTTGTTTTGCTCCTGATTTTCTGAGAAGTATTTGTGGATGATTTTTTTTTATTTGGAGAAACATATCAGGAAAAGAGCAGCAATTTTTGAAATTTGAATCTACAGCAAATGATTAAGTGAATATCTGGTTAGATGGCAGTTTTATAGTGTTTAGATCACAGAAACTCAGAGGCATAAGAAATCTCAGAACTAATCTGTTTCAGAAAATGCTATCACGGACACACAAGTCCTTAAAACAATGCCTGACAGCACCTGGTTCATTTCAAGTGAAGAATAAATGTGCTGAAAAGCCTCCCTATTTTTTTGTGTACTATGATTCTCATTGCATCTCCTTTCTTTATAATGTACCACTGTAGTGAGCAATCAATTTCAACTAATGAAGCCAAGGTTAGCTGTTAGGGAATAACAGGCTCTCTACTAACACCATGTAGGAATGATTTATTGTTTTTCTAGAAGAGGATTCTTGACATTTTGAAAATGTAATGTAGTGTAAGAGTAATTAAGGCAAAGGTAGACTGCTGAACAATTGATTAGCATTGTCAGAGAAGCCTGATTAGCTTTGATGCTTCAAGCTGATTTTGCCAGCTATGAATTAAAGGTTAGTAATTAAATTCATGTGCCATGGCCACTGTCTGCAGGTGGCATTTCCCATAGAAATATTTGTATTTGAGAAGACAGGCAAATAAAACAAACTTCAATTGCCTCTTTCTAACAACCTTTGGTTAAAATGTCTTGTCAGACACAAAGAAAAAAAAGTATTGAGTCAAACTTGTTCATAAGTCAAGGTATTCTTTATTATATTCAATAATATTTTTAAGAAGCAAGTTCTATCTTCCAAATGGACAAAATCAAGGAGAGTTTACTAAAAAGGACTTCATATCAGAAGGGAGAGAGGGCTGGGTCTAGGTAAAAATGGTGAAGGGATTGAGGAGTACAAACTGATAGTTACAACCATGTCCAGGTGGCTCAGTTGGTTGGAGCACTGTCTCATACACAAAAAGTCTGGGGGTTCGATTTCTGGTCAGAGCACACACCTAGGTTGCATGTTCGATCCCAGTTGGGGCACAATGGAAGGCAATCAATCAATGTTTCTCTCTCACATTGATGGTTCTCTCTCTCTTTCTCTCTCAGTTCCTCTCTCTAAAATCAATTCTGCTGCTGAGAATATACCCTAAGAGTCCTGAAACATGAATTTAAAAGGACTTATGCACCCCTACATTTATAGCAGTACTATTTACATTAGCCAAGTATTGGAAACAGCCTAAGAGCCCATCAGTAGGTGAGTGGATTAAAAAACTCTGGTGCATTCCCACAATGAGATATTATGCAGCAGAAAAAGAAGGGATTCTTACTTTTTGTGATGGCATGGATGAAACTGGAGACTATCATGCTGTTGGGAACCGCTCTGCTTGGTTTGAGGAGTTGTAAATGCTCCCCCATGGCTAAGACTGAGTGAGCAACCTCTGAAATGTGAGCCACAAGGAGATAAAGCTTGTCTCTGCTTTCTTCCCTGCCCCCACGCATGGGTCAGAGATGGGTACAACCCCTCAGAGGAGGGGCAACCTAAGCCAGACATAATCACTTGGGAGGCCATCTTGGAAGGACTCAGGGGCTGCAACAAAGAGGGAGTGATGTACCCTCGCCCCAGGCTGTTTTGACATAGCCTGAGTCCCCATGTCCTCTGGGAGAAGTGCTTCCTGGCTCTAATTCACTTAAGCCTGAAAACCTATGATGCGAAAGGCGGTGCAGGCCTTTACTGGCTAGAGCAGGATTCAGGGTGGATCAGGCCTAAGAAAGAATACGTAAATTCCTGTGAAACCTACTTTGTTTAGAATGCTCTCATTTAAATGATAAGAGTCCAAGCAAGAAGTTTGTTCCTCAAAGTTTTATGGCTCTTTAGCTATCTGACCCTGACTGTGAATAAGCCCTCATAGTTCTTTGAATGCTATTTATTGTTTGATCCTTACCTGTATTCTTGTGCAAACGAACCCAGTAAAAGCCCCTTGAAGAAGGGGCTCTTGGCCCTTCTCCTTTGAGAGATTGGCCACCTTTCCTCCCCAAGCAGATTATGTCTTGGTAGTTTCACTTTCATCTGTGGCAGATGGGGGGGGGGCTTTGTGGGTAAAGTTACCCCCACATAATGCTAAGTGAAATAAGCCAGTCAGTGAAAGACAAGCATCATATGATCTCAATTATAACTGGAATCTAATGTACGAAGTAAACTAATGAGCAAACTAGAACCCAGAGACATAAAAACATAGAATGGACTGACAGCTATAGGAGGGGAAGAGGGAGGGGAAAAATGGCAGTAGAAAAGGGGAGGGATTAGTCAAAGAACCTGTATAAATGATTCATGGATATGTACAACACGGTGGGGACTGACTGAGAGAGTGAGGGGGTGGGTTGAGTGGGGGAACACAAAGGGGAGAAAATTGGGACAACTGTAATAAAATAAACAATAAAAATAAAGAAATAAACAAAAACAGTAACAATAACATTTATAAAATGCTTGCTTTGTGCAAAGCCCTCAAAAAATCAATAAACATATTTTTAAAAATATTTGTAGTTTCAGAATAGTCACAAGGATGTAAAGTATAGCATAAGAAATAGAGTCAATAATATTGTAATAAGTATGTATGGAGCCAGGTGGGTACTTCAAATATCAGGAGTACCACTCAGTAAAGTATATGATTATCTAACCACTATGCTGTATGTCTGAAACTAATACAGAATAACACTGAATGTAAAGTATAATTGAAAAATTGAAGTATTCATATTCATTAAACTTGGGGGAATATTTAGTTATGAATCATACAGCCAGGCAGCTTTTTTGGAAAGCTTCCCCTTTCCCTTCCTTGTCTTCCCACCCACATACTTGTAGAAGCAGATGTATTTACAAAAAATCACTTCTCTCCTCTGGCCATGGCTGATGGGTCTAGGGGTACATACACACTGAGGGCTGAAACTAAAGCATTCAGAATTCTTCCCTGGGGAATTTTTTTCATTCATTGTTTTTAGGTATAGTCACAGACTGTATAATCATCACCATAATCAATTTTAGAACATTTTTAGTCACTCAAAAAATATCCCATATCTGTTAGCAGCCCTCCTCTTTCTCCCTCTTCTTCCCCCACCCCAGGCCTAGTCAATTGCTATGCTACCTTCTGTTTGTACCAATTTTTCTACTCTAGTCATTTAATTAAAATATAATTTTATATGTTTTTTTGAGACTGATTTCTCTCAGCATGTTTTTGAGGTTCATCCTTGATTTAGCATATTTATTTCATTTATTTTATGGCTAAATAATGTTCCACAATATGGATATAACCTATTATGTTTACTCATTCATCAATTGATAAATATTTGGGTTGTTTCCACTTTTGAGCTGTCGTGAGTAATGCTATGAACATTCATGTATAAGTTTTTGCGTGACATACATACTTAGGGTATAGAATCAGTGGGTCATATGTTTTGAGGAACTGCCAAAGTGGCTGTACCATTGTACACTCCCATCAGCAATGAATGAGGGTTCAAATTTCTCCACATCCTCACCATCACTTATTATTGTCCATCTTTTTAAAAATATATTTTATTGATTATGCCATTACAGTTGTCCCATTTCCCCCCATTATTCCCCTCCACTCTGCACACCCTCTGCCCCCATTCCTCCCCTTTAGTTCATCTTCTTGTGTCACAAGTTCTTTAGCTTCTACATTTCCCATGCTATTTTTGCCCTCCTCCTTTCTATTTTCTACCTACCATCTATGCTACTTATTCTCTGTACCTTCTCCCCACTTCTCCTCCTCCCATTCCCCTGTTGCTAACCTTCCATGTGATCTCCATTTCTGTGGCTCCACTCCTCATCTAGCTGCTTGCTTAGTTTGCTTTTGTTTTAGGTGTGATTGTTAATAACTGTGAGTTTGCTGTCCTTTCACTATTCATATCTTTATCTTATTTTTCTTAGATGCGTATTTTAACATTTCATATAATAAGGGCTTGGTGATGATGAACTCCTTGAACTTTGCCTTATCTGAGAAGCATTTTATCTGTTCTTCCATTGTAAATGAAAGCTTTGCTGGATAGATCAGTCTTTGGATTTCACGACTTGGAATACTTCTTTCCAGCCCCTTCTTCCCTGTAAGGTCTCTTTTGGGAAATCTGCTGACAGTCTGATGGGAACTCTCTTGTAGGTGACTCTCCGCTTATCTCTTGCTTCTTCTAGAATTCTCTCCTTCATTTTAATCTTGGGGAATGTAATTTTGATGTGCGTTGCTGTGTTCCTCCTTGGGTCCACCTTCTTTGGGACTCTCTGAGCTTCCTGGACTTCCTGGACTTCCTTTGCCAGACTGGGGAAGTTCTCCTTTATTATTTGTTCAAATAAGTTTTCCACTTGTTGCTGTTCCTCTTCCCTTTCTGGTCTCCCTATAATTCAGATGTTGTAACGTTTAGAGATGTCCTGTAAGTTTCTAAGGTTGTCCTCATTTTTTTGAATTCTTGTTTCTTCATTCTTTTCTGTTTGGTTGTTTCTTTCTTCCTTCTGGTCCACTCCATTAATTTGAGTCCCAGTTTTCTTCTCATCACTATTGGTTCCCTGTGCATTTCTCTTCATTTCACTTAGTGTAGCCTTCATTTTTTCATGTAATTTGTGACTAAAATCAACCAGTTCTGTGAGCATCCTGATCACCAGTGTTTTGAACTGTGCATCTGATAGTTTGGCTATCTCTTGGTTGCTTAGAAGTATTGGCTCTGGGGCTTTGAGCTGTTCTTCTGCTTGAGCCATAATGTTTTCGTCTGTTTACGCCTGTTACATATGAGGGGTGGAGTCTTAGTTGTTCACCAGGGCAGAGCAACCCAGTTGCTGGGCTGTGACACTGTATGTGGGGGTGGGGTCAGGGAGGGAGCAATGGAGTTTTTTCAGCTCTCTCTAGGATTTCAGTCCTCTCTGTCACTTTCCATAAGCAAATTGGGCCCTTCTGGTGCTGGCTCCTGGGTGGGTGGTCTTGTGTACATTCTAGGACCCTGTGGGTCTCTCCAACAAACTCTCCTGTGAGGCTGGGAGCCTCTCCCGGGATCTCAACTCCTGAAAGGTTCTTCCAGTCAGTGTTTTTAGGCTTTATTTCCCATTGCTGGGGCCCTGGGTTGCATGTTCTGTGTCACTGTCCATTTTTTTGCCTGTTTTATCTATGCGTGAATGTGTGACGTGGTTAGCCAGCCACCTTGTGCCCTCACTGGGTCTGCCCCTTGCCACCCCATGCCTGGGATCTGCCCACCACTGCCTGTGTGCTGGAGTTCCTCCAGCAGCCACAGCTTTTCCCTACCACAACACCTCTTCACCGGCCACAGACTTCTCCCCTCTTACAAGTCTGGATGAATGGTTCGTTGTTGTCAGACTTTGATACAGTTCAATTTTCTGTCTGGTTTTGGTGTGTTTTTGTTTCTAAATCTTTGTTGTCCTTAAATTTGGTTGTGTGAGGAGGTACAGTGTTTCCACCTATGCCTCCATTTTGGCTAGAAGTCCGATTGTCCGTCTTTTTTGTTTTAGCTATCCTAGTAGATGTAAAGTGGCTTTGTATTGTGGTATTAATTTGCATTGCTTTAAAGCTAATGATGTCAATCACCTTTTTGTGTACTTGACTTCTTTGGATAAATGTTTATTTAAGTTATTTGCCCATTTTTGATTATTATTGAATTGTAAAAGTTATTTATATATTCTCTTTTAATTTTAATTTTTAAAATTATTTTATTGTTGTTCATTTACAGTTGTCTGCACTTCCCCCCCACCAGTCCCCTTCATCCCAGCCAAACCCACCTCCCTCCCTTGCTTTCACCCTACCCCTTGGTTTTGTCCATGAGTCCTTTATAGTAGTTCCTGAAAACCCTTCCCCATCCCCTCTGGCTATTGTTAGATTGTTCTTAATTTCAATGTCAATATATTCTTGATACCAGTCTCTTATCATGTATATAATCTGCAGATAGTTTCTGTCATTATAGGCTGTCTTTTCACTTTCTGTCCACAGAGAAGTTTGTTTTGAGTTTGTCTGATTTATTTTTTTCCTTTGTCACTTGTGCTTTTTGTGTTTCATAAAGAAATCATTTCTTAGCTCAATGTCACAAAAATATACTCATATATTTTCTTCTAAGAGTTTCATAGTTTTAATTCTTTGATTCATTTTGAATTATTTTTTGTGTTTGTGTGACATAGAGGTCTAACGTCATTCTTTTATATGTGGGTGTCCCGTTACCATTTGTTGAAAATAGTATTATTTCCCCATCAAAGTATTTTGACACTTTTGTAGAAAGCCAGCTAAGTACAAATGTAGGGGTTTATTTATGAATTCTCAATTCTATTCCATTNGTTTTGAGTTTGTCTGATTTATTTTTTTCCTTTGTCACTTGTGCTTTTTGTGTTTCATAAAGAAATCATTTCTTAGCTCAATGTCACAAAAATATACTCATATATTTTCTTCTAAGAGTTTCATAGTTTTAATTCTTTGATTCATTTTGAATTATTTTTTGTGTTTGTGTGACATAGAGGTCTAACGTCATTCTTTTATATGTGGGTGTCCCGTTACCATTTGTTGAAAATAGTATTATTTCCCCATCAAATTATTTTGACACTTTTTTGTAGAAAGCCAGCTAAGTACAAATGTAGGGGTTAATTTATGAATTTTCAATTCTATTCCATTGATATATATGTCTACCTTATGCCAATACCACATTGTCTTGATTACTGTACCTTTGTAGTAAGATTTGAAATCAGAAAAGATAGGTCTCTTTGTTCTCCATTTCCATATTGTTTTTGGCTATAATGGGTCAGTTGCATTTCCTTATGAGTTTTAGAATGAACTTGTCAATATCTGCAAAATTTGCATCTAGAATTTCATCAAGGCTCTGATGAATCTGTAGCTCCTGAGGACTACTATCTTAACAAATATTGCCTTGAGTCTCTGAAGATCTGGAGAAAGATGAGATGTTTTCCCATTTATACTGATCTGCTTAAATTACTTTCATAATGTTTTACAGTTTTCAGAGGACACGTTTGTATGTCTTTTGTTAAACTCATTCCTAAGCAATTTATTCTTATTATGCTATTATAAATTCTATCTTGGCAACTTAAAATAAGGATTAAGCAATCTCGCCCTCTATTTATCTAGTCTCTTGGATGGCAGAAATGTAAATCTAACTAATGTTAGTGGCCATTTCCACTTTATGGCAGAAATACAAAGAGCCACAACATAAACCTAAAACATAAAACAGACACAGAAATGAGAGATGAATAAGACTCCCAGGATTTCTTCTGGTAATAGAGACTCTGGTTTTAGCTTAAATTTGAGGCCAGCTGCATCTCTATCCTTTATGACATTCTTTTGTTTTTGCTTAAACTACAGTGCATTTCTGTTATACTCAAATAAAAGTCCCAAATAATACAGTATTAACATGCAAAATACAGAACCTGCTTGTGTTGATATAGAAGAAGTGAGTCATTTCAATGTCATCTCTCTCAGCTGTCAGTTAATCACTAATTTTGTATCTCAAATGAAATAAAGAACATGTTTTATGGTTACAATTTATCCTGTGAAATTACCCAGACACATTAAGCTTTTTGGCACTTATCATGTTAAACTACCCAAATTATAACAGAAGTGCCTAAGCTATGAAGACCAGCTCTAGATTTATAGAATTGAGCAGAGGGTTTAGTGTTTACCTCTACTGGGTAGATAGTATACCAAAATGTGATAGTTGTTGGAAGATAACCAGAAAAGTGAAACAGTCTTTAAAATCTTTTAGCAAAATCACAAACCTAAATCCTCTGGTGATATTTGGGCAGCAAGCCAATAATTCTCAAACTTGGTTTTGATGCATATTTGTCACCAATTATCTTTTATTTGGAAAAAAATTCTTTTAATTGTTCTTCAAGTACGGTTTTCTGTCTTTTACTCCCATCCCAGCCCACCCCTGTCACCAATGATCTTAAAGAGTATTTAAAATTTCTGAAACACATTTAGATTCAATTTAATCATTTTAATGTACATCTGTGATGTGTACATGATACTTTGAGGTTATGTCATTATGTCCTTACCCCACCATGTGAATCATATAACTAGAAAATATACCATGCTAGTCAATGTATTTTATAAATGACATAAGGCATTTTTAAATGCCACAATCTTATAGGTAGTAAACTCTTCAAATCTTTGTCTATTAATAGAGCCATATAAGATGGTATTAAAATTGTTCAAATAACTCTTTGATATGGTAATCTGGCTTCAATAAAATTATGCTAAGGAAATCATCAAGGATGCACATTGAAGCTGTTCAATACTGTATTACTAATAATAGCATAAAATAGAGAATGAAAGTACAATAGAGATTACACACATTAATTTCAGTCAATTAATGGAATGGAATGTTAAAGTGCCATTAAGAGTCATGCTTTAGAACTTTTAATGACATAAAAAAGTTTTCTCAACACAGCAAGTGAAAACACATAGTATTACATAATTTGCTAAAACAAATTTTATATGTTCCTCTATTTATGCATAGTGGAAAAATGTAGAAAACTAATAAATTATCTTGAATGATGGGAAGGTTATTTTATTCTTGTGTTTGTTTGAATTTTCTACACAGCATTTATTTTCTTTCCTATAGGAAAAAATGAATGTTAGGTCATGAAATTTATAAAGAGTAACAAATAATGTAAATGACAAGGATCTCTTCAGGAGGCAAAACACTCTGCTTAATAATACCTGAGTTGAAGGAGACAGTGTCCTAGACTGGCTCAGCTACTGAGTCCCTTCTATAAATTAGGAGGTGAGGGGAAGAAAACCTGTCTCCTTATGTGCCAGTTTATAATAACTGTTCTATCTACTTTTCAAGGTTGTAAGGAGGAGCTAACTTACGAAGCTACTTTTAAAAGTCTAATTAAAGTGCAAGACATGGTTATTAATGATTATTTATGAAATAACAAGTTGTAATAAAAACATAACATTGTTGTTCAGTAGACATGCAGTCTATTATAACTGCTTGCTTTTAAAAGAGGCACTGTGAGATGTATATTAATTAATACTATATACTGCCAAAAATTTGTTATTTAATTTAGTACTTAAATATTTTATGAAAATATTAACTATGATATGGAAAAGCACATAGGGTAATTCTAAGTATCCTGGCTTTTTAATAACACTAAAAGCTGTCTCTAGCTTTCAGAAAGACCCAATTTGTCACTTAGACTTCCAAGACCAGTGTCTTCTCCAGCTTCCCAGAATCACTATGGGCTCCACAACCCAAACAAAACATACCAAACTTCTTTATCCACTGCTTTGGCCCTGCACCAGTGAGAGAGAAGGAATTAAAGAGCCTGCAGATCCCTTTCTTTTGGTACCCAATGAAGATTACATTAAATCACTTCCATAGGGAACAACCAATTTATTTTATTTTCTGTAATAATATATCATCATATCATCGTATATATACCTTCATAACATCAGCTCTCTTCCAATGAACCAACAGTCAAGAGTCCAGTGTATGGCAGTCTGAACGCAGATCATCACATAGTTCAGTTATCCCCACTATGCCAAATTCATAAGCAAAATCAAGCTACATACACACAGCTAACATTTAATAGTAGTATACTAAGTGCTAAAAACCATTAAGTGGTTTTCCTTTTGCAGATGAAGAAACTGAGGAGTAGTTGATCACAGTCATACAACTTATAGAGAAGGAACTCAAATAAAGGTTAGCATTTTCTTTATGTGTATCTCATAATATCCTTTACAATGATTTGGGGAAACTGCCTGCCTGATATGGAGAGACATTTATTTCTGTAAGAAATAAACGAGGTGATTATACCCTCCAGCTAGCCAACAAAGCAAGACCACACATACACTTAATAATTATCAGAACAAAAAGCTATCTGAATACTCACTTCTAAGTTTTAGTTGGTGAGCATAACAATATTTCATTGGGCTGTGGGGAATTTAGCAGTTACTCCATGGAATACAGTGGTGATTAGAGGAATAAAATTAAAGAATGCACCACAACAAGAGGGAAATGTGAATATATTATATATAGATTCTCAACACAGTGATAAGTGAATACATAAGAGATGATAAAAAGGTATCAAGAGTAAACAAAAAGATTCCAATTCTAGTAATGACCAAGTAGCTTTCTCATAGACAAAGCCTCATGCATAAATACAAACATAAGAAGCAAAAATTGGAGGCACTGGAGAGTGACAAAGAGCAGGTGTATATCATCAGAGAATCACCACTTGGAAGAAGGGAATGGTACTGGGTGAATTTCCTGATCTTTTACATCTTTCAGCTGATGGCAAGCTTTACTCTGTGCTTTTCTGGGTGGTTAAAATTCAGACAAAACATCTGTTGTCTTATTGGCTTGAAGAACTAGAGGATAAAGTTCAGAGTAACTACAAGTGATGAAAACTGGTAAAGAAACTTTTGAAAGAAGAGACTTAGAGAGGGAGAAGACCAATTTCTACGTATAAATTCTGCCCAAATCTCTGACTGATGCCTGAAGTCTGCACATATGGGGCATAATCCAAGAAGCCCAAGTGAGGCTACAAAAGAGCTGACTAGAATTTCAGTGTCAAACTACTACAGAGAAGACAGACATTACGGGTAGAGTAGAGTTCAGTCAAGTCAAACACTACTTTAGGGAAAAAATTCAAAACTCTTCAGAAGAACGTAACAGGAAGCACAGTCTCTCTGGTTATCATTCACAATGCTTACAATCAATAGAAAAACAATTTATAGCGAGATAGAAATAAATCCATGCATATACAGGCAATTGATTTACAACAAAGGAACCAAGAATGAACAATGGGGAAAGGATTATCTTTTATTTGAAAAACATTTAAAATTTTTTATTCATTGATTTTAGAAAAAAAGGAAGGTAGAGAGAGAAATATCAATTTGTTATTCTACTTATTTATGCATTTGTTGGTTGATTCTTGTATGTGTCCTAACTGAGGATTGAACCTGCAATGTTGGCATATTTGGATGACACTCTAACCAAATGAGCTACCTGGCCAGGGCCAGGATTGTCTTTTCAATAAATGGTGTTAGGAAAATTGGATTGGCATAAACAAAAGAATAAAACTGGGTCACTAGCTCATACCAGAAACAAAAATCAGTTCAAAATGGATTAAAGTCTTGAATGTAAGATCTGAAACTTAAATTCTTATTGGAAAACATAAGGGCTTCTCAACATTGCAATGGCTTTTTTAAAAAAGCCTTGGCAATGGTTTTTTAAAAAAAATTGATACCAAAAGCAAAAGCAACAAAAACAAAAACAAACTCCCATTCTACGTCAAACCAAAAACCTTCTGCTCAGCAAAGGAAACCATTAACAAAATGAAAAGACACCCTGTAGAATGGGAGAAAATATTTCCAAACCACATATCTGATGACAGCAGCTAACTTATTGAGGGCTTACTCTTTATCAGGAACTAGTATGTGCACTTACATGCACTACCTGATTTTATTTTGCTTTATTCTCACAATGCCAGCACTATTATACCCATTGTACAGATGAAAAAAATGAGGCATAGAGAACTTTAGTACCTTGCTCAAGGTCATGTAGCAAATAAAATGCCAGAGCCAGGATTTGAATCCAGGAAACTGGCTCCAGAACTTGTGGTAAAAAAAAAAAAGAAAGAAAAAATAAACAAAGAAAGAAAAAAGCAAGCCAATGGTTAGATGTGACTCAAAAAAAACACCAAACCCTACAGATGTTTTTTTACATTTCAGAATGTTGTGCCTCAAATTGTGAAGACTGAAATGCATTATTTTTAAGCTCAATAGCCTAGAAGACAAGTATGTAATTTAAACTCATCCATCCAAATAGTTACTTGAGAAGGAAATTAATACTAGAAGAATAATAAAAATTAGATGAAATACATGAAGGAAGCAGCAATAAAAGAAATCAGCTTCTGTCAGAAGAAACTCAAAGAAACTCCATGAGAAGCATGGACATATCACAGTCAATCTTCAACTTTCACAAGGAGTAGGAACCAAAATCTTCCCTGAACACCTCCATTCTGGAGTCTACCCCAATTTATGCATCTGGGTGACCAGCATTTCAAGCTCTTTCAGACAATTAAGAAGAGTTTCCAGACTTGCATTAACTGGGCCAGTGCTGAGGAAAAAATTACAGTTTTAGCTCACTAGCCATTTATTACCTATCAAAGGTGTTCCATTGCTTCTCAAGGCACCTGTGAAACATTTATTCAGAATCTTTTGTGCATCAGGGATGTAATATCTGGGATAAAAGCATTAGATAAATTCCAGTTTTCAGAAGCATGTGGTATGAGTTGATATTAAATATTGCTATTATGCTGGGTTTGTGTCCAAATTAATTATTGAGATTACATATGCATATATGAGTTATTATTCATCTATGATTTCTGCTTATCCTTCAGGTTTCAAGATAAATACAATTTTCATTATTTTTCTTTCATAATCTTTATTAAAATTTGCAATTGTAGTGTTGTGGCCTGTCATCTTCATTATCTGTTTAGTTGATTATTGTTTGTCTCCTGAGCACCAGGAGCCAGGAAATTTGCCAGACTTACCCAGTGCTGTGTCGTCACAACAGTGTCTGAATCTCAGAACAGTGTGTGGTAAAAGAGGAGCTTAAATAAATGCCTGAATCGATAAATGAACAAGGAAAGAAGGAAGCAGATTTAAACGTGAATGTAGAGTTCTAGTGCACGTAAGAATTTCATGGGGAGATTTTTAAATGTCTACTTCCAGCTCTGATCATGGTGCACTCAACTAAAATCAATGCCAGGAATCACATCCTGACTCTGGAAAGACTAAATGGACCTGGGGAAGATATGTTTCTTTTTGTGTGCCTCTCTGCATGAGCGAATTTGAGAGGACTAGACTAAATAAAGTTTGCCTTCCTTTCTTGCAATGGCATTATGTAATTCTATGGGTTCATACATATTTGAGCACTATGTCAGGCCTTCCACAGAGTACAAAGAAATATAACTTATAGTTTTACTTTTTAAACAGGAAGAAAATAATTTAAACAATACAAAAGCAAAATAACAAGACCAAATAAGAATTTATGATGATCACATTTCTTGCGTACTAAGGTATAAATCTTTCCTTCCACATTGAATGTTTTTTGAAATTGAGACATGTATTACAACTGATGTTAAAGGAAACCTCAAGGAAGAGGAATAAATTGTGACATAGGTATTCTCCCTTGTGCATGAAGTGAGCCATTTCTAGAGGAACACCTTAGGGCGATTGTGTGACTCTTACTTTGAAACTCAGACAACGAAGAATTGCCTAAAATGTCTGCTCAAATGATTTATACTGTGTTGCAATACTGAAACAAATATTTATTGGATTAGGAGAGGACCATTGTTAACATAGTAAGCAACACAAATAATGGCAGTAGAGTCTGCTGAATTTGATAGGATAACTTGAAGGAGTTCAAAGTGAGAAGGGGTTGGCATGTTTGATTTATTGACCTTGAAAGGTGATTATGCAGAAAGGCTACCCTTCAAAAACCTTTCCCACTTTTAAGAGAAGCTAAATATGTAGTTAAACTTAAAAGGAAAGCAAAATGGTGTGTTCAGTCAAGTAGAAAATGCAGGAGAAACCCCGGTATGCTTCATTATGCCTTAAGGTTATTCTTTGAGGAAGCAAGTCAGTAGTGGCCTGGGGAGAACCATTGGTGGGGAGAGCGCAGGAGGGATGATGACCAAGGGGCACAGGGAACTTTGGGGGTGATGGTTATGTTTATTGTCTTGCGTGTGGTGATAGTTCATGGGTATACACATATTTCAAAACTTGTCAAATTATTTACCTTAAATATGTACATTTCAGTTATACCTCTAAACACTGAAAAGAAGCTTCTGTCGATAATAAAGGTCCTACACAGGTCACAGCCAGGGGGACAGATTATTAAAGGCAGCATGGTATGAGATGCCATGCCAAAGTGGTCCAGGAGAATCTCCATCCTCTTAAGAACATCTGAGACCATCATGACTTTCATCACCAACATCAGCATTTATTAACTTCACTCTGCATAGAGCAGGCATTCTACAAAATAGTTTGCCTGTATTATCTTGTTTAATCCTCCCACCACAAAAGTCTTATCTCACTATCGTTCCCATTTTACAGATGTGGAAAAACAAAGTCATAAAGAAGTTAAAACCTACCCTGGATTACAGAACTAGTAAGAAGAAGATGCAAGGTTTGACCTGGTCTGGGCCGAGTCCTTGACCCACTAGTCCAGGGGGTCCTTATTGCTGGGAATAGGAGACTTCCAGGTTGCTATCTGACAGGATTTTTCATATTGGTAATTAAGGATAGAATAAGGAACAATGATATGTTTTAAAAACTTACATACCTTGCAAGGCCTCGATGAGTATGTCAAGACTTGGCATTTTGGAGAGCAACTGCCAGCTGAGGGTCTGCCTTGACAACAGTATGCAGGCACTTGGGTGGGTCTGTGGCACGAGCAGCATGCAGTTAGGATTTCCATGTGTGGTGAACAAGGGGCAGAACTGCCTAAATTTTGGTTTGGTTATTTCATTACATTTTTAGAAAAAGAAGGGATGAATCAAAAGTGTAGAGGGACTTGGAAACATTGAACATTTCCCAATATCTTGCTCTGTGTGAGGTATATATTTTTGGTTGTTGCTGTTTTATTTTTACTGTGGTAAAATATTCATCACATTAAATCTAGCATTTTAACTATTTTATTTATTTTTAGAGAGGGGGAAGAGAGGCAGAAGGAGAGGGAGAGAAGTGTCAATGGGTGGTTGCCTCTCTTGTGCTCCCTCTTGGGGACTTGGCCCACAACGCAGGCATGTGCCCTGACTGGAAATTGAACCAGCAACCCTTTGGTTCACAGGCCAACACTCAAATCCACTGACCCACACCAGCCAGGACAGCATTTTAACTTCTTAAGTATACAATTTAGTGCATTAATTGCATCTATTGTCTTATTTTCAAGGTTAATATTTCTTTCTGGAGAGACAGCATGCATTGTAGTTAAGGATGTGGGTGCTAGAGTCAGATGGGTGGCCATTTGGTTTCCACTACCTAGTGCACAACCTTGGACAATTTAGTAGCCTCTCTATCTTTCAGTTTCCTCATCTGTAAAATGAGGAAACTTTGACTGATAAAGACCTACCAGACAGTACTGCTGCAAAGAGTACATGATATGATGTATGTAACTTGCTCAGCATAATTCCTGCTGTAGAATAAAACATTTCACTATGTTATAGAAGACAGAGTTCTAATTTTGTCTAGCATTTCTGTGAATCAGAGATTCTTAATCTGGGGCATATAATAAACCTCAGGGTGTCACGGATTGGGCTTGAGGAGAACTGTGGTTCTCTCTCTCAACGATGTGCAGATTCATTTGTCTTCTCCATGTGAGTGTTTGGGAACCAGGTACATGGCTTTCATTCTACCCTCAAAGTTAGAAGTACAAGGTAAAACCAGAAAACTAATCAGAGAAATACATATAATCAGATTGATCTTGTTCCCCCTTCTACTCAGGGGCCTGTAATCATTGGCCTAAGTTTCATCTTCCCTCTGTAGAAGAGCAAAATGCTTATTCTTTCTCTCAGGGCCATAGTGCTGGATGTAAGGTAGCACAATAATATTCCCTACAGTTGTGGCCTGCCGTCTGCATAACTGTACTTACTTTGTCCCTCGCTCTTAGAACAGAATAACTGCAAACTGAATGTCCCATGGGCTGGTGGGGTTGCTATGGGAGTGTGAAAAGCAAGTCAAGGGCTCACCGAGTCAAGAGGCTCTGCCTCCCTGTGCCCCACATGCCCCTCTGTATCCTAGCTTTACACGGTACATGACCCATGCCTCAAACAGCATTTTACTGTGCTTGCAGATTACTTGGGGATGTTGTAAAAATGTGGACTCTCGCTCAGTAAGTTCTGGTGGGACTGAGATTCTGTATTTATAACAAGTTTCTGAGGAACTACACTTGGAATATCGAGGCTCTAATCTCTTCATGCTATAATTATTAGTTTACTTGCCTGTCTCTAGGTAAACTAAAGGCAGGAAGAGGACATTATTTGATTCTATTTCCCAGGGGCTTAGTACAGAGAGGACATAGAAGTTGAAAGAAATTATTTATTAAGTGAATGAAAGGAAGGAAGGAAGGAAGGAGGGAAGGAAAAAAGGAAGGAAGGAAGGAAGGGAGGAAGGAAGGAAGAAAGGAAGGAAAAAAAGAAGAGACAAAGAAAGAAGGGAGGAAGTGGGGAGGAAGGAGAAAGAGAGAGCGATACATAGTAGAAGACCAAGGGCCTTTTCTCTGGAGGCATGAAGGTGTTTTTCAAGGTACCTTTTCCAGGGAACCTTCTCAGATACTTTACATGTACTTTTCTGCCTTAAAAGATAAAAATTTCCTTTCTCTCTGGGGTTCCAGGAAGGCTTTCTCCTGAGCCAGAAAAAGGGGAGGAAATAGAAGTTCCCGCACCAACTATTAATAAAGAAATTTGAATTTGTCAAACACTGATTCTGAAAGAATGAGAACACTCACTGTGTAATGACATTTATTATGCAAAATCCATGGTAGGCACAATAATCTCCAGGACATAGAGACGCACAGTACCAATTTACACACCTTATTTTACAGCAGGCTGTTCTTTGACATGCAATGCAGGTTTAACTTAGGCAACTATTGCAGCCTTACTGCTAACGCATGAAAAGGGGAGACTAGGGGAGAAGGAGGAAGGTCTTGGGAAGGTACTTCACAGGCACAGACATAGAATAGGATTGAAAAGTCCAATCAACTTCTGTTACTCGGATTACACCAGGTGGAGACAGCTGTAACCCCAGGTGTGACCATGTATTACCTTTCCTGCTCAGAGTTACTGCTGCCTTTACTTGTGTGAGAATCATTTCACAGACAGAATGTGAGTGCCATCAGTGGGAATGCTGTGCCCAGATGTCACACTATTTTGTCAGGAAATGATGAATCACCCTGGAGCCCTCACATCTACTTTCCCATGACCTTCCAGCAACAAAGGGCAGCCGAAGAACAATTCTGGGCATTTGCTTTCCCTAACAAAGCAACAGCTAACAAAGCTGGCCTCTTTGAGATCGAAAAGGAACCACAATTTGTCACTTTTTAAGGGGACAAACTGATTAATGGGCAGTGAATAATATCAAGATAATTCCCTGATTAAGTGTGTAGCCATTGTAAATCCAGATTCGAACCCTTGGAAAGAAAGAAATGCAGACCTTTCTTGAGTTTGGCTGAGTCTGCTTGTTAAGTTTCATATTTGTAAAGGAAGTAAAAATTGCAAAGATGATATTTAAAGAAGCATTAAGAGACACATGGGGGAAAACAAGCATTTAGCACATGTTCTCAATGCAGTTAACTCATTAAACATGGTCTTGATTGTTGCAATCCATCTTTTACCACCATCCCAGCAAGGGCCACAAAACTGGGAAAAAGCAACCCATCTTCACCAAAACTTCAATACCATCTGAAAGTTTCTGGGATGATAATAATGGTGAGGATAACAATTAAGTTGCCATCAAGTGGGTGCTCTAAGTATTCTTCATATATTAAGTTGTTTACTCCTCATATAAAATTGATGATTATTTAAACTTATCTTACTGATGAGGATTCTGAGTTTAAGTAACTCACCTAAAGTTACACAGCTGGTTAGTGGAACAATTTACTCAAACTTAGGGAATCTAGCTGGAGGACATCAGCTTCCCCTCAACATGTAATACTTTTATTGAGAGATAATTGACATATAACATTGTGTACATTTAAGGTGTAAAATGTATTGATTTGATACATTTGTATATTGCAACATGATTACCACCATAGCAATTAGCTAATGCCTCCGTCACATCACATAATCATATCTTGTTTTTGGTGATGAAAGCATTTAAAATCTACTCTTAGCAACTTTCAGATGTGTAATGCAGTGTCAACTCTAATCAACAACTCTAACACCACACTGTTCATAGCATCTGTAGAACTTATTGATTTCCTAAATACTTTCTTCCACCCATATGCTCCTGGAAATCATCATTTTACTCACTGTTTATATCAGTTTGGCTTTGTTTAGGCTCCACGTGTAAGTGCGATTGTACATTGTTTGTCCTTCTCTGTCTGGCATAATACCCTCTAGGTACATCCATGTTGTTGCAAGTGGCGGGATTTTCTTTTTTCTTGTGGCTTCATAGTATTCCCTTGTGTTTGTATATGTAAATATATATGTGTATATATGTGTGTATCACATCTTCTGTATCCACTCATCCATTGATTGACATTTGTGTTGCTTCCATCTCTTGGCTGTTGTGAATCATGCTTCCATGAGCATGTGCTTTGGATTCCTCCTTGCACTGACAATGATGCTGCTGAGGCACTAAATGCTATGCTTACATGGCATTGCAGAAGCTATAGTATTGACTTCAACCATCTAGGAAGTGGCACTCTCACCTCTAATATTTCATAAGGATACGAGATAACCATTACTTCAACAGATAGATGAGTTTGGTTGAAATGGTTCAGTCTAAATCAATCAAATAATGAGTGCCTTGTAAGTGCTTATTGTGGCACCAGAGAGGAGAAAAAGTGATAGGAAAGGACGTAATAGACACACATGCCATGTCTTCTAAAAGATGTGTTTGAACTAAAGATGTCTCAGCCTAAAAAGGCTTTACCAGGAGGGTGTATCCCACCAAAATGATGCTCCAGCATCCTGTAGTTCTTCCATTGTTAGCAGCACCCCAAACTTATCTTGAAGATCCAATCTCCCACTCTCCCAAGATGCACATTTTTGTTTTGATATAAATGGGGCAGATGAGTGACTGGAGCTAAGACCCTTGGAGTCAGTCTCTTGGGAATTCAAAATATGAGCAGAGTAATAAAAAGACCAAAATTTAAAAAAAAGAACAAAAATAAAAAATACTAACATCAGCACAAACTGTATATCTCTTGGAGAAAGTGTTAATTTGATTATTAACTGGCTGTCTAGATCCTAGAGCTAACCTGCTATGTACCCTTCTGGGTCTTGTACTTTACTGGTGCTTGGATTCCATGTGCGCTTCTGCATGTCTCAACAAATTTGCTTTGTGCCTAAGTTGCCCACTTTCAGCTGCTTATAACCATATAACCCCTACTGGTACACCAAAATTACATATTTGGTTATTCTAGAGACAGGTTAATAATATTCTATAGACAAGTTAATATTGAATAAGTCACTTTACAGAAGGTCTCTGTTGGTCACAAACAGGAGTGATCAGGCAGGATTCAAAGAAACTTGCTGATGAAAATCAATGTGACCATATCTTTTAAAGAAACATAGCATATTAGAAATGTCCATCAAACTCTCCAACTCTCTTTTTAGTCATTTCATTAACAGAACTGAGCAGTGAATCAAGAATCAAAAGGCTTTACTGCTAGACCCAGCTCAACCACAAAAAGACCATTTGTCCTTGGGGAAGTTTACTTCCTCTCTCTGAGCTTTTCATATCTGAGCTTAAAATTAAGGCAGAGAGGGTCCTTGAGTATTTCTTTTCTGTCAGAGATTCTAAAGTTCTGCATGAAAGAGCTATGCTTCAGAAATTACTGAGGAATTGAGTAGATGCAACCTAAGACCATCCCCCATCCCTGAAAACAGACATTTTTTTCACATGGATAGGTAAGATGGAGTGGAGTTCCAATTTGACTCCTTGAGTAGAAATCTAAGGTATGCATATTACAGATGATTTCAGCATCTTTCTTGTGCCTGTCATGATCTTTGGAGAAGAGCTCTAAGGGTAAAGATTATTAAATAGCCCTCCTGTCATTTAACTGAAATCTAGTTATGGACCAACCCTAAGGAGGTCAGCAACAAATGTAATTTAATTCTTACCTATTAATAAATGGGGTTTAGATTAATTTATATATTCAGAGGAACTTTAAGGAAAATTTATCATAAAGCTTATGGGGTATTTTGTTGGCAACTATTCAAATTTTATAGTTTCAAAGTTCAAGCATATCACTACAGAGGAACAAAAAATTACATCTCTCATTTGAAATAAACAGTTTGAGACCTGAAATGTATTTATCTTTTCATCGTATTTCCTCATGTTATAGTCCTATGACCTCCAAAAGCCACCCAAACCACATTTTCCTAAAGCTATTCCTGACCTGTTTCTGTTTGTTCTAGTGTTTACTCCTTTTGCAATTTAATGACATCATCTCCAGCCCTGTGGTCAGTGGCCTCGAGCTGAGCAAAATGGTCAGTTCATATGGTGAAAGGCTAAAACAAAAAAATTCAGATCAGTTCCATCAGAGCTAAATCCATCAGACAGGATGAGAGAAACTAATTGATGAGAAAAGTTTATTTCTTCCAGGTATCATGAAAACTTAGAGTATAAACTTATAAATTTACTGATATAGATTCTTATACCAATGTAGCTTTTCTTTCAAAAATAATTTTAGATGACATACTTTTTTGATTGTTATTTTCTCTGATTTCACTAATCGGCATCAAGATTGAAATTAAGATTAAATAAAACGTGAAAATCCTTTAGCGCAACTTTAGGGCTTTACAATAGATATCAAATCTTGAGTTCTGACATTGAACCAGGCACTGTTACGAATTGTACTTAAATTCCCTCATTTGATCTTACTCCTCTTTAAGTCAGATGCTATACTATTGCACTTTCCTGATGAGGAAACTGAGCTTCAGTGTAGTTGAGTACATGCCCAAGGTCACATAGCAAGGGAGTGGCAGAGCTAGGGTTTACATCTAAGGCTATTAAGGTTCATTATTTTAGTTACTCTGCCACATTAACAAATTCAAGGAGAATCTGAAGGAAAAAGAAAGCAGACTTTGCATTTTTGAAGACTTAGCTGAAAATTATGCCAAAGAGAAAAACCATTTACTCCTTTTAAATGGCACTGTCAACAATAACTGCAGATGTCTTATCCAAGAACCTCTCCTGATTTTGCATTTGACCCAATAGTCTGGAATCTTCCTGGGCTAAAGGGGAAGGACGATTGCATCACTAATGTTGGCTCCTTGTCATTGAGAGGTAAAAGCTAGAGGTGTTGTGACCTAAGCAGAGGTCTTTGGGACAGCAACCATTGTTGGCTTTGAGTAGAGATTGAATTTGCAGGAGGATCTGCCTGTGCAGTCTCCTCAGGCGGGGCCACATTTATCTCCAGAGAAATTTGACACTAACCATTTGTCAGCTACAGGCACATGTGCTTGCTGTTGCCACGCTTTATCCTTTTAGTCAAAGCAATAATTCCTCATTGTGAGAGAGCAACTGTGGGGTGCCAGGTGTTGATATTTTAGAAACACCCAGTGGTAGCAACAGCTGTTGTGGCAGATTTCAATTTTTTCAGCCAAGCTGGTAATAGCATAGTGTGCCAGATGCAATTAAAGACTTTCAGCTATGAAGTCTTTCCATCTCCACCATTTGTGATGACCTTTCTCTAAAAGATTCCCCATGGAATTTACCATTGTTCTGAGGCAGGACGTGTCAAAAAGAGGCTGCACCTCCTGATTGCTGTCAAAGACATCTTCAGGTTTTCCTGTACTGAGGCTCTCCACCACTGTGTCTGTTCTCATGGTCATTATTCATCAATCTGTCCATCTTCATGTCAATTCAAATTCAATGTGAAATTTGCCCTTGCTTTCACTTTCCTGTGGGGTGGGGTACGGTGGGGTGGGGGCATCCGTCCTGAGCCTCACAAGTGCTGGCTATGGCATAATTATTACTGCTTTGGGTCATAATTGTTGGTATGTCCTGATTTAATTAAGAGAGAAATAATACTTTAAAGAGATTTTTTTAACAGAATATGTTGTTTCTCAAGTGAAAGCAGAGAAGAGCCAACAGAAATCAACCTTACAGATTTTAAAAGTATTTTATTTATTTATCTTCAGAGAGGAAGGGAAGGAGAGAGGGAGAGAAACATCAATGTATGGTTGCCTCTCGTGAGTCCCTTGCTGGGAACTGGCCTGCAACCCAGGCAAGTGCCCTGACTGGGAATCGAGGTTCGCAGGCCTGAGCTCAATCCACTGAGCTATACCAGCCAGGGCTCAGATTTTTTAATAGGAAGTAAAATCAAGTCATCAAATAAAACAAACACTCAATTCAGTTCAGGATTAGTGAGATATAACTTTGATATTTAATAGTTCAGCTTAGTGCTGTGCCCACTAAGTGCTGTGCTCACACTGGTACTTCACCTCCTTGAGAATATTATGAAAGCCATGCAGTTCTTTTCACAAAAAGATGCAAATATGCTCAGAGTTTTTGTACTGTAGGGTAAACAAAGTCGGTCTGGCTCCCTCACCCAGGTGTCTGGGGAACTAAGATAAGTTCTGTTCTCACAGCCTTGAGACTGGGTCCAATAAACTGTTCCCGTAGTCTTGAGTGGGCTCACACATACAGAATCTCACTGTATTATACAATATTTTGGCTCCCTGCTGGCTTTGTGTGTGTTTAGTATATAAGAGAGTTAGGGGCTTCCGGCTTGGGGACATGTGGCTTATAGCATGCATGGTTTGCTCACCCTTGAAAAAGGCATGTCAAGCAAGCCCATGGCTTCACACATTTTCTTCTGTCTGCTCAAATCCCATGTGAACATGTCCAGCCTCGAATGGTTGCAACACATGTACACTTTCAGGTTGTCATGGATCTAGTGAAAGCTTTACAATGTAGGCCGTAGATTAGTGCTGTGTAAAAAAACTTTCTGTGGTGGAAGTGTTTTCTATGTGCACTGTGGAGTATGGTAGCCATGAACCACAGGTGACTATGGAGCAGCTGAAACACAATGAGGCGTGTCCAGAAAGTATCCAGCTACATGTGATAACATGAAAAATAGGGACATTTGTTGACGAAGATACAAGATACAAAACCCACTGTACATAGGACAATGACACTTCAGTCCCCTTCAAAGTAGGCACGTTGGGACTTCACATAGTTCTCCCAATCACTGTCAACTGCTCCATCATATTTTCCTGAATCTCACTGATGGTCTGAAATCTCTTCCCTTTCAAAGATGATTTGAGTTTTGGAAAAAGCCAAGAAGTCATAGGGTGCCAAATCTGGGCTATAGGGGGCTGAATTACCTGGATAATTTGATGTTTTGCCAAAAAACTCTGCACAAGACATGATGTATGAGTGGGCTCATTGTATTAATGAAGCTGCCAATCACCAGTTGCTCATAGCTATGGTTTTCTGAATCATCTAGTTTCCACAGAGGAATGTTCAAGCTTAATGCAAAATGCGATGCAGATTTGTTGCTCTATTTATTGGGTTATTTAAAATGTGACAGCCACAGAATATATGTGCTCACTCAATGGCATGTACAAGCCCCACTGACTACTACAGTGAAGTCATCATTGTTCATGCATGCACATTCCAATCCACTCTCTTTGGCTGCCAGTTTACATCAATATTACACGTCATTCTTGTTATATTAACAATGGCTGGATATACATTTTTTCTTTCTAGACTCTGAATTGTATTCTATTAATCTATGTCTATTTTAGGCCACTACCACCCTGCTATGACTTTCTAGTGAACTTTGATATTGAAAAGTATGGCTTCTACAGTTTTGTTCTTTTAATTAAAGATTATTTTTACTATTCTACGTCCTCTTCATTTTCATAGAAATTTTAGAATGAGTCTGATAATTACAGTAAAAAAATAATTCAGTAAGGACTTTTATAGAAATTCTGTTTAATCTAAAGATAAATTTGAGGATTACTGCCATCTTAACAAAAATTCCTTAAATCTTCTTCCCAGAAACAAAGATTTGCATTCCTAAATATATTCATTTGAAATTCTTCTCCAACAATCATGTTTCACAGCATTTTTCTTTCATTTATTTCAAACTTTTTAACATTCATCTGCTAACAGAATGATTTTCAAACTTTAACATAATGGTAATTATTATAATATTTTTGATAACTCAAATTATTTATCATTCATTTACTTAACAATATTTTGACATGCTTGTTATGTTCCCTATACTTTTCTGAGTATTCTAATTATAGTAATTTGAGTCTTCTCTTTTTTCTTAGATTCCAGCTAAAGACTTGTCAATTTTGCTGATCTTTTCAAAGGCACTTTTAGTTTTGTCAATTTTTGATGTATTTTTATTTATTAATTTTCTCCACTGTTTATTTTCTTCTTTTTGTTTGCTCTAGATTTTTATTCTTTTTTTTCACACAGGCAACTACAGCTATAAAATTTCTTCTGAGAACTACTTTAGCCTGCATCTTATAAGTCTGGTATGAATGTTTCATTTTTATTCATCTATGTATTTTGTAATTTCCCTTGCAACTTGTTCTTTGATCCATTGGTTAGTTATACACATAGGTTCATTTTTGAAGTGTAATTTGGTTCAATAAATTAATTATGGAAGGAAAACATACCAATTTGTCATCTGTTTTATTTTGATATTTAAAAATTAGTCATTTGGATTCAGGAAATAAACATTCTGTAATTATCATGTAAATTTTCACTGCTACATCTTTGTACAGGTCCTCAAGCTTTCACATGGGCACAAGTCATCTGGGGACTTTGCTAAAACACAGATTCTGTAGGTCTGGCATGGGGCCCAAGATTCTGCCTTTCTAATGAGTTCCCTGCTGGTTCAGAGAACACTCTGAATAGGAAGGCTCTGGCAACTGCCTGGAATGCCCTTTCTATTTATTATTTGTGTTAGGTGCAAATGGCCCTTTCCCTGAAAACTCCTGCCCTTGCCTTTGTCCTTGTCCTCAGGGGTGCATATTTTTTTCTTTAACCTCTAGCACCCTCCTTTTACTGTATATTTCCACCTGTTCCATTCTTATTTCTTTATATATTTCTTTCTCCCAAAGTACCATGAGACTAATGAGAGCAGAATCTCTATTCTTTTCATGACTTTATTGTGTGGTTTAGTGTTGATGGTTCAGACTACATGCCTATTAATTATCCATCGAATCAATAAAGGTAACTCACACTTAATATGTATCTGCTATGAGCCAGTGCAATCAATGTCAAATGCTTTAACCATCAGACCAGCGCTATGGGGAAGATACTGTTATCTCCATTTTGCAAATGAAAAGTAAAAGCCTTGTCAGTGCTCATGATTAGTTGAGTTTGATTCCGGTTTCCTTAGAGAATTAACTCACTCCAATTTAATCACACTGAGCAATTCTCTGAGGAATCTAACACATGCTACATTTTACTTGCGTATATTATGACAGCCAGTTTAGAAAAAGAAAAACAGTGATATCTTTCCTTCTCACACTTTCCCTGGACAGTAAAATAAGATGGGCAGTAACATTGCTGTTGCTACTGTAGTCCTCCCCTCACCTCTTCTTGCTTGGTTGGTGCATTCGCCTGCATCTTATAAGTACCGCACGCTAACCGATTGCGCCACTGGAGCTCCTCACCTGCATCTTTGTCTCCTGTCTCCAGAGCCCTCTCTTCCATGCTTCCTCCAAAATGTGGACCTTATCATGTCACTGGCTGAAGCTTTCAATTACTCGTAGTTGCCCAATAAGATAACGTCCAAATTCCTTATGTCAACTTACAATCTACCTACAAGCAACTTGTCTGGCATCTTGAAGAGGATACTTCTGAAATCATTCTCTTCCCACTGATCTCAATGTCCTTATCAACCTACTCCTTGCCAATTCATGCTTCAGATTCACTTCCTACAAATTCTATTAAGAAATGATCTCTGGACTACCCTGGACTTGAGTCTTCTTCCTTTGTGCTTCTTTGGAATTATACACATACCTCTGATGGAGTTGCCACATTTTATAGTAGTAATCTATTTATGTTTTCATTACTGGACAGTGAGCTCCTCAAGGTTAAGAAATGTCTCATTTTCCTATTTCCAGCACATAGTATAGGACTTGGCATTCAACAGATGTTGCTAAGTAACAAAAATTTGGTCAAAATATAAGTGCTTTGGGCCTAAAACACCTGAATATTAACCTTGTATACAAACAGAGTCCTTTCATCTATTCCCAAAGCTCTCCATGTGTCTGATATGGTGTAAGTATTACATCTGCTGTTAAGTAGTTAGAGTGAGCAAGGAGTTGTGAGCTACTCAAAAGAGGCACATTCATTTCATTGTTGCATCTCTTGGCTCACATAGAACAATTTCTTTTTTAAATTTTAATTGTTGTTCAAGTACAGTTTTTTGTCTTTTACTCACACCCCAGTCCACCCCCCAGTCCTTTCCACCTCCCTCCCATTTCCAATCCCCCACCCCAGTTTTTGTCCATGTGTCCTTTATACTTGTTCCTGTAAACCCTTCCCTGTTTCCACTGAAATTCCCTCCCCTCTCCCTTCTGGTCACTGTCAGTCTCTTCTCTATTTTAGTGTCTTTGGTTATATTTTGCTTGTTTGTTTGTTTTGTTGTTTAGATTCCTGTTAAAGATGAGATCATATCGTATTTGTCTTTCACTGCCTGGATTATTTTGCTTAGCCTAATGCTTTCCAGTTCCATCCATGCTATCACAAAGGGTAGGAGCTCCTCCTTTCTTTCTGCTGCATAGACTTCCATTGTGTAAATATACAGTTGTTTTTTGATCCATTTATTAACTGATGGGCTCCTAGCTTGCTTCCAACACTTGGCTATTGTAAATTGTGCTGCTACGGACACTGGGGTGCATAGGTTCTTTTAGGTTTGTGTTTCAGGGTTCTCAGGATATAATCCTAGCAGTGGAATAGCTGGGTCAAAAGGCAGATCCATTTTTAGTTTTCTGAGAAAATTCCATACTGTTTTCCATAGTGGTTGTGCCAGTCTGCAATCCAAACAACAGTGCACTAGGGTCCCCTTTTTTCTACAACTTCTCCAACACTTGTGGAGAAGTTGCTTTGTTTATTGTGGCCATTCTGACCAGTGTGAAGTGGTATCTCATTGTGGTTTTAATTTGCATCTCTCTGATAGCTAGCAATATTGAGCATCTTTTCAAGTGTCTCTGGATCCTCTGTCTGTCCTCCTTGGAGTAGTGTCTATAAAGTTTTTTGCCCATTTTTAATTGTGTTGCTTGTCTTCTTACAGTGGAGTCATGTAAATTCTTTATATATTTTGGAGATTAAACCCTTTTCTGAGGTATCATTGGCAAATATGTTTTCCCATTCAGTTGGTTCTCTTTTTATTTTAATACTGTTTGAACATAGAAACTATTCCACAAAGATTTGCAAAACTGAAATGAACTTAACTACCTTCTTGGGTTTTAGCCAAGTTATTATAAAGCCTCCCACTACTCTGGGGAAATAATTATCTCCTAACACAGGGGTGAAGGGTCTATTGCAGTGCTTTGATATTTCACACTCTCACATTGCTACAGTAGGAGAGATGTTCAAAACAGGTGGGCATACTGTCTACTCTGATTACATTGCTCTGTACCTGACCCAGAGAATGGCAATAGAGCAGGTGTGAAAGAGGACAAAAATCAGCTGAAGAAGCAGTAATGATTCACAGAGGGAAATATACTTCAATTTGAAATGTGCTCATATCTCTGATCTCTTTTTCTTTTGTTGTATTAGAAATGAGTTTGTGGGTGAATGTCAGAACATGGCTCTCTTAAATGACTTCTTCACAGAGTGGTTTCTGGCAACCTCAAATTCACTCTTTTTCTCACTCACCATTCTGCAAACATTTATAGAGCATTAGCTAACCATGAAGCACTGTGAGAGGAACCGCTAGGACAAAAGATTAGGTACAGAGAATATAGTCATAAAGCATTGGGTATTTTAAAATGACATTTTCAATATCAAATGCAAGAAACTTCATGCACAAACAAAACAGGAATAACACCAGTAGCTACTTTAAGTCATAAGGGTTTTGAAATAGAAACTTGCATTGGATACTGCAAAATCATTAGCTGAAATAATGATTCTAATGGTTATATAGTAATATTTTCCACTCTAAGACAGTGGTAATTAAAATTAATGCAACTGCTCCTAGGATGAAGACAAATATTAATATCACCACTGCTTTTTTCACCCGCCTCATCTCCTACCACACTTCCCCCTCCTCCATGTATTTCAGCCACACTGACCTTCGTTCAGAGTGGCTTTTTAAAAATAATGTTTTATTTATTGATTTGAGAGAAAGACAGAGATATCAATTTGTTGTTACACTTGTCTATTCACCCATTGGTTCATTCCCGTATGCACCATGATAAGGGATTGAACCCACAACCTTGGTGTCTTAGGATGGTGCTCCTACCAACTGAGCTACCTGGCCAAGGCTGTTTGGAGTCTTGAGCACTTTTTGCTCCTATGTTAATTTTGCTCATGCCATTCCTTCTGCCTGGTACATTCTTATCTTTCTCCACCAACCCATATTTATCCTCAGAAAATGTCACTTCCCTGATTTTTTTAGTCAGGTCATATCCTTCTCTAGTACACCCTCCCAGCACCATGTACCTCCCCCTCAGGGTATTTATGACATTCAAAATGTTTTAATATATTATTTTTACTTGCTTATCTGTTGCCTCTACTAGATTCTAAGTTTCATGAAAGTAGAAATATGAGCTCCTCAGGGCTTAGCAAGATACAGGGAAAATAGTAAATATTATTACATAACTGAATGAAAAATAAACTGAGGTGTCATGAAAAATAATATTGCTGTAGTTATTACTATTATTATATTAAAGTTTGAAAATAATTTTTGTTAGTAGATAACTGAAAAAGTTCAAAGTGAATGAAAGAGAAAAGCTATAGATGCTGCAGAAAGAAAGAAGGAGCTCCTACCTTTTGCAACAACATGGATGGAACTGGAAAGCATTATGCTGAGTGAAATAAGCCAGGTGTTGAAGGACAAATACCATATGATCTCACCTCTAACAGGAAGCTAAACAACAAAACAAACAAGCAAGCAAAATATAACCAAATCACTGAAATAGAGAACAGGCTGACAGTGACCAGAGGGGAGAGGGGAGGGAATTTCAGGGGAAATAAGGGAGGGATTTAGAGGAACCTATATAAAGGATACATGGACAATGACTGAGAAGGGTGGAGATGGAAGGGAGGGGGGAGGATGGGAGGTGGGATGGGATGGGAGTAATAGACAGAAAACTGTACTTGAAAAATAATTATATAAAAAAATTGGAAAAAAAAAGAAAGAAAAGCTATAGAACAGGACCACTGGAGAAGAATTTCAAATGAATATACCCAAGGAGGTGGGTGTAATGTAGATTCTAAAAAATGAAGAATGCCAGAAACATACATTATAATAAAGGGAATTAATAGATAAATTATAAGAATTTTCTAAAAAGTTGTCATGATAAGAAAATTATGAATCATAGTCCTTTTAAACAATAATTAAAAGGAAGCAGTGACAGGCAGAACATCTCATTCATGGTAGAAATGTAGAATCCTCCTTAACTGAGCCTAAAAGATGTATGAGAATATAAGTACATTAGATAACAATCAAAACTCTAACTGAACCCACCCTGGAGATTTAACCAATGAGAACTATGAACTAAGTACATACATTATGTAAGAAGGAAGCAAGGGTGTGGGTATGTGGAAATTAAAAATTGAGATTAATATGTCTGTCAGAAATTAGAATGCTATGCCAGTTGGTGATTTGCCTTAAGCTTCTCTCCCTGAGAACTCATGTTGCAAAAGAGTCCAGTTGTTCATTTTGACACAACCATTTGTTTTTGGTGGACCACCTAGAACAGGGTCTTAGACTCAGTTCTACATTGAAAGAAGTAAGAAAATGGCTTATTTCTTAGCTTTGAAGAACCCTGTGGGTCACCAGATGATATACATGGCTAGGTCAATAACCAGACTCTCCTTTTTGAAGGCTGTTAGTAGAGAACTCTTGGCTAGGGGTGGCATGAGTTTTTCTAAGAGTGACTTCCAGAGTCTATATGGGACTGGCACAAAGGAACCTGGCTTCCTCAGTGATTACAGAGTCCTTTAAGAGAAAAGCCTTGTGCTCCAATGATTTAAATGCTTAGACAGGAAGTAGTTCAGGGGATTGCCATAATATCAAAGGCCCAGGTGCACAGGAACAGGCTTGTTCCAAAATGACATTCTCACCTGTTTTCTCCATCTCAGTTCATCCTTAACCTCCATCCTTTCCTAATTCCTGGCACCATGTGGTTTCCTGGCTCTCTAAGTGGTGGGCTTCTCAGCAACATGACTCTTATAAAGAGCCTGTGATTCATTATAGAAGAGAGTGAAGTTTGGACAATCAGTTGTGCAGTGCACCTTGTTCATAACCAATTTCATGCTTGCTTTCACCCTTTTAATGGTACACAGCCAATTTATTGCAGGCCTGAGATGAATTTAAATATAGTGGTGCTGCCAAAAGTCCTCTGGGAATAATATTAGTGACAACAAATATTTTCTTGGCTTCCCAGTACTTAACAGAATGACAAAGAAACTGTTTTGGAGGGAAATTTGGCAATATTCACCAGCATCAGGAAATGTTCATAGCCTTTGATGAAACATTAATACTTTGCTTTTTAAAAATTACTTTAAGGAAATAATCTGTCTATTGAGAAAAACTATATACGCAAAATACATTTATTGCTGCATTTTTATAATACCAAAGAAGTGAAAACAAATCAAATTATAAATAGAGGAACTGGTAAGTAAAATACGGTATGTCCATTTATGGAAATAAAGTGGTTTTTGTCAATGGTAGTTATCAAGACCAGGAAGAAAAATGAACAAAATCACTTTGAGTGGAAAAAATAAATAAAATTTCTTGGGACGATCAAAACTCTGAACTTCCCTAGGGGGTCTAATGTACAGCATGATAGTTATAGTTTTCAATACTGTGTTGTATACTTTCAAGTTGCTCTGAGAGTAGAGCTTTCACTATAACAATGACAATACAGTAATTGTGGGAGGAGAAGGAAGTGTTAACATTTATTGTGGTAAACATTTTACAATATATGTACATGTCAAACTTACTTAGTGTTTGTGTCAATTATATATCAATAAAGCTAGAAAACCCCAATTCTAAATTTACAGCCCCTGTGGATTTAGGAGGAAACTGTTTGCTACTCAAGCAGAACAGGTAACTACCCCTTCTCGCATTGAGAAAGTAGCAGAAACTTATATAGCCCAATAGTACACCTGGATTATCCGAGAAGGGACCATAAAACCCACCCTGCAAGGGCACTTCAATCCCATGCCTAGGCCACATGGGATTTACATGCATATATACAAAATAAGCTATATTGAAAACTAATACACAACCATCCATAATAAACATAGGAGAAACTGACCCACCATGAGCAAAATTCAGCAAATATACAGAAAAAAAAAGGAAAAAAAGGAAGAATTAGCATCACAAAGACTTGTGATAAATCTATAATAGTGACAGTAAGTCAAATTTATCTAAAATGAGTAAAGTGTTGAAACAAGGAGTAGAAATAAAAAATAAATGCACAAATAAATAATAAGAATACTTGTAAAATAACTCAGTTAAAGATAAGAGAGCAAGTTTCAAGCAATCTGGAGAGATTTGTGGGTTGAAGGAGAGGGTAAAGCAATCCGAGCTTTAAAGAATGTATCTCTCTCAGCAGTTCTGTTTTAGTTTCAGTGTATTAGGAAACAATATATTTTTTGATAAATGGCATTCTATTCAAATACTGACACTTTTATTAAAAATAACTCTAACAACTGTATCTCTTTAAGTGTTAGCAATGAATTCTATAATTAGAGCATCATAATAGATCCTGGATCAGAAATCAGAAAATGATAACCAGGTGTTATAGCTTCTCAGTTCCTTATGTTTTGGGCGTTCCATACAGCTGATGGCACCTCCTCATACACTATAATGGCCCACTTTACTTCAGCACTGAATACCATTGGCAGAATCAAATCCATTCCTTCCTTGCTACTTTCTACTTAAAATAACAAATAAGACATAGAAGGTGCTTTTATTTTTAATAAAAGCCTTATTTTTTTAAGGCTTTCCTTTTTTAGAAGCTGGTATAATCTCCCAGGGTAAACATATTCAGGTTGTTATTTCTGATATTTTTGTGTTTCAATTTTCATGTTTCAGTGACAGTGATCTGGGTACAGTGACTTATAATCTTTTTGGCTATTCAATTATTTGCCACACATTTCAATAAGTCTGTTTTACTTTTCTTCTGCTATGAATGCTACCACTTTGTTTCTTATTCCCTCTTTCTCTTCAAAGTCGTCAAGGTCATTTACTATCTGGCCCATTTAAAAAACAAAAATATGCTGACTATTCTTTAAAAAACTTGCAGTTGCTTATGAATGCATAAAATGTATTTTTCCCTTAGAGAAAACCTAATTCTCCCAAATGTTAATCATTGGACAAACTTTAAAGCTAATCTTTAAGTAGGGTTCTAAGTATTCACATTTTCTTTAGAAAACTTTATTTTCTTTAGAAACGTTCCTGTAACAATTCAAATTAATAGTTCCTCAGTGCCACTTTTTTTATACTTTATATGAGGAAAAATATATCATTTTTTCTTAAAGGATGCCAAATTCCCTAAAAGTTAGAGTAAATACCATTTTCTCTGGGTTCTTGATGATTTTCATATTAGAAACTCAGGCACAGAAAGTAGTCATGTACCAATAATTGAAAATTTAGGTATTGAAAATCTTGCCATTTGGAGTTAGATTTGCTGAATAACATGTTTTCTCATGGGGGCAGGCAGGTCAGGCATTAGGAAGCATTTACCAACTTCCCCTGCTATAAAATCATTAAATGTAACTAACCTTTCTACTCACAGCTAAGTCCTTTCTTAATCCAACAGGAAGTGGATGTATTCTGTCGGAGAAGAGCCTGGGTCTTCATGAATCCCTTCTTTTGTTGGGATTGAGACTCTAATATAGAAGCACCTGCATAACTATGCTAAAATAAAATGGAGTTCTAATTCTTTATTAGAACTTCTTATTCTTATTCTTTATTCTTTATTCTTTAAAGTAATCTGTATGAAGAAATTCCAGAATGACAGAGTAAGGGCCTCTGAAAATCTGCTTATCTATGCAATGAAAATAATGGAAGGAATTGTCAAAATCAACTTTTTCAGAACTCTGAAAATTAACAGAGGTTTGCAACCACCAAGGACTGTTGGGAAGGAGGAATGGTGGATGCTCAGTAAGAATAGTGAGATTTGTGGCATTTTATCTTGTCCTAACACCAGCCCTTGCACCTCAGTTCTATGGTAGCCTTTAAACCAACATCTTCACAACCAGTGTAGCTGTGAAAATCAGTAGCCTAGCAGTTAGTGAAGGGGATAAAATGGACTAACAGCTTCCCCAAAGCATTATTCCTAGAGTATTTTTTACATTTGACCTGTTTGGTAGCTCCTTGAAACACTCCAACTTTCAGAGCTTGTATTTATTTAAACTGAATCAGAACTTGCCCAGTGCAAACAATCTTCTCTCTGGGATATTTGTTAGAAACAGTCAGGGGGAATTATTTAACTTCACAGCTGTCTGAGATGAGATATCAGTTAGGGCAACAAAAGCCAGACCAAAAAACCAACAGAAAAGCAAAGAAATGAAATGTCCGGGGGGTGGGGGGTTGAAAAGTTCTTATACAATTCAAGGGCATATAGAGGACCACATACTGTATAGGACTGTATACATGTGCACAAAATAATTGAGATGACACTAGTCTCTCACCTCTAGCTGATAATAAGGTTCTGCACAACTGGAAGGAAAGGCTAATTAATGCAGCGCTATACACTGCCAGCATTGAAGGTATGTCTCAACCAGCACACAGTATTTCTAAGTAAAGGCTGAGAGACTTATTTATTCAAAGAGCTTAAGGAAATTTCTATCTAATCATTAACTGACTACTGAACTGACCAAGCTGAGATTTCAGTGGCCACACATGACAAAGAATATATATGTTTCAGCCACAGTTCAGGAAAGTCACTAAACAAACAAACAAATATCAATAGCAAAAATAACAACAAATAACAACAACAATAAACCCTGAAAATGGGGAATCTAATTACAAGGGTTGCAACATTACATTTTGTAGAATGTCTAGTTTTCAACAAAAAATTATGAGATGCAAAGAAATAGAAAAGTATGGGCAATACATGGAGAAAGAAGCAGTCACTAGAATCTATTCTTGAGGAAGAATATTGAATGTAATAGACAAATACTTTAAATCAGCCAATCCAAAGAACTAAATAATACAATATCTAAAGACCCAAAAGAAAGTATGCATATCATATATCTACCAAATAGAGATTATCAATAAGGATATAGAAGTCATTAAAAAGAAACAAATAGAAATTCTGGAGCTAAGAAATAATTAACAATAAAAAATTCACTGGAATATATGAGTTGGTAGGATAAAGAATTAGCAAATGTAAAGATTGATCAATTGAGAGTATCAAGTAAAGGAAGAGAAGTAAAACAGAATAAAAAAAATTTAAGAGACTCAGAGACCTGTAGAACACTGCCATATGCTTCAATGTATGCTTACTGGGAATCCCTGAAAGAAAGAATGTGAAGAAAGAGCCAGCAGCGGAGCAGGGTTGGGCAGGAAGGATCCCCCAACCCCAGGTGCCCAGGCAGCTGGGGTAGCATCGGGCGGACCCAGTGAGGGCATAAGGCAGCAGGCTGACTGAGGTCACACATTCCAGCGCAGTGAGACAGACCATGCAGGCCCCAGCGGTGGGAAGAGGCAGAGGGGACCGCCATTGCTTCCCTTTGACTCCGCCCCCACATTCAGCATCACAACCCAGTGACTGAGTTGCCCCACCCTGGTGAACACCTAGGGCTCCGCCCCTCATACATAACAGGTGCGAACAGACCAAGACATTATGGCTCAAGAGGAACAGCTCAAAGCCCCAGAGCCAATACTTCTGAGCGACCAAGAGATAGCCAATCTAGCGGATGCACAGTTCAAAATACTGGTGATCAGGATGCTCACAGAACTGGTTGATTTTAGTCACAAATTAGAGGAACATATGAAGGCTAAACTAATTGAAGTGAAGGGAAATGCACAGGAAACCAATAGTGATGGAAAGGAAACTGGGACTCAAATCAAGGGAGTGGACTAGAAGAAAGGAAGAAATGACCAAACAGAAAAATGTGAAGTAACAAGAGTTCAAAAAAATGAGGAGAAGCTTAGGAACCTCCAGGACATCTTTAAACGTTCCAACATCCGGATTATAGGGGTACCAGAAGGGGAAAAGAAACAGCCACGAGTGGAAAACTTATTTGAACAAATAATAAAGGAGAACTTCCCCAGTCTGGCAAAGGAAATAGACTTCCAGGAAATCCAGGAAGCTCAGAGAGTCCCAAAGAAGTTGGACCCAAGAAGGAACACACCGAGGCACATCATAATTACATTAGCCAAGATGAAAATGAAGGAGAGAATCCTGTAAGCAGCAAGAGATAAGGGGACAGTCACCTACAAAGGAGTACCCATCAGACTGTCAGCAGATTTCTCAAAAGAGACCTTACAGGCAAGAAGGGGCTGGAAAGAAGTATTCCAAGTCATGAAATTCAAAGACCTACATCCAAGACTGCTCAATCCAGCAAAGCTTTCATTTAGAATGGAAGGACAGATAAAGTGCTTCTCAGATAAGGTCAAATTCAAGGAGTTCATCATCACCAAGCCCTTATTATATGAAATGTTAAAGGGACTTATCTAAGAAGAAGAAGATAAAAATTATGAACAGTGAAAGGACAGCAAAGTCACAGTTATTAACAACCACACCTAAAACAAAAGCAAACCAAGAGGACAGCTAGATCAGGAGCAGAACCACAGAAATGAAGAACACATGGAGGGTTAGCAACAGGGGAGTGGGAGGAGGAGAACGGGGGAGAACGTACAGAAAATAAGTAGCATAGATGGTAGGTAGAAAATAGGTAGGGGGGAGGGCAAGAATAGTAGGGGAAATATAGAATCTAAAGAACTTGTGACACATGGTCATAAACTAAAGGGGGGAATGGTGGGGGAGGGGGTGTGCAGGGTGGGGGGAATGAAGGGGGGAATAGAACAACTGTTACGGTATGATCAATAAAACATATTAAAAATAAAAAAAATAAAAGATGATATTTACTTTGAGATAATCCATTTGAGCCCCATCTCATGGGCAATTGGCACCAGGATCAGAGTCTTCACAGGGAGAAATCACCTCTAAACTTGTCTATCAGGCATATCATCTATATCAGCTAATATTAGTGCTGTGTGCATATCAGAAATGAGGACCAATAAGCCAACTGAAAGAAGACTGTGTTAACATTGGTAGAATATGTACAAATATATATAAAGGCATGACCCAGAAGATGGAGGGACTAAGTATGGGAATTTTGTGGAGAATGCACAAGGGGATCATTTAGAAAACTGAAAAATGTCCCTGGCCGGTGTGACTCAGCTGGTTGGAGTATTGTCCCATACACAGGAAGCTGTGGATTCAATTTCTGATCAGAGCACATACTTAGGTTGAGGGTTTATTTTCTAGTCTGGGTGCATATGGGAGACAACTGATCAATGTTTGTCTCTCACATCAATGTTTCAATCTCAATCTCCCTCTCTCTAAAAGCAATAAAAATACTTAAAAAACAAAACTAAAAAATAATGTAGCTGCCACTTACTAAACATTTCCTACATCCTAGCTCTTCACAAATATTATCTTAGTAGGCTGATGCCATTATCTCTATTCTAAATGGAAAGAAATAAAAGTTTAGGGGGACTTATTAATAAACATGAGGTAACTAAATTGATAAGGTTTACCTGGGATACGTACCAAGATGTGAGATTCAAAAGCCCATCCACTTGACCATAATCCTGTATTGCCTCCCAAACTAAAAGCAGGTTATTCTTCATTTGTTTTCTGTTTCCAAGTAACTACTAACACTCTGTAGAATACTTTCATTTCACAAATATTTATTATGTGCCTACTATGGACTTGGACAGTTTTTAAAATACTGTGTGTATTAGAATGCAGAGAATGAGTTGGGTGAGAAGACAGACAGAATTGCACTGTGTCATTTTAGCTGCTTTGGGTTAGTACTGTAGCTGGATTTCATGCTAAGTTTCTTTTTATTAATAGGTTTATTACCAGCTATCAGACAAAAACTCTGAATGATAAGAATAAAGTCATATTTCTGTACCACAATAATTTTACATATAAATATTCTTATATTTGTAACAGGGTGCAGCCAAGGGGGTCCCCAAATAGGGATTTGTAATGGGGTCCAGAACTCAGTGTCCAGGAAATATTAGAAAAAATATATAGGATGTCTTCTCCCACAAGTCTGAGCTGGGGGATGGGACACATCGAGCAGGGCCATTTAGAGTTGTTTTGAATAGCAACAGTTTTGCAGATAACTTCTAGAATGGTCATTTAACATATCTACAATGTTTAACTTATTCCATAGATATGTTAAATAGCTGTGGCCATGCTTTGAGCCAGGGAAATGGGAGTGACTTCAACCCATGATGTAACTGGGAGGCAAATCCCCCTGGTTACAGAGCCTGAGTAAGAGCTTGGAGATGATTGGCTCCATGCCACAGGGCCATGCCTGCCTGGACTTACTATGGCAGCCCAGTAAAGCTGGAAAAATATGGGAATGCTGGCAGCTGTGGCCAGTTGTGGGAGGAGTCAGAAATGGTGCAGCAGAGGAAGATTGGCGCTGGGATTTAAACCCAGGTGCAGCAGCCATGCGGAGTCTTTTGGGGACCATGAGGCTTGGGCAGAGAAGAACCACAGACTTCTATTTCTTTTTCTGAGCTATGGTATCCAAGACTGGGTGGAGGGGAAAGAAAGGGTTGCGTGTTTGTAGGTATGCTAAAGGACTTTGGGATCTCAATGAAGACATCAAGTCATTACTCTTAAGTTTGTATCAGTCTTTACATTAATAATCCCTTTCCTTTTCACCAATCTCTGGTACTGAGAGATGTCTTTTCCTGGAGTCTGGCAAGGCGAACCTAGTACCGGGTGGGGGACTCCCAGAGCACAAGGGTAAGTCCATTGGGCAGTAGTATATTGTTCTGCTCCCTCCTCCCTGGGTCTGTTCTATAACATGTTCCCTTGGATTATTATATAATAGATAGATTTTTTTAAACTTATAAGACAGCTATTGGTCTTCTGATAGCATTTTAAAGGGGAAACTAAAGAGATAAATAGGTTTATAACTAATTCTACTGTAGTATAATTACCAAAGGCAAAGTAGGTGGCTGATAATGTTTATGTTACCATTTTTGCTTTTCTCCATCCCAATCCCTAATATGTGTAAGATGAAAAATTGTTGGTCCAAACTCAGGCCTGTAAAGATGGAAAACACTTTGTGTTGATGCACAGAACAAAAATACTTTGTCCTTCTTAAAAAATCCTTTGCAGCTTGACTACCTTCCCACATGTGTAGTGGAAGAAATTCAGCTTTTATCAGACAAGGTCCTTTAAGAAGTTTGACCTCTGGCTTTCTTTACATTATGGGAACTTAACTTCTCGTGTAGTGTGCCCAGCATACTTTTTTAATGCAAATTTCCTTTTTGATCATTTGTCAAAACTACAAATGATTGCTGTATAAAAGGTCAGTCCTCCTTCATACTCCTGGTTAGTAAAGAAATTTCTATTTCATCTTTGGCTTTCAGGACAGTTTGGGAAAGTGTTACTGGACAGAGAAATTACTGATGCCTTTTTTCCTGCACCTCTTTAAAGTTTTATCACCTCCCTCATTTTTCTTCCTTTAAATCTTGACAGTGTTAAAATTGCATGTTTTCACTTCTTAATGGGATTCTTAAGTTAGCTGTGGAAGGAATATGAACTTTGCTTGTTAACGGAGGTTGAGTTGCTGGTAAATAATACCCAGCAACAGATAAAATAATCATCATTTTTTATCAGTAGTTTTGATTCACATTTAACATTTAGTACTGATATGGTAGGCAGTTAGACAGTCATGAGTAGAGTAGGAGCGATAGGCCAGGTACAGAAGGTCACCAGGGTGGAAAGTCTGGGTGCCTAGCAATGGGTAAAACTGGGAACACAAGTATTGTAGGGTGGGTCCTCACCCCCAGGGTGGTCTTTCCTCCTGTAGCGTATCACTGACCATGTGGTTTAGACTCCCCTGACCTTTTTTATGCTGGCCATTTAGTTTGGATACTTCCCTGACCCTTTCTCCCCTTTCATATTGCTAGTCATGTGATAGAACCCTCCTTAGAGGAGGAATAAAGTGGGGCTAAAGAAGAGCCTCACTCAACTCCCATTACAAGCCCTTTCAAGACCATCTGCTCAAGCATTAAGCCCTCAGGACAATGAATTTCTGATCCACATCAAATAATCTTAGAAACCAAGCCTTTGGTCTGTTGAGAGAGTTTTGGTCAAACTAGAGATAACATCTAGGTCTTAGTTGTGTTTCAGATCCAAGCCCAGAAAAGCAGTGGAACAAAATGAAGTAAATCCATGGCTAATATTAGGGCCAGATTCAGTGACTAATGACCCCTATTCTAGCACCTGTCAACCAGTGGGGACCACAACCTTAATAGGACACACCTGGGAAGCTGATGCATTGTCTATGGAGATCCTCCCCTGAGACTTCCTCTAAAATCCCTGCCTTTGGAAACAGATACAAACCCTTAAGACAAAAGACCAAGTGTATGTTCACTCTCCCTGAAGCATGATCAGACTTTTCTTACTCTCCTTCCTCCAGAGGCATTAGCTTTGCCTTTCTTTCTTTTAAACTCCCAGGGCCCTTCTTTTGCCTCTGTAGCTTGTTTCCTGAGTCCACACAACCCAGCTGGGTCACTTCTTCCACAGCTTACTTCTACCTCTGTAACATTCTAAATAAACTTTTGCTTGTATTTGAGCTCCTTGGCTTCAAGTTCTTTTCTGAGCTGAAATCGGGGACCAAGGTCTAACATCTGGTACCTGTGTTACCACTCTTCAAGGCCATGGAACCATTGGGATGCTTGGCGTGCCTTTATTGGTGGGTGGGCCTGCCATGCAAACTGCAAGTTATGTGTCTGTCTGCATGTCTCATGTCATGGCCCCTGCTCCCCAGCGTGGTACCCACCATGATACCTGTCCCCTTGCATGTCTTTCATCATCATCATTGCCCCCTCAGCAGGGAGTACCTACCTGTTTAAGGAGGGGAACAAAGCAGGAAAACTGCCAGAACATTACATAATATAACATAATTCTGTGCATTCGAGCTCACATCACATTATCGGAACAGTTTATTGGACCTGGTTTCAAGGCTATGGCAACACTGCTTCCCTTGGCTACCCAGACACCTGGCTGAGGAAGCCAGACTGCTTCCACTTACCCTGCAGTGCTATTCCCTGATACTGGAACATGTGTCCAGATATGCCAAAAGAGGGAAAGTTGTTACCCATGGCCAAATAAAGGTATTTTTCTCTTGATTAGAAGAATAAGGAAAAGATGACTGAGAGAATCTTACATTGCTTTATATAAATATGGTATTATTCTGTAGTCAATTGCCTCACATTGCAAACCCAAGCTGAGTTTAGACGAAGATTGTCATTCACTTAGAGTATTTCCAGTTTTTGGAGGGAAGGTTAACTAAGAGATGCTACAAGATTGGCAAAGAACCTCTTGAATTTTCATCAGGACTCTTAGCTAGAGCCTTGAAAAAGTCAGTAATATATTAAAGTATCACCATTAAAAATTATATTGCAAAAGTAACACTGTAACAATTATGTTGAAAGGAACAGTACTCCTGATTATAACATAAAACTTCAATCAGATGAAAAATTGTCAAGTGAAAATTTGGTGACCTAAATAACACTGTACCATGTGGAATACTTCACTTTTAATAAAAGGGACAGTGAACACTGGAAGAAAGAGCCTTTGAAAGTTGACAGACTGAGTTTGAACCTAGTCTCACCAGTTCTTAGGTGTTTAACCTTGCATAACTTAGTGAGTTTTCTGAGAGCCAACTTGCTCACCTATAAAATGAGGATAATTTGAGTTCCTTACTCAGGAGCACTGAATAGATATTACAATTTCTTCTTTTTAACATATAATATGTATATTTATATAAAGCACATGCATACAATAAACAAATTAAATTTAGTAATAATGTGGGAAAGATAAGTGAACTGTTTTTCTTCATTATTCATTTAAAAAACATGGAAGGATGGGTTAACTGACCTGCCCAGGGTCCCATAGCTAAGAAGTGGGTCAGAGATTTGGTCTCAGACCTTCTCTTCCTCCAAGTAAAAAGCTCTTTCCTCTATTTTCTTAATGGAAAATGGAACAAAAAATCTTGTATTCTTCTTGTGTAACTGAGGAATCTGAATCTCTTTTAACAAAACACCTTCCTCTACTTACCACACCTCTGTTACAAAAGTTTTATCAATTTAGTTATCACTTTATAAAGCAAACTGTTACTAGTCCTGTGCAATCTTATTGGTTTAGAAAAGTGGATTCTTGTGCACTAACGAGAAGGTCTGCTTCCCTTTAGACAAAGTGCATTATCCTTACATTTTGTCTCCAGGTTCTAAAAACTTCTGCTTCCTGTCTAAAGGCAGCACTGATTGCTTTTTAAAACAGAGCTGAATGGGTCCTCTTGGTGGCTACATCCAGGGGGAATCACCTTTAACCCTGCAGTCAGTCTCAGGACAGTATGTCAGGCAAAGACACAACAGACCCAAGACCCAAAGAGCTGTTGAGAACTCAAACCCCTCAAAGCTCAGGAATATGGAGATGGGGCATCTGCAGTATCACAGACCTCCCTTCCTTTCTTATCCATCATCCCTCACCCTGCACACCTTCGCCCCACCTGATTTACCCCCAGAGTAGTCAGCTTAGTCTCCAGATCTTCTTCCCTTCCTGCCTTTCTCTGGTCCTCTATCATATGGATTTATAAGGCATTCTTTTCTACATAGAAAGGGTTCCTCTTAGGACTAGAACTGGGAGATAGGGAGAAAACCATCAACGGTTCTGGAATTCTCCTACTGGAGCTGTGATGTGAGGTGAGGCTGAGAAAAAAAATCCCTTCACACAGGATTTGACACCAGCTCTCCTGTGCTGCAATGTGCCTCAGCTCGGGAAGAAGGAAAGTCACTGGAGATGAGTTGTTTAGGAAAGGGAGACAATCATGAGTTAATAAGGTCACAGGTGGAGAGGAGGGACTTTGCTCCTGCCCGATGTTTAGGGAGAAATTAACCCACTGAAGTAATGGGGCCAGTATAAGCCAGTAGTTAATGGCCTTTCTTTTGCTTGGTGCCCCTCCTTTAAGGGAACAGAGGCTAATTGTCAGTCCACATTTCTCAAACCTAATAGTGACTCTCCCCACTGGGGGCTTCACTGTAGTCCACATCCACCCGGAGGGGATGAACAGCAGTCTGCTGCTAACACTGAATTCCCCTTCACTTTTTCTTCTCCCTTTTGTTTTTGGAAGTTAGGACTATGAGCATGTATTGGCAGGCAATGTGGTCATCAAAATTGCTGAGCCATCTGGATGTGGTCCCCTAACGAAGGCCGTAAACATAAGCAGGCATTCAAATGATCTGGTACTGCTTTCTTTCAAGGAGCTGCTGATCCTCTTTCCTCCTTTTTCTTTTAAAGGAACAGAGGGGTCTGGCTGCACCCAGAGCTGTGTGCAGAAGTCATGGGTCTCAGTGATCCTGTGCCCGATCAGCAATGATATGAAAGGAAACAATTCTTTGAACCCCAAATCCTGCATGCAAGTGAAAAATAGGCCTACTTTATATGCAATTACTGGTTGTGAATTTGATAAATAACAGTGGCATCATCTAGCATTTCCTACGCATGAGCTGTATTGGGTTGTCAGATAAGTAAGTGAAATCACTCTAATGGATTCCTTTTCCCCCTTTTACAATTCACCTTTTTAAAGAGTAAAATCTGATGGTTTTTAGCATATTCACAGTGTTGTGCCACCAACACCACAGTCAATTTTAGAACATATTCATCATCGCATCGCATGTGCCATCACTATCCATCTCCCCTTGATCCCTGGCTTCTAAGCCACCTCTAATTTACTTTCTGTTGCTGTATAATGGGAGTCTCTTAACTCCTGCTTTTAAACCAATGAAAGGAAATTTATATCTCACAGTGTTGAGGAGTACAGACAGTGGTAGGTCAAGGTCAAGCACGCAGGGTCTCAGATGGTCTTAGTGAACTGAGCCAGAGCTGAGCGTTCTAGGAAGACAAACCTGAATTTAAGTCCTGACTCTGCACAGGCTAGCTGTGTGTTTTCAGATAAATTAACTGCTTGGAATATATTTTCTCAGCTACAAAATGGAAATAATAATCATTCCTACTTGATGGGCTTGGTTAGTATTAAATGAGAATTCATATAAGAGCACTTAGCAGTATTCCTGGAATATTGCAAGTGCTCATTACATGTTAATACTATCATATTTGTTCTTATTATTCACAGAACTCTGCAGAATGGATTCCAGTTTACACAATAACTCATCCTGCCACAGCTTAACAATTTCACTTTTCCTCTTGAGAGGTGACTGGAGTTGTCATTTAATAAGTCAGTTGCAAAAATGGTGTAGAGTGGTTCAGGGGATGGTTGCCAGATCACAGTGGGATGAGGAATGAATGAGAATTGAGCCAATGAAGGAAGTAAAAGCAAACTCTTTTATCAAAAAACTGGGCAGTGGCTTGAGTGGGGAAGGTTTCTGTAGGATGTAGAGGGTTTGCTGATGTTTATAGGAATTAATCAAAGGAATGATACTAGAGATTCCAGGGAAAAGAGGGTCAGGGTCATAAGGACATACTTGTAAAGAGGCAAGGCCATCCTGGAAATGGACATATCCTATGACTAACTGGATAAGCATTTTTCAAAGTAACAGCTAGGAAAATTTATAAAAATATAGTGTCTTGTCCTGGGTTCCCCTGAAAGCAGAATCTGAAACAAAGGCTCAGTGCACGTAGTTGATTTGGGAGTGTGACCAGGAACACAGGACAGCGGCGGGGAAACAGGAATGGAAGGGAGTTTCTGCAAGGAGTTGGCCTCCTCTACAGGTGCTTAATTCTACTAAACCTTCTGAAAATCTCACAAAACACATGTCAGAATTATCTACCTAGGGACAAAAAGGGAAGCAGATTATCTTTTGTTTCCCTTTCACCTAGGTCAAAGATGGTCCACTGGATTAACTCCTTTGCATCTCTAGAATGAAGAATTGTTAGAGCCAAGCAAATTCCCAAAAGGTATCCCATGCTGTGGCTTCCAAGAAGCCCCAAGGCAGAAAACAAAGGTACAGCACTGTGACCCGAGGGGTGGGTTGTGCCAGTGTGCTTGGTGTACGGAACTGTCACCAAGTACTGGCTGAGAGGATTTTACAGTGACAGGTAGGATTGTCTCTCGTTATGAAACATTTTTTATAATCAGGCACTATTCTAAGCACTTGACATTAACTCTAATCCTCACAACTGCCTTGCATTGTTAATGAGAAAACTAAGGCACCAAAACTTAAGTGACACACTCAAGGTCACATAGCTATTAAAGTAGCAAAACCAGGAGTCAGCATCTAGCATATAAACTCCTAACCACTGCACTGCCCTGCACATCTTTTGGTAGCACTGGGCTGGTTGAAACTGGGACAGGTGAGTGTGGGGGATGGGGGGCAGGGAAGGGGTGGGAAATTCCACTCATTCACATTTCTCTGGCCCCCTACTCTCAACGGTCCATAAAAAAAAACTTTACTGAACTCCAGGTGTAATGTATTCCTACCTAGACTCTCCAAGCTGATGCTTCACTTAACCACCGCCCACCTTGTTCTCCAAAGTAAAACAAAACCCCAAAGTGACCCAGCTTGATGATTCAAGGTTAGCTTGGAGTCCCTTTGAGCTGTGAGGTCTGCTGCTCTTTTATTCTTCATTGAATTCTAACTTCCAAAGTGTGTGTAAGAAAATTAGGAATGGGGGACTAGGGGGTCAAGGTATTGAGCAGAAGAGAAAAAGGACTCATGGGCATGGACAATAGGATAGTCAATGCTGAGGAAAGGGAGGTCTAAGGGGATTCAATGGTAATGGGAAAAATACAACAAAAAGCAAAACAGAAGAATAATTGAAAAAAAAAGATAATTAAACTCAAAAAGAATTTGTAAATTCAAATACAGCTAGAACAAAAATTTAATGTAGCCATAGCTATAATTTATAGCTCAGTTTGACCATTGAGCACTTCACATGTGGCCATTTTAAGCAGGTATGCTGTACATGTAAGATACACATCAAATTAGAAATATTTAGTATCAGAAAATAATAAAATATCTCATCACTATTTCTTATATTGATTACATGTTCAAATAACACTATTTTAGAAACATGGGGTTATATAAAATATACTATTGAAATTATTTTTACCTGCTTTGTCTTTTTTTAAAATCTGGCTTCTAGAAAAGTTAAAGTTGTAGATGTGGCTCCATTATATGTCCCTAGATACTCTGACCTCTGCCACCTTCCCCAGACCCTCAGGCGAACTTTCTCAGTCACTACACTTCAGTTATCAGCCTTGTTCGTCCTGGCACATTCCCAACATACTTCTACCACAGTGCCTTTGCAGTTTCTGTTTCCTGAGCCTGGAATGTTCCTATGGCTTACCTCTTCTTGTCATTCTGGACTTCTAGCCAGTATCTAGCCACTCCGTGTAGACGGTATCTCTATCACTCTATATGCCCTTACCCTGCTTTATTTTTCTTTATAACAATTAGATTGGTATTGCATCCTCTGTCTTCGCTCTGTTTATATTAAATTACAATATATGGTTTGCTGGGTGAAATGGGTTTTCGTGAGTTCTTTTTTTTTTTTGGACCAACTTTTTGGATAATGACTAGTTTTTAAAAGAGTTTGCCCACATAGATGGACCATTTCATCTCTCGGCCTTGACATTTCAAACCTGACAGAGCTCCTTCCACATTTCTACTTCATCTTTCAGTTAGGATAAAGGATAAACTTGTACAATAGCTTAAGTATCCTTGCAAGGTCTTCCCTTAGGAGGGATGTTGCTTTAAGTGACAGTAGAGGGCAGCAGAGTCCTTTCCACGGGGGCATTTTGAGCAAAGACCAGCTAAGATTTTGGGCTGTGCATGGTTAAATTTAAGCCCCTTTCAGAGAGAAATTGCTAAGGAGCCCTATCAGGTTGAGGATGGCACTTAAGGGCTATAGAATATTTTCTCTCACCTCTAAAATTATATAGATGATTCAAACTTTGGAAGAAAAGGAAGTTGCATGTTTGGAGTTTAGAGTATTATAACAACCTTGTCTGAAAAAGACGGAAGTCTTATTTATTTTCTGTTTCCCAACATCCTTACTAAACACTTATTTTATCTGGCTTTTTTATTTCCATCTTTCCCTTTTATTTATAATTTAAGAGTTGGCTAAGGGGCTGTAGGACTAGAGTAAGTTGATATTGGTGGATTCACATTTATTTGGTCTACGTATCACCCTCGATTTTCAAGAATGAAAGCTGCTTCTTTTGGCATATAATTCCTGTATCAGCCTGTCATGATCACTCTGAAGGGTGGATGATTTTGACTCTGACTTTCCACATGACCCAGAAATAAGTGTCTTCTCTAACCCATTACCGTTATAGTTTTTTTTTTAAATATTTTTTTAGATTTTATTTATTTATTTATCTTTAGAGGGGAAGGAGAGAGGGAGAGAAACATCAGTGTATGGTTGCCTTTTGTGCGTCCCCTGCTGGGAGTTGGCCTGCAGGGAACTGGCCTGCAACCCAGGCATGTGCCCTGACTGGTAATCGAACCGCGATCCTCTGGTTCACAGGCCCGCGCTCAATCCACTGAGCTACACCAGCCAGGGCCCCGTTATAGTTTTGAAAATCTTCAATAAAATACAGATATGTAGGACGAGTGATTGATAGCCCTCAGGGAGTGAGGCAGATAAGATGCGTGTAGATTTTTCAGCTGTGCTCGTCAGTCATGCAGGTATGCTGCCTAAGAACATAAGGAGAAAGATCTAATTTTCAAAAAGTATTTTTAAAATCCAATAAATGGTGAAGGTGCTAGTAAGGAACTACAAAGTGTCTTGGTCAATTACCGACTAGAATAAACTCTTAGCTAGAAACTTCAGTAAACCAGCAGCTTACATGTGTTTTACCTGCTCAGTGTATTTTATTATTATTTTTAACTTTCATTATATTTACTAAAAAATCAATTATTTCTTCATCTCTGTATGTCATGGAGAAAACATGGTTTAGGAAAGACCACCTGTTCTTGGCATGTTGGTCATGAAAGTCAGCAGCAAGGAGCTGACCTCCTTAGGATTCCACCAAGATTCCAGTTTGCTGTATCTCAATAACAGAATTTTGATTCACAATTAAATTTAATCTTAAATTTTGCCCCACTGTTTTGATACCTACTATTTACATAGATATCTGTCATAATGTTCTGGTTGCTTTTTATTATGAATGTTACATTCTCTAAAAATTCTGTTTAGGAAAAACATCCCCTACATGCTTAGGGCCAGAGAAGAGAGACTCGACTTTGCTAAGCCAAAATCATAATTATTATGCCAATAGTCACTTGAAGATTTTGTTGCTGTTTATGGCCTCACAAATCAGTATCAGTTTGGATTGTTTGGGCTTTGTTTGAATTTGATACTTAACTTTGAACTCTAGGTTTTGAAAATTTCCACTTAGTCTCAGGAACATAATCTTGGGAAATTGGATTCTCAAGAGATGTCAGCAGATAATGTTGAGCATTCCTTTTAGATATAAAATAGGATTAAAGAGCTTCATCCTGTGGAAATTATATACTGTTGGTGTCTCTGAATGTAAATGTATTCCTAAAGGCGGTGAAGCTTACAGCAGTCATATGAAGAGGAATAAAAAAGATTCCTATTATTATACATATGAGATGCTGAGATGAGAGAAAAACCACAAGGCAAACATAAAATGGTTGTGAGATAGACATTCCATTTGAACAGATGAAAATACTGTCAGAGAAAATGTCTATTTTCACTTAAAATAATTCTATGCAACCTACATAAACCAACCAACTCTTATTCAGAAACCTAATCCTGGTTTAAAAATGAGAACAAGATCTATGTATCCTGAATCTATCCATGTGGTAAGAAAGAACTGAATTATGATTTAAACTCTTACTTATGTAAACTCAGGACACTTGAAGTAGGTGTCTGATAAAAATGCAACGAACACTCCTTTGTCCCAGATGTGGTACTAGCCACTGTGGATGCAAAAATGAGCACAGAGGAGAAAGACAGTCTCTGTCTGGCCAGGCGGAATTCTATTCTGGTTGGGGAGACTAAACAAATAATTTAACACATTAACTTAACCAATAATCACAGTTCCATATGGTAAGTGCAACATCCAAAACATGGACAGACCATTTCAGGAACAAGAACAAAGAGGAGATAAGTTCTGAAGAAATCTTGCATACAAACGTATTCAAAACAATTCATATGAAAATCAATCAGCATATTTAATACACACATGGAACTTAGGTCCTGTAACTTCAGAGCAGTTGTGAGTGTGATTATTTCCTGATAATGAAAGTACCAATAATTTAGTTTTTATGGCTATTTGGGTTCCAGTTTTATGAAGTCAGTGTATAAGTCTCTCCCAGAAAACACAGTTCTCAACTTGCTTATTTTGGGTTTCTCCACAGCACCTAACATGGGGCCAGAATTTCAAAAAACTATAAGGTTAAACTAAATTTAAATGTGTGCTTATAGGTTAGATGAAATAAAAAAAGAAAGGTTACTCATTGGGAATATTTGAAATAAAACTGGATAATGTATTAATAAAAAGGGAAATTGTATATGTCCCCTTGCCAAAACTCTACATTAAATAAAGTATTTAGGACTAAAAAGGTAACTTTACAATTTCCACCATTTGATACAGGTTTATTATATTTTTTGTAGAAAATGTATGTCAAATAACTAAAGAGTAGAAAAACTGATAAAAGAGATAAATTTGTGAATTGTTCAATATATTTTTTCTTTATATAGATGGGACTAGATTACAAAGCATGGATTTATCTAGGATGGTCTGGTTTTATATATGAATAAAGCCTTAAAAGATTTCAGTAATTAAACATTTTTCCCTCGGAATAAATGTATAATTTTTCATAGTTGCATTTTTAAGCTTTGTTTCATTAGGGTGAAAAATGCCCAGTCTAGCTAACCCTTGCCAGGTGGCTCAGTTGGTTGATGCATCATCCCATACATCAAAAGGTTGTGGTTGGATCCCTGGTCAGGGTACATACCTAGGCTGTGGGTTTGATCCCTGGTTGGGGCACAGATAGGAGGAAACTGACCAATGTTCCTTTCTCACATACCTCTCTCTCTCTCCCTCTCTCTCTCTCTTTCTCTCTCAAATGGATAAGAATATCCCTGGGTGAGGATTTAAACAAAATTATTTAAATGCCCTGTCTAAAGCATCAGCAAGAGGATGGGGAATTTATTTGGGGTGGTTGGGGGTGGCTGACCAGCAAAACACTTCCCCCAAATGATATCTCCTAAATATATGCCAAACAGATCCAACTGCGATTTGGGCTTCCCAACTGGTTCTCTGTTTCTCTAAAACAGCAGCTCTTAGACCAACTGTTCACCATGTAAGGAGCTATCCAAAGCACCACGTAACCACTGGCTCCACTTTGCTAATCGTCTGTGTAACTGCTGGGGGAATCTCAGCACCCTGTGTCTCACCATACAGTAGTAGTCCATCTACCTGGAGTAACATCACAGCCAATGTGCTGAATTACCACTCCTCAATATAAAAGCAGCTTATAGAAGAGACAAGAGAAGAAAAACACACATGATATGCACAAACAGCTCCTCCATTAACGAGTGATACTGGTTTCAACATGCAATTTTTCCACTCTAGGCATGGTGTTTTCTAAAGCAGGAGAGGAAGCTGTTTACTTCAGAAGCTACACATTGTGGGTACTTTAAGTTGCTAATTCTAGTGAAAACCATCACCCATTCAGACTGAGCTCTACCAACAACAACTTCCTGTGTATTACAGACAGGATTTGAGAATATTCTGATCCTGAATTCTGAAACAAACATTTAATAAACACCTACTGCTCTGGAGATATATTAGTCAAAGCACAGGGCATTATTTGTATACACATATAAATTTATAAATATGTATGTATTAACAATTTTCTTTAAAAAACTTATAATCACCTTACAGAGACAGATGACACACACAAGACTTTAACCAGCATGTTGAGCATATTTCTTTTTTAAATATATTTTATTAATTATGCTATTATAGTTGTCCCATTTCCCCATTTCATTCCCCTCCATCCTGCACACCCTCTCCCACCCACATTCCCCCCTTTAGTTCACGTCCATGTGTCTTAAATTCTTTAGCTTTTACATTTCTGATACCATTCCTGCCCTCCCCTTGTCTATTTTCTACCTACCATCTATCCACTTATTCTCTGTACTTTTTCTCCCTCTCTCCTTCTCCCACTCCCCTGTTGCTAACCTTCTATGCGATCTTCATTTCTATGGTTCCACTCCTGATCTAGCTGTCCACTTAGTTTGCTTTTCTTTTATGTGTGGTTGTTAATAACTGTGAGTTTGCTGTCTTTTCACTGCTCATATTTTTTATCTTCTTTTTCTTAGATAAGTTCCTTTAACATTTCATAAAATAAGGGCTGGGTGATGATGAACTCCTTTAACTTGACCCTATCTGAGATGTGCTTTATCTGTCCTTCCATTCTAAATGAAACCTTTGCTGGAAAGAGTAATCTTGGATGTAGGTCCTTGCATTTCATGACTTGGAATACTTCTCTCCAGCCCCTTCTTGCCTCCAAGGTCTCTTTTTAGAAATCAGCTGACAGTCTGATGGGAAGTCCTTTGTAGGTAACTGTCTCCTTTTCTCTTGCTGCTTCTAAGATTCTCTCCTTCATATTTATTTTGGGTAATGTAATTATGATGTGCCTTGGTGTGTTCCTCCTTGTGTCCACCTTCTTTGGGACTCTCTGAGCTTCCTGGATTTCCTAGAAGTCTATTTCCTTTGCCAGGCTGGGGAAGTTCTCCTTTATTATTTGCTCAAATAAGTTTTCCACTTGTTTCTCTTCCTCTTCCCCTTCTGGTACCCCTAGAATTTGGATGTTGGAACAGCATCCTATAATTCTCACTGTCTCTGCTGTTAGGATGCACCCTCTTTGGGTCCAACTTTGGTCTTTTCACAGTTCCAGTTTTTTTTTTTTGGTCTCACTTGTGGGTATTAAAAAAAGAAGCAGAAGAAGGGAGGAAGAAGAGACAAAACTGGAAAGAAAGGAAGAAAGAAGAAAACAAGAAAGAAGGAGAGAAAGGAAATAGGAATTGAGAGATAAAAAATAAAAAAAAATTCTTAAAAAAGAAAAAGTCTCTTGCTTGTTTCAAACTGGCCACACTGATTTTTCTGGTCTTGCTGGCTGCAGCAGGCTGAGGGGCTTTTCTCTCCTCCTGATCTGCACTCAGGGATCCTGTGTGCCCTCTCCCCAGGGCTAGCCTGTGGCCTCTTTGGGTGGCCTTGGGTGTGGAATCTAGGCCTTCTGCAGAGTGCACTCTTTCTGGGTTGCAGGTGAGCACTCTCAGCCAGAAGGTTTCCAGCTTCATGGGTTCAGGTGCATGCCCTTCTCAGTGCTATGGGGTATGTAGGGCTTTCCATGCTACCTCAGAATCACTGCAGGGCTGTGTGGCAAGGAGGGCGGAACGATTGTTGCAGGACAATTCCCCCAAAGTGTCTCTTTTCACTTTTGCCTTTCAAGAAATTACTTCTATTCAAGCCTGCCGCTCATACAGTAGCCTGGCCTCTTGCACAGCCCCATTGAGGACTATTGGGGTGAGGGCCTGTCACAGCCCAACTCTCAACTCCCTCTACCTGGCATCCACAGACTAGTGGGTGCTCACAGCTCCTGTGTGTTTGCCACTTAGTCCCTATTCCCCTCTCTGTGACTTTAAGCAACCAGGTCTCTCCTGGTGTTTCTGGAAACTTGTTCCGCCGGGGAGGGAGCAATTAACCCAGCTCTCTCCCAAGAACCCTGTGGCAGACCGGGCGGGCACCCAGCCTGGAGCTGCAGCTGCCCTGGTCCCCACACTGATCCCTGGGACTTTATATTCCTGAAGCACTCCCCTCACTGTTTTTTTCAATGTCCGCTATACTTTTTGGTCTCCTACTTTCGTATATGCTGGGGTACTGTTGGCTGTTTGCTCTGTTCCTCCATAGATGGTCTAGGTTTTTCTCCCATGTGTAGGGGGAAGTGGAATCTGCTCCCTCCTACCTCATTCAGCCTCTTGTAGAGCTGCTTCTCAGGCTCTTTCATGGTTCCTCTCCTTTTTTAGCCTTTAAAAACAGGTGTTCCTCAAGTCCCTCTGTTCAGTCTCCTGTGTATTTTTTTTTTTGTCAGCCCCATTCATCTCAAATTTTCATTTTCACCTCTCTTGTGTGAGACCCAAATTCATGCCACCATCATGGCCTTTCCTGAGGTCCCGCCAGGAATCGTCCATGCTCCACAGTGTCACCAGAACACCCTAAATCCAGTCCCACTCCTTTTTGCTTATTGACTTAAGCTTCCTATTAATCTCAGTTTACAAAATTTAATGTCTTTCCCACTTTTGTTTCTACTTGTCAACAAGTAGATAATGCTTAAAGCATTTAAAGGAGAGAAAACTGGGGTTGGGAGACTCAGGGGAGGCTCCATGAAAGAAGTGGCTTCAGGCTGGCTTTTCGAGGACGTGGAGAAGATTTCATTAGGTAGAGATGTAGCGTGGAGGAAGGTTTTCAGATAGAAGACGCAAGAGGTGAAGAAGCAGAAGCCATGTTTCAGAAGGAGGAGAGGTAGCTACACTGGCTACAATGGACTGGAGAGAGGATGAGGGGTCTAAGGCAGAAATCAGGGAGAACCATGACTTTAGAGTAAGAACTTTGGCTTAAAGTGAGAATCCTTGAGAACGCAGTGAAGGTTTCCTAGTAGTAATAGCATTATTTGATTCTTTTGTTTTTGTCCATGTGTCCTTTATAGTAATTCCTGAAGGAGGGTGGAAACAAGGGAGGGAGGTGGGTTTGGAGGGGGTGAAATGGAGGGGTGGGGAGAAAATATGGACAACTGTAATTGAAAAACAATATAATAATTTAAATAAAAATTATAAAAATAATTTAAAAAACTAAAAAAAGGAAACAAAACATCATTTGAATTTAAAATCTATTCTACTGTATCCCCTGTTTTACCTCCCCTGGGAAATTTTAAGTCCTTGGGTAATCCATTTACTCATCCCTCTCTCTTTCTCTCCAGTTCTCCTCTGTATCCCCCAGTATCTGACCCCACATGCTGAAATTCAGAAAATGTTTGATAAGTGGAAACGAGTAGTGCAAATATAAAGGTACAAAGAGCACAGAGAATAAACTACTAAAAAATAAATTTTCCATTTAGTGCCTGAAAAGTTTAAGATTTTAGGCTTCTCCCCTACCCACCCAACTACTTGCTGACTGTCCTCCTTCCTCTCACTTGGCTAGCCAGTGCTGTTTCCTTGCAGTGTATCGGATACAATGGACATAAAAGAGGAAGAACTCAACATGCTACTTGGGAGAATCATTATGGCGTGTAACAAAGTTCTAAAATATGTTGCAAGGAGAACTTTAAGAGATAAATGCCTAAAGTTAGATGGAAACATAATGAGAAGTACAACTTGTTACTTGGAATGACATCTGAACCACACAGAGCATTCATTAAAAAAATATAATCTCCTATGTGCCTGTGATGTACTTGGAGGTATCCTGTGTGGGAAGTACACTAAATCAGGACCCATGGTCTTAAGAGTTCTTAGTCTAATTAATAGCCAAATACTCTCATTTATTGAGCAACAACCATTAAACCATAGACCCTCACATAGAGCCTTTATATAGACAGAGTCTAAGACTGAGAGAGGAGAGGTACCTCACCCAATGGGAGGTAGGATTGGTGCCAAAGCTCGTGCTCTGTCTACCTCATAATTCCTCTCACNAACTTTAAGAGATAAATGCCTAAAGCTATATGGAAACATAATGAGAAGTACAACTTGTTACTTGGAATGACATCTGAACCACACAGAGCATTCATTAAAAAAATATAATCTCCTATGTGCCTGTGATGTAGTTGGAGGTATCCTGTGTGGGAAGTACACTAAATCAGGACCTGTGGTCTTAAGATTTCTTAGTCTAATTAATAGCCAAATACTCTCATTTATTGAGCAACAACCATTAAACCATAGACCCTCACATAGAGCCTTTATATAGACCGAGTCTAAGACTGAGAGAGGAGAGGTACCTCGCCCAATGGGAGGTAGGATTGGTGCTAAAGCTCGTGCTCTGTCTACCACATAATTCTTCTCACAAACAGCAAATAGGAGGAGGCCCAACGTGTTATGAAAACATAAAGGAGGAATAACAAGTGGAAAGTTAGGGAAGTCTTCCTGGACGAGGTGGGGTATGTAGTTGAGTAGAAATAGAATGGCTGTTACTTATTATTTTCTCTAATGAAAAAATTTTATTATCCCGATCTACTGACAGAATATATTTCACCGATTCTATTATGTACTCAAAGGAGCAGAGAGGTGCAATTCCCATTTGGGAATTCTAGGCTGTATGTAGAAGGAATTTACAGGTGACATTTCCAGAAGCATTTATTCACCCTCAACAAAAGTCTGTTGCATGAGACCTCTTCTCTCCTCTCTTAACACAATAACAAAAACATTGGGGCTTAAAGTTCACTACCTATTTTTACAGAAAACAAAGCTAGGGCACTAAGAAAGACAGGCTCATCTTTTCTCCTTGTCAAACATTGCTCAACTGAAGTAAATCAATTCATTTGTACTGGGTTTCAGATCAGACACTTGAGACTTATGAGTATAATAGGCAAGCCACAATAATCCTAGCCTAAAAAATGAATATTGTTTGTAACGACTCTTTTAAGGCTTTCTGTTAAAATTGAAGATAAGCTTTTTCTTTTTTTCTTCCTTAATCAAAGGTTATTATCACTCAAATTTGAAAAATCCCTCAAGCTGGGCTGTTACACTATTTGACTCAGTATTTGAGGGCTTTGGAAGCTGGTTGCTGTCAGTTCTCAGGTCTACTGTATTATTCCAACACCTTCCTGTGTGATGAATATGTGGAAAGCCTAGAAGGCTGTTTTTAATTTCTCAAGGGTCTATTTACCACCTAATTTTCTTTTTATCAAATGTTATTTACTGGGTAACTCCAATCAACTGCTTTGGTATTGTAGCTTGCTGTGATTCTACAGATAATAAATGTCAGCATGGGGAGGCTAAGAGATCTGGCCACACATTTAATAATTTGGGTTATTTGAAATCGGCTTCACTTTCATCATACTGAGTCTCACAGCAGAGCAAGACCTGTACTCAGCCATCTTGATACAATCCTTGGGGTCCTGGTTGGTGTCTCTAGGATTTGCCAAGTAGCAAGAGAAGATTTCAGGGACCTAAGAGACAAAGCAATCTACTATGTCCTGAAAATCATATTATGTTCTGTGTTTTACAGGCACAATAGGCAAATTCATATGCAGCCTATCAAAGACATAGGAACAAAGATGTTAAATTAATGTGTCACATAAAGCCTAGCAAGAAAGAATAATTTCTATTTGGAATGTAGGAAGATTAAAGTGGAAGTCACAAAGGGCAAATATGTGGAAGGCAAGTCACAGTAGTCCCCTCTATGCCACAGTAACTGTTATGCATCCAACCAAGCTCTTTTTCATGCTGAGCTTAGATGTAGTTCAGAATCCTCTTCAAGATAGTCCATCAGGATGCCACTGAGGATCTTGAGCTGTTATGCCTGAGGAAAAGTTTACCCATTCATGACCCCTTAAGTAAGTTATCCACAAATTCAAGCATAGAAACAAGTCAATCCAAAAGGCTGCTTTAGAAATATTCCCTATTAAATACCATACTAAAATAGTCTAGTGAAATGGGGGATTCCAAGCAATTATTTCAGTGTTGGTGGTATCCAGACTCTGTCAACACAATGACAACACACCCTGGTTTGCCTGAGTCAGACCTGGCATTTAGCTGGTGTCCTGAATTAGCTGTCAACAACAACCCCTTCACTCAAAAGTGTTCTGGTTTGGATGATAAGGAAAGGATAGATTTGCTCAATAAAATATAAAATACCAAATACTGAATAGAACATACCTACACTAAATTATTCATCGATTATTTGAAGTTCAAGTTTAACTTAGTTTCCTATATATATATTTGTATATCTGGCATTCTTATTACCCCTATTCAACTGTACTGAGGGTTCTGTCCTTGCCTACCAGTCTGTTGTCACCACTCCCAGCCCCCTCCTCTCCAGTCCCACTGGTCCTCACAGACCTTGAACACCCAGTCTCATTTCCTTCTCTGGACTGCACCTGCTCTTTGATCTCCCTGCATCTCTCACCTTCTTATTTTCATCAGCTGACTCCTTCTGATCAAGTATGTTTCAACAGATGCCAATTCAGAAAGACCTCCAATCACACAGTCAAAGAAGCCCTATTTTTTTCCCTTCTTCTGTCACTACAGAAAATAACAGCATTTGTTTGTGTGGCTGCCTTGCTCCCTATTAGGATAGTCTATGAGATCAGGGGACCCTGTCTTCCTAGATAGCTGGAGTGGTGTGTACACACCTAGGGAGTATTTGAAACACAGTAGAGACTCAATAACTAATTGTGGAATGTTAAATGGACACATACATGTGTATCAAAATGCTGTGTTTTTGAGTGTCCTGGCACAGGGGCATGTGCATATTTTTTACCTAGAAGTGTCACATTTCTTTAAAAAGGCCAAGATGAATCTCAGTTATTTCCAAATGTGCAACGTTAGGGCATATGGTAATAGTTTCATTATGTTAATCAAGGAATCACAAAAATCATTATCTAGGAAGTTTCCTCAGCACCATCAAATAATGATTATATTTACATAGAAATTGACTATTATTATATTCAGCTGATAAACACTGCCAAGTGAGAGCTTGCAGAGGTGTATCTGCCAGAACCTCAGATTCCAGCTGCTGACAGGAAATCAACACTGTAAAGATTGCCACACAGAAAATGATCATTCCAAATAAAAATTATATTTAAAAAAAAAAGAAAATGATCATTCCTCTCATCATATTTCCTTTCCCCTTAGCAGAGGTAAAGATTAATAAAGTTAATTTTAAAATGCTACCATATTTGAAAAATAAAATGTTAAAGGCATGGAAATGTATGGTGATAGATGTGCAATAATGTCTAAAAGAAGGAGCTAAGCCCTGGCTGGTGTAGCTTAGTAGATTGAGCGCAGGCTGTGAACCAAAGGGTCACTGGTTCAGTTCCTGGTCAGGGTACATGTCTGGGTTGAGGGCCAGGTCCACAGTGGGGGCCAAGTGAGAGGCAACCATAGATTGATGCTTTTCTCCTTCTCTTTCTCCTTCCTTTCCCCTCTCTCTAAAAATAAATAAATAAATATTTTCAAAAATTAAGGAGCTAAAATCACTGTGCAAAATTCTAAAAATCTACTTCGGGTGTTAAGCTGCTAAAGAACATTTTAAAAAGATGGGGAATAATGTAATGATCCCATCCATCTTTTAGATGGATCTTTATGTACAAAATCTTTCTCCAATTCTGTATGTAAACGAACACACAAACACACAGATTTGAAGTAAAATCCTGCTTTCCATTTGAAGGTAAACAAAAGTATGGAATACATATTTAAAACTTCAAGTACCATATTCTCAGGGGATTTGCATTCTTCTGACCTGACCTGAGGTGGAAACCAGGACTAAGCTGTCATCCCAGCAGCTGTCTCACAAGGGCTTTCCCTGTCCTGCCCACATTCAGGATGCAGAACCTTTGGTGAAAGAGCTATAATCAGGTAAGATCAATTCTGCACTGATGTCAGAGTGGAACTAATTTATTTTTCTTAAAGCTTTTATTTGTTTATAGAGAAAGGGGAAGGGAGGAAGGAAAAGAGGGAGAGAACCATCACATCAATGTGTGGTTGCCTCTTGCATGCCCCCAACTAGGGACTTGGTCCACACCCCAGGGTTGTGCCCTACGCTGGGAATCAAACCCATGACCCCTTGGCTCACAGGCCAGCACTTAATCCACTGAGCCACACCAGCCAGGGCTAGAGTGGAGCAAATTTACAGTGCTCTCTTTTTCTAGAGAACATTTTGTGTTAAGAACCTAAGCTAATTTCTATAGTGCAAAAATTTAAGTGTTACCCAATAAAATTTTAAGACTTAAGTGAGATCAATACAGTGAATAATTTTTATTTCTTCTGATTACTTCTCAGTTTCACTCAGATACATGTGAAATTACTAGCTAAAATGATAATTCTAGCAAGTAATTTGCTAATTATATGTAATTAGTTCATGGTTCTATAAAGAGAGTGTCTACAAACTTCGCCTTCAGTTAGATCAAAAACTGCAGTGATAAAAGGTCCAGAAAAATGTACTGCAGGTGAATTAAAAGTTGTTGGGAGGTAAGCTGGGAAGCACATTCTGCAAATTAATACATTGCTCTTCTATTTTAATCAATGCTCTGGGATAATCACTTGTTAATTTAGAAAGACCCCTAGATTGAATACAGGGTACAGCACCTGAAGATCTGGGGTGGCCTTGTTGGACTACATACAGATCCCAGAAGATATTTATATTTACTTTCCTCTCTAACCAAGGTAAACCTCTAGCTGATATTGTTGGCAAAGATTGGGTGCAGATTTCGGAGAGAGATTGTGTCCTATTAATTTTTACTTTCAAGCTACTCAATAATGTAGTTAAATTCAATACAAGGAAAATATTCTGTCTGTTGTCATGTGTAGCAGAAACAACTCTGCCGTCATTCAACTCAACTGTATTCAGTCTGGGTGAGGAGCACGTCACAAGACAGTGAGTTAGGCAGAGATGGAGAAAGACTAAGCAGGAGCCTTGGCAGGTGAGGTCAGGAAAGAAGCTACCTTGAAATTTTGAAACCTCATATCTGTAAATGTATTTGACCTTAAGATATTTAGTTAGTTTAGAGCAACTTTAGATAGGAAGTTGATCAATAAAAGGATGTAGACTGTGCATAAAGGTAAACTACTTATCAGGAACATTTTCCCAAAATGAATTAAGTATATTACAGTCTTATTTCAATACCAACTAACAGTCTTCAGCAATTTTTGTGTGTGATGTCAAAAGTTAGCATTTATTTTTTTAGGCTTCAATCATTACTATAATCAAAATAACAAACGGCAATAGAAACATTTGATTTTATCCATTTTTTCTTATGAAAACTCATACAAAGTCCAATTTAATGAATAATTCCAAAGCTTACAAAAACAAGAAATTCATTTTCCAAGCAATTGTATTGAGATATAATTGATAGACAACATCATGCAAGTGTAAGGTGTATCATATGTAACTTGAAATTCATATGTATTGCAAAATAATGACCACCATAGCATAGCTCCATCACACTGCATAACTACCATTTCTTTTTTTGTTGTGAGAACATTTAAAATCTACTCCACTTAATTTTCAAGTATATTTTAGAGTATTACTAACTATAATCATCATGCTCCACATTAGATCCTCCAGACTTATAAACGAGGTTTGTATCCTTTGACAAACACCTCTCATTTCCCCCACCTCCAAGCCCCTAGCGATCTTTTCTTAGTCTCTATTTTTATTAGTTTTATTGAAAAGACAGTACATCTAAGTGATATCATATTTGTCCAAGAAATGTACTTTGATCTGAAATTGCACATTATATGTTTAATTTTTAATTTTTTTAGTTTTTCTTTGTTAGTAAGATTCCAGTGAAAGACTGAATCAAGTAATTCCTTCACTCTTTAAAATGATTTATATGGAGCACTTATTACATACATATAAATCAAGGATATAAATATCCAACATAGCTCCTTCTTATAAATTCTCTTTTAAAAATTATTATATTCTTATTCAATTACAGTTGTCTGCATTTTCCCCCATCACTCCCTCCCAACCCAGCCATCCTTGCCTCCCTCCCTTGCTTCCACTGTCCTCCTTGGTTTTGTCCATGTGTCCTTTACAGTAGTTCCTGAAAACTCTTCTGCCCGTTATCCCCTCCCACCTCCACTCTGGTTACTGTCAGATGGTTCTTAATTTCAATGTTTCTGCTTATATTTTGCTTGCTTTTTCCTAATGTTGATTATGTTCAAGTTAAAGGTGAGGTCATATTTTATTTGTCTTTCACTGCCTGGCTTATTTCATTTTGGCAGAGATGTGAAATGCTTTCCAGTTTCATCCATGTTGTCCCAAAGGGTAGGAACACCTTTTTTCTCTCTGCTGCATAGTATTCCATTGTATAAAAGTACCACAGTTTTTTGATCCACTCATTTACTGATGGGCACTTAGGTTGTTACAGCTCTCAACTGTTGTAAATTATACCACTGTGAATATTGGGGTACATAGGTTCTTTTGGATTGCTGTTTCAGGGCTCTTAGGATATAATCCCACCAGTGGAACTGCTGGGTCAAAAGGCAGATGCATTTTTAGTTTTCTGAGGAAATTCCATACTGTTTTCCACAGTGGCTGCACCAGTCTGCATTACCACCAACAATGTACTAGCATTCCCTTTTCCCCACATCCTGCGCAACACTTGTTTGTTGATTTGTTTATGATGGCCATTCTGACTGGTCTGAAGTGGGATCTCATTGTGTTTTTTTTTAGTATTTTTTATTTAATTATTGTTCAATTACAGTTTTCTGTCTTTTACTCCCATCCCAGCCCACCCCCACTTCCTTCCCATTTCCACTCCTGTTCGTTTTTGTCCACGTGTCCTTTATACTTGTTCCTGTGAATCCTTCCCTTTTTCCTCTGAAATTCTCTCCCCTGTAGTCCCTGTCTGCCTGTTCTCTATTTCAGTGTCTTTGATTATATTTCACTTGCTTGTTTGTTTTATTGTTTAGATTCCTGTTAAAGATGAGATCATATGGTATTCGTCTTTCACTGCCTGGCTTATTTCACTCAGCATAATGCTTTCCAGTTCCATCTATGATGTTGCAAAGGGTAGGAGCTCCTTCTTTCTTTCTGCTGCATAGAATTTCATTGTGTAAATGTACGATAAATTTTTGCTCTGCTTATTTGCTGATGGGCACTTAGGTTGCTTCCAACTCTTGGCTTATGTAAATTGTGCTGCTATGAACATTGGGGTATATAGGATCTTTTGGATTGATGTTTCAGGGTTCTTAGGATATAATACTAGTAATGAAATTGCTGGGCCAAAAGGCATATTCATTTTTAGTTTTCTGAAAAAATTCCATACTCTTTTCCATAGTGGTTGTACCAGTCTGCAATCCCACCAACAGTGAACTAGGGACCCCTTTTCCCCACAACCTCTCTAGCATTTGTTGTTTGTTGCTTTGTTTATGACCATTTTGACCTGTGTAAAGTGGCATCTCATTGTAGTTTTAATTTGCAACTCTCTGATAACTAGCAATATTGAGCATCTTTTCATGTGTCTCTGGATCCTCTTTATGTCCTCCTTGGAGAAGTGTCTGTTCAAGTCAATTTGCATCTCTCTAATTGCTAGTGATGCTCAACATCTTTTCATACGTCCCTGGGCCACCTCTGTGTCCTCCTTGAATAAGTGTCTATTCAAGTCTTTTGGCCATTTTTCAATGAGGTTCTTTGTCTTCCTGGAGTGGAGTTGTGTGAATTCTTTATATATTTTGGAGATCAAACCCCAGTCAGAGATATCATTGGCAGATATGATTTCCCATATAGTTGGCTCTCTTTTCATTTTAATGCTGTTTTCTTTAACCATGCAGAAGCTTTTTAATTTGGTGAGGTCCCTTTTCTTTATTCTTTCCTTTATGTCCCTTGTTCTAGGAGACATATATGTGAATATGTTGCTACATGGAATGTCTGAGATTTTCCTGTCTAGGTTCTCTTCTAGGACTTCTATGGTATCATGACTTGTATTTAAGCCTTTTATTCATCTTGAGTTTATTTTTGTGTATAATGTAAGTTGGTGATTGAGTTTCATTTTTTTGCATGTAGTTGTTCAGCTCTCCCAACACCACTTGTTGAAGAGGCTATTGTTACTCCATTTTATGCTTCTTCCCCCTTTGTCAAATATTAATTGACTATAGAGATTTGGGTTTATTTCTGGGTTCTCTGTTCTGTTCCATTGGTCTGTGTGTCCTTATGCCAGTACCAGCCTATTTCGATCACAGTGGCCTTGTATTACAGTTTGATATCAGGTATTATGATCCTTCCTACTTTGTTTCTCTTTCTCAAAATTGCTGCAGCTATTCAGGGTCATTTACAGTTCCATATAAATTTCTGAAATGTTTGTTGTATATCTGTTAAATATGTCATCGGTACCTTAAATGGTATTGCATTAAATCTATAAATTGCTTTGGGTAGTATGGACATTTTGATTATGTTAATTCTTCCAACCCATGAGCATGATACACACTCCTATTTGTTTGTGTCTTCCTTAATTTTTTTCTTCAGTGTTGTATAGTTTTCTGAGTATAGGTTTTTACATCCTTGGTTAGGTTTATTCCCAGGTACTTTATTTTTCTTGTTGCTATATCAAATGGAATTTTTTCCTGATTCTGTTTCTGATGTTTCATTATTGGTGTACAAAACTGCCTTTGATTTCTGAATATTGACTTTGTATCCTGCTGTTTTGACAAATCCGCTTATTAGATAAAGAGGTTTTTTGGTGGAGTCTATAGGATTTTCTATGTACACTATCATGTCATCTATAAACTATGACAGTTTTGCTTCCTCCTTTCCAATTTGGGTGCCTTTTATTTCTTTTTCTCATCTGATTGCTGTGGCTAGGGCTTCCAGTACTTTGTTAAATAAGAGTGTGAAAGCAGGCATACTTGTCTTGTTCCTGACCTTAGTGGGAAAGCTCTAAGTTTTTGCCCACTGAATATGATGTTGGCTGTAGGTCTCTCATATACGGCCTTTATTATGTTGAGGAATGCTCCCTCTATTCCCACTTTGTTGAGTGTTTTTATCATAAATTGATGCTGTACCTTATCGAACATTTCCCCCCATCTATTGATGCAAACATGTGACTTTTGTCTTTCATTTTGTTTTTTGTTTATGTGATGTACTACATTTATTGATTTGTGAATATTGTGCCATTCTTACATCTCTGGGATGAATTCCACTTGGTCATGGTGTATGAGCTTTTTAATGTATTGCTGGATGTGGTTTGCCAATATTTTGTTGAGAATTTTAGTGTCTATGTTCATCAGTGACATTGGTCTGAAGTTTTCTTTCTTTGTTGTGTCTTTATCTGGTTTCAGGATTAAGATGATGCTGGCTTCATAAAAAGAGTTTGGGAGTTCTCCATCATCTTGGATTTTTTTGAACAGTCTGTGAAGGATAGGGGTTATCTCTTCCTTTAATGCACTGTAGAATTCTCCTGTGAAACCATCTGGTCCAGGGCTTTTGTGTATTAAGAGGTTTTTGATTACTGCTTCAATTTCCTCTGCTGTTATTGGTCTGTTTAGGCTTTTCACTTATTCTTCAATGAGTTTTGGAAAATCATATTTTTCTAGAAATTTGTCCATTTTATCCAGTTTCAAAATTTCTTGGCATACAGTTCTTTATAGTAATTTCTTACAATCCTTTGTATTTCTGTGGTATCAGTTGTAATCTCTCCTGTTTCATCTGTGAATGTTTATTTGGGTTCTCTCTCTTTTTTTCTTGGCGAGCCTTCTTCAAGACTTGTCCATTTTGTTTATCTTTTCAAAGAACCAGCTCCTGGATTCATTGTTACTTAGAATTACGCTTTTAGTCTCTATGTCATTTAATTCTGCTCTGATGTCGGTTATTTCTTTTCTTCCACTTGCTCTGGGCTATCTTTGTTGTTGTTCCTCAAGTTCTTGATGGCATAGGGTTAGGTTGTTTGCTTGGAATGTCTCTATCTTTTTTAGGTAGGCCTGTATTGCTATGAACTTCCTCAGGACTGCCTTTTCTGTCCCATAAGTTTTAGATTGTTGTGAGTTCATTTTCTTTTGTTTCCAGAAACTTTTTGGTTTCTTCCTTGATCTCAGTCTTGACCCATTCATTGTTTAATAGCATGCTATTCGATCTCCATGAGTTTGAGTGTGTTTGGTTTTTTTTCCTTTAGGTTATTTTCTAGTTTCAGTCCCTAGTGGTTGGAGAAAATGCTTTGTATGATTTCAATTTTCTTGAATTTGATGAGGCTTGTTTTTGTCCTATCATGTGGTCTGTCTTTGAAAATGTCCCATGTGCATTTGAAAAGAATGTGTATTTTGCTTCTTTGGGATGAAAGGCTCTCTCTTTATATATCAGTTAAGTCCATTGGATCTGGGTGTTGTTGAATGCCACAATATCTTTGTTGATATTTTGTTTGGAAGATATATTCATTTTTGACAGTGGGGTGTTAAAATCCCCCATTATAATTGAGCTGCTGTCAACATCTTTCTTGAAGTCCTCCAAGATTTTCTTCATGTATTTGGGTGCTCCTGTGTTGGGTGCATACATATTTACAACGTTATGTCTTCTTGATGGATTCTTCCCTTGAATATTATGAAATGACCTACTGGGTCTCTTTTTATGACCTTTGTTTCAAAGTTTGTTTATTCTAAAACTATCTTAAACATAGAAGAGTTGCAAGTAGAGTATAAGAATGTGTTTTCTTGAATCATTTGAGAATAATTGCTGGCCCCATACTGATGGCCACAGAGTGTATTTCCTATAAACGAGGACATTCTCTTATATAATCTTAATAACTGCACAAAACTAATCCTCAAACCATATTTATGTTTCTCCACTTTCCCCAATAACGACCATTAGAGCAAAATGACTCAGTTAACAATGACATGTTATATCTCGTCATAATGTCTCTTTAGTTTCTTTTGGTCTGGAACAGCTCCCCTTTCTTAACTTTGACACTTTTAAAGATTACGGGAGCTGTTTTGTTGATTCTCTCTCAATTTGTGTTTGATGTTTCCTCATGATTAGACTCAGGTTATGAGTCTTTGGCAGAGGGATGTTGTACTGTGTTCATTGCATCTTTCAGATGTCACATGATCTCTGTTCATCCCGTTACTGATGATATTCACTTAGATCCCTTGGATAAGGTAGGCTCTGCTGGACTTATCCACTGTAAAGTTGCTCTTTCTCCCTTTGTAAGTTATAACTAGTTGAAGGAGATACTTTGAAATGGCATAAATCTCTGATTCTTCATCAAACTTTTAATTTATTCATTCACTTTTATCGGTATGAAATTGAGTTTCCTGTTTTATTCAATGGGTTTTAATCTGTCACTATCCTTACTTATTTTGGCTTTTACTTTATCCCAGATTTGGCCATGGGAGCACCTTTGAGCTGAGAGGTCCCCATCATTCTTTGAGCACTCGATTTCTAGCACAAGATATTCCAGGCTCATCTTCTTCTACTTGCCTGCCCAGCCTTGGTATCAGCCATTCTTGTAAGAAGCCATGATTTGTTTTAGTGGGAAGTAATATGACAAAGCCAAGATTTGGGTGCTAGCTATGCTTGCTGGTATTGGAGTGTTGTTGCTTGCCACACTTCTCAGTAGACCAAGCTAGGGAAGATAAACACACACATATTAATTTTTGTGTCAATATAAGTGTGTATGCACATATATTCACATATTTACATTCATCTATATATTTACATATTTATATTCATCTGTATATTCACATATTTATAAATATGTGTATATTTATATCTACCTATATAGATGGATCTCTCTCTGTATACATATTGATTTTATATCTCTCTATATGTTGAGATCTATAAATTCATAGCAAAACATTTAATTTTACTCCAACATCACAGGATTCATTCGTCTCCTCCATTTCCATATTTGTATTTTCCTTTCAGAAAATATGAAACCAGGCTCCATAATACTCATCTTGTCAATCCCCTCTGCATAACCGAGTTCCCACCACCACCCTTACCTCCCCTATATCACTGCATCCTCAACATGCATGGTTCTGACTTTCCCGGTTGGGCTACACTCTTGCATTGCAGCCCTTTTCACCCCACTTGGGGTTTGACACCCCATGCCAGATCACCCCATGTGTGGGTCCCTTCTTCACTCCACATTAAGAAGTCATCCCCACCCCATGGCACCCATATCCTCTTCTGCATGGGCTTTGACACCAGGCTGAGTCTTGGCAAGAATTTGTCCTCACCCCACCTAGGCTTCACACCCTGTGGTCGGCCTTCAAAATCCATGAATGCCATTGTCACATGACCCAGGCTCTGACTCCCCACATTTGCCCACACCCACCTGGTGGCCTTGTCAGCCTGCTGATCTCCAATACTCCACACCAGGCCTTTCCTCTAAGGCTTACCTTCTTCGGCCTGACGTACTTGCCTGCAAAGAAGCCTTCGTTACACTCTTGTAAATGACAAAGTAATACATGCATTTAATGAAAATTAGGGCAGTTCCAAGGACCTTTGTTCCCCACACACACCCCTGGTTCCACTGGTATGCATATGCAAATATATGTAAGCACAGGTTTTTCCTTTCTTACACAAAAGGAGATTAATCCGTATTAATTGGTCTACCGTTTTTTTTTCTTTTCTCATTAAATAAATCTTAGAGATATTTATATAGCAGCACAACACATTTATTTTAATACTTACATAACATTTTTCTGTTTCATTTTGAATGAATATTAGCCTTCTACTGATGCACATTTTGGCTGTTTTTCATCCTTCCTCCTATGGACACTGCTGCACTGTACATCCATGTGGAGATGTCTTTGGTTATGTGTCTATTCACATTTTCAATTTTTAAAAGCTTATTTAGTTTTAGAACCAAGTAGCTTAAGTAAACAAGAATGTGAAATTCAGGCTGCTTAAAAAGCATTGTATGCTATCTTAACTGTGAATTTGTTTTGTGCCATTGAATGTAAGGTTAAAAAGGTATAAAATTTAATTTTGTTTAAACACCAGATTTTGCATGCATCTCTCTTTACAACAGGAAGAAAGTGTCAGGGGAAAGGTCAGAGTAATTTACTGACAAAGCCAGAACTGGCACCCAGGTGTCTGGTTGGCTGTACACAGGGGTGAATACCACAGGAGCAAAATGCATCCTCCGGGATTGGCAGTCTCACCACCCTCCAGGGTCCTTGCACCTGTGCCTGGTACTGCAGTGCTCACATTCACAGACCCTTTGAGTTCATGCCTGCACTTTACTCATCAACAGAGTAGACCCTGCAATTGAAATCAAGTTAAACTTTTTTCTCCTGTTCTTCCTGCCTTCCAGGGCTAAATCAATGACTCTGTTTTCACCAGTTAATTATCTTTATCATCCCCAAATACATCACATGTAATGAAAGACCAGATCAATGAGAAAGAGGGAGATCAATAAAGATAATACTGAAAACAGGACCATACAGATGAAGCCATCCAGGGAAGAGGATAAAAAAATAAAACAAAACAAAATGAGGTAAAAGTGGTTCAAAAGGGCAAATTACCTTATAACAATCGAGAGAAATGTCAACTGGCATACCAGATATATGAAAGATAAATTGGGGGGGTTGGGAGATACATAAATTTCTTAGATAGGATTTAGAATAAGAAAAACTTAGAAATATTAAGGAGAAGTAAATGCACTGGCTTCTCCTCCTCCTCTCCCTTAAATAATTCATCAATGTGTCAAGTTATTTCCCACTAAATCTTCTTAAATCTCAAACTGTGAAGTTATATTTAGGTTGTATTAATTAACCCTTATCTTAAATTATTATTCATCATGTACTCCTCTCAACTAAATGCAAAGAAAAAAATTAACGTAGGGATAAAACACAAGGTATATCTTCACAAGGGAAAACTCCCATCACAGTGAAACAATTATTTAATAAATTAAACTAAATTACCAAGGTCTTCAACTTAACTTATGAAAAAGAAGATATATCTATTCTTAAAATATTTTTAATACACATCTGAACTTAATCCTTCATATCTCATATCATAGATATAATAACCTGCAGGAATGTTTAAGTACATTATTTTACAACTCTGAAATATACCAGCTCAAGTTTCTGATGTTTCTTAAGATGGTGGTAACAGCCTCAGGGGACTGCACTGTTCCTTGTGATTTTCTTCCACCCTACCACATATTTATAAATAATTCCTTTATTAAACCCTCCTTGAATTACCCCAATTCCCATGTGCCGCCTCTTTCCTGGGGGACCTTTGCTGATACAGAGTGTAGATGTGAAATGTCCTTTCAAGGAGAGCTTGTTAGCTAAGAGCAGAGGAAGCAACTGAGTAAAGTCATCTCTTTTCTTTCACTCTGTTAGAATGTGTATGCATCATATCATAAACCCATATTTAAAAAAATCTTACAATGATATCTGGTTCTAGCTCTACTTGCTGGGTTAGTAGTAGCTCTCTAGATCTCCTGTGGGCTTGCAAGGTCCAGGGGAAAGGGGCACACCTTGAATTTCTCTCCTTGGCTTTTGCTAAAGCAGTCGTTCCTTCACCAGAGCATTATGATCCTTTTGAAGGAAGGCATCTTTACTGCTTAACTCAGCCCATGGTGCCTTTGATGAGGCTCCTGAGTTCCCAGAGACCTCCCCACAGCTACTCCACCAAAGTGCTGCACCAATGGGGATGGCTCATGCCTCAGGGGACCACCACATGCAGACATGGCAGCATCCCTTCTCTTCCCATTCATCACCATCACTGGCCTGGGCATCCAAAGTGGAACCTCAATGGATTTCAAGTGGATGGGAAGAACATACAGTATTTTCTTCCAGACCATGTTCCAGGGAGCATCAAGATCTAATTCTAACAATGGATATGATCTCATCACTCTTCTGTTACATCATTAACTTACTTTGGCTTTAAAACAGAAGTATGAAATAAAAGAACTCTTTCTTTGCCTTCCGTTTGGTCCTTCCTCACCAAAAACTATGTATATTCTAACTTTGTGGAGCTACTGATCAACTCTGAATGCAATAGTAACAGAAGAAACTAAAATTAACGAGTGTCTTTGGTATATATCTCATTTAATACATATAGCTGACAAGGAGGTGGAGGTTCAAATACATTAAGTGGCTTACCCAAGGTTTTGTTACTGGACCTTGAATAAACCTTGAATACCAGGTTCTTGAGTCTCAGTGTCATAAAAATGATCACTGAACTCAACTCAATACAAGATTAACCAGGCAAAATTTGTTGAAAAGAGCTTGTGCACAAGGGAGTTGACCAGAAAAGGGACGTCTAGCTCCCTGAGGGGTCCTTTTGGATGGTTCACACAGATGTCTTGGGGTGGGTGTGGGGCTTGGGAATGAGGATGAGGCCAGCTTTCACATGATCACTCTCTGGTGGCAGTTAAGCCTGTCATGATCACAAGTTGTTTCCCATTGGCCTGTGAGCCTGTAAAATAATGCTTGCATATATATCCTTGTTACCATTTAATTGATGAAATGACTACTGTATTTTGCAGAACATGATATTAAGAAAGGTGTTATTGGTTTTTCAGGGTTCTTTGCAAGGGTTCTTGATGTGAAGTTCCAACAAACCAGCAGCTGCAGTTGCTGCGGTTCTGTCTTTAGCCTCATGATGTTTCCATGAGCTAAAAACACGCTAAGTTGCCTCCTAGTTCAAAGTGTTCAGCAAATAATGGCAAGGCAGACTCACCCGATTTCCATGAGAAATACAGCGATGCTATATTAGCTAGTGAAGCCACTTTCTGTGTTGCTACATGGACAAAAACAGCAATACAAATTGGAATAGAATGGAACCTGTCCCCTCTTGGCAGAGTCACCCTAAAGGAATGGAGAGATCAGTAATCAATCCAGTTTGTATAATAATGAATTGTCTAAACACCAACTCATAACTGATGCCAAGTGAAAGCACTATGCACACATTAAAATATCACATGATTAAAGAAACAAAGCATGTTTGAAGTTTTAAAAAAGATGTTATCATCATGCATTCTTTCCTTTCATTATGTGGTTAGGTTAGTTTCAACTACAGAATTTTACTGAAAGTGAGGAGTCATAGTCAGGCCTCTGAGATGGCGTTCTTTTAGTCAAGATGGAGTCCAATGTTACCCCTACACTGTCCCAGTTTGAGAGCTAATAAGTGGTTGGAGAAATTGCTGGGGGAAGAGGAGGGGCAGTCTTTCTGACATGGCATGACCACCAAGGTTCAGAGCTACCACTGGTGAAGCTCTTCTGCTCAAATGTTCTTGCCCATCTTCTCCACCTGGTAGAACCATTTGCTTCTTTTGAGCCAAGCCTAGATTTTCATCTTGCCTGAGCTCTTCCATGGCTGCAGTAAACAGGGTTGGCTCCTTCTCTCCCTCAGACCCCACAATGTGTTGGCACCTTCCTATCACCGTTCTTATTGTGTGATATTCTTGTTACCTGCATTTGTACAAGTCTATAATTTCTAATTGCAGGAGGTTTCTTGCATTGGCCTGGTAAGTATAAGATGCTCTATCAACATTTGAGAAGAGAAGAAAGAAAGGAATAGAGATAACATATGCTTTGCCTTATAGAAAAGTTTATAACCATATAATATATAATCATGCCAGATGGGATGTGCCATATGTACATGATACTGGGAATAAAAGATTTATTAAAATGTCAGTGAAAAATAACATTTAATGAAAATAGTATTAAAAATAGTGACAAAAAGCACATTATGCCATATGGTTCTGAGATATAAACTTATCTCCCAAAACTGATCCAGAACATAGAATTCCTGAATTGTGCTAAAAAAGCTTAGCAAAAAAGATGGATTATTTTCACAACAAAAAGATATGAAGCAGAAAGAATAGCCTTGCAAAAACAATAAATAAATAAATAAATAAATAAATAAATAAAGAAAGAAAGAAAGAAAGAAAGAAAGATGAACCATTTAGCCCTGGTTAAAGTGGCTGAGCTGGTTGTATTGTCATTCTATAAACTGAAGGGTTGCAGATTCGATCCTAGTCAGGGTACATGCCAGGATTGCTGGTTTAGTCCCCAGCTGGGGCAAGTGCAAGAGGCAGCCTATTGATGTTTCTCTCTTGTGTCCATATTTCTCTTACTCTCCCCTTCCTTCTCTTCTTTCCCTTCTTCTCTCTCTAAAATCAATAAGCATGTCCACTGATGAGGATACAGAAAAGAAGACTAACCATTTAATATCAAAGGTGACTTCTCAGAGACTCAACTCAAATAATAATTTTTTAAATTGGACAATAGTGGGTATATATTATTTTTATGATGATTGAGATTAATAAGAATTAGTATAAAGTAACATAGTCAGGGTATAAAATTGTCATTTTCAGTGTTCTAATCTAAAATTTTAAAAAACGAATTAAAATACAGGATCCAGCAGAAGTAATGCCTGTTTCAGTGTGCTTAATAGGGTAATAATATGGGTGTAATAATTTACAGTTTTAATTTGAACGTTTCACCTAAAATGCCATATGGTGTGCTTGAGTGAGATATTGTTATGTTATAGAAATTTATGATTTTTTCATAAAAGATTTTGTAATAAAAAAGAGATGTATTTGTCCTGCACCCTGTATATTAAAAGCTGCATATTAGAGACTCAAAGTGTATAGTACTGGTAAAATCTCACTTGAGACATGAGGAATAAAATGCTCTGTTTTAGAGAGATAAAATAAAATCTATTCACTCCTCAATCCAATATGAGCCACAGTATAAATACAATTCTATCAGTTTTCTCTGTGTACATTTGTAGATAAACTGTAGCACTGAGAAGCTAATGTCAAAATGAAACACTAAAGGAGTAATTATTACAAAGATATACTATTCAAAATCCAATACTCTGTCTTTCCACTGGTTAATCATGAAATGAAAACCAACAATTCTTAAAAAAAAAAAGCAGAATTGTCAATTTCAGAAGTTTTGAACAGCAGTTAGAAAACAGAAATGCTATGGACCACAAAACAAGATCTAGTTATAAAAGAACTGAAGGTGATAATTTATAAATATTTCACTTAGCGAAAGAGTAAGAAAATCCAGGAAGATTATTTTAATCTTGCATATATATAAATCAGTTAATTTCAAGAACCTTCTTAAAAGTAACCAAGTACAAAACAAGTATATTTTTACTGAGAAACTAAGTCTCTGGGCTAATTACCATAAAGTGAATGTGCTGACCGTGCTTTCAATGTGAAAGCCTTTTATCCAGAGAGAGCTGAAGAACCTTTGTCTAGAGAACACAACTTCTGACTCCAAGACAATGGCATATGTGTAACAGCTATAAAACGAGTACTTTCAGGATGGCGAGTGACCTCCAGTTACTGATTTTGTTCACTAAGACAAAGCAAGACACTTTGAGGCATAACACCAACAAAACTATTACCAGGTAATTAATGGTCCATTTTGGGAAAACATTTTGTTGCAAATTACTTGATGAGATCCAGTTAGAACAGACTGTGAACATGTCTTATTTGTAAGCCTTGTTAATTGAGGATGTGGTAACACTTTCCTATTTTTGCTTTGAAATTCAGGATCTAAAAGGAAGATAATTATTTTAAATGGGAGTCACACATTCCTTCCAATACATTCACTAAAATCAGTCTTCAATTCAACACCAAACTTCCACAATCATCCTCTTTAGTAAAGGAGCATTAGGCCCTGATGGTGGTAGCTCAGTTGGTTAGAGAATCATTCCAACATATCAAGATTGCAGGTTCAATTCCCCATTCAGGGCACATGCAATAATCAAGCCAGGAAGCCATAAATAGGTGGAACAATAAATTGGTGTTGATATTTCTCTCTAAAATCAATTTTAAAAGAAGAGATTAGTAACCTAAAAATATGTGATTTGAAATAAATGTGTAATAAATTAGATTGTTTCTGCTGCTAGCTTGTTGTTTACTGGTTTTTCACTCTATTCCTATTTCTTGAGCACTCACTGAGGATGTAGGAAGTGTGCAGTGACAGAGACTAGAGGTGTGAACACAGCGGACTCTGTACCTGCTCCCCTGGAGCTTATGGGCTCATGGGAAAGACTATTAGGAAATGATATCTGCACAAAAATCTCTTCCTTCCATGCAGGAAGGTGAAATAGAAAGCTCTCAGGCTTTGAAACTGGGCAAACTTGAAATGATATCCTGACTAGCAGTGAGCTTGTGACCACGTTTACCTCCTTATTTTTTAGTAAAATAGGGTTTATGACACCCATCATGAAGAATTCTTCTAAGACTAACTGGCGTAATGGCTGGGAAAGGCCTGACAACTAACAGGTATTTAAATCATTCCCTTTTCCTCCCCTATTTATTTGCATTCCATCTCTTTAATTTTTCATTCAAATAATACTGAATCTGACAAAAATCTGACAGTGAAAAACTGTTTTCCTCTATTAAAGTTAAGAAGTTATTTAATTTAAAAAACCTTCAAAACAAAAGTTAAAGTAATTTTCTTCATTAATGAAGAAGTTATCTATATCGAGAATATGTGTATATTGAACTTTGTTATCTAGTGACTTGTCATTCCCAGTGCTCATCCAATTTCCTTACAAATTGAAAACAGCTAAAAAAAGAATAAGGTTTACATTGCCTAAGGGAAAACTGGATTTTATGTTCAACACAACAAAGCTTACAGAAAGCAAAGAATAAAGTATGTATACTCTTGATTTCTTAGGTATAAGAAAACCAAGTTTATGGAATTAAAATTCTTTCAGTCCCTGCAAACAATATAAATTTAAATAAAGAATGTGCATTTAAAGCAATTATCAATAGTTTATAACAATAACTTTTTTATCTACAGGGTTATTGGGTAAAATAAAATATTATTCTTTATTAGAAGGGCTCATGCATATATTCTCCAGGGTTTTCTTTTAGCTATATTTTTAAGGCACCAAGCAGAGGACTTAATATTGCAGGTTATATTATGAAAACCATACTCATTCCTGCATCTCTTCAGGTACTGATGGAGTTTTTCCAAACCTTGTAGACTTAACTCTGAGTATTTGACTTTATTACAGTTTATTTTAATATAATCTTTCTTGGAATAAAGTTTAGCATTTCACTCATAATCTAAAATTCTAGTAAAAACAATCCTCCTTCCTTTTCCTCTTGAGATATAAAAAGGCAAAAAAACCCCCAAAACCAAAAACAACAGATGTCATAACTTCAGAATGATAGCACCATACCCTGGCTGGGTAGCTCAGTTAGAGTGTTGTACTAATATGCCAATGTTGTGGGTTTGATCCCTGGTCAGGGCATATACAAGAATTAACCAATGAATGTACAACTAAGTGAAACAAAAACAAGATATTTTTTCTCTTTCTCTCAAATCAATAATAATAATAATAATAAAATAATAGCACCTCATTCTTGTTATAGAAAGGGAACTACCTTATTATATTAATGAGAAAACTCAGGAGGATTAAGGTCTTAATTTTAAGTCAGTGTCAGATTCAGGACAGCAATCCAGTCTGGGGTCCAGATATGTGGGTGGCTCTGAGGGTATGGCTCATGTATGTGTGGGAACACATGTCTGGGAGGGTCCACATGTGTTTGTGCAATCTTGTGTTTACCTATTTCTTCTGTGTATTGTGTACAAACTAAACACTTCAAAAACATCTGCTTTAATGAAAGGTGGGAGGGAGAATTTTATTATTTATCTTAAAGTAGTTTTGAGTACAAGTTTTAGGGTTCACACATGTGATTCTGGCATTCCATACCTTTTAAAATTTCTTTTATCTTTTTAACAATTTATTTGAAAAATTAAAAATTAAATAAGTCACACAAACAACTAAATGTGTTATACACCAAAGTTTAACACATTAGAAACCTCCCATACATAAATATTTGCTGCTTAGTTAACTAGCTTTTTGTAGGCTTTAGAATAAAGCAGAGGTCACAAAGCAAGTGATGTCAGGGACCAAGAAGGTTATATTAGGGACTGAAGGCAACAAGGACTACTGTGAACTAGAACTTGCAACCCCAGCTAATTGAGGCAGCTGATTGTTGCCCGAGGAAATAAAGCCAGTGTTGCTACATCTTAATTTTTCAAGAATTTGGAGTTCAAGAGTACAACTCCATTTGTTTATGAAATTATGAAAATGGAAAAAAAGTAAGTAGTTAACGATCCAGCCAGTGACTGGCTTCATTATCACCTGCTCTAATTAACTATAGGGTACAAAAGGCAAGTCAAATAAATGATGAATAATAGCACAGGACTAGGACCCAGAAAGTCCTGGGTTTGAATGCACCTCCATCACGTAGGAGGTTCCTGACCACCTGCAAGAGCTTAAATCAAAGAAGACTCTATCTGCATCTGCCAAGTAGTAATAAGAGTCCCAACTCATGGAATTGTGTGCAAATTAAATGAGAAAATACAGACACTGTGGCCTAGTGGCATGCATCTAGTAAAACTCTCTTATTGTTATTATCATCATTTATTTGGGGGTGGTTTTTGTAAGGCTGTACTGAATTGAGTCAATGCACTATAATCCCATATAGCCAACAAATTAACACATTCTATGTGAAAAACAAAAAAAAAAATCCTAAATAAATTCATACTTTTTGGCACTTCATATAAATGATTATATAAAAATTTAATTAAGGGATTCGGAAGTTAAAATTTCTCTTAAAACCTTTTAAAATTTTTTATTTATTTATTTTTAGAGAGGGGGAAGTGAGGGAGAAAGAGAAAGAGAAACATCAATGTGTGGTTGCCTCTCACTTGGCCCCCACCCGGGGACCTGGCCTACAACCCAGGCATGTGCCTTGACTGGGGATCAAACCGTGACCCTTTGGTTCGCAGTTCGTGCTCAATCTACTGAGCTACACCAGCCAGGGCGGAAGTTAAATTTTTAAAAAAAATACACTATACACATACTATAAGTCAGTATAGTTAATAACATAGCTACAGAAAGAGAAATTATAGGATGAGGTTTCCTGATGTGGAAGACTGAATTTTCTCCTGTAGTCACTCAAAATTGCAAATGCTGTTGGCCCTTCTAGAATCTGTAAATGTATAATTTGTAGGTTAAGTTTTCTGGAGACATTTCGTGTAATTTTAAAATTTTCTTCAACATAAAACCTTAATACTTTTGGAAGCTTTGCTTCCTCCCACCCAACTACAGATGATCTTCTGTTTGAGCAAAGTTGCTGAATGAAATTTTGCTCACTTGTAATAAATGACATTTGTTAACATTTCGAAGAGCCATAGCCTGTTATGGTTTTCTGTTTCAACCAACCAGTCACACCCTCGCCAAATCTATTATGCCATATGGGGCAATCAGAAAAGGCACCACCATTTCTCAAGGAAAATGAGTTAAAAGTTCCAAAAATAACTTCTTTTTAAAGCTACTATAAATTTAAGATCCTGCCTAATGTAGTTAATTATAATAGTAAGTTATATGTACCAACTTAAAGTGACTAAAAACAGATTCAAAAGATGGGGGATTTATACAGTGTTTTTGCTGTTTATATTCTAACTCATTTGTAACTTTTTAGGCATGCTTCCTAAACAAATATAAATATGTCACAGTAATTATATAGAGGTAAACTCTTTCCTTAGCAAAGCTCACAGGTCAAGGAAACACATCTCCAGAGACTTGAATGACACACACACAATACTTAGAAACTCCAGGAGACTCTGGTAAGAAGAAAATGAGAAGTTAGGGGCTTCCATATGGGTAAACAAGGTTAATGGCTATATTCTTGTTATTTCCTCCAACATCATCTTTTTCCTCAAAATGTTCACTGCACTTCAGTATCTGAGCCTGAAGGCTAACCTTGCCCTGTGGGTTTCCAACTTGATTTTGTGTGACCTGATACTTATTGTGTAGCGGGACCAATTTCTGAGACGCCAGACAAGAGGGACCACAGGTGAGATTCTTCTAAAGGAGCATTGTATTGTCAAAGGGCTGCCTCTGGAATTGAAATTGAGTCCCAAAAGTTCATATTCATACAAACATAGCTGAAATCCATCTTGGTTTAGTTTATTTCTTGATTTGTTGGAGTATCAAACTTATTTTCCAAAAGAGAGTGATTTTGCCAAATTTAAAAAGAAGTGAAAGACCCCAGGAGAGGACTAACCTTTAGTATTTTACAACACAAAGAATAAATCTTACAAAAGACAACTAGATTCCTAGTTCACAGAAGAGAAATTGTTAACATCAAAAAGAATGTGACTACCTGAAACCTATATAATTTTATTAACTAATGTCTCTCCAATAAATTCAATAAAAATAAAAATAAAAAACAAATAAGGGGGTGTATAGGGTGGCCTTTAATTCCTAACAGTGCTAGGTGGCAGGAGAGAGTCGGTTAGGCATCCAACTCCCTAGACAAACCCGCCTGTAGTTGTGGCTTCCATAGCTCACATCTTCACCCTCCCATACGTATCAAAAAGAAGATTCCAGGATGACTTTCATTGAGGGAACTGCTGTGGGCTAAACACAACTCTTTGAGACCTTTCAGTGGAGTTTATTTGGCTGGTGGGATTAAGTCTGCCTTGAAGGGACCTCACTGTTTTTAGTCTAGCAGATAACTCACCTGCCACAATCCACCTCAATTTCAAGAAGAGAAACACACCCAGCAGCATCTGCCCTGCCCTCTGCCCCCAAATGCCTAATTACTTACAAATGCCAAATCTCAGGAGGAAGAGTTGGGATGGCTTCTGCTCTCTGGTGTGCTGCGTCTGGAACTGCTTTCTGCTAAAACTGCCCTGACACTCGAGTGGAAGGTCCACGTGATGGAGACACACAGGTGTGCGTGGCATTGTTGCTATGACCATCTTCCAGTGTTCACAAACCTGGAAGAAGATGTTATTTAGGAATCAAGCTTCGTGACCTACCCAATCTGCCTAAGCCACCTTTCTTTGTTTCAAAAAAGGAAGATAATAAGAATACCTATTTAGTTTGTTGTGAAGAGTAGGTGAAGCAAGTGATCTGTGGAAATATGGTGCTTTGTCAATAAAGTAGTTAATGTTAGCTTTTGGTATCATCACTATCAAATGAGACAGGGAATGGGAAGGGTTTGTAAAACAAAGAACAGTCCTCATTATCATCATTATTGTTACCACTCTCCTCAGGCCCTCTGCCTCTTCATCCCAACCAGTTGACCTTGTGTTTTCTCTGTCATACACATACTTTCTCCTATCTTCAGTATCTAAAGCATAATGTCCATAACTTTTGCTATGGAATTGTATAAAGGTGAGACTGATTCTGTAATTTACTAGCTAAGTAACTGCGAGAAACTGATTTCATCTTTCTGAGCCTGTTTCTCCTCCTGAACAACAAGGATAGCAATGAGACTTTTCTCCACATGTTGTTTATGAGAGTGTATGCAGAGTGAGAACTCACCAGATGTTAGTTCTTGTGAGTGATATTAATATTCCTATTCATATCTCCCCCACCCAAAACCTACTTTCTTTAAGGCCCAGTTTAGAAATCTTCATTTCTCCATACACCCATTCTCTCATGTAAACACATTCTCATGTCTTCTTCCTACTCTGGGAGATTAAGGAATGAACTGGACATAGCTCCTGGTATCAAGGAGCTCCTAGTATGGGAGAAACAGGGATAGTGCAATATGGATTTATAAGTGGCCAAAGAAGCATTTATTTTAAAGACAGTGTTAATTCCACCTAGGAAAAATTTAGGAAAAGAGACATCATGATTAGAAGCCTGGAGTTTCTTGTTGCAGAGATCTGGAGTTAAATCTCTAATTAGTTAGCTAAATAACTTTGGATAAGTGATAATATTCTTTCTGAGCCTCAGTGTGTTCATCTGTAAAATAGGGATAATTGTAGAACCTACATGATCAAAGTGAAGCAAAGATTATATATGGAAATCCACTTAAAAGTTTCAATAAATGTTAGCTATTAGTATGAGTAATGGTATTAAAAATAGATGATATCATCATCAAGCCTTAGTGATAGGGACACTGAATTATGAGAAGGACTCGTACACAGGCTGGAGAAGGAGAAGCAAGGAGAAAAACTCAGAAGTGAGAAAGAAGGGGATGTTTGCAGGAACCCCAGTGAGTGGCTTAGTTTGGCCTCTTTAAACACTATAATGTGTAGTGAGAGTGAGAGCCTGACCTGGTTTGCCTGGAACCTTCTCCTAGGAAGCAGTGCTTTCAATGTTAAAACTGGCTAAGTTTTGGGAAAACCAGGGTGAGTTAATCCCCTGCACTTAGAGGGTTGTGGCCCAGCAAACAAGGGTCTTGAAGGCCATGTCAAGAGGTTTAGGCTGTATTTGTAGGGCACAGGGAGTTCCTGAAAGTTCTTGAATAAGGGACTAAGAGTTCAGAAGGGTTCCAGACAATACATCTACAAAATGAAAGTTTTATCTCTCATCCCAACCAAATCAGTCTTCTCATATTTTCTCCCATAGTCTTTTATTTGTATTTGTACTTCAGTATTTATCACATTGTGTATCTTAAAGATTTATGTGTTCCCATAACTTTACAATATAATGTCCTTGATATCAAGATCAGATCTTTGCTGTTTTACCTTAATGTTGTCTTTTATATAACATTAGCTCAATATGTATTGAATTAAATTGATAAAACCTATAATTCTATGCAATACAATATTAATTGACATTCATGACTTATCTCAATCCAAAATTGAACACAATGTCTCTGTTTTCCTAGTAATTATTCTTCTGGTCACACATAAAGTCAGTTACTAAAATATTGATAATAATTAGCAAACCTACACACAAAATAATCCTCTGTAAAATCTAAGGGGATATTCTTCCCCTCTTCATAATTTTTAAGTTAAAGAAACCACTTCAACTCATTCATTCATTCTATCAGCAAATGCAACTTAGTAATATTAGGTGCTGGTTCCTGTCCTGGGGCATAAGGTACAGATAAGGAATTGAGGTTCTGCACCTTAATAGGTGGCCAGTCCAATCCCTGAAAGACAGATCAATAGGTAGAGTTTTCATGTAAAGTTCAAGTGAGCTGTATGACAGGGTTATCAGGTGGGAGTGGGAAAGGAGTGAATAAGGAAAAAATATTTTCCTACTATCTCTTGTATTTCTGTGGTATTAGTTGTTATTTGGCGTTGACACTGGCCTGCAGTGTCCTCTCGGCATTATGGATGAGATACAAGACAAATTCCTACAGACTACCAAGTCCTGTGGAGGAGAAGGGATGCCACAGCTATTCCCTCAGTTGGGGAGCACCTCAGAGTGGCCTAGCCACACTCTCAAGGAGAGAGCACTCTGACCCTTGCCTTGACAGGTTTTTATTGGGTTTCAGCTTGCACAGGAATATCGGTAAAGTTCATTAATCATTTTCAGGCAGTAAGGATCAAACAATAGATAGCATACAAAGAACTACAAGGGCCTATTCTGAGTCAGGGTTTGTTAGCTAAAGGATTACAAAACTTTGGGAAACAAACTCATTTTGTGCTCGGACCTTTATAATTAAATTGAGAGCATTCTTAGCAAAGCAGGTTTCACAGGAGTTTATGTATTCTTCCTCAGGCCTGATCACCGGGGGAACCTTCCCTTTCCAACACAGGGCTGCACCACCCTCTGTGATTGTTTCAGGCTTAAGTCAGGCAGGGGAAGTTAGGCAGCCAAGAGATTAGGATACTTCTCATAGACAGAATGATGCCTCAGGCTTTGTCAAAGCTGAGGGGTGAGGGTCCATCACCCCCTTTCTCCAAAGCCCTCCCAAGCTCTTCCCTGAGGGCCTCCCCATGAGGCCCTGTCTTAGGTCACTCCCTCCTTTGGGGAATCTTACCTGTCATTGACTAACCTATCAAGCATTGGGGGCCAGTTATGGATGAAGTAAAAGGAGCAGAAGTGGTGCTCCTGCCAGGGAGATAAGCTTTGTCTCTTTAGTGGGTTATGGTCTGAAGGTCTCTCACTCAGCCTTAGCCATGGAGGTGTTACAGCTTCTGAGACCAGGAAGGGCAGTTCCCAACAGTTACTGCTCCTCTTTCATTTCTGACTTTATTTATTTGGGTCTTCTCTATTTTTTTATGAGCCTGGTTAGTTTGTCAATTTTGTTTATCTTTGCAAAGATATAGCTCCTAGATTCATTTATCTTTTCAATAAATGGTTTAATCTTTGTCATTTATTTCCACTCTGATCTTGATTATTTCCTTTCTTCTACTCCTTTTGGGCTTTGTTGTTGTTTTATAGTTTTTTTAGATGTAGAAATAGATTGTTTATTTGAGATTGTTCTATCTTCTTGAGATATGCTTGTAATGCTATGAACTTCCCCCTCAAGACTGTTATCCCCCATAAGTTTTGGGTTGTTGTATGCTCATTTTCATTTGTTTCCAGGTACTTTTTGATATATTCCTTGACCTAATTGATGACCCATTTATTACTTAATAACATGCTTTTTGGCATCCATGTATTTGAATGATTTTAAGTAGTTTTACTGAAGTTGCTTTCTAGTTTCATGGTATTGTGACTTATGAAAATGCTTGATATAATTTTGATTTTCTTAAAATTTTTAAGACTTATTTTGTGTTCTACCACATGGCCTATGTTTGAGAATGATTCATGTGCACTTCAGAAGAGTGTTTATTCTGATGCTTTGAGATGAAATATTTTATAAATATACCATTTAAACCCATTTGATTGAGTGTGACATTTAAGGTCACACTTTCCTTGTTGGTGTTTTGTATGAAAGATCTATCCAATGGTGACAGCGGGGTGTTACAATCCCCACAATGACTGCATTGCTGTCAATCTCTTCCTTAAAGCTCACCAAGATTTTCTTTATATATTTATGTGAGCTCATATTGTGCACGTATATGTTTACCAGTGTTATGTCCTTTTGTTGGATTGATCCCTTTCTGTATTATGTACTCACTTCCCTTTTCTCTTTTTTATAGCCTTTGTTTTGAAGTCTATTTTCTCAAATATAAGTTGCTACCCCAGCTTTTGTTTCATCTCCATTTGCATGGAATATTTTTCCAATCCCTTCACTTTCAGCTTGTGTAAATCTTTTTTCTGAGGTGGGTATCTTAAAGACAGCATATATATGAGTCATGTGTTTTCTTACCCTTTCAGTAACCTTATGTCTTTTGATTGGAGCATTTAATCCACTTACATTTAAGGTTATTAATAAGTACTTGTACATTGCTATTTTATTCTTTATACCTATGTTCCTCTCTGTCTCTCTCTATTGTAATACTTCTTAAAGCAGTCCCTTAACATCTCTTGCAGTGCTGGTTTGGTGTTAATGAACTCCTTTAGCTTTTTTTTTTTGTATGGAAACATCTTTATTTTGCCTTCAATTTCAAATGATAGCCTTGCTGGATAGGTCCCTCGCTTGGTTGTAGATCCTTGTTTTTCATAATTTGAAGTAGTTCATGCCCATCCTTTCTGGCCTGAAGTGTGTCTGTTGAGAAATCACCTGTCAGTCTTATTGGAGTTCCTGAACTTGTGTAAGTTTTTCTTTTACCAGGTTAAGGAAGTTTTGTTACTATTTCTTTAAACAGGTTTTCTATCCGTTGCTAACTTTCTTCTCCTTCTGATATTTCTGTGATGCAGGTATTATTACATTTCATGTTGTACCAAAGTTCCCTTAAAGTATCTTTGTTCCTATTTAAGTCTTTTTTCTTTTTGTTGCTTTGTTGGTTTTTTTTCTACTTTGACTTCTGAATCACTGTTTCATCTACCCTGCTTTTAATTCCTTCTATTTCAGATATCTTCATTTCAAATATTGCATTCTTCATTTCCATCTGGTTCTTATTCATGGTTTCTATCTCCTTTTTTATGCTGCTGTAGTTCTCACTAAGTTCCTTACAGCTCCCAGAAAGTTCCTTGTAGTTACCACAGAACTCTTTGAGCATCCTTGTAACCATTACTTTGAACTTTATGTCTGATAACTTTATTGCCTCAGCTTCATTTAGCTCTATTTCTGGGGGTTCCTCCTTCCCTTTTGATTATGGGTTGTTTCTTTGTCTCCCCATTTTAGCCAACTCTTTTTGTTTCTACATATTTGATAGATTTGCTTTAACTCTCTGTCTTCATATGGTAGCCTTATGTGGTATGAGTCCTGTGAGAGTCCAGGTACAATCTCCTTGATCTCCTAATCTGGATGCTCTAGAAATGCCTTTGTGCAGGTTGTGTGAGCTTTCCTGTTGTATTTGGGTCTCGATTTTTGTTGGTCCATTTGTTGGTGAGTTCTCCCCTCCAGTTGGCTGACTGAGAGGCTCAAACAACACCACATCTTGTATACTTGTATTGTACAGGTGCTGACAGAACAAAACAAAACAGCACAGAAAACAAAACCCACACAAGAAAAAAAAAGCAAACAGCAAAATCAACAATAAAATAGCTAGGAATAATAAAAGAGGAAAGAGAAATAGAATAGGATAGGAAAGAAAAAATACAAGAAGACCAAAGGAAATAAAAAAAATGATTATGAGAGGACAGAGGAAGGAGAAACAATAAGAGTAAGGAATAGAAACAAGGAATCACCACAAAAGGACAAAGAAAGAGAACATATAAAATTTAAAAAGTAAGAAAAAGAAGAAAGAAGGCAAAATGGAGCAAGAAAAGGAAAACATGACATTTGAAAGAAAAATAGTGAAAAAATAATAAAACAAATTAAAAATGATAAAAAGCTATGTGAAAGAAAAAGTAATGAAAATAATGAAAAAGAATGAAATATTTGTCTCAGCAGAGTTTAGTGCTTGCCCGCTGGATTCTCTTTTTGTATATAACTCTGATGTTGTCTGAAGCTGGTGTAAGCCAATGTCAGATGCTTTTCACATCTAGGGCTAGGCAGCCTGTTGAAGCTACAAGAGATCCACTGTTTGTGGTGGTTTCCTTCAGGCTTGGCTGCATCTGAGGTGGGCCTCACTGTTCTGCAAGGCTGGCTTTTCATGAGCACAGAGGCCATGGATGGGTCAACTGTCTAAAGACACCGAAGTTTCTCCACCTGCCTCTACCTGTGGTCCTACCACTAGTATAACCACTGGCCCATCTGTTTCTAAGAGGGCTTCTGGCAGAATCAGATGGATGGGACCCCTGGATCTCCTATGGGAGGTGCTCCTTAGACTTTAGGGAAGATGGTGAGTGTGTTCCCCCATCCTGATGCCACATGTCTGGATCTATCCTGGATTATTTTCCTGAACTCAGTGGGCCCCAACCACTTTACTACTAGGGGCTTCACTGAGTTTGGTCTTCTGGAAACCAAGAGGGCATTCCTGAGCTCTCCTGTGATGGGGGAGCACCAGTCTGGGTCCTGAGAAAGTGTAAGGAATGGCCATGCCCTAAAGCAAGCTTCTGATAATCCTATGTTGCTGTCTTTTCAGCCGGAGATAATAGTCATGTTTCAGGAAAGTAAGAAAAGAAAAAGATTCACGGTGGGGTGAGCAGAATTCCAGAGAGTGGGGTGAGTGGTTTCTCTCAGGGTAGGGTAATTATGTTTCCTCCTGAGAAAAATAATTAGTCTTCTCAAGAAAAATGGCTGCTTCTATATGGAGATATGTCTTAGCACTAGAAACCCAGCAAACATTTTCCCACATCTCTCCCCAAAGCCTCCTACTTCAAACTCTCCTCACGTGATTCCAGACTACACTGCCCTCCCTTTGCTTGAGCCCACGGTGAGTGGCTGTGAATGCGAAACCTGTGCATTGGCTCCTTAGAACAACAACAAAAAGTGTCTTTGTGTCCAGTGGGCTCGGTCTCTCTCTGTCAGCCAAAACCCCAAGGCCTTTCATTGTTGAATGCTGTATGGGCAGGTGATCCCAGCACTGGCACTCTGTGTTCAGGAATTGGGTCTGTGGTCTAGGCTTCTGTGTTGCAATCCATCAAGGCCGGGCAATCCATGCATGCCACATGCTTCATGCCTAGCTAGTGGGAAGCCCCTACTTGTTTAAGCACTAGAGAGGAACAAAGCTGGAAAACTGGCAAAACCTTACATAACATAACATGGTTCTGAGCATGTGAGCCCATTTTATGTTATGGGAACAATTTACTGGGCCCAGTTTCAAGGCTATGAGAACACTGGTTATCAGGCCCCTCCAAGGCTACAGGAAAACTGCTCCCTTTAGTTACCAAGACACCTGGGTGAGGAAGCCAGACTGCCTCCACTTACCCTACAGCTTCTCTCCTTTCCAGGAAAAGTTTCTGTAGCCATACCACAACCTTGGCCCATCACCTGTGAAACAGGTACCAGCATTTTTCATGTTCCTTCCCTTTCTACTGGTCTTGAAGTGGTTTCTGCTTGCCTTGGTTAAGTAGTCTTCAGGTCTTTATTTCTGGTATCTGTTTCCCACTTTATTTTTATTTTCGGTTTGGTTCTGGGAGGCAGTGTGAGACAGATCCTCCTACTCTATAGACATCTTGCCCCTCTACCAAGATAAATAGATTTAAATATTTCTAAGGGCTTTACATTTTTGGATGGAAGGAAAAAATCAGCAAATGTTAATAGTAGATATTCATAACTCAACAATACATTTCATGTGTATTGTAATGATTAACATTATTACTACAAGAAAAAATATTTATAATTTCCAAGCAAAAAAGGAAAAATGGAATAATAAAAGAGAATACTTTATCAATTAAAAAGAAGACTAAAATATATAGGGTAAGAAAATATAATGCACATATAGTGATGCTATATTTAGTTTAAATACACAGTAATTACATTAGATCTTGAATTAATTATTCCAATTAAAGATAAAGTTTTTCAGACTTACTAAACAACTTGTGCTATTTATAGGGAAAAGATATGCCAAACTTAAAAAAAAGCCTTGACTGATGCTGCTCAGTTGGTTGAGCATCATTGCACAAAGCAAAAGATCACATATCTTTTGTGAGGGGAAGACAGGGAGAAAAAGAGGAAGAGAAACATCCATGTAAGAGAAAAACATCAATCAATTGCCTGTCTCACATGCCCCAACCTGGGACTGAACCCATAACCTAGGCACATGCCCTGACCTTGAATGGAATATATGTAAACACCATGTAAACACCAGTTTAAAAAAATGTAACTATGTGGTCAAAACACTATCAGACAAAATATACTTTAAAATGAAAGCATTACTAAGATGAGGAATGTCATTTTGTAATGATTAAGATTGAATTTTTCTAGAAAGATAAATTGATTCTTAATTACTATGTGCTCAAAAATATATCCAAAAGATATATTAATCAAATTTATTTAAAATGCATTTGTTATACATCTATTGAAGCTTTCATAATGTATGTAAAAGATGTACATATTTCAGTTAGGAAAACAATGGGGACTATTTGGTGACTAAGTATGCCAAAATAGGAGTGAATATTATGGTCTTCTTGCTCTAATCCATGCCTTATCCCACTGAATCCATTTGTTTAGTTAGTGGGGCAAGTGAAAATGCAACAAAAGTTTTATATATTACTTTGTTTTTTAATCTACTCATCCATTTCAGACCATTAAGTAAAGGCAGCTTCAGAGATATAGAGAAGGTTGTAATAGGGTTGAAAGACACATTGGTAAATTGCATTGTTTAGTGTGATATAATCATAACATGAAAAATACTTCATTCCTAAATTGAAAATCTTTTAGTAATTAAAATAATTTTCTTAATAAATCATTTATATTTTCCACAGTTGTTTTTGAAAGATATTTATTGCTACTTCCTTTAATACTTTTTTCTAGGACAAGAAATAGGCATAGACTTCATACTTCTTAGTATAATAACATGAAGATATTGAGTCTTCTTATGAGATTTGGCATATGACGTTGTTCTTTATATGTAGCCCAACTGTTTTATGTTTTTCTAAAGTGAATGTTTAAAATGCACAAGGGTTTGCCTTTAATTTTCATGGTAATTTTACTTATAAGCAGTCTTTGTGGTGAAATTATAGTAGATTCAAAACATAAAACTGTTTCCACCTTTCTGAACAAATTTACATAGAGATGCATACATGTGTAATACGTTATGCAAGTCCATACTCCCCCAGTTAATGATAGTTTGAACTTTCTTTTATTATTGAAATCTGTAGAACATTATTTCATATTAGCAATATATGTTATATTTTGAGTGATTGTAACATCATGTTGTCACTTACGCATTATTTTAAATTAATTTTTTCCCATGCCTTCACACGGCAGAGAGAGAGCGACCTCTCTGGTGTCTCTTCGATGAGGTCACAGATCTCATTATGGAGGCTTCACTCCCAGGACTTCTTCTAAGTATAATTACCTCCCAAAGGCCCTGTCTCCCAAAACCGTCACCTTGGAGGTAGAGTGTTAACATATTGAATTTTGTGGGGACCCAATTCAGTCCATAGCATCGATCAACAAGGAGGTTTGCAAGGTACCATCCACTACAATGAACTGATAGGTCTCATAAGTGTTTTTCCTCCCAGCACTGTAGGTAGCTAGTTAGCCAAACAACTTAGCATGCAGTGCTGATGAACCAAAGTCAACTGAGACTAAGTCCTCATGAAAAAACAGACCTTAATTTTCATCACCCTGAATACGCCCTTTTTTGGTAAGGAGAGAAAAGAGTTGACATTGTGTGGCTCAATCTAGAATCACCTGTCATCACTGTTGAAATATCACTCTGGGGAGAGAAGCATCACCAATTTCATTTAACAAAGACTTAAATAGTGCATTCCATTATACCCAAATACTCCTTCTTTTACTTATACCATATTTCTTTCTAAGAAAAAAAACTAAAATATTTTTGTTGCCAAGTTATTTGAAGATTGGATAGTAGCACCTCTTTCTTTCTATTTTCTTTATTTATTTGAAAAAATTTAAACCTGCGGAGTAGCACGATGAAGTCTCATAAACTCTTCACTTCAAATTACCAAAAGGTCAACATTTTGCCTCTTTTGCTTTATTTTTGTGTGTATATACTTTTGTACTTATTATTTTTGTGTAACCATTCGAAAATATGTTTCAGGAATCATGAGCCTTTGCTTTGAAAGACTTGAATCTGTATTCTCTTAGAACAAAGATACTTCCTTGATAAAGAGAGCCCAGAGAATGTTAAAAAAAAAAAAGAGGGAGAGAGCACTAGTATTCACCAAGAACAGGAGTGAAAGGGGCTAATTTATTTTTATTTTGGTGAGTAATTTGTATAGCAATTAAATTTAACCTGTGACTGCAGGAACCCAGTAAATGAATGAATTTCAAAGTCGGTTTAGGCAAGCTCAGTTTTGCCACTCTGAAGCTGCTTTTTGGGATATTGATTTTAAGCTGTTTGTTAGAACATAAGCCTCAGAAAGAAATTTGCCCCTTCCCCTTTGCCTGCCCAAGAGATTCAGAAAGAGAAACCAGATTCAGGAAGTAGATGTTAGGATGTTTGCCTTAGCCTATTTTGAATTAAGTGTGGTAAACAAGAGGGCTTCAGGCAGATGCCTGTTAGCTAGATACCCCATGTGTCCTATTGTTTCTGAGTCACCTGGCAAGGATTTTTTAGCCACATGTGTTTTGCTCTTCCTTAACTAACTGCAAATTACCCATTTTCATGTCTGAAATCTAATACTCCAAGCTCCACCTTTCATTCTTTGTCCAAAAATGTCTTATATACTCAATGTAGCTTCACTGTTTTTGGAATTTTCATGTCCAAGTGAAACTGACTTTCTCCTGTGTATCAGTCTCTGTTAATATGATTATTTCCCCAGCCTAGGAGAAAGGGAAGAAATTACAGGGTCAGAGGAAAGGTATTAATATATTTTTTTAATCCTTCACACTTGAGTAATTAAAGAAGGGTTTGGATTGTATTTACACTACAAACTTTAACCCCCTGAGGCTTCAGTTGGTTGAGGTGGAAAAAGTGGTAACTTATTGATGTGGTACATTTCAAATATAGTTGAATTTTCCTGAAACTGTTTCTGAGACCCCAAACTGGGTACACTTTTGTAAATGATTGTATTGGCCCCCTCTCAGCCATCAGAATTAACAGACTGCCAGCCAGGAATTGCCTTCTGATTCACAGATTAGCAACCTAGAAGTATCTGCCCAGTAGCACATCTCTTTTGGAGCCAGTTGTTCTGTGAGGCTCAGGTTCGAGTCAGAGTGAAATCGGGAAAGAGACCGGAGCTCCTGCCGCCTGTGATGTGCCAAACCCAATAAGCAGAGACAGGGATTGAATCTTTATGGGTGCTCTATTCAGATGGCCAGTGATCTGAGAAGATGGTGGGTTTGCACCCTAACAAAACTGTCTTACATTTTCTTTCCAAGCCAACATTTTTATAACAGGGAATAAACAAGGTGCTGTGAGGGGTTTTGAAATTCAGGGAGAACTAGGTGAAAGAAACTGCAGCATTCCTGTTCTGGGCAGTTAGCTGTTCTCAGGGGCAGGTGGTCATCTGTCTATCCCTGGAACACAATGGCCCAGATGCCTCCAACTTGTTCCCCAGGCAGTAATCTTCAGCAGTGCCCCAGGAGGTTGGCTGTGTCTCCCAAGAGCCAGGATGGGCCTTATCTGTAGTTTCTGAAACAATAGCTTTAACACAAGCATTTCATACTAGGCTCATAACTATTTACCTTAAACTGAAATTTTCCAACTCTTGAGTCTCCTATCAAGAGTAGAGAATAAACCTTGCTGTCTGATAACTCGATAACTTTAAAACCAAATTCAAATGCAAGTTAATGCCAAAGGTCAAAGTTTCCTCATTGTGGCTTACTTTCAGTTCCCAACTTTTAAGTATAAAAGTTGCTTCCGCGTTCTTTTCTTGCTTGCCTCTGCATTTATTTGGGTTTGGAAAAGCTCTTTGCACAGACTTAGTTAGGACCAATGGGCTTCACCACACTCATTTTCCCTGGCCGCATACCACACATCATTTTCTGACTGCTCCTGTCAGAGTAGACTATTCTTAGAGAAAGGTACTTCTGTCAAGGTATCACAAGAACACTCATATCAAGCTCATGCATGGTCAGCATGTACATATATTAGGTTATATCATGCCACATTTATTTTTATATTGTGACTTAACCTTTCTTAATCAAGTTGGCAGATAGATTTGTTGTACTGTCCGTTCTGAAGAACAATGTTTCACAGTTGACTTTCAAAGTCTTTTTGAAAATGTAGTCAACTCTGTAATGCGGGTCACAAAGTGGATGGAGCAGACTCTTGAGTGAAGGCACCACCAACTGAACGTGGCATGTGCAGTAGCAGAGCACACTTGGACTTTTTGTTATGAGCACTGTACATATAGTCTCACCTGTAGACATTTCAAAAGCATACTTTTCATTTCAGTGGATTTAGGATTGTGTGTGTGTGAGAAAATTGTAAAAATTACAATACAACATTGTAATTCTCAACCTTGGTATTATATCATTTGGAGTTAAGTATTTCTTTTTTGTGGGGAGCTGTCCTATGACTTACAGGATATTTTTGCAGCATCCTGGCCTTTGTACATTAGGTGCCAGTAGCAACACCCACAGCCTAAAACGCGACAACCAAAAATACCTCGACATTCCCAATGTCCTCTGGGAGACAAGTCATCCTGGTGGAGAGGCCCTGCAATAGTTAACTTCGGTTAACTTTTCCCATGTGATTGGGGTAAACTGATCTTAGCAACTGCTAGTTTGTTTTAAAGTCTTCGTAATGCCCCAGTCACTAGGAGTAGGTACTAGTTTTTGTTTATTCCTGCATCACTGATGTCTGTCACAGTCTTTGTCATTGATGCTGATTCCCATTGCCAGGCTTTCTTCCTGGCAATGGTAGAATTGAACTCTCCTTGCTATTTGCACTTAGGAGTGGCTACAAGACATCTTTTTTTGCCAATAAAATTTCAATTTAAGAGCTTATACACAGTTTACCAAATACTTGCTCTCCTTCTGTTGTGGTAACCAAGAACATTCAAGATGGTGATAGTTCCATCAGTCTGGGTTTCCTAGTGATTGCAATGAGCAGAGCCCCTGCTGGCCTGGGTTAGACACAAGCATGAGTAAAAATAACATTTTGGTGACTTAGGCTCCTGGAATTATGCAATTTTTGTATTCACAGAATACTTTAGTCTATCCTGACACATGTTGGTTTTTGTGTGCCATATTTGGATCAAGCATCTATGAAGGTGGGTGGGTTCCTCTTAACCTTGGCAGAGCTGGAGGTTGCAGGTGAGCCTCTGCCATGAAACTGAGCTGGAAACTTCACGTACAGGTTCAACTCTGTTTAATGAAAACTGGTTAATATGCCATGAAGAGTAAAGCATTAATTATAATACTTATCTGAAAAAGTGAGCTGAGTTTCACTTTAATATCAGAGAATAGTAGTATTAATAACTAATATTTACTGAGAATTTTCTCTGTGCCAGTCAGTGGACTGAGTACTTCACATAAATCTACATAAATTATCTCCTTCATTCCTTATAAAAATCCTCTGAGATAAATGCTCTTATTAGCCCAATTTTAGAGCTGAGAAAACTAGAGACCAAAGTTTTGTCACCCTATAGCTGCCTTTCTGGGATAGTAATTTTAAGCTGTTTGGTAAGAAACAAGACTCAGAGGGTGCTTTGGACCCTCCCCCCATTCCTGCCCATGAGATTCAGACAGAGAAACCTACTTCAGGAAGGAAATGTTAGAATGTTTACTTACCTAATATAAATTAAGTGTGGCCAATAGAGTACTTTAGGCAGGTGCCTGTTAGCAAGATACCCGCTGTCCCCCGTTGTTTCTGAGTTGCCTACAAGAATCTTTCTTGCCATGTATAACCTGTTCTTCCTCAACTACCTGTAAATCAACCATTCTCACTCCTGAAATCTAATACCCTTTCTCTTCCCCTTTTTCCTTTGTTTAAAAATGTTTCATATACCCAATGTTGCCTCATTGTTTTTTTGAATTTTCATGCTGATGTTAATTCCCTTGTAGATGTATTAACCTTAATTTTCTTTTATAAATCAGTCTTTGTATATTTAATTATTTCCTCAGCCTAGGAGAATTAAGAAGGTTGGGGGAAGGTATTAATGTTGTTTTTTTTTAGTTCCCACACAACAAAAACATGAAGTTACTCACTTGCTCTAGATTAGACTCAACAATAATTTGGACTGATAGTCTGATTTCAAAGCCTGTTTCTCCCAGAAAACCAGGTCCCTGTACACATGGAGACATACTCACATTAGGGCTACATATTCTCTAAAAAATTGGCTTTAAAATGGTTAGAAAAGATAGTCATATATTTGAAATTGTTACTGGACAGGGAACCTGACCCTGAGTGGGTCTTTCTAGGGCCAGCTGGTATTGTGTGGGTTCTTAATTTCATGTAGGAAAGATTTCACAACATGAGTGCAGGTGACTATGAGGGTATGACAGTACATTTATTAAAGCCGGGACAGTGAAATAGGAAAGAAGGAAGGAAGAAAGGATTTAGGATAGAAGAAACAGGAGAGCCTACACTGGGCTACTTTTATTCTCTAAAAATGTTATTGAAAAGAAATAAGCCTAGGTGGGGCTGCTTTGGCTCACTGAGCAGTCAGAGAAAAGGGGGCTTTGGGAATAGATTAAGGGGATTATCCTGGGGTGAGCTGCTACTGCCCATTGCTCCCCTGGTTGCTAGCCTTGTGGGGACCCTTAGAGTTTAGGCGATGTGAAAGAAGAAGAGAGAGAAAAGGAAAACATAGATGCGCTTCCCAGAGGGAGAGCATGAGTGGCGTCCTTTGTCTTGGGGTTTTAATCTCTCTCTTGCAGGCAGGAATCTTAAGGGAGGTCTCCAGAGAGTATCAGCAGAATATTCATCAGTTAGTTCTCCACGTATTTCTCCTTCAAGGCTGTGATCTCTATTTATTGGTCAGTGCCAGGGCAGGAGATTATTAGTCATTGCAGCTGGTTCTGGTATCAGTCACCTGGTTTTGCTGCATTTCTGTGCCTGAGGCTAAAATACAATTGAGGCCTAGATGTTATTTCAAGGGAGGTGATTTTCTGTATCTGGCTGTAAATTGCTCAGCCAGTTTGTTCAGCTGGCTGTCTTAGTTTTCCCTGTTTCACTTGTCATGGCTTACTGGTCTGTCTCATTATGACACAGAATCATTAGAATGTGGAACTTCTCCATGGGTTATGAGAAGCTGAGTTGGTCAAATATACTCTATTTAAGTGAATACATTTCTTTCATAGGAATTAAACTAGGTGTGCAGGAGGGCCCCATGTAAGACATCTGTGTTGTACATCTAATGTGCTAAGTGTTATGATTTTGGTTCCAGACCCACAAAAAGCATTCTGCCACAACTATGAGGCTTGATATCTCTATCATATTGATGCACTAGCCTTAAGACTTAAACCCAGATGTTGTCAGTGTGACTCAGTTGGTTGGAGTGTTGTGTTGTACACCAAAAGGTTGGGGGTTTGATTCCCTATTAAGGCATGTACCTAGGTTGTAGGTTTGATTCCCAGTCACGGCATGTATGGTAGGTGATGTTTCATTCTCATCGGTGATTTTCTCTCTCCCTACTTTTCTCTCTAAAGTCAATAAACATATTTCAAACAATTTTTTCCAAAAGACTTAACCCCAGTAAAGAGACTTAAATTTCCAAAGATGGTTCCCAAGCACCCATTCCTCCTGGATATTCATACCCTTGTGCTGGTCCCTCTCACATCTAATCTCACTCTGCTCACAAGATGACTCAGTGAGCCCTCACTGTACAGTTAACAGATAGACTTGGAGTAATTGTTTACCTCACAGTTTTTTTTTATTGCTATGCTTTCCTCTAAAGTATTATGATTTGAGTTTATATTTTGAGATTCTCTCAGTTTTATTAATATTAAACACTTGTTGGAAAGACAATGAGGAAAGAGGAGAGAAAAGTTCAACTGTTGGAAAGCTTTGCAAACTCATTTGTGTATTAATTCACAAATTACCACAAGCTTAGTGGTTTTAAACAACACAAATTTTTTACAGTACTGGATGTCAAAGTGCCTAAAACAAAAAATGTTGGCAGAACATCATTACATCTCCCTTTTCTGACTTTGACCTCTTTTCTCCTTCTATAAGGATCTTTATGACTGCATTGGATTCATCTAGATAATCCAGGATAATCTCCCCATCTCAAAATCCCTAACTTAATAACATCTGCAAAGTCTCTTTTGCTGTATAGGGTTAACATAGTCACAGGTTCTGGGGATTAAAACATGGGCATCTTTAAACAGCCACTATTCTGTCTGTTACATTCACGTATCATTTGATATATTCATTTATGCCATTAATATGTGAACTTTTATTCATCATCTAACATGTATCAGACAGTTAGCTTTCTAATAGGAATGTAAAGAGAAAGAAGAACTGACACAAATGTACCCAAAAGTACATGCATGACCTTAAAAATAGCACTGAGTGAAAAAAAATAGAACGAGACCCACAGTACCATACCATTACATAAATCACAAGGGCATGTAATATATATTCTATTTTAATGTCTACTGTAATTAAAAACTTTAAAAAATTAAAAATACATATTTTATTCTATTTGAATTCATATCAAACCCATTTTAATGGTTGTGTATAAAGCAGAAGAGAACGGGAATAGAGAAAGGAGTAGAGGGGTAGTACATATGTAACACAAAGGTGGGACTTACGGACCAAAGATAATATTCTGTTATGAACACAGTAAATGCTTAACTGAACTCTGTGCGATGGATAGCTAAAATGAAGATAAACAAACCACCTTTAAAGAGAAACATGGTAAGTTGATACAAACTGTGATGGAGATGTTAACAAAGTGGGAGAAACTGTAACACGGAGGAGCGCAGAATGGACAGGAACATGTTGTAGAACAGTGGTTTTTAGTTTGAAATGACTTCTCCCAAGGGACATTTGCCAATCTCTGGGGACATTTTTGCTTGTCACATCTTAGTGGGAGATGCCGTTGGCATCAGTGGGTTGAGAAAAGGCATGCTAGTCAGTATCTGATCATGCACAATTAGTCCTTATGACATAGAGTTATCGGGCTTCAAATGTAAATAGTACTAAGATTAAGAAACCCTGTAGAAGAATAACAAGAAATAAAATTAAATATTCTTGACATTATTATGATAGGTCAATAAATTTGCTTTACAAACATTTGATTATCTGGGGAATAAAAGTACAATTAACTCCTTCTCCATAAGTTGGAGTTTCTGTGTCTCGTGTTGAAGATTACTGCCCAATGATATTTCTTCCCCTTAGTGTTTTTAAAATATGTTTATTAATTTTACAGAGGGAGAAACATCAATTGCTTGCCTTCCATATGCACCCTGATTGGGGATGGAACCCACAACTTAGGTATGTGCCCTGACTGGGATTGAACTTGCAACCTTTTCAGTCTATGAGACAATGCCCCAACCGCACTGGCCAGGGCCCCCTTAGCCTTTTTAATGACTCCATGAGCTTTAAAAAATTTCAGATTATTATTGGGATGAGAAAAATCAATAATCATTATTAATTCTATCAGTTCCATTTAAATTATAAACTAATCTTCCAACAGGGAAATGTATTGATGTCTCACATTTTGATGATGGCTTTGGGTCTCCTAATCATTCTAAGTTTAAATATGATTGAATAACTTAAGAATCTAGTAGTTCTGCCTTGGCTGGTGTAGCTCAGTGGATTGAACACAGGCCTGTGAACCAAAAGGTCACTGGTTTGATTCCCAGTTAGGGCACATGCCAGGTTCCCAATAGGGGGTACCTGAGAGGCAATCACATATTGATTTTTCTCTCCCTCTCTTCCTTCTTTCCTTCACCTCTCTCTAAAAATAAATAAAATATTTTTGAGAATATAGTAGTTCTAGTCAGGGTCTTAGGTCTTACAACATAATCTTGCAGTAAATTGTGTAGTCAACCAGAAGAATATTAATAATGTGTGTATACAGCATGTAATAGATATGATATATACTAACGACTTCCCTTATTGAATAGAAAAATAAAAATTAACTTAGATAAATTGCTATACCTCTACTATCAATTTAGTCTGATAAAGATAAATTACTTTAACTGTGACTATTACTCTGCTTTTTCTTTTTTCCATTTCTTGTGGTATAAAGGTATTTCAAACCTGTACCAATAGTACTGTTAATCAATCAATGATCGATACTCACAGATATTAATTAACCATGTGTTTGATGCAGAACTAGACCTGTTTGATAAACAAAAAATTGTACAACATCTTATTTTCAATATTCTATCTTATTCTCAGGGACCTTAATAGATCATAATCAAAAGACAGCTGACTTTGGAAACAAAGATCCCTATATGACTATGGGTAAGCTATTTAAATTTAAATAGTCAAGCTATTTAAACAGTCTCATTAGTTGCAATACTCTTCTTATAAAATTTAATTAAAACATGAAATTAAATGAAATAACAGATGATACATAGCTATTAACTCCCTTTTCTTGTTCAATTTCTGAATCAAGCCCCATAAATATCAAAGTATATATGAATTAATGCTTTATCCTTCAGGTCAAGCCAAGATAAAGCATGTAGGTAAGAACACACTCTGTTACTTTTGTGAATACTTCTATGGTGTATCTGCCTTTTATGCCAACTTAAATCTCACACCAGGTGAACAGAATGTCTTACCTCTTCTGAAATCCTTAATATTAATTTTTAGAAATAATTATTTTACGCTAACTAGGGCTGCCCTCAGCTCTTATTTTTTAGTTGATTTTCACATGAATATGTTTTTATTTCCATGGATAAATCATAAGGTCCTTGAAGTTCTTGGGGTTAGAACTGCAGAAGTCCAATTATGTATGGATTTTTTCAATAAATACAGTAAATATATGTTCTCTTCCTTATGATTTTTTTCAGAGTTCAGCTTTTTACTGAACATGTTATAAAAAAGGTTTAGTCAAAAAAGGCCAAAGATCATGTCATCATCAGAAACCTCAGATTCTTTTTTCTTTGCTTTCACTTTCTTTGTCTCAACTGGGGCAGCAGTGTTTGAGGGGCAGGACCTCCTGCTGGTGCAGCACTAGCTGCTGGGGCAGGTCCACCAGTCCTTACATTGCAGATAAGGCTCCCAATGTTGACATTGGCCAGAGCCTTTGAAAACAAACCTGGCCAGAAAGATTCAGCATTTACAGGGCTGCTTTAATGAGGGCTTCATCTCATCTTCTGTCACCTCATCATCTTACAGGATAAGGGCCAAGTAGATGGCTCACCTGTAGGAGAGCTCAGAGTCAGAGGCCACGATGTGGTGCTGTGTGACAGTTAAGCAGCTGGGGGAAGTCAGGGCCTCACTCTATTGCAGCCTTAGTTTCCTTGGAAGAACTTTGCACCTTAGTGGCAGCTGGGGCAAGGGGCCCTTATGATTTCCTGAACAACATTTTCTTTTATCTAGCTTACTTTATTTTGAGAACACAGCATATAATACATATACATAATGTGTTAATTGATTGTTTTTGTTGTCAGTAAGACTAGTCAATTGTAGGCTACTAATACATTCAGCCTTCCACTTCCATGGATTCCCAATCTTGGATTGAAAATACTTTTTTTTGATCCTCTGTCGTTTCAATCTGCAGATGCAAAATCCGTGGAAGCAAAGGATAAACTGTAGTTAAGTTTCTGGGGTGTGAAGTTAGGTGTGGATTTTTGACTGCATGTGGTTGGTGCCTCTAACCCCTAATTTGTTGAGTCCAAGTATATGTACACACCTTAGTTTACTTAGATTGCTATAACAGAATACCATACACTGGATGATTTCTAAACAATATAAATTTCTTTCTTACAGTTCTGGAAACTGGGAAGTCCAAGTTTAAGGCATTGGAAGATTTAATTTCTAGTTAGGGCCCACTTCCCGATTCAGAGGCTGTCTTCCCACTGTGTCATCATATGGTGAAAGGTCTCAGGAGTCTCTTTCATAAGGACACTGATTCCATTTCTGAGGGCTCCATTCACAAACCTAATCCTTTCCCAAAGGCCACACCTCCTAATACCAACACAATGGGGATATGATTTCAACAAAAATTTCTGAAGGGACACAAACATCCAGTCTCCATCTCTATTTGTATCTATACCTATTGTTTTTGGTATCAGAAACATGGCTTTATATAGTACTTGCCTAGAACACAGGTCAAATGTCCTTGCCACTAGCTTTGCAGTCTCTTTTTACACATATATGCTAAATTTCAAATACTTAAAAGACAAATTAATGTGTTTTAACATAGTATGATCAAATTTAGTTTTTCACAAAATGCAGTCCTCTAGGTATTTCCATGTTGAATCTTCACACCACCTCAAAGGGAATAAAAATTAAGACACAATAAAGGTCAGCAATGTCCAAGCAGTAAGCCTGATGCTCATGTCTATTTAGAGTTTTATACTTAAAGAAACTAAATCATATATAATATTTAAGTTTCTAGGAATTAAAACAATAAACTTTTTATGAATGTGATGTTATATTAAATTTACAGTCAAGTAATAACTTTTGTTGCTTCATTTTGGGCATTAATTCAGCCAATACAAAAGTCTTCAGCAAGGAAAAATGTCATATTTTGTTGTAGCTGTAGCTTGCAAAAGATAAATAATAAGGATGTCACTAAAAGATAGGAGTCACAGGTATTCTGTCTTTACTTTAATTTTATTTTGCTCTAGTCAATTTCACAGCCTACACCAGTACTGAAGAGGGTAATTGGAAAATGGCAAAATCAATTTGCAGAAGTGAAGTCCTATTTTGTTTTACACCTTCTTCATCCAAGTTGCTATCAGTCTTGTGTTGTGTGGTATTATTATCGACAGTAGTCTGGACAAAGCTGATAATTGCTCAGTCATTCTCTTAAAGTGGAAGCAGAAAAAATAACCCAATGAGATCACTGTGCAATTTTCTCATTTTCCAAAGTTGCTGTTTCATGATCCTTTATCTTCACTAAAATTTAAATGTTGAGTTGTCTACTCTTAAACAACCATAATTATAGTAATTTTCTTTGCTTCTGGTTTGTAGATAATGAGTGTTAAAATAATAAAGCTCTAAATGTCTAATTTGAACTAAATATAATTCTTAAAATGTTCTGGTTTGCTGTTTCAATTTTCATCTTTACTAAATTTTACTGTAAACTGCAAATGTATAAAAAAATTACTTCGGTATTTAATACCTTAAGAAGAAAATTGGTTTACTTTTGGGGCTGCCTTCCTTGATTGACAGTAGATTTTTATTAAATTTCAAATTAAATTTATTTGAAAACAAAGCTGTAGGCTTTGCTTATTTAGTATTAACCCTGAAGCAAGCTGTCCTTTGCATTCTTAAAGATCATTGAGACTGAATAATATGGGACTATTGGCTCAATTTTTACACCCTTCTACTTACTGTTTTTCCCCCAAGTGAATTCTTTTTTTAAAATTTATTTAATTATTTTTCAAGTACAGTTTTCTGTCTATTACTCCCATTCCATCCCACCTCCCCCCGTGTTTTTTAAAAATGCATTTTTAATAATGAAGAAGTCTTTAGAGTGTAATGCTATCTGAGCATTAGAATGAAGTCGTTTGCAGGTCTTAAAAATGGAAACCTTGTAATTACAAATCTTCACTTTTTTCCTATTTATATTTAGATTGGTCTTTGTCCTTTGTATTCTGTCCATTCCCAACTTCACAAATTTGTATGAGTCAAAGAACCAGAAAACTTTATTTTAGTTAATTAAACAGTATTGCCAAGTCTATTAATGGGGGAAGAGTTAAATGAAAAAATTGGCAAGTTTCTTAGGCTGAGATAGGTAGCCACAACAAAAACAAAACACAAATAAAAAAAACTTCTATTTTAATGGGTTTGAAAGGTTGCTAGATGAAATATAGAACACTCAAGTAAACTTGAATTTCAGATAACAATTGATAGTTTAAGTGTATCCCAAATATTGCATGTTTTGTATTTTTATTTGCCAAATCTGGCAATCCTAAGGACTGATGCCATTTTTTTCTTAATACCATCAACCTTGTTAATGAAATCCCACTATTTCCATAAGTTTGAAAGTAACTCACAAAAAAGGGAATTTAAATTTATAAGTAACAAAAGTTAAATCGGTTTATCAATTTCATCCATGCAGAACTGTGCAGACAGGGTATTTATTAGGAGGAGCTATAAGTGCTTATCAACATCCATACATCTCAGTCCCAGGAAACATCAATTCTTGTTAACTCACACGGAATTACAGTACTTTGAGCTGTAAATTTTTCAGCAGATCTGAAGGGATAGAATTGGATTGTTTTTCATCATTTTCTCTCTTTCTTTATGACAACTTTAATTCCAAGATCCTTCATCAAGAAGTTCAACGGTTTAATCTTTTCTGTGTTAGAAAAAAAATGCAAGCATGAACTAACTTTATCTTTACTAGAAATTTCTTCCCAGTTCACTGATAATACTCCCTTACATTTCAAAGGTTTAGAAACAGCATTTCCAATGTTAGCTCATCTGTGCCTGACATTTATTTTTAAAATATTAAGTATCTATAATGTGCCAGGCACCCCGTTAGATAATAGAAACACAAAGCAATAAAATAAAATATTTCAAGAGTAAAATTTCTACTTTCCTTCAACAGGCTTGCAGCCTATGGAGCAGAAGGAACAGGAATTATGCACATGTTACAAGTGAAGAAATCAAGTACTCAAGAATGAAAGGATTCTATCTAAGGCCCCATGTTAAGTAATCACCTCTGGCTCAGTCTCAAGGCAGTCTCCAATATTTCTTCACAGGAAATCGCAGACTATTTGGTATCTTAGCTCCTTAGCTAAGGCAGGGAACTCTATGACATCCACGTGTCTTAGAATGGAACAGGCCTTTCGAAGTGTCTAAAGAAAAAGCGAGGGGTGAGTGGGAATTAGCATCCTGAGCAGCCGTTGTAACCAGGCCAAGTTAATGGGAGGAAATCGAGCACTCCGCCAAGCTGATGCTATTTCAATTGGGTGTCATAGGTGACTCATGAGAGATGGGTTTCTCCTGGACCTCCAGATATTTTTCTTCAGGGTGGGGTGTCAGGTTTCTGTCGCATTTTTGGACACAGCCTTCTTGGCCATTTCCAAATTTCTCTGGTTTCACGACCTGCTCTTATCAGAAGTTAGTCATTGGCAGAAGGTTTAGGAACTGAAGAGCAAGATTTTATTTTATTTTTTAAATTATTTTATTGCTGTTCAAGTACAGTTGTCTGCATTTACCCTGCACCACAGCCCCCGAACCCCAGCCATCCCCGCCTCCCTCCCCAGGTGAAGAACAAGATTTAAAAAAAAAAAATGAGCTGGGGACCTGAGAAAGGCCTACAGTAAGATAATTTCCCCTTCAAGAGCTTCCCCAACCCCAGGCCCCTCTGTATGACAGTTCTCCTCCATCACAAGACTACCGGCCCTGGGCAGGCACTGCCTGCCTCACTGACACAAGCTGGAGACCTCCCCGCTCTCCACCTTCGCAGGAACCAGCCAATAGGAATCCCCGGCTTTGGCCACCACCCGACCCAGACCACGCGGGAGCGGGGACAATAAAACTACATTTCCCGATGCGCACTGCGAACTATATGACCAATCAACACTGGGGATTAGAAGGCTGGGGGCGGAGCCTAAGTCATAGGCCACCCCATTGGCTAGGGGAAGCTTAGAAGAGCCGGAACCTGTGATAGAGTGAAGCGAAATGACATTTCCTCTTTAAATAGCTGGAGCTGGGGCCCCGTGGAGAAATGGCCGCGTCGGCAGGTGGGTCGTTTCTTGGCTAGGGAGGTGCGTTGCGGGGGAGGTGGGCGGGGGGCCAGGCTTATTCTGAGAGCTGCGGTTGTGACGATGAGGAGCCGTAGAGAAAGATGGAGAGATGAAGAGGGATGAGGGAAGGGAGGATGGACGGCGTGGAGGGCGGTGGGCGGTCCGGCCGGACCAGAATAAGGGAAGCCGGGTACCCGCCGCAGTTCCGACCTTTCGAGAGGCGGTTGAAGGAGTACCAGCGGCCGTCATCCCTTGCGCGTCCCCTGTGAGGCTTCTGCCCTCGGCTCTCTGTTGGGACGTTCCGGCTCTCGGTGGAGTCCCCACAGACCCTTCTTGTCTGTCCGCACGGACCTTCGGCGAGCACGGGCATCGGGCTCGCCGGGCTCCGGAGGAGCAGGCTAGTGTTTGAACTCGCATCGCAGCTCACGCTCTCCCACCTCTTCCCTTGCGGTGTCATTTGGTGGTGTACGTATGCATCCGTGTATTTTTGTAGGGGGAAAAAAACAGACAAACAAACAACAAACAAAACAAAAAATCCGAGACGCCGTAACTGGGTCCGAACTTCTTGTGGTTGTACGATTTTTCTCCTCCTAGATTTAAATAAGTCTTCCCCAACTCCGAATGGGATTCCATCTTCAGACACAGCCAGCGATGCCATGGACCCCTTCCATGCTTGCAGTATTCTTAAGCAACTCAAAACAATGTACGATGAAGGACAGTTGACAGACATTGTAGTGGAAGTGGATCACGGGAAAACATTTTCCTGTCATAGAAACGTTCTTGCTGCAATCAGCCCTTACTTCAGGTATGACGGTGGTAGAGACTTTTGTTAATATCCGCACCGAGTTCTCTTTTTCTCCTCACCATTCATTGGCCATTTGATCACAATACTGTCGTGCTACAATGAGATAAAACCAATGAGTTTGTTTTGTGAAAATAGATAACAGGCGGTAGATTTTTTTTCTTTTTTTGACTTGTCGGATTATCCTAGAACTCAGGTGGGTTTTTTTTTAAGTTAGTAAATATGTTTCTCTTTGTTTGTTTCAGATAAATGCCCAGAAAATCTAGAATTGTGCTTCCCAATATGGCAGCCACTGGCTATGTGTGGCATTGAAACTTTATTTAAAATTAAACAAAATTCAAAATTCATTTTTTTAGGCACAATAACCACATTTAAAGTGCTTAGTAGCTATATGTAGGTTGCAACTGCCACATTGCACAGCCCAGATACAGAGCATTTCCATCACTGAAAATTTTATTGGATGGTGCTGGTCTACAACTTGTTTCATAAATCTATCCACGATGCATATTTCTTTAGTGCATATAGCTCTTTTACAGTTTAAAACAAAACAGATAACTGCTAATAGATTGTTTTAATGCCATGGAGATAAAAGCAGTGAAATAAAAATAAATGAAGTATAGTTTTCTATGTACTTTATGCCCCAGACTGGTGATTTTTCCAAGATTTCCCGAAGCCATTTTTTTAAGCTAAGCTTTCATTCTCATTTATATTCATCTTTTATTCTCATAAGACTTTGAAAAGTAAAATTTTAAATCTTGAGTCTAAAAAATAAGTTCATACTCTAAGAAAAGATCAGTGATAAAGGCAGCTTCCTGCTTGAGTTTAAGTTCTTTTGTTTCAAGTGCTTATTTTTTTAGCTTTTCAATGTCTAAAAATAATGGTGTGTCAATGACAGGAAATAATTTTCTCAGCCATACTCTTAAGTGTGCTTTTTTCCTTTTGAAGGTGCTTACCTTTATAGGACATATAGCAGTGTACTGTTCCTGACAGTAGTTTCTGGTTCCTATTTCTCAGAATACTGAGTTAAATATAGTTGCTTCAGTCTGATGCTTGTGATGTAACCATTTAGTCTTGCTAGGGTAGGTCATTAGACTTTTAAGTATTAACCGTTATGAAGCAGTGGTCTGGAAAGGAGAAAGAAGAAACTCATATAGTACAGAAAAGATATGCAGTTTGGCCTAGTAATAGAAACTGCTGGTGAGATTCACTTACCCGGACTGTCCATTAGATGTGGTTAGGTCATTTATGTGCTTAATAAATACATGTCATAATTAAACACTTATCAAGATCTGGGGTAACTTTACTTTGCATATATTGCTTTATGTACTCTTTACAATTCTGTCTACACAGTCATTAATTTCCATTCTACATACAAAAAAAAACAAAAACCCCTGAGACTGGGGGAAATTAAGTGGCCTATGTAAATCTTCCAACTAGTAAGTGGCCGAGGTTGGATTTGATTCCAGAGCCAGGCTTCTTAGTCACTTTTTGACTTTTAAGGAACAGGTGTGTGGGTCCTCTTCAAAGTTGAGTTTTAGACATTTTTATTATATAAAGTTTGAATAGTTAAAAAAATTGAAACTTCAAAGTGAAAATGTATCTTCTTACTGAAATGTTATTAAATTTCATACTTAATTAAAGTTAGTTTTGAAGACCGAATCAAATAATTTTAAAAGAAGTATACTATAATAGATTTTCTTAATTTACAAGAAATTAGATATGTGAATTTAGATGAAAATTTTATTGGATAAAAAAATTTTTATTTATCTTCTAGCCAACGATATTTGGCTAGAAAACTTGATATCTCTTGCTTGTGATTTTTATACAGAAGCTTCATGGCACAGTGCAGTCTATTAGCAGTTATCTGTTTTGTTTTAAACTGTAAAAGAGCTACATGCACTAAAGAAATATGCATCGTGGATAAATTTCTGAAACAGGTTGTAGACCAGCACCATCCAATAAAATTTTCAGTGATGGAAATGCTCTGTATCTGGGCTGTGCAATGTGGCAGTTGCTACCTAAGCCAAAGATATTTGGCTAGAAAACTTGGTATCTCTTGCTTGTGATTTTTATACAGAAGCTTCATGGCACAGTGCTTCTCTTTATGTGAGATCTAGAAAGTTGTACTTAATATTTTCTAAGTCTTGCATCACTGGTGGAAGAATTTGGATAGCGTGGAACAGTTTCATGACCCCAGTGACTTGTCAGAATTAAAATCTGTATTGTTACAAACGTTTTGCTACTCAGGGTTTTGTGTGAGGACATGTTCCCCCTTTATCTAGAATTTACATAAATAACCTATTAGAACAGAGGAGAACTCATCAGGTGTCATACTGCTCCTGTGTGTGAGACCAACCTATTCAGGTCAGTAGTTCCCCTGATAAAGCGTATGTGACAACGTTCTCCTTTGGGAGTTAATCTATGCCTAATGAAGGGCTTTATTTTTCTTTTTAATTGGTAACTGTTTCATTGAGTTTTTCAGCACCTGAATTGAAAACCAGCTCATACATTAGAACATCTAGTTTTAACCATCAAAAAAAGCCCTGTGTGATATTAAATTTAAAATTCGCATTGGGGAAGTAAAAATAAGACTCAAAGATGGTTAACCTAGGCAGTCAGCTGGGACCTTGGGATACTTTGTATATCTCCAGTATTTCTCAGAATTTTAAATTCATTTGATGGAGACTTCAAAAGTAACTGGAAATCTTCATATTTAAGGATGTTTTTCATAGCATAACACTTAAAATAGGAGGGGTCTGAATCTGCACAGTTAACTTTATTACCAGTGTTAGGCCAATTTCTTCAATAGACATCCAGTAAGCATTCTAGGGCACAAAGCCCCTTACTGGAAAGGCTTTTACAAGAGACTTTGATTTGGTTTTTGTGTTTTAATTTTAAGAGCAGCCTTGAAAGAAAATTGAAAGGAGTGTAAGAAGTGTAAATAATGTTGTAAATAACAAATACTTAAATAAAGAGCCAAGCTTCTCGCTACTTAATGTTTTGGCCAAGAAAGGCCCATAAATGGACAGATATTTTAATTTTTAAAAAAAAACTTAAAGGAAATAGTTTGGAATTTAAAACCATTATTTTCGAATAATCAGTTAATTCATAAATTGTATTTAGAAGTAAGCATTATAATCAGCCTTCCATAATCTTTATTCACACACAGATATAATAGGTAAAATATGATAACTTGGAGAATATTCAGCATATTTCTTTAAGCAAAGATTTTCAAAATGTCCAAGGATTAGTAGAGGGATGTTCTTTATAATCTTTATAATCAATAAGGAATTATTCATAAGATAGTTTTAAATATGAGTAGTTAGAGAATAAGAACTTACGAAGAATGTTTTATTTTTCTAAGGTGAAAAATTTAAAACTGTAGTTTGGGCAGGAGTTGCTTTGTGTATTTCCACTGGGACATGAAAAGTTTTATTAGTCTCTATATGCTAATGTATCACATTAACACCCTATAAGTATTCTAAACTTTTTGACTGACCTGGTGATTTAAGGCAACTTGACCAGAAGCCTGGATAGGGTCTCCAAGGAAGATAAGGTGTTCAGGAATATTCCATGCCACCTTTTGGTATGCTTTAATTAGGTATTCTCTTTTTTCAGAGTTGGCACAAAGTGAGGGATCCTGATAATGAGGTTTTTGAGATTAGTCAGATTAAATCCTTTTGCTAGATGAGCAACTTTTATCCCCATTCAGAATATTGGGAGATACATTAGGATATATTTTTCAGTTTCAAACATTATTTTTGTGGTAGATTTATAGTTTTAAATATTTGCCATCATAATTTTTATTATAGGATGCATAATATTAAGTACTCTTTCCTTCATAGATCCATGTTCACTAGTGGCCTTACAGAAAGTTCTCAAAAAGAAGTTCGAATAGTTGGTGTTGAAGCTGAATCGATGGATTTAGTGTTGAAGTATGCCTATACCTCCAGAGTTGTTCTGACAGAGGCCAATGTTCAAGCCTTGTTTACTGCAGCTAGCATCTTCCAGATTCCTTCCATCCAAGACCAATGTGCTAAGTATATGATCAGTCATTTGGACCCACAAAATTCTACTGGGGTCTTCATCTTTGCTGATCATTATGGTCATCAGGAACTACGAGATCGATCAAAAGAATACATTCGTAAAAAGTTTCTGTGTGTCACCAAAGAACAAGAGTTTCTCCAACTGACGAAAGACCAGCTGATAAGCATACTAGACAGTGATGATTTAAATGTAGACCGAGAAGAGCATGTTTATGAAAGCATTGTAAGGTGGTTTGAACATGAACAGAATGAAAGAGAAGTGCACCTTCCGGAAATTTTTGCCAAATGCATACGTTTTCCTCTGATGGAAGATACCTTTGTAGAGAAAATTCCGCCTCAGTTTGCACAGGCTATAGCAAAAAGCTATGTAGAGAAGGGACCATCTAATACTAATGGCTGTACACAGAGACTTGGAATGACAGCATCTGAAATGATCATATGTTTTGATGCTGCCCACAAACACTCAGGAAAGAAGCAAACAGTGCCTTGTCTAGATATAGTCACAGGAAGAGTGTTTAAATTATGCAAACCACCAAACGATCTAAGAGAAGTTGGGATTCTTATATCACCAGATAATGACATTTATATAGCAGGAGGATACAGGCCAAGCAGCAGTGAGGTTTCCATCGACCATAAGGCAGAAAATGATTTCTGGATGTATGACCATTCCACCAATAGGTGGCTATCCAAACCATCCTTACTTCGTGCCAGAATAGGCTGCAAACTGGTGTATTGCTGTGGTAAAATGTATGCAATTGGAGGGCGTGTTTATGAAGGTGATGGGAGAAACTCATTGAAATCTGTGGAGTGCTATGACAGCAGAGAAAATTGTTGGACTACTGTTTGTGCAATGCCTGTTGCAATGGAGTTTCATAATGCTGTGGAGTACAAAGAGAAGATCTATGTTTTACAGGGTAGGTGCCTGAGTGATTCAGTTTTTCCTGAAAAGGTAACAAGTCAAATTGTGTTTCAGTTATACTAAAACAGGTGTTTGTTTCTATTAATTGAGGAATATCTAGGGCTTTCTTATCATGAACTTTGGTGGAACAGTCTGTTCTTTAAAGGACCTATAAAGAAAATAAACTTTTAAATCTAAAAAGGCAGCCCTGGCAGGTGTGGCTCAGTTGTTTGGGCATTGTCCCACAAAACAAAAGATTGCCAGTTTGATTCCTGGTCAGGGATGATCCCCTGCCCCCAGCTAGGCATGTGTGGGGCAACTCTCTCATTCTCTCTCATTCTCCCTCCCTTCCCCTCTCTCTAAAAATAAATAAATACAAAATTTAAAAAAATTTAAAAAGGCAGATATTTTTAAGTTATTGAAATAGTCCTCTAAGTTTTTTGTGTTATGTTCTGCTTTAAAGTGTGGAATAGTATTTCTAAAAGCATTTTTAATAAGTAATAGTTTAGTATTTTTAGAGAAGTATTTTAGAGTTGTTTTTAAGACTTTAAACAAGTAAGCAAGTTGATGTATGACTTTTTTTTTGTTCTTCAATAACATAATCAAGAGATGTTATAGCAAGTCCTTCTTTTAGAGATTAGTTTAAGAGAAAAAAGAACAGGGCATTAACTAAACTCATGCTAATCAGTTACCCAAGAATTTTATGTAAGCTTTATTATTGCAAAGGTTACAAAACTTAATTACAGAGAATTTGAAGTGACACCCTTCTGATTTTAATTTCACTGCAGACTTCCTTAATGTGTTGTTTTCAATTTTTTTTTACTGGAAAATTTTTGAGATGTCACCTTTTTCGTACTTTTACCAGTATAGATAAGAGGAAATATTTAACATACTTAGCTTTTTAAAAGATTTAAAATGATGCAGAAGTAGAAAAAGTGACTGTATGAGAATAAGACATTTGTTCCAAGGTTAAGAATTAAGATAACTAATGTCTTCCTTGTGTTTGTTTTTTACACATTTCAGTTGTTTAAATATTGAATGTAATGTTGATAATACCAGCATCTTTATTTATCTTTTGTATCTTAATTGCTTATGTATAATTTTTTTCTTCACTTACTACTGTCGGGTTGGCCAAAAAGTCCATTATATTTTTTCTTCATGATGGCTCTAGTAGTGCTTAGTTGTATTTATCTTCATTAGAAACAATTTTGTTAGATCGTATTGTGACAGCTGTTTTATCAGTGTGCATTTAAAAAAACATCAAAATTAGTGAATTTTTGTGCATCCATTTTAATATTGAAGATGGAAGAAATTATACAACATTTTAACATACTTTTTTATTTAAAGAAAGGTAAAAATGCAGCTGAAATGCAATAAAAGATTTGTGCAGTGTATGGAGAAGGTGCTGTGATTGATTCAATGTATCAAAAGTGGATTGTGAAGTATCTTGATACCAATGACATTTTGGCCAAAAAATTCTTTGCTCTGGGCTGTCTTATGCACTGGAAGATGTTGAGCAGCATGCCTGGCCTCTCCCTACTAGCAGCTAATAGTGAGAGACAACCAGCATATTCAAAATACCCAAATCAATAAAGTTATTGGTGAAAATGAAAAAAATGTTTCTTTTATTTTATGGAAAAAAACCATTATGACTTTTTGGTCAACTCAATATAATAAAGCAAGAGAAAAGGGGCAACTTTGGTGTCGAGATACATGAGTTTTTAGTTCTTATTGTTTTGTTTAAATTGGGTTATTTGCTCTAACCCTTTATTTCACTTAAAATTTCCTAGGAAAACCTGAGCCCATATGTTTAAAGTTCAGTAAAAGTTAATTTTCCAGGAGTAATACTCTCTAATGCCTTATTTTAGGTGAATAGAAAAATAGGCATGATTTAATTTTGTTGATCTTGCCGAAAAATGATATACAAGAATGGATGTAAAATCTATTGAGTGTGGTTGGATAGGTTAAATCATCCAATATGATTTACTGGTGTTCTGGCTGACCTGTTAGTTGATAGGCTGTGTATAAATGTTTTCCTCACCTATTACTATTGAGTTACAAGTTCATCATTTAAGCGCAGGTGATGTGCAAGCAGAAGCTGAAAGTTTAACAAGCTATTTTAAGCATAGAATATACTGTAAGAAACTTATTTGGAAGGTAAAAGTTGTATATTAATGTAAATTCTAAAACAAAGTAGCATTGAGTTAATAGAATTTCAAGGCTGGGATGAACCTTGTTTAATCCAAGGTTGTATTTTATATAAGGGAAATCTGATGCTGTGAGGGTTTTCTTAATTGCCTATCATTGCTTTTAGTTTTATTTTTTAAATTTTTTAATGTATTGATTTTTAGAAAGGGGGGGAGGGAGAGAGACAGAAAAAAAATAACGATTTTTATTGTATTCATTGGCTAATTCTTGTGTGTGCTCTAACCAGCTATTGAATCCGCAACACTGGCATATGGGTAAGACACTCTTACCAACTGAGCTATACCCAGCCAGGGTTGGCCATTATGGCTTTTAATTTATTAAAGTGATTTTAGATATTTAAAATCAACTTTTTAAATGTATCATCTTTCTTTCCATAAGAAATTTATAGAGAGGTAGGTAGTACATGTTATAAAATTTTAATTCCTATCTTCTTTACTAGGAATCCTTTTACAAGTTCATCATTTAAGGGCAGGCGATGTGCAAGCAGAAGCTGGGAGTTAAACAAGTTATTTTAAGAAAATTTGAAATTACAGCATCACTACTGAGCCAGCAGTTAAATTTGTAGATAAGAGTAAACCTAGTTCAAAAAACAGTTTTCAAGGAGAAGCTCATACCTACTTAGGTATTGCTAAACTAAACACAGCCTCTTTATGTAAATTAACTTGACATGAATAATCAGAAGTTTACATTGTACTATCTGGCTATTATCATTAAATCTGTTCATGAAGGGTTTAGATTTTTATATCAAGGATTTTGTAGAAATATTATAATTAGCTGAACACTTGTAAATCTTCACTAATTTAATTCTCTTCAACATTTTTGTATTGGCAGTCTGACTCAGAACACCCTTTTATTGTTGAAATAATATTGAAACTGACTCAAAGTCAATTCCATAAACTATGTGTGTGTCTTCTATCATATTTAAGCCATGTTTTCTCTCTTGAATATTTGTCTTTGCATTATGGAAACACTGTAACACATAAGTGGCACATAGATACAAATCTCAACAATTCTATATACTGTCTTCTAATTAAGTAATTAGCACATAAATTCATAGTGGCTTATTCATGATGAAGCTATATATATACTTTAGCTATATATGACCTCACTGGCTAACCATTAGTAATAATGCTTTTTTTAATGGTGGCTTAAAATAAATTTTCTGAAATACATAGTTGGATAGAAGAAATGGAACCAAGCTCCTAACTACTATTCTGCCATCAGGCCAAAGTAACTCCTCACCTCTTCCCATTATGAACACCCCCCAATTCAGGTTAACTATAATCTATAACATTATGTTGTGCCATGGAACAAAGAAGTTTTAAGCTGTTTTATAATTAATATATCTCTGGAGATTATAAAAGCAGTATTTTAGGAAGTAAAATATTTGGAAAATTATGTTCTTTAGTCTTCAACATAACCAAAAAGACATATAAATGTACCTATTCTTGTTTTGTTTATTTCTTCTTTTTTTATTTTTTAGGAGAATTTTTCCTCTTCTATGAGCCTCAAAAAGACTACTGGGGTTTTTTAACCCCTATGACTGTGCCTAGAATCCAGGGTTTAGCAGCTGTATACAAAGACTCTATCTACTACATAGCTGGAACCTGTGGAAATCATCAGCGCATGTTTACTGTAGAAGCCTATGACATTGAGCTAAATAAATGGACTCGTAAAAAGGACTTTCCATGTGATGAGTCTATAAATCCATACCTTAAACTGGTACTTTTCCAGAATAAACTTCATTTATTTGTTCGAGCCACTCAAGTGACTGTTGAAGAACATGTCTTCAGAACCAGCAGAAAAAATTCCCTTTACCAGTATGATGACATCACTGACGAATGGATGAAAGTGTATGAGACCCCAGATCGGCTCTGGGACCTTGGCCGGCATTTTGAATGTGCTGTTGCTAAACTCTACCCTCAGTGTCTTCAGAAAGTACTTTGAGTAACAGGTCTAGTGAGCTCACTGATATCTAGTACCTGAGGAAACTTTCAACGACGCAAGAAATGCTGTCAGTATTGAAGAAAGCTGAGAGTTTGTATGTGAAAGTGGATGTTCTTAAAGATTACAATATAGGGAAGGATGTCTTCATTTCAGTAAGCAAAAGGTAACAAAAGTGCAATTATCAGCATTTTTCTAGTATAAAAATAATCATTTTCATTCTAGAATTTCATGATAAAATAGTCTCTGAGATTACCAGATGAATTAATAACTATGCAGTCTTATAAAAGCAATTAGGGTATTGGTTAGAGACATCCAAACTAGTTTGATGTGATTTTTTTTATTTTAAATACGGGTAAAAATCTGAGGCAATATCACTAGGACTTTAGCTGTGACCTCTCCAACACAGAGAAGCACTAACTTAGATTCTCATTATACACACACCCACACATACACATTATATATATATTTATGTACTGTTTTCAATTGTACAGGGATTTAAATGTGTTCTGTTAGAGTAGATCGAAGGAAAAAACAAATCATCTCAGAACTTTCAGTCTGATTGTTTCAATTACCTATATAACTTTAAATTAAGCTAAAGTTTTAAAATAGCTGGTTTCTGTTGATAACTTTTTTCAAGTGCTAACACTGTCTCATTAAAAAATCGCGACAAGGGCTCAGAATCACAAGTGGCTGGTGCTAGTATAAGTTATAGCTAGGTATAGCTAGGTAGATTTAAATTGTCTGAGCATCTGCCTACCTTTCAAGTTGGTATGTTAATTTTGTGGCCATGATACTTTACCTGTTGAACTGTTGTGATTGCACAAGATTCTCTACTTGATAGCAAGATATGGCCAGTTATTGGTGTAACTGGACTCAGTCTTAGAATAGTGAGAACATTAAACATAGTTTGCACTAACATGGGCCATTTTGTTGCCTGACTTTTCCATTCTCTACTTGTCTAGTCTTTATTGGTACAGTGAAAGGTAACATATTTCTGTTCTGTTCAGAGCATAATGTGAAGTTTTACACCTGCTTTTAAAATTCTGTTTTACAGAAACAAAACTCCAGCAGTGGTTGCATTTAATGGCTTTTAAGTTACATGTGACAATTAAAACCTCATTTTAAAAAATGTTTGCACTTAATAGTGGTAAATATTTTCATGTTGGAAACCTCGTTCTAGCTGAAGATGATTGAGAAGGAACATAATGAGTGAATAGAACTCTAGCGTTATAGCTACTTAATCACGTTTAATATTAACTGATAAATTTCTAACAATCAATTAGGAATACTCACAAAAGAACAAACCAACTCATTTGTTATATAATTTGTAGATATTTGGATCAGTAACTTAATTTTTACTATGCCTAGAATAATCAATGAAGAATATAAGTATAGGTCAGAGTCTGTCATCATGTGCAACATTTTGATTTTCTTAAAATAAATAGGCATGGTTTTAATTAGAAACTTGTACAAATTGTGATGTAACACTGTGAAACAATTTTAAAACATTGTCTCTTTGCATCACATACCTCATTTTTCAGAAACTTTCCAAACTGCTTGTCTGAGGTCTCTACAGTAGGTAATGTTTTCTGAAGAAGAATTCAAAGTAGACAGGATTTACAGAATTAACATTTTAAAATCTAGTCTTCTGAAGCTAGATAATGTTTTTTTTTTCCTTGGTTTGATAGTATAGCTATAATCTCTTTATACTTTGTCAACCAATGAACTTTTTTTTCTCCCCAGTTTTTCCTTCTCTTCATCTTCATGCTGTTTGGGGGCTATTTCTGTGAGTTTTTTTAAAGCACCTTTTCAGTGTTGCATTGCAGAGGGAAGGAAATAACTAATTTTGCAAGAGATGTTCATGTAATTTATTTTTGAAAGCTTTGTTGAATATTTTACGATTCCCTGATGCTTTTTGACAATCTGTGTTTATTAAGGGATAATGTGTTACTTGAAAGCATAATATAAAATGTTGAGTTAGTAATTTATATGTGTTGTATGACATATAGGAGTACAACAAACATGCTGTGGTTAATTCCACAGTAGATTTTTTTTTTCTGTTATCTGCACAGCCGTTGATCCTTTTGCTGTAACAATTTATATTAATGGTGTGATCAAAGTATAGTATGTTAAAGCCAAGGTTTAGAATTTGCTATGGGTGTAGAATGTATATTGAATTTTGTATTAAGAAGTATTTGTTTAAATTATATAGCTGGGATACTTTGCCACTTTTAAAATGATTTGAGAAGACCTAGAAAACTCAGATGAGTAATATGTGTGGATATATATATATATATATATATATATATATATGAATGATACCTTTGCATCGTATGTCCAGAATATAAAATGCACAAAGGGGACCACATAATTAAAATAAAGATCAAAAATATCTTGGTCCCTCTTTAATATTGTTTTTGCTTTTGAAGAATGTATGTAGCACTTTCCTATATATTTTTTAGAAATTGAAAACTGGACTCGATATAACTATATTATAGGAAAGTTTTAATTGCATTCTTTAGTTTCCATCTTTGTATTCTGTTATCCTACAAAGTTGATGCTTAAGTATCAAGTTCATCTCATTGGTGCATGAATAAAAGTGAGAGTGATCTGCAAGGAATCAGATTCCCTGTGTGAAGCAGTTTAAAATGTCATTCAATGTTCAGTGCTCAGGTATGTAGTAAGTACTGTAGTCCTTTCAGGGCAAATGTGTAGATATTTTTAAACATTTTGCCATAATTGCACAGTTTTTTGCTTTTTTACCTGATGGCATTGTTTCTTAATAATAAAACTTTTCTGATTGAAAATTTCCATTATTGTAAACTGATGTCTGACTAGTGAATTTGCAGAATGAATATGTGGTGAAAATCATGAAATACCTTATGTTATGGTAGACAAAATGAAATTTTAATCTCAAATATTTGGCTTCTGGTACAAAATGAACTAGTTAATATCCTCTTATATAATGTTCTTTAAATTTTATTGCAAACTCACCTATATCACTAACTCCTTTGTTCTGGCCTAAATTCTTATTATTCCACTCCTCTCTCTTGCGCTTCCTATCCAAATCCATGAGAAAATCCTATTGCCTTTTCCTTCAAAATATATCCAGATTGTAACCAGTTACCATGTGCACCCCTATCACTGTGTTCTAAACTAGCTTACCTTGTCTGCCTGAATACATTGCCTGGCCTTCCTTTTATCACCTTTGACTCCTAGTAATTTGTTCTCCACACAGTAGGCAGAGTGATCTTGTTGAAACATAAGTCAAATTATGGCCCTCTTCTGCTCAGATCCCTCCAATGTCTTCCCATTTACCTTTGTATGAGAGCCAGACTCCTTACACAATCTTCATCTCCAATCTTATCTCTTGGACCTCATTGCCATTCCACCGGCTCATTGTCATCCAGCCACACTGCTGTTTCTCGAACCTGCCAAACTTTTCTAACATCAGGGACTTGCCCTTGTGTGTTTTGCCAAGAAACACTTGCCAATTCATTTTATTCAAGTCTCTACTGAAATTCTAGAGAGGCTTTCCTGACCACCTTGTGTAAAATTGAACACCTTTCTGCAGATTCAGCCTCCACCCGTACCACCTGTTTCTTCTTGCTTTATTCATATTCTTCCTCCATTAAGATGTAAGCTCCATGAAGGCAACAAATTTGTTTTATCATTATGTACCTCAGATCAGTGTCTAGACATACTAGGAAGTGAATAAATGTTTATAAAAAATGAATTTTCAGTCAAGTCTTAAAGCAACCTGAAAAGTGGTAGGATTAGTGTTATCAACTATTGTATCAGGAAATACAAAGATCAAGTGAGTTGCCGAAGTGGGCTTACCTGGCATTAGAACCAAGATTCCAACTTTAACCTTAACCTAGTTCCTATATACTACATTAGTTCCTATATACTACATTAGTTCCAAACAAAACTGATAGAACACTGACATTCTGGTTTTTTGTATTTAATAATTGCCTTTTCTGAGTCCTACCTTTTTTCCTACACTATTATTTAAAATACTAACTGTAGTTTATAACTGATTAATGCTCAGTGAGGAAATAGATGAAATAGGAAAATTCTGTTTGGCAATCCACACGCACCCTACCATCATGATACTATACCATTGTTATGAGCTCTGTCTCTCAAATAGGTTGAAGAAAAACAAAACTTAAAGGCTTGAGAAATCATGATTTAGACTACAGTCATGCACCACATAATGATGTTTCAGTCCACAGTGGACCGCTTATACAATGGTGGTCACATAAGTTTATAATGGAGCTGAAAAGTTCTTATTGCCTAGTGACAGCCGTTGTAATATGAAAGCATAACACATTACATGTTTGTGGGGATGCTGCTATAAACCTACTGTGATGTCAGGCCTATAAAAGTATAGCATATACAATTACCTATAGTAAATACACAGTACTTGATAAATGACTGTATTACTGGCATTTGCTATACTGTACTCATTGTAGAGTATACTCTTTCTATTTATAAAAAAAGTTTGTTGTAAAATAGTATAACATTACACTGACAGCGGCCTCATTCATCTCATGTTTACTTGTCTCTGGATTACATCATTTTCTCTTGTGCTTGGTTTAACCTAGTATTGGTTTATACAATTATATACTGTACTGGTTTGTAACCTAGCAGCAACAGACTATACCATATACCCTAGATGTGTAGCAGACTGTACCATCTAGGTTTGTGTAAGTGCATTCTGATGTTCCCACAACAATGCATTTTTCAGAATGTATTCCTGTTACTGAATGGCTCACGACTTCACTGTTGTTTTGATTCTTGAGTGAACTTAACTTGGCATTTTAAAATTGTAGTTGTATTTTTTAAACTGATGTGCAAATACAAAAATTAAGTGATCTAGGATCTCTAACTCTTCAGAAGTATGCCATAAATATCAATACCTGCTAGTGTTTTGAAGCAAAATTTGGAATTTTATTGAATGGATTTGAGTGGGGAAAAACATATTTTCCCTTCATTCATGCTTCCTGGATGCACTAAAGTTTCCTGACTTGGAAATTCGGTTGGCAGAAATTGAATGGTTTTTAGTAGTAAACATGAACAGGTAGCATTAACTACAATCAGCTCTAGTAAGTATCAATTTGATGTATTCTTAATTCTCATTCTCCACACTTCATTTGACTACAGTATCTTTCTAGTAGAAGATCCCAGAACCTAGAAAGTTGGGCTTTCTGGCTCATGGATCTTCTGATTTACTCCTCTTTTTGGTAACCTGTGTTAGCCCAGTTTCCTCATATTCATACCTAAGGAAGCTACCTGGCTGCCATCCCAGAGAAAGGGAAAAATACAGACTTGCAAGTTACAAAGTAAACATTGTTTATGGCCAAGGGACAACAGTTTGGTAGGATTTAGGTAACTATATTCTCAATATTTACTTTTCAATAATTATTTTAAAACATTAAACTGATATAAAATATGCAATAAACTTCCAGCTAGTCTTCATACAATAATAAAACTCACTTGCTCAAGAACACTGCTATTATGTTTTTTGGATCTCAGTGAGATACCGATCCACTGACCCCATGACCTTCCTTATGACCCATTAGTTCCTACTGGGGACCTTTCTTGAACCCACCCAACCTAAATTCTATGATTCATTCAAAATGATGTAGTTTTACATTTCCTTTGTTTTCTTTTCCTCTTAACTATTGCCATACTTGCCTGGAAAATTCCCAACCCTGAATGAGACCATCTCTGAGCCTTCTCTATGCCTGGCCCTGAGGGGGTGGAGTATTGCTGGAGAAATGCCATTGTCAAACTGACTCCTTTTGAAGTAATGTACCTTCCATGGGTTCTCAATATGGTGTAGCAATTTTTATCTTTTCTTGAACTGCCGTATCTTCCTCTTGGTTTTTAGCTTTCTGCCTTTCTTCATGATTTATTGAGAAGATAGAGACCATTATAAAGGCTTTCCTCATCTCCATGCTGTCTATCCAAATCTCTGCTCTTCCTTTGCAATGGAGGGAGTGTGCTTTTTCTACCCAAGTTCTCTTTGTGCGCTTGCTCCTTTACCATTCCCTCCTGAATCTTCCAACAGTCCTTCTTGCTCAGGTTATTCTGTCAGTACAAAAAATGCACTTTTCTCCCACTTAGTAAAACAACAACAAAAGTCCCTGGGTCCAACACCTCCCTCTAGTTAGCGCCCCTTTTCTTGGCCTCCAGGAAAACCAAACTTTTCTAAAAGGTTGTTTATATAAGCTGATTTTATTTCCTTACTTTCATTCACTCAACGATCCACTCTAGTCCATATATTCTCATTAGCAAAACTACTTTTAGCAAGGTCTCCAACATTTATATGACAAAGTCATTCTTCATTTTTCTGTCCTCATCTTACTTGACTTCACAGAAGTGTTTGGCACAGTTGACCACTGTCTTTGTTCTGAAGCTTTTTACTTACTGGGTTTCTGGAACCCCATGTTCTAAAAATGCCCTTTTTTACTGTCCTCTCCTTACCTTTTTTTTTTTAATGTCTCCTTTTCTCCCTAGGTCTCCTCTTTGCTCTCTTTATCTGTATCATCTCTTCTCTTCTGACTTTATCTATTCCTATGGCATGTCATTTGCATACTTAGAACTTCCAAATTTGTATTTTCAAACCATAGCTCTGTTATTGACTCCAGACTAATCTAACTTTAGTTGGTGGAGATATCTTGAAGTTAACATCCTTGAACTCTCCTTTTTCACAATTCCCAGAAAGCTCTATCTGCAAAATGCAACTTGTATCTGTACACTCCTCTCCATGTCTACCTTCATCTACAGTGGTTCTTCTTACTTGCAGTTTTGCTTTCTCAGTTTCAGTTACTCACACTCAACTGTGATCTGAAATACTAAATGGAAAATTCCAGAAATAAACAGTTCACAAGATTTAAAGTGAGTGCTATTCTGTGTAACATATGAAATCTCTTGTCATCCTGCTTCATCCCACCTGGGACAAGAATCATCCCTTTGTCCTGTGAATCCATCCTGTATATGCTACTCACTGTCAAGGCTCTTATATTATGAGCTTTACTCATGCTGTTTCCTGTACCTGGAAACATCTTCCCATCACCTATGTTCTTTGCGTGACCATTGGATTCTCATCTTTCAGGTCTCAGATGTTCTCTGACAATCCTATCTAAAGTAAATGCCACTGTCATACTGGATCTCACCATTGAAAGTTCTTTACCTGCGCCTTTTTTTGCTGTTTCCCCACTAAACAATGAGTCCCATGAAGGCAGGGACCAGGTCTATTTGCTATCCAATGTGTCCCTAGGACATGGAAAAGTGCCTAGCACAAAATAATGATTTTAATTACGTTTTATTTCAAAATTTTAATGTACAGAAGAGTTGCAAAGGTAGTGCAGAGAGTTTCCATACATGCCCACACAGTGTTCCTATTATTAGTGTATTAAGGACCCATTATTGATTTTTTGTTATTAACTAAATTCTATACTAAAAAAGAGGTTTTGGGGGGATTTGACTGCAAAGATTTGTCTTCTCCCACACAACCCAGGGTTTCAGTGTGGGGAAATAAAGCCTCAAACCTCTGATTGAAAACACCTGTGGGGGTTGAGGTGGCAGTGGGAGAAACTCTCAGCCTCACAGGAGAGTTCATTGGAAAGACCCACAGGATCCTAGAATGTACACAAACCCACCCAACCTGGAACCAGCACCAGAAAGGCCTAATTTGATTGTGGGTAGTGGAGAAAGTGACTAAAAACTGGCAGAGAGCAAGTGGCACTGTTCCCTCTCAGACCCCTTCCCCACATAGAGGATCACAATGCAGCTACATGAGTTGCCCTGCCTGGTGAATGCCTAAGGCTCAGCCTCAGCCCTTTACTATGTAACTGCCATACTGAGACAAAAAAAAAAAAAAGGCCCAAATGAAAGAACAGATCAAAGCTCCGGAAAAAATACAACTAAGCTTCAAAGAGATAACTAACCTGTCAGATGCACAGTTCAAAACACTGGTTATCAGGTTGCTCCAGAAACTCACTGGGTACTTCAAATGTATAAAAATGACCAAGGCAGCAATGAAGGTTGCATTGTGTGAAATAAAGAAAAATCTACAGGGAACCAACAGTGATAGGAAGAAAACCAGGACTCAAGTAAACAGTTTGGAGCAGAAGGAGAAAGAAACATTCAACCAGAACAGAATGAAGAACAAGAATTCAAAAAAATGAAGAGGGGCTTAGGACATCTTTAAAGATTCCAACATCCGAGTCATAGGGGTGCCAGAAGGAGAAGAGGAAGAGCAAGAAAGTGAAAACTTATTTGAAAGCATAGTGAAGAACTTCCTCAATCTGGCAAAGGAAATAGACTGCCAGGAAGTCCAGGAAGCTCAGAGAGTCCCAAAGAATTTGGGCACAAGGAGGAATACACCAAGGCACGTCATAATTACATTAGCCAAGAAAGACTAAAGATAAGGAGAGAATCTTAAAAGCAGCAAGAGAAAAGGAGAGAGTTACTTACAAAGGAGTGCCCATTAAACTATCAGCTGATTTCTCAAAAGAGACCTTGCAGGCAAAAGGGGGCTGGAAAGACATATTTCAAGTCATGAAAGGCAAGGACCTACAGCCAAGATTGCTCTATCCAGCAAAGCTACCATTTATAATAGCAGGGCAAGTAATGCCCTACTATTATAACAACAACAACAACAAATTAAGCAAACAACTAGAACAGAAAGGGAATCACAGAAATGGAGATCACATGGAGGGTTATTTAGAGGGGGAGTGGGAGAGGGAGAGAGGGGGAAAAGGTACAGAGAATAAGTAGCATAAATGGTAGGTAGAAAATACACAGGGGGAGGTTAAGAATAGTATAGAAAATGTCAAAGCCAAAGAACTTGTATGTATGACCAATGGACATGAACTAAAGAGGGGGAATGCAGGCAGGAGGGGGTGTGCAGGGCAGAGGGGAATAAAGTGGGGAGGAATGAGACAACTGTAATAGCATAATCAATAAAATATATTTTTAAAGTTAAAAAATATATATTTTTCAAATTATGTATTTATATCAGTTTGGACTCATTTTTTACTTTGAGTTATTTATACATACATACACACATGTAAAATACATATTTCTATGTAAATACATAGGATTTATGTAATCCACTTCTGTGACTATTTTATTCTGTAGCTCAAAGTGCAGCTCAAAGCACTGCCCACTGGAAGCTGTTTCAGTTAGTTCCTGTGCCCCTTTCACACACTTCCACCCATGTCAGTGTTTTTACTTTTTTTTAAAGCCATTCCTATTTTCTTGCCCTGCAAGATGCTGCAGGCTCAGCTTGTATAGGGTGGGGCATAAGTAGGTTTATGGTTATAAGTTGGCAAACCAGTTTATTCTTGTATTATTTATTGATTATTGTATTGTTTCCCAGTTGTACAGTTAGCCATTTCTTCAAGGATCTCTAGTCTTATCATTGGAAAACTCATTGCTCCTGGTGGTCATTGTTTCTAAACCTGCTTAGCTTACTGAATAATAAAGTTTGTGTGTGTGTCCTAACTTCTTTATATACAGACATATATGTAGCTATCAATATCTGAATTTTAGTTGATATTGATTTTTCCCACTTTAATCCTTGCTACCTGCAATATTCTAGCCTCCACTCTTTGCTCATTCACAACCTCCCACTCCAACAGTGAGAAACCTGACTGCCATCAGCCATGATCCATTACTTGTTCAATTCTAGTATACACATGTAGTGGTGCCAGAATTGTTAGCTATATTCCCAGGAAAACAACTTTATCAATGAGAGCACACCACCAGGTAGAGTTAATTGCTGTTACTTTTACACAGGCTCCATTCATTTCCAAAGTTATCTAGGTGTCCACCTCCCTCCTCAACCTCAGTGAGGTTTTTCTTACATTTTAAATAATTGATATAATGACATATTTTCTTTACCTTGTGTAAAGAAAATAATTTATATGGTGGATTACATTGATTAATTTTCAAATGTTGAACAAGCCTTACATAACTAGAACAGAACCCACTTGGATATAGAATTCTTTTTATTTGTTGTTGGACTTGATTTCTATTATTTTGTTTAGGATCTTTATATCTATGCTAATGAGAAATATTCATCAATAGTTTTCTTGTAGTATACTTAGCTGGGTTTGGTATTAGGGAAATGCTGGTCTCACCAAAAAAAGTTAGAAAATTTCCCTCTGACTATATTCCCTGGAGGGGATAGTGGAAAATTGGTAAAACTTCTACCTTTTTAGAGTATTTATAGGTAAAACCATCTGAACCTGGTGCTTTATTTTTGGATGATTATTCATTATTAATTCAATTTCTCTAATGGATATTGGGTTAGTCAAGTTATATATTTCTCCATGAGTAAATTTTGTTTGTGTCTTTCAAGATATTGGTCTATTTCATCCACATTATCAAGTTTGTTGGCATGGAGTTGTTTGTAGTATTTCTTTATAATTCTTCTACTATCCATTGAATCAGTAGTTGTTATTTTTCTCTCATTTCAAATGTCAGTAATTTGTGTCTTATCTCTTGTTTTCTTGGGTAACTCAGCTAGAAGTTTATCAATTTTATTGGTCTTTTCAAAGAACCAGAATCTGGTTTTAATGAGTTTTCTCTCTTGTTTTGTGTTTTCAATTTCATTGATTTCTGCTCTAATTATGATTTTTTTCCCTGTTTGCTTTAAGCTTTAAATGCTCTTCTTTTTTAAATTACTGAGGGTGAAAGTTTAGGCTACTAATTTTAGATTTTTCTTCTTTTTCTAACATGAATTTAGTACTAAAAATTTTTCTCTAAGTACTGCTTTTATAGCGTCTCACAAATTTGTGTATGTGCTACTTTCAGTTTTTTAAATACAAAATATTATCACAAAAAATTGACCCTCTCATAATTATGTAATACCCCTCTTTATCCTTGATAATCTTCCTTGTCTGAAATTAATATAGCTACTCCAGTTTTATTTTAATTAGTGCTAACTTCGTATTTTTTTCTTGCCTGAAAGTCTTTATTTCTCTTTCATTTTTAAGGATAACTTTAATGAATCTGGAATTGTAGGTTGGTGGGGGTTTTGTTTCAACATTTTTAATATCTTATGTTTTAATATATTAAATTTTTTAATGTTTTGATTTTAAAGACAGGAAGGGAGGGGGAGAGAGAGAGAGGGAGAGATTGCTTTGTTGTTCCATTTATTTATACATTCATTGATCGCTTCTTATATGTGCGTGCCCTGACCAGGGTTCAAACTCTCAACCTTGGTGTATCTGGATGATACTCTAATCAACTGAACCACCCAGGCAGGGCTTAATGTTTTACTTAGTTTTTGTGTCCATTGTTTTTCTTTCTTTTATTTATTTATTTTTTGGTTCCTTTGTTGGTGGTTGTGAGTTTGTTGTCATTTTACTGTTCATATTTTTTATCTTCCTTTTCTTAGATAAGTCCCTTTAACATTTCAGTTAATAAGGACTGGGTGATGATGAACTTTAACTTGACCTTACCTGGGAAGCACTTTATCTGCCCTTCCATTCTAAATGATAGCTTTGCTGGATAGAGTCATCTTGGATGTAGGTCCTTGTCTTTCATGACTCTGAGTACTTCTGTGCATCTCCTTCTTGCCTGCAAGGTTTCTTTTGAGAAATCAGCTGATAGCCTTATGGGCACTCCTTCGTATGTGACTCTTTTCTTTCCTCTTGCTGCTTTTAAGATTGTCTCTTTGTCTTTAATCTTGAGTAACTTGATGATGATGTGCCTTGGTGTGTTCCTCTTTTGGTCCAAATTCTTTGGGACTCTCTGGGCTTCCTGGACTTCCTGAAAGTTTGTTTCCTTTGCAAGGTTGTGGATGTTCTCCTTCATTATTTGTTCAAATAAGTTTTCAATTTTTTGCTCTTGTTCTCCTTCTGGCACCCCTATAATTCAAATATTGGAACGTTTCAGGTTGTCTCAGGGATTCTTCAGCTTCTCTTCATTTTTTTGGATTCTTTTTTCTTCATTCTGTTCTGGTTGGATGTTTATTTATTCCTCTTGTTTCAAATCATTGCTTTGAGTCCTGGTTTCCTTCCCTTCACTATTGGTTTTCTGAATATTTTGCTTTATTTCATTTTGGGTATGTTTCATTTGTTTTTTCACTTTTTTAACCAAGCTCAATCAGTTCTGTAAGCATTTTGATTACCAGGGCTTTAAATTCTCCATCAGATAGGTTGGCTATATCCTCCTCACGTAACTTTCTTTCTGAGGTTTTGCTTTGTTCTTTCATTTTGACCCTATCTTTTTTGCTTGGGGCCCCTGATAAGTTGTAAGGGGGCATGGCCCTAGTATTCACCTGGGCAAGGCAAACCTCCTTACTGTGCTGTGGCACTGACTGTGGGGGAGAGGCCAGAGAGGGAACGATGCAGCTTGCCTGCTCATCTCTAGCGCACTTTTCAGTGAACTCTCTCCTGTGAGACTGGGAGTTCCTCCCACCATGGCTACTGCCATAGTCCATTGCCACCCCTGAGTCTCAGTTTCCCCTTAAGTCAGCCCTTCTCATGCAGCTTGCCGCCTGGCTGCAGCCAGTCCTACGGGCCCAATCTACCACCTCGCCACAATTTTTCTGAGTTGGCCTGCGCGGTCCACCACCTTACTGATCTGGCTGTTCTGTTTGACTCTTTAATTCTGTGATTGTCAGAATTCCATGTAGTTTGATTTTCTGGCACTTCTGGTTGTTTATTGATTCTAGGTTGGTTGTTTTTCTCCTCTTGGTTGTGGGAGGAAGTGAAGGATTTCTACCTATGCCTCCATCTTTGCTGGAACTCCTCAATGTTTTAAATATTTTAATCCATTCTCTTGTCATTTGCATAGCTCCCAAAGAGAAGTATTATGTCATTCTTAGTCTTGCTAGTCTGTAGGTAAGGTATATTTTTCATCTACCATCTTTCAAGGTTTTCTCTTTCTCTTTGGTTTCTTCAGTTTGAATATGAATGATAAGTCTATGTAAAGTTTTTGTTATTTATACTGCTTAGTCTTCTCTGAGCTTTCTATGTCTGTAGCTTGGTGTCTGTCATTAATTTTGAAAAATTCTTAGTCATTATTACTTCGAATATTTTTTCTTCCTCCTTCTCTCCCTGCCCCTCCTTTGGCATGCATATGTTAAACCTTTTGTTGTTTCCCACAGTTTCATTATTTTTTCTCTTTTCATGTGAGTTTGCAAAGTTTCTACTGACATATATTCAAATTCACAGATTCTTTCCTGAGGCATGTCCAGTGTACTGATGTGTCTATTAAAGACATTTTACTTTTTTTACAGTGTTTTTGACTTCTACTATTTCCTTTTGATTTTTTAAAAGAGTTTCTATTCTGCTTAATTACCCATCTGTTCTTGAATTTGTCTTCCCTTTCCATTAGAGCCCTTATATGGTAATCAGATTATTTTAAATTCCCACTCAGACAATTCGAAGATCTCTGACATATCTGAGTCTTATTCTGATGCTTGATTTTTCTATTCAGACTGTGTTTTACTTGTCTTTTAGAATGTCATAGTTTTTGTTGGAAATACCACATGATGCACCTAAGAATTGAGGTTAGCAGACCTTCAGTATGAAAATTTATATCAGTATGGCTAGGAGTTTGTCTACCCTCTTTCCTTTGGGATTCTGTAAGTACTTCTCGGAGGGAGTCTGTGTCTTGTAGATTTTTCAGCTTTAATAATTTTAGTATGTGAGGCCTGTTGGTATGGTGGTATGGTATAGTGAGGAAGAGCACTGTTAGCTTTCTGATTAAATCACAGTGTTTTGGTGGGCCTGTGTTAGGTACTGTGACTGTCATAGACATAATTCTGCTGTATAGCTTTTTATTTTCCCTTGCCCCATCTTCCCCTCCCTGCTGCCAGCCCTTGATAGTTATTTTGCATATTGGTAACAGCAGGCTAACTTCCAGCCTGACTGGAGCCAGAAAGATATGCATGACTTAAACCCATGATGTAACTGGGAGGCAGCTCCCCTTATCACACCTGCATGAGAGCTTGGAGATGGTTCATTCCATGCCATGGGGCCATGCCTGCTGGGACTATCTATGACAATGAAGAAAGGCTGAAAATATGGGAGTGCTGGCAAATGTTGCTGATTGTGGGAGCAGTCAGAAATGGGGTCATGGAGGAGGGTCCAGGCTGGGGTTTAAAGTAAAGATGGGACACCATGTGGGGCGGGAACAATGTGAAACCAACCATGCAGGAAGGGAAGGAGTGAAAGGACTCTTGCTGGTGGGCTATGAGAAGGTGCCATGTGGTTTTGGCTTAAGAACTAGAGCTTTCAGGGATACAACTGGTGGTGCTGGGGACTGCAAGAGGCCTGCCCAGCTGACTACAGATTACTGGGAGGAACCAGGAGTCTAGATGAGCTACAATTTCCATTTCTTTTTCCTGAGATACAGTACCCCTCACTGGCCTGGTTGGGCAAAGGAGTGGAGGGCAGGATTGTTTGTGTGTGTTGGTGGTTGTTTTAAAGGGACTTTGGGATTTTAACAGCGACATTTCTCCATTACTCTAAACCTGTATAACTTTTGAATGAACAGTTCCTTTCCTTTTCACCAAACTCTGGCACTGAGAGCCACAATTCCTAACACCTGGCTGTGGGCAAAGAACTCATAGTGATACAACCTAATTTCTCTGATGGGTCCAAGTCACTGATTCGCAGTTTGAGCAGCTTTTTCTTGTTGCAAATTTTGGAATAACAACTTCCAAGTTCCTTGCATTTCAGTGCTGAGTCTGGAAGTCCCTATAACAATCTTCAAATATATATTTGTTTACTGAAGTAATGAGTTATTCTTTACGTGTTCCAACCTTACTCATATATCTTTTGCTTGTAATTTTATATGATTATAAAACATGTAATTCAGTGATTATTGACTCTTGAGTACCTAATAACCCAGCTTTCCAGGACTAAATTACAATTATATGGTATAATTAAAATCCATCATTTTGAGATATTTTACCCTTATTATGAAAAGCAAATTGAACATTATAGTATAATTATTTAAAACTATCCCTCTGATGTATATACAGAATGTTTTCAATTGTTTGTTTTGTTAGAAACAAATGGGATTTATTACATACTTTTCTTCTTTTCTATAAATACATGCACATCTGTATGATTTGGTAGAAAAACTAGACATAAATATTAACAAATAGAAAATATGTAACATATTTTGTAAGTACGTTATACTGATCTTATGAATAGGAATTACAGTGTTTTGGTGATGATGAGCAGATTACTTAAAATCTCAGAGTTTCAGTTTTCTATATATAAAATAGGTATAATAATATAATCCACTTTAAAGAGTTTTTGTGAGGATTAAATGAAAAGCTCTTATCATTGTGTCTGGCACATAATGAACACTCTGCAAGTGTTCATTGTTAGCATTATTAATAACTATACTACTGTCTTAGATATACAGAAAACATAGCCTTAGTAGAACAGTTCTTTCCTTGATAGCTAATATGAGCTATGTGCTAAAGAGGAGAGTAACCATCTGGACTTCTATTAATGAGATTGTGCTTATAATCCACGCATGAAAGCAATTTTCACAGTTTTACAGTCTCACAGTTCTCATTTTCATTTCTGCATTGTGCATTTCTAGAGGATTGAAATTAAACAAATGCTATTTAAAGGTATTTATATAAAGCTTGTAACCTCTTTCTGAAAACAAAAATAAGGGTTTTTGGGGCCCTGTTTGCTTTCAGAACTCTAAGGATCTGCCCTTAGAGTTTATCATGCCTTATGTTTCTCATTTAGAGATAAGGACCTAAGAGACTTTCTGTCATATAATTCAGTTCTTGAAAGACGTGATTCCAAAGATCCTTTAAAAATAAAAAGATAATGTCAAAACACCACAATCCAATACTTAGATTAGAATGTCTGACACCTACTCATGAATCAGGCATCCCTAGTTAAGTTTTGAAGATCACATGCCAAGAGTAATGTTCACAACACAGGAACATTTCCTTGTAATCAGTGAGCATCTCAGATGGGAAGAAAACCCTCAGTGCTCTCTGACAAGAGTTAGGTTAAACTTAGCAATACATCGTGGGAGTCTGGCAACTATACAGCCAAGTTTTAGTTGAACTTCAGTAAATGGATACATAAGCTCAAACATATAGTGTGAATGAGAAGAAAAAGTAGATAAAAATAAAATCCGAGAAATTCATTTTCTGGGAAGAAGAAAGGCAACTGAGAAGTTATTGAGAAAAGGGAAACAATAGCACTTGGAAGAGAATGAGATCTAGAGAGAGTAAGTGAAATGCAGACTAAAAAAAAGAAAGCACCAAGATCTGACAGTTGAAGGATAGAAAATAATGCAGCAGTTTCAGCAGAGTGCTAGTGACAGATGTCAGATTGCTGTGAATTAAGGTATAGGTCGAAGGTGTGAGTGGGTGAGGGTGCAGGTATTTTGTCCACAAAACCTGGAGGACAGAAATTCTAAGGTGTTGCAGGTGCTGAAGATGCAGTTAAAAAAAAATCAGGGCACACAGTATCTTTTCAGTACAAGTAGGAAATGAGAACTCTCCTTGGAAAAGTCATAACCTACCCCATTTCTAGACTATTCCCAGAGTTTTGAGAGTTTTGCAGTACCCCCATCCCACCCCAAAACAATGAAAACTACAAAGATATGGACACACAAAAACCTACAGGCAAAGAGTCCGGACTGATGAAAAACAAACCCCCAGAAATAGGAGCAGAGTGAAAAAGAAAAATAGCCAGAGAGAAGTAGACACCCTGTTTTTGGCCTCTCACATTTTTCTAAGAGAGTGCAAATGTTAACATTTTTTTTGCAACTTCTTGCTACTTTGCCCCACAGGCCCTATGAAATTCAGTTGAGAGCCAAGTCTGGTTCCCACCCCTGACTCAAAGCATCTGGTTTGTGATAAGGACTGGAATATCCTGTGTTTACTCAAGTATGTGGAGGGTGTGGTGATGGTAGGAGTCATAGACAGAACAGATGAACTAATCAGAGCAAACATACATAAAGGTGGAGAGGACCCAGGTCCTTTTACGTAATGTTTGCATAGCTGAGAGTCCAGGAAGATGGTACCTATCACCTGGGCCTGGCCCGAGGTCATTCACAGATTCATGACTTTCATTTCTTGTCTCTGGATTTCAAGCCAGGGCATGCAGTGTGTGCCTGGGGGAATTTAGTCTTGGGACATTCCTAGTCCACAGTGTATAGAACCAGAGTAGAACTATAGCCAGGAGTAGGAGAAAGAGGGAGGCAATTCTGACATGTGGTTATATAATTTTATAGTCATACATAACTGATATACAGCAAATGTGTACATCTGTGTATGTATGTCTTTCTTGAAGGTTTCTGAGAGATGGTTAAAATCTTCTCTTAATCCTCCATTTTGTTGTTCCAAAAATAAATACTATCTACATTTTTCTGGGTACTAAGCTGTATGAATTTGTTTTCTATTCAGCATACAAAATTCTGTTTATCATACTTGTATATATGTATGACAATAACCTCCCATATGAAAAAATACTCAAAGATTTATGAGCTACCAGCTAGCATCATATTCTTGCACAACTTTCTGCTGTTTAAATGCTTTTGTATATGTGATGTTTTTGGATCCTATTATTGGTCCTGCAGCCAGTTGTCGCTACCTCCATTTTTATGTTGAGGAAACAAACTGAAAGCAATTGTTAAACTTCCGGGATCAAGTGTAGCTGTAAATAAATGTAGACATATTAAATCTTCCCTGAGTGAGTGGGGACCCAGAAGGATGGCCCGAGTGGTTTATTCAAAACCAGAACATATTGGTGCTACAGACAGATGGAAAAGAAGCCAGTGTGGAATGTAGAGTGAGCTCACTTTTGGAAGAGCTGAGTCTCCAGTGATGGTGGGATCACTAGGTATAGATTGCTGTGCCGAGAAACAGCCAGGCTGAGTGTGGAGACGGGAAGCTGGATGGAGGTGATAGGTCAGGCGAAGATGGGGGTTTGGCTATCCTCCCATACTGACCAGAGCTCGAGGCCAGAGGCATGTGTGCTCATGGAGAGGGTGTGGAGAGAAGCCGTGGGAAGAAGCCAAGCATTGGAGGGCCCACCTGAGGTGCGGAAAGGGAAGACAGCCCTTCTAAGGAGCTAAAAAAAGAGAGGTCCTCAGAGAACCAGGAACAGTGCTGAGAAAGGGAAGAGGGAGAGGGCTATCTCCCTCCACATTGTCAAAGAGAACCTGGTGCTCAAATGGAGATGGCCCCTGAAATGATTCCTGACAACTCAGTAACACTTTTTGTTCATTTGTTCACTGTTAAGTTTTAAATTCTGACTCTAAAAATTGCCTATTCATATAGACCAATTGGATGATTTAATGAATCGGAACCCCTCATTCTCTAACTCAGAGGAATTCTGTTTTTCAATGACAATTGAGTGATTGTTCACTTGTACCTCTGCACCCTCACATGTACCTGGTCCTCCTCTGCCCTGACTTGGACTGGATGCTCTGAGGGCAGGACCTGCATTGTGCGTTTAATCTCAAGTGTATGCTGAGCACGGAGCCAGGTGCCTGGCAGAGGGGAGTCTTCAACCACTTCATAAAGGAAGGCATGGATGTCCCTCTCTTTTTACCACGGCTTCTCTCTGGGACTCTTTGACTCCACATTTTCCCATTGTTTGGAAAGATATTTTGAGGCTTAGAAGGATTGGCAAACATTTTAACATGGGCTTGGCATTTAACATCTCTACAAGTTGTGAAATCGATTTGCTGCAGATAAAGATGGACAGATGGAAATATCTGGTGCTTTTCCACACATGTGCAATATACATAGTGAGATCATTGCTTATCGTACGACACTTGCAGCCTGTTTTGCCAGATTTTAGGAAGAGGGTTGCCTTTTGCTTTCGAGCATGAGTACCAGCCCTGGGTAGAAATATTGCCTCCTGACTGAAAAGAGAAGGGTGGGAAGGAATATTTATCCATTTTGAGTTTTCATACACTATTCCTAAACACCAAATATCTTTGGAGAATTTAGACTTTCATTTCATTCAATCAGTGGTACAGTTGCGCTAATTCCATCTGTTTTATCATGTAGTAGTGAAGGAGGTTAGAGAAAAAATAAAATTAATGGAAATGGTGAAGGGAAAGGAAATGACTGTATTTTAATCACATGTAGGAGCCCATCTTGGAAACTAAAAGATCTGAATGCAGCATGAAACAAGTCACAAAACTTTAGTATTGTGACTTAGATACATGGGGAATATTTATTTTGAGTCTATCTAGTCAGGCCATCCTTCTAGGTCCCTGCTCACTGGGGAATAGGAGGAAATTAATAAAATATCCGCATTCATTTAAAGCTAAGTTTGATCCAGTAAGCTGAACAATTTCCTTTCAGGAGCCTCTTGTTTCTTGAATAAACATACCCAGTTTTATCTCTGTTAAGTCAAGCTTTCCTACCAAGTGAGCATCTCTGTGGCCTGGTTGGTGTGGGGTAGCCCAGGGTTCTTATCCAGGATGAAGGAGTGAGCTAGGCTTCTGCTGCGACATCTCTGTTCTCTTCCAGAAGGAAATAATGAGTCTTCTTAACCACTCAGTTCTTTTCCTTCCAGTATGCTTCACCATTTCCCTCTTCCCGGGGTCCTGTCTGACAGAAACCTCTATGCTCCTAGTGACTAAGCCAGGCACCTGGTAGGGGGAAAGTGACTAGTATAGGAAGGAGGACTTTCCCTCAAGAGAGAAGCTGGGCCTACAAGATTATTTTCTTGCTGTGTAATTCTATTTTGCATGCCATAAGCTTTGTTCTTTTTCTCTGCATTCTTTCACTAAAAAATTCTAGCCATCTGTGGGAGATAGTTAAGTCCAAGGGGCCATGGAAAAATTCTTGAATGAAAAAAGGAAAAAATATTACTTCACTTTAAATACATATACTTAAGTTATTTTTCTAAATGTCCATCAGAACTCTCACTCTCTCTCTTCCTTTCCTCCTCTTTTTCCTGGAGACTCCAACCAAGCATCCCAGAGTTCCCCACACTCCTGTCTGTGCCCAAAGCTCTCTCTTTCTACTGTACCGTTTTGGATTTACTATTGCTTCTTTCTTGACCTTTGCCTAATTGTACATGAGCAGATTATTTATTAGTAATCTAACAAAGAACACTTGGAGGTAGATTTTATTAAATCCTTGTTTATCCACAGATGTCTCATTTTACTTTGGTGTTTGATTGATAATTTCACTGAGTACAAAATTCTGGGTGGAAAATAATTTTCCCCAACATATTGAAGCCACTGCTATTTCTATCATGCAGTGCTATCATTGTTAAGTCATAGGTTAGATGTCCTTCTGTTCCCTATTGCATTTTCTTTGTTTTATTATATTATGGCATACATATGTATACCATAGATATAGTATGTATGTAATATGTGTATATGTAATATATATTTAATCTTTTTAAAATCATCACTTTAGTGGTGGCTGAGGATGATGAGCTAGAATGTGTGCATGGTTTATATACCATTTTTTTATCAGAAAGTTTTCTTTTTTCTGTATTGTTTTATATTATATCAAGTTATGCTCAAGTGCTGGTTATAAAGGGTTCATGGGTAGTGTACTTTCTAAATCCTCATGTATCAGAAAGTGTTTTTGTTTTGTCTTTACCCTTGAATGTGAAAATTCATAATCCTATACTCTTAGAATTTTGTAGACATTTCTTTATTATTCTCTAGTATTTACTGTCATGGATAAGTGTGCCAGTTTAATTCTCATTCCTTTGTAAATCATCAGTTTTTGTTTCATTCTAAAATATGTAGAATTATAACTTTATTTTGGAAATTAGAAACATTAGGAAAAGCTACCGTGGGGCTGGTAGCACTGGGAAATATGCCAGGCTTCCCTCCCCTCAGCATGAATCAGAAGTAGTATTGGGACTGGAGAAATGTGCTGTGGCCGTGCCCACCCAGATGCTCCAAGTTCCAGTCGTACCAAACTGCTTGCGTTTCTCTGAGGCCACCATAGGTTTTCATGCCTTAATACCTGAGCATTGGTGCACCCTCCTTCCTCTTCTGTACATGGGTACTTTTGCTTGTCATTTAAGGCAAACCTCAATTGTCACTGTATTTAGGAACCTTCCCCAGTTTAAGTGCCACCTGTTTGTGTCCCCACAGAGCACCCTATGAGTGCTTCAACAAACCACTTGTTGGTTTATGTGTTCAGCTCTTTGTCCTCTTTGAGGACAATAAGAAGATCTCTTTTTGAACAGTGACTGACCTACCCATATTTCTCCTCCCAACACCTAGTGCAGTACCTGGTTACACAGTTGGGTGTTTAAAAATACTCGTGGAAAGAAATAAGCATATAAGAATATATTACTGCTATTTAGAGCATTGCAATCCACATAAATTTGATGTCATTTACAAATTACACATCCTGAGTTCCTTCATCCAATTTATCCCAGAAATATGTAAGAAATAATATCTAAGATTCATTGAACACTGTCTGCCAGGTACTATTCTAAGACCTTAAAGCATTAATTCGTCTAAGCTTTATGAAAACCCTAGGGGTAGGCACTTATATAATTCTCTTTACAGATAAGGAAACAGACTTGTAGGAAGATTAAAATTCTTTTTAAAGATCACACAGTGAGTGAAGTAGGAAAATTTTAATGACGACAGTCTATCTCCACTTTACACCACACTGCTCCTCCTGTGTCATGGTGGTCATTTGATAAATAGTGCGATTCAGTTTACTTCCATTATCGATTCTTTTGAATGATGTACCAGTCATGTGCTAGACACTGAGCCACAAAGTGATTCCTGCCTGAGGGAATCAATAACCTTGAGAAGGAGATGGTTATATAAATAATTAAAATACCATGTGGTAGTATAGGAGTAATAGGAGCTTATCTATTGCCATAGGAGTTATGGCTTGCTATGTAACAAATTACCTCCAACCTTAACAGCTTAAAACAATAAATATTTATTATCTCACATTTTCTGTGGGTCAAGAGACTGGGTATGACTTATCCGAGTGCCCCTGTTTCAAGCTCTCTCTCAGAGCTACAATCAAGGTAGTGGCCAAGGATGGCCATGGTCTCATGGTCTCATCTGAAAACTCAATTGGAGGACCTTGTAGTTGCAGTGGAGATTCTCAGCTGCATATGAGCTCCAGGAATTGTTTACCCACCCTCTTAGGTTTCACCTATATGTGCATAAATTAGTGTTCCAGCAAAGATTTGAAGGGACCTTTATGCAAATTTCTTGAGTTCTCGTCTTTGGATACTTTAACATGTATATTATTCCTAGAGTCTTCTGGCTTTTCAGTTTCTTCATTTTTCATCTTTACCTTACACATTTCTGTTGATTAAAAAAGATCCTTCCATCCTTGATTTTTTAAAAATATTTTATTTATTTATCTTTTTAGAGGAGAAGGGAAGGAGAGAGGAAAGAAACATCAATGTATGGTTGCTTCTCATGCATCCCCTGCAGGGAACTGGCCCCTGCCGGAAACTGGCCTGCAACCCAAGCATGTGCCCTGACTGGGAATCGAAACGCGATTGTCTGGTTCGCAGGCCCGCACTCAGTCCACTGAGCTACACCAACCAGGGCTCCATCCTTGATTTTTATATGATGTCTTATAGTTCCTTCTAGACCCAGCTGGTACCCTGTGGTAACTTAATAATGTCCCCCTACAGGTGTCTGTGTCCTAACCCCTAGATCCTGTGCATATGTTAGCTTACATGGTAAGTGGGGTTTTGCAGATGTGATTAAGTTAAGGATTATGAAATGGGGAGAGTGTCCTGAATTATTCAGGTGGGCCCAGTATAATCACAAGGGTTCTTGTATAGAGAATCAGAGTGAGAAAGAGAGTATTAAAGCAGAGATCAGACAGGGCAGAAGATATTACTCCACTGGCTTTGAGGATGGAGGAAGGGCCCACAGCCAAGGAATCTAGACAGCCTCTGGAAGCTGGAAATGGCACTAGGGGAGAATCTGCATCAGATTCTCCCCTAGGGCCTCAAGAATGAATGTAGGCCAATTTATATTTTGAATAAAATCAAAATTTAAATTTTAGCCCATTGAAACTGATTTCATACTTCTGATCTCCAGAAATGGAAGATAATAAACATCTATTTTTCCTGATGTTCCAGATATATTTTTTATTTTATTATATATTCTTTCATTTTATTTTTTATTTCTATTTTTTATTGTTGTTCAAGTACAGTTGTCTCCATTTTCACCCCACCATGCTCCCCTGTTCCACCCATGCTTGCCTCCCACCCCTGAACCTACCCATTTTGGCTTTGTCCGTGGGTCCTTTATACATGTTCCTTGATGGCCCTTCCCCTAATATCCACCATTATCCCTAACCCTACTACCTCTTTGGTCACTGTTAATTTGTTCTTTATTTCAGTGCCTCTGGTTGTATTTTGCTATCTTGTTTGGGGTTTTTTTTTTGATTATGTACCACCCATAGGTGAGATCATATGATGTTTGTGTTTCACCTCCTAGCTAATTTCACTTAGCATAGTGCTCTCCAGTTCCATCCATGCTGTCGAAAAGGATATAAGCTCCTTTCTTTCTGCTGCGAAGAATTCTGTTGTGTAAATGTACCATAGTTTTTCAACCCACTCATTTACTGATGGGCACTTAGGTTGTTTTCAGCACTTAGCTATTGTAAATTGTGCTGCTATGAAACTGGGGTGCATAGGTTATTTTCAATGGGTGTTTCAGGATTCTTAGGGTATAATCACAGCAGTGGTATTACTGGGTTGGAAGACAGTTTCATTTCAGTTTTGTGAGGAGATTCCATACTGTTTTCCTCAGTGGCTGCACCAGTCTGCAATCCCACCAACAGTGTACTAGGGTTCTGTTTTGTCCATATCCTCTCCAACACTTTTTGTTTGTTGCTTTGTTTATGATGGCCATTCTGACTGGTGTGAAGTGGTATCTCACTGCGGCTTTAATTTGCATCTCTCTGATGGCTTGTGATGCTGAGCATTTTTTCATATGTCTCTGGGACCTCTGTATGTCCTTTCTGGAGAAGTGTCTGTTCAGATTTTTTAATTACTTTTTTTGTCTTCTTGAATTGGAGTCATGTAGGTTCTTTATATGTTTTGGAGATCAAATCCTTGTCCTAGAGATCATTGGAAAACATGTTTTTCCAAATGGCTTCTTTTCTTTTCATTTTGCTGCTGTTTTTCTTAGTCTTGCAGAAGCTTTTTATTTTGATGGAGTCCCATTTGTTTATTTTTTATGTGTCTTGCTCTAGGGGATGTATCTGTGAATATATCGCTGCATAAAATACCTGAGAATTTTCTATGTTCTCCTCTAGGACTTTAATGGTGTCATGACTTATATTTAAGTCTTATGTCCACCTCAAATTTATTTTTGTGTATGATGTAAGTTGGTGATCATTTCATTTTTTTGCATGTAGCTTTCCAGCTCTCCCAACACCATTTGTTGAAGAGGATATTTTGACTCCATTTTATGTTGCTGTCCCCTTTGTCAAATATTAATTGACCATAGAGACTTGTGTTTATTCCTGGGCTCTATGTTCTGTTCCATTGGTCTATGTGTCTGTTCTTACGCCAGTACTAGGCTATTTTGATTACAGTGACCTTGTAATATAGTTTGTTATCAGGTATTTTGATCCCTCCTACTTTGTTCTTTTTCCTCAAAATTGCTGCAGCTATTCAGGGTCATTTATGGTTCCATGTAAATTATTTAAATATTTGTTCTATATCTATGAAATATGTCATTGGTATTTTAATAGGGATTGCATTGAATCTACAAATTGCTTTGGGTAGTATGGATATTTTGATGATATTAATTCTTCCGATCCATGAACATGGTGTATGCATCCATTTATTTGTTTCTTCCTTATTTTCTTTCTTTAGTTTTGTGTAGTTTTCTGAGTACAGTTCTTTCACCTAGTTGGTAAGGTTTATTCCTAGGTACTTTATTTTTCTTGTTATAGAAAATGGAATATTTTTCCTGACTTCTGATTCTTATCTTTCATTGTTGGTGTATAAAAATGCCTTTGATTTCTCAATATTGACTTTGAACTTTGCTGTTTTTACAAATTTGCTTATTAGGTCAAGTAGATCCTTAGTGGAGTCTATAGGGTTTTCCATGTACACTATCACATCATCTACAAACAGTGATAGTTTATTTCCTCCTTTCCATTTTGTGTCATCCATTATCTTTGTATTTTATTATTTTTGTGTCTGATTGCTGTCATTTATTATCTTTGTGTTTAATTGCTATAGCTAGGAATTTCAATACTATGTTGAGTAGAAGTGGTAGAAGTGGACATCGTTGTCTTGTTTCTGATCTTAGTGGGAAAGCTTCTAGTTTTTGCCCAGGAGTATGATGTTGGCTCTAGGTTTCTCCTGTATGGCCTTTATTGTGGTGAGATATGCTCCCTGTACTCCCACTTTGCTGAGTGTTTTTATCATAAATGGGTGCTGTACCTTATCAAGTGCTTTATCTATATCTATTGGTATGATCATGTGATTTTTGTCTTTCCTTTTGTTTATGTGATGTGTTATGTTTATAGATTTGTGAATATTGTGCCATCCTTGCATTGTTGAAATGAATCCCACTTGATCATGGTATATGATGTTTTTAATGTATTGCTAGATGAGGTTTGTCTATACTTGGTTGAGAATTATAGTTTCTATGTTCATGAGCTATATTGGCCTGAAGTTTTCTTTCTTTGTTATGTCTTTATCTGGATTTGGGATTAGGATGATGTAGGCCTCATGAAAATCTACACATCTTTTCTTCAGTGAGGAATTGTTTCCAAAAATGTTCACCAAGATACCATTTGTGTCATCTTGCAAAAAAATAAGCAACATTGCACCACAGCCAAAAAATTCAATGGAAATGAGCAATTTTTCTTTGGGAGTCTTCCCTCTTCTTGTTTTTTTTTGGAATAGTCTGAGAAGTATAGGGGTTAGCTATTCCTTAAATGTTTTGTAAAATTCTCTTGTGAAACTGTCTGGTCCAGTGCTTTTGTGTGTTAGGAGTTTTTGATTACTGCTTCAATTTTATCAGCTGTTATCAGTCTGTTCAGGCTTTCTGCTTCTTCTTCATTCAGTTTTGGGACATTATATTTTTCTACAAATTTGTGCATTTCACCCAAGTTTTCAGATTTCTTGGCATATAGTGCTTCACAGTAACTTCTTACAATCCTTTATATTTCTGTGGTATTGGTTGTATTATCTCCTCTTTTATTTCTGATTGTGTTTACTTGGGTCCTCTCTCTTTTTTTCTTAATAAATATTCTTAAAGGCTTGTCAATTTTGTTTATCTCTTCAAAGAACCAGCTCCTGGATTTATTGCTCCTTCGAATTGTTCTTTTATCCTCTATGTCATTTAATTCTGCTCTGATCTTGGTTATTTCCTTCCTTCTATTTGCTCTGGACATTGTTATTCCTTCAGTTCTTGTAGGCATAGGGTTAGGTTGTTTATGTGAAATGGTTCTATTTTTTTAGGTAGGCCTGTATCTCTATGAACTTCCCTCTCAGGACTGCCTTTGCTGTGTCCCATAAGTTTTGGACTGTTGTGAGTTCATTTTCATTTGTTTCCAGAAACTTTTTGATTTCTTCCTTGATCTCCTTCTTGACCCATTCAATGTTTAATAGCATGCCATTCAATCTCCCGGAATTTGAGTTAAACATTTGTTGTTTTAAGCCACAAAGTGTGTGCTAATTTGTTACAGCAGCAAGAAGAAATGAACACATATTGATTATGATACCTTTTACTTGTTTTTTGTCTCCCTCTTTTCCTCGATCCTTTCTTTTACCTGTAAATATTCTTGAGCTTTTTTGAAGTCTGAACCCCTACACCGTTTTTTTTTAAAAATACTGATTGATTTTAGTGAGAGAGAAAGGAAGAATAAGAGAAAGAAACATCAATTTATTGTTCCATCTATTTAAGCATTCATTGGTTGATTCTTGTATATGCCTTTTCTGGGGATCAAAACCCACAGACAGCCTTGGTGTATCAAGACAGTCCACCAACCAACTGAATAACCTGTCCAGGGTTGAGCTCCTACATTGTTTAGGATAGTTCTTTTTTCCAACAACCCTCTTACTGCTTCCAGGTCCTCATTGCCCACTTATCACCTTATTATTTGTGAATTGATTTCCTTTTTAAATACTCACTGAAAATCTCTTTGGAGTTTAGTTTATAAACTTATAACCCCTAGTCCTATCCTTTGACTTCCTTCTTAACATCTCTGCAGTATTTGCATTTTTTAATTAAAAAAATATTTTATTTATTTACTTTTAGAGAAAGGGAAAGGAGGGAAACATTGATGTGCAAGAGAAACATCAATCGATTGTCTTTCGTAGGCCCCCAGTGGAGACCTGGCCTGTAACTCAGGCATGTGCCCTGACTGGGGATCAAACCGGTGACCTTTCAGTTTGCAGGCCAGCACTCAGTCCAAGGAGCCACAGCAGCAAGGGCTCTCTGTAGCATTTGATCAAGTGGGTTGCTCAGTGCACAATCTTTCTCTCTTTTAAAAATTGGCTTTTTTTTTAGAACACTTAGATTTATATGGAAATTGAGAATATAGCACAGAGAGTTCCCATATACTCCTTTAACCAGTTTCTACCACTGTTACTATTAATATGGTATTTTTTACAACTTATGAATCATTATTGCTATACTATTAACTAGATTCTATATTTTACACAAATTTCCTTATATTTTGCCTAATATCTTTTTCTGTTTCAGGAACACATCCAGGATATAACACTACATTTAGCAGTATGTCTCTTTAGGTTCTTTTTGGCAGTGACAGTTTCTCAGACTTTCATTGGTTTTGATGATCTTGACAGTTTTGAGAAGTCCTGGTCAAGTATTTATAGAATGCCCCTCAATTTGAGTTTGTCTGAGGTTTTCCTCATAATTTAATTGGAGTTATGAATTTAGAGAAAGAAGACAGCAGACATAAAGTGCCATTTTCATCACATCATGTTCAGAGTAGAAACTGTCAACATGATTTATGACCGTTGTTGACTTTCCTCAGAAGCCTGACGTAGTGTTTGCCAGGTTCTCCACTCTAGAGTTCCCTTTATCCCTCTTTTCCATACTCTAATTTTTGGAAGCAAAGAGTCACTCTGCACTTAAGGAGTAGGGAGTTATACTTCCTGTACATTCTCTTTTAAAATCTCCTGCCTTGTACTTTCCTATAGAGCATGATCTTGGTTTATTCTCTATATCTTTGGTTTTCTATTCGTAGGCCTACCCAGCTCTCTTGTATCTGTCAGTCTACTCTTCTCTCCTCAGCACACTCCAGTGTTTTTTCTATCTTGTCCTTCCTACAAGAGGCTGACAAAGGTGTAACCCTAGTCCTGGCCCTGCTCCTGAGCTCCAAAAGTGGATATCTCTGCAATAACAAACGGTGACACGTAGCAGTTCAACCCTCCCAAAACTGAACTCATCTTTTTCTCTCCATCTTCATTTTCACTAACAGCTTCCCTAATTGCTGAGCTGTTTAACCATGATAACTGAGTGTGGTATTAAGTCTTTGTTGCTTGAACCTTGTTTAGTAATTTATCAATTCCTGAAATCTTCCATATAAAATATCTGTCTTATCAATCTCTTATTTTTATCCCCATGATCATCTAAGAGTCAGGGACTTGTTTTCTCTTGTCTAGGTAGTTTCAACTGGTATTTGGTCATATACTCTTTCCTCATAGTCTATTCTATGTCCACTGTCAGATGATTTATTCAATATAGCTGGAGTTACAGTATTCTGATATAAACATGTCTAGTGGCTCTGTATTAGTAAATATTCTCCCCATCTTCCCCCTCCTTTCCTCCATCCTTCCTTAGCACACACCCACAGCACCACAACCACCACAATTTATTGAATGACTCAATACTAGTGTGATAGAGACCAAAGTTTTTTAAATGTGGGTCCTAAAATGTATAAACCAAGGTGCAGATACATTCTTCACTGTGACATGAGAGGCATCAAATATTCTAGTCTGTACCTCCAAAAATATTCTCTGCTGACTGTTATCAAAATGTTTTATATAAATACTATTTAAAACATGCTATTTAATTTAGAACACTCTGCTTTCTGAGACAACCCTCTTACAAACACACAAAGGCACAAACATAAACAGAGGCACACAGAGTGGTATTGTCTCTATATCTTCAAATTCATGTAGTATTTTGATGACCTTTAACTCATGTTTTTGTTTTTGTTTTCCCCCCCTAAAGTATAGTCTTTTGTGTGCATGTCTTTTTATTCTTTACTAGAATGGTAGTTCCTCCTAGCCAGTGCTGTGTTTCAGTTCTCTCCTTGAGTGTCTGCATGAAGTGGGCACTCAGTAAATCATTTCCTTGGGTTACTTTGCTTTGCATTGTAATAGGGAAGTCCTTGGAGTGAGAAATAGTACCTGGACAGTTACTGTAAACATTGCCCTGTGTCCAATACAATACTCTTAAGTATGGACTGTAGTTTGTATCCAATTTTATACCTATCAAATAATTATCTGTCTGACATATAAATATTGTTAGAAATATTTTTCTTTTGTCACTAGGAAAAATGCTAATAAGAAGAGACACAGTGAAACACGTAGCCCAGAGTATCTGTACCTACATGAATGGTAACTTTTACTTAGAAGCTTTTTAAAATCTCTTGCCAGTGAAGATATTTTAAGTACCTTCCTACTATTTCATTGTGTAAAATGATAGTGGTTTTAGAGTTGAACTTCTAAGTATTTTTCTTATTTTGTGTACTTTCCAAAATTCATTTCAAACATAATTTCTCAACTTTGAATAATAACACTGAAAAATCGGCCCCAAGGTAAAAGTTGTAGGACAACATAAAAAATGAAGTCACTAGTTGTGTGTTTCCCATTTGTAAATTACTGTGTTTTGTCGTCTGCCACCAGGCTTCTTCTAATGATGTGACCTTTACTGTGCTCCTAGACAGAGAACAAAAGTCTTCCAAATTGTGAGAAAATACAGATTTTAAATATAAAACAAATTAAACTAGGAAGATTTGTAAAGGTCAGAAGCATGGAAATAATTAAGTTGAAACAGTGATTTGTGTTTTGACACATGATTTACTAGATTTTCTCCAAGGTTATTTTTTTTTAAATTTTAATGACTGTACTAGGAAGTTTGTTTTAAAGTAACACTAGGTTAGCATTGACTAATGTTTGCTTGCACTCAAATGTAAGTTTATTAACAATGGTTTATTGTGCACCTAATATGTGCCAGGCAATGAGGACACACTAGTAAAGGATACACAGTAATGATCTCTGACCCCTTGTTGCAACTTACGGCTTTAATGGGATATACAGAAATGCAAATGTTCAACTCCTCTGTACAGCAGGGGCACATTGTGAAAGTGGAAATAATGAAAGCTGTACCTACCTTGCTCAGATTCTAAGGTAAGCCCTAAAGATAAGATGGAGTTTAATAGTCGCAAAGGAGTGGGCAGAGTGTTTCACCCAAAAATGGTATCACAGATACAAAAGTACAGAAGAGACAGAACAGTGTTCATTTTGAAGTTGAGAGTTCATTATGGTGTGAGGTTGAGTCTGAGGGTGTAAAATGCTATACATCAGTGATTCTCAGCCAGGGGATTTCTGGGCCCCCAGAGAACATTTTTCAGTGTTGAGAAATACTTCCTGTTGCCACAGCTGGGTTTGGGTGGAGGCTACTGCACGTATTGGGTGAGGCCAGCGATGCTGCTCATCATCCCACAATTCACAAGACAGCCCTACAGCAAAGACTTATCCGGCCACAAAGTCAACAATACCTAGGCTAAGAAACCCTATTGGAGATGAACCTGTAGAATTAAAATGGGCTTAGATCACAAAGTTGCTTGAAGGAATTTGGGATTTATTCTGGGAGTCAGGGGTGCCACTAAAGGATTTAAGCACATGTTGTTTGTCGGTCTGAGGCCCACCCTGTTATTATGGCTGCAATTATGTATTTGCTTATTTATATGGAGTCTCACATGATTAAAAAATTGTGCTTACTATGAGTTCTATCTATCTACCTGTCTTACAAAGGTGAAAAGAGCATCGCTTTGTGGAAAGTTTGCTGTAAAGTCTAAAAGCAAAAAGAAAGGATGGCCTATTTCATTGGTCTTCACCAGTCAAAATACAGTTTTTTTTAAAAAATGTGTGTGTTAATTTTATTACCTTTCTCCTTCCACAGAGGGTCAAACATGACCATCTACTCTGATGAATATGAAGCACTGGCCATGGTGCAGTTTCAACTAGAAATAAAAAAGCTTGTGTATCCGGAGCAAAGGGGTATCATAGATACTCTAGGTAGCTTTAAAGCTCCAATATAGAGTTTCTTAATTTTTTAAAGTTCTAGTCCATTTTTAATATCTGATGACACTTATGACCTTTCCTTTTAGAAATATGCACTTACGCTCCAAGTCATGGACCTAATTTCAGGTGTTCACATACCCTACAGAGATACAGTGACTTCTTATATGATGCTGATGTTCCCAGAAATACCTAAAGGCTGGATTGATAGCCACAAAAATTTGTGAAACAAATCTACAATAATTGAGGATTATTCAGAGAAAATCTACACATCTTTTCTTCAGAGAGGAATTGTTTCCAAAAATGTTCACCAAGATACCATTTGTGTCATCTTGCAAAAAAATAAGTAACATTGCATCACAGCCAAAAAATTCAATGGAAATGAGCAATTTTTCTTATGCTCCATAATGAAAACAATATGTTGCTCTGGTTATAATAACCTCTGTGATGAACAATTCTGTAAAGCATGTGCTTTCTGCAGATTCCCCTCCATTTAATAATTACTTTTCCTAAAAATAGTGATTGATTACAGGTTCAGTGCCTTTAAACTTAAAGAAAAGGTGAAATGACCTGTGCCTGAGTTTATTACTGTTATTTTTCATTTATCAAGTACAAAACTTTCAGTGCCCTTTACTCTCCTTTACCACAGATGTCCCAATTAATTACCTTAAAACAGAGGTGCCCACCAGAACACCCACACCATCCTAAACACACACTTTCTCTCTCTCTCTCTCACACACCCTTCCTTTGTTCTTTCCAGGAGAAAACACATGTTTATTTAAAGGTTTCTATCTGTACCGATGCCATCGCCATTAGCTGAATGTATTTTCTATGTCTTGATTGTCACTATGTTCTTTTTCACACTTCCTAGTTCTGTGCAGAGAATCAGAGTGTCTGCCTTATCTTTAATTCTTGCTACGTTTTCTGGTAATTTGTTCACTTGAATGGAATTCCATTATATCAGTCAGAACACCCCTTAATGCACTTTAGATTGACATTTTGTGGACTCCCAAATTAAGATCTAGTCAGAATCGAGGTAGAAGCTGGGACTGCAGTTCTCTGGGACTCAGAGTCTTCCTATAAGTTCCTGAATTGTTTGCAGAGCTTATTTCCTCCTCATGCTTTTCACATGCTGGTTCCATCTTTAAGCCAGCAATGGCAGCTTCTTATGCTTCTGCTCTCTCCCTTCTTTCTACCATGTTCCTTTGACTCCAAATAGGGAAAATTCCCTGCTTTCAAAAGCTCATATGATTATTTTGGGCCCATCTGGATAGCACAGGGTACTTTGTCTATCTCAGTGTTCCTAATCTTAATTCCTTGCACAAAGTCCTTTTGCCAAGTAACATAATATGCTTTTAGGTTCTAAGGATTAGGATGTGGACATCTTCCGAGGCCATTGTACTACCAGAGAGATCTGTATGTAAAGTGTCAAGGACAGTCAAAGAGAAGGGGGACGGGAAGGGGGAGAGAGAGAGAGAGAGAGAGAGAAAGAGAGAGAGATTCTAATGAGAACTCTCATGAAAGACCAAAACTAAAATGAGATATCACCTTGTACCTGTTAGAATAGCTATCATCAAAAAGACTGGAGGTATCCTCCTTGAAGAAGTGTCCATTTAAGTCCTTTGCCCACTTTTTAATTGGGTTTTATGTCTTCCTAGAGTGGAGTCATGTGACTTCTTTATATATTTTGGAGATCAAACCCTTGTCTGAGGTATCATTGGCAAATATGTTTTCCCATATACTTGGCTCTCTTTTCATTTTAATGCTGTTTGCTTTAGCCATCCAGAAGCTTTTTAATTTGATGAGGAGGACATACAGAGGACCCAGAGAAAATATGAAAAGATATTCAGTATTGCTAACCATCAGAGAGATGCAAATTAAAACCACAATGAGATCCCACTTCACACTGGTCAGATTGGCCATCATAAACAGAACAACAAACAAGTGCTGGAGAGAAGGTGGAGAAAAGGGAACCCTAGTGCACTGTTGGTGGGAATGCAGACTAGTATAGCCAGTGTGGAAAACAGTATGGAATTTCCTCATGAAACTAAAAATGGAAATGCCTTTTGACCCAGAAATTCCACTGCTAAGATTACACCCTAAGAATCCTGAAACAGCAATATATAAGAACCTATTCATCCCAAAGTTCATAGCAGCACAATTCACAATAGTCAAGTGCTGTAAGCAACCTAGGTGCCCATCAGTAAATGAGTGGGTCAAAAAGTTGTGGTATACTCCCACAATGGAATACTATGCAGCAGAGAGAAATAATGAGCTCCTACCCTTTGCAAGAGCATGAGTGGAACTGGAGAGCATTATTCTAAGTGAAATAACCCAGGCAGTGAGGGAAAAATACCATATGAGCTCACCTTTAACTGGAACATAATCAACAAAAGAAAAAAGCAAGCAAAATATAACCAGAGACATTGAAATAAGAACAATCTGGGTAACCAGAGGGGAGATGGGAAGGGATAATGGGGGGAAGAGTTTTTCAGGAACTACTATAAAGTACAGATGGACAAAACCAAGGAGGAGGGTAGAAGCAAGGGAGGGATGTGGATTTGGCTGGGGTGGGGAGGGAGTGGTGGGGGAAAATGCAGACAAATGTAATTGAATGACAGTAAAATAATTTGAAAAAAAGACAGGAGATAACAAGTATAGGCAAGGATGTAGAAGAAAGAGAATTCTTATGCCCTCCTGATGAAAATGTAAACCAATATAGCTATTATGAAAACATTATGTAGTTTTCTCAAAAAAATAGATACAGAACTACAGTACAATCCAGCAATCCTACTTGTGGGTATATATCCAGAGGAAACAAAATCAGGGTATTGAAGAGATATCTGCCCCATTGCTTTATTGCAGCATTATTCACAGTAGCCAAAATGTGGAGATAACCTAATGGTCTGTCCATGGATGAATGGATAATGAAGATAATGGAATATCATTCAACAGTGAGAAAGACAGAGATTTCTGCCATTTCTGACAATATGGGTGAACCTTGCTTGAGAGCATTATGCTAAGCAAAATAAATCAAAGAAAGAGAAATGCTGTATAATATCATTATATGTATACTCTAAAACAGCCAAACTCACAGAAACAGAGATTAGAATGGTGATTACCAGGGCCTGGGAGATTGGCAGAAATGGGGAAATGTTGGTTAAAGGGTTCAAACTTTCAGTTTTAAGATGAGTAATTTGGGGGCTCTAATTCTCAGCATGGTGATTATAGAGAACAATAACATTTTGTATATTCGAGAGCTGCTAAATGGGGTAATGGAAGTGTTTGTGCTGCAGTGGTAATCATTTTGCAGTATATGTGTGTCAAATGAACACACTGCACATCTTAAATTAGTGCAATATTTTATCTCAATTAACAATTAATCGATAAAAAACATTTCTAATACTAAATGATAAAAATGATCCTGGAATGACTATCTAATTAGAACTATTAGAGGTGGGAGCATCTTAACTGGGCCTTGAGGTTTAGACAGAATTTTGATTGGTGGAGGTGAAGGTGATATTCATTATTTTAGATGAAGATAATAGAGTGTTTAGAGATTTGAAGATGGAAAAATATGAGACTGGGCAAAATAATAGTCAAATTTGGGTATGAAGGATGAAAAAGTAAGTAGGTTGGAGTTAGGGAGTGAGCTTCTTAAATTATGGGTCAACAGTTTACTTTTACTAGGAATATAACCTATACCTGGAAGACATTAAATTAAAAAAGTATTAAAATTAAATAAAAACATTCCTTGGCTGCTGTGAGTGAATGAGTCAATTTTGCAATGGTTGAATAAACTTATTAGCAGGAAATATAATGTTACTGGTATGATGAGGGTTGGGGGAAAGTCTGAGAATTGATGAAGTCAAATATAGAAATGGTACCTCTTAGCAATGCCTATGTTAGGGTTTCCCATGAATGCTTTGATATTCTCTGTGAAGTAAAGCCTCAGATTTTATAGATGTTCTTGCTTCAACATCACAGTAAATGACTGCTTCCACCACAAATGAGGATAATTTGGAGGATATCATTTCCCCTTTCATTCATGAAAATAATCAAATGTAATATAATTTGAAAAATCTAGAAATGAAAGAAATTTAGAATTCTAATAAAAAATCCTATTTACAATAGCAACTGGAAAGATAAAAAGGAATAACTTAACAGAAATATGCAAGACTTATATGAAACCTTTAAACATTATCAAAGAATATAAAAAAGATGAACTAATGAAGACTCAATATCATAAAGATATCAACTCTTCCTAATTTAGTTTAAAATTTAATGTTATGATATTAATGATACAAATAAAAATATCAAGTCTTTTTTTCTGGATTAACTGAATATAAAGTTTGCATGATAAAATAAACAAGAATAATCCAGAAATAAAAACTGTAAAAGAAAAAAAACCTCCCGAGAGGTGAGAAATGCCATTCCAGATAGTAAATCATACTCTAATGTTTTATTAACTTACACATTATGGTAGCAGTCCAAAACAAGACAGAGAAACCTATGAAATAGGATGGAAAGTATAGAAATAGACCCAAACACATGCCATATGGTAAAAAGGCCATCTTAGGTCAATAGAAAAAATATTAATTACTGTGACACACCTGAATGGCTATCTAGAAAAAGTTATATCTAGAGGACAAATTCCAAGTGGATTGAAAATACAAGTGTAAAAAGTGAAATCATAAGAGCACTAGAAAAATCCATGAAAAATTCCTTTATGATCTTGAGTGATCAGAAGCTATGAAAGTTATATTTAATTACATGAAAATGTCTTTATAGCTAAAAACAGTGTTAGCTAAGTCAAAATACACTACTTCAGTGATAAATACATTTGCGGCAATATTTGAAATAGAAAAAATATTGGAAACATTTTAAATTCCATCTGTAGGAACCGTTTAATAAATCATGTTTGATCCATATGGTGCTGTAAAATGAATAAGGGAGATCTTTGTGTATTGATATTGAAAGAATTCCAAGATACATTATGAAGTGAAAAAAGCAAAGTGAAAAACACTTTTTAATATGCTACCTTATGTAGAAAAAGAAATTAAATATATATATATATTTGCTTATATATGGATAAAGAAACTACTTCTTAACTGGAAGTTGAGAAATTGGGAGAAGAGGGTCACAGGTGAGAGTACGATTTTTCTCTGAATCTTTAAAAATTTTTTAAAAAATATTTTATTTATTTATTTTTAGAGAGAGGGGAAGGGAAGGAGAAAGAGAGGGAGAGAAACATCAATGTGTGGTTGCCTCTCACACCCCTGCTACTGGGGACCTGGTCCTCAACCCAGGCATGTGCCCTGACTAGGAATCAAACTAGCAACCCTTTGGTTGCAAGGTGGCACTCAATCCACTGAGTCATACCAGCCAGGGCTGAATCTTTTTTTAATATTATTTTATTTTCTATTACAGACTCAAAATGTGCATATTAAAAATATCAAGTAACACTTTTCTTTTTCTAGGCTACCCTAATTTATTCTACTAATTCCCATTTTATTAATTTATGTACCAGCTGCAGAATTCCTTCAAAGCATCAGAATTCAATGACATCAATTTAAAGAAATTGCCCTAGGATGCAGTACTATGCAGTGCCAATACACAAAAATGCCTCAGCAAGGCTCAGTTTGACAAGGGTGAAGTCCTGGGTTATGGCCTTCTGTGGCTTCATTGTCCATGCCAAATAGTTGGCCACATTCTGGTAGCTCTCTGGATCCATATATTGAGCTATAAAATACAACTTCAGGGATCTGGTGAGCCAGGTTGTGGGCTGTAGGGCGGGGAACTGAGCAAGTATGAGTAAGACATAGAGTTAGGAAATGTAAGGGCCACATCATCCAAACAGTGTTCATAATCTTCACTCTGAGTTTCTTTCTCTGCTCCCCTGGCCTCAATCAATCTACCCTGCCATCTTGCTTCTCCAAAGCCCTGTGAATTCCAACATGGGGTAGAGTCAAAGGGAAAGATAGGAAATAAGACAGAGAGGAAGAAAGTTGCTATTTTCCTCTGTTGTTTTGAATGTCTTTTTAGTACACAAATGGTATTTTTAGTTAATGAGTTGTTTTGGACAAACTGCCTTATAGTTTCATTTAAAACCATTTTTATATTGTGTTTATGTATATCTTTCTTTAAAAAGTTAAAATCTGGGAAAAGAGGCCTGGATCCTTTCAAATAGGGTAAGCTGTGACTCTGAAAACCATTTATGTGCATATAGAGGGCAGATGGCAGAAGGAAGCAGGCAAGTTCAGAATAGATAAAATTCTATTCCAATTAAAAAAGGATCCTGGAAACACCTCAGGCAAGCTAGAATTACTGTCATGCTTGTTGACGTTTTCATCTCCTTTTCTACTGGGTGAGAGAGGCACTTAAAGGAGCAGAGAAAGAAAACAAGTAGCTTGAGAAACCAGATGAATTGTTTTTCTTTATAAATTTTAAGTAGAAAGAGGCTGGCTGAAGTTGAGATGAGATTATGGAATAAATGGCACTGAGAAGAACAAAGGCTACTGTGGCTTAAGTAACTGACTGTGGTGGATACAATTTTAATTCCTTAAAGAAGCCCTAGAAAAACGGAAAGAAACATACCACAAAGGATTCACTCAAACTTTGAAGGGAAACTCAAGCTTAAATCAAACAACAAGCAATAGAGCTGAATATGAGTTAGGAAAAATCCAATTTTTACATGGAATCTTCCGTTTTCCCTATATTATGCATCTTGTTTGAAAAGAGTATGTTTTTTCATGTTTCTGTTTTCTTGTTTAATAGAAAATTCCGATTCAGATAAAGCCTGAGTAGAAAACTTGACTAAATCTTAAGACTGACTTATTAATGCCTGTGGGAAGCTATTGAGACCTTGAACCTTGATACAATGGTGAATGGCACGGCAGTTTATTCAAACAGTGGGCAGGAGATCAGGAGAAATTTAGAGCCCACTGTGTGCTAGTGTGAACATGCAAACCTACAGAATAACTTTGGTAAACACCCCAGGCATTTTTGCATCTGTTGCCTAGAGGACAGTGCTGAAGTTGGCTGTTTGGGAAAATGCAATTTTGAAAATGATAATTAAAGTTTAGGTCTTCAAAACTTAAATGATGAGAAAAGCAAAAAAACTCAGGGATGATTGTTGAAGTATATTTAATGCTTACTTGTACAACTTAAAGCTAGTAATTTTGATTTTTGCATTGCTTTAATAGAGTACCATATTCTTTGAATTTTAGTATATGTGCTGCCGAAGCGAGCACGAGTACTGTATTTTTCGGACTATAAGACACACCTAGGTTTTAGAGGAGGAATATAGGGAACAAAATTTTGAAGTGAGAAATGTAAAATATTTAATAATATGAATAACATAATATTTCACCAATGTAAATGTAAACAGAACTCAACAGCAGCATTAACAACCATTATTACTGACGTTAAGCTTTAAGTACGGAAACTCCTCTAATCCTCAGGGAACCTCAAGAACTCCTCGTCACTACTGTCCACATTTGTGAAGCTCAGTTCCTCAGAATCGCTGTCTTCACTCTGTTCATAGAGGATGTCATCATCAGAGCTGTCTAAGGCATTGCTGATACCTCATATTCTGAAGGACCTCACAAAAGTTTCATCCTTAACTGGCTGCCATGAGGTTTTCACCCACTCACAAACTTGGGTAAAGTGGGCCTCTTCATTCATCCAGCTGGTGTCAGATCATGATTTCCATCAGCCATTCATTTGTTCCACTCTTCTTCCAGGAACACTTTAAATGGCTTGTTGATGGAAATGCCTAAAGGTTGAAACTGGCTGGTAAGCCCCCCAGGAATTGCAGCTAAATGGGTTTTCTCTTATTTAAATCTCTTTTTTTTGTGGTGGCAGTGATATGTGCCCTAAACTAGTCAAGTTCTAACAGAGGAGGGTTTTTTTCAGAAGCCTTCCAGGACACCTGGACCATACTTTTTCTATCCATATCTTCATGCCATTTTCATCCATCCATCCTTTGTCATGAACATGAACAATAACTCCTCTTGGGATTGCCTCTTTTGCCATGTTTTTTGGCATGCCTTTTATGGTTGCTCCCAAAAACCCTTCCCTCATTCCCCCCATTATTCCCTCCTGCCTCACCTCTGGTTACTGTCAGTTTGATCTTTATTTCAATATCTCTGGTTGTATTTTGCTTATTTGTTTGTTTTGCTGATTAAATTCCACTTAAAGGTGAAAGCATATGGTATTTGTTGTTCACCACCTGGCTTATTTCATTAACCATAATGCTCTCCAGTTGCATCCATGCTATTGAAAAGGGTAGGAACTCCTTCTTTCTCTCTTCTGCATAGTATTCCATTGTGTAAATATACAATAGTTTTTTGATCCATTCATTTACTGATGGGCACCTACGTTGCTTCCAATACTTGGCTATTGTAAATTGTACTGCTATGAACACTGGGGTGCACAGGTTATTTTGGATTAGTGTTTCAGGGTTCTTAGGATATAATACTAGCAGTGGAATTGCTGGGTCAAAAGGCAGATCTATTTTTAGTTTTCTGGGAAAATTCCATACTGTTTTCCATAGTGGTTGTATTAGTCTGCAATCCCACCAACAGTGAACTAGGGTCCCCTTTTCCCCACAACCTCTCCAGCACTTGTTGTTTGTTGCTATGTTTATGATGGCCATTCTGACTGGTGTGAAGTGGTATCTCATTGTGGTTTTAATTTGCATCTCTCTGAAAGCTAGTGATACTGAGCATCTTTTCATGTGTCTCTGGATCCTCTGTCTGTCCTCCTTGGAGAAGTGTCTGTTCAAGTCCTTTGTCCACCTTTAATTGGGTTGCCTATTTTCTTAGAGTGGAGTTGTGTGAGTTCTTTATATATTTTGGAGATTAAATCCTTCTCTGAGGTATCATGGGCAAATATATTTTCCCATACAGTTAGTTCTCTTTTTATTTTAATACTGTTTTCTTTAGCCACGCAGAAGCTTTTAATTTTGATGAGATCCCATTTGTGTATCCTTTCCTTTATATTCCTTGCTCTAGGGGACATATCAGTAAAAATATTGCTGCGTGGAATGTCTGAGATTTTCCGGCCAATGTTCTCCTCTAGGACTTTAATGGTTTCCGGCTTATATTTAAGTCTTTTATCCACCTTGAATTTATTTTGGTGTATGGTGTAAGTTGGTGCTCAAGTTTCATTTTTTTGCATGTGGCTGTCTAGTTTTCCCAACACCATTTGTTGAAGAGGCTATCTTTACTCCATTGTATGTTACTGCCCCCTTTGTAGAATATTAATTGACTGTAGAGAGTTGGGTTTATTTCTGAGCTCTCTGTTCTATCCATTGGTCTATGTGCCTATTTTTATGCCAGTACCAGGCTGTTTTGATTACAGTGGCCTTGTAGTACAGTTTGATATCAGGTATTGTGATCCCTCCTACTTTTCTCTTCTTTCTCAAAATTGCAGCTGCTATTCGTGGTCTTTTGTAGTTCCATATAAATTTTTGAAGTGTTTGTTCTACGTCTGTGAAATATGCCATTGGTACTTCAATAGGTATTGCATTGAATCAGTAAATTGCTTTCAGTTTGTGGGCTTATGGATGATGTTAATTCTTCTGATCCATGAACATGGTATATGTTTGTATTTGTTTGTGTCTTCCTTGATTTCTTTCTTCAGTGTTGTGTAGTTTTGTGCATACAGGTCTTTTACCTCCTTGGTTAGATTTATTCCCAGATATTTTATTTTTCTTTTTGCTATATCCAATGGGTTTTTTTTCTTGATTTCTGCTAGTGCTGTTTAATTCTTGGTATACAAAAATGGCATTGTTTCCTGGATATTGACTTTATATGCCTCTATTTTGCCAAATTCATTTATTAGGTCTAGCAGTTTTTTTGGCAGAGTCTATAGCAATTTCTATGTACACTACCATGTAATCTGCAAACAATGACAAATTTGTTTCCTCCTTTCTGATTTGGATGCCTTTTATTTCCTTTTCTTGTCTGATTGCTGGGGCTAAAATTTCCAATACTATATTGAATAGAAGTGCTGAAAGTGGACAACCTTTTCTTGTTCCTGATCTTAGTGGAAAAGCTTTTAGTTTTTGCCCATTGAGTATGATGTTAGCTGTAGGTCTCTCATATATGGCCTTTGTTATGTTGAGGAATGCTCCCTGTATTTCCACTTTGCTGAGTGTTTTCATCATAAATGGGTGCTGTGCCTTATCAAATGTTTTTCTGCATCTATTGATATGCTCATGTGATTTTTGTATTTTGATTTGTTTATGTGATGTATTACATTTATTCATTTGTGAATATTATACCATCCTTGCATCTCTGGGATGAACCCACTTGGTCATGGTGTTTGCTCTTTTTAATGTATTGTTGGATGTGATTTCCCAATATTTTGTTGAGAATTTTAGCATGTAAATTCATCAGTGATATTTGCCTGAAACTTTCTTTCTTTGTTGTGTCTTTATCTGGTTTTTGGATAAGGATTATGCTGGCTTCATAAAAAGAGTTTGGGAGTCTTGCATCATTTTGGATTTTTTGGAATAGTCTGTGCAAAACAGGGTTAGCTCTTCCGTAAGTGCTTTGTAGAATTCTCCTGTGAAACCATTTGGTACAGGGCTTTTGTGTGTCAGTTTCTGAATACTGCTTCAATTTCATCAGCTGTTATTGGTCTGTTCAGGCTTTCTGCTTCTTCTCCATTCAGTTTTGGAAGACTGTATTTTTCTAGAAATTTGTCCATTATATCTAGGTTTTCAAATTTCTTGGCTTACAGTTCTTTGTAGTAATATCTTACAATCCTTTGTATTTCTGTGGTATCAGTTGTAATCTCTCCTCTTTCATTTGTAATTGTGTTTATTTGGGCTCTCTCTCTTTTTTTCTTGATGAGTCTGCTTAAAGGCCTGTCAACTTTTCTTGATCTTTTCAAACAGCCAGCTCCTGAATTTATTGATCCTTAGAATTGTTCCTTTAGTCTCTATGTCAGTTAATTCTACTCTGATCTGGGTTTTTCCTTCATTCTACTTGTTCTGGGTTGTCTTTGTTGTTGTTCCTCAACTTCTTTGAGGTGTAGGGTTAGGTTGTTTGTTTGGAATGTTTCTATCTTTTTTAGGTAGGCCTGTATTGCTATGAACTTCCCTCTCAGGACTGTCTGCACTGTATCCCATAGGGTTTGAATTGTTGTGCATTCATTTTCATTTGTTTCCAGAAACTTTTTAATTACTTTTCTAATCACATTCTTGTTCCATTCATTGTTTAATAGCATGCTATTCAATCTTCATGATTTTGAGTATTTGGGTTTTCTTCCTTGAGGTTGATTTCTAGTTTCAGTCCCTTTTGGTCAGAGAAAATGTTTCCTATGATTTTAATTTTCTTGAATTTGTTGAGGCTTGATTTGTGTCCTATTATGTGGTCTATCTTTGAAAATGTTCTATGTGCATTTGAAAAAATGTGTATTTAGCCTCTTTGTGATGAAGGGCTCTATATGCATATCAGCCAAGTTCATTTCATCTAGGGCATTGTTCAATGCCACAATATCTTTGTTGATGTTTTGTTGGGAAAATCTCTCCATTTTTGATAGTGGGGTGTTAAAATCCCCTAGTATAATTGTGTTGCTGTCAATATCTTTCTTGAAGTCCTCTAAGATTTTCTTTACGTATTTGGGTGCTCCTATGTTGGACGCATATATATTTACAATATTTATATCTTCTTGGTGGATTCTTCCCTTGAGTATTATGAATTGGCATTCTAGGTCTGTGTCTATGGCCCTTTTTTTTGAAGTCTATTTTGTCTGATATGAGTATTACTACCCTGGGTTTTGTTTTCCTGTCTGTTTGCTTGGAAAATTTGTTTTCAGCCCTTCACTTTCAGTCTGTATAGGCCTTTTGTCCTGAGGTGGGCCTCTTGCCGGCAGCATATGTGTGGGTATGCTTTCTTATTCATTCAGCTATCCTATGTTTTGATTGGAGCATTTAATCCATTTACGTTTAATGTTATTATTGATAAGTACTTATTTGTTCTCATTTTTGTACCTGTGTTCCTCTCTTACTCTCTCTTTTCCTCCCTTTCCTTAAAGCAGTCCCTTTAGCATCTCTTGCAGTGCTCCTGTGGTGGAGGTGTATTTTTTGAGGCTTCTTTTGTCTGGGAAGCTTCTTATTTGGCCTTCGATATTGATGGAGAGCCTTGCTGGGTAAAGTCACCTTGGTTGCAGTCCTTTGGTTTAATTACTTGGAGTATTTCTTTCCTTTTTTTTTTTTCTGGCTTGAAGCATTTCCACTGAGAAGTCAACTGCTGACCTTACGGGGTTCCCCTTTATGTAACTTTTTGTTTCTGGTTGCTGCCTTTAAGATTCTCTCTTTGTCTTGGAATTATGCCATTTTCACTATGATGTGTCTTGAAGTGGGCCTCTTTTGGTTCCTCTTTATTGGGACTCTCTGGGATTTGTGTGACTTTTTCTCTCATCAAATTATGGAATTTTTCTGTCATTACATTTTCAAATAGGCTTTCTATCTCCTTTTCTCCTCCTCCTCCTCCTCTTCCTCCTCCTCCTTCTCCTTCTCCTCCTCCCCCTCCTTTTGGTATCCTTATGATATGGATATTATTATGTTTCATGTTGTCCTGAGTTTCCCTTAACCCCTCTTCATTCTTTCTGAGTCTCTTTTTTCCCCTTGCTCTCTCTGGGTGTTTTTTCTACTTTGTCCTCCAGCTCACTGATCTAATGTTCTGCTTCATCAATCCTGCTTTTGATTCCTTCTACTGTGTTCTTCAGTTCAGATATTGTATTCTTCATTTTCTCTTTGTTCTTGTTGATAGTTTCTATTTCCTTTTCCATGTTGATATAGTTTGCAGTAAGTTCATTGTAGTTTCCCTGAAGTTTCTGGTAATTCACTGTGAGCTCATTGAGCTTCCTGATAACCATTGCTTTCAACTCAATATCTGATAATTGACTTGCCTGTATTTCATTTAGCATTCTTTCTGAGGCTTCCTCTTTTCATTTTGTTTGGGGATTGTTTCTTTGTCCTCTCATTCTTTGCAAGATTCTTCTTGTTAGCCTCAGCTTCTTAAATTGATCTGCTCTGGCTCCCTGGGTTTATGGTGTGAACTTCTGTGGTAGAATTCCTGTGACATTCAGTGGTGCAATCTTCTTGATCTCCCGAGCTCACTGGTCTTGGGCTGTCATCTAAGTTGGCTCTGTGTTTGTCTTTGGGTTTTGATTGTTGTTGGGTGTGTATTTGGTGGGTCCTTCCCACCAGCTGGTTATCTGAGGGTCCCTATGTCCACCACCTGTTGTAATTTGTTGTGCTGGTGAGGGAAGGTTGTGTTTAAGATGGTTCTTCTGTGTGTACAATGTTTTGAAGATTGTTTCTTGCATCTGTTCAGTTGTTTGTTCTGGGTAATTTCTCCACTATTTAGTTTTATTTCCAGATAGACCCTGGATTCAGGTTAATGTGGCTTCCACTCCTTCCTTCACTTTCTTTTGTTGTTATTTGTTGGTGCTTACTTTGTTGCGGGTTTCCTCTTGCAGTGGGTATCCTGGTGTTCACAGCTTTCACCTACTCTTTTTTGTGATTGGTTGGAGGGGGAAGGCAAAATGGTTTAAGACAGCAGGAGAGTATTCTATGATATTTACAGTAGCAGCTGGTAGAGAAGAGATATGAGATTCTTTGGCTTGTATAGTGGTAACCAAGATATTCCACCCAATTAGCCACTTTTTAGAAAGAATGGAAAGAATATAAGAGTCTTGTTCAGTAGGGAAGGGTTATGAGTTGGATCTAGAAGTCAGTGAGGTTGTGGGAGGTCAGATTCTGAAGTAAAGCGAGAGTAAAAGATATTAAATAGGTGTAGTGGGTAAGAGAATAGAGTTAACCACTATAGTAATAGAATTCAGGAAATTGTGAAGTGGGCTAAGATCTGGCAGGGGTGTTGTGTATCTACAATTGTATTTAAATTGTAAATACAATTTACAATTGCATGGAACAGCTATTATTTACAATAATATTAGAGCAATAATCATGTGACAGAATCTATATAATCTGGATAAAAAGAATAGGGAATATAGGACCTTGAGTAGTGTGCTAATGAAACATAAGTGAAGTGAAGGACAGTAAATTACCAATACACTATAAAAGAGAGGACAGGGGAAACCTGTCAAATGATACAACTTAACCAGCCAAGCAAAGAAGACTAAACAGAAAGAAGAGAAATAAAAAAAGCACTATTAAAATAAAAGATGAAAGAATAATGAAAAAATAATAATACAAATATGCAATAACTTGCAGGTTCTCTGTAATAGCAAGGTGAGATTTGTCTCACTGTCTCTGCTGTTAAAATGCACCCTCTTTGAGTCCAACTCTGGTCTTTTCACAGTTCCAGGTTTTTTTGTCTCACTTGTAGGTATTAGAAAAAAGAAGCAGAAGAAGAAAGAAAGAAGGCAAAAATTTGAAAGAAAAAAAGAAAGAAGGAGAGAGGGGAAAAGGAATTGAGAGATAAAAAATAACAAAAATTAAAAAATAAAAAATTACTTAAAAAAAGTCTCTTGCTTGTTTCAAACTGGCCACACTGGTTTTCCTGGTCTTGCTGGCTGCAGCAGGCTGAGGGGCTTTTCTCTCTTCCTGATCTGCACTCAAGGATCCTTGTGTACCCTCTCCCCAGGGCTAGGCTGGCATCTCTTTGGGTGGCCTTGGGTGAGGAATCCAGGCTTTCTGCAGAGTGCACTCTTTCTGGGTTGCAGGTGAGCACTCTTGGCCAGACCATTTCTTGCTCCACTGGTTCAGGTGCACACCCTTCCCAGTGCTATGGGGCATGCAGGGCTTCCCATGCTACCTCAGAATCCCTGCTGGGCCGGGTGGCAAGGAGGGCAGAGCGATTGTCGCAGGAGAATTCCCCAAACAGTATCTCTTTTCACTTTTGCTTTTCGAGAAATTACTTCTACTCAAGCCTGCCATTGCTTGTACAGTAGCCTGGCCTCTTGCACAGCCCCATTGAGGACTATTGGGGTGAGGGCCTGGCGCAGCCCAACTCTCAACTCTCTCTACCTGGCATCCACAGACTAGTGGGTGCTCACAGCCCCTGTATGTTTGCTACTTAGTCCTTATCCTTCTCTCTCTGATTTGCAGCAACCAGGTCTCTCCTGGTGCTCCTCAAACCTTGTTTGGCAGGGGAGGGAGGAGTTAACCCAGCTCTCTCCCAAGAACCCTGTGGCAGACTGGGTGGGCATCAGGCCAGGGGCTGCAGCCACCCTGGTCCCCATGCTGATCCCTGGGATTTTATTATCCTGAAGCATTCCCCTGACTGGTTTTTCAATGCCTGCTATAATTTTTGGTCTCCTATTTTCATATATGCTGTGGTACTGTTGGCCGTTTGTTCTGTTCTTCTACAGATTGGCTAGGTTTTTCTCCCGTGTGTAGGGGGAAGTGGAAGCTGCTTCCTCTTACCTGGCCACCATATTTCTCCCTCTCTCTACCACAGTTTTCTGATGGGCACTTAGTTTGCTTCCAACGCTTGGCTATTATAAATTGTGCCGCTATGAACATTGAGGTGAATATATTTTTTTTGATTGTTGTTTCAGGGTTCTTAAAAGGCAATTCCATTTTTAGTTTTCTGTGGAAATTCCATGCTGTTTTCCACAGTGGCTGCACTAGTCTGCATTCCCACCAATAGTGCAGCAGAGTTCCTTTTTCTCCACAACCTCCCCAACATTTGGCTTTTATTGTTTATGATGGCCATTCTCACCTATGTGAAGTGGTATCTCATTGTGGTTATAATTTGCATGTTTTTGATGGCTAGTTATGCTGAGTGAAGATAGCCTAGTGCAAGTAGAAGGAAGGAAATAACCAAAATCATAGCAGAATTAAGTGACATAGAGACTAAAGGAACAATTCTAAGGATCAATAAATCCAGGAGCTGGCTGTTTGAAAAGATCAACAAAATTGACAAGCCTTTAAGCAGACTCATCAAAAAAAAAAAAAGAGAGAGAGAGAGAGAGAACCCAAATAAACACAATCACAAATGAAAGAATAGAGATTACAACTGATACCACAGAAATACAAAGGATTTTAAGAAATTACTACCAAAGACTATATGCTAAGAAATTTGAAAACCTAGGTGAAATGGACAAATATCTAGAAAAATATAATCTTCCAAAACTGAATGAAGAAGAAGCAGAAAACCTGGACAGACCAATAACAGCTGACAAAATTGAAGCAGTAATCAAAACACTCTCAACACACAAAAACCCTGGACCAGATGGTTTCACAGGAGAATTTTACAAAGCATTTAAGGAAGAGCTAACCCCTATCCATCATAGACTATTCCAAAATATCCTGTGTAGTATTGCATTATGTAAATGTACCATAGTTATTTCATCCATTCATTTACTGAGCACTTAGGTTGTTTCCAGTACTTGGCTATTTTAAATTGTGCTGCTATGAACATTGGGGTGCATAGGTTCTTTTTAATTGGTGTTTGAATGTTCTTAAGATATACTCCCAGCAGTGGAATTGCTGAGTCAAAAGGCACTTCTATTTTTAGTTTCATGAGAAAATTCCATACTGTTTTCCACAGTGGCCATACCAGTCTGCATCCCCACCAACAGTATACTAGGGTTCCCTTTTCTCCACAATTTCTCCAACACTTGTTTGTTGATTTGGTTATGGTGACCATTTGGACCAGTGTCAAGTGGTATCTTATCTTCTTTTAATTTGCTTGTCTCTGATGGCTAGTGGTGTTGAGCATCTTTTCATATGTCTCTCGGCCCTCTGTATGTCCTCCTTGGAGAAGTGTCAACAGGTCTTTTGACCATTTTTTAATTGGGTTGTTTATCTTCCTGGAGTGGATTCGTGTAAGTTCCATATATATTTTGGAGCTTGATATCATTCTTAACTTATTCATTGTTTAATAGCATGCTATTTGATGTCCATGAATTTGAGTATATTTAAGTTTTTTCCTTGAAGTTGGTTTCTAATTTCTGGCCCTTCTAGTCCAAGAAAATGCTTGATATATTTTCAAATTTTCTTTAAATTGTTGAGTCTTGTTTTGTGTCTTATTAAGTGGTCTATCTTTGCAAATGCAAATGTTCCATGTGCTTTAGAAAAGACTGTGTATTTTGCTTCTTAGGGATGAACGTTTCAATTAAGTCCATTTGATCTAGGGCATTGTTCAATGTCACAATACCCTTGTTGATATTTTTTTTGGAGATCTATCCATTTTTACTTGGATAGTGGGATGTTAAAATCTCCTAGCATAAATGTGTTGCTTTCGGTATCTTTCTTGAAGTCCCTAAGATTTTCTTTGTATATTTGGGTGCTCCTATGTTGGGTACATACATGTTTACAATGTTTATGTTTTCTTGATGGATTCTCCCCTTGAGTATTATGAAGTGTTTTTCTGTGTCTGTTTTAATGGCCTTTGTTTTGAAGTCTATTTTGACTGATATAAGTATTGCTTCCCCAGGTTTTTTCCCTATTTGCTTGGAATATATTTTTTCCAACCCTTCACTTTTAGTCTTTGTATATATATTTTTTCTGAGGTGGTTCTCTCGTAGGCAGCATATGTGGAGGTCATGTTTTCTTATCCATTCAGGTACCCTATGTCTATTCATTGGAGCATTTAATCCATTAAAATTTAAGGTTATTATTGGTAGCTACTTATTAATTTTATCCCCTTGGTACCTGTGTTCTTCTGTGTCTCACTCTTTTTCTTCTTCTTGTAACAGTCCCTTTAGCATCTTTTGCAGTGCTGGTTTGGTGGAGATATATTTTTACATGCTTCTTTTGTCTTGGAAACTCTTTGTTTTGCCTTTTGTTATAAATGAGAGCCTCGTTGGATAGAACAGTCTCAGTTGCAGGCTTTTGCTTTTGGTTACTTGGAATATTTCTTGCCAGTCTTCTGGCTAGTAGTATTTCTAGCTTGTACAGAAATCAGTTGTTAGCTTTATTGGGTCTCCTTTGTATGTTACTTCTTGTTTATCCACTGCTGCTTTTAAGATTCTCCTTTTCTTAAAAACTTGTCATTTTAATTATGATTAATTAATCATAATCTCTTGGAGTAGGCCTCTTTGTGTTCATCTTAATTGGGACCCTCTGTGCTTCCTGAACTTGCATGGTTTTCCCCTCTCTGGGTTCAGAAAATTTCCTGTCATAATTTTTTCAAACAGGGTTTTTAACCCTTACTCCTTTTCTTCTCCTCTGGTATCCCTATGATTTGAATGTTGTTTTATTTCATGTTGTCTTGCAGTGTTGAATAAGCTATCTTCATATTTATTTAGTCTTTTTTCATGCAACTGCTCTACCTGGGTATTTCTACTTTGTCTCCCAGCTCACTAATTTGGTCCTCTCCTTCATCCAGCCTGCATGTAATTCCTTCCAGTGCATTTTTTTAATTTCAGACATTGTTTTTTTAAATATATATTTTATTGATTATACCATTACAGTTGTTCTATTCCCCCCTTCATTCCCCTCCACCCACACACTCCCTCCCCCACCATTCTCCCTCCCTTAGTTTATAACCACGTGTCTCAAGTTCTTTAGATTCTATATTTCCCCTACTATTCTTGCCCTCCCCCCTATCTATTTTCTACCTACTGTCTATGCTATTTTCTGTACCTTCTCCCCCACTTCTCCTCCTCCCACTCCCCTGTTGCTAACCCTCCATGTCATCCCCATTTCTATGGTTCCACTCCTGATCTAGCTGTCCTCTTGGTTTGCTTTTGTTTTAGGCATGGTTGTTAATAACTGTGAGTTTGCTGTCCTTTCACTGTTAATATTTTTCATCTTCTTTTTCTTATATAAGTCCCTTTAACATTTCATATAATAAGGTGATGATGAACTCCTTGAATTTGACCTTATCTGAGCAGCACTTTATCTGTCCTTCTATTCTAAATGAAAGCTTTGCTGGATAAAGCAATCTTGGCTGTAGGTCTTTGGATTTCATGACTTGGAATACTTCTTTCCAGCCCCTTCTTGCCTGTAAGGTCTCTTTTGAGAAATCCGCTGACAGTCTGATGGGTACTCCTTTGTAGGTGACTGTCCCCTTATCCCTTGATGCTTCCAGGATTCTCTCCTTCATTTTAATTTTGGCTAATGTAATTATGATGTGCCTTGGTGTGTTCCTTCTTGGGTCCAACTTGTTTGGGACTCTCTGAGCTTCCTGGATTTCCTGGAAGTCTATTTCCTTTGCCAGACTGGGGAAGTTCTTTATTATTTGTTCAAATAAGTTTTCCACTCCTGGCTGTTTCTTTTCCCCTTCTGGTACCCCTATAATCCAGATGTTGGAATGTTTAAAGATGTCCTGGAGGTTCCTAAGCCTCTCCTCATTTTGTTGAATTCTCATTTCTTCATTCTTTTCTGGTTGGATGTTTCATTCTTCCTTCTGGTCCATTATATTGATTTGAGTCCCAGTTTCCTTTCCATCACTATTGGTTTCTTGTGCATCTCCCTTCATTTCAATTAGTTTAGCCTTCATATGTGCTTCTAATTTGTGACTATAGTCAACCAGTTCTGTGAGCATCCTGATAAACAATGTCTTGAACTGTGCATCTGAGAGGCTGGCAATCTCTTGGTCGCTTAGAGTTATGGGCTCTGGGGCTTTGAGTTCTTTTTGAGCCATCTTTTGAACTGTTCATTATGTATCAGGTTCGGAGCCCTAGGTGTTCACCAGAGCAGGGCAACTCAGTCACTGGGTTGTGACGCTGTATGTGGGGGGCGTGGCCAAAGAGGAGCAATGAGGGTCCCCTCTGCTGCCTCTCACTGCAGCTGCCACCATCACCGGGGCCCATGGGTTTTGTCCCACTGCATGCGGCCGTCAGCCCTCCACCACTGGGTTCGCCCACCGGGGCCTGCACGGTCCCTCTCACCATGCGGGAATGTGCGACTGCAGTCAGTCTGCCCCACACCCTGACTGTGTCCAGGCCGCCTGTGAGCCCAGGTCGGGGGATCTCTCCTGCCAGACCCTGCTCCACTGCTGGCTCCGCCCCTCTTACTGTCCCGGTTGAATGGTTCGTTGTTGTTGGACTTCCGTATAATTCAATTCTCTGTTCTTTGGCTGTGTATTTGTTCTCCAGACCTTTGTTGTATTCAAACTTGGTTGTGGGAGAAGGCACAGTGTTTCCACCTATGCCTCCATCTTCTATTTCAGACATTGTATTCTTCATTTCTTCTTGGTTGTTTTTTGTAGCTTATATTTTATTTTTCATACTGTGGTAGTTCTCACTCAGTTCCTTGTAGTTGTCTGTGAATCCCTTGAGCACCCTTATAGCAATTCTTTTGAATTATGTGTCTGATAGAGTCCTTGCCTCTATTTCATTTAGCTCTTTTAGTGGGAAATCTTCCATTCATTTCTATTGAAAGTTCTTTGTTTGTCTCTCCATTTTAGGTGACTCTTTTTGTTTGTTTCTGTGATTCCTGACGCTCTGGTTTGCTAGCTCTCTTTGTAAGGTGAACTTCTGTGGTAGGAGTTCTGTGGGACTCAGTGGTGAGGTCTCTTTGATCTCCTTGTCTCGATGCTCTATGTTTGCCCTTTTTTCCCTTTGTGTGGGCTTTTTTTATTGTACTTGGGTTTTACCTGTTGGTGGCTCCTTTGTTGGTGGGATCTCCCCTCCAGTGTGCTTAGTAGTAGTCACAATTCCTACCTTATCCTATTTGTTATGCATGGCTGGGTGAAGATGGAACAGATTAAAAGAGCAGGCAAGTATTCTATTGGATTTAAAGTATCAACAAGTAGAGATCAGTTAGGAGATCCTTTGGAGATGTACAGCAATAACTTTAATATTTTACCCAATTAGATACTTTTTATAAAAGGTGAAAAGGAGATAAGACTCTTTTAGAGGGGAAAAAGAATGTGAGCTGATCCAGAAAGCAGAGTGCTTATGCTAGGTTAGATGGTGAGATATAGTGAGAGGAAGGGATAGAAACTTGGCATAGTGTGGGAGAGAATGAAGTTAACCACCGCAGTAATAAAGCTCAGGAAGATAGCGAAATGGACTAAGACCCAGGAATAGTGCTATGTGGAAATGGGAACATGAATAATATGACAAGAAGTATGTGACCTAAATAAAAAGAATAAAGAATAAAAGACCAAGAGGTGTTTGGTATTGGAATATGAGTGAAGGAAGAGAAATTAGAGTGCAATATGGAAGACAGAATAAAGAAAACCAGTCAACAATGAAACCAACCAAATAAAATGTGGAACACTAAACAGAAAGAAGAGAAATTAAAAAATAAGATAATAATATAACAATAAAAATTAAAAATAAAATGCAAGTTCTGTAGGATAGCAAAGCGAATTTTGTCTTAGTTGTTGGCATTAGCCTTCTGATCTCTCTCTGGATCTTTCTTTGATCCTTTTACTGCTCTAGGTCTTATTGTCTTACACTTGGAAGAAAAAGGGGAAAAAAAGCCTCCTGCTGACTCTAAACCCACTGAGGGGCTTCTGCTGGTCTTCCTGGATGCTGCAGGGAGAGGGTGGCTAGGCTCTGTTTTTTCCACCTTTCCCCAATTCTGCTTTGGGAGCTGGCCTGGGCTCCAACATTCACAGGTGTCCAGCCTGCCGCCCAAGATCTCAGAGTGCTGCCTTGCCCCCACTGACCATATGGACCAGACCCTCACCTTCTATCCACCTCATTGGGCCACACTTTGATTAGTACATGAGGTGTACTGACTGACTGGGAGCAACTCTCATCCCTCTTCCCTCTTTGCTGGTCTGGGTGCTACCTACACACAATGTCCCTTCAGGGCAGTTTGGTTCCCCTATTAAATTAAGTCTGGGCACTGCTACCCCTCTGAGCCCCTGCAGTCCAACTTTGATCAGCCCCTGAGGTGCCCGGATTTGGAGCAAATCGGCCCTTCCTTATCCTCCTCCTTCTTTCCTTGCGCAGCAGCTGAGAACCCTTTTTTGGGTGCATTCCCCTTGGTTGCGGGCAGCTGTCCCTAAGGAGTGCCAAGCTTTTCACATAGCCCAACTCTCTGACCAGTCCTGACACCATCTCAGTTAGGGTCAGTCGTGGCCCAATATTCTCCCATCTCTAGATGTCACACGGCTCCCCAATTTCTCTGGTACTGTCCCAGCAGGCAACCACAGTCCCAGCAGGGGAATAACACCTACTGTGTGTCTCCTACTGCATATTTATCTCCCTAGTGACTTCAAGTGTCCAGATGTCTCCTGGTGTGAGACTGGCTTCCCTGGGCTGGGAGGGTGGGATCTGCAAAATGACAACTGCTGATCCTGTTCTCCAAAGCTCCTGCAGCAGTCCTGGTCCCTGTTGCCAGGCTGGGGTCTGCAGCAACCGTAACCCGGCGCAGGTCCCAGGGACCATCAGCGTATACAATCTCCTTACTGACTGTTTTTAAACGTCCTCTCTAGTCTCTGGCTTCCAAGCCTCATATCAACTGGGATTCCATTGTCTGTTTACTCTGTTCTTCAGAAGATCAGATACCTGTCTTAGTTGGGTGCACAAATAAATGGGTTCACTACCATCTTCCTTCCCCACAAAATTTAATTATTATTATTCATCTGTTAAGCAGGCCAAAAAATTCCCTACTTAAAGATACTTTAATAACTTGTATCAAGGTATTTATTTGGTCATCAATACAGTCAATAGATATTTATTCAGTGTCAACTATTTGAGAGGCACTTGCGATATATGAGAGAAAAAACAGAAAGAACCCTCAGTGGAACATGGTAGAAGACCCAGCCCTTCTTCCCATTCTATCCTTTCCAAGATCAACAGGGATGAAGTGGACACAACTCGAGATAAATGTTACAAAAGAACCAAAGGAGGCTGCGGCATTAAAAAAAATAGGAGTGAGAAGAGTGGGATACACCCACTGCAAATAGTACAGCCCCTGGAGATCGTTCTGATATTGAATCCTGGTGCATACAGAGGCTGGGTGACTGTTAGTTAGGCTGGGAAACAGCATGAACAAGAATCTTGAGGCTGGAAAACAACTAGAATATCCCATGAACTGAAAAAAATGGATTGTGCATAGTAAGAAGTTGGTGGTAGGGGAGAGTGAGCTGAGCAAGTAGAATGTGATAAAGTTGGGAAACAGGCAAAGTCCAGCTCAATGAAGGCCTCACAGCAGGAAGTTCAGGGCTTTTCTCTCAAGGATACAATGCTTACACTTATTCAGCAAATGGCAGGAATATTTGGGGCTAGATGGTAAAATGGAAAACCCTTAGGACTTGGTTCCTTTTATGTTAAAACAATGTTAGCTCCAAAAGTATCTCTGTCAATGAAGTAGATACATTTAATTCTCTCCATTAAGTAGAATCATTTGCCTGCATCTGTGGCAGGCCAAAGGACTTCCAAGTCAGATTCTCATGGCCTAAAATATCTTGCATATTTTTTTAATGAGAGGATGCAGTTTTAGGCTGAAAAATATAATACTGTCTCAATAATAACAACAACAATGGCTAACAGTTGTTGAGCACTCACTGTTATCAGTACTCTATATGCATTAACTAATTCACTCACCATACCCTTGATAATTACTATTTTTATTTTCATTTTAAACATCTGGAAACACAGAAAGAACTTAAATAAATTGCTCATGGCCACATAGTTTGAAAGTGAGAGACCTGGGGTTCGAAGCCCCATAGTCTGATATCAAAGGCCAAGGCTGTGTCCATTCACAACCCTTCCCTGACTACTGCTAGGGTTATTTTCTATATGTCAGCATTTGGTCTAGGGAAGCTGATGTCTGGAAGTTAGCCATCATCTTTTGGTTGGAAAACTAAGTTACTATTAGATGATGCCTGATACACATGTAGAACTTGGGTCAGAAAGATTTAAACTTTATTTTAAAACTTATAGGAGTGAATATAGATGTTTATGGATCTTGTAGCCATGTGTTTGTCCTAACATAATAAGTACATCAAGTTATATATAGTGTACAGGGTGTGGCAAAAGTAGGTTTACAGTTGTGAGTATGCAGAACACAGTTTATTCTGGTTATTATTTATTAACTATTATGTTATTTTTATATGGACAACTGTAAACCTACTTTTGCCCCACTCTGTATTACAGTACAATTAAAGTGTTTTATAATGCTTATAACAGAATAATTAAGGAATGAACAGAGTAGGGCAAGGGTCTATTGCTCGCTCTCTTTTGCAGCCCCCTGAGTCCTTCCATGATGGCCTCCCAAGTGATTGAATCTGGCTTAGGTTGCCCCTTGCTGTGAGGAGTCTTACCAGTCATCGACATTGACCATGCTTTTCGGGGCAGGGGAGTAAGCTGAGGCAGTGTTTGCTACCAGAGACAAGTCTTATCTCCTTTGTGGCTTGCAATCCAGAGGTCACTCACTCATCCTTAGTCATGGATGGAAGTTACAACTCCTGAAACCAGGCAGAGTGGTGACCAACAATAATGTAGTCTGGTACCTTGATTTTTGGTTAGAAATGTTTATCACATGAAATATATGGATAGTTTCTTGTCACACATGCTGTTATTCTGTCTAATCTTTATCAATAAGACTGATGAAAAACATGTATGGTTCACAAATATGATCTGATTTACTCTATGAAATGTGAATACCACAACTTTTCTACTAAAATTTTAAAGTGGTTTTTTAAAGCAGAAACAATTATGTTAATTTTAGATGGGCAGGTAAATATGAAGCATACTTGGGCTAGAAATACAAAAGGTTTTAGTTGTGTTTCTTATAAATGTTATCTTTGCTGCTTTTCACACTTTATATTATATGATCAATTTAAAAGAAAATTTTAATTTATTAGTAGTATTTTCATTTTGCTTTTTCATTTGTTATTTCAAAGAGAATTAAAAACTGCTGTAATGAAACTATCTTAAAACATCAGCATTAATTAATTTCAATAAGTACAGTGAGGCCCATCATTTAATAAGCTTGATTTGCAAGTAAAGGTAGTAACTATTTCTATAGGTACAAAGCATAAATTTCTATAAAATTTTCATGGGGAAGATGTGGAAACAGGTTGGGAAACATCTGAAGCTTGTTTTGACTAGAAATGAGCTCCAGGTAGGAGAGTAGAGAAGCAGCAATTGGCAAAGAAAGTGGATGGCCATGAGCTTAGTTGGACAGGCACAAAGTTAACAGTGATAGAGTGTGCCCAGGGGGAAACATGGGCCAATTACTGACTGATTGATGGGAGACCTCTCATTTCCTGAAGTCATAAAATGATATATGTTGAGGTACAGAATGAGTCAAATGTACATCTAATATACAATAGGGGTGAACTCAGAAAGAGCAGAAAGTTTTAATAGATTCAATCATTTAACGAATACTGATTTAGGGCCTACTATGAATAAGTTCTACGTATTGAAGGCACAGCAGCAAACAAAACAGGTAAAGTCCTTAGTCTCATGTCACTTCCAGTAGGGAAAAGCAACAATAAATTACGCATGTGTGTGTGTTCAGTGAGTGAAAGTCATGATGGAAGCTAAAAATAAAACAGAAATGGAATCAGAAACATGGGGTATAGCTCTCTGTTCACCTAAGTTTAATCTACAAGAGGCTGATTAAAGTCTGAGCATTTTAGGAAAAAAAAGTAGGGAGGCTTCTAAACAAATGTCAAAATTGCAACTGGGGAAAGCATAGAGAGGAGGGAAAGGGGAAGGGTGGGCCCTACTGAGTCACAGGGTGTACATTACTTGGGGTACCTTTGATCCTAAGAGTGAGTTAGACCTGGAGGTATGAAGCTTCACATGCTGCTTTGCTTGCTCATTTTATTATGGGTCTCCCAGCTTCAGAGGCAGTATAATGAGGCAGGTGTAACCTGCGGCCCCAAGACAGGCAATTTAGTATCAGGTCAAAATCCAAGGAGTTCAGCACCTCCTACAACTCTGTCTTCACACAAGCATTTGGGCTCCATGCCCCCTGGTAGGCATTGAAGGCTGCCATCTTACTTTCAAAGGAAAGAAAAAAAAAAGTAAGAAACTACTGAACCTTAGAGACTCTTGAAAAGTGGTGGTTGTGATGACACAGGGCTGGAAATGAAGGACAGGCTCTGCCTCTTAAAATTGGTAGATTGCTTCAGGTGTGTATCCAAGCACATCCTCTGTTAAGTGATGCTGTATTTGAGGAAGTTTTCTGAACCAATTTGCATGTTTTTCTAGTTTTTCCTCTTGGTGTGTACCCGGTGGCAGGACATATTTTAGCATTTTCTCAGGCATGGGTGGTCCATGGACCAGCAGCACTGGCTTTATTTAGGAATTCATTAGAAATACAGTCTGCACTTTAATAAGACCACTAAGTGATTTGTATGCATGTTAAAATTTGGAAGGCGCTATTTTAGGAGACTAGGAGGGAAGCATAAAACATTAGCTCTTCTGAGAGTGTGGTCCCTATACCAGCATTATCAACATCATTTGGGAACTTGTTAGAAATGCAGATCCTTAGCCCTGCTCAGAACTACTGAGTCAGAAAGTCTCAGGTGGGGCCCAGTAAGCTGAGTTTTAACCAGTCTTCCAGGTGATGCTGGTAGTCACTGATGCTTGATAACCACTAATCTAGGCAAACTGCCAGTAATCAGTCAGGAGCAGGCAGGAAATGGGAGGCAGGATCTCTTGCCAGGTGCAATTAATTAACAGTGTGACCTTGGAGAAGGGACAAGGCCAGCTGACTGGGTCTAGATTACTTAGCCTCAAAGAGAAATACTGTAAGTTCTTGAATGCAAAAGTTCTCAAAGTGTAGTCTGTAGTGGTCTAGGTGATTTATTGAGGGCTCTGTCTGCAATTTAGTTATTTCAGAGATGAAAATAATAACATGCATAATACAAATAATAGGCAATATATATTTTGTGTAAACACATTTGATGATTTTGAAATGTAAATTATAAATTCTATAGAACTCTGACTAAATATTGCTGCTCTTTGCTATGAGGTCTCGGCTGAATCAGGCTGATCAGTTAATCTCAGCTAACTTTTAGTTAACAGGGTAAAGATAATTTTTCTGTGTTTTCACATCATTTACTTCTTACCATTTACATCGTTAATTTCCCATTTTTGTGTGTTGCAATTATGTTATAATCAAATTTTATAAAAATGGTTCAATGGCTTGTAAGTGGTTTATTGATGTATACAGCACCAATGTAATGACTACATAAATGCTACTTCAGAATAATTGTGTGGGTGTAATAAGCAGAATTTATTGTGGGTAAACAGGATTTGAACCTGAGTAAATCAGAACAAATGAGTCTTCAACATAAGGATTTTGCTCACCCAATAGAGTGTGAATATCAATGAAAAAGATAATCTAAATATTTTCTCTTAGTCTTCATCGTGTTGTCTGTTAACAAAATTTGAAGATATGCCTTCGTGTATGTTGTTTTTCTCACTGCCAAATAGGAAATATCATACTCTATCCAAGAAACTTGTAAATGCAGTATTAATGAAACAACATCTGAGTGGAAAGGAGAAAAACATCCCTTGGCTCATTCCTTTATGACAGTGTTGGACAATACCAGCAATGTGTAGTGTGGAAGGCACTACATACAGCCTGTGCTAAGCCAGATGAGACCATTAAAATGCAAAACAGGCATTTCCTCTGTGAGCACATAGATAGCGCATATATTATGGAGGAGTGCTCGATGATTTTTTATTCTCCTTTCCACCTGCTACCCATGTCGTAGAAGAAGAGGTTTGTCATTTAGCCAGTATTTACTCATTTTTCTTGCCAGGTGTGAACTGGAAAATGTACCCCGTGGTCAGAGCTGATGGGCAGCAGTGGTTGTAAGAGCCAGAAAGGGCACTCACTGCTCTGAGAAGCAGGGCGCCCAGCTGCATGTGGACTCGTTCATGAGGAAAAGCTGATGTTCAGAGACATGCCTCCTGATCTTAGCACTGATGGCTCTAATAACAATTGTGAATCTGATTAGATCATAGCCACCGAGTGGATATATGTTCAGTAGGGGAAGAAATGACAATGAGTTCAAGACTCTTTTCCCACATTAAATCACTCTGGTTATCCATATCAAAAAGTCTTTATGGGAAATTTTTGTTATGTTTATTGTGGGATAATGTACCTATCATCCTGTATCTGCCACTGCAGTACTTACATAGGACACTCCCCCCTCCCCAAAGCGCCCCCCTCCGCCGTGGCCTCTGCATTCAGATCTTCCCTCTCATCCCCAGTTCCTAACAATCACTGATCTCTTTTCTGGCCCTGGTTTTGCTTTTTTCAGAATGTCACATATAGTATGCTCTCGTGGGGCCTGGCTTCTTCTTAATTATATGTGGATTTTGGGTTGAAGAATAAAACAATATTTGAAAAAGGTAGTAGTGTTTCTTTGTTTTTATTTTTATTTCATGTGGTATGCTCAAGAGCTGCATCTCAGAAGGATATTTGTGTCTCCAATACCTGAATGCACCTCTTCACAGCCAAAACACTAAGATTTATCAAGAAGATCAAACTGTGGAACAGATGTCTCCATCAACAAGAGTCTGAGCCTTTCTCACAAACTGGTTCTTTTCTCACTTTAAAAAACAAGAAATTCATGATCTTATGGGGCAAACACACACACACACACACACACACACACACAGACTGGAAGAATGTTTTCCAGATTCCTCAAACAATCACAGAGTGCAATAAGCATCCATTAACTATCATCTTGCAGGCTACTTATTCAATCTTACAGCTTTTGAGTGTAATTTGCATTGGATGGTAAATTGTAAATGATCTTTAGTGAGAATTCTGTGCATAATTTCTTGGTCCATCCATGTTCAATGAGAATTTCAAACTGTTGAAAAAAAAGTCACTTGCCACTATTTTTACTTTGAGTTTCATATTCGTATTTTATCTATAGTTTGTAAAAGTTGTGTTATCTGTTTAGTTTTTACTTAATTTATATTTATGCCATCATGATTATTTTTGTTATGCTATGTGGCACAAACATTTTGTATAATTGGCATGGCCCACTTATTTCAAAGAAATCAAGTGTTTCTTTACAGTTTGATGCTGCTTTTCCTTTCTCTGTGCACCTAAATCAATGAAAGCTCTCAGTTGAAATTTTCAGGAAAACACTGAACTACTTGCTGATCCATTGAGATGTCATGAGGAATTGAGTATGCAAATTATTTTTACACACACATTTATGTAGAAAAACACCTGCACATCTGGGTTCTCAGCAGTCCCTGTTGATTAATATGCATGTGACCCAGAACTGCCCATTCATTGCTGGGTAATGGGCATTTTAAAAGCCTTTGGCTCATTTTCAAGTAAATCCCTGGGTCTTTAGCACTGCAATTAAATGTGCCAGGTTAGATGCTCATTTTATTTTAAATCAACTTCATATCCTATGAAAGAAGTTACTCTTTTATATTCAATACATTTTTTTTTTTTACTTTAGGAAAAACAATGACTACAGGTAACAGCAAACAATGGGCTTTTCAGTGTAAACCACACCATCTGATAAATGAGAATGTTTTACAGAGTGATTTGAAAAAACAAAAGTAGGGGAGATGGTTCCTGCCAAGCAAGAGCTGGAATAAGCCCAAATGTAACTGGAAAATACAAGCCAGCTTGCCAACCTGCCCCAATAAATGATACATCCGTTTTTTGTGGACTACTTATAAAATTTAGACTATACATTATTTCACTTGGTCATCTACAAAATCTTGCAGGTAGGTAGCAAAATCTAGATGTATTTTGAGGTGAAGAAATTGAGATTCATCATCCCATGGTCCCATTCAAGACCTACCAAGCAGGTGGAAATAAGGTTAGAAGTGAAGGTGATTATGATTCACCTCCTTTGTGCAGACGTCTGCCACAAGGCCTGACCCATCTGCTCTTGCAGTGCTCCTTCTTGGGTCTGTAGATCCCTTATTTCATCTTCACTGGAAATAGGAGCTTTAACCTATCACCTTTTAGTTTAAATAAATCAGTTACATTTTAGCATAAATTATTTTAGTCTCCAAGAATCTCCAGGCAGAAAATCTCCAGGAATTAATTACCAACCACACCAACTCTGAAAACTATGAAGTTCAAACTGGTTGATGTTACCTGTTTGGTTGATGTTTACCCCTACAGGCAGGGGTTACCAAATAAGAGTCTAAGATGTATTTAATAACTAAATATAACACATCTTATTCACAGTGTTACAGAAAGCATAGTTATTGTGATTATTTTATTTTAATATTTATTGGTTTTGTGCCTCAGTAATATCATTTACAATTTTACAGGCATGTAAGATAATACTACTAAAACTTGGTGTAAACCCATGTGCATTTGGGGATTTATATAAATTATTTTCATATGTCAAGCATACTCCTTAATTTTATTTGCTTAATTTAATCCTCAAACAATTTAAGGAGGTAAGTAGCATCATTTTCATTTTGCATATGAGAGAAGTAAGACCCAGACAAGATGAGTGACTCAGCTTTACCACCCCCTGCCAACTCTGACAAAGGTGTCCCATCCCTTCTCCCCCACATTTCACCTTCTATTTATAGTTTGAAAAAATTAATGAAGATTAGCAGTCAGTATTTAGCCCCCCAAAAGCCACCTAGCTGAACATATAAAAAGAGATGATAACATCAATAAAATATCCTAAATATTTGGTTTTAGTTTTTTAATTTTTGTTTTCCTAGTTTTGTTTTATATTTTACATTAGCTTTTGGAGTAATTGGCTTTACATCCTGTCAGCCACCCATTTTTAACCATATTCTTACACTTGTTAGTGACATTTTCTACTTCTGAAACTGGAAATTCAATATCTACCCTCAGGTCACAGACCTCCTTTCCTTCCAACTCTCTCTATTCTTCCCAAGAATTCAGTTCTTTGTTTCACACTGAAACCTGGTTTCTGGTTTCCGATGTAGCTTCCTTCTTAATTTCTTTCAGTATTTACTGTCTAGTTTAGAATTTGTTTCTCTCCCATTTCTATCTTGCAAATATCCTTAATTCTCTTGACCTCTTGTCCTTCTCTTACAAAGTCCATCCACATTTTTGGTGACTTAAAAATCCCCTTGTGCTGATAAACCATAAAAACTGAGGCAACATAAATAATAGATCTTTGCATCAACCATGCTTCCAGAAAGAGACACCCTAAATCCTAGGCCTGCTGTGGACAAGTTCAGTCAATGGGCAGTGTGCAATGGACAAGCAGAACATGCATCATACCCCAGTTCTGAGCCATGAAGTATTGTATCCTTCTCTGTTTAATCTAACAGATTCCCATGTTTCAAGGAAAAGAGATGGTATTTGTCATCTTTTCAACATCCAAAGATGACTTTGCCCCAAGTGTCTGAGAAGGAATATTTTTCTTATCAACAAAGCTGGATCTTGGTCCCATTTGTGGATAAAAAAGGAGCCATATACTAAACCTGGTAAGGTGTGGTGGCTTTACAAACTCAGAGACCTAAAGTAACCACAGGATGGTCTGAAATTAAAACTTTTGAACTAAAAGCAGTTTATGGCAGTTAGTCTTAGGCTAGAATCTACCCTTAAGAAGCCATTTTTTACCTTAATCGAGCCTATTGTCTTTTGCAAAGACATTAACATAGCTTTGGAATGTCAAGGTGACTTCCCTTTTTCTGGACCCCTCCAGATACAACCACCATACCAGAGACTGCAAATTTCATTGTTATTGTGGTCATGTTAACTTGTTGACTGTTAACTACCTTGTACCCACTTGTGTAAAAGAAGCATGTGTCTATCACTTTACTTTTTATCCAATCCTAGAGCTTTTCCTGCTTTGCTTTCTCCCGCCTCCCTAATATCACCAATGGGTTTTATGTAACCAAATTATGCCTCCTCAATGGTAATGTAAAAAATAAGGTGCAGCCCTGGCTGGTGTAGCTCAGTGGATTGAGTGCGGGCCTGCGACTCAGACGATCGCGGTTCGATTCTCAGTCAGGGCACATGCCTGGGTTGCAGGCCAGTTCCCTGTAGGCCAACTCCCAGCAGGGGATGCACGAAGGGCAACCATACATTGATGTTTCTCTCCCTCTCTCCTTGCCTTCCCCTCTAAAGATAAATAAATAAAATCTTAAAAAAATATATATATATAAGGTGCAAAACTGCCATTTTATGGAGCATTTTCTTGAGTATTTTCTCAACTTGCCAAGGATTTTCTTCCCAGCAATTGTCAGTTTGGTTCAAATAAACTCATACAAATTCTTTGCAGATTTGAATGTTTTTTATGTTGATACATGGAAGCCAAGGCAGGAGTCTGGCAGTGAGTTCTCAATGCTCCAAAGATCAATGAATTGAGTAAACAGCTCTATAAGCTCCCAATTTCCTGTTGTAAGGATCTCAACCTCATGGAGGAATCAATGATTTGAAAGAACTAATTCATAATTCAGGATAAATGATGTCAATGTATTAATTAATATGTTTGGATGAGGAGTTGTATCAAAACATACTTATCCTTAAACTAAAAAATGTGATATTCTCACATTAATAAGTATCCAGAAACATATTTTAAATGTCAACAACCCCAGCTGACTCATTCGGCACATGGCATCGTGAAGATGTATGTATCTCAGCAAGAAAACAGAAACTTCCCCAATTTGAAAACCATTCAGAGTCATGTAAAATTATTCAGCTATAAACTAACTTAGAAAAAGAATGTCTGTCCAATTAGGAATAATTTCCAAAGCATTCCTTTCTTTTCATTACATCAAAACAATATTTTCAAAGTGTTAATAATGTGCAACTGTTAGTATCCTCATTGTTTCATCGTCCAATTTAATTCATTGTGACGTAATGAAAGTACGTAATGAAAGTACGTAATAACTGTACTTCCACATTAAGTTGGCATGGGGATGGCTTTTGAGTGGTCCTAATGTTGAAGACTTCACATGAGGTCCAGGAGGTACATAGGATCAAAATAAGGTCAATTTGCACAAAAGAGCTGAATTTTAAAGCTATGCTTGTATTTAATATGTGTTCTTTAGCCATTTTTTCTTATTTTGGAGTATTTTATGTGTGTAGTGTTGATAAAAACTACACACATAAAAGGAATGTGGGAATGTGGTTTTATTTAAACCAGCATCAAGGATATAGATATTAATGTGCTTGTGGAAATTCAACACAATTTTAATTTCAAACTGGTCTCTTAGAAATAATCAGTAGAGCAATAGCCAATGTTATTCTCTGTAGAATGCATCCTACAGGCAGTGCCATTAGCATGTGGCTGCCTGCTGTAACTTGAAGAACTCCTAGAGTACTTTCCTTCTCTCTGATGACTATATTTTTACCTGAGTTTTCTGTGTGTGCGTGCATGTGTGTGTGTGTGTGTGTAGTGGGAGAGAGGGAGGGCCTCTTTAAAATCAGTCCTTTCTTTCCAAACTCAAATATTTCTGGGAAGATTTTTACATAAAGTAATTGAGAGGTTTTCTTAGGCTCCATCAAGAAAGAAATGCCAATCAGCCATAAAGTAGTCAATAAAGAGCTTTATTGGGGTTTGTGCACCCGGGCGAGGTTCCCCGGTCTGCAGGATGAGGCCGGGGAAGTCACACCCAAGCAGGGAATGTAGTGGGGTTTTATTTTCATTGGCTCCCCGTGGGAGCTGGGAATTGGTGCCCTCTGAACAAAGCAGAGATATAGCACTGGTGGTCTCTTCCTTGGACTCAGGTTACTGTGAGGATGTCTGTCTTGGCAAAGTCCAGCCGGAGCTTCCTTCTATCTCTGCCCACCCTAACAGTAATTTACAATAAGGTATGGGCAATTGATTAGGGTTACTCTCTTTTCTGAGAGAGAAAACTGAAGCTAAAAGGGAAAGACTTTCAGTACAGGAGGGAGGAAAGGTGTTTAAAATGCCACCTTCTCAGTTTTGTCAGGGTTTGAACTAGCTAGGTACTTCCAACCTAGCATGAGGCATTAGATATTTTCACAGGCTCATTCATCCAAAAAAGCTGAAAACTGCAATGTCCTCTGTTGCTGAAGAAATTCAAATAGTATTAATGTTTACAGATCATTACAGACACCAGGGAATACATTATTTCATTGTTCATTTAAATCTTACAACTCTCCACAATAGACTATTGTTGCTCCAATTAAAAGATCAGGCAATTACCTGGGCCTTTGTGGCTCAGTGATTTGGAGCATCATCTTGTAACTGAAAGGTTGAGGGTTTGATCCCCAGGCAGAGAACATGCCTTGGTTGTGGGTGTGATACCATATCTGACAATGCAAGAGGCAACTGATTGATGCTTCTCTCTCACATCAATGTTTTTTTACCTTCCTCTCTGTCTAAAATGCAATGAAAAAAAAGTTCTGTAGTGAGGATAAAAAGATATCTGGAAACAAAGATTTAGAAGCAATAAATAACTTTTTCCAATACACATAAGAAAACGTAGGCCCTGGTCACTGGGGCTCAGTTAGTTGGTTAGGGCACATATCTAGCTCCTGGGTTTTTCTCCCTAGTTGGAGTGGGTACAGGAGGCAACTGCTCTTTCACATGGATGTTTCTCTCTCTCTCTCAAAGCTATGAAAAAATGTCCTTCAGGGAGGATTTAAAAAAAAAGAAAGAAAGAAATATTTGGTAAAACTAGGGAATGGCTTTTAATGAACAACTGTACTGCTGCATGCAAAAGCCAATGCCTCTCCTTCCCCAGGCTGTGTGCCCTGCTCAGGGAGCAGGGATAGAATGATAGGTTAAGAGGAAATTGCAAAGGCCCATAGTTAACAGGAGTTAATTCACCTTTGAGTAAGAGCAGACTCCAAACTGGAGGGAGGGTGTTCCTTGGATGGGCAGGCCTCTGCTCTCCTAAAAAATTCCAAATTACTCATAAAGCCCTTGATTCAGTCCAGAGCTCATAGAGTTTGGTCTGCCTTGGGCCCTCTTCCAAAAAGCTGTTACTAGCCCTTCAGCTCTGCCTTAATTTGGGAATAGACAGCAGAGTACTCAGAATGGCTACCTCTGAGATCAGCCTTTACAACAGAGTATATTTTCATCCCTCACAATCACAAAGCACAGGTCTCTTGTCCACAAACACCTGAATAGTGTTTTGCCAGGCAGAGTGAAATGAATAGTTAAAGCTAGGCAAAAACTTCAGATAAATCATCAGTTTTATCACTAGCCAAGTAATTGTCAAACTCTTTACTCTTCCATAACTTGACAATTTTTTATTTTTAAGTCAAATCCACAGAGAGAGTTTTGCACTGGGAACAACTATAAACAACCCAGGAACAATATGGCTCTGAAAAGAAACGTCAGTGCCCAAATCCAGAAACATCACAGCTGGAGGCCTAAACAAACAAACAAACAAACAAACAAACAAAATCCTCCATTTAAACCAATGTGTCTTTAAAAATATTTTTGAATGAGAATTTCTGCTACCAGATGCAAGTTATGAGCAGAAAATTTTTATCTTTTAAAAAAAAAATCCAAGCTCTCTCATCATCTGAGGGCCACACCCAAGAAGAGATTTTTGTAGGGGATGGGAGGTGGAAAAGATGCAGCAAGCCTCCAACGCCTGATTCAGTACTTACACTATTCTATCTCTGAACCCAGTACTTTTTCTCACAAGTTTGCTATGAAAATAATGATTATAAACCATCCAGACAACTTAGAGTGCAGCATAAGTGCTGGGTCTTATTTTTCTTTCATGGCTTTTTTCCATTTTATATAGACACTGAGAATCTGGGTATTGTGTGTGTGTGCTCCATTATGTATTACCTGCAGCTTTTTTGCAAGTAACAAATACCCCTCCTCAACTAAAGCATGCATCAGAGCTCTGCATGCCTGTGTTCTGTGGAGACTGCTTTTATAGATGAGGCTGCAGCATGGGATTCTACCTTCTGTGGTAATGACCTTGTAACTTTCAAATATGTGAAGAGCAAAGTGGGCCCCAAAATGTGTATCTGTCCCATAGAAACAGCTGCCAAGGACAAGGAAAATTCAGGACAGATTTGAATTAGGTATCTGTCACTTTCACAGTCAAGGCCAAGGCCAAGATTTCTCCAGATTTTATTTGGAGGGAAAGAGAACACTGCTTGGGACTAACTACCTTGTTAAGCAACGGGAGAGTCTCAGAACATCACACAAACATAAATTCACTGAATCTTCTGTGTAGGAAAGTATAGAGAGCAGAAGATGGGTCACAGAAGCCATTTGCTGGGGATTTGAGTAAACAACCAATCATCTGTATAACCTCAGGGTTATAACCTTCATAGTGGAAAAACAGGGTCACTTTCCTGAGTTGCTGATTGTTAACAGGAACTTTAAAAGATGGATGAAACAGCTCTTTGTTTCAGCTTCCAGTTGCTTATTTCAAATTGGATGGAGGCCGCAGGAGAGCTGAGGCTCCTGGGTTGTCTCTTTTATTCTGCAAAACTCATCCCAGTTCTGTAATAGCTATGAAAATTTCACTGAAGTCTAGACCATCACTTCCTGTTTCAGCTTAGACATGTAAAGAACTTGGGAGTTAATACTCATTATTAAAACAAAGAATATGGACAAGCTCAAAATCAATGACTTTTGTTGGATCCATCAGAGTACTAAAGTTGCAAGGCAAACTTTCACTCCAAATTATAGAGAGACAAGGCCATGCAGAGGAACATAGCTGAGATCTCCTTATATGGAATGGATGTGGCTAGATCCATAAATTGGGAAGAGCACTTAAAATCAAAAGTGAGATGAATTGCTGCAGACTTACTGTAGACTGGTGTGAGAGTTACAAACTCCTGGGTGCCAGTCTTATGGAAGCTCAAACACTTTTACAGCTCTTAGGAATCTACCTAGGGATTTACCAGATTCTCACAGTGAAGATCCAAGAAATGTATTCTTGTGATTTTGGAGTGGGTAGAAAAAGTATAATCGGAGCTTCCATATAACAAAGTTCCAAAGCCCAGGAGAAAAGAATTTGCCAGAAATTGTATCTCAGTTGGGATAAGGAAATTTCCCTCAGCCCCTTCTAGCCTTCCTATCTCACTTAGGGGAAACAGATAGTCAACAGATAGATTGGAATATTTCACCCATTGAAGACGGTAGGAGGCAAGGGGCAAAAAGCTAGACCAAAGGAGAAGAACAAGCCACAGGACCATTGAAACACCAATTTAATTGAAAAATATGGAATACTCCTCCTCCCCTATACCATACTACCACATTAACAGGGTTCTGGTATAATAACAGTGGATTGCAGTTGAAAGAACTGTGAGATACAGACTCTCGATGAGTAGGAGTACTTAGGGAAGCCCAAAGTGAAGAGGGGAGACTCAAACAAAAACACTAGAGGAATTTAAAACCTCTGGCATATATAGGTACAGTAAACCTTAATACAGCCTAATTCCTGGCCATATTAACATAAATCCTCAGACATTAAGGGCCTATTTATATCAGTTCTTATTCCATGATACAACATGTCCAGCTTTCAACAAAAAATTACAAGACCTTTTGAAAGCCAAAACAAGCTTTAAATCTACACACTCTGAAGAGACAAAGGAAGCATCAGAAGCAGACTCAGACATGACTAAATGTTGGGATTATCAAACAGAAATGTAAAATAACTGATTAACATGTTAAGGGCTCTAATGGAAAAGTAGACAGCATACAAGAGCATATAGGTAATATAAGAGGAAAGATGAAAACCCAGAGGACAAAAAGGAAATGCTAGAAGTAAAAAAAAACAATGTAACAGATATGAGGAATACATTTTCTGAGGCCACAAAGAAATCAATGACATTGAAGATGGATCATGAGAAAATTTCCAAACAGAAATACAGAAATGAAGAGAGAGGGGAAGGGAGAGAGAGTGAGAGAATGAATATCTAATAAGGATAGAATAGTTCAGCCTGGTGGCTCAGTAGGTTGGGCATCCTTCCACAAAGGATGGAATAATTGCAAAGGTGTAACATATATGTACTTGTAATGCCAGAAGGAATAAAAAGACAATGGAGAATAAATATTTGAAGTAATAATGGCTTAAAAATTTTCAAAATTAATGACAGATACCAAATCATAGACTCAGGAGACGAAGAGGAAACAAAGCAGTATAAAGAAAAAATAAGCAAAAAGATAATGCCCACCAAACCCACAATTAGGCATAACATATTTAAACTGCAGAAAATTAAAGACAAATGAAAATCTTGAAAGAAATCAGAGGGAAAAGAAAAGCCTTGCCTATAGAGGGACAAGAATAAGAGTTATAGTAAACTTTTCATTTAAAAAAACCATACAAACGAGAAGAGAGTGAAACGACACACTATAAGTATTTCTTATGGATTTAATGTTTGTGTTTCCTCACAATTCTTATTTTATGGTCCTAACCCCCTACTGAGAATTGGAGGTGGGACCTCTAAGAAAGTAACTAAGGTTACATGAGGTCATAGGTGTGGGGACTTAATTCAGTAGCATTAGTGTCCTATAAGAAGAGACAAAATTGCTTATGCTTCCTCATGCTCATTCACTGTCCTAGTCTGTCTCTCTCTGTCTCTCTCTCTTTCTGACTCTTGCTCTATGTAAGTACCAAAAAAAAGGGCATGTGAGGACATGGAAAGTAACCACCTAGGAAGAGAACCAGGAAGAGAACCCTCACCAGAAACCAAATTGCCCAGAATCTTGTTCTTAGACTTCTAGTTTCCAGAATTGTAAGTAAACAAATTTCTATTTTTTAAGCCACCCAGGCTTTAAAAATATGGTATGGTATTTTGTTATGGCATGGAGAGCAGACTAATGCGTTGAAATTACAAAATACCAATCTGAAATTATATGTTCAGTGAAATTACCTTTTATAAATAAAAGAAAAATAAAGACTTTCAGGTAAACAAAAACTGAGGGGGTCCACCAGCAGGTCTTTTCCATAAGCAGTGTCAAAAGAAGTTCTTCAGGTAGAAGGAAAATGATATAGGTAAAAAAATTAGAGCTAAATAAAAAAGGAATAGCCTTAGAGAAGAAATAAATTAAGGCAAAATAAAATACTTTGTATTGCTTATTTCTTCTAGAAGATAATTGTATGTTGCATGAAATGAATGACAGAAATGTCACAGGAAATAGGAAGGGGAGATTGGCAATATTCTATTCTTATGTTCCTGCAATACATGTGAAGTAGTATAGTGTAATTTGAAAATAAATTAACAGTCATTATATATATATATATATATATTAAAGTTAAGGCAACCATTAAAATCTTCAAAGTATAGCTGATATTCTAAGAGAAGAGAATAAAAATCACATAAAATGCTTGATTAAAATGAGGGAAGGCAGAAAGTCAGTGATGGGGAATAAAGAACAAATTAAATAAATAGAAAACAGTCAGAAACATGGTAGATATTAATGCAACAATACCAACAATCACTTTAAGTGTGACTGGTTTATAAACACTGATTAAAAACAGAGATTGTCTTGTTAACAGAATAGATCCTAAGAGTTTTCATCACAAGTTCTACTGACACTGCTGTCATTAGTTTTTTTCCTTTTTAATGTCTCTACGTGAGATGATGGATGCTAAGTAAGCCTATTGTGGTAATCTTTCACGGTATATGTATATAAAACCGTCATGCTGTATACCTTGAACTTACACAATGATGTGTGTCAGTTATTTCTTAATCAACAAAACAAACAAGCAAGCAAACTGTGGCAAAAACCTAGAGATGTCGCAGTGCATATGAAGTCACATTCCAATATGTGTCATAAGGGTTATTTTATATATAGAAGCTAAATTTAAAAGTGAAGGGATGGAGAAGGATTTATTGGGTTGGCCAAAATGTTTGGGTTTCTTTTCCCCATAAGATGGCTCTATAGTGCTTAGCTGTCTTTAACTTCATTTGAAACAATTTTGCTAGATTGTATTGTGACACCACTCATATCAGTGTGCATTTAAACAAAACATGAAATTGCTGAATTTATGTGTAGTCATTTTAATATTAAAAATGGAAGAAGATATACAACATTTTCAGCATGCATTCTGCTTTATTATTTCAAGAAAGTAAAAAATGAAATTGAAACACAAAAAAAGATTTGTTCAGTATATGGAGAAGGTGCCATGACTGATTGGATATATCAAAAGTGGTTTGCAAAGTTTTTTGCTGAATATTTCTCCCTGGATAATGCCCTGTGATTATGTAAACTGGTTGAGGTTGATACTGATTAAATTGAAATGTTAATTGATAACAATCAATGTTATACCATGTGAGAAATAGCTGGCATACTCAAAATATCCAAATTAATAAAGTTATTGGTGAAAATGAAAAAAAATTGTCTTTTATGGAAAAACCTAAGTGGACTTTTTGGCTAACCCAACATCAAATTAATAGTGATGAAAAGAAAGCTGGAGAGGCTAAAATAATTTTAAATGAGGCAGACCTGAGAATAAGAATGACTATCAGTGGTAAAGAGGGGCATTACGTAATTATAAAAGGGACAATTATCCAAGAAGACATGACAATTTTCAATGTATATGGATCTACAAAGAAAGCACCAAAATACATGGGACAAAAACTAAAAGAACTCTAAGGAAAAATAGATAAACCCGCCATTACAGTTGGAGACTTCAAAATCCCTCTGATAGTGAGTAATAGACTAAGAAGGCAGAAAATCATGAGGATATAGATGATCTGACCAGCATCATTAATTAACCAAGCAACAACTTGTCGTAACTGATATTCATAGAATAATGCATCCAATGGCAGCAAAATGCACATCCTTCTTAAGCTTCGTGATGCATTTACTCTAGGGGATAAAACACACCTTCAAAAATTTAAAACAGTGAAATTTACATAAAATATGTCCTCAGACAACAATGGAAATAAACAAGAAGAATGTACAGAGGGCCCAGAGACATATGAAAGGGTGCTCAGCAACACTGCCCATCAGGGAGATGCAAATTAAAACCACAATGAGATAGCACTCCACATTGGTGAGAACGGCCATTATAAACAAATCAACAAACAACAAGTATTGGAGAGGTTGTGGAGAACAGTGAACCCTAGTGCGCTGTTTCTGAGAATGCAGACTGGTGCAGCCACTGTGAAACAGTATGGAATTTCCTCAGAAAACTGAAAATGGAACTGCCTTTTGACCCAGCAATTCCACTACTTGGAGTATATACTAAGAATCCTGAAACACCAATCCAAAAGAACCTATGCACCCCAATGTTCATAGCAGCACAATTTACAATAGCCAAGTGTTTGAAGCAACCTGAGTGCCCATCAGTAAATGAGTGGATCCAAAAACTATGGTACATTTACGCAATGGAATTGTATGCAGCAGAAAGAAAGAAGGAGCTCCTACCCTTCACAACAACATAGATAGAACTGGAGAACATTATGCTAAGTGAAATAAGTCGGGTAGTAAAAGACAAATACCATATGATCTTACCTATAAGTGGAACTTAATCAGCAAAACAAACAAGCAAGCAAAATATAACCAGAGACATTGAAATAAGAAACTGACAGTATTCAGAGGGGGAATGGGAGAAAATAGGGGAAGGGTCATCAGGGACACACGGACAAAGCCAAAAGGGGTAGAATCAAGGGTGGGAGGCAGGTATGGATGGGGTGGGGGGTATTGATGGGGGGAAATTGGAGACAACTGTACTTAAACAAAAAAAAGAAAAGAAATTAAAAAATATTTTGAACCAAAGTAAAATAAAATACAACTAATTAAAAGTGGGGGATACAGCAAAGGAAGTTTTTAGAGGGAAATTTATAGCATAAATGCATACATTATAAGAGAAAAATCTAATATTTATAGCCTAAAGAAAGAAGTACAGTTTAAATCTTAAGCAAGTAGAAGAAAAATAATAATTAGAGTAAAAGTCAATGAAAGTGAAAACATAAAACAACAGAAAATCAGCGCAATCAAAAGATAGTTTTTTGAAAAAAAAATCAGTACAATTGATAAAACTTTAACCAGAGTAACCAAGAAAAACAAGAAGAGAAGACACAAATTATAGCATCAGAGATGAGAAATGGTTTATCACTACTGACCTGTTGGACATTTACAAGATAACAAAAAATTCTATGAACAGGCCCATGCCCACAAATTTAAGTTAGAGGAAATAGACCATTTTTTCAAAAGACACAAACATCAAAATACACATGGATAAATAAATAACCAGAATATTATTTAACTTAAATCAATAATCAATAGCCTACTAAAAAAGAGAAAGCTAGACTCAAGTGAGTTCACTGGTGAATTACTTCAAACATTTAAGGTAAAACTTATATTAGTTCTCCATAATATATTTCAGAAAATAGAATCAGAGGGAACATTTCTGAAATATTCTGAGTATAGTATTGCCCTAAAACAAAAACCAGATAAAGAATTAGCCAAGAAAGGAAAACTACAGAACAATATCTCTCAAGAACATAGAGGCAAAAATCCCCCATAAAATATTAGCAAATCCAATGCGTATTTATATATATATACACACAAATACACATATATAAAAAGTGTACAACATGATCAAGTTAGATTTATTCCAGGAATGCAAAGCTGGTTCAACATTTGAGAATCATTCAACCTAACCCATACTATCAACATGCTAAAGAAGAATCATCATATGATCATATCAATTGATGCCAAAAAAAGCATTTGACAAAATTTAACATTGGGTCATTATAAAATAACTCCCAGAAAACTAATAATGGAAAAAAAACTTCCTCAATTTAACCAAGAACATCTCCAAAAAACCTACAGTTAACATGATACTTACTGGTGAGAAATTGGATACTTTTCCTCTGAGATCAGAAACAAAGCAGGAATGTCCTCTTTCATCCTCTCTATTCAACATAATACTGGAATTCTAGTAAGTTCAGTAAGACAAGAAAAAAATATTATTTCTTTCCTTGGGGAAAAAAGAAATAATATTGCCTTTGTCCATAGATGACATGATTATCTACTTAGAATATCAAAAAATCAAGCAAAAATTAATGGAACTAATAAGATAGTATAGCAAGGTTGTAGGGTAAAAGGTCAAGGTACAAAATCAATTGCTGTCTTTGCAATAAAATTTATGTACCCGCCATGAACTTTGAAAATTTGAAATACAAAAAAAATACCATTCACAGTTGCACTAAAAAAAGAAAAGCATTAGGTATAGTTTAACTAAATATTTACACCATCTATATACAAAACATTACAAAATTTTGATGAAAGAATTCAAAATAGATATAAATAAGTAGAGAGATATTCTGTGTTCTAGATTAGAAGATTCAAAATTATCATTAGACAAATTCTTCCCTACTTGATCTGTAGATTCAACAAAATTCCAATAAAAATCCAAAAAAGAAAGTTTATAGATACTAACAAACAAATTCTAAAAATTATATAAAAATAAAAAAGATATAGAATATGCAAAATAATAGTGAAGAAGAACAAAATTGGAGTACTCAAAATATTTCACCTTAAGACTTACTGTAAAGTTACAGAAATCAAGACAATATAGTATTGGCATAGATCAAGGGACCAGAAGAACTACATAAATATAATCGATTGATCTTTGACAAAGGTGTCAATTAATTCAATAGAGAAAAGGTAGTCTTTTAGAAAATTGGTGTGGGAGCAATTCAATGTCTTCATATTAAAAAAATGAACTTAGATCTTTGATAAATTTCCCAAATGTTGCCACAAAGTGTATCATAGACCTAAATATAAAAGGCAAAATGATAAATCTTTTAAATATAAGACCCAACACATAATATATGGAATGAAAATAATTAATTGACTTAATATTAAAAATTTTTGTTCTGCAAGAGACACTGCTAAGAGAATAAAAAGACAAACCACACACTGAAAGACAATATTTTTTTGAAGATTTTTTTATTTATTTATCTTAGAGGGGAAGGGAAGGAGAGAGAGGGAGAAGTATCAATGTATGGTTGCCTCTTGTGAGTCCCCTGCTGGGAACTACTGGCCTGCAACCCAGGCATGTGCCCTGACTGGGAATTGAACCGTGATCATGTGGTTCGCAGGCCCATGCTCAGTCCACTGAGCTACACCAGCCAGGGCTGAAAGACAATATTACAAAATTGATACCTAATGTTGGACTTGTATCTACAATATATAAGATATATATACTAAAACACAACAATAAGAAGACAATCCAATGAAAAAATGGAACAAAAATCTGAAGACACCTCACTAAGAAAGATATACAGATGGCAAATAAGCATTTGAAAATATATTAAATATCATTTGTCATTAGAGAAATGCAAATAAGAAACGGTGAGATACCACTTTGGAAGTGTGTTTACAGTGTGCTACTCTTCCTTACAAAGCTAAAATAGGCTTATTATATGTTACAACAACTATGCTTCTCTGTCCTTACTGCACAAATATGAAAATCCATAACCACGCAAAACCCAGCATGGGAATGTTTATAGCTGCTTTATTTCTAATCACTACGAACTGAAAACAACTAAGATGTTCTTCAATAGATGAAGGGATGCTCGAAGTGAGTAACAATGGGATACTATTCAGTAAAAATGAACAAGCTATTAAGCCACTAGACAGAGTTGGTGAGAATTTGGCAGCCTTGGAATTTGATGATTTAGAGCTGGGATGTCCAATATGATAGCCACTAGCCACTGTGGTCACCGAACACTGAAAAATGGCTAGTATGACCGAGGAACTGAATTGTAAATTTAATTTTATGCAAATTAATTTAAATATAAATATGTGTCTAGTGGCACCGTATTGGACATTGTGGCTATAAAACAGCAAATTCTGCTTACCTTCCTCTCCAATATTTTCTGTAATCCCAAGTATTGTGGCTTTTCCCTCATTTTTCTTAGTTCTTTATTATGAGGATTTTTTATTGTTCAAGTACAGTTGTCTGCATTTCCTCACCGCTACTGCCCCCCAATCCCAGCCATCCCCAGCATCCTCCCCTGGCCCCACCCAGCCTTGGTTTTGTTCATGTGTCCTTTATAGTTGTTCCTGAAAACCCTTTCTCCTTTTCTCCTCATATCTCCTCCCACTTCTCCCCTGGTTATTGTCAGTTTGTTCTTAATTTCAATGTCTCTGGTTATGTTTTGCCTGCTTGTTTGTTCTGTTGATTAGGTTCCACTTATAGATGAGGTAGTAGAGTATTTCACTTAGCATAATGCTCTCCAGTTCCATCCATGCTGTCACAAAAGATAGGAACTCCTTCTTTCTTTCTTTCTGTTGTGTATTATTACATCATGTAAATGTACCATGTTTTTTTTTCCATCCATTTATTTAGTGATGGGCACTTAGGTTGCTTCCAGCACTTGTCTGTGGTAAATTGTGCTGCTACGAACATTGGGGTGCATAGGTTCTTTTTTATTGGTGTTTCAGGGTTCTTAGGATATAATCCCAGCAGTGAAATCACTGGGTCAAAAGGCAGATTCATTTCTAGTTTTCTTAGAACACTCCATACTGTTTTCTGTAATGGTTGTGCCAGTCTGCAGTCCCACCAACAGTGCAGTAGAGTTTCTTTTTCTCCACAAGCTCTCCAACACTTGATTTTTGTTGATTTGTTTATAATGGCCATTTGTTTATAACGGCCTATGCGAAGTGGTATCTCATTGTGGTTATAATTTGCATGTTTCTAATGCCTAGTTATGCTGAGTGAAGACAGCCCAGGGCAAGTAGAAGAATGGAAATAACCCAAACCATATCAGGATTAAGTGACATAGAGACTAAAGGAACAATTCTAAGAATCAATAAATCCAGGAGCTGGCTGTTTGAAAAGATCAGCAAAGTTGACAAGCCTTTAAGCAGACTCGTCAAGAAAAGAGGACCCAAATAAACACAATCACAAATGAAAGAAAAGAGATTACAACTGATACCACAGAAATACAAAAGATTACAGGAAATTACTACAGAGAACTATATGCCAAGAAATTTGAAAACTTAGGTGAAATGGACAAATTTCTAGAAAAATACAGTCTTTCAAAACGGAATGGAGAAGAAGCAGAAAGCATGGACAGACCAATAACAGCTGGCAAAATTGAGGCAGTAATCAAAAAACTCCTGGCACACACAAAAGCCCTGGACAACATAGTTTCACAGAAGAATTTTACAAAGCATTTAAGGAAGAGCTAACCCCTACCCATCACAGACTATTCCATAATATCTAAGAAGATGGAAGTCTCCAAAACCCCTTATGAAGCCAGCATCATCCTAATCCCAAAACCAGATAAAGACACAAGAGATAAAGAAAACTACAGGCCAATATTATTGATGAACATAGACGCTAAAATCTAAAACAAAATATTGGCAAACTGCATCCAGCAATACATTAAAAAGAGCATACACCATGACCAAGTGGGATTCATCCCAGGGATTCAAGGATGGTACAATATTCACTAATCAAGAAACATAAAACACCACATAACCAAAACAAAGGACAAAAAAATCACATGAGCATATCAATAGATGCAGAAAAAGTATTTGATAAGGTACAACACCCATTTATGATAAAAACAATCAGCAAAGTGGGAATAGAGGGCGTATTCCTCAACATAATAAAGGCCATATATGAGAGACCTACAGCTAACATCATACTCAATTGGCAAAAACTTAGAGTTTTCCCACTAAGACCAGGAACAAGACAAGGATGCCCATTTTCACCACTCCTATTCAATATAGTACTAGATGTCCTAGCCACTGCAATCACACAAGAAAAAGAAATAAAAGGCATCCAAATTGGAAAGGAGGAAGCAAAACTGTCATTTTTTGCAGATGACATGGTAGTATGTAGGAGACCACTCTGCATGTTGTGGGCCCACCTCCCACTGGAGATGCATAGGACCCACGTCCACAGATAGGTTCTCCCATGGGTAGTCATGCCTGAAATATTCTTAGGTCACTTTGACTATTGCTTTTTGCTCAAAAACTCCCTCATCCAGATTTGTGGCAAACATTTACTGCAAAATAACTTCCTAAAACCCATTCTAAACCTTCGTAGGACCAGTGTAACTGATCCAACCATGTTTGCCCTTTTCATTTGCAAATATCCCTCTTCTGTGATGTAATTAGTAGCATTGGCTTCTTTTGTTTTCTGTAAAAGGTAACCACATAAAATAACCTGTGCATAGTAAATGAGGACCATCATATAATATGCTGAGAAACCCAATAAAGGCAGGTCACAGCCAGAGTCGCAGCTTTTTGTTCCCTTTGAGAGAAAAGCTATACTGTCCCTTTTCTGCTACAGGATTCAGTAGTCCATATGAATGTATCTTTTCATCCATAATGACGCAGATACTGTGGGCCAATGTCTGCATCAATAGTGTACATAGAAAACCCTATAGAATTCATAAAAAAACTACTTGACCTAATAAGTCAATTTGGTAAAACAGCAGAATAAAAAGTCAATATTCAGAAATCAAAGGCATTTTTGTATACCAACAATGAAATTTCAGAAACAGAAATTAGGAACTAATCTTTATTTGAGGATTAACTCAGCTTTTATCTCTTAGTTCTTTTTCAATTTTTTTATTTATTTGTTTATTTTTATAGAGAGGGTCAGGGAGGGAGGAAGTGAAGGAGAGAAAGATCTATGTGAGAAAGAAATATCAATCAGTTGCCTCCCATATGTGCCACAGCTGGGGTGAAACCTGCAACCCAGGCATGTGCCCTAACTGGGGACTGAACCAGCAATCTTTCGCTTTGTGAGATGGTGTCCAAGCAACTAAATCACATTGGTCAGTGTAAGCTTTTCTTCCTTAGTTCTTATCTGATAGTCATGGTGAAAAGTAGGGATTTGGGACATGGAGAGTGGGGATAAGTATAAGAGTTGACTAAACAGACACTTCCCTCTTTTTTTACAGAGCACCAGACACTGCTCTAAGCATTCTGTGTGGACTATTTTACTTAATTTTCATTATGCTCTTTATGTAAGCACCATTATTATTTGTATTTTATAGATGCAGCACTGATGCACAGTGAGTCTTATGCTCACATAGCTCAGAAATGACAGAACCAGAAGAAGTTCACACTGTAAACTACTGCTATAGTGCCTCCTGGTATCACCCGACCTTGTTCAGCCAAGGGACTTCAAATGTCATTAACTTCCTTGCAGTGCCTGAGAGTTGGAAGCAGCAGATTTCTGTAATTTAGACATTATTAGTGATTAATGCCTTTCTTTATGTAAGCACATCAGTTCCCTGCTTTCCATTGGAGTCCCGAGAGGATATGGCACAGAACAGCAAAGGAATGATATGAGCTGGAGAAAGAGAAGGCCTCCACATGCTTCAAACATTCACAATGATCATATTCTCTAGGTCAAAAACTTTCAGTGGTTCCCAGTAGTCTCTGCCTCAAATGCAAACTTCCCAGCATGGAATGTGTCTAACTGACCTTTGTGGCTTTCTTCCTCTTCCACAATTTTGGTGCTTAAACCCACTGGTCATTGAGCTGTTCTGACACCAGTGGTCTTGACTTCTGAATTTGTGATTGAAGCATTTTTCCCACTGGCTCATAGGATGTTAATTCTTTAGTTATCCTTCCTAGTGTCTTGAAGCCCATGTGAAATACACCAAGCCAATAACGTGAAGTGGAGTGATCTCCTTTCTCTTCTCATTACCACTGCTCTAGCTTATTTCCACATTACCTAAATTCCCATAGTCTCTTAACTGACCTTTTCCTATAATCCACCTCCAAGAATGCTTCCTGTAGCTGCTGGTTGGCTTATCTTGGCATAATTTATTAGTACAGACTATTACTCATTTGCTCAAATCTTTCACCCTTTCCCTACTACAAGGTAACAGTAAATGTCTTCTAACTCTCTTGATCCTTGATCTTCTCACTTTTCCCCCAAGTATTAACCATGTTTCCATCCTAGAATCTTTTCACATACTGGCCTGAGATGCTATGTGTCCATATATTCAAGTAGTCGGCTGCTCCAGGTAAGCCCATGCTCAAACTCCGCCTTTATTTGACTAGCCTATTTAATCCAGCTCCTACTTCATTCCTTTTACCTCACTCTGCTTTATTTTTCTTTGACGCACTTATCACTACCTAACATGCATTTATTCTGTGGTAGTCTCCCTGTTAGAATATAATTCTATAATTGCCCACTTACTATCTGTTTTATTCACTGCTGTCCCCAGAGCCAGGCATTGTGCCCAAATACCCAACAAATATCTGTGAAATCTAGGATGGCAACATTTAACATTTGCAAGTGGAAACAACTGATAGACTTCAGGAGTATCATGTCTCTAGAGCTGTGTTTCCTGAACTGCCCTACCAAATATTTCTCCTGAACAGTTCACTGTGAATTAGTGTCATGAGGACAAAAAAAAATAATTGTGTAGTATTTGTTTCATGAAGAGTCACTATGGGTGTTGGCATATTGAAGGTTCTGAGCACCTCTGCAGTAAATGAACTAAAATAACTGTGTTATTTAATTTTATTTTTCTATCGTTTTTATTGTATTTTTTCACTACCATTTAGTCTACTTACACCCTCCTCCTCACAACAATCACTGCACTGTTGCCAATGTCCATGAGTCCTTCTCCTTTTTGCTCAATCTCTCTACCCTCTAAACTCCCTGTTTGGCTGTCATGCTGCTCTCTATCAGACTGTCTCTATTTTGCTTGTTAGCTCAGTTTGTTCATTCAGTTCCAATGTGTTTCTCTGACTGGCTTATTTCACTTAGCATAATATTTTTCATGTCCATCCATACTGTCATAAAGGGTAAAATTTTCTTCTTTTTTAGAGCTGAGAAGTATTTCATTGTGTAAATGTCCCATAGTTGTTTTATCCACTCATCTACTGATGGATAGTTGGGCTGCTTCTAAAACATGGTGATTGTAAATAATGCCACAGTGAATATAGGGGTACTTGTATTCTTTCAAAACAGTGTTTTGGGTTCTTTTAGATCTATCCACAGAAGTGGGATCATTGGGAAAGAGGCATATTCATTTTTAATTTTTTGAGGTATCTCCATACTGCTTTCCACAGTGGCATTACTGATCTGCATTCCCACCAACAGTGCAAAAGTGTTCCTCTTTATCCACATCCTCACCAGCACTTGTTGTTTGTTGGTTTATTGATGATAGCCATTCCGAAAGGTGTGAGATGATATCTCATTGTGGTTTTAGTTTGCATTTCTCTGATGATCAGGGACATTGAGTATCTTTTTTTATGTCAATTGGCCACCCATATGTCCTCTTTAGATAACTGTACAGATTCTTTGCCCGTTTTTAATTTGGTTTCTTTTATGTGTTGAGTTTTGTAAGTACTTCATAAATTTTGGATATAGCTCCTTATCAGATGTATTGGTGAATATGTTCTCTAATTCTGTGAGTTGTATTTTTATTTTGTTTTGCTTTCCTTTGCCATACAAAAATATTTTAGTTTGATGTAGTCCAATTTGCTTTTTTATTCTCTTGTTTCCCTTGCTTGGGAATATGTATCTGATAAAATATTGCTACCAGCAATGTCTGAAATTTTGCTGCTTATGTTTTCTTTTATTATTTTATTGTTTCAGGCCTAACCTTTAAAGCTTCAACCATCTTGGATTTATTCTCATGTGTGGTGTAAAAAGATGGTCTGGTTTATGGATTATGTATCCAATTTTCTAAATACCACTTATTGAATAAATGATCTTTAGTCCATTGTATGTGCTTGTTTTCTCTGTCAAATATTAATTGACTATAGAGCTGTGGATTTATTTCTGGTCTCTCTATTTTGTTTCATTGATCTACATATCTAGTTTTATGCCACTACCATGTTGTTTCAATTACTATTGTCTTATATTACAGTTTTATATTAGGTAGCATGACTTCTCCAATGTTGTCCTTCTTTCTCAGGGTCTTCATGCTATGCAGACCCTTTTGCAGTTTCATATAAATTTTTGAAATATTTGTTCTAGTTTTGTTAAGTATGTCATTGGAATCTTGATAGGAATTGAGCTGAATCTATAGATTGCTTTGGGTAGTATGGTCATTTTAATAATGTGAATGCTTCCTCTACATGAACATTGTATGTCCTTCCACTCATTTGTATCTTCTTCAATTTCTTCTTCAGTGTCATAATTTTCTGAGTACAGGTCTTCTACACCTTTGGGTAGGTTTATTCCTAGGTATTTTATTCTTTTTGAAGCAATTGTGAATGGGATTATTTTCTTAATTTTCCTTTCTGTTAGTTCATTATTAGCATATACAAATGCAACTGATTTCTGGATATTAATTATGTATTCTTCTACTTTGCTGAATTCATTTACCAGTTCCAGTAGTTTCTCAGTGGAATCTTTGGAGGCAGCTATGCTCACCACTATACCACCAACGCCCGACTCTCAGTGGAATCTTTGGAGTCCTTAATGTACAGTATCTTGTCTACTAAAAATAAATAGTTTTACTTTTTTTCTTTTGAATTTGGATGACTTTTTGGGGGTGACTTTTATTTCTTCTTCTTGTCTGTTTGCTGTGGCTAGGATGTCCAATACTATGTTGAATAAGAGAGGTGAAAGTGGACATCTCTGTCTTGTTCGTGATCTTAAGGGGAATGCTTGTGGGTTTTTCCCTTTGAGTATGATGCTGGCAGTGGGATTGCCACATATGGTCTTCATTATGTTCGGGTATGCTCCCTCTATTCCCTCTTTACTGAGAGTTTTTAATCATAAATAGATGTTGGATTTTATCATATGTTTTTTCTGCATCTATTGATATGATCATGTGGTTTTTCTTCCTCCTTTTGTTTACTTGGTGAATCGCACTTATTGACTAGTGAATGTTGTACCAACCTTGCATTCTTGGAATAAGTCCCACTTGATCATGGTGTATGATTTTTGATGCATTGCTGTAATTGGTTTGCTAGAACTTTGTGGAGGATTTTAGCATCTATGTTCATCAGGGATATTGGCCTATAATTTTATTTTCTTGTAATGTCTTTATCTGGCATTGCAATTCAGAAAATGCTGTCTTTGTAAAGTAAACTTGAATTTTTTGAAATAGTTTGAGAAAAAGACGTCTTAGTTCTCCCTGAAATGTTTAGTAAAATTTACCTGTGAAACCACCTGGTACAGGGCTTTTGTTTGTAGGGTTTTTAAAATAATTATTGCTCCAATTTTACTAAGTGTAATCTGTCTATTCAGATTCTCTGATTCTTCCTGATTTAGTTTTGGAAGACTGTATCTTCTAAGATTGGTCCATTTTGTCCAGGTTGTCCAGTTTGTTGGCATACAGTTGTTCATAATATTTTTTTACAATTATTTGTGTCTCTTTGCTATCAGTTGTTATTTCTCCTCTTTTGTTCCTGATTTTATTTATTTGGGTCTTCTCTCTTTTTTCTTGGTGAATCTGGTTAAAGATATGTCAATCTTGTCAGTCTTTTCAAATAAACGCCTTTGAATTCATTAATATTTGTATGTTTTTTTAGACTCTATTTCCTTTATTTCTGCCCCGATCCCTATTATTTTCTTTCTTCTACTCACTTTGGGTTTGTCTGTCGTTCTTTTTCAAATTCCCTTAAGTGTAAAGTTACATTGTATATTTGAGCTTTTTCTTGTTTCTTTTTATAGAACTACATCTTATTGATTATGCTATTACATTTATTCAATTTTTCCCTCTATTGCCCTCCACCCTGCATCCCCCTCTCCACCAGAATTCCACCCCCTTAGTTCTAGTCCATCAGTCATACATTTAAGTTGTTTGGCTTCTGCATTTTGTATACTATTCTTAGCCTCCTCCTATTTTGTACCTACCATTTATGCTTCTTATTTCTATAGTTTCCCTCCATTCTCCCACTTCCCCCTCCCCACTGATAACCCTCTAGGTGATCTCCATTTTGGTGATTCTCTTCCTGATCTAGTTATTTGCTTTGTTTCTGTTTTTGCTTTCCTTAAGTTCAGTTGTGGATAGTTATGAGTTTGTTGTCATTTTACTGTTCACAGTTTTCATCTTCTTTTTCTTAGGTAAGTCCCTATACCATTTCATATAATAAGAACTTGGTGATGATGAACTCCTTTAACTTGACCTTATCTGGGAAGCAGTTTATCTGCCCTTCCATTCTAAATAATAGCTATTCTGGATATAGTAATCTTGGATATACGTCTTTGCCCTTCATGACTTCAAATAGTTATTTCCAGCCCCTTCTTGCCTGCAAGGTTCTTTAGAAATATCAGCTGATGGACTTATGGGAACCCCTTTGCAGATAAATGTCTCCTTTTGCTGCTTTTAAGATTCTCTCCCTATCCTTAATATTGAGTAATGTAATTATTATGTGCCTCAGTGTGTCTGTCCTTAGCTACAAGTTCTTTGGGACTCTCTGTGCTTCCTGGACTTCCTGGAAGTCTATTTCCTTCACCAGATTGGGGAAGTTCTCCTTCATTATTTTTCAAATAAGTTTTCAATTTCTTGCTCTTCCTCTTCTCCTTCTGTTATCTCTATGATTTGGATGTTGGAATGCTTAAAGTTGTCCCAGAGGTTCCTAGCCTTGTCATTTTTGTTGTTGTTGTTGTTCTCATTTCTTCATTCTGTTCTGGTCGAATGTTTATTTCTTTCTTCTGGTCCAAATTGTTGATTTGAGTCCTGGTTTCCTTCCCTTCACTGTTGGTTCCCTGCATATTTTTTTTTATTTCACTTTTCATAGCCTTCACTTTTTCCTCTATTTTGTGACCATAGTCAATTTCTGTGAGCATCCTCATTACTAGTGTTTTGAGCTCTGCATCTGATAAGTTGGCTATCTCATCACTACTTAGTTCTAGTTTTGCAGTTTTGATCTCTTTTTTCATTTGGGCCATAATTCTTTGTCTTGGCACACCAGTTTCACTCTAACAGGTCGAGGCTTAGGTATTTACCAGGGTAGGGCAACACACTTTGCTTTGTTGTGGCACTGTTTTTGGGGCAGGAATCAGAGAGGGAACAATGCCTCTTGCTCAGTTCTCTGCAGGCTTTCAGTAACTTCTCTTGCTACCCACAAGCAAATTGGGCCCTTCTGGTGCTGATTCCCAGGTGGGTACATTATAGGACCCTGTGGTTCTCTCCAACAAACTCTCCTGTGAGGCTGGGGGTTTCTCTTGCTACAGCAACCCACACAGGTTTTTACAGACAGATGTTTTGAGGCTTTAGGTTCCTGTACTGGAACCCTGGGTTGCACAGTCTGTTTTGTTACCCAGTTGTTCCCCCTGGGTTGTCTGCACACAAATGTAGGACCACCTGGTCCTCCATCTATCCCCTTGCTCCTCATCCTCTCTGCCATTGGTGCCTGTCTCTGTTCCTCCTACCAGTCTGGATGAATGTTTCTTCTTTAATTCCTTGGTCGTCAGACTTCCATATATTTTGATTTTCTGGCAGTTCTGAATGTCTTTTGTTTTCAAATTTGTTGTTGTCCTCTTTTTGTTCAGTTAGGAGTCAATGTGTATCTACCTATGCCTCCATCATGGCAGGAAGTCTTATTTCTTAAGACAGGCCTGTAATGTTATGAATTTTCCTCTTAGAATTGTTTTCACAGTGTTCCACAGATTTTGGAGTTATGTGCTGTCATTTTCACTTTTTTCAAAGTATCTTTTGATTTCTTCCATGATCTTGTTGGCGACCCATTCATTGTTTAATAGCATGTTACTTAGCTTCTATGTATTGTGCTTTTCAATGTTATTCTTTTGATTGATTTCTAGTTTCAAACCATTGTGGTCAGAGAAGATGCCTGATATGGTTTCAATTTTCTTAAATTGATTTAGACTTGTTTCATGTCCAGCATGTAGTCTTTCCTAGAAAACTTCCTCTGTGCTTTTCTTGAAAAGTATGTATATTCTGTTGCTTTGTGGTGAAATGCTCTGAAGATATCAATTAAATCCAATTGATCTAGTGTGTTGTTTAAGGCTACTGTCTCTTTGTTGATTTTGTGTCTGGAAGATTTATCCATTGAAGTCAGTGGGGTGTTAAAGTGCCCCAGATGACTGTGTTCCTATCTTTCTTTCCCTTTATGTCCATCAAGATGTGCTTTACATATTTAGGTACTCCTGTGTTGGGTGCATAAATGTTTACTGAGGTTATATCATCTTGTTGGATTGTTCCCGTTATCATTATGTAGTGTCCGTCTTTGTCTCTTACTATAGCTTTGGTTTGAATGTCTCTTTTGCAAAATACCATATTTTGCCTTGTATAATGCACATTTTTACCCCAAATTTTTGAGGGAAAAATGAAGATGCACATTATACTGGGTAATACTAATTATGTGTCTATTAAATGTTTTAAATTCTTTTATTTATGCTTCTGTGGTAAATGTGTAACACTAGAAAGCAACACATATGCAAAATAATACCCTAGAATACAACAATTAGTTTTGTTTAACTGATGATGAACTTGCAACAAAAATGCTTTTGTCCAATGATTCAACAAAATGAAATAAGGAGTCATATATTATTATCCACAGAGTAAGATAAATGGTGTTGATTATTATCCACTTGATAAGATAAATGATGCCAAAGATTGGGTTAAAAAATTAAACCAAAAAGTTTTTTCTGAAAGTTTGGGCCAAAAACATGTGTGTGCATTATACACAGGAGCACATTATACATGGCAAAATACAGTATAAATATTGCTATTCTGGCTTTTTCATTTCCATTCCTATGAACTGAATTTTTCTGTGCCTTTACTTTTAGTCTTTCAATCTGCAGTGAGTCTTTTGGAGGCATCATATATCGTGGTCTTGTTTTCTTATTCATACAGCTACTCTATGCCTTAATTTGGAGCATTTTAGCCATTTAAATTAAAGGTGATCATTGATAGATATATACATAGTGCCATTTTATTGTTAGGCTATTTTCCTCTGTGCTTTTTCTTTCTCTTTTTCTTCTTCTTAAAGAAAGCCCTTTAACATTTGTTGTAATACTGGTTTGGTGCTAACAAACTCCTTTAGCTTTTTCTTGTCTGGGAAGCTCCTCATTTCTCCTTTGATTTTAAATAATAGCCTTGTTGGGTAAAGTAGCCTTAGGTCCTTGCTTTTCATCATGTTGAATATTCCATGGCACTTCCTTCTGGCCTGAAATGTTTCTGTTGAGAAATCAGATGACAGTTTAATTGGTTCTCCATGTATGTAACTGCCTGCTTTTCTCTTGAGGCTTTTAGAATCCTCTCCTTGCCATTTTAATTATGGTGTATCTGGATGTAGATTCTTTTGGGTCCAACTTGTTTAGGACTCTCTGAGCTTCCTGGACTTGTGTGTCTTTCCTTCACCAGATTGGGGAAGTTTTCAGTCATTTTTTCTTCAAATAAGTTCTGATTCCTTGTTCCCTCTCTTCATCTGGTTTTCTCATGATGCAGATGTTGTTACATTCCATGTTGTCCCAAGAGTTTCTTAAACTCTCCTCGTTTTTTTTTTTGAAGTTGACATTATTTATTTTTTTTAAATTTATTTAATTATTTTTCAAGTACAGATTTCTGTCTATTACTCTCATCCCAACCCACCCCCAGTGCTCCCCCTCCCATTTCCACCCTTCTTAGTTGTTGTCCATGTGTTCTTCATACTAGTTCCTCTAAATCCCTCCCCTATTTCCCCTGAAATTTCCTTCCCTTTCCCCTCTGGTTGCTGCCCCCCTATTCTCTATTTCAGAGTCTCTGGTTATATTTTGCTTGCTTGTTTGTTTTGTTGTTTACCTTCCTGTTAAAAGTGAGATCATATGGTACTTGTCCTTCAACACCTGGCTTATTTCACTCAGCATAATGTTTTCCACTTCCATCCATGCTTTTGCAAAGGGGAGGAGCTCCTTCTTTCTTTCTGCTGCATACAATTCCATTGTGTATATGTACCATAGTTTTTTGATCCACTCACTTACTGACAGGCATATAGGTTGCTTCCAACTCTAGGCTATTGTAAATTGTGCTGCTATGAACATTGGGGTGCATAGGTTCTTCAACAAATGGTGCTGGAAGAACTGGACAGCTACGTGCAAAAAAATGAAACTTGAGCACCAACTTACACCATACACCAAAATAAATTCAAGGTGGATAAAAGATTTAAATATAAGCCATGACACCATTAAATGACACCATTAAAGTCCTAGAGGAGAACATTGGCAGGAAAATATCATATATTTTATGCAGCAACATTTTTACTGATATGTCCCCTAGAGCAAGGAATATAAAGGAAAGAATAAACAAATGGGATCTCATCAAAATAAAAAGCTTCTGCGTGGCTAAAGAAAACAGTATTAAAATAAAAAGACAACCAACTGTATGGGAAAACATATTTGCCAATGATACCTCACACAAAGATTTAATCTCATTTTTAAAAATTCTGTTTTCTTTTTACTGCTCTATTTGGGTGTTTTTTTCTACCTTGTCTTGCAAATTGCTGATTTGATCTTCTGTTTCATCTAACCTATTATTTATTCCCTCCAGTGCATTATTTATTTCAGATATTGCATTCTTTATTTCTGACTGGTCTGTTTTTACAGTTCCTATGTCTTTTCATTTTATTATTTTGAGTATCCTTATAATCATTATTCTAAACTTTGCCTGATAAATTATTTTCCTCCATTTTATCTAGTTCCTCTTGTGGAAAGTTTCCTTGTTCTTTCATTTGTGGTCTCTTTCTTTGTCTTGTCATTTTGTATGCTTTGTTTTTATGTATTAGGTAGGTCTCTAGTATAGACTATATCAAACATTGCCTGGCACTGGCCCTGGGCAACCTGCTTGGAACTATCAGCAATACACATACGTGGCTCCCTCTGCTGGGCCTGGTTGTATTCAGAATGAATGAGATTCCACTCCAAGGCAACTTTTACCAGCACTGGGCCCAAAGGAAGGTCAGCTAAAGTTTCAGAGCCCGCTCAGATCCACCTTAGTTGTTAAACTAATAACTGATATAGCCTCAAGCTATGCTTAGCCTGGTTTAAGCTTGGAAGGGTGGGGGGATTAATCCTCTGAGGCTGATACCATTGAGAGAGGAGTGTTGTGTTCAAGAAAGATGGTTTCTATAGTATGAGAAATGACTTAGCACAGGGATCTCGGCAGCTGTTACTGTAAGTTCTCTGCATAGTCATCTGCCCCAGACTCTCCTCAGGTGTCCCTAGACCACTCAGCCCTCCCTCTGCCGGAGCTCAGGGTAGATGGCTACAAATAAAATTTTGTACATTGGCCCTTTAAGAGGCTCTCTGTATCTCTAATTGTCTCTTCCTGTGGACCGTAACCCCACAGGTGTATGCTATTTTAGTTCCTTTCACAGTTCTGGTTCTGTAGGCTGGGGAGCCCAGCTTAAGGTTTAGACCCAAAATTTCTCAAGGCAGCACCCCTGGCCACTGAAATATCCCTCCAGAACTTTAGCTGCTACCCATGGGAGCCCAGTCAGCTTTCTCATACCTCCTCTGCACTCTGTACCAACAGTTGTTTTGGTAATGTGTTTTTTCCTGCTGTCTATGGTACTAAGACTTCTTTCCAGCTAGCATTCAGTTGGTTATTTAGAATGATTTGTCTATAATTTAGTTGCAATTCAGGTTTGGTCCTGGAATTGCAACCTGGAGGTTTGTGCAGCTTCCACCTACCCTTCCACCATCTTGGAGAACTTGAATTAACTATATTTTAAAATTTCTTAAGTATGTATAATCAGAGAGAGCCTTCTACAAAGAACCTCTTAAAGTAGCTCAAGTTGGGATGGTCACCTGGCATGCAATCATTCTACCTTGCCGTCTTCTGGTACAGACACTGTGCCCTGGCAAAGGCATATTGCTCACTCTGGACCAATCAGAGTGACTTATGGTTTGTTGAAAGGATGGGAATTTAACCAACCCAAGACAATTAGGACATCCCCTGGAATTAAGCCCTAAGATGGGGAGACAGACTTCCCTTGTTTCTTAGGCCATGTATCTAAGGTACTCTTGGCTACATGGAGAACACCTGTGTATAGAAGGAGAGAAACCAACATTCAGGGACAGATTTAGATGAGAGATGGAGAGAAAGTGAGGAGGAGAGAGCAAATAAAGAATAACAGGGAGAAATACTAAGTACGTATATTTAAGCCTCTAAATCCAGTCACTGCTGAAGCCAGATTCTCCCCAGCCCTCATATATTCTTTTGTTACATAAGAAAATATATTCCTTAAAAAATTTTTTATATTGGTTCACTAATCCATATCCAGCAGCATTTTCTACTGAATGTGCTTTGGGAAATCCTGCCCTTTGGCAACCTCAGTTATAAGCTTGAGCTATTTACCAAGGCACCTGAGTTTTAAAGGGCAACAATACCAACCAATTGACCAGGATAAATGATATTCTCATCTCTGGGTGATTTACCAATTTTATAACCATAGATCCACTTCCTGGATGAAGACTGCATAGATCCTAGCTTCAAGTCAGAATAAGGTATTCAGACACAGTGTGGTATTGTGCAACGTCCAGGGCAAGCATACATAGATGGTAAAATATACAACTTTTAGGTCTGTGGGAGTACTGTTTGCAGCAGTCTCTGGAGTGTTTTTAGCCTGGCTGTGTGAGTTCTCTGTACCTCTGTTATCTTCTACCCGGGAAAGCAATACACTTGCTTAATACTTCTTCCTGTGCCCCAGGAGCGGCTCACCCAGAGAAAGGGCTTAATTCATGTTTGTGGATTGAATGAAACTCAGGCTGGTCCTGTTCCTTATTAGCATGGTTATATTCAAGGTTTACTTAAGGAATTTTAATAAAATTTATTTTCAGCACATTAGTTTATGAATGCTTTCCTTGTAGTTTCACATGTATTCAGTGGTTGCTTTAGAGAAATCTAAAAATACCATCCCTTGGCACTCGCCCTAGAACAGTGAGCTGCCTTGATGTAGCCATAACAGCCATACCATATGGGAGGACACCTGGGTACTTTCAAACAGACACTTCTTTTAGGATCAAGTTGGCTGTTGTCGCTTGCCTCTGCAGACTCTTGAACCTCCTTACTTAGGGGTAGCATTCCAGGGCTATTATTTCAACGGCAGAGGGATTTTTAAATAGCTTGTAGTTTGGGTTTTCACCACTAGAGTTCAATCTTGCTCTTATCTAGATGATTTCATTGAGAAATAAAATAATACAGCATCCCCCCAAACAAAACAAAACAGAGAGAAAATTCCCAAAGTGCTAATTCAAATCCTGACCTTTGTCCATCAAGAGCTGACTTTATTAATGTGCCTTTTTAAATCTGACACAAGACTTTCTGGTTGGTATTGTCAACAAGTATAAAATTCTTGAATGCCTTTGCTTTGTTTCAAGTAATTTTTCAATGCTTGATAGACAATTTCAGTTTAGGTTCAGTTTGCTTATCTGTAAGTACAATCTTCAGCCATAATTCCCTGGCTGATTTTGTGTGAGTGTGCTTCTGGACAGTGGAACTTGGGGGTTCACAGGAAGGCAATGTGGGCTACAGTAAACACAAATGCTGTTCTGATTCTCTAAGTTGATTACTCATTAAATTGTTTTTCAAAATGAGCCTGTGATTTCTAAATTAAAAAAATTATGACTTCTTTCTTTTTCTTCGTACCTATAGTCTTCAGATACATTTCTTATGAGACCAAAATCAAGTATGAGGGCATAAGTCCCAAACTTTGCTTTCTGTGTAAGCAGTGCCTCTGAAACTTTTTGTACGTGCCTGAAAACATTTGATCATGTACATTTAACAGGTTCAGTTTTATGAGAGCCAGACATGTATGTATCATCATTCCAGCTTTGTAGGCTCTTTCTTTTTGAAGTATTTCTAATGTATTACAGGGAGTAGTTGAAGGAAACATTGGAATCAGTTTATTTTTGCTGTACAGAGAGACTTTCCCAGAGGCTAGGTGCAAAAATGACAAAGAGAGACCATGCTGAATTACATAATATTAATTTTTGGACAAAAGTCTGAGAAAAAACTGAGAACATCATCTCATAACCCTAGAGTTTGTTTTAAAAGCAACCCAGTCCTGATTTATAAGTTAAAATGCAAGTGAGTATGAGGTATGTTTTTTCCATTATTTTCTTCTTGAGGNGGGCATAAGTCCCAAACTTTGCTTTCTGTGTAAGCAGTGCCTCTGAAACTTTTTGTACGTGCCTGAAAACATTTGATCATGTACATTTAACAGGTTCAGTTTTATGAGAGCCAGACATGTATGTATCATCATTCCAGCTTTGTAGGCTCTTTCTTTTTGAAGTATTTCTAATGTATTACAGGGAGTAGTTGAAGAAAACATTGGAATCAGTTTATTTTTGCTGTACAGAGAGACTTTCCCAGAGGCTAGGTGCAAAAATGACAAAGAGAGACCATGTTGAATTACATAATATTAATTTTTGGACAAAAGTCTGAGAAAAAACTGAGAACATCATCTCATAACCCTAGAGTTTGTTTTAAAAGCAACCCAGCCCTAATTTATAAGTTAAAATGCAAGTGAGTATGAGGTATGTTTTTTCCATTATTTTCTTCTTGAGGATAGGTGGGTTGTAGGAAATAACCCCAGTCAAAAGAAAAAGAACACTGACAAGAGAGGCTCCAAAGACACAATTTTGTCACAGTTTTGAGAAGAGTCAGGCAAAAACTCTCAGAACTTCTACAAGTGATGTTGTGACCAATTAGGGACATACGATAGTAGTCAATATTTAGCAATCTTTTTCATATCATCTTCACAAAAGCCTCATGAGTAAAAGTTGCTTCTTAGCTCTATTTTACAGATAAATAAATAGACTAATATGAGTACTTTGAAAAAGGCCACTCAGACAGTATATAGTGAAGCTGGCAGTCAAACATAGGTGCCCACCTGAACAAGGTGGTTGATAGGGTTCCACATTCATACTGGCCTTAGCTTCTGGAAGTTACAGAAAAAGAGAATGGTGACAACTTTGATGTAATGAGTGGTCATTCCTAGGCAGAACAGCAAGAAACTTGTAAGAGAAGAACAGCAGAAATTATATGAATAAACAAGGTGTACTAACAGTGAACATTGTCATTAGCTGGGATTTTGCAATAGGCCCAGACATCCTGCTTAGACAGCTGAAGTGTGGAGACTTCCCCATCTCTAATAACAGAATGCATGGTCATGTGGCAAGAACTCTTAGTAACTCTGGCTAAAGTCTTCATCAAGTTTTAAAAACAATAATCTTAAAATTGATCTTAAAAATTTACTGTGGCCCTGTCTGGTGTGGCTGAGTGGGTCGAGTGCCAGCCTACAAACCAAAGTGTTGCTGGTTTGATTCCTAGTCAGGGCACATACCTGGGCTTCAGGCCAGGTCCCCACTAGTGGGTGTGCAAGAAGCAACCAATAGATGTGTGTCTTGCACATCAGTGATTCTCTTCCTCTTTCTCCCTCCCTTCCCCCTCTTTAAAAATAAATAAAATCATTATTAAAAAATTACTATGGGCTATTCGTAGTTGTGAGAAATAATTACACTCAGATTGGATCTGTGATGAATTATCAACATTCTCATTCCATAGTAGATTTTGGGCAAGTGCCATCTGACCTTTTTGTTGTAATTTTTAGATTCCGGATTCAACAGTCTCACCTCCTGTCAGAGACTATTATGAATAGTTATGCGTGATGATCTATTTATTTATTCATTCATTCATCTAATATTTATTAAGAACCTGCTACATACAAGGTACCATACTAGATGCTGAGACTAGGAAGGAAAACAAAACAAAACAAAAAAAGAACTTAAAAAATTTCTGTCTATATTCTAGTAGAGGAAATAGAAACTGAGTGAGTAAACATGTAGTACTTGTTATGATAGATTCTATGGAGAAAAATAGAAGTGGGAAAGGAGATAAGTAATGCTGTTTTGTCTTGTTTGCTTGTCTTGCATTTTTAAATAAGGTGGTCAGGGAAAGATAGTAGCAGTAACAATAATAATGATAATAGTTGTTATTATTGTGCCATGATAGGCATTGGTGTAGCTAACATTATTGACTGCTTACTATACACCAGACCCTTTAATTTTGTATCTCATGTAATCATTAATACCACTCTTTCTCACAAATTAGAAGAAGAATACCCAGAAAAATTATAACTTGTCCAAATCACACAGCTAATCAGAAAAATGCAGATGTTCTGAATCTTAGCCCAAGTTCTTGACCCCACAAGAATGTTTCTCTTTGAGTATCCTGCTATATCCTGCAAATGCCTACATATGAGACAACATTGGGTGAACCACAATAAGCTAATTTTATAGTCCTGGTTTACAGACAGAACTGCTTATTTTCCAATAGCATCTCCTCAAATATACTTGTTACCGGAAATAGATTGTTAGTTAAAATTGTTTTATTTATATGTCTAGAATATGTCTGTTCCTCTACATTATAATATTTATAGCAGCTGACAAAAGTGGTGCAATATAGACTATCTGTAAAAAATATAAATTATAAATAAATAAACTCTTATTTGCCTGTGCACAGAAAAATAAAAAAGTCAGTTATTGATAAAAAATAGAATAAAAACCATATGAGAGCACAGGAGGTGTGGGGAATATCAGGCATTTGAGATGAACTCATTACTACTATTAGAAACTGAGTTTGGCTATACATTTTCTAGCAACTAAGACAGAAAACCACACTAGATTACTTGTGACCAAATTCTTCTTAAAGGTTCGTGAGATAACAGTGAAAAATATCTTTCACTTTGTAGAGGGCACAGACTCTGGTAAGGATAATTTTGCCAATTTTCTATATTACATTACAGAAAAATAATTTTGGCGCTTCTGGGGGGGGCAGCTAAGATATGATTCAAGTATTCTGTGTTCTGCATACCTTACTTAATAATGGGGTAAAGAATGAAAAAATGGATAGTTAACATTTCAATGGATTCTTCCTCAAAATATTAATTATAGCAAGCAAAATTTTGGCAGGTACTATATCAAATCAGATCCGTGACTGGCAAAATTTATCATAAGACTACAAAAAAACAACAGCTGCCTCAAAGTGACAGCATCAGTTAACAACTACTGCATACTTACTGGGAGCCAAGGACTGTGCTGAACATTTTACAAGCATGTTTCATTTCAAGTGTCCCATGACTCTCTGAAGTTCCTAGCTATAGGGCTCATCTTCAAACATAGTGAATCTGATTCCAATCCCTGTGTTTTAAACTACTTCTTTGTGGTTGATCTGATACTTTTAGTGTAGTTATCTCATATTTTGGAATAACTTGGGCTATTGCAGGAACCTACAGTCAAAAGAGCTAAACATTAGCATCAGAATCCATGAAGAAAAAACTTCTGTGTTCCTAACTTCCTTGATAAAAATAACAAGTGTAAGAAAGGTGACAGAGCCATAAAAATTACATAAAATCAGCTCTACTGTTTGTCGAGACAGGGAAAAGAAACAAGAAACAACTCTTGGCACTGTATAATTCAGACTAGGATACCTCTTTGGGTCCCAGGATAATGAGAAACAACTGTGACTCGCAACTAACTGCTATTTCAGAACCAAGGACAGAGGCAGACGAGCATTCCACTAGGGGGCAGGGTGGTCATACACTGTGAATGTTTGTGAGCTAAACTTGATTCTCCATCAGGAAGATTGCCAGCTCAATTTCCGCGGTTTTAGAGCGAGCAGCCAGGCAGGGCCAAGAGCCCATGTTTGCTCCAGATAGTAACTTTGGACCTCTTTAAGGGTTTGTGCAGTGGACACCGCAGGTTTTGCACTTGGTAGTCAAAGTGACAAAGAGCTAAAAAAAAAGTGCACAATATTAAATATTGGCAGGTAGTTTTTGGATAATGCCTCTTGAAACTACTCCTCCTAGCACCCCCTGTAGACAGACAGAGAAAATGGCATTTCTAAGGCATATTTGGAACCAGATTTCTCTAAGCGGTTAAAGGATCAGGAAGGTAAGTTCTGGAAGAGGTATAACAAAAATGGTTAAATAAATGGGCTTTGGAGTCAGAATAGACCTGGATTTAAACTAGACTTTACCACAGTCCTTCTATGTGAGTTTGGGTAAGTGATAATCTCTCTGCAGCTTAGTTTTTTCACAGGGTTGTTATGACAACTAATGGAGTCTGCAAAGCACTGGGCTTGAAGCCTGGCATTCAGGCTCAACATAGGATTACAACCATGACTATGAGAACTCTGCCTTGTGATGTAAAAGAGACAGATAATAATGTCAGTGTGTGTCAACTTTTATTACTCAAAATAGTTTACACATGCCAAACAAATTATACAAGGAAACATATATACTGGTAATCATTCACTTATTTATTTACTCATTTACTTACTCATCAAGCCTTTATTATGTATCTACTGAGTACCAGGGAAAGTGAATACAAAACTGGTCAAATATTCCAGTGCATTCCAGTTCACTGGCTAAAAATTGCTTTAGCCAGTGAAACAAGAGAAGGGATATGCATCATTGCCATGTCAAAGATTCAAAAGCAAGTGTATGCCTTGCCATATTTTTAAAAATTTTTATTTTATTTTTTGTTCCTATATATTTATTTATTTACTGATTTTTATTTTATTATTTTATTTTATTTTTTCTCTTTATTTTTTATTGTTGTTCAAGCATAGTTGTCTTTATTCCCCTCCACTACTCCCCTCAGCCACAGTCATCCCCAACTCCCATCCTCTATCATAACCCACTTTGGCTTTGCCCGTATGTCCTTAATACATGTTCCATGACAACAGTGACAATTTTACTTCCTCCTTTACAATTTGGATGCCTTTAAGTTCTCTTTGTGTCTCATCACTGTGGTTAGGGCTACCAATACTATGTGGAATAGAAGTGGTGAAAGTGGATATCCTTGTCTTGTTCCTGATATTACTGGGAAAGCTTTTAGTTTTTACCCATTGAGTACGATGTTGTCTGTAACTTTCTCATATATGGCCTTTATTGTGTTAAGGTATGCTCCTTCAATTCCCACTTTGCCAAATGTTTTTTATCATAAATGGGTGCTGTACCTTATCAAATGCTTTTTCCACATCTATTGATTATGATCAGGTGATTTTTGTCTTTCCTTTTATTTATGTGATATATTATGTTTATTGATTTGCAAATATTGTATCATCCTTGTATTCCTGGAATGAATCCCACTTGATCATGGTGTATAATCTTTTTATTGTATTGCTGGATACAGTTTGTGAATATTTAGCAATATTCAGGTTGAGGATTTTAGCATTTATGCTCATCAGTGATATTGACCTATATTTTCTTTCTTTTTTGTGTCTTTATCTGGTTTTGAGATTAGGTTGATGCAGGCCTCATGAAAAGACTTTAGGAGTCTTCTTGGGTTTTTTGGAACAGTCTGAGAAATGTAGGGGTTAGCTCTTTCTTAAATGTTTTTTAAAATTCTCCTGTAAAACCATCTGGTCCAGGATTTTTGTGTGCCAGGAGTTTTTTGATTACTGCTTCAATTTTGTCCACTGTTATTGGTCTGTTCAGGCTTTCTGATTCTCTTTTGTTCAATTTTGGAACATTATATTTTTCTAGAAATTTGTCCATTTCAAAAGGTTTTCAAATTTCTTGGAATATAGTTTTTCATACTAATTTTTATCTTTGTATTTCTATGGCATGACATGTAACTTCTCCTACTTCATTTCTTATTTTGTTTATTTGGGTTCCCTCTCTTTTTTTCTTGATGAGATTTCTTAAAGGTTTGTCAATTTTCTTTATTTTTTCAAAGAACCAGATGTTGAATTTATTGATCCTTTGAGCTGTTCTTTTAGTACCTATGTTTAATTCTGCTCTGATCTTGATTATTTTCTTCCTTCTACTTAGTTAGGGTATTGTTTGTTTCTGTTCCTCCAGTTCTTACAGATGTAGGGTTAGATGTAGGTTTTATAGATGTAGGTTTATTTGAAATGTTTCTACCTTTTTTGGGTAGGGCTATATCACTATAAACTTCCTTCTCAGGACTGCCTTTACTGTGTCCCATAAGTTTTGGACTATTGTGTGTTCATTTTCTTTCATTCCCAGAAAATTTTTTATTTCTTCCTTGATCTCATTCTTAACCTATTCATTGTTTAACAGCATTCTATTCAATCTCCAGGAATTTGACTCTTTTTCCTTGAGGTTAATTTCTAGTTTCAGGCCCTTCTGGTCCAAGAAAATGCTTGATATAATTTTAATTTTCTTGAATTTTGCAGCTTGTTTTGTGTCCTATCATGTGGTCTATTTTTGAAAATGTTCCATGTGCACTTAAAAAGAATGTCTATTTTGCTTCTTTGGGATAAGAGTTTATATATATATCAGTTAAGTCCATTTGATCTAGGGCATTGTTCAATGCCACAATGCCCTTGTTGATATTTTGTTTGGAAGAGCTATCCATTTTTGATAGTGGGGTATTAAAATCTCCTAGTATAATTGTGTTGCTGTCTATATCTTTCATGAAGTCCTCCAAGATTTTTCTTATATATTTGGGTGCTCCTATGTGTGTGCATATATGTTTATAATGTTTATGTCTTTTTGATGAATTCTTCCTTTGATTATTATGAAATGTCTGTCTGTGTCTCTTTTCATGGCCTTTGCTTTGAAGACTATTTTGTCTGATATAAGTATGGCTACTCTGGCTTTTTTCCTTCTGTTTGCTTGGAATATTTTTTTCTAACCCTTCACTTTTAGTCGGTGTAGGTGTTTTGTTCTGAGTCAGGTCTCTTGGTAGGCAGCATATGTGTGGGTCATGACTTTTTTAATAACCAGTTACCCAATTTTTTTTATTGGGGCTTTTAATCCATTTACATTTAAGGTTATCACTGATAGGTACTTACTCATTGCCATTTTACTCCCTTTGTACTTGTGTTCCTCTCTCTCTCGCTCTTTTTCTTCCTTTCCTTAAAGCAGTTCCTTTGGCATATCTTGGAGTGCTGGTTTGGTAGTGGTATATTCTTTCAGCCTTCTTTTGTCTGGTAAACTCCTTATTTTGCCTTTTTTTTTTTCATTGAGAGCCTTGATAGGTAGAGTAGGGTTGGTTGCAGGTTTTTGCTTTTCCATACATGGAACAGTTCTTGCCATTCTCTATGGCCCCTAGTATTTTCATTGAGAAGTCAGCTGCTAGCGTTATTGGGGCTCTCTTGTATGTTACTTGCTGTTTCTCCATTGTTAACTTTAAGATTCTCTCTTCCCCTTTGAATCTTGCCATTTTAATTATGATGTGTCTTTGAGTGGGCTTTTTCAGGTTCTGTTAATTTGGGCTGTCTGTGCTTCCTGAATGTGTGAGTTTTTCTCTCATCAAATTAGAGAAGCTTCCCATCATTAGTTTTTCAAACAGATTTTCTATCCTTTCCTCCTCTTCTGGTATCCCTATTATATGTATATTATTATGTTTCATGATGTCCTGCATTTTCTTGAACTCTTCATTCTTTTCAGGTCTTTTTTCTGTGAGTGCTTTTTCTGTGAGTTTTTTTTCTGCCTTTCTCCAGCTCGGTGATTCTATCCTCCCTTTCATCTACCCTGCTTATGATCCCTTCTACTGTGTCCTTCAACTCAGAAATTATATTCTTCATTTGCTCTTGGCTCTTGTTGATAGTTTCTATGTTCTTTTCATACTGGTGTAATCTGCAGTAAGTGTCTTGTATCCTCCCTGTAGCTTTTGGTAATTTTCAGTGAGGCAATTTGGCTTATAACCATTTTTTTAAACTCAGTATGTGATGGTTGACTTGCCTCTATTTCATTTAGCATTCTTTCTGAGGATTCCTTTCTTTTCATTTGGGGGTTGTTTCTTTGTTTTCTCATTGTTTGTGAGACTCTTCTTGTTTTCCTCTGCTTTCTAAATTGATCTGTTTTGACTCCCTGAGTGTTTGGTGTGAACTTCTATGGTAGGAGACCTGTGAAATTCAGTGGTGCAGTCTCCTCCTTGATCTCCTGAACTTGATGCTCTTGGTATGCTCTTAGGCTATTTATGTTGGCTTTCTGGATGTAACTGGATGTAATTTTTGTTGGGTCATTTTTTGGTGAGTACTTCCCTCCAACTGGTTGACTGAGGGTTACTCCACCCACCACATCTTACATGCTGTTGTGCTGGTGCTGCCAGAACAAAACCACAAAGCCCAGGGAACAAACCCAGATCTGCAAATATATCCTCCCTCATAATCCCACTCTGAACAGCAAATGAGCCAGTATTAATATGGGTGTAAAGAGTTTAAGACTATTATAAGAAGGGAGAGAAATAAACCATAGCACAAAATCTAGTGACTTAATAATGCTTAGACTTGATGGACAAGAAATAAATGTTAAAATGTTATGTAGAAAAAATATATTGTTAATTATGGAGAGGACCATAATGGATTTCATCTCAGAAGCCTCTAGTATTTTTCACTGTTTTTTTTCTTTCTGGGTTGCCTGTGGTGATGTCAGATGTTTACCTCATCTGACCTTAGGCACCCTGTTCTGAAACTGCCAGGGCTCTACTGTCTGTGACTGTCTACTTCAGTTGTTAATCTAGTCACTCTGTACTCAGCTCTGAGACTTAAGCCCCATAGGGTGGGGCAGAGCCCCTCCTGGGGTTGTTGGTGTTGCTTTTCTTTAGGCTGCTGCTGCTCACAGGGGAGTGGCCTGCCTGAGCAGGATGGCACTGCTGTAAGGAGGTGACTATTCTCTCAGTTATCTCCCCAAAGCTTCTGTCCCCAGTCTCTAATCATATCTAATCTATATCTCTGGCCCAATCTGCCCCTCATTTGCTAGAGCCCTGGGTAAGTGGCTGCAAATGAAAATTTGTGTGTTAGGTCTTTAAATGGCTCTTTGAGTCTCCAGCCATTTGTCTCTGGCAGAGAGTAATCATGATGGTTTTCACTGCCAGTTGTTATCTGCACACTTTCTGGGCTCTGGTGTTCTAGGCTGGGGGTCCAAGCTCAGGATTTAGACCCCACACTTCCCAGGGGGATCCAACCAGTTGCTCAATTACCCCTCTGGTGCTGCCACCTGTGGGCACACAGCCAGCTTCTTGAGTCTCCACTGCACCCCTTACCAAACAGATTGTGATGAAGCTGATTGTTCTGTCTGTCCGAGGTTATAGGGCTTCTCTCTCACTATCATTCAGTTGTTTATTCTGGGTAAATCCTCCACAATTTAGTTGTAATTCCAGATTGGTACTGGGAAGAGGTTAATGTAGCTTCCATTTACTTCTCCACCATCTTGCCTCTGCGATATTTTTGTTTTCTCTTCCTCCAAACAGTGCACGATGCTTCAGATAGCATCTTCTCTGCCATCCTGGGTATCTGAATGAGAATGATATCAGTGTGGAGGAGATACTCTAGATGACCATTGATCAACATCAAATTTCTTTTGAACAAGAAATCAACCTTTAAAAGATTCACCTGGGTTTAGGGTCATTTACTCCTTTAGCATAAACCTGGCTTACCCAAAGTTATATAAGGCTGCTGTTCTTAAAGCAACTTATGGAAAACAGGAGGGGGGACTGGAGGTGAGCAAACAGGCGAACAACTGTCTAACTGCAGTGTAAATGCTATGAAAGATAAAAAAGCAAAGTATTGCAGAGCAGAATCTAAACTTTGTGCTGTGGTATGGGGGAGTGTTTCTCAAGAAAGTGATATTATTGGACTTTAAAGGGTGAGTAGAGGAATGTGGTAGAGGAATACCTGGTGAGGGTATATTGTGGAACTCCATTCCAAGCAGAGGAGACACAGAAAAGCCACAGAATGAGGGAAATGTAAGGCTTGGTGGAGAAGGGTTGTTAATAACCCACATTGTAACACTGTAAGAAACATGGAGAAAGAAGTGAGAGTGAAGTGATAGTCTAATAACCTAGTGATGATACTGTATCAACTTATGATGATACCAGTGCATCAACTTAGATGGTATATTGTATAATATTTTGCTTGAATTCTAGTTTTGATTAATGGCCATGGACAAGAAACAGTAAAAGACTGTATAATTTGGTCAAAACAATATTGGACTACAGATTAGAGTCCATGGCTGCTCATAGAAGCTGTCCTACTTTTAGGAGAAATGTGAGCACATCACTTCTCTAGGCTTCAGTTGTTCTTCACCGGTAGAAGCAGTAACAACCTAGATTATTACTGGTTCCTTTCACTCTATTCTGTATGTTTCTAAAGTGCATTTGAGAACTCCACCGCCCTTTTGAAGAGACTTCTACTCTGGGGGAAAATCAGGCTATTGGCATAATTATAAATGGAGAGCTATTGACTTGCTGTCACTCAAAACACCCTCGATGCATCATGATCTGTAGCAGACCCCATCAGGCTCTCACCCATTTCTCCTTGGGCATTACTACTATAACACACTTAAATTTCAATGGCCTGAGGGCTTTTTCTGGTGGTCAGAACCTCCTCTGTTCACTGCATAGGTGAGAAATCCAGTAAATTAATGGCCCCTGAGGGCAGTAATCAACAATGACTGTTGTTAATTGGTATAAAGTTTCTCAAGCTCCTTTCTCTTCAAACAGGATATTCTGAGGCTGAAGCCCCTTGGAGTTTGCCAGCAGGATTAAGTTCCCATTACTCACAGTGATAACTGGTTTGATAACACATATTATATTGGCCGCCCCTTTTCCTATGTCACTTCTCATTCTTCTACTTGGGTTTTCTAGATTTACTTTTTCAATAAACCTACATGCTCCTGAATCCTTTTCTCATGATCTTCTAGGAATCCCTAAGACAAAGGCTAACATATGAGTGAAGGCACTCCTATAATATTCTATCAATTATTTTTGTAATTGGTATAAATTTAAATTCAATACTTAGGTACAAATAAAAACACATTTTAATTAATTAAATCTGGTTTAACCCTAATTATTATTTGGGTGTCTCTGTTCCTTGCACTATCTCAGGAGGCTAATGCCATCTAGAAAACTTAGCGACAGACCTTTGACCTTGGTCTATCATGGTGGTCACCTATGCACTCATTGTCCCAACCTTCATAATGATTCAAAGGTGAGTAACTCTACCACCTGTATGTCAAACTGAGGATGGAAACACGTTCAGTTGTTCATAAGTACGTGGAACTCGCTGGGGGGTCAGGACACCAGGACACTCAACCCTGTTCCTCCTTCAGTTGTTAGTGCTGGGATCCATCTCTCCTGAGTTTGAAGTAATCCAGCCTACTTTTGCAAGGGGTCTGAAAAACAAAAGGTCATGTATCCCATGACTGTGGGATTTCCCACGGCTGTTTCCTCCATGTCTGAATGTATGAGTTTATTCTGAGTCTGGGGTGTATGTATGTGAGAGAAAGAGACAGGCTTAATTCTTCTGAAAAACCAGTAACTCTCTCTGTTTCTCAGAGAGAAGAAATAAAATGTCTTATTCCTCTCTAATAGTCTACATTGCTCAAAAAAAAAAAGAGAAAGTAATTCGGGTTGAAGTGTGGCTGTTATTGTTGTTAAAATAACCTGTGTACCACCTTGTGAAGTTTTGAAGAACTTTGTGTATTTAGGAGCTGGCAGGAATAGAGAAAAGTTTGAATCTCCTCTTAGGATAGAGTAGGAGCTTTCTAACTATGACTGTATCATAAGAAGAGCTCCAGTCTTCAAGATGCTGCATTCCCTTAGGCATTTAAATTGTGAGTAAGTTGTCCATTTCTTTGTATAACAATCTTGGGAGAAATAACCACAGACATAGTGATAATAGGTTAGAGGTAAAAGAGGACAAGTAGTTTTGATGGCCATGCCACTCTCTGAGAATTAGATGCTGTTGTTTTAAGCAGATATAAATAGGACTTCAGACATTAACCATAGCAACTGATATGGCTATTTTAATAAACACACTGGGTACTGATTCCCTTTAGATGAATGAAAAGAAGCCTTCTTAGGCTTCTGACATAGGGCTTTTTCATTTGCAACCAGTAGACCTCTTTTCTCTATGCACTGTAATACACAGCTTCAATGTGGACCTCAAAAGGTAAAGGTCTGAGAAAAGATAAAATTACACACTGAACAAGGAAAGTCAGTTCTGTAAATGCGACGGGCTGTTGATGATATCAGAGCCACAGATGTGATCTCTGTTCAATGTGCGACTTTCCAGCTGAGGTATGACCACAGTTTCACATGTCTATCTCCTCCTGACCACCTCCCAATGCTTTCCAAGAGGCGACTAGTTATGTGTAAAACAAATTCAGTTAAGTATGGAATGGAACAAGAAATAAGTAAGTAGCTAAAATATTTTTTACTGGAAGGATGAGATTATAACTGATTTACTCACTGGTTGGGCAATTCATGTGGTTCTGCTAAATTACTTAGGAACATAATCTGATTCTAGTTGTTATGGCAACATGCAATTAAAAAAAGTGAAAAGAGTTCATGATCACATTTTTCTTGAAATAGTCCAAACTATTAACTGTAAGTATGAAACTTCTGTAGAAAATGTTATTTAAACTCTTTCTCGGAGCTGCAGCTGGGTTGCCAAGGATGTCTGCCTGCAGCTGTTCAGGCAGTATAATCCCCCCTGAGATGAGAGCAGAAAAGTGATGAACATTTGGAAAAAAACAGAAATCTTGTTTTGCCCTCAGGATATCACTTTCTAACTCCTTCCTTGATTAATATGCAAGCTGTGAAACACTGAATGTCATATCCATATCATACTCTGATGTCTATGCACTATGGAATCAAAGTATAGAATTCTTTGTCAACATGACTTGGGTTAAAAAAATTCCCATTAACCAGAAGAAAAGGTCAAAAACATAATTCTTAGTTTTTTTCAAATTTCCTACCAAAATGAGGACAAATTGGGGAAGAAATTTTCTAGACTTTCAAAAGAATATTTTCTCAGTTTTCTAATGGAAAATAGTGTCCAGAATAAAAAGGTCATAAAAAACCCATCAAATTCTTTTTTATCTTATTTGATAAAAACATATAGCTTCATCCAGAAAGGTGAACTAAAAAAATCTTTTAGGTAGAGAGGCCACTGTTGTGTCTTCCTTTAAAATACTTTTTTATTGCTATTGTTTTTCAGAGTAGAGATCTTATATTGTTCTCTCACAACCATACACTAATGGTGGCAGGAAGGAAGGAAAGAAGGAAGAAAAAAGGAAGAAAAAAAAGAGAGCTATTGATAGTTATTTTTAAAAATTTTATTTATTTATATTTAGAGAGAGGGGAAGATAGGAAGAAAGAGAAGGAGAGAAACATTAATCGATTGCCTTTCGCACACCCCCAACCAGGGGCCAGGCCTGCAACCCAGGCGTGTGCCCTGACCAGTAATTGAACCAGCAACTCTTGCTTTGCAGGACAAAGCCCAACCCAATGAGCCACACTAGTCATGGCTGATCATTATTTACATTCCCAGTGAAACAACTCACTCTGCCAGTAATGGATTATTAGTATTTAATTCTGCAACACTCTTGCATATGACTCTCAAATCTTTATTTCTTGCATTGATAAGACTTCAAGTGGCTTTAGTGAGTGAAAGTTTGTGGGAGAATTTGAACAAGGCTGACTTTCACAGTGACTTGCTCAAAACTATCTTCAATTGCCATCATTCCTCTGTGGAGACTCCTAGCTAGGTAGGATTAATCCACTTCTCAGTAGATACAAGTTATCAAGATCACCCAGGAAATATTTCTATTCCAATATGATTACCACTGTTAGGCTTTGATATAACTACCCCAGTGACAGCAGAATTGTAGGATGCTCCTCTGTTCACATGAGATATATACTCAGTTCCTAATGTGTTGTAGAAGACATGCCTTTCTGATTAATGGGCCTTCAGTCTGCTACTCTATAATTCATGCATTCATCTCTTCTTCACTCTAATGTGGAAATAACTCACTGTTTAACTAATACACCAGTATTCTCATATTTCTGTGTGTACAGCATAATCTCCCATACACACCTGATCCACACTCTTGAAGTCAGCAGGAATTGCAGTCTGAAGCTTGTGACAGATAACAGAACAATGCTTTCTAATTTCTGTCAATCTATCTGTGATGCTGCTTTTTTCTCATGGTCCCCTCAGAGCAAGTCTTTTAAGTAAACTGTTTATTGCCCTGGCTGATTAGAGAATTCAATCCTGGGGTGCTGAAGGGAACCAACAGGCATGTCCCTATCCTTTGGAGTTTATAACCTGGTGATGAAAACAGGCATTAAGCAGATAATTACACCAACTATCCAGCTGCATTGTGACTAGTGCAACAGAGAGACAGACAAAACAAGTGATAAAAATTTAAATAATGTTAGAACAACATTTTCTTTCTTTCCTCTCCTTCTCCTCTTGGGGAAAAGTGATCAGTGTATTCTATTCACATTACTAATCAGCAACCATGAAATGCCCTGACAACACCAGATGTCGACTCCAAAGTGAACAGCATCTGGCCCAGTACACGAGAAGCAGCACATGCACGAGCAGGCCTGGGTTCTTCAACATAGTGTCAGCAGCTTAAGAGTTCTGGGGAACTTTAGGACAAGACTAGCAACTGGCACTCCATCAGTGGCATCTGCTGGGAATTTCCTGAGCCTTCAAAATGCATCCAGAGGTTGCGTTTATTCCACCATCTTCATCAATGCAAGGCTGGCACTGTACCCGATGACCACTGCATGCTACTGATTTTCTTGTATTGTTAAAGGAAAGGAGTATGATATTTGAAGCCCTTGCCATTGCAATAAGATTTGTGAACTTGAGGGAGGAAAGAAAACTTTCACACACAAGTAAAAAATTACTGGATTGAGAGAATCAGAAGACATGGTTCTTGTCCTGGCTATGTTACTAAAAATGTGCTCTGTTACAGCAGGCAGGCTGTTTCACCTCTTTGGTCCCAGTCCATTAGAGGAGTTCGTTAGATCATCTCCAAGAGACACAGAGTAGTAAAGTGAGTAAGAAAATGGACTTTGGGAAAGGTGAGTGTGGAGCTGCACTACACTGTTTCTCTCCTATTTCACCAGATGAGGAACTCAGGAGGGTCACATAGTCCCACTAGACCAGTTTCCTTTTCTGTAAAATACGAATGGTTATATTAAGTACATCATGGGGTTATAAGGACAAAGTTAAATAGTTAAATAAGGTGTTTATCATAGTGTCTAAGTGCTAAGTAGTACCTATTGTTTCCCATATTTAAGAAAATTTATATAATTGCAGTGCTATTACCATGGAGACATAAGTAGGTATAAGGTAACTTTCCCTGCATGGTCCCCAGGATTTTTGGCATGAGGGACCAGTTTCATGAAAGACAATTTTTCCACAGACTGGGGTGATGGGAATGGTTTCTGGATGATTCAAGTGTGTTACGTTCAAGCTCATCTCCTGTTATGAGGCCCAGTTCCTAACAGGCCTGGGCTGGTACTGGTCCATGGCCTTGTGGTTGGGGACCCCTGGATTAAAGCATAATTGGGGGTACATAAAATAAACACCCATAAAATAATGAAGAAACTAAAGAAATAAATGACCAGCTATGAAATTAGAAGGAAAATGGCAAGCAATTGACACTAGAAAAATGGAAGTACTAAATTGGAGGAAGATAGCAATTTGTTGCGAATGGGGTACATATAAATACACATCTCACTATTGCTTTCCTGGCTTTAAGAGAGTATATGTTATACCAAATTTGGACTTTGTTTGAAAGAGGTTGATTATAAAAATATTGAAGGGACTCTATTTGACAGACTGGCTTGTAAGACAGTGCTCCGATCTGTAATTGAAGAAACTCTACTGAGTGTGTGCAAAGCATAATCCTTTTTTCAAAAGGTGCGTTGTGTCACAAAAAGATAGGATATGAACTATTAAAACTTGTTTTAAATTATACTATGTGTCATCATTTATAAAATCTATAAGTTGGGGGCTTTTGTCAGGTAAGACTGATCTGTTTGTAGTATTATCAGTGACTAATAAAAACAAGTGTTTCTGAGATATGTGTCGGTCTCTATATGGAGCAGAGATGTTCATTGTTTGAAATTATTAAGATGGCGTTATTTCCTCCTCCACCTCTGGTCTTGGTTATGAATGTTCATTGATTTTATGCCCTTTGTATACACTTTATACTTTCAATGATAAAAATATACATCTGGATTGATTCCACCCTAAATTGCAGCTTGATTTATGCACATGTATTATGGTAAAGTGCTGTCATTCTCCCTGTCAGAAACCCCCTTGACAAACATAGGTCAGGATTGTCAGTTAGTCCTGCCTGGGGATGCAGAAAAAGCTAATGCCACCCTCCATATCACCTCATCCTCCAAAACTCACAGATATTTCAATTTGATACACCTTTCCATAAGGTTTCAGTGGGCAGTCTGCTGGACCACTGCCTCAGTGAATTTTCATTTCTGTTAAGCCTGATTTTTCCAAGAAGTGTGGTGGTCATGTTTGTTTCAGATTCCATCTTGTCACAAGATTTCATCTGCCATCCTATGGAGATGTGACTACATTACTTGATAACCTCTAGCTCCCTTCCCTTAAAATAACAGAAGTAATTTTCTTTAAATATCACAATTACTGATTTTGTTTAGAACTGATTCTCTCTTTTAATGTATCCACATGCTCTATTAATTTAGCCTTCTCCAGAATAACTACATAACTGATTCCCTATGGGCTTAGAAAGACAGAGTTGAGTTCTTGCTGCTGCTGTTCTTGATAAGAGACTATTCACCAAAACCTAAGCAGCTGCCAGCTGGCCACTATTACTACACTATTTGGGGGCATTTTAGTATGTGCTGGCACTGGTCTATGTCCTTTATAAGGATTGTTCCATTTCATGCCAACAAGACCCATTGAGACAGGCACTTTCACGACCCTGTTATCCTGATGGGGAATGAGGCTCAGAGAGGTTAAGAGACTTACTTGCTCATGGAAATTCGGATGGGAACTGAAGGTAGTGAGATAAAAACCAGAAGTTCTGGTGCTGAAGTCCCAGCTGTAAGTCATTCTGCTGTAAGTTTTCTGATTCACACTTATACACTGCCAAACACTGCCTGACCATCCTGCATTGAAATAATTTCTCTAACTACTACTCAGTTTACGGAATCATAAAACAGTGATTAAGAGAATAGGCTCTAGAGTCAGACCACTCAGCTTTTCATTCCCATTCTACCACTCACTATCGATATGACCTTGGCCAAATTACTTAACATCTCTGAACCCAGTTTCCTCCTGTTCCAAGGTGGGGAAAATAATAGAGTCTTCTTCAAAGGATGTTTATGAGGATTAAGCAGACTATGGGAGGAGTGCAGTGCCATGAGCCAAATGCTCAGTAAATATTACTGATTATTGTGTTTGTTTATTTAATAAGAATTCAACATTCAGTTGTTTAAGGATGCATCAAGATAGCTAATAATTAAGGACATTTTGGGTGAAGTTTGTGGAGAGGACACGAGGGGAGATGGCAGTTTGTAGCCAAGAGAAAAAGAAAGGGCAAAGTCCTTGCCAACAGGTGCTTGAGGCAGAAGGTTCAGCTGAAGCCATCACATGGCTTCCAACCTGTGGAATTTTTATGTTTCTTATTTTCTATGAAAGATTCACATCTGGATATAAAGAGTGAATGCAGGCTGTCTCAACAAGAGGGCATAGAGCTTCTACTGCAGACATCTTGGCTCTGTTCACAGTGCCTGGGTTTATGTCTCTTGTTTTCCCTGAATTATTTATCCTCAGCATCTGTGTTATATTATCTTCATGTAACATAACATCAGTGGGAGAATAGATGCTCCCTTCTTGTTCCCCACTGACAGTGGGTGTGCCCTGCTGTTTGCAGGTGTCCTTCCTGCCTTTCTTCACTCACTTATCCAGCCATCTCTCTGTCAAACCAGGCACATTGCTTCTCCGTGGGGGCTGAGTGAAGCCAGCTTCCAGCCAGCTCTGGGCCCAGGTCCATCTAAAAATAAGGCCAATTGATCCTTTCCAAGAGCATTTCTGACTACCTAAGCAATATACACTGCAGGCTGAATTTTGTTTTTTTCAGCCACCAAAATACAGAAGTCCTCTGCATGTTGGCTGGAATCCCATGGTCCAGACTGGGCCAGAAACTTCATGGAGACCATGACAGTTTGGCGGCCTATTTCAGATGGTTTCATCTACAGTTTCTACAATAAACCTAGAAATAGTGGTGACAATTTAACAACTGCTAATATTTATTAGGCATTTAATATATGCTAGGAAATATGCCACATGCTTTACATGGACTCATTTAGATTTTACCACAATCCTATGACATACATAGCTTATACTCATTTTAAATAATGGAAGAAAACAAGATTCAAAGAAATTAAGTGACCTGCTTAAGTTCACCATTGAGTAGGAAGCAGGGCTGAGATTCACCCTGATCTGAGCCTCTACTTTTTCTTACTACTTTTTTATTAATGTTTGTATGATGTGTCTTTTTTGCCAGACTTTTAATTTCAAATGGTTTGTGTATATATATTTACCATGGTTTTCTTGGAAGCAGTATGTAATTGAGTGTCATATTTTGTCCAGTTAGCAATATTTGAATTTTAATTAGAGTGTTTAGACCATTTGCATTTAATGTGATTATCAATATGTGAAATCTACTACTTTACTATTTCTTTTTTATCATCTTTGATGTATTTATTACTATTAGATTCAAGAGACACAAATTATTCAGTGGCCTTGCTATAAAAGTTTCTAAACGGTCTTGATTTATATACTCATCTTACTGTGCAAACAAACAACAATTACTGGCTTTGAGCAGCATTATTATCAGCAGTTCCGCATATGCCCTCAACTCAGTCATACCCACGCCCTATTACTCAGCCATACCTCTGTCAATTCCATCAGAATATTTAGGGTGGGGGCTAAATCTCTCTCTCTTTTTTTAAAACAAGATCTCCAGGTGATTCTAACATGCAGCTTTACAAAGACATGCAGTTGCTACAGTATGTCATCTGGAAAGAGGCCCTGGTAGGCTTCTGCCCTTAAATAAGCCCTTCAATATTCAGTAATACATTTTTTGGTGAAGCAGGACCTTCTTACTCCAGTCCTTTTCTAAATTTTCATCAAATCTATGACCATGTTTTCTAAAGAAGTTTATTATGTGGCAAAAAGTAGGAACTAGGATACTGTATCAGAGCAGGGATAAAAATGGAGGCATAAAATAAAAAGGACGACCCTTTGAAATCCTAGCTCTTATTAAAGTTGTGTTAGGATCATGCTCTCAGGAAATAATAAACATATTTGAATCCCTTTTGATGTCAAAGTCAAATACAGATGAGGTCAAATTTCCATAATTGGATATTCAGTCTTTCCTTCACTCAACAAAAGAAGTTGTTCAGGTATGAGGAATATCAGTGTTAGAGTTCCTGCCTTCCTGGGCTTAATCATCACTTTTGTTTTAGAAAGAGTTGTGTTTGTCTTAGTGACTTTGTCTATAAGAAATAGTTCAGTCTAGTTGAATTTCATCCATTAATTTTACTTATGCCCAGCAGATACTAATGAATGGGGGCCACACAAAGGTTAAGTCTGCTGAAAGGTCAGCCTTTTACTTGTCCAGTACTTATTGCCTACAGGCTTCCCTCTTGCAAAACTCCACGAGAACAGCCATAGATGAGTGATTCATACATGGATCCTGAAAGAGGGCTCAAGTGCTGAAGTGGTGAAAAATGTCACCCACCCATTCACCACATCATGTAAGCTTCAACTTCATTATGCCAGGGGAGGGGCTGGTGCTACCCCATCCATGACGTTGAAGTGCTAACCTTAAAAAAGAGCCTTGTTGGCTCATTGTTATGGGAAAAGTTATTGAAAGATAATTACATGCAGAAACTGTTATAGGTATTAAGGATACAATACTAAAGAAAATAGCCTGTTTTTAAGTAAGTATGTCTTGTAAAGGAGACCAACAGTAAAGTGATGAATGTTACAAGGGGTTGTGCATACAATGCTATGAAAACTCAGAAAAATTAATAGCAAATATTATCTGAGAAAAGTCAGAAGGACTTCACAGAAGAGGTGACACTTGAGTTGTGTCTCAAAGAGAGGGTCTACAACCCACTTAAGGAAATCTTACTCTCTAAGTTGCATTCTGTTAAGACACATCTGTTTCCTGGGAACCTGGGTTCTACATGTATGGTACATCCTTGACATTTGCAAAGGAAACTTTGAGACATTACAGAATTCCTAAATTCACAAATACTACTAAAAATGTGGAGGCTGAATAATCAGCCAAGCTTAGTCACTAACTGTGGGGGAAACTTTGAGCGCAAGTCCACCTGTCCGCCACAGATTAAAATAACACCACCAAGACATGATCTGCTTGGGGAGGAGAGGTGGTTGATCTCTCAAAGGAGAAGGTAAGACCCCTTTGCTCAAGGGTTTTTATTAGGTTTGTAACACACAGGAATACAGGTAAAGCTCATCAATCAATGTCAGGTGGCAAGGATCAAACAATAGGTAACATTTCAAAAAAATCCGAGGGCTTAATCTGAGTCAGTGTCTGTCAAGTAAGGGGATTGCAAAAACTTTGGGAGACATACTCATTTCCTTGGACCCTTATCGTATAAATGAAAGCACTCTTAGTAAAGCAGGCTTCACAGGACTTTACGAATTCTTTCTTATGTCTGATCACCCCGGAACCCACTCTAGCCGGCAGAGGGCTGCACAGCCCTCCCCATCTTAGGTTTTTAGGCTTAAGTGGATTAGAACCAGGAAGTGCTTCTCCCAGGTGGAAATGGGGACTCATGCTATGTCAGAATAGCTGGGGGGCAAGGGTCCATCACCCCCTCTTTGGTGCAGCTTCCCGAGTTCTTCCTTGAGGGCCTCCCCAGTGATCATGTCTGGCTTAAGTTTCCCTCCCTCTGAGGGGTCGTACCCATCATTGACTAACTGACCAAGCATTTGGGGCCAGAGATGGATGAAGCAGCGCTCCTGCCAGGGAGAGAAGCTTTGTCTCCTTAGTGGCTCACAGTCTGAAGGTTGCTCACTCAGCTTTATCCATGGGGGGCAGTTACAACTCCTGAACCAGGCAAAGCGGTTCCCAACAACTAACTAATTACTTGCTTCCACACATGAACCATCGGACAGCACACATAGTTTGGGTCAAATTCTCAGAGGATACGAGTGTAAAATGCCATCAGTCTGACATGCTTTAGAAGAGAATCTTCAGGAAGGTGGCAGGATTATCTCAGAAAGGCGATGGGCCTGGGAGTGGACCATCATCTCCCAGGAAGACGGCAAGGGCCTGGTGATGGAGCTTTTTGCATACTTGGTTTCTTGAAAGATACCTTAAAGGCTACAGAGAAGAAGAAGAGTGGTATCTAGCCTCATGTTACATAACCTAATGAGTCATCATGGGCCAGAATGGATTCCTTTCAGAGTTCGTAGATCAGAAATCTGACACAGGTATCACTAGACTAGAATCAAGGTGTTAGCTAGAGTAATATTCTTTCTGAAGACTCTAGGGGAGAATCACTCTCTTGTTTATTTGGGTTGTTGGAAGAAATCAGCTTCCCCTGGTTGTAGGACCAAGGTTATCATTTCCCTGCTGGCTATCAACTGGCAGTTAGTTCTCAGCATCCAGAGGCCATCCCTATTCCTTCATTTGTGGCTGCCTTCCTTCATCTTCAAAGACAGTGATGGTGGGTCAGATCCTTTTCCTACTGTATCTCTCTGACCATTTTCCTATCTTCACATCTCTCTCTCCTTCATTATTTTCTAGTTGATTTGTCCTTTGGAGTTTTCTTTCACTATTTCTTTCGAGTTACCTATTGTTTACTACTTCATTTTATATCTACTATTGGCGTATTGTCTCTTCCTCTTGTTTTTTTTTTAGTATTGCTCTAGAACTGACAATTCACACTTAACTTATTAAAGTTTACCTTCAAATAATAGTATACTGCTTCATATATTATCTCAGACAACATCCATTCTTTTTGTGGTACTATAATTATGTATATTTTGCTTCACTGTAGTAAAATATATAATATTAATTTGTCATCATTTTTTCTTTAAATAATCAAATACCTTTCAAAAACTTTAAAATAAGAAAACATCTGTTATGTTTATTTACCCACACATTTACCAGGTTTGTGCTCTCCATTTCTGTGTGCCATTCCACATCTTCACCTGGTATCATTTTCCTTCTTTTTTAAAAAAATATTTTTATCGATTTTGCTATTACAGTTGTTCAGTTTTTCCCCTTTACCCCTCTCCACCCAGCACCTCCTATACCCTTAGGGAATCTCCACACAATCGTTCATGTTCATGGGTCATTTGTATAAGTTCTTTGACTACTCCATTTCCTATACTGTACTTTAAATCCTCATGGTTATTCTGTAACTACCAATTTGTACTTCTTAATTCCCTTTCTTCTTCACCCATTCTGCCACATCCCCTTCCCATCTGGTAAGCCTTTTCTTAAATAAGTCCCTTCAACATTTCATATAAAGTTAATACTCATTATATGAAATATTAAATGTTAAAGGTTTGGTGATGATGAACTCCTTTAGTTGTTTTTTGTCTGGAAAGCTCTTTATCTACCCTTCAATTCTAAATGATAACTTTGCTGGTTAGAGCAATCTTGGCTGTAGGTTTCTGCTTTTCATGACTTTAAATATTTCTTATAAATCACCTCTTGCCTGCAAGTTTCTTTTGAGAAATCAACTGACAGTAATATGAAAACTATCCTGTAGGTAATGGACTGCTTTCCACTTGCTACTTTTAAAATTCTCTCTTTATCTTTAACCTTTGGTATTTTAATTATGATGTGTCTGGGAGTGGGCCTCTTTGTACCTATATTGTTAGGGACTCATTGGGCTTCCTGGACTTTCATGTCTATTTCCTTCCCCAAATTAAGAAGTTTTCTTTCATTATTTTTTTTCAAATAGATGTCCAATTTTGTGCTCTTTCTCTTCTTCTCTGAGTCCCTATGATAAGAATGTTGGAATGCCTAAAGTTGTCCTAGAGGCTGCTGACACTATTCTCATTGTTTTTGGATTCTTTTTTCTTCTCTTTGTTCTAACTGGTTGTTTTGTGCTTCCTTTTTTTCCAAATCATTGATTTCATTCTCAGCTTTATCCACTCTACTGTTGTTTCCTTGTAAATTGTTCTTTATTTCATTTAGTGTATTTCTTAAGTTAGTGAGGTCCTCACTAAGTTCCTTGAGCATCCTTTTTTTTTTTACTTATATTTTTTTAGTGTTGTTCAAATATAGTAGTCTCCATTTTCTCCCCACCACTCACCACACCATACCCATCTCAGCCTCCCATTCTCAAACCTACACCATTTGGCTTGCCCATGTGTTCTTTATACATGTTTCTTAATGTCCCTACCCCTATTTTCCAACATTATCCCTCCCCCTACTTCCTCTAATTACTTTCAGTTTGTTCATAATTTCAACATCTCTGGTTATAGTTTTCTTGCTTGTTTTGTTGATTAGGTTCCACTTATAGGTGAGCTCATATGGTATTTGTCTTTCACTGCCTGGCTTATTTCACTTAGCATAATGCTCTCCAGTTCCATCCATGCTGTTGTGAAGCATATCAGCTCCTTCTTTCTTTCTGCTGTGTAATATTCCATTGTGTAAATATACCATAGTTTTTTATTTCACTCATTTACTGATGGGCACTTAAGTAGCTTCCAGCGTTTGGCTATAGTAAATTGACCTGCTATGAACATTGTGTTGCACAGGTTCTTTTCAACTGATGTTTCAGAATTCTTAGGGTATAATCCCAGCAATGGAATTACCGCATCAAAAAGCAGTTCCATTTTTAGTTTTCTGAGAAACAGTTTTTTTTTAAAGCATTTATTTATTTATTTATAGGGAGAGGGAAAGGGAGGAAGAAAAGAGAAGGAGAGTAACATCAGTGTGTGGATGCCTCTACAGTGCTCCCAATGGGGACCAGACCCACAACCCAGGCATGTGCTCTGACTGGGAATTGAATTGGCAGTGCTTTGGTTTGCAGGCCAGCACTCTATCCACTGAGCAATGTCAGCCATGCCTGAGAAAATTCTGTACTATTTTCCACAGTGGCTGCACCAGTCTGTGTTCCCCTCCAACAATGTATTATGGTTCCCTTTTCTCAACCTCTCCAACACTTGTTTCTTGATTTGGTTATGATGGCCATTCTCACTGATGTGAAGTGGTATCTCATTGTGTTTTTAATTTGCACCTCTCTAAAGGATAACGGTGCTGAGTATTATTTCATATGTCTCTGGGCCTTCTGTGTGTCTTCCTTGATAAACTGTCTGTTCAGGTCCTTTGCCCATTTTATAATTGAACTGTTTGCCTTCCTGGAGTGGAGTCATGTGAGTATTTTATATATTTTTTAGATCAAATCCTTGATGAGCTATCATTTGCAAATATACTTTCTTGTATAGTTGGTTCCCTTTTCATTTTACTGCTATTTTCTTTAGCTGTGCAGATGTTTTTTTATTTTGATGAAATCCCATTTGTTTATTCTTTCCTTTATGTCCCTTGCTCTATGGGATATATCAATAAAAATATTGCTGCATGTAATACCTGAGGTTTTCTTGCCTATAATCTCCTCTAGGACTCTTAAGGTGTCAAAACCTATATTTAAGTCTTTTGTACAAGTCAAATTTGCTTTTGTGTATGGTGTAAATTGGTGGTTGAGCTTCATTTTTTTTCATGTAGTTGTGTAGATCTCCCAACACCGTTTGTTGAAGAGGCTGTTGTTACTCCATTTTATACTTCTTCCCCCTTTGTCAAACACTAATTGACCATAGGGACTTGGGTTTATTTGGGGGCTCTCTGTTCTGTTCCATTGCTCTATGTGTCTGTTCTTATGCCAGTAATAGACTATTTTGATACCATAGCTTTGTAATATAACTTGATATCAGGTATTGTGATCCCTCCTACTTTGTTCTTCTTTCTCAAAATTGTTGACACTATTTGGAGTCATTTATGGTTCCATATAAATTTCTGCAATGTTTGATCTATATATGTGATTATGTCATTGGTATTTTAATAGGGATTGCATTGAATCTAAAATTGCTTTGGGGTTGTATCAAAATGTATGTCCATGTATGGACATTTTGATGATGTTAATCTTCCAATCCATGAACACAGTATATGCTTTATTTATTTCTGTCTTCCTTAATTTCCCTCTTCAGTGTTGTGTAGTTTTCTGAGCACAGGTCTTTTACTTCCTTGGTTAGGTTTGTTTTTAGGTACTTTATTTTTTTTTTGTTCCTATATCCAATGAAATGTTTTTCCTGATCTCTGATTCTGATATTTCATTGTTGGTGTATAAAAATGCCTTCAATTTCTGAATATTGACTTTGTATCCCACTGTTTTACAAATTTACTTATTAGATCTAGCAGTATTTTGGTGTAGTCTGTAGGGATTTCTATGTACACTATCATATCATCTGCAAAGTTGACAGTTTTACTTCCCCTTTTGCAATTTGAATGCCATTTATTTCTTTTTCTTGTCTGATCACTGTGGCTAGGACTTCCAATACTCTTTTGAATAGAAGTGGTGAAAGTGGATATTTTTGTGTTGTTCCATTTCTTAATGGGAAAGCTTTTAATTTTTGCCCATTGAATATGACATTGGCTGCAGGTTTCTCATATATGGCCTTTATTATGTTGAATAATGCTTCCTCAATTCCCACTTTGCTGAGTATTTTTTATCATAAATTAGTGCAATTCCTTATCAAGTACTTTATCTTCATCTATTGATGTGATCAGGTGATTTTTGTCTTTCCTTTTGTTTATTTGATGTATTACATTTATTGATTTGTGAATATTGTACCATCCTTGCATCCCTGGGATGAATCCCACTTGATTATCATGTATGGTATTTTAATGTATTGATGCATGTGTTTAATGTATTGATTGTTCTTTTAATCTCTATGTTGTTAATTCTGCTCTGATTTTCATTATTTCTTTCCTTTTATTCACTCTGGGCTTTGTTGATGTTCCTCCAGTTCTGATAGATGTAGGGTTAGGTTTTTTAATTGAAATGCTCTGTCATTTTTTATGTAGGCCTTTATCTGTATGAACTTATCTCTCAGGACCACCTTTGTAGTATCCCATAAGTTTTGTATTGCTGTGTGTTCATTTTTACTTGTTTCCAGAAACTTTTTGATTTCTTCCTTGATCTCATTCTTAACCCATTCATTGTTTAACAGCATCCTATTCAATCTCCAGGCATTTGAGTGTTTTTGACTTTTTTTTCTTGAGGTTGGTTTCTAGTTTCAGGCCCTTCTCGTCCAAGAAAACTCTTGATATGATTTCAATTTCCTTGTATTTGTTGAGGCTTGTTTTGTGTCCTGTCTTGTACTCTATTTTTGAAAAATGTTCCATGTGCATTTGAAAAGAATATGTATTTTGCTTCTTTGAGAGAAAGTTTCTCTCTCTATATATATATCAGTTGAATCCATTTGATCTAGGGCATTGTTCAATGCCACAATACCCCAGTTGATATTTTTGGGAGAAAATCTATCTATTTTTGACAGTGGGATGTTAAAATCTACTACTACAATTGTGTTGCTGTTAATATCTTTCTTGAAGTCGTCCAAAGTTTTCCTTATATATTTGGGCACTCCTATGTTGTTGTATATATGTTTATAATGTTTATGTCTTCTTGATGGATTCTTCCCTTGATTATTATGAAGTGTCCTTTTGTGTCTTTTTATGGCCTTTATTTTGAAGTCTATTTGGTCTGATAGAAGTATTGCTACCCTAGCTTTTCCCCCCTGTTTTCTTGGAATATTTTTTTAACCTTTTACTTTCAGTCTGTGTAGGTCTTTTATTCTCAGTCAGGTCTCTTATAGGCAGCATGTGTGGGGTCATGTTTTCTTATCCATTCAGCTATCTCATGTTTTGTGATTAGGACTTACTATCTTTTTATATGTTTAGGTTATTATTAATAGGTACTATTCATTGTCATTTTACTCCCTTCATATCTGTACTCCTCTCTCTCTCACTCTTTTTCTTCCTTTTCTTACAGCAGTTCCCTTAGCATACCTTGGAGTGCTGGTTTGGTGGAGGTGTATTCTTTCAGCTTTCTTTTGTCTGGGAAACTCCTTATTTCACCTTCCATTTTCACTGAGAGCCTCCTTAGACAGAGTAGGCTTCATTGCAGCACTTTTCTTTCCTTACATGTAATACTTCTTGCCATTCCCTTCTGACTGCTGCTTTGTCTGTTGAGGAATCAGGTGCTAGCCTTATCAGATACCCCTTGTATGTTACTTCTTTTCTCTCCCTTGCTGCTTTTAAGATTCTCTGTTTGCAACATTTGGCATTTTATTTATGATGTGTCTTGGAGTAGGCCTCTTTAGGTTCATCTAGATTGGGACCCTCTGTGCTTCCTGCACTTGCATGGTTTTTCACCTGTCCAGGTTTGAAAAGTTTTTTGTCATTATTTTTTGAAACAGAGTTTCTATCCTTCGGTCCTTTTCTTTTCCTCCTGGTATTCCTATGATTTGAATGTTGTTGTGTTTCATGTTTTCTTGCAGTTCCCTTAAGCTACTTTCATATTTGTTTCATCTTTTTTTGTGCAGCTGCTCTACCTATGTGTTTCTTTCTATCTTGTCTCCCAGCTCATTAATTCAGTCCTCTGCTTCATCCAGCCTGCTTGTAATTCCTTGCAGTGTATTTTTTAGAAATTGTATTCTTTATTTCTTCTTGGTTTTGTTTATAGTTTCTATTTCTTTTTTCTTAGTGTTGTAGTTTTTACTCAGTTCCTTGTAGTTGCCTGTGAGTTCCTTGAGCACCCTTATAACCATTCTTTTGGATTCTGTATCTAAGAGTTTGCTTCTTTCCATTTCATTTATCTCTTTTAGTGGAGAGTCTTTTATTTCTTTCAATTGTGGGTTCTTTCTTTGTCCCCCCATTTTTTGTTTCTGAAATTCCTAATGCTCTGATTTGTTTGCTATCTTTGTAGGGTGAAATTCTGTGGTAGGAGTTCTTGGGGCTCAATGGTGTGGTCTCTTTGATATCCTTTTCTTAGTACTCTAGGCTTGCCCTTTGTTCCATCTGTGTGGGCTTTCTTGTTGTACTTGGGTTTTACCTGTTGGTGGCTCCTTTGTTGGTAGGTTTTCTCCTCCAGCAGGTTTACTGGTATTCAACATTTCCACCTTATCTTGTATGTGATTAGGGACAGAATGAAGGAGAAATGGATTAAGACAGTGGGAGAATATCTATTGGATTTAAAGTACTAACAAGTAGAGATCAGTTAGGAAACCCTTTGGAGAAGTACAGCAATAACTGTGATATTCCACCCAACTAGCCACTTTTTATAAAAGGTAAAAGGAGATAAGACTCTTATTAGAAGGGAAAAAAGAATGTGAGCTGACTCCAGAAAGCAGAGCACTTATGTGAGGTTAGATGGTGAGATATAATGAGAGTAAGGAATAGAAACTTGGCGTAATATGTGAGAGAATAAAGTTAATCACAATAGTAATAAAGCTCAGGAAGATAGCGAAAGGGACAAATACCAGGGAAGGGTGCTCTGTGGTATTTGGAACAACAATAATATGACAAGAAATATGTTATCTGAATAAAAAGAATAAAAAGTAAAAGACTAAGAATAGTGTGTTATTGTAGTATGAGTGAAGTGAAAAAAAATAAAATGCAATATAGAAAGGAAAGGGCAAAAACAGTGAAACAGTGAAATCAAACAAAGAAAAAATGAAACTAAATGTAAAGGAGAGAAATAAAAAACTAAAATAACAAAAAATAAAATGCAAGTTCTGTAGGATAGAAAAATAATTTTGTCTCAGTTGTTGGCATTATTCTTCCAATCCCTGTCTGTGTCTGTCTTTGGTTCTTTAACAGCTACAGGTCTTACTGTCTTACACTTGCAGAAATAAAAAGCCAGCTGACTTTAAACTCACCAAGTGGGTTCTGCTGGTCTTCCTGGATGCTGCAGGCAGAGGGGGACTGGGCTTCATTTTTTCCCTTTCCTGTGGTTCTGCTAGGATGGTGGCTGGTCTGGGCTACAATACTCACAGGTGTTCAGCTTCCAGCCCAAGCTCTCAGAGCACTGTGTGGCCCACTCTGTCCATATGGGCCAGGCTGGTGTCTTTAATCCACCTTGTTGTATCATCCTTTGATTAGTCAGTGAGGTGCACTGAGTGGGAACAACTCGCACCCTTTCTCCTCCCTCTTTGCTGGTCTGGGCTCTGCACACATGCAAAGTCCCTTCAGGACAGTTTAGTTCCCCTATTAAATTAAGTTTCTTTGGGGCCTGCCACCTTTGTGAGCCCATGCTTCCTCTCTTTGATCAGTTTGTGTGGTGCCCTGATTTGGGCCAAATTACTCCCCTCCTCCTCCCTCTTCCCTGGTCTGGCTGCTGCATGCAAGGGTTCCTTGCACAGAGGCTGAGAGCCCATTTCCCTTGGTTGGGGACAGTTGTTCCTAACAAGAGCCTGGCTTTTCACACATCCCAATTCTCTGGTATCTAGACTTTCTGGGTCACAGTCAGTCATGTTCCAACTCTTTTCCCATCTCTAGGCTTCACTGAGCTCCCCAATTCTTCTGGTACTGTCCCAGCTGTGATTCCAGTCCCAGCCAGGGCACGCCACCTACTGTGTGTCTCCCACTGCATCTTTATCCCCCCAGTGACTTTGAGCATCCAAGTCTCTCCTGGTGAGGGACTGGCTTCTCTGCTCTGGGAGGAGAGGGAGCTGTGAAGTTACAGGCGCTGACCTAGACCTCCTCCAAAGCTCCTGAAGCAGACATGGTCCCTGGCACAGAGCCCAGGCACCATCTTGTCACCTACAAAATCTCCTTACCATCATTTTTTAACTATCCTTTGCATTCTTTGTCTTCCAAACTTCACATAAGCTGTTGGCTGTTCTGTATAACCTGGGATTCGGTTGGCTGTTCACTCTGTTCTTCAGAAGGTCGGCTAGGTGTCCTAGTTGAGTGCATAGTCAAGTGGGTTCAGCTTCCACCAACCTGGCCATCATCTTTAAATGATGCTCATTCTTATGAGCATTCTTATAATTAGTGTTTTCAACTCTGCATGATAGATTACTTATCTTCATTTTTTTAGTTCTTTTCTGGAGTTTTGACTTATTCTTTCAATGGGCCATGTTTCTTTGCCTTCTCATTTTGGCAGCCTCCGTGTATTTGTTTCTTGTATTAGGTAGAGGTGCTCTGACTCCCTGTCTTGGTAGCATGGCCTAATGTAGTAGGTGTCCTATAAGGTCTAGTGACACAGCCATCCCTATCACCCAAGCTGTGTACTCAAGATGTGACATTTGTGTGAGCTGAGAATATCCTTTGTGTGTAATGAGTGCACATTACTTAGAAATGAATAATGAATACATACTTAGAAATAAGTATAGGGCTGGGGATTCACTGAGGCCAGCTGTTGCTTGTTTGACAAGGTTTAGGAAATTGTAAAACATGATCCAAGACAAACTGTTTATTTGGAAAAGCTACTGTTAGCAGTCTTGGTGGGACAGAGCCTCACAGGATCTCCAGGGCAATACAAACAGTGTTAGCCAGGTTGATGGAGTCTCAGATTTGGCACCAGCCTGCCAGCTCTGGGCTCTATTTGGCTCCAGCTCTGCCAGCTTCTGAGGGTTCAGAAGAGAGACAATGGCCTCTGCTTGCCTTTCTATCTGGGGAAAAGCTGCCCCGCAGCTCTCGCTTTGATGCTGGATACTTCAGTTCCTTCCTGTGTGCCACTGGTGCCTTTCAAGTTGCTCTCTCAGTGCTTGAGCTCAAAGGGATTGAGTCTGAGTAGTGTCTGGGCTCTTTAAGTAGAACTGCTTGGGACTTTAGGTGTTTCTTCCACCACTGAGTCCATGCTGTTTTTTGCAACCAGAAGTTATGGCAACTTGTCTTCCTGGCACTGGAACCCTGTGCTAGAGGGCCTGGTGTAGGGCTGGGACTTCTTACTCCTGAGATTTGCCTCCTGAAAAGGAGCCTCACACATGGGTGAAGGATCAGCCTGTCCCACATCTCTGCCCCTCCTACCAGCCTGGATGGAGGTGGTTTTTTAATTCCATAGTTTTTTTGACAACCATTCAACTCAATTTCTGATGGTTCTGAGTCATGATTATTTTATAGTTTAGTTGTAATGTTGATGTAATTGTGCAAGAAGGCAAGCCATATTTACCTACACCTCTGTCTTGACTAGAAGTCTATCATTTTCCTTGTTCTTGACTGGAGGACTTGAATGTTGTAAAAGACAGGGGCTTCATGGTCCATCTGTAGCTGCTCTTCTGAAGAAATTGAGTCCCAGTGTCAGCATCAGGTGCCACTGTGTGTGGGTGAAGCAGACCATGTTGAAGTAGACAGCTGAACCACAGCTGCAGAAATTGTTTCACACACTCATGAGCTGGAAACCTTGGCCAAAGTCTGTAATAGGGTCCTGGAGAGAAGATCTCCATGAAGAAGCCCAGACAAGTCAGGACCTTTTGGATCTCTTTGAACTTAAACAGTCCTTGGCTGAGATTGAGTTCAGATTGCAGTAATATTTCAGGAGTCCCTTTCTATTCTACCTACATCTAATGCCTTTTAGAAACAAATAATTTAAAAGCCAGTTGTGTCTTTGTATCAGCTGGGGATCTAAAGAATGGAGGTGTGTCTTCTACACAGAAGCTGCTTATCAGTCCTCCAAGAACCAAGAACCATTCCAGTCTTAGTAAATCTGTTCAATGGTGATTGTACTGCCTGGAGAACCAGGTTTGGGGTCAGGTAATACCACTGTCTAGCTCCAAGAACTGATGATGATTATAAAAGGTAATAATGATAAATAAGACTAATTAAGGTTTTGGTAAGGACCAAGCACTGATCTAAGAGCTTCACAAGCACTAATTCCTTTAATCTTGACAATAACCCTACAAAGTAGTTCCTGTGATTTGTGATAATTTCTACTTCCAGGACACAGAATTTATATACTGTGTGCAAGGCCATATGGTTATTAAATGGCAGAACACTCTTAAATTCTATGCTAGAGTGCTTCTAAGCAAGCTGGAGCTTCTCGCTTTGCCAAACTGCTTCTCTTTCTATTCATAATCTCCAGCAGTTTTGCTTTTTCTCCCTAGTGACTCTCAAAAAAGCAGTGGCTCACTTTGGTTCCACCAGGTGTGAAGGATTCCATTCATTCAGAGGAAGAGAAGGCCACTGAGGCTCAGTGCTTCAGAGTCTCCATTTTGGGTTCTCCTTGTTGACCAAGGCTTCTCAGACCTCTTTTCCTGGGTGTGAGTAGGAAAAATGTAGGTGGTGCATAGGGAGTTTATATTTCTGTTTCCAAAGCAGCTATGCCATAAGCCTAGAGCCTGTGCAACTTTGCAACTTCTGGTCCAGCTAGGCCTTTAAGGATCCAGCCACTTAGCCTTCTGGAGGACTTAGCCCTCTAAATAAATGATACTTGCACACTAAGTCTCACTTGTAGAGTTGAGTTCCTGCAGAAAGTAGAAGTCAAAAATAGATGTGGCCCTTATGGATCTGAAGGCCTTAGTTAAACAGACCATGGTTTCTGTTGGCATGGCATTCTTAGAGGATATTACTAGGGTATCATTTTTTAAAGAGGAGGTATTTCTCTGATTGCAGTCAGTAGTCCTAGAGGTCCTTTGAATTGTGACATGAAGAAGCAGAAGCTCAAGAGTTGGGATGCTCAGTACCTTCAGGTAAATAGGGCAGAGAATTAGCCCTTGAAGTTATGAAGCTTATGGCAGCAACTTCTCTGGGGCTGGCCTTGGGGAAGCCTTGGGTTTTGGAACATAGTGACCAGCACTGAGACTTGCTGCTGGGACATGAAAGAAAGAGAGGGATGCTAACACTGATTTCTCTCCTTTAGACTGCAACTCAATGCAATGATATCCCAATTCGAAACTCACAGGTCACAACTCTAATGTCAGGTGACAAGGTAATATTCAAGGCGGCTGGGCTGGTTAGGGCAATGGTAGGAAGAGAGAATACCTGTGCCATTTGACAAGCTGTTAAAATGGGCAGTTTTGCTGCTCAGCAGCCAGTATCTTTATTCCATAACCTCTGTCTCAGGTACTGAACACTGAAGTAGGATTTGATCAAATTTTCCAGCAAAGAGACAAAGTAATATCTACAAGTAACTTTGGGTACGAGTGCCAGCACATGTTACTAACCAGTCACCTCACTATCTACGGTTTATATACCACTCTAAGTCAGTGGGTAAGGAGGAGGAGAAATATATATATGATGACATTTATTCTGCTATTGTTAGCTCCATAAGACTATTTGCAACCCCAGATTAATTTTGCCTATTAGGTTGCTGTGATATAAGCCCTTCTGTCATAACAATGAGATTTATTTTTTTTAAAATGAATGATCATACAGAAGCTTTTAAGTTTGATGAGATCCCATTTGTTTATTCTTTCCTTTATGTCCCTTGCTCTAGGGGACATAACCGTAAAAATATTGCTGTGTGAAATATCTGAGATTTTCCTGCCAATGCTCTCCTCTAGGGCTTTAATGGTTTCCCGGCTTATATTTAAGTCTTTTATCCACCTTGAATTTATTTTGGTGTATGGTGTAAGTTGGTGCTCGAGTTTCATTTCTGCATGGTCAAGGAAAACAGTATCAAGATAAAAAGAGAAGCAACAGTTTGGGAAAACATATTTGCCAATGACACCTCAGACAAAGGTTTAATCTCCAAAATATACAAAGAACTCACACAACTCCACTCAAAGAAGATGAGCAACCCAATTAAAAAATGGGCAAAGGACTTGAACAGACACTTCACCAAGGAGGACATCCAGAGGATCCAGAGACACATGAAAAGATGCTCGATATCACTAGCTATCAGAGAGATGCAAATCAAAACCACAATGAGATACCACTTAACACCAGTCAGAATGGCTACCATAAACAAAGAAACAAATAACAAGTGTTGGAGAGGTTGTGGGGAAAAGGGGACTCTAGTTCACTGTTGGTGGGATTGCAGACTGGTACAACCACTATGAAAAACAGTATGGAACTTTCTAAGAAAACTAAAAATGGATGTGCCCTTTGACCCAGCAATTCCACTGTTAGGAGTATATCCTAAGAACCCTGAAGCACCAATCCCAAAGAACCTATGCAGCCTGATGTTCATAGCAGCACAATTTACAATAGCCAAAAGTTGGAAGCAACCTAGATGTGCATCGGTTAATGACTGGATCAAAAAACTATGGTACATTTACACAATGGAATTTTATGCTGCAGAAAGGAAGAAGGAGCTCCTATCCTTTGCAACATCATGGATGGAACTGGAAAGCATTATGCTGAGCGAAATAAGCCAGGCGGTGAAAGACAAATACCATATGATATCACCTTTAACAGGAATCTAACAACAAAACAAAGAAGCAAGCAAAATGTAACCAAAGACACTGAAATACAGAACGTGCTGACAGGGTCCAGAGGGGAGAGGGGAGAGAATCATAGGGGAAAAGGGGAAGGGCTCACGTGAACAAGTATAAAGGACACATGGACAATAACTAAGGTGGGGGGCGGAGATGGGAGGGAGGTGGGGAGAACTGGGGGGTGGGGCAAGGCTGGAAATACAAGATAGAAAACTGTACTTGAACAAGAGTTATATAAAAATTAAAGGAAAAACAAAAAACATTACTTCACTACAAAAAAAAAAAAGAGTGATCATGTATCACTCATTTCTGGTGTAGAGTCCCTGGGCTTGGACCCTCACTTTAGAGGCCTTTCCATCAAAATACTAACAAAATAAATTTATTAGATAAAATGCATATTTTGGGTCACTCAGGATAGCCCTCTGTACCAGGGCAGAATGATCCAGAGCCTTAGTAATTCACTCCTGTGGCAACCCTGCTCAGATCTAGGAAAGCCTTCTTTACACCTTCTGCATATTAAAAGCAAAAAGTGATAGCTTCCAAATATTGTAAAGATTTGTGGTAGTTACTGTGGAATATAGAGAAGTGTTTAGAGGTAGAAGAACTTAGGTAAAAGATAAGACAAGTTAACTCCTACAAATCTTCTCAGAGTGTGAAAATATAATATATTCTTACCAAAATAAAATGAAATAAAATAAATAAAATAACATGGAACATGAGAAGGTGCTTAATATCACTAAGCATCAAGGAAATGCAACTCAAAATCACAATGAGATATTATCTCACACCTATTAGAATGGTTATTATCACAAAGACAAGAAACAGCAAGTGTTGGTGAGGATGTAATGTAGTAAAAAGGGGACTTCTAGGTTAGTAATCATATTCATCAAAGCTCCAAACAAACTTATGTGTTCAACTGTGAGTCTGGAAGTGTTTAGATAAGAAATTCTTAAGTATTTGAATTAAACATGCATTTTCATTTTATCTTTGTGTTAGTGACCTGACAAGTTAACTCCTGACAAGTTAACTGCTGAAATCTTATCAAAATCAACTTCTTTATTTTTCTATAATATTACTGGCTTTTGGCCAAATAAAATCCATTTTGTGTGAATCTAGAAAAAAAGTGCATAAGCCTGAAACATACTACGTGTCAGGGTTTCAAATCAGCTGCATTTCATTATGGTTTCTAGAATACAGGAAGTCACTTGCCATAACATTTTACTGTTATAGTAGTGTGAAATAAATCTATAAATTATGATAAAACCTGGAGTAGGACAATGACCAAGGTTATTAAAAAACAATTATTCTGTACTTCATTTCCACCTTGGCATCATCCAGGTCACCATGGAGGCATTCATCAAAAGTTTCCTCTAGTGTGTTGGACACTCTGACCGTGAATAATGATTGATGGGCCCTTCCCAGGGATTGGAGGGCTGTCTCCCAGAGAAACTGAACATCTGACCAGGAAAGAGAGTATTCACAAGGCTCAGCAACTATTCATCAAAAGGTGTACATCTGTTCTGTGAGGATGACACCCCCACCTTTCTTTGTCACCCTTTCTAATTCTTATTAAAGATTTCCAGGATGTTGACATTTATCTTCTTCACTGGATGTATAGAAATCTAGAGACTTTACAGAATGAGCATTGGCTTAATTATTATTACTGTTTTAAATAAAAATGTTCTATTCGCTAAGGAATGCAAAGACTGATAATCAAAGTAGACGGGTGTTGGTGGGTGGTGATGGAGTCACTAGAGTATGAGAGGAGGAGGTATCTGTAGTCAATGCTGTCCACAGAGCAATAATATGATATTTTGTTGGTCAGCTTGAAAGCAAGGGTACCATCTTTTATTTATCTTCCCTAATACACAATTACACACCATGTACCCCTTTCCTCCACTGGCAGTAGGGAGACCTTTGTTTATTTCATAGTGGAATCTCTGCTATTAATGTTTTTCCCATTGTTTATTCTGCTATTCACAAGGAATAGTTTGATACTATTTTAAAGGAGAAAATAAGGGACATGTGCAATGGTTAAAACAACCAGTAGATGTCAAGTTATTACACTGTGTGGGTGCCAGGTCAATATGAGTCAGGCTAGGTCTAGGCAGAGCTACATAGAGAATCTTAAAAATAGGGAAAAGATAACTATTCCAGTGAATCAGCCCCTAATTGTATGTTGATTTTAGATTGTGAATGAATTGGTTAGCTTTTCAATTGACGCAAAAATACAATGCTAAGTGAGGTTGGCCAGGTATAATTTAGGTCAGGTCACTAACACAAAGATAAAATGAAAATGCATGTTTAATTTTTGTTCTCCAGATAAGTAGAAGGAACTTGTCCTGCTTAAGCACGAGTTATAGTTGTCCATGGTAGCACTTCATTAAACACGGGTCAATGGAACTAGAATGAAACATCAATCAGAATAAGCAATGCAGTGAAAAAAATCTCCTGCAAGACAAGATTACCATGATTGGGATTATTGTTTTTCTCCTCACTAACTTGGCCACTGTGGAGGTTCTGAGCACTACTCTCTGCAAGCTAAGAAGAGAGAACTGTGTCACGACCAAAGTCAGTTCTCCCAAGTTCTCTTTTTGTTAAATACTTCTCATATGTTGTTCAAGAGGAAGAAAATGGCAAGTTTGTCAAACAAATAGTGTATACTTAAGAGATATTACCTGTATCTGTGTCTTCACAAAAAGGGTGAGAATAGCACTAAAGTCAAGTTGAATATCTTTTTTTTAAAGATTTTATTTATTTACCTTTAGAGGGGAAGGACAGAAGGAGAGAAATATCAATGTATGGTTGTCTCTCATGCATCCCCTGCTGGGAACTGGCCTGCAACCCAGTTATGTACCCTGACTGGGAATTGAACTGCAATCGTGTGGTTCGCAGGCCCACGCTCAATCCACTGAGCTACACCAGCCGGGGCCGAAGTTGGATATCTTAAGTATACCTGGCAGTTGCTGAAATTGCATAAATGGACATCACTGGTAAATTCCAAATTCAGAGTGAAAAATCAAAGCAAATTCTTACTTAGAAATTGCCAGTACAAACATCATTTGAGTCTATTTCCCATAGTTACTGTCACATTAGAAACCCCTTGGGGGAAAATAGACTTTTCATGCCTCTGATATTTTATCCATAGAAAACATAATAGAAATACAGTACAATGCCTAAAAATGTGCATGTGCTCTGATTTATTAATTCTACTTATGGGTCTCTATTCCATGAAATATTTGCTTAAGTAGATAAAGATACATGAATGTTCATTCTAGCATTGTTTGTAATAGTAAAAAATTATCAACTTAAATGTAAACCAATAAATAACTGGCTAGATACATTATGGTATGTTACAAATGCAAATCTTTCCAGTAATAGATCTATGTATTCACTTTATAACATGGAGAAATCTGTGTTATCATTACATAAAATATAGATAAATTAAAAATCTGTATATAGTACCACCCTTTTATTGCAAATGTGTATGTGTACTTATACGTACATAATTACATATAAATACAGAATAAAAAACTTGAAAAGACATTGCCTTGAATGTTAATAGATTCCTGAGTGTGTACATTGTGGACATTTAATTTTTAATTTTTCTGTAACTTGTAAATATTTTAAAATAAAATGAGTATATCTGCATCACTTTTTGGAATAATAATGTCAAGATTCAAGCATACACAAAGTCCACAGTACAAAATTACAGATTATAGTTGCTGATGGGAGTGTAGAATTCATTAAATGTTTTCTGGTTCAAGAAAGTCTTCCACTTTTCAGAAGAGGAAACAGACACAAAAGGGAAAATTGAATTATTCAGTACACAGATTTATTCCTCTCTCCCCCAGTGTTCTCCCACATTAACACCCCAGCAAGGTGCTCAGTTAACAAAGAGATTTGCCGTGATTGGTTGGTATTGATGTGGAGGAGCCTGAGGGCAATCATGTTCCACTGTTGAACTGCAGCAGAAAATTTCACAGTGGGAACAGGGGTCAATTTTCCCTTTGCATCACTTATGAAAGCCTCTGATTTACATTGATCAGGACATCTTTTTGGATAGTAAAAGAGTTGATAAAAATTGTTAATGTAAGATTTCCTCTGACCAGGAATGCATTTAATCATGCCGGCACTCACTGGCAAGTTTTTAGTATTCACTGAGAAAAATATTTGCCCAAAAGACCACATTTTATTTAGGCCTTAATTATTTTATATAAAGTTCATCTTGACATAAGGGCCAGAGTCGAAGTTGACACAGGGGTCAGAAACAAATTACCACAATCTTATAGCTCTCCAAGTTTGGAGAATAAAATAATATATATTTTTAACAACATTTTATTTGTTTATTTTTAGAGAGAGGGGCGGTGAGGAGTGAGAAAGAGAGGGAGAGAAACATCAGTGTGAGAGAGAAACATTAGTTGGTTGCCTTTTGCACCCACCCAGCCAGGGACTGAACCCACAACGCAGGCATGTGCCCTGACCAGGAATTGAACCAGAGATCTTTTGCTTTGTGTAATGATGCTCAACCAACTGAGCCACACCAATGAGGGCACATGTACTCTTAAGGAAGAAAATATGTTGATAATAATGAGCTTAAAAATTTTTTCTATAAGGGGGTAACAATGCTCAAGCAGAAGTTCAGATTTTAGTTGTAGACGTATATCCAGCTTTGAGTTTGTAAGCTAATTTTGTTAACTTTTGATGAAGCAGTAGCCAAAAAATATGGGGGGTACAGCCCATTGGAGTTTTATGATTGTCTAAAGACCATTAAATTTTTCAAATTAAAATGGAGCAGAATTTGCCCCATTTTTCAATTTAGTAGTTCATGAAGAAATGCCATAAGTTATGATAACCAGTGGTGGCATCTTGCCAAGAACCAAAAGTTACACAACCATGTACATCTTTACCAAAAAGTTAATGACAAAAATAGCCTTATTTTGCTTTAATTTCAATGGTACTTGACACCAATGAAGTTGTTTGCACATAATGAGAAAAAAATTGATCACAAGGGAGAAATAATTCTCTGTCATCATCTTTCTTGCCAACAGCTTACTCTCTACAAAACTATTATTTAGAGAAAAAATTGTATTTATTACATAAATCAGAGTCAATGCAGGAGGTGTTTGACAGGAGACATTGAGTTTCCTCCTCAGTAGGACGTCTCATTCAATAGACAGTGGCTCTATAGACAGTGGCTCTGCAGATCCTTTCCCCACAGCCTTCTGCAGAAAAGTGGTGTGAACTGTAAATTGACTACAGTAACCAGAGCACTGAACTGTGCTGTTCTATGTTTGTTTTTCCTTCTTAAACAAAAATCAAACAAAACAAAAACAGCAACAACAACAACAACAAAAAACCCTTTTACAGACTAAATTATCTCCACAGCAGTGTGACTCACATGTTCTGCTCTTTGCCTTTTAGGACATTATCTACTTTGCACAAAATACACCAGTATAAACATTGTTTGACTGAAGACATGGTTTCAGTGCATCTAATTCTCTTGGAAATGTGTGGCCCTGAACTATATAAGAACACTGACATAGATTTCAGAAGGAGCTGAATGAGACATGCAGGTTAGGAACAGTTTTCCCTATGTACTTTCTTATATGCCAACATATATTTTCCACCAGTAATTCTGCAATAAGTATGCAGAACTCTGGAACAGAAGATGAAAGACCTGTGTTCTTGTTTCAGTTCTGACCATAAGGGACTACATGACTTTAAATAAGTATTTTAACTGTATTAGCTTCCTATAGCTGCCGTTAACAAATTACCACAACCTTAGCTGTTGACAACCACACAAATGTTTCATCTCACCATTCTGTTGGTCGTAAGTCCAGGAAACTCAGATAGCTGCTTTGCTCTGGGCTCTACAAAGCTTCAGTTAGGATGTCAGCCAGCCAGTGTTCTTATCTGGAGTCTCAAAGATGAATGCTCTTCCAAGCTCATCTCTTCTCTGCAGGTTGTTTGCAGAATTCTGTCCATGAAGCTATAGGGTTCCTTGCTGGTTCTTGCCAATGTGTTATCTCAGCTTCTAGAAGTCCCCTATATTCACTGACCCTTTGTTCCCTTTATGTGAAAGGCAGTTACAGTGGGGTGAACCCCTCACAGGCTTCACATCTCTCCTGCCCTTTATGCTGCTTTATCTCTTGCTCTAGCCAGAGAAAATTTTCTGCTTTTAAGGGCTCAAATGGTTAGACTTGGTCCATCCAGATAATTCAAGATTATGTCAAGGTTCAACCTTAATCACATCTGCAATGTCCCCTTTACTCTGTATAAGGTAACCTATTTATTGGTTTTGGGAATAAAAGTGTGGATTTCTTTGGGGCATGGGCATTATCCTGTCTGTCTCACCAGCTCTGGCCTGCTGCAGTTTCTTTACCTCTACAAGAAGGGTGCTGAATGAAATCAGTGTTTCTCAAAGTATAGACACCCTCCTCTCCTCTGGAAGACCATAACGTGAGGTGAGGTGGGACCTGGATCTGGATATGATATGAAAAAACACTGACATTTTAGTCCACGCCAGTCTCTTTCAAGTCTTCATGTTAAGAGAGGACAAAAGTCTATTTGGTGCAAGTATTTCTTTTAGACTGCTCTAAACCTTGCTTATTTTCTTCCTCATCAGGGTAGGGGTAGGGAAGATAAAGGGAAACAGAAGAGAGAATGGAATCCAGGCCCCAAATTGGGAGCCAGTCTACCTAGTGACATTTAACAATGTGTTTTGCTTTTATCGTATTTATTTAACTGCTATCTTCCATTTATGAAAAATTGATATTGACTTTGCACTTGACATTTATAAAATTTTAATTTTAAAAATCAATGTATGTAAAAATAAAATTAGTCAATTTAAAGGAAAATAATGACAGACATACAGGTAAGACCCACACTTGTAGAAGATGAGACAAGATGACCACTTAAGTTCCTTTAAGCCCTGAAAAAGTCAATTTAATCAATAGGAAAATGGGCCAAAGCTTGAACAAGCACTTCAAAAAGTGATTAAGCATATGGCCAATGAACATATGAGGTCTGTCCTGAAGATATATAATCATGTAATATGAAAATAGAGACATTTATTGAAGAAGATAGAAGACACAAGGTTTGATGCAGATTCATTGCTCTACTTGCTCAGTCATTTTGAATGTGATGGCCACACAATACACATGCTCACTCAACAGCATCTACTGTCCCCACTGACTAGCAAAGTGAACTAATCATTGTTCACACATGTGCATTCCAGTCCACTCTCTTTGGTTGCCAGGTTACATCAATGTTGTGCAAACCATTCTAGTTATATTAATAAGGTTTGGACTTTTTCTTGACAGACTCATATGTTTAGTTTTATTAATAATAAGGAAAATGCAAGTTAGAACTCTAATGAGATACCATTAAACATCCACCAAGGTGACAAAAACGAAAAGATCTGACACTACAAATGTGGCAAGACTTGACAGCAATGGGAACTCACATGAATTGCTGAAGTGGTGTAAAGTGGACTACAGGGAGAAGTTGTGGAAGACTTTTAAAAGAACCAAAACTGCTACCCTATGTCCTGCCTAGTGTAACCTTCCAGCTTACTGTTGTATTCTATTGTCTTTGAGCTATTTGACAGATCTGTAAATTGTAGAAAACAGACCACAATACAAGTAATTTGTGTTATAGAAATGTAAATTGTGTTCTGTAGAATGATTGACTATTACCCAATGTATATTAACCAATTTTTCATTTGTTTGTAAATTCTTTTCAGCATGCCTGATGCTTATATATTTGTCTGTTCTTGAAATTCTTCTTTAGACTGACTGTAACACTGACAGTTTCTTTCACTAATTAATGAATTCAATAAAATCCTTGACATGTATTGATTTTATATTTCTATGAGAGTCATTATTTTCTATTTCTAAAAAAAATATTTTGACAGTACAAACTTGAAAACAGTTGAATACTAATAAGTAAACATATGCATAGCCCATAACTCTATTCCTCTGCATATATCCTAGGAAAATTCACACATGCAATGGAAGATACATACAAGAATACTCAGAGACATATTATTTGTAAAAGCCAAAAATCCCTGGAAAAATCTAAATGTTTCTCCACAGTAGCATGAATTAATACCTATGACATACTTGTATGATGGAATGATATGTTAATACTCAATGAAAATGAATGAAGCATAGCTATGCACAACATGGGCAGATATGACATTTAGTGAGAGAATTCAGACATGAAAGAGTAATATTTATAATTCCATTTATGTAAGCTTCAAAAATGAAGCAAAGATAGCTGTAGTGTTTAAGGATATGTATTTAGTGTAAAACTATAACAAAAAGCAAGGAAACAAACCACAAAAGTGAGGACAGTGGCTCCTTGGGAAGTGGATATGGTAGATGTGTGCTATGAGCAACATTATCTTCTGTAATTTTGCTAGTGGGTATGTAGGTGTTTCTTTTACTATCTCTTTAACAAGTACATGTGCACTTTATATTCTTTTTTAAAATATATTTTATTGATTATGCTATTACAGTTATTTCATTTTTCCCCTTTATTCCTTCTGCCCTGTACCCCTCTCCCACTTTTATTTCCCCACCTTAGTTCATGTCTATGTGTCATATAAGTTCTTTGGCTTTTCCATTTCCTATACTATTCTCAACCGCCCCCCTGTCTATTTTGTAGCTACCATTTATGCTACCTATTCCCTGTACCTTTTCTCCCATTTTCTCCTTCCCCACCGATAACCCTCCATGTGATCTCCGTTTCTGTGATTCTATTCCTGTTCTAGTTGTTTGCTTATTTTCTTCTTTTTTAGGTTCAGTTTTTAATAGTTGTGAGTTTGTTGTCATTTTACTGTTCATATTTTCGATCACCCTCTTTTTCTTGATAAGTCCTTTTAACATTTCATATAATAAGGAAATGGTGAAGATGAACTCCTTTAACTTGACCTTATCTGGGAAGCACTTTATCTGTTCTTTCATTTTCAAAGACAGCTTTGCTGGATAAAGTAATCTTGGATGTATGTCCTTGCCTTTCATGTCTTTGGATATTTCTTTCCAGCCCCTTCTTGCCTGCAGGTTTCTTTTGAGAAATCAGCTGATAGTCTTATGGGAACTCCTTTGTAAGTAACTGTCTCCTTTTCTCTTGCTGCTTTTAAAATTCTCTCCTTATCTTTAATCTTGGGTAATGTAATTATGATGTGCCTTGGTGTGTGCTTTATTTCGTTCAACTTCTTTGGGACTCTTTGAGCTTCCTGGACTTCCTGGAATTCTATTTCCATTGGAAGATTGAGGAAGAATTCTCCTTTATTATTTTTTCAAACAAGTTTTCAGTGTCTGCTTGCTTTTCCTCTTCTCCTCTGGCACCCCACTGATTAGGATATTGGAACATGTGAAGTTGTCCCAGAGGTTCTAAGCCTCTCCCCATTTTTAAAAATTCTTGTTTCTTCACTCTGTTCTGGTTAAATGTTTATTTCTTCCTTCTGGTGCAAATTGTTGATTTGAGTCCTAGTTTCCTTCCCTTTACTGTTGGTTTACTATACATTTTCCTTTATTTCACCTTTCATAGCCTTCAGTTTTTCATCTATTTTGTCACCATACTCTGCAATTTCTGTGAACATTCTGATTACCAGTGTTTTGAACTCTGCATCTGACAAGTTGGCTCTCTCTTCATCCCTCAGTTATATTTTTTTCTGGTGTTTTAATCTAGCCTTTTATTTGAGCCATATATATATTTGTACACACTTATATATATTTGTACACACTTATGTATATTTGTCTTGGTGTGCCTGTTACATAGTAAGGGGCAGAGCCTTAAGTATTTTCCTGGGTGGGTCAACCCACAGTGCTTCACTGTGGACTGTTTGTGGGGGAAGGTTCCAAGGGGCAACAATACCACTTACTCAGCTCTTGGCCAGCTTTTATTACTTCTTCCACTACCCACAAGCAAATTGGGCCCTTTGAGTGCTCATTCCAGGCTGTGTGAACTTGTGTATGTTCTAGGACCCTGTGGGTCTCTCTAACAAACCTCCTGTGAGGCTGGGAGTTTCTCCTGCCACATCAACCCCCACAGGTTTTTTCAGTTAAAGGTTTTCAGGCTTTATTTCCCTGCACTGGAACCCTGGGTTTCACAGTCTGTCTCTCTCCCCAGTTGTTCCTTCTGGTTTATCCTCACACAAATCTGGGACTGCACGCTCCATCAGCTGTCACCTTGCATGCCCCAGTTCTCCAGGACTGCCTTGCTGCTAGTCTTCTCCACCTCAGCAGGCCATCTCTGCCCCTCCCACTGGCCTGGATGAATATTTCTTTAACTATTTGGTTGTCAGTATTCCGTACAGTTTAATTTTCTGGTAGTTCTGGTTATTTTTTTGCTTTTAAATTTGTTGTTGTCCTTCTCTTGGTTGTGTGAAGAGGCAAAATATATCTACCTATTTTTCTATCTTGGCCAGAAGTCCTATTTTATATTCTCCTATTTATGATACACTTTACCAAAAAATCAAGGTCAATGAATCCATTATTTTGGGTTGTTTGTGTAGTAAAGTGCTAAATGAAATGTTAGAACAAATGACTTCAGAGACCATCCTCAGATCCCTGAAGCTGGTATTGGATAATTATTTCTTCATGGTTGTAATGTACATCACAAGCCTAAGTTCTGGCTGCAAATGTCTGCAATGCAGAAGGTTTCATAAACTCCATTATCTCTGCCAAGTTGTATGATAGGGACAGAGTAACATAATATCTCTTTCATATTAAGTTGTGGGGTAAGGGACAGAGTAACAGGAAGCTCAGTGAGTAAGTCTACCACTTCTGGAGGAGGATAAAAGCAGCTGTGGTGTCAGAAAAGAATAGGAAGGAAAGGAGGAAGTAGTAAGGAAAAGAGAAGAGAAAACCCGGCCTCCAATTTGTCTTGGGGACCCAGACTCCTAATGTATTTTACTCTTTGAGATAATTAACTTATTCTGGGATAGTAAATGATATACTGCATTAAATTTTCCTTAACAATATGTTTTCGTTTTTAATTTTCATTTTAAATATTTTATTGATTACATTGTTACAGTTGTTGTGTTTTTTTTTTCTTTGTCCCCCTCCACTGAGTGGCTCCTGCTTCCTCAGACAATCCTTCACCATTGTTCATATCCACGAGTCATGCATATAAGTTCTTTGGCTACTACATATTCTATACTGTTCTTTATGGCCCCATGGATATTCTGTAACTAATTATTTGTACTTCTTTATCTCCTCACCTTTTCACCCATTTTCCCTCTCTCCCCTCCCATTTGGCAAGCTTCCAGTAAATGCTTCTTTTTTTCTTGCTTTTAAGAGTCGCTCTTTATCTTTAACCTTTGGCCTTTTAATAATGATGTATCTTGGAGTGGGCCTCTTTGCATCCTTCATAATTGGGACTCTCTGTGCTTCCTGGACTTGCATGTGTATTTCCTTCACCAAATTCAGGAAATTTTCTCCCCCCATTTATTTTCAGAGAGATTTCCAATTCATTCCTCTTTTTCTTCTCCTTCTGGCACTCCTATGAGGTGAATGCTACACCTCTTAATGTTGTCCTAGAGACAGTTTATACTATTTTCATTTTTTATTATTTTTTCTTCTCGTTATTCTGATTTCTTGTTTTGTACTTCCTTATGGTCCAAATCATTCATTTGATTCTTGGCCTCATCAATTCTACTGTTGTTTCTGTGTAAATTGTTGTGTTTTTTTTTCAATTAGTGTATCCTTCATTTCTGCATGGGTCATTTTTATGATGCTGAGGCCCTCACTAAATTCTTTAGGCATTCTTATAAACAGCGTTTTGAACTCTGTATCTGGTAGCTTGCTTATCTCTGTTTCATTTATCTCTTCTTTTGGAGATAAAGTTCTTTCATTTGGGCCATGTTTCTTTGTCTCCTCATTTTGGCAGCCTCCTTGTGTTTGTTTCTATGTATTAGTCAGAGCTGCTTTGACTCTGTGTCTTGGTATCATGGCCTAATGTAGTAGGTGTCCTGTAGGGTCTAGTGGCACAGACTTTCCTATCACCCAAGCTGGGTACTCAAGGTGCACTCCCTGTGTGGACTGAGTACACCGTCCTCTTGTAGTTGAGACTTGATTGCTGTTGGTAGGTCAATGAGAAGGATTTACACAGGCCAGTCAGCTATAAGAGCTGGCTATGACCAGTGGCCACCCACCTCCATCCTCTGTGAAGGATCAGCTGTACAGGGGCAGGGCGGTGGTTCTCCAATGTGGTCTGTAGCTACCTACTGGGTGTGCTTGTCCTGGGTTTTCTGGATGTGCAGGCCAAGGTCAGCCTCACCTTTGTTTTTCCCAGGGCACCCTGTTTGAGCTGTGAAGCAATCTGCGATGGCTGTTAATGGTTCTGGGCTTGGAGATTCCCAGGTGAAGCCAAGCTGTGACTCTAATCTGGCTGCTGCTAGGGGCCACTGAAGCCAGCTGTTGCTTGTTCGGTTGAATTTAGGAGCCAAGACCAGTCATTTTTATGGAAAAGCACCTTGAGTCAGTTCATAAGTTAGATGGGGTAGTCTCTATGGATCTCCAAGGTGGGTCTCACAGTATTAGCCAGGTTTATGGAGTCTCAAATATGGCATCAGCCTACTGGTTCTGTGGGTGGGAGGGCTTAGCAAAGGGACAATGACCTCTGCTTGCTCTGATGCCTGATATTTCAGTTTCTCCTCATATACCACTGGTGCCCTTCAAGCTGCCACCCCAGTGCTGGGGCACAGAGGGAGCAAGTCTGAGTAGGTAAATCCATGTGTGGGTTCCCCAAGAGGAACTTCTTAGGGCTCCAGCAGCCTCCTCCAATGACTCAATCCCTGCTTGTTCTCACAGCCAGAAGTTGTGGGAACTTATCTTACTGGCACTGGAATTCTGGCCTGGGGAGCCTGATGTGGGTCTTGGACTCCTCGCTCTTGAGATATCCTTCCTAGATTTTTAACCATGTGAATGTGGGACCAGCCTGTTCTGTGTCTCTGCTCCTCCCACTGGTCTAGATAAATGTGGTTTCTTCAATTCTGCAGTTGTCAGACTTCTATTGAACTTGATTTCTGACCTTCCTTAGTGATGATTGTTCTATATTTTAGTTGTAATTTTGACATGGTTGTGTGATGAGGCCAGTCATGTTTGCCAACATCACAATTTTGACTGGAAATTCTGTTTTCTTCATCTGGCCTCTCCACTTTTCAATTCCTATTGATTTTGGATATTGTTTAATGGAATATGAATAGATTGAGATGTTAGGTATAAATAAATTTTTGTAACCTGTAAAGTATAATTCAACTGGTATAACATGGTACCTGATACCACAAATGTACCTGTTCAAATTTTCAAATCTTCATTTGGGTAATTTCATGAAATAGCTGGTTTTGACTAGTTAATTTGGGCAAATTTATATTTTTAAAAACGTCAAAAATACCAGTAAGCCCATATATTCATAAATAGTCTCAAGTATACACATAATAGGATCTTTTAACATTTAATAGTTAATTGCAACTGCTCTGATTATTAATATTACATAATGTAAAATAGAACTCTAGCTGTATTTGAGCTCAACACTTAATGGAAACTACACATTTTCTATAATGTAGAATTTCCATTTTTTTTTAGTTCAGGCCATGCAAGAAAAGTTAATAATTAAACAATCTGTAGGATAAATGAATGGCTGTACTTGAAAAATCACAAAGTAGCATGTTGGTGTAATTAGACTGTAGCTGGAGCAAAGAACACTCTTTCTCTGTAAATGACCATTTATCACACCCACTGAAGTAATCTAAAGAAAGGACCATCGTAATCTAAAACTGCTTAATTACATATAACTATCCCTCAATCAGGGTGCCTAGAAACCTTAAACCTCATGACAATGTGCACTATCTCAGCTCAGGGAACCCATAATGTTTGTTCAAAGAGATTTTTATTAGCTGTCTCATCCACAACTATAGTTACTACTACCAATCCATGATTATTATCATTGCTACTGCTAAGTGCTACAGCTCTTGTTCCTTGAACACTTACTAAATTCTAAGGTTTATATATGAAGGCTTGAACCAAGAAGATGAGCCATTTACAACAGAATTGACCCTTAGGCAGAGTTAGTTACTGATGATCATACGTAAGTTAAAAATAAGTACTGTTAAATTTACCCTTGTAATTTATTTAAATTTCCTATTCAATGTAGGCAATATTTTTGTCCACTGAACCATCTCTTTAAAACTCAACAAAGCAAGTTTTTCTTGCAGCATTGGAACTAATCATTCTTTGGTTATATGAGGTAGTAAGATAATTTGAGGAGCCATGTGTATAAGTTAAATGTGAATAAAATGTGATCTCTAATTTTTAATATCCAGAATTGTCTAATAAGTAGTGATAAATCTACCCCTTTTCTCTTTTCAAATTGGATTTTCTCTGTATAGTATAATTCTTGTTTGGAATAAATTAATTTATGTTTTAGGGAATTTGTAAGCTTAAATAAATATTTGAAATGAAAGAGCATTCATTATAATTTGAGGTCCCTCTGGTTCTATCATTCAAGGTCTGAAAGGGTTGATTTGTTAGGTTATTCATGACCCAAGTCAAGCTCTCAGGCATTAATTTGAATGGCTGGAGACCATGAAATTTAAACCACTGATTAATGAGTCTCTAAATGACTGGATGCTTTCATGTAACTACCCAGCTCAGTACTACCTTATTTATTTATTTTTAAACACACCTCAACAAGACAATAAATCTTACAGAGAAGGCTCTTTAAAGAGAGAAATTGCATTCATGGGACATTTAGAAAATTGATTACTATTTCCATCCCAATGGTCTCATAATAATTATTTAGTGTTGTTTTATTTATTTTTAAAGTATATTTTATTGATTATGCTATTACAGTTGTCCCATTATTTTCTTCTCCTTTATTCCCCTCCACCCTGCAAAGCCCTCCCTCCAGCATTTCCCCACCCCCCTTAGTTCAGGTCTGTATGTTGAACACATACCTTCTTCAGATTCCCCATTTCCTGTACTATTTTCAACCACCCCCTGACTATTTTGTGCCTACCAATTATGTTTCTTATTCCCTGTATCTTTTTAAAAATTATTTATTTATTTATTTAAAAAATTCTTTCACAAACCCAATTTTCAGTGTAGTAATAAGGGTCACACAACTTCCTAAATAAAAAGAAATTTAAAGTTTTACAATTGCCTTGTGAATGCTTTCTATTCAAAAAAATTTTTTGCTCATATCTTTTTTTAAAAATTGTAGTTCAAGTACAGTTGTCCCATTTTCCAATCACCAATCCCACCCCCACCCCCCCCAGCTAGACATCTCCACCTCCTGCCCTCGATCTTATCTCCCTTTGGCTTTGTCCATGTGTCCTTTATATATGTTTCTTGATGGCCCTTCCCCTCTAGACCTCTGTTACCCCTCCCACATCCCATCTGGTTACTGTCAATTTGTTCTTTGTTTCAGTGTCTTTGGTTATACTTTGCTTGCTTGTTTGTTTTGTTGATTAGGTTCCACTGATAGGTGATGTTATTCAGGGTTTGCATTCACCACCTGCCTTATTTCACTTAGCATAATCCTCTCCAGACCCCTTCATGCTGTAGTGAAGGGTAGGAGCTCCTTCTTTCTTTATGCTTTCTAGTATTCCATTGGGTAAATGTACCACATTTTTTTGATCCACTCATTTACTGATGGGCACTTAGGTTTATTCCAGCACTTGCCTTTTGTAAATTGTGCTGCTACGAACATTGGAGTGCACAGGTTCTTCTAAATTGGTGTTTCAGTGTTCTTAGGATATAATGCCAGCAGTGAAATTGTTGGGTAAAAAGGCAGTTTCTGTTTTAGTTTTCTGAGGAAATTCCATACTGTTTTCCACAGTGGCTGCACCAGTCTGCATTCCCAACAGTATTATACTAAGGTTTACTTCTTTCTCTAACTCGTTTGTTGATTTGGTTATGATGGCCATTCTTACCCGTAGAAGTGGTATGTCATTGTGCTTTTATTTTTAAAATATTTTTATTTAATTATTGTTCAAATACACTATTCTGTCTTTTACTCCCTTCCCAGCCCCCCGCAGTGCTCCCCACCTCCCTCCCATTTCCACCCCCCTTAGTCTTTGTCCATGTGTCCTTTATACTTGTTCCTGTGAATCTTTCCCCTTTCCCCCTGAAATTCCCTCCACTCTTCCCTCTGGTCCCTGTCTGCCTGTTCTCTATTTCAGTGTCTTTGGCTATATATATATTTTAAGATTTTATTTATTTATCTTTAGAGAGGAAGGGAAGGAGAGAAGGAGAGAAATATCAATGTATGGTTGCCTCTCATGAGTCCCCTGCTGGGAACTGGCCTGCAACCCAGGTATGTGCCCTGACTGGGAATCGAGCTGCAATTGTGTGGTTCACAGGCCTGTGCTCAATCCACCGAGCTACACCAGCCAGGTCTTTGGTTATATTTTGCTTGCTTGTTTGTGTTGTTGTTTAGGTTCCCATTAAAGGTGAGATCATATGGTATCTGTCTTTCACTGCCTGGCTTATTTCACTCAGCATAATGCTTTCCAGTTCCATCCATGATGTTGCAAAGGATAGGAGCTCCTTCTTTCTTTCTGCTGCATAGAATTCCATTGTGTAAATGTACCATAGTTTTTGGATCCATTCATTTACCAATGGGCACCTAGGTTGCTTCCAACACTTGGCTGTTGTAAATTGTGCTGCTATGAACATCGGGCTGCATAGGTTCTTTTGGATCGGTGTTTCAGGGTTCTTAGGATATAATTCTAGCAGTGGAATTGCTGGGTCAGAAGGCATATTCAATTTTAGTTTTCTGAGAAAATTCCATACTGTTTTCCATAATGGTTGTACCAGTCTGCAATCCCACCAACAGTGAACTAGGGTCCCCTTTTCCCCACACCCTCTCCAACATTTGTTGTTTGTTTCTTTGTTAACGATAGCCATTCTGACTGGTGTAAAGTGGTATCTCATTGTGGTTTTAATCTGCATCTCTCTGATGGCTAGTTGTGCTGAGCCTTCTTTCATATAGCTGGGTCCTCTGTATGTCCTCCTTGGAGAAGTGTCTGTTCAAGTTCTTTGCCCATTTTTTACTTGGGTCGCCTGTCTTTTTAGAGTGGAGTCGTGTGAGTTCTTTATGTATTTTGGAGATTACACCCTTATCTGAGGCATCATTAGCAAATATGTTTTCCCATATGGTTGATTCTTTTTATTTTGATACTGTTTTCTTTAGCTATACAGAAACTTTTTATTTTGATGAAGTTCTATTTGTTTATTCTTTCCTTTATGTCCCTTGCTCTAGGGGACATATCAGTGAAACTATTGCTGCATGGAGTATCATAGTATTTTCCTAGGTATGTTCTCCTCTAGAACTTAAATGGTGTAACAATTTACATTTGTCATTTATTCATCTTGAATTTATTTTTGTGTATGGTGTAAGTCAGTGCTTGAGTTTAATTTTTTTTCATGTAGCTGTCCAGATCTCCCAACACCATTTGTTGAAGAGGCTATTTGTATTTCATTTTATGTTGCTGCCCCCTTTGTTGAATATTAATGAACTGTAGGGACTTGGGTTTATTTCTGGGTTTATTTCTTGGGTTTATTTCTTGGGTTTAGTTCTGTTCCATTGGTCTGTGTGCCTGTTTTTATACCAGTACCAGGCTGTTTTGATTACAGTGGCCTTGTAATACAGGTTAGTATCAGGTATTGTGACCCCTCCTACTTTGTTCCTCTTTCTCAAAATTGCTGCAGCTATTTGGGGTTGTTATGGTTCCATATAAATTTTTGAAGTGTTTGTTCTATGTCTGTGAAATATGCCATTGGTACTTCAATAGGTATTGCATTGAATCTGTAAATTGCTTTGGGTAGTATGGACATTTTGATGATGTTATTTCTTACAATACATGAACATGTAATATGTTTCCATTTGTTAGTGTCCTTCCTGATTTCTTTCTTCAGTGTTGTGTAGTTTTCTGAGTAAAAGTTTTTTACCTCCTTGGTTAGGTTTATTCCTAGGTATTTTACTTTTCTTGTTGCTATATCAAATTGGATTTTTTAAATTTCTGCTTCTGCTGTTTCATTGTTGGTATACAAAAATGCTTTTGATTTCTGAATACTGACTTTGTATCCCGCTGTTTTGCCAAATTAATTCATTAGGTCAAGCAGTGTTTTGGCGGAGTCTGTAGGAGTTTCTATGTACACTATCATGTCATCTTCAAACAGTGACAGTTTTGTTTTCTCTTTTTCAATTTGGATGCCATTTATTTCCTTTTCTTGTCCATTTGCTGTGGCTAAAACTTCCAATACTATATTGAAGAGAAGTGGTGAAAGTGGAGAACCTTGTCTTGTTTCTGATATTAGTGGAAAATATTTTAGTTTTTGCCCATTGAGTATTGTTTTGGTTGTAGGTATTTCATATATGGCCTTTATTATGTTGAGGAATGCTCCCTCTATTTTCACTTTTCTGAGTGTTTTTTTATAAATGCTCCTGTATCATATTAAATGCTTTTTCTGCATCTATTGATAAGAACATGTGGTTTTTGTTTTTGCTTTTGTTTACGTGATGTATTATATTTACTGATTTGCAAATATTGAGACATTCTTGCATGCCTGGGATGAATCCCAATTGGTCATGGTGTATAATCTTTTTAATGTATTGTTGGATGCAGTTTGCCAATATTTTGTTGAGGATTTTAGTGTCTATGTTCATCAGTAATATTGGCCTGATGTTTTTTTTATTTCTTGTGTCTTTGTCTGGTTTTGGGATTAGGATGATGCTGGCTTCATAAAAAGAGTTTGGGAGTCTTCCATCATTTTGAATTTTTTTTTTGAATAGTCTGTGAAGGATAGGGGTTAACTCTTTCTTAAGTGCTTTGCAAAATTCTCCTGTGATACCATCTGTTCCAGGGTTTTTGTGTGTTTGGAGTTTTTTGATTAGTGCTTCAATTTCATCTTCTGGCATTGGTCTGTACAGCCTTTCTGCTTCTTCATCGAGTTTTGGAAGATTGTATTTTTCTAGAAATTTGTCCATTTCACCCAGGTTTTCAAATTTGTTGGCATACATTTCTTTGTAGTAATTCCTTACAATCCTTTGTATTTCTGTGGTATCAGTTATAATCTCTCCTCTTTCATTTCTGTTTGTGTTTGTTTGGGTCCTTTCTCTTTTTTCTTGATGAGTCTGTGTAAAGGCTTGTCGAATTTGTTTATCTTTTCAAAGAACCAGCTCTTGGATTTATTGATTTTTAGAATTGTGCTTTTAGTCTCTATGCCATTTAACTCTGCTCTGATGTTTGTTATTTCCTTCCTTCTATTTGCTCTGGGATGTCTTTGTTGTTTTTCCTTGGGTTCTTGGAGGCTTAGGGTTAGGTCATTTGGTTGAAATGTTTGTATGTGTTTTTTTGGTAGGCCTGTATCCCCAAGAGCTTCCCACTCAGGACTGTCTTCACTGTGTCCCATAAGTTTTGGGTTGTTGTGTGTTCATTTTCATTTGGTTCCAGAAACTTTTTGATTTCTTCCTTAATTTTATTCTTGACCCATTTATTGTTTAATATCATGCTATTGAATCTCCATGATTTTAATTGTTTTGGGTTTGTATTCTTGGGGTTGGTTCTAGTTTCAGTCCATTGTGGTCAAGGAAAATTCTTTTTATGATTTCAATTTTCTTGAAATTATTGAGTCTTGTTTTGTATCCTATCATGTGGTCTATCTTTGAAAATGTACCATTTGGATTTGACAAGAATGTGTATTTAGCTTTTGGGGGGATGAAGGGCTTTCTATATATATCAGTTAAGTTCATTTCATCTATGGCTTTGTTCAATGCCACAATATCTTTGTTGATATTTTGTTTGGAGGATCTGTCTATTTTTGACAGTGGGGTATTAAAATCCCCTGCTATGATTGTGTTGTTCTCAATATCTTTCTTGAAGTTCTCTAAGATTTTCTTTATGTATTTGGGTGATCCCATGCTTGGTGCCTGTATACTTACAATGTTTATGTCTTCTTGGTGGGTTCTTCCCTTGAGTATAATGAAGTGACTTTTTGGGTCTCTCCTATGGCCCTTTCTTTGAAGTCTACTTTGTGTGATATGAGTATTGCTACCCCGGCTTTTTTTTTCTGTCCATTTGCTTCGGAAATTTGTTTTGAGCCCTTCATTTTCAGTCTGTGTATATCTTTTGTCGTGAAGTGGGTGTCATGTAGGCAGCATATGTCTGGGTCATGCTTTCTTATCCATTCAGCTATTCTGTGTCTTTTGTTAGGAGCATTTAATACACTTACACTTAAGGTTATTATTGATTGGTACTGATTCACTAACATTTTCATACCTGTGTTACTCTCTCTCTCACTCTTTTCCTCCCTTTCCTTAAAGGAGTCCCTTTAGCATCTCTTGAAGAGCTGGTTTGGAGGAGGCTTTAGACTTCTTTTGCCTGGGAAGCTCCTTATTTGGTCTTGTATCTTAATTGAGAGCCTTACTAGGTAAAGTAGTCTTGCTTTCAGACCTCTGGTTCTCAGTACTTGGAATATTTCTTCCCATTCTCCCCTGGCTTGGAGTTTTTCCATCAATAAGTTAGCTGCAAAGCTTATTTGGTCTCCCTTTTATGTTACTTCCTGTTTATCCCTTGCTCCCTTTAATATTCTCTGTCTTGGAATTTTTCCATTTTAATTATGATGTGTCTTGAAGTGGGCCTCTTTGGATTTCTCTTGATTGGGACTCTCTGTGTTTCCTGAATTTGTGTGACTTTTTCTCTCCTCAAATTAGGGAAGTTTTCCATCATTACTTTTTCAAACAGGTTTTCTATTCCTTGCTCTTTTTCTTCTTCTGGTATCCCTATGATATGCATATCATTACATTTCATATTGTCCTGCATTTCTCTTAATCCCTCTTCATTCTTTTTGATGCTCTTTTTTTCCCTTGACCTTTCTGGGTGTTTTTTTTCTATTTTGTTTTCCAGCTCCCTGATCTGATCTTCTGCTTCATCGAGCCTGCTTTTTATTCCTTCTATTGTGTTCTTCAGTTCAAAAATTGTATTCTTTATTTTCTCTTGGGCTTTGTTGATAGTTTTTATTTTCTATTTCATGTTGATATAGTTTGCAGTGAGTTCATTGTAGTTTCCCTATAGTTTTTGGCAATTCTCTGTGAGCTCATTGAGCTTCCTTATAACCATTGCTTTGAAGTCAATGTCAGAGAGTTGACTTGTTTCTATTCCATTTAGCATTCTTTTTGAAAGGTCCTCCTTTCCTCTCATTTGGGGATTGTTTCTTTGTCTTCCCATTGTTTGTGAGACTCTTCTTTATAGCCTCTGCTTTTTAAATTTATCTGTTCTGACTCCCCAGTTTTATGGTGTAAACTTCTATTGTGGAATACCTGTGAGATTCAGTTTTGCAGTGTCCTTGATCTCCCGATCTCACTGGTCTTGTGCTATCATTTAAGTTGGCCCTGTGTTTGTCTTTTGGTTTTGATTGTTGTTGGGTCTTTCTCTGGTGATTCCTTCTTACCAACTAGTTAACTGAGGATCACTCTGTCCACCACCTCTTGGAATTTGTTTCTGCTGGTGTGGGCAGGTTGTGTGGAAGCTGGTTCTTTCATGTGTACAAGGTTTCGAGGATTCTCTCTTTCTCTTGTTCAGTTGTTTGTTCTGGGTAATTTCTCTACTATTTAGTTTTATTTCCAGATAGGACCTGAGTGGAGGTTTATGTGGCTCCCACCCCCTCCTTCTCTTTCTTCTGTTGTTATCTGTTGGTGATTCCTTTGTTTTGGGGTTTCCTCTTACAGTGGGCATCCTGGTGTTCACAGCTACCATTTACTGTTTTTTGTGGTCATTTGGAGGGGGAAAGTAAAATGGTTTAAGACAGTAAGAGAGTATTCTATATTTACAGTAGCAGCTGGTAGAGAAAAGATAGGAGATCCTTTGGCTATGTATAGCATTAACTGATATTGCACCCAACTAGCCACTTTTTAGAAAGGATGGAAAGAAGATGACTCCTGTTGGGGAGGGAAGGACTGTGAGTCAGATCTAGAAAGCAGTGAGGTTGTGGAAGGTCAGATTCTGAGGTCAGGTGAGAGTAAAGGATAGTGAAAACTATAGTGTGTGAGAGAATAGAGTTGGCCACTATAGAAATGGAGTTCAGGAAACTGTGCAGTGGTCTAAGATCTGTCAGGACTGTTGTGTTGCTTTAAATACTTTACTATTTACAATAGCTTTAGTACGGAACAGCTATTATTACAATAATAACAGAGCAACAATCATATGACAGAATCTATGTGATCTGGATAATAAGAATAGGGAATATAGGACCTTGAGTAGTGTGCTAATGGAACATAAGTGAAGTGAAGGACAGTAAATTGGGAATACACTGTGAATGAGAGAAGAGGGGAAATGTTAACCAGCCAAGAAAAGAAGACTAAACAGAAAGAAGAGCAATACAAAAATACTATTAAAGTAAAAGATATAAGAATAATGAAAAATAGATATATGCAATAACTTGCAGGTTTGCTGTAATAGCAAAGTGTGATTTGTCTCACTGTCTCTGCTGTTGGGATGCTCCCTCTTTGGGTCCAACTCTGGTCTTTTCACATTTCTAGGTTTTTTTGTCTCACTTGTGGGAATTTTTAAAAAAAGAAGAATGAGAAAGGAAGAGGAAATAAAATTGGAAAGAAAGGAAGAAGCAATAAATTAAGAAAGAAGGAAAGAGAGGAAAAAGAATTAGAAAGATAAAAAATAATACAAATTAAAAAATAAAAAATTACTTTAAAAAAAGCCTCTTTCTGGTTTCAAGCTTGCCAAACCAGTTTTTCTGGTCTTGCTGGCTTTAGCAGGCTGAGAGATGATTGGTTTTGCTTTTCTTCCTTCCTGATCAGCATCAGTCAGCCTTGGATGCACAACTTTCCAGGGCAGGCAGGGTGCCTCTCCCAGGGGCTTTGGGTGTTGGATGCAGGCCTTCCTCAGAGTACACTTTCCCTTGGGTTATGGGTGCGGGCTCAGGGCCTTTGTAGAGAGCACCATTCTTGGGTTGCAGGTATGCATACTCTGCCAGGCTGCCTCCCATCCCTTAGGTTCAGGTGCACACTCTTCCCAGGGCTATGGGGTTGTGCAGGGCCTTCCATACCACCTCAGGAGTGCTGCTAGGCTGGGTGGCGAGGAGGTTAGAGTGGCTGCTGCAGGAGAATTCCGAAAACAGTGTCTTTTTTCACTTTTTCTTTTCGAGAAATTCCTCCTACTCAAGTCTGCCACTCCGTAGAGTGGCCGGGCCCCTTGCACAGCCCAATTTTCCAATCAGACAGGGACTATCTGTTTCAGGGCCCATCATGGCCCAAATCTCAACTCTCCCCAGGCAACATCCACGTACTCTGTGGGTATTCACAGGCCCTGTGTGTTTGCCACTTATTCCCCTTATTCCCCTCTCTGTGACTTCAAGCAACTATATCTTCCCCGGTGCTGCTCAAACCTTGTTTGGCTGGGGAAGGAGCTGTTGACCCAGCTCTCTTCCAAGAACCCTGTGGCAGATGTGGTGGGCATGGGCCTGGGGCTGCAGCCACCCTGGTCTCTGAGCTGGTCCCAGGGACCTTATTGTCCTGAAGCACTCTCCTTACTGTCTCGTTTTTCAGTGTCCGCTGCAATTTTTGGTCTCTTGTTTTCATATATGCTGGGGTACTGTTGGCTGTTTGCTCTGTTCTCCATGGATTGGCTAGGTTTTTCTCCCACGTGTAGGAGGAAGTGGAATCTGCTCCCTTGTACCTCACCGCCATCTTCCACCATCTTGTTATAACTATGTGTGGTGAGTACTGGAAATATTGGGGGGAAATTTTGTAAAGGGTATGCATATGATTGTCTAACCACTGTATTGTACATTTGAAACTAATAAAAATAATACTGAATATAAACTAATTATTTTTTTCTAAAAATTAAAAAATAAAGAGTGTCATAAATAATTAGTAATATCTACCATGAAAAAGTGTTAACTTGTGATAGGAAACAAAGTTTGTATCATATATTTTCTACATAGTGGTATAAATGTCTCACAGTGTCTGGATATTATATGATTAACAGAATTATTGAATCTGTATTATTTTGAGGACACTTGATATTGGAATTTGGCTGAAACATTTGATTTCTACTTAGACGTATTGATCTCCAAAACATAGTCTCCACCTTGATAACACATTCTCCTCTCCATTCTGAACCAGACTGGAAGTCATATGCTCTACTGGGTTTGTTAGTTCATGTATTCATTCAGGCAGTCAGTCACTGTCCTGCTTGTCCATTGCCATGTAACACATTCTGAAACTTGGTGGTTTCAAACAAAAACAATCATTTTATTCTCTCTCCTCATTTCTACCAGTCGAATTTTGAAAGGCTCTGCTGGGTGGTTTTGGTCTAGGGTCTTTTGTGTGGTTTCAAGCCCAATGGTGGCTGAAGCAGCTAGAGACTGGGTGGACAATGCACTCTCGTTGTGTGGTCTCAGGGCTTCTCAATGTGTGTTAATTTGGACTCCGAAGGCAAGATGTATTACCTTTTATGACCTAGCTTCTGAAGTTATGCAATATTGCTTCTACGACATCCTATTCACCTGGTTGAAAGGGTAAGGAGTTAGTCTCCACTAGGACTTAGGTCTTAGAAAAAGCATGTGTGGTGGGAGATATTATTGTTACCATCTTTAAAAGTATAATCAACCACAGTCACTAACATTTATTGAGAACCTATAATATGCTGGGCTACATGTACACTGGTATTGCAGAAAGGATCAGACATGGTCCTTTCTCCTGTGAGGTTTATATTCTACTAAGGAGGAATGAAAGATGAACAACAAGCAAATAAATAAGAAAGGTAATTTGGTCAGTGGTAAATTCTGTAAACAATACCTAAAAAGTAATGTAACAATGTTTGGGGAGCTTCTTTGCATTAAAGTGGTCGGGATAGAGCCCTTTCAATCACAGAACTTAATAAAGAGAAAAACAGTCATATGGAGATTTGAGGGAAACACAATCCTAAACAGAAAGGGCAAATACAGAGTACACAATGCAGGAATGAGAGTGGCATGTTTGAAAACAGCAAAGGATCTGGTAGCAGGGACAAATGAGCAAGGAGAAAGGTGGCATCAGATGAAGTCTGAGAAGTAGGCTGGGTCATGTAGAGCCTCTCCAGATCATGGAGAGCTTCAAGGCTAAGATAAGAAGAATGTATTTTGTTCCAGTTGGGGTATAAGTTCATGAGGGCAGGCGCTTACTCTGCTTATTCACTGTTGGAACACCAGTGCCCAGAATTCTCTATACAGAGCTGGCACTTAGCTGAGATCTGTTGAATCAAAAATGAGTTCATGAATACCAAACCTCAAGCCAGCACCTGCCCACATCTCCAGGGAAACTCCACATGAGGGGACATTTTCAAAGGTGGCAGAGAAATTGAGATAACACTTTAAATCTTTAGCTTAAGCCTGGCTGGGCTATACAACTGCATCTATTACCACCTAAATGACAACACATAATAGGGAACTAATTATAATGTGTCTTTTCCTGCTCTTGAATAATTAAATGTTTTGTTGTAGTGATACCATTTGAACTTATTATTCTTTGCTGGGGAACAAAATTAAACATAATGAGGGCTGTTAGTCACCTCTTAGTGCTGCCTGTATCCTGTATTTTATATAATTAATACCACTTGATTAATGGATTTAATTTACTTTGACTGGGATATTTAGGAATTGGTAGATGGGGGAGGTAAGATTATTAAAATCCTATTAATAAGACTTACAATGCCAAATCTGCATGTATTAATAATGATGCTTTATCAATTAGTTTTTGTAGGTACTTTCTGGAAAGGTAGCAGGGTAGCTTTGAAATAATTCTTGGTGATACCAGGAGAATTATTAGACTGACAATCAGAGAAAGGAATTATACATTTCTACAAGAAGAATCTCAACCGGTAGAGAATCATATATGACTGGTGGGCACATACCTAACTTGTGAGGGATGTCTTCTGTTTATCCTTCCCAGTACACTCTCCTCTCTCACCCCTTCTTCCTGCTCTCTGCCCCAATGTTGCTGTGCATGGACCTTGTAGGCTCCCCACCACTCTGCTTGAGGGTTGGATAGGTCCATGGAAGGCCAGCAGAAAATCAGGGTATTCACTCCTTGGCTTCCCTGCTGCTTTGAGATCACTAGGTGTGTCTTTGAAGCTGGGTGTGTTCTTTGATCTAAGATCATACTGCTTCCTGAGAAAATTTTGTTAAACTGTGGGGGGGCTCCACCCACAGTGCCCCCTTCCCCCCAGCCACCATGGATGAGGATAAGTCTACCAAGACCTGATCTCCTTGGGGAGGAAAGGTGGCCAATCTCTCAAAGGAGAAGGGCCAAGAGCCTTTTCCTCAATGGGCTTTTATTGGGTTTGTTTTGCACAGGAATACAGGAAGTAAGGATCAAACAATAGATAACATACAAAAAACTCTGAGGGCCTATTCTGAGTCAAGATCTCTTAGCTAAAGGGCTACAAAACTTTGGGAAACAAATGCATTTCCTGCTTGAAACTGTCATTTAATTGAGAGCATTCTTAACAAAGCAGGTGTCACAGGAGTTTATATATTCTTTTTTAGGCCTGATCACCTTGGGAACCTGCCCTTTCCAGCACAGGGTTGAACTACCCTCTGTCATTGTTTCAAGCTTAAGTCAGGCAGGGGAAGTAAGACAGCCAAGAGATTAAGAGACTTCTCACAGACAGAATGAGGACTCAGGCTTTGTCAAAGCCAAGGGGTGAGGGTCCATCACCCCCTTTCTCCAGAGTCCCCAAGGTCCTTCACTGGGGCCTCCATGTGATTGTGCCTGTCTTAAGTCATTCCCCACTTTGGGGAATCTTACCCATCATGTTCTAACTGGCCAAGCATTGGGGGCCGGTTATGGATGAAGTAAAAGAGGCTGAATTCGTGCCCCTGCCAGGGAGATAAGCTTTGTCTCCTTAGTGGTTTTGGGTTCGAATGTCACTCACTCAGCCTTAGCCATGGGGGTGGGGATGGGGTACAGCTCCTGAAACCAGGCAGGGCGGTTCCCAACATTACACAACTCTCTCCCTACTTTTGTCCCCTACAAGTGTAGAAGAGGTAGTAGTGCACCCCCTCCCCAAACTTGGCCTAAGTCCTGGCTTTTCAGTACCCTACTCTCAGCTTTGTAGATAGTAATTTCTTTGAAAATCCACACTTTGAAAGAGCCCACTCTGAGCCTGCTGTTTTTTTTTGCTGGGACTCCCTGATTGTTGCCTCCTTGTTAAAGCCAATGTTTGATTTATTTTATTATGTTTTAGTTTTGTTTCATAAAAATTAAAAGTGCATCATTTAAATTGGCTTTCATGTTCAGTTTGTAAGATATAGGATTGTATTTAAAAGTTATACATTTTTATATGTAAGCTTTTTCTCTACTGAAAAATTGGTTTCAATAAGACATATGAGTATTTTTGGTGCAGGTTGGGTGGGGTACCTTCTTTAATAGCTGAAATAGTGCTCATGAAATTAAACCAGAATTGAAATTCCCAAAAATATATGAAATAAAATGTCATAATTCAATGAACAAATTTGCTTTGGGGTCACTACTTGTAAAATACTACATCAGTTATTCTATCTCTATGAGAAGGATTCATAGACTTCAATGTTTTTGTGAAGTAGATATTAGAAATTTTATTAATATGAAAATCCATGCACTTTATATACATTCACATAAAACATGCTTCAAGGGGTTTGAAGCTCCAGCTGTTTGATCTCAAACCACATGATGAAACTTGTTAGCAGCAACTTCTAAAAAGTGACTTACAATTTGCTTTTGAAGTTCATCAGATAGAGGTTGGCACATGGGCCTCTGTGGGGAGGGTCCTCAGGCCTTGGTCTTTTTTGCTTGACTCCCAACTTCCATTTCCACACATGTTCTCCCTGCTCCTGCTTCTGCCCCTGACCCAAGAGGCTGCAACATGTTCTGGGCATCCCAGCTGGGAGCTGAAATGGGGGCTAGCCACATAGAGTCTGGGCCACTTAGATACAAGCAGAAGTTGTTGGTAAGGGTTTCAGGAAAACATATTTTTGAAATATGCCTTTTCCCCTTGCCTTCTTGTTTCCCACCTGGAAGCAGATGTATTGCCTGGAGCTCCAGGAACCATTTTACAAGTGTTACCTTAAAAATTGATGCCATTTTAAAATAGGGCAGAAAGAAGGGAAAATGCTAGGACATTAATGATGTCATGGACCTACAGTAGCAGCCCCAGATGATTCACCACTGACCATGTTAACATTCGTTCTTTTAACCCAGTTACTTGTAACAATAAAATTTCAGAGCAATGCCCAGAGGAAACTGCCATGGGTACCATTTGTGCCATAATTGATAGAAAATTGGCTTATTTATGATTAAGGGAAGTTTCTGAAATATAGGCATAGGGAAGCTTCCACTCCTGAAATGGAATTAAAATATAGACACAACCTGAGCTTTTGTTCTAACCAAACTAGGAAATTCATTGATTCTCAGAGTCCTCCTGTAAATTTTTGTGCCTATACCTTTCTCTGGGTTCTCGATGTATTGTTCATTCTAATATTCCTTTCACATAGTTTGTAATTTTTTCAATGATCTTATTAAATATGACATCCTATGTTGAATTCTTAATAGGCTCAAACATGTAATGACTTCTTGAAATTCAAAGTGATTCATGAAGACAGAGACTGTGTATATTTTTTTCTCCGATACTGAGTACAGTGGCCTCAATAGGCATATGTTGAGATAATGAATACATAAAAGAGGTCAATTAACAAATAAATGAAACTAAGTAAGAACATAAGATTTTTTAAATGCTGAATGAAGCAATGAGGGGAACTATGTAATGGAACTCAATTTTGATTTGGTTGGTGATAGTGAAGAAGAGGCTCACTAAATCCTATGTGTGTGTGAGCTGGGGGAGGCAGGAGTTTGGGGACCAGGGGTCCATGTCTGTGAGCTCTATTCTATCTTGTTCCAGAAGCCACTCTGTGACCCAAGCCAGGAGGAATGACCTCAACAACACAAAACAATCCCTAAATTCTCTCCAAAGGAAATTATACTCACCATGACAAGAATATCAAAGAAAGTTTTTGTTCACTCTTCGGTCAACAAATAACTCCAATAAATATGTAGGAACAGTGGGAAAATCTAAGCAGCAGTAACTCACTTATTAGCTGTGCCCATTAACTTGGACCTCCCTGGCCCCTCTGCTGGGATTTGCAAGTTTGTTTCAACAAGTAGTTCATAAACCCAGGGCCAATGCATATCTTATTTTCTCAGGGGTTCAACAGTTTTAAGCATTTTCACTTCTCTGGCTTCTTATTCCAATGGCTCACTTATGACAAGAATTATGTAATCATTTGACCCTGAGCCAAGGTCATGGCTAATGTGGGGACAAAGCTTTCAGCTTTGTGGAGCTGAGCCTGCTGGGTCCAGTAGCTTCCTAGGACCATCAGGAGGTCTGCATTACCCATGTGCCATTGATCTAACATATTCTTTCCTCAAGAGATGGAGGAGTCCTTGCTGATTAACCAGTTATTTGCATTTCCATAGTTCCACATGGGCTTGTTTATAACATATTGTCAGCATGTGTTCACATTGAATCCAGAGTTTTACATATGGCTATGTATGCTCTCCCTTTGTCTGGAGTTCTGAGCTACACTGTTTGGCTCTCTGATAATAAATTTAAATCAACAATTGATCAGCTTTTCTTTTCTTGCAAGAGCAACTTTGTTAATATGCCTTCGTTCATATGGAGCCAGTCAGTGATCAGGTGGGTTGTACATTGGGTGGTGCAGTGTGAAAAACGCTGAATGTAAAGTTAGCTCCTCTGTCATCATCCAGGTTCCTGCACTGAAATGTTCAAGCTACTCTTCTTTGAGCCAACCTTCCCAAACCCCACTACTTCCTTCCTGATCCCCAGTCTGGGTATCTGCTCCTGCAGTGCCCTGAACTTTATGAAACACTGAAATGAAGTCAAAGCATGCTCACATGGGAAGGTAGAATGAGAATATATAACATCCCGTTGTTCCCTCAAAATAGTTTTTCTCATCATTTCCAGTTTAAATGATCATTTTTTACAAACCTATTTGGATGATTTTTTTTAGGTATTTAAGCCTAATTGCTTCTGGATTCTTCTATTTCTTCTCTTGCTTAGGTTCTTGCAGATAGGCATGGCTAAGGCACCATTCCAATAGCAGTAGAAGAATGTCCGATATATATATATGCTTCTGACTCCTGCTACTGGCTCCTCACTGGTTTCCATGGAGAGGTCCCTTGTTCTGTTGGGCCCCTGGCCATACGCTGCGAGGACTGCTGCAGTATGTCTGTCCTGTCCTTTCTTTGGAGCTTCCTCTCATTGCTGAAGTCCATGCTCACCCTTCCATGACCTTCATTTAATATTAGTATCCTTAGCACAGAAGATTGAAAATGTGTGTTATACCCGTGAACATGGCAATGAATTTGGATACTCTTTTATTCTGATGTGAATATGCTCTTCCTATTCAAAATAAATTGTTTTATAAGTATTGCTTTTTTGATAACCATCCATGATTCATTGTGACAGACTCAATCTGTTTATACCTGTGAATCAAAAAGTTGCTCGTGAACAAGTATGTGTTGTTCTTTCAAGAGCTTGATCATTTAGATTCATTAAGTGCAACATTTGAGAGAAACAAGATTGGTAACTGTATTTTAATAAAGCATGTAAATACTTAAACATGTTAATATTTTATTGGTAAATGTTAGAGTTCATCCTCTAGATAAGGTGATTATTACTATTTTTGTTGTTTTTAAATAGACTAGGTCTTCAAATGGAAACCTTGAGGTATTTTAAATTGTGTTTTTCAACTTGTTTTACAGAGAAAAATAGATTTCCTTCACAAAATCAACTGGTCACATCTATGTATAAATATCTACATTATGAAGAATATATTTGCCTTTGTCCCAGGAAAAAAGAATCTGCATTGATCTCATATTGAATGTCTGCATCCTAGAATACTTCACAGAGACTGACATATGCATTGGAATTATTCAAGCTGCTTATATAATATTTAATGCAATAAACGTCTGGGAAATGAACTCAGAATTTTAGTAAGTCAAATCTTGGGTTTTTTAAATAACTGAATGCAGAGTAGTAAATAATCCAAAAGAGTAGATATAAAATTAATTTAAATTTAACTATGGAATATGTTAGATATAGACCCCCTTTGAGATGCATCTAATTATGTTTTACCTAAGTTTGTATTCAGATTGAATTGAATACAATTCAACTATGTCCCTTATTGGTAAGGGACAAGCTGTGTTTTGGGGTTACATGATTCTGAAACAAGATACACAGGCAAAGTACATAAAAATCTAGATATAATTTCATTTTTTGCTACTTTTTAGCTTCTATAAAAGTCTATTACATTAATGAACTACATTTTTACATTGTTCTCAGAGGATACACCTCTTTTTTTTTTCAGGTATAAGAGACTCAGATGTTAAAAGTCACAAAATACAGCCAAACACCAGCTTTTAGCTCATCAGTCCATATCGACAATTAGTCCACCAATTTGTTCTATATTTCAGATAAACCTGAAAATTTGGACTTGCCTCTTAGGACCTATAGTTTTCCAAATTTGTGTTACACTATTTTCTTTGTCAGACACACTTTCTCTGCCCTTATCACATGTTGCAATTCAGGGTGGTGTGGTAGAAACAGCTTCTGGGCTTCTGTTGGAGTCCAATAGAAATGACAAAAAAAGAAAAAGAAAACAGAGGTAATAGCCATAATAATCGAGCTTTTCCTCTGTGAGAGTCATTGTGCTAAGTGCTTTACATGTGTTATCTCCCAACACTTTGTGTTTGTTAAGGTTTGAAACTGCCAGAAATATTTAAGACCCTTCAGAAATATTTAAGACCCTTCAGAGACAAACTGAGATTGTGTCTCAAACAGCAGAAAGTACACTACACTTCTACATTCTGGGGGATCAAAAAGACTCAGGATGTTCTATACATTTAAGAACATGGTGTGTTCCTTTGCTATTGAATTTTCTACAATATTATTAATATTAATATCATTAATAATCTCCAGTGTGCATATTCTATTTTTAAACCATTCTTGAACACCTTAGAATGTTTCCAATTTTTACCATTTTTGACCTCTTTTTGACTAATTAGACATTCTCTGGTCTTTTATTTCTTTTGCAGAAATCCTCTCAGCATCTCTTCTAGTAGGGCTGGATGGGCCCTCTTTTTTGCATATCTACTAAATTACTTCACCTAACTGAATTTGCTGCAGGTAAACCTGGAACTGGCAATTTTTTATTTCAAAACAGTGTCTGATTGACTGACTAATGTATCTTAGGGTGGGAACACCCTGCCTTACCTCACTGGTTTCCTGTTTCTCTACATGAGAGAAAGTACAGGATCTCTGGCTGGACATGGTGTTCCTTTGTCTGATTTTTATTATGTGATATTTGCTATATTTTCTAAACTGTACATGCCTGTGACTCTTTTCTCAGCAGCCAGATAACCATTGTCCTGTGGGTAAATTTAAAGGAAGAAATTCAGGTTTTTAAGATGAGCAACAGGAGTCAATAATTTCTATAACAATTCTCTTGTTGCTGAGTTCCAAAACCCTATATAGAGTTAAACAACATAATCAGTTATATAAATAATGACAGATATAAGAGGAACAGGCTAGAGAGATATTATTTCAGCCTATGCAGAAAAGAGATGAGATGTTTTAGGTAAAAGACCTTTGTATTAAGAATGTCAAATAAAGGGTAGAATAAAGAAATAAAGTTCTAAAAAGTATTCTAGAAAAGGGGGGTGGATAATTTTAAGCCATATGTATAATACAATGGGATCTGATGAATGAAAGATGCAATTGTGTGAGAAATCTGGGTTTCTTAATTTGGACCAGGGATCTGCAAACTTTTTCATAAGGGCTAGGTAATAAATATCTCAAGTTTTACAGGCCAGATATGATCTCATTATAGTATTAAAATTTGCAATTGTAACAAGAAAGCAGTCATAGACAATACCTAAAGAAATGGGTGCACCTGTGTTCCAATAAAACTTTGTTTATAAAACCTTCTGGTTACTTGGTATAGCCCATTATCATTTTCTGACCCTGGTTTAGATGATGAATATGGTAGTAGGTCTCAACCTTCACTTATTTTCTCTGTAAAATTGAAGTCGTGCTTTCCAGGTTTTGGATATTATGAAGATTAAATAACAAACCTGAAAGATCCCACACAGTGTCTGGCCCAAGATCTGCACTCAAATGTGAACTTACCCATCACCCTACAAGTCAGTGATTATTATGGACAAGGCAGCATGGCCCCAGTTAATCACACATAGAAATTAAACACAAAAAAGCAGGTAGAAAAGAATATGATATATGGAAGGCAGTTATTAATTTTGGTTGTGTTTTTTTTATACAGACAGCTCAGGATAAATCATTAAAAAGGATCATCTTGCAAATTGAAGAAACAGCAAAGTACAACTGCAAAAGCAAATGGACTTAAATTGGTGTAAGGTAATTTCCATGACAATAAGTTCAGTCTTCTCCTTGTCTTTAGTTGAGCTTTTCAAACTTTTAAAACTATCCTTACTTTTAAGAACCAGAAACTAAATTAAAAAGTAGAAGCAGAAATGTATGGATATAGATGAACTGTACTTCACTAAAAGTGTAAAATGGGGTGAGAATGGTGAAGGGATTAAGCAAAAAGACCTCACAGACACAGACAACAGTATAGTGATTGTTAGAGGGAAGGAGAATGGGGGGAGGTAGAAGAGTGTCCAAGGGGGGGCAGTAAATGGAAGGAGACTTGACTTTGGATGGTGAACCCACAATATACTATAGTGGTGATGTACACCTGAAACCTGTAATTTTATTAACCAATGTCACACCAATAAATTCAATAAAAAATAAAATAAGATGTGCTAAATAAAATAAAAATTAAAACAGTTTATTTAACATTATTAATTTTAGTCAAATAGTATATTAATTTTAACTGGAAGTGGAGCTACTATGGTTTTTCCTTAAGAAGTTCTCAGGATCTTCTCTGCAAAGAACCACTGAAGATTTTTTGGAAGCATTTCTAAATGAGGTAATTTTATTTTGAATAGGGTTTCTTATAAAAATTACTGTCTTTCAGTACATCTAATTAAAATAAAGATGTAATAAAGAATTTACTGTTTTAATTAGGTAATAGATCTTTAAGCAATTATCACATCATTAATAATTCTTTAACAGACTTTCTTGCACAAGATGTATGAAAATATTTTTATACTGCAAAAAATGAATATACATTACTCATTTACATTAACAAAGCTACACAAAGCAATACAAGTCTTCATGAAATTATTTCTTCTGTAAACTACAGAAGTTTGGAGAGTAATTAACTATTTATAACCTAGTGGAACCTCATTTAAAAAGAACTCTTACCAATGACTAGATAGTTGTATTGGTGTCATTTGAAGGCAGAACTAAATAGTATCAGAATGTTAGTGAGTTTCCACTAACATTCCATTGCTACATTCCATAAGGAGAAATAAATGATGAAAGACAGCCACCATCATGATATTATGATAAAAATGATTCTGTATTCTATTAGAAAAATAAAGTCTTCAATTTTTTAATAAATTTATAATTAAGGTTCTTCTACCACCACTCTGCACATCTCTCCAATCTCCAATTTGCTTTGTCTTTCAGACAACTAAGCATTTAGAAGACATGAAGACAAGTGTGACCTTAAAATACAATCATGAGGGGATCTTAATTTTTAGAATTTGGTATTTTCTATAATTTTTTTCACATTTTTTATTGTTGCTCAAGTACAGTTGTCTTCATTCCCACCCCCCACTCCCCACCACCCAGCCATCCCCACTTTCCACACTTGATCCTACCCCCTTTTGGTTTTGTCCATGTGTCCTTTATACATGTTCCTGAAAACCCTTCCCCCTTTATCCCCATTATCCCCTCCCCACTCTCCTCTGGTATTTTCTATAATTCCATCTAATATTACTACAGGAGAATCTGGGAAGGACAAAAGCAAAAAACAACCCAAGATAGCATTCAAGATGCTATCAAAGCATCAAAGGTAGAGGAGCTGTGCTGTTATACAAAGCCATTAAGAGGGGGAAAAATACTTGACAATGTAAATTTTAGCCACATTGCCCCTAATTGATCATTTGGAGGCTAACATGGATCCCCATACATGAATGCAAAGGGCCCAAAGCCACAGGATGTGCAATTCCCTTGGGAAGAACTATCTAAGGGAATTAGACTGAATGAACAAATGAATACATGCAACAGTGACTTTGAGTTCTTGTTAGTGTATGAATTGTTTCCTGGACCATCAAGGTGAAATATATGGGAGTAGATGTAAACACAAGTTCTTGTTGAGTTACTTGGTAAAGCTCTGCATTAGCATGGCTGGTTTTGATAACTGCTTGATGAAATTAAACCATTATGAAAGCTAACATAAGCAAACCAGTTGGTGAATGTATGGGTGAAAAAGTTGTTCTTGGGGCCTTGAGATGACTTTGCACCAGGAGTCTTATAAGAAAATAGAGAAATACTCTGAATTTCTGAAATTCTCTCTATTTCATTTATTTATCTTTAGAGAGGAAGGGAAGGAGAGAAATATCAATGTATGGTTGCCTCTCATGAGTCCCCTGCTGGGAACTGGCCTGCAACCCAGGAATGTGCCCTGACGGGGAATTGAACCATGATCATGTGGTTTACAGGCCTGCGCTCAATCCACTGAGCTACACCAGCCAGGGCTTTATTTTCAACATTTTAAATAACTGAATAATTTTAAACAATTCAAGTAATTTTAAATAATTCAATTGAAAAATAATTGAATAGCAGATTTCTAGTTACTTCTCAATTCTCACAGCTTGGTTGGTAAGAACCCAGGTGAAGGGGAGTGGATGGCTCTGCTGCAGGGAAACTGGGAAGGCAATGCTTGTGTCTCTGGGACATGTTGCTATGACACATCATGCAATAATGAAGTGGATTTGGACTTAGAACACCAAAAGGTATTTTCCTCTGCTTGAATGCTAGGAGCAGAAGAGATGCAAGAGGCAAAGTTCACAATATTATCAACTTTCCTATATTAACTCTAAAATATTTGATGAAATATTATTTTCTATAATTCTGCTCACTATAGGCAGAATTAGCTATGTATATTAGTGCATTTTGAGGATCATGAAATTACCTCAGTCCTACATACTAGGAAATACAAATGTATAGGCACTAACAAAATATTGCTTATTACCTGTAGGAAGGTAATAAAAACTACTAGTTATCTTCCCGATATCTATTCTCCCATTCTTCCCAAGGGAGAGGACCCATGAATTCTAGATAAGCTCATGGCTGAGTGTGGCTTAGTGTGTAACTTCTGTGCAGTAATATATATGGGAATATTCCACAGGGCATCTTCTGTAAAAGCAACATAAGCATGCCCTTCATCTTCTTCTTGTTCATCTGTTCCATCTTTGTTGCTTCTGAAATGTAGATGAGATGGCTGTGGCTGAAGCTGTCCTCTTGAACCATGCAATGACTTTGGAAATTTAAGTTATACAGACAGAATACCAAAATAAAAGAGCCTGGAGGAGGATCTAAGATGGTGGTACATTAGCTGGAAGCTACTAACTTCCACCCAGGACCAAACTGGAGTTTGATATACATTATAGAAATATGATCCTGAATAATCAACTGGAAAGTAGCTGGGGAAAAGTCTCATAACCAAGGACTTACAGAAGAAGCCACATTGATACTGGTGGGAAGTGTGGAGGCGCAAGAGGTCTGGCTTGGCTCCCATGAGTGCCAGCCAAAGTTATAGAGGCATATCTCAGCTGCAGGGGGCTTTCCCCCTGAGAAATATGTGGTCTAAACCTCAAGTTGGGCTCCCTATCCTAGAGCACCAGAACCAGAAAATGCACCCATATAACATCCAGGTGTAAAAAGCAATGGGAATTCTGTCTACCAGGAAGAAACAGAGATGCAGAGAGCCTCTTAAAGAGACAACACACAAAACTTTATTGGCAGCCACTTACCCTGGGCTCTGGCAGAGGGAGGGCAGAGTAGACTAGAGATACATAGAAGAATCTGAAGTTGGTGGCTCTGGGGAGAGAGCTGTAGGGTCAGCTGCCAGGATCCCTGTGCTTAGTCATCATTCAGTACTGTAGACACCATCTTTCTTAGAAAGAACACTCCCCTTCATACAGCATCAGCCTGGGAGAAAACAATAGGTCCTCCTGCAGGAATTCCTGTGGAGCTTAAGCCCTGCTGAGAAATACAGCTGCAGGCTTTTTCAGTAGTGACTAAGCCTAAAAGGCAGCCTACAGGCAGAGGTGGATCTCTGGGTGCTTTGAGACTTTTGCAGAACTTCCCTTAGGACCAGTGCTGCTAAAAGCTGGCCCTGGTACACAAGCCTGTCCTTTCTGCATGTACCTGGGCCCAGCAGAGAAAACCACAAGCCAAGGATCACTGATGGATATTAACAGATTGCCCATGGCCAGTCACAGGAAGCATCTGACATAGGTCTGAACCACATTTATATCAGACCTACCTAATATCAAAAAAAAAAAAAAAGGCAGTTGAAATGAGGAGACAAAGAAACAGGTCCCAGATGAAAGCATGAGAGAATTCTCCAGAAGAAGATCTAAATAAAATTGAGACAAGCAATTTATTAGATATAGAGTTCAAAGTAATGATTTTAAGGATGCTTAACAGCATGAAAAAGGGCATAGAAATCATAAAAGAGGACCAGTCAGAAATAAAGAATACAATATCTGAAATAAATAATATACTGGAATAAACTGATAAGTTAGATGGACCAGAGGATCAAATCAGCAATTTGAGAGAAAACAATCAGAGCACCGAAGACAAAAAATAATTTTTAAAAAATTATCCAAAAGACATTTGGGACAACATAAAGCACAATATCCACATGAGAGAGGTACCAGAAAAAGGAGAAACAGAGCGAGGATGAAGAACCTACCTGAAGAAATAATTCTGAAAACTTCCCTAACCAGGTGAGGGGAAAAGACACACAAATCCAGGAAGCACAGAGAGTTTTAAGCAAGATGGACCCAAAATGGTCCACATCATGGCATATCATAATATGGCAAAGCTTAAAGATAAGGAGAGAATCTTAAAATCCAGAAAAGAAATGCAGTTAGCTACAAGGGAGCTTCCATAAGACTATCATCTGATTTCTCAAAACAAACATTTCAGGCAGAGGGGATTGGGATGAAATAATCAAAGTATGAAAAACAAGGGCCTACAACCAAGGCTACTTTACCCAGCAAGTCTATCATTTCAAATCGGTTGGAGTGTGGATTACTGTCTGGAAAGCAATTTGGCAATTTGTTACAAGAGCTTTATAAAATTCATATTCTCTAATTTATTCCACTATAGAAAATGTGTCATATGGGATTATTTTGATATTTTGCCAAAAATTTAAAAGATATTCATCTCAGAATTATTCTTGATAGTGAAATATTATTTTAGAAAATTCTGTATATGTCTCAACAGAAAATTAATTAAATTATGGTAATTTATCACTGGGATAGTACAGAACTTTTCACAACAGTTTTTTGAGGAATTTTTATTAAAATGAGGCAATAGTTATAATATGATGAATAAAATATCATATATGGTTTAATCTTAAGTAGGTACAGAAAAATAGCTTGTAGGAAATGCACTACATTATCAGTTATCTTCTTGGGAGGTAAAATTATGGTTAATATTTTTTGCTTTACATTTTTCTGAATTTTTGAATTTTCTATAATGACAATGCATTTTATTGCAATTATAAAGAAGGATTAAATATATAAATAAAATTCTAGCTCCTAGTTTGAACAACAAAAGAATAACATTAAAAATGTTATTACAAAAAAATGACTTAACCAAATTTTTCCTCTCAGATCTGCTGGGTCAAAAGAGAGGTTCCACCCAAAGTCCTATACAGAATTAGATCATGGGGATCCTTTAGTTCCTCTCTGGTCTGACCCCTCCCTAAATACTCAATCATTTGTCTTCAAATAGGTCTCATTTTGGAAGCCCATCTGTAACCTCATGTCTTGAAATGTGAAGCCCTTGACTCTCTTGCTTATCCAACAACACCATCCTTTGTACATTGTATACACTACCTTCCAGGGACAGTCAACTGACCTGGACTTTGCAAGATCCTTTTCCATAGTGTAAAGCCTTCCTTCCATTCCTGATCCCCACCTCCCTTTCCTTGTTGGATAGTAAAAATCTCTGGGATAGGTAAGACTTCATCCTTTGCTAGCAAGAAGTAATTACAGAAAAATGAAATCTTTGTCCTTGTAGAATACAGGATTCTGGAGTTTTGATGGGGGGAATTAATACCAATGGCCTGCCCAGAGCATTGGTGACACATGGGGCCACAGGAGAAGACTACAAACTGCCTGAGGTAGTGGGTGAGGCCCTGTTATCTAGATAACCAAGAGCCTTGTGAACACTCTGCCTCAGAGCATTGTGTCCTTCCCCTGGTAACAGATTCCCCAACCCCAGACAAGATGGCAGCAGGAGAAAACATTGTACTGCACATGCATAAGGCTAGCAAAAATGGTTGGATAGGAGAAAAAGCCAACCTATCCTTTTCTGGTACCTGGCAGGTGCGGGACCAGAGGAAGATGGGCACATGCACCATAGAGGTTTAAATGGTGGCGGGGTGGGGGTGCTGTATTGAAGAAACCTGTCAGTCTAGCCTGGAAAAAAGAAGGAATTAATTGAGGCCCAAAGCCTTCTGGAGTACACAGAAGTTGTTAGACTGAGAAACCACTTGGTCTGGCCCACATGGGAAACTAATATAAACCCAAGAGAAGGAAGAGATAGTCTCTTTACCCACATACCAGCCAGAGGGTCTGCCGGACCTTCTGGCCCTAAAAGGCACATGGCTAATGGCAAGGCCAGTGCCACATGCCAATTCCAAGGAAGGAGACTAAGGCCTTATAGTGGCTGGGAGAAAAGCTGAACTACTTGGATGACCACTTGAACAAAAACAAGAAATAGCATTGCTTTAGAAAAATAGACTTAAGATTTTTTTCTCCCTGGGTCTCTTACATGAAACATTATTACTGTTTTTCTGTTAAATCCAGGTTTTTAAGCTTTCAATAATAACTTGATGAATATGAAATGCATTGTAAATCAATTATAAGACACTCATTACTGCCTAATCAACATAAATTAACATTAATGCAGAAATGCATCTATTCATTCACTGACAAGCTTCATGATCAAATGGCTTGGAAAATGAAGCTCCCATCATTTAAATACACCAAAGCAGGAAATCTCACTGGAAACTTAGATACTTCTTTGTTTGTCAGTATAGTTTCTTGGTTGGTTAAGTACCAAATTATTTTTGAAGATTATTGAGTAAAGACTGGTTTTACCTAAAGTGGTCTAAAAGTTAAGCAACCCAGGAACACAAAAATACTGAGATTTTGGTACATCAGAATAGGAGTAATGGCCTCAGGAAAGAGCAGCATAACCTTCGACAGATAACATTTTATTAATATGGTCGAGTAACATGTTATTTAAATAATACTTTATTTAAGGTAGATACACTTTGCCTCCTTGCACAACCAAAAGAAGGGCAACAACAAATTTAAATACAAAAATAACCAGAACTAAGAACTACTATAAAATTGAACTGTATGGAAGTCCAACAACCAAAGAGTTAAAGAAGAAACATTCATTGAGACCAGTAGGAGGGGTAGAGATGGGCAGCCAGGGTGGAAAAGACTTGCAGCAAGGTGGAGGCTGGCAGATTGGGTGAGATGGCAGCTGGAAGAGCCAGTTGTCCCACATTTACATGCCAATAAACTGGGAGGAACAACTGGGGAGTGAAATGGACTGCACAACCCAGGGTTCCAGCATAGGGATATAAATCCTCAAAACTTCTGATGAAAAAACCTGTGAGGGTTAGGTGGCAAGAGGAACTCCCAGCCTCACAGTTGGAGAGACCCACAGTGCCCTAAAATGTACACAAGCCCACCTATCAGGAATCAGCACCAGAAGGGCTCAATTTGCTTGTGGGTTGTGGGGGAAGGGACTGGAAGTGGGCTGAGAGCTGAGCAAGCTTCATTGTTCCTTCTCAGACCTCTCCCCCATATACAGTACCACAACACAGTGCTGTGGGTTACCCCACCCTGGCAAATACCTAAGATCTTGCTTCTTACTACCTAAAAGGCATACCCAGACCAAAAAAAAAATATGGCCCAAATGAAAGGACAGATCAAAGCTCCAGAAAAAATATAACTAAGGGATGAAGAGATAGTCAACCTATCAGATACAGAGTTCAAAACACTGGTAACAAGGATGCTTGCAGAAATGGTTGAGTATGGTCACAAAATGGAGGAAAAAGTGAAGTTCTATGAAAAGTGAAATAAAGGAAAATGTACACAGAACCAACAGTGAAGGGAAGAAAACTAGCACTCAAATCAATGGTTTGGACCAGAAGGAAGAAATAAACATTCAACCAGGACAGACTGAAGAAACAAGAATTCAAAGAAATGAAAAGTGGCTTAGGAATCTCCAGGCCAATTTTAAAGGTTTCAACATCCAAATTATAGAGATGCCAGAAAGAGAAGAGGAAGAGTAAGAAATTTAACACTTGTTTGAAAACACAATAAAGGAGAACTTCTCCAATCTGGCAAAAGAAATAGACTTTCAGGAAGTTCAGGAAGCTCAGAGTCCCAAAGAAGTTGGATCCAAGGAAGTACACACCAAAGCACATCATCATTAAGCTACCCAAGATTAAAGATAAAGAGAATCTTAAAAGCAGCAAGGGAAGAGGTAACAGTTACTTCCAAAATAGTTCCCTTAAGACTATCAGCTGACTTCTCAAAAGAAACCTTGCAGGCCAGAAGGGGCTGAAAAGAAGTTGTTAAAGTCATGAAAGGCAAGGACCTACATCCGAGATTACTATATCCAGCAAAGCTATCATTTAGAATGGAAGGACAGATAAAATGCTTCCCAGATAAGTTCAAGTTAAAGGAGTTTATCATCATCAAGTCTTTATTTTTATTTTTTATTTAATTATTTTTCAACTACAGTTTTCTGTCTATTACTCCCATCCCATCCCACTCCCCGTGCTCCCCACCTCCCTCCCATTTCCACCCTCCTCAGTTGTTGTCCATGTATCCTTTGTATATGTTCCTCTAAATCAAGTCTTTATTGTATGAAATATTAAAAGGACTTATCTAAGAAAAAAAGATAAAAAATATGAGAGAAAAATGACAACAAACTTACAACTATCAACAACCAAACCCCCCAAAAAAACGACCCAAAAACCTAAAACAAAAACAAGTTAAGCAAACAAGTGGAACAGGAACAGATTCACAGAAATAGAGATCACATAGAGGATAATCAGTGGAAGGGGGAGAGGGGAGAATGGGGAAAATGGCTCAGGGAATAAGAAGTATAAATGGTAGGTAGGAAGTAAACAGAGGTAAAGAATAGTATAGGAAATATAGAAGTCAAAGAACTCACATTTATGGCCCATGGACACCAGCTAAGGTGGGGGAATGATGGTAGGGGGGATACAGAGTGGAGGGGATCAAAGAGGAGGAAAAATAGAATAACTGTAACAGCATAATCAATTAAATATATTAAAATAAATAAATAGAACTTTATTTGGATTAATTCTAGGTTTCCTTTCATTATGAAACCCTAGGATATTTATTAAAATGACCCAACAGCATGCCTAAGTATTTATTTACAAAAGTGTTCATTATAGTAGTATTTATGTTGGTGAAAATAGAAAAAAATTGAAGATGTAAAATTGGACTTTTAAAATCTATTTTTCTATATAATGATATTTTATGCCATCATTTAAAAAGATGTCAAGGAATACTTAGGGAAATGGTAAAATGAAAACAACATATATTAAATTAATATGTGGTCATGAGATTGAAATATTTATACATATATGTATATATATGATTTCACATTATATATTGATATAGATAGATAGATAGATGATAGATATAGGTATTGATATGTGTACACAATATCAAAATTTTACCCCAAATGTCATCTGTGGATAATAGCATCATCATTAATTTTTGTCTTCATTTTTATTTTCTTCAGTTTCCATATTACTTTTTTAATTTTTAAAATATTTTAAATTTAAACATGATATACAAACATATTTTTGTTAGTTGCAGATGTACAAAATAGTGATTCAATATTTTTATACCTTATAATGTAATCTACTCACTAATTCTAGTATTCTTTCATCACTGTGCAAATTTATTACAATATTATTGACTATATTCCCTTTTCATTCATTCCTTTTCCCCCTTCCTTCTGGTAACCATTCCTTTGGTTTCTTTTTCTATGAGTCTATTTTTAATTTTATTTTTTTAGAATCTATACATTAGTGAAATTATACAGTATTTGTTGTTTCCTTTCTGACTTATTTCACTTAGCATAATACCCTTCAGGTTCCTAAGTGTGAATAGATAGATGAATGGATCAAAAAGTTGTGATATATATATATACAATGGAATATTAAAAATTAATGAAAAAGAATAAAATATTGCCATTTGTAACAACATGGATTGATCTAGAGGCTAGTTTCCAAATTTTTTTGCAACAAAAAACATGACCCTAAAGTCTTTGCAAACTTCCAATCCATGATCCACTAAAATACATTATACTACTAATAAAGACTTACTTTGATATGTTTTAAAACAGTAACAGAGAATAAATTTCAGTAATTCTAAAATAATTATTTATAAAAGTGGGAACAAAAAGCTATTTTAAAACTACCAGTGCTTTTCTTCTATTGGTAGTATATTGCTCATCTACAGATGGAAAGAGAAAAATCAGCCCTTCAGTGGGACTGTTGATTATGCAAAGGCAAAACTTCACTGGAATGGCCAGCAGTGGAATTATGATTAGGAGGATTTAAACTGTCCTGTATGACATTGCACAAGTTTATCTTTATTCTGTGTTGAATTGTCCCTCTGAGGTTTTGTGTCATTGGGAAATGAGCACAGATCTCTGAGAAGAGGAGATGAGGAAGAGAATTTTGTTTATTTTTCCTACTGAGTTGGGCCACTGGTACCAGGATAAGTTATCTCATAGCCTCGAGGACACCAAGATTTCATGTTTTCAGATAACAATCAAAGGCATTGTTGGTGGAAGAGATGATCAGAAGCTTCCCTGTAAATCCTGGTGTTCCCTTTTTCAGAGCATCCACTCTACTTCAACATGTAAGTCAAATAATAACTAAAATGAGGATATGGTCTTTGTCAAGGAGTATTAATGAACTGAGTTTTCAGAGGCGTGATATTATAGAAATAGCCTGGATAATTAAGACCAACAAAGATTTGGGTTTCTCTTTCCTTCCTCATCATCTGACATTATCTCCTATATCAGTTAGGAATGTATTTAGCTGCAAGTAGTAAATAGAAAATCCAACTAAGAGTGGCTTAAGCAGTGTAGACATGTATTATTCCATGGGACAACAGGGAATCTGTCTCACTGGGTTAGCCATTCAGTGATGTCCCTGAAGACCCAGTCTATTCCTTTCTTTCCATTTTGTCATCCACAATGTGCTGGTTTTTTTTCCCTTGAGATTGGTGCCTCATGATTACAAGGTGGTTGCCAGACACTGCCATTAAATTTGCACTCAAAGATAGAATTAAAGGACACTTATACTTGTTTCTTTTAGTAAGAAATAAAAAACCTTCTTAGAATTTCCTTACCACCAGCAACTTTCTGTTGTGTGTTACCCTGGTTGAAAGAATGGCAAAGAAAGTTAGTATTTTATTTTTTCCAAGCCCTTTAGGAAGATAGGTCACAGAGAGTGGGCTTAAAATTGCCTCTGTTGCCAAACAAGTTCTCTCAGTCTTCTTCTTAAGGCTCTCACATTTACATGATGATCTTTCTATTTCAGTTTGCTCCTTCAGTTGCTCTTCATAATGGTTACAGAACATTACCATTTTTCCATTTTGCCTGATAGGTACAGGCATATAAACACACAAAATTTGGTAACTTGGAATCTTTAAACACAATGACACACTCATGTTTTTGTAAAGCAGAAAGAACAAAGGGCAGACAGAACCCCTGAACTAGATTACAGCAACAGCATTTCTTTCTGCTGTAGTGATGGAAAGATGGTAGAATGAGTCCTGCTTGATTTCTCATCTTTACCTGCTTCTTATATTATTTACCTCAGGACACAGAGGATACAGCTGCTAGAGAGAGGGTTCTGGTGCTGGAAAGAATGAACACTCAAGTTTGTTCATTAGTGTCCAATTCAGAACCTGTTTAGACATACTTTTCCATAAAATTTTAATGGACAGATAATTAAATATTTGTTTATGTACCATATGCATATCTGTACTTTATACATAAAATGAAAGATTTATTTATACTACCCCTTCCAACTATGAGCCAATTTTTCTCACCTGGAGATAATAATGTTCCCATGGAGAAATGTATGTCTATACCATAAAAACTTTGCAGGGAGGGGGAATGGGGGGAATTAGGGAAATATCTATACTGACACTTGGAGGATGAAAAGATTTATGTGCAGAGGTAGAGGAAAAGCCCTACTTGTTGTGGCAATGCAGGGAGAATCCTGGAAGAGACTGTTAGATGTGTATAAGCTGATGGCACAGGTCAGGTGGCCATAAAGTGAAACAATCCTCAAAGATGCGATAACTCTCAGGTTGTACACTCAGGGAGCTCAATGCTGGGATCAGGAGTACAAACAATGAAAGAAGCAAGCAAAATATAACCAGAGATGCTGAAATTAAGAACAAACTGACAGTAGCCAGAGGGGAGGTGGGAGGGGATAATGGTGGGGAAAAGGGGAAGGGTTGTCAAGGAACATGTATAAAGGACACACAGGGACAAAGTCAAAGGTGGGTAGACTCAAGAGTGGGAGGTGGGGATGGCTGGGGTTGGGGGGAGTGGTGCGGGCAAATGAAGACAACTGTACTCAAAAATCAATTAAAAAAAAGAAAAACAATTTAAAAAGAATATAAATGGTAACAAATGGGAAATTCACTAAAAGGAAGTAAAATCTTCNATGTATAAAGGACACACAGGGACAAAGTCAAAGGTGGGTAGACTCAAGAGTGGGAGGTGGGGATGGCTGGGGTTGGGGGGAGTGGTGTGGGAAAATGGAGACAACTGTACTCAAAAATCAATTAAAAAAAGAAAAACAATTTAAAAAGAATATAAATGGTAACAAATGGGAAATTCACTAAAAGGAAGTAAAATCTTCAAGCAGTGGTGGTTTGGGTTGACAATTTCCCATTTGATTGGTCTGCTCACATTTATTTGTTACCTGTCAGAGCAATTGCTTCCAAGGTGGAATTAGAGAGACTCTACCTTCATGATCTTTACTAGTTTACACAAGAATCCTTCTAAGTTCCCATGGGACAAGAATCACTAAACTTGCATGGATAAACTGTGACTGGATAACTACCTAAGCAGCACTTGAAGACCTAAGAGCATTATAAAATATGACCGAGTCAAGAGAAGACTGCAGGAGTTGTTGAAACATAACCTCTCCCCTGAGCTTCTCCCACAAGGAAATCACCTAAAGGCTTACACATGAAGAAAGTTTGCTTTGAATTTTCTTTTTCTTCCAAAATGATCATAATTAATTTTGTTGACACAAATACAGAAGGGATTAAAAAGGAATGGCACCATGTTGGTGGAATCCATTCTTGCCTAATACACTGGAGAAATCTACACAGACTGTTCAAGCATGTGAAACAATGGTTCTAATGCCTCCAAGGTCAGTAGGACCTCTGTTAAAAATAAGCTAAAGAGCTATTGCTTGAATACAAATACGTGAGTGCCACATTATATATTCAATTTAAACAACATTTCAAACAAAATTATGCTAAAAATAAATGTGAAACTCACAAAGATCTCTTTCATTTTCTCTTTCTAGTATTTTCTCATCCCTTTAAACTAACTCCTACTTTGAGAAATACACACACACACACACAGAATAAGAGAAATTCAAAAGATTTGCATATCTTTTTCAATAAGAATTGCAAAAGATATGCAATAAAAGTGAAATATGTTTTGGGATGGGTCATTCAACACATTAAAACTAGATAAATTTCTTTGTGTTAGATCAATAAATTAAAAAATGAGGAAATCCAGGCAGTTTTTCCCCCTCTGGATTTATTATTTTGCTCTTATAAAAAAACGAGAGATTATCCTACTGCAGCACTTTTCAACCTTTTTCATCTCATAGTACATATAAAGTAATCNTCAATAAGAATTGCAAAAGATATGCAATAAAAGTGAAATATGTTTTGGGATGGGTCATTCAACACATTAAAACTAGATAAATTTCTTTGTGTTAGATCAATAAATTAAAAAATGAGGAAATCCAGGCAGTTTTTCCCCCTCTGGATTTATTATTTTGCTCTTATAAAAAAACGAGAGATTATCCTACTGCAGCACTTTTCAACCTTTTTTAGCTCATAGTACATATAAAGTAATCACTAAAATTCTGGAGCACACCAAAGCATGTTATATTTTTTGCAGATTTGACAAAAATAGGTATAATTTTGATTCATTCATACCAGACAGCTCTTGTTGTGTTCACTGTTCTCATTTTTTAAATTTGACAATCTAAGGGAAAAGAGGTCAGTACCCCTGACTAAATAGTCAAGTAGCACATGTTTTAAAAATTCTTGCAGCACACCAGTATGCCTGCCATGGTACACTGGTTGAAAATAGCTATCTTATAGACCTGATTTATCCTTTTTTCTTCAGTCTGAGAAACAAATCTGTGCAATGACTGCATTGTTGAAAGTTCAGAGGTACCTAAGTCTTCTCCAAATAGAGAAAAGAAACCATTACATGAGATGCAGTATATTTTTATCCCACAATCAGAATGCAAGATTTATAAGTAAGGGAACAAGTTACAATTTCTTAAACTTAAAACAGGATTTCCAAAATTCAATTTGGTATTCTGGAAAGGATCTCAGATAAAGGATATTAGTGCAAAAACTGGAAACTCAAGTCAAATCTATAGTTTAGTTAAGAACAATGTTATTGATGTTGGTGTCCTGGTTCTGATAAAAGTACTTTAGTTAGGTAAGATGTTACCATTTTATGGGAAACTAGATGAAAGTTTTTGTACTATCCTCACAACCTTTACTGTAAATCTAAAGTTATTCTAGAAAAAGAGTATTTAAAAAAAGATTTTTCTCTTAGAGAATATTCTTAGCACTTCTTTGGAGAAAACCATGTTATCTGGTCACTCTAACACATCAGGAATCATTTTGCTCTTTTTTTGTGGGTGGAATCATTTAATAAATGTTTATTTCATTCAGCTCTACAAATAATATAGCAAAGTTGCTCCAGATTTAGAACTGGAAACTCTGGGCTTGGACTTGTTATGAGCTGTGAGATTCTGTACAAGTCAAGTTAACCCCTTAGTAGCTCTCCCTCCCCACTTAGACCCTCTCAGTGCTAATGTGCTCATCTTTGCAGCTTCAGTACCACTTCTTGGGGGAATTTGGGTCATGAGGGGCTTTAGAGTCAAATAGTTTAAATTTCAAACTCCCCCACCAACCAGGCCAATTACTTTGGGACAAAGTGGTTAATATTTTTGAGTTGTTTCCTCATCTGTAAAATGAATGTTGAAATGATTAAATGAGATGATATATGCAGAACACCCCCAACAGTGTCTGGCCCAAGCCAGAAGGTCTGCATATCTCCTCCATAGGACAGTGACTCACTTTATTATCCTAACAGCCTTATGAGGTAGGTATCATCATCATCATCATCATCATCATCATCATCATCGTCATCCTATTTTAAAGGTGAGGAAATTGGGGCACAGAGAAATTACCTGCCAAGCTCATAAAGCTGTTAAGTGGAAGGCACTGGGAGTTATGCCCACACAGTCACCTCCAGGGTGTGTAACATTAAAACATGAAGCTGTCATAGAACATGTTCTACTAAATAGACACTTAGGAACAGACACTATGCTGGCCTTCTTCACTATGGAACTCCTGAGCTTGCTCACTGCACAGTAGGTTCTCAAATATATGTTCTGGACCAGATGAATGCACAGTAGCCCCACTAAAGACATGTACTGAGTTGACTATCTGACAACTCATTTCCCAGTATCTCCAGCATTGCAAGTAAAGCATTGAAGTGAATTGATATTCATCAAGGGTCTTCTACATTCCAGTGAAGGGGTTCACAACGTGGGGTGCTCCATAAAAAACCAGGTGTATTTGTTGCAAAGTAGTTTTATTTACTGGCAGTAAGTGAAGGAGACAGGGGAATTATATCAAAAGCTCTGCCTTCCTGGAAGAGAAGGCTTAGTCATTGCTTATGTACACTATTTAGTCAATTACATGTTGATTTCTTCTTTGCAGTGGCTACATTTATCTGGCTGAGCTCCTGTCAACTTATCCTGTTTACAGTTGTATCTGCAAAATACTGTGCTACATTTTAATGTTTAGCAAGAAATAACATTTAGAACTGCTCAGACCTTGAAATGCTTGCCCTATCTAACAGAACCATCCTATAAACTATATGTGAATAGTTACTTGTTCCCCCTGGATAAATCAGAATACACAGAGAGAGTACTAAACTTCCCAAAGTCATGTAGCTAATCAGAAGTGCAGCCAGGATCAGAATCCCAGGATTCCTGTTCTCAAAGTACAGACCATTCCTGGAATGTGTTTGTCCTAGGAGTAGCTTTCTTTAACTTGATGCAGGTCTCTGCTTAGATACCATATCAGACAGAATTCTTGGACCTCCCCACATACACTATACCCCAGTGATTTGCTATCCTTTCACAATGCTTTATTCTTCACTGTATTCACCATTATCTGACACCATTACATTTGTTTACCTTCCGTCCCACTACTTATTGGTAAGTTCTAAAAGGGTAGAGAATCACCTGTCTTGGTCACATAGTGTACCAGGGCCTAGAACAGTACCTGATACAAAGGAGGTAGTTTTTGAAACTGCTGAGTGTAGATCCAAGATTACAGCAGAATTGGTGGAAGCTACACTCATCCTCTCCCAGGATTAAATTGGAATTACAACTATGTTATAGAACAATCATCTTAAATAACTAACTGAAGACTAGCTGAAGGGGTCTTATAATAAAGAATTTATAGAAAAAGCCACATTAAGACTGCTCTAAACAGGTTGCTGAGGGCCAGTTGAAGGCAGTTTATTACATTAGCCAGCACCAGAATCATTACAAGAGGCCCAGAATCAACACACCCAGTGACCAGCTTCAGAAAAACATCAGAGCAGGACAATAAGCTTCACAAGCAGCATATCTAAAGGGAGATCTTGGCAATCACCAAAACCTGATGAGGCAAATTCCTCTCAGGGTGGCCAGCACCTGCACAGCAGCTCACATGACGTGGTTAAGGATGAGCCTCACAATTAGCCACCCTGAGGGTTGATCCCATGTACAAACAGGCCAAAAGCAATCAAGACTCGACTATAATGGGAGGGCCCACATTACCCACATGAGGGACATTCCTGAAGCACCCAGCTTTGGTAGTAATGGAGACTGTAGCATCTGACCCCACAGGACACCTATTATATAAGGGCACCCCATGAAGACTGGAAGTCATAGCAGATCTATCTAATACACAGAAAGAAACACAAAGAGGCAGCCAAAATGTGGAGGCAATAAAACAGGCTCCATATGAAAGAACAGAAGAATACTCTAGAAAAAGAAATAAATGAAATGGAGGCAAGTAACTTATGAGATATTGAGTTTAAAGTAATGGTTATAAGGATGCTCAACAGCATAAAAAAAGAATACAGAAAACAACAAAAAAAGACCAATCAGAAAGGCAGAATACAATATCTGAAATGAAGAACACACTGAAAGAAATAGACAGTAGGTTAGATGAAGCAGAGGATTGATTCAGACATTAGAAAAAAACATGCAATAAGACATCAGAAGAAAAAAATAATTTAAAAAAGTTAGGACAGTTTATGGGGCATTTGGGCCAACATGAAACATAACAACATTCATATCATGGGGATACCAGAAAGAGAGGAGAGAGAGCAAGAGATGGAGAATATATTTGAAAAAAGAATTAACCCAAAACTTCTTTAACCTGGTGAAGGAAAAAGATGACAAGTCAAGGAAGTACAAAATGTCCCAAATAAGATGGATCCCAAAAGGCCCGTGCCAAGCATGTAATAATTAAAATGGCAAAGGTTAAAGACAAAGAGGAAATCTTAAAAGTCACAGAGAAAGACAATCATTTATCTACAAGGGAACTCCCATTAGACTGTCAGCTGATTTGTCAACAGAAACATTGCAGGCCAGAAGGGATTGGAATAAAATATTCAAACTGAATAAAAGCAGGGAACTACAACCAAGATTATTTACCCAGGGAAGTTATCATTTAAAATTGAAAATGAAATAAAGAGCTTCCCAGACAAATGAAAATTAAAGGAGTTTTACCACCAAGCCAGTATTATAAGAAATGTTAAAAGGCGTGCTTTAAGAACAAGAATAAAAAAGCAAGCAAACAAACAAACAGAAGGACATAGTTAAAGGAATAAAATGGCAAGAAATACATATCTATCAATAATCACTTTAAATGTAAATGGCTTACATGCTCTGATCAAAAGACATAGGGTAGCTGAATGGATAAGAAAACAAGACCCATAAATATGCTGTCTTCAAAAGATCCATTTCAGAATGAAACACATGCACAGACTGAAAGGAAAGAGGGAAAAACTGATTTCATGCAATGGAAATGAAAAAAGCTGGAATAGTCATTACTTATATCTGAAAAATAAATTTTAAAGCAAAGACTATAGAAAGAGACAAAGGGAGCAATCCACAAGAGGGTTAGCAATCTAACCCTTGCAAAATTTATGCACCCATATCGGAGCACCTAAATATGTAAAGAAAATTGTGATGGATGCAAAGGGAGAGATTGACAGTAATGCAGTTATATTAGGGGATTTTAACCTATCAATGATATCAATGGATAGATATTCCAGATGGAAATCAACAATGAAATGGCAGCCTTTAATGGCATACTAGATCAGATGGATTTTTAAAAGATCTTATTTATCTATATTTAGAGAGGGGGTAAGAGAGGGAGAGAGGAAGAGAAACATCACTGTGAGACAGAACCATTGATTGGTTACTTCTCACATGTGCACCAATCTGGGACTGAACCTGCAACCCAGGCATATGCCCTGGCCAGGAACAACCCTTTGCTCTGTGGGATGTTGCCCAACCGACTGAGCCACACTGGTCAGGGTGAGATCAGATAGGTTTAGTTTATATCTTGAGAGCATTTTACCCTAAAGCAACATAATGTACCTTCTTTTCAAGTGAAACGAAACTGTCTAGGATAGACCATACGTTAGATCCAAAAAAAAGTATCAATAAATTTAGAAAGTGTGAAATCATATCAACCCTCTTCTCTGAATATAATGGCATAAAACTAGAAATTAATCACAATAAAAAAAAACTGGGCCTGACTGGTGTAGATCAGTGGATTGAACCTGGGCCTGCAAACCAAAGGATTGCAGTTCAATTCCCAGTCAGGGCACATGCCTGGGTTGCAGGCCAATTCCCAGAAGGGAATGCATGAGAGGCAACCATACATCGATATTTCTCTCCCTCTCTCCTTCCCTTCCCCTCTAAAGATAAATAAATAAAATCTTTAAAAAACTGAAAAACACACAGAAACATGTAGGCTAAATAACATGTTACTACACAATGAGTGAGTTAACAATGAGATCAAGGAGGAAATCAAAAGATACCTTGAAACAAGTGAAAATGAGACCACAACAATGCAAAATCTGTGGGACACAGCAAAAGCAGTCCTAAAATGGAAATTAAAATCATTACAAGCCTATATAAAGAAATAAGAAAAACTCAAATAAAAATATAATTTTACATTTAAAGAAACTTGAAAAAGAATAACAAAGCCCAAGTGAGTAGGATAAAGAAAATAATAAATCCCAAAGAAGATAAACGAAATAGTAAAAAAAAATGACACAAAAGATCAATGAAACCAAAACTGCTTTTTTAAAAAGGCAAACAAGATTGACCAACCTTTAACTAGTCTCATCAAGAGAAAAGGAGAACCAAAGGAACAAAATCAGAAATGAAAGAAGAGAAGTAATACAAAAGACTGTAAGAAAATATTATAAACAACTATATGTCAATAAGTTGAACAATCTGAACAAAGTGGATTAATTCCTAAAAACATACAACTTTCCAATACTGAATCAGGAAAAATCAGAAAACCTGAATAGATAGATTTCAATTAGTGAAACTGATGCAGTAATTGAAAAAGTCCCAACAACAACAACAAAAAAAACAGTCCTGGACCAGAAGAACTAACATCTTTCCTTCTCAAACTCTTTCAGAAAATTCAAGGAGGAAGAAAACTCCCAAGCTCCTTTCATGAGATCAGCATTATCATAATTCCAAAACCAGATAAAGACATTACAAAGAAAGAAAATTATATGCCAATATCCCTGATGAACAGATGTTAAATCCTTAACCAAATATTGGCAAACTGGATCCTGCAATACATTAAAAATATCTTACACCATGATCAAGTGGGATTTAATCTGGGGATGCAAGGTTGGTGCAATATCCTCAAATCAATAAATGTAATAAACCTCAAAAGCAAACTGAAAGATAAAAACTACATGATCATATCAATGGATGTAGAAAAAAGCATTTGATAAAATCTAGCACCCATATATGATTAAAAACTCTCAGCAAGATGGGAACAGAGGGAAATATCTCAACATAATGAAGGTTATATATGACAAACACAGTGACATCATACACAATGGGCAAAAACTACAGGCATTTCTCTGAAGTACAATAACAAGACAGGGAGGTCCACTTCCGCTACTCTTATTCAACATAGTACTGAAAGTTCTAACTGTAGCAAACAGACAAGAAGTAAAAGGCATCCAAATTGGAAAGGAAGACGTAAAACTGTCATTACTTGCAGGTGGCATTATACTGTGTTTAGAGAACCATAAAGAATCCACCAAAAACTCTCAGAACTTATAAATAAATTCAGTAAAGCAGCAGGATACAAAATAAATATCTAGAAATCAGTTCTTTTTTATACACCAATTATGAACTACTGTGAAGAGAAGCTAAGAAAAACAATTACATGTAAAAATTATTCAAAAAGAATAAAATACCTAAGAATAAATTTAACTAAGTATGTAAAAGACCTGTACTTGGAAAATTATAAGACACTGAAGAAGGAAATAAAAGAAGACACAAATAAGTGGAAGCATATACAATATCTGTGGATAGAAAGAATTAACATCATTAAAATATCCATACTACCCAAAACAATCTATAGATTCAATGTCATTACTATCAAGATACCAATGGTATATTTCACATTACTAGAACAAGTATTCCAAAAATTTGTGTGGAATCACTATAGGCCCCGAATTGCAACAGAGATTCTGAAAAATAAGAACAAAGTTAGAGGAATCATGATACCTGATATCAAACTATATTACAAAGCCATGTAATAATCTAAACAGCATGGTGCTGTCATCAAAACAGACATATAGCTCAATGGAACAGAATAGAGAGACCAGAGAGCTCAAGAAGTATAATGAATTGGTATTTGACAAAGGAAGCAAAAACATAAAATGTAGTAAAAGTAGTTTATTCAATAAATGATATTTGGAATATTGAAGATATGTGCAAAATAATGAAACTAGACCACCTTCTTACAAAATACACAAAAATAAACTCAAAATAGAGGAAAGACTTACACATTAGACTCAAAGCATAAATAATCTAGAAGAAAACATAGGCAGTAAAATCTGACATTTCTTTTTTTCTGTAATATATTTTTTAAAATTTCTGTTCATTTACAGTTGTTACAGCTTTTTCCCCATTGCTCACCCCTATTCTGTCCCCCCCAAAACTCACAGTCAATCCCCCTGTGCATAGTCCATGTCCGTGAATTCTCCATTCATGTTCCTTTGCTTGCCCCTTCCCCTTATTTTCTTCATTATCCCCCTCTTCCCACCCGCTGGTCACTATCAGTTTGTTCTTTATTTCTAGGTCTCTGGTTCTATTTTGCTCATTTGTTTGTTTTGTTGATTAGGTTCCACTTATAGGTGAGATCATATGCTATTTGTCTTTCGCCACCTGGTCTATTTCACTTAGCTTAATGTTCGAAGGTTCCATCCACGCAGTCTTGAAGGACAGCAATATTTTCACCAATACATCCCCAAGAACAAGGGATATAAAGGAAAGAAAAAATAAATGTCACTACATCAAACTAAAAAGCTTCTGCATGGCTAAAGAAAACAACAAAATGGAAAGGGAACCAAATGTTTGGGAAAATACATTTGCCAATGATACCTCAGAGAAGGGTTTGATCTCCAAAATATAAAAAGAGCTCACACAACTCAACACTAGGAAGACAAACAACCCAATTTTAAAAATGGGCAAAGGACCCAAACAGACTCTTCTCCAAGGAGCACATACCAAGGGCTCATAGACACATGAAAAGATATTCAACATCACTAGCCATCAGAGAGATGCAAATTAAAATCACAATGAGGTAACACTTCCCATCAGTCAGAATGGCTATCATTAATAAATCAACAAACAAGTGGCGGTGAGGTTGTTGAGAAAAGGGAACCCTAGTTCACTGTTGGTAGTGATGCAAACTGGTACAGCCACTGTGGAGACAGTATGGAATTTCCTCAAAAACTAAAGGTGGAGCTGCCATTTGATCCAGTGATCCCACTGCTGGGACTATCCCTGAGAATCTTGAATCAACAATTCAAAATAATCTCTGCACCCCGATGTTCACAGCAGCATTATTTACAATAACCAAGTGCTGGAAATCGCCTAGGTGCCCATTAGTGAATCAAAAAACTGTAGTACATTTACAAGGTGGAATACTCTGCAGCAGAAAGAAAGAAGAAACTGAGACATTTAATGTACCAATATTTTTGATATAAACAAGAGAAAAAAATAAACAGAACTAATCAAGCTAGAAAGATTTTACACAGCAAAGGAAATCATCAACAAAATGAAAAGACAACCCATTGAATAGGAGAACATATTTGCCACTACATCTGAGAAGGAGTTAATATCCAATATTTATAAGGAGCTTATAAAATTCAACACCAAATAATCCCCAACTCAACACTAAAACCAAACCAAAGCAAAACAAAATAATCCATTTAAGAAATGAGCTTAGGACATGAATAGGTAAGTTTCCAAAGAAGACACATGAATGGCAAAAGCCATATGAAAAAATGCTGAATGTCACTAATCATAAAAGAAATGCAAACTAAAACCACAATGAAATATGAATCAGCTCACACCTGTCATAATGGTTATCAATTCTACTTCTGGGAATTTACCCAAAGAAACTTGAAAGACTAATTCAAAAGAGTATATACACGCCTATGTTCATCGCAGTATTATTTACAACTACCAAGCTATGGAAGCAGCACAAGTGTCCATCAATAGATGTGTGGATAACAAAGGTGTGCTACATTTACATACTGGAGTACTACTCACCTGTAACAAAGAAGGAAACTTACCTTTTGCAGCAGCATGGAGGGACCTGGAGAGCATATGCTAAGTCAGTCAGAGAATCACAAGTACCTTATGATTTCACTCATGTGTGGAATCTAATGAACAAAATAAACTAAGTAAAATAGTGACAGATTCATAGAGAACAGGCTGAAAGATTTTGGTGGGATTTAGGGGCGAAGGACTGAGCAACAAATAGAAAAAACTCATGGACAAAACGAGAGTGTTGTTATTTCAGGGGATGGGGGAGGGTATAGGGTGGATAAATGGTGATGGAGAGTTGACTTCAGGTGGTGAACACACAATGCTTTGTACAGATGATGTGGTGTGGAATGTGCCTCTGAAATCTATACGATTTTATTAACCAGTGTCACCCCAATAAATTTAATAAAAAAGGGAAAATTGCTGAGTAATGAATAGACATGTAGGGATTCTAGTAATAGTTTGTTATTATTCTTATTATGGTTAGTAGTATCTCCTTTTATAAGTTAGGTAGGTCATTTGGAACAAAGATTTATATTATAAGATAAAACTGATGGAAAATTGAGAAAATTGAAGCACAAAGCCTAAATAGTACCATTAATGACTAGGAGACCCCACACAGGGGCTAAGGATGCACAGAACAGTAGGTGCCACTGAATTACCAAGCAGAGCCCCACTTTTCTTTCTTCCTAAATATTTGTAAGCTCATAAATAGTACCTTGCCACTGATCATAAATTGTCTTAACTTACCTCTTGGTTTTCCATCAGGAAACAGCTGGCCTTTGTTTATTTTTTATCACTTTATTTACATGTCAGACATCAAAGTGCCATTTCTTCAGCACTAACCAGGGCAGGAGGCTGTGCAGTCGCAGCCTTTGCTGTGTTCCACCAGCTCCAGGCACTTTGAAGATGGTAGGAAGGCACCTTGGCTTATAAATTATGAGTGAGCACAAGCACTTTGATGACCCAGATAATATGCTAAATTCAGCACAAATGAGAACTCCATGGGGAGTCTGGAAGCCTAAAGTTATTATTTGAAAGCTATCTTTAAATACAGTCCACACTAGGGACAAATATGTGGAAAAGGCAGCCAGGGGTCATGGCCAAGGTCATGGAAAGGATCAGGTCCTTTGTTGGAACCCCATTCTGAATGATAGGAGAGAAGCTATTTCCCAGGAGGTCTCACCTTCCATCTATTTTCAGAAGTTTCTAGTTCCAGTATGTCCAATGCAGGTGGCATAAGGAAGCCAGAGGCTTGTTGTTTAGGCAGAGCTAATGGGCCTTGCAAACAGGTTATTTCAACAACACAACCGTACTCTCATTTTATCCTGTTTCAGGATTCCAATGCCACCCAGGCACAAAAGCCTGCTGTCCTGAAAACACACATTAGTAGTGTTACAGAATAAGCAGGGGCCAAGGTTCGTTATGTCTGCTGCCCTCTTGGAAAGACATCTCTCAATGCCAGAAATTTGTGAAAAGGAAAGGAAATTTTTATTTAATGCTATACAGACTTAAAGTAGTGACTTCACATCTTCATTAAAGTATTAAAGTCTTTTAGGATATCCACAGACACACACAGTGCTTCCTTCTCTCCCTGCCCTAATTCAGGGTACCTAACTCAGGAAACAAAGCAAAAGTCCAGGATCCAGGCTCCTGCCACGATCCACAGTGTCACCGTCTAGGCAGGATTTCTAATTAATCCAAAGCCATATGGCACCTTCTCATGGTCTACTAGCAAGAGTTCTTTGTACCCATCTTCCAGGCAAAGTCTCTCCTGCTTCCCAGGCCAACATGGCCAAAGGGAGTGCCCCAAAGTCCCATAGTCCTCTTCCACCAAAGCTGCAGGGGCCTGCACTCTGGTCAAACCATGTGGATCTTTTTCTGGCCAAGCCAAGATGGGGTCCTCCCTCTGGCAAAGCCACGTGGCACTCTCTTTTTTCTTCTTACATGGCTGTGGGGGTCCCTACTCTGGCTAAGCCTCATGGTTCTCTCCCAGTGGCTGCCATGTCTGGGTTTAAATCCCCATGCCAATCTTCCTCTGTACCCCCATTTCCTACTCCTCCCACAATCAGTTACACCTGCCAGCATTCCTATATTATTCCAAGTTTACTGGGCTGCCATTGTTAGTCTGGGCAGGTATGGCCCCATGTCATAGAGCCAATCTTCTCCAAGCTCCCATGCAGGTGCTATAACTCGGGGGACCTGCTCCCCCAGTTAAATCTTGTGGGGGGGAGTGACTTCCATCCCCCGGGCTCCAAGCATGGAGCTATTTAACATATCCAAGTGGCCCACCAAAGGCTATAGATATGTTAAATGACCAGCCCATGGATTAGCTGCAAGGCTGTGTCTGTACAAAACAGCCCTGCATGTTTCTGCTCCATGTGTCTCTTCCCCCAACTCACACCTGTAGAAGAAGGGGTGAGGACATCTTATATGTCTCTCCAATATTTCCTAGAAACCTTGAGTTCTGGACACCACTCCAAATCCCTTCTTGGGCCCCCCTCTTGGCTGCACCCTGTATCAGCAGGCCACCTCACATCAACATCTTTGAGGTCTTTCCACAGTTACGGTATAAAGCACTGAGTCTATCTCTCTCGCAGAATCAAGTAAGGATGCTCCTAGAAGCACACACCTTAGGGCCATTACAATCCCTCCCACCTGAGCTGATAGTCACTCCACTCACCTGTGGTCCCAACTCTAGAAGTTCAGTAGACTCAGCTGGAGAGCTCTTGGAAACCGTAGATTCCTGTATACCACTTCAGACCAACTGGTAAGCAGGTTGGGGGCAGCAGTATGGTGGGAGTCAGGGAGTTAGAATCCATATTTTAAATACTTCCAAATGATTTTAATAGGACAACAAATGTTGGCCAAAACAAATTTCCTGAACTTTTTTTCCCTCAACCAATCTAGGTACAAAATGTCTACAGAATTTTAAACAAACATAATGTCTTTGAATACAAACTTCCAATTATATGATGAATAAGCTCTGGAGATCTAATATACAGCACAGTGATTATAGTTAATATTTTAACTATATTTTAATATAGTTAAAACTTCAAAGTTGCTAAGAGTTTAGATCTCAAATGATCACACCACAAAAAAGATACTGTTCTTATGTGATATAAAGTCATTTTCCAATAAGTGTATCAAATCAACATGTTACATGTCAAATATATTTTCATAAAGCTAAAAATGATTTTAAATAAGCAGAAAAACTAGTTACATAGGGAAATTTTTAGTTCAAAGTGGAAATTAATACCTTGAAAGAAACAATGATGAAAATAATTGGTTGGTAGATAGTCTCTATAAAGTATTTGCATAAGAAGCAACAAAACAGAGATAGCCAACCTATCAGATGCAGGGTTTGAAACATTGTTGATCAGGATGCTCAAAGAATTCATTCAGTACGGCAAAAATATAAAGGAAGAAATGGAGGTCACACTAAGCGAAATGAAGAAAAACGTACAGGGAACCAACAGTGAAGGGAAGGAAGCCAGGATTAAAATAAATGATTTGGAACATAAGGAAGAAATAAACATTTGACCACAACAGAAAAAAACAAACAAACAAGAATTTGGAAGATGGTGGCAAAATAGGTGGGAGCAGAGTCCACTTCCCCCTCCCTGCATACAGGTAGAACACCTAGTCGATCTTCTGAGAAACAGAGTGAACAGCCAATGGTACCTCAACATATGTGAAGATTGGAGGCCAAAATTGTAGATGATATTGAAAAATCAGATGGTAAGGAGACTTTTTAGGGGCAATAAGGTCCCGGGGACCAGCAGAGGGACCAGCGCAAGGACTAGGACAGCTGCAGCCCAGGCCTGGCACCCTCCAGGTCTGCTGCAAGATTCTTGCAAGAGAGCCAGGTCAATGGCTCCCTTCCCTGCCAAACAAGGTTTGAGCAGCACCACGAGGGACCTGGATGCTTGAAGTCACAGCAGGGGAATGAGGATGAAGTGGCAAACACACAAGGTTGGTGTGCACCCACTGAGACTGTGGACACAGGCTAGAAAGAGTTGGGCGGTGAAGGGCCCAGACCTAGACAGTGCCTGATCTGGTTGGAGAGTTGGGCTTGTGTGAGAGGCTAGGTCCTTGCTTGGAGCAGCAGGCTTGAGCAGGAGGAATTTTTCTAAACAGAAAAAGAAAAAAAGAGGCACTTAGCAGCTGTTCGGGGAATTCGCCCTGAATTCCAGCCCAGCCTGGGCCCGAGCAGCCTTCTCAGCTTCTGCTGTGGGCCACCTCAGCTGTCAGGACCATGACTGCACCCCTAAGCCCCAGCCTCAGAAGGGAAGGGTGCCCAGATGCACCTCCGACTCCAGAGGTGTGCCACCAACTCAGCCTCCCCCTTCTGGCAGGGGTTGCTGCCCGCACACTCACACCCAAAACCTCGGGGACAGTGTGCACCCAAACCTGTGGCCCAGCACCAGTCCTACTCCAGCGGCAGAAGCCCAACTCCACACCTGCGCCCCAAGCGGGGAGGGCGCCTGACCCCGCTGCCCCAGTGAAGCCTGTGCACTCACACCTGAGGCCTTGGGGACAGTGCACACCTGAACTTTCCACCCAGGGGCTTCCCATTCTGCCCCAGCAGAGGACGCTGAGTGCTCAAGCCCACAGTCCCTGGGAACCCAGGAGCACATCACGCCCAAGCCCACCAATCCCCCCTCAGCTTGCTGCCGCTAAGAAGACCAACAGAACTGGTTTGGCTTGTTTAAAGGCAGCAGGAGGCTTCATTTCACCTCCCCTGCTTTTTAAATTTGTTTTCTCCTTTTATTTTTTTAAAACTCCTTCTTCCTTTTTTTGCTTCTTTGTTTTTTCCTTCCTTCCTTCCTCCCTTCCTTCCTTCCTTCCTAATACCTTCTTCCTTCTTTCTTTCTTTCTTTCTTTCTTTTTCTTTCCTTTTTAAATTCTTTTTCTTTTCTTCTTTAATTCCTTCTTCCTTTCTTTCCTTCTTTCCTTTTATCTCTTCATCCTTCCTTCCTTCTTTTTTCTTTTTTTTTTTATTCCCCACAAGTGAGACAATAAAACCTGGAGCTGTGAAAGGATCAGAGTTGGACCCAAAGAAGGGTCATCCCAAAAAATGAGACAGTGAGACAAATAAAGTGTGATACTTCTAAAACTCAACACAAAAACTTAAATGGACCTCAAAATTGCCTTGTTTTATAACACTTATTTTATGTTTTTTTTCTTAAGTATATTTTATTGATTATGTTATTACAGTTGTCCCAATTTTGCCCTTTGATTCCTCCATTTTGTAACCTCCTTCCCTGTAGCAGTCCCACCTCCATCAGTTCATGTCCATGGGTCATACATACAAGTTCCTTCACTTCACCATTTACTATACCATTCTTAACATCCCCTTGTCTATTCAGTAGCTACAAATTATGCTTTTTAATCCTTGCATCTTTTCCCCCATCCTCCTACTTCCTCTTCCTAGCTGATAACCCTGCAAATGGTCTCCATTCCTATTATTCTGTTCCTGTTTTAGATGTTTACTTAGATAGTTTTTTCTTTTTTAGATTGAGTTGTTAGTAGTTGTAAGTTTGTTGCCTTTTTTCTATTTTTTAATTTTTTAAGTTGTAGCAAAACTATTATTTTTATAGAATATTGTATTAATTATGCTATTACAGTTGTCTTATTTTTTTTCTTCCCTTTATTTCCCTCCACCAGCATCCCCCCTGCCTTAGTTCATATCCATGAGTCATACATAAAAGTTCTTTGGCATCTTCATTTTTTATACTATATTTAACTTCCCCCTGTCTATTTTATACCTATCATTTATGCTTCTTAATCCCTGTAACTTTTCCCTCACTCTTCCCCCACCTCCTCCACACTGATAACCCTCCAAGTGATCTCCATTTCTGTGATTCTGTTCCTCTTCCAGTTGTTTGCTTAGTTTGTTTGTTTGTTTTTAAGGTTCAGCTGTTGACAGTTGTGAGTCTGTTGTCATTTTACTGTTTGTATTTTTGATTATCTTCTTTTTCTTAGATAAGTTCCTTTAACATTTCATATAATAAGTGCTTGGCAATGATGAACCCCTTTAACTTGACCTTATCTGGGAGGCACTTTATCTGCACTTCTATTCTAAATGAAAGCTTTGCTGGATAGAGCAATCTTGGATGTAGATCTTTGGATTTCATGACTTGGAATACTTTTTTCCAGCCCCTTCTTGCCTGCAAGGTTTCTTTTGAGAAATCAGGTGACAGTCTTATGGGAACTCCTTTGTAGGTGACTGTTTCCTTTTCTCTTATTGATTTTAAGATTCTCTCCTTATCTTTAATCTTGGGTAATGTCTTTATGATGTACCTTGGTGTACCCTCTTTGGGTCCAATTTCTTTGGGACTCTCTGGGCTTCCTGGACTTCCTGAAAGTCTATTTTCTTTGCCAGATTGGGGAAATTTTTCTTCATTATTTGTTCAAATAAGCTTACAATTTCTTGCTGTTGTTCTTTGCCTTCTGGCACCCCTGTAAGTCAGATATTGGAATGTTTAAAGTTGTCCCAGAGGTTCCTAAGTCTCTCTTCATTTTTTTGGAATTCTTATTTCTTCTTTCTGTTCCAGCTAGATGTTTATTTCTTCCCTTTGTTGACAATTGTTGACTGGAGTCCTGGTTTCCTTCCTGTCACTGTTGGTTCACTGAATATTTTGCTTTATTTCAGTTTGGGTAGTCTTCATTTGTTACTTTATTTTTAGACCAAGCTCGATCAGTTCTGTCAACATCTTGATTACCAATGGTTTGAATTCCAAGTCAGGTGGGTTGGCTATCTCCTCATTGCTTAGCTCATTCTCTGGAGTTGCGCTCTGTTCTTTCATTTGGGGTGTATTTCTGTCTCGGGGCACCTGCTAGTTCATAAGGGGGTGGGGCCTTAGGTATTCACCTGGGCAGGGCAACCCTCTTTGCTACTTTGTGGTGCTTCCCTTGGCAGAGGGGTCAGAGAGGGAACAATGCAGTTCGATTGCTTGGCTCAGCCCCCCTTTCCAGCAAACTCTCAAGTGACACTGGCAGTTCCTCCCACTATGGCAATCCCTGCCATAGTCCACAGTCAGCTCTGATTCTGTTTCCTGTTCAGCCAGCCCCACCTTGTGGTTCACCACCTTGCCTCCAGTTCTCTCCATCCTCTCGTCTGCCCATCTGCCCATCTCCCTCGGACCAGTCTGGTTGACTTGTTTCTTTAATTCTTTCCTTGTCAGGGTTCCATGTGGTTTTGTTTTCTGACACTTCTGGTTGTTTATTGTTTTTAGATTGGTTATTATCCTGCTTTTGATCGTGTGAGGAATGAAGGGTTTCTACCAATACCTCAATCTTGGTCAGAGCTTCAAAGGGATACATTTTCAAATAATTGCTCTAACTTCCATACATTGAAAATTCACTTTTGAATATTTTCTAACTTCTGACATAAACCTTTGTATATTCTTTACACATATTTCCCAAGTGCCTAACTAAATTCAAATAATGCTGTCTTTCATCTTAGTGTTTTAAAATACTCTAGATCCTTGGATTTCAAAGCTTGACCCGTGAATCAAAAGGTTTGTTATCACCTGGGAGTTTTTTTTAGAAATATAGAATTTCAGGCAGCACTGTGCCCTACTGAATCCCAATTTGCTTTTTAAGGACATGTCTAGATTATTGGTACCTTCATTAAAATTTGAGAAACACTACTCTACAATATGGGCTCTCAAGATGAAATGACTTGTTCAACCTTTGCACCTTTTTTTTTTTGCCTGAAGGATCAGAATGTTTCATAATTAGGACCAAGGCTATTGCAAAATTTATTATAGTCTTTGTTTTGTGTTTAGGTAAATGCAAGGACAACCAGCAGGGTTATGAATTTGAAAAGTGTATGTAGTTTAGCTTTTCTCAATTTATTTGTAACTTAGAGACAGTGTCCTAGATAGGGGAATGGATGACCTAAAGAAATTCAGTGTCCTTTAAATAAATCACAAAGTCACTAAATAGGTGAAGGTACAAATAAAGAACTCTTCTGAATTTTTGTGAAATGGCTTAAAGCTAACCTAAATATGACAGTTCAATATTAAAACAATAGGCAAATCCTGAGTTTCAAGGGTAAGAATGAAGGTGATTGCCAGAAGTTACTTTTCTTTAGCCTAAGATTAGACAAATGCTTTTTAAAAATGGTCTTGTGCTTTATTAGTAGTTGTAGAGAAATATTCAAATGAAGATGAAAAAACATCTCTATGATTCATAAGGACATAATATTGACTTTTCTGTTTCCTTTACCTCCAGGCACTGATTTCAAAGAATAATTCAATTGTATTTATGACTCATAAAAATGCAATATTAAAAATGCTTTGTGGATATAAAAACACTTCTTCCCAGGGGCTTAAACTGCATTCTAGACATTATCTCATTAATTGCTCCCTTAAATCTTTCTCATTGATTTTTATACTTTTGAACCCACAAGTTCATTTTTTTGCATATGAAGGAACGAGTCCACTTCAGTTAGAAATTGAGATCTTAAGCATTTTTAAAACTGTGATAATATATTTCACCTGACAAAGGGTTACTGCAATGACTTCAAAAAAAAACAAAGCCCTCTAACAATATAATATATTTATTTGTGTATTAACTGGCCAAAAGTTCTGAGGATGTCTTGGGCAGATTATATCAGGAAAGTAAATATTTGACTAATGTACCTTGGCTGTAACAGCTAGGAAAGATCTATCAGAAGCTTACAGATGTGCAAATACCTCATTTTGAAAGGAAAACAAAATGTCAGTATGCATTATTAAATAAGCTAACTGAAAAAAAATAATTCACTGATCACTAGGGACCAGTAGGGGTTCGCCAAACACAAGGTCATTCCAAATTAGCTGCATTCCTGATTCTGACAGAATTACTACTTTGGTAGAAGAAGGCAACGCATACATGCTATAAAATTCAACTAATCCTGACAACTATTCTTCACGTGCACTCCCTATGTGCCAGGAAAGATGGAGAGGGAGCAGTTTATAAATATCTTATTTAGTCTTTTGAAACCTATGAGAAACTATTATTACTGACAATTTGTGTATGAGGAAAATAGTCCACAGCCACAGGCTGTTCCCAAAGGTATTGTTTCTGTGCATCACATTGTACTATTTTGGACAAACCCAATTAGCTTGTGAAATTATATGATCAGTTGTTTTCTATCTGAGTAATGTAACACCTTATTCACAATTACTGTTATAGTATTTCTGTTTGAAAGAAAAGATATTCAAACATAGTAAGATGATAAGAGTAAGAAATAACCACAATGACATGCCAGCTGACACACATTAGGATAGTATTAACAAAACAAACAAACAAAAAAAAACCGGAAAACAAGCGTTAGAGGGGATGTGGAGAAATTGGATCCTTATGTACCTCTGGTGGGAATGTAAAATGGTACATCTGCTGTGGAAAACAATACGATGGTTCCTCAAACAATTTAAAAACAGAACTACCGTATGATCCAGTAATGATATTTCTGTGTACATATCTAAAGGAATTGGAAGCAGTGCCTCAAAGAATCTGCACAGTTAAAAATGAGCAAGGTGGTTTTTTTAAAGTTTATATTATGCATGATTTTTGGCATAATAAAAAAGATCAAAGAGCAAAAGAATAAAAATTAATGGATAGAAAATTGTAAAAAATAGTTATTGTTGGTCTCTATCAAGGTTAATATAACATAATGGAGGGATACAAAGACAAATGGTAATAGTGCTATCACTTACCAGCTGTGACTTATATGATGTCATCTTTTGATGTTACTGAGGAACAATCTTCTCATCTGTAGAAGAAATGAGTAATATCTATCTTTGCCCCTCTCCTAGGCTGTCATGAAAATACAAACTGGTTGTGATTTATAAACTTGTAAATCCTATTTGAATATGCTTCATCCAATTCCACTGGTTTTACTCCAATCTGTGTGCTTCTGTCTCCTATTCTTGATTCCAACTCACATGGTTCTCTTGGATCCATGCATTCAACTACCTCTACTTGAAAGTCTCAGGGGCCCTCAAAGTTGAAGTGCTTCAAGTTGGATTCGTTATTCTCCCCTCAGCCCTTTTTCTGTTGTGTGGCATTATCCCCCAATGAGCTCCTTCCCTTCAAATGATTTTTACATCTACCAAAGTCAAAGTCCTGTTCATTTTCTTGCTCACCTTTACACTTATAATTTCTTGGAGTTTCAGGTGCATTCAGGGTGGTATGGCTGGAGAGCATTAAGCTAAGTAAAATATGCCAGACAATGAGACAAATACCATATGATCTCACCTATAAGTGGAACCAAACCAACAAAACAAACAAGCAAGCAAAATATAACCAGAGACATTGAAATAAAGAACAAACTAACAGTATCTGGAGGGGAGTGGGGAAGGGATAATGGAGGAAAGAAGGGGAAGGGTCGTCAAAGAACGTGTGTAAAGGACCCATGGACAAAGCCAAAATGGGGAAGAATTGAGCCTGGGAGTCTGGGGTGGGTGGGGCAGGGGAAAGTGGTGGCAAGAAAATGGAGACAACTGTCGTTGAGCAACAATAACAAATTTTAAAAAAGAAAATAGTTAATATCTTTATAATAGAAAAACAAAAAACCCCACAAAATTTCTATGAGTCTAAAAAGACTCCAACCACTTTTATTTGTGCTGTGGGGCTAATTGTGTACCCCACCATATCCAGGGAGTCTTCCTCGATACCCACAAACCCGCATCAGCGATGCCTACACTGTGATTCCACATACTTATTACACTGCCAATTCATATATCACAATGGGAATTATCTGTTTATTAGAATCCCGCATTAACCTGAAAGCCTAGGGGAAAGATACAAACTATGTCCATTTCATCACTCTGTCATATAAGCCTTCTGTTGGCCTACAGTGTAGCAGGTGTTGGAATGTGAATTGTGAACAAAATAGGCATGTTCCCTGCTCTCATGAAGACTCCCGTCTAGATGGGAGACAGACAATAATAGTGAAACACAATTTTGGAAATAGGCAAATGTTAGGGCGATAATGATCAGGATCTGGTTTAGACAGTACTGAGGGGAGGAGACCTACTTTAGACAATCATCAAAAACCTCTCCGTAAAGGTGTCCTTTAAGTCAGAACCTGGTCATTGAGAAGGAATCACACCTGCCTTGGGTGGGGAGGAGTGTCCACATAGAAGTCTAAAAAGACCTGCAATCAGAAAATGATATTAGAACTTTGTAGAATTAAAAACAAAACAAACAAACAAAAAGCCTAGTGTGAGTACTATGCAGGAGAAGGAGAGAGTGGGTTGGATGAAGGAGGACAGAAAGGCATGGGTCATGGTATTTACCTCATACTTGAACTGCAGGACAATAGAGATCTCGGAAATGTTTTAAGCAAGGACAGAATACACAGGACCCAATTTAAATCTTTAAAAAAAGAGTATGGTGACCAACTCTGAAAACCATCAGCCAAGGGAAAATATGCCGGCGTTTATCCTCTTTCCCTGTATGTATTACATTTCAGACTAACCAAATAGATCCTACTTCATGAAAAAAGTTCTTTACAGAAAATTTTTAGGTATTAAATGTAGATAAAATGGTAGAATTATAAAAATAGCACTTTATAATTACCAAATGAAATAACTCATTCAGATTACAGTTATCAATGGACAGAATCACTGTATGAAAGGTTTTGTGGGACCTTGACTATGAAGGGAAACAAGGCATGTAGTATGAAGTACGTAAAGACTATAAAAAAAGTGTTTTGCCAAAAATATTGAGCTAGAAATTATTCAAACTTTTAGACTTAAGTTAAACCAAATTGTTTTTAAGACAAGTCAACAATATGGAAAAATAAAAGGAGAGAGTATGCAATAGTTATGTACCTAAGAAATACAATAACACAGGGTGATTTGCAGACCTTGCATGTCTCTTGATTCACACAAACAAGCCAAGAGTAACATTTCTTATAAAAGTGAGAAAATTTCAAAATGGACCAGGTGTGAGATGATACCACAGAATTATTGTTAATTATGCAGAAAGTATAATAGCGTTATGCTTATGTAAAAGCCCATATTTTTATAAATGCATAATAAAATAGATGAGCAATAATATAAAATGAGTTTTATATTAATTAAAATACTCTAAAGTTTGGAGTTGGGGTGGAAGGGCTGGTACACAAAGCAAGCATATTCAAATCTTGGTAGTTTTGGAATTTAAAAAGATCAATCCTATGTGAGGAGAGGTTTAGAAGGGTCCCAGAGTGTAAATAGAAAAACCACTCCTCTGGTCCACAAGGAAAATGATGGTAACTTGGATTGAGGGGAACAGCATGTACTTGGTCCTCAGTAGATTGTGTGAAATGAAGCAACGATAATGATATAAGTTTTACACATGTACACATTTTAAAACAATTGTAATAATATAGAATGTGTTCTTTTTGAAAATCACATTAACTTCAAAGCACAATTTATTAGGAAGAGAGCTTCTAGGCTTGGGAAACCTAAAACTGTTCAGGTTATACTCTGCCTGAAGAAATCTTTCCCTATCAGACTGAAATTTGAACATTATGGGTATTTGGAATTTCTGATAAAAATTGTTGTTGCTGAGTCCTCAGTTGGAAATGACTACAGTCATTATTTTCTCAAATTAGTAAACCTGAGGAAAGTCAGCCATGTAAATTAATGGCTCTGCTCTCACATTATTTACCTGCTAAGGTGTTCTCCCTGGGATATATAAGAATAAGGCTATTTCAGTGTATGGATGTGTGTATGTATTTAAGTCTCTTGCACAAAACTTCAATGCAACTTTCTTAAAATTTCATTACTTGACCTGATCAAAATGTAATACTCTGGGTTTGTTCTTTGTCCACTTTATTCAGTGGAGACTTCAGCTAAGTACCCTTAGCTTCGTATAGCCAGGTCTTTGTTTAGTGGTAAGCACATCTAGTGGTTTCAAACAAACCCAAGCTGGCTAAACTGAAAGCTAAGAAAGGTGTGACCTCTCCTTCCTGGAGAGACTCTGACTTGTTTCAAACTCATTTTGTGAAAGCAAACTTGGCCACTCTCCCAGAGGTCAGGCTTCAAATTTTTACTTCATTGAATTGTTGATTCTGGGAAAGGTATCCTTTTTTTTTTGCATATTGCTCTATTTTTATTTATTTATTTATATTATTTTTTATTGTTGTGCAACTACACCAGTTACAGACCAAGTGGTAGAATACAAAAGATACCATTTTCAACTCCTAAATGAAATAACTGATTCAGATAATAATCATGCCTGGACAAAACTACTAGATGAAAGGTACTAGATGAAAGCTGCTAGCTGACTAAGGGATGTTATTATTAAGGGTCAGGTTGCAGAATGCCTGTGAGGGGGAGTGGTCCAAGCCTGGAGAGAAATGGGGCCACAGGCAGCATGAGGCAACTGTCCCTGGTGCAGGTCCCAGGGAGTAGGGGCTGAGTGATCATCTGAGTCTCCAGACCTTGAAGAGAAAAGACAAATATGTGCATACTAATATTCACTACGAATACTATCACCTGGCAATGCCACCCCTTAGGAATTTATTCTGATTGAATAAAGGTAGAAAGAGCCCAAAATGCCAACCATAAGAGATTTGCTTAAAAATGACATTAGACCTGTAATGGTCTACTACTAAAAAAGAAAATAAAGGACTATATTTACTGATTTACTATTTTTACTGACTATATTTACTTTGCAACTACTAAAAAAGAAAATAAAGGACTATATTTACTGATTTTAGATTATGTCCATTGTATATTTAAATGAAAAAGCAGGTTAACCAGTAGTGTGTATGGTAAAATATTTTTATACAAAATGGAATATTTTTATATGGCACTTTCTGAAAGAATTTTTCTGCAGGCAATAGGTGTTTATCAGGGAATACTGTTTCTTGTGTTTTATATTCTCCTTTGCTTATTTGACTTTCTATTTTCTAAAATGCATTCTTTATATTCACTAGAAGAGGTGCACAATTACCTATTGTGGCAAATCTACACATTTAAAGAAGAAAGTGCATTGGAAGAGACAACAGAAAATCTATGTTTGGGGAAATAAAGAAAAAAGTGGGTTCTAAGGTCAACTCTTTTTTATGAAATAATGAGTATACATAACAAAGTATCCCAAAGTGGTTGCACGGGATGTTCAGAAATGTTTTGGGAGGGAGTGGGGAGAATATAATGGGAGCAGAGGAGATTAGTCTGTACTAAAATATTAGAAAAAACTGAGGACTATAAATTTAAATATAGATTTTTTCACTGCAGACTCTCTTAGAACCCTAATTATATTAAAGTTTAGAGTTGCAGAAAGTTTCAAAAGAAATAAATATTTTTTGACCATTGAACCCTTTGCTTCTTTTTTGGTTTGTTTCTTTAATAACTTACTGGGACATAGTTTGGGGACCCCGACACTGTGAAGCCTGGGGCAGAGGTCATGAGGTGTGACCTAGTCTTGTGAAGCAGTGATTTCCTTTAGTTTTAGCTTCTTCATTTGTAAAATGAGGTCAGTACAGCCTAGTTTAAGATACGAGTGGGAGGCAGATAACTTCCATTTGTGTAAGGCCTCCCAGTTTCTGAAGCAATTTGTTTGCACATGCCATTGAGAAAACATTGCAATGAAATATTTCTAAATGTGCCTTGGGAGTCTCTGTCACTACTAAACATCTTTCCAGTAGCATGAAAGTAGTTGTGTACACACATACAACCATGAGTGTGGCTGTGTTTGACACAGGCTGTATTTTGTTGACAAAAAGAGTCAGTGCCTGTAGTTTGCCAATCCCAGGTAGTCCACTGAGGAAAGACACCAAGAGCTTGTTTCTGACATGGGATTTCTGGATCTGTGTACCCTTTATGTTTCCATAGAAAGAGGTTCCTTAACCAAGTCTCCTTCATTAACTGAGGAATGAATGTATTTCTCTTCTGCCATCACCTCCAAAAGCAAATAACAAGGTGGGGACTGCAACAGTGACGAAAGACAAGGGACATGTACAGTCATTTATACTTAATGAAACCAAGTTATGGTTGTTTTTCTGCTTAAAATTAGGAATGTTTGATAAGTCATACTGGTAATTTGGAGGAGGACAGCTTTAAGTACATTTACTTTTAACATCATTACTTATCATTTGTAAAGGGACAGATAGATAAAAATCATTGTCTCAGTTAATTAAAAGAAATAAGCTCCTAGAAGAAAAGAAATGTACAGAGTTTTGGAGATGCTCTTTAGTCTGTGTTATCATGTACCAAATATTTTAAATGTTAGATTGAATTAATTAAATATCAGCTATTTAGTGAAATGAGTAAAAAATATCGAATCATTTCTTAGTATCAACATACCTAAGATTTTACACTTATAAAACCTTAAGTGCAGATTCACAGCTTTTAAAAATGTATCTTCAGATTGGAGTCCCATGTCTACACCACTGCTCTTTCTAGATCACACTTGACTTTGATGTTTGTGGGATAATAGCCAGCTCATTGAGGCACTTGGTTGAAATTTCAGATTTTGGTTGTGACGAAAAAACAACCATTTCACATCCACCAATATGGACACTTCAAACATATCTGACAGAAAATTGAGCTGTAGTGCTCATTCTATTATATTAACATGAATAAAATTTCTCAAAGAACTTAATTTTAAGGAGTTCAACATTCATTTGACTGTTGTATAAAGCCTGACTACCCAGTCTTCTGGTCAAGGCCCTCCACAAGCAGGTGGTAGTCTTTCAAAATGTTACCCACCTCCTTCTAGGCACCTTTGTGATGCACCCATCACTGTTCCCAGACACACCACACTGTCTCACCTTTTTGCCTTCTTTCTCTCCTTTGTGAAACTCTGAGAGTCTTTCAATTCCACTTCAAATTCTTCCCATAAGAAATCTTCATAGATGACCCCAGCCCAAAGTGGTATCTTATGAATTCCCAAAGCATTTACCCTTGCCATGAGTCATTTCTCACATAACAGATATAACCCTTGGGTTGTTTTAAGGTATATTTTACTGATTATGCTACTACAGTTGTCCAATCTTTTCTCTCCTTTATTACCTTCAGCCCTTCATGCCCACTCCCACCAGTATTCCTTCTACCCTTAGTTCATGTCCATAGGTCATATATGTGAGTTCTTTGACTTCTCCATTTCCTATACTATAATTAATCTCCCCCTATTTTGTACCTACCATTAATGCTTCTTATTCCCTGCACCTTTCCCCTCATTCTCCTCCTGAGCCCTCCACCCTGATAACTCTCCATGTAAGCTTCACTTCTGTGATTCTGTTCCTCTTCCAGTTGTTTGCTTAGTTTGTTTTTGTTTTTGTTTCTTTTTTAAGGTTTAGTTGTTGAGAGTTGTGATTTTGTTGTCATTTCACTGCTTATAGTTTTGTTCATCTTTTACTTAGATAAGTCCCTTTAAGATTTCACATGATAAGGGCTTGGTGATGTTGAGCTCTTTTAACTTGACCTTATCTAGGAAGCACATTATCTGCACTTCCATTCTAAATGATAGCTCTGCTGGATAGAGTAATCTTGGGTGTAGGCCCTTGCCTTTCATGACTTTGAATACTTCTTTCCAGCCCCTTCTTGCCTGTAAGATTTCTTTTGAGAAACAACTAGAATTGCCAGAAAATCAAACTGTATGGAAGTACAACAACAGAGGAGTTAAGGAAACATTCAATCAGACTGGTAGGAGGGGCAGAGATGAGAAAATGCTTGGCAAGGTGGTGGCTGGAGGACAGGCCAGGCAAGGTAGTGGCTGGCAGACCAGGCAGTCCCACATTTGCCTGTGAGACAGACCAAGCAGCCCAGGGTTCCAGCATGGGAAAAGATAGCCTCAAAACCTCTTGTTGTAAAACCCTATAAGGGTTGTGGTGGTGGGAGAAACTTTGAGCCTCACAGGCAAAGTTGTTGGAGAGACCCACAGGGTCCTAGAGCATATAAAAAAACTACCCACCTGGATAACAGCTCCAGAAGAACCCAATTTGCTTGTGGATAGCAGGAGAACAGACTGAAAATGGCATGAGAGCCGAGCAAGTGGCAGTGCCCCCTCTCTGACCCCTATCCCACATACAGTGCCACAATGCAGCAAATTGGGTTGCCTTGCCCTGGCGAATACCTAAGGCTTCCCTGCTTACTATGTAAAAGGCTAACTAAGACCAAAAATGGCCCAAATGAAAGAAAAGATCGAATCTCCAGAAAGAATACAACTAAGCAATGGTGAGATAGCCAACTTATCAGATGTACAGTTCAAAACACTAGTAATCAGAATGCTTACAGAAATTGTTGAGCATGACCACACAATAGAGGAAAAAGAAAAGGGTATGAAAATGAAATAAAAGGAAATGTACAGGGCATGAACAGTAACAGGAAGGAATTTGGGACTCAAATCAATGGTTTGGAACAGAAAGAAGAAATAAACAGTCAACAAAAACAGAGTGAAGAAACAAAAACTCAAAAAATGAGGAGAGGCTTAGGAACCTCAGTGACAACTTTAAATGTTCCAATATCTGAATCATAGGGGTGTTAGAAGAAGAAAAGGAAGAGCAAAAATTTGAAAACTTATTTGAAAAAATAATGAAGGAGAACTTCCCCAATCTGGCAAAGGAAATAGATTTCCAGGAAGTTCAGGAAGCTCAGAGAGTCCCAAAGAAGTTGGACTCAATGAATCACACTTTGAGTTGGACTCAAAACATATCATCATTAAGTTACCCAAGAAGAAAGGTAAGGAGAAAATCTTAAAAGCACCAAGAGAAAAGAAGACAGTTACTTCCAAAGGAGTTCCCATAAGACTATCAGCTGACTTCTCAAAATAAACCTTACAGGCAAGAAGGGCCTGGAAAGAAGTATTCCAAGTCATGAAAGCCAAGGACCTACATCCAAAATTGCTCCATCCAGCAAGGCTTTTATTTAGAATGGAAGGGCAGATAAAGTGCGTTTCAGATAAGGTCAAGTTAAAGGAGTTCATTATCACCAAGCCCTTATTATATGGAATGTTAAAGGGACTTATCTAAGAAAAAGATGAACAAAACTATGAGCTGTGAAATGACAACAAAGTCATGACTATCAACAATTGAACCTAAAAAAAAAAAGAAACAAAAATCTAAGCAAACAACTGGAAGAGGAAAAGAATCACAGAAATGGAGAACACATGGAGAGTAATCAGCAGGGAAGAGGATGGGGGAATGGGGAAAAAGGTACAGGAAATCAGTAGCATAAATGGTAGGTAGAAAATAGACAGGGAGAGGAAAGAATAGTATAGGAAATATAGAAGTCAAAGAACTTACATGGATGACCCATGGATGTGAACTAAGGGTGAGGGAATGCAGGTGGGAGGCAATGTGCAGGACATAGGGGAGTAAAGGGGAAAAATTGGACAACTGTAATAGCATAACCAATAAAATATTGATGCAGACACCAGCCTGCAGGGTCCACAGCGTTATGAATGAGACAAGATATATTCACATGGACTACTGAGTCCTGTGGGAAAAAAGGGATGGCATGGTTTCTCTCAAGGGGAGAAAAAGCCATGGCCTCCACCATGGAAGGCCTTTATTTCTTTTCTTCAGCATGTTACATGATGGTCCTCATTTATTATGCACGGTTTCGCTTTAGGAGGTTACCTTTTACAGAAAACAAAGGAGCCTATGCTGCTAATCACAACATAGAAGAAGGATATTTGCAAATGAAAAGGGAAAAGTGGTTGAACTGGTTATACTCCATACTGGGGAGTTATAGCGTGGATTTTAAGAAGTTACAGTAAGCACTTTCTGTCTCAATTCAGGGTGAGGGAGTTTTAGTAAAAGCAAGTCTCAAAGCTGCCTAGGTACAATGCAGGCCTGATTCCCCATGGAAGAACATATCTGTGGGCATGGGTCCTGTGCATCCAACCTTGCTTTCCACTGGGAGCTGGGCCCAAGACACACAGAGTGGTCTCCCACAATATATATTAAAAAAAACTAATAGTATAGAAAATGGAGAAGCCAAAGAACTTATATGTATGATCCATTGACCCGAACTAAAGGGAATGGATTGCTGGAGGAAAGTGGGGAACTAGGCATGGAGGCAAGGGAAAAAATGGGACAAATGTAAAAGCATAATCAATGAATTATACTTAAAAAATAATATTATGGAACAGTAATTTACCCAACACTTTAATTTTATAGCACACTCAAACATTTCCAATAAAAAATTATTAAACATAAAACATTACATTGTACAAAGTTTGTGAGAGCAATCATTACAGTTTTTTATATTTTATTGATTATGCCATTATAGTTGTTCCATTTCCCCCTTCATTCTCCTCCACCCTGCATACCCCCTCCTGCCCACATTCTCCCCACTTAGTTCATGTCCATGTGTCATAAGTTCTTTAGCTTCTACATTTCCCATAGTATTATTGCCCTCCCCCTGTCTATTTTCTACCCACCTTCTATGCTACTTATTCTCTGTACCTTCTCCCCCTCTCTCCTCCTCCCACTCAGCTGTTATTAACCCTCCATGTGATCCCCATTTCTGTGGCTCTGCTCCTGTTCTAGCTATCTGCTTAGTTTGCTTTGTAGGTGTGGTTGTTAGCTGTGAGTTTGCTGTCCTTTCACTGTTCATATTGTTCACGTTTTTTTATCTCCTTTTTCTTAGATAAATCCCTCTGACATTTCATATAATAAGGGCTTGGTGATAATGAACTCCTTTAATTTGACCTTATCTGAGAAGTTCTTTATCTGCCCTTCCATTCTAAATAACAGCTTTGCTGGATAGAGCAATCTTGGATGTCGGTCCTTGGCTTTCATGACTTGGAATACTTCTTTCCAGCCCCTTCTTGCCTGCAAGGTCTTTTTTGAGAAATCAGCTGACCGTCTGATGGGAACTCCTTTGTAGGTGACTGTCTCCTTATCTCTTGCTGCTTCTAGAATTCTCTCCTTCATTTTAATCTTGGTTAATGTAATTATGATGTGCCCTGGTGTGTTCCTTCTTGGGTCCAACTTCTCTGGGACTCTCTGAGCTTCCTGGACTTCCTGGAAGTTGGGTTCCTTTGCCAGATTGGAGAAGTTCTCATTTACTATTTGTTCAGATAAGTTTTCCCCTTGTTGCTCTTCCTTTTCCCCTGCTGGTACCCCCATAATTCGGATGTTGGAACGTTTAAAGATGTCCTGGAGGTTCCTAAGCCTCTCCGCATTTTTTTGAATGTATGTGTCTTCATTCTTTTCTATTTGGCTGTTTCTTTCTTCCTTCTGGTCCACTGCACTGATTTGAGTCCCAGTTTTCTTTCCATCACTATTGGTTTCCTGGGCATTTTCCTTCATTTCACTTAGTGTAGCCTTTATTTTTTCATCTAATTTGTGACCAAAATCAATCAGTTCTGTGAGCATCCTGATCACCGGTATTTTGAACTGTGCATCTGATAGGTTGGCTATCTCTTGGTCACTTAAAAGTATTGGCTCTGGGGCTTTGATTTGTTCTTTTGTTTGAGGCATAATTTTTTGGTCTGGCCACGCCTATTGCATATGAGAGGCAGAGCCTTAGGTGTTCATCAGGGCGGGGCAACCCACATCACTGGGTTGTGATGCTATATGTGGGGGTGGGGTCAGAGAGGGAACAATGGTGCTTGCTCTGCTCTCTCTCATATTTTAGTTCCTTCTGCCACTTCCCACAAGCAAATTGTGCCCTTCTGGTGCTGGTTCTCAGGTGGGTGGGCTTGTATATATTCTAGGACCCTGTGGGTCTCTCCAACAAACTTTCTTGTGAGGCTGGGAGACTCTCCTGGCACCTCAGTCCCCACAAGTGTTTTTAATCAATGACTTTAGGCTTTATTTCCTGGCACTGGGGCCCTGGGTTGTGCAGTCTGTCTCACTGCCCATTTTTGCCTGGTTTATCTGCGTGCGAACGTGTGACCTCGGTCAGCCAGCCACCTTGCACACCTCACTGGGTCTGTTTGTTTCCTCCCCATGCCTGAAGTCTGCTAGCCCCATGCTGCCTGCATGCCCGGGTCCACCAGCCACAGCTTTTTTCTGCCACAACTCTTCTCCATCGGCCACCAACTCCGCCCCTCTTACCTGTCTGGATGAATGGTTGTTGGACTTCTGTACAGTTCAATTTTCTGTCTGTTGGTTAATTTTTTGTTTCTAAATATTTGTTGTCCTTAGTTTCGGTTGTACGAGGAGGTACAGTGTGTCCTCCTGTGCCTCCATCTTGGCTGGAAGTTCGACTTTCAGCTTCTTGTTGTCTTAAAAGCAAAGCCTCAACTTTGCTGAAATCATGCAGTTGACTGTGTTTGTAACCTAAGTGGCATTGTAATTGAAGTGTTTGTAGACTATCTTTTTACTTTAAATAAAACTAGTGGCCTGGTTCCTTGTGGAGGAAATTGGCAGCCTTCTTTCATTCACTGTATCTAAAGGACTGATGTTAATAATTGTTCTTCATTAGAAAAAATATATACCAGACTTCTGCCAAGATGGAGGCATAGGTGGAAACACTGTGCCTTCTCCCACAACCAAGTTTGAACACAACAAAGGTTTGGAGAACTAGGACACACCCAAAGACCAGAAAACGGAATTATAAGGAAGTCCGACAACTACGAACCGTTCAAGGGGGACAGTAAGAGAGGCGGAGCCAGCAGCGGAGCTGGGTCGGGCAGGACAGATCCCCCGACCTCGGCACACAGGTAGCCTGGAACCAGTCGGGGTGTGGGGCAGACTGACTGCAGTCGCACATTCGCGCACAGTGAGACGGACCACACAGGCCCCAGGGGGCGAACCCAGTGGTGGAGGGCTGACGGCGGTGGCACACTCACGTGCAGTGGAACGAAATGAGTGGGCCTGGTGATGGTGGTGGCTGCGGCGCCCGGGGCCGCGGGCGGCAGACGGCAGACGGGAAGCCATTGTCCCTCTTTGACCCCGCCCCCACATACAACGTCACAACCCAGCGACTTAGTTGCCCTGTTCTAGTGAACACTTTAGGGCTCTGATCTTGCTACGGAACAGGCACGAACAGCCCAAAAGATGGTGCAAGAAGAACTCAAAGTCCCAGAGCCAATAACTCTAAGCAACCGAGAAATTGCCAGCCTCTCAGAAGCACAATTCAAGACACTATTTATCAGGATGCTCACAGAACTGGTAGATTATAGTCACAAATTAGAGGAACATAGTCACAAATTAGAGGAACATATGAAGGCTAAACTAATTGAAATGAAGGGAGATGCACAGGAAACCAATAGTGATGGAAAGGAAACGGGGACTCAAATCAATGGAATGGACCAGAAGGAAGAACAAAACATCCCACCAGAAAGGAATGAAGAAATGAGAATTCAAAAAAATGAGGAGAGGCTTAGGAACCTCCAGGACATCTTTAAACGTTCCAACATCCGAATTATAGGGGTACCAGAAGGGGGAAAGAAACAGCCACGAGTGGAAAACGTATTTGAACAAATAATAAAGGAGAACTTCCCCAGTCTGGCAAAGGAAATAGACTTCCAGGAAATCCAGGAAGCTCAGAGAGTGCCAAAGAAGTTGGACCCAAGAAGGAACACACCAAGGCACATCATAATTACATTAGCCAAGACCAAAATGAAGGAGAGAATCCTAGAAGCATCAAGGGATAAGGGGACAGTCACCTACAAAGGAGTACCCATCAGACTGTCAGCGGATTTCTCAAAAGAGACCTTACAGGCAAGAAGGGGCTGGAAAGAAGTATTCCAAGTCATGAAATCCAAAGACCTACAGCCAAGATTGCTTTATCCAGCAAAACTTTCATTTAGAATGGAAGGACAGATAAAGTGCTTCTCAGATAAGGTCAAGTTCAAGGAGTTCATCATCACCAAGCCCTTATTATATGAAATGCTAAAGGGACTTATATAAGAAAAAGAAGATGAAAAATATTAACAGTGAAAGGACAGCAAACACACAGTTATTAACAACCACACCTAAAACAAAAGCAAACCAAGAGGACAGCTAGATCAGGAGCAGAACCATAGAAATGAAGAACACATGGAGGGTTAGAAACAGGGGGGTGGGAGGGGAGAAGGGGGGAGAAGGCACAGAAAATAGCATAGATGGTAGGTAGAAAATAGATAGGGGAGAGGGCGAGAATAGTGGGGGAAATATAGAATCCAAAGAACTTGAGACACGTGGTTATAAACTAAGGGTGGGGGAGAATGGTGAGGGAGGGAGTGTGCGAGTGGAGGGGAATGAAGGGGGGGGAATAGAACAACTGTAATGGTATAATCAATAAAGTATATTTTAAAAAAAAGAATACCAGCAGGTGGCCCTCCTCAAAATAATCCTGTAAAATATATATATACCTTTTGTTTAATTTTTGCCCTTGTTCTTTCTCTTATAATAATTAAAATTCTCATTTATAGTTCAGAAGAGAGAATTGAAATTTTCAGTCTTTGTAACCTAATTAAGGAATATATTTTTTCTAGACACCAGAGACACAGTTCTGTGCTTATTCATTTAATAAAATATTTACTGAGCGCATACTATCTGCCATATATTTGGTATATTCAGTATGACCTGAGCTCTGGCCTCAAGACACTTGTCTTTTTTAAAATTTATTTATCTTTAGAGGGGAAGGGAAGGAGAGAGGGAGAGAAATATCAATGTGTGGTTGCCTCTCATGGGTCCTGTGCTAGGAACTGGCCTGCAGCCCAGGCATGTTCCCTGACTGGGAATCGAACCACGATTTTCTGGTTAGCAGGCCCACACTCAATCCACTGAGCTACACCAGCCAGGGCAAGACACTTCTAATCTTATTGGAGAAGCAGGTCTTAGTGAAATGCTTGGTCTGGTATTTTTGTCTAGTTTTCCTTGCTCTGTCTTCACTTTTTCCTACACTCCAATCTTCAAGCAGTTGCCAGAATGAGCTATCTATGATCAAACTATCCATTCCATAGTTTTGTATTAACAACTAAAAAGAAAAAAAAAAACAAGTCTAATTTCATGGTAGCCACACAAATTCCCATAGCATCAGACCCTCATACTGTGCCAGCTGCAGCACCTGCTCTGTCCTGACTAAAATCCTCTTCTAGGATGAGCAAGACAGGACATGTCTGTCATACTCACTATGCCGACCTGGAAGGGCTGCTCCCAGCTACACAGTATGTGGCTGTATCTGAGTCTCCTGATCGGTCATCCATATCTGCTGTCTGATTACCTTCCCATGAATCCTTCATGCTACATATCCTGGCCCTTAGGGACACTACCTCCTTGGAACCCTCACTGGATTGTGAAGTTTTCTCTCAACTGATTATAATTTTTCATTATATATTTGCTTTTATCTGCCTTCTCTACTGCATCCAGTGCTAGATATTCAACAGGGGCTGGCTGAATGAATGAATAATAGAAAGAAAATACAAAACTCATTATCTAAAACCACTAATTAATGCTCCTGGCACTCTGATAATGGAGCTGATAATAACAAAATATTATCTTCTTTACTTCCAATGTGCTGTTGAAGTGATTCAGACCAGGTCAGGCAGTTTTAATGGCAGAGTCTGGACCTGAGATTCAAAAGTCCAAGTATAAAGCTACAGAGTATTTGGCCTTTACAACATGACCTTGATCTTGGAGTGTTTTGGGCATGATTTTAAAAATCCACTGACCAGAAGTAAAGAATATCATTTATTTGAGAAAATAGGCATTTTAGAAGATTTAATATGTAACATTTGGTACATAAAGTGATATTTTCAAATCCTCATGAGTGTAAAATATGAAGTAGCAAAAAAAGCACTCATCTTGCTGGTAGAAAAGTTGATTTCTAAGTTTTCCTCTCTTCTATCCACAGGTTAACATTGAAAAAGGTTTTATGTGTAATGAAATTGTTTTTTATGTTCTTTAGCTTCTCTGGCCCTCAGTTTTACAAAATAAGGAGTTAGACCAAATTATTTTAATCCAATGCTCCTTTCAGCTTAAAACTGATTTGCATGTATGTATGTATGTCCTAAATGTATAGAAAAATATGTGCATGTATTGAGTCAATGTGAGGACATAGTCTACACCAAGTCTTGTGTCAGCTCCTAGGGAGGGCATGATGATCTGGGTAGACTCATTTGTGACACATATGTAGAACTTCCACTTATATTTAGTGACATCCTATGATTTAATTTTGCCAGAAAGCTACATTTTGAAGGTTAAGTGAAGATTACAGTTTCTGCTCAGGTAGGCAAATCTATATTAAACTACTAACATATACTCCAACAAAAATGTTTGAATTGGGTGATTTTTTTTAAGTATGGAGAACAAAGAACTTCACTTTGGCCCATGGAAGCTCACCTTAACAGTTTATTTGATCAGAATTCTCCCCAAGGGAATTCGTCAACTTCCCAGAGCGTCTTCCTTGGCCCACACCTGCCTCCCTGCCCATGGAACACAGGCAGACTGTCAGGAGCTCAGCTCTGGAGAGCATGTTTCAATTATTAAATTATTAATTATCTCTGTGCAAGCCTTCTCTTTCCCACTCACTGCCATTATTCTTCTCAGTGTTTTAACTTTCTCCTCTTTAGGTTCTTTGGGGAAAAGGACATTAAATGGAGAAATACTGTATGTGCCATAGCAGAATTCACCAATTGCCTACAAACTAACAACTTCTAGTTATTTCTGGGCCACCTGCATTTCAGTTAGTGTAAGAAAGATAAAATTGTTAGGAAAAATTGACTTTCTGTCTTGATGGAGTCAAGCATATATTTACCACCCTAGCTTGTATAATGTGTATTTTTTCTACCAGATGTTATAATTTTGACTATTTTTTCAAGAAAAAAATGACATATGTTTTGTGTATTTATCACATAGCTTCTGACAGCAAAACAGGTGTCTATAATTTCAGGTAATCTTAACTACCTTATCCATCAATTGCAAACTTTACATTTGCATTCATGTTGTGATCACTTGCTTTTATTTTACTTATGCATTTGTGCAGCACAGAAGAATGTTGTACTAAGGTATAAAGCTGAACAAGTGCAGAATTTTGTAGTCACATGAAACATCTAAAGCATAAATTAGAGCATGATGTGATTGTGTGGTTCTCTCAAAGGCTTCAGCAAACAGCAAAATCAGTAAATGGCAACTTATTTTAGTATAGGGTGCAACTTCTTGTTTTTCAATTCTGTAATCCATTTACATGCGGAATTAGAAATGAAAACATGCCAAATATTCTGTCATCAATGGTAAAATTAAAAGAAAAACTAGGAACTGAATTAATTCCTCTTGGTTAAAAATAACTACTTTGGGGGGAAAATTCTATACCATGATGTTCTGTTTACAAATGCAGTTTTCTACCCCAAATTCATTCAGGTGACAATTTGTGGACAACTGATGAAGGAGAAAATAAAAAGTGTACACTGTATTGTTGTTTAGTGTAAACAATTGGTCATAGTACACATTGCTGTCTTCACTTCAGCCATTCTACATCACTGCTCCTTGATAGCAACTTTTTACTTATCTTAATTATCCAGATGGGTGCTTACCTAGTCCAGTTGATTTTTATTCATAGATTAAAATTTTTTGTCAGCTTTTATTATATTTATTGGAGTGATATTTGTTCAAAAATCATACCTCTTAGAAATTTACAATAATTCTTAAAAATTGTAGTGATTTGTCTTCCGGCCAAGATGGAGGCACAGGAGGACACACTGTGCCTCCTCGCACAACCAAAACTAAGGACAACAAATATTTAGAAACAAAAAATTAACCAACAGACAGAAAATTGAACTGTACAGAAGTCCAACAACCATTCATCCAGACAGGTAAGAGGGGCGGAGTTGGTGGCCGATAGAGAAGAGTTGTGGCAGAAAAAAGCTGTGGCAGGTGGACCCGGGCATGCAGGCAGCATGGGGCTAGCAGACTTCAGGCATGGGGAGGAAACAAACAGACCCAGTGAGGTGTGCAAGGTGGCTGGCTGACCGAGGTCACACATTCCCACACAGATAAACCAGGCAAAAATGGGCAGTGAGACAGACTGCACAACCCAGGGCCCCAGTGCCAGGAAATAAAGCCTAAAGTCATTGATTAAAAACACTTGTGGGGACTGAGGTGCCAGGAGAGTCTCCCAGCCTCACAGGAAAGTTTGTTGGAGAGACCCACAGGGTCCTAGAATATATACAAGCCCACCCACCTGAGAACCAGCACCAGAAGGGCACAATTTGCTTGTGGGAAGTGGCAGAAGGAACTAAAATATGAGCGAGAGTAGAGCAAGCACCATTGTTCCCTCTCTGACCCCGCCCCCACATATAGCATCACAACCCAGTGATGTGGGTTGCCCCGCCCTGATGAACACCTAAGGCTCTGCCTCTCATATGCAATAGGCGTGGCCAGACCAAAAAATTATGCCTCAAACAAAAGAACAAATCAAAGCCCCAGAGCCAATACTTTTAAGTGACCAAGAGATAGCCAACCTATCAGATGCACAGTTCAAAATACCGGTGATCAGGATGCTCACAGAACTGATTGATTTTGGTCACAAATTAGATGAAAAAATAAAGGCTACACTAAGTGAAATGAAGGAAAATGCCCAGGAAACCAATAGTGATGGAAAGAAAACTGGGACTCAAATCAGTGCAGTGGACCAGAAGGAAGAAAGAAACAGCCAAACAGAAAAGAATGAAGACACATGAATTCAAAAAAATGAGGAGAGGCTTAGGAACCTCCAGGACATCTTTAAACGTTCCAACATCCGAATTATGGGGGTACCAGCAGGGGAAAAGGAAGAGCAACAAGGGGAAAACTTATTTGAACAAATAGTAAATGAGAACTTCTCCAATCTGGCAAAGGAACCTGACTTCCAGGAAGTCCAGGAAGCTCAGAGAGTCCCAGAGAAGTTGGACCCAAGAAGGAACACACCAGGGCACATCATAATTACATTAACCAAGATTAAAATGAAGGAGAGAATTCTAGAAGCAGCAAGAGATAAGGAGACAGTCACCTACAAAGGAGTTCCCATCAGACGGTCAGCTGATTTCTCAAAAAAGACCTTGCAGGCAAGAAGGGGCTGGAAAGAAGTAATCCAAGTCATGAAAGCCAAGGACGGACATCCAAGATTGCTCTATCTAGCAAAGCTGTTATTTAGAATGGAAGGGCAGATAAAGAACTTCTCAGATAAGGTCATTATCACCAAGCCCTTATTATATGAAATGTCAAAGGGATTTATCTAAGAAAAAGGAGATAAAAAACGTGAACAATATGAGCAGTGAAAGGACAGCAAACTCACAGTTATTAACAACCACACCTACAAAGCAAACTAAGCAGATAGCTAGAACAGGAGCAGAGCCACAGAAATGGGGATCACATGGAGGGTTAATAACAGCTGAGTGGGAGGAGGAGAGAGGGGGAGAAGGTACAGAGAATAAGTAGCATGGAAGGTGGGTAGAAAATAGACAGGGGGAGGGCAATAATACTATGGGAAATGTAGATGCTAAAGAACTTATGACACATGGACATGAACTAAGTGAGGGTAATGTGGGCAGGAGGGAGTGTGCAGGGTGAAGGGGAATGAAGGGAGAAAATGGGATCAGTGTAATAGCATAATTAATAAAATATATATTTTTAAAAAAGAAGTTGACTGGTCACTGCTCCTGCCAATCTAGCCCTCAGGATGGTCTAGTCTAGGAGGTCTCATGCAGGAAGGATGTTCTTAGAGGGGTGTAGTCAGAGTGACTGTGGCTCCTCAGCTGCTCAGGGACTGTTGTGGGAAGCTCTAGCTACTGGTGTTTAAACTAAACCCTAGTCAGTCTGTGAAGGGAACTAACTTACGGGGACAAGAACATATTGCTATAAAAGTTACTCTTTCCAGAATGCTGGACATGTCCAAGGCACTGTAGTTAACATTTTTCAAAGCATTACCTTCCCTTAAGCTTAAGACAATCCCAAACACGAAGTAAAGACCATTATTATCTCCTGTTTACAAGTGGGGCAGTTAATGCTTAGTGGAGTTAAATAATTTCCTGAAGGTCACAGAACTAGGAAGTGGCAGAACTAAAACTTGAACCTATGCCTTGATAGTTGCCCTTGAAGACTCTTCTTTTTTAACCATGATTATAGATTAGACCCAGAAAATAACAATGATGCCCCTCATTCTGGCAACACTTGACCGCTCACTTGGCACCTCAAGCTTTTTTGTTGTCAAAACCATAAATAACCTTGTGAGGTGGAGAAGGCATGCATTATGGTCCCCCTCTGACAAATCAAGGGACTGCTACTTAACAGTATGGCATAGACTTAAAGAGGTTGAGCAAAAGAATTGTTTGGGTTCAAATCACAGTTGTGTTACTTCCTGGCTATGTGACACTAAAAAATTGCTTAACATCTTTTGAGTCTCAGTTTTCATTCTCACAAAAGGGAAATACTACAGTGTCTACTCCATAGAGTAGTTGGCAGGATTAAATGTGAGAATGTATGCTAAAACCAAAATTACCCAGTACATATTGACTACTTAATAAATGTTAGTTAGGTATTAGTAGTATTGCTCCCCTAACCCCAAACAGTTATCTAATAGGAATTTTAGAGTCAAATAAATGATTTCAATTTACTTTAATTTGATTCGGTCCACTCCAGTTTCTTTCAACTACCAATTATTGGGTATCCAGCAGGCGACTGTGCTCACGGTATGTGTATCTTGATTCCTAGTCCTATGCATTTCTCATTACAGTCAAAATTATCCATTACTGAAACCTACAATCTTGTGTTGAGGTGAATAGCTCAGGGCATTAACATCTTACATATCCCTGGGATGCATTCATTGTCCTCCAATACACTTCTTCCTTTCTGCTGTTTCTTTCTGCTCTGTCTTCCTCTTGAATGACTGAGACTTCCCATCTTTTCTCCTTTTTTATCTTTGGAATCTGTGCCTGAGGAGCGCACAGGGGAATGCTTCGACCTACTCATAGCCCTAAATACAAAAAAACAAACAAAACAAAACAAAAAAACAGTGATCCTGGTAATTTTCATTTCAAGGGGGCAGATTTCTGAAAGCTTCGTGATGAAAAAACCTGCAAGACAGCCATCTACATGGGAATGGCAATGGGTAGCAACTAACAAGTGAGTCAGAGCTAGCTGTGTAGTGTCTCACCAATGTGAGTGACAAAACACAACTTTTGAAAACCATTGCCAAGATATACAATACCACTTTATAGTAGCTTCCTTCTGGCTAAAAAGCTTGCATTTGAGTGCTCAAGTTCATTTAAGTTTATTTAAGATGCATAATTCATAAAGGCTACATAGCACCTCCCCTGTGTAACTATTCATTCCCCACCTGATTAGGAGGATAAGAAGGACTGACTACATTGCACACAAGCATCATTCTTGAAATCTGTCATCATCACACTTTCTGGCCTGGGCAAGGCTGCTCCTATTCACTTCTTCATTTTCTTTACTCCTTAGTTTTTCCCATGAGATATCTGTAGAAGTATGTATGACTGTCAGGTCAAGTCCTTACCTCCCTGCACATAGTTTCAGAGTCTAAGAATAACAAGAGTATCTGGATAACAAGTTTCAGGTATTCTGATAACGAGAGTATCTGAAAATCAATTTTCACCCACCACCATTATGCCAGGAAGTAGGAATGAGCTTCCTCTGACTCTTCATTTATTGCATAAAAGAGGGGAAAGAAGATTTAAAAGGTAGGGCACTCATTTAGTGCTGCTTCTAAGTACTTTGATTTGAGTTGACACAAGCAAGAAAACCATCTCCTTAGTTGCCATGAGACTTCCCCAGATTATGTCATTCCAGTGCTTGATGATGACATAATAGTCAATATGGAGGTGATTTATGGCACTCCTGGCAGGTCCGATGAGGAGAAACTATACAAATAGCTGTTTTTTAGCACACTTGATTTTTTCAGTAGGAAAATATCAGTCCCTTTAAAACAATCCATCAAACTAATGTAGAAGACAAACACAAATTCAGGCCCTGAAAAACTTTGTATTCTGGTTCAGCCAATAGCTGTTACAATGAGCAGGTGCACAGGCTGTGGTAGTTTTCCACCTGGACATTGTATTTCAACTTAGATATAGGCCTTATCCTTGTTTCCTGGTCACACATGTAAAAGCAAAAGGTGACAATAAAGAGGTAGCATTAGGTATTGTCTACGGTCAATGTTCAGTGTCCATCTATATTATTTCTCACAGTAAGTCTTAATGGTAGACTTTCTGATTTTCCCCATTTCTCTCCATGTCCTCACCTGTATGAAAATCTAAATTATATCTGCAGCAGTAACAGAAATAACACTACCAATTAAAATACTAACAATGGTCACCTTTTGTTAAATGTTTACTAGGCACTAGACACTGTGCACTCTCTCATTTCTCATTTCATTATTTCTTTAACCCTGACAACCCTGATGTGGGTTTTGCTATCACTATCTTCATTTTTCAGATAAGAACATTAGGAATTGAGGAAGTTGAAAGAGCACAGAGCTAGTAAGTTGCAGAATTTGAATGCAGGTCTGAGAGAACCCATCTACAGAAACCAGACTTCATTTGCAGAGAATAGATCTGAGAAAAATCTTTACCAAAGTGTTGACAGCAGGACCCACAGCAGAGGAGACACCACATCAAATACAGACTTCAGTTACTGAAAAAGACAAAACATACTGAATTTTTTACAGCCTTGTGACTACTTGTTTTATTTAATTATGTCCACTAAAATTTGAATTCCAGAGGAGTGGCTTGACAATTTTAATACTCTCGTGGTCATCACTTGAGTAAATGGTAGGTTGACCTTTGCCACAAGGCAAGGTTGACACCTGCGTTAGGCTTCAATCTTAAAGGGATATATAATTTGTGCTGATTTTGCCTCTTTAAAGAAATTTTATCAGTCCAAGTACAGTAAAATTAAACAACCCCTTTTTTCAGAGCCATGCAGGACATTTTCCTCTGGCTGAATTGAACTGCTTTCCTTTACACATAGCTGCTCCTTATTGACCATGCACAAAATGCCAGCCACTATATTGAGAAACACTGGACACATTATCTGATTTTGTCCTCCAAACAGCTCTTCACAGAGTCCCTTAGTATGACCACCTTTGGTGGTATTTTTGGGCTTCTCACCTTTTTTTCTAAGATTTTTAAAGGTTACAGAGGAAACTGCAGCCATGACATTATTGCGTGAGTTGAGCACATAGACTCTTCATTGCTGTCAGCATCCTGGGTGGGTTTTGGCTCTTGCAAGGAGCTTGCTTAGCAATGCAATAGGAAGGAATGCTTTCAGCCAGACTTACCTTGCAACTGGCACCCAAGCCAACTGTTGTTTTATCTGAATTAAATGACTCGGGAAACACTTGACACATGAATTTAGTCAATCCTGTTGGGGATCTCCCTAGTCTCAACCTCTTCTGATACAGCCAACCCATTTTCAGAATGCCTTGAGAACTTTGGGGTCATGGCCTCTAATTTAGACCTTACTTCAGTCAGTAAAACCTCCTCATCCTCTTACCTTCAGTTTTATTGTCTATGAAATGGGGTTTTTATTTTTTTCTTTTTCCCCAATTTTTTAATTTAATATATTAAAGGCCATATATGAAAGACCTGCAGCCAACATCATACTGAATGGGCAAAAACTGAAAGCTTTTCCACTAAGATCAGGAACAAGACAAGGTTGTCCACTTTCACCACTTCTATTTAATATAGTATTGAAATGGGGTTTTTAGAGTCACTATACAGATACTTTTGAGAGTTTATTATGTGTCAGATATTGTTCTGAGTACTTGACATTTATTATCTCATTAAAATGTCACAATAATGTGTTTTATAAGTAAAGAAACAAAGGCATGGGAATTAGGTAATTTATAAGTTCATGACTAGTGAGTGATGGTGTTGGTATTCAAACCTAGTGGACTGATCTCAAAGCTCACCTTCATGTCCATTACCCCTGGAGTTTTCCAACTTGAGTGTGATGAGAATCACCAGCATGGCTCTCATCCCTGTGATGGGACACTGACCATCCCAGAGTCTGCACCCACAGTCAAGGTGCAAATGTGATGATGACAATGGAGTTAGGAGTTTGCAACTAAGGTCAGCAGTTTCTCAGAATCACAAAAATTAACATGGATTAAATTCAAAAGGCAGACAGGCTAGTATTTAAAGTTGTGGCTTGTCTAATACAAAAATAGTCCTAAATGAGTAATTCTCTTACTATATTTTACCAGTAAACTTGAGCTGAAATATATATTCATGAATTTTTTGGCCTGGAATATTTCACACTGAAGCAGCAAATTTGTCCATAGTGGCCACACATTCAAAGCAGACTTATTTTTGCTTTGAGGAGGAAATAAAATTTTTGACACTGTTTCACCACTAATAACTGGAATATTAATCTAATTCATTGGGCCATCCTTTCCACTGAAATAGAGATAGTGAAATGGGTGAGGTAGAAAGACTCTGGAACACATGATTCTAACCAGTTCAGGGAATTCCACCTGTGTTTTTGTTGCCTTCTTGATTATCTTAATGAGAAATGATATATGAATAGAATGTTAATAATGATAACAACATCAATAGCTACCATTTATTGCACTCATATCACTCTCTCAATATACCAGGCAGTTCATCAATTACTACTTTTCAATTAATGTTCCCATTTTATAGGTGAGAGCTGTAGCTAGAAAGTGGCAGAGCTGGCATTCAAACCCAGCTCTGCTTGAAATAAAAAATTATACATACTGAAAGTTTAACTCCCAAAGTCATCCAAAGTGGGCTTTTCTACATAGGCACTGTACATTGATCATGAAATGGTTTGGGATACAAAGATGGGCAATGGATAAACCCCACACTTTTTTGTCTTTCCCCAGGCAAAAACACTTTGGAAACCATTTTGTTTCTTCCAGTTCAATGGATTTAAATAACCTTTGTTAGGTGAGTGACCATTGCCTTGGTATTAGTACATAGGGGCATTTTGCATTGCATAGTATATGCAGAAACTTACCATCTTGGAACTAGATGGCTTTTTTCAAATGTCCATATAGGTGATGACCAAATGTGAAGAACAATTTTTTTAATATATTAAGAAGAATATTTCATATCATTCTCTCTTTACAGATTTGCATAACTCCCACCATTTGGGGGATCCCTAAGCCTCAGCCTTCTTCTTTGAGTTCCCTAGAAGCACACACTTCACTACATGGCTGTTCACTGTCCTCTCTCCTGCTAAGTGCATCACATCACATTTGACTCAGGTGGGACAGTCAGGGTTTTCTCCTGAAATTCTGAATTGCTCTAAGGCAGGAAAAAAAAGTAGAAACTCAAAGATTATCAGGTGAGCATGCTCATCTACTCATAAAAAGTGGTGGGAAAAGCCAGTCTACAGAGAGAGAAGTAGATGTGCAAATAAAGTAAAACCAAGAGAACTTAAAACCCCAGAGGAAGAGCAAGATGACTGTCCACTTCTACATACTGAATTCTTACTCTGCCTCAAGGTGCATTCCAAGCCTGGAGAGATACCTCAGTGTCCTTAAAATAAAGTCCCAAATTCTTCTTTCAAAAACTTAATCTAGCTTAAGTAGATTTGTGTCACTTAAACTAAATGATCCTTGACTTGAAACAACCTTAACAAATGTATGGGCAGTTAACTCTGATTTAAAGCAAGTGGAATTGCCTAACGTTTGCTTGAAGGGGAAAGGGTTTCTCTGCTTTTTCTTCTATTGAAGTCTGTAAAGTTGGAATCCCTTGCTGTTTAACATAAAGAGTAAAATAAAGTTTCTGGGTTTGGGATTCCCACAACTAGACCCTGAGATAAGGCTCTGTGTGGAAGCAATTAAAAGGTGATTCTAGAAAGCAGTAGTGGAGGAGGAGGTGAGAGAGAAAGGTAAGGGAGGCAATAAAATGCATATTATCCAATTGTTACCCTGTGGGGAACCGAAACTTGCTCCTTCTGGGGATCTCTGGGAGTCACTGTAGATCACATGGCTCAGAGCCACCCATGTGAGGGCACGGATCTGAGAATCATCCATGACTCCCTCCAGAAAGTCATTGGGGGCTACTGGGAGAGAGGATGCCTTTACAGCCTGAAGTGATGACCAGAGGAATCCCTCCAGGGAAGTAATGATACAAGCCTGGGAAAACCTGGAAGTAGTAGGTTGTGAGGTGGTAAAAGCATGTGGACATAGGGGTTGCCCACAGCTTCTGGCTTATAAAAATTATATAGATAAGAAAGGCTTTTAAATATGTGCTCAATAAGAATTTTGTTCTAGTCAACTTACTAGATGTGAGTGATTGAGGATGGCTAAAATTTGCTAGTTTTCAGCATTTTGTTCCTCTCTTATTCTTCATTCTCCAAGAGTGCTTTTTTCATTAACAGGTGGGCTGTTCCCCAGCTCATTTAAATGGGCCCAGATAAAGTCATTTTGACCCACAGCTAGAGCTGGAGGATGTAATTCTGAGGATCCTCAGAATTTAACTTCTCTTCCAGGCCTCATGACTAGAGGAAAGGGGAACAGTTGAAGAATCACCCTCTCACAGGGTGATGGAATGTTTCAATGGGGCTACACACCAGCCTGCCCACCTTGCTTGTTTTGTGCACATGCTGAGTAGTCAATGGTGTAAGAGCCTTTCAGTAGATGTGCAAGGAGTGGCAGATTTTTCTTTCCTAACTGCTCCCTTGAGGAAGTATTGGAAACATTGGAAACAATCTTGAGACTTACAGGTTAAACAGGAGAGTGAAGAGGGCATGCTGGACTTCACAAATATCCCTGAGAAAGGGAGGCAGGATCACATGGTATATGCTGTGCTGAGCTGCGGTCAAAACTCATAAGGGTCATCATGTGATCCACCTGGAGGTATTGATGCTACCTCTCTGCTGATTAGCTTAGTTTTTGCTTTTCTCTGCTGCTCAATGTCCCTAGCTCCCATTAAACTCTAGTGAAAGTTCCATCTTCAAATACTCTAGCCCCAGTGCCCTGCCTTCTGGTCCTCATGTTTCTTTTCATATGTGTGCCCACCAGCATCTGACCTGGATGCTGCTGTCTATTTAGACTGTCCTATGTGTATGCCATTTACTAGTTAATAATTAGTTTGGGGTGGGGTGGAGGCAAACACTGGTAGAAGAGAATAAAACTATTTTTTACCCACATTTCTCATTGTAGGTGGTTCAATATTCTGCAATATTAGTGTGGTGGGCAGGCTGCCTGCATTTGCATCTCAGCTTTGCCTGTAATGCTTGTAAATGTTTGTTACATAACCTCTCTGGGTCCCAGGGTTAATGTTTAGTAAATATTTGCTGAGTGGATGAAAAATGAATAATAGAATGAACGTCCCCTACATGTTGAGAGTTCAGGGAGTAGTAGGCCTACCTATAGCATTTGTGGGGCCTGAGACAGGGTAACAAATGAAGACCCCCAATTATGGCCATCATCACCATCATCAGTGAACACTTGTAGCCCACATGATGTGCCAGGTAACCATCTAAGCACTTCATTTATAGTAACTCATTAAATCCTCACACAACCTTCTTTGCTCTAAGATGTAGATTATCCACATTTTACAGATGAGGCAACTGAAGCATATTGAGTAATTTGACACAGATAACACAGAGAATGGCTGAGCCAGGACCTAACCAGGCAGCAGGCTCTAACATCTGCACGCTTAAACACTATGCAGTGTTGCTTTCCTCACAACAAGTAGGAGGGAAGGATGTACATATTTAAAAGGCTGGGTACCTTGAAATTGTACCTTCCTTGTCACACCAGCTCTAAAATACAGCCCTAGGGCCAGAAGTGCCACTTCATTATCAACTTTGTTATGAACACCTTTCTGTGTACAAATCCTTGGGGTTAAGATGCTGCTTTGCATTTTTTTCTATCCCTCCCAACAATTTCCTTAACTTTGAAGCAAACCTAAGCTGGCAAAATGAAATCAGCAGTTTGGAATAATAACATCAATTTCTTAAAAAAATCCTCAACCAAGAATATTTGTACTGATTTTAGAGAGAGAAGAAGTGAGGGAGGTGGGTGACAGAGAGAGAGAGGGAGAAACATCTATGTGAGAGAAAAACATTCATCAGTTGCCTCCTGTACATTCCCTGACCAGGGATCAAACCCAAAACCGAGACTGGTGCCCCAAGCAGAGATCAAACCCAGCAAACTTTATGGTGTATGGCTGATGCTCCAACCAACTGAGCTACATGCCAGGGCTGAGAAGATTAATTTTTAACCATTTCTGTCACTAACTGTTAGAGCTACAAAGCCTGGGGAAATGTTGATTGGTTATGGGCTACTTGTATGATGCAGAGGTATAAAATCAGTCGAGGCTAAACCAATTTCTCTCTGCCTCTCTCTCTTTCTATCTCTCTCCCTACCCTTTCTCTTTTGAGGAGCCATTCAATGTGTCTTACTGCTTGAACTTGAATGAAACTGAACTGTTTTCATAATTCTGGGCTATCTCAGTCAGGGGCCAGTGAGAAAACAGAAACCTCACTAGCTAATTGAACAGGAAAATTATAAAATAAAGACTTATAAATTAGGAGAAGGTGCTTAACTACAAAATAAGTTGGGGGGCGGGTGGTAAAAGAGATTGTAATGGCCTAAGAAGCAGCAGAGTGGAAGAGCAGCTTCTGCCTCTAGACTGAGGAAGAGTGGGCAGTGAGGACTAAAGTACCCAGGTCTTCCCCCAAGATAAGGCTCAGACCTCTTTGAAGAGGGTACAGCTAGCACAGAGAGAGTTCGTTGAAGGCCAAGGAACTTGCAAGAGGTTACCTTGTGTAGAAGTGGCCTGCCATTGTCAGGTTTCAGTGGGCAGTGATGAGAGCCTGTCCTGATGGCCCCAGTGGAGCTGGTCCCACATGTATCACTCAGTTTTCACACTAAATAAGTATCAGGAGACTGAAGCCACAAAGAGAAGTGTCTTCCTGCCTCCAAAGCCTCTAAGGATTGCTCCTTCAAGCGTTCTGACAAATGCTAACATCTTGACAGTGGGGAAAGGAAACTGTCTACAGGGTCCAGCACCAGCATTACAAAGCAGTGCAAAAAGAAGGGATTTGGAGTTGAGAGACAATAAATTGATAACTAGCCCATGGGCATACATAGAACACTCAGATCATGGACATTAGCACTAGCATATCATTATATACAATCCTCTGAGGGTGCCTATATCTATTTCAGTCTCTTTAGAAGTAATGAAGGAGCCCAATAGTTAGATAGAGAGTGTGCAATAATTTATTCTTCTGGCACCATTATTTTTAAACCTTATAACTTACTATATTATACTATTATTAGAGTGGAATAACATTACTGTGTGTCTACCATATGGGGACACACTGGTGAACAAAGTCTGTATGGCCTACCCTCTAAGAAATTAAACACTTCACTGAGGAAGAGACCTTAATCAAGATCTAAGACGCTGGCCATTTTTGCATGTCAAAAAGTGCCAACCTTTTTCTTCCTAAAGTTCATCCTCATAGCTTTTCTGTAATTTTCTATGTTTTTTTTTTGATATGCTTTCCAGTGAAGATCAATGCTTCCTGATAAAGCAAGCCCTGAACACAGGCCCCCAAACACACAATCCCACAATCTAATTTGCACACCCTTCCTCCTGCATGGATGCTAATTTCTTAGTCTGGATTCTCCCAGTGTGGACACTGAGAGGGAGATTCTAGCGTCTAAAATTTGGCAGGGGGGAGCTACCAGGAAACACCAAAAGGGGAGTAGATATGACAAGAAAGGAATGAAGCACGTGATACAATGTCTTATCCAGTCAGATACCACTGTGAAAAACTGGAGCTCACCCACCTAGGGAACCAGGAAAAAGTATACAGAACACATTTCAAGAAATGGTCCCAACTAAGGACAAAGAAGCTGACATATTTTCCATTGGCTTCTCATTTGTTACCGACTGAAGGCTACTTTTGGAACCATTCACTCCCAGCATTTCACATTTTCCAAGAGTGTTCCCTTAGAAAAAAAAAACACTAAGAATCATTGGTGTTTACAATAATAAGCAGCCTTCCACAGGTAGGGTAATGCCAAGGAAGTATTCTTTGAAAAATCCCCAGAATATCGGGAGGAAATGATAGATTCTTTACCCTGAGACCTAGGATGATGGACAGCGGGAAATCCTAATTTCAAGTTAGTGACCCCTGGGAGGACTGAGGTATTCTAGTTAAAAAAAGGTTCTGGTGAGTCACAGAGAAACTTTACATCAGGGAGGCCTAGTCAGTAGCCGGCAGCATGGAGAAAAATCTCACTGAGTTCAGTGGAAATGGTATTTCATTTATCTTTTCACCCACTCTGATGGACACCTATATGCCCTCTGAGGGAACATCCAGTGACTTCTGGCCCTGACCTTTGTTCTTAGGCTAATGTTCTAACTTTCTAAATATGGTTCCAAACCTTACCTGGGCATGTGCTTATGGATGTGTAGTGTTTGGGGGACAGAGAAGTCAAAGAGGCACTTTGTGGTCCCCCTGAGAGTTGAGGACCCTGCTCACTGAGAGGCCATTACTAAGTAGAGCTGAAAGAAATCAGCCAAGCTGTCCTCTTGTTTCAATATGGCAATCTTTCCAGCTTAGGTCTTTGATGGTAAATCAAATATTCTATTACATTATTATCCAATTTCAGCCAGAAACTTGGGTGGTATATTTTCCAAAAGTCCAGAAACATTGTCCTGTTGGCCATCTGCCTTTGTCACCTAACATATTGGACAATGACCAAAACATGTGTGGCCCAAGGACACCATCCTGTCACTAGCTTATAGCACCTGAGACAGTGTGACCACAAACCTCTCAACACAGCAGAACCGACACTGGGACCGAAGGCACATGGCTTCCAGCCTTTCTGCTGATTATTCAGCACTTGCTAGGTGATTGTGGATCAGATTCCCTCCCATTTCCCACTGAGAAATACAACAATCTGGCCTTTTCTGATGTGGTTATACAGCATTTGGAAGATATCAAAGGAAATGAATGCAATATTCTAAAGCCAATTTAATCTGATCAGGTGTGTTGTCAACAATTAGACCTTGAGTGTGAATCAGAGGATTTGTTTTTTATTCTCACTGCCTCTCCAGCTCTCCTGTGGCTGTTGTCTAAATTTTAGGGGACCCCATATAAGGATAATTCTTTGAAGGGAGCAAAGCAGAAGGGGCACAGCAAAAGCCAGAAATTTGCTGCTCTCTCAGGAGCCAGCCTGGAATAGCTAAAATACATGAGCCCCAACTTCCGCACGCATTAGCCTGTGTGCTGCAAAACAATTGGCATTTAGCACAACTATGGCGACCTTTAAATTCAAACAAGCCTATGCTCCCAGCTCCCTCCCTGCACACTTGCTTAGTTCCAGCTCTTCTCGACACTGATGTCAATTGGCGACACAACTCCTTTCCATGAGTTCCCTTATCCCCACTTCCTGGACGATTTGTCTGTGTGCAGCTGGAAGGAAACCAATGTCAGTGAGATAGGAAGGGTGAAGGATGGCATGAAAGTGAAGTTTTAGCTAGTCACCTTGCAGAGGTGACATGGAATTCTGAGGACACAGTGCCATCCAGACCTACATAGGCCAAAGGATTTGGCGATCCAGCAGAGTTCCTTGTGATGGTACTGGCTGGGTTGAAAGGAAGTGCTTGTGAGCTGCAAGAAAATGGACCAATGCTGTTTTTACTCTGATGAGTAAGGCATGTTAGGATTAAAAGTCTGGCCCATCTTTTTTCTTTCTTTTTCTCTTTTTTTGATTTGGAGGATTTTTATTTATTTTTCTTTTCTTTTTTTATTGTTGTTAAGGTATAGTTTTCTACCTTTCCCCCCCACCATAGCCCCAAACCTCAGCCCTCCCCACCTCCCTCCACTGTTTCCACTCCCCTTTGTTATTGTCCATGTGTCCTTTATAATTGTTCCTTCAAACCCTTCACCCTTTTACCTTGAAATGCCACCCCCCACCTTCGGGTCACTGCCAGCCTGTTCTCCATTTCAGTGTCTTTGGTTATATTTTGCTTGCTTATTTGTTTTGTTGATTAGGTACCTGTTAAAGGTGAGATCATATAACAAATGTTGGAGACGTTGTGGAGAAAAGGGACCCCGAGTGCACTGTTGGTGGGATTGCAGACTGGTGCAACCACTATGGAAAACAGTATAGAATTTCCTCAAAAAACTAAAAATGGAACTGCCTTTTCACCCACCTTTTTTCTTGTTGTAGGAACCACTTCTATATTTACAAGAGGTGGTTGGTCACCGTCTCGGCTTCAGCCAAGAACAGCAAGCTCAGGTGCCTCTAGGGCCAAGAAAGGTTCTGACCAATGTGTGAAATGGAGCTTTGCCACAGGGACAAGTGGGGTGTGAGGAAACCAGGAAACACATACCTCACCAGAAGCAAGCTTCTCATCTTGTAGTTGACATGCAGAACAGAGAGAAGGGGTGGGGAACAAGCAGTCCTTTCAAATACAATTTTTTAATACTCCAAACTTTAAGAACACACTGAGTGGGCAAACAATATCCATCCATTTGCAAGTGGTCGTTCATCGGCCACCAACTTACAGCCCTGACTTAAGTAAATAACAGGGAGAACTCCTGACAAACCCATCCCTTGCACATAATAGCTGCTTTCGTGGATTCATCTCACAGCAAATACCTTGCACTATTGTCCTATTCATTTTTTACTCATTCAACAAATTTTATTAAGCACTTATTATGCCCTAGGCATAGTGTTCTCAACCAAGGGTTACAAGGGCTTTTTAGGGGTAACGCAGGGAATAAGACAAGCATTCTCATGTGGAGTTCATTTTATCTATTGGAGTATAATTCCCCAAAGTCTTCTCTTTCTAGCTCAAGCAGCTCCATTTTTTCTGATTCTTCCTAAAATGTCAGGGTTTCTCTTCAGTTTGTTAATAACCTTCTTAAATGTGACAAAACGACTGTAAAGTACTAGTTTTGGAAACTTATTCTGGATGTGTTACAATTCATGAATTTTGTTGAGCAATTTGCTGAAAATATGTAAATGCATTGCTGTTCAGTATACCAATCACCCTTTTATGGTTTATCTGGGTTTTGGTGTGGGCATATATCTTCATTTCTAAGAATGCTGAGACATACAGTGCTCCATGGACATTTCTGCATCCAGCAACTACAATCTGTTTTCTTATTCATCATAACATAATGGAATATGGACATGCATAGCTAAGAGCATTTGCTTTCTGGGCTTGCATTTCTAAAGGTCACAGATTTCATGCTGAAGTGCTACATAATATAAGTACTTCCAGGAGCACGTGAGGAAAATAACATTAATTGCCTGTGACTCTAATTGGCTTCATGACAATAGCCAGAGCAATGGCTGGGAAAAGACAGCCACTGAACAGCTGTCAAATACACACAACCTGGCAGAAAGGCACTGAATGACAGAGCCCTTCCTGCATAGAATGGACATTCAAGAGGCCCACACAGGCCCAGTAACCAGAACAATTTCCTTCTGTGTGATGATTTCCAAATCTTAAAGTCATTTCCCTGGAACCTATAAAACACACCACATTTCAGCTCTGGCTGGTGATAAGCTGCACTTGGAGGAGCAAAACAACAAACCTGCTAAGTCATTAGTGGAGTGTTAGGGCTGTACACAGTGATTAGGCCACAGTTAAATTATTTATCCAGCATTTGCTACGTGTGTATTTTTGTAATTAGAGATAGTTTGAGGAGGACCACATGGAAATCAACAACCTCAATCTTCCCAGAATAATACGTTTTAGCAATCATACATGCACCCTCAAATGATTGTCCTATTTCTCTCCTACCTGGACATTCAACAGAAATTGGAAATATGCTCTATATCTTGATATGCATTATTGATGATCTATTAGGTTAAAAAGCACAGGCCTGTAAGAATTGGGGGTGTTGGTAGTCAGTCATTGTCACTCAAGGATGATGTGGCTAAAAGAAAACTAGGTTGAGAATTGGGAGATCAGTGTCTGAATTCTGAATCCTACTGCCTAATATTGACCAAGTAATTCACCATCACAGTGATTTTCAGGAATATTCAAATGCATATATAGGCGTGATTGAAAAAATATGAAGCCCTATGCAAAAGTATTGAGCTACTGTCATTATGGTGGCTGCCTTTCCCAGAAACAACCCCATCCTACAATTTTAACATGCAGTTACAACTGTCTCCCATCCTGTTCTTTTTGTTTGTTTGTGTTTGTTTTTTTTACCAGAACTGTAAGATCAGTTGTCAAAGCCACTTTTACTTCTGCGTCAACGTTGTTTTCTCCCTCAGGTTGCCCACTCCAGGTCAATGGGCTAGTGGAGCCCATGGAGATATTTCATTTGATTTGGCAAGGTTTTGTTGGTTTTTGTTTATTAAAGTGCCTGCTTGCTTCATACCATTTTATACATGGGGTTGTTTAGATTGGTATTTTCATTTGGTATTTTGATATGAAAGTTTAGATTTCCTACTTCTACTGAAAAGTGAGAAAAGCTGGCAATGTTGGCTTGGATTCCCGCAGCAGCAAAGGCTGCCTAGAGCTGTGCTCATTCCCCTGCCTGTGGCCACCTGGCCTGCCCCTCACTTCTGTCTTCTGTTCAAACTCTATAGGCATGAAAATGTCACCTCCTGCTCTTTTCTTTTTTTGTCTCAGAGACAAATGGCTCTCTAAAACATCAAAATGGATGGAAGCAAGAAAAATAAAGAGAGGCAAAAAGACTGGATAAGCAAGTTACTGGACATTAAGAAATAAAACAGAGTTATCAAGCAGCTCCAATTAGAAGCCAAAAAGTGGTTATAAGTATGAACTAATGCAATATCAAATGATGGCTCCAGCCCTTACTGATTTAGGAGAGTTACTTAAGCTCTCTGGGGCCTCAGTTTTTTTTCTGGAATAGGGGAATAGTAATCATTGTTTTAGAATTTGCTTGAATAAAAGGATTTATTTAGCACCCATTATGTACCAGCACCTATTTTAGTCACTGGCAGGGTAACAATAATCCAAAAAATGTCTGTAATCATGTGGTTTGTATTAAATGAGTAAGTCCATGTTGAGCACCTAGAACAATGTCTGGCATATAATAAATACTCAATACATGTTAGCCATTATTATCATTATTGACAATATGCTGTCCACTTGAAAGTAATTACTTAAATCAAGAATAGTAAATCTGTTCAAGTTTGCGCTACTGCCTGATAGTAGCTGCCAGAAATAGTGTATTAGGAAAGAGTCTGAGGCCTTGTCCAGGCTCAGCACAATGGAGTGCAGTGATTGATTGTTGATGTTTGGCATGGGCTTGATTTACATAAATAGAAATTTACCTGGAGCTTTTCCATCTGTAAATTTAATTTCTGTAAGTTTCTGCCTCTCTTGTAAATATCAACAGTCTTTCTAAAACACCTTATTCCAATGCCAAATTATCTCCAAGTTATTTTCTTTTCAGCATGCAGCTCAGAGGGGCGAGGCCATATTCTGCTGTTGTGGATGCACTGAGAACATGCAAAGCTTGGAGGGCTACTCACTCGGTATTAGGACAAGTCTGTTCCAATAACCAGCTGTAAAGATGAATCTCTCAGAACTACAATCTCACTTCAGGTAACTGAAACACCTGCCAATGAGAACACATTTCAGTAAAATATTTAAAGGAAAAAATACAAGACAAACATCCAAACAAATCATATCACAAAACCCAGGAGTTAGCCCCTAGCAGGCCTGGTGGCTGAAATTCTTTGTGGCAGTCCTGTGCCCTCACTGACATCTCAGGTTTGATTCTCCCAAATGCCTGTTCTCACCTGACTCCAGACTAGACAAAGGTGGAAAGTCACTGCAAATTTCTTCCTTCACAGACAAATCCAAATATTCATGTTTTATAAACTCTGAAATGAAAATGGGGTGAAAATGAAATAAAAGCCTTCCTAACAATATTAAATGTAAACCTGCCATGCTCCTTTGAAGCTTGCACCCACTGCCCCAGCCCAGGGCTTCTCAATGTCTTTTGTCAGAACCACACATGACAGCCAAGTTCACAGGCTGCTGATAGAAGAGGCCACTGGGTAACAAAAGATAGGAAGGAGGTCTGGGCCTCCAGGTTAAGATAAGTAGCCAAGGCAACATCCCATTATCAAGCAGACTGATATTGTGGTGAGGCACCTCTGCACAATGGCTCAAACATGATCCTCTGGGTCCCTCCCACCATGGATGCTAGGTGTTTGAAAACAGTCTTCTCTGTGGTGCTCATTCATATTCCATTATAGTTCCAGAAGATCCTTACTGTTCCCATCCAAGTGAAACAAAACCGCTCTATACCAAGGTAGGCAGACTTTCTGAAAAATGGGACAGCAAAGTGGATGGCCTCTAGTGTCCTCCTGTTCCCCATATAGCACTCTGTGCTTTCTTTTCAGAGAACATTCATGGTATGTAATTTACTATTTATTTGTTTTTTTATTGTTGTTCACGTACAGTTGTCTCCATTTTCACCCCACCACACCCACTCCACTCCACCCATCTCCACCTCTCACCCTTGAACCGAACCCCTTTAGCTTTGTCCATGTGTCCTTTATATATGTTCCTTGATGGCCCTTCCCCTATTATCCCTCTTCCCCCTGCTCTCTGGTAACTGTCAGTTTTTTCATAATTTCAATGTCTCTGGTTGTATTTTGCTTGCTTGTTTGCTTTGTTGATAAGTTTCCACTTATAGGTGAGATAATATGGTATTTCTCTCACTGCCTGGCTTATTTCACTTAGCATAATGCTCTCCAGTTCCAACCATGTTGTTGTAGAGGGTAGCTACTTGTTTCCAATTGATCTCTCCAAGCAGTCTATATGCATTTTGAGAACACAGACTAGATTTATATTTTTACTACTCTGTCTCCATATGTTAGTACATGGCTCAGTAAAGTTCTCTTCAAAGGGCCATATAGTAACTATATATTTTTGGCTTTGTGGACAAGAAAGTCTCCTTTAGGACTGCTTGATTCTGCCATTGTAGCTTGAATCAGCCATAGCCAATATGTAGACAAATGGGCATAGCCATGTTCCATTAAAACTTTGTTTACAAAAACTGGTATTTGGCTTATGGACTGTAGTTTACCATCCTCTAATATAATAAGATAAACCATTAACAAATCTGCATTAAATATAAAATAAGTATTATTCATCTCCTGTTGCACCCTACCTAGGGCTAAAGACAAACTAAATATGGTGATTAGAAATCTGGATGGTAGGCTAGCTGCTATAAGGTACCCATGGGCTTCTAGGGCTGCGAATGCTCCATTTTATATTTGGGTGATGGTTACATAGTGAATTACTTTGTGGAAGTTCATCAGACCATGCACTTAAACTTGAGTATTCTTCTGCATGCATGTTATGCTCTGAAAAAAGTTTACAAGAAATAAACATATAACTAAAATAAATAAGGGCCAACTTCAAGCATTACAACATTTTCATCATAGGGGTGCCAGAAGGAGAAGAGAAAGAGCAATAAATTGAAAATCTATTTGAAAAAAATAATGAAATAAAACTCTTAATTTGGTGAAGGAAACAGATGTGCAAGTCCAGAAAGCACAGAGAGTCCCAAACAACATGGATGCTAAGAGGTCTACTCTAAGACACATTGTAATTAAAATGCCAAAGGTTACAGGAAAAGAGAAAAATTTAAAAACAGCAAGAGAAAAGTAGTTACTTACCTACAGGGGAGTTCCCATAAGACTGTCTGCTGATTTCTCAAAAGAAATTTGCAGGCTAGAAGACATGGCAAGAAATATTCAAAGTCATGAAAAGTGGGGAACTACAGCCAAGAGTGCTCTACCAGCAAAGCTTTCATTTAGAACTGAAGAGCAGAGTCATGGCTTCCCAGGCAAGAACAAATAAAAACAAAAACAAAGGAGTTCATCATCATGAAACCATTATTATATGAAATGTTAAGAAAATGCTTTTCTTAATGTTTATTTAAGAAAATAAATGTTTTATTCTAGAAAAGCCTTGTTTAAGAAAAACAGATCAGAACTATGAACAATAAAATGGCAACAAACATGTATCTATCAACAATTTAATCTAAAGAAAAACCTAGCAAATGAAAAGAACAGAGGCAGAATCATGGATACAGAGAATGTTTTGATGGTTGGGTGAAGAGGGGAGGGGATTAAGAAGTACAAATAAGTATTTACAGAATAGCCATGGGGATGTAAATTACAGCATAGGAAATGGTGTAGCTGAAGGACCTATATGCATGACCCATGAACATAAACAATGGTGTAGGGATTGCCTGAGGCAGTGGAGGCTGCTGGGTGGAGGGGTTAAAGGGAGACAAATTGGGACAACTGTAATAGTATAATCAATAGAATATAATTAAAAATAAATAAATAAAGGCCAAAGGGAGAAAACATGCTATCACTGCCTGCTAGATTTGAGCTTCCTTAATGACAGATAATGAAAAAGATTTTTCTCAACTGATTCTGAGTTTAGACCTAGATAATTAGTATATCACCTGTTGCCAAACTCAAGCTAAAATATGGCTGTTTCATTTGCCAATTCGACAGATATATTTAGTGTCCTGATAATGAAAGAAAGTGCCCTTTAAAGTGAAAGAAAGCTGATTTTTTAAACTTCTCTGAGTCTCCAGTTTTTCATCCCTAAAATAATCATGTCTATCCCACTGTTCTGTTGTGAGGGTCATATTAGACAATGTATATAAAATGCTTAGAGTAGTGCCTGGCATTAATTGATGCCCATGACTAGCACCCAGAGAATGTCAGCTAATATTCTGAAAAATTACCATCATGGGAAGAAGCTCTGAGTGTTTTCATTTGGCCCTTGCCTGTTCTCCACCCTCTCTGCTCCTGCCCTGAGGTCAGCCATCATGGGACACGTCACTGGGCTTCCTTGGCTTCTCTGACTTCCAGTATGAGAACAGAGGCATGCGGTCTTAATTTCCTCTGTTTCTCCAAGAAGCATCCTTCAACAAAACAAAGAAAAAAAACATTCCTTTTTGCACAATTGCCTTGTCTGAAAACCCCTTGCTGTCTCAGGAGTGTGTGTGGTAACTTCTCCCTCCTAATAATGACCATGGGTTCTGGAATATTCCTGTGGTCTTCCTGACACTGGGCCTACACCTTTGTCTTCTGTTTCCAGGGCACTGACTAATGCAGCAAACATATATTAGGAAAGTGAATTCAAATATAAATGAAGCAGATACATTTCTAGAAACAGTAAAGTGTGCCTTCTTTTGACTCACCTATGGGAGTTGGAATAACAAGGAGTGTTTTCTTTAGGCCCAGCACAAAAAGGTTATAAGGCTCTGTTTACTGGATCTTGGCTTTCTTGCTTCAGTAATTGATTAAACCTGAGCTTGTGTTTCAGGGATGAAAACAGTAGTTACTGGCTAACCTAGAGATACAAGCCTTGTTGAGCATAGGTGTCTCAGGAAGCAGGTTGGTGTTGGGAACTGTCTGGCTGGCACACAGGAGTAGTGTTGGGTTTGGAGAGAGCCCAGGGACTCTCCTCCACTCTGAGGCAGTAGTTGTGGGTACTGAAGGCCTGAAACATCAGACCTGTGGGTTTTGTAATCTCAGCAAAGGACTCAAACTCTAAGCCCCTTGCAGAAGTATCCCAGCTACCTCTTCCAATGCACATGTGGACTTGTACAGTGAATTCTATAGGAGTGTCTGCAATGTGCTCATATTTTAAGGTCTGAGAGCCTCCTTGGAATCTTAAGGGAGAGTAGAGCTGACTCCTAAACCATAACTAGATATGCATAGACTACACTTCAGTGATTCTGATTTTGCGTGACTTGAGTTGGGACCTCAAACTGCATCTTTAGCATCAACCCCAGGGACACTGATGAGTAGTTGAATGAGCACAGGTGGTAATGCTAATTATCCCTGTTTTGCAAAGGAGAAAAATGGACCCTATGAGAACCTAATCATCATCAACTCAAGGTGTTGGAGTCAATACTGGTTGATCATGAAAGCTAAACAAATCACCATTTCTTTTTATTTCTTATTTTCATTTTTAGAGAAAGGGGAAGGTAGAGAGAAGGAGAGGGAGAAAAACATCAATGTGCAAGGAAACATTGATTAATTGCCTCTCACATGTCCTCAACTGGGGACCCAGCATGCAACCCAAGTGTTTGCCCTAGCAGGGAATCAAACCAGTGACACTTTGGTTCACCTGCTGGTACTCAATCCACTGAGCCACACCAGCCAGGGCCAGATTGCCATTTTTTGTGTGTAGGGCAGATTTATACCCACCTTAGTAGCACAATTCTTGTTTTATTCTGGAGAACTCTGCTCAAATCCAAATGTTTGAAAAATGTCAAGAAGGGAACAGTCTTCTACTTCTTTCTCAATCAAGTAAGCTGGTACACTGTCACTAGCAAAAACCTTTCCCTTGACATTTATGAGGTCAGACTGGTTTGGGGTACTTAATCTATGAAGGTGCTGAGCAAAACCAGGAAACATTGCCCATCTTGTGATTAGGTACCAAGCTTAGAAAATCAAGTGCAACAATCAACTTGGCTGCTCACAAAGTCAGCAAAAAAAACCTTTATATAATTAATATTCATCATGGCAGTTTAATCACAACATTAGTGTCAGATGTACCAGAAGAGTAAATGCAAACTGTAGGTGCAAATCAATTTAACATATGCATCAATAGCACTTTCAATTGCCTCTACATATGCACTAATCATTGTTTGAGGCTTATAAATAAATAGTTTATAGGTCTTTACAAAGACACAAGTGAAAAATCAACAACAAGATGAAAAAACAATAAGGACAAAGCAGCAGTATCACAACACCATTGGCATTATAAGTTACAGAAGTCCCAAAGTGAATGTTCAGTATTCCATGGGACAGGTTAAGGTCAGCTAAGTGGCTAATTTTTTCTTTTACCTCTTTCTCTTGCTGACAGTCTCCTGGCTGTCAAACTCTGTCATTGTTGGAAGGGAGGATATCGGAGAGGACTCCAGATAAAGAATGAGGCCAGACTTGCTTCCATTCCAAATTGCACTGGAAATGGATTCTCTTTCTCCTGGGAAATGTGAAGTATCCTAGTAATTTCCTTTCTGATGCTTTGGAGAAAGCAGAGACATATTAAAGGGTCTAGAAATGCAAAGGTCTTGGAGTCAGGTAAAATGTTTCAGAAAATTGTAATTAGGAGGGTATCTTCTGATGAACCATGCCCAAAAGTTCACTTTTAAATTCCCTCTGTCTTTTTTGGCAGCTCTCAGATAGACAGAGGTAACAAGCTTTCTGGACTTTGCCAAATGTTCATCTTCATTATGGCAATTATTTCCTCTGAAACTTTAACAATAGTCGCAGGTCTTAATGGGCTTCAGTCTTAACATCTTCCCTTTTCCATTATTCCTTTTGTCTCCTATCAGGACATGTATTTCACTCTTCTTATAATACGTGCCTCTGAGTTTAATTATTGTATTAACAGTCTCATTAAGTAAAATGCCTGGTTGTGGGAACTCTTTATTGAGTGCTAATAACAAAACTTTAATTGTAACGCTTATTGTTGAAAATCTTTCTCTAAAATATCTAACTTCCTTCCCCCTTCACGTCACTCTCATTTCTAGAGATCAAAGAAACCTGATAAGTATCATCACACAAATATCCAAATTTACATAAAAATTAATATAAGCAATCATGTCTGCAAAGAGGTGTGATTATATCAGGTTTCAGATACATGTGATTATGACTATCATGTGGCACGAACTTTAGCTCTGAGCTCCCTGGCAGGCAAAGCAAAATAAAAAATAGATCACATTTTTTAATTAAAAGAAGCAAAATAGTTCAAAAAGAAAGATAAACATTTTGAGGGCACAGGAGACACTAAAATCTAGTAATAATGATCTAAAGGAAAAGTTTATGTGATGTTTTATTTGCCAGGTTGAATCAATCTGGTGTCATATCATTGAACCACTGTAATTTGGGCAGAATAAAATCCATTTCCCTTTCTTCCCACCCACCCTTCCACACAATTATTTTACTGGATTTCATTAACTTCTTTGATCAGAAATTAAACCTATGTTGAGATTATCTTGGATTTTAAAGGTCATTGATGGCAAATCAGTGGCTCATAGTCCTGTTTCCATCCTATTATTTCCATCTATTTTTTCAAAGTTTTTAAAAAGGTTTAAGCTATTTAATTTCAAGGAGAGAGAAAGGGAGGAAGAAAGGGAGGGAGAGAAACATCAACTGGTTGTTCCTTGTATGCACCCAACCAGGGACCTGAAATGCAACCTGGGCATGTGCCCTGACCAGGAATAGAACTGGCAACCATTTGGTCTGAGGGATGATACCCAACTCACTGTGCCACACCAGTGAGGGCTCCATCTTTTTTCTTTACAAATATTTTGGCTAGTTTGACATAGCTGTCTTCACACCATTCTGCCCCCCACCCCACCCAATCCTTCAAAGATCCCCTAGGTGTTCCAACAACAGTCAGAAACCCAAAGATGAGTCAAAATGACAGTACCACACCAGTCTAAGAAGCTACAAGACTAATGCACCACATTGAATTTTCTAGGAAACTTCAAGTCTCATATCTAGATTTATTTGAATTTCAGATTCTGCATCGCTGAAGGAGATAATGAATTAAACTAAAATAAGGACCAGTAGATTTTTTAAACTAAAAACCAAATCTCAAATATTCAGTTTCATTGTTTTCAAACCTATCAAACTCATAGAAATTCAGTATTTCAGCATCTAGACTTTTCTCTTGCGCACAGAAAAACATAATGGTCCTTTGTCAGATTATTTGTTCTGAGTTTTAGTTTATAACCTGGTAGAATACATTTACATCACATACAAGTGCTCGTCATTCTTCTGCAATACTAGCCCAGTAACTTATTAACTCAGAACATCCCTGTCTTACTTGCTTTTCTTACATCTCACCTACTGCAATCCCTTTAATTTCTAAATTCTTTCTTTAAACTTTGGAGTTTAAGTTTTATGTGTTGTGGAACACAGACCTTCTCAGCTATTAGAAGTGGACAAATTTCACATTTGAATTTTAAATCATAGAAAAAACAAATACATTCACTGGTAAAAGCACAAAATCTGATGCCTGAAATTCATATTTGATTCCTGGATCCTCAATTTCCTACGCACTAATCAAATGAACTCAAATTTCAATAATTGTTTTTTTGCAGTATTTTGTAGGTCCCACAGGGGTGTCAAACTAAATTTCACTGGGAGCCACATTAGCCTCGTGGTTGCCTTCAAATGGCCGAATGTAATTTTAGGACTGTATAAATGTAACTACTCCTTAACAGTTAAATGAGAGCTCGGCACTGTTGCCAGATAGAAACAAGGTGCAGGGCCAGGTAAAACCAGGTGGAGGGCCAGGTTAGGCCCACGGGCCTTGTGTTTGTTACTTGTGTAGGAGATCAATGGCACCTGTAACTTAACATTTGTGCCTCACCCAACATAGAAACACCTAAATATGTAAAGCAAATCTTCATGGACATAAAGGGAGGGAAAGACTGAAATACAGTCATAATTGGGGATTTTAACACCTCACTGACTTCAATGGATAGATCTTCCAGACAGAAAATTAACAAGAAGACAGCAGCCTTAAATGACACACTAGATCAACTGAAATTAATTGATATCTTCAGAGCATTTCAGCCCAAAGCAACAAAATGTGCCTACTTTTCAAGAGTACATGGAATGTTTTTCTAGGATGGACCACATGTTAGGACACAAAAAAAGTCTCAATAAGTTTAAGAAGATTGAAATCATATCAAGCATCTTCTCTGACCACAATGCTGTGAAACTAGAAATCAACAATAAGAAGAACATTGAAAACATGCAAATAAATGGAAGCTAAATAACACGCTATTGAACAATGAATTGGTTAACAATGAGATCAAGGAAAAAACCAATATATATCTTGAAACAAATGAAAACGAGGACACAACAATCCAAAATCTGTAGGACACTGGGGAAAACAATCCTAAGAGGGAAATTCATAGTATTACAGGGCTAACTCAAACAAACAAATAGACAAAAAATCAAGGAAAAGCTCAAATAAATTAACTTTACACTTAGTAATTTGAAAAAACAAAAACACAAAGTTCAGTGAGTAGAAGGAATAAAATAACAAAGATTAGAATAGAAATAAATTGAACAGAGTCTTAAAAAATGGTACAAAAAATCAGTGAATCCAAGAGCAGGTTCTTTGAAAAGATAAACAAGATTGACAAACCTTTAACCAGACTCATAAAGGAAAAAAGAGAAAGGACCCAAATAAATAAAATGAGAAGTGAAAGAGAAATAATAACTGACACCAAAGAAATACAAAGGATTGTAAGGAAACATTATGATCAATTATTTGCCAACAAACCGGACAACCTGGATAAAATAGATTCATTCCTAGAAATATACAATCTTCCAAAACTAAATCAGAAAGAACCAGATAATCTGAACAGATAGATTATACCTAATGAAATTGAAGCAGCGATAAAAAAACTCCCAACAGCCAAAGCCCTGGACCAGATGGCTTCACAGGTCAATTTTACCAAATAGCTTGAGAACTAATACCTCTCCTCAAAATATTAAAAAAACCTCAAGAGGGAAGGCTCCCAACCTCATTTTATGAGGCCAGCATTATCTCAATGCCAAAACTAAATAAAGACATTACAAAGAAAGAAAGTTTTAGGCCAAAATTAAAATCCTTAACAAAATTTTAGCAAACCAAATACGGCAATGCATCAAAAATATACACCATGATCAAGTGGAATTTGTTCCAGGATTGCAAGGTGAGTACAACATTTGCAAATCAGTAAATGTGGTTTGCCACATAAACAAAATGAAGGATTAAAACCATGTGATTACTTAAATATATGCAGAAAAACCTTTGGATAATATATTAAATACCCATTTATGATAAAAACTCTCAGTAAGGTGGGAATAGAGCAATAAACCTACCCAATGATGTAAAAGACCTGTACTTAGAAAATTATAAGATACTAAAGAAAGAAGTTGAAGAAGATACAAATAAGTGGAAGTACATACTGTGTTCATGGATAGGAAAAACTAACATTATTAAAATTTATATACTATAAAAACAATCTAGAGATTCAGCTCAATTCCTAAGAAGATTCTAATGATGTATATCACAAAACTAGAACAAATATTTCAATAATTTATATGGAACCACAAAAGACCCTGAATAGCAACAGAGATCCTGAGAATAAAGTACAAAGTTGCAAGAATCATGCTACCTATTATCAAATTATACTATAAGGCCACAGTAATCAAAGCAGCATGGTACTGGAATAAAAACAGACATATAGATCAATGGAACCTAATAGAAAGCCCATAAATAAACCCACAACTTTGTAGTCAATTAGTGTTTGACAAAGGTAGCAGGCACATAAAATAGGCTAGAGATAGGTTGTTCAATAGTGGTGTTGGGAAAATTGGACAGATACATGAAGAAAATTGAAACTAGACCACATTCTTATACCACATACAAGAAGAAATTCAAAATTAATCAAAGATTTACATCTTTGTAAAGATGTAGACCCCAAACCATAAAAAATATAGAAGAAAACATAGGCAGCAAAGTTCTGGACATTACCTATAGAAATTTGCTATCAGATATATCTCCCCAGGAAAGGGAAATGAGAAAACAAATAAGCTGGACTACATCAAACTAAAAATTTTTGCAAAGGAAATCATCAACAAAGTAAAAAGACAACCCACAGAATGGGAGAACATATTCTCTAATACACGTAATAAGAGTTTAATGTCCAAAATTTATAAATAACTTACAAAACAACACCAAAAAATAAACAAACCAATTAAAAATGGGCAAAGTACCTGAATAGACACTTCTCCAAAGAGGATATACAGATAGTCAATAGACATATGAAAAGATGCTTAATGTCACTAATTATCAGAGAAATGCAAATTAGAAACCCTCTTACACCTGCCAGAATGGCTATCATCAATAAATTAACAAACGTTGGTGAGGATGTAGAGAAAGGGGAAGCTTTTTGCACTGTTAATGGGAAACCTGACTGGTACAGCCACTGTGGAAAGCAGTGTGGAGATACATCAAAAAGTTAAAATTGGATCTGCCTTTTGATTTAGCAATCCTACTTCTGGGACTATATCTAAAGGAACCCAAACCACTAACTCTAAAGAATATAAGCACCCCCATGTTCATTGTGACCTTATGTACAATTGCTAGGATATGGAAGCATCCTAAGTGTCCATCAATAGATGTGTGGCTAAAGCACTTATGGGACATTTACACAGTGGAATTCTCCTTGACTGTAAAAAAAATACCCTTTGCAACAGTATGGATGGACCTGGAGAACATTATGCTAAGTGAAATATGCCAGTCAGAGAAAGACAAATACCATTTTATTTCACTGATGTGTGGAATCTAATGAACAAACTAAACTAACAAGCACAATAAAGATAGACTCATAGATGGACAGTAGATGACATCTTGAGGTAGGGAGGTTAGGGAGTGGGGGATCAAGCAAAAAGGAAAGAGGACTCATGGACATGGAAAACAGTGTGGTGATTGCTGGGGAACAGGGGCATAAGGGGATTACATATTAAAGGAAAAATACAATAAAGATTAAATTAAAAAGCAAAAAAATGTCCTCAATGGCATGGAGATTACTCAAACAAACTTCAGACAAGTCAGGAGTTGTAGAAGTATGATGAGCCAGTGTTGTCTTGAACTTATTAATGAATCTGTTGGACACATTACTTTATAGATTGAAATAAAACTGATTCCAGTTGAAATAAAATCTTTAATCTTTCTAGAAGAATTACAGAAGCAGCATGGCAAGGAAGTAAGAGAACTGGCTCAGAATGGACACTTTTGATTAACTCTGGTATCAGTTGGGTCCTCTGGGAAGTAAATGTTTACACTGAGTTAGGATTAAAGAATATTTTGGGGGAAGTAACATAGTGAAAGAAAAAGGGAGAAAGCAAAATTGGGCAGAGAAGATCTTCAGACCTTATATAGATCTGGCAGCCCAACAGGACTCTGCAGAGCATAGCCAGCCATTTAGAGGAGTATTTCTCAGGAAGACCTAGGGGTGTCCAACTTTTTAGCATCTCTGGTCCACACTGAAGAAGAAGAGTTGTCTTGGGCCACACATTAAATACACAAACACTAACAAAACAAAAAAAAGTGATAATGTTTTAAATAAATTTATGATTTTGTGTTGGGCCACATTCATGGCCATCCTGGGCCCCATGTGGCCTGTGGGCCATGGGTTGGACACCCCTGGACCTTGTAGCACTGTGCTGCTAGTCACTGTCTGGGGCTACCCCCCAAAAAATATGATCTTGGCTCAAATTCTAGGGTCCACTGAAGGAGGTAACAGCTGTAGGCAATCAGCTAGCTATACATCTTACAGCTGAACAAGCAGTCCTTTCTTGAAGGGGGATCTCAATTACACATCTACTGTGACTCTCACCATTCATTCCATCTCTTCCTCATTGTGGAACAGATACACTATTTAAGTTAATATAGAAGAGCCTTTAATCATGTTCTTTGAACATGGGACTTCTCACTGATGCAAGCTGCTATAAAAAATGAGCAAAGAAGCATACCAGATCAAAAGCTCATTAAACATGGCCTCTAAGGACACTAGTGGTCTCTCTGAGTTATAAGTAGAATCTTTTAGAACGGAATCTATTTGTAAATAGAGGGACTTTCTAGAGATAGCCTATGGATTCAGACAACATATTAACTTATTACCAATCCATAATAATTCAAGGTAAATTAACTAAAAGATAACTGTCACCTTGGAGAAACAATGTCAGAAAGTGGAGCACTGGGGGGCGAGGCAGGGCTGGGAATACAAGAAAGAAAACTACTTGAACAAGAGTTAAATTTAAAAAAAAAGAAAGTGGAATACATGAAAGATAAGTTACATTTATGAATAAAAGAGCTTCAAGGCAAAAACCGACAAACACAACCATAAGAGATTTGATCACATATCTTTTAGATACTAGTAAATTGAGCAGACAAAATTATTAAAATACATAAAACATTTGAGCATTAAAAGTTAATATTCATTAATTAAAAGTTTAATCTATGTTAATGTCTCTTATTAGACACTAGCCTTATTGAAACAGCTTCGAAAGCAAAGATTAAGCGAAAAAGAACTGCGGAAAATCTGAATTATTCACCTTTTCCTTCTCTATGTGGTTTCCATTAATAAGATCTATACCATCCTCACAGTCTTCCTGCAGCCATAGCATACACATGTCTTGTTCTCCACACAACAAACACTGCCACCATCTCCATGCTGGATAAGTGTGCATTCACACCAGTGTTCTCTGGTCCTTGGGCAGATGCAACCACACCTGCATTACTGCTGTTGGGTCCCTTGGCCAGTGGCACAGTGAACTAGATTCATGGACACAGGTCTTGGTCTGTGTGGACTTCACACTTGCAAGTCTAATTACAGAGGAGTGTTCCAAAGGTCTTCGGGATGTAGCTATACACAATTTTCCTGAAGCTTCAAATTCTGAAGGTCCAACCCAGGTTAACTGACCTTGTAAGTAAACTAAGCAGACAGCTCAGCTCCCACCTGTTCACTGGCTTCATTTTCTACTCATTAGAGCTTGTGGGGTCTCTCTTTATAGGGGCCTGGGGATTAACTTATATTTTTCAATCACACATTACTACATTTCATAAAATAAAGTTCATGTTCTAGTAGTATTTCAGTCTAGGCATTTCAAAGTTCTCATGACTTTTGGTGAGTCTGATTTCTTGTTAAAGTTTAATATAATGAATCTATGTAGAACCCTGACTCCCACATAAAGAATATGACTTTTTTAACATTCATGAATCATTTATAAAAATCAACCAACTTTAGCTCACATGTCACAAAAACATAAATAAAGAAAACCACAAAGAATTAGAGTTAGAATTTGTGTTGCACAGACTACATTCTCTTAACAATTAAAATAGATATCAATGACCCAAATATTTAACTCAAAAATTCCCCCCCCCATAGATTAATAAGAGTATCAGTTAGAGCCCCAAAAAGAAACAGACAGTTCAAATTAGGATAATCCAAAGAGTACTTAATGAAGGGAATATTTAAAAGATGTGAGCAGTAGTAGGAAAACCACAAGGAATAGCACATTACTCCAGGATTAATAAGAGAGGAATAGTTACTTTCTTAGGTCTGAAGACAAAAGATGCTTCAAAAAATAATCAGAGCTTAGAAGAAAAACATCATGTGAGGGGGGCAGCCTTGAGAAGAGAAGTGACCTTAGATTGAGGGATAAGCCATTCTGAGGCCACCAGAGGCAGCAACATTGACTCTTTTCCTAGTACATTTTATAGTTGCTTCAAATGAGCCACAGCACACCATAGATAACACCAATTACTTAAGGCTGGAAAGCAGTATGTCTCCTTATTATCTTCTCAGGAGACCCAAACAGACAATGTGGAGGTGACCTGAAGTATTTTACTTGTTTCTTTTCAGTGGAATAAAAAAGCCCCTTTTGGTAGCAGGTGGGGCAGATAAGCACAGTCCAAGAGGATGGTGCCTATTCAAGATGGCAGCCACAGTCTGCTGGGCAGCTGCTTTGGGGGCAAGCAATTGGCTTCAGGGTTTAGGGGAAATGCTTGGCTATGGATTCTTTTCCACTATGATTTAGCAGTCCAAACTGTAATCTGAAAACTTTCCATTTTTACCCTGGAAAAATCTCCTCCAGAACTTTCCTATAGTATCAGTAAACTCAAGGTACACCATCAAACTATCACCTCCATTTTCAAATATTTGGATACATCCAGATTTGATCGAGTCCTGACTTTTAGGGCAGTCATTCATCATACAGGCCATTGAGATGCTTAAATTTACCTTCCACAGGGAACACAAAACTTGCTTTAAGATCACAATAAACTTTTGTAATAGTCTTCTCCAAGCATTCTTACACCACTACCTCCACTCCTTGCCATCATCAGTTATATCTGGCAACTGCAGAGGCAGCCCCTGTAATTCCTGGAGTATGGTAGCTTAGAACTTCAGTACTAATTCCTTTTGCATTAGTGCTTAGTAGCATAAAATCTTGACTCCTGGCATCAAGAAGTAATTTATTCTTGTAGCACTACACTTACATGCTTTGAGTTTAATTACCTTGTGATTTCCAAGTCATGTTATTGCCATGAAGTTACATGATTTTGCAAATTTATTTACAGCCTGTAAAAACGACTTTGGAAATGAATGTTGCTAAATTGGTTCCTTATATAAACTCTTTTTGCTGTTGGAAAAAATAAAAAAACATCTTACTGGAAAATGTGGGTTGCTCAAATGCCTACTCTCTTAAAAGTCAAGAATCAGAAGCTTGAGTTAAAGATGTGAGGGCACTTAAAGAGGAGTTGGGAGGTCTTTGAATGGTCACATGGGCAGGCAGTATTCAGAAATAGGACCATTAAGGTAAAGAGGTCAAATAAAAAATGGTTATATTTGAGCCAGGAGTTTAGTCAAAGTCTCAGTTATATTGGTCATATTTAGGATACAAGGGTCAGAGATTTATAAATAATTATCAGTTTTGTTCAATGGAAATTGAACAAAAATCTGAGATGACCTGAATATTGCACTTGGTAGACACTATTCTATCCTGTCTTCAATATATTTATATAACATAAGGGGATAAAGTGAGAAGTGGGGCACTGTTGGTCTGTAGGAGGAGTCAAGACAGTTTTCTTCCTGAATCATTTCTAAACTGATTCCTACCTCTAGGATCCACAGCAAGAAACTTGGCTTCCCAAGGAGGGAGAGTTGCTAAAACTTAAAAATGTCGATAGGACAACTTTTAGAGGGGATAAAAGGTATGTCATATGTGGGCATGGTCTCTTTTCTCTTTCTTCCTGATATCCCAAGAGATGGAAAGAGCTTAGGGCTGTTCTTACAGGGCCTGGCATCTCTCTGTCTCTCCTTAGATGCCTTCTTTTCTTTATGTTAGGTAGCTTTGGAAGGGAACCTAGGCCAGCTTGCTCAAGCTCCATTGTCCATTGTTAGTGGAAATTGGACATCTCATCTCATCACAATGAACCAGAGTCCTGTGTTTGAGCTTTTGGCACAAGGTCAGATAAGTAGTAGAGCCATCCTCACAACCTGCCTTAGCTGAGGCTGATCAGGCCTAATTGGCTTTAAAGAAAGAAATATTCAATTTAGTCAAGAAAACTCACTAGAGAGGCATAGGTAGATACAATGTGCTTCTTTGCACAACCAAAAGAAGGACAACAACAAATTTAAAAACAAAAACAATCAGAACTGACAGAAAATTGAACTGTATAGAAATATGACAAGCAATAAGTTAAAGAAGAAACATTCATCCAGACAGATAGGAGGGGTGAAGATGGGCAGCCAAGGCAGAGAGGAAGTATGGCAAGGCAGCACCTGGCAGACCCGGTATTGCAGCTGGCAGAGCAGGAAGTCCCATATTTGCATGTGGATAAACCAGGAGGGACAATGAGGGAACAAGAAAAACTATGCAATCCAGGGTTCCAGCAAAGGGAAATAGATATTCAAACCTCTGACTGAAAAAACTGCGGGTATTACACCAGTGGGAGAAATTCCAGGCCTCACAGGAAAGTTTGTTGGAGAGACCCACAAGGTCCTAGAACATACACAAAACCACCCACCCAGGAATGAGCACCAGAAGGGCCCAATTTGCTTGTGAGTAGTGGAGGAAGTGACTGAAAGCCCCCTGAACGCTGAGTAGGCAGCATTATTTCCCCTCAGACCTCTCCCCCACATACAGTGCCACAACAGCACTGTGGGTTGCCACACCCTGATGAATAACTAAGGTTTTGCCCCTTACTGCATAATAGTTGCATTGAGACCAAAAAAAAATGGTCCAAATGAAAGAACACAACAAAGCTCCAGAAAAATTGCAACTAAGCAATGAAGAGATAGTCAACCTGTCAGACACACAGTATGAAACACTGGTAATCAGGATACTACAAAAATGGTTGAGTATTGTTGTCACATAATAGCGGAAAAACTGAAGGCTATGAAAAGTGTAAAGGAAAATGCACAGGGAACCAACAGTGATGGGAAGGAAACTGAGACTCAAATCAATGGTTTGGAACAGAAGGAAGAAAAAAATATTCAACCATGACAGAATGAAGAAACAAGAATTTTAAAAAATGACAAGAGGCTCAGGAACCTACAGGAAACTTTAAATGTCCAAACATCTGAACCATAGGAGTGCCAGAAGGAGAAGAGAAAGACCAAGAAATTGCAAACTTATTGAAAGAAATAACAAAGGAGAACTTCCCCAATCTGGCAAAGGAAATAGGCTTCTAGTAAGTCCAGGAAGCTCAGAGAGTCCCAGAGAAGTTGGACCCAAGGATGCACACACCAAAGCACATAGTAATTGCATTACTCAAAATTAAAGATAAGGAGAGAATCTTAAAAGGAGCAAGGGAAGAGGTAACAGTAACCTACAAAGGAGTTCCCATAAGACTGCTAGCCAATTTCTCAAAAGAAAACTTGCAAGTGAGAAGGGACTGGAAAGAAGTATTCCACGTCATGAAAAGCAAGTACCTACATCCAAGATTACTCTATCCAGCAAAGGTATCATTTAGAATGGAAGGGCAGATAAAGTGCTTCCCAGATAAGGTCAAGTTACAGGATTTCATCATCGCCAAGCCCTTACTATATGAAATGTTAAAGGGACTTAGCTAAGAAAAGAAGAAGATAAAAATATAAATGGTAAAATGACAACAAATATAACTATCAACAACTGAACCTAAAAAAAAAAAGCTAAGCAAACAACTAGAACAAGAACAGATTCAGAGAGATGGAGATCTTATGGAGGGTTATCAGCGGGGAAGTGGGGAGAATGGGGGAAAAGGTACAGAGAATAAGAAGCATAAATGGTCTACAAAACAGACAGGGGGATGTTAAGAATAGGATGGGAAATAGAGAAGCTAAAGGACTTATGTGTATGACCCATGGACATGAACTAAAGATGGGGAATGCTTGTGTGAGAGGCAGTTTAGGGCAGAGGGAAATGAAGGGGTAGGGAATGGTACAACTGTAATAGCATAATCAATAAAATATTTTCAAAAAAATTTAAAAATTAAAAAAGCAATCTCACTAGAACTTGTTCTCGGTGTTGAGGTTCAACCACAGTGATAGCTAGCCACCCCAATCACTGATTACTGTTCCTAGGTATCTATCTGCTGTCATGAGGACCTCATGAAGAAAATAGGGAGCTGGCCCAGGCAGAATTTGTATGTTCCTGTGGCCCTTGGCCATGAGAATAACATGTAGTATATTAAACACACCCTGACACCCAACAGCCAATAATTAAGGGTCCCATGTACAGGTGGATGGTCAATTTCTTTGAAAATGTGGCTTTTTCTTCTGGATCAGTATTTGTTCTCTCTCAAGACTTTCCCCTTTCCTTGGCCTCTAAATACTGGCCTTTTCCTTCTTGCTACGTATTCCCCTAGCATTATTCACCACTTCTCCTTCAACTACCTATTAGCTGCTCTACCTTATTTCCTCTTTATCACTCCTTGACTTCCAGCCTCTACAGCACTGATAACCCATGTTTCTTACCATCCGAACAATATCAGTGAATACTCAAATAGAATATCTTATAGCCATCTGAGAGCTAAGAAAAAGAATGCGCTAATCTATGGATAAAATGAGCTCATTATCAACCAATAATTGATTATTTAACTGATACTGATCATTCCCAGACTAAAATGCCTAAAAGGGGCTTCTAAGTCATAAAATTTGGCATTTTCAAATATCAAATTACCTTTAAAGAGGGCAAATTTTACTTTTAAATGGCATTATATACTAAAAAAAGTCCCTAAATGTTTAAAAACTGACATTATAAACTTAAATGTTGCCAAATAATAATTTAAAATAAATAAATCTTACACATATTGTTCTATTTACTTTTTTGCATTCCAGGAACTGCAAGCAAATCCGTACATATACTAAAAGCTGGAATCAAAAGAGCCTGGCATATTTAGCAGCTTGATGTTTTATTAAAGTTAAACCAGCTTGTTTTGGTTTGGTAACTAGAGCCACAAATTCTATAACTTTGCTCTTCACTGGGGGCAAAAAAGCTTTCATGTGAACTTAGCCTGTAAGCAGCAGTTACCTAATTCTTGTTAACCTTCAAGCTAGAGTTGATTTGGGGGAGGGAGGGGATACGTTTTATACATGGCTGCATATAGATTTCACAATTTCTGCACTTCTGAAGATAAATCTCGTAAAAATTAGACTTGTTCTGCTAAGGGAAAAATGTAAATTTATTGAATCTACTTTGAAGTAATTATTACTAAGAACCTCAGATGTGGTTTCCAATGATAAATCTAAATTTAGAATGATAGAATTACCATGGGACTGTGTCCCTCCAGGACTAAGGAGGAAGCAACCCTGCAGCAATAAATGACCCTGATAGTGAATGAGCTATGGTTTCTTCAAGTTCAGCTCCGTTTAAGGGAGATATACATGTAATCACTACATGACTATATGAGTTTGGTTAATTTATATAGGGTACTATGGGACTACAAAGCACAAGCAAGTAATTTTGCCTAGTTGGGCTGAATGGCAGACATGAGGTGATGCTCATGGTCAGTGAAAGACCTCACAGAGGAGGAGATGTTTAGGCTGAATCTTGGGATATGGATCAAAGATTGTCAAGTGAAGAGCAGGGAAAAGAAACATGTGACACGTAGACCAAATTAGAGGATTGGAAACCGTCCATACAAATGGCCAAGTGGTAAGGCGTCGGTCTCACAAAATGTTTGAGTACTCTATTAGACGAATGTAGAAACATTCCCTGTTCATGGCCTGTTTATAGAGTTTGTCACACCCACAGCTTCTGAAAGGAGATTTTATGTACCTGCAGTCTGCCCATGCCAACTGGATCAAAGATGATACCTTATCCAATACATTGGTTGTTAAGTTACCAATCAGATGACCCTTAGAAAACTGAACTAGTAGATCAGAGGTACATAAGCTGAAAAGTTGAAACCAGGGCAGCCATTTTGGGCCATGTATGGTGACTACATTAGGTTTTGTGCAACAAGAAGCAGAGGAAACTGGTCCACAGATAAGTAAGAACTGAAGAGACTCACAGAAAAAGAAAATGATGGTGAAAGAACATGTATTTTGTTTCCTGTCTTTAGTTACTATCACAGGTAAACTATGATCCTGGGAACAATCCAGCCTAGGGTTTGTTTTTATAATATTAAGGATCATAAGGAGGATGACAAAGGGGGTCAATTACCTACACTGCCCACAGAGTTGTTTTATATATAGAAGTTTGCCTACTCTTGTACTGTAGCAACAAGTACCAACAAACTGAGAAGCTTTTAGTAAGAAGTGTTAATTTGTCACTCATGATGCCTGTCACTGTGGAGCTTTGCACCAAGACTCCTTTGTTTGGGAGAGGCTGACAGTTGCAGCCTCCATGCTGAGTACCATCACACACTGTGCAAAGAAAAAGAGTTCCGCAAGGTCTTGCACCAACAATTAAGTGCTCCAGTCTGGAAGGGACCCGTACCACAACCATACAAAACATGTGGGCCAGAACTGATCATCCGTACCCACCCACCACAAGGAGAGAAACCATTTCACCATGTACCCTAGTGGTAGAGAACCAGAAATATTTGACCAACAGCACTAAAGACTGAAACAGATGCCTGAAAATTGTTGTATCCACACCTGCACTGCTTTGAATAAGGTTCTATTCCTTAGAATGGCAATCGTTAAATGAAGAGAAACTGCAGGAGTGGTGCTATAAATTTAGGTTGGAGTTGTATTAGGAAGTTTCATATGTCATGTTCATAGAGTTTTTGTTGTTGTTGTTCGATAGTAAGTTGTAATAAAATTTAGTTAATATAAAAAGGGACCACTATAGGTTTTAACTAATAAGTTACACAATTGGATCAAGATATTAGAAATGCCACTCTAGTTACTACATGGAAACATAGATCGAAAGATTTATTAGATGAATAATGAGCCAAAATGAAAGCTGGTTAGGAAGCTGTTGCAGTAGATAATGTACAAGTACATATGAATTTGACAAGAAGCCCTGTTCTTGGATACAAGCCAAACAGACTTAAAAAAAAGATAGGCATAAGTGGTAGGGTTTATAGGACTTGCTGCAAAGGAAAGTGGGAGGCAATTTGGAGCAAGGAAGCCTGACAGATGTTTGTAGCTTGGCCAACTGAATGTGAAGACTGATCATTTAGATAGGAGGGTGAGGAGAAATAGTTTACAGTCTCTGTATGTCATTCATGGTCTCTGGAGAGTCTGAGACTCACATTTGATCTAATAAACTGACTACAGTCCTCTCTCCTTGAGTTTAATTTCTGGATCAGTAATGAGTAAACTTCAGATCTACAATTCTATTCAAATTGTGATCCTCCAGGAGTGTTTCTTATGTGTCTGGGTTTCCTAAGCACTAGGTGGATACCTTTTCTAGATTTCCATACTGCAAACCACCATTTTGAAGTAAACTGAGGCACAGAATAAAGTTTATCCTCAATTTATTTCTTCAATTCATACTGATCACTAGGCCCTCAGTTACCTGTCATGAAATCAAGCTCGCAAAACTGGAAGTTTACTTTTCTGTAGATTAAGTCAGATTTTCTCTGTGTAATAAATTAGAGATGGAGTTTAATGTGCAATAGTAGCTAACTAAACAAGTTAATGCATGTAATGTAAGGCATATTGTTTTAAAAACCAATTGGACACAGTTCTTTTAGGATATGCTAATGATGCAGATTATGCATTGAAAATTAAAGGCACAAGTCAGGGATGCAACAGGTATCATATGCCTGTGCAGGAATAGACAAAAATGCATTCATGTAACATTATTGTGGCACTTTTTATAGTGCACCAATCTATGGATACTGATGAGGGTCAAAACAATGAACATATCATGTAATGTTGTTGAACGCATATAGTATAATGTAATATCTCTAACTCATGTATTATATATATATATTTTTTTCTGTTTCCAGGCTTTTAGCTCCCCATTTGTAATCTATAATTGTGATGTTACTCACATGTTATTTCTTTTTAATGCCTGTATTGATTATCAGTTTCCCAGTTCCTCTCAGATCCACTCGGACATTTTCTCTGTTCTGCTCTGTGTCACAGGAAGTGAAATGCTGAAAACTACAATTCTGCCCTGGCTGGTGTAGCTCAGTGGATTAAGCACAGGTCAGTGAACCAAACAGTTGAGGTTCAGTTCCCAGTTAGGGCACATATCTGGGTTGCAGGCCAGGTCCCCAGCAAGGGGCCCACGAGAGACAACCACACGTTGATGTTTTTCTCCCTTCCTTTCTCCTTCCCTTCCCCCTCTCTAAAAATAAATAAATAATTTAAAAAACCGACAATTCCCAGGCTTCTTTGCTAATGTGAGGAAATGTTGAAAGACTGAAGGGCAGACAAGGAATTGAAGCAGCCAGGTTATTTCTCTGCTCCCTGTCTGCTCAGGAGGCATCTCGTCAGTGGCTGCATCTCTTACACGTACCCATTTCCTGCTGGGTGCACATTCCCTCTGTGCCCCTCACTCTCTTATCTGAGAGTTTCAACTTTCACCTGACAGTCCTAGACACAGTCCCCTAGGCCAGTACCCTTCCCAAGGTCCTACTTCCTAGGGTATTCCTGACTCCTGGACTCTGATAATACCATCTCCTCTTCTGGTCTTTCCAATTCTACCAATTTTACCCTTAGAAGCACCTTCTTGTATTTGTTAAACTGTGGGTTTGCTCACCTTTTCCTGTTTACTTTTAGCTCTTGTAACACGTCTGTAACTATATTTTTTCAGCTTTATTAGAGGTATATTTGATCAATAAAATGCTAATATATTTCAATCATAACATATAGAACTACATTTTTAATATATTTAAAGTGTACAGCATGATCAGCAGAAAGGATTTTTACAATAAAGTTTATTAACATTAGATCTCCGTACTAAACTCCTTCTGTTGAATGCTGGCAAGGGTCTCTGTGTAGTTCAGGGAGATGGACTATAGCAAGAGAGATCTCTTCCATGCGATATCTAGACTTTTGAGGCTACGTCAGTGACACAGCCATGAAAAATACTGCACAGGTTTCCGAAGCTAGACTGTGATGGCCAGGAGAGTCTGCTTTTAACAGGACCTTTTGCTGAATAGGCATTTCAGAAGCCCCATGAAACAAGGCATGGATGGGCTCCTCTTTCTCCTTCTGCCCTCGCACCTCCACCAACTTTTTATATTTTCAAAATGCAATGCTCAAACAATATGGAAAACTCATGAACAAACTACTATCCTCTTCCTTGTAATAAAACATAACTTAGGAGGAAACTTGACTGCTTTCCTGAGAATAGAATAGAAAAAAAGAGAGACATTAATAGATCAACAAATTATTGAGAGATAAATCAGTGTATAAATAGCATCCTTTAAAACAATCTCTTGATGACTTTGGTAAGACTGAAAAATGAGCTTATCTGACCTCAGTTAAGTTGCCTGGCTCTGAATATATTTGATATATATTTTTTAGACATGAGAGTAACTCATTTCACCAGAATCAAAGGGCTTAGAAAACCTGGGCAACATGAAAGCAGAATATGACAGAGGTAATGGAGCCTGAAAGTTAACCTCACAGGCCTATGGGTCTAATGAGGCCTGAGTTTGCAGCCCAGCTCATCTGCCTACTAGCTGTGTGACTTTGGGCAAACTATTTATTTATTTATTTATCTATCTATTTATTTATTTATTTTTAAAGGGGAAGGGAAGGAGAGAGGGAGAGAAACATCAATGTATGGTTGCCTCTCATGTGTCTCCTCCTGGGAACCGGCCTGCAACCCAGGCATGTGCCCTGAGTGGGAATCAAACCTCGATCCTCTGGTTAGCAGGCCCGTGCTCAATCCACTGAGCTACACCAGCCAGGGCTGGGCAAACTATTTAAATGTCTGTTCCTTAGTTTTCCTAACTGTAAAGTGGAGATAATAGCCCTGCCTTTTGGGATAGTTGTGAAGAATTAAATGAGTAAATTTTGTAAAGTATAATCAAAGTACTGTGTCTGGTTCTTAGCAAGAGCTAAGAAAGAAAAGAGTGAAACAAACATGAAGACTTAGTGTTTGGCTTTAAACCACTGGAATGAATAAGAATCACTGAGAGAGTTTATTTCACAGTGGAATGTTGGACCCCAACTGTGAAATTCTGATTCAAAAGGTCTGAGGGTTAATGTTAAAAGTTAATGTTAAAATCTGAATTTTTAATAGATTCGTAATCAGGAGATTTGAATGTCTACAGACCAAATATCTCACTGTGAGAAACACTGTCATTTTTCTTCATTATCTGCCTATTCGCAAAATTGTCTTTGGTTCTTTTATTTCCTTTATGTTAGTATTTATTTGAATTTTAAAGTTTTTTTCCCTTAATCCATTATGTTAATAGAACAGAAAAAAATCAGACAGACTGGACAAAACTGGTAGTTAAGATCTTAATGACCATGTAGCTTTGGACAAGTCACTTTATTGCTTGAAAACTTACTTTCCTTATCTAAAAAAAAAAACAGGATGACAATATTTGTCCTACATGCCTCTCAGGGCTGGTAAAAACATTGATGGTGGAAAAGGATGTGAAGCATTGTTTAAACGAGAAGTTACTACACCAATGTAAGTTGTTTCATTATATGGAGCCCAGTTGATTAGAACCTCAATGTACTGAAATATAAACATAGGTGGGTTTCATTTTTCCCTGCTATGCACCATGCATCATCAAAGCTCACCTTTCTCACTACTGAGCTAGCTGTTTTCATAGTTCTCATCTCAATCCATGCCTTTTCAGTCATTTTTGGTTATTTAAGCAGCCTCATTTAAGTGAATACTCAGTCTTTCCCATATTCAATCTCATAGTCAGCTCAAAGTGTTTTTTCCTCCTCCACCCCCCAGCCAAGGGCTTTGGAGTGGAAAGGGTATGTACTCCCACACTTGTATCCCATCTCAAACTCTACCCTTGTGGCTCTGCCTCAGAATAGGGAAGGGGGAAACTAGTATTTCCTTACATCCTCATATCACGGTATCTTGTTGCACTGGCTGCTTTTGTTATCAGGGAAAACTTGAGTTAAGGGTCTCCCTCTCCTTTATTCTTGCCTTGCTTGCAGTAGAAGAATTCAGGTGAGAGACAGCATGTATAATGGAAATTAGATAACAAGTTTAGTACTAAACTTGTTAAGGCAGTCACCCAGCTAGTCTGAATGCCACATGTATAGAGGAAATAAAGCTGTTAATAAGTTTGTTAGTAAGTTTGTTCTATACATTTGAGCCCGAAGCTCAAGTGGACACTCAATTAACCTGTGTGCACTTACTATTGGGGTTCAGGGGTTATATACTTTAGCCAGCTTCTAGGTACCCCTCCTCCTTCCCTCTCCAGACCTTGGGATTAATATACAGTTTCAAAAGATTTCTTTCCCAGCTAGTGGAAATATTGTACACAGAATTTCAAGGGTTCACCTTCTTTTGTGCTATCACAGTTTTGCTTGAGCTATTCCAAACACCTGGCAATCTTATTGTACTAGGCTCAGGACTGATGACTCAACAAGTGAGATATGTCTCCCTTTTGTTTCTAGCATCCTGCCTTAAGTTCTTCATTAGATTGCTCTGGGCTGGGGCCCTACTTTATTTCCTCTCTGGCTGCTCATTTATGGCTGCTACCTAATACTTTCTTTGTGCATGGTAATAGCCCTTTCCTAATGTGAATTACTCTAAGTTACCTTGATTAGATTGGTCTTTCTCTGTGGTAAGAAAGCTGGTAGCTCATGGTCTGAAGGGTCATTATACGCTTGTGCAGGCCCCAAAGGGCCAACTAGGTGAGGGCCTCAATCCAACCAGCTTCCATGCTGTTGATTATTCTTCACAGGATTAGCCCACATTCTCCTGGTGGTGCTGTTGAGCAGGCCCTGTCTCTTTGAAACAGGCCCATTTGCCCTGTACCTATGTGGTCTCCAACAAATCTGAGTCCCCCATTTTCACTTTTCTCCACCTTTATGTGGGCATAGACTGGCTTTACCTTAGGGGCGTACCACCACTCACTGCAGTAATGTCTTTTATTCCACATTGGGAGCACCAGCGTAAGCAGAGATTCTGACTGCTTGGGAGAAAACCTGTGGTGAATATGATATATCTCTTTCCTTCTTGCAAAACTTATAAGCCTTCAAAAATAATTTTCTCACCACCACCTACCCCCATACTTCACCTTTAGGTAGAAAAACCATATGAGTCCTAATCCACTCTCATTCCTCCAAAAGGTGAGAAGTGACAGCCAAGTGCAGTTCTACTAAATCAGCCTTTTCTCAGCAAATTCTGTAACAGATGACTGTCATTTGCCTGAATATGAGGGTACAGGGTATACTTTGACCTCAGTAGATGTTATGACCAATTCCTCAAAAAGACCCACTCAAGACCACACAGTACATGCTTAATGATAGTTATCACTAGTAGCCAGAATTTTAGGTGAACATGATAACCACTATATCATGAAAACAAGGCCAGTAGTGGTATAATAACTATGTATGGGGCCAAGAGGGTACTTGAGATATTGGAGAGCCTCTCTGTGAAGTACATGATTGTCTAACCACTATGCTGTACCTCTGAAACTAATAGAAAATAATATTGAATGTAAACTGGAATTAAAAAATTAAAAAATTATTTAAAAATTATAGCCAGAATGTTTCAGGATCCTCTAGTCATGGTGCTCAGCAGTCATTAGGGTTATTCACTAATATATCTCATCTCTCCCATTGTGTATGTGGTAGCATTTTAATTCTTTGTCCTTTTCAAGAGTGATATGGTCATGTGGCTTGATATGGCTCATGAAACTGTGTCAGTTCTGGGAAGAAAACTTTAGGACCCAGTGGTCCATTCCACATTCCTGCTTCTCTCGCCATAGCAACTAACAACGGGCCCAATGGCTCAGTCTCTATCAGCCTGAATCACTGACTGAGGATAACCCTTCATGAGGACATAAAGTGTGATGTGTGGGTTTTGAACCTCTGAGAGTTTTGAATTGGCATTGCAGCATAATCTAACCAAGGATGACTAATCCAAGGGAGTGGGTAAAAATCAAAACACATAAATAGAAATTCCCAAAGATAACTCAGCTAGTTTGGTATAATGAATTCACAGTGAATAAGCAGGGTGTCACAGATCTGCCTCATTTTAGAAGATCTGAGAATAACTGAGAACAGGGAATGCATCACATTTGGCTGCAAAGAATAGGGAACAATCCCAATGACTACTTTTATTAGCAGTGGTCAAACTTCTTACTTATTTGTAAGACTGTACCATATGCTCTCCTACTGTGGATGCCCTTGCGATCAAGGAGTGAGTGCTGGTGGTGGGGGTATGCAACCTCTGGGAACTTGGTATCAGTGTATTTGAACATAAATATAAAAGTGATTGAATTCTTCACTGAAGGTTTGGCGTTTTGTTTTGTTTGCTTTACCTGGCAACATTTGGCAAGATTGTCAATAGGACATTTCCAAATTTTAATAACTTAGAAAGATCCTCTTAAAAAGCAATAAGGCATAAGAGAATGAAAAATAATCCATAGATGAAGAAAATATTTGTAAAACACATATCTATTAAAGGCTTGTAAGTCCTGGCTGGTGTAGCTCAGTGGATTGAGCCCGGGCCTGCGAACCAGACGATCGCAGTTCGATTCCCAGTCAAGGCACATGCTTGGGTTGCAGGCCAGTTTCCGGCAGGGGCCAGTTCCCTGCAGGGGATGCATAGGAAGCAACCATACATTGATGTTTCTTTCCTCTCTCCTTCCCTTCCCCTCTAAAAAGATAAATAAATAAAATATTAAAAAATAAAAAAAATAAAGGCTTGTACATCCATAGACAAAGAACCTGTAAAAGTCAACAATAAGAAAACAACTAAATCAATTTTAAAAGTAGGCAAAAAATCTAAACAGATACCTCAGCAAAGAAGATATTTAGATGGCAAAAAGGCCTGTGAAAAGATGTTCAGCATCATACATCATTAAGGAATTTCAAAGTAAAACAACATGAGGCACCTCTATACACCTAAGAGAATGGCTAAAGTTAAAAAAACAACCTGACAATACCAAATGCTAACAAGTTTGCACAGTAATTGGAAGTCTCATTCATTGCTGGTGGAAATGCAAAATAGTGCATCCACTCTGGAATATAGTTTGGCAGTTTCTTGTAAAGTTACACATAGTCCTGTCATATGATCCAGCAATCATACTCCAAGGTGTTACTTGGAGTGTTTTAGGAGGAAATGGTCAACTATTAGCAGTTGTGATTGAATAAAAGAATTGTATATGTTATGAGAAAAATATTTTGGAATCAGGCAATTTAGCTCTGCCATTTTGCAGACTGTGGACTTTGGATCAGTAATTAATCATGCTGGGTTTACACTTTAAACCTACCTTTAAGTTGGAAATAATAATATAATATTTAGAGAATTTATAAAAATTGAATGATAGAATATGTGAAAAGTCCTACACATTGTGACTCGCTCAAAAAAATGCTGAGACGATGATCATGAGAGCAAAGGAAGAAAAAAAGAGAGAAGGAAGAAATAACAGATTTAAAGATATAAAGAGGTCCAGAATACTGCAGGTTTTCCTATTCAATTACTTTTATTACTATCACCAGCAACATAAGACTCCAGGTTCAAGTAAAACCCTATCAGTTGGGAAAAATAATAGAAATATTGAAACTGCTTTTTTGGAGTAAATGGTGGGGGGGGGGAGTGAATCTATCTAACTATGCTTTAAATAAAAACAAAATGTCTGAATGTTTTCCTAAATAAACATTAAGTTTGAGGGGAAAGTTGATATTTTTCCTCAGTTTCCACTTTTATTTTCACTTTAAAGATCTAAGAAGAATTAAAATCTAATTTGAACATATCAGAACTTGGACATACTTTTTAAAAAAGAATTCTACTTGATTCTTTTACAACTTTATGATGCAAAGTACATGCCATAAAGAGGTTGAGGAGCAGGTGGCATGTCCCAGTTTCCACAGAGAGGGCTGAAAAGTTTTAATTGCCATAAATGAAGAGTCTTATGCCCTGGATTTGCTGGAGAACCTCTATTTTAAGCAACTCCTCTTATTATTCTGTTTCAGAGACTCTATTTTTCAAAGTCCTGATTTTTGCCTGGATGCCAAACTATAGGAAGTCATATGATTTGGGGATGTATCAGGTCTAGTATTTAAAATGCTAGAGGAAACTTGGAAACACATTACCTCATTTAATTGAAGATAAAACTGAGGCTCCAAGAAGGTAAATAATTTGTTCCCAGCTTCCAGCCAGTACCTCATAAGCCAGCATTGTATCAATATCTGTGTGACTTCACAGATCGCACTTTTACCCCAAAATTTAATTGCTGGCTTCTTCAACCCTGATACACATGTGATTCAGTTTTTGGTATGAATCTCATTCAAAAATACAATTCAGCCCTGGCCAGTGTGGCTCAGTTGGTTGGCTGTTGTCCTGCAAACTGAAGTTTTGTTCCCAGTCAGAGCACATGCCTGGTTGCTGGTTTGGTCCTCAATCAGAGCATGTGCAAGAGGCAACCAATGTTTCTCTCCCACATCAATGTTTTTTCTCCCTTTCTTTCTCCCTCCCTTCCCTTTTCTCTGGAATCAACAAAAGGAAAAAAATTACAATTCAGTGGGTAAAATTAATTTGAATAGAATCCCATTCTTTTCCCAAATCTATTAAGAATATTAAAGAACATCAAATGCACAGTTCAAACCCAATGAAGTCCTAATTTCTCTACTACTCTCACGGCATGCCTCTCCTGTAATGACCCTCAAACTATATTCCCAAATCCTTCATTCCAAGCCAAGTGCTTTCTTCTCACTCTAGTTAAGCCAATTAGTCACTAAGGCAGGCCTGACTCCTTTTCCTTATCCTTCCTTCTTTCCATTTCAATCTCCATGCTAACCCACCCTGCTAACTTCATTCTTCTAACTCTGCATCACCAAAGCCCAAAGAATCTGCTTTATGAAGCCAGAGCTTCCTTAAGGAAAACTATCTTCTTTATTTTAAGAAAAAGTGTGGAGGAAAAAAAATTCTCAAATTGTAAGTGCTAGTATTTTGTCTTTCTTCACACTTGTGAGATCTACTAATTCAGGGCCTGAATTTCTCTCATTACTGAATCTCTCATGTACAATTTGTGGCTACTGTTCAGATTACATTCTAGGGACAAGTTTACTTTCTAACATTATATATTTGGGCTTTTGTGGTAAGGCTTTGTACCTTCAGAAATTTATGAAACCACTTTTAGTCAAGATGGAGGCACAGGTAGATACACTCTGACTCCTCACACAACCAAAAGTAGGACAACAACAAATTTAAAAACAAAAATAACCAGAACTGCCAGAAAATTGAACTGTATGGAAGTCTGACAGTCAGGGGGTTAAAGAAGAAATATTTACCCAAATTGGTAGGAGGGGCAGAGACAGGCAGCCAGAGAAGAGAGGACTTGCACCAAAGCAGTGGCTGGAGGATTGGGGCAGGTGAGGCTGTGGCTGGCAGACTGGCTGGTCTCACATTTGCTTGTGGATAAACCTAGAGGAACAACTATAAAGCAAGACAAACCATGCAACTCAGAGTTCCAGAGAAGGAAAATAAAGCCTCAAAATCTCAGACTGTAAAAACCTGTCAGGGTTGAGGCAGTGAAAGAAATGCCCAGTCTCACAGGAGATTTCATTGGAGAGACCCACAAGGTCCTAGAACATACACAAACCACCCCCCAAGAATCAGCACCAGAAGGGCCCAATTTGTTTGTGGGTAGCGGGGGAAGGGACTGAAAGCCAGCCCAGAGCCAAGCAAGTGGCATTGTTCCTGCTCAGACTCCTCTCCCACATACAGCATCACTATGCAGCAAAGTGGGTTGCCCCACCTTGGTGAACACATAAGATTCTGCCCTTTACTACCTAACAGCTGCACGAAGACAAAAAAAAAAATATGGCCCAAATGAAAGAACAGAGCAAAGTTTCAAAAATAGAACTAAGCAATGAAGAGAGAACCAACCTCTCTTTTTAAAGAGAGAGCACAGTTCAAAACACTGATAATCAGGATGCTCACAGAAATGGTCACAAAATAAAGGAAGAAGTGAAGGCTATGAAAAGTGAAATAAAGGAAAATGTGCAGGGAACCAACAGAAAGGGAAGGAAATCAGGACTCAAATCAATCAACAGTTTGAAGCAGAAGGAAGAAATGAACATCTAACCAGGAGAGAATGAAGAAACAGGAATCCAAAAAAATGAGGAGAGGCTTAGGAACCTCCAGGACAACTTTAACCTTTCCAAAATCCACATCATAGGGGTGCCAGAAGGTGAAGAGGAAGAGCAAGAAATTGAAAACTCATTTGAAAACATAATGAAGAAGAACTTCCCTAACCTGGCAAAGGAAATGGACATCCAGTAAGTCCAGGAAGTTCAAGGAGTCCAAAACAAGTTGGACCCAAGGAAGCACACAGCAGGGCACATCAGAATTACATTACCCAAGCTTAACCATAAGGAGAGAATCTTAAAGGCAGCAAGAGAAAAGGAGGCAATTACCTACAAAAGAGTTTCCATAAGACTATCAGCTGATTTCTCAAAAGATACCTGCAGGCAAGAAGGCACTGGAAAGAAATATCCAAAGGCATGAAAGGCAAGGACATACATCCAACATTACTTTATCCAGCAATGCTATACAAAGGAAAGGCGGATTAGATAAGGTCAAGTTAAAGGAGTTCATCATCACCAAGCCCTTATTATATACAATGTTAAAGGGATGTATCTGAGAAAAAGAAGAACAAAACTATGAATAGTAAAATGACAACAAACTCACAACCACAAACAACTGAGCCTAAAAAAAAAATAAAAACAAACTAAGCAGACAAGTAGAACAGGGACAGAATCACCCAAAGTGTGATCACATGGAGGATTTTAAGTGGGAAGGTGGAGGGGAGAGAATGGTGAAAAAGGTACAGGGAATAAAAAGCAAAATTGGCAGGTACAAAATAGACAGGGGGATGTTAAGAATAGTATAGGAAATGGAGAAGCCAAAGAACTTATGTGTATGACTCATGGAGATGAATTAAAGGTAGAGGAAATGCTGGTGGGAGGGGTTGTGCAGGGTGGAGGAGAATAAAGGGAAGAAAAAATGAGACAACTGTAATAGCGTGATCAATAAAATATATTTTTAAAAAAGAAACTTAGGAACTCTGTGTTTCCAACATTTATACCTGAGGCACTGTTACATTTTTATCAGCCATTATGGCAGATTGTATTTTCCAAAAATGGCTGCAATAAAATAGATTCCATATGCATACTCTTTTCACAATGTGATTCCATCAAGAAGTAGAGTTGTTCTCTCCCCTAGATCCCAAGCAGACTTTCGTAATGGCCTCAACCAATAGAACACAGTGGAAGTGACAAGGCTAGAACAGAAATCAGACTGCAATTTCCACCTTTCTCTTAGGTCCCTCCCATTGGGGAAACCAGCAGCCATGCATTGTGAATGCTCATGCACCCTTATAGTGAGGATCTGCAGCCTCCGACCAACAGTCAGCACCATCTCATTAGGCAAATGAGAATCATTTGGGAAGTGGATTCTTCAGCCCATGTTAGGACTCCAGACGACTGTAGCTCCAGCCAACATAAGGTTGCCACTGCATGAGAAACTCAAGTGAAACTGGGATAAATAATATGGTAATATTGCTAATTAGGTCAATAAAGCTGGAGTTTATTTTGTTTAGGAGTAAATGAATAAAGCAACCATTAATGCTTAATCTTACATTTGCCCCAGCATTAAGTCAGTCTAGGCTAATTTTAATGTAGAATTCAGGAAAGGAAGACTTTCAAATAGGTATGACCATAATGGGGGAGGGGAACAAGAAGAGAATTGAAACCATTCTCATTAGAGCCTTGAATGAACTCTGCATCATTGTGGGATCATAATATCTACACTCTGTGACTTCTCTCCTGTGTTTGAAGAAAAATCCACCCACCAACTATGGGCAAACAGGGGTTTATAGAAGGTTTCTGTTAAAGAATTCTGGAAATCCAGCAATAACCCCATGGTCACTTCAAGGTCAAGGAGGTATTGGTATTGTTTTGAGGGACACAGGCCAACCTACAACCATCAAGAAAGTGATGTAGTATCCCTAAAAAAGGGATATAACATACTGTCAAGAAGGTTCAGACAGGTAATGGGAAAATGTATCATTTTCCCAATAAGCAATTTTCTGAGGAGAAAGGTTAGAAAAGGGTATTCTGTATTTGTGGAAATAACTTTTGCTTTCCCTTTTTTCCTCCTTTCTCATGGGAACCCACTTGTCCTTACTTTGGCTCAGGTTTCCATTCTGCGTGGCCCAGAATGTCTTATCAAACAGAGGTAAGAGAGCCTGCCAGGAATTCATTTTCTGAGATACTAACCTTCCTGTGAAACTAGGTAATTCTCTCCTTTGACCAGAAGCAGCAAACAGCTGTTTAGGGGAGACTCATTTTGCACTATGTTTCTGAACCAGTTTGTCCCCTTTTCTCAGCAAGAATAAAATTCAAATTTCTTCAAGCCAGGAGGGCTATTATAAGAATAAATATGGCAGTAAGCAAGACAGCTTAATCGATATCACTTTGGTTCTTGACACACAGAACAAAAAAACCCGTATTTCTTAATTTTTCTAAATCAAACATTTCTCCATGCCCTATCACCACATTGGTGGAAAATTTTAATCCTTTTGAAGAAATGTATGAAAATAACGCTGGAATCTATGGAAGTCTAGTAAGCTTGGAAAAGAGCTTCTGATGCTCACAGACCATGTGGGTAAGAGCTAGGATGTTCATTGACTAAATTTCTATAATTCATTCAGAGCTGCTCAAGGAGCCACTCCCTTTAGGAATTCAGTTCCTATGGCCACAGCATGGAGTGATCACTCTCGAGATATGCACATGTACTCTCACATGCTTAGGCATGTGCACATGCTTAGGTCTGCCTGTCGTAGGTGCTGTGTGAGATGGGATGCTCTTTCACCTATCAGCCCAAAGAAGAGCTGCCCAGCACTTGCTCATCAATCCTGCCCTCTACCCTTGGAAACTTATCCTTTTAACAGTGGCATTCCAAGGTTGCCGCGGAGTGTACTCAGTCCCACAACAGGTAATAAGAAGATGTCTTTTCTATAAATAAAAATGTAAAAACTATAATGATATCCTCAAGTTTGCTTTTTTAAAAAAATTATCAACCAGCAAGTACTTTAAATATCTCATCTCTGCCCAGGGGCAAACAGTCCCTTCTTAGCCTTTGATGCCACTGCCTTTTGAATAATCAAACATTAATTCCCTGTGAGCCTAAGCTTTGAAACAGGCTTTCTTAACCCTCTCCTACCACAATAGAAATTTCAGTCTTTTTGATCATAAAGAGTCTGTTAATCTGGTGTCTTGGGAAGAAAACAGAACTATAATACTCCTGGCCTCATGGGATGACAATCCAGTGGTCTGGTTAATCTGCATTGTTCTTGTTACACAGAGCTCTCACACTGGGCTGCCCACCTTTGGCCCTACCAAAGGTTGGGTAACATTACAATATGCCCTAGTTTTGATGTATGTGGAAGGAACTTCATTTAAGTGGGATGTGGCATGGCAGATATTGTGAGGTTTAACCTAGACAGTGGAGTGTTACTTTGTTGGGTGCCTTTCGGGGTGGGTGGGTCAGGGAAAAGTGATGGGACCTTCTGGAGTAGCATGAGCTCTCTGAGCTGCTTTCACCTGTGGTCCAGACATAGTTGAATAAGACCATGCTAGATCAGCATCCAGGGCCAAATACCTTCTGATGCCTTAGAGGAAAGCTCTTATGCCTCTTAATTTCCCTACCTGGAAAGGAGGATTAACACCCTCAAGGTATGTCCTCGAGAGGATGTCTGAAGACATAATACAAAGGAATAAATGACTCAGTAATAGAGGTTACTTATCCATTTCATAGCTTAAGGTACATAGCTTATTTCATAACTATTATTAGCTTAAGGTATCATTTAGTAGGAAGGAGAGAATAAACTTAAAGCAGTGCTACTCAGGGTGTGGCCCAGGAGTCAGCACCAGCAGCAGTAACTGGGAACTTGTTAGCAACAACCTGTGTTGTTCTGACTAAATGAGACTTTGGAGCTGTTTATTACGGTAGCATATCTAGACTATCCTGGCTTATATAACTCCAATTCAACAAGTGGCATAGACCAAAACTAGTACTTCAAGAAAACATGTAGCTCTAGATATTTGCATAAGAAGAAAGAATGACATTTAATGATCTAAGCAGCTAATTAAAAGAAATCACTGCACAGACTCAGGGAACTTTTCCTTTTACTCAAGGGAAGTAAAAGGGAAAATTTTTAAATTGAAATAAAACACAGACCTTTAAATAGAGATAGTCCATTAAGCCAAAGCCACTTCTTTGAAAAGACTAGTGTAAAGTCAACAAACATCAAATGAAGTTGATGAAGATGCAGAGAAGGCACAGATATGAAGCATCATTTGGAATTGAAAGAAGCTGTATTGATCAGGATAGCTAAAAAACAAGGTTCTACTTCCACCAAGATGGAGGCATAGGTGGAAACACTGTGCCTTCTCCCACAACCAAGTTTGAATAAAACAAAGGTTTGGAGAAACAAAGACACAACCAAAGGACAGAAAATTGAATTATACGGAAGTCCGACTACATCTAACCGTTCAACGGGGACAGGCTCTGATCCTGCTATGGAACAGGCATGAACAACCCGAAAGATGGCACAAGAAGAACTCAAAGTCCAAGAGCCAATAACTCTCAGCGACCAAGAAATTGCCAGCCTCTCAGAAGCACAATTCAGGACACTATTTATCAGGATGCTCACAGAACTGGTAGACTATAGTCACAAATTAGAGGAATATATGAAGGCTAAACTAATTGAAATGAAGGGAGATGCACAGGAAACCAATAGTGATGGAAAGGAAATGGGGACTCAAATCAATGGAATGGACCAGAAGGAAGAACAAAACATCCCACCAGAAAGGAATGAAGAAATGAGAATTCAAAAAAATGAGGAGAGGCTTAGGAACCTCCAGGACATCTTTAAACGTTCCAACATCCGGATTATAGGGGTACCAGAAGGGGGAAAGAAACAGCCACGAGTGGAAAACTTATTTGAACAAATAATAAAGGAGAACTTCCCCAGTCTGGCAAAGGAAATAGACTTCCAGGAAATCCAGGAAGCTCAGAGAGTCCCAAAGAAGTTGGACCCAAGAAGGAACACACCAAGGCACATCATAATTACATTAGCCAAGACCAAAATGAAGGAGAGAATCCTAGAAGCAGCAAGGGATAAGGGGACAGTCACCTACAAAGGAGTACCCATCAGACTGTCAGCGGATTTCTCAAAAGAGACCTTACAGGCAAGAAGGGGCTGGAAAGAAGTATTCCAAGTCATGAAATCCAAAGACCTACAGCCAAGATTGCTTTATCCAGCAAAGCTTTCATTTAGAATGGAAGGACAGATAAAGTGCTTCTCAGATAAGGTCAAGTTCAAGGAGTTCATCATCACCAAGCCCTTATTATATGAAATGCTAAAGGGACTTATATAAGAAAAAGAAGATGAAAAAGATGAACAGTGAAAGGACAGCAAACACACAGCTATTAACAACCACACCTAAAACAAAAGCAAACCAAGAGGACAGCTAGATCAGGAGTGGAACCATAGAAATGAAGAACACATGGAGGGTTAGAAACAGGGGGGTGGGAGGGGGAGAAGGGGGGAGAAGGCACAGAAAATAGCATAGATGGTAGGTAGAAAATAGATAGGGGGGAGGGCGAGAATAGTGGGGGAAATATAGAATCCAAAGAACTTGAGACACGTGGTTATAAACTAAGGGGGGCAGAATGGTGGGGGAGGGAGGATGCGGGTGGAAGGGATTGAAGGGGGGGAATAGAACAACTGTAATGGTATAATCAATAAAATATATTTAAAAAAGAAAACAAGGTTCTCTGAAAAACAACCTGAATCTCAGTGGCCTGAAAATATCCTCATCAGAGTCCAGTGCAGGTCAGTTGGCTCTACTTGGTGGCTCTCCTCTGAATGGTAATGCTGATTGCAGAGTTGTTCTCACTGACATGCAGTAGGAGCAGGCAACTGCCACCAGGTGCAGCCAGGACCAAGATGAATTTGAATTGTGCACCCGCACTTTCAGAATTCTAGCCAAACAGCCTTCTGGGCTTGCTCTCCCCGTTTCATTAATCTACAAGTAACATGAATCCCATTTCATGTGCTTAAAGTATTTGAACTACATATATTGATAATGATGGAGTTGAGGGGGGGGTTGTATTAGTGAAAAAAAAGAAGAAGTCTCAGAACTATTTACAATATGTTAGCATTTTATTGGTCTTAAAACAACCAAAATGAAATATATATTGATTAGAAATGTAAAGAAATGTAGTAATACTGTTCTGTAAAAAGCAGAGGAACAATAAACATGGAATTTAGAATAGTGGTTAGCTCGGGCTATCTACAGATGAACTCAATTGTATCGGTACTGTCTGAGTTGGATATTGTATTTTCAATATTCATTTTGTTAGTGTATTTTACGTCTCATTGAGTTACATATTTTTATATGTATTAAATACTCCCTCTTATTACCCTTGGGTTCTACTTAAAATTTTTTTTAAGTATTGTATTTATTTAACTTTAGAGGGGAAGGGAAGGAGGGAGGGGGAGAAATATCAATGTATGGTTGCCTCTCATGCATTCCCTGCTGAGAACTGGCCTGCAACCCAGGCATGTGCCCTGACTGGGAATCAAACTGTGATCCTTTGGTTCGCAGGCCCACACTCAATCCACTGAGCTACGCCAGCCAGGGCTCTACTTGTAGTTTTAGATCTTAGCTTCTCAGTTCCTCAGCTTTTCCACCTACAAAATGGGGATTATGAGACTAGCTTCTACTTTTCTTATTAGTACAGGATAAAAGTAAATGTATATTTTAAGATCTTAGTGCATAGGTTTCTATCCATTCCAATTGCTTTGGCTTCTACAAAAAGAGGCAGGCTTAAGAGATTTGAGAAAGGGCAAAAGAAATTGAGAGATGTGTTCTTGTTTCAAGTAGTTCTATGGTTAATGATCTCATAATCCTCACATGGAATAGGCTTTCCATCCTCCAGTTCCATTTTATGGAGATGGGAGCCCCCAGACTTGGTCAATGTGAAAACTCATTAAATAAGTTTCTTGTATTTACATGAGAAGGAAGCTATAGAATAAGGGAAATGCAAGAAAGGAGGAAGAGAGAAGAGAGAGGTTTGAGACCTGGATGAGAAGAGCTCTAAGACCAAGCAGCTTTAATGAGCTACAGGGGTTTTTGGACACCTGAAGCACATTTCACTTTCTAATTCTACTCACCCACCTAAGAACTGGTGATGCCTTTAAGTAAAAAATGGGTCGCATGTAGCAATGACCTGAACTCATTAACTTGTGTCCAAAGACCTCTCTCTTCACTCCCTAAGATATACTTCAGGGGTCCCAGAGAAAGAAATGATTTTTTAATTCTAAATACAGAAAACCAGAGGACAACCCCACTGCATATTTTCCAGCTAATTCTAGCACACAGAGGTAATGAGCAATAATTGTTTTATTAAGGTAGAGCAGTTGAGTTAATATTTATTCACCTGAAAGAGCCTAAGAAATGTAAATGATAAAACAAAAGACATTGTAAATTGGGGAAATAAGCAGCCAGTCTGGCTAAGTGGAGCTTTTCAAAGAAGCCACAAAATGTACCCAAATGCTCGGGAAGAAAATTAAAGATCAAAAAGAAATTATCCTATTCAAGCAATGGTGCTGTACACAGATTCACCTCTCCTGGACTTTGAGGAGAAGCAGTCAGTGATAATAACTAAGAAAAACTGCACTTGTTTTTTAATAAGTATTTCATGATATGACATCTGCTTCTAAGAGGAGCCATAACATACATCAGCCACTGCATACTTAGTAGTTGTGGAATGACAAAAACTGGCCTAATTATGCTGAGATCACACAAATTTAGAACCTAAGGCAGTGGGAGCTGACAGGCCATGTCAAGGGCTATGAATCTGATTTGTGCACGGAACTACAGGACTTATCTGTGTCAGCTTGTTATGCACCAGGCAGCCTACCAGGGCTGACTCACTGGGCACCATCACCAAGAGTTCTAAAAGACACTTTGTGGCAAGCATGGCACTTGAGGAGCTTTCAGAAATAAATGGACCATGGCCCAAAAGGCCTGAATCTCCCCTTTTTCTATTTCAGAGAGACCTTAAGTTTCATATACTACAAATACTACTTCTTGTGTCAACATTTTTGATTATAGGGAATTTTTAATCTCTGTGAGGTTTGGTTTCCTTATTCATCAATTCCAAAATGAATTAAGCACCTTCTAAGTGTCATGTATTGGACACTGGGGTCACAGTCTTGACCAAAACAGACATGTTTGCTCTGGTGGAGTTCTCATTATAGAGGGAGTGATGGAGTATAAACAAAGGAAATATGTAATATTTTAGACAATGACACATGCTGAGAAAGAACAATAAAGGAAGGGGTTTCACATTATGAATTGGGGTGTTTTGGGGCTGACGGTCTAGAAAAAGGAGCCAGGAGAATGTTGGAGACATGCCTGAAGGAAGTGAGGGAAGGAGCCATGTGGGTATGTGAGAGCAGAGAGTTATAGACATAGGGAGCCACAAGCCCAAGGTTCTGAAGAGAGGATGCAGGGGTGCTAAAGAATCAGCTAGGCTGAAGTCAAGGAGGACCAGGTTGCTCAGAGATGAGGTCAGAAGGGCATGGGCAGGCAGCAGATCACGTTAGTCCTCATTGGTGTCAGAGGACTTGGATTTTTCTCTGATGAGATGGGCAGCCATAAGAGTATATAGAGCAGAGGAGACAGTCCCCTTCTCTTTTCAACAGCACTTCCCTGGACATTGTATGGAGAACAGACCATTACAGGGAAAGCTCAGAAGCAGGGAGACCAGTCAAAGGCTCCAGCAATAATTCATGTGGGAGATGATGGTAGCTTGAACTAAGGAGTAGCAGTAGATACCCAGAAGTGAGGGGCCCAAACATAGAGCTGAAAAGATTTTTTTCAAGGATTGGATTTGGGAGGTCAGATTAAGAGGATTCAAAGATGATAACATACCATACGATATCACCGTTAACAGGAATCTAAACAAAACAAACAAGCAAGCAAAATATGACCAATGACACTCAAATATGGAACAGGCTGACAGGGTCCAGAGGGGAGAGGGGAGAGAATCATAGGGGAAAGGGGAATGGACTCACCTGAACAAGTATAAAGGACACATGGACAATAACTAAGGGTGGGAGGCAGAAAGGGGAGGGAGGCGGGCAGGGTTGGGAATATAAGACAGAAATCTGTACTTGAACAAGAATTAAATAAAAAATTATATTTAAAAAAAAACCCAAAGATGACTCCAAGGCACTTGGTCTCAGCAATTGAAAGAAGGAAGTTAACACTTACCGAGAATGTGTAACTGAAAAAGGAGCTTGGCTTAGGTCATATTCTGATTCCTGTTCAATATTGAGTGAGCAGTTAGGTATTTGGGTATGAAGTTACTTGGAGTGGTCTAGGCTTGACAGATTAAGTTGGAAGTCTTTGGAACTAGATGACATTGAAAGCCTTGAGGCCAGATGGCACTCAAGGAGTAAGTATAAATAGAAAAAGAGTAAAAAACAACCAAGGAATGAATCTCAGGGCATTTCTAATGTTTCTGTAAAATGGCAAGTGATTATATCTACAAAATGGACATCATAATATTGTACCCCATTGAGCTGTGAGGCTTCATGGGTTAATACATATAGAGAACCAAGCACACATGGCCTAACAGACACTGTCACTATTAAGTAAATTTAAACAAAACCAAGTTATTCTGTTGGAGGCCATAAAGTTCTCATATCTAGAAGCAGAAAACAAGGCTCAGGGGCTTTAAGAGCTTCTTGCCTAGTCTTATACAGCTGAATTTGGAGAACTCATTGTTTGAAGATGACATTAGAACTTGATTGTTTTAATTCCAAATCAGTATTTTATCCGTATTTGCCACAGGCTTTCTTCCTAATGAACAAGTCACATGCCTGTCTTCAAGGAACTTACACTTTAATGATGGGAGAGATGAGATAAAAACATACAAATTAAAAAGACTTAAGTGACAATGCAAAATGAGGGCAATTTCTAGAGTTTGTGTCCTGGGAGCCTTTGTTGTGGGAATGCTTGGTCTCCTCATGTCAAGTCAGGGCCATCTGGCCTAGTAGTCAGTGTTACCTTCTTGGTAAGGACCTCTGGATTGATTATTCATGGAGAGAGACTTAATGAAGAAAAGTCCCCCTCCCCAGTCCTTAGGCCAACCAGAATCCCCACCTTGGTATCATTTACAGCATCTAGTAATCTTTGTGAACAAAGTTTATTGTTCTCTGGACACAAGGAGGAGGATTTCTACAGACAAATCTATTCCTTTTTCTTTGGAGAGATTCTGGGTTTTAAAGAACAAAAGTGATTTTAAAATGTATCATTATTAAATTATTTCCAATGTCTTAAAGCTTCCTGAATCAGAACTAAAACCCCACAGCAACATCAATTGGGGGTTTGTGCCAGTATTTCACATTTAATTATATATCTACATCAAGCTTTCCATCTTCCTTGTTTTCTTCTGTCCACTCTATGGTAGAGGTTGTAGGGCATGTATTTATTATCAGTATTCTTATTTATTTTTTATTTATTTAAAGTATATTTTATTGATTATGCTATTACAGTTGTCCCAAATTTTCTCTCTCCTTTATCCCCTCCACCCTACAACCCCCCCTCCTCCAGCAGCCCCCTTGCCCCCTCAGGTCATGTCCATGGATTGTACATATAAGTTCTTTGGCATCTCCATTCCTTATGCTATTCTTTTTTTTTTTTTTGGCAATGATTATGGAGAAACCAAAAACCTATAAGTAGATTTATTTTTAAAATTATTTTACTGTTGTTCAAGTACCGTTGTCTGCATTTACCCTCCACAACTTCTCCCCACCCCAGCCATCCCCACCTCCTTCCCCTGATTCACTGTCCCCTCTTGGTTTTATTCATGAGTCCTTTATAGGTGTTTCTGAAAACCCTTCCCCCTTTGCCCCCAACTATCCCCTCCCACCTCCCCTCTGGTTACTGTCAGTTTGTTCTTAATTTCAGTGTCTCTGGTTATATTTTGCTTGCATGTTTGTTTTGTTGATTAGGTTCCACTTGAAGGTAAGATCATATGATATTTATCTTTCACCACCTGGCTTATTTCACTTAGCCTAATGCTCTCCATTTTCACCCATGCTGTCGCATAAGGTAGGAGCTTCTTCTTTTTTCTGCTGCGTAGTATTCTATTGCTTAAATGTACCATGGTTTCTTGATCCATTCATTTATATTTGCTATATATTATTCTTAACATCCTCCTGTCTATATTATGCCTACCAATTATGCTTCTTATTCCCTGTACCTTTACCCCCATTATCCCCCTCCCCTTCCCCACTGAAAACCCTCCATGTGATCTCCATTTCTGTGATCCTGTTCCTGTTCTAGTTGTTTGCTTAGTCTTAGTTTTAGTTTTTTTTTGGGTTCAGTTGTTGTAGACCGCTCTGCCTGGTTTCAGGAATTGTATCCATACCCCTTGTGGCTAAGGGTGAGGGACGACCTCTGGAATGTGAGCAGCAGGGGACAAAGCTTGTTTCTGGTACCAAACACTGCCTCAGTTGCTCTCCCTGCCCCCAAAGCTTGGTCAGAAATCAATGACGGGTAAGACCCCTTACAGTGGGGGGGCAACCTAAGCCAGACTCAATCACTTGGGAGGCCTTCATGGAAGGACTTGGGAGGCTGCAACAAAGAGCAATGGACTCTCACCCCCTGGCTTTGACATAGCCTGAGTCCCCATGTTCTCTGGGAAAAGTGCTTCCTGGCTCTAATTTCCTTAAGCCTGAATACCTGTTGGGGAGAGGTGCAGCTTCTTGCCTTGCTAGAGCATGTCCTGGGGAAAAATCTGGCCTCACAAAGACTTGCTGATAAACCTGTGAAATCTGTTCTGCTAAGAGTGCTTTCATTCATATGATAAGCGTCTGAGAGGAAATGAGTATGTCTCCCAAAGTTTCTGCACCCCCCTTTCCTGACAGACACTGACTCAGACTCTGAAGCTCTCAGATACTTCAGAAATGTTATCTGCTATTTGATCCTTGCCACCCTATATTCCTGTGTATTACAACCCAATAAAATGCTATGGAGCAGGGGGCTCGGGGCCTCTTTTTTCTCAGAGAAACTGGCTGCTGCTGGCCTTTGTCTCCCAGGAGAAACTGGCCACAGCCCACCCCTCCTCCCCAAATAGATCTCAGCATGGCTCGGTCATTATTCACTTTCGTCCATGGCACCCGGGGGGAATCCAGAGAGAAGTCGCCCCCACATTCAGTTGTAGATGGTTGTGAGTTTCTTGTCATTTTACTGTTCATAGTTTATCTTCTTCTATTTCTTAGATAAGTCCCTTTAACATTTCATATAATAAGTGCTTGTTGATGATGGATTCCTTTAACTTTACCTTATCTGGGAAGCACTTTATCTGCCCTTTCATTCTAAATTATACCTTTGCTGGATAGAGTAATCTTGGATGTAGGTACTTGCCTTTCATGACTTCAAATACTTCTTTCCAGCCCCTTCTTGCCTGTAAGGTTTCTTTTGAAAAATCAGCTGATAGACTTATGGGAACTCATTTGTAGGTAACTCTCACCTTTCTTCTTGCTGCTTTTAAGATTCTCTCATCATTAATCTTGGGTGACTTATTTATGATGTGCCTTGGAGTGTTTCTTCTTGGATCCAACTTCTTTGGGACACTCTGAGCTTCCTGGACTTCCTGGAAGTCTATTTCCTTTGCCAGATTGTGGAAGTTCTCCTTCATTATTTGTTTAAATAANAACCCCCCATTACCCCCCTCCCCTTCCCCATTGAAAACCCTCCATGTGATCTCCATTTCTGTGATCCTGTTCCTGTTCTAGTTGTTTGCTTAGTCTTAGTTTTAGTTTTTTTTGGGTTCAGTTGTTGTAGACCGCTCTGCCTGGTTTTAGGAATTGTATCCATACCCCTTGTGGCTAAGGGTGAGGGACGACCTCTGGAATGTGAGCAGCAGGGGACAAAGCTTGTTTCTGGTACCAAACACTGCCTCAGTTGCTCTCCCTGCTCCCAAAGCTTGGTCAGAAATCAATGACGGGTAAGACCCCTTACAGTGGGGGGGGGGGCAACCTAAGCCAGACTCAATCACTTGGGAGGCCTTCATGGAAGGACTTGGGAGGCTGCAACAAAGAGCAATGGACTCTCGCCCCCTGGCTTTGACATAGCCTGAGTCCCCATGTTCTCTGGGAAAAGTGCTTCCTGGCTCTAATCTCCTTAAGCCTGAATACCTGTTGGGGAGAGGTGCAGCTTCTTGCCTTGCTAGAGCATGTCCTGGGGAAAAATCTGGCCTCACAAAGACTTGCTGATAAACCCGTGAAATCTGTTCTGCTAAGAGTGCTTTCATTCATATGATAAGGGTCCGAGAGGAAATGAGTATGTCTCCCAGAGTTTCTGCAACCCCCTTTCCTGACAGACACTAACTCAGACTCTGAAGCTCTCAGATACTTTTGAAATGTTATCTGCTATTTGATCCTTGCCACCCTATATTCCTGTGTATTACAACCCAATAAAATGCTATGGAGCAGGGGGCTCGGGGCCTCTTTTTTCTCAGAGAAACTGGCTGCTGCTGGCCTTTGTCTCCCCGGAGAAACTGGCCACAGCCCACCCCTCCTCCCCAAATAGATCTCAGCATGGCTCGGTCATTATTCACTTTTGTCCATGGCACCCGGGGGGACTCCAGAGAGAAGTTGCCCCCACATTCAGTTGTAGATGGTTGTGAGTTTCTTGTCATTTTGCTGTTCATAGTTTATCTTCTTCTATTTCTTAGATAAGTCCCTTTAACATTTCATATAATAAGTGCTTGTTGATGATGGATTCCTTTAACTTTACCTTATCTGGGAAGCACTTTATCTGCCCTTTCATTCTAAATTATACCTTTGCTGGATAGAGTAATCTTGGATGTAGGTACTTGCCTTTCATGACTTCAAATACTTCTTTCCAGCCCCTTCTTGCCTGTAAGGTTTCTTTTGAAAAATCAGCTGATAGACTTATGGGAACTCATTTGTAGGTAACTCTCACCTTTCTTCTTGCTGCTTTTAAGATTCTCTCATCATTAATCTTGGGTGACTTATTTATGATGTGCCTTGGAGTGTTTCTTCTTGGATCCAACTTCTTTGGGACACTCTGGGCTTCCTGGACTTCCTGGAAGTCTATTTCCTTTGCCAGATTGTGGAAGTTCTCCTTCATTATTGGTTTAAATAAGTTTTCAATTTCTTCTTCTTTCTCTTCATCTCTGGAACTCCTATGATTCAGATATTTGAAGTTTAAAGTTGTCCTGCAGATTCCTAAGCCTCTCCTCATGTTTTTGAATTCTTGTTTCTTCATTCTGTTCTGGTTGGATGTTTATTTCTTCCTTTTGTTCCAAATCATTGTTCTGAGTCCTGGCTTCCTTCCCTTCGCTGTTGGTTCCCTGTATATTTTCTTTTATTTCACTTTGTATAGCCCTCATTTCTTCCTTCATTTTGTGGCCAAACTTAATCATTTCGGTGAGCATCCTGATTACAAGTGTTTTGAACTCTGTATCTGATAGGTTGTCTATCTCTTTGTTGCTTACTTCCTTTTTTGGAGTTTTGATCTGTTTTTTTCATTTGGGTCATATTTTTTTTGTCTCAACATACTTGTTATGTTGTAAGGGGTGGAGCCTTAAGTGTTTGCTAGGGCAGGGCAACCCACTTCACTGGGATGTGGTGCTGCATGTGGGACAGCAGTCTGAGAGGGAACAATGCCACCTGCTGGGCTCTTGGCCTACTTTATGTCACTTCTCTTGCTTCCCACAAGCAGATTGTGCCCTTTCAGGTGCTGATTCCCATGTGGGTGAGTTTGTGTATATTCTAGGACCCTGTGGGCCTCTCCAAAGGGCTCTCTTGGGAGACTGGGAGTTTCTCCTGTTTCACAACCCCCACAGCATTTTATAGCCAGATGGGTTTTGAGTCTTCAGTTCCCATGCTAAAACCCTGGGTTTCTCAGTCTGTCTCGGTTCCCTTTTGTTCCCCCTGACTTATCTGCACATGAATGCAGGAGTGGCCAGTCTACCAGCCACCCCTCCATTGTCTGCATGGTTTGCTGCCTTGCTATGCATCCTGTCCACCTAGTTGCCTGTCTCTCCTCCTCTTACCAGTCTGGATGAATGTTTCTTTGTCTCCTTAGTTATTGAAGTTCCATGCCATTCCATTTTCTAGCAGCTCTGGTTGTTTTTTGTTTTTAAATTAGTTGTTATCCTTCTTTTGGTTGTGCAAGGAAGTGAAGCATTTTTGCCTATGCCTCCATCTTGGCCAGAACCAGTATTCTCATTTTATGGAAAAGAAAATTGAAGTTCGGGAAAGTTCTCTGACTTTCTCATGGTCACATAGCTAAGAAGTGATGGAGCAAGGATTTGGACCCATGATTTCTAATCACAGATCACCAGAACTTACCACAGTGACTTGCAATTGTCTATGATTCTATGTTTCACTATTGTTGCACAGTAAGGTAGAATTGTCCCCCCTTACCTGGAGAGGATACATTCCAAGGGTTCCCTGTGGATGATTGAACTTGTGGATAGTACCAAACCTTGTAAACGCTATGTTTTTTATAAGTATATACCTATAATAAAATTTAATTGATAGATTAGGCATAGTAAGAGATTAACAACAATAACTATTAATAAATAGAAAAATTATACTATACTTAATAAAATTATGTAAATATGATTTCTCTGCCTCTCTCTCTCTCTCAAAATATATAATGCTGGACTCACCTTTTCACTTAAAGCAAGCACTTTTGGACTTTCTTTGACATACCCAAACTGCCAAGATTACTACTCTTGACCTTGGGGCCATTTTAAGTAAAACAAGGGTTCTTGAACACAAGCTCTCATACAGTGACAGTGGATCTGATAACTGAGATGGCTACTAAGTGAGTGCTGGGCAGGGAGCATACAATGGTGTGGAAAGAGACTTCTTCAGTTTCCAGGCAGAACAAAGCAGGATGGCACACGATTTCATTATGCTACTCAGAACAATACAAAGTTTAACACTTATGAATTGTTTAGTTTTTGGAATTTTTTATTTAATAATTTCAGCACACATTGACCAAATCAAGTATTTTATTCACATTTGCCGTATGTTTTCTTGTTAACAAACAAGTCAAATGCCTGTATTCAAGGAAATTACACTTTAATAGTGGGAGAGATGAGATAAGAGCATACAAGTTAAAAAGATTTAAGTGACAATTCAAAATGGGGGCAATTTCTAGAACCTGTCCTGGGATCCCTGGATACAGCTGGTAACTGAAACCACAGAAAGTGAAACCACCCATATAAGGGGGCACACTGTAATAACAAGCAGGGATTTGAACCAAACCTTCTAATTCCTCTTTTCTAATACATATTCTAGTGGTATCCAATTTCTCATAGTTAAGATAACTTCAAAGAAGAGCCTTGTCCTGACTGGAGTGGCTCAGTTGGTTGGGTGTCATTCTGCGAAGGGAAAGGTCACTCATTTGATTCCTGGTCAATGCACATGGCTGGATTGTGGGTTTGGTCCAAACACAACTCTTGCTCTTTCTCCATCCATTCCCCTCTCTCTAAAAATAAAATAAAATAAAATCTTTTTATTAAAAGAAGAGCCTTAAGTGATTAAGCATTATTAAGTTAAATAATGCTCCTGGGATGGGATTTAAGAGGGATTCACACAATCCTGAAACTTCTATACAGTAAAAAACCTGATCAATTTGAAATTCTAGTATTTTTACAAGGTTGGTTTTTAGTGGCTATAAACATTCCCCAACACCCAGAAACACTTATCAACATGACCCTATAGTATCTTTATTACAAGGATGAGTTAACTCATGAACTTTTTTTTTCACCAAATTATATCAGTTCTCAGTTGGGCATTATTAAATGCCAATTAGATGCCTACACATGTAATTCCTACATGTATAATCCACCCCAAATGAAAGCTTTCAAATGTCAGCAGTTACCCATGTGCTATTTAAAACCCCAAATCCATACTGGTCCCAAATTTCGTGACTGCTTCCCTCACTCTCCACATTAAACACTCATTGTTTTCTAAATGTCCTTATGCCAACCTAAAATATTTCTCCATTCACAGCAGCCCACTCAGAAGTTTTTACTTCAGTTTTTCTTTTGAAACATCTGAAAAGGGAATGCATGTCACAGAATTTGGGAATCAGCATCTGGTTTTATATAAAGCCTATCTGATTTATTTTCCTGCTCCTGCATATAAGCACTGCCCTACAAAAACCTGGGGAAGGTTACTTAGCATGTATCAAGCACAGTTTGTTTTATGACGGAAAAGCCTGCCTAGACACTGAAACTTGGTTTTTGGGGAAGTGGGGAGTAGAAATTAGTGGAGGATTTGTAGCATGGGGTCAACTCTGCTTGCTCTGTGTTTCCATATATACTGAGGACAGGAAGGAAGAGCAACCTCCTCTCAATTAGTTGTTTTCTAGAACACTCTTCCATTGTACAAACAGGCTAGACAGTGGCTCTGAGCAGAGAAAGCTGGAGCTCTACAAAGACACTGAGCTATTCACTGTATGCCAGCTAACCTCTGAGTCTTGGACTGTCCACTGAATGAGGGAAAGAAATAACATGGCACTGAAAATGCTGTTCAACTTGATGGTGAGTTGTTTTCCTCCTCATTTGCAGTGGAAAAGGAGAAGCATTAAAGTGACCTCTTCAGGTCCTTCTGCCTGTAGAAAAGTGACTTTAGAGGAGCAAAGAAGACTAGTTTTCCCTTAGCCTGTCTGACTCCCACCACCCTAGCAAGTTGAGTACTCCTGACACCCAGTGCCAACACCACTGCTATTGCTCAGCACTGCTCCTACTCTCCCCTAACCTTTATCTTGCCACTTCCCTTTCTTCCCTAAGTTCTGAGCAATCTTGGCAACTGAACATTATCTAGCTATTAAAACTTGAATTTATACTGGAAGAAGATTTATGGAATAAGAAAAACTTCAATAGACCATTAATGAAAATAGGTTTCAAAATAATAGGTAATGCATGATTTCAATTTTATAATGGAAAACAAAGAATATCTAGTAGAATATGAAAGCATGAACAGTGTTCTTTGTTTCTTTTTTACTTTAACTAACTCTTCCTCAATTTTATGAAAGCAGCATATGTTACTTAAAATTTTCTCATTATCAGGGCATAAATATAACAGGCATAATTGCCTACTTATTTCACATGGTAGTATATGTTAAAATAATATAAAAAGAAAGAAGATTTCATTTTCAGAGAACTCATAGGCTTGTTAATTGGACAGAAGATGAACAAAATGGAGATAACCAAATATTATGAAACAGACTTTTATTTTTTAAATAAACTTTTTTTAAATCTGAGAATGCTTTTAGGTTTATAGAAAAACTGAGCAGATAGTACAGGGATTTCCCATATACTCCACATCCATTTCCCCTATTAGCAGCTTATGTTAATATGCCACATTAGTCATAATTGGTGAACTAATACTGATACATTACTATTACATAATCTCATACTTTATTCAGATTTCCATAGCTTTTACCTAGTGTCCTTTTCTGTTCTGGAATCCCATCTAAAGAACTACATTACCTTTACCTGTCATGGTTCCTTGGCTCCTCTGGATTGCCAGAGTTTTTCAGATTTCCCTTGTTTTTGATGACTTTGACAGTTTCAAAAAATACCGGTGAGGTATTTTACAGGATGTCCCTCATTTAGGATGTCTGATTTTTCCCTCATGATTAATTTGGAGTTATGTTTTTTGGGAGGGAGGAAGATCACAAAGGTAAAGGGTCACTTGCATTATATCATGCCAAGAGTATATGTGATTAACAAGACCTACCATTGTTAATGTTGATCTTGATCACTTGGTTGAGGTATTGTTTGTCAGACTTCTTTATTGTGAAGTCATTACTTTCCTCCTGTCCATACTCTTTGGAAGGCAGCCACTGTGTGCTTTCACTGTGTTCCACACTTAAGGTATGGGGAGTTATGCTTCACCTCCCAGGGAGCAAGGTTTATACATAAATTATTTGGACTTATGCATGGGGCATTTTCTTCATTTCTATTTTCTCTCCATGTGTTTATGTAATCATTTATGCATATCCATATAGACTTGTGGATATTTATTTTATGCTCTTGGTTATAATCCAATCCTATTTTATTTATTTTCCTGCTCAAATATCCTCAGCTTTGGCCTTTGGCACTCTGTGAGTGCCTTTTGCCATACTCTCCTCATTGTGGGATTGTGTTTCTGTGTGTGTTTTGTGTGCAATCCTTTATATTCTGGTACTACAAGATGCTCCAGGCTCATCTTGTGTATTTCCTGTCCAGGTTCTAAAATCAGCCATTTTTCTAAGGATTGCTTTTTCTTTTGGATCCTTGGTTCTAGATCTCAGCTCCAGGTGTGCTCACTGCCACTGAGGAATCATTGCTTCTAAGTCATTTCAGGTGACAGAGCAAGGAAATATATGTGAATGTACTAGTTTATATATATTTATATTTCTATAAATATTTCTACATGTAATCATCTGTATCTATACTAAGCCAAACATGAATTCATACTGCTATTTCTGAGTCTGGTCAATTACTTACTGCATGAATCAGTCTAGCTTACTTCTCTGGCTTATTTGTCTTCTTTCACAAATAGTAAAATACCAATGAAATAAAAATATCAGGGACTAGGACCAAGGCATCAACATATTTTGAAACTCTCACCTCTGTCCTCATGACCTTTCAGTGATTCTAATATGCTGCTAGAATTGAGACCCACTGTCCTGGTCAGACTACACTAGACCTTATTCTGAAATCCTCAGTGCCTACCACCTGACACACAGTAGGTGCTCAAAAAATACTTGTTGCTTATATGAATCTCAGTCTTAGGTATGAAGTGATGTGGATATGCTGTGAGTGTGGAAAGGAAGGAAAGTGTAAATTTGAGGGTTAAGGGCAGAAGATGCTGCCTGAAAAAACGGACAATTCAAAAAAGCTGGATAATAGAGGGGGGTTGAAGCAACTGTCCTCATACACATGACCCAGATCTATGCAAAGACCTCTGCTCAACATTTTTCTACATACACAGAGGCAAGAGAAGAGAAATAAGACCAAAATCTCAGCAAGTATGCTTAGCTATAAGAAATAATTTCTTCTCTGTGAAGATGTAAAAATAGAGAGAAGTCTGTGAAACACTAATCCCTATGAGTCTATTAAAAACTCCTGTAGATATTGCTACTGAATTAGGTCAGCTATGAAATGCAGTTTGAAATAAGAGTTAGAACTGTTAATAAAATGGTTTTTCGTCTTTCTTCTCCCAGGAAATAATTGGTTCCTCACTGAATTAAGACCCTACCCCATGCCAGCAGTGGGACATACACTGTGGTTTGCATTTGTAGGTAAGATGGGCAGGTTACACCAAACCTTCTGCCAAGCTTCAGTCCTTTCTCTTCAACTCACCCTATGTGTGTCTGTGAGCCCCACAGTCACATATTCCTCTCCCATGAGATCTGAAGACACTCCCTTCTGCAGAGACAGACCCACTCAAACATCTGGACACTACTGACCTTATCTGCAGATTCTGAGTCACTCCTCTCACCCCTCAATCCACGTTGACCTTTTCCCACTTCGTTTTTAAAAAATATTTTTATTTATTTTTAGGCAGAGGGGAAGGGAGGGAGAAAGACAGGGAGAGAAACATCAATGTGTGGTTGCCTACTGGGGACCTGGCTCACAACCGAGGCATGTACCCTGATTGGGAATCAAGTCGTGACCCTTTGGTTCACAGGCCGGCACTCTATTCATTAAGCCACACCAGTTAGGGCTTTTCCCACTTCTTTAAACACCTCATGCTCTTGTTCACCATGAGGCTTTTGCACAAGTTGCTTCCTGCTCCTTTTTGATCTAGTTAATATACTTATATCCTTTTCCCCTCAGCTCCAGCATTACTTTTTCAGAGAGGGATGCCCTTTCTGAGTGCAAGATGCCATAACCAACCCACTTATTTACTGCTGCACAACAAACCACCTCGAAATTTAGTTGCTTAAAACAACAACCATTATTTTGCTCATGAATCTGCAATTTGGGCAAGTGTTGCTGGATGGAGACTGCTCACCTCTGTTCCACAAGGCATCAGTTTTGGATCCAGGTGGTGCTGTTATCACTGCCTCTGCACATGGGACTTACCATGATGACCTGTGGCTGAGTTTTAAAAGCAAGAGACAGGAAGCGGATGTTGTAGATCTTAAGTCTAAAGGACTGGGAACAAGCACAGCATCACTTCTGCCATATGCTATTGGACAATAGTCATAGACTCAAGGAGAGGAGAGAAATGTTCCCACCCCCCTCAATCGGAGGAATGTCAAAGAATTTTGAGGTCTTACCTTAAAAATTCCATGAGTTTCTTTCCCATTGTCCTATAAGTATTGAGACAAAGCCTGGCACAGAAGAGTCTCCTGATTAAATGAAGAAATTCATTTTTTGTGCTACTTCTCTGTGAATTAGTGAGGCTGTGTTTGTTTACAGTGATTCCTAAGCTCTGTGATTGTCTGAACTTTGCCTACATGCCAATCTGTTGTGCTAAACCAATTTTTAGGTAGCTCATACAGGAAGAAGCCAATTCATTCAAGCCCACTCCTTCACTCCTGACTCATTTTCTTATAATTGTGAAAGAAGACAGCAAACAAGTCACTCTCACAATTACCAAGAGTGGCAATTATAGACACTTGCCTGAAAAGTGTACTTTAAATTAGTTACACATGACTAAGGAAAAGTATACCCACCTACTGTTGACATTCAACACCACCCACAGCAGAGCTCACAGCCACCGATCTAAAAACACTGCAGAAATCACCCCTGCAAAAAGTTGGCTTGGAAAGAATCAACTCAGTTATGAATCCTGAACAAAGCTTCATTCATTCATTCATTCATTATTCCCAACCCAGCTTTCTCCTCTATTCATGGGCTTGATTATAAATGGAGCGCTCTCGCTGAGCACTTACTAGAACCAGGCATTATTTAAAATGTTTTCTATGTGTTAATTTGTTTAATCCTCACAACAGCCATGAATTCATTCCTATTTTAATCATTGCTTTTATGGCAGATAGACACTAAATTGGCCCCCATTATGTCACTCCTGGTATTCATGCCTCTGTGTGATTTCTTGACCACAAGTGTGGGTGGGATCTGTGACTTTCTGTGACTTGCTTGTAACCAGTGTCACGGGGCATGTGTGATTGTGCTGTGGTGCAATCTCTGTGGAATCTCTCTCTCCCCCTATTCCTGGCTTTGGAGAAGTGAGCCACGAGTCCCACAGACACAGGAAATGAATTCTGCTCACAGCCCGAGTGAGATTTGGAAGTTGACTGTCCCCAGGCCCCAGAAGAAAATCCTGCAGGATGAGCAACGCAGCCTCACAGAGGACCAGCTGAGCGGTGTCTGGACTCCTGACCCATGGGGACTGGGAGAGAATGAGTGTGTTTGTCAAAGCCACAGAGCCTGTAGTTCTTTGTTATGCAGCACACTCATTTTATAGGTAAGGGCAGTGGGGATATTAAACTTGTTGCCTGGGAACTCTCTAAGCTTTAAATTTGTCTTTCCACTGTGTTCCAAAGTAGTAACAAAAGCTGCCATTTGGGGGCACTTACAACAAGCCAGTAATTGTACCAGATGCTTCATATGTGACATCTCCTTCAATTCTCGCAAAATGCCTGCACATAGGTGCTACCATAATTTGTTTTATACTGAAGTAAACTGAGGTCACAAAGGCTAACTTTCCCAAACTCATAGTTATTTTATGGTGGAAGCTAGATAAGAACCAGGCCACTTGACTCTGAGCTCCTATTTACTCTTAAATCTATATGGCATTGCTTCCAGGCACAAGTCTTTGTAATGGATGGTTTGACCTGGTGACATGGGAAGGTTCAGGATCCTGACCTAGGTAGGGCTCCCAAAGCTCAGAGAGAACATTGTCTCTCAATTTCGGGGCATGCAGCGAATGGAGACCTTAATAAAGAAGCTGCAGAGAACAAATAAATCCACCTCATGAAAGCATAATTCTGAGGGCTCTTCAGAGACTGAAACCGAGAAGAACTTGGAGACAGCATTCCCATCAGGGACATGTACACGGGTAGTTGCTGGAGCCAAGAGAGAGGAGCACATGAGACCTTTTGTAAGCTCAGCTGCCTCCCCAACCTGGCAGGCTCAGCCCGATGAGTGTAAGTTTTGAACAATTCTGCAGGTAAATTGGACCTGCCCATAGAAACTCTCTGGGCTGGGAGCACCCTGTCAATCATGAAGTGATGAAATAGACATGTAACATTGGAGCTCATCATAGTGCACTCAGACTTGCTAGGGTAGAAACTGCCATCAACTTATGGCCTGACCCTTTAAAAAAAACAGTTCAGGAAAGCTGAGGGAAGAGGGTCAGGTAGAAATGGTGTCTAGGGGCTGCATATGTCATTTTAGTGTGACCTAGATTCTGTTTGTCCTCACAATATAACAGGCTCAGTGCCCAAAGACGAATGAGAGATAGTTCCTGCTCTCAAGAAACTGGTATTTGAGAAGAAGAACTCATGGAAATCAGAAAAACAACAAAACAAACAAGCAAAATATAACCAAATACACTGAAATACAGAACAAGCTGACAGGGAACAGAGAGGAGAGGGGAGAAAATTTCAGGGGAAAAGGGGAAGGATTCACAGGAACTAGTATAAAAGACATATGGACAAAAACTAAGGAGGGTGGAAATGGGAGGGAGGTGGGGAGCACTGGGGGGTGGGCTGGGATGGGAGTAAGAGACAGAAAACTGTACTTGAACAATAATTAAATTTAAAATAAAATAAAATAAAAACTATGGAACATTTACATGATGGAATACTATGCAGCAGAAAGAAAGAAGGGGCTCCTACCCTTTGCAACAGCATGGATGGAACTGGAGAACATTATGCTAAGTAAAATAAGCCAGGAGGTAAAAAAAAAAGCATATGATTTAACCCCTAAGTTGAACCTAATCAACAAAACAAACAAGCAAACAAAATATAAACAGAGACATTGAAATTAAGAACAAATGAACAGTAACCAGAGGGGAAGTCGGGGGGGATAATGGGGTGGAGGGGGAAGGGTTTTCAGGAACATCTATAAAGGACACATGGACAAAACTAAGGGGGCTGGGATCAGGGGAAAGAGGTAGGGATGGCTGGGGTGAGGGGGGAGTCAGGGGGTGGAATGTAGACAACTGTATTTGAACAACAGTAAAAAATTACACACAAAAAAAGAGAAAAACAATGAAAACATGGGAAAGCTGATGTAAGCTGGGCTAGAGATACACACTGAGTGCAGCAGAAACATTAACACAGGAAGACTGATTCCCAACAGCAAGACTGGAGAATACTTTGTGGAAGTGGGCATTGGGCATGATCTTGGAAAAATGGTTAAGTCCCAAATAAACAAAAGTAAGAGGAAAGTTTGTCAGAGGAAGCATTATGTTTAAGGATATAGAGGTGATAGATACAAACAGTATGTAGAGAGCAGCAAGAAATAAACGAGGCTAGAGTGTGAGAGGCCAGGAAAGCTAAGTATTGCATCACAAAGGGAGAAAAAGTCCGAGGCCTTATTTTCTAGGATTTTGAATGTCAAAAGGAAGATAAAATGAAATAAAATAAATACATCTGAAAATTATTCTATGGAATGGGGAGTTCTAAATTTTTTTGAAAGGGCAAGTATTTAAATTTGCCTGTCATTTAAAGAAACATGATTTCTCACTGTTAATAGAGTACTAGGTAAAGGGCATTGTTTCTTACAGTCTTCTAAGAAACTAATCCCATGCAATTTTCTATAAAGAGTCCTATGGTAAAATAAATATTAGCAACAGAGACATTTGTCTTGAAGATCTGAAGCTCCTGTTAAGACATCAGCACCTCTGAGAGGTCCAGCTGTGAGAAAAGCTATTCAATCGGCTCACCTAGTTTTCCCAAATACTTCATTACTGATTTTTTTCTTTGAATAAACATGTATTAATATTTCTTACAACAATAGAACACAGGATATGCATAGCTTGTTACCTCAAATTTTTACATGAAGAAGAGTTTTCTTTAGGGGATGGAATGTCCAAGTCTTTATTAGTCCTTACAAGAGGTTTAAGAGGACCATTTCTCTTCTACATTTAATGAGTGAGTGTGGCTAGAAAGGACGAACTGAAGATGATTCTACCAAGTGGGCTATCATCTAAGAAAATACTTTATCGAGTCTGTTTTTTCCTGCTTCAAGGAACAGAAAACTTGCAGTGTTCACTGTTGCCTCAATGATTTGAGACCCCCAAATGGACTTGTATGGATACAGGTATCGGAGCATTCCACATTAATTACGTGTCCATTAACAGGCCCAGGAGTGGTGGTGTAGGCGCATAAATGGGGCAAGAACAGATCTGTAAAAGCGCAGACTCCATATCAATCAGACCAACACTGCCAGGGGCCCCTTTGAGACCAGGAGCGTGATTCAGCTGAAACATAAATCATGGCTGGTGCTTCTCTCTTCTTTTATATAAATATTTTGTGCCTCATGGAAGGATTCTTTACCACCTGCTCCAGACAAAGATACAGCACAGAAAAGGAGTATAATTTGGCTATAAAAGTGTTGTAATAAGTGATTTAATATAACTGAAATGCTGCTTCCCTTACTACAGCTTCACACTCATTTTACAGCCAGTTAACATTTTTCTGAAGTTTTGTGTTGTATTTCACTCTGCCACCTCTGCAATCTTTTTTGCCTGTTTTTCTGCCAGAGCCACAAGAATAAAGCCGCCAGGTAGTCTGTGAAACCGTTTTTTTTTGCCTGGCAAATTATCTACCTGCTCTCCTATGTAGCAGAAGAAGCCTGTCATAACAAAAAATTTAAATATTCTTTGGATCTGTGTTATCTACAGGCATCTAGGATGAACTAAGTGAAAATATATTTTGCCAACATTTTTTTACCTTGTTCCAATGGGGCTGGGATAGATATTCCTGTTAAGCAGGCCCTGGTATTGAGATGCTCAGAGAGATGTTTAGCTCTCCAACAGGAGTAACGTGGCTGCTCAGAGGAGAAGGAGGATATGGCAAGAAAGTGCCCCAGAAGAAGATAAACTGAAGGGAGTTATTGGTGTACAGTGATTAGGCTTTGAATGTGATGAGGATTTATGGTTTCAATTAGTGCTGGAGAGCAATTTTAGAAAGTTATTAGCAGGCGACTGGTGGTCTCAAAGATGGCTCATTGGTGTATTAGTCCCAGATTAGCTGGGTCTTTAGTTGTTTACAAATATACATGGTGGATTGCACTGTATGTGTGGAAGTGACTGCAATGTTACATATTTAGAGCTCTTTAGCAGAGATGAAGGCTGATGCTTTAGTTTCTTAGTATTCCTGTGTGAGCAAAGAAAAACTCAATTTGCAACATTTCCTTCCATTAAGAAAAAAGTTGAGTTTCCCCACCTGTTCTAAATTCTGATACACTATTTTAAATGATTCGCTTCCCCCTTTCAATACATTTTCTCATATTTAAAGTTCTTAAATGCCTCAGATACTCTATAGTGTAGCCTCAAAAATAAATTAATTTTTAAAATATCCCCACTGGAATGTTTTGCACTGAAAGCCACAAATCTTCATGTCAGAGTGTGTATATTTCTTTTAAAGCTTTGGGGGCAATATTCAGATGGTGCAAAAATTCTCAAACAAATTAAATATTGATTACAGCATCTTCAAACACAGCAAAAAATGCTCAGTCCCAGGGCAGTGAAAGTTAGACCTAGTTCCCCCTACACTGAATGCCAGATAAACCATTCAATCACTTTGAGCCAGCATTCCCTGACCTCAACATCTCATCAAGCCCTGACTTCCCACACATGATCACATTAGGACTCCTCATGAGAAGACAAGCCCTTGGTCCAGGGATGATGCCCTCACTAGAAGAGAAGAGCAGCTTAATTCTCACAAGCCTATAAGATTAATTCTATAAGATTATTGAGGGTATGGTTCCTCAATCTCTGATTTAAATAGGTAAGAAATACCTGTTTCCTAATTTTCTCTATTTATTTATATCTTAACTAAGGATATTTCCTTATTTGAAAAACATTCATTTTAAATAAAAATATGTACCTCCTTAAATCAGATTAAACTCAAATCTTTATTTGAGGCTGGTGTGTGCCTCAAAGTTTGGAAGACTTATCTGATAGAAAACTGAGGAAGGGCCTGCTGACAATGACCTGTTCCATTGCACTGTGGACCTGGACCACTGAGCATTTCTCTACTTCTTTGCCAAGCACTCATTCCTTTCTGATTGCTCTGTCCTTGTTCTGAGCCTTCTGTGCATAAATAAATTCAATAAATTTAGGTATTAACAGAAGATAATAGAAGCAGAGATTCCCAAGTTTTCATTTTCAGTCTTGCAAGAATCCAAAAGCAAAGAGCAGGGGGGTCTGATTCTTTGGAATGAAAGAGAAGATAAGTGAACCCAAACATGCTAATATTGTTAAAAATTTTATCCTGCCTTCAGTCTCTTGCAGGTCCAAGAAGACAAGAGAGTCTATTCTTCACCTTTTCCTTCCTACCCAGGAACCGAGTGTCTTCTTAATTTTGATAGTCTTGGGTCTTGGGCCTCGTCTGGAGAGGCAAGATTATTCTTTGAGCATGTGAGACTAAAATCTGAGCACTGGGGAGATGTGGACATGGTTTTGATGGTGTGTGTGCAGACAGCCATAGTGCTGGCTGTAGCTTTAAGAGATTCTGGCATGTACAAGGGCCAGGCAAAACTGACACCCATCAAGTGAGTGCTGGCTGCAGAAGTAATATAGCTGTACTGGTAAATACTAGCTGAGTATCAGCTCTGGAATTAAGTAGTGGCTAGTCTGATTAAACGAATTAGAACACAATTTTATCAACAAACCAGGTAAGGTACTAAAAAAAATACTCCCCCACCTAAGTCAGAGATATCTTAACATTATAAAAAATAAAAATTATAAGCAATATAAAATAACATAAATTGCACATGTGTTTGCATATTTATGTATATGCTATATAGGTTTATATCCATTAATAAAACACATTTAAATATATGTATGCACGCATGTATACATGTGCATGCACACACATATATCAATCCAAACAATAGGTTGACAGTGAAAATTCAAGTTCCCAATTTAGAGATTTGTCAACCACGAGAACAGAGAGCTGTGTGATTCACCAATTCTCATTCTCATTCTCACCAATTCACCAATTCTCAGTCACTGCTGCAAAGCTATTCTGAGAGCATGAATTCTCTAGCACCCGTGTAGACTTTTCCATGAATGTAGCAGCTGAATGGGCTCTGCCGTGGCCAGAAAAAGAGCCATTAGGCAAGGAGACCTATTGGCTTTCCATTGAAAGACATTGGGTCTACTAGCAGGGAAGTGGTGAGCACCTCAGGGCTATGGACAGACCAACATTGATAGCTACTCCAGACTAGTGTCTGTCAAGCTTCACATTCAATGGGTGGAAGAAGACCCTTCCTTTCTAGTAACTCCAATCATTCTGAGAAAATTCTGGAACATAACTCTTATGGCCTCCAATGGGTTTCAGTGGAATACTGTGGTGGATCAAGGCTGGGCTGCATGACACCAGACAAATAACATGTTGAAATAAGAAAAGCAGGGGAGGACAAACTATCTTAGAAACTCAGGTATAAGATATCAGGAGGAGGGAAGAATGGGTGCAAGGCAGAAAAATAACTCCAAGAAAAGGGAATTCCTGATGTTATAAATATTGGAATACAAATAGTCTTGTCATTGCCATCAGCCATGAGCGTGAAGTCACTAGGAATGCATCCCTCTGCCTGAGTCTCTAAAATGTCAATAGCAAGGGTTATAATGATATTTTTTGCACTGGGTTTTGACTGTAATGATTGGAGACCTAGGGAAAGAGAAATTCAGGTACAAGCACCCTGGAAATAAACCACAGAGGCAAACAGCCTCCTTGTTCTTTCATACCACAGAAGGGCAGAGGGATCATAGGAAATATTTGAGTTAGTCAATGGAAAGTGTAGGATTGTCTGTGCTTAGGATAAGATGATCTGCTCTATATTTTGTGATACAAAGTTGAATACATTTATGGACTTGATCTTCCTAGGAAAATTAAAATAAAAAGAGAACCCTAGAACCGATGGCTATTGGCATTTAAGACTTCTTAACCAATGTGATCATTTGCTATTTCTAAGTTTGATCAATCACAGAATGGGTTATTTCACTTAAAGTTCTTTTTAAGAAGTCTATAATTGTAAACTTTAAAATGTAAAATATATGCTTGTGTACTAAAAAAGTTATATTCTTATTACTCCAAGAAGGAATCACCCTTTCTAAACGCTTTGATTCAAAGTACTGACCCTCAGAAGATGGACACAAATGCCAACTTTTGAGTCTACTGTAATGGCCAGGGGCCAAGTATTTCTTTGCAAGTGGAAACTTCTAATTTCCAGGCCACCTAGAAAAATTTCAGTCAAGTCAGAAACCTCAGTATGACATGCCTAGGTTTGCTTTGACATATTCCTGCCTAGTTTTGCTTTATGTCTGGGGGTGTGTGTGATAAAGTGTTGTTTAACCTGAAAAGATATGTATTTGTCCTCACTACATTGATCACTGATTGATAAATGATACTGCCTGATGCAGACAGCATCACTAATCTATGAGATCTTGTGTTGCTGTGTGGTACTTGTAGAGAAATACACCTCATATGTGGATGCTAACAATTTTCCATAAGTACACTGAATGTGAGGGCACTGTAGCCTGTGGGATCTTCAAAGAAGCTAAACAAAGCTAAAATCTACTTTATGTCCTCTGAATTATAATATACAGGAAACAACAGTCTACCCACAAAAATTGGCTTTGAAAACCAAGCTATTAATCTTAAGGCAAATACTCTGTTATTTTAGTAATTTGATGTGTTAAAAAGATGATTAAAAAGTGAATTATCAAGATTTTAAAAATATAGTTGTTTTGTTTAATTCAACTTTAAATAAAAGATTAATGTTTAAATGTAGAAAAGTGAGGATACAAATGTTATTTTTTATTTTTTGTGTTTTTAAAGTTAATCTTTAATGTAATTTTTCCATTACCATTTAGTCCCTTATACCTCCCTGCCCCCAGCAATAACCACACTTTTGTCCAGGTCCATGAGTCCTTTTGCCTTTCTTCTCAAACCCTCTACCCTCTAATTCCCCCCACTCACCCTTAGCTGTCATCCTGCTCTCCATCTATCAGTCTGTCCCCATCTTCCTTGTTAGTTCAGTTTGTTCATTAGACTCCACATATGAGTGAAATCATATGGCATTTGTCTTTCTCTGACTGCTTAGTTAACTTAGCATAGTGTTCTCTGGGTCCATTTATGCAGTCACAAACCATACTTTTTTATTTTTTATGGGCAAGTAGTATTCCATTGTGTAAATGTCCCATAGTTGTTTTATCCACTCATCTACTGATGGACACTTGGATTGCTTCTACATCTTGGCATTTGTAAATAATGCTGCAATGAACATAGGGGTGCTTATGTTCTTTCAAATTAGTGTTTTGGATTCCTTTGAATAAATTCCCATAAATAGGTCACTGGGTCAAAAGGCATATTCATTTTTAATTTTTTGAGATACTTCCGTAATGCCTTCCACAACAGCTGTATCAGTCTGTATTTCCACCAACAGTGTAAAAGAGTTCCCCTTTCTGCACACCCTTGCCAGCACTTGTTTGTTTATTTATTGATGATAGCCATTCTGACAGGTGTGAGATGATATTTCATCATGGTTTTAATTTGCATTTCTCTATGATTCGTGATGTTGAGCATCTTTTCATATGTCTATAGGACATCTGTATGTCCTGTTTGGAGAAGTGTCTATTCAGGTCATTTGCCCATTTGCCCATTTTTTAATAGGGTTGTTTGGTTTGTTTGTTTGTTTGTTTTGGTGTTGAGTTTTCTAAGTTCTTTATAAATTTTGGATATTAACCCCTTATCATATGTACAGACAAATATGTATTGACAAGATTCTGTGGGTTGTCTTTCTATTTCATTGATGATTTCCTTTGCTGTGAAAAACTTTTTAGTTTGATGTAGTCCCATTAGTTTATCTTATCTTTGGATGCAACACAATTTCTATCAAGATTCCAATGATATATTTCAAAATACTAGAACAAATATTTCAAAAATTTATATGTAAGCACAAAAGGCCCCACATAGCAACAACAACCCTGTGAATGAAGTATAAACTTGGAGGAATCATGTTATCTAATATCAAACTACTTTATAATGCCATAGTAATCAAAACAGCATGGTACTGGAATTAAAACACACACAAAGATCAATGGAACAGAATAAAAAGCCCAGAGGTAAATTCACACCTTTATAATCAATTAATATTCAACAGAGGAAGAAAGCACATACAATGTGCTAAAAATAGTTTATTCAATAAATAGTGTTGGGAAAATTGAACAAATACATGCAAAAGAATAAAACTAGACCACCTTCTTATGCCACACACAAGAATAAATTTAAAATGGATCAGAGACTTAAGTATTATGCCCCAAACCATAAAAATTGTAGAAGAAAACATAGGCAGCAAAATCTCAGACATTGCTTGTAGCAATTTTTATCAGATATATCTCTCCAGGCAAGGGAAGGAAATGTTTTAATAACAGATTGTTTTGGTAATGAACTAAAAAGATGGTTAATGATAAATTTGCATCAATTGGTGAAATAATCAAGGTCAAGGGAAGTATTAGAATGGTAGATACAGAGGACATTCAGGGAACATGAGGAAAGAGTAATATGGGAAGAAAATGGTCACTGTCACATGTATATCCCTTAGTTTTGTGTCAGTTTCATTTCATTTTCATTACAATTAAGGTGTCCCAAAGCATCTAAGAAGAAATTAACAGAACAAATTTCTCAGTGAACTTTTAGTGAAATAACTTTTGGGTTAAAAAATGTTTAAAGTAGAATAGATGTTGAATACCAACACCAGAATGAATAATCTAAGTAGAGATTCACAAAGTCTAGGTTCTAGATTCAGTTCTGACACTATATGAGGTCTGTCCAGAAGGTATCCAGCTGTGTACTACAAAAAATAGAGACATTTACTGAAGGAGATACAAGATAACAAAAAACACTGTACAAAGGACAATGACACCTTGATCTTTTAAAGTAGGCACCTTGGGACCTCACACAGTTCTACCAATCACCATTAGCTGCCTCGTTTTATTTTTCTGAATCTCTTCTAGGCCTGAAATCTCTTCCCTTTTAAAGGTCATTTTAGTTTCAGGAAAGGTCATAAGACTCTGGACACTAAATCTATGTTGTAGTGGGGCTGAGTCACCTGGGTAATTTTATGTTTTTCCCCCCCAAAATCTGCACACGACATGATATATGAGCAGGCATGTTGTCATGGTGAAACTGTCAATCACCAGTTGCTCACAGCTGCAGACTTCTGAATCATCTGAATAGTTTCCACAGAGGAATGTTCAAAGTTAACATAAAACTTGATGTAGATTTGTTGCTTTACTCATTTAGTCATTTTGAATGTGTTGGCCACAGAGTACACATGCTGACTCAATGACGTCTAGTGACCTGTGGATTAGTACAGTGAAGTCATCATTGTTCATGCATGTGCATTCCAGTCCACTCTCCTTGGCTGCCAGGTTACAATGATGTCAAACAAACTGTTCTCCTTACATTAAAAATGGTTGGACTTTTTCCAGACAGATCTTGAGGTCCATCTGGTCTAATATGTAGTTTAAACTCTGTGTTCCTTTATTTATTTTCTGTCTGGATGATCTATCCATTGTCAAAAATGGGGTGTTGGTCTTCTACTGTTATTGTATTGCTGTCTATTTTTCCCTTCAGATCTGTTAATATTTGCTTTGTATATTTAGATGCTCCCATGTTGGTTGCATAAATATAACTGTTATATCCTCTTGATAAATTGACCCCTTTATATAATCATATATTGACCTTCTTTAACTCTGGTTACAGTTTTTGGCTTAAAGTTTATTCTGTCTAATACAAGTATAGGTCTCCTGCTATTTTTGGTTCTCATTCGCATGGGATATCTATTTCCACTTCTTCCCTTTGAGACTATGTGTGTCTTTAAAGCTGGAGTGAGTCTCTTACATAGTTAGGTCTTGGGTTATATGTGTGTGCATATGTATATATCAATTTGACTACTCTGTGTTTTTGATAGGAGAATTTAATCCATTTACATTTAAAGTAATTATTCATAAGTATGGACTTATCACTACTATTTATTAATTTATTTCTGGCTATTTTATAGTTGCTTTGTTTTTTTCTTGCCCTCTTTCTCTCTCTCGTTTGTGATTTTATGTTCTGTAATGGTATACTTTGATTCCTTTCTCTTTATCCTTTGTGTATGTACTGTGTATTTTTGCTTTGTGCTTACCTTGAGACTAACATAAAATATTATGTTAACTTTAACTTTGTTAAAATTTAACAATCATGTTAAGTTTAACAATTTAACTTTGCATGCAAAATCTATAGATTTTTACACTTTCCCCCACCACCCATTTTATGGTTTTAGTGTCACAATTCACATCTTTTTGCCTTTATTCTTTAACAAATTATTATAGTTTCAGTTATTTAAAACTTCTGCCTTTTAACCTTTTTTGCTAGAATTATAAGTGATTTACTCACCTTATTGTAATATCAGAGTATTCTGAATTTAACTATATGTTGATCTTTACCAATGAGTTTTTTTAGGAAGGAAGCTCCACACAAAAATGCCTGCATATATCTTTTTTCATGGGTCACTTGGCCACCTGTAGCAGCTTAAGAATATGAGGAAGTAAGTAATTTTAACTAGGAACATAGCATTGTAGCCTGCAAAAATGAGAATGTTGTTAGTAATAATAAGGGAAGGATGGATATTAGACAGCAAAGAGCAATGTCTGCCATACTGTGAAAGTGCTACTCTTATAGTTCAAATGGTTCAATCTAGTTGATCAGCTCATGGACACAGGTTATGGTTCACTATTTTTCCTATTCTATTTTAAGGGTAGATGATGAGAGAGTGGATATTTTATGCAGATTTCCTATGGCTGCCTTCATCTGTTTCATGTTTTGTTACCCCTCACTAAACCATTACAGTAGTTCAGCAGTAAAAGCTTTCCCAGTACATCATATCAGAAGATGATGTGGCCAGCCTACTCTCTGATAGTTCTGTCTTGAGATTGTCTGGAAATGAATTGTCAGTGAGCCATCCATATTCTCATTTCTCTGGGACTTTTATATGATTTTTAGATATCTTAGATGTCTGAAATGGAAAAGAACAAAGTTAACTGAACTAAACTTGTCGCCATCAGATATATTATGTACAAAGAGACTGGGGGACTATTGGAAAATGTACTGCTGACCATGTTAATATCATATGTCATGATAGTTTTATGCATCTCTTCTCCTCTGATAGCATAAAACTCTGACTCCTAAGCACAATACTTAATGACCTCTATAAATTGGCCTCTTCCTACTTTATCACCAACTAGTCCTCAGCCTTGTCATTTAGCCTCAAATCGCATGAACTTACCCGCCCTTCCTGGTAAGAATCATGTTTTTCAGTACTCTTTGTTCTTGCTATGACTTCTTTCAGGAGTATCCCTCTCCTACTTTAGAGTCAGTATCTATAATTTTGAATTTGATTCCACCAGTGTGTGTCCTTTGGCAAGTTACTAAGTCTCAGTTTCTTTAGTGCAAAGTTGGTATTTATTTGTGGTGCTACACTGAGAACTGAATGATACAATTCATGCAAAGTGCTCAATACAGTGCTAGGCACTCAGTTTACAGTAGTTGCTCCTGCTAATGTTATTGTTGTTATTGTGCTTATTAGTATTTATTGCTCTACTTTTAGAATCAGAGGTGGATTTACCAGGAAGTCAGTGAAGCTTAAATTTCAGGGCCCTATTTTGCCTTGGGCCCTTCCAATGCCCTGTATCTAATTCTATATTCAGGATTTTACATTACTGTCTTAGAGAATATACATCCCAATTCTTCACCCCATTGTATAAACTCCAGGCACTGCAGAATTTAGATACCCCCCCACGCTGGTCAGGGCCTGGTATAGAGATTTGATATTTGGGGCACAGTAAATATTTACCAATGGCATTAAACTACCCAGGGCCATAACCTCTTCACCAACTTTCCAACCAGCCTGAAGTGAAATGTGATTATCATTTTTTGTATGTTTTTTTTTAATCTTCAGCTTTAAACTCCCAATTGCTGTCTGTCTTCTTTTTGGTGGGATTCTCTAGAAGGCAGTTCACCTATTGTCCAAAATCAATAGCATCCCTCTCCTTTTGTTCTCTTATTCCAGTTGAGGACTCACAATTGTCATAAGGAGAATGCAGGAAGAAAGTGTGCTACCACTGATTATTTACTGTAGAGAATTCTTATGTAACTGCAACAGCAAAGCCCTGTTTTCATGGGGACTGTTTGGGGTTTGGAAATAGCCTAAACTTCAAGCTAATATGGTATTTGCTATACAGTTATCTAACTTGTAAAACTCCTACCCCCAAAACCTCAGCTGAATCTAACCTTTTAGTCTATGTTTACACTAATAAATACTTCTGTATGTTTCTGACTGGCTTCCAGCCTTCCAGTGTCAATGCTGACATGACAAGAAGAAAAGAACTGGGCAGGTCAATAAGGAAAAAACTCACAAGATTGGAGTAATTCTGAAGCCTGAAACGGCATTGGAAACTGCATGAAGCATTGGAATTCCAACCACAGAAAAGTCCAGTGATAATGTATAATAAAAATGGAAAGATAATAATAGAAAAAGAATTGCAAGAAAATTGAACTCTGGGGCTGGCAAGACTCAAATAAAAGTGGAAATAATGATACAAATATCAAACTTTTCTCACTGTACAGCTGATTGTTCAAAGAGGATGGCTTATAGTTTTTCTTCCCTCCTTGTCTGATTGCATTTATCCTCCAGAGTAGAAATCACAGAGGTCTTCATTGAGAAACCACAGGCAACATCTCAGCCTTCAGCAATTTCCAGCTGTGACTGCTATTTTATCACTGCTTATTCTGATTAGAATAGAGGCTGGGGAGGGAACAGAAACATTTCATCATTTTGACTTAAGAAAAAGTAGAGGATAAAGGTAAAGAGCAGTGTTTCACCATGGGAGAAGTTCTTGTTTGCTTGTTTCTGAGGTTCAATTTTTTGGTCTGTAAGATGAGATTAATAATATTCACCTTTGAGATTTTTGAGGGTGCAAATGAGGCAAAATACAGGAGAGATTTATATTATGGTACTTTCTACTCAGAAACTCTTTTCCAGGGGCTCTGTAATTTTAATTAAACAGAAGGATATGCCAGTAGCTTCCACTTTGATGTTTCCACCCCAGATATTTGTCTCAGCTCTGGACTCAAATAGTACATATTTGCTAACACATCTCCATTTGGCTTTCTCCAAGGCACCTTAAATGCACACAAATATGCTGACCTCATCCTCTTGCCCTTAAAATCTGATCCTTTTCTAGTATTCTGTAGCTTATGAATAGTATCACCATTTATCTGAGCAAACCAGAAACCTAAATGTCAACTTTCCAGTCTTTAGCGACTTTATTCCTCTTTGTACAGATATAAAACATTCTGAATTTAGTCTTAGGCTTCCTTATGTCTATGAGAAGAGGAATATAAAAGAAAATCACAGGCTTTATGGAACACAGGTTCTTTAATATGTCTGAACCAGTATAGCATATGGAATGTTTAACCAGTTTTCTGAGTTGCTAACCTGTGGGGATGGAATCAGTGCAGAGGCAAAGCATTTTGTGAGAGGAGACAAGGTATGTAAATTAGACATGCTTTTGCTTATTTCAGTTTTCCTAAAAAGGCAAAGGAAATTTCAACAAAATTTAAAGGAAGAAAAAAGGAAAAAAGAAAGCAGAATCAAAATGCTGTTTTCTTGCCTTCAAACACACATTCCATTTATCAAAGGAAATAATATGACTCTTAAACGTGCTTGATGTTGCCTCTTAATTTTTACTCAACAACATCACTCAAATAACATTATGCAGGTTGTTGAATATGAAACTAGTTTGAGAGAATGTTTAGCTATATTTACAACTTGATTTTATTGCTTGTATGAATATATTTCAACATTCACAAATGCCAATGATCTCAGAATTAGTAGGATTTCTGTTGCAATTTTAATGCAGGGAGTTTTTAAAAAGGGGTTGTGTAAAATCACACAATTGAAGGCTTAATGGGATATTTGAGATTATCTAGTGCATCACCTTCATTTTTAAAAGAAACTGAGACCTAGTAAGAGTATGCCTTGCCCAAAGTTATTTAGACTTGTATATACTACATAAACAGAATACAAATTCTCCAAGATGAATTCCATGTTAGACTGCAAAAAAGTCTTAATACATTTAAAAGATTGAAATCATATCATATTTCCAAATACAATGGTATGAAACTAGAAATTAACTACAAGAAGAAAACTGGAAACCTCAGGATTATGTGGAGATTAAATAACATTTTCCTGAACAACCAGTGGGTCAAAGAAGAAGTCAAAAATATTTTAAGACAAATGAAAATGGAAACACCAAACAAAAACTATGGGATGCAGCAAAAGCAGTTCTAGGAGAAAAGTTTATTATGATAAGTGCCTACATTAAGAAAAAAAATAGTTTTTAAATAAACAGCCTAACTTTATGACTCAAAGAACTAGAAACAAGAAAAAAGCTAGGCCCAAAGTCAGTAGAAGGAAAGAAAGAAACATCAGAGCTTAAGTGAATGAAATAGAGACTGAAAGGACAGTAAAAAGATTAATAGGCTTTCTCTGACCACAAGGGACTGAAATTAGAAACCAACCGCAAAGGAAAAAAACCAAAACAACCAAAATCATGGAGACTGAATGCTATGCTATTAAACAATGAATGAGTCAAGATTAAAATTAGGGAAGAAATCAAAAAAGTTTCTGGAAACAAATGAAAATGAAATCACAACAACCNAAGAAGAAGTCAAAAATATTTTAAGACAAATGAAAATGGAAACACCAAACAAAAACTATGGGATGCAGCAAAAGCAGTTCTAGGAGAAAAGTTTATTATGATAAGTGCCTACATTAAGAAAAAAAATAGTTTTTAAATAAACAGCCTAACTTTATGACTCAAAGAACTAGAAAAAAGAAAAAAGCTAGGCCCAAAGTCAGTAGAAGGAAAGAAAGAAACATCAGAGCTTAAGTGAATGAAATAGAGACTGAAAGGACAGTAAAAAGATTAACAGGCTTTCTCTGACCACAAGGGACTGAAATGAGAAACCAACCGCAAAGGAAAAAACCCCAAAACAACCAAAATCATGGAGACTGAATGGTATGCTATTAAACAATGAATGAGTCAAGATTGAAATTAGGGAAGATATCAAAAAAGTTTCTGGAAACAAATGAAAATGAACTCACAACAACCCAAAACTTAAGGGACACGGCCAAGGCAGTCCTGAGAGGGAAGTTCATAGCAATACAGGCTTACCTAAAGAAAATAGAAACATTTCAAACAAACAACCTAACCCGATGCCTGCAAGAACTCGAAGAACAACAACAAAGACAGCCCAGAGCAAGTACAAGGAAGGAAATAACCAAGATCAGAGCAGAATTAAATGACATAGAGACAAAAAGCACAATTCTAAGGATCAATGAATCCAGGAGTTGGTTTTTTGAAAAGATAAACAAAATAGACAAGCCTTTAAGTAGGCTCATTAAGAAAAGAAGAGAGAGGACACAAATAAACACAATCAGAAATGAAAGAGGAGAGATTACAACTGATACCACAGAAATAGAAGGGATTGTAAGGAATTACTATGAAGAACTGTATGCCAAGAAATTTGAAAACCTAGGTGAAATGGACAAATTTCTAGAAAAATATAATCTTCCAAAACTCAATGAAGAAG